>NC_083324.2:14178484-19560984 GCF_963455315.2 Globicephala melas
AGCCAATTTGCCCCAAAATGGAGAGAGTGCCATTTAGTCTATACTCTCAACCTGTCATACTCCCATCTTCCTTGTTCTTCTTAATGTTCAATACAAAAGCCATCTCTCAGAGCCCTAAAATAAGTTCAATCTATGGTAAACTGTTCACAGTAACTTCTCTTTATGCTTTTCAACATACTGTAGAATAGAGGGCTTTTCTCTTCAACTTTGCAAGTTTTATTTGGTCACTTTCAAACGGGCCTTATTTTTGCTTGTCTTTAGATAGATAGAATATCTCAGCAGACATTAGCTTAAATAATTATCAAAGCACTGACATTAGGATATAGTGTTATTATACTGTCTTCCAGTGGTTCATTAGGGATAAACTGACTTCTGTGTTTCATTATCCTATGGTTTATGGAGAGACATTATTGAGAGTCTAAATCACTTGGCAAGGAGAATCATAATCTCAAGGAGATCAGAGGTTTACTGAATAGATGAATGCCCTTATGGACCTCTTTCTCAACATACTCTAAAGCATATATTGAAATAGACCATTCCTTTTGTTTTCCCACATAACCCCGCTCCTGCTTTATAGGTCCTCAAATCAAAGAGATTTGTACCATGAATTCATCATATTTATTCCAGAATTTGTATAAATCTCTTTCTTTTTATATTTTGATCTTGTTCACATTGCTTTTGCTCCCTTGTTAGCATATAGAACGGCCTATATTCTTTTTTACAGAACTGAACAAAAAGAAGATATGCTTGTCAATATCACTGCCTAGAAAATCTGTGATTAAAAGTTATGTTGCTCGTTACCACAGAAAATCAAAGTGGTAACAATGCTTACTGACCATTTTTGGAAAAAAAATTCTTGCTCATTGCTTTCTGTGATCTTTCTTAAAAACAAAGCTGCAAATTGCCACGTTTCACTGAGATGTCAACACAGAGTGCAATTTTATATTTATGCAAAAAGATCCTATTACTCATTTTTCTTTCAAATTAGTTTGTAAGAGTTTCTACCTTGAAGGAGTGCTACCACAGGTAATTATTTTAAGATGCGTTACCTGGTACTTTACAGATCAAAACCTCTATGTTCTTGGGTCGACATATAACTATCAATGGCATTCATTTTCCCAAGGATAATGGTTGGAACATGTGAGCCACAAGTCAATAACGTAAATGATTATGTGCCAGTGAAATCAATGGATCTAACTCTTATTAAAATGTACCCAACATGAATGAAAAACATTATGATAATGAAGGCATGTTGGCAAAGTAGAGTGAAGCTCTGAGAGACCCTCAGTTTGTTTACCAGCAGCTCAGATATGGTTTTATTAATAGTTATAGAGACAGTATCAAACTAATGAAACAAAGTTAGTGACATAGAAGCAAAATAAGCTGAAACATAAACATGTTTTCGAGGAGTCAAAGGATTATACGAAGCTCATGTAAAATCTGACAGCTATTACTTCCTCCCCGCCAAAACACATCATGGCATATTTGACAGTGGTGTCTGTCATCATCTTAAAGTGATGAGTGATATTAAAATATCATTGGGTTCAATCCTTCATCTGATGCTTGTGTTTCTTCTACTGTGATTTTACCACGTATTGTAAAATGCCTCCAGGGTTGGGGGATTCACTATCTTTCCATGCACCCCGTAACAGAAAAAGACAGCAGAACTGGATACAATAGTATAGGAGTCCATAGGTAGAGTAGATCCCAAAGTGTCCCCAATAATTATTTTGCAAAGAAATCATTATGCTCCAAGAAGAAAAGGGCTTACTTATGAGCTACATTTAAACTGGTATTTATTAAAATTTTGACACATTTAACAATATTTTGGGAACAAAGCCATTAGTGTTCTAGAAGATTTTACTGTATACATCAGCTCCTTGCTTGTCCATGAGATAAAAATGAAGCCTAATAACACTGATTTTAAAAGCCAAACCAGAGCTCATCACTGCAAAGCATCTGCTTTGTTGTTGTAAGGTGAATGAAAAAGACATTATGTCTATGAATGTGCAAAATGGCATTAGAGCTTTCAGAATTGGGACCAAGAGGGTAGGAAAAAACGAGGTAAAAAATGTTCTTTTTAAGCGTACTGTCATGATCTGGGTTGAACCACCAACATTTGAGCCCTGATGTCATTGGCATCAAGAGCTATTTGACACATAATGAGGACAGCTGGGACTGACCTATGGAGGATGAAATGGAATATGAACCAGAGGCAAATCAGAACTATGGCTTAACTTGGTGAACAGCCTACTTCTCAAATAACCCATGCTGCTTGCCAGGGAGTCAATGAATACTCATGACAGCAGTTAGTATGCAGTGTCAGATTTAGGAATCTCACCAGCCTAAAGGTGAGCATTCCTTAGCCAGGTCACCAGGATTGTATTTGTATGAATCCAAAGCATAGACACTTGTTCCACGTTTAAAAAGGTAAATTTTAGTTTAATATAAAGAGTATCTTTCTGGTTAATGAAGCTGTTGAAAAACTGAAAGGGCTATTTTATGATATGAATTTCTGGTTCTTGCACATGTTAAAAAAAAGATTGAGTGACCACAGTTGATTAAGAGTTTAAAGATGATCCTTGATGGGCCCTTCCATCTCTGCAATTCAATCTAGTCATTCACTCATTCAAGTAACAAAATTTGATTCTCTGATTATGACACAAAATTACATTCTTATTGTTTTTATTGTATCTTGAATCTGAATTAACTAGATATTATGAAAATCTGAAATAATCAAGGAAGTAAAATATATGTAAGCACTCAGTTTTATTTTTCAATGTATAGAATCTCGTAACAAGTGATCTATTTATTTCATTGACCACTAAAAAATTAACTTTTTACTTATTCTTTGGTATCATATAGACACTGATTAGCAGTATTTTGTAGATGTTATTCATAGGTTTGTCATAGCTTGTTGCCTCACTTCATTCAGGGCTCTTTTCAAATATCACCTTACTGGAAAAGTCTTCTTTTCTCTCCCTATGAAAAATGGCATTCCAACTCCATCACTCTCTCTGCTCTAACCGTGCTTTATTTTTATTGATAAAATTTATCACCTCATGATGCTCCTGTTTGTCTTCTGTCTCCATCTACTAGATTGTAAATTCCATAAGAATAAGGATTTGACTGTTTTGTTCACTTCTATCTTCCTATTGCTTGTGATAATATCTATCACGTAGTTGAGATCAAAAATAATGTTAAATGATTGAGTAACGAATGGATGAATGAATGAATGTAAATGCCTGAATCAATAAATTATTTTGAATAATATGAGTGGATTTTGATTGCAGATACTACTTTAATATCATAAATAAATTAGCCAATATAATAAAAGCTTTTTTTTTAGTTCATATTTGAATGCTAACTTACTTTCACAAAAATAAACTGAAAATGATTAAGGGAATAAGAATATTTTTTAAAGATTTTTACCCTCCCATTAGAATTTAATCTTCCTTTATGCCTTAGAAAAGTAAATGAAATTCAGTTGAAAAACAAATATTTTAAAAATGTGGTTAGATTTCTAAGGGTTCCAGTTGAATTTAAAGGTCCTCCTTAAATCACATAAGACCTATATTAAATTTAACGAGGGAGACTTTTGTAAGTAACTTCTACAATTATTAACTCTCAAAGGCATTCAATTTGCCTATATGAATTCATGTTACATGATTGCTGGAGAAGATGGAGACACTGAGAAAAAGATGTTGTTCTGATGCTTCACAATATGCTGGAGATTTTGTAATATATCAAAATTGTATGTGCCCACTGACACTGTTAAATAAATGTAACCTGTATAATATTTTCCTGACTGTTGGCCCATCATGGTTTATAGGTCCATATGAGAATTTAATGTTGAATACTAATATTCAAAAACAAATACAGTTTTCTATATAGATGGCAAATATTTTTGCTAGTTATGATCTATCTAGTTATTTATTTTAGGTACTGCATTATCAAAATCATATGGAGTCAGTGGAGTTTTCTTATTATGGTTATATCAATTCAGCAATGCAGCTTACCTAGAGAGTGGCAAAATATGTATCATTGTGAATTTGGCCTTGCATTGCAGCAAATTGCATGTATACATAATGGATTTCTGAACATGTTTAGAAGGGATTTTTGTGATTACATGCTAAAAAACTAAATATAACTCAGTAAACCCCCAAATATTTTATTTTTTCAGTTGCATTGTAGCTCTTAATCTTTTGCCCCAAATGACGAAAAAAATATTTTTCTAATTAACTTTAGTTTGAAACGCAGTATTTGCAAGAGCAAGGAATACTCAGGTAGTTCTTGATTGCTTATTATGAAAAAACGGTAGTGTGGTGTATTAGAAATAGCACTGGCTGACAGAAATCTTGGATTGAAATAACTTTTCAGCCAATATTTATCTTTGTAACCCTGAATGAACTATTATTAATGCAACTACACTTGGTTCTATGTAGGTCCGAAATACTATGTAAATATCAATTCATAGTGTCAATTATTGTCCTTAGAAAATAACGTAGAACTTATGTCCTTGGAGTCTCTAAGAAATCACTTGAATGACATAAGAAATTAGAAGAGTCAGCTTTAATGAAATAGCAGAAAGTCGAACCAATGCACTCAGATAACGTTAGAGTTCAAGTATTCCAGGGATCATGATATCTGATTTCTTCCTTTTAGATATGAGGAAACTGAGTCCCTCAGGAGGGTAAGTAGCATAAATTCATACAGCTAAGTAGTAAGACAACAGTAATTAACAGATGAAAAACTGATGTCTTCAACAAACATTCTAATACTCTTTTTTTCTTTTTCCTCTCTCCCTGCCCTCCCTCATTCTCTCTCTTCTTTTCTTTCTTTTTTTTTTTTTAAACACATTTCCATTCTCTCTCTTTATGGTTATATGATTTGTTATTTCTCCATTTTTTATTAAATAAATACAAACAGTAAATTTAGAAAATCTACAGACTCAAAGAAAAAAAAATCCATAATGTTATCACTCAGAGACAGTTATTTTCTATAAGGGACCTGTTTAATTATGAATAATTAGAGCTATCCTTTATCAGTCACAATATTAAACCTTCAGACTGCAAAAGAAAAAATGCAATGGACCCTTATCATGGTGAAAATATTCAGTCCTTGCTCCTGTGACTATAGAAAAATTTTTGTCAGTGCAGCATTTTGACTCTTTAGAAAAATAAAGACCAAGGACTTTACATTGCTATTTCATTAGTTGAAAACTGGCTGGGAACATCTGTGTAGCATTTAGTTTTGGGCTTGCCTGATTCATATCAGTTGGCGTGAGCAACAGGACGCATAAAAGAATTAAAATGTGTCAATTCACTTTAGTTTCCTTAAAATTGGTATGTAAAATATGGCAGCGTCCTTGAATATATACTAGGTTTAAATGGAATATTTGAAGCATTTTTTTTTGTCATTAAGTCAACGAAACTGCTTTCTTATTTTCTTAATTTTTTTTTTTTTTTTTTGGTGGGTAGGGAGATTGTATTACGGATAGAGCTTGAATTCATTTGTTTAGTAACACATAGAAATAGGCTGTGTGCCTTCTGTTGAAGACCCTATTCAATCCTAAGTAAAGTCTTGTGTCCCATGCAAGCATGAAGACATGTGAATATTAATAAAGATCCATTTCTTCCATAAATAACAATAGATAGGAAATGAGCAATTGGATAGGGCCATGCACGTGCACATAAGTTCCTTATTAGAACCAAATTTACCAATGGTAGTATTGCCAGTTAAAATACTATGATATATATAGACAATGAAATCATATATAGTTTAAACTGTTCTCACTTTACAAAATAGACAATCGAACAACTGTAATTGATTCATGTACTGCAATTTTCATTCCATTAGTTAGAAGATATATCCAAAATTGGGGCTGTCAATCAGAGAAAATGAGTGCATGTTTTGTATTTCATAGTATTAATTGCAGGAGGGAAAATCATTCTTTCTACTTAGATTCAACAGGACTATACACATTTTAGTTTACACAACAGTAAATGTACATGTTTCCTCTAATAATATAATTAGTTTGAGCATCTTGGTAAATTCAAGAAAATAGGTTAATGTGAAACCCCGTGAAATATTAAAAGTGGCTTTCATTTCATTTAAATTCACTTTACTGATTGTATTACTTTTCAACACTGTCATTTTATTGACTCTTGTATTTACTTTTGTATTTTGTAGGACTCTGTATTTGTTCAGAGTCTATAAAACTATACTGAACTACTAACCCAAGAAGGTCACCTCAAACCTCTGTGGATCTATGGACTGAAGGATTTTGTTAATGAAATGTGGGACAACACACACACATAGATGTAAATATTTATGTTATTGAATTCAAAGATATGAAGCTGTTCTTGAGTTCTTACCGACCTTCCCCCCAGAATACCATTTTCTTGGTATTTTAAGCTCTTGAACTTGGCTGTAACACTTTATATGTTCTCTGTGTATCTGATTTTCAGATTCTTCTAATAATCAGCTTTGAGTGCCATTTCAAGAATGCCCTAAATATAAAGTATACTAGGTGTTAAGTAATGTATTTTATGTATTGAGTATCAGCTAACCTAGTTAGCTTCATAAGAGTGATGAATAAGCACAAGTTTGGGGAAATATCAAGTCTAACCGATCATGTAATGAGTCTTAATTATGATGAAATAAATTTTCTCATATTCTAACCTTCATGATATTTGTGATGTCTCTTTGTTATTCTTTTTTACTAAAATAAAAATAATGTGGAATTTTAAAGAATTGTTATCTATGAATATGAAAAGTATAAATGATTTATTAAAGGCCCAGTTTTCATTAGCTGAGCCATATGAAATCGTTGCTTCACTGTACTATGTTTTCAGATAAAAAGAAATCTAACTGGGTTTTTGTACATAATGTTATTTCAGTATTTCAGCAGATAGTGCAATCAATATATCAGACTGTGTGGCAGTTTCTGACCTAGACTATATCATCGTAGCAATCAATCAAATTGTAGAGACATTCAAAGTAAATCCCCGCCCTTGACAGTCACAAAGCTAAGAGAGAAGGCTGGAGGAAGGAAGCAGCATTTTAGATAACAAATGAAATGGGTTTAGGAAAAAACACCTTTAGAGGTCACTAGAAGAGAAATGTTACATGACAGCTCTCTGATTTGGTCAATATTTTGATAACTACGTTTCCTCCTGTGCCAGGTTTAGCATACTGTGGCTAGTTTAGTGTGCACTGGAAATATATAAGAATAGTAGTTAAGGTGGTAAAGGAACCCCAATTGGTACCAGAATCTTGTGAGATTGAGTTGGATTGCTCTGGAGTTTTGCCTTTTCAATTATTAGTTTCATGTATTACTTGGGATTACACATTATTTAGTAAAAATACAGAATGCATAAGCCCGCCATTTGAAAATTTGAGGGAACAGTAACAATTTAAAAAGAAAAATATAAAGTCTTATTTGCTTCTTATATTTCATCATGTTAAAGGAACTTCAGTCGACCTGCTCTAAGGCAACTCCATTAGGGAAAGCTTTAATTAGAAAGAGTAAGATACCACTTAATGATCAGAGAGTAAAGAGTAAACAGAGATCAGCTTGGAGGTTACTGAGAAGCCTGTTTTTCTTACTAGCTGAACAGAGAAATCTTTTGCCAACAAGGATGAAGAAGTGAAGTTTCATTTTGCTGTAATTTGTAGCAAGGAGACATTAAGTGATCAAAAAATAATCATAGACTAAAGCTTTGGAATGGTGATTATGGGTATGCTATTTCAAATTTTTTTAAAACAGTTCTTTAACTTAAGATACTTTGACATTCATGAGAAATCATAAACATCATCTGTGCAAGATTAGTTTCTTCTCATTATTTTAAAAAATTATTGTCTCTTCATTTTTCTTCCTCACTCACGCACAGGTAGCCTCTGTAAAGTGTTTAATACATGACCCGAGACCTGCATGCTTCCTTAAAAACATATAGTATAGTTTAGTATAGTTTTTCTTGTGCAGGCTTAATTCACATGAAGAGCATTGAGCTAGCATTCTTATTTTTTTCCATTAAACACTGTCTTTTTGATTTATTCATTTTGCTATATATAACTCTTGTTCATTATTTCTGCTGCATCATTGAAAGAATCCAATGCATTTATTTTATTTATCACCTTTGCAGAGCATCTTGCTGCTTTCAATTTTCTTGTTTTGTAAAACAATGCTGCAAAGCAAATTCTGTACGTGCTCTGCACATACAGGGGAAATGTTGAGAAATACAGATCTGAAATCTGAAGACACATTGAAACACCCTTGTTTTTCCACGATTATAGGTTTTACTGAAATTATTCTAACTATAACTAACTTTACTTGTGAATAAAATCATACTATTGTCGAAAACAGGGATGACATTACATCTCAGGGGTCAAATTCGGCCCACCGTTTTTTTTCAAATAAAGTTTTATTGGAACACAGACACATCCTTTTTTTTTTTTTTTTTTTAAACATGTTGTCTGTGGTTGCTTTTATGCTAAGAGACAGAACTAAGTAGCTGTGGGTAAGACCTATGGCTTGCAAAGCTGAAAATATTTACTATCTAGGCTTTTACCAGAGAAGTTTGCTAACCACTACTCTAAAAGAAAGCCCTTGGGAATTATTATTATCATATTGTAGGAAATTATTATTATATTGTAAAATTTAAATTTAGACTTAGTAAAACTTGTAACAACTGTTTTGCTCCCTTTCTGCAATTGTCCCAAAGTGTCCAGTTGGCTTTGAAATGAAGAAGACAGAATTTGGTTATAAGGTCAGGAGAGCCAAAACTCCCCCTAAAAGGCACGCAGAGTCATTATGCCTTCTTACAGGGTCTTGAATTTAGGTAGTGAATCTACTTAGAGTCATGTGAAGCAAATTGCACGGCAAACTTTGAGCTTTAAAGCCCTCTGGGAGTCATTTGTTTGATTCATTGACTGTTCAACAGATGTCCTCACATTAGGGTATCAGGGTCCATAAAATGTGATAAGACCTGGGAATGCCTCTAAAAGCGAGACCATAAAGGCAGACTCCTCTTCCCTTGAGCCTCTGTGAACTCTTCACTCTAGCGCCCCCTCCCCCAACTTTGACCCTTTGCTTATGCCTTTGCTACCCAGGTAAGTACTCACTGGTAAAGCTCTTGTCAATTTCGTTACCATTCATGTGCAAATATTTGCAATCCCAGATTCATTTATTTTATGGTTCAGAAACACATTAAAATACTAAAAAAAAAAAAAAAAAATCTACTATTAAAATAGACCATCTGGGCTTCCCTGGTGGCTCAGTGGTTGAAAGTCCGCCTGCCAATGCAGGGTACACTGGTTCGTGCCCCGGTCCAGGAAGATCCCACATGCCACGGAGCGGCTGGGCCCGTGAGCCATGGCCGCTGAGCCTGCGCGTCCGGAGCCTGTGCTTCGCAATTGGAGAGGCCACAACAGTGAGAGGCCCGCGTACCGCAAAAAACAAACAAACAAACAAAAAAACCAAAAAAAAAACCATCTTTCAATGTAAAATAGGAGGTATTTAGAAATTAAACTTCTATTCAGGTGGTAAATGTGCCACTGTTGATTAATACCCTTGTTATATAGTATACACTTTGTTAAAAATTTTTATATAGTGTAAAATTTCATAAGTATGGGCAACTACTAGATATTAAATTTTTTATCTGCTTAAACATTTTTTTCATATTGAAAAAAAGGAAAAACTTTCCCTTCCTCACTGGCATTTAATTAAATCACTTTTATTTGAGAGTACATCTTTGTCTGGGAAGTGTTTGCATATTTGAACTTAAACAACAACTAGACTGGAAATCCCTTCATTCAACAAACATTTGCTTAAAGGTTACAAAGTTATAAGCTTTCTGCAAGTGGTGAGGATATAAAAATGGTTCCACATTTAAATAATATAATCCATTAAAAATAGTAACATTGAGAATAAGAATTATCAAAATATAGAGGCAGAAGCCAAAATTATATTCAGAGAACTACTCATGTATTTAATATTTTTCTTCTTTGAGGAATGAAAAATAAAGAATTCATCTTAAGAAATAGAAAAAGGGTAATAAAACAAAATTAAAATAGAAGAAGAAAGTGACAGAGATACAGCCAAAACCCACCATTTTTTAACGAAAAATAGTATTGTTAAATTTAACACATAGTTTTGGGGAGTGAGCGGATCTGACAACATATGAATATAAACAGTAGAAAAAGATGATCTCCAGACAAAACTAATCAATGAGAAAGCAAAAAACAAATAAACCAAGGTTGATGAAGGGAAACATAAGAATATACAGGAAGGAGTTAAAAATAAAATATAAATGAATATATGCAAATATACATTGACACATGGGAACCTCATTTTTAAAACATATATTACTTTGTAGTTTTTCATAGCTACTCTGTTTTACTCCTAAATAACTTTACCTATGAATTGTCTTTAAAATTCTGTAAAATACTTCTTCAATATTTTACGCCTATTAAATAGAAGGAGTAAGAAAAAGATGAATTATTCTATCCTGAGGTAAGACCAAAAACAATCTTGATTTAGTTTCTAGCTACAGGTTGAAAGCCAGGTTCTTGTTGGTGACTACAGTGTTTTGCTTTGTTTTGTTTTTCTTTTTAAACAGACCTTACTTTTTAGAAGATTTTTAGGTTCACAACAGAAAAATGTGGCAGAAATTAGAGAGAGTTCCCATGTACCCCTGCCCCAACATATGCACAGACTCTCCCACTACCAACACCCCCCACCTGAGTGGTACCTTTGTTCCAACTGATGAACATACACTGACACATCACAATCATCCAAAGTCCACAGTTAACCTTAGGATTCACTCTTGGTTTTGTACATTCTGTGGGTTTTGACAAATGTATAATGACATGTGTCTACCATGATGGTATCATACAGCATGGTTTCATTGCCCTAAAAGTCCTCTGTTCTCTGCTTATTCATCCATCCCTGCCCTCTAAACCCATGTCAACCACTGATTCTTTTACTGCCTCCATAGTTCTACCTTTTCTGGAATGTCATAGATACAATTGCACAGAACATGGACTTTTCAGGTTTGCCTCTTTTACTCAATAACATGCACTTAAGATTCCTCCATGTCTTTTCATGCCTTGATAGCTCATTTCTTTTTAGCACTGAATAATATTCCATTGGCTGGATGTACCACATTTTATTTATCCATTTACATATTAAAGGACATCTGCATTGCTTTCAATTTCTGGCAATTATGAATGAGGTTTCTATAAACATCTGTGTGCAAGTTTTTTTTTTTTTTTTTTTTTTTTGCGGTATGTGGGCCTCTCCCGTTGCGGAGCACAGGCTCCGACGCGCAGGCTCAGCAGCCATGGCTCACGGGCCCAGCTGCTCCGCAGCATGTGGGATCCTCCCGGACCGGGGCACGAACCCGTGTCCCCTGCATCGGCAGGCGGACTCTCTACCACTGCGCCACCAGGGAAGCCCCTATGTGCAGGTTTTATGTGGACATAAGTTTTCAACTCATTTGAGCAAATACCAAGGAACTCAATTGTGCAGCACTTTTTAAGAAATTTAACTGTGGACAATTTTAGATGAGACTTGTTTTCTCTAGTTTATTATGAATGCCAACATTCTCTATATTATTATATCATGCCCTCTTACTTTTTTGTGTTACTTGCTTTGGCATTTAATATTCAACTACAATAAAGGGGGTTTATTTATTTATTTTATGGCAAGAGAGATGCATTTTTCATCTAAAAAAACCCTTCATACATAAATTGTAATTATTTTAATTCACCTTTGATTTCAGGAAACTAGACTGAGGATCCCTAAGAAAGAAACCCCTGACTTTCATTAGTTTCCTACAGGAGATTGTGGAATACTTTTCTTTAGACATGTTTTTCTAAGTATATTCTCCTAAGGGCTAGGCAATAGCCTTAGAATGCCTGGTTTTGGTCTGAATCTTGTAGAAAAAAGCTATGACATTTCAAAATATGCTCATTTCACAACAGGTTTATGAAACATACGAGTTAAATAAAGCCTTTATGTTGTACACAAATATCAAGGAGAATTCTGAGTGACCTTTAATTTTATACTCTACTAATATAACCGAGAAATAGTTTGAACTTCTGAATCAGTCAAGGTCCACTTTATCACAGGGCATTCCTTTAGTTGATAGGATGGATTAGACTAATGAATTATGAGGTTGTTACATGGGGGTATTACTTTAGAGTCATTCCTTTCCTCGAGGGTCCACTCCACTATGGAAAATAGAGCCTGACCAGGGAGGTACTGGCTTAATGCTATGAACCCATTGTTACCATGGTCTATTTTATACTGCCAGAATCTACTGACAGAGAGTGTAAGGTGATAAGAAACTCATTATAGGGCTTCTTTAGATACGGCCAAGTGAATGACGTGGAGTAAGGAGATATGGTAAAAATTTGTCATTGCCTCTAGGTGGAAACATAGCTCCTTACTGAAGAAAAAGTGACAGTTTTTTCAAGTAACAATTATCTGCACAGCTATGTGTCTTAATGACTAAATTGAGTGTAAAAATGGCATACAGATCTATCAGGGAGTATATGCATAGTTAATTATGTCTGAAATAATAAAAATATGATTTCCACAGGATAAGGTAAACAGCCAATTAAAATAAGATATGATATATATTTTCTCTATTCATTTGTCAAAGCATAAAACATTTTAACATTGCCTAAATAATTTACTTGTGTTAAAGGGAAATGCTTAAAACATTAATAGGGTACTTCACAATCTTGAGTCAATAAGTTGTTATATGACGGTTACGTAAATAATTCAAGACTCCGTTCAGCACAAAGGGACTAAGGCATTTTTGCACAGTTCAAATAATTCAAAGTTTGCCATCGTTTTCTCCACTGGGCCAAGCTGTCTCCAATGGCTTCTCACAGATGAAGCCTGGAGAGATTTTGGTGCTAATATTCTGTTCTCTTTCCATGGGAATATTATTATTTGTGATTGTTTCATTTTTATTGATTGTTGTTCTGATCCGAGCACTACTAGGTGCTATGAAAGGGGACAAATAAGTGTGGTCATACTTAGTTTCTTGAGGAAAAATAAAAGCGATAAGCAAAAAACAAACAAAAATAAATAACGATAACTTATACATATATCAGATAACAATTATTTTAGCATTAGAATCTCAATTAGAGTTCATAATTTAGTATGTATGAGAAATCCAATGTTTGCAGAATAGTTTGACTGAAGTTAATACATAAACTAGATTATGTGCCCAGAATGTATAATATAAATAAGAGATCAGGAAGTCAAATGATTACAAAACACCTTTAGTAGGATTCACTTGAAATGCAAAAGTGGGTAAGATTTGAAGAGGTGAAGGGAAGAGGGCACAGAGAGCCATTATGGGAGGGAGTGTGTGGAGTAGTCCAAGTGAAGCCCAATCAGAAAGGAAAGGTTCAGGCAAATACCCCCGCTTTTGACTAGCTTATATGGAAAACAACAAAGTGGACATGACTCTCCATAGAGATGACATGTTCTCAGTGTTTTACCTTACGGAACACTCCAATTCCCTATCCTTAATAGCCTCATCCCAAATGAATCTTTCCAAAGTTTTAATTCTCTGAATTGTTTGGCCTATGGGTCTTAACAGATGTGCATATGCTTAAATGAAATAAATGCTAAAATAAAAGAAGTGATTGAATTAAATAACAATGGCGTGAATATATATATATATATATATATATATATCAGAATTTGTCATTTTATTTTGACACATCCATTTATAGGGAGTAAACTAGGGATCACCATGTTATATAGAATGACTGTGTGTGTTCCTTGATGGCACTAGGAAAATAAAGGAAACAACGTAAAAAAAAAAAAAAAAAAAAAATCACTGTTGCATTTGGCTTAGCAGTGCACCCACACTCTTAGCAGCCCTGGACTCTTATACATACTTGGCATGTATCCTTGCTCCAAGATGTTCATCAGCATTCCTTGAACAGTTCATAATAGCTATTTGGTCACACCAGAAAAAAAAAGAAGGACCACACTAACCCATTTTTCATCACTAATGGATTATATAATGGGATTCAACTGCATTCAATGTATTCTACCTAAGTGTGCTCGAAAATGCAGCCAGAGTATTAGAAGATGTTGCTACAAAATGCTTCCGTTCATCTGGGAAACCCTTCTCCAACAACAGACTGCAAGCATTATCAGAATTTCTAGAGACAGATCATTCATCATTTTTTTTCCACCTGACCTAAAAATACAGAGTGTAATCACTATCACATATAAAACTACAGATAAGTACATGGGATCCCAGAGTGAACACACAAACACACACTCTTTCCACCACATTCCTGTTGGGACATGATGGTTGATAGATGGTTACTTAATTCGACATACATCCCTGTTCTCAGCTATAATGAGCACCACACAAAGAATTGGCTGATTTTTAAAAACATAAGCACAGTAAAATACATCTATAACTGAAAATTTATAGTGCATGTTTTAATCCTCCTTTTTTAAAAGGGCATTTAAATATTGCAGGGTACCAGAAAAAGAATTACCAAACTGATTGCTATATATTATCACTGTACCCTTTCAAAGTGTATAACAAACCATAATTCAGCAAAGAGTTCATTGTTTACATATATTCACGGTGATTATTAGTTTTGGGGGTTTTTTTGGTCATTTCGTCTTTAACTTGACAAACAAAAGATGATATTCCAAAGGTGATTTCGTTTGATTTTTTTGTTTGTTTAGATATCAGGTAAATGATCATTTACTAGATTATCCTAAAGCTTACATACTGATTCAAGAACTCTAGCAAATCTGTAATGTATCTTTACACTGACAACTTCAAAGTAAGTAGTAAACCCTCCCCAAACCATGATTATTATAGCTCTTCTAAATTTGAATAGCTGTGTTTTCTTGCTTTCATAAATGTGTTTCTGTCCATATTAGAAATGATGTTTGAATGAACAATTTTACATTTACTGTATGCTTTGAAATATGAAATGTCTAAAAATGTCATTAAGATACTCAAAACATGTCCCTGAAAGGTGAGTTTGAGGTATCATACCCACCTAAAGCTTAGAATTTTCTACTGATTTTGCCTTTCTGAGCACCCTAACTTTATTTTCAATATTCAATGTCTGGTATTTTCTCAGCACCAAAGAGAAGATGCCTCAAATTAACATTGTTGCAACTGGGGACACAACTGATTCGGAAAGTAATTTTTTTCTACTTCCTATATCTTTTCAGGTGCACAATATTAAAACAACATCCTATTAAAAAGCTTTATAACGTCAAAATAGGTAAGACAATCTCAAAGTCAAGCGTTTCAGCAAATAAACCTGCAGGGCTGTTAAATCTATGCTCTTTACTAGCCTTTCAGTTTATACCCTACTAACATAAAACTTATTCAAATAAGGAAAGCAATTTTAGCCTTCCTAAAAACATTAGATGCACACCTATTTGGAATAGGATGAAAATTGAGGTTTTACTTTTTCTGGGTGCTCCACAGCATGAACCTGCGTAAGGATGTGGGGGTAGATGAGGGTGGAGCAGCAGAGGGCTGGGGATATCGAGAGTTGCGCCATATGACAGAGACAGCTGTGTCCTCGTACATGGTAGCCACCGTCCACAGGTGGCTAAATTAAACAAATTACATTTGTCACAACGACTTAACTGCTATTGTAGAGTGAAAATATCCATAGTCAATATATAAATGAATGAGTGTAGTAGCTGTGCTCAAAAAAAAAACAAAAAACTTTATTTACAAAAACAGGGAGTGGGATATATTTGGTCCGTGGTCTGTAGTTTGCCAACTTCTGATGTTTGGTTTTCCACTGTGTGACTATCCCATGTCTATTCTTCTTCCTGTTGATGGGCATTTGAATACTTTACAGTTTGGGTTATTATTAGTGCTATGTGAACATTTAGTTCACATTTTTCATGAATATTTGTAATTCCCTTCTTGATTTTCTTCTATCTGGCATGCTTCCCCCTGTTCAGGCATTTATGGGTTGGATTGTGTCACACAACAGGAGCTTGAAGTCCTAACCACCAGTAGCTGTGAGTGTGACCTTATTTGAAAATTGGGTCTTTGCTGACTGTCAAGTTAAAATCAGGGCACTAGGGCACATTGTAATACAATATGACTGTGTCCTAATAAAAAGGGGAAATTTGAACACTCACATAAGCACAGATGGAAGACAATGTGAAGACAGGGAGAATACCATCTAGAAGCCAAGTAATGGCTAAGGCTCCCAGAAACTAGAACAGATGGCATAGGACAGATTCTCTATCATAGTCCTCAGAAGAAACCAACACTTCTGACACCTTGATTTTGGACTTCTAGGCTCCATGGCTGTGAGACAATAAATTCCTGTTGTTTAAACCATTCAGTTTGTGCTACTTTGTCATACAACCTTGGAAAACTAATATACTCCCTTGGAGAGGTCTTCCTTTATCACGTGTATCTACAATTACCACTCTCCCCATTTCTATCACTTGGCCTTACTTATTTTACTCAATACTCATTTCTTTTGTTTGATTTCTGTTTTCCCTGCTACAATTAAATTCCATGAGAGTAAAGTGTTCATCTGACTCTTGCTCCACTCAGTTTCCCTTACCTGGCAAACTGTAGATGATCAATAACTATTTTTGAGATAAATAAATGTGCAATGTGTCTAGTGCTGCAACTTTTATCTGGCATTTGGGAATTGGACGTAATTGGAGTAGTCAGATCCACAAGCACACGTCAGCTAATTGTGAAAGAATTAATAGACTCAGAAGACCCAGAATGAATGACATCTTTACAAGCGGGTAAAGAAGAATGTTAAGGAGTGAAAAATGGAAGTTAGTCTCTGAAACTCGTATTTTTTGAACACCTACTATGAACCAATTACTACACTAGGCATTTTCATGTTGTACTGTTCTGCTATCTCCTAGTTTATTTAATTTCTGTAAGCCTGTTTCTTCATCTAAACCGTGAGAAAAGTAGTGTTACCTCTTCTATTTACTCCTATCATTGAATGGAGTAAATAAGAAAATGCCTACAATCTACTCTGCATACTGCCCCCCACCCCAGTACAGCAAGTGTGCACTCAATGTGGACTTCTAAAATTCACAATGCATTTAATAGCAGAGGAAATAAACACTGGCATCTTTCGTTCAAGAATCCACAGCTTGTAAGTAGCAGAAGCAAGTTCTGAACTCAGGGTTTTTTTGGCCTAAACAATCATCTTGCATTCCTTTTTATATACTCTTTCTGGACATTTTATAGCTATTGGTTTGATTAATATTCTTTCTGCAAGGGTAAAAGACTTTTTTTGTTTGTTTTTTAAAAGAGAGCAAAATTGGCTGCTTTGAAAGGTCGCCTCCGCTATTTTGAGATGTGGCCAGTGCTCACAACGGGAGGTCTTGAGACTCATGTCTGGGACGCAAATTATACACCTGGACACTTGAAATAACCATAGTTTACGAGCAACGCCAGGTCAATTCACACCTAATTCAGTGATGACATCACAAAGGTCTTTCTTACTCTATGATTTCACACATGCAGAGCCACTTTATTTGGAGAGATTTAAAAATGTTTGCTCTAATGATGGGAATTTGGAAATCTGAAATCTTAATAGAAAGACTGAACATGATTTTCAGCATTGCCAGCAATGATCCAGTCCAGAGAACAACTTTTTCAGAGCGGTGGGTGCCAGGCAGCACAGGTAAATCACGACCATCATGAATGACTCTGCAGCCTTCAGCTATGAACACGTCCTAACATGACAATCTGGTTGGCTTGTTTGTAAAAGACATTTTTCATCTTTTGCCTCTAATATAATACTTACATTTCTCTGGCTGTAAAACAAATATGCTTCAGGTTTGTAGAAAATCAACATTTTTTTTTCCATCAATTTAAATACTTGCCAAATTTGAATTACAAGGAAAACAAAGTTTTCATTTTAAAATGTTGACAGTCAGTACTCTGTCACTATATTGAGGAATGTAAATGTTCATGTAAACATACATCTGCACACAAAACACTGATATGAATTTGGTTCATTTAATGTGATTTTTGCTTTTGGGGGAGGAATGTATTTTGGCATATTTCTATTCATAAACTCAAACCTTCTATCATTTAAGGACATGCATGGTGAGAAAGGATGTTCAGAGTCATCTACTGGGAGCAGTTAATGGTCTCTAGTTTCTGTCAGGCCAGGCAGCTGGAATAACAATTTTATCAATGTGTACCAATGTCCGTCAGACCATGAATCTAAAATCAGAGGGCATTTGCCACATAATATAGGTAATGCGAAGAGAGATAACAGCATCCTCAAGGGCAAGGCCATTTCTGACACCTACTTGAACTCCTAACCTCATGTTCTTTAGAGACTTTTAACCCTAAATAGTGATCCAGTTTTTCCTTTTCACTCTCAACCTGTAGTTGACAAAAAATTACAGAGGATTTAGCTTTACAATATTTCAATGCATTAAGCAGAAATAAAATTATTTCACATTATGAATATGAACTTCATCCTACCAAAGAAACACACACACACACACACACACACACACACACACACATAAAGAACAATGTGCATGGGACAACTGTGTGAAAAATATGCAACTAAATATCACAACTGAATGCCCAGCCCTTCATAGAACCAAACTACATAATGTCTTTGTGGTTTAACTTTTTAGCTGCTCTTGGCTGTCTGATTCAGTATTCCCTATTCAGGGACATGTCTGCCTCCTTTGGGACATTTTCTGCCTGTGATGACAAGGATGCTGTTCCAAAATGAAATTTGGAACCCAATTTTAAATTGAATCTCACCCTCCAGAGTAAACAGTAGATGGAAGCTGCCTCTTAAATCATCAACTTTTAATTAAATCCTTTGCAGCTGTAAGATCCCCATACTCAATAAGGTGATAAATGCACTGTATTTTAATTTAGTTGTTTTTTGTACTAAACTCACTGCATTAAAGGAGTGTATGATATTCACCAAGTTACTAAGAATGGTTTCACTATGACTTCTTGATCACAGCATAGTGAAATGTTTAAAAACACCGCAGTCAGCAACTTGAAGTCAAATCTTGGCTCCAGGGCCTGCTAACTCTGACCTTGGCCAAGTCAAATGATCTCTTAGTCTCAGTTTCTAAGCCAGATTGAAACACTGGTTCTGTTCTCCCCTGACTTCTCCCTGTATTCATACCATTACCATGACCTAATTGTGGATGGAGCATATTACTCATGCTTTTGACTTGGAGCTTGACCATGGGAGTTGTTTTAGCCAAAGAACTGTGGAAGGAGGACAATGTGCCATTTCTGGACCTAGGTCTCGAGAGACCTTGTGTTTTTTTGCTTGCTCTCCTGCATTTTATCATCCCCAAGAGAAAGTCTTATCCTGGGTAGCTGCTTCTGTTTGACCCTGAATCCCATGATCAATACTTGTGAAGTTGAGCTCTTCCTACCCAATCTGCCCTAGATGAGCTATCTAAGTCGACTTCCCATGTACCTGAGAAATAAATGCCTATTTTATGCCATTAAGATATTGTGATTATTTATTACACATCATTATTGCCGTAAGAGTGAATTGATACATTTTTCTTATAGGTGAAATGAGAATAAAGATTGCCTCTTAATCATAGAGTTGTTGAAAAACTAAATTGAACATTTATTCATTTAAGGGATATTAAATGCTTGCTATCCAAGGAGACCCTTTGCTACAAGCTTGGGAGATAAGGCAGGTAAGGTTCCTGCCCTCAAGAAGATCACATTCTAGATGTACTGTGTATATTTGAATGTTCATAATGTGGTACAACATGGATTCATAAAATGGTAAGCACAGCAATGAATACTAAGACAACAACAGTATGTAAAAAATGTGCTACTAATTAATGTTAGTAATTTTATTCCATGCTGATGTAATGGAGAATGACAAGCTTAAAAGGGAAACCATAGTATAGGATGAAAATAGAATACCCAACAGCTACATTTTGGGATTAAAAAATTCCAATAAGCACTTGTTCAGAGATGGATAGTAACGGAAGAAAATTGCAACAAGGCAAAACATATGTCTTGAACTTAGCAATTTTACTCTACAGGTTTTTGAAAACTGAGAAGCTTAAAGAGGAAGTAATTTTAATTTATGGACATCACATAGTATGATAGTTAATTTTGTGTGTCAGCTTGCCTGGCCATGGGGCGCCCAGATATTTGGTTAAACATTGCTCTGGGTGTGTGGGTGAGGGTGTTTCTAGGTAAGATTAACATTTGAATCACTAGGCTGAGTAAAGCAGATTGACCTCTCCATTATGGGTGGGCATTATCCAATCTGTTGAAGGCCTGAAGAGAACAAAAAGGTGGAGTAAGGAAGAATTCATTCTCTCTGCCTGGTTATTTTCAAGCTTGTGACACTGATCTTCTCCTGCCTTTGGACTTGGACTTAGACTAGAACTTACACCATTGGCACTCATGGGTCTCCAGCTTGCCAATTGCAGATAGTAGAACTTCTCAGCCTCCATAAATGTGTGAGCCAATTCGTTTCCTTAAATCCTTATTTCCTTATAATAAATCTCTCTCTTTATCCATCTAGCTAGCTAGCTAGCTACACACACACACACACATTCTATTGGTTTTGTTCCTCTGGAAAACCCAAACTAAGACACTAAGGCACCTAGAAACTGCTCCTTTCTTTTTGACATTCTGTCAAACCACACCTAAATATTGCAAATCTATAAACACATATTCCAAAACAGAGCAAAACGATCAGAGCAAAAGAGATCTCAATGGAAAGGGATGTCAAAGATTTCCTTTGCTACTATTTTTAATCCTTATCATAGAACATGCATGCAAAATTATAATTTACTTCTGTAATGGTGGAATAATAATTTTGAAGTGACACTAGAAAGTCATTGAATGTTAGAGTTGAAAGGAAAATCAGAGAAGTATTCATCCATCATTTTACATGAGAATATTTCCCCCAGGGAGGAAACTCAAATTTCCCAAGGTCGTAGATACTGACAAAATTGAGATAATTGGTAATAGTAACACATATCATTTATTGAGTACTTAGTATGTATCTCCCACCGTGCTTTACATCCATTATTGCACTTGATAATCACTGAACAAGTATGTGAGTTGGGCATTATGATTACTCCTCGTTTTTCAAATGAGGAGATAGTTTAGAAATGTTAAGAAATATGAAGTGGGGCCCACAGTCACATGGTCAAATCAGGCTTAAAATCAAGCCATTTGACTTTAGAACAGTGCTTCTCAAACCTTAACACGGGCACAACTCACTTGAAGATTTTGTTAAAACACCTGGCCCTCGCATCAGAAAGTCTGATATAATTGGTATGGGGTAGCCCTCTAGTGTCAGAGAGTCTCTTCCAGGGGATTCTAAATGTGCACACCTGGTTACAACCTCTACTTTGAGCACGTATGGCTAAGTTCCTTTTATGTATCCCTTATCCTTTAGAAAAAGCAATGAGAATTAGGCCGTGACTCAAATTATAAAGTACATAGTCTTCTTGTCCTTAATATGGGATTTGATTTTTAGTAAGCAGGAAAAACTGAAAAAGAGCAGTGATATTTGGTGGGGTGGGGGGGAAGGTGTCCTTAAAAAGATGTTACAGTTGGGCTTCCCTGGTGGCGCAGTGGTTGAGAGTCCACCTGCCAATGCGGGGGACATGGGTTCGTGCCCTGGTCTGGGAAGATCCCACATGCCGCAGAGCGGCTGGGCCCATGAGCCATAGCCGCTGCACGTCCAGAGCCTGTGCTCCGCAACAGGAGAGGCCACAACAGTGAGAGGCCCGTGTACCGCAAAAAAAAAAAAACAAAGTTATAATTAGGATAAAATGGGAAGCTCACTTGGGAAAATGAATGCCAACATGGCAATGTTACAAACCAAAATAATACCAGTAACACTAACACAATGTTCCAATTGTTTTACACTAAACTGTAATATTTCTCTTACTACAGTGGAGACTGGCTTAATCTTCCCAATTAATTTCCTCTTTGTGATAGAATTAAACATTCAAGACCTTTGCCATATGGATTTCCAGCACCTCCCACCAGAGTAGGCAAAGAATATCTCCTGCCTACTAATGTTGGCTTAGTATCTGATTTTCTTTAGCTGATGAACTTTAGTGAATATGCTGATGCTGCCAAGGCTTTAAGAGAACGTGCAGGGTTCAGACTGGCCTTTTGTGCTTCTGCCATCAATTCTGAGATTTTGTGTGATACTGGCACCAGAATGAGAGACACGTGGAACAGACCTGAATCCACTCTCTAACCTGTCCCATGCAAGTCCAGCAGAGTCACAGCTGATCCACAAGCTGTGAAGGAGAAATAGATGCTTACCCGTGTAAGCCACTATGTGCTGGAGGTTTTTGTTGTTGTTGTTGTTATTCAGTATTAAAAAAAAAAAAAAAAAAAGACTTGACTAATACAATTATATTTAAACAAAAACATCCTGCATGACCTGTTGATTATTCTTTTCACTGACCAGCATCTGAAATGCTCCATACCTTCCTAATGTTTCTGGAATTCCTGAATTAATTCCAGGGTAAGACAGCTATCTGACTACGAAAGTAAAAAGAGGCCTCTAGGGTATGGGCATGTGACCAGGGTCAGCATTCAGCCACACCCATTTAGTTATTTATATCTCATAGTGAAACAACAGAGATTGTGGCAAATTATTTTTCTAGGGGAGAGCAGAGGAGAGATGTAAGTGGTGGCATCACATTCTAGTGATGGAAGTGGTACAAGCTGTGAGCACCATATTCATGATGTAACATGATGTCTGCACTGGGCTGGGTGGCTTCTGGGGCTCTACCTTGGCTGGCCTCAGGCTGCCTCTCCTTCCATTTTCTCCTGCTTGTTTTTCATGCCTCATTTTGAATCTTTCTAGCTCTTCTCTAAGCTGATGAGGGTCTTCCAATAAATATGATTTTTCCTTAAATCTACCAGGGCGATGTTTCTCATCTCCAACTAAAACGTCTTCATGTCCCATTTGCCTTTGTGCATTTAATTCTTAAGTATTTAGCTGGTACCTGTTATGTATCAGGGACTGTACTAGACTCTAGAGATAAAAAGAAGAGTGAGGTCCCATTGCTCTCAAAGGATATATATGTCTACCTACAGTGGATTCTTGTTATTTACTGTAGTTATGTTCTAGAAAATCACTGAAAACCATGAATTAGTGAATACTGAACCTTGCTCTTAGAAGAAATACAGGGTTAGGTTTTTAAAAGCCTGTGGTCACAGTTTCATCAGATGATCAGCACATAATCTTCTTTTATGTGTGTATGATTAAACACACCTTATTAAATCTTACTTAGTAAATACTGTTTATTCATTAACATTTAACTCATGGCCAACAGCACTATAACTCATGCCTGAACAAAGCTTATGTAACTCCTATGCTTTCTCTGTAAGGCACAGCACAGCCTTCTTCTGCTTGGGAGCACTAGCCAGCGCCTCAGGCCTACACTTAGGGACCATTTTAAACAGTAAAATCCCCAAGAAAAAAAATCACAATAATGTGAAAAGAGAGCACTAAATATAGTCTGAAAGGGATACTTGTTTACAGTATGAGACCTGAAACAAGAAAGTAGATTATTACCTTTTCTACCTCAGCTGGGAACATGTGTGTTGGGTGACTCAAAAATTTCTCCCTTCTGTGCATGTCTGCTAATGACCAGGAAAGTACAGTGAGTATATCGATTTGGGGGTGAAAATAAATTTTAGCATATAGGTGAATTCACAAATATGGAATCTGTGAATAATGAGGATTAACTATATACATATAGATTAGAGACAGAGTTAGAGATAGAGGTATGCAGATATGTTTGTATATAAATAAATTACTATGTATGTTATGTTTTTAGTAGAGAAATACAAGATGTAAGGTGTGTGAGAAGTGGATAGGGAATGCAAGGACAGTAAAGGAAGGAAAGCACTGTGCTTGGTGATCAGAATAAGGATGACAAGATAACACATCATATTTGAGGTGCCCTTTGGAAATGAACAAGAGGTAGGCTTTTTAGTTAAAGGAAAAGCCTACACAATGTCCCACACACAACTTTGCATCACAAACCTTTCTGGAAATAACAGACTGTGAATTAGGAAAAAGGGAATTTGAGGGAGTTGGAAAGAAACATTGAGTTCTGAGAATAAATTTATATCACACTGATGTGTCTAGTTTATAGAGTAGGTCATGTTCAGATTTGAGCTTTGCAAAGATAACTTCCATGATAATGTAGTGGTTAGATTGACAAGGAATGAGGCTGGGGATGGGAATTCCAGATGGGAGTGACTCATAAAAATCAGGTTAATGGCATGAAGCTGAACTAAGACTGGGAGAAGAGCAGTAGGCAAAAGATTCAAATCCACAGGAGTTAAGGAGAAATCAACTATTATAAAATGGGAAGAAGAAAAGATTAGGGGATAAATAAATTTAGTTATTACTTGGGAAGACTTCCACAGAGCCTGGGCACACAATGGGTAGGCAGTTTTGCTGGTAAAAAACCTGCGCCTGGTTTTGTACATGCTGAGATAGAACTGACGGTGAGATGGCCAAGTAAAGTATCTCAGTCATTAAGAAAAGTAAAAAATATTATTGTTCAGCATAATTTTCTGATCTCTTGGTTCCTTTATTATCAGAAATAGAAACAATGAAAAGATATTTAATAAATGCTGTCTTGATGATAAATTTGCTATAAAAAGAATTCCCATAATTCTCCTAACTCTGAGTTTGGGGGACTGATCAAACAGCACTTTGTAGACCATTGAAAAGGATGTTGATTCTGACACTGAATGAAATGATGTGCCATTGAAATGTTTTGAGCAGAGAAGGGACACAGTATGACATCATTTAGAAAAGTAAACGGGGCAGCTGGACTGAGAACAGACTATAGAGGAACAATGGTGAAAGGTGGGGAACTCTGAGGTAATTGCAATAAACTTTACTTCCTAAAAAACTTTAACCACTTTTCATTAAAGCATAAAATGGTTACATTCTGCCAACTGATAGAAAAAAGATTGTAAGTAACTATCAAAGATGTAGAAGACCCTGTTCTTCTAAACCTGAGGAGACTGCACACACATAAGTAAATAAATTAAGGGCGAGGAAGACGCTTTGGCTTCAGGAAGGAGTTAAGTAGAGACTGATTGTAAAAACAGTCAATTTCAAGGTTTCAAAATGCCCCCACCCAGTTTTATTGAGATAAAATTACCACATAGTATTGTATTTGTTTAAGGTGTACCACATAATGATTTAATATATGTATGTATATTAAAATGGTTACCACATTAAGCTTCATTAACACCCATCACCTCACATACTTATAATTTTTTTTCTTATGATGAGGACTTTTAAGATTTACTCTCTTAAAGCAACTCTCAGAAATACAATACAGTACAGTTAACTACAGTCACCACGCTGTATGTTACATCCCCACAGCTTCCTCATTTTATGGGTGATTCCATATTTTAATCAATCCTCTAGAAATAAAGTATGGCCGGCCGTGAAGAGAGAATATAGAAAAGTGGCTTAGAGTTTGAATTTTTGAATAACTGTGTCCAAAGCGTGGCTCTAATATCACTAGCTATTTGACTCTGTGCAGGTTATTTGATTCCTCTATAACTCAGTTTCTTACCTGCGAGTCAAATAGAGAAAATAATAGTGCAATCTCACATTTCTTGGGTGATTGGATGAGATGATTATTATAAAATCCTTGGCATGCTGGAGCTACTCAATAAATTAGTATTGATGTTATTAGCAATAGTGGTGGTAGTAGTAGCTGCACTAAGTACTTTCCAAAACAAACTTCTCAATTCCTCCAAGGAATATATATTCCCAACAATGTCCAAGAACATCTACAAAGCTCTCTTAGACTGAGAAGATGACAGGCATGGATTCTCCTGGTGGTCATTATTAATATTTATCAACTTTCAAGTATGGATTTCCTGCATTATTTATTTCTACCTATATTTTCATAAAGGTGACATTTGCTTTAGAAACACAGGACTAAAATAGTGTTGGAAATAATTACCGTGTATTAAATAAAAATTGAAACATTCAAACCAATTCTTTTTCACTTAGGGGTAGCATATTCCATTTTCTAAGCATTCTAAAGTGATATGTTTGATTTTGTCAAACCTCTGCCATTTCCCACATGTGCTATATAGACTTGTTATCTTGGAAGTGATTACTCATACTTATTTTTTGGAAGCAGGTATCTAAACCTATAATCCAGTAGGTATGACATGCTTAGCTTCACAAATGTCCCAAAGCCTAGAATCTCCCTCTATTCCTGCACTGAGAAACTAGAGAAAGTAGGAAATGAGAATGAATTTTGTGTTTACCCATTTGGTGTCTAGATAGACTTACTATTGGGATATGTGACAGTCTACCTAAGTCATATGGTCAATAGAAGTTGGAGTTGATAATAAGTAATAAGGCAGAGCCCACTTTTGATCTCCTTTGCCTAACAGGAAATGCAGCGTAGGAATAAATCCAGGAAGGAGTGCTGAAATTAAAAGGCTGGAGTACCCAGTTCTATCACCCTATCTGGACTATGATAAAGCTGTAGCAGCATTTTTTGGGTAGAGATCTGAGGGAATAGTTAAAATGACAAGCAATAGTAGGTGCAGTGAATCATAAACCCCAGTCCAATGGAACACACAGCTGCCACTATTTTTACACAGAGTTCTCCAATTAAGGAAAGAAAACTTCATTATATTTTAATACATTTTTGAATGGTCTTTAAAAGAATTTCAAGGAAAAGTTAAATATACCAAAGCATCCATGGTTCAAAAAAGATAAGAACTTGCCTTTTTCCCTTGCTCATTTTAGGAAGATATTAAGAACAAGAGGACTTTAATAAGCAATATTTGTTTATGATCATAAAACTATATAGTATAAGCCAAAGTAAAGTAGTAGCTCTTATCATGAGAAACATGGACTGGGGTGGGGTTGGAGGATTGACCACATAGTGGCATAGCATGAAATTAACTCTTCATGATAATAATAGTGTAATGCTGACATTAATAGGAAGAAGAAAGCTATGTATGGGCTTGACCACTGTGGCTACACTGAGATGAAATGGGCTATAAAATGTTTGCTATTGTTTTGAAATGGGATAACAGCATACATTTAAATTATGCTCTCATCGAAATTGCACTGTAAACCACAGTGACCTATTTTTATGTCTTTTAATGATAAGATTTTGCGTTTTTTATTAAAAAACTGAATGCTTTCAGTTTAGTGGCATGATTGAAGGTACAGGACTCAGTACTAGTATATATAAAGTGCTCAGTACATTGGCTGTTAATGTGAAGACTTTAATGTGGTTGGGACCTCTTCAGCTCAGCCTAGGACACTTAGAAATCATGAGATGAGCTAGGGTTTTACATAACACCCACACCTAACTTCCTCCTTCCAGGAAGTGAGATGGAAAAAAAGCGAGGTTGTGGGTACACAGTATGTATACAGTTTCCTCTGTGTTCATGATAATCAACCATGACATTCCTTACGTGTAAATAGCACCTTAATCTTAGAATTAGTCGCATATCTGCTTTCATGGAGCCACTACTAACCAACTGATTGGAGGTATCATGCTGAATAAAATCCATTTTCCATCCTTTGGCTAGATAGAGGAATGGAGAAAAACATCTACAGAGGGATATGTTTAAACATGTAATACGTTTCATTCTAAAGGTATACTAAGTATTAGATGCCTGATTCTGCTCTTTATTATAGACTTAACCATCACTGGAAGCTCTAAGCAAATATAAGCTTTATTTATTTTTAACATCTTTATTGGAGTATAATTGCTTTACAATGTTGTGTTAGTTTCTGCTGTATAACAAAGTGAATCAGCTATACTTACACATATATTCCCATATCCCCTCCCTCTTGCATCTCCCTTACTACCCTCCCTAGCCCACCCCTCTAGGATAAGCTTTATTTTTGAAGGGGCAAAGGATCCTATAAGTTCAACAAAACCGATGCCTACTCTCCTTTGTGCTCCACTGTAACCAATCAAATTAACATTTATATCACATGCATACATCATGTGAACGAATTTCACTGGGCTAATTATCTTGCTCTCATGCCCCCCTAACATAAGGACTTTTCTTATAATGGCATTTTAACTGCTTATGTAATTGTCTATCTCTTCTACCATACTGTAGGCACTCTTCCTAGAGCCTGGAATAATGATTAGAAAATAGTAAGCACGGGCTCCCCTGGTGGCGCAGTAGTTGAGAGTCCACCTGCCGATGCAGGGGATGTGGGTTCGTGCCTGGGTCTGGGAAGATCCCACATGCCGCGGAGCAGCTGGGCCCGTGAGCCATGGCCGCTGAGCCTGCGCGTCCGGAGCCTGTGCTCCGCAACGGGAGAGGCCACAACAGTGGGAGGCCTGCGTACCACAAAAAAAAAAAAATAAAAAAAATAGTAAGCACTAAATACAACTTGTTGAAAGGAGGAAGAACTGGTCTGAAGTCCAGAAAAATGCCTTTGACATTCCTATGTGTACTATTTTCTATGTTACATATAAAACCTGGGGAAACTCTTATTTATGTGTTGATGTTGACTGTTTTTCAACTGTAGCTTTTATAGATGTCTATCCTTAGAATGACAATAACACTACTCTACACCCACTAGGATGGCTATTATAAAAACAACAACAACCCCCAAACACACACACAAAATGGAAAATAACAAGAGTTGTAAAGGATCTGGGGAAACTGGAAATCTTGTGCATTGCTGGTGGGAATGGTATAGCTTCTGTGTGGTATGGCAGTTCTTCAAAAATTTAAAAACAAAATCACCATATGGCCCAGCAATTCCACTTCTGGGTATACATCCAAAAGAACTGGAAGCAGGAACTCAAACAGGTATTTGTACACCCAAGTTCATAGGAGAATTATTCACAAGAGCCAAAAAGCGGAAACTATCCAAGTGTTCATTGATAGGTGAATGGATAAACAAAGTGTGGTACATACACACAATGGAATATTATCTAGCCTTATAAAAGAAGGAAATTCTGACACATGGTACAACATGGATTGACCTTGAGGCCATTACGCTAAACAAAATCATCCAGTTACAAAAGGAAAAGTATTGTATGATTCTACTCATAAGAAGTACGTAGAGTAGTCAGATTCACAGAGACAGAAATTAGAATAGTGATTGCCACAGGTAAGGGCAAAGGGGAAATGGGCAATTATTGTTTAATTGGTACAGAATTTCACTTTGGAAACATGAAAAAGCTCTGGAGCTGGATGCTGGTGATGGCTGCCCAATAACCTGAACGTGCTTAGCGGTGTTGAAGTGTACACTTACAAATTGTTAAAATGGTAAAATTTATGTTATATATATATTTCACCACAATTAAAAAGTTTAAAAAATATATCACATAAAAGGACAATAATAATGAATATGGTACAACTAAAATTTCAGCTCTCTCAGTTGACTCAGGCTATTTGAAGGAAGGTATCTGCAGGTATCCATCCCTAGTACTGAACTTGGCGGGATTCTCTGCATGTTAGCCACATAATAAATAACAATGAAATGATCAACTTATTAATAAAATTTTTCCAGTACATGGACAGAGATGTCTTGAACTCATCTTTGATGAGGTTATTTTACAAACAGGCATTGCAGAAATTGTTGTGGAATGAAATTACAGTAAAGCAGATCAGGGAGAGTCAAAGCGTTTCTAAATCAGTTCTGTCTCTACTATCTTGAATATTCATATATTCATTGTGTTCTCCACGTTGTTGATCATATCTTAGTGCTGACACGCTATCATTAGGTTGCTCAAGAAGAAAAGCTTAATAACTCTGAAATGTGAGGCTTAAGTTTCTCCATTTTCCACATGATACAATTTCCTGAATTATTTAAACATAAGCCAAGACAGTTTAGGGAATTATTTGAAATAAATATTGAGAAAGAGATTTCATTTAAATGAGTTAATCCTCCCAGAAATGGATAGCAACCAGATATTTAACAACTGCATATCCAGTTAAATCACATTCAGAAACTGCTGGAAATATAGACTAGACAACTTCCTTAATTTAGAGGACAGTGTAATACTTAAGGCTTTAATCCCCTTATGATAGATAATGGATTTGGACTTTGGCACAGTTTTCATGATAAAACCCTTGCTCTTACTAAGATGCTTTGTACATGAGTCAGTAAAAGTCATTTGTAAATCAACTAAATTCACTACAATAGTCCTCTAGTCTTTTCTTCTTGAGGAAACATGAGTAATGACATTTTTACACCTGATATGACTATTTTTTTTGCTTTATCTGTTGCTCGGAAACATTTTCTAAGACTGATTTAAAAATTAAAAAAAAAAAAAAAAAAAAGGAGTGGCTCCATTAACATAGAAGATGAGAAACGCCCTTATTGTAAAATTTCTGTAAATTTGCTTTCAGTGCTAAAGAAGAAGAAGAAAAACAAAACAAAAACATATCATATGGCAGTCAGACTAGCACATAGAAACCATATGGCTTGGGCTGTTTTACTAAATGGAATGGGGATAATAAATTTTTATTGACATATGTCATGTAAAAGTTAGGAAGCATTCTCCATCAAGGGCTCAGAAAATTAAACTAAAATCTTATATTTTATCCCCATGCCAGTAGATGATATAAGTCTCAGTAGTAAAAAAAAGTCCATGAACAGATTTCCATTTAAATTCCTCACTGTATGAAAATAAAAATCATGGAAAAAATACAGTCTATTAAATGATTTGTCATCAAAAATGCTGTAGTAAATCTTATATATACTTACATGACTTAATAAATCTTTACCCTAAAGTAAACAACTTGTAGAACTAAAACTCCTCTGTGAAAAGAGTACATTAATTTATTGACATCACACATTAATTTACTGAATCACATAATACCCACATAAGCTGAATATAAGTTGCCTTTTAATAATCTATAGTCTAAGAGATTTTAGGAAAGCAAAAAGAAAAAAATACTTATTTCTAGAGATCAAGTTGGCAAATATAGCTGTAAATATATTTTATTCCTTGGGAGCATACGTTTTGAGAAAATATAAACAAAGCTTCAGCTTGAGAAAGTGCCTATTGGATTATTGAACTAAATAACCCACGTACTTTTCAATAAACATAGCAGAACTTGCCAGAGTACTACACAGAGTCTTGCTTGCAGTCACTTTTGCATTTGGCTATTGAACAACCTTCAAGAGCACATGAATATGAGCTTTTTTCTTTTAGTTTTAATTTTTGAAACTTTAGATATCCAAGAGTATATTTATGAAGAGTAATTATTTTCTTTGGGCTCTGATTCATGAAAGCCACTTTACCCAGTGATTTATTTTCAGAATAAAAGTAGTATCGTTGTTTTATTATAAGAGACAATATGCTTATAAAAGTCAGACCAACTCAGAGGAGTATAAAGGAAAATGTGACAACTATTTGTATGCCATAATTCAGAGATCCCCATTAATATTAACATTTCAGGGCATATGCTTCCAAACTTACTTCTATGCATAACTGTGCAAACATATACATGCATAAAATATACATTTACTTTAACAAGGATGGGATTGTATAACACTGTGGCTTTGTACTCTATTTTTTAACCTTTACATTTTTGGCATAATCCTTACCAATAAAGGCTCTTTGTCAAATTTTCAATTAGCTGCTTTATATTACATTATAGATGTGTGTGTATGATTATTTAATTATATAATTTATATATAATCATTTACAATGATTAAAATATACACTATATATAACATATTTTACAATAATACATATTATTCTATTTATTATGATCTATAATTATTTCATCATGATTTATTTAAGCAGTCACCCACTGATAGGTAGTCTTGTTTTTCACTTAATAAAATACAAGTATAGAGGACATTTTTTTATTCATGTCTTTCAGAAATTGAAAGAGCAAGTAGATAAAAAAGCAAGAGCACACATATATGATTATACATATGAAACGTATATATATGAGATTATATAATGATTTGGATAATAGAATCTACCTTGATGTTTTATATCCATTAACACACACACAAATACACACTCATGTTGTTATTCCCTGAAGAGGATATATATTGCTCATTTATGCCCATCAAACAAAGGAAAATAAATCAGTAATGAAATAATGTCACGTATTTGGCTGCAAAGAAAAACTCTGCAAAGTAGAAATTTTATACGAAAAAAAATCTGCTTATGTGCCTTATACAAAATTAGCAATCTAAAACAGAATAACCCTCATTTCAAAGAACAAATAAAAATGCAAGTAGTGCTCTTTGCAGACTCAGAAACAAAATACTCATATCAAAATCTATAGAGGCATAAACAGCTCTCCTTGGAGGAAAATATATAGCTTTAAATATTTTATCATAAAAAAGGAGAATTAAGTAGTTACCTAAAAAAAAAAGATTTTTGTGATTTCTTCAGGGTTAACAAAATGAAATCTTAACTTTTCAGATTCAAAATTCTACCTTTACACACATCACACTTGGAACTATGTACTTTCTTATTTTCCCCTTTCCCGTTTTCTCTTCACACATCTCAGTTTCCACTTCCTGTGTCAGTATTTACCAGTAAAATGAACTTCCGACACCATTATTCCATTTCTAAGTTCCACACCCTATCATTGCTAATCTGCTGATGCAGAGACTGTCCTGGATCAACTAGGCAGACCAAATGTAATCACAATGATCCTTAAAAGAGTTACAGGAAGATGTGAGTGTGGGGAACCAAGGAGTTGGCAGCTTGAGAAGGACTGAGACTGATGTTACCGGCTTTGAAGATGGAGCAAGAGATGCCACAAACCAAGGAATGCGGGCAACTTCTAGATGCTGAAAAGGCAAAGAGCAAGAGCCTCCAAAATAGGAACACAGGCCTCTTGACACCTTGATTTTAGCCCAGTGAGACTCATTTCAGACTTCTGGCTACAGAACTGGAGGACAAATTTGCCTCATTTTAAGCCTCTAAGTTTGTGGTAACTTATTATAGCAGTGATACGTAACCAGCGCATCAGCTAATTCAGCATATTAAGAGTATGCTTGTTATGTTGATAGCAGCATTATTCACAATTGCCATGATATGGAAGCAACCTAAGTGTCCATCAACAGATAAATAAAGAAGATGTGGTGTATATGTACAATGGGATACTACTCAGCTATAAAAAGAACAGTTTTTTCATTTGCAGCAATATGGATAGACTTGGAGGGCATTATGCTAAATGAAATAAATCAGAGAAAGATACGCTATCACTTATATGCGGAATGTGAAAAGTAAAACAAACTAGTGAATATACAAAAAAGAAGCAGACTCACAGATATAGAGAATGAACTAGTGGTTCATTGGGGAGGTGGAAGGGGAGAGGAGAAAGGAAGGGGGAATAGGGTTAGGGGATTAAGAGGTACAAACTATTATGTATAAAATAAGGTACAAGAATATGTTGTACAACACAGGGAATACAACCAATATTTTATAGTAACTACAAATATAGTATAATCTTTAAAAATTATGAATTACTATACTGTACACCTGTAACATATGATCATGTACATCAAGTATACTTTAAAAAAAACTAGACAAAGAAAAAAAGAGTGTGGTTCTTACAAAGATTAAATGACATAATGTGTGCGAAGTGCTTACCCCAATGCCTTGCACAGGGCAAAAAATCAGTAAATGATAGCTGCTATTAATCTAATTATTTTATAACTCGTAGTATATTATTAGTATAATACTGACAAAATGCTGACTGAACAACATTCTGCTCTAAACAATAAGAAAGCTTGAATCACTGGTATGTGATATTCCAGGGAATGGTTGAAAACCTTAACATTTATGGTAGGCAGGATATAAACTGTGATAAGTATTAACATTTATTTAGAGAAAACAGAAACCACGGGAGAGACCCAGTATTCTTTTTATCCTACTGAGCACTTTAATGAATATATTTAAATACTTGGAATAAATCTCTGTGTTTGTTTCAACAAAACTTGATAGCATCAAAATTCCTAAGGTTTAAGATACTTAGAATTTCCATTTTCATGAATAGCCTCACTTTACAGACAACTGAATATCTCTAATCTCCATAGGTTGAATTTTGATGGGAATCATTTTAGATAGCCCCCGATCCCCCTAGTCCTAAAGATGAGAGAAATCAATTTTAACAGAGCATTTTATTCCAAATGACATCCTCTGTCCACAGCTTCAAAAGTGATTATTCCATGATACACACGAGGCTTTGAATTGTCTTAAGGTAAAGCATTTTTAATGATATTTATCATAATCATTTATACAAAGAGTGTTAATATACTCAGATTCCATGTTCTGGTTTAATCCCTAGCTTTTCATTTCTGCTTTCTTAAATGCATGAGTTAATATTTTAAGTTTAAAACAGTGCTTTGTTCTTGTTTCAGAATCAGGCAAGAGTTTTGAGCACTAAACTTATATTTAAATTTCTTTAATGAAACTCCTCCTTAGAAACACATTTTATATATTTTTATGCCCCTGATACTGGGTGATATTGCTCTACTGCTCTTCTCCATTCAAAACCTAAGCTAAGCACTATTCTGATCAGTCCCACAATTGAACTGATATAACATGGGTAATATAAATAATGTCTTACCTATAATAGAGATTTAGTGGTCAGTTTGATTTTAGTCAGCCCTTTACACAGCATACAATAGGAACTTAAGGACTTATATTGGGTTAAATTAATATATTTCATTCATTTGTTTATACAAATATGTATTTATATTACATAAAATACTTATTTTAAATATTACAGTAATATGGGGCTAATACAAAGATAAGTAAGGAGCAATCAGTAACTCAGTGAGTGTACCATAAGTAGGTAGGATAAAAGTCAGGATTAATGCACAAAATTTATACTGTGAACAAGACATGGAATAACTGTGAAGTTCAAAGTATAAAGTTAGGATACTGTTTGGTACGTAACGAGAACCCTCAATTAATACTAGAAGTTTCAAAAGTTTTGTGTTTGTAGCATATTTTCAGATACTCAAATTATCATGTGAAGTCAACAAAAGATTCAAAACAACACTTTATGAAGTAATTTATAAATACAAACACAACTACAATGTAAAGGTGGTTCACAGAGTCTACAGGAGTATCCAGTTTTTAGCCTATTCTTGGTGGCCCCTCAGTAATGTAAATTTTCTGAAAGATAACTGTTTACTGCCACAACTCCCTTGTTCACCTGTAAGGACAAACTCTTGACTATGTCAATAGCCCTTTCTTTTTTGGGATTTTCTTGATGTCATTTTCTGTTTACACTTCCTTGTGTCATATAATCTGCTCAATTATGTTCTTTGCTCTTAAGTATGTAACATTTAAACATCCTCTTCTTGGTTCATGGATATATTATTTTATTCCATCTTTATAAGTATATTAATTATAGTATTTGCAATTTTCCTCTATCTGCTTTTTTTTTCTCTTTTTGCGGTACGCGGGCCTCTCACTGTTGTGGCCTCTCCCATTGCGGAGCACAGGCTCCGGACGCGCAGGCTCAGCGGCCATGGCTCACGGGTCCAGCCGCTCCGCGGCATGTGGGATCCTCCCGGACCGGGGCACGAACCCGCGTCCCCTGCATCGGCAGGCAGACTCTCAACCACTGCGCCACCAGGGAAGCCCTCTATCTGCTTTTTATTACATATTTTTTCTTCCTAGTTTCAGTTTTCTCCCTATTTTGTCTTTCAATGTTAGTGGTTTTCCTCAAGAATCTGACAATTCTTGTTTGTCTAGTCATATTTGAGATGAGGCACTTACAAGTTCATTGGCAACTCTGCAGGGAATTTACGGTTGTCCATTTTGGGCATCTATACAGGATGATGATCTGGCTGAACCACTGTGTTGGAGACCTCAAAAATGTATATTACCTTCAGTGTATTATTTGGATTCATCAGATTCCCAAGAGAACAATCGTCTAGTCTCCTGCCTGATGTACAGCATTCTAGGAATTGAAGGCACTGCGATTCCAAACATTCATGATGAGGAAATACTTTTAGAGACCTCCAATATACTTTTCGGGAAGAGAAGGAGTAGGAAACTGGTGCTGCAAATTCTGAATGTGTTTGAGGATTTGTGTTACAAATCAGGTTGTCACCCTGTCCCTACACCTAATTTGAGAGTCATCTTCCTCCTTCTCCTTCCCTCCCTCTCTGCTTCCTTCTGCCTCCTTTTTTTCTCCCTCCCTCCCTCCCTTCCTTCCACAAGACAGAACCATGGATCACTCCTTCAAATTCTGAATTCATTCGTTCATTCCCATTCTTTCTCTTTTTCTTTGTTTTTGTGATTCTATGCCTTACGACATAGTGATAATGAAGGGATACACATGTGGATATACACACGCACATACTTCTAGTCACTTCAGTGAATTTTTACGGAGGGAATAGAAATAAAAATAAGTATGTCTTAAGTCTTTTTTTTTTTTTTTAGGAGTCTCCTGCAGGTGTTTTCATTAGGTACTGATCGTACAGTACAAGAATATGAATTTCCACATGTAGAAAGGTGCAGCCCAGGGCTTCTGCCTTTTCACGGATGCCTATTTTCATTTATATCCTGAGGATCATTTATGCAGAAAACACAGTTCTCTGTCTCCCTCTGACTGTAAGATACATGGTCTTATTTCCCAGGCTTACATAGGTAGACCTTAGCAACCTAGCACAGTGGCATCCATTTGATTCAATTTTCCTTGTTATGGAAGGAACTCCCTTTTTTCCTAGCACGTAGATATTCAATATTATAGTTGTGTACTTAAATCTACATTTACATATTTAAAAAAAAGGTATACTTTATCAAGCATATAAGTTTGCAGTGGGAGTGGAGGCTTCTTATGCCATATCTGTTCTCCATCTTGATTGCAGTCCTGTTATTAAAATACATTAAATATTGATGCAATTTCTAATGCCACCTTAATTATTACAGAAAATAAATAAGGAATGAGGTATGTTTGACATATATGAATAGATGGCACTTATATTTATATTTTCAACTTATATTTATATATCTATGTTGCTTCTGGTAGCAAGGAGGCTCACTGCATTGCTAACTTACTGTGACGTGTACTCAGCTAAATCTTTGATACTTTCTTTTCTACTCTGCTAATAAGATTCATACTATTCTCTGCCTTGTGTCTTGGGTTGTCTATTTTTTATCTTAAATTATTGTTCTCATCAGTATTTTTAAACATCTTTACACTTGTCTCTCTAATAAATACTTCCATCATTATTTTCTGGATTATCTCCAATACTTCTACAGTTCTATTAAGCAGCTGCCAACACTAGAGTCAGGCACATGGGTACACGCTGACCAGAATGACAAGAGAAAATGGAAAGAGGGATTATCGTATCCTTGCTTTTCCCCAACAGTCTTTTAAAAATTTCTTTTTTTTTATCGATAGGTTTTCATGTTTAGTCAACAATGTTTATACCTTTCATCATGACTGGCTTTGATGTTTCACAGTTATATGTGCATGGATGGGTTATCCATTAGAATTCTGCACAGTGTTTTTACTGGGGAAAAAAGAAAGACTTTTAGATGGTTTGATAAAAGACTGGCCCATAGCTTACAGGGACCCATTTCGTTCATCTCCAGTTCCATTTCTGAGGACAAAGTACAAGTACATGAGGAGGGTGAAGTGAATGGGATGTGAAGAACGGGAGATGGCTGGACAGGTACTGATGGTTGTTATTCAGCCCAAAGTGACAATATGGGCATTGTTTCGCGGGTTAATAAAAATAGATAACCAGGTCATGAGCTTACTTATCTAGTACTGCCCTGTTTCAGTTACCCCAGGAAAACATATTCAGTTTCAGAAGTGGATGGTAAATATATGCATTTTATATCATATTGATTAATTTTTAAGCCACAATGTTTTTTTCTTATTTATAATTATTTTAAAAGATTATATATACACTCTAGAAAAAATGGTAATATTATTGTATTCAGTTTATATTGTAACTATAACAATACAGTATATAACAGTTTTTGTTTTCACTGAAACTAAGATGTTATCACACATAGGATGCACCATTATTTTATGTCTATCTGTGCTGGGAATGAAGCTACTGTGTCTCAGCTTCAGACCCATCCTTTCATGTTCTGCTATGGTGTTGATGATGGGACTCTGAGACCATGCTTCTCTTTTGCCAGCTGGCTTGCTTTAGGATCTCCCACCAAGAATTGCTAGAGGGAGAGTATGAAGGCCGAGGAGGAAGGGACTTTCTCCTTCCTATTTGTTTTCTGTTTCTCTCAGTGTCACTGAATTTCTTGTTGCGTAAATGTGTTGAAAGTATTTTCTCTCAATCCATGGTTTGTCTTTTCATTTCCCAAAGGGTGTCCTTTTAATTTTCATTTGATTTTCACTTTGTCGAAGTCCAATTTATCGAAAAATTTTCTGCTTTTAATCCTTTCTGTCCTGTTCAAGAAATATTTGCTTATTCCAAGGTCATAAAGAGAGTCTTTTGTTTTATTTTAGAAAGTATTGTGTTCTCGGTTTTATATTTGTGGCTATGATCAATCTCAAAACATTTTTCATGTACAGAATTAAACAGGAGTTGAGGCTAATTTTATTTTTAAACATATGAATATCCACTTGTTCCAGAATCATTTATTAATATAGAGAGTATCCTTTCCCATTGAATTGACTTGTCATCTTTGTTGAAAGTCAATTGATAATATAGTGTGAGAATATTTCTGGAGTCTTGATTCTCTTCCAATGATCTAATTTTCTCTCTACACATCAATACTACTCTTAGAATCCGGGGGTTTGAAGCCTCTACATCTTTTCCTCCTCCCCCTCCTTCACCTCTTCCTCCTCCTTCTTGTTTTGTGTGTTCTAGATCCAAGATTGTTTTGTGTGTTCTAGATCCAATATTGCAGCCACTTGTCCTATACGGCTTTGAGCACTTAAAGTACAGCTAATCCTGAGATGTGGTGTAGGTATAAAATATACACTTATTTCAAAACTTAGTTTGAAGAAAAGAATGTAAAATATCTCATTAATGGTTTTGCAATACTAATCCCATATTGAAATGATAATATTTTGGATATATTGGGTTAAATAAAATGTATCATTAAAATTAATTTCACAGTTTACTTTTTAATATTGCCATTAGAAAAATTTAAATTACAATTAGCTCACAATAATTCTATTGCTGAGTGCTATTCTAGAGCCTTTTGAATTTCCGTATAAATAGAACTTTTTTTTTTTCCGAAGTGTACACTGAAAATTTTGATATGGCTTCTAGTGCATCTGTGTCTATTTAAGGAGAATGTGTGTCTCAACAATATTGATTCTTTCAATCTATATTAGACCTCTGCATTTATTAAGGTCTTCTTTAATTCTATCGATTAATTGTATAAGTATAGAGGGCTTTTTTATCTTTTTTTTAAGCTATAGAGATAGGTATTTAATGAGTGCTAGTGTTTTGTGAATAGTATTGTGTTCAAACATTATTTGTAATTTTTCACTGTTTATCTGCAGGAATACAGTTGATTTTTACATGTTAACTTTTATCCTGTAACTTAAGTAAATTCACTTATTACTTTTAGTTTGCTTGTAGATTCCTTTAGATTCTTTATTATACAATAATATTTTCGCTAATTAAATGCAAGTTTATTTTACTTTTCCACTCTTTGTGCTTTTCTTTTTTCCTCTTTCATTATTGCAAATCCTAGGACAGAAAGTACAGCAATTTTAGGAGAAAATCATTCAAACGTTCCTTACTAAATATCATGTTAACTGTAGATATTTTGTAGATGGGCTCTATCGGCTTGATAAAACATCATTTTATTACTAGTTTGCTAGGAGTTTCTATTATGAGTGGATGTTGAATTTTGTCAAATGCTTTTCCTGTATGTAGTGGGATTATCATTAGTTTAATTCTCTTGTGTATTTTAGTAATTAACTTTTGAATATTAAACCATCCTTATATTCCTGGAATAAAATCCACTTAATTATGATGTATTAACTTTTTGTACTATTTAAAAATTTGTTAAAGATTTTTGCATGTATGTACCTGAGGGATATTAATCCATAGTTTTCCTTTTTTATTTTTAATTTTTAAAAAATGTTCTTTCATCCCACCACCACCCCACCACCACCCAGCTTTCCCCCCTTGGTGACCATACGTTTGCTTTCTACATCTGTGTCTCTATTTCTGCCCTGCAAACCAGTTCATCTGTACAATTTTTCTAGATTCCACTTATATGCATTGATATACGATATTTCTTTTTCTCTTTCTGACTTACTTCACTCTGCATGATAGTCTCTAGGTCCATCAGCATTTCTACAAGTGACCCAATTTTGTTTCTTTTTATGGCTGAGTAATATACCATTGTGTGTGTATATATATATACATACACACAATATCTTCTTTATCCATTTGTCTGTCTATGGGCATTTACGTTGCTTCCATGACCTGGCTATTGTAAATAGTGTTGCAATGAATATTGGGGTGCATGTGTCTATTTGAATTATGTTTTTTTCAGGGTATATGCCCAGTAGTGGGATTGCTGGGTTGTATACTAATTCTATTTTTAGTTTTTTAGGAACCTCTATACTGCTCTCCATAGTGGCTACATCAATTTATATTCCTACCAATAGTGCAAGAGGGTTCCCTTTTCTCCACACCCTCTCCAGTATTGTTTGTAGATTTTCTATGATGCCCATTCTAGCCGGTGTGAGGTGATACCTCACTGTAGTTTTGATTTGCATTTCTCTAATAATTAGTGATGTTGAGCAGCTTTTCATGTGCCTCTTGGCCATCTGTATGTCTTCTTTGGAGAAATGTCTATTTAGGTCTTCTGCCCATTTTTGGATTGGGTTGCTTGTTTTTTAATATTGAGCAGCATGAGCTGTTTATATATGTTGGAAATTACTCCTTTTTCTGTTGAATGGCTTGAAAATATTTTCTCCCAGTTTGAGGGTTGTCTTTTCACCTTATTTAGAGTTTCCTTTGCTGTGCAAAAGCTTTTAAATTTCATTAGGTCCCATTTGTTTATTTTTGTTTTTATTTCCATTACTCTAGGAGGTGGGTCAAGAAAGATCTTGCTGTGATTTATGTCAGAGTGTTCTTCCTATGTTTTCCTCTAAGAGTTTTATAGTGCCTGGTCTTACATTTAGGTCTTTAATCCATTTTGAGTTGATTTTTGTGTATGGTGTTAGGAAGTGTCCTAATTCCATTCTTTTACATGTAGCTGTCCAGTTTTCCCAGCATCACTTATTGAAGAGACTGTCTTTTCCCTTGGTATATCCTTGCCTCCTTTGTCATACATTAGTTGACTATAGGAGCATGTCTTTGTCTCTGGGCTTTATATCCGGTTCCTTTGATCTATATTTCTGTTTTTGTGCCAGTACCATATTCTCTTGATTACTTTGTAGTATAGTCTAAAGTCAGGGAGTCTGATTCCTCCAGCTCTGTTTTTTCCCCTCAAGATTGCTTTGCCTCTTCGGGGTCCTTTGTGTCTCCATAGGGATTTTAAGATTTTTTGTTCTAGTTCTGTAAAAAATACCATTGGTAATTTGATAGGGATTGCATTGAATCTGTAGATTGCTTCAGGTAGTATAGTCATTTTCACAATATTGATTCTTCCAATCCAAGAACATGGTATCTCTCTCCATCAGTTTGTGTCATCTTTGATTTCTTTCATCAGTGTCTTATAGTTTTCTGAGTACAGGTCTTTTATCTCCTTAGGTAGGTTTATTCCTAGATATTTTTTTCTTTTTGTTGCTATGGTGAATGGGATTGTTTCCTTAATTTCTCTTTCTGAGCTTTCGTTGTTAGTGTATAGGAATGCAAGAGATTTCTGTGCATTTATTTTGTATCCTGAAAGTTTACCAGATTCAGTGATTAGCTCTTGTAGTTTTCTGGTGGCATGTTTAGTATTCTCTATGTATAGTATCATGTCATCTGTAAACAGTGACAATTTTACTTCTTTTCCAATTTGTATCCCTTTTATTTCTTTTTCTTCTCTGATTGCCATGGCTAGGACTTCCAAAACTATGTTGAATAATAGTGGCAAGAGTGGACATCCTTATCTTGCTCCTGATCTTAGAGGAAATGTTTTCAGTTTTTTACCATTGAGAATGATGTTTGCTGTGGGATTGTCCTATATGGCCTTTATTATGTTGAGGTAGGTTCCCTCTATGCCCACTTCCTGGAGGGTTTCTATAATAAATGGGTATTGAATTTTGTCAAAAGCTTTTTCTGCATCTACTGAGATGATCATATAAGCATATGATCATATAACCGTATTTTTCAGTTTGTTCATATGGTGTATCTCACTGATTGATTTGCGTATATTGAAGAATCCTTGCATCTCTGGGATAAATCCCACTTGATCATGGTGTATGATTCTTTTGATGTGTCATTGGTTTCTGTTTGCTAGTATTTTGTTGAGGATTTTTGCATCTATATTCATCAGTGACATTGGTCTGTAATTTTAGTTTTTTGTTGTATCTTTGTCTGGTTTTGGTATTAGACTGATGGTGGCCTTGTAGAATGAGTTTGGGAATGCTCCTTCCTCTGCAATTTTTTCATTATTTTCCTTTTTTTATAATAACTTTTTCAGCTTTTGGTATTAGAATAATGCTGGCCTACTAAAATGCAAAAGTTAACCTCCATTATTTTCTGAAAGACATTGTATAAGAATTATTTCTTACTTAATTGTTTGGTAGAATTTACTGGTGAAGTCTTTGCAAGAATATACCTTAGGTGAAAGTTTTTTTGAATAAATAATTTTCCTTTTTATAATTGCAAATATTCAGAATTTTATTGATTCTTCTGTCATTTTTGGGAATTTGTGTTTTTCAAGGATTTGTGTATTCATCAAAGTTATCATAACTATTGTCATAAAGATGTTCATTTCTATCCCTATTCTTTTATTGTCTAGAGGCTATGAAATAATGTTCTTTTCTTTCTTTCGTGATACTGGTATTTTGTGTTTACTCTCTTGTTTTCTTCGTAACTCTTGCTATGCTTTTATAATTTTTTTGTTTTTTTCAAAGAGCTAACTTTTAACTTTGTTGCCTTTTTATTACTTTGTTCTACTTATTTGATTTTATTTTTAATATTTCTTTTCTTTTTCTTTCTTTCTTTTTTTTTTTTGTGGTATGCGGGCCTCTCACTGTTGTGGCCTCTCCCGTTGCGGAGCACAGGCTCCAGACGCGCAGGCTCAGCGGCCATGGCTCACGGGCCCAGCCGCTCCACGGCATGTGGGATCTTCCTGGACCGGAGCACGAACCCGTGTCCCCTGCACTGGCAGGCAGACTCTCAAGCACTACACCACTAGGGAAGCCCTCTTATCTTCTTGTATTGTTTCCATCCCTCTGATGAAATTCTCCATCTAGGTACACAGGCAAGCCATTTGTTCCTCTAGATCCTTCATACTTATTTTAATGTCCTTATCTGATAATTCCAACCTCTATGCCATTATTCAGGCTGTTTCAATAGTTTTCTCTTTTAACTGTGTGTCACGTATTTTCTTCCCTTTTCATGTGTCATGTAATTTTTATTTTGTACTGGGCATTTTATGCAAAAGAATATGGAGACTAAATAAGTCATACTTATTCCCTCCAATGGCAACGTCTTCTTTTCTCAGGATGCCAATGTGAAGAATTACAGTCTAGCCAGTAGTGGAACTTGATCTGGTTTTGGTGGCAATTTTGATTATTTTCACTTCATCATTTGCTTCAAACATTTTTTGATGAGGAGAAGAAATTTCCTTTCCGTTCAGCTTGCGATTTGAGTTTGGCAAGATTTCAGAGCTCTTTCTTCCTCTCCCCTCTCCCCTCTCCCCCTCTCCCCCTCTCCCTCTCCCTCTCTCTCTCTTTCTCTCTCTCTCTCTTTCCTTTCTTTCTTTCTCTCTTTCTCTCTCTCTCTCTCTCCCCCCCCACCCTCTCTCTCTCTCTCTCTCTCTCTTTCTCTCTTCCTCTCTCTCTCTCTCTCTCTCTCTCTTTCTTTCTCACAGCACAGCATGTGGGAACTTAGTTCCCTGACCAGGGATCAAAACTGCACCCCCTGCATTGGAAGCGCAGAGTCTTAACTACTGTACTGCCAGGGAACTCCCCAGAGCTCTCTTCATGCTTTACTGTTGAGCTCACACCTTTCTGAACTGTGGGATATATTTCACTTCTTTCCAGCCTGGATCCCAGATTTTGGGTCACTGGGGATTTCTTTTGGCTCTTCAGTCCTGCTGCCACATTTCTGGGCTTTGGGAGATTTCTTGTTACTCTGCTGCTCTGCCCCTCAGCATTTGGGAGAATCTCTGCAGTATTCCCAGTAAAGACCCAGAGAGCCTTGAAAGAAGTTCTCTTAGCTATTATGCCCTGAGCTCAGACTTTGCAGGGTGACTATAGGGTACAAAATGAAGGTCTAGAATGCCATAGAAGGAAATTTCTCTCCTCTGCTGCCCTACTCTTAGCCTTGATGGCCAACCTTGCACTCATTAAGGTACAGTGTGTCACAGTGAAATTGCTCTTTCTATCCTACCCATGATAAAGACATTATGTCTCTCTCAGGTCTTCTTTCTTGATCCAGACCAGGCAAATTACCCCTGAGAATTTGCTCAAGGTCAATGGGAAGAGCTGGCAAGGAGATGGAAATTCTCTGCATGGTAGATTGGGTTTATTTAGTCTTCTTTGTATTTTTTAAGCTACAATTTTATAGCTTATACAGCTTGGTATCTTTGTTATGGTGGATGTTGGTCACTTGCAATCAGCTTTCTAATCAGGAGAAACAGTCTAATATAAACTTGCCTTAGAATTATATTTTTAGATTATTCCTTTCTTATCTCATCTGTTTTATTTATTTTACTCTTTGCTCTTTGTCATCTCAGTCTCTCTTAACTAACTGCTTCTTACTTTTATTTCCAAGAGGCAATGTTTTCTTCAACTTATAAAGATGTAAGACAGTTCTATAAAATTTTTAAGCAAAAATATTAAAGACCATTTATCAAGTATTTAGGCTCTATGTAAGGTGTTTTACCTGAATTACTTATTTGAATTCTAATAATAAGTAATTTTGAGGTACTCATTGTTATCTTCCTTTTCAAAACTGTGAACTGAGGCATAGAAGCATTAAGTTACATGCTTAAGGTCATACCATTAAGTTAGTATATAATATAATTAGGGTTCTAACAGAGCTTTGTCCAATTATAAATCTCATGTCCTTAAACACAATACTGTATTGTCCCTTGCATTTGTATTTTCTTAAAACCAGTGACCCAAGAGCCTCAACTTCTGAGCCCGTGCGCTCTAGAGCCTGTGCTCCACAACTAGAGAGATGCCTGTGTGCCACAACTAGACTCGATGCAGCCAAATAAATAAACAAATAAATAAATATTTAAAAAAAAAACCCAAAACAGTGACCATTCACTAGAGTGAAGATATCCATGTATTTTCATAGGTACAGATACTGATTCTTAACGGCTGTTAACTGATGGGAGTAAACAGACAGTTTTCAGATACAGTTTTCAGATACAGTTTGAACAGTTTGAACTGTGAGGCAACAACTGCAGTTTTGAATGAAGTTCCAAAATACTCTAAAAAAGTGGGAAATTGCCCATAATAATATCTAATAATCATGTTTTCTTTGTGGATTTAAGTTTTTACATTTTCACTGTATCATAAATGGTTTAGCAAAATGTAGACAGGCTGAACTCATAATTGCTAACCAGATGTCGTTTAAAACCAGAAGCTCTGATTTAATAATTATGTGTTATTTTTCTAAGTCTGAGAGCTCACTGGGGATCTCTATATGAGAGATTTCAGCAATTCACCTTAGCAATGAACGTTATATTTGAATAACATTTTAAAAAAATTCTAAACTCTGTAAAAACTCACTTCTAAAAACTCATAGCTTAGATCTGGAAGTCAATATTTAAATTCTCATTTTTATTTAGTAATACATAGACTCATTCCAGAAATAAAATATGATCCAACTTAAAAATATTTAAAAATTCAGTAGAATTAAAAAAATAAAACAACTGGTGATCTATTTATAGCAAAGTAAAAAAGAGCATAAAACCAGGGATAGGTTACACAGAAATATACTTAATAATATCCTATGCATATTATTGTTGATAAACTATGAATGTAATCTGTTGTGATAATCATAGTGCCCTTACAACAAATACAAACCATTTTCTAAAGAGAAAATTAGCTTTTCTTGCTACTGAAAGATGAAATTTCTCCCATGGGCCTCCATAGTGAAGACCTTGTATGATGTAGTGAATATCATCACATATTATACTTCACTGCACGCAAATGTCATAGTATCAAACCAGATTCTGTAAGAGCAAATCTACAAGAAAGGCAAAACAACTCAGTCTGAATTTGCATCTTTATGAAGATAGGGTCTAATGTAGGAAAAACAGTAAAAATACAGAGTAAGTGCTAGGCAGCAGATTCCATCAGGCTCTCTTATTTCTCATATCCAAGATGTGGAGAAGAGTTGTGAGATTAAAACTACAATCTCTAGCAAAAACATGGAGTGCACATATTTTACGTGGATAAATAAAGGCATATCTATAGATTTTGATCCCCAGTAAAGAAAATGGAGTGGGCTAAGCAGAACTACTCCAATGGAAACATGGTATCCTAACAGTTTACCTAAGGAGTGGTTAGGATTTTTTTTTTTTTTCCCTGAAAATAGTTCTGAGTAACTTACACGCAGAAATATGCTCATTTGTAATTATTCAGAATTATTAATAAAGTGACAAGCAAAATGATTAAGAAACAAAACAGACAAAAAACAACGTCGCCCCAAACTATACCATGAAATAAAAACCTTACACATACATATATATATATTTTTGCAGTACGCGGGCCTCTCACTGTTGTGGCCTCTCCCATTGCGGAGCACAGGCTCCGGACGCGCAGGCTCAGCTGCCATGGCTCACGGGCCTAGCTGCTCCGCGGCATGTGGGATCTTCCCGGACCGGGGCACGAACCCGTGTCCCCTGCATCAGCAGGCAGACTCTCAACCACTGCGCCACCAAGGAAGCCCCTTACAAATATTTTAAAATCTTTTTAGGGCCACCTAAAATGATGTTAACTTTTTTTCATATTTTTTAAATTTAAAAACTACATTTACTAAAGCATTTCTTTATTTGTATTCTAGCTATAAGCTGGCTTCTGTGTGATTAACAGAGCCTTTAATCTTTAGGTACAGGCACAAACATAAAATGTGCATTATTCATGTCTTTTTATGTCTTCCCAAAATTCATATTGATTATGCCATACGTTGTAGAGAATCACTGATCACTTATCAATTCTTTATGCAGAGTGATGAAGTCCAGTCTATAAATCTATGGCAGTAAATCCGTTAGTCCAATTTTTTCACAGGAAATTTCCAGCATTCCAGTTTATGAGGAACTTTATTGTACCCACTTCCAAACACAGTACAATTTACTGACAGCCAGGCATTGATTGGGTGTGTGTCCCTTTAAATCTTTGGATTGCCTGGGGTTGAACGATTTAGGCATCAGCAGAGTGCACTTTAATTAGCCCTGAGGAAATAACAGTGGGGATGAAACAAGTTGGCTTGTTATTTTTCTGTTTGTACTAACGGCAAATAAAAGCATGTAATTGGATTTTTTAAAAGCACTGCCAGTCCTCTGGAGTATGGCCTGTTTACAGTTATGATAGCCCTATCTGAGTGTCACAACTCCCTAAAAAGGCCTTTTTCAGAGTCCTAAAGGTGTTGCTCCAGGATGACTATGTAAATTGTGCTTCGCTGTTCAGACCTGCACTTTATGCATTTAAAATGAGGGCCTGCCAGAGGACTCTATCCTGCAAGCTGTCTGTTGCAGCTGTGCTGCCCAGCACTGTTATACCAATGGTTTCCCACTTGGAGCTGCAATAAGAGAGAAAGGGAAATCAAAGTTACAGGGGTCTATTTGAGAGAGTAAGCAATTTAGAGGCTCTTCTGTACTTCATACAAGTCACAAGGGTCTAGGAAAAGAGGCTTACTCCCTTGTATCCTCTTGGGCACAATAGCTGGCACTACTTTCTTTCACAGAATATCAGTCTCAACTTTGGAAGAATAAAGGAAGATATAAACTAAACACATAGGGAAAACTATCTTAAACACTTGGGTAAAAATATCCTTCAAATTAGGAGTCAGTATTTTCCCCTTGTGTTTGATCTCCCACTTCTAAATTAAAAACATAAAGTACAGACATATTTTAAAATCTAAACTTGTTAGAACAAAACACAGGGCTAATATTTCTGTGAAATAATTTCTTTTGGATTTGCTCTCATGAGTGAAAAAAAAAGCCTTTCTTTTAAAAAAATTATTTGGATTGAATGAATGAATGATCTTTGAGGAATTTTTTATATATATACAAAAACAAGACAAAAAAGTACAAGAAAGCTGAAGACCAATAGCCCTTAAGAATAAACATGCAAAAATCGTTAACAGACTATTTGGAAGTAATATTCAGAAATAAGCAAAAAATATTTTGTGATGGCTAAGTGGGGTTTACCCCAGGACTAAAAAGTGGTTTCACATTTGAATATCAATCAGTACAATTAATGATATTTACAGAATAAAGGACAAAACCATATGATCATTTGGCACAAATTATTTGGCAAAATTCAATAACTATTCATAATAGAAATTTTCAATAAACTAGAGGTAGAAGAAAACTTCTAAGCCTGATAAAGGCTAATGTCATACTTTAATCATGAAAGACTAAGATTGAGAATAAGAAAGGGATGTCCATTTCCATCACTTTTATTATTCTACTGGATGAATTAGTGCATAAAGGAAAAAAGCAGGGAGTGAGGGGGGACATGGGTAAACAAACTGGAAACAAAGAAATAAAACTTTCTTTATTCATAGAGCATGATTAAATATGAACAAAAGGAATCTATACAACAAACTATTCAAACTAAAGTGAATACAGAAAAGTTTCAGGATATATGTGATCAACATATAAAAACAAATGCATTTTTCTATACTAAAAACACATATTTAGGAAATAAAATTTAAAAGCAATGCCAAAAATATGAAACACTTAGGAAAAAAATTAATCAAGAATATAAGACCTATACCCTGAAAACTACAAAAGTTGCTGAGAAAATGAAATGAAACCTAAAAGTAAATGAAGAGATATGCCATGATCATGGACTGGAAGATACAATATTGCTAAGATTTCAGTTCTCCTCAAATAGCTCTATACTTTCAATATAATATTCTAGCAGATCTTACTATTTTTCTTAGAAGTTGAAAAGCTAATTCTAAAATTTTTGAGGAATGCAAATGATCTAGTAGCCTAATATTTTTTGAAAAAGAACAAAGTTGATCAAAATATCAAATCTGTACTTGATTTCAAGACTCTCTATCATAGTGTAGAAAACAAGATGTAAGCGCAGACATGCAGATTAAGGGAACAGAATAGTGTCCAAAACTAGACCACATGGATATGTTCAACTAATTTTCTAAATGTATGCATAGTAATTCAATGGGAGAATGGATAGATTTTTAACAAATGGAGCTAGGACAACTGCATATTGAAATGGAAAAAAAATGAACGTCAACATGTATCTCAGAAAATGAACAAAAATAAACTCAAAATGGATTACAGTCCTGAATATAACAGTTAAAACTCTAGGACTTCTAGAAAATCATGAGAAACAATCTTCGTGACTTTAGGTTAGGCAAATTTTTCTTTAAAAAGACACAAAACAGAAAAGATAAACTGATAAACTGCACATCCTCAACATTTATGATTATGGCTCTTTAAAAGGCACCATAAAGAAAATAATAATTCAAACTATACATGTGTATATATATATATATATATATATATATACACACACACACATATATATATACACATATATATCTCAAAGGTCTTGTATCGGTAATATATAAATAACCCTTATAACTCAATAAAAAGACATCCTGCTCACCACAATTGGCAAAAGATTTGAACAAATATTTTACAAAGGAATATATATGTATGGCCAATAAGCACATGAAGCAATGCCCAGTAACATCATTTATCAAGGAAATTTGTACTAAAACCACAACAAGGTATACCACGTATCTCATTAAAATAACTAAAACTAAAAAGACAGTGCCAAGGGTTGGTGAGAATATGGAGTAACTGGGATACTCATACAGTACTGCTAGGAATGTATGATAGTAAAATCACTTTGAAAAATAGTTTGCCAATTTTATAAAAAGTTAAATATATACTACTTATCATATAAACCAGCAAATACACTGTTTGGTGTTTAAGAGAAATGAAAACACATTTCTAGACAAAAGATGTATATAGGAATATTCATAGCTGCTTAGTTAAAATACCTTTAAACTGGAAATAACCCAACATTCCATACAAAAGTGAGTGGAAAAACAAGTTGTGGTATATAAATAGAACTGAATCCTAATCAGGAATTTTTTTTAAAAAGGAAGGAAATAACTGGTATGCAACAACATATATGAATCTTGAAAGTATGACCAAAGAAAGGAATGTAATCCCAAAGTAATACAAGCCCTTTAGACATTCTGTTTACCAACGTGACAAAGAAGTTATAAAATTATTACCAACGTGATAAAAGATGCATTGCTAATGGGCACAACCATCGGTGAGAAGCTTAGTGGTGGATGTCCTCTGTAGGCCATGGCTAACTATAGGAGACATTGTTATTGAACTGCTTAAACCAGTAGCTATTAGGCTGACAGAAACTCAAACTAGTAGTTTTCTGGTAGAACTAAGATGTGTGCAATTATCTTAGTGAGTGGCAAGGTCAAACAAGATCAGAGTGACTACCTGACATGTAAAGAGCTACGGAGCTGGCTAAACAGAATGTGGTGTTCTTAGGGTATCAAATTAAAGATGTACAATTAAACGGTCAGGTTAACTACTAAGGTTTCCAATCCCGAGTCAGTTCTCAGATTAAGAACCCATTGATTGAAGGAGAGGCCCAGTTCCTGGAAGGAGGGACCATTCAACACCATAGAAAGTATATACACTAATGATTCTTCTATATCTTCCCCTAACAAACCACAGTCATTTCCTGGAGAAATATTATACATACATTGAAGAAAAAAAGAACATCCAGGCATTTCGTTGGATACAAAATCCAAGTTGACATTTGATACTCAGGGACTGAATGTGTCATCATGACCCCCTGGTTAGAGTATTGGTATGTGAGGACCATGTAATAAATCGAGTCCTGACTTAGGTCCAGCTCATCTTTGGGCCCGTGGACCTAATCAGTGATCTTTTTACCAATTTCCAGTATAATTGAAATGGACATATTTAGTAGTTGGAAAAACTCATATTGGTCCTTTGGCCTATGCACTCTTTGAGGGAGGAGATATTATAGTGGGAAAGGCTACCCTCAAGACTGTAAATCAAAAATAGTAACACATTCCAGGGGAATATCAGATATCAGAGATTAGAGCTATCCTTAAGCACTTAAAGGAATAAGAACTGGTGACTTTCATCATCTCCCAGTTTAATTCAGCTTCCTGGTCTTCACAAAATCAGTTGTATCCTGGAAGATGACACTGGACTACTACAAACTTAAGCAAGCAGTAGCCCCAATTGCAGCTGCTCTTTCAGGGGTAATATCTTTGTTGAGCAGATTTATACCACCTCCGGTACATGGTATGTGGCCAATAATTTGGCAAAGGTGTTTTTTTCCATCCCCATAAAGAAGAAAAATAAGTAATTTTCATTCAAACGAGACAGACAAAAGTATATTTAAAGTTCTTACAGGAGAGCTATATTAACTCTCCTGCTCTGTCTTAATATAGTCCATAAGGATTTGTTTCACAGAACAGCATACCACCCCATTACATCAATGGCATTCTATCAGTTTGGCCAGTGAGCAAGAAATGGAAAATATATTGGAGGTCTTACCGAGATGTCGGTAAGACCTCCAATATATTTTCCATCTCCTCTTCTCCAGAGAGCAGGAGATAAAAGCTGACAGTTCAGGGGTTAGTGGTTACATCCAAGATGGGGCATGAGCAGTGTCACAGGGCACAAGTAAATTTCATGAGTAGATTGTCAAGAACACCAGGTCATTTGCCACCGATGCACTAATGCCTCTCCCTTAGCATACACCCAGGCCCTCATGGGGAGTCCCTCTGATAAGCTGATGGAGGAGGAACAAGGTCAAATGTGGCCTATGGTAAGTCGGCTCAGTATGTGAGTGCAGCCAGAATGGACTGCTGCTGCACTATGGTCCCACTTGGCAGAAAGATGATAGTGAGAGAAAGTCTCCCAGCAGACTGCGCTTTGGACTGGTCATTCATTTTATTCTGGTCAAACATTTTATATGGAAAGAGAAGTGAGTTAAAGTAAAAATACACACAGGAATTCATGGACAGTGACAAGGACCCTATCTGTTTAGTCTGGAACTTGGAAGGAGAAAGCTCAAAAGACCAAGGACAAGGAGATCTGAGGAAAAGGCCTGCAAATGGATTTATGGAGTGAGCAGAGAGTATAAAGAGACTAACAAATCTTTTGGTGCCAGGATGATTACATTAAAACCCTCTATCTGGATGACGGAGCATTTCATTTTGATTGGGATTGACAAAATTTGAAAGTATGTGTTTGTCTTTGCCTCCTCCAAGAATGGAAGCAGCAACACTATCTGTGGACTTAACAGAGTATGTGTTGCATTAACACAGGATCTTACATAATATTTTCTCAGACTAATAGACCCATTTTATGGAAAAGGAGCTCTGGCAGTGGGGCACATAACCATGGGGTCCATGGATCCTATCACCATGTATTTATTAGGTAAGGATACATGAGTCTGAAAACCCACAGGGGAGGTGGAATTGCTTTCCTCTTCACAACTTTAGGCTCTGGGGCTCTGGAGGTCCTGTTTCATCTACAAGGGGTAAGGTTAAAATGCTATTTAGGTTTCATCTTTGTCTGACATCTGTTCGTTTGAAGCAATCACCACACTGGTAGGGGATTATTGACCTTCATTACCAAGAGAAAATAGGGATACTATGACACAATGGAGTACAGGGAAGGGCAGGTTTGGCACTTAGGTATCTCTTGGCAACCTGTTGACCAATTTAATCCTCAATGGACAAAGCAATAGCCACAGCCTAGGAAGTACATGGTGACCATGGTCTCAAATGCCTCAGTGAAAAGGTTCTGTGTCACTCCACTAGCTAAGACACCTTGAACAGCAGAGGAAGTAGCAGGGTGTGAGGGAAATCTAGAGTGGGAAGTACAGGAGGAAGATGAGGAGTATCACCTGCAGCCTTAAGAAGAGCTGTGGCAGTGAGAGCTGTGATTCACCCCACACACTTTGCTCTGGTATGTTTCCGGAGGAAAGAAGACTATATTGAATGCTGAAAAAGCAGCTCCCAAGGAAGGTGAACTCACTATAAGAAGCGAGTTCATCCTAGAAGCACAAAGGGTACATTGCAGGGAATACCATGGTGTGCTGACCAGATCCTTCTGAGGACTGAAGCCCTCATTTGCCCAGCCATCTGGAGTGCTGGCTGCTGCTGGCTCACAGAGGTGTTTCTTTGCAAGCATTACCCCCAGCCTAAAGAAGCTGCTAACAAAGGTTATGATCTCTCTCCAGGGTTGATCTGCATCCAATATCTGGTTGGCAAGGGGATACAAAGACCTGACACCCTTGCTTAGTTTGGAACAACTCTGAAAGGTGATTCTAGCTCCAGAACTCCCTCTTGGAACAGTTGAAACCTCTCTTGTAAGTGAAATGCTGTTCAACTTGTCTTTCTGCCTGCTTCCCTCGTTTACTTACATATGTTGTTGCTGAATGAACGCAATATGTTGCCTGCACACAAATCTCCATCTTAGTCTGTTTTTAGAGATTTGACTAGAGAAACAGAGCATATTGGAGATAGCACTTCCCAGACCCTTACAATTAAGAGGGGGGCATGTAACAACTTTAGGCCTTTATTTTTATTAATAAGATTGATTGAAGTGTGTCCTCCTTCCCTGGTTGAGGCAATAAAGCCCTGGGTATGACTCTTTGGTCGTTCAGGAGTTTGATGCTATTTTTACCTTTGGTACCATGAAGTTTACCTGGGTATTTATGATATAATTCTTTTTCTGTTTATATTTATTTAACTGGATTTCTTTGTGACCAAAGTGAGCAATCTGATGACTGCCTCTTGTTTTGAGGCTTCCCTTAGTACCAGAAGATCATTTGTATAGGAGAAGGAATTAGGATATTTATTTTGTCAGCATTTTATTTTCTTGGATCATTAATGGGGCAGACTGCCTTTTGGCCAGAGACCAATAATTTGCTATTGACCAGACTCTTAAGATCAACCTCACCCAGCCAGGAGGAGTTTCTTGTGGTCCTGAACTAGACTGTACAGTATAAATAATGAGAACACTTAGCCCCATTTAAGCTTGGTTTTACTTCAACCAAAATTACTACATGAACTTAATGACTTTTTTATTCTACTACACAGAGGTCACCACAGTGAGATTTATTTGATTTTGCAGTCTGGCTAATTAATTTGTTCATTCTGTACACTCAGCATCAGCACTGTTTTTTGGAGCAGTGCTACCAAAGCAATAGATTAATTTACATGGTACCATGCATCTAGAATAATCATTACCCCATAGAATTGTTATTGCTTGAATTCTAAAGAGAGAGAATATATTTCCCCACTGAGAGATCAAGTTTCTATTGTAGTTTTCAGGGGGATAAAAAAGAAAAGGAAAATGTGTATAACTTCTTTGAACAGGAGAGCTTTCTAGAACTTTTAATTTAATTACAGTATGTTCTAATGCACTATTTCAATGACCATTCTGGACAAATATCATTCAGCAGCAAGGAACAGAAGCCCACCTAAAGCTGTATTAAATAAATGATACAGAGGAAACTTCTAGAAATGTATGGATGGCAACAAGTGTAGGTACCTTTATTGGAGAAAGGCACCAGGACTGCACATTTGTATTTTCTAGTTCTCAAAACAGCTTATCTCTTTTCCATGACATTCAGACCTCTCTGTCACCAGTTTCATTTTCTCTCCATGGGAATTGCTTCTTACTCTCCCTCCTCTATTTGGACATGGCCCATTATGGCTTACGATAAAGTGGCAGCCTAAGCCCCTGAATCATCAGTGTTATTAGCTCAGCTACCCATTGTCCTCCGGCATATCAGATGAATCTGACGGACTTAACTTGGATCACGTGAATACCACAGCCCCCTTGTAGGTAAGCAGGGAGGTGGAATCATGGGTTTCAACTGGTTCTCTGAGTACATTCCTTCTGCAGTGACACTTTGTGGGCAGGCATGCCCAAAATATATCTATAAAACTGGTCCAAAATTTGTCAAATGTTCTGCTCCTCAGCAAAAAAATAAAAATTATTTTATAGCCAAGTTTACAAATGGATTCAATGACAGTAATTAATTAAATTATAGGGCCAAGAGATAGTCCATGGTGTAGCATGCATTAGACTAAGAAGTTATATCCACTTCTGAAGCAGGTCAGAATAACGAAATCAGGTGATGTACAATAGATGACTGAATGATTAAAAAAAATGAAAGACAAGTTGTCACAATGGCAGCCATTTGATGCATGCAGATACACTAAGCTTTGGCCATTGCAGCAGATATGCAGGCAAAAATAAAACATCTCTAGCAAATTTAATTTTTTTCATTCTAAGTAAATCTATATTTTGTCACTTAAATGTTAATTTACAAAGAAAAATTCAGAATGATTCAATTAGAAAGTTTGATGTGTATTTTTTTTCACTCACTAGCACATTATTGGCCTAATATATAATTGTTGTATGAAAAGTCTTTCCAGCATTTGAACTGCTATAAATGTAAAAAATGGTAACTGTCACATCTGAAGCAAATCAACTCTTCCTGTCACCTGATGAAAAACTGAAATTAGAAGGCTGTGATCATAGTTTAGGCGTACAAAAATGGAGTTGGGCAGCCACTGAGGATCTGGTCTCAGACGGGTCCTTGCACCACTGAGAACATGAACTTTCTTTGAATCGTACCAAGCCCAAGGACACCCCCGGCCCTGTATTTAGAACAACATCTGTCAACTGCAAACTTATGGTCTCAAGTTTCCCCTCCTTGTAACTATGCAACCATTTCAGACCCCAACCAACCCTTGCTTAACAATCACCCTTACTTCTTGCCAGTTCCAATTAGAATTCTTGAAAACAACTATGTAACAAACTGTGGCCTTGTACTGTTGTCATTATAAGCTCCCTCCATTTTGTAGTTGGGCAGAGCACAATTTGAGGGCCTCTTGAATCTGTGTCTCCTGGGCTGCAGTCATAATCCCAAATAAGTGTCTCTGTTTCAATCAGGTCTCAGTTTCTGAAATTTTGGTTAATAACATCAATACATGGTGTTAGCAGTTGTGTATGGTCATTCCAATCTTGGCCTTCCCCCTCCATATCATATGTAGTGTGTTGCATTTGTGTCAAATTTATAATATTTTATGATTACTAATCTTATCTTGCACAATAAGTGCAAAAATTTCAGTTACATTTCTACCTTATTTTCATTATCAACATAACATGTTCTACATCACTTATTAGATAATAGACACAAATATTGACTCTGAAGTCAGAATGATAATGATTCTAGCTCTGTTTCACCAAAACTTCGTTAATCTGTGATCTTAGTCAAGTTGTGTAAGCTCTATGAACCTCAGTTATTCTACCTGCAACATTGGGTTAATAGCATTATCTATATCATAGTGCTAACATTAGAATTAACATTAAATATAAAGTGGCACGCATAGTACCAACAGGATAAATTATTAACACAAATCTGCAGTTGTTAAGAGGTAGCAGGCTAATATGGTTAGAATATGGGTCCTCAAAAGGAAGGAGAGAAGGAGACACAGTCCCTGCCACCAAGGTGAATGGAAGATACATGCAGTTTGACAAATCTTGCAAATGATCCTATATCCTCTTTCTGTCTTCTCAGTTGAGAATTAATGGTATAAATAGTTTTTTATTCCAAAAGGGTAGAATGGAGGTTATGCTTTCGTAATACTCTTTATTAAGTCTCTTAGTAAGAATTATTTTTTTGTTGTTTATCCATCTGTTATTCTTTGGTCTACATTATCTCAGCATAGCAATACATAACATATAAGTGACAGGACATATTTGTTCACAAAAATTACCTTTAGCTATTGAATTGTATTTCAATTTTTTTTTCTTGAATAACCTTTTTTTTTTTCTGTTCGTTCAATTCCAGTTCCCGAGATATTCCTAATTAGCTACCTGGGAAGGAGCCCTGCCTGCCCATCCCATTTTTTGGCCAGCTTATTAATCTCCTGGATTTGTCTCAATGAAGTATTTATCCACAGTCTTTTCTGGTCTACATTTGGTATTTCAAGAGCTGGCATTTCCCTTGCTTATTTTTGGACACTAATATTTAATCATAAAATCATAGGAGTTGGAGACGGATGAGACCTAACAGTTCACTCTCCATTTGCCTGCCAAACCTGATGTTCCCTATTATTTGGCACTGATTTTTACAAAACTGGTGATTTATCCACTCACATAGTTTATTTATTTTTTTTTTTTTTGCAGTACACGGGCCTCTCACTGCTGTGGCCTCTCCCATTGCGGAGCACAGGCTCCGGACGCGCAGGCCCAGCGGCCATGGCTCACGGGCCCAGCCGCACCGCGGCATGTGGGATCCTCCCAGACAGGGGCACAAACCTGTGTCCCCTGCATCGGCAGGCAGACTCCCAACCACTGCGCCACCAGGGAAGCACCACTAACATAGTTTTAAGTGCCATGCTTTTGCACATATACCAGGAATATCTACTATCCAAAGTTTTATGTTATTCCAGGTGTATGACTTTTAGATAACTTCACCTTTCAAAGTAAGTGGGTACTCATGAGAAGATATATATACAGAATACCCATATCTGCAGCCATTGTGGTCAGTTTAGTGCACCTGTTATTTCAGTGAGCAAAATATAAATCCAGCAAATGGGTGAGACAGAGATAAAGAGCCTATTCAGTCAAAATTTCAGATCTAGCCTCCAAGTATCACTATCAGCACTCTATGATTTCTTAACAGTAAAATACTTTCTCAACATTTAAAAATGCATTACAGAGTCCTATGGTCTTCTATTTCTTTTAAAGAATAAGTCCTTCCATTTTAAAGCTTCTATCATATTCTAAAGGGACATGGTTCAGGTAGAAAGCTTATTAAATTTCAGATGCATGGTGGTAAATGGATTTAAAACATCAAAACCAGTAAATACTACATTTATCTCCAAATATTCTCCTGCCTGTGACTCACTCTTGACTCGAGCATTCATTGCACTTCTCAGGCTTATGTCCACGAAGAAATATCACTGCACAAGTATTTGGAAAATTACCTCAAAATAGGGCTTTATGAGATTATTCTGATATGAGAATGTGATTTATATATGACCCCTTCATGTAGTGCTTATCATGTATTCACACAGGTAGAGAACATTCTAAATCAGAAGATGTATGCTGGCAGGCTGAAGCATTACCCACCTCCACAGTCATCCTCTTCTTTAGCCTTAGTCAAGGAATTGGGACAGTGGGTTAAAATGTCTCCTTATTTTTTTTGCCATATAAATCCCTAGTATTCTGATTTGAAAGCCAGATAATGGTGAATCCATACTAATTCCATTATACTCTGCTGCCCCAGTTACACACACACACACACACACACACACACACACACACACAAACACTTTACTGAAATTCACCTTGAGCTTATTCATTCTCCTACACTATTTGTGTACCAGTATAACTCACCCACTTGATTGTAAACTACTTTGAGAGAAGATGCTATAATTTGTACCTCAACATCCCCTGCATTTCCCACACTACATGTGATTTGTAAACTCTAAATGAAAATACATTAAATAAAACACAAACCCATCACTGGTTCTTTATGAGTTGTAAGTGATTATGACAAGATTTTCTATAGTTCAAGGGTACACCAAATGGTGGTGGTGAGGGAAATTACCCATAATTTCAAAGGATTAACCGGTCTTTGGGAAGTTTTGTGTACCTCTAAGTTAGACAAGGTAAGACTCAAAGCTGATACATGAAGACGCTGGCAGGGATAACTGTGAACTGACAAGTTCCTCACTAGTTTTGAAAGTTTATAATCTCCTCACACTTCTAACTGACCATAGAATCCCAAACACATGTTCTTTAAACTAATAAAACACAGGATCCCTCTTCCTTTGAAGACTACTATTGCAATCCTGTAATAGAGCAATGTATCTAACTTATATAACAGAGACTTTAAAAGATTGCCTGACCCTCAGTGTGAGCACTTGGATGACATTTTGATTTTAAATCTTGCTAAGTATAATTCCATAAGAGAGCCAGTTAACCTCTTTTTCTCAACAACAAAATAGGGATAATAATACTTGGTTATGCTTACTTTGTGAGGTTGCTATAAACATAAGATAATAAAACTTTTATCCCAATGCCTGGCACATAGTCACTGTAAAATAATTGATAGCCATAACAACTGATGTCATCCATCACAAAGGATACCAAGGTTTGAAAAATGTTACCACATTTTCTCTCTGATGACTTCTTCTTAGTCTCCAAATAATTGTTTTACTTGGGCATGATAATGAAATAAAAACAAAACTTATTTATGTATGTATTTATTATTTATTTATGAAAGCAAGAATAAAAGCATTGCTTATTGAAGGACATGATCCAACACTATCCTTTAAAAAGTGGTAAATTAATTAGTGAAAAATTAGTTGAAGAGTAAACAAAAAGAGCAATCACCAAAAAAGATTTGCCATCTCATTGATTATTTTATCTGAGATGACATCAGCGCCTCCCAGGAGTCTTTGGACAAATTCTAGAGATTATGCATCAAAGGGATTCTACTAAGTATTTATAATTTCAAAAAATAAAAAGCGTTTTAGGATTCCTCTAAGGAAATTCAGTAAAAGAAAGGGTGCAGGGTGTATACGTCACCCTATTTTGAATATCTGGCCTTAAAAATAACTTAATGACCATAAATACTTATTGCCAGAGTAAATGCTATGTATTCAATAGCTTTCCTAAGAAATGGAAATATAGAAGGTAACACTTTTCCTAAAACAATACTATAGAATGTTTGTGAAACTTAAGAGATATGTCTCTTTCAGAAAGTCAACAAAAAAATGCAAAAGTACATGAAAGCATTTATTCTGGACAGTCAAGGACAAATACAGAGAGAAATAGAAAACATTCCGTCAAAGGTATATGTGTGGCTTATTTTAGATAAGCAAAATCCACAAGTTTAGCAGTGAGCAAGAAATGTGCAAAGTCTTATCTTGGAATCACACAAAATGTGTTCATTCTTTGAATCCTTTTTAGAAATCTTTTTTTTTTTTTTTTGTCTCCAGTCTGTCCAAAGTTATAATGTAGTTGTCATTAATACATACTGCATTTCTTCTGTAGGGACCAATGAAAAATTTGATCTTAATTTGGTAGTGACTCTTTCATGTCTGAAAACTTTAGAAAGCATAGTTCTTATAGTATATAAAACAAAATTTTGTTACCTTTTATATTTCCAGAATTTTTTTTATTTTTTAGGAAGATATTATCACCTTTTTGCTTTTTGATCTTTGTAAATGTTTGTTGCAGTTCTGTGTTCTTTCCCAAAAGGCTATTTTGAGGGAAAAGAGGCACTTATCAACCATACAGTATGACAGATACGGTATTCTTTAATACAAATTTCAATGCCCAATGAGCTAATTATATATATATTTATATATTCTGATCTGTAAACATATGGTAAACAGTATGAGTATTTGTTAATAGATATTCTGGTTATACTGAACATAAACACAAATGTCTCATTACAGTGTTGCCAATCCTAGTTAACCACCACCTGTACAATCAATTAGTCAATAAATGTCATATAATATTTCTGTTTGTTAGAAAAATACTTAGTGGTCAACTATGAGTCAACTGCTATTCTAGGTACTGAGGGAGTACCAGTGATGAAATTCATGATTCCTGCTATGATCTCACAAAACCCATATTCTGGTCAAAAGAGAGAGTCAGTGAATAAGTAACCAAATAAAAAGATAAAATGTCATAGAAAATGTGATGAAGAATATGTTTCAGGCTAAATTGGTAAGAGTAATAAAGAAGGAGTGCCACTTTCGATGGATGTGTATGTACATGTATTTATACTTAGGTATATATAAATACATATGAATACACACGTACACATATATGTGCATTTTTAGAAAAATAAAATGTTCTTCATATATATTTCTACACACTTAAATTTTTATGTTTTTGAAAACTTTCAGTGTTTAAAAACTTTCTACTATTTAGTGTTCAGCATCTCTCCCTTGCAAACTGTGTTGTCATGAACGTGTACATTACTCCTTTGCTCCTATGTGTAACTGCTTCTCTGCAGTACTCTATAAGAAATGGAACTGTAGAGTCCAAAAGGAGGCACACTTAAAATTTTAATAGGTATTACCAATGGAGGTCCCCTAACAGAACTATTTCCCTGTTTCCTTGGCAAAATATGATGTTAAACTTTTAATTTTTGCCCATTAGGTAAGTAATATAATGAACACAGCATCTCTTTGTATGTGAGTTTGCATTTCCCTGCTTGTTAAGTTAAGCAACTTTTTCTTTACTTTAATGACCATTTTATTTTCTCTTTTTTGACTCTTTGAGTTGTCTGTTCGGATCTTTGGCCCTTTACTCTTGGATTTTTATGTAATATTTATTCATGCATGTGTGCTTAGTACAAATACACACCATTTACATACAAATAATAAACACACACTATATGCATCATGCCATGTGTATTCTTATGTGATTATATATTAATACCTTTTTATATATAACCACAGAAGAATACAAATTCAAAAATATGTATAGTGCAAATATTATTTCCTCTACTGTTACCTTTAACATAGTTTCATTTTTACCACAGAATGATTAAATATACCAGTTAAATTTATTAATTAATTCCTTATGGCTTTTGTGTTGTATTGTTTGTGAGTGTGTGTGTGTGTTTTATCTTATTCCTATTCTTACACTAAATAATAATGACCTATATTTTCTACTAATATATTCATAATATTTTTTCCTACATTTTGAACTTGAAATAACTGAATTTAGTTTTGTCAATTTGGGGAGGTAAGCATCTAATTTATTTTTCTTCCTCCTGATAGACAATTTACCCAACACTGTTTTTTGCCAGGGTACCCTTTTCGCACCACTTCAAACTACCAACTTTTCATGCACTAAATTCTCATGGGTCTGTTCCTGGACAGCAATCTCTTTCTGTATTTTTATGTCAATATTACATTTTATTAATTGTTCAATTTTTATAATAAGTTTTCAAATATGGTAGGCAAATTTATCTCTTCTTACCCTCTTTATCTTTTTAAAATGTCCTCTTGGTTACTCTGCCATATTTCCCTTTCTAAATGAAATTTAGAAAGAGTACTCTGAGTTTCATGAATAACGTTAACAGGATTTTTGCTTACATTGTTGTGTATTTACAGATTAATCTGGAGGAGTGTTCTTATCTTTGCAATATTGAGCCACCCATTCAGAATATGGCTTAGCTCACCTTTTATTCAAATCTTCTTTTATGTCCTTCAATAAAATTTTATAGTTTTCTTCACATACGTCTTATTTTTATTAGGGTTATCTTTATGCATTTTAGTTTTGTGGCTATTGTGAGGCAGATCTTATCATCTATTATATATTCTATTATTGCTAGCATGTAGTAGAGCTATAGAAAATTGCATCTTTGCTATTTCTAATATAATGACATATTTCTTCCTCCTTTTGAATAGTTATAATTTATTTCTCATTATTTCTTTCCAATATTTATACTTTTTTATTTAAAAAAAAAACTTCCTGGCTTGGTGGATTGACTAGGGGATCTAGTACAATGCTGATTAACAATACGATAGTAAACCGTCCTTTCTTGTTACTGATTTTAAAGGGAATGCTTCCAATATTTCACCACTAAATGTGATGCTTGCTTGATAGTTTTCTGGTAGATAAATTGTATTAAATCAAGGAAGTTCCCTTTTACTTCTAGCTTGCTAAGAACTTCACTTATTAATTTTTTAATCAGAATTTGGGGGAACATTTTATAAAACAGCTTTTAAACATGAACTTTTCCCCCTCATAATCGTTTAATGTAGCAAATTAGCTTTGTGCATTTTCTAGTGCCGAACAAGCCTTGCATTTCTTGGACAATACAAACTTGGGGATGATATATTATTACTTTCAGGTTCTGCTGGAATTTATTTGCTGATATCTTCATTAGGTATTTACATTTGTGTTCATTAGTGAGGCTGGCCTATACTTTTTTTCTTTTAACATCTTTATTGGAGTATAATTGCTGTACAATGTTGTATTAGTTTCTGCTGTATAACAAAGTGAATCAGCTATAAGTATACATATATCCCCATATCCCCTCCCTCTTGTGTCTCCCTCCCACCCTCCCTATCCCACCCCTCTAGGTGGTCACAAAGCACTGAGCTGATCTCCCTGTGCTATGCAGCTGCTTCCCACTACCTATTTTACATTTGGTAGTGTATATATGTCAATGCCACTCTCTCACTTTGTCCCACCTTACCCTTCCCCCTCCCTGTGTCCTCAAGTCCATTCGCTACCTCTGCATCTTTATTCCTGTTCTGTCCCTAGGTTTGTCAGAAGCTTTTTCTTTTTTTTAGATTTCATATATATGTGTTAGCATATGGTATTTGTTTTTCTCTTTCTGACTTACTTCACTCTGTATCACAGTCTCTAGGTCCATCCACCTCACTACAAATAACTCAATTTCGTTTCTTTTTATGGCTGAGTAATATCCCATTGTATATATATGGCACATCTCCGTTAACCATTCATCTGTCAATGAACACTTAGGTTGCTTCCATGTCCTGGCTATTGTAAATAGTGCCACAGTGAACATTGTGGTACATGACTCTCTTTGAATTATGGTTTTCTTGGGGTATATGCCCAGTAGTGGGATTGCTGGGTCATATGGTAGTTCTATTTTTAGTTTGTTAAGGAACTTCCATACTGGTTCCTTAAAAAACATAGTGGTTGTATCAATTTACATTCCAACCAACAGTGCAAGAGGGTTCCCTTTTCTCCACACCTTCTCCAGCATTTATTGTTTGTAGATTTTTTGATGATGGCCATTCTGACCGGCGTGAGGTGATACCTCACTGTAGTTTTGATTTGCATTTCCATAATGATTAGTGATGTTGAGCATCCTTTCATGTGTTTGTTGGCAAACTGTATATCTTCTTTGGAGAAATGTCTATTTAGGTCTTCTGCTCATTTTTGGATTGGGTTGTTTGTTTTTTTGATATGGAGCCGTTTGAGCTGCTTGTATATTTTGGATATTAATCCTTTGTCAGTTGCTTCATTTGCAAGTATTTTCTCCCATTCTGAGGGTTGTCTTTTCATCTTGTGTATGGTTTCCTTTGCTGTGAAAAAGCTTTTGTTTCATTAGGTCCCATTTGTTTATTTTTGTTTTTATTTCCATTTCTCTAAGAGGTGGGTCAAAAATGATCTTGCTCTGATGTATGTCATAGAGTGTTCTGCCTGTTTTCTTCTAAGAGTTTAATAGTGTCTGGCCTTACATTTAGGTCTTTAATCCATTTTGAGTTTATTTTTGTGTATAGTGTTAGGGAGTGTTCTAATTTCATTCTTTTACATGTAGCTGTCCAGTTTTCCCAGCACCACCTATTGAAGAGGCTTTCTTTTCTCCTTTGTATATTCTTGCCCCTTTTATCAAAGATAAGGTGACCATATGTGCATGGGTTTATCTCTGGGCTTTCTATCCTGTTCCATTGATCTATATTTCTCTTTTTGTGCCAGTACCATATTGTCTTGATTACTGTAGCTTTGTAGTATAGTCTGAAGTCAGGGAGTCTGATTCTTCCAGCTCTGTTTTTCTTTCTCAATATTACTTTGGCTATTTGGGGTCTTTTGTGTTTCCATACAAACAGTGAAATTTTTTGTTCTAGTTCTGTGAAAAATGTCATTGGTAGTTTGATAGGGATTGCATTGAATCTGTAGACTGCATTGGGTAGTATAGTCATTTTTGGCCTATACTTTTATTTGTTCTGCTGTCCTTGCTCAGTTTTGTCTACTAGTGGATTTTTCCCTTTGTATTTCTATAAAATGAACTTAGAAGAACTATTTTCTCATCCATGATCTTAGCAGTTCATATAATATGGGGATTTTATTTTGTTTTTTAAAGTATATTTTAGATACTTTAGATCTGACCCTATTTCAGGGATAAATGTTAGTACATCCCTTAATTTTATTTACTATTAATTAATTTGTTATCTATATGTTTTTGAGCCATTTTAAATAACATATACTTCTAGACCATCAAGTATTTCATCTAAGTTTAAAAATTTGTTATAAATAGTATTGTATTCTCTTTGTCATAGGTATTACTGTCTTTGTTATGTATTTTTGGATTCCTCCTATAATTATATAAGCCCAGTTTTACATTTCTTATCACTTTTTGTACTTTGTTTCTTTTTATCTTGAAAAATATGTCTAATTTTTTACTATCTTATAAATTATAGCAAGTAAACTTTGATTTGTTGATAGTCTTTACTTAGTTTTGTCATATTCTCCCAATTATCTATCTCCATTTGTACTGACCTTACCTTGGAAAAGACACTCAAAATTCAGCCTTTTTTATTTTGTGTGACTCCAAATTATTATCTCCTCAGACAATTTTTTGAGAAGGGGCAAAGGAAGAAAAATATTACTTTCAAAAGCTTCATGATTTTGTTTTTCTGCTTTCAGGAAAAACAAAAGCGTCTAAGCTCATGTCTTTCTTTTAGAGTCTTACTGAACACCCCTGTAAGGAGCCAAAACCCCTCAGCAGTGTGATTTTTCTACCATTGTCCCCTAATTCTACAGCTTCCATGGGTGATTCATTGGTGTCCAATGTACAAAACATGTGACAATTTAACCAAACATTTTACAACTATCTGAAGTAATACTTCAAGTGCCACATTTAAATAATGGGTCTTCAATGACCTTGACCCAGATAATTTTCTATTTTAGTATATTTTCTTTGCAATACCCCATTCCTTATACCATATGTTGCAATTAAAACATTTATTTGCTTATATGACAAAGACCCTACATGTGTGTCTGCTCCAGGGCCATTGTTAAGGCAGAGTTCCACTTCGTACCCTCTGTGGCTCTCTTGCTTCACAGTCTTCCATCTGTCGTCTTTATTCTTAGCCTCGTAGTGATTTGGCTGCATCAGTTCAACGTGTCATGTATGGTCATGGTCCCAGAACAATCTTGATTTTGTTGTATTAAGGATGTACAACTTTTCAGACATAAACCTCAGTGGTGAGGGTAAGAGGTGGGGGTGGTATTGTTGGGAAGGGAGTGGGCAAAGAGGAATCTGCCATTGCCATTTGTTTCAATAATTTAATAAAATTAAATGAAATCCATAGGATATGAAAGGGGACATTATTTTTGCCTCTCAGCAGAGGGACTGCATTATTTATTAGTATTTTTACTTTTGATTCAGTTACTCTCCTATTATCTCCATATAATAACGCTGACCTCCAAAATTCTCAAATGTGAGCTCTTCCACTTAAAATATTTTTGATTCCTTTACATTGCCACTCTTATATGTGACCATACAATGTTGTGATGTTTTCAGTATCACTGGTGACTTTTCATAGTTCAAAGCAGTCATCTGTTTACAGTCAAACCATAGTTTATATTCTTTGTATGACAACATCAAGGAACAAGTATCCTATTTTTCACTCACCAATTCTTAACTAATACAATTGTTCATTCTTCACGAATCTGCCTTGTCATTAATCTGGAGAATAGTTGCCAATCAAGACTCTCAAACTGATCAAATCTGAATTAATTAAGCGCACATTTATTGTTTACTTAATGCCAAACATTTTGTCAGTTAGTGTGTTTAGGCTAAAATATAATCAGTTATGTGGATGTTTGACTGTGAAATTATTTAAGAAAACAGATTTAGGAAAGTCTGCCTCTAGCCTGTTACCAAATACAAACTCTGCATTGCTCAAACCTTGAGAATAAGTGACTCAGTAGCACGGTTTCTGCTTCAAAATGTCTGTTCCTGGCTCAGAAAGCTTTCTGCCTAGATTAGTTAAGCTTACCATCTTGTCTTTTTTCCTCAATTCCATTGAATTTCTTGGTTTCTGTCTCAGATCTCAGCTGTTTAATGCTCCTGCCTGCCTAACTCTTATGACTTTGGTAACTTTTGCTCAAATGAGATACTAGAATGCACTCTCCAGACCACCTGCTTAGCTCCTAATCCCTGCACACTCTGTCCTCCTAGCTTCACTATCTCACCTTGGGCATGGGCTGCAGGGCACCTCTCTCAAGTCAGGCTAGTTCTATGCTTGTACTGTATTCCTGCAACTCCAGGCATGTGTACTTCAACTCTACAAATCACCTGAATCTCTATAACTGACTACTCTATGGTCTCATTGGACTGAATTGATTGAGCTCACTGAATGGAACTAATGATTTAGGGCTTTGGTTCTAAACCCTGGCTGTAAGTTAATATGGGGAGAGCTTTAAAAAATTAAAAAAGAATAAATATATCAGCATCTCAGTCATGGGCATTTTTAAAAGTCTCCAGATGATTATAATGTGCAACCTCTGTTGAGGACCACTGTTTCAGAATAAAAATGAAACAGGCAGAGTCAGGGAGCACAGCTGGATTCCCTGTTTAAAGGGACTGGAATAAAACCCTGTGATATTCTCCTCATCTTTCTTGCAGTGTCTATCCCACTACTTTTTTTTCTCCCAGCCTCGCTCATTGACAATGTTTACAGGAGTCACATCAAAAAGAAGTACTGAGAGACAGTAAATGGGGGAGGGAAGAAGCAGACAGAGTCCCTGTTTTTATTCCCCCCTACCCCACCAGAAGCCTGGAATTTACTACCATGTCAGCTATAAAAGGCAAGCTCCTTAACTACAATATCCTGTATGAATAATACCCAGGAAGGAAATTTTAAATCCACCCCTGAATGTAAAAAAGCATCACTAGAGAGAAATAATTTATGAGTAAGACACCGAGGGCTACATACTGTAATTTATTTTTATATCGTGATCTTTGTTCAGACCACTGCAAACTCCTCTTCAGAAAGAGTCCATCAATTATGAGCAAGAAGGAACAGAGAGACTTTCATACTAGAAAATATATCTTTCATACTTCCTATATGCTTATTTATTCCCACTGATAATAGATACTTTGTTGGTTCAAATCATTACAAGCTGTGAACCACGAAGAGAAATGAGCAATAAATAAAGTTTCCTGCTTCTTTTAATAAAATGTCCCCATGTCACAGCCTAGGGAATGCCTTGTAATCACAATGAGCTCAAATATGCTCTACCCAATTCTTGGAATGTAAATACTGTGACTTCTTTAAATTAACTTTTGGAATGCCTTTAAGCCTTATATTACCGTGATCAGAAAAGTTAGAGGATGACTATATATACAAAATGAAGTGATTGTATTGTTGGTATATAATTAAATCAAACCTCCAGATGTTTATGAAAAAGTTCTTTAAGCATGTATTGGTAACAGTTAACATTTATTGAGTACTTTCTATTGTTAGATACTTCCCTGAGTACTTTAGATATATAAATTTATCCAAAACTAACAACCCAATAGTACCAAATTTAGAAATGAGAAAACTGAGCAGAGAGAGGTTAAGTGACTTGTACAAAGTCAACAGCTAATAAGTGCTAGAACTGGAATTCTGACCCAGACAACAGAACTCCAGAGTCCTTGTTCTTATCTATGGTGGTATACAACCTTAGATTCAACCTTAAAATCAATCATTATATTAGAACATTTGGACAGAATTATTATTTAAGGAGTTTCCAACTCTGAGTCTTGATAGGAATAAGCTGTAAGAATTCCTTATATAATTTCCTAGCGTTGTGGAAGCTTTGACGGTCTTCTCATGAGAGAACAGACGATAGGGAATAGAGGGTGATGATGTTGTGAAGGGCATGAAATTAGTTCCAATCATCAACATTCATTAAAGAGTGAATTAGACTTAATAATCAAAGAGGTAGAAGATCCAACAGTGCACAAGATACCTTGACCTAGCAGCTCCTGAAGTCTAGTGGGGAGCAGACATTAACCGAAGATCACATACATATTCATTACAATAATGATAAATGCTGGAGAGTGGGTGGCTACTAAGTGCTAAAAGAACATATAGTTGGGCATTTAACCTAGTCTGAGAGGGATGGGACACACTGAAAAAGTCACATTTAAGCTGAAAGATAAGCAGGAATTAACCCTACTCACAGGGCAAGAGCGTTCCAGGTACAAGGGAATAGCATGTGGCATCCTGAGGGAGAAAGGAGGGAGTTCAGTAGGGTTAAAATTAGTTATTCATCGGGTGTAGAACGAAAATGTTAGAACTTCTATTTACAGTCACTTAGCTCAACCTCTAAAATGTTTATTTTTTATGTAGTTTTATAAGATGCATGCAGTATCAGTTTACTAGTATTTGCATAAATGTTATGAATTAGGACTGCATGCTCAAGAAATTATACTGATGGGCATGCAGAGTAAGAAATGTTTCAGGACCACTGGTTTCACTGGTTTAAGCAACTGCAAAAGGAACAGGGGTTCCTTTGCAGTGACCTCAAGGGTTGGTGGTGATGGGGAAGTAGAACAGGAAATTACACTGGATGACACTGGAGACTTTCCACATAGGACCTGGAGGGCCAGGTCAAGTATTCAGGGTTTAATAGCAAAGGGAAACAGCTCAAAGGAGAAAATACACACTTGTCCATTGGGCAAACAATCTAAGATGGCTACCAATTAAAATGATTTAGAAATAGGTTAATGAAGACAAAAAGGAAAGCTTCAGAGTGGATTTGAAAGCTGCCTTTTTAATATTAATCTATATGCGTGTTCTCTCTCCTTCTCAAATGAAAGCCATGTGCTAAGGACTGAATATTTGTGCCCCTGACAAAAATTCATATGTTTAAATCCCTGTCCCCAATGTGATGGTATTTGGAAATGGGGCCTTTGGTAGGTAATCAGGTCATGAGAGTGGAGCCCCGATGACGGGATGAGTGCCCTTGAAGAAGAGACAGAGAGAGCTGGCTTCCTCTCTCTGCTCTCTACGTGTCAGGATAGCAGGAGAAGACTGCTATCTGCAAACCAAGAAGTAGGCTCTCACCAGACACTCGATTTGCCTGCATCTTGATCTGGATGTCCCATCCTTCAGAAATGTGAGAAATAAGTGTAAAAAACAAAAAAAATGTTTAAGCCATCCAGTCTATGGTAGTTTGTCATAGCAGCCTGAACTAAAACACCATGTGAAACATGATTATTTCATCCATCACTTATCTCCTTTCCTTACATAATCTGTTAAATACCCCCTCCAAGTAGACAGCAGAGTATCTGGCCTACAGTAAATGCTCAGTAGCTTTGGCATATAAATTATATCATGACCTCAAGTTTAGCACATTCCAAATGAATTTAATTTATTTTCCCCAATACATGCGTGTCTACCTATATTCCCTGTCTCAATGAATGATGCACCCCCTCTCCGGACTTCAAGTTGGACTACATGTTTCCCACGACACCCTTATACCCACCCCATGTCTCGTCAGACCTTAAATCTTATAGATCATATCCAAGGGAAGCCTCAACACTCAGCCTCTCCTTGTCATTTCCTTGCCTTTGCCATAGCCCTTACAGTTCTTCTTATTTAGTAACCAATTCCAGATAACCCTTTCCCTATACTTATTAACTAAAATTCATTGGATTCCAAGTATGTGCCACACACTGTAGTTAAGGCCTTAAATGCATGATCTCCTTTAATCAACATAATCCAACGACAAGAGTACTATTATTACAATCAGTGGGGTTTTTTTAAGAAATTAAGGTTTAAAAAGTTTAAGTGACTTTTCCAAGTTTGCCCAGCAACTAAGAGATAGAGCAGCTATTCACACAGTCAGTCTTCTCTTGGGCTAATATTCTTACCAACTGTGATATACTCTACTCTGCTCCCACCTGAAGTTTATTGCAACTGCAGTATATTCACCACAGTTGATTCATTGATTTCTTTGTGTCTTCCCTTATTCACTCATTCATTCACTTATTCTCTACTCATTCACTTACCTATGCATTTAATGAATGATTGCTCACTTTTACCTATTTTACATGTTGTACAACTTTGGTGAAATCCAGGCACTTGTGAAGCATACCATCTATTAAGGGGCAAACATTAAACCAAAATTACTTAAATAATTATGTAATGGCAATAAATGCTAAGCCAAAATATGGTCCTTTAAGTATAAATCTGATCATGGTAGTCACACCTCTGCCACTGAAGAAGTGATTTTCTCTCCCAGAAATCCTCTTCCCTTTAATCTACTAAAAAATAATCACGTGATCTTTAAATGCTCAGATGTACAACTTTCTGTCACTTCCAAGTCAGAATTCATAGTTCTCTCCTTTGTGTCCTCAAAGGCAATACTTATTAATCCCTGTATTGTAGTAATTACTGCATATTTCAATTTCTTAGGTAGATGGCTTGACATTCTTCAATTTACTCAGGAATTTTAGTGGTATTTCATATGGTTTTGTGGTAAAAAAAAAATATATATATAATGCCTATGGAGCACCTAGAATATTGTAAGTTCTCAATAAACACTAATTATAAATGTATCTATTTTACCTATTAACATGTCTAAGCTTCTCAGGAGCACATTTTTTTGTATTCATTCACTAAAAGAAAAAATGTTATCTTTCAAACATAAGACTCTATAATTGCAGGTGATGTGGATAAATCTACGTATTCACATTTGGTGATTTGTTTACATTTTATTATCTGTTCTTTTACTTCTTTTATTTTTTTCTATTCTCATATTAATGCTGGCAGCCTAAAGAGGACCACAGTTAGCACAGAAGGTAGAAATTTGGTAACAATCCTTGATTCTCTCCATCCCCTTAAAGCCATCAGAAAATCTTGTGGCTTCTTAACAATTGTATCTCAAATCTTCACTCTAGGTTGCAAAAAGCATCCGAAACAAACTGTTAAAAAAGAATGACATAGATCCTAACAGACTGACATAAAACAGGTCTAAGATATATGATTAAGAAAATATCACTTAATTTCAAAATGTTGTGTGTAATATTAAAATTTGAGAGAATGCATCAGTAAACAGTCTCTCTTCTTTCCATCTTGATTGCTGCCCTTTTAGTGCAGGCAAACCAGTATTATTATTTTTTTTAATTGTCATTGATTTCTATCTCCTTATTTCTACTTTGACCATTCTGCAATCAGTTCCCCACCCAGTGGTAAGAGTGATTTCAAAATATAAACTATATTATGTTTCTTCATTGCTGAAAAATATTCTGTGACTTCCCATTACATGTGGAGAGAAGAAAAGTCTACAAGCCCCTGCCTTTTATGGCTTCTGCCTAGCCCTACAGCCTTATATTGTGCCCCTTCTCCTAACTCATGCCACTCTAAATTTCTTTCAGCTCCTCAAAGATGCTGAGCTCATTGGTGATTTAAGAGCTTTTGCCCTTGCTGTTACTGTATTGTCCTGTAATGTCTTCTGCCCTTCTCTTCATTCGGCTACTACTCTTCTTCCCACAGGTCTTAACTGTCACCAAAGGAGGGAAACTCTCACCTGCAGTTCCTATTAAAAGCTATTACTTGTTACCTTGTAACAGTCAACACAGTTGGAAAATATTTAATTCATTCACTTTTGATCCTTTTAAAATTACTTGCCACTTATCTTAGTTTGGTTATTCCTAGTAGATCCTGAGTCAAAGATACACATTTAAGTAGCTTATTGTGGATATTATTCCAGGAAGCACCAGTAAGAAAGTGTAAAACTGAAGGAAGGAAGCTAATTTAGGTACATCACTGAGCAGGCAACTGTTACTGGCAGCTGAGGCTCAGTTCCAAAAGGGAAGTCTGGGGATAGTGTAGACATGCCTCAGAGTGGGGTGAGGAGGCAGGGGTATTTATGCACCCAATAACATCAAACTGGTTTAGGGTTGATCCCCAATGGTACATAAGCCAAGAGGGCAACAGCAGTTTGCAGCAGCCAGAGAAACTGCTCAAGCAAATCTTGGCAAGGTTTGAGTCAGTGGGCCTAAGAATAATGAGCATGGGGAAAATATGGGTGTGACATGAATGGCATTGGCTACTCCACCTCTCCAGGGCCTAAGCTCCATGAAGGCAGCAGCAGGAGTCTTGTTCAAGACTATATAACCTGGTACTTGGTACAGAGCTGGTGCTCTGCAGATTAAAATGAAAGAGCAGATAATAGGGCTAAGGGATATTACTTTTACAATACAGAGTTTAATTAGATTAAAAAAGTTGGTTTGGATCTATGGTTTATCTAGATCTATTCACCAGAGGAGAATCAGACAAATCAACTTTGTGACATAATAACCAGAGCTAAATCTAGTAATGACTCATTTATGTTACAAGTCTCCATTTACTTCCTAGAGCTACTATATCAAAATACAGCAAACTGGGTGGCTTAAAACAACAGAAATTTATTGTCTCAGAGTTCTGGAGGCTGGAAATCTGAAATCAAGGGGTCAGCAGGGCCATGCTCCCTCTAAAACCTATAAAGAAACCCTCCTTTGTCTCTTGCTAGCTTCTAATTATTTGCTGACAATCTTTAGTGTTCCTTGGGAGGCAGCTGCATAACATCAGTTCCTGCCTTTGTTGTCATAGAGTGTTCTCCCTGTGTGTGTGTGTTTTATAAGGATGTCAGTCATATCGAATTAGGGCCTCACCCTACTCCAATCTGATTTCATTTGTACTTAACTAGTTAGATCTGCAACAACCCTATTTCCAAATAAGCTTACTTTCAGAGGTATTGGTGTTTAGCACCTCAACATCTCTCTCTCTCTCTCTTTTTTTTTTTGTAGGACACAGTTTAACCCATAATAGTATCCTTGAAGTTAAAGCCTAGGGAAGAGCAGATTACAGAGTAAAAACTAGTGTTGTGCGTTCAAGTCTCAAATCAGCCTTCAAAGTCAACCAAAAACTTGTGTGTTTCAGGAAGGGGAAAAAGAAAGTTTTCAGGATTTTGAATGGTCCAGTCTCACATATAATGTAACAGTATGTTGGTTGCATGTCTGCTTGCCAGGAGGCAATCTGGTCTGTGCAGTGAGCTCTGGTTCCAGAGGGACAATACAGAGAACATGTGGAAAGAGGGCAAAATTCAAGGGCAGCTCTGGAATCCCCTTGTGATCTCCTAAAGGAGACAACTCTGGGGCTTTCCCAGGGAAAAAAAAAAAAAAAAAGTAATTTCATAAGTCTCACAACTGTGTCTGTGAGGCTTATTAGAGACACAAATAGAAATATTTACCTTTGGATTTACTGCATACACCAGGTATTTTTCTATCCTCACATGTAATTTCCATAAAAGCTGACAATAAAAGGCTGTTTTGTACTTAGCTGCTAAGAATCATTTTGTCACTTTGTATAATAGTGAAATGTTTGATCACAGACCTCAACTTCTCTTAGAGATCAATGTGACACATCAAAGACCCTCAATGTAAAAGAGACACAACTCTATTTAAAATGCCAAAGTCCATTCTTGTTCCATATGATCACGGTGATGATTCTATTTGACCATTTAACCCATGATTTTCAGGCACTGTTATTAACAGCAATATTAACAACAATATTAATATGTGATTATATAGGCAGAATCAAGTGATGAGTAAAACCAACAACAGCCAAGAGTCAGGATTTAGGTATTTTTAATAACTGAGACTTGGTTGTGTCAGATAGCTAATAGCTCTTCCCACAGATTTATTAATCTACATTTTATGAATCAAGTGGAAAAATTATTTTGATTTTGAAGCTAAATGTAAATCCTGTCATAACTTATCTCTTCACTTATTTATTTATTTTTTTAATAAATTTATTTTATTTATTTATTTTTTGCTGTGTTGGGTCTCTGTTGCTGCGCACGGGTTTTCTCTACTTGGGTCTAGCGGCAGCTGCTCTTTATTTTGGCGAGCGGGATTCTCACTGTGGTGGCTTCTCTTGTTGCGGAGCATGGGCTCCAGGCCTGTGGGCTTCAGTAGTTGTGGCTCGCGGGCTTAGTCGCTCCGTGGCATGTGGGATCTTCCTGGACCAGGGCTTGAACCCGTGTCCCCTGCATTGGCAGGTGGATTCTTAACCACTGCGCCACCAGGGAAGCCCTATGTCTTCACTTATTGTAATAGTTCAAAAGTAAATACTTATATGAAAATAAGTAATACTATACTTGAACACAATTTTGCATGCAAGATGAATGTTTATTCAAAAGTGAAATGTTTTGTTTGTATGCTACTTAGCTTTAAACGTACAAAAGCCACAAAATGCTTATATAAATTAAATAATCCTTACTACTACTCCATTACATTTAAAAAGAACCATATTTTTTCCACTATCTAGAGAAACAAAGATTGGACGTTAATGGACAGAGAAGTGTGGATAATTTGTGTAATATCTAGTTTTTTTTATAAAAAGTTTTAATCCCTCACCTTGATTTATTTTAAATATTTCATCTTCCATCCCCCTAAAGAATTTATATCTCATAGACAGGATAATATAAAAAGTGAAAAATCTCACTTTATCCTTGATGCCATAGATAACCAATGGAAGAGTTTGGTAAATATTTTCCAGAATTAGGTGTGTATATGTGTCTATGTGTAACTTAGTGTGTATTTTCTGAGTTTATCCTTATATATATTTTCCCAGATTTAGTTCCCAGTGGAAATACTGTTTGAAATAATATTTTTCTATATAACAATGCATTCTGCCTCTCTTTCCATGCAGAGACTGAGAGGGATTATTTTGCAACTTTATATTCCACTGAAAATATTAATATTATATAACATTAATTTCATTACATACTAATCCTGAGATTTTTAAAAAATATCTTACCATAACTAAACTTTCCACATTATGGGGAGGTGAACACAATTTTTTCTTGCAATTGCAAATGGGAGTTGTTTTGCTTCAAATGGGAGTTGATTTGAATCATTTCCAATTTGCAGTGATGGCTGTGAATTATAGTGACCAATCATGGCTCTGTTATCTCACTTGAGACTTGTTTTATTTAACTCATTAATGAGAGAAGTAGAAGGATGACAAAGCAGGTTCAAAGAAAAGAGAATTTGAGAAATGAGATTTTTACGGTCTGGTGGTGGGAGTGAGGGAAGGCTGCAAAAATACAAGTCAGATTAATGTCTACAAGACAAACAACAAGAAACAAACAAACCATAAATTTTGGTAAAATCATATCTAACAAGTTTCACAGAACAAAAAGTTTTCTGGGTCCTAACCTATTATGTAAACAAACTTCCGTTCTCCTAAAGTAGCAGATGGAACTTGGGTGTGGGTTTATAAGAAAATGCCCTAATATGCAGTAGAAAGGATTTACAGTTATTCTTATATCTTCTTCCAAGTTTTGGATATTTGTCTCATTACCATTAAAGTTTATTTTGTTTTTCTGAAATATGGTGTCTACCTATCTTGGTAACATTAACTGAAAACCATGGTCATAACAATTTTTAAAATTTCCTTAAGTTTAGACTATCAAAGGAAATTTGATAAACATTTTCTTGAAATATATTTGCATAATATTTCATTTTATGGATGCCCTGTATGATAGGAAACATATGCCCCACTTATGGACATTTAAGTTATTTCCAGTATCTCACCATTTTAAATAGTTCTCAATAAATAGTTTCATCACTTTTAACTTCGCACAACTCTATGTATATATTCATAAGCTAAATCCTAGAAGTGGAATTGCTGTTTCATAATTTAAATACATTTAAATATTGTAAACAAAATTGCCAAATTTTTCTCTAAATGAAGTGCATTTTTGCATTCACAAGGAATCACAGATATATTTTAAATAGAGAGCCATTTGGGTCATCTGTTATGTTGTTTTTGCATATGTCTTTACATAATTAATCGATTAGCTATCTTAAGTTCCCTGGTCATTATTAAGCTATTTGAGAAGGAAGAACAATGAGAAATGAAGGAGGGAAGTTCCAGAGAGTTCAGGAAAAATTGGAAAGCAAATAAACCAATGAACAAATAATGAATTTAGATAGGAAGGCATAGAGCTTTCCAAAGACACAAGAGAAAAACTAGCCAGGAAATAAGAGTAAGTGGTTATTTGAAACTTATGAGAAAATAAATGGCAAATAACGCAATTCCCTAAATGGTTAGAGATGAGGCTTCGGGCTAAAGTCAAAGCTGAAGGAAATGGAAAGGAAAAGTTACAGACTCTTTTCAGTTGCTTATTCATTCAACAAGCATTTAGTTGCTAACTCTAGAAGGGCTCTGCTGGTAAGTGAAGGAGTCTTCAGTAGGTAGTTAAAGAAAGAATGGGCAGAGAAGAGAAGCAATGGACCTAAGCGTCAACTGGAGAAAAATATTCTAACTTTTGGTTCAAGAATGCTTCTAAGATAAGGAGCTGACAGTAATCAAGACAGTATGGTACTGGCACAAAAACAGAAATATAGATCAATAGAACAGGATATAAAGACCAGAGATCAACCCACGCACATATGGTCACCTTATCTTTGATAAAGGAGGCAAGAATATACAGTGGAGAAAAGACAGCCTCTTCAATAAGTGGTGCTGGGAAAACTGGACAGGTACATGTAAAAGTATGAAATTAGAACACTCCCTAACACCATACACAAAAATAAACTCAAAATGGATTAAAGACCTAAATGTAAGGCCAGACACTATCAAACTCTTAGAGGAAAACATAGGCAGAACACTCTATGACATAAATCACAGCAAGATCCTTTTTGACCCACCTCCTAGAGAAATGGAAATAAAAACAAAAATAAACAAATGGGACCTAATGAAACTTAAAAGCTTTTGCACAGTGAAGGAAACCATAAACAAGACCAAAAGACAATGCTCAGAATGGGAGAAAGTATTTGCAAATGAAGCAACTGACAAAGGATTAATCTCCAAAATTTATAAGCAGCTCATGCAGCTCAATATCAGAAAAACAAACAACCCAATCCAAAAATGGGCAGAAGACCTAAATAGACGTTTCTCCAAAGAAGATATACAGATTGCTGACAAACACATGAAAGAATTGCCAACAAACACATGAAAGAATGCTCAACATTATTAATCATTAGAGAAATGCAAATCAAAACTACAATGAGATATCATCTCACACCGGTCAGAATGGCCATCATCAAAAAATCTAGAAACAATAAATGCTGGAGAGGGTGTGGAGAAAAGGGAACCCTCTTGCACTGTTGGCAGGAATGTAAATTGATAGAGCCACTATGGAGAACAGTATGGAGGTTCCTTAAAAAACTACAAATAGAACTACCATACGACCCAGCAATCCCAACTAGGCATATATCCTGGGAAAACCATAATTCAAAAAGAGTCATGTACAAATGTTCATTGCAGCTCTATTTACAATAGCCAGGACATGGAAGCACCCTAAGTGTCCATCAACAGATGAATGGATAAAGAAGATGTGGCACATATATACAATGGAATATTACTCAGTCATAAAAAGAAATGAAATTGAGTTATTTGTGGTGAGGTGGATGGACCTAGAGTCTGTCATACAGAGCGAAGTAAGTCAGAAAGAGAAAAACAAATACCGTATGCTAACACATATATATGGAATCTAAGGAAAAAAAAAAAAAGGTCATGAAGAACCTAGGGGTAAGACGGGAATAAAGACACAGACCTACTAGAGCATGGACTTGAGGATATGGGTAGGGGTAGGGGTAGGCTGTGACGAAGTGAGAGAGTGGCATAGACATATATACGCTACCAAGCGTAAAGTGGATAGCTAGTGGGAAACAGCCACGTAGCACAGGGAGATCAGCTAGGTGGTTTGTGACCGCCTAGAGGGGTGGGATAGGGAGAGTGGGAGGGAGGGAGACGCAGGAGGAAAGAGATATGGGAACATGTGTGTGTGTATGGCTGATTCACTTTGTTATAAAGCAGAAACTTACACACCATTGTAAAGCAATTATACTCCAATAAAGATGTTAAAAAAAAAAAAGATAAGGAGCTGCTTTTGCTTAGGAAATAAATGACGATGGGGAATGGAAGGTCATGGATTTAATGTCATGGACTGGAAAATAACAGTAAAATAAACAGACTGATAAATTAAGTTTCATGTACAAGAAGAGGAATTGAGATAAGAAGAGGAGAGAAAAGGGTTTGCTCTCAAGAGGAGAGAAGGAGCCAGACAATGTGGAAACTTGAGTCTGCAAAAGAAAATGATCAGTCAAGAACTGCATTAAGGTAGTGAGTGACTAAAAGACTTTAAGAACTAACAACTATTAACTCTGATCCAATTTTAAGTTTCAGTTGCCTAAAATCTTCAGAAAGGCTACTATGTACAGAAACTGGCATATCTGGGTTAAAAGAAAAGAAAACTAGGACTAGGAAATGAAAAGCAAGTGAGACTGAAAGTTTAGCAAAAGCAGAAGTTCCAAACTGGAGGTAACCATGAGATTTTAAGGGATCCAGAATTATCAGAAAACATGGAGAGGCCTTTGTTCAACGTTCCTAATTACTCAACATTACTAAAACTGAGGATGACCTCAGTTAGCACTCACATTACACAAACATTCATCAGGATTAAAAAATAAAGCACAGGGCTTCCCTGGTGGCACAGTGGTTGAGAGTCCACCTGCCGATGCAGGGGACACGGGTTTGTGCCCCGGTCCGGGAAGATCCCACATGCTGTGGAGCAGCCGGGCCCGTGAGCCATGGCCGCTGAGCCTGCGCGTCCAGAGCCTGTGCTCCACAATGGGAGAGGCCACAACAGTGAGAGGCCTGCGTACCTCAAAAAAATAAATAAATAAAGCACAGATGTAGAAAATATTATGTTGCAAGAGAAAGGGCAGTGAACTAAGAATTGGAAGGTCTTGTTCCAATGTTTCATTGTCTTCCTCTGATAGTGGCGTATCCTTGAGCCAATTTCTTCACTGGTAATAGATCCATAATAACATCTATCATTGGGTAGTTGTGAGCAACTAATCTAGATAAATATATGTGTGTGTGTGTGTGTGTGTGTGTGTATAAAGTCTATAAAGTATAAGTATATAAAGTCTATATCAAATGTAACACTGTTATATTTAAAATATTACCACCTAAACAACAAGCTCCTACTGTGTAGCACAGGGTACTATATTCAATATCCTGTGATAGACCATAATGGAAAATAATATAAAATATATATATATATGTATAACTGAATCACTTTGCTGTACAGCAGAATTAACACAACATTATAAATCAACTATACTTCAACAAAATTAAAAAATATTACCACCAATAACTATATTTATATATCCATATTTACAGCAACAGATTTATATCTTTCACCATATCTAGATAGTGCTAAAACTTATATTGACTCCCACGTTTACTCCTGGGAATTTCCAGATCTCTAGAATAATCAAGGAAAGACTCAGAAACGTTTTCTAATTAGTGCTTGCTTTTTGCAGAAGCACTGCCATGACAATCTGAACTGGTTTTGAAGCCCTTTGGAGAACGAGATTCTATATTTTTCTTGCACACACTATCTCAGGGTTAAGAGGCATCAACATCCCCAACCTTCCCTCTGTCAAACTCTAATCCCTTGGGCATTTTAAGGTTATTATTAGTCAGACTCTTTTAAAATTAAACTTCAGAACCAAATGGCTATTTGCATTTTAATGCCATAGTATCTGTTCCTTAGTTTGAAAATTATGTGACAATTCTAGTTGAGAAGGGAGAATTCTTTGTACAAATTCAATATACAATCCCTGTTCTCCTCTGAGGTAGCTTAGAATTTAGCTGTGTTTTCTACATGTTCATATAATTGTCACAGCAACACTCTTGAAACTTGTTTTATCCCTGTACAAATTAAACAGAAACTAAATAAGCTCTGTGAAGTAAAACAGTCCTTCAGAAATGTAAACACTTCCTGTGGGAATATTAACAGTTTTCCACTTTTTTTCTTCAAAGCAGCATTACTTTAGATTACAATAAACAATAAATGAGAGATGGGATTTACTCAACACTATCACCTTTGAAATAAAGAAAATCAACTTGATTTCAAACTTCCCTGGGCATTCCTCTCTGTAGGCTTTCTTCACCATTTCAAGAATGATGGCAAACTCTACAAGACTTTACATCACCAAAGAGAGAAAACAATTCACACCACTTCACAGCCAGAAATAATTCTGAGGAAGCAGCACAAACAGTTGCGGATTCCTCTGATAGGTGCTCCACGAATCCTGAGAGGCATAATCTCCAAAACAGGATGCTTCAGCCTATAAATAGGTATGCCAGAAAGGTTGACTCTGGTTATCAACGGAATAGGAGAAAACACATCCACTACTGCTCTGGTACAAAGATTGCTTTCTCCATTACACTGATTTTCTTTCTTTCTTTTTTTTTTTTTTTATGTCATTTAAGGTTTCCTCCATCCGTTCTCCATCACCAATGAAGGGAACAAGTGTTACTGAATATGGAACTGTCTGAATGACCACTGCCTGTCTTGTAAAATCCTAAATATCTTACGGAGAGTGACTTACATCACTGCAGAGTCAGCCTCACTAATAATGATTTCTATCTGTAAGGCATAATTCTTTCATACTATGGGAAACACCTTACATCGATGTCCTTTATCATTGATTTATCATTGATCATTGCAGCATTTTTGTCAGAGGGGTGAAACATATCTCTTTGGGCAAAAAATGGTGGAGCTGTGAAATAAATGATGGACATAAAATAACTCATCATGTCTAAACAGTATGATTTGTGCACCATCAGCATCAGTGATAACATGAAATTCATGTTATTAAAGACTCTTATTACTCATTGCTTAAGAGCTTTGTGTCAGTGTTGCTTTGTAACAAAGCCCTCCTGCTAAATACCTATTTTAAACAGGAAGTTTATTTCTAAAGTGAATGCCTCCAAACTCAATCTCACCCAACCCCAAATGACCTGTTCTGAATGGGGTCATTGTCAACAAGTACAGAAGGCCTTAAAATTTGCAAATGCATAAAATCTGCTCTTTGCCATGATTTCTATTTCACCAGAGCTGGGGTTGCTGTTTCAAGATTTATGTTCATTTTAGAACATCATTATTTCATGAATGAACCATATCAAATATGAAAGGTGATGGCCCTCTTGTTGTGGAATAAACATGCGGAATCAGGAAATCTGGGTCTAAATTCTGGGCCGGCTACTTGGCAGGTATATGGCTTTGAGCATGTTTTCAAAAAGTATTCCTAGGTCTTGAGTAAATGGTCTCTAAGTTTCTGTGCAGGTCTCAAATACCATGACTCTGAGATTCAGCTTACTGGTGCCTGGCATTGAAAAGTACACTCTTGGGTCCAATGCTTAAGTTGTATTTGCAATATGTGGAGAAGATGTAAGATACTAACAAATACTCAATTCAATATATTAAAGCAGTCTCTCCCTTTGATGGAAATAAAAGACAAAACAAAACAAAACACACGGGAGCAAGAAGTAAGTATCCTTCCAAACAAAATCCTTAATTTATTTCCACCTAATGAATATCCTCTATCTCTAACAACAGGAATTTCCATGATTCTTAAATCTATTTGCGGAAGACCTGTTTTACTAAAGCACTCCAGTCAATAAAAGTGCCACATAAACGGAGTGAAAATGATTAGTTTAAACAGCTGGTAATTATGATAATTATACACTGCCTCTTTTGTTAAGCCAGGAAGGGATAAATTTTAAGAATATGTACTGGGGATTCAGCCATGTGTCATCCACTCACGTTAATGGAAATGACAATCTAATCCTGTCCATCACATTCGACTTTATTTCCAAAATTCACTTGGAGGAACGGTAAGTGATTTCCCTTCGTTTTCATCAAAATTTTCTTTAATGTTGGTATATATTTTTAAAATGTTATATATACACATAAATGTCATTTTGGTTATATTGATGAATATGGTCCTCATTTATTTTTCAGCTTCATACCTCAAACTATATAGAGACACTAAAGAATCCATATACTGTATATAAATGAGTGAAACTTAAGGTATTATTTTATTATTTAAAAGCAAAATACTATAATAATTTATACTCCAGAAGCCATGAGGAAAATGACTGACAGATCAGAGTATAATTTTTTTAAACTTTTATCATGGCCATCATTTTAATGTTAAAAATTTAATCAAAGACATCTGAAGTGGTGATTAATTTCTTTTTTATAACATTATTTCTTAAAAATGTGATTTATAAAAGCCAACAAAAATAACTGTAATAATTTTGAGTGTTTAAAATGGAAAAAGCTACTAAGAAAATAAATTTAAAGAAAACGTTTTATAAGTTTCTGTCAGGGTTTTATTTTTATGCATAAATAATAAGGAATGCATGATATGAATAAGACAAAGAATGTAAGCTCTGGAATCTTGCTGGTGAAAGTGTCAGAGTCTATGCAAAAAGAAACATTAAACAGGAAATAAATTGCTGTGGGCTAACATGTTTAGAAAAGGAATATGCACTGGTATCAATTATTTACTGACATACTATATTCATATTTCTGTCTGGAAATTCATTGAAATTGCCTACTTCCAAAGGTGACTAAAAACCAGGGAGTCTCCCTAACACCATACACAAAAAAAACTCAAAATGGATTAAAGACCTAAATGTAAGGCCAGAAACTATCAAACTCTTAGAGGAAAACATAGGCAGAACACTCTATGACATAAATCACAGCAAGATCCTTTTTGACCCACCTCCTAGAGAAATGGAAATAAAAACAAAGATAAACAAATAGGACTTAATGAAACTTCAAAGCTTTTGCACAGCAAAGGAAAGCATAAACAAGGCGAAGAGACAACCCTCAGAATGGGAGAAAATACTTGCAAATGAAGCAACTGACAAAGGATTAATCTCCAAAATTTACAAGCAGCTCACGCGGCTCAATATCAAAAAAACAAACAACCCAATTCAAAAATGGGCAGAGGACCTAAATAGACATTTCTCCAAAGAAGATATACAGATTGCCAACAAACACATGAAAGGATGCTCAACATCATTAATCATTAGAGAAATGCAAATCAAAACTACAATGAGATATCACCTCACACCAGTCAGAATGGCCATTATCAAAAAATCTACAAACAATAAATGCTGGAGCAGGTGTGGAGAAAAGGGAACCCTCTTGCACTGTTGGTGGGAATGTAAATTGATACAGCCACTATGGAGAACAGTACGGAGGTTCCTTAAAAAACTAAAAACAGAGCTATCATACTACCCAACAATCCCACTACTGGGCATATACCCTGAGAAAACCATAATTCACAGAGTCATGTACCACAATGTTCACTGCAGCTCTATTTACAATAGCCAGGACATGGAAGCAACCTAAGTGTCCATCGACAGATGAATGGATAAAGAAGATGTGGCACATATATATGGACTATTAGCCATAAGAAGAAACGAAATTGAGTTATTTGTAGTGAGGTGGGTGGACCTAGAGTCTGTCATACAGAGTGAAGTAAGTCAGAAAGAGAAAAACAAATACCATATGCTAACGCACATATATGGAATCAAAAAAAAAAAAAAAAAGGTCATGAAGAACCTAGAGGCAGGACGGGAATAAAGACACAGACCTACTAGAGAATGGACTTGAGGACATGGGGAGCGGGAAGGGTAAGCTGGGGACAAAGTGAGAGAGTGGCATGGACATTTATACACCACGGAACGTAAAACTAATAGCTAGTGGGAAGCAGCCGCATAGCACAGGGAGATCAGCTCGGTGTGGTGCTTTGTGAACGCCTGGAGGGGTGGGATAGGGAGGGTGCGAGGGAGGGAGATGCAAGAGGGAAGAGATATGGGAACATATGTATATGTATAACTGATTCACTTTGTTATAAAGCAGAAATTAACACACCATTGTAAAGCAATTATACTCCAATAAAGATGTTAAAAAAAAAGATTGAATAATCAATCAATGCAGTTCACCGTATGATTAGACAAAAAAAAAAAAAAAGACAAAAAAACCGGGAGTCATATAAGTACCAAAAGACTGACTCAATGTGCGTGAGATTGAATCAGAAATCATGTTTACGTGGAGGTGGTGTGGTTTTTACTTTTCTGTTTAGAAAATGTATTTTATACATATAATGAAGTACATGTAGTAAAGTACATATATATATGAAGGTATATATTGGCATATATATATATGAATATGTATACATTTATACATTCAAGGCGTAAGTACTGTTTTCACTATTGTGCAATCATATACACATGTGATTCTCTGACTCATCTGCAAAGGTGGTAATTCTCTAAAACACCTAAAGAGTTTTGATTCCTATTAAGACAGTGCTAAAAGAGGCTGAAAAATTAATTAAAAATGTAATGTCTTGAGACTGAGAGCTTGCAATGTTTTTTTCTTTTTTCCTTCTGTTGAAATCCCTATTACAAAATGTAAAAAGAGAAGCCACCCAAATCCCATGTGCATGCTGAGTAAATAGAAATCACCAAATGATAGTGTACCTTATTAAATTTGCAATGTCTTTTATGAACGTATCTGTTCATTGTCTGTCTTGAACAGCTTTGCATTTCCTGTAAAGGATGATAAATACAGCAGTAGGTCCCTTTTAAATGTTTAAGTTCTAGAGACCAATAGCTTATCTGTTTCCTGCAGGAACTTATAAAAGTAATCATCATACAGATATAAAATTGGCTGCATTTATTCCTCTGTATGAATTCTAGTAGATCAGCTGCAGGAAGTTAAAGAAATGACAGTAATATGGTGATTAATTTTTTCAGTCTAGCTCCACACATTAGAAAATAACCTCAAAATTAAGCCTGTAGGATATTTAATATATGTTATCAGGAATTCATATGTATTTTAGATAAAAATGAAGCAGGGATCATTAGTTTTCAGGTAAATTTCAATGAGAATTCCCTCAGTGGCAAAGGTTGTAATTCTGGCAAGAATTCAAAGCCTCTGAAAGCCATTGATTAGCCATCTGTGACAGGAGAGCAAATGAGACTTTAAAGTAGGGACAGCAGCTATTATCCACCCCTCCTGGTGGATCCTAAACTGATATCTATGCCAACTGCAAAACCAAAAAAAAGAAACTCCAAAACACCAAAAAAACCCCAATACCTTGATTCAGGTAGACAAAGCATGCAAAATAGAGTACTTTAAGGGGAAGGGTACCATGAATCAGATTACCAAATTTGAAAACTAGTACCACCAACATTTACTATACATGTGACTCCAGAAATGGTATTTTTATTTTTTTTATTTTTTTGCGGTACACGGGCCTCTCACTGTTGTGGCCTCTCCCATTGCGGAACACAGGCTCCGGATGCGCAGGCTCAGCGGCCATGGCTCACGGGCCCAGCCGCTCCGCGGCATGTGGGATCTTCCCGGACCGGGGCACGAACCCGTGTCCCCTGCATCGGCAGGCGGACTCTCAACCACTGCGCCACCAGGGAACCCCAGAAATGGTATTTAATTTCTCCATATCTTTGTTTCCTCTTTTGTGAAATGGGAAAAAAATATAGTACCCACCCATTAGAGATTTTATGAAGATTATATGAGATAATAACTGTAGGGTACTTATAGTCCAATGTTTGAAACATCAGAGTTACTCAATAAATACTGGTTGTTGTTGTTATTATCATTACATGATTACTTATGGACAAGGGTTACTATCTAGTAGCCTTTGAGTGAATTATAAGAAGTATTAAAATATATTGATTATTTAAAATTCAGGACTCGCTAGAGTTTATGGGGGACTTTCTTCTGTCTTCTTTTAGAAGTTACATTGCCACACATTTTTAGCAGTATTGCAAACTTACCCTCACATAGGCAGTTTCACAATTTTCGGTAACATGCTTTATGATCATTGCTGTGTTGGATTGATCATGGTTTCCAATTGCCATTATCCGTTTATTAATCTTTATTCATCATTTGCTTTTAATTGCTATGCTATTTTCACCTAGATTGTTATTTCAACCCTCTCTGTTCTTTGTATAACTCACTTTTTATTCCCACTACAAAGTGAAAACTTGTGTGACCGTGGTCCATGTAGTCCATTCTCTCACCCATGTTTGTCTTAGGATTTTTGTTCTACCTAAAAAGGTGAAGGTCAGAAAAATTTAAGAATGACTCTTTTAGAGGCCTAAGAAAGTCAATGGATTTTTTTCCAGAAGAATCGAATAGGTTAACACAATGTGACTAGTAAAGTATTCCTTGAATAGAGAGATCTGTTATAATCTATTCAGTTCTTAAAATTCATTGCACCTGCCACTGACTTCATTTTTGTCCTCTTTATCTCTCTAAACTGAATTTCTACACAGCTCCATCTTCCTTTTCCATTGCTAATCTCTGCCTCCTCCATTCCACCCATTTATTGTCATTTGTTGTGTTTCCAAAAAGCAAACCCTTGACATTTCACTGACTTAAAAAAAAAAAAAAACGTTTAAAGGCTACTAGTACATAAGGTGAATTTGGCAAAAGCAAGCAGATATAAAGCCACTGACCAAAAGATTTTGCTAATTAAACATCAATTTTTACTCCTGAGTCTAGTGTGTTGAATATTCTCAACAGAGATTATCAGGTGATTACTACCAACTAGAGCTGGTAAAGGAGATAAGACCTGCCTGCCATCCTTGGCTTACCACATTCACATTCCTTAGGAGAGTATGAAGATCCTTGTATGGTGGTCTCAGTCTGTACCTTTCTAGTCTTACATTAATTTCTTGCCCATCACTCTACCGTATCACAGCATATTTCGTGAGCTCTAAGTCATCTTTAAAATTTTGTAACTCTTCTCACCTTTCTGCCTGTATCTTACTTGGTTTACTTAATATTCATAGAATAATAAATACCATAGCATAACCTCCACTGGTCAATATTTTCTCTAGTGGATGGCAGGCATCACTGTGCTTTACCTAGGCTTAGATGGATAGAGGCATATAATATAGGAAACTGTACTGTATGTGGAACAATTTACCTCTTAGTTTGTCCAAAGTTTTTGTTATTGTTTTTGTTTTTGCGGTACGCAGGCCTCTCACCGCTGCGGCCTCTCCCGCTGCGGAGCACAGGCTCCGGACGCGCAGGCCCAGCAGCCATGGCCCACAGGCCCAGCCGCTCTGCGGCACGCGGGATCCTCCCGGACCGGGGCACGAACCCGCGTCCCCTGCATCGGCAGGCGGACTCCCAACCACTGCGCCACCCGGGAAGCCCTGTCCAAAGTTAATCTGTTCACAGGACTGTGCTAATGATTACCTTATATTTCAGACATGAATATAACTGAAAAACGCCGTATCCTTTTTTCTTCTTCAAGTTAAGGGTTCTGTGGTAACTAATAGACTTTCTACAAGATGACTTGGTAAAGTGAAAACATCATTTTCAGATGTTTCACTTTCAAACATCATTTTCCACTCTTTTCAGAAAGGAATGCAGCAGCTGTTTGTAACCACTGACATCTAAATTTAATTTTTAAAATACCCCCTAGACCAATAAAATGAGATTCACCTGATTTAATTAGGTCAAAATGGGTCTTCTTGAACTGGGTTTTGAAAGTCAGGAAGCTTTTATTTATTTTAGTCTTTATAAAGATGTTTTGAACTGCTAAACTTGGCTTTCTTTAATCCTAAAGTTTAATGCTCTAATAATGTATCCTTCCATTCTTGTTTTGTAATATTTTTCAGCTACATTTTTTGAGAGAGGCAGCTATCCGAATATGGCTTATAAATCACACAGCCTCCTACTTTTGCAAGAAGGGCTAATAACGTGTGTAGAAACGTGAGTGGCCATGTTCAGAAGGACGTAAGAGGTGGAAGGTAAGGTCTGTCTAGCTTCAAGATCATGGCTTCAGTTCTTTATGTTAAAAAAACCCCCAAAAAACCCTTATCTCTAGGAATTCTCCATTAAAAGCCATACTTCCTTGAGAAGAAAAATATAATACAATGAACCAATATTGGGTATTAGTGTCGTACTTGAAATAAATTTCATATATTAATCAGTCAATTAGTAATGTCTTTACAAAAAGAATAGGATCTAGAAAAGCATTTGATTCTAGAAAGTTCCTTTCTTCCTTCCTTCTCTCCTTCCCTACTTCCCTCTTTGACTTCTCCTTTCACCTAAAATTTTATTTATTGAGCATCTAAAATGTACCAGACATTTTGTATGTTCTAGGAGCAATATGAGTTTCTTTTAAGGAATAACATATCCAAGTCATTGATTTCCAAGAATTCTAGTCTTTTTTTTTTTGTTTTTGAGGCGGAGGAGGACAACAAGGATTACAGATCTGGGGATGGCTTCCTGGTCACTGTTCTTCCTTTATTCTCCTCTTGTGTAATTGGTTGCTCCTTAAGGATGTCATTCTCATTATTTGTTTCCTCTGAAATGTGTGCCTGCAGCCCAGACCTCTCCCCTGAACTCCCATCTAGTACATCCAAATGTCCATGCAACATCTCCACGTGTATGTACAATAGGCATCCTGAGCTTAATTCTTCCCAAACTGAACAAATGTAAAGACTAAGGAGAGAAAATGCTCGTTACAGTCAAGTAACAGCAAGAACTATAGTTTTCTTGGAGCAAAATAAGTAAAGAGAGTGATGGTAGAAAAAGTCTGAGAGGGAGCCTGAGGCATGATTTTCTCTTCCCACCTCCTCCTGCTTAAATCTGTTCTACGGCGGTATAGTACTTCCAAATTCAAAAAGTACTAAACTCTGGTTTCTACATGTTATGGGCAAATATAGGGAGAGATCTTTGATTCCCCAATTCCTCTTTCATATCCCTACCTCCCCCCTCAAAGACCCCACAGCACTGGTCCTTCCTTCAAAATATATGCAAAATCCAAACACCTCTAGCCAACTCCACTGGTAACACCTTGATCCAAGCCACAGTCATCTCCTGTCTGGACCACTGCTATAGCTTCTTAATTCATCTCCCTGTTTCTACCCTGGTTTCCCTGTACTCTATGCCCTTCACTATGGTAGGAGAGATCCCCATGTGATCAGATCATGTCAATATTCTGTCCAGAACCCTTTTGTGGCTTTACTCAAAAAATTCCAAGTCCTCACTTCCAATTACATGGTACTATAGGATCTAGCCTTATCTACCTCTCCAATTTCACTTCCTACCTTTCTCCCTTTACCCACTCTGTTCTAGTTTTTCTGGCCTTCTTGCTGTTCCATGACATTCAAAACCTTTGAAATTATCATTCCCTTGGATATAATTTCTCCTTCTCCACATTTCCCCTCATTTGTTCCCTCTTTTCATTCATGTTCCCTCTCAAATACATACCATTTCACATTAGGGAACATTACCTCTGCCACTTTATTCTCTACTCCCCTTATGCTGCTTCATGCTTCCACACAGCACCATTGCCATTTGGTAAATAGTTATAGTTATTTAAACATTATCTGTAGTCCTATAATCTATACATTCCTATTAACCTTATAAGGTCCTTTAGGAATGGGTACTTACAAGAGTGCTGCTGCATTCTCTGTTGTATCCAGCTCCTGGATCTTGGCCCAGCTGATAACTGTTGCGGAAAAAAACAGTTTTTGAATGAACCATTCTGGGTGTGGCAGTATAACATGAAATTACTTGAGCATTACTGTAAAGTTCGGAAGCAGAGGGAAGGTCACACACACACATGTAGAGCTTCATTCAGGCAAAGGAATCTATATGTATAGAGTTTTAGGTGTCATGAAAATACTTCTACAGTGGGAGTGGAAAGAAATAGAGGTAAAAATATAAGGGAAACAGAAAGGTATCGTTCATTTTAAATTGTGCCCAATATCAGCTCTAGATGTTCTTATAAATAAATCTAACATATCCGTGATGATTTGGAAGGGAGGGCATGTTGTCCCGTTTTTTTCTTAATTTCTATTAACCAAAATTATTCCTTTATACCAGTGTGGAAGATGATGACTAGAAATATTTCCAAAACATGATTTTCATCCTACAAAACTTAACTGAAGATTTGCAAGTGGCTTGCAATAAAATTAATAGAGATCTATTGTAAAATCCTTTCTTCTGTATTACGTGAGGCTGGTTATGATGGCTCTAAGGTCTTTGAGCAATTTGCTCTAAGTGCCTCTTATTTTCCTATGGCTCATTTATTTCTACTACATCTTGCTTATGTTAGGAATAATTTGGTTTTCTTCCTCCTTACCTGCTGATCTCTTCACAATTAAAGCAGTTTCTTTTCTCTGTCACATCCTGCCCTAAGGCCCCTTCTCTTTAGTAGTTATGCTGACATTCTTCATAAATGCCCATAACAAAATTATGATGCTAATATATCCAATGGGTCAATTAATGTCAGAGAATTCTATTGATTTGTTTTTCTCTATCTCCAGATTGACATCAATTCTTATTCTTGAGAACAAGATGTCACTTTGAAAGAGTGACAGTGAAACTACGGTATTTTATTTTGGTTTTTACAGTTTTTACATACCTGAACTCTTTTACTTATGTTCCAGCTGCTAAGAACTAGATACTCACTATGATATCTTCCAATAATAAACTACTAGAGTGAGAAGAAATCATTTAGACTAATCCTTTATTTGAGAGATGAAAACAGAGAGGTGTGAAGTAACTTGTCTAGGGCCGTATTAATAGAAACTAGAAGTGAAAAGGGTATCTTAAGACATGACAGCAGATATGACATCTTTTAGGGAACTAAGTTGCTCATAGTGTTTTCAGATAAGAATTAGAAAATCAGCTTAATTAGAAATATTATGTAATACATACATAGGGTATACATATGTATATCGATTGTATATTGCCAATACTATATGTATATATGCATATATTATTAAATGCATTGATGTAGGAAAATGTAGTGATAGTAGTGTTATATCTATAGAGGCAAATGAAGATGGGGGTGCTGATCAATATTTAATAAACCATTCATTAGGATTAAATCCCAAGCCACTGTTTTCAGTCTTCCAAGCCACTCTGCCCCTATAAACACATCCTGTATCACATATGTGTTGGTTTGCATGAGGGAGACTCCCTGGGTGAAATCTATTCAATTATACTAACATTTAAATTTAAGCATTTCATAAAAAGAAAACGGGTTTATTTTTGCAACTTTGTATTTACTCAAGTCTTTACACAGCTGGTGGAACTGTTATGTGTAAGTCACTAAAAAATGTTTATTCAAACATCCATTTATGAAGTGCTTTTATATTCAAGTCATCTCTTCAAGTTAAGTTTTAATTTTTCATGCATACATCTATAAACTTTATTTTAAAGTGTATTAAAACTCTTGTGCATATCAAAATGAGAAGACATATAAAATATACTAAATTTAGCTTATATACATATTTAGATGCACATTTGTTTGAACGTAAAGGGACAGACTAAATGATCCATGATTCCTCAGATAGAATAATGTCCTTATTTCTTGGTAAAAGTTCATGGACCTGTAAACTAGATAAACAAACAGTAGATATGGGCTTTATCGACCTCAAAAACTATTTGAAAATATTTAAAAAATGATTTTTGAAAAGCAAAATGGGACAATATGTACAGGATAATTGTAACTTGACATAGACATATATTGGTCTCTGCAGGAGTCACAAAAAAGCAGCTCAGTGTAACCAACATAAATAATTAAAAACTATTTCCAATAGTTCCCTCAGTCCTCATCCTTTCTTTTATATATCACCTTATTCTCGGACCAATTCTCCTTCTCTCTTTCTGCCCACTCTTTCAATACGTGCTTTCCTAATTTTGCATTACAAAAGATTAAAGATTATTTGCAAAGATAAAACCCTGTTATATTGGAGGTGGAGTGAGGAAATGAGTTGAAGTCTAGGGAAAGGGAGGCCAGACTCTTATCCATTACTAAATTCTACTCCTCTTCTATCAACTGGGTTTGCAGATGCTTGAATTATTATGCAAAAGGAGGTTGACTGCAATGTCATTTATAGATTTACTAATTTGTTCCAACACAGCAAATACTTTACACGAAATAATTGAACTCCAGGAAAAGATTTCAATTGACCAAATGTAATAATGAAAATATATAATAGATAAGAATAAAGTTTCGGGCACAAAATAAAAAAAATAGACCACTGTATTTGTGGTGGGAATAAGATCTGAGTAGGGGATAACTTAAATTGATAAGAAAGCATAACTCTTTGTTACTGGTCAGTGGCACAAACTGATTGGTATTGTGCTGTGATGAGGGAAAGTAGCAGAAAGAAAGAAGCAATGGTTGCTACATGGGATTCTCTTTCGTGAGCTACTCAGGTATTGTGTCTACTTCTGTGAAAACTTGAACACACTCAGTAGAGAGGAACTGAGATGCTGAATTGACTCGAAACCATGTTAAATTAGAAAGCATGTCATACAAAGAAGAGTAGACATGAAGGGGAGGAGAGATATAATAGGTGTTTTCAAAATCATATCTAAAGTTTTATCAAACAGCCCTCAGAATAAATTCATTTTGTGTGGCTTTCATGATAGAACTAGAATCAATTAAGTGAGGCAAGAGAGAGCATGATTCAAAGAGAGGAGGCATTTTCTATTATCAGATATTTTAAGAAGCAAAGGCATGTGTCAGGGAGTGCTGAGTACTGGACACTTCATGAATATATTTGGTGAAAATAAAAAATAAACAAGGCTGGACGAAGGATAATCTGAAGGACTAAAAATCTTACCATTCTTAAGGGTTTTAGATTCAACATACTACGACGACCTAAATGGAATAAAGTCTTCTCTACTCTAAATAGAATTTTTCAAAAATTTATCTGCATTTTTCAAAGACTTCAAAATTTTAAAATTTTATCTCAAAGTTAAACGTCTTTATTATTCCATAGGCATCCAGATGCATCATATCTAAAAATATAACCATAATAACAAAAACAATAATAATAAAATTGACTATATAATGAGCACTCGATAAATATACATCAGGCACTAAGCATTTTAGCTACATTTTCTTCATTTATACCCCAAAACCTGTTGGGCAGGTAGGATGGGTTTCATGGAGTTGACAAGGCACACAGCTGGTAAGCAACAGAGCTAGAATTTCAACTCAGGTTTGTCTGAATTTAATCCCTTTACCTAACTGCTACACTATTGTTATGCCTTGTTCTGTAACGTTCCTCTAAATGAAACATGAATAAATGGAGCATGGAAGCCAATATTATACAAAAGAGAACTTGTTATACCACTCACATATCCCCAGGTATAGAACTGTAATTCATAAATTTTCAAAAGGCGCTCAGTAACACTGTGGAGATCTGCCTTTAAATAAGCCTCACAAGTGAACCAAATGGGCATTTTGTGATATAACAGTCAATTCCTAAGATATTATGTTCTCAGCTTAATGCTATCAATGCTCATATGAAAAATCAGGAATAATTTATTACAATTCTCCAATGAAGGGAACTAGTTCATTATAATTCATAAATATAGAAAGGTTTTTACCGCTTCTACACAAAACTAGTTGTTCCTCTGCATACCTGGGAATGAAGCTAGTCATGCAATAAAAGCCTTTGTGAAATTTTACAGAGTACAGGCAAAGTGAGAGAGCAGTAGTTTTAGTTTTTTTTTTTTTTTTTCTTTTCTTAAAGAGGGTTCTTGTTGAACTTTCAACTAGGTATAAGGGGTAGTGAGTATGTTAAAGTAGCTTTTTCTTTTGAATCAAACCTGAACTAAAAGAATAGAAACAGAAATAACAATAGCAGGAGTCAAGATGGCAGACTAGGAGGACGCGGAATTCACGTCTCCACACAACTAGGGCACTTACCAGGCACCGGTGGGGGACCATGGACACCTAAGGGGACAGGAGGAACCCCCAGCAACCGGGTAGGATGTGAGGACTGGGGGAGAGTGAGGGGGGGAAAAGTGGAGGCAGGATGGGACTGGCACCCCTGAGGGGTGGCTGGGGGAGGGGAAGGGATCCAACGCCTGAAGAGGGAAATTGGGGGACCACTGGGAGGGCAGAGGATCAAAAGGGAGAGTGGCCAGGTTTCCCCTGCCCTCTTGGGCCCCCGGAAGCCTGTTGAGATCTGGGTCTGATCCTCTGCCCATTGAGGCCCCCTCCAGCCACGCGGATCCTGAGGGAGTGGGAGGGAGGGAAAGGGGAGCAAAAGTAAAGGCCAGACCTACTGGATTGGCACTCCTGAGGGGTGGCTGGGGGGAAGGGAGGAGTTCCTACACCCAGCGGGACCCATGAACAGTTAGTGGTCCAGCTGGGGTGGGGGAGAACCCAGGGGAGACGTGGCAGGGGGGTGTGGAGGAACGGAAGGGAACTTAGCCAGTGCTTTCTCTGTCCACTTAGGCACCAGGGAGCCCATTAGGCTCCCGGGCCTAATCCTCTGCCCTCAAAGCCTCCCTCTTGCCTCGTACAGCCCAAGCCCCGCCCCTACAGCCCCAACCAGGCCCTATCTCAATACTCGGAGACCCTCTGAGATCCCCTCCAACTGCACTGGGCCTAAACCCCACCTATACACCTTCACCCAGGGTCTTACCTGAAACTCCAGAACTCCACACTCTGGAGGCAGCCCCTTGGACGAGCTGCCTGTCTGCTTCCAGGCAAGTCCTGAGCAGAGGCCCCGCCACATGCTTGAACATCGCCCTGCCTAGGCCCCGACCCCAAGGCCTTTTCCAACTGCCAGCATCCTAAGCCTAGGCTCCACCCCATGCTCAAATGTCACCACCACCCCCCAACCCCGGCCCCCGCCAGGTCCCACCCCACCCTAAACCTCTCCCCTGCCTAATTTCCACCTCTGCCTAAACTCTGCCCCCAGAGCCAAGGTATTTTTTTTTTCTTCCTTCCTCTTTTAGATTAGGGTTCTGGTTTACCTTGTTGTTGATTCATTTATAGTTTTCTTCTTTCTAATAAATCTTTTATTTTTCTAATTTTATTTTATTCTTTATAGTTAGTTTGCTCCTTTTGGCTTGTTCCACTTTTTTTTTTCTGTTGTGATTTTGTTTTACCTTATTGCTGTTGTTTCCATATTTTTATTTTTCCTAATATATTTTTTATCTTTCTAAGTTTATTTTGTTTTTTATTCTTTGTTATTGTACTGCTCCTTTTCTTTTTTTTTTCTCCTCACGTGGCTTGTGGGATCTTGGTTCCCAGGCCAGAGGTCAGGCCTGAGCTCCTGTGCTGTGGGCTGAAGTCCAAACCACTGGACTAACAGAGAACTTCAGGCCGCAGAGAATATTAATTAGAGTGAGGCCTCCCAGAGGTCCTAATCTCGGAACCAGGACCTGGCTCTATCCAACTGCTGGCAAACTCCAGTGCTGGATGCCTCAGGCCAAACAAGCAGTAAGACAGAAATACAGCCCAACCCCCCCCCCCAAAAAAAAAAAAAAAAGAAACAACAAAAATATATGTTATAGACGAAGGAGAAAGGTAAAAACACACAAGACCAAATAAATGAAGATGAAATAGGTGAACTAGCTGAAAAAGAATTCAAAGTAATGATACTAAAGAGGATCCAAAATCTCAGAAACAGAATGGAGAAAATACAAGAAACATTTAACAAGGATCTAGAAGAACTAAGAGCAAACAAAGTGATGAACAACACAATAACTGAAATTAAAAATACTCTAGAAGGAATCAATAGTAGAATAACTGAGTCAGAAGAACGGATAAGTGACCCGGAAGATAAAACAGTGGAAATAACTACTGCAGAGCAGAATAAAGAAAAAAGAATGAAAAGAATTCATGACAGTCTCAGAGACCTCTGGGGTAAACATTAAACGCACCAACATTTGAATTATAGGGGTCCCGGAAGAAGAAGAGAAAAAGAAAGTGTCTGAGAAAATATTTGATGAAATTATAGTCGGAAACTTCACTAACATGGAAAAGAAAATAGTCAATCAAGTCCAGGAAGCGAGGAGAGTCCCATACAAGATAAATCCAAAGAGAAACACACTGAAACAAATATTAATCAAACTATCAAAAATTAAATACAAAGAAAAACTATTAAAAGCAGCAAGGGAAAAGCAACACATAACATACAAGGGTATCCCCATAAGGTTAACAGCTGATCTTCCAGCAGAAACTCTGCAAGCCAGAAGGGAGTGGCAGGACATATTTAAAGTGATGAAAGGGAAAAACCTAAGACTGAGATTACTCTACCCAGCAAGGATCTCATTCAGATTTGATGGAGAAATCAAAAGCTTTACAGACAAACAACAGCTACGAGAATTCAGCAACACCCAACCAGCTTTACAACAAATACTAAAGGAACTTCTCGAAGTGGAAAACACAAGAGAAAAAAAAGACCCACAAAAACAAACCCAAATCAATTAAGAAAATGGTAATAGGAACATACATATCAATAATCACCTTGAATGTAAATGGATTAAATGCTCCAACCAAAAGACATAGACTGGCTGAATGGATACAAAAACAAGACATGTATGTATGCTGTCTACAAGAGACCCAATTCAGGAGCAGGAACACATACAGACTGAAAGTGAGGGGATGGAAAAAGATATTCCATGCAAATGGAAATCAAAAGAAAGCTGAAGTAGCAATACTCATATCAGATAAAATAGACTTTATAATAAAGACAGTTACAAGAGATACGGAAGGACACTACATAATGATCAAGGGATCAATCCAAGAAGAAAACATAACAATTATAAATATTTATGCAGCCAACATAAAGAGTACCTCAATATATAAGGCAAATGCTAACAGCCATAAAAGGAAAAATCGACAATAACACAATAATAGTGGGGGACTTTAAACCCCACTAACACCAATAGGCAGGTCATCCAGACAGAAAATAAATAAGGAAACATAAGCTTTAAATGATACAATAGACCATATAGACTTAATTGATATTTTTAGGACATTCCACCTGAAAGCAGAAGAATACACTTTCTTCTCAAGTGCACACAGAACATTCTCCAGAATAGATCACATCATGGGTCACACACAAATCAAGCCTTGGAAATTTTAAGAAAATTGAACTCATATCAAGCATCTTTTCCGACCAAAACGCTATGAGATTAGAAATCAATTACAGGAAAAAAAAACAGTAAAAAACACAAATACATGGAGGCTAAACAGTGCACTGCTAAATAACCAAGAGATCACTGAAGAAATTGAAGAGGAAATCAAAAAATACCTGGAAACAAATGCCAATGAAAATATGATAATCCAAAACCTATGGGACATAGCAAAAGCAGTTCTAAGAGGGAAGTTTATAGCAATACAATCTCACCTCAAGAAACAAGAAACACTTCAAGTAAACAACCTAACCTTACACCTAAAGCAATTAGAGAAAGAAGGACAAAAACCCCTAAAGTTAGCAGAAGGAAAGAAATCATAAAGATCAGATCAGAAATAAATTAAACAGAAACAAAGAAAACAATAGCAAAGATCAATAAAACTAAAATCTGGTTTTTGAGAAGATAAACAAAATTGATAAACCTTTAGCCAGACTCATTAAGAAAAAAAGGGAGAAGACTCAAATCAATAGAATTAGAAATGAAAAAGGAGAAGTAACAACTGACTGCAGAAGTACAATGGATCATAAGAGATTACTATAAGCAACTATATGCCAATAAAGTGGACAACCTGGAAGAAGTGAAGGAATTCTTAGAAAAGCACAACCTTTGGAGACTGAACCAGGAAGAATTAGAAAATATAAACAGACCGATCATAGGTAATGAAATTGAAACTGTAATTAAAAATCTTCCAACAAGCAATTATGCTCCAATAAAGATGTTTAAAAAAAAAAAAAAAAAAATCTTCCAACAAACAAAAGTCCAGGACTAGATGGCTTCACAGGCGAATTCTATCAAACATTTAGAGAATAGTTAACACCTATCCTTCTCAAACTCTTCCAAAAAGTTGCAGAGGGCGGAACACTCCCAAACTTGTTCTACGAGGCCACCATCACCCTGATACCAAAACCAGACAAAGATATCACAAAAAAAGAAAATTAGAGACCAATATCACTGATGAACATAGATGTAAAAATCCTCAACAAAACACCAGCAAACAGAATTCAACAACACATTAAAAGGATCATACACCATGATCAGGTGGGATTTATCCCAGTGATGCAAGGATTCTTCAAATAGATGATGATGAATGAGGAGGAAGAAGAGGAAGAAGAGGAGGAAGAGGGAGAAGGAGAAGGAGAGGAGAAAGAGGAAGGGGAAGAAGAAGAAAACATGGCACATCGATGGGCAGGGCTCCCCAGAGAATAAAATACTTTCTGGAAAGTTAAGTTATAATCATGGTATAAATGTAAGCTAAATTACTAACTTTATTTAGGTATTTACCAGCCATAAATATTCAAACACATTCTTAGTAGAAATAAACTATCTTAAAAAGCAAGGAGAAATACATTTTAACAGTTCTCTTACTTGACTGGGTTTTTTGTTTGTCTAAGAGCCAAGACTAGATGTCAAAAGATGTTTCTGTTTTTTTTTAATTCAACTTAAAGAAAATATTATTTCAGTAAATGGAAGATGAAGGTGAGTTTTTCTGAGAAATAAATGTGTTAGAAGTGATACATTTTTTTTTCTTAAGGATATGCTTCTTGGATGTGAGAAATCCTGTCAGGAAAAAAATAAATAAACTTGAATTTTTCTAGATGTGGCTTCTGTTTTGAGTCACAAGAAATGGGAAAAGGTCTCATGATTATTCCTTATTCCTTTCTCCTTCAACTGCAATTGATTTTTATTAGTAACCATGAGCATTAGAAAAAGAGTTTCTGTCTCTGTTAATGAACTGAGCTGTGCAGGCACATATGATATGTTCATAAAAAAATCAGGGCTCTAAAGTACACAGATTCTCCCCAATTTTCTACAATATTTTCTGTTTCTTATCATTATGACTAAATAACAATGGCAAAACTAATGATGCCATTACCCTGTAATTGGGAATTGATCCTGTTTAGCAATGATAAAGCATGCACTGAGCAGAGTTAATGGGCCAACCAAGCAGCCCCACTGGGTAGCTAGTCCCAGAGCACAAAGACTGAACATTTGCAAGGTAAGATGCTGTTCATAAAAGGCAGTGAGCAACAGGAAATGTTTTCTACTGATTATTGTCTACTGCTCTGTCAACCTAGGGAAAGATGAGAGCTCAAGTAAAGATCTGAAGTGATTCTTGATGTGAAGAGCCATCTTTCTCCATGACTTAACATTTTACAAACTTCTCACTGACTTTACTTTCACAAAAGAATCCATTATTGTAATCCTATTATATTCTGCACATTTTACCTCCTAATTTAAATGGGAAAGATATAAATTTTAGGGGCCATATGCACGTGTTTTTATTTATAATACTTGTTCCATCATGGTAGTTGGAACATAGTAGGTGCTCAGTTAGCTATTTGTTCAATCAAGATGCTTGAACCTCTTATAAAAAATGTAAAGTGATATACTCACCTAAGAATATACCATAGCTCAACTTAGGGAAAGAAAACTAAAGTTCTTGCAGATTCTAACATCAAAAATACGTTTTCCCCAGACCAGTCAGGTTACAATGAAAGCAAGATTCTGGTGATTCAGAAATAAAGATTGGGAGGCATGGAGGAAAAAAAAAAAGCACATAGAGTAATGTACCCCTGAAACTGTTCCCTGGATTCAGATGCAGCAACAGCAGGAGGCATTTTCCGAAGGTACCATTCTCTTTTTACAAACAAGTCATGTTCTATAATTTTTTTTCACATAGGTTAGGTAAGAAGTGAAATGTTACTAGTGTTAATAAAACAATGTCTCTCATTTAGTAATAATAACTACTATTTGTTGAGGTTTTATGACAGGCATTATGGTAGATTATTCCATTTAATCCTCACAATAATCCCTTGAAGTGAGTTTGATTAACTTCTCCATATTTTATTTTGGAAATATGGGGCTTACAGAGGTAAAGTTAGTGGGCCCAGGGTTATACTGTCAGTAAGTCGTAAAACAGGGAATTAAAAGAAGTCTGATTCAGTTCCATGGTCTTACATTAGACGGCACTGTAGCACATCATAGAAAGTGCTTTCCATGCATTGCCTCAAGTGAGGCTCCCAAATGTTCTTTCAGTTAGGTTGAACTAGTTTTGAGCTCCACTGTACAGATGAGGGTTTAAAGATGTAAATAACTTGCCCAGGATTCACACAGGAATCAAATGACAAAACCAGTTCACAATCCAGCTTTTCTCTCTCTGAAGCCAGGGCTCCTGGATGTGCAGTGCATTACATATTTCCTATCCAATCCCCAACAGAAGCCTTCAGCACTAAATGTTTAGAGAAAAGTGTCTTATTTTTGGAACATCTAATATCTTCCCTCTAAAAAGGGACACCTCCCTCTATGTCATTCTTTCCTTCCAACAAGAGGATAGAGATGCATCCTGGGAGGATGAGGCCCAAGGCTACCTCCCTTGTCTCAATCTTTTCAGTGAAGTTTTTTTCCTGCCACACACATTTGAATCTATACATAAAAGTTTTCAGGTCATTTTAAGGTGGGTTTTTATCACAACTCTTGATTTTACAGAATGCAAAAGGACATTCTGCTCTCACTTATGCCCACCAGAATGGTTGCTCTTCATCCTATAATCCCTAGGAGGCATCTCTCTGTGGTTTGGGGTTTTAGATATTACTGGAAGCTGCTGTGAGTACAGCAACGTTCACCCAGTTGCTACTGTTACTCTAATAATCACAGAAGCAAAGTGCACCACATGCCACAGAAGACAGAGTCACAGAACAGATACTGGGGACTTCTGGGGCATGTGCCGCAGCCCAGGAACAGCTTTATTAACCTGCTCCAAATTTATGACTTATTTTGTTGTTGTTGATTTTATTCAGGATTGCCTAACTTAAAATATTGTCACACACTCCTCCAGAAATAATTCTGGTCAGCTAAATGGTACAGATCAGCACAAGACTTCTGACTAAGCATCCCTCTATTCAAGTAAAAGATTTTCCCCCCACTGGATTTTCCAGAATTGAAAAATGTTTTGGCCGCTATTATAGATGCATGTTGACACCTTCTGGGTATGTAGAGGAGGAAATGGTGACAGTTTAATCAAGTACACATGGATAGGTATGTTTGTAGCTGGGTATATAGATACCACATAGGAGAATTTAATATACAGTGCTCCTTAGCCTAGAAACTTTTACAGATGGGGACCTGGGCTGAGATCCCAAGGAAGCATCACAGATTATGCAGTAGTAAAGCACTGCCCTGGGTCCACACAGACAAAGGCTAGGGAAGTTAAAGACAACGGGGATGGCTGAAAATTTTGTGATAGATGCAAGGAAATGAATGGTTTCTTCAGTTTATCTTTTTTTTCCCCATTTTTTCTTCCTTCCTCCCTTCTTCCCTCTTCTCTTTTATGACCTAGCATTGATCAGGAAATTTCTTTTTCACCTCCTTTCCTTGATGGGAAAGACTTATATAAGCAATCCTTTACAAAATATTTTTTATTATAAATAGACATTTTCCCCTACTCCCTTACACTGAACTACATCAGAGAATCTTGAGTATAGGTTAATATTCAGGGTATCATGAAGATTCAGTTCTATCCACTCACATATTGGTCAAAGTATTTATTGATTATCTACTGTATGCTGAGCAATTGTCAGGGACTGAATAATGATTCTCAAACAAGCATTACTGATGACCAATGACTTTCTTATTGGAAACATATTTTTGTGCTTATTTTCGCTTATGCGTTCCAGAAGCAACCAATCATTTATTTACATTCTACAGAGCCCTGATATCATTGTATTAAGGTATTCCATTTAAAGAAAAGTAAATCTTGCCATTGATTCTAATGACCTGTTTTTCAATTGAAGAAGGAATACTTTGAGTCTGTCAAATCATTACAATATTTAGCTGAAAGAAAAAAATTCTAAGAATTGCTAATTTAAAGAGAATAGTGCCATTAAGAAGTGTTCAGTTTAGGGCAGACATTACTGTCTGTGACATTTATTCATTGCCTGATCTGTCAAAAGTGGAATGTGGTATGAAGTTTAATAATCTTTTTCAGTGCTACCTTTGACCCTTGGTATCCGCTGATGCGTTACCTGTGGATAAAGAAGGCTGACTGCTGTAAGTCATTTTAAACAAGGGACTTGAACATTCTCGGATACTGGTATCTGCTAGGGTCCTGGGATCCTTTAAACCCCCAGGATACTGAGGACAACTATAATTTACAATGATAATCTTATTTGGGCTCAAAATAAAGTTTTAAACTAGGGAAGGAAGTTATCACTACTGATTTGAATAATGGTGCTAGCAGTAATAGAAAATGGAAGCAATAGAAAGAGAATAAACTTTCACCACCACATCTACCCACCTCTGCAGCATCTGTACCTACTTTCTCTGCTTTCATTCCTTTTATTGTAGGTGCAGTCTCCATACTCCTATCTAAGACTAATCCTCTATATATGTACAAGATACCAATCCTTTTAATCCAGTCAGAACCACCACTCCAGCAAATCCCTCCCCTCTCAGAGTATCACTGTTTTCCTCTCTCTACTGAATCATACCCATCAACGTATAAACATTTTGGTATTCCTGAAAAACCTCTCTTGACTATACATCCCATGTTCTATTTGCTGCCATTTGTTTACTCCCATATACAGTAAAGCGCTTTAAAATAGTTTATGTTCCCTGGCTCAATGAGATATTCACCCCTACTACTACCCTCTCCCTCACCTAAAATTGGCCAGTTTTGGTAGCTGTGACTTTCACATTACTGAAACCAAAGTCAACTCTCAGTTGTCTAATTGATCCAGCAGCAACATTTGTCACAGCAGACATCCTTCCTCCTGGAAATACTTTCTTCTCTTGGCATCCTAGATCTCTCTCTCACATTCTCAGTCTCTTTCTCCCTCTCCCTCCCTCTCCTTTCTGTCTCTGGCTCTGGCTTTTCTTCTCCTACCTCACTGGCAGCTTTTACTACATCTGTTTCTCTTTTTCCTGACCTGCTGAAATCCAGATTTCTTTGCTTCTTTGTTTACTTGATACCTCTTACTAAGATGCTAATACATATCTCGAGCCAAAATACCCAAATCTGAGCCTCTAATCTTCCCCCAAAACCTTTTCCAATTACATCACAGCTAATGACATGTCTATCCTTGCAGGCATTTATAGTCATTCTTGATATATATCTTTTTCTTACGCTACACCGCCAATCAGAATATTGGGCTGTTTCTACATTCAAAATATATCCAGAGTCAAACATTTCTCACTATCCCCATTGCTAGTATTAGCACTCTCCTCTGGATTATCGTAACCAGTATCTCCGCTTCCACTCTTGCTTCTCATCCATCTTTTTCAGTCTATTTCAAACACAACAGTAACTCTTTCATAGCATACCAATGACTCCTATTTCACCCACAGTAAAACCCAAGTTCTTGAAAGGCCCTCTAAATCATAAAATAGTCTGTTTCCTTTCCCCCTCTGTTAGGTCCCTAACCTTTTCTAATATTACTTTTCCCGTGTTCATTCTACTCCAACCACATTTTTCTCTATATTGTGCCTCAGGCACACCAGACATGTTTTTAGCTTAGCACTGGGTAGTCCATCACGCTGGGATATCTTTCCTGCAGATATCGACAGTATTGAAGGCTCATTTACTCACCACTTTTCAAATAAAATTTACATCTTAGAACAGTTTAAGATTTACAAACAGATTGTGAAGATAGCACAGAGAATTTCCATATACCACACACTCAGTTTCTCCTATTGTTAACATCTTACTAATTTAGGATGTACTGGTCACAATTAATCAAAGAATAATGATACAGTATTACTAAATAAAGTGTATGCTTTCTCTGGATTTCCTTAGTTTTTACCTTATGCCAATTTTATTTTCCAGGATCCCACCCAGAATACCACATTGCGTTTAGTTGCCATGTTTACTTAGCCTCCTCTTGGTTGCGACAGTTTCTTAGAATTGCTCGTTTTTGATGACCTTAACAGTTTTAAGAATTTTATATTAAATCACCTCTATTTGGATTTGTATGATGTTTTTCTTATAATTTGATTTGTATTACGGTTTTTGAGAGGAAGACCAGAGAGGTAAAGTGCCACTTTCATCACAACGTACCTTCAGTACATACTCTCAGTGACAAGTGACAACTTGTCACTGTTGATGTGGACCTTGATAACCTGGCTGAAGTAGTGATTGTCAGAATACTCCATTAATAAGTGCAGAATTATGCTCCAGTCCCTGAGGGTTGAATATCTACATAGTTCTTTGCACAGGAGATTCTTCTTCACAGGAGATTTGAATCTTCTCTCCCATTTATTTATTTATACCATCATTTATTTATAACAGTATGGATTCACAGATATTTACTTCTGGTTTCGGATTATAATTCGATATTACCTTATTTAATTTGTTAAACAAATTGTTCCAGCTTTGTCCACCGGGAGATCTTTCAGTTGGATCCTACGTCCCTTTTATAAATCCTCCATTTGCGTGTGTGTGTGTGTGTGTGTGTGTGTGTGTGTGTGTGTGTATTTTGAGTATTTACTTACTTTCCAGCACTACAAGACACTACAGGCTAATCTGGTATACATTCTGCCCCAATTCCAGAATCAGCCATTTTCTCTAAGGAGCCCTGGTTCTTTTTATTAGAGAATCATATTAGAATCCAAGAAATGGGTGCTAGATGTGCTCCCTGTTAGTGGGAGGAGTCACTGCTTTTGCAACTTTTCAGCTGACAAAGAAGAAGTTATACATCAATATATTAACCTGTGTATGTATACATATCTGAATATTTGTAGATGTTAACTGTGAAATAAAAGTCATATTTTATGGGAAGACTAGAGAAATTTAAACAAAAAAATCTTCTCTGCCCTTTGGCCTCCTCTCTCCTCTCACTGTACATTGTGTATCTGCTTTACGCATCAACCAAATCTCCCCTATCACCAAACCTCCCCAATCAGCAGGAATATCTGCTCAACCATAAAGAGCAACATTCTCCCAGCATCAACAAGACAACGCCCTAAAAGACAAGATTCCTGGGCTTCCCTGGTGGCTCAGTGGTTGAGAGTCCGCCTGCCGATGCAGGGGACACGGGTTCGTGCCCCGGTCCGGGAAGATCCCACATGCCGCGGAGCGGCTGGACCCATGAGCCATGGCCGCTGAGCCTGCGCGTGGGGAGCCTGTGCTCCACAACGAGAGAGGCCACGACAGTGAGAGGACCGCATACCGCAAAAAAAAAAAAAAGGCAAGATTCCTTCTTGATCCTGTAAGGGGCCACATGACCCACAACATGATGCTTAGATCTGGATTATGTAAACTGTCAGTAACACATCATTTGATGTACAGTCTTCTGTCTCAAAAAAACATATTTTTGACTTCTAACTGGCTGAACAGTTTTCAAAGCTTTCTGGGATGCTCTTCCAGGGTTATAATCCTCAAATTTGCTCAAATAAAATTTTCCATTTCTTTCTTAGATTGACTGATTAATTTTTCATTGGCATAACCATCCATGCCTATAATAAGATAAATTAACTTCTGGCAAGGCAGCATGAGGAGCACTGCTGACCTGCTCCACAGTGAAACTAGTGGGGACAAAAAACTCCTGTGGAAATGGTCCTAAGGATAAATAGTAAATGAAGAAACATCTATTAAGGAAAATCTATAAACATCAATAAGAAAGTTGAAAGTTTGGAGTATTTAGACCAAGACCACTACCTCCAACCCAGACTGGACTCCACTCTAGATTGCTGCAGCCACAAACACAGGGCCTTGCCTCATGGCTACCAGCCAGAGAGTTTTCTTTTTGGGAGAGGCAAAACTTCAGCATTTCTCATCCTACTCCCAGGTGCATGTTGGTGAGGCTAAGTCCCAGGAATTTCAAACAAGAGATGAGAAGCTCCCTTCTACTAACCCTCGCTCATAGAGTGAAGGCTCTACCATAGGTATGATGCACTGAGAATACTGGTGCCCCAAATGAGCCCAAATCCTGGCTCATAAGCCAGTGATTCCATGTAAGGAGAAGCAAGCGAAAAGGACGTCAACTAGTGCTGCCCTCCATGCCTCCCAGTGTTCATCTCCTAGAGTGGAGGTGTCTTTAGACAGAAGTTTGCTATTGTTCCCACCCCAGCTCAGAGATTTTACCTGGGGAAAGGGTCAGCAGAATTCATTTGCAGCAGAGTGTGGAGAAGTTTAAGCCTGAAAGGCATGCTCGAGAACAGTAAAGATTGTGGTGAGAGGAAATTGGCATATTTGTAAACTTAATAAAGGTACAACCTCGGCTGTAGTCTTGCTAGTTTTCAGGACAGAACCAGTGTATAAGACAGTTAGGAGGGGTCCTCCTATAGTCTGAAAAAATATAATGCATTGACCTCAGCAACTATTCCTTCAAAAGTAACATAATTCGATTGAATTCATCTGTAGAACAATTTATGTTCCAGATAATTGTTGAAACAAGACAGCAATCAGCTGGCAATTAGTGGAGATTAATATCTGTATGTGGTTAGAGAAAGAGAGCACTACCCAAACCACTGTTACCCCAGGATGACTGTGGGCATATACAAAATGACATCATAGGCTTAAAATAATGTGTGTGTGTTGGGGGGGGGGGGTGTGTGTGTGTTAAATGTCACTAAAATTACCCAGGGAGTCATTAAAAATAAACAAGAAAATAACAACAAGCCAGGGACCTGGACATGGGGAGGGGACATAGTGAGGGAGGAGGGAACCAACACTGAGTTGCTACAATATATTGTCTAAAACTTCCAGTTTCCAACAAAAGTGTATGAAATTCGCACAGTAACAGGAAAGTATAACCCTTATATTGGGGAAAAGAAGAAAAAAAAAACAAGCAATACAAACTGTGAGAGTGATCAGATGTTGTGTTTAACAGAAAACGTATTCAAAACAGCCATTATAAAATGTTAACAGAACTAGAGGAAAGCCCGGTTGCAGATATAATGGAAGATATGATTGACAATCTATATCAATAAAGAGATAGAAATTGCGAGAAAGAATCAAATGGATATTACGAAGGGAAAAGTACAACAACTGAAATTTTTTAAAAAGTCACTAGAGGAGTTCAAAAGCAGATTGGAATGGACAGAAGAAAATATTAGTAAACTCAAAGATCAATATACATTATGCAAGCCAAAAAACAGAAAGAAAAAAATAATGAGGAAAATTGAACAGAACCTCAGAGAAATGTGGGATACTATTAAGCACACCAACAAATGCATAATACGGATACAAGAGGTAGAGGAGAAAGGGAAAGCAGAAAAAATTTCAGATAAAGACTAAAACCTTCTGAAATTTATTGAAAAATAATAACCTACACATCCAGGAAAGCTCAACAAACTCTATGTAGGATAAATGTAAAGAGATCCATGAACAAACACATCATAGTAAACATGCTGACTGTCAAAGACACACAGAAAATATTGAAACCAGTAAGAGGAAAAATGACTCCTCACTTACAAGGGAAGCCCAATAAGATTATCAGCTGACTTCTCAGCAGAAACAACGGAGGTCATTTGGAAGTGGGATACAATGTTCAAAGGGCTTAAAGATAAAAAAATATCAATCAGAATCCAGCAAAGCTATCTTTAAAAAAAATGAAGGTGAAATAAAGACTTTACCCAACAAACAAAATCTGAGAAAATGTTGCTACCAGACCTACCTTACAAGAATACTAAAGAAAGTTCTTCACTCTGAAAGCAAGGGATGCCAGATAGTAAATTAAATCCATGTGAAAAAGAAAACTATTAATTATAAAACTATAAAAGACAGTATAAATGCATATTTTCTCTTTTCTTAACCACTTTAAAAAGAAATTGTCAAATAATATGTATATAAGATATTGTTGTGCATTTAAGATACAGAAATATATATATATATATTATATAGTTACAAAAAAAAGTACAAAGTAGAAGCATGTGTGCAAAGCTATATTGGTCTAAGAAAATGTCTACAGGTAGTACAGTAATAATGATAACAACATATTGTTGGGTTTGTAACATTATGGATATAATGTGTGTAAAAACACAAAAAAGGGGGGGGAAGGGAATAAAGCTATATAGTAGTGTTTCTATATGCCACCAGAAGTAAGCTAGTATAAATATGAAGCTGATTCGGATAAGTTTAGATGTATATGGTAAATCATAAAAATATATAGTGAAAAACAATAAAAAAATTAAAATGCTATATTAGAAAATATTCAGTTTACGCAAAAGAAAGCAGTAAAGGAAAAACACAGGAACAAAAAGGCAGCCAATATAGAGAATGCAAAAAGTAAAAATGACACACATAAATCCAACTACATTATTAATAACATTAAATATGATTGGATTAAATAATTTAATTAAAAGGCAAAGATTTTCAATTTGGGTTAAAAAAGATCCATCTATATCTTATCTAAAGGACATATATTTTATATTCAATGATACAAATAGGTTGAAAGTGAAAGCATGGAAAATGTATATCATGACATAGCAATACAATAAAGTAGAGTGACTATATACATAGATTTTATATACTTTGTTCTTTATGTAATTTAAAACCAGAAATGTTACTAGAGATAAAGAGGAAAACTGCATAAAGGTAAAATCTCAGCAGCACACAGCAATAAGCATTTGCTTATATTAATTCTGTGTTTAGGTTGCAGCAGCTTAGTTGGGGGAACACTGCACCACATGTTTACTCCTTCTCAACCAGCAGGATTCCCTGGGCATGTTTTTCCTCTTGAGATGGTAGAGTTGAAGCAAAGCATATGGTTACACAAGAGGTCTTTTAAGATCTAGATACAGAGCTGGTTCACTATTACGTCTGTCACATGGCAAAGTTCAATGTCAAGTGGTAGGCACTAATAAAAAATAAATATCTTTAAGTTGGATAAACTGAAGAGTTACATGGCAATATATTTGAATATAGAAGAGGATGAAGATTTGGACCAATAAAGCAATCCATCTCCCAGGTTTCCATAGCATACCACCCCCACTACTAAAATGGTAGTGGCAATAGAACCTCTGATCCTCAGTGATCCTCTTTTTCAAATTTTTAAAATCTATCAAGCCAGGAACAAAGGTGGAATCATAAAGAAGCAAGAGAACATTCCAAGTCTATGTGAGGATGGTGGTATCCAAGGTTCAATCTGGCTTGTTAATTTCTTTAAAGCAAATAGTGAGGTTTCTCTGTTTCAGTGACCTTTGCCCGTTGCTCCTGCATTGCAAACATCAGAGCTTCCTAATAGTGAGCCACTTAATTTAGTGACCTCCTAACTCAAAGATGAAAACTTTCAGAGAAAGCAGTTGTTATTCTACATAAATAACTAGTCAATCTACATGTATTTTCTGATATTTATTTCCAGTATGTAATGGTCAAATTTGGAGATTCACCCTTCTATTAATCTAGCTTTCAAACAAACAAACAGTGTCTTTGCTTTTCATTTGCCTTCTGCAGATCTTAAATCTTCCAAAAAAATTTTAAAATTAAAAAATAAAGAATTACAACTAAAAAAGAAAAAACTACCACTAATAAAATGACATTTTCTCTCACATGAACAGCTCTTTCTAAAATTGCAAAAAGTAAACATATAATATTTTCATAAGACATTTGATATAGGGCACAGTATCTGTTGTCAAAAAGCAATATGCCTGGAACTTAAATTCTCTTTTACAAAGTCATGTAGAGAGAGAGACCTTCAAGATGGCAGAGGAGTAAGATGTGGAGATCACATTCCTCCCCGCAAATACATCAGAAATACATCTACATGTGGAACAACTCCTACAGAACATCTACTGAACGCTGGCAAAGACCTCAGACTTCCCAATTTTGGCAAGAAACTCCACACGTATCTGGGTGGGGCAAAAGAAAAAACAAAAAACAGAGACAAAAGAATACGGACGGGACCTGCATCTCTAGTAGGGAGCTGTGAATTAGGAAAAGTTTCCACACAGTAGGAAGCCCATTCACTAGCGGTGACGGGGTGGGGAGTGGCGGGGGGTAGCTTCGGAGCCATGGAGGAGAGCGCAGCAATAGAGGTGCAGAGGGCAAAGCGGAGAGATTCCCTCACAGAGAACAGGTGCTGACCAGCACTCACCATCCTGAAAGGTTTGTCTGCTTACCCGACAGGGCAGGTGGGGGCTGGGAGCTGAGGCTTGGGCTTCGGAGTTCAGATCCCAGGGAGAGGACTGGGGTTGGCTGAGTGAACACAGCCTGAAGGGGTCTAGTGTTCCAAAGCTAGGCGGAGGAAGTCCAGCAAAAAGTCTGGAACTGCCTAAGAGGCAAGAGACCATTGTTTCAGAGCACATCATGAGAGGGGATTCAGAGCACCGCCTAAATGAGCTCCAGAGACAGGTGTCAGCTGCGGCTACCAGCGTGGACACCAGAGACTGGCATGAGATGCTAAGGCTTCTCCTGCAGCCACCAAGAAGCCTGTGTGCAAGCACAGGTCACTATCCAGACAACTGCTCGTGGGAGCCTGTGCAGCCCGCCACTGCCAGGGTCCCGTGATCCTGAGACAACTTCCCCGAGAGAACACACCGTATACCTCAGGCTGTTGCAATGTCACGCTGGCCTCTGCCGCCACAGGCTCGGCCTGCATTCTGTACCCCTCCCTCCTCCAGGCCTGAGTGAGCCAGAGCACCCTAATCACCTGCTTCTTTAAACCTGTCCTGTCTGAGTGAAGAAAAGTTGCCCTCAGGTAACCTACACAAAGAGGCAGGGATGAATCCAAAGCTGAACCCCAGGAGCTGTGCGAACAAAGAAGAGAAAGGGAAATTTCTCCCAGCAGCCGCAGGAGAAGCAGATTAAATCCGCACAATAAACTTCATGTACCCTGCATCTCTGGAATACCTGAATAGACAACGAATCATTCCAAAATTGAGGCAGTGGACTTTCGGAACTGTAGACTTGGGGTTTGCTTTGGGCATCTAATTTGTTTCTGGTTTTATATTTAGCTTAGCTTAGTACTCAGAGTTTATTATCACTTGTAAATTTCTTTATGGACTTGATTGCTCTATTCCTTTATATATATATATATATACACACACACATTCTTTTTCTCTTTTTGTGAGTGTGTATATGTATGTTTCTGTGTGATTTTGTCTGTAGAGCTTTGCTTTTACCATTTGCCCTAGGGTTCTGTCTGTCCTTTTTTTTTTTTTTTTTTTTTAGTATAGTTTTTAGTGCTGGTTATCATTGATGCATTTGGATTCTGGTTTGGTTGCATTCTTCCTTCTTTTTTTTTTTTTTTAACATCTTTATTGGAGTATAATTGCTTTACAATGGTATGTTAGTTTCAGCTTCACAACAAAATGAATCAGTTATATATATACATATATTCCCATATCTCTTCCCGCTTGCGTCTCCCTCCCTCCCACCCTCCCTATCCCACCCCTCCAGGCAGTCACAAAGCACCGAGCTGATCTCCCTGTGCTATGCGGCTGCTTCCCACTAGCTATCTACCTTACGTTTGGTAGTGTATATATGTCCATGCCTCTTTTTTTAAATTACGTTTTAATTTTAAAATTTTTAATAATTTTAAACTTACTGTTCACATTAATTACTTTACTATATTTTTTAGTTATTTATTTTTTTCTGCTTTTTCTGCTGAGCCGTGTGGCTGACAGGGTCTTGGTGCTCTGGCCAGGTGTCAGGCTTGTGCCTCTGAGGTGGGAGAGCCAAGTTCAGGACACTGGTCCACTAGAGACCGCCCGGATCCACGTAATATCAAATGGTGAGAGCTCTCCCAGAGATCTTCATCTCAACGTAAGACACAGCTCCACTCAACAACCAGCAAGCGACAGTGCTGGACACCCTATGCCAAACAACTAGCAAGACAGGAACACAAGCCCACCCATTAGCAGAGAGACTGCCTAAAATAATAACTTCACAGACATCCCAAAATACACCACCAGACACAGTCCTGCCCTCGAGAAAGACAAGACCCTGCCTCATCCACCAGAACACAGGCACCAGTCCACTCGACCAGGAAGCCTACACAACCCACTGAAACAACCTTACCTACTGGAGGCAGACACCAAAAACAATGGGAACTACAAACATGCAGCCTGCGAAAAGGAGATCCAAAACACAGTACGTTAAGCAAAATGAGAAGACTGAGAAACACAAAGCAGATGAAGGAGCAAGGTAAAAACCCACCAGACCAAACAAATGAAGAGGAAATAGGCAGTCTACCTGAAAAAGAATCCAGAGTAATGATAATAAAGATGATGCAAAATACTGGAAATAGAATGGAAAAACTACAAGAAATATTTGACAAGGACCTAGAAGAATTAAAGAGCAAACAAACAATGATGAACAACACAATAGATGAAATTAAAAATTCTCTAGAAGGAATCAATAGCAGAATAACCGAGTCAGAAGAACAGATAAGTGGCCTGGAAGGTAAAATAGAGGAAACAACTACCACAGCACAGAATAAAGGAAAAAGAATGAGAAGAATTGAGGACAAACTTGGAGACCTCTGGGACAATATTAAACGCACCAACATTCGAATTATAGGGATCCCAGAAGAAGAGGAGAAAAAGAAAGGGACTGAGAAAATATTTCACGAGATTATAGTTGAAAACTTCCCTAATATGGGAAAGTAAATAGTCAAAGTCCAGGAAGCACAGAGACTGGACTGCAGAGAATGCCAGAGAGTCCCATACAAGATAAATCCAAGGAGAAACATGCCAAGACATAACCAATTAAACTATCAAAAATTAAATACAAAGAAAAAATAAAAACAGCATGGGAAAAGCAACAAATAATATACAAGGGAACCCACATAAGGTTAAAAGCGGATATTTCAGCGGAAACTCTGCAGGCCAGAAGGGAGGAGCAGGACATAGTCAAAGTGATGAAGGAGGAAAACCTATGACCAAGATTACTATACCCAGCAAGGATCTCATTCAGATTAGACGGAGAAATTAAAACCTTTACAGACAAGCAAAAGCTAAGAGAATTCAGCACCACCAAACCAGCATTATAACAAAAGGTAAAGGAACTTATCTAGGCAGGAAACACAAGAGGAGGAAAATACCTACAATAACAAACTCAAAACAAATAAGAAAATGGTAATAGGAACATACATATCAATAATTACCTTAAATGTAAATGGATTAAATGTTCCAACCAAAAGAATAGACAGGCTGAATGGATACAAAAACAAGACCCGTATATATGCTGTCTACAAGAGACAGCACATACAGACTGAAAGTGAGGGGATGGAAAAAGATATTGCATGCAAATGGAAATCAAAAGAAAGCGGGAGTAGCAACTGTCATGTCAGACAAAATAGACTTTAAAATAAAGACTATTACAAGAGACAAAGAGGGATACTACACAATGATCAAGAGATCAATCCAAGAAGAAGATATAACAATTGTAAATATTTATGCACCCAACATAGGAGCACCTCAATACATAAGGCAAATGCCAACAGCCATAAAAGGGGAAATCAACAGTAACACAATCATAGTTGGGGACTTTAACACTCCACTTTCACCAATGGACAGATCATCCAAAATGAAAATAAATAAGGAAACACAAGCTTTAAATGAGATATTAAACAAGATGGACTTAATTGATATTTATAGGACATTCCATCCAAAAACAACAGAATACACTTTCTTCTCAAGTGCTCATGGAACATTCTCCAGGATAGATCATGTCGTGGGTCACAAATCAAGCCTTGGTAAATTTTTAGAACACTGAAATTGTGTCAAGTATCTTTTCTGCCCACAACATTATGAGACTAGATATCAATTACAGAAATAAAATCTGTAAAAAATACAAACACATGGAGGCTAAACAATACACCACTAAACAAGCAAGAAAACACTGAACAAATCAAAAAATACCTAGACACAAATGACAATGAAAACACGACGACCCAAAACCTATGGGATGCAGCAAAAGAAGTTCCAAGATGGAAATTTATAGCAATACAATCCTCAAACAAAAAACAAGAAAATTCTTAAATAAATACCTAACCTTACCAATAAAGCAATTACAGAAAGAAGAAAAAAAAAACCCCAAAGTTAGAAGAAGGAAAGAAATCATAAAGATCATACAAGAATTAAATGAAAAAGAAATGAAGGAAACAATAGCAAAGATCAATAAAACTAAAAGGTGGTTCTTTGAGAAGATAAACAAAATTGATAAACCATTAGCCAGACTCATCAGGAAAAAAAGGGAGAAGACTCAAATCAGTAGAATTAGAAATGAAAAAGGAGAAGTAACAAATGGCACTGCAGAAATAAAAAGGATCATGAGAGATTACTACAAGCAACTATATGCCAAAAATGGACAACCTGGAAGAAATGGACAAATTCTTAGAGAAGCACAACCTTCTGAAACTGAACCAAAAAGAAATAGAAAATATAAACAGACCAATCACAAGCACTGAAATTGAGACTGTGATGAAAATCTTCCAACAAACAAAAGCCCAGGACCAGATGGCTTCACAAGAGAATTCTAGCATACATTTAGAGAAGAGCTAACACCTATCCTTCTCAAACTCTTACAAAATATAGCAGAGGGAGGAACACTCCCAAACTCATTCTACGTGGCAACTATCACCCTGATACCAAAACTGGACAAAGTTGTCACAAAGAAAGAAAACTAGAGGCCAATATCACTGATGCACATAGATGCAAAAATCCTCAACAAAATACTAGCAAACAGAATCCAACAGCATATTAAAAGAATCATACACCATGATCAAGTGGGATTTATCCAAGGAATGCAAGGATTCTTTGATATATGCAAATCAGTCAATGTGATAAACCATTATTAACAAATTGAAGGAGAAAAACCATATGATCATCTCAATAGATGCAGAAAAAGCTGTCGACAATATTCAACACCCATTTATGATAAAAACCCTCCAGAAAGTAGGCATAGAGGGAACTTACCTCAACATAATAAAGGCCATATATGACAAATCCACAGCCAACATCATTCTTAATGGTGAAAAACTGAAACCATTTCCTCTAAGATCAGGAACAAGACAAGACTGTGCATTCTCACCACTATTATTCAACAAAGTTTTGGAAATTTTAGCAACAGCAATCAGAGAAGAAAAAGAAATAAAAGGAATTCAAATCAGAAAAGAAGAAGTAAAGGTGTCACTGTTTGCAGATGACATGATACTATACATAGAGAATCCTAAAGATGTTACCAGAAAACTACTTGACCTAATCAGTGAATTTGGTAAGGCTGCAGGATACAAAATTAATGCACAGAAATCTCTTGTATTCCTATACACTAATAACAAAAGATAAGAAATAGAATTTAAGAAACAATCCCATTTACCATAGCAACAAAACGAATAAAATACCTAGGAACAGACCTACCTAAGGAGGAAAAAGACATGTACTCAGAAAACTATAAACCACTGATGAAAGAAATCAAAGATAACATAAACAGATGGAGACATATACCATGCTCCTGGATTGGAAGAATCAATATTGTGAAAATGACTATACTACGCCAAGCAAACTACAGATCAATGAAACGCTCTCAAACTACCAATGGCATTTTTCGCAGAAACAGAACAAAAAATTTCACAATTTTTATGGAAACAAAAAATACCCCGAATAGCCAAAGCAATCTTGAGAACTAAAAACGGAGCTGGAGGCAACAGTGTCTCGCACTTCAGGCCATATTACAAAGCTACGGTAATCAAGACAGTATGATACTGGCACAAAAACAGAAATATAGATCAATGGAACAGGATAGAAAGACCAGAGATAATCCCACGCACATATGGTCACCTTATTTTATTTTATTTTTTTTACGGTACGCGGGCCTCTCACTGCTGTGGCCTCTCCCGTTGCGGAGCACAGGCTCCGGACGTGCAGGCTCCGTGGCCATGGCTCACGGGCCCAGCCGCTCTGCGGCATGTGGGATCTTCCCGGACCAAGGCACGAACCTGTGTCCCCTGCATTGGCAGGTGGACTCTCAACCACAGCGCCACCAGGGAAGCCCTGGTCACCTTATTTTTCATCAAGGAGGCAAGAATATACAATGGAGAAAAGACAGCCTCTTCAATAGGTGGTGCTGGGAAAAAATTGACAGCTGCATGTAAAAGAATGAAATTAGAACACACTCTACCACCACACACAAAAATAAACTCAAAATGGATTAAAGACCTAAATGTAAGGCCAGACACTATCAAACTCTTAGAGAAAATCATAGGCCGAACACTCTATGACATAACTCACAGCAAGATCCTTTTTGACCCATCTCTTGGAGAAATGGAAATAAAAACAAAAATAAACAAATGGGACCTAATGAAACTAAAAAGCTTCTGCACAAAAATGAAAACATAAACAAGATGAAAAGACAACCCTCAGAATGGGAGAAAATATTTGCAAACGAAGCAACTGACAAAGGATTAATCTCCAAAATATACAAGCAGCTCCAGCAGCTCAATATCAAAAAAACAAACAACACAATCCACAAATGGGCAGAAGAGCTAAACAGACATTTCTGCAAAGAAGATATACAGATTGCCAACAAACACATGAAAGGATGCTCAACATCACTAATCATTATGGAAATGCAAATCAAAACTACAGTGAGGTATCACCTCACACCGGTCAGAGTGGCCATCATCAAAAAATCTACAAACAATAAATGCTGGAGAGGGTGTGGAGAAAAGGGAACCCTTTGCATTGTTGTTGGGAATGTAAATTGATACAGTCACTATGGAGAACAGTATGGAGGTCCTTTAAAAAACTAAAAATAAACTGCCATACGACCCAGCAATCGCACTTCTGGGCATATACACTGAGAAAACCATAATTCAATAATTCATGTACCAAAATTTTCATTGCAGCTCTATTTACAATAGCCAGGACATGGAAGCAACCTAAATGTCCACAGAAAGATGAATGGATCAAGAAGACATGGCACATATATACAATCAAATATTACTCAGCCATAAAAAGAAATGGTATTGAATTATTTGTAGTAAGGTGGATGGATCTAGAGACTGTCATACAGAGTGAAGTAAGTCAGAAAGAGAAAAACAAATACTGTATGCTAACACATATATAGATGGAATCTAAAAAAATAAAAAAGGTTCTGAAGAACCTAGGGGCAGGATAGGAATAAAGACGCAGACATAGAGAATGAACTTGAGGACACAGGGATTGGGAAGAGTAAGCTGGGACGAAGTGAGAGAGTGACATTGACATATACACACTACCAAATTTAAAACAGATAGCTAGTGGGAAGCAGCCACATAGCACAGGGAGATCAGCTCAGTGCTCTGTGACCACCTGGAAGGGTTGGATGTGGAGGGTGGGAGGGAGAAGCAAGAGGGAGGAGATTTAGGGATATATGTAAATGTATAGCTGATTCACTTTGTTATAAAGCAGAAACTAACACACCACAGTAAAGCATTATACTTCAGTAAAGATGTAAAAAAAAAAAGTCATGTAGTTGGATTTCAGCTTGCAGACTAGGAAAATGTATGAAGGTTACTCTGGTATTCTTACCAAGTTTAAAATATGAATCTCTGAAACATTTAGAACATAAGACGTAGAGAATTTCATTAAGAGCCCATTGTATACTTCAAATGACACTTCACGTATTTGTAAGTCAATTAAGGCTCAGGCGTTAGAGAAGTGCAAATCCATCCATAAATTATCTATGAATGCGGTAGGGCAAATGAATACTTAGACTTCAGTTACATTTAGAATCTTCAACTGTACAATCTAACATACAACCATGAAACAGAACACAGGAGCCTCCAAAATATATATCTATGTATAAAGTAATACTTTAAACATCATTTTAGAACTGTTATTCTATATCTTGGGATTTCTCATCAAGATTGAAAATTCTTATTTTAATCTACGTTAACTTTGGTTCTCTATGTATGGAATGTAGAAAAATGGTACTGATGAACCTAATGGTAGGGCACGAATAAAGATGCAGATGTTGAGAATGGATTTGAGGACACAGGGCGGGAAGGGGAGGCTGGGATGTAGTGAGAGAGTAGCACTGACATATATACACTATCAAATGTAAAACGGGTGTCTGTATAACACAGGGATATCAGCTTGGTGCTTTGTGACGAACTAGAGAGGTGGGATAGGGAGGGGGGAGGCAGGTTCAAGAGGGAGGGGATATGGGGATATGTGTGTGCATATAGCTGATTCACTTTGTTGTACAGCAGAAACTAACAAAACATTGTGAAGCAATTATACTCCAATAAAGATGTCTAAAAAAATTGCTTATATTAAAACACAGAGATGCCAACGTTCTTGCTTACTTATGCGACCTTCATGATTGACACATACACACTCACAGAAATATAAATGAGCAAAAGTCTCTCTAAATATGTATTTTATCATTTAGCCAGTTAAATCGATTAATTCATGGTTGAGTAAACTTTCTAAATTCAACTGGATAGTCTAAGTTAAGAACAGATACATTTTCAGACCTAGAAATGACTGTAAATATTACAGTCTGCAACCCTCTCATTTTATACTATGTAAATTGTGCCCACGGATGGACAGTGATTTAACATAACACCAAGCCAGAAGTACAATGCAGATGTTCATGTTCCAATTCAGCTTATACTTTCATGGATATAATTTATTTTCTTGTTAATATTTTACTATTATTTATTTTATGTTTTGGGGGGTAACATTTATAAGTGAATAAAAGTGACTTAACGGTGAAAGTGAATAACACCATGACTGTAGAAACAAAAACTGACAGTAAAGTTATCTTTCTCACTTTAAAAGATCAGTGACAGTAATAATATTTATATCCCAACACCAGGCATTTGAATAAAATATTATTTAACTATTAGCTAGATTCTAGAGCTTTATTGTTAAACTGCCAGTTAGAACCTCCACTCTCTACAATAATTAGCCAACTTAATCAAGAAAGCGATATTGCACCAGATTAGCGATGGTAAGGTATGTAACGTCATTTTACTGCTTTTATTATTGCCACAATGTATTTTCACTATTCTACCTATTCCCTCCATATACTGTAAATATATTATCATGTCATTCCAAATTCAGAAATTTTCAATTCTCTTTTTAGCTCGTGGCACTGCGTGATGCCATCCATGTTTTTAGTTACTTGGTTCCAAACGACTTCAAAACTCAGACATGAAAAGGTGACATTTCTTACACATTAAGATAAACACTGCATTCCTTCTATTATATCAGGGAATATGTTAGTCAAGTGTTATAATTTTAGCATTTTGCTCTTTATAATATTAATAGCTACACAATAAGTGTACTATTGAACTGTCAGGAATGATTTGTTACCAGATGTTAGCATAATTTGCCAGCTGTCAAATTTTATAATTTTTATTTGCCTAAAATATGACACTTACCTTTCATGGTAAATCAGGATATATAACAGAACTTATTTGATATTACAGAAACTGAGGGAAAGATTGTGTGTGGCTTGAACTGACCAGACACTCCGCACATGGTATTCCAAATGCATTTTTTTGTGATAGATTTCAAAGTTTGTGCTTTGCTGGGTGCTTTATTCACTGTGTTTTGGGCAGAGCTAGACAACCTATAGGTCTTCAGTAATTCTAAGCTGGATGCAACAATAAAAATTTACTTTTAAAATGTTAGTTTCGGGGGGACCTTGAAGATGGCAGAGGAGTAAGATGTGGAGATCACCTTCCTCCCCACAAATACATCAGAAATAAATCTACATGTGGAACAACTCCTACAGAACATCTACTGAACGCTGGCAGAAGACCTCAGACTTCCCAAAAGGCAAGAAACTCCCCACGTACCTGGGTGGGGCAAAAGAAAAAACAAAAAACAGAGACAAAATAATAGGGACGAGACCTGCACCTCTGGGAGGGAGTTGCGAAGGAGGAATTGTTTCCACACACTAGGAAGCCTCTTCACTGGTGGAGACGGGGTGGGCAGGGGGGAAGCATCGAAGCCATGGAGGAGAGTGCAGCAACTGGGGTGCAGAGGGCAAAGTAGAGAGATTCCCTCACAGAGTATTGCTGCCGACCAGCCTTCACCAGCCAGAGAGGCTTGTCTGCTCACCCGCCGGGGCAGGTGAGGGCTGGGAGCTGAGGCTCGGGCTTCGGAGGTCGGATCCCAGGGAGAGGACTGGGGTTGGCTATTTGACCACAGCCTAAAGGGGTCAAGGACACCACAGCTAGACAGGAGGGAGTCTGGGAAAAAGTCTGGAACTGCCTAAGACGCAAGAGACCATTGTTTCGGGGTGCACGAGGAGAGGGGATTCAGAGCACCACCTAAATGAGCTCCAGAGATGGGTGCAAATCACGGCTATCAGCGCGGACACCAGAGAGAGCATGAAATGCTAACGCTGCCGCTGCAGCCTCTAAGAAGCCTCTGTGAAAGCACAGGTCACTATCCACATCTCCCCTCCTGGGAGCCTGTGCAGCCCGCCACTGCCAGGGTCCTGTGATCCAGGGACAACTTCCTTGGGAGAACACATGGCACACCTCAGGCTGTTGCAACATCATGCTAGCCCCTGCAGCCACAGGCTCGCCCCATATTCCATACCCCCCACCCCCGGCCTGAGTGAGCCACAGCCCCCTAATAAGCCGCTCCTTTAACCACCTCCGGTCTGGGCAACGAACAGATGCCAGAGGGCTACCTACATGCAGAGGTGGGGCCAAATCCAAAGCTGAACCCAAGGAGCTGTGTGAACAAAGAAGAGAAAGGGAAAATTCTCTGTGCAGCCTCAGGAGCAGTGGATTAGATCTCCACAGTGAACCTGATGTACCCTGCATCTGTGGAATGCCTGAATAGACAACGAATCATCTCAAAATTCATGTGGTGGACTTTGGGAGCAATTGGAGACTTGGGGTTTGCTTTCTGCATCTAATTTGTTTCTGGTTTTATGTTTCTCTTAGTTTAGTATTTAGAGCTTATTATCATTGGGAGATTTGTTTATTGACTTGCTCTCTTCCTTTTTTTCTTATATGTATGTATATATATATATATTTTTTTTTCTTTTTCTCTTTTTGTGAGTGTGTACGTGTATGATTCTTTGTGTGATTTTCCTGTAGAGGTTTGCTTTTATCATTTATGCTAGGCTTGTCTGTACTTTTATTTATTTATTTTTTTAAGTATAGTTTTTAGTGCTTGTTGGATTTATTGGTTTTGTTGCTATCTTCTTTCTTTTTTTAAATTACTTTTTTATTTTTTACTTTAATATTTTTAACTTTTTATTTTAATAACTTTATTTTATTTTTTTCTTTCTTTCTTTATTTTTTTCTCCCTTTTCTTGTGAGCCGTGTGGCTAACAGGGTTTTGGTGCTCCGCCGGGTGTCAGACCTGAGCCTCCGAGGTGGGAGAGCCGAGTTCAGGACATTGGTCAACCAGAGACCTCCTGGCTCCATGTAATATCAAATGACGAAAAGTCTCCCGGAGATCTCCATCTGAACACTAACATCCAGCACCACTCAATGACTAGCAAGCTCCAGTGCTGGACACCCCATGCCCAACAACTAGCAAGACAGGAACACAACCCCACCCATTAGTAGAGAGGCTTCCTAAAATCATAATAAGTTCACAGACATCCCAAAACACACCACTGACGTGGTCCTGCCCACCAGAAAGAGAAGATCCAGCCTCATCCACCAGAACACAGGCACCAGTCTCCTCCACCAGGAAGGCTACACAACCCACTGACCCAACCTTATGTACTGGGGGCGGACACCAAAAATAACAGGAACTATGAACCTGCAGCCTGTGAAAAGGAGACCCTAAATGCAGTAAGTTAAGCAAAATGAGAAAACAGAGAAATATGCAGCAGATGAAGGAGCCAGGTAAAAACCTTACAGACCAAACAAATGAAGAGGAAATACGCAGTCTACCTAAAAAGAATTCAGAGTAATGATAGTAAAGATGATCTAAAATCTTGGAAATAGAATGGAGAAAATACAAGAAATGTTTAACAAGGACCTAGAAGAACTACAGAGCAAACAAACAATGATGAACAACACAATAAATGAAATTAAAAATTCTCCAGAAGGAATTGATAGCAAATAACTGAGGCAGAAAAATGGATAAGTGACGAGGAAATAAAATAGTGGAAATAACTATCACAGACCAGAATAAAGAAAAAAGAATGAAAAGAATTGAGAACAGGCTCAGAGACATCTGGGACAACATTAAATGCACCAACATTCGAATTGAAGTATAGGGGTCCCAGAAGAAGAAGAGAAAAAGAAACGGACTGAGAAAATATTTGAAGAGATTATAGTTGAAAACTTCCCTAATATGGGAAAGGAAATACTCAACTCCACGAGGCACAGAGAGTCTCATACAGGGTAAATGCAAGGAGAAACATGCCAAGACATAATCAATTCAAATATCAAAAATTAAATACAAAGAAAAAATATTAAAAGCAGCAAGGGAAAGCAACAAATAACATACAAGGGAATCCCCATAGGGTTAACAGCTGAACTTAGAGCAGAAACTCTGCAAGCCAGAAGGGTGTGGCTGCACATATTTAAAGTGATGAAAGGGAGAAACCTACAACCAAGATTACTATAGCCAGCAAGCATTCAGATTTGACAGAGAAATTAAAACCTTTGCAGACAAGCAAAAGCTAAGAGAATTCAGCACCACCAAACCAGCATTACAACAATGCTAAAAGAACTTATCTAGGCAGGAAACATAAGTGATGGAGAAGGCCTACAATAACAAACCCAAAACAATTAAGAAAATGGTAATAGGAATATATATATTGATAATTACCTTAAATGTAAATGGATTAAATGCTCCAACCAAAAGACACAGGCTGAATGGATACAAAAACAAGACTGGTATATATGCTGGCTACAAGAGACCAACTTCAGACCTAGGGACACATACCGGTTGAAAGTGAGGGGATGGAAAAAGATATCCTATGCAAATGGAAATCAAAAGAAAGTGGGAGTAGCAATTCTCATATCAGACAATATAGAGTTTAAAATAAAGACTCTTACAAGAGACAAAGAAGGACACTACATAATGATCAAGGGATTGATCCAAGAAGAAGGTATAACAATTATAAATATTTATGCACCCGACATAGGAGCACCTCGATACATAAGGCAAAATGCTAACAGCCATAAAAGGGGAAATCAACAGTAAAACAATATAGTAGGGAACTTTAACACCCCACTTTCATCAATGGACAGATCATCCAAATGAAAAAAAAAAAAGGAAACACAAGCTTTAATGATACATTAAACAAGATGGGCTTAAATGATATTTATAGGACATTCCACCCAAAACAGTAGATTACACTTTCTTCTCCAGGATAGATCATATCTTGGGTCAAAAATCAAGCCTTGGTAAATTTAAGAATATTGAAATTGCATCAAGTATCTCTTCCCAACCACAACGCTATGAGACTAGATATCAATTACAGGAAAAAATCTGTAAAAAATACAAACAAATGGAGGCAAAACAATACACTACTAAATACCCAAGATATCAATGAAGAAATGAAAGAAGAAAAGAAAAATACCTAGAAACAAATGATAAGGAAAACACGACAACCCAAAACCTATGGGATGTAGCAAAAGCAGTCCTAAGAGTGAAGTTTATAGCAATACAATCCTACCTAAGGAAACAAGAAAATTCTTAAATAAACACCTAACCTTAAAACTAAAGCAATTAGAGGAAGAAGAAAGAAAGAAAAAAGAACAACAACAACAACAAAAAAAAAAACGCAAAGTTAGCAGAAGGAAACAAATCATAAAGATTAGATCACAAATAAAAGAATAAGAAATGAAGGAAACAATAGCAAAAATCAATAAAACTAAAAGCTGATTCTTTGAGAAGATAAACAAAATTGATAAACCATTAGCCAGAGTCATCAAGAAAAAAGGGAGAAGACTCAGATCAATAGAATTAGAAATGAAAAAGGAGAAGTCAGAACTGACACTGCAGAAATACAAGGGATCATGAGAGAGAACTACAAGCATCTATATGCCAATAAAATGGACAACGTGGAAGAAATGCACAAATTCTTAGAGAAGCACAACCTGCCGAGACTGAACCAGAAAGAAATAGAAAAGATAAACAGACCTATCACCAGCACTGAAATTGAAACTGTGATTAAAAATCTTCCAACAAACAAAACCCCAGAAGCAGATGGCTTCACAAGCAAATTCTATCAAACATTTAGAGAAGCTAAAACCTATCTTTCTCAAACTCTTCCAAACTATACCAGAGGGAGGAACACCCCCAAACTCATTCTATGAGTCCACCATCACTCTGATACCAAATCCAGGCAAAGATGTCACAAAAAAAGAAAACTACAGGCCAATATCTCTGATGAATATAGATAGAAAAATCCTCAACAAAATACTAGCAAACAGAATCCAACAGTACATTAAAAGGATCATACACCATGATCAAGTGGGGTTTATCCCAGGAATGCAAGGATTGTTCAATATATGCAAATCAATCAATGTGATAAACCATACTAATAAACTGAAGGAAAGAAAACATATGATCATTTCAATAGCTGTATAAAAAGCTTTTGACAAAATTCAACATCCATTTATGATAAAAACCCTCCAGAAACTAGGCAGAGAAGGAACTTACCTCAACATAATAAAGGTCATATACGAAAAACCCACAGTCAACATTGTTCTCAATGGTGAAAAACTGAAACCATTTCCAGTAAGTTCAGGAACAAGACAATGTTGCCCACTCTCACCACTATTATTCAACATAGTTTTGGAAGTTTTAGCCACAGCAATCAGAGAAGAAAAAGAAATAAAAGGAATTGAAATAGGAAAAAAAGAAGTAAAACTGTCACTATTTGCAGATGACACGATACTATACATCCTAAAGATCCTACCAGAAAACTACTAGGTCTACTCAATGAACTTGGTAATGTAGCAGGATACATTCCTATACACTAATGATGAAAAATCTGAAAAAGAAAATAAGGAAACACTCCAGTTTACCATTGCAACAAAAAGAATAAATTACCTAGGAAGAAACCTACCTAAGAAGACAAAAGACCTGTATGCAGAACACTATAAGTATGGATGAAAGAAATTAAAGATGCTACAAATGGAGAGATATACCATGTTCTCAGATTGAAAGAATCAACATTGTGAAAATGACTATATTACCCAAAAGAATCTACAGATTCAATGCAATCCTTATCAAACTACCAATGGCACTTTTCACAGAACTAGAACAAAAAAGTTCACAATTTGTATGGAAACACAAAAGACCTCGAATAGCCAAAGCAATCTTGAGAAAGAAAAACGGAGCTGGAGGAATCAGGCTCCCTGACTTCAGACTATACTACAAAGCTACAGTAATCAAGACAGTATAGTACTGGCACAAAAACAGAAATATAGATCAATGGAACAGGATAGAAAGCCCAGAGATAAACCCACACACATATGGTTACCTTATCTTTGACAAAGGAGGCAAGAATATGCAATGGAGAAAAGCCAGTCTCTTCAATAAGAGGTGCTGGGAAAACTGGACAACTACATGTAAAAGTAAGAAATTAGAACACTTCCTATCACTATACACAAAAATAAAGTCAAGATGGATTAAAGACCTAAATGTAAGGCCAGACACTATTAAACTCTTAGAGGAAAACATAGGCAGAACACTCTATGACATAAATCACAGCAAGATCCTTTTTGATCCACCTCCTAGAGAAATGGAATAATAAAGAGAAATAAACAAAAGGGACCTGATGAAACTTAAAAGATTTTGCACAGCAAGGGAAATCATAAACAAGACAAAAAGACAACCCTCAGAATGGGAGAAAATATTTGCAAATGAAGCAAGTGACAAAGGATTAATCTCCAAAATTTACAAGCAGCTCATGCAGCTCAATATCAAAAAAAAAAAAAAAAAAAAAATCTAATCCAAAAATGGTCAGAAGATCTAAATAGACCATTTCTCCAAAGAAGATACACAGATTTCCAACCAACTCATAAAAGGATGCTCAACATCACTAATCAATAGAGAAATGCAAATCAAAACTACAGTGAGGTATCACCTCACACCAGTCAGAATGGCCATCATCAAAAAATCTATAAACAGTAAATGCTGGAGAGGGTGTGGAGAAAAGGGATCCCTCTTGCACTATTGTTGGGACTATAAATTGATATAGCCACTATGGAAAACAGTATGGAGGTTCCTTAAAATACTAAGACTAGAATTACCATATGACCCAGCAATCCCACTATTGGGCATATACCCTGAGAAAACCGTAATTCATAGAGTCATGTAAAACAATGTTCATTTCAGCTCTGTTTACAATAGCCAGGACATGAACGCAACCTAAGTGTCCATTGACAGATGAATGGATAAAGAAGATGTATATATATACAATGGAATATTACTCATCCATAAAAAGAAATGAAACTGAGTTATTTGTAGTGAGGTGGATGGACCTAGAGGCTGTCATACAGAGTGAAGTAAGTCAGAAAGAGAAAAACAAATACCATATGCTAAGACATATATATGGAATGTAAAAAAAAAAAAAAGTTCTGTAGAACCTAGGGGCAGGACAGGAATAAAGATGCAGACGTAGAGAATGGACTTGAGGACACCAGGAGGGGGAAGGGTAAGCTGGGACAAAGTGAGAGAGTGGCATGGAAATACACTACCAAATATACAAAAGATAGCTATCTAGGAAGCAGCCGCATAGCACAGGGATATCAGCTCTGTGCTTTGTGTCCACCTAGAGGGGTGGGATAGGGAGGGTGGAGGGAGATGCAAGAGGGAGGAGATACGGGGATATATGTATACGTATAGCTGATTCACTTTGCTATACAGCAGAAACTAACATGCCACCGTAAAACAATTATACTCCAATAAAGATGTTAAAAAATAAATAAATAAAATAAATGTTAGTTTCTTTATTTAACTGTATTTCATCTTGTTTCCATTGTTTGATAATCTCATGCAGGTGCAAAAACGGGAAAAATGATCCCTGAAAATGAATATGTATTAATGTTCCGCTTTAAAATATTTACATTTTCTTTATATATTATACGCATAAGACTGAGTAATATAAAATCAGTCTGCCAATAACTTTTCCAGGCTGTATGAGGTAACCATCATTGATACCATGAGTTATTACCCTAGGACTATACTACAAATTTGATTTGGTCAGTTCATTCTAGTGACTTGCAATCCAGTGGGGAAAACATCAACAACAGCCTCCAGTGTTACTGGATTCACTTCCATTACTTTTCAATACATTTAAAAATCTTCAGCCAGTTGTGTCTATCTATGGCAAAGAAAGTGAAAAAAAAGTTACCTATATCAAGCAATTTCCCAAATCTGAGATGTTTTATTTTTTTTCCATTTTATAGTCTGGGAAATTTTTTAAAAATGTACAAAGTTCCATTAAGCTAACATTCAACAAAATCTTTAATGTTGATTTAGTAAACTTACTTTTGTTGGGAGACTTTTTTGATTATTGACTCAATCTAATTACTAGTGATTATTTTGTTTAGATTTTCTATTTTTTATGAATTCAGTCTTAGAAGAGTACATGTTTCTAGAAATTTATCCACTCTTCAAGGTTGTCAGTTTTTTGGCATGTACGTGTTCATAATAATCTCTTTTGATCCTTTGTATTTTGGTGGTGTCAGTTGTAACTTTTCTTTCATTTCTGATTTTATTTATTTGGGTCCTTTCTTTTCCTTGTTGAGTTTGGCTAAAGTTTTTTCAATTTTATTTTTTCACAAACAAGCTGTGAGTTTCATTCATCTCTTTCAGTGTTTTTTTTTTTAATTCGCTATTTCATTTATGTCCACTCTAATCTTTATTATTTCTTTCCTTCTACAGATATTAAGCTTTATTTGTTCTTTTCCTCTTTTCTTTAGGTGTAATGTCAGATTTTTTATTTGAGATTTTTTTTCTTGTTTCTTTTTTTTTTTTTGCAGTACGCGGGCCTCTCACTGTTGTGGTCTCTCCCGTTGCGGAGCACAGGCTCTGGACACGCAGGCTCAGTGGCCATGGCTCACGGGCCCAGCCGCTCTGCAGCATGTGGGGTCTTCCCAGACTGGGGCACGAACCCGTGTCCCCTGCATTGGCAGGCGGACTCTCAACCACTGTGCCACCAGGGAAGCCCTTCTTGTTTCTTGAGGTAGACCTGTATCACTCTAAACTTCCCTCTTAGAACTGCTTTTGCTGCACCCCATAGATTTTGGAACGTTGTGTTTCCATTTTCATTTGTCTCAAGGTATTTGTTTAATTCCCCCCTGATTTCTTCATTGACCCATTTGTGGTATAAACAGCATGTTGTTTATCCTGCACATATTTGTGATTTCCAGTTTTCTTCTTGTAATTGATTTCTAGTTTCATACCATTGTGGTTGGAAAAGATGCTTGATATGATTTCAACCTTCTTATTTTTCTTGAGACTTGTTTGGTCCCAACATGTGATCTATGCTGAAGAATGTTTCATGTGCACTTGAAAACAATGTGTATTCTACTGTTTTGGGGTGGAATGTTTGTATATATCTATTAAGTCAATCTGACCTAATGTGTTGTTTAAGGCCGATATTTCCTTATTGATTTTCTGTTTGGATGTTCTATCCATTGATGTAAATGATGTGTTAAAGTCCCCAACTATTATTGTATTACTGTCAATTTCTATCTTTATGTCTGTTAATATCTATTCTTCTCCCTAGGTTAGTGAGCATCCTTATGACCATTAACTTGAACTCTTTATATGGTAAATTGCTTATCTCTGTTTCATTTAGTTCTTTTTCTGAGGTTTTATTTTATTCTTTTATTTGGAAGGTATTCTGTTGTCTCCTCATTTTGCCTAACTCTCTGTTTCTACGTATTAAGTATATCAGTATTAAGTATAAGTATTAAGTATATTAAGTATATCAGTCTCCCAGTCTTGAAAAAGCCACCTTATGTAGAGAAGGTGTCCCATGGTGCCCAATGGCAGAATCCTTCCTGGTCACCAGAGCCAGGTACTGCAGGGGTCCCCACTGTGTGGGCTGCATGTCTCCTCTTGTGGTTGAGCCGTGATTGCTGTATGCATGTTAGTGGGTGGAATTTTTCCCCAGGCTGGCTGGGTGCATTGATGTGCTGCAACTTCTGGATACACCCTGGTAAGTGGGGCTGGCCCCTGGCCCAGTTGGATGAGAGGTCCAGCTCTGAGTGCTGCCAGTGCAGTGATGTGCAGACTTGTCCTCCAGAGTAGGAGCCACTTGAGAGGGGTTCTAGTGATGGCCATGGCAGCCCACGAGGTGGGACAGGGCAGGAGCCAGTTGGAGGGGCCCGTGGGGTGGGCTGGTTGAGTGGACTGGGCCTTCAGGGGAAAACTGGGGTTGGGGCACATGCTGTTAGCTAGAATGCTGAAGAGTGACAGAAAGGGCACCCACCAGTGGTGAGCTAGTAAGTTGGGAGGACAGTAATAAAAGAAGAGTGTCCACCAGCACTTCCATGACTAGAGAAAGTATCACTGGATCCTGCCACTCCAGCACATGCCCTAAAATTAGTCACTGAATCTCCTTTTCATACTACCCAGGTGCTTTTCAAGCTGCTGCCTCTACACTGGGATTTGGAGCAAGTGAGTTTGTATGTGAGTCTTTCAAGAGAAGAGTCACAGTTTCTCACAGCCTTCTGACTCTCCTGGATGCAAGCCCCCCCACTGATGTTATGGGGGCTTGTCTTTACAGTGCAGGTACCTCAGGCTGGGAAGCCAGATGTGGAGGGATCTCTGCATTGGTGATATCCCTCCCGCCTGTGGATCACTGCTGTAGGATGTGAGTTCTGACTATGCTACATCTCTGCCCCTTCTACCTATCTTGATGTGGCATTTTCTTTATAACCTTGGTTGTAGAAAACCTGTTCTGCTAGTCTTTAAGTCATTCTCAGAGACAGGTGTTCTATATATAGTTATACTTTTTGTGTGTCCACAGGAGGAGGTGAGTTCAGGATCTTCCTACTTTGCCATCTTGATCTGGACTGCCTCTCCCTCATTTTTAAAGGATTATTTTTTGGGGGGTAGGAAGATATTGAATGCTTTGTTCACAATCTTTTTCTTTAGCACTTAACTATTTCATCCCACTTTCTTTTGGCCTCTGTGGTTTCTGAGAAAAAAATCTATGGTTAATCTTGTAGTCACCTGTTTTGCTAAGTTCAAGGTTTTTCTTTGTCTATGGCTTTTAACAGCTTAATTATGATGTGGTTAGGTGTGGATTTCTTTGAGCTTTCCTATTTGGAATTCAATAAGCTCCTAGTTGTGCAGATTAAAGTTTTTCTTCAATTTGAGACATTTTTCTGGCTCTTTCTCTTATCTTCTGGGACTTCCATTATGCATATGTTGGTATTCTAGATTGTATCCCAGAGATCTCCAAGGACTTGTTTATTTTCTATTTTTTCTGCTCTGCAAGCCAGATAATATCAATTAACCTCTACTGAAATTTGCTATTCTTTCTTTTGCCAGAAAAAAATCTGCTGTTGAGCCCCTCTAATGAATTTTTATCTCAGTTAATGTACTTTTCAAGTACATAATTTCTATCTGGTTCTTTTTAATTTTTTAAAAATAAGTTCTGTGTCTTTGTTGACATTATCTGTTTGGTAAGGAATCATTCTCATACTTTTAGCTCTTTAGACATGGTTTCCTTTAGTTCCTTAAATTAACATATTTAAAGTCTATAATAAGTCCAGTAGATGGGCTCTTCTGGGGTGGTTTCTGTTGATTACTTTTTCCTTGTATATCAAGTATGCTTTCTCATTTCTTTGCATTCCTCATATATTTTAGTTAAAACATGGATATTTTAAGTAATACAATGTGGCATCTCTGAACACCAGAATCTGCCCCCTTACCAAGGTTTGTTGTTGTTTGTTGCTGCTGCTGTTGGTTTATTTAGTGACTTTCCTAAACTATTTTTCTGAAATTTTTGTCATATGTGGTCTCTGAAATCTCTGTTCATATAGCTTAGTGGCCAACTAGTGATTGAACAGATTTCCTTAAATGTCTGAAACTAATCAGTCTACCATCTTTGCCAGGTACTCTTAGTATTTGTTGGGGGAAGACCATCGATGACAAGGTAGAGAGTTTACAATTCTGCCTTAGTCTTCACTTTTTGCTTTCACAGTTCCTCATGATCAGGCAGACACAGAAGTGTAGGCATTCTTGGGTCTTTTATGGGTATGTGCACAGGACTATATATGTACCTAGTCTACTAGCTCACCAGATATTTTGGAGCTTTTCAAAGACCACTATGGATCTATCACTCCCCAACTTTTCCTTTACATGTTTGGTCAGCTTCTTGTTTGCTCCAACTGTTGTTACACCTCAGACAGCTGCAATGCTACTGATTGTTTTGATAAATGCCCTGGAAAAAAGTTGGTTGCAGTCAGTGAGTTCTGAGTCAGGTCAAATAATGGCAAACTCTGTGAATGGTGGTTTCCAGGGAAATGGTATGAAAATTTTCATGAAATTTTCATGAAAAATCATGAAAATTTTCTGGGAATGGGACTCTGGGGAAACTCAAAACTGTTTACGCTTTATAGTGGCTGCTATGCTGTTTTTTCTGACTATGATAATTGCAAGGTTGCTCATTTTTATGAGAGCCATACAGCAGGGGAGTGGGGGCTAAAATGACACAAAGCTCACTGTTATTACTAAGATTCGTCCATTTTTCTTGAGTGAATGCTCCTCATATTGCCACAAGCCTTTGGTTGATTTCCACAGTAGAGTTTGACAATTTTTGCTAGTTCTCATTGCTTTTATGGATAAGTAGGTTTTGGGGGGTGCATATTCTGCCTTTTGTGTTGACATAACTTCTCTGGGTGGTTCAATTTTAATCCACATGGCTTCATTTAGAGTGGCTGGGTCTGGAATATCCTCTTTCAAGTTGGTCTGTCATTTGGATTTACTATGACTTCTCTCCTCTTTTTTTCCCCATGTCTTTTCATGACCCAGAACCCTCTCTACATGGCTTAGGCCCTCCTCACAGTATGATGGCACCACAGTGTTTTATGCATGATGACATGCTTTTACAGTACCAAGTCAAAAGCTGTCAGCCCTCTTAAATGAAATATAGTAACTTCTACCATAGTTTATTGGTTATATACAGTTACAGACTAGCTCAGACCCAAGAGACTCTACATTTTACTAGAAGAGCACCAAATAATTTGTGGTACTCCAAAAATTTGCCACATGCACGTTACCTATTTTATCTTCACAAAATTTTATGGAATACATATTGTTATTCTCATTTTACAAATACTAAAACTGAGACTAAGTTAAAATATACAGTAAGTATAAAGCAGTGATATGAATCTGTGATGTTATACTAACTCTAAAATTTGTGTCCTTCAGCGATTACATAAGTACACAAGCATTTTTCCTAAATCTTTTTCACAGAACCATAGTAATTAGAAATTTTCTGAAAAAGAAAAGAGATGTGAAATAAAATGTTTCAAAAGCAAATATAAAAATCAGTATATTTGAAACCCTTTTTAGAGACTTAAAATGTATATTTTCATATAAGGTTTTTCTCTGCAAAGTAAGTTTTCTGTAAATAACTGTTATTATACTCTGATGGAAAATTCAAGGAACACACTTTTGGGACAGACTTAGTAGATGATCACTCTTAATGTTTACTGAATGACTTTAAGGCGGTCAACCATCAGCAAGTGTCACTGAACTTTCAAGGCTTGAGTAAACTGTTACATTTCTAGACAAGAAGTTGAATCATGTGCTTTAAACAAGGAGGTGGGTAGGATTATGCAGATGCAGATATTGTTCATTTACCTAGTAAGTACAGCAGAGCTCAATTGTGGAAATGGGTTGTTTTATTTGGTGACATGTACCATAGCATTTAAGAATATGGAGGTAAGACCACAATTGACACTTTTCAGATCTTGGCTCCTCCTCTGAGTATAAGTATAGCATTTGCTAAATTGTTTACACTCTATGCCTTTGATTCCTTAATGTAACACGAGGGCAAAAATAATACTTTACTGAATTTTTAAAGTTGAAGGAGGAAATGCCTACAAAACTCTTGGCATATTGTAGGTAGTCATTAACTTTATATGAGAGTAGTAATTACAAATTTGTGGCATTCAAAAGTCTAACTACAGTCTGTTGTGTTTATAACACAATTAGCTAGACACAGTAAAGTCAATAAACTAAAGCCAGGACTTTTTTTAAAGCAGATCTCAACAAGTAAACACAGAGAATGGTAAAGGAGGTTCCTTGCTGGCCTTACACATTTTAAGATATGTTTCATAGATCAAGAGAACACAAATAACAAACACTGGCAAGGATGTGGAGAAAAGGGAACCCTCCTACACTGTAGGTGGGAATGTAAATTGGTACAGCCACTGTGGAAAAAAGTATGGAGGTTTCTCAAAAAACTAAAAATAGAACTACTCTATGACCTAGCAATTCCACTCCTAGGTATATATATCCAAAAAAACCCAAAAACACTAATTTAAAAGATACATGCACCCCAATGTTCATAGCAGCAATATTTACAATTGCCAAGTCATGGAAACAACATGTGTCTATCAACAGGTGAATGGATAAAGAAGCTGTGGTATATATGCATAATGAAATACCACTCAGCCATGAAAAAGAATGAAATTTTGTCATTTGCAGCAACATGGATGGACCTGAAGAGAATTATGCTAAGTAAAATAAGTCAGACAGAGAAAGAGAAATACTATAGGAGACTACTTACATGTGGAATCTAAAAAATACAAAAAAACCCCAAAAACCAAAACCCCCAAACAGTGAATATAACATAAAAGAAGCAGACCACAGGTATATAGAACAAACTAGTAGTTACCAGTGGGGAGGGGGTGGAGGGGCATTATAAGGGTGGGGGAGTGGGAGGTACAAACTATTGGGTATAATAGGATAGGCTCAAGAATGTATTGTACAACACAGAAAACATAGCCAATATTTTATAATAACTGTAAATGGAAAGTAACCTTTAAAAGTTGTAAAATATTAAAAGAAATGGGGGAAAAAAGCCTTTTGATCACTATTTTCCTTAGTGATATGTCTCAGAAATTTCTGTCATTGTATTCACATAATTTTTCTTCCTATCATTAAATATTGATTTAATATATTTTCTAAAAAAAGGACCTGCTTTCTCTGCATGTCTACAGGGATAAATTGAAGAGTTGAAATGACAGAATAGAGCCGACTTTTTTCATATTTATAATACCCATATAAGTCTCAGGTTGTGTTCAGACTAATCAAGTGTTTTTCTTTTTTTAAAAAATCCAATATAGATTGAATTTATTCACACCTAAAATATATTATTGAAAAAAAGAAGGATAAGTTGCAAACTAATATGGACATGTGTTTTCAATAAAAGTAAAAGATATATATTAAAATCTGGAGAAATATGCATCAAACTATTCAAAGTGTTGTGTCTTTGTGGGCAATTGCATAAAATTCCCTCTGCTATACATTTCTGAGGTATTTATGTTTTTAACAATTATGTGGATACTTTTGTAAGTTCAGAAGAAAAAGCTGATTTTAAAAATTGAAATTTGTTCAGTTAACAAACAATTTAGAAAAAAATTAAAATTGAATTGCATGAATTCAGATATTAGCTAGCTGCACCCTCCAAGTGCCCAAATAACTTCTCTGGTTAAATCCAAATGTTTTTTCCAAGACTTTGAGAATAAAAGCATACTGTTTATGTCCGATTATTAAAGAATAAATTTTAAATTTAATCTTTATTATTATATACAATTGGAAATACAGACACCTCAAAATAACCATATTTAAAAATTTGTTAGTAAATATTTTGTGAATCATATGCCTCTTGGGAATAATTAGGCAATATAAAGTTTCTTTAGTTAGAAAACATGGTGTAGTGCCTTCAAATAAAGATAATTCAAGTAACTGGTGGAAATGTTTATTATTTTAAACATTAAGTTGAGAAACTTATATTTGCCTATTTCCTACACACAAATGGTTATGGAATAACAGAAATGAAAGAGAACTGCTTAAGATAATTGGTTGAGTTCTATAAAATTTGTCTGAAAATGATCCATTTGCTCCTAAATATTAAAGGCTTATAAATTCAACAATTTTGCTTCAATTAAATGAGCTTGCAAATTTGCATGTCATTTTAATTCATGTCAGAAATGCTCGTGATAATGAAAGTTTAAAAAAATCCAGTGATAAAATAGTATTTGGAACATCAAACACATTTATTGCTTGCAATAAAAATATGGCATCATATAAAATTCAGTGAATATATTAAAAAGGCATCTTATTTATTATAACGATTAAAATAGCAAAAGCTTAATAACTAATAAACCCTGACAGAACTTTGTTTTCCAATAAATTTTTTGATAAAAGATAATTTTGATAAGAATGTTCTCCATGAAATACCTACAATGACAGCTATTTATTGTATTTAGTAAGTGATGAAAAATACATTTTCTTATACATAAGTAGCTTAAAATTTCTTGATAAATTTTAGCCAAGTCCAATTAAAGGTTTCTAATTAAAATTGTGTAGATAGGAAGGAAATTAATGGCTTCGTTTGAATTTATTTCATCAGCAAGTGTACTGGATATAATTGCAAGGCCAAGAAGAAATCATCAAAATTATTCTTTACCCTGTTGATTTCCTGTTATATCACTTCATTTCAGAACCTTCGTTTTTCCAACTTTAAAGGAAAATAGAAGTAGCTAAATATAAGACGTTAACCTAGGAGCCTATTTTTCTCTGTCACTATTAACTAGAGACAACATGTATTGAACAAAATAAAGGTTAAGTTTCAATTAAGCATTCTAAATATATTTAGTGAGATATTGGAAAAGCTCATAATGCTTCTACCTACACAATTTACCAAAAGCCCTGAATAAAGTAAGTTATAACAGAAGCCAAAAGAGTGCTCAGATGCCTTACTGCATCATGTGGCTTTCCATGGTGAATTATGATTGCCCTTACATTAAATACAGTTGTTTCTAGGAGAGGGAAAAAATATGTATTCCAAAAATAAATAAATAAATAAATCTGTTTCATAATTGTTGCCAACACTGCAGACAAACTCTTTGAGGGAATGGCTGAAAGTAAAGCCTCATACATACTTACTTTCTCCTCCCCAGATTCATATGCTCTTTCCGGAGGCTAAAACTATGTGGAACCAGGTCACTGACTTGTTACATTCAAGTCCATTTTTGCAGCTAGCGTACTAGAGGTTTATTTGTTGCCAAAACTGGAGGGATTAATCTATGGCTTTAAAATCAAAACAAAAACACAGCACTAAAATACAGACTGAGGAGGACAATTCTAAAGAGGAAATGGAGATCATCCCAAGGTCCTGGAGCAAACCATTGTTTCTCTCTGCTTCTCTACTTCTGAGAAAGACACCTGACAATGGCTTGAGCACAATTTTCTGATTCCTAACTGTGAGAGCTGTCTTGGCATGTCTTTTTTCCCAACTAAACACGTCATGGTCTGAAACAGGTGTTGGGAGCTCAGCTGCCACTCATGGAGTGCTGTGCCAAGGCTTCATTAACATAATAGTCTCTGAAACCCTGGCTGAGCAAAGACCCTCTCCCAGGTTGCTTTAGGTCTGTGTCTCTGCCACTCCCGAAATTGCACAACTCAGTAATTTTGGTAAAAATATCCAACAATTTAGTGAGAAAAAATGATCCAGAGAGTTATTTGGCATCATGTATTTGTTCAACTTCCTCTCTCGCTCTGAGGAAGGTTCTGTGATTATCATTTTAGGTGTGTGCAAACTAAGTTTGGAGAAGTTAAGTCACTCACCTAAAGTCACATAAGTAAACAGAATGACAGCCAGGAATCTAACCCCCTACAAGTCTAATTTTAATACCTACCCTCTGCTCAATATATTTTATTGCCATAATTAAAAGCAATTTGTGTGTGTGTGTGTGTGTGTGTGTGTGTGAGAGAGAGAGAGAGAGAGAGTTTTTTCTCTTCCTCATGTTTGGAACAATTTACTTTTTATAACATCTATCTTTATGATTTAGTGAATTTAACTTTTAGAAAATGTGTTTATACTTGGAATCCTTGAGTCACCAGCTTTCAAAGATATCTGTTTAGATGTGGCAATTAATGCTCTAACACACTGTGGTGGATTTATATTTTGTCAACTTAGCCAACCTGGAACAATGTTTTCCCGATTCTCCCATATATATATATATATATATATATATATATATATATATATAGTATCTGGTTAACATGGGCCGAAAGACACAATTTACATGAGATTTGAAAGGCAGAAGTTCAGGAAGCAGATATATTATATATAGTGTGTATATATAAATATGTATATATGTATATTTTAATTGACTTTACTTTTTAGAGCTGCTTTAGGTTCACAGCAAAATTGAGTGAAAAGAAGAGATTTCCCCCAATACCCTTACCCCAATACATGCATAGCTCCTACACCACTAACAACATACTGCCCTGGAGTAGTACATTTATTGAAATTGATGAATCTACATTGACACACAAATACCACCCAGAGTTCACAGCATACATTAGGGTTCACTCTTTGAGTTATACATTCTATGATTTTGGACAAAAGTATAGTGATGTGTATTGACCAGTATAGTATCCTCCAGAGTAGTTTCACTGCCTAAAAATCCTCCACGTTTCACCTATATGTCACTCTCTCACCACTAACCCTTGGCAACCACTGATTTTTATTTTTTTTTACTGTCTCTATAAGTTGCCTCCACATATTTTTTACACTCAGATAGTTGGTGCAGGTTATGACGATTGTTATAGCTCTCACAAGCTGTAGCATCTTTTCTATCTTACTTTCTGGAGTGGGACAGAAGCAGGATTCAGCTCCTTCAGTTTGTGCGATATTGCCTCCTTCAGTTTCTCTGACTCCTGGGACAGGTGTGTGTTTAGTTCTGAGAAGAAGGGCAGCAGTTTCTCCTGCAGGTCACACCTCTTTACAAAGTTGGAGCTCAGAGCTGGTGAGAGCCTCACATTGATTTCAGTCTATCCTTATAGTCTCCTGTTTGTCCATGCTTTTCCTACATCATGTCTTTCTTTTCTCCCAAACTGCCTGCCCCGTGGATTTTAGACCCTAGCACCACACACAGAGGCAACAGTTTTACATAGACTTTTTAACCAGCTCTCACAACTGAAGAACATAAGATCAAATCCATATAAATCTCCTACTGAATGGAGTGGGGGTGGAAGAGAAGGAGAAAGAGAGAGAGCTCTCCCCCAGTGATTTCACTTCTCTGATTGTTCCTTGATTTATACAATGTTTATTCATCTCCCCCTTCCCCATCCTCACCTCCACCATATATTTTGGTTGGTTTTGTCACTATTCTTGTTTGATCTATACATACAACTGATTATTTTCTATTTAGCTTATTCCTCTCAGAGGATTCAATTATTTGTATGTTGATTCTCCTTCATCTTCTATTTCTGTTATTGTTTTCTCTAACACTGTAAGCATGCCTTCTTTTTTTTTTTTTTTTTTTTTTTGCGGTATGTGGGCCTCCCACCGCCACGGCCTCTCCCGCTGCAGAGCACAGGCTCCGGATGCGCAGGCCCAGCGGCCATGGCCCATGGGCCCAGCCGCCCCGCGGCATGTGGGATCCTCCTGGACCGGGGCACGAACCCGCATCCCCCGCACCGGCAGGCAGACTCCCAACCACTGCACCACCAGGGAAGCCCCAGCATGCCTTCTTTTCAATTTTATTTCATTCTATTTTCTGAAGGTGACCTTATTTATTCTTGCTATGTTTTGGAGTGCTTTTCATTTTGGTCCTTCCAATGTGACTTTTGCTTTCATAATGTTACTGTTTATCTCTTTCATTTCTTCACTAATCCCTTTCAGCTTACTTTTTATTTTCTAATTCTGTTGTGTTTTTTTCCTCTCCTTTGAACACTTTGAAATTCTAATTTTCATTATTTTTCAGACACTTTAAGTCATATTTATATTCATAACTCATAATTTAAATCTGCTTTGCTACATACACTTCATGAGCTGAATTGCTTTTCTCCCATCAGCTTTTCATGTAAGGAAACTTACATAGTTTCTTTGTATTTATTGTGGTGGTTACTCATTTTTACATGAGAGTACTTTTTTTTTTCTGGACCAGATGATTTTTGAATAATGTCAGGGAGTAGGTGGGAATGCGAGTTAGATCAGCATCTTCGATTTTAGTCTTTTGTTTCAAACGCATTCTCAGAAATAATCTATTCCATAATATATCTCTAGTCTTGCCTCGGTCAGAGTGCAACCTGATTTGTTAAAGGTCCTTCTCCTGATTTAGACTGATTGCCATCCACTTTTAATTGGCACACTGTCACAGTGATATTCTGATTCCTGTCATGTTGTCTTATCTATGCTTCCTCACTTGGCCCTTGACACTTCCATACTATGGTGTTTTGGAAGGCAAAGTTCAGGGAAGGCTCTAACAGTACAATTAGTACTTTGATATTCAGTGAAAGGAATTTCTTTTCCTCCTAAAGATGGTAAATATACTTTGGGAGAACTTTGAATAGTTGATCTGAAATATTCACAAATAAAATCATGGTATTTTTCCTTGTCTAGTTGTAATTTTCAAAGCATTTTTAGCCTTTTCTTGATTGTGATTCAGCACTATTTTTATTTTTAATTTTATGGAAAATCTCATTTACTTTTTTCTTCTCCTTTGTCCTTTTTATTATCAGTTGTTTTGAAAGATGAAAGCTAGAGAGAGATTCTCTTTACTTAAAAGCAGTTACTTAAGTCCTTCAAACAGCAGTTTCTGCTCCTTTGAACCCAATTAGAATGAAAACCAACAAAAATTAGGAGCTCAAACTACAAGAGACTAGACTCTGAAATCAAAGGTTATGATATGCCTGGAGATAAATTGCTTGACATGTCTAGAGCCTCATTTCATACTTCAGATTGTTGGTTAGGATCCTGCTTTCATCCAACCCAAACACATGGCTACTAAACTGGTCCATCACAGAGTAGTTCATGGGGACCTGAACCAAATGAGGATGTTGCCATCACCCTGAGGGATATCATCAGTGTCTGGAATCTTCTGTTCACATATCTTATGAATTTCATCATTACACCTTGAAGATTTACACCAGTACGGGTTGAACAGAACTTTGACAATTGGAAATTGTGACTTAGCCTGCTTGTCAGCATCTTTGGAAAGACCAATTCTATAGCCAAGTGTGTCACTTAGTCCTGGTCTATTCACTCCTCCCTGACTTCATTAGCTATTTTCTGAGGTTCCTGGAATGTCCTGCATTAAACCTAAGCAAGCTATATCAACCCTACTGTAATGGGGAAAATCAGTATCAGAGTTATAATCTTATATACAATAATAGAAACCAAAGGTGGAGAGCAAATTCTCTACTGCAACAGTGTCACTCCTGATGAGAAGAAAAATGAACATGATAAGTCCAGTTTGCTATCCCTTGGTACAAGTCAATTCAGCTATATCGTTTCTCATGAAAAGCTTAGGCATCAAATCTCTTCTACAATGCTACTGGCTAACCTAGTCCCTTGTAACTCCAGTATTACAATTGCCTCTTTTTCTTCTAGATATAAGGATAATACAATAGAGGTCTTTAATCAGTGAATCTCATTTGCTTATAAAAGCATTTGAATGGCATTACATTGTTTGTATACACTCACATATATTATCCTATATAATCTGATTTAATGGAGACTGTCTGAAATACACAATGCTTACATACTCACAATAAGCCTTATGGGAAGCTCAGAGAGGATTTCCATTAGCTTATTTAATGTATAACTATTTCAGTGAGAAAGAATGCTGTGACAATATATACACTTGTCCATTACTGTGAATTAAAAATAATTATTATTATTTACTAGGATAAGTGATAAACCTGATATTCAAGTTCTGATTCTGCCATATGTTATACAATTGATTTTGCATAATTTATCTAATTTCTCATCCCAAGTTTCTTTCATGTTAGTATCGCCTGACTCAAGGGTTGTATCAGTCATTAAAGGAGAATGCTTTGCTTAAAGAATAACCATCTTTTAGCACTGTATCATTTAGCATGTGTAAATCAAACAGCTTGAGAAAGTCAGAAAGTCTTCATGGAGGAGGTGCTATATGAGCCAGATATTGGAGGATTAGTATGATGTATCCAAATGTAGAACTGTAGAAAGGGGATTGCAGAGAGAAGAGTATGTGCAAAGACATAAAAGAGTGATAAGAATGGATAAATTGGAAAATTAAACAATTGGGTGTGAATTAATCAGACTGTAGTGTATATTCAGAAGGAATGAGGAGGTAGAGATTGGAGAAGTAGACGGTCATAATGATACCTTACCCCATGTTTATTGTTTTAGGTGATTTTTACAGATTGTGCTCAAATGTTATTCTATTTTTAATTCATTAGTTTTGTATTGAGTCACTTGCATAATTGCAATCTGGTGATTTGTGTGTGTTTTTTATGTGTGTGTGTTTTATTGTTCTACAGTTGGTACTTTTGTTTGCTACAATTCAAAGATGTAGAAGGAATACTGTAGCTAAGTAGCTCTATGCACTATATAGTTGGATCTTGCATTCTCCCTTAAAAAAACAAAACAAAAAAAACCCAATCTAATAATCTCTGCCTTTTAATTGGGCTGTTTTGACTATTTACATTTACTGTGATTATTGACAAAGTTTGGTTTCAATATAACATCTTGCTATTTGTTTTCTATTTATGACATCTGCTATTACTCCATTTTTTTTCTCTTTTATTGCTTTCTTTTGGGTTAAGTACGGTTTTAATAATTTCATTTTACTTCTTTTGTTAGTGGTTGTTTTGGAGATGACAGTATACATTTTTAATATCATAAGTCTATTTTAAGTGATATTATACCACTTCAGTATATTAAAAAAATACAATGGTATACTTACTTTACCATCTTTTGTTCTAGTTTTTATTTCACTTCCACATGTATTATAAACTATACTATGTATTGTTACGTTTTTGCTTTAATCAGTCATTTTTAAATACCCTTTAAAAATAGGAAAAATATTATATATTTACATACAAATTTCCCATTTCCTTTGCTTTCCATTCCTCTGTGAAGATCTGGCTTTCTATATGACATCATTTCCCTCTGCCTCTAGGATTCACTTTAACATTTCTTTGGTGTACGTCTGCTGGTGATGAATGCTTTCTGCATAATTATGCCTGAGGAGTCTTTATCTTGTCTTCATTTCTGAAAGATATTCCTGCTCTGTACAGATTTCTACATTGATAGACTTCTCTTTCAGTACATACTTGGAATATGCAGCTTTAATGTCTTCTGGCTTGCTTTGTTTCCTATGAGAATTCTTCTGCCATTCTTATATTTGCTCCTCTGTATGTAATGTGTCTTTTTCTTTCCCCCCTCAGACTGCTAATAATATATTTTCTTTAACATTAGCTCCCAGAAATTTGATTTTGATATGCCTTGGTATAATTTTCTTTATATACTGTGTGCTTGGGGATGGTTGTGATTCTTACATCTATGTCTAATTTTTATAAAATTTAAAAAAAAGCAATAAATCTTCAAATTTTTTTTCTGTTGCTCCTTCTCCCTATTCTCCTTCAGGACCACAATTACATGTACATTAGGCCATTTGAAGCTATACCACAGCTCAATGATGGTCTCTTTATTTTATTTTTTTCTGTTTCATTTTATTATTTTTAAAAATTTTTATTATTTATTTAATTTATTTTAGGCTGTGTCAGGTCTTAGTTGTAGCATGTGGGGTCTTTCATTGCAGTGCAAGGGCTTCTCTCTAGTTTGGGCGCACGTGCTCCAGGGCTCTGTAGTTTGCAGCACGTGGGCTCTCTCACTGAGGTGAGCAAGCTCAGCAGTTGTGGCGCGTGGGCTTAGTTGCCACGTGGCACGTGGGATCTTAGTTCCCTGACCAGGGATCAAACCCAAGTCCCCTGCATTGTAGGGTGGATTCTTTACCACTGGACCACGAGGAAAGTCCCCTGTTTCATTTTCAATAGTGTCTATTTCTATGTCTACAATTTTACCAATCTATTAATCTCTTACTGGTCCTTCTTAACATTCCAGCTCCATTTCCTAAACTCTGGGCATCCACTGGGCTCTGCCTTAGTTTCTTCCTCCTTTACTGCTACCTAGAAACACTCTCCACATACTAAACTGCTATGTTGTAGGACTCACTTCACTTGTTTCCACTCTCTCCAGGAGCTGCTGCCCTGTACTGCACAAAGCTCAATGCTGAAAACAATTACCTCACATTTTGTCCATTTTTTTTAGTTGTTTTTGGTGGAAGGGTAAATACCTTGACTGGAAGTGGAAGTACCATTTTAAACCCGTTTAATATAAATAAACAAGTTGGTTAACAGTAAAAGAATGGAAAAACAGACACCATCCCTACATTAATCGATACAAAACTGGAGGACCCTATGTTGATGTCAGACCAAATAGATTTCAGAACAAAGAATATTACCTGGGATAAAGAGGGTTATTGTTTGATGATGAAAAAAATCAATTCAATACAATGATGTAGCAATTGAAACATTTATTTGGGTTCGAAACAACCCAAATTTCCATCAACAGTGAATGCATAAACAAATTATGCTGTGGGATATTATTCAGCAACAAATATAAATGAACTATTGATACATGCAACAACATGGATGGATTTCAATATAATTATGTTGAGTGTAAAAAGCCAGGCCAAAAAACCCTACATACTCTATGATCCCATTTATATGAAGTTCTAGAAATGAAAATTAATCTTCAGTGACAGAAAATACAGCAGTATTTGTCTGATGATGTGTGGGTAGCGGAAGTCAGAGGGAATGACAAAGTGGCAGTGGGGGAAGGGTGACTATTATGTTCATTATCTTGATTGCAGTGATGATTTATGTCTGTATACATATATCAAAACTCATCAAAACGTGCACTTTATATTGGACCCATATATTAATTACACCTCAATAAACCTGAACAAAAATGTAAAACAAATACGGAAACAGATTCAGGATTCCACATATCTGTGTATTGCCCCACCTCAGCTCCCTACTGGCAATTTCAATAATTCAGAATCATTATGAAAAAACGACTTCACTCGTTCTTTCAACAAATACTTATGGATTCCTACAATGTGTCAGTCCCAACTTCAGTTGCTGGAAATAAAATGGAAACAAGGTACACAAGGTCTCCAGACTCATGAAGATTACATTTTGTTGGAGAAGGAAGACAAAATCAAGTAAACATAGAAAAATAATTATAATGAATGATAGACAGAATACAGTGTTAGAGAATAACAGAGGGACCTGCATTACAGTGATCAGAGGGAGGCTCCTCTGAGTAGATGACATTTGAGTTGAGCCCTGATGTTTGAGGAGTCATTCAGACAAAGATACTGGAAAAAAAAATTCCAAATTCCAGGTTTAGGGCCAGAATGTATTAAGGCTTGCCCATGAGACTAAGCTAGGCTTGTTCCAGAAATTGAGAGGTCATTATGACTATATCTCTAGAAGCAACGCATACAAGATACTCATTCTATGCTCATCTTTTCACTTTAATTTTGCAGCCTCAGGCCCTCCTCTCAGAGCCACCTAATAAGCATCTCTAGTAACCTGTATAATTTCTTCCAAAGCATACATTCCAAGCTTAAGAAAAAAAATCACTGTGAAAAACTGGAAAAAGAAAGAAGATTCTAAATCTTTGAAATATTAATGAAGCCACGTATATTGGAAGAGAGATGTTCTTGTTTGTAATCATTTTTGCCACACCTTGCTTTACAAACTTAGCTTAAACTGGGGGCAAAGATTATTTCATTGAAGGAAGATTCCTCTGGAATTAGTGCCACTCATATTTCTATAGAGCATCAGAGCCGATATCAGAAAGAATAAAACAGAGAGGGAAAGAAGGTAGAAAAGAAGGAAAGAGGGAGGGAAGAAATGGAACCTCAAGAATAGGATTAAAATTATAAATTTACTTTAAAATATATCTTTCAATATTGCCTATAATGGGACTTCCCTTTTGGTGCAGTGGTTAAGAATCCTCCTGGCAATGCAGGAGACACGGGTTTGAGCTCTGGTCCAGGAAGATCCCACATGCAGTGGAGCAACAAAGCCTGTGTGCCACAACTACTGAGCCTGCGCTCTAGAGCCTGCAAGCCACAACTACTGAGCCCGCATGCCACAACTACTGAAGCCCACATGCCTAGAGCCCGTGCTCCGCAACAAGAGAAGCCTGCACACCGCAACGAAGAGTAGCCCCTGCTTGCGGCAACTAGAAAAAGCCCGCGTGCAACAACAAAGATCCAACGCAGCCAAAAAATAAATAAACAAATAAACTTATAAAAAAATATTGCCTATAATATTTACCTTGTCATTACCTTTTCAGGAAGTGTTAGAAGGTGACAACAGTGTAAAAATAGCAGTCTCTCTATTCTCTATATCAACATGAAAGAAGCATCATGAATCCTAAAAATATCGGTACTCATCTCACTAGAATAATCACAGATTCTTCATTTGTGAACATGTTATATGAAAGATGAGGATGCTAAAATTGTTTGCCAGTTCTATAAGGTACAACTCAAGGATGCCAGGGGAGTATTAACTAATGTAAAGTGATCAAAGTCCAAAGGTTGCCTTCAAGGAGTGGAAATAATGATTATAAATATGTGTCCTAGCTGCAAGGAAGCAGGATCTGCAAGACCAGCAGGTTTGACTTCAAAAGCAACACAAAGATTAATAAAACCGAGGAACTTTCCTAAAGAGAAATGAAACTACCAGATGGGTAATTTCTAAATAGTTCCTATATGTGCTTTCATTTGGTAAAACTTGGTCTTGAATATTGCTCAAATCTAAATCAGGTGAACTGTGGTGACAAGGCAGTTACCAAGGGAGAAATTTCTAAAATAGCCATGTTGCCTTCTTTTGAAGTTTCCCTTAGGGATTAATGCCATAAGAGCCTTCTGTCCCTGTTAGCTCAGCAGGGACAGCAGTTTGGAATTAGCCAATTAAGCTGGGCTGACCCAATGGTCAATGGTCATTGGACTGATGGTTCCCAGTCAAAAGTGGTTGGAGGGAAAGTGCTGGCTGGTGTTATAGAAACCACAGGACTGCTGACATCAGAGAATAAGGAAGAACAAGTTGGAGTCTCCACAGGTATCAAAATAAACATAGATGATGATGGCAAGTATGAGGAACCAAAGAGAAGCCAAATGGTCCTGGCTCCACCACTGCACTTTGAACGAACACGTCACATAGAGTCATGCATATCTTTTTCACCTCTGAAACAAGGCCACGTTTTCCTACTTGGCAGTTACATTGTGAGGATTAAATAAGATAAATAATAGAAAAGGACACTGTAAATTGTAAAGCTCACACAGATGTTAGCTATTGCTGTGGCAATACAGCAGGATGGCACAGTGTTCTCTTTCCCATTGCATTACTGTGAGGAAAAGGTTTTGGCTCCAAATAAATCTGGATGGCAACATAGTTTAAGTCAAGTGGTACAGTGGCAGAAAAACAACAGCTGGTTGTCTCTATTAGTCTCTTCCACTGTTTTCTTCAGTACTGGGTTTCTATCACACATAATACAGCCCCTAATTATCAAACAGTATGTGGCTTGGAAGGGCTCAGTGGTTTGTGAAATAAAAACCTTCCTGAAGACTCACTATGGTCATAAGCTCAAATGGATCCAGAGGGGCCTGTCGAGTTGGCGATACATGCTTTAATAAACTTTTAATTGGCTTTTTCTTGAAAGAACTGGATTCTTATGTCTCATTGAGCAAATGAGACTCTGAAAAGAACTGTGGCCACACACACACACACAAAATGCATGTTAAGGGAAAGAGTGTAAAGAAACCTGCCAGGGTGAGTTATAAGAGGTTAACATGGCAAGAAAACTAGATAGAGCCCTTGGGATTAAGACTTAAAAGAAATCATGCCATGGGCAATTATGAATTTTTATATAATTGGGAGCCCAAAGCTTCAGCACTGTAACATTTCTGAGGCTACAATAGATATTTTGCCTTAACCATAATTCCTGTGATGTTGGGAGATACAAGGTGAAAACTGACAGAAAAGCTGGTTTAGTACACACAATAACCCAGTATCTATTATTTGCCCCTGTGTATTTTCTCTAGGAAACTTTTATTACTAAATACTAATGTCAATGAAAGAAGGCTTGGGTGATATTCACCTATCACATTTCATTCATTTAAACACATTTTGAGCACCTATGTACTAGACCATGTGTGCTTTATTCAGTGGTTTAAATATAATAGTTTCCTACAGTAAAAACAGACAGAAGATATCATAGCAGATTTTAGAGAAAGAGCTGATTTTAGACGTAATTTCTATTGTTACTTTGTCTTGGGCTCACAGTTAACAAATGTGGAATCTGGGTGTGAAGTCAACATTCTGACTCAAGTCCATTCACATAACCACTAAGCTATACTTCTTCTCACATATTCTGAGAAATACTAAAGACTCTCTTAGTGTGTGAACCAATCAGAATTATCCCCATCAGGAAGCCATAGCCAAGTATAGTTATAAGTCATGAAGTCACCAATCGACAAACATTCACATAAACCCTGTTTTCTTGTAGGAAGGCAATTTGTGAAAGAGGAACCTATGAAAATTCAGCACTGTTAAAAATCACCAGCATATGGCTAATTATGCAAGAGAAGCTATACCTCAAGGATGTTATGAGCTTAAAATCAGAATTGCCCCTTTCTAGTTGTGTGCCTTCAGACAGTGCACTGCTGCAGGCTTCAGTTTGTTCTTGTTTAACATGAGAGAACACCTTAGTTAATCATAAAGTAAAATATTCATATAAGTTATAAGTAAATAATTTTAATATAAGATACGAAGGGCTAAACAGATGTAGGTACAAATAGAGTAATGCAGTAGCTTAAAAACAGTTGGCATGGGTTTGTTGCAAGTATGAAAATACCCAGATAAAAGTGACTTTAAAGATTTATTTTTCCTTTGTAACAAGAAGTTTGGAGCCAGGTGGCACCTGGATTGGTTGAGTGGCTCAATAATGGCAGTACTCTGAATGGATTTCTCTTGAGATTGTCTCAATCTCCCCATCAGAGTGGTAAATTGGCTACAGCAAATACATATCTGCATCTCAGTTCTACAGCTAAAGCTGGAAGGAAGGGGAAGGGACTTTCCTTACACATATAATTACCATGGTGGAAATGCTTCCTAGCAGATTTCTCCTCCCGGCCTGTTGTCCAGGAGATGGTCACATAGGTATATACTCTAGTGATAAAGAAGGTAAGGCAAGCACTTACCTGGAATCTTCAGTGTGTTTAAACTGGCCCTACACTCAAGGAACAAAGGTGGAATAACAGCTGTTGGAGAGGCTATTGAAGCTCTGAGATAGGAAGGAGGCACTCTTGATTCATTGAATTGCAGAGGCAAAGGCATAAGTGGAAAGGAATCATGAAGGCAGGTGGTGGAATACAGGAAGATAAATATTTTGATTTGATTGGACTTCTGTGGAATTTTAAGGAAAACTGCAGAATAAGATATTTTTCTTTCAGTTACCAGTTGTTAATTTCTTTTCATACATATGAGGTACATATGTACCTGTAGCCAGATCATGGAAGACCTTAAATTTGATGTAAAGGAGTTGAAATCATGGTGCTTGCAAATGTAGCATCTCACGTTTTAAAGCATTGAGAGTTCTAAATACCAGGGCATACATGTCAGCTGATTGAGGCCAGGAGGTCTACAGCAATTAGCGATGATTTATGATGAAAATCAAATAAAAAGGGGCAAGAAGGCTAGTATATATTTACAACCACTGTTTTCTCTAAGGAGTTAAAATTCCCTAAACTTTCTCAGTGCGCTGACATATTGGACAGGTCAGAACCATGGGGCACATGTGGTATAAGTATGCCCTCCAGTGCTTTATGTTGTATTTCCCATTCCTGTTGTTTCCTGGGGACCAGCTGGCTTCTCTACATTCTGTGAGGACCAACCTGTACTTGTGGCTTCAGCCAACCATTTTGTATATTTATGAACTTTGCCTTAGGGAAGACCAGCAAAAAGATGCATTTGTACAAATCTATCCATCCTACCAGAGAAATTCAAAGGGTCTTGACTACATTGATGATAGAGTATAATTTCTGTAAGTGTCATGATATCAGACACCTCATTTTTTTCATCCACTGCTATATCCCTAGGGCCTAGAATGCAAATAGCACATAGTAGACAGTGAATGATAATTATTTTACTAATAGATATATCTACTAGTTATTAGCTTCCAACTCAGCTATTTTCAAAGACAGAGAACTGCTCTGACCAATTATCTCAAAATGAAACATTACCTGGGAATTTGGAGGTATGTGTCCTTCTCCTAGTTCTAATACTAATTCTTTGTGAACTTGGACCCACAATTTAACTTCCCTGGACCTCAATATCCTCATTTACAAAAGAAGGAGATTTGACCAAATGATTTCTATATTAGCTTAACTTCATAAGACAGGAGTATTTTAAGGACATAGAGAAGTCTTACGACACTCAAGGGCAATATTGAAACAGGGCTTCGGAAAGAAATTAAACCAGGGCCTGAGAAGCCCAGCAAGAAGTCTTAAACATTTGCTTTCTTATTCTCTTATTTGTTGATCTGCCATATCTGCTTTCCAGTTCATATAAGCCAGAAAACCTGGCTACTCATAGATTCTGAAGTCACATAATAAGATCCAAGCACCTACAAAGGTGCCTTCCTTCACTGAGTCCACATTCCAAATTCTTAGGAAAGAGGTTGTAGTCATATCAAATTTCAATCAATTGTCCACATGAGCAGCAAGAACGAGGGGTTAGAAGATGGAAGATATAAAGCGTGAAATGGCAGCTTGGATTCCACTTGTGCCTCAGGTACAGGCAGTCACCAAAGAGGCAGGTGTTGTTAAGAGCTGAGAGTGGAACTCAATAAAGTCTCCGAACCTTAGCAGTTAAGATTGCCAGATAGATTTCTTCCTTTTGTGCCAAACTACATCAGCTGGCACTGTAATGCTGGCCTAAACAGTACAGAAAACTGAAATGAAAAACATCTGACTGATGATTAACAATTTAAAACCTAAAGTTATAACAGTGTTAAACACAGAGATTATTATACTCTTGATTATCAAGGAAATGAGCCATTTCATTAAATAATCCAAAATATCTGTTAATAGAGATATGATACATATTTGTCTTTGGGAATGCATGAATTTCTAAACAGACTTAGCTTTTTATGTGTTAGTTCAGGATAATATTAAATTAGTCTGCGTTTCCTAAGCACATATCAATTGATGGAACAGAGAGTGATATCACATGTGTGCCGGGGAGGCACAAAGAAATCAGCCTGAGATTAACCAGCTCTGAATACTTCATATATGCATAATTGAGAGATGATTGACAACCAGCAACTGACTGACAAATAACATTTGCAGGTATTTATAAAACTTCCCTTATGAGTGTAAGATATATTTGAAATGGAAAAGTACATCAAGACTCTTTCCCTGTTTATCACTCGTATTAGTCAGGGTTCTCCAGAGAAACAGAACCAATAGCATAGGATAAATGGATAATTTTCTTCTGCCTTCTGTTCTATTCAGGCCTTCAAAAGGTTGCATGATGATCACCCACATTGGGGAGCACAAGCTACTTTACAGAGTCCACTGATTCAAATGCTAATCTCTTTTTTTTTTAAAAAAAACATCTTTATTGGAGTATAATTGCTTTACAATGGTGTGTTAGTTTCTGCTTTATAACAAAGTGAATCAGTTATACATATACATATGTCCCCATATCTCTTCCCTCTTGCGTCTCCCTCCCTCCCACACTCCCTATCCCACTCCTCTAGTGGGTCACAAAGCACCGAGCTGATCTCCTGTGCTGTGCAGCTGCTCCCCACTAGCTATCTATTTTACATTTGGTAGTGTATATATGTCCATGTCACTCTCTCACTTTGTCTCAGCTTACCCTTCCCCCTCCCTGTGTCCTCAAGTTCATTCTCTAGTAGGTCTGTGTCTTCATTCCCATCTTGCCCCTAGGTTCTTCATGACTTTTTTTTAATTCCATATATATGTGTTAGCATACGGTATTTGTTTTTCTCTTTCTGACTTACTTCACTCTGTATGACAGACTCTAGGTCCATCCACCCTACTACAAATAACACAATTTTGTTTCTTTTTATAGATGAGTAATATTCCATTGTATATATGTGCCACGTCTTCTTTATCCATTCATCTGTCGATGGACACTTAACGTTGCTTCCATGTCCTGGCTATTGTCAATAGAGCTGCAATGAACATTGTGCTACATGACTCTTTTTGAATTATGGTTTTCTCAGGGTATATGCCCAGTAGTGGGATTGCGGGGTCGTATGGTAGTTCTATTTGTAGTTTTTTAAGGAACCTCCATACTGTTCTCCATAGTGGCTGTATCAATTTACATTCCTACCAACAGTGCAAGAGGGTTCCCTTTCCTCCACACCCCCTCCAGCATTTATTGTTTGTAGATTTTTTGATGATAGCCATTCTGACTGGTGTGAGATGATATCTCATTGTAGTTATGAATTACATTTCTCTAATGATTAATGATGCTGAGCATTCTTTCATGTGTTTGTTGGCAATCTGTATATCTTCTTTGGAGAAATGTCTATTTAGGTCTTCTGCCCATTTTTGGATTGGGTTGTTTGTTTTTTGATATTGAGCTGCATGAGCTGCTTGTAAATTTTGGAGATTAATCCTTTGTCAGTTGCTTCATTTGCAAATATTTTCTGGAAACACCTTCATAGACACACCCAGAAATAATGGTTAATCTGGGCATCCTGCAGCCAGTCAAGCTGACACCATAAAATCAACTGTCACACCCATGGTCCAGGTCTTCCAACAATGACTGAAGCAGAGACTGAGTAATTTTCTGTGTGCTCAGGAATCTAGGATATTCAACAGACTTTAAAACTTATAAGACTTAATTTTGTTTTGTGTGGTGAAAACATTTCAGCCGGATTGTAAAGTCATTTTAGAGGTTCTATTAGTTTACTAGGGCTGCTGTAATAAAGTACCACAAACTGGGTGCCTTAAAGAACAGAAATGTACTATCTTACAGTTCTGGAGGAGGCTAGACATCCTGAAATCAAGGTGCTGGCAAGGATGGTTCCTTCTGAGGTCTATGAGGAAGACTCTTTTGTCATTTCCTCCTTGGTGTGTAGATGGCCACCTTCTCCTTATGTCTCCTTACACTCTCTTCCTCTATGTATTTCCCTCTGTTTACAAATGCCCTCTTTTTATAAGGACACCAGTCATATTGGATTAGGACCCATTCTAAATGACCTCATTTTAATGTGATTACCCCTTTAAAGACCCTATCTCCAAATAAGATCACATTCAGAAGCACTATATCTTCATTGGAGGGACACAAGTCAACCTACAACAGAGGTGATGACTTGGGAATAATAAATCAAAACAAATATTAACACAAAGTATATAGGTTAATGACAAAATACTACCAAATATCAATTGTATATGAAGCATGTATGCAATGTAGGGCATACATGATATATTATATTTAAACTTTGCCTTTAAAGAATTTATGTGAAAAGTAAAGCAATAAGAATTTGTAGTTTAAGAAAATCAAAAGAACTTTAGAAATATATCAGGGAAGTTCATGTATAATTGACAAATTAATCAAATATGTAGTAGTGACTGCTAAAGTTCAGAAAAGGAGAATGCCCCTATAGACTGGGTGGTGAGATGTTCAAATGCTTTCAAGTAGGTTGCAAGCTCTGGCTGCATATGTCTAAAACCAATAAGAAAAATTTCCAGATATTCCTTAATTCATTCTCCTGCTATACTGACCTGCTTTAGTTTGCTAGCCAGTGTCCCACAAATCCATTTTAATTATTATTTTCCTGCCTTTGCTCCTATCTATATAGATTAAGATGTCCTTTCCACCTCCTCTCATCCTTTTCACTTTCTCTCTTTTCTCTCCATCTTCAAATTCAACCACCTTCTTTAAATTTAAAGAAAGCCCCAAGTAATTTCCTGTTCACCTTTTTTATATGATGCCCTACATCTGTATCACCATGTACACCTCCCATTGGACTTACCAGATTATTAGATAATATAATATGATACTATACTAAATAATAGAAATAAATAGTTACATGTCTGTATCTCTTCCCAATTTGTGTTGCCTTAAAATTAAGGATGATATTTTATTTGTATCTCTAAAGCCTAGCATCCTACTGAAAATATAAATTCCAAAAATTAATTTTAAAATATTTTGTACAGAAAGCAAAAGTCAGATTAAAATTCTAGTTTTGACGTTCTGTAGTGGGATTGGAATCGTCTACATATTGGCTGAAAAAATGCTGCTATGGGCATGAGAGAGCTCAAATGGGCAAAACTTAAAAGTGCTGGTCACTAATTTCACAGCTATGCACATGCACAAACATACCTTCTCTGAGGAAAAGTGATAAACTGGTTTGTTTTGTGACAATCATTGTGTGCATTTTCAAGAATTAAAAAAAGAGAATTTAGAAAAATTAATATTTCCCTGTGAGAACATCACATCTAGAATCAGATACACAGCTTGAAGTACATTAAGAAAGACTTTAGAAAAGAAGAATAAACTTAGCTCATTGGGGCATGTTATGTAGATCTAGTTCAGGTCCTCTATTTCATAGATAATAATAAGGACAACTAACATCCAAGGGCCATACTATATGCCAGGGGTTATGCTGAACACTTTCAATGGATGAAGAAAATGCTCAGATTTCATAAAGCTATATGCAAGCTTGTGATTATATACTCAAACTGCAACTCTACGAAACACTTCCAGTTATAAAATTTTTAGACAGCACTATCTTTTATATACCTGTTAATCACATGTGTGAAAGATGTAATAAACCAGTTTAAAATGCTGCCTGGTTTTTATATATCATGAGACTCTATCAACAGTCTTTCCTGTGTTTTTCAAGGCTTAGAAGAAGTTTTCAATGGAATAGAAACAATATTAAAAAGCTTACAGAAATGAAATATTTTTTTTCCAATATGCAAGTTATAGCACATTCTAACTACATTATTTTTCAATACTAGCAACTATAGTTTGTTGGTAAAACAGATCAATACGTTATAATTTCACTTTATATCTTCACTGTGATGTTATTTTTTTCCATTAAAATTACATAAGGTTATTCTCTATATATTTAGAATAATATGACACAATTAATTTCTCTAAATCAGGGATTTTATGACCAGAATATTTTAATGGTAAGAATGTAGAGAAAGGGGGATATTTACAATTTAACACACTCGGTAACCTCAGTTAAGATAACCAATAAAATACCAGAGAGAATCATGTAATTCCATGTCCCCAAAGCAGATATTTTAAACAAATTAACTTGACCCATGCTAAGGTACATATTGACAGAGATAAAATGAGAGGTCAAGTCATCAGTAACTGAATGAATCTATAGTTATTCACCCCCTCTGTCACCATCATATCAAACTGCTTAATTTGAGCAAGAAACCCATCTCATCTTGAACTATTTCATGCAGTATAAACCAACCAAAGAATAAAAATATCTGCTGAAAGCTTAATTGGAAAATATTTCCTTAGACACTAGGAAATATCAGCTTTTAGACTTCTAAATATACTAATGTTATAGATGCCACAATGGTAAGGATATGTTTTTCTTGATTTCAAATTATATAGTCATACAATCTGAATTATTATAAAATCGTTCTCTAATATTCTACCCTTTCATAGAGCTAGTTTATGTATTAAGTCATACTGAACCAAAGATAATTCAATTCTTTGATGACCACATCAGGTTCAACTTAAACTAGAAAACATATTGAACTTGGGTACCAAGTAAAACAGTCATTTGAATGATTTCTCCCTCTTTAAAAGCCAGTTGAGTCATCAAGATATTCATAGATGAATGACTTAAACCTCTTTGGAGTGTGGATGAATTATCTTATATGAAGTCAAGAGCATTTGCTGGCCACAGCACACAAGAAAACAGCAACCAAAATAAGTTGACTGAAAGGGCTAAAGGAAGCCCAGACAGAGCAAAGGCTGAAGCCCAGACAGAGCAAAGGCCAAAGCCCACATGATTCCAGAGTATGCTGCCATTAGGGTAAATGTGCTGTGCTCATGCAATTACACTTCTGTAAGTGACTTCACCTCTCCTTTCCTCATCTGCAAAATACGGAGGTTCAGTTGAATAAAACCAGATTATCTCACAGTTTGAGGAGACCCTTGCGGGCACTCAACCAAACTTGAAACTCATATTGAAGACCTACTGTGCACAAGCATCATGGCTCAAGTTAAAGAGAATCTATTACTGGGTGTGAAGCCTTGTTCCATAAAGAGACAGTTCCAGTAAGTGACAATGATGTATTTGAGCAAAACATTGAAATTCAGACGAGACTTTCATTGATATTATTTTTCATATTCATATAAATTGTATGGAGAAGGACAAAGTTGTTGTTAATAATTTTCATTTTGTGCATCAGGAAATTAAAATTTAGAGAGAGTAAGTGACCTGTTTGAAACCACAAAACCATTAAGTGGTACTGCAGGTGCAAACCAAGGTGTTTAGATTCCAAGTACAGTGTTCTTTCTACTACCCCCAATTGCCTCTCTAAAAGTGTCTGCTCATATTGCACTAAAATCTACCTCTCTCCAATCCCCACCTGTTGATTCCAGTATTATTATTTGGACCAATAAGTATTTGATATATTTTAACATAGCCAATCTTTCAAACATGGGCTTAATTCACTGAAAGATCTCTTTAAGAAGCCATTTCCTTGCAATGTGTAGATATCTGCTGGTATGCTTATAAATATATTTGATGAACAGAGTGAGGTAGGGAAGGAATTAGAACATAAATAAAAATTGTAATTCAGACAGAGCCACTGCTAATTATAAATCAATGTGAAATTAAGAAGAGGTCATTTTGAATTAGATAGTTAAGAAAATATAAGGTAACAGAAGAGTGATAGTTTCAGTTAGTTTAGGAAAACTTCATGGAATGGATGAGAATTTTGGGGTTTTGAAATAGGATGTATTCTTTACAGTTGTTGCATGTCATAGGAACTTTGCAGTCCTGTTGTTAGATTTCAGAAAGAATGTGTAGACCAAGGAAGCAGAGCATAAGAGGGGTCTTATGGTGTGATGAAGCTGGAAAGTGGCTGGCACATTGCTTCTACCTATTGCCATTTACAAAAGAGAGAAAACTTCATGATTCTCATGGATGATCCTTCACCTTGATGATCATTTTCCCTCCCAGAAAGCAGTCCAAACAAATGCAAACCTCATTCATTCCACAAATATAAATGTAACATCTTCTCTGAAACAGTTACGTCAAACAGTTAACCATGCACCAAAATTTATGCTGCTCCTCCACAGAACAGGTAGTGGTTGAGAACTGGATGCCCAGACAGAAAGTACATTTCCCAGCCTCCCTTGCATTTAAGTGAAGTCATAAGACTATTTCTTGCTAATGGAATATAAAAGTGGCATATGTCACTTTTATTGTGACAAGGTTAAGAAGTGTTAGGGCTTCTTCACCTTCTTTTTTCCTTTTATTCTACCTGAGCACAGTCAACTCTAGAATGCTAGAGAATAAGAGAGGCAGTTCCACGATGGAAAAATCCGAATTCCTAAATCTTCAGGTTGAGTAGAGCCACATTCTGACTGGGAACACCTGCATCAGAACTGTTATCCAAGCAAGAAATTAGCTTCAATTGTGTTAAGTCAGTACAATTTTGAGGTTTATTTGTCACATTAGCTTGCATTACTCTAGTTAATATAGGAAAGCACCGATGAATAAGATAGATATAAGATGAGTTGAAGGAAAGTCAGAAATAAGTTTCGTTGTTGAATTCTTATACAATATTCATCCTCATTTCTTAGAATTAGTTTCCAGTATTCAGGCCAATTCACAGTATATTTTCTAAATTTAAAAACAATTTTCAAATAAGCAAATTTTTGAAGTTTAAACTCCTTTTTTTTCAAGTTTAAAGGTGAAAATAATAAAACATGTTTCATTATTTTCTCTTGCTCAGGCCTTACTGAAATTTCATATGCATAAAAGTGCTGGAAAAGAACATGAATTCACATTTGTCTCCCTATCATTACTCCATTCAGAAAGCATTTGTATCATGGACTATTCCACTAACTTTGTATTCTTTCCCAGGTTTGCTCTCCTACTGTTATAATATTGATTAGTAGAACCCTCTTCTAATACAATCATTATCAGAGAAGAATGAAAGATTTTGACAACAACCCTTAATTGTGTGAGCATTTAAGGTTAATTTGGTCTTCATTACTCTATTTTAAATGAGGTTTCATTTCCATACTAAAATTATTCACACCTTAATTTTATAACATAACTCATTCATCCCCTTAAAGGAAGAATGCTTCTTAATTTTAAATTTTAAAATGTAAGATCTAACAAGAATTCAAAAAAGTACAGTAAATGCTCTTTAACATCTTATTGGCCATCTATCATTGTGTGAATTGTAGTCAATAATAATTTGTCAAACAATTAACAGAGTTAATAAATAGTCACAGAGTAACCTAATCTGCCTGCCACCAGTAGTAACTAGTTGGGAATCAATATACTGAAACTCTTCAGCATCACACCTGATACCCAACCAGATGGAGAGCAAACATGACATAACAGATAATGATTAATGATAAGGATGATATAGTTCACTAATAACATTTTAGGTGCTAGAAATCCTTTCTCTTCTCTCTCCTTGTTAAGTTTGCAAACATGTATCATACACTAAAGACTCTTTTAGGCAGAACTGTATGCATTCTTGGCAGTTTTTGCAAAAATACATATATTAATATAAAAATGAAGCTGAAGTCTAAATTACTTGATTATATCATTTCTGCACTTCAGTTGTTCCACGATAGGAAAAATTATAATGTGTGTTATTAAAAAAATTAAAATGTTAACATTTATCTAAGTCACCAAGGGACTCAGTAATCATGTTTATAAAACTAATACTCGCCCATGTGCAAAAAACGTATGCATATTTCAACATTATTTGTGACATTAAAGATGGGACAATACCTTAATATCTACCAAGACGTATATGGTCTACACAGCAATAATCTGTACTATGCAATATCATCTTTCAGCTAAAACGAATAAGACAGATTCACGGAAAGATATCTAAGACATGTTTTTACATATACATTAAGATATTTTGGAAAACTGTTCATTCTATATCCAGGATTGACAAACTACTTCTCAAAGGGTCAGATAGCAAATATTTAAGGTTTTGCAGACCAAGACCAAGAGACAAAACTGAAGTTGTCATATGAGTTTGCATATAACTATTTAAAAGTAACAATTAAAAAATGTAAAAACCAACCTTAGCTCACAGGTAGTAAATGAACAAGTGGCCAAAAAGATTTGACCCCCAGGCTATAGTTTTCTGATCCCTCCTGTATATAATCCCATTTTATACATACATATGTGATAACATAAATATCTGTGCATAGGTCTGGAGAAATACCAAACTGATAGTATGTGTATCTGGGACAGAAATGATATTGGAATGGGGATGTGGTAGTCAAGGGGTTATTGCTTTATATATATTATTTAAAAATTTTACATATATTTTACACTCACGCACGCATGAGAGGGATCAACATTCAACCCTCTTGGAGATGATACAAACAAGGAGAGCATTCTAAGTAGCAAGCTGCCTGGACTCCTGTACCAGTTCCAGTCCACTTTAGAGCATTAAACAAGATTTTCAGCTTTTCCTCTTATATGGGGCCTCCTATAGCATCTAAGCAGAGGAGAAACTATGTGAAAGTTCAACTTCCTCCTTTATTACCTACTCTGATTTGATAGTGTGAAGGGGGAAAGCAACAGGTATGGAATTGCCAAAACCTCTCTTGAGTGCATAGACATAAACTCATCCCTGAGCATCTAACTCAACTTCTTCTCCTTTGAGATGTCATTGTTTCTCTGGAGCATAACTCCCTTTCAAACTCCTTTCCAGACTTTCACTCAAGATGAAGCTATCTAGATGATATGCAGCAGTGCTTCTAATTACTGTTTATTTCATTTGCATGACATTTTCCTCAATATACTTCCATTCTTAGGAGTTAGAGTCTGCAGAGTGTAGCCTTAACTTTGATTTAACTCTACTTGGTCAGATGTCTACTATATTCTTGGTCTTTCTCACTTTTGTGATTAAAAGATGCAAACTATTCTACACTTTGGCTTGTTTTCTTTCTTTTCCTTTCTTTTTGGCCACACCACACGGCTTGTGGGATCTTAGTTCCCTGATCAGGGATGGAACCCACATCCCCTGCATTGCAAGTGAGGACTCTTCTTTTTTTTTAATATTTATTTATTTGGTTGTGCTGGGTCTTAGTTATAGTAATTGGGCTCCTTAGTTGTGGCATGCATGTGGGATCTAGTTCCCTAACCAGGGATCAACCCTGGCCCCCTGAACTGGGAGTGCAGAGTCTTATCCACTGCGCCACCAGGGAAGTCCAGAGTCTTAATCACTGGACCACCAGGGAAGTCCATTCCTTGTTTTCTTACTGTATTTTTCACTTCTCCATAAGTTTCTTTTGGCCTATATGTTTTCTCTGGAATTAACTGATTTAATTTCTCTTACATCTAGAAGTTAACCACAATGTCTTTTCCTCCTCTTACACAGCAGGGTTTTCCATTTCTTACCTTTCTAATCAGTATTTCACACTTAGCATTGCAAAAATAGTCTCTTCTATGAAATGAGCTATAAAATTAAGAAGTGAAATTTCCTGGTTCTTCCAAGGTGTAAATATATACCATCTTGCAAATCCTCCAGAGAATGCCTTCAAGGGCTTTTGTTCTTTTCTAATCTGTATTTCTCTTGAAGAAATTCTCAAGAAATTGTGGTTACTTCTCATAACCGGGGCTTATCTTTACCCCTTTCAATTTAGGTTACTCTAGTTCTTTTTTTACAGTTCAGCAGGATCTCATTCTTTTTTTTTTTTAAACACTTTTTTTTTTGGCTGAGTTGCATCTTTGTTACTGTGTGCAGGATTTCTCTAGTTGCAGTGAGCGGGGGCTACTTCGCTGTGGTGTGTGGGCTTCTCATTGTGGTGGCTGCACTTGCTGAGGAACATGGGCTCTAGGCGGGCAGGCTTAGTAGTTGTGGCGCACGGGCTTAAGTTGCTCCACGGCATGTGGGATCTTCCTGGACCAGAGACTGAACATGTGTCTCCTGCATTGGCAGGCGGATTCCTAAACACTGCACCACCAGGGAAGTCCCAGGATTTCATTCTTAAAAAAGAATGATGCATAACTGAAACAAAGGTTTCTTTTCTTTTAAAATTACCAATCCCTAAAATGATTTCAGAGGCACAACCACTGGCCCTTGGAATCATATAGAATAGAGGTTGAACACCTCTAGATTATAACTTTTGTGAGCAAACAAACATCTAGATCCGTGCTTCTCAAAGTACCTGTAGTGAAAGAACCACCATGTTGAGAAGCAATTATCTATGGGATCGTCATATGTTTGCATGTCTTTTAAGTGAGAGACATACTCACTGCCTTTTATTCTCAATTATCTTTTCAAGGATGTTTGTATTGTGAACAGCTTTGGAGGACATAGATAGAGTTTTCCTCTGGAGCAAAGCACAAATTTGCTTACAACATGGAATGTAGACATAGCATCTGCTCTGGGAGCAAAAAGCAGATATGCTTACTGTTGATTACAAAATATTTAGGTTTGCTGAACTCGGGGTTCCTCACCTGTAATGCAATCCACTGCTTGTGAAAGAGTAATCGGGCACTCTGTTTCATTTGGCAAGAATTGGATGGATGAAACAATATTAACAAATGCTGATATTCTGGCTTCTCATTATTTCAAGTGATAAAGGGTCCTTAGTCTCTGAACCCATAGTTTCTTGTCTTCCTACCACAGATCCATGAAACTGTGGCAGGCTAACTTGTTAAATCGCATACAGCACAGAGTAAAATGACAATCTCTTCACAATTTTTCTTTTTTTATACTGAAGGTTCTTATTAGTCATCCATTTTATACACATCAGTGTATACATGTCAATCCCAATCTCCCAATTCATCACACCACCATACCCACCCGCCCCGCTGCTTTATCTCCTTGGTGTCCATACGTTTGTTCTCTACATCTGTGTCTCAATTTCGGCCCTGCAAACCGGTTCAGCTGTACCATTTTCTAGGTTCCACATATATACGTTAATATATAATATTTGTTTTTCTCTTTCTGAGTTCCACATATATGCGTTAATATACAATATTTGCTTTTCGCTTTCTGACTTACATCACTTTGTATGACAGTCTCTAGATCCATTCATGTCTCTATAAATGACCTAATTTCATTCCTTTTTATGGCTGAGTAAGACTTCACTGTATATATGTACCATATCTTCTTTATCCATTCATCTGTCGATGGGCATTTAGGTTGTTTCAATGACCTGGCTATTGTAAATAGTACTGCAGTGAACATTGGGGTGTGTGTGCCTTTCTGAATTATGGTTTTCTCTGGGTATATGCCCAGTAGTGGGATTGCTAGGTCATATGGTAATTTTATTTTTAGTTTTTTAAGGACACTCCATACTGTTCTCCATAGTGGCTATATCCATTTACATTCCCACCAACAGTGCAAGAGGGTTCCCTTTTCTCCACACCCTCTCCAGCATTTGTTGTTTGTAGACTTTCTGATGATGCCCATTCTAACTCGTGTGAGGTGATACCTCATTGTAGTTTGGGTTTGCATTTCTCCAATAATTAGTGATGTTGCGCAGCTTTTCATGTGCTTCTTGGCCGTCTGTATGTCTTCTTTGGAGAAATGTCTAATTAGGTCTTCTGCCTATTTTTTGATTGGGTTCTCTGTTTGTTAATATTGAGCTGCATGAGCTGTTAATATATTTTGGAGATTAATCCTCTGTCTGTTGATTCGTTTGCAAATATTATCTCCCATTCTGAGGGTTGTCTTTTGGTCTTGTTTGTAGTTTCCTTTGCTTTGAAAAAGCTTTTAAGTTTCATTAGGTCCCATTTGTTTACTTTTAGTTTTATTTCCATTACTCTACAAGGTGGATCAGAAAAGATCTTACTGTGAATTATGTCAAAGAGTGTTCTTCCTAAGTTTTCCTCTAAGAGTTTTATAGTGTTCAGTCTTACATTTAGGTCTCTAATCCATTTTGAGTTTATTTTTGTGTATGGCATTAGGGAGTGTTCTAATTTCATTCTTTTACATGTAGCTGTCCAATTTTCCCAGCACCACTTATTGAAGAGACTATTTTTACTCCACTGTATATCCTTGCCTCCTTTGTCATAGATTAGTTGACCATACGTGCATGGGTTTATCTCTGGGCTTTCTATCCTGTTCCACTGATGTATATTTCTGTTTTTGTGCCAGTACCACACTCTCTTGATTACTGTAGCTTTGTAGTATAGTCTGAAGTCGGGGAGTCTGATTCCTCCAGCTCCGTTTTTTTTCCCTCAAGATTGCTTTGGCTATTCGGGATGTTTTGTGCCTCCATACAAATTTTAAGATTTTTTTGTTCTAGTTCAGTAAAAACTGCCATTGGTTTTTTGACAGGGATTGCATTGAATCTGTAGATTGCTTTGGGTACTAGAGTCATTTTCACAATATAGATTCTTCCCATCCAAGAACATGGTATATCTCTCCATCTGCTTCTATCATCTTTAATTTCTTTCATCAGTGTCATGTAGTTTTCTGCATACAGGTCTCTTGTCTCCCTAGGTAGGTTTATTCCTAGGTATTTTATTCTTTTTGTTGCAGTAGTAAGTTGGAGTGTTTCCTTAATTTCTCTTTCAGATTTTTCATCATTAGTGTATAGAAATGCAAGAAATTCCTGTGCATTAATTTTGTATCCTGCAACTTTGTATTCTGCAAATTCATTGATTAGCTCTAGTAGTTTTCTGGTGGCATCTTTAGGATTCTCTATGTATAATAACATGTCATCTGCAAACAGTGACAGTTTTACTTCTTCTTTTCCAATTTCTATTCCTTTTATTTCTCTGATTGCCGTGGCTAGGACTTCCAAAACAATGGTGAATAATAGTGGCGAGAGTGGACATCCTTGTCTTGCTCCTGGTCTTAGAGGAAATGCTTTCAGTTTTTCACCATTGAGAATGATGTTTGCTGTGGGTTTATCATATATGGCCTTTATTATCTTGAGGTAGGTCCCCTCTATGCCCACTTTCTGGAGAGTTTTTATCATAAATGGATGTTGAATTTTGTCAAATGATTTTTCTGCATCTATTGAGATGATCATATGGTTGTTCTTCTTCAATTTGTTAATATGGTGTATCACATTGATTGATTTGTGTACACTGAAGAATCCTTGCATCCCTGGGATAAATCCCACTTGATCATAGTGTATGATCCTTTTAATGTGTTGCTGGATTCTGTTTGCTTGTATTTTGTTGAGGATTTGTGCATCTAAATTCATCAGTGATATTGGTTTTTAACTTGCTGTTTTTGTAGTATCCTTGTCTGGTTTTGGTATCATGGTGATGGTGGCCTCACAGAATGAGTTTGGGTGTGTTCCTTCCTCTGCAATTTTTTGGAAGAGTTTGAGAAGGATGAGTGTTAGCTCTTCTCTAAATGTTTCATAGAATTCACCTGTGAAGCCATCTCGTCCTGGACTTTTGTTTCTTGGAAGATTTCTAATCACAGTTTCAATTTCATTACTCGTGATTGGTCTGTTCATATTTTCTATTTCTTCCTGGTTCAGTCTTGGAAGGTTATACCTTTCTAAGAATTTGTCCATTTCTTCCAGGTTCTCCATTTTATTGGCATAGAGTTGCTTGTAGTAGTCTCTTAGGATGCTTTGTATTTCTGCAGTGTCTGCTGTACCTCTTCTTTTTCACTTCTAATTTTCTTGATTTGAGTCCTCTCCATCTTTTTCTTGATGAGTCTGGCTAATGGTTCATCAATTTTGTTTATCTTCTCAAACACCCAGCTTTTAGTTTTATTGATCTTTGCTACTGTTTTCTTTCTTCTATTTCATTTATTTCTGCTCTGATCTTTATGAGTACTTTCCTCCTGCTAACTTTGGTTTTGTTTGTTTTTCTTTCTATAGTTCCTTTAGGTATAAGGTTAGATTGTTTATTTGAGATTTTTCTTGTTTCTTGAGGTAGGCTTGTATGGCTACAAACTTCCCTCCTAGAACTGCTTTTGCTGCATCCCATACGTTTTGGATTGTTGTGTTTTCATTGTCATTTGTCTCTAGGTATTTTTTGATTTCTTCTTTGATTTCTTCAGTGATCTGTTGGTTATTTGGTAATGTATTGTTTAACCACCATGTGTTTTTTTTTTTTTTTTTTTTTTTTTTTCCCTGTAACTGATTTCTAATCTCATAGTGTTGTGGTCAGAAAAGATGTTTGATTTTAATTTTCTTAAATTTACTGAGGCTTGATTTGTAATCCAAGTTGTGATCTATCCTGGACAATGTTCCATGTGCATTTGAGAAGAAAGTGTAATCTGCTGTTTTTGGATGGAATATCCTATAAATATCAATTAAATCTATCTGGCCTATTGTGTCATTTAAAGCTTGTATTTCCTTATTAAGTTTCTGTTTGGATGATCTGTCCATTGGTGTAAGTGAGGTGTTAAAGTCCCCCACTATTTGTGTTAATGTCAATTTCCTCTTTTATAGCGGTTAGCAGTTGCCTTATATGTATTGAGGTGCTACTGTGTTGGGTGTATATATATTTATAATTGTTATATCTTCTTCTTGGGATTGATCCCTTGATCATTATGTAGTGTCCTTCCTTGTCTCTTGTAAAATTCTTTATTTTAAAGTCTACTTTATCTGAGTATTGCTACTCCAGCTTTCCTTTGATTTCCATTTGCATGGAGTATCTTTTTCCATCCCCTTACTTTCAGTCTGTATGTGTCCCTAGGTATGAAGTGGGTCTCTTGTAGATAGCATATATATGGATCCTGTTTTTGTATCCATTCAGTGAGGCTGTGTCTTTTGGTTGGAGCATTTAATCCATTCACATTTAAGGTAATTATTGATATGTAGGTTCCTATTACCATTTTCTTTATTGTAATGGGTTTGTTTTTGTAGGTCCTTTTCTTCTCTTTTGTTTCCCACTCTAAGTTCCTTTAGCATTTGTTGTAGAGTTGGTTTGGTGGTGCTGAATTCTTTTAGCTTTTGCTTGTCTGTAAAGCTTTTGATTTCTCCATCAAGTCTGAATGAGATCCTTGCCAGGTAGAGTAATCTTTGTTGTATGTTCTTCCCTTTCATCGCTTTAAATATGTCATGCCACTCCCTTCTGGCTTGTAGAGTTTCTGCTGAGAAATCAGCTGTTAACCTTATGGGAGTTCTCTTGCATGTTACGTTTCCCTTGTTGCTTTCAATAATTTTTCTTTGTTTTTAATTTTTGTCAGTTTGAATACTATGTGTCTCAGTGTGTTTCTCCTTGGGTTCATCCTGCCTGGGACTCTCTGCACTTCCTGGACTTGGTTGGCTATTTCCCTTCCCATGTTAGGGAAGTTTTCGACTATAATCTCTTCAAATATTTTCTCAGGTGCTTTCTTTCTCTCTTCTCCTTCTGGGACCCCTATGATGCACATGTTGTTGCATTTAATGTTGTCCCAGAGGTCTCTTAGGCTGTCTTTATTTCTTTTCATTGTTTTTCTTTATTCTGTTCTGCAGCAGTGAATTCCACCATTCTGTCATCCAGGTCACCTATCCATTCTTCTGCCTCAGTTATTCTGCTATTGACTCCTTCTAGTGTATTTTTCATTTTGGTTATTGTATGGTTCATCTCTGTTTGTTTGTTCTTTAATTCTTCTAGGTCTTTGTTAAACATTTCTTGCATCTTCTTGATCTTTGCCTCCATTCTTTTTCTGATGTCCTGGATTATCTTCACTATCATTATTCTGAATTCTTTTTCTGGAAGGTTGCCTATCTCCAATTCAGTTAGTTGTTTTTCTGGGGTTTTATATTTTTCCTTCATCTGGTACATAGCCCTCTGCCTTTTCATCTTATCTCTCTTTCTGTGAATGTAGTTTTTGTTCTACAGGTTGTAGTTCTTCTTGCTTCAGCTGCCTGCCCTCTGGTGGATGAGGCTATCTAAAAGGCTTGTGTAATATTCCTGATGGGAGGGACTGGTGGTGGGTAGAGCTGGCTTTTGTTCTGGTGGGCAGAGCTCAGTAAAAGTTTAATCTGCTTGACTGTTGATGGGTGGAGCCAAGTTCCCTCCCTGTTGGTTGTTTGGCCTGAGGTGACCCAACACTGGAGCCTACCTGGGCTGTTTGGTGGGGCTAATGGCAGACTCTGGGAGGGCTCACGCCAAGGAGTACTTCCCAGAACTTCTGCTGCCAGTGTTCTTGTCCTCAAGGTGAGCCACAGCCACCCCCCACCTCTGCAGGAGACCCTCCAACACCAGCTGGTAGGTCTGGTTCAGTCTCCTATGGGGTCACTGCTCCTTCCCCTGGGTCTCGATGTGCACACTACTTTGTGTGTGCCCTCCAAGACCGGAGTCTCCGTTTCCCCCAGTCCTGTCGAAGTTCTGCAGTCAAATCCCACTAGCCTTCAAAGTCTGATTCTCTAGGAATTCCTCCTCCCATTGCCAGATCCCCAGGTTGGGAAGCCTGACGAGGGGCTCAGGACCTTCACTCCAGTGGGTGGACTTCTGTGGTATAAGTGTTCTCTAGTTTGTGAGTCACCTATCCAGCAGTTATGGGGTTTGATTTTATTCTGATCACGCCCCTCCTAACATCTCATTGTGGCTTCTCCTTTGTCTTTGGATGTGGGTTATCTCTTTTGCTGAGTTCCAGTGTCTTCCTGTTGATGATTGTTCAGCAGCCAGTTGTGATTCCAGTGCTCTCGCAAGAGGGAGTCCCTTCACAATTTTTGACATAATATTGTTTCTTATTTAAAATTTTCCATTTGGTCACATACTGATATATTTATAAAATACAACCCTGTGGTAAGTAGCTTCTAAGGTAACTTCCAGTAATACCTGATTTGTGCTTTTAATGCCCGTCTGTAATCTTCCTAAGTGTGGGCGAGATGCTCTGATTTTCTTCTTATGATCAGAATATGTCAAAAGGGATAGGCTGTGACTTTCAAGATTAGGTAACATATAGACTCTGGTTTCCATTTTGATTTTCTTCTTCTTCTTCTCTTGCTTGCTACTATGATGGAAGCCAGATATCATGCTATGGTGCTCCCTACAGAAATGTCCATCTGGCAGGAAACTGATGGTAGCCTCTATCCCACAGCCAGTGATGAACTGACGTTCTTAGTCCAAAAACCCACAAGGAACTGAATCTTGCTTAAAACCATGAGAATGAGATGAGAAGCAGATCTCCCCTAGTTGAGCCTTCAGATGAGACTACAATCCTGGCTGACATTTTGATTGCAGCCTAAGAGAGAGTATGAGACAGGAGACCCAGCTAATCTATGCCTAGATTTCTACAGAAACTGAGAGATAATGAATATTTGTTGTTTTAGGCTGCTATATTTTGGGGGTAAGCAGTTAAGCAGTTAGGCAATTCAAGCACTGGCATAAGTTCATGGAGCACCCTTGCCTTACTCTAGATAATATGCTCTGTGAGGGAAGGAATCCAATCTACCTTATTCATCAATGTATCCTCATACAGTGTATGGTACGTGATAGGTTATTGATAAACTATTTTTGAAAAGGTTAATGACTCTCTGGTCAAACCCAATTTTGGCCAGAATATCTGTTAAAAAGATATAAATTGAGAATTGGGAAGCATGAGGGTAAGTAAAAGTCATGTAGAACAGCCACTGTATTACTAAGAAGACAGTAGGTGATACATATAATGGATGGAAGAGGAGTTTGGAAATAATGATTTAAATAATAATCTATGGGATCTATTCTTGATGTACACATAAACATAACTTAAATACATATATAAGAAATTCGGCTCAATTAGATATTTGTATATTTATACAAACTCCTCATCCTTCTCCTTAATTTTCTATTATCATTAACTTTAATTTTTATATATAATTTTAAAAGGCTACCCTTTTGGCTAACACTTTGGTAACAAATCAGTGCTTAAAAACAGTCAGAGAGCCAGACCATTGCTATTGATTGTGTGACTGAAGGCATTTAAACTCTGTGGCCCACAGGGACTGCAACTGTCAAAAGATCATCAGGTAAATGATCTCTAAGGCCTCTTCTAAAAAGTAAAAATTCTATGTATCCTGACTCCATCTACAAAAGTTAAAATAAGTCAGCCCACATTGATCTGAAAGAAACATTTCATAAGACTTTTTTTTTAACATCTTTATTGAAGTATAATTGCCTTACATTGTTGTGTTAGTTGCTGCTGTATAACAAAGTGAATCACCTACAGGTATACATATATCCCTATATCCCCTCCCTCTTGCGTCTCCCTCCCAACCTCCCTATCCCACCCCTCTAGGCAGTCACAAAGCAAAGCAGGTCTAGTTCTAATTTAAGGCTGCCCCACAAATTTAATAAACCAGTATTAAAAATTAAAAAAAAAAAACCTAAATACTAAAATTATTTCCTAAAACTAAAGAAATAACTTTTCCAAGGAAAAATAATTATTTGGAGTCACTACAATTTCACTTATTTTACAGAAAGAATTACAAAGGAGAGCTTGCTAAACAGGATAATGTTCTTTAAAATATTGTAATTTCTAAAATTTAATTCATAGTTTATTTTTATATATTATGACTTTTGGAGATTTTAGATGACAGAGGATCTGTCATTCTAGTTTGCAGTTTCTCTATTGCCTGATATCTCTTCCACTGAATTTATGACTTGTAAATAACAAATCAACCAAGAAATTCCATTATATACTGTTATATTTACAGAGAAATTCATTTTTCCTACTAATAAAATTATAGCTTATTTCCAATTTTCTCTAATGGATCTTCTTATTCTATACATTCAAGTTTTCCCCAATGGATTTCCTTAATGTAAAGTATGACAATAGTTTCCCACACCTGCTCAAGCTGGAAGTGTTAAAAAAAAAATTATAAAGTATTACAATAAGATGAATAACTTACCACCCAGGGAAGCAAACCTACTTAGACAACAGGCTTAATAGCTAGCTAAAATTGACTACCACATTCTAGTTCAATACGAAGAAACAGATATAATATTTATGCTTTAAGAAGTAAATTGACAACTGTCATGTTAAGAAATATTTCAAATTATCAGTGAACCAAAATTTGTAAGTAAAGTCAACAGTAATTTTTTTACAAAATATAATTCATAATAGAAAAGAAAAATAACACACATAAAAGTCTATGGAAAAATGTGTTTTATTAGTAAAAGGTTATATGTTTTCAGGATTTAGTAAATCATAGAATGAAAAATGCTGATATAGGAGTGATAAAGGTGCTAGAGATATAAATTAAAAAGGTTTCCATAACTTCTGCTTTTTTGAAAGTACAGTTTCTTTGCAGATAAAAAGTAAATAAGCATTGAGAGGGCTTATCTGCATAAAATGGCAGATATTAATTGTCTCTGTCCATAAGATTCCTCAGTATGTTGGCTAAGATTTATACAAGGTGCCTTCATTTGGTCTCTTTAATTTTTATGGCAATGCAGTGACTTCTAACACTCAAGAATACACATTCTCTTACCAGGATATAATTGGACAAACTGAATTTGCAACAAGTGAACACAACCAGAAATGTCACATTTTAATATAAAACTCAACTAATCTGGTGTGATAAGTTCATCATTAAGAAACCTGGGCTGTACTTCATGTGTGGAAAGAATGCTTAAAGGGCCCCTCAGGAAACTCTGAGGCATTAAGTATTACTTCCCAGCAGACTGGGGTCAGTGACAAATTTGGGAGATCTTGAAGGAAGGGGGAAAAACTCATCTCATAAATATTGAAGACAAAAATTGGTTGAGATAACTGGTTTTCTGTTCTCAGAGAAGATGACTTTAGAAAACTTATAAAAAGAAAGAAAAGATAATGACTTTCATGATACTTACAGACTCACCATATGGCTATTTACTATAGGGCTTTAGATTTACTCACCATAGAACTAATGGACTTTTGTGTGTTAACAACACATTTTGTACCTATATAGATATAATTGATAAAATATACACCACATAACTATATAAGCCCATAGACTATATAAAACAGCCATTGGGATTATTTTAGTAATTATTCCCAAATGTGAGGAAGTCATTCAGAGGAATAGCATCAATACGCTTATGGAAATACATCTTGTCTTTTCAAAATCAGATATAAAATTTAATATAAGGAATGCTTTAAAAAATTCTTAAAGTAATTTAAAGGATAGAGCAAAGAAAGAAATGCATTGAAGAAATAAATTTATAGAAAAATATCATCACTATCACTGACTTCTTTCCAGAGCTTGGATTTTAACATTTCCAGATGGTTTAAGAGAAAATTCTGTAGTAGTTAAAGAGTAAGAGTCTCATAATATGAAAAAAAATTAAATGTCATTCTGTGGATAGGCTGACTTGTATGAAAGAATTTGAAAAATAAATTAAGACAGTAAAAAATACATTTTCTTAGTCATATTACAGCTGGAAATACTACAAACCTCAGTTTTTAGATACTGTGCTAGTTATTACATACTGTGAAAGTAGGGCTTGCTTTTATTTATTAAACTATAAAATTATTATAACATTATTGACCCAATGTTGAAATGCATTAATAAGAATAGTACAGTTTGTTAATTTAAAATTTAGACATAAAACTGTAATATATATATGCTCAACACACCACAGACAAGTATAAAATTATACTCCTAAAACTGATTTCTCTATTTATGACCTTCTTCCAATCTATTTCAGTCTTTGGGATAGAAATGCACACTTATCAAACCTTTATTTTTATTTGTCTATATATAGGTTAAAGCTTCCCCATCTTTTGAAAATATAAGTAGCTCTCAAAGTTAACCTTATTATTAAACAAAATACAAAAAGTGTTTCCTGACCACATTTATGCACTAGCCCTGAAATGGATTTTTTAGTTGATACCAAAGAAAAATAAACAATTCCACCTTTGAGGAACTCAAAATCTTGCTAAGACACCAAGATGTACACATATAAAACAATAAGACACATAAATGAGCATTAGTAACATAACACTGAACATAACATTATGATTATATTTTCTTCACTTCATGTGTCACTCAATAAAAAACAAGGGAAAAATTATATATATATATGAATTTCAGGATTAGACTAATGGGCATTCACATCCACAAAACATTATTTTATGAAGCCAATACAACTGACTTAGCATCTGCAGTAGTTACTATGGCTATAATGTGCTTTGAGATATTTGAATGAAATACATTAAATCATCATCACTAATGACCATTGATACTGTCGTTAAAAGTCTAGTAGCAACCATGTGAGGGTCTAATGGGAAAAGAGAATTATAATGAACTATAGCGACCACTAGACTATGTGAAATCTCTCCTCGCTGGTCTCTTCTCCATGGTCAAAATAGGAATCAATGATATTGAGTGGGTTGGTATTTACATGAGGGATGATAATCATTTTTTTAAAAAACCTTAATTTCTTACCACAGCAGTTTCCAAAACTGTATTTCATAAGCTAACAAAATATTTTAAAATGGGTCTTCTGTAGACTGAACGTAGTCATATGTTTAAACTTACTATCTATGTGATGGTATTTGGAGGTTGGGTCTTTGGCAGGTGGAGCCTTCATGAATGAGAGTAATGTCCTTATAAAAGAAACCCTGGGGAACACCTTCCCCCTTCCCCCATGTGAGGGCACAGCACGAGCACACACCTCTATGAATGAGGAAGCAGGCCTTCATTGGTGGTTAAATTTGCTTGCAGCTTGACCTTGGACTTCCCAGACCAGAGGACTGTGAGAAATAAATGTCTGTTGTTCATAAGTCACCTACTCTATGTTACTCTGTTATAGCAGGCTGAACTAAGACAGCCCAAACTGACTAAGACAGGGTCTACTGCACGTAAAAAGATAAAATTTGTTAAGTAAAGACATAATCTGAAAATTACAGGCACTTTTTAAAAATTCAACAAATTTAACTCTATGGGTAAACTTTCACTGAAGTGTCCTTAGTTTTCTTTTTGCCACCAATCTCTGACTCCACTGGGTCTGGATTTAGGGATTCTACTGCTTAAAAGTTCTTTCTCCAGTAGTCCACATTTTATTTCCACCTTGATGAGGAATAGGCTTGTTACTATGTGACACACAATTAACCAGGTATTTATGAATGTCAGACAATGTGAGAATGCACCTAGACCTTAAAATCAGCACCACTAAATGAAACAACTCTAGAAGCCACGTTCATATTGTATTCTATGGGAACATATCCCCCTTCCCCAGGGAGCATGGAGAATACAGTGTGAACGATAATTTTGAATCTGGACTACTTGATTTGTCCCCTTAAAATAGAGAGCACGCTGGAATCTAGACAATATCACTTAATTGGCAGTGCAGTAGACTATGAATTGTTAAAAAATGATACATTGCCCTAGAAGTACCAGAAATATTCCTATTGTCTCCACCCCCCACCCTTTTTTTTTGTTGTTGTTAAAAGACACAGTGGGACAAATGTGATGGAGAAACAAGAGAAACAAAACTGGGAGGAAACTATCCAAGATATTTTGCAATTGCAATATTCAAATATTTCTTTTATACCCTTTGTATCACTCTATGAAAGCAATACATTCTGTGCTCATGATGCACTCTCATGTTTTATGACATCAGGGAATTATCTAAGATTCTGTGAACCAGGAAAGGTTTTATCACCTCAGTGCTATGCCAGTTGTCTAAAGACTCTGATGAGGGCTAGAAGAAATGATCTACAGTCAGTAATGACCACTATTTGCATATCTAGCCAGGTAAGCATCATAACATGTCATTATATTACTAAGGGAGAGGGGTCTCGATGGCATCAAAAACGGTCTGAAATAGAACTGCCAACATTCTTATATCTAAAACCAAATAGTTTACTTAATCTGAAAACCTAGTCTTAGAGTTGATATGGGTGTATGTATCTATTTCAGAAAACCTAGGTTGCTTGGTAGATTCTCCTGCAACATTCTAAATTCTAATTGGAAATTACTATTGGATAACATTTAGTTACACAGATTATTTAAATATGTAACTGAATTTTGAGTAAAACTCCAGGAGAGAAAAAGATTTGAGCAAATATGTTTGTTGTTTTTTATTTTTGTCAGAAGTACATAAACCCTTTGAAATGGTATCAAACAGAATCTGAAACATTACTCTCTGAATGCAGTGATGAACTAGATGTGTGACTGGTTTTGGTAAAAACTGAAAAAGGACTAAGTACATTCATTGTTAAATGAATATAATTTTTCCATCTTGTAATAATAAAGCTATCACTCATTCTGCCTATACACTTTTCAGCTTTAAACTTCATGTGAAATTGGAGAGAACATGTTGTAGGATATCTTGCGGGAAGGCACATTTCAATGCTTGTGTGGAGGGCAAATCTACACCTTGTACTTGTGGATATTTTAAACTGAAGGCAAAAGCCATCACTGAGGTATAAACAATTTGTAGAACCTCATAAGATATTCAACTTTGTTTTCTTTTTGGAGGTAGAGGATTAAGAAGCAGATTCTGAAATACTGCTGCAATCCTATATAGAGAATTATCCAGAAAACATATTTTAATAATATAGTTTAAGTAGTCTACTCCAAGGATGTTCTGGTCACTTCATTTCATTTCCATTTTTTAACATTAAAGTATTTTTTGTAGAATTTGTCTGATGTGATGAAAATGCATCTCTGGCTCAACTGAAGCTGAGAAGTCTCAACAGTGTTCATGAATAAATGCCTAATTTCTTGATCAGAAATAGTGTTCTACAGAAAAGGCTAGCATGTGGCATTAACACTATAACTTCTCAGTGAGAGAAAAATAATAAAGATAAATAATCTCTGAATGGACCCAAAGAGGATGGAAGCAAATAATGTCAGATGACCTCTGAATGCATGGGAGATAAGAGAAATTGAATCTCATTATATGATCATTGCTAAAGTACAGAAGTGAGAGGAAGAGGATACTATAGGACAAAGATGCCTTAGTGAAGAAGTATGATTTGAGGCAAACACTGTTGAATTGAATTGGAAAGAACTAAACCAAGCAATTTCATATATCTGATGCTTAATAAATGAGAAGTGAATGAGGAAGAGCCATGTCAGAAGGCAACTGCTGAGCAAATGTGAATCAAACCAAGATAAATAATGTTCAAGGGTGGTTACTGAGACCAGCAGGGTGAATTATGATAAATGATATAAATGGTCAATCTTTAAACGAGTGAAAAACCAAGATCAATGCTTCCAGATGTAAAAAAATAAATTAAAAAGGAAGTGACCAAAAGACACTAGCCTCAGGATGCAGCCAAGAGTAACCATGGCAGAGTATTCACAAAGAAAGTATCATTAGCCACTGAGGCTTTCCCTACTTTTCAATTTCCTGTAATGTAATATAACTTTCCTTATTCTTTCTTTCTTTATCTATTTATTTTTGGCTGTGGTGGGTCTTCGTTGCTGTCGGTGGGCTTTCTCTAGTTGTGGCAAGCGGGGGCTACTCTTTGTTGTGGTGTGTGGGCTTCTCATTGCGGTGGCTTCTTTTGTTGTGGAGCATGGGCTCTAGGCACCCGGGCTTTAGTAGTTGTGGCACGCAGCCTCAGTAGTTGTGGTGCACAGGATTAGCTGCTCTGTGGCATGTGGGATCTTCCCAGACCAGGGCTCAAAACACATGTCCCCTGCATTGGCAGGTGGATTCTTAACAACTGTGCCACCAGAGAAGTCCTAACTTTCCTTATTCTTTAAGATAATCTGAGTGTGTACTTTTTTGTTGTTGTCATTATTTATAGTAGAAAGAATTTTAAGTGATAAAATAAATCTCTTTCCTGCAGCAAAAATACTGAAACACACAGGTGTTTCAACTTCTCATATATATATGTATATATATGTATATATATACATATATATATACATATATATATACACATATATATATGTGTATATATATATGTATATATATATATGAGAGACAGATAGAGCCGCAGAGAGACTTTGATTAAAAACCACCTTCAATTTGAGAAACAATTTTTTTCGATGCCTTTTTTTCAATTGTATAACGTTCTTTAATTATCTTGATTTACTTTGGGCTGATTCTTTAAAGCCCACCGGTAAACATTGTGAAATCTACTGCTCAGATGTTTTGAGGTGGTCATGGAACTTATTTAGAAATAATCAAGTTCTCCTGAACTTTGTCTAGGACACCCTAGACACTAGAAGACCTTGTTGTCACATCTACTGGGAGTTAACCATCACCACTCTTTCTTTCATGTATTTTGACTGAACAAAAACTTTATTTGAATGTTTACCTATTACACTTAAATAGCCAAAGTTATAGAGAGAAAATAATTACTGAAAAAAATGTATCTCCTGGATCTTATTGTCTCTATGCCATATAATGGACTATCTATTGACACAGAAATGACTCTCACTGTTGGCACATTGCAGGAATCTCGGAGCATATCAGTTCCCACACAACCTTTCATTTTAACATTCAGTCATTCTCTAGGAAGTTTCTGAAATATATCAGTTATACCAGTTGTCATTCTCTAACCATTCCAGCATCCGACATAGCTGAGGCTGGCACTAAGGTACAATGAAAAGAGCCCTTTCTTAGAGACAGAAGGTTTAGCCTGTGGCCCTATTTCTGCCACTTCCTAGCAGTATAACTTTCAGGAAGTTTAACTGGAAGGCTCCCAAACTATTATTCCCTTTTTGAACTCCAGATTCATATTTCCAATTAGCTGGATAACTTCAGGCAAGAAACTATCTTCCTGAGCCTCAGTTTCCTCAAGTGACTTGGCAATTTTACAAAGCTGAACCAGGTATCTAGAAGGACACGTGTAAATGTCATCTGAGAATTGTAAAGTTCTGTTTCTAGCTACATGATTATTATGAAATACTTTCTTGAGGCCACACAACCTCTTTCTCTCAACTCTCATTACAGATGGGTTCTTAGGAAACACATGCTGAGATGGAGTTTGGGGTGCAAGATTTTATTATTTATTATTATATTTTTTTAAACTAAAAGCTGGGAAGGGAAGGAGGAAGAAGCAGGATTGAGCAGAAGAAATCAAATTACAATGCAGGCCTGACTGACATAGCCTTGTCCCACCAGATATGGGTACAGGGAGCTCTGGAAGGAGTATTATCTGTTAGAATTGTCCCCTGTCTGGTCAAGCTGGCAGATATTTATATGCCTGCCTTGCTCAGTCACTGTGTTTGGGCTGTATTTGGAATGGTGTGACCTTGGGTAGACCAAGCTTTCTGATACTGAGGTAGATCTTGAAGAAGCTGACATCTTAAAGAACGTGTCTGCTGACTACTTCCCCACAATCCTTCTTTTAAGGAGGATTTGAGAGCCACATCTCCAAAATACACTTGTTATATAAGTTTGTTATATCTTGTGCTTTCTCTGACATCCTTGACACAGGTGTTTCAACTGTTCAGTCTATGTATTCTACTTCTTTCATTCTCTATTTTCTTCTTTGAAGGTGTCTTATATTTCTTGGGTTTCAATCTTCCACAAAGATAACTCATAATCTATGTCTGACCACTTTCTTGGGCTCTACTTCCATATTTTAGTTGTACTGTAGACAACTTCAATTTGATCCCATTCTGAAAATGAAATCGTTTTAACAAGTCCTCTCAGCTGTCTGTTCTGTTTCCACTGGTACCAAATGCCACAGTAAACAGTCCAAAGATCTTTTCATCCCACATTCTTTCTCCTCTCTCTATATGTCCCAACAAATTCTTCATTGGGTCTTCAAGTGAATTAAGTTCTCCAACTTATTAGCTTGACTTAAATGATCTTTTGGATTCTGATCCAAATCTTCACAGTCATAATTCTCCCACAAAAATTCTCTCTTCTGATCATCTGGTCCAGACACCATCACCGTGCACACCAATAATTTACTACCTTTCCACACTGGCTCTAGCCCTTCCTGTTATCTGAAATCTCTATATATTCTTCTCTCGTTTTAGGAAATTTTTTTCATTTATTACGTACCTTAAAAACTGCATTTTTGATGAAGCCAATCTTTACCCATTTGATATTATTTCTTAATCCTCTGAATTTTCATGATATTCATTATTTTTACTACTCACTTGAAACAAATAAGGTGTTTTGATTTTGAAAGAAGATGTATTTTAATAATAATTCTAAAATACCTATAGGATGATAATTATGGACCACATACTTATATTAGGTCTTAGAATATCAGAGTGAGGGGGGAAATGTTGTTGCACATACACAAAGTACAGATAAAAGATAATTAAACAATAACCAGGTAAATAAATATAGTATTTCTATTGTGTTATTAGAATGACATGTTCTTGGTACCTTGAGTCTACATAAGAAGGAAATTTGACAATATCAAAAAGGTCAGTGAAAGTTTCCCTTAGGAATTAAGTATTGAGCTGAAATCTACTTGATAAAGAGAAGTGAATTGGTTGAAAATGGGAGGAAAGAACAACTGCACAGAAAATGACATATGAAAACAGGAAAAAAAAACATGCCATCTCCTGTAACAGGAGATGGCATGGGACTTAGGGGGAATAGACAAGACATTAGTAAAGGAGAAGAGAAAGAGCAAGGGATGTAAGATATGAAATGAGTCTGTGTATGTAGGCAGGAGCCAGTATGTGGAGTGCTTTATGGAAGACATTGAAGACTCCTGTTTTGGTCTTAAACTAAGGGCATTAGGAAGCCATTGAGGAATTTTAAGTACAGGTCTAATGGCATATTTTCAGAGTGGAAAAGAAAAGAAAAAGAGAAGAAAAGAAAACTCACATCATGTCTGGCTGGGGTGTAGAGAATACACCGATAGGGTGCAAAGATGGACCTGAGTAAACTATTTAGGAAACTAGCACCTTAAATCTGGTAAGAGATGAGGGTACCACGAGTGGAAACAGTAGTAAGAGAGGGATGTGGGAAGGTTTATTTCATATTTAGAAGGTAAAAACTCCAGGGCTTGGTGTTCAGTTGGCTATGGGATATGAGGTAATGGAGACTGATCTGTCTGGTTTGCCTAACTGAATATTCCACTGCTGTAGCAAACCAACAAAAAACAATCAGGTTTATAAAGAAGATTAAGAGATAAGACATGTGCCTATTAAATGTGCCTTTAAAACCTACAAGAGGAGATTTTAAGCAAGGCAGAGGGAATTATCAGTATGGAGCTCAGAAGAGGGTTTTAGCCTAGACAGATAAATTTGGGAGTTAACTACAAGCAGAAATAAAACGTCACAATTCAGCTCTATTATTACTGTGAAACAGTGGACAAATGTAGCAAACTAAGGCTCTTCCAAATCTATTTTTTCCTTATTGCTGGGCATATGGTCATGAAGCTAGTGATTACACTTTACAGACCCTCTTCTATCTAAATGTAGCAATGTGAGTAAATCCTCACCAACAGAATGTTACAGAATTGACGGAGCCAACTTCTAGGTTTTTTTCATTATAATGCTTGGCCTGAACTTGTTTATCCTTCTCATTCAAAGTGGCTGAAACTAGGTACAATGAGAACTACAGCAGACCCACCTGTCCCTGGATGACTTTTGGGGACACAGTCTGCTTACCTGCCAGATACTACCCACCACTTTAGAGAAATAAACTTTTATCCTGTTGGAGTCATTGCATTTTTAGGTCTTTTGATCACAGCAGTTTACTGTTTACTCAAATTTTCAAAAGCTCACCTGTAATATAATGAACCTACAGATCTGGAGAAACTGACAGGTGATGTGCAAAATGCAAGTACATTTTTTGGCTTATGGCATCATGCAAATAATTGTTTATATTCATATCAATCCTGCAAGTTAGGTTTCATATTCCTATTATATAGACAGGAAAGTTAAACTCAAAGTGTTTCAATAAATTGCTTAATTCACTGAGATGTTAAGGGATCCAGGATTCAAATACAAGCCCAACTTCAAAGATCCCATTGTTTCTAAGACTACATGTTACAGGTTTATACCTTTAATTGTTTCAGTACCTTGAGCATCAGCACCATGTCTTTTACTTTTTATTTTCTGGAGTGCCTAACACGAGGCCTCACACAGGGTTGGAACTCATTAAATATTCATTTATTTCCTTAGAATACAGGCCTTAACAGTCCAACTAGAGAATTCACTTCCTTCCATAAAATTCAGTAATGAGAATGAGCCCGAAGAGACTTAATTTCATTTCAGAGAATCTATATCCAACACCATATTACTATATATTATAAATCATGGCCTATTTGCAAAATGAGGCTCTGTTCTAATGGATCTGAACCCTCAGCTTTTTTCATTTTGCTCAGATTTGTAAATCGGCATGCAAGCAAACAAATAACTTTCAATAACCCACATAGTTGCGCTGTTTATTTGTATTGTTTTTATTTTAACCAGGATGCCTCGTTCCCAAGGATCACATAAAGAATGAAATCAGCATTTCTCCAAATCACTCACTCAGCAAAAATAATTAAATAAATGCTCCTCACCTTTGAATAATAGCTATTTTCAAGAGTAAATCATTTACGTACTTATTATTAATATCCAACCACTGTGTTGACGGGAAATGTTATGATTCCACGTGGAACTGAAAACCTCTCAGTATTAGATTCTGCATGTTTACCTATCTTGACACCTCTTTCTTTCATTAGTATTCATGCAGCCTTGCAATGGAGAAATAAGGTAATGAAAATTCAGCCTGAATCAGATCTGTATTTACATGGGCAGGCATGGACAAGGAAGTTCGTTTTGGCTGAACCCATGAGCTCTCTGATTTGTTTCCTTATTAATATTTTCCTTGTAATCATTAATATACTTTTATTGCATCCTGGGAACAGTGTGGGAGTTAAACATAAACATTGCCGTTAAATAAATTGAGGCATGTGGTTCAGCTTCCCTGCTATTGTACAGATGGCAGGAGAAAACACAGAAATAGATGTATAAATTATACCTGTGCAGTCATACCTTTTCTGCCAATATCACGACTTATCAACAGTTCACAGTTGGATATGCAGGGGACTGTCTTCAATAACGTACAGTGTATTGGCATATCCTTTACTCCCAATTACAAAAAACACTAACAAAAAGGTGTCCAGTTAACAACACATGCAGGAAACAAACGACTGCTCATACTGTTTGAACAAAGAAGGAGAATGCCTCTGATATGAATTCTTTCATTTCTCCATTCACAAAAATGGAGTTGTTTTTCCCACTTACACAAAGGGTGTCAAATTTTGTCTGATAAATAACATGAGTGGTGTAAAAGAAACTAAATATATTAAGTTTCAAAGAATAATTATAATCAATCGGTATCTTTTAAATTTGAATTGTAACATGATACTGTGTTGGTGTTAAACAAATACCAATGTTTTATCCTCTTAGACCAAAGATAAGCTCAGAATCATATAGAATAACTACTCTAATAAGAACAGTCACCAACTGACTTAAACCTAGCTTCTTTTATGAATGAGATCAAGGCTACTCTCTTATGATTAGATCCCAGGAGGCAACAGATTATGTTTAACTCTAGCAAGCCACATCCAAAATCCATGAACTCAACAAATTCAGCATAATATTTGAGAATGCATAAATCCCAAGGAATATCATCAGTGTATCAATTTAAAAACAATAATATAAAATAATTAATATTATTGAGCACTTTTATGTCAGGTACTCTTCATTGTGATTGACATGTACTCAGACTTGCTCGTATGATCTCTAACTTGACACAAGTTATGTGTCACATGGGCATAAATCACATGTCCATTTCACAGTGATGAAATCAAGGCACAGAGACCTTCGCTGCTCTTCCCAGAGCTGGTAAGTGATGGAACCACAATTCAGACCCAAATAGTCTGCTTCTGGGATTTGTGTTCTCATTCGCTCTTACATTATCTTTCTAGATAGTCTGAATCTACTAGTGATTTCAATGATAGTCACCATCCTCAAATATGACAAAGAACATATGCCCATAGTTACTCATAATCTATTACAAATTTCAATTGTTGTGCAGATAATCATTGAGACCACTAGCAACTGTACAAAAGAGAGAGATGCTGTGAGAGCAAGGATGAGATTCAGAGATGCATTTTTCAGTATACACTGGATTTAGTGAATACAGACAGAAAACTATTTGGTTAGGACATTGAAGGGGGAGTAAACTACATTAGAAGAAAAAAAAAGTTTTCGATTAAATGCATTTTCGATGTGTGAAATTTTGACAGCAGAAGAGGAGGCCTTACTTCCTATTGATGGGGTCAATGATAACAATGTAATCCACAAAGCACATGAAAAGTAAACCAGGGTACCAAAAAATAATTTACTTCTATCCTTGATCCATAATGGCCTTTCAAAAACATGAAAGTGGGAGGGGGGGAGGAAGAAAAAGAATGCAAGTTAAGGAGACTGTAGAATAAACAGAAAACCAAATTGTTGTTGTTTAGTAAAGAATATATATACACTTCAGAGGGACTTCCCTGGTGGTCCAGTGGTTAAGAATCCATCTTGCAATGCAGGGGACTAGGGTTCCATCCTGGTCGGGAACTAAGCGCCCACGTGCAGCAACTACTGAGCCTGCGAGCGCCGCCACACTAGAGAGAAGCCCACGCACCACAACAAAGACCCTACACAGCCAGAAAATAAATATTAAAAAATAGATTTACACTTCATTGCAGTTGGTTGATCTAAATGCAGATGTCTCAGTAAAATAAAGTTTAAAAATATTACTCAAAGGCTTCAGAAGTACCTATTTCCATGATTTATGTTTTGTATACACTGATCAATCTATTCTATTCACATACTTAATGAAAGTAATCACAGTGTAACTTACAATGGGAATGGTACAAGACAGGTACCTTTCTAGCCTATTGTTTTTCTGGTATATTTCCACTTTTGCTTTGGATGAAATATTTGAAAGAGTCTGAACAGCAAGATTGTTTAAAAAATCTGTGCCCAGGGCTTCCCTGGTGGCACAGTGGTTGAGAGTTCGCCTGCCAGTGCAGGGGACACAGGTTCGTGCCCCGGTCCGGGAGGATCCCATATGCTGCGGAGAGGCTGGGCCCGTGGGCCATGGCCGCTGAGCCTGCACGTCTGGAGCCTGTGCTCCGCAGCGGGAGAGGCCACAACAATGAGGGGCCCGTGTACTGCAAAAAAAAAAAAAAATCTGTGTCCATATTTGTATTCAGAAATATGTATTTTAATGCTTTTAATGTGTATCTATATATATATATATGTATATATGTATATGATATATATGTGTGTTATAAAGAATCTTATTACAATAAAAAGAGCTTACTCTCATTTACTGTTGACTCTAGTTGTTTTCTAGCCTGAGACCAGGAAGATGAGCATAAAGTTTTAATCAGGAACAACCAAACAGGACTGGGTAGGTAAGAAATATATGTAGCATTTGTAAACTCTGTTTTGAGATACACTTTTCCTTTCTGAAATCAGAAAATGTTTTGTTGACTTCCCTTATCTTGTTTCATGACCACTGCTTACCCTGATTCTTATCTACAAGAGTATTTCTATGAAGCACACAATGGACATCCAGCTATTTTCATTCATTTTGCCCACGTAGGTCCAACAGGGAAAGTTGCATAAGATGGAAGGAAAAAACCACTGGTTTTAGAATCAGACCATCTGGAAATAAAATTCCAACTGGAACAATTACTAGCTGGGTAATTTTTGTAAGTTACTTACAATATATGAACTTCAGTTCCTCTTATATGAAATGGTAACACTCTACACCCTATTATTGTTGTTAGAATTCTGAGATAAAGTATGTGGAAAAAAAGAAAGCCTTTTTCAGACAGATGATGTTTAATAAATACCCACTGACCAATATCCAAACTAAATAACTCTTTGTAAAAGATGTTGAACTTCATCTAATTGGCTGTTTCCAGTTATCAAACTGTTGGAAAGCTTTTCATATTGAAACCCTAGGGTCTGTTGCGAAGATATAATGTACTGTATTCTCTTATTCCTCTTGTGGGTGTCTGTCTCTAGTGTACTGACTGTGATGTCAGATATACTGCTCCCTTCATGCCTTTTCATCCTGATAGGTCTCAGTTCACCCCAACACAGGAATTTCATTGGGTTGCTCTTTTCTTTGTTACTCTCCCTTGTTTGCCAATTACTTTTAACTTTCACTTTCTCTTAAAAATTTTAAATCAGATGCTTGATTCCCTATTGCTCTATACCAGGCCTTCAGTAGGGCTGCTATCCAGTGTCTAAATGAAGATTGAACAGTTAGATAAACATTATTGAAAGCTTCACATTTAAAACCACTCTTAGGAACACAACAGCAGAAATGCTTTGGCTACATGGCATAAAACAAAAACAGTGTTGGAATAAATGCAGAAAAACAAAACTTTAGGATCAAAAGCCCCCCTTATAATAAACTAGGTACAAGTAAAACCAAAAGAGAATAGTGAATGAAAAAAACATGTTTTTTAAAAAGAAAAACGGAAATAAAAGAAAAATTGAAACTGCTTAATAGCAAATGGCTTTTTAGAAATGGTACTCTCTTAGGGTATGTTTGTGTGCATTCTCTGCCAGCCTTCAAAACGCAGCATATACTTTTTTATGCTTTTGAAGTTAGACCAGTGTTCAGGGATGGTTAGAGTGTGGCCACAAGCAAAACTGCCGCTTTGTTGTTGATTAAAAAATAAGTGTAGGAGGACACAAAGGTGCATCCCATTAAAGTAGTTGGGAAAATCTGTGTAATTGAAGGTTTTTATAGAGATCCTCTCGGCTCCACTCTACTGAAGCAAAAGAAATAAGCAATTAAACATGACACCTTGTGCACAGCAAAGGAAACCATAAACAAGACCAAAAGACAACCCTCAGAATGGGAGAAAATATTTGCAAATGAAGCAACTGACAAAGGATTAATCTCCAAAATTTACAAGCAGCTCATGCAGCTCAATAACAAGAAAACAAACAATCCAATCCAAAAATGGGCAGAAGACCTAAATAGACATTTCTCCAAAGAAGATATAAAGACTGCCAACAAACACATGAAAGAATGCTCAACATCATTAATCATTAGAGAAATGCAAATCAAAACTACAATGAGATATCATCTCACACCAGTCAGAATGGCCATCATCAAAAAATCTACAAACAATAAATGCTGGAGAGGGTGTGGAGAAAAGGGAACACTCTTGCACTGCTGGTGGGAATGTGAATTGGTTCAGCCACTATGGAGAACAGTATGGAGGTTCCTTAAAAAACTACAAATAGAACTACCATATGACCCAGCAATCCCACTACTGGGCATATACCCTGAGAAAACCAAAATTCAAAAAGAGTCATGTACCAAAATGTTCATTGCAGCTCTATTTACAATAGCCCGGAGATGGAAACAACCTAAGTGCCCATCATCGGATGAATGGATAAAGAAGATGTGGCACATATATACAATGGAATATTACTCAGCCATAAAAAGAAACGAAATTGAGCTATTTGTAATGAGGTGGATAGACCTAGAGTCTGTCATACAGAGTGAAGTAAGTCAGAAAGAAAAAGACAAATACCGTATGCTAACACATATATATGGAATTTAAGAAAAAAAATGTCATGAAGAACCTAGGGGTAAAGCAGGAATAAAGATGCAGACCTCCTAGAGAACGGACTTGAGGTTATGGGGAGGGGGAAGGGTGAGCTGTGACAGGGCGAGAGAGAGTCATGGGCATATACACACTAACAAACGTAGTAAGGTAGATAGCTAGTGGGAAGCAGCCGCATGGCACAGGGATATTGGCTCGGTGCTTTGTGACAGCCTGGAGGGGTGGGATAGGGAGGGTGGGAGGGAGGGAGACGCAAGAGGGAAGACATATGGGAACATATGTTTATGTATGACTGATTCACTTTGTTATAAAGCAGAAACTAACACACCATTGTAAAGCAATTATACCCCAATAAAGATGTTAAAAAAAAAAAAAAACATGACACCTTGTACTGTAGTCATAAAGGCCAAGGATACAATTTTAAATTATTAAAACAAAACACATATGGACCACCATTACAGTTGGCTAGAGGTCCTGATGAACCTTCTTCCTACTTTCCACCAAAATGCCTTTGAAGATTCTAGAAAAGATGAACACAAAAGCATCATGGAAATACAGGTCTGACAGTCTCCCTAGAAAAAATTTCCAGAAAGAACTCAGGCCTATGACCTATGAAATTTAATAGAAAAATAGCAAAGGTGAGACCTCTGATATATATATCCAGAAGCAGAGGAACTTCGACCATTTGAAAGTTGTGGGGAAAATTTTTGGATCTGGCTCATTTACATAATACATTGGCTCATTTATGCAATGCATATGGAGACCTACTATGTGTCAGGCACTTCCTAGGCACTGGAATAGAACAGGTGATGTCCCTGTTTTGAGAGAGCTTGCATTCTGGTGAAGGGTGTCAGGAAATGAATAGATTGATCTTGCGTCAGTGCTTTGTGGAAACATAAAACAAAAGGAGCAGATATAGCTGTTCCAGTGAGAGTCATTGAATCCCCTAAATATTGCTCCAGAGCCCAATTTGTTCAGTGATCACTGATTCTTAACTTGGAAATTTTTAGTGTGTTAGTCCATGTAACATTGTCCTCATTTTCACTGCAGTGCTCTCCCAAGCCTGATCTGCAGAGATTCTCTGTTCTCTTTTGTCTATCAGAATCCCATTCTTTTTGTTTGAAATTATTCTTTTGGTTTTTCATGTGTTAATAAAAACTTCATACCCTCTACCACCCCTGCCCAGTCAGCAGGTGTTAGTGCTCCTTAAATGGAGAGTGGGGCAGGGAAGGGACTGGGGGGAAGAGAGAGATTACAGGTCCCATTTACCCTCTGATACACAAAGAGCTGATTTTTGTTGTTGTTTTTAAGGGAGGTCACTTTTTAAAAAAATTGAAGTATAGTTGTTTTACAATGTTGTGTTAATTTCTGCTGTACAACAAAGTGATTCAGTTATATTTTACATATATATATATACTTTCTTTTTTCATATTCTTTTCCATTATGGTTTATCACAGGATATTGTATGTAGCTCCCTGTGCTCTACAGTAGGACCTTGTTTATCCATCCTATATATACTAGCTTACATCTGCTAACCCCAACCTCCCACTTCATCTAAAGAGAGCTGATTTTTATTGTCTTACTTTTTAAGTTTCAATACAAAGGTAAAAAAAATAAAATATATTTCTTTGACAATCAGAAAATTCATATATTTGAATATTTTAATAATGATTATTTAAAATTTCATCTATATTTCACAGATATTTGTTCTTCTTTCCAGAAGTAAAGCAAAGGACAAACAGTGGGTACAGTCTTCTATCAGTTTTCCCTGACAAATAACATTTGTAAAATATTTCAAATAAAAAATGAAAGCCATGCAAAAATATAAGGCCATGTAATCTATATATTGATAGAAACAGCTGCTAAATAAACACATGATACAATATTAGCACTTGATAATAGGAAAAAGTGCAAAATAAAACAAGAAAATTCCATTTTAGAGCTTAAATGATCAAAATGCATCTTCTAATTTTTACCTTGACTATCCTATTTGTGACACTTGTAAAGCCACATACTGTTGATTGGAAGTGCAGTTTAATACAACATTTTGAGAAAGCAAAATCATTCAAATATTTATACCTTCAATACTATAATTCTATTTTTATTTTTTTCAAAATAAATATTTTGAAAATAAAAATAAAAAGGAATTAAATATATAAAATACTTGTCGCTATATTTGTAAGAATAAATAGACATATAACTACAACAGAATTGCTTGGTAAAAAAAATTTCATGATGTTTCATTTCATGCAATAACAGGTAGCTATTAAAATAACTATTTAGACTATACAGTAACATGGAAAATGTTTATAATAAATTAACAGGCAAAATTAACTGTATTTATGTATGTATGCATATATATGTACTTATATATATATATACACACACACATACATTTTAGGTGAACACAGTGCATAAAAACAAAAAGACTAAGAATAAAATGTGAAAATAATTTGACTTCCAAGAGTACCAGAATTATGGGTGACTTTTCATTCAATGATTGCCTATTATTCCTCTTACTGTATCCTTACAATGTTGGTATAATCAGTTTATTAAAATGATAAAACAATGCCAATCTATTCTAGGTTCAGGGCCTTTGCTCACTATTTTCTCTCTTGGACTCCTCATCCTCCAGATATCTACTCAGCTTTCTCGTTCATTTTTTTCAGATCTTTAAATGTCATCTTCCTAGTGTGGCCTACCCTGGCCACCCTTTTTACAATTACAAATCTCGCTACCTGCCAACTGTTCTTACTTCCACTTTCCTTTTTAAAGTTTCTCCTTAACACTTATTACTATATAACATATTATCTCTTTCATTTGTTTACCAGGCCTATTTTCTGTCTTCCACGCAAGAATATAAGATAAAGTCCATACTTCTTAACCGAAAAAGTAGGCTCTTTTTAATGTGTTCTCAGTCTACTCCTCCAGCTATACCTATCCCTAAAGCCTTTCTTACACTGTCCACTCCGGTCACATATTGTTGGAAAGCTTCAAAAAATAATATGGTTTGAATGCAAAAATAGATGGATAGATATTTGCTAGAATACATATAATACGATGTTAACTGTTAAATCTACTTGGTAAATATACATTTGTTGTCTTTTTTTAATCAGCTTTGTAAGTTTGAAATTTTTCTTATGAAATGCTGGGAAAAATGCCATCAAACCAGTAAATGTCATGTAGGGAATGTATTTTGACTTGATCTGAACAAATGAACTATAACAATATTGTTTTAGATAAACCAGGGAAATATGAACAGTGAAGTGATATTAGCTGATATTAAGCAAATAGTGCTATTAACTTTTTAAAGCATGATAGTTTAATAGATATTGTGTTTTTTTAAAGGACTAATATTATAGACAAAGATATTGAAATTTTTTAATGGGTGAAGTGCTGTTGTGTCCAGGATCTTCTTTGAAATAGGAAGCAAAAGTTGAGGGAAGAATAGAGGTAAAAAATAAAACAAGAGTTTGCCATACATTGATAACGGATGGAGTCGGATGATGGGTTCCTAGGGGTTTAACATGCTATTGTGTGTTTATCTGAAAGCTTCCATAATAAAAGCTTGAACAGTATTCCACATTTCTCTCTCATTTATCATACCATATGGAATCATATTTAATTTTACCTCTTTTGCTGGACCACAAGTACAACTATTTTATCTCCAGTTCCTAGTATAGTGCCAAGGACTATGAAGTAGGTGTTCAATGAATAGTTGTCAATTATTGAATGTGAAATATCAAGAATAATATAGTGTACAAATATTAAATTTCTAGTAGAACTACTTTAAAATTTTCATTATTCTTTCATTAAGTAACACAGATGGAAGTCAACTTTGCTAATTACCACCATCTGGCTATTTATCTTCCTTAGAATTTTATGTGAATGTAAATAATATGTTAAGAACAATTATATAAGGTTCTTAACCTCTAGTCCACTACTTTTTCTAATCATTCTCTCTTTCACTTCATAACCACTGTGGTAACTCTCACAACATATCCTTAGTAATAATCCATTAAGTGGTTGTCTCTATTTCTCTTGATACAATTAATTTGTTTCTCATGCTTTGCTCTTCTTCCCACCTGCTAGCTTAGTGGGCATGCACTGTTGAATTGCACTGGGAAAGTCAGAGCTAAGAGAACTGCAGACTTCTTCCCTCAAAAGCTACAAATGAACAATTAACCCTCTACTTCCTAGATCTTAAGCCGGTGCCAAAGTTCATAGAAAAAATAGTTATGTTGACTCTCTCAGAACATTAGTTCCTGATAGAGAGTTGCTGCTACAGGCACAGGTTAAATGGTGTGTCTTTCTTATGCATCCGACTCTTGCTACCCTCTGAGTTTTGGTATACCTTCTGCCCAGTACATAAGTGAAGCTTGGAAAGAATCCATGCCTGAGTAGCTCTAGGGAAGCAAATAGAAAGCAAATTGTGCAACTGTGTCAACTCTAATGCTATTGCATGAGCAAATTACATTAGTAAGCCATGAGTTCTCTGATGTGTACAGTTGGCTGATAGAAGAGAATGACTTTTTTTCAGAACCAAAGGCAGCTCATAAACCTTTCTTTAAGCCTGTGTGGTTTGAATGGAAAATTCTAATATTAATCTTTTTGGAGGAAAGAAAGTTGTTTAAATCTCTTGTGTAACAAACAAATTTACAACATGTAATGTAGGCTGCAAAGTATGTTACTTCACTTTTAATTACACATTTAATCATTTGCCTCAGATGTGCAATTTTCTAACACATATAACTTCAGTCCCTCAAAGTAAATCAGGAATTAACTTCATAATGCTGCAAACTAGAAATTATTGAACCAGATGATTAATGACAAGCAAGCAGTGAAAGTCAACAGAAAACCTTTAGGACCTTCCTTATATTCAGAGGAATGATTCTGAAATGAGTTCTACTCTGAAAACCTTTATAAACCTCTAGTGAAAAAACAATTGAGATTTTCACTTGATTGCTGGCACATTTTAGAGACTTATGGAGTGAAATGTGTAGCCTGTTTTCTCAAATGAGCAATGCATAAAAATGTTCCTTTTACTATCTCCCCTCCAAAGAAACCCCAGAAAGAGGAGCTAAATATTTTTAGTAAATTACAGCTGGGAAAAATCTGTCCTGAAAAATGTAACCGTTTCATCTACATCTTTAATTAACAATATTTAACACCCAGAGAGTCTATATACATTATTATATGCTGTTATATTTTCCTCATTCTAAAAGTGGAACTAGTCATGTATATACTCGCAAAAATTTTAAAATGTATCCCATTCATCATCTGGCTCTTATCAGATGACCAAACGTTTTGGATCAAGCAGGAAAATATCAATATGACTGATTAAATTTGTATTTGTAATCAATGTTTGATACTTCATAAATACAACTATACACGATCTTATGCTTGCTATAGATACACTATACACATATATGCGCAATGACATGAATTCTTGTATTTAGGTCAAATACAATTTAAAGAAAAATAATTTTTTCTTACAGAGAGAAAGCAATTTAGTATTTACTAAATTTAATATAAGAAGCAAGAACATAAAATCAATCGGAATGGAAGAAATTTCGTTACTACTATTAAGGAGAAGAAAAATATATTATCATACATTGAACTTCATGTGTTTAAAGACAAGACAAGCTTTTGATGACTGGGTTTGCAAACAGAATATGACTATGTTAATTTTGAAATTGCATATATTAGATTTAGTTAAGAAGAGTTTTTTTGGTGTGGGGAAGAATATTTGATTTTGTATTCTATTATTCCATAGATTATTTATTCCCCAACTTTCAAAGACTTTGAATCCATTGGTAAAAACCATTGGTAGATGGACACTAATTTATTCATTAGTTTATCAGCAAAACAAAAAAGGAATTAACACAAACATGGCTGTAGTTTCTCAGCCTTTAAATCTATGAGTGCATGTAAGAAATTATGATCACTAAAGTAAGATTCTCATCTGGAGCCTTCTGTGACACTGAATTGAGCAAATTTCAAACTTATTTAAGGAGAGTACAGAAATACAAGTCCAGTTTGTCACTTTCCTGTCATAATTTCAGGCTGAGATTAAGAATTTAACTTTCCTCTGAAGTAAGAGAAGGCACCAAGTTTAATCATGTTTGCAGGAAAACAAAATCAGAAAGAAGGGAAGGAATGTGGCATTACAGAACACAAAAAATGCTTTCTAAAATCTAGAAAGTAATAAATATTATCTAAAATACTATTTATTCGTTTTTAATTTGAGTATAGTTGATTTACAATATTATACTAGTTTCAGGTGCATAACATAGTGATTCAGTATTTTTATAGATTATACTCCATTTAAAGTTATTACAAAACAATGGCTATATTTCCATGTCCTGTACAATATATCCTTGTTGCTTATTTATTTTATACATAGTACTCTGTGTCTCTTAATTCCATACCCCTATCCCACCCCTCCCGCCTTTCCTCTCCCCACTGGTAACCACTAGTTCCTTCTCTATATCTGTGAGTCTGTTTTTGTTTTGTTACATATATTTATTTTTTAGATTCCACATATAAGTGATAACGTAGAGTATCTGTCTTTCTCTAACTTATTTCACTAACCATAATACTCTCTAGGTCCATCCAAATGGCAGAACATCATTCTTTTTTAGGGCTGAGTAATATTCCACTGTAGATACATAGCATAACTTCTTTATCTATTCATCTATTGATGGGCACTTCCATATCTTGGCAATTGTAAATAATGCTACTACGAATGCTGGGGTTCATGAATCTTTTCAAATTAGTGTTTTTGTTTTCTTTGGATATATACCCAGCAGTGGAATTGCTAGATCATATGGTAGTTCTATTTTTACCTTTTTGAGAACCTCCATACTGTTTTCCACAGTGGCTGCAACAATTTACAATCCCACCAACCAGGTACTAAGGGTCCTTTTTCTATATATCCTTGACAACATTTGTTATTTCTAGACTTTTTGATGACAGTCATCTTGACAGGTGTGAAGTGATATCTTATTGTGGTTTTCATTTGCATTTCTCTGATGATTAGCAATGCTGAGCATCTTTTTTTACATGGGCCTGTTGGTCATCTGTATATCTTCTTTGGAAAAATGTCTATTCAGTTTTTCTGCCCATTTTTTAATTGGGCTTTTTGTCTTTTTGATATTGACTTGTATACTTTTTTACATTTTGAGGGGATATTAACACATTATAAGTCATATCATTTGCAAATATTTTTCCCATTAAGTAGGTTGTCTTTTTGTTTACAATATTATTTAAAAGGGATTAATATTATTTTTAAAACTACTACTTTAATACAGGTATATGTGTAAATATAAGCTATAATCTCTATATTGTGATATGCCTATCAGCAATTTGTAAGTATAGATCTTTCTAAACATGAAATTGTTTAACTGTTTAATTTCTGAGTTTAATTATATTGAGTAACTCATTGCTAAAGTAAAGTAAACCCAAAAACATTTTAAAGTGTACAAAAAAAAGTTCTTTAACCATTTAACCTAGTAATTATTTTGTTTTTGTCTGAGCAGATATTTTTAAAACTGGAGAGAATATTAAAAGATGTAAAATACGACAGAGAGAAAGAGTTACAGGAGAGAGCAAGAAAGAAGTATAGACTGTCTGAAGGTAATGTTATATCATTTCTGGTTTGATATCATGCTTTGTAATGCCTTTCTAACTCCAAGGGACCATGACTTTCTGAATTTTTGATGGCATCATTAAACAGCTGTGCAACACTCATTCTGGAACAAAAATACTCAGGCAGGAACACTGGAATTAACTGTGGAGAATACAAATTAGCTAACAGATTTATTCCTCATACTGACATAATAAACAAATATTGATGGCTTCCTGTGGTATAATACGTTCTTATTCATTGCTTCACAACTCACTCATAGCTTCTTCATTTTCTCTTCAATGCTTCTAAATGGGTGATTCATCCTACACTTCTCGAAATATTAGTCTGTTTACAGTCTTCATATAGCTAACAGATTGTACATCATTAAAGTAGCTCAGTGATGGCTTTCACTGTAGATTGTTGTTCTCTTTCAATTTATTTGCCTTTTTTTTTCTTTTTAAAGTTTAAAAAAAGAGAGGAAAGCAAATGGCATATTTTTATTTAGCAATAAAGTTTTGATTGTACATAGTAGTATTATGTTTTTAATAACTTTCAGCTTTCCAAATATATCTAAGCATAGCTAAAATATGAATTAGTAAAGCAAAAATCCATAACCAAAATAAGTATCTTTTCTTTCTTTTTTACATAGTATCTTAATCCTTACCCAGTTGTATAGTCAATTTGAATGGAAATCATAAGAGCTCTGTCCATCTTTCTATTTACAGTAATGTTGGGACTGAGAAAAATGCTACTATTCTACTTAGGATTTTTCTTTTTTTTTAGTACAGATGAAGTTTTCACATTTCTATGAAAAAAGCTCAGCACTAGAAATATTTTTTACATTGGTCATACCTGATTATATTCTACAGTTTATTTAAGTCAGAACTACTCTTTTGAGTAGTAGGTAGTATTGGTAGGCACACCATAAAGGGATACAATGACACCAGAAAGGGATAAAGTTACATACCCCAAATTGTAGAATATACCAAAGTGAGCAACTACACAAAACTTAAGAGTGCACACACATAAATTCTACTAGGTACATACTATCAGTATTTTAGAATGATATTTTACAGGCATCTCAAAATGGAAAACTCACCTCTCACACCCTTGTTTCTCAGTTATTTATCGGTTGAACATGGATCAATGTCATTGTTTGCTATTAAATTTGTATTCTTTATAGATTCCACACTGGAATCACAAGCAAATCTGTCCATTAACGATAATAGACACTGAATATAAATAACTGCATTCATGATGTAATGCGTCCCTAAGTCCCTAAGTAGTGTTTAAACTATTGTATTGTCAAAAAATCTCATTCTACAGCATTGCTGGGTCTAAATCCTTGTTAAAATGCATTGTGCCTTGGGAAAAAAGTGACAAGATTAGGCCTGAGACAGTAAAGGGCATGTCAGTCACAATGTAGTTGGAACTCATAAAGTTCCTACAATAATGTAAGCATGAACTTTACAAAGTATTTCACTTGCTTGCAATACAGTATTCTCCTCTCTGCAATACCAGGATTTCAGCTTGATGATGCAGGAACATCCCATTGAGCTCAGTAAATTTAGATGTTACACTGGAGAGACACATATTATTAACTGTACATTGATAACAAGACACAGGAAAAAAATCAATTACAACCTCTTTGGAAAGAAGTTATCAGCATTTTTGAATCCAAATGCCTATATATCCCCTGTCATGTACGCCAATAAATAACAATAAATAATAAGATAACAGACACATTATTTATGTAGGTAATAGTTTTGTAATAATCTAAATGTGGCATCTGAAATGATTTGATACCAGATATCCAAGGCCAACATTACGGGGACAGCTATGCTCTGAGGATTGATAAGTGGTGTAATGGAAAGAAACAGATTTTGACTCAGACATCCTGGGCTTATGACCCAGATCTGCTACATACTGTACTGTTTGATCTCAGGTAAGTCACGTAACCTCTGTGAGCTATGCAATTTCAACATTTGTAAAATGCAAAACAGAGCAATTTACAGGGTCATTGTATAAGGAAATATATTTGAAACCCACTGCAAACCTTGTGTGTGTGTGTGTGTGTGTGTAATTGACTTATGTTATTAGAAAGAATCTTGTGTGTGTGTGTGTGTGTATGTGTGTGTGTGTGTATATAACTTACTTATGTTATTAGAAAGAATCTTGACATAGATACATCTAATCATTGGTATCTTTGTCACATTCCCCCTTAGCATACATTTCTTCTTTTCTACAAAATACATCTTCCTTCTCATGTCAGTAAGAGATTAATGGGGAACAAAGGAGTAGGACATCACATAGAGCATTGTATACCACACAGAGACATTGTTTAAAATAGCATCTTATTGGGTTAATTATTTAACCTCTCTGCACCTTAATTTCCTTGTGTATGAATCATGAGAAAATATGATCATATATGGTTGCTGAACTGACTAAAAATAATATGCTATGATCACAGGATAACCCCCCAAAATAATTGGTAGTTATCATAATTTTGTGCTATATTCTTGCTGGTAACTGATCACTGTTAAAATACGTTAATGATCTCAGGTTTGATGTACCTTCCACCATATTTGCATTCGTAGCATAGAAGGTATCAAGGTTAATTTTTAGTATGAGCTCATCCTTTTAAGGATAGTCTTGATCATAGCAACCAATGTTGTCACAGGCAGGTTGTGCCTATAACCATTCCAACCTCATCTCCTATAGTCTAGGTATCCTGTTAGACAGGTACTAGACTATCCAACTGCTATATAGGCTGACAGGTTCTACACATTGGCTAAACATCAAGATGTTTGGGTTCTATATTGCTTACTGCAATAATTACACTCTCAGCACACACACACACAGTTTGCAAGACATGAATAAAGATCACAGCACTTCCAAATTGCATTCACATCGATAATTCGATTGTCCTTAAAATAACTCTTTTTTACAGATGAAGAAACTAATGCACAGAGGTATTAAGTAATTTGCTTAAGTCACATACTGGTGAGGAAGAAAGCAAGATATAAGAACCAAATTATTTATCATTTAATTTTATTGCAATATGTTAAACATGTTACTAGAGCTTCTGAAAAGTACTCAATATTTTAATATATATAAATTGTATATACTTTATTTACAAATTGTGAAAAATCTAGATTTAGGGATAAAACAAAATTAAGTGGTTATATTCATTTTTTAAGAATTTTGAATGCAATTACTTTAGACTTTCTAAACCATTTGGATAGATGTGTTTCAATATCTTTGCTACATTATTATGTATCACTACTGAGATTCCACATTAACTTTCAAATACCTTGTTTCTTCTTAAAGTGAAGAACATGTGTAATTTATAGGTTAAATGACTGTTTCAAACAAAACCAATTTATTCAACATACTGGTTGGTATATCTACTCAAGGAGCTGAGTTTTCTCTGTTTAAAATGAGTAGCTGAGGGCTTCCCTGGTGGCACCGTGGTTAAGGATCTGCCTGCCGATGCAGGGGACATGGGTTCAAGCCCTGGTCCGGGAAGATCCCACATGCCGCGAAGCAACTAAGCCTGTGCATCACAACTACTGAGCCCACACGCCACAACTACTGAGCCTGCGCTCTAGAGCCCACAAGCCATAACTACTGAAGCCCATGCGCCTAGAGCCCATGCTCCGCAGCAAGAGAAGCCACCACAATGAGAAGCCCACGCACCGCAACGAAGAGTAGTCTCCGCTCACCGCAACTAGAGAAAGCCTGTGCGCAGCAACGAAAACCCAATGCAGACAAAGATAAATAAATAAAAATAAATATATTTACTAAAAAAATAAAAATAAAATGAGTAGCTGAAACTTGATTTATCATTTCTCATTGTTTCCTCCACATGTCCTATGTTCCAGGCACGATAGAGAATCTATTCTTTCTTGAATAAGGTTCACACATTCCTGCTGCTATATTTTTGCTCGCTGTCACCTCCACACTCTGGAGTTCCCTAACCCACCCTTTTCTGTGCTCCTAGAAAGTATTACTAACTATCTTCACTTTCCCCCTGCTTGATCTCAGATACAGTATTAGAATAATTCTATGCAGCTACTCTCAATGTTTGTACTTAAAATATATTTGCCATCTCCTCCTCAGCCTTTTTCAACATCTCCCTTCAGCTCTTCCCTATAGCTGCCAAGCAGGGAGAAACAGGTTGTGTTTAAATGTCTATTTGTCCAGGTTCAAATCTACACCAGACCCTCAGAAAGCCATTTCTGATTTTTTGCTTACTTGATTCTCACCTGCCGCTCGCTGCTTAAATCAGTTCTTTTCTCTGCACTACGTAGCATTTGGTCTCTCAATTACAACATTTTAAAAAATCAGTTTTGCAGTATAACTATTTGATTTCACTCTGTATACTCCCTATGGATTTTAAAGACGACTCACTAACACCTAGTTGAACTCATCATCAACGTGTCTATGGCTCCAAAGCTGTTATTCTCCCCTGTCTGAATTATTCCAAGTGCTTCCTAACTGGACCCTTTGTTCTGTCCTTGTCCCACTGGGTTTTAATCACAGCAGCCAGAGTGATGTTTTAAAATCATAAGATTAATCATTTCCTTCCTTTGTTCAAAACTCTCCACTGGTTTCCCATCCACTTGGAGTAACAACCAAGATTCTCACAATGGCCTCCATGGCCTCTAACTAGGTCCCTGCTCCCTTCTGCTTCTCATCCTCTCATCTATTCCATTCCAGTCATACACAGACTTTTTGCTACTCCATGAACTCCCCAACACAAAGCAGCATCAGGACTTCTTTACTTGCTCTTTTCTACACTTGTTCTTTCCTCAGATACCCACATGACTCACTTCTTCACTTCTTGCCTCAAACGTTACCATCTTATTGAGGTATTCCACGGACATCCTATTTAAAATCGCATTTCCGTTAGTGCCTTGCTTCTTCCCTATTTTGTTTTTTTCTTTCCATCTAAAAGACTCGCAGTATATGTTTTTTTTTTTAATTTAGTTTATTTTTTGCCTACTTCTGCTAGAAGGTAAAGAGAGGAGAAACTTGTCTGTTATATTCACTTCTGTATCCCCAACAACTAGATCCAGTCCTGATACACAGTATGCACTCAATAACTACCTACTGAATATAATTACTTACTGAATAAATGAGTGAATGAATAAATGAATCAATTCATCCATTATACATAATGGATGAGTCATAATACATTAGAAGTAATAATAAGCCCTAATACAATGCTGGAGGATACTAGCTAGGTGAGTATAGTCCTACATTTTGACGTGAGACAAAATTCTAGTCGTCATCACTTATCTAACCCCATCCTTACTCTGGCTGCAATTTGGAGACAAACATTTCAACAGCTGCTGTGTGGACTCTTGACTGAATACTTTGTAAGCTTCCCCATTATTTGTTGGGCAGTTCTACTGTTCAAGTCATTAGAAATGGTGGCTGGGAATCTTTCTACAGTTGTTAGAATTCCGCTGCACTGATTAAGCTTTTCACCTTTCGAGTTATGCTTATACTGCCATGGCTTGACTCAAATATGACCAGAAGTTACCTAATCAAGACAGTTCATGAAAAGCTTTCTCTGTCATTTTAATTTGCATGCTCGTCTTCAGAGAAATCTGCAGCACACATGCTCTAAGGCAAGTTCCCTTATAGGGGAAACATCATTCCTGGTGTATCCCCTCAAAATCAAAGTTTGTCTTTAAAGTCCTATAAATTATAGGTAATATAGCTCTTGTGTTCCCCTGAGAGTTGGTTCAGTTATTGCTGCTCCTCTTTGAACTTCTAGGGTAGGCTACAAATGCCAAGCCACAGATAATATCTCTGCAGCCACAGCATCCGATTCTCTGGCAGCCGTTTCTGACAATTGCCTTGGCAGCCTGCACGTTCCCTCCAGTTCTCCTCACAGCCTCAGTGTCCAGAGGGCTGCTGTCTTGGATGAAATAATGCTTTACATATTTATAGGCTCTCTAATATGAGGGTCATCCTTTTTCTGAGCCCTGGTGAAAGAAGCAAGCCTGTCTGCTCTTGCATATCACCCTGGAGCTCCTGTCCCCAAAACTGCCATTTCACCTCACAGGGTTCTGGCCAAAAGGCATGCATCACATTCTGGGCATGTCACATAAATCTGTCTCCTCGATTTTGGGTCACTTTCCTGTTTTAGAACAGGCACGGGGCAGCTTGCTTCTCTATTAAATTTAAGTGGTCCTCATCAAAAGTGCAGAACCTCTGCTGTGAGTGAAATTAATAGCACATTTGATGCATTGCTGGCACTCCACTAATGGATTTTTGACCACACAGCAGAGTGAATATGACTGAACTGTTCAGAAAGTAAACCCTTTATGCAAGTTCTTTTCTTGTTGTCAGATGGGATGGATATCTGTCCTATAGATTAAGCAAAACATGTGAGGTTGTGACTGCCATTGTTTCAATTTGGGAGTATGTTTTTTTCCTTTACCATATGTAATCAATAATGTGCTCATTAAGTGGTAACTTTGTATCTAAAACTGTGTCAGGCTCTATTTTTTTACATAATATTAGGACTCAAGTTGTTCTGAGTTTCTTGAGAGTTACACTATAAACACAGATGAAACAGAAATTGAGACAAGACAGATTGCAATTAAGATGAAAATCTATGTTGGATAATAAAAGTGTCATAGTGCAGAGATATCCTTAAGGGTCACAATAACTAGAAAGGCTTTATTAAAGGTATAGGATTTGAATTGTTCCTTGAGTTTGTTATGTACTGAACGCTGCAACAAAGGGTTTATACTCTCATGAAGTCAAATTCATAATCCCAGGTCTGCCCATAACTTGCTATATTCTTAAACTGAACCACAACTTCACATATGCATACCTCTATCTCATGAGACTGCTTGCTTTCTTTCAAAGTGTTCTGCCGTTTCCTACCTTTCCCATTTGCTTACAACCTAATATCCATTCATTAAAGGTTTACTCCTACTTTAAGTCTCTGCTCAAACTCAAATTATTCCAAAAGTGTTTCTAGATCATCTGAACCAGAATGAATTTATTTTCTTCTTATGCTTGTAACATTTAGTATTCCTTTAAGTCTCCTTGCATTCCTTTGGTACTATTTTTCTTTGATCAGACAAATTATCTGTGTGTGTGCGCTCTATTGTTTTCAGAGAAGACTGAAAATTTTATACAGCTCTGTAAAACACAGTCTAAGTGCAAAGAAAATTAGGGATCTCTTTATATAATAAATAGCAAACACAGGTTGTTTATATTTTTCAACTTCCAACTTTTTGCACACAGAAAGAAACATTACATATCTACTTTCCTGAACTCGTTTTTGGGAAATGGACACAGAGGACTGAAAGCAGAGGGAGGTTAGCATACTGTATTAGGATCAAGCCATTTTTCCCTGCCTTTTCCTAGTTCAGTTACATTTTGTAGGTGGCAAAGAGGAAATATTCTCAATAAAGATGGAATTTTACAGCACCGATTTCTAATATAAAAAACGTTGCTGTCAGTACTCTTCATGGGACCTGTTTCCAATAGCAAGCTTCATTTCATCCCACAATAATGCAATAGAATCCTTCCTTCTGTGGATTTCTCCCTCAAAGAGGCGATCCCTTATTTTGCTCGTCAGACTCAGCCACTGTCTACTGGAATCTAACCCGAAATCCTTGATGGATAAATCCTGTTCTAAATGCTAAGGCATATCGGAGTTGAGTTGGAAAATTAGTCACCACTTTGGTGTACTCAGAGTGTATCAGAGGAAAGAAATGAGTCAAGCATGTAAGTTCTTTCACTTTGTTGTCTTTTTGTAGCCCTGAGGTAGAATCCATAACCCACATTAAGGTTGTAATACCTGCTACAACCAAGACAAAGATTTTGCAGCTTCAGTCCCAACTGAGATTCTTGGGACCTATATCAGTGATACTTAATAAATAAAATTGACTTTCCTTTTTGTTAATTTTTAGAGGAGGATATATCAGTATAATAAGAGATGGAAAAATACATAGGCACAAAAACACAGGCACACACGCATACTAGCTTCATCTTAACAGTCCTCGTTTATCCCCTCCTGAGCTGACAAAATAAGTAGGACAGTCCCATAGTGGTTACTGTGACATCTATCCTAGTTTGTACCTTGGAGAGGCTTCCTTGGCAATTGATACACTTTTTCTTGGTATCCTTTCCTTACAGATTTTAAGGAAGGCCTCCAAGGCTCTAGAAACCCTTGATTTGCGTTTGAGGAATGCTTGGAGTTTATATTCTACTTGGGGGAAATGAGCAATGAGGTGAGGGTGCACTACATTAGCTAAGGATGTTAAAGAAGGCTCTTGGCTATGATGATGCATTTCATTACAGCTCCACTGCAAAGGAGGCAGCCATACAAAGGTCTGGAATAAGAACATTCTGGAGAAGAAAAAGTTTTAACAACCTGAGCTAGGACGAAGTTTGATTTCTGATTGACATAAATGAGGTCGGTGGTGCAGGGACATAAGAGTAGTATGTGATGAAGGTACAGTGGGAGGGAAAAGCCAGATGGAGAAGGGATTTTATAGGTGGTTAAGGGTGTAGACTATATTCTTATTGCCATGAGAAGACACTCATTTTAAACAGAAGATTGATTGGGTAGATTTACTCATAAAAAATTATCTTGGTTACTTTGGGGAAAATAGCCACTAAGAGGACAAAAGTGGAAGCAGAGAACTTTTTGGAAGCCTATTTCAGCAATCCACTGAACGATGACAGTGGCTTAGTCGAGGATTGTATCCATGGAAATGGAGATACATGCACAGGGTCATTATCTATTCTGGAGAGAAATCAACTGCAAATTTCCTAGGTTTAGGGTAGATAGTGCAATTTACTGATACAGGGAAGAAGGATGTTATAATAATCCAGATGATTTATTTTTTCACCTTATGGCCACAGACACTCATGTAACAGATTCTTATTGAACAACCTATTGTACAGAGAACCATTCTTTCTCTAGAATTCACTGGTTCTTCATTAAAATTATATATAAAAATGAGATATTTTGTAAGCATTTGTTATGTGCAAAGCATTGTGCTAAGCACTTGGTGTGGAGTGCATTTGGTAGTTATTGCCTTTTTTTCTGTCAAGAATCTCTTTCTGGTAATTCTCTGATTCTAGTCAAAAGTGAGCACATGACAGAGAGTGAGACCACCAAAGTCCTTCCCTGGGATTTTTCTGCTAGACCTTGAAAGGAAGGTAAATTCTTTCTCCTTTGGGGAACCATTCCGTGACACATACAAAGACTGAAGAAATAAAGTTAACATTTAAAAAAAATGAAGAAATTAGGAGTGCATCAATACAGTCTCGTTGAAAATGAGTTCAGAAATACCTGAAGACTCAGGGGGGTTCCCCTAATCCTAGAGTTCTCTCTCTGATCTGTGAGCTTCCCCAGGTACAGTTCCCTTATCAAAGCTTACCCTCTCCATCTCTACTTATTCTTGCTTAAGAGTTCAAGTTCTATGTCTATCCCAATCAACAGAGGCAAGAAAAAATTTTCATTTCACCCTACAGTAACTGGTTAAATTGGAGTTATAATCCCATTTCACAGAATAAGAAGCAGAATTAAAAAGCCTGAGTCACGGACTAAGATCAGACTTCATGCAGTGAGCCAAGTTCTGAATTTTGGGTCCTTCTCTGCTTAGAGTCCAATTTACTAATACCCGCATGGTATTATGCCCTGTACTCTGGGTGGAAAATGGATATGTGTCTGTTTGTGTAGAAATCAGAGGAGGGAAGAAACAAAACTCAGTCAGACCTAGGTCATATCCTCAAGGACATTAAAATTAAAATGTCATAAACAGAGCATGTAAATAATAATAAAATGAACATGAAATAATTGCTATAGAGGGACAATGAGAGTGAAGAGAAAGGATGATTAATTCCCATCAGGATATCAGGAGAAGGTCTTTGAACTGGACTTTGAAAGACAAATAGTCTGTTTATTATGTCTCCCCTGTCTATGCAAATCACCTCTTACGTAGCTGCTTTGATTTATCTCATAAACTCATTTATCCTTTATGGTTCAAATACAGGTTTTTCTACCAACTATTTTTTTTTTTTCTAACATGGCCCATGCACTTGAATCTAAATGCTGTGTATGAATACCCCAAATGGAAACTCTAGAAATTATCCAGTTCATTTGATCCCTGGAAACAAGTGAAAGGAAAACATACTTTGATTCAAGACCAAACTAAACTGATAATCGTCAAAGCTGTGCTTTATTTTATACAGGAGGTTGAAATCTCAATTCCCTACAGAACTTTACAGATATTTCCCCCCAGCCAATTCCTTTTTTTTCCATTTTCCCCTACTAACTATAGTTTTTCTTTGTCTTATTTTTGACTCTTATTCTCTTTTCCATCTCTTTTCTCAGTTCATGCTAACAATCATGGCTTATTTGAAAACTGCTTCATGTAGGTAGTGCTGCTTCTGCTCTTCTATAAAATTAGTTAGTGCTAAGAAGGGAGTGAAGAGCTCCTGAATGAAACTTACTTGGAACTCTTTTTCAATTCCACATCTGACAGCTTTGTCTTTCCAAACATTAGCATTACAGTCTTCTTTTTGTTGTTGTTGTTTTGTTTGTTAGTGATTGATAATAAATCCCCCTTGAATATAACTATACATTTTACACTGCCTGTGACTTCCATGGATGATATTATTTTTTATATTTAAGTTTCAGATTATCCTGAAGGGAAGCAAGGCAGATCAGGATATGAATTGCTTTTGGGACTTTCTGAAAGATCACAATTTGTAGAAAAACAGTGCAAACATTCCATTATCTGGATGACCTTTTGTCTATACTTTGACTTTTTAAACCCTCCTTTTTCTCAGCCTCTCCAAGGCCTTGAATTCCCTCTATCCTTTTATTCTTATTTCATGTAATATTAGTCCTCATCTTCTTGACATTAAGCCCAACTCAAAGATACTTTGAAGACAGGCTCCTAATAAATGTACAGAATAAGAAAAGGGCATTGAATGACATCAGGCATATCCCTCAGCATCTTAAATATCACACTTTCATTCTGCTATCAATTTAATACAAAACTCATGCACAACTAGACTGTTCTCTGAGCTTCACTAATAATGTTTGGTGGTTGTCAGGTGGCATGAAAAAAGTCAATATACCTTACATAGTCTCCCCGCTTTCAACTAGACAAAAGTAACACGTTTTCCCTTCTTTGCTGATTTTTTTGGTAGCACTATATCATTGCAATGAAATAGAAAAAAGTGGGAACTGGATTACTCTGGATTCTTTTTTATACATAGTTACAACCTAACACTTCCAGCATGTATTTTTAAGTCCTTTAGAAATGATTCTGAACCTTATTATCAGATATTTCACGAGTCTTATTGCAACTGACCAACAAGCCTCACGAATTTAGCTCTCCTTTGCCGTGATGGCATCAACATGAATAACACTTTTTTGTCAGTAGATGGAAAACAAATATTCTCTAAGAAAATTCACCTATAAATCTTTTCTAAAAGATTTACTCAGTAATCAAACACAAAGGGAATATTTTTAAAACTACACTGGTTCCAGCCTTGAATGCTCACTCCTCGTGGCTTACTTCTATCTTGTGTCTAACACTTCCTAGTATCAGATCCTCCAAAAAGGATTTCCTGACCATTCTGCCTCACTCAGTCAAATTTCTTGCTTCCTAGTATCAGCTGGACCCTGTCAATACCTTAAAATAGCAGCTATCACAGAATGACATTCTCTATTTAAATACCTCTCTCCCAAAGAGAATATAACTATCAGAGGGCAGGAATTGGGTTTTACGTATTCACTTCACTTCAAAGAAAGTTGCTGATCTGAACTCACTCATTCATTTCTCACATGAAGTTTGTAATATAAATTCCACTTTAAAGAGAAGAAAATTAAAACTTTGAGCCTCAACCCAGTCAGGGTCTATACAGCTGGTAACAGCAGGGATAAAACGTGAACCCAGGACCGCCTGACTCCAAAGTCTACACTTTATTTACTACAAGGCATTACAACTTATCAGAGGATTAATACTACTTTGGCCTGCCTCTGATTTGAAGTAATGAGTTGTTAAAGTTAAGACTAGATATCTGATAAAAGATTTGTATCTAGAATTTATAGAACTCTAACAATTCTATAATAAAAAGACCGAAAAATCCAGTTAAAAATGAGCAAAGGATTTGAATACACATTTCACCAAAGATAACACATAAGCAGCTCTGAAGCATACGAAACACTATTCGTTGTTATTAGAAAATGCAAATTAAAACGAGATACTATTTTACATCTACTAGGATGGTTAAAATAGAAAGAAAATAACTGTTGGTGGGGATGCGAAACACTGGAACCACATCCACTTGTGAGAATGTAACACGGTATGACCACTTTGGAAAACAGTTTGGTAATTTCTTAAGAATTTAAGCATAAACTTACCAGATGATAAGTAATTCCACTCCTAGGAATCTACAAAAGATAAATGAAAATATACGTTGTTAACATAAGGACTTCAGAGTGAATGTTCACAGCAGCAGCATTCTTAATAAAAGCCCCAAACTGAAAACAACCCATGTGTCCATCACTGGTGAAGAAACAAAACATCGTACACCCATATGATGAAACACTGTTTAGCAATCTAAAGGAACAAAAACTGATCCTGTGTCTACATGAGTGGACCTTAAAAACAGTATCCTAAGTGAAATAAGCCCGATGTAAACATGATATATATGATTCCATTTATAGGAAATGTCCATAAAAGGCGAATTTATAGAGATGGAAAGGAGATAAATAGTTGCTTGAGGCTGTGAGTGAGAGTAGGGATTGAAAGCAGACAGGTACAGGGAATTTTTCAGAGTAATGCTTGAAAACTGGATTTGTGCCAATGGTTGTGTAACTCCATATATAATTGTGGGAATGCATTATTGAATCATATGCTTAAAATGGTGAATGTTATGGTATGTAAATTATGCTTCAATAAAGCTTTAATAAAGTGTGGACTCTTGGATGATTTACTTTCTATGAACCATTTTCAACATAAATCTGTCTTTTTTTAGCATTAAATTCGCAGAAGTTCTTCCCAGCAAAACCTATTCTTAGAACTCACTTATCTTCCAAAACTATATCTAACTACTGCTATAACTAGGGTTAAGCAAACTCTTTCTGTAAAGGGACAGATAATAAATATTTTATGCTTTATGGACAAGACTGTCTCTAATGAAACCATTCAACTCTGCTACTGCAGAGCAAAAGCAGCCACAGATCATACGTAAATGAATGGGTGTCACTGAGCTCCAATAAAACTTTATTTAAGAGAACAAACAGTGGGCAAGGTATGTTCTGTGAGCCATATTCAGTTAATAGCTGCTAAAGACTAGTAACTTTTGATCTTCTAGTAAAAACTGAAGTTGCAGTAAATTATATCCTAGAATTTGCAACATGAGGAAACAAAGCCCTCAAAGCATTATAACTGTGCTTTGCCTATTACTTCTGACTTGCTCTTTGTTAAAAAAAAAAAAAAAAATTACATGATTTCAATTCTAGAATAACAATAGCTATTAATGACTGAATGCTTTCCAGTGGCCAGGCACTGTTCTAAGAAATTTACATTCATTGTTTCTTTTAATTCTATCAACAACCCAAAGTGGAAGCCCCAGAGAAGTTGAGCTATTTTGCCCAAGATAAAGACAGAATGAATTAGACTCAGGAGACATGCACAGGAGGTCTAATTCCAGATACCACATTTTTCTAAACCCCTATGCTCTCCTGTCTCTAGACATAAATTGGTACCTAACTGTTTTTGAAGAACAAACTGTGGTTTCTACTTTGTTGGATAGGGATGAGTTCCTTCATTGAAGAAGGTGAAAAACATAGGGAGCTCACTACGATATTTGTGAATTCAGACTATGTCCTATTTCTACTTGGAACTAGTAACACTTAATACAAGTAAGATTTCAGATAAGTGGGCTTTGTCCCTAATTAAACCACTTTTTATTTCTCTGATAAAGGAGAACTTAAGTTCAGTTTTTAAAGAGACCTTAGATAGTGATTTCAATCATTAGTTAGAACTGAACTCTCTCTTCAACAGACTTCTTTGGGTCAGTATTTCTTAGGATTGTTGATGTCATATTGTACCTTAATGCCAGCCACCCCCTGCCACCGCTCCCTCATCTATAGATATACGTTATTTACAATATATTCCAAAACAGTGATTTGTTTTGCTAATTCCAGAATGAATGAAATTCAAGAACACCACCAAAATGTCGATTTACTCATTTTGTTTACCAAATGTCATCAGGGAAGCTACTTTGCAAGTCACAGGGGAAATGAAGCATTTCTAATTCAACAAGTCAATCCTGTGATTTGAGGGGCTTGAGGGGAGAAGAAAGAACTGCTTAATGCATTGCATTAGTAAGACAAGCATCCATGAAAATAAAAGGCTATTAAATTGTTCAAATGCAATGCTAAAATAAAAAGCAACAAGTTTGTGGGCTGGGGTAGAGTGATTTCAAAGAGAGAGCTGTAATGTTTACAGAGTATTACTATAGTGCTAGACAGGGAATCAAGGTAGAAGCTCATAGGGTATAATTATCATCCTTACTTTTGGGAGGTGCTAAAGCTTTCTGTCCAACTATGATTAGTTTAGAAACTGGAGTAGCCCTACCATACAGGGGAAGTTGACTGGTAAATAATAAATTGTGATAATGACGTAATCCTGGAAATTTACAGAGCACTCAGTATATGTCAACTGGATTTCAGCTGGAGGTGTCAAAGGGAAGGTATTAAAACAGGGGGAAATATCTTCAGCCCTGTCTATGTTTCCATCGCTTGACTCAAATGCTTGTTTTAAATTTAAATCAAAACAGGGAGTATGGTAAAATGGAAAGTGTTTTGCAATTAGAGCCAGGTGATTTGAGTTCTAATTTTCTCATCTTAAATATGCCAATTATCATCTCTAATGATAATTAGCAATAAAAGCTTGTTATTTTTAATGGAAGATTTAGACTGGGTGATCTCCAAGATTCCTCATAGATGTATCACCCAGGATTTCACTGTGCAATACCGTTTTTAACAAAACATGATTTTACAGACTGTGCTGTTTTCTCCGTAACACCTGAGACACTGCATGTAAGAAGAAAAAGCTCCTTCCACTTTTCTTGATCATATTGTTTCTCCGTACACTCAGGATACATAAGAACATCCAACTCTTTATTGCCCATAATTAGATTATCCTTTAAAAATATTTAATCTCAGACTTGCCTTTTCCCTAACCTCACTAGAATTGATTGATATGTACTGGGGTAGAAAATCTCATGTTTAAATATAGCTTTGGACAATGAATTCATCCTCTCAAATAATAGCACAATGACTTTGGAAAAGAGTTTTTGAATGATCTGTGGAATTACTTATGAGTATTTATAACCATAGGTTGACTTGATATGATTCTTACATAGACATTTTGTATTATGCTTAAAATAGATTTTTAAAATAGATTAATACAGAACAAAAACATCCTTAATGTACTGTCTTACTGTCCCATAGAACAAAATATTCTTGTATGCATCTAGAATCATAAACATAATTATCATAAACAGTACAAAAATAACATTTCTTATTAAGATCTACCTTGAATTATAAAATAAAGACCTTGCTTTTATCCCAAGAGACCCTATGCTAATTGTGTTGAATGATTAATTTTGCAAAATTCAAGCACCACAAAGTTCTCTGCTGGCTGAGGAACTGTCAAAGCCACTATGAAAATATTCCCTTCAACCACCTTGTACGATATCATTATAATTAAACATTGGCAAAAAAAGAACATGTACATTAAAGAGTATACGGGGTGATCTAGGGATGTGACATTTACCATAGCTTTTCTTATCCGTTTCTCAAATTCCACTTTACTGTTGTTTACCTCAGTCAAAAATGTTACCACACTGACATTCCACTTACATATTTTTATCAAGAAAATTCTGCACTTTGTTAATAAAATGTCAACTGCATCCATGCCATCGTGACATGAAAAACTTCAGATTTAATGTAATTATTGTCTTGTTATTGACATGAATTTCTTTGGTGTCTATATATCTTCTGTTTTTCATTTTAGAGTATTGGGCCCAGGATACGGAAGATGCCTGGCACAAAAGCAAGGGGGATGTAAAAAAAAAAAACAACAAAAAAAAACCCCAGAAACAAATATGACAGATTTTTAAGAGTTGCCTCCACATAGCTTCCCTCCCCATTTTCTTCCTTTCTTGTTAACCTTTTACTTGAGATCATCAAATAAAAACAATTTGCAAATAGCATTTCAGTTAACACTTTAAAAAATCTATTTCTTTCATAGGCCCTTCAGTTGACTATAGTTCCTATGTCTGTTTGGTTCTTTTTTTTCTTATTATATGCCACCAGAAATCAAGAAGTTTCTAGAACTTTGACACACAATTGAATCTCAGTACCTAAGGCCCGAACATTGTCTTTTAGCTGTCTTTCTATATCATAAAATGTGAGTTATAGTTCTTCTAATGACACAACACAAAAAAGTTTTTTTAAAACGGAATAATTGAGAGTCTCCGTAAGACATAATTAGCATGTTATAAGGCATTAATTTGGTTCAGTACTGTGTGGAAAAGGTCAAGCCTTCACTTGAACAGGGAAGAGTTCAGGAGACCTAAGGCATAGAGACAAAATCAAAGTGCTTTCATAGTTTTCATTTAGTAAAAAATGTAATCACTATGCATCAGTGTACATTTCTTTAAAGCAACTATTGTGCAGTTAGAAACTTACTTAGCAACTAGGGAGTTCTAAATATTTTATCATCTAAGTGGGCTGATAAAACTTGTCAGGAGATACAGATCAAAGGTGGCACCTTTAATTCTGCTACATACCAGGCTTGACACTTTAGAAGTAGGAAATTTGGGAGTCCCTTCTCAAATGCTTTTAGGAGCTATTTTCTTATCTGTGACCACATTAATGATGGGAATGTGCAGCCAAATTATTGCCTATTTTTATGCGATTTAAATTTTAATTTATTGTATATACTGAAAAAAATATTTTTATATTACTCTGAAAAACCAGCAGATATAGGAATTACCAGAAAAATTGTTTTCTGATATAAACCAGATACTAGAAGAAACTACAACTTCCTTTAAACTAGGGATGAACCAGGTGTAAGAACACATTGACTGGTGGGTGCCAATTGCATTATCACCTCTGACAGCTGGAAAAGGGCCAAACTAACCTGAATGATTCTCTAGATTTTAGGTCAACCACGTATTTCTCTCCTCTGGGAACAACTAACTATTTGTATTATTTTCAGAATTATTGACTTAAAATCCATGTTTTTGGATTTTAGCAGGATTGCTAGAAGGTAGGTCAGATAAAACCTGTTCATTCTTTCTAGCCCTGTTCCATAAACTTCAAACCAGGCAACAAACTCTAGAGATTTTATGCATAGATATTTTATTTCTATTAAAAATATTTTGGTTTTAAATTTATTGTAGGCAATACATCTACAAACCTAAATGTAAAAATACCAACTGTAGTTACTATGGTGATAATGTAAATCAGCGCCTCTTCAGACCTCTTTAGCAATTTATGTTCAAGACGAAAAAGGAAACTTCAAGTTTCTTTGACCTACTGAACTGAATGCTTTGCAAATACCAGTTGGAGTTGTATAGACAGAAGTCAACAAACAGTTACGATTAGAGGAGTTGAAATTCTTAGGCATCTGTTGTCATTTAAAGAACTCTAAGCTTAGTTTAGTTGTTTCCTTGAACTCTCATAACATTAAGAAACTTCCAGATTCTGCATTAATGATGTACTCTTCCACCCAGTTATCCTGTTTTTATTTACATATGGCAACCAAATACAGTGATATTTTGCCACTTGTGAATAAGACCACGACAGAAGAAAAAAAGTTTTGAAAAACATACCTTCAATATTTCGGATAAAACTGTCAGTGCTACGGAAGACAGTGAATCTTCACTTTTTGACTCAGCCTCTGCCTTCTCATCTGAGAATATGCGTTAGTTTTGAACTTTTTATCAGGTCAATTATCTGTTTCATTAATTTTCCCCCCTGAGGTTTTATCTTGTTCTTTCACTTGGAACATATTCCTCTGTTTCTTCATGTTCCTCGACTCTCGGTGCCGGTTTCCGTGCATTAAGTGAAGCAGCCACCTTGCTGGTCTGGAAGGAGAGGCCTCGTGTAGATGGACTTTATCCTGCAGCCCTGCCCCGGCTCTCGGTTGTCTCTCAGGCTTTGTGACCGTCCAGCAGCCTATTTTATTTTTCGCGGCTCCCAGTGGGTGAGGCTCTGCCCAGCCCTGTCAGCGTCCTGAAGAGAGGGGAGGTCTCAGCCCGCACTGACTCGGCTGACTGGAAGCCCAGCCTCAGACGGCAGCTCTTAAAGAAGCGCACATACGCAGTCCTGGGGGGCCACGCGCAGAAGCCGCCAGAGCCAGGCAGGCTGGAGGTGCCCCCTGTGCGGCAGCGGCAAATACCAGGGCTCCAAAGGAGCGTGGAAGCTCCCGTGTGCCGGACACGGGCGAACTATGCGGGCAGAGGGGCCGCCAAGATGGCGGCACAGCGCCCTGAGGGGCGTCGGCTGCCTCCGCTCGCATCAGACCTGAGCTCCCCTCAGGCGGGAACTCCTCACGGGCAAATAGGCCTTCCTCAGAAAGATGGGAGCACATTTTAGTCAGCTGTGTGCACTGAGCCCTGGCAAGGGCAGCCTGTGGAGAATTGCGCCTTCCGTGGTTGGTTATGCCACAGCTGCACGGAACTCAGGAAAACAACCCCCCCTGACCCCACCCCCATCTCTGGAGCCTGAGATTCAAGGGGCGTGTCCTCGGCAGCAGCTAAAAAAGCTGGGCCCCGGATGTGTGGAGAAGCTGCCTTCCAGGAGATTCTGGCACACTTTGCGCGGCATAGCAGAGCACAAGGAGGCACCCTCTGAGTAAGGAAGAAAAGAAAAAGGAAAGGAAAAAGAAAAATAAAGATGGTGCCCGCGGGCTTCAGCACCACAGAGGAAAAGCGCGAAGATGGCGCCCACCAGCCTGGTTCGCAGAGTATCCCAGCAGGTTCCTGCCCTTCAAACCCACACTTAAAATTAGCAAATGAGTCTCTTTCACATAGAGTCTGGGCATCTTTTCAAGGACTGATTCTGCGCCGGGCGCTGGAGCCGCGGGTGAGTCTGTGCGAGGAGTTTCTCAGTTCCTCTCAGCCCCTCGGGTCTTGTCCGTGTGGACTCCGTCAGTCTTCAAAGCCAGGGGTTTGGGGGCCTTGTCTCCCAAGTGCAGGTCTTAATAGTTGAGATGACCAGTGTTGGACACCCCAACTTTTCCTCAGCAAAAAAAAAAAAAAAAGCTTCAGGTATGGAGCGCCCTCCTGATTTGGGGTCGCAGCTTAGATGTGGCTTCCCTCTCGGCCGAGTGTGAAGGGGTCACTCCACCAGTTTTAGGCTCTTTTCAGAAGACATTATTAAATAGGTAGCTATAGATTCCGGGTGTCCAGGGGAGAAGGTGAGTTTGAGGTATTTTTTTTTTGCTTTGCCGTGTCTTAGTTGCAGCATGTGGGATCTTCCTTGAGGCATGAGGGATCTGGTTCCCTGACCAGAGATTGAACCCGGGCCCCCTGCATTGGGAGCACGGAATCTCACCCACTGGACCACCAGGGAAGTCCCAGTTTGAGTTTTTCCCGAGTCATTATCTGGACCTGGGACTGAGCATATAGATTAAAAGCAGAACTAGAAGTACGGCTGTCGTTTCCGTCAGAGTACTGGTTTGTTCGTTTAAAACCTCAGGAGCTTCTCCTGTGAAATCTGAAACTGGCCCCCATACACGGAAGGCAAGGAGAGACCAAAGAAAGTGGCAGAACATTCCAGATTGGTAGGGGGCAGTTTTAATAAGCAAGGGACTTACAGGGTTTGTCTTGGGCGGTAGCAAGATGAGTAGATCTCTCACCCACCTGCCGGAATCTTGAAAGTTTATACAGAGGCCTTAACTGGGTTCATTCGTGTGTACCATCCAGCTCGGTCTCAAGAACACATCACTATCTCCAGGCTGAGTTCTTGGGGCAGCTTCTAGTGCAGGGAAAGCAAGTGGGATGCATATAACGAGGACAGGGGATTGGTGAGGAGCCTCCAGTTGTGTGGGCCCAGCTCACGTGTCGATAGAGTCACATTCTCTTCATGACCTCCTCCAATATGGTTACACAAAATTGCAAGTAGTTTCTTGTGTATTTGTTTTCTCTCTCAGGCTGTAAGGAACTCTGCAAATGCAGAGGGTACTTTATTCATATTTTTATAGTTCAATACCTTTAATCTCAGATCTTGCTTTTCAAATATTTTTGTATAGTTTCCATATTAGAACCTAGGTTAGCAGTTGATACATAGTAAGTACTCAGTAACACTTAATGAATGAAATTAGAATTCAGGCCAACAATTATTGAGTACTAACTTATGCTCCTCAATGAATGAAACATTATGGGATTTAAATAACTTATTCTAGACATTAAGGGTATATTAACATTCCAGTACCCCTCTAACATGAGAACTATACTATAAGAATTCCCATTTTTATTAAGAGGAACAGAGGAAGAAGAAAATGTGACATGAGTGACTCAAGGCATAGGAGAATTTCCAGTTAGAAAAAATTTAGAATTATAAGTTATTGAGATAAGAACCTTCTTTAATAGGGATATTCATTCAGTCATTAAAAGTAATTCTGTGTCAGCCTAGAAACAAGACCATCGTCTCTCACCGTCCTCTTTATCCTTTGGTTCTATTATTACCATCCAATACTTTCAACTTAAAGTTTTCACTCCGACAGGTTCATAATGAGAAGCACCGTTGTTTCCCATGACTTGCAGCATGGATTGCCTCATTGGACTCTAATCATTTGCAATTATTCAAAAAAATTGAAAAGCAAGATCTACACTCAAATGTACTGTACAAATTCCATTTAATATGTAATTGCTTATATTGGCAATCTCTGTATTGACTTTCCCCAAGCAGGACTCAAATTAAATGAATCTGTCTTTCTTATAAAATGACCATTCAACTCATTTAAAATAGTTTTATAGTCAACATGCATTTGTATGATATTCATAACAAATATCTTATTATAGTACAACCGTGGTTTTTTATCCAATAGCAATTATTCCTCAATCTGGCACTGCTTTGCAAAATGTCAACATACTGTAAAAACTGTATCCATCATGCAAGTGGAATGGGAGAATAAATTAGTCAAAAGTCTCAGCTAACTAAGATTCAATTCAAGTTGCCCCAGGTGGTATTCCTGATAAATTTTCCTAAATCTCTCATATGAGCCTTCTAACAAGATAAAGGACAGCACTTTGCTCATCTTGTTCTGCAAAAGCGCTTTATCCAGAAAAACAGTCCTTCTTGCTGAAATACAGAACAACAACAAAAAAATCCTGAAATGAATTGGGAAAATGCTTACATAATCTTATTTAGAGAACAATTAAGATGTTTGGTGTTGCAGATTTTGGTTTAGTAAGACTTCTACTTAAAACTTGATAAAAATAATTTAATCTTAGGTTTATGACAGTATATAATCTCAATAAAACTACAAATTCAATTTTCAAACTACTTATATAACCATTTCTGCACATTAATCAAATACTGATATTTTTATTTGGAAGTACAAATTAAGTTAATAAAACAAAGTTTTTTATTGAGATATAATTGGCATATAACATTAGTTTCAGGTGTAAAACATAATGATTCAGTGTTTGTATATATTATGGAATGATCACAACAGTGAGTCTAGTTAACATCAGTCATCATACATACAGTTTTTTTTCCTTGTGATGAAAACTTTTAAGATCTTTTAAGTTTAGCAACTTTCAAATATACAGTACAGTATTATTAACTATAGTCGCCATTCTGTACATTACATCCCCATGACATTTATTTTATAACTGGAAGTTGGTAGAATAAAGATTTAATGCCTTTTACGTACTGCCCTAAAATGAATAAAAATTTCAAACCCTCTTCCATTCAGTGTAGGTCTTCCTTTAACCATATTGACGCTACTTGCTTCTATACCTTGAAATAGTATTATTTTCCATTTCTACGGAGTGCCTTTTCTTGAACAAATCATTATAAGCATTGCACAATGCTTTTGTTGCTTATAGTCATTATAATAAAACTTTCCCTTCAGTTAGCTTTTAAAACTCAGATTATATTAGGTTTGGTAAATTATTTTTTGCTCGTTCATAAGTTCAACAGATATTTAATAATCCCCTGATTAGAAAACTATTAAGCCATGGTTCTCAAATGGGGGTGATTTTTCCTCCTAGAGGACATTTAACCGTGTCTGAAGACCGTTTTGGATGATTGTCAAAACTGGGGTGAGGTTGCTACTGGCATCTAGTGGGTGCCCAACATGCTAAAATGTACAGGACAGACCCCACAGCAAAGAGTAGTAGTGTAGAGGTTGGTAAAAACCAGTGTAAAGAAATGATCAATAAATCACTCATAACAAGGCCTGAGATCAAACTCTAGCCCTGACCAGCCAGAGCCACTTCAGACAATTAGCATAATTATCTCATTATAGTATAAAGGAAACGTCTATCTCCTGTTGTATGGACTGAGAATGGTAACATAGACCTCACCGGTCTATAGTGAGTATTAAATACAACAAAATATATCAAGATATTTTTGTAAACTCTAAAGTAGCTTACAAAAAGGAAAAATAATTGATAATAAGAGAACTTTCTCATGTATTTAGCTTCAATAAAACATCCAGCCAGGACTTCCCTGGTGGCGTACTGGTTGAGAGTCCGCCTGCTGATGCAGGGGACACAAGTCCGTGCCCCAGTCCGGGAAGATCCCACATGCCTTGGAGCGGCTGGGCCCGTGGACCATGGCTGCTGAGCCTGTGCGTCCGTAGCCTGTACTCCGCAACGGGAGAGGCCACAGCAGTGAAAGGCCCACGTACCGAAAAAGACAAAAAAAACAAACAAACAAAATCCAGCCCCAAAGCATCATTTAATATAATTTATAATTTAATATTATCCTATATTCTCATTTGCTAAGATTTTAAGCTTAGATATATATAACATATTCTTCCTTTACTCTAGATAATGTCCAGTGTTTTACTCTCCCCACATACTCTAAACCTTGTTAACTGTATTATTTTTCTATTGCTGCATAAAAATTACCCCAATACTTAGCGGCTTAAAACATTACACTGTTTTAATCTTATTTTTTGAAGGCCAGTAACTTTATTTATTTGCATATTTATTTTTATTGAAGTATAGTTGATGTTCAATATTACATAAGTTATAGGTATATAATACAGTGATTCACAGGTTTTAAAGGTTATACTATATTTATGGTTATTATAGAATATTGGGTATATTCCCTGTGTTCTACAGTATATCCTTGTAGCTTATTTTATACATAAGAGTTTGCACTGTTTAATCCCCTACCCCTATCTTGCCTCTTCCCTCTCCCTAGGGGTAACCCTGGTTTGTTCTCTATATCTGTGAGTCTGTTTCTTTTTTGTTATATTCCCTAGTTTGTTGTATTATTTTAGATTCCACATATGACTGATATCATACAATATTTGTCTTTCTCTGTCTGACTTATTTCACTTAGCATAATATGCTCCAAGTCTATCTGTATTGTTGCAAATGGTAAAATTTCCTTCTTTTTTTTATGGATGACTAGTATCCCATAGCATGTACATACCACATCTTATTTATCCATTCATTTGCTGATGGACACTTAGGTTGCTTCCATATCTTCACAATTATAAATAAGGCTGCTATGTACGTTGGGCTGCGTGTATCCTTTCGAATTAGTGTTTTTGTTTTTGTTTTTTCATGTGTATCCTTTTGAATTAGTGTTTTTGTTTTTTTTTTCTTTTAGGTATATACCCAGGAGTGGAATTGTTGGACCACATGGTAGTTCTGTTTTTAGTTTTTTGAGAGCCTCCATACCGTTTTCCAAATTACCTTCCTACCAAATTACCTTCCTACCAACAGTGTATGAGGGTTCCCTTTTCTCCATGCCCTTGCCAACATTTGTTATTTGTGTTCTTTTTGATGATAGCCATTCTGACAGGAGTGAGGTGATATCTCATTGAGGTTTTGATTTGCATTTTCCTGATGATTAGCAGTGTTGAACAACTTTCCATGTTTTCTTGCCCATCTGCATGTCCTCTTTGGAAAAATGTCTATTCAGGTCTTCTTTGTGGGCCAGTAAAGTGACAGCAGCTCTGGTTCAAGATCTCTCACGAGGTTGCAATCAAGATATCAGTTGGGTCTTTAGTTATTTGAAGGTTTGGCTGGAATTGGAGGATACACCTCCTACAAGACTCACCAACGTATCTGTCATAAGAAGGTCTTAGTTCCACCTGACTGTGATAGGAGACCTCAGTTCTTCACCATATAGACTTCTCCATAGGGCTGCTGGAGGGTCCTCATAACATGGCAGCCAAGTTCTCCTACAGGGAGGAATTCAAAAAAGGTGCAGTCCATTCTATGGTCTAGTTCTGGAAGTTTCATGCCATCAATTCTGCCATATTTTATTTATTAAGAGCAAGTCATTAGGTAGAACTCCACTTAAGGGTGGGTCATGAATTAAGCTCTACCTTTTGATAGAAGGGTCAAAGAATTTGGAAACATAATATAAAACTACCATGTTCTCCTCCTTCTCTTTGCTTTTATGATTCAACTAAAGGCCCACGGCCCACTGTCTGTAGGAAGGTTTCATGACCACTTCTACCTATGATAATTTATTTAATGTCCTATACCCTCTCCATATATTTACCATATAGAATTTATCAACTGTGGTATAACCAAATTACTTAGCCTACAATTCCAGATAATCCATCTCTGTTTGTCTGGAATGAGACTCAGGAATTTATATTATTTAAAAATATCATTTGTTGTATTTTTATATACAGCCATATTTGAGAACCACTGGTAATAAATTATATGTGAGCAATTGCAAGTTTACGTAAGTCATGTCCAAAGTTCTTTTATTAAGGAAATTATTGGAATTTGGGCCATATTTTTCTCCAGATAAATCATTTAAAAAACAGGAATTACGTGTGGCTGGAATAACATTCTCACATGATAATTTCACATTATTGGAATTAAAGAAAATAATAGGATTATGATAATATTAATTTTACCATTACCACCTCGCTCATTTCTCCCATTTGCTGAGTGCCTGTAAGAAAGGGAATTTTTATCCCTTAACTGTCCAAGTTAAAATGATATTTTTAGGGTTGCAGTTACACAAAGTTTTTTTTTTTCCTATTTGTAGATGCAATGGCAAACATTGAATTGTTGCAGTTAAAACACACAATGTTTAATAAGTCTTTAAAAAAAATAAAACACACAAGGAAAGTAATTTTATCCTCCAGGGTAATGACCATGTCAATTGCAACTACTGCTGCTGCTGCTTCCCTGAATTCCCCTTAGATGTTCTTTTTTCTTTTCAATTTGTTGTACCCTAACCAGTCACAGCATGGTCTTGTACGTCTTTGGAATAATTCATATCATTTTAATTATAACATGAAGCAATAGGTATGGGATCAAGTTTAATCTTGCCAGAAATTTAGACTTAGGGTTGAGTAGCATAATTTAAAATTTCTTAGTGGACTAGGTAAGAAACATGTTTACTTGTTGGATAGTTGAATATATGTGTCTGTGTATATGAAACATAGTAAACAGCAAATTGATTTCTAGTTTTATGACCAGTTTTACCCAAATTGTATATTTTTATTTATTTTAAACACACTTAAAAGGGGCAAGCCAATTATTTCTTCCTAACACGTGATGTTGACAACATGTATAGTAATGGGTTAATTTCTAAGATATTATGGGCTCTTGAAAATAGTTTTTAAATTAAAATACCACTTTTTAAAATAAAGATTTTTGTCAGTATAAAAGAATAAATTCAAAAATACAAAACCACATTCCTCCAAGTTTATTCATTGTAGCATTATTTTTGATAATAGAATACTGGAAAAATCTAAATGCCCTTCCACTGGAGAGTGGTTGAGTAAACTATGGTATATCCACGTAGTAGAGCACTGTGCAGTCATAAAAAAATGAGTGAGCATGACCTCTATGATCTGATAAGGAGTGATTTCCAGTATATCATATCAAATAGCAAAATAAGAGTAAGGTGAAAATAAGTATGTAGAGTAATCCACCATCTGTGGAAAAAAAGGAGAATAAGAAGGCTATATATGTGTGTGTGTGTGTGTGTGTACTTACACACACATATATATACCTACATACATACATATATACATATATGTATATGTTACATATACATATATAAAATCAGAATAATTGGGTGTGTGTTTGTGTAGCTATACATACATATTGCTTATTTTATAAAGAAACACAGAAATGATAACACAAAAACAAATTAAAATAGATACCTGTAGCTGGTTCAGTGAGGACAATGTAGAAGGAATAGGGATGGATATGAGGCCTTCAGGACTTTATCTTTTTATACAGTGATGACTTTAGAACATAGTCAAATATAAAATAAAATCAAGACATGCAAAAAAGTAACCTCCTAAAATTGAATACAAACTAAAGCAAATTAATATATATGTATAATGTAAACACACAGGAAAAAAGTATTTCAAGTTATATTTGATCAGAGTACAGCTTTAGGTTCTTTGAAAAGAAACTCTGAACTTCAGGAGGTTTGTCATTAGAGGGCATGAATTTATTAAATTGGAAAGTATTTTATATGAATTAAGTGATAGAGCAAATGAATAAATGCACAGTTGTGCTTTGGAACCAGTACTTTCAATATTAGGGAATGGGAGGAAAGACTGTGCTGTTGGAATTGAATTGGCAGTGATAACATAAATTTGTTAGATATATATAAGAAAATATAAACATTTCTTAGCTCTAGACGAAATGAAAGTGTAGTAACAATAAGGATGTCTAGTTTCCAGAACTTGACTTACACTGTCATTACCTGTGGCAGGGGTAGGAAGAGGGAAGGGTAGGTTAAACCAAATTTTTTAAAGAAAATGTTGGTTTTGGGTCTTGGACACAGAAATTACAAGCTGGATCTGAATCAAGGACCATTAGGGACATGTTCTGAAGACCTAAGATCTCTTTAAAAGCCACTGTTACAATAGCACAATTATAATGCTTTGAGGGCTTTGTTTCCTCATGTTGCAAATTCTAGGATGTAATTTACTGCAACTTCAGTTTTTACTAGAAGATCAAAGGTTACTAGTCTATAGCAGCTATTAACTGAATATGGCTCACAGAACATACCTTGCCCACTGTTTGTTCTCTTAAATAAAGTTTTATTGGAGCTCAGTGACACCCATTCATTTACGTATGATCTGTGGCTGCTTTTGCTCTGCAGTAGCAGAGTTGAATGGTTTCATTAGAGACAGTCTTGTCCATAAAGCATAAAATATTTATTATCTGTCCCTTTACAGAAAGAGTTTGCTTAACCCTAGTTATAGCAGTAGTTAGATATAGTTTTGGAAGATAAGTGAGTTCTAAGAATAGGTTTTGCTGGGAAGAACTTCTGCGAATTTAATGCTAAAAAAAGACAGATTTATGTTGAAAATGGTTCATAGAAAGTAAATCATCCAAGAGTCCACACTTTATTAAAGCTTTATTGAAGCATAATTTACATACCATAACATTCACCATTTTAAGCATATGATTCAATAATACATTCCCACAATTATATATGGAGTTGCACAACCATTGGCACAAATCCAGTTTTCAAGCATTTTCATTACTCTGAAAAATTCCCTGTACCTGTCTGCTTTCAATCCCTACTCTCACTCAGCCTCAAGCAACTATTTATCTCCTTTCCATCTCTATAAATTTGCCTTTTATGGACATTTCCTATAAATGGAATCATATATATCATGTTTACATCGGGCTTATTTCACTTAGGATACTGTTTTTAAGGTCCACTCATGTAGACACAGGATCAGTTTTTGTTCCTTTTGATTGCTAAACAGTGTTTCATCATATGGGTGTACGATGTTTTGTTTCTTCACCAGTGATGGACACATGGGTTGTTTTCAGTTTGGGGCTTTTATTAAGAATGCTGCTGCTGTGAACATTCACTCTGAAATCCTTATGTTAACAACGTATATTTTCATTTATCTTTTGTAGATTCCTAGGAGTGGAATTACTTATCATCTGGTAAGTTTATGCTTAAATTCTTAAGAAATTACCAAACTGTTTTCCAAAGTGGTCATACCGTGTTACATTCTCACAAGTGGATGTGGTTCCAGTGTTTCGCATCCCCACCAACAGTTATTTTCTTTCTATTTTAACCATCCTAGTAGATGTAAAATAGTATCTCATTTTAATTTGCATTTTCTGATAACAACGAACAGTGTTTCGTATGCTTCAGAGCTGCTTATGTGTTATCTTTGGTGAAATGTGTATTCAAATCCTTTGCTCATTTTTAACTGGATTTTTCGGTCTTTTTATTATAGAATTATTAGAGTTCTATAAATTCTAGATACAAATCTTTTATCAGATATCTAGTCTTAACTTTAACAACTCATTACTTCAAATCAGAGGCAGGCCAAAGTAGTATTAATCCTCTGATAAGTTGTAATGCCTTGTAGTAAATAAAGTGTAGACTTTGGAGTCAGGCGGTCCTGGGTTCACGTTTTATCCCTGCTGTTACCAGCTGTATAGACCCTGACTGGGTTGAGGCTCGAAGTTTTAATTTTCTTCTCTTTAAAGTGGAATTTATAATACAAACTTCATGTGAGAAATGAATGAGTGAGTTCAGATCAGCAACTTTCTTTGAAGTGAAATGAGTACGTAAAACCCAATTCCTGCCCTCTGATAGTTATATTCTCTTTGGGAGAGAGGTATTTAAATAGAGAATGTCATTCTGTGATAGCTGCTATTTTAAGGTATTGACAGGGTCCAGCTGATACTGGGCAGCAAGAAATTTGACTGAGTGAGGCAGAATGGTCAGGAAATCCTTTTTGGAGGATCTGATACTAGGAAGTGTTAGACACAAGATAGAAGTAAGCCACGAGGAGTGAGCATTCAAGGCTGGAACCAGTGTAGTTTTAAAAATATTCCCTTTGTGTTTGATTACTGAGTAAATCTTTTAGAAAAGATTTATAGGTGAATTTTCTTAGAGAATATTTGTTTTCCATCTACTGACAAAAAAGTGTTATTCATGTTGATGCCATCACGGCAAAGGAGAGCTAAATTCATGAGGCTTGTTGGTCAGTTGCAATAAGACTCGTGAAATATCTGATAATAAGGTTCAGAATCATTTCTAAAGGACTTAAAAATACATGCTGGAAGTGTTAGGTTGTAACTATGTATAAAAAAGAATCCAGAGTAATCCAGTTCCCACTTTTTTCTATTTCATTGCAATGATATAGTGCTACCAAAAAAATCAGCAAAGAAGGGAAAACGTGTTACTTTTGTCTAGTTGAAAGCGGGGAGACTATGTAAGGTATATTGACTTTTTTCATGCCACCTGACAACCACCAAACATTATTAGTGAAGCTCAGAGAACAGTCTAGTTGTGCATGAGTTTTGTATTAAATTGATAGCAGAATGAAAGTGTGATATTTAAGATGCTGAGGGATATGCCTGATGTCATTCAATGCCCTTTTCTTATTCTGTACATTTATTAGGAGCCTGCCAGCAAAAGGACTTGTATGTATAGGAATGTTCATGACAGCTTATTTACAGTAATTACAAATTAGAATAAATACATATGTCTAGCAATAGGATAATGTATTAAAAATTATGTTACACTGACATAATAGAATGGTACACAACAGTAAACAGGAGCAGTGCATTGATACATACAACTGACATGGGTGAATCTCAGAAATGCTATGTTGATTGGAAGCAACAGACACAAGCAAATACAGGCTATGTGGTTCCATTTACATTACATCCAAGAACAGGTAAAATAATCTTTACTGGTGGAAGTCACCTCCTAGGAGAGATGGCTACAGAGGGCTAGGGAAGAAGAAGAGGATTGACTGAGAACCAAACTAGAGAACTTTCTGGAATGATAGAAATTTTCTGTATCTTGTTTGAGCTGGTATATACAACTGTCAAAACTCATCACACTGTACACTTACTATGTTTGTAATTTACTGAGTATAATTTATATCTCAAAATTAAAATAACTATAATTAATATCGTTTAGCTTATACATTTCATCCTGGTGTACTATGCTCTTCTCTCACAATTGAGACCATATGGTATGAATCACTTACTATATGCTGATTGTTTGAATATAAGAGTGGTGCAAACTTTTAAATCTGAAAAAGATGTCATATGGTCATGGGCTGGTAGTGCTCTCCCTTAAGGAGAAGTTGCCACACAGCTGAAGAGAGAGATGAAGCATAGCTATAGGGTAGTTTCCTATACTGAAGCTCAAAGACTGTGTGTGTGTATGTGTCTGTGTGCGTGATGGGGGGTGATTTTACACAAAAGATAAAAGTGTGTTTGTTTTACTGACTCACTTGAAAATTGCAAACAGCACGCCTCTTCACCGGAAAATAATTCAGCATTTATCTTTCCCAAAAGAAGGACATTGTCGTACATAACCACAATATTATTGTCACATCCAAGAAATTTAACACTCATAAAATATTATCTGCAATTTACATGTAAGGCTAGATAATCAACAAAACAATAAATCAAGCCCTGATGTGTAGCAGTTGTTAATTTGATGATGTAAAAACTTCCATTATGGATGATTTTAAGCTATCATCATGATGTCACTGAACATAGAGCTGGGAAGGGATGTGCAATAACCCTCCAATACTTAGCATTTCCATCATACAGACATAATAGATAGAAATGACCTCAAGAGCATAGATTATAGCAAATTGAATTAATTAGTAGTGTATGGGTTGATCTTTGCAACCCTGTAAATATTTTGTTTCTCAAAAACTTTACACTCATTGGTTTTAGTATTCAAAAGTGTTCTTGACCTGAATCAGTTACTACTATACCTATGTCAGGATTGGTTAGTGTGAGCCCTTCAGGCTTGCTACTTTGTCCTTTTCTTTTTTCTCCTCTCCTCTCTTCTCTTCTCTTCTCTTCTCTTCTCTTCTCTTCTCTTCTCTTCTCTTCTCTTCTCTTCTCTTTTTAGATAATAAAAAATCACATAGTTTTTTGCTGCTGTTTATCGTGCCTTTTTAATCTCTTCACCTGAGAACAGTTCTGTTTCAGTTTTCTTTCCTTTTTCCATTAGGTTGATGTTTTCAAAATCTAGGCTAGTTGTCTTGTAGTCTAACAGTTTGCATTTGTCTGATTGTTTTCTCTAGATTAGATTCAGTGTAAAGACATAGATGCTTTCACTTAGGTATTGTTGATTACTTTCTATTGTATCACCGCAGAGGTACCTACTGTTAGTTTGTTCTGTTGTTAGCGATGCTAAATTTGACCATTTGAATACATTGGGGTCTGCCGGATCAATGCATCGTAAAAGTATTATTTCTCTTATAAATGTAGGAGAATAGTTAGGAAGTATGAATTTTGAATGTTTATCTTTTACTATAACACATTTAATCATAAGTTAATATAGTTTAATATTTAATAATGGTTAGGGTTGACCACTGGCTCACAAGATTTCTGATAATTAACAACTGGCTCTCATGAGATGGTATGAACTGTCTCTAGCACACTACTGTGCCTATCTCAATATAGTCCCAAATAGATAAACTATCAAATTATATGCTAAAATTCTATATATATATGAGAGAGACAAAATCAATAATTATAGTTCAGTAGTTATAATAGTGAATCCCGCTTGGAACCTGATATGATCAAATAGAACTATGCACAGATACAAAGTACAAATAACATGATTAATTGTGTCATCTAGTCTGTGTGTATCACTCTTGGTTGGTAGATATATAGACAGAAAGACACAGAGAGAAATCATTGTGTACAACAGAGAAAACTTAACTATGTTTCGAACACCCATGGCCCATTCACAGAAAAGTCAGGCATTTGCTAGACAACAAAGAAAGCCTTGGTGAATTCCAAAGACTCAAAATAAAACAAAACAACAACAAAAGCTGCTCCACTACTGATTATCGTTCTTTTACCACACTGCAGTAAAATTAGAGAAAAATAACAAAATAATAGATAAAATTAGATATAATTTTTTAAAAAATAATTACTAGGGTAAGAGAGAAAACACAAACTATTTCAGGCTGACTGACAGTGAAGACACAGAGTAGAGAAATGACAGATGCAATTCATTTAGTACTTGTCACTGACAAAAATAACTCTGAATACACTAAAGAAAAAACCCTGAAACTTGATATTCAGTTATGAAATGCATTAAACTTGTATTTTTTTATCTTAAATTCTTTTTTTAATGTACGCTTTTTATTTTTATTTTTTTACCTTTTTAACATCTTTATTGGAGTATAATTGCTTTACAATGGTGTGTTAGTTTCTGCTTTATAACAGAGTGAATCAGCGATACATATACATGCATTCCAATATCTCCTCCCCCTTACATCTCCCTCCCACCCTCCCTATCCCACCCTTCTAGGTGGACACAAAGCACCATGCTAATCCCCCTGTGCAGTGCGGCTGCTTCCCACTAGCTATCTGTTTTACATTTGGTACTGTATATATGTCATTGCTACTCTCTCACTTCATCCCAGCTTCCCCTTCCCCACCCCGTGCCCTCAAGTCCATTCTCTATGTCTGCGTCTTTATTCTTGCCCTGCCACTAGGTTCATCAGTACAGCTTTTTAAAATTCCATATATATGCGTTAGTGTACGGTATTTGTTTTTCACTTTCTGACTTACTTCACTCCATATGACAGACTCTAGGTCTATCCACCTCACTACAAATAATTCAATATCATTTCTTTTTATGGCTGAGTAATATTCCATCGTATATATGTGCCGTGTTTTCTTTATCCATTCATCTGTCAATGGACACTTACGTTGCTTCCATGTCCTGGCTATTGTCAGTAGAGCTGCAATGAACATTGTGGTACATGACTCTTATCGAATTATGGTTTTCTCAGGGTATATGCCCAGTAGTGCGATTGCTGGGTCATATGGTAGTTCTATTTTTAGTTTTTTGAGGAACCTTCATACTGTTCTCCATAGTGGCTGTATGATTTTATATTCCCACCAACAGTGCAAGAGGGTTCCCTTTTCTCCACACCCTCTCCAGCATTTATTGTTTCTAGATTTTTGATGATGGCCACTTTGACTGGTGTGAGGTGATACCTCACTGTAGTTTCGATTTGCATTTCTCTCATGATTAGTGATGTTGAGCATCCTTTCATGTGTTTGTTGGCAATCTGTATATCTTCTTTGAAGAAATGTCAGTTTAGGTCTTCTGCCCATGTTTGGATTGGGTTGTTTGATTTTTTGATATTGAGCTGCATGAGCTGCATGTATATTTTGGAGATTAATCCTTTGTCAGTTGCTTCATTTGCAGATATTTTCTCCCATTCTGAGGGTTGTCTTTTGGTCTTGTTTATGTTTTCCTTTGCTGTGCAAAAGCTTTTAAGTTTCATTAGGTCCCATTTGTTTATTCTTTTATTATTATTATTTCCATTTCTCTAGGAGGTGGGTCAGAAAGGATCTTACTGTAATTTATGTAATAGAGTGTTCTGCCCATGTTTTCCTCTAAGAGTTTTATAGTGTCTGGCCTTACATTTAGGTCTTTAATCCATTTTGAGTTTATTTTTGTGTATGGTGTTAGGGAGTGTTCTAATTTCATTCTTTTGCATGCAGCTGTCCAGTTTTCCCAGCACCACTTATTGAAGAGGCTGTCTTTTCTCCATTGTATACTCTTGCCTCCTTTATCAAAGATAAGGTGACAATAGGCTTTCTCTCCTGTTCCATTGATCAGTATTTCTGTTTTTGTTCCAGTACCATACTGTCTTGATTACTGTAACTTTGTAGTGTAGTCTGAAGTCAGGGTGCCTGATTGATCCAGCTTCGTTTTTCATTCTCAAATTGCTTTGGCTATTCGGGGTCTTTGGTGTTTCCATACAAATTGTGAATTTTTTTGTTCTAGTTCTGTGAAGAATGCCATTGGTAGTTTGATAGGGATTGCGTTGAATTTGTAAGTTGCTGTGGGTAGTATAGTCATTTTCACAATGTTGATTCTTCCAATACAAGAACATGGTATATCTCTCCATCTGTTTGTATCATTCTTAATTTCTTTCATCAGCATCTTATAGTTTTCTGCATACAGGATTTTTGTCTCCTTAGGTAGGTTTATCCTAGGTATTTTATTCTTTTTGTTGCAGTGGTAAATGGGAGTGTTTCCTTAATTTCTCTTTCAGACTTTTCATCATTAGTGTATAGGAATGCAAGAGATTTCTGTGCATTAATTTTGTATCCTGCTTCTTTACCAAATTCGTTAATGAGCTCTAGTAGTTTTCTGGTAGCATCTTTAGGATTCTCTATGTATACTATTATGTCATCTGCGGACAGTGACAGTTTTACTCTTCTTTTCTGATTTGGATTCCTTTTATTTCTTTTTCTTCTCTGTTTGCTATGGCTAAAACTTCCAAAACTATGTTGAATAACAGTGGTGAGAGTGGGCAACCTTGTCTTGTTCCTGATCTTAGTGGAAATGGTTTCTGTTTTATACCATTGAGAACGATGTTGGCTGTGGGTTTCTCATAAATGGCCTTATTATGTTGAGGTAAGTTCCCTCTGTGCCTACTTTCTGGAGGGTTTTTATCATAAATGGGTGTTGAATTTTTGTCTAAAGCTTTTTCTGTATCTATTCAGATGACCATATGTTTTTTCTCCTTCAATTTGTTAATATGGTTTATCACATTGATTGATTTGCATATATTGAAGAATCCTTGCATTCCTGGGGCCAACCCCACTTGATCATGGTGTATGATCCTTTTAATGTGCTGTCGGATTCTCTTTGCTACTATTTTGTTGAGGATTTTTGCATGTATATTCATCAGTGATGTTGACCAGTAATTTTCTTTTTCTGTGGCATCTTTGTCTGGTTTTGGTGTCAGGGTGATGGTGGCCTTGTAGAATGAGTTTGGGAGTGTTCCTCCCTCTGCTATATTTTGGACGAGTTTGAGAAGGATAGGTGTTATCTTTTCTCTAAATGTTTGATAGAATTCACCTGTGAAGCCATCTGGTCCTGAGCTTTTGTTTGTTGGAAGATTTTTAATCACAGTTTCAATTTCAGCACTTGTGATTGGTCTGTTTATATTTTCTGTTTCTTCCTGGTTCAGTCTCAGAAGGTTGTGCTTTTCTAAGAATTCCTTCATTTCTTCCAGGTTGTCCATTTTGCGGGCATATAATTGCTTATAGTGATCTCTCACGATCCATTGTAGTTTTGCAGTGTCAGTTGTTACTTCTTTTTCATTTCTAATTCTATTGATTTGAGTCCTCTCCCTTTTATTCTTGATGAGTCTGGCTAATGGTTTATCAATTTTCTTTATTTTCTCAACGAACCAGCTTTTAGGTTAATTGATCTTTGCTATCGTTTCCTTCATTTCTTTTTCATTTATGTCTTATTTGATCTTTATGATTCCTTTCCTTCTGCTAACTTTGTGGGTTTTTTGTTCTTCTTTCTCTAATTGCTTTAGGTGTAAGGTTAGGTTTTTTATTTGAGATGTTTCTTGTTTATTGAGGTAGGATTGTATTGCTATAAACTTCCATCTTAGAACTGCTTTTTCTGCATCCCATAGGTTTTGGGTTGTCGTGTTTTCATTGTCATTTGTTTCTAGGTATTTTTTGATTTCCTCTTTGACTTCTGCAGTGATCTCTTGGTTATTTAGTAGTGTATTGTTTAGCCTCCAAGTGTTTGTATTCTTTACAGATTTCCTCCTGTAATTGATATCTAGTCTCATAGCATTGTGGTCAGAAAAGATAGTTGATGCGATTTCAATTTTCTTAAATTTTTCAAGGCTTGATTTGTGACCCAAGTTATGAACTCTCCTGGAGAATGTTCCATGAGCACTTGAGAAGAAAGTGTATTCTGTTTTTTATGGATAAAATGTCCTGTAAATGTCAGTTAAGTCCATCTTGTGTAATGTGTCATTTAAAACTTGTGTTTTCTTTTTTATTTTCATTTTGGATGATCTGTCCATTGGTGAAAGTGGGGTGTTAAAGTCCCCTACTATGATTGTGTTACTGTCGATTTCCCCTCTTATGGCTCTTAGCATTTGCCTTATGTATTGAGGTGCTCCTATGTTGGGTACATAAATATTTACAATTGTTGTATGTTCTTACTGGATTGATCCCTTGATCATTATGTAGTGTCCTTCTTTGTCTCTTGTAATAGTCTTTATTTTAAAGTCTATTTTTGTCTAATATGCGACTTGCTACTCCAGCTTTCTTTTGATTTCCATTTGCATGGAATATCTTTCTCCACTCCTTCACTTTCAGTCTTATGTGTCCCTAAGTCTGAAGTGGGTCTCTTGTAGACAGCATATGTACAGATCTTGTTTCTGTATCCATTCAGGCAGTCTATATCTTGGTTGGAGCATTAATCCATTTACATTTAAGGTAGTTATTGATATTTATGTTCCTATTACCATTTTATAAATTGTTTTGGGTTTGTTACTGTAAGTCTTTTCCTTCTCTTGTGTTTCCTGCCTAGGGAAGCTCCTTTAGCATTTGTTGTAGAGCTGGTTTGGTGGTGCTGAATTCTCTTGCTTTTGCTTGTCTGTAAAGCTTTTAGTTTCTCCATCAAATCTGAATGATATCCTTGCTATGTAGAGTAATCTTGGTTGTAGTTTTTTTTCCCTTTCATCACTTTAAATATGTCCTGCCATACCCTTCTGACTTGCAGAGTTTCTGCTGAAAGATCAGCTGTTAACCTCATGGGGACTCTGTTGTATGTTAATTGTTGCTTTTCCCTTGCTGCTTTTAATATTTTTCTTTGTATTTACGTTTTGATAGTTTGATTAATACGTGTCTTGGCATGTTTCTCCTTGGATTTATCCTGTATGGGACTCTCTGTGCTTCCTGGTCTTGATTGACTATTTTCTTTCCCATATTAGGGAAGTTTTCAATTATAATCTCTTCAAATATTTTCTCAGTCCCTTTTTTCTTCTCTTATTCTTCTCGGACCCCTGTAATTCGAATGTTGGTGCATTAAATGTTGTCCCAGAGGTCTCTGAGATTGTCCTCAATTCTTTTCATTGTTTTTCTTTATTCTGCTCTGTGGTAGTTATTTCCACTATTTTATCTTCCAGATCACTTATCCGTTCTTCTGCCTCAGTTGTTCTGCTATTGATTCCTTCTAGAGAATTTTTAATTTTGTTTATTTTGGTGTTCATCATTGTTTGTTTGCTCTTTAGTTCTTCCAGGTCCTTGTTAAACGTTTCTTGTATTTTCTCTATTGTATTTCCTAGATTTTGGATCATCTTTACTATCATTACTCTGCATTCTGTTTCAGGTAGACTGCCTGTTTCCTCTTCATTTGTTAGGTCTGGTGGGTTTATACCTTGCTCCTTCATCTGCTGTGTATTTCTCTGTCTTCTCATTTTGCTTAACTTACTGTGTTTGGGGTCTCCATTTCATAGGATGCAGGTTTGCAGTTCCCATTGTTTTGGTGTCTGCTCCCAGTGGGTAAGGTTCGTTCGGTGGGTTGTGTAAGCTTCCTGGTGGAGGGTACTGGTGCCTGTGTTCTGGTGGCTGAGTCTGGGTCTTGTCTTTCTGGTGGGCAGGACTATGTCCGGTGCTGTGTTTTGTCTGTGAACTTATTATGATTTTAGGCAATCTCTCTGGTAATGCATGGGTTTGTGTTCCTGTCTTGCTAGTTGTTTGACCTATGGTGTCCAGCACTGTAGCTTGCTGGTTGTTGAGTGGAGCTGGGTCTTAGCACTGAGATGGTGTTTTCTGGGAGATGTTTCACCGTTTAATATTACATGGGGCTGGAGGTCCCTGGTGGACTGATGTCCTCAACTAGGCTCTCCCACCTCAGAGACTCAGGCCGGACACCCAGCCAGAGCACCAAGACCCTGTCAGCCACATGGCTCGGAAGAAAAGAGAGAAAAATAAGTAAGTAAGTAAGTAAACAAATAAATAAATAAAATTTAAAAGTTCTTAAAATGGAAAAAAAATATTAAAAATGAAAAAATAAAAAGTAATTTAAAAAAAGAGAGATGGAAAGAAAAAAGCAACCAAGCCAAAAAACAAATCCACCAATGATTACAAGAGCTAAAAACTATACTAAGCAAACAAACAAAAAAAACCAGACAGACAGAACCCTAGGACAAATAGCAAGAAAAAAAGCTATACAGACAAAAACACATAAAGAAACATACACACTCACATAAAGAGAAAAAGGAAAAAAAAAAGCATATATATAAATAAAATAAAAAACGAAAGAGAGCAACCAAATCAATAAACAAATCTACCAGTGTTAATAAGTTCTAAATAATAAACTAATAGAAACATAAAACTAGAAAGAAATTAGATGCAGAAGGCAAACCAGAAGTCTGCAGTTGCTCCCAAAGTCCACTGCCTCAATTTTGGGATGATTCATTGTCTATTCAGGTGTTCCACAGATGCAGGGTACATCAAGTTCATTGTGGAGATTTAATCCGCTGCTCCTGAGGCTGCACAGAGAAATTTCCCTTTCTCTTCTTTGTTCGCACAGCTCCCGGGGTTCAGCTTTGGATTTGGCCCCTACTCTGCGTGTAGGTCACCTGAGGGTGTTTGTTCCCTACCCAGAGAGGTCGGGGTTAAAGTAGCAGCTGATTAGGGAACTCTGGCTCACTCAGGCTGGGGGGAGGGAGGGGTACAGAATGCGGTGCTAGCCTGCGGCGGCAGAGGCCAGTGTGACGTTGCAGCAGCCTGAGGTGCGCCATGCGTTCTCCCGGGGAAGTTGTCCCTGGATCCCGGGACCCTGGCAGTGGCTGGCTGCACAGGCTCCCAGGAGGGGAGGTGTGGATAGTGACCTGTGCTTTCACAGAGGCTTCTTGGTGGCTGTAGCAGCAGCCTTAGCATTTCATGCCCGTCTCTGTGGTCTGCGCTGATAGCTGCGGCTCACACCTATGTCTGGAGCTCATTTAGGCTGTGCTCTGAATCCCCTCTCCTTGCGCATCCCGAAACAATGGTCTCTTGACTCTTAGGCAGTTCAAGGCTTTCTCCCCAGACCTCTTCCTGGCTAACTGTGGTGCACTAGCCCCCTTCAGGCTGTGTTCACGCAGCCAACCCCAGTCCTCTCCCTGGGATCTGACCTCTGAAGCCTGAGCCTCAGCTCCCAGGCCCCACCCACTGCGGCAGGTGAGCAGACAAGCCTCAGGCTGTTGAGTGCTGGTCGGCACTGATCCTCTGTGAGGGAATCTCTCCGCTTTGCGCTCCTCACCCCTGTTGCTGTGCTCTCCTCTGTGGCTCCGAATCTTCCCCCCTGCCCACTCCTGTCTCCACCAGTGAAGGGGCTTCCTAGTGTGTGGAAAGTTTTCCTCCTTTACAGCTCCCTCCCAGAGATGCAGGTCCCATCCCTATTCTTTTGTCTCTGTTTTTCGTTGTTTCTTTTGCCCTACCCAGGTATGTGGGGATTTTCTTGCCTCTTGGGAAGTCTGAGATCTCCTGCTGGTGTTCCGTAGGTGTTCTGTAGGATTTGTTCCACATGTAGGTATAGTTTTGATGTATTTGTTGGGAGGAAGGTTATCGCCATGTCTTACTCCTCCGCCATCTTGAAGGCTCCCCTTGCATTAAACTTTTATATTAAAACTGAGAGAGAAAACAACAGGGAAGGAAACAAACAAAACAAATATCAAAAAAGCTAATATTAAAGTTATATAAAATATTAAAAAATCAGTAAATGCAAAAATTAATATCATAGCTTGAAATGACAAAAAGCAAAAGAGATGATTATGAATACTGTATTATAGACAGACCTTGGACATGACTCATCAAGGGAAAAGAAAAAGCAGATGTGAATATTTTGCAGAGTGCAGAAAGGAAAGAAAACCAGTATATATTAAAATTTTAAATATTTGATTAGTTAGTTACACCAATAAATTTTAACACCTAGAATACATTGATAACCTTCTAGAAAATTGTGAATTACCAGATTTAACCACCAAATAAATAGAATGTTGAACAAATAAAAACCTATAAAAGACACTGAAGTGGGCTCCCCTGGTGGTGCAGCGGTTAAGAATCCATCTGCCAATGCAGGGGGCACAGATTCAAGTCCTGGTTGTGGAAGATCCAACATTCCATGGAGCAGCTAAGCCCGTTTGCCACAACTACCAAGCCTGCGTTCTAGAGCCTGCGAGCCACAACTATTGCGCCTGCACGCCTAGAGCCCAAGCTCCACAACAAGAGAAGCCACTGCAATGAGAAGCCTGCACACTGCAATGAAGAGTAGCCCTGCTCACCGCAACTAGAGAAAGCCCGTGCACAGCAATGGAGACCCAAAACAGCCAAAAATAAAAATAAATAAATAAATAAAGACACTGAAGTGATGGTCTAAAATTTCCCGCTTGAAAAATCATCACCCTCAGGTGGCTTCAGAAGTGAGTTCTACCAAAATTTCAGAGTCTATCTTATATGAGTTTTTCCAGAATTTACAGGAAAATGGGACATTTATAAATTCATTTTATGAAGTCACATAGTTCTAATGCCAAACTGAGATAAGGATAATCTAAAATAACTGAATTAAAAGCCAATTGCATTATAGACATAGGTTTTAAAAAATTAAATACAGTAGTGGCCAACATATGTCCCTATGTCATTGACTTAGTTTACAGCACTGATATTTCTTTTCAGTCCTGCCTCTGATGGTGTTCTAAGTCATCTAGTATGTTTTTGTTTCCTTGCGTTTCTTTTTACATTCATCATCCTTTCATCTCATGAAGTAATATTTTCATATCAATCTGTTATCTTCTTTTGGTTTTCTGTTTCTGTATTAGAAAGCATGTCTTTTCACGCATATTAAAGTTATCAGGCCATATTTAAAATCTTTCTTTCCTTTTTGCTATATTAACTCCTAATAGTTCACTCACAAAAGTTGCATTCATCACTTGGAGAACTGGCTCATGAAAAAAGAATGTAAAATAGTGGTTGGATTTGTTCCAAGAGATCCTTCGTGTTAAGCATAATATAAAAAGAAGGCTTACAGAATATAGCTTTATCTTTGGAAAGCATGTATTTCAATATTAACTATATGCCTATGATTATTATTACTAAGATTTAACAAAAAACCCCTACAGGTTTTAGAGGGCTTGTTATGTTCCAGAAATGGCCTTGTTTTCTATTCATATTGTCCATGAGAAAAGTAGAACTTAGTCAAACAAGGATCTTGCTCAAGATCAGCCAATTAGTTAGTGGCAGAGCCAAAATTTAGATTCATCCTAACTCTCCTAACACCGTACATAACCTTTACTGTTAAATACTGGGCTCTAAAGTATTATTGGATATTACAAGGTACCTATTCTCTACATATTATAAAATAATCAACATAAATTCATATTTCTAACATCACTTCATCTATTTTATAAATGTGTATTTTCTCATTTTTGCCAGAAGTCTGACAGTTTTGAAAATGGAATCTAAGACTATAACATTATTCCCCTTAGGTTAAAAATGTGTAAACCTTTGGGACAGTGATTCATGCATAAGAATGCATAATAAAGTAATAAGGATGGTTATTTTAAAAATAGATTATGCTACACAGATATTCATTTAAATATTGTATCTAAAGGCAAAAACATGATACATACTAAATGTCTTAAAAAATGGAATTAACGAAATAAAATATTGGAATACCATCAATGGAATAGTATGAAAGCATTTTTTAAAAGCACTGACAATGTAGAACACAGTTAGCAACATGAAAAGGTGTTGATAAACAAACAAGTTACTTTTTGGTGTTTAAAAATATTTTCACTGAATTTTACACTTCCAAAGGGTGACTTTTATGGTATGTGAATTATTTTTTTTGTTAAAAATATTCATTCTTCTTTGGCACAAATTAAAACAAGGGGTCAATTGGTGAAAGGATTTCTTTTCCATACCTGCATGACAAATATATCCTTCTCTTCACTTGTAAAATTTAAAATAAACAGTATTGACACAATTTCCCATGTATTTCTGTGTGCAGAACATATCCTATCCATGAAATAATGAAGTATACTAAGTATTAAACAATGGCTACCTTTTGTATCTTCACCCATGAATGATTTTCATTTTTATATTTCTATTTAAACAAACCTTCTGATTTTTCCATGTTGAGCATTGTCTTGATTATTAAATATAAAATATAATTTAAAAAATTTTATTCTTTTTTAAAAAATTTGTTTATCTTTGGCTGTGTTGGATCTTTGTTGCTGCGTGCAGGCTTTCTTTAGTTGTGGCGAGTGGGGACTATTTGTTGGGGTGTGCAGGCTTCTTATTGAGGTGGCTTCCCTTGTTGCGAAGTACGGGCTCTAGGCACACTTGCTTCAGTAGTTGTGGCTCGTGGGCTCTAGAGCACAGGCTCAGTAATTGTGGAGAATGGGCTTAGTTGCTCTGAGGCATGTGGGATCTTTCCGGACCAGGGCTTGAACCCGTGTCCCCTGCATTGGCAGGTGGATTCTTATCCACTGCACCCAGGGACATCCAAAAATTTTTTATTCTTTACATGACTGCTAATCCTTCTCTGTAGAGTGCTAGTTTAGAGTCAGAGTTCTCAACTATGGTTATTGTTTGTCTATTTTAAACACAGATTTCTTCTGCTTTGCATGAAACAATTGGGCAGTATCTGTCCATTTTATTAGTGGACTCTTAATTGGCTGGTTGGTTGAGGCTCTGCTAAGCATGGTGAGTGGAGGTCGGCAGTGTAAGAGTAGCTGGTATGGGAAGGGCCAAGCATGGATTATAGTGGACGGTGACAATGCATTTTCAAAATTGCCACCTAGAGGTGCACTGTTTGACTTTTCCTTAACATTGAATAAATTAAAACAAGGGAGCACTCGGGTGAATTATTTCTTATTCCTGCTTGAAGTTAATCAAATATACCTTCCTCCTCACCTATAAAACGGGAATTAAAAGACATCAACCTAGGACTTATGTGAGGATTTTATCAGATAATATATATTTGAGAGACAAATCTATAATTTCTTGGCATATAGAATAGAAATAGAAAATAAAAATTATGTAAATCTGAAAAGATATTCTTAAATATTTTTCTGTTATAAACTTGGCTAGTCCCTAATGAAGTAAACATCCCTCAAACCTCAGTCAGAAATGATTTCTGTGTTTATATATTGAAATGGTTATCTTTTGCCCTGATTTGAAGTGAGTGTTAGGATTATCTTTCTGGAGGTAAACTTCTTAGCTATGTGGCCCTATAAAGTTGGCCACTGCTTTCGGGGTTGCCTGAACTAACTCGCATTCCCAAGCAATTACTAAATCAGAATCTGTAGGGAAGATTCTTTCCTTACATCAGGAAAATTTGGGGAACACCTTGTTCAGGGATTAAAAAGATCAGCCCTGGAACCAGAGGAACAGACTGAATGAGACTTTCTGTTGCACCCCTTTGATCCAGTTTTTTAATCTTTCTGGGTTTTAGTTTCTTCATCTCTAAAATGAATGCTCAAAAGAAGCTGGATGATTGGGTAATTATGGGGATGGAATTAATATACATAAAGTCCTTAAGACAGTACCTGGAAAAACTCTTTTCAATCAGTCCTTGCTACTTCTGTTGTTGTTACTATTACTTTTTCAGTGTGTAAAGGAAGATTATTGCACAATTTTCTCTCCCCCAGTAAGTGTTCAGTATGAAGTGTGGCATAATAATGATGGCAGTTAAAGTTACCCCATCTGTAGAAATCCTTTTATTTAAAACACCCCATGAAATATGTCCAAATATTTGATTCTCCTCCACAAATTAACTCTTTTATGCTTATATCTTTAGAAGTTCCTACAATTAATGTTTGCTAGTGGTTGGTCCTCAAATTACATTTTAAGAAGGCTTTATTGTATCCAACTTCATCTGCAGACTGATTTAAAATTCACAAAGCCTTGCATTATCACACATCAAATGTCACAGTCTGCCAGTTAATCTTATTGAAAGGTTAGTTATGTGTAGCACCTGCAAAGGTGTCTGAACTGAAGATTCCCAGGATTTGATGCTAAAATGGGGATGAAAGTAAAATTAAATTGAGGATTGGAAAGGCAGCTGTGTATTAACTAACTTTTGGCTATCTCAATGTCTTAAAACTTCCAGCATAGTTTTCATTGGTTATTGATGACAACAACAACATATACAACAAATATCAACCTTCTCTTTCTGAAAACAAGGTAGTTTTCAGGTTTGCTTCTCTCTGTATAATAACAAAATAAGGTAGAAAAAAATTTTAATAGCATATTAGGTTTTTATTCATCCACTAAACTAAGAACTTTTTTTAGGATGTCAAATTCCACAAATTCTCAATTAGATATGTGTAAGTTACTTTCATTGTGCAGAAAATTTAAATATTAGTCTAGTCCCACTAAGCAGCAGTTCTGTGATCAGTTTTTGCAAGGATGTGTGCTCTGGGAATGTGATCTTTAATATTTAACTCAATCCAAATATAATTATAAAGGACAAACTTCTGGGAAAAGGAAAGAAAATTGCAGCTCCATTTGGATTACATACTTTTTGATTATTTCATAGACACAAATGTCTAGAAGGACAAGAGAGGTAACATAAATGATTGTAATGGGTCAGCTCAGGTGTGCGTGTCCCGTTTGATGGGGCCAAAAGCCCCCTCCGCCACTTCAATTCATGGCCAACTCTGAGAAGAAACAGAGGGTTATAGAGAGGAATGTCAAGGTGTTCTTGTTCAATTGCACCAAGGTAAAGAGTTTATTTGGTGGGGGGCGTTTTCCTTCCATACCAATGCTCCTCCCAACCCCACCAGACCCATGAGTCTAAAGCCCACCATAGCAAGTCTCCTGGGCCATTTGAGTAAGGAGGTTGCCTAATATTTAGCTGTTGGTAGACTTTGTAAAGACAGTATGGGGGCAGCATTTCTACTAAAAGATCAAAATTCAAGCTGCTGTTACAGGTATTCTCTTCTCAGAAGCCAGGGTGAGTGTGGTTAACATAGCTCCTCTCTTGGGGCAATGTGTAGAATCCATTAAAATCATGATGGATGGGTTTTTGTAGCAAGGCTCAGGTCCTGCTGTCATCTCTGACACCAGCTGTGAAATCAGTTGCTCTCTTGAGCAAAAATTGGGTGGTTTCAACTCAGTTTTTCTGAATCCAAGGAGGTTTTAAAAGCATCCTCTTCACGTTCCTTCTTCTTGTACTTTGTTCAACAAGAAATGTTTTCTTCTATCTGCTTTTCAGTGTAGTGGTTATGGGTAACCTTTGTGTCCTGCTATATTAGAGTTTTCCAATTTGGACAAAAAGTGTGGGAGGCTGAGGGACAGAGAGTATGTAAGTGTTGAGGAAGCCACGGATTTGCGCTACTCAGATCTCTTTGAAGAGAACTTGCTGCGGGGAGCAGCTGACTGAGAGTCTCAAGCTGCCAATCCAGAGAACTTGGAAGCCTCACGTACCAAGGGTTGCCTCCCCGCAGTGACAAAGGAGGGTGGGCTTCTAGTGCCGGTTGGATTCCTGCTCAGAAGGATTCTGCTAACAGGCAGCTTGCTTAAGGACGCCGCATTGTTCTGGCAGAAAATTTTTCAGACCCAAGCTGTGGTCTGAGGCTCTTCCTACCCAATCCTTCCTCCACGTTCTCCTTTCATAGGTTTCAGACCTGCCTTGTGGTCTGAAGATTTCTCCCTTTCTCCATCACAGGTGTTTCTTCCACTAAATCTCTTCAGTGAGGCATCTGCTTCTCGCAGTGCATATGTGACTTACATATATGTATGATATATGTGGAGGGTTGTGTGTATATATATGTATGTGTTTTTGTGTGTCCTTTCTGTTACAATGTGTATTTCTATAATGTAAACTAGATCACATACAATTCGCATATAGCAGAAAAATACTAATAAAATGTGGAAGTTGCATTAGTCTGTGCTTGATTTTCCCAACATGCCAATATTTTGAAGCCGTCTGGGACATGCTTTCCCAGAATTAAAAGAGAAACCTTCAGGAAGTAGGAAATACTACATAAGTGCTTTCTATTAGTGCAAATACTAGCTGGTTTAGTGGCTTTAAGAACTGCTAAGCTTTCCATAATGTCTCTGCCAAAACTGCAAATGCAAATGAATCTGCAAAGATATTTCCTGTGTGTTTAGAAAAAACTGAGGTGGAAGTCCACACTGTGACATTTTTAATTTTGATAAAACTGGTCTCAATTGGGAGTATATCCCTCTAAGTAAGTTTATCTTGGGGGAAGAGGCATGAACCTTGGAAAAAAACTGATGGATTTTCACCTTAGGTGTCAAGGCCAGTTGAGATTTAACTCTGATAATATTTATATTAAGATTATTATTGCTTTTATTAGTACTTTGGCTACAAAGTTACATAGGTTTTAGTGCTCTGCCTTCAGTTATTTTCTAAAAGTATACAGTTATTTTAGTATGTGATTTTGTAGAACACAAGTTTTCTCTCATTATAGAAGAAACTCCAGTGTATATCAATATAGATATATATTTGTTCATTCTTTTCAGAGAGCCAGGGTTTGGCAAATTAACAGCTTTTGTGCAAAGATTGTCCTCAAAATGAGCTTGAAAGTCCTCTTTTGGAGCTCAGAAGCTAAACACTGAATCTTTCTTTTTCATTTGTGCTCTAACCATCCTCTCTTTCCACTTAGGCAGTGGATAATCCAGAACGAATTCAGAGAAGACCCATATTAAAAATGCAAAGAAGAAGCAAATGCATATTTGAAATTATGTCTTCATGTGGGCTTGTTGCTGGTGCTGACTAGTCACCTTCTAAGTGAGTCACTGTGCACTTACCCACCCTGAAGCACTCAGGATTCAAATTCATGCACCAGAAGAAGGGAAGAATATTCATAAGTTGTGGACCTTCAGGATCACTTGGTAAGTTGAAAAAACTGAACACCAATGGTTTGCTATTTTAAGCACATAACAGGAGGGAAAAAATAGCTTAGGAAGGTGAGAATGTATTTTATCAAATGCTACTTACTACTGTTTGCACAGACGTGAAGTATTTTTCTCCTACAGCCACTTAAATGATGATCTTTTGCTAGGAAATTTTCATTCCTATTACCTAAGAGAAATACCAAAGCATAAATATATTTTCAGGTTTGCAGAAAAAATTAAATCTCAGTTATGGATTCCTTTGTCCTCAAATAAATTGTATGTCTTCTCTGGGAGGGAAGTTTGAGATGTAACTTCATAAAAGTAAAATCCAGGAGTGAAGAATAGCTTTTCCTCTACTCTAATGATGGGAAGAGTAGTAAGGGGCATATATCATGACAGATGATTTGGAAAAACTATAAGAAAGCCTTTCCAGATAAGGCAGTTCTAAAATACTGCAGTGTTGAAAAGGATTACCAGGGGAGTTCCCTGGTGGCACGGTGATTAAGAGTCCACTTGTCAATGCAGGGGACATGGGTTCGATCCCTGGTCTGGGAAGATCCCACATGCTACAGAGCAACTAAGCCTGTGCGCCACAACTACTGAGCCTGTGCTCTAGAGCCTGTGAGCCACAACTACTGAGCCCATGTACCACAACTACTGAAGCCTGTACCCCTAGAGACTGTGCTCCGCAACAAGAGAAGCCACTGCAATGAGAAGCCCACACAGCACAACAAAGAGTAGCCCCTGCTTGCCATAACTAGGGAAGGCTTACACGCAGCAACGAAGACCCAAAATGCAGCCAAAAATAAATAAAATTTTTAAAAAGTCATTATCACCTTTAAAAAATAAATAAATAAAAAGGATTACCAAGAAACAAAGTTCAACACTATCGTCTTTAGAGCACTGTGTCCTAAATAAAGGTAGAAGGAAGAAGAGAATGGTCATGGGTCACATGGCCCTAGCACATGATAAATCTTATCTATCTTATCTAACTTTAATGGTAGGTTAAGGTTCTTACAATTCTGCTGTCCCATTCTTTTCATGAAATATTTGATTTATGATTTTATATTTTCCTATTCACATGATTAGGAGAACAGAAAAATAAAGGTGGAATTCATCTCCAACAATTAGTCTGTAACAGTGGTTCTCAAACAATGGTAGGTAGTAGAATGACTTGAAAAAAAAAAAGTATAATGGTGCCTTACCCAGAGCGTACAGAATCAGATTTCCTGAGTGTGGAGCATCTATCTTTACTTGTTTTAAAAGTTTAAAATGATATATATTTTCTCAAAGATTGACTTGAAATTCCTTTCAAGAATAAAACAGTCATTTAAATTTCCTTATGCAAAACTAAACAGAAACTACACCAAGAAAACTGAAGTCCATCTGGAACTTTTAAGCTACACGACGGTCACCTAAAATCATTAGTGGAAGAGATAGGGCCTGAATTCAACAAAGTGAAATTGAAAGTCACCTTGGTCTTTAAAAAAAAAAAAGACTTTAGAACAGAAATGTCAAGAACAGATGTTTTAGGAAAAAATATAAGATTTTTTAACCCTATGATTTATATTCAGTTAGGAGTAGGCTTTAGCAGAGGTAGTCAAATATCTTTATAAAATATGTGAAATTAACTGTTACATTACAAAATGCCTTGTGACTGAGTAAACTGAGGGTCTCTGGTGCACCAGAGGTCATTTGGAAGGTGGACTGGGGTCACTAAAGTGAAGTCACAGGATATGAGCATTGCCAATGCCCACCAGAGTATAACTCTTTTCCCTTACCCCTCAATATAATTGTTAAATTACCATGGGCAATAAAGGGAGACTTTAGGATAACAAATATTTAAGTAAACGCTGATCTTCCTTGTATTTTGAACATATATTACAAGTGAAATCATTCCCACCACATAATCTGCTGTAAACATTGCCTATTTTCTTTTTCATTTTCAGGAAAATTATTCCTGCATTCAATAGTTATAAAGAATGAAAAAACAAAATGTGGGATTAAAAAAATCATGAGTGGGCTTCCCTGGTGGCACAGTGGTTGAGAGTCTGCCTGCCGATGCAGGGGACGCGGGTTCGTGCCCCGGTCCGGGAGGATCCCACATGCCGCGGAGCGGCTGGGCCCGTGAGCCATGGCCGCTGAGCCTGCGCGTCCGGAGCCTGTGCTCCGCAATGGGAGAGGCCACAACAGTGAGAGGCCCACGTACCGCAAAAAAAAAAAAAAAAAAAAAAAAAAAATCATGAGTTATACTATAGTTTTAACACATATAGGTTTTATTACATGGCTATAATTACGAAAAGAAAGTTTCTGCATTGTCTTTGGTTCTCGTTATTAGAAGTAACACCCTCCAGCCTGACTGAGCCTGGCAGTCTATACCATTACCTCACTGAACTTCAAAAGACATTTGTAAGATGGACAGTTGTCAGTAAGTAGCCTGCTTCCATCCTACTTTGATATTAGCTTAACAACTGGAAGGATCTGGCTGTTTAAATATTAAACACATATTCAATTATTAAAGAGTTAACATTCTTTTTCTGATTATTAAACCTGTATGGAAAGAGCATTGAAACTAACATGCAGTCTGTTACCAGTTTCACAGACTGCAATGTCACATATGCTAAATTGTTTCTATACTGTCTTGGCCGTCAGAACAGGGCTCAGCAACACCAGAATCTGATGAAAACACAATTAAAACTACTGCTCAAATGTTCCAGTGGCCACAGTGGATCATTTCCAAGAGGGATGTTCAGATTATTGCTCAAGGCAAAATGACTACAGATTATTGTTTTGCCATTGATCTAACAGGAAAGAATTGCCAGCTAATGGACCTCAGGAAAGAGACTAATTAAAGGAATAAAAAGGTAGCTCCTACTCCACCCTTTTTCAAACATGAACAAGTCTAACAATAGGATGTAAGATTCATTAAAAACCAACAGTAAGGAAAAATAAATGCATTAAATACTGAATTTCTGGATAAGTAACAGCATTCCATAAATACTACATCAAACAATTAGCTAATAAAGTTCAATAGTTTATCACCTTTGGACGTGTTACCATGAAATTTAAATATTCAAATACCTTAATTAATGTCTTAAAATTAATTTAATAATATAGACTATCTCATCCCAATTGCTGGTTTGAATAATTCTAGGGGTCCCCCATCCTCCTGAACAAATGATTTTGATCAGGATATTATACTTTCTTGCCTTAGTCTGTTCTTATAGAAAATAGGAAGGAGAAATATAAGGAAAATTTGGTAGAACTAGTTTTAGAAATAAAATTTGATTTGCTGCCCAGTATCCAGCATTTCATATATACATGAGCATTCAGCTATCTTGCTAAATTACTACAGATAAATTTTCCTAAAATTAAACATTATATTAGGTAAACCCAACAAACATGAGATCATATGTTTCATGGTAAACATTAGGCTGGGCCATGACATGCAAGAAATGTCAATAAGAAAAATGACATCCAACTCTCAAGAGACTGTACTCTCAAGGTGGAATATTCATGTAATGGAGTCTAATGATACTGGTACTTCTGCTACCATTATTAGGTTATGTGACTCCAGACAAGTCATGTCACCTCATCCACAAAATGAGGTGCTGGATTAAATACTCTCCCTTTCTCCTTTTCACACTATAATTTTACAATCTGCAAATTAATAAGGGGAAATGGGGCTGAGATAATGCATGAACCTAGAAAAGAAGAAGTCATTGACATTTAGCCTTGGGATTTTTTTACTTTCATATTTATGTTTTTCATGGGCTGGTGTTAAAACTAGTTTCATTCCCAGGTCACATCCCATGATGGTATAGTCAGATGACTCAGATTCATGCTGGGAAGAAGGGTGAAATAACCTAGGAATAATTCACAAGATAGGTAATACACGAGTTAGAAATGGCATTTTATGGGTAAATAAACACAAATTCCCATGTGCTTAGTGGAGACTTAGACATAATCTATTAAGCAAATGTTTATTAAGTGCTTATTTTGTGCCTACCAATTGTGTTTGAAACTGCAAGACCCAAAACAGGAATTAACATTTATATTCTCTACCTTAAGCAAACTTACAAGTTAGTTGGGAGCACTTCAAATGTCAAAATATCATCTCTTTCAAACCGGAAACTATAGTTAATTAAGTAATAATTGAATTGGTAAGCTGGACAGTAAGTTTAAGTTTCTTAATGAAGGTATAAAATAAAGTATAAAAGAGAAGATAGGAATCATTCTGTCACTATCCAAAAGGGAATACTGTGTGATACAGTGAAAAGTTAAGCAATTAACTGAAAATCTGAGGAAACTTGAGAAATGATTGGAGATGTTCAGGTATTAGGATCATAAATCTCTCATAGGGCATGAAAAGAAAGTACCTAATTCAATTTAAAACTTGCTTCTTCAGATAATGTCTTTATGTGACAGTGGTGTGAATTTGTTACAAATAGGGAGACAAGTGGTATATCTTATACCAGAAATGGAAATATTGTAATGTCTAGAAAGAATGTAACATCATATGATATAAATTCTCAAATATTAATTAATGAATTGCTTACCTTTACAACATACCCCAGTCAGTGCTTTAGTTGATACATGATGAATTTCTATTTCATCTCTGCACTGGTCAGCATAGAGTAGTTTTTCCTATGGCAACAAAACACTAAACCTAAAATGACAGAAGTCAATTACTTGCTACACATCTGCTCACTCTGGGACCCAAGCTAATGAAATAAGCTCAGTCTGGACACAATGTTACATGTCGTGACAGAGGAGAAAGACAGACGGATCCACTTGTTGGTTCTGAAATACTCATTGGTCAAAGCAAGTCACATGCTCAAATAGGACAGGGAGTAGAAGCAAATATTTGTAAATACTAATAGTTTCTAACAAAGCCTTCCACTAGTTGCCTCTTACAGAGTCATTTTTCTAATTAAAATTTTTGTCATGAAACTAAGGCATGCATGTACTTTTTTAAAATGCAATGTTTTGAAAGATTTTTAATGGTAAAAATAAAACAAAAAAGAAGTGTTCCCTGCCCAATCTTTCCTTCACCTGAGTCTTTCCTCAGACGTGAATAGCTTATACTTTTCATTCGCTTATTTTTATAAATGTCTATGTATATGTTTGTCTATCTCCACATTTTCTTTTTAAACATTTATTTTTAAAATTATTTTTGACTTTATTTTTGGCTGCATTGGGTCTTTGTTGCTGTGCATGGCCCTTGTCTAGTTGTGGCGCGCAGGGGCTACTCTTCCTTGCAGTACGCAGGCTTCTCCTTGCGGTGGCTTCTCTTGTTGCAGAGCACGGGCTGTAGGCGTAAGGGCTTCAGTAGTTGTGGCTCACGGGCTCTAGAGCGCAGGCTCAGTACTTGTGGCACACGGGCTTAGTTGCTCCGCAGCATGTGGGATCTTCCCAGACCAGGGCTCGAACCCATGTCCCCTGCATTGGCAGGCGGATTCTTAACCACTGTGCCACCAGGGAAGTCCCTATCTCCACATTTTAAAATAACGAACATTTTAATAAAATGTTCATTCTGTTATTTATTGATTAATCAATCTTAAATACCACGCATTTACCTTTTACCTCCTAGGCAGAGGTTTATCATTTTTAAACCAACCTGTTCACATTTTCTCCTCATCCTTCCCAGTTATCACAATTGTTTACAGAACAGTTAGTGCATTTTTGTATCTATAAAATTACCATTCACCGTTGGATGAAGAAATGACCTATTATTATGTTTATTTTCTATTTGATACCTTTTTTTTAGCCTGGAGTAAATAATCACCTCTTTTTTAGGTGATTTTTTTAACTTGCTTAGTGTAATATGTATTGTGTTGATTTCTCCTCAGATTCTCTAACAGATATGTTACATGATTATAAATAATTATTTCCAAATATTCAGACTAATCAAATAATGTTTTCATTATTTTTATTTCTTTTCTGGAGATTTTTTTCTTGAAAATCCACTGAGAGATGCGCCAGTTTGAACAGTTTTCACACTGGGGCAAATCATGCACTGTTACTTTGGGAATTCTCTTTGTTGCTCTCTGATAATGGATTACAAGTTTCCTGCATTCCTGCATGTCCTTCCCTCTGTTGGTTTATTTATTTATTTTTTTCCCTAACATTCACTTTGCACTTGTTTTCTAAAAGGGGAACTTGGTGCATGAGATTTTCCTGGTTTCTTCTCCTTGCATTTCTGCAAAATGTATATAATGTATTTTAACAATTAATAATTTAGCTGGTTATGATTCTAGGTTCAAAGTCGTTTATCTCTAAAAATTTGAGGATGTTTATCTACTGTATTGTGGTATCCACTGTTAGTGTTGGAAAGTTTTATGCTAGTCTGGTCCTAAGCTGATGTATATGACTTTTCCCCCATGAAAGTGTATTAAACTAGCTGGGCTGCCAAAACAAATACTGTAGACTGAATGAGTGGCTTAAACAACAGAAATGTATTTCTTACAGTTCTGGAAACTGGAAAGTCTAAGATCAGGGTTTCAGCCAATTCAGTTTCTGGTGAGAATGCTCTTCCTGGCTTACAGACAGCCCTTCTTGCTGTGTCGTCACATAACATAACAGGGAGGGAGGGAGCAAGAGAGAGAGAGAGAGATCGCTTTCTGAAGACTCTTCCCATGAGGATTCTAATCTCATTGGATCAGAGTCACACTTTTAAGACCTCATTTAATCTTAATCATTGCCTTACTCCAAGGATGTTACAATGGGTGTTAGGAATTTAGCAGATAAATTTTGAGGAGACACAATTCAGACCATAGCATAAAATATTTAGAATCTTTCCTTCATCCCTGGATTTCTGAAATTTCATGGAATGGGCTAATCTTTGGTTAATCCAATCATTCCTTCATGTCTGGAACGTTTCCACTTTTAAAATACATATAATTTCCTTTACTATGATTTCTATCCCTCAAATGTTGTAGTTCTTGAACTCATCTTTCAACTTCCTCATATTGTTCCACTATCTTTCATTTATTGATCTTTTTACTCTACTTACTAGGACATTCCTCAACCACAATATTATACTAGTATTCAACTTTTCTCCTTAATTTTTACTTGATTATCCAGTATTTATGAGTTATCTTTTGTTCCCTTTCTCTTAATCTATCTTTCTCTGTCTCACTCTCTCGTAGTTAAGGATGTTAATTTTAGTTTCTGTAAACTTTTAATTTCACATAATTATGTTTCTCTTTTGCCTTCCCTTTGTTGGTAGTTTGTCCTTATCTCTATTTTTTATAATTAGAGACTTCCATCAACTGTCTGGTCATTATTGTATGCCTGTGTGTATTTAAAAATGAAAAATGAAAACATGTTTAAAAGGTTGGAGGTTAATATGCATAGGTGGGTTTCTTGTTTGGTAGACTTCACGATTGAATTATTGCATGATCAGCTGCATCCCCAATGACAACACAGAAAGGTTGTTTCTCTAAGGCTATGCAGTTCTTCCAGAGAAATATTTTCTAATTTTCAGTCACTTGGATGATTGTATGTTTAGGAGGGCTTATGGGAGTGGTTCTGAAAACCTTTCTCTGGTGTCCTTAGGAACAAGGTTCTATGGCTTGGCATTGAGATTCTTTTGTAATCTGCCTTCCTCCCTTTTTTGAACCATACTTCACTCTGGACTTCTACTGTACATGGTGTCCCCAGACCAGAAATCTCTTTTAGTAACTCTGGAAAGTATACCTCCTGTCTCCTGCTGCATGGAGATAGGATGGGTCATTGTCACCTTGCTGCACAGTGTGAGGTGAGGATCATGTGGTCCCTTCCTTGTGAACACTCCTAAAACCAATTCTACCCTTTTTTAGCACCAAGTCTTACCTCAGTATCCTGTAGGCTTTGAGTTCTTAAGTATTGCACCTTGCTAATTCTGTTGCCACTCTTCCATTTATTTTCTTTCTTTCACAAATTTATTTACATTTCTTATCCATTGTTTTCTCCTTTTCCCATCCTTTTTGTACTTTTGCTCGTCGCAAAGTACATATATAGATTGCGGTCCTTTTGAATGAGTTTTCTTTAGTGAACATAAATGAAGACATTTTCATTGTGTGTATTATCTGAAAATGTACAGTTAGAAATAATGATTTTGGACTTCCCGGCGGTACAGTGGTTAAGAATCCGCCTGTCAATGCAGGGGACATGGGTTCTATCCCTGGTCCGGGAAGATCCCAAATGCGTGGAGCAACTAAGCCCATGCACCACAACTACTGAGACCACATGACACAACTACTGAAGCCCTCATGTCTAGAGCCCATGCCCTTCAACAAGAGAAGCCACCACAATGAGACGGCCGCACACCTCAACGAAGAGTAGACCTATTTGCCACAATTAGAGAAAGCCCGTGCACAGCAACAAAGACCCGATGCAGCCAATCAATCAATCAATCAATCAATAATTCAGTGGTTTATAAAGAACCTATCATACAGCAATCCTCTATCTGTGGCAGCAATATAACTTCTCAGTATATTGATAACTCATTAATTTAAACTCCTTGGTATCACACTTGCTCCTTCCTTTTCACTGAGTCATTGACAATCTTAAGAAAAAGTTATCAACTGAGCTCTGCCCACCAAAGCAACAGCCAGCTCTACCCACCACCAGTCCCTCCCATCAGGAAGCTTGCACAAGCCTCTTACATAGCCTCATCCACACAGGACATATAGCAGAAGCAAGAAGAACTACAATCCTGCAGCCTATGGAACAAAAACCACATTCACAGAAAGATAGAAAAAATGAAAAGGCAGAGGGCTATGTACCAGATGAAGGAACATGATAAAACCCCAGAAAAACAACTAAATGAAGTGGAGATAGGCAACCTTGCAGAAAAAGAATTCAGAATAATGATAGTGAAGATGATCCAGGACCTTGGAAAAACAATAGAGGCAAAGATCAAGAAGATGCAAGAAATGTTTAACAAAGATCTAGAAGAATTAAGGAGCAAACAAACAGAGATGAACAACACAGTAACTGAAATGAAAAATACACTAGAAGGAATCAATAACAGAATAACTGAGGCAGTAGAATGGATAAGTGACCTGGAAGACAGAATGGTGGAACTCACTGCTGCAGAACAGAATAAAGAAAAAAAGAATGAAAAGAAATGAAGACAGCCTAAGAGACCTCTGGGACAACATTAAATGCAACAATGTGCACATCATAGGGGTCCCAGAAGGAGAAGAGAGAGAGAAAGCACCCGAGAAAATATTTGAAGAAATTATAGTCGAAAACTTCCCTAACATGGGAAAGGAAATAGCCACCCAAGTCCAGGAAGTGCAGAGAGACCCATACAGGATAAACCCAAGAAGAAGCACGCTGAGACACATAGTAATCAAATTGGCAAAAATTAAAGACAAAGAAAAATTATTGAAAGCAGCAAGGATAAAACGAAAAATAACATGCAAGGGAACTCCCGTAAGGTTAACAGCTGATTTCTCAGCAGCAGCTCTACAAGCCGGAAGGGAGTGGCATGATATACTTAAAGTGATGAAAGGGAAAAACCTACAACCAAGATTACTCTACCTGGCAAGGATCTCATTCAGATTCGACGGAGAAACCAAAAGCTTTATAGACAAGCAAAAGCTAAGGGAATTCAGCACCACCAAACCAGCTCTACAACAAATGCTAAAGGAACTTCTCTAAGTGGGAAACACAAGAGAAGAAAAGGACCTACAAAAACAAACCCATAACAATAAAGAAAATGGACATAGGAACATACATATTGATAATTACCTTAGACATGAATGGATTAAATGCTCCAACCAAAAGACACAGGCTAGCTGAATGGATAGAAAACAAGACCTATATATATGCTGTCTACAGGAGACCCACTTCAGACCTAGGGACACATTCAGACTGAAAGTGAGGGAATGGAAAAAGATATTCCTTGCAAATGGAAATCAAAAGAAAGCTGGAGTAGCAGTACTCATATCAGATAAAATAGACTTTAAAGTAAAGAATGTTACAAGAGACAGGGAAGGACACTACATAATGATCAAGGGATCAATCCAAGAAGAAGATATAAGAATTATAAATATATATGCACCCAACATAGGAGCACCTTAATACATAAGGCAACTGTTACCAGCTGTAAAAGAGGAAATCAACAGTAACACAATAATAGTGAAGGACTTTTAACACCTCACTTACACCAATGCATGGATCATCCAAACAGAAAATTAATAAGGAATCACAAGCTTTAAATGACACAATAGACCAGATAGATTTAATTGATATTTATAGCACATTCCATCCAAAAACAGCAGATACATTTTCTTCTCAAGTGCACATGGAACATTCTCCAGAATAGATCACATCTTGCGTCACAGATCAAGACTCAGTAAATTTAAGAAAATTGAAATCATATCAAGCATCTTTTCTGACCACAGTGCTCTGAGATTAGAAATTAATTACAGGAAAAGAAAACGTAAAAAACACAAACACATGGAGGGTGAACAATACGTTACTAAATAACCAAGAGATCACTGAAGAAATGAAAGAGGAAATAAAAAAATACCTAGAGACAAATGACAATGAAAACACGATGATCCAAAACCTATGGGATGCAGCAAAAGTAGTTCTAAGAGGGAAGTTTATAGCTATACAAGCCTACTTCAAGAACAAGAAAAATCTCAAATAAACAATCTAACCTTACACCTAAAGGAACTAGAGAAAGAAGAACAAACAAAACCCAAAGTTAGCAAAAGGAAAGAAATCGTAAAGATCAGAGCAGAAATAAATGAAATAGAAAAAAAACAATAGCAAAGATCAATAAAACTAAAAGCTGCTTCTTTGAGAAGATAAACAAAATTGATAAAGCATTAGCCAGACTGATCAAGAAAAAGAGGGAGAGGACTCAAATCAATAAAATTAGAAATGAAAAAGGAGAGGTTACAACAGACACGGCAGAAATACAAAGGATTATAAGAGATTACTACAAACAACTATATGCCAATAAAATGGACAACCTGGAAGAAATGGAGAAACTCTTAGAAAGGTATAACCTTCCAAGACTGAAACAGGAAGAAATAGAAAATAAGAACAGACAAATCACAAGTAATGAAATTGAAACTGTGATTAGAAATCTTCCAGCAACATCCAGGACCCGATGGCTTCACAGGTGAATTCTATCAATAATTTAGAGAACAGCTAACACCCATCCTTCTCAAACTCTTCCAAAAATTGCAGGGGAAGGAAAACTCCCAAACTCATTCTATGAGGCCACCATCACCCTGATGCCAAAACCAGACAAAGGTACTACAAAAAAAGAAAATTATAGACCAATATCAGTTATGAATATAGATGCAAAAATCCTCAACAAAATACTAGGAAACAGAGTCCAACAACGCATTAAAAGGATCATACGCCATGATCAAGTGGGATTTATCCCAGGGATGCAAGGATTCTTCAGTATACGCAAATCAACCAATGTGATACACCATATTAACAAATTGAAGAAGAACAACCATATGATCATCTCAGTAGATTCAGAAAAAGCTTTTGCCAAAATTCAACACTGATTTATGATAAAAAACTCTCCAGAAAGTGGGCATAGAGGGAACCTACCTCAAGATAATAAAGGCCATATATGACAAACCCACAGCAAACATCATTCGCAATGGTGAAAAACTGAAAGCATTTCCTCTAAGATCAGGAACAAGACAAAGATGTCCACTCTTGCCACTATTATTCAACATAACTTTGGAAGTCCTAGCCACAGCTATCAAAGAAGAAAAAGAAATAAAAGGAATACAAATTGGAAAAGAAAAAGTAAAACTGTCACTCTTTGCAGATGACATGATACTATACCTAGAGAATCCTAAAGATGCCACCAGAAAACTACTAGAGCTAATCAATGAATTTGGTAAATTTGCAGAGTACAAAATCAATGCACAGAAATCTCTTGCATTCCTATACACTAATGATGAAAAATCTGAAAGAGAAATTAAGGAAACACAACCACTTACCATTGCAAAAAAAAGAATAAAATACCCAGGAATAAACCTACCTAGGGAGACAAAAGACCTGTATGCAGAAAACTATAAGCCACTGTTGAAAGTAATTAAAGATGATACCAACAGATGGAGAGATATTCCATGTTCTTGGATTGGAAGAATCAATATTGTGAAAATGACTATACTACCCAAAGCAATCTACAGATTCAATGCAATCCCTATCAAATTGCCAATGGCATTTTTACAGAACTAGAACAAAAAAATCTTAAAATTTGTATGGAGACACAAAAGACGCTGAATAACCAAAGCAGTCTTGAGGGGAAAAAAAAGGAGCTAGAGGAATCAAACTCCCTGATTTCAGACTATACTACAAAACCACAGTAATCAAGACAATATGGTACTGGCACAAAAACGGAAATATTGATCAATGGAACAGGAGACAAAGCCCAGAGATAAACCCACACACCTATGGTCAACTAATCTATGACAAAGGAGGCAAGGATATACAACGGAAAAAAGACAGTCTCTTCAATACGTGGTGCTGGGAAAACTGGACAGCTACATGTAAAAGAATGAAATTAGAACACTCCCTAACACCATACACAAAAATAAACTCAAAATGGATTAGAGACCTAAATGTAAGACTGGACACTATAAAACTCTGAGAGGAAAACAGAGGAAGAACACTCTGACATAAATCACAGCAAGATCTTTTTTGATCCACCTTCTATAGTAATGGAAATAAAGACAAAAATAAACAAATGGGACCTAGTGAAAACTTAAAAGCTTTTGCAAAGCAAAGGAAACCACAAACAAGATGATAAGACAACCCTCAGAATGGGAGAAAATATTTGCAAACGAATCAACAGAGAGAGGATTAATTTCCAAAATATATAAACAGGTCATGCAGCTCAATATTAAAAAAACAACCCAATCCAAAAATGGGCAGAAGACCTAAATAGACATTTCTCCAAAGAGGACATACAGATGGCCAGGAAGCACATGAAAAGCTGCTCAACATCACTAATTATTAGAGAAATGCAAATCAGAAGTACAATGAGGTATCACTTCTCACGAGTTAGAATGGGCATCATCAGAAAATCTACAAACAACAAATGCTGGAGAGGGTGTGGAGAAAAGGGAACCCTCTTGCACTGTTGGTAGGAATGTAAATTGATATAGCCACTATGGAGAACAGTATGGAGGTTCCTTAAAAAACTAAAAATAGAATTACCATATGACCCAGCAATCCCACTACTGGGCCGATACCCACAGAAAACCATAATTGAAAAAGATACATGCACCCCAATGTTCATTGCTGTGCTGTTTTCAATAGCCAGGTCACGGAAACAACCTAAATTCCCATTGACAGAGGAATGGATAAAGAAGATGTGGTACATATATGCAATGGAATATTACTCAGCCATAAAAGGAGCAAAATTGGGTCATTTCTGGAGACGTGGATGAATCTAGAGACTGCTGTACAGAGTGAAGTAAGTCCGAAAGAGAAAAACAAATATCGTATATTAACGCATATATGTGGAACCTAGAAAAATGGTACAGATGAACCGGTTTGCAGGGCAGTAATATAGACACAGATGTAGAGAACAAATATATGGACACCAAGCAGGGAAAGCAATGGCGGGTAGGAATGGTGGTATGATGAATTAGGAGGTTGGGATTGACATGTATACACTGATGTGTATAAAATGGGTGACTAGTAAGAACCTGCTGTATAAAAAAATAAATAAAATAAAATAAAAATAAAAAACATAGTAAAAAAATGAAAAAGTTATCTACTGTCATATAATGTTTGACTTCTAATATACTTGATATTTATTAGTTATTTGAATATTTTTATAGGTATAAGAATTTATGACTATACTAAAGGCATGAAATAAAAAGTAAATATGTTTTATATTAGCCAATATTTGTGTATTTTACCACACAATTTTCTAAAGATAAGATTGACATCATATACATTGTTGTTATGTTCTTAAATATTAAAGCATGAAAACATATATGTTCATGTTTCAAAAAAATAAATGGGAATAATCTGGTCAGAAGCATGAATTTTGGTGTTAGACAATCCTGGACTTGAAGGCTTTGCAAGATGCATGATCTTGGACATGATACTTAAATATCCTTTGTCTCAGTTTTCTTATCTCTATAATGGGGATAAATACAGTAACATATTTTCTTCATAGAACTATATTGTGAATTACCTGAGATAATTTAGGTGCACCATAGAGCTCAGAGACTGACATACATAAATGCCCAATAAATTTTGCTAATATTAAAGTTATGAGTAATATTAATGAGTTATTGATTAATGCAAGTCTCCTGGATTATGGAAGGAAGACTGAGAGAAAGCCTAAAGCAGTCAAAGTGTTCTGAGAGTAAAACATGGAATAGAATTTGACACCAGATGCCTGTCTCATGCTTTCTCGAGGTATGTGCACTGAAGGATTAGTAGAGATATAGTGAGAATGTTAGAACACCAAAGAAAAAGCAGGAAGAAAGAAAGTTCCAAAGACAAAGTAACTTAAATTGTCTATATTTTGCAATTTATTAGAAATTTCTGAGGTCTCAATAATTTTTCATTTCACAGCTAAAATTAGAAATGGGGAGACGGATTTTAATAATCAGCTTTTCCAAGTATGTTGATAGTTAAGGTAAGCCAGTGTTGGGAGTAAAATTCAACTTTATATTAAAAAAGTGAATACCCACAATTCCATGGGATCACCAGGCCTATGCAGTAATAACTCATATATTATGTGGATAGAGCACCTGCATTGACTATGTAAAGAGGAGTCTTTTTCTTTGTTTAGTTGACACTTGCATTTATATGGAAAATTCAGTGCTAAGGTTCCATCTATTCATGTTCTGTCACCTTTTGATTCATCTCTTGTGAAAGTCAACATGTCACTCTTCTCTGTCAGTGGAGACTGATTGGACTGCTAACTTTAAAGACAAGTCAGAAAGTCATTGCAAAAAAAAGGCAACAACCTTTACTGAAACAGAATGTTGCTAAATGTCAAAGAACAAAAGATTTAAATGCAATTTAAAGGCTGACATGCAAAATGTTTAACTGTATTGCTGGGTTATTAGGTTCCAAATCATGTAAAACTGACCTAAGCTTATCCAACAGCTCTGCAAAATCAATATGGAATACTACCTCCTTCCCAGGTTCATCTAGAAGGGAAGAGGAAGGAGAAATAGCCACCTGGAAGGGCACCTATCTGCATTAAGGCAGGTGCAAAATCTCAACACCAAAGAGACAGAAAAATTCCAAGTTTAAATTCTGGGTTTTCTATTTTCTCATCATGTTCTAAATGAAAAATGGCTATATCTCTGGTGGTGTGGGGTCTTTGTTTTTTCTTTTTCCTTTTTGTTAATACTGTATCCATCAGAGATTCACACAACGAAGACATTATCTCTAACGTAGGTAAAATTATTCCGTAGAATTTATGACACTTTAAGGAATCCTTCAGCAATTCTTAAACTTTCTTTATTGTTATTCCTGGAAAAGATGTTCATTTTAGATCATCCTTGAACCTCTACCCCTTCTGTAGATGTACTCTATTTTGAGTAGGTAGATTCTGGAATCAGTTCTAAAGTGGAAGTGAACTGAGGACAAAGTATGATGTTAGAGGTGAGCTGAGGTTATGTCAGGACCAGAGAAGACCAGCCAGAAACGGTCAGGGATATCTATTAATTTCATTAATTTGAAAAATTGAAGTGGATATTTTGTTTAACAAGTCGAAAGGATTGCCTTTACTATTTCCATTTATTACATTTTAACAAATGTGTACTGTATTAGATTTCTTCCTACATGCCTCTCATTGTGCTTGGTGCTGGAAGAACAACAAAGAACCAAACCTCTTGACTTCAAGGTTTACTGTCACATGGGAAGTCAGGCACAAACCAGTAATTTCACCACTGCATGGGTAAGGTACAAGTAGGCACAGGGTGTCTTGAAAGCACTTAGCGCTGAACCCCAGAGTTTAGGTTTTCCATCCTAAAGAAGGTGACATCTTAGCTGGGTCTTCAAGAATGTATATTGATTACTATGTAGGGATACATGAAAAGCATTCCAAGAAGACGTAGAATGAGCAAAGCTACAGAGACATGAATATGTATGAATTGGTCAGATCCTACCAGTGGTTCAGCATTATTTTTAGAAAACAATTGCATAGTGAACAGATATGAGGCCACAAAACAGCAATGTTTTATGTTTTATTAGAACTTTCTATAATGATGGAAATGTTCTGTATTTGTATTGTCTGATACATAGATACATAACCACTAGCCACATGTGGCTTTTGAGCACTTGAAACATGTTTAGTGAGCTGAAGAAATGAATTATTAATTTTATTTGATTTTAATTAATTTCCATTTACATTGTTACGTGCAGCTAGTGGCTATCATTTAGTGTAGCAAAATTATAGAAGTGCATGCTATCCATGTACAGTAGGCTAAGGCCCTTGGATATTATTCTGAGAACACTTGAAAGCCCTTGATTGTTTTATTTTATTTTATTTTATTTTTTTCCTTGATGATTTTAAAACAGGGAAGTGGCATGGCAGAATTTATGTTTTAAACAGATTTCATTGTCACCCGCATAGAGAATGGGTTTAATGGGCTAAGTCATGAGTCAGAGAGACTAATTAAATACCACTGTTGTTACCCAAGAGAGAACCAGTAATAGGGATAAATGGATTGATTTGAACAATATTTAAGAAGTAAAGGGCTTGGTGAGAATGAGGAATGGCACGAAGGTTCTGGATTGTGTGACCACGTGTGTACTAGTGCTAATGGTATAAAGAACACCAAAGTGAGAGTTGTAAGATGAGAAAAAGTCATTTATAACACCCAGCTTGTTGGGAAGAGTCTCCAGCTCTGATAACCACTGATCCTTCAAAATAAGACTGTTATCAATTAAGAAATCATGGCACACTCTCATCTGCTTTTACATACTGACCTGCATCTCTGCCTTCTTTTGGTGAAAATATTGTTTTACTGGGGGTGACGTTTTTTCTTGATTCCATCAAGAATGTTCTGAAAATAAAGCTAACACAGATAGAAGTAGGGCTGAGGGAGATATCTAATGATGTGGGGTTTTTTGGTATCTAGATCTAGTGTTGCCTAAACTCAGATGCTTGTAGAATCTTTAGTTATATGACTCCGTAGTTTTGTTTCTTGATTAGATAGTCTGAGTTGGGTTTGTGACCCTTGTAAATGAAATAATCCTGAGTTCTGGACCAGAAGCAGTGACTATTTTGCTGCCCCTACTGCCATCAGTGCAAGAAATTATGCTTTGGACACAAAAAGGTGTTTCCTGATATTTTCCCTGTTTCTACTTGGTGTAGGACATTTGGGGAGGAATTAGAGATGTCATTATTGTTGATCAGGATTAGATGCCCATGGAGAAATTTTTGAGTATGTCTGTCTCACCAAGAATTGCTCAGTAATTGAGACATTTGCAATTGGCAGCAGGTAATTCTCCATTGTAATGAAATTCAAGTTTTTCTGTCATTTTAAAGAGGACAGTGACTAATGTGAAATCTCTTATTCCTTCCTCTCTTCCATTTCTGAAAAGGCTCATTTGGTCATAGGGTGACTTTTTCAAGTACGAAGCTTAGACCTGAATAAATAATTTCTTTCAAACATTAGTATTGGTATTGTCTTAGTATTAAAAGGGTTCTACTCATGCTTTCAAAATTGTTAACAATTTTTAACGGTTATTAAGTGGCTGAATACATGTTTGACATATGGTGATATTTAAAAAGTACAACTGTCACTATGTTATCACTCATTAATGTGTTCAGAGGGTAGGATCAGGAGCACTGTTGCCTGGATCACATTTCAGGTCCACCACTTTCTGTGTGATCATGGGCAGGTTACTTAACCTCTCTGTGAATATATGTTAAATAAATTGTTTTGAATAGTGCCTGACAGATAGAAAATTCTCAAGAAATACTAGTTCTTACAGTACTAGGTATATTATAGAGGCTTGCCAACTACATACAGGTTTTTATCACTATGCAAGTTAGAAACATATGGATATTTTTATTTGACTACTTTGGGAGATAACAGGTATAGGGCTAATAATTCCAGTTCAAATGATGAAATAAGGTGTCTATTGAGTTAAAAATAAGGAAGAAAATTCCTGCCTTAAAGCAAAAGAAGCTAAAAGGATAAAAGTCACACCATTCATTCAGTAACGAATTTAAAGATTCATTCTATGTGTTGCAGTTATAATATGACTAATGGAATCGAAAGCAAGAGAAGATTCTAGTATACCAGTAGGTAACAGGTGGACAAAAATAAAGGCCTTGCCCCTTCAGTCAGCAGCTCACAGCTGGTCTAGTTTTCTTTTTCTTTTTGTCAAGAACCATTATTATCTGATGATCTATGTGATGATTGCTGGCTGGTGATCTCAGTGAAATGTGTTTGCTGGCTCACTCCCGGATTTGATTGATTGATGTTTCCGTTATAGAAATCTTGGCTGCACTCCGTTCTAAGTGATGTACTGCTGGCAGTGTTTGTACAAAGGCCAACGAGTGAATGGGCCACAAAGATAGCCTTTTAGTCCAGACATTGCTCCATTCTTCTTGGGCAGGGAACAGGCTCGCAGGTGAAGAAACAAAGAACACGTCTGGTTGCTGCAGCTGCCTTTGATGTTTATTTAGTGGTTGGCAGGTTTCAAATACAATCATAGTTTCAAATACTTGCTAGAGTCGCCTCTCTGTCATTACTTGGCAAGTCCCAGTGGTATTACCGCAGTGTTTCTTATTCACAATTATATACGAAAAATGTCTATTGGCTGCATCATACGGAAGTAATTTTTTTTTAATAATGCTGTACCTAATTGGGCATAGGACATGGGCTTGAAACCTGGCTCCTCTGGTTAGTCTGAGCACACTGGGCAAGTTTTTTAACCTCCCTAAGCCTCCCCTAGCTCATTTGTAAGTAGATTAGAATTACGATACCTACTTCATAGAGTGATCGCAGACATAAATTAGATAATGCATGCAGATGACTGGCACATAGTACAGCTTAATAGATGGAAGTTAATAATTATCATAATCATGCACACAGTTTTTATAAAAAATGTTAAATATTTCATTTTGGCAGGGGTTTTATAATATCCATTTCTTAATGACGTGGCTCAGAATTTGCCGTTTTCCTTGCCCCTTTCCAGGCAAAGAGTGACATAAGAATTAATTTTTAAAAAAAATCTTGTTATTTTTTCCCAGTGTTTTATTATGATAAATTTCAAATTTTAGTGAAGTTGAATTTCACAGTGAACATCGTATAGTTATAACCCATGTGTCTTGTAGTTTTTAAGTGTTTCAACATGTATTTGGAATTGGAAGTTTTATTCTAGTTCAAGAAGAAGCTAAGCCTTGCAACTTAGATAAGTCAATGGCAAAATTGCCTGGCCTAGTCCAGGCTGAAGAGTACTGTGGCAGCACCGTGGACATCCATGTTATTAAATGTGGGGGGCTTTTGTGTTAAACCAAGCCCAGATCCTTGAGACCACCCCTGGAAGGGGGACTTCCAGGCATGTGGGTGCATAAGGGTTACCTGCAGACATGTTAGAATAATGCAGCGTTTATTTATCTCTAGGGAAAATAACTTGTAACTGCACACTAGATGGCAAATCACAATCACTTTGAAGAGTGAGAGACAGCCATCAGTCTACTTCTTTTTGGAGGCATCTCCTCCTAAGGGTTCTCAGCTCCTGGTTACTCAGTTCCTGGTTACTGCCACTACTTACTCCAAGTGGACATGCTACTTAACCTTTTAAATCCTGGTCTAGTCCTAAGCAACCCCTGTTCCTTCCTATTTTCTGAGATAGGCTGACATTTTAATCTGTCTATATTTGTATCTATACCTATATCTATGCACATGTATTTATATATCTGTCTATTTTTCTATTTTATCTGGCTGTCTAGACAAACACATAGAGTTGTTGTTGTTTTTTTTAATTAAATACTAAGGGAGAAAATGAAAGAAGCAAAGAGCTTGTATGTAACAAAGCAGTTGCATTAGTAAGTGTGAGTGCTGCTTCTATAATAGTTATCAAACACCCAGATAAATCTCAGGCAATTCCACACTAAATTTCCTGAAATAATTACTCTCCCAGGTCAAAAGCCTAGTATGTTTTCGGGTTTACCTCCTTCTTCATTCCTTTCCTGTGTGCCATAAGAGGTATACACTTTTTCTTTTTCCTATGGATGATGATCTAAATTGTTTAAAGGAAACACATTTTTTTGGACATGTTAGAGGACTGTCATTGTAGAAGCTGTCACTCACAGATTTTCTTCACTTTTCTATATGGATGAAAATTTAACAATTTCTAACTCTGGCGAAAAACAAGTACAATGATGAGCTATATTTCACCATTTATGTAATGGATTTCATGTCCTTTTGGCAATTCTATGACATTTCTCTGGGCCTGCAAATGTTTTGTCTTAGAAGTTGCCGATAAGTGGTACACCAGACCCTAGGCATTCACAGCCTATTTGTTCCTTCTCTGGCAACTTCAAAAGACCACATTTTTTTTTAACATCTTTATTGGAGTATAATTGCTTTACAGTGGTGTGTTAGTTTCTGCTTTATAACGCACTCAATCAGCTATGCATATACATACATCCCCATATCTCCTCCCTCTTGCATCTCCTTCCCACCCTCCCTATCCCACCCCTCTAGGTGTTCACAAAACACTGAGCTGACTTCCGTGTGCTATGCGGCTGCTTCCCACTAGCTATCTCTTTTACATTTGGTAGTGTATATATGACCACATTTTAGATCGATCACACATAGGACCCTTTAGCTGAGAGTGGGTTTCTTGGCGTCATTAGAATTTGCACAGTAATTGAAGTGGAATTTCAAGTTCTATGTGATAGTAGCTTTCTTTTTAACATGTTCCAAAAATTTCTGTCTCCACCACCAATACATGGATAGTATGGGATCAAAAGGTGCTTGTTGAGTGGATAAATGTGTGAATGTTACAATAGCTTCAGCATGACCATTGTTAATTCATAAAGAGAAGTTTCAGACAGTTCATTGAGGCTTATTCTATCACTGATTGAAATGAGGCTATCTATTCAAATCAGAAAATATGCTGTTTAAGGCAGTCTACATTTCTTCATCCTCCTCACTCTTACAACCTTCATCTTCTTTTTTTCCCTAACCTTTTTTTTTTTTTTTTTTTTTTTGCTGTGTGTTAAATATATCTAGAGCTTTGTACCTCCCTGATGGTTCTGTAGAACCCCTCCATCTCCCTCTTGTGATCCTATAGCATCTTTCCACCCATGTATTTTTCCTGCCCTCCACAATTCCATAAGCAATACTGTGCTCCTTGTGCCATTAAGCCCTTCACATTGCCTCACGATGTTAACAGCATTATCTCCACCTTAGTCCTGCATTTGAAAGTAAAAAAAACAATACTTGCTGTCATCTCCAGACAGATAATGGACTCAGGGTAAGCAACAGTCACTTTGTACCCAAAACATGATAAACCTGTAATAGTCTGATTGGTCATTTCCTCTGACCTTCATTCTCATTGATTTTTCTCTTGCTTTTCAAATACCTGAAAGGAATTCAAGTTGTTTTCAAGATAAGGAACATGATCTGGACATGAAGCTTTCTCTTTTTCCTTCTTTTATCTTTGATCTTTTTTTGAGCCTTAGTGAATATCCTGATTTACAATTAAGTGGATTGGAGGAGATTGTAGAAAATACTACATTGCAAAGTCAAACTAAATGATGAGCACAGACCCCTTCTGCACGGGGTTGATAGAAGAACAGAGGAACATAAGTGTCTTTTCTATCATTTGTGTGTTCTGTAGCGTTATGTCAGGGAAATTTTAGTGGACTATAGCTTTTAGGCTGAGATAAGAAGCAAAAATTGAAAAAATAAACATTTAGTCACATTAGACCGGAGGAGATGGTTGAGTGTACTCCTTCAACCCTGTTGAAATGGTGTTGAATGGATAATACATTCTGATGATTGGTTATTTAACAGTTACTGAATAGATGTCTCGTATTAGTTATTTCATTGGTTTCCAGGTACAAAAGACCTAACTTGAATTGGCTTGTGTTATATAACTGGAGGTTCTAGAGGTAGGTCTAGCTTTAGGTCCATCTGGACAGAGAGGTCCCAGATATGTCCTTAGTATACAACATTCTTAATTAAGATTATCTCTTAATCTTGCTTGAAATAATTTATTCCCTCTTTGTTGCTATATAATTACCAGAAGCTTGCTACACCTATACACTTACAGATTTAAATCCCAAGAAACTAATCAACATGGCTTAGAGGATTGGACTTACACCAGAGTCACATGCTCCATCCTTAGGGTTTAAGCCCTGGTATACCTATGTGCATTTGAAATTGGGGAAAGATGGGAGAAGAGAACCTAGAAACCTTCATAACATTATTTACTATGTTTTGAGAAGTGTGAGTTGTAAAGATGAATTCAAAAGAATCTCTACCTTTAAATATTACATAAATTACAAAGAGGTGAATTTCATCAAATAGATTAAGAAAATATGCTATGGAGACTCGGAAAGGGGGTGTTTATAGGAAAATGGATCAATGGGATCAAGATTCAAGAGTATATAGCCTTTTAATAGCCTTGGGTGGATTTTTACATTCAAGAATAAATAGCGAAGATGGGAAAAGCAGAAGACAGCTTGGGCTTAATCATGGAGTAAGTGCAATACCATATACAGAAGTGTAAGGCAAGGCATTCCAGGCAGAGGGAACAGCAGGAAAAAAAGCACAAAAGGTGACCGCACAGTGAACTTTCAGAAAACCATGAAATCACAACTCTCACTAAAGCATGTAAAATGAAGGTGAGTTAGTCAGTTAAGCTTGGAAAGGTCACTTAAGACTAAATTATATAGCTCTTAGTAGCTTTGGATAAGGGGACCTTAAACTTAGTCTGTAGGCAGGGAGGAATCACTGAGGCACTCCAATAGAATAGGATGATTAGAGCTGTCAGTAAGACTAATCTAAAGCTGGAGTATAATAGGTTAGAGAAGGAGACAAATTAGAAAAGAAATAAGAAATCAGGAAAGTGTTCCTGAGGGACTGAGAGGATTGTCCTTAGTACTTTTTTCACAGCTACTCATGTATGTGAGACAGAGTATGCCAAAAATATTAAGGAGTGTAGAGTGAAGAGGTGGGGCTAGAACCACTGCCACCTGTGTGTTAAGATAGATCTGAGTTTAATTAATTTCAGAGCAACTTGGTTGTGTGGCTGTTTGGGGAAAATGATCCTGTTTGTACTGTTTGGGTCAAGATCAGTGGTTCTTACCATGGGCACGTTAAAATGAAGAAGAAATAGTCTCAGGTGAGCTTTTGAAGAAACAGTCTGAGGTGGGGCCTCAGGTAAGTGTATTCTTGAGGTGGGCTCCCCTGGTAAACTTAATGTGCAGCTAGGGTTGAGAATGACTGATCTAATGGGAAGAACATTTAACGGATCGCTCAGTGACTTCATTTCTAGTCTGAGCTCTGTCTAAATTTGCTATAACCATGCATGAGACTTTTAACATGTTTCTCCATTGTCCAAAAGTAATATGTACAGACATGCCACATACAGTGACTTCTTGATGGTGTTGGAGAACAAAACACAGATTTTGGAATAAAACCTACTAAAGTTGAATTCAAATTCCTCTGCCTACTAGTTCTATGGGCTTGGATAGATTACTCAGCCTTTTTGAGTCCCACAGAAAGATTTAGGGACTTGCCCAAGGTCATACAACAAATGCAAGGTAGAGATGCAGCTTGAGCTCAGGTCTGCCAAAAATGCCTCTATACTCACACTTTCTTCAGAGAAGGAGAAAATAAAGCTGGATTATTTTTTTAAATTCTTTTCCATCATGGTTTATTACAGGACTGAAAATAGTTTCCTGTGCTATACAGTAAGACCCTGTTGTTTATCTATTTTATATATAGTAGTGTGTATCTGCTAATACCAAATTCCTAATTTATCCCTCCCCCCACCCTTTTCCCCTTTGGTAACCATAAGTTTGTTTTCTACGTCTGTGAGTCTGTTTCTGTTCTGTAAATAAGTTCATTTGCATCATATTTTAGATTCCACATATAAGTGATATCATATGATATTTGTCTTTCTCTGTCTGACTTACTTCACTAAGTATGATAATCTCTGGATCCATCCATGTTGCTGAAAATGGCATTATTTCATTCTTTTTCATGGCTAAGTAATGTTTAATTGTGTATTATATATAATTATAATATATATTATATATAATAATTATATATAATACAGATTATAATATAATATATATAATTATATGTATAATATTATATATATATATATAAACATCTTCTTTATGTTTTCATCTGTCGATGGACATTTAGGTTGCTTCCATTTCTTGGCTATTGTAAACAGTGCTGTTATGAATATTGGGGTGCATGTATCTTTTCAAATTAGAGTTTTCTCCGGATATATGCCCAGGAGTAGGATTGCTAGATTACATGGCAACTCTATTTTTAGTTATTTAAGAAACCTCCATGCTGTTTTCCATAGTGACTGCACCAGTTTACATCCCCTAAAGCTGGATTCTAATGGCCAGAACACTTAGGTCAATTATTTTACGTTTGAGCCTGTTTGCTCATTTGTACAATGGTGAAGCTTTTTTACATGACCTCTTCCATATTTACAACAGAAGTAAGCAAGTATCGACTGCTCAGTTTATACAATATTATTGAAAGTGTGAAGCATGTATAAACGTGCATAATTCTCCAACAACTTATAAGCTTGGAATTATTATTCTCTCCGTTTTAAACATAGGAAATAGGTCAAGTATTAACTTACCCAAGATCACACAGCCTGTAAGTGCACGTTTTGAAGCCAGGCGATCTGTCTCAAGAATGCTCACTTTTAACCGCTACACTATATTTTTAAATCTTTTGCTGCCACTTACATGCTGCATCAGCTGAAGTCCATTTGAACTGGGAAATGGTATTAAAAGAACATGCTTTTGAAGTGAAATGTTACTGCAGGCAACAAGTGCCTTGTGAAGTATCCCAACACATGCAGGCTCCTGACATGACAAGATTTCAGATCATTTTACAAAGTAACCTATTTCCTCTTCCTGGAAGGTTGCCTCTCACTTTAAAGGGTCATGGAATCAGAGTCTAAACCAATATTAACAGGAATGGGTAAGCTACAGTAAATCTGCCTCCCATGCACACTTATCTCAGAAAAAGCTAGTGTGCAATGGCAATCTCATAAAAACATTATTAGAAGATAAAACAGCACTGTGAAGTCTAGTGGGATTAATGGATGGGCAGTAAATCTGACAGATCTTGAGTGAGGAGAATTTGGATTTAATGTAATTTAGAGTTTGCCTGCATAGTACTAGAGTCCCTCTGATAAATTATACTGATGTTAAATGAAGTTGATTCTCCTCCTCTCTGTAAAAGGGACAATCAGAACACTTTATAGGAAAATTTTTCTTTCTCTTAGGGGGAAGAGAAAGCAAACTATGTGACAAGAATAGAAAGAATTGCTCGCTCCATAATGACCCCAAATTGTCTATGGCTATGGTGATCCTCTGGTTTTACAAAGAAGTAGTTTCACTGGTGTTCTTTTAGGGGTAGAAACAGAGTATCTTAAAGACCTGTGTAAATTTTCTTCTGTTCTCCCTCAGTTAAAGATAGCTGGATCATTAAATGGAATGAGAGATATGTACCAGACATCACAGGTTTAGAGCAGGGAATTCAACTCTATACTATTCTTCTAAAACAAAGTATTATTTATTAGCAAAATCCACAAGATCAAAATATTAATTACTTAACAAGAATAGGTTTGGAAATATGTCATCCATTATGCATGCTATACTTTTGGACATTCAGAAACAGATATTAAGATGCCTTAACAACAGGTAAACAACAGGTATCTTCTCAGGTTCTCACTATTTAGTGGCATAAATAAAATGTGCAGAGGCATTAAAATTATAATTATTTTCCCCTATTCCCATCAGTTATTTATATTATACATATAAACAGTAACATGAATTATACACGATCCCACTTAGAACACAGGTACAAATACACTAAATTAAAATTTTTCTTTCCAAGAAAAGTAGTAATATGGATATATAATTATAATTATAGACACTTCAAGCCAGAGGTGCAGGTCCTATACATCTTTGGGGCCAGTTGTGCTTTTGTATAACAACTTCTGAGTAAATGTTTTGGGATTTTGTTAAGTGGAGCCAGTTCATATGGAGTTAAATCTACAATTCAGTGCTTGTTTGAATACTCATAATGAGTAAGCAGAAGAAAACTCCCTAAGTTCATAGATTAATCACTGACAAGGGTAAAACATTGTAAGTGATATGAACATGCATTTAACACATTGGGCCATAGAAAATGCAAATCAATAAGAGAAATTTTTACCTACTTCCTCCGACTCCTCCCTGCTATCTTTGCTAGCCAAGTGAGTCTCTACTGAGCAGACTTTATAGCATTTCTACTCTAATTAGACTCTATCAATTTCCTTCCACAGTGAAATGACCTTGAAACATAGAAAGCTCTTTCACTGCTAGCTCAAAAAATAGATTTCAAGTTCTTCTTCATTTCTCAGACCTAACATCTTTCCAGCAAGGGCATTCTTAAGAATACTCTTTGGAATGAATATGCCATAAATAAACATGTCTAACCTTCACCTCTTAAAAATTAGAATTTCAGAGAAAAATGTTATATTTTTGATCTGAACACTGGAAAATTTTGATAAGGAGCCAGCAAGTAGTTATTGTGTCTTCTCTAATTGACGTAATTTTTCTCAAAACTGATGAGTACAGATAGGAATCAGACATATTATAAAATGCTGCCTTGAAATGATCTCTGTATTTAAAAACATGATTGAGATAGTATGACTTAGTGAACCTAAAGACTAAGATCAGCTTATTACAGATTCTTTGTAAGTGATTTTATTTCAAGGAAGAATACATTCATGTATTCAGAAATACAGTACTGTGCTTTGTTGCTAGAGACATAACTTTAAAATTCTACTTAGCTGTAAATGCTGAACGTCTACTTGCCTTCAAAAGAAATCCAAAATAGATTATTTTCATGGAAGAAAATTGAAGAAAACACTCTAAATCTCAAATCCACTTTTTCTTTCAGAAATATATGTTTTTTTGTTCCTTGGTAAGGCAGAAGAATAAGATGAGAGTCAAAATATGTTGGATGTATTCATACAAAGTATAAAGTTGTTTTCTATTGACTTATCAAATTATGGCTTGTTGAGAAGCACACTTGGCTTTGTTTTTTTATGATAATAGATAGACATAGAAATCATCCTTTCAAAAAAGAACAAGGACATCTTGTTCCCTATCTTTCAAGAGGGGACAAAGATATTTTGTTCCCCCATTAGATGAGAACCCATAGGCCCACTCTTGATTTGTTGGAGGAAATCGTTGAGAAGGAGTTCTAGTGCTGCTCGAAATAGGTCCCTGAATTCAGGAGACAACACGTGAGAACAGAGACTGGTGTCTGCTCTTGGTCAAGAGATTCATGAAAGCAAGAAGAATTCCGGAGTAATTCTTGCCAACATAATATGAAAAGCCTCTGTGTGCCTGGGAATGGAAAGGGAGTAAGACCCAGCAACTCCCAAATCTTGGTGGTCTTTGGAAGGTATGGAAGTATACCTCAGTGGCTCCATTGATTCCATCAAAGTTAGATGAGGGGCAAGATCCAGGTACCACCCTGGTGGAAGTTGTGCCAAGTTCCACCCCAACTCAGAAGGGCAGGGATAAAGTAATGTCATTGAGGCTGAAGGGAGATATAGCTCCTCCTTTCAGGACATCCTCTATGGTGGATGGAGCCAGGAAAAGCTGAACACTGCCTTCCAAAACACACACACACACACATACATACATACATACATACATACATACATACATACAATATCTGCAGAGTCTACTATTTTAGATGAAAGCAGACCAAACTAGAAAAAAGCCTCTTTATCACTGACCAGAGTTTCCATGTTAATTGGCAATTCATCAACAAAGGATGTTCAATGCTCTTAAATACTATTTCTAGTCTAAGAAGTAAGCATATCCTTTACTATCTTCTTAAGGTAAAAAGATAAGAGAATTACAAGAAATTTTGGAAATTTGACTTAGATTTTTCCTAACTATCTTATGAGAAAAAGTTTTGGGCTATGAGATACTACCAGCTGTTTCAAAAACAAAATAGCTATGTTTCTGTGGTCAAATAATTTCATTAAACTATGAGATAAACACAATTAAAAAGGATATTTAAATTATTAACTTAATTTGTTTTTTGCTGACATGCTAATATGATTTGGGATCCTCTAAGGCACTGCTTATGAAACTGTAATGTACATAGGAATCACGTCAGGATTCTGTTAAAGGGACGTTTTAATTCACTAGCATGGGGTGGGGCCTGATACTTCTTCATTTCCTGCATTTCTAACAGGTAACCAGGTTATGCCCCTCCAATGTGTGGGAGGTAAATTCTGAGCAGCAAGGTTCAGAGGGGTGTGAAGGAAATGGTTATCTATTAATCATCATTTCCCAAATTAATTTTACCACAAAACTTTTTATTAATATCTTGGTGAACACTAATGTTCCCTAGTACACAATCTGGGAATATCCATAAATCTAATCTCCTGGTTTAAACAGGCAGCTAGTAAATCTCTTTAACATCATTTACAGTGCAATTGTAAGCAGAATCTGAGTGAATGAGGTGTTCTGTATAATTAAGGAGAGAAAGTGCGCAAGGTTAAAGTGAGAATTTTATATTTTCATTTTTAAAATGGATATTTTTATCTTTCTCAGCTAGGAAAGAGTTAAGCTCTGTGGAGTGCTTATTATTTTCTCTGTTGGAAAATAAATAACTAGTATTCCTCAGGGCAGAAACTAAACTCTAACAAGGAGAAAGAAAGGACATGCTCCTACTTTTTCATCTATGTAGGCATTCTGATTGATCCCTGGGGACTTTGATTCATCTGGGCAACTTTAATTGGCCTCACTTGGAAATTCTTTTCTTCTCACCTGGAAGGGAAGTCATCTTAAAAAAGAGTGAAAAAAATTTTAAAGGAAAAGAAAATTTTTATAAAAGAGAGAGAAAGAGGAGAGGAGAGAGAAAAGAGAGAGAGAGAGAGAGAGAGAGAGAGAGGAAATATGCTTGTCCTTTTCCTTGAGGAGTGTGTATTGCTTCCTGATTGCCCAAGATTACCAAAAGATCCAAGGATTAGCCCAAACTTTCAGAAAGACTCAGATGTGATTAACAAAAAAAGGAGTGAGGTGGGGAATAATTATATATTTGATCTCATTAAAGGATGGGTACCCAATTCTGCATTTTATGGTTTTAGCATCTACACTAAAGATAGTTTTCAAAGAATTCCTCTGCTATTTACTATTAAGTAGAACACTACAAGGAGCCTTAGGTTCTAAGCTGAAATCACTAGGTCTTGTTGACTTTTCATTTGCTCTTTTAACTCCAAAAGGGCAAAAAAGAGAAAAATGAGCATTAGAGAGAAGTGATCAACTCAGTATTCTTCGAATATGCCTGGCTGCTCAGTTTCTTGCATAATACACATAAATGTGATTATTCGTGAAAAATTTATTGTCTAAAGCATTGGTTCTCAATCTTGCCTGAAGAGCTGAATCACATGGGGAGATTTTAAAGTACATGATGCTCAGGTCTCACCCAAGACTTACGAAATCAGAATCTCTGAGTGTGGACCGCAGGCGGCAGTGCTTTTAAAACCTCTCCAGAGGATTTCAATATGCAGTAGAGGAGAGGCATTGGTAAAGGAGGTAACATTGTATCAACTCTTAGGTCACATACGTAATGACAGTGTTAGACCTGTACTAAGCACTTTACATAATGACAGTGTTAGACACTGTGCTAAGCACTTTACATGAATTGTTTAATCCTTCAAAAGAAGCCTGTAAGATAAATATTTACTATTATCTCCATTTTAAGAGATTACAAAACAGAGGCTGGAAAAAGTTAAAGAATCCATCGAAGTCTACACATTTAGTGTCACCTGGGGTAAGAACCCTGGTTTTGTCTCTCAATACTACATTCCATCTCTCTATAGTCCATTGGGGCCATTAATTTCAAACAACAAACTGGAGGATGACTATGATAATCATCTTGATCTCCCTTGGTGCTTCTCTAAATAAGCATGATACCTCTGTCTTCACATTGTAACTATTATAGCCACGCTTTTAGATCATGAATTCTTCTGAGATCTCAGTTTTTCCTGAAATTCAGTGTGTCTTATGAAAAGCCTTCATGCATCACTGTAAAATTGGTCAGTACCCAGAGATTCTGGATGAAAAATGAAGTCTGCTCAAGTGACATTTCAATAATGTAATGGTACTGAGTTTGTGTCATTTTACAGTTAGTTCACATCACTAATTATTTTATTGTCTTCCTTCTCCCCAACCCTATATATTAAATACTTTCTTTAGACTTTGCTGAAAAACAGGGTTTAAAATATAAACATTGCACAATGTCAAAGGAATTTTTATTGAAGTATAGTTGATTTACCATATTGTGTTAGTTTCAGGAGTACAGCAAAGTAATTCAGTTACATATATGTATATTTTTCAGATTATTTTCCATTATAGCTTATTTAGCTTATTACAAGATATTGAACATTTCTCCATGTGCTATACAGTAAATCCTCATTGCTTATCTGTTTTATGTACAGTAGTTTGTTAATCACATTCTCCTAATTTACCCCTACCCCTTCCTTTCTCTTTTGGTAACCATATGTTTGTTTTCTATGCCTGTGAGTCTGTTTCTGTTTTGTACATAGATTCATTTGTGTTATTATTTAGATTCCACATATAAGTGATATCATATAATATTTGTCTTTCTCTGTCTGACTTCACTTAGTATGATATTCTCTAGGTCCATCCATGTTGCTGCAAATGGCAATATTTCATTATTTTTATGGTTGAGTAATATTCATTGTGTATGTGTGTGTGTGTGTGTGTGTGTGTATATATATATATATATATATATATCTTCTTAAACCAATCATCTGTTGATGAGCACTTGGGGGTTTCCATGTCTTGGCTATTGTAAATAGTGCTGCTATGAACATTGGGGTGCATGTATCTTTTCTTCTTTATTTAAAATTAAATTAATTTTGCTGGAGTATAATTGCTTCACAATGTTGTGTTAGTTTCTGCTGTACAACGAAGTGAATCAGCTATATGTATACATATATCCCCTCCATCTTGGACCTCCCTCCCACCCATCTAGGTCATCACAGAGCACCATGGGGTGCATGTATCTTTTCGAATTAGAGTTTTCATCTCAAAGTAATATTTTTAGCCTAATGACAGATTGAGAGGAATTCTAGAGGACTGATGTGAACCAACAAAAGTGCATCTCCAATGCTAATTTTTCACCCTAAAAGAGCACTAGAGAAGAATCTCATTCTTTATTCTGAAATGTTAGCAGTTTTGAAATACTTTGAAAGTTCCAGTTTCTGTGCAATTTCTGTGATTAAAGAAAAACCATACTGTTGTGCTAGGGTGTTACAATGTAAATGGCCTCTTCCAAAACCTTGAGCAATTTTAGCTTTTGGCTGTCCACCCTAGTGTCCTTCAGTGTTCTGTGTACATTTTAAAGTACACCTTTTCCAGTCAATTTGGTCTTCAACGTGATTAACTGACTTGTGTTATAAAACCCACAGCAAATCTCTGCCATCCATCTATTAAAACACTTAAAAAAGAGAGAGAGATTCCAGAAGTGAACACATTTAGCCAGTGATAGTTTCCCCTGCTGTTTAACTAGTGTTAACATTATCTCAGCTCTAGGGCAGCAGTGGTAGTCAGCATGGCAGCTAATTGCCTGATTTTAATTTATGCACCTGTTTATACACCAGCTCCATGGTGATGTAGAGAGGAAGAAAGGTATGGTAACTAGGAATGTGCCAGCGAATTTTCACATTTGGCTTAGTCTAATGCTTTTCTTTCCTGCCGTTAGCTACTTTCATCTTCAACCTGGATTTCAGGCCATCCTACTTAGCAGGCATTCACTTAACATCTGGTCCTTTGCTTCATTCAGCCTTGGCTGGGGGGCTCAATTCTGGGAAATCATGGCCGAGACATGAATCAAAGTTGTTTTTCAGCTACTTAAAACAAAACCTCAGTTATGCTACCTGTTGAAATATTCTGACCTTGAGAATAGGGATTCTCCACCACTACATTATACACCTTCTGCCATAGGGTTCTGCTGAGTGTCCCAAACTTTTTTCTGGGAGTGACTAGTGGCTGTTGAGAGGAGAGAAAGGTAATGGGTGAATCCCACAATTGAGTGATGGATGAATAACTGAAAGCCTGGCTAATTCCCTAAGGATAAAAGAGGAACAGAGTTTCTGGGAGTATGCAAGTGAACCTGTAGGTCCACCTCGACTGCATTTCCCACAGTTCCAGACCACAGGTTAGCCAGAGACCTGCCAGGAACATCTGCAAGGCCAGCCTCATGAATGCGTGACATGTACAGTTGTATGGGACCCTCACTTAGAAGGGCCCTGCCCTTAGTTTAATGTCCTGCTGTAGCCATCTTGAAATTCTTATTATTTTTGAACAAGGGGCCTCACATTTTCAGTTTGCACTGGGCTCCGCAAATTATACAGCTGAATGAAAAGAGCACTAAATTATCTCCAGAATAATTTAAAAATGCCAGTTCACTCAGGTTTCCACACTGCTAGGCCTTACACAGTGGTGGAACAGATGGCACCTGGAGGTGGAAAGACAATAAAACAGAAACAAGTATTTCCTTCCTAGAACTAATCTGTGTGATGCTCTGCTTACATTGGAATTTTGCAAGTTGGATTGTGCTATTACTGGGTGCAGCACCACAAATATGTCAACATCGAAGTTACATCAGTAGAGATTTTGAAAATGAATAATGTTGAACAGTGTATTGTCTGCTGAGAGGAGTCATGCCCCTCCATGCTCCCCTAATTGTTTCAGTATGCTCAGACCCCATCAGTTTCCTTCAGACTCTCCCAGGACTCTCCCTCCAATGACCCAATGCTCCTGCAGTACTTTCAGGACTTCCAGACCCCATTATCTTCCCCACAGATTCCCTCGAGTTCCCTAAGACACATTCAAAACCCTCCAGGCCCCTTTGGCCTCCCTCATAGGCCCTCAGCTCCCCACAGGTTATGCCAAGATCCCTGAAGGCCTGAAAAATTCCCTCAGTCTTTGGGCTCCCGGCTCCCTCTAGTCCCCCAGCATCTCCTGCCCCAAGGCGCTCTCTTCCTGGACAAGCCCTGGGTAGCTTCACCCCAGGTGAGGTGCCATAGGTAGGGCAGCAAAATTCTCTAGCTTGTTACCAAGTGGAATTACTGCTGGAGGCCTCCTGCTGCCTCCGGAAGGCTCTGTGTGGAGAGGAGGGCAGTTAGAAGAGAGGGTAACTATTCCTTAGTGCCTGTTTGGGCCTGGGCTATGGAAAGGGAAAGGTTAAGCTGCTGCTGAGTACTTGTGTGCTCTCAGAGGCTCTTTGGGCTCAGTGTCGCTTGGAGGGGGTGTGTTTTTCTGCATCTCTGGAAAATCACTTCCATTAAGGGGCTGGGGCCAGAAGGGACTTGGGTCAGAAAATTTTCAAGTGTCTTTTTTTTAGATTTTGAGATTTCCTCCCAACATTTTGTCAATTAAGTGTATGTTAATATGTCAAAGGCAGACCTTTAAAATACAGTTTATTTTTTGTGACTCAATTTTGTCATTTCTTCATTCATAAACATCTACTTGGAGTCTCAAAGCACAGAATTTTTTTGGCCATTCTCCACCTCTGAGTGACTCCACCAGCAAATTCCAGAGCTTAATTGCCTCCATTAACCCTCAAAAGGGGCATCTTCTATCTATCTACTCACTTGTTCATTCTTCCTTTCAACAGAGATGTTCTGAGAGCACAGTGTTAGCAGCAGTAACAAGGTCCAGCAAAGGCGCTGGCATCTTCACACACAGGACCTAGTGGTTGAGACATGCAATAACAGGGCACTGTGTTAAGAAAGATGATAAGGGGCACACACAGCTCAGTGGGAGCACTTAGAAGGGAAAGCCAGCCCAGGCTCGGGGTATTTGTTTCACCAGAAACAGAGATGTTTAATCTGAGATTCAGAGGCTGAGTCTAAGTTTCCCAGTGGAATTGAGTGGGACTGTTACAGGAGAGGGAAAAGACAGCACCAGATTCAGACTCCAGAGAGAACACAGCACCTTCATGAAACACATTGTTCGTTATGTCTGGACCTTGGATATTGGCTGACTAGGTTAGAAAATAAATTAGGTTGGGGTCTTGTATGTCATTCTAAGGAGGTGTGGCTTTATGTAAGGGCAATGGGAAGACTACAAGACACATTTCATTTTAAGCCAGGAGTTGAAAATATTCTCAACTCTTTACTGACCAACTCTGAACTCAGAGTCATAATTGTAAAGATTAACAACTATAAAATAATATAGTGGACAAATTTCCTCAATCATTTGCAAAGTTGTATTGTGTGCGTTAATATGATGCTTTTGTTGGGGATTACAATGGTGAACAACAGTTCTGCCTTCTGCCCTTGTGCCGTTGCAACACAGGTAGCTTTCGGACCTAGTAAAAATGGAAGAAAAATGAAGCCCTCTCAACGTCTTGGTGCTGATTGCCCCAGCTGGCTGTCAGTAGCCAATTTTGCTATTCTGTATTGCACAGGTCAGTGGGAACCAGGGAACCCTCCACCATAGTTACCATAGCTCAGAATAAAGTGAAGGACAAATGGCACTCCCTGCTGCCTTTTTCAGTCTGGAGAAAAATTTCCAATGCTGAAGAACAGCTAAATGCTTCATGTTTGTCTGATTGTGGACAGCAGTGACCAAAGCTGTGAAATCAAGTCAGAGAGAAACAGGCAGCCTCACCAGTGATCTAACAAAACATTCACTATGGGTGCAGATGACATAGCACATTTTCAGCACTAAATGAAATATTTACATTTCACCCAATAGGGGCTCTTATGTATTTCCTGAAGTGTTCTGTTTCTTATTTCCTTTGGTCTGACTTTGGAACTCAACTTTAGTACAAGGATCCATGCTACTTTCAGAATTTTCTCAGAAGGTACTTCTCCTGGGGTCACCAGATAAACAGGCCCACCAGATACATAGCAAACCAACAGTTCTATACTTGTATGAATTTCCACTTTTGTTATAATATTCATAGAAATACACCAACTTTGAGAGCTCTCCTTATTTAAAGTTGAGAAAATAATTCTAGGCATACATAGTATAATGATACATGAAGTAATATCAGAGCCCTGGATTTCAAAGAAACCTTTTCAGACTTTTAAAAGAGAGAAAAAAATCATTACATGAATATATAAATAGAATAGTAACTGAATCATAAATACAGAAGAATTTCAAGATTCTAAGTTCCAAAATGCTATTTTTATTATGATTTTGGTGCTCCCCCAAAGCAGTCTGGATATGTATATAAGCAGTTGCATTTGTGTGTATGTGATTGTGTGTGTTCTGAGGACAACTATTTTTCATATTGTAAAGTACTCAGCCTTTTCATTCTAAACAGTGGGGACAGTGGGGGAAATTATCGGACAAATTGAAGGAGAAATATATTTCATCTTATAAAAAAAGAGAGATTACTATCTTTATACCCAGAGTGTATAAACTTGGATTTCAAAAACAAATTATCCACAATTTGCTTTGCTTGAGTTACCAGGATATTGAGATGGGGAAGAAATTAACTTAGATCTTACTGCTATTTATTAGCATTCCAGATATTGAGGGAAAAACATTTTCGTCGGAACCTTACCTTCAGTCTATCTTGATTTTCTAGGGAGTACACTTAATATTGCATTCATAAAGTGTTTAAGTTTTCCACTTATTAAATTGCATTTTTTCTATACAGCATATGCATCATTATTTTCAAGGAATGATTCTTTTAATAACACAATGATATTAATAATAACTGATATCCACTTCTATAAATTAATCATTTTAATTCTAATATAGCATCTTAGTTACCCAGAGGACTAAATCTTAGTTTCTGTAAAATAGAAATATTATTTTTTTGAAAATCTATTCTGAGAACATTTATAAACATGGCATAATCCAGAGAAGTCGGTTCTTCAAAAGCAATGTACAGAAATACCAGCTGTTTATTATTACTAATAAAGTTCTTCCAACTAAAACTTTCTACCCTCTGTTTTACTTCATCTCTTTAACAAAGACATTTATCAAGAGATTTTCATTGTTTATAGCTTTAACGAAAATGATTTTATGACCTACAAATATACTTTTATGTCTCTCTCTTTGTATATCTGCTGTTTTTTGTCTAGCATGGTTATTTGCCATACAGAAAGACACACGGATGTTAAGAGTATATTTCACTGAGTTTTGATAAATGGATATATGTGGCTTTATCATCACTGAAATCAAGATATAGAACATTTTCTTTATGCTACAAAGTTTTCTCATGATCCTTATTGGTCATTGCAGCCACCTGTTGAGTCAACCTGTAACCTTAATTCTACTACTGTAGATTAGTTCAGCTTGTTCTTTTTTTAAAATTTATTTATTTATTATTTTATTTTTGGTTGCATTGGGTCTTTGTTGCTGCGCGCGGGCTTTCTCTAGTTGTGGCGAGCGGGGGCTACTCTTCGTTGAGGTGCGTGGGCTTCTCATTGCAGTGGCTTCTCTTGTAGTGGAGCACAGGCTCTAGGTGCGCGGGCTTCAGTAACTGTGGCGCACGGGCTTAGTTGCATCACAGTTGTGGCAGGCTCAGTAGTTGTGGCTCACGGGCTATAGAGAGCAGGCTCAGTAGTTGTGGTGCACAGGCTTAGTTGCTCCGTGGCATGCGGGATCTTCCCGGACCAGGGCTTGAACCCGTGTACCCTGCATTGGCAGGAGGATTCTTAACCACTGTGCCACCAGGGAAGCCCTAGCTTGTTCTTAAAATTCATATATGTGGAATCATAGTGTATGTACAAATTTGTGTCTGGCTACTTTTTCTTAATATAATATTTAAAAAATTAATCCATATTGCAAGACTGTGACTAAAGAATTTGTTCCTTTTATCCCTGAGTGGCATTCGATTATATGAATATAGAACAACACTAATCTATTATGTTCATGGAAATTTGGGATATTTCAAGCATGGGCTATTATAAATAATCTCCTATCAACATTCTTATACATATATTGGGTTGGCCAAAAAGTTCATTTGGGTTTATCGTAAGATGTTACAGAAAAACTCGAATGAACTTTTTGGCCAACCCAATACTTTCAATTTTCTTGAGTATTATTGGATCATAAGGTATTGTGTTTTTAACTGTATTAGAAACTGTCAAATGGTTTTCTAATTTGGTTGTATCATTTTACATTCCACCTTCCTTCCTTATAGAAGAGGTTTGGTTTTCCACATCCTTGTCAGCTCTTGTATTTGTCAAACTTTTTACTATTAATCATTGTAGTGGATGTGAAGCAACACTTCCTCTTGGTTTTAATTTGTTTCTGCATTACAACTAGTAATGCCAAGCACCATATGAAGTGCTCATTGACTGCTCATAATGTTCTGTAAAATATTTATTCACAAGTGTTTTGCCCACGTTTTAAATTGGATTATTTTCTTATTATAATTGGTTTGTATCCTGGATGATAGTCCTTTGTCAGATATCTATTACAAACATTTCCCACAGTTTAGAGTTTACTTTCTTGTTTTCTTATCTGTGACATGAGCAAAGATTTTCATTTTAAGATAGTCTGATTTATCAACTCTTTGCATAGTTAATGTTTAAAGAATTCTCTAAATAATCTTTGCCTGCACTACAGTTATAAAGATATCCTTCCATATTTTCTTCTAGAAGATTTATAGATTTAGCTTTTATGTTCAGATCTATGATAAATCTAAAATTAATTTTTCTGCATGGTGTAAAGCAAGATTCAGCTTTGGCATAAACTGTTGAAAAACTTTTTATTTGTCCGCAGAATTGCAGTGACATGTTAAAATCAATTTACCATTCATATGTGTCTATTTCAGTACTCTGAGTGATGTATCCTTGATTTATTTGTGTACCCTGATATGAACACCACACTCCTAATTATTGTAGATTCAAAGTGAGTCATGAAATCAGTTATAAGTCCTTCAAGCTTGTAATATTTCTTCAAGATTGCCTCAAACATTCTAGGTTCTTTGGATTTTCATGTAATTGTTATAATAAGCTCACTCATTTCTAAAGCCTTTTGGGATTTTTATTGGGCTATATTGATACTGTAAATCAACTTGAAAAGAATCAGTATCTTAATATTGAATCTTCTAAATCATGTCTCGGTCAGTTCTAAAAATCTGTATTTGTTTTGTTTTTCAGTGATATTTTATGTATTTTCATATAACATTTTCAGTATAATTGTTTTCTTGCACACATTTCATTACATTTAGTCCCAGTATTTTCGTTTATTTTTTGATGCTGCTGTAAACGGTATTTCAAAAATTTTACTTTCCAATTGTTTGTTGACTCTGTGTGTGTGTGTGTGTGTGTGTGTGTGTGTGTACTTCATTGACTTTGTATTCTATGCCTAGGCCAAAATCACTTATTAGTTCAGTTAGCTTCTCTGTAAATTTTTTTTTTTTTTTGCTGTACGTGGGCCTCTCACTGTTGTGGCCTCTCCCATTGCAGAGCACAGGCTCCAGACGTGCAGGCTCAGCGACCATGGCTCATGGGCCTAGCCACTCCACGGCCTATGAGATCTTCCCGGATTGGGGCACGAACCCGTGTCCCCTGCATCGGCAGGCGGACTCTCAACCACTGTGCCACCAGGGAAGCCCTGCTTTGGATTTTTTAATGTACACAATCATGTTATCTTCTTTCCATTATTTTATGTTTTTTATTTCTTTATCCTTTTTATTATATTAACCAGGCCCTCCAGCACAAGGTTGAATAGAAGTAGTCTGGGAAAACATCTTTGTTTTTTCCTGATCTTTTTGAGAACAGCATTTGCTTTATCAATCGCATATGATGTTAGCTTTAGAATAGTTGCAAATGCACTACATCTCAAAGATGTTCTATTTTTTGTTTGCTGAACGCTTTTATTCAGTATGAATAGGTGTGGAATTTTGTCAGTTGCCTTTCTGCATCCACTCACTGTTAAGATGGTTTTTTCTCCTTTACTCTGTTAATGGGGTGATTTCTGTTGAATGATTTTTTTAAATATTAATTCAATTTTGCATTCCTCAGTTGGTTATAGTGTATTATCCAATGTGTATAACACTAGACTTGATATGCTTATATTTTAAAGGATTTTTGTGCCTATGTTTTGTGCCTATGAGTTGTATTGGTTTGTAGATTTTTCTTTTAATATCTATATCTTATTATAGTATGCAAAATATTTACATATATTTATAAACATTAGATATTATACATATTATTATATCAATTATATAATAAATATAAATTGATTATTTTATATATATCTCCTTTAATCCTTTATTATTAGGTATAATGCCCTTATAAAATGAGTGCGAGATTTTCACTTTTTCTCTGTTGTCTGAATGTAGTTACAATTGGTATGTCTTCCGTAAGTATTTGATGAATTCACCCATGGAGTCATCTGGACTCACAGAAAAAAAGAAGAGAAAAATAAGCAACCAAAGCCCCAGGAAAGATGGTAACCAAAGAAGTTCAGGAGGTCAGAATTAATGTCTTAGTTGCAGAAAGTCATGGGTGATCTCAAATCTCAAAATAAATTTCCATTCATTTTTAAAAATTCTATGTCACATTGCCCTGGAATTCTCTTATTAAGATGTTTAGATTTTATGATTATAGAATCTGAAAAGAGGGTGGAAGTCCAGTTGTTGTTTGGAGATGGGATTCATTTTCTTAAATCTAAGGTGTTAATTATAATAATATCATGGTCTTTTCCAAAAGCAGTTTTTTTGTTTTTTGGGTTTTTTTTTGGTACGCAGGCCTCTCACTGTTGTTGCCTCTCCCGTTGCGGAGCACAGGCTCCGGACGCACAGGCTCAGCGGCCACGGCTCACGGGCCCAGCCGCTTCGCGGCATGTGGGATTTTCCCGGACCGGGTCACGAACCCATGTCCTCTGCATCGGCAGGCAGACTCTCAACCACTGCACCACCAGGGAAGCCCCCAAAAGCAGTTTTTGATGAGAGTCAGTTTTGGGTCCCTGAACAAGGCACACTGGCAATACCTATACATCTTGAATAGATAAATTCCTCTTATCAACCTGTATTATTATTATTTTTTAATCTCAAAGGAACCTACAAGCATTTTAATTGCTCAAGTTACTGGAGTTAATCCTCCAATCACTTTCTGGCCATTGTTGTAAATAATAATCTTCATTAATGCAATGACACCTAACACTAATCTTCTGTTTCACAGTATGAGGTACAAGGAAAGCATAAAGATAGTTACTCAGTAGAAACAAACAGAAAAAAAAGGAAAAAAAATCTCCTGACAACCTCTCCTGTGGGAGGTTAAGGAGACCCTCCCACATTATTTAAGATACTTAATTTTCGCAACATGCACTGATGGCTAATCTTTAAAAAACTCTTACACACTAAATGGAATTTTTAACTCTCTTTCTTAATTCTTTCTCTCTGGAATTGTAACTTAACTTTTCCATCAAGAAATAGAATAGAGATTTTTATTTTCTTAAACAGTTTGGGTTGTTCAGCTTTATATGAAATACAATTTAATGGTCGTTGTATGATGAATAAAAAAACCTTAATGGTAATGAGAAAGGCAGCTGGTGATGTCAGCAAATAGTGTTCTGATGTTTGAATGTAATTGTTTAAAGTTCAGATGTTACAGAAGTCATAGACTGAACTAGTCCTCAGTCCAGGATTCAGAGGAAATCCTCTCTAGCTGAGATAAAATGCTTGCTGTGGGCAAACACTGATGAATAAAGCATTGGTTCAGTGTCCGAGAATCATAGAATTTATGGGTGAAAGTGGATCCTAGTGATCATTCTAGGTTAAACCTCTCATATCATCAATGAGAAAACAGTTACTAAAATATTAAATGATTTTTCCATTTTACCCAGTTAGTTACTGGGTTGAGAACCAAGAGCTTTAGATTCTCTATATAATATTCTTTCTACTCTACCTCTGTATGGGTCATTAACTAATAAAAATAACATTTATTGAACGTTTTTATAACTTTTTAAAATATTTATTTATTTATTTGGCTGTGCCGAGTCATAGTTGTGGCACACGGGAACTCCGTTGCCGCATGTGGGATCTAGTTCCTGGACCAGGGATCGAACCCGGGCCTCCTGCATTGGGAGCAAGGAGTCTTAACCACTGGACCACCAGGGAGGTCCCTACTGAATGTTTTTAACATGACAGGCAATGTGCTGAAATGGTTTATATGAATCCCTAAATTTATCTTCCTAATAACTCTGGGAGGTGGGAATCCCAAGTTTACATATATGAATATTCTGCATGCTCCACTCCCTCCCCAGTGCAATTCCTCTCTCAGGCCTCATATCCCCCACAGAGTCTCTCCTCATTCCAGCTGAAATGTATCTCTCTTTTTTCTGACCTCCTATGGCTGACTCCTAACAAATTGTGTTGTCTGTCTGTGGATGTCGTATGAGAATAGCATGCTATTCTGTCCTTTTATGGGAGGATTCCTTTTTCCACCACCCAGAGTGTCAGCTTCCTGACACTTTGGTGCAGTGCTCTTCCTGGGTATGATTGGCAAATAGCTCTTGTACAGTTGATTTAGAAGTTAGCATTGATCAGAAAATCAATGAAGTTAAGACCTTTCACATATTTCATATTTGGTTTAGCGTGAGAGCAATGGATTTTCCAAGTCAGCTTTCCCTTATTCTCCAGCATTCAGTCCAAGGACAAGGAACAGACAACTTAGGAACTTGAGGTGGGATGTGGTGAGGAGAGGCTTCCTGGTGATAATCAGTGATAATTACCAAAATAAAAGTATAGTGTAATGGCATGATTTTAAAAAACAAATGCTAGAGATCTGGGTTATGTTGTACAAAACTCTTAATCCCTATTACCTGTTTCCTCCTACATGGGCTGGAAAAGAATAGATTCTTAAGTCTAGTTTTAGTCCTACCACTACTTTTTTCTCACCTTGAAGAATTTACTTACGTCACTAAGTTTCCTCTGCTGTTAGATGAGAAATGTGAACAAGTGAGTCCAGCCTAGCATAGCTCCTCCCGTACTCCCTGCCTCCACAAACCACTAGGCACTGCACTGAATGGGAGTCAGGTATCATGCTATGTTTTTAAACCTTTCTCCACATCTTCACACCTGATCCTACACTGCTTCCAACCTCACTGGCTAGTATCGCTGCTCTTTGTTTTCTCATTCTGCAGCACAAAGTTGAGGGAAGGTCAGTGGTAACTGGTACTGAGTTGAAATTTTACAGGGTAAGTGATTTTGTTGCAGGATATCGACTGAACTTTACACATGGAAGCCAATATTTAAGTAGTAGTATCTCTTTGGCAGCCATGTACTCTCATTTCATCAAAAAGGTTCCTCTGAATTGAAGCTTCTTTCAAATCTCAGCTTTCAGGTGAACTTGTGACAATCAGCACTTGGTAAGAATAAGTGGCTTACCATGTGAACTTATCATATTATACATCATAGAGCCAACAGGGAGATAAGTTTGTCAAGTAGGTAAGAGTTCTGTTTCCAGTATAATTAAACCTCCTTTCATTACTATAACATATCAGAACACAATGCAAATCTGAATCATTTCTCATGCAGTGATTTGGACTGTGACAGGACAATTTCTCTATTCCATCTCACTCCCATTTTATAGTAGTACATGAATTTTACTGTCTTTTTTTCTTTCCCTGTGATATTTAGAAAAAAAAATCTTATACTTGGACTTTAGTTTTCAAACTTTAAACTCCTAAGACAGATGAGCATTTGAACAGTGAGACATCGGTAAGCAAAGATGCTGCTGGCCAGGGAATCACCATGGAAACCACCAAAGACATGGATTATGAAGATGAACAACTTTGAGTTAATTTCTTCTCAGAGTTGTGGCATTTTGGTTCATTGATTCGGACATTGAAGTGTCTTTTAGAGGAAATGCTGTCAGAGACAATGATGGATCTCCCAAGATTCATTGTAGAGTAAAATTCAGAGCAAATCACACTCAAGTTCTTCAAGTAAGAAAAAACAACAAATAAAATATCCCAAGGAAACATAAATCCTTGCTAAAGCATAATCATATATGACTTGGAAATTGAACCACTAGATGTATCCCAAATAAACTATTATCTTAGGACTGCAATAATTCTGTCATTTCAGATGTTATATTGTGGAATTCTTACATATACTGAATTATCAGGTGGAGTCCCCTGTTTGACTATCTCTACTCATTAAATAGCAGTGAATGCTAAATGTGAGTTCTAGGTTAAATTTGGCTATAGAGCATTATATCTATTTTGTGTTTAAAGTAAATGAAAAATATAATCGGGGCAATAATTTTAAAGTTTAGAAATGAGCTATTCTTTAAGAAATATAGTGAGTCCCTTTTAAAAAGTGAAAAGATGTCAGAGGTAATATAATTGATGAGTAAGAAAATGACTGAGCTGGAAGGGACCTTGAAAAATCGTCTGGTCCAGCTGGAAGTCTTTAATTTGCTCCCTAGCAGCTAAATGTCTCAGCCTTCTAGAACAGGTAGATGTCTGTTCTCTTCTCGGAGTTCTCCAGGGACGGAGCCTCAATAACTTAATTTAATAATCCTTGCCAGGGTTTTATCAACTTGACAGTGTCTAGAAGTTCGTTTTTATATCCCACAGATATCTCTTTTGTAGCCTGTTTTCTCTAGGTGGGCTTTCAGTGAACAAAAAACAGAAAATGTTCTGTGCCCTTCTCGGGAACGTTGCTCATATACCCAAGTTGTTGCATCTTAATAGTATCTTCTCTGGGCTAACTTACAACTGTCCTCTCCTATTTTGAACGCATAGGACACATTCCTGGGTCCTTTGGCATTACTTTTTCCCTAACAATGCATTTTTGAAGTAGAAAGTAGCTTCTACCTGTCTTCTGTTAGGCTCAAGGGAAAGTAATAACAGCTACATTTGTACAGTACTGCACAGTACTTTGCAATATACAAACCATTTCATGTGCATCATTTCATTAGATCTACAACGTCAACTCTGTTAATTAGGCAGAGAATGAAACCCTCATTTATATTTTCATGTATATTTATGTACACTAAGTATTCATGTGGATTAAAGTACTGGTAAATAAACCCAACTGAAAATATTGGGCCCCAGATGAATACTAGACACAGAACTATCTGCTTTGCCATATTATTTTAGGTGTTTTCATACACTATTTCACATACTCATCAGAGACTATTATATGCATTTTATAGTTACAAAAAATGATTTTATTGTGTTTATAGTATATGTTCTTCCTAATGCTGTATAGCTGGTTAGCAGTGGAGTTGGTATTCAAATTCATATCTCCACAATTAAGGGCAGAAATTTTCCTGCTTCTAAACAGCTACCTCTTTCTTGGTATTCTTTTTTGATAGCAAGATGTAAAATACAACAAAGTAACCAAGTGTTATGATGATTTTATTAGATAATGTTACAACCAATTCTTAACACAGGACATGTTATGTAGTAAGTGCTCAGTTAACGCTAGCTCATTATTATCAGTGACAAATATACAACAGAGGAGTAAAACAGTTGAGTTGAGATCATTAAAAGCAATAGAAAGTGATTACATCTAATGTAAGTTCAACAACTTCACAAAAACTTTTTACAAAAAAAAATACAATGCAATTCATGTTAGAAAAAACTTCAGACTGACTTACAAATCTAAAAGTCAACAATACAACACACGACTTTGCAGTAACTAAAGAAATCTTGATGTTATGAGTAATCAAGAGTCTGAGTGTAGAGCTGCAGACAAATTAGATAAATTATTATAGTGGGCACTAGATACAAAAGTCTACTGCTATGAAATGTCTAATATTTCAAAATCAGTTCTTTGATTTTCTCTCAAAGAGAAGAGTGAATAATTTATTCATCTCTTGACTATGAACATCATTATATGATGCTTCTGAAATAGAGTTCTCACTTTTAAGCCCCTTGCTTTTAAAAGTACTCAATTTAATGGCATAAGAAATTCTTTCCTTTGTCGTTAAAGAACTGAAAATGCGTTATTTCTTTCTCAGTTTTTTTCCAAAAGTATGATAATGCTTTCTTTCCTAGTATTTAAATATAATTAGGTTGTTTATATTAAATCTACTCAGAGCAGTGGATCAAAGTTTAAGGGTTCTGGATTCTAGTTCAGCTTTACTACTTGGTGGTTTTATGATGCAGTCATTTAAATAGTTTTTCAATTCCCTTGGTGCTATGGAATGAGTGTTTGTGTCCCCCAAATTCGTATGTTGAAACCTAACACCCAGTGTGACAGTTTTAGGAGGTGGGGCCTTTGGGAGGTGCTTAAATCATGAGGATGGGGCCTCATGAATGAGAATCATGTCTTTATAAAAGAAAACCCAGAGAGCTCCCTTCCCCGCCCCTCCATGTGAGGACACAGTGAGGAGACTATGAGGAAGAGGGTCCTCAACAGACATCAGATCTACTGGTGCCTGGACTTTGAACTTCCCAGCCTCCAAAACTCGGAGAAATAAATTTCTGTTGTTTATAAGCTACCCAAAATAAGATATTTTTTATAGCAGCCCAAATGGACTAGAACACTTAGAGAACACCATTTCCTTCTATTCATAGGGTTGTGTGAATCAGATGATATATTATAAATGAAATAACTTTGAAAATTAAGGCATTGTACCCACCATATATAGTTTTAATAAATATAAAGCACTTTCTTACTGTGCCTTTTATTTACAAGGTTCTCTATAGTTTTTAAACATGCAAATTTAATTGATTGATCAGCACTATACCCCTTTTCTTCTTCACTTTCCTTTGTTCAACACCTTCTTTTTCTGTAAAACTCTTACACAATTTTCAAGTCCTGAATCAAATGTTTCCTCCTCTGAGAATCCTTAAGTTTCCGAGACTGAGGTGGTCACTTCCTCTATCTGTGATCTCATCTCTGGCGTAACAGTTACCCTCCTGGAGTCCAAGTCATGTGTTTAAATATCTGTTTCCTTTACTGGACTGAGTTCATCACACGGATCAAAGCACATTCCCTTCAAGTACACATTAACCACGGAGTACTAATATTATGAGAGCTTCTAAGGAGTCATTATAAGCTCTAATTACTGTACTGATCTTCAGGAACATGCATTTGAATTATTTACCTCACTCTCACTCTTCCAGTAGAGATTTTGGGAGAGAGAATTGATACTCTCCTGAAATGAGTCCACAACCATGTTATCACAATCAAAATTAAGAAGCCAGCAATTCATCCACTGCCCCACCCACCTTACCTCCAAGCCCTATGGCCTGCTTAGTGATCTCCCAGCATTTCCCCACCCCCTCTCAGGGATCCTTCACCCAGTGCTCTTAGTGATTAGGCACCAACAAGGCTCACGTGGGCTCCAGAGGTAAGGAAGGGCACAGCTTTGGTGGTCAGATGGACTTAGATTTGAATCTTGACTCTGCCATATGCTTTTGTTAATCCTTGAGCAAGTAAACCACTTTGGGTGTCTGTTTCCACATCTAGAAAATGAGGATAAGAACAACAGTATGTTGAACAAAAAAGTCTGTGTGTGTGTATGTGTGCACGTGTGTGTGAATGAACCCTTTGCAGAGAGCTCAGCACATAATAATCATTTCAGAAATGATTATTATGGGCTTTGGAATTTGACAAATATGAAATTGAATACTCATTCTGACTCATCCAATAATCAGCTGACTGGATCAATTTCAATTTTTCTTTGTGTGTGTGTCTCTCTCTTAAAGGCACGCATATACACACACATGCACACACACACACCCCTTCTGTTCTATGATATAAAGAGGAATAACATCCCTACACTTAAGGAATTTATCCTCTAGTGTATAGTGTACCTCCAAAGGCAGCATGGTACACCCCCCTCAATGTCTGTCCCCCACTGAAAGTAATCCATTCTCAACCCATTGAGTCTAGGCCTACTGAGTAGAGATGTTTGATTAACAGGGATCAGTTGTTTCATTTATTGCAAATAGAGATGCACTTTATTTTTACTCTTAAATGCCTTCCAACTCTGTGTAAAATATTTATTTTTTAGTTTTAAATACCTTCCAACTCTGTAAGGTGTTTGCTTATTTCTTTGGAGCCTCACAACCACCAGCAAGATGAAGAGAAAAAGGCAATAAGCTTATGTTTATTTAAATAATAAAGTCCCCAGGCTTAAGTGGTTTAATAAGTTGTCTAGAGTCACAGAGCTAATAACAGAATAATAGCAAATTTAGTTACCATTCATTGAGTTTTTACCATGAGCTGGGCAGCAGCCTTAGTGTTTTACATGTATTATTTCAACGGTAGGAGACAGGCATTATCTACAGTTTAAAGCTAGAGGATCTGAGGCTCACAGTTGTGATGTGCTTTGCCCAAAGATCCAGAGACAAAATTGGAAACAAAAACTAACCTCCAAACCTGTGCTCCGTCCTGCATCCTCACAAGCAGCGAAGTCCAATGGTTAGACATGTGAGCTCTGGAGTGGGACTACCTTGGTTTGAGTCCTGACACTATTATATTAGCTGAACGACTTTCAGAAAGTTTATCTGATTCTCTAAACATCTGTAAGATAGGACTATCATAATAGTCTTAATCTTGGGGTATTAGAGTGATTCAGCACCATAATATAGGTAAAACTTTTAGTAAAGTGCATACTGCGTTCTGAATAATGCCTTTTATTATTAGTTCTATCTATTGCTACCCCAATTTACCTTCCACATTTCTTGTTCATTTTCCTTCTCATAGACAAATGGCTTTTCAATTCTTTAGATATATAAATAAGAGAAAACTTGGAGTAAGAGAGACAACTATGGTATCATACTTTTCGAGGAGGAGGGGGTGTGTTATTGATACTTTCATGTATTGTTCTTCCCAGTCCACTCAAAAGACCATTCCTTCTCCCTCGAATTCCTCCAATTCTGTGCAGATTTAATGGTTCATTAAAGCTGCCTTCCTCTGAGAAACATTGCTTCTCTTGAAATTGAAAAGAGAAAGTCTGTGAGAATGATAACAAATATGGAAAAGATTATGGACCATGTCTCAAAGGAAAATATCCCTTTTATTAGAAACATATTAAAGGAAAGAAAATCAATCTTGTGAGATCATGAAAATCTGGGAGAGTCTAAAGTTGATTTATTTATTTAAGATTTATACCCAGTCTACTTCCATAAAGGATTCAAGGTGGTGGCAGGCTAGGCTAAAATCATTTTCTTGTAATGTTTCAGACTGGAATTAGAAGTTCGTTTTCTAGCAGATGAAGTTAAGCTGATTACAGCAAATGAGCTATTGAAAATCAATACCATAAAACTTTCCATTAGTACCTGTACAATCATCCCAGGATTATAAGTAATATTTATAATCTCAAACACTGACATTTTCAGGAAATGAGATGCAGAACATTTGTACGGGGCACAGCCACTTGTGGTTGCTTGGCTCTGATGATTAAAGCATGTTGCTAATGAGGCCAAGGTCATGGGCTTGCTCCCTCCGTAGCCTAATTATCTCCCTTCTGTTCTGCAGCTATGAATGTAACCAGATTCCTTCAGCAGCTGCTTTACTATAATGTGCAGAGGGTCACTAAAGCTAAGAGAGCATTCCTAGGTTATGACATATGCATCCCCACTGTTGAAAGAGCACCCCCAAGTGCGTGGCATGTTGGCTTTGTTGTTCCTTTGGAAGAGGTTGAGCACACACATAAATGCTCGCTCACTTACACATGTACATACAACACACGCACACACACATATACACACACCTCCCTCTGGGAGAGGCATGATGATTCAGAGGAACAATAACATGGAGAAAAAAATTTCGACTTTGTACAGTCAGAAGGAGTTAGATTAAGTCCCAGTTTTCACATGTACTGGCAGCAAGGCCTTGGATAGGTAAATAGCCTCAGTTTTCAAAATTTCAAAAAAAAAAAAAAAGACAGTATATTTACCTTGGAGAGATGAGGGAGTAATGAAGGTATAATACATGTATAGCACTTGGAATAGGCACACCAGTGACTTTTAAAAATCAGTATCATTTAACCATTAGTATGTACCATGTATGAGGTAGGTGTCATTGTTATCCTTTTTATTCATAGTGAATTAAAGTGAGATTTAGAGATTCTAAGTAATTTTTCCAGTTCCACACAATGAGAAGACAACATGACTAATGCCCAAACCTAAACCGATGTCACCCCAGGGCCCACATGTTCTTGTGCTCTGCTGTATTCATGCTGCTTTTCCTAAAACTGAGCTGCTATTATTATTCTAGCCTCTATCAACTGGCCTTTAACAATGTGGTCCATTCTCCGACACAAAAATATAATTTCATCTCCTGTGGGCTGCCGCCTAATTTAACACAAATCCTTTAGTTGGCATTGTTGCTGTCGTACTTCAGGAGCCTGCTAGAGTCATTTTAGATGGTGTATTCCCTCCGGGACCTATGTGAACATAAATTTCCTATCTCAAGAGACCCTTAAAAGGAACCTAATTTTAAGTATATAAAGTAAAGCAAGCAAGAACCACAGATTACTTCCCTCTCTATTTGTATGCATCTGTTTTTATCCCTGGGGGTCCAACAAGATGGATTTCTAAAGCAGATTTGCTGGGAAGCTGCATAAACTCTAGGCCGTGGCTCATTATCCAGCTATAACAATGACTCTTGAAGGCCAAATAAGTTACATTCACTTGATGATGTCGAAGTATGCTTCCACTATTGTAACCTTCATCTTTTGTTCTCTGGGAGAAGAAATTATATCTTCAAAAAACCTTTCATAGACTGGAAATCCAGAGATTACCAAGTTGACAGAGTCTGTGCATGAGGTCTATTGCTGGTTAGCTTTTATTTTTTTAATTAATTTTTTTAAAATAAGTTTATTTATTTTTGGCTGCGTTGGGTCTTCGTTGCTGCGTGCGGGCTTTCTCTAGTTGTGGCGAGCGGGGGCTACTCTTTGTTGCGGTGTGCAGGCTTCTCATTGCAGTGGCTTCTCTTGTTGCAGAGCACAGGCTCTAGGTGCGCGAGCTTCAGTAGTTGTGGCACGGGAGCTCAGTAGTGGCTTGTGGGCTCTAGAGCACAGGCTCAGTAGTTGTGGTGCACAGGCTTAGTTGCACCGTGGCATGTGGGATCTTCCTGGACCAGGACTCGAACCCGTGTCCCCTGCCTCGGCAGGCAGATTCTTAACCACTGCATCACCAGGGAAGTCCCAACACTGCGTATTTTAAAATGGACATAGAACCCTAAGTTGTGTATCATTTGAAAGCAGCTTATTTGACAGAGCAGATTTTAGGATTTATTGCTCTAAAGAATGCAGGAAAGTATCAATGAGACTTGATCAATGAGAGGAAGAAAGGAAATAATATCTGCTGAACAACTACCCTCTCCTAAGTGATTTACATGCATTGGCTCATTTAATCATTATGACAGGCTTGTGTAGTAGATATTAGTGTGTCTTTCTATGAGATGAGAATCAGGTTCAGAGAGGTTAAGTGTATGGTTCAATATCAGCCAGCTGGAAAATGGTGGAGTTGCAAATGGATCTCTCTTCTTCCTGGCTCTAGGAAGTGGAGAGCCACTCTGATCCTCTCCAAACATTTTTGAAGTTTCTTGCAAATTATTTCAAAGCCTGATTTTCAGGAGAGCTTACGCATCTCTCCAATTACGCTTGCTACTGAAGCTCATTCTTGTACTGATGCACCCTTCTCTTATTTCTCTGCAGATTCCTAAGTACCTGGTTATACTTCTTGTCCATTGTGGTTAGTTTTGCTTTCAGGATTCCTCATATCTAAATCATGAAGAATTGATGAGCAATCGTTAGTAACAATTACAGTTATAAACATTCCCAAAGCTTTAAAAGAAAGTAGATACACACGTGTGCACATGCACGCGTGCATGCGCGCACACACACACACACACACACAGAGTAAAATCCATAATCCACAATCAGTTTATAACCTGAGGATAATGCTGGTAGAACTGTAATTTCTTTTGATTATTACTGTGTGCTGTGTATCTTCAGCATCCCATGAAACAAGCTGTAATAAATAGTATTTAGTAGCACTTTGAAACCAAGTTTTTCTCTGCACTTTCATTATCATAAAGATATGCTATTTTCAGGTAATCAAAATGAATGAGGCAGTACTGCGTTGGTGTGTTTGTGTCTGTGTGTGTTTGTGTCTAAAACATATATAGTTATCTAATCATTTATATTCATGCCATGTCTGTGTATTCATCTGTGTGTGCAGTTTTGAGTTGTTTTTAAATTAGCAGGTACACAAAATGGGTTTTCTTTCTTTTTTAAAAAATTAATTAAGTTTTGGCTGCGTTGGGTCTTCATTGCTGCGCATGCGGGCTTTCCCTAGTTGCAGCGAGCGGGGGCTACTCTTTGTTGCAGTATGCAGTGGCTTCTCTTGTTGAGGAGCACGGGCTCTGGGCACGCGGGTTTCAGTAGGTATGGCATGCAGGCTCAGTAGTTGTGGTGCACGGACTTAGTTACTCCAAAGCATGTGGGATCTTCCCAGATCAGATCTTCAAACCCATGTTCCCTGCATTGGCAGGTGGAGTCTTAACCACTGTGCCACCAGGGAAGTCCCTAAAGTGGTTTTTTTTGTCAGGCTGTGTGGGTTTTATTTCTGACTCCCCATTCACTGTATGAACTTGGCAAGTTTCTTTTTTTTTTTTCCTGTGGTATGCGGGCCTCTCACTACTGTGGCCTCTCCTGTCGCGGAGCACAGGCTCCGGATGCGCAGGCTCAGCGGCCATGGCTCACGGGCCCAGCCACTCTGCGGCGTGTGGGACCCTCCTTGACCAGGGCACGAACCCGTGTCCTCTGCATCAGCAGGCGGACTCTCAACCACTGCGCCACCAGGGAAGCCCTTGGCAAGTTTCTTAAACTCACTGTATTTGCTTCCTATTACTGCTGTACCACAAACTTAGCGACTTACAAAAACACAAAATAGATCTCAGTGTACTAAAATCAAGGTTTTGGCAGAGCTGCATTCCTTCTGGAGGGTCTGGAGGAAAATCTGTTTTCTTGCCTTCCCAGCTTCTGGAAGCTGCCTGCATCTGTTAGGTTGTGGCCATTTCCATCGTCAAAGCCAGACATGGCCCATCTAGTTTTTCTTACATCAAATCACTTCGAATCTGATTCTCCTTCTGCCTCTAGCTTCCACCTATAAAGATCCTTTTAATTATACTGAACCCATCTAGATAATCCAAGTTAATCTCCCCATGCCGTAAGGTCCTTAATTTAATCACATCTTTAAAGCCCCTTTTGCCACATTGAGTACATTTCACAGGTTCTGGGGATTAGAACTTGGACATCCTCGGAGGGAGGAAGCATTATTCTCCCCACCATACTGACCGTTCTGAGATATCCTATCATCTAAATGATGGAGCCCACATTTCAGGATACATGTTTAAGAGATCTGAGATAACTGAGAAAATGTCTGGTATACATTGTGAGAAGAAAGAGATTAAACTGAATATATATTTTGTGAAAACCCTTTATGACAAATTTATAGAAAAAATGTAAAGCTGTTCTTAATATATGGTTGGAGCCAAAGCAATGTGGGTAATTAGGAAGTGTGTTCTTCTTTTTGTTATTCCCCAAAAAAGTTTATCTTGCTGGTCACGGAAAGAGACTTTTTTCTTTACTGTTTTGAGAAATTGCAAGTCAATTTCATCTCATAATTCCAAAAAAAAAAAATTATTCATAGTTAACCTTAGTGGCAACTATGACAATGCCTAGTCATAGTGGCGTTGTATTTAAAAGAATTCTGAAGGTCAGCAGGAAGAATTGTCTTGGTTATGGGATGGTAGAGTTATGCATGTCACATATTGTCACCTTTTTTCCACTAGGTTGATTTTTTTAAAATGTAGGTAGATGTGAGATAAAATAGGCATTACAAATATAATTTAATAAAAGCTTCTGTAATTTCATGTTATTTTCTGTTCCGTAAAAAAGATGATGAAATCTGAGAACTGTCTACTTGTTTTGAGGAATAAATAGCCTAGCAGAAGGTCTAAGTTGGGTTCTAAGAACAGAACAGTCTTTCAGGAAAGATATAAGTAATGGTCATTAACTCAATGATTAATTCCATCTTTTGTGATTAAATAATGTGTGCTTATTTTGTTAGATATTTATTCAAATTTATTATTTGTTGCTTATTTGTTTCTAAATAAATCCCATTTATTGAGAGCTTCCCAAGTGCCAGCACCGTGTTAGGTACTGGCGATGTGTTGATCAACCAAAAACAAGGTACCTGTCCTCATGGATCTTGCAGTTTATTGGAAAATATAGGAAGTTATTGAAAATAACACAAATAAATGTAAAAAAGCCCTATAAAACTGTAGCTATGATGAGTGTTAGGAATGAATGACATTGCTACAATGGAAGAATATAAGATGGTGGGTTTACCTAATCAGAGTTAATAGAAATTAACTAGATGAAAGGAGCAAGGGTAGATGAGCAAGGGCAAAAGGAAACTCCAGGAAGAGATAAAAGCATATGCAAAGGTCCTGTGGTGAGATGGAGGTACAGCTCATGGTTGAAGGGGAAATGAAGGTCTATTCTGCTAGAACACTAAAAATGAAAGGCTAGAATAGTAACAGATGAGTTTAAAGAGGTTATTAAAAGTGGAGATAAATAGCAGAAGGAAATAAGGAAAGAAAATGTCTGACAAGAGTGGAAAAACAGTATATGGTAGAAAAGTGTTTATCTGATAAAGGGGATTTCACTGAGAGAAAGTTGTTTACCTACAGTCATTTTAATTCCTGCAGTAGGATCTTCTGTTTCTACTCTTCCCCTCATGTTTCACTGGAGCTTCTGCCTACATACCGTGAGAGATACCCTGTCATGTGGTGGTCCTGAAGCCCCTCTTCCCACCATGAAGTTGCAAATACGGGAGGAGGGAGATATGTTTCCCATAAGGCACATCAGAATTCTAAATGTGCTTTCTCAGAAAATCATGGTTTCATTTTAAGATTGGGTTTTTGAATCCCACCAGATGTTAGACTGTCAACCCATCATGAAGTAATAGGCTTTTTTTTTTTTTTTTCGGTACGCGGGCCTCTCACTGTTGTGGCCTCTCCCGTTGCGGAGCACAGGCTCTGGACGCGCAGGCTCAGCGGCTATGGCTCACAGGCCCAGCCGCTCCGCGGCATGTGGGATCTTCCCGGACCGGGGCATGAACCCACGTCCTCTGCATCGGCAGGCCGACTCCCAACAACTGCACCACCAGGGAAGCCCAGTAATAGGCTTTTGTGGGCTGTAGAGGGGACCATCTTCAGCAATATTTCTATGAAGAAAAGTGAACATATGTCTAAACAACCAAATGACAGATTTCCTAGAACAATACAATTTATTCATCAACTAGTGAATGTCTGTACCTTGAAAGCGTCATACTTCATCCTATCGGGAGACTACAGTTTGGGAATGGCTAGAATTTTCTTCCACTAAGAACTCATCTAACTCTATGATTCTGGGGATGCTGACTGCCAAGACTGTAGGTGGGTTTAAAGAGTAAAGAGGAATCAATTTAAAAGAATAAATTAAACATTGATCTTGGCAATGAACATGTCCAAATCATTTTACCTTTGGATGTTAACCTGTCTTCTGGACAAAAGAAGCAATAGTGCTGGGATTTTGTTTTCCTTAAAATGTAAGTTTACAGAAAAGGCCTGCTTGTTTAATTGTCATAAATCTAACAGAATGGTCTTAAATTCAGATTCCAGAAAATAATTCATGTAGAGTTACTTGTCATGATATCTTTAAAATGTTTGTTCTTCAGCATGTCTGAGATGAACTAATAAAAGATTCATGTTGATAATAGGCTTTTTTTCCTTCCAATTTCAAGATACTCCTTTTATAAACATTAGAAAAAAACTTTTGCTGGCAAACTAGAGTATTTAATATTATCATTCCATATTCTTGCATTTAGATTCTTTTTGTTCTAAAATATATAGCTGGCAAAATACATTCAGACTGGTTCTTTTTTTTTAAAAAGCAATACTTCATTTCTTCCCTGCCTCTTGTCTTCCTTGTGCTCAGCATAATAGTTAAGTACAGGAGAATTCATAGTCCTCAAGTAAACCAACAGTTGAAAAATCAAGTGCCAAATGTTGTGATAGAGATGTATGCAAGGAGCTCAGGGGACTGCAGAAGGGTATGCACAGTCTGAGGAGGGTGGAATAGGCTGGGAACTCTCCAAGGTGGCAGTGTCTGTCAATAGGGTTAGTTACTGAAGATGCTCTTCCCCAGGCAGTCAAAGGGAGGAAGGTATTCCATTCAGAGAATGGAGCATAACTAAAGGTCTAAATGAAAAAAAAACAATGTCACAGAATAGCAAATCATTTTGTTACCCTAAATTTAGTAATTCAGAGTTTGATAACTCTTTTATGAAATGAAGTCATAGAAAAAAAAAAAATTAGAAGATCTGTTGATTTCTCATTTTGGAATTTGGTTAAACCCAAAGAATCTTTTAGGTTTCAATCCATAATCGATCTCAAAGTATTCTGCAAATGTAGTTCTCTGGTTAATTTTGAATTACAGTTAACATTTCTTCTCAGCATTTTAGGGGTAAAAAATTTAAGGGCTTCCCTGGTGGCGCAGTGGTTGAGAGTCCGCCTGCCGATGCATTGGACATGGCTTCATGCCCCGGTCTGGGAAGATCCCACATGCCGCGGAGCGGCTGGGCCCGTGAACCATGGCCTCTGAGCCTGCGCGTCCAGAGCCTGTGCTCTGCAACGGGAGAGGCCACAACAGTGAGAGGCCCGCGTACCGCAAAAAAAAAAAAAAAAAAAAAAAAAAGAAATTGAAGCTTAGTAAAGTCAAGGTGGTAATCTGAATATACCTGTTTGAATGGTTGCCTCAGCACCTTTCAGGGTTTAGGGTTCTTGTTACAAAACAGCAATTATGTGTCATTTATACTACTTGAGTACTACTAAATTATTTAAGAATTTCCCTAGACACAGCAGTACATTATAAAGTAGGAAAATGTGAGACTCAAAAAGTGAAGTAGCCCACTTCAAAAGTAACCTCAGAGGTCAATGCTCACTACTGCCTGTTAATGAAAGAGCTGGAACCCTGGGGAAACCAAGATCTCCTTGACCCTAATTTCAGTGATGTGTTCCTTTGACATTTCCACCCAGATGTGTCATAGGTATCTCTAACTTACCAAGCCCAAAAAAGAAATCTTGATTTATCCCTAACCTCTGTATTCCTAGGTGTGCTCCTTCCCTAGTCTTCTCCATCTGATAAAATAACAGCAGCAAAACCCAAATCTCTTACCTGGTTATAGCCCGCCAACTGATAGTTCTTGGCAAGTCCATCCCCAACTACCAACTCAGTCTGCACCACTATTATCCATCACCGAGGCTACTGTTAGAACCTCTGGTTCTACTCTTGACTCCTGACGATCCATTTACCACACAGTAGCCAGAGTAATCTTCTTAAAACATGCATACTATTTAAAACTTTTTTTTTTTACATCTTTATTGGAGTATAATTGCTTTACAATGGTGTCTTAGTTTCTGCTTTATAACAAAGTGAATCAGTTATACATATACATATGTTCCCATATCTCTTCCCTCTTGCGTCTCCCTCCCTCCCACCCTCCCTATCCCACCCCTACAGGCGGTCACAAAGCACCGAGCTGATCTCCCTGTGCTATGCGGCTGCTTCCTACTAGCTAGCTATCTCACGTTTGGTAGTATATATATGTCCATGCCTCTCTCTCGCTTTGTCACATTGAAACCAAATTCTTTCTCATGACCTGAAAAGTCCAGGATAACGGCATTCCATCTTACCTCTGCACGTTCATGCACTTCACCCTTCTGGCTCCATCCTCAGTGGCCTTCCTTGAGCCACTATAACACACTGAGCTCTTTCCTTCCTTAAGGCATTTGCAAATTTCTTTTTCAGGTTTCAGTGTAAATGGAACTTTTTATAAGTTTTTGGACCTTGTTTTATTCTCTATCACAGCCCCTTCCTTATTTCCTCTTAGCATCCACCTCAACTTGTAATTGTTATTATTATCATTGTTATTATTATCATTTGCTGGGGTGGGGTGGGGTACAGGGAAATTGGTTGGTTTATACCTGCTCCCGACCTTGGTAGCACATTTCTCCTCTTCACTATTTTTTTGCAGAGCCAAGCACAATGTATAGAACATGATAAACAACGAATGTTTTTCAAATGATTTGATGGATTATAAATGTAGATCTAGTCAATGAGTAGCAGCAGTGTTTCTAACATCAATGTGAACAAGAAGATATATTTTTGAAAAACTTGATGACATAATTGTAACTTTTTCTTTTCATTTTATATAAATGTTCATTTTTCTTACATTAAATGCTCATAGTTCACATGAGACCTAAAATGAAGTGTTCATTTAAATAAGATAATATGCTATAAAAATGATATTTATTACTAAGCTTTCAAAAACATAGGGTAAAAATTAGGAATTAATGTAATTAAGATAACATAAACATAAATAAAACAGAAAGACTATTTTCACAACCTAATTTGAAAGCCATGATGGGCGTTTTCTGGTACTACCTGTACTTCATCTAAAACAGTAAGTTCAAAGAGTCTTAGCCAATCAGTGCCCCTTAAAATTGTTTAACTCTTCAAAATGTATAGACCCCTTTCCAGCCTTTATTTTGTGTATTCCTTAGAACAACCCCATTATGTATATGGAGAAGATATTTTCATTTAACAGATGTAGAAACTGAAGTTCAGAACAAATAAGAATCTTGCTTAAGGGTATCCAACTAGGGATAGCTAGTCCAAAGGTCTTTCATCAAAAAATATTATTTTCTAAGTACATTTTGTCACATGTAACAGGAGTCAAACTCAAATGCCTAAAGATGGAGCAGTGAGTATATGGATTATGGAAGCTGGGAGGGGAGTATGGTGAAGGGAAGAGCAGTGTTTCTCAAAGGGACGGCCCTATTCAGTGTCTCACTAAGTTGGCATCATGCAGGAAGTTAGGTCCAGGATTACCTATGGAAAGCTGAATTAACATGACATCTTCTGACTTCTAAATACTGATAACTATTTCAATCTTTGAACAAACAGACACTCATGACATCTAAACTGTTTATGGCTGGGTTTGACCTTGGGCTGAATGTTTGCAACCTCTTTAATGTCAAGGGAATTTTTTTTTTCTGAAAACTTCAGTAAATCATCAGGTATTCAGTGATTTTGGAAACAAAACTGTCTGAATCTTACAATGTGGACTAAGGAAGTAGCACCTTAAAAGAGGATGTCATAACTGTGTTATTATCTGCCAACTAAAAATACTCTCCTGGCTGAATATATGGGTTTAATAATTGCAGCATGACAAGATGATTACATTTCATTATAGTGTCTGATCAAGTGTATGGACTTTAGTTAATTTGACTGCAGGGAAAATGTTACAACTTAGACCTTGGAATGGTCCATAGGCTTTTTCACACATGAGTGTTACTCCTGAGCTTGATTCTACAATTCTGAGAGTTGTTTCTACAAACTTTTGATTCTTTTGTCTATTAAAAATCTTACAGTGGGGCTTCCCTGGTGGCGCAGTGGTTGAGAGTCTGCCTGCCGATGCAGGGGACACGGGTTCGTGCCCCGGTCCGGGAAGGTACCACATGCCGCGGAGCGGCTAGGCCCGTGAGCCATGGCCACTGAGCCTGCGCGTCCAGAGCCTGTGCTCTGCGACGGGAGAGGCCACAACAGTGAGAGGCCCGCGTATCGCAAAAAAAAAAAAAAAATCTTACAGTGGAAGAAGAAGCTTTTGTACAATTCCACGGTATTTTCTATGAAAAGTTTTGCCCTTAAAATTTTATTTTAGAATATTTGTTAAAAAATTAAAATATTTTATATGCAGACAGAGCTACATTAGTTATGCATCTTGCCAAATCATAGTACTTTAACACAGAAGGCTTACTGAAAGGTAACATTCTTAAGGTAAACTTTGCTACTTTGGAGAAGTGGTTATGAGAGTCTATTGCACAAGTTATGTGCACAATTTATGCACAGAAATGTATCCTTCTTTTTGGTTGTTATTCATTCAGAATATATTTTTTTAGTAACTACTGGATTTTAGACATTTCTCTTGGTGTGATGGATGCAAGGAGGGATAACAAGATAACATCCAGCTCTTCCGCGACTCATTTTCTAGAGGAGTGAGGCAAAAAATAATATGATATGATATGATGTGATATAATATATAATTATATTATATAATTATGATATTATATAATTATGATGTTACAGTCGGCCCTTCCTGTCTCCAGGTTCTGCATCCTCAGATATGGAGGGCCAATTGTAAGGAACTTGAGTATTTGTGGATTTTGGCATCTGAGGGGCATCCTAGAACTGATCAATCCCCCGTTAATACTGAAAGATGACTGTACTGTAATGTAACATAAAACATAACATAACCCAACATAAGGTAATGTGATATAAAGAATTAGAAGTTTTCTGATGAAGAATATCAATTTCAGATACACAAATTCGGTATCTTAATTCTTATCAACTGTTATGAAGTGAATATTAATTTCTCTCCTGTCTGTTGACAACTGCTTGTAACTTCTTCAAAGTGTCTTCAGTTAAAACTCATACTTATGCAAACGTCTAGCTTGAAATATTAAATGATTCCAAATATTGCTGAAAATAACTTGAGCCATGTCCTTTTATTTAAGAGACTTTTTTTAGAAACTTCTAAAGGCTCTGCTCCCTAAGAATGTAAAGGGATGAAAATAGCTCTGTATGAGTTTGCAAATCTAAAGATAACAATAATTTAGGATGACAACACTTTCACTTTTAAATAGATAAGGAAAATAATCTGATTTAGAAAGACAGTAATATATTCAATTACTTTTTGCTGTCAACAAAAATAGGCTGGAATTTATCTGCTCAAAGTTGGTTTGGGAGATTTAATAACTACTGCACTTAAAGGTAATAAAAGTTGCCTGCATCCCATTATTGTTACTATCTGAAGCCCTTGAGAAAACTTGAGGTTTGTTATGAGTAAATATCAGGAACAAATTTTCATGTTATGACATTTACTTCACAAGCTGGTAACTCAGTCATGAATAGATGTAGATTACCTCATATTTGAATTAAAATTATTTAGTCGATGCAGGATATTATGAATTCACCTAAAATGTTGGTGTCTCAAAATGTTTACCTTTCATACTTCCCAGTTACTGCTTTCCCCCAGGCATGGACCTGACCTCGATCACTAATGCATGCTTTTTCAAAGTGCCATTGCAAAAAGTCAATATACTTCTGGGGAAAAAAAATCCTAAAAAAAATCGTTAGAACTTATGAAGTGCTGTTCCATCTTCAAAGTGATATATGAACATTAATTAATCACTGTCCAAGAACAGGTACCTACCCAATACAGCGTTCAGTTCCAGGAGTAACATGAGAAACCTGCAAAGATTTCAGCCTAGCATACTTCCTAGTCTTTGATGGGGATGGGAGCAAAACATTTTATTACATCAGGATTTATATTTTCTCTCTCATTGAGCTGCAGCTTACTACCTTTATTTAAAGAGTCGCCATGTTTGTTTCTCTCCTGAGTTTACCTTGGACAAGAAAAGTTATCTCCTCACATATGCCTTAACAAACTATAAAGTATATGTTTTCAAAAATAGGAAATTTCAAAAATAGGAAATTTCAAAAATAGGAAAATAATTTGGCATTTCTGATATGTTCTCAAAAACTACTGTATTCCAAGAATTTTACTTCATTTTATTCCTTTCAAGAATATATTATTTACCCATCAAAACCTGGAATTCAGTTTAGCTTGTTATTTTAGCCAGGCTTATAAAAGAAAAATACTTATTTTCCTGATGAAACTAAGGAAAAACAAATTGCCCCAACAGTTGGCTGTATAAATCAGTGTAGAAAGCAAAATATGTGTTTCAAGCATCATTCTCTCTGTCCAGGACAGTACCAAGAACTATGAAGTACAGAACTTTTAAAAATAATGAGGGAGACAAATTTGCCTTTTAATAAAAATTATGTTTCTTTGTCAAGACATGAAAGAAGGCCTAATAGCTACTATTTGTAATTTCATAAAAGAAAAGAAATTTTAGTGTGGACAAGTAGAAAGCAAATAGTCTTCACGTTTTAAGATAATACAACAATACAGGATTCTTATATTCTTTTTGTTGTTAATTATTTTAATAGCTTGTTTTAAAAGTTAGACCAGATTTCCTAGACCTGTAAGTGCGTTTATGTACATAAACAATAATTAATTACATAGAACTCAGAACATTGGTGTTCAAGGGATATAGATAAAGATCTTGGCACACAAACTTTAGTCGATGCACCAAGTCAAACTTACTAATTTGATGGTAATGAGATAAAAGAAATAAAAGTGTTTTAAAAAGATATCATGAACACAAGTGATTTTAAGACTTTTGATTTTCTCAGAAGATAAAAGTCTTAAATAATAATAAAAATTGATTTGATTTATAGAAAGTAACCTACTCTTTTACCAAGTAAGATATTTTAAAACGGAACACATAAAGCAAGCTAGTATTCATATACAACTGCATTTCATCAAAGAGTGAACATTTCACCACAAAAAGCCAAAAAAAGTCATAATCTCCCAATTGTTTCATAAATTATTCATTATTAAAATCTCACTACACTGTGTGAGTTTTTCTCATTTTTTCACTGAACAATGAAACTTTATCACAGCCTTGCCCTTGGGAACCACTGAAATACTCCAGCAGTTCTCAGTGGAGTATGAAGATGGGCCAGAACTTTTTTTTTTTATGTTTATTTTACTATTTTTTAATACATTTATTTACTTTTGGTTGCGTTGGGTCTTCGTTGTTGTGCACGGCCTTTTCTCTAGTTGCAGCAAGCGGGGCTACTCTGGGGCTACTTTTCATTACAGTGCGAGGGCTTCTCATTGCGGTGGTTTCTCTTGTTGCGGAGCACAGTCTCTAGGCGCATGGGCTTCAGTAGTTGTGGCTCGTGGGCTCTAGAGTGCAGGCTCAGTAGTTGTGGCACATGGGCTTAGTTGCTCTGCAGCATGTGGGATCTTCCTGGACCAGGGCTTGAACCGGTGTCCCCTGCATTGGCAGGCGGATTCTCAACCACTGTGCCACCAGGGGAGCCCTGTCATTTTTTTTTTTTATTGATGTATAGTTGCCTTACAATGTTGTGTTAGTTTCAGCTGTACAGCAAAGTGATTCAGTTTTAAAATATTCTTTTCCATTATGGTTTATCATAGGGTATTGAATATAGTTTTCTGTGCTATACTGTAGGACCTTGTGTATCCATTCTATATATAAAAATTTACATCTGCTAACCTGAATCTTCCACTCCATCCCTCCCCCACCCCCCACCTCCTTGACAACCATGTGTTCTCTATGTCTATGATTCTGTTTCTGTTTCATAGATGGTTCATTTGTGTCATGTTTTAGATTTCACATATAAGTGATATCATATGGTCTTTGTCTTATTTCAGTCAGTGTGGTAATCTCTAGTTGTATCCATGTTGCTGCAAATGGCATTATTTCATTCTTTTTTTATGGCTGAGTAATATTCCATTGTATATATGTACCACATCTTCTTTATCCATTCATCTGTCGATGCACATTTAGGTTGTTTCCATGTCTTGGTTACTGTGAATAGTGCTGCAGTGAACACAGGGGAGCATATATCTTTTTGAATTACAGTTTTGTCTGGATATATGCCCAGGAGTGGGATTACTGAATCATATGGCAATTCTATTTTTAGTTTTTTGAGGAATCTCCATGCTGTTTTCCATAGTGGCTGCACCAACTCACATTCCCACCAACAGTGTAGGAGGGTTCCCTTTTCTCCACACCCTCTCCAGCATTGGTTGTTTGTAGATTTTCTGATGATGCCCATTCTAACTGGTGTGAGGTGATACCTCATTGTAGTTTTAATTTGCATTTCTCTAATAATTAGTGATGTTGAGCAGCTTTTCATGTGCTTCTTGGCCATCTGTATGTCTTCTTCGGAGAAATGTCTATTTAGGTCTTCTGCCCATTTTTGGATTGGGTTGTTTGTTTTTTTGTTGTTGAGTTGTATGAGCTGTTTGTATATTTTGGAAATTAAGCCCTTGTCAGTCACATAGTTTGCAAATATTTTTTTCCCATCCTCTAGGTTGTCTTTTCATTTTGTTTATGGTGTCCTTTGCTGTGCAAAAGCTTGTGAGTTTGATTAGGTCAAGATGGGCCAGAACTTCTAAGGGTTCTTTGCCGTTTGGAAAACATACTCAGTTTTATCTATTGTTTTAGTAAAGTCCAATTAAGAAAGCTCAACACAATTAGGCTAATGAAAATATAGAAAAAAAGCTGGAAAAGCCTTGCAGAGTGTTGTGTGGGTTGTGAAAGGTTATTAAAACCTGTTTTGCACTAAAAATAAATGCCACTGTGCAGCTTGATATTACAGGATTTTAAAGGAACTTGGAGATCATGTAATCCCAACATCTCATTTTACAGATGAATAAACTGAGGAGAGTGTCTCCATAACTTCATTTCAAAAGTTTTTGGGATTAGAACTGAATTATTTAAAATAATTAAAAAGAGTGCTGTGATGGTTAATTTTATAAGTCAACTTGACTGGGCCAGAAGGTGCCCAAATGTTCTGGGTGTGTCTGTGAGGGTGTTTCTGCATTTGAATCAGTAGACTGAGTGAAGCAGGTTACCCTTTTCAATTTGGATGAGTCTCATCCAATTCATTAAAAGCCTGAATAAATAAAAGGCTCAGTAGGAAAGAATTCTTTCTCTTTGCCTGAAAATCTTCCAACTGCGATATTGATTTTCTCCTGCCTTTGCATTCAGACTCAGAATGAAAATTACACCATTGGATCTCCTGGTTTCCAGACTCAAACTGGAACTATACCATTGGCTCTCTTGGGTGTGGAATTCTTAGCCTCCAAAATTACATGCTAATTCCTTATAATATATCACTCTCTGTCTCTCTCTCTCTGTTTCTCTCTGTGTCTGTCTCTGTCTTTCTCTCTGTCTCTGTCTTTCTCTGTCTCTCTATATACACATACATGCATACACATACACACACACACACACAATCCATTGGTTCTATTTCCCAGAAGAACTTGACTAATTCAAGTACTGTGTTCAATAGAGATGTTGAAATAAATTCTTGAATTCTGGAACAGAAACAAATTAAATATGTTGTTGAATTAAATATGTAGTTCTGTAGACAATAAGGTAATAATTATGGCATACAGTGGGTGTATAAAACGTGACATCCCTAGATGGAGTACAAACTGATAACATATAGAGGCTTAAATATAGTAGATTTACTTAAGGGAGGTCATGATTATGTTATTGCATTTGGAATCTAAATTGATTCCAGGTCATCTCTCACTGCTTGCATTTGCTGTTAGTTATAGAGAGCAGGCGTGCCCTTCTATAAGCCACCTTCTGGTGTATAGTCAGAAAAGGGACACTGACCTGGAAGGATTACAATGTGAATAGTAAGAGAAGAGAGCAAATGGAGTTGAATTTGAAATTAACATTATCTGGGCAGCCCATAGCTTTATAGTGTTATATTTCCCCTGTGTCAAGTGTCCTAACTCTTATTCACTTTCATTTTCTGGCAATTTCCAGGTACAATCACTTTTTTTTTCCTTTTCCTGTAAGAAGTATGGAAATGAGTTATCATGTTCATAACAGTGTATAACAGCAGTATACTCAATCAATAAAGGGATTCACTGGCAATCCTTCCTAAATGTCAAAGGAGTGTATACATCACAAAGAATATTTTCCTGAAATGCATTGGTGGAACCACGATTGGTTCCATTCTTTAGTGCCATTTAGTGTTGAGTAGGTGGACTACTCATTTTTCTTGAAGCTGTTTTGGAATTTGATATAAATACAGGTTGAATATGTTTTCATAGTCTATTGAACACTTAAGTAACTTATTTCATTAGGTGTTTAGTTCATAGCAGTAGATGACAGCTGCTCTGTTGACAGCTTACAGTGTTGCTTGCAACGTGCTCAATACTTGTGTACATTATGTCCTTTAATCCTCATAAAAGTGACATGGGGACGTTAAAAGATGTGCCCAAGTCCTCACTAAGAGTAGAGATTCAAATCAATTGAGAGTCAAATCTCACACTTTTTAATATTAATGCCAAATTATATTCTGAAAAATTTAGCATGGATGGGTGAAAATATAAATAATATATTAGATATTGAATAATACAGACATTTAATACTCCAGTAATTATGAATTAAAACACACCTGCAAATAAATGTGTTGTTGAAAAGAACTGGCTTAGCTTTTGGATTCTTACTCAAATGACTATGTATCTAATTCTCTTAATCGCAAAAACAAAAATCTCATAGTGTATTTCATGCTCAATCTCCATTTTGGGAACCAGGACACATATCTTGTCTCTTACCAATTTGAGGAAACCATTAAGACCATGTGCCAACACTGGTATATCTGATCAATACAAATATGTGTTGTTCGGGCAGCTGTTAATGTGAGTGTGCCAAACAGTATTTTCTGTTGTTTGTTTATTTTGCTCCATCAAAGTACAGTCAGATCTTAATGTGCAGGGATAATAAGGGTCCTTGATTTGTACTGCGTGCTTGACACACTCTTCAGCAAGGAGCAAGTTCTGAACTATGGAAAGTCATTGTCCATCTGCTGTTGACTACGTCGAGTATTTTAAACAGCTCTAAAATATTTTAAAAGTGAAAATGACAGAATCCAGTTTTGAGGATTGTGTGATTTGAGAGTTGGGAGGAGAGTTCAAATATTTTCAGCATAAATTAATTAAGAGGTTGTGCCATGTTAAGAAGGCAATACTAGTGTGACCATTCCTCACTCCCAGCTTCGCAGGACATCAAACATGATTGGCTGGGAGCTAGAGCAGGCTGACAGCAGGACAAACCCCTCAAGGCTGTTTGTGAAGGATAGATGATTACTTAGAAGGGCATGGGCTCCCTCATTAACCTTTCCTCTTCCCAGGCTGCTTTGTCCAGACTGTGCAATCCCAAGAAGTGAGACTGCTGACTTTATCAGGTACATCATAGAGAAGAGTCAACCCACAAAAATCTTTCTAAGCCTTGGATGGTATAGAATTATTTTTAATAGTTGCAGAGAAGATTGGCAAAAATATATATATATTTTTTGACCAAAATGTCAAAAACACTTTGTAAAGTAATTCCATTCCCAGATTTATTTATAATACAAAAATAAACACCACACACATTGCTAACACTTTGTAATAATTACCTGAGAATTGTTCATGCAACCTCTTCCTTGGGAGAATTCAGAATTGATTTTAAAATTAAACTTTGCTGTAAGAAATTGCTTACTGTATACAAGATTCATTAGATGTTTTTGCTGGTTCCTTTTTCCCTTCTTTTCTTTTTCTTTGCCAGAAATTTTATGCCCATGGAAATATAGGAATCTTTTTTTCTTTTTCTTTTCTTTTTCTTCTTTCTTTTTTTGCCATTTTTATTACCGAACTGATAGAAAAGTGAGTTGAGAAGAACATCAAGTACATGAATATATTACTGGGTACAAATATTTCTTGTCCCAATTTGATTCAGAGATAAAACACAGCATGCTTTACAATAGCTTACATTTTTAAAGAACCCCAAGGATAAACAAATGATTTTACTTTATTTCCAACTAGGGTGAAATTTTAATTTACTGAATTAAATTGCCTGGAGCATATAGTAAATGGACATCTTAGCTATGGAAACTACAGTTTCTTTCATATTGACCATCGTCATCAAGAGAGTTATTTATACTCTCCGTTTAAGTTACTTAAAAGCCACAGTAGTGACAACTCCATGCATTAATTTGGCACCTTCTGAATGTGTGTAATCATGTGTGGACTTTAAAATTCCAAAGTGTTTAAAATTGTTTTATTAATGTACCATAGATATTTACAAGATTTTCATAATATACATTTTTTCTTTCCTAACAAGTCAGTTTTAAGAATGTATCTTGTAACAAGGGCTGGAGAGCTTATTTACAGAATGATTTGCTATCAAAAAAAACTCAAAGATTTATTGTTTTCTTCATCATATAAGAGCCTGAATAGCAAAACAGTAAAAAATCATGATGACAATTGACAGGAAATGGATGCTAGGTTCTATGACTGAAACTCCTCTGGAACTCAAACCTGCAAAATATAAAAGTGAAACAAAATGTCTTGAGAAAAAGTAAAATTACTTGTTAGATTAATTCTTAATGAACTAAAATGCATACTGTTATTTCTCTTTTAATAGCACATTTTAGTACACTTGTTTCACTTATATTGGATTTAATTTTAGGAAGTGTATTTAACCCTCTGTCCTAGGATATCTGTTTTAAATATAAAAATAAGAAAGAAAAATGCCTAAAATTGGGCAAGTCTGACTACAGGGCAGAGTAGTATTGGCTAACGTGGCGGCTGATGACTTATACTCAGTCACAGCTTCAGGTAGATACGTGAGTGATTCTTCTGAAGAAGAAATAATAAATTATTATTACATGCTAAATATGACCGATTGGTGATGCCTGCTTAGGACATCATATTGAGAGGATTTGAAAGTACTGACCCAGCTCTGTATGAATGTTGTAATCGATTAGTGATGTCCGCCATGAAAATGGGAAGAGAGGTGTTATGTACATGTGCTTCATATTTGCTATCCTTGCTCTCAGAAGCCTCCAAGTAAGTAGCCATGGAAAAACTTTCTCGTTTTTGTGCCAGTAGAATGAAACATATACCAATGACACACAGTTGTGAGGGTTTGTTTTTTTTTAGATTCAAAATGAGGAAATATAAAACTGTTTGTGATTTATAAGCATGTGTAAATCTGAGGGATTAAAGAAAGTTGACTCATCACCTCTTGCTCACAATTGAAAAGTGAAACCGTAGACCTTTTATTTTTTCACCCAACATTTAAACAAGAATTGGAAAGATTCACAGAGCCCAGATTTCATGCTGGCATCTGTCTGGATTCAAAATCTACAACAGGAATGGTAATTCAACTTACTTGACATTTTTGGAATCCTAATTTCCTCACTGCTGCTTCCATCCCCACCATCACTAACTGTTCTTATTTCAATCAAGTAGTCCTCTTCAAATGGAACCAGAAGCTCAGCAGATGTGTTGTTTGTTTCCAAAATATGAGTTTTACTCTGTCTGTTTTGCCGGTACAGAATCTGAATAAAATGGTGAATCAAGTTAAATGATATCTAAGGTTCAGAAACTCTTATGGAACACTATAACACTGCGAGCATTATACATGCTGTAATCCTTGGATGGAAATATCTGGTCTGTGCCTTTTCTTTAAATTTAGTTGTTAAGAGAAAGATTTCCTTTTTGGCCAGTGCTTCTGAAATGAGAATAGATTTATCTCTATTAATTAAATAGCTTGAGGCCATTATCTTTGGAGCTTGCCGTGAAAAGTTACTGGTTAGTTTGGACCCATTTCAGTTGTCTGAATACTATATGCATTTGCCAGGAGAGGATGTTCATTACCACTGATGGAAATGGTTTGCTCTGGGTTTTTGACTATACTCTTGTTGGAGTCCTTTTATGTTGTTAAAAGATGATATCCTACTGTAGCCTAAGTTCTAGAAATTCTATTTGAATATACTTTTTGACCTCATACTCATCTCACAGTTACTATCTACGTACACCATCATTTTTTGATGGCAAGGGGAGTCACTTGAAAAAAGAATGTTGCATACTATAAAGTTTTATTTCTTAATGCTCCATGACACATTCTGACCTCACAATATAAAATTTTCCATGAAGAATTTAAAAGCAGCAATGCCAAGTATTTTCAGAACATTGGAAAAAAAAGATTCCTATATTTCCATGGGCATAAAATTTGTTTCTTATTTGGTTCTGACATTTCTGGTCCCTTAGTAAGTTAATTGATATGGTTAAAAGAAAAACAGAATACTCACCTTGTAGCCCAATACTTCAGACTCATTTTCCATGGTTTTTACATGCTCCCAGTTTAGGCATAATTTAGAGTTTGTCAGCTTCCAGGCGATGTTAGCTGGTGGTTGGCTTGGAGCTTTAAAAAGATAATCAAAGATCCAAATGAATTTAAATTAGCTCATGGTTACTATATGACCCATTGACATGAAAAGGGAAAATAAATCGTGGATAATTAGCATAGAAGGAGCTAAAATGTTTTCAGTGTCTTTTGAAATATCATATTAATTCTAATCAGAGTAAGCAAATTCATTCAAATTCCGGTCATTTGGAAATATCTCTGTGACAAACTTATGAATTAATAATGGCATGCTGGATGTCCAGTATTAATTTATTAATCACTGCTGTTGAATTTGTTTACTTTACTATATATGAATAGAGGGAGGGCTCCTTTATCTAGTGTTTAATTTGTCCGTCAATCAATAAGCATCTCAGACAAACTCAGGTGGCAAACTTCTTACATATATCAACACAAAGGTATTAATTCCTAGTAGTCCTTTACTTAATAATCATGTACTAGTTAGGACTTTCACTGTAAGTAATACAACCAACTCAAGGTGTTTTAAAACAAAATATTAGGAATATACTGTAAAGGATATAGGGGACTCTCTTAGAATTCCTGGCAGAATGCAGCAGAGCCTCAGAAGGGACAAAAAATGTCCAAAAGCCAAGAAGTTCCTCTCTGTACCTCTCACAGTAGTTTTTGCTGCATGCTCATCTTGCCATAGACCATCTCTTTGTTCTTCTCAGTGAGTGTGGCAGAAATCATGACTGCTCACCTACACCTGAGGTTTGAAATTTCCTCTGTTCAGAGATAGTCCAAGCTAGAATTTCCAAGTAAAAGCTGATGATTGGCTTAATTTGGCCATATTCTATCTTAGCCCAATCAATTGTGGCTAGACAGTGAGAAAGATACATGTCACTTAATATAGATAGAGCTGGTAGGAACCCTGAAGAGGAAAAATTACAAACTGGATGATCATCCCAAAAGGTGTCTACTCTAAATCCAAACTGTGCTTTTAGTTCCCTGAAATTAATGTTTTCTGGGAGAAACGTAGTGGGAAGTAAGGGAAGACATATTTAGAATCAGCCTTCTAAATGAATGGATCTTGTTCAACTGAAAAATTTTGCATGCCGGCAAACTAGAGTCCAGGTTGGAAATCTACATCTTTAAAAGCATGCAGCTAATGAGTGGCTGATCCCAGTCAGAATCCTGGTCTCTTGATTTTTAATCTAGTTTTTCTCCATGACAGCACACTGCTTCTCAAAGATTTGAGTCCACATGATTATTTTTGAGATTTAAGAAACTGGAGACATTAAAAATAATTCAGCTGGATAGCAGAGGCAAAGATAAAACTACCCAGCAAGATGTTTTTGGCATCTTATTTGAATTTGTGAGGTTGAATGAGCATAATATTTAACTCATTATAACACTGATGGAAATAGAAATTATTTCTTTTGGAGTTTTGACTCAATTGCTATTTAATGTCTTATGTGCTACTGGAAGAATCACAGGGTGTCCAACATTGCATTATGATACATCTACTTGCCTTCTCCAATCCCCTGGGATATCATTCACCCAGTCACTTACACCTCATTTGGGATGTAGTGGAGAGATAAATGTTTCCCCTATGCTCTCATGGGACTCAGTTCATATTTTATTATGAACTTATCACATTGAATTATAGCTTTTCATGCTCTGTGTTTATTTAAATTTACTGAGGACATATGCCTTGTTCAACTCTGTATTCCATCATCTAGCATGGTGCTTGGCATGTAGGAGGAGGCATATATTTCATATATGTTGAATAAATGACTGTGTAATAGATGGCTAAAGAAAAACTACTTGGGGTCCTGTGTGATTTTCTTGGGTCATATTAATTATGTACTGGGCTGTGGGAAGATCCATAGGTGACACAGTGTGGCCAGTCCATTCATTATGCTGTCCTATAATCAAGGCCAATTGACATGGCCAAACCTATAACAATCCACGTGAATTTATAAGACGAACATGCCAATTGGATCAACCATGTCCTAGTACATTTCTTGGCAATATAAACCCAATCATAATAAAAAGACTGAGAGTTTTGCGCTTGGTAAGAACTCAGTGAACGATTGTCAGTACGTTTATTTCTGAAGGACTGATGGCAATGATTATAGTTTTGTAACTGTTTTCCCTCAACTTATCCCAAAGTGCCTTTTCTAATCTTTTTCTCAGCTATAAAAGAGATAATATAAAAATTCTCACAAGATACCAGTTTTAATATCTAATATACTCCTGTGACTCATTTCTTTTACTTTGTTCTTTAAAACAAAGTGCTAACATTAACAACATCATACAATCAATACAGCAAAAATATAAATTCAGTCCTTTGATGTCACTGGCAGTGATGAATTCTGAAGGTTTCATCTATTGCTGTGCCCTTTCTGTTTGTTTGCATGTTTAGATAAAAAGTACTACTTTTAACACTATGAATCCATTGATGAAGTGCCAGAATGAGAGAGAGAAGAACTGACTTCTACTAACTATATGGTAGTGATTGTGTCTCTGATACTGGAACATTTGCATTTATTTCCGCATCTACCAAAACAGAAGTAAGGCTTTCCATGGACATAAAATGAGAAACATTCTGTCAAGAATGAACTCACGGTGTGAATGGCCAATTGTGTGGATTATTTGGAATGCGTTACCTCTCATGCTATCTGGGAGGTGTTGGGCTTTGAAGTCAGAGAGACCTGAATCTGTATCCAGTCTCTTCCAAGAGGCCTGGTTTTCCAATCTTTGGAATGAGACTAAAATATTTTAGTTATAAGAGTTTTAGCTCCCATGAAATAAAATAGGAAATATTCCTATCTTGGTTAGTGGTGCAAACTAAATAGCTCAGTAACTGTTAATTCTCTTCGTGGGAGTAGCAGTTCTTCACTGTGGCATTATGACATAATCAGTTTTTCCGTTGTGTTCAATGCAGTTTGCTACTAATAACAGAATTCTGAAGTTTGCAAAAGATTCACTTCTTAAATATAATTAGGGTATACTCAAGATTTTCCCTTAATAATTTTGCTCTTACTTGGGTTCTTTATGTGCTTTTTGAAAGGCAGATAAAGTGGTGAAGTCTCAGCTAATTATCTGGGAAGTTCTCATAGTCTATAGCTTTTCTTATTTTTGTCCATGAGTGTGACTCCAATGCCAATGCCTTGTGTCCAGTATTTTTTTTTTAAGTTTCTAAAATGTGCTTCAAAAGGCCATCATCTTATTATGAACACCTTTAACAGCCCTGGTTTCATGAATTTGATGCATTTGCTTAAACTGGATTGCAAATATCTATGATGAAATTGAAAATTGTATTACCTAAGAACTGTCATGTGGATAATGTAAAACAACATGCCATGGATGTTTGTACCTACTTGGTACAAGTACCAAGTACCTACTCAACAAACAAGCACTTTTCTAGTTTACTGAAAGAATTTTGCAGGCAATTTCCAAAGACTAAATAATTTTCTATTAATCAAATGACAGAGCAACATTAAACTAGCCCTCTGCAGCTCTAATGGCTTCCCTGTGATCAATTTTTCTGTAGATGGCATTTATATTCCACTGTAGTTCACACTGTGAATTCAATTCAAAAACAACTTCTTATGTTACACTTCTAAGTAACAGCATGGGGTTGACATTTGGGAAAGAGAGAAAGAACATAAGTGCAAGATGAAATAAAAGCTTAATGCTTCCTTTATGTCTAAATATGGATTGATTGCATTATTTACAGCAAGAAAAATCCAGTACAGAGTGCTAGTCAGTCGACATCAGGGGCCAAATTGAACCAAAATTTGCAAACACTTTCTGTTACTGGCTCTGAATACTTCTGTCTACATAAGCAGTGCTTTTTCCTCTTGTAGTTGATGTAAATATTTTTCTCCCTTTGGTTGTAAATCTAAATTCCATTTAAGCGAAGTCTGTGTGGATCACAATATACTTGTACTTGCAGTGCTCCTCAGTTTTCTTTTGGAAAGATATAATTTTTAGTAAGCTACAATACTTAATGTTAAACCACTGATATTTACTTTAAAAAAACCTGTAAGGCTATCAACATCACCAGCAACAATAATAACAAAGACTTCAGAAGCTTTGCATATGCTGTTCCTTCTGTTTGGAGGTCTCTTTGTCCACTAGCTCCTTTTTATCTTTTATGTCATATCAAAATATATAGCCTTCCCCATATAGGTGCTCCTTATGTATATCTCAGCCTCTTATTTTCTTCATATTACTTTTCATAATTTTTGATTATTTCATTTCATTTTTTTTCTTGTTTTAAGTTGCCTCCCCACTAAAATAGCAATAGCCCGAAGGCAGGTATTGTTCCTGTTTTAATCTCCATTAGGCACCTAACCCTGTGCATGGCTCATGGCAGGCACTGTTTTCTTGAGTGATTAACTAATTCATCATGTTTGAAAAAAAAAGCCTCTGTCTTCTGTTTAGCGTACCCAATCAGAATAGGCAGAGATTTTGGTAAATGTGAGCTCTGCTTTCTCAGAATTTACAATGGATGATCAAATATCAAATGGAAAATCTAGACAGTGACAGTATGAACGTGTGATGGATGCAGAATTTTTTGCTGTCACCACTATTCAGAGGTAATGTTGGTGTCATCTCAAGGACATGGAAAATCAAAGTTAGATCCAGGGATAGCACTTAGAATCAGAGCTATCTTCAATGTTTCATTAAAGCCATTTCTCATCTTTGCTTTGCCTGTCCTTCCATCACCCTTGAAGAAAATTTCTGCAACAAATTTATGAAAAGAAAGAAAGTAGAAAGTAGATGGGCTTTCCTACTTTAAGAAATGCAAAGAAAGTGAAATCACCTCTAAAGAAGAAATATAATAATATATGCTACTACACATTGAGCTCTCACTATATGGCTGCCTCTGGGTCACCTTGGTATATATTATATCCTTTAGTTCTCAGAGCAAACTCTAGAGGAAAGTACAGTCATCTCTGTTTTTCAGTTGAGAAAATGGGTTCTGAGTTATTAAGTAATTAGACTTACCACACAGTTCATGGCTGGGCTGGGATTCATACCCAAATTTATTTCACTCTGAAATTCTTTTCTAGCTATTTCCAATAATATTTCACAATGGTCCAAAGTTATAGAATCACCCAGTAAAATGCAAATATATTAAAGGGGAAATTTATAGATCAGTAGCAAAGATATTTGTCTGTTTATAAGCACGGTGGGACCACTACAAACTGGGAGAATGCGTGAAATTAGATAAGTGAATGTTAAACTTTAGAAGATCAGTAAGTCTGGTGCTGTGAGGGCTAGATGAGGAATGGGATGAAAAGAAATTTGGGGACAGACTGTGAAAGATCTTGTACACCTTTCTCTACTCTTTGTTCTCTGGAATAGAGGAGACAGTGAAATTTTGGAATTAGAAGAGAGTATGATTCCATTTTAGGGATAAAAATCTCAAGCCAGTTTGAGGTCTGGACTGAAGATTTGAGAGTCTGGAGGGAGAGAGACTATTTAGATGGTTAGAGATGAAGATTGCAAACTAGTACAATGTCCATGGGATCCAGAGATTCAGAAAGTCCATGTTCATAGTATGCCAGTCCAAAAGATGCCACAGCAGAACCTTTTTAAGCATCTGTTTTCTTGTATCTAGGAATTAAAATAACATACTCCTTGATGTGTTGTAATAATTGAGATAAGTATGTAGAATATTAACGCTGGGCTTGGGACATGAGTGCTCAGTATTTTGTAACTGTCATAGGCAGAATAAGGGCCTCCCAAACATGTCCAGATTCTAATCCCCAAAACCTGTGGATATGTTACTTGTTGCACATGTGATTATGTTAAGGATCTTGACGTGGATAAATAATCCTGGATTCTCCGGGTGGGTTCAATGTAATTACAAGGATGCTGATGAAGGAAAAAAGAAGGCAAGAGAGCCAGAGTCAGAGGATATGTGAAGATAGAAGAGGAAGTCAGAGTCAGAGGAAGACTTGAGGATACCATGAGGCTGGCATTGAAGATAGAGGCAGGGGCCACAAGCCAAGGAGAGAAGGCTCTCTAAAGGACAGAAAATGCACGGAAACAAGTGCTCTTCTAGAGTTTCCAAAAGGAACACAGCCCTTACCCATATCTTGTTTTCCAGCCAGTGGAACTCATTTCTGACTTTTGACCTCTAGAAGTGTATGAAAACAAATTTATATTGTTTTCAACCACTAAGTTGTGCTAATTTGAATAGCAACAATAGGAGACTAAAGTAGTTTCTATTCTATTTTCATAATGTTAGTGATAAAAAATGTTGAAAGAATAAAATTAGAGGTTTTATTGGTATCCAAATACGAGATAGAGTCTTGTAGAACCTTATTCTCAAGTCCTTGTTGGATATTTTTATAAAAATGCTGATGCACACAGGCTGGTGAAAGCCAAATTTAAGAAATATTGAAACAAGGTTTTCATGAAAGAGATTAGGATTTACAAGGGTTTTTGTGTGTTTGATTGAATCAAAAAAGAAGGCAGATGCTAAAGAAACACTAAACTTCACTTTATACTTTGACTCTCATGTCGCTCTTCTCTCAGCAGATATATTCTAGCACTGTATCTTGATAAAATTACTCCCTGTTAATTAAAGTGTTTTCAAAGGATATGTCTCCTACTTTTTGATAAGACTGATCTCACGTGAACACTCAGACAAACCACTAACAATGTTCTTGGCATTTAATCCAAATTTCAGTCAAGCCCATTTGTAGGACCAAGTGGGTCAACTGAGCAAACCTGTGTCTAAAACAAGTTTTGTGCCTAAACACATAGAGTAGGTTAGCACAAACTATCACATGGACAATTTAGGTTAATTTAATTTAGGTTGCATTTACAATCAAACAAATTCAAGTTAAAGGAAATAAATTATTTTTAAGGTTATATGTATATATGTATGTATGTATGTTTTTACAGGTGGCCCTCTGTATCTGCGTATCTCTGGGTTCCACATTGGCAGATTCGACCAAGTTAGGATTGAAAATATTTGAAAGAAATTCCAGAAAGTTCCAAAAAGCAAAACTTGAATTTGCTAACAACTATTTACATACTATTTACATTGTATTTGCAACTAGTTACATAACATTTATTGTTTTAGGTATAATAAGTAATCTAGAGATGATTTAAATTATACGGAGGATGTATGTAGGTTATATGCAAACCCTGTGCCATTTTACATAAGGGACTTGGGCATCTGTGGATGCTCCTGGAACCAATCCCCCTAGGCTACTGAAAAACAACTGTATATGTGTGTGTGTATATATAGATGTATATACATGGTCTCCTATGTATATCATGTATATATCTATAGCTCTATATCTTTTTGATAATTAAGTTTATTGTTCAGGTCTCAGCCCACCTTAAACTGGTTAATGGAATCGCATGTAATATGAGTCGGCTTGAGTGTTACGTCAACAACTACACTAAAATGTCTGTCAGTTTGTCACAGATCTGTCAGATCTGTGAGGTTTTTTTGATACTATCTTTATGCATTTCTAATCACCCTTGATTTTGCCTGAGATAGAAACTAAATTACACACAAGAGTTTCTGTGAGTTTGGCATCTCTCAATCAGCTAGAAGGAAATGTCTGGGCAAATTTAAAACCACTGATTGATTGGAGATTTCAATCAGATTTTCAGATTAACTGAAAGAGGCTAGACTCCAGAAGGACCATGGAAGCAAATCGTTCATACAGGTATATGGCAATGAGTTCATCAACTTGGTCAAAATGGAGTAAAACAGGAAGAGGAATAGAACCACATCTCTAGCTAGTCAGTTCTAGAAGATCACTCATAACGTCTTTATCAAACTAGGGGATTGAAGGGGAGCTGGTTTAAGAGTTGTTGATCCACACGTACTCTTCCCTTAAAATGGACTGGTACTAGAGAGTTTTTGTTCATCTGTTTGTTTCCTGCTTAGCAGTTCCACAGTACTTTGTATTTTCCAATGTGCTCCTATAATCAGAACCTCGTTTGTGCCTCATTGATAATTTGAGAAAATAGTGAGGGCAGAGAAAATTTCCATTTGATAGTTAAGAAAATTAAAGCAGAAAAATGGAATGTCTTATCCTGTGTCAGGTCATGAGTCACTGACGTACCCAGAATTAGAACACAAATCTCTGGCTACTGGCTGGTGATATGAACACAAGTGGATAATGCGGTCTGTAATCAAAGACCTATTAACTGAGATGATTCCCAAGTTCTTTTTGGACATGAAAAATATGTATATGGAAAAAAAAAACTTTGTATCACTTGATTTTCAAACTTTTTTAAACCACCTATTCTTTCCCAATACACAGGGAAAAACGAATGCAGTATTTAAAGGCAAGCTCTATTTTTTCCTGTCGGTTAGTAGCAGTGAATTCATGTCTTAGTCATTCTCAGAATTCAGCAACTATATTTGTTACTCTTTTTCATTGGGATTTAGAGACCAAAGAATGTGTTTTAAAAAGCCTGTTAACACAATTTATGTTCATCTACAATATACAAGAAATATGTAAATATTATGCAATTATAAAAAATCACAAATTGCAGCTCTTACTAAGTCACATCTGATCAGTTTGCTATTTACTACTTTGCTTCATATTATGGAATATTTATGCAATACCAGACTCACTCACAGGACAAATGCAGCAACAATCAACTCTTCATCCTTTATTTAGTAGGTCCTATCTGTGTAAAAGATATTTAGCTTATTGTTAAGGGAGATAAAAAGAAGCACAAGAGTTAATTCTTGGATTTCAGGGGCTACCAAGTAATTTGCAGTGATAAAATATCATAGAAGGAAAGATCTAGATATCTGACAGTGCAAGGATCACATCAAGGCTCAAATGGTAAACCAAACCAACAAAAACAAACAAAAAAAATCATTGACTAAGCACTTACTAAAGTATGTACTGGACACTTTCTATTAATTATCTCTTTTAATCTTGAACAAAACCCAGTGAGAAAATAGGTACTATTTTCCCTTCATTTTACAGATGAGGATCTTGAGACTGAAAGATTAAGTAACCACTTAACAGTCCAAGGATGGGAGGTCAGGTTATGAACTCAAGTTGGAAGAGGGCATTGGAGCCATTATATTCTCTGTCTTTCATTTATACTGAAAATATTTTCTCTTTTGCAATTCCAAAAAGATCAGAACAGTTCATTTTGATTTTGTTACTAGAAAGTTTCAACAGTTATCCAGATTTAAGGGACAAACCCACTTGACTAAATAAAGTGATCAGTAAAATGATGAGGTGGTAAGAATGAAATGGAAATTGAGCAAAGGAATGTTTCTAACTGTAGGTGAATCTTGGTCCCTGCAATGTGATATATACTTACGAGACTTCTTGGTGGTCCCATTGGCTGGGGGGCTTGAGGGCCCTGTCCCAGCAGTGTTGTAAGCTCTCACGGAAGCAAAGTAGACGGTGTTAGCTTTCAGCCCTGTGATGTTTTTGGTTGTGACATTTCCACTGACCCTAATTTTACCAATCACGGATTCTTTGGAGTCATCTGTCCAGTATAAGACCTGATCATTAAAAACAAAGAACAAAAAATTTTATTGTTCCCTAACAACTGTCAACCACAGTGGCATATGGGAAGAAGTCAGGCGCATAAATGAGAGAATATTTTCCAATTAAAATGGTTATACAATAATAACAAAATAATCAAAGTCCAAAATTTATAGGGAAAAATAAAAGAATACAAATTCACAATGGAAATTAGAGAACCTAGGTTTGTTTAGATTACCACAATAAAATATTTCATGAAATATCTAAAGGTTGACAGCTTTAACAAAGGGTATACAATAAGTCAGAAAAAAACAAGATTCATACTATCAATCAAAGACTTACATTATGTTTTACTATTGACATTTCCTGGAGAGTTTTTTAAATCATAGATGAATTAATAATTCAGCTTATCCTGAGGCCTTCCTGTGCATTAGCACTGTTTTAGGCATATTGAAAAAGACAAGAGAGATTAAAGCATAGTGTCTGCCTTTGAACCTCTTATAATCTAGTTAAGATATTAGAGTACATATGTAAAAAGAAAGCAGAGCATGCATCCCAAAAAAGTGATATGGAAATAAATGCTAAAAGAATTTGAAGAAACGTAGTATCAGGGAGTGATCAGAGAAGGGTTCAAAGAGCAGGGGAGACTAGAGATGAACTTTGAGAAATAAATAGGGTTCAGATAAGAGGTAAGGCATTCTAGGATTGGAGTGGCAGAGGCATCTATCTGTTACCGTATGAGTAGAACTTTCTGTTTGGACAAGAGGGTTCAGATAAAAAGAAAAAAATAAAAAGAACAGTACAAGGCAAAATCATAGTTTTATTCTAACTCCAAAATAAATTAAACCTTGTAACTCATTTTGTGAATCATTAGATTTACAAGTCAAAGGAACAATAAGTGATTAATAAGTCTCATCCCTTAACTTTGTGAGAATGAAGGCCCATAAATTCAAAGTGATTGGCCTCATTCTAGATAGACTATAAATGACAGATTAGGAGAATTTAGGCTTTTTCTTATCGCTTAACTGCCTTTTCCGAGATGACTAACTTTTTGCAAGTTATGCTCCAGTTCTTAGAGCAGGTTTCCCAGTGAGACTCTTCTATGGTTTAAGATCACTGAAGATTAAATGTTTACTTCTCCCCAAAAAACAAACATGACTGGGCTTCCTTGGTGGCGCAGTGGTTGAGAGTCCTCCTGCCGATGCAGGGGATAGGGGTTTGTGCCCCGGTCCGGGAGGATCCCACATGCCGCGGAGCGGCTGGGCCCATGAGCCATGGCCGCTGAGCCTGCGCGTCCGGAGCCTGTGCTCCGCAACGGGAGAGGCCACAACAGTGAGAGGCCCGCGTACCACAAAAAACAAAAAAACATGACTGCAGTTTGGATAATTAAATAAGATAATCACCTGATTACTCTTTAAATGCTACCATTTGTTACTTTGCTTGCTTAAGATCACCCGAAAGGTCCCCTCCATTAGTTCCTCTCTATAGCTTTAGACATATACTACCATATACTAAGAACTAGGTTAGTAGTACAGGACTGTTGAACAGAGCTATTGCTAGCTGGCATATTCATAGTAGAAACTGAAATTAATGTGGATTACCTCATAGCCCAGAACTCTTCCAGTGTTTCTGTTCCAGGCAATAGCATTCCATGAAACCTCCATTTCCGAAGCAGAAAAACTTTGAACAGAAGTTCCCCTTGGGGCCAATTGAGGTTCTACCATCCAGAGAAAGACACAACCATCTTCAGCAGAGTTGTTCATGAAAACAAATGCAAAATATACATACAGTCTCAAGGTGGAGCATTCCAGTGCTGACCACAACTTACCATCTTCTCCAGAGTAGACAATGGACGTGGTACTCAGAGCTCCTTCTCCTTTCTTATTATATACACCCACTTTGACTTCAAAGGGAGAGAGGGGGGTGATGCTTTCATTTCTATAAACAAACCTTGACGATTCTACAAATGGTACTCTTTCCTTGGTCCATGTTGTTGAGCCAACTGGCCGCAGCATAATGATGTATCCAAATTCCTCTCCATTCTGTAGTTCTTCTGGAATTGACTTGGGCAGAAGTGATCAATCACTGAGTATTTAGAAAAATGTATTGTACCGCTATTGTTATGTTTATTGATTGTTTGGCATATCTTTTGTAGAGATAGCATGGATATTTACCCTGTTTAATGAAGTATTGAAAAAAAAATACTTCTATTTGGAATGCCAATTAGAAAAATGATCCCAACTTAAGATACTCAGATAAATAAATGAGAAATTTAAATGGAAATGTAAAACAGGTTTTACATGTTTATATATCCTTCCTGATTATTCCTAAATTGTAATAATAAAATGGTTTATAAGATTGTAAGATTTTATAAGCTAAAACATAATTTTGATATAAAATTTTAAACTCAGCACAAAATTAACTTGTTAACTATTTCAAGGCTAGCCATGTTTTCCTTTCACATTTTCAACAAATTTTTATAAAATACAGGTGATATAATCAATGTGTAATAATATTTGCTTTAAAACATATAGACTATTACTCAAACACAAACATATAAGGGACCGTCTAATATATATATATTTTTGAAACATACATCTTCATTAGTCGTAGTATCAGTGTGAACTTTTCTTAATATTAAAAAACAAACAACAAAAAGTTTGCTAAGTCCCAGAGACAAAATTCTTTGAGTCATTTAAAACTTAAATTTATTAAAATTACAAAACAAAAATAGATACAAGTTCCCCATTAGAAATAATTATAACATTATAATCACATAAAGAAGTGAAAATGAATTAGTCCTTGAATTTAGACAAATATTCCAGCTGTTTATAAGAAAGTTATGTTAAAAATGATAGAAGTTATTTAGTTTTTGTAAAGGAAGATGCTTTTTATTTCTGAACATTTTCATGTAGACTAATAAAGGCATACCTGATAGGGCATAATGCTTGAGTCTCTCATGCACACAGCTTTATTCCTGAGGTTTTCCTTACCAAAGGTATCCATTTATTGTATCACATTATCCTGTGACTTAGACCACACATCTGGTTATCCAGCAGTGGGCACCAGAACAAAAGGCACCCTCTTGGTCAGAATCTTTGAGGTGTTCTGGTACAGAATCTCTGAATTCTTTTTTTTTTTTACACATATATACATTTCATTCTTTTTAAAATAATCTTTTCCATTGTGGTTTATGCCAGGAGATTGGATACAGTTCCCCATACACTAGGACCTTGTTGTTTATCCATTTTAAATGTAATAGTTTGCATCTGCCAACCCCAAATTCCCAATCCATCCTCCTCCCTACCCACTTCCCCCAGACAACCACAAGCCTGATCTCTGTGTGTCTGTTTCTGTTTTGTAGATAGGTTCATTTGTGCCATATTTTAGATTCCACATATAAGTAATATCATGTGGTATTTGTCTTTTTCTTTCTGACTTACTTCACTTAGTATGATAATCTCATCCATGTTGCTGCAAATGGCATTATTTTATTCTTTTTTATGTTTGGGTAGTATTCCACTGTATATTTGTATCACAGCTTCTTTATCCATCAGAATCTCTGAATTCTATAGTGACTAGCAAACCCAATTAATTCCTCTCCCTTATGGAATTTGAATATGAAACATAGGTGTGTTGGGGTAATAATAGATAAACTTAGAGCAAGCAATAAGTAGAAAACATACAGTAGTAGGGACACTGAGGCAGTGGAAGCTAGGAGAAAATCTAAGCTGTAAATTATACAGAGAAGGGATAGAATTTAGCCGTTAGTCAAGTAGAAAACTATAAACTATAAGTAAACTATAAGTAAAGTAAATAGGAAGAACTGAAGGAGGAGCAGGAGGGACTATTAGAACTGAGGCTGGGTTACCAGAACACATGACAGCAGGGTAGGGCTACAGTTCTCAGAACAGTGATGAATGATGTTCCGGTTCGTCTTTTGCCCTGTCTGCTTGGGTACTGAGACTTTTTCCCATCCTCATTACTTCCCATGTAGCTTTAAAATACATCCCCATTAACCAAGATGACCTGAGCTGCTCTCTGCTTCTTGCCATGTGGAACAACCTAAGGAATACGGACTGTGAAAAGCAGAAGAAAAATACATGTCCTGAAATCTTAGGAAAGAAAATGCTTCCTTGTGTTGACACTTCCGTTTCACAGGTAGATCAGAATTAAAACGGTTAACTTTGAGTGGTATGGAAGAGATTTATGAGAATTTAAGCTGCTTCATAGAGAATTTGATTTGTTTTGGGTGCTTCTCTGATCTTAGATTTAATCAAGATGTTTATTAGTTCATCAGAGAAAGTGGAGGACTTTTGTTTTTGGTAGTGAAGTGCAATGAATGTTTCACATGGTGTTCCCTCAAGAAAGATCTGGGTCCAACATGCTCAGTTTAGAGGAGAAAAAAAGGCTTATTTGGGACCTTCCTTTCATTCTTTCATATGGGCTGAGAGCCAAATGATGGAGAAATATATATAGCTATTTAACGTGGCCAGAAAGAGAGTTTTCTCCTTTAAGCAGAGAAAGTATTCAGCAGAATACAGAAATTCAAAAATTCCTCTGGTAATGAAATCTCTTAAAGCTGATAAAGATTAACAGTATAATTCTCCATCACCGTGTCTGTAAGAACTACATTTTTTGTATAGACCAAGAGTCAGCACACTACGGCCTTTGAACCAAATCTGGCCTGTAGTCTGGTTTTGAAAATAAAGGTTTTTGGAAACACAGTCACACATGTTAATTTGTATAATGATATGTGGCTTTTGAATGACAATGGCAGGGATGAGAAGTTGTGAAAGAGGCCATGTAGCTTGCAAGGCTGAATAGTTTTACTGGCTGACCCTCTAGGTAAAAGGTGTATCAATGAGCAGTTTGGGTGTTTATTTCTTACTCTACAGTTTTTTATCCTATATGCCTAATTTTGTAGTCATATTTTTTATGAGACATTTATCATAAGCACCTCAAACTTGCAGGTATTTTGGGTATAAACTAAAATAACATATGAGTAAAGATACCTTTAAAAAAGGTTACCAGTTATTACATCCCTAAAGTTAGATATCATGTCTAGGTTAGTGGAAAGATAACAAACCAAAACAAATAACCATACACAAAATACACATTACTTTGGCACAGGAGAAAACACGGGTCGATTATACCACAGTGTACTTATAAACCATAATGGTGGAGTTAGACTGAGTTTAGAACAGTGGTTGGACCTGGATTAGTGTTGAAAGCTCAATGGGTACTTCTTCATCCACAGTGCGGTGACTTTGGCCTGCAATGGTCTCTTTATGCCCGAGTTCTTTTTCACAGCATAGTTCAGATATGCTCTGATGGTACCTTTCCTGACCTCATTTCAGGCTGAGTTAAGACTGTCCTGTCAGTTTCTGAACATAAAGACTTTTTTTTTTAAGAAATTCATTTTTGTACCCCCACTGCACTACTCGTTAGTGTTCACTGAATTGAAAGTGTTACTATGTGCCTTCTGGTGGCTCAAATTAATGTATGCATTTCCTTCTAAGTACACATAACTGATTCCTTAAAGAAGTTTGGGCACCAGAAGAATTTGGCTCAGTAACTGCATGTACATTATGGCAAATGTGAATGATAAATGGGAACTTGCATCCATTTATGTAATAGTTTCTGTTAGTATCCTCATATCTGATATCCCAAGAAGAAATACACAGCGGGAATGATTTTAACTTAATTTTTTTAAAAATATAGGTCAGAAAAAGTTTTCTGTAGAGGGTCAGTTGCTTAAATATTTTGAGCATTTGGGGATCTAGGGTCTCTTGCAACATCATGAAAGCAGTGATACATAACACATAAGAGAATGGGTATGGTCGTGGGTGAATTTGTTTAGGAAAACGGGGAGCAGGCCAGATTTGGCCTGTAGGTGATGGTCTCTGGAACCTGGCTTTAAAAAGAACATTATAAATCGTGGAAAGATTTTTTTTTTTTTTGGTAATTCACGTCATCTCTATTTAAGAATAGTATACATAGAATTTCCCATTCTCCTCACGTATAGACTGAGTAAAAGCTGTGATTTACCAACCTTTAGTAATTTCTGACCGTGGAGGAGAAAAAACAAGGGGTGAAGTTAGGCAGGTGATGAAATGCTTATATGGCCTTCAAAGAATATTGAAACCTAAATAACCTACTCACCATCCCACAAAACCAATCCTGTTTTAGACTACTTGAGAGTCAGTGTTTCTGTGGCAAACGTGTTTGGTAAACAAGAATAACTTGATTAACTTACTACTCAAGGCACATACAGGAAAACTCTTGGCCTCTCTAAACCATGACTTTGCATACGGACCATTGGAATTCTAATTTAGGACAAAGTAAAAAAGCATGGAGAGTCCTGTAGTCAGATGCTTATCTGCCCACCTATATTGCATTTCTAAGCCTATTTTCTTTTCTGAACGTGGCATTGCCACCGGCTAGCATTGTCATGAGGAGTAAATGACACAAAATGTCCAGCACAGCACTGAAAATCCTGTAAGTGCTCCACAAGTGAGCCACATCTCTCTCTGTGCACATCCATTCATCCAACAGGTACTTCAGGAGGTCGCACCACATACCAGGCACTGTGCTAGGCCCGTAATGCATATGTGAAACTAGACGTCCAGAAGAAAGGACAACTTTTATAGTAGCTGCACCTGGTTCCTGGCTCTGTTGTTTACAACCTTTAGAAAACATCTCTGTGTCTCAGTGTTCTCTCATATGAAGAGGGTTTAATAATACTACTTTTTCTCTATCTGTAATAGAATTTTGTTTGTTTCTTTTTAAAAATTTTTTATTGGAGTATAGTTGCTTTACAGTGTTGTGTTAGTTTCTACTGTACAGCAAAGTGAATCAGCTGTATGTATACATACATTCCCTCTTTTTGGGATTTCCTTCCCATTTAGGTTACCACAGAGCACTGAGTAGAGTTTCCTGTGCTATACGGTAGGTTCTCATTAGTTATCTATTTCATACACAGCATCAGTAGTGTATATATGTCAATCCCAATCTCCCAATTCATCCCGCCCCCCCTTCCCTCTTGGTATCCATACGTTTGTTGTCTACATCTGTGTCTCTATTTCTGCTTTGTAAATAGGATCGTCTATAGCAATTTTTTCAGATTCCACATATATGCGTTAACATACGATATTCATTTTTCTCTTTATGACTTACTTCACTCTGTATGATAGTCTCCAGGTCCATCCGTGTCTCTACAAATGACCCAATTTCGTTCCTTTTTATGGCTGAGTAATATTCCATTGTATGTATGTACCACATCTTCTTTATCCATTCCTCAGTTGATGGACATTTAGGTGGCTTCCATGTCCTGGCTATTGTAAATAGTGCTGCAGTGAACATTGGGGTGCATGTGTCTTTTGAATTATGGTTTTCTTTGGGTGTATGCCCAGTAGTGGGATTGCTGGGTCACATGGTAGTTCTATTTTTAGTTTTATTAAGGAACCTCCATACTGTTCTCCATAGTGGCTGTATCAATTTACATTCCCACCAACAGTGCAAGAGGGTTACCTTTTTTCCACACCCTCTCTAACATTTATTGTTTGTAGATTTTGTGAGGAATAAAATGGACCATATTAGAAGGTCTTATACTACTGTAAAATCATTTACAGATGCAATGAATTCCTATTATTCTGCAACAGGGTTTCTAAACCTCAGCACTCTTTACATCTGGGGGCAGATAATTTCTTCTCATGGGGGTGGGGGCGCTGTCCTGGGCATTGTAGGATGTTTAGCTGCATCCTAGCCTCTATCCAGATGAACCTCTCGCCTTAGTTGTAACCAACCAGACATGCCCTCAGACATTGTAAATATCTCCTGAGGGATGCAACCACCCCTGCCTCCCAATGAGATCCCCTCTAACATATCAGACATCATGATTTTTAACTAAAACATCCATAGCCATCATGTTCTTAGGTGTGATATTAAAATGTCCACGGAAGTGGATATTTTGGCTATGAAAATTATCGCTACAGTGTCAGAAACATGTACACAGGCCAATGAAATAGGGCAAGGCTCTTTTATCAGTTATAGCTGGGGCTCAAAGCTGATAACAAAGGTATGAAGTGCCATGCATTCTAAAGAGAGACATCAAACCATTTATATATAAGTCTACCTGACGAAACTTAGCCTATAACCCAAGAGAAATGTACAGAAAGGGAATGTTGGTTTGTTTAGGGAGAGATTAGTAGGAAGATATTTCTTTTGAGACGGTTGTAGAAAAAGCTGTGCATTCCTACCCCTCCACCCAGGGGAAAGCAAAGGGGCTACTTCTTACCCCTTGCCTAACCAAGTGAAGAGGCTTCAGAAAGAAACACATGATATGTATTCTCTGTAATTTAGGGGATGCAGGTTCTTTTAACTGACAAATGTCTGAGAAACTTCCAAAGGGGAGAGAGACCTGGACAGTGTATTGTGGCAGAGTGAAGAGAGGCTAAGTGGGGACACACTGCACTTCCATGGAACATAGAGCAAAGGTGCATGTTTGCTGAGGGCAAATGTGAAAACCATGTAGGGAGCTATCCATGAGCAACGTTACGGTTGCTCTGTCATCATAGGGTTGCAACCTTATGATGCTGTATCCACAAAGAGCGTCTAGAGGAGAGAGATAACCTCTATCAGAACAGTCTGGCCATGGGCCACCAGATTCCAGGAACTGAGGAGACCTTCTGGCAGCTTGCACCAAGGAACGACAACCAAAAGTTTGGGCACTTCTTTGGACACTGCCCCCGTCGCCGCACCACCAAAAACCACCAAAAAACAAAGCAAAACAAAAAAACTGCTCTATGAAATGTCAACGTCTGGTCATTTACCATTCCTAGAGTATACCAAAGTCAAATTACAAATGTACCAGCAGTCAGGACTTTTTCTGTCCTTTTCCTCTCCTCCCAATCCCAGTTTACTACAACTCTGGAGGAACTAGTTTGGGAAAGGAGAAATCGAATAGCAGAGTGGAGAAAAGGTGGAGAACTGCCTATGCATTCCCTTTCACACTATAGCATTTCTCCGCTGAGGCAGGCCTGAGTGTCTAGAAATGAGAAACTTTAGATTGGTTGAAAGTCTAAAGTTTATGATAATAAACCAGGTTGAAAACAATTTTAAGTATAAAAATGAACCTACCTGTTGATACTTAATAATAATGACTACAAAAGCTATCCCATCTGCCTAAGCTTTCACCTAGATGCAGGGAAGAACAAAGGAAGGATTTAAGGAACAATGATAGGGAAATTATTTTCTACCTGTGCTCTGCTGAGTCTTACTCATGAATAGTTCTAGAGGTAATAAATAAATAATTTCTAGTTCATTAACTAATAACAAAAATGCTACTGACCCACCTTCAATAGACATTGAACTTCTGTTTCTTATATTTGGAAGCAAATAGTGTTGAGTTAGTCACACTCTCTTAACTTTAGTAGAAATACAAAAAGTTTCCAATACCTCTTTTAAATAATGCATCATCAGGAGTCTCTCATACCACGTATTTTTATATACTCAATAGTGATCAAATAAATCTTCTTTTTTGTTTTTCAATATTCCTCTTTGCCAGCTAAATCTTTTTCCTTCAAAGTAACTCAGTTGGATAGAAAATTACCTCCCACGTAATAACGAGTTCAGACCGACTTCCTCCACCTCCATTGATGTTTGTTGGTGCCATGACAGGGACTAAAGCAACCAAGAGAAACATAGGATGGCAATTACTAAAGTACCTCTTCATTGGGAAGAATTTTGTTTTTGGATTTCACCTTTCAAAATCTCACGCAGACACATTATGAGAGAGTCTTGCATTTTTAATGAACATAAATTATGTTTACACATATCCAAATTTCTAGGAGAGAGGACACAGTTGTGTTTGATACAAGAGCACCCTGGCTCCAAAATTAATTAAAAATCGACTAACATCGTATATTTGACATTATTATGCATCATCTACTAATTGGCAAAATGATGTTCCATTCAGATGGTAACTGCGACATTGCTGATTTAGTGCCTAATTATACAGTTGTGCTGTAAACAAGTTACTTAGGCAGTCAATTAATTTTTTTTCAATAAATAAACTAAAATAATTTTTCTTTTTGTTAGCCATCAGGATATTTTAACATTTAAAAATGAATCCTTAAAAATATATAAATTTTTAAAATTCTTGTTTTATAACTCTTTGTTTGAATCTCAAATCTCTCAGTACAGAACAGGACTTTTCCTCTAATTTTTTACAATCAAAGTAAAATGTTCTCTGATCAAGGATATGATTGAGAGGATTCCCTGGGTTTAACTCTAGGACCCTAAGTCTCAGTGGTAGAATATTCCAGACACTGATCATTTTTACAAATTAGGAAAAAATATGTCCTTCAACTATACCCTTGTGAGGACTAGTGTAATGAAACATAAATAGTTCAAGGCAAATTGTAAAATCGATGCCAATTGTGAGCATGAGTAGAGTATCATAGTATATCATCAGAATGAAACTTTATACATGTTGCAGTGTTAAAAAGTATTCTTTTCCCTGCAATAATAGCAAAAGTATGCTAAATCTGTGATAATGGGTAAATCTGCAGGGTATACTTTATATATAGATAAAATTATCTATATCGATCATTTTTTAATTAAAATATGTAATGTTTAATTACTCATTCCAAGATTTTCTCCCACCATTTATACCATTCAGATAAATCTAGACTACTTATTTTATTTATTCCCATTTCATACATATTTAACTCTATAAATGATACAGTGATATAATAATCTCATTGTTCTTTTAAGTAATAACACCAGGTGTTATCTACTTTCATATTCAGATTGACCCTAACTTTGTCTGCTTTGATCTTCATAATTTATTTAAAAGATTGCCTTGAACCTATACCCTGTCTTCTAAGCCTTCCAATGCCTTTGGCCAAAAGCAGCATGAATTGGAATAGCTTCTACAGTTGCAGGGTTTCTCGTACTTGACAGTTTACAGTAACATATTTCAGGACAATTGAATAGTTTAGATACATAAGGAAATTATTTTAAATTATACTTTAACTCTTTGCAAAAGTTTCCAATATTCTGGGTAATAAAGCTCCCTCTTTTCTTCAGTTTTCAAATGAGCCATACGCATCCTAAAGCCATATTGAGAAGAACTGTCTTTGATGATAGCAGCAAACAAACAAACAAACAAACAAAACCTCACAACCTCTCACTTCAGTATGATTTGGCGCCTCAGGGAAATCATTATGAATACCAAGTCTCATTATGCTACTGAAATGAGAGCGTCCATGGTTAACAGAAGGTGACATAAAAACTTTACTGTAAAAACTTTAGAATTAACATCAACCCTGCCCAAAACTATCATAATATAGATCAGCTGTAAACAAACAATCTGAAATTGAAGCTAATATCCAGAGTCATGGACCACGCTTCTAGATTCTTATCCAGTTGGTCTGTGGTAGGGCCTGGGAATTTCTATATTTAGACATTTCCTTATGTCAGTCTTTATCTCATTTAGGTTAAGGCCCACTGTTATGGTGAATGCTGGTGCCTAAGTCTGGATGTCTGGGTTCAAATCCTGACTTTGTCCAAAACAATCAACTAACATCCTGGTCTTCCTTTTCTTCCTCTTATCAAAGTGAGGACCCTTCTCTCAGCTCTAAACTTTTAGAATGATTTAAGATATCACTACCAAATATGCTGTTTTCCAGCCATAATCCTATAATAAAATGATTAGCATTACCTTTAGTTTAAAAAAAATGATTTATTGACATCTGACAGTTGCACACACTGTTGAAATAGTTTGTTCTTGTTAAACTAAGCCAGCAGCATCAGTGATCCTCCATAGGTGACTGGATAAGAATGTGAACTTTGTTGGATACATGCATTGCTCAGATCAAATGTCACCTTGGATGTGAAAGTTTAAGAGTGGAACAAAGGATCCATTGAAAAGAGCTTAAGAAGGTGTGATTTCTGAGACAGGTTCCACTTGTATTCTGCTGTTCAGTGAACCAGTTGATGCTCAATTAGCACTTCTGTTAAATGAGTTTAAAATTTACCTCATTTGCCTGTGGAAAAATTTATACTATCGCTCAATGAAGCTGCAGCTAGGTCAGAGTTGAGAAATAGATGGAAATGTGTGGCTGGCTGCACCATCAGAGTCTCAGTTAATTCTTGGCTACAACATTTAATGAAACAAGCAGTAACTCATTTGCATTTACAAATCTACAGATTCTTGAATGGATTTTGGCTAGAAAATAGATGAGATGAGAGGACAGCTTTTGAAAAATTCTAATTTTTGACATGCCTGCTTAACTATAATCGTCTCTTTTTGAATTCACTTTTTGGGAGAAAATACACCTTGCTCTGTGCACATACAAATGGAAAATAAGAGCCACTGATTTACTGCCTCTGATTTTGGACCAAAAATACTACCCTTCTCACTTATTTTCTTTAGGAACTATACTTTAAAAGGTCTTCCACATCTTTAGAAGACATTGATTTCTTACCTGATGCTTTGGTTCTTAACACTTCTGATGGTTTACTTGGTTCTCCAATCCCAATGCTATTCCCGGCAACAACACGAAACTCATATTCCACCCAAGGACTCAAACCAACCACTGTTGCATTGTATGTCTTACCATTGAGAATTTCTGGAACTGAAAAGAAGGGGATGCTTCAGGCCCCTAAATTGGCACTAGTTAAAAACAATCAGTTATTCAATTAAACAAACACACCATCTGTTTTAGAAAATTATTCAAAACTACTTGTGTCACTTACCTGTAGAAACAGCCTGCCAACCCACAGAAAATGGTGTCCGAGCCTGAATACTAAATATTTGAATGGGACTGTTATTATCTGAGCCTGGTCTCCAGCTTAGTTGAGAAGTAGTACTGGAAATGTGTTCCACTCTTACATCTTCTGGGGGACCTGGGGGACCTTGAAAAATATGTTTTATGATGAATATATTGGAAATTATTAAATTCATGGATTTGGGACAGGGATAGTCTAATCTGTTATGCTTAGAAAATAAAATATTGAACATAATATATTTTAGCACATTATTTGAGATAAGTCCCTATTAATTCAACTTACATGGTGAGAGATTAATTTAGAAATGCTTCCCTTGAAGATTAGAAAATGCCAGTCATGGGATGGTTGAATATCATCCGATAGGGAGTTAACCTCAAAAATTGAGAACCGTTCTTGTCCATTCTCTCTTGAAAGCTAACTCAAATAAATGCATCTGATATGGAGACCTTCAGGAACATGTGACTTTGACCCTGCTCTGACAAGAATGGTTTATTATGAATAGAAAGCATATCTAAATTTTAGGGACCGACACTGCTTGCTAAGTCTGACCATTCCTTATAAAGAGACAGAACCCACTCATTTCAATTTCCATATCTACACCCGTACCCTGGAGTCTTAGAGTTTAAAAAATAAAAAAATCTGTACTATTTATCTCACTTTTTTATCATAATGTGGTTACTCGAAGATCTACCATGTATCAATACATATTAACATTTTTGATTGTGAATAAACTGTGTACTCATTCATTTTCACCATTTATGCTTACCCCTCACAATAATATCAACTTCAGCAGATAAACTTTCGAGAGTTGTTTTTACTGTGCATAGATATTTTCCTGAATGATTTAACTGAATATTCCTTATCATCAAATCCCCAACAGATTCCTGCAGATAGATAGGGAAAAAGGTATAAAAACATAATCATACCCAGCAGGTCCCTTTTTTTTTTTTTTTTTTTTTTTACAGCTGGATAAATACTAAATATAAGGCAGCTCTGAAATTAGGAGATATACTAGTATCATTATAGTTTCCCATATTTGATCCTTTTTATTATCCACTTTATTATAATTGCATCCAGAACACAAGCATTTCTAGGAAAGACATAAAACAAAATAACACAAAACAAAAACAGATGCAACTTCATAAACAGACAGTGACTATCCATGCAAATCAATATGGGGAGAATAATTATGAAAGATGTTGATTCATGTAAAAGACTTGATTCATTTTATTAAGCACTTAAAAATTTCAGCAACTTACTCCTCCAATCCTCTCAAAATGAGCCACTCCTTTTTTTAAGTCTATGACATCTCCATTGAAAGACCATAGAAATACAACGTCAATGGAGGGGTCATGGGACACCTGGCAGGGTAGGACTATACTCTCGCCAACTGTAACATCCATTTTGGAAGGTGGCACGGTAATAACAGTCCTCTCTGTTGAGAAAAAATATTATTATTATAAAAGTTTATCAAATGCTAGCATATGGCTATAAAATATATATTTTGAATGGTTTTGCCATTGTTTGAAATTATATAAATACAACATGAAGCTCTACTATACAATATGAAAAATTATATTCCCACTTTTCAAATATTTCTGCATTAATCAACGTAGCCTATTACTTGTAAGAAAATTCAAGACATACTTTCATTTATACTTAATATAAAAATAAGTAGCTCATAGAAAACTGTGGACCTCAAAAGACAGCAGTCCCTACGTAGAGAATGCACCACACCATTTTTATTTTATTCTGAAATTCCAGCCACAATATTACAATCCACACAATGGTTACAGCTGTAAATATTCTATGTTAATTTCATATACTATGAGACAAATTGCATCCCTAAGATCATAACTACATTAGTTTATATTATATCGAGATTTATAATCATAAGCTTATATTTGAAAATGTGAATACAACATATTTATTCTATTTCTGACATAGCAGTGATAAAAACTTTCTATTTTAGATAAAGGTGCAGCACGAATAGGAAAGAGGTAACTTTTTTCATCGAGATTTTACAATTTTAGAATTACACATCCATCATAAAAAAATTTCTCTCTAGAAATATGAGTCACAATATCAGCCCTTGCTCTACAAGTCATGTCATGTCACTGACCCATTTCAAAGGATAATTCCAAACAGTGTTCCAGCTGGACTTGTGAGTCCTATATATCTGTGGTTAAAAGAGACTCATAGTGATACCATTTTTGACTACATTTTTTATAAAAAAATACATAGCTTTGATTTTAGAGGACTAAGAATTGACTAAGATGGCAGCTCAGTAAGCACACACACAAAAAAAACCCTGGACATACATTTGGATTTAGATATGCACTATCTTAGCAAAATAAAGTATGTTTTAAGGGATTTACATTTAAGAATTAGGGATTTTGGAAAATTATAGTGAAAGCAAGTATCATCCATAAAGAAGTTTCAAAACAAAATGAAATGAGGACCCTGGAAAATCTCTTTCTCTAAAGATCACTCATAAGATAAAGTTTTACCCTCTAGGATATAGGCTAAAAGCTTTACTTTCCTTCTGGCTTCTTTGTGCTGCTCAAGAAATCAAAGTAGCATTGAGGTTGAATTTATATGTTCATATGGATGAGTGTGCCACTGTATTTTATCAATAGAATGTTTAAGTATTATTCCAACATTTTAAAATTTGTGTTTGTTTCCTTAATAAACAAAAAGTAGGAAATAAAAATCTTGGACTTTAAGGTACATATTGATAAAAGAGTCATGGAAAAATAAAAGCACATATTTTATTTCTGAATATAATGAAGAAAGTCTAAATCTACATCAGATTGTATCTATGTCTTCATATTTTCATATTTTAAAGATACTCTTTACCTTATTATATTAGACACGTGTACTTTTTATTCTAATTATTTCTGGGGAAAAGTTTAAAGAATGATTTTGTGGACTAAGTCCATTCTTAATTCCAAGCCGCCTTCAGACGTCTCCCACAAAGAAAGAATAAATACTAACCAGGGTTTCAATAACACATTTTAAGACTAGAGAATATTTTCCTTCTTGTAGTATCCTTGAAAAAAATATATCGCTAATATCTTATTTACACTTATGGGAGGATGACTTGGCTAACTGGTTGTGCTGGTAGAGCAAAATTGCTGTGATTTACAGTTTTGGATCATGCAGTTAAAATCATTTTCAAACATTAAAAATGAAAGCCTCTCCTTCCATTTATGGCACCACAAAGTGGCAACATTAGACAAATCATTCCCTATATACAGTTTGTCAGTAGTATAGTAATAATGACTAAAACGTCATGAATAAGAAGCATTTATAATTCATTATAATGTTTACATGTTCTCACTAGTTCATTCATTCATTAACTAATATTTATTGAGCAACTACCAAATTCCAGCTGTCTGCTAAGTATCGGAAATACAATGGAAGGAGAAGGAAAACAAAAAAAGCACCAAATAAAAATGATGTGGTGCTTGCCTTCACAGAGATTTAAGAATAAAATGAGAGATTGATGTTAATCAAATCATACTCAGAAATACATAGTTACAAATGTGATAAGTGCCATGTATTAGAAGTAAATGATTCTATTAAAATAGTGAATCCTGAGGGATCAATTTATTGGGAAAGGGTTGCTTTAGCTGACAGTAAAAGGCAAATAGGAGTTAGCTAAGTAAACATAATAGGCAGGGAGAAGTAACTTTATTCACTATGCAGGCAAGAGCATTTACAAAGAATCTGTGAAAAGAAGAAGAATGGTTTGTTGAGGCAAGGCAGCCATTTAGCTGGAAAGAAGTGTTGGAGAGTAAAACAGGAGTGGAACGTGGAGAATATGAAGCTTGGTGTTGGTGGTAGTCAGAATGTAAGCTTTAGATGTTTTTAGGGCCAGCTACATAGTTTTTGGGTCACAGTATGAAATAAAAATGCGGGGTGTTTTTCTTTGAAATTACTTTGCTTTAAAAATAATATATTACCGGGGCTTCCCTGGTGGCACAGTGGTTGAGAGTCTGTCTGCCGATGCAAGGGACAAAAAAAAATAATAATAATATATTACCTACAAAATGTAACAGGGTAATAATGATACATGAGTAACAACATAAACATACAAATTGCAAAAATATATTTTTGATTCAATTTTATATATACATTAAATAATACTTTATTAAAGTTATATCTTGATTGATCATAAGATTTTTCTCACTTTTCTATAAATTTATTAGGTCATCAGAATTTATGTTTTAGCAATTTTATTTTTAAGTGATTGACATCGGTTGCACGTGGCAAATGTAAAATCGCAGATGCTTTTTGATATTTTTTTTATTTTTGCAAAGATCTTTCTGTTGATGCAATTGTTATGGAACCGTTGAGAGTATTTTATAGGCTGTGACAACATTGGAATAAATTTCTGATAAATTATTTTGAAATGTGAATCTTAGATCATCTAGAGCTGATGATTCTCAAGGAACAGTCTTTTCTAGAAAGATTTATCTCTTCATACAAATCCATTCTGTTTAAGTCTGAATTGAGATGTAAATTTAAACAATGGAACTGTTACATTCTTCGGACATATCCTGTAACTTGTGGAGGTTTCACGAGAAACTGAAAGTGGCTTAATGGTTTGTGTGTAATCCAAAACGCCTGTTTATGCATTCTACTGCTGTATCTTTTTTTTTTTTTTTTTTTTTGCGGTACGCTGGCCTCTCCCTCTTGTGGCCTCTCCCGTTGCGGAGCACAGGCTCCAGTCGCACAGGCTCAGCGACCATGGCTCACGGGCCCAGCCGCTCTGCGGCATGTGCGATCTTCCCGGACCAGGGCACAAACCCGTGTCCCCTGAATCGGCAGGCGGACTCTCAACCACTGCGCCACCAGGGAAGCCCCTGTTAATTTTTTTTAAGATAGGAAAACTGGTTTATTGTTATGTTGAAAAGATCCCCTTGTCATTTAAAAATACATTCTGAAATATTTATAGAAGAAATTATGATGTTTATGATTTGCCTCTAGATATTTGAGGTGGATGTTGGGGAAGTAGGTGAGGGTATAGGTGAAACAAAGTTGGATATGAGTTGATGATTATCAACCCTGATTGATGAGTACATAGGTGTTCCTGGTACTGTTTTCTCTACTTTTCTGTGTGTTTCTAATTTTCAATAATAATAAAAGAAAGACATAAAGGAAATGATGGGGGTAGTGAATATTTATATACAGAATAGGGAGACATCTTTTCCATTCAGCTTCTAGTGTGAAGAGGACCGACCACTTTTTGAAGGTTATTCTAAGTTTGAATGACATGTGTTAATGGAGAGTTCATAAAATTACAGAATTTTAATATTTACTCTTTTCAGTCTGTTTCAGTGAGATTCAGATCATATGAAAACAGCTTGATCTAACAATCCTATCCTTAAGAAGTACAAGGAAAGGCTTAATAAAATATATAATGCTTTTGATGAATAGCCTTACTCAGATTCACCTTGTCAGAATAGACAATGATATTTCCAGAACCCATCTTTAGTTAAGAGCACCTCAGGAGACATGAAAACTAGTAACAAAGTTTCTCTCAGAACTGTTAAGCATGATTTCTTTAAACATAAGTGTGCCTTGTTCCCTGTATCAATGGCCAAACACTCTATTACATATCATGATCCCCAGCTACATTTTTACAAGCCAGGGATGGCAATCCATCATGTAATTAGTCTTTCCTGAGCATCCAGAAAATATTACTTTTGGTCACTTTTTGTTTGTTTCTCTTGTACTTTTAACTCAGTTGAAATCTCCATCTGTGAGTGATAATCTTTCACGGTCATTGTTCAGAATAATAACTGCTCAGGTGGTTCTGAATTATCAACTCCTCTCAAAAGATTGACGAATGTTAAGAAAAATCATCAAATCTTTCTCCCTCTGTACAACATGTGATTCTGCCTTCATTTGTCTATGACATTATTGGAAATGTTATTAAGATACTGATATAAAGTAAACTAGTGTATAAATAGCACTTAAAACAGGTGATGAAAGTCTCTGATATTTTCTCTCATTAGTTAACTTGTGAAGACTAGAAATAAAAACTTCTAAAATTTGGTCCTCTTCCTAATTCCTCAGAATCTCAAATTAGCCTCGTATCAACATATTAACTCTTCCCATTGCTTTTAATTTCTTCTCCAACCTGTGACCACATTACTTCTGTTTATAGGAGTTTCATTAGTATTTCTTTTAGTGCAGATTTGAGTGATAGGTTCTCCGAGGTTTTGTTTGGTGAAAGCATCTCTGTTTTGTCCTCATTTGAGAGGATATTTTGCTGGGAGTAGAATTTTATTGGTTATTGTCTTTCAGACCATTAAAAATGTCATTCCACTGTCTTCTTGATTCCCTTAATTCTGTTGTTATGTCAACTGTCATTGTTATTCTTTTGAAGATAATGTGTTGTTTTTTTTTAATTGGGATGATTTTTCTTTCCTTTGTTTTCACTACTATGTGCTTATTTAAACTTTCCTTTTTGTTTATCCTAATTAAGGCTCATATGATTTCCTGAATAGATGGTTGATGTCATTTTCAGTTTTTCTGAGCTCTCTGGAACATCTTTCTTCAAACTGGTCATCCCACATCCCTTCTCTGCCCCTTTGGGAACCACAATTTCATGTATGTTAGACCTATTCACCATCGACAATATATTCTTTGTGTTCTTTTTTGTCTTTCCTATTGCATTTCCTCTCCATATTGGATATCTTGTATTCACATATCTTCCTCTTTACTAATCTTCTTCTCTACCATATCTAATCTGCTGTTAAGTCAGTCTATTTTGTTCTTAATTTTAGCCTTTGTATTTTTCACTTCTAGAACTTCCAACTGATGTTTAATACATGCCATTTCTCTTCTGAAATTCTCCATCTTGTCATCTTTTAAAAAAACATACTAATCACAATTATTTTAAAACCCTTGTGTGATAGCTTCTATCAGCCATGACTTGTTGCTGTTATCTGATATTTCCCTGGGTTTTGGTCATTTGGTCCTGGCTCCAGCTATTCTTGGTAACATTTTATGAAATGTCAGGCACTGTGGCTCAAAATGTAAATATTTTCATTTTGTTGTATTTTTCCCAAGAAGACTTAGTTTTTAAGCAGGCAATTGAAAAAGAGCAGAATCTAGTCAGGAATTGATACAAATTGAGTCTGAAGTCATTGATTTTAAGTCCTGGTCAATTTTGCTCTGCTTTTATTACTAAGGGCATAATCCCTGAGGTGTCTTGATTCCAGATTGAATTGTTTAGCTGGCCTCATTCTATTTGGTTGATTATGAGCCCCACTTTTTTCTTTCTGGCACTGTGAGAACACCAAAATTTCTGCTTGAGATTTTTATTTTTAAAATATTTTTACATTATTTGTGATTGATATTGGTACGATGTTTGTGTGATAAATTCTACTTCAACTAGTCAGGACAGAAGTTTCGCCAATATTATTAACTTTTTTAATAGATTATGTGTAGGGTTGGAAATATTTAGGCCATTTATCAGTAGCTTTTTAGATAATAGCTTGAACAGTATGATACTTAATGTCATTTGGAAAAAGAAGTGAGCACTACTTTGGACAGATGTAGAAACCCTTAACATAAAAATATACTAATTGTTTATTCAGTATTTTATTCAAAACCATTTAATTAGTAATGAACCCTTACTTTCTTCCAGGTGTACATCAGTGTGAATACTTAGCAAATAAAACAACACCAAACTGAGGAGCCTTTAGAAGATTTGCATAACAGAGGCAAAAAACTCATCTACAATTTAATAGGAACACTCAAGCTTCTAGAAGGGAGACAAAGATGGAATTGAGGCCCATACTTTTGAGGCTATGGGTGAGTCTCTTAATTTCAATATTGTTATCATTTTGGGCCGGATTATATTTTGTTGCATGTATGTGTAAGTGGATTCAGAGTGAGGTGGGGAGGCTGTTCTGTGCATTATAGGATATTTAGCAGCATCTTTGGCCTCTACCTACTAGATGTTAGTAGATCCTTCAGTTGTGACAGCGAGAAATATCCCTACACATTGCCCTATGTCCCCTAGGAGGCAAAATAAACTTAGTTGGGTATCTCTGTGCTAGAGACACACTTTGGGAAAGTGACAGTAATGGTTTAAACTAATGTTTGGTCATTGAAGTTATGGGACCCTGGTTAGATTCTTTACATATCTTGACGCTGAGTCCATTTGTTGGACAATGGGATATGGGGTTTGAAAGAAGGAAAAGAGTGAAAATGACTACAAGGATTTGGCTTGAGCAAGTGTCGGTGTAGGCTGTCATTAATATAGTGGGGATTTACTGTGGCAGGAGCAGGTTCTGGGAGTGAGAGTTAGGAGGTTAGTGTTATGATAAAGTAAATTGGTAAGTGAAGATAAATTGGCAGTTGGATTTGGGATTAAGATAGATAATTAAGCTGGGTTATCATTTTGGGAATTAGCTTGTAGATTTTAATTCGAGGACAGTTCCCTGTGATATTCCAAATTTAGGAAATTGGTAAGATTCAGAGGAACTAGAAAAGGAAATTGAAAAGGAATGACTCAAGATGTTAAAGGAAAACCTGAAAAATACTATGTCCTGGTAGCCAAGTGAGAAATGTGTATCAAGAACTGTGTGATCAGTAGTCTGATACTTTAAGTAAGATGACTGAGAACTGACCGCTGGATAAAACAGTGTGGAGGCTACTAGTCACCTTGTTAAGAACAGTATTGATGAAATGGTAGGAAAATAGCCTGGTTGCATGGATTCAAAACAGAATTGACCAGAAAGATTGAAAAAAGCAAGCTCGTATAGACAACGTTTTAAAAGAGGTTTGATATAAAGGAGAAAAGTCAAATATGGCAGTAGCCGGAGGGGAAGTAAGGTCAGAAAATGACAACTTTTTAATGATGGGAGTAACAGTATGCAAGTACAATGGTGGGAGTGATGCATTAGAGGGGATAATAGAGATGAAAAAGACAAGTGAGGGAGAGGGAGGGGGTAAGGAGAGAGAGAGAGAGAGAGAGAGAGAGAATGTCCCTGAATGTGAGAGGGAATCATATCTAGTGTACAAGTGGAAGATTTGAGTCCATGACCCATAATCTCCCAAACTGTGCTTTCTAGATTACTTGACAAATTTTGTTAAGCAAAAAATAGCTAAAGCTTGACTTCTTCTAAATATTAGCAGAGAAAAATAGTATCACAATAAAAAATAGGATGTACAACATCCTGGCGATAATTGATTACATAGTATTTACTTCAAGTTCTTTATAAACATCTAAAAAATGATGCCAAAAGAATTTTTTTTTCTAAGACATTAATCCACCAAAACAGAGATGAAAAGGGGAGACAAAATTTGAGGAACTGGAATGAAGTTGAATGACTTCTAACTGACTTACTGTAAAGGTCAGTCATAGGCTGGCAGTGGGAAGGCTGAGGAGAAAACTTATTTAGCATGTCTTTATGAATTAATTCATTTTGGAATTTATGAATAAGATGCTATTTGGTCTCAAGAATGTTTTCCCATCTCAGAAGAAGACCAGCAAATTACTTTCCTGAGAGGATGTGCATCAGAGGGTCTCTGAACTTCTGGTCACCAAGCAGTTAAGAGTGGGGGGCTTCTACTGAAAATAGTGGAATCAAGGAAACATGTACAGGGTGAGGGCTGAGATCCATGTGTTGTAACCTTCTGAGGGTGCTGTCTGCTGGGCTTTTGCTCTCCAGGCAGGAAACCTGGGTGGGAGGTGAGGGACATTTTCCTAGGGATCTGATGAGCCTACAAGAAATGTTCCAAATATAGTGACCTTAGAGTTTTCCAAGGAAATATCTTGGCCAGATCATCTAAATGTGAAGTCCAGTCATTCAGAAATCGCCACACTAGATCAGAGCTTTCTGTAAGACTTTTAGTGACCCACTCTTAAATATGAGCAGACAACAGATGCACAAAGTCTCTTTGTACACCTCTTAATAAAGGATAGGGATTAAAACAAAGAAAGAGAAGAAAGTAGTTTGGGACAACAGAGACCATGCATAAAAAATAAACTAGAAAAACTACAAGCAATATTTTCAGAGGAAGGGGGAGAAAAAGAGCAAGGCCAGAAAATAAAAGGACACTTAGAAATTCTTTCAAAATAGCAAAAACAAAAATACAATAGAAAGTCTGGAAGATAAAGTTGAGAAAATCTCCTAGAAGATAGAGCAACAAAGCTATAAAATGGATATGAGGAGAGAGAAACAAACAAAAGTGTGTATATGTGTGTGTGTGTGTGTGTGTGTGTGTGTATATATAAATCATGAGCATGTATATAAATTATATATATCTAAATATATATATAATTATATAAAATACAATATTATATACATAGATAGGTAAATAGTTACATACATACACACACGCATAAACTCGAATACCAGTTTAGGAAATCTTTTAAATAATAAGGATTTCAGAAAAAGAAATGGAGTAAATTATTAAATTATTTGGGAAGATATTCCAGGACCAAGAACTACGAGTTTCCAGGATGACGAAGTACACCAAATGCCCTGTAAAAAGGTTGAAAATAAATTTACACCATGGCACATCATCATGTAATTGTGGGACACTGGGAAAAACAGACTTCTAGAGAGAGAGAGAGAGAAAAGATGTCACAAACAACAGGTCAGAAATCAAAATGGCTTCAGCTTTTAGAGCAGAGTAACATCTCCAAATTTATGAAGAATCCTGATTTCCAGTCCAGAATTCTGTTTCCAACTAAACCATCAATCAAATGTAATCATAGTGTAAAGACATTTTCAAACAAGAAAGATCTCAAAAACATTGCATTTTTCTTAAATTGGTTCTCAGAAATCCATAGGAAGATGCAGTTTATCCAAATGAGGAAGTATGTCAAGAGAAAGGTATGGTGCTTAGGAAACCAGGCTTCCCGTCACAAAGGTAGATTGATATTAAGGGAAGAAAGTTGAGATAGAACTGAGGGATGAATTGTTGCCAAGTCTGTAGAAAACTAAGCAAACAAACAAGAAAATTACTAACTCTAGGAAAAGCAAGCACAGGAAAATCAAAGCTAGTATTCTGAAATAAACCCTGTAGAGAAAACAAACAAACAAGGAAATCAGTGTGATAGAGTCTTTAATTCCCCACCTCTGGCAAGCAAGAAATGGAGGAGTTTTTAATCTTTATTAATACATTTTTCCTCTTTGTACATATACTTGCAATAGGCTAGGTTGTTGTATATCCACTAAAATCTACATGCAGTACTTGGTATTTATATTATATTGCACCATAGGCAGAGCATGATTTAATTCCAATTTACAAAGTAACCATGGTCAGTATATTACAGTTTCTCTGCAGTTACCATAACCCATTTATCTTCCACTTCAATATTTAAATGATTTAGAACAAATATTAAAAGACTACCCTGAGCCCCAGAGTAAAAGAAACAAATGAAGAATTGTCTGGAGAAAGTAATTGTCTAAAATTTGAGTTGTCTAAATGAGAAAACAAGTCTAAGTATCAGGCAAGGTAACACTGAAAAATCCCCTAGCAAGTAATAATGTAAAATGTAAACACAGATCTTCTATATTAACAAGTAATCAAAACAGAGCCTGACATCTATTTAAAAAGCGCATGCACTGTAGATTCTGCTTAATGAATTAAATATGCCAACTACTCACTTTCAAAGCAGTAATACATAATAGGCAATGACTATTTATGGGATCATATTTATATTTCCTATAAATAGATAGCATTCGCTCAGTCCTCCAACTGTAACTTTATGCTGGGTTGTAGTAAAACATCAGGTTGAAGTGTTCTGTAGTTTTAAAAGGGATGGAATGAGGAAATTTTACTTTGCTTGCCTACAGGACCTAATAGAAAATGTTTTCTTCTGAACATTTATGTTGGGATAAGGGTAGATGAAACGAGAGAATCAAATCCAGAAGAGGAGAATCAGAGTCAATCAATTCATTTGATTATTTTTCCCCTCTACACTCCCTTGCCCCCTCCTACCCCGTTCCTTTTTTTGGCTTGAAAGAATTTGCTAATAACTGTTTCCTTGAGTGTTCAGGATCCACAGACCTAAAACAGAGCTTGCATCTGAGGGTTTTTTTTTCTTAATGTTGTAATGACACACATTTTTCCTAAAAAAATGTCGCTAGAGCTTGAGTGAACACTGTGCTGGTTTAGAAATAGAATGCCTAAGTAACAGAGGAGTCTAATCACTTCTTTTAGCTTCAGACTGGAATCAAGAAAAAAATTACAGAACTTCCAATTCCTAACCCAATACTAAGGGCACAAGTGTGTACAAGTCTGGGAAGGAAACTGGAGACAAAGATATTTATAATTCAAGATTTTTTTTTTTTTTTTTACTACACAGATTAAACCTACTGTTGGTCAAATTTTGTTTAGTTTTGTTCATTTTTAATAAAAACAGAAGGTTGACAGCTAGTGATTTAAGCTGAGTGAGAGAAGCCAGATGCCAAAGAGTATATTCTGTATGATTGCATTTGTATGAGATGTACGGCAGAAAAAAATCATAACAGTACTTGCTTCTAGGACTGGGGTGGGGGTAGAGATTGATTAAGAAGGGGCATGAGGGAAATTCTATAAGATGATGGTAATGTATCTTGGTAGAGTTAGGGGTTACGCAGGTGTACGCCTTTGCCAATTTTCAGCAAATATACACTTAAGACATGTATTTCATTATATATGTAAAGTTTACCTCAAATGATAAAGATGTAAACAAATATTGAACTCTATTTAACAAAGGAAAACTGAAGTATTTAGGGGGGAGTACTAATATCTGCAAGTTACTATAGTTTTATTTTCTTTGAACTTTAAACAGTGTCATGTAAAAGTGTCTCATGTAAGTATTATTACATAAATTTACTAGAAGGGAAAAAAGAAGGGAAAAAAGAGTTCTGCCACTTAATAACAAGGGAACTTGGCAAGTACTTTCAGACGTCTATGCCTTAATCTCTAATGATCATCTGCTTCAAAGTGTTGTTCGGAGGGTTCAGTGAGGTGATATACATAAAGCAGCTATAACAGTGCCTGGAGCAGAGTATGTATATTTAATAGAGTGTAATTAATGATAATAATAAAGAATACAACATCAAACAGCAAAAACAAACTCTTTAGGATTTCATGCTAGTTAGTAATTGAACTAGTTAATCTAATTTCAAAGTTTCTGCTTTTCATCTCTTTAAGAAGTGGTATGTACTCATCTGTCTGGCCTCTTTATTTGGTATAAAGCACAAGCTATACACCCCCTATTTTTGTTAAGAATAAATAAAACAAAGCAAAATTTTAACCAATAATAGGTTCAGTGATAATTTTCTTGCATAATAAAAAAGTGCAGACTTAGAATTCATTAATTATAATTAACATATAACATGCTTTACATTATATATTGTATAATATATATTTAAAAGAAAAAAGGCTGCTTATTAACATGCCTGGAAATTTCATCTGAGTGATATGTGCTACATTTTTAAAAGACTATGAATTAAATTGTTATGAAGATAAAATAATATTGATATTGTGTTTGCTTACATGAAAGCTTTTTGTTTGTTTTCTCCTTTATACTTGAAGAGATTATGGAATTCAGGTCTCAAGAACTCAGCGTTATTTTCAATACTGGAGGGGGGAAGAAAATTTCATTTCTAGACAGTATAAAAAATCACTATATATTTTTTCACCTTAAGAATACTTCCATTAATAATTTTTAAATCAATGCCTTCTTTCTATTAAATGTTTTAATTCATTCTTGTAGAAAATTGGAATGTAGAATTAAATATTTGAGGAAAGGTATTAGCAGTACTGGGAGACTTCAACCACTACAAAAAGATGGATGTATTCCATTGTGTCTTGTCATTTCTGTGAAATTGTATTTTTGGTTTACTCAGTGAAGCTGGGCTTCTGGATACAGCTGGGCTCAACACCTCAAATCTTTTAAACTGCAGTGTAAAGCCACAAAGCCTCCAATTATCTACCTATCTCGATATTTTTCTTAGTAAATGTAGAACCATATTAGTGAACACCCTCATTCTGCTGGAGAAAATGGATAGGCCACTCTCCATGCTGATAAAATAAAGACTTCTATCACAAAGAATAAACAACTAAATGAGCAGCAATAAACTTAATTTGCACATTAGATATGCTTTTCCAAGTTCCGACATTTCAGTTGAAAATAATGCTGAAGCAATGAGGCCTATAATTGGACATCCAAAACTTCTCCAGTGGGGAAACGAAAACAAATGTTGCCTGCAAACAAGATCATTTTTATAGCCTGCTGTTACTCTGCTTTTTAATAATTTTCCAAATGCCAGATCAAATAATTTCCCCTTTTACGTGATTTTCATACACCTCTTAGCGTATGTACACATTGTAATTTTACTAAGTCCCCACAAATGAAAACATTTAAACTCTCTTTCCTTTCCATTCTCTGTCTGTGCCTATGGAACATGTCCTCAAATTACACTGGGCATCTGCTGGGGCTCTGGTAAGGCTGGTGCTAATTGCACTCCCTGTGTTGAATAACAAATTGCTTTATCCTGTCGCATGGTGGAACAGAAATTTCCAACATACAGTGCAGATAACTTCAGAATCCTCTTGACACAGATAAGCCATATCAACTAAAAACTAAGCTTGAAAATATCTTAGTTCTGTAACTATTATCTTTTTACATGTTATCTAACAACAACATTTTTTGCATGACTGAGGCAGATAAGTAAATTCAAAGAAAGATGATTGTTTTATCAGCTTTACTGAAATTTCTCATTTGCTCCTTACCACCCTATTACCAGAAAGGTCAGTGTAAGATTTTGATTTGAGAAATAAAATTATATTTGACTGTATAATGACAATCAGATGAACATTATAGACAAGAAAATGCAAACATACAGACACACACAGGTGCACACACACATATACATACATACACAGAGAAGTATTAAATCGTCTTAACAAACAGCCAAATGGCTACACTCTTAATAGTCAAGAAAATATTTGAATCAATGCATAGTATTATGATTCCTTCTCACATTAAAGCTTCAGATTTGTAGGTTGTAAAATAATAATTTTGGCAGTGATATCTTCAACATTCCCCCATGAAAGGGAATTAGAGATAGCAGTCTAGTTAAGAAGCTATGCTAATGATAGACTTATCTTAGAACTGTATTTGTGTAAAAATCCCACAGTTTAATAAAGATTATACATTACAGATCAGTAATAAAGCAAAGTTTCTAAAGATGCTTTTATCCATACTGTACACATTTTGTGTTTATATAGTTTTTTTAAAATGTATGTGTTATTATGTATATGTGTTTATTTATATTGCATATGATGGTTACTGTCAATGGCAAAGAAGCAAGAAATCCCCAGATCCCTTTAAAATGGCACGTGGATATTTCATGAAGGTTAAAAATAACAAACACAATTTCCTTCCCATTATTAGATATAAATGAGTGAAAATAACTTGATATTCATGCATATTGAGATAAGCCCTTTTTGCATATGTAAATCATCCTCTGGTATTATGCTGAAAATACCAGAACAGTGAGTTCTCTGCATGAAGACTTTCAGATTTTCATGTATTTTCATATTTGTCCCCCCTTTCAGAGTGTGGGTTTCTCTATGTATTAGAATTATGTAACTACAAACCGTAAAATTGGGAAAGTGAAAGCATTTACAAGTTTGTTATTTGCCTTTGATGTTCTTTATTGTGAAGTATTCTAACAAGCGTAAACCCTGAAAAATTGAGAACTTTCAGATTTTAGAGCAAGGAAGTCAGGATGGAAATTATCTCTGAGAACTAAGGGGAATGAGGTGAGATCCTTTCACTCAATCAATAAATATTTATTGAACACATACAGTTCCCAGGACTGTACTAGAATTTGTGATGTCCCTGCCTTCTTTATGCTTCTTTTCTAGAGGAAGGGAAATATAGGGGAAAAAAAATACATGTAAATAAGTGAATTATATCCTTTGTAAGAAGATGAAATGTACCACAGAAGAAGAAAGAGTAGGAAAGATAAAGTTGACCAGGAATGTAGATTGAGATAATTTTGTTTCAATAGCTCCAGCAAAAAAACACTAGAAATAAGCAAAAATATATCAGTTTTTTAACTGAGCATTCTTAGTTATTTTCTTACTCATAGACAGAGTGGAGTGCCTGAGGATTATGGTGTGTTTTATGGAATATCCCAAAATACATATCAACTTAATTCTATCTTAAGAATTAGGAACCTATTTAGTAAGAAACATGGCTATGTTTCACCTCTACAATATCCAAATTCCATAATTTGAGCTAAGTTAGTAGCTGCTCCTGAGTTTCTCACATTTATGTGAGTCTTCTCCTTTTACTTTTCTTCCATTAATTAGTAATTGACAGCATTAAGACAGCATTTAGCTAAAGGCTAAAGAAACATTTGAGGAAAAGAAACTATCCATTTAGCTCAATCTATTAACTTTTTCTCTTAGTCTCTGGGGTGAAAGCATCCCCATCATTGTATTTTAGCAGGAAAATTATTGGTCCTACTCACGCATCACCAGTATTCTACCAAAACTTTCTTTGAGAAACTACGTTTCCACTACTAATGTCTTCATCCTTAAAATTTCATATTTTAACTCCTCCTGGATTTCTCCATACCTGTAAGAATTAACTGCAATGCCTTTTTATCCTCTACCATATTTTAATCTTCTGCTGTAATAAAAATGAGTGCATACCACCTGTAGTTTCTTAATTTGAAATAAGGTAATCTCCTCTGTTTTTCTTCCTTAATGGACATGTTAGTTCTTCAGACATAAAGCATTCACACTCTTCAGTACATGAGTATTGCCAAAACTTTGCTGGAGAAATTCCCTATTATTAAATATAGCTACAGTACATTCCTTGAAACATTAAGTCCATACCTGTCTTAAAAACCTGATGACAATACAATCTTAAAGAAGTGAAGTTTTTCAAATTATGCTACACTGGTTGAATTTTGATACAAGTTCTATCATTTACATTTCCCCTGAGTGTTTCAGACAATTGTTGGCATAATATAATAGGCTTGAGATAAAGTTGGAAGAAATATCTTCCAGGGATAAAGATGAGTGTTTATTTTCCTTGAGACATTTTAAAGGATAGTTGAAGTATAGCAGCTAACTACTTTTTATTGTATTTATTCATTTTTAATAGAAATGATGATAAAGTATCAATTGCTGAATTTAATCATTTGGGCTTAAGTAGCTGCTCAAACTTGTCTTTCAAGACAGTCATTTTTGTCATCCAGGAGGCAATAAAATGATAAAAGTGACCTGGCTCCCCCTAAACAGACTAGTTTTATGAGCTGAGCTTCAATAAAGTAGCAAAGATGGGGCGTAGATGCATCTAATGCTAATTATGTCCCTTGGTGATATATGTAGTTACATTCGGATTGATACTAGTTTAAAAGTCTCAAGACTAAGGTATGCACTTTTACCATCTGAAGTCGTGTGAGCGTATGTGTTTACTGTGATGGCAATCTAATAATAACTCAAATGGACACTAATGTTTTAATATTTTTTCTTTGCAAAGAACTGCTTATTAAGGTGAATCTAAGAGAGTCTGCATTTCACTAATTATGTACTTAGAGTTATAGAAAGAAATGAACTGATTATGCACTGGGCAGCCTTACATCCAGGTAAAAATTTTACACAAAATGAGTTTCTGAAGGAAACTTCACAAAAAAAATATTACCCACTGACGTCAACAAAATGTCCATGGCTTCCCCACACTGAGGCATCTGTGGAAATCCAAAATTTTTAGTTCAAGTTTTAGTTTTGTCTAATTACCCGCTGGACAGCTTTTCAACTGCCAAGGTATTCACATCTACCATGTTATTCCACTGGCAAAGTGAGCATGCTATTAATGAATATGGGAACACAACTCTTAAATAAAATGTGAAATCAAACATTTCACATATACAATATGATAATACAGGGTTGACACTGTGATAGAGATCGTGATATGCATACGTATCTCCAGTGTTCATCAAGCACAAATGAAGACAGTAAAATACCTTTTACAACTAGGCTGCCAGTGTTCTTGGCAACACCAAACTGATTTGTAGCTATGCAAGTGTATGATCCGGCATCCAACCTGGTAACGTTATGTATCTTGAGGCTGCCATCCTTCAGGATAAACACTCTAAAAAGAAAATGTATAATTAACATAAGTAAGGCTCGTTAAAACTGGTAAGTCTTAACCACCTGTTTTCATTTTAAAGCATTACTGAAACCATGGGTGCATTTGTTAATATGCATGTATTCCTTTCCTATTATTCTGCTTTTAATTGTGAGCAATCTGTAAATCCACATATTAGAATAAATGACATTTGCTTTTATTCTGACACAGTACTGATAATTATTTTGCTGTAACTTGAATTATCATTGCTGATTTCAATGCACATTAAAAATCAAATGAGTGCTTGGTGCTACAATGCCCATTTGCTTGATTAATAACAAACACAACTAGTTACTATGCATTTTGAAAAATCAACTCTGGTGAAAACCAAACTTGGCGTTAAAGAAACGCAAGCCAATTTTCACATTGTTTACTCTGCAGCTTTATAGACCAGTTTTTACTCAGGACTTTCAGCTACCAAACAACAGGGTTTTCAACCATGACAATATTTGCTTGTGCTAGTGAGTTGAAGGAACCATCCATGGGGTTCCATAGCCAGAGGGCTCAGGCCATCTTGTTATGTGGCCTGTCCCGTTAAAAAGAGGAAGAGAGAAGTAAAAAGAATGAAGGCTTCAAGAATCAGACTGAATTTAAGAAGTTCCAATCTTTCAAAAACTGATTCGTATGAAATTTTCTCTGAAACTCAGAAATAGTCAAAAGCAAACATCAGAGCACTGTCGTAAACAAGGGAACCCCTAAGATTGGTTTCTTGACAAAATCATCATCAAATGTTTTAGTAAGGAGACAAAAAATGAAAAACAAAACAAAACAAAACCATGTGCCCGATTTTACGTCTTATAAATTTAATTAACGACCTTTTAAAAACACAGCTCTAAAAACACTAGTGGGTAGTCAGAGTTGCAGAAAAATAAGCAGTGAAAACTCATTTGTAATGACAATGGTTTTAAAGGAATGAAAGGAAAGAGAGTTGGCATGCATGTCACATCCATTAACAATAACAAAACAGTATTTCTTTCATTGCAAACATATCATTGTTTCTAATATGTGTATTACAGGAAATGTAGCTAATATAATTAATTACCCAATTTGAAACACAGAGAACATCAGCCAAGTACAATTTGTGTGAAACCAGCTTATGATGTTGGGTTTATTATCAGTGACAAGTTCCATATTCTGTTGTCAAGTGAGTGGAAGGGGCCACATCTGGGTTTAGAATGTTCCATGGCACATAATCAGATTTCTTTTAAGTCATTTTCTTGGAGTATTCCCGAACAGTGAACATTTGACATCTTATTTAATTTCTGAAATGTCTAGATTTCTTGATCCCTGTTTATACTAACAATCGAATCATACCGCTATTGACACAGTAACAAAGCTGTTGCAGTATGCAGCAAACTTCTGGCCAAAAACAATTCTTCACCTGATTCAGTTAGAAGAGGTCGATATAAGAAACATTTGGGTACATCACTTACCTCTAGAATTTAGGAATAACTAAGAATTTTAAGCAACAGAGAAACATTAAATTTTGGCAAAAAAACATTTTAAATGTTAAAGAAATATGTATCTGCTGATAGCTAAAGGCCATCAGACAAACTTCCCAGCTAGTAATGCCAATGTTTATATGTCATAATTTTTCACTTAGCTTTCCGAAAAGGACAATTCATGTAAACTGTGGTTTAATATTACCCTAAGTCCACCACCCTTTTCAGGCTCATTGTGTATGTTCAGTAATGTTTGTTAAATTGAACTGAAATCATCATCATTGAAACTGATTATTTCTTTTGAAATCTTAGTCAATCAATTGACATTTCTCAAGCTTCAGATAATAAGAAGACAGACTAAGACTAGGAAAAGTTAAAATCTGCTCAAGATTAAGCAGCTAATAAGCATCAAAGAATGAATTGAAAATTATAACTATCTCTAGTGCTCATGCTCTTTCCAGAGCCATCACTTTGTGTCACTTGTAGTAAATAATTCTGCATGTTGACTATGACGTTCAAGAAATATCTGCTGAGTCATCATTAGAGGCCCATAAGATGGTCTTAGGTGTTTGCTTCTCAAAATGTGGTCTCATCCCAGACCTACTGAATCAAACTTTGCATTTTAACATGATTTTCAGTAATTAGTATGCACAATAAAGTTTGAGAACATTGCTCAGTTCATTATAAATCAAACTTTAGTCTGTAGAGATTATGTCTAAGCAAGACTCCATTTTGTTTTCATAGATCAATATGCAAAAATGTGCAAAAGAATAAAATATCTTAGATTTAAATGTTTTATGAAAATAACCAAACTAGTAACCAAGCCAATGTATCATTTATTAAAACTAGATGATTAAAAAAGTAATTCTCCCTAGTGCCCTAGGATATAGAAAGCCAGACATTTAACTATAATTAGAGATTTTATAACATAATAAATGGTATGAATGTTTCAACTTACTATTTTTTCATTAATAAGAGATGTTAAAATATAAGAAGAAAACTTAATCTTTAACAGTGTAGATGGTCTCAGACTATCTAATCATAACACTAAATTTATGCAGAATAATTAAAAACTATTAAAGAAAAGTGAGAATTTCCAGTTCTCTCACATATCAAAACGCAGCTTAGTAGAAATTATTAAAAGAAAAAAAAGAAATAACACCCAATTAACATCAAACTGTATTAAGAAAACTGAGCAATTGACATTTTCAGATAGGGAAGGATGCACATGTAAAAATTTACTGGAACATTTTAATTGATAGTTTTGGTAACATTCATAGGGAAAGATAAAAACTGACTTTTTCTATCCTTCTTTTGAAATATTCTAAAAGATATTTTAAAATAGTACCTGGAGGGTTCGAAAGGATATATTAATAAAGTACATTAAAATGTTGTCTTTATTCATACAAGACTCTCTGGTATTTAAAAACAAATCACAGCCACAAGTATAGATACGCTCGGCTAACTGAAAAACTGAGAAAACACTCTGGTGATAAAAATGGAAATTTGCATAAATAATTAGCAAACAGAATATAAGTTACAGAGAAGAAAGCAAAAGACAGTGAAGTGATTGATTACATATAATACAGATATACATTTAAATTAGCACTTAATGCTGAGATTACACTGCTAATAGACAATAGATCATAAAAGCATATATGAAAATATCTGGTACCATGGAATATGGTAAGGCTTCTAAAAATTTAATAGCAATTTTAAGTCTAATTGCAAATAGAACAATGCTAAACTTTTTTTTCCTTCTAAATTTATTCAGCAAATATTTATTAAATACCTATTGTGTTCCAGGGACTATGTTAGATATTACAATAGGTATGTAAGAAATAGAGAATGTTAGTATCGAGGATATTCTTTTTCACGACTAAACTCATTGGTCAAAACACAAGCAGGTTGTGAACTATTATTGTAAACTGACTCTGCACAAGTCCTCTACTAAGTGTATAATAAATGTCAATTCATTGACTTATTAAGTAAACCTCTGGGCGTACTATTGTTATCATTCCCATTTCACAAGTTAGGAAAGGGAGGCATGGAAAGAAGTGGGTACCTTAAGGTACACACTCGGTAGTGTAGCACCAAGATTCCAACCATGCCTTTCTCTTTACACCAGGAAGCACTTATTTTAAGAAGGGCTCTTTCACTTCAAGTTTACAAAGTATAATTTACTAATAATATAGTTACTTAGAGCACAAATTTGAGCACATATAACATATATATATAATTGTATTTGCATAGAATGATCTTTAATATGGAGGTTTATAATCTGACCTTCAGGGAATCCAGTAACTCCCCAAAATGTTATGGAACATTTGTGTGTGTGCATATATGCACATTTCCTCAGAGTTCTAAACGTTTGTGAAATCTTAAAGGCGAGTTTGATCTACCCTACTGTAGGAGAGTTTTAACCATAAACATGAGGTAATAATGATGGCAATATTAATACTAAGGATTATTTTTCTTCTTCTGTTATACTGTCCTATGCAATAATGTAGTACAGTTATTAGCAAAAGTGGAGTTTGGGGTCAACTGCTTGTGACTGAATCTGAGCCTTAATATTTAATATTTGTATTACTGGGTCCAAGTTACTCAACTGTGCAAGAGTCTTCAGCTTTCTCATGTGTAACATGGGGATATTAATATTACCTGTGTCACTGAGTCATGAGGAGTAAATGATATAAACTGTTTAAAATGCTCAGCCCTGTCTGTGCCCTACTCCTGGTTAGCCATCAATAAGTAGGTTTTTAATTAAACATTTTTTCATTCTGCCAAAGAATGTAAGCACTTCTGTAACTCCATGAGCAGTAACAACAGGGAAAGAAGGAAGTGTTTTGTCACAATTCAGTTTGAACAAAGGGACCTGAGAGGTATATGCCAGGTTTTTTGAAAGGAGCCGAATGCCAGAAGATTTTTCCCAGCGTTACGTTTCACTGCCTAAGACCCTTCGTTGAATTCATGCCACTTCGTGTCTGTACTTGTGGAGTCAATCTTTCTGATCCGCATTGCTCTCATTTTTATTTTAGAAATGGAAATAGGGTTGTCATAAGAATTGAATTAATTAAATGCTAGCTATTAATCTTATTCTTATTCTTCGCTGATACTGGTTTTTGGTCTTTGCTCTTCTCCATGACTTGGACCAGCATTTTCAATTCTCACTTTGATTCTTACTCCTGCCTGATGTCTTAAAAAACACTTTCATCTGACTGGACTCAGCAGTATGTTTTGTGGCTTTAACTACAATATGGTTATCAGTCCTTGGTGTCACCAAGTTCTAACACTTGACTTACGGTGTATGTATGTTTGCACTTTAACTCTTCCTCTATAATCATTTCACAGTTCAGTGATAACACTGTTCCTCTCTGGTGTCTATTCTCAAATATCCACTTAATTAGAATATTTCACCTGTTCACACAATCAAATAGAAAAATTTCCCCCAAATTACCAAAGCTTAGTATTCTATTCAGATGATTAAATCACAAATTAAGGCATTGCATTTAAAATGTTACATAATAATTAGAATTTAAAGACATTTACATGTATAGATATATTATGACCATTCAACAATAGAAAAATTAGTAGTTAGCATTTGTAACGTATCACGCTATTCTTCTAATTGCATTTGGGCATTAAAACGGTGGAAATTCAGAACTACAAGCTGTGTCTGACAGTCAAGTGACATTGGGAGATTTTATAGTCACATTAGAAAACAGAAAATGTAGAAAACTGAGCCACCAACATATGTAAACATTTCAAGGTTAACTGATAAGTTGAAGGCAGACTATGTAGTGTGATTGAACATCCAACATTTCAATCTTCCCACTGTCAGGGAACGTTAGTAGCATAAAGCAGAAACAAAAGTAATGGATGCCTTAACTAGTTGCCTTCTACTTTCATACCCTTTGCCTTCTACTTGATGAGCTATTGTGAATAAAACATCAGGAAGATAGACTACGACATCAAGTGAACTCATAGGAGTCTTTTACCTGGAACATGTGTGTCAAATTTTGTGTCATTCTAAGGAATTAGTCTAAAGACTAATGTCGAATATTTTTACCCTTGCTTTCCTAAGTTGTACATGATACCAATTCATTACAAGCTTCATAAATACAATAGATATTAGCATTCACATCTAGTTTATCACTACAACTAATCTAACGTATGTCCAAATTTTGATTTACCTACATAGAGAAAAAACAGATCTATATTATGTGGACCCCATATGAATAGCAAGTGAGGAAGACTCTGATTTTATTTTGTTTAGTTATTAACCATAGCCTAACACAAAATTTGAGGACATAGAAGATTAGGAATAGCTAAATTTCTTAAACTCAGATAAATTAGGACATTGGACAACTGCAATTTCATATTGCTGAAACTAGAGCAATAATTCTATTTTTATAGTTAGATTATTAACTGGAGTATTGCTTCCACTTCTGTCTAAAGATAATACTGTAGACCATGAAATTTTAATTGACAGTTTAATTTTACTGATATCTAGAAAATGTAAAATAGATTGGATTAAAATGAGTTAGATAAGAAGTAGGAAACTATGTATAAATTTTGGCTCTGCACAATTTAGGTTTTAGGTAAAATGTCCCACTGGAATCCATTTTATTTTTTATTTTATTATTTTTTATTTTTTTTTAACATCTTTATTGGAGTATAATTGCCTTACAATGGTGTGTTAGATTCTGCTTTATAACAAAGTGAATCAGTTATACATATACATATGTTCCCATATCTCTTCCCTCTTGCGTCTCCCTCCCTCCCACACTCCCTATCCCACCCCTACAGGCGGTCACAAAGCACCGAGCTGATCTCCCTGTGCTATGCGGCTGCTTCCCACTAGCTATCTACCTCACGTTTGGTAGTGTATATATGTCCATGCCTCTCTCTCGCTTTGTCACAGCTCACCCTTCCCCCTCCCCATATCCTCAAGTCCGTTCTCTAGTAGGTCTGTGTCTTTATTCCTGTCTTACCCCTAGGTTCTTCATGACCTTTTTTTTTCTTAAATTCCATATATATGTGTTAGCATACAGTATTTGTCTTTCTCTTTCTGACTTACTTCACTCTGTATGACAAACTCTAGGTCCATCCACCTCACCACAAATAACTCAATTTCGTTTCTTTTTATGGCTGAGTAATATTCCATTGTATATATGTGCCACATCTTGTTTATCCATTCATCTTTTGATGGACACTTAGGTTGCTTCCATGTGCTAGCAATTGTAAACAGAGCTGCAATGAACACTTTGGTACATGACTCTTTTTGAATTATGGTTTTCTCAGGGTATATGCCCAGTAGTGGGATTGCTGGGTCGTATGGTAGTTCTATTTTTAGTTTTTTAAGGAACTTCCATACTGTTCTCCATAGTGGCTGTATCACTTTACCTTCCTGGAATCCATTTTAGATCAAATATTGACATTACATTTTAATAATTTTAGCACCTGATTGGCATAGTTAAGGTATAATATCTATGCTTATCTCACTGTAATTTAATAAGCTATCTTTTAAAAATTCCTTATTTTAACAAGCTACAAAAAGTGATCTACAAACAAGTAAATACGTAAGCTTCCTCATTTAAATCAAAGTAAAGGTTCTTTTTCTATCTTTTTATATCAATAATTGTAAACAGCTCTATGGCAGTTATATACAGAAAATATCTCACACCTCTGTACAGGGAACATTTAAAGGTTTAATCACTGGATTATTAAAATGTATTTTATTATTCCTTATAAAATCATCAGAGTAGTAAAAAACTCAACAGATAACCCAAAAAAAGAGATAACAAAAAAGATAAAAACATAGAGACAATAAAAATGAAGTGCTATCTCAAGACAGAGATGACTGAATGGGCACAGAAAATAAAATCTAGTCTCTCTACTAAATGGTGTAGATCATCTTCTGCAAAGAACAATACACTTTTTATCTTTAATCAGTTCTAAACAAGGGGAAACACATACCAGAAAATTCAACAAAATTTTTGGAAGGAATTCTTAAATATGTTATCTTTTATTTTGTCTGCCTGTTAAGAAAGAGCACAAATATTCTTTTCAGTAAAGAGTTGTGTAACTCCCAAAGAGAAAACAAATGTTCATAATTTGCAAATATTTGTTAGAGCACATTCTTCAGAGACTTGCCAGATGAAAGCCTAGAGTCTCTTCCCCAAGTATCTAGCAGAAGATTTGCACTCCAATCCACTTGTCTGAATTCCATCCATCCTCCCAAGCCTACTTTGATTTTCACCGTTTCAGACACACCTTATGTGTCTCCTCAGCTTCTCTTTGTTCCATTGGCTGCCAAAGTTCCAGATAATACAACCTGCTGGCAAAGGAGCAGCCAGCAGATAAATCTCATTTTCTTTCCTTCCAAAGTCTTTTTATTCCCAAGTAGTTTCTGTCTGGAGACAGTCTATATGACTAACTGATGCCAGCCTACCTGTTGTGTGTCCCTTGGCTTAAAGTGAGTCAGTGGCTAGTGTAATAAGATATGATCCTGCATTGCTGCCTGTATTAACCTGCTTCACTCTTAGTTTTGTGTCCTAGGGAAACTGGAGTAAGATATGTAGCTTTCTCTATCACACCCGTCCTCTCAAACACTGCAGTTCACAGTGCTCCCTCTGTCTCCCCAAATATTAAAAATTAACAGTTTTGTCCCACATCAGTAAACGTATATGGGGATTCCTTGGTGATCCAGTGGTTAGGATTCCACACTTTCATTGAAGGGGTCCATAGGTTCGATCCCTGGTCAGGGAACTAAGATATTTTATTTTAAAAAAATAAATAAACTCATATGCAGGGAGGTTTAATAACTTACTTAGCTACAGCAAGGATGCAGGTCTTCTGATCCTGATTTCTACTGAATCATTATCTGAATCATTATGTTGCCTTGTAGTTTGAACTTTCCTTTAAGACTTTTTTTTTACAGCAGTTTTAGGTTCACAGAAAAATTGAGAGAAAGGTAGATTTCCTATGTACCCGCACATATGCATAGCCTCCCTTGTTGCCAACATTCCCCACCTGAATGGTATATTTGTTACAACTGATGAACATACACTGACGAGTCATAGTCAAAGACCATAGTTTACCTTACAGTTCACCCTTGGTGTTGTGCATTCTTTGGGTTTGGGAACATATATAATAACATGTATCTATTATTATAATACCATACAAAATATTTCCACTGAACTAGAAATTCTCTGTGTTCCACCTGTTTATTCTTATCTCCTCCAGCCCTTGGCAACTACTGATCTTTTTACTGTCTCCAAAGTTTCGCCTTTTCCAGAATGTCATATAGTTGCAATCACCTTTCAGATTGGCTTCTTTTAGTTAGTAATATGTATTTAAGATTCTTCCATGTCTTTTCATGGCCTGTTAGCTCATTTCTTTTTAGCACCGAATAATATTCCATTGCCTGGATATACCAGTTTATCCATTTGCCTACTGAGGAATCTCTTGGTTGCTTCCAATTTGGGGCAATTATGAATAAAGATGCTATAAACTATATAGTGTGCAGGTTTTTGTGTGGACATAAGTTTTCAAGTCCTTTGGGTGAACATTAAAGAGTACAATATCTGTATTGTATGACAAGAGTATGTTTAGTGTTTTTTTTTTTTTTTTTTTTTTTTCGGTACGTGGGCCTCTCACTGTTGTGGCCTCTCCCATTGTGGAGCACAGGCTCCGGATGCGCAGGCTCAGCGGCCATGGCTCACAGGCCCAGCCGCTCCGCGGCATGTGGGATCTTCCCAGACTGGGGCATGAACCCGTGTCCCCTGCATGGGCAGGCGGACTGTCAACCACTGCGCCACCAGGGAAGCCCATATATTTAGTTTTGTAAGAAACTGCCAAACTGTCTTCCAAAGTGGCTGTACCATTTTGCATTCCCATCAACAATGAATGAGAGTTCTCGTTGCTCCATATCCTTGCCAGCATTTGGTGTTAGTCTTCCAGATTTTGGCCATTCTAATAGGTGTGTAGTGGTATCTCGTTCTAATTTACATTTACCTGATGACATATGCTGTGGAACATCTTTTCAAATGTGTATTTGCCATCTGTATATCTTACTTGGTGAGGTGTATGTTAAGGTCTTTTGCCCATTTTTTAATGGAGTTGTTGGTTTTCTTATTCTTGAGTTTAAAGAGTTCTTGGCATATTTTAGATAACAATCTTTTATCAGATGTGTATTTTGCACATATTCTTTCCCAGTCTGTGGCTTGACTTCTCGTTCTGTTGACATTGTCTTTCACAGAGCAGAAGTTTTTTTGTTTTTTTTTTATTTTAAGGAAGTCCAGGTTATTATGTCTTCCTTCATGGATTGGACTTTGATATTGTATCTATAAAGTCATGGCCTTACCCAAGGTCATCTAGGAGTTATCTTATGTTATCTTCTAGGAGTTTTACAGTTTTTTGTTCTACATTTAGGTCTGTGATCCATTCTGAGTTTTGTTTTGTTTTGTTTTGTTTTGGTGAAGGGTGTAAGGTCTGTGTCTAAATTCTTTTTTTTCTTTTTTTTTGCATGTGGCTGTCCAGTTGCTTCAGCACCATTTGTTGAAAAGACTGTCTTTGCTTCGTTGTATTGCCTTTGCTCCTTTGTCATAATTTTCTTTTTAGACAAGTTTTCACTCTCTAAATAGACTGTAAAAGCTAAGGTTTTTTTGCTTAAGTGATATAGGTGTCAAGTGATATAGGGGTTTTAAGACCATGAACTCTGAAGTCAGCTTGCTTTTGCTTTGTGTTCTGGCTCTCTCTTGTTGGCTCTGTTCCTTTGGAAGCACTTGCTTGCTTTCTATAAAAATTTCCATGTAAATGGGAATAACAGTAGTAATAACATCAGTTTGTTTTGAGAGTCAAATTTTTTAAATGTATTAAAAATGCTGAGATAAGCCTAGAGGATAATGAGTAATCCCAAATGGTAGCTGTTCTTCTTTATGTGTTTTGTATTTTTCACCAATACCTATAATTCATAGGTACTAAATAAATACGTGTTTTCTGTTTGTATATGCCACAAAACCTTTAGTCTTCTCTTTCTAGGTGCAGATGTATATTTATTACCATTACCAATAAATTCAGTAAACTTACCGAAAATCACTCAGGCAAATAATTTCTTTGTTTAAAAGTAAAAGCTAGGGCTTCCCTGGTGGTGCAGTGGTTAAGAATCCTCCTGCCAGTGCAGGGGAAACGGGTTGTACCCCTGGTCCGGGAAGATCCCACATGCCACAGAGCAGCTAAGCCCATGTGCCACAACTACTGAGCCTGCGCTCTAGAGCCCATGAGCTACAACTACTGAGCCTGTGTGCCACACCTACTGAAGCCCGTGTGCCTAGAGCCCATGCTCTGCAACAAGAAAAGCCACCGCCATGAGAAGCCCGTGCACCGCAGAGTAGCCCCTGCTCGCCGCAACTAGAGAAACCCCGTGCACAGCAACGAAGACCCAATGCAGCCAAAAATAAAATAAATAAATTTATTTTTAAAAAAAGTAAAAGCTAGTTAAAAATATAAACATGGTGCTTATTTAGCTAAGTGACTTTCAGTTCGTTTGCTGATGCCATATAAAGTAGGACAAGAATTGAGGTAAAGAAATACATTCAAATCAGTCTTAGCAAGGACAAGGCTTGCTTATCCTTGCTAAAAGGATATAGAGCAGATTTTAATCATTCTTTTATATAGTTCCAATCATGAAACTAAAGTTTTAATAAAGTACTTAATAATTTTTTTAATTATTATGGTAATATGGACCCTGTTGGGGGGTTCCTGATTATTTAGTTAATTTACAGAAAATACAGTTATTAAATCCTTTGTATTTTCTTAGCCTCTTCCCTAGCTCCAAAGAAGTAACAGTGTTCCTTTGGTCTCTTGTATTGAGTAACATCAGGCACAGTGTGTTTAAATTTATATGTATAATGGGATGTGAATGGAGTAGGAAAAGGAAACAAACTAAAAACCTACGTGGTGTGGCATCACCAATCGGTAGCACAAATAAATTCAATTTTGCTATGTTTTGTCAGAAAATACGTTTTTCTCAGGTGCCTAGGGGAAAAACACAGCATGCATGGCTGCATGCCCTTTTTTCTTACTACTTGTAATGGACTAAAGGAATATTAATCAGATTAAATAGCTAAAGATATGTTTGTCATGAACTGATTAATCAAAAATGATTTGAGGGTCATTATACAGTTAAGTGAGAGGGTTTAACTAGCAAAGGATTGTTTAGAAGTATTACCTGGAGATTAAAAATGGACTCAAACACATTTTAATTTGCATAGAAATAAAAACATCACTGCTGCCAGTGTCTAATTTTTAAAAAATTCCTGGTTTCTATGGTTGCATTTTATGCCTAATGCATAATTACTGGTGTGAACAGCCAAATGTTTCAGAGTTAAGCCTTTGGTTCAACTGTTCTAAACTCCAAAGCAGAAATCAAGCATCAGTTATTCAGACCTTAGAATTCATCAAAATGTGACTCCTTCTTTAATATACACAAATAATTTAAGCAACGGCTTTGTAGTGGCTGACATACAATGCAAAAACAGTTTCAGGGCAACTGAATTGTGACATAAATTAGGAGATGCCAGATAAGAATCTTTGCTAAATAACATAATTATTTGGTGTCATGATGTGTCTTTATTTCGATGGCATGCCAAAGAGTGTGCTGCTAGGCTGATTCCCATAAAATGTGAAAGAAGTGTGATTTAACATTAACAAAACTGCATCAGATGGAGAGCTTAGCTAAATTAATCCAGTGAAAGAGCCCTAAGAGGAATATTTAGCTGTTCAGTAGAAGAAGGGAAAGATAAAGAAAAGTGTCTGCATTTGCTGCAGTATTTTAGGATGCCTGAGAAAACACAAAAGGGAATTAAAACAGATTCATATGCTAACATGCCTTACAGCCCAAGCAAATCAAAAGAAAAGATAGGAAATTATAAAGTTAGCAAATGACAAAAAAGATGTGAAAATAGGACTTAAAAGAAATATCTTGAAAAGTATGCTCCCAAAATAACTGGAGGCAAACCGATTGAAAACACAATGGGGGAAAGAGTTGTGCAAAACAGAATGGAGAAGTTTGAACATTGCAAGGACATTTTGGCTACACTTTCATTATGTTTATGATGATGAGCCTATTGTGTGATTTTCCTCAAGGCTCTGAAATTTTGCAGATGTAAAGCTGTATCTGCAGCTTACTTTGAGATAGGTGAATGAGATTCAAACACAGCCAGGTGAACTTAAACTAGTAACTTTATCCCCGAGGTCTTTGTTTTCCCTCAGATATAAAAAGTGAGGGAATTGGGCTGGAACATTCATGATTATTACTCCTTTCACTCCAGCTTTGTAATTCAGTGATTTCAGAATATGCGTATCTCAGAAATGCCTCCCCTTGCTATCTTGAACGTGGGTAGTTTTGAAAGTGATGGATGCTAGTGGGATTTCCAATTCTAGATCCCCTTTGGCTACTGAATTATTGTACTCCTCAGAATCTTCACAAAACTAACAAACTGGCTGAGAATGGGAGGTCAACTTGGATGTGCCTCCTAGTCTGCTAATTCTTTCTTCTTAATTATAACACATAATTTCATATCAGATCAAGTCCTTTATGGAGCTTAGGGAGTTTATCCCTGTTTGTTGAATTTGCATATCTGTGTCTTACATGTCACCAAAAATTATATTGTATGTTACATTGAAAATCCAGTCATTTGAATGTTGTAGATGCAGGATGCTAAGCCACTAAGAGGACTGAATTATTTTATTTTATTGATGTGAATTGACTCCATCTTTCAGTACATTGACAACTTGCGGACTTATCCTGTACCTTTTATTAATATAAAAATAGAATTTGAGTGTATATATCACAGTTTTCAGAAGAATTTTTGTCTAACTGGAAAAAATGAGGAAAAATAATGTGTACAGTATGACAGTCTGCATTTAGATCCACAGATGGACACTATACTACTTCAAAAGCTAATTAAAAACCTACAGTGTAGTGTTTAATATTACACATGGCTTTGAAATCAGAGCTTCCTGGAATTGAATGCTTTTCTATCATTTACTATCTGTGTGACTGTGGACATGATGCCTGACTTCTCTAAGCCTTAGTTTTAACCCATCTAAAAAGTATAAATAAATGATAACCTCCATAGGTATCTTGTAAAAATTAAGAGAATTGTTGTATCTAACATTTTAATATACTGCCCATTGTAGGTAGGATATTAGTGGATATTATTATTGTTATTATATATGATGAGGGTCAGGGTCAACTATGAGAAGGGTAGATTTCTGGCTATAGTGGTTAATTTGATCTGAGATAGAATGAAAACTGTATGTAATTAAGTATATCTAAGCATCCCTTGAGTACTCAAGGAGTCAACTTTTGGATTGCTCATAAAATAATTTGATTCTCTACTTAGAGAAATCATGGATGAAATATATCCTGTACTGAGGAAGGGAAGTCTAAATCTAAATCTTCGAAGTGGCATCAAGTATGAAGCTAACTATGGGTTAAAGCTGCCACACAGTAAACCTGCTCCTCCTACATTCCTCATGTAGGAAATTTTCCTACCTACCCTTCAAGCACCAGGTCAGTTACCTCCAACCTGCTGAGGCCTTTCTCTTCTCCTGTAAGCTGTCTTCGTGAGTCTCTACACCATCTTCTGTCTGTGGTGACACATGCCCCACTGCACTGGAGCTGTTGACCTGCCTGCTTCCCCCGCAAGATTCTGGGCTCATTCAAATTTATAAACCTAGAATCTTCTACACGGACTGTCAATTGGTTTGCATTTGTGCTTATAAATAAGTGAATGGTTTGACAAGTTACACTTGAGTATCAGATTTGTCACTCTAACTCAGTAATTCTCCAGCTATGCTCTCAGGAGATCCAGGGGATTCTTAGGGCACTCCATGGGCTGCTTGTGGCTGAAAAGTGATGAGGGTTTAGAGAGGGGCTCTGATTCTCCCTCCAGGACATTAGCCAGATTAGTTCAGTTTTACTTGTTTTATGAAATGAGCTCTTGCATAAATTTCATTTGGAAATGCTTTTTAATTCTACTGTTGAAAAAAAGAAAAAAAAAAGATATAGGGAAATAATAGCCAGTGACTTAAAAAAATGTTCTGACAGTCTCACTCTTCATTTTGAAAATGTTAACAAGACTCACTGTCACATAATTGGTCTGGCTTTTATTTCTTCAGCTGGATCATAATTTCTACCAAGACAAAAATTCTATTTCTATCTATTTCTATTTATTTACTTTCTGTATGCCCACCAGTATCTCTAAAAAAAGGTGGGCGTAACAAACACTTGTCAAGCAACCATTTTCTTTCCAAATGAGGAACATTATACTTTAAGCATATCAAGTGATCACTTTTTTCTGCCAAAGTCAAACCAAGAATGAAAGGTCATTTGTATAAATTGCACTGATAACTGACCTTTTCTGTCTATAAAATTATTGCTGTTGAATACTTACGTAAACTTTGGAAGATATAAATGTCACTCAGAAATTAGAAACAAGCACTTAAGTAAGTTGACACCATTCGAAGGCCAATTATATTCATACTTTCAAAAAGTAACTGAACTGTGGACTTACATCTCCTCAGCAATGAGATAAGATGAGGAGCTGAGCATGTTAGTACAGGAAGCAGAGTTCTTAGGGGAAAGAGGATGAAGCAAAATTTCTATTTTTAAAATGATACATTTGCACCAAATCAGTGTTACTCTAGGTGGTATTGAACAGTCTCAGCTTTACTTGGGAGCAGAGAGAGTGAATTTGTAAAAGTGCAGATTTCTCAGCCCTTCTTACCCACTAACTCAAAATCTTGAATGCAGCTCTGGGATCTGCATTTTTCACAAGGTTCTTATGCATAATCATGCATGATCTTGAAATCTTATGCACGAAAATCTTATGCATGATAATGAAATCTACCAATGTAGCCAGTGAATTCATAGCAACTCTATGATGAAGCTTATGCATTTTCAGTGATATCTTATAGTACAAGAATTTATAAGATGCTATTTATTTGTGGAACTTCTTTGCTTTGCCGTATTTGCCCTTGGCTTAAAACCACAGGATGTTATTACCCATCATTAAAACATTTTAAATAGAGAACTAAAGCAGTGATAGTCTAACTAAGGCAGCAGTGTAAAACAGCACACACCCAGCTGGGCAGGCTGGGTTTAAAGACAGGCTTTACATCTTTAATGAACTGGAGCTTTTTCAGACCATGTCAGGTAGGTGGCTCTGCAGGCATGTGCTAAAGGGTCAGTGCTTCAGGCCAGTGGAGGCCAATGGGGATAAAGAAAGGAAGATTGGACGGCAAGAGGAAAAAAATAGGGCAAGACTGACAGGGGCACACTTAGGATTTTAGCTTGTTACGTCTTTGCTTGACACAGGCAAGAGTTATCAGATGGCTCTTGACATCTTCAGCATGTGTTCCCTTGGAAAGGCTCACCTTAACAAGGCTTTCAGGAGTTGAGTATGAACGATTTAAAATTTTATTACAAAGAAGCAGCACAGAAGGGAGATTGTAATAAGCCTGGCATTATGCAGACTGTCATTCTTCCTTAAACATGGGAACATATGGTTCATTTGCCTATTTGATACTCATGCCACGTAATGTACTAAGCACTATTATATTAAGTAGTTGGTGATACAAAATAAAATTAGGTTTATTTGCTTGTTCCATTAGGAAGCTCTGCAAGGAGGAAGGGCTAGGAAATCCTGCTTACCAATTGCTACATTCTGGCTAAAGTTGCATTAAAAAAAAACGTGTGGAGGGGATATTTTATTAAGATTGAGCGCTTGGGGGTAAAGGTTTAAAAAAAGAAGGAATAGTGGTGATTTAGAAAGCAGTTATTGAAAAATGCATAGAGAAGTGTCAAATAGGGAGGGAGCATCATATAATCAGCTTCCTTACAACCAGGCAGCCAGACTCCCATTAGCTGATGCCCCACAGGGTAAGATGGCTGTGAAAAGGCTCCAAGGAGAAAGTGGAATGATAGCTATGTGTTGGGCAACAGGCTCTGTAACTAAAGGAACTACTTTGTCCAGGTAGCTTAGCAAGGAGAAGAATGAAGACAGACTCTTTTTTTTTTTTATTCTGTTCCTTTTCTGTGTCACTGTGCTAAGGGCTTTCAAATAGGTTCTCCCAAGTGTTTTTTACCCATGAAGAAAAGAAAGATCAAGTGACTTGCTCAATAACGATCAATTATCTCTTGGCACAGAGAATGACATCTCATTCTTGTTTCTCCTCATCTCCTTCTCTCTCATTTCTGCTTCCTGTCTCTACTCTTCTTCCCCTGGCCCTTTCCCACAAGGTACTATTGTGTCTAAGAGGGAGGTCTTGGAAGTTGAAGTGCCATGCAGATGGAAATGGAGTGGGCCCACTAAATTGGGGGATTGAAGGCAAAACTATTGAATAAGCATCACTACTAGATTCCATGCCACCTAATGGGTTCATTATGTTCCCACAGGGTACACCATTTTATGAAGTGCCCAGGGCCACGCAGGTTTTAATGGTGTCATTATTGTAGGATAAGGCACAAAATCCAGGATTTGATAAGATCTGTTTAGAAGTATGTGTGTGTGTATATATATATATATATATATATATATATATATATATATATATATATATATGTATCTGGGTGGAAAGAGGTAATGAAATTGGTTCCAAAAAATCCAACAGTCCTCTTATTTCAAGTCTGTGGAATATGATCACATCCTGAAACCAACTGCTCAGAGGTAGGGGTAGAATCTCTATGACTGAATGAGTTCGATTCTCTGTGAATTTCAAAGCGTCGTTTGTATTCAGCTCTTTGAGATTACCAGGGTAAAAGTGGTACAAACATAACCGTATGCTCTGTGGCAACTATGTCCTTCAGAAATGTATCTGAATATGAAAAAAGTGTGCTTTAGTTTTTTGAGATATATGAAAAGCCTGGTATACTGCCTGTCATATGGAGGTGCTTAAAATGGTTATTTTAATTATTAATGACAATTAGTCTAACATATAGCTGGATTTTATTTTACTTCATTTTATGAAATGACGGAGAAATGTGGTGGATTTTTTTAGGAAAGTGAAGAAGCAATGTGATGGGTTACCTATTAATTCAATTATTATTCTTTCAATAATAGGAAAAAAAGTCTGTCCATCTCTTTGTTTTTGTTGTTCAGAGCTTGTGTTCCCACTCGGACAGGATCTCAGGTGATTTAGGCGTCTTACTGAATGCTGCCCTTCAGAGGACGTTTTGAGCTGTCTTCCCAGCAGGTTCACATTTCCTGCGTTTTCTATTAAATTCATGAGGTGACCCCTGAACAGGTAGCCAGCAGTCACTGGGTATAAGGAGATAAATCTAGGCCTTTGATTTCTGTCAGTTCACTTGCTAAGTGGATCCACAAGGCAAAAAAGAAACGATTAATCAAATTTAGCAGATGTGGAATTGATTCCTTCACTTGCCTCAGAATGCCTTGCACAGATAAGCTTAATCTACATTCATCTTGACTTCCTGTGGTGAAGTCTGTGGTTTTTCCCTTGGCTGGTGGAGGTAAGAATGTGTAACTTGGATTTTGCATAAAGGTTAGGATAACAGCAGTAAATGCACCCAGTGGTAACAGAGTGTATACAGATCACCCATCCTTTTCACACATGCTATGTCATTTGAGTCTCATACAACTCCAAGGGTGAGACAAGTATTATTTTCTCTATTTTTCAAACAAATCAACTGAGAACCATTGAAGTTAAAGGACTTGCCAGAAGTTATCAACTTGGTGAGAAGTAGAGTTCATACCAGAACTCAGATCTTTGACTCCAAATAACTTAAAAACAAAACACTTTCTTATGAAGGCATATTATGTATCATGTAGTTGGCTACTTAAAAATTACCTACAGAACCTAGTATAGTATTTGGGGTATAATTTTTGCTCATCAGATCTTTACAGAATGAATGAATGAACACATCATTGGGCTGTTAATTATTAAATATGTTTTTGGTTTAACTGCAAAATCTCTTAATTCAGGTAGACACAAAACAAAGTAAATTTCAACTTTCATTGATTTAGCAAAGTAGAAAATATTCATTGGACATCTGTTATGTTCCAGGTTTGTTCTGGGTGCTGGGCCCATAATGGTGAGTTAATGAGTGGTGCCTAGTACTCTCGGGATGCTTAAATCTAGATGCCAGGGCCCTCTGTAACCTCTGAATCCATGTAAACAGATCAGTTTAGCTGTTTTGACAATTCACAGCAATCACCATGTTTGGCTCAATCACTTGGTCACCTGAGCAAATTGCTAAAACATGTATAAAACTATGAGTATGAGTATGATAGAATCTGCAATTTCAACCTGCCAGGCTAACGTTTTGCATTGATTTCTAACATATAATCTCTGTTCTGGCAGTCATTGCATGGGTAGCATGCTTAGTATTTCTGAAAGTTGTTTTCATATTATTTCATCTTAAATAAGTCCAGGAAACAGTGACCTCAATGAAAAAAACAGTAGGCTAGTGATTTTACCCAAACTCAGGCCACTCGTCAATGACAGAACTGAGACTAGAATCCTGGTTTTCTGATTCCCAGCAAGGGACTCTTTATAATACATCCCAGTTTCTTCCACAGGAACATACCATTGCTTCTCTTCAGTTTAGGTGCTGTTTCTAAATGACTGGTAGCTCCAAAAAGAAAGAGGTAGATGGAGTATGACTATAGATTCCTGGCAGGAAACCAGGCAGCCTTAGGGCTCTGTAATGCCATCTGCCTATTTTTAGTTGGAGTAAAACTTTTCTCTTCTGACAGCCAGCCACAAATATAGACACTTGTAAAGATGGAACTCTTAAAATAGTCAAAACTTTGTGACACACAGGCCAATAAGAAACACCATATTCAGAAATGTTGCTTGATCTGAATTATCAACACATGAAATTTGGTAAAATCACGTGACAATAGCTTTCAGAAAATAAAGAGTTTGAGTATGTTCTCCATTTTTTGCAGAGAGGAAAAGATCTGGAAACAGAGATGGCAGATTTGGCATCAATTCTAAGCTTTGCATTAGCTATGTGATATACGCTGTCTGATTCTTGTAAGACTGGAAGAAATTGTCAAAAAATATATATTGCCACCATTTTTATAAGTAGGGCATACAGTAAGATTACTTTGAATAGGCTTCGTTAGAGTCCTTTCAACCATCTCTAGATAGTTACACTTTGTTGAAAGCAAGTGTAGCAACAATGAAATTTCAAAGTAGACAGGATGGTATAGAAGTTTTATAACAGACTAAAAACGTACATTTCCCCATGTAGATATTTCCAAGGTCAAGAACTAAAAACTGTTCCTACTTGGAATCATTTAAACTGTTTTCTGTACCTGATTCTTTTAATCTTCCTGTGTATACAGTTGTATCGTGGTTTAACAGAGTATGAAAGGATAGGAATTACATTTATTTTGCTATTTAGATAAAATATTCAGGCTGATGTGGCATTAAAATCTGTGTACTAAGACTCAGTGTTCTGTGTTTGAGGTTAGGATCTGGCTCTATAAAATTTGGACAATGGACTAGGTCTCTGTCTCCTAGGGTAATTAATTTCATTAGTTTCGGAAATTATGGCTTCCCCTATGGTACACACACACAAACACACACACACACACACACGTGTGTGTGTGCACATACAGTGTAAAAATGTATACACAAACTCTAAGTCAAATAACTTCTATTCATATATTGCAAATGTTAGAAGAACTATTTTGTGGCATTACGTACTCTTAATAATCTCCTCCCCAAAGTGTTCTTCCAGTGTGGTAGCTATTTGCAAGCTGAATGCAGTTACTTTGCTAGAATTTGGGATCTGTCCTGGCAACACTGACTTGAGAAGGAGAAAAGATCATGGAGAAAAGAGTCAGTTCCCTTCTAATGGCTCATATCAAAGCTATAGAAGAAATAATCAACCTTAGGCTTGAATGGGCTTGGAGAGACTACTTGGCTCTATGTTCTCTTTTAGGAAGATGAAATGCTTCTAATCCATCTTTGATATAGAAGCCTATCAAAGACATGGGACTTACTCTAAGTTATGGTGTAATTAGGATAGAATAGAGGCTGGGCTATGTCTTCATTGTACATACAACCTCCACAGTAAACCGTTATGCCCTTTCCCTCCTTCCCTCCTCCTTCCCTTCCTCCCTTCCTCCATTCCTTCCTTCCTTTCTTCTTTCCTTCCTTCCTTCTTTCCTTTTTTTTAATCACTGCTCTAATTTTTACCTTCAGCCTGTTTGGAAATCACCATGATAAGACTACAAAAAAGCCATCAAGTCAACACAAATAGAAGCATGGGTGCTGCATTTCCCAATAAGCTGCATGGAGTCAACTCTTAATGAAACCAGTCATCTCAGAAAACAATAGAAGAGGGGGCAGGATAGGAAACATGCAGAAACACAAAGTCACAGAGCTGGCTGTGTGTGACCTTTGCAAATTACTGCTTAAGGTCAGCTATACCTGGCAGAGATATACATCTGTAATTACTATACTCTGCTGGGGCTCGACTTTTTTTCCCAACTTTTTAGGATGCATATTCAGGAGATAATTTTATTTGTTTTCTTTTGCTGAAACCTGTAATGGAATTCTAAAGCAATGAGTGAATGGAATTATGAAAGAAGAATCTGTAAATAAAAATCATGTGGGCCATTCCTTTAACCCCAGTGAGACGATGCTGAATCTGATATAACTATTAGTGACTGTTTGGAGGCTAAAAAGATCCCAAATTCATCCTATATGGAGCAAAACAAATAAAACAAAAATCTGAAAAGCTGTTTTAAAAAACAGTTTCCCTTGTACCCTACAAAGCTTTTCTTCTCTCTCTCTCTCTCTCTCTCTCTCTCATTTTCTTACCTCCATCTAAATCTTTTTCCTTTTCTTTCTCTTCCCAACATGCCTTGCATTTGGGTCTTTAAAGGTTATAGAAGGTAAACAGTAGTCATTCTGGCTCTTTAGGTGAAAACTTAGTCACTTTAGTAAATGAAGCAGAGCTAATCGATCTTTCCGAACCCTCAGTACAGAGCCTGTGTTTGAGCCTATGGGATCTCTGGAGTTTTCCTGTTCTACAGCAGTATATTTAAACCTTGATTAGGATTTAGGAATGAAAGAGAAAACATTTAAAGAAGATCCACATCCAGATCTGTTGGGAGTGCTTGCAGCAGTTTCCCAGGTAGTCTACCTGAGGAAGGAGCCCAGCTGGGGCAGGGCACCAGTTTTCCTTTCACCTTTCTTTTCACCTTAGTTTTGAATTATCTGTTCTTATGTCTTGAGGCATTTCCTCCCAGAATAGTCTTTCTCTAAAGCTGGTAATGCCTTACATATTCATCCTTTTGGACATGTTCATTCATTCTGCAGACGTTTATTGAGTTTGGGTTCTGTGCCAAGGCACAGGACGTACAAGGATACATTTGATAGAATCCCTCTCCTGGGAAAAGCTTCAGTCCGGGGCTGTAGAGGCCCCTGGAGACAGAAAACAGTAAGAAAAGAAAGAGTGCCTTTGAAGGGGCTTTCTCTTATATATCTCGCCATGTCAGGAGAGGGTCTGCAAGGCAGCAGATATAACGGTGAGAACACTCTACACAATTAACACTGTTTATTTGCTTGTTTTAACTTCCTTTTCTCTCTTCCTGACCACAAATGCAATCTGAGATCAGAAATGACAAAATGGTGTCCCTGCAACCCGCCTATGGACATTTTTTCTGGCTCAGAATTTTCAGTGCCAAAAATCAGATTTCTAGCTTTTCCTGAAATGTTAGAGGTTCTTCCCATAAAACAACGTTTGACTGAATTCGGAGTTTATGACTGCCTCTTTTAGGTGTAGAACTCGCTCTCCAGTCCTTCACAGTCTTCCAAGATTGACAGATAGCCATTTTTTCATCACACTATAGTTGTCTTTTCTTTCACTTGGCCTGTTTCATTATTTATGTTACCTGTCTGGTATGTATATGAGTTTGTGACACCTATGATGCTGAAGAAGTGCCCATTGAACCATTTTCATATCTTCAGCACAACAGCTAATTCATAGTAGTAGCCCATTGTGTATTTGATCATATAGAAACACACATGGGTCATTAAATTGGAGCTACAACTGTAGTCAAGTCAACTCTGGGTATACAAGGTTCTACAGCACAATGGACTGAAATGTATTATGAGTAGAGAAAAACACCTGTTTTGGGGCTGTCAAAACTCTCCCAGAAAACATGCCAGTGCCAATCAGGGATTTCTCAACCACATCCATAGTAGAAGGAGACCTCTCTTCTTTCTCTATAGGAACCTCTCTACATTTTTTTCATGTGGTGAATTCATTTTGTCCTGGGGTGAACACCTGTGTGACTAGTTAAAAACCGCAATGCCAGGTGTGTGAGTATGAGTGCCTCCTTTGTATAATGCTCTTCTCAATGATTTCTTAGCAGGCTGGGTCAGGAAAAAGCCTTCAAACTGAATATAGAAAAAGGTGTTAAAGGATTTTTTAAAATATATCTGTTACAAGTGCATGCACTGAAAATATTGCAGTCAAATTATACAAACAGCTCGTAGCCTTGAAAGATCCTTTTGTCTTTACGATCATGTGAAAATGTTTAGTATCTCCGCATATGTAGTTGTAAGTTGGGAGAGAGTAATACGGGAGGGAATTTTGGAAGATCTAGTAAACCCTAAAAATCTGGAAGATATTATATTACAGAATATTTAAAATATTAAAACAAAAGAGATTTGTTTACCTTTTGCTTTGTCTCAGGATCTCCATTCCTCTTTTCCAGGAGATGGCGGCCCTAGGGAAAGCATTCGGTTTGCATTCGATCACAATATCCCCACCAACTTGAACAACTGAATTTTTTTTAATGGGATTTTTGGAGAAATCAGGAGCTGAGGCTAAAAACAAAATTACAAAATTGTTAAATTACTAATATCTATAAACAAAACTTTTTTCAAGCTACTTTGCTCAAGGTTTTTTTGGGCTAGTTATGGATTTGGCATTTTGGAGTCAGTTTCCATTTGTAAAATGAAGATGACAGTAGATATTACCTCAGAAAGTTAGTCTAGGTCTTGAATGAGATAATATTCAATAAAGAAGGATAAATAGTGCCTGGAACAAAGTATGGGTTCAGTAAATGTAATTTATTTTTGTTTTGGTGCTGGTCATTGTGATAACAAAAGCAAGCTTGAGTGAGGGAGGAAGCAAGTTACAAAAAGTCACATTCTTAATAATATTTATAATGAAGAGGGTGAAGATGGTTCCATAAGAACAGAAGATGGAATTTTAACCCTGATTAGGGAAATTACTAAATCTTTTCTAGCCAAGATAATAATCCTAAATGTGAATATACATATATGACAATGAAATACCTTTGAAGTAAATCAGAAGTACATCATCATTATTTTAGATTTCTTCAGGCATGCCTTTAACTAGAAAAATGGAAATAAATAGTCTGCCTTCTGTTGAAGCAGGCAGGCTGAGTAGAAACTTAAAAAAAAAAACAAAAACTAATCTTTGTCAGTTTCAACAAATACCAGTTCATGAGGGTGATAAATAATTAGACTGTCTGGGTGCATCCAAGTCTTCCCAGCTCCATTCTTGTGGGAACCTATGTGTCCAATCCCCATTCTTAGCCTAAAGTCTACGTGAACTGAAGTTCTTTCAGATATGCCATGTTCTCTTGCTTCTGGGCGTTTTGAGTATGGCTTCTCTGTCCTTCCACTGACTTGTGCATGCTTTTTCTTCTGATCTCAGCTTAAAGAGAATGTTCTCAATTTAGGTTATGTTCAACTAATAACACCTATTCAATTCTTCACTGTAATAATCATGATATTTTAAAATTTAGCCTTTTTTCTCTGTGAAACTACAGGTTCTATGAAGGTAAAGATCACTTTAATTTTGATAATTATGTTTTAGGTGCTTAGTACACAACAAATATTCAATAAATGCTGACTGAATGAATAAACAAATGAATCAATGTCTGTCACCCATATGCTCCTGAAACTTTTTGCTTAATTCCTCCTCTCTTTCATCTCCTGTCTTTATACCACTAAGAAAGCCTTAGGTTGAAAGATATCAATGAGTCATTTATCCTGAGAGACACCACTGGTTGACTGTCCCAGAATATCATCTGCAAACCATTTCTATCTCAACATTTTCCACTATAAAGGCTTATTTTCCCAGCTTCTCTTGAGGTCTCAGTGGTCATATGACAGGGTTCTAGCTAATGACATAAAAGGAGTCTGCTGTAAGGGCTCAGAAATTTTTGCTTTACTAATGAAAAGGACTGTCCACTCTGTCTTCTTCTGCTTTGAGTGTGGACTTGATTTCTGTAGCTACAGCAGTCATCCTGGAACCAGGAGGCTACAAGCATGAGGAAAGAGTTTAAAGAATAACGTCATCAAGTCACAGTGCCATTGCTCAGCTACCACTCCTGAAGTTATTACTGAGATAAAATAAATTGTTGTTTAAGTCTCTATAAATTGAGGTTTCCATTTCTTATTTTCTTATTTGCAGCTGGAAACATTCCTAATGGATGCTTTTGGGGTTGTATTCAAAACCTCATGCTGGGATCAGCTTTGGAGGAGCCCACTTCTGGTTTGGATGAACCCAGTAGTGGGCTCCTCCAAGCCCTAATATGTTGCCCTAGCAGAATAATAATTCTCACTTCACATTTTTTTAGAAGCTAATTTAGACATTTTTCATTATTTCAAGGAAAAGCAATTTCTAATTTACAGAAAAATTGGATTCATATTACATATAATCATAGCTTGCTAAAATGTCAGTTTGAATTTTTTGGCTATAAATGAATGACTTACCTAATACTCTCAATTCTGCATTTGCATAAATTATCTGATATTTGTTTTCTGCAGCACATTGGTAGATACCAGAATCTGACACATTCAGCATAGTTATGATAAGTGTCCCATTTTCTATTTGAATTCTTTCCTAATAAAAGAAAAGTCACATAAAGATGCTAGTGTGTTAACGTAGGTATTCTCTTATCATTTATGCATATCTATGAGCTATGATACTTTGGTGTATGAGAACTGTTGCTTATGAAAATGAGGTTAGTATACTTCAAGGTCCTGAGAAGCTTTCTGGAGTTTAAGAAAATGGAAGTGTTCTTAGTATAATTTTAGTGGTTAGTATATTTTATGTTACCTTATTTCTTTGAATATTGGCATTCTTTGCATAGAGAAGATATGTTACCTTTCTGTTATACGGTATATAAAATAATATGGAATACTCTACCATTCCAGTTTTCCAGAAAACATGGTTTGACAATAATGTTAGACATGGATAGAGTGATTAGCAAATTTCCTTGGATTTCCATCATAATGTCTCAAAAAGACTTAAAATATGATGACTTGATAATTTTCAAATTCAGTACATAAATTGAAGGAGTAAATTCTTCTTTTCTGCAGTTGACTGTAAAGTATGTTTAAATAGCCAAAATCTGTTACACAGTCCCATTTGGAGTATAGAAATATAATTTTGAGTGTATAGAATGAAATAGTTTAATAGTGCAAATATAACTTTAAATATTTCAGGGTACCTATTACCATCCTCTAAAGATAACAAAAGTAGGCTGGAGGAAACTGGGAATGTTACATGCAATAGGGATTCAGGAATTAAATTTCAGTAAAGCCGAAACAAAGAACAGTGTTCCATTCAGATTCTAAACAACAGATGTTCCTTTTATCTCTAACTGTGCCTATAAGTGCAAAGTAGAGTGGGGAATTAACACAATTATTTGGATAATTTGATGGGAAAAATAACCTTGTCTCATTTTCTGTATATTGTAGGATAAGGTGTGCTTTAGATTGAAAATTGTGGATAACTGCCTCAGTTCTCACTTCCCTAAGTTTAGAGACGGCCATTAGCTTTCATAAAACCAAGATATACTGGGTAATGATTAAGAGCTTGGGTTCTGGAATCAGATTATGCTTAGAATACTAATTCTAACATTTACTACCTGCGGTGTGACCTTGGACAAATGGACTTAAGCCCTCTGACACCAATTTTTTTTCATTTATAGAAATAATAATCATATCTCTCTCATAAAATTGTCATGAGGATACAATAATATAATGCATGGAAAATATTTAACACAGGGCCTGGCTCATATGAGAGTTCAGTGGATGTTGTTGATGATGATGATGAGGAGGATGATGAGGATGATGAGGATGAGGATGATGATATCATCTGAATACGGATCCATCACTGAGTAATGTGCGACCTTGTATAAGTTGTGTTCTCTACCCTTAGTTTTCTCATTTGAAAAATGATGATAATATTAATAGCTATGTGAGGATTAAATAAATTTAAGGATTAAATAAATTAGAGTATATAAAGATTATACTGTATTTCCTGGCACCTACTAAACATTCCAGAAACATAGTTTCTGTTAGTAACAAAATTTCCCTAGCAGAGTAGGTGAATGTTTAATATCAGCACAGTTGCTTACCTCTGGATTGAGGCGTTCACCATTCTTTAACCACGTGTACCAAGGGTTTGGCTTTCCACTAGCTTTGCATTCCCAAAACAAGCTGTCATAGATGGACAGGTATGTATTTTGGATTTTTTGTTCCCATTCTGGAGGGGCTGTTTCGAAAAGAAACAACAGCAGCTATTTAGCAAGTCAGTTATCCAAGACATTATTTTACATTCCAAGGACTGTAGAAATCAGAAGGACAAGGCTAACTGGGTCTGGTAGTACTGTACACACATGATTTGAGGGAAGAGAAATGCAGGACCCCCAAAATGGGATAAGAGAAACCCTGTTGTAAATATCAGTGGACGTTTTGCGTAAGATTGATGTTTGCCTTTTGTCATTTTGCTGCACCTGTATAACAACTTGAGAGTTGTGGGAACAAGGCTAGAGAATAATTCTATGTTAACTCTTAGTATATAGGTCAAGTTAGAAAATGTATATCAAATCTGAACCCTCTGTGGGCAAAAGGCCATTGATTACATTTGGATTAAGCTAAGTAAAATAATTGTATCTATACCCAATATAATTACAATTCAGTAGTTTGAAGTGTAAATCAAATATCAGCCTCATCACATTTTAGTACGGTTATAATCCAGTTTTTTTTCCCTACATAAAATTCTTGACAGGGAATGAGAACTTTTGGAGTTGTATATAGGTTAAGCATCTAACTTTGATCCTAGGCATGAATTTTCCAAACCTTATTTTCTAATCTGAGAACTAATCTACATAGTTCTGAAGCAAAAAGCAACTGGTATAATTGATGTTGAAATGTTATTTAAGTGTAAGGTAGTATTATCCTTTCTAACATTCATGGAAACAGGGGTGTATAAGTTAAATGCTTGAAAATTAATATTTCTTCTATAATGATGATAGGAAAATTTCTGGATTTGCAGTTTAATCCCTCTCCTTTGTTTAGATCTATTCTAGATATGTTGGAGTGGAGGAGCCTTCCTTTGGAATCTCAATCTATTACCAGCTAGGTGTTTTACATGTGTTGTACTCAATTCTTCCTCCAAACTTTTATAGAGGATTTTGTTGTATGGGTGTTAGGTAACCTGCTCAAGAAGACATAGTTAGAAAAGAGAAACCTATCTTTTTACTCTGAGAGCAGAGCCAAAGTCAAGGGCTTGTGTTCAGTTTGTTTATTTGGGAGTGCTGGCCAAAGGTAAGGTGTCAGGAAAAGGAAGAGTCAACAGGGAAGGAAAGAGTTAATGCAAGGATGGGTTATTGAGTTGACCACCAGCACGGACGATTGTTACTCCATCCTCTGTGAATGTATAAGGAATGTCTATAACTGCATACCCAGGAAAGGAGGAGGAAGCATTTATTCATTGGCTCTTTTTCACAGTTATTCAAGGGCAGTGCAGGTGTTAACTATTAGGACATCCAGGTTGTGTGTGCTTAAGTGCTGAGTAGGTTCTTGAAGGGGCCAAAGAAAACTGGAGCAGGGAACAAGATGGCCTTCTGTGGCACCTGCGGTAAGACTCTGTCAGGCTACACCTGCAAACCACGGTGCTGAGCTGGTCACTGCAGCAGTAGTTGGAGAAAGTGGAACTGAGAGTCTTTGAAATGATGCACAAGTATATCTGACTTTCAGGGTGTTTCCACTGTAACTTCCGCTTCCACAAAGATAGAACATCCTTCAGGGAGGAGAGGAAGAAATCATGATGTCCCACTGTGGTGAAAAGTAAGCCTAGATTACCTCCTGTGGAAATCAGGGCAACTTCCAGTTACAGAACGTGTTTTTCACAACCTTGAGGGATAAATGAAGGCAACCCTTAGAAGAACTGAGTGTATGGGTGAAATTGATTCATGTTTCTATTTATTATTTTTAAAATGTATAATTTGTAGGTAATTGTTCAGAAATTGCCCTAATATATGTTTGACCTGGAAGAAGAAATGCATGGTCATATAAAATCCACATAGCTTACAGGAGTTTGAGATATATATGGTTTGTTGCTTAGTGCAATAACTGTAACTTTAAACCATATTTATTTATTTAATGTGTACATTCTTTGGTTGGTTAGGATTCTGAAGAACAAAGTTTTAAATCTTCAACTAAGTAGGAACTACATTAAAAAAAAAAGCTTAGGATTTCAAGTCTACCATATGGGCTTGGGTTTTAGATTTATTTTTTCCCCCATCAATGGTTATGTAACTCACTTAACTCCTCTAAATGTGTTCCATTTTTTATAATGAAAATATTTTATGAACTTATTTTGGAGGCTATAAGGACACAATATAGATGGATATTTTTCCTCTGATTACTTTATTATTGATTATAAATGTGTCACATAGAAACATGTCACATAGAAAATGACTTTTGGCCATGTATAAATACAGTTTTTAAAAGTCCCCTAGTACAGATGTATTAAATTTAGCGAAGAAGTTAGTAATATTTTAAAAGCAACAAACATTTTGATAATTATGAGGTATATTTTATGTTTTTTTCACATCAAAAAAAGAAAAAGTGAATTTCATGCAAGTGTGTATTTTGGCCTGGATGAAAGAAGACATAAAGGCAACTTTCAGAAAATATATGCTTTCACCATCTCTCTTAAGTCCATGAGAGATTCTGATAATTGAGGCAAATATATTTTTTAATGAAGTAATGAGGTTTTTTTTCTATTACCTACATATGAGTAGACAATTATTGGAAATATAAACAAATACTGAAAACTACCATTAAGTATTATGTTTCTCCTGTCATTTTCTCCTTCTTTTGTTAAGTTCTACTTGGGATTATAATTAAGGTTTTCATAGGCTGTTGCTGAATGTTTTAAGGGAAATATATTAAATTCCATTCTACTTTGTGTTATAAATGTCTATGGCTTTTACATAACATTGCTGATATTTCCAAGGCAATTATAATAAACAATAGCATGCTATTATTTATTAGCATACTATGCTGAAATTAAAGCCATATTTTAAAAATGGTCATTCCCATCTGCTAATCATTGTATTAATAAGCATCCTTTCCTGGAAATGTGTCTTCTCTATTTCTCCTATGACACTTTTCCACAACATGCTAAAGACCTTCACTATTTACTATGAAGGATATGACCAATTATTTCATATACTTTTTGAAATTCATTAGCTCACCATAGAAAATGAGTTGACCTTTTGCAAGATTTCTTCCTCGAAGGTTACTTGCAATGCACTCATAGACGCCTTCATCTTCCTGTTGAAAGTTTGGGATTTCAAGGATAGCTTGGGATTTGCTGTACTTGACTTTCCCAGGCAACGGGCTTCCATCCAACCTCCTCCAACTAATATCAGGGACTGGACTAAACAGTTATACCTCATTAGAATAGAAGATGGTTCAGTCTTTATGACAGCAGGATAAAATAAGAATTCCTTAAGGATAACTCTCAAGGAAAAAAATAAATCAATATATTATATTGTGACTAGTTTTCACATCATGCAGTCATTTGCCATTCACTCATCCAGCGATTTATAACACTTTATTAAGAGCCTGTCATGTGCAAGTCACAGTACTAGGATCAGGGAGTAAACTGATGACTGAACTAAACATGTTTTCTGCCCTCATGTTGCTCACAGACTAGTGGGGAAACAGGCAATAAACAAATTATGAAAAACAAATATATTTGTAAATTGCAATAACTGAAACAAAGGAAATAAGGTGCAGAGATAATAGCAAGATTATATCACTTTAAATACGGTGGTCAGGAAATTCTTTGTGAGGATGTGACTTTTAAGAGGAGGCAAGCTTTCTCTATTTACAGATTCTAAGACAAAAATACAGATTCCTCTATAGCTAAATTGGTACTAATATGTAACTAAAGACATATGTGATGGGTGAGCTAAATTATCAAAGGGGATCAGGATTATATAACAGACCCAGATGAATTGGGAGCACAGAATCTATGATCCTCAAAAGAATGTACTTATTTACACTCAAACTTAAAATGACATAAAAGATAACTGTACATTGTACTCTGTCTCTTTTCAGAAAGAATTTGTAAAGAATTCCTGTATTTATAGGAATTTAGCTTAAGGTCTTAAATCTAATACGTTTAGTCTAATACGATTATCTTTTAAAACAGCAAAAATACCATGGTGAGGAAGGCCTCACTTGTACAGATAGAATATAAAGAAATGTAGCTTATAAAGTTATAACCAGAAAATCTTCCCTAAACCAATCATTTGTAAAATCAATCCCCAATCTATTCATACTATCATCTTTCCTTTCTTACTTTCAAGTAATTCTTCATTCCCTTATGGATTTTCAGGTGCTTTAAATATTTCTGTTCTAAACGTATTTCAAATAATAATAATAATAATAGTAAATCATTTTGCAAAGCCAAATTAGAAAACTTTGTAGACGATGCAGAATTTTTTTCAAGTCCATGAAACTGGTGTAGGAGAACCATTCAGTCACATACAAAGTGGTTGACAAATGAAGATCTACTGAGTCTGAGTAGTAACAACTGCAGAAAATTGGTGGTGATGACTGAGTAGAGACTTCAATTAAAGCAGGGAAACTGATGAAGGCTCAGGAATTTTTTTATTGCAAACAATGATGATCCTGCTGTGCAAATCAAAGATATACATCATGCAGAAAGTCATACATGTGCTCACACATATTTCACAGGAAACATACTCCCCAATCAATGTTTGATTCATCTGTTTTTCTCAGAATTAGCATATAGTGACAGATACAACTTGAATTTTGTTAAACACAACATCATTATGTATTATGATAAGTTTTGTTTTTGTCCTTTTAAAAAGCTTTGCCACTTGCCACAACTTTAGGTTGATATTTTAGTAAAATGGCATATTCTTGCCAACAATTAACCCAGATAACTGGTTTTCTTATTCATTCATTTTATGAAATACCAAACTAAGAATAAAAATAAAGTTCTAGAAGAAAGTTTACTCACAGAGAAAGAGCTTCACCAAGTCTGGGGCAGTATTATCCAATTTTTAAAAATACATGTAACGTGTACGTGAACATGAAAAGTTATTAGCTATAGGTGGTGAGAATATGAATGCCTTTTATTCTCCTTTTTTCGGCTTATCTCAATTTTTCCATTATTTTCCTACAATGAGCATGTATTACCCGTGTAATAGAAAAATTCTAAGAAAATTAATTTACAAAGAGAAAAATATTATAAATAGAGGCTCTGATATTTATCTGAATTCATGATCCTTTGTTGTCTTTTTATGATAGTGTATCTCTGAGGTTTATGACAAATACATGCAAAATATTCAACTAAAAAACATTTTAACCTAAAACATTCAGACAAAAAAAAAATTCAGTAAAGACTATTTTCCCATTGTTATATCATTGTTCTTTATTTTAACTATGAAGACAGAAGTCCATTTTTAACCTAACTAAATATCTAAATCTCTGAACCAGAAATTTAATGGTTTGACATTTAATAATAATAACTATAATAATATCACAATGAAGAGCTACGGTTTATTAACCACAGACTGTGTGCCAAGCACTATGTGTATAATGTGTAAATATAATTTCATTTTCTCTTTCTATAAGTGAAAGTGGCACAGCTGGGATTTATTTCCAGGTTTCTTTGTCTCAGAATCTATGTGCTTACAAGACAAAACAGACATCACAGCTACTGTAAAATCATCCTCTGATAGCTTTCAATTTTTGTGGTTTTGTAAAAGTGAATCACCATCTTAAGTGGCCCAATTAAGTGGGGGTAAAAAGAACAAGTCCCACCAATCCCAATTATTCTGACCTTTCCCTCCAAAAGAACTCAGTGAGGACACTGGAGTCTCTGGACAAGCATTTTTCCCTTGAAGGATAAAATGATGTATCCTATATAGACATACCTTTCCAACAGAAGTAGTGCAGCAGATAATGTCAGTGCTTCACCCGTTTTCTTTCTTATCCCTTAGCACCCCAAATCCTGATGTGCTTTCACACTCAACAGTTAGTACATGCATCATTTTGCTGTCAACTACCCTTAAGCTGCTGTAGCTAACTTTTCCTTCACAAAAAAAGAGCTGAAAACAGTTAGGAATTTACATACTCCCTGGGGCAACTCTCAACCAATAACTGACTAAATGAGGCGTAAATACTCCAGCTCCCCTGCCCCTGATGGTGGAATACCTCTAGGTGTGACCTGCACTCTTTCTAGAACCCCTGTACAAGCCTGAGGCAAATATATCTTCTGTGGAACCTTGCATGATATTATACTCTGCCTGGCTATTCTTTTTTCCCAAGTGGGCTTGTCCATTCCCTGATGCGTTCTTCATAAAAACTCTTCTAAAAAGTCACTTTAAAAAAAATATCCTTTCAAGATCTACTTCTTGGAAAACCAGTTTATTAGAACCCCCAATATGCTCTAATCATGTTCCACTTTGATTATAATACCAACTGTAAGTACTTCTCAATATGGTACTTCTATACAGCCACTAGACACATAAAAATGATATTCTGTGGAAGTGAACATTAATGGCCTATAAGACCAAAAACTGAGCAGTAGAATCCTTGTGAAAAACCATGAGTGTGGTTTATATTTTCAGAACAATGCTCTATAGGGTCAAAGTTACACTAGAAGGCAAGAAATGTGAAAGAGACATGAGGCTGAAGTGAGACATAAGTTTCTCACTTAAAGAACATCCTCTAGATCTTGTTTTTCTTACCTCAATTATGTTTGGAGTGATATATCTTCTCTCATAAACCACTCAACTATTGAGAAGCTTATAAAATTCAGTGAACTGGCTTCTAACGTAACTTTCAATTTTGAAGAAAGGTATAAGAATTAGACCTCTGTATTCTCAGTCTGCAGTGGACATGTGTTGGTTTTTGTGTGTGCATTTTGATTTTCCTTAGAAAACCCAGTGCTTACTGTCTTTAGTCCATCTGATTTGAATTGGGAGGACTATACCTCTGGCTGCAGGACTGAGCACAAGATTCAGGTCTTGCCATTAGAAGCTAGTGTACCGTGGCCACCATAGTTGGTCAACTCTGGAAACTAAGACAACCCAATCAGAGACAACTAGACTCAGTTCTGGGACTGCTTTTGGAGGAGTTATTAAAGAGAGGATCTTTTGTTCCTAGGGTTTCCTCAGACAGTGGGATATAGCTTGGAGCTTCTAGGCAGCACTTTTCCACCACATGGAGAAAGTGTCTTTGAAAGTCAAAGTTGACACAAAAGAAGGAAACTTGGAATTCTTTACATGTCTCGATTAAGTCATGCTTGATGCACAAAAAAATTAAAAAAAAAATCTCCTTGAACATTTCCATTAGTCAATACAGTCTCTTTTTGTAATGCCTTTTTGAGTAATTTTCCTGCTGCTTTCGTCCAAAAAAAGACTTTACAAATAGTGTCTGAATGCCTGGGTTCAAATCCTAGCTATGTTATTTTCTATCTGTGTGATCAAATTGTATGATATGGTAGATTCCTTCAGGATATCATATTTTATACTCTAGATATTTTAGAATTCTCAGAGCAACTAAACTATCAAAAAATAGTCACTCAGACATTTAAACTTTTTAATCAAAAGTCTTATCAAGTGCATTTTGTGGCTATATTTCATGTTAACAAAATTTCTAATGGGAGAAAAATCAAGCAGTTTTATATGATTTCACAGTTACTAATTAAACGTTGAGATTTTGTTTTCAGATTTGTTATGTCAGTACAAAATATGAATGTCATGAGCCTCTTGATTACCACTGGTAATGTGAGACATAGGATCATGGAGAATACATGTAAAACATGTGCATTTTAATGAAAAATTCCCATTTAGGCTGGGCACTTTTTTTTTTTTTTTTTTTTTTTTTTTTTTTTTTGCGGTACGTGGGCCTCTCACTGTTGTGGCCTCTCCCGTTGGGGAGCACAGGCTCCGGACATGCAGGCTTAGCGGCCATGGCTCACGGGCCCAGCTGCTCCGCGGCATGTGGGATCTTCCCGGACCGGGGCACGAACCCATGTCCTCTGCATCGGCAGGCGGACTCTCAACCACTGCGCCACCAGGGAAGCCCTAGTCTGGGCACTGTTTATGAAGACACTAAATGAATTGCTTTAGATTTCACACCGTCTCTCTTTTCTGAAGACATGCCAAATGGACAGTGGGTAGAAAGAACTAAAATCAACAAAAGATGAAATTATTTTAGTAATGAGCTTTAGTTTTAAATGCAAGTTAATTTTTCCAAGAGATAACATTCTGTATAAATGATAATACTAATACTAGTGCTAATATTAATAAAAAGCTATTATAATAGAATACTATTTATACAGTACAGAGCAGAGTGCAGTTTTTACACTTACCAGCTATACGTTATTGCACATTTATAACATAAATATTCTCATTTATAGGATAGGGCTTAACACTAGTATGTAAGTCACAGGATTAGAGTGAAGATTAAATGATATAATACATTTCATGTGTTTAACACACTGTCTAGAACACTTTAAACTATATTTTTTGTGTTAATGACAAGTTAAAAATAATTTAAGATTATTATGTTACTGTTATCATTTCAAAAGCCAGATTCCTAGCTTATATTTATCTGTTTTCTCCTTTAAGAACTCCATATGACTAGGCATTTGACATAAATTGATTTATGAATCATACATAAACTAAAATCAAATCTCCATACTGTGAACGAAATGGGTATACAAGCATGCACATATGTCTCTAGAAGTAAATTTCCTGCTTCTTCCTGTTTAATACACTGGCTGGTAAGGAGATAATGCCTCTGATCATAGCGGTAATGTTCATTTCCTCCTCATGAGAGCAGGGATCTCTCAGGTGAGATATAACATGCTTTGCTGTAAAATACTTTTTTTTTTTTTCAGCCTGGCTTATCATCTAGGGCCATTACGGTAGAGAGGAAAGGAATTAGACAACATTCTCCAAAGAGAAAAAAAATGCGTTGTAAGAAAGCTGAACGTTTATTTATGAATATTAATAACCATTAATTGAGTGCTTACTGTATACCAGGATTGTGATAGATGGTGTCCATATGTCGAGTTAAATACTCAGCTGGAAGTTGTTAACAATCCTAATTACCTTTTTGGAATGGTACTCATGTTTAGACAGGTAATTTCTGCTAAATTATGACCTGCCAATTCTCTACCACTTAGAGTCCCAGTACAGGCTAATTTACTGTGATCCACCTTCCAATTCTCTGAGTTGCCACCCATTCAGTTATTAGCACTAGTAGACTCCTTCTCCTTCTGTGGCTTTAGCATTCTATTTAGGATCTACCTAGTTTGTCCACGATGATGATATTAGTGATGTAATATTCTCTGGTAGTTCATTTTAATTTAAAATAAGTGATCTATTTAAAGTGCAAAGTTAATATATTAATATATGAAGAATGCCATGCAGCAAGGGAGATCTTTGAAGGGTCTTCAGAATGGAGATTATTATTAAATCCCTTGAAACTCTGTCGTTTAAAGGTTAAGTTAAAATACATGGTGCCATCATCTTCCTAACTACAGGTATCAGCCATTTCTGGCAACATTTCCCTTTCAGTCCCAGTTCCTCCCCACTTCTTTTTTTTTTTAATCTTCACAAATATGGTGTCAAAATCCAACTTGGATACAAATCTCAATAAAGAAAATCAATTTGAAGCAACTCTCTCATCCAGAGTTTCCTCAGACCATAGATGAGGCATTCATGAACCGTGTATTTCAAAAAACTTTGCAAAAGCCTTTTCTTATTTTGTTTCTATATTTTCTTGAAATGTGAGTCCTCACAGTTCTAAAATACTACTAGATCATAAAAACAAAGTTTCTTTCTTCCTCCTTCCCTCCCTCCTGCTTTCTCTTTCCCTCTTTTTGTCTCTTTCTTTCTCTCCATCCTTTCTCCCTTCCTTCCTTCCTCCCTCCCTCCTCCTTTCTTCCTTCCTCCCTCCCTCCCTCCCTCCTCCTTCCTTCCTTCCTTCCTTTTTCTCTCTCTCTCTCTTTCTTTCTTTCTTGCCCCTCCCTCTGGTATTGTGCTTCTTAAATAAGCATTGCCATAAATAAGGACTTTCATTCCTTACTCTCTTGTCATTATGCTTTTACAGAGTGAGCATCCCATTAATTTTATCTGGGGACAGAGAATACATTTGTTAACCCTCTGGCCTAGTTCAGCCTGAACTGGAAGTTAAATTAAAGCTATTCACACTCTTGTACGAACTCTGCTTCAGTTCTATACTTTTAGCCATAAATAGAATTTTCATTACTAGTGCTATTTGAGAAAGCTTATATTTCTTCCCAGGATTTCTTAAATCTCATTATCCACAGCTTAAATCCAGGCCATACCAAGTTTTTAACTAGAAACTGGTACAGAGAACCTGTTTCCTAAGATGCTTATATTTGGGATTATTCTTAACTTGAACCTCATTTCAGAAAATCCCGTCAGTGGCCATTTTTAATCGAAGAGAGGGAAGCAGAATAACAAAACCAGCAAGGAGTGCCTTTGTTAAATTTTCAGACTTCAGCTAGCTGCTTTCATTTCCTCAACTTGAAATATTCATACAAAGAGCTTGGAATATAAGATTGTCCTATGGGGATACAATATGGATAAATTCATGAGTTCTGTAGAAAAGCAATCTTACTGTTATGGAAAAAGGAAAATCTTTTTTTTTTTTCTTTTTTTTTCTGAGTGATCTAAACATAGTCATGATCCTGTTCTACTGGTCAGTGTGTATACCAGGTTTCCCTTGGGGGAAAAATGTTATCATGTGCATGTATTTATCTGATATTTGACACTTGACACTACAGTTGTTGCAGCCAATTGAAAAGCCACAGACGGTTTGGATGTAAGAGCAGTGGTAGCAGAATAGTACTTACATGTAGAGTGAAAGGACACAGGTGAGTTTTGTGTAAATGAGTGCAAATTACCTAACATCTATGAGTGCAAATTACCTAACATCTCTGAGCCTCAGCTTTCTCTTTATAACTAGAGGTAACAATGGGTACGTAAAAGTCTTCTTGAAAGGATAAAATGAGGATAGACTATGAGAATACATTCTGAAATATAAAGTTTGAACCAATAATAAAGCTTACTAAGTCGCCTTATTACCATGATCATCACATAGGGACAGGAAGGTTCTATCATCCAAAGAGTCCCTAAGACTTTATTGCTATTTTCTACTCCACAATGTGAGTAATAATTTGCATATGAAACATAAAACTGGAGCCCATAATTCAAGGTGTGGTAGAGCCGAAAATGATACTGCACTTAGCAGTTAATTGACAGCTTCTCCATAATGTTTTATTAATACATAATATTAACCCTAAATAAATACTTCACCAATCATATGAGTGCTATGTGGCACTACAGCAGAGAAAATGATAATTTGGTTGAGGTAGGTTCTCGAGGCACATGTTCCTTCAGAATTATGTTCAGAATTATAACTCCTTAAGAATTATAGGGCTTGACCTTAGCGCTGCTCATAATCATAAACTTTCGTATAAAGGAGACATTGTATATGGTTTATTATATTTAATCATTCTATTATTAATAGATCTAACGTTTATTGAACACATTATATGCCAGGCACTGTGCTAAGTGCTTCATTGAAACCATATAATAATACCATGAGACACAGTACTATTGCTATTAACATTTTGTAGATGAGGAGATTGGGACTAGAATAGGTTGAGTAACATGCCCAATATCACACAGTAAGTTTTCAAAAAAAAGTTTTGAGCTAAAGTCTGTCTTTCCATAATGAGCTCTAAACCACCATGTTTTTCTGCTCCCGCATGAGCTAACCAGCTACAACATGAGAATCACCTTTTTAGTCTGTATAATGTGTGCTTAGAAATATATTCTTCACCTAATGAGTTAACATGTTTTATAATTAGTGGGTAGAGTTCCTTTTGTCCAAGGGCCAGAAGATGAAATCATAGAGTTTTTTTTTTTTTTTTTTAACGTATTGAGATGCCTCCAAATTCCTATAAAGGTTCTAGAGATGGGTTCCAAGGTCAGCTGGAGAAAAGGAAGTAACTTCTTTTCCTTCAGCTCAGTTCCAACTTGGATTTGAAATCTTTCTCTCCTGCAATTGCCAGTTACTTAAAAAGTAAGAACTGTAGGTCTCCTGAGAAAAGTGGTGATAGACTGGAATGGAAAGGATGAACAGTCACTTGCAGAAGTATATATATTCTTCTTGGATGATTTTTAGAACCTTTAAATTAATTTAGTTTTGGAAACAGCAGTGTAAAAATCCAATTTTGTTTTTTGAAATAGAAAAAGAATGAAAGGAATGTTTGCCATTGAATTCAGCATGTGTGTAAGATCAAAAGAGTCCCAACTTGTAACCTAGGGTCCTGGTCTTTGAAAGTGGATCCTCTGCAGTGGTTCTTCAGGAGAATTTGGCAACATGTATCAGAAACCTTAGCTTTTATATTCCTGTTATCCAAAAATTCTAATTTTTAAAAAATATACTGAGGAAGTTCACATGGAGATGGGCAAAATATAGCCATAAGAATATGCATTACATCATTATTCATGACAATAAAAAATGAAAACAAAACGAAAGGAAACTAAATGTCCACCAGTAGGAGACTGGTTGAAAACATACATCTGAATACCCTACTGTCATTACAATTGAGGGTACAGAAAACTGTTTAATGACCCAGAGATACATTCATATGTACATTTAAAAAAAAAATTAAAGCATTTTACAGAAGAATATGCTGAAACAATTTGAGCAGCAAAGTAAAGCAATATTGGATTATGACTGAAAGTATGATAAATATCTACTAATCAATACTGATATAAATAAAGGATTGGATAAATTAATAAATGAGGGAGAAGTGAAAAATCTCCAATGAGGAAGAATTCCAAATAAATTACATAGATTAGAGGAGGTGTAGCATGACTCCCTACTCATTAGGTGTGGACAGCACATATTAACCTCCTTCCAAAGACTCAAATGTAAAGAGAGAAAAATGAGTACGTTTATGGTGGAGAATCCTGACAAAACTGCTTCCACCAGGTGATGAAGGGCAGCATCAGTAGCCATAGATCATTGTGATAGAGAGTAACCTTAATATGATGTGCGAAAATGGCACCTTACCTTTGTAGTCTTCTTACCCAAGACCCATAATCTCAGACTAATTATAAGAAAAATAGTAGACAAATTCTAATAGAGGGCCATCCTACAATAAAACTGACCACCACTCCTCAAAACTGTCAGGGTCATCAAAAACAAGAAAAGTCTGAGTCACTGTTACAGCCAAGAAGAGCCTAGGGAGACAAGAAAACTCAATGTGGTATATTGGATGGAATCTTGGAATAAAAAAAGGACATCAGGTAAAAAAAAAAACAACAAAGAAATTTGAGTAAATTATGGACTTCAGTTAATTAAAATGTATTCATGTTGGTTCATTAATTGTAACAAAGGTACCATCTTAGTGTAAGATGTTAATAATAGGGGAAACTGTGTGTGGCATTATATGGGATCTCACTATACCATCTGCTCAATTTTTCTGTTCTAAAACTGTTATTTCAAAAGTATTAATTTTGAAAAAAAAAAGAAGTATTGATGAGATGGGAGAAAAGGAAGCAAGAATCTTCTATTTCTAAGAGATACGAAGGACCCCTTCAATAACAGTCTAACATTAGTTCTACCAAGTGAATTGAGAGTGACAGTCTCCAGTCTCAATTTAACAAGGAGTAACCTGGGAAAAGATAATCCGGAAAGCTCCCAGAGTGACTATCCTTGAATCTTCCTTCATTGAAAGTTTGTAAGGAAAGAGCAGATCCCAGGAAAAATGTGTGATCACATATTGTTACACCAATCCTATTTTCAGTAGCCTGCAAACTCCCTGGGGCCTTTATATCATCTTTATTTCCCCAGGGCCTAGCCTAGCATCTGCTGCCAGGAGAATTCCTTTTGACTAAATGAAGGAATAAAGGAATTAATTATTGAATGAGGTATTTAATGCATATTTGCTAAGTTAATAGATACTGGAGCTTAATTTGCCAAATGAATAAATGAGGGAATGTCAATAATCCTTATAAAGATTAAACACATTATTTAGAAATGGTAAATCCATTGTTCTGAGCAAGTCCTTGAGGATTGTGTTAGCACAGAAATAGAATGCAGAAACCCCTTCTGTCCCTCCTGTGTATTCCTTTTTACCTCCTCAGCCAAAGCAGCACTGACAATGACCACAATTAATAAAATTGTTATAATTTATTGATTGCCTATTATAAGCCAGGACTCTGGTAGGAAAGTTTAATAGTATTTCCAGTCCTTATATCAATCCTATTCTCTCTGTCATCTATCTATCTATCCATCTATCTATCTAGTTTTTACCTTTGTTTTACAGATAAGAAAACTGATCATAGCGGCCCAGCTATTGACAGGGAATTTGAGAATTTAAACCCTGATCTCTTTGAATTCAAAGTCTATACTCTTTCCAGAACACAATGTTGCCTTGAAATGTTAGTAAATCTGCTGATAAATCTTTCAGCCCCAGGGTGAGTGTGTGTGTGACTGTGTTTTTGTTGAGGGGTTACTATCTTTCAATTTTTCAAAGATTGGCTTGAACATTTGTCAGTTCTCAGATTTGCATGGACTTTACCATACTATTTTATGCCAAGCAATATAAGATCATGATAAAAAAGCAAAGCAGTTAGTGAGAACCTAATGAGTAGGCTTCAGTATACATTGTGGGGCAAACGGGACAAGCTATGTTAGGAAAATAGTCTGCCCTCTATCCATTCAACTCAATGAGGAAAATAAAAAAGCTAAACTGCTTATTAGACATTCAAATGGGACAATTTTAAGATATCTCTCTGACTTTTTTTTTAAACCAAGTGTTAAAAGTCTGAAAATTTTGAATGTACCTAGTTTGATTTTAAAATACTACTGTCATCTTGAGTGTCTTGAGCAACCTTTCTGTGGTATGATCTGCAATGATGTCCATATGTGTAAAAAGAGAAGCAAAATCAAATAGCTGCTCTGTCATCTGAAAGTTCTGGAATAGATAATAGATCAAAACATCTTGGTGAGACTTCAGATTTATTGCTTGACATTAATAGTCAAGCTGAGTATCTTTTTCTTCATAAATTAGAAAAAAATAAATAAGATATACATATATAAAGGGCTTTCCTGGTGGTGCAGTGGTTGAGAGTCCACCTGCCGATGCAGGGGACACGGGTTCGTGCCCCGGTCCGGGAAGATCCCACATGCCGTGGAGCGGCTAGGCCCTTGAGCCGTGGTCGCTGAGCCTGCGCGTCCGGAGGCTGTGCTCCGCAACGGGAGACGCCACAACAGTGAGAGGCCCGCGTATCAAAAAAAAAAAAAAAAAAAAGATATACATGTATACATAAATATAGTCCTCTGTGTGAAGGCTCCAGAACACATAGGAACATTTAATGCAGCGACTAATTTCATTTACATTCCAGAGCATTGACAGCAAAGTCACTAAATTAAGATTCACACACAAAAAAGAAAAGAAAAGTAAATATGTTTGGTTGTTTACAAGAGTGGTAGGAGAGTTATGAGGGCTATCAGTTTAACTTCTTTACTAAGAGCAAAGGCCTATATTTTCTTGAGAAGAGACACACAGATTTATAAGTCAATCATATTACATTTGCATAGCACCTATCCAAGGAGTTTCTTGGGTGTTTCACAATACAATTAATTTGCAGCTTAGATAATTAAGAGTCTGCCATGTTAAACAAATGAGACAAAAGTGAGAGTTGAAAGCTGTGATCATGTCAGCTCTGAAACTCCAACATAGAAAGTGAGTTGCATGTCCCCAAAGTCATAGTAATTAAAGTTCAAGCAGGTATCTGAAGTTTTGTCTTAATTATTCTATACTCACATTAGCCTGTGGTGGTTTGAGATGTTTAAGGTCTATGAGTAAACACTCTAGCCAGCCTTCTATAGACCTCACTCTATACTCCCTGCCTGCATGATTGCAGCAGACTCCTAGGTTGATTGGCATGTTTTCTGTGCTCTCCCTAATCACCTACCCCAGATTTTTATAAATGGTAGATAGTACCATCATTGCATACAAACCAGTGGGTTGTATGCTCCACAATGGCCCTGATTGACTTTTAGAAACACTTTTTTCTTCTCATTCAAAAGCAACTTGAATTTTGAAAAGGTTATCTTTGAATCATTAAAAAAAAATTAATGTATAAAATTGAACTTACTTTTTTGCTGAATTATTAGTAATTACAGAGAATCTAAATGGGAAATACATCCAGAATTTCATTCCCCAAATAACATCTTTTTACCATTTTGCTGAAATGTTTCAAGCCTTTTTTAAGGAAAACACTTACAGAACTGAGGGCTAACTACATCTGCACATGGGGAATTAATTCGTATATTAAAAGGATAATTTGATGTAAATATCAAACAGCTATGAGCATGAGTTTTGAAGTCAGAATCAGTGATATTTAGATTTGAATCCCAGATTTACAACTTATGTTTATCAAGTCATTTCATTTCTCTAAACTTCACCTTATTTACCTTCACAATTAGCCTTAAAAAATACCTGGGTTTTAGAGATGTGGGATTAACTGGAACTGTATTTACCCTACTGGGAACAATTAGAAAACTGGACAAATATAGTGGGAAACAAACCTGATTCCAGAGATGTAACAATGGGTAGCACAAAACTGTGATCCCTAAAGGAGGGGAAATGTATGAAGTAAACCATTGGAATCCCTGATTTTCGACCTGTAGGCACTTTCCAGAACACGGAATCAGGAAGCAAAAATAAATAGGACAAGACTGCATCCCCGAGTTGAGTAGACACAGGTGACTGAAGTGGCTGGGATTGCAAAGCAAACTATCAGAGAGGATGAGACTAGAAAAAGAAAGTGCTCCAAAAATCTACGTAAGAGTGTCACATGAGGCTGGGCAAAGAACAAATTTTAGAGCTCAAACAGGGCTAGAAGATGTTAGAGTTCCACCAAGCCCGAGAAGAGAGACTTAGCAAACATTTAGAGCATTCAATTGGGAGATGCATCTTAGAAGTAAACAGGCCTTAGACTAACATCTACTCTATATCTACCCAAGGAAGCTTAATAATAAGCTATAGAAAGATGAGATTCATCATAACTTAACTTCTATCAATAAAATCCAATACTTGAAATAAATATACCACAATACAGCATTCAATAACCCAACATTTATCATGTCTCTAATTCAATCTAAATTACTAGATAAACTAAAAAGCATAAAAAATAGGAATCATGATAAGAAGAAAAAACAGTCAACAGAAACAGATTCGTAAATTACAGAGATTGTAGAATTAGCTAACAAGGACATTCATACCATCAATAGGGCTCCTGAGTGATAGCTGGGGGTTACAAGTAAAGAAACTGCAAACCTCAGTCTTTAATTAAGAAAGAGTCTCTAGGGAAACCCAAAGACAAGAGGAAAAACAAAAACAATGGAGGAAATTTTAGCCTCTGACACCACAACTACAGCAAACAGTAAACACAGCCTAACTCTGTGCCAAATAAACATAAAAATTTACACCAAAATCTAGTGTAAAATCACTTCTTTTTACCTGTTACATCATATCTAGGTTTCAGCAACAACAAAAAATATATAAAAGGCCCATTGACAAGTACAAATGCAGAGACAAAGCAAGCATTGGAACCAGACTCAAATATGGCAAATATTTTTAAAGTATCAGACTGGGAATTTGAAATTTCTAAGATTAATATGTTAAGGGCTCTAATGGAAAAAGCAGACAACATGCACGAACAGATGATTAATGTAGCAGAAAAAAAGGAGATTCTAAGAAAGTGTCTGGGGGATGGTGGTGTGATTAATTGGGAGATTGGGATTGACATATATACACTAATATGTATAAAATGGATAACTAATAAGAACCTGCTGTATAAAAAAATAAATAAAATTCTAAAATTCAAAAAAAAATTATAGACATAAAAACACTAATACAAATGAGAATGTCTTTGATAGGCTCACCAGTGGGCTGAATGTGATGAAGGAAAGAGTAAGTAAACTAGAAGAAATATCAATAGAAACTTCCCAAACTAAAATATGAAGAGAAAAACAAACAAACAAACAAACAACAGCAGCAAAAGAATGGAATATCCAAGAACTGGGGGCAATTACAAACGGTGCAACAGATGTCTAATGGGAATACCAGAAGGAGAACAAAGAGGGAAATGAACAGAATAAATATTTGAAATAACAATGACTGGAAATCTTCCAAAATTAATGACAGCCACCAAACGGTAGACCCAGGAAGCTCAGAGAACAACAAGCAAGATAAATTCCAAAATAATCTACCCATTCAAGAGAAAGAATGTTCCCAGGGATAAAGGGAATTATTTCCTAATTACTTAGAATGTATTTCCACAAATATTTAATGAAAACTAGTCAGTATTTCAGGAACTGTCGTAGGTCCTAAAAATAAAAAAACTAAATAAGATGTGGCATTGACCTGTGTTATTTTTTCTTTTTTTGTTCCTCTTTCCTATTCACCTATCCACCTACTGATTTCCTTACTCCCTCCCTTCCTACTTTCCCTCCTTTCTCTTATTAACTAAAATATTTAAACCTTAGTTTCATGAATGTGTAGTTTATAGCATAAATAGTAGTCAGTAGTTAGCAAAAGTGTTTAGAAACATTGTTAATAAGAAAAAGAACTTTGATTCTATTCTTCACTGAACCAATTAGCTTGTTTCAGTTTGGGGTTTATCGAACTTATTACAGAGAAGTGCAGTACCTCAGAAAGTGAACAAGTAGATTTAAAAGGATTTATACAAAGCAGTCCCAACATTTGGAAAAAAACAAAAACAAAATCAAGTGCTGAACAGCAATATTTTTATAAAGAGCTGTCAGAGAACATGATTATAATTATCATTCAATAGTTTGTAAAATGCTTGGCAATAAATCTGCAAATAGAGATTTATAATTTAAAAAGTGGTTTGATTTTGTTCTTTTCAGATTGTTATTAATTAATTGTTATGTAATTAATTGTCTAGGGAGTGCATTGTTTTTATGTTTGTTAATGTTGCAAATTTTAAAAAGTCAGTAAAGTATTTGGTAAATGTCAAATTTTTTAATGGACTAGCAAGCTTCTTCAGTATGTTTGCAATGTTTCAACTATAGTGCAACTTGTTTTCTGAAAACTATTGGCGAGCATATATAAAAAGTCTTTTTGTTAGTAGCTAAAATTTGTATAATATTTTCCAAAGTATACAAAGCATTTTCATACACATTCTGTTCATTTGAAGAAATGAGAACTAGATCTGCACTTCAGTTACACAGAATATATGTTTCTTATACATGACATTTTAACACTATCTCTTTGACCCTGTGGATGCTTTGGACTTTCCATTTTAACCCCTAGGCACTTCAATTCCATATTAATAATTTAATAAATATAATTTCAACATTAATTTTGGCAGGTAAAGTGTTTTTAAGCATACTCCATTAAATCAATTATTTCCTTGACAATTTTCTATGAGGTGCAATTAAGTAATTCTCATCATTTTCCCATTCTTCCTTAATTTTATTTCATGTGCAGTAGTTCCTTTAGGTATAAACTTAACAATGAATGTATACTTTACCATTCAGGGGTTTTTTTTGTACATACACATCGGACTTGCCATGTTTTTACATGTATTATCCACTCTCATCTTCAAAACAAACACAGGAGACAGGTATCATTATAACATTTTTTGGGTGAGAATCTGGGAATTCATAAAGCTTAAGCAGCATGTTTGCTGATGGTCAGACAACTCTTGAGAAAATTGGGAATTCAATCTGCCTCCTCTGACTTGGAGAGCAGTTATCTTAACCATTTACTCCAAAGTTTCTAAGTTCAGAACTTCAAATCAGGTGGGACTAAATCTGAATCGCCCTCTCTTTCTTATCAGAAGCATAAAATTGAACAGGTTACTTGTACAATCTGAGCCTCATTTTACTCATATATAATAAAAATATTATGTACCCTGCATAATTATGAGGATTATGTATGTCATATAAATTCTTAGTTATAAATGATTAACAAATGAAATTTATTTACATGAGATTCTTGAGAACCAGCCTCAATCCTTTTCAGTTATTTATTATATGAGTATTTTTTAAGTTACAGGAATCCATATTTCCTGATGCCAAACATGATAGAATAAACTATTAATATTATTTTCAGATACTGTCTTTCATTGGTTTTCTTTTTAAATTAATCAACTAATTGTCAAAGTATTTTGCTGACATTTTGTGTTTTTTGTATACTTTATTTTCTGAGAAAGCTTGAAAATGGTGAAAGTTCATCATGTCTTAAAAGGCAGGCAAACAAAAATGGACAAAGCCTCAATTTGTCACTTTTTAAAGAATGATTTAATCAGTCAATTATTTATTGGACAATACTGTGGGACCAGTATTGTATAAAAATTAAATATGGTCTCTTAAATATATGAAAAATCGATAACCTGAGAAATTTAAAGAGCTACAAGATTTCATATATAGAAAGGAACCTAAAAGATGTAGTAACCAGCATTATTTGGATTACTCAGTATATTTACTTAATAACAAGATGAAGACTTTTAAGGATGTTTTCCATAGTTTGGAATGTAAGTCACTATTTCTGAATGTGAGGCCCACATTACAAATAGACTCTGGATTTATAAGTAAGCCCTGAAATGTGGTAGTGAGAGTCAAGTCCTTTACTCTTCAAAGTATGTTCTGTAGACAAGAAGAATCACTATTACCTCGGAGCCTGTTAGATATGGAGCAATCAGACATCACCCCAGATCTACAGAATTTCAACTTAACTGTGCCCCCAGATAATTCATATGTGCATCAGTGTTTTAAAATGGCAAATCTGATCTATCTGTCACTTTGTTACTTCATTCTGGTGTTTATGGGCATAAAAATAAAATTTGAATATTGCCAAAAAGCAAAGAAATGTTCTCAATATTCCATGCACAAAAGCAGATATTTGGCTGGCTTCAAAGCTTTCCAAACCTACTGCTGATAAACACTTATCTGAGTAAAATAAAATGCCTCCACTGCCAGGACAGGTTTGGCTCAATTCTAATTATCCACTATGAACAATGGTTTTTAATTAGTCTTATTTTGGACACTAGCAGTGCAGGTTTTTCATTTACAAGAGTCGCTGATTAATTAAGCAAGGAGACACTCCAGGCAATATATTTCTGGATGTAGGATGAGATGGAGTGAAGGATACGTCGAAAGTTTAGTGACCTGCTCACCGTCTTATACAAGCTCACTTATTCCTTTGCAGTGTGCTGCCTAAACGGGTTTCATTGTGCTCAAACTCAAGTAAATATCGGCTTATTTGGGGAAATTGCCACCCCAATCACTTTCAGAGTATTAGGCATGCTTATTTAAAGTCCAATCAGAAAGTTCCACTTTTGCCCAGCATTTAAAGTCTATTTGCTAATTTACCTTAGAGCAGCATTTGAATACCAAAATACTCATTTGTTTTAATTAAAACAACCAGGAAACAAAACAAAACAAAACAAAACAAAACAAAACCTTACTTTCCAAGGGCAAAGCATTCCAGTTTTATAGATGAATCCTTTGCAGCTTGAATAGTTTCAGGAAAATGCACTTCAATCTTTGGTTCATATTCCCCCATCACACCTGTTAAATACCAAAAGAGCTAGCAGCATTTCTAGAGAATAGAAGTTTCCTATGAAGCAAATGCTTTATTTACCAAAATCTGATTATTCTGTTGTTCAATTAACAATATTTTTCTATACTATAATGAGTGACAGAGGGCAAGGAAACCTCATGATGCTATTTAAGGAATTAGTTTGTTCCTCTCTCCCCTAAAAAATAAATATTTAAGGTATATCAAAGTATCAGAATAGAGGCATTCCAAATTTCCCTATATTCCACAACAGCATCTTAAAAAGAATTAGTATTTCCAATTAAGAACTGAATATGCCCAGCTTTAAAATGCTTCTGAGTTATCGAGCAAGTTTCTTCTCTAGAGATTTCTTGGATCTTTCACCCATTCACAGAACTCATGGGTCAGATCTGCTTAGGAATAAAGAAGTTTTTAGCTAACACTGTGTAATAGATCTGATACAGCACCTCAATCCAAAATATCAGTACTTTTGCAGCAAAACCTTTGAAGTAAGTAGTTGGGATAAATAAAGACATAAATATTCTTATGTCAGTTTATTAAGGTTTTGCCACTAAATGAGTTTACTGTACCCTTATAAAAATTTATTTTAATAATTTAAAAATTTTCAAAAGGAATTATGGATACGGGCTAAGATAAGACTAAGACAATAGTCTAAGGTATTGTAAATATGCTAGCTACCAGAAGAGTTGGAAAAAGTAGAAATGTATCTCCAGGCTATCCTCATTAACTTGATTAATTTAATCAACAACAAACTGTTGTTTAAAATGTTTAAATTTCTTTAAAACATCTTTAAAAATGTTGAATTTCTTTTATTTTTACTTATATACCAAACACCAGAATAATACATTCCTAACATAAATGATGTATTGGTGGCCAGTACAAGTGCACAAAAAAGTGAAATTTACAAAATACATATAAAATGAAAATACCTCATTTTTAAGACCTTAATCATTCCAAACATTCAAAGAGGCTCTGGTTGAGGAGGTCAAGAGTATTACTTCATTCAACTAAACTGGTAAACTTTATGTTTTCTATTTCTTTGACATCTGATATTTCTTGAGTGACTACTTTTAGAAGAGTTTTTTTTTTTTTTATTATGTATGATGCTTCTGGTCATTTTTTACCATAAATGTGTTGAAAAGAATAGAGGAGATGGAAGAATGAAGGAATTAAGAAGAGATAAAGAGGAAACTAAGGGTAGATGGGGGAAGAAAGGAAAATATGGTAGTGTTTCTATGCATATTAGTGGCTCATGAGCTCTTGCAATCATGAAGAGAGTACTCACTGAAGGGGAGAAATTGGACTTATGAATAAATCTAGTCGTTGCTGAATTCTGAATTAAGACCGTGAAAATATATTTGAATGGTTAGTGATTATAAAAGCTCTGTCATAAGTACTCCCTCTAAGGAGCTAGTTCCATGATTCTTTAGCCATCATTAACATTGTATTCCTGCTTTTCTTAAGCTCCTTAGAGAGGAGAAAAACTCTATGCAGTGTTACACTTCAAGTCCAGAATCTGATCACAAAATGCATCAACAGATTTTCCATCTTTACATTTCCCACTGTGAATATGTAATTAAAGAATCAACTAGAGGATTTTTCTACTTCAGTGACTTCCTTAGGTTTTCTAACTCTCTAAATCTTGTACAAGCTTGACTAAACTACAAAACTCATCAAAGACCAATCTGAATTATGTTCCTTGGAGGAATATAATTAGTATGAATCTTGTGTTTCATTTTTCTTTGGAATGCTCATAATTAATGTTGACTTGTTTTACTTTCCTTGGATCTGAATCGTTTACCTGCCTTGCCAACCAGGAAAATAAGGGGTGAACAAAAGATACAAATACGGAAAAGAAGGAGACATTAAAGAGAAGCTGTGTCATATGTCCATTGAAAATATATTAATTCAATCAATAAGTTTGGCAGCACCCACACATGTCTACACACCTGCCTACTCTCCCAAACAAACATTGTTTTTTTAAACAAAATACTTCTTAAGCAAAGAAAAGATGATCTGTTCCAATGCCAGAGAAGAAATGGCACAGTATACCCAGAATCATCTATACTGTGCTATGTGGATAAATTATATAGTTTTCTATTATTTTTTGTGATTTTCATCATATTGTGAATTAAACCTCACCTCATAGATGATATGGCTCCACTAAACCAGAGGGAAGCAGAAAGCTCTACAGATCTCCCCAGGCTTCAAGATCCACAGATAAAGTATATCCCTAAGATAACTCATCATCTTACCATCAGTACGCTGCACTAATGGAGTGGGTGGTCCTTGAACACTTCGCTGGGCTTCTTTGTTTGTTATGTAGCAAGTGTAGTTGCCAACATCTGATGGCTCCACTTTGGCAATGTACAGGTTTCCTGTCTCTTGTGAGACAAACCGCCTGTTGTCCTCTTGGACATATAAGGGGTTATCATTGAAAGTCCATGCATAAGATAAACCTAGAAAACAGAAAAAATAAGTATTATCCTTACTGTATTCATTCTTACCTGAAAGTTCTGTGCCCTACTTCTCCATAAGTAGAATACAATTTTACCCCTGTTTGTCCAGTTTATGCCTGTTGTCCTGCTGTAATTGTCATATTCCCTTATAGTTAAATATATCCCAATTTGGATGATATAGTCTCCCTATCCATCACTAGCTTTCTGTAATTAAGGATGTGGTGATAAGATGTCAAGGGAATAAGTGAATGAACTTATTAAGAAAAGCTATAAGATATAAAATACTAAGGACTCAAAATACACACTGAATTTCTCCAGCAATGCTTGTGTTGAAGCAGTGTTTCTCAATTTGCAGTCAGAAGGATGCCCGCATTAATCATGTTTAGGTGTACTTGCTAAAAATTTAACTTCAGGGTGTAAGTTCAAGGACTCTACCACTGATCTTGGAATTCATTCATTCCATCATTCAATCATCACATAATTTCTGAACACCTATTTTGTGACAATTTTCGGACTTAGAATACAGCAAAGTAAAACCTATGCCGTATAAAGCTTAACCAGTTAAACTAGTTACAACTAGTGTGGATAATGTCAATGTGGGATGATATGTGCTTTGACAGAAGCATTGTAGGGAGCCCATAGAAGGACGCTAGAATGATCTGTGGTCAGAAAATTCTTCTGAAAAGAAGTCCATGTTAGGGACTTCCCTGGCGGTCCAGTGGTTAGGACATTGCCTTCCAATGCAGAGGGTACGGGTTCGATCCCTGGTCAGGAAGCTAAGATCCCACATGCCTTGCGGTCAAAGGACCAAAACATAAAAGCAGAAGCAATGTTGTAACAGGTTCAATATAGACTTTAAAAATGGTCCATTCATCTGTCGATGAATGGCACAAGGAGATCAGCTCAGTGTCCACCTAGAGGGGTGGGATAGGGAGGGCGGGAGGGAGACGCAAGAGGGAGGGGATATGGGGATAAATGTATATGTATAGCTGATTCACTTTGTTATACAGCAGAAACTAACACACCATTGTACAGCAATTATACTCCAATAAAGATGTTAAAAAAAATGGTGCACGTTAAAAATATCTTCTAAAAAAAATTTCCATGTTCAAACCAGAAGGATGATTGGGAGCTATCCAAGCAGCAGATGAGCAGCCAGACATTGCTCAGAGAATAAAAGCTTGAAGATGAAAAAGAACATATCAGTTTTGCTGAACATCAATCAATCTATCTCTGGAAATCTTATATATAAATATGAATATAAATATATAGAGACATATATAATTGATATAATGAACATACTATAAAATCCACAGATCCTAAGTGTTCAGTCCAATTACTTTTAACAATCTAAACCCTAGGAAACCACCAACCCCAAATAAAATATGGAACATTTCCATCTCTTCAGAAATTTTCTTATGTCCCTTCTGGTCAATCTCTACCATTGTAACAACTACCTGATTTCTATCATCATAGATTATTTCTGCCAGTATTGGAATTTCATAAAAATGTAATCAAAGCGAATGTACTTTTTTTTTTCAATTTTTATTTTATATTGGAGTATAGTTGATTAACAATGTCGTGTTAGTTTCAGGTGTGCAGCAAAGTGATTCAGTTATGCATATACATGTAGCTATTCTTTTCAAATTCTTTTCTCATTTAGGTTATTACAGAGTATTGAGCAGAGCTCCCTGTGCTATACAGTAGGTCCTTGTTGGTTATCAATTTTAAATATAGCAGTGTGTACATGTCAATCCCAAACTCCCAATATACTGTTTTGTGTCTGGTTTCTTGAACATATTTTAAGGTTCCCCTATGTAGCTGTGACTACCAGTACTTCTTTCCTTTTTATTGCTGAGTGGGATTCCATTCTATGAATATACCAAAATGTGTTTGGCTGCTTTCTTCTTGAAAAACATATGAATTATTTCCATCTCGGGACCATTGTATATTAGGTTGAAATAAACGTTCTTTTCTAAAACTATCTGTGGACTTTTCATTTTTCTTCGTTAAGTTCTTAGGAGTGAGCCATAGGATAGATGCATGTTTTACTTTATAAAAAACTACAGAAGAACTTTCCAAAGTTGTATCGGTTGATATCTCCATCAGCAATATATGAAAGTTAGAGTTGTTCTAAATTTTTGCAAAAAATACATGTTGTCATTTTTTATTTTAGCCAGATATCTTTGAGCAAAGGAAAATATTCTCATGGATTAAGGTTTTATAAGTGTGGTACTATATGAAGGTTAAAAAGTATACGTATTGTGGAAACTAGGTAGAACTGAACTTATGTCTAGGAAAGTGGAAGAATATAAATGGTTCAAAAATGACCCCTCCCCCCAATAAGTGGAAGGTATAGGTGCTGGGGGTGAAAAGGGGGATATACTAGTTATGGTTAAAATATCTTCACCTGTAGATGAATTTGGACATCACACGCTTAGAAATCACAGCTCATAGGAGAGCACCTGAAGCAACTAGGGGCCTCTTGTCCAGACAGAAGTTGCAGGTCATATCTGTTATCTGCACTTATATTAAAACTGGTGCAGAAGCAAGACATGGTAGAGACCAAAAAAAAAGGCTAATTATTTCTGGTGTGATCTAGCAGTCTTTTCCAGATAGAAGCAGACCACCTGAAACATTCTTCACTAGTCGTACTGATTTAAAATTGTCTAAAGGATGAGGAAACAATACAGATTGACAGCTATTCTGACCTTAAACGTGATCCATATAGAAAAACTTTTGAGAAATTGGGAATATGGGAATTTTGCCATCTTTATCATCCCTTTCACCAAGATAAAAAGACGTAAAGCGTTAACAATACACTTAGGGAACCAGATTATTAAAAGAATATAAGAAAGGAGGATAGGAAGGAGAAAGAAGAAAAGAGTGGGTGTAACAAGAAAACAGACTAATAGTGAGGAGGAACTAAATCAAATCAAATCATCTATTATATGTTAAATTATATATATTCTATATAATAGTATATTAAATTCTGACAACAATTCATAAATGATTTCAACAAAAATAAATTCATCTATACAACCAGAACTCTGATATCATTCTCAGGAGTGAAGAAGATATAAGGGAAATATATGACACAGGGGAAGAACAGCAACAAAAATGTCACTAAAGTATGAAATGTGCAAATGCACAAAGTGGCATTAAACCTATAAAAGTGGTGTTCAGGAAGACAAAAATTCAAGACGCATCATTATATGAAAAGCATGTTGTAAATCAAGATGTTCAGTATGATCCCATTAAGAGTTATGTATCTGTGTGTGAGAACTTGTGTGTATATGTATGTATGTGTGTGTTCACATAAATTATTAAATTAAGAAACCTAAGAATCTATATAGCGGTTTTCTCAGGGTAAGGAGAAGGAATACCATAGGTTTTCACTCTCTGCATAATGTGTTTTGCCATATTCGAGTTTTTAATTACTATGTAATATTTGTGTAAATGGGAAAAAGAAGCAACGGGATGAAAATAGTATCAGGAAAGCTAAACACTAGAATGAAGCAGTGTTTTTACAACTTATAAGTTTTTATGACTTATAAAAAATATGATGGATAATATTTTTTATTCTTACTCTGAACCGTTAAGACTGGAGTATTATGTTTTATTCAGAGCACATTAGGAAGCTTGTTAACGTACAGATAGCTAATCCTCCTCCTAGCGATTTGATTTACTAATATCTGAGTAAAATACCATGGAATCTGTTTTCAACACCCTACAAATGTCTCGTGGTTGAACTGTAATATTATGTTCAGAGCACCCGCTATTGAGAGGGAATTAAAAATCTCAAGTATATCAAGAGAGAGAGAAGCAAAACATAGCAAAGGCCAGAAGTTAGGACACCAAAGAAAGTGATAATTGACCCTTGAGGGGGAAAATGGGAAGAATAATTGAACTGCCTTCATAGGTCGAATTGCTGTCGTGTTCATAAAGGGCGAAATGAAGCCCTCTCTATTGATATCCAGAAGGCAAAAGTAGAACTTGTGGCTGTTGAAGGTTACAGAATGCTGTTTGACTATATTAAGATACAGTGAAGACCAGTCCAAACTTTAGAGCTATACCAGCAGAAGATACATGAGATAACAAGTTTTCTATCATGAGAGGTGACCAAGCAGAGAATGGATGAGCATTGCTTGAGGTATTGCAAAAAAGATTAATTTTTGCAGTGGATGGGAGGTTAAACCTGTGTTTCTATGAATGGTCTACTCCACCCTCAACATTGCTTCGACTTTTCTAATACTCTATGCTTTTAGAAAAACTATGCATAAATACAAGTCGCTTTTTATTTTTTAAAATATACTTTGACGTTCTTGTCCTGTTTCCGGGTATTGAATCTTTGTTTTCTTTTTCAAGTCCCTACTGGAGTCTTCTATCATTTCATATGGTCTCTTGCTTCTGAGTTTCTTTACTGATGTCCTTTGCTGTCTCACTTCTGAGCCTGTTGCTTTGTCTTTACCAAAGAGATGCTCAAAGGGTTTTGTTTGAAACTGGAGAGCCATCTAGATAGCAAAATTTTCTTCGGTATAAAGAGGAGGAAAAAATGTAATTCAGATTTCCCTGTTGTCAGTGACTCCTCATCTTTCGAACCTTCTATGGAATAAAGACAAATCTTAAGCAAATTCCCAGGGCTGTGTTCAGCTTAGGGATCTTTCATCAATACCTCTGTGGGGAGAAAAATAAGCTCTAGCTCTCCAAAATCCAAGGTAACCCCTTTCACTTTGCAGAAATTACAGATTGCCGCTAGTGTCCAAGAAATCTTTGTATTCTTTACCCTGTAATCTTGGGGCCAGAGACTGTAATTTTCATCTCTCCCTTGCTGAATTCATTTTTACCTTGGCTGCTAAAACTTTTCGATCTGTTCCTACATGTGGTGTATCCTTCTTCAATTGTGGAATATTTAGAAGCTGCTCAAAGAATGTGGTTCAGAAATAAGGAGGATTACCTAAGGAATAATTTTTTTAAAAAGCTAAGAAGCACTTTTATTTCATACCTGTTTCATCATTCCCACAGTTTGTTTTGTGAGACTAATTGGCTATTGCTAATATGCCTGTCATATATATAGGGGAGGGTACTGGAGCTACGGGTATAAAAGTAATTTCCCAAAATCATACTGTTAACATGTAGAAAGGGGCAGAACTTGAACCTACATCCTTCTAATGTCAAACCCTTTGTTCGTTCCCTAATACCACCTTTCTTCTTTTCTGTTTATCTACAACTGATCCTCTTTTTCTATGTCAGTATGCTCTTCCTGGCTATTCTTCCTTGCCTTCAGACTTCCAAAACCCCAGCTCCCTGCATACCTGAACCTACTCACATCTAGGACAATTGTTCCTCACCACGCATTCCCTCCCATATCAGTACTGTCTGTCCTGGATTCAGTTTCCTCAGAATGTTGTAGAATAAATGATTAACCCGCTATTCTAAATTACTCCAGTGTACTTATAGCTACTATTAGCAGGGAATAGAACACATTTGCAAAACCTGTAATAAGTAATCCTTCTCTCCAAAAAGTCCTCTCTAGAGAAGAGATTTTAAAACTTCTGTGAGCATCAGAATCACCTGGAGGACTTGGTAAAATGCCAGCTGCTGGGCTCCACTCTCTGAGTTTCTCATTCAATATGTCTGGGGTGGAGCCAGATAATTTGCATTGCTAACAAATTCCCACGGGGTGCTGACACTGGGCAAAGTCTGCTTTGAAAACAACTGCTATTAATGGTAAATCTCAGTGTCCTCTGCGTGATCACACTAGGAAGGATTTGATAGAACAGTGGTCACCTTGTATATTTGCCTTTGGGTGGTGTGTAGGAGGCTGGAGAAAAGGATGTACATCAGTTCATAGATTCATGGAATGTCTGGGATGGGAGGGACCTGAGATTTCTTCCAGCCCAACCTCCTCATTTTACAGGCGAATAAGCAGAAAGGAAGATTGCAGTAGCTCTGAGACTAGAATCCAGGTGTCTTTTGTGCCCCTCTGTGAACTGGTGAAGATGTAAAGCTGCAAGCCCTTCCTGTCACTGTTATTTTTCATCCTGCCCTGCTCCCTTCTCCCCTTAGGCTGACTCTTCCAGTTCATCCAAGCAGCCAGCCTGCAGTGGGGGCTTTTATCTATTTTGTTCCATTATCAGCCACTGCCATGCTTAATTTGTATATTTTTTTTAATGGGGAAAGAAGAAAAATACCTTGCAAATTAGAAGCTTAAAATCCTTCCCATTTGGCTTTTCTTAATTAAATGTATAATTCATGAGCCACTTAAGTTGAAACCATTGAATTTTTAAATATTTTCTCCACCATCTATGGCATTTATCTGTTATTGATGATTGTGATGTAGTCTCCCTATGATGATTCAGCAGGAACACTAGAACTGAATGATAATAGGTCCTCCCTGAACCATTGTCTGTAGTTTCACATTGACACCATCCTCTACAATTATTATTAGAAATGGAAGATCTGCAGTAAGCAATTAAAGACTATCTGCTGCTCTGTCAAGCATACAACAAATCCTGTTTTCCCCAGAGCATGAATATGTTATAACATCTTTTACAGCCCTATATCTTGTACTGTGATATGTAAAATACAAACACAAAAGTTATATGCAAGTATACCCATTATATGGGATGTAATTTTTATTAGAGGGGAAGCATCTCATGTGAAAGAGACCAGTAAAAATAAACACTGACACTGAGAACTTCTGTTGGCCCTGTAGAAAGGATCTCAAAATTGGTAGCATGTTTCTTGAGGCAGAAAATAAATGAGTAGAAAACAGAATTTGAAGCAGAGTGCTCAGATTTAGTGGCTAAATCCTTTTTTGGAATATTCCAGTATGCGTATAATTTACAGCAAACATTGTGTAGTGCTACAGGGTAAAATGTGACTGGCTCTTAGGTGGTTATGCCAGCTCAGTGGTAAAGACCTAATCCAAGAAGAATAATTCCTATTCTGGGTTGAGGTCACTGATATTGGTGCTGAGCAAGTTTATGATGCAAGCCAGAAAACTGCCCCAACACCTTTATAACCACTCCTATTTGAGCCCGCATTTGTTCCATAATTACTTGTTGACCACCTAGATTTTATTCAATACCTTTTGATCTACAGCACGTCCTGTTTGGAATCACGGAGATCGCTGCCTTTGTGGCCTACAGACAGTCACTAAGCAAAGGCCCTCAGAGTTCCTATGATTCCTAGGTTCCAGTGAATTCTAGGACAGCATCTGTACTGGCAAATCCTTTCTGAAGAAGGAATTAAAACCTAGCCAGCTTCTGAATAAACTTCAGGGAATCCTCCAATTCTAAGGAAGCCTGGGCAAGTCATGGGGAATAATACACAAGGATTAGACTTCCTCTTTCCTCTTCAATTTCCATCCTCAAGGGTGAGCTTAATAGAGTGAATGTAAGAGATGGGCTAAACGAGTGCTTCTCAACCAAGGGTGATTTTGCCACCTGGGGATATTTGTCAATGTCTAGAGCCATTTTTCATACTCACAATTGGGAGAGGGGGGTGCTGCTGGCATCAAGTGGGTACAGGCCAAAGGTGCTGCTAAACATGTTAACAATGCACAGGACAAACCCTATAACACAGAATTATCTCATCCTAAATTGTCAGTAGTACTGATATTGAAAAACCCTGGGCTATTCAGATGGTAACAGGCTGTAACATGAGTTCCGTTCAATGTGCTGAAAAGTAAGGAAAACATTCTTCCTGGGAATAAATGAGATTCTGAATGTGGAGAGAGGGAGTGTGCAGCAAGGGACCTAGAATAAACTGGATTTTTGGTCCTACATGCAGTGGGAGAGCCATAATCTTTCTGGTTCTCATACTCTACACTAATTTTAGGAAAATCAATCCACCTCTCTGGATGGTGTTTACATATTCTCCAATAGAGTTCAGAACACTTGCTATCTCTGTATACTTTATGCAGTAATTATTAAGTGTCTGCTGTGGCCAGGTTATGCCTGACAAAATTAAGCAGTAGAATAGATACAGTGGTATTTAGATAGGATCCCTTGAACGCCAGAGACATGATCTTGGCCAAGTTAACAGTAACCTCTTTAACACAGTTACTCAATTTGTAAATTGGAGAAATTTTTCTTGAAAGTGTTACCTGAGTCGAGGTATGCCAGATGCTGAGCTGAACGCCCAGTGTATAGTCGGCACTCATTATCTTTCCAATCATATGGTGTTAAATACTATTTACATATGATAACTTCCAAATTTGGTTCTTCAAACCTTTCTTCCTAGATATATCAATTCAGCTGTGTACTTGAAATTTTCGCTCTGAAGTTAGATATTTGAAAATTAACGTGTATTATAATAAATTCCTGATTTCCCCCATCCCAAAACCTGCTCCCCCTTTATTGGCCTCATCCCTGTACGTGGAACGGCATTCTTCCAGCTGCTCTGCCTAAAGACCTTGGAGTTATCTTTTACTCCCCTCTTTTTCTTACAATCTACATTTAATCTTTCAGGAAGTTATTTCAGCTATACCCTCTAAATATATCCTGAATATGGCAACTTATCCACCTGTCCACTGCTATCATCCTGGTTTAAGCCACCATTAACTCTAACCTGAATCACTGTAATCACCTTTTAACTGCTTATATTGTTACCCCTTGATGGTCTGTTCTCCAGAAAAAACTATTAAAACTGAAAGAGAAAGCATGTCTTTCTTCTGCTCACTATCATGCAATGCGTTCTAATCTCACTCACAGGAAACTCCAAAGGCTGTAAAATATCTTGAAAGTAGTGCTTCCACCCTCATCCACTCTCCTGTTTGCTCACCCTTCGTCATCCACACGGGCCTCACTACTGTTCTTCCAACATGCCAGACACAGTCCTACCACAGGTCTGTTGCACATGCTGCTCCTACTCCCCAAACTGCCTTTTCTCAGTGTCTCACTCACTCCTTTAGTTCTCTTCGCAAATGTCAATGAAGGCTTCTTTGACCTCTGAGTAGACAACAGCCACACCCATCATTCCATATCCCCTTTATTTTTCTCCCTAGCTTTTATCACCATCTGCCATACTTATATTTTTTATTATATTTGTTTACGGTTAAGATTCATGGAGTGAAGGACTTTGTTTCTTTGTTCTCCACCATATCCCTAAAACTCAGTAAAATGAGTGGCACTTAGTAAGTACACAATAAATATTTGCTGAGCGAATATATAATAGAAGGTCAATAATGATGGTTATCATCACTATTATTATTATTATGCTAACGAGCAGCTGTTGGGCCTATCTGCCTAAATATTTTACACATTCAAGCAACATTCAAAAGTAATATTGTCACTGCCAATTTGGCCTACCCACTAAGACAACACCAGTGTAATTTACTCCAGAAACAGGAAAAAAAAACAACAAACTAATTGGGAAGAAGGAGATATGAAAGTTTAGCACGTTTTCTCAATAGTTATCCTCTTTATTCTCTAACACAATTTTGAGTCTTGCTGGGAACGATTGTCAATTTAAGTTGAATTGTCAACATTTTTATTGACTCAAATACAAATGCTGGGCTCAAACAATAGTGCTATCTTTCTACTACAGACATAGATTCTCCAAAGTACTGGCATAAATTCAATTGTTCTACAAACCTAAAAGTTGTATCTGAGGAGAGAATGGAACATTTCCTCTAAAACAAATTTTAAACCTACGATATTTATGAGCCCAGGATTGAGTTTTATATTCAGACAATAAAGGGAAAGAATGTGCTTTACTTTCAATATGGTGGAACTATTATTTCACAGTGAAGGTGATTTTAATTGTTTTAGACAACATGTATCATTTCTACACTGTCATTTTTAAACAAAATTTCACGTGAGGCCAGGCTCATTCACTGTACTCATGAAGATCTATTGACTGCTTATTTTCATATTCATCCAATAGCTTTGGCTTCAAGCGTTTTACGTTCATTTCAAAAATTTAGAGGAAACTCTGCTTTTAGTCCTTTTGCAGATGACTTATGCAAAATCATTGTTACAAGTGACTGAGGCTCTTAACAAAAGCTCACTCTTGAGGTGAGTGAGAACTCAAGGTGCAACGACCTCTCTGAATAACAGTTCAAAGTCCACCTCAAGGCTGTGACCCCTCCCCCACATGAATTAGTAAAATAAATATTCTGTTGGTTCTTTCCCTCACATGAACCTGTGTTTAGAGGAATGACCTTAGAACTCTCCAGAGACATAGTGGAGGAAAGAAAAGTGTTTTATTTAGCTGACTCTCCAAATTTTAGTTCTGCCAAGCACCAAGAAGCTAAGTAGGAGAATTGTATTTTTCTGAGACAGTTATACAAGTTAAGGATAAGAACTATAATAGATAATGGAAGGAACTGTTAGATATTGTATCAAGATAAGGGAAGTCATGGACGACCAATAGAGGTTAGGAGAAGAAGTGAGGTCTAATGGGAAATGAAATGTTTCAGTCCGATGTGTTCTTTCCACCAAATCTTCAGTACAACTTACATTTCTCTGAAATATTTTAGAGTTATATATTTTTTAGGAGGATGGAAAGTAGGGATGAGTCTGCTTCTGCCAGCATGGATTCAGTCATATTCATGGAGCTTATCTCTAGTTAGGAAGTAGGATTAAGGAAGAAAATACACTTCTCTCCTCAGAGTATAGGGAATGGTTACTGTTTTGTTTCCAAATCTCACATTTCTAAGGGGTACAGCAGAATGTGCCAGTTTTGTGTTCTGGCATTATTGCCTAGGTTGCTTTTCTTTTCCACTGTGGGTACGTTTCTCCTAGAATAACCTTTATCTATAAATCGCCCCTTCCGAGATGAGTAGCACATCTGCAGTTGTGGTTGCCCTAAAAATTGTGTAGGAAGCATCCACAAGAATGCCTACTCTGGATTCAGATCTCCTTTGGTTTTTTGAAAGAAAGGGATGTCCATATAACAGCACCTGTTCAGTTTGGTTTATGCCAGTTACTTTATTTCATTGAGTTGTGACCAATCATTTCTGTGGGAAATCTGTTTACACACATTTTTTCTTTTGTTTTGTTCCTGGAGCTATTCTTTGCTGGGTAAATTTATAGGATTCAGCCTAGTTGATAATTTTTCCTAGTCTCCTGTAGGTGTTTTTTTTTTTTTTTTTAATATTATAAAACACACTGAAATGTATTTGATAGGCCTTGTTAAGAAAAGAATTTGCAAGTTTTTTGTGAATACACTAGAGAGAAAGCACAAAGAATTCAGGATGTTCTGATAATATAACGTTTAATATGATTTCTCCCTTGTTACTGAGCAACTTGAGGGATTCACTGCTGCTGACCAGGTACATAGAGAAAGGCAACATAACCAAATTGTCCAAAAAATGATGTAAAAATTTCAGCCCTAATGGTCTTCTATCGCTATGGAATCTGTAGCACTTTTCTTTATGAGAAGCTTTATTGATATCTACAGTGTATCTTTGCTTTTCACACACCGGATGTAAAAGTAATTTGGCCATGCCAACATTTGCTCTATCCTGCCCTGCTAACCTCATCTGCCCAAATTAGTATATTTCGAAGGCATGTTTTTGTGACTGCCAAGTGTGCAAGTAAATATGGAGCCTTTAGAGAGATGGAAATAAGTGAAGGCAAAATTTTTGGAAAGTGTATTATGGTTGACAAAATTCTAAAATAACTGCCATTGACCCCTGCCCACCATCTGAGTATGATGGGATTAATGAATATGGTGAGATGTCACTTTCATGATTACGTTAGATTAGATGGCACAGTTGACTTGGAAAAAGTGACTTTATCTTTAGTGGAGCTGACCTGTTCAGGTGAGCCCTTACTGGGATGGGATGCTTCTTGGCTAGAGAGATTTGAAGTATTAGAGGGAACTGATGCAAAGGAGGTTCTGAAAACGGAGAGGCATGTGGCAAGCAGTGTGGGCAGCTTCTAGAAGATGAGAGTGCTCTTGACAGCTGGCTGAAAAGGAAACGGGGATCTCAGACCTACAACGTACGGAGCTGAATTCAGGCAATTGCCTGAATGAGCTTAGAAGTGGGTTCTTCCTCAGACTCTCCAGAAAAGAAGTCATCTGGTTATGACACTGATCATAGATACACACGAAATCTAAGGACAAATTACAAAGACAGATAAAGATAGACCATGTCTGTCTCTAGAGTCAGCCCACTTTAAACCAGCTGTCCATTAATCCAATTTAAAGGTTATCTGATGAATATATTTCTCTTCTTTCTTGAGGTCTTTCCTGGTACAATTCACCTTCACAAGAAGGTGAGGCAGGAAAAAGAAGAATAAAGAATTGTTTTAATGAACCAGTTAAAGACACTCTCAGGGCTCTTAGCAGACCTGAAGGTGTAAGATTCTTGAAACTAATAAACAACTTGAGGTTTAAGAATTAACTATAGAGTCTTCTATCTGTAGGCATTTTTTGAAGTCAGAAAGTCCTGGGTTGGAATCTTGCCTTTATTTACTAACTGAAAACCGATTTACTTAGTCTGAGTCTCAATTTCCTCATTTTAAAATTATTATTATTAACGTATATGTATAGCTGATTCACTTTGGTATAAAGCAGAAACTAACACACCATTGTAAAGCAATTATACTCCAATAAAGTTGTTAAATAGATAAATAAATAAATAAAATAAAAATTAAAAAAATATTGGAATAGTGGGAATGAGAAAATAAATGGAAGGTCTTATAGTGCTTGCTGATGGTAACAACTCAACAACTGGTAGCTCTTATTACTGTTATTAATACTTTATTGAATTAATTTAATGAATTAATTACTTTATTAATACTTCAATGAATGAATGACTATTTGTATAATTGGAGCAAAAGGTATCTGTTAATATTCCCCTCAGTTTTGATCTGAGAGAGCAATAAACAACAAAAGAACAGTATTCCAGCATTCCTTCCTTTGTAGAGATGAGGAAGCCATGACTCTCAGGAAGGAAATTCTTGTAATACCTAGATGAAGTCAGTATTGACAAATACCTTTGGAATCCTGCTAAAATATTTCATATTACATAATCGAATTTGTTATCAGGCAAGTTTGTCATAATTTGCATGCAACAGGGATGCATTATTCAGTTATGACGATCTTAATTTAAGGCAGGTTTTGTATATCTGTTATTTAGTCTTATGGCATTAAGCAGAAAGACACTGTTATAATGAAGGACTTATACGCTTTAAAAGATCAACATATACTTCTTCATTGGTAGGTGGCAAGGTGACAAGGGAAAGCTTCTCCTAGTTGATGGCCTTTTTAAAATATATGACACTCATTTAGAAGTATTCTGCATGTCTGTTATTCTTATTTAGAGTAAACAAATGTAAAAATAATCTTCGATTCTGTCAAGTCTCTTTGACCAATCTCAGAGTATAAAATGACACAGACTGACAGCACAAACGAACATGATTTGCATGTCTTGTCATCTTAGATTATGGTTCTGGAAAATAATTTTCCTATTATTAAAAAACAAACATCAAAAAAAATCACATTTTTGTGTGCTTTTATTTTATCTCAGCATTGAAAGTTTTGTAACTCTTCCCTAATATTTCAGGTGAGCATAGTGACATACCAGTCTGTAATAATATTGAATAAAAGTATTGTTAACTTCCAGTTCATTTTTTTTCTTTCTTTTTATTCAGCATTTCACAAGGTTGTATAAAAATGAAAGTAATGGTAAAAATATTTTCAACTTTTTAAAGGATCATAAAAAAGATTTGGTTTAATATTAGAAGAAAAGTTGCTTTCATTTTATTTTTAAATATTTGTCTGTGTGTTTCCAAAACTCCTCCCATTCCAAAGTGGAGATCAACTATAACAGAGGCAGTGGTGGTAAAGAGCTGCCCAGGGTCTGGGACCCAGTTTGCCTGGATTTGTAGCTTGGCTTCACTGCCTACCAGCTGCATGACATTGGACCAAGTACTTAACCTCTCTGTACCTTAGTGTTCTCATCTGTAAAATAATAATCATTATAGTATCTCCCTCGAGTAGTAGTTGTTGTACAGAGTTAAAAAGTTAATACATGTAAAGTATTTAGGTGTGTACTATGTAAGCACTTGCTATTGTTATTAAGCTAACTACAATATAGTCAGTATGGTATCGGATTATACTAAATGAAATGACTTTATGGATATTTTTACACTGAATCCTCGCAGGATCACAGTTAGTTGAGAATCTACCAAATTGTACCAAACCGTACAGAATTTGAGAAAATGTAGCCCCAAGGGCTTGTCAGATCAGTGGGTGGTTTAGATCCCTGGCAACAGGTTAATTCACTGGCTAATCCAGATGCTTCCAAAGTAAAGAGTGGCATTTATTGCTTGATTTTCACCATTGCTACGAGATATTCTGATTCAGAGCCATCCAACATTTGCTTCCAATTAGGGGGTAACTTTCCTCTTCCAATAATTAAGGTGAGGTCACCAGAATGAGTGTTGGCATTCGCTTCTCCATAGAGCCCGATAATAAAAATAAAATTACAATCTTAGCTTTCTTTTTTAAATAAAACACTAGCCATTAAACTAATTGATTTACATTCATTTAACATTCACAACAGTACTATAATATAGGTATTAGTGTCTCCACTTTACAGGTGAGGAAACTAAGCCTAAAAAGGTTAAACAAATTGCCCTTTGTCATGCAGGATGACAGGCAGCAGATTAACAGCTGTGGTGGTTTCACTGCAAAGCCCCGTTTCTCACACGTGTGTACAGAGCCATCCTGCGTCTCCTTAAGGGCATACCTGTTGAGTGGCTGATTGAATAAATATCTTTAAAAGAAAAGATTTGGATTAGGACTGTTGGGATGCAGCAAGATGAGTCTGAACCTTCCTGGTCCCTTAAATTTGATGAAGGTCTACCATTGGCTCTACGAACTGAAGTGCCTATTTTGTTCCCTGAGTGGCCGCCTGAATTGTGTGCCTCAAAATAGCCCCACCATACCTCCAAAGTGTGGCGGTGGACCACAGAGAAGCACCACACCTTGACCTTCTCGGACGGACACTGTGCTTCTTGTTTTGGTTTCAAAGTCTTCAATATCTTGAAAAACAAAGAAAAGCAAGTTTAGAACTCGTTATTTTGCCGAGAAAAATTTTTAGAAGAAAAACTTATTGCTAACAGTAATGAACACTCACACTTGTCTGACCAGAAGTTTTAGTTGATGGTCAATTGCTGTACCCTGGTTATATTTCTCAGAATTTCGTCTTTCCTTCTTTTATTTTAATGCAGTTAAACAGAGTATATGATAAAGACATTTGTTAACAAAACTCACTTTTTGTTTACTTTTATTCTCCCAGGCAGCCTGTAGCCCGATAGGAAATCTTTTAAACCCAGCACGTATTTACTTTTCCTTGCCAAGGAAGGTGTGATTTAAAAAAGGTATGTGGCAAATGTGCTGCAGTCTTCTAGCATCTAAGCTTAATGGTAACCGTTTTGATGTGTGGATGAAGTCTGTGAGAAATTAGCATGGAATGTTGTGAGGGACAGAGTTTTATGTGATTGAACCAATGAGAAGAAAGGTATATTTTCTAATTTCTGTTGATTTACTCCTTCACAAAGCAGCTTCACGGTCTTTTATGAAGTGTTGTAATTTCCTACAACACCAAAGAATCATAGATATTCAGTGCTGGAAGACAGCTTACTAGCTATCTTGATAACCTATCCATCTGAGCTGGAAATCATTCAACATTCCTAGAAATGGTCACCCGGCCTCCAGGAAAGGCTAATGTCCGAACCTTAGTTTCTTCATCTGTAAAATCCCTTTTATTCATTCATTCATTCAATCAGTCATTCAGTGATTTAAAAATTTTGTATTAAACCCCTACTAAAAGATAGGAAGGGTATTTAAGGGCAGAAGATATATTGGTAAATAAAGCAGACTTGTACCTTGCCCTTATTGTGCTTACTAAAAGGAAAAGTAGAAGGCCAATTAAAAAACGTGTGTGTGTGTGTGTGTGTGTGTGTGTATAAAATATACACATTGCGATAAGTGTCATGAGGTACAGACTGCTAGTTGTCTACCAAAATCTACTCTCCCTTCTTCCATAGTAATAGATTTATAGAACAAATACTACACTTTTCTAACCAAAAGATACATTTCCCAAACATCTTTGCAGCAAATAGAGTAAGCAGAAACTTCTCACATATTGTGAAACTTACACCTATTACGTTTGAGAGGAAATATCCAAAAAATTTAATGTTCTCCACCTACCCACCCAATATCACTACCATCTAGATGGCCAATGACATGAAAATATTGAAGGTAAAAGACCACTAGCCTGGGTGCTTGAGTGACTGCATGGAGCAGAAGCACAGCTGATCTTGACCACCTACTTTGCATTATTATATTAGATATTGGTAAATTTCTATCTTGTTTGAGGTATTTTGGGGGGCAGGAGTATTATAAGTTTAATAACTCTTATATATGCTCTACTTTTAATAATGAAAATATTTGCCCAAGATGGACTTGGCTTCTTTCCACCTAAATCTCTTCCCCTTCCTCTTCAGCAGTCATTAGCCTTACATCTGATTAGGATCTAGAGTGCCTTGTACATTACATTTCTTCTAGAGGATTTTTAAACAAATATTCCCTCTTTCTTCTTTGGCCATAGAAAGACTAAATCAGCCTACATATGTTGGTACCATTGATGTGAATTATTGCCCTGACTTGGGTTTGCATCATTTTACACGTGACTCATTAAGAATCAGGCTAACAAACTGAATTTAAAACCAAAAATCAATATATTGATTGTTTCTATTTCGAGCAGTAATAACAGGTGAGGATTTTAAGGGGGTTTTTTCCTTACTATTATCATTGAAAGTTCCCATTAAATTGTCATGACATTTTAATGGTCACGAAAACAAAAACTGTCACAAAGGAGTAGTGAGAAATTGAATGAGTGTATGAAATTAACAAGCTTTCAAATAAATTCCGTGTGTCACATTGTCAGTGTTCCATGCTCACAGTAACATCAATCGTGTTTTCAGTGATAATCAGAAGTCATTATAACACACTGTTGATAAGACTATGGGTACTTTAATATATTCTGTGTTCACTTCCACTTAAATAGTATCCACTTGTAACATAATTTCTCCATGCCTTATGATTACAGTGGGGTTTCTATTAGCTGACATGAAAGGAAATCAACCTCTCTCAAAAGTCACCCAAGCTCTGTTAGCAATCAAAACACAGTCATTTGAAAATAATACTAGTTCACAGGTTTTAATTAATAATTCAGATTTTAAAACTGTTTAATAGCACACAGATCATAGACATGATCTAGTTTTGCTTTATCTAAATTAAGTGAATTTAAGTACCATTTCATGTGAATGTACTTTGAACAAGATCTGTTTTAAGTATCCAACCTGTATTTCAAGTACCTTTCTGCTAACCAGAAACATAATTCAGATTATTTTGAAGCAAGGTTCACTGAAGGTAGCCATACATGCATTCAGTGAAATTTTCTTCGCTCTGTAAGACCTTTAAAAACTCCAGATTTATTCTTCTTTAAGGAGAGGCCAGAGAGAACCACCTTTTCCTATTTTTGTCCTATCCATTTTTTGCTTAAGAGAAAAATAGCTTAGTATGAGTCGTTCCCTGAGTCTCAAATTCTATAATATTTGGAGAAATTCCCATAAACCAGAAAGGTGACCTGCCCAGGATGTCCTTGTGCCCAAGGTACAAGTCCTGCCGTGCTGGTTGCTATTAAAGACCCCAGTCGTCGAGGTTGCTCTCATTAAGCCATTCTGATGACCAGGGCTTATTGGATCCTGTGGTTTTATTGCTGGTTTTGGAGGAAGCATTTGGCAGGAGCATAAGCAAAAATGCATTCACAAACAAGGCTCTGTTCCAAAGGCCAGCAGGAAGTGCCTGAGAATGGCTCATAAAATGAGCTTTAAAGAATTACTGGGCCATTTGCTCTCTCCTGGAGCAACCAAGGTGCAGTGGAGGGAAAAGGGTCACCAAAATGTATTTAAAATTAAGTCCAAGCAATGCTAAGTATTGCAACGCCTAATTGTAAAGAGGATACATCTTTGCAGACACCACTTGTAGGAATGAATCTCAGCCCAATTAAAGCGAGAAAACTGTGTATTTGCTGCCAAGGCCTGAGGATCACAATCAGAGGATGTGCTTGGCGGTGCCAGCCCCTGTCACAGAAGGAGGCTAGTGGTTTGCCAACTCTCATAAACTCGGAGGAAGGCTGTAGGTACCCAGAGTTTATTGATCCCGACCAAGAGAACAGCACCTGAAAAGATAGGGATAGGAAAAAATATTCACCAGGGAAAGGTCCATGCTTCAAGCAGGACATAGTGTAGTTGAGTTGGCCAAAGTAAAAATAATACTATTAATTGGATCTTTCTCTATTTGCTGTGCATGAATTATTTTGTTTTAGTGTTTTAAATCTTCTTTATTTTTCTTTCTTTCTTTCATATATCAAGAATAACTACTAAGTGCCAGACACTCAGTGAAGCAGTTTCATTGAATCTTCATGATGATCCTGGAATATAGTTACCAACGTCACATTCATTTCACAGAGGAGGATACTGAGGTTCAAATAGGATTAGCAACTTACTGAAGACCGTACGGTTTCTATTCATCAAGACAGAACTGAAAAGGAGATAGTCTGGTTCCAGGGCTCACATTCTCAAACACCAGGTTATTCTGCTTTCCAGATGTTGACTGAGGTCTCCCTGCCACTTACAGCGTATAAAATGGCATAAACTGCCATTCCGTTTTCAAACAAACAAACACAAAAGCTCATGCCTTTCCACAGGGTTCTGCAGATTGCTGGGTTGGGGTGGGGAGTGCTGTATTGCTAGGTGTTAGAAATAGCTCCCTTTCTAATATCCTACTCCTCTGAATCCTTGTTTTTTTTCCCCTTCAGATGTGGTTCTTGATTTACCTCCACTCTTGTGTCCCTGCAAACAAGGAACTTAGCCCCTTATCTTGACCTTCATACATAGATATACCCCCTCAACACACACACACTCACACTTGAAGCACCACCATTATCATACTTTGTGCTGCTGTTGTCAAGCTTATTGATTTAGTAAGATGTGACCCAAACACCTTAAAATCAAATATTAGGTATTTGATTCTTAAAAGTTCTTTTGCTTACGTCTGTTCTCTCTCTCTCTTCTCCAATTTTCCCACTACAGCCCTCTCTTTGAAGAGCAAGGGAAATCAAAATCTTCCCATTTTCCTCTGCAAAAAAGTTCACCTCCCTCCAGCTCCTACTACCAACTCAGAAATTGATGCATCTGCCCTATTTCACACTGCTTATAGGAAAAGGAAATAAAATTCAATTCCATATATCATGTCTCTAGAGGGCATTTGCTTAACCACCAGGCTTAACTGCCTCTCTAGCTAGAGCTTCACCCAAGGCTTAACTGCCTCTCTAACTAGAGTCTGACCCTAGACACAGGCCATATGATCTGCCCTCAGACCAGAGACAGTGCTCGTTTTCTCTCTTTCCACACCTCAAAAGCAACTTCAATTATGTGTTACTTTGAGGACATTAAATCTGATTTTCAGCTCTAAGATTTCTTTTACCCTGCTCCTGGCTTTCCACCAATCAAATTTTGTTTCCCCCCTTGGCAAATCCTTCTGAAGAAGTCTCAGCATTGAGATGTGGTGCTGGAGTAAAGAAGACCGAGGAGCATGTGTGTGTGTTCACCTTTGTGATGCAGTTCTCACGTTGGAGGTACGTGTTTTGTTTTCACCTATGGCAAAAATATCTTGTTGGAGGAGGAGAAGCTGATACTCTTGCCCAGTGAAAGAGAAATGGTGAAAGATACCAAGAATAATTCTCTAGTTCTGCATTAGTCTTGCAGAATTCCCAGATATAGTATATGCAACTTTTGCAATCAAAGTACTCTTTTTGAATCTTAAGACAAGGTAAGGTAATTCTGATTTCATATCTCCATTAATTTTCCCCTTGGAAGAGGACCACTCATGGAGAATACCAAAATTGTTCATGTTACTATTTCCTGTTTCCTGGTGGTTTTGAATAAGCTGAAGTTCTTGGTACTGTAATTAATTTTCCCAGATCTTTATTAAGTGGCATACAAAAATATCTCTACTTAGACCAGTTTCATTTTCCACCATCATTTTCAAGATGCGATATACTCAGTTACAGAGTTTGTGATATTACTGTGTTTCCTAGCACAACTCAGTAACATAACATGACATAACCTAATAAAGCACAGTGATATTGTCAAATTCTGTAAAACAGGCAATAGCTAAGTCTTGATACTGGACATAAATTTGGAATGGTAATATGCAAGCAGGAAGTAAAGAGATATTTTAAGAGATTCTGGTGTCAAATCCATTTACAATCCAAGTTAAAATTCCTCCTTTTGTGGTATAAAAGTATTTTTATAAAAATTCATAAATAAATGGAGAGAAGTGAGTCGTTTCTTGGTTTCCTGAGAATAATGAATCCACTGAAAACCATTTTCTTATGGTGTTTAAGAAAATATATATAGGATAATAGTCGGGGGGGGGGGTAGGTTTTTTCTATCAGCCCAGCATCAAGGTTTTCAGAGTGAAAAGCATTTAATAAACACAAGTAAACAAATATGAAATAATTGGTCTGTTATAATATACATGTAAGACTGGATTTGAAATTCTATAAATGGACTCATTTGTCTGATTAATGGTGGTAAGAACAGTGTCAGCTATGACTTAAAAAAAAGATACAAGTTTTAGGCATGACCTGTCCTCTGTCTTGATTATTAAGTTTGCATATTCCCTATAGTTAAAACTAAATGAGAGAAGCAGAAGTGAAGGATGGAGTGATGCAACTTTGATAGCATAGGATAGACTGGATGTGAGAGGACTGAAGAGTTCAGATCTTCAGTGTTTCTGGAAAGAAAAGAAGCAGTTTAAGTAGGCATGTAAAGATTAAACAACCCACTAATGAATTCCCGACGAGGTTATTAGTGATAGAATGATCAGACTGTGACCAATGATCAGAACGATTAAGAACACAGGTTTAGGATCAGACTGTGTAGGTTCAAATGTTAGCCTCACCGTGCTAGCTGTCGATACAGGGCAGATTAAATATTCTCTATCTCAGTTTTTGGCTCTTTAAAATGAAGCTACAGGGAATTCCCTGGTGGTCCAGTGGTTAGGACTCCACGCTTTCACTACCATAGGCTGGGTTCAATCCCTGGTCGGGGAACTAAGATCCCGCAAGCCTCGTGGCCTAATTAATTAAAATGAAGCTACCAAGAGCACCTGTCTTAGAGGAATAATCATATAATGTCTTTTAAATGTTTAGAAGATGTTAAGTACTAAATAATAATGTTGGGGACTTTGTATTATTAATGATCTACCTACATATCACCAAAAGGAGGTTGTTTAGAATTTTTAAATAGGTTTCATTTTCTATTTTCATCTCAGTCTGATGATGTAACAAAACATATTTTCTTGAAGTCTGTTTATGGAACTCCCTTTTCTGCTCACCCAGTGGCCAGCCCAAATGCTCAGTGAATAAATGAAAAAAAAAAAGGCCTAAAGTCAAATTTTATTCCAAGCACTGCCACATCACATTTCATTTTACTACAGAGAATGTTTCGCCAACTTGACAGGAGTTATTACATGGAGGGTCATTGAACCTCTCTGCCCAGAAAGCTACACAGCCCAGCTGGAGGCAGACGTAACCTCTTGGCCTGGTATGTGAGTAGCCAGAAAAATCCTAGGCTGCCCTGCTTCTTCTTGATCTTGGAGTGTGCCTTTTGGCACCTACTCATTTTCCCATCTCTTGTTCTACAGGGAGGATAGTGCCAGTACCTTTTTAGTCAATTATCTCTAAAGAGATTTCTTAGGGCTATTTGTGCTCCTTGAGATTAATGAATGATACAAATAGTGCTCAAGTGCAAAAAGAGGAGTATCTGGAGTAGGTCAAGTCCTCAGGTGAATAAAGGATGCACTGCAGCATGTGGGAAGATGTGGACTCAGCTGTGTGTGTGGGGGGGGGGGGAGAGCAAGGTAGTCTTTTCTCCAGAATAAACATTTGAGGATTTTGCTGAGGAGCCATGAGTGACAGAGAAAATACATTCCATCGTGAACACCAAAGTAGCTAATCCAAAGGACACTGGGGTTTAAATAAATTTCAGTTAAACATTTGAATGCATCAGTTAAGAGCTTGGAGGGTTGCAGTGAAAGGGGTTTCTAGTACAGGGGAAGGGAATTCTTATTTACTGACATACTTCCCAGTTACTGGAACTTTATAAACATCATAACATTTAATCTCCACAGTGACCCTGAGATGTAGCTACTATGACACTATTTTATAATAAATAAACATACCAAAGTTCAGAAAGGTTAAGTAACTTGCCCATGGCTACACAGCTAGAAGACGGCCAGAAAGGGACTCCTACCTAGCTCTGACTCTGGAAGCATTTTCAGCTCTTCAGGATACCACTCTGGTCATTCCATAGAGGGAGAGGGAAAAAGCAGAGGAAAGGGAGAAGGGGAAAAGAAGAAGGCAAAGCAGAATTTCTTTTTTATCCAACAGTCTTCCTGCCTTTTGGGGAAGAAAGTCCTAGCCTGGTACAAAAGTCTGCACGTTGTAGCAAAAAAGCCAAACTGACCGCTGGCCCCCCCTGAGGTCTGAGGGAGTTTGTCCAGAGCCTCAGCTGTAATTACCTCCTGTCCCAGATCATCAGCAAAGGGGGCTGGAGTATTAGTTTTGGTGGAAATATGGTGAACCTGTGCCCTTTCAGGAACAATCCCACTCTTAACTCCCTTTTGACCCACTTTTGTGATGCTCATTAGAGTAAAAGGGAATGATTTCCTTGAAGTAAGTCTCCAGGATCCTTGATAAGAGGGATTAATGTGAACATTTACAGCAACCAGAGTCCTTTCTGACTGAGCACGTAATAAGCCCTTTTATTCATTGTGATGGTTTAATCAGAATGTTTGATTTCAAAATTTGCAACCTATGTGGAATATAAAAGGTGGAGTTTTCAAGGTAATGGAGCTGAGCCTCTGGCTAAATGTGTTACTACTCCTGTTTATACAAAGAGTGTGAAATGAGAGCACTTTTTCAAACACCTCGCACACACTTACGCTCTGAGTTTACCAGAGTTTTTATCCTACCGACTTCAGTTTGCAAGAACTTGCACAACTGGAATTAAGGAGTTGACTTCATGATTGTTGCTAAATACTGGGGTTTTTTTTGTTGTTGTTGTTGTTTGTTTGTTTCTATCAAATTGTTTTACTCTGAGCAAGGTCTTTGGAGTCACAGCTACAATCTGCATTTTCTTTGCAGCTTTCACCAGCTCAGCCCTCAGGGAAATTGAGGGTCAGTGATAAGGACTTTTGCATGCATTGTCATTTAGAGACAGAGAGGGAGAAACAGAGAGAGAGAGAGAGAGAGAGAGAGAGAGAGCAGAAGCCAGAGCAAGAATGTGCATCTATTTTAAATAAAACCCCATTCTTTTCCCAAGCACTTTCACTTCTATCATCTTTGTAACTACTTATAGTAACCTTGACAGGTGAACAGGAAAGATACTACCAATGTACAGGATAGGTATACTTGGTTCTATGGGCAGTGCACTTAAGTGTTATACAAATAAATATTTTTAAATTTTAATTGCTGTGCATTGCATTTTAAATTTTCCTTCTATTTATGATGAATGACACCAATTTTCTAGATACAGTGGTGATAAGTATGTCCGTTTAAACAAATGTACTTAGTAAAAAGTCAAAGCAATTTGATTGGGAAAAATAAATAATAGTGTATGTGGTACGTGGATATTTCAGACCCCACAAAAATAATGTGTAGATGCCTGAAGTTTGGGGATGATTTAAGAAAATGGACTGTTTGAGCTCCAAAGGATATGGTGGATCAGGAGACAGGACACTTTTGAGAGAACCAGAGTGGTCTGTGTTAGGAATGAGCAGGGATGTGGTTGGGTGGTAGGGGTGGGGGAAGAAATAGAAACAAAAGGATAATCAACTTACAGAATGCTGAAGGACTTTCAGAAAAAGACAATTCAACTTAAAATGGTTTGTGTTCTTGTGTCAATATACCTTTCCTCCCCCAAACCTCCACAAATGTTTTGATACAAACCAAAAACAATGTGAATATATTTAGCAGTGCTTTATGTGGGGGACAGAACTAAAAGTACCATCCACTCTTGGGTCAAAACCAGGGTGAAGAAAAGAGGGAAAACTGTAAGAGGTAGTGCAGAGACAAAGCTGGAGCTGGAAGCAATGGTCAGAATGAGTATCTGTCTACTGGGATATGCAGGAATCTGGACACTGATTTTCCTACAGAACAGTGAGTAGATTTTATTTAGACTTTAAGAGGCAGAAAGTGCCAGCTGACAGGAGTTTTGTATAAATGAAATTGGTCTGAGTCATAGTACTTGTTTCTGACAAAGTTGAAATTGGTTCTTTCAGTCTCAGCCTCATTCTGCCGAATCTCTCAGGATCCCTTTAAATAGCTGCATCTCATAGACAGGTGCTCGAGAAGTATTGGTTGATTTAATACACTAAAATGATAAGTGATTTGCTTGCATTTCATTATAATTTATTATAAGAATCTCTTAAATGTAGAGTTTGTTCATTAGTTCATGTATTCATGAAATTATTTATTAACCCTACTCAACTGCAATTGCATGTATGACTTCCTTGTACAAAATGAGTATATGGGCTTGTTTTTGTATTCCCAGTACATAACACAGTGCTGGCACACAGTAGGTACTCAATAAATGTTTGATTAATGATTAATGAACTCAGAGAAATAAAAAACGACTTTAAATCACTTATTAAATTATTTAGGCCTCCGTATGATATGGTCCTTCTTACCACTTCTTTTCGTCTGTTGTTCAGGAAACTCCATACACAATGAACATTTTATTTTCATGTTTCTCAGAACACAATACGTTTCCTTCCCTTTATGGTCCTCGGCCTTTTCCTTTCTTCTGCTTGAAAAATTCCTCCCAGATCCCTGCATCGCTGGATTCTTTCTAACATTCAGATTTCCACCTACATGCTACGTTCTTAGGGAAGCCTCTCTTGGCCAGTCTAAAGTAGCAGCTCCCCATCACTCTCTATTTTTCCCCCAAAGGTCTAATCACTGTCAGAAATGATGATTGGTTTAATTTATTTCAATTTTTGCAAAATAGACTATAAGCTTCAAGAGAAGAGGGACCTTGTCCTCCCTCAGTAACTAGGTCAGTGCTCACAAAGCAGGTATTGAACATGTTTAATGAATTAACAAATAATTATAACTAAAGCAAATGTGTGAATGCAAAATACTACATATGGAGTCCAGCATATATTCTTCAGGAATTGAGAGGATAAGAACAATTTTTCTTGGATCAGAGAAGATTGCAGAGAGCAGAGGCTAGGATGTATTCTGAAAAATGATGTTGTAGCCAGACTCCAAAATGGCCCGCAGTGAACCTGCTCATGGTATCCACTTCCTCCTCTAGTCCCTTCCCACCACATTTTACTAGAATCGGTCTGTGTGACCAACAGTATGGCAGAAATTATGGCACATCACTTCTGAAGTTTGGTCATAAAAGATCATGGCCAAGGAGAGAGAGACAAACCCATGAGCAGAGGGGATGTTTATTTCTTTTATATAAAAGGAAAGAGTGTTCACATAGTTGAAAGATAATGTTTGGGCTTTGGATTTAAATAAGCCTGTGTTTGAATTCAGCTCTTGGTTTTATAAACTGTGAGACACTGAAAAGTTTACTTCTCAGCTCTTTTAAGTGTTACTTAATATACTTATTATCTGATACCTAAAGGATATTCAACAAACGTTTGCTGAAAAGAAGAATGGATGGGTGAATCTAATCTATAAACATATGTTATAATAGTTATGTTATTGGATTATTGTGAGAATCAAATGAAATGCTATAAGTAACCTGTTTAAATACTATGTCAAATAGTCCTCAATAAGTTATATGGTTACCTAATAAGTATGTACCATTATTATGCATATTTTGCACATGAAATGCTAAACTCCAAAAGCTTAAGAAAACTTGCCAAAAGGTCACTGAACTAGTAATTAATTGTTGGAGCTAAGCTTCAAATTCTAAGGAGCTACAGTTTTTACCACAATGCCATAATGCCTAAATGATGACCCAGTTGATCTAACACATTCTAATTTCTGCTACAGTCATAATCATGTTCATTGTTTGATCTGGGTCTCTTTGCATGGCAGGGACAGAAATTTACTTAAAGCATTCTAAACTAAAGGAGGGGGCAGGTATAAAGTTTTCAAGAGAAATCATGCCAACAAAGTACAGAAACGTGACTGAGAACAGGAAGGCCAAAGGACAGCTGTTCCCTCCCTCCATCTCCTTTTTATTTTTCCAGTCGTCATGGTCTTCGTCATCTCTGCTTTTCTTTGAGCATCTGCTCCATTCTCTTCTCGGCAGATCAGTCTCCTTGTATTTACTTACAGTTCATGCACCCTTAAAATCTCAGACTGCATATTGTTTTGGCTTATCCTAACCGCTCTATACACTTCTCAGCTCTTGAACCTACCATGAAGTTTGCTTGTGTCTCTTACTTGAGATTTTTGAGATGTTTAATGCCAGACAACTGTGTCTATAGAAAAGAGGTTATCCATCCAGCAACCTAGGTTTGCTCTTTTACAAGACAAGCAGAAACTGTAATTATCATCTTCAGCATAATGATTAATCAAGGAGATCACTGTCCAATTGCCTCAATTAGGTATTTCATTTATTTTAAGGGTAGAATAAGTACAGTCCAATCACTTACTCAGTAATCAGAAACAACTGAAAAATAACATATTTGGTCATAGAAATACTAGGGTCAAGTATATGGAAAACATAAAATTCCTGAACTGCTATCTTTGAACTTTTACATACCCTCTTACCTTATTAGATAAGTCTCTGTGACCTTTTTAATTAAAACTGTGTAATAGATGTAAATACCAACAGATTTCTTGAATTTTCTCACATTATGACTGTCACTTAGAAAACCAAAAGTAGTGTGATTCTTTCAAGGTATGATTGTAGCAGCCATTGTAGCTCAGCCCATCTAGGAAGTCACCTGACACTTTGGGGGACAGTTACAGTTGAGAATTTGCTACCTTCAGCACTTGGGTCTCTCTGCCTGAAACTGCTCCGTGGACTTCTTTATTCCATGAGCATAGTATGACTTACATCCCCTGTATGCCTGCTGGGGATTTAATGTCCTCAGGAGTGACCCTCAACCCAGGAGGTATGGGAGTTGGTAGGTAAGGACCCTAGCTTCCTTGCCCTGTGGTGGAGCAATCGTGTGGTGTGTTCTGTACAGCTTCTCAGAGGGGCCCACTGTACTTAGCCATAGTTGCCCACTGTGATAACCTACTCCTTGAGCTTCCTTTTTGTGGGTTTTCTGTCTTTCCTTTATACTGTCCTTGTCCTTCACCATGCTTCCTGAAATTACCTTCCAAATATACTACTTCATCCAAATCCTTGTCATGAAGTCTGGTTTTGAAGAAAGTCAAGCAAACAGAAAGAGTATACCACAGACATTTAAAACAAGTCTTATCTGCCAATTTATTAAGCAGCGACTCTTTGCCAAGCACTGCTCCAGAAGCTGAAAATGCAGCAATGAACTAAATAGCCAAAGAGATTCGTCTCCTGTGGGAATTCCTTGTTTCTCTCATTTTTTTTTTTTTCTTTTTCATGGCACACATGGAGTTTTCTGAAGCTTCACATTAAGTTTGAACAGCCAGTTTCCTTATTTCTTCATAAAGCAGAGAATATGATGCCTTATAGAAACAAAATCAATTTTTGTTTTTCTTTCAGTGAATTATTACCTAAAACACCAAATAATGGGACTGTTGCTGTTGTTACCACTATTAAAATGTTGGCGAGAGGTAGAGAAACTCATGATGGTATTCAACAGCCCAAACATGCTGCAACATCAAACATCTGCCCTGAATCCATCTTTGGTACTACATAGTTAATGGTATAAAATATTCAGACTCACCTCTGGACCGTAAGAGGTGCTGTGCTGCATAGTAAGTACAGATGGAGCCTCTGGATGCTTTGAGTCTGAACCTCCGTCTGGAAGCCACAGGCAGGCAAGGCAGTTGGCTCGCCAAAACAAAAAATGTTCTTGATATTCTGTTTTTGAAAAGTTCTCTTGCTTGTCATCACAGAGTCACTTACAATCAGGGAGTCAGTTTTGTATTCAAGAGGTTCTCTTTCTATCAGCAAAGTGTTTATAGGCACTTTTCACTAAATTGCTTCTCTAAAAGAAGTAGTCAGGATCTCATATGCATTGGCTTAAGGATATCTCTGCCTAAAGACAGAGGAATGGCCTAGATGACCCGCTAACAGCTCTTTATGCCTCAGAATCTGTGAAAATTTCTTCTAAAATTTTGGTTCACATTCAAAGCATTTTTGGTTTAGATCATTGAAACTTAGACTCTCTTTACTCATCTAAAGAAGATATAACTTTTTAACATACACTTTCACATACATCATATACTTTCATGTGTGTGCATGTTTGCATATATATATTTAATTATATGCTATGTATTTTATATATTACGCTGTTCATGATTTTGTATATTAATATATCTGTACAAGCGTGTCTCTATTTAGTAATTCAGTAGATTCTGAAAATAATGTAGCTATAGAGCCAGTGCTGCTCTAATTTTAAAAATGAGACAATTAGGACTCAAAATGCAACTTGCCCAAACTCACACATCTTGTAAGTGATAGAGCCAGTTCATTTAACTCCAAATTCCTGACACTTTCCAGCATTTCATGCTGACTTTACATATCTTGTATTTAGTCTTCTGTACTTTTCCCCTACCAGTAAATTCATAATTAATTTTCTCCAGATAAAAATGTAAACACTTAAACAATAATAGCAAACTAGGATCCTGTGAATAATAAGCTAGAGATTATGTCATACTTCATTTTTTTTTTTTAATTAAAGGAAAAAAACTTATTCACACACGGAAACATCTCACCGAAATGGATTTTTGTGGGATCTTCATTCCTATTGATTAATCAGAAAAGCATTATGGAATAAATGGTTAGAAAGCTTGGGTCCCAGGATGAGCCTGACCTCAAACATCCCTGTACCATGTCCTAGAAAATTACTTGATCTTTGTCAGCTTCTGCTTATTTATCTGTAAAATGGGTTTATAATAGTTCCTGCCTCTTAGTTTTGCTAAATGGTAGGAGATTTTGAGTAGATGCTCAATAAATGTTAGCTATCCCCATTGGCAGAATGCATCTAAAAAAAAATTCTGTCTCTTCAAGGACTCAGGAAACTATGATGACCCACAAGCTAAATCCAGTCTACTGCTTGTTTTTGTAAATAAAGTTTTATTGGCACACATTTGTTTATATATGGTTGCTTTCACGCTGTAACAGCAGAGAGCTTGGCCTGCAAATCAAAGGTATTTACTGTGTGGCTTTTTATACCCCTGGTCTACCCCTTCACCAACACTCCTTCGGACTAATATCTCTATTAAGCCTGGCTGATCTTTATGTGACACAGCCAAGAAGAGGATCTGAGAAAGGAAATTGGAAGTACCCCAGACAAAGGTAACTGCACCATGGGGCAGATAAAAGCCAAACCTAAGAGTGTCAATATGAACTGGAGATATAAATCCTCAGGCATCCAGCGATATTAGAAGAGTGGTACTAGGGGGAAAAGTTGAGAAAGTTGACTTTTAACAGCTATGATCCCAGGCACAAATGAAACTTCTTTTATTTGAAAAACTAAGCTGCTTCAACCCACAGTTTTTTATTAAAGGTATTTATGAGTACTCTTCCAGTCCCACACATATAAACCATGCACCACCTGAGCCAGGCCACTGCACGTTCAAGCTTTGTGACGCATATGAAGCAAGATTTACCTGCATTACAACAGTGAAAGGGAAATAAATTTGGTGATTTCATTACTCTCTGTTCAATGAAATCCTTATTTTATTGCTGAGCTTTGACACTTTTTCCAGAACCTCAACTATCTTTTCTCTCACCCACTAAGAAGTAGCAGCAGCACCAAAAAATAATCTGGACATCTGGATATTGCATTCAATAATTTATTGGAATCTCAGTTGTACTGCTACAATGAAAGTAGAGGAGATAAAAAGAACTTTACCCATACAACAAACAAAGGAATTGGAATAATAGTCTTTTTTTTTCTCTCTCTCTCTCCAAAATATTAAATTTTATCAATCAGAATCTAACAGCTCTGGGACCAAAACATGCTTTGTTGTTAACAATATCTCAATCACACTTATTGCTTTTCCAATACAACTTTCAGGGGACTGATTTGTGATAAAGCTGATATAGGTAATGCAGAGGGGGACAAACATATAGCCAAATAAATCAGGTTAAAATTAAATTGATGGAATGGACTCAAAGGCAACTCTTCACTCACTTTCTCCAGTTTCGATGCTGTGTTTGGTCTTAATGGCTGCCTTTGAAACCTTTGTATCTGACCTATTCATAGGAAGAATAAAGCACCAAAAACTACTAAGATCTAGGCAGTGCTGCCTTTTTAAAAGTTTGTCTTTAGTTGATAAACAGGCTTTCTCCAGAGGAGAAATAACGCCCTGTGGTACAGTCTTGAGCTTTGTAGAACAGTTTACTGTGTCACCTGCCAGTGTTACATTCTCTACCAGGAGGGGCAGGATGAGGGCAGAAGGGAATTATTCAGGGTAATTGGAGTCTTTACTCTTAATTACTACATTTTACTGCCTCCACAGCAAATAACTACTTGGATTTTAAGTGGAAAATGGGCTCTGTCAACACTGGACTATTTAATAAATGAAAATGAGAAAATGTCACAGGACAGAAATGAGAAAGCAAAGCTAGGTGTTTACCTCAAGCTCCTTACAAAAATAAATTCTAGATGAATCACAGATCTAGATGTAATAAGTGAAATTACAAGGATACTAAAGGGGAATAATTTTATAATCCTGGGCTTTAGAAATGTTTTTGCATGTGTCACAAAACAAAAAAAATTTAAAGGAAATCAGAGATACTTTGAATTACAAAAATATCAATTTTACATGCTAAAATTTCTATAAGATAAAAATACCACAAGCAAAATTAAAATAAAAGTTGAAATATGTTAAATAACTTGGAATAGAGAAATATTAATACACTTAGAATAAATAATTTCTGGAAATTAATAAGAAAAATCTGAACCCCTCCATACAAAACTAGGCAAAGACCATGTGTAGGAAATTTGCAAAAGAATTTTGAATTTCTAATATTCACATGAAAAGTTCAATTTTATTAATAAACCAGGACATCCAAATTAAAGCCACAAAAATTTGTAACTTATCAGATGGTAAATGAAAAATTAAGCAATATATACACTTGAGAGGGACTGAGGAAACCGCATACTCAGCGATGCTGCAAGTATAATTTGGTATAACTGTTTCTTAAGGGTTTTTAATCAAGATGTATTCACATGTGAAATGTAAAACTTACATTCCCCAGCAATTCAACTTTCTAGTATCTACTCTAAGGATATAATTGGTCAAATGAGTAAAGGAATATATAATACATGGTCATTATATAACTGTCTAATGAAGTCTAACTAAGCCCGTTAACAGGGAGTTACTTAAAATAATATGGTAAAGTTCATATAATCAGATACTACGTAGCCATTTAAAAGTGTGTGTATATCTATCTATATTCCTTGATGCCTAATAATTGGAATTATTTTGGATTTATTTTGGGGACCTCTTCTTTCTTTAGAAAATTTCACTCTTGATGACTTCAGCCACTCTTATGGCTTCAGGTAATATTTATATGCAATATAGACCTTCACATCTAACTATATGACATCCCTAAAATGGAACTCTTAATTCCTTCCTCAAAGTAGTTCTTCAGTCTTACTCATACAAAACACAACTATCCATTTGACCATCTTTGATATCATCTTCTCCCTCAAAATTGATATCCCTCTAGCAGCAAACATTAACATCACAAATTCCTCCACAGTATCTCCACTTTTCCTTCTCCTTTGCTACCCTCTCACCCATGGTTTCCTCATCTATTCAATAACAGCTGAACAACTGTATAGCTTCCCAAACTGTTTCATCACTTGCATAATTACAGTCTTTTATATGTTATCACACATATTAGCCAAAGAAATTTAATTAAAAATTAGATTATATAATCTATTAAATCATGAAAAGATTAAATTAGATAATAAAATCAATTAAAATGAGATCATGCAATCGATTTCTTAAAATTGTGTGGGGTCCTATTGTTCTTGGAACACAATTCAAAATCCAAAACATGGGGGCTTCCCTGGTGGCGCAGTGGTTGAGAGTCCGCCTGCCAATGCAGGGGACACGGGTTCGTGCCCCGGTCCGGGAGGATCCCACATGCCGCGGAGCGGCTGGGCCCGTGAGCCATGGCCGCTGAGCCTGCGTGTCCGGAGCCTGTGCTCCGCAACGGGAGAGGCCGCAGCGGTGAGAGGCCCGCGTATCGCAAAAAAAAAAAATAAAAATAAAATAAAAAAAAATAAAGTAAGAATTCCCTTTAAAAAAAAAAAAAAAAATCCAAAACATGGGCAGTGAGGCCAGCATGACCTGATCCCTGCCAACCACTTCAGCTTTCTACCATTCATTTTCTTCAAAAAACTCCACAATGTCCTTTTTTTTCTAGGTTTGGAATGTCTTAGTTCCTTTCAGCCTCTAAGTCTTTAAATATGTTGTTCCCCCTACATGGAATTTTCTTCAGTGCCATCCCTTGTATCATTTATAGGAGAGTTTTTGCAAATTAGCCCCAATTCCTCGCCTCTCACTATACCCACGTTTTTTGCAATATGACTTTGGAGGACCTTTCATCACAAGCATAGTCTACTTTACCACTGCTTAATTTGGCCTGGCCTTACAACCAAAATGCAGCAGAAGTGACAATCTGCCAATTCTGAGCCTCTGTTTCAAAATAGCTTTGTAATCTTTTGCTCACTCTCTTTCTCTTGGAACCCCACCCCACTATGATAAAAGCTGAGACTAACCTGCCGGAGCATAAGAGACTCTGTGCAGAAGAACTGAGTCAGTCCAGTTGCCCCAGCCTGTACTGAAAGGACCCAGCAAAATCAGTAGAGCTGCTTATTCCATCCCCAATATATAAGTGAGCGCAGATGAGACCAGAAAAACCACCTAGTAACCCAAAGATTTGTGACCAAAAATAAAGGTTTACTGCTATATACCACAGGGGTTTTCTCCTTGTTTGTTTAACAGCATTATTATAGCATTAGGTATAAAAAACACAATGTATCACTGGTATTGGATAAACTCTAGTTTTCATCCATCAGAGATTTCATCCATCTTGAGTCCTACTTTCCTGCACCACCAATAAATAACCCCTACATTTTAGTCTCTCAGAATTTCTTCAACTATTTATTAAGGTTTTTATGCTATGTATATATTTAGATGATCCCTTTCCCACTACATACACAGACTCATCATGGCCAAGGACATGTGTGTTTTGTCAAGCACTGTACCTTCAAAATATCAGAGTGCCTTACACATGATAGTAGCTCAGTAAAAACAAGTTAAATGAATTCATAAATATATGAATATATCTTTGTAATATATTGTTCCTGAAAAATAAGAATAAATTTTTATTTCCATCCTTGCATAGAAATAGAATAAACCTTATTTTATTCATGTGATGAAATACTATACAACAGTTAAAAGGAAAGAAGGAAACCAGCATGTAGAAATATGACTAAATTTTAAAACTTAGTGTAGAGGGGGAAAAAATGTTGCAAAAGGAATTGCACTCTGATATCATTTATACCAAGATTTAAAACAAAAGGAATAAAACACAAAGCCACACTTCAAAATATAATAATGAGGAGAATATAAACATCAATAAGTCTATTTATATAAAGAAAAAGAGTGAACACCTACTTCAGTATTTATTAAGATCTCAATTTTGTGCAGACCAACACTACTGAGTTAAGAGAATAAATAAAAATATAAACATTCCTTTTCTTGCTTTCAAAAATATAAGAGTAAAGGGTATGGCATCACGATGCTGGGCTGGGTTAGGTGAGGTGGTGTGAGAACTGATGCTGAAGGGGTTTTGTCAGCTGACAAAAGAGAATGCTTGAAATAGATTAATTAGATTAGACCATGCACGTTGTATCCATTCCTATACCTGTCTCTAAATAAAATTTAGCAGTCCAGTGGAGAAAATGCAGAAATTAAGCATCTGACTTGCCAGATTTATCCAAGCAATGCCGTCTTCCAACAGGGAATCTTTGTTAAGGAGATGCCCTGGGAAGATTATTTAAGCCCTGTACTGAGCCAAACACCAATAGGATTTAGAATGGTCCAACTTGGAGGTTCTCACAGATGCATTTTACCAGTCTCTGTGAGTCTCCTCAAGTCATCTTGACAAGAAGGAGCCCTCTTTGCATGCAGTTTTACATGTAGTTTGGCATTTCCAAAATCCTATTCCCCGGAAGTAAAATGAGCATCTTAGTCAGGAAACTTGAATTTTAAAAGAAAGATCATTACTATCAAACTTTGAGAATTCTGAAATCCAGACACTTTAGAGAAAGAAAGTAGTTGGGCCATTCTATTACTGATTACTACTAATGAGAGAAAAGGCACACAAAAAGAAAATCACACACCTGTATGCTTATCCTTGGAGGACAGCACACAGTCAGACTCAGGAAAAGTGAATTTCAGTACAGAAAGAGGGTGATGACATGTATTTAAAGAGAAAGGCAAGCTGGGTGATGTCTAAAAAGTGGAAATAGGTTGTGAGATTAAAAAAAAAAGAGGCCAAGACTTTGAAGACTTTGTGGGGGAAGAGAAACCCAACACAGTAACATCTTTGAATTCATGATTACTTCCCTTCCTAATCTTAATGTTAAGTGACAGTAAGGTCCCACTTGATGTCAGTGTTTATGAATTAAAAATGAGACCAGTTGTCATGGTTGGACTTTTCTCTGGGTGAAAATTCTGTTTTGGATTTCACCGTGGTTAGGTTTTCACCAGATGAATAAAATGAAGGAAGAAATGAGCAGTTGAGTCAGGGGTAACTGGAAAACAACGGTTTCAAAGGTAAATCAGGGAATATAGTCTGGTTAAAAACAGAATGATGACAAGGGGTGGGAGAGGGACAGAGGGTAGTTGTTAGGATTAATATATTATAGGATCCAATGAGTCGCAGTGTGGTTGGAGTCCATGGACTATAATAGGGGCAGTGAGCTAGATAGTTAAGAAGTGGTGTTCCAGAGTTGGGAAGGTTGAAAAATTAGATATGGGTGAAGCTTGGCATTTTAGATAGTGACAAGATTTTGGAGTCAACTTGACTGGGTGGCGTTTGGCTAAGGTAGAGAGATGAACAAGGTCAATGTAAGATAAAAAATCAAGGAACTGAGAAATCAGGTTATTGAATACTGAATGCTGAATATAGTGTAAGATGAAATGGCCAAGAATATGACAAGAGTGTTTTGGTGAAATTAACAATAAGCTAGGAGGTAAAGTCTCCAAGGAATGATGGGATGATCTGGAATGAGAACATGAAGACAACATGGGTAGCATAGTCTAATGGCCATGATCCTAGTGACTGGGGCATTACATATGAGAGGAAGGTCATCTAGAAGTGGCATTGAGGAAAAAGGGGCACTTTATCCTCACTCACAGACTGGGTAGTAAGAGGACATGGTACACACTGCTATATTTAATATAGATAACCAACAAGGACCTACTATATAGCACATGGAACTCTGCTCAATACTCTGTAATAACCTAAATGGGAAAAGAATTTGAAAAAGAATAGTTACATGTATATGTATCACTGAATCACTTTGCTGTACATGTGAAACTAACACAACGTTGTTAATCAAGTATACTCCAATATAAAATAAAAATATTAAGAAAAAGAGGACCTGGGAGAAAATAGTCACAAGTTTGGCGGAATACAAGAGAAGCAGCATCCTCAGATGAAAGCCAAATTTCAGGTGATGCAACCCAGTGAGGAGGAAGTCAACAAAGGTTAAGGGTATAAGGATTCGGCTGGTGACTGACTTCGTTTCATGAAGTCCAGGGAAGAACTTTAGCAGCTGGGGGAGGGTTGGCAAATGGGGTCAGAAGTGGGAACAAGCAGAGTTACGTGTAGATGAGGGTTTGGGCAGTAAGGGGTGACCTTGGAACTCTAGGCTTATTACAGTGCCCTATGTACAGCACAGTGGATCCCCAGCATATCAGAGATGGTAATGTCAAGGCAAATACGGAGGCAAGGATACGTGCTTGGGGATGCGTGGTGGAGGGTCTTGTCGAAACACCCTCTCCATTTCTGTTGGGAGAGCGTGGAGTTGAGGGGAAGGGACCTTATTCGGAGCATCACAGACTGACGTTTCCTTTTGTTAACTGCAGAAAGAGAGGTGGAGGGCAGAGATGAGATAACCGGGACCACAGGCCGTAAGATGCTTCTTTAGGACACCTGCCACTGGGGATGCTTGTGTTGAAAGCCTGACTTCTGCTGTCAGTCAGAGCCACGTTTAAAATCCTGGCTCTGCCGCACACTTGCTGTGGGAATTTAAGCAAGCCCGGGAACTGCTTTTCCCAGGGCTTGGCTTACTGGATACGTATTAACTTTTATAAATATTCATATTTATGTTAATAACCATAGTCAAGGCCCTAAACCTTCTAGACGTGCCAAAAAGAAGTGTCATAAACTTCGATGTTTGACTCAGCCAGATTTTGTTCCTTCTTAAATGAAAACACTAGGATTACTTTCTAAATGAATCCTGAGAGCAGTACAAAGACAAAAACAGAAAGCTTTGAGGCAACTGGTGGGGGGAACAGCCCCGTAGCACAGTTGTTTACATTTGATTACTTTTGCTTAAAACTGATGAAATAATTAAAATAAATCCTTTGTGCTCAAGGGATAGAACCCTAGTAAGATAAACTCTAGTAGCTCTTATGGATGGGATTTCTGGAAGAATTAAATGAGGGTTATATAATCCCCATTCATAAAATAGAATTAACTTATGCAAACAAACTCATTAATATGCATGTGAAAGTAGATCTGTCAACTTAAGTATTCTCAAATAGGTGGGGAAACACCCTGCAGTTGACTCCTTAAGTCATGCCTGCAGATCTAGACTTTCTCATTTGCATTTTCTGATGTCATGAGTAGAAATTTCTGACGGGATTATAGTTTGAAAACCTATTGTTTTGGTTGATGCTCAAACACATTTTTTTCTTGTTCTATATTCCAAAGGCATTGATTTTTTTTTTTTAAGTAAGCCTATAGTTATATTTGAGCAGGTGCACAAACACCGAAAATAAAGTTTACTTTGCTCACTGCTTCCACCTGTGTTTGTCACATAGTAGGTGCTCAATAAATATGCATTATTTGAATGTGGAAATAAATATGTTAATGGCTGTCTTAGAGTTTGGAAATATAGATTAACATTTGCTTTTCCCCTGGATTTATGTAGACCATATCATAGCTGCCTTTTTATATCACCTTGGGTTAACCTCTATATGCTGCTATTAGATTGTCTTTAGGCACTAACATAAGTCTTATTTTGAGACTGTATTTCCTGCTCAATATGGTATTGAGGCCAGCAACATACGTGTCACCTGGAAGCTTGCTAGAAACTTAAACTATTGGCACCCCCCTTTGGCCTCTTGAAACAGAACTTACGTTTAATAAGGTCCCCGAGTGATTTGTATGCATATTAAATTAACATTTGACAAGCACTAGTTGAATGATTAGGGAAGTGGGTTATAACATCAAGAATCTCAGGCATTACATCTCACCTACACTATTTTCTAATGACCCTAGGCATGTTACTCCACTTCTCTGAAGTTAATTTTCCTCGTCTATAAAACTGGGTTTATAATGGTAGCTTCTGTGTTACATGGTAGTTTGAAGGATTAAAGTAAATTATCCTCTTTAGCTAGAAAGAACTGTTGAGAAGGTTGTGACCTCCTTTTAGGAACATATATGTAAGCATCCATCATAGAGGATGTACTCAGTATCTTAAAACTTGAAATGCTTATGTGCCTTATTTTTATAAATTCCCATCATTCCCTGGCTCCTACAAGAATGGAGAAGGGGGTAACATAAATGTAACACCACCAGTTCAGGAAGCAGAACAACTTTCTTCCCAAACCATCAATCTCGGAAGTATAGGAAAAGGCACAGGCTCATTGAAGCACACCAAGAAATGTCCAGGAAAAATATTCTAACCTAGTTTTCTGAAATAGGTAGGCAGGACCTCTGGACTGAGTTATGCTTTGTGAGCCTTCCACAAAGAAGAGCCACATAATATGTGAATAAAGCAAGCATTGGATTCACCTGAAGTTTGAAAAATTTAGCAACTCATTTCTATTGCCTGTACAGAGGACCTACTGTGGTGGTGTCACAGCTATAGCCAGAGGTTGGTGAGATTTGCAAATAGAGATAGTGACATTGGCTACAGTGATAGTAAACTAGGCACATAGTTCGGGAAGCCTCTTAACTAACGCTATGGAAGAGGCTTAAGGAGTATCTAATGAATGTGAGCTGTTATTTTAAAGATATGATATAAGAAGTCACCGTAAGAAATCCAATGTTGTAAGCATTTGAGCAGGTTTGTGAGGGGAATGTGATCCACTGAATCACCCACTTTGCTCCTGAGGATTCACAAGAGAAGCTTCTCTCAGGTTCTAGAGTCAGAGCGATTATGCTTATAAGAACAATTGGCATGTTTTTATCCCCTGGAAGATATGAACCCTTTTTTGCCTTGGCCACTGAAAAGCTTAAGTTTAGTAATTGGATATGACTTTATGATATGAATTTTTATTCCCTTTTTATTTTACTTGAGATATTTTTCCCCTTCAGTTTAGCTGACAGATTGAGCCTCAGTTTTAATCCATATCATCTATTTTAATAACTCTCAGATATCAAGACTAATTATAAGACTGCTGTAATTGAGTGTGGCATTTGCACAAAGATAGACAAATATAACAATGGAAGAGAAAAGAGAGAGCCTAAATGCAGTCCCAAGCAGTGGGTATGCATGCTTGATTACCTTCAGAGATGGCACTATAGAACTGTGAGGCAAGGGCTGCATTTTTAATATCTTGGTTGGCTCGATTTGATCCCTATGAAGATATATATATTGAACCTACCTTGCACCATGCCAATAAATAAATAAATAACTTCCAGGTGCATTGCAGTTTTAAATATGAAAGACAAGACAATAAACTGTAGAAGATAATATAGGAGAGTATCTTCATTTAATCAGGGCAGGATAACGTTTCTAAAACTTTTTATAAAAAGCATCATTACATATAGGAAACAATCGATAAATTGGACTATATTAAATTTGAAAATTTCTGTTTATCAGAGACATGATTAAGAGAGTATAAAAAGGCAAGCCACAAGGTAGAAAAAGCTATTTCCCTACATAAAACCAACACTGTGCTGATATTTAGAATCAGTCACTAAGAAAAAGAAAGACAGCTCAATAGAAAAATGATTTAAATTTTTTTTAAAGCGGGGGAGGCTTTGCATGTATCCAATACACATGTCAAAGGTGCTCAAGTTCATTAGTTATCAGGAAATGCAAATTAAACCCAAATGAGATACCCTTACATATCCTCCCCAAAAGCTAAAATTTAAAAAAGACTGACAATACCAAGTGTTGTGAAAAAAACATTGCTGGTAAAAAGATAAATTAATAAAACCACTGTAGACAATAGTTGGCATTATCTTTTAAAGTTGTACATATGCATACCCAAATGCCCTATAATTAATTCTACACTATGGTATATACAACAGAGAAATGTATACACAAATGTACTGAAGATAGATACATGATTATTCGTAAAGAATTATTCATCTTTGCCGCTAGAAACAATCCACATTTCCATTAAGAGTAGACGTCATTCATAAATTGTAGTATGTTCGTACAATAAAATATTATATATCAATGGAAATTAATGATCTACAGCTACCCACAACAACATGGATGAATCTCACAAATACTGTCGGCTACAAAGCCAGACTCAAAGGAATATATATTGTATGGTTTTATTCATATAAAATTCAAAAAGACAATATTTAATTATATATTTACAAGTCAAGATAGTGGAGAAGAGAGAGAGAGAGTAGTAACAGGAAGGGTAGACCAGGGGAGGGCCTTCTGGAGTGTTCCCAGTTTTCTGTTTCTGAATCTGGTTTAGTACTGCTTCACTGATCTATGTATGTTTTGCAATTTTCTTGTATGTGTTTTGCTTCTTGGAAAAGATTGTATATAAATTAATACGTTAAAACATGATGAACATTTCCAGAGGTTACCACCAAATCCTCTTTATCATTTGAATTTACTTTTTAAACATTTAATTCTAGTCTGCTATTTTGGTAACACATTAATAATAAACCCCAGAAAATAGTTCATCTGATTCTTTAGTACAAATAAAAATTTTGCTGTGATTCCTGACCAAATTTATAAATCTCAAAAGCAAAATCTCTACAGGCTATGTTCAAAACTTCCTCAAAATCATTTGTCAGATAGCATAAGAGTAATAAATAAGCACTTCAGCTTTGGGTTTCTTTCTCAGTTTTACACATCAGAAAATCTCAGTTTTGATCGGATGAATACCTTACTTTCTAACGTTGTCTTCTCCCACCCCAGCTCTTTGCCTGTGCACCTCGAATGTACAACTTTATTCAAATGGACCAAAAAGACTAGGTCCTGCTGAATATGAGTAGAGGTGAGGGATAAGAGAAGGCCTGCATTTTTAAAAAGTATCATTTCTGATAAGATACATAAATAGATGTCCAGCAGTGATGATGAAGAGAAAATGAGGCTAAAACATTGGATAATCCACTGTCCTGTTGATTGAAAAAAATAAAAATAACAGTGGCTTGCTATAATTCAACCATGCAGCTGCTCTGAGTCCATTTGTTTAAGGCTTAGATTAGTTTTAAAAGCGAAGGCAAACTCTTCTCCTTTTTATGATACCCACTGACAGTTATTACATTAAGATAAATTCAGAATATTAAATCCATTGCTACATTGTTTAATGCTGTTTCCAAAATGATCATTAAAAATCAATACTAATTTATCAGATTTCTTTTATTTAATAAATTAAAGGAAAATATTTATTTACCCACTTTGTTTAGATACTTTTCTGATGTACAAAAAAAAAAAGGTTAAAAACCATCTAGCATTTACATTTATAATTAGATACGCATTACCCACTTAACACACACTTCACAATTATCAGAGCCTTTACAGTTTCCAAATGCGTTTTTGTGTTATTTTTAAAACCCCTTCTCTTGAGTTTTAATTTGCTTTTCAGATATAAATGCACTTTGTCAGTATATCTTCAGGATCATGTATAACTGTTTTTATATTTCTTATATATGAAAAAATATTAAAGACATTCTGAATTCATCAGTACCCAATGAAGATTTTAAAATTTATTTCTAAGATGTGAGAGGGTTTTTGTTGTTGTTTTTCATGCTTGTACAGACCCTGGGCAAGAGACAGAAATAAAAATACACATCACCTACAAATATACAGATATCTTAGAAATCCTCGAAAGAGCCAAAGGCTTTGATATCATTACTTTTACTTGGAGACCTTTTCTGTTGTTCTCTGACTATGGGTTTTGGATTCATGTGGATTCTGTTTTACTTCCTCTATCTACAAATAAATTATATTTAAAAATTATTTTCAGATGGAGATGTGAGAAATTCTAAGTCTGTGGTAGGTTGGTGACCTTGGACGAGTAACATAATTGCCCCACTTCGAATTTCTTTAATTTCTTCATCTGTAAAACATGGTTTAGGAGAGCTTACAGGTATAGAATAAAGATGAACAGCATTGCAGATATAAAACCCTTGGCATTTCTCTGGAAAAAAGAATTATGGTGATTGTAAATGCCTGCATGTTTATAGCCCTTTAAAATGAAATATTATCGCATTTTAACCTTGAGCCACCTAAAATCAACCCTGTGACACGGAGCAAGAATCCCTTAACCCCATCCTACAAGTGTTAGAAATGAGGTTTGGAACATCCCTAAATATGTGTGCCGTGGTTTTAATAATATTAGTAATATCATTAATTTATCAGACTGATATTTTTAAGGGGAAAAGTATGTGGCGTTTTCAAGCAACGTTCTATAAATAACTTGAAAATTCTTAACATCAAAGTATTTCCATTGTTCATAGGATAAGTACTGAAGTCCCCAAACTTGGGCTATTAATAGTTGCATGGGCAGAACTCTGCCAAGCTCTCCATCAACAACTCAACAACAATATATCAGGTGCCCTTACCCACTGCTCTACATGTAATCATAAGTATTTGGGCCTTACAGTAAACCTACATAAGGTGGGTACTACTGACACCTCCATTTTACACTTAAATTCGCACCTGTGCACAATGTCACATAGAGTGGGGAATATTTTTCAAACATAGGCAGTTCATGCCTGGTACCTCTGCCTAAAAGCTTCATGATATGAGGAAGTTCTGCAGGTTTCTCTGTCATCTCCTAATATCACCCAATCATTCCATTTTTTGTAGATTAAGCTTGGAAATAAAGGGTCTCCAAAATTTGGATATACCTGGCTCCAAATTATGTTTCAGCCTTGTCCTAGAAAACCAGTTATCTCTAAATCATGGCCTTTCACATTCCAGGCACCCTGGCCTGGGTTTTGCCATTGCCCTCTCATTTTCTCTAATGCTTGAGACTTGTTTGCATTTGCATTTCCTCTCACTCTCCTGTCAACCTGAATGTTCTCCTCCACCTACTCTCTGTGTTTGGAACACAAACTAATATTCCAAGGCTCAGTTCAAGCCCAATTGCCTTTGGAAGGCTTCCTTTGCCCTTTGTCCAATCCAGACAAACTTTACTACTTCCTTCTCTGGTCTCCCTTATAGGTTACATCTCACATCATCTGAGGCTTTTTTTGAGGAGGTACAGTGGGCAGTAAGAACTTGGACTCCAGGTTCTGATTGCCTGGGTTTGAATACTGACTGTGCTACTTATGTGTGTGATTTTGGGCAAGTTAGTTAATTCTTCTGTGGCCTCAATCTGCTCATCTGAAAATGGGATTATAGTAACTTCATAGGGTTGTTGTGTAAGGCTCACTGAAGTTAATTTACATAAAAAGCTCGGAACGGTGCCTGCTATATAATATGTACTATGCAAATGCTAGCAATTTCTTTCCTTTTTTTCTTGCACTCAAGATTTCACCTGCCTGCTCTGTGAAGACAGGGAGCAGCTATTTCTTATCTATCATTTAATCTTTACTCCCTAGCACAGTGCTTGATGCATATAAATAAGGTGTTTTCTGGTTGCTTGGTGGATGAATAAATAAATGACCATTCATTTATTCAACTAGTCCAGCTTCGGTCTAGCTAGGCTAGGAGGCTCCAGCAATAATGGAACAAACTTATGTGAAATGGTATCTGTGATTAAATTTTAAATAGTGCAGGACCAAAAAAGCCCTATTCATAAGTAACGTTTATCCCAATGTTGATCTATTCATTGGTAGAGTTGTATATTATGAGTGTCTAAAAAAAATACAGCTCAGTGAAATCATGGATTTCTTTCAAAATGCCTATCTTTTTTACTCAAGGATGACATTTTAAACAGCAATGACAGATGCAATGTTCTCTCACAGAAGTACGGAGTAATTCATTAACATACATATGAAAGGAAGGAGTCTACATTCAACCTTTACCACCAAAGTCCTTGAGAAATAAAAGAAATTCAAAGCAGCTACAAGTGTAGCTTGTAAAAAGTCAAACCGGTGTTATCATTCAAGAATACCAGGGTGATAACAGGAGCTTTTGATGACTAGACACTTGCTGAATTTGATTTAGGGTTGAGGTTGGGTAGAGGAAGAAGAGAAGAGCTTAAATTAGAATCTATCTGAGAATTTGGAATGACAAAATCTTGCGTGGAAGAACTGAAGGAGACTTTTGCAATTAAATAGTTCAAAACATACTTTTGATAAGTCCACAGAGATGACTGACTTGTCTGAGTAACATAGCTGGTTAAAGACAGATTTTATTTAGGAGGATTTTTCATAACAGAGTTTTTTTATATTTGGGCTGCATTTCAAGATGGTTTCATGGTGGGATGATTCAAGGTGAGGCAGACTCTAACAGGCTGAGTCTAATATAAACTCCAAGGGTGCTTTTGAATTTCTGAACATCAGGACAGAAGTTGCAAACAAAAGTCATCAACTATCTAAATGTATTTACCTACAGAGTCTCTCCCATGGACAAGTTAGTTACTGAAAGGCTGTTCATAATTCATTTGTTCTGAAGGTCAAAGTGGCACTATACAGTTGACTGCCAACTGGTAGGAAGCAGAGTTGTTGACACAATTTTATTTTGATGTATAGCTTTGTTCTTACCTATGGAAATTTGTATTAGGGCTTCTGGACCCAATTTCTCTGTCAAGAAGAAGATAAATATCTTATATTAAATGTTTAGTGTCTGTCTTACTTTGGGCTCCTTAGAAGCAGAGTCTGATGCAGAGATTCAGGGTGTTGATTTATTGAGGAAGCACTCCCAGGAGAAATGGAGGGATGGAAACTGGATAGAGCAAGGGAAGGGGCTAAGCAAGAAGGTGTCTCAGCTGTTGTCTAGCTCCATCCTGACCCCATGGGGAGCTCTAGGGCATGCATTGAAGAACAGGGGCAGCTGTGGGCATTAACAGCTGAGCCCACTGCCCGTTAAAAGGGATCTGGACCCGGCACCAACAGCATCTACCACCAGGCTTATTGTGAAGGTTACTGTCCTACAGATATGGCCTATTATTTCAACAATGATTATACCAATAGCAAATGAAATAAAGAAAAAAGGTCCACATAATTTGTGTGGGCAGTGTTTGAAAAGGACTGAATACCTTAACACAAAAGCCATAAGTTTTAGAATCTGAACTTTTATACTCAAGTTACAACTGGTTTTCTAACAATATGCTTTTAAAAAAATTCCAATCTCAGTGAGCCTCAGACTTCTAATCTGTAAAATGGGGACAACAATAGCATCTTCCTCTTATGGTTGTTCCACAGTTCAAGAAAGGTAATATATGTAAAATACCTAAAAGTCTTGAAAACAAGGGAACAGCTGGTCTGGAGAAAGTTTTAAAATGTAAACTAGATTTTTTTATGAGTAACTGTAGCAGTTTGAAATATGTAGATGTTTGGCCAACTTGAGAGAGTAAATGAAAATATAAAAAGAAGAATTAGAGTTACCGTTTCCTGAGTGCCTATAAGGGACCAGGGGTTTCGCATTCATTACCTCAGTTAATCCATTTCACTGTCCTGTGGATGCTGCTGTAATTCTCATTGTATACATTTCATAAAAGAGGCTTAATATTGTTAAGAGGTGACCTAATATCATACTACTGGTTGTTTTACAAAGATAGAATTTGAACTCAGATCTGTTTGTATTGAAAATATTAGCATTTGACCACCATTGTTGCGATGTTCAGAAAGGTACAAAAGCCTTTCTAGCAAAATAGACAATGTTGAAAATTTATGAAAGTAGTGGTGAGAACTCAAATTAAGTTGAGGGTGCGGCTCTTGGCTTTAGAAACTTTCCATTTGGTTGGAGACTTGCATTTGGATTCTACTTTTTCTGTGCAAAGAAACAGAACAGATACTTAATAAGGAAAACTTACTCTTTTTTTTTTTTTTGATAATTATGGGAGGAAAAAAAGCCAACTGAAATGATTACTTTTATTCCCCTGAATTCTGATGATATCACTTTTTAAAAACTTGTGGTAAAATATGTATAACATAAACTTTACCATTTAAACCATTTTAAGTATACAATTCTTTAGTATTAAGTACATTTGCATTGTTGTATAATCCCCATCCATCTCCAGAATTTTGTAACCAATCCAAACTAAATCTCTGTACTCATTAAACAGTAACTCCCCATTTTCCTTCACCTAGTCCATGGAAGCCACCATTCTACTTTCTGTCTAGGAATTTGCCTAGTTACTTACCTCATATAAATGGAATCCTACGATAAGTATCCTTTTGTGTGTGTCTTATTTCACTCAGCAAAATGTTTTCAAGGTTCATACATGGTGTAGCATGTAATAGAATTATAAAATTTCCTTTTTAAAGTGGAATAATATTCTGTTGTATGTTTATACCACATTTTGTTAATGCATTTATCTGTTGATGGGCATTTGGGTCCTTTCTACCTTTTACCTGTTATATATAATGCCACTATTAACATGGGTATACAAACATCTGCCTGAGTCCCTTCCATCCTTTGGGGCATTTACCTAGAGGTGGAATTGTTGTGTCATGGTAATTCTATGTTCAAGTTTTTAAGGAACTGCCGTGCTGTCTTCCACAGTAGCTGTACCATTTTACATTCGCACCAGTAATGCACAAGGATTCCAATGTTTTCACATCCTTGCCAATTCTTGTTATTTTCTTCGTGTGTGTGTGTGCGTGTGTGTGTGTGTTTAAAATAATAGCCATCCTCATGAGTGTGAAGCAGCATTTTCTGGCTCTGATTTGTATTTCTGTACTGATTAGTGATGTTCAGGATGTTTTCATAGAGAAATTCCCAATTGGATATTTCTCTTCTATTATGTTCTCTCTTTTTCTTTCTGCCTCTCTTCTCTCTGTCTCTCTATTTCTCTGCCTCTCTCTTTCCCTTCCTCTCTTTTTGGAAGAGTAACCTTATTAATGAGATTATGCATATGCATAGATTTGCATGTGGATACAAATGTAATTTCTTTGAACGAAATTTCAGAAAACCTATTTTGCAAAATTAATATCCTGTATCTCTTAAATGAGATTAGAAGAAAGAATTTGTAAGTGGAGTCTTCTGGGCTGTAAGTCATCAACACATTTTTTTTTTTTTAATAGAAAGCTTTCTGCTTTTTTCCATGGTCTATGTCTTGACTTAAGGTGTTTTTTTTTCTTTTTTAAAGGATGTTTTTATTTATTTATTTATTTTTGGCTGCACGGGGACTTCCTTGCTGCCTGTGGGCTTTCTCTAGTTGCAGTGAGCTGGGACTACTCTTCATTGTGGTGCATGGGTTTCTCATTGCAGTGGCTTCTCTTGTTGCGGAGCATGGGCTCTAGGTATGTGGGCTTCAGTAGTTGTGGCACGTGGGCTCAGTAGTTGTGGCTCGTGGGCTTAGTTGCTTCACGGCATGTGGGATCTTCCTGGATCAGGGCTCAAACCCATGTTCCCTGCATTGGCAGGCGGATTCTTAACCACTGTGCCACCAGGCAAGTCTCCATCAACACTTTTCGATTCATCTTTAAGATCTTTGTGCTCATTTGTACAAAAAGTAAACCACTCAGAGTTGTATAATAGCAGTAGCAAAGCTAGACCTGGTATGTTCACCTTTTGAAAAGAAGTTATTTACTACTTGGAATGAACAACTGACTTAAGTAAGGTGGCGAGAGTACTTATGAAATACAGGAAATGAAGGGAGATACTTTATAGGTGATTAAAATATGTTGGTTATGTTTAGGGTTGATTCAAGAGATAATTACACTCAACCAAATCTCTCCATGGACTTAGCAGGAAATGTTTCAGGCGTGGGACCACTACAGATACTGGACACGAAAGGCAGAGTTATGTGGTTCTTTTTTTGTTTTTGTTCTTGTTTTCAAGTTTAAGACTTGGAACATAAGATCCTTTAAGTCTGCAGGAGAAAGATCAGCTAATGGATGTAGGCCATTCTTCTTTCTGCATGAATAGTAATAGAAACGATTTTAGGGATCAACAGTCACACACCTTCAACTCAAAAAAAGGAAAATTTTGTGAAGAGACAAGAAAGTCAGCAAGGACAGAATTGATTTTCCCGTTCATCCAAATGAAAGCATACAATTTCTTCTTAATTGAAACCTTTCCTCTTTTTTTAGCAAAGAGAAAATATGATTTAACTTTGAAAAACTTCTAGTTACACGTATTTTTAAAAGCAGAAAAAAGGTGAGAAAAAATAATGTAGGGGAATAAAAATATATATTTTTTGTTTAAGAAGGGGAACAAAGAGGAGGAAATAGATGGCCATGTAAAGCATAGTGCATTAATTTTCATCGTAAGTATTCAGTTATTTTCAAGAATGGATAGAATCCATAGCTTTAGAGAAACTCCAGGGTATAGCAAATAAATGTGCTGTATGTGTTTTCCTTTGCCAGAAAGTCAAACTTATTCTTATGCAATCTGATCCAAATCATGTGTATCTTCTAGGGTTATCGCCTATCCAGGTAGGAGATATAATTCTTTTGGCAGGATCATTGACAGTCTATGGAGCAATTGTTTACTTCTGTAAAATAAGTTTCTTATTAGTATTTTGCTTGCTATTATTTTTCCAAGTGCTGGTCTTAGCTGAAATGCAGACATCAAGTATTGTGTTTATCTTTACCGTAAGGTTCAAGCAGCCATCAGCCTTTGTTCAGATTCCATTTAGCTCTATAAACTTTTGCATTATCCTTTGATTTCTGCAGATATAAATACATTCAGATACACTTAGTAATGTTTGTGTGTATGTATACATGTGTATGTGTGTATATATAGGACCACATACATATATGTACATATGTATAATGTGTGTATATTTATGACCGCATGCATATATATACGTATGTGTGTGTGTACTTATTTCTGAATATGCTCACATACATATTCAGAAACAATGCCATCCCCAGAATGGTCAACATAGGGGAGCTATGTGTAGAACAAGGCATATTTGGAACACAAGAACACATATTTGGAACACAAGATTTGCAATGGGAAACAGACCCAATTGTTAATTTATATATCTAGTGATGACTAAAGTAGTTCTACAGGGTGGGCTTTGGACATATATTTTATTTTTTAAATTTCAAAATAATTACTTTTTCAAAGTAACAGAATCATAGACCTTTTCATGAGGGCTGCAAAGAGTAGCTTCTCACGCTTTGGCCCCTGATATATCCTCTGAGGTGGACACGGGTAGGGATTGGGTCAGGGAGGGGGTACAAAAGGAGACATTTAAGGCTTCTACTTCATCCATATCAACAGATGTAATTACTTTCAAACAAGGCTTTCCCTGGATCCAATATGAAACATTTCAGCCCCTGGAAACACTACAAAAAAACTATATAAGGAGCAGTATGTCTGTTGTTCATCTGCTAATGTCCCCAAATGTCACCAAGGTAATTATTTGGATGACATTTTTGTGATGCAGCTGGACATTGTTACAGTTAATATAAAATCTGCCTTTGGCAACTACTTTATTTCCACCTACATCAAACTGTGGATGCATGATCACTTTTCCTGGGAGAATACTAGCCTCCCCCAAAAGACATCTCTGCCCTCAGCTTTTGCTTCGTGTGCTCTGCATACTAATACCCAATGCAAAAGAAAAAGGAAAAAAGAGTAATATATATAATCTTTATCTTAATATGTATATCTGGAACTTTCAGAGATATTTATAAATATAATTCACAAAATACAATAACACTGATATTTCCTTTCTTTTTTGAAATAGATTTCAGCTATCCCCAGGAGTCTGAATTCACAAAATGCACACTGTTAAAACTTTTTGCCTCTATAAATTCATATTTGCTCTCAAAGAGCATGTGATTGGCAAAGCTGGATTTTTTTCTACTATGATTATAATAAAAATATATTTTTAGAAACATAAAGATTATAGATTTTTCCCACAAACTCACATGCAAATTGGAGCTTCGCCTTCTGGCTCAGAATTGTTCCCAGAGGGTTGGTGGCCAGGCACTGGTACGTGCCAGTATCTTGATCTGTGCGGGGGCTACTGATTGCCAAACTGCCTCCGTCCAACCTGTAGTGATAGCTCATGGTAAAATCAATATCTGTGCCATTTTGCTTCCACCTTCAAGGAAAAAAAAATCAAATCATGTTTCTGATATACAGAGTTGACCACTCCTGTGTTAAACAACATGCACCTGTAATTCCTGAGACTGTTAAAATGAAACAAAACATGGTTTTATGTGGATATATCCCACCAGTTTCATAAAAGATAATTGTCTTCATGAGCTCTGTGATATCAATAACTATGTTATTTTGAAGATCTTCTACTCTTTACAGATTATGAACATTCACCCAAATGTGTACAAAGAGGCAATAGAACTCTTGAGAAATAAAAAGTAGACATTCAGTCAATAAACCTGGCTGCCCTATTCCTATAGCAACTTTTCAAATAACACGTACCATACCTGAACACGCACAACTGATACTGCAAAATTGAATGTCAAAAATGATTTAGACAGGGCTTCCCTGGTGGCGCAGTGGTTGAGAGTCTGCCTGCCGATGCAGGGGACGCGGGTTCGTGCCCCGGTCCGGGGGGATCCCACATGCCGCGGAGCAGCTGGGCCTGTGAGCCATGGCCGCTGAGGCTGCGCGTCCGGAGCCTGTGCTCCGCAACGGGAGAGGCCACAACAGTGAGAGGCCCGCGTACCGCAAAAAGAAAAAAAAAAATGATTTAGACATAGAAATCCAAGAAAAATATATTAGAAATGGCACAAAGAAAGCCAGCAAAGATTTTACAATGCCAATTTGAGGCCGATAACAAAACAAAAATAACCAGAGTACTTTAGAACATGATTGTCTCTGTTAGTCTCTTACTAGGAAAATTAATTTCAACAGTATTTAGAAATACTGAATATTTTTCAGTATTTCTACAGTATTTAGAAATATTTCAACAGTATTTAGAAATGCCAAACTAAAATTATACCTTAACAAAAACAAATGCATTTTGAGAAGTTTCTATTTTAGGCTGCAAAAAGTTTCTTGGCTTACCTATTAGTCAACAATCTTTTTGTACATGAATTAAGTATCAGAAAGGCCTAACAGTTATATTTATTTTCAAAGAAATATAAGATGTTTTAGAAATTGCATTTGGTCATTTTAAGATGAATGAATAGCCAGTAATTATCTTTAACTGGATTCACTTCCCCCACCTTGCAACCCCTAACTTCCATCAAAATATTCAGACATTTTGAAATAAGAATATTACATACTTAAACAGATATATTTCTAGGGCACAAGCTGTGTGTAGTCATACAAAGCATTTAAGAAAAGAGATATTTTAACCTTTTTTTTTTTTTTTTTGTGGTACGTGGGCCTCTCACTGTTGTGGCCTCTCCCATTGCGGAGCACAGGCTCTAGACGTGCAGGCTCAGTGGCTATGGCTCACGGGCCCAGCCGCTCCGCAGCATGTGGGATCCTCCCGGACCGGGGCACGAACCCATGTCCCCTGCATCGACAGGCGGACCCTCAACCACTGCGCCACCAGGGAAGCCCATTTTAAACTATTCAATTAAGATAATCAGTCAGAAAAACAAGTGAGTGGCCTCTTCCTATGTAATATAGCCAATTTCCAAATCATATTTTTGTAGGGTCTATGCCAGCTTTGCAGTTTCTTCCCTTATTTTGGTAGAGGTAGCTAACTGTAAGAAAGGAATGACATTTTATAGCATTATTCCAGATGTCACTGGCTTTTTTAGGAGTATTCTGAAACATCCCGTGGAAAAAGTCTGGCAAATATCTACAACAGTAGAAAAGAAATACGGACTTAGGTAATCTACCCTATTAAAGATGAGAAGTGATTGACCAGATATCAAATCATCCAGAGGTTTTGAACAAACTCTGTCACTTTTAAATTATTTAGCCAATTCTTGTGCACCTCAACTTCATTTTAATAAAGGAAGTTGAAAGACAGCAGTCAAAAATAGTATATTTCATTTGCCTGAGCTATCTGCCAAATTTTTTTCTAGAAAAATTTGTTCGGCCTCTTGTTCTAATTTCAGAAGAAGAAAATGGCGAAAACTATTATTTTTTAGGCCTATCTGAAGCTTCGAATATTCTCCTTGCCAGCACTGTAATACTGTCTTACATGGTCTTTTAACCTTTGTGTTCCCTTTCATTTTCAATGCAAAGGCTATACAGCACTTAGTTGGCCAGCTCTCTTTAATTTTGGAATCAATCACTGAAATAACTGCTGTCATCATTATATGCTCCTAATTAAGCTCAGTAATTGTTTTTCAACACAAATTCAAAGTTGTTGGCTTAGCTGCAGCAAATGAATTTTTCACAGTATCCCCATAATCATTCTAATCACTATGGTACAATGATTATTAAACTGTGCATATAGATCAAGGGTTCAAGTCGTGATGTGGGCTTTGTCTTAATTAATATGTTTAAATCAATGGAGAAATAGTATTAATGAATTCAAGTGATTGTCATACAAATGTTACGGATAGAATTGCATGCCCAGGAGAATTATCCCATGATGCAAACTAGGAAATATGCTATAGATGATTATTTTAAGCATCTGCCTTAATATCATATTAATTCCATGAAACATATGGATTTGAACTAAAATCTTGAACTTTTTCTGGTGAACATCCTTCCCTATTGAGTAGTTAAGAATATAATGGCTGGGGGCTATATTTGTTTGCTGGCCTGTGATAATGCATGAGAGTGTGTGTGTGTGTGTGTGTGTGTGTGTGTGTGTGCACGTGAGTGTTTTTCACAACTGAGCCTTGCTTTAGAATTACACGGAGCACTATTTCTGGGCCCATCCCTAGACCTTTGAAGAACTTCAAAAATATAAATTTTTTAGTAGTCTCTCTGGGTGATCGTAATGTGCACTAAACTTGGCTCCATTGACCCTGTGGAAAGAGTCCTAGGCCTAGCTTTGACATTCCTTTGCTGTGTATGCTTGTGCAAGTAATGACTTCTCCAAAAATCATATCCATCAATTATAAAATTTGCACAATAAAAATATCCTGCTTTATCACATGAGGTTGTTAAGAAGATCAAGTGAGGAAATGAATAAAAAGAATAGAAGGCAGAGTAACAACTTTTATGATTTTTACTCAGAGACCTAGAGCTTCTCCAGACTTAAGAATGTCTTTGTGACTGGAGTAGATTAAATTAACAGAAAGGAACCTCCTCTTGTGACCAGGTCCAGAGAACATGTGTTAGAAATCCTCTATGACATTCAAAGATAGTGTATCTGATAAAGAGTGTATCCAACGTAAAAATGATTTATGTGTGTGTTCCTTCATTTTCCCAAATAAAAGATATATTCTGAGCTGGAACTAAGCTCATTACTATCTGATTTTCCTAACATTTTTAAAGTATAACAATCCTACCCAAGTACATTTTTGCATAACCCATTTTCCTTCCCTTAACAAAGCTTCCTGGTTAGATGTTAATTGCCATGTGTTGCCTGGTCTTTTAAAGAATAAAGAATGATCCTTTCCATGGGAAAACTTCTGTGCCGACTTGCCTGACATCTGTATCTTCTTGTTTTCTACTGAAATCCTGTCTGTGAAGGTGTTGACTCCAACTGTAAGTGACTTTAGGCAAGTTACTTTTAAACTGTTTCCAAAGTTCTGCTTTAAATATTGCTTATTTTCTCCTATGAGATTTCATTTGCTAAAGGAATTTACTAAAAGGAATAAAACACACCTTAAAGTCAACCACACCCTCACTTTGTGGATAAGGAATCCAATGCCAGGAGAAAGAAATGATTATTCCAAGGTCACATATGGAATGGATCTAAGTCAAAGGCTCTTTAATACGGCTTCACACTATATCCAAATAACCTCAAATAATGTTAGACTCTGAATCATAAAGATTGTTCCTCTATTTCATATACACACACACAATCTAAGATGAATACAGTTACGATGTTTTTTAAAAATAAATTTTAAGTTAGAAAGGATTATATTAAAACTAAATTTTGTATTTTGTTGCTAATGTGCATTGTCTGAAATACCTCTGCCCTTTGCTTTATTATCAAGAAAATTGGGTCTTAGTCTGACATTTAAGCATTAAAAACTTGGTTTTGTTCTCACTCTTTTTTCAAAGCCTCTTGCCTATGAGTATTTTATACCATGATATTAGAGCCGAGCTAAACCTGGTTATGGGGATTGGAAATAAGAAGCTAAATTACCTCCTAAATTAGGAGGTCTTTAGCCTCCTAATTTTTACGTATGTTAGAAACAGAAGCCATTTCACAACACTGGAATTTGCAATCTCTTCATTCAGTGTATTTCTTCATAGATAATATTAGCAAATTGTTGTGAGAACCACTGTTTTATATCTTTCGGCCTGTTAATAAGCCAATAGATATTTTTATATAAGTACATGATTGACTGATGATTTATCTTACTTATACTTAGCAAATGTTTCTTATTTTATAGGGATTCATACTTTTTTTTTCCTTTCTCTAACAAATTCTGTCAATCTTTAGGATCAATCAAATTGGCATTCAAAAATAAAATTCCAACTTAAACTGTAAGGTGATCCTGAAAAATGTGTTAATCACATTTTTATATATTTAACCAAATTTAAGTTAAGTAAGATAACTCTGTATTTAAGGAAAACAAACCACCAACCATGAACTGGGTGAACCAATTTATAAGCTAAGTAATCTTCATCAACCAGATGGACTTTATTGGTTTGGGTGCCCTAAAGATAGGAAAGCTTTAATAAAGTGTAGTAAGACACAGTTTTTCAGCTCTTTTGTTGTAAAAAACAAATCCTGAAGTTCTTTTGACAAAATACAATGTAAAGGAGAGTTCTCTTTAACTTTGTGCGTTTAAGTCATTTAGCTAGTTAATCTAGACAATCTTAAGATCAAAGTAATTATACATAGAAATTTGGTATTTTTAATGGAACATAAAAATCACGCCAAGCCAGCTTATTTTGCCAAATTGGACTGAAATTGTTGCTTTTTGTGTGTGATGATTTAACTTAACTACTAAAATTTAAGACTTAAAAAAATGCTTTTAAAATCCCAAAGCCAATAGTGATTTTAAAATCAATAGTGATTTTAATATTTATTCTACTTTTCCTGTATTCACACTGCATATGCAGTTCTTACCAACAAAATATCTTTATGATTTATATAAGCATAATACATACATGCATATATTTTTAAATTTGTGAAGTCCACCCACAAGGTGGATCAGATTCTGCCTTTACTGCAATATTCTAAGAACTGAAACACTACAGAACTTTCTGCCTTATTATTTCAGAGGTAATATGTGAGGAGCAAATATATATTTTTCTACTTGCCCAGAATGAAAATTCCTTTTCTGCATTAGATGGTACATAGCTGTCTTCAACATGTTTTTCTAAAACCAGTGCTTTTTGGGTGATGGAACATGTCAGTGGAGCCACAAAAATTAGTCGGATAAAATAAAGTTTCCATCTGGATTAATTCCTTTTAGGGGAACATTTTCACAGGCGTTGTATATGGGGCAACTGAGGCAGTGGCTCCAAATTGTGGGGAAGGGAGTGCAAAATGAACTTGTGCTTTATAGTCTTTCATATTGGGGAAACAAATCTTTTCCTGTCCTTTCCCTTTATTTTTTCTTCTTTTTTCCTGTATTCCTTCCCTCCTCCCTTCCTTCCTTCCTTTCTTCTTTCCTTCCGTTTTCTTTCTTTCTTTTCCTCTGTCAATTCTCTCCATAACATGGCACTGCATGGCACCAATCTCAAGAATAACTGTTCTAAGCAGACCTAATCAATAAGTCATAATAGTGGTTGCTGCGGGTGGGGGTGGGGTAGTCATCACTTGGCAAGTGGCATGAGGGAACAGTTTGCCGTACCAGAAATGTCCATATCTTCATTTGAGTGGTGGGCACGCAGCTGTATACCTATGTAAAAATTCTTTGAGCTGTACACTTCAAATTAAGTCACTTTATTGTGTGTATATTTTACCCCGAAGACAAAGAAAAAAAACAAGCAGTGTGGTACTCAGAAGTAGAACTTTACCTATAATGGGGTGAAGGGTAACCATTAGCAGCACAATTCAGGATGATTTCAGATTTTGACAAATCCAAAGGAAAAATAACATCTTGTGGTTCCTGGGTAAAAATAGGACGGCTCAAACGACCATCACCTGGAAAAAGAAAAGAATTACACCACATGAAAAAACCTGACCCTGTTTTGAATGCAAGTCTGAATTAGACATCAAGTCAATACATAGTTTTAAAAACATTTTATCTTGAAATAATCGCAAACATATGGAAAATGTTTCAGAAATGGTACAAAAATTTTCTTTCCATGCCATTTAGAGTAATTTTGCAAATTTATGCCACATCATCCCAAATAAATTAGTTTATATTTCCTACAAAGCGTACGATAAAATGATCAAAATCAAGGAATTAACATTGATTCAATACTAGCATCTAATCTTCAGATCCCATTTCTCCATTTTCCCTAATAAAATCCTTTATAGCAAAAAGATCCAGTAGAGAATCACAGATTTCATTTAGTTGTTTTCTCCTCTTAGTCTCCTTCAATGCAGAACAATTTCCCAGTCTTTCCTTGGTTTTCCTCACCTTGGTACCTTTGAAAATTACAAGGCACTGATCTGGTAAAGTTTCACTCAATTTGGGCTTATCTGAGTGTCGACAGGGTAGGGGTCCTGGTAGGAGCTGTGTGCTGAGGGTATGGGTAATAAAAAGGGTCTATAAAGATTTTAAAAAACAGTAATAAAACCAATGAGAAAACTGGTTCTTATTTTTAAAAATTATCACCATGAAAAAGACTGGTCCCCACCAGCCAGACTATATTGATCACATTGTCTTGCCATCTTGTCCCTCCATTCCCCTCACCCACTGGGTGCACCACTTTGTCTGCTGTTTCATTACAGTTAGATTCAGGAATGCTGTATGCTTCAGATTGTATCCTACCAGATAGTGCAGGACTTCTATTTGTCCCATTTCTGCTGAAGTTAACTTTGATCACTTGGTTAACGTGCTGCTGCCTGCTAGACTTCTCCACTATAAAATTGCTTTTTTCCCCCCCTTTGTAATTGGTAAACATTTTGTGGTTAGGGACTTTGAGACAATGTAAATATACTGTTCCTTACTGAACATTTAAATTTTTTATTTATATATTTCTATCAGTATGATCTACTCTATCACTGTGAATCCATCGTTTCTTATTTTATTAAAGTTATGATCCATTACTATTTACTTTGTTGCCCAAATCATCACTGATTTGGCCAGCAGGAGCCATTCAAGCTGGTTTCTTCATCTTTTTGACATGTGCCTATCATTCTTTATACTATTCTTTACTTTCTGGTACAAGAAAGTTTTGCAGAATCACCTTGCATTTCTCCTGTTCCAGCCATCGAAGTAGTCTTTTTTTTCCCTAAGCAAACCTTGTTCCTTTTATTAGAGAATGGTATGTAGAAACCATGATCTGGAACTAAGTGTACTTATTGTTATTGAGGTGTTCTTGCTCTGAGGATTTTCAGTGTGTGCATGTGTGTGTGTGTGTGTGTGTGTGTGTGTAGGTTTTATAGATTATATGTGTGAATACATATAGATACTTACATGAATTTATAAACACATATGAATATATATAAATATGCATATGTATAATTTTATATACAGACATATATTTATGTAAATATGTATATATGTGTGTGTGTGTATATATTCTTATTCCATACTTCTATCTATCTATGGTGATTTATAGTGGGTTTATTATAGGTTTTTTTCTGTCTATATTTTTAATTTTATTTATTTTTGGCTGTGTTGCGTCTTCGTTGCTGCATTCCGGCTTTCTCTAGTTGTGGCAAGCGGGGGCTACTCTTCGTTGCAGTGCACGGGCTTCTCCTTGTGGTGGCGTCCCGTGTTGCGGAGCACAGGCTGTAGGCACGCTGGCTTCAGTAGGCAGCATGCAGGCTCAGTAGTTGTGGCTTGCGGGCTGTAGAGCACAGGCTCAGTAGTTGTGGCTCAGGGACTTAGTTACTCCACGACATGTGGGATCTTCCTGGACCAGGGATCGAACCCGTGTCCCCTACATTGACAGGCGGATTCTTATCCACTGAGCCACCAGGGAAGTCCTCTGTCTATATTTTTAACTCCCTGTTCCAGCTGTGAGAACCCTGGTTTCCACTATTCTCAGTGTATTTATGAATTTGTTCAATCTCCTTGTATGTAACTAACCTCCAGTTACTGTCACCACCTTCTCCCCTATGTGAAGCTCCTCTTCACCCTGTACAGATTCTGATACCTGCTGCAAGTTTTACTCCCATACCTTCTTTGACACCACTTGTAAGCTGTCTCCTACCTCCTCACCTCACTCATGTTCTGACCCTGTGCAGGGTCTCCCTCCTATGAGGATGCTGTCTTTCCTCTTGACCTCTGACAATCTGTGCATGGTTATATTCCAAAGTAGATAACTTTCTCACATCCTTGAGGATCTAACACGTCACCCTGGAATGCCCTTTCCCTGTGGAGACTCTGTCCTCACTCGGTTAGCTTCCAGGTTTCTATCTTCACCACCCTCTCCTGGCAGTGGAACCCTCCTCAGGCTTCTCAGACTCTGATAGCCTGTGCCAGGCCACCTCAGTAAGGGCATGCCCTTCTCACCTTCCTCGGGCTCTGCCACTCCACTGGGCCACCGTTGCCTTACCCCTTGTCCTGCATGCCTGACCTTCTCACCACTCTTAGGCTCCAACAACTCATGCTGGACTGCTGTGGTGCTCATCGTCCACATTCATGTATATGCCTACCTTACAGAGCCCCACTTCATGGCATTTGCACTGAATAGTTAAGAAAGAAAGATTTGGAGGAAAGGAGGAGGAACAGTTTGGTACTTATGTTTTAGGTTAAATTCTGTGTTTTTAAAATGTGCAAATGAATACATAAAGCAAAAACCTCATCATGTTAGGATTTAATTTTAGGACACCCAGTCCAGAACTCTAGTAGTTGTACCTGAGGGTCATGTATGAGCATGATCATTTCCTCTGATACCAACCACAGCTCTAGAGAATCTCAAAGTTGGTAGGTCTTTTGTAGACCATTCAGGCCAGACTTCTTGGTTTGGAAAGACAATAGAGCTAGTGGTCAATAGCATGTGCCCTTGAATCAAATGGGCTTCAGTGGATTTGTGAAATTTGCAGTCTTCATTGACAAAATAGACTCTGTACATCAGATGGTTATTTTGAGATTTAATGGCATATTACTTATAAAGTATATCACATTGTGCCTGGTACATGTAAATGTATAATCATCAAATTGTGAAAATTACCATCATTATTGTCATCATCATCATCATCCTTATTATTATTACACACAGGGAAAGGGAAACTAAAACCCAGGAAGTTGAATCATCTTTTCCAAATTCACCATCTGCGTTGAGAAATAGGAGGAAGTTAAACTTAGGCATCTTGATTCTCTCACTGTTTTCACCATCCACTCAGATCTTTTTCTTTCTTACAGAATATTTGCACCCAGGTAAAATATTAATTTAGTAACTTTATCTTAAATTGTAATTTTAGTATACTCCATTATTTACCTAGAAGTTCAGACAGTTATTAGCTGTATAATGCTGGACAAGTTATAACTCTTAACTATAAAGTAGCAATACATCTTACATTTTTGTTTTTTGTAAAGGCTGATTGAGAAAGAGTGAGTTAAACATGTAATACAGACTTTCCTTACTCTAGTACCTAATGAAATGCACAAGGAATTATAAATATAAATAAGCAACAAACAAATTAACAGTGTCTGAATAAGAAAAGGGACAAATTCCAATGCCATTGGCTTAAAAATAATCAAAATAAGCAAAGAAACAACAGAAAAAAACACATTTGTGCATAAGAAGAGTTTGTCCAGGCTCAGAGGGGCAAAAAAGTTCTTGACGTCTTAATCTCATCCCTAACCTCTGTGAGATTTACTGGTGAAATGACAAAATTCTGAGAATTCTCATAACAACCTCCAATTCCGGAGTTAAGCAGATTTGTATATACATGCGTAGTGTGTTTTAATCTGTTTTCTCTTCTGGCTGAAGAGAGGAGTAGACAGGGCTCCTGGCGAAAAAAGAGTGAAGCAGAGAAGCATGAATAGTAAAGCTGACTCTGTTTCACAAACTAATAGTTTCACACCTATATATTCACTTGGTAAAATCGCTAAAGCCCAACCAAAAAATGATGCATTTCCCCAATAAAGTATACCTATGACTCTTCCACCAATAATCTTGCTACAAACCACTAAAAAAAAACCTTAAAATAGAAGCACCCAGATATTCTGCTAAAGGCTGAGCTTCCCACAATCCCAGTATTCCCTCAGGCTACGAAATGGGGGTACTCATGATATGTGGGTATTCAGCCTCCAAAATGGAGCTAAAAGGAAGAAAACAAACAGTTCCTTGATATGATGAGAAGAACGTTTAAAAATATCCCTTTCTATAAAGGAATGACTGAGTTGTCTGCACACAGTGCCTCAAGTATGAGCAAATGAAAAGAAGTGGAATAGTAAGTATGGACATGTATTGCAACAATAAAAGTGAAAAACATAGCATGCCAAAGATAGACAAAATATCCAATCTAGAAGAAAATATAACTCAAGGAATCCTAGGAAATTTCTCAAAATTTTTCACACAGTAGAGTAAGAACCTGAATTCAAAAAATGTAACTCAATGGCAAGATGAAAAAGACAAACTATAGAATCAGATAAATTAGGATGTAACTTAAACATAAAAATTGCAACCAAAAGAGCATCATTAAAGAATTAATAAATCAACTAAAATAGGCAAGAAACAAAACAGATACCTACTAAAAGTCAGATTACTGACATAAAGAGAAGATTAGAGATAATTGTGATGAATACAATAAAAAAATCACAGATAAGAGGGAAGAGAAGGTAATGGATAAGAAAGATAGATAAAAGATGATCCAACATAAAGATCCTTGATGTCACTGAGATAGACAAACAAATGTATTGAAAGATATTAGCAAGAAAACTTCCTGTCAATTGAACGAATACACCACATTCCAGAGTCATTTTAGAGAGAGGACTTAACACCAAAGCACGTGTTAGTTAAGTGACTGATGTTCAAACTTAAAGACTTTGCAAGAAGACCAGGTTGAAACACAAAATTACTTAAAAGAGTGAAAGATAAAATCAGATTAATTTCAGATTTTATAACAGTAGCATTAGCATTCTATACCAGAAGACAGTGAGGGAAAGTCTACAGTATTCTGAATAAAGGGTGACATGACTGTTAGTATCCACTGATACAGCTTTCGAATCTAATGACATTCAACATTCTTTAACATCAAAAAACAAACAAAAAACCCTCAGGGAATATAACATAAATGAATACTCTTAAAGAAACGACTTAACAATGAAGTCTATCCAGGTAAAAATGGACCAATATACAGATCTCAAGAATGAAGGAGGGGGCTTCCCTGGTGGCGCAGTGGTTGAGAGTCTGCCTGCCGATGCAGGGGACGTGGGTTCGTGCCCCTGTCCGGGAAGATCCCACATGCCGCGGAGCGGCTGGGCCCGTGAGCCATGGCCACTGAGCCTCGTGTCTGGAGCCTGTGCTCCGCAACGGGAGAGGCCACAACAGTGAGAGGCCCACGTACCGCCAAAAAAAAAAAAAAAAAAAAAAAAGAATGAAGGAGGAATAGGATGCACAATGAATACATTTAAATATAAAACTACCACTTAAGAACCATGTTGGTTTTAGTTATAGAACAGAATATGAATGCCATAAACTTGGATAATATAACAGTATAAACAGAAAAATGAGGGATGGGTAAAAGAGTATAGTTTGAAATGTGTGAGTGTTAATATCATCTTCTTTCATAGCAAAAATTCAAGAGGAATATGAGCAGGGTTTTTTTGTTTGTTTTTTCATAGATCTTTATAATTTAAACATTTTCAACCACCTTCCTCTCCCCCTAAAAAGAAAACCTGGCTGAAATATTAAGCACCGTGCTATGCACAAAATAGGCAGACAACAAATGTTGATTTATCTTCCTTTACCTTCACTCAGAGAAAAGCTCTGTTCAATCTTCATATAATCTAAATTAAGGGTATAACTTGACTTAATAATATTTTATATTTGGGAGAGTAATTTGTAGTTTTCCAAGGAGTTTTACGTGCACCAAGTAACAAGTTAAATTCCTGTGACACGTTTTTTGAGACATACATTTCCATTCCCATTTGACAGATGAAAAACTTGAGACGAGTGGAATCAGGCATTTTCTAACAAACTTTGGTTCATTTTGAAAGACAGTAAAGCTTAGTTTTGGTGAATTATCATCAGTCCATATCTTATTTAGTCATTTATATTTGTTGTTATCAAATTTTTAAGAGCTTGAATTCATACCAGTAAAATGTCTAGCTTTTGTCAACTAATTGTTTAGTCTCTTGTGGTAAATCTTTAGATTTTTTCATATTGCAATGAAATGATTAAATAATAGCAGATTTTGTTGCTTTGCCTACAGTGTCAGAAAGCAAGGACAACATGAGCTTTCTGTACAAGAAGAGCTGAAACCATGTGACAATATAATATCAAAAGCAAGAAACCAAAAATGCTTTTTAAGTACCTTTTCTTTAAAAATGCACTAGACCTTAGGAAAAGTGTCGGTATTTTGATCAATAGTGATTAAATAGTTGTATTGACAACACCTACTGCTATAAAATCACCTACAATATAATGCTACACAATAAGAAATGTTTTACTTGGCAATAAAGGAAGAACTTTGCAATAGAGGAACATTGAAAAGTAAATAATTTTAAATGACAATTAAAAGCAAATTATACAATGTTATTGAAAATTCATGTAGGGTTCTGCCCCATTTTTCTTTCTCTTTATCTTCCATGGAGTTAAAAAAAAATTAGTCCTGTCATCTGACTCCAATACTGGATCAAACTACCAGAATCTAAAGTTCATTGTCATCCCCCTGAATGCCAAAAACTTTTGATTATATCGACGGCAGTCACATTTTGTCATTTCTGAACAGTTCATGAACAGCTTTATGGAGAATCATCTCTTAACTGATAGGAATAGGCCCTTAAATTCGTATTTTTTTAATTCACCCCATTCTTATGGCCATGAATGACTGGACAAAAGGTGAATATGTCCTGCTCGGCTGCTGTACTTCTCTCTCCTGGGAATTAGGAAATAAAATGAAGAGGTTCTTAGTTTCTGATTGTTACTTGAATAGAGAGGAGGTTCTTCAGGATTATTAGAGCCTCCGTCTTCCATAAAACTTGTTAAGAGTTAAGAGAATGCTAGTCTAGATGGACCCTCAAGATGCCAGAGAAATAAGATGTGGAGATCACTTTCCTCCCCACAGCTGCTTAAAAAATACATCTACATGTGAAACAACTCCTACAGAACACCTCCTGAATGCTGGCAGAAGACCTCAGACTTCCCAAAAGGCAAGAAACTCTCCGTGTAACTGGGTAGGGCAAAATAAAAAAGAGAGACAAAAGAATAGGGACGGGACCTGCACCTAGGGGAGGGAGCTGTGAAGGAGGAAAAGTTTCCACACACTAGGAAGCCCCTTTGCTTGCAGAGAAGGGGGATGGGTGGTGGGGGGAAGCCATGGAGGAGAGTGCAGTAACAGGGGTGCAGAGGGCAAAGCGGAGAGATTCCCACACAGAGGATCGGTGCCGACCAGCACTCACCAGCCTGAGAGGCTTGTCTGCTCACCCGCCGGTGTGGGTGGGTGCTGGGAGCTGAGGCTCTGGCTTCGGAGGTCAGATCCCAGGAAGAGGACTGGGGTTGGCTGCGTGAATACAGACTGAAGGGGGCTAGTGCACCACAGCTAGCTGGGAGGGAGTCCGGGAAAAAGTCTGGAGCTGCCTAAGAGGCAAGAGATGATTGTTTCAGGTTGCGCGAGGAGAGGGGATTCAGAGCACCACCTAATTGAGCTTCAGAGACGGGCTCGAGCCATGGCATTCAGCACAGACACAAGAGACAGGCATGAGATGCTAAGGCTGCTGCTGCAGCCACCAAGAAGCCTGAGTGCAAGCACAGGTCATTATCCACACCTCCCCTTCTGGGAGCCTGTGCCCCCCACCACTGCCAGGGTCCCGTGATCCAGGGACAACTTCCCTGGGAGGACACAGGGCACGGCTCAGGCTGTTGCAACATCATGCTGGCCTCTGCCGTTGCAGGCTCGTCCCTCATTCCATGCCCCTCCCTCTCCCCCGGCCTGAGTGAGCCAGAGCCCCCTAATCAGCCGCTCCTTTAACCCCCTCCTGTGTGGGCGAAGATCAGATGCCAGAGAGCGACCTACCTGCAGAGGCGGGGCCAAATCCAAAGCTGAACCCCAGGAGCTGTGCGAACAAAGAAGAAAAAGGGAAGTTGCTCCATGCAGCCTCAGAAGCAGCGGATTAAATTTCCACAATCAACTTTATGTACCCTGCATCTGTGGAATACCTGAATAGACAACAAATCATCCCAAAATTGAGGTGGTGGACTTTGGAAGAAACTGTACACTTGGGGTTTCCTGTACGCGACTGACGACTTTCTGATTTATATAGCTATCTTAGCTTAATTTTTAGTGCTTGTAATCATTGGTGGATTTCTTTGTTGGTTTTGCTGCTCTCTTATTTTTATTATTATTTATTTATTTATTTTTATTTTAATGATATTTAATTTTTTTTTAATTTTAGTAACTTTTATTTATTTATTTTTTTCTTTCTTTTTTTTCTTCCTTTTATTCTGAGCTGTATGGCTGACAGGGCATTGGTGCTCTGGCCTGGTGTCAGGCCTGAGCCTCTTAGGAGGGACAGCCAAGTTCAGGACATTGGACTACCAGAGAACTCCTGGCCCCACTTAATATCAATTGGCAAGAGCTCTCTCCGAGATCTCCATCTCAATGCTATGACCCAGCTCCACTCAACAACCAGCAAGCTCCACTGCACGGCACCCCACACCAAACAACTAACAAGAAAGGAATACAACCCCACCCGTCAGCAGAAGCTGCCTAAAATCACACTACATTCACAAGCACCCCAAAACACCACTGGACGCAGTCTTGCCCACCAGAAAACCAAGATCCAGCCTCATCCACCAGAACACAGGCACCAGTCCCCTCCACCAGGAAGCCTACACAGCCCACTGAACCAATCTTAGCCACTGGGGGCAGACATCAAAAACAACGGGAACTACGAACCTACAGACTGTGAAAAGGAGACACCCCCAAACACAGTAGTTAAGCAAAATGAGAAGACAAAGTAATATGCAGCAGATGAAGGAGCAAGGTAAAAGCCCACCAGACCAAACAAATGAAGAGGAAATAGGCAGTCTATCTGAAGAGAATTCAGAATAATGATAGTAAAGATGATCCAAAATATTGGAAATAGAATAGAGAAAATACAAGAAACGTTTAAGAAGGACCGAGAAGAACTAAACAGCAAACAAACAATGATGAACAACACAATAAATGAAATGAAAATTTTTCTAGAAGGAATCAATAGCAGAATAACTGAGGCAGAAGAATGGATAAGTGACCTGGAAGATAAAATAGTGGAAAAAACTGCCGCAGAGCAGAATAAATAAAAAAAGAATGAAAAGAACTGAGGACCGTCTCAGAGACCTCTGTGACAACATTAAATGCACCAACATTTGAATTATAAGGGTTCCAGAAGAAGAACAGAAAAAGAAAGGGACTGAGAAAATATTTGAAGAGATTATAGTTGAAAACTTCCCTAATATGGGAAAGGAAATAAGTCATTGAAGTCCAGGAAGTGCAGAGAGTCCCATACAGAATAAATTCAAGGATAAACACATCAAGACACATATTATCAAACTATCAAAAATTAAATACAAAGAAAAAATATTGAAAGCAACAAGGGAAAAGCAACAAGTAACATACAACGGAATCCCCATAAGGTTAACAGCTGATGTTTCAGCAGAAACTCTGCAAGCCAGAAGGGAGTGGCAGGACATATTTAAAGTGATAAAAGGGAAAAAGCCTATGACGAAGATTACTCTACCCAGCAAGGATTTCATTCAGATTCGATGGGGAAATTAAAGCCTTTACAGTCAAGCAAAAGCTAAGAGAATTCAGCACCATGAAACCAGGTTTACAACAAATGCTAAAGGAACTTCTCTAGACAGGAAATACAAGAGAAGGAAAAGACCTACAATAACAAACCCAAAGAATTAAGAAAATGGTAATAGGAACATACATATTGATAATTACCTTAAATGTAAATGGATTAAGTGCTCCAACCAAAAGACATACACTGGCCGAGTGGTTACAAAAACATGACCTGTACATATGCTGTCTACAAGAGACCCATTTCAGACCTAGGGACACATACAGACTGAAAATGAGGGGATGGAAAAAGATATTCCATGCAAATGGAAATCAGAAGAAAGCTGGAGTAGCAATGGAGAAAGGTGGAGTTAATTGATATTTATAGGACATTCCATTCAAAAAAACCCAGAATACACTTTCTTCTCAAGTGCTCATGGAACATCCTCCAGGATAGATCATATCTTGGGTCACAAATCAAGCCTAGGTAAATTTAAGAAAACTGAAATCATATCAAGTGTCTTTTCTGACCATAACACTATGAGACTAGATATCAATTACAGGAAGAACACTATAAAAAATACAAACACATGGAGGCTAAACAGTATGCTACTAAATAACCAGGAGATCACTGAAGAAATCAGAGAGGAAATCAAAAAATACCTAGAAACAAATGACAATGAAAACATGATGACCCAAAACCTATGGGATGCAGCAAAAGCAGTTCTAAGAGAGAAGTTTATAGCAATACAATCCTACCTCAAGAAACAAGAAAAATCTCAAATAAACAACCTAACCTTACACCTAAAGCAAGTAGAAAAGGAACCAAAAAATAACCCAAAAGTTAGCAGAAGGAAAGAAATCATAAAGTTCAGATCAGAAATAAATGAAAAAGAAATGAAGGAAACAATAGCAAAGATCAATAAAAGTAAAAGCTGGTTCTTTGAGAAGATAAACAAAATTGGTAAACCATTAGCCAGACTCATCAAGAAAAAAAGGGAGAAGACTCAAATCAACAGAATTATAAATGAAAAAGAAGTAATAGCTGACACTGCAGAAATACAAAGGATCATGAGAGATTACTTCAAGCAACTATATGCCTATCAAATGAACAACCAGGAAGAAATGGACAAATTCTTAGAAAAGCACAACCATCTGAGACTGAACCAGGAAGAAATAGAAAATATAATCAGACCTAATCACAAGCACTGGAATGGAAACTGTGATTAAAAATCTCCCAACAAACAAAAGAACAGGACCAGATCGCTTCACAGGCAAATTCTATCAAACATTTAGAAAAGAGCTAACACCTATCCTTCTCAGACTCTTCCAAAATATAGCAGAGGGAGGAACACTCCCAAACTCATTCTGTGAGGCCACTATCACCATGATACCAAAACCAGGCAAAGATGCCACAAAAAAAGAAAACTACAGGCCAATATCACTGATGAACATAGATGCAAAAATCCTCAACAAAATTCTAGCAGACAGAATCTAACAGCACCTTAAAAGGATCATACACCATGATCAAGTGGGGTTTACCCCAGGAATGCAAGGATTCTTCAATATACACAAATGAATCAATGTGATAAACCTTTTTAACAGATTGAAGGAGAAGAACCGTATGATCATCTCAATAGATGCAGGAAAAAGCTTTCAACAAAATTCAACACCCATTTATGATAAAAACTCTCCTGAAAGGAGGCATAGAGGGAACTTACCTCAACATAATAAAGTCCATATATGACAAACCCACAGCCAACATCGTTCTCAGTGGTGAAAAACTGAAACCATTTCCACTAAGATCAGGAAAAAGACAAGGTTGCCCACTCTCACAACTATTATTCAACATAGTTTTGGAAGTTTTAGCCATAGCAATCAGAGAAGAATAAGAAATAAAAGGAATCCAAATCGGAAAAGAAATAAAACTGTCACTGTTTGCAGATGATATGATACAGAGGACTTAGAGAATCCTAAAGATGCTACCAGAAAACTACTAGAGCTAATCAACGAATCTGGTAAAGTTGCAGGATACAGAATTAATGCACAGAAATCTCTTGCATTCCTATACACTAATGATAAAAAATCTGAAAGAGAAATTAAGGAAACACTCACATTTACCCTTGCAACAAAAAGAATAAAATACCTAGGAATAAACCTACATAAGGAGACAAAAGACCTGTATGTAGAAAACTATAAGACACTGATGAAAGAAATTAAAGATGATACAAACAGATGGAGAGATATACCATGTTCTTGGATTGGAAGAATCAACATTGTGAAAATGACTATACTACCCAAAGCAACCTACCGAAGCAGCCACATAGCACAGGGAGATCAGCTCGGTGCTTTGTGACCACCTAGAGGGGTGGGATAGGGAGGGAGGGAGGGAGGTGCAAGAGGGAGGGGATATGGTGATATATGTATACATATAGGAGATTCACTTTGTTATACAGCAGCAACTAACACAACGTTGTAAAGCAATTATACTCCAATAAAGATGTTTAAAAAAGAAAAAAAGAACAGTGTTGGGTACACACAAATACAGTATATAAACCATGAAAAAAAATTCTGTACATGATGTAAATAAAATAAAATTGGGTAACTATAAAAATGAAAAAGAGAGAATGCTAGTCTATATAGAGACAAAGATTGAGACAGACAGGCAGACAGTAGAATAATGGAGAGAAAGACTAAATAGTAAAGCGGGACTTTATTCCCTACGCTTGTTAATCCTTGGTTCCAGTTTCTAGTGAGACCTGCCTCTGGGTTCCATGAGCCATTGACTATACAGTTTCTTTTTTTCGCAGTGGACAGAATGTTGGGAAAGACTGATTCAAATAAACAGTATAGAATGACCAGTGTTCTGCTGCTTTTCTCCTCTCCAGAAATACCAAAGTGCAGATAACCTCGGCAGACAACAATTTGTTTTCAGAAGTTATTAGGGTCAAAGTTAAGCACATGAGAAGACCTGCATCTAAAAGAGGACAGAACTGAAAGGCATATTATCCGTGGTTTTACTTGAATTTCATTGTTTGGGCTTAGGCAATTTCAGGTTTCACAGAAGGTTAAGACTTGAACTCTCCAAGGTCACACCCAGAGCGAAAATTGCTGGCATCTCTCTTTGTGCTACAGTCCTATCCCTCCCAATAAATTTCCCCACCCAGGCTCCTTGCCCCCCAAAAACATCTTCTGTTACAGAAGTTCAATTTTAAAATTATTTTCCAATTCATTAAAAACAGGGCAAAACAAAACAAGCAAAAAAAGTAAAAGAAAAGAAGATATCTGTGCTTGTTTTTACCAAAGAAGAAACTAAAACCAGGGTGTGTAACCAATGCGACCGCACAGGGCTAGGCGCTTAGAAGGGCCTAGCAATTCTAGTTTAATGCTCTGAAGTCACCATGTTAACATTCTTGATACTATTACCTGTAATTTTGTGCTTAAGTGAAGTCCAGTGAGTCTGATAAGTCCTGAGTGCTTGGAGCCTTGGCTAATGGGAGGTGCCTCCTCCAGCCACCTCCAGGCCTGCCCCCTTGGACAGGTTCTTCTCCTTTTGCTCCTCATCTCCTGATGCCTCAGGCCTCTCCTGCCTTCCCCTCATCCCCTCTGCCTAGCAACACCTCCAGCCCCAGCTCCAGGATGGGGCCCAGGTAGATCTCACACAGCGGCAGGGTCTGCTGTGAGTGTGCCGTTGTGTCTCAGAATAGGACATGGAGGTGGTCATTCCTGCCCCCACCTGGCAGCACCATAGTACATTAGTACATAGTACATAGTGTTGGGCTGCTTGTTAAGGGTGAGGCTCTTGTCCATTCCTGCTCTAGGTACCTGGGGTATCCTGGCACAGAGACTGCAATGCCTTGAGGTTTGTCCATTTGCTGTGAGTTGGGGGAATGGTCCAGGGCACAACATGTTGGTCAGGCAACTGGTGAGGGGCAGAATCCAGTGGCCAGCAGCAGCATCTGGGCCATGTTTGCACAAAGTAGTGGCGAGAGGCCCTCAGGGCCTCTAAGGGTCTACTTCACTCAACAAATATCCCTGTGCCCAAGGGAAAGTGACTTTAAATAACAAATAAAAAACATCATACCAGATCAAGAGAGATAGCATGACTAAAGTTTACAGAATTTAAATGATTTGATCAAGGTCACACTGCTAGTGATATTCCAGAAGGGGTACTCAAACAGAGGTTTGACTCCAAGTCCAAGGTTGTACACCCTACAGTATATCCACCAGAGTTCTGTTTATTTCCAGGACTAAAAGAGCTCTATTCTGTCTGCTTTATTTATTTTCTCTTACTAAGCCTCTGCCTTAGTTTCCAAACCAATTTCTTTAGCCTGTCAAACCTACCCTAGACTAAGGTCAGTTGTGTCTTCCCTGAAATTAAGGTTCTATAAAGAGAAAATCTCTCTCTCTCTTTCTCTCATTCTCTCTCTCTCTCACCAATTTCCCTTGTTATTCTAAGCAAGTCACAGAATTGTAAAATAGAAAAGAAAAAAAGGTGTATCAGAGAAATTCCACCTAATTTACAGGGGAGGAGAAGTAACTCCAGGGAGGTCAAGTGCGTTATTTAAGAATTAGAGGCAGACATGAGTCTTAAATCTGACTATAGAGCTCTGCACTGGAATTCCCAGTATATCGTGATGCTTAGCTTGTGTAGGTTTTATACAGGGAAGACGTGTTAGGATTATTTTTTAGTGGAGAAACAAGAGAGAGAAAAATCATCAGCTATATCAGAGAATAAAGAAGATAGATAGAGTTTAAAACATAGCTATGAGATTATTGCAATAGTCCAAGTGGAGAGATACATTCTAAAGTAATGCAGCGAGAGTAAGAATGGAAAGGAAAACTGAAAAGGTGATTTGTCAACTAATTGAATTTGGAGGATGCTTAAGTGGAAAGAAAACATTAAAAATTGCTCAGAGATTTACTGTTTTTCAAAATAGGGGAAAAAAATAAAAGAAATTAGTTCAGATTTGCAGATGTTGATTTTCACGGCTCCTTGGGGCTCATAGGTTTAGCTGTCCAAGGAATAGTTGTATATACTGATATGGCTTGGTAATGAGGGCTGGGATGGAGAGACTGATTTTTTGGACTCATTGGTCTTTAAATTTTAGTGAAAAGAGAATTTTATTCTACTGATGGTTTGATGGCAATACATTCTACAGATATATTTGAAATTGTTTCAAAAAAGTAGGTCCCCCCCCCAAAAAAAAGTAGGTCCCCATGTTTATTGCAGCATTTTTTACAATAGCCAAGACAGGAAACAACCTAAATATCCATCAGTGGATGAATAGATAAAGAAAATGTGGTATATACATATATGTGTATGTATATATGTGTGTGTGTGTGTGTGTGTACACACACACACACACATATGGACTATTAGTCATAAAGAAGAAGGAAGTACTGGTGTTTGTAACAACATGGATGAACTTTGAGGACATTATGTTGAGTGAAATAACTCATTCTCACTTATAAGTGGAATCTAGAGAACTGGAACTCATAGAAACAGAACAGATTGGTGGTTGCCAGGAGTAGGGGTGAGGAAGAATGGGGGAGGTGGGAATAGGTGAAGGTTGTCAAAGGTACAAACATCTAGTATAAGATGCGTAAGTTTGGGGTATATAAAGATGTACAGCATGGTGACTATAGTTAACAAGATTGTATTGTATATTTGAAATTTGCTAAGAGGTAAGCTCTTAAAAGAAACACACAAAAAATTGTTACTACATGAGGTGATGAATGTAGTAACTAACCTTATGGGGTAATCATTTCACAATAAATACATATAGTGCATCATTAGATTGTACACCTTAAACATACACAATGCTGTTATATCTCAATTGACTTACACAATGTCAATTATATCTCAGTAAAGTTGGGGAAAAAATATAGGGTCAAATTAGCGTTAACTTTAAGCATTAATTAGATTCAAGGTATATTTTGACGTTGGCATTTTTTTTACACCTGGATAATCAATGACTTCTTATTCAAGTAAACATCAAAAGTCTGTAGAGGAGGAGGTTAATAGTTACCTGAGAGTGGCCATGCTTGATATTTCTTTCATGCAACAGACATTTGAGAAGACAGTTCTTAACTGAGAATCTACTCTGAACATGATGGAATCATTTTGGTTATTTTTTTATAAGTTACTCTAGCAGAATGAACTAATGATATACACATGGTATAACATTGGAGACCTGCAGTATTTCAGTCTACTCAGACAACTATGGTGACCTACTGATTTGGAAGTTAAGCCTTAAACCTGCCTGGAAAGTATATGACATATTGGAAGTGGCACACAGATAATAAAGTAAATCATAGTAAGTGTGCCTTACCATATATTTCTCATCTGTTTATCTCTTCAGTCTAAAGCCAAACCAAAATAAAATTCTCCATCGTTGCTTATTTTGATATTGCCAGCACACAGTGATAAAGGCCAACATAAGTAAATTCAACCACATTTAATTAGCTCTGATTATGTGTTAAACCTTCTTTATGCACTAACAATGCAAAAATAAATAAATGAATTGCACTCAAGATGCTTATAATCAAATAAGAGCAATTTTGGCATATTGTTAGAGCCAGGGACAAAGTTGAACTTTTATAGGAATTATTTTATCCTTACATAAACTCTGTCACATAGATTCCAATATTCCCATCATAAGAGTGAAGAAATTGATGTTTGAGGAACTTAAGTAACTTAGTCAATAACAAACAGCTAGAGAGTGTTGGAATCCAGTTTTGAATGTAGGCAGTCTGACTCCAGAATGCTCTACATCACTCTCCATCATGCTCTACATGCTCTACATCACTATGATGTATACTCCAGAAAGGGAGGCTGGCAAAAACAATTAACTAATTGCATTATTACAGGATAAGTGTTCTACCAAAAGCACAAATATGATTTTAAGGAAGTCCAGAGAAGGAAGTAATTAATTCTACTTAGAGGTTATGGACGAATGACAAAAGAGGCAATATTTGAACTAAGTGTAAAAGAATGAGAGTGAGAATGCCTTTGAAAGAAAAGGGAATAGTAAGTAAACTTTAAGAATAGCGATATGAAAATACCTGTCATTCAAAAAATGTAACTGGTCTGGAACGAAGGAGAGTAATGAAATATAAGGATGGAATTATAGGTTTAGAAGAGTTTTGAAGGACTTTCAGTGATATGACACAGGTTTGAACCTGATGTGTAAAAGTTAGAAAACATGGGAGTGTTTTCAATTTTAAGCAGACATATGACAAACTTAGATCTATGACTAACTGGGGGAGGATAGGGGAAGAAAAACCACAGATCAGGAAGATTATTTATCAAACATTTGAAAACACTGAGATAACTGGGGCATTGTCAGTAAGAATGAAAAGAATGAGGATGAAGTGAGCCATTTTGAAATGTTTAGAGGCAAAACCAACAGACTGGTATAACTGATTTGATGTGAAAGATGAAGGAACGAGAACATTTAAGATTACTCTGAGATAGCTATTGTGGATGAATGCAAGAATGCATGTATGTTGAAGTCCTTAACTGTTAAAGGGAAAAGGAGAAGAAGAAAGACTAAGGGCAGTGAGGACGAAGGAGATGAGAAAGTAGATATGTTTAATTCATTTTTCATTCATTTTTTAAACAAACATTCATTCAGACACAAACAATTTCCTTATGAATTACTAGCCTACACACCCCATGTTTTCTGTAATCACGCAGATGTGAATGGAAGTTTGAATGATTAAATAAATGAAACATCCATTCACTGCAGAGAATCATTTTACAAGGCAAACTGGGTTTAGAGAATAAAAGTATTCAAGAAATTCTGCAAGTATTTAGGTTCACGTTTTAGAATCTTACACCTTAAGCTGTTCCTCCTTGACAATTGAGTGATGCCCTTGGGGTGACAGAGGAGGGATCTAGTTCATTGTGTAGTAACTGGCCTTAGAAAGGTTCTTTCACAGTAACAGGAAGGAAGGCAGAGTAGAGACAGATAGAAAACGTACTGATACAAGTGGGATTGAAAACCTGTTAAAATAATATTCAGATTTTTTTTTCCTTACTTTCTTAGGAAGGAGAAAGGAATATCATTAGCTGACACAGATGATGGGAGAGGAAGTATGGGAAGTTTGAGAAGAGATGATAATGTGTAAAATGATCATCAGGAGAATGAAAAAGTGAATAGACAAGAGATATGTGTTGTGACAGGACAAACCAGGAATATTTGTGAAAGATTTCAAAAGGGACATGAAAAGATTACTGAGTGTCCTGTTCAGTGCACTTTTTGGGGGTTAATTTTGCCTTTCAGTGTCTTTTATCTATTTTACAGCAGTGAAAGGAGGTGGAAAACTATTAAGAAGGCAAATGATTCTAACCATTAAAATGCAAATGAATTGTGTCCAGTGCAATGCCATTGTTTTTTTTCCCTTTTTCCCTTATGGAGAAACCAGCCTTTTGTTTTGTTTTGTAACAGCTTTCTTGAAATATAATTCACATGCCATATGATTTAGCCATGATAAACCCATATTGCATCTATTTATGAATTAATATTACCATTTCTTATCACCTGTATGGTTCTTTGCATTCTATTTTGAACAAGTTGCAACATTTTACTGGTTTCCACATTAATTGATTTGTTGAAGCAAAAATTTTCCCATGGGCTTATTTATATTTGTTTGAGATTCATGATTTTTGTCATTTAAAGAATATCATTAAGACATGTTAAATTTGAACATGCCAGAGGGACTCATGCCAGAGGGACTCAAAGTTGGAGGGGGCTGAGGACAGAGACAGAGTTGGAGGGCATTGCTTTGTAAAAGGTAGTAACAACATGGAATTTAAATAAAAAGGAAAACTGAAGATGGAAGACCAATGATCATCAACATCTATAGAATTGACAAAAGAGAGAAAACAGCCAAAAAATTCTGAGGAAGATCTATGTGAGAAGTTGAGACTATTTTACCAGTATCATTGTATGAGTTTTTTATGGCTACCATAACAAATTACCTGAAATTTAGTGGCAGAAACCTACACATATTTATGATCTTATAATTCTCTAGGTCGGTATTCCAAAATGGGTCTCACTGAGCTAAAATCAAGATTGGTAGAACTGTATCCCCTTCTCAAGACTCCAGAGTAGAGTCCTTTTCTTTGCCTTTTCCAACTTCTAGAAGCTGCCTGCATTCCTTGGTTTGTGGACACCCTTTCTCCAACTTCAAAGACAGCAACAGCAAGCACATTGAATCCTTCTCATATCAGATTACTCTGGCTATTCTTCTATAGTCACATTTTTCCTGATTCACTTGTCTCTCTTCTAGTTTTCAGGACCCTTATGATTACACTGGGCTCATCCAGATCATCCAAGATAATCTCCCTATTAAGATCAGCTGATTAGCAACCTTAATTTTATCTGCTACTTTAATTCCCCTTCACCATGTAATCTAACATATTCACACCATCCAGGGATTAGGGAATGGACATCTTTGGAGCCATTATTCTGCCCATCACACCCATCACATGGGAGACCAAGAAAGGAGAGCTTTTAATAAAGGACATAGTTAACATTGTCACGTGTTAGTAATAATGAAAAACAGAAACACCAGCAAAGCACTAGTGTTGGTCATCAGAAAGTCTCTTGTTTCTTCTTTAGGAGAAATTTCATTTTCAAAGTCAAGATGGATTGAGACATAAAGGCCAAATTTTAACTAAATTCAAGACAGAGAAAACTATGGCGTTGTATATAAAGTACTCTACAAAGAAATCAGATGGCAGAGAGAAAGAGAGAGGTGAACAGAAATAACAGCAGGGCCTAGAGCTGTTGGTATATGTGAGTTTCAGTTCTGATTATTTATATTTTTAGGAAAAAAGGGACAAGCTTATTTGTAGGCTGAGGGGCTGACTGAGAGGCAAACTTAGATTCTGTCTTTTGAACTTCTGGGTCTTTGACCCTGTAACTTGCCCAATTTAGAGCATTTCAGCATTAACCTTTGAAAAATAACAGCATGATGTCAGGAACACAAAGCACCAAAAAGCACTTTGCTAAAATGTCCCAGAGTGAAGATGTTAGAAAACCATTGGAAACCTATTATTATCATTGAGATATTACAGGGTCCTCTTTGGTTGCTCTCTGAGATAAGATTGTGTCTGCCTGAAATGGCATTGATTCCATATATATACCAATAACAAACTGAAGAAAGAAAATTTGGAATAAAGAAAAATAAATAACTGAGAAAAGCACTCTAAAAATCTGTGAATGCCAGACATAGTACCCCAATGTATATTATTTGATGATGACACACTTAATTTTGGTTACACAGTGTCACAGCAAAGCATGCTGATCTGTCAGTCCTGCTTGTACTTATTGCCAGCATGAATATCTTAACGAAATCAGTGTTTTGGAGGTTAAATGTCAGCCAATTGGCTTCCTTTGGAAAGTTAAAACAGTACCTCACTCCCATATATTTCATCTATGCCTTTCCACTTTCTCATGTACAATTCTATCACTCATTCTAGTCATGTACTTTTCCTGCCCTCTGTGCCAAGCAAAAATGCCACCAAATTTGTCAGAATAGGTTTGCCCTTTGTGCAGCAAGCCTGATTAAGTTTTATCAGCTCATCTCTCTCTGGATGTTTGGTAACCTCACTCCTTATTACCGTCTTAGAGATCTTGCCTACAGCCAAGGGCAGATCTGCTCATTTATAATTTTCTGGTTCTTTTTCAGCTCTTTTCTCACAGGCTGGGGTGAGGGATTTGTTATTTCATTTTGCCTCTATCTCCCTGTAACTTTGAAACATTTTTGTTAAGATTTCCTCATTTTAGTTAAAAAATTATTTAGAAATAGATTTATATTGTTTCCAATTTATCAAAATGAAAATTTCTTATAAATGTAAAATTATTGGTTGATAAAAACCTCTCATGCATTTCCTGTACTTGTCAATGTGATCTTTCTTATCAAGAAATGCTCCTTAGAGTGGATGAACACTTATTCTGTTTATTTCTCTCTTGCTACATCGGTTTAAACTTCATAAACACCATAATTACACTAGACCGGACTTGAATGTGAAATAAGAAAATGAAATAGCATCCCCTGATTCATTATGCTGTATTGTCTTCTTCCCAATATAAAGATTAAATGACAGGGATAGTTTACAGAAATGAGAAGAACGAGTTCAATTTTTTCGGACTCATAATCAACAAAAGATTTTTTCTTTTCTTTTATGAGTAGGGAAACATGCTGATTCCCTATGTGAGAGAAGCACTTGACATTTTCTGTTTATTCTTTCAAGGTTCAGCTAGTTCTGAATTTTGCCTTTTTTTTTTTTTTCACTTCAGTGTTTGAACATAAACAGTTTATCCTGTGATACTACATTGACTTTTGTAAACATTTTACAAAGATAAATATGTGTCAGGCTTTTTCTTCTTCTCTTTCCTATTGATTTTTTCCCCCTAACTCTCCCCCATTTTACACAGGGTAGAATTTTGACACTAGTATGTCTCACATCAGAAGCCATGATCTTAACAACTCATGAAGATACAGGAATTAGGAATAGAGAGATTATTTAGAAAGAAGAAAGAGTAAGTAAATGCAAATACCCTGAGTTGAGAGAAATTAAGGAGAATTTGGAGAACTCACATAATCCTTGCTAAGGAAAGAGTTGACAAGAGATGAGGCTAGACAGATAGATATCCAAAGTAACATCAAGAAGGAAATTTTAGCCACCTTAAAGAATAAGAAATTAATCCTGAGGTCTTTGGGGAGCCATAAACATGATTTAAGTTTGTGATTACATTTTTCAGTTGGAAAAACATGTCCAAATTCTCATGCAAATTTGCCAGGAAGCAGTAGCTGCCATGCTTGTATTTAAGGAGCTTAACAGAGAGCCCAGATATGAAGTGCTCTCCAGATAAGAAGGTCTACTGAAAAAAAATGCACAACCTAAAAGTTGAGAGTTATGTTTTATTCATTAGATTTTCTGAGGACTTCAAGTACAGGAGACAGATTCTCAGATCGCTCTGAGGGACTGCTCCAAAGAAGTAAGGGAAGAGCCAGGATACATAGGGGTGTTTGCAACAAAGACCAGGTAGTCAGAACATCAAAAGATTACCGTTAATGAATTAAGCACTTTTCTCTGTATGGGAACATGCAAAAGTTTGGATGCATTGCAACCATTCCTTTGATATGCACCTTAGCTACCTAGGGCCAGTATCCAGAGTCCCCTCAGGGTGCACTGCTGTGGGTGGCTGCAGTGGCTGAGGGCTTGGTGGGCAACCCATTTGTCTCCATCCTGAGTTCCTTCAGGGCTCACCGTCAGGGTGGCTGTAGTGGCTTGATGGCTGCTGCAACATCTTTGTTTACTGATATGGTAGGCAACATTTTTCATTTACAAGAAGGAACTAGACTTAGGGCAAATCTACTGTTTTCTTTATTTGCCTATCTGTCCACAAAGGGTCCAAATGTCTCTGGCTTCTTCTGATGCCATGATCTTGGCTGTCTCTTTTGCTTCTTTGAAGGTATCTTTGCTGTCCAGTGACCGAGCAAGTGTCACATATACTGTTAGACTCAGTTCACATAGTAATCACTGGATGCTGCTCCAGAAAGGACTGGATTAAAAATATGGGCTTTAGGGCTTCCCTGGTGGCACAGTGGTTGAGAGTCTGCCTGCCGATGCAGGGGACACGGGTTCATGCCCCAGTCCAGGAAGATCCCACATGCTGCGGAGCGGCTAGGCCCGTGAGCCATGGCTGCTGGGCCTGCGCGTCCAGAGCCTGTGCTCCGCAACGGGAGAGGCCCGCGTACTGCAAACAAACAAACAAACAAACAAAATATGTGCTTTATTTTCTAGACAAAGAAATAAAAACAGAATTCTAGCAGAGAGACTAACTGACATTTAGCAAACATTGCTATGGTATATTGGCTATTACCTATTTTATCCTTTCTTTTATTTGTTTCTTCTAGAGGTAGCATAGAAGAAGCTGACTGTTTTGTAAACTTTTCACAAACACCAGTAATTCACAATGCCAAGGACTTTTGTTGACAAGAGCACAAGTGATAACAGAAAAAATAATGGAGAGCTCACTTTTGAGTCATAATTTAACTCAATCACAATGTTTTGCAGTGTTTTCTCCACCCACTCTGTACAATTTGTCACCCCCCATCACCAAAAATTGGAACAAAAACAAATGGGAAGCAGAGAGAAAAAGCTTTTATTGAGCTATATTATTTGCATTTTCCACATTTCAAATGGCCATTTTGTAATACCATGTACATGTTTCCAAGGGCCGCCATAACAAATTACCAATAACTGAGAGGCTCACACCAACAAATGTGTTCTCTCACAGTTCCAAAAGGCTTAAAGTCTAAAACGAAACTGTCGTCAGGGTTGATTCTTTCTGGAGGGTCTGAGGCTTCTAGAAATCTTCCAATGCCTCCATCCTAGGGTCTAGTGGTTGTTGGCCATCCTTGGTTTTACTTGGCTCATAGACACATCACTTCAATCTCTGCATCCATCTTCACATCACCACCTTCTGTTTCTCTGTGTGTTTTCTTCTAAAAGGACTCCAGTCATTGGATTTAGGACCCAATCAAAATCTGTTAAGATTTTATCTTAATTAATTACATTTTTGAAGACCCTATTGCCAAATATAATCTCATTCTTAGTTTGTAGGTGGACATAAATGTTGTGGAGGACACTGTTGAACCCACAACACTTAGCTCAGCATTTTTTTGAATTATTTCTTTTATTAGAGCTGTTCCAGATTTCTCAGACACTTTCAACACTAAAATAAGAATTGTTATTCTTTAAGGTGCAAGAGGCAATCTAGGACTTCCCTGGTGGCGTAGTGGTTAAGAATCCGCCTGCCAATGCAGGGGACATGGGTTCGAGCCCTGGCCCGGGAAGATTCCACGTGCCGCAGAGCAACTAAGGCTGTGTGCCACAACTACTGAGCTTGCACTCTACAGCTCACGAGCCACAACTGCTGAAGCCCGTGCATGTAGAGCCCACGCTCCTCAACAAGAGAAGCCACCGCAGTGAGAAGCCCACGCACCACAACAAAGAGTAGCCCCCACTCGCCGCAACTAGAAAAGCCTGCGCGCAGCAATGAAGACCTAACACAGCCAAAAATTAAAAATATAAATAAATACATAAATTTATTTTTTTAAAAAAAGAATCCTCCTGCTAATGCAGGGGACATGGGTTCGAGCCCTGGTCTGGGAAGATCCCACATGCCGTGGAGCAGCTAAGCCTGTGCACCACAACTACTGAGCCTGCACTCTAGAGCCCGTGAGCCACAACTACTGAGCCCGCATGCCAGAACTACTGAAGCCCACGGGCCTAGAGCCGTTCTCTGCAGCAAGAGAAGCCACCGTAATGAGAAGCCAGCACACCATAACAAAGAGTAGCCCCTGCTCACTGCAACTAGAGAAAGCCCGCACACAGCAACAGAGACCCAATGCAGCCAAAAATAAATTAATAGATAAATTTATTGAAAAAAAGAGGCAATCTATATTCAATGTTTCCCAAACTTACTTGAAGTCAGATTTTTTCTTTTTAAATAGCAGCTTATGATATAAGTTTGTTTCTTTGTTTCTTTGTTTTTTATGGACAGTTTTTTGGAAATGTTGGGGAAGACGAGCTTCAAATACTTCATATAAAACTCATTTCTTTCTCTGCCTTTCAGTTTCTCTTTGTATTCTGGCCTATTCTGGGAGGATGGAATCATTTCCTAGAATAATAAAAGCTAACATATAATCAGCACATATTACAGAGCAGACACTGTATGAAATATTTTATAAAATAATATTTAATGCATTTTAATCCTTATACAACCCTATAACAACCCTGTAGTTATTAATATTATGTCCATTTGACAGATAAGAAGGATGACATTCAGAGGACTGTGACTTGCCCATGTTGACACAGCTGATAATATAAGGAGCCTACACTCTTTGTCACTGTGTGTGCTTCCTTTCCATGTAAGTACACATTTCTCTGTTTTATCATGTTGTGCGTGTGTCCTGGGAGTGGGGGTGGGGAGGGTGCACCTGACTTGCATCACTAAGTGCTGTAGGTGCTGCTTTCTATTTATTTACTTATTTAACTTTATAATCTCCTTAAGTTTCATTAAATGCATAATTGACTTGGAGATAAAAATGTCCACTTATGCATAACCTCTCATAACAATTTGGCTTTAACAATTCAAACAGTGGTACCACTAGCAAATCACAGATGCTGATTAGCAAGGTTTCAGGGCTGTGCTTGGAACTGCTGGCACCTCTATCACTATTACATTCAGAAAATAGATGAGGTTAGAGATAAAATGGTCTAATTAACCAGGACCTGCTTCAGTATCCTCAGTGACCAGCCACAGATTAATCAGAAACAAGACACCTTGCTTTTCAGAGGGCCCAGAGATGATGCTTAGATGTATATCAAGAACAATGGCACTAAAATAACTAATAGCCAATTATGTCTATAACCTGAAAGAACTAGTTGAGAAATTCTCTAGGGCAAACGTTGGCAGTAAAGAGGAGAGTCTCTGAATAATCTCTTGTCTCAGAGAAAATGCTTTTGTATCTCAAGAGTTTTAGAGAATCTGATGGATACAGAAATGCCAAAAGATTAATAATAAAGTTAATAATTTGAATACTCTGTTTTCATCACTGTCCTATAGTTTCTTCTTCCTCAGGGATTGGTTATTGATAGACATATAGGAACTGCCCTGGGCTGGGCAGAATGTTTCATGGACGTGCTTTATTTTTGGCTATTTTTGTTTACCTCTGAATCCTCAGGACCTGTAATAGTGCATATGATCATTGCTGGATACTTACTTGGTGAATAAATAAATGGACAATAAAAATAGGAATCTAATATTATAATTAATTGATTTCCTATAAACCCATCACTGAACTCTTTATTAAGTATAAAGGATTTAATCTGTTTTTGTCTTAACTGTATGTTTTTTAAATGAATATCTACTGAGAGCTTACTATGTGCCAGGCCCTGGTCTAAGGGCTTTGCATACATGATAGCAGTTTACCCTCATCACAACCCTTTGTTCATTCAACAACACATTTATTTTGTGCTTCCTCTGGGCCAGTCACTTTTAGAGGTACAGCAAACAGCAGAAAACAAAACAGATAAACAAAGAAACTCTTTTTTCTTTTGGATCTGAAAAGAAGAAAGTGATATTACTATTTGTCTGAAGTCAGAAGTAGACTTGTTCCAGGGTAAACCCAGGTACTTAACTAAAGAGCCCCTACTGCTAATAAAAGCCTCTACACCAACCACCATGCTAAAGGTTTTCTGTGCCATACTCCATGTACTATTTTTGCAGTGATCACTACACTAAAGAAAGAAAGAAGATACATGCTCTCTGGATGATTGTTCAGCCTGAGCAGATGCCAAATGCTGTTAAGCAATGCCTATCTCTAAAACAAATTCTTTCTCATTGAATCACCAAGGTTAAGGGAGATATTTCCATAAGCAGAAGCAAATTAATTTGGAGTTTTTCATTAACAATAATGAGATGGGGCAGTAAGAACCTAACCTTTCATTGTTTCTTTTTGCTTTATGACAAAGAGAGCACCTTTTCAAGCTGCCTAAAAAGGAATTACTTGCTGCTGAGTTTTGTGTGAGCTTTTAGTGCTGCTCATGAAAAAAATCTTTGGCTGCTGAAATAGTGGGTATAAGTTCTTGTGTGGAATATAGGAAGTTAAAGTGATAAATCCCTAAGCAACTTGGAAATAAGATTACACTAAAGGTGAGATTAGTAAGAGCCAATATATAATGAATGAGATCAACCATCAAAATAGCCCCATGGGTTGTCTATAAATATATACCTGAAAAGGTCTGGTAACACCCAGGTCATTCAAGGGGTAAAGTAACAAGACAAAACTAGGGTGGGTCTAACCAAAGCTATGAGTTTTAATCTGGTACATGTAACTATGAATAACTAAAAAGCCTCTTAACAACACAGAAGTGTCTGCTTAGACCCAGAAAAGAAAAACAAAAGGAGTAAGTATTTGGAAGTGTTTTTTTTTTTTTTTTTTTTGAGGTACACAGGCCTCTCACTGCTGCGACCTCTTCCGTTGCGGAGCACAGGCTCCAGACGCGCAAGCTCAGAGGCCATGGCTCACGGGCCCAGCCGCTCCGCGGCATGTAGGATCTTCCTGGACCGGGGCACGAACCCGTGTCCCCTACATCGGCAGGCGGACTCTCAACCACTGGAAGCCCCTGGAAGTGTTTTTATAGTACTCTTTCGGCAGGAGAGACTCTAGCATGGCCACTAAAACAATAAAATATTAATGGTTATGTGCATTTAATGAGTGTATCAACTTGTGTACGTTCAGTAAAGATTAGACTTGCCCAAAGGGATGTTCAGCTCTTTGCCCTAGAGGTAATCTCTAAGCCCTTGGGCTGTCAGACCTGGTAAGAATGTCTGTTTACTTAGGGCCTAGGCCATGCTGGATAGTCTAGGCTAACAATGTGATTGGTGGTGCAGAGGGTGGGAGGTAAAGCAAGACTGGGCCCTGCAGTATCAGCTTGCCCTCTGGAAGGGCTTTAGCCTAAGGTAAGGCACACGGGCAGTCAACTAGTCTACATGACTGAGCCCCAGTAAAGACTCCACATCAAGACTGAGCGTGCTTCCCTGCATATGGTAATGCATCTTTCCTAGAAATAAGCACTCTGCACGGTTCCACTAGGAGAGCACACCTGAAGGCTGTGCACATGGAACTCTTCTGGACTCTGCCCTATGTGTCTTTTCCCTGGGTTAATTTGAATCAGTATGTTTTCATTGTAATAAACTGTACCAGTCAGTATAGTGGCTTTGCAGATTTCTGTGAGTCCTTTAAGGGAATTATCAAGCTTAAGAGTGATCTTGGATTGAGCTTTTACTTTTCTTTTTGGCTGCACCATGCAACTTGTGGGATGCTAGTTCCCCACCCAGGGATCGAAACTCGGCCCCCTGCAGTGGAAGCATGGAGTCAGGATTCCTAACCACTGGACTGCCAGGGAATTCCCATGAGGTGATCTTGGGACCTCCTGAATTTGCAGTTAGTACCAGAAGTGAGGGTGATCTTGGCAACTCCAGAACTTTGCAGACATATTATTTAATCCTCACAGCAAACTAATGAGGTTTAAGATCACATGGCTGAGAAGAGAACATAAACAAAATATTTTCTGACATAAATCATAACAGTATTTTCTTAGATCAGTTTCCAAAGGCAAAAGACATACCAGCGAAAATAAACAAATGAGACTTAATCAAACTTATGAGCTTTTGCACAGCAAAGAAAACTGTAACAAAATCGAAAGATGACCTATGGACTGGGAGAATATATTAGCAAATGATGTGACCGAGAAGGGCTTAATTTCCAAAATATACAAACAGCTCATACAACTCAATATCAAAAAAACAATCAAAAAATGGGCAGAAGACCTAAATAGACATTTCTCCAAAGAAGACATCCAGATGGTTATCAGGCACATGAAAGATGCTCAATGTCACTAATTATTAGAGAAATGCAAATCGAAACTACAATGAGGTACCTCCTCACACCAGTCAGAATGGCTATCATCAAAAAGTCTACAAATAATAAATGCTGGAGAGGGTATGGAGAAAAAGGAACCCTCCTAAACTGTTGGTGTGAATGTAAACTGGTGCAGCCACTATGAAAAACAGTATGGGAATTCTTTTAAAAAAGTAAAAATATTGTTACCACATGACCCAGCAATCCCACTCCTGAACGTATATCCGGAAAAAATAAAAACTCTAACTCGAAAGTATAAGTGCACCCTTGGGCTTTCCTGGTGGAGCAGTGGTTAAGAATCCGCCTGCCAATGCAGGGGTAACTGGTTCGATCCCTGGTCCAGGAAGATCCCACGTGCCGTGGAGCAGCAAAGCCCATGTGCCACAACTACTGAACCTGTGCTCTAGACCCCACAAGCCACAGCTACTGAGCCCATGTGCCACAACTACTGAAGCCCACATGCCTAGGGCCCATGCTCTGCAACAGGAGAAGCCACTGCAATGAGAAGCCTACACACTGCAATGAAGAGTAGCCCCTGCCCACCACAACTGGAGAAAGCTCATGCGCGTCAACGAAGACCCAACTCAGCCAAAAATAAAATAAATAAATAAATTTATATTAAAAAAAACAAAAGGATACATGCACCCTAATGTTCGTTGCAGCACTGTTTACAATAGCCAAGACATGGAAGCAACCTAAGTGTCCATCCACAGATGAATGGATAAAGAAGATGTGCTATATTTATATAAAATGGAATATAACTCAGGCATAAAAAAGAATGAAATATTGCCATTTGCAGCAATATGGATGGACCTAGAGATTATCATACTAAGTGAAGTACATCAGACAGAGAAAGACAAATATTATATAACACTTATATGTGGAATCTAAAAAATAATACAAACAAAGCTATATACAAAATAGAACCAGACTTACAGACTTAGAAAACAATATTATGGTTACCAAAGGGGAAAGGTGGGGGGAGGGATAAATCAGCAGTATGGGACTTGCAGGTATATACTACTATATATAAAATAGATAAACAATAAGGATTTACTGTATAGCATAAGGAACTATATTCAATATCTTATAATAACCTATAATGGAAAATAATCTGAAAAAGAATGTATATACATATATATGTGTATGTATGTGAAACACTTTGCTGTATACTTGAAGTTAACACAACATTGTAAATCAACTACACTTCAATTTAAAAAGAAAAAGAGAAAAAAGATTACATAGCTAAGAAGTGGCCAATTTAAGGTTTGAAACCCAAAAGCCTGACTGCTAAAGTCATACATTAATCACTTTTCAGTTCTCACACTAGTGTAGAAATCAGTAAGGATGGTACTCTGTAAACAGGGAGGATTTATAAGACTTCACCATAACTCGAACACATAGTCTCAAGACTATCCATTTTTTATGCTGGCCAACCAACTTCTTGATATCTAATTGTTTTAAAATGTAGGTTTTATTATTATTCAGGTATAGTAAGGACAACAGATTTAGGAGTTGACTGCCATTAAAAAGATAGTTCAGTATTTGTTTTTCTCCTTCTGAATTACTTCACCCTGTATGACAGACTCTAGGTCCATCTACCACAATACCGTATGCTAACACATATATATATGGACTCTAAAAACAAAAATGGTTCTCAAGAACCTAGGGGCAGGACAGGAATAAAGACACAGATGTAGAGAATGGACTTGAGGACACGGGGAGTGGGAAGGGTAAGCTGGGACGAAGTGAGAGAGTGGCATGGACATATATACACTACCAAATGTACAATAGGTAGTGGGAAGCAGCCACATAGCACAGGGAGATCAGCTCGGTGCTTTGTGCCCACCTAGAGGGGTGGGATAGGGAGGGTGGGAGGGAGGGAGATGCAAGAGGGAAGAGATAGGGGGACATATGTATATGTATAACTGATTCACTTCGTTATACAGCAGCAACTAACACACCATTGTAAAGCAATTGTACTCCAATAAAGATGTTAAAAAAAAAAAAAAAGTTCGTTACAGTTCCCAAAAGCAGGGGAGATTCCATGCCATGCAAGGCTACACAGGGAAGCACCAGTGTCAGTCAGGAGGCAGAGGAAGTGGAGGCGAGAACTTGTATTGTGATTTCCATAGGAAGAAACAGGGAAGGCAGGCTAAGAAGGTTTAGGATTGACTAGTTTGAATACTTTCAGCAGCCTCTGGGGTCTAGGGTCTGTCTCTAGTTGTCTGATAACTGCCCCTGAGGTGATTAGGGCTGGGGAATAGTGGCCCAGAGTGTGAGATCCCAATAAAGGAGGTGGTTTGGGTATGGACTCTGATAGGTTGGTTTGCATATGAAAGACAGCTCAATGGTGTCTCTAGAAACTCGCTAGCCCTGGGAGGGGCAGACCCTCCAGGGTCAGCAAGACCCCAGATGGCAAAGTAACAAATACAGAAAATGAGATGACATGATTATTTAATAATCCATACTGCCAGGTAGCAGGAAACAAGAAATAGGGTATACACCCACAATGAGTCAATATCACCCCCAAGGAGGTGAAAATTAGTTCCAAGGAGTGGAGAGGATGGTGAAAAAAATGTTACTTTTTATGTATAAAGCACAGGACTACGTATGTGAATAAATATACAGAATATATATGGTATTAAAGCTTCATGGGTGGGGGACTGAGTGTGCCCCTTTGTGGCAAAAGGAGAGTGAAAATAAAATAAAAGTTGAGAAAAACTGGAATAAACTATCCTAGATAATGAATGTAAATATTCTGTTAAGTGAAAAACAATCCATTATAATAATATATTATTAATGTACTAATATATTAATATAAATTTTTTTCTGATTTATATATAAAGTCATATAAATTTGCTCAGCAAGTGTTTGTCCATAAGACCTGATCAACTCTGTGCCAAGAAAACCTAGTCTTCAACACCACAGAACTGAGAATCAGACTCTGAAGGGTGATGAGTGGAGTGAAACACCACTATTCTCTGCTTGGGCACCACCATTTCTCTAAAAGATTTCCTATCTTCTCCCTCTAAAATATCATTAATGTTATAAAGACATCTTGTAAAACAGAGATTTGTGCTTTTAAGTGGCTGGGGGTGGAGGAGCAGCTCTATACTCACCAAGAGTTTGCTGATCTTAGATTGGCTCGAGTATTTCTGGGTTAATTGTTCTTTCTCTTTTTTATAATTTCTGCTGCATCTGAGAGAATACGGGAGGTAATCAGAAATGCAATGGGTAGTGCCCACTTTGGCAAAATGAAGTAAAATTGGCCTGATACAAAGAAGATTAGCATAGGACTTGCATAAGGATGACACAAATGTTTTTGAGACATTCCATTTTTTCTTCTTTTTTTATTGAAAAAAAGACATGAGAAACTACCTGGGATAATGGAAATGTTTTATATCTTGTTCTGAGTGGCTTCAACTATAAAAACTTATTAAACTGAACACAAGATCATTGTATTTTATTGAATATTAAACATGCTTTAATTTTTAAAATGAGTGCTGTGAGAAGACTGAAACAATGATTTAACTCTGGGGTTTGCAGGGTTGACTGCCTTATATATAACTAAGGTTGAACAAATAGAGCACTAAGCATAAGCTTATTGTACTTTATATAACAGATGAAACTGCATTGGAAAATCACATATTTATAAATTGAAGAGTTCATGAGAAAATGGAGGCCCACAGATAAAACTGACTTTACAAATATTGCAGCTGGAAGAAGAGCAGCACTAGAGGGAAAAGTATCCAAGAACATGCCCGGATTGCTTACCGCATGCTAGGTATTGTACTGGCATTTCAAATTCCTTACTTCATTGATTGTTTATCCCAACCCTATGAAGAAGTCACTGCTAAAAATCCATTTTTACCTTTTGAACAATGACAGGTTAAGTGACCTACCCAAGGTTACAAAGCTAAAAATGGTAAAGCTAAATCTTGAGGCTCTATTTCTGATGTCAAAGTCTGTACTCTTGACAACCAAGGCATATTACTTCCATTCAGTCATTGAAGGTTAGCTTAGGCTAGTTTAATTATGCATGATGAGCCATTAAATGGCAACTTGAATCACATTGGCCACTCTACTTTTAAATATGTAAAAGTATATATGTGCTATAACAATAGCACAGCCAAACCTGATTATTTTAATCTCTTTAATTCGGTTAAATGGCAGAATTTTAATGTCTCAGTATGGTCAGCAGCATTCCATTAAGTCAATACAGCAACTTCAGGCAAATTAATGTACATATAAAATACAGAGCTGCAAAGAAGACGGGAGGAGCTGATTGAGTTTACTGAGTCATTCTTGTGATCTTGACCCTAGATTTTTATGCACTTGGCTTGTCGGGTATACATAATTTGTGAGTAGTTTGCATACCTGTGCTAATTTAATTGCATTATAGGTGAGCTAAGCAGAGGAAGCAATAATGAACACATTGAAAAGAGAAGGTTCCAAGCTGTCTAAGTGAGGGTAGAGAGAGAAAAAAAAAAAAAAATTATTATTTGAGGGAAGTTTTGAAGCTTCCTTTACACTGGTTATGTGTGTGAATATTTGTGTGTGTGTGTGTGTGTATGTGTGTATATATATATATATATATATATATATATAAAATCGATGTCATTGTTGTTACTGATGCACATAAAACTCAACAGCATGTGTGGATCTGTGACAAAAAGGAATCCTTTTGGACTTAAGCCAAATCTTTCTACCTCCAGAAGAGTAAAACCTATTCTGAAACTAATATGCAGCAAACAAGGGACATTTGCCTCCAGTGTTGCAAATGACATGTATTATGATCCATATAGGCAACAGTTTCCTACAACCAGAATGCTGGACAGAGAAAAGCTTCCTGGGCAAAAAATATTTATTTTAGGTTTTGAAAGATAGTAGTAGTTTTCCAAGAAGACAAGATAAGTATAAATATTTTCGGAAGAGGCACTAGCAACTAAAACAGGTATAGAGAAATCAAAAAACACGGTGTCTTCTTAAAGCATAAATAGTTTGGTAAAAGTGGGAATTTGTAGTACCCTAGGGGAATGAATCACGGAAGGCTTTTTGGCCATGCACGGATTTTGGATATTATCCTATAAGGATCTTTTAGATGAGTTTGTCCATTATGAAAATATGAGATTAAAAAAAAGGGTAATGGGGGCCTAATCTGAACGTATCAAAAGGAGGTTGTAGATTGAAGAGTTATTTGGGATGCAAATAAGACTATTCTAGACAGATAAGCAATCACACATGTATAGAAGAAAAAAAAAAGAAAAAGCCCAAACCAAAAAACAGCCTTGCCCTAAGTACCAGGGAACTGGGTCAGTACAGGAAAACTGAACTGGAAGATTTTTTTTTTTTAATATAAATTTATTTATTTATTTATTTTTGGCTGTGTTGGATCTCCGTTGCTTCATGCAGGCTTTCTATAGTTGCAGTGAGCGGGGGTTACTCTTCGTTGCATTGTACCGGCTTCTCATTGCAGTGACTTCTTTTGTTGTGAGGCACGGGCTCTAGGCACGTGGGCTTCAGTAGTTGTGGCACATGAGCTCAGTAGTTGTGGCTCGCGGTCTCTAGAGCACAGGCTCAGTAGTTGTGGCGCACGGGCTTAGTTGCTCCGCGGCATGTGGAATCTTCCCACACTAGGGCTCGAACTTGTGTCCCCTGCATTGGCAGGAGGATTCTTAACCACTGTGCCACCACAGAAGTCTATTGGAAGATTTTTAATAGAAAAACAGTGGAAACAGTTTCACATCATATTTTTCAGTGGAGGCTTGGGAGGAAACCCACTGTTCTCCAGGAGGTAATTGAATGTTCCCATTTTCTATATTTCAATTGAGAATTTTTTCACTATATTTTGGGCTACTATTTATCTTGGTCCTTGACAATATTCATTTTTGAGGTTATAGTGTATAGTCATTTCTCATTTTGTATTTTTGTTTTTTTGAAATAAAAAGCATTTTAAAAACTTCTAATAGTTTGTTTTTTTAACCAAAATCAAGTCCTCAGAGACTATAGAAAAACTAAGTGTACAATGGGATGGCAAATTCTGTATATCTAGTACCGGCCTATGGATGTGTATGTAAACACACTATGCTTTCTATAAAAGATCAGGTGAAAACTGTGCCCATGGAGAAGGACTTTTGTGCAACAGACACACATTCTAATTATTTCATCCTCATTGGCTTCTATACAGCTCAAAGGAATGTAAGGAAGGGGGTGAAGGTGTAGGAAAGAAAAAAAGTGGTATGTATAGATGGAACTGATGTTAGCAAAAAAGTGCTTTATTACACATCAGGCAGTTTTTTGAGCTTGCTTAGTTCCCGATGGAAGGTTTTCACTGTAGGGGGCAATTGACCATAGGAAATGATCAGTGGGAAGCCTATGAATTGTAAAAAAAAAAAACAACAAAGGCTTTTGCAAGTCATTCTATGTGGATAAAATAGGTAAAAATCCTCACATTGGGGGCATTTATGAGGACCCACTGGCCTTACCTCTTTACCTCCCATTTCCCCTAATTGGCTTCACTCCTCAACTTCTTCTCTTTTCCTCTTAGGCAATGTGAAATAGACCTTTATACATTACAAGATTTCTTTTATATTTCTATCTGGACAGGGAGAATGGGGAGAAATCATACTGAAAAGGGCAACTTATCATACCTCGTTTTTCCCCCTGTTTATTAAAAAAAATAAGAGTACAACTGAGGGACTTCTGCTGAGTGTGGCAGCCACTTCAGCACTGTAAAAGGGGCTCCAGCTGTAAAGGGTCTCCAGCCAACTAGATGGAGCAGCACTTCTCACCACAGCCACGTTCAGGTTGTCTTTTCCAAACAGACAGCTAAATTAGGAGTTAAGAGATGCCCACGTAGGCTTTTATGCTGCAAATAAAAGATGAAAGAGCCCTAACTTACAGGAAATATTAAAGAAAGAAAAACACCTAGGCGGAAAGCAGAGTAGCTAAATGACTTGCATTTGGGTTTTATTTTGCTGGTCAGTTCACAGGACTCAATATTTTGTTCATTTTAAATTCATTCTAAATTAAACATATTTTTGTGAAAATTTCCCAAAATGGTTAAAATGAAACAGGTCTTTTTCTCTCCTAGGTAATTTTGGGAGACTGGTTGGAATTTGTTAACCCATGTGTGAAAATCGCGTTTACATTTGCATGAATATCTGCAGGTATGTGATGTTCTCATATATAAACATAGATCTACAAATCTCTTTTCAAAGGATAGGTAACCCTTTAGTAACATCAGCCATCTCTGTGGTTCAATGCTGACACCCTTCTGGGTACGGCTCAAAATGACGTCTTTCAAAAATTCATGGAAATAACTCTTTTATTTTGAGATTTTACTATCTTGTACTAGCTTTCATTTTCTTCAATATACTACTAACATACATGCAAAATCTTATCTTTTACATTACACAATTAACATTTCCATCACAAAAGTCACATCCTGTTTCCTTTTTTTTTTTTTTTTTTTTTTTGCGGCACGTGGACATTTCACTGTTGTGGCCTCTCCCGTTGCGGGGCACAGGATCCGGACGTGCAGGCCCAGTGGCCACGGCCCACGGGCCCAGCCGCTCCGTGGCACGCGTGATCCTCTCGGACCGGGGCACAAACCTGTGTCCTTCGCGCCGGCAGGCAGACTCTCAACCACTGCGCCACCAGGGAAGCCCCTGTTTCCTTTTTTAGTGATCTTATTATTTGGGCAGTGCCTTGAAGTTGGTACATGAATCAATGAATATTTATTAAATGAATGAAAGTAACAAAGCCCTAAAATTTATTGATAAGATTACATCTGTCTCTAGGAACTAAAAAATAGCAATAATTAAGAATAAACATTTCATAGTTCATAATCTGTACAAGACGCTGTTTTATTAATTTATATAATCCTCATAAAACTTCATGAGATGTCATTATTAATATCTCAGTGTTACAGATAAGAACAGTGAGATGCAGAGATGTAATGTATTCAAGTTGACAGTGGCAGAGCAAGGATTTGAACCAATGCAGCCTTCAGGCTGTGCTCTTAATTACTATGCTATATATAGCTTTCCTGACAGACTATATTTATTATGTCTGTTGCAAGTGCTTTACATGCACTAATTCATTTGTACCATGAATTCTATTTACAGAAGCTGGCTGTAAGCCATGATGGGTTATATTAGCACTTTCATTGGCCTTTAACAATACCAAACATAGGCTGAGGATTTCATACTTCTGTTGTTTTATTCTAATGCAGTGGTTATAAAAATGTGGATTGGAAAACCAGGGGTCCCCAGTATCCTTTTAGCTCATCCATTTGCATAGTCAAAGCTCTTCTAGATACCAAAGAAAGTGTTTCGTAATTTTTTTGTTCTTTTCTCTTCACATATTTTATAAAATTTTTTAAAACACGCAGTATTCATTGTGGAAGAGATAAGAAACCCTGAGTGTAAAAACTACAGCAAATAAATGGAAAATTTTAAAAGAAATCATGGACTTGGGATTGGTTCACGTTGGCAGAGTAGAAGGACGTGTGCTCACTCCCTCTTGTGAGAGCCCCGGAATCACAACTAACTGTCATTGACAGGAAGACACTGGAACTCACCAAAAAATTACCCCACATCCAAAGACAAAGGAGAAGCCACAATTAGACGGTAGAGGGGCGCAATCACAATAAACTCAAATCCGATAATGGCTGGGTGGGCGACTCACAAGCTAGAGAACAATTATAACACAGAAGTACACCCACTGGAGTAAAGGTTCTGAGCCGCACGTCAGGTTTCCCAAACTGGGGGCCCAGCAATGGGAGGAGGAATTCCCAAAGAATCAGACTTTGAAGCCTAGTGGAATTTGATTGCAGGATGTCTACAGGGAAACAGAGACTCCACTCTCAGAGGGCACACACAAAGTAGTGTGTGCAGCAGGAACCAGGAGGAAGCAGTGACCCCATAGGAGGCTGAACCAGACTTGCCTGCTAGTCTTGGAGGGTCTCCTGCAGAGGTGGGGCGTGCCTGTGGCTCACTGCAGGGACAAGGACAGTGGCAGCAGAAGTTCTGGGAAGTACTCCTTGGCCTGAACCTCCCAGAGTCCACCGTAAGCCCCACCAAAGAGCCAGTAGTCTCCAGTTGTGGGTCGCCTGAGGCCAAACAACCAACAGGGAGGGAACTCTGCCCCACCCATCAGCAGACAAGCAGATTAAAGTTTTACTGAGCTCTGCCCACCAGAGCAACACCCAGCTCTACCCACCACCAATCCCTCCCATCAGGAAGTTTGCACAAGGCTCTGAGATAGCCTCATCCACGAGAGGGCAGACAGCAGAAGAAAAAAGAACTACAGTTCTGCAGCCTGTGGAATGAAAACCACATTCACAGAAAGAGACAAAATGCAAAGTCAGAGGACTATGTACCAGATGAGGGAAAGAAGATAAAACCCCAGAAACACAACTAAATGAAGTGGAGATAGGCAACATGCCAGGAAAAGAATTCGGAATAATGATAGTGAAGATGATCCAGGACGTCAGAAAAAGAATGCATGCAAAGGTCGAGAAGATGCAAGAAATGTTTAACAAAGACCTAGAAGAATTAAAGAACAAGCACCTAGAAGAATTAAAGAACAAACAAACAGGGTGAACAATACAATAACTGAAGTGAAAAATACACGAGAAGGAATCAATAGAATAACTGAGGCAGAAGAACGGATAAGTGACCTGGAAGACAGAATGGTGGAATTCACTGCCACAGAACAGAATAAAGCAAGAAAAGAAATGAAGACAGCCTTAAAGACCTCTGGGACAACATTAAACGCACCAACATCCGCATTATAGGGGTCCCAGAAAGAGAAGAGAGAGAGAAAGGACCTGAGAAAATATTTCAAGAGATTATATTTGAAAACTTCTCTAATATGGGAAAGGAAATGGCCACCCAAGTCCAGGAAGCACAGAGAGTCCCAGGCAGGGTAAACCCAAGGAGAAACACGCCAAGATACATAGTAATCAAATTGAGAAAAATTAAAGATAAAGAAAAATTATTAAAAGCAATAAGAGAAGAACAAATAACATACAAGGGAACTCCCATAAGGTTAACAGCTCATTTCTCAGCAGAAACTCTACAAGCCAGAAGGGAGTGGAACGATTATCATAAAGTGATGAGAGGGAAGAAACTACAACCATGATTACTCTGCCAGCAAGGAACTCATTCAGATTCGATGGAGAAATCAAAAGCTTTACAGACAAGCAAAAGTTAAGAGAATTCAGTACCACCAAACCAGCTTTACAACAAATGCTAAAGGAACTTCTCTAAGTGGGAAACACAAGAGAAAAAAAGACATACAAAAACAAACCCAAAACAATTAAGAAATGGTAATAGGAGCATACATATTGATAATTACCTTAAATGTGAATGGATTAAATGCTCCAACCAAAAGACACAAGTTTGCAGAATGGATACAAAAACAAGACCCGTATATATGCTGTCTACAAGAGACCCACTTCAGACCTAGGGTAACATACAGACTGAAAGTGAGGGGATGGAAAATGATGTACCATGGAAATCAAAAGAAAGCTGGAGTAGCAATACTCAAATCAGATAAAATAGACTTTAAAATAAAGAACGTTATAAGAGACAAGGAAGGATACTACATAATGATCAAGGGATCAGTCCAAGAAGAAGATATAACAATTATAAATATATATGTACCCAACATAGGAACACCTCAATATATAAGGCAAATGTTAACACCTATAAAAGAGGAAATCGACAGTAACACAATAATAGAGGGGGACTGACACCTCACTTACACCAATGGACAGATCATCCAGACAGCAAATTAATAAGGAAACACAAGCTTTAAATGACACAATAGACCAGATAGATTTAATTGATATTTATAGGACATTCCATCCCAAAACAGCAGATTACACTTTCTTCTCAAATGCAAACAGAACATTCTCCAGGATAGATCACATCTTGAGTCACAAATCAAGCCTTGGTAAATTGAAGAAAATTGAAATATCAAGCATCTTCTGACCACAACGCTATAACATTAGAAATCAATTACAGGGAAGAAAATATAAAAAAACACAAACACATGGAGGCTAACAAAGAGATCACTGAAGAAATCGAAGAGGAAATAAAAAAATACCTAGAGACAAATGACAATGAAAACATGATGATCCAAAACCTATGGGATGCAGCAAAAGCAGTTCTAAGAGGGAAGTTTATAGCTATACAAACCTACCTCAAGAAACAGGAAAAATCTCAAATAAACACTCTAACCTTAAACCTAAAGGAACTAGAGAAAGAAGAACAAGCAAAACCCAAAGTTAGTAGAAGGAAAGAAATCGTAAAGATCAGAGCAGAAACAAATGAAATAGAAACAAAGAAGACAATAGCAAAGATCAATAAAACTAGAAGCTGGTTCTTTGAGAAGATAACAAAATTGATAAACCTTCAGCCAGACACATCAAGAAAAAGAGAGGGAACACTCAAATCAATAAAATTAGAAATGAAAAACGAGAAGTTACAACAGACACTGCAGAAATAGAAAACATGATAAGAAACTACTACAAGAAACTCTATGCCAATAAAATAGACAACCTGGAAGAAAAGACAAATTCTTAGAATGGTATAAGCTTCCAAGACTGAACCAGGAAGAAATAGAAAATATGAACAAACCAATCACAAGTAATGAAATTCAAACTGTGATTAAAACTCTTCCAACAAACAAAACTCTAGGCCCACATGGCTTCACAGGTGAATGTTATCAACATTTAGAGAAGAGGTAACAACCAGCCTTCTCTAACTCTTCCAAAAAATTGCAGAGGAAGTCACGCTCCCAAACTCATTCTACGAGACCCCCATCACCCTGATACCAAAACCAGACATAGATACTAGAAAAAAGAAAATTACTTACCAATATCACTGATTAATATAGATGCAAAAATCCTCAACAAAATACTAGCAAACAGAATCCAACAACACATTAAAAGGATCATACACTATGATCAAGTGGGATTTATCCCAGGGATGTAAGGATTCTTCAATATACACAAATCAATCAGTGTGATACACTATATGAATAAATATGATCATCTCAGTAGATGCAGAAAAAGCGTTTGACAAAATTCAACACCCATTTATGATAAAAAAAAACTCTCCAGGAAATGGACATAGAGGGAAGCCACCTCAACATAAAAAAGGCCATATACAACATACCCACAGCAAACATCATTCTCAATGGTGAAAAACTGAAAGCATTTCCTCTAAGATGAACAAGACAAGGATGTCCCCTCTCACCACAGCGATCAGAGAATAAAAAGAAATAAAAGGAAAAGAAGAAGTAAAACTGCCACTGTTTGCAGATGACTTGATTCTATACATAGATAATCTTAAAGATGCCACCAGAAAACTACTAGAGCTAATCAATGAATTTGGTAAAGTAGCAGGATACAAAATTAATGCATAGAAATCTCTTGCATTCCTATACACTAACAATGAAAGATCAGAAAGAGAAATTAAGGCAAGAGTCCCAATCACCATTGCAACAAAAAGAATAAAATACCTAGGAATAAACCTGCCTAAGGAGATAAAAGACCTGTACTCAGAAAACTAAAAGATACTGATGAAACAAATCAATGATGACACAAACCGCTGGAGAGATATACAAGTTCTTGGATGGGAGGAATCAATATTGTGAAAATAACTCTACTACCCAAAGCAATCTACAGATTCAATGCAATCCCTATCAAATTACCAATGGCATTTTTTACAGAACTAGAACAAAAAATCTTAAAATTTGTATGGAGACACAAGAGATCCCGCATAGACAAAGCAATCTTGAGGGAAAAGAATGGAGCTGGAGGAATCCGACTCCCTGACTTTAGACTATACTACAAAGCTACAGTAATCAAGACAATATGGTACTGGTACAAAAACAGAAATATAGATCAATGGAACAGGTTAGAAAGCCCAGAGATAAACCCATGCACCTATGGTCAAGTAATCTATGACAAAGGAGGCACGATATGGAATGGAGAAAAGACATCGCTTCAGTAAGTGGTGCTGGGCAAACTGGACAGCTACATGTTAAAGAATAAAATTAGAACACTCCCTAACACCATACAGAAAAATAAACTCAAAATGTATTAAAGACATAAATGTAAGAACAGCCACTATAAAACTCTTAGAGGAAAACATAGGAAGAACATTCTTTGAAATAAATCACAGTAAGATCCTTTTGATTCACCTCCTAGAATAATGGAAATAAAAACAAAAATAAAGAAATGGGGCCTAATAAAACGTAAAAGCTTTTGCACAGCAAAGGAAACTGTAAACAAGATGAAAAGACAACCCTCAGAATGGGAGAAAATATTTGCAAATGAAGCAACTGACAAAGGATTAATCTCCAAAATGTCTAAACAGCTCATGCAGGTCAATATTAAAAAAACCAGTCAACCCAATCCAAAAATGGGCAGAAGACCTAAATAGACATTTCTCCAAAGAAGACATGCAGATGGCCAAGAGGCACATGAAAAGCTGCTCAACATCACTAATTATTAGAGAAATGCAAGTCAAAACTACATTGAGTTATCACCTCACACCTGTTAGAATGGGCATCATCAGAAAATCTACAAACAACAAATGCCGGAGAGGATGTGGAGAAAAGGGAACCCTCTTGCACTGTTGGTGGGAATGTAAATTGATACAGCCACTATGGAGAACAGTATGGAGGTTCCTTAAAAAACTAAAAATAGGATTATCATATGATCCAGCAATCCCACTACTGGACATATACCCAGAGAAAACCATAATTCAAAAAGACACATGCACCTCTGTGTTCATTGCAGGACTATTTACAATAGCCAGGTCATGGAGGCAACCTAAATGCCCATTGATAGAGGAATGGATAAAGAAGAAGTGGTACATATATACAATGGAATATTACTCAGCCATAAAAAGGAACAAAATTGGGTCATTTGTAGAGATATGGATGGACTTAGGAACTGTCACACAGAGTGAAGTAAGTCAGAAAGAGAAAAAGAAATATCGTATACTAACACATATATGTGGAGTGGTTTGCAAGGCAGAAATAGAGACACAGATGTAGAGAACAAACATATGGATACCAAAGGGGGAAAGCGGTGGGTGGGGAGTGGTGGGATGAATTGGGAGATTGGGATTGACATCTGTACACTAACATGTATATGTATCTATTTTACTAATATGTAAACTAGATAGCTAATTAAGAAAATAAATCATGCATCTGCTCCTTAAATCCATTAATTTTAAGGAGAAGGGGTTTTGAGGTCACCCATATCCCACCGAACTGGATCTATTAACTACTGAACCATCTTAAATTCCTTATTAAAGATGTAACAAGTGATGATTATTCCACAAATTTTAAGAATGATTCTTTACTCTCTAACTTCTGTTAATGGGATGCCAATACTTTAGTGTATGTACATTTTATTTTTTACCATTTCCAGTAAAGCTGCTCTTTCCTCTAATCCATACCAAAGTTATGTTAAGGTAATGCTAAAATAAGCACTAGTTATTCCTAATTCTATAAAGACAACCAACAAATTCTTATATATTAATTTTACATCCCCATGTGATTCCCTAATTGAACTTCTAGTGAGAAATACCAGGAATGAAAATGTTCTAATAAAAAATACATAATTCCATAAGCTTTGCCATTCACACAAATGCTTAATTCCTAGGCTATGTAAGTTTTTTTCAGTCTGCAGTTAGCTGTTTAATCGTTTCCTAGGACCAGTATAAAAGTCATTACTTATTTTAAGATATTCATACAGAGAGGCCTCATTATAGTCCATTGCAATCAGTATATTAGTTATCTTATAACTAGTTCCAAATTTGGGCTCTGTTTTTTTATTTTTAACATGAATAAGTTTGTGTCCTTCAGATATGGTATTACTATTACATGTACTATATGTAACTATCCTACACATAAACATCAGACTTTGTAGACATATATCCACCATTAAGTTAAAGGGTGGCATCTTTATGATATATACTAATCTCAAAGCATATTCTTCTCAATTAAACATAATTAGAATTTTTGATAACAAAGCAAATAATTAATAATAAAACTTTTTAATCTACTGTATAAGCATCACCTTCCTTGAAATTTCTGGGTTAGACCTAGATTCATTGACATATACTATCTCTTCTATTACACTTCTATAATATTCCTTAGGCAAAATTATCTGCCAATTATAGAATAGAAAAAGTGTGGTGGGAAGACTCTAAAAATGACCCCCAGTGACCCTGCCTCCTGGTATTGGGCATCTTTGTGTAATCCCCTGCCCTTGAGTGTAGGTTTGACCTGTGACTTGCTTCTAACCAGTAGAACACAGCAGAGGGGATGAAATGTCATTTCCATGATTAGGTACATAAGATTATAACTTCCCTTTTGCTAGAAAATTGTCTCACTTGCATAGTCAATTTGCACAGTTTAACAAAGTAAGCAGCTGTTTGTAGATACCCATGTGATAATGAATTGAGGGCATCCTTTGGCCAATAGCCAGCAAGTGGCTGAAGCTCTCAATCTAACAATATTAAATAAACTGAATTCTGTCAACAAGCATATGACTATGAAAGCAGATCCTTTCCCAGTTGGGTTTTCAGATAAAAACCCAGTCATGGCCGGCACCTTGTTTGCCACTTTCAGATGAGACCTCAAAGCAAAGAACCCAGATGAGCTGTAGCCAGACTACTGACCCACAGAAACTGTGACATAATAGATGGGTGCTGTTTTAAGCCTCTAATTTAATGGTATTATTGTACCATAATATTATTATACCAGTGTTATAATGCAGCATCAGAAAATTAATATAGTAACTCAGGCACCTGTTCTCTTTGAAGCCAGAAACAGAATTAGGGCTTTGATTCCTAGAGGTGCTCCTCTTCTTAAAAGTAAAAAAAATAACTAAATTATATGAAAATATGGGAATGAACCTAGAATGCCGAGAAAATAAGTGGCACTGAGGATTACAAAAATATGAAATCCAGTTGTATACTGTACAATGAGTAGAATACTTGCCCTTGCAAAACAGTTTCATACTTAACTAATGTGGAAAAAATATTTATGATCATGACCAAGAGCCTGGTTATATCAGCCTCTTATGAACCCATTTCTTTTTTAATTTAAATCTTCACTTATATATTTTTCATACATTTAAAGTTTCCAATTGACCAATAAAAAATATTAATCCATGGTTCCTCTTTGAATAAGTGAAATTGTCTTAATAGAAGAATTTGTCACATCTTATCTTCAGATTCACAGCTACCTTTACTTTGTCTATGCTGATTTTTATTTCACCGTTGCTTTTTTTCTGATGATAATCTTGATGTTAGAATGGTTATATTTTTCTGAGAACTATAAGATTCAGTGTGAAGTTAGCAGCATTATATGTTGCCTTTTAAATTCTGTGCCTATGTATATAGAGGATTTCATCTTGGCCTTTTAAAAAATCACTACTTTAGCTCACACATGAAGGAAAAAGAGAGACCATGCCCATGAAAATTATACCAATGCTTTTCAGCACAATAAGTCAACAATAGAATTAAAATAAAATAAAATAAAATAATTATTTGAGACAATACATTTTATGCATTAAACTTGGACTTCTACAGAGCTGATCTTTAGGTGTATCTTGTGAAAAGCTATAGAATGAATTCCTCCAGGATTACTTTTAAAGGAAGAAATTAAATTTTCCATGCAACACCATTATGTATATAAGAAAAAATATTCATAGATGCATGATAAACATTTTAATTGGATTACACTTTTATAGCTAGAACTGAAATATAATTTTATGTCACAAGCATTCAGGCACATTTTATCAATTTTATGTTCTTTTACCCATATGAAATGTGTGATATATGATATAAATATACACACACTTTGTATAGGAGTTACATTTTTGAAGGCTAAAAACAAAAAAAGCCAGAGAAAATGTCAATAGAAGATGCTTGCCTTTATCTTAATGCTGTGTTTTAAACTAAGAGAATATTCACTATAACTACATATTTGCCATCCTTGCTCAGGCTGATGATACTATTTTGAATTTGAAAAACATTATCAAGACTTGCTCAAAATGAACTACCAAGTAACTGTGGTTCTATAGTGACTTCAGAAAACAGAACACCCTGTCTTCCATGACTGACTGATCTAGGACTGTGGAAACAAACTATAGGGAAAGTCCATTAACTGAAGTACCTCTTTGAAAACTGGAGAAGGAAGATGGACATTGTCAGACTCTAACCCTGATAGGTGAGATATAATTACTAAAATTTCATACATAGGAATGCTAAGTTAGTTTTGTCTCTCTGGGATATTGGGATAAAACAATGAGTTAATTCTTCTACCATTCCTGAACAAAGGTCTTAGAAGAGTAGCTGAAAATGGTTGATGAGATATTAGTAGAAAGGATGAATATTAAAATGTCTTGAAATAATACACTGTATACTGAGTGTGTCAAAAGTTTAAAGCTTTGAAAAGCAGAAGGAAAAGATCTTCTGGAGAGATAGCCTTGGTGATAGGAGTGATGTTGGTAGGATTGTCAGGGTGACGGCTGATGGTGAGCAGAAAGGGTGTTTTGCTCTGGAGTGTTTGGAAGGGCACAAATGTGTGGAATACATACACATCAAATATTCTATTCAGTAGTCTTTTGTAAATGTTATTACTGTTTGGATTCTTTATACAGTATAAGCCTGACTGAGCAGAATAAAATGCTCTCAAATATCAATTTTCCACACCCATGAATAGCCTAGCTGTTTAAGTCATGAGGCATTAACATTGACACAAACACATCACAAGGATAGAGCACCCTATGTGGAAGGCACACACCTAGCAAGAAATGTCATCTTGTAAACTCAAAACTGCATAAACATAATACCTGGAGACACACATATACACAAATGCTTAAAACTGCATGTATAACTTTGTGTCTCAAAAAGATGTAGCACAGAAGTTTAGATGTTTGGGCTACTTAAAAAAAAACACAAGAGAACTTAAAAAAAACACACAAAACAAAAATAAACTCTATATTGCTTGTCGTAAAAATTTTTTGTTTACATTGATTTTTTTTTTTTTGTAAAAGATGAAATCTCAAAAAAGCAAAGATTTGGAATGATTAATAAAGCAGCTTGCATGATTTGATGATGCACATATAATCACGGTATTTGAGAAGTCAGTTCTTCTTAATATGACCTCCATATAGAAACAGCAACTCCAAGTTTTTCTCCCCTTTTGTAGGATATGGGTAAGTGAGTGCGTGTGTTTTATTCATTGTGCATCTCTGGAGAAAATCAGGTCACCTTCAATGATCTTATCAGTCAAAGAAAATAGGACTGCTTCACAGAGCTATTAAAATGGAAGAGAATTAAAATGTATAAAAAGCTTTCAGATGCCAGGATCAAAGGGAAAAATGTCACAGACTAGTCAGGGATTGCTGCCTTTGCTGAAATTCATGATTTTGATTAACATGAAGTTGTATATGGCTATAACATTGTAAGCAGTTGTAATAAAATAAAGTAGGAAACAAAGGCCAAGGACATTACAGAAACACGGAGGAAAGCATCAAAAAATACTTCTAACAAGTGGAAAAAATAAACAACTAGACGAGAATTATAATAATATGCTTTTTGGTAATTTATGTATGATTCACAAAATGCTTTAGCATATACCAGGGAATTTAACCCTCACAAGTGAGGAAAGAATTGTTACCAATACTTCACTGAGATGGAGATAAAGTTGAAGATAGTTATAAATTTGTGCAAGTTCAAAGAACTAGTAGGCAGCAGGCTACTGTTTTCTTCCATGTCTCTAAAAACAACCAATAGAACACTGTAAAATCTCCATAAATATTTGTTAAATGAATAAGCTTGCATTTAAGCCTATTTTTCCTAATTCCAAATCTAATGTTCTTTCCAGTCAGCTGACTTCCTTAATAAGTGATGAATTTATGCAAAACCATTTCTATTTTATTTGAAACATTGCTGAGAGAGAAGTAAATGAAATATTTATGAGGAGTCTGTTTTTAAAATAGAATAAAACAGGAGTAGTATCTTAGGATGACAGTGTCAAACCAGGATGGAAAAAAATCGATTCACCTATTTTTTTTGGTTTGTTTTTGTTTTGCTGTGTTGGGTCTTTGTTGCTGCGTGCGGGCTTTCTCTAGTTGTGGCGAGCGGGGGCTACTCTTCGTTGCGGTGCACAGGCTTCTTATTGCAGATTCACCTATTTTGACTGGGACTAATAAGAATACCATAACACTATCACTCAACAGATTATGTCTTAATTACATGTAAAAGATTTGAGCACTTCTTATGAGTTAACACAGAGAAATGGAAAGATAAGTATTATACATATCCATAGTCACTTCTCCTAGTTGTACCAACTATTAATGTTTTGCCACATTTGTGCTTTCTTGCTCTCTTTTTTGCATGTTCTCTCTGTGTCTTTCTTTCCTTTTTTTTTTTTTTTTTTTTTTTTGCTAAACCATTTGAAATCAAGTTTGGGACCTCCAGTTTGTGCCCAGGATGTACAAAGCTGGAAAGTATGCCAACTCAATGAAAAATAACTAGACAAATTACAAATTCATAACTTTTCTTGAACCAGAAAGCTGAGATTGCAGGAATACCACCTAGCCTAAAATCTAAAGAAAGATGTGCCTATAAGGAGATAGGATAAGCTAGCATTTGTTTGCTTGGTAACAGATTGGTAAGGAAGAGCGTGGGCCTGGCGGCTGCAGATAGAATAGGCCCTTGTTGTAGAAACTTGAGGCCAGATATACAACGGAACAGCAGCCACCATAGCAAAGGCAAGAAATCTCACTCACACACTCACATTCCCTTCCCCTATCTCTCCTATAGAAGCAAAGCTTTAAACTGTAGGGAGAAGTGCCTTCAGGAAGGGATGAAAACCCATTGCAGCTGGGGATAGGAAACAAACAAAACCAAACCTCTATACCTTTCCCAGAGTTATAGCTCGGAGGAGGGCAGGAAGACTGAGACAGCCACACCCCTGAAATCCAGGGACATAGTGTTTGCCTAAAACAGAGACTTAATCAGAACAGGAATGACCCTCCAACCACTGTATCCCAAAGCTGCAACGAGTTCAGTGAAGTCTAACAGTGGGATTCAACTTTGGGAGTTTCAAAAAACATCTGGGTAGAGACTCTCTGAGGTACAGTGCAAAGAGAAAACCCCAAAGATGAGGATGGAACAGACATTGAGAAAAACCCACTGACAAACCAATCCTCACCCTAAACACAGTTATCCCCAAAAGGAGTTGAAGCCAGTGGTACACTGATGGTCATCACAGCAAATCTAAACCAGCACTACTCCTAACTAGATTGACTCAAATTCCCACACTAATGGCCTACCAGAAGTAAAAACATGCCGCTTCCAGATATAGATACTATATAGTTTCTGTTTTTCTACCTGAGATATCCAGCTTTCAACAAAAAAAAATTATAAAGTATGTGAGAAAACACACAAAAAAACATAGGCTTCCCCCTCGATGCAGAAGAAGAATGTTCTTATGAAACCTTTCATAAGCTAAAATGGTATAAAGTGAAGAAGCAATTACCTTAGAACACATCTTGCTAACACATGCATGAAATAAATTGATATAGAGCACAGATGTTCACCAACACAGTTCAACTCTGTGGTGGCTTAATGCTGAGATTCTGAGTGTAGTCCCCAGGAGGGAGGTTGATGGTGCCACTCTCACTGCTTGGGGTGCACCCTGCCTCTATAAAGCCGAACTCTGTTTTTGCTTTTCACCTTTTTTTTTTTTTTTTTTTTTTTTTGATAAAAGCAAAAATCCGGTTCTGATTTCTTTCAGTTAGTGAAAACAGGCACTAATGTAGGTTTTTTTGTAAAATTCAAGCGGCATAAAGTGAACTTCCTAGAAGTGGGGGTTACCTGTACAACCAAGGGACAAGGCAGTCAACAGAACCAGGATCAGATATGACACAGATATTGAAACTATCACAAAGAGAACTTAAAATAACTATGATTAATATATTAAAGCTCTAATGGAAAACATTATATGCAACATCAGCAGGGTGCTTTCTACAGATGGATGGAGAAAATCAATTGGATATGTTAGCCATGGAAAATACAGCAGCAGTGATGAAGAAAGCCTTCAACAGTCTCATTGGCAGACTCGACACACCTGAAGAAAGAAAGCTGAAAGAGCTGGGAACTACCATGGATGGGTTCCATTGTTCTTTTGAATACATTCAGGACTATGTCACCATTTACGGTCTGAAGATTTGGCAGGAAGAAGTATCTATATTATAAATTACAATGTGGAACAAGAGTGTAAAAACTTCTTAAGAACAAAGATTCTAGACTGGCAAAGTATGTACCAGTCCATATGTACCAGTCCACTCATATTCCAATACCAAAGTTTACCCCTGTGGACGAGTCCATAACATTTATTGGTTGACTCTGCAGAGAAATCTTGCGGATCACGCACCCAAAGTAGGTGTATCTGAATTCCACTGAAGAGCTTATTTTTCTTTTTTTTTTGGATTTAAAAAGTTTTAATAAACCAGAGAGTCCACAGACCCAAGTGAGTAAAATGTTAGCTGGAAAGCAAGAGAAGCATAGACTAAAATAAGAGGTGGCTGAATAGACCTTATAATTGTTTTCATGTGTTTGGACTGGGGTCTCCTCAGTCACACTGAGGAAAACATGCAGCCTCAGAGAAACTGAAGTTAATAAACCCATTAGAAAGGCTCCAATTGTGGCAGGAACAAGGGTGTGAGCTAAGTAGATGTGATATATGTTTAGAGACACTGTCCATGGCATTCAAAGTCCAGTGGAATTGAAGATAAGTCAATAGGAATCTTTAAACTAAAATACAAAGAGAAAAATGAGTGAACAAAGCAGAACAGAGGCTCCAGGAGCTGTCATACAATATCAAACTGTCTAACACATGTGTAATTGGAATTCCAGAAGAAGAACATGAGACCAGGGAAGAAGGAACATCAATCAAGATTAAAAATATGCAGGTAAGTTATAATCAAACAGAAAATCAAGACAAACAGAAAATCTGAAAGACAAACAAAGAGAAAGGACACAGGAAAACAAATACAAAAATTACAGAAACGTCCCTTCAGAAGTCATGCAGGTGAGAAGAAAATGGAGTGATATCTTTAAAGCACTGAAAAAAAAAATCTGTCTGCCCATAATTGTATACCAGTGAAAATATCTTTCACAAATGAAGGAGATGTTAAGATTTTCTTTAGACAAACAAAATACAGAGTATATTGTCAGCAGACCTGCAGTAAAAGATATATTAAAGAAAGCTCTTCAGGCAGAAGGAATGTGATGCTAGACAGAATCTAGACAGTAAAATTGTGTGCTAAAAATAGAATAAACAAAGGTAAATGTACAATTCAATTTTTTAAAATTGCTTTGACAGTAAGTTGCAAAATATCATATTTTATCTCTAAATACCTCAGCATTTATTTCCGAAGAAAAGGATATTATCCTTCAATAATCATGATAATATTAGCACAATTGAGAAATTTAATATAGATACAACATTTCATTATAGCCTTTATTAAAATTTATCCAACTGGCCAAAAACATATATCCTTTGTATCTGCTTTTGTTTCTCAGAATCAAAGCAAGACTGTGTTTTCAATATAATCTCTTTAGTTTTTTAATCTGGAACAGTTCTCCAAAGTTTACTTTTATCACATTGATGTTTTTGAAGACCCTGGGCTGTGGAGACAGTTGCCCAATCTAAACTGTATGGTGGTTTCCACAAGATTAGATTCAGGTAAAATATTGTTGGCAAGACTATCACATGTGTGATGTTCTCTACTTCCTATTGTATGAGGGAGCCTGTTATATCAGTTAGTCTCTTTATTAGTGACGCTGTTTGATCACTTGGCTAGAGTGGATTGTGCACATCTTGCCACTGTGGAAGTCTCTCCCTTTGTAATGAAGAAGTAATCTGTGTACTGATAATTTGAGATACACCCTGGCTGTAACTCATCCTTATTCTTTTTGTTCCATGGATATTTATTTTTGTACTGAACAGTTCTACAGGAATAATAAACATACAAAGAAGAAAGAACTCATGGTCAAAACCCAGATCTGGTTATCTTCCCTCTTTACTTCAGAAATGGCATCATGATTGAACCAAATGTTCATTAGACACCTGGGAGTCCTCCTTAACATCTTCCTCTCACCTCTCTACATAACACAATGCCAAGTCCAATTGTTAACCCTTGAATTCAGTCCTAATTCTACTTAAATAGTTCTACTGCTACACCCAGATCCTTACACCAAACCAATGTGTTTTTTAGCCTTGATTACGATGATTGCCTTTTAACTGCCTTTTAACTCTCACTCTTTTTATTCTTTCAATATATTCACCATTGAGGAGCCAATGTAATCTTTTCAGTTTACAAATTTGATCATTTCTTTCTTGTTCCTCTTCCCTATCCTACCTCTTCCTTCCAGCTAGAAAATCTTAAATGACTGCATTCCTTTGGGACAAAGGGAAAACCCTTAATAATTTATAAAAAGACCTACAAATTCCTATTTGGTTTGGTCCTGCCTCTCCCTGTTGCCTCATCTACTCTTCCTGTTTTTACTATCTGCTCTACCCTTCTATTGGCCTAGAACTACTTGTGTTTCCTCCCACCTAGTTTTCCTTGGAGTTTTTTTTTGCTTATGTCACAACAAATGCCTCTTCTCCACTGTATATAACTAATGGTCAATTACTATTCATATTTTAGAAAGTCAGTTCCTCAAGGTAGTCTTCTTTGGAGTCAGATGTGCTACCATTACACCATGAGGTCCTGTGGGGGCCCCTGAAGGTAGTCTTTTTTGAATTCCCCAAACCAAGTGAGATTTCCTGTTACAGGCTCTTAAAGTAATTTGTCTTTTAGGGAACTACTCACAGATGTGTTTGTGCGTGTGTGTGTAAGAATAAACAATCATTGGACTACAAGCTTTATGAGGATTTGTCCATGTCAGTTTTGCTCAGTACTTTACCTACAGCATGGAGCTTGGTATCTTAACTCAATTTTATTCATTGGGTTCCTCCTATATGTTCCTCACTGATTTAGGCTTTGGGGATATAGAAGTGAAGAGTAGAAGACATGTTACTAATAGTTGTTAAATGGTTGACTGTGATTTTATGAGGTTACTGTGGACTCCAAAATCAACACAGATAGTTTCTAATTATACTTCCTACCACAATTACAATCTGGAAAGAAAAAAGAGAGAAGGATTTAGTGGCTGTCATTACCATTGCTCAAACCACAGGTCACATTTATGACAGAAAACCTGACAGAAAAAACGTTTGTGATGGGAAATCTGGAAAGTTCACGGGATACAGCTAAATAATTTAGTTTGGGGTAGAGTCCATTCTACTGCATATGAAAAGATTCAGTCTGAAAAATGTGTCCTCTATATCTTTGTATTTAAAGAAATAAAAAGTTGCAGGGTACAAAATTAATGCACAGAAATCTCTTGCGTTCCTATACACTAAGGATGAAAGAACAGAAAGAGAAATTAAGGAAACAATCCCATTCAACATTGCAACAAAAAGAATAAAATACCTAGGAATAAACCTACCTAAAGAGGTAAAACACCTGTACTCAGAAAACTATAAGACAAAGTGAGGTTTACCCCAGGAATGCAAGGACTCTTCAATATACGCAAATCAATCAGTGTGACAAACCTTATTAAACTAAAGGAGAAAAACCATATGATCATCTCAGTAGATGCAGACAAAGCTTTTGACAAAATTCAACACGTAGTTATGATAAAAATCCTCCATAGGCATAGAGGGACCTTACCTCAACATAATAAAGGCCATATATGACAAAACCACAGCCAACATCATTCCCAATGGTGAAAAACTGAAACCATTTCCTCTAAGATCAGGAACAAGACAAGGTTGTCCACTCTCACCACTGTTATTCAACATAGTCTTAGAATGTTTAGCCACAGCAATCAGAGAAGAAAAAGAAATAAAAGGAATCCAAATCAGAAAAGAACAAGTAAAACTGTCACTGTTTGCAGAAGACATGATACTATACATAGAGAATCCTAAAGATGCAACCAGAAAACTACTAGAGCTAATCAATGAATTTGGTAAAGTACCAGGATACAAAATTAATGCACAGAAATCTCTTGCATACCTATATACTTATGATGAAAAATCTGAAAGAGAAATTAAGGAAACACTCCCATTTACCACTGCAACAAAAAGAATAAAATACCTAGGAATAAACCTACCTAAGGAGACAAAAGACCTGTATGCAGAAAACTATAAGACATTGATGAAAGAAATTAAAGATGATACAAACAGATGGAGAGATATACCATGTTCTTGGATTGGAAGAATCAACATTGTGAAAATGACTCTACTACCCAAAGCAACCTACAGATTCAATACAATCCCTATCAAACCACCAATGGCATTTTTCACAGAATTAAAACAAAAAATTGCACAATTTATATGGAAACACAAAAGACCCCGAATAGCAAAGGAAATCTTGAGAAAGAAAAATGGCGCTGGAGGAATCAGGCTCCCAGACTTCATACTATACTACAAGCTACAGTAATCAAGACAATATGGTACTGGCCCAAAAACAGAAATATAGATCAGTGGAACAGGATAGAAAGCCACAGATAAACCCACACACCTATGGTCAGCTAATGTATGACAAAGACAGTCTCTTCAATAAATGGTGCTGGGAAAACTGGACAGCTACTTGTAAAAGAATGAAATTAGAACACTCCATAACACCATATATAAAAATAAATTCAAAATGGATTAAAGACCTAAATGTAAGACCAGACACTATAAAACTCTTAGAGGAAAACATAGAACACTCTTTGACATAATAACAGCAAGATCTTTCTTGACCCACCTCCTAGAGTAATGGAAATAAAAACAAAAATAAACAAATGGGACCTAATGAAACTTAAAAGCTTTTTCACAGCAAAGGAAACTATAAAGGAGACAAAAAGACAACCCTCAGAATGGGAGAAAAATTTGCAAATGAATCAACGGACAAAGGATTAATATCCAAAATACATAAACAGCTCATGCAGCTTAATATAAAAAAACAAACAACCCAATCCAAAAATGGGCAGAAGACCTAAATAGACATTTCTCCAAAGAGGACATACAGATGGCCAAGAGGCACATGAAAAGCTGCTCAGCATCACTAATCATTGGAGAAATGCAAATCAAAACTACAATGAGGTGTCACCTCACACGAGTTAGAATGGGCATCATCAGAAAATCTACAAACAACAAATGCTGGAGAGGGTGTGGAGAAAAGGGAACCCTCTTGCACTGTTGGTGGGAATGTAAATTGATACAGCCACTATGGAGAACAGTATGGAGGTTCCTTAAAAAACTAAAAATAGGATTATCATATGATCCAGCAATCCCACTACTGGGCATATACCCAGAGAAAACCATAATTCAAAAAGACACATGCACCCCAATGTTCATTGCAGCACTATTTACAATAGCCAGGTCATGGAAGCAACCTAAATGCCCATTGACAGAGGAATGGATAAAGAAGAAGTGGTACATATATACAATGGAATATTACTCAGCCATAAAAAGGAACAAAATTGGGTCATTTGTAGAGACGTGGATGGACCTAGAAACTGTCATACAGAGTAAAGTAAGTCAGAAAGAGAAAAACAAATATTGTATATTAACGCATATATGTGGAATCTAGAAAAACGTTAGAGATGAACTGGTTTGCAAGGCAGAAATAGAGACCCAGGTGTAGAGAACAAAAGTACGGACACCAAGGGGGGAAAGTGACAGGGGTGGTGGTGGTGGTAGTGGGATGAATTGGGAGATTGGGAATGACATATATACACTAATATGTATAAAATGGATAACTAATAAGAACCAGCTGTATAACAAATAAATAGGAAAAAAAATAAAGAAATAATTCTTCTCAGAGGGTATTCTGCAGGCTCCCATGCCAATTAAGAGACATTTAGTAAATTGGGTGCTTCTGAAGAGATGTACAGATTTGTTAGTTTTACCTCTGGCTGTAGCTAAATGAACAGGAAATTCTTAGAGGAAAAAATAAAGCCTTTGCAAAAATGGATGTATTGTGTGGGTAACAAAGAAATGCCTCAAGACCCATTTTATACAGGGCTATATTAAATTAAATAAGTATTTGGAATCTCTAGGGAGAGGCACTATGGAGATATTTGAATGAGCACAAAGTTAAGTAGCAGTGAATGTAGAATTTCCTATTACTGGTGTTTTCTCCAGTGAACTTTGTAAGCCCTTTGTGAGGCAGAAATATCCTATGCATCAGAAAATCATAGAATATCATAGATAGAAAGGATTTAATAATTCATCAGTCCAATTCCATCAATTTATAAATAAAGAAACTGAAGTCTAGAGAAGTAACATGATTTTTCTGGTGTTGGCCATTAGTGGCATATCTGAGATTAGAATACTGATCGAATCTGTTATTCTAGGTTCCTTCTACAAGAAAAATACTAGGAAATTGGCACTTCTGGAGACTTTTTTGCTTGTAATCCAATTTCCATGTCTTTTCAGATTCTACAAATGCATTATTTTTGTCAACTACAAAGTAAAATGAAGGTGAAAATAACATTATAGGTCAAGCAATAAAAGATAATCTCAACAGAAACTCACATGAAGACAGTGTGATCAAATGAACAACCTTGGGTTTGGGGATTGGATAGATCTGTGTTATAATCCCAACTCTGTCATATACTAGCTATGTGAAATTGGACAGTTATTTACCTTCTTTTCATTAGTTTCCTTTATCTAAAATGGGGATAATAATACCTATTTCCCTTTAGAGTTTTCTGAGAATTAAATGAAATCATTCATGTAAAGCACTTAGCACAATATTGGGCACATGTTGGCAAGCTTAATAAAGGGAGTTATTTTTACTGGAGCATTCACACTAAAGTCTATGCAAACTGCCAGATGATTTAAGAGCATTTAGCGTAAGGGATGGATTTCCAAAAGAAGCAGCCAGAAATGAGACAGTAATAAACAGAACTGGACTGATTAACTCCTACTGAAAAGAAGTAAGATGATAATATATATAACCACAGTCTGTAAGTATAGTTAGGATGTTAAACATCCTCTGTTTCCAGAATGAAAGAGAGTAATCCTTAAAAATGTCCTCTCTTTAAGGTTTGCCTGGGAGATGTCACAGCTGGCAGGAAGGCCAGAAGGAAAACAACATCTCCAGATAGGAAGACAAGTAGGTTAAATGAGCAATGGCACTGAGTCAGCTCAAGTGTGGTATAAATAGTGCTGAGTTCTGTCTCAGTTTTGTAAGCAGAGACCTTGGCCTGAACCCATCCGCTTCTGGAGAAAGATCTTCCAGTAGGAAGACATGTACCTTATGTGAAATGGGCAGAGATTCCTGCCTCTGATGGTGAACAGCCAAGTAAGACACTAAGGGACTAGCAGACTGGAGGCCAGATGCCTCTAAATCATTTAAAAAAAGAGACAGCTTGCCTCATGAGAGATCTGTAGATAGAAACTTGCCTTCTCTCCAACGTGTGAAGGTTGTTTTTTGAGAAATCTGACTGTTCTCTTCGATCCTCTGGGACATAGTTGATTCCGGGTTTTAGTGAGATGCTTAATATTTCAAAAGTATGGGTTAAGTTGTGAGATACACATAGCACACACACACATATACACACATAAATATGAGCATCACAGGCTGTCCCCGTTTTTCACAAGAATTCCTGGACACTGTTAGAAATGGTACACTAAAGTGGGCACAGGGTACCGAGTAAGGCAGAACAATCTGGAATGGCCATTTACTTACAGTACAATGTTGGAAACAACCTACCTAAGTCTCAGTTTCTTCATCTAAAACTTTTACTATAAGGATTAAATGAGATACTAAGTAATCTAGAAGCTGACACATGGTGGCTTAATCATTGTTAGTTCCCTTCTTTCTTATCTTCTTCCTTCCTAACACATTGTTTTTATGTTAAAAGCCTCTTTTGGTTTTTAATTTTTTATAACCAGTAATATCTGCAGAAGCCAATATAGTCCTGCTGTTTTTGGAGACCCTCAGAAACTGATGGAAGAGTGAATGTGGGTTCAGAATAGTGAAAAATACTATCTTTTTAGGCACCTCTGAGAAAGTAGGTACATAGTTGGAAGAGAGAGAAGTATGAAGTTTGTGTAGTTACTCTTCACAGAGCACATGAGGGGAGTGGGTTTCATGAGAGGAATCCTGAAGCAGCTGTCAACCTCCATGGAGAGATGGTCCAGTAGGAGATGGTAAGAGTCTCCATGTCAGCAGACTCAACAGCTGTAGTAGGTTTGGTGTGAAATCAGAGGTTGACGCTTTGTTGGAAGGCAGAGTATTAACTAATTGTTGCTTAACTTTAGGAGCATTCTTAAGAGTATACAGAAGTCATTCCCAATTGGGAGCACTTTTCCTCCCCAGTGGACTTTTTGAGTCTGGAGACATTTCTCGATTGTCATGACTTGGGTGGGTGTTGTTGCTGACATCTAGCGGGTAGAGGACAGGGATGCCAGTAAACATTCTACATTGCACAGGACAGTTCTGTACAGCAAAGAATTATCTGGCCCCAAATCTGTAGGTTGAAGGTCAGTAGGTTGAAGATGAGAAACACTGGTTTGCAAAGTTCCCAAATAGGAAATTAAGTGATTTTGTAGGTCAGTAGGTTGAAGATGAGAAACACTGGTTTGCAAAGTTCCCAAATAGGAAATTAAGTGATTTTGTAGCCAAAATTTTGAAGAAAAATTTTAGGTTATTTTATCTGTATTTTCATAGTTCCTCCCATGTCTTTCTGGCACCTATAATTGTTACTTCATTTAAATTTAGGGTTTAATCTGTGGCCATAATAACCCAGTTATTCACTTAGGGTAATTGAGATGGAGCATGACCCCCTGTTCATTTTCACTTTGAATATTTGATTCAGAGCAGTAGGAAGTAGCCATCCAAAGCCCAGGGATCAAAGAAAGACAAAGTACATTTCCCAGGTGACTGAATTTTAAAATCTGATCCTTAGTTACAAATACAATCTAGCAGCGAGTGGTGTTGGCTATTGATGCTACTTCAGCTGTTAGTATTAACCCAAATCTTAGCACTGTTCTTAGCATGATCCCACTAGCTATCATTTGTTGAGCACTGTGCTAGTCACTTTGCATTTCTGCATATCTATACAAATGAATAATGAAATGTAAAACTCACTGTAAAGTGAAGAGAGAGCTGAGAAAAGTATGAAACTTGCTAGGAGTAACTCATCTACTTAAAGGGCAGAGATAGGGTTGGTACACAGGTATGTCCTTCTCCAAAGCCCATGTTGTTAGATGTTAAGAACACGGCAGTGTACCTGAGGAAGGACTAAGGTAAGGAGAAAAGCATTGGAAAAGTCCTAGGGTATGTAAGTTTTGACACTGTTTGATTCTCTGTGTTCCTTGAGCTAAGACTTGGATAACACAAGTAATACAGAAAGGAAATATTTTGAGTTTTATAAAAATGTTTTAAGTTTCACTTTGGTTATTATGATCTGTGCTAAGATCTCAATTTGTATCTTCCTGGGATATCAAATTCTTGAAATCAAAGGGCTCTAGAGATCAAGTGCTTCCACTCCCAAAGAAGTTTGTGATTTAAATAGACATTCTGGGTTTTAGAGGCAGTTTTGCTACTTTTGATATTTCTGGTGTTAAGACTGCTTTACCCTTTTTTTGTCTATATAATGGAGAGAATATCCATTCCTTTCTACCTCATAATTTTTTAATGATTAATTGTGATAGTAAAATTAAAGAACTTCGAACAGTATATGTGAATATTACAAGTACTTTTTCTACTAAAACTTACAATGACTATAACCTATGTCATATATGTAACCCAAGAGTTCTAAGAAAATACACCAAAGAGTTAAGTATTTGATTATTTATCAAAGTCAAAATCCTTGGTCGTGTTTGGAAATTTAGAATGGTCAAGGTTTATCAAATAAAGTGGAAAGGTTGGGTCAATTGTCTGATTAGTTCAGTGGGAAAAATGCCTCAGCTTCTCAAGTCATCTATTTAACTAGCAAAACTTCTTAAATCTATTAATATTTTATTTCAAAAATAATACAAACCCACTTAAAAATTTAGAAAATTACAAACAGGAAATAAAATTCACTGAAATCCTACTACTCCGAATTACTTTTCCAATTCAGCTCTGAAACTTGACCATACAGTTTCTTTATATTATTTTTAGCCTCTTGTTAAATATGGTCTATGCTAAAGAAATATGAATAATTCTCATCATTATCTGCAGCATCCCTGAAGAGCTAAATATCCAGTCAAAATCTGGATCATCACATAAGCACTGAGGATTAATGCTGGACGTGGACAGAATACAGTGAGTTGAGAGTGTGATTTCTAAATTCAGTCTATGCTAAAATATAACTTCTTTTATTTATCTGCCATGTTTCCTTGAGCAAGTCATTTAGCTTCTACAATTTTGATTTCCTCATGTCCAGAATGGGAATAATAATACATACCTTATTGTATGGGTAATAGGTAAAGAACTAGTAGGATATTTGGCATCTTACAAATGCTCAATACAAATACCGTTTACAAATATTATTATTAGTGTGTCCTTGCAGACGTGAGTGTTTGTGAGACTTGAGCTCAATTTGACCAGCACAAAGCATCCTTAAAGAAGAAAAGTAGGGAAAAAGTTCTAAGAGCTTTACTGGGGTCTTGAAGAGGCTTCAATATGAAGTTAAGAAGAATCTACTTGGTTCTGCAGCAAAGGGACAGCACGTGAGGTCTGATCAGAGCAGATGGACTATTGGAACTCTATTTCAAAATGGAAAACATGAAACTATTGTGAAACATCTCTTATTGGCATACGAGGAGCAGGATGTGGTTGACAGTGAATACAGGGTGATTGCAGAGACTCCTGCAGCAGCCAAGGTGAGAGGTAAAGAGAATGGAAAACAGAGTAATAAGAGTGGAAACGGGGGAACCAATGACCTCATCTCATTAGAGTAGCAGCATGTTTCAGTGCAACACTAAGTATGAGTACCTGTTTGTGTTCAGTTCCTTCATGCCACAGATAATCATGGGCGAGCATGTACTTCTGCCCTTCCAATAACCTTAGGAAGAATCATGAGCAGTAAAGAAGATGATGTGTGAAAATATCCTATATTCTGCATAGCACTGTTTATGTTGCCATTAAAAAGTGACATCCCTGTAACCCAATTACAGCTTGATACCCTCCAACACTATTTTGCATTTTTCTTTCTTTGGGTGAAAGCACTAAAAATCACGGTCAAATCAACAGTAAGGCAACCCAGAGGAACAGTGATTTAAAATACTCTCAGCCCTTTGTTCCTGAGTGTGAAACAGCATGCTCTCTCATTCTAAAGCTTGGAACTTGGGGAAATAGGGCCAAGGCTGGCTTCTGCGATAGAGAAAGGTTTAAAAGAGGTTAGGGCAGTTAAGTAGGGACTGCTACCTGAGAACTAAATGGTATGGGAGCTTCTATACAAAGAAGCTGAGATAAAAATATCAATACTCTGAGTATTATGCTTTCATACTATTTGCAAAGGATTTATTCACTATACCAGTCACACTGTACATGGAAAATTTAAGTTCCCTGAGAACCTCAACACTCATCAGACATCACAGGGGAAACCACGTTATAGTGATTTGGATATTGTTCCCCCATCAAGCATGACAAATTTGAACTGTATTAGTCCGGGGTTCAGTCAGGAAAGCAAACTCACTATGAATCATAGAGTATAGGGGATTTATTTCAGGATGAAGATCTTGTACTGTTATAAGAGAAACTGGAGTACTAAGGGTCCAAAAGTGGAAGCTGAAGGATTGCAGTAATGTTATCAACAAGCTCTCTTGGGCACTGGAGCAGGTGGATAAGTCAGACCTTACAAGTGGATCTGGAAGGGTTGCAAGTCCAGCTGCCAGAGTGGACATGAGGAGACCTTGGTATAGACTGTCATCTCTGAAACTGGGAGTGGGCCTGGGGTCACTGTTGGTCATCAGTGCCAGCAGTTGGGACAAAAGCTGGTTATGAGGAAGGAGACAGGGACACACTCTTCAGCTTATCAACATCTCTCTCTCACCACAGTTACTTACATGTGGCTTTCAGAGAAACTTGTCGTTTCCACCTTCCGAATTTCACTCAATTTCCTTTTTAATCAACTCCAACCCAGACCATAAAGGGAAAGGAAATTTGGGAAATTTAGTTTTAGCTAAGCCAAGTTTGTTGGTCCTTCTTATCTCTGGATTCAGATTTCCCCTGATCATCACTCAGTTTTCTAATGAAAATAAGCAAGAATTCAACGACTATATATTGGCAAAATGTTTACCTTCTTAACACATCAGCTGCTAAACATGTGTTTCACGCTATCTCTTTACATTAATAGTTTGTCTGGAGTGTCTGAGTGTCTCATTGAATTAACCAATTTGACCACACTGACAGACAGGCAGGCTAATCAATGAGCTTTCAAAGCTGGAACTTGGGTATAGCACAACCTTAGCCATGGAATTGTAGCATTCAACAACTTGACAACAACAGTAGAGTTTAAAAACCATTACCCATCTGTGACTAAATTCCATCAGTGATGCTCTTGAAAATAATTTCAAAATAACAATCAGAAAATGTTTGATGAAAGAACAGCACAGAGCAATTCACTCTATAGCATAAGATGGATAAATACAATTCAGAGATGTGTTCCCAAGTGCCCTTTAGCTAAAAGAAGTGATGCTGTCGTTGCTTGATATGTCAAAAAAATAGTAAAATTGTGTAATACTTTTCATCTTAAAATCATTGAATATCAGGGCTGGAAAGGTCTGCTGGTACAGAGATTATAAACTCTAATATTTTCAAGGGCCAAATCAGAAATAAGCTGAGAGGCTAGTCCCCAGGCATAGGTTATTGTCCCTGGTCTCATTTTTCTTCAGCATCTCATTTCTTTTCTATTCCTACACCCTCATTTGGAGTGATTTTGATGTAGTAAAAATATAGGCAATGGGCAGGTGCAAAGGGGCAGAATGTCCAGCCAGGAAGTAAACAGAAAAACCTGGCAGTTGAATAGAAGATGATTTTTCTGGAACCAGTTCTCTGAACAGCCCATCAGCATCATCAATCCTCACATGCTTTGGACTCTGGAAATGTGTTCTCAAACACAAAGCATGATCCAGCTTCCACAAATATTTTATCACACAACAACAAATCATTTGGCAAATTGTCAACTTCTACTTAAGAGAGACTCTGAGTCTGGGTAAGCAAGATAAGTGTATCGCCATGAATTTAGGTATACTAAATTATACCCGTGGCCTTCGATTCAGTTTAGCATTGCTACATAAAGAGTACAAAGTAAAAGGACAATTGACAGTTACTAAGAGATGCTGTGACCACCCAGTAGATTTTGATAATTTGCTCCCAGAAAACACTCTTCCTTCAATTATTGGTGATTTTGAATAAGACTTCTGTGTAGAGGTTGCACCTCTCCCCTTTCCAGCTGTACTATTGTGGCTCTGTAAAGCTCTTATCACAAATGTAGCACTTCTGTGTTCTTTGATATAAGTGCTTTCTATTAATTTCCATGCATGCAAATATAGGTAAACCACACAAACTAAAATAAACAAAGCTTCCTGCTCTTTTTTGAAATAAATTGACATTGTTTCCCGGGCTCAGGGTTGAAAACTGATTATAAAGGTGGTCAGAGCATTCAGGGAGAGTTTGTTCTTTATTCGAATGTTGATTGAATTCTGTATATACCAGATTTCTTCATTGTGAGTTTCTGGCAAAGTGAGCAGACAACACCTATTGTTAGCTGCAAGTTTTAGGAAATGCAAGTTTGAATTTTTTTAATTACAGGGAGGGAAAGAAACTCTCTTCATCTGTTTTTCTGGTAACCTAATAGGTATATTTTCAGATTGAGTTTTTTTTTAACAGAGTCAAAATCTATTATCTTTGTTCCTGAAATTAGCACTAATTCTGTAGAGTAAACAAAATATCAAAATCTAAATTAATGCTAAAAGAAACAAAAACAATTATAATATCAACTCTCTCCCTCTCTGTAGAAAGTTGATATTTAATATATTGATTAATATATATATATATATATATATATATATTCTGGATATATTGTATATATTCCTAAGGTCACCATGATCTGGGTCTCTAATAAATCTATAAACATGATATACTTCCACTAATAAAAAGGCTAAAAATTTTTATAATGGTTAAATGAAGCAGCACACTAGCAGATGTTTAACAACCACCTCTCTGAAAAAAAGTTTGTGTACACATATATATGTGTTTGTATACCTATATATGTGTGCGCATGTATGTATATATATGTTTATTATCAATAATATTAATACAATGAATGTTAGCAATTTCAATATAATAATAAAATATACAATACTTTGTTATAAATTCCATAAAGTCAATTTATTCTCACAGAAGGCTTCTGTTAAGTTTTACTGAATGCATATACTCCTAGCTAATCACTTGTTTCAATTCAACAATGACTTGACAGTTGGAGTTGCGTTCCAATCCACTAAGTCTATTCCAGGTTATTGTCATTAAATCTGATATGTTATATAATCTTAAACAATTTCTCACCCTTTTACAAATTATTTCATTACTGAAAACTCTTTCAGCATCAGCACTCAATCAAGCCCTGATTTGTAGCATTTGCCACTTTCTATGGTATAAATACTCCTGTGGCTGATTTCAAGCTAACATGACATCACCATGAATGAGGATTTAGGAAGAGAGATACAGTAGTTCTTCATGATACAGTATTTCCACCATACAGGTAGTATACATATAAACCACTTCAAGACCATAAATAATAATAAAATGTAGTAAAGCAATTAGGAAGTAGTGAGTTTTGAATATTTATTACTTTTTAATATAATTATTTTACTTTTAAGATGACATAATTTAACTTTGAATAATGGCTGTGTTTAATAACTTGCTTACAAAATTCCTGAAAGTAGCACTCAGCTCTCAAGAGCTGCCACAAGTCACTTCCTGCACATCCCTGGCTTAATAAATTATTAATATACATATATGATATAGATATTTTGTATTACATATAATTTACATATAAAATGTAAACCTAATCTATGTGATTAGAAGTCAGATAGTGGTTATCCTTTTCTCAGCTGTGATTGGTGGGTCTTCTAGGATGACAGCCTAGGTCTGCATCCTGACTTGAGTACTGGTTACATTAGGTGGGTTCAATTTGTGAAAATTCATTGAGCTGATATTCATACTCAATCTCAATAACCAAACTGAGCATGATTAAATCTGAATTGCTAAGGGTGGGACTTTGGCATAGTATTCTGAAAGGTCCTCACGTGATTCCAGTGTGAAGTTTGAGAACCAGAATTTTTCCACATAGTTTAAGTGATCTGTCAACTCACAGTAGTTTAAAATATACTAATGTGTTCACTTAAAAAAAAGAAAAAGGTTATATAAAAGATAATAGAGTTGCAAAAAAATCATATAATTAGGAGGTATTTTGAACAAAATGTAGCTCCCTATCATGACTTAGGAGGCCCTGGGTAGTTTAGCCTCTCTCTCTCTCTCTCTCTCTCTCTCTGTCCAGCCTTCTAGTTTTCTCTGATTCGAATTCAGTGAAGCCACATAAGCCAAACAAAGTGAAACCAGCAGAGAAAATATCCAGACAACCTGCAGAATCACAACAAAAAAAATAGTGAATTGTTGTTTTAAAGCACTAATTTTGGGGTAGGTATATAGACAGCTATAGGCAACTGATACATATACCTACAGTTTTAAACAATATCTGTAGGATTGCAAAGGTGTTCTTAAGGTTTGCATGTATTTTTAATGAAAGGAGGTACATTAAATCTATTTTTTTTCCCAATTTTACCTGCTTTTGCCTTAACAATGGTTTTAAAAATGTGACTGCATTTCTACCTCCAACTCCTCTTTTATTCTGGTGAGTTGAGGAGAATTTCTGTAAATACAGATAGTTTTCTCTTTCCCTGTCAACCTCTCCACTTAGGACACATCCTTTCTTATATTTAAAATACGTAGTCTCCAAAGTGAGGTGGTTTGCACCTATAGAGTGTACAAAATGAACCATTGATGGTGAGGGAAGAAAATGTTAGGCATTCTATACCGGTCTATTTTATCTAATACTTTCCTTAACTTTGATTTTTGTGTGTTTTATAATATAAATTTAGATTTGTTGGGTTTATATGTTTATAACTACTACTTAATTTTCTGGTCATAGAATTTTGGTGACTATCTCTTTAAATCATATTATAGTTTGAACAGAAGCTAGCTTCTTTACACAATGAACACCAACCTGAAAAAGCCAACTGTTACATAAATTTGAATTTATGTTGAGAAGCAAAGTCTTGAATAAATACTGAACAAAATTTTCATCTGAGTATTGGATTCTTTTCATAAACTCTGCTATTTTCTAGTCCTATGGTCCTTGATGAGTCTTGTACCTCTGAATTTCAGTTTCTCCATCTATAGAAGAAAGAATAATACTTCCTCTGCCTACTTTTAAGCACAGATGAAACACTGCATGTAAAACACTTTATAAACTATAAAACACTAGGTAAAAGATATAACTAATCAAATATCAAAGGTTAGTCTTTCTTTTCCCTTTAGAACTGGACATTCCATGATTATTAACTTATTTTCAACAAGAGCAAAATAATATATATATATATATATCTCAGAATGAGTATATATTTGAGAAAAATGACATCTTTTAAGCAAAGTGTGTGGAAATGATAAAATTCCTCTTAAGAGTTAAGGAGAAAGGGAAATTATTGGTTCCTTGGAGGATTATTCAGAGTGGAGGTCACATTTGAACTTGGCTGAGAAAGGTTGGATTTGCCTTCAGTTGGGGGGAAATCGATCTGAAGAAAGACAATGCAAGTGGAAACAATCATATGAGGAGAGACTTGGGAATAAAAAAAAAAAAACTGCAGAGATCGTACTAGTAGTACAGTCTGACTTAAATGAAGGATACATGAAGGAGAGTAAGGGAAGACATGGCTCATGACACAGGTGGAATTGAATTAACTAGAAAACTTTCAATATTTGTTGAAGGAAATTGCATTTAAATGCTTGATTAGACAGTTTGAACTTCATAGGAAATGGGATCTGTGAAGGTCTTGACACAGAGTAATGACAAAATCAGCTGTGCTTTATGATTTGTCTGCACAGGAGTCTGTGTCAATAAACTATGTCTTGGAAAGGATGTAAAGGATGTCTTGAAATAGGGAGAAGTCTTAGGAGACCACTATAAAAGTCTTGGGCAGAGTAATGGGGGGTTGGCTTGACAGATGACCCTCAAACTGGAAAAGGAATGAAAAATGTATCCTGAGGTAAAATACAGCACAAAGGTTTTAAACGTTTATATTATTTATGACACAATATCAATGGGCATCTGCTACACAATAATATTAAAATAGCATTGGCTGTGTGTTCAATATGCTACTTCCTGAACAAACAACACTAACATTATTCCTGAGTAGGTCAAGTGCGTCTGAGCAAACTGTATTAGCTTTACAAATTAGGGGTAGCTTTATGTGTTCATTGTATATCATGATTTGTTTTAAAAGCAAAAAAGTACCTATCTGAGACCAAATTATGTGTTGTGATTAAAACACTTATGCCTAAGAGTGGATTCTAATAATATCCAATAAAATTCTAAAAGTGTTTGGGAATATTGGATTACACCTAAGTAGTCATAGGGGCTTACTTTGAGACGTCAGTCATTTATTCACTTATTTCAAAATATTTATTGATTGCTTACTATGCATCAGGCAGTGTTCTAGGCATGAAAGATGCAGTCATATATACGACTGGAAATAGTTTTATCTACTCAGAGCTTATATTCCACAAGATGTAGAAAGAAAATGGACAAGTAATAAATAAGCTAATTTCAGACAGTAAAAAGTGCACTGAAGACAGTAAAATACGATTGATGAGAGTAGGGCCAGTGATGGGACTAGGTGCTGACTTCCTCCACAGTGTTCTAAGGGAAGGTCGTTCTATGGAGGTGATTGATCTGAGGTAGGTGTAATGGAAAGAGAAGATTTGGAGAAAGATTTGGAGAACAGTGTTTTGGGCAACTGAACAGCAACTGCAGACACCCTAAGGAACAATTTTGAAATTTCTGGGAGCCTAAGAAAGAATAATGGCTCTAATATAATGGAAAAAGGGGAGTTTAGTATAAGTTGAGATGGAAGGGGTTGACAAAAGTCAGATTGTCTAGTGTCATGGTAAGAAGTTTGATTTTAAATCTGAGGAGAGATTTAAGTGGAAAAAAAAAAAAACTATCAATCTCCCATGTTATTTTCAATTTGTGGAATAACTATTTATGGTACCCCTAAAATTAAAAAAAATTACCTGATGTTATCACTTCCATAGAATCCTTGACCCTTTTCTTCAAAGACTTAAGTTTAAAAATGCAATTCCTCACATTCCTTTCTACTAAGGGGTCTACATTCCCTATACAATATCTTGTCTACATAAGTCATTTCCTTCCAATGCTGAAAAAACAATTTTTTTTTCTACATTTTGTTATCATTCTTAAAAAGCAATTTCATTTAGGGTTTAAGAATCAATTATTTTTGCAGGAGCTTCAAGATGGCTGAAGACTAAGAGGCACAGATCACATTCCTCCCCACAAATACATCAGAAATACATCTACATGTGGAACAACTCCTACAGAACACCTACTGAATGCTGGCAGAAGACCTCAGACCTCCCAAAAGGCAAGAAACTCCCCATGTACCTCGGTAGGGCAAAAGAAAAAAGGAAAACCAGAGAGAGACAAAGAATAGGGACGGGACCTGCAGCAGTGGGAGGGAGCTGTGAAGGAGGAAAGGTTTCCACACACTAGGAAGCCCCTTCATGGGCGGAGACTGCGGGTGGCGGAGGCGGGGGGAGCTTCAGAGCCACGGAGGAGAGCACAGCAACAGGGGTGCAGAGGGCAAAGCGGAGAGATTCCTGCACGGAGGATTGGGGCCAACCAGCACTCACCAGCCCGAGTGGCTTGTCTGCTCACCCGCTGGGATGGGCAGGGGCTGGGAGCTGAGGCTCTGGCTTTGGAGGTCGGATCCCAGGGAGAGGACTGGGGTTCGCTGCGTGAACACAGCCTGAAGGGGGCTGGTGCACCACAGCTGGCCGGGAGGGAGTCCGGGAAAAAGTCTGGACCAGACACTTTTTCTTGCCTCTCTGTTTTCTGGTGCACGAGGAGAGGTGATTCAGAGCGCTGCTTAAGGGAGCTCCAGAAACGGGCGCAAGCCACGGCTATCAGCACAGACACCAGAGACAGGCATGAGACGCTAAGGCTGCTGCTGCCACCACCAAGAAGCCTGTGTGCGCGCACAGGTCACTATGCACACCTCCCCTCCTGGGAGCCTGTTCAGCCCGCGACGGCCAGGGTCCCGTGATCCAGGGACAACTTCCCCGGGAGAACGCACCGCACGCCTCAGGCTGGTGCAACATCACGCCGGCCTCTGCCGCTGCAGGCTTGCCCCGCACTCTGTACCCCTCCCTCCCCCCGGCCTGAGTGAGCGAGAGCCCTCGAATCAGCTGCTCCTTTAACCCCATCCTGTTTGAGCGAAGAACAGACGCCCTCAGGCAACCTACACGCAGAGGTGGGGCCAAATCCAAAGCTGAACCCCAGGAGCTGTGTGAACAAAGAATAAAAGGGAAATCTCTCCCAGCAGCCTCAGGAGCAGCGGGTTAAATCTCCACAATCAACTTGATGTACCCTGCATCTATGGGATACCTGAATAGACACCGAATCATCCCAAATTGAGGACGTGGACTTTGGGAGCAACGATATTTTTTTTTTTCATTTTTTTTCTTTTTGTGAGTGTGTATGTGTATGCTTCTGTGTGTGATTTTGTAGGTATAGCTTTGCTTTTACCATTTGTCCTAAGGTTCTCTCTGTCTGGTTGTTTTTTTTTTTTTTTTTTTGTATAGTTTTTAGCACTTGTTATCATTGGTGGATTTGTTTTTTGGTATGGTTGCTATCTTTTTCTTTTCTTTTTATTAATTTTTTTAAAATTACTTTTTATTTTAATAACTTTATTTTATTTTACTTTATTTTATGTTATTTTATTTTATCTTCTTTTATTTTTTCTTTTTTTATTCCCTCCCTTTTATTCTAAGCCATGTGGATGACAGGCTCTTGGTGCTCCAGCCAGGCGTCAGGGCTGTGCCTCTCAGGTGGGAGAGCCAAGTTCAGGAAACTGGTCCACAAGAGACCTCCCAGCTCCACGAAATATTAAACGGCGAAAATCTCCCAGAGATCTCCATCTCAACGCCAAGACCCAGCTCCACTCAACGACCAGCAAGCTACACTCTTGGACACCCTATGCAAAACAACTAGCAAGACAGGAACACAACCCCTTCCATTAGCAGAGAGGCTGCCTAAAATCATAATAAGGCCACAGACACCCCAAAACACACCACCAGACGTGGACCTGCCCACCAGAAAGACAAGATCCAGCCTCATCCACCAGAACACAGGCACTAGTCCCCTCCACCAGGAAGCCTGCACAACCCACTGAACCAACTTTAGCCACTGGGGACAGACACCAAAACCAACGGAAACTACGAACCTGCAGCCTGCGAAAAGGAGACCCCAAACACAGTAAGTTACGCAAAATGAGAAGACAGAGAAACAGCAGATGAAGAAGCAAGGAAAAACCCGCCAGACCTAACAAGTGAAGAGGAAATAGGCAGTCTACCTGAAAAAGAATTCAGAATAGTGATATTAAAGATGATCCAAAATCTTGGATATAGAATAGAGAAAATACAAGAAACGTTTAACAAGGACCTAGAAGAACTAAAGAGCAAACAAACAGTGATGAACAACACAATAAATGAAATTAAAAATTCTCTGGAAGGGATCAATAGCAGAATAACTGAGCCAGAAGAACGGGTAAGTGACCTGGAAGATAAAATAGTGGAAATAACTACTGCAGAGCAGAATAAAGAAAGAAGAATGAAAAGAATTGAGGACAGTGTCAGAGACCTCTGGGACAACATTAAATGCACCAACATTTGAATTATTGGGGTCCCAGAAGAAGAACAGAAAAAGAAAGGGACTGAGAAAATATTTGAAGAGATTATAGTTGAAAACTTCCCTAATACGGGAAAGGAAATAGTTACTCAACTCCAGGAAGCACAAAGAGTCCCATACAGGATAAATCCAAGGAGAAACACGCCAAGACACATATTAATCAAACTATCAAAAATTAAATACAAAGAAAAAATATTAAAAGCAGCAAGGGAAAAACAACAAATAACACACAAGGGAATCCCCATAAGGTTAATAGCTGATCTCTTAGCAGAAACTCTGCAAGCCAGAAGCGAGTGGCAGGACATATTTAAAGTGATGAAGGAGAAAAACCTACAACCAAGATTACATTACCCAGCAAGGATCTTGTTCAGATTCGACAGGAAAATTAAAATCTTTAAGACAACCAAAGGCTAAGAGAATTCAGCACCACCAAACCAGCTTTACAACAAATGCTAAAGGAACTTCTCTAGGCAGGAAACACAAGAGAAGGAAAAGACCTACAATAACAAACCCAAAACAATTAAGAAAATGGTAATAGGAACATACATATCGATAATTGCCATAAATGTAGATGGATTAAATGCTCCAACCAAAGACATAGACTGGCTGAATGGATACAGCAACAAGACCCATATATATGCTGTCCACAAGAGACCCACTTCAGACCTAGGGACACATACAGACTGAAAGTGAGGGGATTGAAAAAGATATTCCATGCAAATGGAAATCAAAAGAAAGCTGGAATAGCAATTCTCATATCAGACAAAATAGACTTTAAAACAAAGACTATTACAAGAGACAAAGAAGGACACTACATAATGATGAAGGGATCAATCCAAGAAGAAGATATAACAATTGTAAATATTTATGCACCCAACACAGGAGCTACTCAATACATAAGACAAATACTAACAGCCATAAAAGGGGAAACCGACAGTAACACAATCATAGTAGGGGACTTTAACACCCCACTTTCATCAATGGACAGATCATCCAACATGAAAATAAATAAGGAAGCACAAGCTTTAAATGATACATTAAACAAGATGGACTTAATTGATATTTATAGGACATTCCATCCAAAAACAACAGAATACACTTTCTTCTAAAGTGCTCATGGAACATTCTCCAGGATAGACCATATCTTGGGTCACAAATCAAGTCTTGGTAAACTTAAGAAAATTGAAATCGTATAAAGTATCTTTTGCGACCACAAGGCTATGAGACTAGATATAAATTACAGGAAAAAAGTCTGTAAAAAATACAAACACATGGAGGCTAAATAATACACTACTTAATAACCAAGAGGTCACTGAAGAAATCAAAGAGGAAATTATAAAACACCTATAAACAAATGACAATAAAAACATGATGACCCAAAACCTACGGGATGCACCAAAAGCAGTTCTAAGAGGGAAGGTTTTAGCAATGCAATCCTACCTTAAGAAACAAGAAACATCTCAAATAAACAACCTAACCTTGCACCTGAAGCATTAGAGAAAGAGGAACAAAAAACCCCCAAAGTTAGCATAAGGAAAGAAATCATAAAGATCAGATCAGAAATAAATGAAAAAGAAATGAAGGAAACGATAGCAAAGATCAATAAAACTAATAGCTGGTTCTTTGAGAAGATAAACAAAATTGATAAACCATTAGCCAGACTCATCAAGAATAAAAGGGAGAAGACTCAAATCAATAGAATTAGAAATGAAAAAGGAGAAGTAACAAGTGACACTGCAGAAATACAAAGGATCATGAGAGATTACTACAAGCAACGATATGCCAATAAAATGGACAACCTGGAAGAAATGGACAAATTCTTAGAAATGCACAGCCTTCTGAGACTGAACCACGAAGAAATAGAAAATATGAACAGACCAATCAGAAGCACTGAAATTGAAACTGTGATTTAAAATCTTCCAACAAAGAAAAGCCCAGGACCAGATGGCTTCACAGGCAAGTTCTAACATTTAGAGGAGGGCTAACACCCTTCTCAAACTCTTCCAAAATATAGCAGAGGGAGGAACACTCCCAAACTCATTCTACGAGGCCACCATCACCCTGATACCAAAACCAGACAAAGATGTAACAAAGAAAACCACAGGCCAATATACTGATGAACATAGATGCAAAAATCCTCAACAATATACTAGCAAACAGAATCCAACAGCACATTAAAAGGATCATACAGCATGATCAAGTGGAGTTCATCCCAGGAATGCAAGGATTCTTCAATATATGCAAATCAATCAATGTGATACACCATATTAACAAATTGAAGGATAAAAACCATATGATCATCTCAATAGATGCAGAGAAAGCTTTTCACAATGTTCAACACCCATTTATGATAAAAACCCACCAGAAAGTACACATAGAGGGAACTTTCCTCAACCCAATAAAGGCCATATATAACAAACCCACAGCCAACATCGTCCTTAATGGTGAAATACTGAAACCATTTCCACTAAGATCAGGAACAAGATAAGGTTATCCGCTCTCACCACTATTATTCAACATAGTCTTGGAATGTTTAGCCACAGCAGTCAGAGAAGAAAAAGAAATAAAAGGAATCCAAATCGGAAAAGACGAAGTAAAGCTGTCACTGTTTGCAGATGACATGATACTATACATAGAGAATCCTAAAGATGATACCAGAAAACTACTAGAGCTAATCAATGAATTTGGTAAAGTTGCAGGATACAAAAGTAATGCACAGAAGCCTCTTGCATTCCTGTACACTAATGATGAAAAATCTGAAAGTGAAATTAAGGAAACACTCCCATTTACCATTGCAACACAACGAATAAAATATCTAGGAATAAACCCACCTAAGGAGACAAAAGACCTGTATGCAGAAAATTATAAGACACTGATGAAAGAAATTAAAGATGATACAAATAAATGGAGAGATATACCATGTTCTTGGATTGGAAGAATCAACATAGTGAAAATGTCTCTACCACCCCAGGCAATCTACAGATTCAATGCAATCCCTATCAAGCTACCACTGAGATTTTTCACAGAACTAGAACAAAAAATTTCATAAGTTGTATGGAAACACAAAAGACCCCAAATAGCCAAAGCATTCTTTTTTTTTTTTTTTTTTTAAAGGGCTTCAAATGCTTGGCTTATTTATTTGTTTATTTATTTATGGCTGTGTTGGGTCTTCATTTCTGTACAAGGGCTTTCTCTAGTTGTGGCAAGCGGGGGCCTCTCACTATCATGGCCTCTGTTGTTGCAGAGCACAGGCTCCAGACATGCAGGCTCAGTAGTTTGGCTCACAGGCCTAGTTGTTCTGTGGCACGTGGGATCTTCCCAGACCAGGGCTTGAACCCATGTCCCCTTCATTAGCAGGCAGATTCTCAACAACTGTGCCACCAGGGAAGCCCCAAAGCATTCTTGAGAAAGAAAAACGGACCTGGAGGAATCAGGTTCCCTGACTTCAGAGTATATTCCAAAGCTACAGTAATCAAGACAGTATGGTACTGGCAGAAAAACAGCAATATAGATCAATGGAACAGGATAGAAAGCCCCGAGATAAACTCACGCACATATGGCCAGCTTATCTTTGATAAAGGAGGCAAGAATCTATAGTGGAGAAAAGACAGCCTCTTCAATAAGTGGTGCTGGGAAAACTGGACAGCTACATGTAAAAGAATGAAATTAGAACACTCCCTAACACCATACACAAAAATAAACTCAAAATGGATTAAAGAGCTAAATGTAAGGCCAGACACTATCAAACTCTTAGAGGAAAACATAGGCGGAACACTCTATGACATAAATCACAGCAAGATCCTTTTTGACCCACCTCCTAGAGAAATGGAAATAAAAACAAAAATAAACAAATGGGACCTAATGAAACTTCAAAGCTTTTGCACAACAATGGAAACCATAAACAAGACAAAAAGACAACCCTCAGAGTGGGAGAAAATATTTGCAAATGAAGCAACCAACAAAGGGTTAATCTCCAAAATATAGAAGCAGCTCATGCAGATCAATATCAAACAGCAAACAACCCAATCCAAAAATGGGCAGAAGTGCTAAATAGACATTTCTCCAAAGAAGATATACAGATTGCCAACAAACATATGAAATAATGTCAACATCATTAATCATTAGAGAAATGCAAATCGAAACTACAATGAGATATCCTCTCACACCGGTCACAATGGCCGTCATCAAAAAATCTACAACAATAAGTGCTGGAGAGGGTGTGGGGAAAAGGGAACCCTCTTGCACTGTTGGTGGGAATGGTACAGCCACTATAGAGAACAGTATGGAGGTTCCTTAAAAAACTAAAAATAGCTCTACCATACGACCCAGCAACCCCACTACTGGGCATATACCCTGAGAAAACCATAATTCGAAAAGAGTCATGTACCAAAATGTTCATTGCAGCTCTATTTACAATAGCCAGCACATGGAAGCAAACTAAGTGTCCATCAACAGATGAATGGATAAAGAAGCTGTGGCACATATATACAATGGAATATTACTCAGCCATAAAAAGAAACAAAATTGAGTTATTTGTAGTGAGGTGGATGGACCTAAAGTCTGTCATACAGAGTGAAGTAAGTCAGAAATAGAAAAACAAATACTGTACGCTAACACATATATATGGAACCAAAAAAAAAAAAAAAAGAAAGGAAAAAGTTGTGAAGAACCTAGCGGCAAGACAGGAATAAAGACGCAGACCTACTAGAGAATGGACTTGAGGATACGGGGAGGGGGAAGGAAATACTGGGACAAAGTGAGAGAGTGGCATGGACATATATACACTACCAAACGTAAAATAGATAGCTAGTGAGAAGCAGCCGAGTAGCACAGGGAGATCAGCTCGGTGCTTTGAGACCACCTAGAGGGGTGGGATAAGGAGGGTGGGAGGGAGGGAGATGCAAGATGGAAGAGATATGGGGACATATGTATATGTATAACTGTTTCACTTTGTTATAAAGCAGAAACTAACACACCATTGGAAAGCAATTATACTGCAATAAAGATGTTTAAAAAAATTTTTTAAAGAATCAATTACTTTTGAAAAAGATTTGATTATCATACAGCTACCTTTATTAGTAGGCATTGCATAAAAATGGATTTTCAGCATTTCTTAATTGGCCCATCTCCAGTAGAAATTGCAAAGACGTCACTTGACTTAAGAATATAGCCTGGTGTTCCATTCCTAAAGGCGCTATTATGCTAAGAATAAATCTGAACAAGACTGTAGGCAGAGTGTGGGTTGTGATGTACTCAATATTTATCACACTCTGACCCAAAGGAATATCCATTATGTGCTTCTGGTATCCTTAAGTAAAGCAGGTTTATTACACCTGCCAATTTTCATGGATTTGCTGTGTGAAACATCGTCTTCTTTGAAGAAATCTTGGTCACAGTGCATATTTCCATTCTTGTGGCTTTCTTTGTCAGCTAGTTCAATTACTCTGGTTCTCAGTTCAATAGAAACTATGTTTGAAATAGAGTAAAATTCAAGCAGTCATACATACTTTTCAATGTCCCCTTATCACAGACCCCTGATTGTGAGTATTTAGAAGAAGGTACATTTTCTCCAGATTCACGTTAAGGCTACTCCATTTGTAAAATGGGATGCTGTGCAAAAACACTGACAAAACAGTTTTTTTTTTTTCTTCATTGGTATAATCCCTAGAAACAAATTGATTCAAGTTTTAAGAATCATTTACTCTGGAGTAGTTTTGAAAATAATATAACTACATTTATCGGTAGATATTACATAAAAATAGTGGCAGGAACAACATCTTATAATTTTAGTCTCAGTTTGTTCCTCAAGAGTAATTAATATAGTGAGAGAAAGTGGCTCATTAGGCCCTGATGACATAATACAATAGTTACATGCCTACAGGAGGCCTTTAATCCTGCTTTGCCAATAAATGTGACTAGCTTCCTGTTCACGTCCTTGAATTATTCAGTTTCTCTCTGGAAAAACTGAGTCTCATACTGCATAAGCAGTACTTCTTCAGGACTAACCAAAGAGATGTTCAGTCATAGTTTTACAAGTTACGGACAAAAGTGTTTGGCCATAGGAAAAGAAATACAGATGGCACACAAATGAGCCACATATATTTATGAACCAAATGTGTTGTTTAAAAAACTACCATTTAAGCTGTAATATTTTCTTAAAGTAACAAAGTTAAAAGAGAATTTATTAGGCAGAAATTCTTAAGATGATATTATTAAATCCCTTATAACTAGTGATGTTTGCTATTTCCTATTAGGTTTGAGTCTAAAATACCAGCCATTTGACCTTCATTGACACAACTCTTAAGGACAGCAGAGTTTTTATGAGGTTCTGGGTCTAAACTTGTGCCATCTCTAACTCATAACATATATAGCACAAGATTTAGCTGATTATTACTTTTACCTTACTAATCAAGTATTTAGTATTTTAAAAAATATCAAATTTTTAAAGATTTGGACTTAAATTGTGAAATCTGTCTATAATTTATCAAATATTATATGAAAATCATAGTGAGATGAAAGACTTAAATGAATAATAACATATAGTACATTCTGAGCCTTTTTTTCACCATTGGAAAATTTAACACTTAACCACATCGGTAAACCTTGGGTTTCCTACGCATGTGACATTCTAACATCAACAAAATCTGATCCTACATGATTTTTTTAGCTTCTGCTATACCCTACAGATTTGTTCCAGCCACTTCATTTACTATTTATTTAAGCATAAAATATTTTTTCATGAAAACTTCCCGTATTTCATGAAAACTTTCTTGGCTACAAGAAAAGAAAACAGAGTTGTCGGTTTTCCTCCATTGATCAATGTGGTCTCCAATTACCCCATTAATGTTAAGTTTTTTCCAACCCTGAGACATAGATGGTTCAGTAATTTGGGGGCTGAAAATCAACCTTCTGAGTCTATATTAAGCCTCTTGATGCTTTTTATCCTTCCAGGAAATATTGTGCCTTTTCTCCATTCCTTTATTTTCTCTATTCCTCATTCCCAGCAAGGAGTAGATATCTATCTCAAGTGGAATTCCATTTCTAATCTAACTCCTTCACTAATGTTCACTAACATACGTTAAAAACAATTTTTAACCTGTATTAGACAAGATTCTTTCCATCACAAGGGACAGAATTTCAATGGAAATTAGCCTAAAATAGGAAAAGGGCACCTTATTAGTTTATATTGCTTAAAGTTCAAAAGATAAAGTTAAGAAATTGTGCCTTTCTTCCCTTGGATTGTTCTGCCTCTGTGTGAATTTCATTTCCAGGCCAACTCTTCCTTCATAGCAGTCCTTGGTACATCTTTATACTAACTAGAACAGCACAGAGGCAATGTCTTTCTGTCATTTTAATTTAGCAAAAGCCCAGGGATTTGTTTGGATATAATATATCCTGAACCAAATAGTATGGTGAGGGAGGATGGAATATGCCAATTGGCTGATCATGAGGTTATACCAATCTCATTCAAACTACAGAGACTGATAGGAAAGATTGGTTTCTCAATAAAAATCAAATATTCTTTATCAGAGGAAGCAGAAATGGATTGAGGGTTGACAAAAACACCAGATGTCCTCTTAGAACATTTCCATGTTATATGCTCCCTACTATGTTTTTCAAATAGCAAGTTGTACCTTCTCTATTGCAATTGTTGACTTACTTGCTTGTTTCCATTTTTAGGCTGAAGAGGACAGGGACCATAGCCCTCTTATTGGTGAAGGTCAATATCTAGCTCAGTGCCCGGCACATCTAAGGTACTAAAACTATCTGTTGAATTGAATGGAATTGCTTTATTTAATTAATTTGATAAATATCTACAAACCATATGCTAGGCAATGGAGAAACAGCAGAGAATAAAACAGATGGAAATCTCTGTTCTCCTGAAATTTACTTTCAAATAGGACATAGTTCGAAACTTTCAAATGTTACTAGAGTTTCATCTCTAAAATTCTATGATAATAACATAACATAGGGGCAGTCGTACAGGGATACACCGGAACAATTATTCCTCAGAGGAAATTATGTGACTAAACCTTTTCTACTTGATGATAATCCAAATAGGACCAATGCATTGGATCTAATTCATTCATTAGTTCATTCAACAAGTATTTACGGAATCCCTACCAAGTGCCAGGAAGATAGAGTCCCAGCTCTCCTGGCACTTAAAGGTTAGCGAGGAAAAAACACATTGCGTTAGTTTCCTATGGCTTCTCTAAAAATTACAACTTGGTGGCTTGGAACAACACGCATTTATTTTCTCACAGTTCTGGAAGTCCCAAGTCCAAAATGGGTTTCACAGGGTGAAAACCAATGTATCCACAGGGCCATACTCCCTCCAAAAGAGAAAACATCTGTTTCCTTGCCTTTTCAAGCTTCTAGAGCTTCATTTCTCTCATTTCTTGGCTTATGGTCCCTTCCTATATACTTAAGGCCAGCAGCATAGCATCTTCAAATCTCTCTCTCCTCTTTTATCACATTGCCTTCTGCTCTGTGACAAATCCCCCTTTGCCACCTTCTTACAAGGGCGTTTGTGATTTCCCACTCAGTTATTCCAGGATAAACTATCCATCTCAATATCTTTAACTTAGTCACATCTGCAAAATCCATTTTGCTACTTAATGTAAAAGTCACAAGATCCAGACATTAGGTCCTAGATATCCTTGGGGGCAGTTATTTAGCCTACCACACACATTAATGAAATAATTAAAAAGTATATAATTAGTGGGCTTCCCTGGTGGTGCAGTGGTTGAGAGTCCGCCTGCCGATGCAGGGGACACGGGTTCATGCCCCAGTCCGGGAGGATCCCACATGCCGCGGAGCGGCTGGGCCCGTGAGCCATGGCTGCTGGGCCTGCGTGTCCGGAGCCTGTGCTCCGCAACGGGAGAGGCCACAGCAGTTAGAGGCCTGCGTACCACAAAAAAAAAAAAAAAAAAAAAGTATATAATTAGCAATCATGTTTCTTAATTAAATGGTTTTCTCATAATATTTTAAAAATATTAAAATAGAACAATAGAACTTTTAAATACCCATAACTTCAAAAATGTTCCAGAACCATAAAGTGTGTCTGGGTAGATTATGGTTCATGGTAAAAGCCTAAAGGCCAATGTTCATAGTAAAGGAGTTAGATGAAGTAAAGTTAATTTAAAAAAAAAAGAAGAAGAAGAAGAAGAAGAACAGGAGAAGAGATTGGTGGCAAAATTTTAATTTAGAGCGTGGAGAGATTTAAAATGTTAACATTTTGAAAAGACTGTAACCGTAAAAATAGGAAGGAAAAAGCACATAATTGTGAAAGATTTGCTGGCCTTTCAGAATGAATCAAAGGCAAGTTTTAGAAAAACAAAGAAGATATTACATATACACATAGAAAGAGTAGTATATCATTAGAGAATCTAATTTTCTAAACTAGCATAGTATCTGCAAGTAGGGAGACACACCATGAAATCTCTAAAAAAAACAAGCAGATTTAAAGCAATACTCTCTTGTGTATATCATTATCAGCATCCTTACCTCTGGGGCAATGTTTAGCTCAGATTATCTTATTTAAATAGCTATGGCTTACAAAAAAAGATCCAATCTGTTCTTTCACAAGAAAATTGTACACCAAGGATATATGATTATTTTTCCCTTTAGGATAAAGCAAAAAGACATGTTGAATCACATACGGTTTCAATAAATAAAAGTTAACAGAAGAACTGGAGGATTTTTCAGATCTGATATGTGCTCTGAAAATGATAATTTATTTTTTTTACTATAAAAGTTCTTCTAGAGATACTGTGTTGATTCAATATAGATATTTAAAGGGCAAAATGTTAATGTTAAATTTTGACAGGAAGCTGAAACTTGAGGGTAGAAATATAATTTTTATTCACATATGTATAATTTGGGGGCACCTTGATGCAGCTTCTTTTTTCATCTATTACAAAAAAATATTGTTATTTAACTCTGATTCTTTGTTACAGAGAGTTAGAAGTGACATGAATCAAAATAATGTTATAACTTTGAATAAACATGATATGGCTGTAGCACTTCTAGCCACTAGATTCTCTAGTAGTCAAAATACTTTTATTTAAATGGTTTTCTGATTCTAATAGTTGTTTTCTGCATATTTTAGCCTTCTCATAGCTTTTAAGATTAGAAATCTTTCCACTTCTTAGAATTGTCATTAAATATTTGTCTCTTACAATTACTGTGTTTCTGGCTTGTAAGTTACTATGTTTGTTCCTGTGTTCCTCCCAATATATTAGGGCTTTGTCATGAACATTGGAAACTTCAATAGTATCCACTACCACAGTTGATGGGAAGCAGTGTGTTGTAATAGAAGAGCTGCTCTGGCAATCAAATGACCCGGACAATATCCATGCTCTGTGGCAACTCACATAGGTAAGCTTGAAAATTCAGAACAGAATTCTGTGTTCTTAATAGACTATGGTTGATTATGTACACATACAGCTACTAGTATCCCCTTTACTGTTTCCATGCCCCTTTACAGTGCAACTTTGTGGCTTTTCTATCAAGAGATGCAGGATATTTTCATATCTCTTGAATCTGGACTGATTATGTGACTTGGAATTGTTAAAAGAATGCAGCAGAAATGACATTGTTTTAGTTAACAAGCCTTGACATTAAAAAAACTTGCATACTTCTGATTTCTCTTGGAACTCTGAGCAGGCACTATGTGAAGGAAGCCAGACTCACAAAGGATGAAAGAACCTTTGGCCCAGGGCAGAGACAGCCCAGTGTTCTCAGCTGAGAATATCCTAGACTAGCCAGATCCCAGATGACCCAGTAGCTAACCACAGATGTAAAGTACTCAGGCAAAATCAAAAGAATAGCTCAGTTGATCCCATTTAAAATTGCCAACCTACAGACTTAACTAAATACATGGTAATTTGTTATTTTAATCCATTCAGATGTGGGATGGTTTATTACATGGCAAAAGCTAACTGATACACAGACTTAATATATTTTAGTTGAGTGAAAGGATATATCATTGAAATGCAAAGAAAAATATTTCTAAAGTTATTCTACTTCTGATGTGAAATTCTATATTACTTTTTCTTCTATACCAATATAGCTTTTTTTTTATCCATACCAAATTCTAAATTTGAGGGGAAATATACATTTCTATTTTAATTTTTAAAGACCACTCTAAAGGAAATAAAAAAGAAATATTCTTCATTGTTTATTGATAAGAAAATTACTTAATCACATTTTTTACTATAAAAATTTCATGTGACAATTTATAATTGAAATAATCTTAGTTCTGTTTAAAAATGGCACTTGATTTATTTTTTAAGGATTAAACTCTCTATATTAGCCATAGAGATTACCTTCAAAGTTTTATCATTTTAGTCATTTAAATAACATAAGTATTTTGTATTTGAAAATTGCTTCCCCTGCAGAAAAAAATAAAATGCCAATAGATTATCAAACAAAACTCATAGTAATAGAACACTTTACCTGCATAAGTATTTATGAGTGTCAGCAGAATTACCAATTTCCAAAGCAACCTCATTTCCACTTTCTGAGGTCAAAATTTCTCCCATACAATCAGCCGGAAGGAAAATGTCTATCTTCCAGTCTGAAAGAAAAAAAAAATGTCATGAAATGACAAATATACAAACATGCATATTGTAAAGTATGTATGAATTGTTGCATATTCATTCAAGTTGATATTAAAATATTAACCTAAATAAAGCAACCTAAAGGTCTACTTTATATATATATGTGTAGTTTGTAAATTTCCATAATTTCAGCTCATATTTCCATAATTTCAATTCATACCTTAGAAATACATGTCATTTGCTGTAGTAGTGTAGGGGCTGGAGTACAATTCAATTGAATGTATTCTATGTGGATTAAAACTTTCATGAGTATAATTTTAAATTTGGTTCTTTTTGAAATGTTAGAGAGGTTTAAAAACATGTTAAATCAACTCCCGCAATTCTGTTGGTGACTTTTATTTTTGATTTTACACCATTAGGAAAAAGGTAAAATATTACTCTATCTTATATATATTAACAGTGATTTTATACATTTCATGGATTTTTAAGTGTTTTTTTAAATCAGTATTATTCTCAATATATTGAGAATATATTCATTGGGAAACATTATTTTCCTATTGTTACTAGAACTAAAATTAATATTGTGGTATAAAATTTCTGCTGGAACTCAATTTCTGGAAGTATTATCTTTCAAGTGTGAGACATACATTTCCTTTGTGATCACATCACAATTTTCTCTAATTTATTTTGACATTTAAGTTTTCCAGTGATAAATGAAATCAAGATAAAGTGTTTGTTCAGCCTTTACTCCAAAAGTGAAATCTAGTAAGCAGCTCATAAAGCTCATAATCTCAAAAAAGTATAGAATAAACTCACGTAGGTCACATTTGATAAAAATTATTTTATATCAAATGATAGGACCCTTTGGAAACTTTTAACTTAGTGTAAATATATTGTCTTGCAACTTCAAATATCTCTTGGAAGCATGTGGATTTTAAGTGTAAGTCTAGTAAAAAAAAATTTTTTTTTGATCATTTCCTGATATATTTTTAAATTGTAAAAATCTTTAATTTCTTTCTGTTACTAGTTACTTCAACTTAAACCCCAGGGACCATATTCAACTTTAAGTCTTTATAAAATCCAAGTTAAATGCTTTCAAATTTAATCTAGGAATAAAAATCAAAAAGAAAATAAACAATATTCAGGTCAATATGCTATGCTGATTTGACAGTGTCCTACCAGAAATTCTGTCATATCTTACATCATCTTTGCATTCTCTTTGACACCACAGGTTCTAAGCTCTTAACCCCTTATATTTAAGTGAAATTATACACTATATCCATTCATTAATTTATATTTTTTCAAGAAATATTTATTTATTTATATTTATTCTCTGCCAGACATTAGGTACTTTGGTGTTAGTAGTGAATCTAAAACCCTTCATTTCTACCCTTGAGGTCTTGCCATCTTTTAAGAGACACAGACTTTTAAGAAAAACAGCAAAATCAAACACACACACACACACACACACACACTGATAAATAGTTAGGTGTGGTAAATATGGTAATACTTTGAAGAAAACAAGTGCAATCTATGAGATCTATGAGGTGGGGTTCAAGTAGTATTTTTGAACGGAGGCTTGAAAAATGAGTATGCTTTAGCCAGGCAAAGAGTACATGTACATGAGGTAGGGAGCATAGGAGAGCAGGGATTAAGATAGGTAAGATGTAGAAGGAGACTACTAGCTGTCTAAGCAAAAGGGAGAGAGCGTGACAAGGTCCTGAAGCAGGCCTGAGTTTGCATTTTCAAAGACCTGACAAAGATCCAGTTTGCTATTCAGAAGGATAGTGGCATGAGACAAGGTTGGAGAAGGACAAAGAGGTTAAACTGTGGGCCATGTTGACGAGTATGGATGTTGTACTTCCACATTATAATGAAGATTTTTAAGCAGGACAGACTGAATTTAATATACGTTGTACAAACATCACTGGCTGATGTGGAGAATGGAAGGGGTGGAGTAAAAAGTAAAAACTTACAATTACCAATTTATCTGATGGGCATTCATTATTTCTTCCGACCAAACAATTCTTCCCCCTTCTTCTGATAAAAGCTCTGTGTTTTTTTGTTTTTGTCTTTGTTTTTGTTTTTTTAGGAACCATCTCCCTACACACCCTCAGTCCATATAATGAGAGTGAGATTTCTTTCACCTCCTAGCTCCAGGGATGAGGATGTGACCAGGGCTATGTCAATCAGGAATTCATTCCCCTGGCTACAATGTTTTGTAAAAGGATGGGCATGTAGCCTAAGCCAAACCAGTGACAGCAAAGCCAAGACATTTGTCAATAATATTAAGACAGTTAAGTTGTTAAGATATAATCTGTTGATCCAATGTAATACAAAATTTTGCAAGTCCTGTCTTGACCCAATTTTGAAAGCATGGCTAAAAACTCTCAACTCCCCTTAGCAGATAGTTTGCTGAGTTCCCACCCCAACTTCTTCCCTTATCAGGCCCTGACACTTCTGGGTTATAATGCACACAAAGCAATTTTCAGAGGCCTCCAGTTACCTAACAACCAGGAATGGCCCTTCTTCCTAGGGCTGACAGAATTATTCAAAATACTCAATCTCAAGGATGCCCTCGAAACTTAGCTAACACTACTTCACTTGCCATACATTAGTTGCTCTTATCCTGTCCATACATACTTGTCATGCATAAGTCCCAGCTTGCTATTATCCTGTCCCTGGGTATACTTCTGTGAATACCCCTTCTCTCATTTGGATCTGTAGGAAACAAGAGTATTGCTTCATATATCCCAGTTTCACATATATGAGTGTTATTATGTTGTGTTCCTCCATCTAAAGAACCTGTAGTCATAGCTGATATCATGACATTATGAAATGCCATGCTTAAAATCTGGAATTCCCAGATGTGAATGAATAAGACAAAATCTTTGCCCGATCCAGTTTGGGTTGTAATTTTTTTTGTCTTTCACAAACAAAATCATCTGACTAGTGTATTCATTTTTCAGCCTGAATTTATATAAAGTTTTTCTTAAAGACTCCAGTGCAAACTGACATGATATATACCCCTTGAGCCTCGTATTTATCAAAGACTCCATTATATTGCCAGCATTGTTGTACATTATCTTGAAGATAAAGCTGTATGTAATGCTTGCTCCTAATACATGGTATGGTATGTAATGTAGAGCTCATAGGTATTCAGTAAGTGTCTGGTTTGTATTTGACAACCAACCAACCTAGTATTATCAAGAAAAAAGACTAAACTGGGAATCTAGAGACTTTGCTTCTACTACTGTCTTTCTCTTAACCAGCTTATTAATATTGGGTATTTCATTTATAATCACAATGATTGTCAGCTTCCTCCTATGAAAAAGGAAGGGTTTGACCTAGAGATCACCCTTAGATTTCTTCCAGCTCTGATAATCTAAGATTGTTTGATTCAACCAGGTATCTAACTTCATAGCACATTTTTCCCTTTATCATCTGATTGCTTATCAACATCCTCTAATGAGGGCCAAGTCCAAGAGATATTTTATTTTGCAATGCTCTATAAAGATAGCCTAAATAGCTAATATTTATGCATCAGTTGCCATTTGTAAAAGTTCCATTTGTAAAAGTTTAAATTGCCTGAGGAAGGAGAATACACTGGCTCAATGAGAACAATCTAGATAAGAAGAGTCTGGTTATTTACTCACAGGAAAAAGGGATAGAAATATTCAGTAGCTAAAATTTATGCTGGGCACTGACACGCAAAATAGCCACAGGAATTATTTCTAGGTTCCTAGAATCCTAAAGATTGCTTGAGGCAAAATAAAGGAGGCCAGTATATAAACTTAACTTAAAAGAACTTCCCGAAGCTCTAAAAAAGTTTCAAAAATGCATCACCAGCACTTTGTTTTAGATGAGGTTTATAAACCATGCAATCTTTAAATATCATTTTGGCCTGAAGAAGTGGGTGTCTTGGTTCATAACCCAGCTGCTGAGGTTATTGTTCTATTATTACTGGACAAGCTTGTCCCCTCCAGACCATATGTGTTTCTTTTTCCTCTCATGGAATTTCTCAGTGCAAAAGTAACAATTTCAAACACTTCAACACAAGAATATGTGTAGGTACACAATCTCTTTCTTGTAATCCCCCCCCAATTTTTTTTAAATCTCTGAAAGTTGAAATACCCTTGTAAGTTGAGTGGCAAAATTAATTTGGTGGTAAAATCTGTACCAAATTAATGTGAGGTTGTTTAGTCTGTTTCATCTAACTTAGCATGAATATTTAGGTTTTGCTGTTGAACAGAAAGTGTTGGTTGATGATAGAGCTGTTCAGCCCACTGAAGGTATTGTCTAAATACGTGTAAATTTGAACATTGCCTTTCTAAAGACCAAAGTAGGGATCAGCAAACTGAAGTCTTCTGACCAAATTCAGTCTCCTGCCTGTTTTTGTAAGTAAAGTTTCACTGGAACCCAGCATACCTATTTATTTATGTACTGTCTATGGTTACCTTTGTGCTACAAACGCAGAGTTGAGTAGTTGTGCCAGAGACCATATGGCCCTCAAAAGTGAAAATATTTACTATCTGGCCCTTTATAACCTTAGGGCTTCTGGAAGTTCTGTTGCTGATCTCTGGTCTAATATATTCTAAAGTCTAAAAACATTTGGCTGTGAAGATTTCAGGTAAAGGAATGTGGAACTCTATTTCTCTAACCCCATGTATACATACATACTCAGCAAGAATTGCATGTTTAACAGAAAAAATAAATGGGTCTTGATTTTGAAGTAGCTTCGGACTGTATCGTACCTTAATAGGATATCTTCTTACCACGTGTCCCCAATCAGCATCTGACTTCCCCCCCCCAGATGGCACAGGAGAGAAGAGTTTAGAGATGATTGCTGTGACTGTGAGTTTGTACCTAAGACTGATTGTTCTTAACCCACACAACACAAACGTTTCCTTCATTTGGTTCAGAATAACCCATTTTGTTTTCAAATAGAAAGCCATCACTCAACCTGTTTCTTGGCCATAAAACCATTTGTCAGTCTATGAATGTGCTACAAATGCTTGTAAACCAGGAATGATTAGGAAGTTAAGTATTGGCTCGACTTTAGGTAATAGAGTAATTCTGGGAGGTTGTTGCCAGGTTAAATTGTGGTGTGCCCAGCAGACATGGGAGACAATGGGTGCTACCAAAAGAGAGATGGAATGCATCTGTGCTGTTTAGCTTTTACAAAAGTACCTTCCAACTTCTCTTTGCACTGAGAACTAGCAACATTTGCTTAAACAAAACGGTGGGTGGATGTGCACGTACAGTTTTGTAACAAGCCTTTGAAAGGGGCTCATGAAGGATTCTACTTGGTACTCAATAACTACACTTACAAGCTACAGAGAATGCCTAAGATAACCTAACACATCACATTGAATGACAGAAGAAAAACATGGGGAGCTATTCTTGTCTAACTGTCTCAACTTGATGCTCTTTAATGTCTGTAGATACATCTATGTGATACCAATTTGGGTGACAGACAATTTTGTTAATCGGTACATACAGTGTATAAAAATCCTCAGGTCGGGCTTCCCTGGTGGCGCAGTGGTTGAGAGTCCGCCTGCCGATGCAGGGGACGCGGGTTCGTGCCCCGGTCCGGGAGGATCCCGCATGCCGCGGAGCGGCTGGGCCCGTGAGCCATGGCCGCTGAGCCTGCGCGTCCAGAGCCTGTGCTCCGCAACGGGAGAGGCCGCAGCAGTGAGAGGCCCGCGTACAGGAAAAAAAAAAAAAAAAAAATCCTCAGGTCTATTACATATTGTACCTGTTTCTTGCCCTTTTTGCATTATCTGAAATGATTTTCTGACTTTGGTAGTAGGAAAAAGAAGCAACTACTCATTGGCTTTAATGGTCACTGTAAATACAGGGTAATATAATGACCAATGGAGGAATATTACTTAAAATATTGCCAGCTTCTCTCTATGTGTATTAACTGTGCTGCTTTAACATGAAAGGAAATCATTGTTGCAAGTGCATTACTCCTAATGGGCTTATTCTTCCTCTACGTATAGCAACATTGCTTTGACATTGAAGAATTTCATAGCAGAGATTAAGATCCATTTTCAGATGGCATGTTCATCATCAGAACAAATGTGCTCAGCACTAATTGCCCTTTTGTTTTTAATTGACCACTTAATTAACTGCACTAGATAAATTAAAAATCTCAAATCCATTTTCTTCAGGTAGCCCCACTGTTTTATTTCAGTATGATAAAAATCTGTGGCCAGATAGAAGGGAAGATGCTTAATAATTTTACAACAGATTTCCAACCTCAGCATTCATGGAGTTATTTACTATCAAACTAAATCAATAATAAATTAAAAAATGAAATATTTATGATCTGAAAAATCTGATTTAGACTAGGAAACCCCAACTGCCTTTAAGTCAGGCAAAGTAGCAAGATAAATTATGCCATCACAGTCTTTGTTTTCAGAATATAATGCAATCACTTATGATAATTGTTATGCCAGCTCTCAAAATAGGCAGTCATAATAGATGATAGATTAGCAGAAAGATATAACACAGCGTGTTTAATGCAATCGTAGAAGAAACATTCCTTCTTTTCTTCGAGGAGACATGATTACATGTTAAGTTGTTAACAGCATGAAATAAATGCAAATATGTTTGTTATGAAAATAGTTAGAATCATTTCTACACATTTTCTTATTAGCAAAACCAAGCTGTACAACTTAACCTAGTCATCAATAGTCTATCTCATATGGCTTTTGCTTGAGGCAGTGGAGTCTTGCTGAAAGAGACCAATGTGAAGAAATTAGTTTTCTAAGTGATAAGAAATCATCCTTTCAATGAATTTCAGAATTGAAAGAAAGTACAGATCTTCCTCAATTTACAATGGGGTTATGCACCAATAACCCCAATATAAGTTGAAAATATCGTAAGTCAACAATGCATTTAATACACCTAACCTACTGACCAGCATAGCTTAATCTAGCCTACTTTAAACATGTTCAGAACATTTACATTAGCCTACAGCTGGGCAAAATCATCTAACCCAAAGCCTCGAATATCTCTTGTAATATGTTGAATATTGTATTGAAAGTGAAAAACAGAATTGTTGTAAGTGTATCAGTTGTTTACCTATGTGATTGGGGGACTGACTGGGAGCCGTAGCTGCCCAGCATCATGAGATAGCAGCCTACAGCATATTGCTAACCTGGGAGAAGATCAGGGTTCAAAATTCAAAGTAAAGTTGAATTTGAAACATCGTACGTTAGGGTCCATCTGTGTAGAGATAATATTGTTTTTGTAGGGGAGGAAACTGAGGCCTCAAAGGAGTAAATAATTATCCCTATTCAGTTCATGACCTAGAGTGAGACCTGAGGGCAGATCCCTGATAGAGAGTCCTCCCTACTTCATGCCCTTTTTGATCTGTGACACTGGACCTGTCACCTAAGTATAGCTTCAGCCTCTGTGAGCCTATTTTCCCAACTGAAAAATGCAGGTAATTATATCTCATAGAAATGCTGTTGGTATCTCTATTAATCAGACTAAGAGAATCAGGGTGGGTGATAATGTAGTTTGGAGGATTTGTAATGTCAACTCTCATCTCTGAAAACGGTGACAAGAAATATTTGCTGTTCAGGCAAACCTAACTTTATTAGACTTACTACAGAAAGAGAGACTATAAGTTGAAATAGTCTTAGTACTACCTCAGAAGGGGAAGTTATGGATTATATTTATAGGATTTTATGGCCTGAGCTGAGTGATTTTAAGGTTAATCTTGCAAGATGAAGAACTGACTAGAAATAGGCAGAGTTCATGGTGTAATAGCTTTAGATTGATGGGCGCCATGTGGTTAGACTCTTGATGTAGGTCTTGATGTTGTTCTTGAAATGAAAGTTTTATCCTATAGAAGTGAATACTTCCTAAAGCAAATAACTAAATTACTTTGCTTTCAGTATCATTTAACACAGGGATAGGGAATTATGCCAGTTTCAGTTCTCAGTAATGGGTTGAATAATAAGATGGACATACTGCAAACCAAGCACCAAAGCAGAAAGGAGTTGGGAAATTTTTCTGTAAGAATCAGATAGGAAATAACTTTTGCTTTTACAGATCATTCGGCCTCTGTTTCCACTACTAAACAGGACTGTTGTAGCAAAAACGCAGCCATAGACAAGACATTAACAAATGGGAGTGGCTGTGTTCTAATAAAACTTTATTTACAAAAAAGTGATCAAGGGTAGCATTTAATCCAAGGCCACAATTTGCCAACCCCTGTCTAAAGAATGGCATGGAGAGAAGTTTCTAGTGAGAAGTTATCAGCCCAAGCCTACTGAATATTTGAGTAACCTCTGGACTGACAAGAAGCTGGGAGGGAGAGTGAGTATATCAGATACAAGATATATTCAGAAATATAATTCAGAAATATCTTGATTAAAACAAATGGAGTATAGTCATTTGCCCCATTCTTTTTAATCTAAATATTTCTGAATTTTGCTACTGATATCTATGTTACCTATATGATATATATTATAATGTATATGATATACATATATCATACATAGATAAGTTTAACAGTAAGAAGCAGATTAGTTTTCTTTTCACTCTTTTTGCTTCTTCATGTATTCCAAATTTAAAAAAGGACTAAAGAAAACAAGAATATTTATAGCAAGATCCTACTGAAACAACTATGCATACGAAGCATTTTGTTCGTTTGTTTTGTTTGGGGGAATATAAATAAGCTTATTTGGGAGCAGTATTAGAGCATCAGAGGAAAAAAAATTACTTCTTTATGTGCTTAAGAAAAAGCAGTCAGACTGGCGGAAAATTTTCTTTTTTTCTGCTTTACTAAATTTGTCAAATTAAAGAAAAACAAAGCAAAACAGATTGGTATAGGCCAAAACAATATCTAAATCTAATAAGATGGTATTTAATAAGAGTACATATTAAGTTTTAGGTTTAAAACATTGATCTATTTATTCAGCATAGGAGCAGCATGGGGAAAAGAGACTTTACATAATTTCAAGTTAGAAAAACAAACACAATATGGGGTGATTCTAGGCCAACATTCAATATTTGCTTATCTTTTGACATAGTTGCTGAAAATCAGATGTAACTGAGGTTGCATTAATAAAAGCATAGTGTCCAAAACAAGGAATGTGCTATTTCTACCTTAACGTGCGCTTATGTAACCACATAGGGAGATTGTATTCTCTTCTCAACATCAAGGCTTAAGAGAAATTTTGACAAATTGAAAGCCTCTCCTAGGGAGCAGGGTGAGGATGATGAAGTGGCTGGGAGCTTATGAGGGTCACTGGGAAAAAATGAGTATGCTTAGCCTGGGGAAGAGAGGATCTAGCAGGCAGAGGAGAACCATCTTCGAATGTTTGAAGGGCTGTGTTGTGGAAGAAGGATTAGACTTATTATTTGTGTCTCAGGAGAGCAGAACTGGGACCAAAGAGTAGACATTTCAGGGCAGCAAATTTCAGCTTAATATCAGCCCAGAGCATTTTAACAAGTAGAATTGTCCAGCCAGTGGTTAAGTGCACTGGCTTTGAAACCTAGACTTTCTAGGTTTGTATCTCAAAACTTACAGTCACTTAATAGCTTTGTGACTTTAGAGGAAGTAAAATACCGTCTCTGAGCCTTAGTTTTATGATAATGACAATGGAAAAAGTACTATCTACTGCATGGGTTTATATAAGGATTCAGTGAGATTGTGCATACAAAGAGAAAAGTGGTTTTTCCATGAGATACCAAGTTCTTCATGACTAGACATATAGAAGGAGCAGCTAGATGACAACTTCTCTGGAATATTATAGAGGGCATTTCTGCACCAAGTAGAAGGTTAAGCTAGATGACCTCTTAAGCCCTTCTAAACTTGTATCTTTTATTTCTATATAGGAGCAGGAAACTGAAAATCCTCTGTACCAGGGATCATTAGGTAGTGATCCAAAAGCTGGATTCCCCTAGAAGAACACTTGAAAATTGGGAAACCAGAATAAAAAGGAACATTCTGGCTTCTCTTTAAGTATCTGAAGACTTGGTATCAATGGTTCACATTTCTACATGGTTAAGAAGCCGAATCCAGCCTCTGTACCCCAACACTGAATTAAATCTTGGAGACAGGGTTTTGGGTGAAGTAGAAAAGAATAGCTTTATTGCTTTGCCAGGCAAAAGGGGCCACAGCAGGCTAGTGCCAGCAAAGCTGTGTGTCCCCACTTGGAAAGGGTAGTGAGAAGTTCTATAGTAATGGTTCAAAGAGGGTGTGATCAGCTCATGGGCGTTCTTCTGACTGGTTGGTGGTGAGGTAAGTGGGAGTCAGCATCATCAACCTCCTGGTTCCAACTGGTCTGGGGTCTACATGCTTGTGGGCAGCATACCTTCGTTAACTGTTAACTTCACTCACCTGATGGGGGTTTCAGTATCTACAAAACAGCTTAAAGATATTGTTGTGTGTATCCCTTGATGGGGAACAGGACCTTGCCCCAAGATGACACTATTGTTTGTTTCTCCCCTGTCTCTGTCCCTTCCCTTCCCTAATAACAGCTGCTTGAACCTGCCCATTGGAACTCAGGGAAGGTCATGGAGGCTGAATAAAGCCTATTTCTTATAATCAAAGAATTGGGGGACACAGAAAGCTTTTTGTGCATAGGAGCCTCACAGGGCCCTGCTTGGTATCAGTAACAACACCTTTAAAAGGCATTAACAACAAGCATCAGCAGTGCTTGGCCCTTTAATATCATATGCCTCAGTTTAGACAATAGAACCAGTTCGTCTAAGATGCATCCCACCTTAGTCTCATATCACCTGCCTGATCTCTGAAGGCGGTGTATTGCCACTTCTGTCCTACATTAGCTAGGTGAGATAGCTGGAAGCAGTCCTTCTGGACTGCAGTCCTTTTGGACAGGATAGAAAAATAGGAGGAGGAAGAGAATGAATGGGATACCGGCAGACTGTCTGAAAGGGAAGATTAACAACAAAAGTATTAATAATATTAGTTTTTGAATACTGACCAGTTACCAGGCTCTATGTCAAGGACTGTATGTACATTGTCTCATTTAATCTTTACAGCAGTCCTATAAGGTGTGTAAAATGATTGCTTTCCTTTAATGGGTGAGGATACTAAAACTTGGAGGGGTAAACATTTGTGCAAAGGTGTGCCCAGCTAATAGATGGCAGAAAAGTTTCTCATCTGACCAGTATCTGTTCCGATCCTGAACCTTTGCTTTCCTCCACAATGGCCAATCTTACAAACTTTACAATTTTGCCTAAAGCCAGTCCTGGGAGATTCAGTTCTAATTTCTGAGCAAACATATTTCTGATAGGAAAGATCTCTTCCTATCAGAGTTGCAAAGGGAAGATTCCTCCTTCATTGTGAATAACCTGAACTGTTATGACTCTATATGGCACAATGCAAGGTTTCCCACAGTGTGCTTTTTGGACTTAAAAAAAAGTAGCATGTAGTCAAATACTATGGAAAATGCAAGGTTAAATAAGGTGAACAAGTTCTTTCCTGCAGGATTTCTCAGTGTCTCTACTCTTCTAATGCACATTATAGAATCTGAGGAGAAGGGTACGTACTTTTTCTTAGACTTCTGTGATCCTGGGACTCTGTTTTCTTCAGTGTTTACCCTAGAGTGAATGAATGCTCCATAGAGCACAAACCTAATAGAGAGAAAAGAGCCCTGGACCAGAAATGCGATGGTATCGAAGTCCCAACTCTGCCAACAGCTAGCTATGTGATCTAAGTCTTGTAACCTCTGTTCTTATGTTGGGACAGTAATATCTGTCCTACTGACCGCTCCAAATTTTTATAAGGATCAACTAAAAGAGGATTTAAAAGAGCTCTCTAAATTGAAAAAGCCCAAGATATGCATAAGGGATTAAATGACTAATGTTTCTGTCTCCTACATAACTGATCAGGGAAATGGGCTAGATTTTAATCACTTTCATGCCAATCAGCGATTTTCTGACCTCACATAATGTTGTATCTTTTTAAAATGCATGAATGTGTGAATTTTCTGATCTACCTGGAAAGAATTATCAAAATATTATCTATATATTCATATTGTCATGAATACATTAAAGCTATGCAATTGTAAGCTCTCTGCTGAGAAAGAACACACGTTCTTCCAAGGCTATCTATTAAGGAAGGAAAGAGGAAAGAAATAGTGAGTACTCATAGCAGGATGTACACTGATTCCATTCTCTTCCCTTTGGCTAAGGTTCATGGTCCCCAGCCCCTGGACAATTGGACCTTTTGCCTTCTCTTCCATCAACCTGTCCCCTGATATGTGCTCCTGTTGGCAGTCCTGACCTCACAGAAATAGGAGTCATCTCCGGAGGAAAATGCAGTTGCCTGTCAATACTGTCGCTGTAAAACTGGGAAATTCCTCTGCTATTGAGAAGCTAGAACTTCTAAAATAAGAAAAATAAAAAGGAGAGAGAGAAAAAAATAACTCATTTGGCAACAGGGAATGGCATTGAACCTTGGTCTCTTAAGTGCCCCATTCCTTGGCTTTTTGAAGTTGCAGAAATGCGGATCAGGCTTTCTGTTGAGTGTGTTACTCTCGCTAAATACATGGTCCCCGAGAGGAAAGATGCTGTGGCCTGGGGCACGGGGGACAGACCTCATTCCCCAGCCCTTTGCTCATTCTTTCACCTTTAGAGATGGCTATTGTAGGTAAGGAAAAAAAAAGTCATCTGCTGACCTGACGATACACTTCCCCAAAGGCAGGGTATTAAGATGTTATCTCAGATTTCCCCCAGTTCATGCCTGCTTCCTGCCTTCTTACTAATAGGACCTAAACTGCCTTCCAATACCTGGATCTCATGTTTATATAAATAGTACCCCACTTTTGTAAATTGATATATAGTGTGAAAAGTGCTTTCTCAAATAAAATGTCTCATTTTGATTTTTTTTTTTTTTAATTACCAAGAAAAACAAAAAGTGAGGCTCCGAGAGATTAATTAACTTTCCTGGAGTCAGCCAGGATAAAGTATGCATACTCTTTTAAAAGTATTGTTTTATATTTTCCACCCTCTAAATTTTGGTGACTTGGGACAAAACTGTATTCTAATTTATATCCAGATATAGGTAAGGGTATTGTGAGCTGTGAACAGTAGGGAGGGAATAACAGGAGGATGTGAAAAGCATTCTTAGAGGAAAGGAGCAGTACCTTCTGCAGAGGTTCCCCATGGGCAGACTGGCCCAGTGAAAACATCACTGGACCAGGAATCCAAAGGGCTCAGTAACAGTCCACCACTGCCAGTAACCAGTTACATAATCTTAGTAAATCCAGCAACATTTCTGGTCTCAGAATTCTATGCTGAGATGGGAGAGCAGGCAATTCAACAGAAACAAGTAGGAGGCAGGCTTCCAAATAATGTAACGCTACTTCAAGTATTGGGCCAAAAGCATATAGGTAGTATGTGGCCGAGCTGGACCTTGGACCTAGGTCTTTTGATTTTAAGACTAAGGCCCTTTCCATATTATATATAGGAAGCACAGGATTGATGTCAGTGATCTGGACATATGTACTTGGAATTATTCTGAAAAAAGACATTAATTGGTTTCCACAACAGTAGGCAACTTGAATGTAAAGGTAGTTTTAGGAAAATATCTAAAGTGGGACAGGCTATAGTGAGACTAAGGGCAGAGTGGTGCTCTTAAAACTGCCTTTTGTTCAGTCCCTATGGCCGCCTACTAGACTAAGCAGATCTGTGGAAGGAAAGAGAACACCAGACAGTAGTTTCTTTTCTCTGCATAATGTAAACAAAAGGCCATGATTCTGGGGAATAGCTCCCAACCCAATCCAGCAGTCCATTTTGCATATAGGTAGATGCCCACTACTGTCCTGAACTCCTATGTGCAAGAGGGCATTGGTTCTGTTAGGCCGCCATGTCTGAAGGGACATGGAAAGGATGACAGAGTCATTGACTCAGTGGCTTTGAGCTTTTCAAGAGGAGACAGTGGTAGCTGAAGGTCTGTGCTCTGTAGCCACGCTTCCTCCTTTCAGTCCAGCCTCTGCCTCTCATTCAGTAAGGAATTTGGTACAGGTTACCTAACTCTTCTGTGCCTTCGTTTCCTCATCAGTAAAATGGGAATAATAATAGTAGCTACTTCCCAAGTCTGAGGTGAGGATAAGTTTATTCATATAAACTGCTTTGAAGAGCATCTCATATGAAACCAGAGCACACTAAATAATAGCTGCTATTATTATTGTCATCATTATTGTTATTATTATTAAGGACAAAACAACCAAATTTAAAAGATCAGGTCATTTTCAAGGATGCCTCTATCTTTGATTATGTTGGTCCATCTTCCTAGAATTCTCCAATTTTAGAATTCTGCCAAGATTCAATGACCTTTATCCCATGAAGATTTTATTATACCTTCATTTAGAAATGCTTTCACTTTCAACTTCTAATCAATTTATCTTTAATGAGGAATGAATAAAATATTTAAGGTATGACTACTTTTCCATAATATATTTTGCTGGTCTATTCTTCAGGGTTTTATGTGTGAGTGTGTGTGTCCTTGTACACAGGAAGGATCAAGTTACACTAATTCACTGAGCAGGTGAATGGTTGCTACTTATGACTTAAATGTATTTCAGGGGTGTTATGGAAAAAGCATTCAGAAGCAATAATAATTTTGAGAGTTATCATTCTCTTTGTTACGTTATAGAATTCAGTACAGTCTCCTTGAAAGGTGATACACTAGACCTTTTAAATAAGGGTAATGAAGAGAAGTAGGTAGACTTACCCTTGCCTGTCTTCAAGTGACTATTACCCAAACAGTCTAGAATGAGGAAATAAGTGAAAGAAGAATTCTTTTTGCACTAAAGTGATTCCAGGCAAGGATGATATCACCTATCCTCCTCTTAGCATCTTTTTCCAACCTATATGTCTGGTATGTCATCAATGGGACAGCTGGTCTTTAGGCTTCCAGAAGAGGTATATCTTCTGAAAGGGCAGTGACTTTGGATTCTGCATCTGAATCTCCAATGGCTTAAACTTGGCCTCCCAAGTGTAAAGTGGTACCTGGGTGCAACACATTTTTGGCTTATTGGTTGCAAACGGATTTTAAAACGATATGAGTTTGAAAACATATTGATCATGTTGCAAGATGTTATTTGGAGATTTTACAGTAAAAGAAATATAAGCACAGCTGCATATTTCAGAAATTTCAGTCCCAATTTGCTTGTCAGTTCCCAGAACATACTAGTTTTTCAGGGGATGTACATATATAAATAAACTAAATGCATATAGAAAAGCACATATATCTTTTCTTTCCAAATAGCTTTCCTTCACTCTACCTGACATAAACTCCCTCATGTCCCCAGCCAGAATGGTATTTTTGGCACAATATTGTTCCTGACTTCTCTATTGCCTCCTGGGGACCTGCCTTTCAAACATCTAATGTGAATTTTCTCATGAATGCCAATGATACACGGCTACATTTTTCCTTCGAACTTTTCATCCCCCAGGCACTCCAAGTACTCTGTAACTACTTCCAAGTTATCCATAATTAGATGGGTAGCAATTACTTGTAATAGAGGGTGGAAAAGGCAAAGGGCATCTTTATTGGTTCTGGGAAGATTTAACTACATTGATACAGCATTTACTGAAAATCCCCATCACCCCAGAGCATGATGAATGGCCACTTCCATCTCAGCTCTGTCTCAGGAGGCTTCTGGGTACAAAGTGCCCTGAGGTCTCCTTTGCCACACAGAGAAGCTAGTCTCCATTCATTCTCTCATGTTAACTTCACTTGAGTTAAGTGCGCAGACAACAATTTATTCACTCCCAATTCAAATCAAAATAAAGGTTTAATTTGCTTCCCTGTCTTCTGGGGCTAATCTCCCTCATTGAACACTCATACTCCCATTAATTCAAGGAGAACGACCCCCTGAGCAGCCTTTGATTAGACTCGAAGAATTAATTGTTCCTTTGGAAGCTTGCACACAGCATCCACCAGTATCAACAAGAACCTCCCTTTGTGTACCCCATACCCCAGGGCAGAATTGGGTATGAGACGTGACCATCAGCAGCAGCAGATAATTCACACTCTACCTACTTCTGAGCTCAAGTGCTAAATTTCTAGGATGCATATTATAGTGCTCCATCTTCCCTGCAAACCTACCATTTGCAGGTAGAATACAAAGATGTCAACTCCTGCTAAATGTCAGGAACTTTTATCATATAGGAGATGTCAGAACAGACTTTAGCAGAAGTTAGCTTTATGGAATATCTCCAGGGTCTGCCTCTAATGTTAATGGATCAACCTCCCAGTTGAAAAAAAATAGAGTTCTCAGTTCTTTTGCTATTCTTTATATTCTATGACTTCAACTTTATTATTTACATTCAAAGAATCTCTTGAGATAAAGTAATATAGTATGTTTCAATAATTAGTTTAATAATAAGTTAATTAAGAAAGGATTCACTCTCCCCAACTATAAGCTGAGTTCCATTTACAACAGCTCTTATAAACGAGCTTAGAGAAAGATGAGATGATTTATATGTTGACACAGAGAGGCAGAAGTTTTTCTGTGTATGTGTGTATCTTTTCCTAAGGGTGAACTAATTTATTTATCAAACAGTATTTTCTTTTTCTGAGCTCCCCCAAAAGTAGACTGTGAGTCAAGGACTTTTTAATGCAAAAAGGTTGGTTGGGAAGTTATCCTAAGAAACATAGGAAGGGAAGTGGCTTACTCAGACACAGAATGGAGCCAGTAAAAGTTTATTATCAGGCCAGTTGTCAGTGTGGTCAACTGGATCTCAGTTTCTCTGTGGAGTACTGGATGCAGAACAATGTTCAGTTATCCCAAATGAGGGGCACAGAAGATGAGTATTTATTTATCAATTTCTCATCCATAATTGATTGAGAGCTGGTTCTGGGAACATTAACTCTCAGGCAGTGCTAGTTTGGCCTGCATGGAGAAAAGCATGTTTCTCAGGCCGGAAACAGAGATAGTCAGGTTTTCACAGTCATCAGAGTTGTAGTTGTGAATCCTGATGATGGGTATGGGGGTGGGAGATTCATTCAGAGCATGGACAACATCTGCTATAATTAGTAAATCTCTGCCATTTATTAGACATTGGGTTGTACATTAGCCTTGAAATAGAATCAGTGCCTTTTATAAAAATGGGACTTCAGCAAAGGTTTTTATTACTAGAACACCAGGATTATTGCTACACATCAATCTTCTTGCTTTGCAATTGGCTTTTTCATTAAGTAAAGAGGAGAGAAGACAGAACATTTTATAGGTAAGTCACACTAAAATTAAGGTTTGGCCTTTCAAACCAATTTCTAAACTCCATATTAAGGAAGCATGCTTTTTTTCAAAGGGATTTAATATTTAAGGTAACAATAAAAAATTAAAGAAAGAAAACAAAATGTATTCTATGTAAATGAACACTGCCTGATGTAGATAGTTTTCAAAAGCATGACCTGGGAGTTTAAATCAGTCACTGTGGAAAATTACCTAGAAACTCATATCTAAAACCAATTCATGTACACTTAAATATTTAAGTTACAGTACATACACCTCAAACACTTGTCACTTAGAAAGTGTTTTATGTTCCAGCATTGATCCTACAAACTTGCTGGAGTTAAGAAAAGCATCTTATATTTATATAGCATTTTGAATATTAAAATGCACCTCACATTCATATTTTTACTTAAACTTCATAAATATATGTGAGAAAAGTATTATTCACATTTTATAAAAATGGAAAGTGACAGTGCAAAAAGTCAGGTGATTTTCTGTAGGTCACAAAACTAGGAAAAGTTGAACCCAAAAATCATCCCAAACCTTTTTACCAGCTAGTGCCTACATGCATGAAGACAATACAATTCCAGCTACTATTTCACTTGGAACTTTTGGTCAGACCAATAAGACCAAATTTCTTGAGTTGCCTGGGAATTGAAGGTTCCTGGGATGCAATACGTTGAGTTCTATTATCAGGGCCATCCCAGACAAACAGGGAAAATTGGACCTTCTGCCTGGCACTTAAAATATGCACATAGTTTTAGAAGCATATGCTGAAGTCTTTGGTGATTATACTGCTCTGAAGTTGTTCTCGAAAGTTACAGTTCTTTAATAACATACAGCTGATCTCTTAATGTTGATAATATTCTATAACTTGCTTTTTTAAATGAATCCACTTTTTCCTAAGTGGCTCCCAAGAATAGCATTAGCTACATTAGTATTCTAATACCCTTCCTGGAATATAGTTTACTCATTTTTCACTTATATTCATTTACATAAATCCTAAAAGGAAAACCATACAAATAAAAGAAGGCATATACCTAGTTGTTCCAATATTGAAATGAAGATTAGATGAGATAAGAAATGAAAAAACTGTCTACCTAAAATAGCTTTATGGAGCTTAATAGTACTCAGAAAGCTTGAATTATTAAAAGTCCAATATCTTTCAGCTTGTAAGTTGAATATATTTGGGCTGCTAAAGGGAAAATCAGAAGTTCTAATGTTGTCATTTGTTTGATCAAAAACTATAGAAACAAACAGCCCCCTCAAGCGTGTTGTTCTGTAGAAATACGTGTATCTGTAGGAGGCTGTTGAATTTTATAACTAAAACTAATTAGGTGAATAGCTAGTGACTTTATTTCTCTGAAACAAGCACAACTAAATTCCTCAATTCTCAACTCATTGATTCCATCCCTGCAGGGCAATCAATCATTAATCTATCTACATACCTGAGTTTTGGTATAGGCACTGTCTCTAATTTTCTGTGTGACGTTCGGAAAGTACTCTGCTTGTTTGAGTGTCAGTTTTTTATCTGACAAATTGTGGAGTGGGGAGCCAGTTGGACCAGATGATTTCCAAATTATCCAGAGAATGAATTATAGAACTTGACCTGATGACAAGTAACATTACAGTTGATCCTAAATTAATGGAGATGCACAGGATTGGGGTGGTGCCCACTCTGTATCTTGGCCTCACATGTCATTCTGGTCACTTTAGGGTGTCATCATATGGGAATGAATGCAACAAAGTAATCATTATGTAACAAAATGTCAAAAACATTTATTATATACAAGTAATGTTGAAAGTTGTGGTCTGAAAAATTATATTCTGAGATAAAAGAAACATAATTTCAAAAGAATAAGTTGATTGATTCAGATAGGTTGTCTCTATAATTCAACCAATAAATAGGTTAAACCAACTCAAGGTAGACTCTAAAAGTATCTAAAGAGAAGCCAATTATGTAAATCTGGTTGGTACGCACTTAAATTAGAATATTTCTTGTAGACAGCCATTCGCTGCTACAAAAGTTTTGAACCTCTGGGCCCTGCAGTGGGTGCTCACTCAATTTCAGAGACATATACTTTGCTTTCTATTGCTCAGAGTTTTTTGTTTTTTTTTAACAATCTATGTTTTATATATACATATACATATATATATATATATATATATATATATACACCCCCACACAAAATTGAATGGCTGCATCAAATATTGAAGTTTTACATATGGAGAATATCACTTTAACCATTGCTTTAGCCTAGCAGAAGACCCTAAAAAATTCTGGAAACGTAGAAAAGACCCCCTAGTTATATGTTAGACTGCCTTTTCCTAGTGGACAAGAATTCAATCAACAAAATATATTTAATGCTGAGAATACTTGATATCAAAGTAACAGATTAAAAAGTGAAAATTCAATCAACTTATTGTTCTTCTATACAAGATATCAAAGTAGTTCATTGACTTTACAGATTTCCTCTGGTTGTGTCAGCCAAATCATATTATTGGTTAGTGTTACTTAGCCATAGCCCTAATTAAATCTCATGGTTATAGGGGAATAAAATATAGTCATTTAGAGAGGTTTATGTGCTTACATATATATCTGACAGTAGATATTAATATGGATAAACCATGCATAATCTAAACTCAAAGAATTTATGTAATCGAAAATGGATTTGGCTTACAAAACACAAAGTATCAGTCTTATGAAATTTTCCTTCTTGTGTTCATTATATAATAATATTGTTAGAATATAATAGAAGCATTTATATAAAGTTGTAATATCAAGAGAAATTAATTTTCCTTTTTTCTGGTGGTTGTATAGTTATTTTAGAACTGTGCTAGGATTTGTCCTTTAAGCAAAAGTGTTTCCATATCACGTAGTAGACAAAAATAGGCATTTTTAACGTTTCCACTTTAATTGAAAACAAATAAATACTTTTACAAAAGTATGTGTAAACTATATATAATACATATAAAATACATGAAATGTATATACTTCTATAGAATTTATATATTATATATATATGTATGTATGTTTATATACATGTATAATTTAAGGTACTTAGGACATCAGTGATGTAGTGATGACATATCAGATAATTAATAAATAAGAGGATCCAGAACTAATGGGAAAGGTGCTGACTCTCCAGATGACTTTCACTCTATCCTTCCTCTGGTCATGTGGGGAGTTCCTACTTGGTGATGGGAAGAAAGAGGCATATGGAAGAGACACAGGAAGAAGCTCTAAATATAAAGATTATGCATTCTTTTTGAAAGCCTTTCTCATCTCTTCTGGCTTGACCCAGGACATTACTTTCATTCCATAAAATGTGGTTTCTGCAACCAAAAAAATCTTATTTAACAAACATTGATTGATGACCTACTAAGAGCTCTTTGTGTCAGTGATAAAAAGTTGAACAAGGCAAAAATGGTCTGTGCCCTCCTGGAGCTTTTATTCTAAAGGTGATGGGCCAGAGACAATAGGAAAATAGGCAGAGCCATAATAAATAAAGATTGTGATAAGTATGAAGAAATAAATAAATAGAATAATTAGTGACCTGAGGTATAATGAGATGGGGAGTCATTCTACTACTTTAGGTAAACTGATTAGGGAAGGTCACATCACTGAAAATCCTTCCAATTAAATGAACTCTCACCTTACTACATGATAAGCCAAAAGTGGGGAATGAGTCTTAACCAGCAGAATTAGATTTATCTAAAGAATCTATAATTAGCATGCATTCATATGCACGTGCTTGTTTTTTTTTGTTTTTTTTTTTTTAATATCAAGTACTGATTTTAACTTTCTCTGCAGTTCTCCATATTGAAGATGAGGAAATGGAGGCTCAGAAGGCTGGCAAGCAAAATAAACTCATGAAATCTGAAACTTTTCCAAACAATTATCAATGTAACTATTTAGGAAAACATAGGAGGAAGACAAATTTAAACTGAGGAACATAACATTGGTTTGGAAGATTGTTAGGCTCTCAAGAACTGCTATGATTCTAGAGGTTATGAAGAGTACCTAATGGTAAAAGGAGATATTAGAATTTAAAATGCTAATGATATATAAAAGCAAAATGAAAACTACAATCCCCAACAGGCAGAACACATCTAGCTCATCGTAGCAATATGGTACTGGCTTTTGTCTTAAATCTTTTCTCTTAAGATGACATCATCTCAGTGTATTGGGGCTTGTCAAATAAACATTAGGATGTATGTAGTATCAGTACCTTGATTAGATTAAGTGGAAAAGTAGGCTTTGATTTACAGAAATTCACATCACAGCCAAGTCTTACTTGAAACACTTCTAGTCCATAAAGCAACACTGAAACTTGAGGCATCTTGCTGACACTATGACTTATTTTTTAATATTTGTAAAGGGCAATAAGTAAGAATGAGTTCTTATATCATTTTACAAGCTGGGTGACTGGTTAGTAGTCATTTTTATTCTGACCTGGTTTGAACTTGCACAATACTCGCATTGCCTCTGGCATTTGACTGTGTGCAGACTACATTTTATTTCTTTCTCCAGAAATTGAACTCTGCCTGGGAAAGCCAGAATTTCCTAGAAAATTGTGCTCCAAGCCTATTGATTTAAAAGGCAGAAATAAACTGCTTTGTTTTGCCCCAGATTCTATTTTCAAATCTTGCTTGTGTATCTCAGAATTTATTCAAAACCAATTCTGAAAATGAGTGCTCTAAAACTCTGGGTTTGTCTCTCAGTCTTTGCACAGATAGTGAATCAATAATTTGGTAATTTAAAACAATCAGATATATGAACTGTCATTTATGGGTAAGGCACAGTATTAAAGATTTAGATAACTAGATTAAAAATATTTTAATTGGTTTAATTGGTAATTTTTGTTTCACAGAGATATCTTAAGTGTACACACACAAAACATTAACTTACATTTCCTAAGTGCTACATTTCCTGAATGTTACAGATAAAGAAAAAAAAAATGTAGGCTGATTCATTCAGTTATTCTTGTGCTCATTCTATAACTTAAAAACAAACAAATAAACAAACAAAAAACTACTGTATAAATTGCAAAGGCCCAGGTCTTGAAGATACTACATTGAGCAAACAGTATTGTGTATAAACCTTATAGAGATTAACTTGTTATTTTAAGAAACTGATAAATGCTATGATATAAGCAGTGTGGGTATTGGGGGGAAATATTACAAAAGTACCTCTCTTAGTCTAAGGAGGATCAGAAAACCTTCCTGGAGGAAATAACTGAGAACTAAGGAATAAGTAGAAGTAAAACTCCATGGTGTTGGGGAGTGAGGAAGGGGAAAGGATATTCTGATCAGAGGGAAGTAAATGTGTGGAAGATGAGCACAAAAGACAACTTGACTGACAGAAGAAACTAAGTGAGGTTCAATGTGGCTAGAGCATAGAAAGAAGAGGGTAGGGTGATTTGAGGAGGCTGAGGGGAAAGAGACTAAATGACACGTTAACGAAAGAATAATGTTACTAGGGTTGATGTAATTTAGAGTTTCTCAACTTGGGCAATATTGACACTTTGGGATGGCTAATGGTTTGTTGTAAGAGGAAAGGCAGCTGTTTTGTCTATTGTGGACTGTTTAGCAATATCCTGGCCTCCATACACCAGATGCTGCTACCACCCTCCTCCAATGTGATAATCAATACTACCTTGATATTTTCAAATGTCTATTTAGGGTGCAAAATCACTGCTGGCCCAGAAGCACATTAAATAGATTATGTGTCACTATCAACTGAGAATTATCCCAGAGATGCAAGGATGATTTGACATAAGAAAAATTAAGCAATGGAATACACCACACTAATAGAGTGAAGGGAGAAAAAAAGGAAGAAAAAATGCTTATCTTAATTGATGCACAAAAAAAGGATTTGACAAAATCCAGCACCCTTTCATAATAAAAACACTCAGAAAGCTAGGAATAGAATGAAACTTCCTCAAAATGATAAAGAACATTTCCTCCGATCCTGGTAATAAAACAACTGAGTTGAACTATTTCTCAGAACTTTTAGTAAATAGCATAAATATCTGGATATATAAAAATAAATATTATGATCATGGACTTTTTTAAGTTGAAGGTGTTCTAAGAGTTAAGCTGGACCAAGGGAGCACTGTCCTTGGATTTTGCAATTTTTTTTTTATCACAGACACACACAGACACACACACAGACACACACACACACACAGGTTTTCTAATGTTACTTTTTCTTTTTTCTCAAATGTGCCTAGACAGTAATGTTCTAAGGCCTAAAATCAGACCATCAACAAACGAATAAAATGATAGTCATATTATGATCTACATCTACTGACTTAAACAGGACTGAAATAATCACTTTACTAATAGTTCAGCTTCAAAATTCATAGTTATTTGGAAGAGGGAACCTGAAAGAGCCTGTGACACACTTGCCAACAGTTCCCTCCTCCACTTATGCCACATTGACTTCTTTTCAGAATTCTTCCAAAAGTGGGTGGAAATATTTGAGATGGCTCAGTGAATTAGACCCCTTATGTATGATTATGTGAAAAGCTAGCCACACACCATTTCCACCTTCTTAATGTATGGATCAGAGATTACATTTGTAAATAAAAGGAAAAGGAGAGCGGAAAATGATAATTTCTATAGAGGAATTGGAAAGCAGTCATCTTAATAACACAAAGGTCATCAATCTGCAGAAAACATTAATGACACAAATGCTAAACTTAATTCTCAGATGTCTCTTGGACTTGCCAAAATCATTTCCATTAAATTATGAATTAGAGAGACATGACTGTATGAAAGGCCAGGTGACCAGTACTTGAATTGAGGAAAACAACATGAATTGGATTGGTGTGAGGAATAAATATTCATTCTTTCAGCAATTATGTTACCCATATTTACAACCTGTCCACAGACTATAACCTAAAGAAGAGAGGAGAATAATAAATGAGAATTAGAGTTCAAAAAAATTATGGAAAACACACATTATTAAGGACCTGAGGACTTTTGGATCAGTGAATTGTGAACGTATGGGCAAGTCACTTACTCAGAAGGTCTTACTTTTTACTTTTGTGAAAGCAGGACTTTAAAGTCCCTACTCTCTTGGTTTTGGAGTCAGTGTTCACCCTGACATCGAATTTTTGGCCAAATCTCACTTTTCTTCATTGAAACCTCTATCAGATAAAATATTTTAATATCTCAAGAATATTCTTCTCAGTACATTTCACACCTGGGATATTTTTGTGATAATATGTTTTATATTATTTTCCCCTTCTTTTTTCTTGTCTATGTTTTAGAAGTTCCCTAGGATATTATACTTTATAGATTAATTCTCTAACTTTCTTATTTTATTGCTACTACTATAAAATTATTTTTATTTCTTTCCTTTCTGGATAATTCCTTCAACTTCATCTTACAACTCTGTGCTGAATGTAATTTTTGTTATCAGTTTTGTTGTTTTGATTTTAGCTATCATAATGTAAGCTTCCAAAAACTATTTCTAATTCCTGTATTTTTTCTTCCTTTTATTTCTTTAATGTCTTTTTTGTGGATGAAAAAGTTTTTATTTGTAATTTTTTGTAAAATCATTTTTTAAAATTTTTATTTTATGTTGGAGTATAGTTGGTTAACAATCTTGTTTTAGTTTCAGGTGTACAGCACAGTGATTCAGTTATACACATAAATACATCTATTGAATGGGAAAATTCTTTTCCCATTGAGATTATTACAGAGTACTGAGAAGAATTCCCTGTGCTATACAGTAGGTCCTTGTTGGTTATCTATTTTAAATGTAGCAGTGTGTACTTGCCAATCCCAAACTCCCAAACTATCCTTCCCAAGTTTTTACAATCTTGATATGAAGAAATCAGTGATTTTTTAAAGTTTTCTTATTTGTTTCCCTATAATGCCATTTTAGTGGTTATTATTTAGTTGAAGCCCTTACTCTCGTATACTGAGGGCTTCCTCAAATGGTTCATAACCCTAGCTCTTCATTCATATATCTGTATTCATGGATGTAGTGTGTTGGCTGATGCTCTTCATTTTTAGGTTATTAAGGCTGACAGTTTTTTATTGGAAAATTCCTAAACATGGATATTTTTAAGTCTATGTTTTGGGTCTTTCAATTTCTGCACAGAAGGATCATCCAAAGTCGGTTTTCTGTCTCAGGCCTGATGCTATTTTCTTTTCTGTCTTAAGACTGAATGTCTGGAGATCCTGTAACTCAATTTCTCTGCACATATTCTCCAATCTCCCATAGGTTTTGTTTGTGTGTGAGTGAGAGGGAGACAGAGAGGCAAACAGACAGACAGACAGAGGGGGACAGTCCACTGATTGGAGAAGGTGATGACCTGGGGGCCCAAGTGAAAGCCTTTCAAATAAGCCTTCTATTCCAGTTTTAGCATCCCTGCCACTACCTCCCAAGCTATAAGGTGACTCCAGTTCCTGGTCCTTTGAGGGGAATCCACAAGATGTTTCACTTACTTCTTGCAGTCATCTTCCTACTGAATTGAGAGTATTTTGGTATGACGCTTTCTCTTTCTGCATTTATCCTTCCACTTTGTGTTCTTGTACTTTTTGAGATTATAACTTGTCTCTGTGTTTCATTGACAATGGAATTTTGATTTCTGTTTCTTGTTGTCCTAGTTATTTGTGAATCATTTTAGAGAGGGTACAGGTAAAGAAATGTCTTTTATCAACATCCTGAGACGAAAAACAGCACCTTTGTGAAGTCTTCTTCACAACATCATCAACAATTATCTTTTACCTCTTCTGAGCTACCAATTTACTTGGTCTATATTTATGTTCTCTTTTGGTTTACATTTATTGTGAGTCTTTACAGATCCCTATGTTCCTATAGACCTGTGAGACAGGAACTTTGTCTTTTAGTAATTACTATCTACATAATTTCAGATAGGACCTACCACATATGAGATGCTTAATAACCACTTGCTGAATTACATTAATAAAGGAGGAAGGAAGAGGATGTTATTCTGTGTCATTACTTCTATTCATATCTCTCCTCCTTCCTGCCACACACAGGAATTCAGCTTTCAACATTTCCAAGGCTTGATTCATTGGATGAATAAAGCTGCAACTAAAAAAACCTAAATTGAAGTTATACAATGGCTAAAGAGAAAAGATGCTCACACTGGTGAGTGAATACAAATAAAGAGCTCTTCAATTAATGCTACCAGTCATCTTGCCTTTACAATCATTCCTCATTTATCTCTCTCTCTCTCTCTCTCTCTCTCTCTCTCTCTCTCTCTCTCTCTCTCTTTACCTTCCTGTCCTGGAGAAGTCTGTGACTGGAATTGTAGATACTCATGGAACCATACATAACTGAAAAGTCTGTTCTCTAATACATGGATTGTATGCCACCACCTTCTTGAAGACATCCCTATTTTTCCAGCTGGAAATTATCTCTTTCTCTTTTGAATTCTGTAGTACTTTTGCTATCACAGTGACTAGCTGTAAACATGCAAATCTCTATCGAAATGACCAATAAATGAATAATGACCATATGTGGGAACAGGATTGTTCTAGCTGTGTGCCCATACCAGAGTCATGGAGAGATATTTTAGAAAGATGATTCTCCTAACCCACTGGGTAGGTGAGGACTTTTAACTAATATGTTTTAGTAACATGATGCCATTCTGTGTAATTATACATGAATTTCTATGTGCAACCTGAGACAGTCTGCAGCTAAATAGAGGTCTCCAGTTAACACTAGAGTGGTATCTAGTATTAACTAGATGACACAGGAGAGTTATTACTGCATCTTAACCACCTGAGTCAATCCCCTAGGAAAGACAGGGCTATACAGATTCAATAGTCTCACTGTGACAGTGTCACTGAATTTGTTTACTGAATTTGAATACTACATCCTACAAATGTTTTATTTATCTCTTAATTTAATTCTTAATATTTTTTCATGTTATTATGTTTCTTCAGAAATCATTCCTTTTCCTAGAATTTATAATGAAGTTGTTCACATATTGAGCAATATACTTTATTGCATTAATTACTCCCAGCCTCACATTTTTCATATGATAATTTGTTATTTATCTTCTGAATCAATAATTAGACCATAAACTGAATAAGTCATGATTCTGGAAAAATATACACATGCCTCTCATTTATTCACCAGGAGGGTATAAAATCCAGCATCTTTTTTCAGTAAAATGAAGCTGATTTGAATAATATCAATATTTGTGAACGCATTTGGCCACTAGTTAATCCAAAGTAATTAGACTGTGTATTTATTATTCTAAAAGTTCCTTGCCTCTTCAGGAGTTAAAGGCAATATAGTATTTCCACCCCTATCTTTCCCTTCTAATCTCATTTTCTACCACTCGCCTGAACTCAGTTTTCCTGTCAGGAACCCCATGAGATATCAGACCGTGAGGAAAGGCACTCTGAGGAAAGGCACTTCATCTTCACAACTCAGTGCCTATTGTATTGCCTAGTACCTAACAAGTATTTAATAAGTAATAATGTGATTAGTGAATGCTCAATATTACCATGCCCATTATTCTATAAGTGCTATACATTTTAACTTCTTTTGTTCATTCATCTCTTCTTGGAAATTGCTTATGATTGCTTTTCCACCCAATAAAATTCCCTTGCATTTCTCAATGTCATGGACTTTCTGAATCTTTATGTAACCTTCCTAGGAGGATCTGGTCCCTCCAACACTTAACATTGCACTCTCCTATGAATCTTTGGGTCTGTTTTCTCTATTTTGCTGTGAGCTCTTTGAGAGAGGAATTTCTAAGTACCTGAGAAATTATAGGTGCATTACGGTTTAATTAAACTGATAGAGTGTTCCCTGAGGGACTGAACAGTGAAGTGCAGAAAATCCACAACTTTTTCTGATCCTGTTATTCTCGGTGTCTCAGTAATTTTCTCCTGGCATCCCTAGGCCAAAATAAACACCGAACAGTTGCATGTATAAAGCAGTTTGATTCAAACAACTTATGTTTTAACAACCTAGGGGCTGTTTGAAAGGTAATATGCATATCCAGGCATACCTTGTTTAATTGTGCTTTGCTTTATGGCACTTCAGATACCATGTTGTTTACAAACTGAAGTTTGTGGCAGCCCTGCCTTGAGCAAGTCTATCGGTGCACTTGCTCATTTCATGTCTCTGTGTCATGTTTTGGTAGTAATCCTTGCAATATTTCAAACTTTTAAATTATTACTACATTTGTCATGGTGATCTGTGATCAGTAATCTTTGATGTTACTACTATGACTTGCTGAAGCCTCAGATGATGGTTAGCGCTTTTTAGCAACAAGATATGTTTAATTAAAGTATAGACATTTTTAGATATAATGCTATTGCACATTTAATAGACTACGGTATAGTATAAACATCACTTTTATATGCATTGGGAAACCAAAAAGTTTATGTGACTCGCTTTATTGCAATTTTTGCTTTATTGTGTTCTGGACTCAAACCTACAGTATCTCTGAGGTATGCCTGCAATGATAGAAAAGATAATATTTTTATTTTCTTCTTAAATAACGACTTTTACTTATGGCACATATGCTCCTGTTAGGCAGAGCACAACTTCTCAACCCTTGAAATAAGAGTGCCCAGCCTTGTTTCCTATTCGACACTGATTTTCACGCAGCATTTGGTTTTTGTAAAGCACAACCACTGGAAGCCCAGCTCCAACAATGACACGATATTGAAAGCAAGTAGTGTGATAAAATGTTGGAGCAAAACGACCTCAAAGTAGTAGTCCATGCAGTAGCTGACAGGTGTCGAGCATCACTGTGTTGCTCTGGAACATTTAATTACATCCCGTGATGCCTCTGTGAATTCACTGTGGTGCTCTGGGGTGCCTTGATTTTCAGTTTGGGAATGGAGAGTATGGTGGTAGAACACATTGATTTTGGCAAAAGACTGCTTGGTTTTGAATTCTGGCTCCTTTATTGAATGGCTCTTTGACTTTGAGCAACTTACCTTTCTGGATCTCAATTTACTTATCTGTAATATGTGGAATGATATCACTTCTTCTTAGGGTTTTTATGAGAATTAATTGTGTTAGTCTAAGAAAAGAACTTAGGAAAGTGCTTGGGACTATATAAAGTGGGTAGCTATTCCTGTTGTGATTAATACTAATTTGAACTAAATATCTTGCTTTTGTAGTAGAGATCAGCCAAACACCATACAGGGTCGCTATATGTCCTCGGGGGGCTACCACTATTCCTATACCATCTACGTTATTTCTTTACTCATAGTGAATCTAATGATACTATATTATTTGAAATTCACTGAGTAATTACATCAGGCATTGTGCTAAGACTTTTAGATTCATTCATATCAATTAATTCTCCAAACAATCATGAGAGATGTTATTTCCAAGTTATACAAGTGAGAAAACTGAAGCTAGAGATGTCAAAAAGTATATCTCAGTTCAACCAGCTAGTAAGTGTCTCAGCTGACCAGTATTGAAATCCAGACGTGCCTGACTCCCAACTTGAATTCTTCACTACTACCCCTTCTGATGGACCAAAAGGAAAGGCAGTTTCTGTCACTAGACTAAGAATCTTAGATCTTCTTACAACTGAAGGACAAAGCAGAGGTTGTAAAACCAGGTACAGGTTGGGTCAGGACCCAGGAGGACTTGTATTTCACATCATTCACAATTGCAGCTTCATCTCAATCACAGTCCTGACAACACTGTCAATCTGCTCATCATTTTTTTCCTGAAGTACTGATTTAGAGTACAAGATAGAAATCTTCAGGGCTGCTGAATATTAAGTGAAAATCTTAACGGAGTCATTATAAAATATATCACCTTCCTGCAGGATTCATCTATAAAAGGAATTTATTTTTTCCAAATTTACCAACTTTGAGAGAGACTTTTAGAAATGTTTAGAGGCTAGAATATGTGTGGAGTCCACCATCTAAGGAATAATGGATAGTATTGATTTCTTTCAGCCACTCAAACCTCTACATGAGTCTATGGTGTCCTAAATCAAGAAGCAGTTTTTGGTTTTTGACAATGATATAGAAAGTATCTACTTTCCCCATGATGTTATACCTGCTTTATGTGGTTTCTTAAATTAAAAAAAAAGTTTCTTCTATGGTTTTTCTATCGTTTAGCAAAATTGGATCTGTTTTAAAGTCAATCTTCTAATGAGTGAATATTTACATAATCTAAATCGAAAAGCAATTCTGTTTCTCTGACACCAATATTTTAAATGATGATTCTTCTGTCTCTTTCATAAGACTTGGTTCACTGCTTTTTGAATGTCTGTGGTGTAAATATCAGATGTAGAAAACATAAAGCACTTTTCCTTAAGAAGGACACAGGTCTAGCACAATTTTGGCCATGGGAAATATTCAAATGTAACACAACAGCTGACAAGTAAGTGCTCCAACACTAGACAACAATTTGAAAACACCATCCATAGATAGGTTAAAATTGACCTACCCAGTGAAAACAGCTATAGGAGACATTTATAGAGAAGAAATATATAAAAATAACTAAACATTTAAAAATTACAATTAAAGAACAGAACAAGAGAAGGCACTGAAAAAACTGGAATCTGTTTGTAATTCCTTTTTCAAAAAACTGTATACAAATACAAAGCCTATATGTGCATATAAATAGAAATATGGGTCTATTTGCTTTCCATTTAGATTTACCTCAGAGGATCAGCATCAAAACTGGTAAAGAGAGGAGAATGAAAAAAAAATACCAGTTTTTAAAGTTATTACTCAAATCTTTTCAAGTCTGTTCAGAGGCAATAAATAATGTAAAATGAATTATTATGTATTCTAAATAAGAATACAGTGTGAATACAGGCTCAAAGTAACTATACCATTTTAGAAAGTCAACAGCAGCAGAACAACTGCTGGCTATTTAGAGTTAAAAATCATAGCCACCAAGATGATCTTATTTCTTAAACTGGGAAGAGAAAAATGACGGTAGATAATATCTTATTTACACTATTTTGACTATTTAAAAATGTACTGGGCTTCCCTGGTGGCACAGTGGTTGAGAGTCCGCCTGCCGATGCAGGGGACACGGGTTCGTGCCCCGGTCTGGGAAGATCCCACATGCCGCAGTGCGGCTGGGCTCGTGAGCCATGGCCGCTGAGCCTGCGCATCCAGAGCCTGTGCTCTGCAATGGGAGAGGCCACAACAGTGAGAGGCCCGCGTACCGCAAAAAAAAAAAAAAAAAAGTACTGTATGTTCTATTTTTTTGGCTTTGGTAGGTTTTAAACCAGAAAATTAGCAATAAAAGATTACAGAGTATTTCAGAGCATTAGATTATTTTACTCGAAAATTTTGCACAAACCTACAAAAAGCTAACTTTTTCCTTTGAGAATGAATATAGAAACCACAGCCACTGAAGTTGCATGTTAAAATCTGAGTCTCAGTGTTTACTCAACAGTCTTGGGCAAGTCCCCTTATCTCCGTAGAATTCAGAGTCTCAGTGCTCATTGCAGATCATAAATTAACATCCAATTTATTAGAGTTTCTAATGTAAATGCTGTTTCTCTCTTAAAATCATAGGCTTAATTTATATTCTTTATATAATCTTAGTAAAATAAGAAAAATCTCTTTACTTTTGCCATTATTAATGTTCAGTTATTTCAAGTTGAGTAGACTAAACTTACTTAAACAATAAGGGCCATTGATAACTTAGTTTATTATAATGTCCTCAAATATTTTAAATGGTAGTTATAAAATTTAAGGGTCTCAAAGGTCTAACCAATCAACATAAGGACGTTAACAAGGAAAATCCAAGTATTTAAATGTTTTATATTACCCTCATAAAATAGTAAATCTTAACTTTCTTTTCAACATTTCAAAATGTTTTAAATTAGTTACTTTTTATATATTGTTCAACTTAAACTGATATGTTTAAAATCAGTTATTTGATTACAAACTTAAAAGTGTAAACATAAGTCTTAGTTGTGCAGGGGATCCTCAGAGTTTTAATTATTACAGGCCCTTTATACATCAATGCACAGAAGTGGTACTAATGAGCAAAAACTTACCCTAAACTGAAATCAAGAGTATTAATAACATGGGTTTGATTTATGTCATTATCTCTATAGTTCATTCTAAAACATTTTCGTGTTAAAAGACATTTATCCTCTAAGGTGTTTACTAACCTCAAATCAGTTAAAACTTTTGGGCGGCATAAAATTGAGAACAGGTGCTAGGAGCTAACTATGCCTCGGATAATTTTCTGCATAACACACATGAGACACACTGAAAATTGTAATTATATTTACTATAATAACTGAAGACTCCAAGTTTAAACCCTTCAGATGGAGGTGGATTTTGCGGTTCTAGTTGCACTCTTAAATAGGCTTGTATGGCTCATTTTGCAACCCGTGACCCAGGTTACAGTTAACTTCTTTCAGTAAACTCCTTGCAGTTCATCTAATTCCTCGTGCATTTCATATTATTCTCATGTGGCTGGGCCACACCTCTTATAGATATTTATCTGTCTTTGGTGGGGGGGGGGTCCCAACTCCAGGTTTGAACCCTGCTAATTACACACATTAGCAGCTAACATAAAAAGCCAAAGGTGATAGAACAGAGAAGCGAATCATCTTCAGAAATTCTCAAACACACCGGGAAGTATGGTCAAACATTGCTAACTTACTTAGCATTTATCACCCTGGAAAATTTAAAATTCTGAACCATTTCATTTTGATCTTTTGGAGTCTAACGCATGATTAATGACACATTTAAAAAGCAATCTAATTTTATTTATTTATTTATTATTTTTGTGTGTGTGTGTGCTACGCGGGCCTCTTACTGTTGTGGTTCTCCCATTGCGGAGCACAGGCTCTGGACGCGCAGGCTCAGCGGCCCTGGCTCACGGGCCCAGCCGCTCCGCGGCATGTGGGATCTTCCCAGACCCGGGCACGAACCCGTGTCCCCTGCATTGGCAGGCAGACTCTCAACCACTGCGCCACCAGGGAAGCCCAAGCAATCTAATTTTAAGCAGGAGAGGTTATTTATTTTGCCCTCTCACAATATACACAACAAAAAGTGGCATTTTTGAGATCTCCATGAATGGCAACTGCAAATGAATGTACTTGAATTTGCTATGAATAAATATGCAGTCATCTCATAATTATAGAGAGAATTGAATCAATTTAACATTTAGTCCTCAAATGAACAACGGAACTTTTAGGGAAATAGATATGCAAAAATTATCATTTTAAACCACGTAATATATTTGATGGTCATTTCTCTGGCTTTTACATGAAAAGTATTTGTTTCTCAACCAGGTCAACTGAGTTTCTTTTATCTACTAATATTACAACACTTGAGGATTTCAATGTTGTTTTATTATTATTATCATTAGTGACCAGAAGGATGTATGTTAACAAAACAAAATTATTATGCTACAAAAGAAAAATCCACATGGTGACACTCATTGTAACAATAAAGTTACGCTTAAAAAACATAAATATCTTTGGTTACATATTCATCTCTGAATTGTTCTGGTTAACCATGAGCCCAGAGAAATGTATGACATCTATTGGATAGACTTCTAGCCAAAAATAATTATAACTTGATATTAAAATAGCACTTAAGTCCACAGTATATTAAAAAAAATCACTTAAGAAATTTACAAAGGTTTCCAACAATGAAGAGAAGTCATATATATTCTTGACTCTTAAGTATATGGGTACCTGTGAACCTGCTTTACTCTTTATCTTTTTCTCGTCAAAGGCCAAATCCAGCACATAAGTCTTATATTTTGGTCTTGGTTCAAATTCTAACCAACTCTGCACATATAATACACATTGAAGTGAAAATGAATCTAACAGATTTTTTTTGTCTATTTTAAAAATTTTCTTAGTCTGATTTAGCAGTTTATAATTATAAGGACTTGGAAATCCAAAATTAAGCATACACAACTTTTAGAGACAGGCTTGTGCCATGTGAGCCTTGGTATATTTTTCATAGGGATGCATAAACAAGGGGTCTGCAGTGTGAAAAATGCAACTTTTAGGGGTCTGCTGCTGAAAAATGCAGCATTTTATTTTTCTTCTAAAAATTGACCAAGTGATTGTGATTGTTTCATTTATTGAATGCTCCCTAACAGACCACCACAAAAATTGGTGGTTAAAACAACAATGTATTATTTCTCAACATACTGTGGGTTCACAGGATAGTTCTTTGGATCTATGTAGTGTCTCCTGGGGTCACTCATATCAGAACTGGACTGGAAGATCCAAGAAACCCTCTTTCCTGCCTTGGCACAGACTCTTAGCTGAGGAGCCTGCGTTTCCCTCCAAGCAGCCTCTCTCTTTGTGTAGTGTGTCTATAGGGACTCTACGGACATCTTCCTTCAGCAGAAATGAGAACTTCCTTAATGCATGCTGTTTGGGTTCCAAGAAAATGAAAGTAGAAACAGCTTGGCCTCTTAGGGACCAAGAATTGCCATAGTTTCACTTCCGCTTTTGGTCAAAACAAGTTATGAGTCCAGAACAGAATCAAGGGGAAAGAAACAGACATCACTTCTTGAAGAGAGGGTGGGTACATATATACGGGGAGTGGAGGGCTTATTGGTGACTATCTTTGGAGATTATCTACCACGGTGAGAATCTTACATCTCTGTATATTTTTAATAAAATTTTAGCTTAGAGTGGAAATATTATAAGTTTTGTTATCCTTAAAACATAAAAGTTTAGGGAAATATTTAGGAGTAATTTTTGGAAGAACATACTATTTGTGATTTTATTTTTCTATATTATTATTTTATATACTTTCCAAACTTTCCATTTTGGACCTATACTTTAAAAATTAGTAAACTGTTCTTTTACTATTTTTTTCAAATCTTTCAAATGACTATTGTGTGAAAAAGTCAACATAAGGAAAAAACAACAAAATTGCAGGATTTGTGAAATTCAAAACAGGTTTTGCTTTGTTATCAAATGAGAGGAAACTCTAAATAGGTGGTTATTTTCTCTGTTCCCTATGCCATTCCATCTTGATTTCCATATCATCCTGATGCTAAATATTTGAATAGTGAAAAATGAATTTTCCCACATTGTAGACAGGAGAATTACTTTAGTACCTAATTCTGGTGGTATTATTTCATTCCCAGTAGTCCTCAATAGCTCCTCTATTTTTGTAGGAGCTGTAAAACCCTTGGTCAAGTTCTCATCTATTTCTCTAGCTTCCTCTGGGCACCTGGACCTCTGGTCCACGTGGAACTGTCTTGCCTTCTTCAGTTTCTCATTCCTGCTGTGCCCCCTCTGCTCATCTGCTCTTCCTTCTGTATGAACATCTCCCCTCACATCCAACTAATCAGCACCTAGTCAACACTCCCCCATGGAAGTCTTCACTGGCTTTTCTTATGTCATATTGTCTTCTTATGGCACCGTGGAGCTGTTCTCCTGGGCACTTAGCACAGCTTCTACTTTATGTGGTAATTTAATTCAAATATATCTCCTCAAAATGCTGTAAGATTCATGAGTACAAGATATGTTTCTCTAAGCCCTAATACTCCAAACAGAGTCTTGGACATGTGGAATAGATAATAAATAGTTACTGAATGAATGAATCAATGAATGAAAATGCTATGAACGAGGTGACTGCTTAATGTATAGCAGACAAAAATGTTGATATGTATTACTCCTTAATAGGTACAAAGAGTGAAAATGCATCTCAGTAAAACAAAAGAGAGTGAGACTGCTTGACACAAATGAAGTAAATCTATTCATCGGCAAAAGGTACAAGTAAAATATTTTTTGTTACCAAACTCAAAGTGGTAGATATTATTGTCACTCAGCAATATTTCTCATCCTCCTCTTAAAAGGTACACAAGCAATTTCACTTCTTCACTCTCTTGAGTGATTTCTTTAGCCAGTGAAGTGTGAATGCAAGTTTTTGTATCACTTCTGAGTGGAAGCATTTAAACGCCACTGCAGTACACTAGAATTCTCTTTTCTGAAATTGTGGAAGCACATGTTCATATGAAATTGTAACATTGAGCTTTCTCATGGAGGATAGTTTCCTCAGAAATGCACCCAGAGAAATCTCCTGGTTCAAACTCCTAAGATTTAGAGGTTGTTTCCCTTGTGCACTGTTGGTGAGATTATATATTGTTACAATTACTATTGAGAGCAGTATGGAGGATTCTTAAAAAATTAAGAACTACTATATGATCCAGCCAGTTATTCCACTTCTGGGTGTATATCTGAAAGAAATGAAATCAATGTCTTGAAGATATAGCTGCACTTATGACAACCTAAGTGTCCATCGACAGATAAATGGATAAAGAGAATATAACTATATACATATATATATATTAGAATATATATGTTAGAATATTTTTTATCCATAAAAAAGAAAGAAATCCTGCCATTTATGACAACATGGATGAACTTTGAGGACATTATGCTAAGTGAACTAAGCCAGAGATAGAAAGATAAATACTGTATAATCTTACTTACATGGGGAATCTAAAAAAAACAAACTCATAGAAACAGAACACACTGGTGGTTGCCAGAGGTTGATGGATATGGGGGAAATGGGTGGATATGGGGGAAGTGGGTAAAGATGGTCCAAGAGTACAAACCTTCAGATATAAGATGAATAAGTGCTGGGGATGTAATGCATGCATAGTGACTATAATTAACAATATTGCATAGTATATTTGAAAGTTTCTAAGAGAGTAGATCTCAAAAGTTCTCACCATAAAAAAAAAAAAGATAACTGTGTGAGGTGATGGATGTGTTAACTAACCTTACTGTGGTAATCATTTCACAATGTACAGACCTTCATCAACTTCCAATGGGGTTACATCCTGATAAACCCATCATAAGTTGAAAATATTGTAAGTCAAAATACATTTAATACACCTAATTTATCAAACATCATAGCTTAGCTTAGCCTACCTTAAACATGCTCAGAACACTTAGATTAGGCTATAGTTGGGCACAATCATCCAACACAAAGCCTCTTTTTATAATAAAGTATTGACTCATGTAATTTATTGAATACTGTACTGAAAGTGAAAAAATGGAATGGATGTAAATGTATCACTTGTTCACTCTTGTGATTATCTGGCAGACAGGAAACTGCAGCTCATTGCTGTTGCCCAGCATCAAGAGAGATTATATCGCATATGTTAGCCCAGGAAAAGATCAAAATTCAAAATTCCAAATACAATTTCTACTGAATGTATATCACTTTTGCACCATTGTAAAGTCAGAAAATTGTAAGCTGAACCATTGTACATTGAGGATTGTCACTATACACATATCAAATCCTTATGTTGTCTACCTTAAACTTACATAATGTTATATGTAAATTATATCTTTTAAAAAGCTGAAAAAAAAAAAAAGTGAAGAGAGCACTTAGTAACATGCATACAATGATATTTGATATCTTGTTTGTGTCTGTGTTGTCTCTGTTTAAAGTAGACATCTACTGAATATACATCATTGAATAAAATGAGCAAGACCTCTTGTCAAAAAAAAAGATTTAGGGATTGTTTGTTATTGTGGCATAACCTCATTTATGAATGTCGTGATTCTAAACTACAAGTAAAACATGTTTGTTTGATAGCGTTTATCTTTATCATTCAATATGCCAAACAAAGTGTGAATATATTTGGCTCTAAATCACACACAAAACTATTCCTAAAATGCTGTTTGGCCAAGCCAAATACTTCATTATTTTCCTCTAAATTAAGATAGGATCACATGTGAACATAACAACATTTCTTTCAAAAAAGAAATTCTTCTACTGAGCAGCTGGAGAAGAAATTTATGTATCTCATATAATTTTGAGATAAGAAGAAATTATTACATACCTCATATGTACTCTCTCTGTAATTTATAAATTGCTTATGAATCTAGAGATGTCTACAAGTTTTACCCTCAAATCTATTTCCTATTACCTCTGTGCACTTCTGAGTCACCCTTTTATGCCAAATCCCTGTCAAGCCCACAATATACATCAGGTCCAAAGACAAGACAAATACAATTTGTAGTGATGTAATAAATAATGACTTATATTTCCTGATTGCTTCATCATGGAGAGGATTACTGAGGTTGCCAAGGACAGAGACATAAATTTAAGTTTAACATTAATTATCATTTTAATATGTGCTATTTTTTACACCATTAGATTTAGATGGCATTCTAATAGCATACTTGGAATGAAAACAGATGTATTTGAATTTATGTTTCTCTAGTATATTTAGAATCTATGTTCATTAAGCAAGCATTTATTGAGCACCCACCACATGCCAGACACTGTGCTAGGTACTAGACCTAAAAACTTGGAAATATAGTTCCTATCCTTAGTAGACTTCAAACTTATTAATTTAGACTTGTTTGTGATTTGATGAACAAGCTAGGTCAAACAGTGATTTAATTTTAATAAGACTGATAACAATAGTTATAAAAGTACATTTGGGAATACTAACTCATTTCAATTTCTCTAAATTTGTGGAATCCAGGCCAGGTATTATTGGCTCCACTGTGAACATATGGAAACGGAGGTTCAGATAGTATTTCATACATTTTACAAGGTTTTACACTTAAAATGCAATAAGGTAAATATATTATAAAATTTGAAAAAAGTTTGAGGTATGTATGTATGAAAATTAAGGGTTATCTCCTTATATGATGAATTTCTTGAGCATAAGAAAAAAGTCCAAATGGAAAAAACAGACAAAGAATATGGGCTGACCTTAACAAAAGGCAGAGATACAACTGGTTCAAACAGCCATGGAATATTCAGCCTGTATTTTTGAAAAAATGTGAGTTAGAGAAATATTGAAATAGATTTTATTTGTGCATTTGTTTTTCCAATTCAATCAAAAGAGCATTTACACTAATAACATGTAGTGTTTACAAATATGTGGGCAATGGGAATTCATCTGCCTGGAAATACAAAGGGAATTGTCTTCCTAAAGCACAATTTACTAATAAACACATTGACATCTTCAAAATAATGTACTATAGTGTGTCATATGACATTGAAATTGTAATACTAAAATTTATGTTTAAGGAATAATCAGAGACACGTGTAAAAGATCCAGGTACAAAGATATATATACATCATCATATTTTTATAAGTAGTAAATAGTTAGAAAAAGCTAAATATCTAATGATAGGTTATTGGTTTGAGTAAAATTATGGCATACACATCTGGTAGAATATCCTTCAAGTTTAGAAGAATATTTATGTTACTTAAAATGTTCACAATATGTTAATTAATGAAAACCAGTTACAAAACAGAACACATAGGATTGGTTCAAGATGGCAGAGTAGAAGGACGTGTGCTCACTCCCTCTTGCAAGAGCACCAGAATCACAACTAAATGCTGAACAATCATCAACAGGAGGACACTGGAACTCACCAAAAAGCTTACCCCACATCCAAAGACAAAGGAGAAGCTACAATGAGATAGTACGAGGAGCACAATCACAATAAAATCAAATCCCATAACCACTGGGTGGGCGACTCACAAACTGGAGAACAATTATACCACAGAAGTCCACCCACAGGAGTGAAGGTTCTGAGCCCCACATCAGGCTTCCCAACCTGGGGGTTCTGCAATGGGACAAGGAATTCCCAGATAATCAGACTTTGAAGGCTAGAAGGATTTGGTTGCAGGACTTTGACAGGTCTGGGGGAAACAGAGATTCCACTCTTGGAGCGCACACACAAAGTAATGTGTGCATCAGGACCCAGGGGGAAGGAGCAGGGACCCCATAGGAGACTGAACCAGACTTACCTGCTAGTGTTGGAGGGTCTCCTGCAGATGTGGGGGGCAGCTGTGGCTCACCGTGGGGACAAGGACACTGGCAATAGATGTTCAGGGAAGTACTCCTTGGTGTGAGCCCTCCTGGAGTGCACCATTAGCCCCACCAAAGAGCCTCTAGGCTTCAGTGCTGGGTCACCTCAGACCAAACAACCAACAAGGAGGGAACTTAGCCCCACCCATCATCAGACAAGCAGATTAAAGTTTTACTGAGCTCTGCCCACCAGAGCAACACCCAGCCCTGCCCATCACCAGCCCTTCCCACAAGCCTCTTAGATAGCCTCATCCACCACAGGGCAGACAGCAGCCTGTGGAACGAAAACGACATTCACAGAAAGATAGACAAAATGAAAAGGCAGAGGACTATGTACCAGATGAAGGAACAAGATAACCCCTCCCCAAAAAAACTAAATGAAGTGGAGATAGGCAACCTTCCAGAAAAAGAACTCAGAATAATGATAGTGAAGATCATCCAGGACCTTGGAAAAAGAATGGTGGCAAAGATCAAGAAGATGCAAGAAATGTTTAACAAAGACCTAGAAGAATTAAAAAACAAGCACCTAGAAGAATTAAAGAACAAACAAACAGAGATGAACAATACAATAACTGAAATGAAAAATACACTAGAAGGAATCTATAGCAGAATAACTGAGGCAGAAGAACGGATAAGTGACCTGGAAGACAGAACGGTGCAATTCACTGTCATGGAACAGAATAAAGAAAAAAGAATGAAAAGAAATGAAGACAGCCTAAAACACCTCTGGGACAACATTAAATGCACCAACATTCATATTATAGGGGTCCCAGAAGGAGAAGAAAGAGAGAAAGGACCCGAGAAAATATTTGAAGAGATTATAGTCGAAAACTTCCCTAACAAGGGAAAGGAAATAGCCACCCAAGTGCAGTAAGTGCAGAAGTCCCAGGCAGGATAAATCCAAGGAGAAACACACCAAGACACATAGTGGTCAAATTGACAAAAATTAAAGACGAAGAAAAATTGTTAAAAGCAACAAGAGAAGAATGACAAATAACATATAAGGGAACTCCTATAAGGTTAACAGCTAATTTCTCAGCAGAAACTCTACAAACCAGAAGAGAGTGGCATGTTATATTTAAAGTGATGAAAGGGAAGAACCTACAGCCAAGATTACTCTGCAGGGCAAGGATCTTATTCAGATTCGACGGAGACATCAAAAGCTTTACAGACAAGCAAAAGCTAAGAGAATTCAGCACTACCAAACCAGCTCTACAACAAATGCTAAAGGAACTTCTCTAGGGAGGAAACACAAGAGAAGAAAAGGACCTACAAAAACAAACCCAAAACAATCAAGAAAATGGTAATAGGAACATACATATTGATAATTACCTTAAATGTGATTGGATTAAATGTGCCAATCAAAAGACACAGGCTCGCAGAATGGATACAAAAACAAGACCTGTATATATGCTATCTACAAGAGACCCACTTCGGACCTAGGGACACATACAGACTGAAAATGAGGGGATGGAAAAAGATATTCCATGGAAATGGAAATCAAAAGAAAGCTGGAGTAGCAATACCCATATCAGATAAAATAAACTTTAAAGTAAAGAATGTTACAAGAGACAAGGAAGGACACTACATAATGATCAAGGGATCAATCCAAGAAGAAGATTTAGCAATTGTAAATATATATGTACCCAACATAGGAACACCTCAATACATAAGGCAAATGCTAACACCTATAAAAGAGGAAATCGACAATAACACAATAGTAGTGAGGGACTTTAACATCTCACTTACACCAATGGACAGATCATCCAGACAGAAAATAAATAAGGAAACACAAGCTTTAAATGACACAATAGACCAGATAGATTTAATTGATATTTATAGGACATTCCATCCAAAAACAGCAGATTACACTTTCTTCTCAAGCGCACACAAAGCATTCTCCAGGATAGATCACATCTTGGGTTGCAAATCAATACTTGGTAAATGGAAGAAAATTGAAATCATATCAAGTATCTTTTCTGACCACCATGCTATGAGATTAGAAATCAATACAGGGAATAAAATGTAAAAAACACAAACACATGGAGGCTAAACAGTATGTTACTAAATAACCAAGAGATCACTGAAGAAATCAAAGAGGAAATCAAAAAATAACTAGAGACAAATGACAACAAAAACACGACAATCCAAAACCTATGGGATGCAGCAAAAGCAGTTCTAAGAGGGAAGTTTATAGCAATACAATCCTACCTCAAGAAACAAGAAAAATCTCAAATAAACAATCTAACCTTACACCTAAAGGAACTAGAGAAAGAAGAACAAACAAAACCCAAAGTTACTAGAAGGAAAGAAATTATAAAGATTAGAGCAGAATAAATAAAATAGAATCAAAGAAAACAATAGCAAAGATCATTAAAACTAAAAGCTGGTTCTCTGAGAAGATAAACAAAATTGATAAACCTTTAGCCAGACTGATCAAGAAAAAGAGGGCGAACACTCAAATCAATAAAATTAGAAATGAAAAGTGAGAAGTTACAGCGGACATGGCAGATATACAAAGCATCATAAGAGACTACTACAAACAACTCTATGCCAATAAAATGGACAACCTGGAAGAAATGGACAAATACTTAGAAAGGTATAACCTTCCAAGACTGAATCAGTAAGAAATAAAAACTATGAACAGACCAATCACAAGTCATGAAATTGAAATGTGATTAAAAATCTTCCAGCAAACAGAAGTCCAGGCCCAGATGGCTTCACAGGTGAATTCTGTCAAACCTTTAGAGAAGAGCCAACACCCATCCTTCTCAAACTCTTCCAAAAAATTTCAGAGGAAAGCACACTCCCAAACTCATTCTACAAGGCCACCATCACCCTGATACCAAAACCAGACAAAGATACTACAAATAAAATTAGAGACCAATATCACTGATAAATATAGATGCAAAAACCCTCAACAAATACTAGCAAACAGAATCCAACAACACATTAAAAGGATCATACACCATGATCAAGTGGGATTTATCCCAGGGATGCAAGGATTCTTCAATATACACAAATCAATCAATGTGATACACCATATTAACAAACTGAAAAATAAAAACCGTATGATCACTTCAATAGATGCAGAAAAAGCTTTTGACAAAATTCAACATCGATTTCTGATAAAAAGTCTCCAGAAAGTGGGCATAGAGGGAAGCTGCTCAACATAATAAAGGCTATCTACGAAAAACCCACAGCCAACATCATCCTCAATGGTGAAAAACTGAATGCATTTCCTCTAAGATCAGGAACAAGAAAAGGATGTCCACTCTCGCCACTATTATTGAACATAGTTTTGGAAGAGCTAGCCATGGCAGTCAGAGAAGAAAAAGAAATAAAAGGAATACAAATTGGAAAAGAAGAAGTAAAAGTGCCTCTGTTTGCAGATGACATGATACTATACATAGATAATCCTAAAGATGCCACCAGAAAACTACTAGTGCTAATCAAAGAATTTGGTAAATTTTCAGGATACAAAATCAATGCACAGAAATCTCCTACATTCCTATACACTAACAATGAAGGAGCAGAAAGAGAAATTAAGGCAACAATCCCATTCACCATTTCAAGAAAAAGAATAAAATACATAGGAATAAACCTACCTAAGGAGGTAAAAGACCTGTACTCAGAAAACTAAAAGACACTGATGAAAGAAATCAAAGAAGACACAAACAGATGGAGAGATATACCATGTTCTTGGATGGGAAGAATCAATATTGTGAAAATGACTCTAGTACCCAAAGCAATCTACAGATTCAATGCAATCCTTATCAAATAACCAATGGCAGTTTTTACTGAACTAGAACAAAAAATCTTAAAATTTGTATGGAGACACAAAAGATCCTGAATTGCCAAAGAAATCTTGAGGGAAAAGAATGGAGCTGGAGGAATCAGACTCCCTGAGTTCAGACTATACTACAAAGCTACAGTAATCAAGACAATATGGTACTGGCACAAAAACAGAAATATAGATAAATGGAACAGGATAGAAAGCTCAGAGATAAACCCACGCACCTATGGTCAACTAATCTATGACAAAGGAAGCAAGGATATACAATGGAGAAAAGACAGTCTCTTCAATAAATGGTGCTGGGCGAACTGGACAGCTACATGTAAAAGAATGAAATTAGAACACTCCCTAACACTATACACAAAAATAAACTCAAAATGGATTAAAACCCTAAATGTAAGAAAGGACACTATAAAACTCTTAGAGGAAAAGATAGGAAGAACACTCTTAGACATAAATCACAGCAAGATCTTTCTTCACCCACCTCCTAGAGTAATGGAAATAAAAACAAAAATAAACAAATGAGACTTAATGAAACTTAAAAGTTTTGCACAGCAAAGGAAACTATAAACAAAATGAAAAGACATCCCTCAGAATTGGAGAAAATATCTGCAAAAAATTAACAGAGGATTAATTTTCAAACTATATAAACAGCTCGTGCAGCTCAATATTAAAAAAAAAAAACAACAACCCAATTAAAAACTGGGCAGAATACCTAAACAGACATTTCTCCAAAGAAGACATACAGATGGCCAAGAGACACATGAAAAGCTGTTCAACATCATTAATTATTAAAGAAATGCAAATCAAAACTACAATGAGGTATCACCTCACACTGGTTAGAATGGGCATCTTCAGAAAATCTACAAACAACAAATTCTGGAGAGGGTGTGGAGAACCCTTTTGCACTGTTGGTGGGAATGTAAATTGATACAGCCCCTATGGAAAACAGCCTGGAGGTTCCTTAAAAATCTAAAAATAGAGCTACCATATGACCCAGCAATCTCACTACTGGGCATATACCCAGAGAAAAACATAATTCAAAAAGACACATGCACCCCAATGTTCATTGCAGCACTATTTACAATAGCCAGGTCATGGAAGCAACCTAAATGCCCATGGACAGACGAATGGATAAAGAAGATGTGGTACATACATACAATGGAATATTACTCAGCCATTAAAAGAAACAAAATTGGGTCATTTATAGAGACGCGGTTGGACCTAGAGACTGTCATACAGAGTAAGTAAGTCAGAAAGAGAAAAGCAAATATCCTATATTAACACATGTATGTGGAATTTAGGTAAATGGTATGGATGAAGCAGTTTGCAACACAGAAATAGAGACACAGATGTAGAGAACAACCTTAATGACACCAAGGGGAGAAACCGGGGGCAAGGGATGGTGGTGGGGTGAATTGCGAGGTTGGGATTGACAAATATACACTAATAGATAACTGATAAGAACCTGCTATATAAAAAATAATAAAATTAAAAAATCAACTATCAGAAAAAAAACAAAAAATTTAAAAAAGATAAACAAAGAGAGAAGCCAATATGTGGTCTTAATTGGATCTTCATCTGAGACATAATCAGGGAGATTTGAATGTTGTCTGAATTCTACATTATAATCCCTATATTAAGGGATGGTTGTTAATATTCTTTGGTTGTGATGTGGTTTTCTGGTTAGGTGTTTTTCAATGTCTTTATCTTTTAGAGATATATATGAAAATATTTATGGATGATAAGATATAATGTCTGAACTTGTTTCAAAATATGATCAGAGGACTAGAGGGATGGGTGGAAGAATTGAGATTTGCCAGTAGTTCTTTTTTGGAGCTCAGTGAGGGTTCCATAGGAATTCACTATGCTAGTCTCTGCTTTTTTGTATATATTTGGAAGTTTTCATAACAAAGAAAAGTGTTTTTAATGAATGGAAAGGACCCAAAGATGAAGAAGAGTCTAAGCTCTTTGCCAAAGTCTTACTGTCATTTCCAAGAAAGCCTGTTTACTGAAAGTAACACTTTCTATATAAATTTCCCCAAGTAATTATCTTGACAGAATACTTCCGGTTGACACATCTTCTTTCCAAATGTTGTTGAGAATTTCTGAAACACAGGACAAGTGCTCCTTCCACAGGGTTACAATAAGAAGTTTAATTCACAGAAAATACTGTATAAACTCATATGAAACATTAAATCGATGTTTGACCTGTGTATTGTATTTGTTGCTGCTTGTGCAGTCTGAGCCTTTATAAACTTATTCACCCTAATTTCTATAATCTTAGCAGGGAGAGACCTTTCTCATCCTGACACCAAAGACAGAAACCATAACGACAGATTAGTTACACAAAGATGTAAAATTTAGAAGACTGGAACCAGTGTCTTTTCATAATGAAAGGCATTTGCCAGCCATGACAGCAAAACAGATTAATATTCTTAGTATTGGGAAAAAAAAAAAAAAAAAAACCTCTTCCCAAGTCAGTCTGTGAGGTGAAAAATAAAACTACCACTTCTATTTTAAAAATCAGCTAAAATTTTGGACAGATGATTCCCGGAAGTAAAGGAACTAATGTACGACTGCCAGGTACAATACAGGATACCCAATTAAATTTGAATTTCAGATAAATAACAAATAATTTGGGCCATAATTATGCTAAAACATTATTTGTTGTTTATCTAAACTCCAATTTATGCAATTTACAATTTAGGCAATCCTACATTAGTATTTTCATTTGCCAACTCTGGCAACTCTAACTAATGGCCAATGAATTTGAGAAAATGATTAGCTTCAGCTCTAATTATCAAGGGAGAGCAAGTACAGCAAGAAGAGCAGAGGCCCCACCAGGCAGGAGTGGAAGAAAAACACTGTACCTGCACCCACCTGGCCCATCTGGAGCTCAGGGGAGGAGGCGTGACCTCAGGGCCTCACAAGGGCAGGAGGGAGGTGGCCAGCACGGAGGCAATGGGTGTCACAAGTTTAGTTGAACAGCCCTGAGCATGGTCTTCAGGGGAAAGGAAAAATATGATCAGCAGCTTGGAGCAGAGGACCCCGTGCAGAAGCAACACTTTTATTATTTGCTCTTAAAACTTTGTTGTGATCTATCCAAATGCATTTTTATCTTTTATGGAAAATTTTATGATATACTATGTAATACATACAAAAAGGAATTTAAATATCCATGTACTCACCTTCCACTTTAAAAACATAAAACATTACCAACCAATGTTTCTCTCCCTCCTGCCCTCACAGCCTAGGTAACTACTATAACCTGAGCTTAAGAATCATCATTGCCTTTAATTTTCACATCTTTTACATATGTTTGCACCCCTAAATAAAATACATAGTATAGTTTTCACATGCTTTCAACTTTCATGTAAATAGCAGCATAACGTATGTATTCTACAATTTGCCTTTTTTCACCCCACATTTTGATTTTGAAATTGATCCATAATAATGAGTGATGCTTTATATTAGTCAGTTTCAGCACTGTGTAATATTCCATTATTTGGATACACCAAAATTTCCATTTCTAGTCCCTGTTGATGGACAGCTGGTTTACAGTTTTTGCTACTACCAAAAATTACTGCTGTGAACATCCTTAAACATGTCTCTTAGTATACATTTCAGCGCACTTCTCTAGGGTATATGCCAGAGTGGAATTACAAGCTCAAAGAGTGTGTACAGCTTCATCTGTAATTCTACAAAGTGATTGTACTAATTTATATTCCCGCCAGCATCAATAAATACATTTTTTACAGTTAAAAAAAAAACATCACCACATAGATTCATCCTGATGTTGTATTTTACACACACACACACACACACACACACAGACACACACACACACAAAAGATGACTGAAAGGATGCCATTATCTTGAGTGTTAGGATAATGAGTAATATTTATTTTTCTGCATTTCCAAATTTTGTATAATAAATATATACAACTTGCATAATCAGTAAAAAGGGATTAAAATAAGTGATATTCTGTTTGTTTTCAATTTCCTTCACTGCTATGTGGAGTAATTTGCTGAAGTTACTTAAGAATTTGGTGTAGTTTGCAAATTTTGAACATATTTCATCATCTTAGTGAGTCCACAAGTACCATTTACTTGATGAAAATGAGTAACAGTCAGGTAAAGAAGTTGGGACATGTGATTAGAAAATTATGTGAACATGTATATAATATGAGATGTTATTTTTTTCAGGTAGTTTATGAATCCACTGGATAACCTAGACTATATCAACAACAATAGAGGGATAATTATTCCAAACAAATATGCATTCCTTTTTATGTAGTCCTTTCTGTGTTTCTCACTATATACAGTTTTTTCATTAAAAATTATTTTCGAATTAAATATTTTATTAAATTCTAATGCTCATTTCTCAAGTAAGATCTAAAATTTTAGCCCCCCACATTGGTAGAGATGGGTATTTAATTGAATTCAAGAACACATATTAGAATTTTGATTTCACAGTAGCAGAACTCTTCTCTGTCTTGTTTATAGTTGCACTCCAGTACCTGAAGTAGCATCAATCACATAGTAAGTATTCAGTGAATATTTGTGGAATTAATTTATTAGTGAAAATCACTGTCTACAATGAACCAGGCACTGAACACACAAAGAGGAACAAGTCAGGGCCCAAGCCTTCAGGAACTCACTCTGGGGAAGAACAAAACTGGAATACATAATTAAACAAATTAAAATATGGTCCAAACTTCCATGAAAACAAAGTGTTAAAAAAAATTTTAAACTGTGTTTATAAGGCGATAATTATAAATGTATGCATCACATTTTTTCAATCATTTATAAAGATAATACTGAAAAATTTTAGTGTACTGAAATGTTATTTAATTAAACTTGAAAATTCCTTTTACTACTGCTATCAGTACATTTTATTGATTATATTATTAGTATTGTAATTAAGTATGTTAAATTATTGATCTGGATTAAACAGAATTTGTGAATAAATTCGGATAATTTCATATACAGATAAAAGCATGAAAGAAAATGTTACCCAGGGGCTAAAACTCTGAGAATTAAAAAAAAAAAAAAAAAAAACTTTAGGACATCCAAAGATACATTTATAAGTCTTGAAACTTCAATGGTATAAAATGATTTTTTTGTTCTTCCAAATTTCTTTGTGGAAAATGACTTTTACCTTTTTATTTATTTATTTATTTATTTATTTATTTATTTATTATTGGAGTATAGTTGATTGACAATGTTTTGTTAGTTTCTGCAGTACAGCAAAGTGAATCAGTTATACATATATCCACTCTTTTTTAGATTCTTTTCCCATATAGGTCACTGCAGAGTATTGAAAAGAGTTCCCTGTGCTATACAGTAGGTCCTTATTAGTTATCTATTTTATATATAGTAGTGTGTATCTGGCAATTCCAGTCTCCCCATTTACCCCCCGCCCCTTTCACCTCATGTAACCATAAATTTGTTTTCTACATCTGTGACTCTGTCTAAAGATGTTTTTATTTTATTTTATTTTATTTTATTTTTTTAACATCTTTATTGGGGTATTATTGCTTTACAATGGTGTGTTAGCTTCTGCTTTATAACAAAGTGAATCAGCCATACATATACATATATCCCCATATCTCCTCCCTCTTGTGTCCCCCTCCCACCCTCCATATCCCACCCCTCTAGGTGGTCACAAAGCACTGAACTGATCTCCCTGTGCTATGTGGCTGCTTCCCACTAGCTATCTATTTTACATTTGGTAGTGTATATATACCAATGCCACTCTCTCACTTCGTCCCAGCTTACCCTTCCCCCTCCCCATGTCATACAGAGTGAAGTAAGTCAGAAAGAGAAAAACAAATACTGTATGCTAACACATATATATGGAATCTAAAAAAACAACAAAAAACAAAATCAAATGGTTCTGAAGAATCTAGGAGCGGGACAGGAATAAAGACACAGATGTAGAGAATGGACTTGAGGACTTTTACCTTTTAAGTGAAGAAGTCACTAATGGTAAAAGAAATTGGCTCAAGTATTGTGCAGATGTTGGACGTGTGTGTGTAAATGTATGAAAACTTCTATTTGGGCTTCTATGTTGAACCACACAGGGCAAATAGGTTATTTTTCTTTTAAATTCCATTCTCTCTTTTTCTATAAGAAAGCTGTTTCTGTCATTGCATAATCACTCTGACCATCTTACAACAATAGATGAAACTAGAGTGAAGTCAGCTAAGACAGTTTTCCCCACGAAAGTGCCCTATAGCTTGAAAGGAAGAAGCAGATAGAGGCCTCATTCTCTTGTCTACAAACCATATAGACACAGTTGGCACAAAATAACAATAATGTCGGCATCTCTGAAAAACACATATATTATTTTAAGAAAACTTAATTTTAAGAGAACTCTTGAATACACACTTTTGTGTTAATTTAGATGTAGGATGTAAGAATTAGCATACCTGTCAGCACCACAGATTCACAATTAAGCATGTTTAAGAATTTGCTGACTAACAATATTAAATGCCTAGAAAACATCTTAACGTTACATATTTGAAAAAACTTTCCTTCTATCAAACCTTGAGTAACTATAAGCTTTTCATCTCAATAAAACTTTAAGGAATTTCTTTAATTTACTCATATCAGCTGATAGAAAATTAGCAGCATATCTGGTTTCTGACCTCTTTCATTTGCTGCTCTTTACTATTGGAGAAATTTGATGGATGTCAGAGAGGAAAATTAGGTTCTTTGGCTAAGAGCTCTATTCCAACAAGTGTAATGCACTCCTGACATTTACAAAGACACCACAGAATTCTCTCTATACAGCTCCTTACACAGCCCTGTCAGTCATGCAAATGTAATAGAAGCCAAATAGATTAAACTTTGAAATAATAAAAGTATTGAAAGTAAAGTGTCCATATTGGCTTTTTACACACAAGAGTGAGAAATTACTAGAAACTTTGCAAAATATCATATTTGAGTCTTTCCTTCCAGCCTTAAAAGGAGACTTTTAAAGAGCTTTTAAAACACATCCACCCCAATATTCTCACTTTAATCAGCAGAAGCCACCTAAAGGAAGAATGGTCTGTTTAGCAGTCAGCTTTACTGTGTCATTAGGAATTGCTGTGCTAAAAAACATTTTCAATAATTGCTGCTACATTTTAAGAATTTGCACATCGTTAAATTTAAAGAATTAATATAGCTACCACTCCCAAAGAATATATAAATGTTCAGCTTTTCTAACTAAATTCTAGAGTATTACCTAGCATAGTTTCTTATTGAATGAACTGTCCTTTTGTACTGAATCAGACACTTTAGTAAGCTAATGTTTGTGGAACCAATGGAAACACAGATACAGCTGGCTTTAACCATTTCTTGTTAGATAATGTGAGGATCTAGAAAATTACTTAAAAATTAAGGAAAGTAACCATCTCTAATTTCTGTGAAAAATCTATTTTTAAAGCTCAGAATTGGGGCTTCCCTGGTGGCACAGTGGTTAAGAGTCCGCCTGCCAATGCAGGAGACACGGGTTCGAACCCTCGTCCAGGAGGATCCGACATGCCGTGGAGCAGCTAAGCCCGTGTGCCACAACTACTGAGCCTATACTCTAGAGCCTATGAGCCACAACTGCTGAAGTCCGCGCCTGGAGCCCATGCTACGAGACGGGAGAGGCTACCACAGTGAGAGGCTCGCACATCACAGCAAAGAGTTGCCCCCACTCACCGCAACTGGAGAAAGCAACCCCGCACACAGCAATGAAGACTCAATGCAGCTAAAAATAAATAAAATTAAATTAAAAAAAAAACCCCTCAGAATTAACTTTCAGCTTAATATTTTGGAATGAGTGTATGCCTCCACCCCTAACGTACCATTGAATTGATCCAAAACATACCAAAAGAAATATATGAAATCATAGAGGGCCAGGAAGAAAAAAAACAGTAAGCCAGAAAGTTGATGACTTTCTAAAAGATAGAAAGCAGATGGGGAAAATTCGAGTCAACGTGGAAGTATATGATATTATGCAGTATAATGAGAAAGTTATCATTTCCACCACAGATGCATAAAATACTATCTAGGTACAATATACTTTAAAACAAATATAAAAATGTATATAACCAAGGGTGTAAATGAAAACAAAAAATCCTCAGGGAACCAAAAATGAAGAGGACACTCAAATGTAGACTGGTGAGGAGGTGGTAAAGCTAAAATAATCCAAGGAGAAAAGGACCCTGCATGAAACAGGGGATCTTGAAGGATTCTGCTTATCTGGTGGAAAAAGAGTCTGTCATAGGTAGCCAGAACACCAAGTTTATCCCAGGCTTGGTTGTAGGGCTCAAATTTATTCCATCTGCATGGTGAGGTAATTTTAGGCCAAAAAGTTAACATAGAAAGTAGTCCAAAACGGGGAAATTATAGAGCCACCCTAGAGGCAAAAGTGGAGCAATGCTATAGAGAAGCATCTTCTACTCACATGATGCTGGTCTCTTATGGAAAGTGACATCTGCTGAAGATGAATTTGCCATAAAAGGAAATCATAAACACCAGAAAGAATGAGCCACCATGAGGGAAATCCAGCAGACACAAGTAATGGAATAATTTGTCTCTAAAAATGAAAACTAGTTGAACAATCAAAATTCAACTTTAAAATAAGCTTAGTTAAAAATATTGGAAGCAGTTTAAAAATAAAGTGAAAATAAAATGGTAGAGAGGCAGACACTGGGTAAAATACCTTGGAGAAAATTTAAACAAGTCATGGTCCTGTTTGTGAAGAGGATTTATATATTATCTCTAGCTTTTTTAGAAAATATAAAGTTATATTTTATGTTAGAATATTTATGTTCACTAAAATGTGATAGAGTATCCAATTTTTAAGCTAGTAAAAAATATATAAATAATATATTTATCAATCCAATAAAAGGTAGTAAACAATAAATACAATAAAATAAACTGTTGAAATTATCTCTGGGAAGTGGGACTAGAAATGTGTAGGAAGGTATTTTTATTTTACTACCTTTGCCGTAGTTTCAAACTTCATTACTGTTGTTTCGAGCTGCATGTATTACTTTTTTAGGACATTAAAATTTTAATTAAAAAAAAAAAGCCCTTAGTAACAACAGGAAAGAAATGCATAAGCATTTTGTCATGGCTTTTCTTGGTGAAAGGAATTATGGCTTTTTAAAAAATGTTTTTCTGTGCATTGAATTTATAATCAGAAAATTAAATAAATCCTTTTTCTTGATCAGGCCTGATTGGTCTATGCAGAAATATCACTTCTATTTTTAAGCTATATGGATCTTAGGGCCAGCATCTCTAAATCTCTCATAATGCTCCCTGAGCTGCATTTTCATATCTTATTGTGATTTACACCTCCAAATTTAATTGTCTACTAAATACCCAATATAATTGAATAGATGATTGTAATATTCATTCTTTTCATTGTTTTCTATTATTTTTCCCACTTGATCCCAAAGCTTATAGACAAATGTTATAGTAGTGATACTAACATAAAAACAATTAAACAACTAATACAAAGAGTACTTATTAATTTCACGGCTTTCTTCCAAGGTGTTTTCACATATTAACCTATTTAATCCTCTTGCTAGTACTTTGAAGTCAGTACTATTATTCTCTCCATTAGGGATGGGGAAACTGAGCTAAAGAGAGGCTAAGTAACTCACTTAAGGCAACAAAGCTATTCTGTACTGGATGTAGAGAAGAGCAGGTATATAACTGATGGGTGGCACTTCAGCTCAAGTGGCCTGCCTTCAGAATCCTGCTTATCACTTTATAGCCATGCAGAGAATGGAACTTAATGGAACATGTTTTACCAGTAAGATCATTCATTTTTTACTCCATAGGATACATGATTCTTTTATTGCGTCTTTCAAAAATATCAATACCTAAGTAATTTCATTCGTTTATTCATTTAATTGGAAACCAATTATGTGTAAGTTTTATACCCGTTCTACCACCATAAAATATTTGAGAGTGCTAATTTTGATTCATGCTACTAGGACTCAAATTCACTGTAATTACTTTAGGATTCATTGCAGGATAGTTAAGTAAGCCATAGACTTCATCATGAAAGACTAATAGGAGATCAAAAGAATGCCCAATGACTCTGGGTTTTTTTTTCTTTTTTTCTCTAGTATGCCCTGTGTTATGCCTTTACTATAACAAGTATTTAATACTAGAATACATAGTGCACATGAAATCAATTTTAACTAAAATAGCTCTTGTCAATATGAATGAGAATAATTTAGTTTCTAATTTTCTAATGAAATTTCCACTTAAAAGAATTTTCCCCAACTGAAAGATTTTTACTTAAAGTTCCTTAAAGAGATTTCTATTCCTCATTTATTCTGCAGAAACAAGGAAGAAAGAAAAACATGATGGTGGTGGGATACAAAAACAAAGCAAAAAACCCTCTGTTTTCAATGAAAAATGTGAGTAGAGATTACCCCGAAACACAGACTCTGACGCACATTTCCATCACTGTCAAAGTCCGAAGAAACATGGACCTAAGGGGGGATGCATCAGGGAAAAGTGACAGTTACTTTCTCCTTCTCTTACTTTTAGGAGAATGCAGTTTGCCCCCAAACCCGCTAGCTTATACACCCTGCCCACACACGTGAACAGCGCCCCCCCACTGTCAGCATCCCCACCACAGTGATACATGGTTCTACAATTTGTTACAATTGGTGAACCTATATTGTTACATTACCATCACCCCAAACCCACAGTTCATATTAGGGTTCATTCTTGGTGTTGCACATTCTGTGGGTTATGACAAATATATAATGACATGTATCTACTATTATAGTATCATAGAAAATTGTTTCAGTGCCCTAAAAATCATCTGTGTTCTGCTTATTCATATTTCATGCATATATTTTGAAAGGAAAAGCAGATCGTGGGGTGGGGCGAACAAAGGGAAATGCAGTTAAAAAACATAAATCTCAAGAAGAATAAGCCCCAGCTTGGGGAAAGTGCTTAGACAGTTACTCTTACATAGATTTAATATCGTCTGCATAAATTTTTAAAAAGAAAATCAAAGTGAACTGAAAAAGTATAAAATTAAAAATAATTTGGATAATATGATAGATATTGGAGACAGACAAATGAGATCCAACATGCCCATAATTGGTGATCCTGAAGAAAAGAAGCAGTATAAAAACAATCTCCCCATTCTCTGGGAAAAAATTAATACATAGTGTAACAACAAAAAATTTGGAAATAAAAGAACCTCAAATCAATGGAGTTCACCATATTCAAGCAAAGTTGATGAAGACCGACCAACTTCAGAACATATTCTGCCAAACACAAACAGACAAACAAGAATCATGTGGACATCCATCACAGTAAAAGCAAGTTATATACAAGGATGAAAATTTCAAACATATCTAAAAACCACTGGGCAGCACCATTTAATATGGGAAGTGTCCTCAGCTTTGTTTATAAATATTTACAAATTTCTGAAGGAAAAAATAAGTTTGATTCAACAAAGATAACTTATCTTTCATGTATAAGGCAAATGGAAGAAACAGTCTATCTAAGCACAGAGAAAATACAGCATCTATGACAGTTTCTTTGGTGGAGGGGTACTACTTAACAGTGACCTCCAACAACCTGAGAAATAATTCAAAATAAAGAATACAGAAATGGTGAATTGAGCAATTGGTAAGGACTGAATCCGTTCAAATTTGAAATAAGTCCAAACCAAGACTGTAGGAATTAAGCCAGGATGTAAATACTGTAAATCTCAGTAATGTAAAACTGATAATATAATTAAAATTCAGGTGGTATGTGTAAGGGAGATAATCATAAAGTACATGTGCTAATTTCTTTATCACAACAAGGACTTATAAGAGATTGTGTAATAAACATGCATTTTAAAAATGAGTTGAAACTATTAACATTTTCATAATTGTTGTTCTTAACTCTAAGATAATTTTTCTGGAACTAATCTCTGTTGCAAAGAAATGAATACCCAAAATTTAGTCATTTCTTCAGTTTCATACCAACTCCTTTTTTTTCTGCTTAATCCAAATCTAAAGTTAAATTCAGTACCTTTTTTAAAGAGTAGGGTAAAATCATATCCTTTTAAAAATATCTATCTATGGATCTATCTATCAATCATCGATCATGTTATTTAAATACTTCTTATTTGTAAAAACAAAATTAAATATGTACGGTAAGAAATTGTTCTTACCAAAGTCTTTCTCTTTCTCATTTAGGCATCGGCATTGGATCTCTCCAATGATAGTCTTTAAATTTCATGGTTGTTATTTATGAGTGTTGAGATTTCTTTTTCAAACTTTTATGTTTGAGTTATTTTTAATGAGTATAGCTTATGCTACTGCATTCTAAATAACATGATGTTAAATACATAAATGAATAATTTCATAACCTTCCTCCACTAAAATAATTTAAGAGGTACAAATTTACTTTTCTACTACTGAGTATTTTATTTGTCAGAAAAAATAAAGTATGCAAGCAATATACCTCACATGCTTTTTACAAGATAATTAATTTGTTTTGTCTAAGTTTGGACCAAATATGTAATAATTTTCTAAATGGCAATGTAAATTCTTTTTTATTAAGGAAAGTTACATGGAGAATTAAAAAAAAAACTATTCTGGTACTTCACTAGAAATGTTCAAAGAAGTAATGCACAGTAGTTGATGGGCTTTTTTTTTTTGCTAAGACGTGATAAGTTATGCATTTATATAACCTCATATAAAGCCTTATATAAAAGTTTGCAGATTCATATATTTGAAATCTTTGGACTGCATAGCCATGTTGTTGCTTTAAAAAAAAAATCACTGAAGTATCAAAGATAAAATGACTCTGTATTTCTGTTTGTTATACAAATCTCGTCAGTATTTTTGTATGTATCTGTTTGTTTTGTGAATTTGTGTAGGTTTACACGTGTGTAAAAGAAGGGAGGGTCAAGGGAGAGTGTGCTTAAATGTCTCTTTTTTTTTTATAAAATACAATGCACATAAATTGGTAGTCTTTAAAAACAATAATCAAAAAAAAGATGATAAACCCATGAGGCAAACGAAAATTGTTCAAAACAAGCAATTCAGTATTCAACATATGGCTTATTTTTTTTATAAGACCTTTGAAAAACATTGCCACTTTAGATAAGATTATGAATACCTCATTTTCCGAATTGATTCTGTGTAATTCTACTGTTCTCCCTACTTTTTCCTCTTCTATTTAGTCATTCTGTGAATGTTTCTCAGAGTACATAGTCAGGATGCTGATTATTTAAACATAAGTAGTTTACAATTGGAGAAGCAAGACTATGAATTCCAATTTCCCCCCAAACCCCCAATGTTGACAATATTCCATTAACATAATGGGTTCTATGTGGCTAATCTCAGAGCTCTTAAAAGTTTTGTTCCCAAGTCATCATCTTTTGAAACTTTCCATAAAGTATTATACGTACCTTAACACTGACAAGCTTAACTATTATAAATGGAAACTCCAGAAGCTGTTATCTAGAAGCTACATAAGAGGCAAAATACCAGATAAATTTGGTGAGCTCATGTGACCTCCAGTCTTGCTTTGCTCCCCTAACTAAAACCCTCCCCCAGGAAACTTTTTATAAACATTCCTTTAAATCATCCGTTGGACACTGTAAACCCCACCCCTTTACCCTTTGATGAAAAATATTTAGCAATAACATTTTCCCATTTGCCATTACAGAAAGGGCGTGAAGCCATCTGAAAGTACCAGAATTAGCACTGTCATCCCATCTTGCCCATTAGTTTTACTGCAGCAAAGACTAGTGAAACGCTGAAAAATATACCTGTAGTCTCTTTCCCTGGTTTGATCCTAAGCTCCTCCGAATACAGATTCAATACATTTTCTTTCACAGGAATAAATGTATTTTAAGCATCAGCATCATAGAAACACAGCATAAATAAAGCAGAGACTTCTCCCCCAACCCCAGATTTTACCTGTTATGCTAATACAAAGACATTGAAAGGAAGAAAAGCTGCAGCTTGCCCAGCAATATTCTCATTGCAGCAGACAGCAGAATTTTGTACTTACAGATCTTACCAGGGAAATGTCTCGGGATCTGTACAATTTTTCTGCAGAACTCTGTTTCAAGCTCTCAGCAAGGCATGCTGTGCATCCAGGCAGAACCAAGCCGTATGGAATGTCTATGCAGCTGGGAGATAATGGGACTCTTTTTCCCAGCTGGGACCGCAAGCCTTTTATCCACTGAGTACTGCGTGGCTCTTCTCTGGTCTTAAGCATAAAACACGCTCCTCTCCTGCTGCATTACTGACGGAACCTAGACAATTAGTTCTTGAGGCACATGTGCAAATCTCCCGTTTGGAATATTCAAAAGGAAAATTCTCCGTACATTGAAAAGCCAGTTCTATCTTCATCGTCCTTCACAGAATCAGAGAATGCTGAGAGCAGCTGCCATTCCAGTGGCATGAAAGATTAAATTCACCCTCCCCTTTTTTTGACTAGAGATAGTCACTCCTGTTGGGTCATCAGAAAATCTCTCTTATTGAAAACTGGGTCAGGCTAACTACTTACTAGGTTTCCAACAGGAAAAGAAGTAAATTTTTTTCTTCCTCTTGTTTCACTGCATTGTCATTTGCAAGCAAAGATTAAGCTGGTCAAGTGTCTGCCCTAATTTAGCCTATATTCAAACGTAAGCTTTCTTATAGCTTTCATGCCTATAGCTCCTGCGACTCGTTAGGGTGAAGAGAAAAGGGAAATAAAACCCAAGGATCTTATGCACTGTCACTGAATCCTTTCTAAACCATATTTTTAAAATACGTGCATGAGGCTTCTAAAAGACAGGTAAACACATAAAGAAACTAAAGGCTAAAAGAGTATAGCTGCTCTCTCAGGTTACATATGTATAATCTCCTGAGGCCGAGAGCCACTGTCTATGTGTTTGCAAAACAACTCTGTAAGGAAAAGAATGCTGTTTGTGTTTCACATCCAGCCCTTCAACTAAACTTTTTAATATGTTTGAGTTTTGGTATTGCTTTTGAAGGGAGTAACAGCTTGTTGAATAAAAGCTAAGAAATAGGAAGACCACCTGCATGCAGAGACACCAACAGATACACACATGGCTACAACATGAGAGCAGAAAAATTGCTTGAACTTATTTTCATGTTGTAATAAAAAGAAATTGCACTTTTTACATCTTAAAGTAAATAGATACTGGGAAGATGAAATCCACAAGTCAAATATGGTATCTTTCAGACTCAGTTTTCTTTTATCTGATGAGCCAGAAGGTTTCTATGACTGCATGTTATGACTACATTCTATGGATTTCTATGATTACATTCTTCTGTAAATATGTCAGTCACATACCTCATTTCTACACAGGGTCTAACAAACATTATAGGAGGGTTTAGAGAGGAGATAATGCTTCATAACACTAGGTAAACTCAAAATGGTCTGTACTATTCTTTTAATTCATGGGGAGGCAAATTGGAAGAATTATTTTATAGGGATATTTGTCTTAGTTGAACTGCAAAACTTTTTAAGTTAAAGGCATCTCTCTTTTTTGAAATCAAAATGTTGTTTATTTATAGAAATTCCAACATGCTGAATTTTTCTGAGGATGTATGAGAAAAATAGTCACAATGTAGTAAGTTTTTCCATGAAGAGGAATTCATTTAGTTTAAAGGACACCCCTTGACTCAAATCTCTAATGCTTCTGCCCCATTTTCAAAGACCATGTTCCTTCCTCAGGCCAGGTCCTCCACTGTGTTCTAGTTACTGTGCTGTCTTACATATTCAAACACTGTTCCAGCTACTTGTCCCCCTTTTCAGAATCACCAGTTCTGTCTTTTTTAAAGCACCTTGAATGAATTGTCTATACTCATGGTCTTCAAATCATCCTTTTCCTTTCTCCCTTGAATCCAATTTAATTGGCTTTTTCTCCCCACTGTTCCCTGTCTCACTAGCTGTTCCTGCTCAAAAACTTTTGCTGGTATCTTCTCATCTTCCTAATCTTTAATCACTGGCAGCCTCAAAGTTTTAAATTAAAGTCTGTACACTAAAAACTATAAAGGAGTACTGAGAGAAATCAAATAAGACCTAAATAAGTAAAGAAATAATACCATGTTCATGGACTAGAAAACTATTTTTAAGAGGTCAATTGTCTACAAATAGATCTTTAGATTTGAAATAATTCTAATCAAAATCTCAGCTAGTTTTCTTGTGGCAGTTGTCAAGTGATGATAAAATTTCTATAGAATGAAAATAGCTAAGAAAAGTAAAATCAAAATGATAAAGAACAAAATTGGGGAAATTATACTCTGATTTTACCACTTACTACTACCCTAAAGTGATCAGAGCAGTGTAGTATTGGCAGGATAGTTCAACAGAACATAATAGAGTGTCTAAAAATAGAACCACACTTATATGATCAATTGATTTTAGACAAAGGTGCCAAGATAATTCAATGATGAAAGCATCATATTTCAATAAATGGTGTTTAAACAAATGGATATTTATTTGGGATAAATTAACTTTGACCCACCATACATACACATGCAAAAAAATGATCACAAACCTAAAAGTAAAAGTTGAAATGGATCACAGACCTAAAAGTAAAACTTTAAAACTTCTAAAAGAAAATATACAAGTTATTGGGCTAGGCAAAGATTTCTTAGGACACACACATACATACATATGTATACACAATAACACAAAGCATAGCGAAAAATAGAAATATTGGGCTTTGTCAGAGTGGAAAATGATCTTTTAAATATATCATTAAGGAATTTTTACAACTCAATAACAAGAAGACAACCAACTGAAAAAAATTTTTAAATATATAAATGGACAATTCACCAAAGATATGTGAATAACATTTAAGCACATATAAAAAGGTGCTCAACATCATTATTCATCAGGAAAATGAAAATTAAAACTGCAGTGAAATACCACTGCACACCTATTAGAAAGACTAAAATTAAGAACACTGAAAATACCAAAGCATTTTTGAGGATGTGAGACAACTGGAATTCTTACTCCTGGCTGCTTAGAGTGTAAAGTGTTAAAACTACTTTGAAAAACAATTTGGTAGTTTCTTAAAATACTATTACCAGGAAACTCCACTCCTGTGTATTTTCCCAAAAGAAAAGAAAGCGTATGTCTACACAAAGTTTTGCAGTGAAGATTCAGAGCAGTTTTTTCCTAATAGCCAAAAGTTGGAAACTACACAAATGTCCATCAGAAGATTAAGGGATTAAAAAATTGTGCTACTTTCATAAACATAATATTAGTTAGCACTAAAAAGACAAAAATTACTGATACTCATTACTTAGATTAATCTAGAAAATAATATGCTAACAGAAAGATATTAAAAAAAAGGCATGGCAGTTTTATACTGACAGAAAACAAAAAATGGTTGCTTAAGGCTGAGGTGGGAGAAGATTAATTGCAGCTGGGCATCAGGATATTTTAAAGTGCCAAAAATATTGGTTTTGATTGTGATAGTGGTTACCTGGTATGTACATTTGACAAATGTTTTCATACTCTACAAGTGGGTATATTTTGTTTCATGTAAAGTATATCTTATAAAGTTGGGTTTTAATAAATTAAATGATGATGATGGTAGTAGTAGTTTTTCTTACAGGTTTTGGAAAGATAATTATTGACAAGCCTATCATTCTGACCAAATATTATTGTTTTTGCTATTATTGTTATTACTGATTTTAGTGGACAATGAAAATTGTCCTCTACAATCTCTATGATTGTTAGTCCTTTCAATCCTTTTTGATCTGCCTGTGTCAATTTGGTTCATTTTTATTTTTCTAGGGGACAATGATGATGACGGTGATGATGGTGATATTGAGAGGTAAACTTTTATAGCTCAAAATATGTGCCAGGTAGTGTTTTAAGTATTTTATATTATTTATTTAATCCTCACAATAACCTGATTAGTGTTATTGTTTTCCATGTGTAACAAACAAGGAAACTGAAGCACATAGAGGTTAACTAAATTGTCTAAGAGCATCTAGGCAGTAGATAGTGTAAAGGAGGGATCAAACCCAGGCAGTCTGGCTCAAGAATTCAATATTAATATTGATTTTATTATTCAAATCTTTATATTCCTTTTTACATTTTGTCTACTTGACATGTCAAATTCTGTGAAAAGCATATTAAATTTCTCCCACAAAGATTTTTTAAATCAAGTAATCCTTATTTTTTAAGAAGCTTTTGCACTACATATTCTCCTGCTAGATTGCTTAATAGATAAATGTTATGTGTGTGTGTGTTTGCGTGTGTGTTTGTGTACATATATATCACTATGTATCTTACTATAGTGAGATATATATACTATATATAGTATCTATCTATCTATTCTCTACCTACATATACAGTGAATTGCAGCTTTATGAGTGTATATGTATGTATATATACATATGATTGCATCTTTATGATATTGTAACATCTTTAGGAATCCTTTTAAACTTGTTTACATCTCTTGGACTTGAATTCTATTTGGCATCCCTACTTTCTGGTTTGCATTTTCCTATATACACTTGCACATTAACAAAATTTTTTGCCACTTGGTTTTAGCTGTCTTTCTCATAATCATCATAAGATTGGGCTTTCTTTTTTTTAATTGGGGTATAGTTGCTTTACAATATTGTGTTAGTTTCTGCTGTACAACGAAGCGAATCAGCTATATGTATACATATATCCCCTCCCTCTTGGACCTCCCTCCCTCCCTCCCGCACCCCACCCAACTAGATCACCACAGAGCACCGAGCTGAGCTCCCTGTGCTACACAGCATGTTCCCACTAGCTATCTATTTTACACACGGTAGTGTATATATGTCAATCCCAATCTCCCAGTTCATCCCAGCCCCCCTTCCCCTCCCCGTGTCCACATGTCCATTCTCTACATCTGTGTCCTTATTCCTGCCCTGCAAATAGGTTTATCTGTACCATTTTTCTAGATTCCACATATGTTCATTGCAGCAGTACTCACAATAGCCAGGACATGGAAGCAACCTAAATATCCACTGACAGATGAATGCATAAAGAAGATGTGACACATATATACAATGGAATATTACTCAGCCTTAAAAAGAAATGAAATTGGGTCATTTGTAGAGACGTGGATGGACCTAGAGTCTGTCATACAGAGTGAAGTAAGTCAGAGAAAAACAAATATATTAACACACATATGTGGAATGTAGTTGGGCTTTTTTAACCCAATGTGGCTCTGCTTTCTGATAGGGTAGCTTAGTGCATTTGCATTTAGTGTGGTATCTGGCATTCGTATTGGAGTCTCTTTCTTTCTTCTCAGTCTGGCTGAGGCATGGAGTTGGGAGTCTTTCTGTGTGCAGATATTTGCCACAGGCGCCCACATGGTCTGGGAGACATTGAGACGTACATTTCAGGTTCTACCCAGCTCAGTAGGACAGCCTCATTCGACAGGACCCCCGACATTAGGCACAGGCTGATGGGTGTAATGCATGTCTCAATTCTGCCACAGAATTCCTTCAGCAGTTAAGTCAACTTCAGGGAACTATGAGACGGGGCTGTTTTTTCCCTCACGGCCTCAGGGAGCATTTCCCTTCATGCTGCTATTTCCTCTTCTCTCTTGGTACCAAAGGAAAACAAACAAACAAACAAAAACAACAAAAAACACAGTGTTCGTCTTCATCCCAACACTTCCCAGTAGAATACATAGGCTCCTCTCACCTGCCGACTCTTGAAGTGCGTCTCCCAAATTTTATAAGCTTCAAGCCCCACAAAATCTTGATCTATTTCTTCCTCTTGAAAACATGCCTATTAACTATAAATGATATATAGTTGCCTTATTGTGAAGAAACCTCTAATGACATCCTTTCTCTAAAGGAATTAAAAGAAAGGTTACTTTATTGAACTAATGCAATTATTTAAAGATATATGATATGCCAACATAGAGGTGTTGTTTTCTTGATGTTATTGTTTTGTTTCCTTTATTTTCTATTCAGATACTTCGGTATGCACAACTGTTCTAAATAACCCTTGTTTAAAAATGTGTATATTTAATGAGATATTTTCCCCTGCCCATGATAGCCATTTCTCCTAATATTACCAAAATGCAAACAATTTTTTATAATTTCCTGAGGGCTTCCCATGGGCCAGACACTAACTCTAAAATCTCGCTTAACCCTTACGACGACCCTATGATGTAGTTACTATCACCTTTGCTATACTGGCACCTGAGATTTGGAAAGATTAAACAGCATGCCAAGATCATACAAATTGTAAAAGGCCAAACAGGAATTTGAACACAGGTCCATTACCCTCAACATCTGTCTCCTGAACCTCTCTGCTAGGAGCTCTTTGCTGTATACAATGGCATATCTAATGGAAGGCAAAAATAACTGTTATAATTTTTATGGTTATTTCACTCTTAAAGACATAAAATAAAAGGTTTCTCTTGAACACAATTGTTTAAGCTATGACTGCACAGACTTTGACAATTAACTAGATAATTAAGCCCTATATTATTTATAGAACAGCTGATTTCTCATGAAAATAGTATGAATCTAAATATTTGGCTCAACTCTCCACAGTGCTTTGAAAAGGATAGAAGTATTAAATGGTCCCAAGAAATGTAAACTATAATTTTTCCCTTACCATTTTCTTTTCCTTTTTGGTGTGAGAGAGGTAGGGATTAGAGTGCTATGAAGGGAAGTTCAGTACACATACCATATTTACTTTCCCTCAGAAAAGAGCACATTGAAGGAAGGATGATAACAGTTTTCTTAGTCTTTTGCCCCAACACAAAATTGTTTTTTCTCTTTATACCATATATGTATAATTTTACAGATATTCAAAAATTCACTTCCCTTTGGGAAAAAAAAGGGAACACTTTTTTGCCTGGAAATGTATCGCTTTTCAAAGGGAAGATAGTCAGGGAAATGAATATATTCTTCTACCACATAGTAAGAAAAGATATATTTTAGAAGAAGTATGTTCCAATAATTCAGTTCAAACACCTTGCATATGTTCATATAAATATAGAAGAATTTTTACACAATGATAACTTACAACAGGGAGTAGGTAAGACCTGGTATCTTGTGACATGAATTATTTTGCTTCAACCAGAGAAGGACACTGAGAAATTGTTCCATGGAACTGCCTGCCACCTGCTGCTTCCAACACTGAATTTTAATGAGCACAATTGCTCTGCAAGGCTCACTATTTTAGGAGTATTATTTACCATGAGGCCCACTATGATTTTTCTAAATTATAGAGTAAATTGCTTGGGCCCCAGTGAAAATAAAGTATTTCATTAATGCAGCTCCTCTTCTAGTCTAATCTTTTTAACCCTGAAGATTGAGACATTTTCCATGCATAATAATTATGAATGTGTCCTATTTCATAGACACAGTGAAGAGGTCACAGCACATAAACTCTAAAATCTGGAGCTTAGCTGCTTAAACAACTGTTCTGGCATCCCCATTCTTGTCCTTCATTTATGCAATATACAAACTACTACACTGAGTTTTAATGGTGATTAGACATAGAAAACATGAGTTTCATCAGAGTTTCCATCAAGTGGAATTTACTTATTGGCCCACTGGCATCATTACCAGAAATACTGCACAGGTTTTTCTTTCACTGACAATGCAATGGTATTTCTTTCATAATCATGTGGTAGATTGGTTTATTACCTTCAAGTCTTTATCCTTCCCTGTGTATACACAATTGCTATTGCTTCATTGTAGGTGGAGTATACTTCCCTGTCCCTCGATTTTTGGACTTGACATGTGGCTTGCTTTGACCAATAGCATATGAATATAAGTCACAGTGTGCTGGCTATAGGCCTACGTTTTAAGTAAATCCATGTGTTTCTGTTCACCTTCTTGTTCCTTTGGTGTTACTATAGAAAAAACATGTTGGCTAGCCTGCAGTCCAAGGAGAATGAAAGATACTTGGAGCAGAGCTACTTCAGCTGATTCACAGACTTGGGTAAGTGCAGCCCAGATGGGCTGAACCTCAGCTATCTTGTAAACACAAGCAATAAAATCAATTTTTATTATTTTAAGACACTAAATTTTGGGGTGATTTGTCATGCAACAATAACTAGCCAACATAGATATTATCACTCCTTGAGCCTAAGTCAACATAGTCTGGATTCCTTTTAGAGCAGAGCCTGAGATAAGGACTTTTTGTCTTTTGTCATAGATGAGTGATTTATTTGAAAATGTGATCTCAGAGAAGTGAGGGACAAAGAGAATTAAAAAGGGAGCAAAAAAATCCAATACAGGATGTATCGTTGAGTTTTCCATCACTCAGTATGAATGGTTGTTCAATAATATGGGAACATCTAAGAAGTTTATCATATCCAGTGCCTCTCTGGGCTATCCACCTAGATTAAACATTAGAGAAGCATATATCTATTGGCTGCCATCCCCAGTGGTAACATGATCATATACTTCATTATGTAAAACAGGACAATTATAACAGTAAAAAGAGAAAGTATTAATAGTAATGCTGGCACAACTGGTATAACTCAAATCTATCCTGGACCATTGAGGACATGTGATCACCCTACATATTGGTCCAAGATTGTCCTAGGAGACATTAACTTTTCTACACATCCATGGTACAAATACATGAGTGCCAATCAGGTTTGTATGCTCACTCAATACCATGGAATCAGAAAAACTGCTGAATGGGAAACAAGAGTTATGAGAGATAAAATTTGTCAGGTAACATCTGTGTTAGATGAAACATTGCCTTGAATATTTGGTCAGACTGAGAAGATTTGAAATTGTGCAGAAAAAGGCATTGAATTTAGTTCCCACTTTGCCATACTCAGATCTATTCAAAACCTTCATTAAGTCCAATCAGTAAGAGTCAACTTCTGGATTGAGCCAGAGAATTGCAGAAATTCTCTGCAATGACTTAAAAACAAGAGGCTTAGAGAAAAATAGCTATAGCCCCACTGAAGCTAGACTTGGGATGGTAACTGATAACTATCATCTCATTTCTTTACTACGAAATCTAGATTTTCTTACCCTCAGCTAGGAATTTGGCTGTCCTTGACTCTCTGTTTAGGTAACCCAGACGTACTTCCCTGGGGAGATTATACCTTTAGACCTCTTGCCCTAGTGAGACTACATTGGCACACTTCCCAACTATTATTTTACAATAAAACTCAAGAGATAATCCAGTGTATAGTCAGCATTACAGATGTTCTCCTCCAAGACCCCACTCTGTAGCAGAAACTGTTGCTCCTAATGGTATTAAGGGTTAGCTAGTCCCAGCAATATAACAATTTCTTTCTTTTTCTTTGGGTCACTAGAATAAGATAATTAAAGAGAACAAGTAGATGTTATAGAATATTTATTGTCTCCTAGTAAAAGTTTTCTTCCATTAGGATTCAGAACCTCTAAATTAAGGCATCTGAAATTGCAGAGATAGGAGTACAAATTCTGCAAATGGGCAATTGGGAATGATGGTAAGAAAGACTAATTGTACTACTGCCCTTCATTTCATGGATCTACATATCCCACTCACGGTGGACATCACCATATATCAAATGCAGGTTTAGTGTATATATCACATCCCAGATGACTGGGCTCTAACTCTGCAAGGTATGTTCCTGGAACTGTCAACTTAGCTAAGTTTTGAACAGTTCACTCCATCATTACATTTGACTGGCTGCCCCTGAGTAAGAAGGGCATATAGAATGAATGTTGAAAATCCCATTTTCGTTCACCCATTGTCACTCATACTTTGACATAAAATGAATCCCTTCAGCTTAGGCAGTGATATATAGGATACCATAATGATAGATTAAGCATTCTGTAAGTTCTCAGATGGTGGTGCTAGCAGAGGAATTGAAGGCAGGGAAGGAAAATCTATATCCTGAGTAGCTTTCAATTCTGATAAGAATAAGTCACTGTTTCCTTCAGGTTGGATAATGTCCATTATAATCAACTTCCCATCAAGTGGGTGCCTGGATTCCTGAGGAATGGTGCCGTATTGAGGAGTCATGACTGGTCTCTACTGTGAGCAGACTAGGCAAGCAGCAGTGGCAGTAGCTAGTCATCTACACATTGAAGAAGGGCATGCTGTTGAATTTATGCCTATCTACATCCATGAGGCCGTGGCCACTCAGTTCTTGGGCTTACTGCACCAGAACTTGTGTGGCCAAGAAGAGAGAATGACTGGCATTCAAGATTAAGTTATTCTCTCCAGTTCACTGGTTGAGGGCCTCTTTGCAGTGGATGCCTTCTGGTGGACATGAATATAAAACACAAAGAAATACACAAATCATGCTTGCTACTATGTGTCTATCTCCAATGACTGTCCCTTGTTTCTGATTTACTATTCTTGTTCTTTCCAGACTCTCTACTGACTAGGCAAACCATTCATTATTGCTTAAGGGTCCATGTATATTCATAACTCAGGTCCCTTCTCCTTCCCTACAAAGAGAACAATAATTGGACTCTTCACTTCTCAGTCCTCCAGAAAGATTTCCATTTCCACTTTGTTTAGAGCCACCTTTGAAGTAGGATATAATGAGATAGTAGTCCATTTTTGGCTCACACCAATATCTCACAACAACTGAACTGTTATATAGGCTTGATATATGTTTTCCCTCTTCTTTTAGTTGGTCAGTATTTCCAGGTGCAAAATATGTCGGCTGAAAAACTCAGAAGGCCCACCAAGTGACGTGCCTCTTTATTAATGATAGGGGGTATATGGTGAAATAAATTGTCCTATCTTAGAAAGGATGTCTCAGGATGCCACAGATATTTGGACACCTAAAAATGTTAAAACAGCAGTCCCAGAGCCTTTGTGAGTTTACCTACCATCATATGGGATTTAGCATTTCTTATAATATGGCAGGTCTAATGGTAACAAACTTCCTTAGCTTTGTTTGTTTAGTCAAGTCTTTATCCCTCCTTTGTTTCTGAAGGACAGCCTACTGGCTAAAAAATTCTTCCTTGGCAGTTACTTTCTTTCAATATTCTGAATATGTCATTCCATTCTCATCTGGCCTGGAAAGTTTCTGTTGAGAAATCTGCCTATGGTCTTATGGTGGTACCCTTACATACAACTTCTCTCTTATCTCTTGCTGCTCTTAAAATTCATTTTTTTGCCTTTGACTTTTTTTTTTTTTTTTTTTTTGCGGTACGCGGGCCTCTCACTGTTGTGGCCTCTCCCGTTGCGGAGCGCAGGCTCCGGACGCGCAGGCCCAGCGGCCATGGCTCACAGGCCCAGCCGCTCCGCGGCATGTGGGATCTTCCCGGTTCGGGGCACGAACCCGTGTCCCCTGCATCGGCAGGCAGGCTCTCAACCACTGCACCACCAGGGAAGCCCTGCCTTTGACTTTTGAAAATTTAATTTTAATGTGTCTATGTGTAGTCCCTTCCAGGTTAAAACTATTTGGGATCTTTGGGATTCATGGATCAAGAAATCTATTTCTATCCCCAGGTTTGGAAAGTTTTCAGCCATTATTGCTTAAACATTCTTTCTGTCCCTTACTCTTTCTCTTTTCCTTCTGGAATTTCTGTAAGACGAATATTGTTTCTTTACATTGTGTCACCTAATTCCAGTAGGTTTCTTCACTCTGTCATTCTTTTTTTCTTTTTGCTCCTCTGACTGGGTGATTTCCAATGTCTTATCCTCTACGTCACTGATTCTTTCTTCTGCATGGTCAGATCTACTTCTGAAAATTTCTATTGAATTCTTCAGTTCAGTTATTGTATTTTCCAACTCTAGGATTTCTGTTTGTTTGTTTGATATTTGCTATTTCCTTGTCAAACTTGTTGTTTTGTTCATGCATTGTTTTCCTAATGGTTTTATCATCTGCTTGTGTTTGCTTGTAGTTCATTAAATGTCCTTAAGAGGATTATTCTGAATCTTAAATCACTCATCATTTTGTCAAATCTAGGAAGTACTTCTACACATTATGACATATAAAGGAGTACTAGCATTCTCTGTTCTGTCCAAATTTCTCCAACTCCTTTCTTCAGATGTGTTTTTCCTTTTAATTTGCCAATTGTGATAACCTTGTTTTTTGGTCCAGTAAATGTAATTAAGACGTGTGGGTTTTCTATCAATTGATTTGAAATTCTAAAAGCCATTAATCACATTTTAACTACAGATCTTCCTCAGCTTACAATGAGGTTACATCCTGAAAAATCTATCATTAAGTTAAAAATATCATAAGTTGGGGACTTACCTGGCAGTCCAGTGGTTAAGACTTTGCCTTCCAATGCAGGGGTTGCAGGTTCAGTCCCTGGTTGGGGAGCTAGGATCCCACATGCCTGGTGGCCAAAAAACCAAATCATAAAACAGAAGCAATATTGTAACAAATTCAATAAGGACTTCAGAAAAATACATTTAAGAAAATAAAAAATAAAATTAAAAAAATTTAAATAATAAGTTGAAAATGCATTTAATACACCTAATCTACTGAACGTCAGAGCTTAGTGTAGCCTACCTTAAATGTGCTCAGAACACTTATATTAACCTTCAGTTGGGCAAATTTATCTAACATAAAGACTATTTTATAACAAAGTATTGAATACCTCATATAATTTATTGAATACTGTACTGTAAGTGAAAACCAGGATACTGTAGTTGTATGGGGACACAATGGTTGTGTGTATATTGGTTGTTTACCCTCATGATTGTGTGGCTGAGTGGAAGATGCAGCTGCCACTGCCCAGCATCACGAGAGAGTATCATACCACGTTTTGCAGGGAAAAGATCAAAATTCGAAATTTGAACTATGGATTCTACTGAATGCATATTGCCTCTGCACCAGCGTAAAGCTGAAAAATTGTAAGTCAAACAATCATAAGTCAAGGACCATCTGTATTTTGGATTTCCTTTTCTTCCTTGTGGTTCCAATGTCCACTGCTTTTCAGCCACTCAATAAAAACTATTTCTGGGTTCATATTCAGATAAACTCCTTTATTTTCTGAACTCATCAATCGCTTAGGGTCATGCTACATTTTATTTTACTTTCTATTTGAAACTTGGATGCGCTTAAGTGTTTTTGTGATTTTATCTTTGCTTTTATTTGTTGGGAGAAAAAAAAGATTATTTTTTCAAGTACAACATACGACTACCATTTTCTAGCTTCTTATTAATTTTTTTCTTTTAACAGACTCCATTCCATTTTTTCTTTTTCTTTTTTTGGAAGAAATTCAACTTAGATCTTAGAATTTCCTTCACCTAGTTAGACCCTTTCTGACCATCCTGCAGCTAATTTTATAGCACTTTAAAGTTATTTTAATTTTTTCTTATGTTTCAAATCTTTCTCTCTCTTGGTTTTCAGCTTCCATTTTTCTGGCACATATCCATATGTATCCTGTGAGTCTTTTTGTCTGAGAAATATTTATTTGGGTGCTGGTTCTTTGGTATAGGATTTATACTCAAAATAGTTTTCTCACAAACTTTGAAAGCATTATCTTCTAGAAACTGGTTTTACTGATGCCAGTCGGATTCTTATTCTTAATATATTGCAGATTATCTTTTTTCTGAAAATTTTAGCACTTTCTTTTGTTTCTTACAGATCTTATAAAGGTATGTTTAGGTATATCATTTTTTAAAAGTTCCTTCCTTTGTCAGTTTTGATACTGTTAATCTCAAAATGTGTGTCTCTAATATGCTGGGTAATTTAATTTTATTATTTCTTGATAATTCCTTCCCCTCCCTTTATTCTGCTCTTTATTTCCAAAAAGTAAAATAGGTTGGTGTTGCATTTTTTTGATCTTATATTTATCATATCTTTTCTGTCTTAGTATCTATCTTCTTGATTCTTTTATCTTAATTATGTTTTTAATCTTCAAGTTTTTACACTCAATGTTTTTGTTTGTGTGTGTATTTAATTGTATTTTTAATATTCTAAATTTTAATAACTTTTATTTCATAATTTGACTTGATTGAGAAACCCTACCTCCTCTCTGAAAGCATTATTCCTTTTCTACATGGTTCTAAATATAGCATTTAATTCCTAATTCTAGAAAAATATCACTATGGAGTGAATTGTGCCCCCTTGTCCCCAAAATTTATAAGCTGAAGCCCTAACCCCAAAAGTGAAAGTGATAGTGACTGGAGATAGGGTCAAGAGGAGGTAATTAGAGTTAGGTGAGGTCATATGGGTAGGCCCTAATCTAATAGGACTGTGGCCCTAGAAGGAAAGGAAGACCTCTCCCTCTCTCTCTCTCTCTCTCTCTCTCTCTCTCTCTCTGCCAAAGCAGTGTCTGCAAGCCAAGAATAGAGGCTTCCCCAGAATCCAACCATGCTGGCACCCTGATCTTGCCCTTTCAGCCTCCAGAAGTGTGAGAAAATATATCTCTGTTGTTTAAGTCCCCTAGTCTATGGTGTTTTGTTGTGGTATCCTGAGCTACCTAACACAAATACTTATCTTATTTTTTTTTAAATCATGATAACCGCATATACCATTTATTTATTGATTTATAAAGCTAGGCTTCTCCTTATGAGTTTTTGGTTCTAGAGAGAAGGGGTACTATTTCTGTCTATATTTCCAACATGCAGTATACTACTTAGTGCTCACTAAAAAGAATTTTGTTGGATTGATTTTATTGCTCGAGCATGATGTGATAGTTTGTTTAGGTAAATCTCAGGAAGTGCTATAGTCAGGCGAGGCAAGTCTATGCCATGGTAATAAGTAAACCCGGAATTTCTCTGGCATAACATAACCCAAGCCCAGTGCAGGTTACATGGCTTTTGGCTGTCTTCCAGAGAGTAATTCAGAGACTAGGCTTCTTCTATCTCTCAACTTTTTCACCTCACCCTCCTTTGTTTATACCTGTGCTAAGGAGAGAAAAAGCTAGGGAAAATACATCCACGTATGTATGTCAAGACCAGAGGGACATACCAGCTCTGCTCATTCTCCACTGGAAGAATGAATCACTTGGTTCCTTCTAGATTCATGAGGCACAGGAAATGGATATTAGATAAACAATAACAGTTTATGCCAGATGCCTTCTATAATATGTTGAGAATTCTGTTTAATACCCTAAAATCATCTTGTCTACTTTCTGAATAACCTGCCAACAAATCTCCTGGATCAGTGGTTCACCAGCAGTAAGAAGAGCTTCTGATTTTATTTCCCTTTAAGTTAATTCTTACATAAGTTTTAGTATAATATATATCCTATAAAATTCTGTAAAATTATTTTTCTTATTTAATTAATCTAATGTATTAGTAAATTAAATCTAAAAATGGAAGAAATAGAGCAGTAACCATAAATGTCTATGTAATTGTGTAGTAAGAACAAGATAACTTTCAAACATCCCATGTAATTAATACCTTTCTTATCTGGTAGAAACATTATTATTAGAAAAATTCTATGATATTTGATTGCTTAATATAGCCAATACTATTGTTATTAACTTAGATAGTTTGAGTAGAGTTATTTGGAGAAATTAAACATAAGTTAAAAAAATTTACTGTAAAGGAAAAATACAAATTACTTCAAGGTAGTTTTCTAAATTAGTAGTTCACACTGATGGCATTTATTAGACAATTATTCCAAGTTCACTTTCAGTTATAATACTATTTAATTAATGATAAAAATCAATCTCTTATCAAATGAAAAAAAAATCCCTAAATTCAAGTTAAAATGATTGGTAGAAAGTAAACAAACTGATTATGAAAACTGGAGTTCAGGGAAAACTCCTCTAAAACTAAAATGTGTAAGCCAAGGTCTAAAGAACGGATAAGAGTTAATTGCATTGAAGGGAAACAAAAAACATGAGCAACACTGGAAACAGTAGGGACAAAGGTCTTGAATCGGAAAGGAAGCAATGAGTATTCAAAACATCAAAAGAAGGCAGGAGTGACTGAGAAGCAGTAAGAAGGGTGAGAGTGGGGCCGGCAAGGCTGGAATGGTTTCCCAATATTTGTCAGTCTCATTCGTTGCCAGATTAATACAGAGTAATTATTCTAAATTTATCATTCACTCACTCATTAAATTCATTCAATGAGCATCTTCTAGTTTTTCATTATGATATAGATTTCTGAGGGTAAAGAGACAAAGACCAGTTTTTGCTCATATGTTTGTTTGTTTTACCCCAAGGAGCTCACACTAACTCTTTTATACAACAGGCTCATTAATTTGCATGACTATAAAGTAGGTATTGTGAATTCTTGTCTACCACAATATTTCCTTCCTGCTGACTGCCATGATGTCAGAGTGGCTCTCAGATTGCTGCTTTGCAGAAACCTTGCCTTATAACCACCTTCCATGTGTACTTATTGAACACTTACTGTGTCCCAGAGCTGCCTTTATTGCTCACACTTTTGTACTTCCTTCTTCTTTGGACAAACATAGGCCAAGCCTGCACGATATCCAGTGAAATAGAAATGTGGCCAACAATTTTGTGCATGTATCTGAGATCTGTCTTTCTCTGGAGCCATTTCTTTTCTGCTATGCAGCAACAGATTTGAACATTTTTTAGCCTTACCATGATATCTCAGACCAAGGAAATAAAAGGTTCAAATCAATATTTGAAGCTTATCTGTAATGGAATTGCAAGCTCTTTAACAAGACAACTCACTGTCAAGACTGATGAGAGATAATTGGGTGTTTGGAGAAAATATGTGGGAAGGGTTAAACTCTGAAGTTATTTCAGAGCCTATATTTTTCTGACTAGTTTCAAATGAATGATCATGTGTAAATTATAAACCATAATGCAATTGTACCATCTTAAGCTGTCCTCAATATCTTTATAGAAGCTTTGTAGCCAGTCAGTCTCCAATTTTTTCACAGCAGGTATTTTGCAACTTTTTCTTTTAACAATCTGTAGATTAGAATAGGTTGGTTTGTAAAGTCCAGATTTTTTTTTCTTTTTTAGTGGTTGCTGTTGTTACTGCAACTTGACTGAATCCTCTTACATTGATTTCTCAAGTGGAGAAAAACCTGAAAAAAAAGAAAACAAAAATGACATTTTCGATGTTGTACTTCCTGAGTTTGCTAAATGGTCACTTAAATTACTTTCTTTCTGAACATGGTAGTGTAGAGAAGTCTGTCACGTTATATATTCACCAATAAACCAGTTGTCCTGGGTGCCACGGAATGGCTAATACCATGAATGTAAACCCCATTCCATATTTATTCAATTATCATTAGTTATCATTTTCCTGGAAGAAAGTCTGAGGTGGGAATTTTTATTCAGGTAATTTATAGGCTAAGTGCTCTCTGGGTAAAGCAAGTGAGGAAAGCAGGATAGGGCAGAGGAAAAAAGCTAAGTAGCTGTAAACAAATGCCAGGGTGTCTCAGTGAAAGCTCTAGAGCATAGATTGCACCACAGAGTTGATTCCACTTTGTGGCAAGAAAAACAGCCTCTATACCCTCACGGAAATAAGTCTTGGCTGTGGGCTTTGAAAGAGTGTGGGTGGAGAGCCGTACACTCCCCCAGTCACCACAGATCCAATTAACTGAGGGTACTTCTCTGGAAAAAAAAAGGCATCATAAAACTTCAGCACCCCATTCTCACAGCAGCTGATGGCCTCATGCCCAGGTCTGGAGAAGTGACCGGGGCCAGGCAGCAACAGCATCCACTACAGAAGCCTGTCCTTGGGTCACCACATGACAGCAGATTTTTAACCTAACCACACAAAGTGATTACTCTGTCTTATAAGATCATCAGAGGATGAAAAGAAACCCTTAATAAGTATCCCTTACAAACGTAAGTAAACAAGTATACATTTACAAGGAAACAAAAAGTTACCACTAGTATTTTTCAGAAATTCTAAAAGAAACTCCTTTGAACTCTCACTAACAATATCAAATTTTGGCACTTAGAATTGGTATGATTGTTTCACTATCTGTTGATAAATTGTTTATTCTTTGGCCATAAAATAATTTTGAAAACGCATTTCCTCTCTACACTACTAGAAAAGCAAAGTAAAACACAAGAGTACACGTAAAAATATGCATTTCTTTTCCTTAAAATATGCTAATAAATTTTACCAATCTATCCTCTAATTTGCATAATCTGACTTCTATTAATAATTTAGCAAACTCAGTGGAACGCTAAAACTCCAGTATATTTTAATGGAGAAATCAAATAGTTTTTCTTCACACTATTTTCCAACTTTTTTGATGTTTCGTTAGCACACTGTGAATTCCAGTATTAAATCATATCATTTTTAATTTTAATATTGCAGTACAATTGAGACAGGCAGTTCCTAGAAGGAGCAGTGTCTGATTCTTCATGTTTCTCCATGGAGGGAGCCTTGCAAATAGGAGGTGCTCAATGAACATGTGTTGAGTTGGTAAATAGAAAGTGAAGTTACATTTTATGAGAAAGTCACATTTTGAAGACAGCAAGGAAAGCAACAATTCCATAAAATTGAAATTATCTTTAGAAAGCATATAAAACTCCCATTAAGTAACATATATGGTTTTGTGTGTATATCCCTGTGTCTGCTCCTCTAATTTCATGTTGGTCAATATTCCTTTATGCTTCTCAATTTTTCATCAGTTTCTTCTTTGCTGATAGTGATAATTCATCACTACCTGCTTGAAGATCACTTAAACAATGAATTTAGCGTTTTCCAATGGCCAGGAAATCTTGAAACAACTTTTATATGTACTTCTCATACGTTTTGATAGTTTGCATTTGTTGTTTTTGGTGTGATTACATCCATTGCCCATTTAATATGAAAAAAGAGACGGGCATATCCTGTGTATGAAATTAAATTTGTGTAAGTTAAATACATTAATTATACAATTTTATTGTATTGCTTCTTAAGTGAATATAATTAGCACACCAACTTTAAAAAAAATGACATTTTCCATTGATTTTATTAAAACTTCTAAATTCCCTCCCATCTTCTTGTCTTCACATATATTCATTATCTTGAAAAGTATTAAGTGGTTTCTTTTGGACCTTTACATTATGGTCATAACCAAGAGCCACTGAATAGTACCCAAATCCATCCCTTAACAGTGACTTGCTTTTCTATATGCAGACTGTCACATTGTTGTGTTTACAGAATTGCTTCCAACAGCTAATTATTGTAAACAGCATAATGCTATATGGTACTGACAAGAGTAAATATGATAATGACCATGCATACTCATCATAGCTTTATCTTTGGAAAACTATTTCTGAAAGTAAGCAATTGATGCTCATTGGAATACAAAGTGAAGGAAAGGGGGAAATTTTGATTACTAGGTTTTAGAGGTTTCAATTTGCTGATAAAGTATATCTCTAGCATAATGACATGCAAGAATGTGGAAGAAAAGGCTCCATCACAACTTGGACAGCTGTTTACATTTTCTTCCATCTGGAAAACAAGTGAAAAGAGTAAAATTTTGTTTGATTGGAGCGACCCAGGTCAGGGAATTAAAAATGCAACAAAATTCCCCTAAAGCAGTATGGTCCACAAACTGATTTCCCAGAAGCCAACACAAATTTATTTCTTCCCCAAAGTAATCAGCATTCTGGACATTAAAAAAGATGGAGATTTTCCAGCAATTGTTTTCCCCTTCTTCCAACCTCTATTGTCATTCATTGTTTTCTTCTGAAGTACCATTTCAACCAGGAGTCCCACTTCCATGTAGTAGACTCAAACAAGAGGACATTCTCAACCATAGGGAGAAGATGATACAAGTTTTGGGAAATTTTAACAGATCTGCTTTGTCTAATCATACACAATAACATAGACACAGGTTTCTGGTGAGCAGCTTAAAACAAAATTACATTAGTTGAGAAATATAACCACACAAAGAGAAATTGGTCTATAGCGAAATCAATTTTAGTATGATATGGAAAACAAATTGAGGCTTTTCTAAAGCTTACTTACAATACTAACCATAAATACATTAACATCTACAATTAATTCCAAAATAACAAACATACAGAATAGCGTTAACTTCTAGTTGAGGTGAAGTTTTGACCAGGAAGAAAGACTTTACTGATAAACAAAGTGACAAATAAGCTCCTGAGAAATAAAGTATCTCTGTGATGTTTCCTTATTGTATTACAACTGTCTCATAGTATTTGTATTACACATTATGCTAGTCTTATTTCATACTACTGTAAAATGAATTCAATACAATCTGAAAATTGTATAGTAATTCTGTATATATAAAAAGTAATTATATTACTTTTGCAATGAAAAATATAAATATATAATACATTTTGTCTTTTAACATCCTTTTACTTTAATTATTGTGTCATTTTCAGTCTTCTTCCTTTATGTAATATTTTTCAAAACCTGGGTATATTTAGACCTATGTAAGTTTTCTATTGCTGCTATAACAAATGATCAGAAACTCAAATATGAATTCAAAAAAGATCTTGCTGCGATTTATGTCAAAGAGTGTTCTGCCTATGTTTTCCTTTAACAGTTTTATAGTGTCTGTCCTTACATTTAGGTCTTTAATCCATTTTGAGTTTATTTTTGTGTATACTGTTAGGGAGTGTTTTAATTTCATTCTTGTACATGCAGCTATCAAGTTTTTCTGTGCATTAGAAGCTAACACAACATTGTATAGCAACTATACTCCAATAAAAATTAATTAAAATAAAATACAATAATATGAATTCATTATCTTACATTTCTGGAAGTTATAAGGCCAAAATCAAGGTGTTGGGAGGCTGTATTCCTACTAGAAGCTTTTGGGGAGAATCTACTTTCTTGCCTTTTTCAGATTCCTACACTCCTTGGCTCTTGGCTCTTACCTTGCTAATATTATTCCCACCTCTTGTTTACATTGTCACACCTCCTACTACAAATTCGATCTTCCTGCCTCCCTTTAAAAGGAACTTTGTGATTGATTACATTGGATTCACCCAGATAATCCATGATAATCTTCCCATCTCAAGGTTCTTTACTTAATCACATCTGCAACCCATACTGCTGGGTTCTGAGGATTAGCACATGGATTTTGAGGGAGCCCATTATTTAGCCCATCACCGAAACCTATAATTTAATTATGAACTGATTCTTTTCCATGTCATATAATACCATGTAAGTATCACATTAATCTTTGCCCAATACTCATCTTCCATTTTTGGAATGTTTAAAAATTTTATATTAAAGTATTTTTTTCTATACTACAATAATAAAAATCTCATTTAGTTCAGTCCATCTTATCAAGCTGACATTTAGAATTCTTATCTTTTCACAAAAATAATGTCATTTTATAATGCTTTCTATAAAGAATGTTACATACGTGAATATCATTTATCTTAAATTAAAATTTCCTCTAATAACTTTTTCAAGTATGATGACCAATTTCTCATAGTTAAGAGAAAAATTAAACTACCGCTTAGTGTTCACCTACTATGTGCTAGAAATTATAGATACATAATTTTAAATTTCAGAACAAAATTCTAAAGATAGGTATTATTATGTACATTTTAAGAGTGACAAGACTCAGAGTGGTACGATGAATTTTCCAAGGCTGTGCAGTTGATAGATTATGGATCTATTATTTGAACCTAGATCTTAGTCAAAAGAAGACTCCATCAGTACAAAATGGCTAAATTACCCTATGCAGATTATATCATTGATATAGTTTTGGGCAACATTTATCTTTTAAAATGTTCTGTATATATGTATTCTAGTCTGGCATCTGGGTTCTATTATGAATGAATGCTTCCCCCACAAGTCTATAGATGAGTTTATTAAAATAAGGGCATAATAAATGAAAAGCATCATAACATGAAGTGGCCTTCAAGTTTTCATGGACACTTGAGGGGAATTTATCTGCTCCTTAGCATTCTTTTTTTATTTTTCTCGAGGTACGTCAAAGCTGTATTTTTTTTTAATATGTCTTTTTTTTAATATGTCGTTTCCTCTAGGAGGCTGTCCTAGTTTAAAAACTGCATCACCATAACCTAGGGCTTTGGGGCTAGAAGACATCTCATAGGCATTAAATTCTGGTAAGTATTGTGTATATAATTGATGATAGAATGGATGATTGAATCAAGTAATGCAATGGGAGTTTTACAGAAATAATTGTTGGGCTTTATGTTGGATAAATAGTTAATGGTGTCTTTCTAATTTTTCTTTTGACTTTCAATATATGTTCAACATACCTCTGACATGATGCTGCATTCTGTGTAAACCTGTCCAGTTGGGTTAACACTCTTAAAGACTTATACTGATAAGGAAACAAAAAGTCTTAGCTTTGGCCATATTTCATATAAAAATGACAGTGGTGTAGGGAAAAAAGAAACACACACAACACATCTTTGGGACCTGTTTAATAAGTACAGAAATTATGTAGAACGTGTGCTTTAACAATGTTATTTACTCAGAGGAAGGTAACTAACCATTTTCGTTAGAAAATTAGCAGATTGTTTTATTAAAATGGTCAGTTGATTAACTGATTTTAATTTTAAAAAAATTTAAGTTAATATATATGTGTTTCCCAAAGTAGAAACTGAGTCACACTATGTAAAATACCACAGTTTGGATTTCTACATGAATCATTCCTACATTGTCTTTATAAAGCTACAAATTCTTATTCTAAAGCAAATATTTGGCCCAGATTAATCTTTTTTATAAATCAATGTTTTCATATACAGAACTTGCTTAAGGCAAAGCACACCTCCATAGGCAAACACCATTTTAATTTTACAACACTTTCTTAAAGAAGAAAAATACCCAAAAGGTATTTTTCAAGGGTTGGAAATTTACAGATTATTCATAATTGAGCTGCTGCAATGCAAACAACTAAGTTGCTTTTTTTTTCCCCAGAGAAGATCTGTTAGATTCTTCTTTCAATTGGAAAAATCCATTTGGCAGAAGAGAACTAAAACTAAATCCAGTAGAAACTCTGTACCTATATGCGTTTATATGGCAAAATCTCAATCTCAGTGTCCTCAGAATAAATGTTCAGTATTATTCATTGGTTCTTTTCCTTTATCAAGTTTTCATTTCAAGGAGCTGGGTTGAATTTTTATCTGAATTTTTGATCAATCCAAAGGCTGGCTCAGGATTTCTCAACCTTAGACTTTTGACGTTTGGGTGGTGAGAGAGGGTCCTTGGCCTTCACTCATTTGATGTTGGGTGTGACAATCAAATTGTCTCCAGACATTGCCAGATGTCCGTTGGTGATGAGGAAGGCAGCAAATTCACCCCAGGTTCAGAACTAGTGACCTAGCCAAATGGAAGATCCAAACGGAATCAGTGCTATGTCTGTTAAGCAGAGAGACATACTCTGATATTTCTGGACAGTACCGAAAGAAGTACTTCATTCAGTAATGATCAGGGTCACTGCTTGTGTTCTAAACTGTAGATTTTGTGCCTGACTTCAAAAACCCAAGAGGTACATTATACTTGGAAACTGGGCAGAGGGCATGTACAGACATGCCCTGGAAATAGAACTAACCCATTTGATGATTTCTACTGCTGAGATTTATGACTTTACAGTCAAAACCTCCACCTCACGTTCCAACCTTTAGTTAGGACAGCTAAGCTAGTTATCCAAGCGAAAGCATGAAGTGAATTCAGGCATTCCGACTCTATAGCATCCTTTCTGGCTTTTCGCAATGAATTCCAAAGGTTGCTGAACTGAAACTGCTGGAAGTATTAGTCAGAAACTTAGAGAGCAAAGGAACAACAACCACCACAATACACACACACACACACACACACACACACACATTTTGAAAAAGTGTATAATACATGGCCCTCTCCTGTAGTATATTGCACACCTATCCACACAAACTGTTTTTAACTTTCTTTCTCTCCATGGTTGTATCAAATTGAGTTGTTTATGTTTTGGTCAAGGGTCCTCTCTGAATTGAAGAAATGGCTTTCTCTTCGCAGGTCCACTTCTTCTATCTGTGTTGTTCCTGAAATGCTGACAAACATGTTGGCCTTTTCAAATTCTGTCTCCTAGGTAAGGAGTTTCCTATTCTTCACTGGCCTTCTAATTATTTCCACCAGAAGAGAGAGTTCTGAAAGGACTGAAACTCAAAGCTTCTGGGTTTTGTTTTCTTTTGTTTGTTAGTAAACAGAGCTGGGAGGCAATATTTACCTAAGGGATTTCAGATAGAATTTCAGGAAATATTATTCCGTGAATCTTACTACCTTTTTTTAGGTAAGGCAGTGAGCATGTGCACAGAGCATTACTGAAAGCGATCAGAAATAAAGAGCCTGCACTTTTAAACTAATTTCATAAAATGCAGAGATAGTAATTGGATTATGGATTAATTGTCCATACACACAAAATTATGGGGTTTTGGTCTGATTCTTAAGTTTAGCTGGTTCCCTTGTTTGAATAAAGCAAGACATGCCTATTCTTCTTTTTGCAGTAGACTGGTAAGTGCATTTATTGGGGTAGAGTGAGAAAGAGGCCAAAATTCTGCCAGAACACTTCAGAGGATTAATTAAATGCTAACTAAAAATTTTAAAAAAAGCTGGATTCTAGTCATCTCCTTAAATCACAGATACTTTGCCTTTAGAAGGTGCGTAGTACCAATTTCTCTTCTTAGGACTGCCCAAAATTCTTGATATTCAATTGGGGATTGTCCATGGCATCTGTTTTTGAGTAGGTGTTGCTTCACAGCTTAGTTCAAACTCTGAAATGGCTTCACCTTCAATTTGTGGGTAATATTGATCCCCTAAACTTCATGCATGGCACTATTATCTGCACTATGAGGTCATCTTGTGAATCAAAGTGTATATCCAATGTTAAAAAGGAATTTCAGTCTACCTGATGATGCAAGTTAGAATATCATTTCAATTTAAAAAAAGTATGGCTTGCTTACATCACCTCATTTATTCCTCACAGAAACTAAATGGGGTAAATCCTATTAACCCCATTACCGGGATGAGCAAACTGAGTCTTAGAGATATTTTTATTAACTCCACATTACATAGAAGTTGGCCTTGGCTCTTATAGCTTCAATAAGTAAAACCAAGACTCAGAACAATGTTTGTCTGAATTCAAAACCATACCCTTATCTGAAAATCCCTTCTTCTCTTTTCAAACTATCCACCCATTTCTTCCACTTGAAAGTAGGTCAGGGTGCCTATCTTTCACAGTCCTTAATAGAAAAACAGTTTTATACTCAAGTATCAATATTTGCTTAAAAAAGATTGTATAGTCCGTTAAATAAATATGCACCAGAGAACCTCTTACTTGCATTAGACACATTCGTGTAGAGATTTAAAAAGAACAATGCTTGCAATTTATTTCCAATGAACAAATGTTTGTTGAGAGATAGTTAGGGACAAGGTAACAAGCACCGTGAGGCTACAAACATGCAGAAGTCTATAATCTTTCAGGGAAGCAGAGACAAAGGAGAATGGGATAATTCTAACAGGAAATTAAAAGCATTACTATGGATTTTCATAAAATTATTAGACACAGAAGTTTTTGTCTCATTTTTTTCCTTAATAGTGTTAGATTGTGAAAAACCTTTATCAACTTCAAAAACCATAAAAGAAAAATTTATATATTCATGTACATCAAGTAAATTCTGCATAACCAAGAAAAATCAAAAGCAAATTATATACTTGAATAAAAATATTTAGAATTTGTAGAGGAGTCTAATTTCCTTTATATATAAAGGAAATTCCTTTATATCTATATAAAACTCAATAAGAAAGAAGACACATGATATATGTACAATGTTATTCATTGAAACATTGCTGACAACAGCAAAAATGTTGGAAATATGTGCTCATCAGAGAGGACTGGCTACAGGCATTATGTGCATGGATACTATATCATATTGTGCATCCATTTAAAAAATGAAGTTGTTTCTTTTAAACTGACCAACTATTCTATATATTAAAGAAGATATATTGCAAACTATTAAAGATAGGACCCAAAACAAACCTTACCTTAGGCTAAAATAAGTATGCACATTTGTGTATACATACATGTCTTAATAAGGTTAATCTACAAGAAATTCATAGCAATGTTTGACTACACTGAGATCTAGGGAACTAGAAGTTATGAATGGGAGGGAAACATTTCACTGTTATAAGTGAATTCATTACGTAGTGAAATTTTAAATTAAACAAAAAAAAGCATTGTAAAAGACATTATAGGGAGGCTTCTAAGGGAGGAATTATAAAGAGTTTAATAGAAAGTTAGAAGATAACTGACCACAGAAAAGAGAAGCAACTCAGCCTAGAACTCAGTGAATGAGTTTAGTCTTAGAATAATTGAATTTATCATGCTAGGGATCATGTATTTAAAGTTGTCTGATGGACAGGTGGCAATGTGGGTCTAGAATTTTGATACGTTTAGGTTAGCTTCTCTTTTCTCCAAACTGACAGCACCAAGCTACCTCCATTCCATATCCATGCCAAGCCTTGTCTCAGCCTAAGCCATAAGCCCGGACTCCTCTTGGTTGTCTGAGAGGAGAATTCTGATGAATGGAGGATGCTGGAGTTTAGTGACCAGTAAAGAATTGTGTGAGGATCATAGACATGAAAGTTGAAGTTAACGGAAAATAAGGAAGACCATAAAACAGGTGTTGATATTATATTATATAATTCCCCCTTATATATTTTTTTCCACTGCTGTATTTCTTGCTGGCTATGGACACTGGCTGTGTTTGCTTACAGTTTTACACCCTTTCTCTGAAATCAGCACACTGATGTCTCCTGTAATGAGCACTCGCTCTCTATTTTCATTCCCTGTGGTTTGGAAGGGACTGATTTACATCCCTGGAACCAGAGACATGCCCATGATGTCAGCCATCCCAGTTCATCCCCATAGGCCACAGTTAGGGAAAGCAAGTGAGTTAAAAAAAATTATCTCAATACTGGGACCATTTTGTAACTATTCAAAACAGAGATGATTTCTCTTCCACTAGGGATACTTGCTAAGATATAAATGTGTAAGCCTAGAATTGGAGGAGTCAACTACATAGAGTTAGTGAGCTACTGGAGAATGAAGTTAACACCAAAGAAGGAAGGCAGAAGTGTGTGTGTGTGTGTGTGTGTGTGTGTGTGTGCACCCCTGTGCATGTATGTGTTTGAGAAAGAGAATAAATCCAGATCACATCTATTGAATTCCTGAATCAAAGCCAAATTCCTTCTGAAACTTTATTTCCTGAGCCAAAAATATCTATCTGTCTCCCTCCCTCTCTCTCTCTCTCATCCTCATTATCACCATGAGGCTGTCTCAGAAGTCTTCACAACTGAGGTTTTATTATTTAAAAGAAGTGTACAAAATTTACACAATGTAATACTTGCCAATTTGGTAAGTAGTATTATAAAACTCCATGATTCAAATTGTTTTTCTATTTAAGGTAAGACCCAATTTTATAAATTTTTTGAACATGAGTATAAAGTTTCTTAACAAGCAGTTCTAAGGGGCTCAGTGAACACTTGGTGACTGATTGTTCTCACATCTCTTTATTTCAACACGCTGCAACAAATGTGTTGAGCAGCTACGGTAGTCAAGGCTTTGCTTCACTAAAACAAGCATTCATACTTGTGCAAAGCACAGTCAGGTAACTGACTTTATAAGGTTGGGTCCAAGACTGTAGTGCATGAGTTTTGATATGGGACTGGAAATCTAGTGAAAAGAAGCCAGATTTCTTATGGGCAACCTTATTTCACTATTAATGTATGGTTTCATCTTTCCATAATGTGTGTCTCTGAGTTTCTCTTTAGCTTTAAAAGAGGAGAAAATTCTGTAATCTTTTGTGAACAATGTAAAAGTAACATTTAGATTTAAGACAAAATAACAATATATTTTAGGACACACAACTCAGATCTACGTAGCTCATACGTTCACTTTTTACAGTGTACATGAATATATTACAAATAACACATTGTTTGGCTCTGCCCAGAAAGCAATAAATAAAATCTAGGTTTAATGTCATTTACATATTAGTAGTAGCTGAAATTTTATAGATGCAGCTTTACTGAAAAAAAAAAAAAAAAAGCAGTTATTTTGGGATCTCTACAGCTATAAACCTGTACGTAGATTTTTACAGTGCTGAGTAAGCTTGTATAAAATTAAAGCATAAAATTTCCCCACATGGCTACTTCGGTTATCTTTGGGAATATTATTCATTTGAAGATTTTTATTTCAAATAGCAAACGTATGGAAGTACTTTTTTTTCTTTTGCTTGATGTGGACCAAATTAATGAAACTAATATAACAAACAGACAGAAATCGTCTGTCACAGACACTTGCAAGACATTTTGCATAGAAATGTCCTTGTGTTCTGACATTCTGATTTCTTGTTTTCTGACAGTGCTATAATTTGCTTTAAGAATTGTTTTAATCAACTGCCAAATGATTCTTATGCTGGATAGAAATAATTGAATTTTGTAAAGATAGAGTAGCTGTGGTATGATTAAACATTTATTTTTCATTGACCCTTCTTGATTTCAAACCCAGGGTCTAGTTAAAGGCAATGCTTCTTAAAAGAGACGATCACCAAAAATAGTTTTAATAAAGCTTCACAGGTTAGTTTTGATAACACTGTTATTTTCTTTAACTAGAGGACTAACGTCGTTCCTGCGATGACCAAAGTCGGTAATTAAACGTCTCTCAGCTAGCCCATGTTGAAACTGCAGTTTCTGAGAGCTTATATATCCATGAAAATAAATCTCTGTGGGGCCATCTCAACTCAAGAAGCATATCTTTTAAATGAGCTATAGAATCGAACCTTGCTCTTTCCCTAAAGGGTGTAGCAGATTGCAGAATGCTTATTTATAGAACTACTTTAAATACAATCACAGCCTCTTCTTTTGAAAGAAATACGTTTTCACTGATTTTTTTTCATTTCACTTTGGGATGAAAGTCGTCTTCCTTTATTTATGAGATTCTATTCACATAAGGTAGGGTTGTATATTAAAGAAAGTACACCAAAAAATGGGAAACACCAAATCATGATCTTATATTTATTCCTAGAATTTTTAAAATTCATAAAAGCCTTAGAAATCACCTAAGGATTAAGAGGTGCTTTGGGGACAAACATTTTCTTTTGCCTGTCCAGTGTCCATTTTCTTTTCTCTTAGTGATTACTCAATTCTCCTTTGCAAAATCACTCCTCCCCTGATGACCACGGCACACAGTCCATTTTCTCCCAGTTCTTGCTACCTAGTTTTCAGGAACTCCTTGGTCTCTGGTCTTTCTGAAACCTGGATTTCCAGCTTCCCCTTCAAATCTGTCAGCTACCCTGGTTCCTTCTAATTAAGTCATTTTGGCTGGTGAGAGCTCCAGCTGGTTTTTGTTGCTTGCTCTCAAAGAAACATTGCTGACTTTAGCCCATTAAATGAAAGCACAAGAATTGTGTCTATCATTGCTTCATGCCCTAATGTCTGAAACACAGTAAAGGATCAAGCAATATTTATAGAATTAATGAATAAAACCTAGAGGAAAGGAGTGGCATGTCAGTTCTCACAGCTAGATTGTGCCAGAGCCTGAGTTAGACATTAAGTTCTCCTTAACTTTTCCTTCCATTTTTTTCTTTCCAAAACGCAGCCTTCTCTTAAGCTATACATTCCCTGCTCCAAGTTTTCTGAAGACAGAGCTTACATTGCTGGCTCTTGACATGTGTGCCACTTCTTTGATATGGTCACTTTACACTATTCTGATACTTTCAGTGTTTTATCTGAGTGTAAAAGTATTCCAGGAGTGCCACTGGATGACAAATTTATTAAAGTCATCATCTTTCACATCCTCTTAAGGTCATAAATCTAAAATTATGACATAAAATAGAATATAGAATAAGACCAATTATTTTCTCATTTACATTCGTTCAGCACACAGTGAACTGTACACTGTTTGGGTAGAAAAAAGTACAAGATCATGCAGTTCCGGTAAGAACACAGATCGAACATAAATAACTCCTTGGTTTAAAAGATAATTTTACAAAGGGTAAAGTCAAACTCTTGAATATGTCCTACAAAGCTGTGTGCTATCTGGCCTCACGTTTTATTTTTCACCTCAAGTCCTACCTGCTCTGAACATCCAGAGCCTTCTAACCCCACTCACGTTTTACCTCATTTCCTCCATATACACTGGTGTCTCAGAAAAATGTCTTGGACTCTTACTATACCCTTACACATACTGCTTGCTCCACCTCTAATGCCATTTCCTGGGCTTTTTATTATCATCCCATGAGACCCAGAAAAAACATTAACTCATTCATTACCTCTTTTTCAGTTGGCTCAGACTCCCTCTCTCATCTCTTACAACACATTCTATAAACATCCATTCTAATGTTAAATACATTCGACCATAATTATTTTTACATGTTTCTCTCTCCTAATATTCTACACTCTCTTCAATAGTAAGAAATTAATCCTGTTAATTTAGTTATTTCCCCCACTTCTCTCCATGCTAACTGGCATATTATAGGGTCAACATATATCTGACAAATAGAAGCATAATTGAGCAGAAACGAGATAATAAGTGAGAACTTTCAACTCCCAGGCTGGGAGTCTTTCCATCGCATCAAGCTGAGTTTATCCATAACAGACAGAACGACAGCTATTATGTTATAATCTAACTATAAATCCAAATGATTTTCTTTAAGTTCAAATATATTTACAAGTATATTATGTAAGACTGGGAAAGGGAATATAGACAATCTGATGGTTTAGGCTACACATTCTCTAATTCAAATATCTTTAGGTTTTAGAATATATTCTTTTGGTTAGAAACACCCATTTAATTATTTCACTTAACTTTGTAATGGGTATGTGTAACCCTTAACCTCATCTTAATGTTGTGGTTTACATTCACTCAATACCAATTATAAATGTGATTCAAACCAAATAAATAAATAAACACATCTCAACCCTCTAGCTTTGCTTTGATTGAATAGTAGGACATAAGCGCAGTTTGTAACCCTGGCTGACTGGGTAATTGGTAATGTGTAGACTTGGTCTGTGTTTGCTTCATAGTGTATCTTCATTCTGAAGCCATTGTTTCTATTAGACTTAATTATGCTCCCTGCTACTTTAAATCGAGGGTATCCTCAAAATGAGGATTGCATCTATTAAATTTAATTACTTCCCTCTGTGGATCAAGTGCCTAAGATGCCACTACTAAAACGAGGTTGTTATTAAGAGAGCCTGTTCCTAAACTGGAACATACACCTATAAAACAGCTCCCAGTTTCTTAGCGTCATGGTTCCAACCAGCTGTGTGCAGTTCTTGCATGAGTTCATTCTTTTTCAGTAAACATGCCTTATGGAGTTAATATCCCAAGTGAATATGCATACATCTTCTTCCCCCGCACCTGACTCCATCCCCAGCCTGTCTTCTGAACATTGATTATGTAGTTCTACTTGACTAGTATTTCAACAGGGAAACACCGTATCTACTCTAGCATATTGTGGCTAATGGCTACCGGTAGATAAACCTTGAGGCTATATATGCTTTTGCAATAATTAATTTATTAGTAACATTCCTAAGAGTGTTGTAGTAGAAACTGGAAGGTGATGGAAAAAGGAAAAACACACAGAGAAATTTGCCAGCTGTGTACCAAGGTCTATTATTACAGTTTTAACTCAGATAATTGAACTCCAGGGGGTATCATTCCTTGAATGTTCATTTTAGAATTGTCCCAACATAATTCCATTGATCTTCAGATGCATTTATGAGCAACCTAATACTGATGCTTTGTCTAAAGAATCTCAAACAACATTAGACAACGAGAAGGAACAAATTACACTATTTTCTATTAATAAGGACACTTACTTAGAATTATAGTATTTGTTTGCAAGTCTCTGACTCTGAGCAAATTCTTTTGGTAAAACGAAGGTGGTAATTATAATTCCTGCCTTACCTATCTTCTGAGGTTATAAAGATAATGAAACACGAATTTCCATTTCAAATTTCTACGTTAAAATTAATTTAAAATATCACTATTCATACAAGTATACACGTTCAAGACAGAAAATAAGAAAACAGCAGAGAGGAAACCAAGCTATTTTGGACAGACAGTAAAAAATGCCTATCCCATAAACAAACTGTCTACATGATTCTGAGCTGGTTTGACTCAGAATTTTTTACCCAACTGATGGGATGTTTTGGCATCCTGAAGACATCATTATAAAATAGCAATTATTTTCTCATCTTTTATTACCTTCTCTTGGACAAGAGCATATGCCAGGAAACTAATTATCAAAAGCAGTTTTCATCATGCAAAACAAGGTGATCAAATTACTTGGGTCAGTTCCTAAATAAGTACTTTTATGTAATCTAGATATTTAAGTGAACTGTCTGTGCTCAAGAACCTGCTCCTACAATCCCTCAACCCATGTTCTCCAGGTGCTTTCCGCCACCACTTTTAAAAATGTGTTATGTTGTGATACCTCTGGATTATAAATTATTCAAAACACAATTAGAATGACAGAGCAGTTAATCTCTGACCTTGGACAACTGAAAAGGAAAGGCATCTTCTATACCCTGTGTGGAAGTCTTGAAGAGCCTATTTACTAAAGAATAAAGAGCTATGGTAAAGGAGGAAGGGTGTGAGACAAAAAAAAGATCTGGATCTGTAACATGAAAGATTCTTTAATTCTTAATGACTCTTGAGAGCAGGACTAACATCAGTTGTTGCAAATTTAAAAAAATGAAAACAGTAATAATAATTACAACAATGACTAATATTTATTCAGTGCTTATATGTACTAGGCACTTTGCCAAATACTTTATATACATTTTTAAAAATTTGTTTATTTATTTATTTATTTTTGGTTGCGTTCGGTTTTCTTGCTCTGCGTGGGCTTTCTCTAGTTGCAACGAGTGAGGGCTGCTCTTCATTGTGGTGCGGAGGCTTCTCGCTGCGGTGGCTTCTCTTGTTGCGGAGCACGGGCTCTAGGTGTGCGGGCTTCAGTATTTGTGGCTCATGGACTCTAGAGCACAGGCTCAGTAGTTGTGGCCCACGGGCTTAGGTGCTCCACAGTATGTGGGATCTTCCTGGACCAGGACTTGAACCCATGTCCCCTGCATTGGCAGGCGGATTCTTAACCACTGTACCGCCAGGGAAGCCCTATATTTTCTAGTTAAATCCTTTGAACAACCTTACCAGGTAGTACAATTATTACCCTGACTTTACAAATGAGGAAACAGAGACAGAAAGAGATTGAGTAAATTGCTCAGCGTCACATTCCAGGATTCAAACTCAGGGCTATTTGATATCAGAGTCCACTCTGAATCTCTATACTACATTGTAAGAGAGGCAAAATCCAGCTCAATATAACTTCGAATTCTCCAACAGCAGAATATGCTTATCAGTAGTAGTCATTTCTATTCATAGAAATTAAACTTGATAGAATAGCAAGCTTGAAGCTACCCTACAGGTGAGGAAAATGAAGTCTGGGATCTGCAAAGTGGCTTTTCAACATCATAAAACTGTTTAGAAGCAGAGATGAGATGGATCTAAGTCTCGCTTCCCCAGTCTAGTGATTCCTTCGTTATACCCACTGTTTTTACAATTCGATCCTGGAGGAACACCTATAATGACGTTGTAGAATTGTTTCAGCAAGGAATAGTGCCTTGGGCTCTGTTAGTTATTTTTCTGTCTGTCCAGCTAGCTTTTCTATCCTTATTCCTATAATTGAGACTAGTCCCCTAGTTATAGGAATCAGCAATAGAAGTCGGCAGCTGTTATAACTTATATCCCAAACAATTGTGATTGGCCCAAACAATGGACAAATCAGAGTTTGGTATTAATCCATGGATACTTGGTATTAATCCATGGATTTTTAGAGGCACCATGTGCTTTTGCATTAGAGTTGCTGATATGTGGTTATTGTTAACTTACGTTTGGTAGAAGGAAATTGGACCAGCACACAAAAATTAATAGGAATTAGAGAAGGTCAAAGAGAACCCTGAAGCCATCAAACCCAGAGTTCTAGGTTTTGAATCCATTAGTCTTTTGGTTCTTTGATTCTATGAACTACCCCATATCCCTCCTTGACTATACTAGTCAATTAATTTCGCTTTCAGTTAGAGTTCGGTTTAAGTTTCTTGCAACTAAAACACAGAGGCCTGACTACTCAAGGTGGAAAAGGGGAAGTCTGTTTCCCCTAAGGTTTCTTTCTGAATAAATGTCACTGTGAGTCACTGATCCTTATGTCTTCCGTGTTCAGTCATTCGACACCACTGCCTATTTACCACCAATTCATGAAAGCATCCAGGAAGTCAAGCCGAGCCACTTACTGTGAAGTTAAGTGAAAATCTCTCCAATACTAATCCTCTTTTCAAATGGCAGAATGTAGAGAGATAGTCTAAAAATGAGTCCCCATCTTCATTAAAATGCTCGGCTTTCTTCAGTGGAATCAAAAACACTGTAGCTAGAAACTTTTCTTCAGCACCACTAAAAAGAGGCATTGGAGTGAAGCATTTTCTTTAAAAAATTTTGTTTTCTTGCAGATAAACTCCTTAGTGGCCTTATGCACTAGGTTATTTCCTCCCAAGCACTTGTTTATTATCATGTAGACATGGGAGATGACATGGCTATTTGTTGTGCGTAAAATGTACTTATAATTCTCTTGCTGCCTCTCAGGAACAAGTTTTTGTAATTCAAAAGCCAATGGTCAATAGACTGAAAAGGGACAAGCCTTTTAAAATCACTGCAAAATTTCTTGCTCAGGACACTTAGGTCCTTTGGAGAATAATTTATGAACATATTGATGACCAGCAACTTACATAAAAACAATGAACAATAATAACTAGGATTCACAGACAAGGAAGATACACCTAAAAATATATTTGTGATGTTCTCATTAACCATAAAATTATTTAGCTTTGAACCGCTGACTTTGTATCAAGACTTATCAACAGTGGAGTGACTTTATGAGGTTAAGACATAGAGGGAATTATCGAATAGATTGATTACGCCTCAGGCTTAGTGTAGGATTATGTCTAATTTTCTTAAGTGCTGCTTAGACAATAAATAGGCCCAGAAGAAGCTCACAACATGCTGAATATCTGATATATCTCTAATCAGCCTTCAAAATATGGATTGATTGCCATTTCGAAAGCACTACTTTATTTCAAACCATGACTAGGGTATAAAATTCTATTTTCAGGTGGTTTACTACACAAATGTGACTTTCTTCTCTGTAAATGATTAAAACTTAATTTTTAAAAATCCGTAAACTGGAAAGAAAATTAAAAATCACTCTGTTTCTGATACCTCTCTTGGTATTTACTAATTAAAAACAAGAGTCAGCACCAAAATGTTAGCAGCAATTTTCCTGTGAATTCACAGCCTTAGAACAGTGGTATCCCTTCAAGAAAGCATTATTCAAAATGACAAGGACAGGATATCACTCGGCAAAGAACCATTAACGTTTAACCTTTCCCCTCTTCTCTGATGTTTTGTGGAAAATACGTTAGTAACAGATAATTTATCTGACTCATTCTGAGTCACTCTTGACCAAGCAATCTACCCTTTGGGGACATCTTTCTTTCCCCCACCTTCACAATTTTGTACATCTTTCATGCATTGAGTCTCCTTTGACTTTAGATAGAGATTCATATTTTAGAAGATGGAACAGTCAAAGCAAATGAATAATATGGACTTGCATGGGAACAGAATCCAACAAAAAATGGAATCAAAATTAAGAAAAATAATGAAAATGTACACACCTGAAGAACTTCAATTTCAATTATGAGGATGATCCAAATGTTTCTTTCTTTATAAGATTGGTTGCCAAGTTATAATTCATTTTGATGTCAACACACATGATATTATTAGTTACAACTTTATGAAAAAATTAGGGTTAAAGAAGATTATTATATAGGTTGGGAAGTTTGTTCATTTTTCAAGAGGCTTGAGGAATAATGAATATTTACCTTGGTGCACAGTTGTATTATCACCACCACCCCTTTCATCATTGTCATCCTTCTCCTCATCATCATCATTCATTAGTTACTCTAAAACAAGTCCCATGCTCAGCACTTTTACATACATGATCTTCTTAACCATCAAAGAAGTAGGAAAAAGAAAGGGCAGCAAATCCACAAGGTAAGCAGTAAAATCATTTGAAAACTGCATATGAAGTAGAGAGAAGTTAATAAATGCTCAAACGCATGGAGAAATCTGGTATAGAATCCAGAATTTGAATCCAAGCAATTGGAAAGTCTTGCTTTCAGTTCAGTTTCTTAATTCATGAAGATTTATGTGCAAGTGTCTTTATGCAAAAATTCTGCGATATTATTTGAATTGTATGCTACTCAAAGAGCATACAAAGAGTGAAGATTACTGAAATTTGAAAGATTCTCAACACTTCTGGAAAAGTCTCTGAAGACAAGGCTTTATTTTTGGTTACTATCACAGTAACCAAGTACATGTAATGATGCTAAATCATTTTAACTAATTAATATTTTATCAAAGTAAAACAAACATTGTGTTTACAGAATTAAATAGTGTCACCACATGCTTAGGATGAATGTCATAATCTCCTTCAACCCTCATCCCAAACTTGGAAGAAGAAACTGTCTTCTGGATCTTGCGTCTATATTTCCAAATAACAAGTTTATATTGACGTCTCTAAATGGATAGACTGTAGACTGATATTTAAATTTTGTATTGTGGCAGGTGAGGATTTTAGCTCTCCTACTGTCTACTTTCCCTACCTCTATTCTCCAAACATGGTTATATCATAATCTTTAGGTAATGCCATATTCAGTATTTTAATAATCATGACCACGTAAATATTGTTCACTTTTGAGTCACAGTACACTATGATTATACTTGCTTTCTTGTTACTCCTTCTTTTGTTTATCCTGGAGGTAAGCGTTCCTCATTTTTATCACTTATTAGTCTTTGAATCTTTTGCCAAGACTTCCTACACCCTCCAAAAGATCCCAAAATCCTCTCAATACAATATTCACATATTCAGAAAATCTATCAATTTCATTTTTTTTTCACCCTTTATAGATATCTCTTCTGGAGTCATTTCCTTACTGCTCCAAATTATACTAGTTGCTTTTATCAGGGCCTATTGTCCATATATTATCACAGGTTTTCCTTTGATCTCATCTAGGGAATTCCCTTGATCTCACTCCTGGAATAGATCTCTCTTCTTTGGATCCAATGCCTCCATTTTCTTCTTTTCTTTTTCATTATCTTTGTAGTGCATCCTGCATTTGAGTCCAGAACAGGGCATGGAAGGAAAATTTTTGAAACATTGGTTATGTCAACACATCATTATTCTTACTCAATTTATAAATCTATATTCAGTCATATTATTTATTAGAATGAATGAACAAGTAAATAAACAAATTCACTCTGATTTTTGAAGATATTTGATTGAATTATCTTCTGGCTTTCTGTGTGGATGTTGAGTCTCCTGCCAAGATGATGTCTAGTTCTTTGTATGAAACTTCCTTATTATTAAGATTTGAAAGATATTGGATCTTCTTTTTATAAGCAATATTTTGGGGAAAATACCATGAGCACATACCACAGAGTGGATCTTTTTTGAGTCTTTTTACATCTTTACTGTAGTATAATTGCTTTACAATGTTATGTTAGTTTCTGCTGTACAACAAAGTGAATCAGCTATACATATACATATATCCCCATATCCTCTCCCTCTTGAGCCTCCCTCCCACCCTCCCTATCCCACCCCTCTAGGTCATCACAAAGCATTGAGCTGATCTCCCTGTGCTATGTATCAGCTTCCCACTAGCTATCTGTTTTACGTTTGGTAGTGTATATATGTCAATGCCACTCTCTCACTTTGTCCCAGCTTCCCCTTCACCCCGTGTCCTCAAGTCCATTCTCTACGTCTGCGTCTTTATTCCTGTCCTGCCACTAGGTTCATCAGTACCATTTTTTTAGATTCCGTATATATGCGTTAGCATACGGTATTTGTTTTTCTCTTTCTGACTTACTTCACACAGGGGGATCTTTTTAAATTCATTTTCTTGGATGCTTCATGGACTCTTCTAATGTGGAGACTTATTTTATTCAGTTCTGGGATTTCTTTTCCAGTATCATTTCTTTACTAATTTCCTATTCTATTCTCTGTTGTGTTTTCTGGAATATCTCTTACAGGATATTGGACTGTCTGACTCATTCACACATATCTTCTTATATGTTCACCACTATTATCTAGATCTGTATCCATGTAATTTCCAAAAAATATTACAGACATATCTTTTAAAAATTAGATGCTTTTAATTTTATCTAATCATTTACTTAATTTATAAGATCCTTATTTTGTTTTCTAATTACAATTTGTATAACTTTTGTAAAGCTTCCTCTGTTCTTATTTTGGAATTTATCTGAGAATATTGATTATACTTTTTTTTTTTTGAAGTGTTCTACTTTCTGTAAAGTCTTGTTCATCCTAAGTTATTTGTGTTTTTGTTTTAAGTTTATTCACTTAGTCATCTTCCACCTTGGAAAGTTTCCTAAAATGTGCTCTTCAACTTTGGCTATCTGTTTATATTTCACTTGGTATGCCCCAATATCAATCTTTGGATGTCTCTTCTATGGAGTGGTTCAGTTTAGCCAGAGAAGGATGCTCTTACATCCTTCATTGAAGGTCATAAACCTCTCTGTTAGTTTTATAGAAACCAGGAAGAAAAAGACAGCTCAAATGTCACAGTTCTGTAAGCAGCATCCTACCTTCCTGGGATCCTGGAGTTGGAAGTAACTGATTCAGTTACTTCAAAGATTAGATCCCCTATCTCTTGGGATGTAGATGGTTTATCCACGTGACTATTAGTAATGGAAGTGGTAATCTTGGGTTTGTCTTTCTCTATATGCAAACTTTTAAAAAATCTCTCTTAGAAGCATATCCACCATCAACCTAACTGCACCTTTTTCAATAATATGTGCCTTCAAATTTCAGCTTTCCAGGAGTTGTCTGGAGTAAATCAGCTGCCACCTTGTTACTATTTCCTTCATCTACTATGGGGATTTGACATTTTTTTCTGCCCTGGTTATCCTATTACCGTGTCTTCAACTTTCCATCTTTTTATATTGTGATTTGGAGATATTTATTTATCTTTAGATTCATTAAGGCCAGAGTTTGCATTTCTGTTTCTTGTACTTCTTACAGCATAAGAGATGATAGGGCCTAAGAACATTTCTCTACTATCTTAAAACTAAAAGCCTGCTACCTATAAGATGGGGTCTATAAATTAATAAATTGATTAATAAACAACTACAAATATCAGTGGAAGTATTGGTTTAGTGATCATTGTAAATATGCCTCAAATCCTTGTTGAAAATTGAACCACAATTTTCAACAATTTTAAATAGTAAAAATAGACTGATTACATTTTTCTTTGCAACACAGCTTCTCTCCTTATATAGGAGATGCTGAAATTGACCAGTGGGTGTGGAGAACTCCACTGAGAAATATTAAACAAAGAAAATTGATAGCTAAGTAAATATAGTGCTTAAATTTAAATATATCTAGGAGCTCAGCTATTATTCTTAAGTACCTTAACCATCTCCCCCAAGTCTATCCATCCAGTTATGCAGAATGCAAAGAGATACCACTACTTACTCCACTATCTTCAATGGATAGATGATTACATCTATAAATACAAAAATGCTGCTTTAAAATCCACATCACACTCCCTAGGAATTTACATGACACATTTCAGTGACTCAAGCAATGATACTTGCTAATTGGTCACAGTTGCTGATTGGCTGATCCTTCATAACAGAATCTTGTGTTAAGTTTCTCAATGATTGCGAATGATAGGGTACCTATGATAATTTTATGTAGAACAAAGATATTATGAAAAAATAAGAGACATGATTTTAGAATTGATTTTATAAAACAATATAATTAGCCTATGAAAACTGTACTATGCACACTGTAGTTTAGGAAGTGCTCAGGTATAGAGAGTCCAAATAAAGCAGTTGCTAAAACTTACCAGCATATGTAGAGCACAAACATGTTCTTTGATGTTTCAGAGCTTCACTAAATTTTACCATAACTATTTAACATTGTAGTATACATGGTTGGTTACTTAATGTTGAATTCTCTAAAATTTCATCATACAACTTGTTAATAAGTCCAACCTAACTTTTTAAGAATACCTAATCAATGAGAATATTATCTTAACAGAATCCTACCAGCTTCTTAGAAGGAGAAAGTCATAAGTTGTGTATTTACAGGAATTGTTCTGAATTCAGATGTTTTAAGGGAAATCTTTCAGGTCAGGAAAACTATTAGGATAGGGAAAATTTTAAGATAACAATTCAGACTTGATGGATATAGTTAGGCAAGGGTCTTTAAATGATTCTTGTTAAGTAAACTTGTTTGATAAGCAAGCAGTTTGCTCAGGTAAATAAACTCTTACCTCAGATAAAAACGATTTTCAAGAATTCCCTGAAGAAAATAGGATTTGTATGTAGTTTTCTCTTTCTTGGGCAAAGGTTTTTCAGAAAACTCAACAAAGACAACTTAGGTGGTCTAAATTCATTTATTTCCTGGGCAAAATTTCCTGAACACAAAACTAAATAATGGTGATACAGGTAGTCTCAGTTATACTTCTCTTTAAATCAGTGTGCTTTTGGATCAGATGGCCTTATCCCAAACTCTAACAAATACATTCTGTTTTTTCTCAACCACTCTGATGCACTTTAGGTCAAAGAATAGAGAGGGAGGAGGGTCATCAGCAAAATGACAGCTCCAAATCTCTCTCCTCCAATTGAAACATTGAAATACAAGAAAAGCTATGAGTTCCAACTTTGTCAGAATGCTGGAAAAGAGTCAAAGATTTACAACAACCAAGCAAACACTAAATCAAGAAAGAAAACTTCAAAACGGTAAGAAAATTTTGTGGCATTTTTACTCGCACTTGTCCCATCCCCATCCCTGGAGTGGCACCACTACTGATGATGGAAGTGTATGTTCCCAGTGTGGAACTCTGAGCCCTCATTCTGGCAGGAATAGAGAAGCCATTCATCACGAATCATCATGTATGTCTGTTCTAACATGTATATTGTCTATCTGCACAATTGATACAAGGCACCCAACTTTCTTTCACCTGGCTCAGAATTCAAGCTGGAAAAGTGGTGGGCATTCCTCAGAAACACAGCAAGATGAACTAACAAACCACAGATATCTGGGGTAAGAAACATACAGTAGACTGCTTAAGGCCCAGAAGAAAAAGTTGGAGAGAACTTCTTTGGAAAATTAGGAAGTTCAAAAGGATTTTATGTGAATGGGGGATTTAGAAAGCCAATTTTGAAAGCTTGCTCAAAGCAAGATGCACACTCAGATAAGTTTGGAGAAGACCTTAAACTTTTACCTTAGGCTGAACCTAGGCTCAGTGCAAGACTGGCTAAGTGGTAAGGAAGTGCCCTGACACAGAGCCAAGATGCAAAGACTGAGACAGGCTGTTTTCATTTTTTTTTTCTTTTTGCATATTAGCTTCTTTTTAATCTCCACACACTTGAGAACATTGCTGTCCAAACAGTACCTGAACACAAGCTGAGAAACAGAGACAATGATCTTATATAATAAGGACTACAGTCTTTTCAAAAATATAGTTTGGAAAATCACTAAACAAATAGACTACTATAACCATCACCAATTTAAAAAAAAAAAAGCAAAATAAAAACAGCAAATTGGGGAATGAGGAGAATTTACATCTAGACTTACTACATTATAGTATTCAGATGTCTAGTTTTCAGAAATAAACTCATACACCTACGGCCAATTGATCTCAACCAAGGATGCCAAGATCATTCAGTGAAGTAAGAATAATCTTTTCAGGAAACTGTGCTGGAACAACTGGATATTTTCTTGCAAGAGTGAAGTTGAGGCTAACACCATATACAAGAATGAACACAAAATGGACCTAAATGTAGGCATCATAAAGCTCTTAGAAAAAATAATAGGATTAAATCTTCATGACCCTGTATTTGGTAAAGAATTCTTAGATATAACACCTAAAACATGAGCAACCAAAGGAAAAAAAAATAGATTAGTAGGACTTTATCAACATTTAAAAAAAACAACTTTTATGGTTAAATGACAGTATAAAGAAAGTGAAAATAGAACCCCTGTAAGAGAGAAAATATTTTCATATCAAATATCTGATAAGTGTCGAGTATATATAATATACAAAGAAAACTTGCCACTCAACAATAAAAAGATATTCCAATTAAAGTATGGGCAAAGAGTTTATAGATATTTCATCAAAGAAGATATACAAATGGCCAATAAATACATAAAAAGATGTTCAACATTATCAGGGAAATGCAAATCAAAACCACAGTGTTATACCACTTCATACCCACTAGATATAAAATTAAAAATTAAAAAACAGACAACAAACATTGGCAAGGATGTGAATAAAATGGAACAGCCATACATTGTCAGTGGGAATATATAAAAGTACAGCCACCAGGGAAAATATCTTGGCAGTTCCTTGAAAAGTTAAGTATAGAGTTACCACATGACCAAAAAATTCCAATTCTAGATAGATACCTAAGGGAATTAAAAACTTGTGTTCATGCATAAACTTTTACACAAATGCTTACAGCAGCATTATCCGTAATAGCCAAGACATGGAAACAACCGAAATATTCACCAGTAGATGAATGGCTAAACATTCATCTGTTGAATGTATTCAGTGCTACTGCTGGTGATCTTCCTCCTCCTAACAGAGCCTTAAAAAATATCAAAGTACTGATGCAACATGAATTAACCTTGAATACATTATACTAAGTGAAAGAAGCCAGAAGCAAAAGACCACATATTGTATGATTCCATCTAATGAAAATCCAGAATAGGCAAACCCATAGAGATATAAAGTGAATTGATTGTTAGTAGGGGATGGGGTTGGAAAGTCTGAAAGTGAATACTAATGCATACAGGCTTTCTTTGTGAGGTGATGAAAATATTCTGGAATTAGAAGGTCACACAATCTTGTGAATATACTAAAAATGTTTACACTTTAAAATGGTGAATGGACATTGTACCATGTGCTTTTGAACAAGACCTTCATTTTTAAAAGGAGGTACGTATAAAGCGACAAACCTTTCTTTTACTGAGCATGGTTTCAGTTATGAGTTAAGACTCAGCTTGTAATCATGGCTGTGTCTGACTTGAAGGCAAACTCCATCTGCTAAAGAAGCAATAAACCTTATAAATTTGTGATGTTATTAGCTGTTGAATCAACCATTCCTTTATCTAGCATGTGTCTGGACCGCTTGTTATATGAGATAGTGAATCTCCTTATTGTTTAAGCCCTTTTTGGGAAGGGTTTGGTTCCTTGGAGCCCCAAAGCACCTTATATGAATTAAGAAGTATAGATAGTAGAGACAAGATAAGTTGCTATTTTAGATTATAATATATAGAATTTCAATATACACCACAGCATTCTTCCCAATACTACACCATTAAGGTATTACTGATCAGCAAAATATATATAAATCAAAAAATAATTGTGAATTGATTTCATATCTATCTATATTTTCTTTGGAATTTGCTATAGATCAGTCATTAAAATTCATTAATTACCTAAATCATTTGTCAGTTGTAGCAGATGTTGTCAGTGCCTCACTCATATTCCTCAGACCCACTATTTTGGTGTGCGTACAGCAATTTCCAACTGCCAGTAAATGTATCTCAGAGCCTAAGGCATTTTGCAGAACCACAGAAAGCTGTTCAGCCATGCTTGTGTTATAGAACAGAGTGTCAGAGAATCAAAACTCTGAGAGCAGTTCTCAACCAATGAGTCTCAGAAGTTCACGAATAAATATCCAGCTCCCTTTTCTTTCTGGTGAAATAATTCAAAGGATTGTGTTTTGCACCATGTTTCAGAGCTTTGTTATAAAACTGAACTCCAGAGACTCATTGTGGTTACTGGCTTGATATACTCTTTGTTTCCTCTCTTCCCTTTAATACTTCCCTATCAGCCTACCAGTGTTCCCTGCACCTGCCACGTTAAATATTTGCTTTCAAATTCTCGTCTCTTCCAAAGAGACTCAAACTTAAGTATTAGAGTGCTACAAAAAAATAAAGGCAAAATTATCAATCTGGAGATATATGTCTTATTACTTATTATTAATTATTACTTATTATTACTTATTACTACTTGTACTAAATTTTTCATCACAGTCTTCACTTTTTTGTCACTGGGAAGCCCTAGAAATGAACGAAGATTCAAGAGTAGTACTAAGTGAAGCCGTTAACGTTATTAAGAGTGAGGAACTGAATCCATGGCCTTTCCCCACTTCTGCTTTGTTAACAGTGTGATTACCAATAACTCCTATTTCTTTTTTTTTTTTTTTTTTTTTTTTTTTTGCGGTACGCGGGCCTCTCACTGCTGTGGCCCCTCCCGTTGCGGAGCACAGGCTCCGGACGCGCAGGCTCAGCGGCCATGGCTCACGGGCCCAGCCACTCCGCGGCATGTGGGATCTTCCCGGACCGGGGCACGAACCCGCGTCCCCTGCATCGGCAGGCGGACTCTCAACCACTGCGCCACCCGGGAGGCCCCCTCCTATTTCTTACTGAAGCTAATTGGACTTCTTACAGAAAAGTTCTCATTAATAGTTTTTGCTTGTTTGGAGAAAAATTATTTAATATATTATGTTCACTTGAAGAACTGCATTATATATTAAAATAACATGTATTGCTAGTATATTTGGTCATCTGAAAAACTAAAATTAATCTGTAGAAAGCAAGCTTCATCAGTATTTAATGTATAAGAAAGTGAATGGAAAAACTAGAGCCATGCTTTTCATGCTTAGGTTACGATGAATGGTGTTGATTTGGTCATCTGAAAACATAGTTACTAATTCATTCAGTCAGCTTTGCATCTTTTAAAGTCTTGTATAATCCTTTTGGTAGTTCCTTCCCAGTCTGCATGACAGCAATGAATAGATAAAATATACTTTTTTCCTATCTCCACAAAAATATTCTCCACAAACTTGACAAGTTCAGAGAGAAATCACACTCAGCGTTGCTTCAAATGGCATTTGTAGAAAAGTGCTGTTGAATAGAATCATATCATTTTGGTTAGGGACTAAATCTTAGTAGTCAGTCCCCTAATAATAACAACAACAACAACAACAACAACAATAATATATACACAAATGAAGGGTTGGCATTAAGACCAAACTAGAAAATGAAATCACCTTGTCAGCTTGCTATTTCACCATTTTAAAACTAAGAGCAGTATGCCAAATGTATTGATCCAACACTGCTATATCCTTCTCACTGGGGACTTGATTTTTAGATCCATCTTTTGTAAATTAATTCGATTTATTGTCATTTATCTTTACTTGTTTATGTTACTCCATTGCCATTAAAATAATAGTGTTATGTTTTCATTGTCTATCTATTTACAATTAGCTTTTATTTATGGCAAACACATAGATTTTTAAAATTTGTTCTAGTGATATAAAATCTCCATTTGAAATAAATCTAAGAATACTAATTGAGTCAATTTAGACATTATTAAATGTATATTAGTGCATAGAAATGACAAAAATAGATGGAATATGACTACAGCAGAAGAAAATCTGTCTTAAAATTGGAATTGGATCCTGTCAAACCTGAAAGAACATAGTTTTGGGACTATCCTGTGCTACCTGTGTGAACTTAATCACTTCCCTTTATTCTTCTGGGCTTCAGTTTCCTTCCAAAAATATTGCACCTTATAACCTAATATTTTATGATTTTTTAACTACTATTCATAAAACTTTCTATTGTTCCATAACCTTTTACATGTATAATTAAAGTAATTTTTTTCTACATTTTGATCTCTAAATCTCCTACTTCTTGATTCTGCTACATATGCCTCAGAGTAGATTGTACTTTTGGTTGTGATTTTCACTGTAAACTCATCTTTAGGGGGTTCTTTTTTCTTAGAATGGACAACCCAGAGCATCAGCAAATTTTTACCACTTGGAATAATTTCTTTGTTGCTGGCATCTTGAGATTTTTGTTCTTTTTTTCCTTCCTTCCTTCCTTCCTCCCTCCCCTCCCCTCCCCTCTTTCCTTCCTTCCTTCCTTCCTTCCTTCCTTCCTTCCTTCCTTCCTTCCTTCCTTCCTTCCTTCCTTCCTTCCTTCCTTCCTTCCTTCCTTCTCCTTCTCAAACAGACAATGCCACTACTTACTTGCTTTTGTTATATTTTATCCAGAAGTTCTATTTACTATCTGGGACTGAAGGGTATCATTCCACATCAGCTCATTTGTCATACTACTAAAGGTTATTTCATATTTATAGAATATAATGGGAGCTTAGATTTGTATTGGTATTAGGGAATAAATATGTTTTTAGCTGGATCAACTTGTTCTTTTTAATCATAACTAGATTCCATTACAAAATCTAATCTATCCGTTCACATTAGAAAATGTTAAAATAAGTAGAGAAAGCTATTTTTCATGGCATTCTACCTTTAGTTTCTTATATTTCAGCATATAATTTTTTGATTAAAATACAAATGTTTCCAAAATTCTAAATATTGTTAAGAAAATCCACTGTCCTATTTAAGGGTCCATAATTCTTTACATTTAGTCATGTAATGTGTTTTCTTGTCAAATGTGATTTACTATGTAATTGAATAGATTTTCATTTAAACATGAAGCACTTTCTGAAAATCATTGACATGTGGAAATGGCAACATTTCCCCGTAAGCCTTGAAAACAATTATGTTAAAGGACCAATTCTGATTGACTTTAAGAAGTTCAAGAGTTCAGTAAATAAAATAGGTCAAGTGTTAGTCATATTTTTATAGTGTAGCAAATGTGTGTGGCACTTGGACACAATATTTCACTGAGTTCACTGTCCTCAATCACACTCATTCATTACTTTTTTGTTTCTAATTAATGAATATTTGTCCTTCAGAACTTAGCTTAAACATTACTTTTTACATGAAAACTTCTATGACCATCTGAATTGGTTATAACATATGCTTATATAATACCTGGTAATTGTGTATGTCACACTTTATCAGCATTATGTGTTTAATGTCTATCTTTTTCCCATTGCCCTATAACCTCTCTGAGGGCAACAACTCTGTAATCTGGTTTCCCTTTATATCTCCAATCCTTACACTCTTTGAGGATGGAAGATGCTGAAGAAATGTGTTGAACGCAGAAGTGAATATATAAACAAATACATGTTCCAAACTATTTCTACACATAATTTCAAAACACATGTTGAAAAAAAGAATGTGATATAATGAAATCAGAATAACTGCTACTTTCAGGTGTTGGTCAAATATGCTCTCTGTAACCATGAGCTTGACTGATAGTAAAGACCATAACTGTCCTTGGCTGCTCTTCCCAAGGTTGAAAAATAGGGGTCTTCACTAAGCCAGATTCATTTCCTCAACATCTTTTGTATTATCCCTGCTGCTTGGGTCTCAATTCCCTTTTATATAAAATGAGGATCATGTACTGGAATGACCTCTAGGGAAAAGTTTTCAATTAATACACAAACCAGACTTTTCATACTTGATTTTTATGTTTTCTACAGTATACCTTGTTATTTTCTTTCTGATATTCCAGGGGGAACTTAATACTTCTTTAGGAATTCCTTCATTCCGAATAAATACTAAAACCAAAAAAGATTAAAAAAGAAATAGCCATAGGTCTTGATTTTATTTAGTTTTTCCTCTTTTGGCATTTTTATTCCATGAAAATAATTTGCTTGGTCCACGATTGTTGTACATCTTGACCATCCAGCCTATTTGAGTACCTCTAAAGTAGCTGCTTATTTAATCAATAGAAAAGGAGACCTGAAAACAAGTTAACTGAATGCTTCCATAATCATACTTATTCTAAAAGCTACATCCCCAAATCTCAGTTTTGCTAACAAATATCACTACTCTCGAGGGGTTTCTCAGAAAGATATTAAATTCTGTTCATTTTATAGACTTTATTTCCTCCCAGCTTGCAGTATTTAGATGGTCTCTGACTTGTTTTCCGTTACTTGCATTGTTGCAAGTTGGCAGCAGACAATTTTCTAGTGTATTTATTTAAAGACCACCTTCAAATACAACTAAAAAAAATATGATGTGTATCCTGTAAATTAGAATTTAGATAGAAAATATAGCATTTTCACGGCAGGATTTTTTTCTTTCTTTTTTTTTTAACATATTTATTGGAGTTATAATTGCTTTACAATGGTGTCTTAGTTTCTGCTTTATAACAAAGTGAACCAGTTATACATATACACATATCCCCACATCGCCTCCCTCTTGCTCCCACCCTCCCTATCCCACCCCTCTAGTTGGTCACAAAGCACCCAGATGATCTCGCTTTGCTATGTGGCTGCTTCCCACTAGCTACCTATTTTACATTTGGTAGTGTATATATGTCCATGCCACTCTCTCACTTTGTCACAGCTTACCCTTCCCCCTCCCCGTGTCCTGAAGTCCATTCTCTATGTCTGCATCTTTATTCCTGTCCTGCCCCTACGTTCTTCAGAACCGTTTTTTTTTGTTTGTTTGTTTGTTTGTTTAGATTCCATATATATGTGTTAGCATACAGCATTTGTTTTTCTCTTTCTGACTTACTTCACTGTGTATGACAGACTCTAGGTCTGTCCACCTTGCTACAAATAACTCAATTTCATTTCTTTATATGGCTGAGTAATATTTCATTGTATATATATGCCACATCTTCTTTATACGTTCATCTGTCACTGGACACTTAGGTTGCTTCCATGTCCTGGCTATTGTCAATAGAGCTGCAATGAACATTGTGGTACATGACTCTTTTCGAATTATGGTTTTCTCAGGGTATATGCCCAGTAGTGGGATTGCTGGGTCGTATGGTAGTGCTATTTTTAGTTTTTTAAGGAATGTACATACTGTTTTCCATAGTGGCTGTATCAATTTACATTCCCACCAACAGTGCAAGAGGGTTCCCATTTCTCCATACCCTCTCCAGCATTTATTGTTTGTAGATTTTTTGATGATGGCTATTCTGATTGGTGTGAGGTGATACCTCATTGTAGTTTTGATTTGCATTTCTCTAATGATCAGTGATGTTCAGCATCCTTTCATATGTTTGTTGGCAAGCTGTATATCTTCTTTGGAGAAATGTCTATTTAGGTCTTCTGCCCATTTTTGAATTGAGTTGTTTGTTTTTTTTGATATTGAGCTGCATGAGCTGCTTGTAAATTTTGGAGATGAATCCTTTGTCAGTTGCTTTATTTGCAAATATTTTCTCCCTTTCTGAGGATTGCCCTTCCATCTTTTTTAAGGTTTCCTTTACTGTGCAAAAGCTTTGAAGTTTCATTAGGTCCCATTTGTTTATTTTTGTTTTTATTTCCATTTCTCTAGGAGGTGGGTCAAAAAGGATCTTGCTGTGATTTATGTCATAGAGTGTCCTGCCTATGTTTTGCTGTAAGAGTTTTATAATGTCTGGCCTTACATTTAGCTCTTTAATCCATTTTGAGTTTATTTTTGTGTATAGTGTTAGGGAGTGTTCTAATTTCATTCTTTTACATGTAGCTGTACAGTTTTCCCAGCACCACTTATTGAAGAGGCTGTCTTTTCTCCATTGTATGTCTTGTCTCCTTTATCAAAGATAAGGTGGCCATATGTGTATGGGTTTATCTCTGAGCTTTCTATCCTGTTCCATTGATCTATATTTCTTTTTTTGTGCCAGTACCATACTGTCTTGATTACTGTAGCTTTGTAGTATAGTCTGAAGTCCAGGAGCCTGATTCCTCTAGCTCCATATTTCTTTCTCAAGGTTGCTTTGGCTATTCGGGGTCTTTTGTGTTTCCATACAAATTGTGAATTTTTTTGTTCTAGTTCTGTGAAAAATGTCCCGGCTGGATTCTACTGGTATATTAATTCCTGTTGTAGCCTCAGATATTTGGCTTATAAATAAGGACATGTCATAAACAATTCAACTCCTCCTAAGTCTAGTAATAGTTTAAACAGCTTTTTCAAAGGCTGGTTCATTCATTTGACTAAGTAAATCTGTAAGGTACAGCTGCAAACTACCAATGAATCTGTGATACCACATTAAAAGAGCAAGAGCTGAAACATTTCTGTTTATGCTCTTGTGAGAACCAGTGTGTTATTTGTGTAATATTCTTTGTAGCTAAAATTAATACCTAGATACTTTAGAGTTAGTTGTGCTATATAAATCAGCATTTGAATCTTATTAGTAATCCCCCCCCATTTTTTTTTTTAATTACAGTTGTTTCAGTCTGGTACAAAATACTTCAAGCTAAATTTGAATATTAAAGAGTTTTATGGCAGCATTTTGGCTGCTTCTTGTAGTGAGTTCCCTTTGGAATTGCAGTCTTAAGTTTTATCTGGCTTTTTAAGGAAGTGATTAATTATTTTACTGTGGTTGTTTATAATGTGTAACTCTGATTACTTCAGTGTTACATGGGCTCTAGTGTTAAATTATTTCTTTTTTATTTAGTTTAAAGGATTTCTCGGCTATACTTTTTCTTAAACCTAAAACAAAAACAAAAACAGTCAGCCCTTGGGATCATATATGAAATTTGAGACCACATATATATCCAAGATTTGGAAGTGAGAATTTTTAACTCTAAAATCTATAGAGGTAACCCAGAGGTATAAAGAATCTTCACATTTTAAACTTCAAAGAGACTTTAAAAATCACCTTGTTTAATCACAGTACAATTCCATTATGGATTCAATCCTTTGATATATCTTGTCTACCATATAAACTATAATTTATGAACTAATTATTAATACATTTCCTATGTTTTTTCACCAAAGTAATATGTACTTAACATTCAGAAATTCTGATCAGTATATAATAATTATTGGGACATTAAAAATTAATTTCACGCCAGAGTGCAGAAACTACATTTTTTGGGTACGGTTTGTGCTTTACGATTAGACAGTAGTTTTTTAAAATAATAAAATGATCCTGCACTCACCCCATTGCCAACTATCAAGAATTTCATTTTATAAGGAACAAAGGGCCATAGTAAGCAGTCTGCATTACCATGGGTTAGTAATCAGATAATTAATTGATACCTTAGAAAATTGAGCCCAAGAGTCCGCATAAAACAATGAATGCTATAGAAATTCAGAGCTTGGGACATTGTTGTTTTTAAGTTTCTTAATACTGTGGACTATTGCTTTATCTCCAGAATTTTTCACTGTGCCTGGCATATAATTAGTGTGCAATGCAAGTTCCTTGAATAACTGAACTAAATGAACAAAATAAAACACTGAGTAACTTTAGTATTGTGAGTGGAAATTTGAGATATCTGTGTTCCTACAGTGAGCGTGGAGAAGGACAATCTTAGAAACATAGATGAAGAGAATTTAAAAATAACTTGGTCTAATTCCTCCTTTTGCAGTCTCAAGACATAGCATGTGATAAAGATCATACGACTGACTTACCAAGGGCATAGTTAGGTCTTGAACTCAAGGCTTCTAGGTGTGATGAAAATAATTTTGCTTACTTCATTCTTCATGTACAGCCAAGGAGGATTGCTGTATTTATCCAAGAAGGTGATATTCCCTAAGTAGGAATTAATACCTAAAGACCCCTGTTTTATACACTCTGCTTCTGTTCACTTTGGCTTAAATCTATGATAAAGGTTGTTAGCAATCCTGATAGAGGTTGCTGTTGAATTTCTTGATCATGGTGTTTATAATGCTTCAAGCAATGTCATTCAGCAGGCAGCTTAGTTGGTATTGATTTTACTAAAAAGAAAAATGTATCCATATAGCATTCCTGAATCATTTGTTAGTAGACTGGCTGTTAGTTATGATCTGTATCTATTAGATTTAACTCTGGTCAAGTGGCAATGTAGGTGCAGCAGTTGGATCCTATCTATCAAGGAATGATGTGTGATGTATTTTTTTTAATGTGACAGAACTCCTCTAGTCTGAGCCACAAAATTGAAAATTGGCAATCTGTACACCACATTCAAATCTTCTGGTCGTGGGAAGGTATCTTTGGGGGGAATTTGAAGCCGATAACATAAAATGGCAGATTGTTCTGTCAACTGCTAACAGGTACCACTTACATCGTTGTAGCTATACGACTATTTAGCTATTTTTAACAGCTAGCAGGGAAGGTCCTATTCAATCAGATTGGATCAGTCAGAAATGGAAAACTTTATGTGTCTCATATCTTCATGGCTTATTGCCCCATGTGCCTGGAAACATCTTTTACATCCCATGTTTACTACAAGAAATGTTTCTTTATAACTGTAATATTTTCCCCCAATATCCTTGGTAAGAAAGAATAGTAAAACCCACTTTTAGTCTCGATAATTCCACAAGTGTGATTCTGGATAAGTCATGTATTGCTGTATTTGTACTCAGAGAGTTTTGAAATGTATGATGGTACGTACCATAATATTAACACCTAAATATCAGATTCCATAGAAAGTCTTTAACCTATGTGATCTCACTTAATTATTATAAAATCGTAAATATAATCTTCATTTTATTGATGTGGAAAGTGAGGCTCAGATAGAATTTGTTGCTGATCTAAATTATGACAGAGCTAATTATGAATGCTGGTGTTTGTAGTTCCAAAGACCACACTATTTTTACTATATCATACTGACATGTTGCTCATTATGGAGGCTTGTCTTTTACTAAATTTCTGAATGTATACTGTAGAGTGGTGTCCTTGGATATCTATAGCACAGAAAGTTAACTGACAGTGATTCTGTCTAATTTACAAACATAAATGGAATTCAAATGCATATGGCATTTGCAAGGTTAAAAGTCTCATAGGGGCTTCCCTGGTGGCGCAGTGGTTGAGAGTCCGTTTGCCGATGCACGGGACACGGGTTTGTTCCCCAGTCTGGGAGGATCCCACATGCCGCGGAGCGGCTGGGCCCGTGGGCCATGGCCGCTGAGCCTGCGCGTCCAGAGCCTGTGCTCCGCAGTGGGAGAGGCCACAACAGTGAGAGGCCCGCGTACCGCAAAAAAAAAAAAAGTCTCACAGAAGATGATGTCTATACATGCTTCGTAATCTTAGAGTTCTTTCTAAATTGATTATGGGTGTGTGTGTGTGTGTGTGTGTGTGTGTGTGTGTGTGTGTGTGTGTGTTAGGGAACCTGGGGGCTTCTGTGGAATAATCCTTGTTTCAAGCAAGATTTTTCTGATTCTAATTGCAAAATTATCTTGCTTTGGCAGGGCTCCTCAAATTTTCCTATGATCTCCCGTTCACATTGTTCCCCCAAAGAGATTTCAATTTAAAAAACTGGCTCAAAATAATAGATGGCATTTGTTAACACTGATAGATTCATTTTCTTCTTTAATCAACATCAATTTTCTTTTTATTTAAAGTTAAAAGAAAACAATATTTAAGTAGTGGAAGTAGTGAATAAAGCTTCCAAATCCTTTCATTATTAATGTCCCAATGGTGTTTTCTTTTGTCTTGAAGTTGTACAACTATACAAAATCTATTTATGTATAATTGAAATAGTCGATTTTTAGTTTATTTTGTAATTAGATGACTTTTGATGTCACATATATATGCATACAGAGACATGAACATGCACTCATTACTGTGGAATCCAAATTACGCAGATCTGTAGCTTTAATAGGGTAATTTTAAGCTATATTTATTGGTCTGAACTTTAGCAGACCAGATCTAAAAAATAGTTTTAAGATTAAGGAGATTCTCAGTCATAAAAAGAGTCTCAGAACTAATCAGATTCTTACTGATATACCAAGAGAAATATGGTATATGACCGAAGAGAAATATTGGATTCACTGATTATGTTGCAATATGATCACTTTTTTGATTGTTTCAGCTGAAAGTTACACCGGGAAAATATTTTCAGAATCATTCAAAATGCTGGTATATCTGGAACAATATTCCTTTGAACATGTCTATTTTGTTTAGACATACAAGTAAGAACAGACAAAGTGTGATTCCACTCCCACGCTGTCGTCCTTGGAAAGTTTCCTTTTAAATTCAACTGTCTATGAATGTGCAAAGAGGGTGAAAGTTTTTCTGTCATATTATGCTTAGAAACTTGTAAGACTTTCAGAACATAGCAAATTGAAAGAAAAGAGATTGAATTTAAGACAACATTAAAAATGAACTAGACACATTGGTACTTTCAACAAGGTTACTAGAAACCTCTCTTTCTAATAATAACCACAGAAATAAAGGAAAAGAAAAAATCTCTTAAGTGATACAGCTTTGATCTAAATGGAAAGACTGCAAAGCATGCAATTATAGGTGTGTAAAAAGTCAGGAAGTGAAAAAGCCAAAATAATGAGAGATTCTTTTAATATCTAGTGTCACAAAGTTGCAGTCCTGTCAGAAGTTTTGGTCTCAAGAGGAATCTTGGAAAGGAAAAAAAAAAGCCTCAGAAAATAATAACTAGAACTTGGCAAAGAAAGCTCCTTTATGAGAAATGCCTGCAGGGCAGAAATAATTGGAAGCAGAGGCTTCCTTTGCCTTGACAGGTGCCCCTTGGTTCCACCAGGAGTGGATCCCCTAAAACACCCAAAAACAGAGTAAAATAAAAAATTATCTGGGGATGATCTCAACATTGTATTTGGACAAACAGAGGAAAAAGTGAAGAGAGATAGTAACTTAAGTGGACATTCAAACCATGTCCACCACGGGGCTAGAAGGCAATTATTGGGGTAGTGCAGGGCAAAAGATGCTTTAGCCTGAAGTATCCAGTGAGTATTTCCTCGGATGACTGGGGTAACTGTTTTCATATCCCTATCCATTTTTTTGAGTGTTGAGCTGGTCTGAGAAACATTAGTGCTTAGCAGAAGGAAACTTCCCTCTTGGTGGCAGTGCAAACAGTGCCTTTGAGAGTTCATTTCATCTACCAGAAGGTTCAACACTCAAGAGCATACTGGTGGAGAAAGAAGTATATCAACAAGTACTCTTTCAGCACCAATGCCAGTTTAGCTGCCAAGATAGAACCAAAAATATGAGTCAAGTAAAACAAAAGGTTGAAAGCATTTAAAATTTATTTTAAAAATCTAGTATCAGAACTTAAATCCTTTATTATGTAGTGAAGCAGTTTAAGATTATCTATTTATCTATCATCTGTCTATCCAAATGGCTGTTTTATGAACTTCTTCCCAGTAAGAAGCATTGCATATTTCTAAAAGATTTGGTTGATGGGAAATGTTGAAGAAAGGAACTGAGGTTCATAATATTATAACATGGAAATATAAAAATATTTTGAAAACTAATATTTCCCTCTATTCACCTTAGAACTTTGCTATTATAAAAATACTTAATTTAGTAGAGTGATACCTGAAGAATTTTATGTTTAGAATGGGTCAAAGGATAACATTTAAGATGGTTTGACTGTGACAGCATGGTTGAGCTTGAACCTATGTTTCCCAGAATCCCCTTCATTGTATAGTTGCAGGTTGAATTTGGTGAAAAAATGAACTTGCATGAGATTTGGACAGTATAAGTGAAGTAGTGACTAATACTTTCTGCAAGTTACCTTAGCCAGATGCAGTCCTTAGGTATCCTCTCTCTCATCTACTCTGTGTCGACTCTTCTTCCTGGTCTGTCACCAGAGGCTTGGCTGCATAACCACAGAGGAATCCCAACTTTCCATTGATCTCCTTCCCTTCCTTTCATCATGCTGTAGAGAAAAAGTACTAGATTAGGAAGTCGGAAGCCTTCCATTCTTATCCAGGTTTTCCCATAGCTTCAAGACCTTGAACAATCACTTACTTACTCTGTGCCTCAGTTTCCTCAATTATATAATAAAGGTATTGGACTAGAGAAGCTCTCAGATCCTTTACAGGTCTAAACATTGATCTATGTCTCTGCTAGGCTTTTATTACCAGTTGCCTTGTACAGGAGGTGAATCGAGTGAATGATTTCATCACTTCCTCAGGTGTGCACGCATGCTTGACCCCACAAAGCCTGCTGCCTCCTGAAATCAATTTTGTGCTCCGTGTTTTATTTCTGCTCTGATAGACAAAACTCTAGAAGCTCTACTTTGAAAAAACTTATTTTAGTGTCCTGAACTTTTTAAAAAAATATATGAGAAAAACAAGTGTAAGTGGCTTGTTACCACTGGGGATGAAATAATTACATTATGGGCATAGGGAAGCATTGATGCAGCAGTTTTCTATATTTTTAGTTATTTTGAAACAAATATAAATTATGCCACAGTTAAGAGTATATATTTAAAGTTGAAATAGTAAAAGAGAGTTGCAAGGCGAGATTTAAATGAGGACAGATTGGACTGGTTTATTGTTTGGAGTAAAATTGAGGTGTAAAAGTAAAAAGATTCCAGAATGTTCTTTTTTTAAACTTTATTTATTTATTTACCTTAGGCTGCGTTGGGTCTTCGTTGCTGCGCACAGGCTTTATCTAGTTACGGCGAGCGGGGGCTATTCTTTGTTGCGGTGTACAGGCTTCTGTTTGCGGTGGCTTCTCTTGTTGCAGAGCATGGGCTCTAGAGCACAGGCTCAGTAGCTGTGGCGCACGGGCTTAATTGCTCCGCGGCATGTGGGATCTTCACAGACCAGGACTCAAACCCATGTCTCCTGCATTGGCAGGTGGATTCTTAACCACTGCGCCACCAGGGAAGTCCTTCCAGAATGTTCTTAATTGTCAGGAAAAAAAATTTTCAATTAGAAAGTCATTAGTAAGAATGATTTAATTATTATAATAAAATGCTAACATAATCAAAAATACTTCTAAAGAGATCTTATATGTTTTAATATGTAATGATTGAATAATATCAAGTTCAGTGTACACCTATTTTGATTTGCAGGCTAATAGCAAGTTCAGGTGACTGATCCTCAGTTCAGCTCAGAGCTTAGTACCATACTCTTTCATCTTCCTTTAATCATAATATTCAGCTTATCAATTACTTCAAATCACTTAGGGAATACTGAGTTATCTGATCATTCCTTTGTCCAATCATTTGATGGTTAATGTGGAAGTACTTACCACATGCTGGAAATGTGCAAGAGACTCAATGCATTTTCCCATTTAATCTTTATAGGAACTATGGTAGATTATATTATTACCTATTTTCTCCATATGAAGAAATTGAGACTTAGAAACCTCAGGAATTGGCCAGAGAACACTTAGAAAGTCCCAAACAAGGGTTTGAAGGCCAATGTGCCTGATTGCAAAATCCACACTTCACATTTACAATATACTGGCTCTTAAGTATAATCCCATATGGTATCCAGCTGTAACTCTCTATATAAGTCTCCTGCTCATGGAAGTAGAAAATGAGTCCAGTGAAGTTAAGTGGCTTGTCCGTGGCTTACATAGTCAGGGGTACAACATGCTCAAAAGATCGGAGATGCTTGTGTCTAGATACAGACAGAATTCACTTCGGAGGGAGAATAGCAGTTGTATTCACTCAAGGTCTCTTCTTTTAACCTGTATTATTTCAAGTCACTAGTCTCTTGCTGTTTTGTGTACACAGTCTAAAAAAGTTGCTAAATATAGAACTCTGATGTGAAGAATATTCCATCTGAAGTCAGAAAGATGAACCAGATAACCTTTCCTATTTTTTTCAAGACAGCCAAATAATCTTTATATTTTCCTAAGGTTATTGAGTAATTCTAAGTAAAAGTTCATGATCATTTGTTTTTATTTCTATTTTATTTTATATTGATGCAAGCAGTCATTTTTTGTTATTTTCTTATGAATTAAGATGCTAAAACTTCTGTTATATCTAAATATTTTTAGTGAGAAAGCTTGAACAAATGGTTACATTGACAATTACCATTTTCTTTTTAAAAGGTGCAGTAAACTAAAGTATGATGATATATGCCTATGAAATTCCTAATTTTGTCTGTTTGACACAAAAAACTTTTCAGGTTCAATCTACATTTGAACCCTTTGTGTTCAGTCGTAGCAAAGTATGGAAATCTAACAAACAAGATTAACTATATATTAAAATTACATTTTAAATTTAATCAGTTCATTTAATAAATGCAATTTCTTCTTTACCTCACTTTTCAACTATTAACACTAAATAGAATTTAAAATCAGAAAATTTTCTTTATAGTATTAATATCAGAAAGCATCAATTGTTTACATTATTAGTACTCTACCTCTTTATCTCCACACATGCCAAACCATTCACTTTTTTATTGTTGCATAATAACCTTCATGTAACTCTTAAGCTCAGTTCAACTGTGAGCTCTTTTGAGAAATTGTCTCTGATGCCTCCAAAATATTCTGCTGTGGTAGGCTGGTTAAAAAGCATGTCCCGAGCTCATCACCTCTTTCTATATCCAAGCCCTCTGCCATGTGACTTGATAGTGCTTTCCATCATGAGTAGAGTAGGTTTGTCTACCCTGTGAATCTAGGCTGGTTATGTGAATTGCTCTGTCAAATAGAATGCAGTGTACATGAAACTCTGCCGGTTCCAAGGCCCCATACACTACTGCATGCTCTCTTAATATGTTGCTATTACCATGAAAACAAGCTCTGGATAATCTGCTGGATAATGAAAGACACAAGGTTAGTCATTATGTCAGATGACTGCCAGCTGAGTACCAGGCAAGAACGAGGTCCATCCTAGGACATCTAGCCCCCAGCTCACACACCAGCTGAGTACAGATGTGTGAGTGAGCCCTGCCAAGATGGGACAAGCCTGACCCAGATCATCAGGACCAACCAGTCTACTCATAAGTGTAAGAGCAATGATAAATGTATGTTTGTTTACTACTCTGTTTGGGGGGTGATTTCTTATCAATATTTTGATAGACCTTGTTGATGCCAAGCACTTATTCCTCTCCCGTCACAATTAACACTTCTTACATATGCCTTTAATCTCTAATCATTTCAGCTATACATATCTTGAATCCTTAAGTATTTTAAAGACCATAGAAGAGCTGTGTGTGGTTCTTGTTACCCATTTTTAAAATATAATTTTTAATACTCAACAAAGTACCTATATTAGTGGGAGGTTTTATAGAGTAAAGGAAAGAACTGTGGAATAAGCATCTGCTAAGCTAACTGCATGTACTACTTCTTTCCCATAAGTGACCTTTGGCAAGTCTCTTAACCTTTCTGTACTTTCTAATTTTAAGCCGAGTGTTAGCCACCACATCACACTTTAGAGAGAACAGCATCTTGATACTATCCTCCTACTTTGGTAATGAAGCCAGAAAACGTGCACTTTTAGTTTCCATTTTACAGCAGGGCCCAGATTTGAAAGCCTTACTCGCTCCAAATTCTATTGGACATCTCTATCACTTTGTACCACATTAGCATTTCAAATGGTGTCTCCTTCCAGTAGCTTTTGCCTTTGCCAATATATTGAACAGGATAAAATGTAAATTAACTGATTTTTTTGGTAAGGAATGTAAATAATATTAATATATTTCTTACAGAACTGGTCAAATGATGTACTGAATTCTGTCTCCTCTCATGTTAAACATGTGCTTATATATCTGGGTAATTTCATTCACCAGTTCCATCCAAAGGCTTAAAACCATTGTGGAGGTTAACTGAAAGAAACATAGCATTTTGAGGATGTTTGAAATATGTATATATGACTATTAAAAGTACTGATATAAAGCAAGCAGAAAAATAAATCACCTGATAACTAGCTAATCAGTAACGATTATACTGGGTTTTGAGAGAAATTTGCAGGTGTCACAAATCTCATTTTGCTTTTGCTTGGCTACGTTTAATTATAATTATTTGCAGATTGCAAATAATTATATACATATAGATGGATCTAAGTAGCAGATTGCAGATACAAATGATGTATTTCATAAATAGTGAGCTATCAGTAGAACTACATTTTAAATATCTTGGTAAGAGAAGTACTTCTGTGCCCTAATATGAGCTATACAATTTTTTTAAAGCAAATGTTTGGCTCTCATAATCCTGGAGCACTTGTTTTCTGGAACACTGCACTTGGTTTGAAACCGGGGTAATTAGTCAGGATTGGCAAGGTTTCTGTGAATAAAGTACACGTTTGTGGTCATTTGGAATGCATAAGAATCTACCATTCAGTGGTAGCTCTCGTGTTTGTTCTTCAGGAAATTTGGAACTATAGATATACAAATGAGCTTATGAGAATCTTAGAAATCTGCGACTGATATCCCACCTTAACAATTATTAGGTTAGCTTGACGTCATCAGATTCAATTTGTAGAGCCCAGATACTTATAAAATTTGTATTTATTTCCTCACACTAAATAGATAGCTTTTCAAAGCTGTGTTGATCTGAAGAACACTGGCACAGTATAAATTTTCATTCATATTACTGATACTTAGGGCTTAGGCAACAGAAGTAACTAACCAACTAGTTTGCTTAGTGATTCTCTTTGAACTTATCACTCTTGGTAGGCTGTGTCTAAGTCTTCAATTTAGTAAGGCTCTAATATGACTTTAAGATTACTTTCAGGTAGGGAATAAAGTCTAATTCATTTATATCCTACTGGATGTCACCCTTGGATCCATCAAGAAACCAAAGTGTGCTTATTAAATTATTCTGGGTCTAGAAAAATATACACTAATTGAGATACAGGAACACCATATTTTACTGATATTAGGGTGTATAAATTTGACAGTTTAACATCTCTAAAATAGAGCTGTATCACAATCAGAAGCATCTTAAAAGTAGAGTTGGCCAGATAACATTAATGAGGTAGTTGCTTGTGTACGTGCAAATTTTTATAATTTCTTTTTGGGTGACATCGCTGGATACGAGCAACCTTTTGACATGTAAATTATTAAACCACTTGAGAATCACTGGAGAAGTCTACCAATTCTAGATACTGTCTGGAAAACCTTCAATTGTCATCATCTGGTAAAGTCAGGAAATCAATAAAACTTGCATCACTGGTGTCAGACCTTATAAGAGAATCCTGGAGAGAACAGTGAAGTCATCTTTTAAAAAATGTTCCTGCCCTCTCCTCTCCCCCAGGCCTTGGATGGTACAGAAGACATCATGGTGTGGAAAAACACTGACACAAACAACTGCAAGTTGAAAAGTGATATAAAAGTTTTGGATTTTAATGTTAAGACATTTGAGAAACCTTAACTGTTTTTAAAGTTGTTTTCCTTTTCACATACACATAGGAGTTAACTTTTTTAAATGAACAAAAAGAAACCTCGAAATGATCTTATTTAATAAGTATAAGCACAGATTTTAGTAAGAAGAAGACATAACGAAACAGTAAGAGAGCCTTGTGTCATAGTTGATTTGGCAGGAATTTTTCTTCTTTAGTTTTACAAAAAATAAGATGTCTAATGAGGGCAGCTTAGATTTAATAAGTAAGGTACTATTTATTTGAGAAGTCACATTACTATTTACAGTTTAGGAATATGAGTTTGGTTTTAACCTGGTCATAAAATGGAGACTGAGGACCCAACCATGCTGTGATAAACCAAATGTGATATTCTATGTAGAGAAAATTATTATTGGACATTGTAAAAATATTGCTTATGAGAGTAAAAGTCATCCTTATGTTTTATAAACTTTGAATTTGGAACTTTTTAAATAAAATATAACATGGCTTTTAAAATCAATAAAGAGATTTTTGTCTCCCTGGCCAATTCTCTCAAGGCATCACCTTATATATATATTTGGGGACCTTTATGAAGAATGTATGACTTTACTCTGAAACACTTTCTTAATTTGAGAGTCCTGCAGATGCTGGGAAGAAAGACAGTTTTATTTGTGAATCCAGGACATCTTGGGTCTGTTTTATTTAATGTCTTCCTTTAGTTTATCCTCTTCTCTAGCATTTTATTATAAGCAGCAAGAACCCAGGAGGCATCTTCCATATTCTGCCTAGAAATCTCCATAGATAAATTTTCCATTTCATTAGATACATTTTCTACTTGCTACTTTATCACAAGTAGTTTTTCAAAACTTTCTGCTGGTACATAGCAATAATTCCCTTTCTTTCAGTTTCAAATTTTCTTCCTTTTTCTGTAAGATCTCACTGACAGCCTCCTCAGAGGCCATCAGACTTCCACTAACTATTCAAAGCCTTTCCAACGTCCGTCTGTCTACCATCCATAGGCACTGGCAGTTTCTAAAGTTTTTGTTACCAAGGACCCTATTTATGGTACCAAAATCTGCTTCAGTTATTATAATTATTACAAAAATTCTCAAAACGTAGTGGCTTAAAAAAACAATATCATATAGTATCTCTCACAGTTTCTGTGGGTGAGGAATTTGGACAGGGTATAGTGGGAACAATTGGTATTAGTGCACAAGGTTTGGGGTCTCAGGTGGAAGAGGGGAAGACTGGGGACTGGAAAACTTTGAAAGTTTTTTTCTCACTTGACTGGAAGTGGATGCTGCCTGTTCACTGTGGACTTCAGTTTCTCCTCCTGTTATATTCTCCATGTGTCTGGTTTGGGAATTCCAGTAGCATGGTTGGGATCCAAAGGCAAAGTTCCAGAGAGAGATGGGTGGTGGGGGGGAGAGTGTCAGGCCGAAGAGGATCATCTTTATGACCTTACCATGAAAGTTTCATATCATCACGTCTGTCATGCTTATTTATCACAAGAGTTACAAAGCCCAGCCTCTTTATGAGAAGAGAACATAGACCCTACCCCTACATGGGAGTGATGCTTGTATTATACGATGAGCACATTTGGAAAATGCAAACTGACTCCGTGGGGTTCTGTGGGTAAATTCTCAATTTTTGTTTTGTGAAACACATCTTTATTTCACCTTTATAATTGAACAGTATTTTTACTGAGTATTATCTAATTCTAGGTTGGGAGTTATTTTTTTGATAATATCATTCCAGTGTATTTTGTTTTTCATTGTTGCTTTGTAGAAGTCTGCTGTCATTCCAGCTTTGCTCCTTTGAAGGCATCCTGTTATTTTTTTTCCCTTTTTTTTCCTCCTAGATTTATTTATAATTTTATATTTGTTTTGTCATTTTGCTATAATATGACTAGGTGTTAGTTTTTATTTATATTGCTTGGTATTTGTTAGGCCTATTGATTCTGTGGATTCATGTCTTTTATTGTTTGGGGGCAACTATCAGTGATTGTCTCAGCAAATTTTACTTCTGCTGCATTCTCTTCCTTCTTTGATTCTACAACTCTTACATTAGAACTCCTCATTATATATATATTTTTAATTTTTACAATTCTTTAAAAATATTTTGCCCCTTTGTTTTTATTCCAGACAATTTCTTTTTACATTTCTCTCAGCCTATTACTTCTTTTAACTGAGTTCCCTTCAGCCAAATCTAGTTTGTTGCTGAAACATCCATTAAGTTCTTAGTTTAGGTTATTTTGTCTTCCTTTGTAGAATTTTATTCAATTAATTTTAAAATATGCTATATTGTATTTTATGGTTTCCTGATCACTGGAAATTTGCAAAATTGCCTGTTATTATTTTTTAAATAGACTACTTTTTAGAGAAGTTTTAGGTTCACAGCAAAATTGAAAAGAAAGTACAGAGATTTTCCAGATACTACCTCCCCCGGGCCCTGTTCCTGTACTCACATAGCCTCCCCATTATCATTCGCTGACCAGAGTGTTACATTTGTTACAATTGAATGTACATTGACACATAATTATCACCTAAAATCCATAGTTTACATTCGAATTCTTTCTTGGTGTTGTACATTCCATGAGTTGGACAAATGTATAATGACATGTATCCACCATTATTGTATCATATTGAGTAGTGTTACTACTAAGTAAACTAAGTAGACAGAGTCCTTGTCCTCATGGAAATTATATTCTACTTTGAATTTGTCAGATTTTGAATATAGGAAAAAATTGTTACTTTTGCTATTTATATCAATTTCACACTCTTTTGGCATAAAAAAATTTCATTTTCCTTTAAGTGACTATTTTTATCCATTAAAAATATTTCTATTGGAACTATAAATTACGTGGCTCTTCTGTACCACTGCCCCATAGTGAAAGAGTTCTGTGCGCATGGGAAGGGAAAATTAGAATAAATCAAGATATTAGTTATTTCAGAAGTAACTTTAATCCCTGAGGAAAACATAGTGACCAATTATTTTTAAAATAATCAATACCTTGAATTTATCCCTTTAGATTGAATATTAAATTACATAATTTGTATATTCATAGAAAGACTATATTGTTCTTTCTTTGAAATGTGAATTTGATTTTTTATAGTAACTTTTTATAGAGATAAAAAATTAAATGGCTCAGATACATTTAATATACCTACTCAATCTTTCTTTTTGTTATTTTGACAAATATATAGAATTTGCTAATTTTTCAATTAATGTCTCCATAGGAAAAATAAGTTTACAATAAAAGAAATAAACATCCAAATTCTCTGCTACTAGAAGCAATTGAAAAATGCCTATTATAATTGCAAGTTCTTTGAATCAAACTGTGGTTTAACATCTGAGACTACATAATTAACTAAAAATAATACTATTTTTGTTCTGAAAAGGATGGTTGCAGCTATGCTCTTTGTGTCTCTATTCAAATTTATCCACTGAAGTTAAGATTATAAACTTACAGTACAAAAAGCATAATTTACATTTAAATAGTGCTTAACTTTTTGAAAAGCATTTTACAGTCATAATCCTATTGGTACTTAACTAACTCTCACATAGGCAATGCTGGTGTTATATATGCCATTTTATGGATGGAGAAACTGAGGTTCAGGTAAGTTACTTCCCAAAGCTTACATAGTAGGTGAGTATTTGAGTTAGAATCACCAAGCTTCTGACTTCTAGTCTTGCCCTTTCTTACACTTTACTGAATATATTCTGCAGCTCACCATGCTGAGGGATGCAATATTAAACATTTTTTAAAGGCTCTATGGCAAATAAATTTCAAAAATCCCAATTATTGCAGATTCACAATGTATGTTAGCATATTAAAAAGCTCTGAGAAGACCATTGGCACTGTTTAACTTAGTGTAATCCAGCCTCTCTCACATTTATTTGTGCATGAAATTCCTTTTTCATGAGACACATATCCATAATCTGTGTAAATGTTTTCTGTAAAATATATTACACAAAGAGCAGTACTGTATTATATTCTACGGCTGGTCTTATCTTTTATCCATTGTTTGTTTTTTGTAGACCAATAGCACTTTATGGGATTATAAGAGGTGTGCTATATAGTTTCTACCCTCAAATGGTTTTCAATTCTCCTAGGAAGCAGAATACTTCACTGATCTGAAATGTTTCACAAATTACATTATGTCATAATGAACAATAAATGATGTGGTTGCTGAGAAGATGGAGTGCAAGGGCAAAAAAAAGATGGATTAACAAGGGCAAAATTTTCTCAGGTATGTTTTCATGGATAAGTCTGTTATAAAAGATTACTGAACTGATATCTATTCTAATATACTGAACTGATATCTACATCTAATTCTAATTTCTCTGTGTGATACTGGATAATTCAGTTCAATTAACATTTTCAGATTTTTTTTTTAATTCTTCTGGAAACTTGTATTTATTTGACTAGATCATTACTTTTCAAACTGTACCTGACAAAATTCTTGAGAGAGCATGGCAGGGAAGAAGTTGGGAGAAATTTTGTGGCACCCAGTTCCCTTCTGATCTATCCCGAGAAGCTCCCCTGCTTCCATATTGGTATTCTTCACCAGATTTCAGGTGAACAGTGGATTCTCAGGATGAAATTAACTTTGAAACCAGTTCCTTTGGAAGACTAGCTCCTTCCTATTTTAACATTCTAAGAATCTCAATGTATGGAAAATTGAGAATGAAAAATCTAAACTATTTTAATTTTTACAATAAACTATTTTAATTTTTATAATATCTAATCAATCTGTACACAGTATTTACTTACTCGACTTTAAAAAATGTTTTTAAGAATAGTGTCATTAATTGATAACCAAAATTTCTTAAATGATCTGTGTAGAAAATATTGGGCACTCAGAATTTAAATCTTGATATCCATCATAATTTTGCAGTAATATGCAGTGATAACACAAAGCAAAATTGCAGAATATTCACTTATTGTTCAATATAATATCGTATGCTAATTTAGAATGCAGTTTTTATATATTTTGATTTCTGGAATTACTGATCAATCACTTGCAGAAAGTTTGAACACTAAGGGGAAATTACTTCGACTATTCATAAAGATTAATTTAAAGTGCAGGATGAATTCTTCTCATGAACATGGATTTATAACAGTGTCAGAAACAAAGGTACACTTGAGCTTTGGAAGAAGAGGGAAGGATCTCATTTTTCAAAAACTATTTAGATATCCAATAGTCCTTCTCTTGGGGTGACTTAAATTTCCCGGAAGGCAACATTTTGAGATGAAGCAAAATGTGTTCATTTCTTTCTACCTCAACAATGACACTGACTAAAAATATATCTAAATTGTGTTTCCTGAAATAAACGGACCTCCACCATCACCTTCTGTGGGATTTATCAGACAGGTCAATAAAGTTAAGTGGAAATAGATTGCCTTTTGAAGATATATTAGTGGGCTTTTACCACATAATGGTTTCCTAATTACTTGCCTTAATGTACTTTCAAAAATTAAGCAATTTATTCCCTACCTCCTGAGTGAGAAATATTGGGAATTTTTCATTCCTATGTCCAAGTTGTTTAGGATGAACCTTCAGTGAAGTGATGGAGTAGGGAAAATATACAAATTTACTGCTTAAAAATCCCTTTGTTAGAAAAAGTTGTTGAGTTTGTGAAGTACTATGCAGAATTTATACAGTCTGTAGATGTATAAAGCAACAACAATAATAATGGCAACTTTTAATTAGAAGGTCTCTTCTATATACATGGGGAAAAATTATTCTACCGCGAGATAGCACATGCACCTTCTCCTTTTGATTTCACTGCTGTATAGATTTATCAATAGTTAATTGAAACCCATATTGGAACGGGTTTCATAGGTATACAGTTAAACACAGCCTGACTTTATGCATGTCAACAGGTTTAAAATGATCTATTCCCATTTTACTCAGAGAGCAAACTACATAACAGTCCATGAAATGGTACCCAGCAATGAAACCTACTCTCTGATCTGGGCATTTTGTTGCAATTCACTTAACTTGGCTGAGCTTCAGATGCTTAATCTACAGGAAAGCTTATGTCAGAAATCCCAAGTAAGTGAAAGCACTGCGGATAGACATGACTGATATGTAAGTAAAAGAATTCTTACCCTTGTGAGACTTTACTCCTTGATTATGGCACTCTTATGGTAAAGCAACAACATCTTTTTAAAAATGTAAGTACAGCATACTAAAAGGGACATAAATGGGGAAATGCGAGGGAGAAAGAATGAGAGAGAAAGTATGTGTGTGGGGGGGAGGGCAGGGTAAGGAGTATTTCAATGAAGAGCTCCGTATCCCCAAGTAATTTAAATTCAAAATTGAATGTGTTACCATTTTAAAGCAATTATACTCCAATAAAGATGTTAAAAAAAAGATAAATCTACATGGCGAAAGAAAACTTAAAAAAAAAATTGAATGTGTTTATACCTGTGGCCCTATCATTACCTTACTTCTGTAAAATAGCATGAAACTCTCTAAAACACTAGTCTCTCCTATTGCTCTTTTCTAAGTTTCAATCTGATACAATTTTTAAAGAAAGTGAATACTCAATCAGACCCCCTCGGTAGATGAAACAAAATGCAAACCTTTATCTTTTGTGTTTCCCTTCATAGTTTAGCAGTTCTCAAGCTTAAAGCCTTCAGTGGCCATTACAGCAAAGAATACCTCAATCAAGTGCTACAGTGTGTTAAGGCATCTTAATAATAATAATGAAATAGACTCCCTTAAAGTGGGTATTTGTTATTCATTTAAGAGCTTAAATCTACAGTTAAAAAAGAACACAATTTTCTCTGTCAGCCCACTGACGAGTGTGGAGCAGTAAGTACAATGTGCCTGGTGAGAGTATCTGTTGCTCAAAACCATTTTCATTCTTCATTCTCCAGTTAAACAAATATTTATTGAATGTCCAAGAAGTGCTGGGCTATGCTAAGTGCTAAGATAAAAGAGTGATTGAGAAGGTCTTGAACCATGGAGGAGACAGACATGTATCTTTACAATTACAAGGCCTTTAATAAATGTGTATAGAAGATAACCTCAAATAAGTGATAGACACTTTGGTTTAGGGTGTTAAGATGGTGGGGAGATCCAGGGACAATTTTATACTGAAGGACGGACTTGTTGTTCTATTCTATTTCTCTCTCTCCAGTGGCACTGAGATCCAACATTAGTTAAAGAGCACACTATATTACACATCATGCTTTTTCAAACATTGTGCTCCAAATAAATAATACTATCTTCAAGTGATTCCCCCACTCTTTTACATTGTATAAGGGAAGAGTACATCTCTTTTTTTCTCCTCTCAAGCTCTGCATGATTTTGTGAGGTAGACTGTTGTGTCAAGTGGTCAGATTTTAGGAAATGAATTTGCTACACAGTTTTTGTTGTTTCTTTGTTTTTTCTCTCACAATGATGATCAATTGTTAAAACACGTTTTTTTTTGTTTTTTTTGTTTTTTTGTCTGTAAAATAAAAACAGATATTAGCAAAGTCGCTGGTCAGAAGCAAAAGTTTTAGAGCCAGGGTTTGAGATTAAATTTGAGAATTAGCTCTGATATTTATTGGTTATATGACCTAAGGAGAATGACTTAGTTCTTTGTGCCCCAGTTTACATCTTTAAAATGGGCTAATAACACCCTCCTCTTCGGATTGGGGTGAGGAGTAAATGAGCTAACACAGGCAAAGTACTAAGAATAGTACTTAGCACGTACTAAATGCAACATAAATGTAAGCTATTATAATCCATACACATAAATCAGTGTGGGTGGGGCTGAGGTCAGAAAGATTATTAATCAAAAAATGAAATAACTAAAATCTATGTTGTTAAAAAATAATATTTATTTGACTGAAGTAATTTTTCCGATTCATGTAACATTCAATAAATATTTGAGTTCTTTACTATTGGCAGTGGGGATATACAAATATATACAAAGTTAAAAATGGGCAAAAATCGTGCCCTCCTAGAACCTAAATTCAAGACACTGAAGTTGCATAAGAAGGAGATTAGATTAACTGACTTTTCAAATCCCATCATAACCCATGGTTTTAAGAAAATATTCTAGGAATTTGTTTTTCAATGAAATGAGCCTTTACTGTATGGCATGCTTTGTCCTCAGCACTTTTCCTACGTACTTTTTTTCTTTGTGATGGAGCTGTAAGGGAAGTATTGTTATCAGCATTTTACCAATGAGAAAACCATGACTGGGAAAGTTAGGAAAGTTAACCAGGATGGAACAGTACTCAGTAGTAAAACTAAAATGCAAATTTAGGAGATCTGATTCCAAGGGCACATGCTCTTTACCAATAACTAGTATTGTCTCATTTTAAAATTCAGTATGTCAGGATTACAGAAAAAAAAATGAAAAAAACACCCTTTCAATATTTCACTCCGTACAAAAAATGTATTGAACTATTTTGTTTTGTTAGAAAGATAAAACTTGTGAGCACTTGTTTCTTTTTGGTACTGAGCATATAGATGCTTCTTGTATGAATCTTTATAATTTTATCTATTTTTTGAAAGGTACACATAGAGGATCAAGTCAATTTTTATGCATTTACTATGTGCCAGGCACTGTTCTATGCTCTTTATGTGTATTACTCATTTTTTTTTTTTTGCGGTACGTGGGCCTCTCACTGTTGTGGCCTCTCCCGTTGTGGAGCACAGGCTCCGGACGCGCAGGCTCAGCGGCCATGGCTCACGGGCCCAGCCGCTCCGCGGCATGTGGGATCTTCCCGGACCGGGGCACGAACCCGTGTCCCCTGCGTCGGCAGGCGGACTCTCAACCACTGCGCCACCAGGGAAGCCCCGTGTATTACTCATTTAATCCACACAACTATCTTGTGTGAGAGATGCTATTATTAAATCACAAATTTTAAAGATGAGGAAACAGTAACACAGAGAGATTGAATAAGTGATAGAGTTAATATTCAGATCCTGGCAGTAAGCTTCCAGAGCATGTGTTTTTCCTAAAGCTATCTGCTACTCTCATTTCAAATAACAAAATGTAACACTTATGAAACATTTATAACGTGAAAGCACTGTTGCCTTTATTTTACATGAATTAACTGGTTTAATTCTATCTACAACCTTATAAGGTTGTAGTATAATAGAAACTTGTATATTTTTCCTTTAAAGTTAGAAAATGTGAACTACACAGAGATTTAGTAATTTGCTTAAGTCCACACATCTAAAATGAATATCATCATCAACAATAATAATTACCTTTGAGTATTCAAATGTGTCGAGCGTAGTGATACCATTTCTTTTTAATTGTTTTACTAGTTCATCCAATTAACTCTGCCAGGCAAGTACTAGTCGTATTTTACGTATAAGATAATTGAGGCTCAGAAAACTTAGGTAAATCACCCAAGCCACAAAGAAAGTAAACGTCTAAGCCAATATTTGGACCAGTGTCTTTCTGACTTCAGAGGGCAGGGTCTCATCTAAAGGTGCAGATAGAGATATTTCAAGCAGTTTCATACTTACTCTGTGAAAAAGATAAGAACCCTTAAGGAGTGTCTTAGGAATAAAATATGATTTTTTTGACACGTTTTGCATTCAGTACTTCACCAAACCCATCCCCCTAATTTTTCAGAGAAGGTGAAAAAATTGGGTCAAGGTTGAATACCATTCTTAGTTTTGCCTTTTGAATATACTATGTAGTTCATCTCCTGAGTGTATAACTCTCTCCATAATTTACTTACAGACTGAGATAAAAGTTCCATTACATTCTGACTGATTACTCAGGTTTTTTCATTAGATGAAGTTAAAAGCCCAGAATCTTTATCTAAAGACCATCTGACGGGAATTGTGCTGACATGATACTTTCATTTCTGGTTGGCACTATAGGGTGAATTTTCATTACTTAGCAATTCCTTACCAATATTGCTCAGGTTATGTTAGTGTGAACCGTAAGTCCCCTGAAAGGATCTGATAAAATAAAATGGCTGTTTTCCGACTATTTCCATTTCAATCTCACACATAAGCGATAGAGTTCTGTATAATACCTATCTGGGACCATAAAGACCTCTGATGTCAGCTCTTTCCATTTCCCACTAGACCAATGTGATAGGTAAGAATGTGTACTGTCTCCTTTGTTGTCCTTTTTGAGTTAAGTTTTAACTTGTCACTACTTGTATTGCTAAGTACAACAATGAATTATTCACCTAGAAATGAAATCTGAAAGTAAAACTTCATTATCTGCAGATGATGTATATATATATGTGTATATATATATATATATATATATATATATATATATATATATATTTTTTAATGGGCAGGTCCAGCTAAGAATTCTCTTACACTTCAGAGAGAACTATTTCAAAAACAGATCAGCTGGGGAAAAAAGAAAAGTACTTCAATAACCCAATCTTCATTTAACTGATTGTAGGACCAAGTCAGACTTCAACATGGTGCTAAAAGAGACCTTAAGAATTAGCTAAAAGTATCATAACCAAATAATGGCTCACATTTACACTGTTCTCTTAAAATATAATACATTTGAGTAATGTTGGTATGTGGGTGAAAGCTATCATGAGAATATAAATGTCCAGTTATGTGGGAAAATAGAGTTGGATTTCAGGGCATATGAACTGTTTTATGTTGTATCTAACATGTATATTGACTCACTGCACTATATAACTTAGTTCTTCTCCATGGATTTACTTCAAAGCTTATAAAAATATATTTGTAGATTACTAACTATCTAATCATAATAAAGTACATAAGAATATCTGAATGATAAAGGAATAATAACACTGTTCCTGATGCTAATGGTGGTAACTTATATTTACTGAGTTCTTAGTATATTCAGTCTTCAACTGAGCAAAATACCTCATTTAACACTCAAGACAATGAGTTTTGTATGTACACATAGGATATGTATTATTTTTTATTATCTCAATTATATAGCTAGAGTAATTGGTATTTAAAGAGAGAAATTTTCATGCAACTCATATGAGGCAGAGGTGTGATTCAAATCCAGCTATGTCTAACTCAAGAGACAATGATTTTAACTCAACTTAAATTACAGACAGCTATTAAAAATAAGACAGAAGCACATGCCTATTCATAAATCATGTTACTTTTTGTGGTATCTCCTCTCATGGAAAAAGATTTCCTACAATTGTTTACCTTTATGAACGCATGGTAGTTTCTCTCCATTCCCCAAGTTTGCTCTCACTGTACTTGTTAGTTTTCTTTTTTCTTCTCATAGGAAGTACATTCACATTATACTCTATATCCACTTCTCGTCATAATTTAATAACTGTTAAGAAACTAGCCCTTCCAACAGATAAAACTTTATAATTTGACAAATATATGAAGCTGATGCTTTCAGGAGTGGACAGCAGGCAGCCCAAGACTGTGATGACTGAGAGAAGGAAAACTCGCAATGTGGGCATTACATTAATCCAGTTCTATGCCTGAGTGTAATTTCATGACCACATTTCAGAGAGCTGTAATCCGAGCATAGCTTGGGTGTCCAACTGAGCTGAAGAAGCAGTCAAGAGAGTTTAGGCAGCTAATGTGGTGAAAATCTAAAGGACAGAACAACAGAGAGGAGGGCTCTGAGCAGAATGGGGGCTTCACAGTTCCTATGAGGCGTCTCCAGGTTAGGACTGGGCTACGCAAATACAGGACCAGACCTCCCAAAATGTACCAGATAGTGTGAAGAGTGAAGGGGTACTCTAAGTAGACTTTGACAAGTTAACGATATATATTGCTCCCCGTAGAGAACCAATTAAAAAATAAAAGGAGAAATAGCTACAAAGTCAATAAGGAAAATAAAATGGTATGCTAAGTTAAATAATAATTTTTAAAAAGCAAGAAAAGTACAAAAGAGAAACAAAACACTGAAAGGACAAATGGCAAGCAAATATATTGATCTCTTAAACCAAAGAAATCAATAATTATATTAAATGTAAATATACTAAACAGTTCCAATTAATAAGCAGAAATTTGGTAGACAATGAAAATAAAGCAGATCCAATTAAGTCTTTTCTACAAGACATGATTTTAACATATAAAATATAGACAGATTGGGAATACAAGAAGGAAAAAAGATAGCATACAAAGAGTAAGTAAAAAAGTTGAGATAGCTATAGTAATATCAGAAAATGTACATTTCATGACCAAAAGTATTACAAGAGATAATGAGGAGCAATACCTTGCAAGAGAAGCAATTTACCAGGAAGACATAACAATTGTAACGATGTATATATCTAATAATAGAGTATTAATATGTATGACTCAAAAACTGTCAGAGAAGAAAAATAGACAAATACACAATTATGATCTGATAGTTAACATCCCTTTCTCAGTAACTGACTGGACAAGCAGACAAATATGTATATAGAAAATTTCAACACAAGCAACTCACTTGACTTAATTGGCATGTAACTGTGACATATAGCATTTAACTCTAGAGTATAACCATGACAGATCACACACTGGGCTATAACATGTCTCAATAAATGTCAAAAGTTTGAAGTCTCACAGAGTACATGATCTGAACAAAACAGAATTAAATTTCAAATCAATAATAATAACATGAAAAATCCCTTATATATTTGGAAATTAAATTGCACATTTCTAAATAATCCAAGCTCAATAAAGAGATTACAAGGGAAATAAAATATTTTGAGGAATAAAAATCAAAACTATGTGTCAAAATACACAAATACCAAAATGTCAAAAATATCACTAATAAATACAGTCACATTCTGAGGTAATGGGGGTTAAAACATGAATTTTTTGGGTGGGGGGCACAATTCAGCCAATACTACAGACTTTATGTTATATGAATGAAGCTGGACACAGAGAGGTCTATACTGCATGATTTCATTTATATTGAATTCTTAATAAGCATAAATAATCTATAAAGATAGCAATTGGATTAGTATTGTTTGGTGTGTGAGGTGGTGATAGTCATGTGTATTGACTGCAGTGGAACCCAAGAGAACTTTGGGAAGATGGGAATGTCTCATATCTTAATGTTTGTTCCATAAATGTACATATCTATCAAAAATGATGGACCTGTGTGATTTTATTTTATATAAATTGTACTTCAGTATATTTGACCTCAAAAAAAGATACTCAAATTTTAGTTCAGTAAACATTTAGCACTGTGCTAATCTTTAGGGATAAGACTATTCTCCAAAATTTATTGTCACCCTTTGTTAGACCTGTGCTAACTTTAAGCTGATTTGATAGTTATTTTTATCATTCCCATATTACAAATAAAGAAATAGAGGCTTAGACAGTGCACAATGCACAGTGAGGAAAGTGTTGATAACACCATGGAAGTGTAATTCAGTCTCTGTGCTTATAACCTACAGTTGTTTCAAGGAATTTTAAATTGAGTGGGTAATTCCCTTACCACTTGCTCCCTAAATGGATTTGGGAAGATCGCCTTGAATTTGCATTTGTTTTTTTATTTATAAATTGGAAATAATAGCTATGGAGTCTCTTTCAGAGCATGTTAAAAGCCTAAAGTATTTTCCCAAAAATATGCAGTTTTGCTATAGTTAAATATGGCATTTTTAAACTATGAACTTCAAATTGGATGCAAGTAATTCAATTAAATATTCTTGAATTTACTCTTTTCAAATCGGGAGTAATGAGGAAAGTTTTGGCACCCGAAACTTGGAAATTATTTTATATTTTCATGATTATTTGTACGAAAATGCTGTTAATTTTGCCTACTTCCTCAGATTATTTTTGTAATAAAGGGCAGAATAAAATGTATAATTGGTGCTTGTTTTAAAGGCAAAAATCACACCTAGCAAAATTTCAAGAAGCTAGCATATGTGCACAGAAAATAGAAAATACATAAAACCACAAAATCTAGGGAATGAATAGTGCTCTAAAGACAACTTAAAAATAATACAGGGCATATTTTGGGATTGAAAACAATTCTTATGCTGACTGCCAAACACCAAACATATAGAAATTTTTTCTCTTATAGTTCATATATATAAATCATGTTTGTGTGTGGGATGAGAAGCTCTACTCAAATAAAAGGAGGAAAAAAATATATATATATATATTTTTTTGCGGTACGCGGGCCTCTCACCGCTGTGGCCTCTCCCGTCGCAGAGCACAGGCTCCGGACGCGCAGGCCCAGCGGCTATGGCTCACGGGTCCAGCCGCTCCGCGGCACGTGGGATCCTCCCGGACCAGGGCATGAACCCGCGTCCCCCGCATCGGCAGGCGGACTCCCAAGCACTGCGCCACCAGGGAAGCCCGAAAAATATAATTTTTGATAATAAAATATCTACTACAATTATTTAGCATAATAGATATTCTAAAGAGTTTTTACCGATAAATCCTTTCAATTTTATCCAAGACTTCTTTTTTTAACTTATTTATTTTATTTATTTATTTTTGGCTGTGTTGGGTTTTCATTGCTGCGCTGTGGCTCTCTCTAGCTGCAGCAAGTGGGGGCTACTCTTCGTTGCGGTGCACAGGCCTCTCATTGCGGTGCCTTCTCTTGTTGTGGAGCACGGGCTCTAGGCACGTGGGCTCAGTAGTTGTGGCTCGTGGACTCTAGAGCGCAGGCTTAGTAGTTGTGGCGCGCAGGCTTAGTTGCTCCATGGCATGTGGGATCCTCCTGGATCAGGGATCAAACCCGTGTCCCCTGCATTGGCAGGTGGATTCTTAACCACTGCGCCACCAGGGAAGCCCCTATCCAAGACTTTAATGTGTAGCTTTTGTTAAGTAAGGTAGTGGTGTGTTTATTTTATGAACACATTTCATAATTTACATATATTTTATGCATGTGTTTATATGTAAACATATATGAATACATAGCTGAATGTATATAAATATTATTTCCATGTAACAAATATTTCTTAGTGAAAAATTCAGGTTCTTAAAACAGGAGCAGAACCAAGATCTACAAAATTAACAATTTTTTTTCCTGCAATAATATGATTGAGCATCTTGCCTTGCTGTTCTTCCAAGCCACATATTATGTACATGTACATTGACATTACAAATGATCTCAAGAAAAAATATTTTATCTTAAAAATGTAGAAAAATATTATCCTGTATGTATCCATGCAAATTAATTACTGAAGGTAGTTCTGCCCCAACACATAAAATCATTTAAAACAACCACCACACAAATAATCTTCTTAAAAACTCAGATGTAATTTTTTCCTGTCTCTGAAGTTAGTACATGTGGCTACTGACAGTGATGGTGAAAACCAAATATATTATGAGTTTTCTTTATTATTATTTTGTAGTGGATTTTAAAAGGATTAGCAAAGAGTTTAACCTGTTGCTAGAAAGAAAACTATGGAAATTTTTATTCAAAAAAAGACAGTAAAAAGGGAATGCTATTTTTTTATTGCAGTTAAGCTTCTCATTAGCCACTCACTTTTACTCATTTTTGAAAGAATGAAAAATGACTAGCATTACTCAATATTCTTCTTTTTCATCAGGAATGATAATGCTTTGTATAATTTCTGCTTCATGCCTGAGTAGTGATAATCATGCATTACATGTTTTTTTACTAATCAAAAGAAAGCTATGTCTCTATAACATTCTTCAACATCTGTTTAAGATGGAATATTTTCCTTTGACAGGTAACCTTATATTAGATTTTTCTGAATGCGCCCTTTGGAAAGCATGTCCTGCTGGTGCTCACAACTCCCTTTGGATCTTTCTTTTAATGCACATCACAGCAAGTAATACCACACACCTGTTGCTTTTTTGTGTCTCCTTTTTGTAAATTTAATTCCACAAACCAATTAATGTCTGTGTCCAACATGGAGTTACTGGGGGAAGGGAGGAGCTCCATAAAGCATCTGGCCCGTTGCCAATTTACAGTTATGACAAGAATCATCAGTTTGTGTGACTGTAAGAATAACCAAAAAGGCAGGTGTGCAATATACCCAGTAATGCACAGGTTTCAAGTGTTCAGAACTAAATATCTCCAGTCCCAGAATGGTATCAAGAGTGTGAATCACTCTTAGACCAGTCAAAGGAAAGAGCCATTCACATTAACATGGTTTTACAGGTTACAAACATCTAGAAGGCATGACAACCTTCAGAGACTCCCATGCCACTGCTGAGGCACTTTGGCCCCAGTGATTACATAACTAGTTTTATTAGATGACTTGATTTGACCATTCTTTTAGGTAGTGTCCTCTCTTGTTATGCCGCATTCTTGCTACTCTGTTCAATGCCTTTAAAAAGAGTGGAAAGACACCTGAGAATATATTCAGACTATTGTACTTTATAGATGAAAGAACAGACATCCAGTTTTTACAATATGAAATATATATCTCTATATCTCTTTCATGAAAATACCTCAGCCATTCTTTTATTTCAGAATTATTGCTATAACTATGGGTTGGTGAACAAAATTGAGATGTTCAGTCATTTGCCACAGGAACAATCTTTGATTATGCTTTTGCAAATTGTATGAAAATAACAACAAAAAACAATAAAACTCTATGAAAGAGTAATTTTAATACGTTAACATTTCAGAGTTAATAGTTTATTTAGCTTGTACTTCTATTCTCAAAACTGCAGCCTTGAAGAATTTTCTTGACATGCTATTTAAAAAAAAAAAAAGAAAAAAGATTACAGAAATCACTAGTGTCATCTGTTGGTGAAACTGAAAATTACAAGATATCTTAGAATTAGATTTCTTTAAAAAAAACTGTCTATCATCCTAAGCATCTGTGGGATTTTGAGGCTAATAAAACTCTTTTGTGCTTCATTTTATCATTTCTCATTAAAAAAATTGTGCTATTTTAGATCATAGCTGAACAATAGCAAAACTGTTTTTGCAAAATGAGTTAGAAATGTGAGGCTGTTTTAGACAAATGGATACATATTTATGTAGCAAACATGGATGCTATTGTAGAATAAAATAACAGTAACTCCTATCTCCCTTTCTATTACTAGCTGTACTGATACAGTGGGGCTGCTTTGAACTTGGGTAAAGTATTGCCCAATAACATTAAGAATCATAAGTTTGGAGTGTGGGAGGAGGAAAGAAGCTTATTCAGTAATTTCTTTCAAATGAGTCTTAATTCCTATTACCCCAAACCATCTACATCTTATCACTTCCTTTCTTCCAAAAGTTTATAAATGAGTGAAATGGCAGTGATTTAAAAATACAAAAAACAATCAAGCCCCCAAGGAAACAAAGCCAATTCTTCTTATAGTTTCAAAAAGAGAACAAGAAGGGAAGAGAAGAGAAGGGGAAGGGAGGAGTGGGGAAGGAGGTACACCCAGAACTGGCTCCTGATGTGCCAGCGGAATTACATCCTTGCCATCACTCAAAGTGGTCCAACCAGTATCATTGGTAATTAGTAGAGCTTTTGTTTAAAATGTAGAATCTCAAGCACCATTGAAATCTAATGAATAAGAGTTGACATTTTAATAATATCCTCAAGTAATTTATGAGAATGTTAATGTTTAGAAATCATGGATCACACCACTTGGCTTGTTTAAGTCTCACAATGCCATTAGGTACATACTTTTATCCCCATTTTACTGATCAAGAAATAGATCCTCAGAGAATTTCTCTTTACTTTCCCATGTGTTTCAAATACAGCAAGAATCTCACAGCCAGGCAAAGTTTAATTTGTGTGCTTATCAGAAATGACATTTTCTAGAAATTTGTGTTTCCTAAACCAATCACATTATCATTTATGTGTGAACATTTTTTTCTCCTATTAGAAGAAATAGAATTGCCTATGCATCTGTAGTCCTAGTCCCATATTTGTCATGCCAAAAAAAGTTTAACAATTTGAGAGTATGTGTGTGTAATTGTATCAATATTCTCTGTACCTTTGGGCAAATTTGTCAACTTCTATTAGTTTCAGTGTCATTATCCATAAATAATCTGGTGGTAGAACAGTGGTGCTCCATTCTAAAGGAACTTCACCCCTTTTAGAGAACAAATATTTTATAATGCCTCTTTTATTATCCTGAAATTAAGTTCACAGACATTATTGTCTATCTCTCCACATAATCTAGGAAAATGGAAAAGTTATATAATGCTCTAAATTGACATAATGGAGAAACAGAAGGAAACCAATTGATGAAATATTTTTCACTGTGTAATTGTTTTAGTATGACTACTCTAGAAGATAAAACACAATAGTTACCTGTTTGCACCTGTTTCCCCAGAATTACCATGAATTTTGTGGCCACAAGTACAGATTGATATAAATAATTGTATTGGCAGTTTATGTAGCACAAGTGGTGTGACTGCTAGTGATGTGACTTCCCCAAATGGCAAACAACCCTTAACTTTGAGGAAGGAAAATAGATTTGATTTATTGATTTATTTATTTGATCAATCTGGACAAAACACTTGCTGACTTAACTGGACCAAACTTTAGTCAGGCTTCTCCCCAACTCCCACATCCAGTTCCTTCAGCTTTGTCCACTTATAAAAGAAGAGCCATTCTGCCTGACCTTTGAGACTCTTGCACACCTTATAATCAAAATGTTCTCTCTACTGCAATATTCTCCCTCTTCCTATTGCAATAGTCTTTTTGAATAAAATCTCTCTTTATCTCACTCTGGATTTTTTTTTTTTTGACATACTCTAGAAATTCCCAAAGGTATTTGGCTAAGGAAGATAACGGTCTTTGGAAGGACCTCACATTGTGGTCATCTTTCATAGGTCCCTTTTGATATGTTTAAAGGCAGCCTTCATAACTGAGTTTTAATAAATTTTCAGGAAAAAAAGGGGTACAATATAATAGGCCCTATTCCATATATTAGCACTTGGGGCTAGAGTCTAGTTGGTATTTTTGAATGCAAAACATTTTGTCTTTAAAAGTAAAGCAGAATTATATACAAAGCTGAGGTGATTATGAACAGAGTTTTGAAAGTAGTGTGAGATATGAAAAGCTCTCTTCATTGTGTAAGACTTTTCCATGCCTTGTGATTTGTAGCAGTGCTGGCTACCAAATACCATTAGTATTCCCAATTATAATAGCCATCACATCCCATCAAATTCCAAAATACTACCTAGAAAACCATACTGCCCTGGTAAAATTCCCTGCACTAGAAGACATCAACCTCCTTTTTACTTGGAAAAATTCCACCTTTCTAAATAATTATAGAGCAAAAAATGTATACTAAAAATGGTCTATTTGCAAGAGAATATAACTTTCATTAGTCTGAACTAATAAATTCCTGAAATATAGGGATATGGGGGGGGGCGGGGGAGGCATGTGTGTTTATACCTCACCTCATTCCGAAAAGATTTAAGAAAGTGACACTAATGTATTTTTTTTATCCTTTTATATATTTCCAAGGCTGGTGGATTAAACAGATCAGCATAATCATTTTCTTTAAATAGGAGATTTAATCTTTTTAAAGGCTGTGTATGTCTAAATTGTGTAATTAACATTATTCTAAATGTATTATAGGAGTGTATTATACACAGAAGTTCTAGTAATTAAAATTATGGAAAATCATTTGATTTTATTCCCATTCATCCATTTAGTCAGCCATTCAAAATGTGGTTAGATACTTATGCACAGGATATAGTCCTAAATGATCTAGGAAATACTCATGAAACTTAGATTTTATTGGGAGGAGAAAGGGAAATTAAGGCACACACACAAAATAAAACCATCAAATAAACACATAAAAGTACAATAAATGCTAAGAAGATCATTGAAGTAGAGCTATGACGGAGAACAACCTTGTTGCTACTTCAGACTGGGTGGTTAGAAGAATCATTTCTAATGATATAACATATAAGGTGACGCCTGCATATTAGGAAACTACTAGATGTGTGAATATTATGAAGAAAAGCCTGTCAGGCAAAGAGAATAATTTGTGCAGTGGTCCTGACAGGAAGAAGCCCAGGATAGCTAGAACTCAGTGGGCAAGGAAGAGAGGTTATAAGAAGTCAAAGAGGTAGGCAGGGCCCACACTGGAAGTTACTTACAAGTCATGCATTCTTAAAAACCTAGCACAGCATATTATTCAGAAGGCTTTGAAAGTAAGTAGTCTAGCTCATCCACCCATGATTCCATGTATCAGTCTATTCATCTATGCAACCAGGCATGCATACATCCATCCATGCATCTATTAATCCATCCATCTATCCATCTATTTATCCATGCATTATTTGCTCATAAACATTTATCACATACTGTGTTCTGTTTGTTTGGGTTTTTTTTTAAATCATTGAGTACAATGATAAATAAATTCCCAATTGCTGACCTCAAAAAACTCATGGCCTGATGGAAAACAGTCTATTTTACAATAAATAGAGAACCAGGACCCCTCCTTCTGTCACTTTCATTGCTCTGAGTTCTGATGCAGAACCTGCTGAGAGTTTTACCCAGTTGAGTTGTCAGCCTCCTTGCAATCACACAGTAATGACTCTCTGTGTTGTCTGACAACAATCAAGCCCCTTATCTTCAGATAACTTGCAAGATAAAGCCTGTGACTGTGGCATCAAGCCAGACTAATGTGCCTCTCTCACTATATGAGAACACATGCCTTTGGATATAGCTTTAGACGGATACACAGGTGCTGATGATAAATAGATATATTACGTTGTCTGCCTAAGTGCACAGATACACAAATAGATAAATTCAATGGGGAGAAAAGCTGGCCTTGGGATATCATCACCTAATCCCTGGGAAAGCTGATTGCTAGAGCCTTGACAGAAGGAACCTATTTACTTGTAACAAGCACCATGACAGGCTGATTTGACAACTCCTGAAGTAAGTATTTTAAAACTATAACGGAAGAAGACTTAACTTCAAGTCCTTGTAAACCAAGGAAAGCTTGTCATATGATGTTTTTCCTTCTGTGACTTTATGTTGTTGTTCTCCTAAAGGCACAACTATTAACTGGATTTGGTGGCTTTATTATTCAGATTTTATTTTGAGGAAGAAAAGGGTGGGGGGGGGGAACAGAGAACTACACAGCATGCTCATTAAGGGGTAGATTTTCTCTGTTTCCTAAATGGAATTTCTGGCTCATCTGACCTGTATTTTGTTACCTCCCATATTTGCTAGAAAAAGGTTGAGGGCTTAGCATGATATCTTAACTGTGATGATTCTGCTGTAGAGAAAAAGTTAAAATGTCTTTACCTGAGGAATAGAGAAGAGATTCACTAAAGATATCTTGCTGTGTGAATATAGAATTGTCTCACACTATTCTCCCCCATCTTGTAGAAAAAAGAACAATCTCCTCAAATGTCACCTCTAAAAATTGCCACTGTGTTTTAAAGTCCCACTGAAATGATGGAGTTGACTCTTGCCCAGGGTCAGTTCGGAAAGCCTGGTATCTAAATAATAATACAGTTCAGGCTCCCTGTACTTAGAAATGAAACAGTTAGGATTTACCCCTTCCCCCTTGCAGCGATCCTGAGATAAATCTTTCCCAGAGAAGTCAAACTGTTGTTAAAAGCATGTCACCATTTTGGCCAGCTTGAAAGTTTCACAGCCTAGGGTCAGAGTTAAATATTAAGTAGTTTGTAGTTAAACATAGAGAAGACAAGATGCAAGGGAAACTAGTTCCTGAAGCCCATCGAAGTGGACACCTTAGGTGCTGCAGAAACATTTGGGGGTTGACCAGGTATGTTCATCTTTCTCAGGGAATAGCTACATCTACCCAGCTGCCCTAGCAGCCATGAATCAACTTTGAGAGCCAGAGCTGTGCAGCCTCAGATGTAAATTCGTAACCAAGGGTGGACCAATCAGATTCTTTTTCCCAGGAGTTTGGAAATGGAGCAAGTTAGCCTTAAGTCTATGCAGATGACTTTGAATGGGGTACATGTAAAATCAAGCATAATAATGGCCATTGACACAGAAAAAATTAAAGTCCTATAGAGAGAAAATAATAAAGTTCACATTGAGAAAAGTGAAGACCTCTCTGTTGTCTTTGCCCTTTATTCCATGCAATTTCCTTTATTAACTGAGTTTGAAAGGGTTTTATCATTGAAAACTAAAAGATTTTACCTAAAAAACACTACTCAAATAATTAGGCCACAAAACTTATTTTCTCAATTGCTAATACTGCAGTTTACCTGAAGTATATGTGCATTGAAATATTAAATAACTAGTCTTAGTGTTTTTCAAAGTCAATAAACCATGCTATCAATTTCATTTAATCGCCTAGAATGTATAATGCTCTGATAGTTTGCTGGGAATAGAGAGATTAATAAGATGTCCCTGACCTTGTAAATGAGTAGGTGGGGCTCCTTTTCACTACGTTTCTGTAATATTTTTATGTACAACATACAAATACTTACATGGAATGAGAAAGTAATCTATAGTCAATGTATAGATCACAGTAGCCATGATTTTAACTGGTACATGCAGACACATTCAGAGTCAGAGAAACATCCCAAGAGTTTTCAAGACTGTAATAAACTAAGTTCCCTGAGAAGATAGTGAAGTGAAATGATGTGATGAGCTCCTCTACTTATATAGACCTGTCCTTGGAGAAATACAATTTCAAATGCTTGGGAAATCTATACAAAGAAAACAGTCCAGTAACATACCAGGAAATCTATAAATCCAAGATGTTAAATGTCAACCTACTGTTAGTTGGATAGAAAAGCTTGGCAATTAACCTCTAGAGGTAACAGTTAAATGTGTTGGAAAATAATTGTGGAGTGAGGTTGTTAATCAGAATTATTTGGCAGGTGATGCCTTAGATAAACTAAGGAGATGATGATGAAAATTATCAGAACACTGGGCTACACTAGGGTTTATTAGCTTTCTTATTTGGGGCACAGGGAGTCCAGTCCAAAAGAAAAAAAAAAAGGATTTAAAATGTGTGGATATCTAGCATGCCATGGTAGTAATAGAGATTTGATTAGAAAAATGACTAAGGAAAACTAAATTGTAACTTCATTACTTCTGGAGGTGCTTTAATTTGGTGCCATACTACATCACAGACTGCTCCCAGACCTCTGCAAACATAATTATTCTTGGTTCACAAGACACACTCTTCAGGCCAGCATTCAAATTCCATCTCCACCACTCACAAACTGTGTAGCTTTGGACAAACCACTTAGCTTCTTTGAGCTTGTTTTTTTAATCTATAAAACAAGAAAAAAAAATCACAGTAACAGCACCAAGAAAGATAATTGTATTTCTCCAGGATATTTTGGATATCAAGCCAAATGAAATAAATTAAAATGTTAACTAAATTACATAGTGCTGTGAAGGAGTTAGCTAACATGTTTAACCTCCTGTCTCCCTCATTTCTTCATCTTTGATCATCACCATAAACACATGCCCATTTATTCATCACTAGTCCAGCCTGTTCTCCATCCTCATAGCCATCCCTCCCTGCTCCCCTGCCACACCAAATCATTCCATGTTCTGAACCAAATACCAATTCCTTTGATATAACACTTCTCTACAGTTTCCTCGATAGCTTTACATAATGCCCTCTCCCCTCTTCCTTCATTTAAAGAAAGATTTGGTTTGAGAACAAAATGATTATTTTCTTTTCTCTTCCTTTGTTAGACCCAGAAGAAAGTTGGAATTTTCCTTCCTCTCCACTCTTACTTGCTCATGAAAAACTGGGCATGTTTTAAACTCTTCTGAGCTTTTTCTAAATTAGTAAACTGTATCTGGACGGTGGGGATGATTAAATGAGGTAATGCATACTAAATAATCTGATTATTGCCGCTGACCCTCCCATTCATTGTTTACCTCTTGTCTGGGATTGGGTCCTGCAGAAGGCATCTGCTGGGCTCCCTGGCCCTCAGGCTTCTGGGTGGGCTTGGCAGGTCAAAGGAGGGCCTGAACAGACAGCAGCCACTGCTTTACCTCTTCTCTGTCAGTGATACTATTTTTCTCTGGCTAGAGTCTCTGTCAGGCACCCCTTTTCCGCAATCCTCATGAGACCTCTGATGATACCTCCCCACCCCTTGAGGCCTAGGGTAGTAACAGCTTCTCAGTTTTGCTAGATTTTAGGCACGTCACCAATCACCAATGATTCTTTTCACCCTGTCCATACTCTGTAAAACTGTCCCTTCATTAAATTCTGTTCAGTTAAACCGTTTTAATTAAGCCACCTTTTTTTCTGCCAGAGTGCTAATTGATGCAAAAAGGATTTAGCACAGTGCCTGTCAGTAGTCAGCATTCAAGAAATATTGGCTTTTTATAACAAAATAATATTTAGAATGATGAAATAATTATTCATTTATTATTATTTTTAATCAGTATCAGTATATCACGCCTGAAAACAACCCCTAAATTAGTCTATGTTGGTCTCTTCCAAGATTTCCATAGACAAAGAGCTCTGTAAGACACAACATAAAGACCTGCTATTTTTAGTTTGTCAGTAAACAGAATAGTCAAAAGCAAACATCAATTTTTTTTTTCAAAACTGAATTTGTTGTTTTAAATCCTTTTTTGATTGATGGATTTTCTGTTTTTTTTGTTAAGCTGAATAATCAGTTGTGAGATTTTTTATTTTATTTTTGTTTCTGATGGAACCAGTTTTAGTTGAAAGGACCCCTCAAGTTTCATGTGGTGGATTAAAGGCAGTTTAAGATTCAACAGAAATAAATTGAGATTTTGAACACTGGATTATGACAGTTGAAAAGCATTGCCTAGAGTTCTGTTACTCTCCTTTATAACACTTTGTACCCTTGGATGAGAAAGCCATTATCTTCTTGGAGATTCATCTGTTAAATAAGAATAATAATATATACTCCACCCAAATCACTGAGTTGTTGTGAATATCAGTTGAGTTAATATACGTACAAGAACTCCATTGTATGCAAGGTGATTAATTTACAAGCATTAACTGAGTAGCCATGATAGGCCAGATATGGTGCAAGATTCTCAGTATAAAGATGAATTAGTGCAACGCCCACTGGTGGTGAGCAGGGTGGCAGTGAGGGTTGGCATGGGGGAAAATTAAGTAAATAACGTGCATTGGTTTTGTATAGCTGCCTTAACAAAGCACCACAAACTGGGCAGCTTAGACACAGTTCTGGAGGATAGAAGTCTGAGGTCAAGTTTGGTTCCCTCCAAGACTGTGAGGGAAGGACCTGTTCCAGGTCCTTCTCCTTAGCTTTTGATGGCCATTTTCTCCGTCTCTTCACATTGTCTTCCCTCTCTGTGGATCTATGTCCAAATTTCCCCTTTTGATAAGGACACCAGTGTCCAATGACACAGTGACCTCTCATTAACTTGTTTACCTCTGTAAAGACTCTGTTTCCAAACAAGGTCACATTCTTAGATACTGGGGTTTAGGACATCAACATATAAAGGGGGTAAAGGGAACAATTCAATCTATAACATAAAGAAAACAGAGTGACAGTACACTGTGGTAGAGGAGAGCATAGGGCACTTTGAGAACATGAAGATGAGATGTCTACCTGAAATTATTAAAAATTCTGTCTTAAGGCTCATTTTCTAATTTCTCTCTGTATTTAATTAGCTTTAAATCATTTTGTGTTTTCTCAATATCCAGAGCTTTGCTGCATTAACCTAATGAAAATACTCCTATTCATTAACCTATAAGTCATTAGATTCCTCTCTTTTCAAGTGTTTCAGTGGGACAGAGCCCAGGACTGCAGTCTCAGTTAAGGCACTAACTAGCTACGTGACCTTGGGCAGATGAGTTAACTGCTCTGAACCTCTATTTTTCTAATGATAAATCAAGCGATCAGGTGGTGAGCTTACTAAAATATCTTTTAGCCCCTATATTCTAAGGTTCTAATTAATGTATGGATGCTGCCACACACTAACAGAAGGCCCTTCCTTTTTAAAGAGTTCAGCTCTGCTAAATCGGATAATAAATTTACCTACTTCTATATAAAAAAGCACAGGCTGTACTGAACAGTTAATTGATTCATTTTGAAATAAAAAGTTAATATGAAATTCTTAATCTTCTGGGAGGAAACATTCAATTAGAGTGTGCTTGGTTTCAACTTCCAATGTAATGGCTCTGCTTAAGTGAAAAAGTGAATACTTAGTCACATTAACTTAGGGCCTTCAAAGACACACCTACCATGGTATTTGGATACTTTACTCAGAAATTGTAACTCCCAGGACTATATGGTTCTTTGCTTTGATTTTCCACTTTATGGTGTGTAGTTTTTCTTCAAGGGGTCCAGAATATGCCACTGTGGCCTAAAAGTTATATTGAGCTGAAGGCATTAGAGATTCAATTGATGCAGGAAGATGCTTTCTCTGTAACCCCCTTCTCTGCCTAATAGCAGAGCCTTCCAGAAGAATTCAGCTGCCATAAATAAACCCTACTTTAAGGAAGGATTCCTGTACCGGAGGAAAGAGTGACTACCGTCACTGGGGGTGAAAAATTGCACAAATAGACCTTATTAAAATAAACCTTGTCTTCCATTAGTTTTCCCCATATGTTTCTCAGTCATTTTCTGCCATTTATTTCCCCTTAAAATTCTAGCTGTCTCCCCTTGTTAAGCTGGTATATAAACCCCAAATTCTAACTGCTTCTTTGAGTTATATTTTCTTTCTTACTCACAGGTCTATATAAGTGGATAAACTTTGTCTCTTCTCTTGCTAATCTGCCTTTTGTTAATTTAATTTGCAGACCCCTGTCGACTGAAAAAAAAAAAGTACAACCTAAAAGTTGAGAATTATGTTTGGCGGACACAGCTGCAGACTTAAGCCTGGGACACAGCATCTTGGATAGCTCTGAGTCTGAACGACTGCTCCAGAGAGGTAAGGGAGGAGCCAGGATATATAGGAGTTTTTGCAGCAAAGACCAGGTAGGCAGAACTTCAAAAGATTACTGTTAATTTAACAAAACCAGATATCTCAGGTTAAGGAATTTAGCACTTTATTATGTATGGGAAGATGCAAGTGTCTGGGCTCCCTGAAAGCATTCCTTTGATATGCATCTCAGCTATCTGGGCCCAGTATCTTGTGCTTTCTCATCCTGAGTCTCCTCAGGGAGGTGGGTGGCTACAGGGATTGACTGCTAGATGGCAGGCATCCTGTTTCTATCTTGAGTCCCCTTAGGGCTCACAATCAGGATGGCTATACTGTGATGGCTTGATGGCTGCAACATCCTTTGTTTACTGATATGGCCAGCAACATTTTTTTTTTTTTTCTCATTGACACCCCCAATCAATTGCGTAAGAGAGTAGAAGTAAAGTTTTTCCCCTTGACATTCTGCACATCAAGCTGACAATTTAGAAAGTATTTGACTAGTAAACATATGTAATTATTAATATAATAGCTAGAATGGAGACAGTTCAGAAATCATGCTTTTAAAGGTAGAAGGAAGCACAGTCCTTTATATAGGTTGTTTGAAGGACAATTACAGAAAAAGAAATATTGCCTGTCTTAGTGAAAGTGTGGGTCATGAACATCATAGCATGTTCTTTTTTGACCACAACTTGGAGATGTTCCCTGAAGAGATGCTGCTGGTGTGGAGCGACACTGATAAAAAATCAGCATTTTCAGTGTAGCAGGGCAATGCTATCTTGGGGAGCACTCCCTTCTGGTGATAATTCCACACATTACACTGAAATATATATTAGCATTCCTGGTGGGTTCAGGGATCTAGGTGTCAAAATGTTCCCCTACTGAGAGTCAGCATGGTGTCCTTAGGAACACAAGTTACAATTCCAGATTGTGCCAACTTACACCAAGCTGTACATTTGGAGAATCCAATTCCTTTAAGAAGTTGAAGAAGCAGAGGGAAATAAGACTTCCTGATGAAAACTCTGCAGAATAATAAAATAGCAACTTTCTTATAGAAAGTTTGTGAAATACTTTTGTAAATTTAGCAGTATGGATGGGGCCCCCGACTAGTCAAGAGTTAATACAAAGATGGTTACCATGGAGCCCACTGATGAAGTGGAGCCCAGATGAAGAAGGGGTGTTTCTTCATCCTTGGTTCTTCCATTTGCCATGTACACTTGGTGAGACTTGGGAGACGTCAGTGGGGACCAGGAAGGAGGTATTCTGTCAAATTTGTCCCAAGGCTTTTTTCAGTTGCCAGCTCTTCATTTGTCCATTCACTCCACAACTATTTCTTCAGAATCTACTGTGTATCAAGCACTGTTCTAGGCACAGGAGATAGAGAAGTGAACAAAACAGACCCAGTTCCTGTCATCATGCAGCTTTTCATATGTTGGGGGACTAGTGAAGAAGGCCTGGAAGATGGGGCAGAATGTGGAATAGGTGCAGACATGCAGAAACCTCGTGAATGCAGATCCTAAATGCTGGACCCCAAAGTTAAATTTCACATGGAAGTCAGTAGGGATCTGTTGAAGGAATTTAAACACAAAGAAGGCATATCTTGTTTTACATTTCAGAAAGAATATTCCAGCAAACCTTAAGAAGGGTAGATTCATGAACAAAGCAAAATAAAAATCTGTAAGCAGACAAAGGTATTTCTTCCCATGAAATTCAGTTAATAATGGCATTTAAATATTCTATGCCTCAATTTTTTCACATATGAAATAGGTCAGTTGCAGTAGATGAGAGGTTGGCCAACTATATAGCTCTAAGGCCACATTCGGTGGGCTGCTTGTTTGTGTAAACAAAGTTTTATTGGAAGATGTCATACTCATTCTTTTTGTGTGGTCTAGGGCTGTTTCTGCCCTACAATGGAAGAGCTGAGTAGTGGCAACAGAGGCTCTGTGGCCCATCACAAAAATATTTACTGTGTGGCCTTTATAGAAAAAAAAAAAAAAAAGCCAACTGTGCACTATACAGTCAGATTTCTTCCAGTCATAATATTATTTGAGTCTAACCAAATAATTGACTAAACACCTATAGCCTCTTCCCCCTTTCCTTCTCACATGTGTGCTATTTATCAATTAATACAGACACACATATAATGATTTGGGATGTTTCAGATAATTGAATATATTGGTTAACTGAGAGTTACCCATGCTCAAAATATGTAAAATTTTAAATACTTAGCTAAAAAAATACATTAAATCTAGAGTTAAGTTAATTTGATACCTGAGGATACAGATTATTTTGAGAGGAAGTAGAATAATGAATACTCAGTATAAAGTATTAGAAAGTAAAGTATGTAAGCTAAGGGATATAACATCATGTCCCTTTTCTTAAAAATAATCAGTCTAAAATAATCCCTATGCCAAAGAGACATGTTTTGTGCAGGCAAATTCTGCTCCCCTTGGCTAGTAAGTGGTAGATACTGGATTCAAACCCAGGAATCCTGACTCCCAGTTCCCCACTCTTAATAAAATTCTGATTTCTAACATAAAGTATGTAAGCTAAGGGACATAACATCATGAGATTGATGTATCTCAGATGTGATTTACTGAATCAGTCCCTGACATTGTCTTTTCCAATTATCATTTGTTTAACTTCTAAACATATTTATCTTTTAATTGTTTGTATTATATCAAATGTGATGACCTGTACAGAGCCATGAAAGGACAGCAGAATTGCTCAGAGGTCTCACCTGCTCAAGTATTCACAGCTTATTGCTATTAATAATGGAAATACATCATATTTATGTAGCACCTTTCCTTGGAAGAATTCATCAGATCATTTATTTTCCCAGATTTTTATTTAAAATTCCATGGTTCATACTTATATCAAACTTTTCTTAGAAATATGGAGGGGTAGATAATTTGTAGCTATCTTTTATCTATGGTGAAATTAAAGTACAAAAATCACCATTTATTTTCTTTTTCTTTTTCTTTTTTTTTTCCTTATTTTTGTATTTAAGTGACAGAACTAGTTAGGTGTAGTACATCAGAAATCAGATCATTTAGACTGGGGTCTACCTCTCAAGCTAGAATTGTTATGATATCTCTTTGTTATTTCTTTAGTCAGATGGATAAGGCACCAAATGCTGAGATTAGAAAGTTAGTTTCTGAAAATTAAAAAAAGGAAACCTCAACTAAAACTAGAGTTGGGAATGGTCTGTAAAGGGAGCTCTCCAGCACTATCATTTACTATCATTTGTAGGCACTGACCTTCATTTGCATGCTCCACAGGAAGAAGTATACCTTGCACTACCAAAAAGGAAGTGCAACTACTTTAGTATCTGGAAGGTAGAATTTCTTCTTGCCCAGAAACAGCCCACCCAATTAGAAATCTTGCTACTCAGCCAATGAGAAGCCCCCAAACTCCGACTTTCTGCAAATGAACTTTCATTTAGAACAGCCAATCCCAACTCCCCTTTTTTTCCCAATTAAAGCAGTTCCCTTTCTTTGTTCTCTGGACTTGCTTGTGGTTTGCTATAGTTTGTACATCTAGATTGTAATTCTTTGCTACCCTGAAAAAAAAAAAAAAGGGCAAAACAAACAAACAAAACTGTTGCTTATAAAATAACTGGCTGTTTTACTATTTTAGGTCAAAATTCCTTTCTGACTTTCATGAATTTCTCAAGTTCTCTGAGTCTACTTTCTATTAAGAAGATAGATAAAATGCCAGTGTAGGTAAATCTCAAATCTATTCCAAAAATGAATGAGAACCTAATAATTCTAAGTAAGAAAATTTCAAAGTTTTATTGATTGCTAGCTCCAACACTGTCCTTGTTTGGACTAAATTTCTTCCTTTATTTCATCATAAAGGAAGAAATTTATTCCTACAGACTATTCTGAGCTTAGTTCAAATCTTTCTTCTTCCCTGAACCTCTATCAAGCTCTTCAGTCCTGGGTAGTTTATCACTGATCTGAATGATGTTAGCAGGTATTGAGTGTTTACTATGCTCTAGGCACTATGCTATCTAATACTTACAGCATTCCTAGGGCAGGAGTTATTAATTTTATTATTCCCATTTTATAGATGAGAAAGTTGAGTTTGTCCAGTGTAGGGAAGACAAATAATTTTTCCTCTACCCTTCTGAGTTCTTGGCTTACACATCCCCTGGTAATAAAAGGTTAAAAGGAGAAAGACAAACAGAACTTTAATAATATATATACCTCCTGTATACATAAGAGATACTCAGAAAGGCTGAGTAACTCTCCAAAATGGCCCAATCCATCCCTTAAATAACATCTCCAGCTACAGACAAAAGAAGATGTTGGTGGAGAGGGAAGCCAGTTCTGGAAGTTTACTGGGTAAAACAAACTAGAGTATGGTTGCTGGGCAGATTTAAGTCATTGCCTTCTCTAATAAGAGTGTCTAGAGATTTAGTCAACCTCCTCTTGCTGTTACAGAGAGGGAGACCCCCCTTTCAAGTAGAGATTTCCCTTATAATTGTACATGTCTCTTATAAAAAGGTAACTTCTATTCAGTTCCCAGACTTTTCCAATGTCTGCCTTTTCTTAAAAATAATCAGTCTAAAATAATCCCTATGCCAAAGAGACATGTTTTGTGCAGGCAAATTCTGCTCCCCTTGGCTAGTAAGTGGTAGATACTGGATTCAAACCCAGGAATCCTGACTTCCAGTTCCCCACTCTTAATAAAATTCTGCTTTCTAACTCATCAATCCCTATATACTCTGCTCTTTGACGTTTTACCTTTATATTTTGTAAATAAGCTTTACACTTTTAATTAAAATAAAGTATCTGTACCTTTTCTCTCTAATCAGATAGTATGCCACCTGATGGTAGTGACTGTCTTATCAGTATCTGGAAGATCGTCAGGTGTTTTTGACCGAAACAAAAGTGCACAATGTAAGAGTTTCAGTTTTATTTACTGAGAACTATATCCCAGGAAACAGCTTGTTCGTAGCTCTGAGAGAGCTGCTCCTTGGAGGTAGGAGAGAAGGCAGTATATACATATACATGGTTTTAGCTAGGGAATATATGTGGTCAATCATACATCTCAGTAAAAGGTCACTGCTAGTCTCAAGGAACAGATATCTCAATTAATGATTTTGGGATTTTTTTCTTTGAGCATTATTTTTTTTTTTAATTTTTATTGGGATTTAGTTGATTTACAATGTTGTGTTAGTTTCAGGTATATAGCAAAGTGAATCTATTATACGTATACATATGTCCACTCTTTTTTAGATTCTTTTCCCATATAGGCCTTTGCAGAGTATTGAGTAGAGTTCCCTGTGCTATACAGTAGGTCGTTATTATTGGGTTGGCCAAAATGTTCATTTGTATTTAGGTAAAAATAAAAGACATTTTTCATTTTCATGAAGAACTTTATTGAACAACGTATTCACTAACTGAACGAACTTTTTGGCCAGTATATATTTTATATATCGTAGTGTGTATGTGTCAATACCAATCTTCCAATTTATCCCTCTCCAATCCCCCCTTACCCTCTGTTAACCATACATTTATTTTCTACATCTTTAACTCTATCTCTGTTTCGTAGATAGGTTCCTTTGTACCCTTTTTTAGGCAACACATATAAGTGCTATCATATGATATTTTTCTTTCTCCGTCTGACTTGCTTTACGCAGTATGACAATCTCTAGTTCCATCCATGTTGCTGGAAGTGGCATTATTTTGTTCTTTTTTATGGCTGAGTAATATTGCATTGTATATATGTACCCCATCTTCTTTATCCATTCCTCTGTTGATGGATATTTAGGTCCATGGTCCATTTCCTGGGTATTGTAAATAGTGCTGCAATGAACATTGGGGTGCATGTATGTTTTCGAATTTTGGTTTTCTATGGATATATACCCAGGAGTGGGATTGCTGGATCATATGGTAACTCTATTTTTAGTTTTTTTAAGGAACCTCCACACTGTTCTCCATAGTGGCTATACAAGTTTCCATTCCCACCAACAGTGTAGGAGGATTCCCTTTTCTCCACACCCTCTCCAGTATTTATTGTTCACAGATTTTTTGATGATGGCCATTCTGACCAGTGTGAGGTGATACCTTATTGTTGTTTTGATTTGCATTTCTCTAATAATTAGTGACGTTGAGCATCTTTTCATGTGCTTTTAAACCATCTGTATGTCTTCTTCGGAGAAATGTCTATTTAGATCTTCCACCCATTTTTTGATTGTGTTGTTTGCTTTTTTGAAATTGAGCTGCATAAGCTGTTTGTATATTTTGGAGATTAATCCCTTGTTGGTTGCTTCATTTGCAAATATTTTCTCCCATTCTGAGGGTTGTTTTTTCATTTTGTTTATGGTTTCCTTTGCTATGCAAAAGCTTTTAAGTTTAATTAGGTCCCATTTGTTTATTTCTGTATTTATGGTATATTTTTATATTTGGGAAGATGCAAGAATTTGAGTTCATTAAAATTCTTTCTGAGTTGTACATCTAACTATCTAAAGGGACTGTTTTTCCAAAGCACGGAGTACCTCATCCGGGTTTTTGTCCTGAATTCCTTTCAGATGCAACATTGGTCAGCAACTGCAGCCACTAATCCTTATGAACTGAATGGTGGGCAGCATTCTTTGTTTTATAGTATGCACAAAAATCTCTGGAGTGACTGAAATAAATAAATGTATGTGTACCAGTGTGTCTGTATAGAGTGCGTATATTCAGTCTAAGGCAAATGTCAGATGTTTTATAGAAGTTCTTAAGAGCATTACCATCCCTAAAAGGAGGAGGAGTTTCTCCTCACTTAAACAGCTGTCTCATGTTATGTGCATCACTCTTCCAGAGTTTTTTTTTTTACATTCTACCTATAACCATTGATATCTAGATATGTTTTAGTTCCCTTTTAAAATTATTAGCTTCTTGAGTTTAAAATTAAAGTCATTTTTTCCCCTTTATCTCCACAGTTCTTCACAGACTGACTTGTATGTGATCTGCAAAACTACAAATCTCTGCATAATAAATGAATAAACAATTGATTTTATTTGTTGATTTTTTTATTTTGTTAATGTGCTGATGCAAGGGAAGATTTTTAGCTTTCATGTTTAGACCCTTTTCTCAAACTAGAAAGTGTTCCAGATTGTATGATATCTCAAAGTCCTAATAACATTTTAATTGAAGTTCTGCCTTTGATGCTTAACCTTGGGGCCTATAAGGAGTTTCTCTGATTTTGTGGTTAACTTTTTACATCTGAGTTGTAAATTTGACTAGTTTGAGGTGGCATAGCAATATCAGACTGAGCTCACCTTGAGGTCAGGAACTTTATCATTTGGAAATCATATTATTTTGAAGTAAGCAACTCTGGATACAAAGAGTAATTGTGTCAGGGTTCACCATATAACAAGTTGTATCTATAAGAAGAAATGAATTTTGTGAGTCTGTGAGAGGGTGCAGAGCCATATGTCTTTTTACTTTTTTTTTTTTTCATGCTGCTATGAATATGGTTGTACAAGTATCTCTTCAAGACCCTTCTTTCACCTCTTTTGGGTAAATACCCAGAAGTAGAATTACTGGATCACTGGTAATTCTATTCTTTTTTTAGTTATCTATTTTAACATCCTTATTGGAGTATAATTGCTTTACAATGGTGTGTTAGTTTCTGCTGTATAACAAAGTGAATCAGTTACACATATACATATGTCCCCATATCTCTTCCCTCTTGTGTCTCCTTCCCTCCCACCCTCCCTATCCCACCCCTCTAGATGGTCACAAAGCGCCGAGCTGATCTCCCTGTGCTATGCAGCTGCTTCCCACTAGCTATCTATTTTACATTTTGTACTGTATCTATGTCCATGTCACTCTCTCACTTCGTCCCAGCTTACCCTTCCCCCTCCCTGTGTCCTCAGGTCCGTTCTCTATGTCTGCGTCTATTTTCCTGTCCTGCCCCTAGGTTTTTCAGCACCATTTATTTATTGATTTTTTTAGATTCCATATATATGTATTAGCATATGGTATTTGTTTTTCTCTTTCTGACTTACTTCACTCTGTATGACAGAATCTAGGTCCATCCACCTCACTACAAATAACTCAATTTCATTTTTTATGGCTGAGTAATATTCCACTGTATATATGTGCCATATCTTCTTTATCCATTCATCTGCTGATGGACAGTAAGGTTGTTTCCATATCCTGGCTATTGTAAATAGAGCTGCAATGAAAATTGTGGTACCTGACTCTTTTTGAATTATGGGTTTCTCAGGGTATATGCCCAGTAGTGGGATTGCTGGGTCGTATGGTAGTTCTATTTTTAGATTTTTGAGGAACCTCCATACTTTTCTCCATAGTGGCTATATCATTTACATTCCCACCAACAGTGTAGGAGGATTCCCTTTTCTCCACACCCTCTCCAGCATTTATTGTTTGTAGATTTTGTAATGGTGGCCATTCTGACCGGTGTGAGGTGATACCTCACTGTGGTTTTGATTTGCACTTCTCTAATGATTAGTGATGTTGAACATCCTTTCATGTGTTTGTTGTCAATCTGTATATCTTCTTTGGAGAAATGTATGTTTAGGTGTTCCGCCCATTTTTGGATTGGACTATTTGTTTTTTTGGTATTGACTGCATGAACTGCTTGTATAGTTTGGAGATTAATCCTTTGTCAGTTGCTTCCTTTGCAAATATTTTCTCCCATTCTGAGGCCTGTCTTTTTGTCTTGTTTATGGCTTCCTTTGCTGTGCAAAAGCTTTTAAATTTCATTAGGTCCCATTTGTTTATTTCTGTTTTTATTTCCATTATTCTAGGAGGTGGGTCAAAAAGAATCTTGCTGTGATTTATCTCATCGAGTGTTCTGCCTATGTTTTCCTCTAAGAGTTTTATAGTGTCTGGCCTTACATTTAGGTCTTTAATCCATTTGGCATTTATTTTTGTGTATGGTGTGAGGGAGTGTTCTGATTTCATTCTTTTACATGTAGCTGTCCAGTTTTCCCAGCACCACTTATTGAAGAGGCTCTCTTTTCTCCATTGTATATTCTTGCCTCCTTTATCAAAGATAAGGTGACCATATGTGTGTGGGTTTATCTCTGGGCTTTCTATCCTGTTCCGTTGATCTATATTTCTGTTTTTGTGCCAGTAGCATACTGTAGCTTTGTAGTATAGTCTGAAGTCAGGGAGCCTGATTCCTCCAGCTGTTTTTCTTTCTCAGGATTGCTTTGGCTATTCAGGGTCTTTTGTGTTTCCATACAAATTGTGAATTTTTTTGTTCTAGTTCTGTGAAAAATGCCAGTGGTACTTTGATAGGGATTGCATGGAATCTGTAGATTGCTTTGGGTAGTAGAGTCATTTTCACAATGTTGATTCTTCCAATCCAAGAACATGGTATATCTCTCCATCTATTTGTATCATTTTTAATTTCTTTCATCAGTGTCTTAGTTTTCTGCATACAAGTCTTTTGTCTCCTTAGGTAGATTTATTCCTAGGTATTTTATTCTTTTTTTTGCAATGGTAAATGGGAGTGTTTCCTTTATTTCTCTTTCAGATGTTTCATCATTAGTGTGTAGGAATGCAAGAGATTTCTGTGCATTAATTTTGTATCCTGCTACTTTACCAGATTCACTGATTAGCTCTAGTAGTTTTCTGGTAGCATCTTTAGGATTCTCTATGTATAGTATCATGTCATCTGCAAACAGTGACAGTTGTACTTCTTCTTTTCCAATTTGGATTCCTTTTATTTCTTTTTCTTCTCTGACTGCTGTGGCTAAAACTTCCAGAACTTTGTTGAATAATAGTGGTGATAGTGGGCAGCCTTGCATTGTTCCTGATCTTAGTGGAAATGGTTACATTTTTTCACTGTTGAGAACAATGTTGGCTGTAGGTCTGTAATATATGGCATTCATTATGTTGAGGTAAGTTCACTCTATGCCTACTTTCTAGAGGGTTTTTATCATAAATGGGTGTTGAATTTTGTTCATAGCTGCTTCTGCATCTATTGAGATGATCATATGGTTTTTCTCCTTCAATTTGTTAATATGGTATATCACATTGATTGATTTGCATAAATTGAAGAATCCTTGCATTCCAGGGATAAACCCCACTTGATCATGGTGTATGATCCTTTTACCGTGCTGTTGGATTCTGTTTTCTAGTATTTTGTTGAGGATTTTTGCATGTATGTTCATCCATGATATTGGCCTCTAGTTTTCTTTTTTTGTGGCATCTTTGTCCGGTTTTGATACCAGTGTGGTGGTGGCCTTGTAGAATGAGTTTGGGAGTGTTCCTCCCTCTGCTATATTTTGGAAGAGTTTGAGAAAGATAGGTGTTAGCTCTTCTCTAAATGTTTGATAGGATTTGCCTGTGAAGCCATTTGGTCCTGGGCTTTTGTTTGTTGGAAGATTTTTAATCACAATTTCAATTTCAGTGCTTGTAATTGGTCTGTTTACATTTTCTATTTCTTCCTGGTTCAGGCTTGGAAGGTTGTGCCTTTCTAAGAATTTGTCCATTTCTTCCAGGTTGTCCATTTTATTGGCATATAGTTGCTTGTAGTAATCTCTCAAGATCCTTTGTATTTCTGCAATGTCAGTTATTACTTCTCCTTTTTCATTTCTAATTCTATTGATTTGAGTCTTCCTTTTTTTTCTTGATGAGTCTTGCTAATGGTTTATCAATTTTGTATATCTTCTCAAAAAACAAACTTTTAGTTGTATTGATCTTTGCTATCATTTCCTTCATTTCTTTTTCATTTATTTCTGATCTGATCTTTATGATTTCTTTCCTTCTGCTAACTTTGGGGTTTTTTTGTTCTTCTTTCTCTAATTGCTTTAGGTATAAGGTTAGGTATTTTATTTGAGATGTTTCTTGTTTCTTGAGGTAGGATTGTAATACTATAAACTTCCCTCTTAGAACTGCTTTTGCTGTATCCGATAGGTCTTGGGTCATTGTGTTTTCATTGTTATTTGTTTCTAGGTATTTTTTGATTTTCTCTTTTATTTCTTCGTAATCTCTTGGTTATTTAGTAATGTAGTGTTTACCTTCCATGTGTTTGATTTTTTTTACAATTTTTTTCCTGTAATTGATATCTAGTCTCATAGTGTTGTGGTTGGAAAAGATACTTGATATGATTTAAATTTTCTTAAATTTACCAAGGCTTGATTTGTGACCCAAAACATCCTGGAGAATGTTCCATGAGCACTTGAGAAGAATGTGTATTCTGTTGTTTTTGAATGGAACGTCCTATAAATATCAATTAAGTCCATCTTTTTTAATGTATCATTTAAAGCTTGTGTTTCCTTATTTATTTTCATTTTGGATGATCTGTCCATTAGTGAAAGTGGGGTGTTACTATGATTGTGTTACTGTCGATTTCCCCCTTTATGGCTATTAGCATTTGCCTTATGTATTGAGGTGCTCCTATGTTGGGTGCATAAATATTTACTATTGTCATATCTTCTTGGATTGAGCCCTTGATCATTAGGTAGTGTCCTTCCTTGTCTCTTATAATAGTCTTTATTTTAAAGTCAATCTTCTCTGATATGAGAATTGCTACTCCAGCTTTCTTTTGTTTTCCATTTGCATGGAATATCTTTTTCCATCCCCTCACTTTCAGTCTGTATGTGTCCCTAGGTCTGAAGTGGTCTCTTGCAGAGAGCATATGTATGGGTCTTGTTTTTGTATCCATTCAGCCTTCTGTGTCTTTTGGTTGGAGCATTTAATCCATTTACATTTAAGGTAGTTATCAATATGTATGTTCCTATTACCATTTTCTTATTTGTTTTGGGTTTGTTATTGTAAGTCTTTTCCTCCTCTTGTGTTTGTCCTTTAACTTTTTTGTTCAGTTTATATCCAGACATGCTTTTCTTTCTTATTTTGGGTTATTTATTTATTTAACTCTGTTTTTTTCATTTTTGTCTTCTTTCTTCTGGATACTTCTAAAATTTTTTTTGTAACAATACTAACAATACCAAACACAGCTTTTATTAACATGCTTTCAGGCAGAGTTTAATTTTAATTACTCATGATATTCTGCTCTGATTTTCCAGTAAAGATAATTTTTAAAGGAATAGAGATGTGATGCTTCTGTACATGACTTTTTATTGATTTTTGCAGAGAAGTGTGAAGATTATTAATTTTCAGGTTTTTAAGGTTGGAAACACAGAGCTTTTACCAAGTTCAAAAACATCTACACAAATTATCTTTAAAACTCATAAACTGCACTTTCTCTTCCACTGTTGGTGAAGGTTAGAGTGAATAACTCTGGGGTTAGGCTGTGGGTTCTCCTGATTGTTCCATTAATAATAAAAGGTAACATTGCTGGTGTACTTATTATGTTCCAGAATCACGTTTTACACTTTTTATCTCCTTTAATCTGGTTTTTGTTCTAGATTATCTTTAATTAAAGTAGAAATACCAGTAAGAGAGGACAAGATTCACAAAGTAAATAATGGAGGTGCCAAGATTTTTTAACTCATGTTCTCACCTCTATCAGTAAGAATACTTGCATATGTAAAAATCATGGATGGCCAGAATTTTGCAGGGAGTGGTCTTTGAAATTAGTTAGCTCAGTTGTCTCATTTTATAAATTAGGATGGATCAGTGAGTTGAGGTGAGTTGCCTAAACACATTAGAAGCTATGTGTGTTACCAAATGCTGTGCAAAAATCTACCTCAAACCTTCATGAATCGAATCAACAATATTATATCTCATAATTGGGCAATCAGTGCTGCCTCATTGGGACAGTCTTTCTGCTCCACATTATGTCTTCTGAGCCTGGAATGTCTGACATACTGCTACATTCACATATGTGGTGCCTTAGCTAAGTGGCTGGAACCACTGGGGGGGTGACAAGTCATCACTTATTTTCACTTAGCCTTTGCATGTGGTAACTTGGGCTTCCTCACCACATGGCATCTGCCTGCCAAGAGGGAAAATACCGTTAAAAAAATTCAACTGCGTATATTTTCAAGATTGTGTTGGCTTTATTCAGTGATTCAGGCAGCATCCCATCAAGCAGATAAAAAGGAGATCCAGGGAGCTGTACACAGAGAAAGACTTTTATAGGTAGAAGATAGTGGGAGCAAGGAATTTATGCCAGCAAAAAGTGGATTTGTTGTGGTAAGGTCACCTTCCTTTAGGGGTGGCAGGGGTCTATCAGGCAGATTAACTCACTAATGCTGGCCAAGTGATTCCTGTTTGGTTTAAGATTCTTCTCTAGAAGAGGCTGAAACTGTAATTCAGTCTGAGATTGGTGACATGGGATTTAGCGTGACTCCATTTGGGGCCTATTGTCTTGTTTTCAGCAATCCCCTCCTTTTCATCAGACTCTCAGCCTGAGAGATGTGATCAAAGTTTAAGGCATTAGCATTGCTCCCAGTTATCACCTTGAAGTTCCTGCAGTTTTCTGCTGGTCCTTTCTGTGGTATTCATGGGTCACAACTTTGGGCTCGCATTTAAGCCAGTCATTCTTTTCATTTCTTTTCGGATGTCCTGTTCTTAGTGAGATTATTTTCTTGGTGGCTACCAGCTTGGAACATGCATTTAAAGCTTTTGAGAGAATGCATCCCATAAGGGACACTACTATGATTATTATAAACAGGATAATTCTCAATGTCTGGAGTGCATTTTGGAGCATGGCCCCCAAGACCCAAACCAATCAGAATCAAATATATCAAAGAAAGTGCTCTGTTGAAGGAGTCACTTTCTTAAGCCAAGTGGCTTGTTCAGTGACCTTATGTAGCTAAGAATCAACTTCCCCAGAAGTGTCTATCCAAGAGCAGCATGTGGTGTTGGCCACAGCACTAGCACCTCTTTGCTCAGCTAAAAGATAATCAAGCCTATCCTAGTATCAAAAACAACTTTGGCCAGACAGTCTAGGGATTTTGTTGGGCAGCTATTGCTTTAGCAGCACATTCTGCAATATCTTCAAGAGCTAAGGCAAGATTCCTGATCATAGTCTCATTTGTACTTACTCCTAACCAGGGCAGTAGGGATCTGCCAAAGGAGGCAAATTTTGAATCATGAATGACTCCTGGTAACTCCAGTTTGAGTCTGTGGCTCAGAACTGGAAAGGTGACAGCCATGGGGGACAGTAAAATGTAAAGATCTGTAGACCACACAGGAGGTTTTATTCTGGTTACCCTTGCCTTGTGTCCCTTTCTTTGTATAGAGCCTGGATATAAGTTTCCACAGATTTGGAGTTGTTAACCAGAGACAGGAAAATGGACCCCCAGGGTTGGGGAGTCTGACACAATATAGAGGGGATGTGTTTCTCCAGAGAAATTGAGGCATCGGAAATCAGGAAAAAGTTTGTGATGAGCAGAACTTTATGATCACTGGCATTGTGGTAAATCCAACAGTTGTTTGGTGGTTGTATTACCCAACAGTGAGTAATATGAGATATATGAACATTGGCATTATCTTTCCAAGCCAGACCAAGGCAAAAGGTGGACAAAAGAATTGTAAATGCCTTCGTGATGTAAGAATTAGCAAAAGGATGGTCAGTGAAGGAAGGAGGAAAGGAAAGAAACATTCTTGATCCTCTTGATCTGACAAATTGAGAGGAAGCAGTTTACCTTGATGTCGGCTACCTCTTTTCGTAGTTAGTTTGATCTTATGGTCTCCAGCTGGTGAGCAGTTCCTAGGGCCTGAGGGAGCCCTTTTTAATTGGGATATATGGACCCAAGATTCAGGTTCCTGCAGTTTGGCTGCCATCTGGTAGTGAAGAGGATCTGGTATAGTCCCTTCCAGAAGGATTCAAGAATAGTCTTTGTTCTTAGTGATTCCAAATCAGAAAGTTGGGAGAAAATTGGAAATGTTAGTTTGGAGATTCGTAGCCAGATATTTGAGGAAGCTAGAAGAATTCAGTATGCAGTCCAGTTTATAGGTATATAACAAACCCTCAAAGACAATAAGATTTAAATCTAATATCTATAAAGATGCAAACATAATTTTCTCTTCAGACACAGAGGTAATAGAAGAGGATGAAGAAAAGCTTTAAGACTTTTTATGCAAAGAGGAAGAAAGTTGACAGATTTGATTGATTAGAAATATCACTGAACACTATTTTGGGGAAAATATTCAAATTTGGATTAAAAAAACGAATGTTGTTACCAAAAGCAAAGAAAAGTTAAATTAAAGATGATACTTCTGTATTGCTCTTTAAGGAACATTGCCATCTTTCAGAGAGAGGAGGAAAGAATAACCACAGCACAAGATACTTGTCTTTCTCTTTTTAAAAATTCTAATCTTTAATTTTGATATAACCCTTAATATCAGAAAGGGATGAGTAGTTAAATTAGAGCTTAAAATTGTTGAGTACCAAATTCTCCAATTATTTTCCGCCTTTGGAGATTTTGTAAGTAGAAGATTAACAGTCTTCTCAATATTTGAAGCAATAAAATATATTTTGGAGATGATATTAACATCCTTACTTAGAGTGTTCTGAAGACGAAGAGGTCAAGTTCAAGAAGAAAAAAACTTCCACAGATACTCAAGTGTTACCCAGACCTCTGCAGTCTTGCCAGTTTTTATGCAATGCCTCAGCCTATCTTAAAGAAAAATCTATGTATTGGGTTGAATGAGACTTTTCTTTTTCTTTTTTTCAAATAAATCTCTTTTTTAAAAAGAGAGGTTAATATCTCATCAGGAAAGACCAAAAACTAAGCCTCAGGAAATTAACCATAAAGGCATTAATGAATTTCTGTGAGAATAGCCTGCAGTAAAGCTTCAGAGACATCATCCACTAATCTTAGCATTAGTCGACATTAATTTTGAAGTAGTTATTGCTAATATGAATACGTATAACAGATTCAACTATATTTATTTGCAATCTTTAAAATTCAACGTGATGTTTCCTCCCTTTGATATATACATTTAAATTGCCATTCATACTAATCATGCATGCTCTCCTAAGAAGCACCTCATCACCCATAACCCATTTTTAGTGGGAAGAGAGAGTCTCATGCCTTCTTTATTCCACATGCCTAACTCATTTCACCAACCACCAACATTTTTATTGGAAAGTTAAGAGTTGTCCTCCTCCCTCTCAACTGCCTTATGTAGTGCAAATTATTATTGAGACCAATGAGGATCCATCAAGAAAAAGAGCAACATTTTCTTTGGTGTGAAAGAATTCAAGAGAATATGACTAGTGGTTTAGGTAATGGAATCTGGAATCAGACTACCTGGGTATCAATGCCAGCCTCGCCACTTACTAGCTGTGTGCCAGAGCAAATTGATCATTGTTGGTCTAACTTTCCCCAAAGAGAGATAATAGTAGCACCTGTTGCATAGAGTTGTCATGAAGGTTAAATGAAATGACCTATACTAAGTCATTATCAGAGCACGCAATATTATATTTTTTATTTTGTTATTTTATTATATCAAGCATGCCGAAGTGCTACAGAGTTTAATCTTTATATGAAATAATACAACTTATTAAAAAAATAACTCCCAGTGTTGTTTATACAATACCATGTAGCTCAAATGTCACTTTCTCAATAACGCTTATCTCATTTAAAATTCATATCCATACTCCCCTATCTTGACGCAGTACTTCCAGCCCTTTTTTTCTTCCATGACATTAATTCCCTAACCTGAGTATTTATTCCATTTAAATTATTTCTCTTTCCACTAGAATATCAGCTCCTCAAGGACAGAGATTTATGTCAGTATTTTCCTCTAGTATATCCCAAGTGCCAAGAATAGTGCCTGGAATACAGAAAACACTATATAAATATTTGTTAAATGAAAGGAGGAAGAAGAAAATAAAGAATGGAAGCAAATACAATTGTTCTTTCAAAAAAAAAAAAAAGAAGGGAAGGGAAAGGAAAAATGAGTGCATCACTTGTAAGGTTTAAAATATTTTAAGGGAATAGTAACATTATGAAAATGATGAAAATGTTCTTGCTCCATGAATAGTTCATTAACCTTTTCTAGCTTAAACTATAACAACAAATTTAGAGCTTTTAATAGTAAACATTTCCTCAAAAGAAGAAAAAAATAGCTTTAATTATATATTTGAAATAAGCATAACATTGAGGACATGAATAGGCCAGGGGTGCTTGTTCTGACACATTTTGTTTTTGTATTCTTTTATTTTATAGAAGCAATTTTCTGTAAATAGGGGCCACAGATATCCAGTAATCACCTTCCTCAGAAGTGGAACCTACAGAGCAGAGAGAGTCAGCTCTCTCTAGTCCACTGACTAACTGGAAGAGCCTACCTAGAACCTATCACCTCTTATACCTAGTTCAGGGCAAGATAACCATCTTGCTTCATCAACTCCATCACAGATTTGCTCTTGGAGGGACAAAGGAAGATATTAAAATTATTTAACTAGCATTTGAATTGGATCCAGAGGTAGAACCACTCATGGGGGTGAACACAAAACAAGCTTATGTCAAAAACAATACCAACAATCCTAATAATTTGGTGAGCCAAAGTCAGACCATATTTTTGCCTCATTTCATCATTTGAAATTTAGGAAGAAATTAAAAAGTATCCTGAGAAAATTGTGCACAGAACCAAAAACAATGGGAAGAGATGAATTCTCTATAAAGGGTGATTAAATTTATCCAGTTTTAGGAAAGCATTAATATGTTATCATCATGCTGATAACATCTAGATGGCATCATTATGCAAAGGATTTCTCATGCTACTTTCTTCACCTTCTCTTTTCTCCTGTCTCACTTCTCCTACTTTATGCTATGTATGCAAACATTCTTTCCAACAATTACATAATCTCTTCATAATTACATATTTATGAAGGGATATAAGAGGAATTTTCATACCACACCACCTAAGAGTCCAGAGTCCAGATGTTGAGGTTGACCATACATGTCAGTTTGTAGGACGACCCTGGTTTTTGTCAATATTCCTCATGTATCTATTAATAAACCCCCCTTGCATTCTCAAAAGCCTTTCAGTTTGGATGAAGAATGTTAAAGTCACCCTAAAAACGTTGAAGTCCAGATGCCAAGAGAAGAGGAAAGAGTTTCATAGAGGACACGTCACGGTGAGTCCATCTTCCAAGGCCACTACCTATTAATGTTTACAATGGAGAATTCAGAGTACTAAATGCAGCATTCATTCCAGGTGACTCCAGTTACCCACACCCAGATTTACATCATTGCTACATCTTGAAAATGGCATTCACTTATGGGTCCCAAGATTTTCCTAAAGTCTATTTATATTAAATACCTGTCCTTGTCCCAAAACTCTGATGTTCTAAAACTGTAAAATCTTTCTTTCCAAACTTTCTTACAGATTATTAAATAGAAAAGGGAGTATCTTACCAGGCATGGCTCCAAACACTTAACTCAAGGGATAGTATCTATTTGCTCCATACTTCTAAAAAGTTATTTATCTACATCAAAAGTGCAAAAATATATTCTTTACATCTATGTAGGTATTTAAAAGATTTTAGTCATTTAAATCTAGATGAAAAATAAAACCTGACTATAATAAGTAAAAGAAATCCATCAGTTGAGTTCAAAAGATTTTTTAAATGCAAATAGTCTATTTCTCATACAGATATTGTACTATGGTAGTGGAGGGGGGGGCGGTTATAGATTTCTGTCCATTTTAATTAAACCTCTCCTCATTTGATGATCTCTTTCCTTTTGTTGGAAAATCATGATCACCTCTATGTTTGGTGGCATATTAAAACATAATTAACAAACTAAAAATTGGTTCAAACGAGGTGAACAGGCAGACATAATAAAATCAGTCTATTGATTGTCATTTAGTTACTGTTTCACTCTCAGGCGGTGGAGAAGTGACAAATTGTGGGCCATGAAATCCTCAGCCTGCAGGATCACGTCATTTAAATGGGAGGATTACACAAAGCTTGTATCTGCAGAAAATGACACTCCTCTCAAATTACAATTCTGGCTGCTCCAGTGGCAGAAATGACCATCATCAATATGAGAAAATGTACAGGATCACAGGAAATGCTGTCCTCCATTTCTCTTCCTTCCCGATACAGCTTTCTGCTCTCCAAAATGAGATAGCTGAGTACTTGCTGGATCGTTTCCTAATGATTAAAGATGCTGCCAGCGTTACACCATACGTTTTGTTGCTTGTACGTTGGGGCTCTAGTGAAAAGACAGATACCCCACTACAGGAGAAGCATGTTTAGGCAGTGCCCTTTTCCTAGAACCTGATTAAATCAGGATGCTTAAAAGAGTTTTGCTTTTATGATACAAGTAGTTTGAGCCCTATTGGCACTGAGTTTAAACACTGCAAGCAAAATATTAGTTTTGGGTCTGCAGTGTATTCATAGCCCTGAGTGTCTCCAACAAGCTTATCTGGAGGATTCTGTTTATGTGAAAGAAATTGCTGTGATCAATCACTGTGTAGTAAGGGATCAAACAAAATGCTGAATCGAGAAATATTTTCCATTGGCCCCGTTCAGCAAGAGACAGGAGCACCACAAGTGAGCTGTTATATATTCTGCAAGAAAACTACAATTTATGTTCTAGATTTTTTTTCCTTTTTTAATATGAAACCTCATGTTTCAGGATCATTTTTTTCCTCCAGTTCGTATTATGCAGTCTCTATAGAGCAGAAGGCAATTTCAGTTGCCTAACCTTGGCTGTTGTGAGTATTTTAAAAGCATATATTTTTCCTGAAATAAAAGAAAACCACTGAAATTCTCAATGTGCATTGCAGAAATGAATTCAATTTGTTTCTTCTCTAAATCTGTGAGACAGTGGCCAAAATCATCACCATTTCATAAATACATTGAAACACTGAGAGAACATTTGGGTTGTGGGAAGCTCTTCAAAGAAATAGCAATGGTAAGGAAAAAAATCGAATCTGAGTCCTAATTTCCAAGTATGATGATAAATCATATGGTCATATGTCATTTTAAAATGTATTTCTGTGTGCCCCTTTATGATTTCACAGGGTAAAGTGGGCATTTGAAATTGTACAGGGTGATAACTCTTTTGTAGAGTTAGCAATAGGCAAATTTTAGTATTCTAATTTTATATTTAAAATACTTCCTTTTCTTTGTTCTCCTTTTCTCTTTTCAATTCCCAGCCCCCATCTAGTCATATACTTATAAATAAATTTGGGGCGATCTATTTCGCCCCCTCACTTTCATCCTGATGCTCCAATTAGATCTTGCCAGTGGTTTCCAATCTGGTACCTTTGTATCCAAACTTATTTCTTCATTGAAAAATCTACTGCTGGATTACTCATTTGAGAGTGATGCTCTGAATAGGTCATTCTGCTGCTCGAAAGTTTCATGAATCTTATCCTATAGAATAAATGTCAAATTTCTTATGTAAGCATTCAAGATCCTCCACCTTCTGGATGAAAATTTCCTTCCTCACTTTTTTTGGGTTGTTGTTCTTTAATCAAATTCTACTCTTCAGACAAATAGTCTTTATCCTGCAGCTTTACTCATTTGTTTCAGGATCCCAAGGACCCTTTCTTCCTCTTGAACTTGCCCACAGCTTAATTTTTTAAGATATGAATGCTATCCTCCTTCAAGCCTCTCCTTCACCAGCACATACTCTATGACATCATTCCCCATCCTTTAAGTATAGAAGAGAACTTTCTGGTCTTTCATACTCCCACAACCTATTGCTATTACCACACTTAGCACCTTTACATGATATCCTCGGGGTGGATATGCATGCTTTAGTGTCCGTGAACCTGCTAGGCTACCAATTCCTTGGGAAGAAAAGCCACAGCTTGTCCATTTTGCCCTCTCACTGATAAATAGTGATTTACACGTGTCAGGTGCTTGATATGATTTTGCTAAGTGAAATAAGAGGAGTATTTCATTTTTCAATACTGTGGAAATCATCAAAACTTGTTTGTCACAAGTTTCATTCCCTTATTGAGCTCTTTTCTTTCTTAATAAATTAATAAACTGGTTTATGATCATAGAGGTAAATGAATTAATGAGTTATTCTCATTCTAGGAGTCTTCATTTAGAAAGAGACTTCTTGGTGACACTGCCTTGGGGCTTTGACAGCTTTATAAGATGGACAGCAATACCTTTTACTCTTGCTCTGCTGACTTTTGATAGCATTGAGCTTAGAGGATTTGTCTTAACTGCTTTTCCCATGAAATACCGGGACCCCTTTACCCTCAGGGGATTCATACCCCAAGCTCCGTTTACCCATATCTTTTCCTCTTAAAAAATTCTTTACAAAGGTCTTCGTCCTACAGTTTAGTTGATCTTGGTTAAACTCAGCCTGGGCCTCCTGTTCTGGAGGAGGAACTGAATATTCCAAATGGATAATAATTAGACCATCTATAAAAACAGAACTCTGGCCCACAATCTATTGCAACCAGTTCAATGTACTATTTATAGTAACCAGTCCAGGAAGCCAAACAAGAACTCCTATAACTGTTGGCTCAAATGGACCACAAATTTTTATCAATTCCCTAATTTTTATCCTCACCTCAACTTAGGACCAAAAGGAGATAGCCAATTATGCACCTTTAACCAATCACATAGATTGCCTGGATCCTAGTTACCTGTATACAGCTTCCCAATGTCAACAGCTTCCAATCAGCACATACCTTTCCACTATAGAGCTTCCCCGCTCCTCTGCCTGCCTTTGATTCTGCCGAACCGCAAGTGATGGTGGCTGACTCCCTTGCTATACAAAGTTCTGAATAAATAGCCTTTGCTTATTCTCATTTGGATTTGTTTGCACAACATACTAGTAACATCAGTAGCTAGAATATTTTAGAGACTATTCCTCAAGGCTCACCTGGGAAAGTTAGCTTGGTCTTATTCCACTTAAGTTCTCTATTGCTGTGTTAAAAACTACTCTGAAACTTAGTGGTCTGAAATAATAACCAGTGATCATTTCTCATGATTTTGTGAGTTAACTGAGTGGTTTTTCTGCTGGACTTACCTGTACTCACAAATGATGGAGCATTAGCAGGTGGGGTGCCTAAGGAATAGGCTCAACTGGGACTACTGGGACAGCTGAGTCTTTCTATGTGGTTCTTCCCTCCAAGGCATGGTAGTATCAGGGCAGCATCCTAGGAACTCAAAGACAGAATGTGCAAGCCCTCTGGAGGTCTAGGCTCTGGAACGCACACATTGCCACTTCTTGTACATTGTGTTGTTCAAAGCTAGTCACACTTTTAGCCCAGACTCAAAAGGGTAGAAATTTTTCTTAATGAAGGCTTAGTAAAGTCACACTATAAAGGGGCATGTGTGTAGGAATGGGAGACATATGTGGCCAGTAAACAATCTAGCACGTGCTTATATGGTGGTATTTAGACTGTTGTGTCTGCTTCTACCGCTGACTAATCTACCAGATTCTCAACCACTCCTGGGCTGGAAGTGGTAACAGCGAGGTGATCATAGGTATAGTCAAGGGTGGTGTCTGCACCAAGCCAAGCATCATCTTTTTCATCTTATCAAATAATTCTCTAGTGGCTTATTTATAATTCAGCCCAGCAAATACATATCAAGCACCCATAGTTCCAGGACTGTGAAAGATGCTAAAGACACAAAGATGAGGAGAATACTCAAGGAGTTGACAAAATAAGATTGGATAAGTACTCTAAGGCTAATAACATAAGGTAGGGTTACTTAAGAACCATGGGCAAAGTTAAATTACAATGGGAATTATAAGGTTCAATTTAGTGCCCTTGGAAGGGTATTATTCTGGGTATTTATTGCTTTTTTGTTTTCTCTTCCTATTGTTTTATAAATGCCCCTTCACTTCATTTGTTCCTGGCAGGGCTGTCAATCAAAAAGCCATACCACCCCCAGGGTTATTCAGACTAGCCAATCGATTTCCCAAATCCCTGGACAAAGTGATTGGTCCAGGTGATCATCTGACACAGGTAGGACCAACTGGAGTCTGTGTTCCTTCCTCCCTCCCGTCCTCCTTCCCTCTTTCCTTCCCTCCCTCCTTCCTTCCTTCCTCCTTTCTCTCCCCCTCTTTCTTTCTCTCTCTCTCCCGCTTCCTCCCTTCTTCCCTTCTCCCCTCCCTCCCTTCCTCCCTCCCTCCTTTCCTTCCTTCCTTCCTTCCTTCATCTCCAGGTTCTTCAACTTTACCACCTCACTGTGCTATTGGAAGCCCATTGGTGAAGGTATTCTCTCTCCGCTGATCAATGCTTATATGGACACTTCCAACCTTTTCTTTTAGAATCTATTCTTCCGACATTGATCAACACATCTTCTGATAAATATGTTTTTTAGTCTTCCATTATGTCTTGTATCTATCGTACGAGGCTGCATACCTGTGCTAGTGTGTCTTAAGTTTTAGTTTTAAATCTCAGACAGGAACTTAGGAAGTTGAAGTTTTACGGAGGTGCCTCATGGTTGCCTATAGGATATGGCACCAACACAGTGTATTATAATTACATCTTTTATGTGTGTCTATCTTCCTACAAAAGTAAAATTTGTTTATTATTAGGATTTATTATTTGAACTCTAAAGAGTTCATCTTTGCACCCTTATCTCTAACAGAGTGCCTCTCCCATGGTAGATACTAAATAAATAATTGTTGAAGATATTAGTTGTGTGTGTGTGTTTGTCTGTTTTTGTAAGCAACAGAGACTGACTCTAGCTAGCATAAGAGGAAAGAGATGAATTAGAAAAATATGAGAGTTTGTAGACTCAGAGAGGAGACTGAAAAAGTAGGCTTAGAAAAGATAAGGACCAGTATAACTCTAGGGGTCTGGGTTATATGACTTGATGTGCTGTCTTTTTTAGGTTAAGTATTTGGAATGAATAAACTACTATTTCTAAACTTTGTGTTAATCAGATCAAGAGGGATTAAATGGCGTTCATGCACCATACATCTGGCCACTACAGGGCAGGCTACCTTGACTGACATTCCACCAGACTGTAGCCAGTCGAGGCAGGGTTAGTTTCCTCAAATCTGGAGCTATTGCCTAAAGGTGAAGGGATGCATGCTGACTACCATATGGAAAGAAGGCCACTATTTTCCTGATTTAATGATATGACACTTTTGGAAATCTGAGCTTGGCTGGCATTCTTAGAAGATATTAGGCATTTGGGAGATTAGAGACATTGATTCAGAAATCATTTGCCCATGATTACTATGTAAGGTTTTGAGAATAGGTAAAATCACAGAAGAAGCAAGAACAACAACAAAAAAAGAGAACAAAAGTAGAGAAACTGTGAAAACCACTCATTTTTATGGAAAAAAAGAACGAAAGTAATGAGAAGGTAACCTTCAGAAAACTGCCTAACGTCTGCAAACCCTTCCTGGTTTATTTTTTATTTTGTTTTGTCTTTTGTACAATGCAGATTATAATAGCATCTACTCCTGTGGTGAGTTATGAGGATGAAATGAGATAATCTGTGTAAAGCCCTTACTAACTGTGTGGCCCATCAATAAATGTTATCTGCCATAGTTATTAGGAAAAGGAGAAAAGAGAATTCCATGTTTTAGGAACTAAGGAGGTTGGGAAGGTCAATAGGTTTCATGCTTCAGGGTAACTGAGAAGATGAAGACTGAGGATCTGACTGTTAGATAGTTATTGGAAATATGTAGAAAATAATTTTCAGTAAATGACAAAAGAAGAAAAATTGAATGCAGTGAGGCAAGACATGGTTAGGGCAGCCTTTCTTTCAGAAGGCTGAAGTCAAAGGAAAGGAGCTGGGAATTCATGTAATTCTCCCTGCCAGTTGCCCATCTGAGATCTGTCCTGTTATTTGTGTTGGATTCTGGATTTAGACATACCCCTTTCTTCTGTGCTGGAGCCTTGGAGAGGACAATTCTGAAACCAAACCTAGACTTTTACATAATCTATAAATGTGTGTCTACCCTTGGGACTCAGAAAAGAGCTTTTAATGGAAAATTAATATCCAAGCCTAATTTAAAAAAATGAAACTGAATAAATACAGTAAGCAAAACAAAAAGCCAGCTGGCAGAAAATGAGGTTGCTCCCGTTACTTGCACTTCTGAAACACCTACTTCCAAGAGCTAGGAGAGCTTCATCAGTACTTTCTGGTTTTGAGTTGACATAGAACAAGTTCGTTGCTTGAATTTCCATCAGAACAGTTCAGCTAGGTTTCTTCACCATCCATAGTTTTTATCAAAGGAAAAAAATATTTTTATTGAACTTGAATAAAGACCAAGACTACTAATTGAAAAGAAACCTTTTCTATTCCTTTTAAATTTTTGGTGAGTTTTTAAGCATAAATGTACTCTTTGAACACTGAATTATTTACACTGAGCTCTATGTATACATTACTAAAAAGTGATGTTCTCTTTTGTGTGTATTAATCTCCTGTTGAAATCACATCCATCCTTCAATAGCCACTGAAAGACTCCTTTTTTCCTTAAATTCTGCTCATTTCTTACATTTGCAATTAATGTCTTCCACATAACATGTTTTTCTCACAATCTACATTATTTTGTATTTCTGTACCTTCCACTAGTTAAAAGCTCCTTGAGGTAAAGTACTTATTTCTGCGTTAGTCTTTTCAACAGAATCTAGCATAATCCCTTGCTGTTAGTAGGTACTCAATAAATGTGTATGAAATTGAATTTTATTGATGAATATATTTTTTTACATCAAGAAAATATTGCTGTGTTGAACTTGCTAAGTTAATTTTTCTGCATACTCAAAAATCTACTTACCCATCACCTGATGGTAAGACTCTTGGGGAAATAGTCTCATACAAACTTAAGAGATTGAAATCAATGAAGATGAAAATGCATGTCTCTCCCAGTTTCTTCTTCTTCTTCTTTTTTCTTCTCCAGGTCTTGTCCATCTAATTATAGTTATTGGGCAAGAAAGATCCCCAAAAGCTAACAGTACTGGGCAAATTAACTTGAGTAGTAACCAACACAGTATAAAAAATGGCTATTGAAATTACATTACTTACAAGCTCAAACCTGGTTTCAAGGCAAGCTCTTTGTTTCTGTGTTGAGGGAGACCTACCATATCTCAAAATATTATTAAAACTCTTTATATTATCATTTTTCCATGGATTTCTAGACCAACAGACTTTGAGAACAGAAAAGAATCTTAATTCTCACCAGATCTTCTCTCTCAGCTCAATTTAGTGATTATGAAACTGATATACAATAAGATTATGTAACTCTCTACACACATAACCACTTATCATGGATTTATGACACAAAAGCTCCAGTAGCAGAGAACTTAAAAAGACATTCACAATGTCTTCCTTTAATTAAGGGCAACGGTCAAGTTTTCTCCTTTAACAGAAGTGGGATTACTTATGTTGCTAAATTTCTCCCTAGCCAGGTGTCTACTTCTTATTTGGAATAATTTCTGTAGCACTCACCCACACTAGACCAAAGAGACCATCTTCTCCTTGAACACTCTACAACCAGCAAAAGCCAACTTGTCCCATTCTTGGCCTAACTCCAGTGGTATACATCCCCCTACATCTTCTATCCATGTTAATGAGGAGGCTAATGAGTACCTTTTGCTAGGGGAGTTATGTCCCCAAGATACCTTGTAATTGTTATAAAGGTTTTAGAGTGTCATTCTGTGTTGTTGGAATTTCAGGTCATTTATTGTTGAATCTCACAATGTTCACACCCTATGAATGGTTTTTTGCTGAAGGTTTCTGTTGCCTCTGATCGTTGTTTTTTGTGATAGGTCAAAACAGTAGGATTGAGACTCAGCATATTAATGGTTGGTAGGCACAATTACCTGTAACACTATATATTTCCTGGAATTCCTAACTTATATTATTTTATGCCTCTCAACTCAGCTTGAAATAGTCATTAGATGGACAGTGGCAGTACGTAGTGTGATAACCTGTCACTGGGGCCATTTAAATTTTTCAAAGCCCAGAGGCAGGTTAAAATCAGAGGCAGCATCTACTTGCCTCATTAGACATTTGTTTAACCAGTTTCATCAGTTCTCTGTCTCCAAGTTAACATTGAAACCTCAGGCTTTAATAATGAACACAAAGTAGTTGAAGACTGGCCCAGTCTATACTGATCACTAATGAAATCCTGGTGCTTTCAAAAACTCTTCAATAATTAAACCTGGCAAGACACACGCCAGGTGTAGTTTGCAGAGTGCTTAAGGCAATCGAATAGGATAATTGATGATTAACACAAAAAGGATCTGCAATTTGTTCCCTAGAATAGAAATTAGAAGGCTAAAGAGAATTCACAGGCTCATAAATGAATGATAGTACACACATGAAAATGGGTTGAAATGTTAAAAAAATTTAAAAAGCAGTTCAGTATCAGCCTAGATATAATGTACTGTATTTCAGCAAAATAAATTTTCGTTTTAATGTTTGCAAAAGAATCAGGATTCTCTGCGCATCTCTCTTTGGGAAGGGTACTAGAGCAGAGAAATACAAGTTATCCAAAAAAGCTCTGTAACATCACGAGAAAGATATTGAAAACTCCGTGAGTCTGAAGAGCAACCAGGGAATGTAGTTTCCAGTCATTTTTCATTCCCATGTGCTTTAGATTGTCTTAGTTTAACAGAGTATTATATTTCTGTGACATTACTGGAGCTGGCTTCCTGAGGTAATTATGTAAGTCTGCTTTTTGAGAAACTCTGCATGGGGCAGGAGGTAGCTGTGGGAGCAAAAGGATGAGAAAATGGCACCATATGGCATTGCCACAATGGAAGAAGCCATTAACTACTGCCAACATTAAAAGAAAACAAATTGCTTTTCACATACACGGAACATAAGTAGAGCAGCCTTGATATAAGACTGCAAACATATAGTGCTGAATCTATAATAGAGTACCAATGGAAGAAAACAGAACTTGTTTTACTTGGTAAAATGATACTACTAAGCCACCAACAGTCAGCCATATACTTGACATGTCCTTATCAGAAGTGGTGATAAGTCTGGACTCATCCATGCGAACAATGTGTCCTTTCGCCATTATGCTAAACAACTGTTTGCAAGCAAATAACCACCACTGAGTGAAATGCTAACTAGACTATTCAAAGATTAAACTCACAACTGTGTTCTCTTTAAAGTCAGCTGCCCAATAGACTAAGCTAATTTATAACTCCAGTATACATGTATAACTTACTTTAAGCAAACTTTCATGAAAAATAGTTCAAATTTTTCTCCTCTTTTACCACTCCTATTTTCTTTAGTTTATTGATTTCATACATATTTACTTGTTTTATTCTCTTTCTGACCCTCACTAGGTTATAAACTCTCTGGAGGTAGCGTCTACATCACTTTTGTTCATCACTCTCTAGTGCCTGGAACAGTGTCTGCTGTACGGTGAGTTAATAGATAATTGTTGAATCAATCAATCTGTAACCAAAATAAAAATAAATGGTGGATAGATTAATATTTTTAAACTCTTTCCCAGAGGATAGTGAAATATAAATAGTTTGGTATTTTAGCAATAGATCTGAAACTGAAAAGAAAGAAAACGTAATCTGTAAACTCTACCAAAGAAAAAGAATCTTCTCACTGTAAGTCAGGAGAGCCTTGGTTAAGTTTCAAACTAGAAATCACCTTTATACTTTATCTGCAGCATTGGGCTGCATATCATGATGATCGGTAGCCTCCAAAGGCTTTTGAAATATGTACCAAGCTCCAAACTTCTCAGCACAACAAACTCCAAATTTATGTCCACTTCAGCCTTTGCCATTTCAGTGATAATTTACTACTTGGGTTGGAGATAATAAGTAAATACTATATATTTCTGCTCACTTACATGGACAAGAGCTTTCAATGACTAGCATATCATTTATTTTATTATACTGTAGCTCTAGCCAAACATTCTTATCCTCTCACACCACATTTGCATTCAGTGATTTAATATAAATCAATGCTTTTTCCTTGCCTCTTTCTTTTGGATCAGAGTGCTTACTGATCATTTTATTTTTCTGGAGGGAGGTTGAAGGTTGAAGAGCGTACATGTACAAGTATGGGATGTATGTTTGAAAGAGGGGACATGAAGTAGAGAGGATATCTACAGGTATATAATGGAAAGCTTTTGACTTGGCCTTTTGGATTACAGAAAGAATGTCATTGATACACACTTCTTCCCTAACAGTTCATTCTGTTAAATGAATAATATTCTCTAAAAATGTCCCACTTACAAATCATTTGATGTATGCCTCTTTACAGATGAAATTGCTCCAATACAGAAAGTGAGGTAGAAAAACTTGTATAATAGCCAGAAAAAGTTGTCATCCAACCTAACTTGAAAATCTCCAGTAATGAAGAGTGAAGGAACAAACGGAGGAGGGATATAGAGAGTGATCCATATTTAGGTGATGGCTTTCTTTGTTGTTGTTGATTCATCACCACCACATTCCATCCACTAGCAAGTTCTACATATCCTAACACCAAACCATATCCTGGTCTATTTACTTCATCTCCATTGCTCATGGCCCCCTCTGTGCTCATCAGGCCACTGTCATACCTCACCTAGCATGCTATAATTGTCTCCTTGCTTCCATATTTGCAGTCCAGCAATTGGCTCTTCACATGGCAGTCAAACCGACATTTTCAGAACATAAACCATCTCATATCCCTTGCCTTCATAAAGCATTCCAGTATCCTCCCGTCTCCCCCAGAATCAAATCCAAATTCCCAAGGACCAATATGTTGCCTGACCTCTGTTTACCTTCCCCACCAGCATCCCTGTCACCTTTTCTGTTCCCCAAACGTACTTTTGACTGCCTCAAGGCTTTGATACTTAGTTTCTTCAGCCTACAAAACTCTCCCCCTTATCTTCTATTTGCTGAACCCCAGTCCACCACATAAGTGTTCATTTACTACCCTATAGAGAATTAACCTGTACAGTCACTCTCTGTCCTATTGCCCCGTTTAGCTTCAGGGAAACTTATGACATGAAATTTATTTATTCCCAGATTCATTCATTTTCTTGTGTATTTGTTGACTGTCTATTTTTGCCTCTAAAATCTAAACTTTATAACAGTAAGGCCAGGTCCAGTTTCGCTCACCGCTTCAACTCCAGTTGTCCAGAAAAGTTTCTGACTCACAGAAGCTATCCATTAATGCTTGCTGATTGAGTAAATGAATAAGAATTCTAGTTCAATATAGCAAATTTCTGAAAATCACCTAACTTTTTTATCATGGAATGCGCCATTTAGAAAGTAGTAAATCCCATCATATTTGGCCCTTTTAACCTCTGAAAGCACAAATTAACTAGGATAACAATAGCACTTATCACATTGTGTTAAAACTCATAATTTGCATGCCCTTCTCCCTAAACTCTGGGCCGTATGATGCCATAGACTGTGTATTATTCAATTCTAGATCTCCTGTGCCTATTATAGTAGAATATTTGTCTATAATGACACATGTTACCAAAAGACCTCATGTTCTGCATAGTAGCAGGGGATGACAAAGCCAATTTTAAGTAAATATTTTTTTTAACCAAAGCACAAACAGAAAAAAAATAACAATTGCCTGTGGAGTTAACTAGGCAGACAGCTTAGTGTAGCTGAATGGTGCCATAGAATATTTTAATAATGTCCAAAAACTTTAAGTAAGGAGTTGTGATAAGTACTGAAACAAAGCACATGGAAACGGAGATCTCAGTCAGTGAGGCTGATAACGTGGACTTGGAAGGAAGCACAACTTATGCTGGTTGAATAAAGCTGACGGTAAGCCTGTCTAGGGAGGAAGCCCTGTCTGCTTGCATTCAGTTGGAATGATCTAGAAGGGTTCTCACTGCCAGGGCAGTAGCTGAGATGATGGCTTTTTTCTTTTCTGCTATAGGGTATGATCTGTTTACTTTTGTCTGGCTCATTTTGCTTGAGAAAAATCACATGTGAACCAATAAAATTTTGTATAACGCTGACATCATTCCCCTACTTATCAATCAAATTTGAACCCTATATAATGGGTAAAATAGACATAGTGGTGGTTGAAAGAATGATTTAACACAAGAAGCATATTTTGGCTTGAAGGGGACCTTCAGAAGTTTTCTTTGGCAGTCAGTGCAACTTGGAAAGTAAAAGAGAACATTTAATCGCTTCACCTCAAAATAATGGAGTGTCCTAAGGGACTTACAATCTGAGATATTTTATTTGGAGATCAATGACGCAATGTCTATCTTTTAGGGGGTTTTCTCCTATCATTTTGACATCCTCATAAAGAAGGATGGATTTCATACACACTTCCATTTGATTTTACATTTCTAATGACTAATCTTAGTGTTAATTTTTAAGGAGTTGTGGTACTCCTTTAGAAAATGGCATACTTCTGTATAATTAATATCAGAACACTATGGTTAGTGTTGGTTGTAGAATGCTAACTTAAATATTATGAACTGATCCTTTTGCGGATATTCTCACCTGCTTTTGACTAGCTCTTAATAAAATATGACTGATTAAATCAGGATGGATGATGGACTTTGTTGTCGACATTTCAAATTATGAATTGGCTTCACATTCAACATGTTGATTAAACAGAATTCTCCATTATTAAACAGCCCTATGTACAGACTATGCAATATTAAATCCACACATAAATTTTATGATCTAATAATGAATTATCTGTAAGCTAATTAAATGTATGAAAACCTAGGTAGGAAAATTAAAATCAAAGAGTAGGTATACATTTGTAAATAGCCACTACTCATTCTTCCAGGTTGAGTGATTAATGCTAACAAGTGAAAGGAATAGTACTTGAGCAAAACTTTTCAGTCATTGCTGTGTTTTAAATGAGAGATTACAGGGACTTCCCTGGCAGTCCAGTGGTTAAGACTCCGTGCTTCTACTGCAGAGGGAGCAGACTCCGATCCCTGGTCAGGGAACTAAGATCCCACATGCCACTTGCCAAAAAAAAGAGAGAGAGAGAGATTACAAATTAATAGAAACCTAAATGAAGTTTATGGAGTTCTCCATCATCTTGAGTAAAATTATGTACAGTCAGGCGATTTTAGATATAAATGGTGAAGAAAGCAATGATTCAACACTGAATCATAGACTCTCTGAGTTAAAAGAAATATTATAACTTACTTATTGGAAGCTTCTATCTGATAAATTACTCCCATTTATAAAACCGTCCATATATTTGTGTTTCTTCCCCTTTTGTGTTTCTTCCCCTTTGTGTTTCTTCCTCTTGTGTCCTGCCTACAGCTAAACATAGTGCAGTCTACTCTCATTAAGCTAGAAAGCTTCAGTTCTTGAAATCACTCTGTATACAAAAGTGTATAAAATGGAGGTATAAAATATATTTCTCCACTTCTCACATTGGCAAAAACAGCAACATAACAAATTGTCAACAGTCACATTAGAACAGGGAGTTAGAAGCATAACTTAGAAGAGGGAACTCTATAAGCACATGATGAATGAACAAATGCAATGGTGCCCAAACCCTCAAAATTGAGTTCCAGTGGTACACAAGTGAAGCTTAACTTATACAAAGCCATGGGAAATGAAAACAAGTATTACTGAAGGTGATTGCACTCCAGGTATGATCTCTCAAGTCTGGGCTGGAGAGGAGCTAGTATGAGCTTGCATTTGTACTTCTCAGAGGAAGGGAAGATTCAATATGCACACACACATGCTCTTTACAGTCTTGTTACAACATTGCCTCATGACGCGTTTGCAGCCAACTACAACCTTTTCTTGCACAGACTGCTATCGCTGTTTGAGTCTATCTTCTCCTTATTGGCTTTTTTTTCTTTTCTTTTGCTTTGATTTTTTTTTCCTTCTTAATTCAAATATGTTGATCCTTACTATACTTCATTTTATTAGGATCAAATTATTATTTCAACATATTGGTATGGAATTGGATCTCAACACTACTAGTCAAAGTGTTTTTTTTTATTATTTTGCTTTGAGCCACTCAGGATGTCAATGGCCTCAGCCAAAGCACTGGTAAAATTAGGATGAGATCGGAAAGAAACCAGAGATTTTTAGCTAGGGACTCTGTTCTAAAATGATCAATTTCTATTTATTACATCAAATCTGAGTATATACTGTTGATATTTCTATGAGGGAAGTGATCTGGGGAAAAACAAATTAAGGTAGAGTCAAATGTAATCTGTTAGTCATCTACTAGTAATAATGACATTATGAACCTCATTCAATTTTATGTGCTACTTTGCCCACGTTTTCTAGACATATTTGTTGCCTCATCCTTGGAGGATTAAAAATAATAAACACACATTGTAAATTAACTATAGTTCAATTAAAAAAATAATACCCTACCTCACATTGTTCACGAAAGACGTCATATGTGATTTCTTGTATGATACTCCTGATTCTCATGCCCTTATTCAGGGTACCACAGGGCACCAGTGGCAGCTGACCATCACTGGGTATCACATGAGTCATGCATTTCTAAACAGACTTCTCAGTAAAATTATTTCCTTTATTATTTTCACCAGGCATGCTGAAAATAGATGCTTTTGTAAGCTTTTCAATGAAGCAAAGAGAGAACTCCTGAAGGCTAAGATGGTTTTGACAGTGTGATTCATTTTTTCAAGCCATAGGCACTGAAAGAATAAAAAAACAAATAAACAAAACCTGTCAGGTTAGCTGTCAAATATAATTAGACTATAATGGCTGCTATGAGACCTCAGTTTATTTCCAGCACTGGAGCTGGAGCAGCACTTCGCTGTAATTGTGCCAGTGGTGGGTTTAACAGGCTGGGCATGGAAATCTGATTGATGGGACAGTCCTTTCTTTTTACACCCGAATAATATGCTAACAGTTCTCCTGACAAAGATGGCCCAGAAATTAAGGTTTGGTGTAGAGCAGTGTAAAAGGTATGCCCTTTACGATCAGGAGGCTAAAGTTCTCATCTTTTCTCTGCCACCACTTAGCTTGGTAACTTTAGGCTGGACATTTGAACATGATGTGTCTCCATTTTCACATCTATAGAATGAGGGGCTTGAACTGAATTATCTCCTTTCAGGACAGCTTTAAATTCTTTTATACCATTCATTATCTGGGAGCCTTAAAATCAGTCAGGCATTAAATAGAGAATATTCAATTCACTGCAGTTTTATTTTACCTTTCATTGGACATTTTGTCTGTGATGGAAATCAATATTATTTTTGCTCTTGATATAGGAATATTAGAAGCTAGAGAGGGAAGTAAGGAAGAGGTGGCAAAAGTTGGTGAGAAAAAGAAAAAAGATTCAAAGATGCCTTTTTCCTTCATGAATCCAGAAATACCATGGGGCCCATGTAATTAACAGATCTCTAATTATTATACACAATTGGGAGAGGAAAAAATTCTTGCTGTTGTATGTTACTGAATTAAAATATTTAAAGTCTATAAACCCAACAGCCGTCCCTTTTCTCCTTCCTTGCTGATATTATGCCTTGCTGGTGGACCTGATCCAAAGAGGTCTGTGAGAGCCAATTGCTCAGTTTCCAGGAGTTTTGCAAACCATTTTTAAAACATAGACATTGTTAAAAACCAAGTTACATAAACTCACAATTGATTACTTTAAAAACAAGGGAATAAAAGGTCAAAACTCATCATTTCCAAGTATCTTACTACCTTGTCCTATTATCTTTGCTCCTGTGTTTTTCTACATTTATTGCATCCGTATAGTGGAAATTATATATAGTGGTATGCTACTTACTACTGCACATCGCTTCTTGGTCCCATATGGAGGATGTCATGTTGGTAGCATGAACTTAGCTAAGCTGGGAGTATTTACACCAAGGAAATAGGCAAATGCTATAAATCAAGAATTAATAAGTTTTTTGATTGTCTAGACCTAAGAGAGTGATGGAAAAATGTTAATAATGTAAATTAAATTTTAAAATGTCATGTCAATAGCAATTATACTGTGAAAACTGTAAAACATTGCGGAAATCTTGCTGGTATTCAAAGATTCAGCAAAAATGTCCTCACATCATTGATAAACAGGTGAACTTTTTTTTTAATACATCTTTATTAGGGTATAATTGCTTCACAATGCTGTGTTAGTTTCTGTTGTACAACAAAGTGAATCAGCCATATGCATACATATATCCCCATATCCCCTCCCTCTTGAGCCTCCCTCCCACCCTCCCTATCCCACCCCTCTAGGTCGTTGCAAAGCACCGAGCTGATCTCCCTGTGCTATGCAGCAGCTTCCCACTAGCTAACTATTTTACATTTGGTAGTGTATATATGTCGATGCTACTCTCACTTCGCCCCAGCTTCCTCCCACCCACCGTCCTCAAGTCCATTCTCTATGTCTGTGTCTTTATCCCTGCCCTGCCACTACGTTCTGACGTACATCATCTGTGTGGTTTCACTTTCGCATCATTCTTTAACTCAAATGAAATTAGCAATTAACATTCAAGGTGAACTACTCTCAGGAGCTGCAACCACAGTTTGGCTACAGATATAATGTTTCGAAAAAGTCAGTGGACACATTTTGTGTGTATCAATTAGGTATATGGAATTTACAGTAAAGAATACTGTATAGATTATTATCAATTATTTGTAAATAGTGTAGTATACATCCTTTATATCAATGAAATTTATGATACACTTATATATGTATAAACATGTGCCCTCCCTTCAGAAAGCCATTTGTTAAACATTTACCAGCATTACCAGCCTTCAAAATTGAATGTAAAATCAACAGAAAGTTGTATTCCCAGTTCCCATTGCAACTAGGAATGGCCATTTATCCCAGTTCTGCCCAATTACAGTAAAGTGAACTTGTTTGAAGGCCTCTGAGAAGTATTTTATTAATGGGTAGAAAGGAAGAGTTGTATGAGAAGAAAGTCCCTGCCTCTTCTGTCCTGCCTTAAATATTTTTTTAGAAGTTATATGCTATGAGCTGCAGCAGCCATTTTGTGACTATGAGGGGAAGATTAAGAGAGTCATATAGAAGTTATCTGGAGCTCTGATATGAAAAAGTCACTAAAACCATCCTTGGAATTACCTCTCTCTCTATTTCTTTTTGAGATTTATTAATTCCTATTAACTCATTTCTTGAGTGCATCTCAAGAAAGCTCCTCCTAAACATACATGATTCTGTACCTACGTTGCCACATTGATATCTTGTGTGTGTGTATGTGTGTGCTCATGTGGGCTTCAAGCCACACCATTCTTTTTACTCGATTATACTCTTTTCTTGGGCCATTGCAAAGGTCAGCCACTCTGGCTGTAACACTTCCAAACCCTCCTCATTTCACCATCAGTGTTAAACTGTACAAATCTTTCATCTCAAGATCACTTCCTTAGAGAAGCATTCCCAACCCCATGTCTCCCCTATCCTTATTTGTTATTATTTATTGTTAGGAAACAGTGTCTTTTCTTCTGTAGCATTTATCTCAGTTTTATATTTTACATTCATTTGTATAATTATTAATTAATAATATCTGACTTTATTATTTTTATTAATAATCTTTTATTCCTTTTATTAATAGTATGACTAACTGCATTTTTACTTAACTAATATCTTAACTTATTTATGACTCTCTCATCCCTGAAATAAATTTTAAACTTAGAAACTTCCAGGAAACACCACATAATTTCTTATTATTCACTGGCTCCTCCTTCTCAACCCCCTTTGATGAATCCATATCAGCTCCTTAATCTCTTAACATCAGTGTGTCCCACTGCACAGTCATTATATTTCTCCATTTCTTGATACATCACTCAGTCCCTTTGGGATCTCATGCAATCTAATTTGTTTAAATAATATCTATGATGACAACAGCCCAGACTTGTACTTCCAACTATAGCCTAATGGATATCTTCACTGGGAACTGAAAAGCAACATGTTCAAACAAAACTCCTGATCTGTTTCCACTCCCCTCTCTCCTCCAAAGCCTTCTCCATCCGTACTCTCTCCCATCTCAATTAAACGTACATCTATTTGTCCAGCTATTCAGGCCAAATCATTTTGAGTTAACCCTGATTTATCTCTTGCTCTCTTATTCCAGGTCCTATTGATAAGCCAATCCCATCAGCTGTATCTTCAAACTATGTAGAATGCACCCACATCTCCCCAGCTCCATCATTGCTGTCCTGGTCCAGTCCTTTATCACATCTCACTTGGATTATTGCAGTTGTCTTCTAACTGGTTTCCCTTCTTCCTCTTTACTCCATTTCAGGTTGTTCTCTATATAACAGAATTTGGCTTTTACTCTGCTTGAGAAAGGGAGGCTTTGGGGTATTAAGACAAAGCCTTTACAGTGGCTTCTAAGAACCCACAAACTCTGGTTCTCTATCACTCTCTGGTCTCATCTGCTACCGGTATCTCTCTTGCTCAATTTACCATTGAACCACCAGGCATCCTCCAAACTGAGGCCTGTGCACTGGCTACTTCTTCTGCCAGAAATCTGTCAGAGAGCTACATGGCTCACTCCCTCACCGCCTTCAAGTTGTTCCTCAAGTATAACCATCTCAGGAAAGCCTTTATTGGTCACGTTTCAAAAAATTGAATACCTCCAGGTCCTGACACTCCCTTCTCTGCTTTATTTCCTTTCTAGCATATTTTGTCTTTTTATATAATGTACAGATTACTTATTTATTTTTTCTTATGATTCTCCATAACAAGAATGTAAGTTCCATACAAATAGGGATCTTTGCGTGTTTTTTACAACTTAGAGCTTAAAACAACTTTGTACACAGTAGCTGTCCAATAAATACTAGTTCAGTTTAAAAAAAAAAGCCAGAACTATGTTGTAGTTGTTGTTGTTATTGACACAGAGACACAAAGTGAGCAAATGTTGTTGGAAAAATGATGCCAATAGACTTGCTGTATGCAGGGTTGCCACAAAGCTTCAATTTGTAAAACATGCAGCATCTGTGAAGTGCAATAAGATGGGGTATAACTTTGCTGTGTGTTGGCCTGTACTGATGAGCCTTTTCATTTTGTAATTTTCACATATCTAGTTGTGGCCTTTTCTTTTTGCTTAGAGAAATTCCTTTAACATTTCTTTTAAAGCTGGTTTGGTAGTTCTGAATTCTTTTAGCTTTTGCTTGTCTGTAAAACTTTGATCTCTCCACCAAATATGAACAAAGCCTTGCTGGGTAGAGTATTCTTGGTTGTAGGTTTTTCCCTTTCATCACTTTAAACATATTGTGCCACTTCCTTCTTGCCTGCAGAATTTCTCCTGAAAAGCCAGAGGTGACCTTATGGGAGTTTCTTTGTACGTTATTTGTTGCCTTTCCCTTGCTGCTTTTAATATTCTCTCCTTATCTATAATTTTTTCCATTTTAATTACAGTGTGTGTTCCTCTTTGGCTGTATCCTATATGGGACTCTCTGGGATAGCTGGACTTGGATGACTGTTTCCTTTCTCAGGTTAGGGAAGTTTTTAACTATTAAATCTTTAAATATGTTCTCAGCCCCTTTCTCTCTCTCTTCTCCTTCTGGGACCCTTGTAATGCAAATATTAGTGTGCTTGATGTTGTCCCAGAGGTCTCTTAAACTGTCCTGTTTTCTTTTCATTCTTTTATCTTTTTTTTTTTTCTGTTCACCATCAGTGATTTCCACTACTCTGTCTTCCATTCCTCTGTACCATTTAGTCTACTGTTGATTCCCTCTAGTATTTTTTATTTCATTTAGTATATTCTTCATCTCCGGTTGTTCTTTATACTTTCTCTTTGTTAAAACCTTCTAACTTCTTGCTCTATGCATCTCATTTTGCCTGAGTTGCTGTTTTTATTTTTATATATGTGGTAGGTTGGTTATGTTTCCCAAAGCTGGAGAAGTGACCTTCTGTATGAGACATCCTATGCGTCCCAGCAGTGCACTCCCCTCTCGTCACGTCACCCGAGCTCTATGCTCTAGGGGTTCCCCCATGAGGGCTTTGCGAGTCCTCTTTCTGTGGAAGGCTGACTATGTGGGTGTCTGGTAGGCTTCGTCCAGTTGGTTGCCAGGCCCTGCCTTGTGCAGAGGCTGCCACCTGCTGGTTGGTGGGACTGGGTCATGAAACCACTGACTTGGGGAACCACAGGCCCCGACCAACCCATCCAGGCTAGTTCTGGCTCATTGGTGGGTAGACTCAGGGTCCAGAAAAGTCTGGGGCTGTTGCCCGCCCACCTGTGGGTGAAGCCAGGTCTTAGGGTTAGTGTCAGACTACTAGCAGGCAAAGCTGGGTCCTGGAGTCTGGTTGCAGGGCCCCGGGATCCCAAAGCTGGTGTAAAGTTTCTGGGTGGGCGGGGCAGGGGGGTTGCGCAGGGTCCAGTGTGTCCCGAAGCTTGTGTTGGCCTGCTCGTGGGCAGGGCCCCAGTCCAGCTGGTCTCAGGACAGTATCTGGCCTGCTGTGAGCCCGAGTCAGGACTGTGGTTTTCCTGAACGTGATGTCTGCCCCCTGGTGGTTGAGGCTGATCCAGAGGCTAGAGTAGGCTCCCTGGAAGGCAGTGACAGGGCCTAGGGGATTCTGGGACTGTTGCCTGCCCATTGGTGGGTAGAGCTGGGTCCTGGGCCGTCTGGTGGGCAGGGCTGTGTCTAGAGGAGGCTGTGTGCACAGGAGGACTTAAGGCAGCCTGTCTGCTGATGGGTGGGGCTGTGTCCCCATCCAGTTAGTTGCTTGGCGTGAGGCATCCCAGCACTGGCACCTGCAGGCTGTTGGTTGGGGCCAGGTCTTGGTGCTAAGGAGGTAGAGGGAGGAATCCATAGCACCTGCACCAAGTAAAAGGAAATTCCAAGAACGTCTGCTGCCGGGGTCCACATCTGCAAGAGGAGCCCTGGCACCGACCCCTGTTCCTTCAGGAAACTCTAAGACCAGCAGGTAGGTCTAGCCAAGCCTCCTATCAAATTACTCCTTTTGCCCTGGGCTCCGGAGGGTGTGAAATTTTGTGTGTGCCCTTTAAGAGTGAAGTCTATTTCTCCCATCCTTTGGGACTCACAAAATTAAGTCCAGCTGTCCTTCAGAGCTGAATGCTCTGGGGGCTTGTCTTCTGGTTCAGGACCCCCAGGCGGGGGAGTCCGGCGTGTGGCTCAGACCTCTCACTCCTGTAGGAGAATGTCTACAATGTAATTACTCTCAGTTTGTGGGTTGCCTACTTGGGGATATGGGACTTGACTATATCACGAGTCCGCCCATCCTACATGTCTCATTGTGGTTTCTTATTTATATCTTTAGTTGTAGAAGATCTCTTCTGTTAGGTTCTGGTCTTTTCCATCAGTGGTTATTCTGCAAACAGTTGTGATTTGGGTGTGCCTGTGAAAGGAGGTGAACACACTGTCTTTCTACTTGCCATGTTTTTTACATCCAAAACTATGTTTTACTCCACAATTATCTATCCCAAGTGCTGAACTTAGCATACGACCCATAATAGACTCTTTTTTTCTTTAACATCTTTATTGGATATAATTGCTTTACAATGTTGTGTTAGTTTCTGCTGTATCACAAAGTGAATCAGCTATACGTATACCCATATCCCCTCCCTCTCTCATCTACCTCCCCCGCTCCCCTCACACCCCTGTAGGTGATCACAAAACACTGAGCTGATCTCCCCTTGTGATACAGCTGCTTCCCACTAGCTATCTATTTTACATTTGGTAGTGTATATATGTCAATGCTACTCTCTCACTTCGTCCCAGCTTACCCTTCCCCCTCCCCGTGTCCTCAGGTCCATTCTCTAGTTCTGCATCGTTATTCCTGTACTGCCCCTAAATTCATAAGAACATTTTTTCTATTTTTTCTTTAGATTCCATATATACGTGTTAGCATATGGTATTTGTTCTCTTTCTGACTTACTTCACTCTGTATGACAGACTCTAGGTCCATCTACTTCACTACAAATAACTCAATTTCGTTTGCTTTTATAGCTGAATAATATTCCATTGTATATATGTGCCATATCTTCTTTATCCATTCATCTGTCAATGGACACTTAGGGTGTTCCCATGTCCTGACTATTATAAATAGAGCTGCAATGAACATTGTGATACATGACTCTTTTTGCATTATGGTTTTCTCAGGGTATATGCCCAGTAGTGGGAATGCTGGGTCGTATAGTAGTTCTATTTTTAGTTTTTTAAGGAACCTCCATACTGTTCTCCATAGTGGCTGTATCAGTTTACATTCCCACCAACAGTGCAAGAGTGTTCCCTTTTCTCCACACCCTCTCAAGCATTTATTGTTTGTACATTTTTTGATGATGGCCATTCTGACTGGTGTGAAGTGATACCTCATTGTAGTTTTGATTTTCATTTCTCTAATGATTAGCGATGTTGAGCATCCTTTCGTGTGTTTGTTGGCAATCTGTGTATCTTTGTTGAAGAAATGTCTATTTAGATCTTCTGCCCCTTTTTGGATTGGGTTGTTTGTTGTTTTGATATTCACCTGCATGAGCTGCTTGTATATTTTGGAGATAAATCCTTGGTCAGTTACTTCATTTGCAAATATTTTCTCCCATTCTGCAGGTTGTCTTTTCGTCTTCTTTCTTTAATCCATTTTGAGGATATTTTTGTGTACAGTGCTAGGGAGTGTTTTAATTTCATTCTTTTACATATAGCTGCCCAGTTTTCCCAGCACCACTTATTGAAGAGGGTATCTTTTCTCCATTGTATATTCTTGCCTCCTTTGTTAAAGATAAGGTGACCATATGTGCATGGGTCTATCTCTGGGCTTTTTGTCCTGTTCCATTGATCTATATTTCTGTTTTTGTGCCAGTGCCAGACTGTCTTGATTACTGTAGGTTTGTAGTATAGTCTGAAGTCAGGGAGCCTGTTTCCTCCAGCTCCATTTTTCTTTCTCAAGATTGCTTTGGCAGAAGATATACAGATTGCCAACAAACTCATGAGAGAATGCTCAACATCATTAATCATTAGAGAAATGCAAATCAAAACTACAGTAAGATCATCTCACACCAGTCAGAATGGCCATCATCAAAAAATCTACAAACAATAAATGCTGGAGCAGGTGTGGAGAAAAGGGAACCCTCTTGCACTGTTGGTGGGAATGTAAATTGATACAGCCACTATGGAGAACAGTATGGAGGTTCCTTAAAAAACTAAAACTAGAACTACCATATGACCCAGAAATCCCACTCCTGGGCATATACCCTGAGAAAACCATAATTCAAAAACAGTCATGTAACACAATGTTCATTGCAGCTCTATTTACAATAGTCAAGACATGGAAACAACCTAAGTGTCCATCAACAGATGAATGGATAAAGAAGATGTGGCACGTATATATTATGGAATATTATTCAGCCATTAGAACAAAGGAAATTGAGTTATATGTAGTAAAGTAGATAGACCTAGAGTCTGTCATACAGAGTGAAGTAAGTCAGAAAGAGAAAAACAAATACCATATGCTAACACGTATATATGGAATCTAAAAAAAAAATAGAAAAAATGTTCTTATGAATCTAGGGGCAGGACAGGAATAATGATGCAGAAGTAGAGAATGGACCTGAGGACACGGGGAGAGGAAGGGTAAGCTGGGACAAAGTGAGAGAGTAGCATTGACATATATACAAATGTAAAACAGATAGCTAGTGGGAACAGATATACAAATGTAAAACAGATAGCTAGTGGGAAGCAGCTGCACAGCACAGGGAGATCAGCTCATTGCTTTGTGACCCACTAAGGAGTGGGATAGGGAGTGTGGGAGGGAGGGAGACGCAAGAGGGAAGAGATATAGCATATATGTATATGTATAGCTGATTCACTTTGTTATAATGCAGAAACTAACACACCATTGTAATCCAATTATACTCCAATAAAGATGGTAAAAAAAAATGAAAATTTTAAAAAAGTAAATAAATTAATTAATTAAAAAGAGAAACAGTTTGCTTTGGCTATTGGGGATCTTTTGTGTTTCCATACAAATTGTGAAACTTTCTGTTCTAGTTCTGTGAAAAATGCCTGTGGTACTTTGATAGGGATTGCATGGAACCTGTAGATTGCTTTGGGTAGTAGAGTCATTATCACAATGTTGATTCTTCCAATTCAAGAACATGGTATATCTCTCCATCTGTTTGTATCATCTTTAATTTCTTTCATCAGTGTCTTATAGTTTTCTGAATATAGGTCTTTTGTCTCCTTAGGTAGGTTTATTCCTAGGTATTTTATTCTTTTTGTTGCAATGGTAAATCGGAGTGTTTTCTTAACTTCACCTCCAGATGTTTCATCTTTAGTGTGTAGGAATGCAAGAGATTTCTGTGCATTAGTTTTGTATCCTGCTACTTTACCAAATTTATTGATTAGCTCTAGTAGTTTTCTGGTAGCATCTTTAGGATTCTCTGTGTACAGTATCATGTCATCTGCAAACAGTGACAGTTTTACTTCTTCTTTTCCAATTTGGATTCCTTTTATTTTTTTTCTTCTCTGATTGCCATGGGTAAAACTTCCAAAACTGTGTTGAATAATGGTGGTAAGATTGGACATCTTTGTCTTGTTCCTGATCTTATAGAAAATGGTTTCAGTGTTTCACCATTAAGAATGATGTTGGCTGTGGGTTTGTCATATATGGCCTTTATTATGTTGAGGTAAGTTCCCTCTATGCCTGCTTTCTGGAGATTTTTTTAATCATAAATGGGTGTTGAATTTTGTCAAAAGCTTTTTCTGCATCTATAGAGATGATCGTATGGTTTTTCTCCTTCAGTTTGTTAATATGGTGTGTCACATTGATTTGCTTATATTGAAGAATCCTTGCATTCCTGGGATATACCCCACTTGATCATGGTGTAGGATCCTTTTAATGTGCTGTTGAATTCTGTTTGCTAGTATTTTGTTGAGGATTTTTACATCTATGTCCATTTATGATATTGGCCTGTACTTTTCTTTTTTTGTGACATGTTTGTCTGGTTTTGGTATCAGAGTGATGGTGGCCTCACAGAAAGAGTTTGGGAGTGTTCCTCTCTCTGGTATATTTTGGAAGAGTTTGTGAAGGATAGGTGTTAGCTCTTCTCTGAATGTTTGATAGAACTTGCCTGTGAAGCCACCTGGTCCTGGGCTTTTGTTTGTTGGAAGATTTTTAATCACAGTTTCTCAGTGCTTGTGATTGGTCTCTTTATATTTTCTGTTTCTTCCTGGTTCAGTCTCAGAGGTTGTGCTTTTCTAAGAATTTGTCCATTTCTTCCAGGTTGTCTATTTTATTGGCATAGAGTTACTTGTAGTAATCCCTCATGATTCTTTTATTTCTGTAGTGTCAGTTGTGACTTCTTCTTTTTCATTTCTACTTCTGTTGATTTGAGTATTCTCCCTTTTTTTCTTGATGAGTCTGGCTAGTGTTTTATCAATTTTGTTTATCTTCTGAAAGAACCAACTTTTTGTTTTATTGATCTTTGCTATTGTTTGCTTCATTTCTTTTTCATTTATTTCTGATCTGATCTTTATGATTTCTTTCCTTCTGCTAACTTTGGTGTTCTTTTGTTCTTCTTTCTCTAATTGCTTTAGGTGTAAGGTTAGGTAGTTTATTTGAGATATTTCTTGTTTCTGGAGGTAGGATTGTATTGCTATAAACTTCCCTCTTAGAACTGCTTTTGCTACATCCCATAGATTTTGGGTCGTTGTGTTTTTATTGTCATTTGTTTCTAGGTATTTTTTTCTTTCCTCCTTGATTTCTTCAGTGATCTCTTGGTTATTTAGTAGTGTACTGTTTAGCCTCCACGTGTTTTTATGTTTTACAGTTTTTTTCCTGTAACTGATATCTAGTCTCATAGCATTGTGGTCAGAAAAGCCACTTGATACGATTTCAATTTTCTTAAATTTACCAAGGCTTGATTTGTGACCCAAGATGTGACCTATCCTGGAGAATATTCCTTGAGCACTTGAGAAGAAAATGTATTCTGTTGTTTTTGGATGGAATGGCCTGTAAATATCAATTAAGTCCATCTTGTTTAATGTATAATTAAAGCTTGTGTTTCCTTATTTATTTTCCTTTTGGATGATCTGTCCATTGGTGAAAGTGGGGTGTTAAAGTCCCCTACTATGATTGTGTTACTGTTGATTTCCCCTTTTATGGTTCTAGCATTTGCCTTATGTATTGAGGTGCTCCTATGTTGGGTGCAAGAATATTTACAATTGTTGTTATCTTCTTCTTGGATTGATCCCTTGGTCATTATGTATATTGTCCTTCTTTGTCTCTTGTAATAGTCTTTATTTTAAAGTCTATGTTGTCTGATATGAGAATTGCTACTCCAGCTTTCGTTTGATTTCCATTTGCATGGAATATGTTTTTCCATCCCCTCACTTTCAGTTTGTATGTGTCGCTTGGTCTGAAGTGGGTCTCCGGTAGAGAGCATATATATGTGTCTTGTTTTTGTTTCCATTCAGCCATTCTATGTCTTTTGGTTGGAGCATTTAATCCATTTACATTTAAGGTAATTATCAATATGTATGTTCCTATTACCATTTTCTTAAAGGTTTTGTATTTGTTTTTGTGGGTCTTTTTCTACTCTTGGGTTTCCCACTTACAGAAGGTTCTTTAGCATTTGTTGTAAAACTGGTTTGGTGGTGCTGAATTCTCTTAGCTTTTACTTGTCTGTAAAGCATTTAATTTCTCCGTCAAATGTGAATGAGCTCCTTGCTGGTAGAGTCGTCTTGGTTGTAAGTTCTTCCCTTTCATCACTTTAAATATATCTTCCCCCCCCCCCACCCCGGCTTGTAGAGTTTCTGCTGAGAAATCAGCTGATAACCTTATGGGAGTTCCTTTGTATGTTATTTGTTATTTTTCCCTTTAAGAAATGAGTTTAAGTCATTTCTGCCTTGAGTCACGTGTACTGTATCCAGATGGTGTGAACACCACAGTGCTCTCTCAGGGCTGCCTCCTTGAAGTAGCTCGCACTGTGGAAACTCCCATAATTGACTCTTAATAAATATTTTTTTTAATGAATGAAAGAACGGGCTACTCTTTAGAGATTGCCTGATAGACCTTTGATGGCTGATTAATTATTTATGTCCTGTGTCTCTTGGACTGCTCAAGGTGATTCTGATGCAGGGTACTTGAAGATGGTACTTGCTGAAACAGTGAGATAAGGATAGGGAAGAAAGATAGAAAGAGGGGAAAATCCCTTTTGTGACTTCTTTGGTCATTTCACTTTATCCTAGGGTTTCTGCTTGAGTTTCAGTAGAAACACATGATGCCAATAAACATCAGCAACATGTGTTTTGCATCTTGGCTGTTATTGCTTAGTAATGAATGTGAGACACCTCCCACAAATCCACAGGGTGTCTTTGCCAGAAAAGAACAGACGACCACCTGCAGCTTTTCATCTACCATCATCCGCTTCCATGCCTGTTTAATACAGCATCAGTTCTCACGTCAGATCAAGAATGAATCTGTGTTCGACTTCATGTGCCTGTATTTAAGGGACACATTTTTATATTTGAGGGTGAAGTTTTAATTTTCTTAAACTTACCAAATTAATGGTTGGCTATCATAAAATATCTATACTTTTCTTACTGAATTATAATCTTTTCTTCCTCACATCGTTCCTCATTTCCTTTTCTTCCTTTTCTTCTCTCCTGTCACCCCGGCCCCCTCCTCAACTCTCTTTTTGCTTCCCTTCTTTCTTTCCTTCCTCTCTTGTCCTCTAGTAAAACTGTGGACATGTGAGTGTATGGATGACAGCAGGCACCAGCATCTTCCATGTTATACCCAGGGTTCTGAGCACAGCATGCCTTTGGCCCAGGCAGGTGGAGGAGCTGAGAGAAGCAGGCTAGCCATCTGGAGATGAACATATGGGTGGTGTGGCATACATTCTCACACTTGGCGGCTGGGAAGATCGGAAATAGAAAGTGGAGGTTTGACTCCTCTTAATCAAATAAACAACAACAAAAAAGGAATTTGAAAGGGGTACCAATGTGGAAGGATCCTAATTTTAAAAGGAAGCATGGGTTTCCTAAATTTTCAATTAAGGCAGAATTTTTAAGCTTTAGAGATATTTCCACTTTTATATAACTAATGAATGACTTTCTTCTTTTTAATCTTATCATCATTATTTTAATAGCTACTATATTAGCAGCATAATCAAATACTAGTTGTTTAGTACAGTAGTTCCATAAATTGTAAGATTAAAAGAATCACTTAGGGAACTTTTATTCCTTCCTGCTGATAGCCAGATTCCAACTCAGACAAACTGAAACAGAATCTTCGAGAGTGAGTACAGAAGAGGTACAAAATAGGGTGAAAAATGGAGTAGTTTTTTTTGTTTGTTTGTTTGTTTGTTTTTTGGTTTTTTTTGTGGTACGCAGGCCTTTCACTGCTGTGGCCTCTCCTGCCACGGAGCACAGGTTCCGAATGCGCAGGCCCAGCGGCCATGGCCCACGGGCCCAGCCGCTCCGCGGCACGTGGGATCCTCCTGGACCAGGGCACAAACCCGCGCCCCCCGCATCGGCAGGCGGACTCCCAACCACTGCACCACCAGGGAAACCCTGGAGTAGGTTTTTTTTTAAAAAAAAACCCTCCCTAGATTTATTCTAACCATTAACCAAATTTGATATATTTATAAAAAATTCTGGGGCTTCCCTGGTGGCGCAGTGGTTGAGAGTCCGCCTGCCAATGCAGGGGACGCGGGTTTGTGCCCTGGTCCAGGAGGATCCCATGTGCCGCGGAGCGGCTGGGCCCGTGGGCCATGGCCGCTGGGCCTGCGCGTCCGGAGCCTGTGCTCTGCAACGGGAGAGGCCACGGCAGTGAGAGGCCCGCGTACCGCAAAAAAAAAAAAAAAAAAAAAAAAAAATTCTGGCCTTGGACTCAGGAGTGCTATGTTTTAGTTCTAACTTTGATCTTTGCCAGAGATTTAGGCAAATAACTTTGGTTTCTTGGGACTCCATTTTCTCACCTCAAAAACAAAAAGATCAAAATAAAAGACCTCTATATTCAGATATTCTGTGATGAGATTTATAATTCTATTTTTACTATAGTTGAAATCGAGTCAAATGGATAAAATAGAAGTGCTGTATTATACACTAAAACATATTGAGAATTATGTCAAATAATGTAATAAGTTGCCTGGTAAAACAGATTAGAGTAGTGGTCTTATAATTATTAGCAATGTTTCCATGATGGCTATTTTATTAGCTCATCTACTCTCTACAAAATTGAATGAACAGGGGAGTTAAGTGATATGTATAGAGAAAAATAAATTTTTTTACTTAGAGTATTGGGTTTATTTCTGGTCACATCATTTTCAGAGTTTTTTGTATTTACCTAGAGAATGAAATCCCTGTTCAAGGAGGAGTGATTAGGGTTTTCTGGGGTCAGAAAACATTTAACGTAAAGGTTGATTGAATAAATGAAGGTCATTATTCTTGGAATGAGGACCTCCAAGTCAGAGTAAGGAGCATGATGCTTTTCCTCAAATATCCAAAGAAACATTAGGTAGAAATTCAGTTACAATTCTTTTATGTAGACTAAAGGAAGTCTACTCATTTCTTCTGTAAATATTTACTGAGTAGATGTTATATGTCAGACCATAATTTAGATGCCATAGATCAGATATTGAGCATAAAGAAATATAGCACCCACCTTTATAGAAATTTTTGGCCAGAACCTAATAAATCCTAGAAATAAATGTATGATAAGTTCTTTGTAGGAGAGAAATTAATCTAGTTAGAGAGGTCAGAAATTGTTTCCTGGGGAAGAAACCATTGAACTGGAATCTGGAATATGAATCAATAAGAAGGAATTAACTTAGCAAAATAATCATTTAGTTTATGTGTATACGTGTGTGTTCTTGAAAGTATGGCTGAATGGAAGAGTGTTGTTTAGGTAGAAGGAACAGCATATGCTAAGGTCTTATAATAGGAGGGACATGGTCTAATTGAGAAACCAAACAGGTGGGAGAGTGTGGGGTGAGTTGAGCCTGTATAAAGAAGCTAAAACATTTAGGATTTCATAGGTCATATGAAATGTGATCAGAATCCACTGAAGTGTTTCATGGGGTGAAGCATGTGACATCATTACATATTTATTTAGATAAGTGCAGCATGAGAACAATTGAAAGAGTTGGAAAAGTGTTGTGGATTAATCAGTTAGAGAGCTTCCACCTCCAGACAAGAAATAGTGAACACTTAGTCTTAAGAAGTGGTAATGGCCACGGAGATGAAGTGGAGTATATATATATAGGAATTTAAGAATAAAGAGCAACAGAATTTTTTGTTGAACTTTACAGCGAGAGAGAGAAAAGGAAGGGTGTCAAGGATGATTCTGGGGTTTCTGGCTTGTATTGTACAAGCTATGGATAGTGGTGGTTTCCTTGTTCCCTGGTAAGATTACTCTGGAGGAGACCAGGTTTGAAGGCTTGTGTATAGATATTATAGGTTGAATCGGGCTTGCTGAGCTCATGTGTCATGTTCAAAATTTTTATATCACCAAGTCCTTACACACATACAAAGACTGGGAGAGAAAGGGCAAATGATGAAAGACCTTTGCGAAAGCAACTTGGCTCTACTTGGTCCTGATCTTGTTTTAAACCAATGCTGACACAAGCATAAAAGGAGACCTCAGCAAATATTCAGCAAGAATCCAGTGTGACATTAGCCAGAGGTCTGCATTCAAGGTTGAAAGTGGTACTCGAAAAAATTTGCTTGTCTGTGGCTTCCTTGCTTGGCCCTAAGCCTCAGTGTCTGCTGATAATTCAAGCTGTTAATAAAAAGAGTGCAACATTTTCCCCCATATCAACAATGAACTATATAAATAAAACACCATGTGAAGAAATACATAAGGCAAAACAAGTACAGAAATAGCTGAGAAAGGAGAAAACAAAGTCAGTAAAAGCTATAAATCAGGAATGTTTTAAGAATGTAAACATTCAATATTGAAAAGAAAACAGAAACATATTTGTAGATGTTGTTTAGTATTTGGACAGCCTTCATTAGAATGCTCAGCACAATAATTTTTTTTAGAAAAAACCTTCCTGCATAAATATAGTGTGCCTATGATTTAAACAATTCTCTCTTTGTTATCTGAACTACTAAATTAAATAGCTCCAAATTCCCATTGACTGCCAGGACCTCTTCAAGTTATTTTATCTAAAATAGAAATTGTAGGACACTTGTGAAGTTTTACTGTTGATACACAATTCTACCATATCTTCAAGTTTTTAAAATTTTGGTATTGGGCAGTACACTATGCTGTGGGAAAATTATAGCATGTCTTTCTCAAATATCTTGGGTTTATGACAGAAAGACATCACTAAGAAATTAATCATTCTCCAGGTTGAATCTTTTCCACTTTTGCCTCAGAAATAGTCAGCAACTTCTAGCTTTTAAAATGATGATTTCTTTGGTGGCCTATAGGCTGTTAAATCATGTGAATAATTAATTGATGTAATTAAACACATAAAGCACCACTTGCAAAATTTTGTACTGTGAAAATTAGCTAGGGTTTTACAGTAAATAGGCAATTCATGCCAAAGAATAGAGAAGTAAAGAATACATATTGAAAAAAATTTAAAAAGAATACATATTGAGATTCTGTTTTTTGTGTGATATTACCACAACCAGAGGAAAACTTTTTTTTCTTTGGCCGCGCGTGTGGCTTGTGGGATCTTAGTTCCCAGACCAGGGATCAAACCCTCACCCCCTGCCTTGGATGCGCAGAGTCCTAACCACTGGGCTGCCGGGAAAGTCCCCCATTTTTTAAAAAAAATAAACTCCTAATTTTATTTTATTTTATTGATTTGTTTATTTTTGGCTGTGCGGTGCGGCGTGCAGGATCTTAGTTCCCCGATCAAGGATCGAACCCGTGCCCCCTGCATTGGAAGTGCGGAGTCTTAACCGCTGGATCATCAGGGAAGTCCCTGGAAAATTTTTTAATTGTCCCTTTTGGTGGACAAAATAACATAAACATTTATAATACTAATTGATCAGTTGGTATACTTAATACTGAATCAAAAGATTAAGTCCAGTTTTCTGACACACCTTCAGTTGAGAAGGAAGACTTACTACAATGGATTGCAGAGGGAAAAGGTTTTTTTTTAAGAAAAAGGGAGGAGTCATGCTGAGGCCCCTGGCTTCAAGCAAGCTTCTTTTAGATCCCTGCACCCCAAGAGATAAGCTACTTGTTCCCTCAACCAAATTTCCCTTTCTCCTCCACAACCCCTCAACCACTGCCCCACCATCAAAAGTACCTCAGCCCTACCATGTTTCCACCGCTTTCTTTCCTCTTATCCTTCATTCTTAAGAGTAGCCATCCTGGTTGATATTAAATTATGCACTTTTTATTTCTTAAACATCCCTTTCCTTCATTAGAACTAAATCTTGTCATGTTTCTGATTATGTTCCTGTTTCTATGAAAAATGACTAGCAGTTTGTAGGGCTCAAACAATATTTTTTGAAAAAATAAGCACTTACGTGCCAGGCACAATCCAAGGTGCTTTATATGTATGTTTCTTATAATTCTTCTATAGGTTTAGCTTATAATAAACACTCAATAAAACTAATTTTGTTAAAATAAAACAAAATATTCTTCCAGTGTAAGGGTGTGCTTGAATTCCAGTTAAATCTACCCAACTCTACTGTTTGAAATATTTCCAAGGACTGATTTATCAATAAATGGCTATTCGGCCAGATTTACTACATTTCCTGCTAAATCTGATCAAACATACTGTTAGTAATAGCAAATATATTTTAAAAGCAAATATATTTCATTTATGGAAGTATCCTTGATTTCTGAAATTCAGTAGGTGTGTAATAAATGTCTGTTTAATGAATGAAATAGTAGCTATATTAGTTTATGTTTGCAGCTACAGGTATAGTTAACTAGGTCCTATGAGAAATATAATACCAAATTGCATTTGTGCCTACTGCCTATGTCTGGGATCAGAGCTCTGCATAGACACTTATTTATGGACACAAATATTCATTAAATATGTTAGTGAAAATACAGTTCAGAGAAAATAGAAGGGATGCAAATAAGTAAATTCTGTGAATGACAACCATCTATAGTAGGTGCTATTGACTAAATTGTGCCCCCCCCCATTCAAATGTTAAATCCTGAACCTCCAAACTGATTGTGTTTGGAGATAGAGCTTGTAGGAAGTAATTAAGATTAAATGAGATAGTAAGAGTAGGTATGTAATCCCATAGGATTTTTGGCCTTATAAGAAGAAGAGAGAGCCATCTCTTCCTCTCTTTCCACACATCAACCTACGAAAGACCACGTGAGAACCCAGCAAGAAGGTGGTTGTCTGCAAGCCAGCAAGAGATGTCTCTCCAGGAACCAAAACAATGGACAGACTCCATAACTGTGAGAAAGAAATGTCTGTTGTTTAAGGCCCCCAGTCTATGATATTTTGTTATGTCAGCCTACGCGACTAGTATGTTTGGTACTCTTAATTGTCTCCGTTATACTGATGAGGAAATCGAGGCACAGAGAAGTTAGGTGTTCTGCCTGAGGTCATAGAACTAGGAGGTAAAAGGGCCAGGATCTGAATTTAGCATATATGATTCCAGAGCCCATCCTGTTAATCATTTACAGAGCTTCTAGGCATCAAATAAATAAAAGGGTGCAGATACAAAGAAAACATGCCATGTGGAGAAATCAAAGAGAAATGAACATGAGCCTGGAGAGGCAAGTAAATTCCAAACCAGGCAAGGGCTTTTTAAAAAATGTCCTGTTTTCCTCAGGGCAAAAGCAAGTCATTGAAAGGGTTTAAGCAAGGGGGACAGAGGATGGGATGATGGATGAGATGTGGATTCTGAAGAGGCCACTCCAGCTATAGCCTATTTGTTAAAAATATTGAAAAGACTTGATCTCAAGAGTGAAATAAAAATGGTCATTTGGAATCTACTTGGAATCCTTATCTTTTCCACAAGTCAGCTTACTGCCTGATATATCACTATAAAGGCAGAACTGTGTTAGTAAGGCAAAGAGGTTTAACTTCTCCAAAGAGGTTAGAAATGTGAGGTTTGCCTGCTTAAGCATCTCAGTTGTGGTAAACATAGTGCATTATTTTCCCATTGCTGTCATAACAAATTACCACGCAGTTAGCAGCTTAAAACAACTGAAATTTATTATCTTATGGTTCTGTAGGTCTGAAGTCCATGAAAATTGTGGCTAGTCTGGTTCCATTAGTGCTACACAATTGTAGAACAGGGTTGCCATTTCATTGCTGGCTGTCTGATGGGTCATTCATTCTCATCTGCTAGAGCCCATATTTCCAGGTTTTTGGCCCCTTTCAAAGCCGATAATGGTGTCTTCATATCTCTCACATGCTTCTCTTTCTGCCTTATCTCTCCAATGCATCTCTTCTGCCTCAATATTCTGCCTTGATCTTCTGCTTTCAAGGACCCATGTGATTCGAACCGACCCAGATAATCTAAAATACTCTCCTTAAATTAACATGAGCTGATCAGTAATCTTAATTCTAACTATAAAAGCCCTCCCACAGCGGTAAGTAGATTAGTGTTTGTTTAAATAAGCAAAGGATGGGAGTCTTGGGGGGAATGTGCCTACCACACGTGGTCTCCATTTTCTATGTACATATCATTTAGAATTAATTATATAGCACGGACGATGTTTTTGAACTATTTTTTGGTTTAGTTTCAGTCTCTATCAATACACACTTTTTCATTCTTCCTGTAGTCATAAAACAAGAGTTAGATAAACATGTATTCTTTTCAAATAAATCATAATTTCTAATGCTAAGGGTGGATATGTCATGACTTGTGGAGCCAGTATATAGGGATAGAGACTGAAAGCCTAGAAATAAATTTCTTAATATGATAAATTAAGGTATTCCACTCATTCCAATTATCTTTCCAGCAACTCATCATTCTTCTGGGATTTCATTTTTCTATTTCAGATATAAATGACATATTTTATTCAGTCAAAGCCACATTAATAATTTCATAGCAAAATATGACAAAAAACAAGTGCACTTGAGATGATAGATGATGGAAATTGGAAGTAGGAACAAATTCTGATTTCACTTATTTTACTGTTTGTGCCAATACCTCCAGCAATGAAGGGAGCAAGGGTATGTCATGGTAAATATCCGCATCCTAAAGCAAGGAATAATTAGTCAGTATTAGTATTTTGTATGAGTCTTCATGCTTCATCTAAATCAATCCTTATAAATGCATTAGGTACTTCAGAGATGCCCTTAAGGCAGCTACCAAATAATATCAGTGATTTTGAAGGAGTTAATAAGTACCCCTTAGGAAGGAGCTTATCTGAAGGTAACTAAGGTATTTGAGAAAATGCTCTAAGATATGATAAATATGGATAAAAACTAAAAGTGACATTTAATTCTACATACAGATAAAAGAATAAATTAAGTATTATTTAATGGATTCCAAATCTATACTACTTCCCCTCCAGTAAAAAAAATAATCAGGTAAGATTCAGTGAACAGCGAAATACCTTTCTAATTTCAAAGAGCTTTGAAAAATAAGTGAACATTCCAACAACTAATAGGGAATTAAGTTTATCTTTCCTTAAACAGAAACAGTAAATCTAGGAGCCAGTATGAACAGTTACTTTTCAGTTTGCCCTACAGTGTTCCTGCAGTCCTATGTCTTATGTTCAGTGTGATCAGCATCTCTATGCTTTCTGTAGGGAATCAGAAAAAATGCAGAGGGAATGCTAATTACATGGTCATTATAGAATTTACAACATGTTGATTGATTACTAGGCACTAACATCTATGCAGATGAGGAACTGAAGGCCAGAAGTTATGAAACACAAGAATGAAAATGAGCTCAAGAATCCCACACGAGTCTTCTCAACTCTGACTCTTTAACCAGGAAGTGGAAAGATCATGAAGTTTAGTTGTGTTTTTTATTTTGGAGTTCATGTTAAACGCGCAGTGCAACTAAAAGGGCATCAAATTACTTCTCACATATTGTATGAATACTGTATATAAGTAGAATAAGTATTTAGAAAGCAGTTGTTGGTGGTGTAGGAAGATGTCCTTATCCTCAGCCAAATCGGAGTTGCATCTATGTTGCCTTAGAAAACATCTACAATGTTTTACCATCAACTAACTTCAAAGAGTGTTCTATTTCCAAAGAGACAGGGAGTTTCTGAGTATGCATTACCTATAATTCTTTTAGGAAGTCCAAATGTAGTCACATTTATCTTGTGTTTATAGAGAATCACTCATCTTTCATAATACAACTACTTAGCACTGAGAAATGCATAGGTAACTGACAGTATATGTCTCCCAATATAAAATAAAGTTTATATTTTGGGCTTAAAATATGTAGGTCAATTTACCAATATTTTGATAAACAGGGTAGATCCAGCTTACGTCAGACTATGTCTGTGAGGTTTAGTGGAAGTTGCTTGCTCCGAGTCTTACTCATGAAGTTGAAATGATACATAAATATATATCCTTACACCATTTAAATGAAACTCAAGCCCAAGAGTATCTAATGAGCAACGTTTGCAGCCTATAAGGAATTTAATAACACCACTGGAGCCAACCACTTTATAATATACTTGGGCCTCAGTTGTGTCAGAGCTCAGAATAAATCAGGGAGCAAACTGCTGTTTATGCCTTCTGCAGTCCGCAGCCAAGCTCAGGAGAACAGCCATGTTTACTCATACCATTTTTTGAGTTGTTAATGCCCTTACAAAATAGAACTCTGAAAAAATGATACAGAATCTGAATGAGTACAACTTTAAAACAACCATTTTCTAAAAGAGGATCACATTTAAGAAAAAAAAAACAAAATTTACAATGCATAAGTTCCATGATTTCCAAATTTGTTATCATTGCTTATTAGTGGATTGAATAAAATCATGGCAACATTTCTAATGGGGTTGAATTCTGTGGAAAATCATACAAAGGGGAAGTGAGGTGTATATGTTAGAAGAAAATGAGAAGAGATATGTTCTCCTACTTTCAGTGTGGAATAATTTACAGACTCCTAAACATTCTTGCCCAAAGTTCTGGGATGTATTCTGTATAAGCTATCAATTAACAGACAGTTTGATGATATATTAAGCATGTACTCCCTGAAGGAAATTGTTTTGTTTTGAATCCTGGCTCCACCAATTACTAGGACTGTAATCTAAAGCTGTAAATATGGATAATAAAACATTTGTTTGTGGAACTTGCAAGAGGGCAAAATGTCCCACCCCAAAATGTGTCTCTTTGGCCTGAGGATTATTTTAGGCAGGTTGTTTTAAGAAAAAAATGCTCACGCAGAGCTTTCGTCTCTCCATTCTCACTGCCTAAAAGAATTTGGATGGAGGACCTATTCCACGGAGGGAGCCATCACTGAAGATGACTATAGTGTAATATGAATTAGGTGTGATAGACCAGGAGGAACCTAGAAAAGTCTGTTTCTTAAAATTCCTCTTTGTGTGTACCAAATATTAGCTCTTTTTCACCTTCCTATGAATTCCCTCCCTTCCCTTTTATTTTTTTTTTCATTTCTGCATGTTTAATTTTCAGGTTAACAGGATGAACACCATGAATGTAATTAAAAATAGGTTATGTTGTTTTCTTCTATTGACCAATGCTAATGTAAATATGGGGCCTTAGCTCACATTAGTTGCCTTCTTTAGTGCAGGGCTGAATTGTTCAGATGAATGAAATCATCTTAAGTTGAAATTTTGGGGGGTGAGGAACTTATAAATTTTATGATGGATTAGCCATTTTGCTGTCCTATTTTTTTTTAAACATCTTTATTGGAGAATAATTGCTTTACCATGGTGTGATAGTTTCTGCTTTATAACAAAGTGAATCAGTTATACATATACACATGTACCTATATTCTTCCCTCTTTTGTCTCCTTCCCTCCCACCCTCCCTATCCCACCCCTCTAGGTGGTCAAAAAGCACCAAGCTGATTGCCCTGTGCTATGCGGCTGCTTCCCACTATCTATCTGTTTTACATTTGGTAGTGTATATATGTCCATACCACTCTCTCACTTTATCCCAGCTTATCCTTCCCCCTCCCCGTATCCTCAGATCCATTCTCTAGTATGTCTGTGTCTTTATCCCATCTTGCCCCTAGGTTCTTCATGACCTTTCTTTTTTTGTTTTAGATTCCACATATATGTGTTAGCATACGGTATTGTGTTTCTCTTTCTGACTTCACTCTGTATGACAGATCCTGGGTCCATCCACCTCACTTCAAATAACTAAATTTTGTTTCTTTTTATGGCTGAGTAATATTCCATTGTATATATGTGCCACATCTTCTTTATCCATTCATCTGTTGATGGACACTTAGGTTGCTTCCATGTCCTGGCTATTGTAAAAAGAGATGCAATGAATATTGTGGTACATGACTCTTTTTGCATTATGGTTTTCTCAGGGTATATGCCCAGGAGTGGGAGTGCTGGGTCATATGGTAGTTCTATTTTTAGTTTTTTAAGGAACCTCCATACTGTTCTCCATAGAGGCTGTACCATACATTCCCAGCAGCAGTGCAAGATTGTTCCCTTTTCTCCACACCCACTCCAGCATTTACTGTTTGTAGATTTTTTGATGATGGCCATTCTGACCAGTGTGAGATGATATCTCATTGTAGTTTTGATTTGCATTCCTCTAATAATTAATGATGTTGAGCATTCTTTCATGTATTTGTTGGCAATCTGTATATCTTCTTTGGAGAAATATCTATTTAGGTCTTCTGCCTATTTTTGGATTGGGTTGTTTTGTTGATATTGAGCTGCGTGAGCTGCTTGTAAACTTTGGAGATTAATCCTTTATCAGTTGCTTCATTTGCAAATCTTTTCTCCCATTCTGAGAGTATTCTTTTCATCTTGTTTATGATTTCCTTTGCTGTGCAAAAGGTTTTAAGTTTCATTAGGTCCCATTTGTTTATTTTTGGTTTTATTTCCATTTCTCTAGGAGGTGGGTCAAAAAGGATCTTGCTGTGATTTATGTCATAGAATGTTCTGCCTGTGTTTTCCTCTAAGAGTTTGATAGTGTCTGGCCTTACATTTAGGTCTTTAATCCATTTTGCATTTATTTTTGTGTATGGTGTTAGGGAGTGTTCTGATTTCATTCTTTTACATGTAGCTGTCCAGTTTTCCCAGCACCACTTATTGAAGAGGCTGTCTTTTCTCCACTGTATATTCTTGCCTCCTTTATCAAAGATAAAGCCACGCACATATTGTCACCTTATCTCTGGGCTTTCTATCCTGTTCCATTGACCTATATTTCTGTTTTTGTGCCAGTACCATACTGTCTTTATTACTGTAGCTTTGTAGTATAGTCTGAAGTCAGGGAGCCTGATTCCTCCAGCTCTGTTTTTCTTTCTCAAGATTGCTTAGGCTATTCAGGGTCTTTTGTGTTTCCATACAAATTGTGAAATTTTTTTGTTCTATTTCTGTGAAAAATGCCAGTGGTACTTTGATAGGGATTGCATTGAATCTGTAGATTGCTTTGGGTAGTAGAGTCATTTTCACAATGTTGATTCTTCCAATCCAAGAACATGGTATATCTCTCCATCTATTTGTATCATCTTTAATTTCTTTCATCAGTGTCTTATAATTTTCTGCATACAGGTCTTTTGTCTCCTTAGGTAGGTTTATTCCTACATATTTTATTCTTTTTGTTGCAATGGTAAATCGGAGTGTTTTCTTAACTTCACCTCCAGATGTTTCATCTTTAGTGTGTAGGAATGCAAGAGATTTCTGTGCATTAGTTTTGTATCCTGCTACTTTACCAAATTTATTGATTAGCTCTAGTAGTTTTCTGGTAGCATCTTTAGGATTCTCTGTGTACAGTATCATGTCATCTGCAAATAGTGACAGATTTACTTCTTCTTTTCCAATTTGGAATCCTTTTATTTCTTTTTCTTCTCTGATTGCTCTGGCTAAAACTTCCAAAACTATGTTGAATAATAGTGGTGAGAGTGGGCAACCTTGCCTTTTTCCTGATATTAGTGGAAATGGTTTCTGTTTTTCACCATTGAGGACGATGTTGGCTGTGGGTTTGTCATATATGGTCTTTATTATGTTGAAGTAAGTTCCCTCTATGCCTACTTTCTGGAGGGTTTTTATCATAAATGGGTGTTGAATTTTGTCAAAAGCTTTCTCTGCATCTATTGAGATGATCATATGTTTTTTCTCCTTCAATTTGTTAATATGGTGTATCACATTGATTGATTTGCTTATATTGAAGAATCCTTGCATTCCTGGGATAAACCCCACTTGATCATGCTGTATGATCCTTTTAATGTGCTGTTGGATTCTGTTTGCTAGTATTTTGTTGAGGATTTTTGCATCTATGTTCATCAGTGATATTGGCCTGTAGTTTTCTTTTTTGTGACATCTTTGTCTGGTTTTGGTATCAGGGTGATGGTGGCCTCATAGAATGAGTTTGGGAATGTTCCTCCCACTGCTACATTTTGGAAGAGTTTGAGAAGGATAGGTATTAGCTCTTCTCTAAATGTTTGATAGAATTCACTTGTGAAGCCATCTGGTCCTGGGCTTTTGTTTGTTGGAAGATTTTTAATCACAGTTTCAATTGCAGTGCTTGTGATTGGTCTGTTCATATTTTCTAGTTCTTCCTGGTTCAGTCTCAGAAGGTTGTGCATTTCTAAGAATTTGACCATTTCTTCCAGGTTGTCCATTTTACTGGCATATAGTTTCTTGTAATAATCTCTCATGATCCTTTGTATTTCTGCAGTGTCAGTGTTACTTCTCCTTTTTCATTTCTAGTTCTATTGATTTGAGTCTTCTCCCTTTTTTTCTTGATGAGTCTGGCTAATGGTTTATCAATTTTGTTTATCTTCTCAAGGAAACTGCTTTTAGTTTTATTGACCTTTGCTATCGTTTCCTTCATTTCTTTTTCATTTATTTCTGATCTGATCTTTATGATTATTTCCTTCTGCTAACTTTGTGGTTGTTTTGTTCTGTTTCTCTAATTACTTAAGCTGTAAGGTTAGGTTGTTTATCTGAGATGTTTCTTGTTTCTTAAGGTACGATTGTATTGCTATAACCTTCCCTCTTAGAACTGCTTTTTCTGCATCCCATAGTTTTTGGCTTGTAGTGTTTTCATTGTCATTTGTTTCTAGGTATTTTTTGATTTCCTCTTTGATTTCTTCAGTGATTTCTTGGTTATTAAGTAGTGTATTGTTTAGCTTCCATGTGTCTGTATTTTTTACAGATTTTTTCCTGTAATTGATATCTAGTCTCATAGTGTTGTGGTCGGTAAAGATACTTGATACAATTTCAATTTTCTTAAATTTACCAGGGCTTGATTTGTGACCCAAGCTATGATCTTTCCTGCAGAATGTTCCATGAGCACTTGAGAAGAATGTGTACGCTGTTACTTTGGATGGAATGTCTATAAATATCAATTAAGTCCATCTTGTTTAATGTATCATTTAAAGCTTGTGTTTCCTTATTTATTTTCATTTAGGATGGTCTGTCCATTGGTGAAAGTGGGGTGTTAAAGTCCACTACTATTATTGTGTTACTGTCGGTTTCCCCTTTTATGGCTGTTAGTATTTGCCTTATGTATTGAGGTGCTCCTATGTTGGGTGAATAAATATTTACAATGTTATATGTTCTTATTTGATTGATCCCTTCATCATTATGTAGTGTCCTTCCTTGTCTCTTGTAACAGTCTTTGTTTTAAAGTCTATTTTGTCTGATATGAGAATTGCTACTCCAGCCTTCTTTTGTTTTCCATTTGCATGGAATATCTTTTTCCATCCCCTCACTTTCAGTCTGTTTGTGTCCCTAGGTCTGAAGTGGGTCTCTTGTAGACAGCACATATAGAGGTCTTGTTTTTGTATCCATTCAGCCACTCTATGTCTTTTGGTTGGAGCATTTAATCCATTTAAATTTAAGTTAATTAAGTTAATTATCGATCGGTATGTTCCTATTACCATTTTCTTAATTGTTTTGGGTTTATTATTGTAGGTCTTTTCCTTCTCTTGTGTTTCCTGCTAGAGAAGTTCCTTTAGCATTTGTTGTAAAGCTGGTTTGGTGGTGATGAATTCTCTTAGCTTTTGCTTGTCTGTAAAGCTTTCAATTTCTCTGTCAAATCTGAATGAGATCCTTGCTGCGAGAGTAATCTTGGCTGTAGGTTTTTCCCTTTCATGACTTTAAATATGTCCTGCCACTCCCTTCTGGCTTGCAGACGTTCTTCTGAAAGATCAACTGTTAACCTTATGGGGATTCCCTTTTGTGTTACTTGTTTTTCCCTTGCTCCTTTTAATATTTGTTCTTTGTATTTAATTTTTGACAGTTTGATTAATATGTGTCTTGGCATGTTTCTCCTTGGATTAATATGTGTCTTGGCATGTATGGGACTCTCTGTGCTTCCTGGACTTGATTAACTATTTCCTTTCCCATATTAGAGAAGTTTTCACTATAATCTCTTCAAATATTTTCTCAGTCCCTTTCTTTTTCTCTTCTTCTTCTGGGACCCCTATTATTCGAACGTTGGTGCGTTTAATGTTGTCCCAGAGGTCTCTGAGACTGTCCTCAATTGTTTTCGTTCTTTTTTCTTTATTCTGCTTTGCAGTAGTTATTTCCACTATTTTATCTTCCGGGTCATTTATCCATTCTTCTGACTCAGTTATTCTGCTATTGATTCCTTCTAGAGAATTTTTAATTTCATTTATTATGTTGTTCATCACTGTTTGTTTGCTCTGTAGTTCTTCTAGGTCCTTGTTAAACATTTCTTGTATTTTCTCTATTCTATTTCCAAGATTTTGGATCATCTTTACTATCATTATTCTGAATTATCTTTCAGGTAGACTGCCTATTTCCTCTTCATTTGTTAGGTATGGTGGGCTTTTGCCTTGCTCCTTCGTCTGCTGTGTGTTTCTCTGTCTTCTCATTTTGCTTAACTTACTGTGTTTGGGGTCTCCTTTTCGCAGGCTGCAGTTTCATAGTTTCCGTTGTTTTTGGTGTCTGTCCCCAGTGGTTAAGGTTGGTTCAGTGGGTTGTGTAGGCTTCCTGGTGGAGGGGACTAGTGCCTGTGTTCTGGTGGATGAGGCTGGATCTTGTCTTTCTGGTGGCCAGGCCCACATCTGGTGGTGTGTTTTGGGGTGTCTGTGAGCTTATTATGATTTTAGGCAGCCTCTCTGCTAATGGATGGGGTTGTGTTCCTGTCTTGCTAGTAGTTTGGCATGGGGTGTCCAGCACTGTAGCTTGCTGGTTGTTGAGTGGAGCTGGGTCTTGGCGTTGAGATGGAGATCTCACGTTTGATATTACATGGAGCTCGGCGGTCTCCTGTGGACCAGTGTCCTGAACTTGGCTCTCCCGCCTCAGAGGCACAGCCCTCACACCTGGCTGGAGCACCAAGAGCCTGTCATGCACACGACTTGGAATAAAAGGGAGAAGAAGAAGAAAGAAAGGAAGGAAGGAAGGAAGGAAGAAAGAAAGAAAGAAAGAAAGAAAGAAAGAAAGAAAGAAAGAAAGAAGATAAAATAAAGTAAAATAAAATAAAGTTATTAAAAGAAAAAATAATTATTAATTTTTTTAATAATTAAAAAAGAGAAAGAACGAAGAGAGCAACCAAACCAAAACACAAATCCACCAATGATAACAAGTGCTAAAAAGTATACTTAAAAACAAAAAACAAAAAACAGACAGAACCCTAGGACAAATGGTAAAAGCAAAGCTATACAGACAAAATCATACATACACACTCAGAAAAAGATTAAAAGGGATATATATATATATATATGTATCATTGCTCCCAAAGTCCACCTCCTCAATTTGGGATGATTCGTTGTCTATTCAGGTATTCCACAGATGCAGGGTGCATCAAGTTGATTGTGGAGATTTAATCTGCTGCACCTGAGGCTGCTGGGAGAGATTTCCCTTCTCTTTGTTCTCACAGCTCCCGGGGCTCAGCTTTGGATTTGGACCCGCCTCTGCGTGTAGGTACCCTGAGGGCGTCTGTTCTTTGCTCAGACAGGATGGGGTTAAAGGAGCATGTGTTTCGTGGGCTCTGGCTCCCTCAGGCCGAGGGGAGGGAAGGGCACGGAGTGCGGGTGAGCCTGCGGCGGCAGAGGCCGGCGTGACGTTTCACCAGCCTCAGGCGAGCCGTGCATTCTCCCGGAGAAGTTGTCCCTGGATCACGGGACCTTGGCAGTGGCGGGCTGCACAGGCTCCTGGGAGGGGAGGAGCCTGCTCACACACCGGCTTCTTGGTGGCGGCAGCAGAGGCCTTAGCGTCTCATGCCCGTCTCTGGGGTCCGCGCTGATAGCCGTGAGTTGCGCCGGTCTCTGGAGCTCCTTTAAACTGCGCTTTTAATCCCCCCTCCTCACTCACCAGGAAACAAAGAGGGAAGAAAAAGTCTCTTGCCTCTTCGGCAGCTCCAGACCTTTTCCCGGACTCCCCCCGGCCAGCTGTGGCGCACTAGCCCCTTTCAGGCTGTGTTCACGCTGCCAGTCCTCTCTCTGCGCTCCGACCGAAGCCCGAGCCTCAGCTCCCAGCCCCCGCCTGTCCCGGCAGGTGAGCAGACAAGCCTCTGTCTGGTGAGTGCTAGTCGGCACCGATCCTCTGTGCGGGAATCTCTCCGCTTTCCCCTGCGCACCCCTGTTGCTGTGCTCTCCTCCGTGGCTTCGAAGCTCCCCCCGTCCGCCACCCGAAGTCTCCGCCCGCGAAGGGGCTTCCTAGTGTGTGGAAACCGTTCCTCCTTAACAGCTCCCTCCCATTGGTGCAGGTACCGTCCTTATTCTTTGGTCTGTGTTTTTTCTTTTGTCCTACCCAGGTAGGTGGGGAGTTTCTTGCCTTTTGGGAGGTCTGAGGTCTTCTGCCAGCGTTCAGTAGGTGTTCTGTAGGAGTTGTTCCAAATGTAGATGTATTTCTGATGTATCTGTGGGGAGGAAGGTGATCTCCACGTCTTACTCTTCCGCCATCTTGAAGCTAACTCCCCTTCCTTTTTAAGTCCTCGACCCCTATCCACTTTTCCGTAATCCAGGATGACATGTATACCTCCTTTTACTTCACTGTCTTTGTAATCTCTCATTTTATGTGGATTCCTTGTAACTTGAAAATTAAATTTTATTTTCTCCTGTTAATCTGTATCATGTCAGTTTAATTATTAGGCCAGCCAGAAGAACTGGGAAGGGTAGAGGAAAATTTTCCCTCCCTGATAAACTGTTGAGGGGATTAAATTAGGTAATATATTTGAAGCATTTAATAGAATGCTTGGCGTGTATTAGGCATGCAATAAAATTAGCTAGTAATATTGATAGAAGTAAAAACAAAGCAAGTTTAAGACAAGAATTGCTAGGTGTTACAAGCAGCAGCATATTGCCATATTGATGTTATAAGATTTTGTTTGTGAGTGCTTTATATTCATTTCATTTAGGAATTACAGCCTGTCTCCCTTTGAAAGGACCTTAGACAAATTACAAAAACAAAAAAAAAAACACAAAAAAAAACTTAAGGGAGCACAGAGTCAATATGAATAAAGTCACGTTTAATTAACATTTCCCCCCTTACCTAGTCCAGTGCTTTGCACATAATTCACATACAAGTAATCCTTAGTGAATAAATAAATAATGGAATGGAAAGATGACTGGAAGTATGCGTGCATAAATGAAAAGCATTCTGGATCATCTGAAAGATGCAGAAAGATTATATTTTCAACATCAGACTTAAGCAGGTTGCCATATTTCAGCAATAGTTCTAACGGGAAGGAAAAGTAGGACAAAAAAGAGAAATATTTAGGTATCTGCTTTTACTTCTTTCCTAAGGGAAAGAAAACATTTTTCCTCCCTGACATTAAGTGTGAGCAGAATTTCCTCTGTAGCTTGTGCTACAAAGGAAAAAGATTCTAGTTTCTCCTGGTTTTGCCACTATCTGGCCATATGAGCTTAATCTCCCTAGAACTTTGTATTCCTCAGTTGTAAAATGAAGGAGTAGAACAAGAGTACTGACAAAGTTCCTTTTACTTTCAAATTTTTGTAATTTAGATAAAGGAGATTATTTAAAGCCACTGCATCAAGGAGCAGGCGGGGATTAGTTTATGAAAATGCAAGCTTAATAAGTAAAATCTATTCTACTGTAGTGGGATATAACTTCTGATTCTGAGATCCTGGCCACTGTTAATCACAAAGGATCATTCACTCCTTGATCAGCTGGAGGCAATGGAACTCAGACTAGATACGAACAGACTGACTTTAAATCTCAGCGCTTGCTACTTACTAGCTGTGGCCAGATGATCTCTCTGTTCCTCTTTATCCTCATTTTGTATTAAGTAGTAATAAATAGTATATACTTTCTAAGCTTGATTGAGGGGTTGAATGAGTTACTGTAGTATGTGTAGTAGGAGTGTGGCACAGTAAGCACCAACAAATGTCAACTATTAATATTGAAGCTCGGAGTTGGTTAGAGGAGTTTTCTAGAAGATGAATGGACAGCTGATTTGTCTCTGTAAGTCTACCCTACTAGACACAGGTCCTTTGATGGCAAAAGCAATGCTTTTATTTATTCTTCAGCACTAGTTGACAGCCAGTATTTGTTGAGCTACATCTATGTCTCAGGCACTGTATAAGCATAGACAGTGCATTAAAGAGCAAAATTTATACATGGACCATACCCTCAAAGAGCTTGAGTGGGACAGAAATTAACAAAACCATCCAAGTAAATGCTCAATTTCATTAATTTACTTAATTTGTTTTTGTTGTATAGTTACATGACTAATTATAACCAATTTTATGCTTATAAATATTTAAGAAAAACATAATAAAACAAATTTTTTAACAGGGATAGATATATTACTTGATACAGTTTATTGTTTTCCCTTCTGCCTTCATATTTAGTCTAAGAAAGCCAACTTGGTCTGCATTCTTTAAGACAGCCTTGTGAACCTCTCTGACATACTAAAGCTGAGGTTTTTATTCATTCAAACACCACTATTCAGCACTGTTCCTAATACTGTGGATGCTTCAATGAACATAAAAGATCCCTATTCTCAAGAAATTTATACTCTACTTTGGAGAGACAGACAATTACCTAGAAAATAAATGAATACATAAATAAGTAGAACTATCTTATAGTGAAAAGTGCTTTGCAGGAAATTAAAAACTGGGTAAGTGATAATATGATAGCATATGCCTTGGTGATGGTATTAGGTTGAGTGATTAAGAAGAAGCCTCTTGAAGGAAGTGACATTTGAACTGAAAGCTGATTGATGAGAAGGAGCTTTTCATGGCAGGCACTCATGGAGGAAGAGAATCCCAGGTAGAGGCAGTGATTAATGCAAAGGTCCAGAAATGGGAACTTCGCATGTGGGAGGAACAGAAAACTCAGTGAGGCTGGAATGCAGTGAGTAAGCAGGAGAAAAGAGCTTACAGCAGAAAGAGGAAGAATTCAAATCATCTAGGACTTTGTAAGATAAAATAAGGAGTTGAATTTTATTCTAGGTGAAATGGATAGCGATTGGAAGTTTTTAAGCAGGGCAAGGGCTCTCTGATATGTAATTTAGGAAGAACATTCTAAAATTTAAGATGACTGTAAAGATTATAAAAGGGCAAAAAAAAAAAAGAACGGAAAGCATTAAGAAGTTGTGTCAGTGCTTCATACACCAGACAATGGTGGTTACCGTGGAGATTTTAAAAATAGAAAGAGTTAGGGTTTATTTTAAAGGTAAGGTCCAGAGGAACTCCTGATACATTGGATGTAGTAGGTAAGGAAAAGAAGACAAACTTTCTCTAAAGGACCAGATAGTAAGCATTTTAGTATTTGAAGACTATACAGCCTCTGTTGTAACTACTCAGATCTACCACTGCTGTGTGAAATAAGCTATAGACAAAATGTAAAAAAAAAAAAAATATGATGTGGTTGTGCTCCAATCAAATTTTACTTAACAAAATTATGTGGAGGGTTAGATTTTAGTTGTAGTTTGCCAACAGATGGTGTAGACAAAAAATTTTGTCCAGGTCCTGTTAAGTTTAAAATGTGTCTGAGACATCCAAATGAAAGTACCAAGCTGGATATTTACTACTGGAGTTCTGAGGAGAGAGGTCAAGACTTCAGGTTGAGATTTGGGATTTTTCAGCATTTAGAATGTGTTGAATTTGAGCCATATTGTTGAGTGTACAGACAAAGAAAAAAAGGAGACTCAAGGATAATGTATTGAAACACTCCAATATTTGGCCTTTTGAGGTAAAAAAGGAGCAATCAGAGAGACAGGAGGAAAAATCATCATAATTTAGTGTCAATAAAGCAAAGAGAAGAAGTGATTTCCAGAAGTCATGTTGAAAGCTGCTAGAAGATTAAGTTAAGGCTAAAAATGAGGCTATTTGATTTAGCAATGTGGAGGATATTTTGATGACTAATAGTTGAATTTCTGTGAAATGTGAGAAGTGGACATAGCAATAAAAGACAATTGTTTTACAAAGTTTGTCTGGGTAGGGGAGTAGAAAATTTGGGTCACAGTGAAATATGAGCTAAAGTGATGGCTTTTCATTTAAGAATGAATGATGATAGAACATGTTTATTAGTTTTTGGGAATGAGTCATTGGAGAGGGAAGAACCAAGGTAGGCAGAAGAAAAAGAATACATGTAAGAATTCAATGCTGCAACAAGGAAAGATGGGCTCAAATCCAGAACACAAGGGGGTGAGGACTGACTTTGTCTCAGAATCTGGAGATTTTAGATAAGTCACTTCTCTTTCTGCTTTTGGAAGACTTATTTAATAGTTAGTGGTGTGCTAGAGCCCATTTGAATCAGCTAGAGAGCACCAGTGTAAGATATCCGGGAATTTTAACTTTTGATAACTTGAAATTGGCCATGCTGTGAGTACTTACTACAAAGTAATAAGCAAATCCTACAAATCAAGACCTTTTTTTTTTTTTTTAAAGAATGTGAGAGCGTTGGACTGTTAGTCTCCTGACCTTCGTATCTGGAGACCATTACAGGGATTCCTTTGAGATTTCTTAATACTGAAGTTTCCATGTTAAAATCCCGCTATTCCAACCATTGTGGGCTATTGCTAGAAACAGGTACAGAAAGAAACTCTGAAACCAGTATATGAACTAGGACTCAAAGCACTGACTCTTCATAGTTAACTGGAGTATTTTCAATATAAAGGGGACCTTGAACCTTAAAAAAAAATCTGAACTATGAAAATCTGTCTGGAATGAGGTTTAATCAGATGCCTACTCTCACGACAGTTTTATTCTTACTCAGTGCCTGGATTTTTGACTTACAATTGGCCCATGGAATCAAGGTTCCTTTCTTGTGTTGTCCAAATATGCCACTTCCCATTGGCTACTGATGCAGACCTTTTCCCTGACCCTAACTCCATTTGGCTTCCCAAGCAGGGTTGGGGCAGTCGGCTCATCTTTTCTCAGTAGTGATCCCTGTTTTCATCTCTATTTGGGCTTTGCAACTCCCATCAGGATCCTGATAACTTACTATGAATTACATGTGTTTCCCCAAAATGCATATGTTTGTTTCCTGACCTCTAGTATGATGGCATTAGGAAGTGGGAGCTAAATAGGTCATGAAGGTAGAGCTCTTAATGAATGGGATTAGTGCCCTTAGAAGAGACTGGCAAGAGTTTGCTAGGAGAATGGAAAGAGAACATGGTTGTCTGCCAAACAGGAAGTGACTTTATCAGACACCACATCTGCCCAAGCCTTCATTTTGGACTTTCCAGGTTGGAGAAATGTTAGAAATAGATGTTTGTTGTTTAAGCCACCCAGTCTACGGTATCTTTGTTATAGCAGCCCCAAAATGATTAAGACTCAACCTATACAAACAGTGTATGAGACCTAATTACCCCATAGAGCTTCTGTATTATAAATGGGAATAATCGTTATGTGTGTGAGGCACATAGAAATTCAAGCTTATTTTCATTTTTAATTACTGTAAAACAAACCAGAAACTAATTGCTACCAAGTCTTCAAACTTCATAAGTGAAACTCATGCCAGAATAAACAGATGGCCTCCAAGCCTCCTTCAAGAAGCACATCCCACCACAGTCAGGACTCGGTGGCATCCAAGTATGTGCCATAAGGGAGCTTAAAAGGCGACATTTAGATCTGCAGTCCTGCACATTATAGGCTCGCACATTTAATAGGATTGGCATGTCCTGTGCCTCTAAGTCAATTATCCTTCTAAAAGGATAGCGGGGAGAGGTAAATTAATTTTCCTGAAAGAGCCTCGTTCCTCTAATTTTTAATAGTTTTCCCCAAGACTTCTCCCTGACTCAATACCTGGTTGATATAGAGAACAGTGCGATTTGGGAAGGCAGATATTTCATCTCTTTTCTCTTCTTCAAAATATCATTAGATTGCAGATTCCAAAAACTGTGATGCAAATGTAAGTAATTACTTATAATAGTAATTACATATTAGTGATCCCATTGGTTAGACATTGTGATTGGACAGTGAATAAAATGTCCCTGCCCTAGGGACAACTCCATCTTTCTACTAACTAACAGTCTTCAGAAGTGGTGAAAGAAATGAGACAAATTTTTTTCTTCATCACTTTTATTTTCACTCTTTTCATAAGTTTTCTCATTAACCAAGTTTACCAAGTTTATATAGCAATTTTTTTTTTTTTTGCGGTACGTGAGCCTCTCACTGCTGTGGCCTCTCACGTTGCGGAGCCCAGGCTCCGGACGTGCAGGCTCAGCGCCCATGGCTCACAGGCCCAGCCACTCCGCGGCACGTGGGATCTTCCCAGACCGGGGCACGAACCTGTGTCCCCTGCATCGGCAGGCGGACTCTCAACCACTGTGCCACCAGGGAAGCCCTATATTGCAATTTTATATTACTTACACTGTTGGAAAAATGTGAAAATTAGAAGTAATGGCAAGAAAGACATCACCAGGCCAGGAGGCAAAAGAGAATTGGAACTGGAAAATCAAAACAGCTCACAAAGATTGAATTTACTTTCATTGATTCTGTCTTGAACTTTCTTGGTGAAGGACTAGAAGTCTGTAAAGAAATGTAAGTATCTATGGAATTTTCTTCTTTTTTAAAATGTTATTGATCTTATACATAATGGCACCTTATATTTGTACATGGCTAGCATTATACAGTATATGTCCACATGTATTACATGCATGGCGTGCATTACATTTCCGTTATTTTTATTTTGCAAATGAGGAATGAAATCCAGAGATGAGGAACAACTTGGCTTAAGTTAAAGAGACAATGGAAAACCAAGAATGAAGTCACGTCTTGTCAACTTGATTTCATTCCTCTTTCCTTTAACTAACAAACTCTAATCGCTTGCATCGATATTCATTTATTAATTCAGTTAATAGTAAAGAATGAGACACATCCTGTATCCACTCAATGCTAGTACTGGGTGTATAGTGGTGAATAAAACACAAATTGTCCTTCCCTTATTGGGACTTAGAGCCTAGCTGGCTATAGAGAAAACAGTAACAAAAAAAGGTCTAAAAAAATAACAAAACATGTAAGACAAGTGTCATAAAAAATGAGCAGGGTGCTCTTAGACAAAGAATATGGGTATGCCTTATTTGAGGTGACAAATAGTAAGTGTAGGTCTCTCTAATGATGTGAAATTTAAGCAGAAACCTAGAAAATGGAAAGGGCCAAGTATATGAAAAGTGGGAGAAAAAATATTGCAGGCCAAAGGAACTTGTGTCAAGGAAAGGGTTTGATATGCTTGAAAAACTGAAAGTTTGCCACTGCAATGAAAATGGAAATAATGAGCGAGAGGATGTCAGAAGTTGGAAATGTGGTCAGGGGCTAGAAGAAGGAAAGCATTGCCGGTCATGAAAAGAGTTTACATTGTATTCTAGGTTCAGTAGGAAGTCAGTGTATTGTTTCCAGGAAAGAAGGGCATCATTATTTTATGTGATACTCTTAACAGTGCTGGTAGATAAGTAAGACAAGTATTATGATGGTTGGTGGACTAGAGCATGAAAAGATGCAGAGAGCTTAGGTAACTTGCCAAAGTTATACAGCCCTTTAGTCACAAACTTCTCATCCAGGTTTCCCTGCCTAGCCTGGTGGAAATATCCATGATAAACTTTAAGATGAGAATGAGTACCTCATGGTTTAAAAATAGCTAAACAGTTTCTGAAACTCCACTGTCAAAATGCATAAGTCCTGAGCAACAGAGAAAAAGTCAGCTTTCAGCAGTGGATTGCAGTTCTCTTAGCTTCAGAGCATTTAAAACCAGAATGCTTGTGTGGATTTTTGGCAATGGACACACTGTTTATAAGAATTGTCATATCTTAAAAAAAAGAATGTGTAATGTTTAATATAGAAGCTTTATCCACTAGTTAGTATCATGAGGATTAATTAGTTAAAGCTGCACAAATACTTTCAGGATAAAGACTGCTAACATGTTAATATATTATGTTCTTGCTGCTATAAATCAGACATGCTGATATTGGAATTTGTTTAGAAACCTTTCACATACGTAAAGTAAAATTTTAGATTTTCTGCTTTTGTTTGTTGTTGTATCCTATAACAGTGTCTGGCTTAAAATAAGTGCTCAATAAAATTGTGTGTCATGTAATAAATTAAAATATGACTGCATAAACCCTTTGAAAAGTGTGATTATGAAGATACTGATTATTTTGAATTTAATTGCATTTTATGTCAATGGTTATGTTATTTACACTGTTAGTTCTTTGCATATAAAGCGGTGAAAATTAACCGAATATAGTGTATACATGTGTGTACGTGTGTGTGTAATTTATTCATCATATTGTGAAACAGTGGCAGCATAGGGGGTCAAAATGTCAGTGTTCTATTCATTGCCCTGTCTCACCACACATTAATTTGTAAGGTCAAGAAGATAATCTCTTTACAGCAGTCTTTAGAATGTTAGGATATACATTTCAAATGTTTTTAAACACAGAGATCATATAGCATAAGGACTTTATTCTTGTCTTAGCAAAAGGTTTGAAATCCTGGTCACTCTATCCATGATAACTCCCCAGTTATTCTCCATATAATTCCTGTGCTTGTTTCTTTCTTGGCAATGATGCAAGCTATAATTGAATTACTTATTTGTCTACTTCCTGTCTGTCCCAGCAGAGTATACGTTCATGAGGACAGGAACCTTGTCCTTCGTATCTTTCACTTCAGAGATTTGCACAGTGCCAAGGCTCAAGGTGCTCCATAAATATTTGGAAAATGAGTCAACGGGTTAATGAGTAGAGTAGGTTCAGATATGTAACTAAGGCTTCTGTTCTATAAATCCTCATACCCTTTCCCTTTATTCTTTACATTATTTATTCTTCAACAAATATCTTTAAAAAGGCTTTATGTATCAGGTACTGTATTAGGCTTTGTGTAGCAAAATGGAAATAAACATAGTCTTTGGGGAAAACAGCCTTTTAAGGGAGGCAGGACGAAAATAAGAAACACACATAAATAAAAGTCATAAACTATAATAATAGCGTATGGTAGCCAAATTGGATACTGATGTATAGGATAAAGAAGGACATGGGAGTCAAGAAAGATTTGGATGGAGAACATGAATGATTTATGAGAGCCTGGGAATGAGGTCAGGGGTCAGTAAGAGACTCCAAGAAGGGACAGTCTTGGGATTTCAGAGGAGCATAAAGGAAGAAAATGAGGCTGGAATACAGTGATCAATAAAGAAAGTGAAGCATGGTAAGTTTGGAGAGGTAGAAAACTATCAGATAAGATTGCCTGATAAAATATAGGGCAACCAGTTGAATTTAAGATAAATAGTAATTTTTTTTGTATAAGTATGTCCCAAATATTTTGTGAGCTATACTAAAAACTTAATTGGTGTTTATCTGAAATTCAAATATAACTAGGCATTTTGTATATACAGTTGACTCTCATTATTTATAGATTCCATATTTATGAACTTATGAATTTGCCTCCTCGTTAACATTTATTTGTAACCCCCAAATCAATATGCATGATGTTGTCACGGTCATTCATGGACATGTGCAGAGAATGAGAAAGTTTAACTCACCCAACATGTACTGTCCTAGCTGAAGTCAAGGCAGTGCTCTACCTTCTTATTTAAGTTCTTATACTATATATGTGTCCTTTTCATAGGCTGTTTAGCACCACATATTTCTTGTATATTTGTGCTTTTGCTGGTGATTTTTCTGTTCAAAGTGGTCCCCAAGCTGAAGTGCTGTCTATTGTTCCTAAGCCCAAGAAGATCATATGTGCCTTAGGAGGAAAATATGTGTGCTAGATAAACTTCTTTCAGGCATGAGTTACATTGCTATTGATCATGAGTTCAAATATTAAATGAATCAAATATATTTATGTATATTTAAACAGAAACACACATAACACAAGATTATGTATTGATTGGTTGATGAAAATGTTCCAACTGGAGGCTCTCAGAAACCTAACCCTCCATTTCCCCAGGAACAATGGTTCTGTATTTGCTAATTCAGTGTTGTTGGCAATTTTATAGAACATAAGTACTGTGAATAATGAGAATCAACTATATATCCAGCATATATATGTAAATAGATATACACACGCACAAGTGGACTGAATATATATCTATGTGTGTGTTATATTTATTTGTACTTATATATTTTATACAATTTATAAATGTCTAAAACATAAAATTTTGTAACATATATAAATATATATATATATTTGTTACATATATAATTCTTTTCTTAATCTGGCAACCTGAGATACCATGCAGAGCCTTTTAGACCATGGTAGGTAGTTCAGATGTCATTCTAGGTTTCTATGTTCAAAAAGTCTCTGCAGTTTTATCAGCGAGAGCTTAAAAATGGAGAATAAGTTGAGAGGGGGTGAAATTTGGAAGCAGGGAGAACAATCAAGTGTCTATTGTGGTAGCCAAAGGAAGGACAGAAGATAAACTGATTTAAAGATAAATTGCTGTTGGTAAAGATAAGAAATAATAGACATTTTGAGCTTAATTTTGAAGGTAGAATAAGACTATGGGCAAGCCACACCAGCCCCCTCAATAAACATGAACAGCCATATGAGTACACATGAGTGGCTAGATTGCAGTGAAGGTTAAAGATGGAGGTAGTATTAGCTATCACTTTAGTGGGTCATTAGAAGAACAAAATGGGCTAACACATGTAAAGAGGCTGGTGTAAGTTATACTTATGGGGACTGTGCAGGAAATCTAAATGCATTCTGCCACTGTGCTCACCACTCCACAGACAAATCTTATATTTTGCCATAAATATTAGTTGAAAGGATTTTTTTTTCAGAAAAATGAGTTTCCAGGATAGTTATCTTTAAACAGTTCATATGACATTATTTTAGCATCAACATGGTTTTCATATCCATGAAAAGCTGCCTGCAAGTGAGTTGGATGCTCCCTTAGGTTTAGTGGTATAGGCATATATTTGTCAACTGTCCAAAGCTTTCTTAGTATTCCACAGGAATAAACATATAAATATTCAGATGCTCCTGTTCTTGGCCAGCATTAGCAGCATAAGGCACCAAAGCCTGCCATGTGGTCCAAACCTTGTAGTCTTTAATTCAACACTAATGGCTGAGACATAAGAGCAAACACTTGTTCATGTTCCAGGGTCATCTGCTATGAAATCCGCTTGGTAGGTCAAGTTGGAAAAATGTTGACACAGAAAATGTTAAATAAAGGTTTGCTTTAAACCTCCATACTTCATAGGGCTTAAGTTGTTTCTGGTTTATGAGTGATAAATACTACAAGATAAGATGTTAAATAGACCCTCCCATTTCTAGCAGGCAAATGTTGGAAGAGTCCAAGGAATGTACTGGAACGCTTTCCAGTCTCAACTATAGGGGATAAAATGTTAGAAACCAGATTGTATTGGTTTGAGATTAGCTCTCATGTTAACTGAAATGGTTTTCCTGAATTAATTAATTAAACAATAGAATGCATACACATTATTTATTCAAATCGTTTGTATGTATAAAATGCATAGTTTAGTGTAATGCAGTTTTGAAACATTAAGATAGAATGACACAAAGAAAAAGACAGGAGGAAAAAAACCCTGTAGTTTCTAAATGTCTGCTCAAAGTTCTCTCAATAAGAAATCTGTAACTACTCAAGGAAAAAAGAAAACATCAGTCATGTCTACTAATTTAATCATATACCCAATCAGTAGAGTCAGAAAGAAAAATAGTCAAATTCAGTTTGTGGTATGTGCATGGGCACACGCACCTGCACATCGTACATAGGGATTGAGAAAGCATGGTTGGGGAAAGGGGTGGCAGGTTACATTTCTACCTGAGACATGGAATGCTGCTTTTGTTGGCACCCCGTCTCATAATCTAGTATTCAAGTCCAGATCAAATTTCATGCAAAGTGATTCCATCTTCATAAATAAAAATATGTCACCAGACTTAGAAGGGCAACACTATTCTCTTCAAGCTTTTGGCAAGGATGTTCAACATTTTATTTGAGCCAGATGGACCTGATCAGCAGATATAGTTTCACTCAGAGTAAGTTTGTGTGTATTCAAGGAAAAGGGAGGAAAGAGGCAAGACATAACCATTGTTAGGCACAGATATTTGTACACGCAAGAGTCTAGGAATGCAAGCTTTTAAGCTTCTTCTGACCCTCTGTTCCAAAATGTTCATACACACACAAAAACCCCTATTTTTTTCTTATCAAGCCTTGTTGTTTTTGTTATTATTACATTTGAATAAAAATTTGAGGTTTCAAAAGAATTATAGGCTGGCTCATTGCATTTTTATGTTCTAAATCCATACCACTAAGCGTGACTGTAAGGTACTTTATAATCTGACTTCTGTTTCACCTCTCTCCTGTGTGACTTTACTATACTAATAGTGTTTAATCTTCCACTCAACCTTCTTCTTGCCCTGTGTTTGGAACTTTGTTCTTTTCCACCTAACTCTGGTTGGTAATGAGGTCTGACAGTATCACCACCACCTGGGAGCTTATTAGAAATGCAAATTCTATGGCTCCAGCCTAGACCTCAGAATCAGAATTTCTGAGGTTGGGATCCAGCATTTAGCATTTTAACAAGCCCTCCAGTCAATTCTAATGCATGGTCAAGTCTTAGAATTACCAACGTAACTTTTGGTTTAGAGGCTCAGCTCATGGTCATCCCCTACAGGAACTTACTAACAAATCCTTCTTATTGACCAAATTCCCTCCTCCTTGTGCCCTTAGTAACCCAAATACATCAATGCTTATAATTTTTATTGAAATTAGTTGCTTATATTTTTGCAGTAGGGATCAAGATTCTTTTGCTACAGTTCCTATGAGTAAAAACAAAACAACAGTGGCCAAAAATTTATTTTCTAACACTGGTTTCCTCATGATTTAGGTAAGCAATATAGCATAGTGATTAAGAGAATGAATTAATGTCTGGCTCTACCACTTACTACCTGGGTGACTTTGTGGGATTTGCTTTATCTCCATTTGTAAAATGGACATAATAATGTTGCTGGACTGTTGTAAGGATTAAATGGGTTAATACATGTAAAGCACTTAGCATGGTCCCTGGTATGTAGAAAACAGTGCCTAAGTATTCCTCCTCATTCTCTCTCTGTTCTCCATCTGGGACCACAATAATAAATATTTTAGACTTTTATTCCCATGCCCTGTGTTTCTTATGTTCTTTTCTGGATTTTTCCTTATTTTTATTTTCTTCTTAATGCTTCAGTATATGTCTCTTCTGACCTACTTACCAGTTCATGAATCCTGTTGTCAATTGTATCTAACATGTTGTTCTTTGAATCTGAGTCCTTAATTATATTTTTTATATTTTACATTTCAAATTTTTAATTTATTTTATAGTTTAAATTTAGTGTTGCCAAATAAAAGAAAGTGTTCCCAGTTAAATATAAATTTCAGATAAGCAAGAAATAATTTTTAGTATGAGTATGTCCTAAATATTTTATGAGACATACTTTTACTAAAAAAGTATTTGCTGTTTATCTGAAGTTGAAATTTGACTTGAAATTGTATATTTTTATTTGCTAAATCTGGCAATCCTATTTCCAGTTCTCTACTAAACATTTTTATGACTACACAATTTTTTAGTATATAAAACACTGGTATTTAAAAATCTGTGTATCCAAATAACTGGAAGTTATCCAGGGAATCTGTTTTATTTTATTTTTCTTTCTCTTCGTTTTGATTATATGGACTTGTCTACTGGTGCCGTGGGCAGAATTCTAAGACAGCTCCCAAGATTCCTGACCCCTGGTGTATATGCCCTGTGTAATCTTCTCCCTTGAATGAGAGAGGGAACTGTGACTATGATGGGGTATTATTCCCCTGATTATATTATTTTCTATGACAAAGGGATTTTACAAATGTACTTAAGGTCCTTAATCAGTTGATTTTAAATTAATCAAAAGAGGTTTTATTCTTATTCATTCTAAATCAGATGAGTAGGTCAGGGTTGTTTGACCTAATTATACAAACTCTTTAAAATTGGATTTAGAGCTCAAGGACAAGGGAAGTCAGAGAGATTTAAAGCAAGGGAGATGCTCTTTGCTGGCCTTGAAGACAAAGCAAATTTCCATGTTGTGAGAGGGACTATGAGGGGGGGCACATGGGAAGAAACTGTGGACATATGTTAAGGACCTGTAGTATCTCCCAGGCAATAGCCAGTAAGAAAACAGCAACGTCAGTCCTGTAGCCACACAGAACCAAAACCTGAACATTCTTAAGAGAGGACCCCCAGCCTCAGATGGGATCACAGTCACGGCTGACACTTTGATTTCAACATTGGAGACCCTGAACAAGGGGCCCATATAATCTGTGCTGATAGTGGAAACTGTGAGAGAGTAAGTTTGCGTTTCTTTTCTACTGATTTTTAGTGTGAGAACTGGCCTGTGTCAAACTAGCTTACCATTTTAAGCTACAGAGATTTCATATAAAATTTTAACAATTCTAACTTGAGAAATACAGTCAATCCAAATAGGTCCATTCTCGATACATCATTGTTTATAAAGATAATCTTGACCCTACAAATATGAGTGTCTAAAAGTACTCGGTTAGGAAATAAGAGAAAATCAAACTTTTTGAGTAAATATGGAGGGTTATTAGGAGACGGATATTAGATTCTTAGATCTGTAAACAGTTGTCATACAGGATTTATTTTTAAAAGCATAATCCCAGTTTGAATACAATATGGTAAACTAGACTTACATATTTACTTCACTACTAAGAGTCCACTGGAAAAAAAAGTAATAATGGAAATAACTTTAGAAATGCAAAGGAAAAGAAAGCATACCAAAAAAAGGAAACATTTCAACAAATTTCTAGGTGTTGTAAAATGGGTAGAACAGGTAGAAAAATTACTTTCCTTAGAAGTGGGAGAATCTGCCCAACAAAACCCCTTTCCAGCCTTTGACTTCAGAGTAATCAGGTACTGAAAGTTTGGGAACACAATGGGAGAGAAACCAGAAATTAATTGGAAGGTCCTATAAATTGTCACAGCTCGACAATATTTTCTCGCCCAAAGGAGCATAGAGGGTAAACGGCAAAGATGTTTACCGTGAAGGAAACAATATCCCAAAAGCCAATGACTCTTCTCTAAAAGAACTGGATTATCTCCTTAGGAAAATGTAAGGTCTTTAATGAGGACACTGGTTCTTTTCTTATCTGAGCATTTTAGGGAATCTGTGGCCAGTATCACTGTCCTTTTAAAGTATGAAGTGACAACCAAAGATCACTAAAAGCAGCAACTTGAAAGAGTAGAAACAAGAGAAATAAATAGACAAGCTTTTTTCAAAGGAAACAGACCTAATTTATAGGAAAAAATTTAAAGTTATAATCTATAAAGATTTTAAAACCTATTGCAACCATAAAAAATGAATGGTATGCTATAAAATTTTTAAATCAAGAAAGTTCTCTTAGAGAGTAAGAATATAATTGTCAAAAATTAACAATAGAACTTCTAAATAAAGTTGAATAATTCTTACGATATATGAGGAAAGGAAAAAAATACAAAAATGAGACAAACTCAGAAGGTTCAATATTGCAGAGAGAACATTAGAAATAAAGAATAGGAAATAATAGAAGATAATTTTGCAGAGATGAAGAAAGACCTAAACCTTCAGAATTGAACCCAGAGCATGCAGCAAAAAGAAAAAATGAAAGAACCCAGACATGTTATCTTGAAATTTCATAACATTAAAAATAAAAAGAAAGTCCCAAAAATGTCCTGAGAAAAGAAAAGCGAGTTCACTACTAATGAGAAGAGCATTAAAGTCTCATCACCTATTGTGAATGCTAAAAGTTATGGACAGATAAATTTAAATTTGGGAGGATTGAGAAGGAAGTAAAGGAGGGAGGGAGGGAGAAAGGGAAGAAAGAAAAGACATTTTCAGACACCCAAGTAGAAAAAAAATAATCTCTTGTTTGCCCACCCTTTTATAGAGATAGCCCTCATAACAACCTAAAATCAGAAACAGAAGACTTTATTTCTGGAGAGGAAAAAGGTGGGAGAGAGACTGGGGTTACCATTACTTTTATTTTATTTCAAACCCCTCTGTAGCCATTAGTTTTGTAACTAGTGTTTATCTTAAGCATGCCCTGATTTAAGGAATTGAAATTAATTATGTTAAATGTCAATTTGACCAGAAAAACTTCAGCCCAACCAACAGAAGCACCTTATTTTGATTTTTGTATATGCAATTAGACTAATTCTGATTGATCATTTAATTATACTACTCTCTTAGTTGTCTATAACCTCAGTCCTGATATAAATGAATCAGAATAGTCAGTACATTTCATAATTATTCATCATAAATCCTTTCTTTGTGACACAGTCTGCCTTGTCAAACTCCCTTTAAAAAAAATCTAAAGATATTCTCTTCATCATGCCTGACATGTAACATCTGTGGCTAGTATAAGACAACAAAGGGAATATGCATAATAAACCTTGCTAGAAAGAAATTTAATTTGAAAAATATATTTTATTTTCACAGGTGGCTGGATATTGCATCTTGTCATAAAATCAAAATGATGTGCTTGGTGTTGGCGTGTATTTGAAACAATAAAGGACTTGTACAGCCATCAAATACCACGTTTTGCTTCTTCATTTAACTGAATTCCAGAGTCGCTGTAATATGCTGTTGTATGAAGGAATCTCTAATGGAGTACATTTATAGTTTTGTTATTTAATCTTTGAGAGATCACTGGGATTATCTAATTCAATTAATTTATGCATCTCTTGTCTGAACAATTGATTAGACCATTAGATTCAGACTTTCACAAAAAAGCATTAAATAGGGCTTCCCTGGTGGCGCAGTGGTTGAGAGTCCGCCTGCCGATGCAAGGGACACGGGTTTGTGCCCCGGTACGGGAAGATCCCGCATGCCGCAGAGCGGCTGGACCTGTGAGCCATGGCCGCTGAGCCTGCAAGTCCGGAGCCTGTGCTCCGCAACAGGAGAGGCCACAACAGTGAGAGACCCGCATACCGCAAAAAAAAAAAAAAAAGCATTAAATATAATACAGACTGAGCTAAAAACAGCCAGCTTAATTATCACTTGGCCTTGTGTGCAAGGTATATTTTTGGCCACAGGGATATAGTGGTTAACAAGGTAGATAAATAGATAATGCACCTTCCTTCATGGAGCTTCCATTCTAGTAATTTTGGTTTTGCAAAAGCATGACAATAAAAGAGAAAACGGGGGGCAAATGGAGCCCATGTTCAAATACTAAGCACATATCATTTGCATTTTTAAAACAGCATTAATCAGATGACAAAGGATCTCAACTTTTTATTTTACTTGATGAACATATTCAGGTGTTTCCTCCCAAGAGGAAAATAATTATACTTGGGACTATATAATTTCTCTGAAAGTTGTAGTTTGTCAGAAGTCTCCCCTCCATCTCTAGAGGGATAGGTAATTCATGAGAAATCCTTTCCTTGTGTTTCTTTCAACTGTACTAAGAGATGCAAAAATATGTAACTAAGCCTTGAGAAGATGGAGACTATGTCAGGAAGAAAGAGATATCCAGAGAGGCTTTGAAAAGATAAAGAAAAGTAGATCTAACAAGCCAGAGGCAGGACAAAGTACTTATTCCAGATCTCCAAGTTCATCTGAGACCAACAAGAACTGCTAGAAGTCCCTAAAGACCATTACAACCCCCTTGTCCTTGATGCTGTGCAGCCACATACATCCCACTGTAACTACTTAATGTTCTTTTAGATATTCACCCTGAACTGAAGCATTTAATTTCCTTCTCTGCTTCCACTGATGGTACCCAAACTCTCTGACTCATTGGGGTGATTTTGTGGAACTTCTAACGCCTGCCTTTTCTTCTGTGAGTGTCTTTGGCTAAAACATTCACTTGTTGAAATCCCAAATGTTCCTCAGTTTTAAATGAAATTTCACTTCAACTTTGACCATGCCCTTGATCCCTCTAGCTGGAGGGATATGTCCTTCAACTTCACCATCATGTCATGTCACTCATATAAGATATTTCACATATACCAATATCTTGTAGATATTAATGACAATTGTTTATCTCTTCGAACCACCATCAAATTTCCTTGAAGTGCAGGGGTATGTTTTGTTCGGATGGAAAGAAACCAGATAGAATTTAATGAGTTTTGAACTGGACTATGAATGCTGACTGTCACTACCAATCTCTATGATCATATTTAAAATCCTTAATGATTCTGAATGCAAATTTGTCATCTATAAAATGAAGGTGCTTCATCAAAATAGCTGTGTGATCCTACTTCTGCTCCACAGTGCCTAACATACTACTTTTAATATGGAAGGCCATTATAAGCATTTATGGAATTGTGAATAAATTTACTTCAAGAGTAAATGATTCATGGTGATAAAAAGGTATTTGTCTTTCTCTTTCTGACTTACTTCACTTAGTATGATCATCTCTAGGCCCATCCATGTTGCTGCAAATGGCATTATTTCATTCTTTTTTGTGGCTGTATAGTATTCCAGTATGTGTGTGTGTGTGTGTGTGTGTGTGTGTGTGTGTGTGTGTGTATATCCCATCTTCTTTATCCATTCGTCTGTTGATGGACATTTAGGTTGCTTCCATGTCTTGGTTATTGTAAATAATGCTGCTATGAACATTGGGGTGCATGTGTCTTTTCAAATTAGAGTTTTGTCCGTATATATGCCGAGGAGTGGAATTGCTGGATCATATGGTAGTTCTATTTTTAGTTTTTTAAGGAACCTCCATACTGTTTTCCATAGTGACTGCACCAATTTACATTCCCACCAATAGTGTAGGAGGCTTCCTTTTTCTCCACACCCTCTCCAGCATTTATTATCTGTAGACTTTTTGATGATGGCCATTCCAACTGGTATGAGGTGTTTTGATTTGTATTTCTCTAATATTAGCAATGTTGAGCAATTTTTAGATATGTTTTGTTTTTCTCTCTCTGTATATTGCACTTTTCCACTCCTTGAGATTGTGCTTATTGGCTTAATGGTTGGATACATCAGGGAACAAGCTTGAAACAGCCGAAAGGGCTTCCTGGCTCTTTCTAGCCTCAGTAAAAGAAACAATGCAATGGACATAAAGAAAGTGCTTGCCTCAGAGATAGAACCATAGCAAAGATGATGGGAAATGGTGAAAGTAGAGAGGATAGTAGGTCCAGGGCTGAGCTTCTGAAGAGGCATCAAGACCTGAGAAAAAGGGTAGATGGTGCATAGAGATGAACAGAGGCAAAAGGCATAGACAACTCAGAGAACCATGAGCGTTGATGCTATTATTGTCTCATTACTGACTGGTGCCGATGACTCATTGACCTTTACTCCATCTTGGCACTACTTAAGATTCCATATGTACCCACAACACATTTTAAGTTTGGAGGAACCTTGAAAAGAACTGAGGTTAAATTTTACATATTCTTGGTGGGATTAAAATATGAATAGTCTTTAAAAATATATAACATGTTTTTGCACATCAGTGTAAATAGGCTGAGATTCATATCTTCAAAACATAATGAAAGAGCTTTACAAACTGCAAATTGCTACCAAATAACTCTAGCTCTTTTGAGTGCAAAGCTTTGCTCTACAGACCTGACAGTGGGATATTCTGAAGTTTGCTAATCTGAACTGCCGCTCTCCAGGCCTAACGTGATTCTGAGATATCTGAAAGACTCCCTATCTATTGGCTCAGTTAACTCTTATTCTTTTTTGTTGTTTTTCTATCAGCAATCCTGTGGAAAAGCAATGCTGAGATTTACAGTCATTTCTGTGTCAGTTATGCTTACTAATTTTTGGATATCGTTATAAAATATCACATTTGCATGATGAATTCCCACTTAGTATGTTTCAACAGTGACTCATATTCTATTTTAACAGAAGGTTAAAGTATTTTTAATCTCATTTTTGAGTGAAGCCCAAACATTAATATTATTCCTGGTGTACACACCAGTAACTTGAGGCATGATCCTATTGCTAGTGGTTGACAAAGCCTAGTCAACCAGGAACTCCAAACTAAACTTCTGTCTAGGTCTCAGGGTCTTTTTACTACACGTTGTGGCTTAAAAACTATTGTTGTCCTGGGAATTCCCTGGTGGTACAGTGGTTAAGACTCTGCTCTCCCAGTGCTGGGGGCCCAGGTTCCATCCCTGGTGGGGGAACTAGATCCCGCAAGCATGCCACAACTAGGGAGCCCACCTGCCACAACTAAGACCCGGCACAACCAAATAAATAAATATTAAAAAAAAAAAGCTTGCTTTAAAAACAACAACAGCAACAACTATTGTTTTCCAGCCTTCTCATTTCTCATTTCTGTTCCATTCTCCTTTTAGGAATGGTGTATTCCAGCAGCCAACCAAAAGATCTCCAAATGGCCAAAGCCAGTACAATGTGAGTAACGAAATGAAAGTATTGGATTATAAGTCAAATTCTAACGTAAACATTAATGAGTCCAAAATGAAATAAGTGATGATTTAATTATATTTAATAAATAGATAAATCAATGAATAAGGAGAGTAAACAAGTTTTCAGTGTAGAAGAATGTCAAATAAATCATATAGATACTCTCCCCTTTCACCTCAGGAAGGCAGAGCATAATGCCCTGCTTCATAAATGCAGGCTGTTTAGTAATTTCCTTCCAAACTGTGCAGTGCACAAAGGAGGAAAGAGAAACTTTACAGTGGACCTGACAAACGTTACTTCAGCCAATCGATCAAAGTCAACCTCAGCAGTGATAAGTCATGTGGATACTGTGCACCCTTGGACTGGTGTGATGGGAATGCATTTTACTTTTGTGGTCTTCCTCTCAAAAACCTGTATCTCAGTCTAATCATGTGGAAAACGGGAGACATACCTCAGATGACCAATGTTGCACAAAATGCTTAACCAGTGCTACTTAAAAATGTTAAGATCATCAAAAACAAGGAAAGCCTAAGAAATGGTCACAGTCAAGAGGAGCTTAAGGAGACATGACAAAGAAATGTAATGTGGTATCTGGAAACAGAAAAAAGACACCAGATAAAAACTAAAGAACTATGAATATAAATTATAGATTTAGCCACTCATAATGGCTTATTAATTGTACTATAGTAATGTAAGATATTAATAGTAAGGGAAATTGGGAGGGAAGAGGAACTCTGTACTATCTTTGCAATTTTTCTATAAATGAAAACTATTCTAAATTTTTTTAAATGGCATATTTTTCTTTCTGTATAATCATCTGCACAGCCTCCTTGCACTGTAATATCTACTTTTGTTGTCCTATATAACATTTACCAAGTTTTCATTCTAACTATGCTGAAGAATCAATTAATTTTTCAAAACATGTTGATAATCTGAGGAAAATAGGATATAGATTTGAGGTCTAGCTTGCTCTTCTCCCAAGCAGAAAAACGCCAAATCCTGCCAACCACCAAATCCATGGTAATTCCCCACAGAAATAGCAAGTCCACTTTAAAGATTTATTTACAAAGCAGAAACCCCATCCTCTCCTTCTAACTGCCTCCAGCTGCAGGGAATTACTAGAAAGGGCTTAATACCCTAACAATCTAATCAATTCCAAACTGAAAACTTCATTTTGCTTTTAAAAGATTAGCACGGCCCATTTAGACTTTCTGCCTACACAGATTTAAAATAGATATTGCATGGCCATGCCATTCAATTGATTACAAAATTAATCCACGTAAAGGGGAGAGAAAAATGAGTTTGAATGGACTTTTTGCTTTGTAAAGTAAATTCTAGCCGTAGGATAGAGACAAAAGCCTGAGAGATTTGGAAACGTATTCAACAGGGCATATAGAGGCACAATCTGAATATTCTGACCACAAGAAATAGGAACGGCCTCCTCCCAACACTACTTTCAGAACAGCGTTTTGCTTCTGGGAAGAAACTTCTTGGTATATCCAGTGCTGTCCTAGCCCTACCTCAGAAATAGCAATTCCGTGTGGAAGTGCAATAGTAAATTGACTTTCTGTAAGGATTTTATGGTCAGCGTCAAGCCACTGACTGTCTTCTGTGGTTCTGAGGCTTCTCTGCTGAAGGAGATGTAGGAACAAGCTCGTCAAGCAGGTGGGCTGGGATGGCAGGGAAATTGACCCGTCGCTGCCTGACACAGACCGCCCAGTTTAACTGTGCACGAGGGAGTCTTTGAGATCCTCTCACAAGTCGCACTACAGGGATTCAACTGCCAGAGAGAAAATGCCTTTTAAAAGGACAGCTGTCTGAATTTTTAAGAATTCTGAAAAGAGGTGAAAGTTCAAGAGCTCCTGGTTTTCTTTTCTTCTGTACTCGTTTCCCTCTGTGTGCTGTTTATGAAAAGCTGCTGTAAACCAGGCTTTTGGGTTTGTCTTTTGTCCACAGTCAGTATCTTGAGAGGCTAAAATCATGAGGAGAGTCAGGAGTACTGTATCTTAGGCCAAGTTTTTGCATTTTATAGTCCAGCTCCAGTGCTTCTCAAATTTTAATGTGCCTGGGAACTTCTTAAAATGCAGATTCCAATTTAATACGTTTGGGTTGGGCCCTGAGAGTCTTCATTTTTAACGAATTCCCAGATGATGCTAATGCTGATGGTTTGCAAATCATGCTTCGAGTGGCAAGGGTCTAACTAATGTATTTTTAGGCACTATACAACTATACAGAGTTTCAATGCCCAAGTCTTGGGAATGTCAGAAAGGCATCCCTCATGCACAACGGCAGAGGTTTCTTAATGTCAACCTCTTTTCTTCTCCTGGTTCATCGATTTCTTAAAAAAATCCTTCTCTTGTCCTTCCACTTACTTTATCCATAGCAATTAACATACACCCTAGCTTCTTTTATCTGAGAAGATCATTTTTATTTCCTTTCAATGAATATATATGTTCAGACATGTTACCATATGAATTTCACCTTTTTCCAACAGCCCTCTCCAGACTTATTCAAAAGCTAAATTTCTTTCCTCTCTCTCCACCATCATCCTTAGCATAAATTTAGTAGATTATTGTGTTAAAATTGCATGTATCTTCTACCTTATATTAGGTTTATATTAAAAGCCTTCTGCTATTAGCCTAACACTGGAAGGTGTCAGTCCTAATTTTTTCTTCTCCCAATTACTAATGATGGCTATGAGAGCAACACTGATGTGGTAAGTAACTGAGGACTAAACACAAACACACACACACATTCTAGAAAGCACATAGGTGACTAGGTTAGTTTTTGTTTGTTTGTTTTGTTTTGTTTCAAATTAAAAAATTAAGTCAATGGGAGTTGTGAATGTATAGGAATACAAAGTGGGTATGATAAGAGACACTTAAATTTCACTCTGAAGATATGGGTAATTTCCATAAAATTATACCAAGAACTGTTTGAATTATTTTGCCATATTATTTTACTCTTGGAAATGAGAATAAGGAAGTAAAGTGAAGGATAAGTAAATATCCTAGTCTTCATGGCTTTATGGTATGAAAGATTTGATGTAATGTAGAGAACATCTACTTCTATGTTCTGTATAACGACATAATCTCTCTCACAGGATAGGAAGACAGAATGAGAAAACCTCATTAGTTTGTGAATTCTGCTTTAATTCATCTCCTTCTTATGAATAAAAAAAGAAAATAGCCAAACATGGCAATTTTGATCTTATTTTCGTTGTTACCAGTGATTTTTTCACTAGGGATGTTGTTCAATTAATGAAAAGATTCCACCTATAGCTTGGATTGCATAACACCTCCTTGTCCTGAGTTTGAATGAAAGCAGATGAATAAATCACTGTGCAGTGGTGCCTTTTTTTTCCATTGGAAAATTGGTCTGAAAACACTAGGTAAATACGTCACATTAACTTTATAACTAATGTTCACTATTTAGCCGGCTAACTATAACTGAGAGTGTTTATTGTTGTATTGTTTTGTTTCTGTAATTATATATTGCAACTGTTTAGTGTAGAGTTCTGAGGATGAGAGCTCAGACTGCTTGCTGATGGAATCTACATAGGACCTCAAAGTTGCTTTGATTGGCTAATACAATATTTTAGAAGTAAAAAGACAGTAATTTGGATGCCATGGGAAGGGGCTTGCACCTTAGTTCAAGGAGTTTTCTTCTCCTGTTTCACTTCCTCACATTCTCACCTTTCCTCTCCTCATCCAATTCACTTGTATATATTCCCTGACTTGCATTTAAGGCATCTGAATTTACATCCCTGTTCTAGAGTTGGTCTCAGTAAAGACTTGGAGTCAACACCAGTGTATCTGCTGGATGGCATTTGCTATCCTAGCACAATGCATACTAGTGCTTTTAGTTTTAATTACCTTTCAGAATTCATCTGTCTATTCTGTTATTTAAACAATTCACTTACAGCCATGGTAGCTTTTCAGTGGTAAACAGAATACCTGATACAAAATCTGATAATTCAGTTGTTCTTTTCCTTGTTAATCTAAAGTGAAAACACACTCTTAGTTAAAAATCCTCTTTGTATACCTAAAAGATGGGGAAAAATAAACCTCTGAAATATTCTAAAATAGTAAGAATTTGTTTAGCTCATCTTTCCTTTTATCCACATATGTATAAATTAGCCAAGATACACTTTGGGCTAGCAGGTTCCACTTTATTTTGACAGTTAGTCAAATAATAGTCTAATGTTTTTTCCAATGTATACTCATTGAAATGAGAATATTTCTTTCTAAAAAGAAGCTGCATCAGACTGATCTTCATAAATGTAGAGAGAAAGACAGTATAAAGGATTCCTCAAAGGTCTTCTGAAGTTTTAGGATAATTATTACATGTATTGATCATATTTTAAATAGACAAATGAATTTTGGACGGTCATCAGTCATTAGTAAATTATCTATATGGTGGTAATATCTGCATCAGATTTTACTTTCAAGTAACCAACACATTCACTCAACAAATATCTATTATCTGCTCTGTAAAATGCAGGTACTAGATTCTATTCAGCGGTCATCTCCTTTGCTATGGAATCATTCTTGTTTTGTAGGTTTTTCTTGTATGTAATTTTGAAAGTTACATGGCATTCAGGCAATGGAAAACAGTATAACATACTGAAAGGCATATGAGAGAGAGAGGATGGATGGGAGGGAGAGAGGGAGGGAGGGAGGGAGGACAGAAGACACTTATTTTAGGAAAGTACACTACCTGCGTTTTGGCCAATTTTTAAAAAAGTTTTAAAAGTTTTTAAACTTTATTTTGTATTACGTTGACCTTTTAAAATCAGACAAATACAATCTTCTCCTTTGTCTACATTTCTTATTCATTTCCCTAACAACCACAATTTTATGATTTATGATGATCCTTCATGGTATGATAAATTTATGGCTTGGTACATATTGCAAAAACTCAAATCTGAATAGTAACTTTTTTTTTTTTCCTGTAAATCCTTGCACAATAAGCAAATTGCTTAGGAGAGGAAGAATGAAAAATAACCACATTTTCTTGTGAAAGGTCAGGTAACGTATTGCAAATCTGGTGAAACAATAACTTTTGAAATTTAGGAGTCAGGCTTATATACGTATGTTTTTTTGTTTTTTGTTTTTTGTTTTTTAAAGGAGGGCTCAGACTAGCCTCAGGCCTCACTCTGGCCTTTTAAAATGTGGTTAACTCATATCAATCATATAATTTGAATTTGTATCTTTAACAGCTAACTTATCTAATCCTTATTAGAAAAAAAGCTACCTGTAAACTTTTCATTACCTGCCACCAGGACTGTCTCTGTAGTTTGTGCATCCACTGCAAATGCAAATGTGGGCCCCTTGTTCAAATATTCTTAAGAATTTCAAGATGGCAGCAGCAGAGAATTAAGTCCAGGATAGAGACTTTCTAAGCGTGGGGTGCTCTGTCCGCATAGGTCACACACCCATAAAGCCTGTCACTAGTAAACGTTTAAGCGTAGGATAACAATGGAAAAGTGCTCTGGAAAAACTTGGTATTTTGGGTGGGCTGTGTGTGTGTGTGCGTGTGTTTAACATTTTCTTTTGAGATCATTCATATGCAGTTTCAGGAACTAATACAGAGAGCTCTTCTGTACCCTTTACCCAGATTCTCCCAATGAACACATTTTGAAAAACTAGAGTGCAGTATCACAACCAGGATATTGACATTGATACAGAGAACTCAGTCACCACAGGGATCGTTCATTTTGCTTTTTAGTAACCACACACACTTCTGTCCTGGCAACCACTTATCTGTTCTCCATTTCTATAACTTGGTCAACGTTTCAAGGATGATGTTTCAGTGGAATCATACAGTATGTAACCTTTTGGGATTGGCTATTTTTATTAAGCATAATCCACACTGTTGTGTAGCACTCGAAGGTATGGATGCACCACAGTTTGTTTAGCCAGTCACCAGATGAAGAACATCTAGGTTGTCTCCAGTTTCGGGCTATCATGAATAAAGCTGCTATGAATATTCCTGTGCACACTTCTGCCTGAAAATGTCTTTACTTCTCTGGAATAAAGACCTAGAAGAATAATTGCTGGGTTACACAATAGTTATATGTTTACCTAAGAAACCTACAAACTCGTCCTAAGTGGCTCTCCTTTCTTAAATTCTCACTGACTGTATGAGTGATTCAGTTTCTCTGCATCTTTACCAGCACGTTATGTTTATTTTATTTTATTATTTTTAATATTAGTCATTCACATAGTTGTATAGTGGCTTTACTTTGCACTTCTCTAATGGCTGATGTTACTGAACATATTTTCATGAGCTTATGTTATCATATGTATACATACTTCACTGAAGTTTTCTCTCTTTTTTTTTTTGCTCATTTTCCAGTTGGATTGGTTGCACTGTGAAAGTTGAGTTTCGAGCATTCTCTGTATTTTCTACATAGCGGCCCATTGTTGGATATGTGATTTGCAAATATGTTCTTCCTATCTGTAGCTCTTCTTTCAATACTTCTGACAGGGATCATTGCAAAGAAAAGAGTTTTATTTATCATTTTTTCTTTTGTGGATCATGTTTTTGGTGTCACGTCTAAGAATTCTTTGCTTAGTTCTAGATTCTGAAGATTTTTTTCCTGTAAGTTTTCTAAAAGTTTTATAATTTTACGTTTACGTCCATTATCTATTTTGAGTTAATTTTTTTAAAAGACATGAGACATAGGTAGAGATTTTATTTTCCCCTATGAATGTTCTATTTCTCTGGCACTGTTTGTTAAAAAGATTGTCTTTTCTCTTTTGAATTGCTTTTGCACCTATGTATGAGATCAGTTGCAGGTGTTAGGATGAGTCAAACTCAGAGTTTTCTATTCTATTCCATTGATCTATGTGTCTGTTTTTCTGTCAATACCAAGTCATCTTGATTACTTGAATATGTCTTGAAATTAGGTAGACTGATACCTTCCACTTTATTCTTCTTTTGAAAATTGTTTTGTTTATTTGCCTTTCCATATAAATTTTAAAATAATATTTTAAGTCTACAAAAATATTGCTGGGATTTTAATAGAAATTGTGTTAACTTATATATTATTTGGGGGAAAGTTGACTTCTTTACCATATTGAATCTTCAAATCCATTAAAACAGTATGTTCCTCCATTTATTTAGATTGTCTTTGATTACTTTCATCAGCATTATATAGTTTTAACATAGAAGTCCTATACATGTTTTCCTATATTTACATCTAAATATTTCATTTTTAACAACTGTAAATGGTATTGCACTTTTACGTTTGGTGTCCATGTGTTCCTTGCTTATGTACAGAGATAGAGTTGAGGGTATTTTTTTTTTAGATCTTCAACAAGTTGAGGAAAGTTCTATTTCTGTGTTTCTGAGGGTTTTTAAAAATTTTTATTTTATATTGGAGTATAGTTGATTTACAATGTTGTGTTAGTTTTAGGTGCATAGCAAAGTGATTCAGTTATACATATATCTATTCCTTCAGCTTCTTTTCCCATTTAGTTTATTACAGAATATTTAATGGAGTTCCCTGTGCTATACAGTAGGTCCTTGTTGATTATCTATTTTATATATAGTAGTGTGTGTATGTTAGCGCCGAAGTCTTAATGTGAATGGTGTATTTTGTCAAATGTTTTTTCTACGTTAATGCAATTATATGATTTTTCTTCTTTGGCTTATTGATATAGTAGTTTACATTGTTTCGTTTTTGAATATTAAACTGGCCATGTATCCCTGGAATAACCCCACTTGGTCAGAGTGTATAATTCTTTTTATACATCACTGAACACTGTTTGCTAGTATTCTGTTGAGGAATTTTGCATGGGGAATGGGGAGTGTTTCCTATTCTTATATCTACTTACATCATATTTGAAACAAATTTCTTATAAAGAGCATATAGTTAGATCATGTTTTAAAATCCACTCTGCTAATCTCTGTATTTTATTTGGTGTGTTGCCATTTACATTTGATGTAGTTATTGATATGTTAGGGCTTATGTCTGCCATTTAGTTTTTTATTGTCTATTTTTTTCTCCATGTTTTATTTCTCAATTGTATTTCATTTCTTCCTATTGGTTAATTGAAAAATTTTTAGACTTCCATTTTGATTTATCTATAGTGTTTTTGAATGTTTTTATAATATAGATATTTTAGTTATAGCTCTAGTTTATTATTCATATATAACTTATCACAGTCTACTGTTGTAATATTACCCATTTGACTGAAGTACAGAAACCTCACCTGTTTTATGCCCCTTTACTTTCTCATATTTATAAATACTTGTCTCAAATAGTTTCTTTCATACATTTAAAACCATGTCAGACAAAGTTATAATATTTTTCTTCAATGATGAACATAGTTTAGAAAACTCAGAGGAGAAAGGAATCCTATTGTATTTATAATAATTTTGCTTACCATATTCATTTTTATTCACTGATGTCCCAAGTTTACTCGTTTTATCCTTCTTTTTTTGTTTAGAGAGAAACTTCTTTTAGCCCTTCTTTTGATGTAGTTCTGCTGGTGACAAAATAATTTTCCTTTTGTTTAAGTATATCTTGATTTCCCATCCAGTCATGAAGGATATTTTCACTTGGTGTAGGATCCTTGATTGAAAGGACTTTTCTTTCAGTTCTCTAAATTATTGTGCCACTTCTTTCTGCCTCCCATGAATTCTAAATAAGAAATCTGCTGTCATTTGTATTTCTTTTTCCCCTAAAGGAAGATATTTTTCTCTGTATACTTTCAAGATTCTTTTTCCTTATGTTTAGTTTTCAGTAACTTAAGTATTATGTCTCATGGCACGGATTTTTGGGGGTTCACTCAGTGTTTATATGTATGTGTATAAAACATTATAAAGTGTATTATTAGAAAAGTTGGGGGAATATTTACATGTCCATTTCTAAGAACTAATTACCTAGCCCACTGAGAATTGCCATATAGCATGTGTACAAAAAGCTTATACAAATCAATAAAAAAAATGTCTAGATGCATGTCTACTTAATGGGAAAAGGGATTATTTATGGCATAGACCATAAATAAAAGAAAAACAAGTGGCAAAGTAACCATATATTAAATAGTTTATCATAGCTGGATTATGGATTTTTTTCCTATTAAATTGGGAAAATTCAAGAAGAAAGAGGACAGAAAGAAAATTATACTGCCTAGTTTAATGCAGGGTATACCTTCAAATTTGTAAATTCAAAAATAAAATCATTCTGAATAATATCACACTTTATTAACATATTGTGGAAAATAATACAAAATATCTACATTAAAATGTATTAAGTTCATCAGTACCGTTTTTTTAGATTCTATATATGTGTGTTAGCATACAGGATTTGTTTTTCTCTTTCTGACTTACTTCACTCTGTATGACAGACTCTAGGCCCACCCACCTCATTACAAATAACTCAGTTTCGTTCCTTTTTATGGCTGAGTAATATTCCATTGTATATATGTGCCACATCTTGTTTATCCATTCATCTGTTGATGGACATTTAGGTTGCTTCCATGTCCTGGCTATTGTAAGTAGTGCTGCAATGAACATATGTGGCACCTAGAAAAATGGTGCAGATGAACCTAGTGGCAGGGCAGGAATAAAGATGCAGATGTAAAGAATGGACTTGAGGACATGGGGGTGGGAAAAGGGGAAGCTGGGCTGAAATGAGAGAGTAGCATTGACATATATACACTACCAAATGTAAAATGGTTGGCTAGTGGGAAGCTGCTGCGTAGCACAGGGAGATCAGCTCAATGTTTTGTGACCACCTAGAGGGGTGGGAGAGGGAGGGTGGGAGGGAGATGCAAGAGGGAGGAGATATGGGGATATATGTATGTGTATAGCTGATTCACTTTGTTATACAGCAGAAACTAACACACCATTGTAAAGCAATTATACTCCAATAAAGATGTTAAAATAAAAAATAAATTAAAAAAATAAAAGTAATAGGGAAGTTTTATGATGAGAAGAAAGAGGTGCTAGAAAACTCACCTCAACTGAGTCAGTCTTCCTAAGAGCTAGAGAGGTGGGATAGGGAGGGTGGGAGGAGATATGGGGATATTTGTATATGTATAGCTGATTCACTTTGTTGTACAGCAGAAAGTAACACAACATTGTAAAGCAATTATACTCCAATAAAGGTATTAAAAAATGTATTAAGGATCATAGAACTTCAAAGCTTCTGTGCTGAGTGGATTATAAATGGATTTAATGTAATTGCCACTTAGCTCTGGCTCTTTAGTGAGTAAAAAGTAATAGCTACCATTCTTTATCAGGATTAGTCTTGAATGATGCAAGTTTTGAATTAGGGGAGTCTTTTAGAAAGTCCTCTTTCACACACATAGCACATACACACATCAACTCTTATAATATGACAAAAGTGTTTCTAAAAATTACCACACTATGCAAAGTCATGAAATAAAAAATAAAGAGCCTATAGGATAAATGGAGTTGGAACATAATGCTTTAAAAACTTTGTCAGTGACATAACATACACACAAAAGAAATAGGAAAATATTAAAAATGTTAGCACATTTTTATGCATGTTAAATGGTTAAGAAATACATAATTACAAGAATAAATATATACTTTACCCTTAAAAAGACCTGAAGTTCCCTGTGGAAGTGGGTGTTGAAAGTGTTTCAGCTTTTGAGGGACTATGGAATGGTGGGAAATGGTTTATCTGAAATGAGACAAAAAGTCATAACACAGCCTATAAATGGGTTAGCTATTGATAATAACACGTGCTGAACTGAGGTATCTGCAAGTGTTTGGGTGTATGCATGTTTACATTGTGTATATGTGTATATTCCTACAGGGCTTAGTTCAACCAGGTGCTGTTTTGTGCCTCCACCTAGTGTTTCTCAAAGACGAAGTAGCACAAAAGCAAATGTGAAATTTGTGTAATGCTTAAACTGTCCTTTAATATATCAGTAGTATTGGAACAAATTCACTTCTTCCAAACAAGCATTTTAGCAGAACTGCCTACACCTTCTTTATAATCAGGATACATTTGTTTACAGCTGCTTAAGTTGGCTGAGACTTTGTGTAGTGTAGTTTAGTACAATTCCTTTTAATATCGTGTAAACCTTGTAAAATCTGTATGCCATTTGATCCAACATATCAACTTTTGGGACTTTAGTAAGGAAGTTAAAATCATTTCATTTCAAAAACATTTAGTGTGAGGATAAATTTAAATGCACGTAAGTTAAACCCTACTTTAATGTATAAATATAGGTATTTGGTTTAATAAATTATGGTATATACATATAATCTACTTCCATGAAAATATTAAAATAGCTTTGCAAAACTTATCTTTTGATATGAAAAATATTTATGGCATACAAGAGAGAGGAAAGAGAAGATATTAAAATAATACATATGGTGAAAGAGTGTCAAGGATAGTCATTTTTTTTTCAGGGTAATGCATTATCACCATGTCCCCTTTTGATAATGTATTATACTAATCAATCAATAAATTGTTGCCTCTGGGTGGATGGGATTATAGTTTTCACTTAAGTATTTTTGTTCCTTTTGTTTCTAAATATTTACTGTTATTTTATTCTTGTAATACATATACAGTTAGCATTATAATAAAAACATACTTTTTGCAAATTATAGTGTGATTTTCAGAACAATCTGATGATATATTTTTATTAAGTGATTTACCCGTGGCCCAAAATTTTAATAGGTACACTGCCTTTATTAGACCCAGGCCTTATGTCTTGGGCCACTGGCAGACATTCTAATTGATCCCTGATTCACAATTTTTATCAACACACTCTTGGTGTAACTGCCCCTGAGCAATTAGAACTGGCACATGAGATGACATCTGTTGGCTTCCTCTCTAATTCACCACACTTGTCAAGATGACCAGTATGAGGTATTCCCACTTGAACACCCACTGTCACTATCAATCGTGAGAAATTTAGTATGGCTATTTTTAGAGCTGACCAAAATGAACTACACTCACTGTATTGTCATATGTGTATTTTTGAAACAGATATGTGTCCTACGGCAACATCAATAAATGATCTATTTTTTTCCAGCATATAATGCTATCTTTCTTCTAATGTATCCTCAGAGGATTCATTTTTAGATCTCACTCTTGGACAGAATATTGCCACGCTCTCCTTCACTGGTGACATTGAAATAAAACTGCTGTGAGCCAAGGACTAGAGAAATAAATACAGTATTTTTTAAAGAAGCTAATTTGATAGCAATTGAGGGGGAAACAATACTGTGCCAATGTCAAAAACAGCGCTTCCTCAAATCCTATCCTTTTTGCAGTGCAGAACAACCTTCCCGAGTTATACTTCTCTCAAGTCCTGAAGCCAAACTTAAAAAGTTTAATCCCACATGAATGAGGAATGAAATCCTTCATAAAGCTAGCTCCTGTACAAAAAGCTCTACTTAAAAAAAGAAAGAAAGAAAGAATTAAAAAAGCTGACAGCAAATAGGATGGTAAGTCAACAGAATTCTAGCACTGTAACCTTACCACCTAGCACACAAAGATTCTGGGCAGCCGAGCGTCAAGCTATGTTGAGAAAAAACATGAGTCTCTGGTGCTTACAAATTCAATTCCATTAAACAAGTATTTATTGAGTGTCTTCCATGGGCTCAGCAATGTTTTAGACACCATGGAAAAAACAAAGGAAGTATAAGACAGTTACTACCCTGAAGGAGTTTGAAGTCTTGTTGAAGAGCTTCCTCTGGAAAACAGTTTGCTGCTGAATGAGTCAGAAATACACGATTCAAAACACCCTGTGGACAGAAAACCTATTCACATGTCATTGAGATGTCATTTTAATGGAAGTTCAATCACCTCATTTTTAATTTACCAAACGAATCAACCCAGAGCATACAAACGTCTTTAGCCTTGTCCACATTTCAAGTTGATCATTGTAAGCAAACAAACTCACTTCCAGACCCAGAATGCTGCTGATGAACTGTGTTGGAGCTGCCTGAATTTGCTCCTTGACCTTGTCTGGCAAGTAGGATAGTCATTTTTTTCCCAGTAATGTATTATCACCGTGTCCCATTTTGATGATGTATTATACTTACACATCATTGAAGAGGCAATTTGCTTTGATGATGTACCGACATGCAATAGATCACAATTCTGAAGGAGCGAGAGAAGGAGCGCCCTGGAGCTCTATAATTCAAGTAGCGATGGCATCTGTAGAAGAACAGGGAGACGATTAATTTAAATTATCTGGACAGGCACTGGGCTGACAGAAAGACTTTTGAACCTTTCCCAAATGTGAAATGTAAAAATAGTTGTGCTAAAAGTGCTATCACATGGTTATAAAAGAGCAGCATCAGAGATCCTGTGTTTATGGAACTTTTCAATATCTTGACTACATTCGTGGAGGCACAGACCCACACAGGTAACAAAAATGCATAGAACTTAATATGTACACACACACACACACACACACACACACGTGAGTATAAGTCAAACTCAGGTAATCTGAATAAGATAAATGGATTGTATCTGTGTCAGTATCCTAGTGTGATATTACACTATAGTTTTACAAAATGTTAACATGGAGGGAACTGGGTAAAGTGTATACAGAATATTTTGTGCTATTTTTTACAAATGCACATTTGTACATTTGTACTTTTTTATAAATGCACACGATTGTACAATTCTCACTAACTTCAATGAAAATATTTCACATTAAGAATCTCAATATTCTAAAATAACACTCAATATTGGAATTTGTTATATTTTAAGAAAGTTTGCAGAAGTTAGGAGAAAATCATAAATGCTAATGTTTATAAATCATGAGCAACTTTATGTGATATTTAAACTGATTGTACATAAACTTAAGAAGCCTATAGTTTATTACAATTGGGGACAAGCTACTTAAAGTAAGGCCATAATTTCTAAAACACAGTGAGTTTAGGTTAAGAGTCAATGATCATCACTTTTTAATGAAGTAATTAATAAAAAGCAAATCTGCCGTTTACAGTAGCAAATAAAATTAAAGATCTGGTGATGTTTAAAGTGGAATAAAGACAACTTGACAATGAGGTGAAGGGGAAATAATGAGGTGAATATTAAAGGATTATTATATAAATGACAGAGAAGACTTTGGTATCATCTCAAGTAAAAGAATTAGACCCAATGATGGAAATGCAAAGGAGGTAGTCAAATGAAGGCATATTTCAAAATGGAAAAGACTTCCTCAGAAGATTTGAGGGGATATTTCTAGAGGTGCTTCAAACATTTTGTAGGTCTTACACTTCCTTATAAATCTGAAATTCTGTGACTCAATCATAGGCAAAGTTACACTGAAGAAACAAATATTTGACAAGAATGTAGATAACACAATTTACAAAAACTGATGATGATTAGTAAAGAGTTGCCAGGGATAGCTGGAGCATATTCTTAACTGTTGAATTTGAAGTCAAATACCACAGCCAAGATCTTGGTATCTCTTTCAAGAAATCAAAATGCACCAGGATGAGTCTTCAGTTAGGTTCAGTTTTGCAAGTCTGATATTTCTGGGATAATGAATATATTAGCTTTTCTAAATAGAGAATTAGCATGAATTGTAGGAGAGATGGCTGAAGCAACATTCCTTTGTTCTAAAGAAAATAGTTCTAGAGCTTATTGGAACATACCAGCTAAAGTAGTCTTAATTTATTGCTACTTAATTCAATCCCCCCTTAAACTCTCCCTTTCTTTTAGTTTTTAAAATTTGGAAATGTATTCATCCCTAATTGTGATTTCCTACTCTCCTCTCTGACATGCATGATAAATGCCAAGCCCATGAGAACTTATCCTGTTGAGAATGAAGTTAAAAGGCATGTTTGTCTTAGACCTGTGATATAATATACAACAGATTTCCAAGAGGGCCTATTCTCTTTTTTTATCTCAGTGTGATTTTCTTAAGAGAAAAATTTAAAGCCCTTTTATATACCATTAGTTTGTTTTCTGGAGATAAAGACATAGCAAATATAGAGATTTAAAAAAAGAAAACTTTCTTATTTTGCTAGCCAAAAGTGTTTTTTTTAAACAATATCACAATAAAAGTCCAGTGGCGGTAACATTTATTCCATTCTTAAGATGCTCATCAATTCAAAGAACAAATGTCCCTATTTGTTTGTTTCGGTAGTTTAGCATAACCAAATACAGCAGTATTTTAATAAAGCTGAAGGGGATTGAACATCCCTTTGCTATTACTTCAAAATTAATTAATACTAGCACTGACGCTCCTAATTTTTTTATGTACTGAGGATAATTTTTCAATTAAAAAGTGGTCTATGACTAATACAGAAAATAAGTCAAATAATAATTATATACTCCCCCAAAGAAGCAGAAATTAGGATACAAGTATACATTTGATTATAGATTTACCATTTTTTAATAATGTTCCCTACAGATAAAAATGCTAAGTTGCAAAAGACTTAAATTATGACATGAATTCACACATATGTTTTGTCATTGACATCTGGATTAATTTGCAAATTTATTTTGAAATTAATCATACCTCAGTAGTTCCAGGACATTGATAAATTTGGAATATAAGAAAATCCTGAAGATTTTATCTCTTTGGAAAAATTATAACTGGATAGCACTCAAAGATGCATATTATACAAATAAAGCAATAGACTTTTTAATACATGTTTTGGGTTGGAAATTAAGCCTGAGTTCATTAACAATAGGTTGGTACCTACTTGGATTTAGTTTATCTTGAGTAATCACTTAGGAGTCAGGCCAGTCAGGTCATTTTTTGTTTGTTTGTTTGTTTGTTTTTGGTAGCATTGCAAGCTAAGAGAACTAGATATTGAAATTCAAAGTCTCTTAAAAAATGGAATACTCTATGTAGAAATAATAGAATCACAAGTACATAGATTATTCACATCAGTTTTTTTTTAAGATTTTTCTCTTTTTAAAATTAATTAATTATTTTATTTTTGGCTGTGTTGGGTCTCCGTTGCTGCGCGTGGGCTTTCTCTAGTTGCGGGAGTGGGGGCTACTATTCATTGCGGTACACAGGCTTCTCACTGTGGTGGCTTCTCGTTGCAGAGCATGGGCTCTAGGTGCACAGGCTCAATAATTGTGGCACACAGGCTTAGTTGCTCCGTGGCATGTGGGAACTTCCCGGACCAGGGCTCGAACCCATGTCTCCTGCACTGGCAGGTGGATTCTTAACCACTGTGCCACCAGGGAAGTCCAATTCACATCAGTTTTAAGCATGACGATTTTAAAGGGATAAAGACAAAATGGAAAATATTTTGTAGTGATGAGCAATATGATGAGAGAGGATTCAGAGCCATGACATGTTACTGACCTCTGAACGAACTCAGTGTTTACCCTCTATACAGATGACTCTGGATTTAGGTCAGTATTGCATGTAGCAGTGAAGAATGTAACTGGGCCTAATGGTGGAAGTTTCCACAAGGAGCTTTCAGTTCTATATGAAAATGGGGACATTACACAGAGATGTTATGGACTTCCCTAAAACTTTTGTGAGTCTCTAAGTTTTTCTGTTTCTTTTAGTTAGAGGTGTTAAAAAATAACAATTGGCAGGGAAAGCGTAATTCTTAATATTCATGAATCTGAATAAGGATAAAATGGAATAATACCATTTTATTATTGTATATTAAGGACTAGTTATATATCAAGACAGTCTAGTATCAAAATACAACTTGGCCCTATGTAAACCTATTTCTTTTTTTTTTTTAATTAATTTATTTATTTATTTTTGGCTGTGTTGGGTCTTCATTTCTGTGCAAAGGCTTTCTCTAGTTGCGGCGAGCGGGGACCACTCTTCATCGCGGTGCGCAGGCCTCTCACTGTCGCGGCCTCTCCCGCTGCGGAGCACAGGCTCCAGATGAGCAGGCTCAGTAGTTGTGGCTCACAGGCCTAGTTGCTCCGCGGCGTGTGGGACCTTCCCAGGCCAGGGATCGAACCCATGTCCCCTGCATTGGCAGGCGGATTCTCAACCACCGCGCCACCAGGGAAGCCCAAACCTATTTCTTTAGATACATATTTTCACAACTTTCAACTAGCATATCTGAACACATAAGTATCTAATGAAGTTTCATAATGGATTCAATGCAGTATATCACATATTCAAGCATAGTGATGGGTTGTACAAGGATTCTTTCTGTTATTAATATTAATAATAAATGCAATTTTTATTAACTAATGATAACGTACTATGTGCTATTCTAAACACTTTGAGTCAATAATTCATTGAATCATTAGAATCAAAGCATTAAAGGGTTAAGTATTTATTTAAGGTCACCCATAAATCGTAGAATGAGAAATGAAGCTTCAGTTTATCTGAAACACATAGGACACTTTTTCATAATTTAATCACTTTAATTAAGCTTATGGGATTATTTTTCATTTATACCAGTCCAATAATTACCTCAATATCTTCTTTGTTCTATAGAGATGAAATATGAAAAAATTAGCTCAGGGATATATATATTATAAATATAATATACATATTATATAACATTATAAGTTATATAATATTTTCTAGTATAGATATATAGTTTTGCTCAGGGATGGATATATATATGTCATATATATGGCATAATTAGTGTAAAAGATATCTAGAACAGAAAGACTATGAATAAAACTACTTGTTTTTATACTTCATATAATAAAGACAGTAATTGCTGGAGAATAATTTTAATCAAGTATTATTTTAGAGTTTGGGACATACGTATTTATTTTGTTGGCTACTGTATTCTTTCATGCTTCAATGAGGCATATTTGAGTCACAGGTATTTTTGGCAAGGTCTGTGATGTTTCAACCAGCATGATGAATGAGGCCTTTGAAGACAGGAGGCAACAGCCTCTGACTTTGGCCCCAGGAAACTGTATGAGCCCTGACATTGTCTTCAGTAGGAAGCAAGTTTATCCTTGAGTCCTTTGACCCAGATAAGTTTATTTGCTTGCCTTTCTTGGCTCCCTAGTGGTTTATCTGGGCAGCAAACTCAATCCCTTTCACTCAAAAAATAAAAGATCACACATGATTTGGCAAGTTTGTTATAGTTTCATAAATGGGCTGGGTGATCCAGGTAATGTCATTTCTTTTGCCTGTATCTCTACACATAAAATGGAAGGAGATTATTGGGATCACTATCCAGGTAATTCAGGCGAAAGGTTTTATTTACAAAAATTAGGACTCTGTGTGAGTTAGCAGGATGTATTTAAATCAATGATTAACATTGGTCAGCAGATCATTTAACTGAGTTGCACAATCATAATATTCATTTTGGAGGGGTTCCTCACTTTATAGATGAAACTAGCTAAAGTTTAACACAAAAAGCAGAGTAATGTACTGAAGGTGATGAAGAATTATTCACTAGCTAACAAAAATGTTGCAGAGGGTTATTAGAAAAATTACAGTTTTCTGCAATGAGAAATAGAGACAGCCAAGAAACTGAAATATGTACAGCTCAGGAGGCAGCTGATCAGTAGTAGGACAAAAGCCTGTCTATGTGATTTCCCCTGGATTGGAATTCCCTAGGAACAATAGCTTAGAGATGTGCAGTCCGTGGAGACAAAATTCATATGTTTGTTCCACCCTTTCAAACTTCTTCTGCCTGAGGTTAATAATAAATACTATAATTAAAGCAGTTTGTGAAGTATGAACCTAAAGAGGTGAAAACAGGAATTGCACAGGTGGAGAAACGCCCATAAAGTTGTACTCCAAGTATGTGTGGCATGACAGCTCAATGTATTGAATCTTAGCATCTGAGTACCTTCACACTTGCTGAAACACTCCAGACAAACTAAATGAGGATGATTCCAGGTTTTGCTGAAAATGTATGACTTTTCATAAAGAATAAGTTTCAGGTTCTTATTCTATAATTTAAAAGTGGCTCAAAAACTGAGGTATCCCCCACTACCACAAATAAATTTTCATCAAGTTTTGATGTTTGCCTCTTGTCTTTAACTCTTTATCAAGACCACCTAGAAAAAAACACCATCTGGTCAAAAACATAAAGTTTATTCTTTCTTAAGCTTTCCATGTCTGAATCTATGTTTTGAACCCTAAAACTTCCTATTTTATAAACAGTTATAATAGATATGCTGCATCTACTCTGATATGACCAGCATTATATATATTATAGCATAATATATAATGCTATAAAATGAAAGCATTATTTGTGTGTCTGCCTACTTTTAGACCAAGTATTTTCACCAAGAGTTAATATGCTTTGGTGCCAAGGAAATTCAATGAATAAAAGAAAGAAAATATTTAATAAATGATTTTGATACAACTGGATAGCTGTATTGGAAAAATGATGAACCTTGACTCTTAACTCACTTCATAGACATAAATGAATCTGGGATGAATCATAGATGTCAATATAAAAATTTGAGCCATAAACCTTCTAAAAGAAAACATAAGAGAATAGTTTAGTGACATTGAGGGAAGCAATCATTTTGTTTGACGCAAAAACAATAACCATAAAAGAAAATAATATATATTGAGTTTACTAAAATTCAAAATTATATGTCATCAAAAGACAATATTAAGAAAATTAATAGGTAAATCGTAGATTGGAAGATATCTATAACACATCTATCTGACAGAGAACTTGCATCAAAAATATATGAAAACACCTGCTAATCAACAACAAAAGGGAAAACAATTCAATAGAATGATGAGCAATAGCCTTGAAAAACTACTTCACAGAGAAAGATACACAAGTGACCAAAAAGCATATGAAAATGTGTTCAACATCATTGTATCATCAGGCAAATGCAAATTAAAATGACAGTTCTAAACCATTTCACACTCACTAGAATGACAAAAATTAAAAAGATTGGAAACCCCAGAAGTTGGCAAGGATGCAGATTGTATTAGTTTCCTATTGCTGCTCTAACAAATTGCCACACGCTTAGTGGCTTAAAGCAACACAACCTTTTAAACTATAGGTTCTGGCAGTCAAAACTCCCAGAATCGAGGTGCTGGAAAGGTCATATTCCTTCTGGAAGTTCTACAAGGGAATGTATTACCTTGCCTTTTCCAGCTTCTGGACACCACTTGCTTTCCTTGGTTCATAGCCTCGTCCTCCATTTTCAGAGCCAGCACTGTGGCATCTGTTTTTTCTGCCTTCATCATCATATTTCCTTCTATGACTCTGACTCTCCTGCCTCCCTATAATAAGAACCCTATGATCACCCTTGATCCACTGAATAATCTAGGATAATCTTTCTCTTTCAAGATCCTTAAATTAATCACATTTTCGAAGTCCCTTTTGGTGTGTAAGGTAATATATTATCAGGTTTGGGGGAGTAGGACATTTGGGTGTCCTATTATCTTGCCTACCACACTGAGCAACATGAATTCTCAAAAATGCTGTTGGTGACATACAGTGGCACAACCTCACTGAAAAATATGTTGGCAATTTTTTATACATTTAAAGATAAGAATATATAGTTATACCTTATGACCTAGGAATTCCAGTCCAGGTTATTTACCCAAATAAAAATGAAATATATATACACAAAGAGGCTTACATAAGAATGCTTACAGCAGCCTAATAGCAGACAAAAACTGGAAATAACTCAAAATATTTATGAGAGATTATATAAATGCATTTTGGTATATTCCTACAATGGGATACTACTTAGCAATAAAAATGAGCAAACTAATGATACTTGCAACAACATGCATGGATTTTAAAAACATTATTTTGAGTGAAAGAAGACTACACACTGTGGATTTCATTTATAAGAATCCAAGAACAGGCAAAACAAATTGGTTCACTGGAAATCAGAAAGTGGTTGCCACTTTGAGGGTGGAAATTGAATAGAAAGACATATGAAGGAACTCTCTAGAGTGATGAAAATATTCTATGTCTTACTTAGGGTCTTGGTTACACTGGTATATACAATATCATAACTCATCAAAATGAACACATAGGATTTGTGCATTTTATTGAATGTAAATTATACAACCATAAAAACATGTTTTAAATGTTTAAAAATTCTTGTCTTGAAAAAATTTTGAGACCTTATGTTACATTTTTCTTCTACAGGTCTTAATTCTGCCTAAAGGTAGTACAAATTTCATTATATTGAATCTATGTAAAAGAAAATAGCAACCACCAGCACAAAACTTTATTAATTGTTAACACACATGTATGAGTGGTCTTTTTCCCTCTCTTTATTTCTTCTTTCCCTTTTCCAGAACAATTGATTATCATCGCTAAAAGCAAGCAACTTGACCTATTAGTAAACTGGGAAATGTTCTTTTTTTTTTCATTTTAATATACCACAGACAGCCCTATGGCAAAACATTTTTATTAAAATCATTCCTAAAAATATTTGGATTTTGAAATAAAATTTCTTTCATCCTTGATTGATGAGTTTATTTTATGTTAAATGAAGATATGCTATAGATGTAGAATCAATCCACCCTTATCTCTACTCTGTGTCTATATCTATCTATCTACGTGGAAAACATAGGTTATTATAAGCCCATATTTTTCGATTTTGCACTGAACTTTCTATTATTTCCTCTTAGAATGTCGCTTTGAATATTCTGTTTATTCATCAGAATTATTGATTCGGCCTAAACAAAGGAAAACATTATTAAGAATCACACTAACTGTTCCCTAGATCCTTGTTAAAAACACTCAGGCATACAAAGGGGTTTTGTTTCCCTTTAACCCACATGTGCTTTTTGCATTGAAATTCCACAGCATTTTGTTCACCAAGGCAGGCAGCTGACATATTCATGTTCATCACTTCAATAAAACCAAAACAAATACTGCATTTCTCCAAGAAATTCGTACTGTGAATACTGATAAAGTTAACAGGGATATGCAGGCTTTACCTGCAACCTCTATGTTAACTCAAATACTGTCAAAATAATAATGGCTTTTACTTGTTCTTCTCTACGCTATTCTAGCTAATGGCGCCTTCATTTTTTTTCTGAAATTATCCTTCAAAGTTGATTTTTGTGACATCTGTATAAGTCCACAGAGCTGCATTGCCTTCTAAATTGTATCCACTTGTTCCCAAGGATTTAATTAAGAATCTCAAAAATTGAGTAGTAAGATCAAAATATGCTTTGAAAGTTTTCAGTAAGGGGAAAGGTTTGCTTGATGAAGCTGCTTTAATTGTGAGTACAAGAAAGACTACTTAATTGATAATAAGACTGATCCTAATTTCATAATGCAAAAAGAGGATGGAAAAGGGAAGGTAGATAGTAAAAGAAACATCAGATATTTTATAATATTATAGTAGTCCAGAGATATAAAAATAGGGTGCATATTATCATACTGAGACCAAAACATACAGGTGTTTAAGAATTTAATTTTAAGTTCAATCCAAGCATTTTATAGCAAAGTGTCAGTAATTGTTCCTAAAATTATTATATATCATAGAAAAAATAATTAAAATGTGCTGTTGCAGAAAATAAGTGCAAAGTATTTATCAACTTGTACGTGTCCCTTCAATTTCCTCTGATCAGATAACGCTACTTTGGCTAACTGTTTAAAATTAACTAACGATTATTCAAATTTACCTGCTATTGAAAAGATTTCAGCTTGCCCCCCCACCACAAAATACCTGTTTGGGTAATAACATATGTATTATTAATAACATGTGTATGACTGATCCAGCTCAAGAATTAATTACAATTCAAGGCTAGATTTCCCAGCTGGTACTAGTGAGGCCAAAGTCATGGTTTTCAATCTATTAAGTTTTGCTGTTTGCCTTTGGATTCTGTACTGTGAATTTAACCCCCCTCATTTTTAAGATCCCATTCATCAAAGACATTATCCATGCCATTATCATGATATTTCCCACTCTAGCCATCCTTTTAATGAGGGCCTTAACTGTCAGAGAAATAGGAAAGGAAAATCTGGGTAGATCAGTAAAACCCTACGCCACGCTTCTTTATCTGGAAAAAAGATAACAGAGACCATTTGTTAGGATGGGTCCAAAATAGCATGTTCATCCATAGAGGACACTGCATGTTTAACAGTATATAGTATCAGCCATGATTATCCCTCAACTGCGAAACTGAAATAGTCTTCTATCTAGCCTACATCACTATAACTTTTCACCCTTCAAAACTATCTTCTCTGCAATGCATGTGTCCTGTACTAAACAAATATAAGAAGGCAACTGCCTTTAATAAAATAAAAAAAAAAAGTCCTCTGTATTACTGTACGTTAAAAGCATTATTCCTTGGCTTACACAATAGCCATTTTCATTTGATTTTGTCATTCCTCTCATCAGTTCTCTCCATGTGCTTTCATAACTAGGTACTTTATCATATGACAGCTTTAAAACATCATTTCTTATGCAGATTGTATTTGTTTCCTGGGGCTGCCATAGCAAATTGCCACAAACTGGGTAGTTTAAAAGAACAGAAGTTTATTCTCTCAAAGTTTGGAGACCACATGTTTGAAATCCAGGTGTCAGCAGATTTGGTTCCTTCTTGGGGACAATGAGTGATACTCTGTTCCAGGCCTCTATCCTAGCTTCTGGTGGTTGCTGACAACTTTTGATGCTCCTTGGCTTGCAGGTAGAGCACTGCAATTCCTGCCTCTGTCGTCACATGACCATCCTCCCACTGTGTGTGTCTGTCTTTACATGGTGTTTCCACTGCGTGTATCTGTCTCTGTGTCTCTTCTCCTTTTCTTATAAGGTCACCAGTCATAATGGTTTGAGGGCCGACCCTACTTCAGTAAGACCTCATTTTAACTTACACATAAATTACGTCTGCAAAGATTCTATTGTCAGATAAGTTCTTATTCATAGGTACCTGGAGGAAGGACATCAGCATATTTGAAGGGAGACACAATTCAACACACAAGTAGGATATGCATTTATGTCTTCCTCTTATTTTTCTTTTCTTTTCTCACTTTACCATGTTTTGCCCTCATTCCTACTTGGAAAAGCTTCTACCTAATCTTAAAACACCAGCTCAAATGTCCATTCTTTTTGTAGATTTTCATACTCTTTTTGAAGTAGACTCACTCTTCTCTCATAATAATTTTCACACAAGTTCTTAGAACAAGGGTTACGGCATCATGTCTGATACATAGTATATTCTCAATAAATGAATTTCAAATGAATGCATGGTATTTATATTTTATAATATTTATAATAATGTATTAGACTAGACATCTTTGAGCATATGAAACTATGTATTATTCATATACTCATGCTAGTTCTTAATAATATTTATCTATCTGAATTGGAGAATTTTCTAAAAATGAATATTACATCATTTAGCTGGATATTAAATGCTTACAAATCACTTAGTCTATACCTATTTCTTTTTTAGAAATAGATGAAAATCATCCCTCACAAACAAAAACATACTGATTTTTAGGACCTTTTCTGTCCCTCATCACTTTCTTTTTTTTTTTTTTTGATTTTATTTATTTTTTAATTTATTTTTGGCTGCATTGAGTCTTCGTTGCTGCGTGGGAGCTTTCTCTAGTTACGGGGAGCGGAGGCTGCTCTTCATTGTAGTGCGTGGGCTTCTCATTGCGGTGGCTTCTCTTGTTGTGGAGCACGGGCTCTGGGTGTGTGGACTTCAGTAGTTGTGACTCGCAGGTTCCAGAGGTTAGGCTCAGTAGTTGTGGCGCACAGGCTTAGTTGCTCTGCGGTATGTGGGATCTTCCCGGACCAGGGCTCGAACCCGTGTTCCCTGCATTGGCAGGCAGATTCTCAACCACTGAGCCACCTGGGAAGTCCCCATTCCTCATCACTTTCACTTTCACAGGTTTGTCTAAAGATACAGGATCAATGAAATGTTTAATTTGCAATCGAATATAATATAGAAAAATGCAAAATATTTTCTAAATATCTATATACATGAAAACAATATGATTATTGTTATGTGTAGAAAAATATTACATGGGCACTAACCACAAAATACTATGAGGAAGCTAATGTGATCATTCATTGGGTGTGTCATCATACACCAAATCCATTGTCTATAAGCCATTAGAAGTACACGTTTAGCAGTTTACTAGGGAAAATGAAAAAGTCTTAGAGACTTACTCTTTGAGTCAATGGTTCTGTGAAAAATTTAAATTCTACGAAAGTGAAGCTTAGAGAAATATCTTTCTTGATTGGGCTAGATGTTAACATAAAATCAACTGGTTTCACCTACAATGTGTGGAAAGAGGCAGGCATTAAATAATTTATAACGTTTGTTCTTTCAAAAAAATCATTACATTTTATATAAAAACAACAGGTAGCAATACTTTTCACCTTAGTCTAGTTTGCATAAATTCCCTTTCTGGTACCTTAGCCAGTTTCTCAAAAATATAGGCACCAGTACTAGTCATACTTTCAGCCTATTAGTATACCAATACTAATAAATAGCGTTATGTTATTCTATAATAGCATGAACTTTGATATTATGTAATTATTCCACGTTCGTGTGAATGTTCCAAGTGTTATTTTGGTGGCTACACTTGCCATAAATATAGTTTTATATTTATCTTACAACTAGCGATTCAAAGATTCTCAGGTGTCTCTAACCTTAACAACTACAACACAAGTAGTTTTCTCTCATTTAAATTAAGAGCACTCTGTATGTATGTAAATATATTTATATGTATGTGTTTTTTATATGTGTATGTACATGAGTGTATATGTGTGTGTGTGTGTGTGTGTGTGTATGCATTCTTTTCCCTGAAAATATCATATCCCAATTCTTTCTAAAATCTACTGTTGACAATTTTATTGTCTTAAGAGAGCACAAAACTCTACTTGGTATTTAAGGTCTAGGCTCCACGATTTAGTTTTTCACCTTCTATTCCCACAGCTGCACTCCATGCTTCAGTTAAACAAAAGGACTCACTATTCCCATCTCCTTTACTTTGTATTCACATCCAGTAAAGTCTGACTCATCCTTAATGGACCATCTCCAATGTTACCTCCTCCTTGAAATCTTTATTAATCTCCCCAATTAAAATCGGTGTTTTTCTCCCTTAATTGTGTTCAGTGTTTTAATCTCATTTAGTGAATGTAAAACATCCTCTGTTTTGCATGGTATTAATTAGCATAATAGATGCATCTCGGTTTTAAAACTACAAAATCCTTCAAGATAGGAATTTTTCTAGTCATCTTTATGTTCCTGTATGATAGCATGATGCCTGGTCCAGAGAGGATATTAAAAAAAATATTTGTTAAATTGAACTGGATAGAAGTATTAATACAAATTCTAAGTTAGAACCTATTAGTAAGGAGTTGTGTCACAGAGAATCAGACATACTTTATACATACATCTAATATATTGAAAAAATTACAATTAGAAGTTAAAACAGAGTATTTAATAATGGGTGACAGTATATCTTATTTATCTTTCCCTAATGCACTTCACAGGACAAGTTCTGTATTTTGAATCGTTCTTATTGTCAGAACAGATAAATGTGGATTCTTAAAGGCTACATCCATGGTGTGTAGGTGCTGGGGAGATTCACAGAGAAAGGAGAAAGCACCACCAGGTCTCACATGTTAGATTTTCACAGAAATATGATGTCTTGGATTATATCTCTACTTACTCACATACTGCTCCCTGAGTGTTACCAAATCTTAAAACCAGAGACCTCAGAAAGGCATTTCTGACATATTTGTATTTTAGCAACAAAGAAAATAGACCAGAGATTTGGAAGTACATTCTCCCTGACTAGTCTTGGGATTTAACAAAGGCATAAAATCTGTGAAAACTCTACAGAAAATGGAATTAGCGCCTTAGTTCTCCTTCAGAGCAGAGTTACCTCTCAGTTATCCAGATTATTTTTTTTAATCAAAGAAGATTATAATGTTAAGAATCCACAAAGAGCAACAATTCTGAAAAACAAAAGTACTTCCTCCTTATTTACCAGTAACAATAGATGTTTTACTAACCTCATGTTAATACATGTTAGAGATGCTTAGGTAATTAAGTATCTAAGGCCTCTGGAGGAACCAAAATCACCCAGGAACTTGGCCAATATTCAAGTAAAAAAACGTATGAATATCTATAATGACAATTCACTAGTAGTCACCCTTAAATAACGTAAGTATTAAATAAAGTACTCAATCTTAAATAATCTTTAAGACATGCTTTTCCTTGACTGCATAAAAAGAAATTGACATTTATTTAAAGCTAAAAATTTTAATGATAGTGGCAATCATTCACTTCAGTGACCCTTGCTCAGAGTACAGCTGGTTATACAATTTTTCCTCCTAGAGGAACTAGAGCCTCTTTTCACTTTTTTAAAAAATATCTTTATTGGAGTATAATTGCTTTAAAATGGTGTGATAGTTTCTGCTGTATAACAAAGTGAATCCTATTAGTAAGGAGCTATACATATACGTATATCACCATATCCCCTCCTTCTTGGGTCTCCCTCCCACCCTCCATATCCCACCCCTCTAGGTAGTCACAAAGCACCGATCTGATCTCCCTGTGCTATGCGGCTGCTTCCCACTAGCTAGCTCTTTTATGTTTGGTGGTGTATATATGTCCATGCCACTCTCTCACTTAGTTCCAGCTTACCCTTACCCTTCCCCTTGTCCCCAAGTCCATTGTCTACGTCTGCGTCTTTATTCCTGTCCTGCCCCTAGGTTCTGCAGAACCACTTCTTTCTTTTAGATTCCATATATATGTGTTAGCATACGGTATATGTTTTTCTGACTTACTTCACTCTGTATGACAGTCTCTAGGTCCATCCACCGCACTACAGATAACTGAATTTCGTTTCTTTATATGGCTGAGTAATATTCCATTGTATATATGTGCCACATCTTCTTTATCCGTTCATCTGTCGATGGACACTTACGTTGCTTCCATGTCCTGGGTATTGTAAATAGTGCTGCAATGAACACTGTGGTACATGACTCTTTTTGAACTATGGTTTTCTCAGGGTATATGCCCAGTAGTGGGGTTGCTGGGTCGTATGGTAGTTCTATTTTTAGTTTTTTAAGGAACTTCCATACTGTTTTCCATAGTGGCTGTATCAGTTTACATTCTCACCAACAGTGCAAGAGGGTTCCCTTTTCTCCACACCCTCTCCAGCATTTATTGTTTGTAGATATTTTGATGATGGCCATTCTAACTGGTGTGACGTGATACCTCATTGTAGTTTTGATTTGCATTTCTCTAATGATCAGTGATCTTGAGCATCCTTTCATGTGTTTGTTGGCAATCTGTGTATCATCTTTGGAAAAATGTCAATTTAGGTCTTCTGCCCATTTTTCGATTGGGTTGTTTGTTTTTTTGATATTGAGCTTCATGAGCTGCTTGTATATTTTGGAGATTAATCCTTTGTCAGTTGCTTCATTTGCAAATATTTTCTCCCATTCTGTGGGTTGTCTTTTCGTCTTGTTTATGGTTTCCTTTGCTGTGCAAAAGCTTTTAAGTTCCATTAGGGCCCATTTGTTTATTTTTGTTTTTATTTCCATTTATCAAGGAGGTGGTTCTAAAAGGATCTTGCTGTGATTTATGTCATAGAGTGTTCTGCCTATGTTTTCCTCTAACAGTTTTATAGTGTCTGGCCTTAACGTTTAGGTCTTTGATCCATTTTCAATTTATTTTTGTGTATGGTGTTTGGGAGTGTTCTAATATCACTCTCTTACATGTAGCTGTCCAGTTTTCCCAGCACCACTTATTGAAGAGGCTGTCTTTTCTCCATTGTATATTCTTGCCTCCTTTATCAAGGATAAGGTGACCATATGTGTGTGGGGTTATCTCTGGGCTTTCTATTCTGTTCCACTGATCTATATTTCTGTTTTTGTGCCAGTACCAAACCGTCTTGATTACTGTAGCTTTGTAGTATAGACTGAAGTCAGGGAGCCAGATTCCTCCAGGTCCTTTTTTCGTTATCAAGATTGCTTTGACTGTTCAGGGTCTTTTGTGTTAGCATACAAATTATGAAAATTTTTGTTCTAGCTCTGTGAAAAATGCCCATGGTACTTTGTTAGGGATTGCATTGAATCTGTAGATTGCTTTGCGTAGTAGAGTCATTTTCACAATGTTGATTCTTCCAATACAAGAACGTCGTTTATCTCTCCATCTGTTTGTATAATCTTTAATTTCTTCACCAGTGTCTTATAGTTTTCTGCATACAGGTCTTTTGTCTCCTTAGGTTGGTTTATTCCTAGGTATTTTATTCTTTTTGTTGCATTGGTAAATGGGAGTGTTTCCTTAATTTCTCTTTCAGATTTTTCATCATTAGTGTATAGGAATGCAAGAGATTTCTGTGCATTGGTTTTGAATCCTGCTACTTTACCAAATTCATTGATTAGCTCTAGAAGTTTTCGGGTAGCATCTTTAGGATTCTCTATGTACAGTATAATGTCATTTGCAAACAGTGACAGTTTTACTTCTTCTTTTCCGATTTGTATTCCTTCTATTTTTTAGTTTTCTCTGATTGCTGTGGCTAAAAATTCCAAAACTACGTTAAGTAATAGTGGTGAGAGTGGGCAGCCTTGTCTTGTTCCTGATCTTAGTGGAAATGTTTTCAGTTTCACCCTTGAGAACGATGGTGTCTGTGTGTTTGTCATACATGGCCTTTATAATGTTGAAGTAAGTTCCCTCTATGCCTACTTTCTGGAGGGTTTTTATCATAAATGGGTGTTGAATTTTGTTGAAAGCTTTTTCTACAGCTATTGAGATGATCATATGGTTTTTCTCCTTCAATTTTTTAATATGGTGTATCACATTGATTGATTTGTGTATATTGAAGAATCCTTGCTTTTCTGGGATAAATCCCACTTGATCATGGTGTATGATCCTTTTAATGTGGTGCTGATTTCTGTTTGCTAGTATTTTGTTGAGGATTTTTGCATCTATGTACATCAGTGATATTGGCCTTAGTTTTCTTTTTTTGTGGCATCTTTGTCTGGTTTTGGTATCAGGGTGATGGTGACCTCATAGAATGAGTTTGGGAGTGTTTCTCCCTCTGCTATATTTTGGAAGAGTTTGTGAAGGATAAGTGTTAGCTCTTCTCTAAATGTTTGATAGAATTTGTGTATGAATCCATCTGGTTCTGGGCTTTTGTTTGCTGGAAGATATTTAATCACAGTTTCAATTTCAGTGCTTGTGATTCGTCTGTTTACATTTTCTATTTCTTCCTGGTTCAGTCTTGGAATGTTGTGCTTTTCTAAGAATTTGTCCATTTCTTCCAGGTTGTCCACTTTTTTGGCATATAGTTGCTTGTGGTAATCTCTCATGATCCATTGTATTTCTGCAGTGTCAATGGTTACTTCTCCTTTTTCATTTCTAATTCTATTGATTTGAGTCTTCTCCTTTTTTTTTTCTTGGTGATTCTGACTAATGGTTTCTCAGTTTTTGTTTATCTTCTCAAAGAACCAGCTTTTAGTTTTATTGATCTTGGTATCATTTCCTTCATTTCTTTTTCATTTATTTCTGCTTTGATCTTTATGATTTCTTTCCTTCTGCTAACTTTGGGGTTTTTTTGTTCTTCTTTCTCTGATTGATTTAGGTGTAAGATTAGGTTGTTTATTTGAGATGTTTCTTGTTTCTTAAGGTAGGCTTGTATAGCTATAAACTTCCCTCTTAGAACTGCTTTTCCTGCATCCCATAGGTTTTGGATCATTATGTTTTCATTATCATTTTTTTCCTAGCTATTATTTGATTTCCTCTTTGATTTCTTCAGCGATCTCTTGGTTATTCAGTACTGTATTGTTTAGCTTCCATGTGTTTGTATTTTTTACAGATTTTTTTCCTGTAATTAATATCTAGTCTCATAGTGTTGTGGTTGGAAACGATACTTGATATGATTTCAATTTTCTTAAATTTACCAAGTCTTGATTTGTGACCCAAGATATGGTCTATCCTGGAGAATGTTCCATGAGCACTTAAGAAGAAAGTGTATTCTGAAGAAAGTGTATTCTGTTGTTTTGGAATGGAATGTCCTATAAATGCCACTTAAGCCCATCTTGTTTAATATACCATTTAAAGCTTATGTTTCCTTATTAATTTTCATTTTGGATGATCTGTCCATTGGTGAAATTGGGGTATTTAAGTCCCCTACTATGATTGTGTTACTGTCGATTTCCCCTTTTATGGCTGTTAGCATTTACCTTATATATTGAGGTGCTCCTTTGTTGGGTCCATAAATATTTACAATTGTTATATCTTCTTGGATCGACCCCTTGGTCATTATGTATATTGTCCTTCTTTGTCTCTTGTAATAGTCTTTATTTTAAAGTCTATTTTGTCTGATGTGAGAATGCTACTCCAGCTTTCTTTTGATTTCCATTTGCATTGAATATCTTTTTCCATCCCCTTACTTTCAGTCTGTGTGTGTCCTTAGGTCTGAAGTGGGTCTCTTGTAGACAGCGTATGTATGGGTCTTGTTTTTGTATCCATTCAACCAGTCTGTGTATTTTGGTTGAAGCATTTAATTCATTTACATTTAAGGTAATTATCGATATGTATGGTCTCATTCACCATTTTCTTAATTGTTTTGGGTTTGTTATTGTATGTCTTTTCCTTCTCTTTTCACTTTTAAAAGGTAGGTTATACTATTAATGTGCTCTTTTGGGGAACTTATTTATGCTGAAGAGAGTGGAATTATTAAGCATTTCAGGCTTATAACATTAAACTATTAACATTTGGCTTTTAGACATTGATTATTTTTGTTAAATGACCTCAGGGTCACAAGTTCTTCTTTATCATTTATTATATATAATTATTATATATTAAAACAGTATTATTTTAAGTTAAATAAAGTAAAACTCACTTTATGATGGTATCCAGACCTATGAGCTTTAACACATACATAGATTTTTGTAAACACCACCAATAACACGAGAAAGAACAATTCCAACACCCAAGGGATTCACAGACACTGCCCTCAAACCTAACCAGGGGCAACAGGCAGTCTGTTCTCTGTTCCTAATAGTTTTATGTTTGTTTATATTGTCTGTATCTACAAAGAATCCTGCTAGGCATTTAATTGGAATTGCATGAAATCTGATAATAGATTTAGAAAATTTGTATATTAATTATACTGAGTCAATCCATGAGCATGGTATTTCCCTTCATTAATTTATATTGTCTTTGATTTCCTTCATCAGCATTTTGTGGTTTTTATCATATAGCTCCTACATGTTATTTGTTATAATTAGAGTTAGGACATCTCATTTTGGAGGGACCATGGTAAATGGTATTTTTAAAATTTTAGTTTTCAGTTTTTTATTGTAAGTATATAGAAAAATGATTGTATTTCTATGTCAATTTTGTTTCCTGCAAACTTGCTGAACTCACTTATTAGCTCTAAGAAAATTTTGGAGATTTCTTGAGATTTTTCTACATAGACAATCATGTTGTCTATCATCATTTCTTCCTTTTCAAATTACATGCTACTTATATATTTTTCTTGCCTTGCTGCACTTGCTAGGACTGAGAGCACTATAGTGTTGAATAATAGTAGTGAGAGGGTGCATCTTTGACCTGTTCTCACTAATAGTGGAAAAGCATTCAGTATTTCCCCACTAAGTATGATGTTAGCTGTAGTTTTGGTTAATTTTTTAGAGATATTCTTTTTTCAGACTGAGAATGTCACCTTCTCTTCCTAGTTTGCTGAGCATATTTTTTTTAACATGAATGGACATTGATTTTGTCAAATGCATTTTCTTCATTTATTGATATGATTATATGTTCTTTTATATTATTTAGTCTGCTGATAGGATGGATTACATTGATTGATTTTTGAAAGTTGAACCAGCCTCCATTGCCCCAGAATGTGACCCACTTGGTGAACATTCCATGTGCCATTGAAAAGCACATGTATTGTTGGGTTGAGTGTTCCATAAATGTCCATTAAGTCAAGTGTTAAGTCTTCTATATCTATGCTGATTTTTCTGTCTGTCTGCTGTAACAATTACTGAGAAGAGAGTGCTACTGTTCCCAAGAATTTGCATTATAGTTCCTCATTTAGTTCTATCAGTTTTTGCATCATTTTGTTGCAATTTTTTAATTTTGTTGTTAGATGCATACACACTTCATTTTGAAAACGAAGAACCAAGTTGAAGGACTCACACTAAATGATTTCAAGATTTACTAAAAGGCTATGGTAATTGAGACAGTGTGGTTTTAGCAAAAGTTCAGAGAGAGATATTAGTGGTACTGAATAAAGAGTCCAGAAATAGATCCACCTTTTTATGATAAATTTGACAAAGATACAAAGAAAATCAGTGGAGAAAGAATGGTTATCAAAAATTGTGCTAAAAGAATTGTTCATCCACATGCCAAAAAAAAAACAAAAGTAAGAAAGAAAAGAAAAAAGAAGAGAAAAACCTTCTCCATTCTTTACATCATATACAAAAATTAAGTCAAATAAATTGTATACTTAAATATAAAACCCAAAATTATATAACTTCTAGAAGAAATCATAGGGAAAAATATCTTTGTGACCTTGTATTTGGCAAATAATTCTTAAATATTACAAGAGTTTGATGTATAAGTTTGTCTTTATTAAGTTTTAAAATTCATTTTGGGTACAAGAGGCATAGGGTATATTTTCAGGTGATGGAAATATCTTGATTGTGATGTGGTTACATAACTTGTACGTTTGTCTAATTTATGCAATTATACACCAATTAATTAAATAATTAATTTTCCTTTATGTAAATTATGCCTGCAATAACCTGTCTTTAAAAATAAAGTTTGACTAGGAGGTGAGTTGTTAAGGCATTTGAGAGATGGGAAAACCTGTTTTGATTTTTATTTTGGGAGTGCTGGAGAGCTACTTGAGGATTTTGAGGAGTTAAATGAATAAATATATGGGGCATAATAATTTCTCTGTTTGAAGCATGTAGGATGGGTGATTCTATAGATGGGTATATGATTAGAAGGAATGTGTGTTATAGTTTTCCTTTGGTTGCTGTTGCTAAGGAAACATCATTCCTGGTAAACCTATCTACTTTTCACTTCTGAAAGACAATAAGGCATCTCACCAAGGAACCTACTGTCTGTCTATCTATCTATCTAAACATCCATCCATCCATCCATCAACTATCTATCATCTATTTTAGCTTATACTATTCTCCATACAAGGAAGAAGTGTTGTTTTATTTTTATTATGTATACTTTAAATTACTCTGTAAAATTTAATATTTAATGCTACAGTGCATTATTATTATTGTAATTACCCCTACCTATCTAAAAGTACAACCTTCTAATAGACATTTTAAGAACTCAGGTCTTTGTGGTGGTAGCATGACTTATTGGAGAAGCTCTGGGAATTGGAGTAACATAACAGGCTAAATAAGAGCTCTGTTATACACCTTGATTGCTCTCATGTAATTGTATTTAGCTTATTTGCATCATCCTGTAAATAAATAAATAATGATCATAATGTTAATAAATTTCCATCACGTAGGTTTGTCTCATTTTAGCCACAAAACAAACCTATGTGGTGAGAATTACTATTATATGCTACTAATGTATAGATAGATAGATAGATACATGGAAAGAGTACTCAGTATACTACCTATCATATATTATTCATTATATGTCAGTTCTTCCTCCATCCCCTGACCCTTTGCTAACCAGGACAACTTACATGGTTTAAACCTGTTATGTACTCTCTAAAACCACTTATTTGGCTCAATTAAATGCTAAGTACAAAAACCAAGTTATTGAAGTCCATATTTTTAGGAATTATATCTTATGATCCTTTTTATAATACATTAACTTACAGGATAACTTATATTCATAGACCTGAGGTCTTGAAGTCTCTAATATTTTTAATATGTTATATCTTAATATATTTATGATAGTCTATGTATCTTCTTTATTCAGAAATGCTATGGAAGAGGAAAATCAATATATTAGATAAATGGGGAAAGTTGCCTAAACTCTACGTAGCCATGTGTTAGATGTTTCTTCTGAAAGAAATGAAACAGACTAGGTGGATGTTTCCTTGAAGTGGAAACTAAACAAAATCTGTAGCTGCTGGGGTACAGGAAAATTACTAAAAATCAGGAGACTTTGGTGCTGATATCAATTCTTCCATATCCAATTACTGGTCTTAAGTAATGACTGGTCTTTAACCAATTTCTTTGTTATCTCATCTGTGCAATGAGAATGCTAGACTAGTTACGGCATTGCTGGAATTAGCCATTCAGCATAAAATGCTCCTTCTTTTACTACTGTAAAATTTTCCTTCGGGAAAACACTCACCTTCTATTCTTCATATGTTTCTACTGTACATGGGGCTCCACCCCTGATTCTAGGGTTTTACTTAAAACTTTGGCCCAGGCAATCTGAGCATGACAGCAACTTGTCCCTAGTGACTAGTTCAAGGATGAGCACAGGGCCCTCATAGCCCACAAGATAGACTGTACAAACTTTTTCTTAGACTCTTGAAAGTGAGATGTTATATTTTTTCTACTAACTTGATAGGTTGTGGGTAGCCATTTCTCATCACTTAGAATGTTGAAATTAAGCCAGCATGGGGGAAAAGTGAAGTGAGATATAATGAAAGCTGAGTCCTGGTGATTTTTTAAGCCACTAAAACCAGCTATGCCTGAAGTTATGTTTACCTGTGAATCAAGTTACATGAGGCCATGTAATACCCACATTACAGATACATATTAATAATCACATGCTTGTATGTATTACATGAAAAGATGGAATATGTGTTTCAAATGATCAAGCTGGCTAATGTATTAAAAAAACTTGTGCAGAGAAAGAGTGACTTCCCTTTGCAAACTGGATTATTAAAAAAAAAAAAAATAAGCCAGACATCTCACCGAACAAGATATACAGATGGCATATAAGCATATGAAAATATGTCCCGCATCGTGTGTCATTAGGGAAATGCAAATTAAAACAACGAAATACCACTACACACCTACTAGAATGGCCAAAATCCAGAACACTGGCAACTCCAACTTCTGGTGAAGATTTGGAGCAGCAGAAACTCTTAGTGCTAGTGGGAATATGAAATGATACAGCCACTTTTGAAAACACATTGGCCGTCTCTTATAAAACTAAATATATTCTTACTATACATATGACCCAGCAGTCACGCTCCTTGGTATTTACTCAAAGTTGTTGAAAATGTATGTCTGCATAAAAACCTGAACATCATAGTTCATAGTAGTAGTTTTTTTCATAATTGCCAAAACTTGGAAGCAATTAAGATATCCTTCAGTTTGTGAATGGATAAACTGTGATACATACAGATAATGGAATATTATTCAACTCTAAAAAGAAATGAGCTATCAAGCCATGAAGAGACATGGAAAATACTGCTGCGGTGAACATTGGTGTGCATGTATCTTCTTGAATTATGGTTTTCTCCAGCACTGTTTACAATAGCCAAGACATGGAAACAACTTAAATGTCCATCAATAGATGAATGGATAAAGAAGATGTGGTACATATATACAATGGAATATTACTCAGCCATTAAAAAGAATGGAATAATGCCATTTGCAGCAACATGGATGGACTTAGAGGTTGTCATAGTGAGTGAAGTAAGTCAGACAGAGAAAGACAAATATCACATGATATCACTTATATCTGGAATCTAAAAAAATGATACAAATGAACTTATTTACAAAACAGAAACAGACTCACAGACTTAGAGAATGAACTTCTGGTTACCAGGGGGGAAGGGTTGGGGGCAGAAATAGGTTGGGAGTTTGGGATTGACATGTACACACTGCTGTATTTAAAATAGACAACCAACAAGAACCTACTATATAGCACAAGGAACTCTGCTTACAGTACTCTGTAATAACCTAAATTATTACATAGAAAGGAATTTGAAAAAGAATAAATACATGTATAACTGGATCACTTTTCTGTACACCTGAAACTAACAATGTTGTTAATCACCTGTACTCCAATATAAAATTAAAAAAAAGAAAAAATCACAGAGTGGATAGCCATGATATTAATATTAAAATGTCATTAAAAGCAAAAATCTTTATGTGAGACTGAAGTGTTTGCCCTATATTTATAAAGGTACAATAAACAACACTGTTTTAGTTTTAAAAAAAAAAGAATAGTTGAAGGAAAGGAAAAAAAATTTACCAACCAAAGATAACACTGTCCATTTTGATACATGTTTTTTCTTTTATTTTTTTAAGTATTTTTATTACATCTTGTATACTGTGTCTTTCTTTTAGCATAAAACATGCCTTTCCCCATGCTATTAAAAATATTCATGATTATTATTCTAATGGATAAATAATATCCCATTGTCTATGTCACATATCAACATTTACATAACTTAATATGGGACATTTAGGTTGTTTCCAAATATTATAATATTTAATGTTTATCTTATAAACAAAGCTGCATCTCAGTACAAAAAAAGAAAAAGAATAAATAGTCAATAAAAAATTATAATTATTAAAAAAAAGACATGGAGGAAGCTTAAATGCATATTGCTAAGTGAAAGATGCCAATTTGAAAAATCTACATACTGAAAAATTCCAACTAGGTGACATTCTGGAAAAGGCAACACTATGCAGACAGTACATAGATCAGTGGTTGCCATGGGTGGGTTGGGATGGGGAAGATGATTAGGCAGAGCAGAGAGGAATTTTAGGACAGTGAAAATACTCTGTATGATACTATAATGATGGATATATGTCATTATACATTTGTCTAAACCCAAAGAATGTACATCAAGAGAGAACCCTGTGGACTTTGGGTGATTATAATGTGTCAGTGTAGGTTCATCCTTGGTAAAAATGTAACACTCTTGTGAGTGATGTTGATAATGACGTTACGCACACATGGGGGCTGGGGTATGTGGGAAATCTCTGTTTCTTCTTCTCAATGTTGTTGTGAACCTAAAACTGCTTTCAAAAAATTGTCTTTAAAATTTGTTTTTAAATAGGCTAGAAACATTTTTTTCCCTGAATTACAGTATTAGTCCTTTTTCAAACAAAATGTTAATGATATACAAAGATTGCAAGACACAAATCTTCAATATTATCTGAATTTAATAAATCTTTCGTAACTGCTGGGAAATAATCATTATGTGTGTCAAAGCTATGAACTAAACCACACATCTGCTAAGGCATAGTGATGGACTTTTTAAGGATCATGGAAAGTGTGTCTACTTTTAGATTGTGAGTCAACTTTTACTCTCCATCCCCCACTACTCCCAAGCCACACTTTGGAGACACGTTGGGAGATATTTTATTTTTTGGTCAAGCCAAGATCACTCACAGGAGACCATCTAGAAACTGCTACTATTATTTCTTCTGGAAAACTTAAGAATGAGGGAATGAAATAACTTGGCATGTCTTCTACTCTCACAAGAGCCATTTAAATATTTTATCTACATTTCCCTGGGGAGTGGGCTGGGGAGTGGAGGAACCAAGAATAGTGGTACATGTGTGAGTATGTACACACATGCATACACAGATGGTACCTCATACTCTGAAATAGATATTTTGTTCTGAATTACTTGATTTTGTTGCATACTCTTAAATCTGTTTGCTTAGACAATGTTTAAATTATAATCTTGTAAAACCTTATTGATTACAATGCTAAACTCACATGATGGGCTTAATAAATACACACTCCATTGATGAATAGTGATCTTCATAGCCCCACTGTTGGGATAGCGATCTGCTTCATGCAGTTCGTTAGGATAGCAGCATGAGTAGTTCTGCAGTTATACGGGGACCAGCAAACAGTGGCTGCATCAGGCCAAATCCAGATCTTGCTTGATTTTATAAATAAAATTTTACTGGAACAGCTACATAGTTACACCCATTTATTTATACGTTGTGTGTGACCGCTTTTGTCCTAGAGTAGCTGAGTTGAATAGTTGCAATAGAGACCTATGGTCCTCAAATCCAAAAATATTTACCTCCTGGCCCTTTCCAGGAAAAGTTTGCTGTTCCCTACTTCAATATATATATTTTCCATGTTGTCTAGCATGGTGAAAATGTAACTTTGGTCTTTATCCATATGAACTTAAAGCTTAAAAGATCAAGACATAAGGACTAGGATTCAAGTGATGAAGTAAATTAAAGTGTCGATAAACATACAATAATAGCTTACATTGTTTTCATATTTTATTTTCTGTAATCAGATAAATTTTAAATAACACAGTTTAAGTAATTAAGATAGATATTGAATGTAAGGAAAGCAATCAACATGAAGAAACCAGGATTCTATGTGTTCAATTTTTTTGAGCTTAAAATTTTATTATAAAGTATTAAAATATTATCTATATTATCTAGCTTTAGATATAGATAATTATCTATATTATCTAGTGGGTATGATAGGAATTTATCTAGTTTTAGATATAGATAATTATCTATATTATCTAGTAGGTATGATAGCAATTTTTAAAAATTTAAGCATGTATGTGTTTTGCCAAAGCATTAAAAAATTTTTCAATGTTTAGAAGATATGTAGCAATAGAATAAGTCCCATATGTTAAGTGAATTCTTTGCGGCTGGAGATACTTAAGCCCAGCTAGATGCAGAAGCACTACTATGGAGGAGAGTCAGCACAGTAAGGAGGGTTCTCCAGATTACTTTCAGCTGAGATTTTGTGATTTGACTTGGTGATGATTAGGTCACATAAATAAGACTCAAGAGCCACCACTGAAAAAAAGAGATAAAAAAGTGTGTATGTGTACCTGTGTGTGTGTGTTTGTGTGTATACATACATATCTGAGTATTTTCTGGAGAATTCATTTTTAATTCTGTGGGGTTTTTACCAAACCACTTTCTGCTGCTATGGAAGCTACAAATTATAAGCTATGGATCCTGCCCTCAAGGAGCTTAGATTTGGTTTTAAGAGTTCTGTGGAGAGATTGTTCACATTAGCTCATCCATTCAGGAAGCTGAGGTATGAAGGCAACAAAATCTGAACAGTTGTTCAAAAGACTTAAGATGTAGAAAGAGAGAAAAGGCACAGGTAAAAAGAAAGCTATTGTATACTTTCAGAAAAGAACAATTCAGCTACACTTGCTGAGATCACAAGTAGTGAAAAATCAACCATATGAGACACCTGACAATCCATCATGTAGAAGTAATCACTATTCATATTTTGTTATATGACCTTCTGGTCTTTTTATGTATCTGCACACTTCTGCAAAATTAAGGTGTATTGAATATAAAATTATGTAACTTGCTTTTTCCACTTAGCAAAATAAAATGACTATTTTCCCATAGCACTAGATATTCTTTCTAGCCGAATGCTTTGTCTTGAATAGTTGAATCATAGTTTAATTAATCCCCAGTATTTGATATTTCCACTAAGATGGTTAAAGACAAGCATGATTTATATAAATTCGTAGTGCCCATAGACAAATCTGATACTTGAACTTATAGTATCCTAAACAAATTTTTCAATGACTAAAGACAAGTGGCAATGCTATTTTTGAGTCGTTATTAACTTATACATTTATTTGATGGATTTTGTTAAAGAGAGAGACTGAGGAAAGGGAGGCATGGACAGACTTTAGCTTATTATGTGTTTGAATACCAAGTGTGGCATATTATGGTAAATATTACCTTAAATGTAGAAGTTATCTTAAATAAGAACCCTTTATTTTAAGGCTATAGCAGGATTCAGTTGTTTCTTACTGATGGGTATTACAAGAGATGGAAGATTTCATCATTATCCACACTTCCTTGGATTGTTTTTGGATTCTGAGGGGTTTGTTCACTTTCACATTTCCTTTTGCCATTAGTATTATTTTTATCTGAAGAGAATGAAGATGAATTGTATGCTTGTACACTTGTCCAAGCTTTTCTCCTATGTCCCATTACCAGCCTACTAGCTTTCTTTTCCCTTTGTACTTTTCTGTGAAGATTTCATATCCTATGTACTGGGAGAATAATATCTTTGGAAGGAGTGTTTTATCTATATTTTGTAGAAAGAAGTAAAACAGGGAATGTGTGTTGTTTAAAATATATATCAATAACTTAATGAAGAATTGATAAAAATAGGAAAAAAAATAATTCCAGATAAATGCACTTTGAAGAGAACATGGTTGTCCTCAAAAGAAGAAAATTCAGAGTTAAAAAAAAAAAAAAAAAACTCTATACATTTTTTATTGAGTCTATCTCTGTAGCACTTTCATGTTCTTTAATCTCTTTTTCTTCCTTTTTTATCAGTTGGTTTTTGAAAACTTAATTCTCTGTGCTGTACCTTGAGCAGTAAAAAGTATAGCCAGAGTGAGAAAACTTCTTAAATTTTGCTTTTTATTAGAGCAAAGATTCGTAAATAGAGCAAGAGAGAAACAAAGCTTGTAAGATTGATGCGGGAAGAGAGAGAAAGAGAAGCTGAAGAAACAGAGGTGCTAATAATGGCATTTGTTTGGTCCCAAGCTGCAAAACATTCTACCAGGCTAAGTACAAATATCTTATCCTTTTGTTCTAGGTCAAAGAGTCTTCTCGTAATCATACTGTTGGTTCTTGGCAGGTCTAAATATAATTGTTATCAATAAATGGGGAAGCAATATTAAATTACAAGTGAAATTTCTGATCAAGTTTTTCTGAATTCAAAAATGTGCTCTTGACACATGGCTTTTCTTAGTAAATTAATAACATACAATCCTATTTTTTCCTGGTTTTAACTCACCATATATGGGATGATTCGATTTAAAGTCAATTTACAAAAAAATTATCCATAGAAATAGATAATTTATATATTAAATTATCAATATAAATCTTGGCAATTATCTATATAAATCTTACAGCATATTGAGCTGCCAAATCAATATTGACTTACAATCACTATGTGTGCACTTGGTGAACTATATCAGGTAGGAAAGTCATGGTTGAAGTCGCTGTCTTATAAGTATAACATTTTGGAATAGTAGTTTCGTTGTGAATTCTTCTACTTAGAAAAACATCAGATAGGCAGTATAAATTATTTAGCGAATCAGCCTATCTGCTTGCTAACAGTTTGTGATTTCTTTCCTAAGCACATGAGATTGATTCTGAAAAGTGCTCCTCCTTCTGTGGGTCTAGAATTTTCTGCTTCAGCCACTGTGCAAAACCAGAAGGATGTTTCAGACTAGATGTTTAGGATTTCTGCTTCAATTATGTGATTATTTAACACAGTGTTTTTGTAAATAGATCTGATTTCTTATTAATCACGAATATCACAGTTATTAGGCTAGCGCTAGAGGAGAGGGTGTAGATTTGTGGTTTGGAGAGTTGGATTCAGAGCTTAAATCTGCCATTGCTGATTAAGAGTTATGTTATGCTGGTGAGTCATTAACCTCTTCAATACTTAGTGCCTCATCTATGCAATGGAAATCCTAATATCTAACGTACACAGTTGTTGTTAGGAGTAAATAAGATAATGCCATTAACCACTTAATCTACAGTAGCTCAATGCATGGTAGGTCTCTCAAAATCCCCTGTTGAAAGCTCCTTGAAGCTGGAGATCCTATCAAACTAATTTAATATCTCCCCTGTATGATACCATGTAGATTATGGACAGTAAAGCTGATTTCTTATTATGAACACCAAGAAAATTGGGAAGGTAAAGATTTATTCACCTCAGGTTCTACTCATCTTCAAATCCTTAGTTTTATTTTACATTCTTTTGGATTTTATTTATTCCAGGCCTCAAAGCTGTTACCTTAGGTGGGACTGCAAAAAATTTTTAAAACATCATAAAATTAAATTTGCTAGTAGCTACAAATAGCATGTTGACAGAACTGCTTTCTTTCTCATAAAAAAGCATGCATACATATGGAGAGTATCTCATTTTTCTTAATCTTTTTCCAGTGTTAAATATCTGCAGCAAACAGAAAATGTATACATGATTTTCATTTATCACTTGTAAGTGTCTGAGAAACTGCAGGATATGGCACTCACACTTAAGTCATAATTGATACTTTAACACAAAATATAAAACCACACATATCATTATAACTAATAGGTAATAAGTTGAAATCTGATCCTGTGAACAGTAATCCTGTGTCAAAATCTGATGTTTAAAAACTTTGTAGACCGATAAGAGGTGATCTCCATGTGCTTGTTAGTTTGTTTTTTCCTTGTATTACAGGATATTAAGGCAGCTTTTAAAACATATTCTTGTCTAATAGTCATATTCTATAATGTGACTAGCTAAGCATGTTTTTAGTAAGCATGAAAGTCTAGCCTGCACTGAAAGAAAACTTGGTATATTAAAATTTAAGTCTCAGGAAAATTATATTTATGTCAAAATAATTTAATTTTATATTATTTTAAAAATGTGCTTCCTAATGTAATGAAAATTATGTAATTAAAAATAAAAGCTTCTATCTATGGATAATTTTCAGAAAAGTTACCAGATTTTAAAAGTGGTGGTAAGCTAATGTAAGATAAGTGTACAAATCCTAGATAAGGATTAAGTTTTGTCTCTTTTCTAGGAAGTAGAACTATAACAGAACCAGATAAAGATGAGTTTATATGAAACTCATCAATCTGGCTTCTCTGCCGTAGGTTGTGTTTAGAATGCTGTATATTCTACTCTTTGCTGATTAGGTCATTTTGTAGAAACCCTATTATTGATGTGTTCAACCCACAGCTCCAGCTTAGATAGGGCCTAGATCAACTAAACCATGATTTTGTGTTATCCAGCTAATCTTAATACTTAAAGACTTTTGGATATTAGCACTATGCCTCTGGATCCTTGTCTCCCTACTTTCAATTAAGGATTATCTTCCTTTAGTGGTGAATAGGGAGATTCCTTTGGTACAACCTGACCATTAATTGCCTGAACTCTGGTAGAAAATTAGTTACATGGCCCGGCTTCTTTTATCAGCAATGACAAATACAGTAAATATCAGCTAATTTCACTCGTTACCATGGCAGTCACCCATTGCAGCTACCACTTTCGATTACAGTCTTTTCTGTGAGGTGGAAAGAGTTAGTAAGTGTGAACTGTTGTACTATGAATAATATTCAGGCTCCTTATAGGTCTGCATGATATGACCCTTACCTCTCCCCGCTACCCCGACTTCATCTTATACCACTTTTCCTCTTGTTCAAACTCTCTGTTGCCAGTGTTCTCGCAGGTTCTTAAACAAAATAGCCACTCTTGCCGTAGGACTTTGCACATGACATTGATGGAGAAGAAGCCAGCAAGGGTGTTGTTTCGGGTCAAGTCCTTTTGAAGGTAGCTTCATCCTGATCTTAAAGGATGCTGAGAATTCATACTCACACCACTATGAGCTTCTGGCTAATGGCCTCAGAGTAGCAGAGGGATGTAGATTCCCAAGCACTCTGGGTCTTCGTGCCTATGGGCAAAGTGTCTCCAATAGCCCTAGGTGAGGCCACCAAATAAGACTTGCAGGTACAGCTAATTGGCATCAAAAACACACTGAAGCTGGAGGAGGGCCACTCTGAAATGAGAAATGGGAAGAAGGAGTCTGGACAGTAGATCAGTAGGGTCTTGTAACATCCATCCATATAAATAGAGTTTTATCTCTAATAATGATCTATTCTGAAAATTTCCCCTTTAGCTATGCTCTCCCAAAAGGAAAAGTGCTACACGTCGGTGAATTGTGCAAAGAGTGCTGGCAATTGGAATAATAAGTATGGCGTATAAGATAACGAATGAAAACACAAAGGAGGAATCAAAACATTATCAATTGCAACAACAATGGCAAAAGAGGATATAAAGAACAGTGAATGTAAAGTTCCTTAAGAATCAAGGGTAAAAGAAAACAGAACTTATGAGGGTCAATGGAAGACTAGTCTGTCAAATTGATTCCCAGCTTAGCACACCTTTTCCTCTCCTAGAGGGAACACTCCTTAATCATCTTGATAGTCCTGCTAGCAAGAGAGGTATGCTAATTGGATGCCTGGCCCAGTTTTCTAAGACTGAGCAACTACTTTATTTCATAAACTTTTTTTTAAAAACACAAGTCTCCATAAGCAAGGAGAAAAAAAACACTTTTTATATATTCCAGGTAAGAACTTCTTAGAATATAAAAGAGAATTGGTAAGATATACTGAAAAGAATAAGAAGGCAAGTTTACTATTTTTTGTATCACAAAATACCACATGCTGATACATAGGGACTGGCTAAGGCAACTCTGAGACTTGGCTAGGAATCTGGTAGTGTTCCCTTTGAACCTCACACCCCATCCACACCTAGGTTGTTATCTGAGTTTCATAGTCTCATATTTATTCTATACTTTTTTGCTAGAGCCCTGGTTTAAGTAAGCAGACAGGTGATTTGTTTTACAATTCCACATTCATTTTGCCTTCTTTTGGAGACAGCACAGTAATTTCCTATTGGGGAATTACTTCTCTCCCACTGTAAGCAATATGGTGGATCTGTCAGTCAAGGTGATGTAGTTCTCTTAACCGAGAAGTGAATATATGATTCAAACCAGGTCAAGCCAACATTCTCCTGCTGGTCTCTGAGTCAAGTGGAGGAATTCAAGAACAGAAAAAGAGTTGGAGTTGATATATGCTACTGTCAGTGTTCAGGTAAGACAGAAACCTACTAGTTGGGTGATTGGAATAGCCATTGTCTCTGCCCCCTCTATGGTGCCAGAGCCATTTGTTTGAGTCTATGAACTACACTGGGATCTTAAAATAAACGTAACTGATATAAAGAGCAAAGGGAAGTGCTAGTTAACTAGTCTACCTACCTCCTCTCTGCTAAGGTACAAGCTAAACTTCAGTATCAAAACTCTTTGTAATTTGATGCAATTAAACCTTAAATGGGTTGAATATTAGTTTTAGTCTTGAAATATGTCATTGGATGTAAGCTTTAAGAGGGCATTGCCCAGACCCTTACAGAATATTTGTTATGTAGCAAGTGCTTAATAAATATCACATTTTGCAATAGTAAATGGTGAAGAAAATAAATATTATATGAGTTATCTTGAGCAAGTCATTTAATGCTCTGGGTCTTTTTCTCCTTAGCAATGAGATGAAAAGCCTGGATTTTTAAACTGAAAAATCCTATGCTTCTTTAACGTTTCCTCTCCTCCCCCAATGTAGTTAATAATTATTATTACTTTGTGCTGGAATCTAATCTTAATTCTTTATATTCATTGCTTCTTTGAATCTTTATGACAACCCTGTGAGAAAGACATTAGCATCAGTTGGGAATTCATTTGGTAACAAGTGGCAGAAAACCACAGTATGGTGGCTTAGACCCATTAATTTTTCTCACTTCACAAGAAATCTAAGTGTTGGTAGCTGATGTCTTGTTGATGTCAAAATTAGAACTTTTCCTCACATGCTCACAAGATTGCAGACCTAGCTCTCTGCACTGTGTCCTTGTTTGAGGCAAATACAACAGAGGAAGGTGGAACAGTCTAGAAGCCAGATCCTTTTCTTTTCCATCCAGAAAGAATGTGCTTCTTTCACAACCTACAGCTGGCTTCCATTTACATCTTATTGGTTGGGACTGTTACATGGCAACCCTTAGCTTGAAAGGAGGCAGAAAAACAGAGTATTTAGCTGGGAATATTTCTACACCTCAAATTGGGGTTCTGCTGCCAATAAGAAAGGGGGGAATGGATGTTTAAAAGACAATTGACATGGTTAGTTGCAATACTTTTTGAAAATTTTAATTTTACGGTTGAGAAATGAAGACCCCAAAAGGAGAATAACAATGTCAAACAGCTAGTAAATGGTGAAGAGAGGAATCTGAAGCTCAAAAGCCTGTTTGAGAATCCAAACTCTTAACGAGGGTAGGGGCAGTATGGTACAGGACCACAAAGGGGCAGCCAGCACTGTGCAGAATGTCCAGCTGTTCTGATAACTAAGTATACAGAAACCAGTTGGATCAATGGAGCCAGATTTTTAAAGATGACTTGTAAATCTGTATTAATTATGGCAAAACTATTTTTCTGGTCATCTTTTTTTTGATTATGTCTTTTTTTAGTTTTTATTTTACATTGGAGTATAGTTGATTAACAGTGTTAGGTTAGTTTCAGGTGTACAGCAATATGATTCAGTTATACATGTACATGTTTCTATTCTTTTTCAAATTCTTTTCCCATTTAGGTTATTACAGAGTATTGAGCAGAGTTCCCTGTGCCATACAGTAGGTCCTTGTTGGTTATCTATTTTAAATATAGTAGTGTCTTCTGAATGTGTATGCTTGGTCTTAAATCAGTCTCCATTGAAGGGAAGTACAGTAAATCTTTTAGTCCCTATATTTCAAGATCCGAAGCCACATTCCCATACAAATCATAAGCTTTTGGGGTGGTATAGGGTGGTAATAATAGCTTAGTTATGGGTGGCCCAGACTAGGCTTGAAACATGGCATATTCTTTTGTGAACCTCTGTTAGTAAATTACAATGATCCTCAGTTTATTCATATGTGAAAGGAAATGATAATAGATTAAACATTTTTCACAATAGTTTAAATGCATATATAATTTCTAGCAGAGTACATTGTAGACATTCAATAAGTGGCACATATTCTTTTCATTATTTATGAATATTTCTGAGTTTTTTCTCTTATTACTAAAAAATGCATCTACTTTAAAGCAAATGTTTTAAATACAAAAAGTAAAATCAAGAAAATAAAATCAATAATCTCATAATAGAGCAATAAGATCAATATGATTCTTATGTATCCTACCCTTTTTTTTTCTGTTTGAATATTTATTAGAGCAACACATGTCCCAGATAACTAATGAATTTGTACAGAAAAACTCACTATAGAAAACCCTCAGTCTATAGTCTCATTCCTCTTCAACCCTAGTTCCACTTTTTAAGAAAAACTCAGTTTTTAGATAATGTAATTATATGACTATTTCTCAATCTGTCAGATGTAGAAAATATCTCTTGACTCCTCAATGTTAAAAATAAAGTTTTAGTTTTAATATACTGTACTATAATTCTTCTAATCATTATATTTTCAACATTAAATAATATACTTAAAACTCAATTTCTGGTTCCATTAACATCCAGCAGTATTTCTTGACTTTTTAAGATTAGCATTTAATTTCCCTTACTCTCTCTTCCATTTTTCTTTTTCCACTTTCTCTCCCATGTTAATGTACTACCTTCTGTAAGTTGTGCTTTAATTTGTACTTTGTTGATGTTTTAATATTAATATTTTATATTGCAACTACAAACAAGTTTATTATGTGTTGTCCTTAGGTTGATGCTAAAAAGTAGTTTCACATTTTTTGATTATATAAATTTTTGGTTGTTCAACAAAGTACTATAAGAAGATTGCATTTAATTGTCCTCTGATCCAATATCTGCACTCTGTGTTATGTATAGGAGAATTTTCTTAGCATGAGGTTCAAATAAATCACCTCCTTTAATTGCCTAAAACCATTCTATCGGTTCGTTTGCTTTATGACTGGACCATGACAGTCATATAAAACTTTGTTTTTCTTAGAGTTTATAACTGTTTTTTCCCTCTCCCCTTTTTTTAAAAATTCATCGTTTTCCTTTATATATTCATGCTTTTCTAAATTTTTAATCCTACTCTCCATTCTGTGGATTCCCCTTTTCTGGATGCCCCTTTCATCAAGTCTTCCTCCTGTTTTTAATCTAAAAGTGTTACATAGTCCAGGTTGTCTGTCCTGCTGTTGTTCTGGTACTTCTCATCATAACTTGCCCACTGTTTTTTGATCTCATGTGTTAATTTTTCTTGGATTATTCTTTGATGTGGATTGTTTACCCTGAAGTGACTTTTTTTTTTTTTTGGCGGTACGCGGGCCTCTCACTGTTGTGGCCTCTCCCGTTGCGTAGCACAGGCTCCGGACGCGCAGGCTCAGCGGCCATGGCTCACGGGCCCAGCCGCTCCGCGGCACGTGGGATCTTCCTGGACCGGGGCACGAACCCGTGTCCCCTGCATCGGCAGGCAGACTCTCAACCACTGCGCCACCAGGGAAGCCCTGAAGTGACTTTTAAAGAATGCTTTGTGAGAGGAAAGGCACCAATGTCATTTCACGTATTTTTTTTTATTAAGCTTTACATTTGATTTGTAATTTGACAAGTATAGAATTCTAAGTTAAAAATATTTTTTCTGCAAAAGATTGTGGTCCTAAGACTTCATAAGCATATAATTCGGTATTATATAATTGATTTTTTAGTATGTGTTTCTGGAGCCTTTACAAGCCATTTTGATCTACATTTTAGTGCCTATTTTCAGTTCTAGGAAATTTTCTTTCATTATTTATTTGATAGTTTTCTTTGGTTTTTCATTCTATCTTGTTTTGGTTTGTTTTCTCATATAATTCTTATTTCTGAGGGACCTCCTTTATTGGTCCTTTGTATATCAAAGTTATTTGTATTTTTATCTCTTTTATATTAAAAAAAAAATCTGCCCTTAGTATTTTAATCTTGACAGTGACCTTGACAGTGACCTTGTTCTGATTGCTCCTTTGACATGGCAAACTCTATTTTAGAAATTTCATACTTTCCCAAATTTTTAATTATAGACTGGATTATTTTAAGTTCTGTTCCCTGAGTTATCTCTCTTTGCTGTTAAAATAGATTTTATGTCTGAGTTTCTTGAGTTTCTTGATTCTGCTAGCTCTCCTCATAAGCAAGTTTTGAATTTAAAAGGTGAAGTTGCAAAGAATGTTCTCTTACGATTTTGCTTGATAATAGTACGGTTTCCTTTTGATTCTCCTCACTGAGTTAGAACTTTGAACAGAATCTCTACATGGGGTCGAATGAAGTCTGACATGTTAGCTGTCTGACTATCAAGCTTCCTCTACCAAATGCCAAAATGACCATGATCTCATAATTAATACCAATAGCCACATTTGAAGCCTTAACTTTCCTCTAACTGTGGGTGCTTGGCAGAAGGACCCTGCTCGGGCTTTTGCCTGGCTAGCAGATGCCAGTGGTCTGAGATTGGCTGTAGGATTGCTACTTGGTTTAGTTGTTTTGCATAATGATGATTTGGGACCCCACTTGCCCCTTGCCCTTGACTGTGTTTCCTGTCACTGACTTCACAGCCTCTAGTGACCCAATTGGCTCCCAAGTCCCTCAGCCTTCCATACTCTGGGATGTGTGGCGTTCCTCATATTGTTCATCGATTAATCCACTTCCCTCTAGTTTTTACCTTTCATTCAGTTATAAGTCACCTCCAGTTACCTCCCTTGTTAATATATAATCATTCTATGCTATCTTGAAACATAGAAAGTAGCTAATGTTTAACCATTTTTGACTTAACAGAAACGGCGATTTCAAATCGTTTAACTAATATGATACAGTCCGTAAACTGCTTTCCCTTCAATATTTTTATTTCAGTCAATTCTCAGGATGGAAGGTAATGATTGTACTAGCGATCCATCTCAAATTGGGAGCTTATATTATTTTAATGGGAGTATTCACAGGGATGTAACTTGAGCCCTGCTGGATTATAAACCTGACAAAACCAGTTCCTTCTTGCCTGAGAAGGCTGAAGTTGTCATATGATAAAGAGGAATACTTTTTCTACTCAGTATTTTATCTACTTAAGATCCTAACTGTTTTGCACATATTACTTAAAATGATACTGGTCAATTTTGGCCTGGTAATCCTTCCTTAATAAAAACGAAGCAAACAAAGAAACAAATCCACCAAATCACAATAAACAAAAACCTTCTGTACTTCTAATGCATGATTTTTCCATGAGAAATTAAGTCCAAGAGTAAAAAATAAAGACTCTCTTCCTTGAAAGAGAAGCGTAAACTTAGCTGACGGTTCTCTCCAACAGACACACCTGGGAGAACACGCCAGGATGCAAAGATGTGTTTAGAGGCCAGGAACACAGGACATTCACTCCCTGTTCTGCTTCCATAGTCATGTGATGGACAAGCTGAAAGTGCAGTGAGGCCAGCACGGACAGACCAGAGTGTCAGGTTTAGGACTCCCACATGAGGCTGCCCTGCCATCGTCTTCAAATTGTTGTGTAAGATTTGCAGCTCTGCTTGGCTTTCTGCTGTCCAGAAGAGAGAAAATGGGGAGGCAGCTTTGAAGAATGCAGAATATGTTTGCATGTTTTCGGTCTTACATACTGCAGTAACCTCTCCAGGGCCATAGCAATGAGGCCTGGATCCTCCTTATATCCTCAGTGCTTGTGTCCTGAGAGACTGAGAAGGTGTCTGGAGGTACGTGACCCACCCTACGTTCCAGGGAAGGACTGAGATACTGAGTACTGGTTAACACTTCATTCATGGACCAGTTTACTTGTCTGTGTTGAGCTGGTGTTTTCACTTAATCTTTCAAATGAATTCTGCAAGGGTCAATCGAACTCTAGTTGAAGATGCCTAAAATCTCAGATTAAGCTTTATTCTGCCACAATAAAGCTATTGTCTTCATCTGATTAACTTTCTCAAGTATGAATTGGTATCATTTTCTGGCTAAAAAAAAAGGTAAGGGGCTCTGAAAACATCGGTCTTACTTAGGTCTCAGGTGTGTTATGAATTGAAAAAACTTTGTAATAAACTGTATTTAAATTCTTGACAATTATAATAGAATTATAATAGAAATTTGTTGCTTTTGCCCATCCACATCAGTTTTCCTATATTCTGGTAAGAGCTCCCAATTTTGCTTTGATGGATTGGTCATTTAGTAAAATTGTCCACCGTGGTATCCTGCAAGTAGGTAGGCACATAATCCACATTTGTCCTGTTCCATTCACTATAGAATCGCAACCTTGAGCAGAGCGATCAAAAACAGAAAAGATTTTTAGCCACTTCATCCATCCCAGGTGTAATGCCCTGAGTACTTTGATTATAATTTCCTGCTCCTTAGACCACTGGAACTATCTCTGTTTTTGTTCATCCCCAGCCTTGTCCTTCAAATATGTCTTCAGTTTTCTGAGCTATCTATTATATGTCAATATATTTATTTCCTGCTTAAGAAAACCAAAGTCCATTCCTGAAAAACGATTACAAGAATGTAATGACCTATTTAAATTGGGAATGCTCAAGTGTGCAGAAAATGTGGCGACAGATATGCTATACAAGTCTTCTTATAAACAGAATCTTCTTTGTCAGTTGTGACACTGTGTAAATGAACCATGTCATTCAACAGTGCTAATTCATGGTTAATTCTGCCCCTGAGCTCAGGCATCTTATTCTTTTTATTTCTTTTTTATTTTTATATTGACGTATAGTTGGTTTACAATGTTTAATTTCTGCCATACAGCCAAGTGATTCAGTTACACATATATATATTCTTTCTCATATTCTTTTCCATTACGGTTTATTACAAGATATTGAATATACAGTAGAACCTTGTTGTTTTTCCATTCTATACATACTAGTTTGCATCTGCTAGTACCAAACTCCACTCCATCCCTCCCCCACCCCACCCCTTGGCAACCACAAGTCTGTTCGTCTGTTTCTGTTTCATAGATAATTTCATTTATGTCATATTTTAGATTTCATGTATAAGTGATATCATATGGTATTTGTCTTTCTCTTTCTGACTTACTTCACTTAGTATGATAATTGCTAGTCCATCCATGTTGTTGCAAATAGCATTATTTTGTTCTTTTTCATGGCCAAGTAGTATTCCATTGTATATATGTACCACATCTTCTTTATCCATTCATCTGTTGTTGGACATCTAGGTTGTTTCCATGTCTTGGCTATTGTGAATAGTACTTCTACGAATATGGGGGTGCATGTATCTTTTTGAATTATAGTTTTGTCTGGGTATATGCCCGGGAGTGGGATTGCTGGATCATATGGCCACTCTGTTTTTAGTTTTTTGAGGAACTTCCATACTGTTCTCCATAGTGGCTGCACCAACTTACATTCCCATTAACAGTGTAGGAGGGTTCCCTTTTCTCCACACCCTCTCCAGCATTTGTTATTTTTAGACTTTTTAGTAACGGCCATTCTGACCAGTGTGAGGTGGTATCTTATTGTAGTTTTGATTTGCATTGCTCTAATTATTAGTGATGTTGAGCATCTTTTCACGCAGACACAGTCTTATTCTTAATGAATTATGACTCACCCAACCCAAATGCGAAAGATTAATATAAAACTGCCACATGATTTCACGCCACGTATATGGTCAGGTAGACACAAAGCCAGGAGGAAAAGGACAAGAGAAAATGAGACTCCAGAAAAATGCTACTCAACTTTTTTCTTCCTTATACTTTCTGTGTGAAAGCATTATAGTGGTATTGACAGCAAAAATGACATCATTATGCAAAAGAGGCCATTGGGGAAGCAACGATAATTTTAAAGATGGGCAGAGCTGAAGCAAGTGCGTATGCCTTAAAGAAATGGGGGAGGAAAAGGACCTGTGCTTCTCCAGGGACTGATAAATTCAAACAGATCTTTAAAAAGAAAGCAACACTCTGTCCATCAGCTTTTGTTTCAGTGGAGTTGTCTTCTCTGTAGAATATTTTCTTTAGTAGAAAAATGTTTAGGATACCAGATGCTATACAGACAAAAGGGATAGTGTACTACTCATCAGTTGTTTGAGCTGGGCGACTGGGATGGGTTAAACATTGTGAAATACAAAATTCACTATGAACAACCTGAGGATCTGTTGACATTAACAAAGTGGGGCAAGATTTGCATTTATAAATGTTTTAAATTAATATCTACTAATAATACTGCTTTGAACTCCATAAATCTTTTTCTTCAGTGACATGCATTATCTACTTAATATAGTAATACTTATATGAATATGTGTGTATATAACACATACATCAGTACCATGTAAGACATATATCTTAATACACATAAAATATATACTGCTTACAACTCTCTGACTTTGGGTAAATAGCTCATCTATCCTATTTCTTCATCTATGAAATTAATTATAACACCTACCACATCAACTTGTTGTGAGGGTTAAATAAGGTAACATACAAAAAGTAATTAGAAAATATACATATTATATGAATTATAAATCTCATTTTTCTTTGGTTGAAAATGTCTCTAATCCCTTTATTATTCCTGCAATATTCTGTGATAAAATTATTGATGGGAAAATCATTACTATTTTACTGAAATTTTTCTGAGTTAAACTTGAAACTTGGTATTGCATAGCTTTTGATATAGTCATAAACTGACCAGCTTCATGCATTCAATTATTCAAGTAAGTAATTTTAGGCATGTATTTTGTGTCCAGTGCTGTGCTATGTAAAGCAGATGCAAAGATGAAAACAGGTGCATCTGCTCCAGAGTCTCATGATTGTGGCCCAGTAGTTGAAAAAAAGGTTTAAAAGGTAGAATTTAGATGAAAAAACTTCTGTGTTCTGTGTGAACACGATTCATGTGTGCAACTTGTCTGCACTCACTTAAGTGTGGACTCTTAAAAAAACAAAAACAACAAAAAAACAAACTCATAGAAAAAGAGATCAAACTTGGGGTTATCAGAGGTGGAGATGGGGGGAGAGAAACTAGAGGAAGGTGGTCAAAAGGTACAGACCTCCATTTATAAGATAAATGAGTACTGGGGATGTAACGTACAACATGATGACTTTAACTAACACTACTGTACGCTATTTAGGAAAGTTTTAAGACAGTATATCCTAAAAGTTCTCATCACCAGGAGAAAATTTATTTTCCTTTTTCTTTCCTTTTTATCGTATCCGTGTCAGAAGATGGATGTTAAACTAACCTATTTTGGTAATCATTTCACAATATAAGTAAATCAAACCATCATGCTGTTTCTGTAAAACTTATACAGGGATGTATATCAATTATTTCTCAATAAAACTGGAAAAACTTTTTTTTAAGTTGACTATATAAGTTAAATGAAGAATTGTGGTATTAAGTTCCCAAAACATTTTAAGTAAGTTGTAGGGAAGTTAAAATGAAGTGGGTTCTTGGATAGAACATTTCTATAAAATAAAGACATTTCCACTGTGTTTCAAAAATATAGTCATTGATCTTGTTAATAACCCTCCCTTTTTACCATGTGGAGAATATTTCATTCTTCCTCTGATGTCAGTGACTTCCTTTTAGAATTGCTTCCCATTCCTAGAAAGGTGCTCATTACAAAAGAATGGATCTGCCAATAATCTGAAGTACTAAAGTTTCAGTAGACAAAGAGTTTACTGTTTTGATAAACAGGAGGTTTTAATTTGAATACCCCAGATAGTACGTTTATATTAACCAAATTAATTTTTAACTTGTCAAATTATATAAACCACATGATCACACCCTTTAGTATTTTACTGGATATATATTAGGTCTTGTTATTGCTCGATACCATTTCCATCATCATTTGTTTCCCTGTTTATTTGTTGCCCAAACAAAAAGTATATTCTCTCTTTCTGTGTTTGAGGATCTCTCAGGTCTTTCAATAAAGACTTGGTAAAAGGCAGAGTCCACCATAAAGCTGAAAATATGAAACATTTGTGTACTACTTATTTCCTGAGTCACATTATCTATACTTCCCAGTCATTCCAAGAAGCACTTAATACCCATTTAATAAATTCATTTTTCACTTAAATTACCTAAAGCATAATACATTTGGGCACAGATTAAATATACGACATATGGAAAGAAACAAATGTTTTAAAAGTTTCCACTATATGCTAGGAACTGTTGATGTTTTTTGAAACATATTAACAAGAGCAACAAATAATAATACTTTAGTCACTATTTTATTATTTATAAAAGTTTTTCATTTCCACTGCACACATACTGAAACAACATAAACTTACTCTAAACTATTATAAAATTATTATGCACTTCAAAAATCCTTTATCATAAGACACACCAAAAGCCTTTCTTCCTTTCCAAATGGCTGAGTGTAAAGCTTTGCCAAATTTGTGTTAATGAGGAAGTAAAAAACATTTTTCACACTCTGAAGCCTGAAGCACATCCTCTTGCTAACATTTTTACGAGCTTTTTTAGTCTTTACAGCAAATTTCTATTTGTGGTTCTTCTTCGAAAGAAGGCTGGGAAATTTTTGCAAGAGTTCATCATTTTTCATCTCTCTTATGAACTTTGAATAGATAAGTGTCTTGCTTTGCAGTTCAGTTATTCTGAAAAGTTAAAGTAGACCCTTGGGGTTACTGTACAAATATCCACCCACAAGATTCAATGTAGAACAATTCTGTGCTGCTTGTGTTTTACATTTGCTACTCACTTCCAGAGCCTGACCTCAGCTGATAAACATTTTTCACTTTTAGTTGCAAGTGAAGGGGCTGAAAGAAAGCTGGTCTCATTTGGGGCATGTTATAGTCACAGCTACTTAATGTTCCCAGTACCTTTCTTCACACCTAGAAATGTGCGAAGCTACGTTGATAGTGTGCAGGATAGTTTGTCACTTATTAGTATGCTTATCTGTGAATCTTTCTGTCAGTAAGAAAATGAAATTTTGCTTGGAAATAACTGATAAAATTTCTTCCTAATCACCTTTTAGGTAAAAGCAATTCAGAGCTATGATTACAGGTAGCTGCAGGTAGCTGGCTATTTCTTCTCCTTGTGATTCTTTTTTCTTTCTTTCTGTTTTCTTCTTCTTCTTTTTTTTTTTTTTTGGTGAGCAAATTATTCAGCTTCCTTTCAAAGGATTTCTGAATTAGGGTTTAGGTAACATTTTCAGATTCAAAATAGAATTTCAAGTACGGAGAAACCAAATCAAGTTCCTGGAAGGAGAGAATAGAGTTTGCTTTTTAAGTACAGGCCACTAGCTCCCAGTCTCTCACACCATGTTTCCCTTAACCAGTTATTTTCTAATGATGGGGAGAAGTGCTCTGCCAGTAGACTGAGACAGTATGGAGAATATCAATATTTTTGCAACTGCAGTCCAGGAAGTACAAAAACCAATAGCTGTAGCAGAAAACCATAAATTATATTTGTGACAGGTTTAAACTGAGATCATTCAATTTGTGGCGCTATTTAAAATCTGCAATTAGCCCCAGTTTGCTTTGTAGTGAATCTGTGATTGTAGAAGGAAAAGAAAAGCCTCTCCAACAAGAAACAATAAAGACAGGAGATACTTACAGGAGGCAGCTTGGGGAGCTTATATCTTTGTGATGTACAGAAATCATGTTTTAAAAGGCTATAAATCTCCAAATCACCTGTGACCGCAGTGTGAAGTCAATTCAGAGTTAGCAATCATTCTGGAGGTCATTTTTTAATCCAATATCAATTTGATGGGATAGGGAACACATAGCATTTAGGATTAATGTAATGCTTTATGACCACAAGACCACAGAGGTGGGCTGTGAAGAACAAACATAGCAAATTTCTCCACAGTGGAAAGTACCATTTTGCTGATCAGTTCTAGTGTTCTAAGCTAGGCAAGAAGCAGTCTTTCATTCTCGTAATTCATGGATGATCAACACCAACAACAAATAAATACTTCAGTCCAAAATAAGTTGACTTAAATAATTTCAAAACATAATTGTGTATTATAGATTCCAAGTTACAGAGATGTTAGAAAGTATAGTGAGATACGGCTATGCTTCCACCACAATGGTGGGAATTCAGTTAACAAATTAAAAAGACTGACAACATCGAGTTTTAGGACAAATGGCAGCAACCTCAGACTGGAGACAGTGTGAATTTATCTCATGATTTAGAATTATTTGCCTTTGTCTACTAAAGTAGGACATATGTTTCCTCTGTTACCCATTAATTCCACTCTTTCAATATCTAATTAATACAAATGTGATTTGCATCAAAAGACAAGGACAGAAACATCCATAGTAGCGTGATGTCTGATAGTCCCAAACTGAAAAAGTCCAAAGGTCCATCAATGGTTGAATAGATAAATAAAGCATGACAATTTATACAATGGAATATTATACAAAAATGAAAATGCCTTTTTACAAAATAAGAGTATACATGTTCTCATTTATAAAATGTTCAATTGAAGCAAAAAGTAAGTGGCTTGTAATAACAGATATTTATTGACTCTCAATTCTGATGCTAGCAGTCTAAGATCAAAGTGTCTTCAGGGCCATACTCCCTCTAATGGCCCTGGGGAGCACCCTTCTTTACCTTTTCTGCTTCTGGAATGTGCCAGCAGTCTTTGGTGTTTGTTGGCTCCTAAATGCCTTGTTTCAGTCACATGGCCATCTTCTTCCTATGTGTCTTCACACCATTTTCCCTCTGCATTTCTTTCTTCATATCCAGATTTCTTCTTTTTATAAGGATAATAGTCATACTGGATTAGAGGTCTGTCCTACTCTAGTATCTCATCCTAACGAATTACATCTTCCACAAGCCTCTTTCCAAAGAAGGTTACATGATGAGGTACTGGGAATTAGGATTTCAACATATCTTTTTGGAGGGAAACTGTTCAACTCGTAACATACCTGAAATTCTCAGTGTGAGACTACTGAGGTGAATTGAAAAATACCTGGGGTTGCATACAAAGCTGTATGAACCCCCATGTAGGGTGTACCTACCGGCTTTATGATGCCATATTTGTCAGTAATAACTCAGGTACCAACATTTGAGGGTGATTTCTCTGAACACGACCGTTGTCTGACTTTCCTACAGTCTACACTAGTGTATGTGTAGACAATACCTTTAAATTTAAAGGTCACGTCTTTAAATTTATGTATATTTCTGGGTCGAATATCAAACATCTCAGAGTCAGCCCATTTCTTTTCTGTTACAGGACTGATCAGTGATTCTAGGATATTAAGAGTCAAGCATCAAGCCATGAAAATATTAATGTAGTGCAAGGATAACATATATAGGAGGGGAAGTGTAGAGCATTATAGTCTACATCCCAGCTCATCACAGACCTTGAGAAGGGAGAGCAGAATACACTTCAGCAGAGACCAGACAAGACTTTACACTCCATCTCAATACCACGTTCTAGGCAGCCATTCCCAATTACCCGGAGTTGGTATGTGAGGTGAAACCTATGCTTAGTGTATACTGAACATGGCAGGGCCAGCCCAGGGCTAAATGATCAGGTCAGGTAAATTTGACCTCTGCGACATCTTTCATACCTTCCATTTGGGCTCCTTTCTCCTTTTTCATATTCTTAGCAATATCCTGATGTCTCTGGCCACCCATGACTCAGTGGTTTATAATCTCAAGAGAGGTTGCTCTCATTGCTTACTCGCCATGTTAAGTTTGTACCCGCATCCACTCTCAGCCACCAACTTTTGCCAATTTCTAATTAAATAATAATATGTATATTATAACCATGACGGTTAATGGAGTATATTATTACTGCACCTATGGAAAATTACCTTGGCCTGAAGCATTGCTTGATTTTGGTAACAAGAGATGGTACATTGTGATAGTTATGGGCTTTGACTCTTGACTCAGAGTGTCTGGATTCAAATGTTGGCTGTTCCACTCATTCATTCCTGGTCCATGCCTTTGCTTCCACTCTATATAATACAGATTATAAAGTCCTGTCTTACAGAGTTGTTGAGATTAATGAATGAGTTAATACAGAAATGCTTTAAAACATTTTTGGCATATAGAAAGCATTTCACACCAGTTAGATATTTTAATTGTATAATTATGCAAACAGGAATCCTATATATGATGGTTAAAACTTAAAGGTTAAAAACAAAAAAAAATTCTGTTTGATTTTTACCTATATGTTGGGCACAGTGTTAGATTTTGGATATATATGACTGTGTCTTGAAGGAGAATTTAATGAAAGAGAAAGACATAGAAATTAAAATGAAATATGGTAAGTGCTATGATGACTTTATTTAGTTCTAGTTATGAGAACATGCTGATATGATGCGGCAGATTTTTTTTAGCTTTGAAACTATTTACTCTTACTGTATTCTTTTTTACTATACAGTAGAGAAATTTTCCAATTAAGGCAATGACGTGCTTTTTACAAAGATCTGGCTATCTTGTCTTGCTGTCTTTTCTCCCTACCCTATTCGTTCTCACTTCATGCTTTTCTGCCTAAATTATTAGATATTCTTAGACTAATACACTTTATAGATGAGTGGGGTTCTTTAACATCTGACATTCAGTTTCTAAGAAATGTCCCTGTAATTTAATGTTAGGTTTATTTATGAATATTTATGATGTTGGTTAGCATTAATTAATTCACTTGTACTTTGAAAAGAAAATGTGTATATGCATATATATGTATGTATGTGTATATATATGTATAATTTAAATTTTGGCTGACAAAAAAGGACATCTTATTAGACATTGCAGGTAGTTTATTACAAACATGAAATATTTTCTCTCATGACTTAGCTCAGCAATTCTACTTTTCATAGTTCCTAAACAAAATAACATTTTGGTCAGTATTCAAAGATTTCTTTTTAATCTGAAATTTCTTTCTAGTGTATGATACAAACAGGAAGAAAAACATCATGAAGGTTGTTTTCATATTTAAACTTACCTTTTTAACATAACAATGAAGTACATAACTTTTAAAACATCACTTGTCACCAAATATACAGGGCCAGATAGCAGATCCTGGGCTCTAAAAGCTTACTATTTCATAAAAACCTCGTCATTCATAAACAAATGTTCAGAGCGCCCAGTTGTTTGCCCATTTTGAAATAGAAGTGTAATCTTTAAAGCTTAAAATCCACAGTTCCTTGCTTTAGGCATTTGACAGAATTCTATGTTGATAAAAATAAAAGTTGTTAAATACCAAGGCTATAGGCTAACATTCAGAAACTTTTTCAAAATGCTCTACCAGGCCAACTCTGTGTTAAAGATTTGACTCTTATTGCTTAACAAAAGATACATCTCTATGGTTAATATGAAAAGAATTCTAAATTGGCTGTTTACTCTCTCATGTCCCCTCCCTGGAAGCCTTGAGTGAAACCCTCCTCAGGATATTAGAAGAGAACATGTGTTGGAGCCATGAATATATATGTTACTCTAGTTTCTTCCTATTGACAAAGTTAGTTATGCAAGTAGAGAATGAGTTCACTACCTTTCTTCCAGATTCTCTTCTATTCTATTCTCTTTAGCATCTCCCCACGCTTTTCTTAAACCCTTAGCAATCTGTAAACTTAGCTCTCTATGAACTTTGTATGGATAGTTCAAACAACAGATGCTGCCCTTTGAAATCTGTTTTGAAATCTGTTGCAAGATGTAATCAAAAGTAAGTAGGTAGGAGAAGAAGGGCAGACCTACATTTGCTGTTTTCTCAATAGCGTGAGCCTTTCGTAAAAGCGTGGTTTCTTACCTCTCTTTTGTTTGAAACACTGACCTTTCTGCAGTAATTAAAGCAGAGTGTGTGGTTTCTGTTCTGTAGAGTTCCCTGGAGTTTTAAATTTACTGTTAATGTGTATGTTTGCTGGGTACTTTCAGACATGACCTGTGCTGTTTTCAATTTTAATTCAAGTTAATGTGGGAAGGTCTTGAGTCAACCTTTAGAAATGCTCATGGGTTGTCATTATAAACAATACAAGATGGCATTCAATAACTGTTAGGAAGGAAGAAATAACTTCGAGTACAAATACACTTTGTGAACAGAGGTTATCAATTATTTTTCTCCTGTGGAATGAAAGCAAGAACATTATTATGTTGAACATAATAGAGTTGTTTACTTAGACTTAAAATATTTGAATCAATCTTGGATTCACCTAAGCTTTAGATCACGTTTGTATTGTCGCCATCACTGAAGCAATGACGTAAAATCAACCACAGAGAAGGAGCTTCAAGATGGCGGAAGAGTAAGATGCGGGGATCACCTTCCTCCCCAACAAATACATCAGAGGTACATCTACATGTGGAACAGCTCCTACAGAACACCTACTGAACGCTGGCAGAAGACCTGAGACCTCCCAAAAGGCAAGAAACACCCCCACATACCTGGGTAGGGCAAAAGAAAAAAGAAAAAAACAGAGACAAAGAATAGGGACGGGACCTGCACCAGTGGGAGGGAGCTGTGAGCGAGGAAAGATTTCCACACACTAGGAAGCCCCTTCGCTGGCGGAGACTGTGGGTGGTGGAGGGGAGAAGCTTCGGAGCCACGGAGGAGAGCGCAGCAACAGGGGTGCGGAGGGCAAAGCAGAGAGATTCCCGCACAGAGGATCGGGGCCGACCGGCACTCATCCGCCGGGGCAGGCGGGGCTGGGAGCTGAGACTCGGGCTTCGGTTGGATCGCTGGGAGAGGACTGGGGTTGGCGGCATGAACACAGCCTGCAGGGGGTTAGTGCGCCACGGCTAGCCGGGAGGGAGTCCGGGTAAAGGTCTGGACCTGATGAAGAGGCAAGAGACCTTTTCTTCCCTCTTTGTTTCCTGGTGTGCGAGGAGAGGGGATTCAGAACGCTGCTTAAAGGAGCTCCAGAGACGGGCACGAGCCGCAGCTAAAAGTGTGGAACCCAGAGACGGGCATGAGATGCTAAGGCTGCTGCTGCCGCCACCAAGAAGCCTGTGTGCGAGCACAGGTCACTATCCATACCCCGCTTCCGGGGAGCCTGTGCAGCCCGCCACTGCCAGGGTCCCGGGATCCAGGGACAACTTCCCCGGGAGAACGCACAGCGCGCCTCGGGCTGGTGCAACGTCATGCCGGCCTGTGCCGCCGCAGGCTCACCCACCATCCGTACCCCTCCCTCCCCCCGGCCTGAGTGAGCCAGAGCCCCCGAAGCAGCTGCTCATTTAACCCCGTCCTGTCTGAGCGAAGAACAGACGCCCTCCAGCGACCTACACGCAGAGGCGGGTCCAAACCCAAAGCTGAACCCCAGGAGCTGGGCAAACAAAGAAGAGAAAGGGAAATCTCCCCGGCAGCCTCAGGAGCAGAAGATTAAATCTCCACAATCAACTTGATGTACCCTGCATCTGTGGAACATCTGAATAGACAACGAGTCATCCCAAATTGAGGAGCTGAACTTTGGGAGCAACGAGATATATATAGACATAGATATAGATATATTTCCCGTTTAATCTTTTTGTGAGTGTGTATGTGTATGCTTCTGTGTGTGTGATTTTGTCTGTATAGCTTTGCTTTTACCATTTGTCCTAGGGTTCTGCCTGTCCGTTTTTTGTTGTTGTTTTTCTTTTAGTAAAGTTTTTAGCATTTGTTATCATTGGTGGATTTATTTTTTGGTTTGGTTGCTCTCTTCTTTCCTTTTATTACTAAAAAAAATTTTTAATAATTATTTTTTATTTTAATGACTTTCTTTTATTTTACTTTATTTTATCTTCTTCTTTCTTTTTTTTTTTTCCCTTTTATTCTGAGTCGTGTGCATGACAGGCTCTTGGTGCTCCAGCCAGGTGTCAGGGCTGTGCCTCTGAGGTGGGAGGGCCAAGTTCAGGACACTGGTCCACAAGAGACCTCCCAGCTCCACGTAATATCAAACGAGAGATCTCCATCTCAACGCCAAGACCCAGATCCACTCAACGACCAGCAAGCTACAGTGCTGGACACCCCATGCCAAACTACTAGCAAGACAGGAACACAACCCCATCCATTAGCAGAGAGGCTGTCTAAAATCATAATAAGCTCACAGACACCCCAAAACACACCACCAGATGTGGACCTGCCCACCAGAAAGACAAGATCCAGCCTCATCCACCAGAACATAGGCACTAGTCCTCTCCACCAGGAAGCCTACACAACCCACTGAACCAACCTTAGCCACTGGGGGCAGACACCAAAAACAACAGAAACTATGAACCTACAGCCTGCGAAAAGGAGACCCCAAACACAGTAAGTTAAGCAAAATGAGAAGACAGAGAAACACACAGCAGACGAAGGAACAAGGCAAAAACCCACCAGACCTAAAAAATGAAGAGGAAATAGGCAGTCTACCTGAAAAAGAATTCAGAATAAAGATGATCCAAAATCTTGGAAATACAATAGAGAAAGTACAAGAATCGTTTAACAAGGACCTAGAAGAACTACAGAACAAACAAACAGTGATGAACAACACAATAAATGAAATTAAAAATTCTCTAGAAGGAATCAATAGCAGAATAACTGAGTCAGAAGAACGGATAAGTGACCTGGAAGATAAAATAGTGGAAATAACTACTGCAAAGCAGAATAAAGAAAAAAGAATGAAAACAATTGAGGACAGTCTCAGAGACCTCTGGGACAACATTAAACGCACCAACATTTGAATTATAGGTGTCCGAGAAGAAGAAGAGAAAAAGAAAGGGACTGAGAAAATATTTGAAGAGATTATAGTGCAAACTTCTCTAATATGGGAAAGGAAATAGTTAATCAAGTCCAGGAAGCACAGAGAGTCCCATACAGGATAAATCCAAGGAGAAACACGCCAAGACACATACTAATCAAACTATCAAAAATTAAATAGAAAGAACAAATATTAAAAGGATCAAGGGAAAAACAACAAGTAACACAAAAGGGAATCCCCATAAGGTTAACAGCTGATCTTTCAGCACAACCACTGCAAGCCAGAAGGGAGTGGCAGGACATATTTAAAGTGATGGAAGAGAAAAACCTACAACCAAGATTACTGAACCCAGCAAGGATCTCATTCAGATTTGACAGAGAAATTAAAAGTTTACAGACAAGCAAAAGCTAAGAGAATTCAGCACCACCAAACCAGCTTTACAACAAATGCTAAAGGAACTTCTCTAGGCAGGAAACACAAGAGAAGGGAAAGACCTACAATAATAAACCCAAAACAATTAAGAAAATGGTAATAGGAACATACATATCGATAATTACCTTAAATGTAAATAGATTAAATGCTGCAACCAAAAGACATAGACTGGCTGAATGCATACAAAAACAAGACCGGTATATATGCTGCCTACAAGAGACCCACTTCAGACCTAGGGACACATACAGACTGTAAGTGAGGGGATGGAAAAAGATATTCCATGCAAATGGAAAACAAAAGAAAGCTGGAGTAGCAATTCTCATATCAGACAAAATAGACTTTAAAACAAAGACTATTACAAGAGACAAAGAAGGACACTACATAATGATGAAGGGATCAATCAAATAAGAACATATAACAATTGTAAACATTTATTCACCCTACATAGGAGCACCTCAATACATATGGCAAATGCTAACAGCCATAAAAGGGGATATCGACAGTGACACAATAATAGTAGGGGACTTTAACACCCCACTTTCACCAATGGACAGAGCATCGAAAATGAAAATAAATAAGGAAACACAAGCTTTAAATGATACATTTAACAAGATGGACTTAATTGATACTTATAGGACATTCCATCCAAAAACAACAGACTACTCTTTCTTCTCAAGTGCTCATGGACCATTCTCTAGGATAGATTGCATCTTGGGTCACATATCAAGCCTTGCTAAATTTAAGAAAATTGAAATTGTATCAACTATCTTTTCCAATAACAGTGCTATGAGACTGGATATCAATTACAGGAAAAAATCTGTAAGAAATACAAACACATGGAGGCTAAACAACACAGTACTTAATAACCAAGAGATCACTGAAGAAATCAAAGAGGAAATCAAAAAATACCTAGAAACAAATGACAATGAAAACACAACTACCCAAAACCTATGGGATACAGCAAAAGCAGTTCTAAGAGGGAAGTTTATAGCTCTACAAGCCTACCTTAAGAAACAAGAAACATCTCAAATAAACAACCTAACATTACACCTAAATCAATTAGAGAAAGAAGAACAAAAAAACCCCAAAGTTAGCAGAAGGAAAGAAATCATAAAGATCAAAGCAGAAGTAAATGAAAAAGAAATGAAGGAAGCAATAGGAAAGATCAGTAAAACTAAAAGCGGGTTCTTTGAGAAGATAAACAAAATTGGGAAAGCATTAGTCAGTCTCATCAAGAAAAAAAAGGAGAAGACCCATATCAGTAGAATTAGAAATGAAAAAGGAGAAGTAACCAATGACACTGCAGAAATACAATGGATCATGAGAGATTGCTACAAGCAACTATATGCCAATAAAGTAGACAACCTGGAAGAAAAGGACGAATTCTTAGAAAAGCACAACCTTCCAAGACTGAACCAGGAAGAAACAGAAAATGTAAACAGACCAATCACAAGCACTGAAATGAAACTGTGATTAAATATCTTCCAGCAAAAAAAAGCCCAGGACCAGATGGATTCATACGTGAATTCTGTCAAGCATTTAGAGAAGCGCTAACACCTATCCTTCGCAAACGCTTCCAAATTATAGCAGAGGTAGAAACACTCCCAAACTCATTCTATGAGGTCACCATCACTCTGATACCAAAATCAGACAAAGATGGCACAAAAAAAAGAAAACTACAGGCCAATACCACTGATGGACATAGATGCAAAAATCCTCAACAAATTACTAGCAAACAGAATCCAGCAGCACATTAAAAGGATCATACGTTGGAGCTTCCCTGGTGGTGCAGTTGTTGAGAGCCCGCCTACCGATGCAGGAGACACGGGTTCGTGCCCTAGGCCGGGAAGATATCACATGCCGCGGAGCGGCTGGGCCCATGAGCCATGGCCACCGAGCCTGCGCGTCTGGAGCCTGTGCTCCGCAATGGGAGAAGCCCCAACAGTGAGAGGCCCGTGTACTGCAAAAAAAAAAAGATCATACATTACATTATGATCAGGTGGGGTGTATCCGAGGAATGCAAGGATTCTTCAATATACACAAATCAATCAACGTGATACACCATATTAACAAATTGAAGGAGAAAAACCATATGATCATCTCAATAGATGCAGAGAAAGCTTTCGACAAAATTCAACGCCCATTTATGATAAAAACCCTCCAGAAAGTAGGCATACAGGAAACTTTCCTCAACATAATAAAGGTCATATATAACAAACCCACAGCCAACATCGTCCTCAATGGTGAAAAACTGAAACCATTTCCACTAAGATCAGGAACAAGACACGGTTGCCTTGTCTTGTTCAACATAGTTATTCAACATAGTTTTGGAAGTTTTAGCCAGAGCAATCAGAGAAGAAAAAGAAATAAAAGGAATCCAAACTGGAAAGGAAGAAGTAAAGTTGTCCCTGTTTGCAGATGACATGATACCATACATAGAGAATCCTAATGATGCTACCAGAAAACTACTAGAGCTAATCAATAAATTTGGTAAAGTAGCAGGATACAAATTAATGCACAGAAATCTCTTGCATTCCTATACACTAATGATGAAAAATCTGAAAGCGAAATTAAGAAAACACTCCGATTTACCATTGCAACAAAAAGAATAAAATATCTAGGAATAAACCTACCTAAGGAGACAAAAGACCTGTATGCAGAAAATTATAAGACACTGATGAAAGAAATTGAAGATGATACAAATAGATGGAGAGATATAACATGTTCTTGGATTGGAAGAATCAATATTGTGAAAATGACTCTACTACCCAAAGCAATCTACAGATTCCCTGCAAGCCCTATCAAAGTACCACTGGCATTTTTCACAGAACTAGCACAAAAAATTTCACAATTTGTATGGAAACACAAAAGAGTCCGAATAGCCAAAGCAATCTTGAGAAGGAAAAACGGAGCTGGAGGAATCAGGCTCCCTGACTTCAGAGTATACTAGAAAGCTATAGTAATCAAGACAGTATGGTACTGGCACAAAAACAGAAATAAAATTCAATGGAACAGAATAGAAAGCCCAGAGATAAACCCATGTACATATGGTCACCTTATCTTTGATAAAGGAGGCAAGAATACACAGTGGAGAAAAGACAGCCTCTTCAATAAGTGGTGCTGGGAAAACTGGACAGCTACATGTAAAAGAATGAAATTAGAACACTCCCTAACACCATACACAAAAATAAATGCAAAATGGATTAAAGACCTAAATGTAAGGCCAGACACTATCAAACTCTTAGAGGAAAACATAGGCAGAACATTCTATGACATAAATCACAGCAAGATCCTTTTTGACCCACCTCCTAGAGAAATGGAAATAAAACCAAAAATAAACAAATGGGACCTAATGAAACTTAAAACCTTTTGCACAGCAAAGGAAATCATAAACAAGACCAAAAGACAACCCTCAGAATGGGAGAAGATATTTGCAAATGAAGCAACTGACAAAGGATTAATCTCCAAAATTTACAAGCAGCTCATGCAGCTGAATATCAAAAAAACAACCCAATCCAAAAATGGGCAGAAGACCTAAATAGACATTTCTCCAAAGAAGATATACAGATTACCAACAAACACATGAAAGAATGCTCAACATCAGTAATCATTAGAGAAATGCAAATCAAAACTACAATGAGATATCATCTCACAGTGGTCAGAATGGCCATCATCAAAAAATCTACAAACAGTAAATGCTGGAGAGGGTGTGGAGAAAAGCGAAACCTCTTGCACTGTTGGTGGGAATGTATGATACAGCCACTATGGAGGACAGTTTGGAGGTTCCTTAAAAAATTAAAAGTAGAACTACCATATACCCAGCAATCCCATTACTAGGTATATACCCTGAGAAAACCATAATTCAAAAAGAGTCATGTACCACAATGTTCACTGCAGCTCTATTTACAATAGCCAGGACATGGAAGCAACCTAAGTGTCTGTCAGCAGATGAATGGATAAAGATGTGGCACATATATACAATGAAATATTACTTAGCCATATAAAGGAACAAAACTGAGTTATTTGTAGTGAAGTGGATGGACCTAGAGACTGTCATACAGAGTTAAGTAGGTCAGAAAGAGAAAAACAAATACCATATGCTAACACATATATATCGGATCTAAAAAAGAAAAACGAAAGGTCAGAAAAATCTAGGGGCAAGACGGGAATAAAGATGCAGACCTACTAGAGAGTGGACTTGAGGATATGGGGAGGGGGTAGTGTAAGCTGTGACAGAGTAAGAGAGTGGCATGGGCATATATACACTACCAAACGTAAAATAGATAGCTAGTGGGAAGCAGCTGCATAGCACAGGGAGATCAGCTCGGTGCTTTGTGACCACCTAGAGGGGTGGGATAGGGAGGGTGGGAGGGAGGGAGACGCAAGAGGGAAGAGATATGGGAACATATTTATATGTATAACTGATTCACTTTGTTATAAAGCAGAAACTGAGTCACCATTGTAAAGCAATTATACTCTAATGAAGATGTTAAAAATTAAAAAGTAAAATAAAGTAAAATAAACCACAAATCTCAGAGTGTCAAACGATGTTTAAACTTAAATGTTATTTTTCATCATATCACTTTAAACAAAATTTCTTTCAGATATTATAAAATTATCATGACAATAGTTTGGCAATGACCGCCTCGTGAAAGATTGTAAATATTTAACGTTTTCCCCAAAAATCTTACATAATAATGTTTCCGAAAAAGAAATATTGTTTCTAACCTAGAAATTAGTGAAGCAAATGCCCAGTAAAACCATCAAAAGACAGTAATGCACCCCATAGAATGCATGATGAATAGAGTTGCTTTTGTCTCCTGACTTTTTAAAATGTCTTCCTGCTCTCTATCAGTGATTCTTGAAATCCACCACCTCTTCAGATCCTCTCAGAGATGTTTCATTAGGTAGAAAAGAAATAAATTATGAAACAGCAGGAATTGAGCTGAAAAAAGTTAGAACCAATGTAATCCAATATTTGCATATGTGTGTTCACTACATTTAATAATAATAATGATTAATCAACTTGTTTCACGGAATTCTTTTCATTCGAAGATAAATGACTGTCTAGGCAGGAGCTGGCATATTTGTTAACCAATAATGTGCTTTATCGTGTTAGTGGTTTAAACATGGTGTTTGATATTTTTTTCAAATTATAACATTGTTTCAAGCATCATAGTTAAAAAGCCCTTCAAAATGCCACAAAGAAATCATTAGTCTAGTAGAGTATATTTTTGTATAATTGATGACAGCTGTGTAATGATGTGGTAAGCTGGCAATTAGGCATAATTTGCTTATGCAAGTTAGATAAAAAAATGGGAATCAATATTCAATCTACACCTATGTGAAAAGCAATTAGTTTAATTGATGGGGAAAAACCCTCAACAATGGCTAATTATTCCAAAATGACCTGAAACACTCATGCAAATTAGTAGAATTAATTATACATGAATGGCTAGATTATATAAATCATTTTTAAAACCTTGAAGTTTCTATAGTTATTCATATAATGTAGTAGGAAGGGTGATTTGATAACATAATGGATGCACCTTAGAGAATAATCATCAGGTTTTGCTTACAATCTGTTGGCACGATGCCATCTCAAAATGGACAATATTGAATACAACAAAACACATGTCATAGCTTCTCACTCAGGTTTAATAGTTCAACAAAGAAACATTTATCCAGTAAGACATTGCTTTGTATAATTATTATTTTCTCTCAGTTCCTACTTGGCATCTACGGAAATTACTGAGAAACTGGTAACATTTTATTTTCTCTTCTCAAGTAAAACTCAAATATCTTGATTTACTTATCACCAACACTGGTTTTCTTCATGAAATAGATGACGATTTACTCTGTACTTATTCTGCATTTTATTCATCACGTAACCATGCCATTCTCGTCATTACTTCTTATGAAAGAAGCAGTTTCACGAGTGTCTGAAAACAACGTATTTGCTATACATCTGAGATTAATTTTAATTCAGGGCTGATTCGCATTATCAATATATCAATCTGTAATCTAAATATTACATATGGATTCACTGACGACTTTTTTGAACTCCAAGCCCAAGCAACATAATGGATTTTAAATAAATTAGGGGCAATGCCACAAACAAAAGCAAGTATTTGGGTCTGACTTCATTCTCTGATGTAAAATTATAAAACAGAAGTCCCGTTGTTACAAGAAATTTGCTTCAGCTGAAGTGGTTTCTGATATAAAGATATAAAGATAATATTTTGATATAAAGATAATATTCTGATAATATTCTGATATAAAGATAATATTTTTAGGAAGAAAAACATACACACACTCAGAAGATGGGTGATGCCCTAACTCAGGTTGCCTATTTTGGTAGGTACCCCACATTTCAGAATATCTTTAAACTTATCTCAGTATCTTATTCTGCAGAAAATCAAAAACAGCTCACACAATGATTCCTTTTCTTATAAGCTTGCCTTCACAGTGCTGCTAGAGTTTCATTCTAAGATAAACTTAAGTATCTTCACTATTTTTAACGTTTGTCGGTTAGTCTATCCCTAGTTCATCAGTGGTCTCTATAAAACCTTGCTTTTTAACTTGCAATTCTAGTCTTCATCTTTCCCTTCAACATCATAGCTTTATCCTTGTGTACGTCGGCCCTGTGGTGCTGGCCAGTGGCATAACACAGTGGCATTAACACTCTATAAGGACTCTGCACACATTCTCACAAATTATGGAAAGATATTAAGCATGAATCTTCAGAATGCCCAAGTGCATTTTACAGCAGCTCTGATAACACTCTGAGCTGTATTACATTTTTGTTCTGAATGGGAGCCCCTCAGGGAGGAGGTAAAAAGTTATCTGCTGTCAAAAAGCCTTGATGTGTTTCCAGTCATGGAAGTTTCACACTTGAGAACTGAACACAGTTTTGTATGGAATATTTTGACCTTCTCCAGAGAATGAACAAGTCTGAAAACAAATAATAGAAGTGTAGGGCTGTGAGCTCTGCCACTGGCTCCTGGTCATTGCAGGTCTTTTCATAGCTGCTTATTGAACCCATAGAATTTGGAGTTATCAACCTTGTGATTCACCAGAGTCCTGTTATCTGGACCTTGTAGGGTGACCAGGGGCAAAAGTTTCTCACCCGAGCGTTGCAATAAGAATTTCAAATTCCTGATCACCTTTCTGAATTTAAATAGGAACTCAATAGTTTTGGAATATGTTGTTTTATATTTATGTACTTTTATTTTAATTATCTCACAGTCTTTACCACAACTGTATGACTTAAGCAAAGCATTGTACGTAGGGGGTGTTGAGTCATAGATGAAAAAAGAAAAGGAACCGTAGGATGAGAAAATGTTCACATAGAATGTTGGCCCCAGAACTAAGGTTAGTCTATGATACTTTTCTTCTAGGTGTGGAAGTTGTTGCTAGATTGGGCTGCTCATCTAAAGGGTTGGTATGATCTGTTCAACTCAGCAAGCAGTTCACAATCAATGTCCCTGCATCAATCCTAGGTCCCCAATTACAGCATACACAAAATATATTGAACCCCTCCAATCTTTAAGACCGTCTACTTCAGAATTACAGAAGTCTTAGCATTTAGGAAACAGGAGAAATCTTAGAGAATGTCTAAAGCAGCAGTTCTCAACCTGGCTGTACTTTGGAAACCCCCGGGAAGGTCTAAAAACTGACACCTGGGTTCCACCCACATCTGTTGGTCTGGAGTGCACCCTGGACAGTGGGATTTTTAAAAATTTCTCCAGAGGATTCATAAGTATAGCCAAGATTGGGAACAGTATTGTCACAGATCTGAGGCAGTATTGTAGGACTTAGAAACTTCTATGCCTATGGGAGCCAAAAAGGTTACATAAAAGAGGGAAGTAGGACAGGTATAAGAAAAATAACATTGCTATCTCTTATTGCTTATTTTTTCTACTCTTGATTGAAATATGCATAAGAGAAATATTGTTTCACCATATATAAGAAAAACACCTGTACAAGCTCAATGTCAAATGGTAATTGGGGGGTCGTAGGAAGTGTTGGGGATTGTGTTTAACTAGAAAATGCATGACCATCTAAAGTGGCAAATGCTAAGCTCCAGGTGAATTCGGGCTTAGAGTGTACAGATCTATTGATTTCGTCAAGAGAATATAACTTTTTTTTTAAATTTCAAATTGCTTGTTGGTTTAAATGCTGGCTCATTCAATAACTAACTAATTAAAAAAAAATTAAACAGGAGAGCTTTATAGTCAGAGTGGAGTAGAAGGAAATGAGTGTCTAAGGAGGAGGCCTTCCCAGCTCTTACCCAGTTTTGTTGTTTTTTTTTTTAAACCACAGGGTTAGGGTGAAGTTCAGGCTGCATATGTGGTCTCCACCAACACTGCCCTGGGAGTTGGGAACTTATCACTGCCTGACGTGGATGAGAGATCCATTTCCCTGCTCTGCTTTTTCTGACACCACCTGGTGGGATTTTGAACACCTCCGCGCAGCCTGGTAAGCACAGTCTAGGCTCCGCACTTGGCTTTTGCTGATGGGGGTGGGACTATAATCTTTTCAGAGGTGCTTGACTAGAGTAATGCATTATTTTCTGAAAATTGTCTTTCTTCTGAGACTATTTCATTTCTCCTCCTTGGGCTAGAGAGAGCGGGCTTTTCTTGAGCCACCTTTGTCTATATACATTGACCTTCCTGAGTTGCTGGCTCCTTTACCTTTACGTCTGTGCTATGAGTCAAAAAGAAAACACAAAGAATTCACCACCATGTTGTCCTTGGGTCTCAGGACCTTTAGCCTGCCTGCCTTCTTTCCTCCACCTTCAGAGTCTTCTTTTGTTTGTTTTGTATAAATGTCCAGGGTTTTTAGCTTCACTTAGCAGGAAGAAAAGGGTAAATGTGTCTACTCCAGCTCTCTGGACATGGGAGTCGTTTAAAATATAATTTTAGAAAAGAACTCTAAGAGATCAGTTAGCCATCACTTGCAATATCTAGTAACTCTGTTAATAAAAAGACATTTATTTCACTGTTTTCCTTTTAAAAATATATCATCTCCTACTGATGGATAGTACTTGGACTTCCTCTCAGTGATTTGCTTTCAATTCTACAGTGTAAACCTAAGAGACTCACCTCACTGCTTAGTCCCTGAGAAATCTAGCACACAGCAGTTTGTGTTTACAAAGCTCACTGACAGCATTAGCTCAACTATACTGAGCTGGAGTATGTGAAACGTTCAGCATTTCTATGGCATTCTCACCCATTTTCCTCCCACTGACACCTAAATTTCAGACAGAGCAAAGAACCTGGAGGAGGACAGATCAGAGCAAATAAAATATAAATTAGGGCCTCTTCATTAAATTCAAACCCTAGAAAAGCTGGTAAATGTAACTTCTTACTGGTATTTTTAAAGCTATAAAAATTGGACACAATAAAAGCAATCCCATAAAACTTTAATTGTCATTGTAAAATGTATTTTCAAATCAGTAGTCCAAACACAAAGCTCTCTTAGAGCTTTAAAATCAGCATATTGTGCTTACTTATGAGCATTGTACTGTTCTAATAGTGTAAGCTTGTGAGTATGCCACTGCCTAAAATTGTATACTCTGTACCCAAGACATCGCCTACCCCAGTGCAAGGCATCAATAAATGCCTGTTAATTGAATTTTGAACAATTAAATACATACTGCTACCCACCCCCCCCTTCCAAGTTCTCATCCTGGTCTTTAGGAAATGTCCCTAACATTCCAGAAGAGTACTACTTGGATACTCATAACTGTAGCATTGAGTAAATGCTTTGAGTGTTCAGTATACGTGTAGATAATATACTACTTCCTTGACTCTCAGAATCCCCCTCTTAATTTCCTACCTCTTGATTGGACATCACTCTAGGTGTGTCAGTTCCTTAAGAAGCTACATTCTTCACACTTCATTTGTCGCTCTTGATTTTAAATTTTATGAGCCTGAGGATCAATGCCTGTCCTCACTAGTTTTACCTTGGCATGCGGCCTGTCAAGGTGATTTTATTCAGCTACCCCATGTGTCACTGTGGGTCAAGAAGTGTACTATTGGGGAAGACTGCTGATATCTTTTGACTAAAGCCACCCTTTCCATGTCAGTGGGCAGCAGGACCAAATCTCTCATGATCCGGAAGTACGTAGCAATCAAGCACCTTCTTGATGTCGTAAGGGCACGCAGAATGAAAACACAAACACCAGCCCATCCTAGGAAAGTCAATGATACCTTGATGATAAGCAAGTCAAAATAGGCTGGTATCCTTCAGCTTCATGAAGATAGCAACCAACAAAAATGCAAAAGGGTCTGTCATACATCTGTAGAGGATTGTCCTGTGGAAAAGGAATGAGACTCATGCTAAATATTAACAAGGGTGGAGTTTGTCACCATGTAGAAACTTCAAGTGGATAAACTCGATCTCAATATGAGGAAGAACTTTCTAACTGAACAAACTGACTTGTTTTAGGACAGGCTCCCTCAGAAGACAGTGAGTCCTACCACTAAAATTATTCGAGTTTAGACTAGACATTAAACTCCACATGTAAAACTCAGTTGCTTCACAAGAAGGTAAGTTTTAAATGGAAATTAGCAGGGTTAGGTTAAACTTCCTCCTAATACCAGCATTCTGGGATCCTATCAAAGATGAGCTCAGTCTGCCGATGTTTGCCTGCAAACACTCAGAAAGAAAGAAACAAAGAAAAAAAGCCAAAGCATAAATAACTGGAAATAGATACCAACCCAGAAGTAACACCTACTCTACAACTAATTGCTGGTGTGATTATCCTCTAATTGCATAGCTGTGAATGTGTCTTTTCTTTTCAAATCTTCTGCCAAGATGGCTAAATCCAAGCATAGTTTACAGCAACTGTAATAGGGAAATATATTTTGGAGTAGAATTTGTTGAGTCCTTGTCAGTACCTGTCATTATTTTATTTGATATTATTGACTTCAATAGCATTCTCAGGTGATATTTCCTAGATTAACGAGTGGATTTTTGCATAGAGGAAAGTAAACACTTTTCTCTTAATGAAATGCATTAAAGAAGTAACTTTATGTCAGTCCATTTTATAGAAGTGGTATTTCTAAGCCCTGTTAAAACTGTTTTATAGACTTCCTAACTGCTGAAACACATTAGGAGGTAATCACATTAGATGTTGCCTGCTGAGTCTGACAAGACTTGGTCTGTAGTTTAAAGTAACTGTTCCAATAGTACAGTCAGCTCACTAGTAGCTGAGTGACTCTAAGTGAAATAACCTGACTGCACCATTAGTCCAAATGAGCACTTCAGTCCCATTTATGCTTCATTTGAAACTAAGATTAGGAAGATGTCACTTATAAAAATGAGCTTCATTATAATATTATCCTCAAGGGTCAGGATAGTGGCCATATATTAAGGTGAAACCTCATACAAATTTTTAAATCATGTGTCTGTTAGTTTTTGATTACAAGCACCTATTACCTACATAGTCAAATCATAGCAATCCCTATGATATAATAAATCTTAATATAGCCATTTCAGTTTATCACTGTTAGATGAAGATCAAGCAGACTTTAATTTGTTACCCTTGACAAAGCCCAGTCCCCAAGGTGTTGATGGAAATTTTACCTTAATAACCACAGTAGCTAGCCTTAAAGATCCACCCCCGCCCCTGCCTCCCATGATCCCAGCTTCCTGCTATTCAGACCCTTATGCAGTCTTCTCCCATACTGTACCATGGTTGGTCTGTGTGACCATAGAATACAGCAGAGATGATGGTATGTCACTTGTAAGATTAGCTTGGGTTGCCTCTCTTGCATAGCTCTTCCTGAGGGAAGCCAGCTGCCATGTTGTGAGGATACTTGAGCAGCCTATAGAGAAGGCCATATGGCAAGGAAATGAGGTATCTGGTCTCAGGAACTATGCAAAATAATACGTGTTTGTTGTTTTAAGCTACTAAATTTAGGATTTTTTTTAACATCTTTATTGGAGTATAATTGCTTTACAATGGTGTGTTAGTTTCTGCTTTATAACAAAGTGAATCAGTTATACATATACATACGTTCCTATATCTCTTCCCTCTTGCGTCTCCCTCCCTCCCACCCTCCCTATCCCACCCCTCTAGGTGGTCACAAACCACCGAGCTGATAAATTTACGATTATTTTTAATGCAGTTATAGATAACTAAATTCAGATTTTAGCACCTTAGAAATGGAATGCTGCAATAACAAAAATTCTAAAATATGAGAATGTCTTTGGAACGGAGGGCTGGAAAGAAGCAAGAAAAGATGTAAAGATTTTGAGAAGTGTGCTAATGAAAACTTAAAGTGCCTTGAACACAAGGATTTAAAGGAAAATGAAGAAAATCTTATAGAAAACTGGAGTTTAGCAATACTGTTGCCTGTAGTAATGTACAAGGTAGAAAATGTGCCTAAAGAGCTGGGTGATCTTGCTGAAAACTTTTCTGAGCAAAGTATTTAAAGAATCCCTTGATTTCTCCTTGCTGCTTATAAGAAAATTTAAAAGGAGAGATAAACTAAAGGAAAGGTTGTTAAACAAGAAGAGATCATTTTCATGCTAGTTATATGATGTTAATAAATATGTAATGAAAAGAGATGACATGAAAAATTCATTAAAATATGCAAGAAGTAGGAAATTTGAACAGACTTATTAACATGAAGTAAATTGAATCGGTAGTTAAAGACATGTTTCCATTCCAGCAGCACTTACCCACCCTAATTTTTTTAAAAAAATTAATCCTAGGTAGATTCAGCTGACAATTACCAAACTATCCAGGATAACTTATTCTATGCTTATTAATTCCCTAGGGCCACTGTAATGAACTAGCACATAATATGTGGCTCAAAACAACAGAAATTTGTTTCCAGAGTTTTAGAGCTCGAACTCCCACATCAAGATGTTGGCAAGGTTATGCTTTCTCTCCTAGCTTTTGGTGAACTTCTTTTAAAAAAATAGACTTTATCTTTTAGAGTTGTATTAGATTCATGGCAAAATTGAGTGGAAGGTACAGAGATTCTCACACTCCCCCTGCCCACATAGCTTTCCCCATTATCAACATCCGCCACCAGAGAGGTGCGTTTATTATAATTGATGAATCTGCACTGACACATCATTATCAGCCAAAGTCCATAGTTTACATTAGGGTTCACTTTTGGTGTTGTGCATTCTGTGGGTTTAGACCAATGCACAATGACATGTATCCACTGTTACAGTATCACACAGAGCAGTCTTACTGAGTTTTTAATACTCTGTGTCTATTTATTCATCACTCCCTCTTCTCTAACCCCCAGCAACCACTGATTATTTTATGCTGTCCATATTTTTGCCTTTCCCAGAATGTTGTATAGTTGAAATCATACATTATGTAGTCTTTTCATATTCGTTTCTTCCACCTAGCCATATGCATTTAAGTTTCTTCCACATTTTTTGTGGCTTAATAGCTCTCATTTTTTTTTCTTTTTAGCCCTGAATAATATTCCATTGTCTAAATGTACCTAGTTTACCCATTCACCTACAGAGGGATGTCAGAGTTGATTCCAAGTTTTGACACTTGTGAATAGAGCTATTATGAACTTCCGTGTGTAGGAAGTAAGTTTTTAACTCCATTGAGTAAATGCCAAGAAGCCTGACTGCTGGACTGGATAGTAAGAGTGTGCTTAGTTTTATAAGAAGCTTCCAAGTTGTCTCCCATAGTTGCTGTACCATTTTGCATTCCCACTAGCAAGAATTACTCCATATCTTTGCCAGTATTTGGTGTTGTCAGTGTTTTGAATTTTGGCCAGTCTAATAGGTATGTAGTGATATCTCACTGGTGTTTTAACTTGCATTTCTTTGATGATATATGATGTGGAGCAACATTTTTATACGCTTATTTGTCACCTGTATATCTCTTTTGGTGAGGTAATTGTTAAGGTGTTTGGCACATTTTTTTAATCAGGTTGTTTGTTTTCTTATTTGTGAGTTTTAAGAGTTCTTTTTGTATTTTGGATAACAATCCTTTATCAGATATGTGTTTTGCAAATATTTTGTTTCCCAGTCTGCGACTTGTCTTTTCATTCTCTTGACAATGTCTTTCGCAGAGCAGAAAATTTTAAATTTTATTCAAGTCCAGTTTATCAGTTATTTCTTTCACAGAGTGTGCTTTCGTCGTGGCATCTAAAAAGTCATCACCAAACTCAAAGTCATCTACATTTTCTCCTATGTTATCTTCTAGAAATTTTATAGTTTTATATTTTACATTTATTCTGGAGATTGTTCATGTGAGGGCCAAATTCCTCCCCATCCATGGATGTCAAAAACATGGGGAAAAAATGATCTTTTTCCAAAATTCAATGGTGAGCTAAGCATAGGACAAACATTCCCATTCCAAAAGAAAGACATTTGAAGGGGGACAAAAATCACAGGTACCAGTCAAGTCTGAAACCCAGCGTGGCAAATTCCATTAGATTTCAAGGCCTGAAAATACTCCTCGTGGCTCTGTCCATTGGGCCCCTCAGGGCAGTCCCACCCTTTCAGCCCTCCTCAGCAGCATCCCTGCCCTCTCCCCCCATGGCAGTGGCAACCCCAATCTCTCAGTCCTTGAAAATCCCCGTGGCCTCTGAGCTACTGTTTGAGTCTTTCTTTTCTTTTCTTTAAAGATAACACATGTTTGTTGCCGAGTAGCTCTAGCCACCCACGTCCTACTTGTAGCATCCCACAAATCCAGTGCCTTTCGTCATGTATTCCCATCTCTGTCCTCTCCTGTCCGAGCAGCATTTCTGCTGAGATAGTTAACTGCATCCCTGAGTCATATACCTAATCTCTCTAACAAACGTTTATTCAGGCACACTCTTGGTGTTTTCTCTCCACAGCACATTGTGTAATTCTTTGAAATACGGATAAACCGAAAATTTTCCAAACTTTGATTACATCCACAAAGACCCTATTTCCAAATAAGATTATATTCACAGTTACTGGGGTTCGGACTTCAACATATCTTTTGGGGGGAAACACTTCAATCCAGATCACATACATTTTACATTTTTTTTTCTGAGAAATTAAAAAAAGTAAAAGCTGTTTAGATTATTTTATGTCATATAATTTTATTCAAAAATCATGATCTATAGCAGATTATAGAAGAAAATACTACTGATTATATAAGAAAATAAAATTTTAGCCACATTTTGCTATTAATATAAATGCAAATATCAGTAATAAAGTATTAGCCAAACCAGTCTAACAGTACATCTACACAACTTACAGTACATTCTGATAAATGAGGGTTTACCACCAAACTTCAAGAATATTATTAGTTGGGATAAAGGTTTAACTGAAGTCATGAAGAAACCCCAAATTTCAGTGATTTAAATAAATGGGAAGTTCATTTTTGTCTTGTGGGAGATTCTGGTCAGTTCAGGGTTGTGTCATAGGTCTTCCATGCTTGATCCATGGCTTCTGAAGTCATTCCAGTTATTGTCATTTGCAGTCAGCAAGAAGGAAGGAATGGTTATGGTCAATCCAGGGCAGGTGGTATAGATGTTGGAGATAATCTGTAAGTCACTCATAATAACTTTACTCTCATTCCATTTCCCATATTTAGTCACATAGCCCCAACTCTCTGCAAGGAAATCTTGCTTGAAATATAGGTACATGAACAAGTAAACCGGCATACAGTTTGAGAATAAGGCTTGCACTGTACAAAATGGCAGAGTGTGTTATGTCTAGAGTATATAATGAAAGCAACAGAAGATTCAAGATTCCAACTAGAAAAACAAAAAAGAATATGAATAGGTATTTTATAGAAGTAGAAACTCTAGGTTCTAAAATGTGTAGAGAAAAAGCTAAAACTAATTTTACACACATTAGAAGGTCAAATGTGGAAAGATGGCATGACAAATGCTGTGGATTGGTCCTTTCAAAGTCCTTTCCACCCTCCTTTTAATGTGCTTTTCTGTATTACAGAAGCAAGAAAGCTAAAATCACATTTCCCGCTCTCCTTTGCGGCTAAGGTTTTGGAAACAAATTAAGTTCTACAAGTAAGGTAAACACTCATGCATTTGGAAGATGAAAATATGACAAAGGACCTCTCCTTGCCTTTTTATCTGCTTTCTGCTAGCAGAAATGAGTCAAGAGCTGTGAGTAGTTTCTGCATCTATGTCCCATTCTCTGGCATTCTGAACATCCTTTGGGGATGCCAAGAAGTATTTGCATCTGTAGTAATGGTGGGACCTTCTTTCTAGTTGGAGTTTCCTGATACACATATAGCAGGTACAACAGCTTCTTAATCTCAGTAGTTCAGGGTGGCCTCAGAGGTTGTAGCTACCCTTTTAAAGGTGTTTGAATATCGTTCTGGTGTCATTCCTAACAATACAGCCTAGACTTGCTTCTGTATACCATTCAATAATTTTTTGAAAGCATGGTAATTACCTTTGTTAAACCACTTTCTCCTAAAGTAGAAAAATTAATTTCCATTTATGCAATGTGACCTGTTTGAAACCACTGACTATTGCTGAGTTTGGTAGACGGTCTCATAGATTCCTAGTATAGACTGATGGAGTCATTCTGGAGAGCCACTCATGAGTCCCTAGTCAAAGTCAGTATATGAATACCACATTACAAATAATTCCGGTCCTGGCTATATAAGTCAGATACATGCTTACACAAGTTTATGAGAAGACGTTGGCAGGAATTTATTGCAGTGATGTTAGTGATGGTGCAAAGCTAGAAGCAAAATGGGTTTCCATTACAGAGAAAGTGATTAAGTAAAATTCAACATATGCTCACCTTAGAGAATTGCACAACAGTAAGAAGCAATGAACTGGGTATACATGTACAAGTATAGGTATATTATAGAAACATATTGTGAACTTCAAAAGTGAGAAATGGAATAAGATAAACACTACTATTTATGAGAATGCAAAACAACAAAACAAATTTTATGAAGCATACATCAACAGAGAGATACCTATCAAATGCATTCAAAGTGTTGCTTTGTTAGGGGAAAGATAATGCAAAGTGAGGAGTAGGGATAAAACTGAATGAATGAAGAAAAGTGAGTTAATGGTTTTGTTTATCTGTAACATAAGATTAAGCTACGTGTACTTAGGATTACATTAATTCATCCCTCTATGCCTGCAGTCAAATAAGTAGAATTCTCCATACCCAACACAGAGCAGTTACACACTGAAACTTAGTTGTAGTGTACATTGTGGTTGTCTCCATAGAATTGATGGTACCTCCCCCCTCCCCCTGTCATTTTGTAACATTCTTGTGGTTAATGGGACCAGTAAAAGGGATAGGACATAAATGGCCAGACAGGATATTCCTGTTCCCCCTTGCAACAAAGATCACTGTAGCTAACCTAAATCTAAGTGTCCTACCCTTGGCTATAAGGATGATTTCAAGTCTGATCCAACCTACAGGAAAGTCAGGATTTATGCTTGGGAACTCTAGGTCACAGATTTCTCGAAACTGCCATTGACCTTTGCAAACATAAGGGACGCCTACAAGTAAATCTGACACATCTGAGAACAAACCTAGGAGACTCATGAGAGCAGTGGCTCTGGACTTCATATTACATCAATCAATAAATCTCCTTAATGTTTATACGAGTTAGAGTTGAATTGTCCAGGACAGAGAGCGCCCTAATTCATCCAGCAAATACACATTGCTTTCTCTCTGATTTTATTCTTTTTCTTGCTGTTTTCGTGTGTGTGCATGCTTGTACCTGAGTATACTGGTGTATGCACACACGTATCCTTATGGCAGTCGTGTGACTGCATAGTATGAAGAGGGTCAACCTTGATGTCTAAAGAACTGGGTCCAATATGCAGCTACATTTCCTACTAGCATTATAATTGTGAAGAAAATACTCATAGATTCTCCATGTATTCTTTAGGGGAAAAACAGACTAGTCCTAAACTATTCCATGTATACCACAGGACTACTTTAAGTTTCAAATGAAATGACATATGTGAAAGTGTTTTTAATAAAAATTCCCATATAACATGATAATTATGTTACCATATAAACAATTATTATTACCTTGTATATGATGCAGTCTATAGAAGCATTTAAAACATTGAAATCCCCAATCTCTTCAAGTTTATCTTGTATTCGACTCAACTTCCTTCATTTTTAAAGCTGCACAAGCGAAGGACAAAATGTCGTTTTTTACTTTGAATTCCCTAGCTTTTGTCAGTGTGTTTCACAACCTTCACTTCATTTAAGCATAGTTCCGTGGTAAATTTCTATATATAACTGCACTTTCAAGTTGCTTAAAGATATAACATAATTGGGTGTACCTTTAACCCAGTGGCTTAAAATCCTAAAGGAATGGTGTGCACACAACATCTTCTAGTATTAAAGAGCCTGAGATCAAATAAAATGCAATGAACAATGTCTGCTCCTGCTGACCTGGAAATGTTGTTAGTGAGATACTGGGCACAAATGACAGTGCTACCTCAAGAAACATAATGAGGGAGTTTTGTCAAGCCAAACCTTTTTAAATGTTTGAACTCCATAAAAACCTGCAGGCATGACAGATTAAATGTAATACCTCTGATTCTGAGCTGCAACTTGTATCATCTAATTCCTGTAAATAAGAACAGATGTGCTGTTAGAAGGTTTTGATTTGTGTGTATATGTTTCAAAACCCATCGAGCACAGTGAGGTTTTTCCATTTGGGGGATGGTGGAGGAGCTTTGTTTTCTCGTTCAAGCGTGTCAGAAACAGGAAAATAAGTCTCACTCGTCTCCATCCTATTAAAAGAGAGGCTCAACACAATTTACAGAGTTGGTTGTGTGCTTTAAAGATGGATGAAAAGAGACTGAGCTATTCAAATACATCTTCAAATATTTAGAGTAGCAAGAGAAAAACATTACTTTAGCAAATTTTGAAACTTAACAATCATGAGTTTCAGCTTGTATTCGTGTTATACCAGCAGCAACTTGAGAAGTCAGTAAGCACCTAGAATAAATAAACAGGGTAAAGATACTTCAGGAATCCCATTTCTAGGCAAGCTTGCTACTCCTATAAGTCACACACCCTCTGCTTTAAGGATACATGTTGCTGTTTTTTAATAAGGCAATTTCTTTAGCAAAACGTAGTCTCAACTTTAACACATATAAAAAAATATAATTTACAAGTTTTTCATTTTCATTTCTGCTGATGACAGTTTCATGAGAGCCTCACAAATCTAATTAAACAGTTCACAGACACACATTTGAACATGCTCACATGGCAGTGATATAAAAAGGATGATGATAATACTTTTCACTTACAGTGAACGTTTTACCCAAGAGACTCAGAATAATGCAGTAAAGCTTGCATAGTATCAAGAAATAACATGGAGTCTGTTAGACTTAATAGCTGCATGTAATAAAACAATACATAGAGGTCTTTTAAGTGATGTTTTTCTGAATAATCATATTTATATACTAACTATAACCCACATATTAAAATTATGAGGGAGAAAATATCCAGCTCTCTTCACATGCCACAATAATAAGTGAACATCAAAAATAGTCAACTTAACTGGATTGTCTCCCTACTCTGAAACAAAATGACTTTTAAAAAAATTGAAGTATAGTTGATTTATGGTATTATTTTAGTTTCAGGTGTACAGCATAGTGATTCAATGTTTTCATAGCTTATACTCCATTTAAAGTTATTACAAAATAGTGGTTTATACTCCTCTGTGCTGTCAACAGATCTTCGTAGCTTACCTATTTTATATATAGTAATCTATACCTCTTAATCCCATACCCCTATCTTGCACCCCCTTCTCCTCCCCACTGTTAACCAGTAGTTTGTTATCTACATCTCTGAGTCTGTTTCTGTTTTGTTATATATATTCATTTGTTTTAGTTTTTAAGTTCCACATATAAGTGACAACATAGAGTATTTGTCTTTGGCTTATTTCACTAAGCATAACAAAATGACTTTTTAACATTACATCTTTTTAAATCAAGTCACCAGTTTCATTTGGTACTATGCAAATACCACTTTTGACTACATATATACATGCTGCTGAAAATTTTATATTTTTTAAATAGTAAGAAACCAAGAATATAGGTAAAATATATAAGCAGAAAGTAAAAATCCGTTTATTGTTATTTACATTTGACCTCATCAGAGAGATGAGTTAAAATCTGTTTTGAATGATAGTGAGGAAAACAAGGAAGGTAAACAATTCAGATTACCAGTAAATATATTTGATTTTATTTTAATAGTTTCTATTATTTTGGGGTAGCAGTACTACAGAAAAGCATAAAATTGAACAGTCAGTTTCTCAGGACAGTGTTATCATTTGAGATGATTAATTAGATGTTTCATACCATCCATAATGATAAGAACTATAAACCATATTTCTGCCATCTTTGAAACCCTAGTTCCATGCAAAGTGAGCAATTACTAATTGCTTCAGAAATATTTGCTAAATAAGTTTAAACACAAATGTAAATGAGAACTGCCAACACACAGCAGTGTGATGGTCAAGAGTGTGGCCTTTAGATTAAAGGGACATGAGTCTGAGACTATTTAACAGCTGTGTGACTTTTGGCAAATTTTCTAAGTGCTTAAATATCAGTTTACCAATCTATTGGGCTCATACCATCTACCGCATAGTATTGCTAGGAATGTGAAATAAGGTAATACATTTAAAGTGCTTTGTACTGTACACTGCAATAAATGCTAGCCATAATTAAGAGTGATCACTGTTATTGGTAAGTCAGCCTTGAGTTGTCCTCCAATAATCCTATTAGATTGATTTTTGGATTCAATTATTAGTGGTATCACCCATTTAAGTCTGGATTTCAACACAGAGGAGGTTTGTCTTGAAAAGAGGACGATTATGTGATAAAGTAAAAGAAAAACCTCATTACATACTTGCATAGTCATAGATTTTGGTTTAGATCCAGAAAACAGCAATTGTATGGGGTCAGTAAAATAATACCTTCCTTCGAAAGAACGTTGACTGATTTCCCTTTGATCTGCTACTTAAAAAGTGGCAGTCCCCATATCAAAGTCCAGAAGTGACATCATTTCACTTTTTCATACATATTTTTAACTTTTACTAAAATATATGTAGTAGTCCCATCTGCTTATGACACTTTTATACAAACAGGGTGCTGCTTCCTGACTATTCTCTGTGAGTTCACAATCTGAGTAACCCTAACACAACATACAAGCATATGCTCTTCAGAGAAACCGTGAGAGACACAGGCAATGGAAGAGATATTTTAGGATTAAAAGCAGCAATATTAATGGAATCATCTTTAAAAATATGAAATAGATCAGTGCATATAAGATGCATCTTTTAGAACCTCTTATAATATAAGACAAATCCATCAGTCAAAGCTTATTCTCCATATACTAGCTGATGTTAAAAAAAATGAACTAAGGGAAAAGACAAGAAAAATTTTAAGTGAGGATTTACCTTCTTTTCCTCTTCTAAATATGCTTCAGTAAGCATTTATCTCTTTTGTCCTTGTGTGCAATACTCAATGATTGGGAAAAGGAGACCTATTAATCAGAAGAAGAAATAGAGATGGGGTAGGGAAGCCTGATCTCTGCTTCCACGTACATATTATGAGCAATGAGCAGTAAAATTAAATCTTGTTCTATACAGGAGAAATGATAATCAGCAAACAGTAGTGTCTTTTGGGTGTGAGGTGAAAACGAAAATGAGTCCATTAGAATAGAATAGTTTGAGAATAGTTCCACAGATCCAAAAAAAAAAAAAAAAATACCATCATGAAAACTACATTGTAGCAATTTGGAGAAACTTGTATTTTTAGTTGGGTTGCAAACATTTCACAAAAATCATAGTTAAAGTTTCATCTTGAGATTACACACATATATGCATTTTTTCCCACCCAAGGCAGGCAGAATTCTCCATCAAGATTAGTTTCCTCTGAGGCAAACTTGTGACGAGGAGGCTAAAAATTGCATGGAATGCTCTGATGTTGCTAGTTTGAGTCGACAGAATTGAAATTATCAAGAGTTGTGTACACGCCCATGCTTTCAGAATTAGCCACTTTTATTTATGGTGGCTAACTAACCATAAATAAAATGGCATTTGCAGAGGTAGCTGATGGTGAACTCAATGGCTTTCCTCTTTCTTCATCCTCTTTGTCAAATATCCCAGGCTCAGCATTTGAAGTAATCTTCCCATTATCCTTTTCTATATCTGATGTGACCAATCAGTCTCAAATCATAATTTCCTTTGAAACTTGTGTCAGTATCATCCCTTTTTCTCAATTTTTATACCTCCCACTCTTTTGCAAAATAACAAAACCTCATGATTTTTTTGTTGTTCCCCCATCTCTCATCTTCCTTTCCAGTCTCCTCTGCTTATTGCTATGGGACCTCCCCAAACACAACTTTATTTTGTGTTGCTTGACCCACAAGTCTTTTGTGGATCTCAGTTGCTTCCTATATCAAAAAATTAGCTTCTTTTACCAATAATCTAGGAGCCACCCCACCTAGCAAATTACTTTCTCATTTTTCCCTAATTAATACCTCCCTTCTCCAACTGGCAGCCGCCTTATCTCTGTACGTTCTTTACTGTATTTGTTCAGACCATTTCACCTGCTCTGAAGATTGAGACTGCGGGGTCCAGAGTCAGGTTTACCAGGCTAGCATTCTGGCCCTACTAATTGCTGTTGATGTTGCTTTGGATGACACTGTCCTCTTTATATCCGCAAAGTAGGGTTGTGAAGATTAAGGAGATAATTTGTAAAAAGCTCAAGCATATATTAAGTGACCAACAAATGTTAGCTATTATGATTAGGTAAATCCTATTTGTTTTCACAGACTAGCTCAAATGTCAAAGAACAAATCGACTTAAACCTAATGGCAGTTTAGGGCAGTGTTTAAAAGTATTGGCTCCTGAGAGGGACTTACTGGATTAGAAATCTAGTTTTACCATTCTCTATCCATGTGGCCAGGGAAAATTCTTCAGATATCTGTGCCTCAGTTTCCTTATTCATCAAATGGAGATGATATTAGTATTCACTTCATAGCGTTTTTCTTTCCTTTATTTTCCCCCTCAACACCATTTATTGAAGACTGTCTTTTCCCCATTGTATACTCTTGACTCCTTTGACATAAATTGACCATATATGCTTTTGTATACATGCATATATGGTTTATTTCTGGGCTCTCTATTCTGTTTCATTAATCTATGTGTCTGTTTTTATGCCAAAACCATACTGTTTCAATTGCTCTACCTTTGTAATATAGTTTGAAATCAGGAAGTTTGATGCTTTCACTTTTGTTCTGCTTTCTCAAGGTTGCTTTGGTTATTCAGGGCCATTTGTGCTTCCATACAAATTTTAGGATTGTTTGTTCTGTTTCTGCAAAAAATGCCGTAGAAATTTTGATAAGGATTGCCTTGAATCTGTAGATTGCTTTGGGTACTATGGACATTTTAACAATATTAATTGTTTCCAGAATATCTTTCTACTTATTTGTGTCTTCTTCAGTTTCTTGCACCAGTGTCTTACAGTATTCAGTGTATAGGTCTTTCACATTCTTGGTTAAATTTAGGGTTTTTCTGGAGAAAAAAATAAGATCACCCCTGGGAGGAATTGAGAAAAGTTCCTGGCACTATGCTCATTGCTTACTCCAAATTTTATTTCTTATGAGACTCAGGTTTATGGTAGTTTCTGGGCTTATGTTTCTGTGGGATATATTTATCATTAAACTGTATCTAATTTTTATGTAAATCGGATTGATTTTTCCCTTTGCCCTGCAACAGTGAAAGACATATAAAAATAGAATTTTTTCTAACTATGGATTCAGCCCTGAGTTAGATGTGTCTGTACCACAGTAAAGCCTATTCCCTGCATGGATTCCTGTTAGTGGTTCAGAGTAAACATCTGGTAAACATTCATTTTTATGTGATGGTATCTTAGTGTTGCATTAATTTTATTCAACTTTTTACATGCCTGATCCTGATAACCTTCTAGAACAGGCTCACCAAACTACAACCCACAGACCAAATCTGGCCCACTGCCTGATAAGTAAAGTTTAAATGGAAGACAGCCAAGCTCATTCATTTACATATTGTCTATGACTGCTTTCGCTCTAGAAAAACAGAGAAGAGTAGTTGTGACAGAGACCATTTGGCCTGCAAAGCCTAAAATATTTACTACCTGGCCCTTACAGAAAATGTTTGCTAACCCTTGTTCTATAAAACATTAATTTCTTCCCTAGTGAGGAGGGATGTTCATTTAATAAAAATTGCCAGATGTAGATGTCAGTGGCTCAAATTTTCTTATTACTTCGATATCTGTCCCTACTGTGAATATATGCACTCGAACATGCTAACTGTTTAGCTTGCATTTATACCTGCCTCAAACAAGCCGATTAATATTTTAATTTATTTATTTTATTTTTGGCTGCATTGGGTCCTCGTTGCTGCGCCTGAGCTTTCTCTAGTTGCGGCGAGCGGGGACTACTCTTCGTTGCGGTGCGTGGACTTCTCATCGTGGTGGCTTCTCTTGTTGTGGAGCACGGGCTCTAGGCACACGGCCTCAGTAGTTGTGGCACTCGGGCTCAGTAGTTGTGGCTCGTGGCTTCTAGATTGCCAGCTCAGTAGTTGTGGCGCACGGGCTTAGTTGCTCTGCGCATGTGGGATCATCCCGGACCAGGGCTCAAACCTGTGTTCCCTGCATTGGCAGGTGGATTCTTAACCATTGTGCCACCAGGGAAGCCCCCAATAATTTTTTTAAAAACAGTCATTCTGTCAATTTTTAATATTTTTTAAAATTCAAGGAAACTGTTTCTCTGGCAACAGGTAGTAAAATAAATGGTTGAATGAAAATATTTTACTGGTTGCTCTCAAGTGCAGAAACAACCTTAGAGTGAGCTATACTAGCTATTAACATTTATACTAAATTATTTTTAATGATCCGTAAAGTCATATGGGTAGTAAAGCAAATCAGAATTATTAGGCATTCATGTCCCACCAAGATATTTTTAACCGTCTCTCTCAACTCTCATTTTCATATCTTCACTAAAGTCATTTCTCTGCTTGAAATTCCCTTTCAAGGGAATGGATGCCTAACACCATTTTTATCCCTAAAGCACACTATTGATAAAATCCCCATTCAAATGTCATTCACTCCATGATATTTTTCTACGATTTCAGCCAATATTATATTTATGCTACTTATTTCTATTTTGTGCCGAAGAAAGTAGTGTACATGGTTCTTTTCAATGATTACATTGTAGATTCCCTGAGGGCAAAAAACATATATTTTAGGCATCCGTGGAATTTAAACACCAGGAGCCTAATTCTAGAACTCCTGCTTATAATCCTCTGAATAACCCTGAAGACTGGGAAAGAAATAAAGAGAGCCTAATTGTTTCCAGATTAGGGGAGCTGAGAGATATAAGAAATAACTAAGAAGTAAAATTTCTGATGTAGGGAACAGTATTGGGAGGAAATCACTATGTAGCTTCCCAATGAGTAGAAATCTCCCTAAAACTATTTAGACATCATTGTAGAGAAGCTGATGAAGACATCTGCTCAGTGTTTAACAACTGACATATCAGTAAATATGATTGTTAGACTCCATTCAGTCTTATATTTCAACAACTTTATGTAAAATGTTGATAATTTTCTCTATGAACGTGGGTTTAGTATTAGCTGAGTAATTTAAAAAATACAGCTGGAGTAAAATAGAGGTATAAAGACTTGTTCCTGAGAAAACATTACACATTCAGAGCTCTTACCATGTCTTCTCTCATCCAGGCCAATATTTTCAACTTAAGTTAAAAATTGAGAATATATATGCATATACATACACACATATATTAATATTATGGGATATACATATATCATGGAATCCCACGTATGTAATATATGTATGTATAACCCATAAAATGCATTCTTTAGAAGTAATTACTTAAAAATTCTAAGTGAAATAACACAAGTATCATGCATGATGCCACCATGTTGTTAACCACTGTTAATACTTTGGTAGAGATATGCACACTGTTCCCTGTTTCAGTAGCACTGTCCCCTCCCAAAGTTTCCACAGAGATCTGAACAGGAGTGAGAGAGAGCCCAGATCATCATGCTTTCCTAGTAACACCATCCTTCCTTCTCCTCCAACTCACATTTGCTGTTCCACCACCATCTGCCTCTCAGACCAGACCTCATGTGATCATGTCCCACACATCCGTTTGTTAGTGACTGCAAGACTCCTTTGCCAGCAGGGCTCTTTGCCCTGTATAGTACTGAAGATCTCAGTCTGACCCACCTCCTACTTTCCTTGACTCCTAAAGCTGTTCTGATCTTGCCCAGCCATCTGGACTTCATGGCTCCAGCAAACTAAGTCATGTTTTCAGTCTTTTTCCTGAGCATCCCCTTAACCATTTAGCTGGAATTGAATCCTAGCTCTTTCTTAAGGACATGGCTTCCCCATGACCTTCTTTAAGCTGTGACAGTTTTCTCTCCCATAATCCTTGTAATTCTGAGTCTTAATGTATGATAGACCACCTTTGCTCTTCAAAGCTTCTTTCAGATTATGATTTATCTCTGTTCCCTAAAATACCCAGCTTTGTAGCTCATGTCATCATATTCTACCATCTGCCTCCCTTCCATATTCTAGACAATGATACCCCCTTGAATCCTCTATTCCACATTCCTGAAGATTTTAGCATATGAACCACTGCTACTCTTTCCATTCCAACTTTTGTGATAATTCTTGGTGACTTTAATAATAATCTGAGCAGTTCTTCCAGGACTCTGGCTTCTCATACCCTTCATTCTTCAATAATCTTGTCATTCACACTATCTCAGCCACCTACTCTCATGGTCATCGTCTAGATATTTTCGTTTTTAATAACTATAGCTCCTCTATAATCTTAGTTTCAATTATTGCATTTTCCACTTATTAACTCATTATCTCTCCAGCTGCAATAATCTGTCAATCTCTCAGGACTTCTCTATTGATCCTAGTGCTTTTTAATCTTACAAGATGAAACAATACAATCTCTCATTTGCATGAACCCTGAACGCCTTTATCAATCCCTGTTTCTCCTTTCTGTTCCAATCCCTTTCCTCATCTTCAGCTGACAACCTTGCTTCCTTCTTTCTTTTTTTTTTTTTTTTAACATCTTTATTGGAGTATAATTGCTTTACAATGGTATGTTAGTTTCAGCTTCACAACAAAATGAATCAGTTATATATATACATATATTCCCATATCTCTTCCCGCTTGCGTCTCCCTCCCTCCCACCCTCCCTATCCCACCCCTCCAGGCGGTCACAAAGCACCGAGCTGATCTCCCTGTGCTATGCGGCTGCTTCCCACTAGCTATCTACCTTACGTTTGGTAGTGTATATATGTCCATGCCTCTTTATCGCTTTGTCACCGTTTACCCTTCCCCCTCCCCATAGCCTCAAGTCCATTCTCTACTAAGTCTGTGTCTTTATTCCTGTTTCACCCCTAGGTTTTTCATGACTTTTTTTTTTTTTTTTAATTCCACATATATGTGTTAGCATACGGTATTTGTCTCTCTTTCTGACTTACTTCACTCTGTATGACAGACTCTAGGTCTATCCACCTCATTACAAATAGCTCAATTTCGTCTCTTTTTATGGCTGAGTAATATTCCATTGTATATATGTGCCACATCTTCTTTATCCATTCATCCGATGATGGACACTTAGGTTGTTTCCATCTCTGGGCTATTGTAAATAGAGCTGCAATGAACATTTTGGTACATGACTCTTTTTGAATTATGGTTTTCTCAGGGTATATGCCCAGTAGTGGGATTGCTGGGTCATATGGTAGTTCTATTTGTAGCTTTTTAAGGAACCTCCATACTGTTCTCCATAGTGGCTGTATCAATTTACATTCCCACCAACAGTGTAAGAGGGTTCCCTTTTCTCCACACCCTCTCCAGCATTTATTGTTTCTAGATTTTTTGATGATGGCCATTCTAACTGGTGTGAGATGATATCTCACTGTACTTTTGATTTGCATTTCTCTCATGATTAGTGATGTTGAGCATTCTTTCATGTGTTTGTTGGCACTCTGTATATTTTCTTTGGAGAAATGTCTATTTAGGTCTTCTGCCCATTTTTGGATTGGGTTGTTTGTTTTTTTGTTATTAAGCTGCATGAGCTGCTTATAAATTTTGGAGATTAATCCTTTGTCAGTTGCTTCATTTGCAAATATTTTCTCCCATTCTGAGGGTTGTCTTTTGGTCTTCTTTATGGTTTCCTTTGCTGCGCAAAAGCTTTTAAGTTTCATTAGGTCCCATTTGTTTACTTTTGTTTTTATTTCCATTTCTCTAGGAGGTGGGTCCAAAAGGACCTTGCTGTGATTTATGTCATAGAGTGTTCTGCCTATGTTTTCCTCTAAGAGTTTGATAGTTTCTGGCCTTACATTTAGGTCTTTAATCCATTTTGAGCTTATTTTTGTGTATGGTGTTAGGGAGTGATCTAATTTCATACTTTTACATGTAGCTGTCCAGTTTTCCCAGCACCACTTATTGAATAGGCTGTCCTTTCTCCACTGTAGATTTCTGCCTCCTTTGTCAAAGATAAGGTGACCATATGTGCGTGGGTTTATCTCTGGGCTTTCTATCCTGTTCCATTGATCTATCTTTCTGTTTTTGTGTCAGTACCATACCGTCTTGATAACTGTAGCTTTGTAGTATAGTCTGAAGTCTGGGAGCCTGATTCCTCCAGTTCCTTCTTTCGTTCTCAAGATTGCTTTGGCTATTCGGGGTCTTTTGTGTTTCCATACAAATTGCAAAATTTTTTGTTCTAGTTCTGTGAAAAATGCCAGTGGTAGTTTGATAGGGATTGCATTGAATCTATAGATTGCTTTGGGTAGTAGAGTCATTTTCACAATGTTTATTCTTCCAATCCAAGAACATGGTATATCTCTCCATCTATTTGTATCATCTTTAATTTCTTTCATCAGTGTCTTATAATTTTCTGCATACAGATCTTTTGTCTCCTTAGGTAGGTTTATTCCTAGATATTTTATTCTTTTTGTTGCAATGGTAAATGGGAGTGTTTTCTTGATTTCACTTTCAGATTTTTCATCATTAGTATATAGGAATGCCAGAGATTTCTGTGCATTAATTTTGTATCCTGCCACTTTACCAAATTCATTGATTAGCTCTAGTAGTTTTCTGGTAGCATCTTTAGGGTTCTCTATGTATAGGATCATGTCATCTGCAAACAGTGACAGCTTTACTTCTTCTTTTCCGATTTGGATTCCTTTTATTTCCTTTTCTTCTCTGATTGCTGTGGCTAAAACTTCCAAAACTATGTTGAATAAGAGTGGTGAGAGTGGGCAACCTTGTCTTGTTCCTGATCTTAGTGGAAATGCTTTCAGTTTTTCACCATTGAGGATGATGTTTGCTGTGGGCTTGTCATATATGGCCTTTATTATGTTGAGGAAAGTTCCCTCTATGCCTACTTTCTGCAGGGTTTTTATCATAAATGGGCGTTGAATTTTGTCAAAAGCTTTCTCTGCATCTATTGAGATGATCATATGGTTTTTCTCCTTCAGTTTGTTAATATGGTTTATCACATTGATAGATTTGCGTATATTGAAGAATCCTTGCATTCCTGGAATAAACCCCACTTGATCATGGTGTATGATCCTTTTAATGTGCTGTTGGATTCTGTTTGCTAGTATTTTGTTGAGGATTTTTGCATCTATGTTCATCAGTGATATTGGCCTGTAGTTTTCTTTCTTTGTGACATCCTTGTCTGGTTTTGGTATCAAGGTGATGGTGGCCTCGTAGAAGGAGTTTGGGAGTGTTCCTCCCTCTGCTATATTTTGGAAGAGTTTGAGAAGGATAGGTGTTAGCTCTTCTCTAAATGTTTGATAGAATTTGCCTGTGAAGCCATCTGGTCCTGGGCTTTTCTTTGTTGGAAGATTTTTAATCACAGTTTCAATTTCAGTGCTTGTGATTGGTCTGTTCATATTTTCTATTTCTTCCTGATTCAGTCTTGGCAGGTTGTGCATTTCTAAGAATTTGTCCATTTCTTCCAGATTGTCCATTTTATTGGCATAGAGTTGCTTGTAGTAATCTCTCATGATCTCTTTTATTTCTGCAGTGTCAGTTGTTACCTCTCCTTTTTCATTTCTAATTCTATTGATTTGAGTCTTCTCCCTTTTTTTCTTGATGAGTCTGGCTAGTGGTTTATCTATTTTGTTTATCTTCTCAAAGAACCAGCTTTTAGTTTTATTGATCTTTGCTATTGTTTCCTTCATTTCTTTTTCATTTATTTCTGATCTGATTTTTATGATTTCTTTCCTTCTGCTAGCTTTGGGGTTTTTTTGTTCTTCTTTCTCTAATTGCTTGAGGTGCAAGGTTAGGTTGTTTATTCGAGATGTTTCCTGCTTCTTAAGGTGGGCTTGTATTGCTATAAACTTCCCCCTTAGAACTGCTTTTGCTGCATCCCACAGGTTTTGGGTCGTTGTGTCTCCATTGTCATTTGTTTCTAGGTATTTTTTTATTTCCTCTTTGATTTCTTCAGTGATCACTTCATTATTAAGTAGTGTATTGTTTAGCCTCCATGTGTTTGTATTTTTTACAGATCTTTTCCTGTAATTGATATCTAGTCTCATGGCGTTGTGGTCAGAAAAGATACTTGATACAATTTCAATTTTCTTAAATTTACCAAGGCTTGATTTGTGACCCAAGATATGATCTATCCTGGAGAATGTTCCATGAGCACTTGAGAAAACTGTGTATTCTGTTGTTTTTGGATGGAATGTCCTATAAATATCAATTAACTCCATCTCGTTTAATGTATCATTTAAAGCTTGTGTTTCCTTATTTATTTTCATTTTGGATGATCTGTCCATTGGTGAAAGTGGGGTGTTAAAGTCCCCCACTATGAATGTGTTACTGTCGATTTCCCCTTTTATGGTTGTCAGTATTTGCCTTATGTATTGAGGTGCACCTATGTTGGGTGCATAAATATTTACAATTGTTATATCTTCCGCTTGGATCGATCCCTTGATCATTATGTAGTGTCCTTCTTTGTCTCTTCTAATAGTCTTTGTTTTAAAGTCTATTTTGTCTGATATGAGAATTGCTACTCCAGCTTTCTTTTGGTTTCCATTTGCATGAAATACCTTTTTCCATCCCCTTACTTTCAGTCTGTATGTGTCTCTAGGTCTGAAGTGGGTCTCTTGTAGACAGCAAATATATGGGCCTTGTTTTTGTATCCATTCAGCCAATCTGTGTCTTTTGGTGGGAGCATTTAGTCCATTTACATTTAAGGTAATTATCGATATGTGTGTTCCTATTCCCATTTTCTTAATTGTTTTGGGTTCGTTATTGTAGGTCCTTTCCTTCTTTTGTGTTTCTTGCCTAGAGAAGTTCCTTTAGCAGTTGTTGTAGAGCTGGTTTGGTGGTGCTGAACTCTCTCAGCTTTTGCTTGTCTGTAAAGGTTTTAATTTCTCCATCAAATCTGAATGAGATCCTTGCTGGGTAGAGTAATCTTGGTTGCAGGTTTTTCTCCTTCAACACTTTCAATATGTCCTGCCACTCCCTTCTGGCTTGCAGAGTTTCTGCTGAAAGATCAGCTGTTAACCTTATGGGGATTCCCTTGTGTGTTATTTGTTGTTTTTCCCTTGCTGCTTTTAATATGTTTTCTTTGTATTTAATTTTTGACAGTTTGATTAATATGTGTCTTGGCATGTTTCTCCTTGGATTTATCCTGTATGGGACTCTCTGTGCTTCCTGGACTTGATTAACTATTTCCTTTCCCATATTAGGGAAGTTTTCAACTATAATCTCTTCAAATATTTTCTCAGTCCCTTTCTTTTTCTCTTCTTCTTCTGGAACCCCTATAATTCGAATGTTGGTGCGTTTAATGTTGTCCCAGAGGTCTCTGAGACTGTCCTCAGTTCTTTTCATTCTTTTTTCTTTATTCTGCTCTGCAGTAGTTATTTCCACTATTTTATCTTCCAGGTCACTTATCCATTCTTCTGACTCAGTTATTCTACTATTGATCCCATCTAGAGTACTTTTAATTTCATTTATTGTGTTGTTCATCATTGCTTGTTTCATCTTTAGTTCTTCTAGGTCCTTGTTAACTGATTCTTGCAATTTGTCCATTCTATTGTCCATTCTATCTCCAAGATTTCGGATCAACCTTACTATCATTATTCTGAATTCTTTTTCAGGTAGACTGCCTATTTCCTCTTCATTTGTTAGGTCTGGTGGGTTTTTATCTTGCTCCTTCATCTGCTGTGTGTTTTTCTGTCTTTTCATTTTGCTTATCTTACTGTGTTTGGGGTCTCCTTTTTTGCAGGCTGAAGGTTCGTAGTTCCTGTTGTTTTTTGTGTCTGTCCCCAGTGGCTAAGGTTGGTTCAGTGGGTTGTGTAGGCTTCCTGGTGGAGGGTACTAGTGCCTGTGTTCTGGTGGATGAGGCTGGATCTTGTCTTTCTGGTGGGCAGGTCCACGTCTGGTGGTGTGTTTTGGGGTGTCTGTAGACTTATTATGATTTTGGGCCGCCTCTCTGCTAATGGGTGGGGTTGTGTTCCTGTCTTGCTAGTTGTTTGGCATAGGATGTCCAGCACTGTAGCTTGCTGGTCGTTGAGTGAAGCTGGGTGCTGGCGTTGAGATGGAGATCTCTCGGAGATTTTTGCTGTTTGATATTATGTGCAGCTGGGAGGCCTCTTGTGGACCAGTGTCCTGAAGTTGGCTCTCCCACCTCAGAGGCACAGCACTGACTCCTGGCTGCAGCACCAAGAGCCTTTCATCCACAGGGCTCCTTAATTTGGGATGATTCGTTGTCTATTCAGGTATTCCACAGATGCAGGGTATATCAAGTTGATTGTGGAGCTTTAATCCGCTGCTTCTGAGGCTGCTGGGAGAGATTTCCCTTTCTCTTCTTTGTTCTCACAGTTCCCAGGGGCTCAGCTTTGGATTTGGCCCCGCCTGTGCGTGTAGGTCGCCGGAGGGCGTCTGTTCTTTGCTCAGACAGGACGGGGTTAAAGGAGCCGCTGATTCGGAGGCTCTGGCTCACCCAGGCCGGGGGGTAGGGAGGGTCACGGAGTGCGGGGCGGGCCTGCAGCGGCAGAGGCCGGCGTGACGCTGCAGCCTGAGGCGCGCCGTGCGCTCTCCCGGGGGAGCCGTCCCTGGATCCCGGGACCCTGGCAGTGGTGGGCTGCACAGGCTCCCCGGAAGGGCGTGTGGCTAGTGACCTGTGCTCGCACACAGGCCTCCTGGCGGCGGCAGCAGTGGCCTCAGCGTCCCATGTCCGTCTCTGGGCTCCGCCCTCCCAGCCGCGGCTCGCGCCTGTCCCCGGAGCCCTCCCAAGCAGCGTTCTTAATCCCCCTCCTCGCGCACCAGGAAACAAAGAGGGACGTAAAAGTCTCTTGCCTCTTCGGCAGGTCCAGACCCCTCCCCGGACTCTCTCCCGGCCAGCCGCGGCGCACCAACGCCCTGCAGGCTGTGTTCACGCCGCCAACCTCAGTCCTCTCCCGGCGCTCCGACAAAAGCCGGAGCCTCAGCTCCCAGTCCCGCCCGCCCCGGCGGGCGAGCAGACAAGCCTCTCGGCTGGTGAGTGCCGGTCGGCCCGATCCTCTGCGCTGGAATCTGTCCGCTTTGCCCTCCGCACCCCTGTTGCTGTGCTCTCCTCCGCGGCTCCCAAGCTCCCCCCTTGCTTCCTTCTTTTACTGAGAAAACAGAACTACATAGAAGAGTACTCCAGTTGCACCAATAACCAAAACCACCAGTCTGCCTCTATCTATAGCCTGCATCCTCTATATTTAGTACCACTGTTATTATGTATCTTCCATCTGTAGTGCCAGTAAAGACCAACTGCTTCACTTCTGCAAAGGATCCCAGGTCCTCTCACCCTCACCCAGCCATTGTTTCTTCTACCCTAAGTAATCCTTGATTTTTCTCTCTATTGCATTATTGCCATTAGCATATAAACATGCTATAATATCTCTCATGTAAAAACAAGGACAAAAACCTTCCCTCACCCCCATATGCTGCTATCTATTGTTCCCAGTCTATACTCCCTTATAGGAAATCTTTTCCTACTCTTTCATGTCCTCTTGTTTCATTGTTTTAAAACCACTGCAATTAGATTTTTATTTTCACCACATTCCCAAATGCTCATACGGATGCCACCAATGATCTCCATGTTGCAAAATCACATGGCCAATTTTCATCTATCTTCCATGACTATAAGATGTATTTGAGGGAGTTCATCACAAACTCCTACTGAAATAGCCGCATTTGGTTTTGTTTTCAACTCTCTGGGTTCTCTTCCAATCTAACAGCAAGCTCTACATGCAGGAATACTCCAGGATTTAATCCAGAGATGCCTTCTTTTTCTGTCTATATACTCTCTACGTGATCAACCCGAGTCATTCCTTTAAAAATCCTTCAGTACTCTTGCACTGATGACTCCAAAATTTCTGTCTTCAGTCAGACTTACATATCCAACTGCCTAATCTCCATTTGATGCAAAATTGGCAGCCCAGTCTGAACATGCCCCAAACTAAATTTCCACTTTTCTCTTAAATCTATTCCTTCCTCAGTCGTTTCCATGCACCCTTTCACTTGGTCAGGTTAGAGACTTGGAATCATCTTTAAGTCCTTTCTTTCTCTCATTCACTATGTCTGTCCATCTGCAAATACTAATTGTTCTGTCTTTTAGTTATTTCATATCTCTCACCACTATCATCCTGTTCTAAGTCACCAACACTTCTTATTTTGCTTTATGAAATAGCCACCTAACTGATCTCTTTGCTTCCATTCTTGTCACTCACATACACACACACACGCATATACCCCTACAGTGGAATATTATTCACCCATAAAGAAGATGGAAATCTTGCCATTTGCAACAACATGGAGGAAACCTGAGGAAGTTGTGCTAACTGAAATAAGTCAGACAGAGAAAGACAAATACTATGTGATTTCATTTATGTGTCGAATCTAAAAATAAAATCAAACTCATAGAAATAGGGAGTAGATTGGTAGTTGCCAGGGGTGAGAGGGTGGGGGAAGAAGTTGAAGGTGATTAAAGAGTACAAACTTCCAGTTATAAGATGAATAAATTCTGAGGATCCAATGTACAGCATGGTGACTATAGTTAACAGTACTGTATTATATACTTAAAAGTTGTTAAGAGAATAGATCTTAGAAATTCTTAAGACAAACAACAACAACAACAACAAAATGGTGATTCTGTGAGGTGATAGATGTGGTAACTAACTGTATTGTGGTAATCATTTCACAATGTATACATATTTCAGATCATCATGTTGTATACCTTAAAATTACACAATGTCATATGTCAATTTTATCAATAAAGCTAGGAAAAAAGAAACTGAATCCATAGGTCAGTAGTTTAAAAAAAAAAATCTACTTTTTAAAGACATTTTCCAATTCATTATACAGGTAGTCTAAGGATAACACTTTAAGGATCACTGATAAAGACAGTGTGTCAGATGCATCTGATCATTAAAAATAAAATTATTTTAACAAGTGTTGATTTTTCAAACAATGAGTCTGCTTCTACAGGGAAGTCACTAAATTTTTTCCTTTCAATATTAGGTCACAAATGATTTTTTAGTTTGCAAAAATTATAAACTGTTTACTATCAATTTTTCCAAGGGCAGAGTGTTATAATGAATTGCAAAGATAAACATGCTATGGTGTTCCAACTCACAAACACCTCTGTTAAAGTCACACAGCCAAAGGCTAAAATTGAACAGCTTTGGTAAGCAATAAAATAATTTTTTTTGTTAAAAATGAAACGTCCTAATCTCCCAATTCATCCCACCCTCCCCTTTCCCCTTCTGTGTCTACACGTCCATTCTCTACGTGTACGTCTCTATTCCCGCCTTGGAATGGTTCATCTGTACCATTTTTCTATATTCCACATACATAAGTTAACAGAAGATATTTGTTTTTCTCTTTCTGTCTTACTTCACTGTGTATAACAGACTGCGGGTTCATCCACATCTCTACACATGACTCAATTTCATTCCTTTTTATGGCTGAGTAATATTCCATTGTATTGACATAAATACACTACCATGTGTAAAATAGATAGCTAGTAGGAACCTGTGTTGTAGCACAGGGAGCTCAGCTTGGTGTTCTGTGATGCCCTAGATGGGTGGGATGGAGGGGGGTGGGAGGGAGGTACAAGATGGAGGGGAGATAGGTATACATATAGCTGATTCACTTCGTTGTACAGAAGAAACTAACACAACGTTGGAAAGCAATTATACTCCAAAAAAAAAAAAAAAAATCAAATGTCCAATTATCCTGCTGACCATAAGACTGATTGTGAAGGGAAGGAGGAAAGTCTTGAGCAGGTAGTAATATATTCCAAATGCTTAAAAATACATAATATCAAAAGGAAAAAAATGACCACTGAAATAAGTCAGATTGTTAAATTCTTCACTTTTACATAATTATAAATCCCTTTGCTCACAAAACAGCCTTCTGGTCTGTAATTTGATAAACTGAATGGATTTTCTTACCAGAAAGTTATGCCCCGTGAAGACAAATAGTTCTGGGTTGTAGGCCACATAAATCTCCAATTTTAAATCAACTGCCATGCTGGTTTTTGAGATATTCTCTGGTGAATCTAGTTCATTTCAGTTCTTCAGATGATTGCTGAACAAATGGATCATAAAGAACTTCTCCATGTACAGTCACTTCATGAAATCATGGAGTGATTTACTACCATGTTGAGTAGGGAAACAGTAAATGGATTTTATTATGCTAGACAAGTTCGCAGAAACATTGAAGGACCATCTCCCAGCAATATTGCACAAAATTGTCCTCCAATGGTGAGAGTGTTGGGTTTGGAACATTTTTCTACACTTCTTCAAATTCTGAGGTCTCATGAAAGGACAGGAAACTTATCACAGTTAAGTATTAGAACTGTCTATCGATGTCACATTATATAATGAATATAGTCAAAGGAATTTGAATTGAGGCAACAATTCAAATTCTGCCCAACAGAATTGGGGCACTTCTGTTGGATTTTATAAGACTTTCTACTTGATTTAACTCTCTTGGTGATTCTGAGGTGGATAAAGATGGTTTTCAGTTACAATCTTAATTCCTGGTAGCACTATTTATCAGATAGGAAACAGAGACACAAAATAATGGTTTAATCAAACAATACAGTTCAGTCTGCAACTTTTTCTATATAGTTTAATATGTGTTCTGAATGGAATGTTCTCTTGGCACTTGAGGAAATTTCAGCAGAGATTACATTTGTTCCAATACTTTTTTGAGAGTAGTGCCAGTCTTTTGACTATAATAGACTTTTAATATGGGGCAAGGTTGCCCCACTTTTATTCTCCTTGGATAATCACAACTTTTGATAAATATACATTTATAAATTGATTATTGTCAATCAATAATCAGATTGATTAATGTCTTTTTCTTCTCCTAAACCATCAGCCCATGAAGCCAGACCTCATATCCGTTTTATTTGGTATTGTATAGCCAGTATATGACCTATTACATAATAGAACTTAATAAATAGTTATCAGTGAATGAAGAATATCTTAATATGTGAATTATAAAAACCAGGCAGGAAGAATGCCCTATGCATTTCTTTTGTTACAGAATTCCTTTCAGTGCATTTAATTGAGAAACCATTCCATTTACCCTCTACGAGGCAAAGAGTCTTGCCCAAATTAAGAAATAAAAAGTGTCATTAAAAACAATAATAGCAACAATTTGCATCTATCCTGTTTAAATGATAATCTAAACAATATTCATTTAAGACAAGCACAAAGACAGAACAATAAAACCCTTTAAAAGCTTTCAGTGCTTTGCTATTTTATACATTTAAGAAGGATCAGGGTAAAAATTTAAGCCTTTCTTTATCTTTTATGTGATAATAAACATTAGTTTTCTGATAGTCTTATTCTCCTCATTTGTTTAGTAAGAGTCACAAATAGATTTACACCTTTATTTAATACACTTTATATGAATTGTAACATACATTATCTAACTTTAACTTTATAGTATTACCATGATAACCATTTCTTCTCATTTACCGTGTGGATATTGAAGATAAGACAACTTAAATAGTTTGTGTAGTGTCATACAACTAATATACTGGGGCCAGCATGTGAAGTCAGGTGTTCATATGCCAAACTCACATTCTTTCCACTGCCTCAGGGAGCCCAAGATTCCATAGCTGGTCAAGATACTGGTAGTTCTTGTTTCCAGATTTATGATTCTCATTTCAAGTGTAATTCCACTACTCTCTACTATCTCATATCTGGGTTCCTAACATTCAGAAACAATATCTCCAGTCTTTTAGCTGTTTGATTGTTAAAAATTCATAATAAGCAAATACATTATGTTCAAGTTCTTTCTCCTTCTCTGTTCAAAAATGGCAAAGGATCTGAGATTTTCTTAATTATGAAAACTAATTTTATTTGTAAATATAATACAGGTTTGAAGCTACAAAAAAAATATATATATAAAAGAAAATGTAGAAGATATGCAAGAAGGGAGGGAGGGAGGGAGGGAGGGAAGACAGAAGGAAGGAAAAAAGCAGGAAAAAAAAATGATATCAAGATAGACAAAATGACTTAACATTCCCCTAAAGCCTGCTACTCTTTTCTCTGTTTATATATTAGTCAATTATAGATATTGTAGTTAGCTATATATTATCAGTTTATTTAATAAAAATGAGAATGCACATGCCCTAAGGCCGCCAGTGTATGTAATAAAGTGTTTGCTATAGTAATTTTGTTGAAGAAAACAAATTGCTAATAATTTGAATGTTTTTGAGTAAGAAATGGTTGAGCAAATTACAGCATATATTTGTCATGGAACATAAACCAGTTATGCTTTTCATAAGTTAGATTCATATCGACTGGCCTGGAAAATTGACTGTTAGAAAGTGATACGTTAAAAAATAAAAGCAAGTTTCAGAGTAATAATTTTAGTATATTAACATTTATGTGTAAAAAATTTTAAAAGATAGAAAAATGCATTTGTGCTACTAGAAGCATAGAAGAAAAACTGGCATTATGTGTGCCAATCTGTTACTTTAAGTTATTTTAAGAGATTTAGGTCTGGAGCAAAGAAGGAAAGTATATTCTGTTTTATTCTCCTTAAATTCCTCTGCATTATTTGAATTGTTTGAAGCCTATATTACTTTAAAATTGAAAAGAAAATCTTATTTTATGTTTTAAAATTTCTACTGAAATCAAATCTAGATTGCCATAGTATTATGGTGTATATTTACTATATAGTAATTGAAGTGAAATAGGCTCAAACTATCTTTCAAAAAAAGTTCTAGGAAACCTCCAAATAATTAGATAATGACACACACATACAAAACCATAATTGTGCCCCTTGGTCATTTTTTTTAAGTTTTTATTTTTAATTAAATTATAATTGATTTACAACATTGTATTAGTTTCAGGTATACAGCACAGTGATTCGGTCATACATATATACTTTTTCAGATGCTTTTCCCTTATAGGTTATTACAAAATACTGAGTATAGTTCCCTGTGCTATACAGTAGGTCCTTGTTGGTTATGTATTTTATATATAGTAGTATGTATATGTTAATTCCAAACTCCTAACTTATTCCTCCCCCGCTTTCCCCTTTGGTAACCATAAGTTTATTTTCTGTGTCTGTGAGTCTATTTTTGTTTAGTATATAAACATTTAGTATCATTTTGTTTTAGATTCCACATATAAGTGATATCATATTATATTTGTCTTTCTCTGGCTCACTTCACTCTGTAAAATAATCTCTAGATCCATCCATGTTGTTGCAAATGGCATTATTTCAGTCTTTTTTATGGCTGAGTGATATTCCATTTTATATATGTACCACATCTTCTTTATCCATTGATCTGTCGATGGACCTTTAGGTTGCTTCCATGTCTTGGCTATTATAAATAGTGCTGCAATGAACAAAGCTTTCAGAATACAATCAAATATTTTATTAGGATTCTCATAACTGTCACTCAGTAGATAGTCAGAATTTAAATCCAGACTTCATTTAATGTAGCTATACTATACATTAGTAGAGAAGTTTGGGGGACAATGTGTTGAAACAAAAGAAGATTTCATATATACATACCAAACAGCAGAGAAACATCTGTGATTGAGTGTCACCCCGTCTCAGAGGCTTGGAAAGATACAGGGTTGTGTTTTTTTCATTTCCTTTAGAAAATTTTGTTAATTTGGTTTGGTCAGGTTTTTCACTTTAAAATTAGCTAACAATCACAAAACTCTCAAAACATAATTAAGGAGGTCAGAATCAAGTCAAACATTGCTGTTGTGAGGTCCTCTGTCATTTTAATTAAAAATAATATAATGCTTAAGCCATTGGGAACATAAGAAAAATATCCATATTTAGACATGTTCAACTACTTCTCCTTGATTATTTGCCTCATCCCATATACATTGCAAGTCCTCACATGACAATGCTATTAATGTGAGAGAGAGTGAGGGAGAGACACAGAGACAGAGAAACAATGACAGAAAGATAGAGAAAGAGAGAGAGAGAGAGAGGGAGATGGGGTGGGAAGTAGGGAGATGAAGGAAAGGAAGGAGAAGAGAAGGAGGCCGAGAAAGATATTTTAACTCTGAGACTCAAGCTTCAGAGCTACAGGATATATACAAGAATGTATACATAGTAGGTGAGCAATAAATGTATGTTGGCTGAATTACCTTACTTGAGATGTTTCACTGCATCTCCATTCACAACATTATTTTACAATACCAAGAAATTGGAAAGGAAGCCAATAACCAACAAAAGTTCCTTAAAAAAAAAAAAAAATCTATGGTGCACCCATCCATTAAAAACAATGTTACAGAAGTACATGGACAGACATTAAGAAATATTCAATATATTAAAGATTAAAAGTACGTCAAAAATATAGGCAATAAAATCACATTTTTGTTTAAATCTATGTTTTGAAGGAAATGAATCAATAGTAGTTATTCAATAGTAGTTATTTCTAGGTGATACGAGTATAATGTTTTTGCTTATGGCACATCGACATTTCTGAATAACTTACTTATTAAAACAAAGCAAAAGTATAATGTTACTTTAAAAATAAGAAAATAAAATACCATTCAGTTGGGATATTTGTGTAGCCTCATAAGAAATTCAGTCAGAGGCGTGTGTGTTTTGCACATGGATAGATGGGGGTTGGTGTTGGATATCTAGGAGCATTTCCACTTTTAGATCATCACGTGCACCTAGGTTGAATTTTGGAATGATTGAGAAAGACTTTAAGGGTATCAAAACCTGCGTCCCAGTCTTCAGAGATTCTGACTTATTTCATCTTGAGCTGAGGCCTGAGTATGAACCTTTTTAAAAGCTCTGCCAGTGATTCTAATTTGCATCCAAGGTTGAAAGATACCACCTTAATCTTTTCTTTTCTTTTCAAAATAAATCTCATCCCAAATCAGGCCTCTTTCTGCATTAAAATATAGATGCACAACTAGGAATGACCCTTCATTTATTCTAGGGCATGTCATCGTCCACTTCCTTAATCTACCTACATCTTGTGTATTCTCTATCTCCTGATTCACATCCTGCATTTGTTTGAAAACAAAATATAAATTCCTTTCGAACCACTTCATAATAGCACAAAAAGTTTCAAAAGTACTTCCCACAATGTTACTTTGCCAATAGGTATTCTCATTTTATATTAATACATTCAATTGCTCTGCTCTCCCCCATTATATAATAGCTTCTATAGCCCAAGCCCCCCAACTCCACCCCCAATACCCAGAAACACACAGTTCCACTCCTGTGTGAGCACATATTCAGTTCATTAATCAGTTTTGTAACTCTAAAATGTACATATATGTTAATCTTCTATAAATGCCTGATTTTAGACAGAACTGCATCCACATGAGATCAAAACCTTTGTTAAATTCTGATTACTTTTTTACTACCCTCAAATCACCTTGGTCAACATTTCTTAGCCATGAAGTCCAGTCTGCTGAAATTGTCTGTAGTATACCAAGTGGTGGAGCTAACCTGAGACTACCATCTCACTTTCTCTTCTAATGTTTTGAACTCTGGTAGATGAAAAATGACTGCAGTTAATCCACCATGTCACCTCATAGGCAATAAAAATACCTAGCACTGAAGTAGCACTTTTCATCAAAAGGACTCCAAGCATCTTATACACGATTTTCTCAGGAAGCCTCACAACAGCCATGAACACTAGGTAGGCAGTTCTCATTATCCCCATGTTCCCTACTGAGAAACCATAGCATGGAGAGGTAAATTTGCTCAAGTTCACACAGGATGTAACTGAAATTTTTGCTTTTCAAGGATGTAACTAAATATTTTGCTATCCATCCAACGCGTGTTAAGTTAAAATCTTACTTTTACTTTTTAAGGTAAAAAGATTTTTATCATCTGGAATATTGTTCAAAAGTCTAAGAAAATCATTTATGTTCTCTAGAGCCCCTTATTACTTAACTGATTTTTGATAGTATTTGCTAATGACTTTTTCATTATTTATATCTAAATTAAAATACACCATCTTACTAGCTACTGTTACCTAATGCTGAATGTATTGGTCTCTTGCCCCATTCGCACATAAGTGAAACCTTACCAAACACAACAGGTTTTTAAAAAATAATTTGTAGCATTACTGTATTGCCTTACAGCCTCCAAAATAATTATATTTTTTCAATAAGAATTGTCACTAAATTGTACCATGATATAAACTCTGTCCTTTCTACAGAGGCAAAGGTTAATAACTACCAAAAATAGCATTCCCCGTCCTTTGTGGAATAGTGCTAGTGAAAAAGGAAAACGTTGGTGTTCATTTGTCCAAATAGTATTACACTGAGAAACTATATCATCATAAGTTCAAGGACTTCAGCAGCCTAGCACATACTCCTTTCTAACTCACTCAATAGAAGCATTGCCTATTCATTGAAGATAACTACATGATTTTAAGTTTATCTAGCAGAGAGTTTTGATTATGTTTCAAAACTTCCCCAGGTCATTTAAAGGTAAAATTGTTAGTATTTTATTCATACTCATACGCTAACTATATAAAATGTCCATATAGCATAAGGTTCAGAGGAAAAAGTGGTGCTATAATAAAGAAAAAAATATATATTTAATCATATCCCATAAACTGGATAATTAAAAACTGTTATTTTAGTATCAAGTGTGATCTTTATTATGTATTTGATTACCTAATTATAACTAGGAGTTTGTAAGTTCCATAAATCAAGGAATTATCTAATTTATACTTAGAACCTTGGCAATGTCTGGTACACTGTCATATACAACATTTTTTGTGCTTTGCAATGTTCGTTAAATAAATGAAAGAATGAGTGAGTGAATGGTTAAGTGAAGAAAAGCATTTGAAAAATAAGTAAAGTTCTTTGAATACTAGGAAAATGTGAGTCTTGAAGCTTTAAGGAAGAAAGAGGGTGAGTGGAGACGAAAACCCTGATATTCAGTAACGTTAAAGGAAGATATACACTACAGAATGTACAATTAGGTTGATGTTAAATGTTTCACAGGATTTTATAAAATTTAAATTTTAATACCCATTTTATGTTAAAAAAAAAAAGAAAGTTAACTTGTTTGAAATAGCAAAATGCAGAGAAAATAATTGTTGGGTTTCAGAAAGTTTCCAGAGCTGTTAATATGTAAAACAATACTAAAACACTACAATGTATGAGCTAATCTCCTGGAACAAGAAGTAGAAAAGATAATTTAAGAAATTGAATCACTTGCAAATATTTTGATTGATTTTACATTTCACACACATACACATATGCATGAGGATATTTTCACTCATTTATTATTCATTCATTTACTCATTTATCCAGATATTTTTTGTGTGCCTAATATATGCTTTTTACTCATTTCCTGTCCTTAAGGAAACTATAAACTTCTTGAGGGATCTAAATCTTAATAACCATGTAAATGAATGGAAATTTTTGATTTTAATATGTATCAAGAGAGAGAAGTAAGTGATGCTCTAAGAGAATAAAGGGAATAAAAGAATAAAGCTGATAGATTAGTTTAATAAGACCCTAATACATCATCCTTCTTGTATCTTCCTAGCTACTCATAAACCTGAAGAGGGTGGAGAAGACCATATGATTTGGTAGCATTTCACAAACAAGGCACGATAAGTGTGCTGCTTCTACCCTCCCTCTTTTCTCCCTTCACAAAAATAAATCAATTCCCCAATATACAGATTTAAATATACAGAATAAAAATTGGATGTATTTGGTGAGTACATGAGGAAAAGCAGAAGATATGCAGCCCTTTAACAGCAATTTTTATATTAACATAAAAAATCTATTTCCACTAGTTTTAGACATGAATCAAAACTCAAAAGACATAACTATTTTAAATCGAACATCATACACTCATTGACTTTGTTTAATCAGAAGTTGGTTCAAGTTTAAAAGTCACAGGAGAGGAGTTTTTAATTGTGTATCTGTACAAACCCAAGAAAAAAATGTACTGGGAATTCTTTTGCATTACTTTAAAAATGTTCTAAAAGTAATAAGCAAGAGCTTATTATTTGGACTCTGTAATTCACAAACATTAAAATGAGAAGAAATCTTAGTGATCATAAATATGTTGCATTCCTTCATCCCCCAAACCCTATATCTTAAATGAGGGACGTCAAGGCCAGAGAGACTGAGGAATATATTAGAAACCCAAGTCTTCTGAAAAGGATAGGGAAGAGCATAGCATGATGGGAAAAATATGTGCCTAGAAGTCAGACAGATATAGGCTTTAGTCTTCCCTCTGTCAGTTATATTATTTATCACCTTTATTTAGAATGCCCTTCCACACCACTGACTTTGTCTTTTCACCTTTCAAGCTTCATCTCAAGTTTAACTTACAACTTTGTCTTTACTGCACCCACTCTACTCTTAGAGCCGATAATATTTGTTTTTGCAGTTAATATCACAAGATTAGTTTTCCCTATCAAGCACTCAAGGGCAAGGTGCTTGTGCTACCTATCTGATTATGCATTATTTGTCTTTGTACCAATTTTTAAGTCTTTTGCAAATATGAAATGTCTCAAAGGTTTTATTCAACCCATTAATTAATGAGGAAACAAGTAAGATGTTAAAAATGGCTCTGAGAGGGCTTCCCTGGTGGCACAGTGGTGGGCTTCAATGGTGGCGCAGTGGTTGAGAGTCCGCCTGCCGATGCAGGGGTCACGGGCTCATGCCCCGGTCCGGGAAGATCCCACATGCCGCGGAGCGGGAGAGGCCGCAACAGTGAGAGGCCCGCGTACTGCAAAAAAAAATAATAATAATAACAAATAAAAATGGCTCTGAGAACATTTGAAGAGATAGGTATTTGTAAACAATTTAATAAAGGAATGTTAAGATGAAAATGCTAAGTAAAATACAGACCTGATTGATTACCAATAGGGCAATGAACCATAACCTTCTATATTTTGTTAAAAATCTTTATTGGAGTATAATTACTTTATGATATGTTAATTTCTGCTGTATAACAAAGTGAATCAGCTACACATACACATATACCCCATATCCCCTCCCTCTTGTGTCATCCTCCCACCTTCCCTATCCCACCCCTCTAGGTGGTCACAAAGCACCCAGCTGATCTCCCTGTGCCATGAAGCTACTTCCCACTAGCTATCTATTTTACATTTGGTAGTGTATATATGTCCATGCCACTCTCTCGCTTCGTCCCAGCTCACCCTTCCCCCTCCCCGTGTCCTCAAGTCCATTCTCTACATCTGCATCTTTATTCCTGTCCTGCCCCTAGGTTCTTCAAAACCACTTTTTTTTTTTTTTTTTTTTTTTTTTAGATTCCATATATATGTGTTAGCATACGGTATTTGTTTTTCTCTTTCCGACTTACTTCACTCTGTATGACAGACTCTAGGTCCATCCACCTCACTACAAATAACGCAATTTTGTTTCTTTTTATGGCTGAGTAATATTCCTTGTATATATGTGACACATCTTTATCCATTCATCTGTTGATGAACACTTAGTTTGCTTCTATGTCCTGGCTATTGTAAATAGAGCTGCAATGAGCATCATGCTACATGACTCTTTCTACATTATGGTTTTCTCAGGATATGTGCCCAGGAGTGGGATTGCTGGGTCGTATGGTAGTTCTATTTTTAGTTTTTTAAGGAACCTCCATACTGTTCTCCATAGTGGCTGTATCAATTTACATTCCCACCAACAGTGCAAGAGGGTTCCCTTTTCTCCACACCCTCTCCAGCATTTATTGTTTGTAGAGTTTTTCATGATGGCCATTCTCACCAGTGTGAGGTGATACCTCACTGTAGTTTTGATTTGCATTTCTCTCATGATTAGTGATGTTGAGCATCCTTTCATATGTTTGTTGGCAATCTGTATATCTTCTTTGGAGAAATGTCTTTTTCGGTCTTCTGCCCATTTTTGGATTGGGTTGTTTGTTTCTTTTGGTATTGAGCTGCATGAGCTGCTTGTAAATTTTGGAGATTAATCCTTTGTCAGTTTCTTCATATGCAAATATTTTCTCCCATTCTGAGGGTTGTCTTTTCATCTTTTTTATGGTTTCCTTTGCTGAGCAAAAGCTTTTAAGTTTCATTACGTCCCATTTGTTTATTTTTGTTTTTATTTCCATTTCTCTAGGAGGTGGGTCAAAAAGGATCTTGCTGTGATTTATGTCAAAGAGTGTTCTGCCTATGTTTTGCTTTAGGAGTTTTATGGTATCTGGCCTTACATTTAGTTCTTTAATCCATTTGGAGTTTATTTTTGTGTATGGTGTTAGGGAGTGTTCTAATTTCATTCTTTTACATGTAGCTGTCCAGTTTTCCCAGCACCACTTATTGAAGAGGCTGTCTTTTCTCCACTGTATATTCTTGCCTCCTTTATCAAAGATAAGGTGACCATATGTGCACGGGTTTATCTCTGGTCTTTCTATCCTGTTCCATTGATCCATATTTCTGTTTTTGTGCCAGTACCATACTTTCTTGATTACTGTAGCTTTGTAGTATAATTTGAAGTCCGGGAGCCTGATTCCTGCAGCTGTGTTTATTTTGTTTGTTTTTTTTGTTTTTAACATCTTTATTGGAGTATAACTGCTTTACAATGGTAGTTTCTGCTTTATAACAAAGTGAGTCAGCTATACATATACATATATCCCCATATCTCTTCCCTCTTTCCTCTCCCTCCCTCCGACCCTCCAAATCCCACCCCTCTAGGTGGTCACAAGGCACCGAGCTGATCTCCCTGTGCTATGTGGCTGCTTCCCACTAGCTATCTATATTACATTTGGTAGTGTATATATGTACATGCCACACTCTCACTTTGTCCCAGCTTACCCTTGCAGCTCCGTTTTTCTCAAGATTTTTTTGGCTATTCAGTCTTTTGTGTATTCATACAAATTGTGAAATTTTTTGTTCTAGTTCTGTGAGAAATGCCATTGCTAGTTTGATAGGCATTGCATGGAATCTGTAGATTGCTTTGGGTAGTAGAGTCATTTTCACAATATTGATTGTTCCAATCCAAGAGCATGGTATATCTCTCCATCTTTGTATCATCTTTAATTTATTTCATCAATGTCTTATAGTTTTCTGCATACAGGTTTTTTGTCTCCTTGATAGGTTTACTCCTAGGTATTTTATTATTTTTGTTGCAATGGTAAATGGGAGTGTTTCCTTAATTTATCTTTCAGATTTTTCATCATTAATGTATAGGAATGCAAGAGATTTCTGTGCATTAATTTTGTATCCTGCTACTTTACCAAACTCATTGATTAGCTCTAGTAGTTTTCTGGTAGCATCTTTAGGATTCTCTATGTATAGTATCATGTCATATGGAAACAGTGACAGCTTTACTTATTCTTTCTGATTTTGATTCCTTTTATGTCTTTTTCTTCTCTGATTGCTGTGGCTAAAACTTCGAAAACAATGTTGAATAATAATGGTGAGCGTGGACAACCTTGTTTTGTTCCTGATCTTAGTGGAAATGGTTTCAGATTCACCATTGAGAATGATGTTGGCTGTGGGTTTTTCATATATGGCCTTTATTATGTTGAGGTTATTTTCCTCTATGCCTACTTTCTGGAGAGTTTTTATCATAAATGGGTGTTGAATTTTGTCAAAAGCTTTTTTGCATCTATTGAGATGATCATATGGTTTTTCTCCTTCAATTTGTTAGTATGGTTTATCGCATTGATTGATTTGCTTATATTGAAGGATCCTTGCATTCCTGTGATAAACCCCACTTGATCATGGTGTATGATCCTTTTAATGTGCTGTTAGATTCTGATTGCTAGCATTTTGTTGAGGATTTTTACATCTGTGTTCATCAGTGATATTGGCCAGTAGTTTTCTTTTTTTGTGGCATCTTTGTCTGGTTTTGGTATCAGGGTAATTGTGCCCTCGTAGAAGGAGTTTGGGAGTGTTCCTCCCACTGCTATATTTTGGAAGAGCTTGTGAGCATAGGTGCTAGCTCTTCTCTAAATGTTTGTTAGAATTTGCTTGTGAAGCCATCTGGTCCTGGACTTTTGTTTGTTGGAAGATTTTTAATCACAGTTTCAATTTCAGTGCTTGCGATTGGTCTGTTTATATTATCTGTTTCTTCCTGGTTCAGTCCCAGAAGGTTGTGCTTTTCTAAGAATTTGTCCATTTCTTCCAGGTTATCCATTTTATTGGCATATAGTTGCTTGTAATAATCTCTCATGATCCTTTGTATTTCTGCAGTGTCAGTTGTTACTTCTCCTTTTTCATTTCTAAATCTATTGATTTGAGTCTTTTTTTTTTTTTTTCTTGATGAGTCTGGCTAATGGTTTATCAATTTTGGTTATCTTCTCAAAGAACCAGCTTTTAGTTTTATTGATCTTTGCTATTGTTTCCTTCATTTCTTTTTCATTTATTTCTGATCTGTTCTTTATGATTTCTTTCCTTGTGCTAACTTTAGGGCTTTTTTGTTCTTCTTTGTCTAATTGCTTTAGGTATAAGGTTAGGATGTTTATTTGAGATGTTTCTTGTTTCTTGAGGGAGGATTGTATTTCTGTAAACTTCTCTCTTCGAACTTCTTCAAGAGTTGCATCCCATAGGTTTTGGGATTGTCTCATAGGTTTTGGGTCATCGTGTTTTCATTGTCATTTGTTTCCTGGTATTTTTTATTTCCTCTTTGATTTCTTCAGTGATCTCTTGGTTATTTAGTAGTGTATTATTTAGCTTCCATGTGTTTGTATTTTTTACAGATATTTTCCTGTAATTCATATCTAGTCTCATAGTGTTGTGGTCAGAAAAGATACTTGATATGATTTCAATTTTCTTAAATTTACCAAGGCTTGATTTGTGACCCAAGATATGGTCTATCCTGAAGATAGTTCCATGAGCACTTAAGAAGAAAGTGTATTCTGTTGTTTTTGGATGGCATGTCCTATATATAACGCTTAGTCCATCTTGTTTAATGTATCATTTAAAGCTTGTGTTTCCTTATTTATTTTCATTTTGGTTGATCTGTCCATTGTTGAAAGTGAGGTGTTAAAGTCCCCTACTATTATCGTGTTACTGTCAATTTCTCCTTTTATGGCTATTAGCATTTGACTTATGTATTGAGGTGCTCCTATGTTGGGTGCATAAATATTTACAATCGTTATATCTTCTTTTTGGATTGATCCTTTGATCATTGTGTAGTGCCCTTCTTTGTCTCTTGTAATAGTCTTTATTTTAAAGTCTATGTTGTCTGATATGAGAATTACTACTCCAGCTTTCTTTTTTTTCCATTTGCATGGAATATCATTTTCCATCCCCTCACTTTCAGTCTGTATGTGTCCCTAGGTCTGAAGTGGGTCTCTTGCAGAAAGCGTATATATGGGTCTTGATTTTGTGTCCATTCAGCCAGTCTATGTCTGTTCGTTGGAGCATTTAATCCATTTACATTTAAGGTAGCTATCGATGTGTATGTTCCTGTTACCATTTTCTTTATTGTTTTGGGTTTGTTATTAAAGGTCTTTTCCTTCTCTTGGGTTTCCTGCCTACAGAAGTTTCTTTAGCATTTGTTGTAAAGATGATTTGGTGGTGCTGAATTCCCTTAGCTTTTGCTTGTCTGTAAAGGTTGTAATTTCTTTGTCGAATCTGAGTGAGATCCTTGCTGGGTAGAGTAATCTTGGTCATAGCTTTTTCCCTTTCATTCCTTTAAATATGTCCTGCCACTCCCTTCTGGCTTGCAGAGGTTCTGCTGAAAGATCAGCTGTTAACCTTATGTGAATTCCCTTTTGGGTTGCTTGTTGTTTTTCCCTTGCTGCTTTTAATATTTGGTCTTTGTATTTAATTTTTGATAGCTTGATGAATATGTGTCTTGGCGTGTTTCTCCTTGGATTTATTCTGTATGGGACTCTGTGCTTCCTGGACTTGATTGACTATTTCTGTTCCCATGTTAGGAAAGTTTTCAACCATAATCTCTTCAAATATTTTCTCAGTCCCGTTTTTTTTCTGTCTTCTTCTTCTGGGACCCATGTAATTCGAATGTTATTGTGTTTAATGTTGTCCCAGAGGTCTCTGAGACTGTCCTCAATTCTTTTCATTCTTTTTTTTTCTTTATTCTGCTCTGCAGTAGTTATTTCCACTATTTTATCTTCCAGGTCACTTATCCGTTTTTCTGCCTCAGTTATTGTGCTATTGATTCCTTCTAGAGAATTTTTAATATCATTTATTGTATTGTTCATCACTGTTTTTTGCTCTTTATTTCTTCTAGGTCCTTTTAAACATTTCTTGTGTTTTCTCCATTCTATTTCCAAGATTTTGGATCATCTCTCCTGTCATTACTCTGAATTCTTTTTCAGGTAGACTGCCTATTTCCTCTTCATTTATTTGTTCTGGTGGGTTTTTACCTGGCTCCTTCAGGTGCTGTGTATTACTGTGTCTTCTCATTTTGCTTAGCTTACTGTGTTTGAGTTCTCCTTTTCACAGGCTGCTGGTTCGCAGTTCCCATTGTTTTTGGTGTCTGCCCCTAGTGGCTAAGGTTGCTTCAGTGGGTTGGGTAGGCTTCCTGGTGGTGGGGACTTGTGCCTGTGTTCTAGAGGATGAGGCTGGATCTTGTCTTTCTGGTGGGCAGGACTGCATCTGGTGGTGTATTTCAGGGTGTCTGACCTTATTATGATTTTAGGCAGCCTTTCTGCTAATGGGTGGGGTTGTGTTCCTGTCTTGCTAGTTGTTAGGCATGGTTTGTCCAGCACTGTAGCTAGCTGGTCTTTGAGTGGCCCTGGGTCTTAGCGTTGAGATGGAGATTTCTGGGAGAGCTTTCGCCATTTGATTTTACATGGAGCCTGGAGTTCTCTGGTGGACCACTGTCCTGACCTCAGCTCTCCCATCTCAGAGGCTCAGACCTGACACCTAGCCAGAGCACAAAGACCGTGTCAGCCATACGGCTTTTGGGAAGTCTGAGATCTTCTGCCACCGTTTAGTAGGTGTTCTGTAGGAGTTTTTCCACATGTAGATGTATTTCTGATATATTTATGGGGAGGAAGGTGATCTTACTCCTCCACCATCTTGAAGGTCCCTTACTTAACCTTCTATATTTACCGCTGGTCAGAGTTATGTGTATCTCTACCAAACAAACACTTAGAGTTTTATAATGTAATGTGTCAATTCACTAGATATGGGCCTATATTTTATAATAAAGTGATTTGAACAAAATGCATTGCTTAACACTGTGTGATATGTGTGTATATATGTTTTTATATATATATGTGTGTGTATATATTTTTATATATATATATAATATATATATATGCCACCCATATTTTGCCTAATTTCAAAATCCAGCATGTTTTGCCTTAATATCCAAGAAGTTGCATGCAAATGAAAATGTTTGTCAAGTGGATGATTGAACAAATGAGTCAACAATGTTTAGCGTATAATTTAATATGTCTGAACATCAGTTTTCTTATATGTAATGAAAAGTTATACACTTTACCTTATAGGGAAAATAAAAGGATCATAGATAAATATCATATGCCTATTGCCTGCACTCAGTAAATATCACTTCTTGTCTTCTATTTTGCTTACTGTTTAGCGTCATTGATTTCCATGACTCTGTCTTCCAGCTCTCTGATTTGTCTCTCCGTATCATTTAGTCTACTGTTGATTCCTTCTAGTGTATTTTTCATTTCAGTTATTGTATTTTTCATCTCTCTGTGGTTGTTCTTTATATTTTCTAACTCTTTGTTAAAAAACTTCTAACTTCTCCTGTGTATCCTTTCTTCTTCCAAGTTCTTTGATCATCTTTATAATCACTACCCTGAACTCTTTCTTGGGTAGGTTGACTATCTCCACTTATTTTTTCTTCTGGAGTTTTATCTTGTTCCTTCATCTAGAACATGTTCCTGTGTCACCTCATTTTTCCTAAATTGCTGTTTGTATTTTTATGTAACTGGTCAGTTTGTTATGTTTCCCGACCTTGGAGAAGTGATGTTCTGTAGCAGACGTCCTATGCATCCCAGCCGTGCACTCATCCTCTCATCACTTAAGGTACATTCTCTGTGGGTTCCCCCATGAGGTCTGAGTGGGTCCTTCTGTTGTGGCGGGCTGAGTATGTGGGTGGTCCGGTAGGCTTGGTTGTCCCCAGGTCTGGTTGAGTGCCAGGCTCTACCTTGTTCAGAGGCTGCCACTACTGGTTGGTGGGACCAGGTCAAGAGGCGGCTGACTGCAGAGCCCCGGGGGGCCCCCAGGGCTAATGCTGGAGTGAGCTAGAGGGCATGGTCAGGGTCCAGAAGACTCCAGGGCTGTTGCTTCCCTACTGGTGGGTGAAGACAGCTCCTGGAATTAGTGTTGGACTATAGGTAGGCAGAGCTGGGTCCTAGAGTCTGGTTGCAGGCCCCAGGAATCCCAGAGCTGGTGTCAGATCGCTGGTTGGGGGAGGACTGGTTCCTGATACAGTTGGATTTGGGATTCAGGTTCTCCCAAAGCTTGTAGTGGCCTGCTAGTGGGAAGGGCCAGGGGCCAGATGGTCTCAGGGCAGATTCTGGCCTGCTGTGGGTAGACTCATCTGCAGGAATTGGGATTGAGGTTTTCTTGTGTTTGGTGTCTACTCTCTGGTGGTTGATACTGGTCCAGAGGCCACAGCAGGTTCCCTGGAGGGCAGGGCTGGGGCCCAGGGAATTCTGGGACCATTGGCTGCCCACTGGTGGGTAGAGCTGAGTCCTGGGCTCTCTGGTAGGAAGGGCCATGTCCAAAGGCTGCTGGGAGCTCAGGAGGTCTTTAGTCAACCTGTCTGCTGATGGGTGGGTCTGTGTCCCTGCTGGTTATGGGCTGTTGGATGAAGCCAGATCTTGGTGCTGATGAGCTCGAGGGAGGAATACACAATGGTGCCCTCCAGCACCAGCATCCACGTAGTAGAAGGAGCTCCCAATAATGGCTGCTGCCAGTGTCTGTGTCCCCAGGGTGAGCCACCCCCTGCCTCTCTGGGTGACTCTCCAAGACCAGCAGGTAGGTCTGGGCCAGGCTCCTGTCAAATGACTGCTTTTACCCTGGGTCCTGGAGTGTGTGAGATTTTGTGTGAGCCCTTTAAGAGCAAAGTGTCTATTTCCCCCAGCCCTTTGGGACTCCTGAAATTAAGCCTCACTGGCCTTCAAAGCCAAATGCTCTGGGGATTCATCCTGACATGGGGCTCAGTGCTCTCACGCCTGTGGGAGAACCTCTGCAATATCATTATTCTCCAGTTTGTGGGTCACTCACCCAGGGCTATGGGACTCGACTATATTATGGGTCTGTCCTTCCTACTCATCTTGTCATGGTTCCTCCTTTATGTCTTTAGCTGTAGAACACTTTGTGTTTTGGTGGGTTCTAGTCTTTTTTATCCATGGTTGTTCTGCAGATAGTTGTGATTTTGGTGTGTCCATAAGAGGTGAGCTAAAGGTCTTTCTATTTGGTCAATCCTCTATCACTACTGGCCCAGGCACAATAGCAGCAGCCTTGGTATCTGCACCCCAAGCAGCCCAAAGAAGTGTGAAGACAGCCCACACTTTGCTTTCTCATTCTTTAATCAATGTTTTTCCCCGAATGCCTGTTACTTTTCTGTGAACTTCCCCCTAATTAGTGACATACATATTTTCATGTATAAAGTCCAGCTTTATCATGCCTTTACATAGTTTCAGAAACTCCTTAAGTATGAAACACAAGAGGCAGAGACAGCAGTAGCAATGTACATCACAGCTGTAAATTATATTATCTTATTAGTGCAATATCCTGACACCTTGTTTTCTTGCTTCTTATCTTATTTACCCAAGGCTACCATATTTTTTCTCTCAAATTCTCTACCTGTTAGTTTACTCACATATCCCACAAGGTTTCATCTCAGCCATATACTACTTTTTCTTAATTTATTATGCTCCTAGCTGTGGAACAAAGATGGCCTGGAGCACTTTTAAATCAGGGGCATGTGATAGGAATTGTCTTTTTCTTCATGTTTTGTCAGTGGCACAACTGAACCTCCTGTTTTGTTTGCCATTAAGCATATGGTGATGCTAGTCGTCAATTCACAGTATCCCTGTTTTCATGGGAGAGAATTGTGGTGGTGGTAGCAGTTAGCTGGTCATTAAGTCTTTCAATATGCCTTGTCAACCTTCTATTTGCATATTAAACTAATGGCTTCAAGGCTGGAGTGAAGGGGGCATGAAGGAGATCATTATCTTGGAGCAAAAAATAATGCCTTTGCTTCTTGGAGATAATAACACTTTAGGATTTTTTAGTACATCAAAAAGAAGAAAAACAAGGAATAGGAAGCATGAAAGTATGACCTGACGATAACAATCTCAAAGATAATCTAGGTACTCTACGAAGTTTTTTTTCTAGTATTGAAATGTAATTGACATACAATATTATATTAGTTTCAGGTGTACTACGTAGTGATTTTTCCATTTGCATACATTATGCAGTGATCATCACGATAAGTCTAGTAACCATCTGTCCCCAGACAAAGTTATTACACTATTATTGACCATTTTCCTTAGGCTGTATATTACATCCCCATGGCTTATTCATTTTATAACCAGAGGTGTATACCTCTTAATACTCTTTACCTATTTTATGTGCCCTAATTGTCACCTACCCCAGCAACTACCCATTTGTTCTCTATCTATGAGTCTGTTTTTGTTTTGCTTGTTTTGTTTTTAGGATTCCACACATAAGTGAACTCGTACAGTATTTTTCTTTCGCTGCCTGACTTATTTTGCTTAGCATAATACCCAGAAGATCCACCCATGTTGTCATAAATGGAAAGATTTCATTTTTTTATGCCTGAGTAACATTCCATTATATATATATACACACACACACACACACACACACACACACACACACACACACACACACAAACACACACAGCACATCTTCCTATCTATTCATCTATCAATGACCACGCCATATGAGCCAGCAATTTTGCTTCTGGGTATTTACACCAAGAAAACAGAAACAGTTGTTTGAAAAATTATATGCACACTAATGTTCATTGCAGCATTATTTACAATAGGTAGGATATGGAAACAACACAAGTTTTTTTTTTAATATAAATAACTTAAATATTTAACAAAAGATTGATATTGCTGACTGAAAACAAAACATAAAAAGCAAAAAATAAAAACTGTCAACCTCATTGCCACTAGATACAGTTAAACCTGTAATATTTTAAATGACTTTTCTTTGAAATGTACAGAATAAACACATATGATGTGTTACTTTCACGAACTTTGTGATTGACTAAAACTGTGATTGACATAGTACATATTTAAACACCAGAATAGGCAACTGTGATAAAGGTGGAAATAAAACAATCAAGCAAATAAAATTAATTGGCTATCTTGAGGAGATTTATAAAAAGACTAATATGAGACAGGGCTTACTGCGGGTAATTGGTCAATATTCTTTCAATTACTTGGTAAAATTCATGAGTGTAGACATGAGGAACAGAGAATATAGGGTCAAAGAACTAGTAAAACAAATAAAAGAAATAATTATTTTTCCCTTTCCAAGAGTCCACAACAAATGAAGTTGCTTAAGTAAGGTCTGTATCTCACATAAAATTTTACAGGTGAAATTTAAATCGATTTCCTTCTTCTCTACAATAAACTAGTAAATAGTTGATTATCATAAAATAAATCTTTCAAATACTTGGGAACAGTTAAGTATTCTCTTAGTTTTCTTTCTACAATATAAAATTACTTATAAATTAATTTATGAATCATGCACATACCTTTAGAACAAGCATAGTACATAAATCAGCAATTCCCCTTGAGGAATAAACTTGTGTGTTCTTTTAAAATATATGCAAAACTTTCCATTTATATAACATTTTCTTCTGCCAAAGTGCATGGGCAACCTCACATATATCACTCTGATAGCAGCACTTTGTTTATGTTTAGCATCTTTATACAAAAAAATGCAAACCAGTTTGGAGACAAATTCAGTCTTTACAACTGTTGTAAGAGACAGGCAAAATCTTCCCTAAATATAGGAGCAGTATTAGTGTTTTCTCTTATACATTTCCGTGGATCAAAATTTAGGGCAGCATTCCATTGGGGAAAGAAGGAAGGGAAGCGAGGAAAGAAAAAAGGGAAGAAAAGAATGAAACCTCTAAAGAAAAAATAAAAACACTATGTCATTCTTTATTCACTATTAATTATTTCCTCTCATTTTCTCTCATTTATTCCTCTCATGGATTCTCTGATGTTTCCTTGATCCCCAAATTATCCTTTCCAGGACTCAGGCTCCCTTTCATTTTAATGGCCCATTCTCCTTTACATTGTGTAATTCAGAGTGTCACCTAAACCTCTTAAATACTAATTCCTTTGTTAAGTCTAACTGACTTCCATCCTCATAACTTCCCTAGCCACATCTCTAGAAGGAACTTCTTTTTTTTTTTTTTGATGTAAGGGCATGCTCATTCTTCCAGGCACTTGGAATCAGAATTTCTTTGTCATCTTTGATTTTATATTTCAGTATGTAGTTGTTACCAAATTTTGCTGGTCACATCATCATCATATCTAGCTTATCACTCCCTTCCTTCTAATTTTAATAATGATCAAACTAGTTTAATCCTTGTTTCTTCTCACTTGGATTTTTATAACAAATCTTAAGTTGATGCCTGTGTATCTTGTCTTTTCCTTTACCAGTCTATGCACAATGCTTCTGTATTACTTTGTTAGATTATGAAGCCCAATTTATTTGGTACTTCAAGATTATGAACAGATTATTCACCCTGACATGTATGACCTTCAATAGTATGTCCTGATACTTATTTTCAGCTAGATTTATTTTTCATATATACCTTAGCCTCATAGATTCTGTCCTGCACTGTGTGCTTTCCTTCCTCTCTGTTTTAATGCATGCAGTATCCTCCACCAGGAAACTCTTCTCGCTTTGGAATGCCTAAACCCTCTATTACTCCTCCTAATCCATTAAAATTCTGTCCTGCCTTTGGTTTTCAAAAGCAATATCATTCAGTAAATGTCCTAAGTTTTCCTAATCCTCATAATAAAATGTTTTCCCCCCTTCCTTTGACTACACGTGCATTTAGGCTTGTACTTTTTAGAGGCACCTAATTTTACCTCCCTGTAATGTATATGTGTGTACTTCTCTAATTTCTTTTATCAAATCTTAGAGCCATTGTGAACAAGGATGTTGAGAAAATACTCACTGTTCAAGGAATGACTGTGGTCTTGTGGTATACTCCTAAGTCACTCCCAAGCATACACAGAAAAAGGTGGAGAAGATGGTTTAAAAAAACACACAAAAAGCCTGGTTTAAAACAAAAAAATCTCTGTCCCTACTGGGTTTACATTTGTGTGACCGAAGACTAGTCTAGGATATTCAAATCAATGAAGGTACAAAAGCACATAGTAAATCTTTCAGCAAAATACTTATTCGGCTGGAAAAGAGAGAGTCACACACTGTGGCCTTTATGGTTTGGCTCAAAAGCAAATCCATAGTCACCTTTGTGTTTTTAACCATGCATCAAAGCATGCTCTTAAAGAGCGGGAACTATTACACATATATGAATGTTTGTATCCTGAGAAGGTCACATGCAGTTTCAGTCATTGTAGTTGGCCTCATCCATTTCCTTTGAATCCTGTTAAGACAGAGAAGGGCCACCTGATAGAGTTCTTGAGGCGGTCGTTTCTCTTTGGGGCCCCACATCATACTACAAACTACTTTAAAATGTTCCTGGAAGGAATAAATCTTTAATTTAAAATGAATCCTCACTGCAGAAGCTTGAATGTACTTGAAATATCTGAGAAACCCTTGAAGTTATGAATATATAAAACCTCAAAGCTAGCCATTTTATAAATAAAAATCATAAATTTGTAATCAAAAGAAGATTTCCTCAGTGTAGGCTCCTAAATGTTTTATATCTGATATTCAGTGAAAGGTTTGCTTTTGTGGATGCCTTATCCTTGATGCCCTGCTCATCCTATGTGTCTTAATCTCAGATACCATTCCAGCATGTGTATATAATTGATTTTGTAGAACTTAGAGTCCAATCCTGGCATCCAGCCTGACTTTTATAGAAAATATAGCAGTTCAATCATTTAATTTTTTTTGTCTTCGATTTACATTGTTTCTGAACTGTGTTAAAAAACACCTTCTTGGGCTTCCAAAAGAGAATTTCAGAAAGAATATTTTGAGATGAGATTTCTCTTTAAAGTTCAAGTGGATAATAGGGTCTTGTAAGACTCCTCTGGTAGAAGATAGCCCTGAATTTGCTGGGGTTTTCTACTTCAGGTGATAAAATATCCCATTAGCTTAATATTTGGGGGAGAATACCATTTTATTGCTAAAAATATAGACATTTATTTAATTTTTATCAAAGATACATTTTAAAAGTCACATTTTTAAAAATTGATGTATTTATTTATTTTTGGCTGAGTTGTATCTTTGTTGCTGGGCACAGGCTTTCTCTAGTTGTGGCGAGTGGAGGCTACTCTTCGTTGTGGTTTGTGGGCTTCTCATTGCGGTGGCTTCTCTTCGTTGTGGAGCACGGGCTCTAGGCACGCAGGCTTCAGTAGTTGTGGCACGCAGGCTTCAGTAGTCGTGGCTCGCAGGCTCTAAAGAGCAGGCTCAGTAGTTGTGACATGCAGGCTCAGTAGTTGTCACTCACGGGCTCTAGAGTGCAGGCTCAGTAGTTGTGGCTCATGGGCTTAGTAGCTCTGCGGCATGTGGGATCTTCCCGGACCAGGGCTCGAACCCGTGTCCCCTGCATTGGCAGGCATATTCTTAACCACTGCACCACCAGGGAAGCCCTAAAAGTCACATTTTTGTCACCAGTTTCCAATTGCTATCTGGAATCCAGTTTAAAATGTTTAAAGATATAATATATTTTTAAGTCCACGAGAAGATAAGAAAGCCTATAGGAAATATTTTAAACTTCCTGTTACTATCAAACCCTTGTCTATAGAATTCTACTTTTAACAATGCACAGTCTAGAAGGAAACCAGAAAACCAAAAACATAGAAGAAGCTAAGGAAAATGAATTGGAAAATAGCCACTATGTTAGAATATTCAAAGAAAACTATAGATCTCAAACTATTTCAAGAGTATACACCCATGATTACAAGTAACTCGGAGATTTTTTAAACTCTTCATAATGTAGTTACACATTAAATGAAACTTTTATTTTTTTTATCCTAGTTCAAATATTTTCCTGTAAAAGGTCAGCACACATTGCCTAATTAACTTCGGAGGTGAGCAGAGCCTATAAGACCAAAGGCACAAGGAACTTCAAATAAGTACTGTACTCTAGTTGGTAAAGTTGGTTCCTATCAAGTACAGGTTAACAATTCAGAAAACCTTATATACGTAAAATGAAATTCAACAATTAAGTAAATGGGTGGCAGACAGTGGGAGCTAGGTTTCTCACTATTGGCATGGGGGCTTCTAGATAAGCAAGGGAGAAGGTTAGAATGATCCGTGTTGTAATTGCAATTAAAGACATGAACATGAACTCATGTTTAGCATAAAATAGATACCAATAGATAGATACATATAGAATTATCTACAGATATGTGTACATACCTGGGTTAGTATATACACATATATTTCCTTTTCTATGAGCTTCAGGAGCCTCAAAGCCACACCCCACTAGCAATAAGCACACTCCACCCAGATCTTGGTTTCTCTAATAAAAGGAGAAATGGTTGATTCTAGGGCTTGAATGGGGAATATATCATATTATCATAGAATATCTTGTACTGCCAGAGAGCAAAGTAGTGTTAAAATCCAAACCAAACCAAACAAACAAAATCAATGATGGGGATGTATCAAAGGGGCACAGGAGACAATAGAAAGACCTCCTAATAGCCATAGCTAGAACCATATGAGCAACAAAATTTAAAACATAGCATTAGATTAAAACCTAATTTATAAAATATCTTTAAATCCATACTTATATAAATTAATGATTGAATAAATGAATCATTGGAGGGGAGTAGACAGTTATCCTGTACAGAAGAATCTCAAATGATTTACGTAGATACTGTCTCCCCAAAAGAAGTGGAACATAACTTCCCACTCCTTAAGCTTCACATAGGACCTCCTTCTAAAGAAAGCACTATGGAAAGCAGAGGAAAGAATAACTTTATAGCAGAGAAACCTGACAAACACTCTGTTGGCTAGGTGACTAAAGTCAAGTCAACAGTGATAGAAGTCATGTTGATAGCATGTGCTCTTGACATGACCTGAGAATGGTACTTCGTCTCTCTGTATTCTTTTTCCTAAAAATCCATGACCCCAATCTAATCATGAGAAAAACATCAGACAATTCCCAACTGAGGGACAGTCAACAAAACATCTGACCAATAATCCTCAACACTGTCAAGGTCATCAGAACCAAGGAAAGAAACATCTAAGAAACTGTCACAATCTAGGAGCCTAAGGAGACATGATGACTAAATGTAATGTGGTGTCCTGGATGGGACGCTGGAAAAGAAAAAGTGAAAAATGTTCCATAATAATGTAAGATGCTAACAATAGGGGAAATTGGGTGTGGGCTATATGAGAACTCTGTACACTTTTTCATAGCTTTTGTAAATCTAAAACTATTCTAAAGTAAAAGTTTATTTTAAAAAAATAGTAAAACTTTTTCCAGGTGATGGACATGATCTGTGTTTGACGCTAATGGTATTTACACAACTGTCAGAATTCATAGAACTGGGCACATAGCAAAAGGTGAATTATAACCTGTGTACATTACATCTCAATAAACTTTTCAAACTGTCTGGTGGCTTGTGGTTGTCAGGAAATCTGTGAAAGTGATAAACCTCAGAGAATGTCTCTCTTTAAATAGCAGTGATGAATAAGAAAATGATGTAACTATTGCATTACCTGGAGGCACCATATCAGTGATTAGATTGGAGTACTTTCAATTGATTTTAAATATATTACATGTAGAGTTAGATGTCAGGGAATAATTGCAGTCACTATCACCTTGTTTAAAATACATTGCAATGAATGATATGACTGATAAGTGGTTAATATCCAAAATATACAAATAGCTCATGCAGCTCAATATCAAAAAAACAAACAGCCCAATTTAAAAATGGACAGGAAAACTGAATAGACATTTTCCCAAAGAGAGCATGCAGATGACCAACAGGCACATGAAAAGATGCTCAACACTGCTAATCATCAGGAAAATGCAAATCAAAACCACAATGAGGTATCACCTCACACCTGTCAGAATGGCTGTCATCAAAAAGAACACAAATAACAAATGTTGGTGAGGATGTGGAGAAAAGGGAACCCTTGTACACCATGGGTGGGAACGTCAGTTGGTGCAGCCACTGTGGAAAACAGTTTGGAGGTTTCTCAGATAACTAGAAAATACCATATGACCCAACAATTCCACTCCTGGGTATATATTCAAAAGAAACAAAGACAGTAATTTGAAAAGATATATGCACCGCAATGTTCACAGCAGCATTTACAATTTCCAAGATATGGAAGAACCTAAGTGTCCATCAACAAATGAATGGATAAAGAAGTGGTATACAAACACAGACACACACACACACACACACACACACACACACAGTGGAATACTACTTAGCCATAAAAAAGAAGAAAATTTTGCCAGTTGCTACAACATGGATGGACTTGGAGGGTGTTATGCTAACTGAAATAAGTCAGAGAAAGACAAATACTGTATGATATCACTTATAGGTGGAATCTAAAAAATACAACAAATTAGTGAATATAACAATAAAGAAACAGTCACAGATATAGAGAACAAACTAGTGGTTACCCGTGGGTAGAGGGTAGGGGAGAGGGGCAATATAGGGGTACAGGATTAAGAGGTACAAACTATTATGTGTAAAATAAGCTACGAGGATATATTGTACAACATGGGAAATATAGCCAATATTTGATAATAACTATAAATGGAGTATAGCCTTTAAAAACTGTGAATCACTGTATTGTACACCTGTGACATATAATATTGTACATCAACAATACTTCAATTTTAAAAATAAATAAACTACATTGCAATGCAAAGTAATACTTAAGAAAATAGTGTTGGAGCCGATCCACCTTAGATCTGAGTCCCAGTTCTTCCACTTACTAGCTGTGCAAACTTGGACACATCATTTCACTCACCAAAGCCTCAATATGTACATCAGCACAATGAGAATAATAATACTTACATCATAAAATATTTAAGGATTAAATAAGATAAATCAAATTTAGAGCTAAGTATCATGCATAAATTAGTGGAGGTGCTCTATTAGTGGTAGAGCACCATTATGTTTATTATAATGTAATTTTATGTTTATAACAGTGTGAGTGTGTAAAATGGAGATAAACGGAAGGGTCAGAGTAGTAGAAACTCTAATTGAAAGGCAGGCCCACCCTCCCAGTAGTTTTCAAAACACAGTGTGTTTTTTACTCTGGCTTCCCATATAATGTTAAACTAAGAATGAATGTTAAACGCAATCTGGTTGGGTTGTAACAATTCCATTTCGATTTGAGGGAATAAACAGTCTAATTAGTGAACTTTTGCAATGACCAATTTGCTTCTCCTAGAAATCTAGGGTAAAGGGCTCACTTAGTGGTTTTTACCTACACAAAATAAACTGTTTTTTCCTTCCTGATAAATTGTGTAACTCATAGGTCAATAATAGTATCATGCATCACAAGTCCTTTCTCATGCCTCACAGTGCCTCAGGGCGCCCATTCTAATGTGATCTGTCAGCCCCTACCTAACAGATTTAGTTCTTACTTGTAATATATTAATAGCTTCATTTTTAGATTTTGCTTTCTTCCCAAATAGCAGTAAGAAATTGATTGCCAGCTCACTGAGTTGAGAATGGAAGCAGATTGTTGAGCATGAATTACAATTATAAAAACAGCATCACGACTGCAGATTTGAATATGATAAATAAGAGAGAACTTACAAAGGAGTTGGGGAGCCAGCTGGGGTGATTTTCTATTAGAAATGGAAGAGATGGGACTTTCTGGTACGTTTTTAAGCTTCAGAAATAGTTGCCGAGGCATGCAATAGGAAATTACCATCTACTTCAAAAGATGTAAACATTTATTTTGCTTTTATTCTAAAGCATGGTAGTTCTCACAGGTCCTTAAAAATGCACAGTGGGAAAAAAATGGGTCCTTATTTAATCTACGTTAAGTGAAAGAGTAGAAAATAGATATGGAATTAAAAGACCTATATTCATATACTGCCTTCATTACTCTGCCAGTATAACATCAGGGATGATAAAGTCATTTAATCTGCTTAAATTAGCAGGTTTTGTACAGTCTGTCTCACAAGGTTTTGGTGAGTTTCAAATCAATCCATGAAGTAAAGAATTGATAAACTAGACTTCATTAAAATTGAAATTTCTGCTGTGCAAAAGACACTGTCAAGAGAATAAGACAAGCCTCAGACTGGGAGAAAATATTTGCAAAAGACATATCCGATAAAAGACTTTTATCCAAAGTACACCAAAAAAAGAAAAAAAAGAAAAAAAAACCTCTAAAAGCTCAACAATAAGAAAATGAACAACCTAGTTTAAAAATGGAAAAAAAAACCTGGACGTCTGACCAGAGAAGAAATACAGATGGCAAGTAAGCATATGAAAAAAATTGTTCCTAATCATATGTCATTAGGGAATTACAAATTAAAACAACAATGAGATACTACTACACACCTATTAGAATGGAGAAAACCCAAACCAAATGCTAATGAGGATTTGGATCAACAGGAACTCTCATTCATTGCTGGTGGGAATGCCAAATGCTACAGTCACTCTGGAAGACAGTATGCTGTTTTCTCACAAGACTAAGCATATTTTACCATACAATCCAGAAATCCTGTTTCTTGGCACATACCCAGAGTTGCTGGAAACTTATGTCTGCATACTGTACTTTATAGCAGCTTTGTTCATAATTGAAAAAACTTGGAGGCAACCAAGATGTACAGTAGGTGAATGGATAAACAAACTGTGGTACATCCAGACAAGGGGATAATACTTAGCACTAAAAAAGATGAGCTACCAAGCCATGAAAGACGTGGAAGAACCATAAATGCATATTACTAGGTGAAAGAATCCAATCTGAAAAGGCAACATACTGTGTGATTCCAAATGCATGACATTCTGGAAAAAGCAAAACTATGGAGACAGTGAAAAGATCAGTGGTTGCCAGGGTCTGAGGGCAGGGAAGGATCAATAGGCAGAGCATAGAGGATTTTAGGACAGTGAAACTTTTCTGCATGATACTAATAGTGGACGCATGTCATTATATTACATTTGTCCATACTCATAGAATGTAGGACTCTAACAATGAACCCTAATGTAAACTATGAATTTGGGTGATGATGATGTGACAGTGTAGGTTCACCGATTGTAACAATTATACCATTCTGGTGAGGAATGTTGATATTGAGGGAGACTGCATGTGTGGGGGCAGAGGTATATGGGAAGCCTCTGTATCTTCCTCTCAATTTTGCTATGAAACTAAAAGTCTTAAAAAAAAATAGAGGGCATTAAAAAAATATGTAGTATGTGGATCACCTGCATTAGAATCACTTCCGGGCAGTGGTGCTTGTTTTTAATGCAGATTCTCAGACCTCTTATTAGTCCTACAGAAACTTAATCTTTGGACATGGGACAAGATAATCTGAATTTTTAATGGGCTATCCAGATGGTTATTAAGAATAGGATAGCCATATGATTAATCCTCCAAAGTCAAGATATTGAGAGAAAGAAGCATTGTTAATAATTATACCAGGACTTCATTCAGGCAAACTAGCACATATGGTTACCCCATATAAGAACACCAACTTCAGAACTGCTACCTACAACAGTGATTCTCATTCCCAGATGCACATTGCAATTATCTGGGGTGCTTTTAAAAACAATGACGCACAGGACCTCTCCAAAACTCTTAAATCAGGCACTGACATTTTAACATAGCTTCCCAGATGATTCTAAGTGGACTCGTCTGATCCCCATTAAATCCTTGAACAAGTTCCTTTTTTATAAGAGGGAAAAAAACCCTTTGTTAGAAAAATAAAGACAACTTTGTCACATTTTTGAAAAATCTGGGATCATATTGCCTAAAGATAACAGTAGCATCCTATAGCTCATGGGCCCTATGTTAAGTTAGAAGAATATACTTTTATATAGTACAACATAAGGTTTTATGGGTTGAGATAGCATGAGTAACATGAAACACACTTCTGGGAGAAAAAGAGAACATCTGGGGTCAATGGCACAGATGCGAAAAGGCTTCCATTACTCAGAGGAATCACGTTTCCAGGCCTCTGGAAAAAATCAGTGGCAAGAGAAGAGGAAGGGCTATTGATTGAGGGCACATAGTTAAAAGGGAGGCAAGAAATTACTCACAGGTGTGAGACCATGTTCCTCATGAAAAGGGTGAGCCTCATAAAGGGGTATCTGGGAAAGAGGAAGTGATAGAGGTAAGTGCTTTCAAGAAAAAGTCATGACCATTTTTCAAGGCCTGATGTTGGGTTCTGCAGTGGGAGAAAGCACCCTGGGGCATGAGTGAGTTCTGATTTGGGTTTGATGATCACCTTCAGAAGTCATCCTCAGGTTTCTAGTCCTTGAATTCTTTTCTCTTAAGTAATGTCCTCTTCTTCTCCTATATACCTAGGGTCGATTCATGGAAATCTAGCTAAAGAATTAGATAGTTATGAGGGTTTCATGATGGACCACTGAGAGGGCAAGAAAATGTATCATGAGACAATAGTATCAAGATGAACGTTTTGGAGACAAGCAAACCTGGGTTCAAACCTTGACTCTTTCATGTACCAGCCATGTAATCTTTATTCTTCGTTTCTCTTCTGCAAAGTGGAGAGACTAACACCTGCCCCAAAGTTGTTGTGAATAGTGAGATAAGACATGAAAAGCTAATTCCATCTTAAGTGCTTAGCAATTATTGGTATTATTAGTACCAAACTAGTAACTGCTGGAGTTTTGATTGTTATTTAAGAGAAAAGAAGGCCAAAGGGTGATAAAGCATGTAGAGAATAACTTGGCAAATGAATAATCAAGAACATGGAGTAAACAGGAGTTCTCAGTGCCCAAAGATCTGATTCAACAGCCCAATAGGACTTTCTCAGATAGAAAATCTTTAAATGTTAATAACCAGACAATCGGCGTGACAAATGTAGTGCTAGGAAGTAGAACAATGGAGTTAACAGTCCATTATAATCCAAAAGGTCTACAAAAAGTGGAGATTTAGAAAGAAGTCAAAATTATTCTTTTTATTTTTCACTTCTATTTTAGAACTGAATTTATCTATAGATACATTTGATTTATGGATTTAATCTATGGATGATGGTATACTGGTAGTTGTGATTTATGTGGTATATGCAGTATTTGTTAAAGGGCTTGAGAAAGCATGAAGCAAAGTTTAATAAAGTATTAACCAAACAACTCGTCACCGAATGCTTTTCACAAGTAATGCTTACTTACATCTCCAGCACTAGAATTCCAGAACAATTATTTTATATGGAACCTGGTAGGGTATAGGGTCTGAATCATTCGTTTGACAGTTGAATTCATTTACCTAGATTTAGACAAATCTATTTTAAAACTGCATTATTTGCTTTAAACTCATTTTTAGTCAAATCTATGTAAATAAAAGATTTTTTCATCATTTTTGTGTTTTTACAATGGAATTACTTTTGCATAAGAAGTGCACATGTAATTTAGTATTGTCCACAGTAGTATTTGGCAGGCTTAGTTACCTTTTACTCTTAAATATTCCTAGACTTTCTTACAAAAGCCCTTGTGAAAAGCCAGGTTTACTTTTTCTATACACTGATTTTATTGACAATTTTCCAGTCTTCTCTTTTGCTCTGTATATGTCTTGATTTAGCATACTCATTTTTGTTTTCTCTGTAAATGCACTTATCATGTCAGCATTATATTTTTTCTTTTAATATATAAAATTGACATTTTTATAAGGTGCCAGAATTTTTTCTTAAGTGTCTCTTTTCATCTCATTCATAATTGGCAGTATTTGTTTTTTCATATAATTTAGAGATTACTTTTTAAAAATTCTTTAAAAAGTGAAACAGCTTTCTGTGAGTTTCTAGATCTCAGTTATTACATCCATTAGTTTGGGAGGTTTTCATTTGTTTGTTTTGACGATAATGTTCGTATGATCTCAAGAAATGTTCTGATTACTTACAAAAAAGGAACTAAATATAATAGAACATCTTTCTCAAGCAATGTTATTTTTGTTTAATTAGATCCATTTGAATTTTTCTCCAATTAGCAATTTCTCAGACATTGTCATCCTACTTCTCTTCCTTATTCCACTGCTTAATTTGCTGAAAATATGGCCACACCTGCTGCTTCCATTCTTCATTTGTAAGATTTTGTAATAGGTTTCTATACTTTTTACTGAAACTGCATATCCATGTAAACAATAGCCATCTGTATTAGTTTCCTATTGCTGCTATAACAAATTGGTATAAATTTAGAGGCTTAAAACAACACAAACATTATATTACATCTTTGGAGAGCAGAAGTCTGAAATCGGTCTCAGTAAGCTAAGATCAAGATGTCAGAATGGCTTTGTTCCTTTCTGGAGAATCAGTTTTCTTGTCTTGCCACCCTCTAGAAGGTAAGTGCATTCCTTGGCTTATGACTCCTTTCCATCTTCAAAGCCAGAGGTGGCCAGAGGAGTCTTTCTCACATTGCATCGCTCTGATACTGACTGTTCTGCCTCCTAATTCCATATACAAAAGAGCCTTGTGATTAAACTGGTCCTACTTGGATAATTCAGAAAAATCTCATTTTAATGTCAGCTGATTAGCAACCCTAATTCCATCTGCGACCTTAATTCCCTTTTGCCATGTAATATAACATATTCACGGGTTTCAAGGATTAGAATGTGGGCACCTCTGGGGACCTATTATTCCACCTACTCTACTTTCCTATCATCAAATTCTCTTCATTTCTACATGTTCTGTCTCAGTCTCCATTGCTGGTAATCCTTATTTTTGGAACTCCATTGTGGGTGTCCTGTGAGGTTTTCTAAAGCATTACAATCTCCTTCTCCTTATGTTTCCTTTTCTGGAGAAATTCTCTGTTTTTCATGTAAAGATATGATTTTTACTCTGTGCTGATGATTCCAAAATGTTTAATTTTAGCCCTGATATTTCTGTCTCCCCCTCCCCCCTGCTCTTTCTCAGAACCCAGTCCTATATCTTCCAAATTTTATTGGGTAATTTCCGCAGCCCTCTCAAATTTACCCTATCTGGTACCAGGACACCAGTTTCACAAGTGTGTGGTTCTTAGGACTGTGGCATAACTTAAAGGAAGACAAGACACTGTGGTTTACTCTCAGAAAAGATTACTGATAGAATTAAGTCTAGAGCAGCATGGGGTATTAATGTCTAACTGGAAGAATGTAGGACAAAGAATTTTTTTTTTCTTGCATTACTTTATTATTATTTTCAATTTTTTTTAAATTGAGGTATAGTTGATATAAAATATTATATAAATTTTAGGTGTACAATAGTGCTTCACAGTTTTTAAGTTTACATTCCATTTATAGTTATTATAAAATATTGGCTATATTCCCTGTGTTGTACAATATATACTTGCAGTTTATTTATTTTATACATAGTAGTTTGTACTTCTTAACCCCCTACGCTGTTTTTTCCCGTCCTCCTTGCCCTCTCCCTACCGGTAACTACTAGCTTTTTCCCTGTATCTGTGAGTCTGTTTCTCTTTTGTTATATTCACTAGTTTGTTGTGTTTTTAGAACAAATATTTTAATGTTCCCTCTTCCCTTGCAAAATTCCTTACAAGCATGATAACACCCCAAAGTATAAGACGGGGAGTTGATAGGAACGTTTCAGTAAGGGTGAGAAAAATTGTCTTGCCCTAGCTTACTTTTGCCCATCATTCATGAACATTTGTCCTTGGCGGATTCCTGATTTCTTTACATTGTGTACTCATAATATGTTACATTCTACCAAAAAGCACTAAAGTATCCAGATTTATTGATTATCATGTTATTGAATCCTTCTTCCACGTAAATCATCAGTAAGTGTGACACATACTCAGTAAGACATGCTTCTACATAACAAGTAGGTGAAGAATGGCAAAATACTTGTCAAAAGGAGTGTTTATTATCTTTTAGTTCTCTTTACTAGATTACAAAATGCAAGATAGAGAGCTGGAACGTGATTCAGTCCTTGACAAATTATGACTCCAGACAACTTAAGTGGAAACATCAGAATAATTCCCTAGGTTTTAGGCTCCTAAAATATTTTCAGTATTTTTCCACAAAAGTCCTCTTGATTTGATCTTTTTGAGGATTACTTATTACAATATGTTATTCACTCTTTCAGGCACGAACCCTCTTGCCAGTTTTAATTACTTTCTCTTACAGTCTTTTCTCCTTCCCATCCACATCCACTAGCCCCCATGTCCTGTGGATTAATCTCTTCTATTTGTGGCTTCTATGTTCATTGCCTTCATTCTAATTCTTAATTATTTTCTCAAAATAGAGATATCACAATAGCTTATTAATGAATTCCCTTGCCTCCATCTGTTTTTTATTTTTAATGAAGTCTACGTCTCATTGTGAATTAATCTTTCTAACTTACCGATTCCTTATTGTTCTACCTCAAAAATCTTTAATTGCTCTCCTGTATGTGGAGGATAAATCTCCAAATATATAGACTGTTTTTTATAAGTCTTCATAATTGGTCAGTCCTACCTTTCCAGTTTCATTTGTCATTATTGAATTATATCAACTGTATACCTTGGATCATCACAAAGTGTTCTGTAAAAACAAATCTAAACAAAATATTTTTTTTAAATTTTATGTTAGTAGGTTGGGAGAGATAAAGCTTTTAGAAAAATGTGACAGGTTTATTTACTCTGTGATGTTTCAGTATCTTTAATACACTAATGTTAATGGTTAAAAACCTCAAGAATTAATGCTGATAAGCAGGGATTCTGACATACAAATGATTAAAAAGCCCTCTTCATTCATAAAACACTATTGATATTTTGAAACAACACTGGAGAAATCTGCCCACTTCTGCATCTGGCTGGGTTCACCTCTTGGTGCCCTGTAGGATCTGCAGATTCATGGGGTGCTTGCAGTTTGGTGCAGCTAGTTTTTCTTCACAGTTACTTCTTTCCTCTCAGCTGGTTTTTCTTCACAGTTACTTCTTTCCTCTTATTAGTTGCCTATAGACTCCCATCTCAGGAACAACATAAAATCATACTTAAATGAGCTGCAGTAAATTGTTATTTGTTTACTTAAGCATAAAACTCTTAGGACTTAGGGCTTCCCTGGTGGCGCAGTGGTTGAGAGTCCGTCTGCCGATGCAGGGGACACGGGTTCATGCCCCGGTCTGGGAAGATCCCACATGCCGCGGAGCGGCTAGGTCCGTAAGCCATGGCCGCTGAGCCTACATGTCCGGAGCCTGTGCTCCGCAACAAGAGAGGCCCCAATAGTGAGAGGCCCGCGTACCACAAAAAAAACAAAAAATACTCTTAGGACTTAGTACCATCCTAACACTCTAGTAGTTTTTAAAGATCCTTATTCTCTCATACTTTTTATTACTAGATGTTAAGGCCTGGGCAAATATCATTTTAAAAGTGAGAACTAAGTAAACAGGCATAATTTTGAGAAAATTAAAGCAAGAAAGATATAAAAGTCAAGCTGAAATTTGACTGCGAAGACTGGTCTCTCAAACACAGTGAATACAAATGATACTTGTAGGTCCACAGACTGTATTGAGACTATGTCATTACTAATAGTGATTACTATAAACTGCACTGAATGCCTACTATGTGTGAGTGCTAAGAGTCTTTGCTAACATTACGTCATTTAATTCTTATAACAATTCACAGAATTGGTAATATTCTCCCTAATTTGCAGATTCACTACAATAAAGAAAGGTTCATTGATTTACTAAAAGTCACACAACTACTAAGTAGCAGATTTAGATTTTAAATTTGTGTCTTTAGCTGACTTTAAACTACCAGACTCTATCAGGTGCTGAGTTTGGACCCTCCACTATCGAAGAGACACAAGGATGATCAGAAGAGAGCTCAAATTATGACGTAAAGGGAATAGTGTATGGAAGGCTTAACAAATATTTCTTTTCTAGATAGAGGAGAGAAGAAAAAGCTAAGAAGCCAATTTACTACACATCCATTGATAGTGCCGAGAGAGTTATATCAGTGAGAGCCCTCAGTTACGAGTCACAGAAATTGACTCTGGCAGAACTTAATAAAGAGAATCTATTGAATGGATATCGAATAGATTAGAGTACTATCAGGAAATCCAGAGAACTAGACTCAAAAATAAACGGAAACAATAAAGAAATAGGCAGCTGGGAGGATCATAATGAAAACTTTTCATAAAACTAATTCAGGGAGGACACCACCCCTGTCTTCTGGAGCAGTGTATGCCACAGACCTTAAAGCCATGGCTACCACCTCTGGATACCACGACTGAGCCACTTAGTCTCTTACCCCTGACAGTCACGTATTTATGCCACCCCGTCTACCTCTGCTATAGATTCTCAGCCAGTCTCTCTTTTTTTTTTTTTTTTTTTTGCATCATTACCTGCCAAGTTAAACACTTGGTTGGAAGCATCTCGTTGATTGACCATGCCCTAGTGCAGGGAAGGATGAATACACTGGAACGTGCTGATTTCAACTTTTAAAGAAATAATCTCTGCCTTCTACTGAGACTTAAAATAGTGAATTATCCAAACATAGAGAGTACAGATTCTAAGCCTTGAGAAAAAAAAATAACAAGCATTTTCTGTAGTCTACAATGTGATATGACTGCTGTTTCCATAAAATCTAATATCAAATCCATGGCTCTAAGCTGCAGTAACCACTTGAGGTACACAGTTAATTCATACTATTCTATTGATCTGTATTTAGATTTCATAAGATGTACAGTTTTAAAAGTTAATTCACATACCAAGTTTTCTAATAAATAAGCCAAATATTAGCTTTTAAACTTAAGTTTTGGATAATTAAATTAAATGCATTTCTACATTCACTTTATCAAGAAAAAAGAAAAAAGTAAAATATATAACATTAGAAATTACAAAAAAGAAATTACTGAAACCAAAGGAAAATTTTAAACCATAAGAAACTACTTTTTCTATCTCTACAGAAATAAACTTGAAATTCTAGGCAAATGAATTATTTCCCAGAGAAATACAGGTTACCAGAAGTGATCCCATTGAAGTTAAAAAGCTTAAGTAGACCAATTTCATAGAATAAATATAGGAAACTATTAGGAAAACACCACACAAAATAGCACCAGGCCCAGTTACTTTCACAAGGTAATTTTTCTAAACATTCAAAGTCCAGATAGTCCCAATGCTCTATGATTATTTTCAGAGCATTGAAAGGGAAGAAAAATATCTTAATTCCTTACAAAGCAACTATAATAGTGATACTTAAATTAGATATATACCACATGATGAAAGAAAACTATAGGTCAATATTACTCATAAATATTAGTGTAAAAATCTTAAATCATTAGTAAGATGAATCCAACACCACACTAAGAAAATAATACACTATGAACAAATAGGATTTACTTCAGGAATGCAAGGTTGGTTACATATTACAAAAATCATTTCTACTATATGCTATATTAACAATTTAAGGGATAATTATATTATCTTCATAGACACTAAGAAAGCCTTTGACAGAAAACATGACTAATTTATGACAGAAGCATTCAAGGAGATATGAATTAAGGTATTCTTTCTTACCCTGCTAAAATATATTTACCTTGGTCTTAAGGCTGGTATGTTATTTGATGGGGAAATACAACTGGCATTTCCAGTAAGATTAGGAACAAGGTAAGGATACTTATTATTACTACTACTATTTCACATTATTCTATAGTGTTGGCCAACTCAATTAGATGAGTGGAATCAATAAGAAACATAAAACATAGATAAGGAAGAAGTAAAACTATCTCTATTTGCTGTTGTGGAAAACCACATAGGATCAGTAATAGAGCTCGGGGCTTCCCTGGTGGCGCAGTGGTTGAGAGTCCGCCTGCCGATGCAGGCGACACGGGTTCATGCCCCGGTCCGGGAAGATCCCACATGCCGTGGAGCGGCTGGGCCCGTGAGCCATGGCCGCTGAGCCTGCGCGTCCGGAGCCTGTGCTCCGCAACGGGAGAGGCCACAACAGTGAGAGGTCCGAGTACCGCAAAAAAAAAATAATAATAATAAATAATAATAATAATAGAGCTCACTCAAGGAATCAAATATTTCAGTTAATTAGGTGGATATAGAATTAACATTAAAAAATCAATAGGCTTTATGTAGTCTCTAACAGTGAACAGTTAGAGAACTTTAGAGAAACCCCATGTACAATAGCAAAAAGAATAGTAAATATTTAGGAATAAATTTAATTAAAAATGTACACATGTATGAGGAAAATTTTAGTGCTCCTGAAAGACACTAAAGAAGACGTGAACAAATGGAAAGGCACCCCCTGTTCTTGCATAAAATGACTCAACACTATAAGGATGTAAGTTCTCCATAAGTTGTTTTATAAATTCAATACAAACCTAATCAAAATACCAACAAATTACAAAGTTAGATAATATGATACTAATTTTCAGATGGAAGAAAAAACATGCAAGAGTACCCAGGAATACACTGTAAAAGAAGAAATATCAGGGAAGACCACTCTTACCAGACATTAAAAGATACTACAAAGTCTCTACAATTAAAATAGTGTATTACTGGCACATGACTAGACAAGCAGAAGAATGAAATAGAAGGTCCAGAATTAAATATATTGGGGAACTTAGTGTATGACAACAGTGGCATCTCAAATCACTGAGATAAAAATAAACTTGTTAATAACATGTACTGGGACGACTGCATAGCCATTTGACAAAAGGTGAACTTAGCTCCACATCTCACACCATAAGCAAAAACTTAGCTCCACATCTCACACCATAAGCAAAAATAATCACCAAAACCATTTGAATTCTTTCAATCCATGAAAAACAACAAGAAAGGAGGAAATGGAGTATTCATCAAAATCCCTGCCCATGTCTTCACTAATTTCTTCACCATAATTAATAATGAATAACAACTTCCCGTATACCACATCCTGTCAATGTATGATGGGCTTGACTACACATGAGTCAGCCAAGCTCTTAAAATGCCCCATCACTTTAATTGAGAGACAAAATTGAATTTAAACATGTTACTTTGCACTTAGAATGCCACACAAAATGTACGTTTGTGGAGCCTTATTTTTATAACTCCTAGCTGTGAGGTGGCTCTGTGTATACATTATTTGCACATATACATTCCCAGCCCACCTTTAATGACAGAGGTCTCTTAATGATTTCTCCATTATTTCCCAAACTGTCAGAGAATTTGAAAAGTTATTTTACCCTCTTATAAGATCATTTCAAGCCCATTTTGCAATGAAAGATCCACACCTGAGATGCCTGATAAAGAACTACCAGTAAGTTACCAAGTGGCAGGGGAAGGAGAGAGGCATTGAGGTCTAGTTAGGTCAACACTAACCAGGAGATCAGAACTCTGGCTTCTGGTTTCTGCTTGTGCTCTGACACTATAATTCTTGGTATAAATCAGTGCCCTCTGAATTTTCAGTTCTTTCAAAATAAAGGGATTAGGCATGAACTGATTACTAAAACTCCTAATTGTTTTAATAATGAGAGAGTTGTTCTGTTCTTAATACATACAGATATACTTTATTATTTATTTTTGAAAAAATGCAAAGAAGCACAAAGAAAAAAATCAAGGATAATATCATTTGTATCATTTCTGTTTCCTTCAATCCTTTTATCTCTCTCTTCTTTCCTTGATCCACTATTTACCTATCTGACTGTTTATATATTCACGTATTCAACTATTTCTTTTTGAAATTAGGATGTTAAGGTTTAATAGACTCCTTTTTTACCTAAAATACATTGTAACCATTTTTCTGTGTGATTCCATCTTCTTCTGTTATAGCACTCTTCGTGGCCATGTGGTTATTTTATTGATTAGATACCCCATGGCTATTTAATCAATGTCTGTTTTTTAAATAATTAAGTGTATCAAATCTTGATTTTTGATTTGTTTGACTTAGGGTGAAGAAGTTGAATTGAATCATTAATATTTTACAATCAGGGCTTCAACTCTATACGTTTGGTAGTTTGGGATCAGATTTTGAATGTGAAATTTGACAGCTATAGAACCATAATCAGAAACCTACGTCCATCAAAAGGATAAAATCCCTGACATATGTATCTGTGAAACCAAATTGAAGCTAAATCAGTTTCAAATAATGGTTTAAACAGCAAAGAAAAACAATATGAGAGACATTGCATCAAGGAAGTCTCAACATGAATGCACTAACTATTGGTGTCATATTAAGGGAAAGAGCTCTCCTATTTTGTATTTCACCAGGATCGTGTTAAACATTATAGGTGCTGGTGACTTTTTTTTATGCAGTCATATTAGAGAAATATTAGCTCCCATACTTATAATGCCTCTGAGCCATTGTTGAGATCCATATTTGTCAATTCAGTTGAAAAGATACATGTTAGATACCTTGACTTTTACTTCCACCAGAGACCTGTTATCTAACACTGACACTTTTAAAATGATAACACAGTGTGATCATATTGTAGCTGAAAACAAGTTATAAAGCCATATAAATCTCTCCAGAATTTGCAGGCTTAAAATATGTATGTCAAAGTAGGCAGTCCAATGAATTTATCTAAGTTTTATTTTAGAGTAATGGAAATTGCAAGAGAGAAGTAAATGAGAACCATCGTTAACATGATTTAGCCAAAGGGCACTGTTCTTATAAAAGAACGAGATGATGGCAAAGTGGTCCTTAATTCATTTTCTATATACAACACCTATCAAATGCATCGTTACTGTTTCCATTAAAGCAGAATCTTACAAGTCATTCTGTTTGCTATCTCTGGAGCAAGGGCATTTCTAATCAATGTCACTGTGTTTGGAAACTTGTACAACTGACTGGTGTCTTGTTAATTCTTTAACTTCCAGTTATAAGTACCTTTAATTCAGAGTAAAAATTTTATGGCTGTTAAATATCATACTTGCAAAAGTGCTTCCAGGATGCTATGCCTGCCATGATATCATTGTAAAATTTCTCAGTTGCTTGTGAATTTTGTTATGCAATTTATATCCTAGTGCAATTAATGCAGTGAAAATAGGAAACACTTGTATACTCCAACAGATCACAAGTGGAACGCTTTTAATTGGGTACGAAATTCTGTTCACATGCCATCAACAGAATTTTAAAAACGCTTACCCACTTTCTATCACGCTCACCCACTTTCTATCACGCTCAATTATGAATCATTGAAAATCCTCTTAGAGGGCATACCGAGAGGACAAAACTATTTTTTTTGTAGATGTCATGACTCACCCACAATATTTTGCAATTTTCCAAATCCAAATCTATATATATTCTCAGATGACTAGTGCTATGTGGGTGGATTATCATTTGAAATTGAGTGGTTTTTAGATGATTGCATTAGGCCATGCAGTTATCATTATATAAAAATTGAAACCAAAATTCTTCACAGCTGAAATTTTCAAATGATATGTGTTCTAAGTTTCACTGAGTAAATGTGTTTTTGCCTTAATATAACATTTGAATACCTAATACCAATCTCATAACTGTCACTAAACCTTACTTGAATAAGACTAGACTAAATTCTCTGATCTACTACTTAACAATCGTGAAAACTTGGAAAAATTATTGAATTCTCTGAGCCCCAGTGGTAGATTAATAATAATCCTTGGAATAGAGTGGGGTTTAATATCAATTAAATAATACATGCAAACCACTTAGAGTAGTTCTTTTCACACAGTGAGCAATCAGTAAATATTAGTTAAAAGTATTGTGTTATCTTCCGTAAACCAGTATATCACACACAAGAGTTTATTCCATAATTAAAGCACACATAAATTTAGGTTAGTTCTCTCCATTATATTAAACATGGATATAAAGATATGGACAATTAGGTTTTTCTGAAATGTGTTTACCAAATATTCAGAAACAGCGTTATCTTAGGAGATAAACATTAAGATAAACATAAAAAAGTAAAGAAAAAGTGCATAAAAACTCTGTTCAAGTTATGTAGCTACTCTGCCCTCAGAAAGGAGGTACAGGGCTTCCCTGGTGGCGCAGTGGTTGAGGGTCCGCCTGCCGATGCAGGGGACGTGGGTTCGTGCCCCGGTCCGGGAGGATCCCATGTGCCGCGGAGCGGCTGGGCCTGTGAGCCGTGGCCGCTGAGCCTGCGCGTCTGGAGCCTGTGCTCTGCAGCGGGAGAGGCCACAGCAGTGAGAGGCCCGCATACCGCAAAAAAAAAAAGAAAGGAGGTACATAACTCCCCACTCCATAAATGTAGACTGTGAATATGAGGGCCTTCCGAAGAGTACCGTATGGAAAGGGGGAACAGAAGAGAAAAGAAGAAACTTTGCAATGGAGAGACCAGACAAGCTCTCTCTCAGCCAGGTGATAAAGATCAAGTCGTAAATAACATTGATGGTATATATAGTTGATATGATGTGATAAAAATGGCACTGTATCTCTGTGATCTTCCTCCCCAAAACCCACACTGCCAGTACAATAATAAAAACATCAGACAAATTGCAATAGAGGGAAAGCCAACAAAATACCTGTGTTCCAAAAAAAAAGAAGAAAAAAAGTCAAGGTCAGCAAAAAAAAGGAAAGTGTGAAACTGTTACAGTCTGAAAGAATTTATGGAGACATGACAACCAAATGAAACTAGATGGAATTCTGGAACAGAGAAAGGACAATTATGTAAAAATGAGAGATATCTGAATAGACTATGAAATTTAGTTAATAACAATGTTTTGATATTGGTTCATTAACTGTAACAAATACAGTACCCTAATGCAAGATATTTATAATAGGGAAAACTGGGTATTAGATGTATGGTAACTCTCTGTACTATCATTGTATTTTTTTTTTTTTTGTAAACCTAAAACTGTTTTAGAAAGTAATATTTTAAAAGTTGAGAAAGACTATGTAAATGAACGTATTCTCTATACAGAATATCATGCCAGGAATATGTCCTAAAACTCTAGGGGATCCTCTTGTAGAAAGGTAAGTCCCTATGTTAAACAGGGTTTGTTTTGCCAAGTATAAAACTGTATAATCAGAAAAATGCAATTATCTGGGGTTTAAAGTATAAGACCAAAATTAACATTGAAAATCAGAAAGATAAATAATTGTTTGATTATGCTGTACACTTTAGGGCTTGTTTTATGACTTTTTTCTGGTAATATTTTGATCACTTTACCTGTTAGAAAGCGACATATGCTTAAATTAAAGGCTGCTAAGTAGCACAAATTTGAAAGTTGCCAAAGAGATAAAGATGATCACTGACTTAAATTAATCATTGGATTGTAATGAGGTTATTCAGCTGTTAAAAATGTCATGATGGGAGTTTAAAATACAACTCACTGTATCTTACTTTGTGTCATAGATGTGGTTTAAATAGAATGACAAAGATAAAATTAACTTTTCGATATTATATTATCCATGCAATTGTAATGTTAATAAAATGACAAAGCAGAGTGTCATGAGCAAGATAAAACTTTTTTTTTTTCTTTCTCACAGAGTAGTTTAGGATTAGTTTAGCAGTCCAAAGTTGGTTTTCTCATCTTTAATATATGGCTTCTTCTTTTGGGTCCAATTTAGTTGTTCAGATGGTCACCATCTGTCAGGCAGCATCATGTGGAACAGGACCAGGGCTCACACACATTCACTTTCTAGGCCTGACCTGAAAATCACAGACCACATTCTACTCACATTCCACTGGGAAGAACTTTGTCCCATCACTACAGGAAGTTGCAGGAAAAACTGAGAAATGTACTCTCTTGATGGTTAGCCTAGTAACCAGCTAAAACTAGGAGGTTCTTTTATTTAAGAAAACATAAAGAATTGCTGGTAGATATCCAATCATCTCTGCTACAGTAATGTCCAGGTCTCACATGTCCGAAACTTGCATATAACCCACTTGAGGAACTTGTTAACTTGCAGATTGTGATTTATTAGGTCTGAGATAGAATCTGAGGTTATACTTCTAACAAGCTCCCAAATGGTACCATTACTAATTATCCAAGAATCAAACTTTGACTTTCAAGACTCTAGATTATATCCTGCCTAGAAGATTTGCCTTTGAGCCAGATCTGGAATGGACCAGTATTCAGCTTAAGCAATATTTTTACTCTTTAGTTTGCGTTTTTTGTTTCTTGTATGTGGGATGATGATGGTGGCGATGAGAGAAATCACAAAGAATGCAGTAGCATTGCAGATAAAATTAGAAATAAATGGGCTCTATACAAGAAAAATTTGCAGTATATTTTCTCATTATTAGAGTTGTGTATTTATCACTGCGACAGTTAATCATAATAATGAACTGAGAAACAGGATGAAATTGTGGTGAGGCAGTATGTGGGTGAATGCATGCTAGAAATGGTGGGAAGAAAAATTTAAATCTGTGCATGAATTGAGAAAATATAGTATGTTGCAAAGGGCAAAAGAACTGTTAAAAGTGAGTTTTTTCTGCTCAGTAACATATTGAATTTTATATCTATTTTTCCCTGTATAGCTGAATACTCTTATTTTTGCACTCAGTATATATATTGACAGTAAAAAGATCAGATATTTTTGTCTCTGTTTTGCAAATATATACCCCAGACCCATCAATAAAAAATGGATGGGTAGAAACACATGATGCCAACACGTCCACGTCCTTTGGAGTAGGGTAATGGGCAAGGCTTGGGAACCACTAAAACTCCCACAGCATTTCTAGTATATAAATATACGCATTTCCAGCTCACCTGCATAATTCACCCAAAGAAAATGTACATTATTTATTCATTAACATTGAAATTTCTAACATATGATTTCTAGAAACAAGATAATCAAAGGGTTTTTTAATAGTTTATTTTCTGAGTGAAGTATTCACTCTGAGAGTAGAACTATGTAGCACCACACTGCTCAGGGTCAACAGGGCTAGGATCACTACATAGTCATTACACGCTCACTGGTGGTTGGGATCAAGAAAGGAAAATGAAGCTTCCTGAAGGTCGCTGGAAAATGTATGGGCTCATTTTAGATACTTTTAGTTCTTACCATAAGCAAAATACTGGCACTCTGAGATATAGATTGAATTATGGTACGTCTCTGAGATACAACATAAATTCCCTCTGAGAATTTATTATCTAGTAGGGGAGATGAGAAATTGATGTATGAAAATTGCTATAGATGATTAGTTCCAAAAACCTAGTTAAAACTATGCCTGTCACAGGCATTTATACTGGTTGAACTAATTAGGAAGGAGTTCATAGAATCACAAGATAAGAAGGCATTCAGAGGTCTAGATATATAATGCATTACTCATCCAGTCTCCCCTGGATAACCCTCACCATGTTTTTGCCAAACTTGTACTTAAAAATGTATAGGAATGGCAAACTGATCACCTTCTAGGGTAGGTCATTCAGATAGCTCCAAGATTAAACATTCTAATAAACAGTGTTTAAATAAATCTTAGATTTGAATGCTGTCTTAAAGAATAGTGGAAATTCAATAAACCAAGATTATTCCAGGTAGTGGGGATAAGGGGAGTTATGCAGAAAAGCACAAGACCATATCAAAGGAGAAAACTCGTTAATGGATGCCAAGAATGAAAAAAAGCATAATAAAACTAACTTATATGAATGTAAGCTATGAGTTTGGGCTGAATCTTATAACAACAGAATACTTACTGAGGACTATTGAGAAAGCACATAACATGAGTGATGACATGCTTTAAAAATATTCATCTGTCGGTGATATTCTAGATAGATTGGGGAAGAGCATAAACTAAAGACCAGAAACATAATAGTCAAAGGTGAGAGGGAGAAAGGCTTGAGCTACATGATCACAACAGTACTAAGCCTCAGGTAAACTGTAGCAGATGGTATAAATGTCTTGTGCGCAAATATATATATATATATATATATATATATACACACACACACATATATATATAAGTTTTCAATGCATCTGAGAACTTCCAACTGCCAATATCTGCATATCCTTGTCCAGAATCTTTTCTCAGAAGGCCACTCTGATTTATCCCTGCTGGAAAATCAACTTTCTTCCTAAAGTAATGATGATGAGGACTGTATTAATACCTCAAGTCCATTGACCATTGAGTTGGATATTTCTGGGTCTTTTTACATTGTTTCCCAGTCTTCCCTATGAAAGTCAGCTTCATTCACCCACTGTGGTTTAATAACTCATTATTGGTTACCTACATTTCCCTGTATCACTTTCCCATTTCTCTCTTCATGTTCTCCATTCCCAGTAATAAACTACATTCATTTGAATATTTCAAATTAGGGTCTGCTTCTGAGAGAACCTAAATTAAGGCATTAACTTTTGTCAAAATGGAAGAAAACACTTTTGGTGAATGTTTGCATTTAGAAGGTCTCAGTAGCAGTTTAAAATGTTTTGAAGAGTACTAGGTCAAAGTCAATTAATTAATTAATTTAGTACTTATTGAATACGTACTCTATGCTAAGTACTGCATTAGAGCCTGGAAATAAGAGTGAACAAAACTAAATACTCAAGCTCGTGAAGCTTATATTCTAGTGAGTATTTTATTTAACAATAAGACAAATACATGTAAAGATTGCAGCAGAGACAAATGCTACAGAGTAGAGAGACACAGTAGGGTGTAGCTATGAGAATACATAACAAAAGAAATTGACTCAGTTTGGATCAGAATTTGACAAAAAATTCACAGTTATGCTGAAACCCAGGGGCAAAAAGAAAATACATGTGCAAAAACTTCATATTAAAAGGAATCTTGTGGCATTAAAGAGTTAGAAGGAACACCCGTGTGAGCCAAAGGAGTGCAGGGTACTTGATAAGGCCAGAAATACAGGGTCTTCGATGGCATTTTGGGGGATAGGGTTGTAGCAGAGACAGTTAGCTATCCACTGAAAACTGTCTCACCATTTATGATGGAAAACTCCCTGGAAGTGGCTTTCCATTGAAGGAACATAAGCCCCAGATGTAAGTCCAGCTATATATGGCCATCAGACTATTTCAAGCCAATGGAATGTGTTAAAATTTATGTGCACATCTGGAATAACATGATTAAGGAGTAATGTGACTTCTTCACCCTTTCCTTACTCTTCCATCAGAATGTAGCAAACTCTGAGTCCTTAAGGCATGGAACTGGTATTCTCATATCATAATTAGATTGAATCGCGCCTAGCAGAGACATCTGTTTTTTTACTGAACATGAATGAAAGAGAAACTTGTACTGTGTTAAGCCAGTGAAATTTGGGGTCTATGTGTTACAGCAGCTATTCTTTCTCTAATACAATGTCTTACACTAAGAGAAGTTCTGAGCCATTGAGGGGTTTTAAGCAATGGAGTGGATGTCATTATATTTGATTAAAATCAGAATTCCTGTGGCTACAGATTTCAGAATTTGAGTATTTGAGCCTAGGCAGAGTGAGTGCAGGTATTCAAATTAGGAGGCTCTTATAGTACTTGTGGTAAGAGAGGATTATAGCCTGAAACTTGAGCAATACCAAATCTTGGTTTGCAACACCAATGCTTAAGTTTTGCTTGCAGTAGGAAGAAAATAATTCATGACTTACAACTTGTTCTTTCTTGATAAAAACACTCATTATTTCCTTTTGCCATGACATATGTGCAGTATAACTAATGGAAATACCATTAACTAATGAAAGTTATAGGCAAAAAAGACTTATGAACCTGCTTTTCATCAATTGTAAGACAAAAAACATACCTTGACTTATTCATCCCATTTCTTCATGGTATTGCAAACTGTCAACTAAATCAATGTTTCTAAAACCCATTAATTGTAATGAAATAGCATCTGTGTTAAAAGTGATGAAATATGTTTATTAACATAATTAAGCATAGCAGCATATTCTTTAAGCTTAAAGTATACTTCAGTTAGCTCTTGCTGATCTTTAAGACAAAGTCATTCCTAAGAGTCCTAGTGAACACTGGACTACGGCTACATCATACTATGTTGTCATACATTAACACGTCAATGCATTTAATGTGATCGTGCATCTTCCTTTGCAGAACATCGACTTCAGTTACATTATCCAGAAAGAACAAATGAATTTAAAAGTGAGAATAACATGATTTGACAAGGTAAATTAGCTGCCGAGATCTACCCTGCACATGGGAGTTAGCCGCTGAGTTACATTTTAATGTATAATAAGCGAACTTGTTCCCTCTCTCCCTCTCTTTCCCACTCTGCCAACACACAGAAGAAGATATCATTCCTCCAGATAAACATAAATTGATTTTTTGGCTTAGAAGAAGGATCTCCTAGTAAAAGCTGTGCATTCAAGAGTATAATGAGATTGATTCCATGCTCTGCAAATAAAAACACATGGCATTTAAATTTGGCTACTTCACGGATGAGTGAATGATTAAGATGAGTACATATGTTGAAGAAGCAAGTTAACTGAGACTGTTAAAGAGAAATGCCATGACATATCGAACAACTGAAACATCATTTAGAGATGTGACTGAACATGTAGGTTTTAATCTGCTGCTCAAGCCGTACTTCAAACCAGGCAAGGCCAAGTTCAAAAATATCAGGAGCTTGCAAATATTTCCTTTGAACATAATAATCCTCACTGTTTGATGTCATATGTAACATGAGAATATGCTGGATTATTTATTTTAAATAAAATTAATGACAAAGTGACTGGATTGTATTTCTTACATACTTCGGTAATCGGATCACCATGAACCGATTTGAGAGCTATTTTTTTTCATCATATGAATTTTGATATCTTGAGCAGCCAAAATTTGAAAAACAATGAAATCACCCATAGATATGATTAAAACAATAATTTCCTTATAATCTACTGAACACCTTCAGTCTCCTTTCCTTTACGTATGTTGTGTTATACACAATCTATATTTATTAGTATCTATTGACTCCTTCTGCAGTAGGCACTATGAATTAGAAACTTAAGAATTAATAAAAAGTATGGCTAAATACCAAAAAGCTACTATCTAGTGCACAAACCACACTTTATGAGCAAATATGTACTCTGCTTTATTCAGTTACATAGCAAGTGTTATTCCTTATGAGCACATACTCTTCTTAAAGAAAACAGTTTAATTACAAATGTACACATGTGCATTATAAAAATCTCAGTGAGAATTACTTTGAATATAAAATAAACTTCATCTTTCTTTACAATACCCCCCATTATAATCACCAGAGTTAACCATTGATAATTGGATTGTTTCCATTTAGCTGAACACTCACTGACACAGACCAGACCCAGACAGCTTGTTTTATACTAATGTGATCTACCTAGGCATATATTTTGAGGCTTGGTGTTTATCAGTTAGCTTACTTTGAAGTTACTTCCAAATGTTGACTGATACAAATCTACATCAGCATTGTGTGTGTTTGTGTGTAAGACATTCTTACACTTAAGTAACTGAAAGTAATTAAGATCTTGAGTTATATTGCCAAATTAATTTCAATTAGCACTTTTATTTTGAGATAACTGAGTCATGTGCTGCTATAAGAAATACTACAGAGAAATCCCATATACTTATTACCGAGGTTCCCCCACTGTTACATAGTGCAGTATCACAGCTAGGATATTGACATTGGTACAATCCACCAGTCTTATACAGATTTCTCAAGTTTTACTGGTACTTATTTGTATGTGTGTATGTGTGTGTATTTTTTAATTGTATACAATTTTATCGCATACGTAGGTTTGTGTATCCATCACCACAGTTAGGATACAGAGCCATTCCATCACCACGAGGATCCCTCATGCTGCCTTATACAACCATATCCACCACCTACCCTTTGCCATACCTCCTTTCCTAACCCCTGGCAACCTGTAATCTGTTTGCCAGTTCAAAAACTTTGTCTTTTCAAAATGTAATCTAAATAGATTTATAAAGTACGTGACCTTTTGGATTGACTTTTTCTTTCACTCGACATAATTCTCTGGAGAGTCATACGAATTGTTGTATGTATCAATAATTTACTCTTTTTCACTGCTAAGTACTCTTCCATGCCACAGATCTATAACCATATGTTTATTCACCAACTGAAGGATATCTGGATTGTTTCCAGTTTGGGGCTATTTTTAATAAAGCTGACATGAACATTTGTGTACAGAGGTTTGTGTTATCATACATTTGTTTTTGTCTAGGATAAATGTCCAAGGGTGTTACTGCCGGATTGTGTTGTAATTGATATATAGTTTCATAACAAATTGCCAAACTGTTTTCCAGAGTTTCTGTAACATTTCACATTCCCATAATATATGGGAGATATTCTCCCACAGTTTCTCCACATCCTCACCTTCATTTGGTGTTGTTACTGTTTATCATTTTAGTCACTTATGTAGGTATGTAGTGATATCTCACTGTATTTTAAATCTGCATCTATCTAATAGCTACTGATGTTGAATATCTTTTCATGTCCTTATTTGTCACCTGTACATTCTCTTTGGTGAAATATCTCTATACCTTTTCCTCATTTTCTAATTGGATTGTTTGTTTTTTCACTGTTGAATTTTGAAAGTTCCTTATGTATTTTAGATTCCAGTCTTCTTTTGGATTTATGGTTTAAAATTATTTTCTCCCAGTCTGTATCTTGTTTTTTTTCATCCTTTTAACAGGGTCTTTTACAGGACAGAAGTTTTTTGTTTTTTTGTTTTTATTTTTGTGTTTGTTTTTGTTTTGATGTGGTCCAATTTATCAATCTTTACTTTTATGAAACACGTTTGATATCAGTCTAAGAACTTTTTGCCTATCTATAGATACTGAAGGTTTTTGCTTATTTATTTTAAGTTTTAAAATTGTACTTCTTATATTTAAGTCTGTAGTCCGTTCTGAGTTGATTTTTATGTAAGGTAGGAGGTTTAGGTCAAGGTTTATTTTTATTGCCTATAATCAGTCACCATTGGTTGAAAAGACTGTCTTTCCTCCGTCAGATTGCTTTGCTACCTTTGTCAAAAACCAGTTGGACATCATTGAGTGACTCTAATTCTGGGCTCTATTGCTCTATGTGCCTATACCTCTGCCAGTACCACACTGTCAGACTACTGTATCTATATAGTAGGCCTATATTCAGGTAGAATAATTCATCTCATTCAATTCTTTGTCTTTGTTTCTTTCATATAAATTTATTTATTTATGTCTGCATTGGGTCTTCATTGCTGCGCGCAGACTTTCTCTAGTTGCGGCGAGCGGGCTACTCTTTGTTGCAGTGAGCGGGCTTCTCATTGCGGTGGCTTCTCTTATTGCAGAGCATGGGCTCTGAGCGCGTGGGCTTCAGTAATTGTGGCGCTATTAAATTTAAGAATAAGTTTGTCTACGTCTATAAAAAGCCTCACTGGGATTTGATAGAAATTATATCAAATCTCACTGATACACACAGACCTCACTAAAAATAAAAAATGCCTAAAGAGGTAAATCAGTTTGTCAAAATTGATATCTTTGCATGTTGAGTCATCCAGTCCATGAACATGATATATCTCTTCATTTATTTAGGTGTCATTTAATTTCTTTCAATCTTATAAATCTTTTGTTAGACTTATACCTAAGTATTTCATTTTTCTTGGATCAGTTGTAGATCAGCAGTTTTCCGTTTTTCAAATGGTTTTGTGTTTTTTTTTAAAGTTCATTCTCTACATGATCATTGTTAGTATATAGAAATGTAATTATTTTTTGTGTTGATCTTATGTACAGTAACCTTGCCAAATTCACATAGTAGTTTTAAGAGTTTATTTTATAGAGATTTATGCTAACAAGTTAATTTTTACAGGATTATATAAATTATGTATTGACAAAGTATTTGGAAATACTCCCACATTTACTGTACCCTTTTCAGGACTAACTTCTCATATTTTAATGCCACAATTATAGCTAAAAATCTTAAATATATTTCCATATGTGATAATCATTTAATATTGTCACCTAGAACTCTTGTTTTCATCATTTTAGATAAATGGTAATATTTTACTTATACCATGAATATGTGACTGCTTTGACCAACAAAAGTAGTGGAAATAACAATTATCATTTTAGAAAGAAGCTTTAAAAAAATTGCCACTTTAGCCACATTCCTGTTACCTGTTTTAGCCCCTATGAAGACCTGTGTTAAAACAGAGCCCCCATCAGCTATGTCCCTCAGTGATACCATGAGCAGAGCTTCCCTGCTGCCCCATGTTCAAAATGTAACAGGAAATAAACTTGTGTTGTATTAAGATTAGATTGATACAAAAACTGGTACTGAAAGTAGGAAACTAGTCTTAACATATATCTAATGTAAATCAGTCAGGTAGAGCCTCAAAAGTTGCAGACAGGAGGTAGGCTGAGAAAGCTGTTCATCTCCTAAAAGGGGATATTTCCTAGTCTCTCCTATGGATATAGCCAAGAAGGATAATAAATTGGAAAGTATCTTTCAGAAGGTAAGACCAGGGGCTACAGAGACCACTGTGCAAAGGATTCTCAGAAAGCAGAATCAGAGCTTAACCAAGGGGTATGCCTTACCTTCAAGATAGAGGGCCCGTAGAGTGAGTTTTCAATTTTATAGAAGCATATATCTTTTTAAAATTTTAACATCTTTATTGGAGTATAATTGCTTTACAATGGTATGTTAGTTTCTGCTGTATAACAAAGTGAATCAGTTATACATATACATATATCCCCATATCTCCTCCCTTTTGCGTCTCCCTCCCATCCTCCCTATCCCACCCCTCCAGGTGGTCATAAAGCAATGCACTGATCTCCCTGTGCCATGTGGCTGCTTCCCACTAGCTATCTGTTTTACATTTGGTAGTGTATATATGTCCATGCCACTCTCTCACTGTGTCCCAGCTTAACCTTCCCCCTCCCCGTGTCCTCAAGTCTATTCTCTACATCTGCGTCTGCGTCTTTATTCCTGTCTTGCCCCTAGGTTCTTCAGAACATTTTTTTTTTTTTAGATTCCATATATATGTGTTAGCATACAGTATTTGTTTTTCTCCTTCTGACTTACTTCACTCTGTATGACAGACTCTAAGTCCATCCACCTGACTACAAATAACTCAATTTCATTTATTTTTATGGCTGAGTAATATTCCATTGTATATATGTGCCACATCTTCTTTATCCATTCATCTGTTGATGGACACTTAGGTTGCTTCCATGTCCTGGCTATTGTAAATAGTGCTGCAATGAACTGTGTGGTACGTGACTCTTTTTGAATTACGCTTTTCTCAGGGTATATGCCCAGTAGTGGGATTGCTGGGTCATATGGTAGCTCTGTTTTTAGTTTTTTGAGGAACCTACATACTGTTCTCCACAGTGGCTGTATCAATTTACATTCCCACCAACGGTGCAAGAGTGTTCCCTTTTCTCCACACCCTCTCCAGCATTTATTGTTTGTAGATTTTTTGATGGTGGCCATTCTGACGGGTGTGAGGTGATACCTCACTGTAGTTTTGATTTGCATTTCTCTAATGATTAGTGATGTTGAGCATCCTTTCATGTGTTTGTTGGCAATCTGTATATCTTCTTTGGAAAAATGTCTGTTTAGGTTTTCTGCCCATTTTTGGATTGGGTTTTTTTTTTTTTGATATTGAGCTGCATGAGCTGCTTGTAAATTTTGGAGATGAGTCCTTTGTCAGTTGTAGAGGCTTATATCTCATGTCTCCTTTATTTTTCTAAGTGAAAATACTTATTATGTATATCCTATCACTGTTTCATGATTATATATTTTGTGTGAGTAGGAGTAGATAACTTATCATTAATTTTGGAGGTTTCTGGATCAAGAAGAGATATAGCCAGTTCTTTTTATAAGTACCATGAACTACAGCCCATCACTCAGGTATCCTAGACATTAATCTTGATGTTGTGACTCTGTGTGGCTTATAGGTTATTCCCTTCATAGACCAGGTGAATGTTTGTTGTTGTGTGTATATAGGAAGGAAAGGAGAGTATATAAAATATGTGGTGACGAGAAGGCAGATTTTGCTGGTCAACAGGGATAATCATAAGTATTCCAGTTTTTCTCTTTTCCAAGCACATGGTAGGATTGTACTCAACTGGCCCCCTTGATATTAAGCTTGCCTTTAGCCACTATAATAGGAGCAAAAAGTTACAAGTGTCATTTTTCAGGAAGAAATCTTAAAGCCGGTTTTGACTATGTCTCCTTTATTGATTGTGGAAGGAAAGGAGTTTTCAGCACTTGGATCCTTGAGTGACTACAATGAGAATAGACCAACTTGCCAATCCCTGTTGGGCAAGGAGCTTGTGAAAGAGAAACTTTTGGTATTTCAAACCACTGAAATCTGGGGATTGTTTGTTTCTGCAGTGTAAACCAGCCTGTGCTGACTGATACGCCACATTTTAACCAAGTGTCTTCTTTATTCTTAAATCACATAAAAAGAAAGAGTTAAATACTGTGTTAAGGTCTATACGTGTGATAGAAATTTAATGAATACCAGCTAGGAATTTTTATATATACCAGTTTTAATTTTAAATTATTTTCAAAATCTGAGAAAGAGCTACTAAGCCTAATAGGACCAGATTTTCACTGAAGAAGGACAAAGTAGCACTTCATTGCACTGAACTAGCTAGCTAATGAGCTGTAGTAAAAGTTGCATGTAAACCAGGAGAACAGAGACAAGCAATCTCATTTTAATCTCACTTATTTGCACCCATTGCAGGAAGGTCAGCTTGAAGTAGTTAGAAGTCTTAATTACTGGACCAAAAAGCAAAGGTATTTTTATTACGTTGAAGAACACATAGTGGAAATAGGCAAAAGAAACCCTTTGTTAGTGAACCTATAGACATGCTGTATAGACAGAGAAAATACCAGACTAAGCAGAGATGTTAAGTACATTGATGGTAAAATATGCTTCAAAATTCCCACAAACTGCTTATTATTTTAACAGAATGAAACTTGCACTCGAAACTTGATACTAACTTTACTACCAAGCCATGTTTGGCTGCTAAAAACACCTTGTGTCTAGTTTCTGATCAAATTAGCACAGATTTTCAATGGAGCAGAAATTAAACTGTGCTCAAATTGTAATCAGGAAAAACATAGTAAGAAGGCCAAAGCGGAGAAGAATATATACTACCTTTAAAAGAGTTAAGGTTTTGAATTATCTCACTAATTGTCCACCTGGAGGTATTTTGGAACCGGGTTAGCAAATCTGAGTATATTCTGGCAACGGAATAAAACCAATGACATTCATAATGGTATATTTATGTTTTCATATTTACTATATATTTTACTGAATCTACTTAAACGAACTATAAGTAATTAAGTGGTGTAATCATTTTTCATATTTGGTACACCTTTATTAAATCTGAATTTACCTAGAAGTGTTTGGGAAGAATTGTGAACAATTAGAGTGATGAATATTTTTTTCTTATTGTTTGCAGTTTAATTTTAGTTGTGTCATTATTAACATCCCAAATTATCAAATCATGCCATACTGCTTTAGCTTACTGTCCTTCAGTTTTCTAGCATAGTCAACTTTTTTGTTGATGAGCACTAGAAACAAATTAGCACATTTATAGAAAATAGAGAACACTTTGTCCAGCTGGACTGCAGAGAGCATATTGGATGGGCTGCCCCAAACCTATGATCTCCTGCCAGGTACAGGATATAACTCCTTACACCATTTGGAATCCATAATCCACTACTGAACTACCAACCTTGGGTGGAATTCAATAACTGACTGTAGCACATCACCTTTTTTGAGGAAGATGTCAGGCTTTTGAATCTGCACGTTTTATTTTAAAGCTGAAAGCACATTATTAAGGATGAAAGATTTCTGTATATTTCTTATATATAAACATCCTGCATGTGCCTCTGGAAATTCTCAAAACTGGAGCATTTAATGGCACAGTCTTCTATGCAACTAATAAGAGGTGATGATAGAGGTACAGTGTGGACAAAAGTCAGAAAGTTTTTCTCAGTTTCCATATGAGATCAAGAATTTGGCTCTGTAATTATAAATAGTAATATTATATTATAAACCTCAAGGTTGCTAAGGCTAGGTCTGAATTGTTACCAGCACAAAAAAGAAATGATAACATACGACGTGATAGAAGTGTTAACTAATGCTGCCATGCTAATCTTATTGCAAGTCATAAAATGTATCAAATCAACACCATAAACACAAACACCACAATGGTTTATGTCAATTATATCTCAAAAAAATTTTTTAAGAATTTGACTCAGATTCTACAACTTTTTTTTTACTTCAGGCATGTGACCGTATCTATATAAGTGCTAAATTTGTTATTATAAGTTTGTATGTATAGGAATGAAAATAGTGTGTAATGCTGCTTAGTGACAGATATATAAATGTTATTATAAGTTTGTATGTATAGGAATGAAAATAGTGTGTAATGCTGCTTAGTGACGGATATATAAATTTTCCTGTCTTAAAATCAGGCAGAAGGTAAAATATCCTAGATCTTTATTAATACATATTAAGTACCAATTTTATTCTTCCATAATATCAGTAATATCTAACATTAACTGATCACTGACTATGTGCAAGGCCCTGAAACTGTGTAGATTTAAAATGTGTGAAATAAAAGGAAGTCCAGTGATGGTGTTAACAGACTTGGCATTTGAGGATTGGCTGGTGTCCTCTGCTGATTCCTGAGAAGAGCTGTAAATTCCTGCAACTTATGTTAGGTGGGCGTCAACCTTCTCCTGAGAACTTGCTGCTTCCAGAAAGCACTGTTCTCCTTCTTTTCTCATCTCTGCCCTTGGGGACAGAGGTGAAGTTTGGCGGAAAAGCCAGGGCTTCTGTGACTGCTTGAGATAGGCTGCAGCAATTTTCAGTGTGCCTTGCTTTTCCATGAAGAGAATTGTTCTATACATCTGTATAACCAATAGAATACTACTCAGCCATAAGAAAGAAGGAAATTTTCTCATTTGCAGCAACATGGATGGACCTGCAGGGTATTATGCGATGTGAAATAAGTGAGACAGAGAAAGACAGATACTGTAGATATCGTTTATATGTGGAATCTAAAAACTAAAACAAACTAGTGAATATAATAAAAAAGAAACAGACATAAATATAGAGAACAAACTAGTGGTTACCAGTGGGGAGAGGAAACGGGGGGAGGGGCAAAATAGAGGTAAGAGATTAAGAGATACAAACCATTATGTATAAAATAAGTTAAAGGATATATTATACAACACAGGAAATATAGCCAATATTTTATAATAACTATAAACAAAGTATAACCTTTAAAGATTATGAATCACTGTGTTGTATACCTGTAACTTCTATAATATTGTACATCAGCTATATATCAACTTAAGAAAACCCATGTGCTTTGACCTCCACCTACTAATTTGTCCTCATTTCATAGCACTTTTCTCCTTTATACTCCAAAAATATATACCTTCCTTCTTTCTGTGAACATGCCGAGATTGCGAGCAAACTAGGGTTTTCGTACTAGTTGGTCCATCTGCCTGGAATGATTTTACTGCATGTATTTTCATAGATGGTGTGGCATGCGGTCTATTAAGAAGGCTCCACCTTCTGCTAGTTTTGTGTCTTTATGTTATCCCCTCCCCTTGGATGTGGACTGGAGTTAGAATTGCTTCCAATAAATAGAATGCAGCAAAAAGTGATGGAATGCCATTCTGAGACTAGGCTTCCATTTTGATTGCAGACTTTATTTATTGCCTTCTTGGCTTACATGCTTTGAGGAAGTGAGCTGCCATATTAGAGGAACCTACACGTGGCTAGAACCTGAGGGCAGCCTCTGACTGGCTGCCAGTGAGGAAGTCAGGTCCTCAGTCCAAGAACTGGTGAGGAACTGGTGAGGAACTGAATTCTGCTAACAACCACCTGAGCTTCCAAGTTGATCCCTCCCCATTTGAGCCTTGAGGAGAGATTATAGCCCTAGTCAACACCTTGAGTCTAGGCTTGTCATGGGACAGAAAGCAGATGACCCAGCTAGGTCATGCCCAAGTTTCTGACCCACAGAAACTGTGAGATAATAAATGTATATTATTTTAAGCCACTAAGTTTGGGGTTATTATTATTCAGAATAGATAACTAATATAATAGAAGAAGTTTCCTCTCATGTAGGTGTCAACCTAACTATCAAGTCATCAGAAATTCTGTCACTGACGACCCAATCTTAATGTCCCATCCTCACTAAAAAAATCACTCAGTTTATTTTATCACTTTTTTTTTATAGCTCATTGCTATCTTAAGGCAAAGCTACTAGTTGTCACCAAATATCTCTTCTCTCCTGCTTCCTCATTACTAGAACTTCTGGTCACATGAACGCTCATTTAAAAAACAAGCAAACAGACAGACAAAAAACATCAACAAAAAAAGCACTGTAACTTCCAGCTTTCCTTGCAGTTACTCGTGACCATAAGAATAGGTTCTGGTTGGTGAGATTAAGTGAACCTGAATGTCCAAATCCCAACAGACATTCTTCTTCCCACCTTTTGCCACTCTCCCTAATGTGGATGAGATGGTTTAAGCTCCATATTGGACCCTGAAAATGAGGGTTACTCACGGGGATGGGAGCACAGACTGTTGAAAGTAAATTGGCCTCATTTGACTATAGTCACCAAACCAGCCCTGAAACACCTATCTAGACTTTGACATAAGAAGGACACAAACTCCCTTGTTTAAGCCACTATTATTTGGGAGTCCAGATATACCAAGGCAATCCTAAATCTAAGAGATATATATTTATTAGATTTTGTTTGCTTAGTATTTGATTATAGACTTTCCTCATTCTCCCTGTTACATAAATTCCATCCATAAAAGCTCCATGATGGATGACCATTTTCTTATTTCCAGTTTTCATTGGTCCATCTCCCATGACTAGAACAGTGTTTGGCGTGGAACAAACATTTGATAAACACTTGCAAAATAAATGTATATGAATGGTCATTTAGGCTGATTTAAAATTTTTGTTATTACAAAGCTGTAGCAATAAATACCCTTGTATATACATCTTTGTGCAATGATGAGTATTTGTTCTAAGGAGGACACCAAGAGGTAGAATTGCTGGATGGAAGAATATGTACATTTATATTTAATAGTAACTGCCAACTTGCCTTCCAGAAAAATCTCTACCAATTTATATTTTTATCCACAGTTTATCTTAGGAACTATTTTCCTATTTTTTCACAAAGAGTGGATATTACAAATCATATTTGCTTTTGCCAGTCTGATGAATGAAATAGATCTCCTGTGATTTATATTTTGCTACAAAAAGATTGCTCTTCTGCAAGCCTACTCAGATTCTTAATATGTAACATGCTTTGAGATTCTCTGTAAGGGATAGCCAATATACAATGTTTCCCAAAGTAACCATGGCATCTTATTTTCTTTCTTAATGAGTCTCAAGACACAAGAGTTCAGCACTCTCTCAGAAATGTTAGCTTGGACTCAAGTGGTGGCTGGGATGCAGTGTACAGTTTCTCTCTAAGCTTCCTGGAGGCTAAGATGAATATATTTGGAGCTTTCCATCAAAGGAATTCACTGAGAAATGAGACAGTAGTAAGAGTTAATTATCTTCAGATTTTAATTTAGCGGAACAACCTTGAGTTCATAACTAAGCAATTACATTAAGCCGTGTGACTCTTGGTTAAGATAATGGGGTTCTCTGAGGAAGAGGAATACCTGTCTCAGCATAGATGCCAAGAGGAAAACCTTAGTCCAGTTCACTTTGTGCACTTGAAGAGTTCTGGGTGGGTTGAACAACTGACATGGCTTACCCTAGAGTGAGGGCTTTCCCAGGACTTTGATCTTTCAGTGCTGAAACTAGGAAGACCTGGGCAAACTTGGATGAGGTGGTCACTGTAGTTCAGGCTTCATATCCTGGGCTGGTTATTTTTTATATAAAGTCTTGTTTTTAGAAGAGTATTTGCTGCAGAAACACATTGCATTTTCACATACAAACTTTTTGTCTTTCATGCAGCTTGTGGTAAAACATTGCTGTTCCAGCTATCTCTTCCTGCATTAAAAACTAGCCCAAAACTTGTGGCTTAAAACAGTGACAATCTTATTGCGTCTCATGATTTTTGTGGGTCAGGAATTGGATAGAGCTTAACTGGGGAATTATTCTCTTCCAATTTGTATTAGTTTAAGGCTTTTATGAAGCAGAGGTAAAAATGAGTCTAGACATGCGTGGGATTTCTTGGGGAAATGCCTGTGAAGGATAAAGAAGAGTGAGTGGGAATAGGTAGGAAAAGACTTAGGCTGGGATGCAGGTCTGATACCTATAAAAGAGACAGAGAAGGAGAGCGGACTGGGGAGGAAGACCAAGACTGCGGTGTTAGTTTAAGAAAGGCTCAGGCAGGCTGCAAATTACCTGTGAGAAGATATGTATTGAATTCATGTCCTCCAGGAATGAAATTCCACTAGTAGACTAACTATGCTCAGTCACTGGATAATAGGAGTCTAGGAGAAGGGTGGCTTTGGAACACATGTTTCAGGAGGGGTGACTGTCAGTATATATACATATATATATACACACACACACACACACACCCCCTGCAGCCAGTTATCTTGACAATCTGAGCAGTACATTTTCATGGCTGTCACACAGCTGTGGGATGGGTGGATCTCAATGGCCCAAGATCGCTTGGCACACATGCTGACAGCATGAGCGGGTGTCTGGAGTATCCATTGGAGCACCTTTTCTAGAATGATAAAGGTAGTGTGAATGATAATGGTAGTGTGAATTCTTATATGATGGCTCAGGGAGTGTGTTCCAGTGAACAAAGCAGAGCTGCACAGCCTTTCATTAGGTAGCCCTGGAAGATACCTAGAGTCCCTTCTGCCATATTCTTTTGGTTTAAACAGTCACCAGTCTGCCCGAGTTCAAGGGGAGGGGACATAGACTCCACTTCTCATGAGCGGAATAGCAAAACATTTGCAGCCATGTTTTAAAACAGCCACATGGCCTAAGTTCTTCTGTCTTTCTGCTGGCACACCCTCTATCCATTCTTATTATCTCTAAGAGGAAATTAATTTAACTGTTAAGGGAGCCCATTCTTTGAAATGAGATAGACATGAAATTGAATCCAAGTTCTACGACCTTAGTTTAGTTTCCCTTTGTTTTGCCATAAACTCCCAAATGAAATGGAAATAATAATAATATTTAACTCACTCCATTTTTGTGAACAGTAAATGAGATCATGCATGTAAGGTTCCTGGCAGGCAGTAAGCACTCAATACATGTTTGCTAGTACTCGTGTATCCTTGCCATTTTTTATACTGTAACACTGCCAATTCCATTGTTTTGGGACAAATCATTTTGAGTGTGTCCTGCTGCCAGAGAAGTATCTTTGTGGGTAAAATTCATTGATTTCACCGAAGTGTTTCAGACTTTTCGATCTAGAAGGGACACATAACAATCAATTAAAGTTAGCATTCCACCAGCATTTACTGAGCAGCTCTTCTGGACTTGGCTTAGGAGTTAGGATGAGACTGCAAATGGAAGAGAAAACAAGGTACAAAGATATACATTTTGCTTTTGTAGTACTGTAAATGGATTAAAAGGCGACACTGCAGCCCACCTCTCCCCTCCCTGCAGCCCCATCCCAGAATGCCAGCAGCAGGCTGGCTGTGCTTCTCATGCCCAGGTGTGCCAGGGTTTGACTATGGCCACTTTGTGGATGTCCCCATCAGGCTCCCTGTGGATGCAGGGACCGAGCTTTGCGCTGATAGCAGCTGAGCACCTCAGACGGGGAATTGTGCCAGCTCACACAGAAAAAGGTCTGGCTAGGCCCGGCAACCAGATGGCTGGCAGCTGGCCCAGCTGATTTTTTTCTCCATCCAGTTTCTGGGCTGAATGTTACGGTTCCCCACGGTGACCTGGGGACTGTAAATTTTGAGCCTTGTTGATGAATTTGAGAAGTACTGTGTAAATAGATCTTATGAAATGTAATGCATTCTTAAGTCACAGACACTGTGCTAAGTGCTTTATAACATTATCTCATTTAATCTTCCCACTGCATTTCTGAGGTTGGACTATGATATGTATTCTACAGATGAGAAAGCTGAGGTTCTGCTACATGAAGGGAAAAATTAGAAAATCAGGGTTTGGCATTTTAAATGGACCCGTGGCAACAAAGTGAATGTTTTCTTTCTTAATAAAATAGAATTCAAAGAGTGGGGATTTTGTCCTTTACAGTTTAGGTGTAAAGAAAAGTGTATAGTAGAAACCCAATCTGATATAACTGGCACTGATATTTGATCACCCATAAAAATATCACTTAATGTGTGGGATCATACACACAAACATTTTTAATATAAAAATATAAATGTTCATTTTTTTCATTAACTGCTGCAAAACCAAGGCTTTTTATTTACTGAGTATAGGTCTGCTGACAAAAGTTCCCCGCTGCCTTTTTACTCATTTAAAAAATTCTCAGGACACATCATCTAACATTTCCAGCTTTAGTTTCCTTACAGAGTGAGGTCTTTTATATTTTTATGATTGTTTGCCCCAATTATTTAAAACTACTATATACCTAATTCTACAATAATTTTTTATCAAGATGCCCTTTGTGACTTACTTTATAGAGCACACATATTTCTTCAGTTTTAAAAATATTTATTGATAAATAAAACTTAAAGCTTATCATTCAACTCAAATAAGTGGTTTGGGTAGCAAATGCAGCAACTGTTAGTAAGCACATCCCTGGGGGACCAGGAGTGCAGCTACGTCCCCGAGGGCAGTCAGAGGGGCAGGTGCCGGCTCACCTGTAACATTCATTAAACATAGGGGGTTGGAGCATAGCGGGTCTACCTCTGGCTACTTTTTACTTATCGTTAAGATCACATTTGTTTCTACTGACACATGTACCATTTGATCCACTGTTTTGGCTTTCCTTCCTCATTATGTTCCTAGGCTATCCCTTTGCTAACGATTCATTTGCTTATAGAAATGACTGGGCCATTTTTGTTCCGTTGGGTTGCTTTTCTCTTATTGATTTGTATGATTGCTTTATATAGTCTACAGATACAGTGTCCAGTACATTGTCATTAGCTACATACAGCTGTTGAACACTTTAACTATGTCTAGTACACCTGAGGAGCTGAATTTTTCATTTTATTTAATTTTAATTCATTTAAATTAAAGTAGCTGTTTTGTGGCTGTCATACTGACCAGTAGAGATCTATACTTATTACTCTAGAATTTCCTCAAGTACAGGGCTAACTTATATGACCTGCTTCAAAAATAAATGAAGAGATTTCAGAGGTAAATTATAAGGATGCTTTAATGTTACCCTGGGAGATTTCCTCTTAGTTTGATTGAAAGAGAAGGTGTGCTGTAAGTACATGTCTGCACACAAATACATGCTACTGTATAGTAAATTATTTTCTAGATAATTCTTTCTTTTGGCTTAGTTTAGCTTAACCCTCATTTATGAGTGAGCCAAGAAAGTCAGAGGGCAAATGTCTTGCCATCAGGGTATAAACTAATTCCTGTGTGCAGTGACATGCAAATCAATGTAAATATCCATATTTGTACTACAGCTCATTAAATGAGCTTATGATAAAGCAGAAATATGCAAAATCATGCAAATATGAAAGCAGATCGGTCAGTGATCATGTTCAAAATGTAATGATCTCTGCAAAGCTACCTGGATTTAGGAAAGTCTTCAAATCATGTCTACTTTGATTTCTGAGTCTACCAGGTCAGCCTTTCCATTGCATTCAGGTATTGGAACCTTCACTGGCCTGTGAATTGTATCACCCCAACTTGGAAATTATGTTTCATAGACCTTTGTGTGTCTTAATTTATAATCAGCATCTTCCAATCAGCATAGGTACAATGGACTAAAAGTTTTGAGATAGAAATAACCTATTAATATTTGTAATGTTCAAAACTGGATATAAGATCAAGCATAATATAATCAAAACATTTGGTTGAACTATTTTACTGCTACTGTGGTATTTTAGTGTTTAGGAGGGCATTTAAAATGTCTGCTTTTAACTAAACTATTTTCAGTATACATTAATTGTAAAATACATTTCAAAATATGTTTTAGCCATGCTTTCTCCCACATTTTAACGAATACAATTTTGCTCTCTTTTTTAAATTAATTTTTATTCAAGTATAGTTGCTTTACAATGTTGTTTTAGTTTCTGCTGTACAGCAAAGTGAATCAGTTATATGTATATATATCTCCACTCTTTTTTAGATTTCCTTTCCATTTAGGTCACCACAGATCATTGAGTAGGGTTCCCTGGGCTAAACAGTAGGTTCTCATTAGTTATCTATTTTATACATTGTAGTGTATATATGTTAATTCAAATCTCCTAATTCGCCCAACCCCCTTCTTCCCCCCTTGGTAACCATAAGTTTGTTCTCTACATCTGTGACTCTATTTCTGTTTTGCCAATAAGTTCATCTGTACCATTCTTCTAGATTCCACATATAAGCGGTATTATATGATATTTGTTTTTCGTTTTCTGACTTACTTCACTCTGTATGACAATCTCTAGGTCCATCCACATGTCTGAAAATGACACTATTTTGTTCCTTTTTATGGCTGAGTAATATTCCATTGTATATATGTGCCACATCTTCTTTATCCATTCCTCTGTTGATGGACATTTAGGTCACTTCCATGGCCTGGCTATTGTAAATAGTGCTGCAATGAACATTGGGGTGCATGCATCCTTTCAAATTACCGTCTTCTCCAGTTATATGCCTAGGAGCAGGATTTCTGGGTCATATGGTAGCTCTGTTTTTAGTTTTTTAAGGAACCTCCATACTGTTCTCCATAGTGGCTATACCAATTTACATTCCCACCAGCAGTGTAGAAGGGTTCCTTTTTCTCCACACCCTCTCCATCATTTATTGTTTGTAGATTTTTTGACGACGCCTATTCTAACCCGTGTGAGGTGATACCTCATTGTGGTTTTGATTTGCATTTCTCTAATAATTAGTGATGTTGAGCATCTTTTTATATGTTTGTTGGCCATCTGTACATCTTTTTTGGAAAATGTCTATTTAGATCTTCTCCCCATTTTTTTGATTGGTTATTTGGTTTTTTTTTTTTTTGATATTTTCCATCTAAATTGATTTTAGTTATATTAAGGAACAACCTCCAGATATTATTGGAGTGTCAGGGAGGGACAGGTATAAGGTGACTGTTGGCAGTTAGGAAAACTCTTTTCTATGGAAACCATAAGATTGTGTGTTGTCAACACTATTCAGTTGCTATAGGGGTGGGTAATAATTGTAATAAATATAAAGATTAAATATTATACTTAAAGCTATTATACACTGGACATTTTGTAGTAGGTGCAGCCTTGCATCCTGTGAAATATCCTTAATTGAGGATTACTCATTGAAAAAAATTTTTTTTTAATTTTCTTGTCCTTTTGTTGACTGGCTACTCAATTTGATGGATTTTATTCAGTTGCGTTCAGCCAATTAATATCACACAAGAGAATAAACCACTTAAATTCAGCATCTTCCCTCTTATGGAAACTTTGCAGAATAAATGTTCTTCATTGAAAAGTCAGGAATGGTAATTTCTGCATGAGAGCAGAACCATACTGTGCATTAAAGTGAAATGAAATAAAGTGCTCTACCAGGGAAACACGGAGCATTGTGGTCTTTGAGATTGATGAACATGCTGAAATTGGAATTGTGATTTAGATTTATGAATCAAATGTTCCCAGAGGAAGCGGCTTGTAGAGGAGACACTTTCCTCAAGAGATGTAAACAAGAGTTTGGATTAATTTGTCTTGACAGTCTCTTGCCACTAACAACTCCTCCTTGGCAGGAGAAACAGTTGACCTCTGCCAAGCATTTGTGTTCCTCTCCTGCACCCCTGACTTTTATGCAAAGTAAAATGAGACTGCTTCAATTTTATAGAGATTACTAATTCATCCAGCAGTAGAGGAACTAAAATAAAATCCACACAATTGGTTTAATATTTTAAAAAGAGCATCCTTAAGGTGCCTGAAGTCTTTGTGGATAAATTTTAGCAATCTTTTGGCAGAATCTTTTAAACTTACAGTGTTGAAATGCCCATTTCACAGATTGCAAATGTGTCTCATGGTTGAACCAAGTGCACAGAGAATTATTATGAGTATCAGATTATCTTAAAAATACTTTTCTTGGTCTTTGTTACAAGGCCTATTCACAAATATCCAAGTAGGAATACTGTAGATTTTTATAGCTAAATAAAGATTGCAGCCCCTTTTCCACCAAATTTTACTATAATGTAATCATAAGTGTACAGTACAGTTCTACATTTATGTAAAAATTCATTAGAATTGGACAGAAACTTCTGAATTATCTGAGTCAAATTTCAACTGTTCCCTAAAGTCAATGGAAAGAAAATATTACTAATGGACAGTGAATGCCAAAGAGCAATGGCAAGAAAGAATAAACGGGCAGAAGGCGAAAACATGAATATTTAACACATTCTATAATGAGTCAGTGATAAATCTAGAATTGATTTGCACTTTCACTCTGGCATATAAGGCCCTTACCTTGCTAAAACAAAATAATACACAAAATGAAACAAAGCAACAGACAAAAATCTCATGATATTATTTTACAGAATGCTTTGGCTGCAAGTAATAGATAAACTACTCAAATGGTGTAAACAATAAATGGATGTGTTATCTTAAAATTGTGTGCTTACCTAAGTACACATGTAGGGCAATTCCAGGCATGATGCTCCATCTTTTATTCTTTGGGGTTTTTTTGAATCTCTCTTCCATCTTGTTCTGGCTTCATCTTCCAGTTGATAGCAAGATGGTCATAGCATTTCTAGGCATCACATACAGGGAGAATACCATCAAGAGTCAGGAGGGGCTTTGTGCTTCAATGAACACCCCTGTACATTTCCTATTGTGCACTGTGCAAGAATGATCCTAGTTTATGAACCTGGAATTGAAATTATTGGATTGGAGTGTATACACAATATTAATTTTCCTACATACATTCATGTTTCTTAATGTAAGAAAATTAATATGGGTCAACTTATAGTTCTACTAACAGAGAATAAGAGTTCCTGTCTCTTCCTATTCTTATCAACACTTAATATTGCGAGACTGATTAATATTCTAACATTCTCATTAAAGCTTTTATATATACCTCTCTGATTTTAGTGAAGCTGAACATCATATATGTTTACTGGAATTTTTTCAGTTCTTATCATGGCCTGTACATTGTGCTGTTTGTGATGGTCTTTTTGAATCAGAGAGTTCATGGATTTAATGATAGTCTGGTTCAATCTCCAGTATAGAATGGAATCCATTTTATATAAGCACAGGAGGTCCGTCAGCCACCATCTGTTTAAACACTACCAATTACATAATTTTTACTAGTGTCCTGTCAATATATTTTAATATTGGAGAATTCTAAACTCTAACAAATAGTTCTGTAAAGTGTTTCTATTTAGTAATCCCTAATGTTTAAAATCCCTATTTTAATTTTCATAATGCATGGTGGTAAGGTTTTTTAAGCAATTTGTTTTCTTCTTATAGTTTGAATATATTTTTAACATGCTTTCAATTTGTATACTTAATGTTCCTAATTTTAAATATGATAGCACCAAGGACTCATGTTTAGGATGTTACCATTTGTCCAAAAGCAGGATTGCTACAGAAATGGCCTTTTCTCGTTGTTAGTATATCTTAGTTATGTTTCTTATAACTTCCAAATAACATATTAAAGAAAGAAACTCTTTGGTGCTTGGTTGCAACCAGACGGCACCCATACATATGTTGGTGTATTGGATGGGACATTTTTAGTTATATATAACAAAGCCCACTTGAACCAATTTAAAGGAAATGAAGGAAATACTGTATTTATTTTATGTATCACATAAACACAAAATGACAGAAATGCATCATAAATGAAGAAATGAACTGAAACAAAGGATTCAAATAGTGAAAGGGCATTCATTCTGTCTTTCATATATGTTCTTTTTCTTGAATCTAGTTCATTTTTCTTCCTGATAGCACACTGACATTCACTATTTCCCAGGCCATATGTTGGAAATGTAGCTTCTATGACATCCTGAGTTTTCTTGTTACTGGACCACCTACATGGAGAGAATTGAATTGGCCCTTTCCATTTTTAATCTCCCAGGGAAGATATGTCATGAGCTCATGTTGGGTTAGCTGCCCACTCCAAGTCAATAGACTGTACACAATATGGTTGGGACATATAATATAGACATGGCTGCTTTGGCTCTACCAACATGATTTGAGGGATACAAATCACATAAACTAGAATGGGATTGGGCTTGAAAATCAGTGTAACAGATGCTCACTACAGTATCCATTATATTGAGATGCTCACTACAGCTAGTGAATGTTGGGTAATATTTTATTAAACACCTACTTTACAGTCAGCGCAGGACTTGACTTTTGGGTAAGATGACTGAACTTTGAGGCTACTTATACTTCCAGCAGTTAGGATGAAAGTATCATTTTGTAGTTTCTATTACATACCAGACAATACAGCAGACTCTTTTCGTATTATCTCATTTGACACAGCAATGCTAACCTTTTAGCACTGTGAAACTACACTGCTCAGATTGCTCTTCAAGAGAACCAGCTGCAGGGAGCATTGCTGTTTGACAGCTTCTAGCTGCCATCTCTTTGAATTTGCCTCTGTGTTGACACCAGGCAGTGCTTTCCCTGGGCTGCTTGCTCCTAGCCAAGGATTAAGCCCAATGGGGACACTAGAAGTAAGCCATTCCTGCCCTCTGCAGAATTCTTCTAGTGGGCAAGTTAGGCTTGGGTGTTCTCCCTCGGCTATAAGATCTTTTTAGTTCTGTGCTCTTGTCTGAGGCTCTTCATACCCCGTTCCCTTCCCTTTCTCCTTTCACAGGTGCCAAATCTCACCTGCAATGTGAAATTCTGCCTACTTTTTGTTCCTTCTCTTTTTAATCTTCACGAGTGTTTTCCCCAACAAATACTTTGCATATCTTACCCTGTCTTGGTGTCCATTTCCTAGAGGATTCAAACTAACACTTCCCCATTTTACAGATAGAAAACCAATCCATAGAAAAGCTAAATAACTTTCCCAAAGTCACATACCTATTGTTAGTAAAAGGCAAGTGTCAGGATCACACATAGATCTTTCTTACATGAAAACCCAGAGTTTTTCCACTTCATCATATGCTTTTTACAAGTTTTATAAGAGTGATATCATTAATTTAATGTGTGAGGCATTCAGAATAATGTATGGCATGTAAAAAGTAATGTATAAGTGTTATTATTCTTCTGATTTTTGCCTTTGTTCATGTGTTGTAAGAAATTTGGAAAGCAGCTCAGCACAGCAACTTCTAGGAAAGCTGTATGGTGGATTGTGAAAGTGGCCATACATTTTTCCTCTCCTGCATTCCCCCCACCCCCTGCAACATGATACTGTATATCTTTTCATTAAGAAGCAGATACTATTTTCTACCCTTGAATCCGCATTAGCCTGTGACTTTCTTTCAGCAGTGAGACATTAATAAATATGATGCAACAGAGGTTTTAAAAAAAAATTGTACATTGGGGATTACCTTTCTGTGGCTGTGGAAACCTTTCAACAACCATGTGAACAAGTCCAGGCAAGTCTGTTGGAGGAACAAAGAACATACAGAATAGAGCAGAGAACCACTCCTAGAACGCAACCTCCCCTTGACCTAACTGCCCCCATCTTCCCTGCAGCTCACTACACATACGTACACAATATTAGTCGAGATCAGCAGGAAAACTACCTGAGTGCAACCTCAATGGCTGACTCACAGAATTCAAACCTAAATAAATGGTGTTGTTTCAAGCCAGTACGTTTTGGAGTGGTTGGTTATGTAGCAAAATTTAACTGTTAACCAATTATAACTGCAGAAGGGAAAATATTTGTAGTGGATTCTTTTGGTTATCTATTCAATGGCTGTTCCTTCCCTCTTTCTGGTTATCATTACACTAATGGCCTTCAGGAACTAGATACAAAAAAGCTTATGAAGCCTCTCCCTGGCACCCACTGGTTACATTTTGATTGGTGTAAGCCAGTCATGGTAATTCCATTTATTTTGCTATTGACTGGGCAGCAGATATAATACTGACAAATGAGTCATCTGGGAATTCTCTTGTTGGACATTTCCAGATACAAGGCAGAAAAATGTCACATCCTGGCTTTGAATGTTGCTTTGTGGTAATGTGATGCTTGGTGCTCTGGCAGCTACCTTGAGGGCATGAGGTGAAAGTCAAGAGAAACCGAGAAGTTGATGTGGATACCTGATACCACTGAGTCACTGAATTAATCAACCCTTGAACTGCCTGCTCAAGATTTCCTGTTATGTGAAATAATGTATTTCCTACTCTTTAAGACATATGAGTTATATTTTTCTGTAACTTTTTCTGTAACTTGATGGCATCCAATTTAATACAGTGGTTAAATTTAAGCTTCTTAGAAATTCAATAGAAACTTTTGAAATGAACACATGAATATTCATGCCAGGAGACAAAATCTAACCACTAATAAACTTCACCTTTCAGAGTTTCTATTCCCTTCTTCCTCCTCTTCTCTAAACCTACACAGAGCTTTATAAAAAAACTAAACAAGAAAAGCAGCGCTTCAGTTTCACACCAAGAGAATGTTCTCCAATTTTCCGAAGTATTGCTGAATATTTCCATTTTAAAAACACAGCTGATTCCTTTAAAATGAACTTACTTAAACCAGAGAGTTATGTGCCACAAACTTAGAATAGAGCCTAACATAATATGTTTGATCTTTGAGAGGGTGATCCGATCCCTTCAGAGAAGGTCAGAAATCATGGCCTAAAAATACCATTTTCATAATCGCTCATGAGATTATCCATCTAGGTAAGGAAATAAAATGTGTTTTTTATTTCTGGTGTAAAACAGTGTCCACTAGGACCCACTGTTGCCTCGTAACTCTCCAATAAAATCCCTTGTTTCTAAAGTGTGTTCATAAATTGTCCCTGCCAAATGCAGAATGTCTCATCGGGCTTTCTCAAAACAAGCATGCATGTTGCTGTTTCCTTATTTCAGTGCAACCCAGAAATTGTCTTGCTGTAAGATGGAAAAGAATGATGTTGGAAAGCAGCTAACATAAGAGTAAGTTTGATAACTGGCAACATTATAATGTCTGATGAGAGCGCTACAGTTGAAGCCTGCCAATTATTCACATCTCCAAAGGGTAAATGATTTCCAAAATGGCATGCATCCACCCGGGCAGGGTATCCAGGGTGTTGCAGGAATGTTTCTAAACTGTGATTTGAAGGGTGACGGTCTGAAAGCAATGTTAATGGAGCTTTGTGCCTGGCAAACACTGACAAGAGGCATTTAGACACCCTACATTTCCTCCTTGGGAATGACAGCATCAATTATGGATTCCTCAGGTAATTTCATCTGGCAGTAGAGATGCAGGCAGTGGGAGAGGATGCTGACTCATAAGGGAGACTGCTTATCAGTCCATCAGCAAATAATCTTTGGTGCCTGCAGTATGCCAGCACAGTAGGGTCTGAGTCTTTATGATCAGAACTCCTGCCAAAGATAAGTGGGTCATGGAGGGCAAAGGATATGATGAGGATAGACTGGGGTCTCTTCCACATAACCATTGGTACCCATGGTGTCACCAAATACCTTTAAGGACAAAGACTTAAGTTTGGATATACTCTTTTAAATTTAGTAAATTAAATTAAACCTAGGTGCTTTTATGCAATGATGCAAAGGTTACCATGGTCTCAACCCTCAGAAAATTAGAAAATCTGAGAAATATCCCTTATGGCAAAATCACAAATCATGTTGGTCTTGCTGCCTGTAACGTTCTCAACAGTTAGTACATTTTACCATCCACTTCCAAACCTCCAACCACATCTCCCAGGACTAAATCCTTGCCATATTTTTCAGCTTTACGTCTCACTCCTTAAACATACATGCACGTACATACACACATACTCCTCTCCTCCAAGCTTCTTCCTTAACTCTTGTAATTTGCCATTTTCCTGCTCTTTTCTCAGTTTGGAATAAGCTTCCTTTCTTTCCCCCTGTCTACTTATACCTCCTCTTCCTTTTCTTTCTATAAGAAATACAATTTCATCTACAAATCCTGTATTTATTTCTCTGAATTTGTTTTATTTCCTAGCATTTACTAAGATACATATTGATGCAGACCTTTTACCTAGAACAAAATAGATGCTTAATAAACATTAGCTATTTTTGGTTTCTTTTATCTTCCACATTTTGTATCATGCATTCCTTTTTTTTTCCTTTAGAGCTTAAAGGTCTATTTACTTTTGATTTTGTACAGAAATGCTTCCCTTATCATTCTTTTTTTTTTTAAATTGGAGTATGGTTGCTTTACAATGTTATGTTAGCCTCCATTGCACAACAAAATGAATCAGCCATACACATACAGGTATCCCCTCCCTTTGTATCATGCATTCTTAGTTATGTAGCTTTCCTGTATACCACGGAAGATTGTCTTCAAAGATGGCTGCCAGCACCTCTCATTCCTGAATGCCCGACTACTTCCTCCATCAAGTGGTAAGGTCTGTTTCCCCTCCCGTCACATCCTTGGTGGGCCCAGGATCAATTACCTTGATCAACAGAATGTGGCTGCAGAAGTGTTGTGAGACTTCTAGGCCTATGCTGGAAACTTTGACTTTTATCCTCTTGAGACCCATCTACCATGTGAAGGGTTTGGAGGGTTATTGTAGACATGAAAAGAGAGAGAGAGAGAGAAAGTCCACACCAGCCACTCCAGCCACTGCAGCTGAAACACGTGACGTGTGAGTGAACCATCTTAGGTGCTCCAGCTGCAGCCGAGCTTTTAGCTAAATGAAGCTGCATAAGTAACTCAAGTCAACTCTGTCTCTGCACAGATGATCCACACCCCACAAACCTGGCGCAAATCGTGTACTTGCGAGCCAACAAATGGTAATTGCTTTTTAAAGCCCCTCTAAGTTCTGGGGTGGCTAGATATACAGCAATACAGATAATTAAGATATCTACAGTGTAAAAAATGCAAACACTGAGGGACAGCAGCATGCCTTCCACATTTGTAAAACCCCTAATGCCTAGATCAACATCATGCCAATAGTCGTCATTAAGTTCACATCTTAAAATGAACAAAAAATGCTCCTTGGCTACATACAGCTCCTGCTTACCCTGTGTCATTTAGGTGATCTCTTTAAAACCGAATGATTGCACTGCAGATATCCTTGGCACTTCTGCTTAGCTGGCATCTCCCTTGTACACTGGCAAAATTTGCTCTGAAATGCATATTTTCTAACCTGATTTCAAGCCCAGTGTTCATCATTCTGTCCCAAGGGTGTTCTTCTGGATACCTTTTTGTGTGCTGATCCAAAAATGTGGCCTCATCTGCTTCAGTCTTTTGCATTTCAAAGGAAATATGAAATTATCCATAGCTATGGACAAACACTCTTTCAACAATCAGAAAATGAAGAGATATGGAAATCACTTTCCCTACACCTCCCCTGCCCACATGACATAGCACGTTCCAGTCTTGGTGGCATTAACCACTTCCAGCTGATGTTGAGGGTTCTTCCAGATGTATGAGCTCTTCCTTGGCATTCTCAGGTTTTCTTGATCTTTACTATGTTGTGAAATTTTGAAATGCTAAAACAGATGTTTCACTGGTTTGATGTTCCCTTCCTCTGGTTCTGTAACCCCTGTGAAAATACCCCGCACATCTAATTGCCAGCAAAACTCAGGTTTGCATCAAAGTGTCAGTGGTGGGGCTTCCCTCGTGGCGCAGTGGTTGAGAGTCCGCCTGCCGATGGGTTTGTGCCCCGGTACGGGAAGATCCCACATGCCGCGGAGCGGCTGGGCCCGTGAGCCATGGCCGCTGAGCCTGCGCGTCCGGAGCCTGTGCTCCGCAACGGGAGAGGCCACAACAGTGAGAGGCCCGCGTACCGCAAAAAAAAAAAAAAAAAAAAATGTCAATGGTGATGGCTAGCATTAGCTTTGACACGAGTTGTCCACTTTGTCATGTCCACATGACATGATGATTAGTTTTTAATATGAAAGAGATCATTTTGCATCAAGATAATACCATCTATGGAACTTGGATTTCCAGTGCCTTGGACTAAACTTCCACTTCCAGTTGTCCATTTTGTTGAGGCTGGTAGAAGACACATCCACTATTGGCTACTTTGCAACAATTTTGTCTTATTTTTACTCTGTTACTAGAGTCATACTCTATCACTTTCTTTTAAAGCACCTTTTTAGACTGGAATCCTAATGCTAGATAAATCGGTTGAGTCATGTATGAAGGAACAAAATCTGTTTCATCTTCATTAAGTTGTCAATAATCCTAAAGCATTTGTTGTTTACAAGCACTGCAAACTTGACATCTTTCTAGATTATTGTTCTGAATTAGTATTTATATATGAACAAAACATGCTTCTTAAAATATTTTTATTCATTAATAGTCCAGTGATCTGTTTATCATTGGGGAGGATTTTACCAAAACCCATCTTCAAATTTGCTCATTTAAATCTAACTTGCATACTAAGGCTAACATATTTGGATCAAGTATTAATAAAAAGCAATCATGGTGATAAGTACTCAAGTATTTGAAACTGTGAATTTGATGTTTTCAACATTCAGTAATTCAAAGATTTTGCTATCTGTATTAAAATTTTATTTCCCTGCTCTCTCACTTTCCTATTATCAGATGTTTGTGCTCCTTTAGTAAGTGTTACTTGGTTCAAATGGTGAAGTCTGTGCTGGATGTATATTTTCATTGATATAATAAGAATGGCTTTAATCAACCCTCAACACAGAAGAGAGGTTTAAAGGAAATCCTTTAAATAATGAGCATCTAGATACAATCAGCTGTCATTCTCAAGAAGACTCCATTGCCAATTCACACTTCTCATTCTTTGCGTCTAGATCAATGGCTCAAAAATTTATTCTGGAGGACCTTAGAGGTGGTGGAGGAGTAAGATGTGGAGATCACCTTCCTCCCCACACATACATTAAAAGTACATCTACACGTGGAACAACTCCTACAGAACACTTACTGAACTCTGGCAGAAGACCTCAGACCTCCCAAAACGCAAGAAACTCCTCACGTACATGGCCATGTGGCTGACAGGGTCTTGGTGCCCTGGCTGGGTGTCAGGCCTGAGCCTCTGAGGTGGGAGAGCTGAGTTCAGGACACTGGACCACCAGAGACCTCCCAGCCGCATGTAACATCAGTTGACGAGAGCTCTCCCAGAGATCTCCGTCTCAATGCTAAGACCCAGCTCCACTCAACGACCAACAAGCTCCAGTGCTGGACACCCTATGCCAAACAACTAGAAAGACAGGAACACAACCCCATCCATTAGCGGAGAGGCTGCCTAAAATCATAATAAGTTAACATACATCCCAAAATACACTACCAGATGCAGTCCTGCCCACCAGAAAGACAAGATCCAGCCTCATCCACCAGAACACAGGCACCAGTCCCCTGCACCAGGAAGCCTACACAACTCACTGAACCAACCTTACCCACTGGGGGCAGACACCAAAAACAACAGGAACTACAAACCTGCAGCCTGCGAAAAGGAGACACCAAACACAGTAAGGTAAGCAAAATGAGAAGACAGAGAAACACACAGCAGATGAAGGAGTAAGGTAAAAACCCAACAGACCAAATAAATGAAGAGGAAATAGGCAGTCAACCTGAAAAAGAATTCAGAGTAATGATAGTAAAGATGATCTGAAATCTTGGAAATAGAATGGAGAAAATACAAGAAGAATCTTGTATTTAAATATTTAAAGAATCTGTTCTCTTTCCCTATAATCCTGACCTTTCTCTTCATCCCTTTTTTCAATGAGTTTATTTAAAATCAAATGCCTCTTTTTTTCCTTCCAAAGTACAGAAAAATATTACCTCTCCTCAGTTCCAGTTGTAACCTGCTGAAATAAGATGAACCCATGCTCTAATGACAGCTAAACTTTGAGAGAAAGTGAGAGGACATGAACAAAAGGACGGTTAATGGACCAAGGAACTGTGGCTTGGCATAATGATGGGGTTCTGAAGAGACTGGGAGGGATTTAGAAGCTTGCCCGTGTGCTAGTCAATGAAAGAGTATATTCTTGTCCACATACATCCATAACCTTTCTAAGAAGGCAGCAGTCTACTGCTTCCATGGCACAGTTGATTGAAAAAGTAGTTGTCACTCACCCCTTTCAAAAAGAGTTATTTGAGAATCCAGGAGCAGAGTTGACTATGAGCTTGGCTGCTGTAACTGAAAGCTCATGTCGATGCAGGTCTTGGGACTACCATTTTAGGGAATAGAAGATTAGCGTGAGAGGAAGAAAAAAGAAGAGAAAGTGAAAACTGAGCAAATGTCTGGAGAAGGACAGACATGCAATGTCACTGTGGCAGAAATAGAGACATTTTTGGACCTAAATGCTGCCTGCATTTCTGCCTTTCATAAGAATGGTTGTCGAGGTACTCTTGAACTCCTTCCTGTGTATGGACATCCTTTCAAAATCTCCCCTTTATTCTGAGGTTCTTTGGTCAGGTCTTTGTTCCTTGAAATTTCTTGATGGGTACAGTATTTTGAAGAAAATAAGCGTAAAGAAGAACAACACAGAAGAAAACTCATGGAATTGATGGGAGAAGCTACCCAGAAAGAAGTAAAAGTATGGATGTATTAGTCACACACATGAAACAATGAAGGGGAGGAAAACTTTATTTGGAGGCTGAAATGCACAAAATGGAGTCAAAACAGGTGTGGACATACTTCAAGCGAAATGAGAAAGGTTAACAGGGTGGGTCCAAACAATTTAGGATGGAGACAAGGTATTGTAAAGAAAATGCCAAAGAAGGTTAAGTTTTCATATATCTCCTCTCTGACTGAATCTTCAGTTCCAACATCCCTACACGTCCTTTCTTCTGCAAAAATCACTGAAAAAATTTACATTTCTTTTTTTGCAACATGCTTTGTACTAACCTTTTCTAATTAAAATTTGAACCTTTCTTTTATTTATGAGGTACTTAAAATGTTATTGTTACTCTGAGCACTGTTTCCCTTCTTTAATAATTTGCAAATAGCATAATTCCTTAACAATATTTTTATGGAAGGGTCAGTGAGGCCACAAAACACATTTAGCCGACAATACTTGGAGTTTTTATGTTTGAAAACATGTTCAGCTATTTCCATCTATTTCTTGTTTATTTGGAACTTGTGAACTGTAAATTTCACTTTTTATTTATTAAGTTATTTATTTGGCTTTCCCCTGGGTCATAATTGAGACTCACGAAGGACTCACTCACTACTTAATTTGGTTATGATTCCTATCAGAAATGACCCTGGAAGGTTTGAATATGGAAAAAGAGTGTCCTCGTTTGGAGATTTAGCTTTAATATAAATCTAAAGGTCCTGGTGCAGAAGACTCACACTGCTTTGGAAAGGAGATGCTTTATGGTGCTTTGAAACATAGAGTCCATTAATAGAAACCAGCAACTAGCAGCCCTCAACACTAACACCATATGTAGACTGGGCCAACACTCAGCTAACTTTCCCACAAGCACTGCAGCAGCCAGGTGTTCAGATTCCCTTTGCCTCAGTGGTTCTCCAGGTGGTCCAAGCGTGAGTTGCCTGGAGAGCTTTTTCAGACAACATATGATGTATATCTGTATGTATGTGTGGGTGCACGTTTGTCACTACACACTTATATACATAATACATGCACAGATTCACCTCCATGGACGAGAATTCTTCAGTAGCTTGTGCTGGTCACATGTCTGTTTGCTCTCAGTCCATTCCTTACTAAGGGAGGGTAGGGGAGTGGAGAAAGGAGGGTATGTCTGCTCAGTCCCTCCTACTTGCTTCTGCGGCAGATCGAGCCACAGGGGAAACTCCACCATAAGCTCTTGCTCCCACAGGGTGGCTGTTCTTACAGGTTCTCAGCTCCAAAGGGACAGCAGGTCCATGGCCACCTGGAATTTTCTGAGCTGCTTCACAGAGCAGTTTCTGTTTTCCTGGATGGCCTCCAGTGACTCACACACTCTCATGTATGCATACATATTCGATAATATTATGGTTGTTATTACAGTTGCAGCAGCTGAACACTTTCATAGTGCTTCCTTTGCAGGGCACTCTTCTAAGCTATTAAGTCATATAATCCTTATCACAACCTATGAGGTAAGATCTAGTATTATCATTTCCTTTCTGTAGGGGAGGCAACTGAGACCTGGAGAGGTTAAGTGACTTGCCTGTGGTCACACAGCTAGAAAGTGCAATATGAACGTGACAGTCTGGCTCCACACATGTCCTCTCAATGGCGTGCCCGTATGGTGGAGAGCCCAGACCCTCCATGGCTACACACGCTGCCTTTCCATGCAAGCACGTACAGGCGTGTGCAGCTCATCTCCATTTCCTCCACGTGAAGGTATAAACGTAGTTGTAGAAATCTGATTTAGCATGTGAGGGTGTAGCCCAAGTAAAAATATGATCGGAAAGTCTTCCAGATGAGTTACATTTACAATGCTATTTAGAAGTCATTACTTTAATTGTTACCTGCTGTGGCTCTCGTCTAATTGTAAGGCAGAATTGGGCAAACCTTCCCAGAGGTGAGAGGTTTTTTTTTAAAAACTCATCCTTTTTCTTTTTTCCTGTTTTAGCCAGAGGCCAGCATGGTGTAGATTTGTTTTTAATATCAAAGGATCTTTCTAGATTCCCATAGTCCCTCCCCCTGCATTGCCCCATTTTGGTCTTTTACTATGAAAAACACACGCACCTGCATCTTGCCTCATCTATCTAACCCGAGTGAGTTGTTACAGCCCCCCTTGGCAAGTAAGGGCTGCAACGTTGTCTGCTTTAAATACTATACACTTAAAAATTGAAATCTATCTTAATGTAGAATTGATTAATGGGTGGATCCAGACCTTTAAGGCTAACCCCATACCTCATGGGTATCTTGAAAGCAGGGGTGATTTGAGGCATCTGCCATTTTTGTAACCTCATTAGTGATGAAGGGGCTCAGGACAAGAAAATGAATCTCAGTGTTTTCCTGAAGGGGGGATTGTTCTGGTAATACAGGGAGGAAACAGAAAATGTAGGCGAAGTATGTCCTCTGTATACTTAGAGAAACTGCTAGTGCATGACGTCAGGAAAATAATGCCTCCTACGTTTTATCTGAGGCCAACAGACTTGATTCTAGCTTCTCCGCAGTATTTAGGAATCCCCAGCTGGAATGTCCAGCTATAAGGTGGGGGGAGTGTGACTTGGAGTCTGTTCTAATGACAGGAAACATTTTTTATTATGATAAGAAAATAACATCAAAGTAAAATCACATTCTGTTGACACAATAAAGTAGATTCTTCTTCCACTTTCCTCTCCAGTCAGGCACAGTTTTCTCAGCTCTAAAATTGGGGTAATAATAATGCTACCGTCATTGATTGTTGGGGGGGATGAATGAGTTCATAGCTGTATAGCACTCAGAGTACTACCAGCTTCCAGATGCTGAGTAAATGTTATTACTAGTATCATAACTGGTAATGAATAATATAATTTCTGATTAAAGGGCTCAATCAAAAAAATTGACGTTTGAATTGTGTGTTATTTATGGATGGCTTAAGAGTTTAATATAGCACTTTGACACCCATTTTTTTTCTTTCTGAAACTAGAAATTATATCCAGTTTCTACTGTGACATAATGGAATACCAGGACACCATTATAATATTTTGTATTTGAGAAATCTAAGCTAGAGACTTTCTTGAGGAGGCAGAGTTACCAAAAGCATAGTCAGGACTCAAACTCAGGTCTTCTGACAAATAGCTATAAACCAAGACAAACTATGATAAGGCCTAAATAATGGAGGGATATGTTCTATGATGCTTCAGATGAAGAAGGGGAGATATTTTATTGGAAGCTGGGATAAGGAAAGGGTGTCTGCTTGAAATTCTGTTCATTTGCTTATATTCTGCCTGGATGTTTCCATAGATTGTACTGAGTTAGTCAGCCTTACTGTTTGGGGGTCCCAAATGACCATAGGAGTTGGCCCTAGAGCCATTTCTTCCTAATCCACTTAGAATTGCCCTCATCCTTTTCACTTACATAATAAATCAGGCTTAAGCCTTGCCCTCTGCTTGAAAGGTGGCTGGGAATGAGTTCTAGTTCAGAATAAGACTAACTCACTGCACATGGGCCACCCAGTTGTGATCCTCTCTGCCGTGGCTGCCAAACCAATTCTGGGTGTATGTCAGGGTATAAGTTACTGGCCCGAAAAACCTAGATCCACCAAATTTTATTTTATTGAAATCCATCTGCCCTCTCTTTGCTACTCTTTGCCCTGTGTCAGAGGCAGACGGGCTAAAAGTGCTTGGGCAATTTTTGGGCAATTTGGGATTATTGTTTCCCTGACTGTCTTTTGCCAGTAAAGGCTAGTCCTTCATGCTCCATGCTGAGAAGAGTTCTGTGATCACTCCCTTTAATAAAATGGTATATACAGACTTGCTAATTCAAAATGAACATCACAGAACTAGGACCAGGGTGAGGTGAGTGAGGCCCTCATCTCGGGCCTGAAACTTAAGCAGGTGCCCCAAAATGCAGTAATCAAAATAAATAATATTTAATGGAATATTAATTTAAAATCAATTTTAATGCAAAAAATCCATGATAGATGCTATATCGAAATTGCAAATGAATATGGAATGCAGTACTACATTTCACAGCCCTTCCTCATTCACCTCACAGCCTGCAGCCTATAGTTTACTGATTCTTTTTTTATTATTGCATTAAAATATTTCTCTTGATTCCTGAGTTTTTTTGGTACCTGTTAAAATTTCGCTCCAGTAGCACATGCCTCAGTTTCCTTACCCTGGTCCAAATTAGGTTCTTAGTAATCTTGCAGTAGATATGCCTAGATAACTAGCTCCAACCCACTGCACATTTTTCATAACTTCTCACAAAACTCGAGTTCCAGAAAAGCCCTGGTGTGGAAAATTCCAGAGAATAGAGAATAATGGTGCCTATTCATTTCATGCTCTTGACAACCAAATGAAGTGGGCACTTTTATTATGACCCCACTCAATGGATGAGAAAGATGGAGCAATAGTGGTTACATCATTTGCCCTGGCTAAGAGAGTAAGGGACAAAGCTGGGTTTCAGACTCGGACAGACTGACTAGAGTATCAGGCGGCAGAAATGAGAGCCCATGTGGTCCCAGAAAGAGAGAGTAAGAGCCATGGGATGTGGGAAGGATGTTTCCTACGGGCGTTCTGGTTCCTAGTTCTATACTATGTGAGGCCGGCTACCCTCCTGCCCTTGGATTCCATGAGACTTTTCTGTATCCTTTAAAGAAATTTCCATCATAAATTTGTGTTAGCAAAGGTAAATTTCTGCCTGCCCCCAGGAGTCTTCAGTAAAAGAATAACTGGGTGAAGTTTGGTTCTTCCAAAACTCTACGCTGACAATAGCCATCTCAGTTTTTCACTTGGATAACTCCATTAGTTTTCATCATTTCAACAGTTATTCCATTTTTATTAAATGTTTACAACTTTGTCAGTAGGCAGTTTTATCATTATTTTTCATTCTTAAAATAAGTGTTTATAGAAGTACACACATATCGTCCTTTTTTCTCAGCTGGATTGTACTTGTGTTGCACTAGCTTTCTGCCCATGGCATCCAGTTGTGTTGTGTACACAGGTGTCACACAATAAACATTTTAGAAAGTACAAAATCCATCTTTTGACTGTTTTTATTTGTACTGAGATACAAGGACAAACATCATCTCCAACACTTTTAATATGCAGCCATATAAGCATAAAACGATGTTCGCTTTCTGTGCTGTTAACCCTGGAATAAACAAGTCTGAATTATGTGATGCTGTAATTCCTTAGAGAGTCACCGATGACAACAGAAAACATGAGTGCAAAGCTCAGATGGTTTGTGGGTTGACCAGAAACTCAGTTCGAAATTATGGCTCAATAATTCATCTTTCTCCTATGAAGTTGTTTTAATTTGATATCCTACCTAGATCAGAGTACCTAGCACATAGTATGCAGACAAAATCAAACAGGGCCTAGAAAAATATTAAGTATTCATAAATCCATTATAACTGAGTAGTCTGGGAAATTATTTTATTTTCTTCACCTGTGCAATAGTATGTGAGTCTGAGTTCATTGTGGACCGCATTCCTGAAGTTGTGTTTTGGAGCAAGTGATGGATATGTCCTAAAAATACCAATGACGTTTCCAACCCACTTTGTGAATTTCCATATCCTCAAGGTTTGCCAAGTCCAAAATAAGCATATTGAAGCCCAGCTGGCAAAAAAACCTGATCTTAGGAAGAATTACTGGTGATTCTAATGCAGATCCTAACGGCTAGAAATCATTGAATGGCCACTGCTTGAAAAAATAGTTAAAATTACTGTACTGAGTCAGAGCCTATGAAGAAGTCTGTTTTCTCTCTATTCATGCAAAATTCCAGGAAAAATCTTAGCTGTCCCTCTGTGATATCACGCTTAAAGGTTCAGAAATATATCCTTCTAAAATCTAGCATACCTCCATTAAATTTCTGGGCCTCAGTTTTTTCCTCTGTAAATTGGCAATGACAGTATCAATTTTGAAAGAGTATTGTGAGGATTTAATCAGTTAATATATAAGGGTGTATTGACTGTGTTATGAATGTACAGTGTTGCTGTTTTTATTATTTGTTATGATTTTACTCTTAGAGTTTATTTCCTTGTCATTAATTTAACTAAATCTTCTCTGAAACTGTACTATGAAACTCTGCTTAACATCTCTGGGGTTAACCAAGGTATCCTCAGGTTTATTACTTGCTATATAAGGAGGACTTTGTTCGAAAATCAGCCTTTCAAGTTACAGAAGGTACGTTTTACTCACTGTGTGCTACTGTCTGGCTAAAAAAGGGCTTTGTTTTCCTTTATCAGCATTTTGTCATGACTGGGATTTCCTCGGTCATGGTACAGTGTGTGTCCCTCTAGAAATACTTTTTCTTTGGCTTGATTACTGCAGCCCTTACTTTTTATTTGACTGTGACTTTTCCTTCCAGTTCAAATGTGAGCATCAATCACCTATTTGGAAAGCCGTTTTGCAACATCTTGCCATCTAACTAAGGATTACTGTCTTTTTTTTCACTCTGCACTCATCTTACCTTCCAACTAGAATCTAAGTTCCTTGATAACTGCCCTATTTCATTCAATTTTGTAACCCTTAGCATAGGTCAATGCCCAGATTGTATTATGTTTTAAATGAATGAATGAAAAAAATGTGTGAGATATGTAAAAAAAAAAAAAAAAGTACCAGAGTGCTTAATTTTCACAGTCCCTTGGCTACTCCCTTATTTAAAATAGAACATTTTGGGGGACTTCCCTGGCAGTCCAGTGCAGATTTGCCTTGCAATGCAGGGGACACCGGTTTGATCCCTGGTTGGGGAACTAAGATCCCACATGTCACAGGGCAAGTAAGCCCATGCGCCGCAAGGAAAGATCCTGTGTGCCACAACTAAGACCCGACGCAGCTAACAAATAAATAAATATTAAAAATAAAATAAAATAGAACAATTTGGAAGATTCTGTTATGCAGACACTTTTCACTTAGTGGCTCTGTTTACCGAATGGGATCCTGATTGCCTAAAAAAAAAATGAATGTAAAAGCCAGAGGTGCCAAAGGGATTCTAGGCACTAGGAGAATCTGACTTAACCCTGTTATCTATAATAACAGCAACTACAGGAACGAAGCACAAAAAAAAAAAAAATTTAATATTGTCAATTTCTAAAATAAAATAAGCAGATGACAGAAGCCTTCTAGGTGTTTATCAATTCTGTTTTGTTGTAATGAATTCGGATATGTTTCAAGTGGACATGTTCAGCAATTATTAGATATTGGCTAAATGTTAGAATGACAGATAGCATGTGGATGAGCTTGAGATACATTCTTATGTCAACCAGTAACTGTTCAATTTATGTAAAACTGTAGAAAAGTTTCGTTCACGTTAGGGAGCTCTATCAAAACAAAAACATAATGTGAAATTTCAGAGTATGTGATGCACAAATATTTTTCTAGCGTCTCTCTTACGAACTTCTCTTAGATGAAGATTGTTTTTCCTAAAACAAATTCAAAACACAAAGGCTGTATTCACTGGAAATGTTGGTGCTCTGTGTAATGAACAATGTCATGTTTGACACTAACAAGCTGGGGCAGCTTTGTATTTATTTCTAATCTAATTTGTTGTGTTTGCATAGACATAACTTATGCAAAAATTATATAATTAAAATGCTAAAATTGTGCCAGCTATATTTAATACTAGTGTTTTATGATCATACTTCTTTTTTTTTTTTTTTTTTGTGGCATGCGGGCCTCTCACTGTTGTGGCCCCTCCCGTTGCGGAGCACAGGGTCCAGACGCGCAGACCCAGCGGCCATGGCTCATGGGCCCAGCCGCTCCGCGGCATGTGGGATTCTCCCGGACTGGGGCACGAACCCGTGTCGCCTGCATCGGCAGGCAGACTCTCAACCACTGCGCCACCAGGGAAGCCCTACGATCATACTTTTTGATCAGTTATGAGTTTACCAAAATATGAAAAGAACCAAAAGCATCATCTTCTTTCTTGATGTACTTTGGGCATGTGTCTATCATATTAATCACCTGAGACGTCATGGACCAAAGTCTAAAAAATGACTGCCAACTTTCTAAGATTTAAAAAACTGAAATTTCCAGAGGTGATAACTTGGTTTACAGCATAATTTGTCATTCTGTGTACCTAATTGTAGTTTTTACTTATTTCTCATATTATCTAATAGTTGGCAAATGACAACTAGAAGTCATTTGGCATTTTTTTTTAAATTGTATGATATTTATAACCCACCTTAAGATAGATGGAAGACACTTCTGGATAGTCTTTTATCTACTCACTCAGTTGATCTGAAGAATATTTTTTCTTCTGTATATATAGTCTATTACTTAGTGATTCCAGAGGAATGTTATGCATTGTATTTTTAAAGTTTGTGTATTTAAATTAGGAAATGGCCAAGTTACTGCCTTTATTATCTAATTTTTATAGTTAATAACATCCAATAAATATGATGGACCACCAATGTTCAAGAAAGCACTCAAAAGTGGAGTATCAAATCTAGAATAAGGGAATTTGTGCTTCTTCATTAATCATAATCATAATTGAACTAGCTTGACAGATCAGGAATTGAGTTTAATTGTAAAGTTTAGGAGCATGGAAATCAGCTTTGAATATTTTCCAAACATCCCCAAGACCATAGATTTGTAGAATGGAAATGCTGTTCCTTTTGAACTCCAGTCATGCTTATCTTTAAGAAAAAAACCATCCCAGTCATTTAGAACCTGAAACAACTTCCAGTGGGAAATTTCGTAGCTTCAGCACAAGCCTTATCAGCAAATCCCCAGCCACGAATAAATAGTTCTGGTGTAACACCTTGAAAATGAAACCATCACCCAGAACATTTTATTTCCCATTGTCCATTTGCAGTCTCATTCCAGTCAAAGTTACAAGATTTGGTTGTGCACATTTTTAGAGTCTAGGAAGGTATTTACATGTTCTGTAGTTCATTGTAGTAGAACATTTTTGTGTTTGTCTAAAAATTATGTACACGATCTTTAAGACCATTTTGGAAAGAGCAGGAACCTCAAACACACATGTATTTTTCATTACTTTCCAGCTGCTATTTCTTAGATTGTCAGAAATGGGAAAATAACCTGAAGACTATCATTCTGCGATTTGCTGAACGGGAAGATGGGGTTGCCACCAAATCCCTAATTGAGACCAAATTAGAATAAATGGTTGTTACGCTCTCCAGCCTAATTGTGGATGGTGTGTACTTGACATTCACTAAGATATAAATTAAAATAAAAAGAGCATTTTCAGAGTCATTGGAGAAGCTTTTCATTAATGATGGCCTCCCTTGTACTGCTAAAGGTTTGCATTATTCATAATGTCATTATCAGGACTATTCAGTGCTGAATGATTTGTGCACCCAGAAATTGTATGGCCTGAGCAGACAAATAATATCTGTAGTTTGTATTTATTCTTATGACTGCTTAACCAGGTATGGCTTCTTTTATCTCTGTTGTGAGCTTACTTACTGCTGTTCAGCGGGATGTACCATCAATGACATAAGCTTTATTCATTTACAGATGCAGAGGGCTGCAACAAAGTATTAAATCCTGCAAACGTGGGGGAAAACTCAAAGGCTTTAATCCTTGGACTGGTAATCGCCAGTGTACCGCTGCCATATGTCAACGCTGAAGTTAAGTTTCTAGTCTGCGCGCAGTCAGGCAGGCATGCGGGCATGTGCTGCCTGCTTGTTTGTTTAAGATAGAGTCTTCGCCGCCACCACAGTAACTTTGCCATTCAAGCCCCTTTCATCTGCACAAAATGTAGTACCGGGAGTCACACAATGAAATGCCAACGGGTCCTTTCAGAATTGATTGGTCTATTTCATAACTGCTTTCTTATTCTAATTAAACTTAGGGGAGAACTATGTTTTAGCATCTTGGGCTATGGAAAGACAAGGAATGGCAGGAGGGAATCAGAGCATTTAGAAAGCTCTCTGCTGTGAAAGCAAGCTTTAAAGGTCTACAGGGTTTTCTTTTTTTTCCCCATCAAAGAGATCATCTTTTGAAATTTTCTCCATCAGCTCCCCTCTACACATACCAATTTCAGTTTTATAACACCCCTTGCTGTGCATCTCTTGGCAGGAAACTTGCCCATCTTGCAGAGTCTTGAATGAATAATTCATTTAAGTGTCGTGCTGTCTCTCAAAAGCCTGGATTACTGCTTTGGAGGAAATGTTTAATAGGATTCTTCCAAACAATCCAAAATATAGTTCCAAGTTCTTTGAGTCCTATCTCTTAGAAGGTCTGAGTGCAATGAAAGAGTGAATGTGCTGAAAGCCCAAACACATCTAGGCCGTTCAACCTCTGTCTAGTTGGATGGGGACCTCACAGAGAGGTTAGTGTTTTAAATTGGGGTCACTGCTTTTCAGACACATGATTCTTAAGTACAGGGTTTCAGATGAAGACATTGGCACAATTACTTTTTGTGAATCTTGAGTGTTTCAGCCACTCTTAGAGAATAACAAAGGATCTTGGAGAACCAAGCAGACAAGCAGCTGAGAGAAGTACTGAGTTGGATGTGGGCAAAAAAAACCCTACATACAGCAGCCATTGTGATCTCCTGCTGTTACCCATTGACATTGTTCTTCAAACAGTAGTCCTAGTCTGGCTGTTGGCCAAACTAGAGTATTCAAAGATTTTCTTTAGACTCAGAAACTTACCTCTTTTAATCCCTGTCTGGTCATTTCATTGTATCTCTTCACCTTTACCTCCTCTTCCTTTCTCCACAAATCCTTCCTTTAGCAATTCCATCAAAGCCTACCTTCAACAAAGTCTTTAAAAATATTCCTATCGCCCTGTGAAGGACTGATGGCCTAAATTTTAGGCTACTCACCCTCTCCCAGGATGATTTACATTATAAATCAAGAAGCGCATCACAAACTTGAAAAACAGTCTCTGTTGAGGCTTTTTTTTGCTTAATGAGTTTGAGAATGACAAAACTAGTACTTGCTCATTGTAGAAAAACAAAACAGATAAAGCAAAAGAAAGAAAAATTTTTAAATGATAATCACCAATAACATCTTGACACTATGGTATATTAATCTGTATTCAAATTTTATATCTATATATTGATCTATCTGTAGGTCTATAGATCTATATGTCCATGTATATCACTTTACAAAGGTGAAGTAATCTGCAGCAGAATTTTAAACAGTTGTGGAATTCCAGAGGCATGTCTACCCCATAGGTGTGCCCTATCTAGGTCATTGGGTTTTAAATTGTTTCACAGAGCCCTGCAGGTTAGTTGAAGGGGTTTGAGTTAGATATCACTTTTTGTTTGTTTGTTTGTTTTGCCCTCAAGGTCTGTGACACTTGTTTCCACTGTTCTTTGTCGCTTAAGGCTAACTTGAATGGATTATATTAAGAGGCACCCTTACCCTCCAGGCTTCCCATTGGGTTCAGCTAATGAGAGAATCAGCAGGAGCTCATCAGGAGGGAAGATAGTGGGTTTGGGGGTATTTATTCTCCCAGTTTCCTCTCTTGGGAGGGGCCATTAATAGCACACACTTCTTTCTTCTTCTTGGTTTTAGTAACCAAAACCTCCCCTTTCTTCTTCAGGCCTAAGGGTAGTAGCAACTTCTCAATATAGTTATTATTAATGCAAAGCAGGCTATCCCAAAACATAGTGATTTAAAACTCAAATCATTTATTTGTTCCAAGATTCTGCAGTTTTCGCAGGGCTTGGTAGAGATTCTGCAATTTTTGCAGGGCTCATTTCTGTCTCTTACCTGTAGAGGGTCTACTTCCGAGAAGGCTCCCTAACATGGACGGCAAGTTGGTACTGACTCTACGCTTGGAATTCAGCTTTGACTGAGAGTCAGGAGGCCTTGGTTCTATTTCACACAGGCCTCTTCAAGGCTGTACTGCTTGAATTTCCAAAATTCCCAATGTAGTGGTGGGGTTCCAAGAGCAAGCTTCTCAAAGAAAACCAGCATGTAAATGGCATCACCTTTCATGATGCAGCCATGGACATTGCATAGCATCATTTTCTACTATAGTCACAAATGTTCCCTGATTCAAGGGAAGGGAACAGAGATACCACCTCTCAGTCAGAAGAATCAAAGTGATACTGTACAAGGAACACCTGGGATGAGATATATTATAGCCATTTTTTTTTTAATGCAAAGAGACTGCTTTAGACAATTAATAACTCTAGGGTGTTGTGTTCTTTTGGGTTTCTTTACACCCTGTCTATACCTTTGTAAATAATCTCTGCTAAATTATCTTCAAATTATCAAATTTGAAGATGCCATATTTTCCTGCTGGGACAGTACCCAGTAAAGGCTGAAAGTGGACGAGTGCATGGAAGATAGAGGAAGATGGCTGCATTTAGCAAGGTGCCGGGAACAAACCTCAACCTCAACTACTGCAGTACTATCTTTAATTTTAATATACATTTTGTACTTCATAAGATCTCATTTGTATGAAGTGCCCTTCTGCTTACAAAAAAAAATTGTGTTTTACACAACTGTTTAGGTCCTTGAGCACATTGTTAACAGTTTTCAAAGTTGTTTCCTGCCTACTCTAATAAGTCTCAATCAAAGCCTTTACAAGTCTGTGCTTCTTACCATGAAAGTTCATTCTTTGTGCTTGGTTAATCACCAGATATGTACAAAGCATGTGCAATATTCAACGCACTGTCAGATGCTTGAACAAAACATTATCATCACTAAGTTCCTGGACTTCTCCAGACTGACAGTCATGGTGTCATTAACCTCAAACTTGAATGTTCTGTTCAAACAGTGGACTCATACAGGAATAGTTTTTTTAAAAAGGTTCAACGAGACTTTTTCTCTTTTGTACTGTACATCTCTTCTCAGGTGAAACCCTCCAAATGCCTATTGAACCCACAAAAGGAAATAAGAGGCAGGAGCTAGGATATATTCTACTTGTGACAACAAGCAGAATAGAAGGGAGTTGCTGCCCTGTTCAGCTGGTGGAATTGAATTCTCCTGTAAAATAAAAATAGAAAAAAATCAGTATTTTGGCTAGTAGGGAATCAGGTAAAGGTTATACCTTTTTTATTTCTTTTTTTCTCCTGGCTTTCTAAGCTTTTTCCTACGTGAAACAGAAAGCAGTAGAATTGCTAAACACAATGAAGCAGAAATAAATGAAGAGCTGTAAGTCATTGGAAAATTTAAACTTCAGGTAATTGTTCATGGATTTGTCTATTTTGAAGTGCACAGTAGAGACACAGTCACAATAAATTATAATACAGAACAATAATCTATTGATACATACTCCCTTCAATTAAAAACATGCCAATTTTAACTTAATCATTAATGTTCTGGGTTAGAAAGACCAATACCCTTTTCCCATTGTCCCCTGTGATATTAGGGTAGAGTTGGCCCTTAGGTCATTGTGTTTTTCAGGGTCCAGTTGAGAGACAAAAACTACACCAGTTTTTTTAATAGAGAGAATGTGATATAAAGAAATGTTAACCATGTATAAAGTTGTAACTAGGTAACTGAAGAGGCAAAAAGGGAAACTAAGGTATCATGGAGATGGTAACTGCAGGAAGCAGCTGTCACCCAGTAGGGCTGGGGAAACAGGGAGAAGCTTGGAATCATTGCAACTTAGAAGCTTGGAAGAAAAGCCCTGTGGAATGGACACACAGACTTCTGAGCAGGGATACTGAACAGCTGGCACTGGTCGTCTCAAGGGGGACACAGTGAGGATGGTTCTACAGGTGCTGAAACACCCCTATGACAAACACAGATGTTCCAGGGTGGAGAAGCACAGCTAAGGTGCGGGTCACAAGAATAGGAAGCCCACATGAAGCAAGCAGGAAGGAACAAGTCCATTTTTCCTCCTCTAGCCTTTCATCACTCTCTATCACCTTCCCCCTGCCCCGAGATGGAAGAGCCAGTGAGCACCTGGCAAAGAGGAAATAGGGTTTGCAGAGTCCCAGCCCTGCATCACAAAGCTGAGTGTAAAAGGATGGGTTTCGACAACAGCTAAATAATTGGCAAAACCATTCCTTATAAAAATCAGTGTCCATATTAGTTATTTACTGCTGCATAAAAATTAACCAAAAAATTAGTGACATACAAAAATCCCCAAACATTTATTAACTCAGTTTGAATCAGGTAAAGGAATCTAGGTATAACTCAACTGGCTGCTTCTGTATTGGGGTCTCTCACAAGACTGTAATCAAGATGTTGACTGTGTCTCCATGGTCATCTCAAAGCTCAGCCTAGCACATCCTATTCCAAGCTATTTGCAGGGCTATTGGCCAGCCTCAGGAGATCTACTTCCAAGCTCACTCATACGGGTGTTGGCAGGCCTCATGTCCTTGCTGGCTGTTGGCTGAAGACTGTAGAGAAACATTTTCCCTTTCCACTGGGGAAGTGTTTCTGTCCTGCTGTCTCTAGTCTTGATGCAGATGTACTTCCAGGTGATAGCCTTCTGATACAGAAGACTGATGTACCAGTCTACTCTCCCTGCTCCAGTTCCCGCCATAAAAATTACTGAAACAAAGCTTGCCAAGCTGTTTCTTGGAAGTTGAATCTTGAGTAAATGAGAAAGAGATAAGATAAAATGATTGCAGATGATTCATTGCAGTGTTGACAGTGACAATCAAGGCAGTGTCATGACTGCCCTCCTTAGTTCCCTTCATAGCTCCCAGAAATCCCTTGGCTACTACTTCTAGTAGATTCAGCGAGAAGTATCTCTTGTCCAGCTCACTCCTAGAGTTATTCTTCTACTAGATCCACTTCACTAAAGATAATAATTTTCGGTACTCATTGCTCTCCTTAAGAACTCTAAATAATAAACCAGAGCATAATTTTAGTCTTTCTTTTCCATTTTTCCTCACATATGAGATTAATTGCTGCTAGTGCAGGTAGATTTATTACAAGAAGATGTTTTTTCTCTCTAAGTATTTTATCCTCTCCTATAGATTATTTGGAGTTTCTTGGAGCATATGTGGTATTGATAAAGACATCTTTAATTAAGAGTATTCAGTTCTTGGTAAGCCATGTAAATTGTTTTCCCTATTCATGTTAGTTGAATAAATCTAGTAATTAGATATCAAGTGAGAAGTTGTCTTATTTACTTATTGGAAATTTATTATGCTTATTATATGATAGGGGAATAATATAGCCTAGTCTCAGTCTCATATCTATACAAGAAAGCCTTTGGCAGGCTGGCGGTTTCCTCCATAGCCTTTAATTGTGCCTAAACTCAAACTGGTATAATGGAGATAGGAAAATTGAATTCGTTCAGTATTTACTATGTAACAGCCTGTTGAGGTTGGTGCTTTTCAAAAATTATCTCATATGGGACTTCCCTGGTGGCACAGTGGTTAAGAATCTGCCTGACAATGCAGGGGACACAGGTTCGAGCCCTGGTCCGGGAAGATCCCACATGCTGCGGAGCAACTAAGCCCGTGTGCCACAACTACTGAGCCTGCGCTCTAGAGCCCCCGAGCCACAACCACTGAGCCCGCGTCCCGCAACTACTGAGCCTGCATCCCGCAACTACTGAGCCCGCGTCCCGCAACTACTGACCCCATGCTGTGCAACAAGAGAAGCCACCACATTGAGAAGCCTGCTCACCACAGCAAAGAGTAGCCCCCGCTCGCTGCAACTAGAGAAAGCTCGCGCACAGCAACAAAGACCCAGTGCAGCCACAAATAAATAAATAAAATTTATCTCATATGATTTTTCCCCGTAATGCAATCACATAGATGATATTGTTCTCATTTCTCATTTTAACAATCAGAAAACTGACATTATAAAACTTATGGAAAGGTGCAAATAAGTAAGGTAGGCCAGATTAGAAGCTAGAAAAAACTCCTTCAAAAAGTTTAAATCCCAGAGCCCCGACCAACGTTGGAACCACTGTCAGCCCATTTTTTATCTTTGTGCTTAGAAGGAAAAGATGCCTCCTCCAGGTAGACAAACCTTGCAGATACGTGTCTTGGCAAGAGGACTAAACATTTGCATGAATTAGCGAAAGGCACCTTTTCTTCTGAGTAGATGCAACTCTGAGCCAGGCCACAAAGCTTGGAGAACAGAGCATGATTTGATTTGAACCTCCAGGCATGTCTTTGGTTCAGTCCCCTTGGGTGGAGTACAACCTATGCAATGGAATATAATGATCTTTTCTCAAAGACACCTCTGCCAAAAAATAAAAAGTCCGTGTCTAAGATCTCTCCTTTATTCAGATTTCAGCATTAAGTACTACATAATTTTTTGCCCTAAAATGTTTATTTTTCTCTTCATTTCTCTATTATATAATAATGCCAATTATATAGTAAGTTAGTGGGCTCTTGCTGCATTAAAAAATTATCTCAAAACTTAGCTTCCTAAAATAACAAGCATTTATTATGTCCTACGGATTCTTAGCGTCCGGAATCCAGGAGAAGCTTAGCTGGGTAGTTCTGGCTTAGCATCTTTTATGAGGTTGTAATCCAGCTGCCAGTCAGGGAATCGGTCATCTGGAGTTTTACTCTAGCTGGAGGATCTGAGCTCACTCCAATGGCCACTGTCAGGGCTTCAGTTCCTCACCACAGGCACCTCTCCCTAGGACTACTCATGATGTGGCTTCCCCCAGAGTGAGTGACTAAAATGAAGAAGAAAGATAGCAACCGTAATGGAAGCTGCAGCGACTATTATAATATGATCTCAGAAATAATTAACGCACCCTCCCTTCTACTGTATTCTTTCTATTGGTCACACAAACCAACCCAGGTGCAAAGTAGGAATTGTTGGGAGCCATCTTGAGGGGTAGCTACCACATAAAGCTAAGACGGCCTCCTCGTATGTGTCAACAATCTGCGGAAATGAAACTGGCTGAGATTCTGGTTGATCGTCAGCAATATGTATGTTGACCGGCATTTATTTTGACCAAATGGATTTTGTTCTGATTTTTCTAGGTTTGGGTTCAACCAGTTGTTAAATATTTTGAATATCTTTCCTAGAAATAGGTATTATTATTATTCTCATTTCACAGATACTGAATGTGAGGTTTGTAGAGCTCAATTTCTCCCTTGAATAAATGCAGTAGCAGAGGTTGGAACTGCAAAATTTTCAATAACCATACATTATGCCCTTTACCATATTCAGTTTTAACTTTGGGTCACGACTTCTGGAAGTAAGCTGGCACCACAGCGATATCACACATGTTTCTACATGGATACGTTTCAGTAACATATTAAATATAAAAGGCTCTTTTAAAGCTAACGATGCTAAAAATCCAAGGAAGAGATTTTATCATTAGACAGGTCAGAGGCTCATTTTACCCTTGTGTTCAAAGAGCAGAGCCCATGTTTCAGATAAAGAGCTTGTCTCATTTTGAAGAAGACGTCCTACGTTACTGTTTTCTTTCTGGCTTATATGATGTTTGAAGTTACTTTTTTTTTTTTTTTTATAATATTGATTATTAGTCAAGTATTAATAGTGATTATACAGTTTTTACTCTTCTTTGTACGCGGGCCTCTCACTGTTGTGGCCTCTCCCGTTGTGGGGCACAGGCTCCAGACGCGCAGGCTCAGTGGCCATGGCTCACGGGCCTAGCCGCTCCGCGGCATGTGGGATCTTCCCGGACCGGGGCACGAACCCATGTCCCCTGCATCGGCAGGCGGACTCTCACCAACTGCACCACCAGGGAAGCCCCTGAAGTTACGTTTTAAGGAAATAAACCTCTCCCCAAATATTTAGCTTCTGAGTGTCATTTCAATAGGGATGCATTGAGAGCGATGGGGGGTGGGGTCCGCATGTTTGTATCCCCCTCCAACAACAGAAAGACTCAGTTCTATTTGTTAAAGTTATCAGATAAAACTGGTGGAGAGAAAAGAAAAAATGGCAACCTGACTGAACCTTGCTATTTTCAAATAGATACTAACCATGTTATATGAGTGCTTCCTGAAGGCTGAGTTTGAGTTTATCAAAGAGCAGTAAATGACAGAAGACATACTGTGTAAGGAAATAATGAATTTATGCTTAAGAAGAATAAATGCAAGTTATTAATAGCCACCATTTTATCTAGTCCCTAATTTAGGCAATATTTAGAAAGGCCAAGTGTAATTGAAGCTAAGGTTATTACCCAGGTGTGAGCTCAGGGAGAACCCCCAACATTTTGCTGTTGTTTGTCAGAACCAACTATGCTCAGCCCCCCAATATATCAGGATCTCTTTGGCTCTAGAGTAATGTAAACTAAGACAAAACCTATTTGGTTTGCATAAGCTTTGGATATCTTATTAGCCATGTGGCATTCCCCAAGCTATGGAAATAGAGCTCTGTCCAGGGCCAGGTCTAAGAAAAATAGACTATCACACTATTTTAATAAGCATACACATTTTAATATCATCTCAAATCTGCTTTCATTTTCCCCATTTCCCACCTAATAACCACTCCCACACTGAAAAGCATGGGATTTGGGGCCCAAAACCTCCCTCCTTTTTTTAGGAGAAACCTTATTCAATTAGTCCATAACTAAACACTATGGCCCATGCCATACCACAACAAGCTAAAACAAATATCTAATATATTTTTCCTGTTTCCACCTAGCAGCTTTTCCTGGATGCATGGGCCAGAGGCTTCCTATATCACAAAAGTCCTATAATTCAATTATTTGTGAAGGAAAATATCAAAGGAAAGTCTTTGTGGAGATGTCAAGTTAGAAGTGTAGAAGCTGAAGTTTTCTGACTGAATTCAATTTCAATTAGATTTTAATATCAGATTTCCCTCTGATTATTAATATTATTTCACACATTAAAAAAAAATTAATTCATCCTGCATAACCCTTGCTAGCTCTGTACGTCCGTCATCAAATTTGCAGTCATGCCATATTCTTTATTGTCTTTGTAGATAAGCTCTTAATCAAAATCTTATTCCACCCTTAAAAGTGTAACTTTCCTAAACTAAGTTTATAAAATGAGAAATTTCCTCATGCAAGCTTTGTAAATCAGAATCTTCTTAACCTCAGTGTATTCTGCAGAATGAAGGAAAGATGGAAAGGGAGGTGTGAATTTTTAATAACCCCCTCCCTTTGCTTCTTCTAATGATTTAAGATTATATGTTACTTAATGAGACAGTTTTCTGTTGACTTCTATGAAATATTTTCTGGATAACATATAAAGTGGGCCTCTCTTGGGGGAAAAGAAGGTACATAGTTTTTTATATTTATATCAGCATATGACATTAAGAAATTAATCAATTTACAAACCATAAGTGGAATAACTATGGTATGAACGCATGTTGCTGCTGCTTAAGTTTTGACCATCTTTATAGTAACTGAATGAACTTAGTCTCTTTTTCTTTTTAGGGCAAATAGGTTTGAATTTTTTCCCCCAACTTGAGCTGCTAGTAGCCACCAACAGTGCAGTAATGAGGATTTTGAAACTGTCTGAAGTTATTGGAAACATTATCATGACCAACTAAGGATGTCTGTCATGAGTTTGAGAGGAAGAAGTGGTAGCATGTATTTTGCAAGATATTTTGCCTTCCTCGTGTATATAAAGTCAAAGGGCAAGACTGACTAATTTTTCCTATTATTTAACTTCAGGACTCGGGGGAAATATTTCCCATACTTATGGAATTAAAACTCTCTGTGCTGATGTTTGGGAATGCAAACTTTCCAAAACTTCCCCAAGTGATTCTAATGAGGGACCAAGTTTGGGTGCCATTGTCTTAAGAACCAGAGTTAAATCAAACATGTTCTGCAGTTCAGAGGTAAGTGGTAAGCAGTGAGCTGAGCATGTGCATGTATGTGGCAGGTGAGGGGGGGTGGTATAGGAAAGCAAGCAGTCAAATTCTTGTTTTATAATAGACTCACAGGATCACTTTTGTGCTTTGTAATTTTTTCTGCATGTGTGTTTTTGTTATTCTGAAGACAAATTCAGGGGAAAACAAAAAATAGGTATAGACTTGTCCAGGAAAATAAGAACGAGGTAGGGTATAATCTCCATTAGGGACATAGGATCCCTCTTGTTTCTCTCTTATTTAGAATGGCTCACCTGCCTTTAGATACAGTGGAAGTGGAGAACTCTGGCAATTGTTTTGAAATTCATTGAATTACCTGATAATTGCTTCCAGTTTCCATCTCAATCAGACTGTGAAGACCTCACCATAATTTACTTCCTGGGTGGTTGAGTGATTCCCAACAATACTTGCACTGCTTTCTCTTAATACTGTACAATGTTATCACAGACCATAGTGACATAAATAAGGAAACACATGAATTCCCTTACCTCTTCTCATATATTTAAAGAATTTATTAGCTTCTAAATCCATGGGGCAATAAATATCTAAATGTTTTCACAAACATGTTTCTCTCTCTCTCTCCCTCTCCCCTTTCCCTCTCACACACACACATGCTATATAGCTATTTTTGTTAATGCATTCTAATAAAGAAAAACTTTGAAAAATTCCACAGTCATTAATTCCACAGTCATTAAAGTTTCTCAAGATGAGTCACCAACGATTAAAAATAACAATGTTTTGTAACATGCAAAATTATAACATATTGCAAAAGATAATTAAAATTCCTGCATATGCCTAGGATATTAATATTTTTGCCTGCTTTTTTCTAATTAGAGATATGTGGGTATTTAAAAATCTGCTCCCTACATGTGCTGAAGCATGCCAGGTTTTTCCTGAGTCATTCTGCCAACCCAGATACTGTGTTTGAATGTGTCTTCTATTTCAGTGATAGTATATACACATGTGATATTTTAACATCACTGGAACATACTGGTGTGCTGGGAATGTCAGCACAGATGTAGAAACATGCTATCATTATGAGAAAATAATTCATTTACTGGGCATATTCATCTTCCTATTGATAGTGGTGGCCCTTACAATCCAATGTGATTTACAGCCTCAACATTTACCTGCCAAAACTGATAGGCTTCCAGAACATGGAAAAGTTTTGAGGTGCTGCTATGGACTGAATATTGTGTCCCTCAAATTCGTATGTTAAAACCTAACCACAACACGATGGTGTTTTGAGCTGGGGGCATTGGAAGGTGCTTAGGTCTTAAGGGCTGAGTCCTCATGCACTAGGTTAGTGCCCTTATGAAAGATGGCCCAGAGAGCTGCCTTGCTTCTAACACCATGTGAGGATGCAGTGACCAGATGGCCGTCTATGAACCAGAATGTGGGCCCTGACCAGATACTGAATCTGCTGCCACCTTGATCTTGAACTTGCCAGTCTTCAGTAACGTAAAAAATAAATCTCTGGTATTTAAGCCACGCAGTCTGTGGTTGTCTGTTATGATAACTGGAGCAGATTAAGAGAAGGGAAGACCTTCTTTTAGAGCCCGTCCTCTAGTAGCAGAACCTGACCAGGATTCCTGGTCCTCTAGAACCAGGGGTTTGGATGCATTTGACTAATTAAGGGAGGGTGCTCAAGAGGAAAGAAGTGAGGGAAGCAAGATAGGAGGGGGATGGGATCAGCAAGAGGTGGTTCCACCTTGAGGCAAGAGGGCCAGCATTTTGTGCCCCCATTTTACTAGTTTGCTAGAACTGCCTTCACAAAATGCCACAGGTTGGGTGCCTTAAATGAGAGAAATGTATTGTCTCATAATTCTGGAGGCTGGAAGTCCAAGATTGAGGTGCTGACAGGGTTGGTTTCCTCTGAGGACCATAAGGGAAGGATCTGGTCCAGGCCTCTGTCCTTGGTTTGCAGATGGCCGCCCTCTTGCTGCCTCTTCACATGGCCATCTCTCTGCACACTCGACTCACTGGTGTCTCTGTCTTTTTTTTTTTTTAATTTTTTATTATTTATTTTTGGCTGTGTTGGGTCTTCGTTGCTGCGCGCGGGCTTCTCATTGCGGTGGCTTCTCTTGTTGCGGAGCACGGGCTCAGTAGTTGTGGCTCGCAGGCTCTAGAGCACAGGCTCAGTAGTTGTGGCGCATGGGCTTAGTTGCTCCGCAGCATGTGGGATCTTCCCGGACCTGGGCTCGAACCTGTGTCCCAGGCATTGGCAGGTGGATTCTTAATCACCGTGCCACCAGGGAAGCCCTGGTGTCTCTTTTTATGTCCAAACATCCTCGTAGGAGCTTCCCTGGTGGCGCAATGGTTGAGAGTCCGCCTGCCGATGCAGGGGATGCGGGTTCGTGCCCCGGTCCGGGAAGATCCCACATGCTGCGGAGCGGCTGGCCCGCGATCCATGGCCGTGGAGCCTGTGCTCCACAACGGGAGAGGCCACAACGGTGAGAGGCCCGCATACCACAAAAAAAAAAATTCCTCGTATTTTAAGGACACCAGTCAGATTGGATGAGGGCCTCCCCTAAGGGTCTCATTTTAATGAATCACCTAATTAAAGGCCCAGTCTACAAATATAATTATATTCGGAGGTACTGGGATTAGGGCTTCACTGTATGAATTTGGAGGGTGGTGAACAATTCAGCCCATAACATACATTAATCTGCCAGTCAGTGGCTGAAGGCCACCCCTGGGGCCACCTTCTGGGTGTGTCTGGAAGCACTTAAACCAGGTAGGGGCTGGGGAAGGGAGTCTGGCCAGAGCCCCACAGGGTCCACTGCAGAAATGATTATAAATAACAATAGCTAATATTTCCTGAGCTTTAATAACATAGTTCATCAAATTTAGGGCCCCACCAATTATAAAATGCACTATTATTTTAAGTACTATAAAGAAAGTTAAAAATGCCCAAGGCGAGGGTTTAATAGGAAAAAAAACCTTCACGTAAAGCTGCGACACCCAAGAGCTAAATCTGCAGTGTCAGAGCAAATGAGTAAAAAAAACACCAGGCAGGAAAGGGCAGTAATGAGCTTTCATATTTCAACGTTGGCACAGGATGGAAGGAAGAAAAAGACAACTCCCATTAGAGTTAGAACCACAAGCTCTTAGTACCATGGATATTTTACTTGCATTCACACCACCAAGATGGTCCCAAAACCTTGAGCAGACACTAAAGTGCTCTCAGGTATGTGGTGCTCCCAAATGACTGGCAGAAACAAATACAAATCTGGATAAACAGTCAAGTAAGATGTTATTGATTATAAAACATTTCCTCCAAAAATGTAAAATAATGAGAAAGATAAATTTTGGTATATTCCAGGGCTTGTTCTCTAGGGGTTAACAAGATATAGTCCATGGCCCAGATGTAGCTGCCACCTTTATTTTGTAAATAAATTTTATTGGAACATAGCCACACTCGTTCATTTGTATAGTTAGTCTGCGGCTGCTCTTGTGTAGCTGATTCATTGCAACAGAGACCATATGGTTTACAAAACCAGAAAGAGACACTATCTGATCCCTGACAGAAAAGGTATGCTGACCCTGATGAACTTCCACCTATTAACTCTTTAATTTTCATAATAATCTTATATGGTAGGTAGTGTTATACCCCCATTTTATAGACAAGGAAATAGAGGCACCAAGAAAGTAAAGGAATTACCCAAAGTCGTATGGCCTGGTAAGTAGTATAAGAAAGATGTAATCATAGGTGTGCCATTCTTATGTCCAATAGTTACCTATAGAGAAGTCAAGATGTACAAAGAAAGGGATTGGCTGATAATAGGAGCTTCATAGATAATTTGTGGCCTGAGTGAGTGAATATACTTGAACCCAGGTCACTCTGAATCCAAATGCCATTATCTCTGGGAAACTAGATTTTTTTTTTTTTTTTTTTTGCGGTACGTGGGCCTCTCACTGTTGTGGCCTCTCCCGTTGCGGAGCACAGGCTCCGGACGCGCAGGCTCAGCGGCCATGGCTCACGGGCCCAGCCGCTCCGCGGCATGTGGGATCTTCCCGGACCGGGGCACGAACCCGTGTCCCCTGCATCGGCAGGCGGACTCTCAACCACTGCGCCACCAGGGAAGCCCAGAAACTAGATTTTTAAATGTAATTAAGAACAGACTCTTTTAACCTCTCCACTTAACTAACTTGCCAGAGTAATTCATACCACTGCCTCTGATAAAAATATGCTGACTAATGCATCTAATAGGCTACGCTCAAGTACTTTTGCTCCTAGCAGTTGAGGTGGATGATTCTTACTTGAATTAGTATTTTAATTAACTGACCTACTATCATCCTGATTTCACTGAGGAAGTGGTCATCCATTGTACCAGATATAGAACTTTTTGTGAGTTAATAGAGATTCTAAAGACAGAAAATGTTTTTCCTTGACAAATTATTTATTTCTTGCCTAATGCTTATAAAGAATAGTTATTATTTTTTAACAAGTAAAATTAAATTATTGAAAGTCCTAGCTGTTTGAATTCAATACCCAGTATAAATCTTAAAATCATTAGAAATTGTGGTAGTTATATGTGTGTATATAAATCTTCCTAAAAATATTCCCCATAAACTCTTTTTGAAAGGATTATTTTTAAATAATGGGAAACTAGGAAATAATATTAGGAAATATTAAGAAAATAATTGAAAAATATTTTTTCAACTATTAAAACCTTTAAAAATATATTAGAAGGACTTGATATGAACAAGAAGAAGGCAAAGTCTTCTGTCCAGTGGGCGAGCCTGTGTGGAACTCAATCGGTTTTGGCTCCAGTGTACTTGCTTTTAACCACTACCTTTTATTTGCCTTTTTCTGGGAAATGCTACTCTGTACAAGTTCTGTACAAAGGGCTTAAGGAGCTTTCTGACTGAAGCAGCGAGGAGAAGACATCCGAGCTGAGTTTTGAATGGCTCATGGGAGCTCAGCAAAAGAACAAGGAAGAGAGAAGGGTTGGGGGAGCAGGTTAGTAAAAGGAACACCTATGCAGAGACCAGACGCACGGAGATGCACAGCAAGTACAGAGAGTTTAAAGCAGTTCAGTACTAGCAGAGGGTCGGGTAAATGCTGGCCCCCGGTGAAGGATGAAACCAGGGAAACATACATGCCGTGTCTGGAGTGGGAAGGCTTTAAATGCCAAGCTTAGTCTTCAGCCAAGGAGCCGTGCGGAGCCACCGAAGAATTTAAACAGTGGGCCAGGGATCTCATATTTCCATTACTGAGCAGTCTTCGTGGCAGGGGTGTATAATGATCTGGAATGCGGACAGATGGGGTCTCTCTGAACCTTCCTTATCACTGTTTGCTGACTTCTCCGCTGTCTACGCTTCCCGTGCGGCCGTGATGCAAGAGCCAGTCCTTGGCCCCTTCTTCTTACTCTCCACACTCCCTTGTTCAAACTTATCCAGTCCCATGACTCACAAGTTGCTGCAAGCCAGCTGGGTCCCTCTGATGAGGAAGAGCCCGTCACTGCCCACTAACAGCTGCTTGAAGCTGAGGAATCTCAAACTCCATGCATCCAAATCTGACTCGTAATCCTCCAAACTGTATCACGACCTCAAATCAGTAATGACCTCCCTATTCCATCAGATAGGCAAGTCTATCAGAAAATCAGATTTCCTAAATCCCTCCCTATTTTTCCTTTTTTTAAAATTGTGATAAGGACACTTAACACGAGATCTACCCTTTGAAAATTTAAAGTGCAGAATACAGTACTGTTAACTGTAGGCGCAGTGTTATACAGCAGATCTCTAAAGCTTATTCCCCTCACATAACTGAAAGGTTATACTTGTTGAAGATCAACTTCCTATTTCCCCTCCCCTCCAGTCCCTGGCAACCATCATTCCACTCTGTTTCTGTGAGTTGGATTAGTTTAGATACCTCATATAAGTGGAATCATGCAATATTCATCCTTCTGTCTAAATTCCTCTTTTTCTCTCATCACTTCTTCCGTTTTACTCAATTTCAAAATGATACTTGAATCATGTTAACCTATTAACAGCCCCATCCTTGCTCTTGCTGTGGGTCTTCAATATCTCTCCCCTGAGGTGTGTTCCCTCGTCATCTCCTAATAGAATGGGGCCCTTTGTGTCCAGTATTGCCCATCTTCCATCTGTTTTCCACCCTCTGATGATCACAGTCCTAAAATAGCAGGCTGCCCCTTGCTTAAATCTCTTCTCTGTTTCCCTGTTGCCTACAAGATAAAGTCAGCACAGTTCTCAACTCTAACTGTGAACTGGAATCTCATGAGGAGCTTTCAAAATGCATAGATGTCAGAATCCCACGCCCAGAGTCAGTTACATGCTCCGGCGTGAGGCTCAGAAGGGCTAGTTTGTCAAAGCTCCCAGGTGATTCTGATGTGCAGCCATGAGTGAGAATTACCGCCATGAGCCACAGAAGCTGTCATTGATTTGCCCATGCTGACGTCTCCCCTTTCTCTCCCACCCTTACCCGACTTTCAGCCCATGGCTTGTCCTTCATCCATGTTGAAAGAATGGTAAATTCTCAAATATGTCAATCTATTTCAAGCCCTCTGGCTTTAACGTATGCTATTCTCTGTGTCTGCATGGCTCACCTTCCCTCCTATCTGCCTGATTCTTCTCACCTCAAGCAGAACTGACTACTCCCTCCCTGGGCACCCAAGCCTTCAGGTTCTTCCTCATATTTTAGAACATCTATCGCTTTACTGCATTTGCTCTTTACCTGCCTGTCTTCCCCCATAAGAAATAACTCCCTGAGTTGAGAGTTCAGGTCCAGTTTTGTTCCTAGTGTTATCCCAGGATCTTACATCTAGAACAGAGTCTCTCAGCTTTGGCACTGTTGATGTTTTGCACTAGATAATCCTATTGTGGGGCTGTCCTGCACACTGTAGGAAGTCTAGCATCCCTGCTCTGCCCACTAGATGCTAGTAGCACACCTCCTGCACTCGGGATGATCAGAAGTGTCTCCTCTGAGTGGGGGAAAGGGGGCAAGATCAGCCCAGATTGAAGACAGCTGAGATGCTAAAGCTGATTGGAGGAGGGAATTCATCTGAGGTATGGCAAACTGCTACATTGATGGCCTCTGTGAGTCAGGCCTCCTTATATCCACACCTGTGGAGTTCCCCTCCCCATACTGATGCAGGGCTTGGTCATGTGACTTGCTTTGGCCAATAGTCATCAACAAGCGTGATGGCCGTGGAGGCTTAAAAACCGCTTGTTGAACAGGGGCTTGCTTCTTGCAGTTTAGCCGCCATGTGAGTTCAGGCTAGCCTCCGTCAAGATGAGAGGCCAGGTGAAAATAGAGACACCCAGACGTTAAGGAGAAAGGTGTCTTTCCCAACATCCCAGCGAAGACAAACTTCCAGCTTACCTGCCACATGGATATGCTCAGGTAAGACCAGAGTCGGAACTTCCCTGCCAGACCACAGAATCATGAGAAATAATAAATCATTGTTTTAAGCCACTCGCTTTGGGGTGGCTTCTTAGGCAGCAGTGCAGAATGTGGAGCTTCTTGTCCAGGTCCAGTGGAAGAAATGGGGAGTCTGAACAAGGGCAGTGGTAGAGGGAATAGAAAACATGGGACTTAATTGGCTTTTTTATGTTTTCTTCTGGAAAATCTAAGTCTCCTGAAGGATTCGACTTTGTAAATAATGGATGATTTATACTTGCACACATCTTTAAGGATTTGAAATCTCTTATATATCTTGGTACTTTTTTCTTAAGTGTTTGCCATGCATTGGACTCTTTAAAGCGTATTTCATTTAACTCTAATAACACTGCGAGGCCAGTCATGATATCATACCGTTTCATAGATTAGGGAGCCGGGGTTCATAAAGACTTGGCCCCATCAAACAGCTAGTGAGTGCTGGAACTAGAATTCAGGTCGAGCTACGTGTGGCTCCCAAGAGCGTTACTTTCAAATGCTCTACCATGTTTTCCACAAAAGCCTTTGGTGTAATTTAAGATCTTCTTTCTTTTTTTATTTTTTTGTGGTACGCGGGCCTCTCACTGTTGTAGCCTCTCCCGCTGCGGAGCACAGGCTCTGGACGCGCAGGCTCAGCGGCCATGGCTCACGGGTCCAGCCGCTCCGCGGCATGTGGGATCCTCCCGGACCAGGGCATGAACCCGTTTTCCCCTAGGAAACACTGAGAGAAAGCAAGAATACAGACTAAACGGAAAAAAAGTGTTTCCCCCGTCCACAGGCGGACCCCCAACCACTGTGCCACCAGGGAAGCCCTGATCTTCTTTATTCTTGATGGCAGGAAAGATAAGGTATTTATCATGCCCTTCATTCTCAACAACTCCTTTCCCTGGTACATCTTCACTTCCTGAACCGTAAAAGCTATAGGAGGTTGGATGTGGATATGGGCTTGCAACCTATCGTAGGAGCCAGGAAAGATTATTTGCTTTCAATTGATCAGCCACTTAGTTCTCTCCCCTCCTTCCATATCTAAGGGGAATTCAGTCTTTACCAGCTGATCCCAAGGCTCTTTGTGATGCAGAATTAAGAGCTCAGGTAGAAAGTCGTCTCGTCTCGGGTGGACAGAGCCACAGGTGTGCTTCTACTAGAGGCAGGGATTTGAGGGGCAAGACAGAGGGATCAGCTCCAAGAGGGAACAAGTTCACTTGTGGTCTTTTGATAAGTCAAAGTCACGCATTCCCTTGTGAATGTTGTACACTTCATGTGAAGCCACTTAACCAAGGGATATAAACTTTCTTGGGAAAAGGTCAAGAAAAGAAAACTTTTCTCCAAACTTAGTAAAAGCCGGGCCCATGCTTAGTCATCCTTATCATTCCTGCAGCTGTGAGACCTTCTATTGAGATTGTCTCCTCCCCTTCACCAAAAGCAGGGTCAGGAAATCCCACCTGAGAAGCTGTCATTGATGAGCTGTCAATTGAAACATGGATTTGGTGATTTCAATCTAAATTAACAGCAGCCGGCAGTCTTGACTGCTTCTGGTGACAAAGGTGCATTAAAAGTCCAGTCATCTTTTAGTCTAAATGTTCCTTTTCATGTTTAAAGTTCTTACAGTCAAACAGACGTTAGGAGTGCCCATTTGGATTTGCTGAGTTGGAAATAGTTGTGTATCCATTTGTTTGCCAAGGTGAGAAGGGACTAACATTCTTAGGACAGTGCAACGTTTGGTATAGTCAAGTGCTAGTTAACTGCATATATCTAAGTTGATCGTTTTCTGGAAAATACAATAAAAATTACTTGGTGCTCAAGTCTAGGCCAGTGTCAACTGTGACAGAACTTTTCTTTCTTTACTATTTAATCCGGCACATACCTAGCAGGGGGCACTGGTTTAAAACCAGAAGGCTTGCTCACTGAATGGTTTCAGTGCGATTAGATTATTTTTCTTTTCAAGCCATTTTCTAACTGGAACAAGTGTTTGAAAATGATGTGTACATTGGCTTTGGTAAATGGTTTATGAATTTAATCATTTTCAACACAACTGCAAACTGGATTCTATACCAAGTCTATCAATACAGTAGCCACTTGCCACGTGTGCTATTGAGCACGTAAAACATGGGTATTTTTAATTGAGATGTGCTGTAAGTGTAAAATGCAAACTAGGTTTTGAAGATTAAGTACCAAAAAGTAATGTCAAATGCTTCACTGGTTTTTATATTAATTACCCATTGAAATAATATTTTGGATATATCAGATTAAACAAAATAAAATTTGAGCTGGTCTCAGTTTTTCAAAAATATGGCTGCTAGAAAATTTGAAATTACAGGTGTGGCTTGTATTGTATTTCTATTAGACAGCACTACATTTTCTTGTACAAGGAAGTATTTTCCCATTATACTGTCTTTTTTTCCATTCAGTCTGTATTCTTGCTTTCTCTCAGTGTTTCTCATTTTCTCAGATGATTCCAGAAACCATGAGGCCCAAATGGGACTGTGGCATTAAGGGAATTATCTGAAAACTATTTTTAAAAAACATAAGGCGCCTCTCAGAGCTCTTATTATCACCTTGGGAGTGTGTTTTGAGCTCAGAGAAGGAGTCTTCTGAACCCAGAAGTATACAACAGCAAACAGGAAAGTTCTATTTGACTAAAAAAAAAAAAAGACTGTTCTTGGTTAAATGCTGAGGGTTTTGTTTTTTTTTTAATGCTGAGGTTTTTGAATCAAAACTAAGCCCCCAGTTTATGCCAGAGGCTTTTACATAATTACCTCACTTAATTCTTGCAGAGAAGCTTAGCGAGATTCAGAATTAGTCCTGTGCTACAGATGAAAACTTGAGACTCAGAGAGGTTAAGCAACTTCACTGAGATCACACAGCTGGGAAGTGACAGAAGGAACTTTGGAACTCTTATTTGTTAAATCTGTTAGGTCCTCTCTCTGTAAGTCTCTGGCAGATGAAGAGCACCCTGGGTTTGGGGTCGGGGACTGGCAGGTGATGAGTGGGTGGGCTCTGCTTGCTTCCAGGTGGTCTTCTGAATCAACAAGAAAGGAGGGAGCTGGCTAATTGAGAGCAGTGATATCACCGTCGACAGGTGTAGGATGCTGAATAGATCAGTTACCGCACTCAGCATGTGCACAGAACAGAAAGCAGTGCCTTCTTCTGTGATCTCAAGATAAATGTTTCACTGTTCTCACCTCTGGCTGGGGCCCATTTTCAGCAACAAAAGAACTGCTTTAGAACTATAAATATTCTGCTGATTAGACAAACTGGATTCATTAGAAAGATCAGGCAGAAAAGAAAAGTTAGAGGGAAAGCAGAATTTATCAGCGCAGTTCAGACTCTTGGGCTTAGTGAGGTGTCATTTTCTCCACAGTTGGATTCCAGAGAACAGCAGAGCCATCTCTTCTGTCATCACCCCTAGTGTTCTCTCTTGTAAAAATCAGGGAAGTGTCACGGTAATTGTATTCATGGCATCTTTGTCATTTTCTAGGCTTTAAATGAGCCAGCACTAAAACAGTGCACATCAAGCTGGATTAGGCAAAGTGAAACTTAGTCTGCCAGGAAGAGTACATATTTGTGTAACGGCTGAGCTGATGATAATATTGATTGAGCATGGACTATTTGATAGATGGCTTACCAGCACTATTTCACTTAGTCCTAATTCATATTAAGAGAGCAGCACGGTCATCAGCCTTATTTTACTGAAGAAAACACAGAGGCTCAAAGTTGATGTAACCTCTTCAGAGTCATGGGGCTGTCTAGGCCAGGATTTCAACCACTGACTCACCATGATACCGTTCTGCCTTACTCAGAATATCTTACTTTCATGAAAAAAGTTACTTTCTTTCTCCGGTCACTTTCTTGAAAAAAAAAAAAAAAACATGCAAAAACCTATATCGAAGGCATTTGCAACACACTGTATCCTCTTCTCCATTTTCATTCTCTAACACAAAATTGATACCAAATGTCAGTCCATGTATTTACGAAGGTAGTTGCTTCCTACTCACCTCATTTTGCCATTTGCTTTGATTCAAAGAAAGGAATAACTAAGAGCAACCTTTACAGCTGTAATTGGATTTTTGCCATCGGGAATGGCTTGGCCCAATTGGATCCTAGAAGAAATAACACACATTTTAGGTTTAGTTTTATAGAACCTATTTACTGTAACCTTAGAGGTCTCAGATTTTATCTAGGAATACATTATGTTCAAGATTTGCAACTTGGTTGTAACCCACTAGGAAAAAAAAAGACTAATTTAAGAAGATGTTTCTAATCTTGTCTTCCAACCTTCACAGTGGACATACCCATCTGAAATTTACATTTGTAGTCATCCTTAACTCTGCATAAAACTTCTAAAAATGGTCTTATCTACCAACTGCAGGAACCATAAGGATAATCTGGTCTCCAAACTCATTAACGAAGCATTTTGGTTTCCTTTGTGTTGTTGAGAGATTTTGTTATTTCTTCAATATGTGGTTTTTATAGAAAATCTTTGTTTAAGACATTATGTATCATACATACAGTATTAGATGAAAGGGGAACATTTGGGTAAACTATTATTTTTATTAGTACTAACAACATGGAGCTTGCATTTTTAAGAGAAACCGTTTAATTGGCCACAGTTGAGGAATTAAGAGTTTTCAACTCGTGTTGGAAAGCATAAAGGATATTGAGTATGGTTTCGGAATTAAAACGGGCAAGGGTAAGCGGCCATTTGGCTGCTGGTTTACCACTTCCTAGTGAAAATAGAATACATCTCCTAACTATAGAAACATAACAGTTATTTGGAGTCTTATGAAATTATACTATGTTCTTCTATTAGAAATAACCCAAAACAGAACATGCAATTCAAGATCAAGATTCTGAATATACTTTTTCAGGAAAAGCTAAGTCCTTTAAAAAACAAAATGAGTGACAGATAATCCCCAAAAGGCATTATGGTAGATTAATCTCGCAATAGAGAATACTATTTCTATTTTGTGGATTTTGTACTATCTGAAGAATTTGAATAAAAGCCTGTTTTCTTTTCCTTATTTCTTTTTTAACATCTTTATTGGAGTATAATTGCTTTACAATGGTGTTTCAGTTTCTGCTTTATAACAAAATGAATCAGCTATACATATGCATATGTCCCCATATCCCCTCCCTCTTGCATCTCCCATCCACCCTCCCTATACCACCCCTCTAGGTCATCACAAAGCACCGAGCTGATCTCCCTGTGCTATGCGGCTGTTTCCCGCTATCTATCTATTTTACATTTCGTAATATGTATAAGTCCGTGCCACTCTCTCACTTCGTCCCAGCTTACCCTTCCCCCTGCCCGTGTCCTCAAGTCCATTCTCTATGTCTGCATCTTTATTCCTGTCCTGCCCCTAGGTTCTTCAGAGCCATTTTTGTTGTTGTTAGATTCCATATATGTGTTAGCATATGGTATTTGTTTTTCTCTTTCTGACTTACTTCACTCTGTATGACAGACTCTAGGTCCATCCACCTCAGTACAAATAACTGAATTTTGTTTCTTTTTATGGCTGAGTAATATTCCATTGTATATATATGCAATATCTTCCTTATCCATCCATCTGTCAGTGGACACTGAAGTTGCTTCCATGTCCTGGCTATTGTAAATAGAGCTGCAGTGAACATTGTGGTACATGACTCTTTTTGAATTATAGTTTCATTAGGTCCCATTTGTTTATTTTTGGTATTTGCTATTGTTTCCTTCATTTCTTTTTCATTTATTTCTGATATGATTTTATTCTTTTTGTTACAATCGTATATGTGAGTGTTTCCTTAATTTCTCTTTCAGATTTTTCATTATTAGTGTATAGGAATACAGGAGATTTCTGTGCATTAATTTTGTATCCTGCCACTTGGCCAGATTCATTGATTAGCTCTAGTAGTTTTCTGGTAGTATTTTTAGGATTTTTTGTGTATAGTATCATATCATCTGCAAACAGTGACAGTTTTACTTCTGCTTTTCCAATTTGGATTCATTTTATTTCTTTTTCTTCTATGATTGCTGTGGCTAAAACTTCCAAAACTATGTTGAATATTAGTTGTGAGAGTGGGCAACCTTGTCTTGTCCCTGATCTTAGAGGAAATGGTTTCAGTATTTCACGATTGAGAATGATGTTGGCTGTGTGTTTGTCATATATGGCCTTTATTATGTTGAGGTAGGTTACCTCTACGCCCACTTTCTGGAGAGTTTTTATCATAAATGGGTGTTGAATTTTGTTGAAAGCTTTCTCTGCATCTATTGAGATGATCATATGGTTTTTCTCCTTCAGTTTCTTAATATGGTGTATCACGTTGATTGATTTGCATATATTGAAGAATCCTTGCATTCCTGGGATCAACCCCACTTGATCATGGTGTATGATCCTTTAATGTGCTGTTGGATTCTGATTGCTAGTATTTTGTTGAGGATTTTTGCATCTATGTTCATCAGTGATATCGGCCTGTAGTTTTCTTTTTTTGTGGCATCTTTGTCTGGTTTTGGTATCAGGGTGATGGTGGCCTCATAGAATGAGTTTGGGAGTGTTCCTCCCTCTGCTATATTGTGGAAGAGTTTGAGAAGGATAGGTGTTAGCTCTTCTCTAAATGTTTGATAGAATTCGCCTGTGAAGCCCTCTGGTCCTGGGCTTTTGTTTGCTGGAAGATATTTAATCCCAGTTTCAATTTCAGTGCTGTGATTGGTCTGTTCATATTTTCTGTTTCTTCCTGGTTCAGTGTCGGTTGTACTTTTCTACGAATTTGTCCATTACTTCCAGGTTGTCCATTTTATTGGCATACAGTTTCTTGTAGTCGTCTCTCATGATGCTTTGTATTTCTGCAGTGTCAGTTGTTCCTTCTTTATGATTTCTAAGTCTGTTGATTTGAGTCTTCTCCCTTTTTTTCTTGATGAGTCTGGCTAATGGTTTATCAATTTTGTTTATCTTCTCAAAGAACCAGATTTTAGTTTTATTGATCTTTGCTATTGCTTCCTTTAGTTCTTTTTCATTTATTTCTGATCTGATGTTTATGATTTCTTTCCTTCTGCTAACTTTGGGTTTCTTTTTGTTGGTCTTTCTCTAATTGCTTTAGGTCTAAGGTTAGGTTGTTTATTTGAGATTTTTCTTGTTTCTTGAGGTAGGATTGTATTGCTATAAACTTCCCTCTTAGAACTGATTTTGCTGCATCCAATAGGTTTGGGGTCATCACGTTTTCATTGTCATTTGTTCTTAGGTAGGTTTTGATTTCCTCCATGATTTTTTCAGTGATCTCTTGGTTATTTAGTAGTGTATTGTTTAGCCACCATGTGTTTGTATTTTTTACAGGTTTTTTTTTCTGTAATTGACATCTTGTCTCATAGCACTGTGGTCGAAAAAGATATTTTATACTATTTCAATTTTCTTAATTTTACCAAGGCTTGATTTGTGACCCAAAATGAGATCTATCCTGGAGAATATTCCGTGAGCACTTGAGAAGAAAGTATATTCAGTTGTTTTTGGATGAATGTCCTATAAATATCAATTAAGTCTATCTGGTCTAATGTGTCTTTTAAAGCTTTTGTTTCCTTATATATTTACATTTTGGTTGATTTGTCCATTGGTGAAAGTCGGGTCCCCTTTAAAGTCCCCTACAGTTATTGTGTTACTGTTGATTTCCCTTTTATGGCTGTTAGCATTTGCCTTATGTATTGAGGTGCTCCTATGTTGAGTGCATAAATATTTACAATTGTTATATCTTCTTCTTGGATTGATCCCTTGATCATTATGCAGTGTCCTTCTTTGTCTATTGTAATAGTCTTTATTTTAGTCTATTTTATGTGATACGACTATTGCTACTCCAGCCTTCTTTTGATTTCCATTTGCATGGAATATCTTTTTCCATCCCGTCACTTTCAGTCTGTATGTGTCCCTAGGTCTGAAGTGGGTCTCTTGTAGACAGCATATATACAGGTCTTGTTTTTGTATCCATTCAGCCAGTCTATGTCTTCTGGTTGGAGCATTTAATCCATTTACATTTAAGGTAATTATCAATATGTATGTTCCTATTCCCATTTTCTTAATTGTTTTGGGTTTGTTATTGTAGGTCTTTTCCTTCTCTTGTGTTTCCTGCCTAGAGTAGTTCCTTTAGCATTTGTTGTAAAGCTGGTTTCATGGTGCTGAATTCTCTTAACTTTTGCTTGTCTGTAAAGGTTTTTAATTTCTCCATGGAATCTGAATGAGATCCTTGCTGGGTAGAGTAATCTTTGTTGTAGGTTTTTCTCTTCCATCACTTTAAATATGTCCTCCACTCTCTTCTGGCTTGCAGAGTTTCTGCTGAAAGGTTAGCAATTAACCTTATGGGGTTTCTCTTGTATGTTATTTGTTGCTTTTCTCTTGCTGCTTTTAATATTTTTTCTGTGAATTTAATTTGTGATAGTTTGATTAATATGTCAGATTCCTCATCCACTCTTCCTAAAATTGGGGGAAAATTATATATATATATAAAATTATAATGTACACACATATATGTGTGTATATATATACATACATATACACTTAGAATATTAAGTATATGTATGTATGTGTGTATATATACATATATATACACACAATTATATATATAATTCCAGCAGATGCAAGGCATGGTATAATTTGAAGAAAATGTAAGTAAATAAAATATTGATACATAAATATAGCCAAGTAGAATGTGAGGTTGTGATTATAGTCTTTGATGTGCAGATGAAGAATTTAAATGAGAACTAAAACTTGAAAAGTTGTGTGATTTTCCTCAAGGATACAAATTTAGCACAAGGATTTAGCTTTTACTTGCCTCTTCTAGTTTTGCTGGGTCTCATCCCATGTACAGGAAAGACAGAAATTACAATAGAGAAGCGAGTACTACTTTCTCTCTCTTACTTCTCTGGTTATTTGCTTGAACTCATTTTTTCTTCATTGTGAAAATTCAGAATGTTTCCCACCAGCCAGGGAGTAAAACTCATTAATTTATTAAGTAGTAAAGGAACTAGAACTCATTGTAATAATACTTGAATCAGCAGCATAATGGTTTCCATTTGGAAGTGCCTACTAGGATCACTGTCATTATCATCAAAACACATATAATTTGCTTCCTTAGGCAGTGTTGACCTCTAGGAGTCTACCTCTACTCATATTTAAAGAGAACCTGACAAGATTAAGTATTTGTACAGAGAATGACATCCCTTTTTTTACTTCCCTCTTTTTGCTTCCCTTTCAAATTGTTATTTCATTTGGAAATATCTAAAAGTAAGACATTGAATCCTTTCATCTACTCTATAGAGATTAGGATTAATACTGCTCTACTGTTTTTAGAAAGTGAACTATGAGATAGAGTCAGCTCTCTGTGATTTTCTGAGTCTTTGATGTTATTAACAGCATTAGTAATTATAGCTGACACCTCCTGGAATGTAAGTTCCAAATGAGCAGTGGTTTTGGCTTGGTTTTTGAAGTGTTTTAATACATAACAGGCACTCAATAAATAATTGTCAATAGATAAATAAATTGATTACACCTTCCTAAAAAAAAAAAAAAATGATGTGTCTTGGCATGTTTCTCCTTGGATTTATCCTGAATGGGACTCTCTGCACTTCCTGGACTTGAATGACTATTTCCTTTCCCATGTTAGGGAAATTTTCAACTGTAACCTCTTCAAATGTTTTCTCAGACCCTTTCTTTTTCTCTTCTTATTCTGGGGCCCCTATAATTCAAATGTTGGTGCGTTTAATGTTGTCCCAGAGGTCTCTGAGACTGTTCTCAATTCTTTTCATTCTTTTTTCTTTCTTCTGCTCTGTGGTAGTTATTTCCATTATTTTATCTTCCAGGTCACTTACCCATTCTTCTGCCTCAGTTATTCTGCTATTGATTCCTTCTAGGGTATTTTTAACTTCGTTTATTGTGTTGTTCATCATTGTTTGTTTGCTCTTTAATTCTTCTAGGTCCTGGTTAAACGTTTCTTGTATTTTCTCCATTTTCTGAGATTTTGGATAATCTTTACTATCATTACTCTGATTTCTTTATCAAGTAGACTGCCTATTTCCTCTTCATTTGTTTGGTCTGGTGGGTTTTTACCTTACTCCTTCATCTGCTGCATATTTCTCTGCCTTCTCATCTTGTTTAACTTACCATGTCTGGGGTCTCCTTTTCACAGGCTGTAGGTTCGTAGTTTCTGTTACTTTTGGTGTCTGGCCCCTGTGGGTGAGGTTGGTTCTGTGGCTTGTGGAGGGTACTGGTGCCTGTGTTCTGGAGGTTGGGGCTGTATCTTGTCCTTCTGGTGGGCAGGGCCACAACTGGTGTGTGTTTTGGAGTGTCTGTGAACTTAGTATGATTTTAGGCAGCCTCTCTGCTAATGAGTGGGGTTGTGTTCTTGTCTTGCTAGTTGTTTGACACGGCACTTCCAGCACTGGAGCTTGCTGGTCGTTGAGTGGATCTGGGTCTTATTGTTGTGACGGAGATCTCTGGGAGAGCTCTTGCCGATTGATATTACGTGGGGCCGGGAGGTTTCTAGTGGTCCAGTGTCCTGGACTCGGCCCTCCTACCTCAGAGGCTTAGGCCCACCACCCAGCCAGAGCATTAAGACCCTGCCAGCCACATGGCTCAGAAGAAGAGGAAGAAAGACAAAAAAAATGACAGACAGAACCGTAGGACACATGGTAAAAGCAAAGCTGTACAGACAAAATTACAAAAACAGAGGTATACACACACACACTCAGAAAAAGAGAAAAAGAAAAAATAATATATATATATATATATATATATATATAAAAGGAAGAGAGCAAGCAAACCAATAAACAAATCCACCAGTGATAATAAGCTCTAAATAGTAAACTAAGATAAACATAAAATCAGAAACAAATTAGACGCAGAAAGCAAACCCCAAGACTACAGTTGCTCCCAAAGTCCACCACCTCAATTTTGGGAACATTCGTTGTCTGTTCAGGTGTTCCACAGATGCAGAGTTCATCAAGTTGATTGTGGAGATTTAATTCGCTGCTCCTGAAGCTGCTGGAAGAGATTTCCCTTCTCTTCTTTATTCGCACAGCTCCTGGGGTTCAGCTTTGGATTTGGACCCGCCTCTGCGTGTAGGCTGCCCTCAGGAGTCTGTTTCCCACCCAGACAGGAGGGAGTTAAAGCAGCAGCTGATTAGTGCTCTCTTGCTCACTCAGGCCGGGGTGGAGGGAGGGGTAGGAGTGCTGGACAAGCCTGAGGCAGCAGAGGCCTGCTTGATGTTGCAACAGCCTGAGGCGCGCCGTGCGTTCTCCCAGGGATGTTGTCCCTGGACCATGGGACCCTGGCAGTGGCGGGCTGCACAGGCTCCCGGGAGGGGAGATGTGGATAGTGACCTGTGCTTGCACACAGGCTTCTTGGTGGCTGCAGCAGCATTAGTGGTTCATGCCTGCCTCTGGGGTCTGAGCTGATAGCCGTGGCTCGCACCCATCTCTGGAGCTCACTTAGGCAGTGCTCTGCCTTCTGTGGGCACATTGGGAAGGAATCACCTCTCCTCTTGCACCCCGAAACAAAGGTCTCTTGGCTCTCTGGCAGGTCCAGACTTTTACCCGGACTCCCTCCTGGCTAGCTGTGGCGCACTAGCCCCCTTTGGGCTGTGTTCACGAAGCCAGCCCCAGTCCTCTCCCTGGGATCCAACCTCCGAAGCCCGAGCCTCAGCTCCCAGCCCCCGCTCGCCCTGGCGGGTGAGCAGACAAGCCTCTCGGGCTGGTGAGTGCTGGTCAGCACCGATCCTCTGTGCTGGAATCTCTCTGCTTTGCTCTCCGCACCCCTGTTGCTGCGCTCTCCTCCGTGGTTCCAAAGCTTCCCGCCGCACCCCCATCTCTGACAGTGAGGGGACTTCCTAGTGTGTGGAAACTTTTCCTCCTTCACAGCTCCCTCCCAGAGGTGCAGGCCCTGTCCCTATTCTTTTGTCTCTGTTTTTTGTTTTTTCTTTTGCCCTACCCAGGTACATGGGGATTTTCTTACCTTTTGGGAAGTCTGAGGACTTCTGCCAGTGTTCAGTAGGTGTTCTGTAGGAGTTGTTCCACGTGTAGATGTATTTTTTATGTATTTATGGGGAGGAAGGTCATCTCCACATCTTCTCCACCATCTTGAAGGTCTCGCTTCCTTATTTTCTTAAACAAATGTCCAGTCCTGCCTGATCCTCTTAGGGTCAGACTTTAAGAATCAGCATCTTACTTGACATATCCATGTCTTGAAAACAATGCTTTTTTACATGTGAATTATATGAGCATATTGTGAAAAAGCAGATTCTGATTTAATGGGACTAGGATGGGACCTGAGATTGATCATTTCCAACAAGCTCTTCACTGCCGCCCATGCCACTGGCTAGCTGACTACACTTGTTGCAGGAAGGAAGGAGAGCCCTGCCACACGGAGCCTCACTTTCTGTCTGTCTTCTCATTCAATCCAACTGCAAGTCTGTTGATTCTACAGTCAGACACTATGCCTCATAGGACCACATCTCCCCGAATTGCATAGATAAGACCCTAAACCAAGGCACTGTCTCAGCCTTCCTGATTACTGTCCTTGCTTCCTAGGTTCCTGACTTCTGTCTTTGACTCTTGCCCTCGCTCCAGAATATTCTTCCTACAAGTGGCAGAGAGATCATGTTTCACACATAAATTAAATGATATCAAACTTAATTGTTATTATCTTCCAGCCCATTGTTTGCCAGCCCATTAAAAACAAAATCTGAACTCTGCCAACAGTAAGACCCTCCATTATCTGCCCCAATTTCCTCTTCCACCTTGTCTCCTATTTTTCTCTTCCTTTTACTCCATGCCAGCCATACTGGCTGTCTTGTTACTCCTTCAAAATACCAAGTGCATTCTTACCTCAGGGTCTTTGCACTTGTTTTCTCTTCCTGGGAAGTTTGTCTTCCAAATCTTTGAATGGATCATTACCTTACATTATTCAGTTATCTGTTCTAATATCTGCTCTTCAAATAAACCTCCTACATACCTTATTTTTTAACTTCTTCTGTTCCAGTTATTATGGGTGCTTCAATAATCACCAAAAATTACGTGGCTTCAAAAAAAAACAATTTTGTTCTCTAATCTACAGTCTGGTCAGAGTTTGGTGGGAATAGCTCATTTCTGTTCCTCTCAACTTTGGTGGGAGTGCCTGAAAGCCTGGGCGCTAGAACAATCTGAAGACTCATTCACACATATGCCTGACAACTGGCCTGAAAAGACTGAGCAGCTGGGCCCAGGCATCTGTCTGTATCTCTTGTGGTATCACCACTTGGTCTCTTAGCTGCTTCACGGTAGCCAGACTGTAAAACCCCAGGGAGTAGGGGGAGCCGTGTGGAAGCCAAATGGCCATTTGTGACCTAGCTTCAGCAGATATGTACACACTGTCACTTCCGCTTGATTCACATCTGCCAAATTCTGTTTGTTGGAAGCAAGTTACTAAGGATGGCCCACATGCGAGGGGAGAGAAATTAAATTCCACCTTTTGGAGGAGGAATGTCAAAGACTTCGTTAAACATTTTGTAAAAACCATCCCATAGTCCACCTGCTCACCCAGTATCTTTCCTAGCTGTGCTCACAAGGTGAAATCACACTCTTCTTGGTTCCTCTTACTAGAATATAAGTCCCATGACAGAAGGGACTTGGTCCTCTTTACTGCTGTATCTCCAGCAACTGAAACTGCTGGACCAAGAGTCGGCTGTTACAAGTACGTGATGATTTGTTTATTTAATAAACCTATTTCCTCTGCAGAACTCCATTGAATTCCCACTTACTGCTGTTACTAATTGAGTGTACACAGGAAATCCTTAGAATAGTGTAGCTCACATGGTTTATGCTTAATTAATACTAGGTGACATTCCTAATAGTAGCTAACATTGATGGTATACTTCATACACACCTAATTCTTCACATGGATTACTTTATTTAATTTCCTAAGAAATCTACAAGATGGTACTGTTATTACACATCTACTTAGTGGCAGAAGTGAAATTCAAAACCAATCCTGCCTAATTCCAAAGGAGACTTGTCCTGGCTATTCTATTTCACTTTTTTGTCTTTTTTTAAGGGGGGGGGGTACTGTAAGCTTCAAGTGAGTTATCTGTGAGAGTGGCTTGCCAAAAGTACACTGCTAAAGGAGTGTGATATAATCCTTTATTTGCTTTATGTGTCTCAATCATTGTGATAGACATTTGTGCGCGTACTTCATCCTCATTTGTAAGTTTTTATTTTCAGGCAATGACTGACGGTACTTGTCTATCCCACAGTACCTTAGATAGACCAAGAGTTTGATAACTATCTGAGGAATTAATGCGTAGGGTCTAGAAGTCCTGATAGGAAGAATGATCTTAAAATTTTAAAATGCCTGTTATTTATATGCATCATATGCATAGTTCTCTATTTGGAACTAAAATGCCTCACATTCTTTGAGAAGTAGATAAGACAATTGTCATAAAATAGCCACTTGACTTACGATGCGTGGAATCATGAAAGTGGAAAGATGGAAAGAGTGGAAGATAAGGTTCAAAATTCCGATGTACCTCTTAGTAGAAGGAGCAAACTCCTAAATGTTTCTGTTTTAAGCTTTAAAGATGCATTTAATTATTGCAATTGGATTGCCATTGTAGCATTAGCTAACAACTCAGGCATGTCACATAATTATCATTTCTTTTTTGTGTTGAGGGTAATTAAGATCTAGTCTCAGAACCTTTGAAATGTATAATACAATATTGCTGACTGTAATCATTAGGCTGTGCATTAAATCTCTAGTTGCAAATTTGTACCATTAAACCACATACATACACCCAATTCCTTGGGCCCCTGGTGACCACCATTCTGCTGTTTTCTGAGTTTGGCTTTTGGAGCTTCCACGTGTGAGTGATACCACATATATTTGTCTTTGACTTATCTCATTTAGTATAATGCCCTAAAGGTCCATCTGTGTTACAGACGGCAGGATTTCCTTTTTTCTGGCTGAGTGATATTCCATTGTATATATAAACCACTTCTTCTTGATCCATTCATCCATTGATGGATACTTAGGTTGTTTTCATGTCTGTGCTATTATGTTTATTGCAGCGTTATTCATAAGATGGCAGATAACTTTTAATATCCTGTTTTCATTTCCTTTGGATATAGGCCCAGAAGCAGGATTGATGGATCATTTGGTAGTTCTATTTTTAACTTTTTTGAGGAACCTCCGTAAGGTGTTCCATAGTGACTGAACCAATTTATATACACACAGGTTTCCTTTTCTCTATATCTTTGCCAACACTTGTCTTCTTGATGATAGCCGTTCTAACAGATCTGAGGAGATATGTATATTTCTTATCTGTGTTTCCCTGATTATTAGTGACTTTGAGCATTTTTTTCATGTACCTGTTGGTCTTTTAGAAATTATTAAAAACTTGTATTTTAAAATTATGAAAGTTTATTATGGAACACAAATTGTTGTCTTTTATTACATAGAAAATTGTTCTTAAATGACTGTGTTACCCACAAATGTTTTAATGGAGGCATTCCAAACCCTTGATAATTGTTACCAGGGAGAAATAGGGCATGGCCTGTGATGAGTTCTCTGTCTCCCAAGTGTCACCCCTCAATTGCTTCCTTTTTAAAAGGTGTTTGATTTTATTTGGAGTAGCAATATGACCAGCCCCAAGGGGAAATTCACAATGGATTTTAGACCATTGTGTCTATTCTATTTTCCTCTGCTAGATATGTGCCCAGTCATGTGTCATTAGAATTATCCATGTAATAAAATTATGTTCAATGAAATGTAGTGGAGTCTACTGCAGGACTTCTAGGGAGGGGATGCTTTCTCATAAGCTGAAATTGCACTGTTGCATTTTTTTCCATCCCTTTCTGCTTGAGCCATTGATGACTTCCTCATATTTGCAACAACACAAGAGACCAATAAAATTGAAATACACCCTCATCTAATAGAATCCTGAAAAAATTGAACCTCTCGATAACCCTTGTACAGTCTACCTACAGATTTCTTAAGCAAACAATCAAAATTCTATGAGTACAGCCACTCCTCATTTGGTTATTGTTGAGATTACTCACAGTTTACTGTACCCTAACTTACCCACATTAGACAATCTCAAAAATCTAGAATGGTTGCAAAGCAAGGGTTTCATTTACTGTGTTGAAACAGTAGCATCTTGAAAGAGGCAGTTCTGATTCTAGCAAAAACAGAAACAAAAACCAGAAGCAAAAAACATGCCCAACAAAAACAATTCTAGTTTTCTCAGTCTTGAGCCAGCCAAACATCCAGAACTGATCCTTCTCATAAGCCATCAATAAAATTTCACTTAAATTCAGTTAAATGTAGTGTGACCAGTTGAGCAAAAGGACGATGAAGAGTTCTCATACTACTCTTCATCAGTCCTACTGACTTAAAAATTTTTTTACTCTTTTATGTAGAGACCTCTTATTTTGTATGGACTGACCCCTTGAAATTCTGTGAAGGAACTGAGAACCTTGTAAAGGAACTGAAAGAAGTTCAGGGCATCGGGATCCAAGACTGAAAAGTCAGGTGGCAAAGCCACCCAGCAGAAGTGAAAACAAGAGTAAGACCACGTGAGGCCAACTTAGAGAGTTAGGACTCTGTCATAGCAACAAGGAGCAATTGCTCTCCTAGTGAGAGTTACTTTTTCTGACTGCAGCATCAAGAAGAAGTTAGATGGGGCAAGATGGAAGAAGATGAGGGAAAGTGACCACTCGGTGGTTGATGTTATTTAGACAAAAATAATGGTAGCCTAAGGATGGGGCTGGATAGAAGGGACCATGTGTGAAGGTAGTTTAGGAAAGTATATTAAAACAGAACAGGAGTTGGTGTTAGGTTTGATAGAGACATGGAAGGAATATGAGTAGGTACAATGACATCAACATTTGGGTTTCAGATTTAAGAAAAGCAGACAAAAGATAGAGGAACTGTTTGCTGGGAATGGCAAATTAGGCCAGATTCTGCAGAGAAATAACATTAAAAGAGAAACGTATAGAAGACATTGGTGAATAGGTTAAGAATACGGTCACTGTGCGGGAAGCCAGACACTTGTGGATTGAAGAGGAGGGTGGGCAGTGAGTTGTCAGAGGTGGTGAAGGCGGATGAATATCGAAGGGGTGGACAAGAGAGGAGCTGACTGGAGGGAAATGGGAATGGAAGGTGGAAGGAAAATCTTTGTTTGAATAGGAGGGAGCTGAGGATGTTGCTGGGATGCATCCTGAACAGTTATTACCTTTATTCTCATCTCTTACAAATCATACACTAAAACAAACAGATTTCTGTTGTTTTCCCTTCTGTGGCAATGCGGGCAATACACAGAAAATAGTCAGACTCTGAGAATGTAATTGCCAGAGGTAGTGTTGTCACACAGAAACCAAAAGGGACTATTTTAAATTTGAAAACAACGATAAAAGTGCAACCTCACTGGGACCACAATGCTTCTAGCCTCCTCTTCCATAGCAGAGATTGCTTAGAGGCTGCTGCTCGCTACCTGGGTGCTTTCCTCTTAGGATCCTCCTGGAGGAAAGCAGAATCTCCAGTGTGCAGCCTCCCTTCTCACGGGGCCTCCTGTTTCTATACTGTTCTCACAGAAAGCCATTTCCGCTTTCGTTTAACTTCCTCTTGTTGAGCACAAGTCCGTTTCTACAGACAAGGTGCCAGATAGCTCATGTGTAGAATTGTATATCAGCCTTGGAAAACCGACTATGTTTGTGGTAGAGATGCCTTCCTGTTCCCAAAATGTATTTCCTCTGAGTCCTGGGTACTTAATGAGACTCCATTTCCCAGCCTCCATCGCAGTTACAGGCAGTCACGTACAATGTGCAGTGTGGGCTGAAATGATACCTGTCACTTACAACCTTCAAGTGTTTTCACACATCCTTTTTCTTTTCAACTACCTAGAATGGATACAAAGTCCAGGACAAACTTGTAAGCTACTTATTGAAGATAATGGTGTCAAAATGTAGAAGTCTGTGTCCCTGATTTAGCACCTGGAGGAGAGTCGTCTGACAATCAGAAATTTTTATCAGTGAGACATAAACTTCTCTGGTATTAAGCTTTTGAAATTCCAGAGTTTAATCCCTAAAAACAGCCACAATAGTAACAAATACATTATTTATTCATGGTAATAATGTGCCTTTTATTGATTTATATACCACTCTCTATAAAACTATTATATTTAATTCTTTTATCAACTCCATGAAGTAAGTATCATTATCACCATTTTACAGGTGAGTTTAGGTTTCAGAGCAATTACCAAATGGTCCCAATAGTTTCTACAATAACTTTCTAAAAGCCATGTAGGGACTTACATAGTATCTTCACCTGAAACATTATTATGGAACAAATTCCGGGAATGTTTGCCTATTTATAACTTCTGCTTCAGAGCAAAAGTAAGCTCTTAATTCATTTTTAAATATATAGGTGTAAAACATTTGAAGAATGCAGAGCTAAACTGTTTTTTACAGTATTATCATTCACAGTAACATTTTAATTACCTCAAGTCAGATTTTCTACCATGCATATGCAAGTTCAAATTCTAGAGTCCCTTTTAAAATAATAAAAAAGGGAAAGGTGTTCTCCTGTTAAAGTCCAAGGTATAGGAGTACATCATAATAAAAATTTGCCGGCCATTCCCTTCACTTGGTATAACCTATTTAAAATGAATAGCTCAAAACCGGCCTGGCTTGACCTAAGTATATATGCAAACTCTTGAATCTTCACACTATGGCTCATTGAAAAGGCAGTGGGCTTTACAACAAGATTGACAACGAAAGGAAAAGTGATGAGGAAAATTGCCTTACTTATCTGCTACAGTACTCTTGGTTGCCAGCTGTAATTTTACAGATCATTATAAGAGGGGGAAAAGTTTGACAGTCAACTTGAGTACATGTATATCATATTGATACAAAGAATAAGTTTGCTTGAAACACTCTTAATGAAGCCACTATGGTTGTGTGTTTTTGAAGCATCAGTTTTCATCGTTTTACCCCTAATGGAGTTATGTGGGTAAAATATTTAAAGGTCATCAAACACTGTGGGATGTGAATCAACTGTAGGAAAGTGAAGATATTAAAATTACACAGGGGTGACACAAGCTATTTTCTGAGTTATCGCTTGATATAGCCTAAGATTTGACTGAGTAATTGATGTAAATAGCATTGCTTTCATACATGTCGGGATAGATCAAATAGGGGTCAGAAAACTTAACAACTTTAATCACCCTTTAACATAAGAGAATGCCACTCTGCAGTACTGTGGAGATGCCCCCATTTAAAATCTTATTTCCCCATTCTACTAATAGTACTAAACTTCACTTTTTCAAAGAACACTTCCTTACTCAAAACACCTGACTACCTTCTCATTATCTAGACAGTGCTATTCAATACTACAGCCACTAGACATGTGTGGTTATTTAAATTTAAATTAAAAGTAAAAATAAAAATTCAGATCTCAGTTACAATAACCACATTTCAAGTATTCAGTGCCTTCAGGGGGCTTGTGACTACTGCCTTAGACAATGCAACTCTACAACATTCCCATCAACTCTGAAAGTTGCATTTGATAACTCGGATCTAGAGCTGGGCTCCCTGATAGGATACCCACTAGCCACGTATGGAAATGTGGCTAGTCCACACTGAGATGTGCTGTAACTCTAAAATACACAGCAGGTTTGGAAGACATAGTTCAAAAAGAATATTACATAATTTCAGTAAGTTTGTGTGCTGATTACATGTTGAAACAATGATATAGGATGGACCCTAGGGTCTGTCATAGAGTGAAGTAAGCCAGAAAGAGAAAAACAAATACTGTATGCTAATGCATATATATAGAATCTAAAAAAAAAAAAAAAAATGATACTGATGAACCTTTTGATAGGCTCAAAGCAAAGAAGGGCTATTTGCCAAGGGTTTAACCTCAAGCCTGAGGTTGAGAAGCAGATATTTATCTTATCTTTGGAAAGTAACAAAGTCAAGATAAATGCAGAACGTATTCAAAAACCCCTTATTTGAAGTTCTGTAACTAGGTTGGAAATGGAGTCTTCTTCCTTGTGTCAAGGAGACTCAGTCCAGTCAAAGGTGGCAGGCTCTATTCTTACTAGTATGATTCCTTAATGTTACATCCTTTTGTTAATTATCAAGAGCAATTTTTACAGGCTAATAATAAAATTTCATATTTCTTGACCTAGCATTAAAGTTCATCCATGGTCCCTGTCATTCCCAATAATATCCTTTATTCTTCTTCATGTACACTGTGATTATGCAAAAATGTTCTATTCTTGCCATTTCTTTGGCTCATATTCCCTGTACCTAGAATGTTCTTCCCACTCCTTCTGTTGAAATGTTTCAAGGCTTAATTCAAATATCATAGCTGCTTCTAAAGTCTTCCCAGATTTTACCCACCACAGTCAAACTAGCATCAAACAAATATTTCAACCTGATCTTGACCTTCCTTGGGCAAATGATGGGCACACTTTTTATTTTGTGTTAACACTATTAAGTCTCCTTCCTTCCTTCGTTCCTTCCTTCGTTTGTTTGTTCGTTCCTTCCTTCCTCAGTCATTTACACCCATCTAATTCATGCCAGACATTACTAGGCAATACCTATATATGTTGAGATATTATTCTAAACATATTTTGCAGGCCATAGGTGAAATAGGAGATAACTAGGTAGTATTCTTTGAGGAGCTGTTGTAAAATTATCTTATGACTCTGGTATTCTGTCAGAAAATCTAATTTTTCTTGGCAAGAATAAAATATATCTGACATAGGAAATTCTATACTTCTGAAAAAAACATGCTAGGAAGCAAAAGGCTGGTGCTTTGCCTGATTCACTAGGTAAGTGATTTGGGAAATAATACCTAGGCACCAGGAATACAGAGACATCTTGTGACTGTTTCCTCCTCAGGCGATCAATCAATCAATCATCAATAAATAAAAATAGAGTATTGTTCTCCAAACTTTTTTCATAAGAATCACAAAAAAAAATGAGTCCCAGACCTGGTCCCCAGGGATTATGATTAGTGAGTTTAGGGAGGTCTAGAATCTATTACGTTTTGTTTTTATGAACCATCCATCCCAGTAATTACAAGGAAAGTTTGCGACCTAACTTCACACTTCTTCGTGTATAGGAGTCACTGGGAGGCTTGTTTAAAAATGGAGATTGTTCTGTCTCACCTCTAATGATCCTGATTCAGCAGATCTCAGGTGGGGTTCAGGAATCAAAACTTTTAATGAGCATTTCCAGGTAATTCTGACTGGGATTCATAGACCACAGTTTGAGAAATACGGGAATCAATTGCGACTTACGAGAGTTGAGAGATTGCCTAGTTGATGGCTGTAATTCTGGCAACCAGAGCAGAGTTGGTGCTCAGTAACCACTGCTGAATCAAATCGGAATGCCCTATGATGCGGTATTGTTTTATCTAGCTAAAGAAACCATTATTAAGAAGGGAAAAATAAACTGATTTACTAATAAAATAACAAAGATTGATATGTCTCTTCCAGTCCTCTGTGTCTTTAGTACATTGATAGTTTCCAATTCATTCTTTCATTTATTCAACAAATACTTCTTGAAATCCTACAATAGGCCAGGCAGCCTGTGAGGAACGGGTGATACAGCCATAAATAAGGAGACATACCTCTGTCCTGCTGGAACCTAAGGTGTAGGAGGGTTTTATGGTTATCTATTGCTGGGTAATAAACCATCCCAAAACTTACCAGCTTAAGACCAACAATCATTTATTTTGCTCACAGTTAGCAGTTTGAATACAGGCAGTGGGACATCTGTCTCTGTTCCATGTGGCATCAGCTTGGGCATCTACTGTGGCGGGGAGATCCAGTTTCAAAAGGCTGCCTGGCCACTTGGCAGTGACTGTCACCTGTGTGCCCAGCTGGGGCTATCAGCAGGGGTCCTGGTCCCCCTGTGTGTGGCCTTCCCAGGGATTGCTTGGGCTCCACACAGCATGCAAGTCTGAGGGTAGCTGAACTTTTTACGTGGGTGCTGGCTTTCCTCAAAGACAGTGTTGTGGCAGAACAAGGTGTAGGCTGCAAAGCGTCTTCCTAGGTAGCCTCTGAAGTCACAGAAGGTCACTTCCACTAAGTTCTGTTGGCAACTCAAATAGCTAAGGCTGTCATAGATTTATAGGGTGGGAAATTTTCTTCCAACTTCCAATAGGAGGAGTAGCAAAGAATTTGTTGCCGTTTTTAATTGTTCACCGGATGAGACAGATATTTAACAATGAACTAAATACATTTGCAGTAAGTACTACTAAGAAAAAGTATCTGGTGCTATGAAACCATAAAACAGAGGGAGATAATTAGGAAAGGACCCCCTAAGGAAGTAATATTAAAGATGAGACAGGCTCCAAGTCAGACTGCTCCATAAAACGTGAAGAGATAATAATTAGAAAGCAGGTAGAAAAATTAGGCAAAAGAAATGAGGCTAAAAATGGTAAGAGCTAGTCTTACTTACTTGCTTGATCTATGTTAGGCAGCATTTCCAGACTTTGCATCTATTATCTCATTTAACTCATAAAAATCCTAGGTGGTAAGTAATCGTCTTCCCATTTTGCACATACTGAGAAATAAAGAGTTCCCCAAGGTTACAGAGATAGTGAGTGACAGTGCCAGGGTTTTAGGGTCTGGTTGTATTCTAGAAATTTGAGAGTAGGGCCATCCTTGTACGAAAGGCAATCACAGTGAGGCGCAATGAGTTGTTAGGAAATTCCAGTGGGGGAGCTGGCACCCACGGAGAAAGTTAGGCCGAAAGTAAGAATGAGCAAACACCAAAAATGAACTTCATCTACTGCATCCCTTGCTCTGGTGAAGGGTTGTAATTTTCTCTCACAGCGGAGTTTCAGAAGGAGATTGAAAAATAACGGCGGGAGTCCCATTTTTAAGTAGGGAAGGGAAGTCGTTCCCTTTGATTTGGCTCCATTTGCCAACTCGAATTTTTTTAAGCCCTGAAAGACCTTAACTACCTCTTTCTCCAGGTACAGTGGAAATGGATGATCTTGCAGCAGTGGACAGGATTTGCTAAATAAATAATATCACTTTAAATAAACCTTGAAAGGTGTAAGTCACTTGTATAGGTTTCCACAGGCCGAGGTGACAGTTCAGTAAATGTATCACCTGAGTGATGTGGTTCTTATGATGTAATACTTCATCTGGACCAGTGTGATATACTGTCAGGTCTGTGATGCTTTGACGATGTGTTACTTGGTAAAATAAGGTTAGCTGTCAAAAACTCATTCCAAGGAGCTGAAAGTTTGGCTGGGGGAAAAACATTTCAGGCCTTTAAAAAATACATTTTTCATTTGAGTGGAGGGAACGATGACATGGTTAGAGTCAAAAGGCTTGAGAGCCTTGTGAACCCTGGTGGAAAAAAAAACATCTTTCAATACAGACAACTCGGGAAAGTCAGGACAAAATCAACGAAGCCAGAGCCTTCCTATTTTGCAGGAACCAATGATACACAATTACAGAATGGTACAACTTGGGTGACTTTTTGTAATTTCCACTACTATGTCTTTGAGAGAGCACAGGATGGAAAAATTATTTGCGTAGGTGTTTCAAGAGACTAAAGTTTTATAATTAACATCTGGAATTGCTGTTCGGTACATGGGCTAGAAATGTCTTATTATTTAGCATAGCCCTATTTATGGATGCCTTAACAACTGTTTTTTTTATAGAAGGTGATAATGTATTCTAAAATGATCTTTAATACTGATATTTCAAAATCTGTTCTCAAATATGTGTGTGTTGTATGAAATTAAAAATAAAAAACCTTTCAATGTTTCATTTGGTTTCAGACGTGCTGACTAATCTTGGAACTTGATTTATATTTATCACAAAATTCAGCTTTTAGACCCACCTATTTTCAGTTTCTACTTGATATTTTCATGATAATGTGAAACTTTAAAAATAGGGTTAGGGGGCTTCCCTGGTGGCACAGTGGTTGAGAGTTCGCCTGCCGATGCAGGGGACACGGGTTCGTGCCCCGGTCTGGGAGGATCCCGCGTGCCGCGGAGCGGCTGGGCCCGTGAGCCATGGCCGCTGAGCCTGAGCGTCCGCAGCCTGTGCTCCGCAACGGGAGAGGCCACAGCAGTGAGAGGCCCGCGTACCGCAAAAAAAAAAAAAAAAAAAAAAAAAAAAAAAATAGGGTTAAGGAAAATAAGTACCTTAAAAAAAAAAAAAAACAACCAAACAAAACCTCTAAGGGAGCCAAATGGAAGAAGTATTTCTTTTAGGCAAAACAAGCAGGTCCTTAAGTTCTGAAGTTCTAGAGCTGGGCTCTGATTTTGGTAACAGTTGGATCTTTTCACTTGTCTAGAAGATAAAAGAGAAAGAAAACGTATCTATTCATCATTGAGATGAATATCACTTTCTATCAATGAATCTTCGTTTTTCTAAGAAGAACCAAGAATCACTCAACTAAAAACTATCAGACTAAATCAAAGTACCCAAACAGTGATTGTGAAACAAAATGTTTTTTCTCTGTTCCCTCTCTTCTAAATACAGTAGAGGTAGAGATAGAGCATGCTGTGTTACATCATTTTCCAACTTTAAAGAATAATCCAAGGTGTTTTCAAATTTTGTCTGCCACAATTTGTTCTTACTAATTAGAATGTGTAATTATGTGTACCTGACTTGAAAATATCTTGGTATTGGGGTAAGTTGGAGTGGACTTAGGTATGGTGGGGAATCTATCCAGCTACTTACCTGAAAAATGGATGTAAAGAAGAGTCACAAACTCAATAATTGTTTTGAAATCAGTTCATGTATTATTAGTTTTGGCCTTAAGATAACTTCTCAGTGATTAAGTGCACAAACAGTAATTTTATCATCAAATAAAAATCGCAGTTACCTATTAAGCTCTCACCACTTGTTTGCCAAAAGAAAATATAGCGTCGAGAGAGGAAGACATAAATATATCAACTGATATCCATTTCTAAATTTCCTTTTTAACTTAAATACACTTTTACTTTCTTGAAATTTCTTAGGAGTTTTTAAAAGTATTGTTGAAGGAAAGACCCTAGAGAGTTTATAATATATCACAAACATTTTTAAATTTCAATGTGATGGGCATTTTAGTTATTTAGTATTTTTTTGAGTTTAAAATGGGTGATTTGTTACCAGAGTAATTTTACAATGATGAATTAAACTTGATTTATACAGATGATGATAAAACATAATAATTGGGTTTTGTTTTTTTTAAAAAAAGGCAATCTAAAATCTATTTGTGTTTAAGTGCCCAAACCAAATTTTAATAACAAGACTGAGATAAAGGAACTATGGAATATATGTGTATGTGTGTGTGTGTGTGTGTGTGTATATATATATATATATATATATATCAATATAAATAACTATGTGGATATATTTTTTGCTTTTTTTTTTTAAGGAGAGAGATATGGTGAGAATCTAAAACATCAGAAGTCTTATAATTAAACACAAAGGTTGTGATGTTGTAGGAAAATATTTCCATTGTGATAAATGTGTAAGAACTAAAGGAGAATTTTAAACTAAATGGAGTCCCTACTGTGTGGAGACAGAGGTCTGGTAAGAGATTGGAGTGCATGACATGAGAAAACCTGAGAGATACTCTTACCTGGGAAAGGAATTTTGAGTGACATGAGAAAGAAAGGAATAAATACATCAGAGAGGGAGAGTGACTTACGTTTAGCTGGTTACATGATACCTAAGTGGAATTTTTGACAAAGAAATACAGTGAAAATACTTAAATTTCCAGACCTACAGCTGGGCCAGTGTGCTTTCCAGTAGAGTGGGGTGTGCATGTCTTAAACTCTTCAACTAAGACTCATGTGATCAACAGTGCAGGAACTGAAGTGTGTCATTACGATGGCCTCTGTTACCTGGAGGAGTGCATACAGGGTTAGAAGACATAGTTCAGTGAGGACAGGACAGAAAGTTATAGGGGCTTGATGGTAAAATAGTATGGAGGACACTTGAAGGAGACATAATACCTTGTCCTGTCCTCTATGCTCATTTATGGATTTGATAGTTACCTTAACAGGGAAAGTTTCAAATACACATTCTTTTCATTATGTGTCTCTGTGTTTCCCAAAGTGTAGTAAGCCTAGTATTGGGAGTATTCAGAATGATTTTAGGTGGTATGCCATAGGCGTTTGTTCTAAAAGTTATTCATTTAAAAGTATATATATATCAGAAAAAAACATGGCTGATGATTTGACAATATCATTGCTTAAGATAAGGTCAAATCAGTCTTTAAATTTTGAAAAAAAAGTGAGTTGCTAATCAGTAAGTATGTTTAGGGAACTCAAAGATGTTGAAAAATAGTCAAGATGTTAAGTGGAAGGCTGAGATGGGAAAAACCCTGGTTCCCTATTTTTCTTCCTACAGCTTTCTATGTCTCTGATACAGTCTAGATTTATTCCTTTCATCATTCTGTACCCATCCTCTGTCCCATGACTGACCACATAATTTGTGTGGCCCAGTGCAAAATAAAAATTCGGGGCTCCTTGTTCAAAAATTATAACTAACTTCCAGATGGTGACAGTAGAGCCTTAAATAAAGTGTGGGGTGCTTGTGAGCTCGAGGCCCAGTGCGGCTGCAGAGGTCACGCACCCGTGAAGCTTGTCCTACCCCTTCTCTTTGTAAAGGGTTAGGTTAAGTTGGGACCTGCCAAAGTTACATGTTAGTCTTTGTTGCAGGAAATCTGAGATGCAGAGTTAGAAAATTTGTGGAAGTGTTTGTGTATGTGTGTGTGTTTGGGTATTATTGTTTCCAATGGAAAATCAGAGTATATCTAAGACAGTTCCGGAAAAGTCAAACATCAGAACTTTCTCTGTTGTTACGTATGTGGCAGAACATGTAGTCATGTGAGTTACAGAAACCAGGGTCCCAGTGGTCTCCTTTGGAAGATATTAGGGCCTCATATTGGTCTCTCCTATGAGATCTCCTACTTTATATAGATAACCAAGTATCCCAAGTTACTTTTCTAGGTTAACCTAGGACTCCCAGGAGGTCATCACTTCTGGGAAGAACGACATTTCCGCCTCCAGCGCATAAAATGGGAGATGATATATCAATTGCTTTTCTCTCCAGGTTCATCTTAAGTCTCATCAGGCCTGCAAAAATTGGAATGTTTCTCTCTGTCTCTCTCCCGCCCTCTCCCGCTCTCCCCAGCCTCATGTTTTTGCCATCATCCAACTTATATTCTTGCCTTCAAGTCTCAGCTTACAAGACATCTCCCCATCATGCATTTCTGAAGCCCAGGTGTGTTGGTTCTGTTCTGGGCTTCCAGACTGCTTTGTTCTCCTTGATGCTCTCCCCTAGAAGAGCACTTCCGAAGCTTTCTGGAAGTTCCTTGCTTGCCTATCTGTCTTCCCTCTAGATCCTGAGATGGGTGAAGGCAGGACTTCATCTTGTTGACTGCTTATTCGCTATATTCTTCCAAAGATCCTGGCACATAATACTCTAGACATATTGAGTGAATGAATGATTGAATGATTTAATGCATCAGTTAAAATATATGTGAGGGGTGAGAGCACTAAGAATGTCTACAAAAAGATACAAACGAACTAGCCTAAACAGTATTTTTACTGCTTATGACATAAACGTTATGGTTGCCATATGGACTTTTAGGCATGTATATAAGTATCTTCATCCTTATATATGAATTCATACTGTACTTTTCAAATAAATGATTGCTTTTAAAAATACTTTCAATATTCATTTAATGTCTAGTTTCAAAATAGATTTCATATCAAAAGCCTGTGCATACCAAACCAATAATTTTGTCGAAATTTTCACAATAAATGTGAATTTATCCTAGTGCTTAAGTAATAATTTTTAAAAATCACCAATATTTACCCTTTAAACATTTAAACCATGTTTGTGGGCGATTATTTTCATATATTAACCTACTCTTCTACCGTATGTGAAAACAGATTTAATTTGTGTAAAATTGTCTTTTAGTGGGGACAAAGGGTAATTCATGTGATAAATCATTTCTGATTCTCAAATATGTCACAAAGAACTTCAAAACTGAAAAATTTTCAACCTTCTACTTCTAGAGTTTATTGGCTTTGATGTTAGATGCTTATGTTTTCTAAAATAATATCCATTCCCAAGTCTCTTAATTCTATAAACTCTGGACTTAGATTCAGTTATGAACCATAGATCAACAAATTTGTAATCTAAAACGTCTGTCTCCTTATGTATATAAAATTTACACATTGTGTATGATTATATTTGGGAGTTTATGTGGAAAACAAATTTTCAATTGTCATATAGAAGTGTTCCATCATTAAGAAATTTTGCAGTAATATGTATAAGGGCTTAAGACATCTGAGCTATATGCAAATGAAGTAGAAAAATTAAGCTTTGTAGAAAGATGTTTCTGCCTGTGAGGTATGTTGTCAGAAGGTTTTGGACAATCTGACAAGGGGATGAACAATTTGGATCTTTGGGTGGAAAAAATGTACAAAAATAGCTGAGAGTTATTACAAATGTGCCCTGCTTTTCTCTGTTGGGATTAATGGACTGGAGTTGCTATAATAAGAAGAGTGAGTTCTGTTCTTTTTTTGTTTTAATTTTTATTGGAGTCTGGTTGCTTTACAATGTTGTATTAGCCTCCACACAACAAAAGGAATCAGCCGTACACATACAGATATCCCCTCTCTTCTGGATTTCCCTCCCATTTAGGTCACCACAGTGCATTAGGTAGAGTTCCTTGTGCTATTCACTATGTTCCCATCAGTTGTGTATTTTATACATAGTATCAATAATATATATGTGTCAATCCCAGTCTCCCAATTTCTCCCACCCCACCCCTTTCCCCCTTGGTATGCATACATTTGTTCTCTATGTCTGTTTCTCTATTTTTCCTTTGCGAATAAGATCATCTATACCATTTTTCTAGATGCCACATATATGCATTATTTTATGATATTTGCTTTTCTCTTCTGATTTACTTCACTCTGTATGACACTCAGTCCATCCACCTCTCTACAAATGACCCAATTTCATTCCCTTTTATGGCTGAGTGATATTCCATTGAATATACGTACCACATCTTCTTTATCCATTCCTCTGTCAATGGACATACAGGTTGCTTCCATGTCCTGGGTATTGTAAATAGTGCTGCTATGAACATTGGGGTGCATGTTTTTTTTGATTTATAGTTTTCTCTGGGTATATGCCCAGTAGTGGGACTGCTGGGTTGTATGGTAGTTCTATTTTTAGTTTTTTAAGGAACCTCCATACTGTTCTCCATACTGACTGTATCAATTTACATTCCCACCAACAATACAGGAGGGTTCCCTTTTCTCCACACCCTCTCCAGCATTTATTGTTTGTAAATTTTTTGATGATGGCCATTGTGACCGGTGTGAGGTGATATCTTATTGTAGTTTTGATTTGCATTTCTCTAATTAATAGTGATGTTGAGCATCTTTTCACGTGTTTGGCCATCTGTATGTCTTCTTTGGAGAAATGTCTATTTAGGTCTTCTGCCCAAGTTCTGTTCTTAACTGGGGATTAATAGGGACTCATAGAAGATGATGTCTGACTTCCTTTTGATCTGTACAATTCATTTCTCACATCTTTTCTACATAAATAGTCAAACCTTGCTAGAGAAAATACAAATACCATAAGTATATTTTCTTTGCCATTTTCTCTCTAATGTTGCTAGACACAAAATGTGTTTTCTGAAAGGCTGTTCTTTATATAACAAGGTCAAATATAGAGACATTTCGACTTTCAGCAAAGAGGAGCATAGTGTTACAAATCTAGTGCCTTGATATCACAAAACCTTTTTCACATGCTGAGAGCATTGTGACCAAACTGTGAGACCTTCATCAATAACTTACCTTCTATTTAAAAAAAAAAAAATATATATATATATATATATATATATATATATATTTTAAGCAGTTTCAGCTTCCAAGCAAAATTGAGAGGAAAGAACAGAGATTTCCCATATGCCCCTAGTTCCCAAACATGCATAGATGCTCCACCTATCCCACTGTCAATATTGCTCACCAGAATGATACATTTTTTACCAAGCACCTACGTTAAGACATCATTATCACTCAAAGTCCATCGTTTACCCTAGGTATTACTCCCAGCGTTGTACATCCTATGGGCTTAGACAAATGTATAAAGACATGTATCCGTCACTGTAATGTCATACGGAGTATTTTCACTTCCCTAAAAATCCTCTGTGCTCTGCCTATTCATCCTTCCCCCACCTGCACCCTGGAAACCCCTGCTCTTTTTATTGTCTTCATAGTTTTGCCGTTTCCAGAATGTCATATAGTTGGAATCATACAGTATGTAGACTTTTCAGACTGGCTCTTTCCCTTTGTTATATGCCATGTTTTTTCATGGCTTAATAGCTCTTCTTTTTACTTTTATTGCTGAATAATACTTCATTGTCTGGATATACCATAATTTATTTATCTATTCACCTACTGAAGGACATCTTGGTTGCTTCCAAGTTTTGGCAGTTATGAATAAAGCTACTGTAAACTGTGGTATGTCCGTTTACATGTGGATATACATTTTTATTCATTTTGGTAAATACCAAGGAGAGCAATTGTTCAATCGTATGTTACCTATGTTTAGTTTTGTGAGAAACTGCTAAATTGTCTTTCCAGGTGGCTGTACCACTTTGCATTCCCACCAGCAATGTGCAAGAGGTTCTGTTGCTCCACATACTCACCAGAATTTGGTGGTGTCAGTATTGCAGACTTTGGCTAATAAGTCTGTAGTGGTATCTGACTGTGGTTTTAATGAACATTTTCCTAAGGAAATAAGATGTGAAACATCTTTTCATATGGTTACTTTCCCCCTCTATATCTTTTTCATTGAGGTGTCTTTTAAGGTTTTTGGCTCACTTTTTAATCTGGTTGTTTGTGTTCTTATTGTTGACTTTTAAGAGTTCTTTATATATTTTGAATGATCGTCCCTTCTCAGATGTGACATTTACACATATTTTCTCCCAGTCTGTGGCTTGTCTTCTAATTCTCTTGACACTGTCTTTTGCAGAGAAGTTTTTAACTTTCATGAAGTCCAGCTTATATTTCTTTCTTGGATTGTATCTTTGGTATTGTATCTAAAAAGGTGTCACAACACCCAAGGTCATCTAGGTTTTCTCCTATGTTATATTGTAGGAGTTTCATAGTTTTGCATTTTACATTTAGATCTATGATCCACTTTGTGTTGATTTTTGTGCAGGGCGTAAAGTCTGTGTTTATGTTCATTTTTTTTTCCATGTGGATGTCCAGTTGTTTGAGCACCATTTATTGAAGAGACTATCTTAGTTCTCTTGTATTGCCTTTGATCCTTTGTCAAAAATCAGTTGACTGTATTTGTGGGGGCCTATTTCTGGGCTCTCTGTTTGGTTCCTTTGATTTTTTATTATTTTACAAATACCACCAAATACAAATGTCTTCATTATCATAGCTTCATAGTAAGCCTTAAGGTTGGGTAATGTCAGATGTCAGAGTGCCAACTTTATTCTTTTCTTTCAATACAGTGTTAGTTATTCTGGGCCTTTTGCCTCTTCCTGTTAGGTTATTACGTGAAATAATCCTCGTAACTTTGTAAGGAGGTATTACTATGATTCTCAGAAAACTAGGGCTTAAACTATTACATAAGTTGCCTAAGGTCACAAAGGTAATATGTTTTGAAGTGAAAATTCACTTGTGGGCCTTCTGACTCAAACGCATTTACATTTTTAATGCTTAATTAAAGATCAGCATTAGTATTTCAAACCTGAGGGACTGGAAAGAAATACATTTATGTTTGTGTTTATGTATTTGCTATACTAAAAATAAAGATAAAAAAGCTATTAGAAGAAATATAATAGGAGATCAGGTCAAAGGATCAACAGTGGAGGATTGTTATATCAACAATTCCTCCCTACATTTCCATCATTTTTGAATCTTACTAGCGTTAAGAAATTAGTCCAAGGATGAATTGCTCTGAAGGGACTATACATAACTTTTCCCATCACTCCACCCCTGCTTTGCTGTTCAAGACACAATGTATATATCATATTATATATAAACAAAATAATTCTAGTATATAAACTTAGCATTCCTGGAGAAAGATGTATACTGAAAATAAGTGAGCTTGCCTAAACTTTAGATGACTGCCATGGCCAGTAAAATACTTGGTTAAACATACAATTTTGTGGAAAGTAAAGGTTAAAAGTTAAAAGTTCATATTCAGGTTTGCTGCTTAAGTGTCATGAAAGTTGCATGGTTAATATTGGGCAATACCTTAGCATTGGACTGAAATCACTTTGCTCCTTTTTACTCACAGTCTCACTTGGTTTTTGTTTGTTTGTTTGTTTGTTTTTTGCGGTACGCGGGCCTCTCACTGTTGTGGCCTCTCCCGTTGCGGAGCACAGGCTCCGGAGGCGGAGGCTCAGCGGCCGTGGCTCACGGGCCCAGCCGCTCCACGGCATGTGGCATCTTCCCAGACCGGGGCACGAACCCGTGTCCCCTACATCGGCAGGCGGACTCTCAACCACTGCGCCACCAGGGAAGCCCCTCACTTGGTTTTTAAAAGAAAAATTTATTTAGAAACAGACTAATAATCTTCAACCACAACCTTTATCTAGTAAACTTTGGTTAACAACTGCCATATTAATATCATGGAGCCTTTAGAAATAAAGCCCATATATTTTTGATTGTATATTTGGAGTGTATCAAATAATTGCTAGTTTATTGACTAATGGTTAAAAGTTTGGACTTTAAAGTCAAACAGACATATAAATTTGGATCTGAGCTATACTTTTTGTTAGCTCTGTGATTTGAGGCAAGTTAACTAACATCACTTGTCTTTAATAGGTGATTTAAAAGTTCCTATTTCACAGTCCTTTGAATTAGAATGAGATAAAACAGGTAAAGTGAATAGCTCATAATAAACCGTGTAGTAAACAGCAAAACATACTGGCTGTTTTTATTATTCACTGTCATAATAAAAAGAGTTTCAAATGAGTGTTGTCACAAAGCCAAGTATTGGGGTGCAGGTATTACAGTAAGAAACTAAAATTTTTAAAGCATAGTATACATTTATTTTAAAATTTTGAAAATAGTATATGCTATCTGAAAACCATCTAGATGTTCAGTAGCTAACTTCAAGTTTAAAAAAAATTGTCACCTAAAGTGAACTCTTGGATAGTACAGGCTGTTTAGAATCTTCTCCATCCCTATTCATTCTGTCTAATACATTAGTACAGCCTATATGTGTTGAACTAAAGACTATGGACATGCAAACTACCTTTACATTTATCAACAATACAATCAGAATTTGCTCTCTCAGGGCTAAAACGGTCAGTCAGTGTGAAGGGTGGGACAGTGGAATATTTCATCAAACCATTGATTCCTTTTTAAGGTAACACATATGTGAGCTGAAATATTCACTTTTTTATTTGGTTGTTCCATATTGGAAGCTGAAGAAACTTATCCTCCATTTGTCTTTTTTGGCCACACTTATTTCTGTGTGCAACTCCAGTCAATATGCCTCTGAGACTAATTCACGCCCTCTGAAAAATGTGAATAAGAAGCATTGCCTGAGACTTAAGTTTCTAACTTAAGGGAGAGACTACAGGCAAATTTTTCTTTTTTCTTTTTTTTTCATAACGGGAAGTGGTTTGGTATGGTGATAAAATGAGACAGATTTTGGAGGAAACTAGCAATGATACTAAAGTAACTTGTACACATCTATAAAATCTTTATAAAAATTTACCTTGTGACTGAGACTCATGCCTTTTTCTGCCTCCACTTTAGGGCAAACTTAGTTCCTGGGTCTGCTGTCCAGAACTTTTGGCTTCTCGACATCATCCCGTTCTCCTAAAAGGGTCACAACAAGCAGAGGAGGAAGGTAAGAGTTGTTAACATTCCAGACGCATAACATATAATCAGCAATACATTGTGATTAACGACTAAAAAAGCCAAATTGTTATGTACAATAAATCTCATATTCCAAGGTCATAGGAAGTATTTTCTTGAGCTTTTAAACACCAATTCTATACTTATATTTACAGAACATAAAATTGCAGTATTTTAAACTTACAATTACTTACACTGGGATCTTTCAGATCCCTGCTACTGGAGGTATGATCCAGAGATCAGTATCATCTGCATCGTCTGGGGGTTTGTTGAAGTATAGAATCTCAAGCCCTACCCTTAACAGTTGCGTATGAATCTGCATTAACAAAACACCTAAGTATTCCAATGCACATTACAGTTTGGGAAGCACTGGTTTACATGACATGTTTCTTGTTGTTGTTGTTGTTGTTTTGACATTATGAAATAGAATAATCCTAACCTTGATAAAAAGTGATGTTATATTTTCCACTTACACTGCATCATTTATTTCTTGTCACAGATATTTATAACTACTTTGCTGTGTTAAATCACAGAAATTGGTAATCAAATGAGATTGGCTCTAAATGTAAACATTGATGAAAGTGATATTTTAAAATGTAATAAAGATTTTTAAGAGAGATAATGCTTAATTATGGGTGTTATTTAGATAGTTTTATGTTATGGGATTTACTTTCAGGAAAAGCATGATTCCTAAAATATATGAATTATAGAGATCTAGAAAGTGACCAGATATATTGATTATTACATTTGTTGATATTTGTATATAACATTGGCATTATTCAAAGACCGTCAGTTGGTTTTGAAGATTTTAAGATGTATATTATATTGACAATATTGATATTCTATTGACAGTATCATATTGCTTGATACTAATTGGCGTTAAACCCAGAAACATTCATGCACAACGGCTGATGCAGTTGGTGATATTTCATTGTGCTCTTGTTTCAAATCTGGAAGTCATCATAAGATATCTTCTTTCAGAATTAGAGTTGTATATTGTGCTAATTGGATGTTTATAGCTTTAAGGGAAAATTGGTGTTTATCAATCATTTAATTATTGTAAATTAAAATGTATATGTAATCATCTACATTGTATTAAAACTGGACAGATTTATAAGGAATTCTAGGTGAAATATTAGTGTTAGCACCATGCAAACCAGACTGATAATTAGGAAATCTGTATAATTTCTTCTACTGTATCAAATTAACTCATTCTACTAATTTCTCTAAGGCTTGCTGAAGCAAAAATTCTCTGGATAAATAAATTCAAGGGCAATTTTACCATATTTTAAAATTTTTTCATTGAGGCATAGTTGATGTACCACGTTATGGAAATTTCAGGTGTACAACATAGTGATTCACAATTTTTAAAGGTTAAACTTCATTTATAGTTGTTATAAATTATTGGCTATGTTCCCTGTGTGGTACAATATATCCTTGTTGATTATTTTCATACATAGTAGTCTGTACTGGTAACCATTAGTTTGTTCTTCATATCTGTGAGTTGGTTTCCTTTTTGTTATATTCACTAGTTCATTTTATTTTTTAGATTCCACATATAAGTGATATCATACAATGTCTGTCTTTCTCGGTATGACTTATTTCAGTTAGTATAATACCCTCCAAGTCCATACATGTTGTTGTAAATGGCAAAATTTCTTTTTCTTTTATGGCTGAGTAGTATTTCATCGTATACGTACACCACATCTTCTTTATCTATTCATCTGTTGATGGACACTTAGGTTGCTTCCTTATCTTGGCAACTGTAAATATTGCTGCTACATGTATATTTCGGGTACATGTTTCTTTTCAAATTAGTGTTTTTGTTTTTGTTTTTAGATAAATGCCCAGGAGTGGAATTGCTGGGTCATACGATAGTTAGTTTTTTACATTCCCACCAAAGTGTACTAGGGTTCCCTTTTCTCCACATTCTCATCAACATTTGTTATTTGAGGTCTTTTTGATGATAGCCATTCTGACAGATGTAAGGTGATATTTTTAGTGGTTTTCATTTGCATTTCTCTGATTAACGATGTTGAGCATCTTTTCAAGTACTTATTGACCATCTGCATGTCTTCTTTGGAAAAATGTCTATTCAGCTCTTCTGCCCTTTTTTAAATCGGGGTTTTTTTTTGACGTTGAGTTGTCTGAGCTGTTTATATATCTTGGATATTAACCCCTTTTTGGTCATATCATTAGCAAATATTTTCTCACATTCAGTAGTTTTTTGTCACAGGTTTGCTTTGCTGTGCAAAAGCTTTTAAGTCTAATTAGGTCCCATTTGTTTATTTTTTATTTCGTTTGCTTTTAGGGGACAGATCCAAAAAATAATACTATGATTTATGTCAAAGAGTGTCCAGCCTATGCTTTGTTCTAGGAGTTTTATGGTTTCCAGTCTTACAATTAGGTTTTTAATCCATTTTGTAGTTTGTTCTTGTTTATGGTGTAAGAAAATGTTCTAATTTCTTTATTTTACATGTAGCTGTGCAGTTTTCCAAGCACCACTTACTGAAGAGACTGTCTTTTCTCTATTGTATATTATTGCCTCCTTTGTCATAGATTAATTGACCATAACTATGTGGATTTATTTCTGGACTCTGTGTTCCATTGATCTATTTGTCTGTTTTTGTGCCAGTACCATACTGTTTTGATTACTGTAGCTTTGTAGTATAGTGTGAAGTCAGGAGTGTGATTCCTCCAGCTCTGTTCTTTCCCAAGATTCTTTTGCAATTCAAAGTCTTTTGTGTTTCCATACAAATTGTAAAATGATTTGTTCTACTTCTGAGAAAAATGCCTTGGTATTTTTTTTTTTCTCCTTTTTGTGGTACGCGGGCCTCTCAGTGCTGTGGCCTCTCCTGTTGCAGAGCACAGGCTCTGGGCGGGCAGGCTCAGTGGCCATGGCGCACGAGCCCAGCCGCTCCGTGACATGTGGGATCCTCCCGGACCGGGTCACGAACCCGTGTCCCCTGCATCGGCAGGCAGACTGTCAACCCTGCACCATCAGGGAAGCCCGCCCTTGGCATTTGATAGGGCTTGCATTGAATCTGCATATTGCCTTGGGTGGTATGATTATTTTAACAATATTAATTTTCGCAATCCATAAAAACAGTATATCTTTCCATCTGTTTATGTTGCATCCAATTTCTTTCATTAGTGTCTTAAAATTTTCCAAGTACAGTTCTTTTACATTCTTAGGGAGATTTATTCCTAGGTTTTGTTTTGTTTGTTTATGTCATTGTAAATGGTGGTTTTCCTTAATTTCTCTTTCTGATTGTTTGTTGGTGGTGGTTATTGTATAGAAATGCAACAGATTTCTGTATATTACTTTTTATATTTGCAACTTTACCAAATTCATTGCTGAGTTATAGTAGTTCTGGTGGCATCTTTAAATTTTTCTATGTATAGTATCATGTCATCTACAAACAGTGACAGTTTTCCTTTTGTCCTTTCCAATTTGGATTTCTTTTACTTCTTTTTCTTGTCTGATTGCTGTGGCTAGGACTTGCAATATTATGTTGGAAAAAAAAGTGGCAAGAGTTGGCCTCCTTGTCTTGTTTCTTAGAGGAAATGCTTTCAGCTTTTTACTGTTGAGTATGATGTTAGCTGTGGGTTCGTCATATATGGCCTTTATTATGTTGAGGTATGTTCCCTGTGCCTACTTTCTGGACAGTTTTATCATAAATGGATGTTGAATTTTATCAAAAGCTTTTCTGCATCTGTTGAATTGATCATATGGTTCTTACTGTTGAATTTTTCAATGTGGTGTTTCATGTTGGTTGACTTGCAGATATTGGAAAATCCTTGCATCCCACATTTTCTTTTTCAAAAACAAAGAACTAATAGGTTCTTTGAACTTAAATTATTTCTTTCAACAAATATTTATTGAGCCTCTATGAGAAGAATATCATTCTGAGTACTGTGTGGGGAAAAAAGAAATCACAAACTGTTTCAGATCACAAGCAGAATATGTGCATATATCTCCGTCTTTGTGTGTGTAATTATCATTGAAAATAAAGGCTATTCATTTCCATCTAATTGTTATTTTTCATATGTTTCAGGCACTAGTTATGATTGTAAATAGGTAGTAGTAACAGTAGGCCTTACTCACCACTGACATTATATCAGCAAATTTGGTAAGCATTTAAATTTCATTATCTCTTTGAACTTAATAAAAATCCTATGAATTGGACAAATGTGTTATTTCATTTTGCACCTCAAAAAAAAGAGGGTCCGCGATGTCTTGTTTATATTGTTCAAGATCACAGAGATAATAATTGTTGAATCCAGAAATAATAGCCAGTGTGCAGGATGTGTGTGTGTATGTGTGTGCGTGTGTATGTTTATCAGCACTCAGTATAAGCTTCTGATTATTGAATAACTCTAAAGAAACACCAAATAAAGAGACCTTCAAAAATAATAGGGTAGACTCATTCTGTGAATACCATTCTTAACCGAGTAGCAAACAACCACCATCAGAAAGGTGAAAGAAATCAGATTGAACATTAACGTTTCTCATCATGCACAAGGTTTCTATTTTTGCCTCTTTTGAAAGAAAAAAAAAAAAAGATTTAGTATAGGCAACACTATTCCACTAGTATAAGTTACTGTCCTGTGACAGTATAAAAATTCTTTTTCTAAAAGGATAGAGAATAAAAAGAAAGTTTGAGTATGCATATAATGTCTGTCAGAATGCGACCAGTACCATTTTCCATCATTCCCTTCTTCTTGGTACTTTTTTCCAGAAGGTCCAGAAGTACAGGATGTTTCTGAGTCCTATTTTCTGACTTGATGGATGATTTTCCTTTAAAAAAGAAAAGTAATACCCTTTCAGGGCAAAGATGGAGATGCCTGCCTGTCAGTAGCCAATGGTGCCAGATACTCAGGTTTTTTCACTGTTCCACAGCTAAACTTTTAAAGGAGAAAATGGAAGGCACACAAACTTGTCTGCCCCCTGAGGGCCTGTAAAGTGACTAATATATACTTTGTTCACGATCACATGGGGCCTGTTAAAACAGAGGAGTGACTATTTTTATCTAGTTGGGTTAGAGTTGGACTCCCCATAGAGCCATAAAGAATGGGAATGTAGACCATCATTTTGGAGGTAGTTTCAACTGAAAGAACATTAATGTTGGAAGTTAGAACAGGAGTCTTCTTCATATCAAGGAATTAGAAACTCCAGTATGGGTTCTGCATTAAAGACCCACTGTTCTTCTTTTGTTGTTATTGTTAAGTAATACAAGGACCATACTGATTTTTTTTATTATGGTATAATGAAGTTATACTTGTTTTGAACTTTTATATTTGTGAATAGTCTTGACATTTCATCACAGTTTAATATGTTATATATTTAGACTCAGTCATCACTCTCTACCGCCTCTTTTTAACACATTTGTAATTGGGAGGAACTAGTTCATTTAAACCAAATGAATCACCCTCTGCCTGAATTAATATTTATTAACATGAGTTATATTGGTGGCTCATTTTTCTCCTCTCCTCCTCTCCCGTTTTACTTGTTGTCATTAAGCCTAGCTGTATCTTATTGTAAGAAGAGAAAAGGGAAAAATAAATCTCAGCCCAGGGCTAAGTGTGGAAGATAACAACAGCCAATAAACAAAGTGCTAATATTTTTCCTGATGGAATAATGGACACCTTGTGTAAACACATTCTTTATAAATTAACAGCTTTATTTTGTTTCTGAGTGCTAATGAAATGGTCAGAACTGTACTGCATTTAATAAAGTTAAACACTTGGAAATAGCCATGCCCATTCTCAAGTCCCGTCATGGGAATGATAAACCTAAAGGCCAGTTAGGTGTTTATGGTTTAATTTAATGAACATGCATTATGAACTCATGTACCATCCAGTGGTGTGCTAGAGACAGCTTGTGCATTATTCGTATCTTTATCCAACTCCATATTCAGTCATATCACAATGTTGACTGGAAATGGGTTACAGTAGGAGTATTTATACCATGGGAATCAGTAAATGCTATAAATTAGAGCTCTCCTGTTTTTTCCCATCCATAGAGAAGTTATTAAGCATTTTCTAGTACATCACTGCATCCGAGTATGCAATTCTTTTTGACCTATTGGCATCTATACTTGCTTGTTGCTTTACAAATGCCTGGCATTATCCACAGGCTAACCACACATCAATCTGGATAACCTGCAAATTAATTGGAAAATGTCCAGCCCAAAGCTCATGTGTTGTATTTCCTTGTTATTTTTGTCACAAATTCGGACCTCACTCAGTATTTACTGAGTGAATAAATCACCATATGTGATAAAAAATAAAAGCCTTACCTATCTGAATATAAAGTTATTTTTATAAGTAAGTGCATTTAATGTAGACTAGCTCTTGTTGGAAATCAGTGTATACTGATTTACAATTATTGAGGGAAAGTTTCGCATGATAAAAGAGAAAAAATATTAAAGAAATAGGACTGGACTCAAAATCCAGCTAAGCTACTTGCTAAATAGACCTCTTATTCAAGTTGTGTATTCTTCAGTTTCTCATCTGCAGATAGAATAATATCAACTGTGGGCTTATTGTAAAGATTCGAGCAATATAAAGTATTTGGCACATAATATGCTTAAAAGTTGTAATAGATATTGCTAATATAACAAGGTCAATAAGTATTATTCTTGCTATTATTGTTATTTTAGACATCATCACCTGAGGACAAGTGACTTTTCTAGGTAGTATGTGAGTTATGGAGTCACTGGTAATTCCTTTAACTGCACTGGAAATAAATCTCTTTGAGTTGCATCTTTCATGAAGACTGAGAGTTGATCAAGATCTGGTCTATGCATTTTCTTTACCAGATAGTAAAATTCACTTTCAATTGTCCAGCTAAAATTTGCAGTGAAATTTACCTAAATAAGAGACGTAAGTTAATAGTAAATTTCTAAGATCAAAAAAGAAGCAAGTCCCCAAACATCTGGTAACTGGGACATAGACATCTCCTTTAGGGAAATAGGGGAGTGAGTGATTATGCAACAATTTTGTTCGAACTCAGTGGTTTTCAAACATAATGTGCAGAACAGTCACCAGAGAAGCTTGTGGAAGAAATGCAGATTATTGACACCCCTTTTACTAACTCCCTACTCAGGGAGGAAAAGTAGAGAGGGAAGAAGAGGAGGAGGAGAGAGAGGGAGGAAAGAAGAATGAATGGGTAAGAGAGAAGGGAAAGGAGACAGGGAGAGGGAAGAAAAGAGGGAGGAGGGGGTAGAGAGAAGAATATTTTTGGAAAAGATTCATATTTACTTCTTAATGTCTTCTGATATTCTGAAGTCTCAACACTGGGCTTTGTATTTTCACTTTTTCAGAGTTTTGACATTTGGAAAAAAGATTGGGAATTTATATTGATGTCATTTAGGTAGATGTGTATTTTAGGGTAAGTCATCTTATTGGAAATGGTGTCACAAGTCAGAATGATATGAAGTCAAAACTGATTTTCTCAATGGAACAATGGTACAGTCCAGAGCAGCATCCCACACACATCATGAAATGAGAACAAGCGTCCTCTTTTTCTTCAGCTGCAGGTGATAGACATATACAACATAAAGCTTTCTCAAGGGATGCAGATTTACCTGGCTGTGCTTCAGAGTCACCAAAGAAATAAAATTGCACTTGATATGATACTGCATCTCAGTGTACTCTGTAGAGTTATTATTCTCTTCATAATTCATGTCCTATTATTAATGCAACAAGGCATAAATAAAGGAAAGCCATTGGTATCCTGAAAGTTTGAAGGATTCTACTCCTTGAAGAAATTTGTTCCAAGCATTTTGTTTTCTTTTGGTAAATATGGGATGATTAGAATTCTCTAATAATCATTTTGAGTTGTGGATATATTTCTTGATCTTTTTTCATGGTATAACTGTTAATGGGCCAAATTACCAGCACCGAAGTTCAATTTGTTGGTCTTCTTTGCTTTCTTAAAAATAATGTTATCAATATTAATAATCGACATTCATAATGTCTCAACATTAGCAATTGCATAGCATCTTCATTGGATGGGTACATAGCTGCCTTTAAAGTGTACACATTGACATGTATTTACATATTTCTCCCCGAATTTGCAGTACTCTTTTTTTTAACAGACTTTTCATGAGATTTAAAATTTAAGTTTGCATGGTGGTCAGATTTAAATGCACTTTGGGCTGAGTTTTGTCTCAAGTCCACAGAATTAGAAATTGTCCTTTCTTAAAAGGACTGCATTTAAAAATAATATACTCACAGATCCCAAATTGCATTATTGCACCACCATTCAATGTATTAAAATTTCAATATACAGTATGACTATAGATTAATGTAATTGATATTATAGAAACAAACACATCAGAGTCATATCAGCTGGGATCCAGCCAGGATATAGAAACTATGCTAAGAATTTTAAGCAGTTAATTCAGTATAGGGACTTGATGACACAAGCAACATGAGAGCTTACAAAATCAAAAAGAGAATGGGGATGCAACACAGTTTAGTAATAGCCAACTACCAGCTACGATGCCTGAACCCTGAGAGAGAAGAAAAGGATTGTTCCAAATCCCAGGGAGATGTCCAGCAGATAGCCAGGTGAGAGCTTCAACTACCCAGAAGTACAGACTCCCCCACAGACATGCCAATGCAGAGCAAGAGAGGAAGAAAGACCCTAATTTCTACCTTGCTAGGAAATGTACTTTGCAGAAGATATAGAATGCCTCTGAGAATTAAATAGATAAGGAACAGCTCAGATAAATATCTTCATGTATATTGTTCTTTGTAAAGTTGTCTTCATGAAAGACTCCAAGATCACTCAAATGATAATGCCATTGCACAGTATATTTTTTACATTTCCATTTGTAGAGTTTTTACTACTCTCAGAAGGAAATCTGTCTTTCCCAGAGCCTGTGAATAGCATAACTTCAGTTATGTCCTGGCTTACTGTTATAATTACTGCACATGACAACATGCCTGTAATTTGCCTATGCTGCAAAATGTGAATCACCAGATGTTGACTGCGGCGAAATGAGATCTATCTGTTCTGGCAAGTTTTACGAGCTTTCCCATTAGGGAAGTGAAGGATGATACAGTTTTGACTGTATATATTATCACAAAGCTCAAATTTTGTGATAGCCAAGTAGAACTTCTGAATACTCTTACTGCTTTTAAACTATTACCCTTTAACTGGGCTGTATATCAGGACTTTAAGACCAGTTAATGGTAACATAGAGTTAAGATTTACTGAGTACCTACTATGAGCTGGGCACTATGTAGGAACTATGCAAACATTACCTTATGGTGTTATGAGGTAGGTATTCTGTTTAATATGATCTAATATCCATTCTCTCTCCCTTACAAATCTATAGCATGAATATTTTGAACTCACCTGGGGCTTTATTTTAGGTGACCTAAACCTGTCTCATTTTCCCACTTATTTTCAGTTCATTCATTGGTGTATTTTTGTGAGCAACTTTTAAACTTTGAGGGAACGCGAGAAGCTTTAGATAAATATCTCTCCAGTTGAAATAGGTTTGTCGATTATACATTAGACTGTGAACTTTCTTAGAATGCAGGCTTTCTTATTGACCACTGTTCGCTTGATACCAGTGTCAGACACAGAACGACTCTGGAATATTTGTGTATGTGTGTGTTTGTTTAATTAAGCTTATTTGAATCTCTGCCCAATCATATACCACACAGATGTTTCTGTAGTAGTAACCAATTTTTTTCTGCTTCTTGATCCTTGTAAGTATGCATGCCTGGTTTTTTTTAAAAATGTATTTTTCCAACTTTTTCCTGGGTCCTCTCTTAAGAATGAGATTTGATTGACTTTGGTATTATATTTTTTCATTTCACTGTAGCACCTTTAGTTTGAAAAGACTCTTCCTAATTACTAAGAAGTATTAACAAGGATTTTTTTTTATTTTTGCATTTTTTTGTTTTGCAGTAACTTTTCTGTAGTTCTGTTGCATTCTTCAGTCTGTAACACAATGAATACAAGTTGTAGGATAAAACAGTCTTCTGAATATCACTGGGATGTTTCATACTACAGAAGCCTGACAGTTCTCACAGCTTCACTCATATTTTTTAATAATGCAGGTCTCTAATTTCAGAGTAACCTTTCTTTGTCTTAGAACAGTGAGGTTGTGAGTAACATTAGCATGGCTGCTCAACAATTCTTGTCAGTGGAAAAGATGCTTGTGTGTTGCTAGTAACGCTATGAATCCCTCATTGGGGATTTATGCAGATGACAGAGAGGATTCTTGCCTGAGTCTTAATGGTTATTTTACATAACTTGGCTTGGGACCATGCTAAGGAACAAACAACTTCTAAGAGCTATCTATTTTGCTTTAATAATTTTGTGTTCTTGAAATCACATGGAGAAGCAGGCAGCTCTGCAACCTATGGAACAATGACATAGCATGCATAAAGCTGAGCTTATACCTTGAGGTAATTCTCGTTTGTGAACTAAAAACATATTCAGTAGTCAGCTACAGCTAATGTGTCTCCGTGATAATATATTCTTGTCTTGAACACAGCAATTTATTTCTGCTAACATATTCCTTTCAGCACTTACATCTCTATCTCCCACTCAATTATATATGCATGAGTTCGTGTTTTCACATTGCGTGTTTTATTCACACTTTCTACACTTGCAACACTTAATCCAACAGTGTATTATTTGCCTCTGCCAAGCATTGTGTTCAGACAGGTACAAGCTTATCCAAGAACTTCCCAAACACCACATAATCACAAGTCAACAAGTCCACTGGTTTTGTATACATTTGGCAAAATTACTATTTAGTTCAATGGGAGGCAATGTCAATAAAGCAGGTTTTTAAAACTTTAAATGAATGTGTGATTGACTTGTCCATCGAGATTGGTCAAAATGCCACTCAATGGAAAGAGATTTGGGGAAACAAATATACTAAGATAGTCCATTTGGAAGAGCATTTTTCACTTGGCAAGTTAAGCTTCTCTTTGCAGATACTGAGAGAAAGGGTATAGTCTGGTATGTCCATATGATTGAGGTCTTGTTTTTAAACTTAGTAATGTTTGACTATTTAAAAACTTGCAGCTGGATATCGACCAGAATGACATCTTGATAGGAGGAGAGGTCCTGCCACTGTCTCCTGCATGCTTACCACATTAGTCTTTTCACTGGCAGGCAACCTGGTACCCTACAGCTTTAAAGTGGAATGTCTTAGTGGCTACTTTGAAACCTGACACTGACTTGCTTTTCCTTGAAGTAGGAAATAGCCTCAGAGACAATTACCAATATTAACCAGTCCAAGCTCTACTACTCACCATGTGTCAGGCTAGTAAATCAAGAGACAAGGTGTTGGGGCAAGAAATAGTGACTTTATTTGCAAAGCCAACAGACCAAGAAGATGGTGGACTAGTGTCCCAAGGGACCATCTTACCCAAGTTAGAATTCAGGCTTTTTTTTTTTTTTTTTTTTTGCTGTATGCGGGCCTCTCACTGTTGTGGCCTCTCCCGTTGTGGAGCACAGGCTCCGTAAGCGCAGGCTCAGCGGCCATGGCTCACGGGCCCAGCCGCTCCACGGCATGTGGGATCCTCCCGGACGGGGGCACGAGCCCATGTCCCCTGCATAGGCAGGCGGACTCTCAACCACTGCGCTGCCAGGGAAGCCCCAGGCTTTTTTTATACTAAAAGGGGAGGGGACGCGGCTGGTTGTCACAAACTTCTTGGTTAAGGAATCCTTTGTTCTTGCAGCTGTCAGGTAGATCTGGTCACAAAGTTCCTATAAACCTCCAACAAGACAATTGTTATTTTCTGTTCTGCAACTTTTTATAAAGGTCAGAGCCTTGAGAATGGGCTATCATGTATATTTCAGGCTATAGGCAACATTCTTTTACAAAGGTGCAGACTCAGCATGACTAAGCACAGGCAACAGAGCACAGGGGTTAGAGCTATAGGAATAGATCCAGTGTGGAGTCACGTTTCTTTGTTTCACCATCTCTTCCTGTCTTGGCACAAAGCACTATTATGGCAACTCATGGTGGTTCTTACTAGTGTTTAGAGCTTACATTTTTTTAACCTCATCAAAGCAGAGTTTCTAGAATAAATTTTGGTGATATTTTATCACCAAAATTGAATGGAGGAGGAACATAACTTACCTGTGTAATTCAGTAATATTCTTCTTTCTAATGGGGGATTAAATCTTTTGTAACCTCCTTAAACTTTTGTTACCTTTCTAATTTAAAGTGACAAGTTAAATGCTAATGCAATTGATAGGGGTGAGCAACTGGTCAATGACCAGCCTGATCAGGCTACATAATGTAGCTGAAATTGCTAAAATATGCAGATCCATTGTAATTTTGACAGACAACAGTTTTCTGCAGGGCTTTATCTCTCCCTAGGTGATATTAAAAGCCAAGAATATTGTAAGGATTACATTTCTTTCAAGGAAAGTTGGGAGACATCAACCTTAACTTCAAGTTAAAAATATGTACATCAATTTCTGAGTATCTTGAGATTTGTGTCTATTTTGAATGGGAAATTTGATGGTAAATTATGTTAAAAATAACACAGCCCAAACTGGGGTGGCTTATGCTAGGTTCCACGTCACCAGAATGAAACTTAACTACAGTTTCAGCTCTACCGAAAATGAAATCTTAAACCAGTCATTCACGAATTGCCTGATCAACACTAGCTGGGTAATCTTCCTGATAGACCCCTGCCATCCCCTAAAGGAAAGTAAACTTGCAATCACTACCCAGCTTTTCTGTCTCCTATAAGTTCTTTGTTCCTGCTCCCTTCTGCCTGTAAAAATCTTTCATTTTGTACATCTTGTGGGAGTTCCTTTCTATCTGCAGGATTGGATGCTGCCTCATTCAAATAGATTTTGCTTAAATAAACCCTTAAAGATTTTAATATACCTCAGTTTATCTTTTAACAAGTATAATACTGCAGTTTAAAGATCCTTGCCCACTTTGCAGCCAATCAAATGATAAGTTATAATAGGTAAGAACCTGCTTTTTCCACTTAGCTCTAGGTCCTTTAAGGCAAAATGAATTAGACATTTTTAGCAGTTATTTGGTGATGTAGGGGTAGGCAATGGGAGTGGGGAAAGACTGCATGCAAATTCAAATACATTTATTTCAGTAACTTTGGTACGACCAGGATGTCTGTAAATGGCTAGCGTGATGAACGTACATCTGTTAGTATTTGCTTTCTAAAAGCTCATATTTTTTTTTAGTATATCCTTTTTATATCTATTTGGTGATCCTTGTTTTTTGCAATATTGAACTAGATTACTGTTAGCCCATATTGCGCTTTTGTACAGAAGGGAAAAAGGCACCACTTCCGGTATATTCAGCGCTACACCGGGGCTCATGGCAGAACTGGCTACGTAATTTGTGGGAAGCAGTGCAAAGTGGAAATGTGGGGTCTTTTGTTTAAAAATTACTAATAATTTGAAGACAATGACAGTGGAGCAGTAAACCAAGTGCAGAACCCTTCTAAGTTTGGGCCTGTTCAACTGAATAGGCTACCTGCCATGAAGCTGGCCCTGGCTTGTGGTTTTGTCAGAGGAGCACAGGCTGTATTTTGAATCACATTTGCCCTTTGATGGCCAGATACCATCATTCAGGAAGAATGTAGGGCCTTGTTAACTAGGCTGTGATGAATTCTGGCATCAACAGGAATTATATAAATTAAGGGCATTTTAAGATGGTATTAATGCCAATTCAAATTTTTGGCTAGAATATTTTTCTAGGTAATGCAAGATGTAGGTTAGTAAGTGGTGAATGGGACACTGAATAACTTCTCTTGCTCATTCAGTTAAGCACCTAATCAAAATTATGTATTGTTCATTTATTTGTGATCATTTTCATTGCTTAGTCATTGTGGTAGGGGACAGTGTACTTTAGTACATTAGACCTGAGAAAGTCACATCTGAGCGTGAATTCAGACTACATCACTTCTTAGTTGAGAACATTTAGCCAAGTTACTTAGATCATTAAGTTCCTTCTCTGCAAAATGGGGGAAATATCTACAACCTAGAATAAGTCATGTACACCTCTATAATAGGCATTCACTAAATAATATCTTGGATCATGTTAAAATAAAATCAGGTTATTTCTCTTAATGGTAAAGAATCTGTATTAATATCTATGAGCTTTGGTTAAGAATGTCTTAAGTTATTACAAATGATACCTTGCAAATCTTAAATACAATCTCCAAGGAAATTGAATTAAGACCCTTTTTAAGGAGAGAAAGGGTTATGAAATCAAACAGTGAAATAATATCAAACCTAAAAATGGCATAAAGATTTTCTTTAACACTATAATGGAAACCTAAGTGTGAATTTTAATCATTTCCTGTGTGTGTGTATTTTATAGGAGGAATTTTTTCTTGTTAAAATTGTACTTTTATTTAGAAAATCAATTATTTAAATATAAGTCACTAAGGAAATTAAGAGATTGACGGTGAATGAACAATACAAATGTAAATAACTAGTACTCTATGGAGAGAAAGCAAAGAATTTAATCTGGGAAACTTTTGAGTGTTAGCCAGTTAAAATATTAGCATTGTGCAAAATGATTTCCATAGCAATGGGAATTTGGAAGTCTCAAAACAATTTAATTTTAACATTTCATCTCATTTCCTAATATATTTCATCTTGATGAGAGGCCAAAAATTCTTGTGATATGAAAAGATATAAATATCAATGGATAAATTTTTGCCAGAAGAACACATTTTAGAAAACATAATATGTTGGATAAAGTGCAGGATTTATATCCAAACAGACCTTGTTGACGTTCCAGCTGCCAACATTAAATAATATTTCTGTAACTTGGCAAGTCATTTAACGTTTGTGACCCTAGATTCTTTATTTTTTAAACTAGGGTGATAACACCCATTTTACAAGAATTAAGATGGAGTGTGATATATGTAAGTGGCCTTCCAACATGGTTCTTGCTTAATAATTGATTATTATTGATGGTTATTAACATTAATAATTTTAAAATATATCTTATTTTTGTATTTTCATCTTATTTTCCCAAGTAGATTATTAGCTCTTTGTGTGTAGGCGCCATAGTAAAACTCTTTTGCATACTCCAAAACCAACAACAGAACTTTGACCAGTTAACTACTTAGTAAAGAACTGCTGGAAAAAGACATTCTATTCAACAATTGAGCATTCTCTCTTAGGTCAGGGATTGGAAATTCAAATGCCTAAAAAACAGGACAAAAGATGCCATGGAAAGTTTTCTTATGAAATATTATGCTGTGCTCTTTTGATCTAGATACACATTATTTGCATGTGAGGCTTAGACAAATATTTTCCATTTCACCAAGGTACATTCTCCTCTATTTTTGTAAATTCAGAGACTTTTCAGGTTTTGACGTTCCCACATTCAAGAGTCATAAACTAAAAGGTATTTTAGCTCTTAATTCTAAGATTAAACAAGTACATAAGTATAATGATAAATGATTAGATTGTCTATCCCAATGTCAGGCGGCAACGTGATACAGCAGTGACTATTACAAATGGGAAGGCTTATGCCCCATCCAAAAGGACAGCTACACTTCATCCTTAGCCAATTAGTAGTAGTGAGATGTGACCCAGTATTGCTAGATGGCTTTATTTTTTCAAGAAAATATGAAAATTCCACTTCTTGTGAAATTTTAAAAATTGGAAACTACTTTGTTGTATTTTGATATGACTACTAGCACTATGTGGACAAAGCCAAACATTTCTTGGACTGATTGCAAATAGTCCCTGATTTAAGTAGTAGCAGATCTTTGTTAGCCAAATCTATAATCAAACCTCCTGAAGACATGACTCCATAGCCAGTTGGTTGGACTGGTGGTCCAGCAACCATTTCTACCTATAGGATGGGGTAGCAGTGAAGAAAATAATATACACATTCTTATTTCTAGATAGAGACCCCAGCATAAATAAACGTCATTCCCAACTGTATTCATACAAATAGCTTATGATTATTGGATAGCTGAAAAAGGCTAGAGACCTATTAACTACTCATTGACTGTTCCATTGCTAATCCGTCTTTTCATTACAAGCTCCTCTATACGCTACCCCCACTTTCCGAATTAGAAACAGGCGAAAGAAATGGAAGAAGAGTCAGAATATAGCACAAGTTAAATTCTGATAATAGTTTTGACATGTTGCCCTAATTAGCCTGAATATATCTGGATTTCTATGACTACTGCTGACTGGTTGAAATTAGTCAAAATAGTAGTGATTAATGCATCCTTTATGCCGTTCCTAATCACAAGGAATAAAGAATCCCTGCTTCACTCCTAAAAAATGAAGATGTCTTGTAAAGATAAATGATGAGGTAAGGAAAACAGGAGTGGGCCTCAGCAGCCAAGGAGTTAGGTTTTATAGAGGAGCACACTGCTCTTGTGGTTCAGAAAGAAAGGCCTGTCAGTACTTCCGGTGAGTTAACACCTCTTTTAGCATTTGCCCCTGAAAACAGGCATTCAGGTCTCCTCATTAGAATTCTGCTAACCCTGCTACCCTCTCTGCTTTACTCTCAACATGTTTATATGCCATTATTGAATTTTTCTATTCTGCTTTCTGTCTCATAATTACCACTGCACTATTGACTTCCAGTGCCTGGTGACTTCCACTTGTCTCATGGATTTAGCTGTATGCCCTCTCAGCTCAAGCTCCTACAGAGAGGAAGTTCTTACTGGATCTGTTAATCACCATCCAGTTGATATGGTGTTCTCCTTGGTAGAGTTTTCAAGTCAGTCATTGCTTATTGTGCATCCCACCAGTCTATGGACAGATGCCTTAAGAGCAGGTCCCCATTTTGGTCCAATCAGCTGTGGCCAAGGCCGGTGGGGTCACATGGTCTGAAGTGCACATACTCATTCAAAGGAATTCCTTCCAGGAGGAATGAGATCATGACAGAACCTCTGAGGCTCCTCAGAAGGAAATACTCTAGCTTGTAGTATCTTGGGTGGCTGGTGCAAATACTAAAGTTTCCCCTACACCCTCAGCTTTAACTATAGGTTGCCAAAAATTTTCAATGATTCAAACACACCTTCAACTCAGTAACACAACATATTATCCAATGTTTAGTTCAGTAGTCCTATGGCTTCTGAATTCAGAGGCGTCCACAAAGTCTATTCTGCCCTGAAGTTATTGAGACTTTTTGATGCTAAAATACTATTAAGAGTTTGTAAAGTTTTAAAATAGAATTGTAAATTTTCGTATTTCCTTCCACAAAGCTCAAATGCATGAAAGCTCACTGATGTCATGAGTGAGACTGCTTATGCCCATAATTCTGAAAAGTTACTAAAATATCAAATAAATGATTGGGAGAGATTTATTTAAAGTTTCTAGTAGGTAACTAAAGTATCTGTCTTGAATACTTGATTTCTAATTAGCTATAAAGTTCTAGAACTAGGGAATTAATTCTGCACAGATTGAGACAGCATCCTTTGACACAGACAGTGGAACTTCAGGATAAATAATGCCTTTCAAGTATTCATTTCTCCATTTTGGTCAACATCTATATCTACAGTTTCTTATTCTTTTCGATGTGACGTAGAGTTCAGTGTTTTGAAAAAACTACTTTTAATTCTGAACCTTTGTATTTGTGAAGCCCAGCTTATTTCCTGTTCAAATCCAAAATCCTCTATTGATAATGAGGTCCATTTCCTCCTTTAGAAGGATGCTCAATTGTTTCTCATATATTTAGGCCATGTGCACACACATGCACACACACACGCATACGATATGAGAAGTGAAAAACTGAAATGTTCTAATTACAAATGATTAAACATTCCCTGAAATAATTTGTTTTCTACTGAAGTCTTACTTTAGTAAGTTTCCAAATTGAAACTCTTGTCTATGGTGCTTGGAAAACTTAGCAAAAGGTTAAAATTTGAAAAAAAAAATAATAGAAGAACCATCACTAGGTTATCTCTGTAGCATATATTAACATAAACCAATATTAATAAAAATACTACTGGTTTTTCATATCCTTTTCTTCAGTTTTACTTTGATCTTCGGTCAACTTTGACATGGAGCATAATAAAAATGATCACTTTTGTGTAAAACCTAGAACTCAAGGAGAAAATTTTATTTTGATTTTTCCTTTTTAAAAACTGTTGTAACGAACATGTACCAGAAATCTAACCTCTTAACAAATTTTTAAATGTACAGTAATGTATTGTTAACTTTAAGGCTATTGTTATACAGCAATAATGTTGTTGTACCAGTTTTTCTTCTCGTATCACTAGCAACTTTATACCCATTGAACAGAAAATTCTCATTTCTCCCTCCTCTCAGCTCTGGACAACCACCATTTTACTTTATGCTTTGATGACTTTGACTGCTTTAGATAGCTTATATGAGTGGAATCATGCAGTATTTATCCTGCTGTGTCTGGCTCACTTTTTAGCATAATGTCTTCAAGCTTCATCCATGATGTACTATATAACTGGAGTAACATATTTTCATGAGTGAATAATATTCCACTGTAAATGTGTGTAAATCACACTTTTTTTTATTGGAGTATAATTGCTTTACGTTGTTGTGTTAGTTTCTGCTGTACAATGAAGTGAATCAGCTATACGTATACATATATCCCCTCCCTCTTGGTCCTCCCTCCCTAGATCACACTTTTAATCCATTCATCCATTGTAGGACATTTAGTTTGTGTCAACTTCTTGGTTACTGTGAACAATGTTGCAATGAAAATGGGAGTACAGACATCTCTTGGAGAACCTGGTTATTTTTTTGGATAAATACCCAGAGATGGGATTGCTATATCATATGGTAGTTCTATTTTTAATTTTTTGAGGAACCTTTATACTCCATAGTGCTCCATAGTGCCTACACCATTTTACATTCCAGAGAACATTGCACAAGTATTCCAACATCTCCACATCCACACCAATACTTATTATTTTATTTTTATAATGGCCATCTTAAAGGGTGTGATATGATATTGCATTGTGGTTTTGATATGCATTTCCCTGGTAATTAGTGATCATCTTTTCATATAACTGTTGGCCATTTGGATGGCTTCTTTGGAAAAACGTCTAAGTTTTTTGCCCATTTTTTAATTGGCTTATATTTTTTGTTACTGAGCTGTAGGAGTTTCTTATATATTTGAATATTAACTCCTTATTAGATGTATGACTTGCAAATATTTTGTCCTATTCTGTAGGTTATCTTTTCCCTCCATTGATTGTTTTCTTTGCTATAAAGAAACTTTTAGTTTGATGCAGTCCCACTTGTCTATTTTTGCTTTTGTTGTGATTTTGATCTCATATAAAATAAATCACTGCCAAGATCAGTGTCATAAAGCTTTTCTCCTATGCCTTCTTAAGGCATTTTTATAGTTGTCAAGTCTTATAGTGAAGTCTTTAATCCATTTTGACTTGATTTTTCTGTGGGGTGTAAGTTAAAGACCCAACTTTATTCTTTTGTATGTGGATATCCAGTTTCCCAACACTCTCTGTTGACAAGGCTATTTTTTCCTATTGTGTATTCTTGGCGCCATTGTCAAAGGTCATTTGATTGTATATGCATAGGGCTATTTGGGGACTCTCTCTTCTCTTCTATTTGTCTAAATGTCTGCCTTTATATCAGTACCACATTGTTTTGATTACTCTAGCTTTGTAATATGTTTTGAAATAAAGAAGTGTGAGACTTCCAACTTTGTCTTCTTTCTCAAGACTGTTCTTTCTATTTGTTTTTTTTCTGTAGTTCCATATGAATTTTAGGATGAGTTTTACTATTTCTGTAAAAGGTACCACTAAGAGTTTGATAGGAATTGCATTGAATCTGTAAATTGCTTTTGAAGGTATGGACCTTTTAACAATATGAACTTTTCCAATCCATGAACATGGAATATCTTTCCATGATTTGTATCTTTCATTTTTTTCAGCAATGTTTTATAGTTTTCAGTGTACAAGTCTTTTGCTTCCTTGGTTAAGTTTTCCTGAAATATCTTATCTATTATAAATATCTTATAAAAGCTATTGTAAATGGAACTGTTTTCTCACTTTCCTTTTCAGATTATTGTTAGTGTACAGAAATGCAAATGATTTTTGTATGTTAATTTTGTATGAAGCAACTTTTCTGAATTCATTTATTTTAACAATTTTCTGGGGATTTTGTTTGTGGAATCTTCAGAGTTTTCTACACATAGGATCAATTCACCTAGAAATGGAGATGATTTTACTTCTTCCTTTCTGATTTGGGTGCCTTTTGTCTCTTTTTCTTGCCTAATTGCTCTGGCTAGAGTATCTAGTACTATGTTGAATGGAAATGGTGAGAGTCAGGTTTGTTGCACTGTTCTTGATTTTAAAAGAAAAGCTCTCAGGTTTTCATTGTTGAGTATAATGTTAGGTTTGTTTTTTTAATGTATGACCTTAATTATTTTGAGGTACTTCTCTTCCTACTTTTGTTTTTTTTAATCATAAAGGGGCATTGAATATTGTCAAATGTTTTATATGCATCTATTGATAAGATCATATAGTTTTATTCTTTTATTCTGTCAACCTGGTGTAATACATTGGTTAATAATAATATGTTGAACCATCCTTGCATTCCAGGGATAAATCCAAGTTGATCATGTTTTATAATCCTTTACTGTGCTGTTGAATTGAGTTTACTGCATCAATGTTCATAAGGAATATTGGTGTGCAGTTTTATTTTCTTATAGTATGTTTGTTTGGCTCTGGTATCAAGGTAAAGTTGGCCTCATAAAATCAGTTTTGGAGTGTTCCCTCCTCTTCAACATTTTGGAAGCATTTAAGAAAGATTGACATTAATTCTCCTTTGAATGTTTGATGGACTTCACCAATAAACCCATCTGGTCCTGGCTTTTCTTTGTTGAGAGATTGTTAATCAATGATTCAATCTTCTTACTAAATCTGTTCAGTTTTCTCTTCTTCATGGTTCAGTCTTGATAGGTTGTATGTTTCTAGATATTTATCTGTTTCTTCTATATAATTCAATTTATTGTCATAAAATTGCTTATAGCAGTCTCATAATCCTTTTTTATTACTGTGGCATGAGATATGATGTTTCCCCTTGATTTCTGATTTTGCTTATTTGAATATTTATTTTTCTTTCTTAGTCTATCTAAAGATTTGTCAGTTTTGTTCACCTTTTCATAAAAACCAGCTCTTAGTTTTCTTGATTTTTATTTTATTCTCTAATTCGTTTATTCCTATCTCAATCTTTATTATTTCCTTCCTTCTGCTAACTTTGGAGTGTTCTTGAAGCATATCCTTAGGTATACTCCTTGCTATCGAAACTTTGTAATGTCTTTAGTTTCTTCCTATTTTCTCAAACTGAGTTTCTAAACTCGGAGCTATTCCTTGAGCCTTCAGCATCTTTGGAGTGCACTTCCTTTTTGCTTGAAAAATCATATTCTGTTATCCCAAACCAAGAACCATGGTATTTTTTGAGCAACAATTGTGAAATAAAACTTTACCTGTATTAAGCTCTATTGTTTAGGTATATCGATGGCATTAATGGTCCAATTCTTTACTGCTCCTTATATACACATCCTTCGTAATGTAACCCTAGAGTTATTCCCATAAAGAAAGAGAATATTTCACGACCACATGGGATTTATTTTGCCCAGTGGTATTTGATGGAAGTGACAGTGTACCATTTCCAAACCTCGGCCTCAAGAGACCTTGAGTGCTTCTATTTGTCTTCTTGACTTCTGCTATCAGCCGTGAGAGAACATTTCTAGTGATTCTGCTGACCCCATGTGAAGGACGGGAGGTACATGGAAAAGAGAGGAGTCACCTGAAGCTCAGCCTAGATGAGGTCCCCACATGAGCCCAGACTACATCAGCTAAATGACTTAGACACATGAAAAGTAAATTCTTATTGTGATATGCCAAAACATTTTGTTATGGTTTTACACAGCAAAAATAACCAATATAATTATATTGTGTTATTAATCCCAAGTTTTCAAATGAGACACAGGGGCTTAAAAAATTAAATTTAAATAGCTAGTAAATAGAAGAACCAGGATTTAAAATTGATGTTGGCCGCTACAAAGTACATGGTCTTCCACTATTCTCTGAGAAATCTAATATAGCAGTATTTTTACATGTTCAATAGCCTACATTTAGAAGGGGATCCAGCAAGAAATATTAAATTTATCTTTTTAAGATTTGAATTATTTTCTGTGACTATGAATCCAAGCATCTCCTCTTTCATTTGTACTATAAATAAGAAACAACTATAGGAAATGTCTGATTTTGACCTGCTTTTTATCAAACATAACTTTCAATCTTGTTTTGAAAGTTGTATATCAGTTAGGGGGACTTGAGACGTCACTGAGAATTACTGCCACAAATAGCATGGTGCTCAAAATGAATAGTACTACCACGGAGACAGTTATTTGCTTACAGAGATAGATTGCTAGGTAGATACCAAATTTTCCCACATAGGAAAATATAGCTCATAATTTTATCACCATGGAAATCTAGTAAATGTTGAAAAACAAGCAAAGAGGAAAGAGAATTTTTAAAAAATCAACTTATATTAAAAAGGTAAAATAATAATAGTGAATAAAAGCTTTTCCTACTAAAATCTCTCCCTTTAAAGAGAACTGTTAACATTTTATTTTACCCAAGAAAAAAAAAGTTTTTTTCATTTATCACAATATACCATGTCCGTACATAGGCTTTCTCCCATTAGTTATTTTCAACAGACCCCTAGTGAGGAACCTAAGGTTATTTCCATTTTTTAAATATTTGTAAATATATCTTAGAGTACATGTAGAATGAGTTATTTGCAGGGCAATGCCAAGCTGAGTTAATAACATGTACATGCAAATTTTGCTAAATAGTGTCAAATTGATTCCTAGAAATTTGCCCCAATTTGTGCTCTCTCACATACAAAAATTACCCCAAATAGCATTCCTACACACACACACACACACTCTCTCCTCTCTCTCTCTCTCTCTCTCTCTCTCTCTCTCTCTCTCTCTCTCTGTCTCTCTGTCTCTCTGTCTCTCTGTCTCTCTAACTTCCCTGGTGGCGCAGTGGTTAAGAATCCATCTGCCAATGCAGTGGACACAGGTTCGAGCCCTTGTCCGGGAAGATACCACATGCGCGGAGCAAATAAGTTCGTGTGCCACAACTACTGAGCCTGTGCTCTAGAGCCTGCAAGCCACAACTACTGAGCCCGCGTGCCACAACTACTGAAGCCTGCACACCTAGGGCCCATGCTGTGCAACAAGAGAAGCCACCGCAATGAGAAGCCCTCACACCACAACAAAGAGTAGCCCCAGCTCGTGGCAACTAGAGAAAGCCCGCACACAGCAATGGAGACCCAATGCAGCCAAAAAATAAATACATGAATCTATTAAAAAAGCAAAAAACGAACAAAGAAACAAAAAAGAAGAAACCAACTTTACAACCCCTAAGGGACTAGAAAAAGAAGAACCTAAACCCAAAACTAGTAGCGGGATACAAAAAATGAGTACTAGAACAGGGATAAATGAAATAGAGAATAGAACAGCAATAAAAAAATATCAACAAAACCAAAAGTTGGTTCTTTGAAAAACAAAACTGACAAACCTTTAGCTAAGTGGGTTTAAAAAAAAAAACAAAAACTCGTTACTACTGTTTCTAGAAAAATAAAAAGGATTATAAGAGTACGGTAGTCCCCCAGATCTGTGAGTTTGCTTTTCACAGCTTCAGTTAATTGCTATCAATGGCAGTATGAAAACATTAAATGGAAAATTCCAGAAATAATCAATTCATAAGTTTTAAATTGCATGCCATTATAAGAAGAGTGATGAAATCTTGCAGTGTCACAGATTGTCCTTTTCCTTACTACCTGGGATTCCCAACAATCAACATCATCCTGGCTTGGTGGCCCAGGATCACGTGAAGAAGATGATTGTCCTGACGTGTCAGAAGGTCCATAGTAGCCCAATGTTATGTCATAATACCTACATCATTAGCTTCATTTCCTCCCATTGGCATTTTGTCATCTCACATCATCACAAGATAATATATTATTTGCCTGTTTTTAAAAAGCTGAGTTTTTTTGTTTGTTTGTTTTTTTACTGATCTGAGTGTAGTGTCCTTAAACTTAAAAAAAAAAAAAAAGAAAAAGAAAAAGTCCTTTGTCTGACATTTCTATATAAACCTTTCAAGCAGAAGATTTGATCATTATCTTGGTACTCAGGGTCACTAAAATTGGTCTGAGGGGAGGAAACACTTGACCCCAAATAATGCAGATTGGTGGTAGTCTTACTTTTTCAGTGGACTGCCTTCTTGTCTCCCAAATTTTGCCAATTTAAACCTATAATTTATATTTCATTGAGATCATGTTATTATTTCAAAATAACTTTCCAAAAGTAAACATTTCTATATCCCTGCAAACTGAAGTCCCAATAAGGCTTTTAAAGTTTTATTTTTCCATGAATTAGGTTTGTGATGGTGTGTTTAGCTTTTATTCTGGGAGATTTTTTATTCCTGAAAGGTGCTATAAAAATAAATGAGTTGATTTATAAAAAATGCAATGCATGTTTTATTTTGTTCTCATAGTGCTTACTTTTCCTAGGTGAGTAATATATTGGATTAATTCTCCACATACACTGTTTGATTTTAATTTGTTGAACAGCATTATCCATAAATAAGAAAATAATTGCATGTTAAAGCTGATTCTAAAATGCATCTAATTTTCAGCATGTCTTGGTATTTATCATCTAAAATATTTGATCCTCCAAAACATTCATATATTTTGGAGGCTTTATAGCATTTCTATTATTATGCATGGAAACAATTACGTTCTCTATTATAACTATCCTAGAAACCATTAAACTATCTTCACTAACCACATTTAAATTAACACACTTAAACTCTCACAATATAAATGAAATTTTAGCTGCTATTACTTAAAATAGGAAGACTCAGTTGTGATGGTGTTGCATAAAACTGGTGTTTGACACCTCAAATAATTTTTAAAAACTTCAAAATGGACCAAAAGCTGTTGCTTTACCTATGGATTTTTAACAGCCCATTGCTTTTCAGGATTCAGCAATAAGAGATGGCTATTTTAAAAAGTTTCTTTTCTACTTCAAACGAGGTCTTGTGGGAGTATACATCATTCCTTGCATGAAAGTTGAAAAAGAAATCATGTATATAAAACCCACTATTGAACATGTAAATATGTAAGAGTATGATACAAAGAGTCACAAGAGCTAGAGGTTATTCTCAACCCTACCTCTGCCTCAGTGTGTGAGAACATGGCCAACATTTAGTGGTTTTGGCCTCTGTTCTTCATCCTCATAAAAATTGGTTGGAATCACAGAGGGATTTATTGTAAAGCGTATGAAGTTTCAGCTTCAGGGATTCTCATTTGCATAGGTCACTTCCAAGAGCCCAGGTGGCCCAAGTATTTTTGTATTCCTGCCTTAAATATCTTTTTCTTAAGAGAGGCCTCCCAAATGGGTGTGCTGCTGGATTCCTAAAGCCTGGATTGGTATGCATTCTGGAATATGTTCTCCTGAGTTTCTTCCAGTTCTACAATTCAGTGCTATTTTATGAATGCTCAGTAGTTGTTCATACAGTTACTCACAACTCTGTCGCCCATAGTGTTTTCTGTCATAAGATGTTTCTGCTTTCCTTACTACACTCTACAACTGATAGGAAGACTGATTGTTGCTGGGATGTTTGAAAACCCTTGAGATCTGTGTTCTTTATTCTTTTGCTTTTCTATCTTTTCTTACCTCTTAGTATAGTGATTGTAAATTGTCATTCTATCATTGGGTGTATCAGAATCACCAGGAGTTGTTCTTTTTTTTTTTCTTTAAATGCAGATTCTCACCACTGCAACCTAGATTTACTGAGTAAATGAAAGAAGGAAAGGGTTGCTGATACCAGAATTCAGCATTTTGAAGAAGCCCTTCAAATGCTTTTTGTGTCCACTAATCTTTAAGAGCCAGCATGTTCTGGAAGGCTTCTGTGAGTGTTTCTTAGAAATTAGGACCATATGGCAAGGAGAACAAGAAAAGCTAAACACGGGTGAATGTGTGTGACCCTTTCCCCAAACAAAAATGGATAAGATTAGCACATTTTATTGTATTATATCATATTATTATCCCATGTCCCAATTTATATTCCCTTTTTATTTGCCATTTTCCCCTTCCACTTTTCTGTGCCCTTATAGCCATACAAAAGAGAGGAGAGACAAAAGCGGCAAAGTAACGCTGCCTTACGTTCCCTTGCCAGACTTCTTGCTTGGAGGTTCAGAACCCAGATTTGGAGAATTGGTATAACCCCTCCCTTAATACCTAGGAATAATCTTTGCACAGACCTCTCTTACACTGTAAGGAGTTGCTTCAGTAAAGGTCAAAAAGTGGAGTAACATACACACAGAGAAAGAAAGGCACGCCCAAGCCTTTCTGAGTTCCATGCCTGCTGCATGCCATGATGGAACTCAAGATGATCCCAGCAGGGCAAACGTGTACCAAGTGCAGGCCAGGATCCATATGGAATGAGCAATAGACTCTCCGAGGGCCCTGACATATTTGACACTGCAAGAAGGGATCATTTTAGAATGTGGTAGTATTTTGACTAGTCCCACATCATCATACACAGCCCATGCGCCAGAAGATCCTGAGAAACAGATACAGAACATGTTTTGGAAACACAATTTCCATTGTTAGAAATGGAAAAGCACAAAAAGTGGGAGAACAAGGAGTATTTTCAAAGGCTTTCTTTACCCCCCTATAAACATATTTAGCCAGTGTTTTAGGGTGACAGTTTGCTTGAAGAAGTGTGCAGCCTGGCAGATAGGGAAGCAAAAAGGAAAAACAGAGGTAAAAGTTACTTGGAAATGACCTCAGTTTTTTTGCTGTGCTCAAATTTTGTGATAAGGCTGGTATTCCACGCTGGGCTTTGGAGGACATAGTCACATGTATATGATTAGCAAGAGGATGAGCAAGCGGAAGTGTGTGCGTATTAGTGAGTGTGTCTCACAGAGAAATGGGTACTTCATTTGGCCTGGTGTGTTGCTTAGTTGAAATGTTTATGTTGCCCCATCAATTGAGATTGTTTATGCCCTTTTCAGTAGCCATGATTTTCACTGTGCGATCATAAATGGAAACTTGCCTCAAAAATGTTTTAGGAAATGAAAGTTCCTACAACTAGTTGAAAACTACATTTTAACAAAATACTAGTGTTCTTTATTTTCTTCTTTCCTTCTTTTTATTGACCAATGAGTATAACATGGTTGAAGACAGTATAAATGAATATTAGCAAGGGGTGTAAATGAAAAATTTGGAAGGGGGGGGAATTTTTAAAGCAACTTTAGTGAGAGAAATATTGTTAAGAAAAACAAGAAGGCAAATCCGTCCAATTGTTTGCAGAATGTGAGTTCTGAATGCCAGAAAAGACTGGTAGGAAGATGTTAAATATGAGTGATCACATGAATTTTCATTAATTATCATGAGTGTTCATGTTACTTAAAATCTTCCTTATAGCTTAGCCAACACCTTTAGTCTTTATGGCCACATGTAAAGATGTGGAGGATCTCTTAATGTGAGGCTTGGCATTGACCATCATATCTACTGGAAGCTCTCTATGGTCATAATTTTCTTTTTAAACATCTTTAGATTTTTATCTCAAACCTGGTGCTCTTATTGAAGATAACTCAGCATCCAGAAAAAAGAATTAAGAACAATATGCGGAAGTCAGGCCATCCATTCATATGAACCGTTTATAGACATGCTGTTAGAACACATTACCTTCTTTTCCAGCTTGGCTTTCTATATGTCATTATTAACATTTACGCAAATCTTATTGCAAGTGTTTTGTTTCATGAGGATACAGAGGAATGCACACAAAATGGCAAGTACTATTGTCATTGACTCTTACAGATAGCTTTGAGATTTGAAGACATGCCTTGAGGATGTTTATCAGAAGGAAAAATTAGCCTTGGGAAAGAGGCTAAACTGGTCCGTAAGGTTATTTGAAGGAATCATCTTGGGAAGTTATTTCTATGAGAATAACTTGCTTTTGTTAGAGGGTCATTCATTATCTCTAAGACTGGCAGATTACTTAGTTGTTGCTGTCTTTGGTAACATGGGAAAAGGAAGCTCAGAGTTCGGGATCAATTCTGATATTAAAGAGTTAGTTTCACATTAATGTATTATTGGGCTCAGCCAGGTTCCCAGGAGCTATTTGGAAATGCTGGGATGCTTATCACAAACCTATTCCCACTACTCAGGATATGCTTTTGTCTACGAGTCAGTGGTTTCAATGACTAATGCTGGGCATATAGCAAAAGATGGAGTAGCTCTTACAAGAAACTCTTACTCATTTCATTTCATTTTGAACAACAGTATAATTCTTAAAATTCTTGAAGTAGCACTCAATCTAATTAAGCAAATGGTTTCCAAATTATGATCCTTACTAATACCCCTCCCCAAATTCAATGTCTATTAAACTTTTTATATTATATCTTCTCCCAGGGTTTCTAATTCCTTTGTTGCTTATTTAAGCTGACTTTTTTAATATCAGATTTTTTTCAATGTAGTATTAATATTATTACTAAATGTTTATTTGGCAGTGTATATTTCTAACTTAACTCATCAAAGAGAAGTATCATCTCTACTAGCCAATTCTATTGTTCTTAATGATACAAATTACTTGCCGTTTGATCAGTATGGCTGCATGAATCACAGTGAGAAAAATACTAGTGATGATTGCACCTTCTAGGTATGTCTGTTGTGCTACTGTCTGCTCATTTCCTATATAAAAAAAAATAACAGGGCTTCCCTGGTGGCACAGTGGTTGAGAGTCCGCCTGCCGATGCAGGGGACGCGGGTTCGTGCCCTGGTCCGGGAAGATCCCACATGCTGCGGAGCGGCTGGGCCCGTGAGCCATGGCCGCTGAGCCTGTGGGTCTGGAGCCTGTGCTCCGCAACGGGAGAGGCCACAACAGTGAGAGGGCCGCGTACTGGAAAAAAAAAAAAAAATAGCATTTTACTTAGTACTGACTTTGCCTCAAGCCTGAGAAAGTATTAAACTCTCCAATACTTTAGCTACATATTTCTATAGAAACAGAAAAAATGAACTATAATGAAAACTATAAATTCAGATACTTGTTAAATGGCTGAGGAGTATATTTGGTAGTGTGATAGCTATTAAATGCATTCTAACATCAATAATAATTGAGAATAGTAGCAAAGCAATCATTATGAATGGTGAAACCAACATAAACTAAAAAGAAATCGCTATTCATTATTTTTTGTTGCTTTCTCTAGTTCCAGAGTTTTCCTCCATACTGTGATAATGGTATGAAGCATCAATGTATGCTATAAAATATGAAGCAATTTTCAAAATATTTTTATAATTATTTCATTGTGTATACTCTCATTTTCCAAAATATCTCAAAATAGGTTAATACTATAGCTGAGGTAATGAAACTGGACCTTCCAAGAAGGAGATTGCACTTTATTTCATAAAACATTTTTTCAATAACATTTATTGTGGACTTACTGTATGCAAGGATCATTGCTAAGTACTAGGGATACCAAGATTCATGAAACGTATCTTATTTCAAGAGGCTACAAACTAATGATAGAGAAAAACATTAATAGAGAAATGTACAAGGAGCTATGAGGATACTGTAGAGGAAGATGACCCAGGATTACTTGGGAAAGGACCAAAAAAAAAGAAAAAACATTGTTTTCTCCCTTCCCCACCAACTGCAAGTAACATAAACTTCAGGTGTCTTCCTCAGTCAAAAGTATTACTCTTTCCCTCCAAATGCTTAGCATTTATTTCTTCTCCCTTCCTCTCTGACCCTTTTGCTTTGAGAGAGGAGTTGAAAAGGAAGGGTGCCTGTCACATACTTACATAAAATTTCCTCTGTTGGATCCTGCTAAAGTGATCAGTTTTCCAATGATGTATATAGAAAATAGTGACTTGCCTGGTTTAATTTATGGTATGAGAGCATAAGTTTTGTGGCAGAAGAAAAACCTTAAGTTTAGTATGCAGAGCTCGTTGTCTGTGGTACAACTGAATAGATTTGCACTGGGGCTTGCCTGCATTGGAGACAGGGTAATTGAATCCATAGATCTGCACTCCATGATCTGCTGGGCTGTCAGTTAATTCTCTTTCTGGTGCATCAATAAACTTCAAAATTAACATTCATGAGAACTTAAGGAAAACTACCTAGCCAAAAAGATTTAGGCTTTGTCTTTATTTGTCTTCTATATGAAGGAAACAAGTTTATAAAATATCCAAGTATTCTAAAATATTCATAGCCTGGCAGTATCTTAGAATTAAAATTCTTTAGCCGATTCTTGGACATTTTGAACGAGGACATTAGATCATTCTTGGTACTTAGGGCTACACAACAGAAGTAATATCTGGAAAGGAAATAAGTCATTCAAAATGATTTTGGACATCTGTTTTCTAATAGAAAACTGCTTCCTTCCTGTAAAATATTTTATCGTAATAAGAAGTAATAGTGTTTTTGTTTGTTTGGAAATCTGTTTATTTTGTGTGTTTGCTTTTAACTTGAGGCCACAGAATTTTCCTAAATAATGCTTATTTGGAATATTCTGCCCTTTTAGAGAATTTTATCTGATGGCAAGTTTGAATCTTTGTAAGGACACTGACAACTGATAAGCGCGGCACACTGTGGCTTTGGCGTCAGAAAGACATTAATTCAAATGTCAGCATATAAAATGGGGACTCCTTTAAATTCCCTTCTGATGGGGGAATGTGCAATTTTTACTATCCCCATATCTACCCTTTACTGAGGAGAGGAAAGCCAGTCATGCTGTTCTTAAACCCAACTCTGTTAGTCAACCAATAAAAGGAAAGAGTTCTTCTCTGGCACCCTATAGCCCTAAAGTGAAAAAAGTAGATTGGAAATGACTTCAGTGGGAAAAGTTGACCACAGCAATACGGTATCAGGTGATAACCAAAGGGTAAAGCCAGTAAGAGATTGCTGATCTTAAAAACACCGGGTCTTTGTGGGTATCCAACAAATTGTTCTTTGATATTGTCAGTGGGGACTCTTAGAATAACTCAACTTAAACTAGCTTTTCTATTTGCATTTTTTTCCCATTGTTTCTCCTCCACCACCTTTACAACCCAAGCACTAATATCTTTTTATCCTCCCTCCTAAATATTGCATGCATGCAGTCAGCTTCCATCCGTCCCTATTCTCCACCGCCATGGTCCACTTTCTAAGACCTTTCAAAAGGTGCCATTGACTGAGGCCTTCGGCAGTTTCCATATTCCTGAGAGATTCTTCAGGATCTCAACTTTATCTACCTCTTCAGCTTAAATTTGTGTCATTTACCCCCCTATTAGTCTACACTGAAGCCATTTGGAATGTGGGACTTCTAGCAGCTATTCACAAAAGCCATGTTCATTCCAAACTAGGAATATCTCCCTTGCACCTTCCATGTGCTGTACTCTTACCCACCCTTGATGTCTCAGCTGAAATGCCTTTCCTGACTTTGTAACTTATTATTCTTACAAACGCCTTTCCTGACTGTGTAAATTATTATTCTCCTTGCCGTAAGCTTTCATAGAATCCTATGTTTTTCTTTATATCAAGCTTTTCTATATCAACTTTTTAAAAAAAAATCAGTTACCTAATGTGTTGATTTTCCAGTAACTTACAAGTTCCACCAAATTAGGAACCATTTTATCTGTGTTTATCTTGTATCCTCATTATTAAATAGAGTGCATATAGGTAGTATGGCCAAAATAAAGACTTGACGATTGATGAAGCGGATGATAATGCTGATAATCTGTTTAGGAATTAGCCATCAACACTAATTTACTCTATACAGCACCACTGAATAATCAGAGACATTGATTAGGATATTACAAATGATTTAAATCATTATATTCGCAGGAAATCCATTATTTTTCATCACTCAGTCCAAATTAAATTGCATAAATAACTTTAATCCCCCCAAAACTGTATTATGTCAGAATTGTTTTGAAATGTATAATTTTGCCTATGAAGATTGTTTACAGTACGATTTATTCTGTAGGTATGGTTCTAAAAAGCCATAATTTTTATAGTGTGGTAGATTAGATTATTATTAAAAAGTATTTATTTTCTCTCCATGAACATCCATGACATACGTATACTTCTCTGCCTTTTGACTCTGGGTTTGGCAAAGTCATTTGTTTGGCCAGTGGGTTGCTAGCAGACATGATATGTGATACAAGCAAAGGTTTGGTATATGTTTGTGCAGTGAGGTATGAGCAATTTTTCTTCTTCTCTGTGCAGAGCTTTTCCCTGAAAGTTGTGGTCCCCTTAAAATGGGGTCTCAAACGTGAGGATGTGGAGAAAAGGGAACTCTTGTGCACTATTGGTGGGAACATAAATTGATACAGTCATTATAACAGTATGAAGGTTCATCAGAAAATTAGAAATAGAACTACCCTCTGATCCGGAAATCCCTCTTGTGAGTTTATACCCAAAGGAAATTAAATTCTGGAAGAGATATCTGTGTTCCTATGTTCATTGCAGCATTATTCACAATACCCAAGACATGGAAACACTTAGGTGTCCATTGACAGATGCATGGATAAAGAAATTGTGATAACATTAAAACAGGAGGTCCTGCCATTTGCTACGACATGCATGAACCTGGAAGACATTATGCTAAGTGTAATAAGTCAGACAAAGAAAGAAACAAACTTCATGATCTCCCTTATATGTGTAATCTAAGAAAGTCAAGTAGAGAGTAGAATGGACACCACAGGGGTCAGAGAAATGGGGGAAGAGGAGATGTTGGTCCAAGGATAAAAAGTTGCAGTTATGTGGGACGAATCACTCTAGATATCTGAGGTTCAGCACGTTTACTATAATTAACAGTACTGTACTGAATACTAAAAATTTGCTAGGAGAGATTTCAGGTTCTCTCATCACACACACAAACTATGTTAAATAGCTTGACTGTAGTAATCATATCACTGTGTATATGTATATCAAATCATTACATCATACCCCTCAAATATATAAAATTTTTATTAAAAAAATAAAAACCCTTAAAAAAATAAAGAACCAGAGGGTTGAATGGTTTTGTTCAACTGCTTCTGGATTAACATGTTCACAAATAATAGATTTTAAATGTTGGCTTCCAAGTTTAAGGGAAAAAAAAAAACCTCTCAAATGAATATACAGGGAGCAGAGCTAACTCAGCTGAACTGTAGACTCGAGAAAAATACATGGTCATTGGTGAATGCCATTGAGAGTGTCAGGTTTTTTATTAGTGGCAATAATTGATTTTTACCCATAGTACACAAAAATTTATAGGGAAGGTGGTATAAGGTAGAGAACACCAGTTGTTGCCTGGGCAAATCACCCTAAGTGAAACTTCCTTAAATACTTGAGTGTAGTATAAATGAGTAAAGGCTATTAACACTAGGATGTAAGGTTGTCAGAGCAGTCGGAAATATCACATGAGTAAATAGTAAAGACATTCAGTAATGTGTCTATACTTTCCACACACTAGATACATCTCACCCCAGGTTAGTTTCCTCTCATCCTAAAATCTGACCAAGCTCTGTTTCTTTCTTGTGTCTCTCTATATAATTTCTAGTCACTTGATATGATCTGAAGGCCAGTGCATCCTTAACTAATACTAAAAGCTAACAATATTTGTGCCCAAATGTTTACACTGAGACATGCAGAGATTTTTGTCAAGCCTGCAACTAATCATTAAAACATAGAAGTGTGATCCTTTTTTCACCATCATAAAGCATCAAAAGGCATTTTTAACATGATGCTATAACTCATAATCAGTTAAAATTTTCCAGTATGTTGGAAGCTGAAGTATGTTTTCAACATGAAATTGGTACTCTACTCTCATTGAGTGCTTTGGAATATGTATGGAAATAGTTCTCCTCATTTTCAATAAATCTTCTTGTTCAGTACAGCATTTAAAGGGGTAGAGGGTGGGGAGTAAAAATACCACTTTGCAGGCACAAAACTTTTAACTAACAGCAGATGGTGAGACTGTAAAGAAACTGCTCCTCATATCAAGTTTATGGAAATTGGTCTATTTCTCTTAGAGTCACACATCATTTAGTACTAGAATCAGGGGTCAGGGCAGTACTTGACATATGTTAACCCCAGTATATCTACCTCTTGCTGGTATATATGCTACATGTCAAGGAATTTGATTTGAGTCAAAGCATTCTGTAATTTTTATAATAACAAACTGTGACCTTTGATGATATTTTACCACTGCCCAGTAATGAATTCTTGGAAGAGCTTGAACCTCTTTTGCTTCTTTGAAATAAAGCTTAATCTTATATAAATGCTTTGTGGAACCAAAAAACTATATTCTTTTTACATACAACCTGGGTGGGGAGGGTGCGGTTTGAGGCAAAGGAAACAGTGGGAAATATGTGTGTGTGTGTGTGTGTGTGTGTGTGTGTGTGTGTGTGTGTGTGTGTGTGTCTTGATGTGGGCGTGGAGAAGTCATGGAGGGAAAGATGGTAGGCTAGAAGTTAGTGGGAGAGGAAAGATCGTTTACTGTCCTTCTATGGTAATTTTTTTTTTTAATTCCCATAAATTCTTGGATACACTTCCCTTCTAAAGTTGGAGGCTGATTCCCCTGCCCCTCAATGTAAGATGGACTTTTTGGACTTGTTACTACTGAATAAAATGAGGTAAAAGTGATGCTATGCAACTTCTAAGAGCAGATGATAAAAAGGATAGCTTTATCTGACTCTGTTGTACTATTTGCATTAGGGAAAGGCATCCGCCCTGTTGTGAGGTAACTCAAGTAGCCCCGCGGGGGAGTCTGTGTGAGGAGGAACTGAGGCCTCCTGCCCACAGACAGCATGACTTGCCATCTGTGTTGATGAGCCACACTGAGAGCAGATCCCTCAGCTCCAGTCAAGGCTTCCGATGACTACAGCTCTCAAACATGTGACTAAAGCCCATGAAGCCAGAAATGTCCAGCTAAGCCACTCTCACAGTCCTCTTTGTCACTGTGAGAATTTATAAAATTTTATTAATATTGTAAGCCACTAAGTTTTGGCGATTCAGCAATAAGTAATATGCACAGGTTTAAATTCGTTGATCTCATTGTATCATCATAACAATTAGATACTATTATTATCTCCTTTTAGTTTATTTTTTTAGATGAGAAGCTGAAGATTTCAGAGTTGAAGAGACCAAATTATTACATTGTTCAGGAGGTCAGTATATCAGTAAGGATTAAATATAGCTGCAAGTAATAGAAAATGCAACAAAAATAGTAAGACAAATATCTACGTTCACTTAAAAAAAAACATTGCATGTTAGAAAATTGAGGGCTGGTTCTCTGGCTGATGGAACACACAATCTATCCTAGCTCCTCCTAACTATTTTGTTCACTATTTTTAAAATGTGGGTGTTTTTATACTCATGTTCACACGATGGCTACTGTACCGCCAGCTATTGTGACCATATTTGGGGCAGGAATAAAGGAAATGGGCAGCGGTCAACACTCTTTGCTTTGATAGATTTGTGTTTTTGTGTCAAGAAGAAAACCCTCTCTGTGAGTGTTTCCTACACTACAGTGGCCGTGGTTTTAATTGCCTCTCTTAGCTGCAAGGAAGGATAAGCACATTGACCTCTGGGGGAAAACCTGGGATGTGTGGGTAGTAAGAGATGGAAAATGGATATTTCTAGGCAACTCATTGCAACTCTCATCATCTACCTCTTTGGTTATCCTATGTTCAGATAAACTCTTTTCCCCTTTTAATTTTGCAGACACACTCATCCCAAAAGGTGTAACATCCACACTGGTCATTGACTGTAGCTCAAAGGTTCAGAACTCTGGGTAGTGTACAGATGAGTCCATTACTCCCAGAATAAAGAATAAAAGTAAAAATGTATGCCATAGAAAAAGAGTATTTTATGGTAGTAAAAGAAATGGGTCGTCGTACTTACTAGCAGCCAGGTACTGGCTAAAATGACAGTTAAATAGCTTACATTTTCCTAACGTGAAGGAATCATTCAAGAGATGTAAAATTATTCTTGCCTCAATATTCAAGTTATGCTTTGATATAAATCAAATTATTTAGTGCAAATTTTTACAGTCTCTCAAGATTTTCATATGTCTTTAGATCTTAAGTGAAGCTGCTGATTATAAGCGAAAAACTAAATTAGCTCCTCAATTAATTAGTAAGCTCAGAATTCATTAAATGCACACTTTACTATCAAGAAACAATTATGTACAATCACTATAAGTTCTTCTCAAACTTGTATAAAGTTTACCTTAATTAAACTTAAATGGCTAATTAAATAATACGTATATGTGTCGTTTTCTCATATACACAGTTAATCTGCTCAAATCAATTGCAAGGAGGTTTTCCATGAAAATAGCCTATTATAAACCTAGCAGTTTTAAGGATGTTTTTCTAAAAGGCTTCTGTTAAATTCAATATTGTTTATTGAGCAAATGATTTAAGTGCCTCTCCAAATGATATTAAATGAGAAAAAGAGGAGTTAAAAAATATTAAGTCCTTATTATACCTGAGACTATGAGAGAGGAATTTTATGAAATAGGACAAAGGTTTTGTAAAGTTTCTTAAAACTACATGACATATAAAGAAATAAAGCAACAGAAATGAAAGAAATACTCAGAAAAATATGTAACATAAATGGTCAGAATAAAAGATCAGTAGAAATATCTAAAGATTAATCAAACAAAATCGCCCATAACATAATTCCTTGACAACAACAGCAGATATGCAGAATGAGAGAGAGAAGAGAGATGTTGAGACATGAAGTTTAATTCAAAGGACAACTTCACACAACAGAGTGGAGAAAATAGAATATGAGGAAAAATTATAAAACCCGGGGGAAAAAAAAGCTTAGCTTTAAATTGGAAAAACCAAGTAAACACCAAACAGAAAGAGTTTTTTAAAAATCTCATACTTTGATACATTCTTGACAAATTGTTGATAAAGTTTCTAAAATTTTTATGAAGAAACTCTTGAGGATGTATTCCAGCAAAATAAGAGTAATTTAAGCGAAAGGAAGAGATAGGATCCAGACAACATTGCAATTCACACAAACATTCAGTAAAATGAGATTTTAGAATGGCAGTTTTATAACATACTTAGAAAGCAGTCAGTACAAATGAAAACAAGAAGTCTGTGGTCTCTATGACAAATGTTTTCAAGAAGAAAATGGTTTCTGTTTAGCCTATACTATAATTATGGATTTGGAATATCTAATGACTATCAATGATGGTCTATGTATGAGACATACTGAAATGATTTATCATTGTGTACAGTTGCTAGAAAGTTAGGAAAAAACTTGTGTAAAAACCTCTCATCTGAGCTGCCAGACTTAGCAGCACGGTTTTATTCTTTTTGTCTAGGCATCTTAGTTGATTTTGTAATAAAATAAATTCACGCAGTAACAATATTGGCATGTAACCCCTAGTACCTCAGAATATGACTGTATTTGGAGATAGGGCCTTTAAAGAGGTCATTAATGTTAAATGAGATCATTAGGGTGGACCCTCATCCTATGAAAATCTATATTTTTTTCTATAAACTATCAATATAAAAAAATACATTTCTGTTTAAGCCACCCAGTTATTGGTACTTTGTGATGGCAGCCTTGGCAAACTAATACTTTAACTGTCACACTCAGGAAAAGAATGGAATGAGAATGTGCTAAGTTATTTAAGTGAACTAATTACATCACCTTCATAACAGAACAAAATAGGTCCTGACTGATTTTGATAAGAAAAACAGAATAAACATCTAATGTAGTAAATTGTCTATGAAAAGGAGAAGAATTAAAATGATTAAAAGGGATTGCTTCTTAGAAGCAGCACTAGAAATGAATAGGAGGTGAGGTATTCAGCTTTTTAAAAATAACATTCTGTACTGATAGTTTTTTGTCCATGGATTACTTTTTACCAAAAAAGTTGATGTAATTAATTATTTAGTTTTGAACTATTTATAGAAAGTTACCATAGATTCTGTGGCTTCTGTGTCAATTTCTTTTCCTGGTATATTTTTATTGCATGAGCCATTCTGGTTTACAGAATATGAAAAAGAAAATAAAATGGTTGTGAGAACTAATTTATTCTCTGGTTACCTAAAGTGGAGACTACATTGGCGACAAAACACAAGGGAAGGGCTTCCCTGGTGGCACAGTGGTTGGGAGTCCGCCTGCCGATGCAGGGGACACGGGTTCGTGCCCCGGTCCGGGAGGATCCCACGTGCCGCGGAGCGTCTGGGCCCGTGAGCCATGGCCGCTGAGCCTGCGCGTCCAGAGCCTGTGCTCCGCAACGGGAGAGGCCACAGCAGTGAGAGGCCCGCGTACCGCAAAAAAAAAAAAAAAAAAAGGGAAAAGTCTAATGTAAGGGACAGACTTCAAAGGAGTTTTCGTTGGAAGATGCAGACTGAGAGTAAGATACAATGCAGGCAAAGTTTATAAATTATAACCACAGCCATTGAAACAGATGGAGTAACAAGTGGTGGAACAAGAGATGAAGTGTAGAATGCTGGTGGTGAAGGGGAGGCAAAGAGACCAGAATCAACTTTCTGAAAGGACTTCATTTCAACACAGTATCTTTGAGAAAGTGGATGCTTTTTGAAATAACTGAGGGACAATTCTATTGTACCCATGTCCTAGCCATTGACATCAGATGGGTCTAGTAATTCAGCTTTTGAAATTATTAGAAAATAAGTAATGTAAAGTTGATTAATTGCAGCCAGTCTTTTAGACGAGGTTGAGGGTCATAATCAGTTAACAAAGGGAAAGACAAAACTCACCGCGAGTCTAGGGGTCTGAATCAAACTATTTACTATTTATGCCCTATGTGCAGGGAAGGCATAACTTGGATCAAAAATTAAAATATAAAAATTTTGGGTTTCTATGTGTTTTATAATGCAGATGGGATGCCTTTCATAAAGAAAAACACATTTTTTTCATATATGTTACATAATGTTTTACTCAGTTTAAGTGAGATGGAATTTGGAGATTATTTGTGAACAGACTGAAACATTTATCTATGGACAAAGCAAACACAACTACATAATCTCAAATGCAAGTCACTCAGAATGAATTGTTCAGACTTTTATTTTTAATTGACCAGAAAATTACTTTTTTGTCCCTATAATAAAAAAAAAAAAAATAACCATCAAATGACTGGCAGTGACAGTCTCCATCATGTACATTACTTGCCTTTCCATTACAGCCAAAGGCATGGTAAAACATTCTACACTTGTTTTAGTCCATCAGGGCTGCTGTAAGTACATCAGGGCTGAAGTACCACAGAGTGAGTGGCTTATAAACAAAAGAAATGTATTTCTTACAGTTCTGGAGGCCATGAATGCTGATGTCAGGAAGCCATTATGGTTGGGGAAACACCCTTCTCTGGGTTGCAGATTTCTGGTTGTATCCTCACATGTCAAAAGGGGCTAGAGTTCTCTGGGTTCTCTTTTATGAAAGCACTAATCCCATTCATGAGGCTCCATCCTCATGATCTAAGTACTTCCCAAAGCCGCCACCTTCTAATATCATCATGCTGGACATTAGGATTTCAACTTAGGGATTTGGGGAGGACACAAATATTCAGACTATAGAAACATTTGTTCATTCTGCTTCTTCACGTCCCTATCATTCTTCAATCTCTGGAACCTGGCCTTGACTCCCACAATATGACTGAAATAATCTTCATAGATGAACAGGGACTTATTTGTAATTGTCCTCATCTTACTTGACTTTTCAAAAATTCTGAGTGCCAGACTACTTTATATATCTCCCTACTGGTTATTTATATTTGGATGTTCCTCAAATAACTCAACGTCAAATGTTCCAAAATGGAACTGTCTGTCTCCTTGTTCTTCCGTGGTCTAATCAGCTGACTCTTCCAACTTCTTTTCCATCCCCATGTATTGATCACTAATTAAGGTCAGTGCTACCTCCTAGGTATTTTTTCTAATCTAGCCATTTCTCTCTGTCTTTGTGTCCTTATTCTAGTCAAGACTATCTTCTGCCTGAATTATGGTCATGCCCTTCTAACTAATCTTTTTGTCTATGTTCTTATGCAGCTCCATTCCATTCTCCATATTGTATACAAAGAAATCTTTTTCAAAAATTACTCTTGCAAACATGCAGTATGTATGAACATATATGTGTGTATATAATATATGTATACATTTTATGTGTGAGTGTGTGTGTATGTGTGTAATTTCACAGCCTTGGTTCCTCTCCGTGTAAAATTCCAGATGCTTACCCTGACTCATAATGATCCTCTGTAGTTTTGGCTATCTCTTCTTATTATTTCTGTTTACTTATTCAGCCCCTGTCTCTCACTATATCGGCCCCGCAATAAACAATTATTGAACTATTTTCAGTTCCAGCATAATGATGACATGTTTTCTTCTTACTTTAAGGTTTTAAAGCATCCTTTTCCTTCTATTCACAACTTTTTTATTGTCAAACCATGTCCCTCTACATTCCCACTCCGACTTCTGGATAATTGTGTGGATTAAAATGGTCAGTAGCTGGTTTTGGCCTTTCCTTTGGCCTCTGGGACACAGGAGGATTGTCCATGGTCATTTATTCTTGCCATATCAACTCAAGGAGTTTCTGGAAGTATACTTGTATTGGATCAAAATAAGTGATAGTCCAGTTGGGGACTACAGGACTGGCTGAAACACCTATTTTTTTAAGTATGTAGTGTTGACGATGAGATGCGGCTGAGAACGTATGGGTAAGACATACCCCTGAGTGGATGCCCAAAATACTAGGCATAAAAGTTGGAATGGGCTGAGGGCTGGGACTTTTTAAAGCTGAAACTCTGCACATACTTAGCTTGTCTTTCACAGCTACGCTTCTCTCGAGTGTGGAATGACTTAAAGTGTGCCTGGGAGCCATAGCAAGTCAGTAATGCTCCTGCTGTGCACATTCTCAATTGTTTCCTTTCTGTATCTTTTTCTAAAGATCAGTCAGCCTGATGCTAGTTGAAGTATGTTGAGTCTCATGAGTTAGGTTGTCAGTTTAAACCTAAGATCACTGCTGCCAGTAGAGCAGAGAGGCAGTTGCATCTCTATTCATTCTTTAAACTTAGCTAGTGGGCCATTTCCTCCAGGAAGTATTCCCTGATTGACCAGGTAAGTCAAGGATTGAAGGTCCTAATGTTCTCATAAAGCAGATACACGTCTCTCCTCAACAGTTATAAAGCTATATAATTATTTCTTATCTTTATCCATAACTAAATTACATAAATACTTCCTCTTATTCATTGGTGTATCCCCAATATATAATATAATACCTGACACTTAGTAGGTTTATAATAAAATTATTAAATAAACAAATGGCTAAAGAACATAAATCTATCTCTGCCCTGGGGAATAGGGAACTGGTTAATAAGATTTAGGTAACTAAAGCTAAGTTTTCTATTTATTCTCCCATCGTATCAATTTATTCTTGCTGTGTAACAAACCTCTAAAGTGACAATAATCATTTATTACTGAGCATGTGTTTTCAGGTTGGCTGGGATGTGGCTGGTCAAGGCTAGGCTTAGTAAGGATACCCTGCTTTAGGCTGCAGTAGCTGGATAGCTCCGTCTCTTAGTGTAGGACTATGGGTTTAGTCCACAGATCTCTCATGGTTCTTGGACCAGCAGGATGGGTAGGTCATGCTTTTTATATGATGGTGGCAGAGGTGCAAAAGAGCAAGTAAAAGTATGCCAGTTCTCTTTCAACACAGGCTTGGCACTGGCATGCTCTTACTTCTGCCTACCTATCATTGACCAAAGCAAGTGACAGAGTCACATCTGAAATCAAGGGCCAGGAAGATACATTGCACCCACAGTGAGGCCATGGCAGAGCAAGTGAAGCAACAACGTAAAAAAAAAAAAGTAACTATGTGACCAATGTATTAACTAACCTTATTATGGCAATGATTTGGCAACATATACATATATCAAATCATTTCTTTGTACACCTTAAACTTACACAACGTTATATGTCTATTTTACCTCAAGAAAGCTGGAAGAAGAAAAAATGTTTCCATACTGCCTCACATTTCAACTATTAATTCTGATTTGTCCAGGAAATTTGAAGCAATATGAAACCTAACTTTAATAATATGTGTACATGCAGAATTTCTCTAAGTTAGGTGGTCTGGGCTTTTGCTTATGAATATAGAAAAATAACATTATATACGTTCTTATGACCAAGTTAATTTCTCCTGAGGTGAAGAGGGGTTATTTTAAATACAGAATCTCAACCGCTCAGTTCTTCAGATCCAAGTATTGTTTTTGTTGTTTTTACTTGGATCATGTGGATAATTTTCTTGAGCATTAATTGGTCATGGCCTGCAAACATCTGACTCAAGCTGTATTGCTTTTTGCTGAACAGTTGAGATAGTCATTAGCATTACTGAACATGTTTCCACATTTTTGTAATTTATTTTAGTCAAAGGAGAGATCAGTTTTTGCATTTTGAAAATACCATTCACATTGTTAGGATCCTTCCAATCAATTCAAGCCGGGAAGGTGTAGAGTCATTATTTTATAATCTAGATAGCATCTAAGGTAATGATAAATGCTTTCCTTGGAATAAAAACACACATTTATTTCTTTTCTAACCTACAAATTACTTGTATAACTTGATACTTTAGCCTGCTTCCAATATTTAAAAAATAGATGATTTAAGGTCAATCAGTGAATTCATTCCTCTTGACTTTAAATGTGTCTTCATTATATGCGTCCCATAGAAAAATTATTACCTAATCTGCAAAGATACATTTTAATCACTAAATAATCTGCTGGATGCATTTACAACTGTAATTTTATGCATTGTGAAGCACTCTAATTGCTCAATGTGAACTTCAGTCTAATGCGTAGGAAAAAAAAAAAAAAATCAAGGTGCAAAAGTATGCATAATATAGACTGACTCCAGATAAACAAATGCACTGAGGAACAGAAAGAATTAGGCAGTGTTTTAAAGGCAGTCAGATTACTAGTTCTTAAACCTCTAATGCTGGTTATAAAGTTGGTTAAGGTAGGGATAGGGGAGAAAATGTTTGAGGAGGGGTTATAAAACATCATGGAGTTTTGATTTTTTTTCTCTTATTTTAAAATGTCTGTCTCGACAGTAGTTATACTGGGATAGGAACTATTGAGATCTGAGCCATTTTGTCAGAATGGCATGGAGAAAAGTGCCATTATGACACATGAATGACTGTGATAGACTGAATATTTGTGTCCCCACCCCCTGCTTATTAATAAGTTGAAATCCTAATGCCCAAGGTGATTGTATTAGTAGACGAGGTCTTTGGGAGGTGATTCACGAAGGTGGAGGACGCATGAATAGGATTAGTGCTCTTATAAAAGAGGCCCTGGAGAGCTCTCTTGCCCCCTATGTATGTTGAAAACATTGAGAAATCAGCCGTCTGCTAACCAGGAAGAGTCCTCTCACCAGACACTGAATCTGTAGGCACCTTGATCTTGGACTTTGCAGGCGCCAAAACTGTGAGAAATAAATTTTACTGCTTATAAGCCACAAAGTCTATCATATTCTGTTACAGCAGTCTGAATGGAGTAAGAAAGTGACTTTTATAAATCTTTGTTTTATTTTACTAAATATGTAGTTAGGTGAATGTAGAGTGTTTTCTACCCTCTACACTTGCTACTTTATAAGATTGGTCTGTACCTTTGTGTTTATGTATGCATAATAACTTTATGATTGCTTGATAACCTTATGAGAAAGGTCACCACACCGGGGGAAGCAGAAGAAGAAAAGCATATGCTATAAATCACTGGAGATGTTTGATCCCTGAATGTGTACATCCCTGTAGATATTTGATAACCTCATCTAAGTATATGCAACTTGTTATGATACCTCATGTTTCAAAAAGTACATTGATTCACGTGTGAACTTTAGAATAATGGTATTGCAGGTAATTAGAACATGAGGGACAAGAGACAAAAAATTAATAAACCTGTTTTCTGCCTTGTTTATCCTGGTATTTCCCTATTTTGAAGAGGGCAAACAGTTGATATTCATTGAAGGAATGAATAAATGAACGGTACAGGAGTCAGGAATTGTGAATTAAAAGTATAGAGTATACATGGCATAAAGGGGTTAATATTGTAAGACAGATGGACTGGTGAGAAGGTAAAAAGTAAAACCTGAGTGAAGAAGCTAAAGACTCTAACCTGGGAAAGATGCACCTCTTAAGGATAGAGAACAGAGTCTTTTGGGGACCTGGTTTGGCCTGAACTGAGCATGTAAAGATAGACAGCAGTTGAGACTCAGTGTTGAAGCCAAGAAGAAAAACACGTAGATTGGTTAGGCAGAGCTAAAATTTAACCTTGACTACAGGTCCTGGATCCTAGCCACAGATGATCACCTAATGAGACCCCAAATTTGTAGATTCTTAACTCTTTTCTAAACCACATAAAACATCTTATATGAAATATTTTATTCATTTCTTGCAACAACCCTGGGATAAGTATTATTTTATGATCAGTCCTTTGCAAAGGAAGCAGTTGAGATACTGAGAGGTTAATCTACCCCAGGCTCCCACAGCTGGGAATAGAGAAACCCAGGATGGAAACCCAGGCAGAGCTCTGTGAGCTCATGCCCTTAACCCCTGGAAGGTCCCTGGAGAAAGAAGGGACTTAAGGGTTATGGCTTCTCACCATTCAGATGGAGTTAGGAGCACACTGTGTGATGACATGTGTGGGTGGAAATGTCCTAGTAACGAGTAGGCCTGCAAGGAAACTAGCACTTCCATCAGCGAGTCTCGGCAGATATAAAAGCAGCAACACCTTCTGTGTGGGTACGGATTCCCAAGGCCTCTGGAGAGATGGCCTTGAACTTTCTTCATTACGAGGCTAGATGGGAACAGTTCTAATTGTGGCCAGGACATGATGGCATCAAGGCCAGAAATGACGTTCAGTGTTTGGAGTTCCCTGGGGAAAGAAAAAAAATTTCACTAACACTTTTAAACCATAGATAAGAGCCAGTTACATCCTTAAACATTTCAGAGGGCACTGGTGCCTAGACTTAAGCTGCCGAATGTAATCATTTTGCATCATCTACCTTTATAACAAAGGCTTATAGGTGTTCACTACTTTAGGGACAGCCTGGTGACCACAGAAAGAAAATTTATTTTCAACATGTTATTTGATTGAAAGGGTTCTATCCCTGAAGGGTATTATGCTAGGCACTCATAGACAATAAAATAAATGGAAATATAGACACCAGACACTGTTAAGTTATAGACGGTTACTAATGGGCATCTTTGCAGTAAAGCACTGTATTTGGAATCACACATTGAATTCTACCACAAGAGTTACTAGCTGTAAAATAAGTGCATTATGTTCCTTGTGATTTCAGACCTTTTGAGCATTATTGCATTTTTTCTAGATTATTTATTGCTGGACTCATGGCTTTAAATTGAGAGATGCTCTCCTGAAGAAGATATTTGAAAAAATATATTGCGCGTATTATTTGAAAATGCAATTCATATCCCTTTAAAAATAAGAAACTGTCTTGTGTTTTCCAGTTTTTCAGATACCCTGACATGTATATAGTATATGCTTAGTAAATAGTAACTGCTCTGCTTTCCATATCTGCGATTTAAAAACACAGCTTGTCATACACAAAAATAAACTCAAAATGGATTAAAGACCTAAATGTAAGGCCAGACACTATAAATCTCTTAGAGGAAAACATAGGCACGACACTCTTTGACATAAATCACAGCAAAATCCTTTTTGACTCACCTCCTAGAGAAATGGAAATAAAAACAAAAATAAACAAATGGGACCTAATGAAACTTAAAAGCTTTTGCACAGCAAAGGAAACCATAAATAAGACAAAAAGACAACCCACAAAATGGGAGAAAATATTTGCAAATGAAGCAACTGACAAAGGATTAGTCTCCAAAATTTACAAGCAGCACATGCAGCTCAATATCAAAAAAACAAACAACCCAATCCAAAAATGGGCAGAAGACCTAAACAGACATTTTTCCAAAGAAGATATACAGATAGCCAACAAACACATGAAAGAATGCTGAACATCACTAATCATTACAGAAATGCAAATCAAAACTGCAATGAGGTAACACCTCACAGCAGTCAGAATGGCCATCATCAAAAAATCTACAAACAATAAATGCTGGAGAGGGTGTGGAGAAAAGGGAACCCTCTTGCACTGTGGGTGGGAATGTAAATTGATACAGCCACTATGGAGAACAGTATGGAGGTTCCTTAAAAAACTAAAAGTAGAATTACCATACGACCCAGCAATCCCACTACTGGGCATATACCCTGAGAAAACCATAATTCAAAAAGAGTCATGTACCACAATGTTCATTGCAGCTCTGTTTACAATAGCCAGGACATGGAAGCAACCTAAGTGTCCATCGACAGATGAATGGATAAAGAAGATGTGGCACATATATACAATGGAATATTACTCAGCCATAAAAAGAAATGAAATTGAGTTATTTGTAGTGAGGTGGATGAACCTAGAGTCTGTCATACAGAGTGAAGTAAGTCAGAAAGAGAAAAACAAATACCATATGCTAACACATATATATGGAATCTAAAAAAAAAAGTTATGAAGAACCTAGGGGCAGGACAGGAATAAAGACACAGATGTAGAGAATAGACTTGAGGACACTAGGAGGGGGGAGGGTAATCTGGTACAAAGTAGAGAGTGGCATGGCCATATATACACTACCAAATGTAAAATAGATAGCTAGTGGGAAACAGGTGCATGGCACAGGGAGATCAGCTCTGTGCTTTGTGATGATCTAGAAGGGTGGGATAGGAAGGGTGCGAGGGAGACGCAAGAGGGAGGAGATATGGGGACATATGTATATATATATAGCTGATTCACTTTGTTATAAAGCAGAAACTAACACACTGTTGTGAAGCAATTATACTCCAATTAAGATGTTTAAACAAATAATAAATAACATAAAAAAATTAAAAAACAGGTTGTGATTTATTTGCTGAGGTGTTTTATGCTATTCTCATAGAATATCTTTGTTTTCCAAGTCACTGGATGAAAGAGTGTCATAGAGGGCTATGAGGAGTAAGGCTGGACTTCTAGGCCTATTATCTCAAGGAATAGCTGTTCTCTAGGCTGGGACTTCTCTTTATTCCCTTGGGCAGTAGAATGAGAACAGATGTGAAAAGGAAGAATCCTTGCTGATAATTTATCAGACCTTGTGATCCTTTGAATTTTACTAACTTTTTTATCAAAACTTTAGGAGGAAATGTGAAATAGTGTGGTAGATTTTGAGGTCCACACAGCAGAAAAAGAGAAGGTTGTGTACGTGAGTGTGGCCATTTTACATAGGTGTGCATGTATTTATGTGCTTGCCTCAGAATTCTGTCCTATCTACCTTCTACAGGTAGCATGGCCCTCTTTGCATTGAGACTAGCCTCCCTATTTCACATGGTCCTGATGGAGCCAGGGAGGCCATACACTGTAGTGATCTGACCAGAAAGATCTGGGCTGGACTGGCTGGGTTCACATCCAGGTTTGAATACATACTGTGTGACCTTGGGCAAGTTACTTAACCTCTCTGTGTGTCCGTATCTTCATCTTAAAATGGGGTTAATACAAAACCTTCCATATTAGGTCGTTGTATATTACGATTTTTATAACCTGGGTTTCCCTCAAAAGCACAGTCTAAGATAAGGGATTGGGCACAGTTGGTTTGTTCTGGAAAGTGATCACAGGGAGTGAGGACAAGGGAACAGTAAAACAGTGAAGAAGCAAAAGCGTTTTAAAGATGTCTCCAAGCTGGTCACTGCTGTGGGCACTGGGGTTCTACCCTGCTGCAAGCCCTTTAAGACCTGTGCAGACTGTCTACCAAGAGGTTGAGGAGGGGTGTATTCATATCAGATCTCCCTTCCTCTGTTGGGCAGTGTTTGCACCATGGGGTGTTAACTTTGATGCACTTGGAGGTTTGCACACATTTATCAGAACAGTTCCACAGGAATCTCTCCCAGCTCTGGGACAGAAGCCCAGGGCAGATACTGGGAAGTTTGTTGCAACACATAGGTGAGATATTGTCAGATTATACCTGGTGGCTGCCACCAACCAGCTGGAGTGAAAAAGATGGCCCAGGAGATATGACAGGAGAGATGTTAACTTGGGATTAAATGGGGAAAAAAAAAAATGTCCAAAATATGTAAACCATTGTCTGGCTCATAGTAAGCACTCTTGCATACTGTTCTGGGCAGAGGTATACAAGAATTTTACAGAAAATCATGTCTCTAGATTTCCTTCCCTTCTTATAACATGTATATATTATGTCTTACGATAATATGGTCAGAGCTTTACCGTGCCACGTTCCAGGAACAATAGTAACAATTTGTCACTCCCATCTCTTCCCATGGAAAGAAATAATTAATTGCAACTTGACCAGTGTCCAAAGAAACCCTAGGCTTGTAAGACTATCCAGGGGACAGAAAGGTTAACAAATTCCTGTGGACCCAAAGATGTGTGATCAGTGTAAGTGCTTGAACAAGATGTTTTCCCAACCTCACCACACACACACACACACACACACACACACACACACACACACACACACACGACTCAGCTGAGAGAGAATATCTATGAGTATGAGCTACTTCTAAGAGAAGTTTTAGATCTGTTTCAACCCACAAAAGAGGCAGTTTTGAGCTGAAAGTGGGACCTACTTATTTTCTTAATTCCCAGTTGCTTCGCTGAGAATATTAAACTTTTTCTCATCATTGTGGATAATGAATTAGCAAGCTTAACTTTAGATCATTCACACTTTTTTTCTTAATCTATAATTGAAAAATATGTGCTTCCTTTTGTCTTTATTTCCTTTGATGCTTCCTCATGATACTTAAATTTTTATTTCTTTATGCTTATAAAATATGGGGAAGCACATAGGCAGAGTGTTCAGCAAGGTATCTATCTATAAGTGAAGACTTTTTCAAGTTTGCCTTTCTTACCGAAGATGGGGAAATTGGATAGATTTTCTGGGGAGAAAAGAAAGCATACTGAATATAGAATTTTTTTTATTAAAAAGCAGAAAGGATTGCTTGGAAGAAAAGTAAAAATGCAAATAATTATCAGCCTTTTTGTCCACAATAATGTTCACATGGGTCAAGATGTCCTTTTAAATATTTTAAATTTGTTTTGAAGTTTGAAAGTTACTTACACATTTTCTGAAATGTCTATCTTGTATGTTAGACATATGCTTTACAATATTATTAAAATTAAAACCATTGACTTTTAACAGATCCTTTTTGGTTTATTAAATCCAACACATTGACTCTTCTGTGCATGACCTTAAAAATCAGAGCACTGCCAGTGCAAATGAAATCACTGTTGGGGGTTTTTGTGCTCTTTCACAGAAAATGCTCAAGAGACCAGGTGAGTACCCCATAATGGGTCTACCTTGCTTCTCACACGTTTAACTACAGTAGTTAGTGAATGGCCACAAATCTAGGCATAAATTTAAGACTTGGGAAGTTTAGATATGGTGTTAGGAGTGCCTTACTATAAATAAGGACTGGCTGCCCTTGAACGTTTTTAAAGCATGTGTGAATCTGGTGTTAAAACTAGCAAAATTCATTGCTCATTTTTCCTTGGCTAGGAGAAAAATTTACAGTATGTCTCTTGGGTCTCTTGAGCTATGTGGGAATAAACAAATCTTGGTTTTAGTGAGAGCCATATAGCACCTTTATTAGTCTTTTGGGAACCAGAAACAGCTCCATTGACCGGGAGATTTGCTCATTTTAGAAAATTACATGGACTTTTGTGTTTAGGATGCCCTATATTATCTTAATTGTGACTCTTTTAACATACTTACTGCTTAATGTATGACTTTTCTTTGCAACTTTTATCACCTTAACTCTGCTGCTTGGATTTGAAGATTACAGCAACCAGGAAAAAACAATTGACCTTCCCCAAGGTCATCATGAGAACCTCTCCCAAGCAGTGATATATTTGGGTTATATTGGGCTGTGATAATCTAGATTATTTAAAGTAGTAATAATAATAACTAATAGAAAGTTAGGAAAATGGTTTGTTGCTTGATTTCTCATTTTATATAAGGTGATGTTTTCCAATGGATTTTATATACTAACATGTTCCACTAATCATCATTTGTATTTTTGGCATGAATACTGTAGGAAAGATTCCGGGAAAGAAAACAAGGAGAGACTTTGCCCTAAAGATGCTCATAGCCTGATATGGGCAATGAGGCAGTTTAAAAAATAGCAATATATTGGGCTTCCCTGGTGGCGCAGTGGTTGAGAGTCCACCTGCCGATGCAGGGGACACGGGTTCGTGCCCCGGTCCGGGAAAGATCCCACATGCTGCAGAGCAGCTAGGCCTGTGAGCCATGACCGCTGAGCCTGCACGTGCGCAGCCTGTGCTCCACAACGGGAGAGGCCACAATAGTGAGAGGCCCACATACCACAAAAAAAAAAAAAAAAAAAAAAAACAATATACCCAAAAGAAATATATATATACATTTATATGAATTTATATATATGCCTATATAATAATTAAAATATTAATTGCAGCACTATCAGGATAGTCAAAATCTGAAAATTACCCAAATTTCCCTCAAGAGTAGAATGAATTACTAAGCCGTCTCATAGTTGCATGGTAGAATATAATATAGCCATAAGAATTAATAAATCACAACTACAAGTAGAAACATGGATGAATCTCATAAACATAATGTTGAGTAGAAGAAGCCAGACACGAAAGAGTGTATACTGTATGATTCCATTTATGTAAAGTACAGACAAATGCATCTGTGCTGTTAGAAGTCAGGCAAGTTACCAGTGACTAGTGACTGTAGTGATAGATGGGGACATGAAGTGACCCTCTGGGGTGCTGGTCATTTTATGCTTCTTTGAACTATGTGCTATGTGTACAGGTCATGAAAATTCCTAAGCAGTACATGTATGATGTGTACATTTTTCTATGTAGACATACTTCAATTGAGATTTTTAAAATGAGCAGTATTAAGTAGAAAAAATAAGACACCTTTGTGGAAGAAATGTTTTGTAAGAGTCTGGGCTGTATTTACTAGGTGCCACTGCCTTAGTTTTCCTGATGCATTGACAGGGCTTGGAGATCTGGAGATAGTCATGAAAGAAGAGAAACACAAGCCAAAGCAAAGAAAAAGTGTCGGGTCTCATGTTAACGAAATTTTAAGTCCTTGAAGAGACGTAGGACAAATACAAAGAGGAAAAAACTAAGGTTGGGCCAGACAATGAAAACTTTTTAAATATTATGAATAAGATTTCTATCTTTCTTTAGGTGATGGGAGTTGATGAAAATTTTTGAGCAGTAGAATGGCATAGGTGTGTTTTTGAAATCTAGTGATTGAGTTTGGGATGATGGATTGAAAGGCAGAGTGACTGAAGGGGAAGAGATTTAACCACGCCTCCAGTATTAACAGGGGAACTTCACATGGATCTGTACTGCGTGACTGACGGCAGTGGGACAATGACTGGTGCATAACTGGTGCTCATTAAATATTTGCTGAATGAACACCGATGTAAAGCAGTAAGTGAAGGAATGGGACCTTGCATTAGACTCTGTAAATAGTCATTCTTGAAGAATGAGTTTGCTTTTTCAGTGGTTCATCATTCCAAAGCAGGATCTATTTTTTATAAAGTGATGCCTTTTGAAATTGGGGCTGGAGCACACGGTAAACTCCCACACTCTTAGGTGATAGATCATGGAATCCTAACTGCTTCAAGTCCAAATTATATATAGAAGGCAGCGGTGGGCTGGGTTGTATTATCTGTCTGCTAATTCTGCCAAATGCATTTTGAAGTAAAATACAAATTTCTCTCAGGTAGAATATTGGACCCCTTTCTTGATAATTATCCTAAAGAGAAGATCAACAGGCACAATGTACTTTGGGTGATTTGGTTAGGAATCGTTTGACACTGTAATTTTTTAGTAGTTCTTATCCCGAAGGTCACTAATTCCAGCATTCTGAGAGAGAGATCAATGATGGTAAGTGTGACATTAGTGCTTTCCCTTAGAATTCTGACCGTAGGTATACTTAAGAGGTTTAGGGTCTGTTTTCAAGGAAAAGGTATAGGTTTGTGTTGAATTCCATTTTTCACTTAGTTTTGCTTGTGAGTCCTGGAAAGAACTTGGGAGCATTTGGTGGCGATTGGCTCTGGCCATTTATATCTGAGGAGGGCAGAAGGGGTGGTCCAGCTCCCAAATCCAAGCAAGGATGTGTGCCAGGTGGATCAGGGAGACAACTTATCAGCAAAGTATGTGGGCGGAAAGGATGACAGGATCATCTAATTCTTTCCAGCGAGTGTTTGCTTAACTGAATCTGCTAGATAATTATCTTCATTTTCTCTTTGCTCTTCTCGACACAGTTTAATTGTAGAGGAATGAAGAAGATAGAAAGCTTAGCTGATTCATTATATATTTAGTGGGAAATAGATACAGTTTCAATTCCAACTTGTATTTCCAGACTTTTCAGCCTTCCTGTTTTTGCTTTCCTACTTCCAAACCATCTTCCACATTCTCACTAAAGCTATCTATAATTTTTTTTTTTAATTCAATCATGCCACGTCTCTGCTGAAAAAGTTTAATGTGACAACTGGGGAGGCATTAACTAGCTTTTTGTGGGTGTTAATGGTCTGTTTATTGAATCAACACTCATTGAGGAAAAGAAAAAAATCTATCATAAATGGCAACTTAGAGATAATATGACCCTAAAAAGATTTTAGCTTAGTTTTGTCTTCCTTTGCTGATTATATTTTAAACTATCCAGCCTATGTCAAGGTCTTCAGTAGCAATAATGAATTGCTTCTCTCTGAAACATGTTCTGGAGTTCATTGTAAGGAAATACTGTTGCAATTTAAATACTGATGCAGGAGTAATTGAGGTTGTAAAATGTGTTTTATGAAGCCATGCTGTTATTCTTGTTTATTTACGGGGAGAAAAGAATCTTTGAGTTTGAATTTTCACATAAAAGAGCTGAAAAGTTTACACCCTGCCCAAAAATATATATTCAGAATTTAGGAAGGGAACATAGTGATTAAAAGAAATACCAGGTTCAGTACATGTTAATTATGGAATGAATCAAATAACTTTACCTTCACACATCATATTTATTTCTGAAATCTAAGAGGACTATTTATTATGTTTCAACATGTCACATTTTTGTGGAAATTCTTGTAACGTTTTAAAGAAACTTCTAACATACCCCCCATTCAACTCATAAACCCATAAATGTGGAAACATTTTTCATGTGTCATTATTTAGAATTTTTAAATAATAAGTACATTGGAAATAAAGTTTCACTTGTTTATTGTAACAGAAAACTGAGACACAAGTTCAGAAGAAGATATATGCCAGACAGGAAATGGAATGTTATCAAGGAAAGTTGTTAGTGTTTTCATTAATGTTCCTAATATATGATTTCTCTCATAAAAAATAGTATATGCTGGGTTCATAGTTTCCTTCTTTCAAAGTAAATTTTGCTGTTTCTCTTGGTGTCCATCTCTTCTTTGCAAAGTGATAGACACAAAATCATTTGTAAGTCATGGTTTCCTAAGATATGATTATACAAAGATAAGCAATGCAAATCTGAGGCATCTTGTTTTTTCTTTACCTTTAAAAATGTTTTTCTTTTGCCTCCACAGATTTACTTTCTTAGACTCCATCTAAAAATATTTTTTAAGAAGGAAAAGAAAAGTACCTTGTGACAATTTGCATATGTTAATGCAGATAAGCATCTAGACATCTGGATGGCATTTTAATACCTTATTCTCATTCAAGGAACTAGACCTCACACAGATGGTAGAGACAATTTTAAGAGCATTGTTGTAAGCAAATAAGGCAGCCAGGAAACCAAACACACTCCAAGATAGGCTTTGCCACCAAAGCAGCTTTTTAGTGAGATGTTTTGACTACAAGATTGTATAGCCCTTATCAGTATCTGACAAAAGGAGAGGGACCAGCAGGCAATTTTCTGATGCAAAGCAAAGGGGAAAAAACCTACACTACCGGCATGCATTTTCAGCTTTGAATAATTGAAAGATTAAATGTACTTTTTATGCTTACACAGAATATATGTGTGCGTGTACCCATACACACATACATATGTACATATAACATGTATAAGTATATATACTCATACGTACATTTTAATAAAGTAGGCATATAGGATTTACCAATAAGTTCATCTCTTTCTTCCTTCTCTCCCTAGAGATACCTACAGTCAAATATTTGGCTATTAAAAGCCGGTAGTCTGGAATCTTTTTGCCTGGGTTTAAACCCTGAGTTTAAATCTACAATTAACTAGCTTTGTTGTTTTGAGCAAGTGACCTAGTCTCTTGTTGCATCTGTTCTGTCAAGTCGGATCATGATGGTCCCTGTCTTAGAGGGTTGATAAAAGGATTAAATGGATCAAATACTTAGCACATGCCCAGACCTATCACACATTCAGTAAATGTTAGCAGTTATTATAATTGTTTTGTTTATTTTTTTTTATATTCTACTTTTGAGTCTGGCCATCTGTAATACAAAAACAGTGAACTTGTTCTCTCACATGGTAATAGTGGGTTTCATGGTCTCCTGGGGATGTGATAATCAGGCTCTGGAATCAGACAAACTGTCTTAAACCTGAGTCTTTCTGTTACTAACTGGTCTGTCGTTAAAACTCTGTCAGGGTCAGCTTCTTTATGTGGTAGGTGGGGACAGTACCTAACCGTTTTTCCTGTATGAGAATTCATATGAAGTAAAGCTTTTGGGGACCCCTACGCAGGTCACATGCCTTGTTACTGAGACTTGCATGGCTACTCCTACCCAAAGGAAGAGACATTCTGCAACCATATTTCTCCTTATTCTATCTCTCTGGTAATCACTGCTTAATTTGGGCCAATTTGGATTTGGGATTGAGCGACATTTGTGAGTTGATGCTTAGCTTTATTTTTTTTAAGTATTTTTATTTTGTTTATAAATTTATTGATTGATTTTTGCCTGTATTGGGTCTTTGTTGCTGCACATGGGCTTTCTCTACTTGCGGCGAGCGGGGGCTACTCTTTGTTGCAGTGCGCAAGCTTCTCATTGCGGTGGCTTCTCTTTGCTGCGGAACACCAGCTCTAGGTGTGCGAGCTTCAGTAGTTGTGGCGCTGGGCTCAGTAGTTGTGGCTCGCGGCCCCTAGATCACAGGCTCAGTAGTTGTGGTGCACGGTCTTAGTTGCTCCATGCATGTGGGATCTTCCCGGACCATGGCTCCAACCTGTGTCCCCTGCATTGGCAGGCAGATTCTTAACCACTGTGCCACCAGGGACGTCCCGATGCTTAGCTTTTAAAATAATGGCATTTCATTTGAGCAGCTATGTATTTGTCATGGTTGTCCTTGGTTATGCCAAAAGAAGTAAGAGTTTTTTTAGTAGAGAAAAGCAGAAACGGAAATAGAGGAGTGAAAGCCCATCTGGAAGAGAGAGAAGACAGAGTGAAACAGAGAATAGATAAAGTAGAGTGATTTCCGGGGTTCCATGGCATATCTCAGATTCATTCAAACTGATTTTTTTAATCTACCCACCCAGTATGTGATAGATTTATTTCACTAGTGAATAAAGTATCCCTGATTAAGATGACATATAATTTGACTTTCACTATTAGATCATCTGTGGGACTATACGGTGATGTACTTTATCTTGTCCATGGAATAGAAATGAGCATTCTCAGATTCCATGGAGTTTGGAAATGAACTGACAACTACAGGGAAGGGGAGAGCAGGGATAGCAAACCATTGCTGCATCTGCCGGCACTACCTTATCCTAAACCCTTGACAGACATCATTAATCATACATCACAGCCTCTCTCCTATTGAATAGAGAAGCAGTGTTAGAATGCTTTTCATTGCACAACTTCAGCAAAACACTCAAACTGAGTAAGACTCGAGTGGGATGTGATGTCAGGAACAGGTCAAAGCAAATGGTTTAGGACTAATCCCAGGAAACGCTTTCTAAGTGGGCTGTCCATTCCATGTGATATGTGGGGCAAGTGTAGTTTCTTGAAAAACTGATGGAAGATGGCCATAAATAATAAAAAATATATTGTATATAGTTCATGTCTTTAAGAGGCAAAATGAATTCTGAATGTTAAAGTAGGTACATAAAAACAAAACAAAGCAAGATAGTGATTATTTTACTATGGGTCAAATAAACAGAACAGATAATAAGAGTAATAAGAGGTCATGTGCCCTGAGGACTGGGGAGCCTGGCAAGGACTAACAGATGAGGGATAATCAGAAGGGTATGCATGCGCATCATTGAAAACTCAAGTTGTCTGGGGCAGACATTCATGCCAGGAAACAATGGGAAATAGAATTGACAGGCCAAGCAGGGGACAAGCTGTGGAAGGCCTTGAATGTCATGCTAAGAAATGAGGACTTCATTTGTAGGCAGTGAAGAACATTTGAAGATTTTTGAATATGGAATTGTTGATGTCAGAACTGAGAAGGATGTTACATCAATTGGCCTAGCTCTGTACCTTAAAGCATGAGAAGTTATAGTTGTTTGATAGTAACAGCTGATTATTCATGCTCACAAGTTAAATATACTACTTATGTAGCTGACTATATATTTCCAGGTTTAAAAAAGTGGAGAAAATTGCCCATGGTGATAAGAGGATGTAAGACAACTAGGGCCATACTTTCTAAGGCACTGGTTAAATTCCACCTAATCATCTTAGTAAATGTTTTATAGCTTATTTTATGTATAGCATCATTATCTACTTAGAGCAGTGATTCTCCACCTCAGCACTATTGACATCTTGAGACAGATAATTCTTGATTGGGTGAGGGAGAGCCTGGAGCATCAAAGGATGTTTAGAAGCTTCCCCAGAATTTATCAGTAGATGCCAGTAGCACACCACTCCCATAGTTGTGACAACCAAAAATGTCTACAGACACTGCCAAATGTCTCCTCGGGGTCAAAATCATCCCTGGTTGCTAACCACTGACTTAGAGCATGGATTTCTATTTAAAACTTAAAGAAATAATTCCTTAGATTTCAAAATATAATCTTTACATATAACCATGCAGTGGTTTGCAAGGTAAATTAGAGGAGCTAGAAGTGGAAGACAATAGAATATTCAGGAATGATCATGTTAATCTAGGAGTGAGTTGATGAGGCAATGAACTAGAGCTCTGTGCCGGGGAATAACAAACAGAGGCAGTGTTTCTGGCAACTATTACTATTATTAGTAACAGTAGGAGTGAGTTGCAGGAGGTGTAATGCAACTATTACTAGTAATAGCTGGAGTTGCAGGAAGATTAATGGCAGTAGAAGCAGCATTTATTGGGCACACATAATATTACTTCTCCCGAAAACCCTTTGAAATCATTGTTACTATTATTATCTCCATTTTACAGAGGAGGAAAATAAGGTTAAGGGGTCATTCAAGGTAGAATCAAGAGTTCAACTTATATTGGTTGGACTTCAACAGTCTGTAATGCCTCACTCCTCAAACTGTAAGTTTTCATTGTGAATGGTAAATAGGAAAAGGCCATCAGAATGGTCACCCTCTCTGTTAAATTGGGCCATCCTTCCCAGATCCCATTTGTTTTGTCTAAAGATGTGAACAAAAATGTTTCCCCTTAAGAATGGAATATGCTAGTGCGAGACTTGGAGCGCTATCTCTTCTAGCTGAATTTGATACTGCTACATTGCATTAATTGAGAACATTTACAATGCAAAATGGGCCCATTTTCCAGGGACATATTTTGCATGATTGTCTTTTACTTAAAAATTCATTACACAGATAAAAGTGTGATTGTAATATAACAATCGTAGCCAAATTATGGTATAAAGAAACTTGTTAAAAATAGACAAAAGTAGTTATAAAATTTTAGATGTTATAAAACCTATTTCTTACTGTTAGTACTGTAAATTTTTTTATATTACCCTAAAGACTTTTTGTAGACATCATTTTATGCCCATAACTTCCTTTCACAATTCCAGCATGCTCCTGAATATAACAAAATAAATCAGTTAGTCTCATAACTGATTAACGTTTTGTGGAATCTCCAAGCTGGCCACTTCTCTCCTTTCATTTGGAGATAAAACACCTTTTGTTTACTTCTCTATAACACAGAAACTCCTACATTAAGCCCAAGTAGGAGAAATAAAAGGAAAAAAAAAACCCAGACACGACTATTTGGAGTTGGTTGGAAGCGTGTCCAGATGACCTTTAACATAGTGTTGGGAAAATACAGATGCCTATCTTGGAATCGGCAAATAAATTAAGCTCATGGTAAAATTCTAAATTTCTGACTTTAGAGGTTTGTTATATATGTCAATTGAAATATAAGCTCAAGAGCAGGAGATAAAAAGCAGGGTTCAAATATGAGACCTGTTTAGCTTCTCTCAGCTTTAGTTTCTCAATCTGTGAGGTGGTAATAAAATATGAACCTCACAGGATATTAAAAGAGGAATGAGATAATGTATATAAAATGCCTCCGTAATGTCTAGCACAAAGCATAACAAATATGGTTACTTTCCTCTGGTAACAGAGCTATTGACCAATTTCTACAGTCGTCATTAAGCAAGAGTAGTAAACCTGGACATGTAAAGCTGTTGTAATTTCAGTCCAATACCCAATATTTATGGAAAGACGTGGCGTATTTTTCTCTCCCAAACACCTGTTGAGGTGGTCTTTAACCACTAAATGGGTCAATGACCTGTCTTCTATTGCAAAATTCAGTCTGTATTACCAGTAAAGGATAAACACTTAGGCACGTAAGAAATTCAGGTATGTGACCCTTGAGTGTGCAGTCATAAGTGGGCCGTGTAAGTGTCATCACGTGAAGGCTTTCTAGCCTAGCCATTGGGATCCTGACAACCTACATTCTAGATCCTAAGTTTGTGTTTATTGAAAATTCACCAAGCAAGACATATTTCAATACCTTTTCCATTTTTATTATCAGTCTCCATAATTTTAATTATGCATAGGATAAATAATAGGAATAAAACAGCATGATTCAAAGCACGGTATTTATGTACATTCCTTGTGAAAAACACAACTGAAAGGTTAAGAATAAAGTTGACACCTATTTAAAAAATGGCTTGAAGCAGGCTGGCGTATAGTTAAAACTATTGCTGTGCGAAGAAATCACACTCACTTTAGTATTTTGGTATGTTTTCTTTCTAATAGAGAAAAAACACACCTTGCAAACGTGCTACGTTTATCCTTATTTCTCTCTGGATGAGGCCTCCTTTTCCATTTTATTAAACACTTTGCAGAAGTGTGCACTGTATTTGGAATTTATTAGATTTCATCAAATGGCAGGTGGTTATGAATTTTGTTTCCAAAAAGGAGACCTCAGGGCTATTCCATATTAAAGGCTTTATTCCCTTTTGGTAGAAACATGCAAATCACTTGTTTTTGCTAAAAAAAAATTATGAAACATTTCTTCCCTTATTATTTTCCTTGGGAATAACAGTTCCTATTACTCATAATTGTAAATGCGATTGCCATCTTGAAGTTTATGTTCATGGGAATAAGATATTTTTGGACATTTTAGGGATATCAAGCCTAGGAAAATCTAGTTTTTATTTGTAATTTGTATGTATATACCATATGTTAATTGGACTATCATGAAAGCTACTTCAAATTTGACTCTATTATTCATCTTCTGGGGGCACAAAATAGAGTGAAAGGTAAATTTAACCAGAGCAATTGACTCTTCATTGAAATTATGATACAGTTGAAGAATAAAGACACATATGCGTGAAGAAACAATATGTGAAGTAAAACATCGTTAAATAGAATCTATTGCTATCATAAAGTACAAAAATGTTTGAAACAGGAAAGATCTGTACTTTCAGTTTGAATGACAGTAAAATGTCAGCAAAAAAAGCAGGACTGGGCTTCCCTGGTGGCGCAGTGGTTGAGAATCTGCCTGCCGATGCAGGGGACACGTTGCTTATGTGATTTATGACTTCGTCAGGAGGAGGGAGAAAGTGTGTGCAGCATGCCAAACATACTGACCATAGAACCTCTGTTCTTGTGGAACACCTTGAGGGACTAGTATCCCATTGGACACACTTTGGAAACTGTGGTCCCACATAAATAACAAGGGTCAACCAATGTTACCTGAAGTATCAAATTAATTTTGCCTGGAGAGATGCTACCTTAATTGGGAGAGTTCATATACTCCACCTCCCCAAGCCCCAAATTGTGGAACTTTTAGAGTTCCAGATGACTGCGGGCATTCATCTACTCTGACATGGCAATTGGCAAATAAAATAATGGAGACTTTGAGAAATGGGGTCACCTGACCAAATACCAGAATTAGAACTCTCACACCAGTCTCTAAATTTGGTCTTGCCACTTTCCACTAGTATTTATCAAATTTAGGACACTGTGGAGTTTTAAAAACTAGATTCAAAAATATATACACACAAAGCTCACAGAGGTAGATGGAGATCCCATTTGCTTCACTGCTAAGACTTTGGCTAGGCTTATATTACGTCTATTGGAAAGAAATGAATTTGCCCTTTTTACAACTCAATGTGGAATCCAAGAATTCACTGCCCTCAAAATTTGACTTTTTTTCCCCATAAAACTGGGTTCTAAAAAAAGATCTCAGTATAAAAATGAACACAGAGTGTTGTGCAGGTGTGTTTGCCCTTGGTAACACACACAGCTGTGCCTATCAAACACAAAAATTACGGTATTTAATTTTGGAAAATTGCTAACGGCAGGCAGGAAAGTCACCTTCAAATATCACTCAGGAAGAAACAAAGATGTCATGAACAGTATTATTTTTCCAAATGTTTCCAGGCTAGAGTTGCATTCCGTGCCCTTCCAGAACCACTGAACAATGAAATGGGTTGGAAGTTGCCAAGCACATACAGCTGTGTGTCTGTTCGCCTGGGGTGTCTGCTGGGGGCTGAGGGAAAACAAGGTTAGAAAGTAAGGATTGAAAGTAGTGGCAATCCATCCATTAAATGCCCATTCTGCTGGTCCACATGAATTCCTAGTTGGAATTCATATTATACTGCAGTCTTCACTTACTTTTCACTACTGTTCCTCATTTTTTATCCCTCACCTTGTCAGTGCTCAAACAGCAGTGTCTCATCGTGGTGCAATTATTCATTTGGCAACTCCAGGCAGTTGTTGCCTGTGGAGAATGTGTCGTGGCACAGAACACCTACAGGCTTATGAATAATTGGTGGCCGAAGTTAACCGATTATTTAGAGGCAGTTAGATGAGTCATGTATTTAAGCACTTGTCTATCCACATGTAGAGGATTCTTTTTTCCCCAGTGAAATTTTACTAGGGGGAGATGTCCTAGTTCCAGCAACATATGTGGACTGGAATAGGTTCAAAGGTTCTCTTCCAGTATTTCAGGTGTAGTACATCAGTGTTAACACCAGCTAACTACATGGCAGATAAATAAAGACTGGGACATCACAGAAGTAACCAGCCTTGCATAGAGAGTCCTGCTTTTTTAAAAAATATCTTTTTAAATTTATTTATGGCTGTGTTGGCTCTTCGTTTCTGTGCGAGAGCTTTCTCTAGTTGCGGCAAGTGGGGGCCCCTCACTATCGCGGCCTCTCTTGTTGCGGAGTACGGGCTCCAGAGGCGCAGGCTCAGTAATTGTGGCTCACGGGGCTAGTTGCTCCGCGGCATGTGGGATCTTCCCAGACCACTCTAAAAGTTCCACAATTTGGGGCTTGGGGAGGTGGAGTATATGAACTCTCCCAATTAAGGTAGCATCTCTCCAGGCAAAATTAATTTGATACTTCAGGTAACATTGGTTGACCCTTGTTATTTATGAGGGACCACAGTTTCCAAAGTGTGTCCAATGGGATACTAGTCCCTCAAGGTGTTCCACAAGAACAGAGGTTCTATGGTCAGTATGTTTGGCATGCTGCACACACTTTCTCCCTCCTCCTGACGAAGTCATAAATCACATAAGCATTTTAAGGCTCTCAGAAATCCTACAGAAAAGAAAATTAACTCTGTTTGATCCAATCTTTCTCAAACTTAATTGGCCTTATGTGTTAATGTCGTCTTTCCTTATCTGGCATCCTTCCTTTGCCCCTGCAAGTTTACTCTTCATCCTTCTCCATGTTTTTCTGTGTTCATGGAACTGCCCTGTGTGGGTTGTAACATTGGGTTTCCTTTCCACTGGTTTGTGGTTGTGCAGCAATGAAGAGCACCCTCTGAAGAAAGGAGGGAGGGAGAATGTGTCTGAAAGAAGGGAAATTAAGCCTTTTAATTCCCTGGCTTCCTCCTTACATGCTGACCGTGTCCTTACATCAGAGATCACACTTCCGGTCCGGTGGCCCTCTGCACACAGCTCTTCCTCTAGGTTCCTGCAAACTGTTCTCTCGCTGCCTCCTTTCAGGTAGAGGCTGGAAACACACTCCTTTTAGGTTACCGGCTTGTCTTTGACTTTTCCTAAAACTTGCCCACATCTTTTAAAATACTTCCTGTTTTAGACTCTTCTCAAATCATCCATTTTGAGTCTTTCTGTTTTCTGCTGGAACATTGAACGATACACATAGTATCGTTTTTACCTCGCTGGTTCATGATATTTTGATGGAAATACAAATTACTACCCTTAAAGTGAGGACAGTTCTTGTGGTATCAAAGTGTCTGGAACATTGTAGTTTTATCTGATTTATACAGCTAATTATAATTATTCAACCACCTCTCTATGTGTAGACCGTAAGGCCATGTCGGTAAAATCAGATACTCCTAAATCCTATCAGAGCTTATTTCACTCCTGTGAGCCTTCCTTTTGCTCTTATTGGATCTTACTGTTACCTAGTAGTGATAGCAATTTAAATAGTCAGACATCAGGAAGTTATGCCATTTATTTAAAGTAGGATCTTTATTTATTTTTTTTTATACAGCAGGTTCTTATTAATTATCTATTTTGTACATATTAGTGTATATATGTCAATCCCAATCTCTCAATTCATCCCACCGCCACCCCCCAACAAATAATTATTAAGCATATATTTTTTGTGTGTGTCTAGCACAAATCTAGGTTTCGGGAATAAAAAGGTAGAGAAAAATTAATATGATCGTGGAGCATCGCAAAGAAGCCTGCATTCTCTCCACCACAACAATGATAACAATACCAATACTAAACAGAATGATAGCTAATACTTAACATAGTTCTAAGTGCAATGAAGGGTTTATGTAGTCTGAGTACTTTATCTGCGTTAACGTATTTAGTCTTCCCTAAAACCCTATGAAAAGGTACTATTATCATCCCTATTTCACAAATAAAAAAATTGTGACAGGGCTTCCCTGGTGGCGCCGTGGTTGAGGGTCCGCCTGCCGATGCAGGGGATGCGGGTTCGTGCCCCGGTCCGGAAGGATGCCACGTGCAGCAGAGTGGCTGGGCCCGTGAGCCATGGCCGCTGAGCCTGCGCGTCTGGAGCCTGTGCTCCGCAACGGGAGAGGCCACAGCAGTGAGAGGCCCGTGTACCGCAAAAAAAAAAAAATTGTGACAAGGCAGAATAAATGAATCTGTTCAAGGTTACCCTGCAGGTTAATGATGGAGCCGGATTTACATCACATGCAATTGCTACAGAGGAAGCATAATTAATCATGAAGACAGGGCAAAAGCAAGACTTGACTAAGTTGACATCCAAAGGATGAAAAGGTGAAGAGCGAAGAGTGTAAGGGAAGAACTTGTGCAAATGTCCTCAAAGAACTGAAAATAGAACTACCATATGATTCAGCAAACCTCTCTGTATATATATAAAAGAATTTATAAAAATAAATTGAAGTCAGGATCTTGAAGAGAGATTACCACTCCCATGTTTATTGCAGCACTGTTGACAGCAACAAAGATGTGGAAGGAACTAAATGTCCACCCCAGCTGATCGGACACAGAAAAACAAAGGGTGTTCACCGACAGTGGAATACTATTCAGCCTTAAAAAAGAAATTCTGCCATGTTTGACAACATGGATGAAGCTTGAGGACATTATGCTAAGTGAAATAATCCAGCCATGGAAAGATAAATACTGCATGATTCCATTTAAATGAGGCGTCTAAAATAGTCGCATTCATAGAATCAAAAATAGTGGTTTGATTCCTCATTCCTCTCCTCCCAGTCTCCTCCCAGGGACTGGGGGACGAGGAATGAGGAGCTACTAATCAACAGGTATGAAGTTTCAGGTGAGCAGTATGAATAAGTTCTAGAGATCTTCGGTATATCGTACTTACAGTCAAAAATAATGTGTTGACTTAACAAGCTAAGAGGTTGGATCTCATATTGAGTTCTCACCACAATAAAGTATAATTTAAAAAATTTCTATGACATTCCATCATCCAGAGCAGAAGGTACTTAGGCCAGTCAAAATGTAGTTGTTAGGTAGCTGTCTGTACAAAAATGTACTGTACACAGTCTTCGTGGCCTGATATTTAGCAATGTCAACATCATGCATGGGGATATGGTTACAGACCTTCAATTGAAAAATTTGCTTCTTGTGTCAGCAACATATTTTTTTAACCGGATTATTGGATTATTGAAGGAATTAAAGTGAAAACAAATTGAGTTTCAGAATAAAGACTATTTCCACAGTTAGTGAATGTTCTGTTTGTTATTACTGAAGAAGTAAAGAACTCTTTACTGTCCTGACCGTATTCTCTTGTATAAGTCACGATACAAGTTTCTTACCGTTTCTAAGCATATGGGATATCGTTCTTTACACTAGTGTGCCTTTATATTAAGCCTCATCAGTTCCTGGCAGCAACTTTTTCCCAACCCTGCTGAATGTGCAATGCTCTCCCAGAAAGACATCCGTGTAAGAGTGTCATCTCAAACGTAGCAAAAATCGGTTTTTCTATGATACAGGGATAACGTGCTTTTGAGGACTCCTTCTCGCTTCCCTGACAATGCTGACAAGCAGAGGAAATTAAATGTTCCACCTTTCTAGGTTCAGAAAAATACCCATTGGAGTGCTAGGAATGGACATAGCAAAGTATCACTTCTGAGAAACCCAAGCCCCTGGATATTGAAAGGACTAGAGGGGGGAAAGGCTACCACTTTTTGAAGTAGTAGTTACTTTTGATCTTACCCCTTTGCGTGCTTACGGCAGAGGAACTGTCCCCCACCCTTGCCTTTTACAGATGGCCTGGAGTGTGAAGAAAGGGACAAGGGTAAGTGACATGGTGCCAGAGGGAAATCCCAAAGATGTCTGCATTCTCTCGGGTTGCCATGGCAAGGATATCAGAGCTTCTCAAGAGTCATGTTTATTCTACAGAAGTTAGTTCGGGCTTAAATCATCTTGTCAGTGTTCCACAAGGACCACACCCACAGGGAAAGGGAACCCCAGCCACAAGAGTGTGGAGGGTAGATTATTTGGGACAGAGTGATGCTGGGAACCTGGAGACAAGAATGTAGAACTGTAATAATTGGATTGCATCACAGAAATACTCATGCTGAGCTTCATCTTTCACCAAAAATGATTGGGGAAAAAAAAAAAAAAAGATGTCCGCTCTAGGCAGATGGGGGTAGAAGGCTGCTCTAGACCCAGAATGTTAGATTCAGATTTACCATGTAACGGGATTCACGGGTGTACGTAGCGGCACTGAGATTTCTGGTTGGAATTGGCTACCTTAGCGAAGGTCAAAATTTGGAAGGCTGTTTGTAAAATGGCTTAGTGTAATGTACTGTTGGAGACTGATTAAGAGAGCCACTGGTCTGTGGTTTTCTAGGAGGGAAAAAGAACATTGCTTATCTGTGTATAACTCAATTAAGAAGTTTTACTCAAACACAGTGATTAAAAAAAAAAAAAAACTGCCCTTCCCAAGAAACACATATTTCATTTCATATTTAATAAAATTCTCTCTTTGCCTGGGCAGCTAGGAAGTTTGGATCCAGGCTTCTTTTTGCGGGCCTCTCACTGTTGTGGCCTCTCTCGTTGCGGAGCACAGGCTCCGGACGCGCAGGCCCAGCGGCCATGGCTCACGGGCCCAGCTGCTCCGCGGCATGTGGGATCTTCCCGGACCGGGGCACGAACCCGCGTCCCCTGCATCGGCAGGCGGACTCTCAACCACTGCGCCACCAGGGAAGCCTAGATCCAGCCTTCTTTATACTCTGTCACAGCACCTGTTACAGTTAGTATAGTTGCCTTTTTATTGCAACAACTTTTTCACATTTTGTGTTAATTTTTTCTGTCATGTTCTATTTGGCTACCATCTGTCTGTGTATCTATGTATGTATTTATCTGTCTGTTATACCAAACTCTTTTTGGAAGTGTTGATATCTAAATAAATTTAATAATATTTATTAAATACACTTCTTTTGTTCTTGATTTATTCATCTATCATAAATACAGTTTGGAAATAGAAATTTGTAGATAAAAGTTACATATATATTGATCATGCCCTTATATAAAAATATATATATACATATACGAAACTCTAATCATATACATGTACATGTACATCTATGTATGGGACTTGTAGTAAATTTCTTTTGGTTTCTTATTTGTAAACGTAAATCTCACAACTCTAAGCTCCCAACACAGTTGGAAATACCATTTATCTACAGAATTCTTCTGCTGGTGTTTTGCTCCCAGGGAAGCTGAGAAAATAAAGAGTTCAGTGCCTTTAATGTTTCTGCTTTTTATGTTCATCATAGTGTCTGCTTTTAGCAAACACCCCCTCACATTAAAAGTTCGCTTCATATGCAACCTTAGGAATTTCCTTTGGTAGCCCGGCCCTAAAAAGTTGCCCCAGAATTACACACATGCCATTGAAAGATCTATTTGTGCTTTTCTTTTGTTTTTGTTTTTTTTTTCATTTCAGCTGAAAGTATACTTCCTCTAAAGTGCACATTTGCAATAGGCATATATTACTGATGGCAGAAATAAATTTCGATGCAAATTCATATTGTTCTTGTATGTGGTAAAGTGACAGCCTTTTGGAAATCATGTACCCAAAACTCCAGGGAATCTCAGATCTATTATCGATTTCATGCATGGTGAGACTTTTATTTTAGTGTCCCCTATCTCTCATTTTTTGTTGTTTTTTTCAGTCTGTTAGTATTATCCATGCCCTTTGAATCGCCCAAGAGTTTGTCTAAGACTCCTCCTGGGTAGATGACATACTCATATGTGACTATATAATTGAATTTTGACATATGCCAAAAAAGTTGTAAAGTAGATAAGAGAGAAAGTACTATAAATAGATATTTAAAAGAAGGGAACAGATGGCCTCTTTGTGAAGATGTTCAGATACAGCCAAAAAATGACAAACAGATGGTTCACACATGTGGGGTAGGTTGATGATGGGACCTGGAGCTGGTGGGGTAGAATGGACAGAGCTCCAACATTTCCTGAAAAACTGAAGTTTAGATTGTCAGAGGAAAGCCCTACAGACTACATGAAAATACAGACAAACTTAAAAACGTGGCGCACTCCATATCATCTTCCTAGAAACCTGCATTTCATTGTTCCATCAGTAACTAAGTAACTTACACTTAACTGTTGAGGAGGAAAATTTTAAATGTGAGGATGGTAGGGCAGATGATGTACAAGCATCTCACCTTGTTCACCCCTCAGTTAGTGCTGACTTAGGTTTACTTCTTGTTCAATATTGGCATAGCCTTGTTTGTTTATTTTACAAATCAAATATTAAGAATATTTAAAATATACCAGCTTATTTCCCATACATATATGTTGCTAGTTATTTCTGCTTATAGGGAGTATGTGGATATTTTAGGAGAATAAAGGGTCAGTGAGCTCTGTCCTCTCTTAGGCACCACTTTCTGTGTTAGGTAATGCTCCAAACAAAGAAACAGACAAACCTGTTTTCTTTTCAAAAATAATTACAAAGGCAATGCTTGAATGCTATAGTTTAAACAATGCAGAATCATATAGATTGAAAAGTGCCCCCTGCACCGTTATCTTCTTCCTATTCAAAATCTGTATTCTAATCTTCCATGGCAACCACTGTTATCATTGCAGTACATATTTTATTCTATCAGTTTCTATGAATTTACATGTGTGTATGCATGTCCAAATTCACATATATGGATTTTATTCTAAATTCAGTAATTTCTGTTCATGAGCTTTTTTCTCTTAATGATGTCTTTAGAGCTTTATACAAAAATCTAACCCCTTTGGAGAAAGGTTTGCATATTATTTCATAAAATGGAAGTCCTATAATCTGTGAAATATCTGGCATATTTCCATTTAAGAAAATTTATTACCACCCATCCTTCATTGAGCGAGCACGAACGGACGGATTTATGATCACGTGTGGAAAACGAAAGCAGAATTTTTAGGTGAATACCAAAAGTATAACTCTTAACTTTTTTTCATAGACAAATTGGCCTTTTTAATTTCTGTTTCTCTCCTCTGTATGTATTCTGACGTTTTTGTGTAATGTGAAAAAATAATGCTCAGAAATATACAGTAATCATATGGAAAAAGTCTGGGAGTTTACAGAGACCAACCTAAAGAGCAACTCTGATAGTACTTGTGTCTTCTGTTGTTTTGCTTACTGATCTGCAAGGAATTTGAATCATATGGGACACATTTTAAAGAGTCACATTTTTTTTTTCCTATGAACTGATCTGTGTATTCAGGCATGTCACCTGCCCAACTGGGGCAAAAAGAAAGGTTGATACTCAGAAGACTGATACTGGGCTTCCCTGGTGGCGCAGTGGTTGGGAGTCCGCCTGCCGATGCAGGGGACACAGGTTCGTGCCCTGGTCTGGGAAGATCCCACATGCCGCGGAGCGGCTGGGCCCGTGAGCCATGGCTGCTGAGCCTGCGCGTCCGGAGCCTGTGCTCCGCAACGGGAGAGGCCACAACAGTGAGAGGCCCGCGTACCACAAAAAACAAACAAACAAACAAAAAAAGAAGACTGATACTGACACCCCCTTGAATATATATCCCCCTGGGAACTTGCTATATTAATTGGACACAGTGATTAAAATCACCAGATTTTATTTCTGTTTTACTTTACTTGACCTGCGGAGGCACAGCTTTCATTTTTCCTGTCCATGCTTCTGGCTTCTGTCTAGCTACTATCCCATAATTTTTTTCTGTTAATCCCCACATTATTCATGGTCTTTATTACGCCACTCCTCTGTAATTAATTTCTCAGGGTTCTAAATGAGAGCAGATTTATCTTCGGTTTCATTTAGATGTGCTTTGTCCCTAAGTAACACAACTCTTGAAAAGATAGATTTGGTTGATTTATGTGGAAATGAGACCCATAATTCTTTGCAGTAAATATGCCTGACTCTCATTCTTAAAACTCTTATTTCGGAAGTTTCTAGTTGTATCCTAAAAGAGATTTTAGATGTGATGGATATTTTAGAGGGTATGTGCTTTGGATCAAGCAACTTTCACAACGCATTGTTTTATTAGTAAAACTTACTGAGTGTATGCAAGTGAAACTGAAATGAGAGCCATGCTTTTTATCATAGGAAGAAGAAACAACCCATATCTTAAGTCTAAATCTATTTAAAAAAAAAAGAATTCCAATATTTTATATATGCATAATGGTTTCCAATTTAAAAATACTATATTAGCTCGATAGGGACCGCAACTACAATATGGTGGAATATTAATATTTTAATTTTTAAAGAAGATAAAATTGACTTGCCAGTATGCCACAGCTACCTGCCCTAGGATTCTGGTGTTTTCCTTCTTCTCTGGCTTCTAACAGGTTGACAAACTATTTCTTAGTTTTAATTGCCTTATTCCAGGAGTGTCAGTAATGAACAGAAGCAGCAACTGTTCCCTGCTTATTTGTGTATATAGATTCATATCATTTTTTAATTAATATATTTTTTGACTTTTTCAAACTTCTTTGTAGTTTCCTTCAATAAATCATGAAAGGGAGCATATGTGACATTTTTGCCCAACATAACCCTATATTTCCATCAAGTTGGCTTATTTTCAGTGTACACTTTGTTTACACATTCTATGTCTTCGTTAAATGAATGAATGTAGGGCTTCTACAGTATTTAAATCATTTTGTACATGGTCTCTAAATGACCTATCTATACATTCTTATCACCTCAAGCTCCAGTATTTTGATAGCATTTGTTGAGTATTCATTTGTTATAGCAGCATATTTCCTGAATAAACATTTTGATTTAAAACTTTGTGCATTGGAGGAAAAAGTAAATATGCTTAAATATCAACCATTTTATTTCTTCTGATATAGCTTTGTCTATTCTGATATAGTTCATGCCAGAATACAGTTTAATAGCCACGTTACATACTTTCACTTTCCACAGATAAACTATGGTTTGATTCAAAATTTTGCAATTATTGAACTTCATAGTTGATACTTTGTAGCAGGGACTGCTCAAAGTTTTGTATTTTCATTATAGTTAAAGGGTGCTATACACATTTTCCTCTTTCTTTGCTTGTTTGAAGCTCCTTATGTGAAACGTTATTATATGTATAACCTCAGCAAACTTGTGTGTGACTACAGTATTTATAAATTAACAACAGTGGTACTGTCATTCATGCTTTTAAGGCAGAAGACATTGTCTATCCTTAGTACTTGTTTTGTTCCCCTTATTTGGAGTTTAAAAAATGCTCTTGGGCTTCCCTGGTGTCGCAGTGTTTGAGAGTCCGCCTGCCGATGCAGAGGACATGGGTTCGTGCCCCGGTCCGGGAAGATCCCACATGCCGCGGAGCGGCTGGGCCCGTGAGCCGTGGCTGCTGAGCTTGCGAGTCCGGAGCCTGTGCTCCAAAACGGGAGAGACCACAACAGTGACAGGCTCGTGTACCGCAAAACAAAACAAAAACGCTCTCAAAAGGTAAATGCTTGGTTAATAGGTCTAAAAACACTTTAAATTTCATTGGAATACCACTTCTGAATGGTGCTGTGGGCAGTTTCCACTCAGTCAGAATATTTGTCTTCAGTTTCCTTAGTTACTGTTCGTACATTGATTGGATTTCCTGCTTCTTTTGTTATGTTTATTAACCACAAGTTGAATCATTCTATTTCTGAACTCTATCAGTTTCTTTTGCATGAGTAAACTACAGTTAGTTAAGCCATTTTTCCAGTTTACTCTCCTGACATACACTTGTATAACAGTATTTTTTCCCTGTCACATGAATTGTGCCCTTTGCAAATACCATTGATATTTTTCTCTGCCATTTCTTACTTTACCACAGCCTTTATTATTTCATATTCTATTTTTAGGGGTCATTTATGTTTTTCTTTTAAATAGTTTCTCCAGGGTGAATATCTTTGATAGATTTTGTTCACGTCTTTATTCTTTTTTGTATTAGTTGTTTTATCTGGATCTGACGCTTCCCCCCTTACTTTGCCAATAATTTTTGAAGTTTCTCATTGATACTTAATATTTTTCTTCACTGTATAATTTTTCATGTTATTTTTTGAGTTTTCTTAGGACATGGCAAAATGTACTTCATTTATGGGAATATTCCATGTCTTTCAACTTCAGTAAAATTTATGCTTATTAATAATTTCCTTTTCCTATAACACTGGCAATGGGATGAAACCAGACATCTGTTTCTTTGCGCTATCAGCATATTTAGGAATTGGCAGAACAGTTTGAAATTTTTCTAAAAACGATCACAGTACCTTACAGATTTTCATCTTTATTTTTTAATAGCAACATAAATATGCATTACATTTGCCCTTTAATCAAGTGTTTGTGAGTCAAGTAGACTTACCAAGACTTAGATGGTTCTGAGGAGAGACTGCATTTCTCAGTCTAGTATACGAAAAAAGAAGTTAAACTATTGTTAGGAAGAAGAAAATATCATCCATACCCGATGTCATGTGCATTCTTTCTGGTCTCCAGGATTTTCTTAATCTTTAAAATGGGGATATTACTATACTTTTCCCACCAAGCTACCAGAGAGGGCCTTTGGGAGGATCGGACGAAATAATTTGTTAAACATTTTACTTCATGGCTTATCTACTGTTAGTAATATGTTTATCCTTTTATATATAATATATATTATGTGATAGGATTTCATAGAACTATATCATATATATATACATATAACATATGTATATATTTAAACATTATCTTATAATGAAAACAAAATGCAGTGGCAGCTATAGATTTTGAGATGTGATTTGCTAATTTTGTGGTCTTGAATGATTTCTCCAATCATGACAAAGTACACAGTGATTAGAAATACAAACGTCATCCATTCTTTTGATAGAGTACCCAGGCTTCTGTAAATCTGGGGAAACTCTCTGATCATTATTGGCTTTCTAATTCCCCTTCAAGGCAGCTATACATTAGGCTATTGTCATATTACAATTTTCTCCCAAAGAATTGTTCACATTAGTACTTTCTAAAGTTAAAATGGCCTTGGATTTGGTCTTGCTTTCAATGTGAACTGGTCTATGGGTCAGAGATTAATTGCCAGCAGTGTTCCTAAAAACACTATGAAAATAATTTTTAGCAAAATACTCCATTTAATGTAACAGATTTTTGGTGTTTGTGATAAAAATGTTCATGTTGAGTCCTATTTCTCCGCACTTAATTAGCTGGATATTTCGATATGTTCTGTAGATACCTCAATTTTAATATGGCCAAAAACTATCTCTAAATCTTTCTCTCCCTCCAAACTGTTTCTCTCCACTATTTTTAATTTTGGTTACTCTATCTGTATTTACTCACTATCTCAAGCTTAAAATCTCAGAATTATCATTGACTACTTCCTTTATTCATTCCTGTAAAGTCCTTTTGACTCTACTTTCTAATGCTTCTCAAATGTGATCTCTCCCCTTCTTGCCCTTTGCCAGTGCTTTGTTTTAGGTAAAGTTTACCTCTTACCTGGACTATATCTGAACATTTGATTTACCTCCCTATTCTCAGTTTTTCCTTAGCCTCCCATCCCTGGATGTTTCATTCTATCCTCTACATAGTTCCCCAAATTACTTTTCCATTATAAATTGTCATCATTTTTGTATATTTAAAGGATTCCAATGTAAGATCATTGGCCATTAGGGAAATGCAAATTAAGCTACAATAACATACTACTCCACATTTACTAGAATAGGAAAACATACTGACCATACCAAGTGCTGGCAAGGCTGTGGGGCAATGGGATCTTCTCTACATTGCTGGCGGGAATGTAAATTGATATATCCATTCTGAAAAAACAGTTTGGCAGTCTTTTTTTTTAAGTTAACTATACACTTACCATGTGACACAGAAATCACATTCTTGGGTATTTATCTCAAAGAAATGAAAAGTTATGTTCACATAAAAACCACACACAAAAAACAAACAAACAAACAAAAAATACACAAAAATTTATACAAGCCCTAAACTAGAACAACTCAATTTTCTTTCAATAGGTAAATGAATAAACACAGTGTGGCACATCAGTACAACAGAATACTTCTTAGCAGTAAAAGGGAACTATTAATACACACAACTGGGACATGTCTCAAGACCTTATGCTAAATGGGGAAAAAAAGCCAATTGCAAAAAAAGTTACCTAGTATACGATTCCAGGCATATAAAAGTCTCAAAATGACAACTGTAGTGATGGAGAACAAACTGATGATTGCTAAGGGTTATGGTTAGGTGAGGTGGAGAGTGTGACGATTAAGGAATAACAGGAGGGAGTTTCTTTATGATGATGATGATGGAACAGTTTTGTATCCTGATGGTGGTAACCGTTACCTGTATCTATATATGTGATAGAATTTCATAGTGGTATCCCCTGAGGGATGAAAGGGGACTTACAAAAGCTGATGAAATCTGTATAAGGTCTGTAGTCTAGTTAGTAGTATTGTACCAGTGTTAATTTTCTGGTCTGGACAGTGTTACTTGGTTACACAGGTATATGAGAATCTCCATACTATTGTCTTTTATTTTTTAAAAAACTGCACTCTTAAAATTTGTTCATCTTAGGCCCTTTTGAAGTAAACTGTTGTTAAAAGAGGGGGAAACAAGGCTTCTGCAGATTCCTCAAAGCCAAGAGAGATAAAACCCAACCTCTTACCAAGGCATAATCCAATGTAAATTGGATTATCCATTGTTAATCCAGTGTAAATCCAAATTATTTTTAAACTCCGGGAACAACATTCCTCTTCATTCTCACGAGTAGTTTCTATCTTGACCACCTGAAAACCCTCACAGCTATGCATGGGATTCCTTCTTCCACCCTCTTAGGGGCAGATTCCTACTCACCTTTCAATACAAGGGTCGATCGCCTATTGCTTGTAGTTTTTCGCAAACCTCAGTTGCTGCTTCTCCTCTGTGCCCCATCACACGCTGTCAGACTTCTACCTGTGAACTCACCACATTCGCTGGGTTTTTTTGTTTGCTTGTTTAAGCAAGCGTAGCTTTCCTCCACTAGACCATGAACTTAGGATACAGCACCTTGCTATTTCACTTTCAGCCCAGAGGAAACTCTACATTGGTCCATTGAAATAACAAACACAATATAACTGAGTTCATAATTTAGCCCCCAATAAATTAATGTTTCCTGTGTTTTTCTCAAACTTTCACCCTTAGACTTTGTTAAAAGAAATATTTTTATTTTCTCCCACCCATGATTCAAGTCTACTTTGCATTGTTGTTTCTGACCTTCCTATTCTTCAGTGATTGGCAGAACGTAGTGATTTTCGGATACAGTTTTAAAAGCAACCTATGTGGATCTAATAAACATTAATGCCATCTGTGCTTTTCTATAGCCCAGGGAAATTCTATCTAGAGTTACAGAACATTTTCAAATAGTGTTAGAAATATCTACAGTCGCCTTGGAGTCCATGACATTTTATTTGCCAGATATTATGTCCATAGCATCTAATGCCTGCTGTTATGTGCTATTATAGCCACAATTTTTAAAACATTTGTTTTATATATAGTCTCTTAGGTCAAGCTCTCAGGAAGTCATCTTAGATTATGTCATTTTGATATGATAGAATCACTTTCCAGAAATGACCATAGTGACAACATGAAAGACAATAGGACTTCGATATAGGAAACAAAAGCAGAACCAATAAATAAATTTTGCATGAAGCAAATTATGTGTTAAGTTGGACACCACAATTAGTAATACTATGGTGATGCTTACAAATTTCAAACTTTTTTTTTTTTTTTTTTTTTTGCTATACGCGGGCCTCTCACTGTTGTGGCCTCTCCCGTTGTGGAACACAGTCTGCAGACGCGCAGGCTCAGCGGCCATGGCTCACGGGCCCAGCCGCCCCGCGGCATGTGGAATCTTCCCGGACCGGGGCACGAACCCGTGTCCCCTGCATCGGCAGGCGGACTCTCAACCACTGTGCCACCAGGGAAGCCCGAAATTTTAAACATTTATTCAGCCACATTCCCAAACATACTCCCGTCATCAGACAGCCAAGGTCTCTCCCTCCCTCTTTTTGACTTTACTATAGACAGCATAGAGTACGTGCAACATGAGTTTTAGTCAAGACAGTATGATTCATAGACTTTCCAAAGACTTTCCAGCCACATTTCTTACCCTCGATTATGAGGCTGTACATAAAGGCTTTGGCTGTATCTTTCCTTTGCTCCTTACACTTCAGACTCATTGACCTTCCTTTTGTTCCACCAACAGTTGGAGCTTGGACTGACTTTGGGACTTTCCACTAGCTGTTTCCTCTGCTCAGAATGTAGCTCCTATAGCTCAACACATGCCTTTTTCTGGTTATTCAAACTTTAGGTTAAATGTCACTTTCTTAGAGAGGGCTGTTCAGCCTGAAGCAGCTTTATCAGAACATGGTAGGGCCATCCCAGAACAGTTCACTAGGGCTAATGGTACAATCAAGTCTCTTTCCAACTTGATCTTCAGCAATGTTACATTGTAGCTTGAAATCATGTTTCATGCTGGGATTATTTACCTCACAGAAAACAGCCAACACTACAACCCAGGGGCTTTTTTTTTTTTTTTTTTTGAGAGCTGGTTATTAAACATTTACCAACATACATTGCCTCTACCACCAATCAATATGTAACTCTTTTAATTCATTTATTTTTAAATAATCTTTTGTCTTTTTAAAAATCTGCATTCATATATATGTATTTGTTTCTGGTAGAATATAAGAATTCTGAGGACTGATTCGCTGCTCTCTTCACAATGCCTAGAACAGTGCTCTCCACAGACAGGTATACAGCAAATATTTGTTGAACGAGTGAATCACCAGGCTAGACCTGTTGTTTAGAAAAGGTGAATTTGCTAACACCTAACACCCATTAGTTGATATTTTTCCTATAAAACTTATTTAACTCTGCGAATGATTTCCTCAAGTAATGTTACATCTAATGTATGCTGTATTATTACTTTCTTTCAAGTAAAGTCGAACACGGGCCACATTTCAGGAGGGCTAGTTAGATCTGCTTTATCCTGCATATGAACTTCACTCAGAAGAGAGAACTTTTAAATCCTTAAATCATCTAAGTAATCTCTTCAATTCTTTCATGTCAAGGTTAATAATTAAATGTTTAAGACTTCATTAAGCTATGAAGCTAACTATAAAAATGCAATATTTTAGCCCAATTGACTAAAGAACAATCCCAGATGTTATTTAACATGAAGAATAGCAGTGATCTGCATTTCATTAAAATATGAGAACTAGAAAGAGAATTTTTAACATATTATGTAAAGAAGTTGATTTAACTCTTTTTGATAAGGGAATAGTATCTTCAGTTCCCTAAAACCATGTTGATTATCATTAGACGCTGAGGTTACCTAATCTGAATCATTGCCTTTTTTTGCCTGCATAGCTGTGAACCCATATTTGTTAAGTCACCCATTATCAAATGAAATTTAAATTCAAGTTCTCTTCTTTTTTTGACTGGATTTATCCTGCTAGTTCTTATTTATTCACTTATTTTTATCCAAATGATCATTACCTTTATGTTAAAATCTGTCACTTATTTGGAAAATTCTTTTGAAATGCTATCATTATAATTCAGTCCTGAAAAATGTATGTTTAAATAATAAAGAAAATGCAAAATATCATTCTTTGTTACAGCTTTTTTAAACTTTACTGAAAGGTGAGTCAGTGTGATAAGGAATGTGTCAAAGGCCAAAATTTCCCTTTAGAGTATTGATAAGACTTCCCAGTGTCTTCTGCTCTCATTATAGGCAGAGTTAATGTGTCATTTTTATTTTTAAAAAATTGAATAATCCAAGTATTTGATGATCTTAGGGTTTAAAGAGAAAAAAATATTGAAAATCAGATATCCTGGATGGAGATTCTATCTTAAAAAGCTAATTCACCTTTTATGCTGTTAACTACCTTCAAAGATGATACCGTTAAAGTGATCAGTTATGACGTTGCTTTCTAGTGTTCAGCGTGCACAGAATCAAATCTGCAATATAGTGTTAGAAGTGCCTTTGGGTCCTAAGGCCTGGGTTAGCTGAAAAAGTAAGACCGTGACTAAATAGCATTCAGTTTTATTGTTCAGCATCTGATAAAGTTGTTTGCCATTTGTTTTTAGGTCCACGGTTGCTAAAATGTTATTCTTACCTCATGCTCTAGGAGTGATGCATGGCACTAGGAAATCATTGTTCTTTATGGCAAGTCAACCACAGCACAAGGCTGCAAATAATCATCGGGCCTTTATTTACTAATACACTCTGAGAGATACTGCGGAGAATTCACATGGAAGTAGGAGGGTCCTTTACCACAGGGAAAAATAAGTTTAGTTTAGATAGGTTTAAATTCACATGGGTAATAACGAAGGGAAGAGGGAGATGACTGAAACATGAGAACAAACCAGTAAGGAGTATTTAGAGAATCATTATAACCAAACTCTGCAAACAGGGATTCCTAAAATGGAAGAGAAAATAAAAGAGGTGTTTGTTGATTGGAGATCATGGTTTTGTTGTAAAACAAAGCTAAGTCTCCGTTCTAACTTGTGTAAAATTAGGAGCAGAGGAATGATTAATGTATTCATGGCATATATGCCTCAACAGACCACCAGCCTCTGTGTATGGGGGACACAAAAAGGAGACAACCTCCTGACAAAATCACACGAAGAAGCGTACATATACACACTCACAAAAAGAGAAAAAGGAAAAAAAATATATATATATCTATATATATTAAAAAAAACAGAAGAGAGGAACCAAATCAATAAACAAATCTACAAATGATAATAAGCTCTAAACACTAAACTAAGATAAACATAAAACCAGAAACAAATTAGATGCAGAAAGCAAACCCCAGGTCTACAGTTGCTCCCAAAATCCATCACCTCAATTTTGGGATGGTACATTGTCTATTCAGGTATTCCACAGATGCAGGGTACATCCAGATGATTGTGGAGATTTAATCCGCTGCTCCTGAGGCTGCTGGGAGAGATTTCCCTTCTCTTCTCTGTTCGCACAGCTCCCGGGGTTCAGCTGGATTTGGCCCCGCCTCTGCGTGTAGGTCATCTGAGGGCGTCTGTTCCCACCCAGACAGGACGGGGTTAAAGGAACAGCTGATTTGGGGGTTCTGGCTCACTCAGGCCGGGAGGAGGGAGGGGTACGGAATGCTGGGTGAGCCTCCCGGCAGCAGAGGCCAGCATAATGTTGCAACAGCCTGAGGTGCGCCGTGCATTGTCCCTGGGAAGTTGTCCCTGGATCACGGGACCCTGGCAGTGGTGGGCTGCACATGCTCCCGGGAGGGGAGGTGTGGATAGTGACCTGTACTTGCACACAGGCTTCTTGGTGGCGGCAGCAGCAGCCTTAGCGTCTCATGCCCATCTCTGGTGTCCGTGCTGATAGCCGCGGCTCACGCACATGTCTGGAGCTCGTTTAGGCAGCGCTCTCCTCGCGCACCAGGAAACAATGGTCTCTTGCCTCTTAGGCAGTTCCAGACTTTTCCCCGGACTCCCTCCTGGCCAGCTGTGGCTCACTAGCCCCCTTCAGGCTGTGTTCACGCAGCCAACCCCTGCGATCCGACAGAAGCCTGAGCCTCAGCTCCCAGCCCCGCCCGCCCCCGTGGCACCGATCATCTGTGCGGGAACCTCTCTGCTTTGCCCTCCGCACCCCTGTTGCTGTGCTCTCCTCCGCGGCTTCGAAGCTCCCCGCTCCGCCACCCGCAGTCTCCGCCCGCGAAGGGGCTTCCTAGTGTGTGGAAACTTTCCTCCTTCACAGCTCCCTCCCACTGGTGCAGGTCCCGTCCCTATTATTTTGTCTCTGTTTTTTCTTTTTTCTTTTGCCCTACCCAGGTACGTGGGGAGTTTCATGCCTTTAGGGAAGTCTGAGGTTTTCTGCCAGCATTCAGTAGGTGTTCTGTAGGAGTTGTTCCACATGTAGATGTATTTCTGATGTATTTGTGGGGAGGAAGGTGATCTCCACTTCTTACTCCTCCACCATCTTGAAGGTCTCTAGGTTGTTTCTTATATATACAGTGATCAAGAACAAGAACACAAATGAATATGTAACTATGACTACTGTGCAGTGTTTTGTTTGCTTTTCTTTTTTAAAAATTTTATTAATTGTCAGATCAAACAGTACGTCACACTGAGAAAATTTCGTTAGTGAGGGTACAGGTTAAGTTGTCTGTGGAAAACTAACGATGGGAGCAATTACTTTCTCACTGTCTGCATTGAAAGGTGGAGTTCATTTCCTCTCTCCTTGAAACTGCATTGGCCCTGTGACTGTTGAATCAAAAAATGTAGTAGAAGTGACACTGTGCCAGTTACAAGAGAGTATCAGCTCCCATTTCCTTTTTGTTGGAATGCTTTCTCTGGGGTGAACCAGCTGTCATAAGAGAAGTTGACACCCCAAAGCTGCCATGCTATAAGGAAGCCCAAGCGGGCCGTATCCTTATATCATTTAGACGTTATGCATTTGAGTTGAGTAGGCTCCTTATTTGGATGTTACCTTTAAAAAAAAAAAGAACAAATATATCTTATTCATTTTCATTAATTTTTACAGTACACATTTATGGAGTGCAATTAGAGATACAGAAGTAAAAGTATGTTTGCCTAGAAGGAATCCTTATTGTGATTACATTCTGAGAGACAAGAGAAGTGAACACCCACAAATAATAAAATACTACAGGTCATATGACAGAAAAATGCACAGTGTACAAGTTGGAACACTAAGCTAAGAATGCTAATTCTATCTAGAACCATGGTGTCTACTATACTCTGCGTATTTTACTTTTACTATTATTATATTTTATTATTATTATAATTATGCATTGTGCATTATTGTTCATTATTGTGCATTATTATTAATAGTAATAACAACTCTCCAATATTTTAAAATTCATTTTTATTGAAGTATAGTTGATTCATGATGTGTTCATTTCTGCTATACAGCAAAGTGATTCAGTTATACATATATTTACATTCTTTTTTAATATTCTTTTCCATTATGGTTTATCATAGGATACTGAATATAGTTCTCTGTGCTATATGGTAGGGCCTTGTTGTTTATCCATTCTGTATATAATAGCTTACATCTGCTAACTCCAAGCTCCCACTCCATTCCCTCCCCCAGCCCCCTCCCCTTTGGCAACCACAAGTCTGTTCTCTATGTCTATGAGTCTGTATCTGTTTTGTAGATAGGTTGATTTGAGGCATATTTTAGATTCCACATATAATTGATATCATATGATAGTTGTCTTTCTCTTTCTGACTTATTTCGCTTAGTATGATAATCCTAGACCCATCCATGTTGCTGCAAATGGCATTATTTTGTTCTTTTTTATGGCTGAGCTACTCTCCACTTATTAAGCACAAATCAAATGCCAGGCATTATGTAAGTGATATACTACCCTGCTTCTACCTGAGAAAGAGACAAGCAATTATGAATGATATGGTTCTAAAATTTTCATTGCAAACAAGTCTCAAAAGCAGTATGGCACTTAGGTGACTCAATTCATCAGGGAAAGGAAATAACTAGATTATAAAATAGGATACCTCTTCAGAAAGCAAACTCATCAATGATAGTACCCTAAAGTGTTATATATGAAGATAGAAATATTTAAGGTTTGTCCTCGACCTCTTGATGCTAACGTCAGAAAGGACAACATTGTGTTCCAACAAAAATTCCTATTATTCTTCTCACTGATAGAAATACATGTGGAAAGAGCTTGTCTCATTAAGGCAGATCGTATAACATACAACTGCTGACAAATGTCTCTGAGTAGAATCTCTCTTCTGATCAGCCTTACTGAAGGCGATAATTTGTAATCTCAATTTAATTGTTTGCATGAGGATGAAAGTACTGAAAATGTGACTCTTGAAGCACTTGAAAATAATTTGAATCCTTTAGTTTTTGAAAGTTCACTTCAAATTTGCTTTGCTTTCTCATAGATAACACAAATATAAATCTTTAGCCTAGCACTTTCGGAAATTATTTCAAAATTGGAATTAACAGTTGAATTCAATGTATCATACTTAAATTGCTTCATTCATAGGGTAGAGTTCCAAATCCACCACTTTCTAGCTATGTGTTTTCATGCCAGTCATTTGTCTACCTCACGTAGGCCTTGTGAAGATGGAAGGAGAGAATACATGGTGGTAGTTTTCAAAGGGACTTCGGCAGAGACACCCATTCTTTAAATCACTGCTTACTAAGAAGCCAAATATGAAAAGCATATAACCTTAGGGTTACTTGAAGGACTTCCAGTCAGTACAGTTTTACAGGTTTAATGTATTAGAAAGAGATTTGCAACAATATAAAATCATTTTCTTGGTGAATATCAAAGAAGAAACTTTAAGTTCAGTTATATTCCTTTTTCATCTTTTCTTCCCACAATACTGGCTAACATCAATTCCTACATATGGTAGGGGCTTCAAAATTCTCTATGAGATAGGTGTCTAATTAAAAATTTAAAAATTAATCATCCCATCGAGAGGAGAAATGAGCAGGGGTAGGACAAAATGAATGAATAGATAGGAATGTGTTAGGTAGCAAATTTGTTGTAGATGTTACACAGAAAGAATCTCATTGTCAAATAAGTTTGAAAGACACTCAGTGATTAGGTAGTCAAATAGAATTCTTTATTGCACGGCTTCTCAGAGCCTTAGATACTGATGTGCACTGTGATTCTCCAGGAAATGGTATTATTCTTCAAAGTTAGGCAGCAAACCACTGAACTTTAGGAAAGACAGAAATGTGTTTTATTCATCATTTTATCCCCACTGCTTCCTATAATATCTGACACATAATCGACCCTCAATATGTAACAGTTGATTGAATTGAAATTGTTTCTGAGTTTTAGTTCCTGTGCCACTACTAAGTGGCTATTTGACTTGAAATACATAATCTTTTCTCTCTGGCACTATTTCTGTTATACTAGAGGTTTAAAAAACAAAAACATAGAAGCAAGCACAAACAAACAGAAGCTCTGAAACTGTACCCACTGAACTGCTAAAAATTTCCATGTAGATTTATTACATTCTGAGATCTAGAGAGGAGTTGCATGCTCAAATGGGAAAGTCGTATCCAATATAGGAAGACAAATATATTTATCTGTGTCAGTGTTTCACCTCATCTGTTTTATTATTTATTATTGCTTTCCATGTCATTTATGCTTAACATACTCTTGTCCACATTTAATGAACTTCATTCTAGGAGGGTTATTTTGTTAAATTTAGTTTTTAAGCTTACTTCAACTAAATTACAAATTTCTATATGTGCATCACAATTGAAAATGTAGGAAAATATAGTTACCATTATTAAGCACTTATGTACCAGGTGCTATTCTAAATATAGTACATTTATCATAATATCTAATTTTATTAATTCTTTCAATATTGCCTGAGATAAGTATTACTGTCTTTATTTTCTTAATGAGTAAGAAATTTTGAGGGTAAGAAACATTAAGGAATTTTTCCAAACACAGAGCTAGAAAATTATAGAGTTGAGGTGTAGACTTAGTTTTATCTGACTCAGAATCACATACCCTTAAATAGTAAATAACAGAAATTTAAAATACAAAAATTAAAGTTCTCTCCCATCCTGACTTCCCCAGAACTTCATTACCCTGAGGCAGCAATGGAAAGAAAATGCCTTCTATATTAAACCCACTCTCCTCATCATGAATATGTACACTATTCCAGGTTTAGTCCCAAAGTAATGGATGAGTTCAAACAGGCAGAAGGCGAGAGATTGGAACATTAATATTGGAGGTCTCAAGTGATTTTCTACCGCCTATGACAGTATTGAATGAGCTTAAACTAATGCTAGCATCAAGATCTTCAAAACATCATTGATCGTGGGGAAAAGGGAATCAATATTAACATCAGGATCTTCCCTCTTACTTACAGCTTTACTTCACTTTTATGTACAACTACCATAACCCCAAACAACTAATAAATTTCATTTTATAATGTTGCCTATGAAGTTCACACATTCATCCTTTATTGTTCCATTAGTCATCACTGCATTCCTGCCTCTGTTCATTTAACAAATATTTATTGAGGACCTATTTGTGCTGGCACTGTTGCAGGCTCTGGGATACGTTAGTAAACAAAAAAGACAAAAATCCATGACATAATAGAGCTCAAATTTTGATGAGGTAGAGTCAGACCATAAATAAAGTGAACGTGTTAATATTTATGTAACATGAGAATGTTATAAGTACTATGGGGAAAATAACTCAGAAGTCAGATAAGGAGTTTTGGAGAACAGAGTGAATTTTAAATTGAGTATTCAAATAAGGACTTACTGGAAAAGTGACATTTAAGCAAATAAATGAAAGAAATGAGTCAGTTGGATGGATATCTGAAGGAAGAGCAGTCCATGTGGAGAGTCCAGCCAGTTGGCAAGTATGTTAGGAGTATATCAGTGAGGAAAGGAGTGCTAGGAAGATGGAAACGCCATGACAGCTGAGTAAAAGCCATCATAGGCATAGTGCGTGACAGGTGGCTCTACATCTCACCCTTACTTTGGCAGGGCTTCTGACTTCTTTCGCCAATAGAACATGGTGGAAATGTTGCTATGTGACTTCTGAGCGCAGGTCTTAAAAGGCATGCGACACCCACTGTTTCCTTGGGATCGTCATGCTAGACAGAGTCCACTGCCATGGAGGAAATCTGACTGCCCTGAGGCTGCTGTATCGGAGAGACCACATGGTAAGATCTCATAAGTGAGTCAGAGAGAGGCCTGGTGAGCCTCCAGGTGTTTATGTCATCCCTGTTCAGGCACCAAGCCTGTAAATGAGGAAGGCTTCAAGATGTGTCAGCTCCAGCCTTCATCAGACTGCAATCATATGAGAAAACCCAAGCCAAAACAACCCAGATGAGCCTAGTAGGTCCCCGGGCGCTTGAAAGGCAACAATAAATGATTATTAGTTTTTTAGAGCCTCTGTGTTTTGGAATTGTTTGTCACACGTAACTAGGTAATGGAAAGTAGTAGCTTTTTGCGTATTTTGAGCAAAGGAATGATATAATATTATTTCTGTTTTAACAGGATTTCTCTGGCTTTGTGGGGGGCAAGAGAGAGTATTTTAATAGTATAGGAAAAATATTAGTGGCTTGCAGAATGGTTGCAGTTTAGGTATTCAGAAGGAGTACTTAAATCTACTTTGAAGGTATAGACAACAACTTTACCTGATAGAGTAGGTGTAGGGTATAAGATAAAGAGTTGAATTAAAAGGTTTGCAAGGTTTTTAATCATCTGGCTGAACATCAGCTCTCATTTAGTGATTGTGGGCAGAATATGGGGGGAGCTAGTTTGAAGGTATAAAGTCAGGTCCTGAGTTTTGGGCTTCTTAAGTTGGACACGTCTATTTGACATCAAGAGTAGAAAAAGCACGGAAGTAGATACATGTAAGAGCCTGGTGTTCCTAGGAGAGGTCCTGTCTGGAGATATAAATGTGCAAGTTGTTAGTATATAGAAAATACTCAGCCAAAAAACTTACTGAAAGTGTAAAGGGAGAAAAGAAAGACCAAGAACTCAGAGCACTTCAATTTTAAGATGGCAGAAAGATGAATCGAGGCTAGCAAGGGTGTTCAAGAGAAAAGGGCTAAAGAAGTAGAAGAAAAATTAGGCGTGATGTCCAAGGAAGCCAAGTGGGAATAATGCTGAACCAAGACCAGTATTCATTATGAACCTGAACACCCAGAAAATGGTGTGAAGGCTTAAAAACTATTTTGTCTGTGTTCGTCAAACCATGGCAACTAATAGTGACGTCTTGAGTCCGTTCTAAGTGTAAGTGCCAGTAGAACTTTAGCACATGATCTAATTATCAGTGAAATTTCAGAAATTGGTGGAAGATTGGGAGGAACTTGGAACTTTTTTCTAGACATGATACCAATTTATAATAAGTAAGGGGAATGGTTAGGGCAGGGTGTTTTAGCCTCTTCTCTGTTTGTTGAGTGTCAGGGAGCATCTACCACCATGATATCTCTTTGATTTTAAGTGGGGATTTTCCTGCAGGACACTGAGGCTGTATCATTCTTACTGTTCATATTAACAGCTCAAATGAGCATTAGTGATACCATATTTGTTTCACATGCCACACATTTTCACACATTTAAATATATAAGCTGCAGAAATAAATTAGTCCAACCATCCTATAGAATGGGCTTTTCTTTCCAAGAGGCACAATTAAACTTCATTCTGCTGATTTTTCTTTTCTATATTTCCCCATGTGTTTATTTTAATCCCAATACAGATGTCACAGTCCTGTTATTTTACCCCTTAAGGCTGTTGGTATTAAATACAATGTAAAATCTCAAAGAAATGCAGAATAATATACACATACCACTAGTTTCATAAGTGAAGCATTGAAATGAACTCTCCAAGGATTGTATTTGTTATTAAATGTTCCCTGTTGAAATGAACAGATAATTAATATGCCTCATGGTTAGAATGTAAAATCTGCTTCATTACACAAAAACCTAGGGGATTAAAACCATCCTTTTCTCTTCCAATTTATGAAAGATAAATTTAAATTTTAAATTCCATGTTCTACTCATTATGAGGGACTGATAATATACACAATATATGTGAAAGCCAGTTATCTAAGAGCAATTTTAGGTTCACAGCAAAACTGACATGAAAGCACAGACATTTCTCATATACCTGCTGCCCCCATACATTGCATGCACCAGAGTGATACATTTGATAGTTAATGAACCTACATTGACACATCAGAATCACTAAGGTCCATAGTTTACCAGAGGATTCACTCTAGGTGCTCTACCTTCTTTGGATTTGGACAAGTCTATAATGATATGTATCCATCATTTTAGTATGATACAGAGTATTGTCACTGCCCTAAAAATCCACTGTGCTCTGTCTATTCATGACCTTCAGTTTTAAAGGATAATTTTGCAAGGTTAAGAATTCTAGGTTGGTATTGTTTTTTCTCACCACTTTAAATATTTCACTTCAGTGCCTTCCTGCTTGCCTAGTTTCTGAGAAGTTGGATGTAATTCTTATCTTTGCTCCTGTATAGGTAAGGTGTTTTTCCTCTCTGGCTTCTTTCAAGATTTTTCCTTTAACTTTGATTTTCTGCAGTTTGAATATGATATACCTAGGTGTAGTTTTTTGAGCCTGTACCCTGCTTTGTGTTCTCTGAGCTTCCTGGATCTGTGGCTTCCTGGCCTAACACTGATTTGGGGAAATTAGTCAATATTACCTCAAAGATTTCTTCTGTTCCTTTTTCTCTTTCTTCTCCTTCTGGTATTCTCATTACATATATGTTAAACCTTCTGTAGTAACCCCGCAGTTATAAAATATTCTGCTTTTTACATTTTTCTCTCTTTGTTTTTCATTTTGGGTCGTTTCTATTGAGATATCCTTAAACTCAAAGATTTTCTTCAGCCGTGTCCATCAAAGGCATTTTCATTTCTGTTATCCTGTTTTTGATACCTAGCATTCCTTTTTGTTTCTTTATTAGGATTTCCATCTCTCTGTTTACATTGCCTGTCTGTTCTTCCATAATATCTACATTATCCCTTAGATCCCTTAGCATATTATTCATAACGGTTTGAAATTCCCAGCTGGATAATTCCAATGTCCATGACATATCTGAGTCTGGTTCTGATGCTTGCTCTGTCTCTTCAAATTGTCTTTTCTGCCTTTTTTAGTACACCTTGTAATATTTTCTTGATGATTGGCTGTGATGTACCAGGTAAAAGCAATGGTTATAGATAGGCCTTAGTAATGTGGTGGTGGGGTGTCAGGGAAGGGGAAGGGGTCTATATTTCTATGACTCAGTCTCAGTCATTTTGTGAGCCTGTGCCCCAGATTTGAACATCACATACGCTTCTCAGTTGCCGTCTCCCCAACCCCCATGGGGTACAGGGTGGCACGAGTGGCCTGTAGTTGGATATTTCCTTTCTTCCATGTGGAAGGATAGAGGAGGTTGGAGTTGAGTACTTCCTTGCTTCCATATACAATGCTAGAGTGGCTGAAGTTGACTATTTTCCCTTCCTCAGATTGGTTAGGCCTTGAAAACACCCCAGTAGTTCAGTGTCTGATAAAATACGTTCTCTTGGGAGCAGACTATATTAAAAAAAAAATAAGAAAGCAAGCTCTGACATATTTAAAAAATGTTCCTTTTCCTCTCCCTCTGCCAGAAGCACAAGGGATTTTTCTCTGAGAAAAAGTTTAGTGTGAGAATATAGTCGAGGTCCTATAGGTAAAACTCACAAGTGTGTGTGTATGCCCCCAGGGACTGGGTTCCCTGGCGTTTCTGACTCTGAGAATTGTCCACACTGAGCCCCCAGCAATTCATCAGTTACAGTTGAGCTTTCCCTACCCTGGCACTGGTGCCTGTGGAGGTTTCTGCTTTGGGGGTTCTGCTGCTATAAGGTGTGATCTTCTGTGTTTGCCCTGTGTCTCTCCAGTTTGGGGGCCCGTACTTTGCCCTGTGCCCTCCCATCTCTTATGCGTTGAAGAAGAGTTGTTGATTGTTCACTTTGTCCAGCTTTTTACTCATTGCTGGGATGGAATGAAAATGGCAGAATACAGAAGTTCTTTTTAGACCAGAAAACAGTAACCTTCTAATTATTATTTGAATAAGCATTCACATTACTACCACAAAATTCAAAGAAATGTTCTTAAGTTTATAGGTCATTTTTATATCTTATATAAAATGTATATTTATATATTTTGCCCACATTTGTACATTTTATTACCTTACTGATTTGTAGGAGCTGATATTACAGGAGATTAATCTTATATTTTTTACATATATTACAGATATTTTTCTTCCGACTACTGTCCTTCAAACACTAGTACATTTTAACATGGATTATGGTCTCTTTTTGCATATAATAAATATAGTAGTATGTTTCTTTAGTAGTATATAGTAAGTATAGTGTAAAATATCTCACTTTTTTCCATTAGTTTAGAACATTAGAAATATCTTCACCCAATTCTGCAATTTATTGAACCAATACATACACACTTACATACACACAGGTGTGTGTATATATATATGTGTGTGTGTGTGTGTGTGTGTTTGAGTATACAGTTGACCCTTAAAATGTGGAGGTTAAGGGTGCTGACTCCCCCCCACCCCCACCAGCTGAATATCTTTGTATAACTTTATATTTTTTCCTTGGTATCTGAGGGGGATTGTTTCCAGAACTGGCCTTGGATACTAAAATTTGCTCAAGTCCCATAGTCAGCCACTCTTATCTGCAGTTTCACATCCAGGGATTCAACCAACCATGAATCATGTAGTCCTATAGAATCTATTGAAAAAAAATCTGCATATAAGTGGACCCATGTAGTTCAAACCCAAGTTGTTCAAAGGTCAACAGCAGATGGTGTGTATGTGTGTGTGTATGTGTGTTCTATATTTGGAACTGATTTGTGTAAGTGCTAGTATGAATCGGAGACTTCTGTTTTCGAGAGCATCGTCAACTGTTTCAACACGATTGAACACTTACTGAACAATGCCGCTTTTCCACCACTCATTTGAAATGTCTTCTTTGTCATAAACAAATCCTTATGTGAGGAGCTCCTCAAGCACATGATGCTCCCTGGCACCTCCTTGCCTTTGCTGTTCTCTCCCATTCACATCTAATGCCCATCTTTCCTTTTTCTATGTGGTGTATACTACTCATTCCTCATATCCTCAGTTTAAGTGTCAAGGGTTGTGCTTTCACTTGTCATGATATCTTATACTGAATAATAGTCAGCTGGTATTGGTAGGATGTCTGATATACTTCTGGGTAAACTTGATCCATAAGAATACATATTGCTTTATTTCTGAAAGGATGAAGATGAAGATAAGAAACAGGTACATGTGTTGCTCAAAATACATAAGATGATTAAATTTACGTCTCATTACATCATTAACATATTGGGATTTCCCTTTTACTACAAATACTTTTTCAATATGTGCTTGTTTTATTGAAGTATATGTTTTTAAAAATATATATGCATAGCCTAAATATGTATATGTTCAAGTAGATATATTAGTGTTATAACCTTCAAGAAAATTAGGGTTGCCCTAGAGTGTGGCAAAATCAAAGTTATCAATTATTGTTTTAAAGTTTCTGTATTTCAGGCATTTAGCCTGGCACATTGCAAGCATACTGTTGTCTTGTAGGAAATGGAAAAATGTTCACGACATTATCTGAGGCAAGGCTTCCAGCCTGGAAGGCAGCATACATCTGCCAGTTCAGTCTTTGTCCTCTTTGTGGGAAAAATCAAAGGGATGTCACTTGATCAAAGTGTGAATCACAGAAATGTTGTGGTTGGTCCCTTTGAAAGTCTGATATCAATTTAACACTTCATTAGTTAGAAATTTTCTCCTTTGGTTCCAGTTACCACTTTCCCAGTTTAAGTCAACAGCAACAACAACAACAGCAACAGCATGTTTGCCAGCTAACTTGAATTGAACACTGTAACTCAGCTTGGGGGAAGGTGATAGCTTTGGTACTGATTCATCTTTTGAGCCTTTTGTTGAGGGTAGTTACTAGTAATTGGATTACTTCTATGCACAGAATCTGTGGGTGAGCACCCCCCCTCTGATGGAAGAAAACTGGAGTTTGCCAACTAGTTAACAAATGTAAAATTAGGCAATTTTCCTGGGAAGTAAATATATACAGTTAAGTGTGTGTGACTATTATACAGCAGCAGAAAAATCCACATGCCGGTTTATTTGCTTACGGTGCTTTGGAAAATGGGATCCTTTAGAAAGAGAGAGAAAAGGAGAAAGAGGAAGCACAGACTTTCAACTCCACTGATTTTAATTAAGCAAACTGTAGACTGGCAAACCCTGCAAAATTCATGAACCTGATGAGACAAAAGAGATTACACGATAGGTACTGGGACCAATGGCTAGTCCTTAATTACCTGAAACTGACAAGACAGTGACTTGTCAAGTTGATGGAAATTATTTTCTATAAAGCCTGACTGGTATGGCAGTGCAATATTTATTGTTTGGTTGCTCTGTTTTCTGTTTTATTTTTTACTGAAGTATAGTTAATTTACAACATTTTGTTCGTTTCAGGTGTACAGCAAAATGATTCAGTTATATATATTTTTTCAGATAATTTTCCATTATAGGTTATTGTAAGATATTGAATATAGATTCCTATGCTATACAGTATTTCCTTGTTGCTTATGTATTTTATGTATAATAGTTTGTATCTGTTAATCCCATATTGCTAATTTATCCCCTTTGGTAGCCATACATTTATTCTCTTTGTCTGTGACTCTGCTTCTGTTTCGTGTATACATTCATTTGTATTATTTTTTAGATTCCATATATTAGTGATAGCATATCATGTTTGTGTTTTCCTGTCTGACTTACTTAATATGATAATCTCTAGGTTCATCCATTTTGTTGGACATGGCAATATTTCATTCCTTTTTATAGAAGGCAGCACAGTATTTAAGTTTTAAAGGAAAAAAGTCTGGACTAAAAAGTTCTTTGTCATTAAAAATGAGTGTGTGTGAAAAGACAGACATGGGAATTCTGATGATATATTAAGTGAAAAAAAATATATAGAAAATAGTATAGTCTATGTGCTTCCATCTTCGTGAAATTTACATGCACCAAACCATTTTAACCTGTTCAACTAATGCAGGAAGATATATAGTCACTTATCTTTCTTTCTTTCTTTTTTTTAATTAATCATTAGAACAGCCCCTCTGCCCTGCTATGAAAACATCTAGTAGTGCTTCTCTGTCCTTCTTCAAAAGCAAAGAGACCTTGAACGGTGCACCAGTGACGTTCTTCTCAAAGCCACACAGTGTTACTGTCAAAGACTGGGCATGAAAAGCTTCACACTTGGCTACTGCTACTGGGATGCCTTTGTTGGTTGAAACCTAGGCCAGATTGGTGCCCATAAGGCACCAGAGATAGAGTCCATTTTAGATCACACTCCCATGTTCTGTTTTTATTCCAAAACACACAATAATAGAGCTAGTAAGACTGGGTTTAGAGGATTTTCATCAGGAAAACTCTACTAGCCCAGCCTCCGCACATCCCTGTCTCTAGAGCTGATCCCAAGTCACCAGGCTAAACCATCCTGGATTACATTAATATGTACCCCTCATTTCACATCCAAGGAGTAGGGATTGACGTTTTATTCCATTTTCTCTTCTGTCTCCAGCAGCTCAGGTTTCTACCTGTATTGACTGTTTTTTATTTTCAGTCAGTTATGTCTAATTTCAGGGTAATGAATGGCCAACAGTCTTAAATATATATATCACAGATGGCAAAAGGTAGCATTCACAAGATGCACCTAAGTTCTATGTTCATATGAACATATGCCTAGAAAATACCAGGGTATTATTTCTAATCGGCAATTTTCTTTTTTTATTCTCATGTGTATTGATCCTTCTTATTTTTTCTAGTTCACTAGCAGATACATGCATTATTCGTGTCACAATAAATGTTTGAAATTATGAGAAGATTGTCATTTTATGTCCTATTTCATGTATGTCAAATATTGTCATTGCTCAGCTTCTGTGAAGAAGCTTCTAACTCTAATATGGGAGACGAAAACATACAACGTAGGCAATTAGTAATGAGAAAAAGGGTTAGTGTGAGAGCCACACAGATTCCTAAATGAAAGTCGCAGTTTACTAAATGAACCCCCTTGTCCCTCTATTTCTCCAGATTTATAAATGTTAGAAACAAAGTTCCTCTGCATGGACTCCCAACGAAGTTTCTCTTAATATGTCTGGCATAGCTGATTGTACCAAATCATCATCTGTCTGTGTCAATGATACATACAGTTCAGGGCGGTGAGAATTGAGATAATTGTGTAAAACTCTCCAATACTTTTCTCTGAAGTGTATCTCGGCATTTGAAAATCAAAAGTGTCTTTGGCTTCAATTATCTAGAAAATTGCTTTCATTACATGCTCAAACTTGGCTTGTTTGGTCCACCACAGAAATTCCCTCTCAAACTGAAGAAATGAAAAGCAAACAGGATGTCATTTGTTAATATTATATTTATTTAGTTCATTTATTTGGCTGCGCCAGACCTTAGTTGTGGCACTCAGAGTCTTTGTTGCTGCTTGCGGGATCTTTAGTTGCAGCATGTGGGATCTAGTTCACTGACCAGGGATCGAACTCGGTCCCCCTGCATTGGGAGCGTGGAGTCAACCGCTGGACCACCAGCGAAGTCCCAGGATGTCATTTAAATAAACTTTTGGGCTTCCCTGGTGGTGCAGTGGTTGAGAGTCCGCCTGCCGATGCAGGGGACACGGGTTCGTGCCCCGGTCTGGGAAGATGCCACATGCCGCGGAGCAGCTGGGCCCGTGAGCCATGGCTGCTGAGCCTGCGCGTCTGGAGCCTGTGCTCCGCAACGGGAGAGGCCACAACAGTGAGAGGCCCGCGTACCGCAAAAAATAAATAAATAAACTTTCTATTTTATTTCAGTACCTGAATCTCCAGGGCAATGATCCTGAGAGTTTGGGTTCCTTTGTGCTTCTGTTTTTTTATTTTCTTTAATACTGAACATTTTGGACATTCAGTAGCAGAGGTACATGGGGGATAAAGGAGGTGCGTGGGGGATAAAGAAGATAATTGATAAAATTAGTTATATCGATAATCCCACGTGATATTTCTTACTAAGACATGTACAGTCACACCTCCTTACATAAAGCGGCTTATTATTTGACTCTTGGCTACACAGGCCAAATAATGCACACAGTAAATTAGAGCACATTTGCTTAAATGTGTCATGGAGATTCATCTTAGTTATAGAGTCATCCTAACTAAAGAGGTAAATTTGGACTTTGTAGGAAAGAAAGAAAGAAGGAAGGAAGGGAAGAAAGGAGGAAGGAAATTTAAAAAACTGTCTGTACCATTTCAGCAGTAAGTGTCCTGAAGTCCATCTTTCCATTTTTAAAATGTCACCAAACTTATGTTCGATAAATGTAAACGAATTTTTTTTATCCTGTCATTTTAAATGCTTTGGGAAATGCTTTTAGTTTATTTCATTTTTTTCTGATGTTGCGCCTATCTTTCATGCTTTGCTTATCTTTTGGAACTGTCTGTCCAACTTAAGCTCTGCCAAGAAGATATTTAGCAAGGACATCTTCTGCTCCCAGGTATAAAAATGAGTCAAACACCACTATTAGTTTTACCCTTCAGGAAAAACTTTCTGTGAAAATCCTGATTGCATTTCCTTTTTATAAGACTCCCTCTCATATTTATTAACTGAAAGGTTTAGGTCAAATCAGCCACATGTACCCTCTGTAGTTTATCAGCAGAAGGATTCTTTGAAAGATTAAATTGCATAGGACTGACTTCTAAAGTGCAGTCAGAAAAATAAATCACCTAGTAAAAATGCTATAACTTATTTTCTTGGGGAATGTTTTAAAATTTTAGCAAATTAAATATATTACATTTAAACCTATTTGTACTTGAGACTGCATTGTTTATAGACGCTTGAAAGAACTGTCATTTGTGTGTAGAGATAAGCAAATGGAAGCATCGTAATTATCCATAACTGTGTTTTGTGTTTCCTGGAATTTTAAAGTAGTCCAAAAATATCAATGAAATCAAGCAGGGAGAAACTGTTGCATTATTAATAGTGTATTTAAAAGTAAATAAGATCTTGAATGTCTTTATAAATCATTTTTAGTCACCATAATCCTTCAAGCATCAATTCACTGTATTTTTAAGTGCACATTCATCATCTCTGTATGTGGTTTTCCCCACCTCTCATTTTTCTTCTCTGCCTTTTGGTTTGGGGAAAAACGTAGAAGTGATCTCTTGGAAATACGTGTCTCTTCTCCCTTAGATGGAGTCCACGTTTATGGTTAAATAATGATTTGAAAATTCTAATTTCTTTCCCATTAGCCTTTCTGACTCCAATTGCTTCTAATCTCAAAGGTTAAGAGAACCACACACCATCTTCTTGCATCTCCCGACACCAGATCCTACTTAAAGTTTTCTGAATAGGTCCTCAACCTCTCAGCCCCCTGTGCCGACTCCTTAGTTCAGTTCAGTTCTCGTCACCACCCTCACCCCTGCCGCCTTAGGTTATTTCAGGAGCCTTTTAACGTCATGCTTTTGTTTCCTCTCTCTCCTAATCATCATAACAATGGCTGCTTTTAGTTCACATATATTATGTGCCAGGTCCAGTGCTAAGACTTTTCAGTCTTGCATTTAAACCTTAGAGCCAGCAAGCACGGGCACACATAATATTATCCGACTTTTCACGTGACCAAACTGAAGGTTGCTTAGGGTTTAGTTTTAAATTAAGGCTCCCGTGTAGATCCAGTTCTGTCTTACTCTAAAGCATGAGCTCTTGTGCGTTACTGCATGCTCCCTCCCTCTCCATTGTGGCCCCAGGAACCTTTTTTTTAAACCATGAATCTGACATACTTCATTATCTTCTGCAAAACTCTTCCATGGATCTTAACAAGAGTAGGTTTAAGTACACATTCCTTAATATGATATCAATGTCCTTAATTATCTGATTCTCTCCTGCATTTCTGGCCTGTTCTGTTTTCAACCACTTTCCCAGTTGCTCCTTATATTTCTGGTTGATCAGAAATATGTACTCAGTTTGTAGATCCCACCTAGAACATGACTCTCTGCCTTTGCCTATGCCGGCCTCTCTGCCTGGAAACCCCTTAACGTAACCCTTGTCTTCCTATCCTACACCCTCAGCTCTGAAGACTTTTCTCACTTCCAGGGAGAGGTGGTTTCTCTCTGCTCTGGGCACCTTCGTACCTGTACTAGGTAATGAACTCCTCAAGGGTAGAGCCTATGTGTTTTCTGTCTTTATGTTTTTGAGGATCTAGCATCATGCTTTGCTCATACTGGGATTACACATACATTTTTTTTTTTTTTTTTAATGAATGTAAGCACACTTACTTTACACAGGAATTTTTGAATCATTCGCTCCCCAAATAGCCCTATTCTCTTTTTCTATTTTGGAGAGGAGATAGAGTTTTCCAAAATGATCCTGTTTGACCAATTTAACCCGTTCCCTGAGTCAACGCATTTGAAGTGGCTTCACTGCCTTAAGAAACGTCGTGCAAGTCTTCCTTTCTGGAGCTATGCCAAGAGCTAAATACGAGGCTATTGAATCCTCTGCTTCAGAGCCACCCTTTGGCTTATTACCAAGATTATTTTTCTCAGTTACACTGATTCTTTATGTGTATTTCCTGCCCTTGGCCATGTTTAAAATTGAATCGCTTATGTCTCTTCCCTTGACTTCTCTTTTAAGCCTATTATTATTTAGTTCATTTTTTCTGAGATCCTTATTGGAAAATTTCTGGCTATAACACTTTCTTGTAACTTCTATTTCTATCCCAGGTTTTTGCTTAAGCTCAGTGTTGCATTAATAAAGTTGGGCAAAGTTTCAGCAGCATTTAATCTCACATTTTAAATTATTCCTCACATTTTACTATCTTGACACATTTACTGTAATAAAGGGAATCATTAATTCACTTAGAAATATGTGTGTGAAAGTTGTATTTTTCCTTTTGATTAATTTCCATATTCATCATTACTTTGCTGTTAATTTACTCTGCATTCGAGAGAATGAGAGTGAAGAACACAATTTTTTTCCCTTTTGTTCAAAAAGAACTGTCTTACAAATCAAATGGGGCTGAAAATTAATTTTTGTTTTGGCTATCAGAGAGGAAGAGCATACTTCTCGAAGGTGTTTTTTTGCTCTCATCCTCAACATTTCTCCTCAATCTAAGTAGATGATACCCTTCTATACTTTCCTAGAAAAAAATACCATAAATTGGGTGGCTTATAAGCAACAGAATGAATTTCTCAGTTTTGGGGCGCTGGGAAATCCAAGATGAAGGTACCAGCACATTCAGTATCTGGTGGGGAACCATTTCCTGGTTGGTAAATGGCATCTTCTCACTGTGTCCTCACATTACAGAAGGAGAGAGGGAGCTCTCTGGTGTCTCATTTATAAGGACATAAATCCCATTCATGAGGGCTGTACCATCATAACCTAATCACCTCCCAAAGGACGCACCTCCTAAAACCATCGCACTGGAGATTAGGTTTCAACACATGAATTTCAGGAGGACAAACATTCAGTCTATAGCATTACCACTGTCATATCAATTTCTAAAATACATTCTTGTCCTTTATGAAAAGGAAAGAAACCTTGACTTCCCTTTGGATTAAGGAAAACAATCATGCAAAACAAACTTTTACAAAGCCAGCTTCAACTTAAACAGTATTTGAATGACCCCTCTGTCAGAAAACAAAAACCATGCTTGGAAAAAAAAAAAAAAAATGCTTGGGTGTGGAGGTCAAATATCTTATCCAGAGTTAGTGGCAAGTGATGGAGTCCTGGAATAAAGGGAAGGTCTTGAATCACGTTTGGCATTTTCTCTTTTGTGCACGTAGCGAATTGATAGTGATAATGACTCCTAAAATTAAGAAAAAGGAATCTATCGTTTTTACACCGGTGATAGAAATAGCCATGTTGGGAATATACCAAAATTATAGTTGTGAAATGAGAACCAAAGTATAAAACTGCAAATAGCTAAAATTGATTGGTGGCTATACATGCCACATACTATTCTTAGACCTTTTTATAAATCGATGAAAAGTCCTCACAACAACCCAGGGAGGACTTCTACTGTCCACATGTTACAGAGGAGAAAATTGCAGTCTGCAAAAGTTAAATAAGTTCCCTTCGTTTGTTTATTTATTTATTTATTTATTTATTGAGAAATAACCTAGTTGGTTTATTGGGGTTACTTCCTGGTCATCTATAGCTAAGACATTCAGCTGTTCAATACCAACTTGGTCGCCAGGTGTGCAGCCCTCTAAATGAAGGGCCGGGGCGGAAACATGAAGAATCTGAGTCACCAAAAGGCAGTCGCTCTAGAGACTGAATCTTGTTTGGTAACTGATGTTAATTCCCCCAAAGTTCTCTCTTTTTTTTCTCACACACACACACACACACACACACACACACACACACACACACACACACACACACTGTATTTTATTTTTACAGGAGATAAATAAACTGACACCAAGCATTGTAAATGGATGACCACAACCCTTAGTTTATTTTTAATAAGTGAAGGGACTTGGAATTTGAACCCAGGCAAGCTGACTCTGGAGCCCAAATTATTAACTTCAACATGATTATGCAAGTTACCAAATAAAATAAAACCTGGGCAATTCATGATGTCTTTCTGGCTCCAGGCTTTACTTTTAAGAGACCCCTTCTGTGTCTGTCCTTACTGTGTAGGAGTGAAGGATGCAGGATTGTAGTGGTTTTTGTTTTTGGGTTTTTTTGCGGTACGCGGGCCTCTCCCTGTTGTGGCCTCTCCCGTTGCGGAGCACAGGCTCCGGACGCGCAGGCTCAGCGGCCATGGCTCACGGGCCCAGCCGCTCCGCGGCACGTGGGATCTTCCCGGACTGGGGCACGAACCCGTGTCCCCTGCATCGGCAGGCGGACTCTCAACCACTGTGCCACCAGGGAAGCCCGATTGTAGTGGTTTTGAAGATGGCCTTTGTCTTGGTCTCCTCCTGACTTTGAATTCGGGGTTTGCCTTTTACCACAGCTGTGGCAAGTTATCATAGATGGTCATACATCTGTTTGCTCATCTCTAAATGGGTATAAGAACATTGGATGCAAAGAATTTAGAGGGAGGGTGAATAAGAGGTGATGTGTGTATAAATAGCTCGGCACAGTACCTGAGATATACTTAGCCCTCATAAATGATTCTTAGCTTAAAGCATCCCTTAGAGTAACCCCTACTGGAAGAGGAGAATAAAAACTTACCGATACTTGAGAGTTGTAGAGAGCGTAACAACAAACCCAAACAAAATTTTTCATGTTTTATTTTACACATTCATGCAAACTTTGTATTCTGCTCTATAATACATAATTTTATGTTAAAAACATGATATTTGGAAGTACTTATCACCAGGAACTTATGTTTTAAGTGTGCTACCTATGTCCTTGGCTAACGGTCAAAGGCCGTATAGCAGTAAATCTGTATCCATTTTGAAAAACTAGGTTGTAGCATAAAGCCACATGCAGCAGAATTACAATGATTTGCTCATAAATAGATGTAAGAAAGGCTGTTAAAGTAGCAAAAACTTTGGTAGCATTTATTAGCTTTTTCTGTGTCATAGGCACAGATGGTGTCACACACAGATAGCCTTACTTCTTCAAGTGTTGTTTGAAAATTCACAGCTGCTTGGCTGGTAAGCTTTGCTCCCATGGCTTTGCCTCTAGGTGGCGCGGACCATGGTGTGTAGCCTTTCTTTCCCATCCTTGTGATTAGACCGCAGCTAGTCTCTCATGCCCTATTCAGCTTCCTTCAGTCTCAGTCTCCAAAGAGCAACTCTTCTCCCTTCCCCACTGCCCCAAAACCTCTTGAACCAGAATTCCCAACTCCAGCTCTGCTTCTAGGGAAGCACACTTAAAACATAGAGACTTATTACTCAAACAGAATGCTGTGAACTCCATAAGAAAGGGGAAACAGAGTTTAAACATTTTGAAGCAGACCGATTTAAATGCTCAGATATTTTTTTAAAAATATTTTTGAGTATTATCTCAGTGTTTCAAATGTAGTACTGTGGTAGGTACTGGGGTGTGTGAAATGGTTTTAAGTGACAGATTGTTTAATTACTGTAGTTTCGTGTTTATGTTAATACCAGTTAGTTAAATATGTGTGTGTATACATGTATGTGTATGTGTGTTTGTATATATATATATGTAGCACACCAAATATATGATTTTGCATTTATGATTGCTTAGAAGAAAAAAAACATGGAAGTTATATTTAAATTTGATTTTAAAAACATTAATTATAGATACTAGTTGGATATGGCAAATATATTAAATGTATCAATTGATGGGTAAAATGTTAGGAAACACTTCTGGTCTCTTAAGTTCTTCTTGTCTGTAGCAGGTTGAGAATTTATTTGGGTTGCCATGTGACAGTGCTGTCCAGCATGGTGGCATCTGGCAAAAGATTATAGTAAATTCCAAGTGATGGCCAAGTGTTGCAAGGTTGGAAAAGGCTTGGTAACCAGCTTCTGTCATGGGGACTTGCTCTGTGGAGTTATTTGGAATGATTTATAGTGTACTCCACCTTCCCCACAATATAAGTGTGTATTTTCCCATCTCCTCGTTTTAGGCATGATTCATTAGGAAAAAAAAAAATTCCTGCATCAGATTTCAGGGGCTAGGATATGATCTTTAATCATTTAGATCAAGCGCACTAGCTAGGGGCTCATGTGTCCTTGCATCCAGTGGCTTTCTGTACCAAATTGTTTATGTATGTGTGTTTGTGAGTTTTGTAGAAATAGGTTCTATAAATAACGGTAGGTTCTAAAGATTTTCCTGTTCCCCAAAAGAACTACTAGACAGCACAGAAAACTTGTGAAACAGAAGATCTAGAGAGAGTGGGAATAATTGCATTGTTCCCTGTAGAATACATAATCTTAAAAATCAAATGGATTTTAGGTTAATCATAAATTTGTATTGATAATTCCAACTTATATTTTTACCTCACTAAACGTTCTTTTAACTAAAACCAATATCTTATAAACGTATCTCTTAAAAACAGCATTTGTCTAATATCTTTTAACCATGACTATTTTTTTAAAACTATTGGGATAAATATGTATAACATAAAAATTTATCATTTTAACCATTTTAAATGTTCAGTGGAATTAAGTACATTTGCACTGTTGTGCACCATCACCACTATTCATCTCCAGAACTTTTTCATTATCCCAAACTGAAACTGCACCCATTCAACACTAACTCCCCATTCCACCCTTCCCAATTCCAGCCCTGTTAATCTCTATTCTACTTTTTGTCTCTATGAACTTGACGATTGTAGCTACTTCGTGTAAGTGGAATCATACAGTAATGGTCCTTTTGTGTCTAGCTGAACCATGATTATTTCAATTCTGTTATATTCAGCAGAGTTCATGGTGACAAGAATTGTTCTCATTTCATATTTGTCTTTAGCATCCATGTATTACCTAATACATAATGGTTTTCAAAGTGTATCTATATAGAAAACAAACTAGTGGTTAACAAAGGAAAGAAGGAAGGTGGGGAGAGGCAAATTAGGAGTATGGGATTAAGAGATACAAACTAAGTTGTATAAAATAGATAAGAAACAGGATATTGGGCTTCCCTGGTGGCGCAGTGGTTGAGAGTCCACCTGCCGATGCAGGGGATGCGGGTTCGTGCCCAGGTCCGGGAAGATCCCACAGTGAGAGGCCCGCGTACCACAAAAAAAAAAAAAAAAAAAAAGGAAAAGAAACAGGATATTGACACCTGAAACTAATATAATATTGTAAATCAACTATACTTCAATAAAATAAATAAATTTTAAAAGAAAAAAATGATAGCTGTCTTGCTATACAGTAGGTTTAGTAGCATAGATATTATTGGAACAAATTTTATATCCTCTGTAATAGTAAATTTTTATTATCTCCTTGTATACTAATATTTCAATAAAAACAATTTATGAGTAAAAAACATATCTAGAAAAAGAACATCCATATAATTTAGTTCATAAGTTTTTAGACTCTCATTGTCTCTTGTGAATTTTGAGAATTCAAAAGCTGTACGGCATAGAGGTGGAGAACAGTCTTTGGATACAGACAGACACAAGTTCTAGTTCTAACAAGACCACTTAACTAGTTGTGTGACTCTGAACACGTGTTTCATTCTTGTGAACATTCAGTTACCTCAGGCTAAAGATGAGCATGATGAATCTAACTCAGAAGTTGGTATGAGAATTAAGTGAGGTAATATCTCCATCTACTCAATAAGTGTTTATTAAATGCTTATTATAAGCCAGCCAATGCATTAAGTGCTGGCTGGACTGTGATGAGTAATAGAGAAAAAGCCCATAATGCCTTCATGGAGTTTGCAGTGTCTGTATATAGTAAATGCTCAAAAGTGTTAGCTGCAATTGTTAATATCGCCCAGTGTTTGATCCCTAGTCTGGAAAAAAATAAACCTGCTTTATCATATCCACGTGTATGTTAGAAAGTTTCAAGCATTTTATCCAGTCCTAAATACAGGACACAAGTCAGAATGCTAAAAATTCTCTAAAAGTTGATGATTGCCTTAGTAATCAGACAAGAACCTTCTGGAATGGCAAATTTCGCTGAGTTGACATATTGAATAATAAGATGGTAAAAGAGCATCAGGATGAGCCCCTTTATTGAGAGGTTATGAAAAAATGGAATCCGGAGGCATTGGAGTGAGCCAGAGAAGCTACATTTCACTTAGAAGTGTTGGAAATTCTTTGAGAAATTGGTTTATATCTGAGAACCTGAATGAGTCTAAAATGGCCTTCATCATCTGAAAAGAACAAATGTGAAATAAGACTGCTGTTATTTCTTTATCTTATTGAGATTCTTTTTTGCAAGAGGATGTGAGTATGTGAGTTTTCTATAATAACATCATACCTGATGTTGGATCACTAGGTAGTTATGGGATAATCTAGGGCTCAGGGAGAGATTTTTATGACAAGCTTTTTTTTTTTTTTTAAAAACATCTTTATTGGAATATAATTGCTTTACAATGGTGTGTTAGTTTCTGCTTTACAACAAAGTGAATCAGCTATACATATACATATATGCCCTTATCCTCTCCCTCTTGCGTCTCCCTCCCACCCTCCCTATCCCACCCCTCCAGGCGGTCACAAAGCACTGAGCTGATCTCCCTGTGCTATGCGGCTGCTTCCCACTAGCTATCTGTTTTATGTTTGGTAGTGTATATATGTCCATGCCACTCTCTCACTTCGTCCCAGCTTACCCTTCCCCCTCCCTATGTCCTCAAGTCCATTCTCTACGTCTGCGTCTTTATTCCTGTCCTGCCCTTAGGTTCTTCAGAACCATTTTTTCAAGCTTTATGATAGACTTGCAGTGTTTTTCAGGAAGAAAATCCCACTGAGCATAGAAAGTTCATATTTTTCTTTGACTGTTACATATCACAATAAAGGTGATATTCTGCTGATATTTGAGATTCATGTTTTCCGCAAGAAAACTAAGTGTTTTGTTCTGTGTGATAGTGAAGCTGTCTAGGAATGCTAAGGCAAGGGGAAAAATGACATTTAGGTAATATTTACAGAAATAGGGAGGAAAATTTAAGCCCATGAGGCAGAAAGTAAACTGATAATTATCTTTTCCCCTGAGTCTGTTCAGTTTTAAGTGGCTTTGGCACTGTTTATGAGATGATTTTTCTTTATATTTCATTATCTTTTGATTTGAATTAAAAAAACGTCTTTAGATGCACTATGGATTATTTAGAATCCACAAACCTAATTCTTGGTGAAGAAACTATTGTTTGTTCTTTGCCAGCTATAGTACATCCTTCTGTGATGGTTAACATTATGTCGACTTGGCTAGGCCATGGTACCCAGATACTTGGTCAAAACACTGGTCTGAATGTTACTGTAAAGCAATTTTTTAGATGACGTTAACGTTTACATCAGTAGACTTTGAGTAAAGCAGGTTAACTTTCCATAAATGTGGGTGGGCCTCATCCAGTCAGTTGAAGGACTTAATAGGGAAAAAGATCCATCTCCCAGAGGAAGGGGGAATTCTGCCAGCAGACTGCCTTTGGATTCCAGCAGTAACACTAACTCTTCCCTGGGTGTCCGTCCTACCAGCTCACCCTGCAGATTTTGGACTTGTCAGCCTCCGCAGTCACATGAGTCAATTCCTTAAAATCTTTCTCTTCTATATATACATACGTCTTATTGTTTTCCTTCTTCTGGAGAGCCCTGACTAATACACCTTGTATGCATGAATCATTCTTGAAACAGAAATTTCTACCTAGGCATTCACCTTGGACAGTTGATTGGGAAGTGGTTTTGCCAGGCCTGTACAAGACACAGTTCAGGTACATTTGGAAGCCCAGCCATGGGGAAAATAACAGAGAGATTTTAAAAATAGAACTATATTATCTATCTAATTCTACACTGATGCTTCTGGTTTTACCTGTGTGTCTTTTCATAATTTTTATCTTCCCCATCCACACATTTTTCCTATCGTTGACATCAGATAACATAAAACATTGTCTAATAAAAAATTTCTTTTTAGCAGTCAGATGGAAACAGATACTCTTTCAGTCTAATAAGGACAAATGCTAGCAATAAGTTAATCTCATTATTAAAATTCCAATTGTCTTTTAAAATCTCCAACATGAGGGCAGCTAATGGGTTAAAAAAATAGCAGAAGATTCTATGACAGAAAAGAGATTATGACTCCCATAAAAATTAATTTACAAAAAGAGATTATGAGGGCTTAAGATAGCTGATTCCTCAAAAAAAATTTTTTTGTTGGCTAATAGGGACAGCCATTTGAATGGAGGTTGGGTATAAACTGAATGAGCTAAAGAAACCATACTGGATTTCTACCACTCTGGAGACAGAATTTAGAGTATTAGAATTGAACCTGAAGTAAAGAAGTGAAGTAAAGATTACACCCCGGTTCCAGCTGGTCATGATGAAATAACAAAAATATCTGGCTATTATAGACTATATTACTTATCCCTTTCATGACAGTCCCTTTCATGCCCAGCTGGAAACATGGAACACAAAATAGAGGCTGGATACTAAAGACATGATGGTAAAGAAATCCGTCTTGGCTTTCAAGGTTTTTAAAAACTTGTGAGGGCTTCCCTGGCGGCGCAGTGGTTGAGAATCTGCCTGCTAATGCAGGGGACACGGATTCGAGCCCTGGTCTGGGAGGATCCCACATGCCGCGGAGCAACTAGCCCCGTGAGCCACAATTACTGAGCCTGCGCATCTGGAGCCTGTGCTCCGCAACAAGAGAGGCCGCGGTAGTGAGAGGTCTGCGCGCCGCGATGAAGAGTGGCCCCCACTTGCCGCAACTAGAGAAAGCCCTCGCACAGAAACGAAGAGCCAACACAGCCATAAATAAATAAATAAATAGTTTTTTTTTAAAAAAAAACAAAATTCCTTTAAAAACAAAACAAAACAAACAAACAAAAAACTTGTGACATCCTTCTATTTATTGCAGCTCTTTGCATCCATCCCCTTTTTCAGTGCATTAGCTCGTTGCAGTCAAGGGACAATGAATTTATGTATGTTTAGATGCTTCACAAAGTTAAGCATAGATACAAACACACACACAAACACACACACACACACACACACACACACAGCTGTTTCAATTTGCTATTGCCACAAAATTCTGCTTAGCAAATCTCGCATTCATTAGCTTAAAGCAATAAGCATGTATTAAATCTCATGCATCTCTGAATTGCCTGTGGCTCAGCTGGTCTGGAGGCTGGGCAGGATATAGCTCTCCTGAACTGTGCTGGGCTTGGCTGGGTGGTTTGGTTCTCATTTATGTGCTTTCTCTTACTCCCAGAGAGATAGCTTGGCATGTTCTCATCACAGAGGCAGAGGTACAGGAGGTCAAGCCCAATCACACAGGCATTTCAAGCCTCAACTCTGTCACATGTACGAAATTCACATTGGTCATATAGCAAGTCACCAAGCTGTATCCAGGGACAAGTGGAAGAAGAGATACTGCCAAGTTACCTGACAAGTTTGGATGTATAATTCCATTGCTGGGGGAGGGCGAGTGAAGCATTGAAGGAATCTACCACAGACACACTTAAGGAATTCTAAGTGTATGCATGTTTCTCCAAACCATATCTGTGTTTATGGATTCTCAAGAATAACTTACAAAAGTGAGAGTTTTGGTCTTTGTTATTACATTGAATATGCTGATATGCAGAGTTTCAAAGGCATCTCTAAGGTAAGAACTTTTAGCATATTTTAGTGAAAAAGAAAAGCAGTACACATACTTCATGAAAGGTGGAACAACTTTTATAGGAATGCTGTAATTCATAGCTATGTGGAGTGACAGAATTGTTCTTATGCCCCTCCTAAGATGGATTAGGGTTTTCTTTGGTGTAAAACTTCTTATACAGATCAAGAGAGAAGCTGTCCTCACAGCTCTTTGTGAAAACATACTAAAGAAAATTCACTTCTTTATGCCCAGTAACTTGATTTTATACCTCACTTTGTGGACTACACATCAAGCAAGAGCAACCAGTATGACTTAGGAAAGCAAAAAGCCTAAAAAATTTTTTTGTTAAAAAGTGTCGTCTCAGGGCTTCCCTGGTGGCACAGTGGTTAAGAATCCACCTGCCGATGCAGGGGACACGGGTTCGAGCCCTGGTCCTGAAAGATCGCACATGCCATGGAGCAACTAAGCCCGTGCACCACAACTACTGAGCCTGCGTGCTACAAGTACTGAAGCCCGTGCGCCTAGAGCCCGTGCTCCGTAACAAGAGAAGCCACCGCAATGAGAAGCCCACACACCACAACGAAGAGCAGCCCCCGCCCGCTGCAACTAGAGAAAGCTTGCGCACAGCAACGAAGACCCAATGCAGCCAAAAATAAATAAATAAAATAAAATAAATGTATTAAAAGAAAAAGTGTCATCTGAGAGTAACTTTTGATTCCTAAAAGAAAAATAAACTTTTTTTATTTTGGTCACATAGTAGCATCTTACACACATTACAGTCTTTTACAAAGTAGAGTTGACCCTTAAACAACACAGGGGTTAGGAGCTCCTGCCCTCTGTGCCATTGAAAATCCGTGTATAACTTACAGTCAGCCGTCTGTATATGTGGCTCCTCAATGTCCATGGTTCTGCATCCACAGACTCAACCAACTACAGATCGTGTAGTACTGTAGTATTTGCTATTTTTAAAAATCTGCATGTAAATGGACCTGTGCAGTTGAAATCCATATTGTTCAAGGTTCAACTATATTTTCACACATGTCTGGTTGGATATGTATATAATATCATTCATATAGACAGAGATTTGTATCCTCATTTACCATATGAAGAAATTAAAACTCAAGTCAAAGAAATTAAGACTTGATTGTAGTCTATGTAATAGTGAAGGATGCATCTGACAGCAAATAAAAGATAATCCAATTCAGATTGGCTTCATCCTTTTTTAGGATTAGGTATTCTAATCTACCTCTACCTCAGATGTAGATTAGGATAATCCCTGGTTTAATAAGAGTTTGACTTGTCTGTGATTGCTGTAGGTCTGTCTTTCTCCGTATATGGATTTTATATTTTGACCATATTCACAGGAAGCCCACTAGCAGAACTGAGGCAAGTGCTTTCTGATTTACATCCCTCGACTAAGAGTACTGAGCTTTCCACTCACCGAACCATCCTGAACCTGTCTCGCAGGCCCTGGAATACTGTGTGGTGATTGGTCGGTGCCTGGATTACACAAGCCAATCCCTGTAGCCGTGAGCTGGACATTTTGTCCCAAACTCATGGAGCTCGTTGTAGCCAAGGTTTATCCCCATTACTGGAGAAGAAGATACTTACCCAAAATTGAACAAACAGATCATACCAAAGAAATCTGGGGATTTAACCAAAGATGAGGGTGTAGGAAGAGGTTTAAAGCTAATAAATAGCATATATAAGATTAAAATCTGTCCCCCGCACTCCTTTAGTGACCTTTTCACTCTTAAATAACCTATCTTTCATTGTTTAATACACATTTTGAAATGGTTTGTGTTACTAATATTTACCTACTTTCTCCATTATGTGAATAATAAGAAAGAGCCCATGTCTGATTATAACAAGGTGGTAAGTCAGGTAATAATCTATTTCTTGAGCCTCTGTTGAGATTTTCTGTGAAATAGCAGTTAAGGCAAAAGCTTTGCTACTTCTGAGACATGGTATTTCCATGTATATCATACATTCTGATGTTATTGTTCAGTTGTCATCTTTTACTAATAAAACACTTCAGAGCAAATGACCATTTATTTGATTGATTCATGTAGACAGATTCTTATACCTTTAATGGCAGCTTGACTTGGAAGGCAGATCGAGTCATACATTACCTGTGAAGATTGTTCTTCCATGTCAGCAAATGCACATTTTATTGGGAATAAATCACCAGAATGTTCGTGGCTACATATATGTTATGTATGAAACATTGTTAGTGGCTTACTATCTTTGCGCCAGTATGGTTTTATGCTGGACAATTTAAGGACAGTTTGCAGTCCAAAGCCTTTGGTCATTTTTCAGAGGCTCCATTACATTTTCCAGGCTACTTAGAATAGCACTTAGTAAATTGCTGCCTCAGGGCACTAGATAATGACTTTATGGTTTAAAGAGTTAATATACTTAAATTACCTGACTTAAGTAAAATGCCTCATTACAACTCACACACACACACACACACACACATACACACACACACACACACACACACACACACACAGAGACCCACTATAACTTTGGCCGCTAAATTTTACTGCTGGTGTTCCCAAGATGTGTTAGAGTAATAATAATTCAGTTTTCAACATTAAAGGCACTCCAGAGACCATGTCATCAAACTTCCTCATTCTAAAGTGGAGATAACGGAGTCACTGGATTTATCTGTCTGTTCGCTACTCTAGTACTTTAGAAGGCTACAGCTCTCTGAACTCCAAAACTTGCATAATTTGAGGAGTAATTATTTCTTTCTTTTCACAGAGAATAAAATATTCCCAAATTATGTTTGAGGATGAAAGAATAATGAGCCACCAGCCGAGGATGTAGCTGGTGTCTAAAATCGATCATTGTGGGGAAAGGGTAACAGCATTTCACAGATTCTATATTTTTCTTTAAATCTTATTTAATTTCCCAATAAAAGGTGTGGTTATTGCCCATGCTGTAGTTCTCAAGGCTAAAAAGATCCAAATATCTTCAAAAAAAATCCATAAAGAGGTGAGCTCGTCGGACTGTAGTTAGGCTGGTTGAGTTTAGGTTTAATATTCCTCCTTAGCTGTAGCTTCCCCCTCTGCTGTTTGTAGGCATTGTCCTTTCCTTTCGCAGATTTGACATTCTCTTTTGACCTTAACTTCTTAATGTCCCTTCATTTTCTCAATGCTTCATTTTTCATGCTTTCAAAAATGGAGTCTTTGAAATAAGGACACCTGTCATACTGTCAGTTCATAGTAAAATCAGCACCGTAACCCAGACGTCACACTTCTCTGTCTGGTTACAGTCGGTTTGTATAACGAGATTTAAAACGATAACATTAGTGTTGTTCCTGTGAGTTTCAGAATGCAATTTTTTCAGCTTCTCCCATTCTCCACACTCCCTTTCTTTCTAACTTTTAACATTCTTGTCTCTCTTATCCCTAAAAATATATAAATAAAAATATATGAAACCTTTCTTCCCCACATACCTATCTAGCTACCTCCCTTTTGACTCCATATTCCACATTCTTTAAGAATTAATCAATGTTCTCTGCCTTTATTACAATTAATTTTCACCCCGACCAACCCACTAAAACTGGCCTCATTGAGTTAATAATGATCTTTTACTCCTCAGATCAAATGGATACTTAAGTTATTCCATCTCTAGAGCAATGTCTTCTTTCTGAAACTCTTTCACTGTTAGAAAGAAAACGTTTGCTTGGTCTCTCTCCCACCTCTTAGGCTGAAATTCTTTCACTTCCTTATCCCCTGCCATGCTTACCCTATAAATTTTTTTTGTATCTTACAAGTCAATTATTGATATGTTTCATTTTCTCAATTTCTAATAATCAGATTAATTTATTCAGCTCTTTTACAAAGGAAGACTTTTGTAAAGATGTTAGTGAAGCCCAGATCACCAATCTTTTGTCTTTGTGAATACACACATATGCGTGTATATATACATGTTTATGTATATACATACACACATGCATAAATGTATACACATATATATACATGAAATGTTTGCCAGTGATGCTGTGTTTACACAAGATTGAAATGAACAGCTTTAGAATAATACTTCTCAAAGGCCCCTTGGCTATACATAATTAGGATCTTAGCTTATTATCTGGGAATCTGCATTTTTAAACAACTACAAGGTGGTTTTATGTGAATTCATGCTAAAGAATCAATTCCTTTGCCAAGGTCCAGGCCGATCACAAAACAGGCTCTTACATGTTCCTAGTTGGCTACTGTCTGTTGCATCTATTGAAGAGCTGCCATTTCCCCTCTGTCAATACAGTAGAGCTGTTGGCAGGAGGTAGCAGATAATTATAATTTGTAGGCTTTTAGGCCACGAGTTTGGACACTGGGCCTCCGGGCCGAATGTTTTCCTGAGACCATATTGAAAATTTTTTGGCATCACCCAGACTCACACCCTCTTATTGCTAATGGTAGTGCTTGCTTTAGGTGGTCACAAAATTGATCGCAGTCTCAAGGATCAATGTAAGGTGTGAAGGTAAGGACTTCCTTATGTGGAGAGGGACATTTTCTGATCTGAAGGCACATCGCTTATCAACCTAAGGTGATTCTTTTTCCTCAGCCCTTTCCCTTCTTCTCTCAATACTTGTCCCTTTTTTAACTTTCTTGATTTGTATACTTGATTGCTGTTTAATTCCTTTGTTGCAGCCCTTGGGGCTTCTGGGAACTTGTGCACATCCGCGCATGATTGTAGTGTGGTAGCATGAAAGGGACCCTTGACAAGGAAGCTGGGTACCTTCTTTTCCAGCCCTGATTCTGATACCAACCAGCCGTACCTGTCTATGTTGGCATTTCACCCTTTTTTTAAAATGGAGAACGTTACAGCACATTAGTCTTGAGCTCTTTTGAAGTGTTCTGAGGTCTTGCTGAGCTCTGAGGAAAGGAGTCGAGTTATGAATGTGGGAATGGCATTTGGCAGTAGGTGTGCTAGTCCTTTGCCATATGTGACCTGAAGTTTTTAATTGTATAGTATGAACAGCTTGTGTATGTGTGTGGGGGTTTGTAAATAGTATAAACAGTTGTATAATATAAACATGTTAAGCATTCATTTGTATGTACGTGTATGGGTATTTATAGACTATCAATAGTAGAAAGTATTGATGGGAAAAGGTCAACCTGTTCTAATAAAAATATTTGAAATGAATTTGAATAGACCCACATATAAACATATGTATATACATGTACATATATATTTAGGTGTGTGTACCTATACACAAGCATTGGACTTTGTTTTTAGATAATGACAGTTTTGAGTGGGAAGATGAAAAAATAAGTTCGTTACGAGACAGTTCGTCTGGCCACACCGTGTGAGACAAATTTGAAGGATAAAGATTTGAGACTAAGACGGCCATTCGGAGACTCTTAAAATAGCTCAAAAGAAAGAACAAGAGTCTCAACAGGGTAGTAGCCCTGGGAATGAAGAGGAGGAAATGGATAGGACAGAGTGTGAATCAAAGTGGTGGTTCATATAATCAACTTCTCTGAACAGTTTCTGAATCAGAGTTACCTTAGGGAAACCCCAAAACATTATTCTTAAACACTCATATATACCTTCTCAGTATGAGAAATAAGCAGGTTCTTTTGTAGGTGCTGAAAGACTTTAATTAAACTCAATCAACTTATAAAAGAAGTCAAAGTTGAGGAGGTGACTTAATTGGGCCACGGGAGGGTTCTCCCTTTAAGGTCAGAACTTCCCATCTAAAGGACAACACGCCCAATGGCAATGTCTGTACTACATTTGGAGATAGGAATCTTTGAACGATTCCACTAATTCCACTAATTGGCTGCCGCCACCTGCATTAATGGATACGCTGTAGTCTTTTCCCTGCGAGCCCAGGACATATGTGGCCACATTGCTCAAGGTGCACAAGTTGCCCGCAAAGCCAGTGAAACTTACGGCTCCTGTCAAGGTGGTGGCTGGATTATTATTATTACTGATCCACTTGGCTACATCTTGTCACTATGTCACAGCTGGCTTGCAGTCCTAGGGAAGAGCTATTACATATGCTGAATCTTGAAAGCTAAGGGGGAAAAGTGAAGGGGGAAAAAGAAACAGTATTAACCACCCGATACCCTGCTGTGCTTTGGTTTAGGGTGCTGGTGAGAAAGTAGAGTTCATAGTCTGGTGGAGAGACTGTTGGTGTTAGAGAAAAAATTTTATTTAAATTTTAATGAACGGTGGATAAGTGCTTTAGATTATGTGAACATTCAATTTATAAGTCAATTTTGGAGTGCCTACCTCAGAAATCACATAATCTAAAATCACTCTCATAAGCGTTTGGCTGTGACTAAATTCACACTTAAAGGAGAGATGTTACTCTAAATTTAGCCTCATTTTTGGATCATGAAAATTGTTAGATTGGGTCATACACACGTGGTGCCGAGTAGCGCTTAATTAACTTAATGGGCCAAGACTTCGTTTTGCGTGATCTTTACGGGATTTGTGCAACTATTGGCAGTGGAACTATAGTAGGAGCAAAAGCCAAGACGCTGCCACCAGGGGGCGCTTAAGTACTTCCTTTCTCTACAAGTCACTCAAGCAAATCAGAACTTACTGATGTCTGGAAGAAGCGTAAGAGTAGACGCTGATATCCTGAAGGGTGACCTTAAACTTCTTTTAAATGCGTTAGAGACATATACTGGCCCTAATGATAAGATTTAATCTATTTAGTGAGCCAGACCACACAATTACACACACATAAAGGGGACAAGTGTTTTCAAATGACAGTGATTATATCAAAATATTGTTGAGTGCTTATTTGATGTAAGAAACAGAGTTCATTAACTCCTTTTATTATCTCAATTCACACATTATCTCATGTTAAGTATCTCGATTCTCACAACATTATTATGAAGTAGGTACTAATATTATTTGTTTTGTGGAAGAGGAGATGGCAACTCTGAGAGGTTAATATAGGTTACAGGATTGGTTAGTCGCAGAGCTGGCATTCTAATGCAACCATCTACTCAGAAGCCTCAATTTTTAACCAGTGTGTCCATTTGCCTCTGAAATCAGCACCCTTAGAATTGACTGAAGTCCAGGTGTTTGTCAAAATTTTGAACAAATGGTATTTAAAATATAGGTGAAATTTAAAAGTTTTAGTTGACACTAAAGTTGTATTGAATTTCCTTCCTGGTAAAAGAAAGTGACAAAAGAGGATGGACAATTACATTTGGTAATAAATGCAGAAACACTATAATAGTAATATAATACACTCGAGCTGCCTTTGTGAATTAATTTTAAAATGGTTGCATGCCTGGAATCGCTTAATAGGAACTTCCCAGTAGAAGAATCTCTGACTTAGCCTTTCTTGTTAATAGGATTGTCAGTTTTTTTTTTTTCCTCTCCGACTCTGAACAACAGACAGCACTGTATAAAACCTGTCCCAATAGAGGCTCCTAATCAGCAGGGGATGGAATATGCGCACGCTTATTCAGAGGCCCATTTCCTTTGTTTTGTAAAAAACCAGTTGGGAAGAAGGTTAATCACAGAGATTTAATTCAGCCCAGGGAAGAGTTCCTTCCCCATTCTGGCAATGGCCTTAATCTTAATTACTTGATTTACCCCAAGGAAGAGTCAGATTAATGTACCTGTTAGAACACCACCCAGTTTGTCTAATTAATGTAAATTGTAAAATGTTCAGGAGGTGTTAGGAAGCAGAATGTGGTTTGTTCCTCTAATTTGAAATCACTCTAATTCGGATGTGTTCTTGGAGAGAGGGTTCCTTGTGTACCACCTCCAGGAAAATCAGGAAGATTTCTAAGAAACAACAGAAAGCGTTGGGCTGAAGTTACATTGGAGATGCATTGTTTTTCTGAACAAAGACATGAAATAATGGAATCCATGAGTTGAACGTGTGTTGGTCTCAGAGCGGATCAACTCCTTTAAATTGTCTAAGGCTGAGAAGACACAGTTAGAAGTGCAATTCAGGCTTTATAGCCTCAATCTCTGACCATTAGCACAGCACTCTCTTCTCATCACCATCCCCGCCGCTACTACAGCCACTGCCGTCGTCATCCAAAGCGATTATACACCTGTTTGTTTAAGAGGCTATAAAAATAAAAAATAAACATTGTCCCTTTCACCTAGGGGTTTACTATCTAACCGAGGAGATAAAGAGAAGTATTCTTTTTAATTCATAGTTTGAAAAATCTGGGTTTTATTAGTGTCTCATATAATATTGGATAAGGTGGTACATACAGAAATACTACTGGAGGGGAAAAAAAAGCCTCCTAATAATTTTAGTCATTTATTGAGCATATATTTATTGGATATCTGCTATGTACTAAAACACCTTGCTTGGTAGAAAGGACACCAGAATGAACGAGACTATGACCTCCAAGAACATTGCATCTAATGGATGAGATAGGATAGGAATCAGGAAAGAATAACAGCTGGGAAACATATTATGCTGGGGTTAAGCATGGGTAGCCGTGGGAACATATGAGAGGTCCCCCACTCTATTTTCTAGAAGTGTTTGTGAGAGAATATCCCAGGAGGAGGTCAACAGGAAGAGTTAAGTGGGCAAGGGGAAAATGAGAGCATTTCAGTCTGCAAAGATCAAGAGGTAAGAGAGTACAGAGATCACCCAGGAGTCAAGAGTGAGCTTTCCGTGGTCAGAGTTAAGAGAGTGGAGTGAGAGATGGTAAGAAATGAGGCTGGGAAGGTAAGCAGGGGCTGACTCCTAAAAAGCCTTCTTTTGCTGTGGGAAGTTTAAGCTTAACCTCACAAGTGCTAAGAAGACATGAGAGCATTTAAACAAAACACTTTTGAACTTGAGAAAGATCACTGTAGATGTTGTGCGAAGAAGGAATGGCTAAGAATTAAGAAAGGAATCAAGTAAATTCGGTGGCAGGCTATCAGAACTTTGGGGTAGAGATAGTAGGTAGTATTCTGACTGGTGGCAGCAGTGGGTCTAACAAAGTTGGATGGTATCGAGATATTCCAGAAAGAATCTTAACTGGATTAATGATTGGATACATGGGGGTAGGGGAGATATAGGATAGGATTCCTTTCAGACCTAATACAGATCTTCCTCGACTTATGATGGAGTTAAGTCCTGATAAACCCATTGTAAGTTGTTAATATCATAAATCGAAAACGCACTTAATACACGTAACCTATAGAACATCATAGCTTAGCATAGCCTGTCTTAAATGTGCTCTGAACACTTTCAATAGCCTACATTGGGCAAAGTCATCTAACACAAGGCTTATTTTATAATAGTGTTGAATATCTCCTGTAATTTATAGACTACTGTCCTGAAGGTAAAGAACAGAATGGTTATATGGTACAGAATGGCTGTGAATGGATCTTTTGCTTACCCCTGTGACCACCTGGTTGACTGGGAGCTGCAGCTCACTGCCGCTGTCCAGCATCTGGAGAAAGTATCGTACCACATATGGCTAGCCCAGGAGTAGATCAAAATTCAAAATTTGAAGTAAGGTTTCTACTCAATGTGTATCACTTTTGGACCATCGTAGTGAAAACAATGCAAGTCAGGGGCTCTATGTATTTTATCATTTATTTATAAGACTTGTGGTTTGGAATACACAATTTCAGAGAAAATTAATATGGTAGCATAAAGGTGCTGGTAAGAAAACTGGGAATTTTAGAAGTGCCAGAGGCAACCAAAATTGTATCAGTACATTGCTGATTCTCTTATCTGCGTATGAGTTCTTCAACTTTAAAAACTGAACATACTTGACAATCAGTAGGCGAGCAAAAATTAACTTGGAGTTTTCTAAATGGTTGGACTTTGTTTCATGTACTTGGGGAAATTCTCATCTCTGCTTACATACTTAGTAGGTCTGCTGGCTTCTGAGATATAGTTATGATATCATTACTTAGCTGGTTTTCCAGCTCACAGGAAATTAGAAGCACCAAAAATAAGGAGGCTAGTAGGAAGCTAGCTCACTGACAGCAGGCACAAGAAGAAATGATGGTGAATATTTATTCTTTGGAGAAGTCTTTTTTGAGCACTTCCTAGGTGCCTAGCACTGATGATATCCTCCTTCTGGGGAATCAGCAACTGGGGATTCAGCTGACAAAGGAGGAAAAGGAAAACCATATAATACAAGTGCAAGAACATAAAAGAGCATCACAAACCGGAGCAATTTAGCATGGTTTATCATAATCCCGTATTTTACAACCCTCACAGTCAACCAGCAATGTTGTTAGTGACAGCAAGTCTTTAAGAATAGAAAGAGGTACACTAGACTTCACTGCATAAAAAGAAGGGAGCATAAAATGTTTCTAAAGCATTGCATCAAAAATGGCTGATCTTTAAATTGGTGAAATCTAGATAACGTAAGCTTTTTTTTCCTTAAACTTTTTTTTAGGTAAGGAGGAGTAACTCTACTAATTTTATGTGAGAAAACAGCAGTGTTTATTTTTCTTCTTCTTCCTCCTCTTTTTTAATCTAAAAGTACACCTCAGCCATACACAGTATCAGTTGTAACAAGATTCATTTTTATGGAGTCGAGGAATGTTGAAGAGCACTTTTCAGCTCACTTTCTTGAGAATTGCCTGGTATATGTGGGTGTTTTGGGCTGGTCGAATTTATGGAAGGAAAGAAGTGGGAGCTGTCTTCCCATGGAAACTCCACTGGCCCCTAGAACTTCTGATAAGAAATAGTAGAATTTTCTGAGAAGATTCGAACTTCTCCCATTTGATGGCCAAACTCCTCCCTCTCCCTTGAAAATATGGATCTACTTTCTGCCTTGATTTCTTCACTTTTAATTTCCTCTTAACCTTTCATAAGCTGGATCTAGCACCCGTACCACCCCGTAACAGCTCTCTCTAAAGTCTCAGGTGATTCCTTTATAGTTAAGACAATAGAATCTGGCCTTTTGGCAGCATCTGGCGCCCTTTCCGTCACTTTTTCTTGAAACACTGATAACTGCCTACTTTTTTCTCCTAATATGTGTCGTAGCTTTAAGTGCCTATTTGTGTGATAATGTGATTAGGTCTGTCTCCTCTATCAGACAGTAAGAGAAGGGTCCTTGTCTATTTTGCCTATCAGTGTATTATTACACCTAGTGGATGCCACAGAGAAAGTTCAATAAGTATTGACAACACAAATAAATAAAAGGCTAACTTTAGGCCAGTTTTAGGAATATGGGAGTGGAGAAAAGAAAAATGGTTACTATCCTAAAATTTGAAGTCAGTGTTCCTTTGCTAGTTTAGTTGTACAAGTTTGATAACTCAGTAGAATCTGTCCAATAATAACTTTAAGATCATGTAATTCTATTAACTCTTACCTCAAGGCAAGAGGCAGGCACAATGATTTCAATGGCTCAATTATAATCAATGATAATAGTCAAAATATTTTAAAATGGTACAGCATTTCCTGATGAATCAGAACAGTTACTGACTATAAACACTTTGGCCCTCGTGCTAGTATCAGCTGAGTACCCGGTATGGACTGATTTGCATCCCCACAAAATTCGTATGTTGAAGCCCTAACCCACATTTTGACTATATTAGGAATGGGGCCTTTTAGGGGGTAATTAACATGGTCATAAGGGTGGGGCCCAAATCTGTTAGGATTGGTGGCTTCATAAGGAGAGGAAGAGAGATACCTTTCAATCTTTCTCCCTCTCCCCACCTTTGCTCAGAGGAAACCGTCTTCAAACCAGGAAGAGAGCCCTTACCAGAAACCAAACCCTGCAAAACCTTGATCTTGGACTTTCCACACTCTGGAACCACGAGAACATAAATTTCTGACATTTAAGCCACCCAGTCGATGGTGTTATGTTATGGCAGCCCTAGCAGACAAACATGCAGCTCTGATTAATAGGAACAATCTTGCTGCCAAGAATCTGGTACACTTGTTACACAGAGATTGGCCTTGAGCTTATCTTTAAAAGCTTCTGTATAGCTTCTACAGCTTTTTGTAATACACCTTAAAACTTAAAAGTCCGTTGATAGGAATACTCGTCTGGACACCCCATGCCAGTTCTCACAGTAGTAATAAATTACTTTTTGCGGTATTTGTATCCTAGAAAAACACATGTGGTTAACTTTATAAAGAAAAGTATCACTTATTACAGGAATTTACTATTTCCAGAAATGGTACAGTATGCCACTTACCATAATGAAGTTTTTAAAGGATAATTTTGTAAGATGTTCCGAAAGTGTGTGTTTTTTTTTTTTTTAATCTCTTGATAGAGCAAGTGTGGAAAATGAAGCTTTGTTAAAACAGAGTTCAGTGTGGTTATTTCATTGCTGGACCTTGTAGACACTTCCACATGCCAGTGTGTTGAATGAATTGATCAGTAATGTTCATTAGGCTTCTCAAGAGGTAGACACAAATGCAGAATTTTCCAAGGACATCTGACAAAGGCTCCTTATTTCTTTTAATACAAAGTAAAAACCTACGGAACCGGTACCTGCAGGACACATAGCTTCTCAGTAAATCCTATTTTAAAATGAAGAACTCTTTTGCAAAGAAGAGAATCACTGTATCAGTAGATTTCAGAGCAGGAAAAAGAAAAACAGAGTATTTTCTAATAGTTTCAAACAGAACAGAATTTCACACCTGGAATTCTGGGAGATGGGTGGGAAATATTGCTGCTAAATCATTAGGTCACATCCTGTAAACTGCATTAATGGCAGAAAGGTGCCACTGCCAATGGGATATCAAAAAATACAGTTATAGGAAACGATTAAGAAATCACAATGATCCTCCGCCGCAAAGATGAGAAGTGTCAGAGGACGTGCCATCCAGCCAGGCCCCACAGATGCTCATGTCTGCTGAAATCAATACATCTCCACTGCTGGAGGAAGGTGGCCCACTCTCCGTCTCACATCTTCCTCAGCCTACACAAGCGCATCTCATTGGCACATGTAGATTGAATCCAGAGTCCTAGAGACACAGGAGTCTGTGAAAGGTAATACCCAGGCTACTACCTCGGAGATACAGACCTATGAATCATACACTCTGGATTTCTACTTCTCTTGTCAGTGAAACACACTGTAAACAGGTATTCTGAGATTTAAATCCTGTTTCCAATCCCCTTTTTTCTAATTCCTTCAGGGAAAATAGAGAACAAATCTCTTTAACACTCTTTTACCTTCTTGAAGAATCATAGGCACCTAGTAGGGGCTCCAGAAGTATGTGTTGTGGGAATAATTGAATAAAAGACATGTACATTTTTATGTAGTTGAGGAAACAGGAAAATACAGTGACATGAAAGGAATGTTAATAAGTGAAATGCTTCTCATGTGGAATCCACAGGTAGTCCTCAGCGAGGGTCACATTTGCTTTATGAATTAACTTCATTTAATAATGACCTATTTCAGTTATCTTAAGCTTATCTACACAGTAAAATTGAATTAAGCTATATTTACTACAAGTTACTCATGAAAAGAGAAAAGCACATGTATTGAATATGAAGACATAAAAGATAAGATTGAAAGAGCAGCAATTATTATGAATCCCCTGCATTTTTCCCTTTCTTTCTTCTTTGCCACAGTGGTCAGAGACTCTCAAAGGACCTGACACACTTCTCTTCAGTGTAGACGGGGCTTACATTACAGTTGATGGAGTATCAGTGCTTCCTCCTGAAACATGGCTCGGATATACAGGTTCTCATCTGTCTTTCTATGAGAAAGCCAGAGATTAAAGTTGGGGCTTGGCCTTGCCAGTCCAGGGGTGAAGACTCCACACTTCTACTGCATGGGACATGGGTTCAATCCCTGGTCAGGGAGCTAAGATCCCTCATGCCACGCAGTTCAACCAAATAAACAAAGTTGGGGCTTAAGGTACCTTGTAAATAGTATCAGTGCCAACGTGTGTGTGTGTGTGTGTATTAGGGAGGAAGAGTTTCTCTCTCAATATACTATTTTATTGTAATATCCAGGCCAAAGAGGGGAGATTCTAAGTAGCTCAGATATTTTTTCTTACTTAGGTGGATATTCTAAGAAATCAGAATATTCTTCTGAGTGGATCCTATTAAGCAGCAGAAATGTACATTTTGATTTTTTATTTTTGAAGAAAAAATTAACACCTTACCTAAACTCTGGATGGTAGTATGGCGTTGGTTTCTCCCCTTCACCCCTCTCTCTTTCCCTGTCTCCCTCTCTGCAAGAAAAGTTAAGAACACAGTGAGATAATAGACACCAAACCTAATAATAAGATCAGACACCAGACGTCATATTTTCAGACACCAAATCTGATAATACACGCCAAATACTCAGTCACTCTGTCATTGTCTAGTTTCTCTTACAGGTGGGTTTGAAACGTGAGTAGTTCTATAAACAATACTGACATCAGCCTCATGGCCTGGGGTGATGCATTTCCTATATGGCCTGCCCTCACCATCTCTGTCCCTTTGTTGTTGTCACCTTGGAGCCACACGTTCCACCAGATGCCCGACTCCACATCAGACCTGGTGAGAAAAAAACAAAACAAACACACACACTCACACACACACAATACTGGGGTATACCTCTAAGATACTAGCTCTCTTTTAGGAGCTAGTATTTGCAACCCTGGCAAATAGGAGTAGGGCATCTTTTGTACTAAAAGTCCCATAGGCTGAAATTCATTTTACCTTTTTCATTGCAAGCCCCTGGTGAGATCAACAGAAGTGGAATTTAAGAAACCTTCACTACAAAATAGATAACTAGTGGGAAGCAGCCACATAGCACAGGGAGATCAGCTGGGTGCTTTGTGACCACCTAGAGGGGTGGGATAGGGAGGGTGGGAAGGAGACGCAAGAAGGAGGGGATATGGGGATATGTATATGTATAGCTGATTCACTTTGTTATACAGCAGAAACTAACACATCATTGTAAAGCAATTATACAATAAAGATGTTTAAAAAAAAAAAGAAGAAACCTTTACTACTATATCCTGGGAATTGTATGCACTACTCCATGTGTGTGTGCTTTCCTTTTCCCTGGAAAGAGGGTAGAGAACTTATATTGGAGCCTCCAAAAGGTCTAGAGTCCAAAGAAGGCCAAGGACTACCAGATGAAAAGTTGTCTTTAGTTGAGGGAATTTTGAGCTTCTGTGAAATCCTCAAATCATGGAAGTCGTTACCAAAAGGAAAGAAGTCTGCTTAAATCTGAGCAATCTTCTTTAGGCTGTTGCCCTTCAGGGACTCAGAAGCCTGGCATTTGGGCTCAGGTTTGCAAGAAGCAGGTGTGTGGCAGGTGATGGGAGCTCTTGTGATTAGGAAGAATAGTCTGGAGCCAAGAGGCTTGTTCAATCATGTAACACAAAGGGATTAAAAGAAAAGAGGCAAGCAAGCGCTGAGCAGTTAGTCTTTGTGGTTGGAAGTCTTTTGTCTTCCTCTAATCTCCTTACATGTGATTGCTGTGGTGGCGTAGGCTCTTATATTTAATAGACTCTCAAGTTGCTTTGGAGATGAAACGTTTTACACTTACATAAAACATATTTTATACCAGAACACAGATGCTACAGTCAGTACCCCCTCGCTCCAAGAGAGCATTTCACAAAGGGTCCCCAAAGATTTTGCGGCTGCATTTATCATATATAAAAGAAAGATTACAATAATACTAAACTCCAAGATTAACGTAACAGAAATAGAAGCACGGAAGATGGGCTTATTTATTACTTTCCCTCTTGGGGAGTATCAGACAAAAGTGTTTTTTAAAATGCACTTAACAATGGCAAGGATAACTGTTCCAGGTATATAGATTTTCAGTAACTGCTCAAGTTGTCAATACATTGCACTCACTGCTCAGTAGGTGCACCTAAATTGTGTATTTTGTTAATGAAGAATTGTCAAGAAGTATTGGCTTCATTTAGAAAGCAATATTCTTCTCAGTAGCCTTGGTCTCATTTTAGGAAATCCACAGGGGATACGTAATGTAAGAGTTCAGAGCACAAAGTGTCGTATCATTATTCCCCAAATCTTTGCAAGTATCCCCCAAAGCAGGAAAGATTAAATTATAAGGTTTTGATTTCTCTACTGTTTCAAAGCACAAACCTGTAAAAGGGGAACATTGACACTCTTTTTCAAGGGCATAAAACCACCTTTAACTCACATGAAATGCTTTGAGTTGGTATGATTTGCTCCTCTGATCTCAAAGCAGTTTGTCATGTTTCATTGAACTTGACACTTCCCTTTGCGCAAGAGAGGTTAACCAAAAAAAAAAAAAAAAAAAAAAAATCTTGCACTGTTGGCTTTCTCAAGCCACTCCAGGATTAAAAAGAGACACAGCATGTCTTTGTAGCCTTACAATTCTTAACAGGGAGATTTTCTCTGCATTCCATTTATGGGGATGAGTAGAAGTCATGTGTATATACACAGACAAAGATGGGAACTGTGCCTTCTCCAAATCTACCCATTTCAAGATGGTGTCTGGAATCTATGATTCAAAAAACGATCGAAGACTATCCTGCTAAAAATTGCCTTTATTTTGGAGAATTGTGAGCTTCTGTGGTGTGAAAACATGTAGGCAGTTAGAAAAAGTCTTGGTAGTACTTCACCCAGATGCTCTCTGAAATGGTAAATGGGGATAATAAAAAGTTATTGCTTCATCCATGTATTTTGAAGGTTGAGTAAGATGAAACTTATAAAGAGCTTAAAATAGGGCAGAAAGTAAACTCAGTAAACATTAACAAGCAATGCGAATAGTAATGGGAGTTGTAAAATACCTTCGTTGCTCCCTGTAACCAGTTTGCACGTTACCACATCTATAGAGTTTAATGTATAAAATCTGACAGTAGTTATTTTCTATAGAGCTTAATTTATAAAATCTGAAAGTTACTATTTTCTCCCTTCTTCCTTTTCTCCCTCCTCCCCTCCCTTCTTCCCTTCTTTTCTTCTTTCTTTCCTTGCTTTGCTGTCTATTTCATTCAATCAGTAATTCTTAGTGAACACCTATTTGTAAACACGGTGGATAAATTGAAGACCAAGCTAAACACAATCAGTGAAACATGGAATTAATATTTTAGAGCATAGAGGCAGATATTAAAGCCAAAATTGCACAAATGCTTAGTGCCAGTTGTGGCATGTATTATACCAGAGATAGCATGGGAGACATTAATGGATTGTAACCTGGGCATATATACAAAATAGGGGCAGACTCACAGTGTATGAAGCACTAATTGAATTGTTTTCTAAGTCCTTTGCTAATGGATAGACATACAGTAGTAGATAAAAACATACAAATCGTTTCCCTCATGAAGCTCTCATTTTAGTTTTCGAGTTGTGTGCTAAGAAACTCTCAGCATCTTAGAGATGTGAGACTCTAAATGCCCACTGGACCAGTTAGGGAGAGGGCACGCACTGAAGCTGCACAACTCCGCACCCACTTCAGTCAGATATGGGCAGCCCTCCCTCTGCATGACACCATATTAACACAAATGTGTGACTGTGTGTACATAGGAACTCAGTCCTTGCTTTAACAGGTTTCTAATACGCATTAATGTCAGTTAACTTGGTACCATGTAAACTTGGATGTCCTCTCATGTATGTTTGACAAAGGTCGTACAGCTAAAATGAAATAATTGTCAACTCTTAGTTAAAAGTTCTAGTCTGGAACATGGTTTTCCAGTTCAAGAGTCCTTATAAGATTATATAGCTCCAAAGAACTGTCCTACTGCACTGGGCTAAATATCTCATTTTCTTGACTTTCTGTTAAGAATCAGCTCCGTTACTCTCGCTACCCTGATCATCTCTTTGTATACATACTAGTTGGACAACGTTCCTCTTAAAGCTTGGAACTCAAGACTGAATATCAAGTATACTTTGCAATGGAATATTTATCTGTAACACTCTGCAGACTGTATGTTCTATCAAAGTAGGTACGTGTCTACGCAATTCCCTCTTGTAACCTCAGTACCCTAGCAGAGTACCTGATATCTAATTGGCACTTAATGGTCGTTTCATTAATAAATACTCTAGGTGTTGCATGATCCTCCATAATATGGATACGTACTTTAGTAACTATAACATTATCACACGACCTTTGCTGGTAGCCACGTCACACAGTTGGCTAATTTTGTGTTTCTTATCGATTGAGCAGATTGGCTACTTTTCATTTGTGAAGGTCCTGAGAGAGCAGCCATGAGGGAGGTAAATTTAGTTGGGGAGGGATTGTGAACACAAAAGAGCAAAAGTCAGATCTGAGTGGAATCCTAGAGTGGAAAGGAAGTTGTTAAGAACATTATGATCTGTCTCCCCTAAGTGCTTTGTGCTCAGAGACTGAAAAGAACAAGGAAATCAAACTTCACATCATTCTGGAAATGCCAAGGCATAATGCAGAAATTTTATGGGTTTATATTTTAAAGGTTCTGCATTATAGTATTGATTTGAATGATGTGAAATTTCATACAAAACTTCATTACCTCTTAACTTGGTGAAAGTCACCGCAGAAAGAAGTGTTACAGAAATGGGCTATTCCATAGTGCCTTTCATATTCATGTCAGATTGTCAATGCAGACAACTGGGACTTCAAAATGATGGGAAAGTACACTTGAATGTCATATTTGGGCAAAGCAACTTGGCACTTATGTGACCAAGCTTAAAATACTCACACTGAAATTAGAAATTATACTTCTGGAAATCGAAGGAAATAATGAGGAGACAGTCAAAGATGTATGTACAAAATACTTCATCGTGGCACTTTTTTATAATAGAGAAAAAAAGGGACAATGTTCTTTAACATGGAACTGCTAAGACCAAATTATGGTTAAACCTATATGATAAAAAACAAAACAAGTATACTTCCAGAAAGATGCAGAACAATATGTATAGTAAGTTATCTTTAAACTGAAAGAAAAAGATGGAAAGGTAAAGCAAAAACTAATAATAATTGTTACCTGTAAGAGGAAGGAGGAAAGGAATAAAGTAGAAGAAAGAGCCTAGGTTACTTTCGTTTTGAATTTGGAAGCAGGTAAATGTTTTATGTAACATGTAATATGGAAAAAAGAAAGCCTGACACTCCGAAGGAAAATAAAACAAAAGAACTTGTATGTGAAGTTAGTGGCTTAATGATGTTAAAGAAGAAAATTTGCATTCTAATAATTTGTATAAGTTTTGTGGAATATATCTCAATAACAAAAAGATGGCAAAAACATCTTTTTTTTCTTTCATTTTCTTTAAATTGAAGTATAGTTGATTTACAATATTATATTAGTTTCAGGTGTACAGCTTGGTGATTCAGTATTTTTACCGATTAAACTCCATTAAGTTATTACAAGATATGGTTATAATTCCCTGTGTTATACAATACATCCTTGTTGCTTATCTATTTTTTATGTAGTAGTTTGTATCTCTCAATCCCACACCCTTAATTTGTCCCTCCCCCTGGCAAAAAAAAAATCTTAAAATGTTATCTGTAATCATATTTAAATAATACTAATATTATTATTTTTAATTCATTACCCACATATTTTGGAATAAATCAAAAAAGTATTTTTATATCATGAGGAAACATGACTTTAATTGTTAAAATAAATATAAAGTCAGAGAAGTTAAGCAAAAGCCCTTGCATCCAATATTTGATTTGAAATTATCAAAATGAACTCATACTGTATTTTAACATGATATTTTCTATATCTCGCCACTAAAATGTCCAGAAACAATGACTGTCCCCATATTAGTGAATAGCCCCAGCACACAGATTGTGGTCTCTAAGTGGCTTTCCTAATAAAAGAAATCAGGACACCTTGGAGAGATGTTCAGTTCCAGGTTTGGGGCAGAAAGAGTATAAGATGAAACTGAAATATATGCTTGAACCCCCAAACAGGGAAGTCACATAACTGTCCTTATAGTGGAAGGTAATTATAATCACTTTTAAGGGCACAACCCTATCTAAGAAAAGATGAGAACTGTGAACATTGAAAATAGCGATAATGGCAATGAATTGACATGTACCAAAATATAAAAAATGAAGATGCATAATGATAGCAAAAAAATGGTAAAAAGAGAATCATGTACTTTTCTTACCATTTCTATTCACACCATCTCAGCGTAGCCAAAGAGTTTCTTTATATAGAAGTATTTCAGGTAATAAATGTGGAAAGAATGATAAAATTAGATTATTACAATTATGTAACCACTAATGAAAAAAAAGATAATAGTTGCTAAAACCAAAACCCAGAAGTGAATGGCTGGTAGGAGCTTTATAATGGATAGATCAGGTTGTCAGTATCTTTAAATCTTAGTCTCAGGCACACACACATACACTCATATACACACACACCCAGAAAGCAGAAAACGATGTGCATATAGATGTGATGCAATAGGAATTATTCAGCATCACCTACAGCTATGAATTATCCATGTCATGATATCGAACCTGAATCTGATCAAGCTTCAAGACTTACCAGTTTGCAGGACATACACAGGTAGAGCAGCGTGTTGAAAACACCACAGAGAAACTATCAGCAAAGTTCAGGGTGTGAGAAATTCTTCAGGACGAATAACTGATTTCTTCCACAAATTAATGGCGTGAAGAGAAGCAAGAAGAACTACAATCCTGCAGCCTGTGGAACAAAAACCACATTCACAGAAAGATAGACAAGATGAAAAGGGGGAGGGTTATGTACAAGATGAAGGAACAAGATAAAATCCCAGAAAAACAACTAAATGAAGTGGAGGTAGGCAACCTTCCAGAAAAAGAATTCAGAAAAATGATAGTGAAGATGATCCAGGACCTTGGAAAAACAATGGAGACAAAGATCGAGAAGATGCAAGAAATGTTTAACAAAGACCTAGAAGAATTAAAGAACAAACAAACAGAGATGAACAATACAATAACTGAAATGAAAGCTACACTAGAAGGAATCAGTAGCAGAATAACTGAGGCAGAAGAAGGGATAAGTGACCTGGAACACAGATTGGTGGAATTCACTGTTACGGAAAAGAATAAAGAAAAAAGAATGAAAAGTAATGAAGACAGCCTAAGAGACCTCTGGGACAACATTAATTGCAACAACATTCGCATTATAGGGGTCCCAGAAGGAGAAGAGAGAGAGAAAGGACCCAAGAAAATATCTGAAGAGATTATAGTCAAAAACTGCCCTAACATGGGAAAGGAAATGACCACCCAAGTCCAGGAAGCGCAGAGAGTCCCAGGCAGGATAAACCCAAGGAGAAACACACCGAGACACATAGTAATCAAATTAACAAAAAGTAAAGACAAAGAAAAATTATTAAAAGCAACAAGAGAAAAATGACAAATAACATACAAGGGAACTTCCATAAGGTTAACAGCTGATTTCTCAGCAGAAACTACAAATTAGAAGGGAGTGGCACAATATATTTAAAGCGATGAGAGGAAAGAACCTACAACGAAGATTACTCTACCCAGCAAGGATCTCATTCAGATTCGATGGAGAAATCAAAAGCTTTACAGACTAGCAAAGGCTAAGAGAATTCAGCACCACCAAACCAGCTCTACAACAAATGCTAAAGGAACTTCTCTAAGTGGGAAACACAAGAGAAGAAAAGAACCTACAAAAACAAACCCAAAACAATTAAGAAAATGGTCATAGGAACACCCATATCGATAATTACCTTAAATGTGAATGCATTACATGCTCCAACCAAAAGACACAGGATTGCTGAATGGATACAAAAACAACGTCCACATATATGCTGTCTACAAGAGGCCCACTTCAGACCTAGGGACACATACAGACTGAAAGTGAGGGTATGGAAAAAGATATCCCATGCAAATGGAAATCAAAAGAAAGCTGGAGTAGCAATACTCATATCAGATAAAGTAGACTTTAAAATAAAGAATGTTACAAGAGACAAGAAAGGACACTACATAATGATCAAGGGATCAATCCAAGAAGAAGATAAATAAAAAAAAAAAAAAAAAAAATTAATGGCGTGAAAACTAAATAAGAGAAGGAAAGGGACCAATAGATTAAGAGACTCAACAGATGTCTCAACCAAATGTATATGTTGGATACTTTTTTTAATCCCAGTTTAGGCATACAAAATAGTAAAAACACATTTTAAAACCAATTGTGAAAGATTGAACATGGACTTGGTGATATTGAACACATTTTCAAATGCATTGCAGGTGATAATGGTATTTTCATTGTGCTACAAAATAAAATCATTATCTTTTAGGAGTACAAACTGAACTGTTCATGGATAAAAATTATATGACGTTTTAGATTTGATTTAAAGTATGCTAGTGGAATGATCGAATAATGGGTGGTGGTGTAGGTGAATCAAGATTGGCCATATGTTGATAACTGTCTAAGTTAGGTGAAGGGTATAAGATGTTTTAATATAATATTCTCTCTAATTTTATCTATGTCTGAAATTTTACATAATAAAAAATTAAAATTAATATTTTTAGATAACAACAGTTAGCTCTGGGTTATAGGATGTATGAATCTTTTACTTTCCTTGATTTATTTTATTGTATAACTTTTTTTTAGCAAGGGCGTATGACTTTCATGAGCATTAGAAAAAGGTACATAGATTTTAAGTGAACTCAAGACCAAATCTAAGCTGATATAACCAGGTTCAAATTCCCTAACGCTTGTAGAGAATCGCTATATTGTTTTCCAAGGGCTGCTGTAACAAAGTACCACAAATCAGTGGCTTAAAACAATGGAAGTTTAATCTCTCACAGTTCTGGAGGCTAGAAGTCCAAAATCAAGGTGTCAAGAGGGCCACGTTCCCTCTGAAAACTGTCTGGGGGAATTCTGTCTTGCCTCTTCTAGCTTCTGGTAGTGGCCATCAGTCCTTGGCTTATAGCTGTTATCACTCCAGTCTCTGCTCCTGTCGTCACATGGTATTCTCCTTGTGTTTGTGTCTTTTCCCCGTATAAGGATGTCAGTCATATTGGATTAAGGGCCCATCCAACTCCAATATGACATTATCTTATAACTAACTATAATTATATAACCAATTATATCTACAATGACCTTATTTCCAAATAAGGTCACATTCTGAGGTTCTGGGATTAAAAGTTCAGCATGACTTTTGGGACCACACTGTTCAACCCATAACAGTCACAAGTGCCATCTATGACTCTTGAAATAGCTGTGATATACTAGGCAGAAACCCTACATAAATTTGGCCCAAATTCAAATCTCAAATAAGCCCTTTATTCTGTGATCTTAGATTTAATTTTTTTTTTTTTTTTTTTTTTGGTGGTACGTGGGCCTCTCACTGTTGTGGCCTCTCCCGTTGCAGAGCACAGGCTCCAGACGCGCAGGCCCAGTGGCCATGGCTCACGGGCCCAGCCGCTCTGTGGCATGTGGGATCTTCCCGGACTGGGGCACGAACCCGTGTCCCCTGCATCGGCAGGCGGACTCTCAACCACTGTGCCACCAGGGAAGCCCCAGATTTAATTTTTTGAATCATACTTTCCTTGGCTGATCATACTAACAGTGATAATAATAATAATTTGTCTTAGGTCAGTTTCTCTACCAGACACCCTAAGGTAGAATTTGTGTGCTAAACCCTGGGGCGGGGGGCGGGGCGGGTAAAATCCTGCAGCAGCAAGAGTGAGGGAGAAAAGGCAAAGAGGCAGGAAAACGCTGGAAGCAAATATGGTGGGCCCTCCATACCAGTGGTTCAGCATGTGCAGATACAACCAGTCTTGAATCCAAGGTTGGTTGAATCCCAGGATGCGGTAACCACAGATGGAGAGGGTCAACTGTACCGTGCCATTTTATGTAAGGGAATTGAGCGTCCCCAATTGTGGCATCCTTGGGAGCCCTGGAACTGATCCGCTGTGGATGCTGAGGGATGACTGTACATGCTGGGACACTATTACCGAGTTGGTCACAGCCTCACAAGAAGACAGTGTCAGCTGCTCAGTCATTAGGGCATTTCCAGACAGGCTGTGTGGAGCCTCCAGAGCTTAGCATCCTTCAGTGGCGTAAGAGAAGAAATATGTATTTGCCAGCTCCTTCCTATCTCCTGTTTCTCATTGTTCCTACTTAAGCCCATGGATCCTTAACTCTCCAGCTCTCCCCATACACCACTCTTGGTCTTGTTACCCAGTCTGCCTAGGCAGTCCAGGGAAGCCAGACCCCATGCCAAACAGGGAAGGGCTTCCTCTGAATTCGGAAGTGGGAAGAGTAGGCAGACCCTCTGGTGGGTAGGGTTGGGATGCATTAATGGCAGGTAAAATGGAAGCTGTGTCCAAACCCAGCCCTTACCCTGGAAATTGTTTATGGAGATGAGGCATATGAGGCTATATCCTGAGATTTTCAGTGAAAAGCAGCTGAGGCCCAGGGGCAGATAGACTGAGAAAATCTAGCGTGACACATAAATTGGGTCCAAAAACCACTCACCAACTTACAGATCATTTGTGATGAGTACATGAGAAAATACGTAAAACGATCCCCTGCTTCTTGGTACCACCTGCCTTAAGTCAGCCACTCCGTAAATGGTTCCTGCTTATTTCTGTTTATTTGGAAGAGACATATTTCAGCATCCAAAGAGCTTATCATAAAAATGATCTTTAATTTCTTTAAGAGGGCCACATGAATTTGAGAAGAAGGGGTCAAACTGTATTTAATTGAGAAGATTTTAGTTGAAAGCCATGGTGATGTAAACTCAGCCTCTGAACTACTTGTAATGGAAAGGCAACTAACCGCACAAAATAATATGAGCTTGAAAAAAAGGATGTCTTAGAATTATATGTGAGTTTTTGAACTATCGTAAATAAGAGTTCAGACTGTGGCCTGATGCACTTTTATTTTACTACATTATTTTATTTTTATTTTTTGCAATGAAACAACACTCCTCCTTTTTATTGATCTTCCCTTATTCATTCCTCTTCCCACTCCTCCATCATCCTTAATACTTCTTGTAGTTAAAAGTCTGGGCTACAGGGAAAAAAGAGATTTAAAAATTCAAAGACCAGCTTTGTAACTCAAAAGCTACATGCAAATGGTTTAATTTCTTAAACTTTAGTTTCCTCAGTTGTAACTAACAAGTCGCAAGGATTAAATAAAATCCCATACACCAAATGCTTAGCACATGCTGTCCTTGGCATTGTCCTGTTTTCATCCCCACTGTCTTCCTCCTCTCTAGATCTGAACAGAACCGCTGCCTAACTTCCCCACCCTCCTTTATTCCCCAGACCCTGCCTGCCAGCCTCTCTTCACTCTCTCCTTCTACCGTAGCTGGAGGAATCCTGGTCAGAGGGAAGTCTTTTCAGTGCCTTCTCACTAACAAAAGCTAAACATGAAATTCCCAAGTTTGTCCCACCTGTCTGTCCAGCTTCGTTCCTCACTATCCCCATAGTAACCACGTGCACACCATTTCCCATGTGCCCTATGTGCTCTGACCTAGACATTTATCCCTGCAGTGTTCTTCCTCTTCTGGCACATAGCTAATGTCTGCTTGTCATTCAGGCATCAGTTGAAGTTTTTCTTCAAACTAAAAAGCTTCTGTACAGCAAAGGAAACCATCAACAAAATGAAAAGGCCACCTATGGAATGGGAGAAAACATTTGGCGACCATGTATTGTATAAGGGGTTAATATCCAAAATATACAAGAGATTCAGACAACTCAATAGCCAAAAATACATAACCCACTTAAAAAATGGTCAAAGGATCTGAATAGATATTGTTCCAAGGAAGACATACACCTGGCACCTGAAAAGATGCCCAACATCAGTAATCACCAGTGAAATGCAAATCAAAACCACAGTAAGATATTACTTTACACCTGTTAGTATGTCTTTTATGAAAAAGACAAGAGAAAAAATACTGGAAGGGATGTAGAGGAAAGTGAACCTTGTACACCATTGGTGGGAATGAAAATAGGTACAGCCATTATGGAAAACAGTATGGAGGTTCCTCAAGAAATAAAAAATAGACTACTATATGATCCAGCAATCCCTATTCTGAGCATATACCCAAAGGAAATGAGATCATTATCACGAACAGATAGCTGTATTGTCATGTTCATTGCAGCCATATTCAGTATAGCCAAGATAAGGAGAAAACCTAAGTGTCCATCGATGGACAGATGAAGAACATATGGCATATCTACACATGGGAAAATATTTAGCCTTAAACAAAAAGGAAATCCTGCCATTTGTAATAACATGGACGAATCTGGAAGGCATTGTGCTAAGTGAAATAAGCCAGAAAAAGACAAATACTACATGGTATCGCTTACATGTGTAATCTTACAAAATGAAGTCAGTCTCATAGAAACAGAGGGGGAAATGTTGGTTGCCAGGGTCTGGGGTTTTGGGGAAATGCTGAGAGATTGGTAAAAGGGTACAAACATTTAATTATAAGATGAATAGCTTCCGAGGATCTAATGAATAGGATGGTGACTATAGTTGATAATACTGTATTATATATATTTCTATGTATCTGGACATGATGTACTGGATTTAAAAAAACGGGTATAAATAGGCCTTAAGAATGTGGTGGTGGAGTGTGGGTGGAAGGGAAGCTTTTCATAGTTCTAAAATTCGGTTTCTGTCTTTTAATGAGCCTATGCCTCTGGAATGTGAACTTCACAAGAGTTTCTCAGGGTGTTTTTGTTGTTTTGTTGCTGTTGTTTTCCCCCTTCTTAGACTGGACAGAATGGCTTAAGTGGGCGGGAGTTGGGTGTTTCCCTTCCCTCGGATCAGCTAGGTGCTGATAATCCTTGATTAGGCTAGCCTCCGATGACTAGTTTCCCTGAAGTCAGGCCTGGTTTAAAAGAACAGAGTTCTCTGATGTATTTCAAAATGGTTCCCTTTCCCCTCCCCCTGCTAGGAGCAAAATAAGAATTTTCTCTGGTATTGACTTTAGGAACCTGGTCAAGGCTCAGGAGGTATAATCTCACAGGATTGTGCCCCCCCCCCCCCGCCCCCATGGCTGGGTCCCCCTGCAGTTTTTAGCCCTGAGTTTCCCACATTGAGTCGCCAGCGTCTGGGCAATCCCAGTTCAGCTTTTCCTACTACAGCGCCCGTTCCCGCCTCAGTTTCTGCCAGTGAATTTCTGCTCCAGAAAACCACGACTCCCTGTATCTCCCTGTCTCTCTCTCCAATCTTTAGGGCAGTGAAACAGAAAACCTTGTGTTTTCCTCTCTTGTGGATCCAAGAAGAGTTGTTGATTTTTCAGTCTGTTCATCTTTTTACTTGTTAAGGCAGAGCGGCGACTTCCGGGTTTCTTACACGTGCAACAGGGAATTGGGAACCCACAGTTAGATGATGCTCTGCATTCTTTCCCCAAAACTGAGCTCTCACAAGACAGAGGTTGACTGTGAAAGAATTCCCCCTTCCTGAAGTCTGTTTCTGAGGCATTTATCCAGGGTTTCCAATGTATGTCGCCTAAATCTTATATGTAGAAGAGTCATCCAGGTATTTTCCAGCCTTTTCTTGAAGTGTCGATTTTGAATGACAGTCTTAAACTGCATTTTTAAGAATGTTTCTCCTCTCCTTGAATATTGCCTAGCAATGACAACTGCATTCAGGCATGTTTTTGTTTGTTTGCTTGTTTTATGGTAGGTGCTATTTTATTGTAACCATGTGTAGCCACAGTACCTGTTGGGGTCTCCAAAGACCTTTAAGCAGGATGATCTTGGGACCCTGTGCCCCTTGTACTGCTACCCTTGCTGTGTTCTGGGTTTTTTTGTTTTGTTTTTTTATTGGGGTATAGTTGTTTTACAATGTTGTGTTAGTTTCTACTATACAGCGAAGTGCAGCTCCCTGTGCTATACAGCAGCTTTTTATTAGTTATCTATTTTATACATGTTACTGTATACATGTCAGTCCCAGTCTCCCAATTCACCCCCCCCCAAGGCATGTTGTATTTTTGTTTGTTTGTTTATTGGTGAAAAAATGTGAATGCGTAATGCCCCTTTGAGGGTACCACATTTCTTCTGTTTCAATACTGCCTTAGAAAAGAATTAAGGATTTGAGGGCTTTAACCCGCACTAAGTGTGCCTGTCAAGAATGTCACCACCACCTCACACCTTAACCCAGCCTTCAGTCAAGTGCTTCTATAATTACACTGTAAGTAGCTAATTAAGAAGATGTTTAATGTGCTGTAGTTGAGAGTGCTTTCTATTCAGGAAATTAGTTCTACTGCTTATTAGGAGTTGCAAATAAGCAATTCAATAACCTGAATCCACTCCAAACAAAATACTAACCGGGTATCTTCATGGAGGCATAACTCCAGCTAGAATAAATGTGCATGGAAATTACTTTCTCCCCCTCCCACTTCTTCACGTTATTGTTATCCAATTCCACAAGGCAGAGATAAGAAGCACAACACCTGCATTTCTCAGATTACCAATCTCTTTATCCTGTGTTGGTAGAATGACACTCATTTTTTCGCTGGTAGCATTGCTGCCACCATCACAGCTGGATCTTTATTTCTTTTTCAAATAAATGAAATTAAAGGTGCACAGCATGGCATAGTTCACCTGTATATCTCCAAGTTGCACACAAATTGAAGCTGCTTGTAACTTTAATTTTTAAATTTCTTTGCCAGCATGCAATGATAAAAGTAAAGAGAGTCAGACAACGTGGTCCGTTTACCTGCCTGCCTTCCTTCTAAATAGATAGCAGTTGGTTGTGAATGTGTTACTACTCTAGGGCAATTTTATGGCAAAGAATTTTTTTTTTTTCTTAAAAGGTAATGGAAATATCTGGAGAAAAAGACAGATTTTGTTTTCCTTTAAAAATTTCTCAGGCATCGGCAAGGTCAGAGCTGTTGATAAATGAAGTTGGAGTAATTTACTGAAACTTTTGTGGTGAGTAGATTGGGAAACTGGAAGAAACTATATTTATTGCAAGGTATATAAGGCATTTTGTATTCTGCAATCATAGCATTCACTTTTTTTAATTGAAGTACAGTTTATATACAATGTTGTATTAATTTCTGCTGTATGGTCTAGTGATTCAGTTATATATTTATGTATATATATATATGCATCATTCTTTTTTATATTCTTTTCCATTATGGTTTATCACAGGATATTGAATATAGTTCCCTGTGCTATACACTAGGACCTTGTTGTTTATCCATTCTAAATATAGTAGTTTGCATCTGCTAACCCCAGATTCCCACTCCATCCCTCCCCCCGCCCATAGCATTCATTTCCATAAGATAACTATATTTTGGAAAACGCCAGCAACCTAATTGTATGAAATTTTGTGAAACACGTTGGTGTTTCCAAACTTGGTTATCTGAATATTGTGATCCAAACTTGGTTATCTGAATTTTTCTCCCAGGATTTGGAGCTTTAAATGCAGTCATATAAGATTAAAAAAAGGGGGGTGGGGAGTGGCTGGAGCTGACTCATTCTTGCATTGAAGAGACTTTGCATTATGGATTGAATTATTTTCCACTCAAAAGTGTATCAAAGCCGTAACATCCCTGGTAGCTGTGAAATAGAGTCCTTGTAGGTGCCATGAAGATAAGGTCAGACGAAGACACAGAGGTAGGATAGCCACGTGAAGACAGAAATAGAAGTCGCTGTTATGCTTCCACAAACCAAGGAATGCCTGTGGCTACCATTAGCTCGAAGAGGCAAGAAAGGACCTTGCCCTAGTGGATTTGGAGGGATAGAGCCCTACTTCTGCTTTCCTTTGGACTTCTAGACTAAAGGACTGTGAGATGCAGAACTTCCCTGCCCAGGGATCTAACCCATGCCCCCTACATGGGAAGCACAGAGTCTTAACCACTGGACCACCAGGGAAGTCCAAAATTTCTCTTGTTTTAAGCAACCCAATTTGTGATCATTTGTTCCATCAGCCCTAGGAAACTAGTAGACCTTTCTTTTGCTTTTTCAGCTTTGATCTACTAAGATGCCCCATTTCTGGTTCCTTCCCAAGCCGAACTCATCAATTTCTCCTTTGTTGTTTAAGTTACCCCATAATCTTTCCAGTAAATTCCCTTTAAACTTAGGTTAGCCTAAATGGAGTTCTGCTGCTTGCATCAAAATGTCCTAGCTAATAAACATTTCTTGCTGCCATCCTAGGTGTCTTTTGGTATTGGTAGGTAGTCAGACATAGTTTATTAAGAAAAATGAACCAAACTCGAAGTCACGCAGAGGTAGGGCAGCATGTACTCTTATAGACATATTAAGATAGAACATTGTTTAACAGGCCAACCCAAAGATTTTTAAATTATCTATATTTAAGGAATGTACCACTGATTGACCTAATGCTTACTATAAGAGTCCGTACTCTGTGAAATAGCCGTGAACTTCTAGACTTTGTCTGGTAGAGATGCAAATCATGATTTTCTGATAGATAATATAACTAAAACGTTTGGGTTTCACTGCCCTGTAGAACATTAATGAGTTTTATGTCTAATCTAGCCATGTTATGCCCACATTCTTTTTTCCAATTCCTATACACCCTTTGTTCTAACAATTATGCTTTGAATCAACTTTGCCTTCCTGCTGATTACTGCATTAATGAGGGGAATCAGTCTTGATACATTTGTATGAAAACATATTTTCAAATTTTTGGTAATTATACTTTGCTGCATGCACATACAAAATTATTTGAGGATGCTGACTGTTCCAGATTAGCTGAATGACCTTGTGTAAACATATCTACAAGGCAGAAGTTAGAATGTTGATATTAAATGGAAAATTTGAAATGATTTCATTGTACTTAGAGAAAAGAATGATTTTCCTGTATATATAAAATTCTAGAAAGCTGATTCACTCAGATACATTGACTGAGAGAGTACTAAGTGTCTCTTAAGGCTAAGACAAATTTTCACTGAAGATACGGTCATTAAGAGTTATGTTAAATATCTTCAAGTCCACGTTATTTCACCCAGTTCTTTGGGTGTAACTAAATCTGCACACAGAAGCATAAAAATATTAAATAAACTGAAACCACCCAAAGCAGCTGAAAACCAGCTGAAAGTTACTTGAAACTGATGAGAAAATGAGGTAATTTCCATAGCAATATCCAACTTTAGTTTTCACTGCAATATTGAAACTTCAATGTAAAAATAAAAACAACAAAGAATGAGTGTAACCAAATCCCATAATATTTGTAATGTAGGACCAATATGACATTTTTGAAAAGGACCAGACATCTCCCTAACGGCAGGTGTGTGTGTGTGTGTGTGTGTGTGTGTGTGCGTGCACGCATGCACACGCATGTCTGTCACAGCAGTAAAATTTGGGACAGCATAAAGGGTAGAGAAGGAAATAAGGATACCACCATTTTCTGAGTGTTATTATATGCCCTGCTCTAGGAGAAGTCTTTTTAAAAAGCGAAGTTTTCAGTTCTTGCTATATGAGAGCATATATTGTTATCAGTGCCATCAGTAAATGAAAGTCAAAGTGATTATCTTTCCCATGCAACAGCTCATGCAGAAACAGGATTCAAGTTCATGTCTAACTCCGGTGCTCCTGTTTTAGATTTTCTCTTAAAGATCATTGCATTACTTCAATGAAAACAGTTGTTGACGCATTTAATGTGAATAAACCTGAGATGCGATTATTTGAAAAATGACTTTATTTTATGTCCCTTTGAGAAAGAATAAAATGTTAGCGCTTAAACTGATACAGTGCTTTGTTATCAATTAGTATGTTATTTTATAGTTATTGAAAAACCTTTTTACTTAGTAATAGATACTTTTATCATATATCACAAAAAGGAAATATAAGAAAAATAAATTTGTGGTATTCCTATATTTTTTCCCATTCAGTGTCCAATTTTTCCAGATTAACATTTAGACTCATAGTTATATATGTTTTTTCCACATACAGCTACTAATTAACATCTACAAGTGTTTCAAAACTAATGGTAAGAAAGCCTTTCTTTAACATATGGTTGATTGCTATCCCTGAGGGTTTCTTCAAAGCCAGTGATATATTTTAATTTGACGCTGGTAAATATACAAAAATGTGTATTTGCCAGTGTGTGTGTATATGTGTGTGAGTGTACAGTCATATGATTAAACATGTGAATTTTGGGCATATGTATGTATTCTATAACATTTCTAGGTTGTGAACACCTAGTGGGAAACACTTGGATATTATTCATCTTGACAGTCTCCTCAACATGCATTATGTTGTCTTTCACAAAATAAGAACTCAGAAAATATTTATCAACATGAGGACTTCCGTGGTGGTCCAGTGGTTGAGACTCTGAGCTTCCACTGCAGCGGGCCCTGTTCGGGAAAGATCCCACATCCCACGGCGTGGTGAGGCAAAAAAAATAAAATACTTATAAACATGAAGTGGGTCTAAAATATTCTACTCTGATTTTTAAAACTTTCAAATTATTTGGCTTTATATGTAATAAAGAAATCCATTAACTAGAGGGAATTTTCTAGACATACTGAAAATATATCCCTAAATGTTTGTCATTTATTAGCAAGAGAAAATCAGTAAAGATAGTAAATTCCAAAATATATCAATGAAGGCAAATTTTTCCTTAGAAAAGATAATTTGAAATTATAGTATTCCATGGAGTTCTCCAGTGTTATTTGTTGATTTCTGCCTAATTAAATGCAGATTATAAAGCAAACATCTGCTAGGCTCATTCCCACTGATCAGTTGGGTAACTAAAGGTAACAAAATTGGTATGTTTGGTTTTCTATCTAACACAGGATTTCTTTTATTACCAGCATTTTAAAATAGCATTTTTATCACCATTTTATGTGACTTGTAATTTATACATTAAAAATAAAAGTTTCAAAAATAATGATCACTTTGCATATTATTCAATAGGAATGTAGGGTATGAAATCTTGCTTTGATTGAATACTAAGTTAGACTCCAGACTTCTAAGTGCCCCGACTACCACCTGGTCTTCCCAAATATTCATTTGTAATTTTGAATTAAATTTGAAATAATTTATTTAAACATGTCATACAAATACATTGGTATGTTCTAGAACAAGCTGTTCCTACTAGTAATACATCAGTGTATCAAAACAATTGTTTCTCTAAGCTACTGGTTTATAACTAGGAAACCAGACTTTGCCTTTTAGCTGATGTGCCCACTGCCTTACTCCCTCCAGTTCTGGGAATTTTGCAATTATTCTTCTAACCTGAATGCTACACACAGACATAAACTCACACACACACACACAGTTTTTGAAATAAATAGTATAACATAAAAATTCAATGGCCTGAATACCGTAACATGGTGGCTAACAGTACAGATTTTGGAGTAAATTGCTGGGTTCAAATCCTGTCTCAACCACTACTAGCTTAGGGCCCCTGGGAAAGTGACTTAGGCTCTCTGTTCCTCATTTCTTCATCTGTAAAATGGGCTAATAGTACCGAATACATAGGAGTGCTTTGAGGAAAAACTAATATTTGAAATGCATTGAGAATTCTACCTGCCACATATTAAATCATATAAGTGTTTGCTAAATTTTAAACAATGAAAATATATTTCTATTAGTACTCACATCACACACTGAAGGAGTCTGTAAATGGTTTTTTTTTTTTTAAGTGACAAAGCTGGTATTTTTCTTTTGTTTTATTTTTTAATTAAAAAAAATTTTTAACATCTTTATTACAGTATAATTGCTTTACAATGGTGTGTTAGTTTCTACTGTATAACAAAGTGAATCAGCTATACCTATACATATATACCCATATCTCCTCCCTCTTGCATCTCCCTTCCACCCTCCGTATCCCACCCCTCTAGGTGGTCACAAAGCACCGAGCTGATCTCCCTGTGCCATGCAGCTGCTTCCCACTAGCTATCCATTTTACATTTGGTAGTGTATATATATTAATGCCACTGTCTCACTTCGTCCCAGCTTACCCTTCCCCCTCCCCGTGTCCTCAAGTCCATTCTCTACGTCTGCGTCTTTATTCCTGTCCTGCCCCTAGGTTCTTCAGAACCTTTTTTTTTTTTTTTAGGTTCCATATCTATGTGTTAGCATATGGTATTTGTTTTTCTCTTTCTGACTTACTTCACTCTGTATGAGTCTCTAGGTCCATCCACCTCACTACAAATAATTCAATTTAGTTTCTTTCTATGGCTGAGTAATATTCCATTGTATATATGTGCCACATCTTCTTTATCCATTCATCTGTTGATGGACACTTAGGTTGCTTCCGTGTCCTGGCTATTGTAAATAGAGCTGCAATGAACATTGTGGTACATGACTTTTTGAATTATGGCTTTCTCACATTATATGTCCAATAGTGGGATTGCTGGGTCTTATGGTAGTTCTATTTTTAGTTTCTTAAGGAACCTCCATACTGTTCTCCATAGTGGCTGTATCAATATTTTTTTAAATGTATTTATTTATTTTTGGCTGTGTTGGGTCTTCGTTTCTGTGTGAGGGCTTTCTCTAGTTGCGGCAAGTGGGGGCCACTCTTCATCGCAGTGCGTGGGCATCTCACTATTGTGGCCTCTCTTGTTGCGGAGCATGGGCTCCAGACATGCAGGCTCAGCAGTTGTGGCTCACGGGCCCAGTTGCTCCACAGCATGTGGGATCCTCCCAGACCAGGGCTCGAATCCACATCCCCTCCATTGGCAGGCAGACTCTCAACCACTGCGCCACCAGGGAAGCCCGTGGCTGTATCAATTTACATTCCCACTGACAGTGCAAGAGGGTTCCCTTTTCTCCACACCCTCTCCAGCATTTATTGTTTGTAGATTTTTTGATGATGGCCATTCTGACTGCTGTGAGGTGATACCTCATTGTAGTTTTGATTTGCATTTCTCTAATGATTAGTGATGTTGAGCATCCTTTCATGTGTTTGTTGGCAATCTGTATATCTTCTTTGGAGAAATGTCTATTTAGGTCTTCTGCACATTTTTGGATTTGTTTGTTTTTTTGATATTGAGCTGCGTGAGTTGCTTGTATATTTTGGAGATTAATCCGTTGTCAGTTGCTTCATTTGTAACTATTTTCTCCCATTCTGAGGCTTGTCTTTTCATATTGTTTCTGGTCTACATCTCTGTGCAAAAGCTTTTAAGTTTCATTAGGTCCCATTTATTTATTTTTGTTTTTATTTCCATTTCTCTAGGAGGTGGGTCAAAAAGCATCTTGCTGTGATTTATGTCATAGAGTGTTGTGCCTATGTTTTCCTCTAAGAGTTATAGTGTCTGGCCTTACATTTAGGTCTTTAATCCATTTTAAGTTTATTTTTGTGTACAGTGTGTGTTAGGGAGTAATCTAATTTCATTCTTTTACGTGTATCTGTCTAGTTTTCCCAGCACCACTTATTGAAGAGGCTGTCTTTTCTCCATTGTATATTCTTGCCTCCTTTATCAGAAATTAGGTGACCATACGTGCGTGGGTTTATCTCTTGGCTTTCTATCCTGTTCCATTGATCTGTATTTCTGTTTTTGTGCTAGTACCATACTGTCTTGATTACTGTAGCTTTGTAATATAGTCTGAAGTCAGGGACCCTAATTCCCCCAGCTCCATTTTTCTTTCTCAAGATTGCTTTGGCTATTCAGGGTCTTTTGTGTTTCCATACAAATTCTGAAATTTTTTGTTCTAGTTCTGTGAAAAAGGCCATTGGTAGTTTGATAGGGATTGCATTGAATCTGTAGATTGCTTTGGATTCTGAAAATGTGATGCAGTATCCACCTATTTTTTGATATTTACCTCTTCCCTTACCATAAGTACATTTGCTTCTTGCTACTGCTTTCTCAAAAACTTTATTACAAGGGGATTCCCTGATGGCACAGTGGTTAAAAATCTGCCTGCCAATGCAGGGAACACGGGTTTGAGCCCTGGTCCGGGAAGATCCCATATGCCGTGGAGCAACTAAGCCTGTGCCCTGAAACTACTGAGCCTGTGCTCTAGAGCCCATGAGCCACAACTACTGAAGCCCTTGAGCCACAACTACTGAAGCCCGCGTGCCTAGAGCCCTTGCTCCGCAAGAAGAGAAGCCACCACAATAAGAAGCCCGCGCACCGCAACGAAGAGTAGCCCCCACTCGCCACAACTAGAGAAAGCCCGTGCGCAGCAACGAAGACCCAATGCAGCCATAAATAAATAAATAAAAATACTTATTAAAAAAAAAAGGATGTTTTTAAAAAAAATTTATTACAAAGTATAACCATATATAAAATGCCCACATAGCTGGTTATTTCATTGAAACATAAAATTAGCCCCAGTCATCCACCCCTCAAATTATTAAACTCTTCTTTGTTGGGAATGAGTAGAATTGGGTGGATTTTACCAAGCAGAGTTTACAAGTTTTAATAGGGCCAATACTATAGAGAGCTTATGGCTCAGATACTCTTACTGAGGAATTTTTGTGGAAGGCCCCAGGAATACAAACATTTGCAAAGTCTTATCCTGATGCCCTCGAGGTGCCAGCATTAGTGATCACTGATGCCATCCAAGTTGCGATTTGAAAATTTCACCATCTTCATGTACTTAATCACACTCCACGTGAATAAGAAGCACTGTCTCTGACTCTGAGGCATGAAAGGAATTCATAGTGAACTTTTACTGATGTTTCAAGCTCAGTAGGATCCACATAAAGAAAGTCATCCATTCTGTCTGCCTTTCTGTGCATTTGAATTGAAGAATTGAAACAGCTCTCTGCCCTACCTAGGAACCTGAGACTTGCTTCCTTTCACAAGTAGAATATGTTTCATATAAATATGATTTTCATCTGTCTTTTTTCCTTTTAATTATCTTATAGTAAACATGAATGGGATTCCCTTAAGAGTTGTACACATTGTTAGAGGTAAATACAGTTTATTATTTAATAGGTGAGGCTACTGGGTATCTTATTGACCTCAAATTCTCGATTAGCTCCCTTTAGACTCCCACGTGGTTAAAGTATTGGAAACAATGTGAATAGTTTTCATTGAGCAGCTCTCCCTGCAAAAGTTCAGCGGTCCCATTTTACTATTCTATTTACATACTAAGTTATACATTAACTTGTACAATAATCTTTGTTCCATGCATTGCAAATGCTGGAATATTAGTTGTGTATAATGTTAAGAAATGTTATAAGGAAAAATTTTTGCAGTAAATTTGTTTCAAAAACAGTGAGTTAAATCAAAAGAAATGGGTTTCTTTACCGCAAGTCTTCTCAGAACCATGTTAATATGCATCATCTTCAAGAGAGAGATGCAGGATGCTGTGTCTTCCCAACATTTTTACCAGCCTTTTTTTTTTTTTTTAACTTAGAATATTTCTCAGAATTCGTGTTATGTGATACACTGTTTGGGAGTGGCTTCTTGGTACACTTTTCTTATTTCTGAAAACTGAGGCTAAAGTAATAATTAGTTTACCAACACTTGATTTCTTTTATCAGTTAATCCTTCTTCTGTTCCCAGATAGTGGAGGGTTAAGGAAAGCAGTGCAGTTGTGAATAATACTAAGAAACAAATATATACCACTTAGCTCATTCCTCCCCTGGGAAATGTAAGTACAGCTTTGAAATTTACTATTTCTGTCATCAATGTAGAAATTGATAGTGTTGAGAATATTTATAAAGAAAAGCTGTTAGCAAGACCAACTAGGTCTGCCATGGCACTAGAGAACCTCCAGCTGTTTCCGCTAGTCTAATGCCAAGCCATGGCTAGAGTACTTCTTCAGTGGCAGTGAAAAACAAATGAACACTTTCCATTAAAAGTCAAATGAAGATCAGTGAATAGGTACTCCAGGAAGCCAGCTTTGGGATTAATATGAGGGAAACATGGTCATACAAAAAGGCTAACGTGGTAAAATATGTAACAGAATAGATTAATGCTCTGAATGTAGGACCCAAAGCCAGTTAACCATACCCATGGACTTAGAGAATGTTTCTATTTGGAAGAGAACTTAGAGTAATAGTAGGAGGATTTCAGCTCCCATGATGTCCTAGTCCCTTTGGCCTGCAATTATAGAATATTATAGATTGGGTGGCTTATGAACAACAGAGATTTATTTCTCACTTTTCTGGAGACTGAGAAGTCCAAGATGCAGGTGCTAGCTTATTCACTGTGGAGCGAGTGCATGCTTCCTGTCTCACAGGTGGCTCTCATATGTTGCTGTATCCTCACATGGCAGGAGGGGTGAAGGAGCTCTATAGGGTCTCTTTTATAAGGGCACTAATCCCGTTTATTAGGCCTGCACCTTCATGACTTAATCACTCCCAAGGTCCCCACCTCCGAATACCATCACACTGGGGATTGGGATTCAATTTATGAATTTCGGAGGGATAAAACTTTCGATCCATAGCACATGCCAACTCTGATTGACTTGTAGTGGCTTTCTGAGTATTATGTGGAGGAAAATTCAAGTCTCAGTGTTAAAGTGTAGCATGAACAATTAACAGAAGATCATATTTTTAGGAATTGGAGTGTTGACAGTGTATGGGTCACCTGCTTGGAATTTGAACCAGGTGTTTGCATCCCAAGTCATCTATAAAAATATACTCTGCTGAAGTTTACCCCCTGAGACAGCCATCATTGCCTTCCTTGCCATTTAAAATCTTAAATAAGACATTCAGTTATATGTCAATCATATTCACTCATCACAATTAGAGCTGTTGAAATGAGAACAATTTTTCATAAACCCACTTGGGTCTGAAAGTCTTCACAGAGCTATATAGGCTGAATAAAAGTGGAAGGGTCTGTCATTCCAATTTGTAGAGCAAACCAAGTTGGAAATCAGGCATGTTATTCTTTATAAAGAAACAAGTAGGGAAGAACAGAGAAATGTCCTTGTGTAGAAAAAGAAAATTTAAATATCATAGTTTTGCTTTTACCTTAGTGCCGTCTTTAAAATCTTTGTCTCTTGACTACACAATAAATAATGAACTCTATACATCTTACAGCAACAACATACCCATACAAAAGCTATTCAAAATATGTAATGGAAAGCTTTCTTTGCAGTGTTTCTTTTCCTCTTTCCTTTTGTCTTTGTCTTCGGACTTAAATAGACTGTCAGCCATCTATTTTTATGGAATTTTTTGTGAATTGAGCATTTGGTAAAAGATGAAAACAGAATTGTAGGTTTTAATCACATAGAGAGGGAGACATAGAGAATAATATGTTCTAAAATCTAGGAGATGTCTTACATATAAAAATAAAGTACCAGGCCTTCCCTGGTTGTCCAGTGGTTAAGACTTCACCTTCCAATGCAGGGGGTGCGGGTTTGCTCCCTGGTCGGGGAGCTAAGATCCCACATGCCTCGTGGCCAAAAAACCAAAACATAAAACAGAAGCAATACTGTAACAAATTCAATAAAGACGTTAAAAATGGTCGACATCAAAAATTCTTTAAAAATATAAAGTGCTGACTAAACATTAATAGAACGTGCTTTGTGTCTTCCAGTTAATAATGTCTTTTCCAGATTTCAAGTAACTAGAATCTTGAATGTTCACAATGACTGGGATTGTCTTTGGTCATGGAATGGACACTGTGATTGTAACCTCATTAACACTCTGGTTGATTTTGTACTAATAGGATAAAACAAGCATGGTAAAAGGAAAGCAGAAATTTATCACATATAAAAATCAGAAGACCTTATTCATAAGATTAGAGAAATTTAGAACTGCAAGGGATTGTTATAGACTATTTAAACTTCTCCTTTCCAAATGAGGAAACATACCCCAAGAAATGTAGTGATGTGTGCTAAGCACTTGGTTCAGTGTAATGGGGCCAAAAGTGAAACTCAGACTGTAAGATTATGCCATTTTAGTGTCCTTCCCCTTTACCCAATAGAAATGATTTTAAAATGACAAAATCATAAGCTAGTATAAACAAATTCCACTCTCATCCAGCCTTTGCAGTGACAATTTGGAAGGTCAGAACCACATTTTTTTCATTATTCTGCAAGAGTACAGTCATACGCTGAAACAATTTGAACACTTTATGGGATGTAGGCTTTCTAAGACAATTGTGAAAATAGTAGAACACTCAGATGGTTAACTTTTGAAGACACAGCTATTTCCAAACTGTTTTTACTTTCGTTATGTTTTGTCACTTACTTTTTTACACATGATGAAGATTAAGGTCTCGGTAATTTAAAAATTACGCAACAGCTGCTGCAAACTGCTTCTCACAGTGGAACATGAAATTTATGTTGGGAAAACACCTATTACTAGCTATAAAATGTGTATGAGCCTCTGCAGCCAACTTTCTCCTCGCAGCAAAATAGAATGGTTACTTTGCTTGGGGGATTAACCATTAAAGGAGAATTGTATTGATACTGTTAAGTATTGTTCTACTACATGAATAATGCAACCATCCTTTGTGATGCTCAGGATTTTGGAAATATTTCTAGACCAATTTATTATTTAGATACTTGTATGCTGCCTTTTGCAGCAGATCTTATTTTGTTGGATAGCATGCGTAACTGTATAGGTATAAATGGCAAATGTGTATCCGTAATTAATTTTGGGTCTGTGTGTTCCCACAGCTAATTAGATGGGCATGTTTTATATACCATATAAAATATCCACATCAACCAGAAAAAAAAAATCGTACTATTTTGGGGGTGTTTTATGTTTATGACGAATGAGAAAAAGCAAGCTCTCAGGGATTTACTTTAAGAATTATTTCTCAGAGCATTTTGAATGTTTCACAAAGATAGTGTGATAATCTTGTTTTGTTTTCTTAACCATGTAAGTCTCACAGGCTTAGCAGCCCTGTTTTCGAAATCAAGACACATGGTGGTTAAACAGTTTAATCATCTTTTGCCAATGCTACCCCCAAACAGCCAAATTCATCTCCCCAAAGTATTTCTCATAAAATTTGGTCTGGTAGCTATAAAATCTTCAGCATCTCTTCCGGGTCTGCTGAATGGACTCATCTTCACATTTCGGGTCCTTTTGAGAAGCACAGCCCAGTGACTTTGCAACGCTTTCCAGCTCCACTCTCTAAATACACCTTACATGCTACAGCCCTGCCGTACCCTTATTGTTTTCTTTTTGTTCCAAGGCTCAGTCCCCCTCCACAAGAAGATCTATTCATCACCATCTTTAACAGTTCTAACTATCCTTTCAAACACAACTCAAATGCCTTTATTTGACAGTCCGATTACGTCTCATTTTATGGACTAGATATTTTGTGGGAAGTGGGAACAGTGGCCTGCAGGCTCCTGATAATCTTTCCTCATCCCCGAATTCCAGTAAAATGTACAGGTTAATATGTTGGAGATAGATCTACACTGCTTGGGTTTAAATTCCAAACGCACCATTTACTAGCTGTGTGCTTTACGGTAAGTTATTTAACCTCTTGTTACCCATCTTAGTTTGCAGCTGCTTTAACAAAATACCAAGACTGTGTAATACCCAGTTCTGGAGGATGGAAGTCCCAGGTCATGGTAGCAGCATGGCTGAATGAGGTCACACTTCCGCGTTCATTGCTAGACCGGTTTTGCTGTGTCCTCACATAGAAAGGGCCAGGGAGTTCTGAGGGGTTAACTTTGTAGTTATGGGAAATGTCCACAAGATGGCAGCACTTCCTCCTGCCCAGCTCTGGGTCCTGGTGCCACCAGAGCCTGAGGGAAAGTGGGTTTTTGTGGTTTGAAGTTAGAGTGGCGTGTGCCAGCAGAAACGCCCCAGGGCTTGTGTCTCATTTCTTCTTTCCCCGTACCCTTCAGGCTCAAGACAAACGGCAACCTCTGCCAAACCTCGATGCTGCGGCTGCCACCTCAGGAGTGCGCGGCCATCTGAGGAAGGAGGCTGGAGGTGGGAACCCCGCCACCGGGAGACCTGGAGACCTGGGGACATTTCAAAGCTAATCCCACCCAGAGGCTGCACCCTCCTTTGGGTGTGCTAGGCTTGCTTAAGCTGTAGGAGGGGCCATCTGGGTCAGGAGATTATGTCGCCAGCCAGAGGGGAGCAGGCACTCCAGGTCCAGTGGGGGCTCATTGCTGGCGCATCCTCCCCAGCTCCCTTCGCCCCAGAACAGTCCAATCTTAGACTCCAAGTCTGCATAGGCTCCAGGGTTGTGCCATCAGTTCCGTTTATCGAGGCCTGAGAGGAATAGGGATGGCATTTTTAAATTTTTAATTAGTTTTTTTTTGCGGGGGGGAAGATTCTGCAATCGGTTTATAACATTGTGATAGTTCATGGTGCACAGCAACGTGATTCCCTCCTATATGTACATATGTCTATTATTTTTTGTAATCTTTTCATTATAGCTTAAAGTGCTAAGTAGAGTTCCCTGTGCTCTGCAGTACGTCCTTGTTGCTTATCTGTGTCATATATATTTGTGTGTATATGTTAAGCCCAGCCTCCTATTTTATCCCTTCCCCCATGTCCCCTCTTTTATAACCGTAAGTCTTTTTTCTAAGTCTTTGAGGCAGTCTGTGTCTTGTAAATTAGCATCTTCGACTCAGTTTTTAAATTCCCCCTATACGTGATAGGCGATAATATTTTTCTTTGTCTCTCTTACATCACTTAGCCCTTGGTCTTCCTAGATCCATCCATGCATTGCATATGGTAATATGGCTTGCTATTTCATTGCTGCGTAATACTTTTTTGTATATATGTACCACATCTTCTTTAGGCCATCCTCTGTCCATGGATATTTTGTTTGCTTCCGTGTCTTGGCTATCGTAAATCGTGGTGCAGTGAACGTTGGTGTGCATGAATCTGTGTGAATTACTTTTTTGTGCATATACGCCCAGGAGTGGGACTGCTGGATCATGTGATAGGTCATTTCTTAGCTTTTGAAAGAAGCTGTGTACTATTCTCCATAGTAACTGTACCAATTTCCATTTTGCCCAACAGTGAGGGAGGGTTCCCTTTCTTCCAGGGCCTCTCCAGCATTTATTGTCTGTAGACTTTTTAACGATGGCCACTCTGATTGACCTGAGGGTATCCCTCATTGTAGTTCTTAACTGCATTGTTCCAATAGTTAGCCATTTTGAGAATCTTTTCATGGGTTTTCTTTTTATAAACCGTTTGACTACAATATACTTGTTGAAGTGGGCTTCTTGAAAGTCGGCCCCCTTTTGAACTGCTTTTCAACTGCCTACCCCAGGGAATTTATGGGGTTCCTGTGTTGGTTACAGCACCGCAGACCTTGTGAATATTCAATGCCAAGAAGCTGGGGTTTTAACGTTGTAGTTATGGGAAATGTCCACAAGATGGCAGCACTTCCTCCTGCCCAGCTCTGGGTCCCAGTGCCACCGGTGCCTTAGGGGAAGTGGGTTTTTGTGGTTTGAAGTTAGAGTGGAGTGTGCCAGGAGAAACGCCCCAGGGCTTGTGTCTCATTTCGTCTTTCCCCGTACCCTTCAGATTCAAGACAAACGGCAACCTCTGCCAAACCTCGATGCTGTGGCTGCCACCTCAGGAGTGCGCGGCCATCTGAGGAAGGAGGCTGGAGGTGGGAACCCCGCCACCGGGAGACCTGGGGACATTTCAAAGCTAATCCCACCCAGAGGCTGCACCCTCCTTTGGGTGCGCTAGGCTTGCTTTAGCTGTAGGAGGGACCATCTGGGTCTGGAGATTATGTCGCCAGCCAGAGGGGAGCAGGCACTCCAGGTCCAGTGGGAGCTCATTGCTGGCCCACTCTCCGCAGCTCCCTTCGCCCCAAGACCATTCAACTCTTAGACCTCAGGTTTACTCAGGCTCCAGGGAAGTGATATCAGCCCAGATTTTCGAGGCCAGAGGGGAACAGGGTCGGCATTTCTTTTTTTAATTAATTTCTTTTCGGGGGGAGGGTGATTCTGCAATCGATTTCTAACGTTGTTTTAGTTCATGGTTCACAGCAACGTGATTCCCTTCTATACATACAGCTATCTATTATATTTTGGAATCTTTTCCCATATAGATTAATACAAAGTGCTGAGTAGACTTCCCTGTGCTCTGCAGTAGGTCCTTGTTGCTTATCTGTGTCATATATGTTTATGTGTATATGTTAATCCCAGCCTCCTAATTTATCTTCTCCCTACACCATCCCCTCTTTCATAACCGTAGGTCTTTTTTTCTAAGTCTGTGAGGCAGTCTGTGTCTTGTAAATTAGCTTCTTCGACTCAGTTTTTGATTCCACCTATAAGAGATATGCGATGCTATATTTCTGTGCCTGTCTGTCTTACATCACTTAGCCCTCGGTCTTCCTAGATCCATCCATGCATTGCAAATGGCAATACTGCTTGCTATTTTATAGCTGAGTAATATTTTTTGTATATATGTTCCACATCTTCTTTAGGCCATCCTCTGTCCATGGATATTTTGGTTGATTCTGTGTCTTAGCTATTGTAAATAGTGCTGCAATGAACAGTGGTGTGCGCGAATCTGTGCGAATTACTGTTTTCCGTGCATATACGCCCAGGTACGGGATTGCTGGATTATGTGATAGGTCACTTCTTAGTATTTTAAAGAACCTCCGGACTGTTCAGCGTAGTAGCTGTACCAGTTTCCATTTCACCCAACACGGAAGGAATGTTCCCTTTCTTCCAGGGCCTCTCCAGCATTTATTGAATGTAGACCTTTGGATGATGGCCATTCTGACTTGTGTGAGGGGATCCCTCGTTTTCGTTTTTATCTCCGTTGCTCTAAGCTTAGCGATTTTGAGCATCTTTTCTTGGGTTTTCTTTTTTTAAACGGTTTGACTACAGTATACCTGTTGAAATGGGCTTCTTGAAAGTCGGCCCCCTTTTGAACTCCTTTTCGACTGCCTACCCCAGGGAATTTATTGGCGCCAGGTGTTGTTTACAGCCCTGCAAGCCTTGTGAATATTCAGTGCCAAGATGCAGGGGTTTTCACGTTGTAGTTACGTGAAATGCCCACAAGATGGCAGCACTGGATCCTACCCTACCTGGTTCTTGCTGCCACCAGAACCTTTGGGGAAGTCTGGTGTTAGGGTTGTATTGGGTTGGCTAAATGTTTCGTTCGTTTTTTTCCCTAAGATGGCTCTAGTAGCACTTAGTTGTCTTTAGCTTTATTAGAAACAATTTTGTTAGATTGTATGTGACAGCTGTCATATCAGCGTGCATTTAAAGAAGAACGTATCAAAACTGGTGACGTTTTGTGTAGCCATTTTAATATTGAAGATAGAAAAAGCAACATTTTTGATGTAGTGTGCTTCATTATTTCAAGAAAGGTAAAAACGCAACTGAAACACACAAATATTTTGTGCAGTGTGTGCAGAAGTTGCTGTGACTGACCAAACAGGTCAAAAGTGGTTGCAAAGTTTCCTCCTGGAGATTTCTGGCTGGACGATGCTTTACGGTTGGGTAGACCAGTTGAAATTGATAGTGATCAAATTGAAACCGTAATTGAGAACAATCAACGTTACACACATGGGAGACAGCCGACATACTTAAAATATCCAAATCCAGCGTTGAAAATCATTTGTCCCAACTTGGTTATGTGAATCGCTTTGACGTTTGGGTTCCACATAAGTTAAGTGAAAAAAACCTTCTTGACCGTATTTCTGTATGCCATTCTGTACTGAAATGTAATGAAAACGTTCCCTTTTTAATACCGATTGTGACAGGCATTGAGAAGTGGATACTGTAAAACAATGTGGAACAGAAGAGAGCGTCCGGAAAAAAGCGAACGAACATTTTGGCCAACCCCATACACATATCTCTTCTTCTTCCGAATTTTTTCCCATGTAGATTTTGACAGGGTTGAGTAGACTTCTTTGTGCTCTATGGAAGGTCCTTGTTGATTTTTTATTCCATATATATTTGTGTGTATATGTTTATCCCAACCTCCTTATTTATCCTTCCCCCACTCCCCAGTCTCCTATTTGGTAACCGTAAGTCTGTTTCCTCAGTCTGTGAGTCTTTTGTAAAGTAGTTTTTATCTCCATTGCTCTAATAGTTAGTGACTTGGAGCCTCTTTCCATGTTTTTTCTTTTTTAAAACAGTTTGACTGCAATATCCCTGTTGAAATGGGCTTCTTGAAAGTCTGCCGTCTTTTGAACCCCTTTTCGACTTCCTACCCCAAGGAATTTATTAGGGTCAGGTGGTGTTTACAGCCCCGCAGTCCTTGTGAATATTCAGTGCCAAGAAGCAGGGGTTTTAACATTGCAGTTATGGGAAATGGCCACAAGACGGCAGCATTTCCTCCTGCCCATCTCTGGTTCGTGGTGCCACCGGTGCCTTAGGGGAAGTGGGTTTTTGTGGTTTGAAGTTAGAGTGGCGTGTGCCAGCAGAAACGCCGCAGGGCTTGTGTCTCATTACTTCTTCCCCGTTACCCTTCACTACCCAGGCACATCTTAACCCTTCCAGAACCTCAATGCTGAGGGTGCCATCGTATGTGGGTGGGGTGACTCTGAGGAAGGAGGCGGAAGGTGGAAACCCCACAACCAGGAGGTGCTGAGACCAGGGAACATTTCATAGTTAATCCATCCCAGAGGCTGCACCCTCCTTTGGGTGCGCTAGGCTTGCTTTAGCTGTAGGAGGGGCTTATCTGGGTCTGGAGATTGTGTCGCCAGCCAGAGGGGAGCAGGCACTCCAGGTCCAGCGGGGGCTCATTGCTGGCCCACTCTCCGCAGCTCCCTTAGCCCCAGGGGAGTCCAGCCTTAGGACCCAAGCCTGGTCAGGCTCCAGGGGTGTGACACCAGCCCCATTTCCCCTGGGCTGAGGGTAATATAGTAGGTATACCTTTTTTTTTCATAATTTAAATTTTTTTTGGAGTAGTTGATTTACAATGTTGTGTTTATTTGAGGTGTACAGCAACATGATTTAGTTCTATATATACACATATACCTGTTCTTTTTCAGAATGATTTCCCGTGTAGATTATGACAGTATTGGGTAGAGTTCTTTGTGCTCTATGGTTGGTCCTTGTTGGTTTCCTAATTCATATATATTTATTGTATATGTTAATCCCAAACTCCTAATTTATCCTTCCCTCTCACTTCCTCTCCTAACGCTAACCCTCCTATCTGTCTTGTTGTGGTTACTTGCTTTTTGTTTTTTTTTTATTTTATTCATTTTTTGGCTGTATTGAGTCTTCCTTGCTACGTGTGGGCTTTCACTAGTTGCGGCGAGCAGGGGCTACTCTTCGTTGCGGTGCGCAAGCTTCTCACTTCCGTAGCTTCTCTTGTTGTGGAGCATGGGCTCTAGACACGTGGGCTCAGTAGTTTCAGCCCGCGGGCCCTAGAGCGCGCGGGCTTCAGTCGTTGCAGGGTGTGGGCTCAGTAGTTGCAGCACGTGGGCTCTAGAGCACAGGCTCAGTAGCTGTGGCACACAGGATCTAGATCACAGGCTCAGTAGTTGTGGCGCACGGGCTTAGTTGCTCCGTGGCAGGTGGGATCTTCCCAGACCAGGGATCAAAGCCGTGTCCCCTGCATGGGCGGGTGGATTTTTAACCACTGCGCCACCAGGGAAGTCCTAGTGGCTACTTTTTTATGTCTTTATTTGTAGAAGTTCTGTTTTGCTCGGTTCCGGTCTCTTTCCTCAATAGTTGTTTTACAAATGGTTGTGTTTTTGGTGTCCAATGAGAGAAGATAAGCTCATAGTCACTCTACTTCATCATCTTAGCTGATCTCCTGCCGAGTTCCTCTTCCTGGCTGTTCTCTTGCTACCTCTGGAGGTGTTAGGCAACTCCCTCTTCGGTCTTGGATCCTAGCTGTGCAGTTTTTACCTTGTGAGCTTTCAGGCTGTTTGAGCATTTCTTTTCCTGGACTGGGTCCAAAACTCCTGAAATGGCAACACTGATTCCAGGGTTACTGCATGTCTCTTAGAACACAGACTTCAGTAATATCCACAGTAACTCAACTTCTTCAGGAAGAAAGATATTCTGGGTAGTACTCTCCCATATGGGGTTTTTTAGTCCAGGATCAATAACCTGGATGTTAATATGCTGTAGAGTCTTTGGAAGATTTTGAGCAGGAGAGTGATATGGTCTAGTTAATTTTTGTTGTTGTTTTTTGTTTTTTGTTTTTGCGGTACGCGGGCCTCTCACTGTTGTGGCCTCTCCCGTTGTGGAGCACAGGCTCCGGACGCGCAGGCTCAGTGGCCATGACTCACGGGCCCAGCCGCTCCGCGGCACGTGGGATCCTCCCGGACCGGGGCACGAACCCGCGTCCCCCGCATCGGCAGGCGGACTCCCAACCACTGCGCCACCAGGGAAGCCCCTAGTTAATGTTTTTAAAAGTTCACCGTGGGTCACTTTGCAAGTTAACCCAGAGGGACTGCAATGGCATGGTAGTGGGTAAGAGGAAAACCATTAGAGTGTGATGTCCTGGAAGGCAAGGAATGAAAATAATTTTCACCATTGTGATTACTCCTGCGAGGTCTAGCAAGGACAAGGGCGTGCCCATTGGGTTTGGAAACACTAATGGCATTAATTATATTGGAAGCAACTTTTGAGCAGTGGTAGGTATTTGAAGGATGACCGGAGTTGGAAGATGATGAAGAAATTGAGAAAGTAAATATAGACAGCTATATTAAGAAGTATGGCTTTGAGGGTGGGTGAAGTTGGAAGCCCAAGGATGGAGTGTGGTTTTGCATATGATATCAGTTAAGCCTGGCAAAGTTATGCTGACGTAACAAACAACCCTGCTGCTCAGTAGTTTAGCGCAACCCTTATTTTTCTCCCATGCTATAAACCTAATCAAATTTTGCAATGGGCTTTGCTTATCATTCTCACTCAGGGACCTAGGCTGGTGAAGGCTCTACATTTGCTTCCATGAACACCTGGAGTGAGGCAGAAAATGTGAAGAGTCCTGACCTTGCTTTCAGACTGGAAGCTCTAAAAGTGGGAGGTGACTGACTGAGCCATGTCTGCAGCTAACTTAAAAAAGCATGAAAAGTACACTCCTAACATGCGTTTGCAAGGAGAAAGAAATGCTTGAAAATATACAGAAAGGAGCCTTAAAAACATCTGTAAGAACTTCTGTCATTAAATATTAGTTTCCCAAATTCTACAACACGACTGCCCCAAGTAGTGAGAAAGAGAAATGGATGATACAGGACAAAGGGGAATGGTGAAGATGGAAGAGGATGGTACTCCATGTTCAAACTGAGAAAATAGCCTTAATTCAATATAAGCAGAGATATTTGCTCTATTGTAACTATTGTAACAGAAGGCAATGCAGAACGTTTGGAGAGATTGGTATATTTGATGGAACTATTTAAATAAACAATTGGACATCACTGTGCTGACCTTTTAAAAATGGATGAAGTTTATATAGATGAAGACAGTTATCTAAATGATAAGTGTTACTGGAAAAAGAGTTGCATAAGACACTTACAAAATAAAATATTCTGTAAGAGGGCTTCCCTGGTGGCGCAGTGGTTGAGAGTCTGCCTGCTGATGCAGGGGACACGGGTTCGTGCCCCAGTCCGGGAAGATCCCAAGTGCCGCGGAGTGGCTGGGCCCGTGAGCCACGGCCGCTGAGGCTGCCTGTCCAGAGCCTGTGCTCGGAAACAGGAGAGACCACAATAGTGAGAGGCCAGCGTACTGCACAAAAAAAAAAAAAAAAAGAAACCCAGTTTATCAAGATGAGTCTTGAATTATGCAAGTTTTGAATCATATTAGGGCATTAGGAACACACGCTGGCACGAAGTGAGTGCCCTGAACAACCGAGTGTATTAGCTGGAGTTTCAGAATGTGAGTAACTAAAGATAGATTAAATATCCCAAGAGGTCTGAAAAACTATTAACTATATAAAAATTTCTGAGCCCAGAGGGACTGGGAGAATGATGAACACAGGCTCTGTAGCAATGAGCAATCTTGTAGTATGTTCCCTAACTGCCTGGGAAAACAGAAATATCACGGAAGGAAAGAAAGTATGCTTTCTTGCTAATTGAACCAATAACCAACATTTGTGCCTGAAGTTCTAGGACTGCACACTCACTAAAATATATTTGACAGTGGATAGAGGATAATTGTAGGCAATTACTGATAATAAAGACTCCATAATTATGGCAAAAGTTAATCTGTATTTTTCCATTGCAGAGAAATCTATCAAATGATTTTACTGGTTATTATCTTGATAAACAAACAAAAGAAACTACTATCGTCTTGCCAAGCTGTCCAGAATGTGAAGATAGATGGTGGGTGGAGAAAAGGTATATATGATGCAATATCAGCCAGTCCTTTGTCTAATGAGGGATTTTAAAGTCAACTCCAATTTTTATTTCATGTTTATTTTATTAAGCATAAAGCTAAATTTTGTCTCCCCCTCACTTTTACGTATCTCCTTATTTCACAGTGTTTGGAAATTGCTTTGCTTCCAAATCCCCTTTCCTGCCCTTATGATTTGGGATTTCCTTGACCAATTACTTCTTTCTCCATTTGTTTCTTTCTTGAGGTAGGTATTTCCCCTTAGCCGAACAATGTACAACATATGACTGTCTAAGCATTTTTTTCACAAATGACTTTTCTTTGTACTTGGAATTTTGCTATTTAGCTTTAGCGTGGAGACCCGTGTCTAAACAGTGTCTCTTAAATCATATGAAGAAATAGAAACATTTAAATTAGAAAGCCAAAATAGCTGTTACAGAGGTCACTCAATATTGACCTCCCACACATAATATTCATCAAGTATGAATAAATTTTTTGTATAGGAAAGTTATAAAGTGGAATTATTGGTGAAATTCACAGATGCACGATGTTGGAGCTGTGTTAGTCGTGAAGTCGGACAGTTTGCTGTGGATGAACTAATAGGGTGGGTGCTAGGACGTGAAACATGAAAAGGTTTCACAGTGGGTTCTAGCGTGTAATTTTGTTCAAAGAAATTCTGTGAATGTAACGACTAAAATGTTGTACACTAAAGTTACCATGGTATAACCTTGCCAGTTATTCTAAGGAAAGTTAAACTGATAGTTATTGGTCTTTTAGTCTCCATGATTTACATCCTCTTACGGACTAAATGTCGATCTAAGAAAGAAATGGAAAATTTTGTTTGAGCCACAGTTTGAGGATTGCAACCCAGAAAGAGCATCTCAGAAAGCTCTGAGAACTGTCCCACCCATTAGAAGTCAAGGCACACTTACACAAGTGTTTTGAGACAGAGGGCTATACAGTAAATGACACATTATTGACAGTGTGCACCGTCCAAATCATCGTGGCCCCTTAGGAGATCAAGAAGAAATGTTACCTTTTAAGGCGTTGTCTTGTTGATGCTGGGAGAATGTTGCTTTTTATGGTCGAGCAGGTATTCCTGCCAATGGAGGAGGTTTGGTTGATGCATAAAGCAGATACACAAGGCATGGAAGGGGAGCGAGGAGGCCAAAGGGCAGAGAAAAATTTTTATGTTTAAATTTTTCTTGTCTGGCCATAAAATTTTATTTCACATGTATATATCCCTTGAGAATTCTTGTGCCCTCACCCCTAGTGTGACTGTATTTGGAGATAAGACCTGTGAGGAAGTAATCAAAGTTAAATGAGGTCCTGAGGGTAGGGCCCTCCTCCTGTAGAATTAAAAGAAGACACATCAGAGAGCGCTCTGTCTCTCTCTCTCTCTGTCTCTCTCTCTGACTCTGTCTCTCTCTTTCTTTCTCTCTTTCTGCCAGGGGAGGACACAGGAAGAATGCTGCCAGCTACAAGCCAGAGAGAGAGTCCTCACCAGGAACTGAATAAGCCAGCACCCTGATTTTGGACTTTCCAACCTCTCGAACTGTGAGAAATAACTTTCTGTTGTTTAAGCCGCTCAGTCTGTTGTATTCTGTTAGCGCAGCCCAAGCCAACTACGACACACAGGAAGTAGTATTGTATCTGTTCATGTTCACAGGGATGAGTCCATCAATTAATGTGGGTAAGGCTACACATTAATCTTGTTGAATTGTAGCATTAAATAAAACTGATAGGTTGATGATTTTTGAAAATTAGTTGTAGACCTTTTCTAAGATAAAGTCACTTTTGACTCTATAGCACAGATCGGTGCTTCCCTACCTACAGATATTTATGGTGACAATGTTGAATTTTACCTCAGCCTTGTGCTCCTGGAAAAAGCCAGGTCTCAGAAATCCTCCCACCATTTTGTGTTCTGGAAAATGGCTACTGCAAAAAGCACCTTTCCCCAAGTGACTTAGGTAAGAATCAAGATACCCACCCCCCAGTTTATATAAGACAAGGCTAGAGACAGACGCCGCAAATTCCCGTTCTTTGCCTTTTAAATGATTGGCTGGATCATTTTTTGTTCCCACTGACCAAGATAACAAAATACTTGTTAGAACTTGGTACAATATAGCTCAGTTTTCCGGTCTACAGAAGGTGCTGAACAACAAGAAACTTTATTAAAATACATAGAATTGGATTAGATAGAAACTTCTCTCCTTCCCCCAGGACTCAGTCTTGACCTGCGCTCAGCCAGTGCCAGTATACAGTCCCTCCTTAAAGGCCCTTCCAGGGAATAGGCAGGAGGCGATATTAGGACAAAATATTCTTCTCAGTCATCCTACTTCCCCAAGCCTGGTGTTGCCTGAAAACTGGCTTCGCCAAAAGACACGACCAAGCCAAAAGGGGGGAAGGAAGGATTTATTCATTGCAGCAAGTCAGGAGACCACCGGGGATCTTACCCAAAGCGCTGTCTCCCCTACAACAAAACTGGGGAAGTTTTAAGCTAAGGGTACATGCATATTCATGAAGGAGCTTGGGGGGGTAGGCAGAGTCCAAGCTCTAGTTGATTGAAGTCCTGAGGGTCAGAAAAGGTCAACATCATCCCTTGAGTTCCAGTTGATCTGGTGGTTAAGCGCCTGAGGGGGGATTTAAATTCGGTAAAACAGCTTTGTCTGGTCCAAAACGTGGATTGGAAAAGAATTTCCAGACACAAGGCAGAATGTAAAGAAGATAGAATTTATTAGAGAGAAGGGTCACTGCCAGAACAGCGGGACAGCTTCCTAGTAGTCTGAAAGAGTCGATCCCGATCATGTGCTGTTGATCAGTTTTTATAGCCAGAAAGCAAAGGAATGGTCCGAGGTGAAAATTTTGTTTACTGACTGGTCAGAGGCACAGATACCTCCCTTCTCTAGGGTGGGAGTGGGACGGGCCAGATGCCTTTCCTTATTTGGGAGAGGTCTCCTGGCCCAGGTGGGCTCAGGAATTTCATAACCATCTCCATGTGTTAGGGAGGGCAATTAAGAATCCGGTAGGGGTGTAACTCTGAACATTTTTCAGGCAGGGTCATCCTTTGTCCTTGAAGCACCACAAGCTTAAGACAGTGCTTTAGGCTTATCTTTGCCGTTGAAACAGGAGGGAGAGTCTTTACAACTGCTTTGTTATTTTTGCTGTTGTTATTTTTCTTGCCTGATAAGTTTGTCCATTTGTTCTCTTGAGCTTTTGTTAGTACTGAGACCTGTTTTTTAAGCCCTGTGGGCCGGTTTAGATCACAAAATAACTTAGGCCAAAAATGGCTTCTCTTATGTCAAGAAAGCCGTGCCTGATTCTCCTTCTCCAGAGACACCCCCACCCCCACCCCCACCCCACCCCCACCCCCACCCCTGAGCTTACACTGGTACTTCCTAGTCTTGTTTACTTATCCTGAGAAAAGCTGCTTTTGCCTGACCTCTGAGACACTGGCTGATCTTGTGACGCCAGTACTTCCCCCACTGCAATAGTCCCATTCACCCACCCCTCTTGTAATAATCCTTTAGAACAATCTCTTTACATCCAGATTGATCTTGCATTTGACGAAGGAAACCTGAAGGAAATAAAATTTTGTCAGAAGGCTCTGGCAATCTTAGATTATCCAGCTCCTCAGACTCTCCTTTCCCAGTGACTACCACTGTTTTCGTTTCTGCTCCTATAATTGAACATGGATGGGTAAAGTAAAGTAATACATGATCAAACTGGGGGGGTTCACCTTCCTTTTGGGAAGATCGCCTCTAGAATGTTTTCTATCTCATCCAATTCTACATACTGGAATAAAGATTCTTGTTGTTCAGCACCTTCTGTAGACCTGAAAAGTGAGCCATTGCACCAAGTTAGTTTTAGGGGATTTTTATAAGATACATTAGAAGATTTAAACCACTTTTACTCTAGAGAGCGATGGGTATGATTAATAGTCCTATAATGTTCTGATCAGAAGGTTTGCCTATTGAAATGATTGGGGTTCTCTCTAGGAGCAATAATGTTCTGATTAGAAGTAAGTTGGGCTTGGATTTGCGACGTCCTGAGAAGAACTATGGTTTAGAATCATGCAGAATTTGGCCCCAAGTTCAGTCTTCTGTTTTGCAGCAGCTGACTGAGTTAGGATCTCAACTGTTTCATCTGAAAATCAGAAGAAAAAAAAAAAAAGCTCACATGGTTGCTGGGATGATTCATTGTGGGCAAAGTGCTTAGCACAGTGCCTGGGACCCGTTAAATAAAGAAATACTATTATTATTAATAAGGTAATTTTTTTTAGTCCTCCTTTGCTCAATGGAGGAAGTTCTCTTCCTGTCTCTGGCTGAACTGTTAGGCAGTTCTATGACTCTCCTGGTCCACTTTAATATCTTCAGACTCCTTTGTTAGTTTAAGTTGCAAGACGCATCCTCGATTTGGAAACGAGAATGTCTAGATCCAGAAAATCCTGATTGTAAAGTAAGCCAGCGTATGGGATCTGAATAAAGGATATGTATGTACGTGGAATAACTGATTTGTGTCTCTTTTTCTCCACCTCTAATCCTGACAGGTGTTTGTTGAAGATTCTTCCTCTCCTGGAGGATTTTGTTGGTTCTTTGGGGACCAACCCCATCCTATTGTTGGGGAACTCTTTCCTCCGGCTCCATTGACTGGGGCAAATGGATTTTCATTGCTGCTGGTCACTTCCTTCTGTAGCAGTTCCTTTAGAAACCAGAAGTCTACTGCTAGCTTTTCTCTGCTGACGTTATTCCTCCTCCAGGAAAGTCTTCTTGGACAAGATTTGACCACTAACCGCTGACCCTCCACCCCACGCTGTATCTCACTCCCTCATGGCTCTCACAGGAAAGACCTGCCCATCCTTGCCCCAGCAGACACTTGTAGTACAAGGTGATTCCCAAGCGGCTTTCTCTTTTCCAGCCTCTATTCCCTAAATTATCCATCTTTTGCTGTTCAGATTTCAGATAGAAGTCAAACACTAGTCTCGTCTCCTGTGTCCTTTCAACCTCAGGTGACCCATTTCAAGGTATCTGTGTGATTCTGTCGAAGTTATTTTCTCTAAAGCAAAGGGAAAAACCCTTCCCTCAATGTTGGTGGTCTGTGCAGAGACATATAACTGGTTCTTGGCCATCTAAAGCTTGCAAGTTCCACCAGTAGGCTCTTTTACAGCACTCTTAGATATCTGCTGTCTGGTATCTTATAGATTTGAGTCCATTTTAACACCATCTTCCATTATTATTATTGGTTTATGAAGGCTCTTCAGCTCATATCCATAGGTTATATGTGTATTTAACATGAGCTTAGCACTAGAAATGATTCACTCCCTCTCCAAGTACAGAAACTTTGGGCAGGTGATCTAAGAAACTTCCAAAAGGCTCAGGAGGGAAAGTAAATAAATGAAAAGAAAAGAAAAGGATGAGTTTTAATATTCAGCCCAAATTTCATACCAACAGCAGCAGCATGGGTGTTAGTGAAGTGCGTGGTACCAGGTTTAGTGGACATTTTAGCTTCCTTCTCAATTCATATCCTCCCTGATAGAATAAAAACAGTAGCTACTATTTCTTTTCTTTTCTTTTTTTTTTTTTTTTTTGCGGTATACAGGCCTCTCACTGTTGTGGCCTCTCCTGTTGTGGAGCACAGGCTCTGGACACGCAGGCTCAGCGGCCATGGCTCACAGGCCCAGCCGCTCCGCGGCATGTGGGATCTTCCCGGACCGGGGCACAAACCCGTGTCCCCTGCATCGGCAGGAGGACCCTCAACCACTGCGCCACCAGGGAAGCCCAGTAGCTACTATTTCAGTGGGCTTTATTAGCAGGCATTGTGCTAAACACTTTTCTATATTTTTTTATGTCATTTAATCCTCAATGTCATTCAGAATGCCAGAAGAATTTAATAATGTGTCCAAGATCACATGATTAACAAACACAGAGGTATAAAGTTCATACCAGCTCTGTCTGGATCCATAACTTGAGCTCTTAGACACTGCACTGGTTGCTGTTATTCCAGACCCTTTCCTAGGTTTTGCAGAAAATTTGTCCAAGGTCTTGTGTCACAATCATGCCCTGGACAGGCTCATTCTGTGAGGAGGAAAACATGTTCTGAGAGTTTATTCAATATGTTTCCTTGAGTTTGTCTGGAGAAGTATCTTGCCACGTATCAGTTTAGAGAGCAGTGTTTTCTTTAAGTTTCCAGATGGTCCACCAGTGATACAATCAAAATCAATAATAATGGATTCAAAAGGTGCATTTTGTACACATAAACAACAGAAAATGACGTCTTATTTCTTCTTTGGGAAATACCAGACAGCCTAATGTTAGCTAGAGGGGTAGAGATTATGCAGTGAATGTACATACATCTGTTTATAGAAAGAAAAAGAAAGAGGGAGGAAGGGAGGGATGAAGGAAGGAAGGAAGGAAAAGAGAATGGGAGAGATGGAAAGGTGGGGAGGGGGGAGGAGAGAGAGAGAGAGTTGGAGAGGAAATGACTGAGATCATTAGCTCCTGAACTCTTTTTCACAATGTCCCCGATGTTAATGCAGCTTCTGTGATAGAGTTCTAAGAAGATGCACGTTTGTGAAACACTGGATTAAACAGCCTTCCATCCTACATTTTCTCAGTCTTTAACATGTATTTCAGCTCTCTAAGAAGGGGACACCGTTTACCATAATTTCACACTCCTTTGATCATAGAAGCCTTTGTTCCCTCCATCCGCCCACCTCTCAGAAGAAACAAATATTACAAAGTGTCAGTGCTCCAGGGAAGTTTCTTTGAGAAAGGATGGTCTTGGTGGTCACAGGAAGGAAGCTCCACTGCTCTAATCAAGTGTGATTATTGGAAGAGAAATAGAATCAGAATTCCTTTCTCCTAAAGGAACAAAGTCAAAATGGTTTTCTGGTGAGAAGGCAAGTGTCCAAGTCAGATGTTTCACCAGTGGGAACACAGCGTAATGAGGCTGCACCTTCAACGCCACCATCTGTCGCATGTTCCCTGAGACGGATGGCAAGACTTAGGCTTCTCTTTGAAGATTTTAAGTGATAAATGCTTAGTTTTGGCGCCAAATGTCACGGTCTTTTTTAGAGACTGATTTCCCTGCTGAAATAATTCATCATAATGATGGGCACTGACTGTCCACTACAGATAAACTTCCTTCTGCTGTCTGCAAATGGAACATAAACAGTAGGAGGGCACCGAGGCTGCAATATGCAGCTTCTTTTAGTAAAAACCAGATGTTAGTAAGGGGAATGTTACAGGGCTTTCTAATTTACCTACTATTTGACATCACACAGTGTTAAAGGAGTCATATTAACCTCATTTTTCATTAGAAGAACAGCAAATAAGCTCTTCTGGTAGAAGGAAGTTATCCATGCTACTTTGGAAAACAGTGTAATGAAGATATCAGTCACAGAAACTGACTTTCCTGGATTCCAAGGCTTTCTTGGCTACTAAACCCTCTCTCCACGTGGCTGAGCCCAGCCAAATTGTCACCCATCGAGGATTCATGTTGACAGCTCAGAAACTGAACAGCCTTTTGCTGTGACCCTTATAAGCTAGCTCTGAAGTCACTTGGCCATTCCCCATCTTCTTGGAGAACCCCACTATTTTACCAAACCCTGCAACCATTAGCTTTCAAATCTCTTCTTAATTCTATATGAAAGTAGTTGCTGGGATTTCTTGAAAGCATAAATTCTTCACCCCTGAATCTAAGAGATTCCAAGCAAAGGAATTATGAGGTTATGTTTAAATTAGTAATTATATAGTCTGAAATAAGTGAGAAGATAATAACTCTGGTAATCTCAGATATTGGTTAAATGGGTGTGTGGTATTCCTTGCTCTTTCTGAATTTTTTAATGACATTAAAAGTCCATATTTTTACATACGTATAGAACTTTTAAATTTAGAAATTACCTTTGCTTGCAGTATCACAGATAAATCTCATGACAAGTTGGTGAGGAAGATGGAGTAAGAATTTGAAGCCCAGCCTCGTGATTGGCCCAGGAGCACTGGCGAAAATGGGTCCCCCTTGATGCCATGATGTTTCAAAGGTCAGCTCACTCTCCTCTATGCATGGTGTCTCCTGCAAAGATTATGTTTTGATACGTTTAGTTTTGAACTTGTTTGAAAGGCATGAATTTGGTGGGGGGGGGGGGTTGGTTAGGAGGACAGATAAGGGATTGCTGTGTATTCTTTTTATTTTATACAGCAGGTTCTTATTAGTTATCTATTTTATACAAATTAGTGTATACATGTCAATCCCAATCTCCCAATTCATCTCACCCCATCCCCCCTGCAGCTCTCCCCCCTTGGTGTCCATACATTTGTTCTCAACGTCTGTGTCTCTATTTCTGCCCTGCAAACCAGTTCATCTGTACCATTTTTCTAGATTCCACATATATGCATTAATATATGATATTTGTTTTTCTCTTTTTGACTTACTTCACTCTGTAGGACAGTCTCTAGGTTCATCCACGTATCTACAAATGACCCACTTTCATTCCTTTTTATGGCCGAGTAATATTCCATTGTATATATGTACCACATCTTCTTCATCCATTTGTCTGTCTATGGGCATTTAGGTTGCTTCCATGACCTGGCTATTGTAAATAGTGCTGCAATTAACATAGGGGTGCATGTGTCTTGCCGAATTATGGTTTTCTCTGGGTATATGCCCAGGAGTGGGATTGCTGGGTCATATGGTAATTCTATTTTTAGTTTTTTTAAGGAATCTCTGTACTGTTCTCCCTAGTGGCTGTATCAATTTGCATTCCCACCAACAGTGCAAGAGGGTTCCCTTTTTTCCACACCCTCTCCAGCATTTGTTGTTTGTAGATTTTCTGATGATGCCCATTCTAACTGTTGTGAGGTGATACCTCATTGTAGTTTAGATTTGCGTTTCTCTAATGATTAGTGATGTTGAGCAGCTTTTCCTGTGCTTCTTGCCCATCTGTATGTCTTCTTTGGAGAAATGTCTATTTAGGTCTTCTGTCCATTTTTTGATGGGGTGAATAGCTTTTTTAATCTTGAGCTGCATGAGCTGTTTATATATTTTGGAGATTAATCCTTTGTCTGTTGATTCATTTGCAAATACTTTCTCCCATTCTGAGAGTTCTCTTTTCGTCTTATTTATAGTTTCCTGTGCAAAAGTTTTGCTGTACAAAAGCTTTTAAGTTTCACTAGGTCCCATTTGTTTATTTTTGGTTTTATTTCTATTATTTTGGTAAGTGGGTCAAAATAGATCTTGCTGTGATTTATGTCAAAGAGTGTTCTGCCCATGTTTTCCTCTAAGAGTTTTATAGTGTCCGGTCTTACATTTAGGTCTTTAATCCATTCTGAGTTTATTTTTGTGTATGGTGTTACGGAGTGTTCTAATTTCATTCTTTTACATGGAGCTGTCCAGTTTTCCCAGCACCACTTATTGAAGAGGCTGTCTTTTCTCCATCGTATATCCTTGCCTCCTTTGTCATAGATTAGTTGACCATAGGTGCGTGGGTTTATCTCTGGGCTTTCTATCCTGTTCCATTGATCTATATTTCTGTTTTGGTGCCAGTACCGTATTGTCTTAATTACTGTAGCTTTGTAGTATAGTCTGAACTCAGGGAGTCTGATTCCTCCAGCTCCATTTTTTCCCCTCAAGATTGCTTTGGCTGTTCAGGGTCTTTTGTGTCTCCATACAAAGTTTAAGATTTCTTTGTTCTCATTCTGTAAAAAATGCCATTGGTAATTTGATAGGGATTGCACTGAATCTGTAGATTACTTTGGGTACTATAGTCATTTTCACAATATTGATTCTTCCCATCCAAGAACATGGTATATCTCCCCATCTGTTTGTGTCATTTTTGATTTCTTTCATCAGTGTCTTATAGTTTTCTGAGTAGAGGTCTTTTACCTCCTTAGGTAGGTTTATTCCTAGGTTTTTTATTCTTTTTGTTGCAATGGTGGATGGGATTGTTTCCTTAATTTCTCTTTCTAATCTTTCATTGTTTCTGTATAGGAATGCAAGAGATTTCTGTGCATTAATTTTGTATCCTGCTACTTTACTGGTTTCATTGATTAGCTCTAGTTGTTTTCTTGTGGTGTCTTTAGGATTTTCTATGTGTAGTATCACGTGATCTACAAACAGTGACAATTTTACTTCTTCTTTTCCAATTTGTATTCCTTTTATTTCTTTTTCTTCTCTGATTGCCATGGCTAGGACTTCCAAAACTGTGTTGAATAATAGTGGCAAGAGTGGCCATCCTTGTCTTGTTCCTGAAGTTGAGGAAATCCTTTCAGTTTTTCACCATTGAGAATGGTGTTTGCTGTGGGTTTGTCGTATATGGCCTCCATTATGTGGAGGTAGGTTCCCTCTATGCCCACTTTCTGGAGAGTTTTTATCATAACTGGGTGTTGAATTTTGTCAAAAGCTTTCTCTGCATCTGTTGAGATGATCCTATTTTTTTTAGTCTTCAATTTGTTAATATGGTGTATTGCATTAAGTGATTTGCGTATACTGAAGAATCCTTGCATCCCTGGGATAAATCCCACTTGCTCATGGTGTATGATCCTTTTAATGTGCTGTTGGACTCTGTTTGCTAGTATTGTGTTGAGGATTTTTGCATCTATGTTCATCCATGATATTGGTCTGTAGATTTCTTTCTTTGTGATGTCTTTGTCTGGTTTTGATATCAGGGGGGATGGTGGCCTTGTAGAATGAGTTTGGGAGTGTTTCTTCCTCTGCAATTTTCTGGAAGAGTTGAGAAGGATGGGTGTTAGCTCTTCTCTAAATGTTTGATAGAATTCACCTGTGAAGCCATCTGGTCCTGGACTTCTGTTTTTTGGAAGAATTTTATTCACAGTTTCAATTTCATTACTTGTGATTGGTATGTTCATATTTTCTACTTTTTCCTGGTTTAGTCTTGGAAGGTTATACCTTTCTAAGAATTTGTCCATTTCTTCCAGGTTGTCCATTTTATTGACATAGAGTCGCTTGTAGTAGTCTCTTATGATGCTTTGTATTTCTGTGGTGTCCATTGTAACTTCTCCTTTTTCATTTCTAATTTTATTGATTTGAGCCTTTTCCCTTTATTCTTGATGAGTCTGGCTAAAGGTTTATCAATTTTATCTTCTCAAAGAACCAGCTTTTTGTTTCATTGATCTTTGCTATTGTTTTCTTTGTTTCTATTTTATTTATTTCTGTTCTGATCTTTATGACTTCTTTCCTTCTACTAAGTTTGGGTTTTGTTTGTTCTTCTTTTTCTAGTTCCTTTAGTTGTAAGGTTAGATTGTTTATTTGACATTTTTCTTCTCTCTTCAGGTATGATTGTATTGCTATAAACTTCCGTCTTAGAACTGCTTTTGCTGCATCCCATAGGTTTTGGATCATCATGTTTTTGTTGTCATTTGTCTCTAGGTATTTTTTGATTTCCTCTTTGATTTCTTCAGTGATCTCTTGTTTATTTAGTAACATACTGTTTAGCCTCTGTGTGTTTGTATTTTTTACGTTTTCTTCCCTGTAATTTACTTCTAACCTAATAGCGCTGTAGTTGGAAAAGATGCTTGATATGATTTCAATTTTCTGAAATTTACCGAGGCTTGCTTTGTGACCCAAAATGTGATCTATCCTGGAGAATGTTCTGTGTGTACTTGAGAAGAAAATGTAATCTGCTGTTTTCAGATGGAGTGTCCTATAAATAACAGTTAAATCTGTCTGGTCTATTGTGTCATTTAAAGTTTGTGTTTCCTTATTAATTTCTGTCTGGATGATCTGTCCATTGGTGTAAGTGAGGTGTTATTGTGTTATTGTCGATTTCCTCTTTTATAGCTGTTAGCAGTTGCCTTGTGTGTTGAGGTACTCCTATGTTGGGTGCATATATATTTATAATTGTTATATCTTCTTCTTGGATTGATCCCTTGATCATGATGTAGTGTCCTTCCTTGTCTCTTGTAACAGTCTTTATTTTAAAGTCAATCTTGTGTGATATGAGAATTGCTGCTCCAGCTTGCTTTTGATTTCCATTTGCATGGAATAACTTTTTCCATCCCCTCACTTTGTCTGTATGTGTCCCTAGGTCTGAAGTGGGTTTCTTGTAGACAGCATATATATGGGTCTTGTTTTTGTATCCATTCAGCCAGTCTGTGTCTTTTGGTTGGAGCATTTAACCCATTCACCTTTAAGGTAATTATCAATATGTACGTTCCTATTAGCATTTTCTTAATTGTTTTGAGTTTGTTTTTGTAGATCCTTTTTTTCCCTTGTGTTTCCCACTTAGAGAAGTTCCTTTAGCATTTGTTGTAGAGCTGATTTGGTGGTGCTGAATTCTCTTAGTTTTTGTTTGTCTGTAAAGCTTTTGATTCCTCCATTGAATCTGAATGAGATCCTTTCCACGTAGAGTAATGTTGTTGTAGGTTCTTTCCTTTCATTATTTTAAATATATTGTGCCACTCTCTTCTGGCTTGTAGAGTTTCTGCTGAGAAATCAGCTATTAACCTTATGGGAGTTCCCTTGTATGTTATTTGTCGTTTTTCCCTTGTTGCTTTCAGTAATTTTTCTTTGTCTTTAAGTTTTGCCAATTTGATTGTACCTCAGCATGTTTCTGCTTGGCTTTATCCTGCCTGGGACTCTGTGCTTCCTAGACTTGGGTGGTTATTTCCTTTCCTATGTTAGGGAAGTTTTCGACTATAATCTCTTCAAACATTTTCTTGGGTCCCTTCTCTCTCTCTTCTCCTGCCAGGACCTCTATAATGCGAATGTTGTTGTGTTTAATGTTGTCCCAGATGTCTGTTAGGCTGTCTTCATTTCTTTTCATTCTTTTTTCTTTATTCTGTTCTGTGGCAGTGAATTCCACCATTCTGTTTTCCAGGTCACTTATCTGTTCTTCCTCAGTTTTTCTGCTATTGATTCCTTCTAGTGTATTTTTCATTTCAGTTATTGTATTGTTCGTCTCTATTTGTTTGTTCTTCAATTCTTCTAGGTCTTTGTTAAACATTTCTTGCATGTTCTCACTTTTTGCCTCCATTCTTTTTCTGAGGTCCTGGATCATCTTCACTATCATTATTCTGAATTCTTTTTCTGGAAGGTTGCCTATCTCCACTTCATTTAGTTGTTTTTCTGGGTTTTTATCTTGTTCCTTCATCTGGTACATAGTCCTCTGCCTTTTCATTTTGTTTATCTTTCTGTGAATGTGGTTTTCGTTCCACAGGCTGCAGGATTGTAGTTCTTCTTGCTTCTGCTGTCTGCCCTCTGGTGGATAAGGCTCTAAAAAACTCCAGCACTCCACACTCTGGAGGCCCGGCTTTGGATGTGCTGCCTCTCCCCTTCCGCACAGGTCCTCTGTGAATTCTTAATATCTCTGCCGCCTAGTTACTTTTTCAGTGTGTGAGGAACCTGAGAAAATATTCTTTCTTTAAAATATCATTAGTAGAAGCAGTAATAGTACTGCCTAATTTTATTGACTACATAGCTGTATGCCTGGTACCACTTTACAAGCATTTAAAAATCATAACTATCAAGACAGAGACTGAGGTGGGAAGAGAGGGAGAAAGAGAGAGAATATTAGTTTCCTCAATTACAGTTGATGAAACTGAGTGATACAGACTCTGAGAGATTAAATAACTCCCTGGAAGCCATTTACTTAGCTGGTTACCTAGCTGGTAAGTGGTGATGCCAGGCAGTAAATCCAGGAATGTCTGACTCTTAAAACCTAGGGTTCATAACCACAAACCCAGGAAAGGCAAATACCCTGTGTATGTGCTGCTAGTCCCTATTCCTAAGTCCATGGCAGACATTATTAATCGATTCTGGCACTTTCTGTTGAACTACCTCAGTGTGCCTTCCTTCCCCACAGAGCTCTTCCAACAGCCACTACTATGTGATTGAAGCTGGCATGTAACATGAGTTGCCGTTCTTTCATCAACTATACTGACTTAAAAATTCATACTCTCAATCACTAAGATATAGTTTGAGGAAAAAAGTAGCTAACTCATCTTATCATCAATTATTATCACGCTGTCAGTAGTAATATCACATAGGAATGGTTATATATGTATTTTAGTTGGTGACAGGTCGGAAAAGAAGTGAAGGATTGTTAATTTAGACTGCAGTGCATGCAGCCAAAGAGTGATGATCACAGACTTTGTTTGATATGGAATATGCATTTTTAATTATTTAGGCAAGTGACTCGTTGTTACTAGTTCCAAAGTATAAATAACACTTTAGAGACCATGTGTCCAACCATCTGCAGGATTCCAGTATAATGTGTGTTCTAATGAACTTAACTATACAATTGGGAGCTGTGCAAGCAATTAGTTGCTTTCTCTTTGTCCTCTGATTTCACCAAGGCTGGCAGAGAAAGGAAGAATTTTGTAAGGAAAAAGAATAAAAACAAATAAATACTTTTAATGGGTGGGGGGTCATGAATGCTATGGCCATTTGTGCATAGTCCCAAAGAAAGTATAAGGGTCCTGAAATCCTTAAAAGCAGGTTAAGGTCTTCTGTGTTACATTAGTTTCCTGAAAATCCTCAGACTATAAAAAATGGAGAACTACCCACTCAAGGGAAGCCCAGCAGTGGGCTACAATTAGAAGTGCATCCAAGGCTTCCCTGGAGGCACAGTGGTTGAGAGTACGCCTGCCGATGCAGGGGACGCGGGTTGGTGCCCCGGTCTGGGAGGATCCCATATGCCGCGGAGCGGCTGGGCCCATGAGCCATTGCCACTGAGCCTGCGCGTCCGGAGCCTGTGCTCCGCAACAGGAGAGGCCACAGCAGTGAGAGGCCCATGTACCGCAAAAAAAAAAAAAAAAAAAAAAAAAAATTCGTCCATAGAATTTTTCACCACTTGTTTCAATTATAACAAGTCCCATACTTTTTTCTGAGAAAGGCTGCAGACAATGATCAGTTTTGATGTGATGATTTCAGTGAGAGGATGGAGAAATCCATGATGGCTGTTACAGAAGCTTTACGTCTAGCAGAGTAGAAAGATGCAAGACCTCTGGTGAGATGAAAAACTCAATAGTTCCTACTGAAAAGCTCTTTTCCTATCGCTTGTGGTACAGATGGTAGTTAAGACATTAAGATAGTTTATAAAAATCCATAACATAAATTATAAGGGATTTTATATTTTATGTAAGCAGTTATGGGTATTTCCATATTGATGATCATTGTCATTATCTTACTTGCTTTCACACATGAAAATCATTATATCTTACAAATAGTTACATTTGGCTTAAAGTGTCCAGCAACTATTTGGCAAGAACCTATTTTGCTCCTTGTTATTTTAGTTAAAATTTTCTTACTCATTCCTACCCACAAACCTGAAAGGTATCATCACAGATGAGGAAACTGAATTTTGAGGGGCTTGCTAGGTCATACAGCTGGAAAGTGGGGGAGCCAGGCTATGAAATCTAAAATATTGAAGGTTACCTTTTGGATTTCATCACTACAGATAAGCGATGTGACATTAGGCAAGTCCCTTTTTCTGAATTCATCATATAAAATAATGATGTTAAACTAGATATCCTACTTTTTTCTAGCAAGGGATTCTAATCCAGAACAATGACAAATGTAAAAGCACAAACATCAAAGCACATTATAGAGGTTATACATATACACACACATTATATCCATATTTGCATACATACTTATTAAATACATATATATTTAAATACAGATATATGTATATAGATAGATGGATAAGAATATAGATAAGAAAATATGCTATATCTATATACTTTTTTCTTTCTTCCTTTTTTTTTTTTTTTTTTTTTTTTTTAACATTTTGGCTACAACACGCAGCATGTGGGATCTTAGTTCCCTGACCAGGGATCAAACCCATGCCCTCTGCAGTGGAAGCATGGAGTCTTAAGTGCTGGACGTCCACGGAGGTCTCTATATCTATATACTTTAACCACATGCTATAATGAGCACAGTGACTTTGTCAAACTTTTTTTTTTAACATCTTTATTGGAGTAGAATTGCTTTACAATGGTGTGTTAGTTTCCGCTTTATAACAAAGTGAATCAGCTATACATATACATATACATATATCCACAAATCTCTTCCCTCTTGCATCTCCCTCCCTCCCACCCTCCCTATCCCACCCCTCTAGGTGGTCACAAAGCACCGAGCTGATCTCCCTGTGCTATGCACCTGCTTCCCACTAGCTATCTATTTTACGTTTGGTAGTGTATATATGTCCATGCCACTCTCTTACTTTGTCCCAGCTTACCCTTCCCCTTCCCCTTCCCCATATTCTCAAGTCCATTCTCTAGTAGGTCTGTGTCTTTATTCCCATCTTGCCCCTAGGTTCTTCATGACGATTTTTTTTTTTTTTTTAGATTCCATATATATGTGTTAGCATGCAGTATTGGTTTTTCTCTTTCTGACTTACTTCACTCTGTATGACAGACTCTGGGTCCATCCACCTCACTACAAATAACTCAGTTTCATTTCTTTTTATGGCTGAGTAATATTCCATTGTATATATGTGCCATATCTTCTTTATCCATTCATCCATCGATGGACACTTAGGTTGCTTCTATGTTCTGGCTATTGTAAATAGAGCTGCAATGAACATTTTGGTACTTTTGGTATGACTCTTTTGCATTATGGTTTTCTCAGGGTATATGCCCGTAGTGGGATTGCTGGGTCATGTGGTAGTTCTACTTTTAGTTTTTTTTTTTTTTTTTTAACATCTTTATTGGGGTATAATTGCTTTACAATGGTGTGTTAGTTTCTGCTTTATAACAAAGTGAATCAGTTATACATATACATATGTTCCCATATGTCTTCCCTCTTGCATCTCCCTCCCTCCCACCCTCCCTATCCCACCCCTCCAGGCTGTCACAAAGCACCGAGCCAATATCCCTGTGCCATGCGGCTGCTTCCCACTAGCTATCTACCATATGTTTGTTAGTGTGTATATGTCCATGATTCTCTCTCGCCCTGTCACAGCTCACCCTTCCCCCTCCCCATATCCTCAAGTCTGTTCTCCAGTAGGTCTGCGTCTTTATTCCTGTCTTACCCCTAGGTTCTTCATGACTTTTTTTTTCTTAAATTCCATATATATGTGTTAGCATATGGTATTTGTCTTTTTCTTTCTGACTTACTTCACTCTGTATGACAGACTCTAGGTCTATCCACCTCATTACAAATAGCTCAATTTCGTTTCTTTTTATGGCTGAGTAATATTCCATTGTATATATGTGCCACATCTTCTTTGTCCATTCATCCGATGATGGGCAATTAGGTTGTTTCCATCTCTGGGCTATTGTAAATAGAGCTGCAATGAACATTTTGGTACTTTTGGTATGACTCTTTTTGCATTATGGTTTTCTCAGGGTGTATGCCCAGTAGTGGGATTGCTGGGTCATATGGTAGTTCTACTTGTAGTTTTTTAAGGAACCTCCATACTGTTCTCCATAGTGGCTGTATCAGTTTACATTCCCACCAGCAGTGCAAGAGGGTTCTCTTTTCTCCACACCCTCTCCAGCATTTATTGTTTGTAGAGTTTTTGATGATGGCCATTCTGACCGGTGTGACATGATAACGCATTGTAGTTTTGATTTGCATTTCTCTAACGATTAATGATGTTCAGCATTCTTTCATGTGTTTGTTGGCAATCTGTATTCTCCTTTGGAGAAACGTCTATTTAGGTCTTCTGCCCATTTTTGGAATGGGTTGTTTGTTTTTATGATATTGAGCTGCATGAGCTACTTGCAAATTTGGGAGATTAATCCTCTGTCAGTTACTTCATTTGCAAATGTTTTCTCCCATTCTGAGGGTTGTCTTTTCGTCTTGTTTATGGTTTCCTTTGCTGTGCAAAAGCTTTGAAGTTTCATTAGGTCCCATTTGTTTATTTTTATTTCCATTTTTCTAGGAGGTGGGTCAAAAAGGATCTTGCTGTGATTTATGTCATGGAGTGCTCTGCCTGTGTTTTCCTCTAAGAGTTTGATAGTGTCTGGCCTTACATTTAGGTCTCTAATCCATTTGGAGTTTTTTTTTGTGTATGGTGTTAGGGTGTGTTCTAATTTCATTCTTTTACATGTACCTGTCCAGTTTTCGCAGCACCACTTATTGAAAAGGCTGTCTTTTCTCCACTGTATATTCTTGCCTCCTTTATCAAAGATAAACCCACACACATATCGTCACCTTATCTCTGAGCTTTCTATCCTGTTCCATTGATCTATCTTTCTGTTTTTGTGCCAGTACCATACTGTCTTTATTACTGTAGCTTTGTAGTATAGTCTCAAGTCAGGGAGCCTGAGTACTCCAGCTCCATTTTTCTTTCTCAAGATTGCTTTGGCTATTCGGGGTCTTTTGTGTTTCCAAACAAATTGTGAATTTTTTTTGCTCTAGTTCTGTGAAAAATGCCAGTGGTAGTTTGATAGGGATTGCATTGAATCTGTAGATTGCTTTGGGTAGTAGAGTCATTTTCACAATGTTGATTCTTCCAATCCAAGAACATGGTATATCTCTCCATCTATTTGTATCATCTTTAATTTCTTTTATCAGTGTCTTATAATTTTCTGCATTTCTGGTCTTCTGTCTCCTTAGGTAGGTTTATTCCTAGGTACTTTATTCTTTTTGTTGCAATGGTAAATGGGAGTGTTTTCTTAATTTCACATTCAGATTTTTCATCGTTAGTGTATATAGGTATGCAAGAGATGTCTGTGCATTAATTTTGTATCCTGCTACTTTACCAAATTCGTTGATTAGCTCTAGTAGTTTTCTGGTAGCATCTTTACAATTCTCTATGCATAGTATCATGTCATCTGCAAACAATGACAGCTTTACTTCTTCTTTTCCAGTCTGGATTCCTTTTATTTATTTTTCTTCTCTGATTGCTTTGGCTAAAATTTCCAAAATTATGTTGAATAATAGTGGTGAGAGTGGGCAACCTTGTCTTCTTCCTGATCTTAGTGGAAATGGTTTCACTTTTTCACCATTGAGGACTATGTTGACTGTGGGTTTGTCATATATGGCCTTTATTATGTTGGGGAAAGTTCCCTCTATGCCTACTTTCTGGAGGGTTTTTATCATATATGGGTGTTGAATTTTGTCAAAAACTTTTTCTGCATCTATTGAGATGATCATATGGTTTTTCTTCTTCAATTTGTTAATATGGTGTATCACATTGATTGATTTGTGTATATTGACGAATCCTTGAATTCCTGGGATAAACCCCACTTGATCATGGTGTATGATCCTTTTAATGTGCTGTTGGATTCTGTTTGCTAGTATTTTGATGAGGATTTTTGCATGTATGTTCATCAGTGATATTGGCCTGTAGTTTTCTTTCTTTGTGACATCTTTGTCTGCTTTTGGTATCAGGGTGATGGTGGCCTCGTAGAATGAGTTTGGGAGTGTTCCTCCCTCTGCTATATTTTGGAAGAGTTTGAGAAGGATAGGTGTTAGCACTTCTCTAAATGTTTGACAGAATTTGCCTGTGAAGCCATCTGGTCCTGGGCTTTTGTTTGTTGGAAGATTTTTGTTTTTGTTTTTTTTGGTTTTTTTGTGGTACGCGGGCTTCTCACTGTTGTGGCCTCTCCCGTTGCAGAGCACAGGCTCTGGATACGTAGGCTCAGCGGCCATGGCTCACAGGCCCAGCTGCTTCGCAGCATTTGGGATCTTCCCAAACTGGGGCACGAACCCGTGTCTCCTGCATCGGCAAGTGGACTCTCAACCACTGCACCACCAGGGCAGCCCTGTTGGAATATTTTTAGTCACAGTTTCAATTTCAGGGCTTGTGATTGGTCTGTTCATATTTTCTATTTCTTCCTACTTCAGCCTCAGAAGTTTGTGCATTTCTAAGAATTTGTCCATTTCTTCCAGGTTGTCCATTTTATTGGCATACAGTTGCGTGTAGGAGTCTCTCATGAGCCTTTGTATTTTTGCAGTGTCAGTTGTTACTTCTCCTTTTTCATTTCTAATTCTGTTGATTTGAGTCTTCTCCCTCTTTTTCTTGATGAGTCTAGCTAATGGTTTATCAATTTTGTTTATCTTCTCAAAGAACCAGCTTTTACTTTTATTGATCTTTGCTATCGTTTGCTTCATTTCTTTTTCATTTATTTCGATCTTATCTTTATGATTTATTTCCTTCTGCTAAATTTGGGGGTTTTTTGTTCTTCTTTCTCTAATTGCTTTAGGTGTAAGGTTAGATTGTTTATTTGAGATGTTTCTTGTTTCTTAAGGTAGGATTGTATTGCTATGAACTTCCCTCTTAGAACTCCTTTTGCTGCATCCCATAGGTTTTGGGTCATCGTGTTTTCATTGTCATTTGTTTCTAGGTATTTTTTGATTTCCTCTTTGATTTTTTCAGTGATCTCTTGGTTATTAAGTAGTGTATTGTTTAGCCTCCAATGTGTTTGTATTTTTTACAGATTTTTTCCTGTAATTGATATCTAGTCTTATAGTGTTGTGGTCGGAAAAGATAGTTGATATGATTTCAATTTTCTTAAATTTACCAAGGCTTGATATGTTACCCAAGATATGATCTATCCTGGAGAACGTTCCATGAGCACTTGAGAAGAATGTGTATTCTGTTGTTTTTGGATAGAATGTTCTATAAATATCAATTAAGTCATCTTGTTTAATGTATCATTTAAAGCTTGTGTTTTCTTATTTATTTTCATTTAGGATGATCTGTCCATTGGTGAAAGTGGGGTGTTAAAGTCCCCTACTATGATTGTGTTACTGTTGATTTCCCCTTTTATGGCTGTTAGTATTTGCCTTATGTATTGAGGTGCTCCCATGTTGGTGCATAAATGTTTACAATTGTTATATCTTCTTCCTGGATTGATCCCTTGATCATTATGCAGTGTCCTTCTTTGTCTCTTGTGATTGTCTTTGTTTTAAAGTCTATTTTGTCTCATATGGGAATTGCTACTCCCGCTTTCTTTTGATTTCCTTTTGCATGGAATATCTTTTTCCATCCCGTCACTTTCAGTGTGTATGTGTCCCTAGGTCTGAAGTGGGTCTCTTGTAGACAGCATATATATGGGTCTTGTTTTTGTATCCATTCAGTCAGTCTATGACTTTTGGTGGGAGCATTTAAGCCATCTACATTTAGGGTAATTATCGATATGTATGTTCCTATTACCATTTTGTTAATTGTTTTGGGTTTGTTATTGTAGATCTTTTCCTTCTCTTGTGTTTCCTGCTAGAGAAGTTCCTTTAGCATTTGTTGTAAAGCTGGTTTGGTGGTGCTGAATTCTGTTAGCTTTTGCTTGTCAGTAATGGTTTTAATTTCTCCGTCAAATCTGAATTAGATCCTTGCTGGGTCGAGTAATCTAGGTTGTAGATTTTTCTCCTTCATCACTTTAAATATGTCCTGCCACTTCCTTCTGCCTTGCAGAGTTTCTGCTGAAAGATCAGCCCTTAACCTTACGGGGATTCCCTTGTGTGATATTTGTTGTTTTTCCCTTCCTGCTTTTAATATTTTTTCTTTGTATTTAATTTTTGACAGTTTGATTAATATGTGTCTTGGCATGTTTCTCCCTGGATTTATCCTGTATGGGACTCTCTGTGCTTCCTGGACTTGATTAACTCTTTCCTTTCCCATATTAAGGAAGTTTTCAACTATAATCTCTTCAAATATTTTCTCAGTCCCTTTCTTTTTCTCTTCTTCTTCTTCTGGGACCCCTATAATTCGAATTTTGGTGTGTTTAATGTTTTCCCAGAGGTCTCTGAGACTGTCCTCAATTCTTTTCATTCTTTTTTCTTTATTCTGCTCTGCAATAGTTATTTCCACTGTTTTATCTTCCAGGTCACTTATGCGTTTTTCTGCCTCAGTTATTCTGCTATTGATCCCTTCTAGAGAATTTTTAGTTTCATTTATTATGTTGTTCATCGCTGTTTGTTTGCTCTTTAGTTCTTCTAGGTCCTTGTTAAACGTTTCTTTTACTTTCTCTATTGTATTTCCAAGATTTTGGATCATCTTTACTGTCATTATTTTGAATTCTTGTTCAGGTAGACTGCCTATTTACTCTTCATTTGTTTGGTCTGGTGGGTTTTTATCTTGCTTCTTCATCTGCTGTGTGTTTCTCTGTCTTCTCATTTTGCTTAACTTACTGTGTTTGGGGTCTCCTTTTCGCAGGCTGCAGGTTCATAGTTCCCGTTGTTTTTGGTGTCTGTCCCCAGTGGCTAAGGTTGGTTCAGTGGGTTGTGTAGGTTTCCTGGTGGAGGGGACTAGTGCCTGTGTTCTGGTGGATGAGGCTGGGTCTCATCTTTCTGGTGGGCAGGTCCCTGTCTGGTGGTGTGTTTTGGGGTGTCTGTGGCCTTATAATGATTTTAGGCAGCCTCTGTGCTAACGGATGGGGTTGTGTTCCTGTCTTGCTATTGTTTGTCAGAGGGTGTCCAGCAGTGTAGCTTGCTGGTCGTTGTGTGGAGCTGGGTCTTGGCGTTGAGATGGAGGTCTCTGGGAGATTTTCGCCGTTTGTTATTACGTGGAGCTGGGAGGTCTCTTGTGGACCAGTGTCCTGAACTTGACTCTCCCACCTCAGAGGCACAGCCCTGACGCCTGGCTGGAGCACCAAGAGCCTGTCATCCACACGGGTTTAGATTTATGTTGAGTGACTGGGCACATGCAGTTCAGTTGAAGGATATTTTATTTGTGTGCTGGTGTAAGCTTTAGTGGGTCCAGTCTCAGTCCTGTAGACATTTCTGAATCCCAGGGTAAAATTCACTTACAGTGTTCAAGTAGGGATCCATGCCACGGTGGCCAGGAAAAGGCCATGACCTTCAACCTGGCCTCCATCCAGGCTCTCCCACTCCCTCCTGGCTGCCATTCCCTGCTCCTCCTCAAACATTTTTTTTAGACCTCAGTTTCTTCTTAAATTAAACGTGGGGGTGACTAGATCAGGAGTTCCTAAGAAAGGTGAATAAACTGGGCTTCAGCAAATTCTCTAAACCCCTGTTTAAATGGAAAATTGAGCATCTGAGCAGCTTTGGGCATCTGATGAAAGCTATTACAGATTTTTCCCAGAAAATAGACATGTGCAAATAGATTCCAGGCTTATATATATGTCAGAATAGTAACTCCTGGACTATGAACTCCAAAAGTTTTCATTGTGACATTCTATCACTATAAAGTGCTCTCTTCATAACAGGTTTACTTGAAAATGACTGCTTTTAAAATTTGAGTTGTATTGCTGTTTTTTCCCTTACAGTTGAATATAAATTGTAGGAAATATAGTGTTCTTAATTATATTTCTAGAGTATATTTTGGGACTTCTTCTACATTTTGATACATACTGCCAAATTGCTCTTTTAAAATGTTTTACCAGTTAGTGTTACCAGGAGTTATCAACAGTTGACCATCTATCTCCCTTGCTAACCCTAAATACTATGATCATTCTTCCTCTTCACCTATCCTGTGGAGACTAATTGTGCTCTTTCTTTAAATTTTACTGTTACATTTTTTGCACCCTGTTTGCATGTCTCAGATTTGAATTTGCCACAGCCACAGCCTTGGTTGTAAATCAAGGCAAAATCTGAGAATGAAAAATGTTACCCTCTGAACAGTTATAGTTTCAGGAAGAAGTACGAACATAGATGCTTTCTCTCGGGAGTAGTGGGCTCTTGTGTAACTCTAGGAAAGTTCAGTGTTGGTATAATATGCATGTTTATTTTACCATGTACACTAGGCATCCCCATTAACTAAAAAACTTTCTAAAGATCTGTGAAGCAGAGGCTTGGAGGATCCTGGGAAGTAGGATAATTTCAAAATGGTTTACAGTAATCTGTTGTAGGCATGCACTTCTGCAGCCACTGGGAAGATAAAGAAATGGCCGAGAGAGGGGGGTAGAAACTGATTAAAGGTTTGGAAGGATTTAAGAAGTGTTGCTTATTCCAGTGCAAAGAGACTTTCTGCTCAGACTTGGAGAGAACCAAGAACTGTGAGATTGCTCTGCCACAGAACCAGAACAGACGCTGAAGCAATTTTCCAACCATTTCATAACTTCTCAGAGTCCCTCAAGAGTAGCTGTTTCATCTGCTTAATTAAAAAATATATATATATTGGGACTTCCCTGGTGACGCAGTTGTTAAGAATCTGCATGCCAATGCAGGGGACATGGGTTCAAGCCCTGGTCTGGGAAGATCCCACATGCCGTGGAGCAGCTAAGCTCACATGCCTAGAGCCTGTGCTCTGCAACAAGAGAAGCCACCGCGATGAGAAGCCCACTCACCGCAACGAAGAGTAGGCCCTGCTCGCCGCAACTGGAGAAAGTCTGTGTGTAGCAACAAAGATCCAACAGAGCCAAAAAATAAATAAAACAAAGTAATTAAGTTAAAATATATATATATATATATGTGTGTGTGTGTGTGTGTGTGTGTATGTACGTACGTATAATAGGAAGTTGTGCAATTTATCCTAGAGCAGCATTTCTTGGGGTAAAAAAGAAAACATCTGTCAGCTATCCCAAAACATTGAAGATTAATATTACTTTGTTGTGGATTTTAGTCCGTAAATCATCAAGGGGATATGCTGTTACTTCTCATTCTGGAAGTTAATTTACTACTTGTGTGAAAAGAATATTCAGAGAACTGATGGAATGTAATTTTGTTCTTTCTAAATTTTTCTTTATTTTAATGGATTGTTTTCCAATATCGGCATTGTTGTAGGTCAGTTGTTCTCTAGGTGCCGTCACCTGACCAGCAGGGGAAGCAGCAACATCTGGGAACTTTTAAACATGCAGATTCTTGGGTGCAACCCCAGATCTACAGAACCAGAAATTCGGGATGGAATCCAGCATTCTTGTGCTAACAAGCCCTTCAGGAGTTGCTGAGGGTGGCAAAGTTAACTTTTACATACTGAAGTGAAAGTTCAACTTGAGTTTGAAGTTAATGTTTTATTTGTATTAGATGTCAACTCAGATTTCACCTCCTCACTTTTCTTAACAAAATAGTTTGCTTCAAATGGCACTCTTTTACTGCAGAATGATCAACATGATCATAACTACATTTTTTCTGTTAACAGGTTTTTTTGTGTGTTTTTTTGCGGTACGCGGGCCTCTCACTGTTGTGGCCTCTCCCGTTGTGGAGCACAGGCTCTGGACGTGCAGGCTCAGCGGCCATGGCTTACGGGCCCAGCCGCTCCTCAGCATGTGGGATCCTCCCGGACCGGGGCACGAACCCGTGTCCCCTGCATCGGCAGGCAGACTCCCAACCACTGTGCCACCTGGGAAGCCCCCAGTTAACAGTTTTTAAAAAGTGTTTCATTAATAATGTCATAATGTGTGATTAGCACTTTGCATATGGCTGAGTTATTCACATATTTGAACTCATTTTCATCTTTACAACAGGCTGATGATACACATGTTACTATTAATTTAGCTATGCAGATGTTCAGCAGAACATATTGTATCTTTGTACCTCTCGTATTTATAAATTATATAAATTTATAAATTATAAAAGGAAGAATAAAAGGAAGATAAAAGGATAAAAGGAAGAATTATCAATTTGTTTAGAAATAGATAATAATATAAACAAATTGGAGGTCACTTCTGTTTCTACCAGAAAGGAAAAGATGAAAAAGAACATATTTTTTTCATGTCCTAAGTATTACAGCACAATTTCATCATATATTGAGTTGAAAAATCCTGATCCCTTAGAAAAGACCTGTATAACTGAAAAAACTTGAATTAATGAAGTTCAATAATGACACAACTTAGAAGTGAAAGAGTAAGAGTAAAAATCTCTAAGTAATATATACACAATACATGCTTCAATCTCGAAAACTGCCTTCAAGGAAAAAAACACCTTGACTGTAGAATGCTTTCTACAGGGTATAATATTGTGAAACACTTCCACCTGGTGGTTGACTCTTTTAATTACACTTTTATTAAAATAGCAAAATTATAAGATACTTCTACTCTTTAACTTCATCAAAGAGGCATGTGTTGGTATTTTAAAAATTAATTGTAAAACGTAGTATATTTTTATACTCTGATGAAATGTATTATCGTAGAAGTATTTGCCCTGTGAAATTATAAACATAAATTATAAATATTTAGTTATCAAAATCATTCTAATATACATTGTGCTACAGTTAACTTCTTTGTATGTAACTTGCTGAAATTTACCTCCCCCCCAAAAAAAAAATGTGTATTGAATCTCATTAGTGCTTTAACTGATTTAATTACTGAATTACATAGTTGTTTTACAAAACATTAAAAACAACTTCTCCTGAAAGCAGAAGACAGGGCTTGGCATCAGCTTTGAAAAAAAATTGTTTTTCCATGATCAGGCCTGCTGTATGTAGTTTTGTATTTTTACTGAGGTACCTGTATATTCTTTTTTAAAACTGAGATATAATTGACATATGACATTATATTATTTTCAGATATACAACATCTGACTTGATCTTTATATATATTTTGAAATGATCACCAAAATAAGTGTAATATAGTCTAAATATATGAATACTTATAAAATGCAAAATTCAGGTCAACAGGTTTTTTTTGAAGTATAGTTGTTTTTGAAGTATACTTAGGTAAGTTACAGGTGCACAACATAGTTGTTCACAATGTTTAAAGGTTAAACACCATTTATAGTTATTATAAAACATTGGTTATATTCCCTGTGTTGTATAATATATCCTCGAAGCTTATTTATTTTGTACATAATAGTTTGTACCTCTGAATCCCTTACTCCTATCTTGCCCCTCCTCACTTCCCTTTCCACAAGGTAACCACTAGTATGTTTTCTATATCTGTGAGTCTGCTGCTTTTTTGGTATATTTACTAATTTGTTTTATTTTATAGATTCCACATATAAGTAATATCATACAGGATTTGTCTTTCTCTCCCTGACTCATTTCACTTAGCATAATGCCCTCCAAGTCCATCCATGTTGCTGCAAATGGCAAAATTTTGTTCTTGTTTTTTCTTGTGTGGTTTTATGGTTGTTTTTCTTTTGGCTGAGTAGTATTCCATTGTATATGTATACCACATCTTCTTTATCCATTCATTTCTTGATGAACACTTAGGTTGCTTCCCTATCTTAGCAGTTTTAAATAATGCAGCTACAGACATTGTATGTATCCTTTCGATTTAGTGTTTTTGTTTTTCTCAGCTACGTACCCAGGAGTGGAATTGCTGGGTCATATGGTAGTTCTACTTTTGTTTTCTTTGAGAAACCTCCATACTGTTTTTCACAGTGGTTGCACCAATTTACATTCCCAAGAAGAGTCAGGGTTTTCTCCACATCCTCTCCAATATTTATTATTTGTGTTCTTTTTGATGATAGCCATTCTGACAGGTTTGAGGTGGATTAGATTTGCATCTCCCTGACGATTAGCGATGTTAAACATCTTTTCATATGCCTGTTGTCCAGAGTATTTCCTCTTTGGAAGAATGTCTATTTAGTTCTTCTGCCCATTTTTTAATTGTTTTTTTTTTTCTTTTATCTTGACTTGTATGACCTGTTTGCATATTTTGGATATTAACCCCTTATTGATGATATAATTAGGAAATCTTTTCTCTACTTGGTAGGTGTCTTCTCATTTTGTCAGTGGTTTCCTTTTCTGTGCAAAAGCTTTTAAGTTTAATTGGGTCCCATTTGTTTCTTTTAGCTTTTATTTCCTGTGCTTTAGGAGACAGATCCAGAGAAAGATCGCTGAGATTTATGTTTAAGAGCGTTCTGCCTATGTTTTCCTCTAGGTGCTCTATGATTTCCAGTCGTACTTTAGGTCTTTAATCCATTTTGAGTTTATTTTTGTATACGGTGTGATCCAAATGTTCTAGTTTAATTTTTTACGTGTAGTTGTCTAGTTTTCTCAGCACTACATATTGAAGAGACTGTCTTTTCTCCATTGTATATTCTTGCCTCCTTTGTCATAGATAATTGACTATAAGTGTGTGGGTTTAGTACTGGGCCCTCTATCCTATTCCATTGATCTGTGTGTCTGTTTTTGTGTCAACTTTGTGTAGTATACTCTGAAGTCAGGGGGTGTGATTCCTCCAGCTCTGTTCTTTCCTGGTATTGTTTTCTATTCAGTCTTTTGTGTGTCCACACAAATTTTAAAATGATTTGTTCTAGCTCTGTGAAAACTGACATTGTTATTTTGATAGGGATTGCTTTGAATCTGTAAAATGCCTTGGGTAGTATCATTTTAACAGTATTAATTCTTCCAGTCTATAAACATGGTATATCTTTCCATCTCTTTGTGTCATCTTCAGTTTCTTTAATCAGTGTCTTACAGTTTTTGGAGTACAGGCCTTTTGCCTACTTAGGTAGGTTTATTCCTAGGTATTTTATTCTACTGGATGTGATGTTAAATGAGATTGTTTCCTTAATTTCTCTTTCTGATACTTCATTGTTACTGTATAGAAATACAACAGACTTCTGTATATTAATTTTGTATCCTGCAACTGTACCAAAATCACTTAGGATCTCTAGTAGTTCTCTGGTAGTATCTTTAGGATTTTATATGTTCAGCATCATGTCATCTGCAAACAGTGACAGTTTTACTTCTTCCTTTTCACTTTGGATTCCTTTTATTTATTTTTCCTGTCTGATTTCTGTGGCTAGAACTTCCAATACTATGTTGAATAAAACTGGTGAGAAAGGACATCCTTGTCTTGTTCCTGATGTTAGAGGAAATGCTTTCAGCTTTTCACTGTTGAGTATGATGTTAGATGTGAGTTTGTCATATGTGGCCTTTATTATGCTCAGATGTGTTCCCTGTATGCCCGCCTTCTGGAGAGTTTTTATCATCAGTGGATGGTCAATTTTATCAAAAGCTTTTCTGCATCTATTGAGATGATCATATGGTTTTTATTTTTCATTTTGTTAACATGGTGTATCTCATCACTTGATTTGTACATATGGAAAAATCCTTGCAGCCCTGGGATAAACCCCATTCGATCATGCTGTATGATCCTTTTAATGTGTTGTTGGATTCAGTTTGCTAATGTTTTGTTGAGAATTTTTGCATCTATGTTCATCATTGATATTGGCCTATAATTTTTGTGTGTTATACTTTTGTCTGGTTTTGGTATTAGGATGATGTTAGCCTCATACAATGAATTTGTAAGTGTTCCTTCCTCTGCAACTTTCTGGAATAGTTTGAGGATAGGTGTTAGGTCTTCTCTATGTCTTTGGTAGAATTCACCTGTGAAGCCAACTGGTCCTGGACTTTTGTTTGTTGGGAGCTTTTAAATTACTGATTCAGTTTCTGTACTGGTAATTGATCTGTTCATATTTTCCATTTCTTCCTGGTTTAGTCTTGGGAGATTTTACCTTTCTAAAAATTTGTCCATTTCTTCTAGGTCGTCTATTTTATTGGCATATAGTTGTTTGTAGTAGTCTCTTATTATCTTTTGTATTTCTGTGGTGTCAGTTGTGAGTTCTTTTCCATTTCTGACTTTATTGATTTGGGCCTTCTCTTTTTTTGTGTGTGTGATGAGTCTGGCTAAAGATTTATCAATTTTTTTTTTTTTACAGGTTTCCTTGATTGATTGATTGGCTGCATTGTGTCTTCATTGCTGCATGCGGGCTTTCTCTAGTTGCGGTGAGCGGGGGCTACTCTTCGTTGTGGTGCGCAGGCTTCTCATTGCAGTGGCTTCTCTTGTTGCGGAGCATGGGCTCTAGGTGCACAGGCTTCAGTAGTTGTGGCACACGGGCTCAGTAGTTGTGGCTCACGGGCTTTAGAGAGCAGGCTCAGTAGTTGTGGCGCACAGGCTTAGTTGCTCCACGGCATGTGGGATATTCCTGTACCAGGGCTCAAACCAGTGTCCCCTGCATTGGCAGACGGATTCTTAACCACTGCGCCACCAGGGAAGTCCCAGATTTATCAATTTTGTTTATCTTTTTAAAGAACCAGCTTTTAGTTTCATTGATCTTTTCTGTCGTTGTTTTCTGTCTCTATTCCATTAATTTTGCTCTGATCTTTATGGTGTCTTCTACTAACTTTGGGTTTTGTTTGTTCCCCTTGCTCTAGTTCCTTTAGGTGTAAGGTTATGGTGTGTATTTGAAATTTTTCTTGTTTTTCAGATAAGCTTGCATTGGTATGAAGTTCCGTCTTAGAACTGCTTTTGTGTAAGATTTTGGGTTGTTGTGTTTTCATTTGTCTTCAGTTTTTTTTAAATTTCCTCTGTGATTTCTTCAGTGGTCCATTGGTTGTTTAGCCTCCATGTCTGTGTTTTTTGCAGTTTTCTTCCTTGTAATTGATTTCGAGTCTCATAGTGTTGTGGCTGGAAAAGAGGCTTACTATGATTTCCGTGTTCTTAAATTTAGAGAGGCTTGTTTTGTGGCCTAGCATGTGATCTGTCCTTGAGAATATTCCATGTTCACTGGAAAAGAATGTGTATTCTGCTGCTTTTGGATGGAATGTCCTATATGTATCTATTAAGTCCACTTGATATAATGAGTCATTTAAGGCCAGTGTTTTCTTACTGATTTTCTGTCTGGATGATCTATCCATTGATAGAAGTGAGATGTTAAAAATTCTCTACCATTACTGTGTTACTGGTGTTTTTCCCTTTATGCCCATTAATATTTGCCTTATGTATTTAGGTGGTCCTATATTTTCAGATGGTCCAAGATAGCTGACTGCAGAACACCAAGGAGCCCCAAGTCTAGTGCTGGCTCACTCGTGGTGGACAGAATCAAGTTCCAGAAGACTCTGGTGCAGTTGCCAGCCCAACAGTATGTGAAGCCAAGTCCTGGGGTTAGCACTGGCCTACTAGTGGGCAGAGCTGGTCCTGGAGTCTGGTTGCAGGGCGCAGGGGTCCCAGCGCTTGTGTCTAATTGCTGGGAGGGGGGTCAGTTCCTGACACAGTTGGTATGGGGCCTGGGGTGTCTCAGAGCTTGTGCTGGCCCAGTAGTAGTGAGAGTCAGGGCCCAGCTGGTCCCAGGGCAGGGTCTGGCCTGCTGGTGGGCATGCTCTGCCACTTGCTACAGGATTGTGGTTTTCTTATGTCTGCTGTCTGCCCCCTGGTGGTTGAAGCCAGTCCAGAGGCTAAAGCAGGCTTCCTGGAGGGCAGGGTGAGGGCCCAGGGGTTCTGGGGCTGGTGCCTTCCCCCTGGTGGGTGGAGCTGATTCCTGGGTTCTTGGGTGTCCAGAGGCAGCTCAGTGTGTCTGAAGGCAGCCTGTCTGCTTATGGGTGGGGCTGTGTTCCTGCCCAGTTACTTGCTTGGCCTGATGTATCCCAGCACTGGTGGCCTATAGGCTATTGGGCCAAGGTAGGGCTGGATCCTGGGGCTAAAATGCTACAGCAAGGATTCCACGATGGTGCTTGCCAACACCAGTATCCACATGGTAGGAGGAGCTCCCAAGAACGGTTCCCACAGGGTCTCTGTCGCCAGGGTGAGCCGCATCTCTCCCCGAGACTCTCCAGGATCACCAGGTAGGTCTGATCCAGGCTCCTATCCACTTACTGCTTCTGCCCTGGGTTCTGGAGTTCAGGAGAATTTGTGCGCCCCCTTTAAGAATGAAGTCTCTGTTCCCCCAGCCCTCTCGTTTTTCCAGAAGCAAGCCCCACGGGCTTCGAAGCAAAATGCTCTGGAAGCTTTGCTTCCTGGTCCAGGACCCTTAGGCTGGGAAGCCTGACATGGGGTTCAAATCATTCACTCCTTTGGGAGAACCTGTGCAATGTAATTATTCTCCAGTTTGTGGATCGCCCACTCAGGGATATGGGACTTGAGTATATCACCAGTCTACCCCTCCTACCTGTCTCCTTGAGGTTTGTACTTTAGTAGAAAGTCTTTTCTGGTAGGTTCTAGTCTTGCATCAAGGGCAATTCTGCGAATATTTGTGATTTTGATGTGCCCTTGGGAGGGTCTTACTACTCTGCCATCTTGTTTGATCTCTCCTAGTCAGTAGGTTTGAATAAGCAGACTAATTTGGTTTTTCCCTTACTGTTATTTGTTGTTTCCCATTTGGTGTTTAGCTCATTCATTTACCCAACAATTATCTTTTTGAGATCTATTACAGGCTGGGGCCTATTCTGGGTGTCAGAGCAGGGAACAAGATAGGCAAAGTTGCTTTTCTCATGGAGCTTACATTGTAGTAGGAGCAGGGACGAAAAAAAAAATGACACAAGGATATAAATTAATACAGTAATGACTGCTTTGAAGAGAGAAAAAGGAATAAAGTAGCAGCCCGTGACTATTGTAGAGTTGATAGTCAGAAACATCTTGTGTGAAGAAGTGACCTTTAAATGGCCTATGAGCCAGTTTATATAAGATTTGGGAGAACATTTCAGACAGAAAAACAGCAATTGCAAATGTCATTAGGTAGAAATGAGTTTTCCTGGGCTCTAGAAACACAGAGAAGGTCAGAGTGGCCAAAGCATAGCTCTCTACAGAAAGAGAGTATGAGATATAGTCAGTATGGTAGGCAGGTCACTAAGATAGCTCGTATAGTCATGTGGTTAGGAATTTGGAATTTTGGCTAAGTTCACTGAGAAACCATTAATATAATCTGATTTATACTTTGTAAAGCTCCCTGGGATTGTTTACGGATTGCAGAGGAGGACAAAAATGAAACAAGAAAACCAGCCCTAGGAAAAAGATGTCTTTTGCTTGGTTTAGGATGGTAGTAATAGTGGTGAAGAACTATGAAAGGGTTTAAAATGTATTTTGGAGTTAGAACTGATAGGAGGTGATGTGAAACAGTGAGAGAAAGAGCGGATCCAGGAGTGACTTTCAGGCTTTTGGCCTGAGTCATTCAGTGGATACTGGGGTCATTTTTGAAGACAGAAAACCCGGGGAAAGAACAGTTTAGCGGTGCTAATGGAGATTCTTTCATGTTTGTGGACTCGCATTTTTCTCAAGTGCATTCATTAGCTGGGATATCTCCTTGTGACTCTCATTCTTTTATTTATTTAACAGATATTTAACAAATGTCCATCAGATGTCATACACTATACTAGACAGTTGATGTTTCCAGTAAAAACGAAGATGCAGCCCCCTACCCTTATAGAACTGCTAAACTAATCAGAGAAATAGACATGGTAATTAAATAGGCATACTATAAAACTGCAACAGGGATTAGTGCAAAAAATGAGAGGTAAGTAATGTTGTGATACGCTAAAATAGCGTGATCTGACCTAGTTATGGAAGCCTTGGGAGGTCTCTCTTAAGAAATGACATTAAACTTTAAAACAGATCAGTGATCTTGTGAAGAAGAAATAACTGTGAGGGGCTCATGACAGGAAGAAATTGACCAGATACTTGGAGCTGACAAAATATGAGTCTTAGCCTGAATTCCTTAACAGCAGAGCCTGCAGCAGTCAGGATATGGGCTACTAATTTATTAGGGAGTAGAGTCCTCATAAATTAGTATTAGGCATTAAGGGAAAGGGAGAATGATGCAGGGAAAAAGTGAGAAACTATTAATAGAGGATGCACTATTCCACTGGTCACTGTTAAATGCAAACGACTGCTGTAATCCATGGGACCATCCTGTTAAAAGGTGGTGGGAGGGGACATGGGAAAAGAGAAAAGGTTGTAATCTATCCACCAGTTTCCCTGTCTTACTGTGTAAACCTTTTCTCCATGGGGTGTTACTTCCTCCATGAGCAGGGTTCCGTGGTATCTCATGCCATAGTAGGAAGGGAAAAAGCCTGCCTTTCGTCATGAGCACCCCACCACCCCGCCCTTAACCTCCACCTGGTTTTAGTCAGCTGTAGTCCATGCAGAGCCGCTCACTCCAGCAGCGGCTGCTACAAGGCAGACAGCACCCAGAGTATCTGAAGCAGGGCATAAGAGGCATTTGATACAATCACTGTAACAGGATTGGAGGGAGGAAGGGAAGAATGGTATATGATGGGAGCTTAGGAGGAGTCTGACCATGCTGGGTATTGAAGAACAATTAAAGATTTTTGTCCCTCTCTCAAGGGCACTGGAGAGTCATTTTGGGGGATCAGAATAGGGATGAAAGTGGTCCAGCTAATGTGTTCACAGGGCAGAGCAGGGGGCTGATCCAGGAGAAACACAGGCAATAATCTCAAGAGAATTTAGTGTAGGTTGAGTGTAGGGGAAAGGAGAAAGCTGGGTATGAAGGATGATGCCTAGGTTTGTGGCTTGAGTACTTGGATGGATGCTGTTGCTTGAAATCACTGAACTGTACAGTTGTGGGGTGGGGGGGTGGGGGGAGGTGGATGGGAGCTGAACAGCTTTGGAAGGGGGCAATTGGCCTTCGCTTTTGAAACACTTCTCCCCCAGTCATCAGAGAGCAGACATCAAAACTTCAGCTATAAGAAGAATTCTGGGATAAAAATACCTTGAAGTCACTGGCCTGCATGTGACAATCAAAGCCTTGGATGGATGTGACACTTCAGGGAGACAGTAGAGTGGGAAACAGACTTGGAATTGAGTCTAGCAAGAACTTCAGGATCCGGTAAGTTTGGATGTCCTATTTTCTTCCTGGAGAATTGCAGTGTAGTAAATGTTACCGCTTTTTAGGTTGCATACAGTGAGCTGTTTTCTAGATACAGTTTGGCTTGTTTTCCCCCATTATATGTTCTGACCACATGATCTTAAAACCAAGCAGTTTCTAAACATGATCAATAAGTCAGCTTTGAACTCAACCTCACCTTTCTAAAGCATTCCTAAGAGGAGTGAGGGAATAAAAAATATATACTGTATGTAAACTGCTTAGTACAATTAAAACACTTTTAAAACTCACAGTTGTCCACAGATTGTCTGCTGACCCACAGGCAGTGCCCCAATTACCCACTAGCCTTATTTGAAAGTATAGCATATTGGATGTTTTCTTGCAAAGCAAAACTTCTACAGTGTTCTAAAAGCAATCAGATGAATATACATTCATCTTCATTTTACATTATCATAAACAGAGGGTTTATTGGCATATTTGTTTGTAGATGTGCATATCTTAGATGGTCTATTTGTAAATATAGTCATTCAGATCAAAATCCTTTATTCATCCCTCATTTACACTCTACTAATTTATACTTCATTTATAGATATCCCAGGATCAGAGGCAACTGAAGTTAAGGTTGATATGTAAATTCTGATTGTTCGTATCTGGGTAGAAAAGCATACAAACGTTTTTAGAGTACATGAAGGCGAATGTTTATTTGGAAAGTTGAATTTCTTGTATACTGAAAATATTTTTTTAAACCAAACATATTCATAAGTGTAATACAGACACCACCTACAATACAAACACATTTTAAGCAAGTTCTATGAATATTAACCTAAGCCAACAGAAAATCAGGGAAACCAGTTTCTACATACCTTTTACCTGTTTGGGGTTGTAATCAAACAATTTAAGATATAAAGAAAGCTTTGGCTCAACCCTACTTATTTCACTATGGGCACACTGGGATAGATACGACCACAGATTACAAACCCAATCCCTTTATAATCAATGTAAAATTGTTACAAGAATCATATCTTAATGACATGTAAACATTTTTAGGGTTTCAATTGGCAATTATGCTTTAAACGCTTAGAAAATCACACCAACATTTTTCATTTTTGTTCTCTCTTGAGCTCATCTCTTCCATGAATATAAAGTAGGAAAAATATTATTTGAGAATTCCAGCATAATTTCATTGTGCTTTACACTTTTATAAACATGGATACATCTAAAATATCAGATGCCTTTACACCAACAGAACAAATCCCCCAAATTCACATTTTCTTATAAATACACCTGCAAAATTCATGAAAAACCCTTTTGTATAGCAAAGACCCTGCTTAATTATCTTCGGATTAATAATTTTTGATGGCATGTGCAAATCATACTGCTCATGGAACAGTAGAGTGCGTTCCTGCAGATTTGGTTTTCTATAAAAATATATTTATGTGTTCACAGGAAAAAAGTTGAGTTGGTATGTGGGGGGTGATTTTCGACATATCATTAGATTATAGGTTTATGAAGTTAGAAGGCATCTTAGCTTTTATCATGTTCACATTTTTCTTCATAATAAAGAACACCCTGTGATGGAGAGAAGGTAACTGAGAGAATCATTAGCACTTTAGAGACAGTTTGAAGCCAACGGGTCAAGCAACTTGCCTACGGTTTATGTACAAAATCAGTGCTGGAACCAGGAAGAGAACTTGGATTTTCCCAGCCCTTGGACAGCTGTCTAGGAACTGATCCCCACCAACAGGCCTTGAGAGTATATACAACCTATTACATTGAAATCCTATTGACAGGAGACTAGAGAAAGTTAGTCATGGACCTATTCCTTCTGTGAAGCTTCCCGGTAGAAACCACATGCTATTGAGAAAAGGTAATAGAGAGTGATAGCAAAAGGCAGTGTGAAAGCAATCTCATTTTTCAAGTCCCTAAGTTTTGGCCGTTCAGAAAATATGAGCAGGAACATCCTTCTTATTCACGCAGTTAACGGAGAACTCTACGATCTAGGAAAAGCAATCAGTGTTTCCTTTTAACTTAAAGGTAATTAAATTGATAATAAATCTAATCCTAATGCACTTCTGAGATTATGTCCATCCTGCAGGATTCCGTTAAAACCTTGTTTAGCTGATGACAAAGAAGAGCAAGTGGAATACTAGTGGGACTAGACTCAGAAGTCCTAACCTTGGCCTCATGGATAGCTGAGTACCCGAAATTCCTCCCAGGTAAGTCAAAACATGATGATTCTTCCTTGAGAAAAGTTGTGCCTTAAAATTAGATGGGGATGAAGCTCAAGGGGCCGGATGGGTGGGTGCATGCACCCTCAGAGTGAGGGTGAGGCCCCACTGTAGTGCCTTCCCCCTTTGGGACTTCTTACTTCAGGGGTGTGGTCAAGTCCTGAGCCCACAAAGAATTGTTTTAAATAAGACCTTCTTTTGCCGCCTATCCCTTTTGGAGGACAGACAAGGTTTAAAACGATCATTAGATATTCCATGTGGATTATTGCGTTGACCATTATACACACTCCCTCACTTTAGTGCACAAGAAAGAGCGGGCTACATACATCAAAGTCAAGGGTTTAACAATATACACCGATGGGTACAGTTCAAAAAATAAAGTAAAATCTGTGAGTCCCTTTCACTTAAACATAATTAAGAAATACACTTAAGAATGTTGAGGTAAGGTTAAAAATGTTTTCCATAAAATGAGAAGCTCCACACTGAATTTTACTGACAGACATGCATGCACCGTCCTTCATAGTATTTCTAAACCGTTTCCATGTATAATTTTAGAAGGACTAGTAGCTCACGTGCCAGGAAATAAATTCCCTGACTTTGTAGTGGCTTGGACAGAAGGCGAACATAGAAAACTATCCCCCACCCCTGAAGATGTTTAAAGTGTGATACAGGCAAAACCTATGTATAGGAATTTCTACTGTAAACAGTTTTCCTTTTGGGGGGCTGGGGTAGGAGCACACTCAAAAAAATTTACTTTGAAAAATATGGAATCATTCCCCTCAATATTTATATGATGATATTTTATTTTGAGACGGTGGGAAAAAGCACATAAGAACAAAATCCAAATGCTTTGTACAAAGTCTTCAGTTTGGGAACCTCATGTGATTGGTTGGAGCTTTGGAATGATGAAACATGGTGCATTACTATATCCTCCAGCTGCACAGACATGCCTGTTAATGTTCTTTTTCTCACTCCAAAATAAAACAATCTCTATTTTAAATTGTGTAAATATTAACATCATATTTACAATGCATTCATGAAATATGGAACATAACATTATACAAACATAGAGAAAAGGTACAGGCAGTCAGTTTAGAAATGGAGCTATTAAATAGATACCAATTATTAGACCACAGCATCACGGACACCTCCTGCCTGTTCTTTCATAAGATAACCTGACCACTGCTTCTTTTGCAGCTGACTTGAGTCCAAAACAAAAACACAAAAAACAAAGATGTTTTTTGTAGATGTGATGAGTGACAGAAATTACAAATTCACGTTGAAACTGAAAAAGGTAGAATTCTGTTTAAGCATGACCGTCTCTGGGCAAAGAGTTAGGCGCTCAATAAATACTAGTTGATCGTTCACCTAAGACTTCTACTACTCAAATTTTAAATAATAAATTTAGACTGTATATATTCCACGAACTGTTTAAGTAAGACATTCATTCTCTTTACATTTTAAATAACCAGTTTGCTTACCATCTTTTAACCTGTCAGGAAGCGAAGTCACTAAGACAGTTCTCCGAGACGGAATACACATGTGCATACACAGAAAACCCACAAGGTAGCAACATCTCTGCAAACACAGTGAAGAGTAAAACCAGGCAAATATGGAGTTCACTGGATGGATACTTTGGATTCAGGTGAGGTGAATCTAAATACAGGATTTGTTTTGTGTTCTACAATCTGAGCACCTGAAAAAAAAAAAAACACAGGCGTGTAGTGCTAGGTATTTTACTTTTTCAAGGCAGTGCTATTGTTCTCAACACAACTGCAGGAAGTTCGAATTCTGGATGAAGTCTTTTGCCACAATGTTTCTCTTCCTAGAGGAAAAGTTCTTGCTCCCTTGAAGCAGATACATATGGAATGTTGGTGTGCACCGCTGATGGGTTTCTATGCTCTGCGTTTATGCTCGGAGTGGAAATGGTGCTGTAGAACTTCCATTGCTTTCCACCGATCCTTTCTCCTTAGATCCAGCATAGGCGCCAATAAATGACCCATCCTCACTGAATAGACCGTGGTCACCTTCTCCATAATCGACTAAGCTGTCGGCACTTTCTGTGGCCTGCATATCCCTGTTAAGGGAGCGAAGGCTTCCTTTGAGAGGTTTTTCATCGCTGTCACTAGAAAAGAAGAATTCGACAAAATCTAATGTGAGGTATTCACGTAAAGCAAGACTCATGCACAAGTGCTAATAGGTTTTTAACTTTTCTGGATATTCATATTAGCACTGAAGACGAGACAGGTAAATCCTGAATGACCCCTTTCACAAAGAAATGTTTAAATCGTCATTACCAAATTTGTGTCGTTCTGAGTAACTGAGAAACTCACGACCCTCCTGCTTCCCTTTAAAACTGAGACATGCAGATATCCAATCTGTTGATTACATAGAGAACAAATGTTATTTCCTTCCCTTTCATGAACTTCTGGAACCCTAGTCTCGAACTCAAGTCTCAGTCTTCTTCCTTTACCTTTGATTCTGCATGTTCCTCCAAATCCCTCCAGAAATGTCTCTCTTGTTTAGGTTAATCAATCAAATTCTGTTTCTTGTAACCAAAGAACTTTCATTAGTTTCTAAACTCAGGTTTGTTAAATGAGAGAAAAAAAAAAAAAGCTGGCATTTTTAGAACAGAAATACAACAAGTATCCTACATTCATTTATGCTTTGCATTCTATTCAACAAAAGCAAGTCTGAGTTAGTACAAGGTCTATAAAATGATATAGTTTTCTTAATTTCTAGATGATGGGGTTTTTTTAATATCAACTTCCATCACACTAGAAAGCTGTACACCAAATTAGAAGATTTTATAAAATTCTAAGAAAGGAAAATTTGGGAGAAAAATATAATTGCTGTGCTATTAGCACTTGAATGTGGTAGTCCCTGGTGCTGGTCATCCAGTAGGTCCATATCTCAGCCTGCTGGAAGTGTGGCAGGATGATACTTCACTGCCCTCTGAGTTAGGCATTGCCATGGGACTTGCTTTGGCCAAAGTGAGCAGAGGTGACGTATGTCACTTTCCAGCCAGTACTCCATTTGCCATGTTCCATTTCCTCTGCTGTGCTGACCCCTCAGTGCTCGCTCACCAGCCGGTGCTCCCAAGTGACCAAGATGGCTCGAGCCATCTGTGTTGCACACGCAACTTGAGAAAGAAAAATATATGGCGTTGTTTTCAACAGCAGCGTGACCGAGACTGTCCTGAGTCATATAGTAATTGGCTCCCGAACTGGGCTGCTACAGTTATAAAAGCAAATACGAAGAAAACAAAAAGACAAAATGTGGCATTACCTTAAGGACCAGGCCACAAATAGCGAAGCAACTCTTACCAGAAGCTGGAAAGATGAGAATTCACGTTATGTAACTGTCTCCTTGCATAATTTTCCAGGTAAACATGTAGTTTTGGGGAAAGATGATGGAAACTGTATGAACTAACAGGATGCCAGGTGAAAGCTTGCAGGGGACGATTGTACCCGTCTTTTTACAGCAGCAGCAAAATATGAGGGAATGGGTTTTAAATAAGGCATGTCTTCGTTTTTTCCTCATAAAATCATAAAATCGAACCAGTAATATCTATCTTTCAAAAGTATTTTCAACAGTTGCCATAGGCTCTCAGTGATCCCTGCCTTGTGGGATTTGAGTCACAATTTCCTAAATTTGTATAATTCCAAGTTTGCTTTTTCTCTCTCTCCCTTCAGCCTTTAATGCTCCTTCTCCGTGGAAACTACCTCACATGGAAGGAAGAAGAAGAAGTATAGTGCAAAGTAGAGCCTAGAATGAGGCTCAGATGTACATCAGTTAATGCAGGATGGCTAATCAGAATACTCCACATCCCTGATTCTAGTAATGATCCAGGGTGAGGCCACTCAGAGCCAATCAAGTCATTATTTGATATGGACGCTGGTCTTGTGTGCCAACGGCCATATACGCCTGGAGACTGTAACAGCTCCTTTGGCTGCAGTATACAGAGGACCTGACTGAAAACAGTGGCATCCTAGAAAAGAACAGGTAAGAAAAGAAGAGGTACCTACCTCATTCCAGATTTCTTGCAATTTCTCCTACGTGTGACACATAAGTTTGCTCTGGTAGTTAAGAGTAACGCAGTCTTTTTCATCCTTTCCTCCTTTGGAATGGACCCTTCCCACAACTTCTCTTAGGCAGAAATGGTTGCTCCCTTTTCCGCTCTCTTATTCTCTTTCATTAATTACAGTTATTTATTTGCATTGATACTTTTTTCCTCTGAAGACTAGGTTCATCTTGAGGACACGCTCTGTGACTCAATCACCTTTTAGGTACACACCGTAGGTGCACAGGATACATGTTTATGGGTGTAAACTCCATACAACCTGGGTTCACAATGGCCACGGTGAGGAGAGACTACAAGCTGTTTTGGCTACTCCATCTATAGCTACTCAATCTAAATAACAGTAGTGTTCTCTGCAGAACACCTTTCAAGAAAAGTGTCCTAGCACACACGCTACCTAGATAGCGGTTACATCCCCACCTCAGCACAGAGAAATTTGATTGGGCCACTTAAGGCCCTTTGTTTTCTTTTCTTTTTAAACAAACTATTCTTTATAGGAGTATTAAAATATAGTCCTGTAATCGTTAAGAAGAAACACTTTTTTCTGTTTGTAAGCTGCTGATGAATATGTGCTCTGCTACATTTTTCAATGGAACGTAATGTTTACCTGTATTCACCGAAGGTTTCGTCTTTCACTGACTGAACTTCTGGGTCTGGATGCAGATCTTCCTTTTCTTTTACTGAAAAAAAGGGGGAGGGGAGTAATACAAGTAATTTTTAAAGACGTATTGAACAGTGCTGTTGACAGTGAAAGTCAGGTTTGTTGTGGTTGTACCTATCACCCATCAGAGTTAGCTCTGCGTTCAAATAAAAACAGTAAAAGGATTCTCTGGCTTGTCTTCATTTGCCATCAGAGTTGCAGGCTGCTGCAGATATGCACACAAGTAATGTAGTGTTATGTGGGCAACACGTCGTACTGGAAGAGTCCCTAACTTGGTTATGGTCTCTTAATGAAGACCAAATTACTGTATATACATTTTACTAGCCTCAACTTTTTGAAGATGTCATTGGCTGATAGCAGATCTATGTCATTACAAACTAAGGGGAATTAAGAAAAAGTCAATCATTTGGTGGTTCTCTCTCTCTACTCCAAACTGCCTCAGTAAGCAGAATATTCAAGTCTATAATGACACAGAATAAATTAGATTTATTCTGCATCGTGGGATACAGGCCCAGGAGGCTCTTGCTTCACTTTACCAGGAAAACTCAAGCTAAAACCCTTCTTCATGGCACCTTTTACTACTACTTGCGGAGACCTGAGAGTTTCTCTTAGTTGTCCTGAAAATGAAATGCTGACTTGTTTTTCTTTTCTGGGCACGATTTGAAGAAGCTTCTTCAGAATTGGGATAGGGCAACATTTCACAAATGACAATTCGTTGGGACACTCAAAAGGAAATGCTCTCTCTCTTTAAAGTTTCCAGTTAATTACCTAGAGCGTTCATGACTCATTAAGAATCTAATTCCTAACAAATTCAGTCTAAACAAGAAAAAACATGTATAATGGCATAAATTCTGTGTAACTTTACAATTTAGAAATTATTCTCTTGTTTGATTGTGCAGTATACATCACGGGCTCCCCAAAATATTTTGCTGGATGAATCGTAAGCCAGTAAAGAATTTCACACTGATCTGAACATCAACAAACGAATAGCACTGGGATCTAAATCTTTCCCCCTGTGTAAAAGCATCATGAATGCTAAGCAAAAATAATAATAATAGTAACAACAGAACATGTTTATCTGAAAAAAACCGAAATTTGGAAATTGAATGAAATTAAAGCCAAGCCAGATATTAATTAATTAATTCAAGAGGCAGTGTATCCGATATATGTCATGGTAATAAGAAGTGTGTTCCCAGCACTGGTTAAGTTTAACACAGTTGACTAGCAGAGCCAGTACTATTAGAATGGACTAATGCAAAACATCTCTGGGTCATGAATGTGTAGAGAGGCGTACTATAAATGGGTCCTTCTTTAGACATTAAAATATATGTGTGTGACTTAGTAACAGGTTTTACCAACATCTGTGATACTTTACAGATAGATAGAAAATAGAAGCTTGGAAGTATTATATGTCTCCCTAGAGCCTATTTTATATACTAGAAACAAGAAAGCAACCAACCAGAGATAATATTCTAGACCCCATCAGTTAGTTAATATAGGAATTTTTCCCCCTCTCAGTATACTGTACACCTAATGTTCTAATATCAATTTGACTTAAATGTGTAATTAAAAAAATTAAGGATGTCTCTGAAGATGGCCCCCGAGAAATTAAAGACAATTTAATAAAATTCAAAGTCATATTAAGAAACAACTTTACCTGAGTACTTTCCACCTTTGTTCCTCTTCACAAAGCAAACAGTCAACAACATTAGGGTGAGAAGAGCAATCGCACACATCAATCCAATAAACCAGCCTTGCGTGGAGATGTCATCATATAAACCAGCATATTCTGTTGTACAAAGAGAAGTCACACGTTGAGCGCTAGAAACGGTCTTTGGAATTATGTCCTTCTGGGGAAAATTAAACACCATTTTTAAACGTACAAAATAGCATCGATTTTATTTTTTCCTTGGAGTGACCCTAGAGGGAATGTGATTCGAAGGACATTTCATTGGGAGAATACTGATAAATCATTTAATCATTTTTTAGAAAGGGCCCTCTCAAATTGCATTTGATTCTGTGGATGAAAACCAAAGAGAGACAGTAGAGACAGATGCAGTTAAATACAGCAGCAACAGCAAGCAAGCAAAAGCACAAGCTGCCCCAGTTACATGCAGGTTGCTATGGAGACGCTGGGGTTTTGGTTGTGGTTTACTTCTGGGTTTCTGTTATTAACGCACGTTAATTAGCAGCAGACATTTTTAGGCAACTACTCTGGTAAAAACAATAAGGGATAACTCGGACCTTGGTGAAACATTTTTTGTTTTGACAATTTTAAAATGCTATGCCAAAACAAATGGAAACTACTGTTGTTATAGCTAACATACTTCGTATTTTTATCTTTAATATAGGAAGTATGTAACATTAAATAATCTACAGAACACAGATGTATTGTCTAAGATGGCTCCAAACAGAGTCTCATTTCTCACCTCTCCCTCTTGTCTCAATTACATCTTCAAAAATGCTATTGTTATCAACCCAATTCTTAGTCAATAGGCGAACTATATGTTCAGCTCCCGGCTCAAATGTCTCTACTGGGTGAATCTTTTGAGTAAGATTTACTCCTTCTGATATCTTCCCGACACGTTTACCTAAGAAACGTACACAGTTAAATCATACGAATTGTCATCACTGAAAAGTAGGACATGAAAAGTAAAAAAGTATTGTTATTTGAGATGAATAAGAGAGCCCTTTGTAGCATTTTTTTCCTCAGTTTCTGAATTATCAGAAGATCAAGAAAAGCAACGTTTCAAGATTTTCTTTTTTAATATGCTGAGATGGAGTAAATGAAATGAACTGATTCATGTCCTTTTAAGACGATGCACTTACTTATTAATGAAGTGATGCTATAAATCCGCCTGGTCATATGAATGGTTTAAAACCAAACACAGACTTCAAAAAACTATACAATGTCATCAGTTGCAATTTGGACTTTCACAAACCTAGCAGGGACGGAATATGGCAATTTTGGCTTACAAGTGAAAGCATATGGCATTAAAGTCTTAACTCTGTATTATTACTTCTTTTTGCTTTGGTTGTCTTCATAAATATTGGTGGAATAGCATCACAGTATGCTCATATATTAAATATTTGAAAATTGTAGGAACTTAAGCTACATAAAAGTGCAGGTTTACAGGTACATTTAAATGAAATGCATTGAGATTTTCAAAGTGAGAAATTTACACGTTTCAAAAGAAACATGAATATGTCAATATATTAATTGTAGAATATCAGTAGCAGATAAAAATATGACTCAAGTGTCATTAAAATATACATTTAATGTCTAATACTATAACAAAATACCTAAAATATTTTTCCTTTTGATCCATACTTTTGCTAAGAATTAACTCAATTAAATAAATGTAAACCAAGAAATGTTAACAAGTTATTTGAAAATGAAATATATTTCATGTTGAGAATATTAGGAGTCATTACACTGTTTTAAGTGAGAATGTGTCACACGTTAAAATTTAGTTACAACTTTCACCACAGAGTAAAAATTGATTAAACAGTTACTGATAACACAAGGATCGTTAAAAAATGGCACCATGGGAAAAATAAGACCAGTTATATTAGCTGAAGAAAGCCTTCAAGATTGAGCACCATTGAAACAAAACACAATTAATTTTGCCCTTGAAAAACAGAAATTTAGTGTTACATTAAGTAGCGCAAGCTTTTGAAAAATAGAGCAAAGCAAGTGTTTTATTCAAACCAGTAATGACACAAAAAAGAATATTTCTGATTAACTCCATTTTTTCCCCCAGTTAGATTATGGAATGTGAGCCACCCGAAACTCTGCGTGACAACCAGAAAATGATGGGGGAAAAAAATGCTTGTGTATCAAATCCCATTCTCTGATTTAATGCCAGATGACCTTAAAATGTGCCATCTATGCAAAGAGAAGAAAGATACACAGAAATACATTCCAATTTGCACAGAAGTTATCATTTTTAGAGTATTTAGTGATAGCAAGATGGATTTCCTCAATAGAAGTGTGTGTGTGTATATATATATATATATATATATATATTATTTTTTCTCTCTTTTTCTCAAAGATCATGCCGAAATTGAGTGGCAGAAGGAGATTACAGTTTCTTTCCTGTAAATATGGCAAGATAGGCCTATAGAAAAAAAATCAGTGTCAACTAGGGAAGGGGACAGTAGGTGAAAATGCAGGATCCTGAAAAAGAGCACAAACATACTAGTAAGAAACATTTTCAAATTACAATATATGAGTGAAGAAATCTGCTGTAAAACACTCAAGCACATTAGTTATATCTTTAATTTGCAGAAAAGATGTAGCATCATTTATAAAACCACATAAACAGCATTTTCTACCCTCTGAAAAGAGTTTGTCAAACATAAACACAACCAAGCCCAAATTCTCCAAATATTTCCATAGATACTAGAATGACTAACTATTGTAAGAAATGACTAACTATTGTAATTTCTTTTCTTACATGCTTCAAATTGGCAGGAATGGGATTAGCATTTCTGACACATACTATGGTCTTGGTCCTAAAAAACAACCACCCTCTCCATGCCCTAAATTCTGATTTAGAAAATACGAAAGTTGCATGTTTACATTACCACTATTCTGACTTACTTTCTTTGTGTTGAACACTTGATATCCGTTTGAACTCTTGAGAAAGAAGAACCTTTTAGTTACTAGAAAGTTTTCAATCACCATCTTTAAATCTACCTCTTAGGAGTAAGTAAATGAGTTCTTCATTTCACGATTCATCCTTGGGAATAACTTGTGGGTTTTGGGGGAGAAACCATTTTGAATATATACATATATCTTTTTCCCCATAAAAGGGAGTTTGGAGTATTTAGGGAGTCTGAGGAAAACATAAGCTCTTCATTATTTAGCTATAGTAGGAACAAAATGAGAGGAAGAAACAAACTGACAATAAAGGTCACAGCATAACCATTCGCACAAACCCATTGATTTTATACTGATTCACAAACTTCAATAACGTTTCCATATGTATCTTTTATAAATGATAGACAATTCAATTTTCTTCATTATTATTTTCTTTTTCCATAGTCTAAAAATTGGGAAAGCATCCAGAACACATAAATGACTATTTGTATTTCCCTTCCTACCATTTCCCTTCCTACCATCTCCCAGTTCCTTTTGCCTGCCTCAGATATCCCTCTAAATCTGATGGACTTGAATTCTACACAAGGCCCTCTTTTTAAACTTATTAGTGTGTATATCCATTCCTCCAATCCATTTCCCTTTCTTGTTCTACCTTATTTTCTCTCCTGATGCCCTGTTGATAACATAGAAAGCTTAGTAAAAATACCGCTAAAATCATAATTGGAGAAATAATTTGGGAAGGGAAATGGCCTGAGTTGGGAGAAAAAAAAAAAAAGTGCAATTGCATTAGGAGAATTGTACAAATGAAACCAGAGATTTATGAGCCATTTTCAAGCTAGTTACTTGGCATCAACCAGGAGAGAGTAAACTAAAATTGATATATGAATCAATGTATATATGAGTCATGACATGGAGGTGAAATGTCTTAGATCAGCGTTGCTGATCAGCGTTGCAAAATGTCTACCAGTGCAAGAGGCAAATATTTTCCCGTGTGGAAACATTTCCACAAGAAAAATATCCCTCTACTAATCTTACGAGTAACTTTTTGACCTTATATCCCCCTATTTTAATTAAGCAAAATTATAGTTCCTGACCTTATATACGCTAAAGCTATAGTTTGATTACTGATGTGTAGAAGTTCATACATTGAGGCAATGTGAACTTTAGAAACAAGATAAATTGTCTACGTCAGTGGAAAACAGAAGGTCAGACAGATTGAGATCACAATCATTTCTAATTTACAGTGACGAGCATGATGCAGCCCTTTCAGAGCAGTTTAAAACATAGCACGCATAAACCTCCTGTACTTACTCCCTTCTCCTAACGTGGAGCTTTCCTCAGTGACGGGTTTTCCACAGCCCTTTGAAGTGCAAGCCCTCAAGTAGAATTTGTACTTGGTAGTTGCACTGAGGTTTGAGAGACGCCAGCTGGGCTTTGATGGAGTTGTAATGTTGATATCATTTAGTTCTCCAATCTCATAGGTGTCATTTACTAAAGAAATAAACAGGCATATCAACGGCTCAAATTTCACAGCCTTAACCATTCAAGTTATGTTGTCTCTTATTTTTGCTTCTATGTACGCTTGTGGTCTGCAAGATATTATCTTAATTATTCAGAGCTATCAACTTACTTAATTCTCTGAGGTAGGTGTAATTATTATGATGTATTATACATGAGAAAATTAAGGTCTAGCAACAATAAACACCTTGCCTAGACCTAGAGCCACTAACTGGTAAACTGGGATTTGAATCCAAACTACAGCCTTTTAACTCCAGGGCCCATGTTCTTTTTTTTTTTTTTTTTTTTTTGCGGTACGCGGGCCTCTCACTGTTGTGGCGTCTCCCGTTGCGGAGCACAGGCTCCGGACGCGCAGGCTCAGCGGCCTTGGCTCACGGGCCCAGCCGCTCCATGGCATGTGGGATCCTCCCGGACCGGGGCACGAACCCGTGTCCCCTGCATTGGCAGGCGGACTCTCAACCACTGCACCACCAGGGAAGCCCCAGAGCCCATGTTCTTAATCACTATGCCATACTGGAAAATCACTCCAGCTTTACCACATCTATTTAAAATGATGAACTTTCCCCCATTATTATATTTTCATTGAACCCTTAAGTATTTTTTAATCTCCCTCTGGTGTGATAATTTGGACAATAATCTACATGAGTCTTCTATAGTTTCTGGTTTAATATGTGGCACTAAATCAGTACTCACATATGTAGACTCAAGAAACTGATAAATTACATATTTTTAAATATCGACTGTATACTAAGCACTATGTAAAGTGATATATGGAAAGAGATGATTTAGATAGTGCCTTTCAAAGAATCTGCCACATAGCAAGATCATGATAGTTGTGCAAGGGCACAAAGTACTGTAAGATTGCCATAAGAATAATACAAGAGATGAAATGGTATTTCCAAAACTGTGCAGCCATTAGTGGTAAGAAAACGACTAGAATGAACACTCTTGACTCTCAGTCCAAGAGACCATAAAAAAATACATTTACTATTTAACATAAAAATGCCTCCATTGGTCTATATAATGCAATGATATGAATGGAAATGAAAAAGAAACTAATAATCCAAACACAGGAAAGAAGAAAGTAAAATAATCAACATTTGTAGATTATTGGAGAGCATTCCTGTAAAATACCACCAATCAATGAAGAACTACCACAATCAATGTAAGAATTCAGGAAAGTACAGAGAGCTCTCATATACACACTCAACAACTATTTAGAACATATAAGAGCCACAAAAATATATAAACCACCTAAAAATATTTCAATCACTTAATATTAATAGAGAGCAGAATAAGTATATAATTATATCATTTAAAAATCCACATATCAAGTAGTACAGTAACCACTGCAATTGTTACTATTTCATCCTTTTCTCTATATATTCTAAGAACTTGTTTTAAAAATAAATTTATATATTATATACAGATCAGCATGAAGGTTAGAATTTAATGTTGAGTTTCTTCATTATGAGGATAAAGATAAGGCGTATCTTTATCAAGCAAAGTGACATTTGGAAAGTCTTCAAATATTTCTTCAGTGCTTTCTACATGTTTGAAATCTAGTTCATGGAAGAGTGTAGGCTTTACAGTTCAGCATCTAGAATGACTGAGCTGGGTCTGAATCCTTGTGTAACACTTACTTTACTGCACAGCTCTCTGTAAGTGAGCTCTATATGCTTCTCGTCCATAAAGTAGTGATGGTACATACCTCATAGATTTCCTCTTTTAATGAAAAAAAAATGCAGGGAGAATTCTTAGTACTTACTGATCCTGCTATATACCAAACACTCAAAGACGCTAAAATGCTGCCTCTATTAGGGTTATGGCTGTATCCATTTAATCATAGGTACCTAAAACAGAATAGGCCATCAGAAGCTAAAGCTGGTACCTGACCTGAATTGCTGCAAGCCTTGAACTGACTGATGGCAGTTCAGGGCTATGATCAAGTTGACTTTTGCAAGCAGTGTAGACTGGGTTTCTATAGTCCTGGTGTTTTTGTTGTTTAGGAATTCATGTCTTCAAAGTTTAAATTGTTTCCATGAGCTCAGTCCCCTAATTTCCATTTTGCGATGATGCCTAGATTTGAAAACTATTGAAGATGGGAGGTGTTATGATTAAAATGAGCTGATTTCATCTAAACATGTTTGTTTGATTTTTTTTAACCTAACGGCACAGCAGCATAGGGGGAGAGCCTAGGGTAATGGTCCAAAGACAGCTTCTTGTTTCTCTCAGTATTACATGACTGTACCACTAGGCTACCAATAGAGGATTCTCAAATACAAATAGATGCAGGGTTGAGATTGGAAACATGCACCAGAGACAGAACAGGCAGTGTAGTGTGGAAGTTAGTGCGCTTTGAATCTCCACTACATCATTAAGTTTTTCTTTGCGTATTTCCTAATGCTCAAAGCCTCTTATATATACGTATTAAATGCATGTTTTCTGGTACCTATTAACATACTGCTTTTCTTCTAAAACAGGAATTGGCAAACCTTTCCGAAAAGGACTAGATTGTAAATATTTTAGCCTTTGTGGGCTATGCAATCTTTGTGGCAACTACTCAGCTTTGCCACTTTGGTGAGAAAGCAGCTATAGACAAATTTAAGTGAGTGGACATGGCTGTGTTGCAATAAAACGTTCTTTATACAAACAGGCAGCAGGCTGGATTTGGTCTGCCAGCCGGTTTACAAACCCCTGTGCTGTAAAGGAAGTATGCCAGCTTACAAATCATGAATTGGATTCTCAGCATGGTAAACCAAGTACGCAACCAGGAAAAATGAAACATTACTAGGCAAATCCAGTTCAAATATGTACTTACTTATCTGGTACTGTAATAGATAGCCAGTTAAGTTTCCATTTAATTTCTTAGGTAGTCCCCAGGATAAAGTGGCAGTGTCTTTATCAACTTTGATGACCTTGAGAAAAGTTGGCTTTTCAGGTACTGGAAAACACAAGGTCAACAACAGACACTCATAGATTGGTAAATTTCTTTTAAAAAATTACAGTTTATTAAATTGAGAAGCTAACTCATATGACGTAAGTACAGATTAACTAATAAGGGAAGAAATGTCTTGGCCATTGGGATATTTACTTGGTTATTTATTTTAAATTGTTATTTATTTAAAAATTGGATATTAAATTTATTAAATACATCGTTATTCTACATCATTATTCTCTCACCTCCTTCTGGTGTTTGAAATATATAAGGCTCACTCTCTGGACCAGCTCCTTTGGAATTATAGGCTAAGACTGTTAAGTGAAATTCACTAAAGGCATCTAGGGAAGGAACCATTCCATAGTTTCTTTGTCCTGAAAATCTCAGAATGTTTACTTCTTTAGGATATGTTCTTCCATCCAACAGACTTTTTGTTTTCCACCAATTTACCTGCAATGAAAATAGGAACGCTTTAACACATCAGCCGTGGTGACACATTCTCTTTTGGCTTCTTCTGGAATCGGTTCTTATTTACAGGAAATCTATTAATTCCACAGTGAGAAGAAGAAAATCTATGATAAAAACCTGATATCCTTTCAGATGTCCATGTACTCTTTCCTTTGGAATTGTTGACCAAGTAACTTTAACTAATGTGCTGTTTATCACATCCACCCCATGGATCACTGGAGCTGTATCAGGATCTGTTAAGCACATAAGAAGGATTAGCTTTCAGTAATCTCCAAGCACGATCATTAAGATCATTTCCAAAACGTGATCTTTCATGTTTTTTGATCTGAGGAAAACACTTGTCTCAAATCAATTGCAAATGGAACCAAGAGTTTCTCATTACAGAAGAGTTTCAGGGTCCAAATAGGTTTCTAGAGAAGAGGAGAGCCTGGACCACACTGAGAAAAGCCCCCCTTCAGATGGATACAGTGTGGGGCAATGTAACTGGAAACACTGGCCAGTAAAATTTTCTGTGGGCATCTGCCTCTGGAAACATGTGAGCTAAACTAATAATATAACTAAAATTACTTGGGAGTTCGATGAATCTAATATTCATAAGAAGAGCTGACATTAATTGAGCATATTCTGTGTGTCAGACACTGTGCTGAGGGCCTATAGTGGATTGGCTCACATCATTGTTAGAACCACCCTATAAAGTGGTATTATTATCCCCATTCTACAGGGGAGCTAACTACACGCAAATAAACCAAACCCACCACAGCCAAGACTAATATATTAGTTCACAGTGAGAAGTCCTGTGTAGTGAGAATTTAGGTAGCAGGTGAACTAGACCTTCTTCTATTCTTGGATCGAAATATTACTTTGGATACTGCAAGAACAATGAGAATAACTCCTATCGTGTACAGATTTGGAATGCAGTCTTTCCTTTTTCCAATAATTTATTTGCAGCTGTTATTATGGTATAAATATTTAATAAGATCATATCACCAGTACCTCAAAACTCTGTGTGTGTGTGTGCGCGCGCACGTGAGATTCCATATGCAAATCTGGGTGTGCACCTCATCTTCATGAGGAAGGCTCTAGCTCTGAGGCCAGGGTGCGACAGCAGACAGCTATTAGGAAGTCCTTGATAAGTAAGGGTAGATGTGATTGGAAACCTTATGACAGTTATGCTGCTTAACTGTGGGCACTGCTGATTCCAAGTCTTTGATTTTCATGATAGAAATAGCTTTTTTGGGAAACTGAATAAAATTAAACCTTTCAACATTCTTCCTTACCACCCTATACTGATCAACTCTCCTGCAGTCAACCCTGGAGTAGAAACCGTGTGTTATATGTCTTTTTATCTCCTACAGCTAGTACATCCACTTTGCATGCAGTAGTCGCTCAAAAATATTCATCGACAGAGTGTAATATACTTGAGAGAAACTATTATTAAGTACTTGGGGTTTCAGGTGCACCACTTACAGTCTTCTCCAGAATACAGAATCACTGACTGAGGCTCAGGGCCAGAGCCCAGGTGATTGACGGCTTGGACCTGGACATCATATGGAGCATAGACAGCAGACGTCATCACCCGCAGGGTGTGGTTTGTGACTGTTTCTTCCTCCCACTCCACCGGGGCTCCCTGTGGTTTCCAGGTCACTCTGTACTCCAGTCCAGGTCCATTCTGCTCCATGGGTTTCAGAGGCTAAAACAGAAGGCCACACTCATCCCATGTGATCACAGATATGCTGAATCAGAGACACAGAAGCCACCCTAAGTGGCCCAAGAAACGCTGCAATAAAGGTATCATTTCTTGGGAGATCTTCAGTCCCCCTCTTTGGTTTGGAAATACTTGTGAAAAATGTTGTCATTCTGTAAATTTAACCTTGAAAGTTACTCCCTTACCTCCCCGAGTAGAGACTCTCACAATTTAGATGCCTGGATTATGCCTAACAGTTCACATATGAAAGAATTTACTAAGAGATTCCACAGAGGGTTTTAGCTTTTGTTTACACTTTGTTCTATATTCTGTTTTGGTGTTTTTTTCACTCGCAGAGAAGTTGCAGAAATAAAAAGGACATGGCCATGAATTCCAGGGATGTAAATGGGATTTTTTCCATGGCTTTTCAGTCAGAACTCTTTCTACCTGACTCCCTCCATCCTCCTCCATCTTCCTTCCAAGAGAAGAGAGACAGCAAGTAAATATTTTTGGATAATATGCATTTTTATACATTAGTACCCAGAAGATGTACTCCTCTCTACAATAAAATATTTCCCCAGCTCCTTGCCCATTCTCTATTTCTTTTACGAGAAAGCGCTTCCCACCCTCCACTTTATTTTGCTGTATAGAAATATATAATGGAGGAATTTCTCATATAGGAATTGGCTATTTCCACTCCAGTTTTTAATCGAACAGTACTTTAATTCAAAAAACATCAATGTGATTTAAACCATCTGTTTAATATCATAAAAATGGGAATGTTCATTTAAGTGAATCAGTTACACAGAATACATTAAAAATGTGATTTTAGTCATAGATTTATAAGGGTCACTTATATAAATAGTAGTTTTGTCTGTATATGCAAGTGATTCAATAATATCATATATAGTGTTCTTACAGAATTCACAATGCTTCTGGACTCAGTCTACTTTACTAAAATACTTGTTAGACGGATTGGATGGAATTAAGTTGAAAGTATACACTAAATCAGCAAAATAATTTCAAGTCTATGCTTATTCCAGGGCGAATACTTAAATTAGCTAGGAGGAAAAAATATCAAAACAAAAACTTTCTGAGATTTTCATAGTCATTGTTTATGTTTTGCTTTCCAAGTTTTGCCCCAAGATATTTTCTACTCTCATATAGATATAAATTCACTGGAGGCTTTAGCATTGCCCAGATAAATCAGGCCACAAGCTTTTAGTTCCATACTACAATCTGCAATTACAATTTCCTTCAGTCCCAACTGACAATAAATGTGTACAAATACTATTATTCAATTTACACATGTTTTGCTTCAAGAAAGATAGTTACATTTGATAAAGCTCTCTGGAAAAACTTAAAACTAACTGTGCCACCAGAGGCAACACTTTTAAGAAAAATCTTACCTAAATCGCCAGCCTCCTTGGTGCCTAGGCTCCCAAAGAAACTGCAGGAATACTTCGTATTTGGCTTTCAGACAGTGGACAACAAAACCTCAGCAAATTCTAAGATAGGCCCCCACTAAAGATAACAGACCAGAGGAGCAATACAGAGCCAGGGAGGTGAGTGGTGGGGAAAGACCACCAGCCTCCCCTCTGCTCATGAAGCTGCTCGGAAGGAAGGAATCTCTATAAAAGAGGTTCTTAACTTGATGGCTAGGCATCTCTAGATGGGGTTCTTAACTTGATGGCTAGGCATCTCTAGATGGGGTCCATGAGTGCCCTTCAAAGGATCTGAAAAGCCGTGAAACTGTTAGGAAAACTTTCTATGTATAACTTTCTAGAGCAAAACTATACTTCTATCGTATTTTCAAAGAGATCTATGAACAAAGCAAAGGTTATAATGACTCATCTAGAAACTGGACGGATTTTCTGTACTGCCTAAATTCATTTTAAAGGTGGTGGGCTTTCTTATTATACTTGCAGTAGAAATAATAAATCCTAGGTCCTTTAGGAGTGAAACAACTTGGCTTTGATCATATAATCAGGTAACTGAAGCAGTTCCTATTTCCCGAACATTAGTGAATTGGGTTTTTGTTTGTTTGTTTGTTTTGTTTTTGTTCATCTGTTTTCTGGAGTCTTTGAGATTAGAAATTTGCTATTTTATAGAAGTTCAAATTTAACATAAATAAATTTACATCTAAGAACAAAGGGAAAAGTCAAGCAAAACTCATCATGGTATAATTATTTAACCAATCAGGGTGCAGTGGGCTCTTTTTCTGTTTTGAGGGATAGGATATTATCATTTTTTAACACTTAAAACACGTGAGTGAGTCATGACCTACCTAATATAAGAGAAGTGAATCTTAGAAGATAATGCTAACTAAAAAGACTAGTTCTATCCATAAGTTCAAATTTAATACATTAAAAAAAAATTGTATCCTTAATGTTTAATGTGACACATTTATAAAGATAATTCATATATAATAGAACATGAGCTAAATAAAATAAACTGAAATTCATTTTTGACTGTAATATAAGGTTCACCCATTCAATGAGTAAATGCATATTCATTAACAAGCTACATACAAAAGTCTGTATATTATTTTCCTCCACTGAATTTTTCAAAATGGTATTGTTTTATTTCTCATGTATTTGCTTATCGTCTGTCTCTCCAACTAGATTATACATTCCAGGAGAACAAAGACTTCTTTTTAATTGCCATAAATAAACCAAGGACCTCATAATACATTACTTTTATTCATATTTAATGCTAAAAAGAAAACATAAAACAAACAAAAATTAGGGACAACTAGTCTGTTCCTATTTAACCCTTTTGTGAAAGTTTTTTTTTTTTTTTTTTTAAACAAATTGCTTCTCTCTGGTCATTATCTTGTAGACAGGAATTATTTTGTGAGTCAGTCTTTGGATGGGATCTGGTAATACGTTCACAGTGTGCGCTTGTCAACTTGGGGAATTATCTGGCATTTAACTCCTTTTTACACGATAATCGATGCAAAACAGTAACTGATGAGTAAATGTACTTAAACTTCACTGGTTGTGCTTATAGTTGTTAGATCTCTGACATTTCAAAATGATATGAAACACAATGGAATATATTATGAATTGTCAACATAGTTCCAAATCTGAGTACTTTCTTCCTCTGGTCAATTAATTACTAAATTACATGTCATTTACTCTTCAAAGACAAATTGTAAACACTTTCATGGTATAATCCCATTCTTCCAAGAAGAGAGCATTAGTAATCAGTCTTATATATCTTTGGGGCGGGGGAGAAGAGTGATTTATGAATAAGATCATCAGTAAGAAGGACTGCAGATTCCTGCCCCCTTTTCATTACTGACTCAGGGCATGGCATCTGGATAAGGTCACTAAACTGACAGTCCCAGCTTCTCTGGACAGAATGTAATGCTGATACCATGGAGCTACTGTAGCCCTCCCAGAGGAGTGGTGAGGATTAAGGAGCTAATGTTAGTGGAAAATGGTATACTTCTTTGAGGATCTGACCTGGTAATGATACACTATTACTGTCATCTAATCAATCAGTTATATCATCTCTCTTACAGAAATTTCCATGGAATTTAAAAGAAGAAGTGATACTCTAAAAGAATAAGATACTAACATAATTTCAAATTCTAAATTAAATAATCATCAGGACAATGTGGTAGCAGCTATTTATGGCCACATATTCAAGAAAATAATAATATTCTTGAATATATTTAGTTTCTGTATATTACCAATTTTTGTTTCAAATGTGTAAAACTTAATTTCACTGAAATGGGAATAAAGGGTTAGTTTTGACATAAAATTATTGACTACATATTTTGCAGGTATGGGCAATGTTGTCATGTAAGACCAATATATGATGAAGAAAAAAGGAAATCAAACTTTGTACATTCTAAAATTATTCAGAAAATCACATCTGAAATGAGGTGTGGAAATAATATATTCCACCATACATTCAAAAATGTTTGTAAAATTCAATGAATTCAATGTCGGAAAACTTATTAATCAGAATCTTTGGATGGGAATCTACCTTCAAGTAAGTTAAAATACTTGTTCATCAAACATGTCAAATAAAAGGGGAAAACAGCTTTCCACTGTTACAGAAGAAATTTAGAAATGACATTCAAAAAAATTAAAGTCATCTGAGCAGATATAAGATTTTATGCCAAATTCAAGGAGGAAAGTCTATTTTAATAACTTTTAACAGAGATGTATATAAAGAGAAAATGAGTAGGGTTTGAAATCCGAAGATATTCATGTTGAAATCCTAGCTCTGTTGATTTCTAGTTGTGTGGTGATGGGCCAGTCTGTCTATCAGCCTGGACCTCAGTTTCTGTATCTAGAACAGAGTATTAATGATGCTCTCTTGACAACACTGTTCTCAGAATTTGAAATGAGTATGCAAAATGCCTAATAGTGCTTAGTAAGTGGTGACTATTCCTTGCGAGTCATCCTTTTGATATGAATAATCTTGATTAGCCTATGTACCAAAATTTACCGAAAGACTTTCAGTATTTCTTTGAATGGGAGACGATTTAGAATATTGGTAATAAAAATATTAGGAATTGTAAACTTTGGGGGATGGATTATAACGAAATCAACCTTGTAACCTTTCTTAAATTATCTACCACTGTTAAACTCTATTTCACAACATTCTAATCATGATGATCTTTAAAATATACAAATAAAATATTTTTATAAAATATACAAATCTTAGCCCTTTGTTCTTAAAAGATATTATTCTATCATTATACTTAGCATGCGGACCTAAAAAAAGGAAAAACACACAAAGGTAATAAATAACACAGAAAGAATTCTCACCTCCCATTTGATAATCATTTCCTTGGGTTGAGAAGCTTGAACCCTTATGTTTTGTGGATTCTTGTCTGGAGCTGAAAAATTACAAGTATTAAAATTACTTTTTCCCACTGTATGGTCCATAGATAAATCATCATTATCATCCCTCCTCCCACAAAAAACAGATTTTTAAAAACTTTGATTATATTTGTTTATTTCTATCTGGCCCAGTTTGAAAAAAGACTTACGGCAGTTTTCTTTTTTCCCCAGCTGTACTGAGATATAATTGGCACATAACATTGTGTAAGTTAACACTATGTTAAGATGTACAACATAATGATTTTAGAATGTATATATATCACATATATATATAATATTTATATGTGTATATTGTGAAATGATCACCACAATAATGTTAGTTAACACATCTGTCACCTCACATAAGGCAGCTTTGAAATATATATTTTACTTCAGGGAGTAAAATCGTGTTCATGGAGTGATATAGTGATTATTCAATGGAGAGTGGAAGGTTTTCTTTACCTGTCTTCATTTTAACCCTGCTCTTTAAATTTTAAACCTGGTTTTAAAAATCTAAACCCACTATTTAAATATACATTTTTAGTTTTAAATCTGCTTTACTTTTTCTACTAGAATTATTGTTAGAAATTTTGCTGTGAATATTTGTCTCTAAGTGAATAAAATTAAAGATCATGTATTAATATCAACAGCCAAGTTTTAGGGGCATCAAATAGGAAACAGCAGTTAACGTGCCCATGAAATATATTCAGATGGATCCATTTTATAAAAAAGGGCTAAGTATGGAGTTTAGTGCCAAGATGAATTTACACTAAAATCATACAAGTACCTGATTCAGTTATTATCTCCCCTTGATTTTTCTCAATCCTAAAAGGGAATTCTATCCTAGCATATTTATTTCAGCCAGAGGAAAAAAAACCAGGCTATGACCACATTGATAACCAATCCCAATTCAGTAATACAAATGTCAGCGCTGTCATTATCTTTTTGGTTTATAACATTATGTAAGTCTCATTCTTACAATATTATAGTTTGAATTCTGTATACACTACTACAGCATGCTCATTCTTGAGAATTTTTTTAAAAAGCATCTTGGGAATTTAGATAGGTATTAGATATTCGTTTAGCTATTGAGATACAAAAATACACTAAATGGATAAAATTAATGACACTAGATGCAATGAAAATTTAACAAGCTGCCTATAACATGTCAAATGTTTTATTTCAGGAAGTTGAAATGAGGAGAAAAATAAAGAGAGAAAGTTGACTTTCTCCCTATATACTGAACTTCAATGTAGAACTTACTTTATGGTACCTGATTTTAACACAATACTTAGCTATCAGAAATTACTCAGAGTAATGCTTGTTCATGTACCTCCTTGTAATATCCTGCTATCTATCAAACATTTACATACGACTTTTGAGACTGATGTACTTTAAATTGTGTGCTGTTAAGTTTACAGAACTATTCAAGCTCTCTACTGGGAGAAATCTAAACTCCTACACCAGGTTATCAATCCTTTCCCTCCCCCACCACATTTGTTCAAAGATGCGACAGACTAAAACTTGTTAGGAAGTTGAGGTGTGAACTTACATACCTGCTGGGGGTGTTTCATGATGGTCTGATGGCTGGCTAGGCTGGCTTCTCCCTACTTCATTCACAGCTATGACCCTGAACTGGTATCTCACATACGGAGCCAAAGATAACATGACTGTTGTTTCCTCTCCTTGGACTCTAGTCAATTCTTCCCACCTTCCAGGTTCCTCTCTGTTTCCTTCAAATTCTATAATATACTCTGGCAGTAGGAACATAGAAAAACACATTAGAATGGATTGAGAATGTTTAAGTTATACTAAGATTTATATACAATATTAAACATTTTAAAGGATGTTCTAAGGATAATCCACCCTTGGTGGTATTAATGGCTTTAATATTAATTTTAACTCTGGAAACTACAGTTATCCCAAGTCTTCCCTACCGCTAATATTGCTGTTGTGATCATCTCCAGCCTCCCATGTCAGCCGAACACTTCTGTTCTGTCTTTCAGACAAGTGAAGGTTTTCTGGTGGATCCGGAACATCTGATTAATAATGAAAAATGATGGTGAGGAGAAGGCAGATTATTGCCTTTGTCGATCCCACTTCCTCACTCAGGCACATTGCAAGTCCCCTTCCCCTCGGGGCCCGTCTCCACTCTGAACTGCCAAATCTCACCAATCCTTCTGGTTCTATTTCAAATGGAAGGAAGGGTGGGAGGGAGATGCAAGAGAGAGGAGATATGGGGATATATGTATATGTATAGCTGATTTGCTTTGTTATAAAGCAGAAACTAACACACCATTGTAAAGCAATTATACTCCAATAAAGATGTTAAAAAAAAACCCCAAAAAACAAATGCAGCTTCCTTCACATCTGTACATTCCTGCCCTACTGTATTTACCTCACTCTATGGTGATTCCCAGTTCTCAAGGGGCCATCTTTGACCATCGGCATCAGAATTTTTTTTTTAGGAGTAGTTATTAATGATGAAGATTTCTGGGCCCTATTTCTCTGACTTACTGAAAGAGCTGGGCCCAGGAGTCTGCATTTCTAAACAAATGTCCTGGTAGATATCATGAACAATGAAGTTTGAGAAACATGAACTTGATCAAGGAGACCAGTATCTTCCAGCTCATATGCTTCTTTATATGCCTGGTTCATCTCCTGTATGCGACTAAATGGATCTTCCAGAGTAGGAACCATATTTTATTAATTTTTGCACCACCCACAATGCCTTGCACATAAATGTTTTGTGACTAAATAATTAAGTGAAAAATATATTATCACTTCAACCATGCATCTAATTATCATATTAGAGCAATAAATGTAGGCCCTATGACTACAGGAAAATAAGAGAACATGAACTCAGGCTTTCTTTTCTACATGGTTTGGATTTTTATTTTAATTTGTAACAGTGAGTTATCAGTATCTTATAGCAACTTTTATACTCTGTTGGCCTGGAGTTCTGAAGAATAGGAAGGGCGTTTATACTGGAAGAGGAAGATAATGGTACTGAATGTTGTGACAGAGACTAGAAAACTGAGTAGGCGATGACAAATTTTAAGTGTTAAAGTACTTGGAAATTTCTGGTACTTTAAAAATAAAAGGAACAGTAAAAAAAAATGTGATCCCTAATGATCCTAACTTCCAAACTTTGGTTTCAATTCTCCCATGTATTCAAGGACATTCATCTTTTCTCAGAGGAGACGATGAAAGTAGCATCTAATGGGGCCTTCTTATGGGCTCTCCTTTCTCCACGTGGGAAGCAACACCCATTGCTCCTGCTGAGTGTTTGACAATTGTTGGAAGTTTATACTGACAAAAAAATTGTTTTCAATTCAGAGGAGAATGTGTTTATTTTAAAAATGTGGTCAGTGACTGCGTCCACACTGTGGAGCCTTAAATAAGAATTTATTTCCTTAACAGGCTTGAGGATCTCTGAGCTCGGAGAACTTAGGCTCCTCTTCAGCACTTACGAAGGCCACTCATGTCTGACATTTTCTGAACCAACCAGTGCAGCCTGTTGTGTCTGACATTAAAATCTGCTCTTTCCGAGAATCACATGGAGCTACGATTGATGGACTGCAGTTGAGACCTAAATGAATGATGCTTTTAAAGGATGTTTCTGGCAAGGCTTCTGAAAGTAACTTCTGTTTAAAATGGGTCAAGCATATACTTTAAAACACTATTTTCCAGGAAAAAGAGTCTTTGAGAAATTATACGTGGATTTGTCATTTGTTACTGTCAGTTATGGGGCTATGCTTCTTAAAATTAGAGGCTGGCCTGAAAATTAGAATGTAAATGCCAAGAAGTGGTTAAGAAAATGCAGCCTATCTCATAGATTATTTTTTATTATTTTCTTTTCATTCTGAAAACATTTGGTAATTACCTCATAAGTAAATAGTACATGTAATCCTAGCCCCTATTTATTTAAAATGATCAAAATTGAACAGTTCTAGAAGATGGCAGCCTCATTACAAGACAGATGTATTAAATTTCACAAGAAAATTTAGATGGCATGTACCAAGTGGTAGGGACCCCAGTCTCCTTGCCGTTGCTCAAAATACTTGGGGGCGAAGGCCATGGATCCTGACATTTACACTTAAAATTGTCGATAGACCCCAGTTTAACTTAGGTTCAACTATTTTGTCTGGAGAATTACTACTGGAATGATTACTAAGGATTGAACCTTTCTGCCCCTGAGGTAGCTGAAACGTATCACCTAAAGGTTTCATTCTTTTGAACCAAGTCCATACCACCTACCACCTGGGAACTACATTTTTTTTTTTTTTTTGAAAACCCAACATGGTGGCCATTTGCTTCGCTTGAAAGATGGTGGTCATTTATCTCACTTAAAATATAGTGGCCATTTGCTTCACTAGGAGAGAACCTGCCTATTTACTCATTTTTCACCAGCCTACCTCAAAAGAGACTGAATTCTTTCCTCTCAGTCTGTACCCATGGTAGGCAACCTACCTGTGAATCCCAGCAACCAAAGCGCTAAAGATACAAATACCTGTTAATAACCAGGATTAATCTAGACATATGGTAAAGGTGTTTAGGCCAAATCAAACCTCTTCTAAGAACTATCAGCAAACTCAAGGAAAACTAAATGGTGCCCACTGAAACAGAACTATGAGAGAAAACTGTAAAAATGTCTTTATCAGTCAGGGTCCCAGCACAGCAGAGAGTAAACAGTTCACACAAGTTAGGGTACTTCAAAGAGATTCTAATCGAGACTCTTTCAAAAGATGTGAGTGGGATATCCAGGGTCGGGGGTGAGGGGTGGGCAGGGCAGTTACTGGAATCCCATCAGAGAGAGCTGTGTGGACAAAGCCTCTGAGAGAATCAGTGACTTTGGCAGAGGGACACACACAGCCAGCCTGCAGGGAGGGATTATCCAGAAAAAACACACTCTCCCCCCACTGCCTCTGCTGCCAGGGCTCCCCGGTGGCTGAACCGAATGAAAGCTTGAGGGTAGGTGGTTGGTTGGTGTCCACACAGGTCAGGTTTCCAGATTCAGAGAGCTGGTGGACGGTGAATCTGGAAGGGAAACTAGGAGAGCTATCCAACAGACGGTCTAAGAGCTAGCAACATGGGTAACTGCAGGGGTAATTGCATTGATTACACCAGTGAGTTGTGCACATGTTTTTCTAATTAGCATTATTATTTAAAAAAATCAGAGGCCTTTCTTTGCAGAAGAACCCTTGAAGTCCCTCCCCCCCCCCACCCCGTTCCTGGGACCCTGGGAGCTGAGCTCAGTCTAGGCCACTGGTTTAGGGCAGGGCCAGTGTTTAATCACCACTGGGCCCCTACCCTGACCCCTCCATGCTAGCCCGTCTCCATTCCTTAGCCACATTTCTCTGTGCACTAGGAAAGTGTAGCTCAAGGGTCCTGGGAACTCAAGCATGCTTCAGTTTTCTTTCTGCTGATAGCATCACCTCCCTCCCTCCCACCGCTTCTGGCAACATTACCCAAGTAGAGAAAAGAAGTTAAGCATCAATTAACTTCTTTAGAACCAGAAGAGGCGAAAGCATTCGAAAGTAGGGTCACTCTTTAATTGAAAATTTCAAACTAACAATAAATGTGTACGGGCTTAAATAATCATTGGTTTAATTGCCTAAGAAGAGTGGAATTTAATCGGTAATGGAAAAGAACTGAACAAAGATTTCTTTATTCGTTAGTGCACTTACCAAGGACAGTTACTTGAGTCATAGCAGCAGTGCTATCTAGAGCAGTGTGAGCTGAACACGAGTATACACCTTGGTCTTCTACGGTGACATTAGATATAGTCAAATTAGCTCCATCAATAATTATCCTACCAGGAAAAAAGTGAGTCTATGATGAGGATGAAACAAACAGAAACAATAGAAAAGTAATCCTTTCAAAACTAAATATTCCCCATAGAAAGCCATTTAAGGAAGAAATAAAAAAAAAAAAACTTGTCCCATAATGTAAATTTTATTAGAGAATGCCATACTTGAAAACTGGAAAGTATTATTCAAGCACACACAAATGTCTACAAGCCATGAAAGGGATCAGGTTGGTTGGTTGGTTGGTTTTTAAATTACCAAATCCAACCATCTGTGATTCATGGGTCAGTGATGGAACCATCTTGCCTGGTGTGTCTGAAGAGTGTACCATACCTCACAATAGCTAAGATAAATGTGAGTCATTCTTAAGGTATGTTTAGGGAACCACCTACATAGGATCAACTTGGGTGCTTCTTACAAAGGCAGATTCCTGAATCACACCCCAGTTCTGCAGAACCACAATATCTGAGATGAAGTCTGGCAATCTCTATTTTTGACAACTTTCTCTTTTCTCCATCCTTCCACCTCCCACACTGAATGCACTTTAAGATGGGATAAAAAGTGAACTCTGTGACTTATCTGAACAGTAGATGGCAGACTAGTGCTTCTTTTTGCAAATCATTTGGCTTTTTATTATTTGTTCTCTTTTTGCCAATTTGTAATTGAGTTTACTATATGAATTTTTAAAAAATGAATTACACCTTTACCCTATGTATTGTTAGCATAACTATTCAAGGATTTTTTTAAAAAATAATGTTCCATTAAATCTGAGATATATTCACAGCAGTGAGCTATTTAATTGAAATAAACAATGTCTTCCTTGTGGGGAGGGAGGGAAAATCGTAAGTAATTTAGTTTCTTAACATAAAACTCATATAGGCTGCTGAAAAGTTCGAGTTATAGAAAACCAATTAAAACTGTAATAAAGTCAAACATGGTTCTGCCCTTTGATTATAGACAAAGTCGGCCCCTTACCCCTCCACCAATCACTGAATGATTTGCAATCAATACTACTTGCTATTGCTAGGCAAGAATCTCACTATAATTCTAATGATTATGCTTTGACATAGTTTCTCAGTTCATGTTAGTTATGTGTCCATTTGGTACAAATATCAGAATATTACATACACTGACAATTTTGCAAAGTTTACCTTCTTAGATGAAGAAATACAATTTAATAACCTCTTCAAGAGGGCTGTGTGTGCCCTGCACATCTTCTTGCCAAGATTTGTACCCCGGTGTGGGACTGCTTCACGCCAGAAAGAAAGGGCAACTTAAGGGCAACTTTTCTGTAACGCACTGTCTTTTAAAACTCACAAATGTACCTCATTTTAATCAAGGTAGAATGACCCCCTGGTCCTTGAAATCTGGGAGGTATGATGTACACAGGGAGGTTATTAAAAATTTCCTTTGTTGGGCTCAGTCCAGTTTCCAAATCAGAACTTTTGGGAATAGGACAAGGGCCACTGCATTTGAACATGATACCTAGGTACTTCTGGCTCACATCAAAATCTGACAACTATTTGTGTTAGCAAGGATACACTCTGCTGTGCTGAAGTAACAAACAGCTCCAAATTCTCAGTGCCTAAGACCACACTCTTTATTTCTGTCTTACACTATGTTTCCATCATAGGTCAACTATATTCTGCTTGAAGAAATCCTTGTTAAGCACATTATACATTTTAAAAATGGTTTCTACTCTGCATAGAACCTGTTCTCTGGCTTCTTCTTCATCTCTGTTCCTCTCAGTCTTTCCCCCTGTTTTTACCTGCTTAACTACCCCCCTTTGCCATCATTCTACAACCTCTCACCCCCTTCATCTGAAATATCCAGATCGCTAGTCCCCAAACCATGTTAACCTCCAGTGTTTTCTTGCTCCATTCCATCTTGTAACAAATTTCACTCCAGGCAATATTAAAAATGTTGCTTTCTTTGGAGACCTGTGTTTGAGGCTCGGTTTCACCAACTATGACTTGTATAATCTTGCACAAAACTTGGAGCCTAATTCACCTTATTTAAGAAATGGGGATAACAATATTTTCTTTCTTTTCAGGAGAAGTAAATGAGGGAAAACACATAAAGTGATTTGTGTATACAGCCTGGCTTACTATGTGCTCAAAGAGTGTTACTAATAATATTAATCAAATTGATTTAATTCATTGTTGGCTTGTAACTAATCACATTTCTTAATGCCCCCAACTCCCATTCCTCCTGCCTTTCTGCTTGAACAAATTACCTTAGTTCCTCTTTTCTTAGGAAGAGACCCTTCTCTATCCTTATAATCTCTGCCTAATCTAATGCCTTATAACCTCTGCATCCTTATCCCCCACCCCTGAGTCCTACCCCATTCATCTGCTGCCATTTCTGAGGGGAAAAAGAAGCCCTTCCTTGATGCCAAGATAAAGCCCTCGCACTTGTGCTTTTGACACCTTTTCCCTCTCACCTCCTATTCATGGACACGTGGACACATCCCATATCCCTCTGCCATCCCTCCTCCTTCAGGACTGGGTCGTTCACTCTGTCTATGGTCATGAACAGTCCCCGTTACATTTGTTGAGGACAGTCTAAATTTTAAAAGTGGTTTGATAGCATATCCACACTCCATTTCATTTTTCATAACAATATTGTGCTGTCTAGAGCCACCTGCAGGTTAGAAATCCACAGACAATTCCTTGAGGTCATTTCAGCCTTCCTAATAGGTTTACTGTGAGCACAATAGAGGGAAAGCATGTATGGGAGGCACTAACATAACATGAGGCACCCAGCAGGTATAATGGTCCAGGGTAGCAGTTTCCAATACTTATCATACCCCTGTACATAACAGGGGACAAAAGGGGAGAGAAGAAGGTATTTTACTTCTCATTTTCCTCTATGTGCCTTTGGGTCAGAAATTTAAGCACTTTCTAGGTAAAAGCTTCTGGTTCCCAGCCTAGTGATAAGGAGAAGGTGTCCCGGCAGAAGGTAAGAAATGGGAGCTTACTAATGGTTCTACAGAAGTTTAGCAGATACCTGTGATCTCAACTCCCTGCTACAATTCCATGTCTGCTCCTGGTTCTAGTCAAGACCAGCCTGCAACAGTCATTCCCAGCCCAGCCCACCCCAAATATCACTTCTGTCTTAAGGAAAACTAGAAGAATGTCTGCACTACTTAGGTGACTCAGAGAGCCAGAGGATCAATTGGGTTCAGCCCCAGCGTCCTGCAGAAGCTATAAAACTGAGTCACACAAAGAGGCTGGTTGGAGAGTCTGGATTCAGGGCCTAAATATGCACGTCACATTACCAACCAGGCGTGAGTCTGATTCCCTTCTTGGCTGTAACCCAGAGGTTATACGGAAGACCCCAAATAACTGCACGGTTGACAAAACAGGGAGAATCTGGGGGGGATCTGAGCAGTTGACAGATCAACTCACACCTAACCAAAGGCTGAAGATCTCTGTTGCAACGTGTAGCCTGTTAGGTAGCAACAATTATTCTCCTTTTGTGTCACTGACAACTGGTTGCAGTACATATGCTGCCTTTCCACAAACATAAAATACAGAGGAGGGATGAGATGGAATAAATTAAGTACCCAGGGTGAAACCAATCAATGCCTTTATATAGAAGCGGCACACACACCCACAAATACCAAAAAAGACCAAGCAGGTAATAGAAATGAGACAAGACTACCAGAGAAATGAGGAGAATGAATCATCACAGCTAAACTGGACTGAGTACTGAGTATATTATAAGTGCTTGGTGTTCACTCCTAATAACCCTATGATGAAGTGACCTTAAACCATTTTTTTGAACTAAACTATGTTATAGAATATACAACTAAGGCACAGAAAAGTTAGTCAGCTGATCTAAGGTCACAGACCCAATAAGTGACAAAGTTGGGATTCAATCCCAAGCCCCTGGGTTCCAGTGGCCATGCTCTTAATGATGACACTGCCACCATCTCGCCTAAGGAATGCAAGTCTTGTCTAAAGATCTTCAGATTTAGTTTTTCAGAATGATGAATAACAAGACGGCGGGTGAGATTTGGAACAAGGATAGTCAAGTTTTAACCCCTAACTCAGCAACAATGCAAAAGGAAGGGGAATGTCCTCTGCTTCCAAAAGACAGCACACGCATTCACTAAATATTGACTGTTTTCTCTTCCTTTGATACACTCAACAGTGTTTAAATATAGTGCTAGTCAGCGTCTAGTCACACTTACTCTACATTCTCTCTTCTACACTTTTACATATTCTTTACAAAGAAGCTGGAAGGCTCAAAAATATACTTGTCAATAATTACCAATGGGAAGGATCTGAGATATGATCTAGCTTCTACCCATGAGATAAATTCCTATGCGATTGGGAGGTAGAAGAGAAATGGGCACCAGCTCCTCTGGGGCCTTGTGAGCTGACAGTGACTCTGGCAGATACAAGAGCTGGCAGTGCTGGACTCACCAGGAGAACCAGTGGGGTGAGTGGGGGCAGTGAAGACAGCAGCAATTTCCCGACGTGAATTGCAGCTGCAATGCCACATCACTGAGAACCCAAAAGCTTAGTAAGCAGCACCCACAGACCTATCTCCTCCACTCTTTCCAACGGTTTTGTGAGCACCCAAGCCCATGCAATAAATATTCCTCAAATAACAGGAGCTGTTTCTGTTGCCTGCACTCACAGGATGGTACACGTTACATGAAAAATCGGTAGCAAAAATGAGGAGAGAAACGTGTGGAAGTGAAACAAGTACACTGTTTGACCTTTTAAATACTGCCTTAAAGACTGAATGTCATAAGCAGTTTTTATATTTTAATTCAGTGTGTATACTTTTACAACTATTTTTCTTTCAAATGCAAGGTTTAATCCCAAGCAAATATTATGAGATACTATAATAGTTTACCATAAATAGGTGTTGTGTTTTGTTAAATTCTTTTTCTGCATCTATTGAGATTATCATATGGTATTTATCCTTCAATTTGTTAATATGGTGTATCACATTGATTGCTTTGTGTATACTGAAGAATCCTGGCATTCCTGGGATAAACCCCACCTGATCATGGTGTATGATCCTTTTAATGTGTTGTTGGATTCTGTTTGCTAGTATTTTGTTGAGGAGTTTTGCATCTATGTTCATCAGTGATACTGGCCTGTAATTTTCTTTAAAGACATACTAATTTCCAACAAACACATGAAAGGATGCTCAACATCACTAATCATTAGAGAAATGCAAATCAAAAACACAATGAGGTATCACCTCACATCGGTCAGAATGGCCATCATCAAAGAATCTACAAACAATAAATCCTGGAGAGGGTGTGGAGAAAAGGGAACCCTCTTGCACTGTTGGTGGGAATGTAAATGGATACAGCCACTATGGAGAACAGTATGGAGGTTCCTTAAAAAACTAAAAGTAGAACTACCATATGACCCAGCAATCCCACTACTGGGCATATACCCTGAGAAAACCATAATTCAAAAAGAGACATGTACCACAATGTTCACTGCGGCACTATATACAATAGCCAGGACATGGAAGCAACCTATGTGTCCATTGACAGATGAATGGATAAAGAAGATGTGGCACATATATACAATGGAATATTATTCAGCCATAAAAAGCAACGAAATTGAGTTATTTGAAGTGAGGTGGATGGACCTAGAGTCTGTCACACAGAGTGAAGTAAGTCAGAAAGAGAAAAACAAATACCATATGCTAAGGCATATATATGGAGTCTAAAAAAATGGTACTGATGAACTTAGCGGTAGGGCAGGAGTAAAGATGAAGTCATAAAGAACGGACTTGAGGACACGGGGGAGAAGGGGAAGCTGGGACGAAGTGAGAGAGTAGCAATGACATATATATAGTACCAAATGTAAAATAGATATCTAGCGGGAAGCTGCTGCATAGCACAGGGAGATCAACTCAAGGTTTTGTAATGACCTGGGGGGGGGATTGGGGGGTGGGAGGTAGGCTCAAAAGGGAGGGGATATGAGGATAAATGTATACATTTAGCTGATTCACTTTGTTGTACAGCAGAAACTAACACAACACTGTAAAGCAATTATACTCCAATAAAGATTAAAAAAAATAGTTTACCTACCTGCCATCCTCTGTGCCATTAATTTCAAAGGCTTCTCCATCTTTACTCCAGGATAATTTTAAACTGTATTTCAAATGTGAGTCACATTTGCTCTCACAATGTAATTCAAGTGTGTGTGATCTGGGGACACGAGGATTCTTAGGAGAAACTCTAAGTTTTGTAGCATCTGTTTTTACAAAATAAAGATACTAGTTAGAGCTATAGAACACAGCTTACTTTGCTCTCAAGTGCCTGCAATTTAATCAACCAAATTGGTCAACACTGATAGTCAAATCCTCATGCAATGTTTGTCACACTGTTATTTCCTAACATCATATGTCATTACTATTTTCATTCCTTCCAAGCCAGGGCACCTGGGTAGAAGTATTATATTAATAGCAATTTCCCAAGAGTGTAAGCAAGCAAATGCCTCGGGATATTGAAAATAATATAAATTGTCTGGTGCTTCTGGACATGTGATCAAAATACCATAAAGAGGAAATCAATTAATTTTCTATTACCTTGTTTATTATTAAGTCAAATCTGAGGTTAAATGGTAAAGCCCATGCATAGATGAACTAACAACATAAAGGTGTGGAACGCGAACATAAGCACCACGAACGTGGAGGCTTTGCTTCTTTTGTTTCATTCAAGTAACTCCAGAGCCCAGAAGGGAGCCTGCGTACAGTAGGTACTCAATACGTATTTGTTGAATGAGTTACAGTGAGTCATATTTGGAAAGTAAATTAGTAATATCAATAATATGAATAAAATACCTAGGAATAAAAATAAAATACCTAGGAATAAACATACCTAAGGAAACAAAAGACTTGTATGCAGAAAACTATAAGACACTGATGAAAGAAATTAAAGACGATACAAACAGATGGAGAGATATACCACGTTCTTGGATTGGAAGAATCAACATTGTGAAAATGACTATACTACCCAAAGCAATCTACAGATTCAATGCAATCCCTATCAAACTACCAATGGCATTTTTCACAGAACTAGAACAAAAAATTTTACAATTTGTATGGAAACACAAAAGACCCCGAATAGCCAAAGCAATCTTGAGAAAGAAAAATGGAGCTGGAGGAATCAAGCTCTCCAACTTCAAACTATACTACAAAGCTACAGTAATCAAGACCGTATGGTACTGGCACAAAAACAGAAATATAGATCAATGGAACAGGATAGAAAGCCCAGAGATAAACCTATGCACACATGGTCACCTTATCTTTGACAAAGGAGGCAAGAATATACAATGGAGAAAAGACAGCCTCTTCAATAAGTGGTGCTGGGAAAACTGGACAGCTACATGTAAAAGAATGAAACTAGAACACTTCCCAACACCGAACACAAAATAAACTCAAAATGTATTAAAGACCTAAATGTAAGGCCAGACACTATGAAACTCTTAGAGGAAAACATAGGCAGAACAGTCCATGACATAAATCACAGCAAAATCCGTTATGACCCACCTCCGAGAGAAATGGAAATAAAAATAAACAAATGGGACCTAATGAAATTTAAAAGCTTTTGCACAGCAAAGAAAACCATAAACAAGATGAAAAGAGAACCCTCAGAATGGGAGAAAATATTTGCCAATGAAGCAACACACAATGGAATAATCTCCAAAATATACAAGCAGCTCATGCAGCTCAATATCAAAAAAACAACCCAATCCAAAAATGGGCAGAAGACCTAAATAGACAATTCTCCAAAGAAGATATACAGATTGTCAACAAACACATGAAAGGATGCTCAACATCACTAATCATTAGGGAAATGCAAATCAAAACTACAATGAGGTATCACCTCACACCACTCAGAATGGCCATCATCAAAGAATCTACAAACAATAAATGCTGGAGAGGGTGTGGAGAAAAGGGAACCCTCTTGCACTGTTGGTGGGAATCTAAATTGATACAGCCACTATGTAGGACAGTATGGAGGTTACTCAAAAAGCTAAAAATAGAAGTACCATACGACCCAGCAATCTCACTACTAGGTATATACACCGCAGAAACCATAATTCAGTAAGATTCATGTACCACAATCTTCATTGCAGCTCTATTTACAATAGTCAAGACATGGAAGCAACCTATGTGCCCATCGACAGATGAATGGATAAAGAAGATGTGGCACATATATACAATGGAATATTACTCAGCCATAAAAAGAAATGAAATTGAGTTATTTGTAGTGGGGTGGACGGACCTAGGGATGGTCATACAGAGTGAAGTAAGTCAGAAAGAGAAAGACAAATACCGTATGCTAACACATATATACAGAATTGAAAGAAAAAAAATGGATCTCATGAACGTAGGGGCAGGACAGGAATAAAGATGCAGACGTAGAAAATGGACTTGAGGACATGGGGGGGGGAAGGGTAATCTGGGACAAAGTGAGAGAGTAGCACTGCCATATATACACTACCAAATGTAAAATAGATAGCTAGTGGGAAGCAGGTGCAAAGCACAGGGAGATCAGCTTGGTGCTTTGTGACCACCTAGAGGGATGGGAGGGAGATGCAAGAGGAAAGGGATATGGGGATATATGTATACATGTAGCTGATTCACTTTGTTATACAGCAGAAACTAACACAACATTGTAAAGCAATTATACTCCAATAAAGATGTTAGAAAACAAAACAAAACAATATAAAGCTCAAACGTTGGTACCGTGGCTGTCTTGGAAAATGTCTGTTTCTTTATAATTGTTTCAAAACATATAATCCTTACTCTTAAGGACAATATTAAAGGCAGATATACTTTACCCCAGTGTGGCACTTGGTAATCCTCTCAGAAGCTAAATCTCATGAGCTGACCTCCAACTCCACAATCATGTTCTAATATTTGCTATCTATATGTTAGTCAAGAAACTGATTAAAAATTGAGGTGTTAGTAAAATTGAGTTTTTGATATTCCAAGCATGAAATCTGAAGAGGTTATCAAATTGAATTAATTTCAAGTGAATTACTAAACATCCTAATTCTAAATTTAAAGGAATCCATTGAATACTAATTGATACCATTTAATAAGCACTTATTTCATTTAACTAGACTCTGTGAAGAAGTTTACATTCATTGTGACATTTTACAACAATTCTATGAATATTAATATCTCTACCTTACCGAGAAGATAACTTAAGGTTAAAATGAAATTAAGTAAGGATACTAATATTTTCTAACTAGTAAGGGACTGAGCTGTGATTTGAACTCAAGGCTGGAAAACACCAAAGCTCATGCTGCATAGCCTCTTATTCAATTCCATTCCTGACATTCCTTTTTCATATGTGAAAAGTATGCCCTTAATTCTCATGGATACGGTTCCTATATAACCCTTACGTATACAATGGACATGAGAACAGACCAAAAGTTTATGAACGTGGCCTTCTCTCTGGCCACTAGCAGTTTTGAGGTCCACTTTGGGCCAAGCACTGTGTTGGGCAATAGGAATGTGAAGGTTCATTTGGATTCCAGACTTCACTCTCATTATCTTTCACCTGGCGGAGTTGCTTATCTTTGATCTAGCTTGGTTTTACAAAGTATAAAAAGAATCATCTTCATTGATGTTATAAGAGCATTTTAAAAATTGCACATACCACTGGAAAATGCAGAGAGACATCCACTATAAGTAAGCATCAATGAATATTAGTGTGCCTTAAAAATATAGTCCATGGGGCTGGCATGTTGGGTAACTTAGGGTATAGAAAAAAATACGACGGAAGAATAAAAGAAGGAAAGAAGGGTGTGCGTGTGTGTGCAGAGAGAGAGACAAATGTTAAGGTAGCAGTGAAAACAGATGATTAAACAAATATGTACCTGTTATCTAAGCAGAGGTAGTAGCAGGCCATGACAGTGACCTGTCACAGGAAATACAAACCCTCCCTCCATTTACTATAGAATCTTTCTATTCTTTGTGTTTCCCTGAAAAGGGTTCTCTGAGCAATTTTAAAATCAAAATACTGCTGATGCCTGTGGATCTGGGTTCCAGTAAGCCTGAATCTAGGTGCTGAGAGGCCCCTCTTTGGGACACTGACATATCTTGGCACATACTTAACTGTGGGGAGCAATTACACATGAAACAGGCTGCTTGAACAAGAGAAAAAATACAGAGCTGTTTATGACTCAGAAAGAGGACAAAACTCTGCTCACTTTGTCATGCCGGAGTCTTTACGAAACTGATCCTTTATGAGTTTATTTGTGAAATTTTTAGTTCAAAGAGTTAAATACTGGTGACATTACATTGAGCTGGTTATTGAAATAAAATAGAGTTACAGGAATACACCAAAATAGAGGACTTTTAAATATTGCCGGTCGTCCATCACCAAGAACACCTAGTTCCCTCTTACAATTGTATAAAGCCATGGACACGTCATCGACATATCCGATAATTCTTGTGAGGGTCGTTTAGATGAAACCCAATCTAGGAGTTTTGAAACAGTCTAAAGAAATTTAACAGATGCCCGAACTTACATCATATTGTTTCACTTGGGAAAATGAAAAACTGAAGCCATGTGACAATTCATGCAAAGTAAAAACAAAATAAAATTACTTCTAATATCCAAATTGGCTGTGACTGCTGTTTTTCCTTTAGCGTTTTCTACCCAACAAGAGTAGGAGCCAGCATCTTCTTCTGTGGTCTCGCTGATCTGTAACGTGCCATTCTCATGGAAATGATACCGTCCACCTTCAAGGGGTTTTGCTTCTTCCACCTTCTGCCTATAGAAAGTATAAATCAATGTGGGTTTGATAGAATCCTATACTCTTTGGCAAACTGGCGGCTGATGTCATTCAGTCTTATCCCTTCTTCAGGAGCTTAGCAGACCTTATGAAATGTTCCATTAGAGTTCACCATTTTTCCACAATAGGCGATAGGGTACACATCTTACCTGCCCAAATAGACTGTGACTGGAGGAAATCTGTGTCTGAGCTCTATGCTTCTGCTGTATTTATAACAGCGCTCAGTACCACTTTACATCTGTCCTCAGAGTTTAATAAATACTTTCTGCCTTACTGATGGTGAACCCTCTAGTTAGTCATTGCTTCAGGGTACTAAATGGGAAAGCTGGTCATTGAACGAGATAATGAACATTCTGAACCTCCTGCTGTCCTAGAGGAACGCTGGTCACTCAGAAATACTATAGGCCAGGAAGTCTTTCCTGTCCTGTGGACATGGATAACATTGACCCTCATCACCCAGAGTCATTTTCTCCTACATTCATCCATTTTCTAGGCATTTGCTGCCCCAGCTTGATTCTCCCTATGCGTTTCACAGTAAGAGGCTCCCAGAGAGAAAAGATGCAAAGGACAAAGTCTGGCTGCTGTTCACACGAGATTTTCCAGGGCGGGCACTAGGGTAAGGCAAGTGAGGCGCTTGCTTCCGAGACAAAATTTAAGGGTTGCCAAAACAAAAATCTCAGTATAATCAAGATAAATATTTTAATGAGGTATTTCTAAAAATCAAAAATAATACAAAAGAATCCACAATGAACAAAATATCCAAGTTTTAAATAAAGATAGAATCTGACCCTATACATGGATGACGTTGCCTTGCTCTCCTCATTCTAATCTCAGCCCTGCAGAGCCCTGGGGAAAATTATGTAAGACTAGTTTAACCAAGTTTTTCTAGTGAAGGAACAAATATGGTAGATTCATACAACGGTGTGTTTGAAGTTACTATACCAACTAATATATCGAAATTAAATTCAAAACACATGTTGACAAAGTTTTAAACATAGGCACTTGGAATGAAATGCAGACTTAACAATTATTTAGATAACACCCAAAACGACAACAGTAATGTATGACCTTAGATATATCCGTAATGGATACCTAAACTACCTATAAAATTGTCTTAGCAATCACTTCCATTTTTTGCTTTCCTTTGTGAGCAAAAATGGCTCTCCATATTTCCCCATGTGAGAGAATACTACAAATCTAGTCAACAGTGCCAGGAAAGGTAGGTAAGTAAGTATGCTACCTTAGTTCTCAGAGGCGCTCGCTACATGTAATAACTTGACACAGTGCAGCCTGTCAAGTGATGGATGAAGAAACAAGGCACAATCTACAACTGACATTCTCTTAAGAAAACCGTGTAACAGCTTACCAGGACACAATTGCCTCGGGTGAAGCAAAGAACTCACAGTGTAAGAAAGCACTGTACCCCACCACCGTGGCATAATTTTCTTCATCTGCAGTTTGTATCAATGGACGGACATCTATTGGAAAACAATATAAATGCAGTTTTAAATGTTCATATAATACAAGCAAATGTTTTTCTATACCCCAGCCATATTAATAAGGGAAAATAGTTGAATATCACAGTTCGTATTCTTGAATTGGAAAGTATCCCAATGCAATACATTTTTGGAAGTATAACTTTTAGTACGAGGTCTCATGCTCAAATGTAAGGTGAAAGGTACTTTGATTTTTCCCAACGTTTTATGTGCCAAGAATTCAATCTACTTGTGAGTATGACCGTGAACATTTTCCTGTAGAAAAGAGCAGACAAACAGTCTGCTCCCAAGTGTGCTTACCTACAACATCGATGTTGGCATTGGCAAGGATAGTGCCATGGACGTTCGAGGCTTCACACTGGTACACAGCAGTGTGATTCGGTTGCACATTGGTAAAACTGATTTCCCTGGGGGAGATGACATCACCAGAAAATGGATTTCCTACAAGAGATGAAAGACTGTCAGTGTGATAAAAAATAGAACCTAAAATATTTATACACTATTCATTAAACGTGTCACACAGTATTTATATTTTAAGACCAGTTTAGGGTGAATAAGAGTTCATTGAAGCCAATTCTTTAGAATTTCTTAACATCAACCATGATTTTTTCTTTCCAGACCCTTCTGCAATTTCAATCGTCCTTCAAGTAAGTATTTTTTGCCAAAATATGTGTTGATCTCTAGCTGTCTGCCTCTCCATACCCACATCCACAACAAAGATTCCACATTTTCTGTTTAGCACTCAAGTCCCACTATGAACTGAATCTCACTTACTCTTGTCATTGAAGTCCTGATACTGCCCAGCGTAAACCACATGATCAACACAGCTGGATCCCCCCAGTCCACCAATATTGACTGCTATCTTCCCCCTTGACATGTTTTTCCTGTTTCACTTCTCTGCCCTTCTGCAATTTTCCCATCTACACCATTCATTTCAATTGCCCTGCTTTGCTATTTAACCACTTCAGATAAATAGCTCATATATTTCATTTTCCCAGGAGGACTAAACTCTTCTTGAGAGCACAGACCAGGTTTTCTACCTTTTCGGCAATAAATCTTACCCCACTGCTTATCCATGTGTAATTCTGGAAATATCTTTTGCAAGTGAGAAAATCTAATATTTAGGGTACTTTATATATTTTTTTTAATTTATTTATTCATTTATTTATCTTGGCTGAGTTGGGTCGTCGTTGCTGCACTCGGGCTTTCTCTAGTTGCGGCATGCAGGAGCTACTCTTTGTCGTGCTGCACAGGCTTCTCATTGCGGTGGTTTCTCCTGTTGCAGAGCACAGGCTCTAGGCGCACAGGGTTCAGTATTTGTGGCACAAGGGCTCAGTAGTTTTGGTTCGCAGGCTCTAGAGCACAGGCTCAGTAGTTGTGGCGCACAGGCTTAGTTGCTTCATTGCCTGTGGGATCTTTCTGGACCAGGGCTCGAACCCCTGTCCCCTGAATTGGCAGGCGGGTTCTTAACCACTGCACCACTAGGGAAGTCCCTATGGTGCTTTAATTAAGGGCCAGTGGACTCTGTTGGATACAGCACATGTGTTATCTCATTAACTCTGCTCAGAACCTGCAAGATCAGCGCCAGTATGGCCAGTGAGCAGGTCGGGGGGACTGTATTTCAGTCCATACCACATCCTACAGCATTTAAAAAAAAAAATTTTATTTATTTATTTGTTGTGGTGTGAGGGCTTCTCAGTGTGGTGGCTTCTCTTTGTTGTGGAGCATGGGCTGTAGGTGCACGGGTTTCAGTAGTTGTGGCACACGGGCTTAGTTGCCCCGCAGCATGTGCGGATCTTCCCAGACCAGGGCTCGAACCCATGTCCCCTGCATTGGCAGGCGGATTCTTAACCACGGCGCCACCAGGGAAGCCCCATTCCCACAGCATTTGGCCATGTGTCAAAGCACGTGCCCTGCTCTGAAACTACAAACAAGAAGTGGGAAGAGAAACATATTAGCTAGGAATGTTGAATAAGGGGCACAAATGTTAAAATTTTTCATTTATGGGCTTCCCTGGTGGTGCAGTCGTTAAGAATCCACCTGCCAATGCAGGGGACAGGAGTTTGATCCCTGGCCCAGGAAGATCCCACATGCCACAGACCAACTAAGCCCGTGCGCCACAACTACTGAAGCCCACGCGCCTAGAGCCCATGTTATGCAACAAGAGAAGCCACCGCAATGAGAAGCCCACGCACCGCAATGAAGAGTAGCCCATGCGTGCTGCAACTAGAGAAAGCCTGCGGACGACAATGAAGACCCAATGCAACCAAAAAAAAAAAAAAAAAAAAAGAAAAAGTGACGATGCTAAGTTTTAGGCCATAGAAAACATTGAATATTACATAATAAAATATAAGATTTTTTTTAACATCTTTATTGGAGTATAATTGCTTTACGATGGTGTGTTAGCTGCTGCTGTATAACAAAGTGAATCAGCTTTATGTATACATATATCACCATATCCCCTCCCCTCTTGCATCTCCCTCCCTCCCACCTTCCCTATCCCACCCCTCTAGGTGGTCACAAAGCACCGAGCTGATCTCTCTGTGCTATGCAGCTGCTTCCCACTAGCTAGCTATTTTACATTAGGTAGTGTATATATGTCCATGCCACTTTCTCACTTCGTCCCAGCTTACCCTTCCCCCTCACCGTGTCCTCAAGTCTGTTCTCTATTTTATTCACGTCCTGCCCCTAGGTTCTTCAGAACCTTTTTTTTTTTTTTTTTAAATTCTTATACATCATTTTTCCCTCTGGGAGTGAGAAATAAATACATCTTTACACTTAACTGTGAGCTCCATGGGGGCAAGACCTTGTCTATGTGTTGTGCACTATGTTCCTAGTGCCTAAAGAGCAGCTATCACAGAGGAGGCAGTCAGTAAATATCTCTTGGAATGACTGAAACATTTTTGTTGGGTGGCATTTTACCCATGGCCGAAAAATAGCCCCTGAAAGATGGCCACAGTCTAATCTCTACAACGTGTGAACATTTTACCTTATGGTGCAGAAGGGACTTTGCAGATGTGATTAAGGTCAAGGACCTTGAGATTGGATGATTATCCTGGATTATCCAAGGAGGCCCAAAGGAATTATAAGGCTCCTTATAACCAGAGAACGTTTCCTGGCTATGGACAGCCAAAGAGAGATGTGACCACGAAAGGATGGTCGGAGAAACGCAACCTTGCTGTTTTGAAGTTGGAGGAAGGGAGCCGTGAACCGGGAATGTGGGCAGCCTCTAGGAGCTGGAGAAAACAAGGCACGGGTTTCTCTCCTAGAGCCTCCAGAAAGAAGCACAGCACCACTGACACCTTGATCTAAGCCCAGGGAGACTTGCGTTGGCCTTCCAACCTACAGAATTGTAAAATAATAAATGTGCACTGTCTTAAGCCACTGAATTTGTGGTAACTTGTTATGGCAACAATAGAAATTTGATACAACACCGTAGGACAATGTATCTCTTAAGAAGCATCAAGATGAGTAGCTCTTACAAGTTTTTTAACGTTAAAAAGAATTGTGTCTTTGATCTCATCCTGTACTCTCACACCCTACTTCGAATTTAACAAATTTCAGAGTAAACCCCATCATGCTGTTCAGTTCTTATACCATGTGCCCCATGGTAAACTGAGTCTGCATAGCATTACAAAAAGAAGAAATGAGACTATGGCCTCCTGTTTGGGTGACAAGTAACTAAACATTGCTCCAGGATGCCTTCTGGGATAGGTATGGAAACTGCAGAGTATTGTGGCATACAGACTTCCAGGAGCTTCCAGAATTCTAGAAAAATTCTAAAATTCTTTATCAAACAAAAACCACTAGTCCTGACCTAAGTTGTCTTTCGTCAGCTCAAAGGGCAAACATGCAATATAGGGAGAGAAACTTCAGCTCCGGAATTAATCATTTCAGTTCCATTTATGGCTCTAAATTCACTTGGGTTGTGTCCTCAATCAAGTAAGTAATGTAATCTCTGAGCCTCATTTGCCACATCTACAACCTAAAGAATAAAATTATCTCCTTTGCAGGGCCCACTAGGAGGCTCAGAAATATTGGATGCAAAGTATTTGAAAAAGGTTAGGCTTGTAATCAATAATAGTAATCATTTTGATTTAATTTTCAAATATTCTATATAAAGGATATGTAATTGCTAAAAATATAAGCTTAAAGAGATTTCAAACCCTTTAGTGATCCACTGTCATCAAACATCCCAATTATAAATGGTTATGACCTGTTGGCAGGGAAGCAAGGAGAGCTGTGGAAAGAACATGGAACATGGGTTCCAAAAATGTGGCTTTGGTCCTAGGTCTGCCATTACTCAGCTGTGCTATCTTGCATTAGTTTGTCTTCAGCCTTGATGTGCTCACCCATCAACAAACGTGTTGGCTCTATTTTGTATATAAATCCATAACCTACCTGTTACTACTACCAATCTAGCCCAGTATCTTTTAGGCAGCTCCTAATTGGAGTCATACAATTGCTTCTCCATTCAGAGGCCAGAAAAATTCTTTGTTAATAAATTAGATCCTGTCACTCTTCTGCTCTGAATAGTCCAAGAGCTGCCCACCTTACTCACAATAATATCCCAAGCGCCCTTTTGGACCTTCCCCTTTACATATGATGTGGTCCCTGCACCTCCGGACTAATCTCTCCCAGCACTGCCCCCTCCTCACTCACTTGGCTTCAGCCATACTGCAGTCCCTGCTTTTCCTCAACACTCCAAACACACCTCAGGTCTTTACACTCACTGACCTCTCCGCCCTGAAAGCTCTTTCATAGGTAGTTGCATAGCTGCATCACTCTTCTCTTTCAGATCTCTACTCCAAGGTAAATAACCACAAGGATCTTACTAGTACTATCTTAAAATCGGAGAGCAGCTCTAGGTCCTGGACTTCTCCTACACCCACCCCTTCCCCAGCTAGTTTTCACTTTACCACATTGATGTGTTTATTTGTCTACTGTTTATCTCTCCCTACTAGAATGTCCAAATCATGAGAGCAGGGACTGTCCGTTTTATTCACTGCTATCTCCCAAGCAACAAGGCCAGTGCCTGGCACAAAGAAGGCATTCAATAAATATTATTGAATGAAATAATCAATCTGTTAAATATGAATAATCGTACTCCCTTTAAAAGGCTCATGTGGGGACAAGGCAGTACGTGAAAGTTCTTCGTAAACAGCCAAATGCTATTCAAATATAAAATTTTATGATTCTATGTTCCAGAAAATCTGCATTTTTTGTTTTAGCACCCTTAACATTCTTTATAAACAAAAGTTATTTTCATTTCTGATTTACCTGAAGTCTTATTTTTCATTTCTTATTCTGTTCTCTAAAGAGATGAGGAAAAATGTCTCAAATTGAGGAAACTAATAATGAGGGCTGAGGTGTCATCAACAGATGAATGAATAAAGAAAATGTGAGATAACTGCTGTATTTAAAATGGACAACCAAAAAGGACCCACTGTAGAGCACAGGGAACTCTGCTCAACGTTATGCGGCAGCCTGGATGGGAGGGGAGTCTGGGGGAGAATGGATACCTGTATATGTATGGCTGAGGCCCTTTGCTGTGCACTTGAAACTGTCACAACATTGTTCATCGGTTATACTCCAATATACAATGAAAAGTTAAAAAATAAATAAATAAAAACAAGACAGATTCACAAAAGCAAAAAAAAAGTAGAAAATATGAGATACATATCTATCTATCTATATATATCACACACATATGCACACAATGGAGTATTATTCAGCCATAAAAATGAAAAAATCCTGTCATTTGTAACAGCCTGGATCACCCTTGAGAGCATTATTGTAAGTGACATAAGTCAGACAGAAAAAGACAAATACTGTATGATCTCACTTATATGTGAAATATAGAAAACAAAACAAAACAAGCTCATAGATACAGAGAACAGTTAGTGGTTGCCAGAGGATGGGCCAAATGGATGAAGCGGGTAAAAAGGTATAAACTTCCAGTTATAAAACGAATGTCATGGAGGTATAATGTACAGCCTGGCAGTAATAGTTATTAAGACTGTATTGCATATTTGAAAGTTGCTAAGACAGTAGATCTTAAAAGTTCTCGTCACAAGCAGAAAAATTCAGTAACTCTGTAAGGTGACAGACATTAACTAGACTTACCGAGGTGATCATTTTTGCAATATACACAAATGACAAAAAATTATGTTGTACACCTGAATCTAATATAATGCATGTTCGTTATGTATCAAACAAAAAAAGAAAAGAAAAAAATTTTCAGAACTGTTCATTGTTTTGCCAAAGTATTTGTATTTTAAATAAGTAGGCACATTCTTTCTTCTGAAAGCTATAACAAGACAGAATTGAAAGTGATTTTGTGTTGTTATCTGCTGAGAAAGTAGATATGGTCATACTGTTATTTGACAATTTCTAGATTAATAGTCATAAGCTTGTGTGAGTAATAGATATTTTAAAATAACTATCATTTTAATTTTCAATCTCATCATCGAATATGTTCAGTTAGTATTTGCTTATCATTGACACTGTACCTATTGTCATACAAAGAAAAATGAAACAGATGCATTTCTCAAAAATAACAATGAGCACTAAGGCTTCCTGAGTATTTGCTACGTGAAAACAATAGTAAACAATACTTTGGAAGTGCTTTTTGCATGGCAGTCACTGTGCTAAACATTCTCTGTGTGTGTCATTTAATCTACATAAAAATCCCCAATGGTTGGTGCTATTTTCATCCCCATTGTACTGATGAGGAAACAGGTTTTAAGAGGGTCAGTAATACACCAAATCACACAGCTAGTAAATGGTACAGCCTGAATGCAAACAAAGACCCTCTGGATCCAGAGTTTATAAACTTTCACAATGTTCTACAGATAAGTAATATCCTACTTGGTAGACTCCATCGGTCTCTTTCAATTACAACCAACTGCCATTAGTTCCATTTTGCAGTTGAAAACCTAAGCTTCAGGAGATTCCCAGCTGTATGATCTTCAGCTGTTTAGTGAATCTCCCCAAGCTTAGGTGCACAGCCTAGTTGGGACTCCAGGTCTATATGTCACCAGGATGCCTGCCCTGATACGAGTGGGTCTAGGGCAAAGGAACTAATAGAATCAACACACATATGTGTCCATATTATAAATGCTCTAAATCAAGCTGATCAATTGACCAATAAGATCTGTTCTATTATCCTACTTTAACAAAGACATTCAAAATGACCAGGGACGGGACTTCCCTGGCGGTCAAGTGGTTAAGACTTGGCCCTCCAGTTCAGGGGATGCAGGTACATCCCTGGTCAGGAAGCTAAGATCCCACATGCCTTGCGGCCAAAAAACCAAAACAGAAAACAGAAGCAATACTGGAACAAATTCAATAAAGACTGTAAAAATGGTCCACATCAAAAAAATCTTAAAAAAAAAAAAAAAAAGACCAGGGCTCTAGGTTCAAATTGAGGATTTGGGACTTCTTGGAGCTCTGTGCTGCAACACAGTGGAGTAGGGAGATTAGGCATTCAGCCCTGGTCCATCCCTTCTTTTCCACGCCCAGCCCATGTGGGAAGGGCTCAGAGCTGACTGCGCAGGGGATTTTTCTGGTCTTGGGTTACTGAAGCTTTGTCGAGAACCTGCAGTGAGCCAGGTTCAGGCTTTGCATGTCACTTTGGCCCTGTGGACTTCTCAGATCACGGAGATAGGCATGCCATAGCAGGTCCTTGTAACGAGCAGAACCCAGTGAGGAGTTCCTGTTGCCTGGATCCAAGGGAAGTCCTAAATTCCAGCCTGTGCTCTCAACCACTAGGTCCCTGTAGCTGTTTCTTCTCAGGGAGAGGAACCTTCCTCCTTGGATGCATCCTCTGTATCACTCAGTTGTCTTATTTTTTAAACCTTATTTTTATATAATTAACGTAATAGCCCCAAAAATATTATTTATGGCTTTTCCATAAATCTCAGCATAAATCAAATTGCTTTGAAAGATGCAATTTTGGATTTCCTGGTTAGACCTGTCTTGTCAGTCCAGCCACTTACCAACTCCACTTTAGCCATAACGAGGGTGTCTAAACACTGTGTCCCAGCAAACCACTGCCTTCAGCAGTGCCTCACAGTTGGTGTTTTCACTTACTCTCAATTGGGAAACCATTGACTCTCCACTTGATTGCGGGCTCAGGTTCTCCTTCAGACTCACACAACAGGATACCACTGCTCCCAGTGCTGTACACGCCACTCTGAGGTTTCTTTGTCCAGCGAGGGGGCTCTGGAGATAAACTGAAGAGCTCATCAACATTTTCTATATCACAGAAGGTCCAAAAATGTTAAGGGCTGTATTTCTAGTATGCACCAGCAGATGGCAGACACAACAAAGTGTTTCACACTAGCTGTTTTTCATAAATGTTCTCTAAGGCAAGATGGGCATTGTTTTTGCCTGGAATAAGGTTTGTGTGTGGTTATGTGCTTTTATGCGTGTGTGTGTTGCAATCTGGAATCTTAGCATGTGTAATACAATCAACACACTAAAAGTAGTTACCTACAGTCACTGTATTTAGCTACACGAGTATCTATCTCATTACAGAAAATGAAGGAGGGGTAAACATGTGAAGTTTATTGAGTGCAAGGCATCTAAAATGGCTCATATTCAAGAAATATATTTTGAAAATTTTTTAATGAAATTAAAATGTTCAGCCGTTATTTAAAATATTTCTTAATTAATGACTCTATAGCATTTATCTGTCCATATGTAATTATCTATCTTAAGAATTTGGGAGACATTACTTCCTAGAATTTTTTTTTTTGCAAGGGGGTGGTAGAAGGAATCCCAAAACCAATATTTACCTTTTTGCCTTCAAAACAATGGAGGAAAAGATAGATTTAAATCATACACTTGTATCTTTCTATGCCCTAACGCTCCAATCTTATAATTCTAAGCGGTGTGTTTCAGTATAGAAGGAGACATTCTTTAGTGCAAACATTACTGTCATGTTTTGTCACCTTAAGTATATTACTATGTCAGGAGTGAAGAAAAGATTCATATTAGAGCGTAGATGGTTTGGATAATTTGATTTCAGAGAAAATTGCACAATACCGGTAGGTAGTAATTCCCATCAAGTGTTGCTTATTTTCCCTAAGACATTTCTGGATTTCTATTTTTAGTCAAAAAGGAAAGTCTTTAAGATACATATATGTATAAGATGAAAAATGTCATTTAAACAATTTTTTAAGGAAAAGAGGGATTATGTGGGGGGAAAAAGTCTATAAATTCACCAGGGAAAACAAAAATATACAAATATCCTAGCAAGTTTAAGTCCAAACAAGAGACATGGCTTTGTAATTATTCAACAGGGTGTGGACTTGTTAAATTCCAAGTTATATATGTGTCTTCATAATCTACAATTTGTAAATATTTAGTCATTAAGTTTAAAATGCAGTAGTCCAAATTATAAACTGCACATGACCTCCGAGGTGAAGGGTTTTAGCTTTTGTGTGTTTGTCTGCATTTTTTATGTGAGTGTTACTTTCTTTTGGTCTTTTCATATAACCACAGTGAAATTAAACATTTGAGTTAGAGAAAAAACATGAAATTTTTCCTATTCACAGTAGAAAACTAAGACTATTGCTTTCAGAACATGTAAAAATACAGGAGATCATGGGGATATAATATATAGCATGGTGACTATAATGGATAAATAATACTGTACTGTTTATGTGAAAGTTGCTAAGAGATTAGATCTTAAAAGTTCTCATCACAAGAAAAAAATTGTAACTATGTGGTAATGGATGAAAATGACACTTATTGTGCTGATCATTTTGCAATACATACAAATATCAAATCATTATGTTGTATACCTGAAACAAATGATGTAATAAGTCAATTATATTTCACTAAAAATATTTCAATAAAAATAATAAAGGATACCATGTAATTATGACCTTTCCCTAAATCTTTATGAAAAATAAAATCAAGATTTCCATTTCTATTCTCATCCTACAAATTTCATTAATCCTTCGGTACACGGGCCTCTCACTGTTGTGGCCTCTCCCGTTGTGGAGCACAGGCTCCGGACGCGCAGGCTCAGCAGCCATGGCTCACGGGCCCAGCCGCTCCGCGGCATGTGGGATCTTTCCGGACCAGGGCACGAACCCGTGTCCCCTGCATCGGCAGGCGGACTCTCAACCACTGCGCCACCAGGGAAGCCCTTAAAATGACCATCTTATGCAACCATTTCACCTTACAGATGGAGTACTGAGCTTTGGAGAAGTCATCTAACTTGCCCAGGGTCACCAGGAAAAGAAGCCCCACTTTCTGTTCTTGCCTTTCCATGGACCTGCAGACCTACTGGATGATCAGCACCGAGACTCCGAAGTAAACGTGGTGTTATTTCTAACTCATTACTATTTCACTAATTTGGATCACAGGTAGGAACCAAGGCTAAATAGCTTTACCAACTTTCACTCTGTGCTTCGAAATCCACGCTTCTGCAACAGCTATCAACTGACTCAAGAGGTTTTGCGTATCCACTAGAAATCATCGTTAAACTGTACCTGAACCCTTTCTCATAAGCTTTGTTTATAAATGTTTGAAAATTTGTTGTTATGCTTCCCATCCCTGTTTCTTCTGAAGAATTAATCTGTTCCTGAGCAAAGGTAGAATTGGCCATGCAATGTGAAAGGGACTTCAAGCCTGTCTTCTTCAGAGCATCTTCTTCTTGGGCCTGTCACGCCACTGCTCTCAATTCCAGCCCAGACTGAGAATCTCACAATTGGGATCCGTAGTGAGAGCACCTAGACTAGATCACCAGAAGAGTGATCTCTGAAGAACCAGGGCAGAATTGTTCTCTTTCTGATGACTCCTCTGCTTTGTATAAGCGAACAAAATCTGCCACCCCAAAATATTTCTTTGGCATGCAGATTACTTTGAGCTGGAAATAATCAAGGCCCAAAAGACTCAGGAAGAAACTCTGACCTCCCTGCTAACCGCCTAAGATAGTTTAGCTAGAAAGCCTGTTTCTGGAAGAGAGCTACTACAGAAATATCTGCCAAGAACATGGGCCAGTTGTGGTAGGGGGAGCTCTGCAGGGCCTAGAGATTAGAGTCCACTCTGTGGCCCAGCAAACATCTGCGTACCAAACACTTGCTCTACCATCTCCAGTCTTCCTTGGAGATGCTGTCCTGTCCCCCTCTGAAGTCCCAAACATGCTCTTTTGTCTTTAGCTGAAGACAGTATTTAAGATGAGGCTTGGGCCATTTGGATGAGTTACTCAGTTTTTCTGGCTCTCTCCCATGTATACATATTATTACACTTTTGTTTTATTCTCTCCTGTTAATCTGTCTCATGTCAATTTAATTCTTAGATGAGCCACAACAAAATAGAAGGAAAGAGGAAAATTTCTTTCTACCCGACACTGGCACAATGAGAACAGATGCTCGTGGGGTAATTTTCAGTTGAACTGAAATGACTGATCCCCAAAGACTCCAGTGAAAAAGGCATAGAGAAAAAGGAAGGGGCCTTGGACAGGAGGGAATCACTGACTTCTGGTCATTCACAATCTCATAATTTCATACCTTGATTGAACATATTTACCTCGTTGCTACTTTGTTGACAATAGGACGCATGGTGAGCCTGAGGACACGGGTACAGGATAGGAAACGTCTGGTGGCTGAAGTGAGGCTAAGGGCATGCAGGGACAGAGAACAGATTTTTCCAGAGGTTGGAACATGCAACCCTATTCCTGACAGGTAAGATCTATTCGAAAGGATGAAAAAAGGGCTCAAGAGAGAAGAATGATTAAAATGGAAAACTCTGAGAGAAAACAACATCACTGAACCCCAGTCTTTTATCTATTATCCTAAAATCTATGGTAACTGATGAGGGCTTCCCTGGTGGCACAGTGGTTGAGAGTCCGCCTGCCGATGCAGGGGACACGGGTTCGTTCCCCGGTCTGGGAAGATCCCACGTGCCGCGGAGCGGCTGGGCCCGTGAGCCATGGCCTCTGAGCCTGCGCGTCTGGAGCCTGTGCTCCGCAACGGGAGAGGCCACAGCAGTGAGAGGCCCACGTAACGCAAAAAAAAAAAAAAAAACCAAACTAACAAAACAAAAAAAATGTTAGCTATGGTAACTGATGAAAGCAACTTATGTTGAAACTTTACTCATTTAGTCATAATTGTAAATTAAAAAATAAGATGATAAATTCTCTCACACTGCTCAAAACTGAGATGCAAATGTCTGAACATGTAGAATGTGATAAGCAAGCTAATTAGAGATGTTTTTCACTAGACAGAAAGCAAAATAAAACAGGAAATTTGGTACCTATGAAACATACAACACAGGTTATTTTCTTATAACAGATTTCTATAAAGTATCTATATCCTAACAAATCAAAAATTATTAGGTTCAGCAAACTTGAGTTTCATTGCAGCTTTCTGGAAATAAATTTATTTGAAAATGAGGCTTTCTTAAATCGATCAGTGACTGAATTGCATTTGAGTTCATAACATCTTTTTAAAATGCAGTAAAATTATGGGTATATAATTATGTATAAATACTTTCCTATTATACTTACTAAGTTTCAAAAGCCTTACATGATAACAATGTTTGTGCTGTAAACTTTTGTACCGTGACTTTATTTAATCAGTGGAAATGGGACTGTGGTCATACTTTGATTTCTGGATTTGGACAGTTTTAGATGCCATTTTAATAGATCTCTTTTCATTGAATGTGTAATATATTTAGACCATGGATTCCTAGAAAGGATAGATGTGCCTCAGCAAGACATCCCGGCTGTTGTTGCTTATACATACTATAGGATTTGAAAGTGCAGTTTGTTTTCCTATTTAGAATGTTGTAACCTAAATTACAGAGTTTGATTGTGTTTAGTAATAAAGAAGAAGTATCACAGATATAGAGAATACAGTAAAATACATGCTTTTACTTAAGCACAATGAGTGTTTTCAGAATGCGCTAGATTTTCAAAGTTCACAATAACATTGCTCTTTTCCTATATGGCTAATCCTTGTTATTTGAGTTTCCAAGCAAGAGACAAAGAAAGGGAAAGAAGAAGGTGCAGCAAGGCAGAAGAAAATTGAATGAAAGTGAACTCATCCGTCCATATGATTAATGAAGGATATATTTACTGCTTTCACACTTAACAGAAAAAAGACTTCTTGAGCTCAGTTTGCTTTTCACTCGCATGGGTGAAGAAAAACTCCTAAAACATACAACTGAGGGCTCATTTAGTAGTTTCTCATTAAGGATAAAGGATTAAATGTTCCTCATAAAAACATTATTTACATCTCAATAGTGCTAATAGCTGTTTTATGAATAGTGAGGACAATTTGTTCGGGAAACCTATATTCCTTTGGAGTCCTATAGTCAACCTTTTAAATTGTGTAATTAATTTTACATCCTTGATCTATTTTTTCCTTTTGCAACCTTTGCAGTTCTTTTGAAAGCTTCAGTCTTCTAGTCAAGAAAACCATGGCCAGATTGTTAAAATATTCAGCTACCGTAGCAATGTTCCAGCCATCTGGAAGGATTTCTAATAGTCAGCAATTCGGAGTACGAGCAGCTAACGGTGAGACCTGTCTGGTTCCTGGGTATGTGCTGGCGGGGGCGGGGTCAGGAGTTACAGAAACACACCCCTGTTGCATGGTATAGCCATATTATGTAGAGGCATCAAACGATGACTAAAATTAGAGAAAAAAAATAAATCTCTCAAACTCTTCCTCTCTGAATTTCTTAGTGAATAATTTAATGTCAGAGGAATATGTCACTGTCGGCAAATGTTGCTGTTTATCCATAATACTAGGCTTTCTCCTTCCTATACAGGTTTCGCTTGTGTGGAACTAAGGGAAATGATATTCTCATCTTTGGTTCTTCATTCTTCCTAACTTAACCAATCACACACGTTGAGAGAGGTCTTGGAAATACACTGCTCTTCCAATCAAACAGCAGCATGATTACAACTTATCTTAACATTTACTTGTGAATATAATTTGTGTCTGAGTATTTTTTTTTCCACTAATTAAAACTGTGGGCCTTTACTTAGGCATTCCTTGTGCAAAATGAAGCTTTAAGAGGTGAACTTTATTGGAATAAAAATGGAAGCCTTAGAGCACCAGTTCACTAAACGGAAACCTGAAGGAGACCATTCCTTTCAATAGTTAAGCCTACACAGCACTAAATAAGTACAAATGCAGTCATCATCCCATTAATTTGATCAATACAGTCAACCAAACCATACACAGAAACCTCAATGTGATCAGAAGCACAGAAAATAGTCTGCATCAAATTCACAGGATGACTAGGCAACCTTTACATCTGCCCAGCAGGCAGAACCCTGCTGTCTACATATTGTGGCTTACCATCTTTTTAAATGGTGACATCATCACCTACTTATTTCTATGAGTACAATGAACAAGAGCCCAACTTCTATTGCTCAAAAGGCTTGTTTACAGAAAGATGACTTGAATATAACGTGTTTTCCTGGACCTTTTGACAGAGAAATAACACTTACACCATACTGTCTATGTTTCTTTCCCCATTAGTAACATATTAAACATCATCTGAACCCAAGATATGGACCCCAAGATAAGAAAGAACTAAGACCATAATTTGTCTGACTCCCTCAATTCATTGGTGAAGAAATGGACGTTCAGAAAGGTGAAGTAAATTGCTCAAGGACACAGGACGTTAATGACAGGACTGGGAAAGTCCAAGGTCTCTTCCAGGCCCATCATCATACTTTCTCCCATGGTAAGGCTTACTTAAGATTTCATATTATGCAGTGTCACATGTATATTAAAATAAATTTTTCTTCTCATAATATGGTGATATAGGAGATTAGGTTTAGTGACTATTCAAATAAACAATGGAAGTCATCTGTGTTCAGTCCCTAACCAGAGATCTTTTCTTGTCATTTGTCCCTTCTATGTGGCTTTGTGGGGTAAATGACAAACCTGATTAATTGAAGTGTAATATATTCCATTGCTTTCTCTAGAATTAAAAGTTGAAACAGCTTAGCTGTTTTAACATATATGCATTAGAGGTCAACTACATATGGATTCCTTTTTTTTTTTTAAATAGAAGAAAAATAAATCAACGTGGGAAACGTACCTTCTACTATAACATGAAAATCATGAATGGCTGATCCCAAGAAATTGTTGGCTGTGCAGCGATAGTTTCCTTTGTCCCGATAGGAGACATTCTCTATCTTCAAAGTTTTGCCATAATTTTCTTTTGTTTCTCTTCCCTTTGGTAAATCGCCTCCCATTTTGTTCCAATCAACCTGTGGAGTTGGTCTGTGAAACAATACATAAATGATAAACATTTATTTTAAGTGAAAAATAAAAAGTAAAGAAATCCACAGGACACATCCCTCACTGTGGTGCTTTCAGGTCTGCACTCAGAGTTCCACAGAAAAACATCAGGCTTCCCAGTGCACAGACCTGCCCACCACCATCCATGGTGAACATCAGGATTGGATCAAGTCTCTTTCATTGCAAGCTCCTTCACTAAGCTGCTTCCTCAGAAATCCTCTATTTCCTCTACTGAGAGGGCTAACTCCATGTAAGTGCTGAATAGATACGGTTAGATGAATGACAGATTACTGGGCCTGTAGAAATATTACAAGGTATTTTTCAAGTGTGCTATCTCCCTGTGGGTGGTTTGAAAGGGCCAGAAATAACGGCCCTCTTCCCTAGAAGAGTTTGAAAAACATGATGAAGTAAGGCCCAACAGCGAGCAGCGGGAAACTGTGGTACCCCCTTTAATCCTTATGAAGCTGATATTGGACAATAAGACTCAGATGTAGGGGCCCAACGTGCTGTCTGGAACAAGGAATAGCTCATTATAGGGCAAGGTGGGCTCTGCAGCACAGACCTGGCCACTCAGGTAGCTTTCCACCCTGATGGGGAATACACCAATAGAGGAATGAACCAAATCTCCCTTGCTTAGAAAGATTAGATCACCCAATCAAAACAAACACGTGATAAAAGAACAAAACAATAACCAGACTGATAACTTGTCACACACAAACACAGTAACATTTTTCCACCATATTTGGGTAGAAAACAAGAAGGAGGAATCAAGCCAGCTGCGTTTAAAACAGAAAAATCCCATCTCATGAAAACCAGACAATTGGGAGAAGTGGGACCCTCTAGACTTTTGTGATTTAAAAATGATGTGGAAAACACTGATGCCTGATTTTAACTGATGGATTTTTTTTTTTTTTTTCTCCTCTTCACTTGGGCTATATGACTGAGTGGAAGACACTTTTGTTGCTTTTATTGATGATTTTTTTTCCTTCCCACTATATTTCTTTTTATCATTAATACCTGAAAGTTATTGAGTATGTTCTAAATGTGGTCATTATTATCATCATTTTACCAGTGAGGATTCTCAAGTTCAAGAAGTTAATTTGCTTAAAGTCACTGGGGTAATAAATGACACATTAGAACTTGAATTTGCCTGACTAAACTTGTTCTTTTGATCAATGTGTTCTATTTTATTTGTGCTTTTCCAACTCTTTTTTTTTTTCCTTTCTAACCACGTATTCTTGGAATATAGGCTTGTAGGGAACTTAGTTACTAGTTAATAATTGAACAATTCATATTGTCTGTGTCAATTATCTTAAATTGTATTGTTAGGAGGTGGTTAAACTAATTCAGTTATTATGCAAAAAATATGAGAGGTAAAGATGAAGGTCTTTTACACACAGCTAGTCTCTTCTCCTTCCTTCGAGGCTCAAGTACTTATCAGCCTTACAGATCTGGAACCACTACCTTTTATTTTACCAGGATTACGGTCCATGGCACACTTCTGCAGGAAACAGTAATGATGCTCAGACAGGCAGTTGTGAGAGTATGTTAGCCGGTGGCTTCCCAAGCACACCACCCAACAGGATGCATAACCCACGCCTCCTAACTGCTTGCTTTGCACTCCATCTGTCAAAATGGCCATTTGCCAAATTACAGGGTGCTCTGGACCTCAGTTGCTCCAAATCAGGAGTTTTTCGTGAGTCCATGCTTTAATAGTACAAGCATCTCACCTGCTGTAAAATCTTTTTTTTTTTTTTTTTTTGGTTAGGCCTTGGAAACCAGTCTGATCCTCTAATACCTATTCTTTGAAAGAACAGGATAAAATGATTATCTGTAAGTATCATATGACTATGAGACATAATTCATCTAAGGACACATCTATACCATTGCAAGAACATCCAGCGATATCCTTGCTAATTTTTTTCTTTTTTTTAAATTTAATAAGCATTTACTAACAGCACTAGAACAATAAATTTTTGAAGGAAAATATATTGCTTAATCCATTTTTATACATAAATATACACCATGTCATCATCTCAAGCTCTTGTTCAGGTCTTTGCCCAGCCAACTTTAATTCTTATACTTCCTCTGTTTGCAAAAGAATCGTACGTAGCTTAAACTCGTGAATTTACAAAACAGAGAGAAAAGAGAGAAAATTTGAGCCCAACAGTCAGCAAAGGGAATTTGCCTTTAATCCTACTGAAGCTTTCACAGGGTGTGACTGAGTGTGCACTGGCCCATGAATATGGTCTTTTCCACTGAGGGACTCACTGTCTGCACTTCTTCTGGGGAAGGAACGCTTTTCTTTTCTGAATGAAATTCACAACATCATTTTAACTATTCTCAGTTTCCACCTTACAGAATCTGTAGAATCTGAACCCTTTCCCTGTGAAAGCCTTCCCATTTTACTTAATAGTATCAATATTTTCATTATTAATAGCCATTTTCTGAAACATCTACTATAACCCACTTCTTTAGATTCAGGGGTAATGCCATCCTTTGTTCATCCTGGCTTTAACTGAACAAAACAGTTCATTTGCTTGAAATATGCCAAAGAAGTTAAATTTAGAGAGAGTTTAGGAGACAAATAGGATCGAATCCCAGCCTCCACTTCATACTAAGTGTAGAGAGGTGAATTCAACTCTCTGGCCTGCATTTGCCTAAGCTGCAAATGGGAATAACTGTCATGAGAAACAGTGAGGATAAAATGAGCTAATGTACATATGCCAATGCCTAGAGGGATGGGATAGGGAGGGTGGGAGGGAGACACAAGATGGAGGGGATATGGGGATATAAGTATACGTATAGCTGATTCACTTTGTTGTACAGCAGAAACTAACACAACAATGTAAAGCAATTATACTCCAATAAAGATGTTAAAAAAAATGAGCTAATGTATGTAAAGGGCAAAACGTACCGCCTGACACATAGTAAAGAGGACAATGTCCTTGTTATAGTTATATTTGTTACGGCACTTTAAAACTTCTAAGGAGAAAATTTTTCAGGTACTCTAAAAGTTTTACAATGTATCACCTTCACCTGAAAGGCAACAGGTCAGCCAGGATTCCCAACCCAAACCCACGATGAGTAAGAAGAAACCACTTCAGGTGAAACGCTTCTGACAAGGCATCAGGCATCCTCAAGTTCCCGAAGACAACACATATTGACGTTCACTTTCTTCTTCTATATTGCTCCATGACATTGCATTTTCCAAAAAGCACGTGAGAGCCTTTCTATTATATTGAAGACAATCCATATAGTTGCCGGCACACTCAAGAGGTAAGTTATAGCATTTGTGAGAAATAGGAAAAAAGGATTACTGACATATTCTCCCTGCCCAAAGAGTCAACCAAGAATAGTGACGAACTCTGAAAGAATTTAATTTCTACCACTATAAACGCATATGTATAAGAACAAAAGAGTAGGCAGTTACCAACATGATTCAAACTGAACCTGAGTCTTTCATCTCCTCACATAATACAGAGACCAAATTCCCAAACAGAGGCCATGTCCCTGCACGTCTAATTAATTTACGATCATACACTTTGGCAATTTAAGACAGATAAGCAACCTGAATATTTCTGCTGGATGGAAAGAGAAATTTACAAAGCTTAGGGGTTGTAAAACCATTAAAATCTGCTCCTTTTCTTCATAATCCAATTTAAAACCACCCATTCAGAATATACGCTGGATTATGAATGAGTATGAACTTCAAACTTTAGTCCATGAACCAGACGCCCAGCTATGCAAAGCCCTTAGTTTACGAACTGATTATGTAAACTTGGGTGCTAGGAAGGTGGAATGTATTTTCTCATGGTATTCCCAATGGCAGGAATGGGTATGTGGTGGTAAGCATAGAAGGATGATGATAGGAAAAAGGTGACCTTGTATGACCAAGTATTAACTAAGATGGTCCCTGTTTACGTTGACTTACGGTAGTTACTCAATAAAGTCACAATTTCAAGAGGTGACCAAGCGAAGACTCCTTAGCCTTTACTTGGAGGATTTGGAAAAGTGTTATTTCTTCAGTCGTGAAAAAAGTGTGGTTCATGAGTTCTGATGTAAAACTCTCTTAAATTGCATGATCTGGACCTGCTTGTGTGCAAAGGACAGGTGGGTGAAATAACAGATAAACAGGGCTCCGTGGAACCTGAAAAGACATTAACAAGCAGGGGCAGGACAATACAGCAGAGAGACACAAACCTTGCACTAATAGTGATGGGCAGACTCCTTATCAACCTCATGCTCTAAGGATGGCATCCCACTGCTGACTGAGCCAAGGAGAATGCTGTCACTGACACCTCCATTCACACTTTCACCAACTGACCGAGAGATCTAATTATAAATCAATCTCAGTCACAGCCTGAAATCTGCAGAATGAAGTGCAGATTACTTTCTCCAGGGATGTAGTAACAGGATTTTTTTTTTTAAAGAAATCATTTTTAAAGATGCATGCAGGCACACCCTTCACTGCTACCTTATTCTTTACAGAACACAACGGAAAAAATCAGGAACGGGGTCAAGTTACTCACAGGCCTTCAGCAAAACACTCGAGCAGCAGGGTGTCCCCTTTGAGGATGGTAACGGACGACTCACTGCCACTCTCCGGAGAAGGCAACAGTAGTCTGGGTTTCCTCTGCTTGATTGAATTCGCTACAAAGCAGAACAGAAAAGGCTCAGATTTTTTTTTTTCCAAACTAAGAAAAGTAAACTCCTTTGGCACTCAATCTTTCTTAAAAAATATTTAACCATATGGACCTATGTGTGTGTATGTATATTTACACACACATTTTAATTTATTTTCACACATTTACTTCACACGTTTTTCACACATTTTAATATACTCCCATTTAAATAGATTCCACTCATACCACGAAGCATGGGTTGCCCTTCAGATGCATTAAGTAAGTGTTGCATCAAGTTTTATGAAGGTTATGATTTAACCCACATCTTCAAATTCAGAAGTTCAAACACTGTTCAAGATAATTAGTTTCTTGATGAAAGCCCTTAAGTTAATTGACAGTCAATGGTTTTATATTCTACATTTTAATCATACATGTTCATGTTTGATGGCCATGTGTATTTTTCTTGAATTTAAATGTGCCTAAATATTTGACAAGCTTCCTGGGCCCTGCACCCAGAAATTCTGATTCAGGAAGCCTGTGGTGCACACCAGGCATCTATGAATTTATCAAGCTCTTTAGGTGACTCTACTTGCAGTCTCAGGCCCTCAAAGACAAACACTGTTGTAGGAAAGACTCAGAAGCATTCTCAGTAACTGGGTAAGGAAATGTTCCATTTCTTATTTTCCTAAGAATACTTTCAAATACAATGGAAAATGAGGAAACTTCCATTTTCAATGCAAACTTTGATTTCATTTCCAAGTGTTCACACAAATTATGTTTCACATCCAATATCAATGTAATTTGATGCGATATGCAAAGAGTAAACAGGTGACGTGCTGTTGTCAGAGTAGAAGAATGAAAATTACTGGCAGCTCTGTGTAGCCTGCTATAGCTTCCTTCCAAGTGTTTATTTCTTGAAAAATAATTTTGCACATGTAGTATGTGCAATGATTTTTACTGACTGCTGGAAAGATATGACAATATATGTTTGTTTTATTGACCTCAAAGGAAATGATGTTGGCCATATATACCTAGTCAGTCCATTTTCAAACTGAGGGTGTACCAAGAGGAGCCCTTATCCAGCCCTGCCGATGTTACTGGTATATTAGATATCTAAGCATGGAGGGTTCAATGCTGGTGCCAATTTTAAAAGGAATATTTGTCACATTCAAACAAATGTTTCTTTTCTTTACAAAAAAACAGCCTACTATATAATTCAGGTTTACTCAGCCATCTTCCATAGAACACGACTGTGGTAAGTGCTCTATGGGAAACACAAAAAAATAAAAACCTTTTCATAGACAAATGAGTTTGGAAAATGCTGCAACCTATATTCTTTCTCAGTGAGTCACAATGGACAGTTGTATATTAAGTACTCCAAGAGGTCTTGCACGGAAAATAACCATCTAACTTTCTTACACCCAACGCTTTCCCTATGTCTGTTACACTCGACCAGTCCTTTTTCCTTTTCTTCATGTAACAGCTCTGAACCAAACTGCTGATCAACCAGGAGAGACATTTTGGGAGACCTATAATAATTACTCCATTAAAAATGTGTTATATATGTGTATTTACTTATGTTAATTATATCATCTATAAGTATATAGGTGTATTTATATAGTTATGCATTTATAAATATCACTCCTTTTTACATATATTTAATGGGGATGGGAGGAAATAGAACCCTCTACGCTAAGGAGTTTTCCTTACTAAGAATATTAGTATTTTAATAAACTCACAACGGTATTAAAGGAAAAATTCAAATTCTAAGATGACAATGAGCTACCGTAGGTGAAAATAAATGTCAACATTCTGCACGTCATCAACTTACCCTTGGAACCAATTTCTGTGGATGAACTCGAGTCATTAGCATGCTTTACTGAAATAAAAAAATGGAAGAAAAAAACTCACAAACATAATGGTAGATGCAGATATCAAAACAGAATGAAAAGCCATAGTTTTCTCTTAGAAAAATTACAAAATGAGATATAACCATGCTTCACTAGAAAAGCACCTTTGGGGATATAGTTGAAAAACATTTATAACGAGCTTAATCTTGAACTACTACAGATGAAATCCAGGTGGAAAAGATACAAATTATAGCTCCATTAAAGAGAACTGAGGTTGCCAAAAGGATGCTATAGTGAAGCCCTGGCATAGTGAATCTACACACAATGATGAAAAAATTATGAACCAAATTAGACAATGGAATGGTCATGCCAACTTTTGACTCCACCAGAGCCAATTACTCAGTCAGTGAACTGCTGGAGATTATCTCTGCCCTTTGAATCTATGGTTCTTTCTCCCACTAATAAGGACTGTTTTCAAATGTAGGAACCCAGACTGGCATCTGCAGAATTAACTAGGAAAGAGGAGCAATTCAAATAAGTTTGCCAATTTGGGAAGGACAAAAAAGCTTGATGTGATAAAAATCGTAATACTGCTTCTTTTTATTTTTGACTCTGTTCTTTTCTTCCACATTGTCAGCCTGCCGGTTTATCCAAAATCACAGAGATCCAGAGCCTGAGACTTGCTTAGAAAGTCCCTGGAATTTCCTCGTGTATTTCGCCCAGGGGAAATGACTAGACCTTCCAGACGTCAAGTGAAATACATTTGTACTGTGAATTGAGATTTGATTTTCTGGATGCAGGAGACAGAGCTACCGTCAATGTACAGCTGCAGATGTCTCTTTCATTGAGATGACATCTCTAGAGTTGAACTAAACACTGGTGGAAAATATCAACCCAGCTCTAACTGGCTTCAACCAGAATAAAATTATAGACACATTTGTATCCCCCATTCATGCTGGCACGAGAAATTATTTGGACTTACAACTGTTAACTGTTAGTTTCATAGGCATTTTCTGCACGATAGTCCTTAATCTTGGGAATGCAGCAAAGCAACAGTAATCATTCCGACTGTCTTTTTCTTCCACATTTGCAAAGTACAGATCTCCCTTTTGGCTCATGTATACTCTTTCATCTTGTTCGATGTGTTCTAATTCTGGAAAAGAAATATCTTGTCATTAAAAGGGGCAACTGTCCTTTATCATGTCTCATCTCCTTTTTTCATTATCCTTTCCTTTATATTAATTTTATTTTATTTTTCATGTCGGCTCTTCCTATTCCTCTCAAGTCTGGTCTTACTATAAAAGCAATTAGTGAGTAAGAAGTAAAATACAAAAAATAACAAAACCCTTGGGAGTGCACTTATCAGTCTGGGCATTCTACCTCCCCTGACCATCCAGGACTCTACCTGTGCTTTATGGGTCTGCACTGGCTTATCTGAAAACTGGTCCAATTCAGATAATGGCCTAATTATTACTCTTATTTTATTAGGATCATATATCTTTAAAACAAATTTCCACAAAAGTGTGTCTGAGATATTAATCTCTCTTCCATGGATGCAGCCTGGAAAGTTCTAAGATGAACGGAATCTGCAACTTGGGCTGCAGCCAAGAGTAGCTTCTTTTGCTTTCTTTCAAATGCTGTACGATTATTAATTTTCTCTGTGGGACACGATGGGAAAACATTTACAGAGCGCTGCTAAGGCACATGCCAGAAGTAGGCTTTACAAGAAACTGGAATTCCAACTCAAGAATTGGTAAAAGTTTTTGACAAATTAAACACAAAAGTTAATACTAATTTCTATGTGTGTCACTGTACGAAGTGGGTACAACATTATTAAAAGAGAAATTTAAAGCTAGCAACACAGATACAAGCCATCCTCAGTTTTGACATGGATAATATCCCAAAGGTAAGTAAATTGTTTGAAATACCAAAAGTATTTCCTTCATAGACATACTTTATCACATCAATAAAATAAATCCTCTACTCTTTCCAGATATGACAAAATCAAGAAACATATTTAGTGGTTTTCTAGTGCTTTCATGTGTATTTAGAACTTAGAGAAGACAACAGATAGAAATAGTTTTTAAAATCTACTTGATTTCACATTGACAACCATATATTAATTTTTTATCTTTATGTTAGTTATCAGTATGTTAGTTTACATGATGCATGAAATTAAAATGTCCCCTTATGGATACAACAGAACATTACTTACCAATATTCATCCAATAAATGTGTAAAGGTGGGAGGCCTTTGGGAGGGTTGCACGGGAGGACAATTGGATCACCCTCCTCCACTTCAAGAGGGTCAATTTTTTCTTTTGGGAATTTTGGAACATCTGGTATAAAAAATCATTTAAAGACATTATTTAAAATTTATGTTACAAGTAATGTTTTAACGTTACAAGTAATATCTTAAAGCGTTCTTTTTAAAAATTAGAGCATTTTTAATAAATTCAACACCCCAAATCTTGGTTCTCGTATCTCTCCTGCAGAGGAAAATACTGTTAAAAATATGTGGTGCATCCTTATACAACCTTAAAAATATTTCTGCATCTGTAACTGTAGACAACAAACGTTTTTGCTCTGACATCAATAAGGCAACAGTATGCTTGTGCCTATTTCTCTGTGCAGAGATGTAAGCTGTGAGTCACAGGAGTTGCTCGTTTTAAGTTTTGATAGATAAGGAATCTTTTTTCTCCAAACCCTGTGATTTATTTTTAGGGAGATACTTATTTTCTGTCTTTTGCTTTATTGTAAAGCCCTTGAATGTGATTGGCAAATATTCCATTCAGAGCATAATCAAACTAAATAAACAATTCAAAGCCCACGTGGGGAAAACAGTATGAATGCAATGAAAAGCCAAACATGATCACTATATGTGGCAGACAGAGTCATTCACATTGAAATCACTCTCAGTAAATGAAATATTAAGTGAAATGGAATTGATGTAGGAAAGGAGAGTTTGCAGTATTTCAGCATATTGTTTCTTTCCCATGCTGGAATCAATTTCCTAAAAATCAATGCATTGGGACTATAAGTCACAACTGGGTAGAAGTTGAAATCTGACACCAGTGCTTGATGTTCTTATGAAGTGATTTATAAAATAGTTTTAGGAATATTCAAGATATATTCTTCCTCAACATTATTTGTACCTTTCCACTTTGTTATGGGAATTTGTGTTATAGAATTACTCAGACTCTGATGGACGAGAAGGACCTTAAGAAGGTACTTATAACCTTCCTGACCTGATGGAATTTATTAGCAGGTTTTCCGTCTCTGTATTTCATTCTTAAATTATGGTTCACAAAAGATTATCATTATTCTTGGGAGTCTAAAGATATACTCATTCATTGTAAAATTTCTTCTTGAGAAGCTTCGTGCAGTTCCTGTATATTTGTTCCCTTGAGCCTCACCCCCTAACCTAACTCTTTAGTGATTGAGGGAATTTGCTGACATTTCTTATCGATGCACTAGCTGGTTACAGTGAATTGCTTTTTGTCTAAATTCAAGGACCTTTCAAGGCTTAACACTGCAGGGGGCAGTGTGGTTATTACACTGCCTTTGCCAGTTCAAAAGGCAGGCATCAGTCATGTGACAGTCCTCAGTGGATTCCCTCATGGTCAACTCATTGTAACAGATTTCTCCTGGTGAGTCTGGAAATACATTTGAGATGGTAACTATATTGGAATCATCCTTTTGCTCTAGGTAGCATGAAATTTCCATCAAAAAATGGGAAAGAATGCTGAGTACGTTCCCTACCTCTACCTTGTAGATAAAGTATCAATACCACCTATTTGGTAAAGACTTAGCTTTGACGGACAAATGTTATGCAAGTCATTTTGCAGAAAGTATACCTTATGCAAGTAATAGAGTAACTTACAAAACTAGTATGTACCCTAAGCTCCAAATTCAAATCACCTTTTACTGAAACTTGCTATAACTGAAGCCCGGTGTTTGCTGGTATTGAAGTTAGCTGTGTTGCATGGCAGTTACTGAATCTGTTTATACACAGATACGAGCAGCAAAAGAGGAAGGGAAACATAGATTAGGAACTGGAAGGAGCACGTAATCCTGTTCTATAACCAGCAAACTTTACAGTGCCAAATATGAATATACAGTTTTCTGGGTGGTGTCTATTGTAAAGTAGCTAATGAAGTTGCACAAAGCCCTAACTGGAAAGCCTCCTCTTCAGTAAAAATTTAATAATTCAAACAGAGAGTATCGCCAGTGAAGCACTATCATCTTGCATTAATTAAATCTACATTATAAAATTCTAATTACAAAAATGTAACTACGTTATTCAACTGGCTTCCAAGGCATCAATAATAAAATAAAATAAAATTCAGAAGTCTACAAAACCTTTATCACACACACACCATAAATGTTTGGAACAGCTTTAACCAAAGATGAAATTAATACCTGGAAACAAGGAAGAATATTTATATATTTAATAATTTAAGGTCTAAGAATAAACACTGTAAAGGACATAAATTTGTCAGGTTTTCTTAAGTCTTACTCTTTGACTCTGAAACTATTTAGCGAGCCTGATGCAAAGCTAAAAAGTGAACATGTTAACATCCACAGATAAATGTGAAATTTAATTACTCCAACTTAACAGCAGGCATGAAGTTAATTCAAATAAAGAAATGAGTCTATTTAAAAATAACTCCAACCAATGACTTTTGCTAATTGTGTTTCTCTGGTATAAACATTAGCATTGTTGAGTCTGGACAGATGCAATACTTTAAAAAATGAATTGTAAACAATTGTTTTTCTTTTGCGTGAGCCTACTACCCTGCTTTAGCTTACCAAAACATTTCAAATAAGTGCTCCATCATCACCAAAAACAAAATAATTTGTGTTTCAGTAAGACTGGACTTGACCATGGAATGGTCTCTTTGAAAAGGGATCAGAACCAACTTCGACATCAGCATCTACCTAAGTAGGGCTTTAAAAATGTTTGGAAATCCCATAATAATCAAGTCTAGATGAAGCTATAAACATTTTGTCCCTATCAGTGTACCTGCATCAGAAAATCAAGCAAATCATAGCACTCATCTCTTGACTGTTCTCCAGTAACTTTCCACATTTATTATTCAGTGTAGCAGACAGATTTCTAGTAACAACTCCAAGGGTACAATTTCCTGAAAACCCATCTAGCATGAAAAACCTTTCCTAGAGACAAAGTAGCTGCATGCTAGTCTTCTTATTGGAGCTATCAACGCATGGCAAACCTGCAAATACAAACTCTCTAGGGGCTCTACAACTTGAGGTGCTGACAATTGGTTTTGAAACTCATCATCTTAATTCTTTCAACTTAATATACTGAAAAAAATAACATCTCTGTACTTGAAATACAGAAGACTTCTGAAAAAAGTATTTTTTATCTATAGGATAGCCTACAGGATAAAACTAGGCTCTAGCCCAGACACTAAAACTAATAGCTATGTAGCTTCAGACCAATATCTTTACCCTTCTGTGCCCCCTTTTACTTTTCTCTGGCATCCTAGAATCCTTCCAACTCATCTCTCTGGGGTCCTCAAAAGTCTCACTAGGTTAGAAATTTCTTAAGAGCAATCTGTAGAGTCCCACCATTCCAACACACTTAACGGTAAAGAACTGTAATGAAATGGCATCAGAGTAATTTAATTAAATACAAATCTTTCTAACTAATCACTTCAATGAAAAGATACTGGTGACTTAACCACCGTCAAGTTATGTAAACTACAGATTATCTTTCTCTGGCACCCAAAGAATAAAATCAAATCTCCCTATATTCTCTACCTCTCTGTGAGTCTGATAATCACTGCCAAGGTATGTTCAACAAAGAAGCATAACGCTTTCTAACTCATCTAGAAGATGTGTCAACAGAATGATCAAAGCATAGGCAACACTGTGTAGCATCGCGTCATACACTGCTCTGGAGCCAGCTGCCTAGGGCTGAATCCTGGCTTCATCACTTACTATGTGACCTGAACCTGTTACTTAATGTGCTTCAGTTTCCTCACTCATAAAATGGAAACTGTCATGACACCTAATACATTGATTTGCATCAAAGTTTAAATAAACAATTTCATATAAATCAATTAACATAGTGCCAGGCACTTAAAAATCACTCGGTATATGTTGGCTCTTATTCAAATGTTTTCACTTTGCATGGTACACCCAGCCACATTGTACAGAGATGAGATGGGCAAAGAGACAAAGAGCTTTCCTTTGCTGCTGTTTCTGGTTTTTCGTGTAGCCTGTATCATAACAACTTCTGCAATTTTATGCAACTATTTGGAATTAACTTTATTAAAGAAACTAGGGAGGGGGCCAGAGGGAAGAAACACTATATATTTCATGGAGAACCTATGACTTGTTTAATGAATTATTCTGTACTACCCTTCCTATGCCAAAGAACTTTATCTATTTTGACTTCTCACTGTTTACAGGACTGGCCTGGAGAGTTTTTGAGTGTGTTTCATTTCCCTTGAATGTGCTCGGCAAATTGCTTACAGGCTGGCACCGTTATCATGAATGCATGCTACTGAGCTCACATGCTGCATCACCCTTAACTCCAGTCTCTGTCTGCAAAGAGATTTAATTGATTCCCATTTCCCATGGTGTACCCCATTAACCCACTTAGAAGTACAGAGAAATAACATTGCCTTTCAGTCTATGAATTCACAGTAAGGAAGGACAACCAATTCAGCCCATTTCATTCTAGTCATTCACATACTCTGACGGATGAGAGCAAAATCCTGGGCCTTAATTAAACCTTTAAAACTCTAAGTTGCACTCTCAACTGAACAAATTGATCTTCTTTGGTTGGTTTGCATATATTAGTAGAAGAAGTTAACATATGCTACTGGACCCCTGCTTTTGCTAGCCCTCCCAAATCAGAGCAGTAAATAGCCAAGGTATGTCTTAAGGAAATTGACCTGAGGAATCTGAGGAAGCTGTACAAAGGTAGAAACCCAGCACATTAAAAATTCAAGTCGGTTTCCATTAAAACAGTATACAGATGATTTCATTCCTAAGCCTGCCATTTCTTACATTACTTTAATAGTGTGTAGATATTGCATTATTACTTTTATTCATTCTCTTATTCTTTAGTCTATGAACTAATAAGTCAATCACTGATAATATGCATTCATGCAGCATCAAGACAATGTAGAGGAGGAAGAATAAGACAGGATGCTATCTTTCTCACTTCTAAGCAACCTGATTAATCATGTAACACTCAAAACACTCCCCCAAACAGTAAATAATGCTTTTAAAATTCCATCGAATTTACACATGGATATTCCTAACACTACTAATTATTGCTAACGTTTCTTCTTGTAATAGTTAAAAGTTAGAAACAATCCAAATGGCTATCAACTGGTGAATGGATAAACAAAATGTGGTATACCTGTATCATGGAATATTATTCAGCCATAAAAATGAACACACTACTGATTTATCCTACAACATGAACACATCACAAAGAACAGGCTAAGTGGAAGAAGCGAGATGCAGAAGATCATATATTGTATGATTCCATTTACAAGACGTGTTCAGAAAAAACATTTATAGAGGCAAGAGTCAGACTGGTGATTGCCTGGGGCTGGGGCTGGGGCGAGAGAACACCTACAAATGGGCACAAGGAATCTTTTGGGGATGATGGAAATGTTCTAATACAGGCTTTTAATGATAGTTATACTAAAAATTTTTTATGAAAAAAAACCCTGATTGTGTACCTAAACACATAAAATTTATGATGTTCAATAATACTTCAAAAATTATTTGAAGAATCCAAGGTAAGGAAAATTAGTATAGGCTAAGACGGACTGAGAATGCTAAGTGGAGAAGGCTGATCTGTGCCCTGAAGGATGGATAGTACTGAACAGCCAAAACAATTATTTATAGCATCCTTTTAACTCCACTGACGTCTGTCATAATGAAGGCAAGAAAACAGCTCATGTTCTCCCCAGACCCACTCACCACACCCACAGGATTTAAGTTTCTTCGTACAGGCTTTGTTTTGTTCACTGCTATATCTCAAATTACTAGAAGAGTGTCTGCCACGTGAAGGGAGCTTAATAAAGATCTGTTGAATAATTCACTAACTCTCCATGCCATATCTTGGAAAACCCATTTAGTTAAATGATTTTCCCCATGTTTGAAAACAGCACGTTGTGTTTGGTTGGTTGGTTTTCTTTTACTCTTTCTTTTTTCAGCAAACTCAACTGCAATTTTGTTAAAAGCAGAAAAGTAAACATTGTGTATAAAGGTCTGTTTGTAGGGAGTAATAACCAGATTTTTAGCTACTGTACTTGTGTTCAAACTTAGGTGGATCAAGCCTTTAAGGTTGGTCTAAAGAAAAGTTTAAGAAATGAGAGATACAAACTCTAAAACTCAAATTACAAAGTTTAATATAAAAGAAGAATCAATTCTTTACAGCTTAAGAGAAGAATCAATTGATAAAGGTCGTAGGAAGCTTTAAATGGTCTCTGATTTATAAACTCCTAAGAATTGGGGTGGCAGTCCTATTCAACATGTAAATGATTACAGAAAGCTGTTAGATGATGAAGTAATTTCAGGAGGGGCTGGAAATGATGCATAAGAAACCCAATTTATTTTGCTCTTTTCTATAGCAGCAGAAAAGATGGAGCAATTACCCACTACATAGCTCAGATTCAACTCTTCATCTCTTAACTACAATACTAGCAGATTCTGGCCAGAATTATCCTTACGTTGTTCATGTTTTCACTTGGTCTGCTTAGATAATGAGAGAAAACATTTTTTTTAAATCCTCGTTGTAGAATCTTATACTAAAGTGTGCCATTTCTTTCTCTGCAATAGGTCTAGCAACTGCCTTTTTCCTTTGTGTTTCCATAGCAACCACTAGAATTCAGGTTAGGGATCACCCTCATGCCTTGTCTTCTACAACAGATTTTTAACATCTCCCTTTCTCTCCCTCTCTCCCATCTTATTTCACTCAATTAGATATATATTGTATAGTTACAGTTCTATGTTACAGACTATAGTATAGTTATATAATATAGACTGTAAGTATAGCTGTATAGTTATAGTTACATGATTTTATGATTCTCAACCAGTTTTCTGACCCAGAATTCATGAACATTTCCTACTATCATTTCAAACCCAAACTCCAGAGGCCAATTTTCAACACTGTATGCCACTGCTCTGTCCATTATTATTCTATAATATCACACTTAATAACCGAGAATATCTAATTAAGACAAATCAGTATGCTACATAATTATTAATTTTATATATATTAAAAGGTCATTTATAAAATAAATGTAAAGAATAAAAAAACAGAAATACAACACTCTACCTACCACCCATCATAAGAAAAACATAAAATCACCATTATCTTTCTGTTTGGTGCAGATCCTACCCCTTCCCCATTCCATCAGAAGTAACTACCGTCCTAAATTTTGTTTTCATCATTTTCTTGCTTTGCATTATAATTTTACCACATGAAATGATACTCCTGAACAATATGCTATTAATTTTTACATATACTGACCGACCTTAAATAAATAAAATCACCCTTTTTTTCTAAGATTTACTTTTATTGTTCAACATATTCTTAAGGTTCATCAATTTTCACTGCTGAGTAGTAATTCTTGTATGAATATACCACAATTATTTCATTCTATCACGAAAGAACTTAAGTTTTTTCAAGTATATTTAAAAAATACAAACAGTGCTACCACAACTATTGCTGGTGCACGTGGGTAACGGGCATGTGCACGTGAACAAAGAAATGGAATTTCTGGGTCATAGGTGAGAACTTCTTTAATTAAGGAGGCAGTGACAAATATTCTCCACAGTCCAAGCAGTAAACTATTCTCATCAGTGGTGGATACGTGTTTTGGTAGCTGCACATTCCCACCTAAAATTGTTACTCTCAGACTTTGTTATATTTCCCAATTTTGTGGGATCAAATGCTTTTATTATTTGAGTTACAGTAAATCTATTTCTGATTACTAATGATATTAAAAGTATTTTCATATTTTTATTGGTCATACCAGTCTGAGGTGCAAGTTCATGTCTTTTACCACTTCATTTTTTGTTTTTTTCTGAGGATGGTAAAATTATTTATAAATACATTAGTATTATGTTTAGTTATATTCATTGGCCATGATTTTTTTTTTCTGGGTTGTGGCTTACCTTTTCCCTTTCTTCCTAGGGTCTTTTGATGAAAAGGGAATCTAAAAATCAAATGTAGTCAAATTATCCTTAATGGAGATTTAATTTGTCTTAAGTAATCTTTCTCTACCCTGATGTCATAAATACTTTGTCTGAATCACTTTCTAAGTTAAAAATTTTTTTTTCCTTGCAAAGTTAAGCCTTTAATCCACTTGGGATGTATTTTTTATATGATGTGACCTAGGACTTGAAATAAGTGTGTCTCTATATGGATAATCAGTTGTTCCATACCATTTAGGTGGAGGGAGGGAGGGAGGGAGGGAGGGAGGGAGGGAGGGAGGGAAGGAAGGAGGGAAGGAAGGAGGGAAGGAAAGAGGGAAGGAAGGAGGGAAGGAGGGAAGGAGGGAGGGAGGGAGGGAGGGAGGGAGGGAAGGAGGGAAGGAGGGAAGGAGGGAAGGAGGGAAGGAAGGAAGGAAGGAAGGAAGGAAGGAAGGAAGGAAGGAGAAGAAAAAGAAAGGAAAGAAAGAAAGGGAAGGGGAGGGAAGGGAAGGGAGGAAAGAAAGGAAGAAAGGAAGCCCATGCCAGCTCTTTCACACTACTTTCACATATATGAGGGCTGGTTTATGGGTCCTCCATGCTGTTCCACTGGCCCATTTGTCTAACGCTGTGCAAAACCATAGGCTTCAGTACATTTTACATTGAGTTTTACATTGAGTCTTGTTATCTGATAAGACCAACACCTCCTAACATTCTCCAGGTTTCTACCAAACCTTGCACTGTGTTCCTCAAATATATTTGGAAATCAAACTGGTCACGTTTCACAAACAGACAAACAAAAACCAAACTAGAGAGTTTTGACTTTGATTATTCTATACATCAAGTCATGAGGAATTCAACTTTTAGCTTTACTGAGTCTTCAGATCAGTGAAAAAGGTATTTTTTTCCACATCTATATCTTTTAAAAATGTTTTCCAATAAATATGTGTACTTTTAATACCTCCTTCTTGGATTTATTTTCTGCTTCTATACTATTGTTCCCCTTCGCTCTCTTTTGAAGTTTAACCTGTTATCTAAAGATAACTTATTAGGTAACAATTTTAAGATGAAAATGAAGGAGCTAAGATTATTAATTTCCATCACTTCTTTTCTAAAGTATTTTGAAGATGAAAAAAATCTCTCTCCTCATAATACTTTAGCTGCCTCAAGTCTGTTTTGTTAAGCATAATTTCTACTATCATCACTTCAAAATACATTCTATTTTCCTTTGCCATTTCTTATTTGGCCTTTGAGTTAGACATGTTTTAATTTTGAAAGATATAAGACTTTTTCTAATTTTCTTTTTAATACTGATTTCTCCATTGTATTTTGGTCATATTTACTTCCTAGCTAATATACCATCAAATATTGAAAAACATTCTACAGCTTTAGGTATAATGTTCGATACATGTTCATTAGCTAGAGCTCGTAAATGGGTTCTTTAAATCTTCTATGGGTTTTCTAATGTTTCCTCTGCTTGAGCTACCAAATAATGAAACAGATATGTTAGCATCTCTCATTACTATGGTAGATATTTCTCTCTCCCCTTGTAGTTCTTTTTCCTGCTTCAAACATTTTCGTATTATATATGCCTAGTACATTAATCTCCAGGAAGCCTTTATAAAATAAAGTTTATAAAATAAAGTCTATTTTGACTGATATTAATATAGCCATACCTACTTTTCTTTTGAATAGTATTTACCTAGTCAAGATATTTATTCAAGATATCTATTTATGTTTTCAAAAGATGGGACATGTTTTCCATCCTTTCAGTTTCAACAGTTCTATTTTCTTGTGATTTAGATGTGTTAAATGGTAAATACCTTATAGCTTTTAAAACATTTTGGAGCATTTAGTCTATCTACTTTCACCTTTAATGAGTGATATACTGAGATTTCTATAGTTTTTTCTTTCTTTTTCTCTCCTTTCTTGCCTTGTTCTTCCTCACACCACATAGTTTGATAATCATTCACATTTGCTCTGTACATTTAATGTAATTATTCTGTAAATTTTAAGATGCATATTTTACCTGTCAGAGTCTAAATTTGAGCTATATTCTCTCCTCTAGAAAAATATAGAAAACTTAAAGAAATTTAAACCCAGTTCCCTGTCCCAACTTTGAGGATAACACACAGACGTTTTTCATTATTTGTTTTTCCAAGGCTTGTGTACATTCTGCTCCTCCAGCATAAACCGTCCATATCCTGGAAGGTCTACGACTTTGAGTCTCTTCAGTGTCTAGAACTCTGCAAGAAGAAATTTCCAAATGGCAACTCTTGACAGTTTCATACCTAAGATTTTTTTCTGTAAACCCTTTGGTTAGAATCAAGTAGTGTTGGATACCTTAAAATCTGGGAAAATAAATGACCAAACTTGGAAGTCAGTCATCAGAGATCCCATGCTGCAGAGGCCAGATCTGATAATGAAGAAGTTGCTTACTCTTTGGGATAGTTATTGATAAATAACACTCTTAAGAGTAAAGGAGCTTGCAGTTTTCCATGATCATGATTTATGGAAAATATTACTACAATATACTAATCACTGGTTCTCCTCTCCTAGGGGGCACCCACAATATTGAACTTAAGTGGGCCCATGCCATTTGCTTTGCCCCCACCTAACAAACTGTGAGTAGAAGCTGCCTGTGTAACTTGTTGTTGGAAGCAACGTTCTCTGTCCTCCACTCTTTGACCTAGATGGCACAAGTTTCACATGGTGCTGACACAGGATGATGGGTACCTCCATTAGCTTGGATCGCCCAGTGGCTGCAAGGAGAACAGCTGCCCTGAAGAGCTGCCTGACCCACAGCAAACTGCATCATCAAGGAATAACCTTGGGTTAACACGAGGGCTTGGGGATTACTTGTGACTGCAGTATAATTTAGCCAAATCTAACTAATATATTTAACTTTATCCTATGAGGCAAAACAAATACTATTGTTTTCCCATGTTACATATATTATTACTGAAACACAGCAAAATTATGTTGTTTTCAAGGTCATCCACTTCTAAGCATCAAGATCTGGAAGACAATTTCCCTTATAAATAAAATATAAGGCCTATATAAGCTGATTAAAGGAATAATCTGTTATTTCACTGCAGCCCAGTATAACGCCTGCTAAACTTCATTAAAACATTAAATGAAATCTCTACTGTAATACTTACTTGGAACTATAAATTCCATTTCTTCTGACATAGCAATTCCCAGTTTATTAGAAGCAAAGCAGCGGTATTTCCCTTGAAAGTGAGATATGTGTCCCTCATTCGGGATCCTAAATGTTCCCGAGTTGTTGGATACAATTATCCGAGGGTCAGAGAGATCAAAAGGCTTGTCATCCTTACTCCACGAAAATCTGTAAGATAAAACTAAAACTAGTAATCCTGAAAAATCGTATTTCTTACTTATAAACAAATGTACAGAAATGAGGAAACAGATATTTTATAGTAAAAAAAAGTATATATTTACATATTTAATTGAATACAAAACAAAAAAGGGTCTCTGAAGAATCTGAGAAATCTTACAAACTCCTATAGACTGAAGGTTTATGTCCCCCTAAAATTCGTATGTTGAAGCCTAATTCCCATTGTAATAGTATTTGAAGGCAGGGCCTTGGAGAGGTGATTAGGTCATGAGGGTGGAATCCTCACAAATGGGACTGGCGTCCTTATAAGAGAGACCCCAGAGAGCTTTCTTGCTCCCTTCCATCATGTGAGGTTACAGGGGAAAGACCGCTGTCTGTGACCAGGAAGCAGGTCATCACCACACACTATATCTGCCAGTGACTTGATCTTGGTATTCTCACCTCCAGACCTGTTAAGAAATATGTTTATTGTTTAAGGCACTCAATCTGTGATATTTTTATTACAGCAGCCAGAATTGACTGAGAAACAAGCCGTGAAAAAGCTGTGATAACTGACAGGAAAAAAAGGTGAAAATAGGTTTTGTTCTGTTCTTTTTAAAGTTATATTTTAGAACTTTTCCAATTAGAAAGATAATGCAGGATCTTTACTAGTATTTTAGAGACTGCAATATTTGGAGACTAAAAAATATAAATATACAATACGTCTCTCTGTGTGTGTGTGCGCGTGTGAAGAGCTCACTCAAAATTCAAAAACACACAAACAAGTGCTATTAAATTTGGTCATATATGATCAATATTTTTGGACATAGCTGTAACATATTTGAGACCACAATGGATGTATAATTTTTCCATGTGAGTTTTTCCAATTATTACAATGTTACTAAAGACAGATTTTATTACATTATCTCCTGTCTTACAGTTACTATTTAACTTACTTAACCATTTCCATTTTTCCCTTTTATGAACAATTTTGTTACAAAAAACCCTACATATTTATTTTTGGGGGTACTTATCCAAATATTTCATTAGGTTAATTCCTTAAAAATGAAACTGATAAACCAATAACATAAGAAATATTTTATCACTTCTGATAAACATTGCAGAATTGTATTCCAGAAAAAACATACACAAATTCCTACCCCCATATGTAACAGAGTCACTTCTATGGACAAGGCTGTAAAAAGCCTTTTTTTTAAATCTTTATCAATCCAACAGATATATGACTTCCCAATTAAGATTTTATTTAGTATTTTATATATGAATTACCCATGCAAATTTAGATTTGCTTCAGGACAACACAGTCTTACATAATCTAATATTCTTTCAAAAATAACAAAATTTCACGAGACCCATATTTTTCTTCGGAGCATGCCTCTCTCCTGACAACAACTTTTAACTTCTTTTCTCTCTATATGTTTTTACTGCTTTTACTTACAAAAGAACACATAGAATCTGTTCTTTAAAATTCCAATACATTGACTAGGATAACTCCACATATTCAAAATTAAGCATTTCCAATTGGTGACATGTTATATCTTTCCATTCATTCAAGTTTTCTTTTATCCTACTCTGCAATGTACATGCTAAACAGTTCATATTACATTTTGTTGATATTGCTGTTACTATTGAAATTGCTGGATTTGCTCCTTTTACTATTGTGATGGGATATTTCTTTCTTGTTTTCTAATATTTTGTTTTGTATAGGCATTTAATTACACCTTGAAAAAAGAATAATGATTGACTGTTTAATTCGTATTTGTAAAATCTTGCTTTTTGCCAGTGAATAATGACAATTTAACATGTTAATGATTCACTAATAATTTTTAAAATATCCAATTATCAGGCAATAAAAATGTTATTCACATTACAATTTTAAATAATCCTGATCAGGTAAATCAATAAAGGTATGTAGGTTTGCTTCCCAGAATCATTTAGAACTTTAAAATCTTTTTTTTTTTTAACTTTTATTGGAGTATAGTTGCTTTACTATGTTGTATTAGTTTCTACTGTACAGCTAAGTGAATCAGCTATACGTATACATATATCCCCTCTTTTTTGGATTTCCTTCTCATTTAGGTCACCATAGAGCACTGAGTAGAGTTCCCTGTGCTACACAGTAGGTTCTCATAAGTTGTCTATTTTATACATAGTATCAATAGTGGATATATGTCAATCCCAATCTCCCAATTCATCCCACCTCCCCCCTCTTCCCTCCTTGGTATCCATACATTCGTAGAACGTTAAAATCTTGAATTCTCCCCACATCTTTTCCCTCCTTAATCTCAATACACGCACATTTCTTTCTCTCCAAACTGGGAGGTACTTAGAAAAAACTTCATCAGTGATTACAATTACCTACAGTAACAATTGTTTCTAGATAGTAATATCCCACGTCATTTGTATGCTGCCATCTAGGATGAGTCGACATTGCTATGACAACTTAAAATATATCAAGTAACAACCTATTCACTGAATACAATATGGTTACATTAAAAGACATGCAATAATAACTATGTATAGAATATCATTTATAAATATACTAACTTTGGCTTAATAAATGCTACCTTTCACTCATCAGAATAAAGTATCTTCTGTTTTCTAGCTATCTTGTTCACTCATAAGGTAAAGAATCGTTTAATATTTCCACAATGCCAAAGTCTATGCTAAGTATTTAACGTAAGACATTTTATGATAAAAGTAATTTTAACCGGCAAAAGAACATATGTAAATAACCAAACTTTATTTTTATAGACATGGCTATCATTCATTTGGAAATCTTTACTTTCAATCATATGTAGACTTATAGTCCAATAAGCTTATACTGATTAGAGTAAAAATTAATATAAAGGATTGTATACATTTAAACAATTATTTAGTTTGAAGGAAATACTCACGTTGGTTCTGGATTTCCCTTAGCTTCACATTCAATTTGAAAATACTCATCAAAAGGAAAGGCAACTTGTACTTTTGACTGTTTTATGATTGTTGGAACCTGTTGAACTAAATATTAAAATATGTATTTAAATAACATGCTCTCCAATAATTGGGTGTAGTTTAGCTGCAACAGAAATACTTTGAAATAAGCACACTTTCTATATTGGTAAGTACAAGGATTATAAAAGAATGAAAATTATCGAACCTCACTTCCTCTTTGCAAAATGTATTTAGCTGTAGGGAATATACTTCACTGCCATCAATTCATGTTGCCATATAACTTATTTAATGCCAGAATAACGTAACAGTGTAACAACTTTAAAACATCTATGTTTAAATTATTGACATTTCATCTATGTTGATGTGTTTATACAGTTTTACTTGGTTCGGTCATTGACAATTCTGTTTTTTATTTATAGTTTTGTAAGACATTATAGTTAATTTACTACTTCTGTATGATTTCTTCCATTGGTATTTGATAATTTATTTAATAATTTTATTATTGGACATTAGATTTTTTCATTCAATAGACAGCCTCAAGCATACAGATTTTTCCTTTATTGAATTAGTGACATGATAAATTTCCAGGCATGGACACAAATGGTAATGACTATGGATAAATGTTAATATTTCACAAGGGGCTAATTACCACAAACATGAGTACATTGGTTTCCCACATCCTTGCCGCCAACGAACAATAGCATTTTATAAATTTATTTATTTATTTTTGGCTGCGTTGGGTCTTCGTTGCTGCGTGCGGGCTTTCTCTAGTTACGGTGAGGAGGGGTATTCGTTGTTGTGGTGCGTGGGCTTCTCATTGCGGTGGCTTCTCTTGCTGCGGAGCATAGGCTCTAGGTGCACAGGCTTCAGTAGTTGTGGCACGTGGGCTCAGCAGTTGTGGTTTGCGGGCTCTAGAGCGCAGGCTCAGTAGTTGTGGCTCACGGGCTTAGTTGCTTCGCGCCATGTAGGATCTCCCCGGACCAGGGCTCAAACCTGTGTCCCCTGCATAGGCAGGTGGATTCTTAACCACTGTGCCACCAGGGAAGTCTCAAGAATATCATTTTAAAACAATAAGATACTTCATTAATAATTAGCAAAAAAAAAAACCCTCCTCCTCTTTATTTTTATTTCCATTTATTGCTTTTGTTATATTTTTCCCTGAGCTTGTTTATTTGTAACTTCCCATTTACACACATTTTTTAATATATTTTTCCTACTTGGAAGCTTGAGGGTACTTTTCCCCCTTATAGAATTTAACACTAATAATCATTAGGATAAAAATAATAGCTAATAAATGATGGTTTCTTTTAAAAGGATTCCACATATTCAAATATTCCCTCATTGTGATAAACATTTTTAGTGTTTGACAAGTTAAGTACCTTCCAGACAAATTTACAAAGTATGGGGTGACTTTGTCTCTCACCAATTCAAGCAGCTGGATGGCATTACCGAGAATTATGATTATAAAATAAATGTACTAACGCTGAAGATACAAACTTGGATTAAGTTTTAAAATAGGACACAGATCATGATATATGTTAAGATCTACTGTCATGGAACACTCAACAGTTTTCAAATTAAGACATTACAATTTTAGTACAGTTCTAACAACCTCTGTCAGGGGACAGGAGTGAATTCACAAGGAAATGTAAATGGTTCAGTAGCAGGAATCTGATTCTGGCAAACATCCTTTGAGAAAAGCAATTTGCAGAAAGGCCCTGAGTGTGATTCACATGGGTAATATTCCACAGTGGAGTTACAAATAGGCCCTAAACCCTGTGACATTGAGCCAGGCCCTGAACCACTCTGTTTTCTCATTTGTAAAATTAGAGATTCAAGCCAGTTAAATAGATTTTTTGGTCACTGAATGCCTTTACATTCTTAAAAATTATAGGAAATCCCAAAGTGCTTTTGTAAACGTAGGTTACATTTAATAATATTTACCATGTTAGAAATGAAAACTGAGAAATCTTCTAAATATTTACTAATTCATTTAATACTATCATTTGCTAAAATAAATATTTTATCAAAAATACTAAGTATAATGAGAAAAGTGGCCTTGTTTTACATTATTGCAAATCTTTAATATTTTAATAGATGGCAGCTGGATTCTCATATCTACTTCTATATTCCACATGTTGCTGTAAGTTGTTTTGTTGAAATAAATGAAGAAAATTCAACCTTATACAGATATGTACTTGAAAAAGGGTGACATATTTTATAGTCCTTTCTGATTATTGTGGGCATTGTTTTTGGATAGTACACCGAAACTCACCAAGTGGTTAAAGGTTTACCGCAATATGGAATCTGAAACCATATGGATAAATTTTCATATTCTGTCATTAAAGTGTTTTATCCATGGGTGCTTTTTAATTCGTGCATGATTTTGTAACATCATACAATATTCATCTGGAAAAAAATATTGGTTCACTGAGTTATACAGATCTTCCAAATACTGACACACATCACTATACAATTTAAAAAATTCACATTTGTTAATATCATCACTGATCTAAGAAAAGCCTTAAATGTGGGGAAGCTGTCAATCTCACACTGTAGGATACAAGTTTTCCACAATTCTCATTTTCTCTTCAACAGCCAAATTTGATCATTGACAACATATATTATCAGTTGTTTCTCTTGAAGTGACAGGCTCACTTGGTTCGTTTTGGGGAAAATATCCATGAAAGTAATCAAAGTTTGTCTGTCAGTTGTACTTTTAAGTAAAAATGGTATTTGGCTTGGCACTCAAATAATGACACAATCAAGGAACAGAGACTGTCATAGTACTTTGTTACACAGCAGAATTATTTTATGTATATTTCACAGTTCATCCCACAGAATATTAAGACGAATGTACTCAAGGATGAAGATTTTTAAAAATCAATAATGTTTAACTGTTTCAACAAGGACAATCTTAAGCAAAACTTTGCTTTATGTGTTTTAGATGTTTTGTTGTTTTGGTGTGAGTATACCATCCTGAGGAAACCCATGAGTTCGGTGTCAATGCCTTGATGTGTGCTGGGCAACTGCAGTTTTAGCACCACTGCTTTTGTGACATCAGTGCAAATGTCAACAGGATGGAAAAGGAAAAATGACACTTTAGTATTATTATGAAACATGTGATTGCATGGACTGCCTGAACAAATCTCCGTGACCCTGAGGGGTCCATGAATCACATTTTGAGCACTGACGACCAGCCTAGAATAATAACTCAACAGCCATTTCCCATTTTAAACTTTTCTTTACTTTTGCCTAGTAAAATTTTACTAGTTAAGTGACAATGCAAGTGCAGGCTTCATATTCAGAAACATTTTAAAAACATGCAAAAAACATTCATATCTTCATTGACATTTACCTTGTTTCTGATTACCACTCTTTCTCAGTAGAGCAGATCTTGAACTTACTGCAAATTCACATACTATTTAAATGTTATTACAGTTATAAATGGTGAGGGATGATGCACAATAGCAACAGTCCCTAAGATATCAGCTAATAACTTGTGAACAACTTGTTTATTAGAACATTATTCTTTCTTAAATTTGCTAAGGTTGTAAAGTCTCAGCCATAACTAATTATTCAGGGAGTGGAGCTAATAACCTTTGGGTGTTTATAAGAATATGTATTCTACATTATAAATCCTTTCCTCCATAATTAGGCCAATTACAGAGACGCCAGACTCATTGACATTCAAATTGAATACCTGCCTTACTTGCATTTGCTAGTGAGAGCTCTAGAGTACTGAAATAAATGGGTAGTATTCAGATGTTCTGAAAACATGTCATTAATATTTTATAACAATTGTTGTCTAACGACATTAGAGTGTGAAAAGGCATAAGTAACTGAGACAACCAGAATAAAAATGTGTCTTATGTACTAATACAAAATTTCCAATCACCACTGGTGAACTAAATGAGAAAAGATGGAGGGAAAATGTACATGCTATGGTCAGAATGTATATTCTATGGTCAAGAATCTGAATCAGGAATCCCAGTGCATCTTTGGTGCTACTGGGAAGAAAATGTAAAATTATTAACCCCTTTTTCCACAAGGATTGCCAAGAACTGTGCTCTTAATTTGGCACTGCATACTCAAAACCCAAAGAATGTACTTAAGATGAATTATTTCAGGCTCTTGACCAGTGTTTGTACAAATAGGCCAATATATGTGGTGTGTAGGCTAACAGATTTCACCTTGACTAAAGCAAAAGTTTAAATCTGAGAACGTGTAAGTGAAATTCCTTAAAAGGGTGAATATTGACACAGAGACTTGAGGGCAGTAGAGAAAAGATTCTTACCTTGGGGATGAAATACAAATGCAGGGCCACCCAAAGTGTGTCATGTGAAACTGCTACATCAAGTATGTAAAGCAGCCCTTAGAAAATGGTTTTAGAACATATTATATACTCAGAGAATTATTTCCTTTTCTAGTCACACTCAGACTGTCCAAGTACTTCTGAAGAAAAGTTTCAGTTGTGTTAGCACCTCTCCAATAATTATTCAACTTTCTGAGGTCAAGACTAGTCCTTTGAAATTTAGATGATCTGCACAGATCATTTCCAATGCTAAGGTTCTAATAAACATTCTTATCTCTTACATTATAGCTCTCCTAATTAGGTATGGAAGAAATAATAGGGATTAATTCTTCAACTGTATGGATAAAAACACCTAAGTAATCTCTCAATGGTCTTTTTTAAAATCCTATGTGCTTATAAATGAGAAATTCCCCAAACCTGTACATTAGTTGATACACTATTACATAAATTGTGTTTGCACGTGTACTGTTTTTTGAACTAATTACTATAACTTGTTGAAACTGATTTATGATAGAGTTACATCCATTTTACCAATATATGTTAAGATATATCACGACTAACATTTTGATATGAATTCACCCTAGAGAATGCTCTAAACTTGCAGAGGTGGTATCATTTTACACTTTTAGTTGTGTACTATGAAAACGGCTTTTTAATATTGTCCTAATTGTTTTCATTCTTAAATATATAATTAAAAAAAATTTTTATTGGAGTATAGTTGCTTTACAATGTTGTGTTAGTTTCTACTGTACAGCAAAGTGAATCAGCTATACGTATACAAATATCCCCTCTTTTTTGGATTTCCTTCCCATTTAGGTCACCTCAGAGCACTGAGTAGAGTTCCCTGTGCTATATAGTAGGTTCTCACTAGTTATCTTTTTTTTTTTTTTTTTTTTTTTTTTGCGGTACGCGGGCCTCTCACTGTTGTGGCCTCTGCCGTTGCGGAGCACAAGCTCCGGATGCTCAGGCTCAGCGGCCGTGGCTCACGGGCCTAGCCTCTCTGCGGCATGTGGGATCTTCCCAGACCGGGGCACGAACCTGTGTCCCCTGCATCAGCAGGTGGACTCTCAACCACTGTGCCACCAGGGAAGCCCTAGTAATCTATTTTATACATAGTATCAATAGTGTACCACTCTTAAATATATAATCATTTTGAAAACAATACAAAGTTTAATCAGTTCCTTTTTTGTCCTGATTAGTTGAATGCCAGTAACTTCTGGAGTCACACTTCTCCCTAAAATAAACAAATCTGATACATAAAAGTAATAGCCGTTGCTAATATTGCAGATTATCTTACGTGGTGAAATAGCACCTGATCTATAGGTTATATTTCTTGTTATGTGCCAAGTTTGTCTAAGAGGCTAAAAGCTGCAAAATAATTAATTATAGCAAGCGGCCAAATGTAAGTCTTCTGAAAAATTTAAAAGGAGAACATGAATTCTGATGATAGATTGCTGTAAAATCTGTAGAAATATGGTAGAAAAATCACATCCTTAACATATAATTATTCTACTTAAAAATCAAAATGCAAATATGGACTTTTATAAGTAGGTATTGAATGTTGTCACTTTACCTGAAAGTGGTATATCAACAGCTGTTGAGAATTTTAACAAGAAGAAAATTAGAGATGTGATTAATCCTCTTCCACTTAACAGCATCCCCATTGTTCTTCAGGAAGGAAGCAACCCAGAAAGAATGAAAATCCTAATGTCTCTTCTTACTTTTGGTTGAAAGCTGAGAAGAACGTGGTTAACCTGGAAACAAACAAACAAAAGACTAACAAACTTAGGGATTCTAAGTTCATGTACTGTAAAAGGTCAACATAACAGCAATTGAATACATTTTTCTGTTGGTAATAATTTCCTCCTTATGAAAGTGTTCTCAAATAACTCCACACAAATCTTAGTTTTTCCTCTTTGTATTTAAAATAAAAGACAGTTGATAAATGCTATATGGTAAACCAATAAATCGTATTTTTTTGGTCAGAGGAATTTGTACTTGGAAGGTACTCTAGTATACTCTAATGAATGTCGGTGGCTATGAGAATAACCTCATTTAGGTCATTTCATTCAAAAGGTGACTCTTTCAATCAATTCTTTATATCAAGCATTCAACCCCATCTAAGTCATTCATTAAGTATCACAAATTTAACTTTTAATTTTCCTGGCAAAATACCTTTTCATGTTCAAAATTATCACACTAACAGATGGTGAATAGCAATATACAGGGAAGGGATAAAGGAAAAACAAATGGATAAGGACTGGCCATGTCAACTAAAATTTCCAAATCTAGGCTTTATTCAAGCAGAAGACAAGAGCATCAGTTACTTTCCACTTCGGCAGAATGTTTATTCATTCCAATGTTGACATAAATAGAGTAAGGATTAAAATATCAATTTTCCCTTACTTTCTCTTATGATTTTCCTTTTCTTCTGAAACATTATGATAATAGACATCCAAACGTTGTTTATAATGTATTGTTTTTCAATCAAATCAAAGATTCTTTAAGCTCTAGAGTAATTTACAATTTTTAAAAGTTTCACACACGATTTCATGTAATCCCTTAATAACCCTTTTATTCCCCTATCCCTAGGATTACCCTTGCCCCAGTGATAACCATTACTTTGTTCTCTGTATCTGTGCATTTGCTTCTTTTTTGCTTTATGCACTAGTTTGTTATATTTTTTAGATTCCACATATCAGTGATATCATACAGTATTTGTCATTCTCTGTCTGACTTATTTCACTTAGCATAATGCCGTACTAGTCCATCCATACTACTGCAAATGGCATAATGTCATTTTTTTTTAATGGCTGAGAAATATTCCATTGTATATACAATACCACATCTTCTTTATCCATTCATCTGTTGATGGATACTTAGGTTGCTTCCATACCCTGGCAATTGTAAATGATGCTGCAATGAAAGTTGGGGTGCATTGTGTCTTTTGGGGGTTTTTTTGGATGTATACCCAGGAGTGGAAAGCTGGGTCCTATGGTAGTTCTACTTTTAGTTTTTTGAGAAACCTTCACACTGTTTTCCACAGTGGCTGCAGCAATTTACATTCCCACTAACAGTATATGAGGGCTCCCTTTTCTCCACATCCTCTCTTATTTGTGCTATTTTTGGTGATAGCCATCCTGACAGGAGTGAGGTGATATCCCATTGTGGTTTTGATTTGCATTTCCCCGACGATTAACTATGTTGAGCATCTTTTCATGTGCCTGCTGAACATCTGCAGTTCCTCTTTGGAAAAGTATCTATTCAGTTGTTCTGCCCATTTTTTAATTGGGTTGTTTGGGTTTTTTTTAATGTTGAGTTGTATGAGCTGTTTATATGTGTTGGATGTAAAACTCTCCAGAAACTGGGCATAGAGGGAACATACCTCAACATAATAAAGGCCATATATGACCATCCCAAAGCTAAAATCATACTCAGTGGTAAAAAGCTGAAAGCATTTCCTCTAAGATCATGTACAAGACAAGGATATCCACCCTCACCACTTCTATTAAACATAGTTTTAGAAGTTGTAGCCACAGCCATAAGAGAAGAAAAAGAAATAAAAGAAATCCAAATTGGAAAAGAAGAAGTAAAACTGTCACTGTTTGCAGATGACATGATAATATACATAGGAAATCGTAAAGACACCACCGAAAACTGAGAGCTCAGCACTGAATTCAGTAGAGTTGCAGGATACAAAATTAATATAAGAAATCTGTCACATTTCTATACATTAACAATGAAGTAACAAAATGAGAAATTAAGGAAACAACCCCATTTACCATAGCATTGAAAAGAATAAAATACCTAGGAATAAACCCAGCTGAGGAGGTAAAAGACCTTACTCAGAAACCTAAGACACTGATGAAAGAAATTGAAGATGATACAAGCAGATGGAAAGATATACTATGTTCTTGAATTGGGAGAATTAATATTGTTAAAATGACCATATTACATAAGGCAATCTACAGATTCAATGCAATCCCTCTCAAAATGCCAAGGGCACTTTTCACAGAACTAGAACAAATGATTTTAAAATTTGTATGGAAACACAAAAGACCTCGAATAGCTGAAACGATCTTGAGAAAGAAGAACAGAGCTGGAGGAATCACACTCCCTGACTTCAGAGTATACTACAAAGCCACAGTAATCAAAACAGTATGGTACTCGAACAAAAACAGATACATAGATCATTGAAATAGGATAGAAAGCCCAGAAATAAACCCACATCCTTATGGTCAAGTAATCTACAACAAAGGAGGCAAGAATATACAATGGAGAAAAGACAGTCTCTTCAATAAGTGGTACTGGGAAAACTGGACAGCTACATGTAAAAGAATGAAATGAGAACATTCTCTAACACCATATACAAGAAAAAAAACCAAATCCTCAAAATGGATTAAAGACTTAAATGTAAGACCAGACACTATACAATTCTTAAAGGAAAACACAGGCAGAACAATCTTTGACAAAAATTGTAGCAATATTCTTTTGCACCTGTCTCCTTTAGCAAAGGAGATAAAAGCAAAATTAAACAAATGGGACCTAAGTAAACTTGCAAACTTTTGCACAGCAAAGGAAACCACTGACCAAATGAAAAGACAATGTACTAAATGGGAGAGGAAATTTGCAAATAATATAATGTATTCATAAAAATGAATTGGCTTCAAAATGTGATAATTAGTTTTTTCAGGTACATAAATTTTTCCATAAAAATAATTTATTCACTTACAACTAGTAGAAAAATTAATTCCATACAGTCAGATAAGACATTAAATTTATATTTAACTCCAAATATTTTGAGTTTTTTATTTCACCTCAAGTTGTACCTCAAGATATTATGGACCGGTACTTTTCATATACTTATGCAAGTAGGTAAAATTTAAAATAGGAACTAATGCTGCTGTTTAGCTGTTTGAAAATTTTGAGAGTCTGAAGAGACAATAATCTCATTTATATTTTAAGAAAAGTTACATTGAGCACTAAGGAAAATACTGCCATCCACCCCACAAAACGTTGTGAATGTTTGTTCTTAAATTAGAGTAATGTCATTACTCTACTTTGTCTGACATCAATTGACCCATTTGTAAAATGGGAATTGGAAAAAACAAAAACAAAAACCTACCCTTGGGCTTCCCTGGTGGCACAGTGGTGGAGAGTCCGCCTGCCGATGCAAGGGACACGGGTTTGTGCCCTGGTCCGGGAAGATGCCTCATGCCGCGGAGCGGCTGGGCCCGTGAGCCATGGCCGCTGAGCCTGCGCGTCCGGAGTCTGTGCTCCGCAACGGGAGAGGCCACAACAGTGAGAGGCCCGCGTACCGCAAAAAAAAAAAAAAAAAAAAAAAAAAAAAAGACCAAAAAACCTACCCTTGTGTGGTTCAGAATAATTCCTAAAATAACAAATAACTTACATTGGTAATTAAAAATATTTTCAAATGTGTCATTATGTTAAATGACACCTATTTTCCTGGTGAAAGAATTATTCCAGTCAACAAAACAAAATGTGAAAAAAAATTGCTTTCATTATAAAAAGCAGAACATTGCCTAAGGACAAAAACTCAGTTCTGCATATTTGTATAAACTTGGGGGATACTGAACCATTTAGCTATTTCTAAGATGAAAAGTCAGAAGGAAATATTAATGCTGTGGGCTTTGAATTTTCCCTTTCCTTCTCTCTTCTGAAACACTCTGGTAATAGTAATCTAAATTCATTGTTTATAGTTATATATCACTCTTTACCTGCTATCTATTATTTAATACTCTGTTCCCTTAATATTCAATGCTGATTTAAGGGCATTTCATGTATTTGTTTAATGAGCTGTCCTCTATCTGTAAGGAATAAGGCTTTCAAATGCTAATAGGAGACCATATGTCCAGATTAATATATCATCCTACCCAGAAATAGAGAAAATACCAGACAATCAAATATGTGAGAACAGGCTTAATTTCAATTAACCTACTGATTTGGGCTAGTGAGCTCAACAGTCCCTAATTGCCATATTAAATAGCTTATAGATATGAATTGTTCAATAGTGATGATATGACTTTTGTAATTTTAATGATTTTTAACTACATGGTCTTGATGCAAGAAATTCTCTCCCATAAAAGTAGGTCACATTGAAGCCTTGGCTTAAAATAAGCCTATAAATTAAGCGCCATAACAAACACTGATGACACCAGCAGTTTCCAGAATATGGATAATGGTTAGTTTGATATCTGACTTTATCTCCTGCAGGGAGTAGCTTCAATTTACCTGAGACTTCTATGTTAAGAGGCTGTTATAGAAAAGTCATTGGAAGTTAAAATGTGACCCCCTACAAGCAAGACTCCATTATGTGATGATGATGACAGCCCCAAATAGCTTTCCTATTGAAAAGGAAAAGTCAGTCATAATCTCATTGTCAGAATGCATAAAGGACATACTATTTAGTAATTATGTTTTACAACAGTAAGATAGCAATAAAATTATGGTAGCAATAAAATTATGTTCTCACTTGTCTTTCATCCAAAAATATGAATTTAATGCCTCACACCAGACCTCAAGATAAAAGCTACTATTGGAACTCAGGATGGAGCTGACACTTAGACAAGAAAAAAATGTACTAAACTATTTTTGAGGCACAGTCACATAAAACGGATGTCTGAATGACATTAACTCAGATCCAAAAAAGAATCAATGAATTTTCATGAATCTGGACCAATTGGGTTACATCTTCTTACTATGCTAGCTCATCCTCGGAAAGAAGAAAATCATCCCTGACATCTCACTCAAACGGAAATAGATGTCTTCTTGTCATTAACATCTGACTCTTCCTGATTGCTTCAGCTTCTCCAGTATGACTAGAGTCACAATGATTAAGAACACATTGGTTTCGAGACAGCAACTGAAACATGGACAGGCATGCATACCACATGAGACACTTCCAATACAGCAATAAGGAAATGAAGCTCTTCGTTTCTCCAAAACAACAGCCTCTAACATACACACATCAACAACATTAGAAAGTGACCTCATAGATCCTTCTCATGTTCTTAAAATAGCTCCACTCTGGTAAATCTAGAAACAACTGACTCCCTTAAATTCATTTTCTGCTTTAAGAAATGGAAGAGAGTTGGCTTAGCCTTTTCATTCCACCTGGCCTCCACAAGTAAATGTCAAGAGACTGTGGCCTGCTGACCAGCCACAGAAGAGCGTGGTATGTAGTAAATAAGAACATGGAAAACGGAGTCAGTTTATCATGACCTCAAAGCGATTGCTCACTAATTATGTGGCCTTGGGCAGTTCACTTAACCTTTCTCATTCACCTCTATAAATGAATATGAGTTGCTGCCCTGTAAACACACTTATGATTGTTAAGTGAGGCAATAAATGTTTAGCATACGTGATAGGAGAAAAAATGAAATTTACTACTAGTGATAGCGATGGTCACTTTGTTGTTAGTGGTACTCGGGATATAGCCTCTAGTAATAATATTCTGATTCAAAGAGTATAGATAACTTGTATGGCTTCTATTTAATAAAACTGTAATGACCAAAAAATAAAACACTTTTCACTGAAGTATTCAATGGTGAAATGATATTAATTGATTTAAAACACTCTAAAAAAAGACTTTTTAAAAGTGTGGGGGAACTGTTATAATTTTTTTTTTTTGACTGTGATAGATTGATAACAAAAAGTCTTCAATTCTCCTTGATAACAAAAAGTCTTCAATTCTCCTGCATCCACATGCATTGCAAGATGACTTTACAGGTACTTCCTGACTTCTTAAATCTGGCCAGCCTTTGACCAATCGAGTGAGCTCTGAGCTAGGGCATTGCGTGTTTTTATTCTCTCTTTTGGAACTGCTCAGTGTAGACTGCACTAGCCTGCTGGAAGATGCACGACATCACCCATCACCCTCTGAAATCCTGGCCGACAGCCAGCCAGCCACCAATGTAAAAGGACAGCCATCCTAGACGAACCAGCCCCAGATACATCAGTTGGCCACATATGCAAGAGCCAGCCTGACCACTATCAGCCCAGACTGGCTAAGATCAGCAGAACTGCTTGACAGGTTTCAGGACACACTACCCCAAAACGTGATACTTTGGCATACTGAATATTTTAAGCTGAAAGAATTTTAGGAATGGGAAGACCCTTTGGCCTTCCCCTGAAGCAAATTCATAAAACCCTCATGTAAGAGTTGCTCTCCCTATACTGAGAGGAAAAGAAGCATCCTTATCTCCAAAGATGGAGGGATGCTGTCAAGAATCTAAATAAGCAGACCTTGCCAACTTTCTTGCAGTTTACTATACTTAGCTCAGATCCCTTTTGTTCTACCGTATTTCCCCACGACTTTCCGTTCTTTCCCAAACCTAGCATGAAAAAAACTCAGGTGTAACCACCTCTTCAGGTCTTCCTTCACTCCCTTATGAGGGCTCCCATATCACATAAAACTTACATGACATAAAGTTGCATGTTTTCTGTTCATCTGTCTTTTGTTACAGAGACCCAGCCAAGAGAGTAGAAGGAAAAATATATTATTTCCTCCTCCACACACCCAAACAGACAGACTTAGGAACAATAATAAATAGTTCTTGTATGAAATCAATCTGTTTTAGCATGGTTTGCAATGCAGAAAGAGCTAACTGATATAGTGCACATAGAATAAAAAAAATTGACACAATATTGATAATTGTTGAAGCTATGCAATAGATATACATGGAAGTTCCTTACACTATTCTATTTGGGGGTATATTTTAATATTTCCATAAGAGACATTTTTAAATGTTTATTCAGTTTGTGGAAATCAGAGATTAGCCTAAAATATTCCAACAGCAATAAGGAGATTCTTTTAGGCAAAACAAAGTCATGAGAACTTCCACTGGCATACTTCTTTAAAAAAAAACAAAATCATAGGCAGAAAGATTCCTTTAAGGCTACCACGCTAACCAGACCTCTTTTGTTTGAACTAGATTCAGAAGAATTTGGGTCCCTTTAACATAAGTGTATCTGTTCCACACATCCTGCACAACAAATAAATAATGTAACACAATGTCTGTTCCTTATTGTTTTATGGGTTTGGAATGTCCAACAAAAGAAAATATAAGCCCAATATATATAGTAATTATTTTAATCTGGGTAGCTGTTAGTATATATTTGATGTCTTTTGATATTTCTTTCATGCTTTCAGTCTTACCTCACTGACTTCGCATTGTTTCTGTTGGAGTCTGCTTTAAATTCCATTAATGAAGTATAAGAAAGGCAAAAAGGAATAAAAGAAGTGAAGATTACATTGTCACCTTGGACTATTATATGCTACCTTTCTAAATCAAAGAGAAACACAAGTATTTTAAAATGAAAGGTCTCAGGCTATTGTTAATATATTCTGAATAATAATAGTTCCCTAATAACCACTTGTTTTTTACACTTAACAGTAATGGTGTCATGTTTACTCAAAACATTTGATACTATTGTTCTCCAAGGTCCTGTTGAATTATAAACACTTTTATTTTTCCTTGAAGGCAATAATGTAACACAAATTCATATACTTGAATTTCAAAATAAAGACATTTCTACTCATTTTAAAAGGAATACAATCTGACCAGTGAGGTGAATGAATCAAAAGCAGCTTAGGAAGCCAGCTAGTTCAGGATAGTAAAATTTATCTTGGTGGTATTTTTCACATTCTTGGCATTTTCTGTCAATAATTATTCACAAACATGCGCAGGTCAAATTTCTAAAGAGAGACTATTATAAAGCAATTCCAAAGGGAAAAAAAACCAGCTCTTATGATCACTGCTTCTAAAAGCCTCATTTCTACTGCAGCAGTTACACAAAGCAGCCGTGTCAGCGGCAGTCCACGTGCCATTTCTAAAGAAGGCATAGAAGGTAAACGGTCCCAAAAAGTGCTGTGCTGACATTCCTTTTCACTAAGACACAGCATTGAGTTGTTGTAGCCACTGTGATTTCTACAGATCAGAATTAACTTCGGCACACTAAATCATTAAACATTTTTCTACTCAGGAAGCTTGAAATAGATCAGCAACCTTTATTATAGTCAGCAGGAAGGGATGTATTAGGACACTGGTGTCCAAATTGTGGTTTTAAAAATAACTCATTGGATTTGTGTAATAGTCTGGGACAGTGCCACAACACAGAATTATTTAAATTTTATTTTCTTTTCACACAATAAGGGCTTCAGAATCAGTGAGCTGCAACAGCAAGCGTCTTATATAAGGCTATCTGACATTTTCATGATGGGGTGGATGTCACCCTCACTTCCCTGTGACCTCAAGTGTCCCTTTATGAAACTCCTTTTTACATGCTTGTCAAGCTACGGCAAACTATTCCCCTGATTCAAGAATTAGGTCTTATGGGGAGGAAGTCCAGCGTACTTTGGTAAGACTAAAGTGTGATCTGAATCACTCAACACCTTGAAACTGGGAAAGGATAAACACAAAGAAAATGAAAAGGCTTTTTTTCACTGACATGCTTGGCTAATACCATAAATCAATTTACAAGTGGCAGAAACATGTTAATCCTGAAATAACTGCTAATGGCTTTTCGCTCTGAAAACAAAGGAAATATTGTACATTATGGCCAGATCCATTCAAATTCTGTTTCATGTCACTGAAGTGACAAGACAAAAGAATTGCTTCGAGTGGTAATTCATCCTCCCTACAGAAGATCAGAGAAATGTAGATTTTTATTATAAGCAAATTGAGGTTATTGGAAAAATGTCAGCATTAATAATTATGTTGAATAAACTAACACCATTAATAATACCAATTGTTTAATTAAATAGCAAAATACTGTGCTTGAGCTCTGACAGGAATATAACTAATATTTTTTTTGTTTGTTTTCCCCTTTATTTACCTACAGATCCAAAATTCTTACCAGGCAGTATTCTGAAGTGATATCTAATTCAAATTCTTTCAACATGGAGAAAAACAATACCACCATATTTCAAGGTCACTTGACTATAGGGATGGAGAAATTACGCTTCCACATGTAAGTCATGTTCTGAGTCATTTCTCACAAAACTCATATATCAGTGATGATCACATAGTCAGTTTTTTAAAAACTGAGGAATAATACAGATGTACTAAAAGACACAGAACTCAGGTGTACAGCTCAGTGAATTTTTACGTATGTATAAATTCATGTAACCACTTTTCAAACTTTTTAAGGAGTTCTAGGGACACAAGGCATTACATTAGCTTCCTTCCTAGAGGATTCCAGATGGCCAGTTCACAAGAAAGCAAAACCAGTTTGTGTTCCTCTAGCCTACTGGATCCAAATGTGGGTGGCACCTGGATTATGTGTGTGTGCGTGGAGGGGGGCAGTTTTGGTTGTCACAGTGACTGGGGAGTGCTGTTAGCATTTTCTGTGCAGGAACCATGGATCCTAAATGACCTGCATTGTTCCATGAAGTCCTGCCCAATGAACAACTGCCTTAGCTGAAAAGCTCCCCCTCCACCCCAAGCTATACTTGTGTTTAGTGTGCTTGGTGAAAAGAAGGTTGTGTGCTCAATAAATTAGGGATATGCTATATGCGCTATTATATGCACCAGTGAAAATTTTCAGTGCATATTAGCATATAAAGGCTGAGAACCTTATTTTGCTAAATTCAGGGTTTCACAAACTTATTTGACTATGAAAATCTGTTTGTGTATTTGTGTGTGTGTTTGTGAAATTTTCATCAAAATCCACACATGGAAGAAACTGCTTCATGAGTCATCATCAGAATAACTGTTAATGATGAGATCGATAATAGCTATCAGCCTTTAAACTTTACTGAGCAGTTTTTATGTCATAATTCCTTTTACGTTTAATTCTCATATCTGCATGATATAGATATTACAATGACATCTTATTTTATATATAAAGAAACTGAAATACAGAATGCCCAAGTCTTACAACTAAAATGTTGAGTTGAAGTTAAAACCAGTGGATTATGTTTCTAGAACCATTATTCTTAACTATTACATCTACAGCCCTTTAGAAATAATCTTCAAGATTTCAAGACATTTACTGACTATCAGAATAAAACTAGAAGAAAACACATCAAAATAAGTAAGAAATATTTGGAAAGCTACTATGGAAAGTTTGTTACTGAATAATTCCATCAGGTCTTGAATAATATCGCCTAGAAAAATTGGCTAAAATACACTAATAGAGCATTTCCTTCAGAGAAAAAATTATCTCCAACTAGATAATCTACAACTTTATATCACTCTAAAATTATCTCAACCAAGAAGAGTCCATCACTTCTAATTTGAGTGAAAACATTTGTGGATTATAGTCTCATCTAAAAAAAAAATCACTTTTCTAAAATAAGAGAATCGAAATACATAAAAGAAAGAAATTACAACAGATTTCTGAACTATAATCAAAGATCAACTCAGGATATAAGTTCATAAATTAAAGAAAGCATCCTTACAACTCCATTTCCTTTTTCTATCTCACTTCTAGCCCCACTTCACAATACCTAAAATTCCGGAAGATTGCTAAGAGCTTTTAACAAATAAACTATTGATATCTAGCTGTCAATTAGATCAAAGCTCAATTTTTTAAATTTTTATCCTCCCCTACTTTTCTCCTTTCATTAACTACTATCCCCTCTATTTATTGCCTCTTTATTTACTCCTTATATATTTCAACTTTGCTCAGTATCAATAAAGACATTTTCAAAAAGGAAATGGTCTACCCCCAGGTAAGTTAAAAACTCTCTTCCTTATCATTTAAGAGCAATGACACAAACATATGTGAAAATAGGTTTCATTGAGTCTGGAAGTCAATGCTAAAAACCAACCATAAGCAAGAATTTTATAATTTTTTAAAAGGATAAATTATATAGATATAATATTTGATTACAACTAATTATTACAATTTTTAAAAAAGAAAACTGATTAAAAAATATCCCTAAGTTTTGGATGGCTTTAATATGGTTTTTCACTTTTCTGTATTAGTCAAATGCTTTTCATGTGCACAGTCTACTTATAAAACTAAAAAACGGTTCTCAAGTTGTTTTTGCACCTGCCTCGTGCACGGATTTGTAAGAGATTGTACATTCCTCGAGGCAGGCACCAGATGCTATCTGCCCTTATTTTGCATGTCTAAAATGTAGGAGAGGGACTCCCCAGATGGCGAAGTGGTTAAGAATCTGCCTGCCAATGCAGGGGACACGGGTTCGAGCCCTGGTCCAGGAAGATCCCACATGCCGCGGAGCAACTAAGCCCACGCACCACAACTACTGAGCCTGTGCTCTAGAGCCCGCGAGCCACAACTACTAACCCCACGTGCCACAACTACTGAAGCCCGTGCACCTAGAGCCTGTGCTCTGCAACAAGAGAAGCCACTGCAATGAGAAGCCCGCGCACCGCAAGGAAGAATAGCCCCTGCTTGCAGCAACTAGAGAAAGCCTGCATGCAACAACGAAGACCCAATGCAGCCAAAAATAAAATATAAATAAATAACTTCAAAAAATAAAATGTAGGAGACACTCAATAAACCTTTCTGAATAAATGAATGAATTTCATACACATGTTCACAAAATATATTCTGCATAAACATGTACAATGTTGATAAAACTCTACACTTTTTTCTTGTTTACCCAAAGACAACTCAGAAATTAAATTTTCTGAATTACTTATTACAGTAAATATGGATTTGTGTATGTAAAACATTGATCTAAACATTGCTAGGCTTGTTCCAATAATAACAGCTAGCAGAAATAGAACTTCCAATGAATATCAATTTTATCAGTGTCAACTTGAGGCCAACTATATTCATAGCTTTTAGTGGTTCTGACCATTGCCAACAGAAGTGAAATATTTTACTTTCTAAAATTTACTATAGAATACTTCAACATAAACTATGTTAGAGCTGCATAGATATGATGTAATTTTAATCTATCCCATGGTGAGTTTAGATAATATTTGAAAGGTTTTAATCATAACTCTTAATTTCTAATCAAATGTAGCAGAATTGGCTACTACAAGTACTTCAGCTGTCTTTGTTTTCTAAAATATCAGATGGCTTGTTAATCACCAGGAAAGATGTTAGAAGAATGTTCTATAGTAAAACAAGTGGTGTTCAAGATACAGGTGGCCTTGCTACAAACGTTTGTCCCGACACAAGCACCGTTGCATAAATGGGATATAAAAATCAAGCAAGCCCTACTACAGACAATTTCACTGCACTCCAGGCTAAGGATCCTACTCATTCCCGCATTCAGAGTGTTTTCCTCACTCTCCAACTTGAAGGGTAGCTGAATCCAGCAGCTAGAACCGCAACTCGGCTGCCTCTACAGAAGCTTTCTTGCAGAGTTCTCTCACAATGCCTCAAAGGTTTAATGGCCAGGACTGCACTGAGCTGAGAGAGCAGAGGGTATAAGTGAGTGTAGTGTGCACGTGTGTGAGCACACATAGGTATGAGCACGTGTATTTCTTTGATGGTTAATAAATATTGGGTTGGCCAAAAAGTTCATTTGGGTTTTTCTGTAACAAACTTTTTGGCCAACCCAGTATTTATTCTCCTGGGAAACTTCAGCCTAAGACAGTCCTTGCCCCATAGCACCTGATAGCCAGGTTACGAGAGAGGACAAAAACCCTCTTCTTCCTCTAAGTCCTGGCAACTACCAGTATCTAGAAAAAAAGAACTAATGATGAAAAAAATGAATTGGATTAGGTCAAGATGCTAACATCAAGAAATTATTATATGCTGTAAACTTTCTATAAGGAGGCACTTTCAACAAAGATACTTATAAATCTGAAGAAGTTATACACCATTACCCTTAACCTTATTCTATTTCAAACTCTTTAAGGAATAAATTCCAACAATTGGTACTTGAGTGTGGTCTTATTTTTCTCTAATCTTCGAAAGGCACTTAATCTTATAGTGACTGGGAGGGTCATCACTGTTACCAACTTCTAGTGACTATTAAGCACAGGAACAGGTCACTACTAGGTCTTTCAGGGAGGACAAGGCTGGATGATGAAGGTAACAGGTCCATGATTTGGGGTATCTTCCTTCTGATTTTCTGTCTATACTATCTCACAAGCACTTGTTAATTTTTTCATTTTTTCTGTTTTGTCCCATTTCTTTTCCCATTTTCTGAGGCAAAAGCATCCGAGGCAATTTATTGGTTAAAAATGCTAACGGCCATATAGTAATACTAAAACTTTCGACTTATTTTCTCTCTAAATTTGTAGTTCATAAAAATATCCCTCTTGTCAATTCAAAACTTTTAGGTGGAATATAGTGAAGCAAATCAACTATGATTAATGAGATCTGGGGCATATTAAAGAAATAATATTTATGCATTATCACAGTCTACGGGTTGTCAAAATGGGATTTCTTTATTTATATTTATAAAAAGGTGTATTTTTTTTTGCAAATAGTCTGATAGATGTGTGAATGCCTAGTTATGCTAGAAATTTTAAGCTTGTCACCAAACAAGTCCTAAAAAGCAATCCTATTCAATTCAAGTCATAAAATTCAAAGGATGATTTCTAAGTACTTAAGAGAAATTTATAAATAGGTTATAATTTCCTTTGGCTCATCATTACTCTTTTGTTTCCTTCACCCAAAAGTTAGCTATTTTATTTTATTTTAATTTTTTAACATCTTTATTGGAGTATAATTGCTTTCCAATGGTGTGATAGTTTCTGCTTTATCACAAAGTGAATCAGCTATACATATACATATATCCCCATATCTCTTCCCTCTTGCGTCTCCCTCCCACCCTCCCTATCCCACCCCTCTAGGTGGTCACAAAGCAATGATGGCATTAGAGCTAACAAAGTTCATTCATCATTCTTTGTACTTTTATGAGAAGAATTAATGCAGAATCCTGGGCCCATGACCTAGATCTCTAAACCCTTTATATCTTGGACTCACTTTCCATGAATAAGAAATAAGAACAAGAAAGCAATATCACCTTATATGTTGTTCTGAACTGATTACCTTGTTTTATTTGTACAGTAACCAGTTAGATACAACTTTCTGTGGTAGAGTTATACAGCTTTCTTAATACATATGTTAACAATATGAAACAATCTTATGCCTTTTGATTCTAACACTAATAATACTTTTAAAATTGTACTTGGTATTATCACATACCATTTTAAATTTTTTGTTGTTTACCTATTTTATAACAAAAACATAACCCTGTGAAATTCTAACAGAAAATAATATATTAATATATAATATTAAAATAACAATTAGATTAATATTTAATTATAATAATTAGATTAAAAGATTACATACCTCCCTTCTCCCTCCACCCCACCCAGCCAACAATTAAGGTATGACCACTTCCAGACATTTTTCTATGGGAATATATATACTATAAGGATATAATTTATCTGTAGTTACATAAATGCTATCATATATCTAGGATATTCTGTTAAGTGAAAAAGGCAAGCTGTGAACAAAGAAGAACAAAAGAATGTTGGTCTACCACTCAGTTCCACAAGGGTTAAGTCATAACCCACTGTCTTTGCCCACCCACTGTGTCACCTGAAAGAAATTCAGGATGAAAAACAGGATGGGGCCCTCTGTGCTTTGGATATACAGGCCCTTAGATAGTTAGATGCATCTCTCAGGAAGAATTTTAATGACCCCAGATTCTTGCATCTCCCCATAAATAGAAAGGCACTAAAATCATTAACTTGAGATATCTGTTCTTTGTGATTAGCAGTAATCATTTACCAAGATGTATTCTTGACTGCATTTATTTCCTAGCCAAAAAAATACATACGTACATACATATACATATGTATGTATATATACACACGTTTGTGTATATATATATATATATATATATATAGAGAGAGAGAGAGAGAGAGAGAGAGAGAGAGGGAGAGGGAGAGAGAGAGAGAGGCTTCTCTTCTACCTTCAGAGCAGCTTTCTCACAGCTAAGTGAGTGGCTGCCTCCCAGGTTATAGTCACCAGTAAGGTCCCTGAATAAAACTTAAATCCACAACACTTATGTTGTGTGTCTTTCTTTAAGTCAACAAAATTATAGAGTGATATTTATAGAACTAAACAACTGAAGACCATGGGGCTCTTCCTGGGAAAGTCATTTCTTCTCATTTCAGTTTAGAAAAAGAATGACTGAAGGAAAAGCAAACATTTTAAACTTCTCCGGCTACAAATTATAATGAGGACATACGTTGCTGCCAGTATTATGAAAGTTTTTAAGTTCATCAACATTCCCAGCATTAGTTCATTCGTTGGATATTTCTAAGTACAAAGAACATTCTAAGTACAAAGAACATTCTGTCTACTATAGAAAATTTTCTTTAGTATTACATTTTGTGACTCCAAAGACAATACTATATGCATTGTGCCAACTAAAAATTGGCACTTGCCATCTGCCTCTACAAGGATTAAATCACAAGCTTCCTTGTGACTGCAGGGTGGAGATCAGGAACGAGGCACTCGGTGCTCTGGGAAAAACTGGCAGAACAGGACTTTGGATAGTTAGATATTTTCGGTAGATGATTTTATGAGCCCAATTCTTCATCCTCCCTTATCTAGAAAGGTACTAAAATGATAAACGTCGACATCTGCTCCTCGTGACTAGCAATAACCTTCTGCAAAAATGTGTGCTTGACTGCATGTATCCCCCTCTTCACCAAAATTACGTATGCACTGATCTCCCCTCCTCTTTGAAGCAGCTCCTCAGAGATATCTGAAATGCTGTCTCCTGGGCTATGGTCCTCACTTTGCCCCCAATAAAATTTAACTCACAACTCTTACATTGTGCATTTTTTTCAGTCAACGATTGGAATATCCTGAGTCACTCTCAGATGACAGTGACAAAGAAGGTGTCTCCTAAATGTTTTGATGAAACTTGATGTGAACTAAAAGTGACTTTTAGCCATGATAATATCTTCCTTGTTAGAGATCTTTCCCTTGAATGAGAGATCTCAAACTATCATCCTTTGCTACTAACATACCATTAGCCTTAATAAATGATACGCTAGAAGTATGCTTCTTTCATTAATGTTGTGGTGTGTCATACAACCTGAACGCAACAGATCTAAAAGAGTCAAAAAGGAAGTAACATTTATCCATGATCAGGTATAACTACCGTGTAATTTATCAGAGAGTAATTGATAAAGCTGCCATCCAACCACCCGAAGCGGGACTTCTCTGTGCAAGAAGATCCCAGGCAAGGAGGCAATTTCCATATAGTAATCACACAACAAGGGTAACTACTGTATGGCAATGATGTATCTTTTTACAAGTGATTTTCACAGCACGATTTCCGCATTTTGCTCCTTACACTTTTAACTAGACAATGCTGAGTCTCTGCAAAGAGCTAGGCAATTGCAAAGAAATCCATTCTCTGAGCAACCAGAAATCACCTCCATTATGTATTGAATCACTCAACAGAGGATAATGGTACTCAGAAGATAACTGCTGACTCTGACAAGTCATTTTTGCTTATTTCTTGGGTTACAGTTGCCACTAGAGGCTGGCAATCAATTCTCTGAAGCAGCAAAAAGTGTTCTTTTGCATTCTCCTTATTTTTTGGGGCGGCGATGTATAGCTGGAACAATCTAGTTTCTCCAGACATGTGTCACAAAAACGTGGCCTGTGGACTAAGCCGGCCATGCCTATTCGTGCACGCAGAAAAAGCTGTGGCGAAAGCTTCATGAGACTCCTCCCTCTCCTAATGCAGACCCTCTGGGGAGATGATGATTTCCTTCTATTTTGCTCTGGTTCCACAGCACTCCCTACCTGGACTGTATTATCCAGGTAAAGAAGATGAAGGTTAACAATTGTTTAGATAGGAAAACCTAATTTGGTATCTCACTCTTAGGAAACATATAAAAGTCTTACCTTGTTCTCTCAGGAAACGGTTGCTGGAAACCACCTGCCTTGGCGAGGCACAATGGTAACAAATTGCACGAGTTGTCTTGCAACAAGAGGTCCCAATAAGGAACAAGGTGCTGCCACCAAAAACTAACCGGGAGAGCTCAGGAGGGGCCAAAAGGAGGAGACAGGAGACACCTGCCACCTCCCAGAAACCCTCTCGCTGGAGTCCGTCTTGGCTGAGAGATGCACACACCACCAAGAAGGACGCTGAGACAGAACAAATACGGGCGAAGCAAGATGACTGGCGAGAGACAAGCAGGAAACTAATCCCATTACCGTAAAACCTGAGACTGCAAGCCACGTGACAGAGCAGTTCTCCTGGCTTGCCTTACCCTGCTGCTCTCCACCGGGGAGCCCCTTCCCAATAAAGTCTTTTGTTTTGTCAGCACGTGTGTCTCTTTCGACAATTCATTCTGAGTGTTAGACAAGAGCACACTCTTGGGCGCTGGAAGGGGTCCCCCGCCTTCCTTCAACAGTTCCACAGGTTCGGAATGGTCTAGATCCTGCACACATCCCTCACTGCTCTCTCTTTCGCTCCTAACTTCCCAAACACTCCAAACTATCTCTTGCCACAAGCCTCTGCCTCAGTCTGGATCACTCTTCACTTCCATCACCTTTTGCAGAGACAACTCCTTATCTTTCATTTCCCAACCCGCCTTTACTTACTTAGAAGGCCTTTCACTATCACAGGCTTCAGTTACACTGGGGTTTTTCCCCCCCTAGAAGTAAGACTTTTCCCATCAGAACATGTATACAAATTTGTAAGTACACATTCACTGGCATGATATCTGATGATATTTATCTCTCACTAGACTATAAACTCACGAGAGCAAGAATCATTCAGTCTTTCTCATTGAATGTGCTTTCCCCTTCACTCCCGCGAAGACAACTGAACCACGTCACTGAAATCCATGTCTTCTCCCCCAGGGACTCTGCTTCAGATCAAATTCCTGCCTGCCTATAAGCTATCTCCACCTGAAAGACCCAAACCTCAACCTTTAGATTCCTCAAACTCAGCAAATCCAGAGGTGCATTTATTTTCCTCTCATGGCAGTTTATATCTCAGCACCGTCACCCCCCACCAAGCCTGCCACGATCAGAGTTAAAAGCTTGAGTCCCCTCAGTGTCCTAAACAAATCTTATTAGTTTTCGTTTCTGTCAGTTGATCTATGGTTGCCTCTCTAGAGAGGCAACTCTTACTCTTACTACCTTATTGCTGTCCATTATGGCAGGCTTCTAACAATTTTCTCTAATTCCATGTTCTCTAAGTTTCCCACTTCTTCCCTTCAAATTCTTGACCAGTTTGTTTTTCTGAAACCCAGTAGTGATCCTGTCATTCCCCTACTGAAATCTTCTAGGTAGATGAGCTTAAGCATTTTGTGTTAAAGTGGGACCAGGTGCTGCGACCTGGATGGAAGGCAAAGGGAAGTGGACTTTTTTTTTAAATGTCGTATTTCCAAGCAAGCTCACTATTTGTAGGTTTCTGTGTTACCATGGCTGTTCGCAGAGGCACACAGATGCAAACTGTAGATGGGGACTAATTGTCGTCCTGAAGCCACCCATCATTGCTGATGTAGTTTCACTGCTTCCCAATCAGGTTAGTACAATGTGCAACCTCCAAGCCTATGGGAGCGTAACATATAAACCCATTCTCTCACCATGTGTAAACTCATTGAAAGAGAATGGGTTTTCACCAACACACTTCTAATTAGCTGTTGGACTAGACTGTCATTTATAAAATCAAGATACTATGTCCTCCAAATATGCTATGAGCATTCAGCACTGCAACATTTCTACCTAATATTTTACCTGGAACATAGCAAGTTCTCAAAAATTGGTAGCAATATTGGAAATTTTTATTATAATTTATTCCTATCGACATTATTTATCACCTGGCCTAATCTACTTACCCACCATTTTCTCTCCTTATCACCCAAAATGGAACCAATGGTAAATATTTACAATTCCTTGGGCCCACTGCGTTCCCTTATACTTTGCCCATCTCACTCCCCTTCTCCTCCCCCAACCCGCTGAAAGCATTTTATCTTCCTGCTTTACCCCAGCAAGTGCTGATTCATCTCTCAAGATTTAACTTGTACCTTGATTCTGCATTTCTGGAGATCAACTGTGCTGCTCTTCTGAAAGATAACTGATAAATTTTTCAAAGCACCCTTATCATAATGTGTTTTTTTTAAAAACACTTCCATCACCTCACATAATTACCCATTTTTTGTGGGGTGTTAACATTTAAGATCTAGTCTCTTAACTTGCATGTATATGATACAGTATTGCTAATTATAATCACCCTGTTTTACATTAGATCCCCAGAGCTTATTCACCTTTCAACTGTAAGTTTGTACCCTTTGACCAACATCTCCCCATAGCACCCACCTCAGCCCCCCTTCTACTCTCCATTTCTGTGAGTTCAACTTCTTTAGGTTCTAAAGATAAGTGAGAATATACACAATCAAGTAAGAACAGTATTTGTCTTTGAGTTACTTCACTTAGTGTAATGCCACAATGTGTTATTTATTTACCTGGCTATGTTCCCTCCAAGACCGAAAGCTCATGGGAAGCAGGAATTGTCTCATCTATCCTCCTATAGTGTCTGGCACATGGGAGATTATTCAATAAATGTCAGCAGAATGAGTAAACTTGAAACATGTACCAATTGCATTATCCACTAAAAACCTTATCTTTCTCACAGTGTTTAACCATGTTATAGCACTTCACCATTGCACCGTTCATACTGCTTTAAAAAAATCGCTATCTGTTGAAAGACTTGTTCTGTGCCACATACCATGTTTGGGGTTTTAGATTCCTTATCTGTGATGTTAGTTTTGTGTTCCCCTCATTAGATTGTAAAAATATTGGAGAGCAGGGGCTGTTTCATTCATCTCTGTAACCACATCACTGAGGAAAAAATTTAGGAAGAATATGGTTAAACAGCAGGTCCGCCATTCAATACCTCCCTTTACCAAGAGAACACCTCTCAGAAATAAATGAGGTGGCCCAGTCCAATCTCCAGCTAATGGAGATAATGACAGACTTCCTTGCAAGGAAGTCAATGGCACTGACTTGTGAGAGAGTCCTTATCTGTGAAATGTTGACTGTCTAACACTGCCTATGGTAAACGACCCGGGATGTTAAGGTTAGTGGGGCATAGTCTATTGAAAAAAGTGGTGTTATTATCTGAACATAAAATGGAGATTTTTATGATCAAAATACTCCTTTGTACAAGTAATGAGAATGGCACACATCACTTAGAGACCTCCTGTGTGAAACTGGGCAGCATGCATGCTCTGAGGCAGCAAGAAAGGACGTGGGAACTTCACCGGAAGTCAAGTACTTCTCCCTCAGGTAATCACAAGGCACAAGAAGCAGGAAGAAGCCCCCAACCTCCAGTGAAGTTCCCACGTCCTTTCTTGCTGCATGAGAGCATGCAAGGGGCCCAGTTTTACACAGGGCTTCACCTTACCTGTACCCTTAAAATTACTAGTCAAAAGAAAGAAGTCCTGAAACATGCTACAATGTGGATAAGTCTTGAAAAAGTCATGCTAATTGCAAACAGTGGAACACAAAAGTCCATATATTGTGTGGTTACTGTACAATTCCACTTATATGATATGTCCAGAATATTTTAATCCACAGAGACAGGAAGTAGATTAATGGTTGCCCGGGGTGGGGAATGGGGAGGGGGATAGGGAGTGATGCTAACAAGTACAAAGTTTCTTTTTGTGGAACTGAAAATGTTCTGCAATTAGTGTTGATAGTTGCACAACTCTGCAAACGTATTAAAAACCACGTAATTGTACACTTCAAAGAGTAAATTGCATGGTATGTGAATTATATCTCAATAAAGCTGCTGTTTTCTCTTTCAAGAAGTAAATATATACAAATGTTAAAAAAAATTATTAGTCAAGATATATTTGGGTCAGATCTGTGATTCACAGGATTCTGTTTTTAACAATTCAACCCACTATATTATCTCAACCTCCAATAGATATTTCCTAGAAGAACACATTTTTATGCCTATTTAGCATACCGGGCGGAAATTCTGAGGGAGATCTCATTGGATATATCCAACCAACATTCACAGGCTGATACACTGTTTCTTCCTGGGACTCATAACCACTGAAAACAGTGCAGAAGTTCGGTTGTATACCCTCCGATGGAAGTAACAGGTCCACTTAGGAGTCCATTAACATAATCACAGATGATTATCAAGTGGGCCACCTAATACACGCTACCTCTGGACCTTAGAGCTATAACAGACCTACAGAGTTAGTTTGTATTTTGAAGTCTAATTCAGCTCTATAATCACTAGCCCACTGAGATGGCCGAGACATTTTCTGCATCAGAGTAAAGAAATCACAATATTAAAATCAATTTGGTCTCCTGTTGTTAACCGAGGGTCTGTTTCTTCAGTCCCACAGAGATGAGGCAAGAATGGAGCTCTCTTTGAAGCTAACAAAAGCTTAAGGTCAGATCATCTCCATGGGATACAAAGCAAACCCAGGGAGAAGTAACAGCCGAATGATATTTCAAGCGTTCTATCAGAAGGGGTACTGCTATAATGCACAGCATTCAGGCACGACTGGATACAGTTTTGTTCTCTCTTCAGTGTCTGAAGTATTGTAGGATTTTAAAATATATGATGTTCTATCTCCCATTGATTAAAAATAGCACTACTTAAGAATTGTTATTATTACACTGGTTCACACCATATTGAAAGGCATTTTGTAAGTATGAAATCAATGTCACCCACAGTCCCCGAAGTATAATATGCCTCCTAATAATGCCAAAATGTTCTACTTGCCAACGGAGAGCAAACGCAAAGATGATGATGAAGGTAACAATAATATCACTTTAATTTTCTTACAACAAAGGACACTTTTTTGATCTCTTGTCTTCCCTGTGTCAATCTCTGGTCCTTTTCTCTCATTATCTTTGGCTCTCGCCCTCATATTTATCTCCCCATCCTCTAACCATGTCTCTGTTCTAATCCTTTTGCTTGGTACCTCTCCCATCTATGCCCCTCTCACTAACTTCAGAATTCCCATCACCTCTTTCTGTTCTTCCCAATGCACATATTCTCCTCTCCACACTTGCTATCGTTCACCCTGTCCCCCCGACTTCACTATGCACTTTAAGTGCCGTCATTATATGCGTATATATTTCAACAAACCTAAAAAAAAATCATATGTACGTTGCTTTAACTATTCTGCTCTGATTTAAGTCTATATTTCCCCCCTTACAGTGCTTTTGTCATGATATGATGAACAGCTATTATGTGTCTATAATCCTACCTTTTTTTTTTTTAAATAACTTCCCACGCATTCTGTCCCAGGTGTGGCCTCATGGTCTAAGGTGGGGCATCCACAGCCCCTGACTTCTCCAGGTCACTGTGATATATGAATGTGTGGCCCAAGTGTGAGTAATGAAAACGATACCCTGAGAATTCCCAAAGCCTCTTTTCCCCTGTGGTCATGAATTTATGAAAGCATGGATCAAAAACTGCCAGTGACCATGGTTCTAAATTCATGGATAAGTCAATTTAAAGAGAAAGTGAAACGTACACACAGATAGAAGGAGAGACAGATATGAGAGGTGAAAGCATCTGAGTCCTTGTATCAGTATCTGTAAGGCCAGATCCATCCATATTTTCACACAGCTTTCTTAAATGAAATAATAAATTCCATATTTGACATTAACTAATGTGAGCTCAGTTTTCATCACTTGCAATTTATCTGTAAAAATATAAAAATCTATATATTGGAGTACAGATCTGAACTCGATGACAGGCAGGTGTAGTTTTCAGTTTGGAGAAAAACCAAAACATTTATCAAGTAAGGAATTCAGTGTATAAGGGGCTGCTAAAATAGAAATTTCAGCTGAGACACCAAGACACTCAAGAAATACCTTCCAAAGAATATGATGGATAAATCATAGCATTCACCAAGAAGGGTCCTAACCTCCTCACCACATCAAAGACGTAAAAAGATGGTGAGCTGATGAAAATTAGACGAGTGTTTCTTTAGAGAGACTTGTGCAGTGATTCCAACTCCCATCCTCCCCCAGGTAGGAGGCGTGCTATGGGTCCATCTTCTAAACTCAAACCAAATGAGGGAGAGTTAAGAGTTGGCAGATGATTGTACAAATCTACTTATGGTCACCTAAGCCTGGAACAAGGGAACAGAGCATACCTCTTCACTAGACAAGCAGTCTGCCATTCGGTAAAGAGCAAATAGTAAAGGAAGTGCAAAAGAAAAGCCACCGTCATTGCTTTGCTTCATGGGCCCTTTTCATGTGCTTAGCAAATTGCGTTTCACTTGATAATACTTCCAAATTCAACTGCATTACCTAGAGGTAGAGAACTGATTTTTTCATTCTCTTAGAATAGGGCTAACATTTTCCTTTATGTTTTTAAGGACTCTGGTAGAGATGGATGATTCAGAACAGAAAAAAGCCTTCCTTTTTAAGGGGAACAGAACTTACCAGGCCCAAATATGCCTCTTTGGCATACGGATCATTTTAGCCTGATTATTTTAAGAAACAGCAAACACAGGATAAGTTCTAAAAACTGAGTAGAAGTTACTCTTCTGTGAGAGATAGTTACACTATTTCCATTTATGAAGGTAATCTTCTCATTTCTAGGGTGTCTCCCTCTCTGTACCAGGAAGAGAAGAATGACTGTAAAACTCTAGAAACTCCTATTCATGGAGAAAGCAATGACTTAAATGGACACGATAAACTTACCCTTGTTCACTGTGCTTTTTCCTCATAAACTCACTTAACTGGCTTCCTCTCCTACCTCTAAATATCTTCCTTTTATCTCTGCTGAAGACGGTTTAAGGTTATCACTTGGGCCATTTTGGAGAGTTACTCAGTTTTCCTGGATATCTTCTATATATACAGGAGATATATACATTATTAAACTTTTGTTTCTTTTCCCACATGTTGATTTTTCTCTTCTTTTTTTTTTTTTTTTATTACAGGGGGGTCTCAGCCAAGAAACTAGAGGGAAAAATCATTTTCCCCCTCACACACTTTCAAAGAACAAAACGTGATAATTCTGCATCCATGACCCCTCTCTTCTCATGACTTAATGCTACTTTTTAATATACTTTTTGTTGGTGGCATTATTTTTGTTTTAAGACTTACACATGTAAGTCCCATGCAGTGCTTTTGCCCATTAGTCAAAAGGCAAGTAATGTTCAAGCAGCTGTTCCTTTTGTGGCTCTGGGGCACTAATAACTCTTGCAATCAAACACTGTGTGCTCTTTGACTTCTTCCCTAGCTTCTTTGAAATGGTAACCATTCATGGAAGGACGGTGATTCTGTATGGACCTTTAGCTCCTTATCACTCTTATGGGCCCTCTCAAGAAATGTGAAATCCAGCTCTCTCTCTAAACCCTTGGGATCTCCAAACTGTTGGGATGCGGATTAGAAGGAAAAGTGTGCTTACAAACAGAAATGACTTGGTGGAATCATATTTATGGCTATAACACCCAAAAAAGAAAGTGTTAAAAACAAACAAACACAGGTCCAACATGGAGTCACTTATGCTAGGCCACGCTACCTAACTAGAGCTTAATACCTAACCTAACTGAAGCTGAGACCTCCCCCAAAAATGTAGTCCTAACTCGTCAATCAAGAACTTTCTGGTTAGCATCAGTGAGGTAATCTGTCATAGGACCATCTCCAACCCCCAAAGGAAGGTGACAAAATCTGCCACACAGACTGCTTCCCCTATAGGTAGGTTGCCTGAGCCTGAAATCATCTTTTTTGTTTATGACTTCCTTGTCTTGCCTTTAAAATCCTTTCCCTTTCTGTAGCATGGAGCTCCTCTCTACTCACTAGATGGGATGCTGCCTGATTCATGAGTCTTTCATTAAAGCCAATTAGATCTTTAAAATTTACTCAGTTGAATTGTGAAGTTAAAAAGGAAGGAAGGAAAAAAAAAAAAGAGTCAAAAATTCATCTATTTATAAATTATCATTTTAGTAAGTAGGATTACAATAAGCGATCTAAAATATCTTAGAACAGCATTACAGTGTCTGGCACAGAGTAAGTATCCCATAAATGTCTATTAAATAAATAAAAAAGAATAAATCAATGACATTGACTCCCTACCATTTAGACATATATTGTCATGCATTGTCACGGTGAGTAGTTTGAAAGGTGAATTCTGGTCAGCTTCACTTCTAAAGGTCAAAATGTGTTCTGTCTTGCGATGTGGTGAATTGAATTTATTAACTATGTTGATTTAATTATTAGTTCCTACTTGGTGTACTGTTATTAATATATTAATTTCATATTCAGAAAAAAAAATCTGCACCCTCCCCATGTTCACTGCAGCATTATTTACAATAGCCAAGATATGGAAACAACCTAAACGTCTATCAATGGATGAATGGATAAAGAAGTGTGTATATATACACAATGGAGTATTATTCAGCCACAAAAAAGAATGAAATCTTGCCTTCTGTGACGACATAGATGGACCTCAACAGCATAATCCTAAATAAAATAATTCAGACAGAAAGATAAATACTGTATGATCTCTCTTGTATGTGGAATCTTAAAAACAACAAGCTCATAGATATAAATATGGAGAATATAGAGAAATGGGTCAACTGGGTTTTCTTTAAAGTTTCAATAAATTGAAAATTTTTTAAAATAAGAATTATTTTTAAGGATTTAATGAATGGCTACCTTTCAAAATACAGTAACAATAGTAACGTGAAAAAAAAGAAAGAAAATGGACGGGTTTCTCTTAGATGCCTAATATATCATGAAGAATCTTGGTATAATTTGGTTTTGGTCATTGTTTTTAGAGTAACGCTCACAAACTACAATCCTACTTTGCTTTTCTAAGCATATGTAGCTAAATAATATTACATGGGTAATGTGAGTTCTGATAATTTCTTTTTTATTACTAATTTTAGTTTTTTGGCCGTACTGCATGGCTTGCAGGATCTTAGTTCCCAGGCCAGGGATCAAACCTGTGCCCCCTGCACTGGAAGCACAGAGTCCACTGGACCGCCAAGGAATTCCCTCTTTTTCTACTTAGGTCAGTGGACTCAAAAATAACCTCCTGATTCTAACATTTATTGTTAAAAATCTCGTACAGCCTTTCCTCGTATCCATGTTACAAAGCACAATGTAACACACAAACATGAATTCAATGATATCTTCAAGTCAGAGGGGCTGAGAATAATCATTTGGAAACTTTGAGAGGAGCACAGAGGTGAAAGATGAAGAGGAATAGCCAGTATCTCAAACATTAGAACATATCCTGCCTGACCTTTGATTTCTCAACAAATATTCCATATTATTGGCTTCTGTTTATTTTACATTTGCTTTTTTTTTCTTCCAGGAAAACTGGGAAAGATCCAGCTAGTTTAGATATTCAATCTATTTCTTTTCCAGCTAAAAAGTTTCCATTTACATTTCTACCTCAGCATTTCTAAATTTTAATAATGCATCAACAGTTCATTATTTAAAGGAAAGATAATGTCTTATAAACTAACCTAAAGCATTATGCTGTATCTATATACTTACATCCAAACAATCAATAAACATTTATTGGGTCTTCCCATAAACCATAAGTCAGGTTGATAAAAATCATTAAAAAGCATTGGTACTTTATTTATGCAAGAATATCAATGTTCCTCCCAACAATATTTATCTCCTGGGGCATGGTGAATCAAACTTACTAATTATGTTGGCTGTATTAATTTCTACTCTAGTGCTGTAGACAACGTTTCTAATATAAAAATTTTATACTTAGAAAAGAATTACTTTAAAAGGATGTACTGAATGAATGACTTAAAAAGATGACTCTTTATTTCCGTAAGTAAAATAGCAATAAATAAGTATACGGTACAGGCAAGCAAAATTTTGTCATTAGATATGTGCACATATCACAAAGTCAGTGCCTAAAAGATTAGGACTCATTCAAGCAACATTTTCCCTGTTTGCAGTAACAACACAAGCTTTTACAGTCCTGACTTAAAGCATCTTTGATGAAAATGGTGCGTGTGTCATTTCGATAAGTTTATAGGACTTAACATATGGAGTCAGCATTGCTGGATTGTGAATTCATAAGAAACACCTTTATCATTTCCAGAGCTTGTACACAGCAGAAAATGCAATAAAGAGTGACACACAGATAATAGTTTTAACATTTATGAAAAATGCAACATGAATCATTGTGAGCCTTTCTTTCTCCTGTTTAACACTGCTATCAAAATAAGAACGTGGATTCAAAGGTAAGTATAAATCCTGCCTCAGGAGTATTTCCAAACATGCAAAGGTTTCATAAGCTGAACTGCAAGAGAATTTCCCTGCTGTGAGGCTCTACAGGACAAGCACAGTCAGCAGGATGTTAAGAATCCTTCCGCAAACATATGTTACCTAAGCTACTGGACTGATCCAAGGCTCATTATGTTTGCTGACAATCATTTTGAAAAGGCATAGGTCTAACACTTCTAAGGCAGCCAGTCATCATTTCAAAAAAGAATCAAAAGGTGTCCTTTAAAAGTCTCTAATTTGGGGCTTCCTGGTGGCGCAGTGGTTGAGAGTCCACCTGCCGATGCAGGGGACACGGGTTCGTGCCCCGGTCCGGGAAGATCCCACATGCCACGGAGCAGCTGGGCCTGTGAGCCATGGCCCCTGAGCCTGCGCGTCCAGAGCCTGTGCTCCGCAACAGGAGAGGCCACAACAGTGAGAGGTCCGCGTACCACCAAAAAAAAAAAAAAGTCTCTAATTTGAAGAATGGTTAATTGAAAATATCAATATTTCAAAAAATTTCATACTTGACTGCTTAAGTAAACCAATTACTTATGTTGTAAGTTTTTATCAGTGCCCTTAAACACTGTTATAAGAAAGTCAAGGGGATGGCCAGAGTGATTAGGCCATCTTTCCACTGCTGGAATATTTAATTCCCTCTGAGGAAGAAAAATAAAAAATAAAACCAAATTCAACATGAAGAAAATTATATATTTATTCAACATGTTTTGCAAGGAACCTCAATAATAAAAAGATGCAGGTAGAATTTATTTATAAAAATAGTGAAACAGTTAGGCTGATATGTATGATACTATTATAAATTTGCATTTATGTTTTCAGAGGACAATAGGTTTGAAAGTCCTTCCTCCTTAGGAACTGCAAAATTAACCTTTTGTTAACCAATCTTTCCTCCTGCCCTTGCATTAAGGGAGCCACTAATTATTATATTAAACATACATATTAAACAGGCAATCCCTACTTTATAGCAAAAATGTCCTATAATAATGTGCTAAACTGTATATCACTTATAAATTCACCAAGATGCTAATTACCATGTTATTAAAAATCGTTACAATTGTCACCATAGCTAACATTTTTGCATGTGGTTACAGCTACACTCACCTTATTGACATTTGATGTTAACATCAGTTCCACAAAGTTCCTCTTACAATGAGGGAAGGGGTTCATGCAGTCCTTTAAGCATTAATTGAATGCCTGCTATGCTCCCAGAATAAGGCCACGGGTTGGGAAGGAGAAAGGGGTGAAGACATGGCTCCTTCCTAAATTGTATTAGTCAGGGATGGTTAATTAGAATCTGCCCCTCAATTAAGCAAATCAGGAACCAAGAGATGGAAGGCAACACTAAACCAAAGTCTTCCATGGGCTCATTAAGTGACTAAGGGAAGCTAGTTTTCTCTTTTCTAACCTAAGAAGCATATGCAGGTGGCCCTCATTATTCGCAGATTCTATATTTGCAAATTAACCTAGCTACTAAAATTTATCTGTAGCCCCCAAATCAATACAGTACTTTTGTGGTCATTCACAAATACGTACAAAGCATCAAAAATTTTTGAGTTGCCTGATACAAGTGTTTCTAGCTGCGTTGAACAAGGAGGTAGCTCTGCCTTTTTGTTGCAGTTCTCATACTGTAAAGAAGTGTCCTTCTCACGGTCTATTTAGTTTTTCTTGTTTTTAGGCCTTTTTTCTTTTTTGGCCACATCACGCAGCTTGCTTGCAGGATCTTAGTTCCCTGACCAGGGACAGAACCCATGCCCTTGACAGTGAAGACACGAGTGCTAACCACTGGACCACCAGGGAATTCCCTCGTTTTAATGCTTTTTGTTGTTAATTTCACTATATAAAACGGCTCACTATTTAAAAGTGTGGTGCTCAAGTGCTGTTTACCGTTCCTAAGTTCAAAAAGGCTGTGACGAGTTTGCAGCAAAAACACATGTATTAGGTAAGTTTCATTCAGGAATGAGTTACAGTGCTATTGGCCCTGAGATCAATGTTAATGGATAAACAATATATATAATGAAGCATCTTAAAACAGAAACATACATACAACAAGGCTATGTATTGATCGGTTATAGAAAATGTTGTGATCAAAAGCTCTAAGAAACCTAACCCTGTGTTTCCCCTTAGGAACAATGGTTCTCGGTATTCCATCAGTATTTGTGGCAACTTTATAGAATATAACTACCCTAAATAATGAGAATCAGCTGTAAATGTTATTGTTTTTAATTATATTTTATAGCATCTCTCATATTTTTGAATTAGTTTGAGAAAAATCTTAATCCATAATAAAAGATTAAACCAAAAATCCAAGGATTAAGTAACCTATTGTCCATAATTTCCTTCACAATATTAATTGTATCAAGTTTCTATGTGTTTAAGGTAAAAAGAAATGAACTTTGCAGCAGTGAATTTTTAATTGCCAAAGTAATTACATAAACATTTGTTCCACAACTCCCTTTTAAATGAAAAAATATTTTTTAAGATCATGAAATTAAAGCAAAATAAATGATGCTTATATGTATATACACATATGTAAATATATATATATATTTTTTGCTTGAATTCTAGGTTTTCAGTTCACACATTTCCCCTACATTGCACTTCAGTGTCATTTAATCTGTGTTCCAATGGAAGAGCTATTGATTAAAGGTATTCAAAAGAGTGGAATAGGTATTCTGATAGGTAGGTATTCTAAAATGCTTCTCAGTTTCACAATAAAGCTTATCCCCAGCTCTTTTTAATAACCTGTCTTCTCCATATAAAGATGGTGTTCATGGTCCTGTTGATTTTAAAACAAGTTTAAGGTCCACCCCTGTGAACACAGCCTGACACACAGAGAATGCAAAGATGGAACCCCCCCAACGCGTGTGCACACACACGCGCGCGCGCACACACACACACACACACACACACACACATTTGTCAGGAAAATGCTGAGAGCCCTAACCAGTAGAGGCGGGGGGTTGGCAGGGAACTGATCACATCCTCCTACATGGCCCCCTCTGGTGACAAACAGCATTTGTGAAATAGCAGCCCAGGGGTCAGGGTAAAATCTGTGGCAATGGAACTGGACCAAAAAATAGACTCAGAGGAACAGTAGATATGTAACCTTGACCTCATTAGCAGCAAACAGTAACCAACTGCTAATTACCTTATGGCTATATTGTAAACTGATAACGTGTGTATATAAATTGTGTATGTGTGTATGTAAATTGGGTATGCTTGGCACCTAAAATTTGCAAGAATTTAATATGATTTAAGTTAGGGAGAGATGGTACTAGATTAACCAACACCCTCTAATGGAAAATGAAGGTTAAATCTTAAAGTAGTGATGAACTTTCTGGTGGAAAACATACTAATTGTACCAAGTATATTCACTTAGTCACATTAATTTAGCTTTGTTCTGTCCTGTATTCTGAGGAGGAGATAATTCAATCAGAATCAAAGTAAAATGAAGCTAAAGGTTACCAGTAAAATAATACGTATGTTCTTCAAGAACAAAAATAATTCTTTTAGTAGGCACATCACAATAAAAAGGATGCTGTAAGTAAATTAAACAGTTTCTTAGAAATCCAGTTAGTTCCATGTATTGAATATATAACCTGAAGGATTAATTACATCAGAGCAGAGAGTGGCATTTATAACCTCTACAGAAGAAACTTTAGGACAGATTCTAAGATTACAAAGAGATGTCTCCCTCATCTTCCCCAAAGCACAGTTTTATAGCAACAAATAACTACAAAGCCGCATGTCTTTAATGTCTCAGTTCAAGTTTATACAAGAGACGGTGAGAAAACAACCCAAGATATAAGCCTACCAAGTGGCAATTACGGTTTGAACAGAAAAGGAAAGATCTCCAGCATCTAATACATATTGAGTGTCTATAAGTGCCAGGCACAGAGCTAGCATCCAGAGACACAGTGAAAGACAAGACAGACTTCATCACTGACTTAGTAGAATTTATATTTTAATGATGGCAAAGAGAAATACAAATGAATATAATGGTCATGGTAAGCGCCATGCAAGAGACAAACTGGGTGACGTAACTGAGAATAGGGTAGGCAAGGACCTCTTAGGGGGCTTAAAGGAGGTCTCCCTTGGGATATTTATGTTGGAACCAGAATTGTGAAAATGGGGGTAATGAAATTTATGAACTACGTTCATTGTGAATTTTGTTCACACGTTGCTCATTATTATAATTATATTCAATTATGAAAATGGGGAGGAGAAAAAAAACTGCCAGAGAGACACATAATGAGCAAAACTATATAAAGTTTCATCACAAGTCTGGAAACACTGCCCCCTCTCACTGCAACCATTTTTCTTTCTACCTCTAGCACCAATGCAGAGTCACATAGGTTCATAATCAATAAAGACCACAAAACCAAGAAAAGAAAAATCCCACAGTTTCTGTTGTTAAGTCACTTCCAGAGGATATAGACTGCTCATAATAAAGCTATTATTTATCAAGCCTTGGCTATGTTATACGCATGCTTTGTATAGTACTTCATTTAATCCTCACAAGTCAAGAAGGCAAGCGTTATAAACTCTGTTCTGCAGTTGAGTAAACTAAGATAGAGTCTAAGTAATTTGTCGGCAGGTACACAGCTGTGGAGGAGTCAGGTTTGTATTCCGAAGCACAGTTGGACCTGTCAGACTGTGATTTTTAACTACTATGCTAGAAAGCAAAATTAAGGAAAGAATTGAAATGATTATCTTCTCTGGCTTTCTTTATTCATCCAATCATGTTCCCACTGACTGTACTGAATTTTGCACTCAATTACTTAATTGCAGTATAAAAATAGACTTTGGCTTCTCTGGCGACACAACTTTTACATGCCAGGGATACTTGTAGAGAGAACAGTGGGAGGGACTTCAGATTTCACTGAAATGCCCGAATCAAACAGCTGTAACGATACCTTCCTCAGATAAGAACTATCTTACCTTGTAGTCTGTATTTTTGTTTTGTAGAATTCCACATTTCATCAAGATGCCTGAATGGCAGCTTGATCCAGTTTTGACTTGATCCAGTGTGTAGCATAAAAGATGAAGATGTGATAGTGAAGTCATCATTCTAATTAATATTTCAATCATGCTTGCTAACAGCCTTTTACTTCCAATAGATAAACCAGCTTGCAAAAGGCGAGCACACCCCAAAAGATTTATCTAGGATTTCTCTTCAAACAGGAAATACAACCAGTGTTCAGACTATCTTATTGTGATTGGTCAAAGAGTGACATAATAGATTCTGTGATATTTTATACTTAATTTCATTATCTACACTAATGGAATTATAAATGAATCCACACACTCATAAGTTCATAGTTTTCCATTACCACAACTATATATAATTATCTAAAATACAGCCACCTTATTCAGTTATGCCTGCCTTAAAATGGGTATTTCAGTCCAATTCGAATTTAAAGAAAAATTAGGAATGTCTGATTAATGATTTGGGGTCTAACGAAGTTAGAGAGAAAAGTCATTCTCAAGATAAACATCATTTCCCTGCTTTCTTTTAAATCTATCAGGCCAGGATTTTTTCTTTTCTTTTTTTTTTTTTTTTTTTTTTTTTTTTTTTGCGGTACGCAGGCCTCTCACTGTCATGGCCTCTCCCGTTGCGGAGCACAGGCTCCGGACGCGCAGGCTCAGCGGCCATTGCTCACGGGCCCAGCCGCTCCGTGGCATGTGGGATCTTCCCGGACCGGGGCACGAACCCGCGTCCCCTGCATCGGCAGGCGGACTCTCAACCACTGCGCCACCAGGGAAGCCCCAGGATTTTCTTTCAGCAATTTTCTCTGGTCACCCCCATCTCCCCAGTTATATACAATGTCAAGAAGGTAGAAATCATATTTGTCATGTTCTCTGAATAATGTCCAGCTCTGGTCACAGGATGTTTTAAAGTCTGCATATCTCACATGTGTTTTTAATGGTCCAGTATTCATGGCATTGTTATGAGAGTGAATATCTTTACATTGGTAGGATTATACACCGTCATTTAAAAATGAGCCAGACTTCAATTCGTTTGGAACAGTTTCTAAAAATTTCCATACAAATATTCCAGTGTTGTTCACATGTACAGATAAGTCAATATGCCAGCAAACGATCACCTCTTTACACTCCTAACATAAACCTTGTGTGAATAAGACATACGTCAACATGACTGAATAATTCATTCACATCCTTGCTTTGCTGTCCTCGTACTACTCAGGGCTCACATTAAATGTCACCTCAGACAGTCCTTCTTAGTTCACTAATCTAATGTTACCCATCACCCCCTCACAACCTCCTGCTTTATTATTAACAGAATACTTATCAGCGGTAACTTTTATTTAGGCGTTTGTTCTTTTTTTTTCCCCCTGGTTCTAACCAAGGCCAGTAAACAGCATAAGAACAGAGACTTATATTTCACAAATCATTCCCACTACCTAGCAAAGTACTTGCCACATAAGAAGTATACAATAGGGCTTCCCTGGTGGTGCAGTGGTTGAGAGTCCGCCTGCCGATGCAGGAGACACAGGTTCGTGCCCCGGTCCGGGAAGATCCCACATGCCGCGGAGCGGCTGGGCTCGTGAGCCATGGCCGCTGAGCCTGCGCGTCCGGAGCCTGTGCTCCACAACGGGAGAGGCCACAACAGTGAGAGGCCCGCGTACCGCAAAAAAAAAAAAAAGTACACAATAAATGCTTGTTGAATGATATGTGAGTGGATGAATCAATGTGTGAGAATGGAAACCTGAGAAACACATGTGGAAATACATTCATTCATCCGATAAATACCCCATCTTTAGGCATCATGTAATACTGATTTTTAAGAACTTGCATATTATGATGAAAGAAGAAAACATGTCTTTTATACCAGTGGTTCTCAACTGAGTGCAGAGGGGAAGGACATTTCACAATATCTGAAGATGTTTTACTTATCACAACTGGCAGGGTAATACTGGCATCTACTGGGAGGCCAGGGATGCTGATGCTAAGCGTTCAACACTGTGTAAGATAGCCCCCTACAAAACAGAAGTACCCAGCCCCAAACTTTAAGAGTACTGATGCTTTATACTATTCTCTATTCCTCATAAGAATTTAACTTAACACATATTTATTAGGCAACTACCATATGCTAGTATCAAATTGAATTTCTGTGAAGAAAAAAAGACATGCTGTAGATGGATTACAAACAGATTAACTAATAGATAGTTGACTTGCTAGATGGAAAGATAGAGGGATATATGGCTGGCTGCATGGGTACTTCATAGATAGACATATGCATATATAAACCAAACTACAGCAGTCACAACACTCCGTGTTGGACTAAAATAAACCATATTAGTGATTGCTAATTGCAGGACATTTATAGTCTTGCTATCATCTTATTGTATCTCCATAGAACATGTTCTTTTTAACAATAAAATATTGGACTGCATAAAAAGATGCACATGAGTTTGGGGAGAGACTGTATGGTCATTCTGGCATTATTGCTAATGATATTTGTGAACAGATTGGCCGTAAGTGAGAACCGATCACCAGTTTTTAGTTAGGTGCCCCATGAAGTAAATATAATGTCTTCTTCAAATGAAAGGCATGTGTCTCTTTCCCAAAAACAAGCATCACTGTGACAAGTGAGAAATGTATTAACTATGTAGATGGAATGCTTCTGCATATGATTCGGTAGCAAACTGGAATCTAGGCAAAGACTTTGAGCAGAGGCTTTTCAAAAACAGATGCTCCAATAGTGGGGATTATACTTAGATCACTGGATAGAAAAGAAAAATTGTATTTCCTTGGAGGTCCTACATTTTACATAGCATGGCCCATAAATCAGGTTATGAGTAGCAAAGGCAGGATTTATAAAAAGATAGGGAGTAGAGGTAGCTTCCTCCAAGTCTTCCTCATTTCCACTATAGTATGGAGGGACCCATAGTGTATGCTTTGGAAGCTCATATATTAAAACTGAAATGATACGGAGAAGATTACCATGGCCCCTTTTTAAGGATGACATGTAAACTTACGAGGTCTTCCACATTTATCAGTGGGATGACATATTCAAAGTGCTGATGATCAACCAAAAATTCTAAGTCCCTCAAGACAATTCTTCAAAATTAAGGAGAAATTAAGACATTCCCAGGTCAACAAAAACTTAATTTGATGCTACCATATCTGTCCCACAAGAAATATTAATGTGACTCCTTCAAGCTGAAATGAAAGGGCACTAGATGTTAAGTGGAATTTACACAGGGGAATAAAAAGCACCAGTAAAGGAAAATATATGACACTGTATATGTTTTTTTTTTTTTTTTTTTCCAGTACACAGGCCTCTTACTGTTGTGGCCTCTCCCATTGCGGAGCACAGGCTCTGGACGCGTAGCCTCTGTGGCCGTGGCTCACGGGCCCAGCCGCTCCGCGGCACGTGGGATCTTCCCGGACCGGGGCACGAACCCGCGTCCCCTGCATCGGCAGACGGACTCTCAACCACTGTGCCACCAGGGAAGCCCTATATGTATTTTTTATAGCTCTTTTTTCCTCCTGATTAAAAGATAATGACATGAAGCAATAATTATAAAACTGTATTGATGAGTTTACATTGTATAAAGATGTGATTTGTATGACAGTAACAGCACAAAGCAGAGAGGAGATAACAGGAATATACTGGGGCAAAAGTTCTGTATACTACTATTTAGTATTAATCTGATACATTGTTTTAGGTCAGACTAATTGTAATCCTCAGGGCAACCATTAAGAAAATAAAATTTTAAATACAGAAAAAGAAGCAACAAGGGAAGTAAAATGATACACTAGCAATTATTTAACACAAAAGAAGGTACTAAGGGAGGAGTAGAAAAACAAAAAAATTGACAGAAAAGATAGCAAAATGCTAGATGTCAATTCTACTGTATCAATAATTACATTAAATGTAAATGGATTCAACACTCTAATTTGAAAGCAGAGCTTAAAGAAAATTTTCCAGCCAGATGCTGTTCAGAAGTGAAAAACTTCTGATTCAAAAATGTTTATAGGCTGAAAGTAAAAGGAAGAAAAAGTAACCGAAACAGATCTTGGGTGGCTATACTACCATTAGACAAAACAGACTTTAAGAAAAACATTGTTACTAAAGACAAAGAGGGACATTCTTTAAAATGCTAGTAAGTCAACCCATCAGAAGATATAACAATTATAAACTAAGTGTACCTTAAAACAGAGTCCAAATACACAAGATTAAAAATGGACAGAAATGAAAGGAGAAATAGACAATTCAATGATAATAGTTGGAAATTTCAATACTTCACTTTCAATAATGGATAAAATACCTAGGCAGAAGATCAACAAGGAAACTGAAGATCCAGAAGTTTCCATGGGCTTTTGTGGGAGGACACAGGAAGAGCTGAATAGAAAACCACAGAGACACTATACCAGGATGGAGTAAACCTGTATTAGTATGAGTTCTCCAGAGAAAAAGAACCAACAGGATATGTATATATGCATATAGATGTAAATACAGATATACAGGGATTTATTTTGAGAAACTGGCTCACACAGTAGTGGGGTTTCTTAAATCCCATTTGTGCAGAGTAAGCTAAGAGGCTGGAGACTCAGGAATGAGTTGCAGTTTGAGCCCACAGGCCGTCTGCTGGCAGACTTCCTTCTTGCCATCAGGCAAGGTCAGACTCTGTTCTATAAAAGCCGTCAACTGATTGCATGAGGCCCACCCACACCACAGAGGTCAATCTGCTTAATGTTCACCAATTTAAATGTTAATCGCATCCAAAAAAATACCTTCACAGAAACACCTAGAATAATGTGTGACCAAATATCTGGGCACTGTGGCTTAGCCAATTTGACACATAAAATTAACCATTGCAGGCTCCAGTGATGAGTTGGACAGATGATATGGCTAAGACTCAGAGAGGCCTAGCACCACGTATGGCTGTTAGCACAACTGAAGTCATCTTGGGCGCTTACATTTTCTCCTGTGCTTCCTCTCACCCTACCCAGGACTGTACTGGGCAGTAAATCACTTCTGTTACAAAGGGCTTTGTAGTTAATAGGTATCATTTAATAATCATTAGGACCAGATGGCCTCAATGCTCTGTTAGTCCCGTTAGTCCCCAAACTATGATGACAACTTGTACTGACTATTCCCCCCAGCCACAAAACTACTGATAGTTACCCATTCATAAATCTTGACTTACGAATTCACGTCCTGTTTCCAAGCACCTATCCCTATGCCCTAGGTTAACTATAAAATTATCCCAATGGCCCACTGGCAGTGTGGAATGCAGCTGCAAATGCTTCCAGATCTGTGTCTGCCCAATCCCACCCCTGTGAGTAAATTACCCTGCCTCATTTTTCAGTCTCATGATGCGTGTCCAGTTTGGTGGGCACTTTTTGTTCCCCCTGTCCTCCAACACACCACTTAACAAAACTTGAGGTGGAGAATCAAAACCAGAGGATTTCTGGGCCCTGGTAGTGCAAAAGAACCAGCAGAATCACAATTTTGCCAGCCTCATAACTTACAACAGCCTGGGGTGCTGGTCATGACTGGGTGACTTAGACATTAAATGCTAACCGCAGGGCATGATGGTGAGAGCAAGAAGGGAATCAGAAGATAGCACGGGCCTGATCACTTGGCTATGAGCCCCTTTCTATGCACCCATGGAGTCATGTAAATTCCCAGGCTCTTTGGCAATTTCTTGGGGAGTAGAAGTCTAAAAAGGAATATCTGAAGCACTGAACAATTGCTAAGGAGACTAAGTTACTCAAAACGGTTAAGGTTTTACAACCTGAACACTACTGAAATTTTGGACTAGATAATTCTTTGCTTTCGAGAGATATCCTGCGCATTGTAGAACGTGTAGGAGCATCACTGACCTCTACCCATGAGAGACCAGTAGCACCCTTTCCTTTCCCAAGTTGTGACAATCAACAATCTCTCCAGACATTGTCAGATACTCCCTGAGGGGCAAAATCACTCCAGATGAGAACCACTAGGTTAGAGAATGTGATATTCTTAATTGGAAAATTCTCTAGCCAAGAGTTTTACATATTGTGTGTGTATGTGTGTATATACATCCGTATGTGTGTGCACACGTTTGTATGTGGGTGTGTATGAGTGACAGGGAGGATGGGCACTTACTATTAGTTAACTCCTAAAACCAGGGAGGAAAAAGATTGCCATCTATAACCCATGGGAGAAGAATATGTATTAAACTACCCAGCTAACCAACACACCAAAGTTCTTGTAGTTCAACTCTTTACCCTCCACTGATCCCTCATAGGAAAAGTCATTTAGTTGATTATAGTCGAGGTGACAGTTTCCATCACCCCAACTCTCGCCTCTTGTGCCATTCTTGAATGCTTGCCTTTAGACAGCTTCAGGCTCTCTTTCTCAGATCCTGTTCGCATGTAGTAAATATACCAGAAGGAGTTCTGAACCAGCTTTACCAGTAATGAAAATATTTCAGCATTTTAATTCTTATCTAACTTATTTTGTAGGTCCTTCAGTTTGCCATTAATGATAAAATGATTTGCCACAGATTATTTTCTTCTTTTAAGAAGAAAATTATTTTCTTTTTTCAAGAAGACTGAGTTTCAATTTTCTTGACAAATTTTGCTAGAAAAAGGTTTATATACCATCCATGTCAACACAACAGTCTCTTGAAAAACCCCTGCAAAATCTCCCATTCTTTTAAGTACAAATTGTCATCACTGTTGCTGAAATTAAGTCTTAGTCTATCAATAACATTTTAAAATCTATTTTAAAATTTTATCTTAGTTCTGACTTAGCAAAGATATTCCATAGAGCACCAGTATAGACCTCTTTTTTATTTATTTCTCTCTTTTTTTGTCTAGTGGAAATCTGATTTTATCCCAACATAAGCATAGTCAGCAGTTTAGAAAAAACACTGGACAATGTGAAATAAAGGACTATATTTTTATGCAGTGGTTTTACAGTCAGTAGGAAAAAAAACCCAGTAGGAAAAAAAAGGCATTAACACATTTTCAAGGGACTTCGCAAGTACAATTTTTTCCCTTGGCTCAGCATTTCATTTTTACAGGATCTATTAATCAAGTCTAAGCAGCCTTTAAATCCCCAGTCCCTACTTCAGGTTGTTTCACAACTGCTGCCCTCTTCTCCCTTTGTCTCTAGTACTATCTTCCTCTTTCTCTATTGTTTTAACTCAGCTCTTTGCTCTACTCCTTCTTCAATCATCCCCATCTACCATCCTTTGAGAACAGCAGCCATCAATTTCCAAAACCATACAAGGACTAACGTTTATACTTTTGAAGGGAATTCACTGAATAATAAAGATCATTTAAGAAATGCCAGGAAAAATTGATCACTCCAGAACTTAGAGCAACCAGTCCAGACTGGAGAGAGAAAAAAAGGAAAAAGAAGACAAATTCATCTTTGTTATTTATTGTATTTGAATATTAAAACTCACAGAATCTAAGACGTATTTAACTTAATTGAGAAGAGACCAGCTATAGAAAATAGCTCCCCCTTAATTACAGTAAAACTTTTAAGAAGCTAAAGGTATGTAAAAAGATGTATAAGATTAAAAAAATAGTACAGCAATAAAAGGAACCATGTATCTCCTTCACTAGGAAATTGTTAGACCAAAATGTTTTCACTATTTCACTAAAGTGGAAAGCCAAGTAAGTGGTTGGCTATTTTCTTGTCTGTCCTTATCCTTAAAAGTAACTGAAAAATTCCCAAGTACCTAAAGGCTAAACATCATTAATCTATTTTTCTCAGATACCTGTCATAATTCTGAATGTTGTTATTCTATAGGTGCATTTTATTCATGTCCCCATAAAAATACTAAGATCTGGGCATGAGAAATACAGAGAAATCAGAGCAATCCCAACTTGATTGAAACCATTTAAAAGCCAAGGGCAAATCCAAGCTTCCTGTTTTTTTCTTCCACAACAAGACTCAAAATAATGCCATTTCTTGCTTTGTTCCTATCCTTGATAGAGTTCAGATACTAAAACATTACTTCCTGTCTGAGATTTGCAGAATGCCATTCATAACATCATAAAATACCACTTTTATTGAGTAACTCTGTGTGTACCTCTGCAAGGAAACAGTCTCTTCCTTAGGTCCAATATCCCAAATCTACCATTATGCTTCTTGAAGTGACAGAAAACTGCTTTCAAATACAATTTCTACCCTGCCTTTTTATAGATACTGTAAAAAAAAAAAAAAAAAAAAAGCAGCAAAGCAAAGGGGAAAACAGGTTAATTTTATGCCAATCACGAAACCTGGTGACAGGTGCTGCCATATGTTGCGACAAGATCTCTTGACCATGGGTCATCGCTTTGAAAGCAACTAGAGAATGTCTTGCAGTACTGTGACACACAGAAAGGCCCCCTGGGATCTCATGCAAAGAGAGGGGTATGAAATTAACTCGTGGCATCATGGTATTTTCCAAACATGACAGCTCCCAGGTCAGTAGCCAGTTAAGCACAGTGGGGATTGTGGGCGGGGGTGGGGGGGGAACTTTGGCATCTAGTAAACGATTTCAGTGGAGTCTCTGGTGAGACCTAAGAAAAAACCATCCCCAGAGAGATGTCTAGAAAGGTTAAAATCATAGAAGGCAGTGGGCAAATATCAATACATTAAGTTAAGCTAAGTAACTCTGTTTTGGACAGTCTCCTAATTTTACTTTGCTTCCTGGACCAGTTTCCACAGAGAAGACGAATAAAGTATTCAGTATGATGATTTTGAAGAGCTCTTTGTTTCTTCCCTGAATTAGAACAAGAGTTTCAGTCATGAGTTGAGGAAGTACTGAAGCAACCACGCTTCCTCCCAACACACACACAAGCGTGCACACGAATGCGCGCACGTGCACACACACACACACAAATTCCCAAACCGGAACTTTCACAATTGTGTTACATGCGCAAATGTAAAATCTCATTATGGAAAATAAAGATGTTAAAAGAGCAAAGCAAAACACTTGCATCATATAATAAATGCATCTGTCGCAGGCTTACTTTACTGACTTCTGAGTTAATTCCCTTTCCTACACCATTTCCAAATGTCACGTCAAAGGTAATAGGTGGAAATGGGCAAATACAGAGTAGGAAAAATAAGCAAGTTTAGCATCTAGAAATATAGCCACCTAAACCAGGTATTTATTTTCTTTGAATTCCTAGTATAAAAACAAGACTTTTGCACAATTTTCATAGTATGTTTTAAGAGAAACAAATCGTAAGCACAGTGATTGTAGTTTGAAATGCAAGCAATTTTTGGTCCTGAAAGCATAAAAGTTACATAGGAATATGAATGTGGTAGGGAGCGAGAAATTACATGGGATTGAATGCTATGTTCTTCTGTCAACAGGCAAATTAAGTGTATTAATGTTATGTGTGTATACAAAGAGAGACTATTAAACTCTAGTTTCACAGTCTGGGCAGTAGTTACTAATGCCTAGTTCTTTATTTTACTTTTTTAAATACAAACTTTCCTCAGAATGACTTTATGATCCTAGTATGTGGACCTTACCATTTAATTCTAGGACTGGGAATACCTTAATTATCAAATAATATCCTTCAATTTCCAAGCAGTTGTTTAACACATTTTAAGACCAGTAAGCATTCAGCATATTATAAATGATTTCCTGGAATGACTATATATGTAACCAAAACTATATAAGACATACTATGTGCCACGCACTGTTCTAAGAACTTTATAAGTAATTCACTGAATCGTAATAGAACAATCCTCTGAGGTACGTACTATAATTATCTCTAACGTTCAGATGAGATAACACGAAAGCAGAGAAGACAAGCCATTTAAAACACATCTACAGCTAATATGTGGACTACTCTACAACTGAACCAGAATCCAGGCTCTTAACCTCCATGTCATGATGCCATGAAAGTCCTTTCCAGATCAGGGCTCAACAACCTTTCCAGTCATGACGTTTTCCCTGGGACTTAAGTTCTTTTTGTTATCGCCATTTAAATTTCATGGACTAAGAGAATGGAGTCACTGAATTGCGTTAGTTGTAACTACACCACCAGCGTGATAAAACACCAACTTTCTTTCAAGCAGGTTAAATTCTTCTGCATCCCCAGCCCACCATCGCCCCCGCAAAGTCTCCAAAGCAAGACTCTAACAGCCTTAATGTTTTAACGACTCCAGCCTTCAGAACAAGATGATTCATTCAGCATATTTTACTGAGTAACAACAATGTATATACATTATATATATTATGTGCATTAAATAGAGTAGTGAATTAAACAGACATGATCTTTACCTTTCACATTTTATTTTGGTGAGGAAAATATATATTCATTGTCATGATTACTTTTATAACATAAGATTTATTTTTAAAAGAATGGTATAAATAGGTGACTTATTTGAACTTTGAAGTCCAGTAGGTCTTCAACTCTAACTCCTCTGATTACTAGGTTTTAGAACTTGAATTACTTTCTTAACCTTTCAAATTCACAGTTTTTTCAACTATAAAAAGGGAGTAATAGTGCTTTAAAGATGAAATGAGATTTAGTATAAAATGCTTGGCATTTTATAGAAAATTAGAAAATTGCTTGGCACATATATATATTCAATTAATAGTATCTTTACATCATTGCTAATAATGTTTAAATTTTACACATGCATCCTTTTATGTAAGTTTATCTTTACACAAGTGTTCTTTTCAGACTAAGAACTATCCTTTTGAATAGTAGTAATGGCCTTTTTTCAATTTCAGGAAATAAAGATTTCTCATGATAAAACAGTAAGTTTATTCAATTCCCCATTCAACAGTCTTATGAATACATAAACAATTAGACTACTGGAAAAAAGGCAACACACCTGGTCTCTAGGCGTCCACTGTTCCCTGTCCATGACACCATGCAAACCATCTGTTGGTTTTTTCTGCAGCAAAATACTGAATATTTCACTACACTAATTGACAAAATTGTGTCATTCTACATGGCAACTAAAACAATTCATAACATACGTTTTTTGTCATAGACATGAAGCAAACCTGGACCCACTCTTGCCATCAATACACATAAACAGAAATAAGAATGTAATATTGTGGAAGTTAAAAGCACTCACAAATAACTGGAAAGCAAGTAGGATATTTGCTTTTGTTCTGCAATGATAGATTTATATTTTCAATCGGACAATGGAAATCTGACCAATGAATAGTAAGTTTAAAAAACAAATTAGGGCTTCCCTGGTGGTGCAGTGGTTAAGAATCCGCCTGCCAATGCAAGGGACACGGGTTCGAGCCCTGGTCCGGGAAGATCCCACATGCCGCGGAGCAACTAAGCCCGTGTGCCACAACTACTGAGCCTGCGCTCTAGAGGCCGTAGGCCACAACTACTGAGCCCACATGCCACAACTACTGAAGCCCACATGCCTAAAGCCCATGCTCCACAACAAGGAAAGCCACTGCAATGACAATTCTGCAGCGAAGAATAGCCCCCACTCGCTGCAACTAGAAGAAGCCCGCACACAGCAACCAAGACCCAACGCAGCCAAAAATAAATAAATAAATTTTTTAAAAACCAAATTATTTTAAGATAGCAAAATACATTCTTAGGATATTAGTATGATACTACATAATGAGTCATGCAGTGAGCGAGAGCCTGGCCCAGCCCCACGAGCCAACAGCTAAGTAAACTTGGGCCATCACTGATCCTGCCTGCCCTCCCCCAATCTAAGGGGTAGTTTCATTATTAGCAAATGGGTAGAATAATCCCAACCAGCACCTACTGTGTGCACAGTGCCATGTTAGGCACTGAAGATACAGTGGTGAGCGAGACCAGCCTGGAGCCTGTGTTGACAGGATATACTATCTAAGTTGCTTAGTCAGAAAAGGAAGGTACTTCTTTCTCGTAAAATGCTGAGGCTAAGTTATATGGTCCACTAGAAAGACACAAGATGCTACAAGGATCACAGCGGTTTATACAGAAAACTTAAGAAATTAAATATCAGTATTTCTTGCACATTAGCAACTGGGTAAGTCCTCATATAAATGAAAGAAACACAGAAAAATTGGGCATTGACTGAGGCAAGATATACCTGTACTTCCCCAACTGGAGGTAAAATTTTTTTCAATTACAGATGGCTTAGATACTCCTGAAAATGGCCAAAAATATCCTATTTAAAATTTGAAAACCACAGTAGGGGAATCTAAAACCAACTAATGTGCTGTTTCCAGTGAAAGGGAGCTATTGGTAGCATATGTGTCAGCCTATCTCACACTCAGGTTAAAAAAATAAATAAACCAAACAATGATTTCAACAGAAAGTTCTACCGTAGTATCTGGGTTTAGAAGCTCGTGGGTTGGTGAACTTGAAAATCAGTTCTTTCCTCATTTAACTCATTTGAATAGTGGGTATATTTATTCTGCTTATCTAAAGACAGCTTTAGTTGGCTTAATAGTTTTGAATGTTAATTTGAGCATGGTTTCACCTAGGCAAACTCATTTATATTGGAATAGTGATGTATACGAATAGTACCCAAAATGTATGCGTGTGTGCACAGTGCTTCACAGGGATCAGAAATTCCATGTGAGACAGTACTCTGTCCAGACTTGCTCTTTCCAAAATGGTAGCCATTAGCCACATATACTAGTTACATTTACATTAATTAATTTTAATTTTAATTAAAATGAAACAGAATTAACAATTTAATTTCTCAGTCAGTCACACTTCAAGTGCTCAACAACCACATGTGACTTCAGGTTACCATGTCGGACCAGGCAGATACAGAACACTTCTATCACTGAAGAAAGTTCTATGGGGCAGAGCTGGTGTGGACATTCGTTTATTTTCATTCATACATTCATTCGTACTCATTTTGGGTTCTTTGCACCACAAATATTAAGTACCTACCATGTGTCCAGCCAAGGGCTAAGCCCTGAGACACAATGGTAAGCAAATATATTGTTCCAATTACCACGGAGCTTACATTCCTATGGGGTAAATAGACATTAACTGAATAATCACACAAATAAAGATAAAACTGAAAATATGGTAAGTGCAAAGAAGGAGATGGAAGAGGTGCTATTTTAGAGTGAGGAGATCCATCTACCCAGCAAAGATGACTCTGAAGTGACAAGTGACTTGAGCTAAGGTAGGATGTCCAGGAGCTAGCTGGGCAAAGAGGCAAGAGAGTGTAGTGGGCACAGATACATGAGCATGTGCAAAGCTCTACGGTCAGGCGGGCCTGGAGAAAATGAGGAAGGTAAAGGTCAGTGGATGGGAGTATGTGAAGAGAGGCGGGATGTGTTCACAGTTCAGTCTGCAAGTTACTTAGGTTTGTATTACTGAAGCTTTGTAAACCATGTAAAGAGCTTGTCTTTACCCAAGATAATAGAAATTAATTTTAAGGCACGCCAAGTAATGTCAAGCAGAAGGATGGTATGATTAGCTTTGTATTTCAGAAAGAATCTCTATGTAGAGTATGAGGAACTACCATATGGGCAAGAGTATATAAGAACAGTTAGGAGACACGTCCATGCATATTATCATCCTGCCACCTGCCACCTCGAGTTTAAATATAGACAGATTATAATTTAAAATCAAGATGCATCCATACTTAGCTAAATTTTTGAAAGATGTTATTATAATAGAAAACATAAACCTAACATCAAACTCATGGATCTGATAATTTCCTAACATACGCAATTTCACCAATCCACAGAAGACAACGGGAGAGGGAAGCGACAGGGAATAATGTGAATATGCTGAATTTAGCTCCTACCAGTATCGATGAGGCTTAATGGCCGAACAATGAAGGTGCAGAGAGGACCCAGCTCCTGAATGAGATTAAAGGAGATGAGGGAGCCTGAGGAGAAAGTGATGAAGTTTCGGAGTCATAATTATCTCAGAGAAATTAAAGAGCTTAAATACTTGTGGGGAAAAGGCAGCCAAACTAAAACATATTGATTCAGGTTCTTGGAGGAGGAACTCTGAATGTGGTCACAGGAGGGGCAAACTCTTTTCGGTCGTGAAAAAGCCACTAAGCAAATTCTAGCTATTGTACACTCAGCAACACCAAAAAGATTGAAAAATGCACAGAACTTCCATGAAGTGCTTGATTTACTATGACCTCCTCACTGTTCCTAGAGTATGTGCCAAACTTTCTTTCCTAAAATCTTTGCCACTGCTGTTCACCTCACTTGAATGGCTCCTTCCCAGATACTCACACAGCTACTACTCTGATCCAATGTTATCCCTTCAGAGAGGCCTCCCTTGGCTATCATATTTAACAGTGGCCCATGTCCCTGCTTTTACTTTTCTTAATAGGAAATATCACCACCTGACACTTTATTACCTACCTCTTCATTGGTTTGGCTATTTGATACCTCCCTAGGTTAGACTATAACTCCCATAAAGGCAGAAATCTGTCTTGTTCATCTCTGTATCCCCAGCACCAAATGCCTGGCAATCATACGGGTGCAATAAGTACTGGGTGAATGAATGCTTGAATGAATGAGAGGATGCGTTGAGTCGAGAGTACAAACCCAGCGGTCAGTCATCTTTGGAACGTTTATCACAAAATGTGCTGATTGCTACTTTGAACTCGTTCAACATAAACTCTTGCCTGATCTTGTAACATCTTTTCCACAATGCAAACAACTCCAACTAGCCTTTCTAGTTATGAGACTGAAAAGTCTCTCCTGCCTTTGTTGGCTTCTTGCGGTTGAGTGTCATGGCTAACACATTAACTTCCTACATAAGCTACCTGAGGGAAGAATCTATGTCTACCTCATCTTCTTATGTCCGCAGAACCAAAACACAGCATTTTGTAATGAAAGGAATTTGTGTTCTTGAAATGTTTCTGAGAGGGAAACTGCAAAGGGGAAATAAAAGAAGGCTTGACATTTATGAATTAGAAATATATCTATTACTAGGACTTCCCTGGTGGTCCAGTGGTAAAGAATCTGCCTTCCAATGCAGGGTACCTGGGTTCGATCCCTCGTCAGGGAACTAGGATCCCACGTGCCATGGGGCAACTAAACCCATGTGCCACAACTACTGAGCTTACGCACCCTGGAGCCCGCGCGCCACCACTAGAGAGGGAAAACCCTCACGCCACCACTAGAGAGAAGCCCAAGCAGACCGCACGCCATAACGAGAAGATCCCACATGCCTCAACAAAGATCCCATGTGCGGCATCTAAGACCCGACACAGTCAAAAAAAAAAAAAGAGGAGAAGTGTATCTATTACTAAACCTAAGACTTGGAAGAAGACCATAAAATCCATTCAGAAATGCCAAAGAACAGTGTATTGATAGGAATAAAAAACAAAATTATGAATTGGAAATACATATATCACTACCCCTAAGGTTTGGAAGAGTACAAGAGTACCTGCAAATTTCACAAAAAAACAAGGTAATGAGAGAAATAAAACAACTACAGCAACAAATATAGATACATCCTGAGGCTTTGAAAAGAATAAATTTCCCCAATATTTTTGGTATTGCTACATGTGCTTGTACAAATAAAATTTTTTAAATAACACTAGCAATATTATGGTAAAGTAAAAAAAAAAAACAATGGCAATTTAAAAGTAATTAATAGGTGTAAGAATTCCGTGTATTTAAGGCAACTGGTAAAATTATTTATATGCATATTATTTATGAATATAAAATTGCATTTGCCCAATTCTGCTGAAATCCTGCTACATTTGCAGAAAATGTCTACCGTATGATTTCAGAGCTAGCACATATCAAAACAGTGTTTTATCACAATGTGATTTTTAATAGCTAGAGATATGACTCCCAAATAGAAATGTCGCAAAAACATGATCTCCACTTAACATGAAAGACGACTTTCATAAGAGTGCTTCGAACACAGCACGCATACAAAAGGAAGAACCACGATGCATCCGTAACACACAATACTCTCACCACATTCAATGTTCACTTTGATTTCCCTTTCCTGTCCCCATTGTTCCTCTTCATCTCTTTGCCAGATAACGTTATCACACATTTCCCGATTTCTACAGCTTAGCATGAAAGTATCAGCCTTAGCAGCTCTGCATCCCTGGATTTCTATTTATGCCAAGGTCCATTCAAAGTTAAAAGTTGTGACAGTTTCTCCATCCTCACACATTCCGGGTATTTCATCTCATGGGAATTTCTACTTGGTAAATGTATCAAGTAGACTTCTGTAATCTCCCTGTCAACCACTCTGCCTATGACTAGCTAGAAAAAAATCAGTGGGCACAAGGGGTCTACGTGCAGGGAAAAGAGAATAGGAGGCCTCACGGAGTTCTCTAATCCAGCTGTGATTGGTTTATCAAGGATTCTCACCTAGGTTGGAACATTAGCATGAAATGATTTCACTTTTTTCTTCAAACGTTGCTTTCAACACTACTTTGCCAAATTCTGCTTCCCACCACTCTATGCTGTCTTATTCCATAAGCCTCAAGTCACTCTTTAACACTAAATATCAGGCTGGTTCAGAATGCTCCCTCCTTCCCCACTTCTGGCCAGCACTATGCTGGAAGGAGTTGGAATGAGGAGAGTAATGTCATCGCTTCTTTTATTCCTCCTCTCTCTCTAGCATCCTGGAATTCGAACTGATGCTTCTAGACTGGATCTTCAGTTGTGTCGGCTCCTGAACAGGCCCCTGGCACTCCCACCTCTACCCAGTTTCCACCCCTAAGTACAGAGCCCAGACCCTCTTGTTGCTGTTGTCACCGTGCTCCTAGCCACCCCCCAGGGTGAGGTACCAGCTACTTAATACAATGTCTGTTTGATAGATGGGACATTTCAGGCACCCTGCTAGGCCCAATGGTGAAAGTCTGGACTGCTTTACCGGGTCCACCCTACCCTCTCCCCTCAGTTTGCTCCTGCCCTGCTCACATCAGCACAGTAGGAGATCAGGAAGTCGTCACTGATTCAGGTAACAGGGAACAAACTACCAGTCTCCCACCTTTCAGGCACATCAATCTGTGCGAATGTGTCATTGACCCCTTCACTTGGCTTTACAAAGGCAAAAGCGCTACAGAGAGAATCCCCTTACCACCGACAGTGTACATTGCGCGAGGCTAAAACATTTCAAAGAGCCACTCTCACCCTCCTGGCCCTGAATCGTGCTGTGTACAAGCTGGGCAGCTGAGGTAATGGTTGGGGAAATCTGGCTGCTTCTTTCAGCTCTTGGGAACCCCCTGCGTGGTATACTACTGTAACAGAGCAGGACTCTGTGACGCCTTCCTACAGTAGACCCCCACTCATGTCCTCCACCTGCCTTTTGTTTGTTAAAAAAAAAAAAGATTAGTCAAAGAATAAATTTAATCAGAGAAAGAAGAGAATGCAGAAAGAAAGGGAAACAGTCAAGAAAAACAAAATAATAATACTTTAGCCATTAAAGAAAGTCAAGGACCTTTAGTTCCTCCTCAAGGACTGTAGATGATATTCTAAGCCGTGTCCTTTGAGCTGTTTTGCAGATACTGAAACCCCCACCAGGTGGAAGAAGTTAACTGTCTGCCGCCCACAAGCACGTAGACCCCAGACCAGCTGGAAGCAGAAGGTTGAAGATGCTGACTCCCGATTACCTCACCACTAGCCAATCAGAAGAATGTCCACGGAGCTGACCACGCCCTGCTCTGTGAACACTAAGACTCCTCACTACCCTCTCCAGGGCTGGACACACAGTTTTGAGGGGATTAGCCCACTGTGACTCCCTTTCCCTGGCAAAGCAATAAAGCTATTCTTTTCTACTCCACCCAACACTCTTTCTCCAAGTTTCTATCAGGCAGCAGTGAACAGAGGCCAAGTTCCAGCAACACAAGTCTCCGCTCTGCTTTCCGCTGTGGGTTCTAACTACCAACTTGGGAGCAACAACAACAACAAAAACACTAAGTCTCACTCAACATCCTTTCAACACTCATTACCAGAGAAGTGTAAATTACGCTAATATTTTAGCCACCACCTGAATTGCTCTTTGTCTTTATACCCTCTGTTCTAGAGAAGCAGAGCGAATTATTTCCTAAAACTGAGTCCTAATAATGGACACAGGATCTAAATCCAAATCGGCCATTAAGATTGTGTTTTAATTGTTTTCTGTATGCTAAATAAAACTAAGATTTATAGGTGCCTCTGAATACAAAATTATTAAATTTTGTAACATATTTATGGCATGTATAATAATCTTGAATAAAGGAAAAGGAACCTGTATCAACAATTCCATTAATTATGAAATTGAACCCAATATAAGCACAATCTAGTCATCATTAAATATACTTTCCATGTCACTGCTGTAACTTCTACAAAATCTTATACTTTATTATTCCAAATTAGTATTTGAGTCACTGTTTAAAATAAAATGTAACACAGAAGCTTGGGAAATATACTGAAAATCTGCACGCAAAGAATTAAACCTATTGAACATGTGCTGGGGCAAAACACATTTAGAGCAAGAATAAACAGAAAATGTGATAATGACAACAAATATGAATGGAATAAACTACCAGCTGTGATTAAAAAAAAAAAAACAAAGCAAGTTTTTTTTCATAGGGAACACACCATTTTAAAATTGACCATCACCGGCACAGGTGATTAAACTCACGGCTAAAGGTGAGATTCCTGACGCAGATGCATTTCTAGGATAATCATTAGAACTTCTCCTTAAGAAAAAGCGCTCAATTTGCATTTACTTGTTTCTTGGAATTAGTTCACATGTTAAATCTATTTTCTCAACGAAATACCTCTTAAATCAGAGTTTGCCAGAAAGTTACATGTACTCTTCTTGAGTTTTATACAACTTAATGGAGAAAATCAACATGAATCTGGCCTTGCCTTTGAGACACACAGCAGAGTTTAATTAGGTGTTAATGTTAAATCAGTGGAGGTCATAAAATATAATGTATAAGGTGATTTTAGATTCTCAAGACAGGAAATTTTATGTATGGAATGCAGTTAATTTTAATTTTCTTCTGGCAAAATAAAAACAAAAACATTTTCAGTTCTCATAATTTTAAGGTAATATCAGCCACTAGAAACTTGTCAATACTACAAGTTTTTAGAAAGTGAATACAATTTTAAGGAGAAGTAAATAAGAACAAAAATACGAACATAAAATAGAGGAAAATGAATAATCCCAACCTGCCCTAAGCCTAAAACACCTCAGGGTGGTGAATTTTGATCGTCTGCTAGTAAGTTGCTACCAGGGCAAGGAGACAAATTCTCGTCATACTTGGAGCCACGAGGGAAATGACAGCACGAAGCCTCTTCTTAGCATAATTTTGAGAAGAGATCTTGCTGCCAAGTAAACGTGCCTTAACAAAAATGGTAGCACTTATTTTTTCAATTGTTCAATAGGCATTTATTTAAATCCTGGTGTATACAGTGAAAGGGTACAAAGTAACAGGAGCGTAGGATCCTTACCACTGTGAAATATGAACAACATACTGGAAATAGCAGGTGAATGCAAGGAACCAGGCTCACCAATATGAAAAATGAGGACAAATTATGCTGGTAAATGCTATGGAGGTGCAGACACATGATTTGTTATCAGCCAGCTTCCCGCAGACTCAATCCCTAGCATCTGAAGTAGGGGGAGAGTGAGATGATTTCCTGGATGTCTTAGTCTGTTCAGTCTACTATAACTGTACCATGGACTTATAAACAACAGAAATTTATTTCTCACAGTTCTGGAGGCTGGGCAGTAGTCCAGGACGAAGGCGTTGGCAGAGTCAGAGTCTGGGAAGAACACGCTTCCTAGTCACAGGCGGCGATCTTCTTGCCGTCTTCGCAAACGGTGATGGAAAAGATGAGAGAGCTCTGGGGCTCTTTTAAAGAGGCACTAATGCTATTCATGAAGGCTCCACCCTCAGGACCTAATTGCCTCCCAAAGGCCCCACCTCCTAGCCCCATCACACTGGGGATTCAGCTTCAACTTAGGCATTTTCAGGGGGTCATAAATATTCATTCTATAGCACTGAACCCTAAGATAACCAGGGAACAGCTTTGATTAATAACTACTGTTTTAATAACTACTGTTGTTACAATATGAAGTGTAAATAACTGTGTCTTAGAGTTTCCTAAACTGCTACTCCCAAGTGTTGCCTCGCTGATTTAGAGAATCCCCATCCCCAGGTGAGAGCTTCAGTGGCCACGCTGTGCTCACAGGTGTTCCAGGACTATCCAATTTGCTCCTACCTTATTTGTTCCAAGAGAAATCAACCTAACTTCTTGATGCAGGAAAACCACATAATCTCTCTCAGACAGGTTGCCACTGAGGGGGAGCGATGTATGCCACCCCCAAATGTGCCATTTTGGCATGTGGATTGTTTTGAACTGAAGCCAATTACGACCCAGCAGATTCAGGAAAAGCTTTCTGCCTCTCCCTTAACTGCCCAGAACAATATATTAATAGATACGGAGCCTGTACCAGGAAGAGAGAGCTATTGTCAGAAATAACTTTCTATATCAGAAAGATTTATCTGCAAGGCATGGCAAACATCTGATTACTAAATGGGCTCTTCTCACATTCTGTGACTTGTCTTCCACCCCTTTAAGGCCCCAGTCTCCCACCCCCTTCTCCTTAGCTCAGGATGGTATATAAGCCTCAGCTGCCTGACTGTCCGTGAGTCTCATATTTTTTTATGGAGCTCCCTAGGTACAAAATTGTTTTTCTCCCGTTCATCTGTCTCATGTGAATTTAACTATTAGGCCAGCCAAAGAAGATAGAAGGGAAGAAGGGAAAAGTTTTCCACCCCATCACAAAGCAAGCCTCTACCCTGATGTTACTGGCACCAAAGCCAAAGCTTAACATTTTTACAAATAAAGAGCAGGCGTGGTGCCAACTTATATCTCAAGGAAAGGGGCTAATTCTTCCATAAGTTCCATCAACTCCAAGACATCCCAAAGAAACTACAATCTAAGTAAACATAGCGTGCCTGTCATGCACATACAGCTTCAAGGTCAGTCCCTACCCGACTTCTCAGTGAACCTCCTCCATGTAGAAATTCTAGAGCCACCCTGAGTAAAGACATGCCTTCTTTTTCCATCTGCTGGTGTCACCTTTGTAGGTGTCTATTGGTGCCACCTGTAGCTCCAAAGGAACTGAGGCTTCAGCTAAGCCACCTGCTCCTGTTGTTGCCACAGCTGCTGGTAATATGTCCCGACTAAGCCATGTAATTCTTCAAAGTGCAAGAAAGAAGGCTCTTTCCCCAGGCCTTTATGCTTAACCGAGAATGCTGCGCAACAAAGTTGGCCACGGTTACTAGACTTACCACACTTCGTGGAGCTTTTCGCAAGTGCCCTTGAGAAAATGATCTGCTCCCAGTGGACGAGGTATGCAGACCCAGAGCCGCCACCCCCTTTAAAAAGCCACTGGTCCCATTTATTTCTCTGCATGGAATTGTTTGGGGGGGGGTTGGTTGGTTTGTTTATTTTCCTTAGAAGGCTTGTTATTTTGACCAAAGCTCCAGAGATTTCAAGAACTTCGAATACTGAGGAGAAACCTCTTCCATTCCAGAAGATTCCTGGGGTGTTTATCCAAATTTACCACCTCATTTTCCATCGCACTCCCCACCTTAGAGCAACCATCAAGTTTAAAAACCTTAAAATTCCACCTTATTAAACCCTCCGCTTCACTGTGAATACTTAAAAGCCTCTTTCATTGCATTCCCCACACCTCTCTCTCACACAGGTTTTGAAAGAATGTGGGGATAATATATTATTGTATAGAATTTGAGAAACATTCTGGGTTAGGGGCTACCCTCTTCCTCGCTTCCGTATATCATCCTTCTCCTGGGCTTGGGGATCAGATCAATCAGAGTGTGCATTTCAACTGAGAAACTCAGTAGTTTTTGACTAAAAAAGTTAGTGTGAACCTCAATTCCTTATCTATAAAATGAGGATACTGAGAAAGCACAATTCCTTGAGTTTACAGAGATCAGTAAGTGATATCAAAGTATCACAGTAGTAGATTTACAAAGTATCTATATCTCATTTACAAAATATACAAAAGTCTGTATCTCACTTGTAGTTCTTTCTTAATACCCAAAGTAAAGTGCTTTCAAAAATGCTTGGGATTATTAACCAGGAAGTAAAGACTGGAAAGTACTGTTGACACAGAGTTGTAGATGTCTAATTCACCTAGCACTCTGGTCTTTTAGGCAAATAGCCCATTATAAAAAAAGACAGAAGGTCTTTGTATTCCAGAATGATACATTTTCCCTACAACCCCAAGACTATTTTATTAATCAGAATGTCCTTTGTTAAAAGAGCAAGGATCATTCATTCAGAGAGTTAGATAATGACCAGTCTCAAACCCCTCCCCCTGCTCAATTCTGAGTATCTCAAAGACAGGAAGTGAATCTGCCTCTGCAATCTTCATTATGGCACACAGTAGGTCCACGATATACTTCCATATCCTGCATACAGGTCAGGGGCACTGTGCTAGTCTGACAGTCCTGAGTTATTAAAGATGAAAATTGCCAGCAAGTATTCTCACCGTCGATCTTTTGTAGTATTGTTTTCAAAACGACTTCTCCCTTTCTAAGTGATCTGTTTACGTGAAAACCTACGCAGTTTTATTACTACCGAGTTCTTATTTCCACTGGAATACAAATAGGGCCTCTACACGTTCACTTTCAAAATGATTCCTTAGGTGTAGGAAAGAGAGCAATAAAGGCAGGGGTTATGAACAGTATTATTTACTACGTGGGCTTGTTTAAAAAGTGCAGAAAGAAGCAATTCACCTGTCCTAGTCATGTGGCAATGAGTTTAGTATCATTTGAACAGAGTACATAAAATGAATCATTCAACTCATTTAACTACTAATTGGTTATCCTTATAGTAAGGTCTGAATGACAGTGCCAGAGCGAAGCACCCAAGGGAGAAAGAAACTAGAACAAGAAACTGCAGGCATTTCTGCAAATCTATCCTAAGACAGTGATAGTGCAGCCTGTCAACACCATCCATCTTAGATAAGCTGACACTGGACGGGAACACACAGGAAAAGGTCATTCTTTTCAAATCAATGTTGACACTTTGCACTACCATCATGTGGCCCCGCACATGGATATATTCAAAATAGCTTACACAACTGTATGCAGCTAAGAACAAAGCAAAACAACTGTGGCATCCTTAAAATCACTCTTTAAACACCCACTGACCCAACACAAATATGGTGAATGCCCTCTATGTTCTAGAGCCTGTAAAAATCTAAAAGTGAGATATACAAAAGCAAATACATGCATAAATAAAAATAACATAATTCTTGTCTGATTGATTTATGGAGAAACTGACTCCATACATCAATTATGTGAATAAATCTTAGCTAGATGGAGAGATTTGGAGCAGTGACAAATGCAAGTGGCAACAAGGGACTTCTTATGTTTTGTCTAGAACATCCCATCACTGCAAGTTTCCAGTAACAAATGAGCATTTCCTTTCTCTAACATTATTCTTTCTTAAAAGAAAACAAAATAACAAACAAGAAACATGCCACAACAAAACAATGAAGAAGATGTTGAAATTCAGAACCATCACAGTATAAAATGACAAATTTTCAGTTAAATGTTCAACATGTCCCGTGCATTCTTTTTTCATTAACTACTCCAAGAGCCATAACCTCTTAATGCATCAATACCACCCTGGGGATGAGACTGAATTAGCTCCTTCAAAAGGCGAGGAGTTCATTTGATGAATCACCACAAGTCTCAGGGCACTAGAGCGGACAGAAGCTGGTCGATAGGGCGGCTCATTGCCATTTCTGAGGAGCTTAGCTGCCTGGGCATCTGGATTCTACTTCAGTGCAAATCATTTAGCAGGGAAATTGACACAAGAATCTACTCTCCGAATTTCCCTCACTTTGTGCTAGGTTCTGGACTGAATATTATATGGTCCTCGTGTTTCAGGGCCATTCTGAATTCTATGGGGAAGGATACTCTTTAAATATCCGAACGAGATCATAAAAGAAACTGTCATTAAGGATTGACAGCTGATAGCAATTTACCTGGTAGTTGAAATGGGTAGAAGGCAACTCAGAAACCCTTGAATCAAAGGGGGGTGGGGGCGGGGGCAAACTCTGCTCACAGGTGTCTTTGGTTTACCTTCCACACGGACTTTTCTTGAAGGCCTGAATTAGCTTCCATTGCTTAAACATTAAGCGTTTTAACAGTAAAATTCAGATTTCTGTCCTTTCTCTGAAAATGTAGAAAGTCTGACAAGACTAGTCCTGCTTTGGCATCTGGCAATGATCTTCCAGGACGTGAAATCAAGGGCAGTCATCAGTTAGTTCCCTTAAACTATAACTTGCTTAATAAATACTACGCTGTAATCGGCCTCCACTGACTAAATTCCTTTTAATTGTTCTTGCAAATTGCATACCCTCCAAACTTCACACAGCTTACTTAGACAAAACATCACAGGACTCCTTTAACTGCCCCTATAGATAACACCTCTGACTGGTGGGTTACTATAGTAACAACGGCTTAAACTGGAGCCAGTCTTGCCCAGTTCAAACCGGTGGAGACCTGTGTGAGTGTCCAATTGTCCGTCTTTCGACAACAGACGGCTCAGAACCCCCGCCTCAGCTCACATTAACTCTACCACTTTCTGAACATGCATCCCATGAAGATGTGTGTAACTCAGATACACCTGCACAGAACACTGATTACTTCACCATTTTCTTGCCTCCAACCATCCCTCCCCATGCCTAAGACCACCCTGCTTCTTTATCCCATAAATATCCCAAGCCCTTCATCTTTGAGGACCCTTGTTCTCCCCTCTCCTCACTTGTCTGCCTCATGAATAAACCCTCTGTCTGTGACAAGCCTCGGCGACTCAGTGTTTGGCTTGCTGCACATCGGGCAGACAAACCTCGTTGGGTAACAAGTAGAGCAGAGGTCTCCAGTTTAGAACAACCTGGATTCTCCAGGGCACCAGTCCCCACTCCTCCCTATCGTCTTCTACCTCTCCTGATACTCACCCCTTAGCATTTAAATGTGTGCCTCATGCCCTGTAAGCACTGCAGATCTTGGCTGTGAATGTACTTAAGCTATTAAAATTCTCAAGCTAAATTATTGACCTGAAGAAGTTATGAAGAATACATATTGTTCAATTTCCTTGTATTAAAATATTAAACACTGAATTATACTCCAGCAATAGTGGTACTTCCCATTATTATCATTTTATTCAAAATGTACTTTTCCTTCTAAATTTGATTTAGGTCTTTTAGAGCCGATTCTTTGTGTCTCATATTTTTAAATAATTATTCTATTCTTTGTATTTCAAATTTGACAGATACGTTAAAAATCAAAGAGACATATAGTCTTTAAGGCTGGAATGCTGCTTCAGTATCATTCAGCTCCAATGCATATATTTTACCAGTAAGAAATCTTAATAAATGTGTGACCTTTTGAGGGCACACAGGTAGTGAATATGATATTCAACCACGGAATATGATTGCCCAACCTCAGTAAACACTCAACTTTAGTAGCAACTGGCCTTACCTATTCCATGGTGCTTCACGAGGGAGAAAAAAATACCGTTTTCTGAATATAAGAAGTTTCTCCCATTCTCTCCCCCATCTCCCTCTCTTTTTTCTATCTTTTCTTCTTCTTTCCCCCCCTTTCTTCTCTCCCTTCCCTCTCTTCCTCCTTTCTCCCCCTTTTAAAGACCCAATATTTAATTCTTACCTCCAAGTAAACTAAACATCATGCTAAACAGATAACATTTTAGTGGAGAGCAGTATTGGGTGATATTTGTATGCAATTTTGTTTCATTAGGCTTGTATTATGCAGTACTGGACCTTCTTTTTCTACAATGATCAAAGTTAAAATCATGGGTTGTGTCCAGACCAGCTAGCTGAGAGGCAGAACTAAGTGACCAAACCATTGTGGGATTTAACAGCTTAGCTCATCGTTCAGATGATTCACATTTCTTTCTGGAAAACAAATTCAGTACAATTAATTTAATAAGTAAAAAAGGGGTCAGACAGAATGGTTTCTCAAACTGTCACAAACCAGATTTCCAACAAGCTGGTGGTTGCAGAGCTGCAGAGACCTCATGGAAAAGTTTGGGAAAAATAATTTCATTTAAAAACCATTTTGTCTTTCCTAATCTTGTTTGTTTCTTATTGCTCTTCTCCCTTATTTTATTAGTAATGCAGTTTATAGGAAAATAAGAGTGTCTCCTTCCGTGGAAAGCTTTTACGTAGATCTTTTCCTTCCACCATCCAATGCGTTGAGTTTTTGAGATCAACATTTTGAACAAGTGTCACAAACTACACCCCAGTGTCGATGAGGTAACTTTTATAAATGATCTCCCTGTCTTGTTTGTTTGGTAAGCTACAGTAGTCTGCAAGTACCCATATATGTATGGATCTGTGCTGTCATACTGGCATGAGAATGTGATTTAGCAAAATATTATGGTTTGGGAGATAGTGATCCCATATTGGACATAATATGCAAATGACTTAAAATGTAAGATGGAAGTGGTTATTTCTAATGGCGTTATACAGATTTATGTCTTCTTTTAAGAATGTAAAGGAGAAGAACCATTTTTGGATATTTCAAAAATTTACTTTTTATATTTTATTTACAGTTTTTGGGGTATTAAACATTGTGTGCACATATGCAAAAACAGCCCTGCTAAAATTTTAGAATACAGATGAATTCCTAGAATCCCGGGCCCCACAGCCAGAGTGGGGCCCAGGAATTTGCATATGTAATTAACATCCCAAGTCATTCTTTTACTCATTTATGCAATTATTCATTTAACAAAATCTTGTGACAAATATTATGCTCTGTGCTTGGTAGTATGGATAGACAAAGCCCCTGCTTTTGTAAATTGTTTTAATACATAAATAAAAAGATATAAAATGCCTGGTAGCCACAGGAGCTATGAACAGAAATCAAATAGGGCAATAGCAGGCAAAGATGGATGAGACAGCAAGATGAGATATTCAGGCAAGACCTCTATAATAAGATGTTGCGCATATAAATGGCTCAAGGACCAAAACCGGAGAAAAACTTCCTTTGAACAGGCTAAGGAAAAATAAAACTGATGTCTTGCTTTTCAGCTTACACATGGTGTCAGATATTTCATACGTCTTCAAATGTCTAATTTCTCTTGGCACTTAACAGTTTACTCTTATTTCCCTGCAATTCCTATTTCCTGCTACACACACACAACACAAATCACACATATTTTTATTAGAAAGACATTGGCATAAGTTTAAAACAAAGAAGGTGTGGCACAATTGTAGTATTTTTTAAAAAAGACAGTTAATGAATGATGTAATAAAATTGCCAAAAAGTTGGTAATCCTAGGATATAGTAAAAGAAATATGGTATTTAGAATAAAGAATGTGATTGTCACACTTTACTTCTTTTCCCCTAAAGGAACACCTAGACATTTTTATCCAGGCTTAGGTGCTTAAATTTAAAATTGATTCAGACAATCAATGGACACCACCTTGTGGAAAGAAAGGAAGGAGCTGGGGATGTTTTCTGGGGAAAAAAGATAACTCAAGCGAGACATAAAACCTCTCTTCAAACATCTGAGTGTCACAGAAAAGGAATTCGATTTTGTTTTCTAGGGGCCCAATGGGCAGAACTGGGAGAAACAAATGAAAATTCCTGGGAGAGAGATTCGAGGCTTGGAGTTACACACACATGGACTTGGAAGCCTCAGGAAGGAGCCCTCTTATCAGAGGAGGTGAAGTAGAGGTTGATGACCATGTATGGGAACGGTAATGCAAACGCCTTCACGTCCCAAAAGAATGGTTGAATTAAAGGACAGCTGAGGTCCTGCTGACTCCTATGACGCATGACTCAGAATTCAGTGACTCATAATAGTAGGACTGACTGCCCAGTGAAACAATAGTCCCTCTTACTCTCACAGGCCTCTCAAACTAGAAGGCATGTTGGTGCTGCCTGGACAGATACCCATGTGAGAAGAACTGAACATCTGAAGTTGATGCAGTTGGCCTTTCAAAGGGCCCTACGTGTCCTTCCAGGACTTGTCCACCCCCTTTGGGCGGCCGCCCTCTCCCAGCATCCATCATCATCTCCCAGGTGGCCCCAAAGACATACAAACGCATCCCCAGAACATGCTGCCTCTTTCGGAACCACTCAGCCTGGGGGTCCCCAAGAGTCTCTCTTCCTCAAGGGGAGATATCAAACTAACAAAATAAACAAATTCAATGTTTCTCAAGCCATTCAAGTGATACATTCATGATTTTTTTTCATATGCATGCATTACTTGCACTTATTTTTAATTGACTTACTTTTCTATTTAGATTAAAATATCTTTTTTCTTTTTTTAACATCTTTATTGGAGTATAATTGCTTTACAATGGCATGTTAGTTTCTGCTTTATAACAAAGTGAATCAGTTATACATATACATATGTTCCCATATCTCTTCCCTCTTGCGTCTCCCTCCTTCCCACCCTCCCTATCCCACCCCTCTAGGTGGTCACAAACCACCTAGCTGATCTCCGTGTTATGCGGCTACTTCCCACTAGCTATCTACTTTACGTTTGGTAGTGTATATATGTCCATGCCTCTCTCTCACTTTGTCACAGCTTACCCTTCCCCCTCCCCATATCCTCAAGTCCATGCTCTAGTAGGTCTGTGTCTTTATTCCCATCTTACCCCTAGGTTCTTCATGACCTTTTTTGGTTTTTTCTTAGGTTCCATATATATGTGTTAGCCTACGGTATTTGTTTTTCTCTTTCTGACTTACTTCACTCTGTATGACAGACTCTAGGTCTATCCACCTCACTAAAATATCTTAAGGTAATATGTTTTCTCACTACTACAGAATGGGAAATCCGCACCACATCCCATAAGAATAAATACATTGAAACCTAAACAATTAACTTCTAAGCAGACACTGTGACCAGCTGAATCTTGGATTTTGAAGTCTGGTCTCTTTTTATGAGAAAGAGATGGTAGAACGTGTTAAAACTGTATAAAATCACGCACGCACAAACTGTATAAACTGTATAAACGCACAAACTGTATAAAATCACGCACGCACAAACTGTATAAACTGTATAAACGCACAAACTGTATAAAATCACGCACGCACAGACTGTATAAACTGTATAAACGCACAAACTGTATAAAATCACGCACGCACAAACTGTATAAACTGTATAAACGCACAAACTGTATAAAATCACGCACGCACAGACTGTATAAACTGTATAAACGCACAAACTGTATAAAATCACGCACGCACAAACTGTATAAACTGTATAAACGCACAAACTGTATAAAATCACGCACGCACAAACTGTATAAACTGTATAAACGCACAAACTGTATAAAATCACGCACGCACAAACTGTATAAACTGTATAAACGCACAAACTGTATAAAATCACGCACGCACAAAACTAGTTTCTGACTTAATCCGAAGCACCAAAAGAGAATGAAAAAGGAAAAATATTTGATTTATATGTCTGCTATTTACTTATACTTAATCTTAGATTATCTATGATTATTTTTTACTCCATCAGTGGTACTCATCCCATAACTAATCAAAGCTAATAACCCCACGTTAGAGGAGACATGAAGCCTTAACCCCTAAAATTACCCAGGCGGACAGAACTTTAAGGTGAGCATGCCAGGCACCATGGAAAATCCATGGAGAGATCCTTAATCACCTACATATTAAGTCCCCCCTTGAACTGGAATTTCCATGTAAGGACAAACACAGACACAGGCAGGACTCAGTTCTTGTTTCTACTGTAGTTCCCTTTTGCCTAGATACCAGGGCCGACAATATAAGGTTGTCCGGTCCAAGTCGTTCACTCATTCAATCATCCCAAAAATATATTGGGCAACCACCATATGCCAGCTGTTCTTCTAGGCACTGGGAATACAGCACTTAAAAGACAGATGAGGGGCTACCCTGGTGGCGCAGTGGTTAAGAATCCGCCCGCCATTGCAGGGGACATGGGTTCAATCCCTGGTCTGGGAAGATCCCACATGCCATGGAGCAACGAAGCCCCTGTGCCACAACTACTGAGCCTGCGCTCTAGAGCCCGTGCTCGGCAACAAGAGAAGCCACTGCAATGAGAAGCCCGCGCACCGCGATGAAGAGTAGCCCCTGCTCGCTGCAACTAGAGAAAGCCCAGCGCGCAGCAACAAAGACCCAACACAGCCAAAAATAAAATAAATAAATTTATATATAAAAAAAAAGACAGATGAGGTTCCTGCCCTAACCTCCGAATCTGCCTGGGAACTGAGGACATTTCTTCCTTTGTCTACTCGCACACTCTCACCTTAATTCCTGGGATCTATGGTCTCATTTCCGAAAGGACAGTGAATTAATTAGAACTATACAGCAGCATTCATCAATACTGCTTTTGCTTCTTCACTTTCTTTGGGCTTCTGCTTAGAACTAAAAACATGTTAAACAAAGTAAGAGAGTTCCTTGCCTCGGTTTGTGTGTATGCATGACAGAGAGAAGAAACTACTAAAGAGAAGCAATATTCATGAATGCAGTTTAAAAATATAGTAGAACTTTAAGTATTCTATATCCTGGTCCTTTACTAAATCTCCAAATGTATGTATATCACCAGAGCATGTCATTTCACCCATTACACAGTAAAGCAGAGCTTCTCCTTTTGAGTGATGTACAGCTGTTGTACAACTCGAAGGAAGAACTCTGCATAGAATACAAATGAATGGTATTCCCTGGAGTTGTACAAGGCAGCATTCTTGCTTTGGATGTAGGGAAGGAGGCCTTACTTAGAGCAGTGGTTTTTCAACCAGGGGTGATTTTGTACCTTCCTTATTAGATATTTTAACAGACCAATGCTTCTCAACGCTACTTGTCAAATAAAATCATGGGTAGAGGTTGAAAAGAGCACCCACACCCACCACTACAAGCAACAGCTATCTGGGCTTCACCTACAAAGTTGGAATGGCTGCCCAGAGAGCCTTAGATCTAAAAAGTGCCACAGTAAATTATGATAGGCAGTCAAAGGTGAGAACTACTGTGCTAGTTTGCCAGGAAACACTGGGGGAAAACAACGCAAGAAGATACAGCCTGCAGCATATGTGAATCATTTATCTCTGCAGTTTCCATATTTCAGATACTAAGCTTCTTCCACCAGGCACTGACACTTGCCCAAAATAAATGAAAACCTTTAGCATTTACACTTTTTCCCGGAGAGTACACCTAAATAATTAGCATGTGTGTGCGTGTGTGTGTGTGTGCACACGCATGCGCGCGCACACACACACACACACACACACACACACACACGCCGGTTATCAGATACAAAGATGACATGGTGCCCATCTGTGCCTCTCTGTGACCTAGAAGTTACTGAATTCTAAAGTCATTTGAATGACCCAAATCGTAAATCAATGTGGTATAAACTATAATCACTTCAAATGTCAGAAAAGGTTTTTATAATCTCATGAAACTCTAGGAAATATTCCCATTGCCTTTAAATCATAGTAACTGGAACTCTAGCCTTTTTAGTGGATAAAGAAAGATATTTCTTAAGCTACACACAATTGACTAAGTCACAACTAATAGCTCAAAACATCCTTTTCCCAGAAAACAACTGCTTTTTGAGACTATAATTATAGTAGCAAGCCAGTGAGAAGGTTAAGAATGAAAAGGTCTATAAATAGCATTCTGAGAGAAAACACAAATTCAAGTACAATTTCATAGGGCAGAAATGGGCTCCAAAGGGCGGAACCATGGTAGCTAGCGATAGGGGGAGGCGAATCCTGGTGCATGAGCAGAGAAAAGGGTAGAAACAATTGAAAATACAAGTCTAGCTTCTCTGCATGGCTTACAAGGCCCTGCATGGTCTGGTGCCCGCCACCCTCTCAAGCCTCTCTCCTCCCAGCATCTTGTGTTCTAGCTTTACAACGGTCATTTTTAAGACCCTAGAAAAAATCTAGCTCTTTCTCTGCTCAGACTTCAGAGCTATACTTCCCCCGGGCCTGAGGGTCTCAGCCAGCTTTAGCTCCTCAGAGAGACCTCTTCTCTAGCTGGGGATGAATCTTAAGAAGTTACCATAGAAGATTTGTTTCCCTGGGAAGCAGACTCTGGTCTATTAATGAGCTATCTGAGATCAATGCATGGGGAAGGGATAGCAAGGAAGCAGAAGTGGACAAAGGGAAAAGCTGAGCTGTGACACAGCATAAAGAGACTCCTCAGCCCACCCTACAGGGAGTTCTGACGTGGGCATGATCCTTAGAGCTGTCCTAATTTGGGTTAGGGTCCTGGGTCTTTATCCCTCTACATCAGGCAGTAGATGTCTCCCTGCAAAGGAGCCATGACCTTGAGCAAGGGGGTACTCTCTTCATCTGAGGCAATCGTGACCCTGACTGGGTGCTTACACGTGAGGGCTGGCTGCTGGCAGCACTCCAAGCAACAGACAGAACCCCTGGTTCTCAAAGGCTGATCTGAGTGGAGCGTTACAGAATCTACCACTGTGACTTTATCTCACTGCTCCTCCATTCTCTCATTTGTAAAATGAGGATGATACTAAAAATCTCAAAAGATATACAATATCTAACATGATGAATGACTCAACAGTAAGTTCTCAATGAATGTTAAATTTGCATCTTTACCTACTCTATTCAGGAAAAAATGTGGATGCAATTTTGACTAGGGAGCATTTTTTCAAAAGATGATTCCTTTCTTTCTCCCTTCATCCATTGACTCATCCAATATTAACTGAGTGGCTACTAGGTGTTAGGGATTTTCCAATATGTGAGGAAAGAGTGTAGTAGGTTCTTGTCCAAATGGAGTTTACACTTTAGTAACAGGAAGAAAGAAAATAACCATGTAAATAAATAAGTAATAGAACACTGTTAGGAGTAATAAATGTTAACTGAAGGTTGAAGAAATGTGTTTCTTAAAAAGCTGTATTATTGGACTCATTAATGGGTCACATAAACCCAAATCAAACTAACTTAATTAAGGGAATTTATTAGCCCACAAACAAAAAACATACAAAAAGCAGAGGGAGAACCATCACCAGGGGCCTCTGAATTCTGCAACCCAAACACCATCAAGCCATCGTGCTTACTTTTACTTCTGTCTTGTTTGTTTGCAGCAGCATTCTCTGAGACTAGCTCTGTTATTCCAGCGTGAGTTCAATAAATCCCCAGCGAAGGATGCTGAATATAACCAAACTGGCATTACCTGTCCCATCCTCTAAGACTGTGGTGCTAAGGGAGGATGACTGGATCATAATTCGATAGGTACACAGCCTTGTAGCCAGGGCAATACAAGTCATGTTGTTAATAATTATCGAGCCCTTGCCATGTAGAAAATACAAGGCATTTACATAATTGTATCTATTAAAAAATAAATTCTGTAAGTACTATTATCTCCTCTTTACTGAAGAGAAAACCAAAGCTCAAAGAGATTGAGTAACTCACAAATGCACACATTATTAGTAAGTACTGAAGGTCAAATCCAAACCCACTTCAATCAGAACTCCAAGGCACATGCTCATAACCACTAGGTAATTAGGCCATGCTAATGTTGGTTACTATATAGTTATATCATAATCAGTGTAATTATTTCATTACCTTAATTAATCCATGCTAATCGGTCTTCCACCTAACATGAAGGCATGATAATTGGACATTCACAAATGAAGAGCATATCCACACCAAGGCCAATAAAATGGGAAATGGCACAAGAAAAAAAGAGCAGAGGAAATCAAGATGAAATACCATTTAATGCTATAATCGTTGAGGCCAATCAGACAATGATTGACCAATTTAACCATATCTAATTCATGTCAGGGGTTTGCATGCTTCCATTAAGTTGGGAGGAATCTATATTACATGGGCAAATCAGTGAGGCACTGTAAAATGTACACGAGTCTAGAAGCTAGGAGATATGAGAGCTAATTCTTATTCAGTAAATATGAATTTGACTTTGAATGAGTCAACATCTCAGTTTTCTAACCCATAATTTAGGGACAGTAGTCCCTAGGCTGCCTATTTAATATGTTTACTCTGTATTCCCTAAGGGTTAAGATAAAGAAAAATACAAAAGAACTTAGAGTATTTATCACACAAAACATGAGGATGAGTTTTTAAAATACCAAGTAGAAAAAACATATATCTGGATTCTTTCTTATATCTGTAGCACTAGAAAAAAAGATTAAATGTTTAACATACTACAGACGAAAGTAAACTTTGTAAAGCTGAAACATGAGTAATTTAAGTGAAGCATAAACAGACTGAAGAAGATGCTCCAATCAAACCAAACACTTATGTACTTAAATAAATAACGAGGTGTAAACTAAATCATTTTCTAGATTTAGAAATGTCATAGAATTTTACTTTGACCAAAATAATCTTAGAAGTATTCTTATGCATTTTATAAGAAATAAGAAAACACTTTTCTGGAGGTATTTCTACATGTTATAGTGGTTGAAAACTTTGGCCTGAAAGTTTGTTTTTTATCATTTGATTTTACAGTCCTAGAATTTCAATTTCCAACTCAGCTTGATATTTTTAGTTGGAAAATTAAATTCATTTTAAAGAGGACTGTAAAAATGTGACAATTACAAAGGGAACGATTTGAGAAACCAACCATAATGGGAAATTAAACATCCCACCAAAATCCTTTAAAGGCTTTTTAGCAGAAGAAGTATGTGTTATAAAATGCAATCTAAGATAATAGAAACTTCTAAAATGTGGATTATAGAAATGTAAGTAAAGTTGCTAAAAGGTGGAACTGTGCTTCTTTTCAAAATCTACTTCCCTAAAACAATACTTCCCCTAACCTGCCAGCATATAGACTTCCCATATCCAGAATGAAATTTCCAACTTTAGATTTGCCTGAAAAATCATGGAACCATTAGAACAGGAAGGAAGCTTGCAACCTAAATCCAACACCTCCATTTTATAGAAGTATGAAGTTGGAACTCAAAGTAATGAAATGATATGCCTAAAATCACACTACAAACCAGTGCTAGACCCTTCAAGGTGATGGTGGTGATGATGATGACGATGACAGCTACCACTTATTGAGACAATTCTGTGATGTAAGGATTATGATCAGAAGCCTAAGGTTTGGAGAGGTTGACTAATTTATCAGACCCATTCTCTTAATCAGTTTACTATCTACTGCACTGTCCTCTGCCCTGTATCTGGACCCATTTTCCACCACCACTTCCCTTCCAAGAAAAATGAAAGCGTGTTAATAAAATTCTCTAATCAAATGGATCCTTCTTACCTTCCCTTCTTGCCCAGTTTATTTCCTACCTCTGATCAAGCATCAGTTTCTCAGAGAAGCTTTCTCTGACCTTCATAGGTCAAATCCCCATTTAACTCTCCTTAGTAGCATTGATCAGAGTGGCAATTTCACGCTTTTTTGCATGATAATCTGATCAATCTGTGTCTACCCTAATAGAGATAAGCTTCATGAGGGTAAAAACTGCCTGTTTTAGTTTGCTGCTGTATCCTCAGCCAAGTGTCTCTTAACAGTTAAACAAAAATAATTGTTGAATAAATTAATTTTTTTTAAATGTTTAGTTTCTACAAATGAATGAAGCATCCTATATTAGACAACTGTAAAGTGATTTATAAGATTTATTTTGCTTTTACTGCCATTTTACATGTGGCACAGGTTTAAAATGTTAAAAAATATGTAAAGTATGGGTGACAGGAGAATATAATGTATAGAGATATGGTACACAGTTAAGGAACTTGCTATACTCACAACATGGAGTGAAACACCAAAAATCACATAAGGGTTGATTAACCGGTTAACAAGAAGTTAACAGCATGGTAACATGGACTGAAGTCTCTGACCCAGCCCAAACTCAAAAGACAATAGTTACTCAAATGTAAAATAATTTGCCTTGTGTTTCCAGTTGTGAAAAGAACCCTAATATAGACAAGAAAGGGCCGCAAATAACTGGAAGCACAGCCTAGAGTCTGTTTGCAAGTAAGTTACTTAAGCTAATGGTGCCAGCTACTCTCGATCTCAAGAGCAGACCTCAAACATACTATTAAAAAAAAACAACAAGATTCATTTGTACTTTTCTAATAGTACGTGCTGTCCTTAAGAAAGGGAGTTTATACTGTACAGTGTTCTTAGAGAGCTTTGATGCATTTCTCCTTTTCCCTCCTTCTCTTGCTTTTTGTAAGGCAGGGAATGTTGTGGTGTCTGTGGAGGCCCCAATCTTTGATCTCTGTGCACAAGGCTTCTTTCCATGGCAGCGTCACTCATGACAGGCTAAATTAGCCTTTGATCAGAGGCTTTGATTTCCTTCCTACTTCCCAGCTTCATCACCAGGCTCTCAGATGCGCCTGCTAACTCTGTCCTCCCCAGCTCAGGTGGTGACAGAAGTGATGTATTTCATTGTTTTGCTTCTTCTCCAAGGCCTCAAATATTTGCACACATGTGCAGTTCAACAAAATCTGCTATTTAGGGGAGATGCCTATGATTTGTCTCACTGTTATACATGGTATTGTTCCCCAACATGGATTTCCTTAGGGCAAAAATGGCATTGTGTTGAGTAAACACAGTTTTCTCTCTTCATTGGATTTTACTCTAAGTCATTGTTTGCTGGTGCTACATATTTCCATGGACATTTTATTTGTGCAGTAGGTCATGTTGCTACTTGAAAAGTCCTTTTAAATAAAAATATAAGATCCACAGTGTTTGTTTATTAAAAAGATCACCAAAGTTTTGCTGGGTTTCAGTGTCTCTTTGTCTTTAATATTTTTATGGTCATTTTACTTCAGTCTTTTCTCTGCAAAGGAATAGCAACATTTTTCCTACTGAAAAAAGGCTCTGCCTTCTGCAATTGCATAGAGAAAATAAGTAAATGATTAGAAAATGGCTAGGAAGACTAAACCCAACCCTATTAAAATCTTACAAACCAACAGACTGGCAGTAACAACAAAAACGTGCAAAATGATCACAACGCTTGACTTTAAAATAAAATTCTTCACATAGTGCTCATTCTACAGTCTTTTGATTTTGAGACTCCATTTCCCTAGTGACTTAAAAATCTACCTGTAGCATTTTAACAACATATTTGCGTATCTCACCTTCCCTCTGGAGCCCTTACTGCGTTTTCATGCTTTAGAGATCGCATTTATTTGTGTACGTGATTTGAGTAAAAGCAACTGTAATAAGACTCCAGTTGAAACAAACATGGTTTTGGCACCTAGATACCAAAATTATGTGTGCAAACTGGAGGTAATCCAAAGGACAGCCATGAGAATGATGGAGGGAATGAAGGGCTTGGCTAAGGAAGAAACGCAGGGCTTCTGAATGTCTCTGGAGTGGATAAACAACAACAGAGGAACAAAACAGTCCATAAATATTTAAAAGATGTAAACATCAACTATGGAGAGGAATGATTAATTCTGGGACAAGGGCATGGAGCTAGTTCTGATGCTCTTATATCACAGAAAGGAAAAAAAGAAAAGAAAAAGGATACTGTTTAATATCATCATTTTGAAATATGCAATATTAATTACTTATACAAAATATTTTAGCATCCAATGGAATCTTTTTTCTTTTTTTTTTTTTTTTTGCGGTACGCGGGCCTCTCACTGTTGTGGCCTCTGCCGTTGCGGAGCACAGGCTCCAGACGCGCAGGCTCAGCGGCCACGGCTCACGGACCCAGCCGCTCCGCGGCATGTGGGATCTTCTCGAACCGGGGCACGAACCCGTGTCCCCTGCATCGGCAGGCAGACTCTCAACCACTGCGCCACCAGGGAAGCCCCAATGGAATCTTATCGTCTCTGAATGCCCTCTTTCAAGAGATGCTGAAAAATCGACACTTAATTATTCAAAATAGGGGAACTTCTTTCTGAGGAGATCAATTTTACTCAGCTTCCACTTAGGATTTCTTGAGGAGAGACTTTCATTTTGGGTTAAGACTCACTCAACAATTCCTCACGCTTTTATTTCAGAATGGTCCTGAAGTGAATTAGCCATAGGCAATGCCAATCCGGGGCCTCTTAGCCAGGTGGGGATATTAAAGACAGGAGAGTTAAGGGAACATTAGAATTCATCAGAAACCAAGTTTGAGTGAAACTAGAAACTGCTAGCAAGATTGCCTAGACTATAGGACCCAGAGAAGCAATCAGAGAATTTAGCCCAGTAGGTGTCCAAGGAGTGACCTATCAGGAGAATCTTTCCCTCCCTCTGTCCTTCTTTTTAAATCTCCCCATCCCCTACCTTTATAAAGCATCTAGTGTGAGCTAGGGTCTATGCTCAGTGATAACAAAGCAAATATATATTTGAACTGGCCCCTGCCCTCAAAGACATATTACTGAGACAAATGTGTAAACAAATAATTGAAACTTAGTGTAAGGCCCGTAAACAGAGTTAGAACAGAGAGAGGCAGGATAAGCCAAACAAGTTGCATTTGTGCAGTGTATTCATCAGGTTCTCCAGAGAAACAGAGCCAATAGGATATATATAGGGATAGAGAGAGATGTATTACAGAAGTTGTCTCATGTGATTAAGGAGACTGAGAAATCCCATGGTCTGCTGTCTGCAAGCTGGAGAACCAGTAAAGCCAGTGGTATAATTCAGGATGATTCCAACGGCCCAGGAGCCAAGAATGCTGATGACAGAGCAGAAGACAGGTGTCCCAGGTCAAACAGAGAACAAATTCCCCCTTCCTCTGCCTTTTTATTTTCTTCAAACCCTTGGTGAACTGGATGATACTCACTCAGATTGGTGAGGGTGATCTTCTTTATTCAGTCTACTGACACAAACGCTGATCTCCTCTGGAAACACCCTTACAGACACACCCAGAAATGATGTTTCATCAGCTATCTGGGCATCCCTTATCCCAGTCAAACTGGCATTTAAAATGAATCACCACAGGCAGTAAATGCAGCACAGTGCACTGAGAATATTTCAAAAAGGACAGGTTGTTCTATCTTGTTCTCCCCAGAGTATGGGAGCCAAGCCCTGATGTAACTGAGCATGCAGAGTGCTCTATAAGAGGAGACATGGATTTCATTGGAAAATAACCAATACCTTTAGGACAACTTCACAGACCAGCAAGGGAAGGCAGCTATAATCTTCTCTCACATAATAGCACTATTCTAAGATTTAAAGGAAAATACTACTCTCTCTTACCTCCTCTCCAGACATGCAGCTTAGTCTTTGATATAAAAGAATATTCACCCAAATCCATAAAACAGTAGGAGGAGCTGTGTGTAGAGACAAGCACCATCAACCAGTCTCAGCACACGACCCAATGCGACTCACCGTATTTAACAGAGCACACTTTTTATGTGACCTTCTGCTACAAAAATACAGTCTCTATCATTCAACTACTTAAGCCTTCTGTTAAGATGTATGGAGAGTATCATCTTCAGATAAAGTATACATAGGTATGGAAATGATTAAAATGTATAGATAAACCTATGTAAATGTGCTATGCGCAAACTCAAGGTCATATGACCCACCTCCTAGAGAAATGGAAATAAAACCAAAAATAAACAAATGGTACCTAATGAAACTTCAAAGCTTTTGCACAGCAAAGGAAACCATAAACAAGACCAAAAGACAACCCTCAGAATGGGAGAAAATATTTGCAATGAAGCAACTGACAAAGGATTCATCTCCAAAATTTACAAGCCGCTCATGCAGCTCAATATCGAAAAAACAAACAACCCAATCCAAAAATGGGCAGAAGACCTAAATAGACATTTCTCCAAAGAAGATACACAGATTGCCAACAAACACATGAAAGGATGCTCAACATCACTAATCATTAGAGAAATGCAAATCAAAACTGCAATGAGGTATCACCTCACACCAGTCAGAATGGCCATCATCAATAAGTCTACAAACAATAAATGCTGGAGAGGGTGTGGAGAAAAGGGAACCCTCTTGCACTGTTGGTGGGAATGTAAATTCATACAGCCACTATGGAGAACAGTATGGAGGTTCCTTAAAAAACTAAAGATAGAACTACCATACGACCCAGCAATCCCACTACTGGGCATATACCCTGAGAAAAGCATAATTCAAAAAAGAGTCATGTACCACAACGTTCACTGAAGCACTATTTACAATAGCCAGGACATGGAAGCAACCTAAGTGTCCATCGACAGATGAATGGATAAAGAAGATGTGGCCATATATACAATGGAATATTACTCAGCCATAAAAGGAAACAAAATTGAGTTATTTGTAGTAAGGTGGATGGACCTACAGTCTGTCATACAGAGTGAAGTAAGTCAGAAAGAGAAAAACAATACCGTATGCTAACACATATATATGGAATCTAAAAAAAAAAGGTTCTGAAGAATGTAGGGGCAGGACGGGAATAAAGACACAGACATAGAGAATGGACTTGAGGACATGGCGAGGGGGAAGGGTAAGCTGGGACGAAGTGAGAGAGTGGCATGGACATATATACACTACCAAATGTAAAATAGATAGCTAGTGGGAAGCAGCTGCATAGCACAGGGAGGTCAGCTCCATGCTTTGGGACCACCTAAAGGGGTGGGATAGAGGGGGTGGGAGGGAGATGCAAGAGGGAGGGCATATGGGGATATATGTATATGTATAGCTGATTCACTTTTTTATATAGCAGAAACTAACACAACATTGTAAAGCAATTATACTCCAATAAAGATGTTAAAAAAAAAGTATAGACTGCTGTAAACAAGTTCAAATACATTTGAGTGTTGAAAAACACAACAGCAAAATCAGTATTCATGTATTGTAGTCTATTCAGAGTCTTGGGGATTAGTTCACCCCATATTTTTAATTCTTGAGAGGTTGTATGTGGGGGACTCTCTAAATCAGAGATTCTCAAAAGAAAATTAATGCTGAAGTATGTATGTGTGTGTGTGTGTGTGTGTCTATATCTCCTAGGACTATGATTCCCTAAGCACTTCCTGGAAGCTGCATAGTTGAATTTCTTAAGCTCTACAACGAAAATGGATGGCAAGGGAACTTATTTTGTAGAATTAAATAATGATTTGGTTGATTATCAAGAGGAACACAAGAAAATAAACATAACTCAATAAAATAAAGAATGCATTGTTATGAGTCAGCAGTTGTTTTGCAGGTTGCCATCCATTTTCATGATGTCAAAAGACACAATTATTAATACATCATCATGACACAACCCTAATTAAGGTTCCTCATGATAGCATGCTAACATCTTTTTTTTTTAATTTAATACCCCAGACATTGTAATTTCATCCTTTAATTTCTGAAAAGATTTACCTAGGTTTCTTAGGATCTAGAAATTCATTTAGGATGAAATCATAAAAGTGTTTTAACATAATAAGTGTACTCCTCATAACCAATCATCATCAAAGGATTCGATTAATCAGATTTCAGGAAGAGTTTTCTCTAAGAATATGAGTATATATCGCAAATGCTTTTTAATCTTCTAATAGACCAGCAGATTAACTGGAGTTAGAAAGACTGCACAGAGTAGCCTCTTGCAGGAAGTTCCAAAGGGAAGATCTAAATACAGTGGACGGGCAAAATCACTCCACTGAATGAGACGGAGAGCACAAGTTATTCAGAACACACACACAGTTTCCTCATAGACCTCTTCTTGGAATAGCCCCACATTTGTTTAGAAGGCCCCTCCTGGTTACCAGGCAGCAGGTAAGCTAGCAATGACTCAGAAAGTCAAGGAGTTCCACCTCTTTCCACATCGTCTTCCTTATAGCTACTAAGATCCCAGTATACAACCAGCATATAGAAAGATTTTGCATGTACCCCAAAACATCTTAATTGTACAGGAATGCACATTCTTTTGGTAACAAAATGTGCTCTTGAGAAAGTAAAAAGAATATTATTCTTTCATTGAAAAAAATACCATTTTTTTCTCATACAAAAAACTAGTGAACATAACAAAAAAGCAGTGGACTCACAGATATAGAGAACAAACCAGTGGTTACCAGTGGGGAGAGGGCTGGGGGAGGGGCAATAAAGGGGTAGAGGATTAAGAGGTACAAATTATTCGTATAAAATAAGCTACAAGGATGTATTGTACAGCACGGGGAATATAGCAATTACTTTATAATAACTATAAATGTAGTATAACCTTTAAAACTAGGGAATCACTCTATGGTACACCTATAATATTATGTATTACGTATACTTCAATCAAAAATACTGTTTTTTTCTCAAATTACTTTGTCTTTAAAAACTAATAATGATAGTAAGGGTTGACATTTACCGAACAATACTATGGACTCAGCACAGTGCTAATAAGCATTATCAAAATAATCTGATTTAACCCACACCTACAGGAAATTACAACTATTATTCTAAGTTTATGAATTTGGAAATGGAGGTTGAAAAGGGCTAAATAGCCTCCCCACAACCAGATCCTTGTGTATCTGGCCCTTAAAAGTAGACTTTTTCTCACTCTTCCAAACTCTTTGAAATTTGTTACAATTCAGCCTGGTACCGCACAAAGAATTTGAAAAAGCTCCAAAGGAGGATTCAGGTCAGATTTCACACTGATCCAGATCCAAGGGACAGTTACTGAAGCTGAAAGCCCTTCAGACCATGAAGGGATGAGCTCTGTTTGACTGATGAAAATATAGGTTTTCTCACTAAAACTTCAAGCCTCCTAGGAAGCCAATCTGCTCAGATCCCAATGGAGAAATTCATTTTTCTATTAAAAATGATATTTAGGTAAATATCATCAAGATGCAACTTTCAAATATGCCCAGAGGTCAGCTAACAAGAAAAATAACTTTTAGTTATTCTGCTCTTTCAAAAATAAGCCATTTTAATGGAACTCCAAAAGCAAAAGACAACTCACATTATATATCTGGTCCATATCCTGGGTCACTCGCTATGGCTATATTCTTCTACCAAGCATTGCAATAATTAAATGCATTCAAGATGCATAAAGCACCTGATTAAGGAAAATATTCTTACAAGGAAATTAAGTTCCCTTTAGTTCCACTATGATATGTCTGCAGTATTAACACAGGGTTATTGTTTGTAGTTTACAGCACCTAGAGACAGATTAGAAAGTTGTAATTTTAATGATAATTCCCATCTAAGGATCCACTTTTAATTTTTACCTTTTCCCTGTTTAAGAAATTGATTTCATTTTTCTTTCTGTTCACCCCTCAAAAAAATTCCCAGATACCTAAACAATAGCATTGCTCTGTCACTGAGGATAAAACACATCCTCTAGACTTCTATCTATGAATAAATGAAGCAGAGATGCAGAAAACAGCCACATAATTACTCTTCTTATTGAAAGAATTATTGACGTGTCTTTTCTCGCGGATTCAAGTATTTTGCAACAGACCACAATTTGTGCGAATTTCTACTTGGCAGTCCTCCATGAACTGTTTTTCACAATAACCATTTGCTTTTGTCTGAGGCTGTGACCAATCTATCAAAATAAAACTGTATAGACTAAAACGATGAGAGCTCTATCAGGAAGCACTCTCCAAGATCAGAACTCTATGAATCAGAGTTAACATAAACCTTCCATTCAAGAGGCCATCTCTCACCCAGGTGTGTTATCATCAAGCCTCCCATCTTTTAAAAAATCAACATGTGAAATGAAGGAAGTGTTTCAACCAGTATATACAATCGTTTTAATGTTATTTCCCAAATCCTTTGAGGATTGGCTCCCAATCTCTAAAAGACTATTTATAAGCTTTTTTTCTGAATGCCATCCTAAGAGTACATCTATGAAAAGCTAAGATTTTCTGTTGAACATAAGGACGGTCAAAATAAGTCAAAGATTTTTCTCATACCAGATGTCTTAACTTAATGAGCATCATTCAGAAGAGCTAAATTCCATCTAGTAATTCTAACTAATTCCTGTAGAAACTACTAATTAAAGAGATTTATAAAACTACCATATCTTTCGCCTTAAGAGAAAGAAGGATAGCTAAAATATTCAAGCAACGCACTTCCTTTCTGTGCATTAATCGCCAACCTCTTTGGCCTTATTCCAAAAGCTGTTGTCAGAAAGTTATAAACAGATTACAATGCCTCTGGAGAGAAATTCACACCGATACACTGAAAAGAAAAATTCCACCCTGGCAAGTATGAGAATAGTCCCCACTGCTTTCCAATTGACCAAGTGACACACTGCACAGACTGTGCCCCGTATACTTCTGTTTAGTGACCTCATTTCAATCCCTTTAGGCCGACTTCTGACACTGTTATAATTTGCCTTATTACAACAGAAAGAACTGTTTATGGATGACTCACAAAGCGCAAAACATTTAATATGGCTCCTAACCAGTGGGTTCATGGTACACTTAACTTGAGTATAATTGTATCTATTGAGGTCTACAGGCTAATAGAAGCTTTTTCTGTAAATACAGGAATATAATAACTGGCCATCATTTGTTGTACCCAGCATCCTCTGTGTTTCAGTAGCCACCCAGTGGGGAAAAGAAAAAATGACATGTTTCCACGTGTGGATTCCAAATTAGATATGCTGACTGCCCCGCCCCATTTACTGAGGCTAAAGTTAAATGATATAATATAGGATGTCCTCTACTTATCCCAGTGATAAAGAATGTCATAAATTGGGTACATTCTACAGCCAGGGAGCCACTTTTATGGTTCCCATATTAAATCTAAGACACCTCTTCAAAACCCACCCATCTCATATAGCTACTGCAGGTGGCTCTTCCCAGTGGGTCTCACCTTTTTACCTCTGCCAATGACACCCATGACAACAGGGATCAGTGCCTGTGCTGAATTAGCCACACTCTCGCTTAGCAATTTCAAGACAGTTGCTTGGCATCAGGCATGGAGACTGTAGCTACTGATCAAACTTATTTGTATGCTCACAGCAGCAGCGTATGCCTGCTGAGCTCTCATCCGCTTCATTCAACTTTGGTTGAGAAGGTACTCACATTAATCACGGATATAAGTTCTGTGCTGCTAATCCAGTCATTGTGTGTGTGTGTGTGTGTGTGTGTGTGTGTGTGTGTTTGGTGTTGGTGTGTATAAAGAATTATTTCTGTACTATTAGGTCTCCTTTTATTCCTTCATGTTGTACGTGTATGATCTTCAAAAAGGGGTACGCAGACAATCCCTTAGAATGCAACAAGTAATACTAAAACATATATATGTATAACTGATCTTGAACATATATATTAAGGCATATAGTTTGACATTAAAATATCCATATACACATATATGAGCATATATGTTATTTTTATCGCATTGTATCGCATTCTTTTAAATTTCTGTCTGCTTTTCTGTTTTCTTATGGTAAACATTAGCACACTGTGAATCTGTACAATTTGCGATATACATATGCTGGAAGTATAGGCTCAAATATTATTATGAGAAGGGTACACACATACACATACACACTACACTACTGAAATCTAAGAAAATATCTTTCTGGTTCTACTTTTATTATATTTAGCAGGATACATAATCTTTTGAATTTGTTTGTTTAAAGCCTTTACCCTTTCTCCTATCACCAGATATTAGTATCACAGATTCTAATAGCTTCTTTTCCATTCTTAGAGAAAAGTTGCTTGTTTATTTTTCAAAGCCCCTAAGTTTTTCTACTTAAGAGATATTAATAAACATACCTACCAAATGTTAAGGGAGGAATGAGGAATACTGAAAGGAAATCTGAAGAATTTAGAACCATAGTAAAGTAAAATGGGCATTTGAGGCCTTGTTGGTTGTTTGCTTTTCATTGAAAAAAAAAGGACAACTGAAAGAAACTATAGTGTAGGCACATCAAACTAATTAAGTTAAACTCAACTCACTTGAGGAAAAAATAACAGAAAGAGAAAGTACACTAGAGGGAAAAAAAGAACTTTTTCAAAGTAAGAGGCAGTTAAAAAATGGATTGGGGTCCACCCAGTGAACAGTGAACCCATGGCAGGTATAATACAGGAGCTTTGAATCCGCTGAAATCAGGTCTACATGCCTTCCTGATATGAACATCTTGCTGCTCTGAAGTTATTTAGAATGTGAAAATAGTATTTTTCACACAATGTGTCCCCTACAAGCAAACGTATGACTTCATACGTGCTCAGCAAAAGAAATGGTGATCTCTTACAATGCTGGGGGAGAGCTGGCTATATAAGAATTATTTAGAGGCAACATGCAATTCTTCTACATGGCGCCATCCTGGGATACTTTTAAGGTGAATTCTCCTTACCACCGAATTTACAACAAATCATATGTAAATTGTAACTGCATTCTAGACAAAATTAGCAAGAGACCAATGGCTCTCATAAATATTCCTGCTAGCTTCCACTCTGTATTAACACAGTGAATCTTGAGTTCCATAATGTCAAACCTTGATTGCGGCTGTAATCCCAGTGCCACTGATTGGCAACATAATGAAGCTTAAAAAAATACATTTTGGATGAATTAGTGATTGAATGTATAAAAGCTACACATATCAAAAATTAGTGGCACTTCAGTTCTTTAACCTCACAGTCATAGGTGTGAATGTCACTCTGATAGAGGCAGAAGGAGCACATTAACCACTGTATTTGGCAAAACAGACATGGAAGCATAAGGAAAAAGAGCCAGAGGAGCTAAAAATAAAGTGACTGTGCACTTACTCACTGTGTGATCTTAGGCTAATCACATAACCTTTCAGAACTCCACCTGTCTCATCGGTAAATAAGGGATAATAGTATCTACCTTGCAGTACAGGGTTGAGGGAGAGGACTAACATGTACAAATGGCTTAGCTCAGGGATGGGACCTAGAAAGTGTTCAGTGAGCAGAGGGGCAGCACAGATCTCCATCATCACCCAGAGGTAGGCAATGAGGCTGGGAGGGGCACCTGATCAGTGCCCCCCATAAGCTCAAACTCAGCCAATAGGTGGAAACCACATCCTAGCATAGGCACCTTGACAGCTGCTGTATAAGCTACCTGTGTGGACAGGTACATGCCTTATTCTCATGAGACAGAAAGGGATTTCTTTACAGTATTTTTTTTTTTTGCAAGTTTGTGAGTTCCTCAAGGCCAGGAAAAACACTTGTTTTATTAATTTTTGCCTCCCTCAGACTCAAGCACAGTGGCTGTCAAGTTGTCAAACACTGGCTGCTTATGAAATGTACATCGAATGAAAATGCTTATTTTGGGTGTGTGTGCGGGTGTATGTGTGTGTGTGCGCATGTGTGTAGTGTATGTATTTGGAATAAAGTGGATATTTTTTCTTTTCTTTTTCCTTTTAAAAATGTACCTAATCTCGGGCTTCCCTGGTGGCGCCATGGTTAAGAATCCGCCTGCCAATGCAGGGGACACAGGTTCGAGCCCTGGTTCGGGAAGATCCCACATGCCGCGGAGCAACTAAGCCCATGCGCCACAACTACTGAGCCTGCGCTCAAGAGCCCGCGAGCCACAACTACTGAACCCACAAGCCACAACTACTGAACCTGCATGCCACAACTACTGAAGCCTGTGCGCCTAGAGCCCGTGCTCCACAACAAGAGAAGCCGCTGTGATGAGAAGCCTGTGCACCTCAATGAAGAGTAGCCTCTGCTCGCCGCAACTACAGAAAGCCCCTGCGCAGCAATGAAGACCCAAAACAGCCAAAAATAAATAAATAAAATAATTTTTTTTTTTAAGTACCTAATCTCAATCTTTAACCACTGGAGAGTTTCTAGTGCTTTATAAAACAGACTGAGAGCACCCCAGCTTCTAGTCAATATTTGGGTCAATATCCTTAAGACGTTGTTATCGACTGACATTTACTTGGCATGAATGAGCTCTTGATTCAAATCATGGAGGTCCATACCCTCAAAAATGTGTGCCAAGATGCTCGATTCAATTCTGTTGAATGAATATAGTATCTTTTAAAAAGCAAGTGATAGGGCTTCCCTGGTGGCGCAGCGGTTGAGAATCTGCCTGCTAGTGCAGGGGACACGGGTTCGAGCCCTGGTCTGGGAGGATCCCACATGCCACAGAGCGGCTAGGCCCGTGAGCCACAACTACTGAGTCTGCACGTCTGGAGCCTGTGCTCCACAACAAGAGGGGCCGCGATAGTGAAGAGGCCCACGCACCATGATAAAGAGTAGTCCCCGCTTGCCGCAACTGGAGAAAGCCCTCGCACAGAAACGAAGGCCCAACACAGCAAAAATAAATTAATTAATTAATAAACTCTTACCCCCAACATTAAAAAAAAAAAAAAAAACAAGTGATATCTGATGCACATACTATTCTCTAGGATATAAGCTGGTGGTACAGTAGAAATGAACACACAACAGATATTCTTCAATATGCCTAACAAAGAATGCACAGTAAAATGAAAACAAACAAATGTTTGCTTTTGGAAATTATTTACAAGCAAAACCTTACACAAGCAATATGAAGATGTTGAATTTGTTCCTACAAACACTTCTGGAAGAATACTCTGAAAGAGTCCCTATTCCTGATCATTGGTTTTAGTATTTGTTGACTAAAAAAAAATTATTGACCCCTTACTAAGGAACAACTGAAGACATACTGGATGCTGGATGCTGTGCTAAGCAATTTGTGGATTATCTTATGTAACAGAGTGCCCTCCAAGTTAGGTAGCACTGACCATAATTTTATAGATGATTAAATGAATTCAAATAGGTTAGTTAGCCTACACAAACTCACAATAAGTGGCAGAGCCAAGATGTGAACCCAGTCTGTGTAACTCCAAGCCCATGCCTTTACCTACTAGCTTACCTTCCCTACGACATCATTCATGTCAAGTGCCATGAGTTTGAGAAAAGGACTCCATAATAATTATTTCTCTAAGTTCTATCACATTTTTTTTGTCCAATCACATTTTAAGATATACATTCAACTGTCCTAAAGATGCTAATAGCATAATATGGTGAAATTAGCAAAGAATATTCCAGGGCAATCTGACGACCTAATAAATATTATTCCTAGCTCTGTTATTAACATTGCCTATTAAGCGCAAGTTTTTTAACCAGTTTGGGTCTCAGTATCTTCATCTACGACATGAGAGTGCCAACAGTGATTTCGAGTTTCTTTTTGTCTCAGAAGTCTATAATTACAAGAAAAAAATTCTCTGATAATGGAGTTGAAGGAGGTACACAGAAGATCAATTAAAATATTCAAGAGGCTAGGATCATGAGACATACAAGGGAAGACTAAAAAGGTTAGAAGTCTTTAGTGTGTAAAGATGAATACACAGAACAGATAGATCAAAATAAATAAAACCTTGAAGGATACAGGAGAGGTGAATACAATTGTCTTTTCTACAACTTGGACTGTTAAAACTTAAAAGCGAGGAGATCCCTCAGAAATGAGGTAATTCATACAGAATAGAATTCTATTACTATGATAGGCCATATATGTTAAAGAAATAGTTTCCAGAAAGGTCAAGTCATGTTTTTGGCAAGTGAACTCATAGTTTATTCACAGAAAGGAGGGCTTATATTTCACCATTTGAGAACATCATGCAGAACAAACACACCTTCTCAAGAACCCCTTCCTTCCCTATAGATGGCTAGTCTACAAGGATCTGGAATTAGCCAATGATATCGATTATCCTCAGGTACTCTGGATTTTGACTCAACTCCATCATGTAGCACACAGGAAGTCATCAATTAATATTTGCCAGAATGAATGAGCTCTGTCATTTACTAGTTGTGTCACCTTAAGGAAATTACTTAAGTCCTATCTTCTCTACAATCAAATGTGGCTATAATTTATTCCGTTGACTATCTGAAAGTAAGAATCAACATGCCTAAACTGCAGGACAAATTCTCAGAGGTGATGTTTTCTGCCAAAACTCCTAGGAAACCAGCTATAGCCAAGAGTTGAAGGCAGTTTGTTGTGCAGAACCCTGAGGTGGAGGAACAGGACCTGTTACTTTGGAGTATGATAGGCAGGGGCATTCCCTCGTTTTCTCAATATGTCAAATGCATGTAAGTATTAATAGAAATCATTTTTGAAATGGTTTTGAAAGCAATAAGCAAAGAGTCAATGTTTTAAGTTAAGAATAAATCAAATAGATAATCTTTTAGATCTCAAACAGGATCTAGCTCTGATTTTACATTACTTTCTAATGCAATTGGAGACTGTCTCCCCAGGTAGTAGGAATGTCCATTACAAATTTGCAGTAGCAATTCTGAAAACGATTGAGGAGCACTTTGCTTTTATATATGATCCAAAATGTGTGTGACAAAAATCTCATATATCAGAGAAGCGAGGCTCCTTTGACAAAAGCCTATCAAATCAGTTGATCATGGGCAAGTTAATAGCAAAAGCAGACTCATTTAGTGATGATAAGAGGATGTGTTTATGTGGGGCTTGCTGTATGCCAGGCATTGTGCTAACTATTCTGTACTTTATGAATTAATTTCATCTGTACAACTCTATGAGGTAGACACTTTTTGTTTTTAAGGTCCTCATTCCAAAGATGAGAAACTAAGGCAGAAAGAATTTACATATTGCCTAGGGTTACAAAACCATTTCTCCGGAATGCAGCTTTATAATTTTGATAGCCTTAAATACTGCCAAAGATATTACTGCAGCATCAGGACACTTTTAAAGCAGACCCTCGTTCTTTAGGGCTTCAAGCTTAGTGACACAAACATTTCAAATCATGATTAAAGAATGGAATTACAGACCATTAAAAGTCACACTGGAAAATGTACTGAAACTGCCTGAGAATCTTTCAGGCACATTTAGGTATGAAAGGGAGTTAACATGACTATTATTAGGACTTTCTGTCCCAAAACATTGCACAAGGGGTCGTTGTTTATTCATTCAAATATTTATTACTTGTCTACTCTGTGTCCTGCACTGTGGTCAGGCACACCCATGAATGGGGAGCCCTATGTTCCTGAAATAGGAACTTGTCTAAACAAATCCGATCCCAGGATATTATTCCCAATTTCCTGCTTGAGCCATTCCACCTGGTGCTTTGGTCAGAGCATTTGCTCAAGCGGTTTTCAACCCCTGACTGGTCTCCACTGTTCCTGCACCACTGGCTTGTGGACCTCAGACTCTACTTCCCTCTCAGCTTCACCGAAGCACACCCGAGCTACACTCTCTAATCTGCCCTTGAAATAAGACTAAATTTCAATAATCTGTCCACCTTCCCCAGATGTTTTCAGCACTGTATGTATTTTAGTCTTGATAGCTACTTAAGGTTTCACATCACAGGGAACCTTAGGAGACAAAGAATTTTCAAGTGGTTTCACTACTCCATCCATGAAAAACTCATTTTCACCCATGAATTCATGTTAGAAAGGCTTCATAGGAAATGACAATTGGTTAAGGTGGATAACTGTGTGGGGTTTTTTGCTTTATTATGAGTGTAATAAATGTTCACTGTAGAGATTTGGTAAAATACAAATGTATATGTATGTGTGTGTATATATAAATATATACATATGTGTATACACATATATACATATAAAATAGAAATCATCTGCCAAAAATAAATATTACTAACATTTTAGTGCATTCCCTTCCCCAATTAATATATCGATATTCAACTAGTAGTACAGCTACACACACAAATATACACACATACATGTATGTATACTAATGAATATCTAAAAATCATAAACTGTTTAGCTATACATAACATTATGAACATTTTGCTTTATTGAATAACCTAACATACCTTTTCCTCTCACTGATGTGGCCTCTCCCGTTGCAGAGCACAGGCTCCAGACACGCAGGACCAGCGGCCATGGCTCACAGGCCCAGCCGCTCCGCGCCATGTGGGATCCTCCCGGACCGGGGCACGAACGCGTGTCCCCTGCATCAGCAGGCGGACTCTCAACCACTGCGCCACCAGGGAAGCCCCCTAACATACCTTTTATGTTCATATGCTTGGGCCAATATTCACATAACTGGAAATCTAGCCTGATTTAGATTAAACATATGAAAAAATACTCAAACAGTAATGTAAAATGTTTACTTCCTGTAATTTATAACGATTAAATTTTGATTAACAACCTAAATGCTCAGAAACAGAGAAATAATTAAGTACTTAGAATATAGCTATGTATTAGAAAAGTTTGTAGGTTTTTTTAAAAATGTATTTTCAAAGAATATTGAATGCTAGAGAAACTTCTTATGTCATAATATTGGGTGAAACCAACAAAATTTTATAGAGTTTGAGCTTGATTTTACAAAAAAATTATATGTATCTATATCTACCTGGGCAATAACATTGGAAAAAAATACATCAAATTACGAGCATTGCTTTTGGGGGGAAAGGGGCAAGGAGAGAGTAAATATGATCTAATTTAATAGATATTTTTTTAATAGTCATGAATTATTTTTTTGCACCAAAATGAACATGATAAGAAATGAAAACACTTTTCTCCCAAAGGCTGCATAGTTATCTGAACTAGGTAAGTAAATGGCCCAATTTATCAAGCTGAAAAGAAAGAAATTGCGTTCCAGTTTTAGGGTAGAGGGTGGGTATGGGAAAGCAAGAGAGGCAGCTGAGAAGTCTAAGAAAACAGAGCAGAGTCAAGAAGATAAATGAAGTTTGGGGAAGCTAAAGATAAAGACAAAGAAGAAATAAAAAAGGGATGGGGCTGAAAAAATGTAATCATTTCACAATGTATATCAAGTTATCATGTTGTACACTTTAAATATAAATGATTTTGATTCATCAATTATACCTCAATAAGGCAGGAAAAAATAAAATTATGTTTCTATTTAAAAAATAGAGATAATGTGTAACATGATGATTATATTTTATATACACTCATTGGCAAATGGAAACTTTGTTCTATAAAAAATTTCTAAGTGCAAAAACCTAACTGTGAAAATAAATAAGTAGCAGAGCATGGAAAAGTTACTCTGATAAACTCAAAAAAAATCTAAAACTGCTACAAAGAGATGTCATAAGATGTTCAAAAATTAAAGTAGGCTATTGTTATTTACAGACTTTAAATGGTATAGTAACTATTTAACTTATAAGTTATTAAAATAAAATGCTAATTCTAATTAATCGTAATGCAGAAGAAAATATACAAATTCAATGACAACTCTCAAAATACTTTTAATGGGAACCAACTCAAAATAATTCTGTATGAAGGGCTCCAGGAAACTGTGTGCAAGAAGAATAATATACAAACATAACTGTGTCACTCAAAAGACCAAATTAATAATTTCTAACAACCCGCCGATATGTAGACCTAGACCATGATTCCCCAGTGCCTCTTCACACTGAGCTCAGTACAAGGTAGATGCCAAAACCACTGAGTTAAAGAGATGAATATGCAAATTCCCAGTATGACTTTCTGGCCAACCAGCAGTGATTGCCATGACTTCCACTCCTACCAAAAATTGATCAGTGAATCAATGAGAAATATAAGGGGATCAGAGATTTCTGACATGAAGAGATAGAAAATCTCTAATGATGCTTTAAAAAATATTCATTAAAATAAAATTTATTTTGGGCTAAGTAAGGCAAAAGTATAGTTAAGGATCACACCAACACTTTGAGGGTGAGATACATTTGGGGTGATAGAGAATAAGAAATACAGTCGAAAGATACAATTCTGGTTGAAAATTTCAATTAACATTAACTTTTTAAAATATCAAAAATCAACATTTAGAAAAAAATATTTAATGCAATCCTATTTTGCAAAATTTCAAATTTGGTCACCTAGGGCTAGGCCTGTTTCAATTCTCCATGAAACTGTGCATCTGCAATTACCTAAGACATTAAAGCAAAAGAAAAAGAAAAGACAGCAGTGGTGGTAGTAATGATGGTGGTTGTGTTACTGTAAAAAAAAAAGAGAAGAAGGAAAGAAAGAAAAAAATCTGCCTTAATTATGGGAAATCACCAAAGTAATTTTTTATTTTTTATAAATATTGGGGAAAGTTATTCAGATCTCCAATCTGCATTGATTTTTATCCCCCAGGGAATGTGAAAAAGAGATAGTATAGTAAAACATAATGCAGAATTTCAGTTAGACAAAAACTCTAAGTAAATATAAACCAATATACTAAATTCACTTTTCAGGTATCCAATCCTATAGTAGTAGGACTACCAATTAATGCGAAATGAAAATTAGTGATGATTATCCAGTTAAGAGATTCTTAACCCCATTAGAATCACAAACACATTTGAAAATCTGGAGAAAGCTGACTCTTCAGAAATATACACACATATTCATGCATTAAATATACTGAACACAATTATAATGGTTTCAAAAATCCCCTCTGGGGCTTCCCTGGTGGCGCAGTGGTTGAGAGCCTGCCTGCCGATGCACAGGACACGGGTTCATGCCCCGGTCCGGGAAGATCCCACATGCCACGGAGCGGCTGGGCCTGTGAGCCATGGCCGCTGAGCCTGCGCGTCCAGAGCCTGTGCTCCGCAATGGGAGAGGCCACAACAGTGAGAGGCCCACGTACCGCAAAAAAAAAAAAAAAAAAAAAAAAAATCCCCTCTGATCTAGATCATTCAAACCACTCAAGATAAAGTTCAACATAAACAGAGGATGTTCAGCCTTAAAATAGGGAACTAAAATATATCATAATTGTTTAATCAAATTTTATTGCAAATTACCTATCTTATATAACAATATAACATCTTACATTTTATAGCACTACATGACTTTTTTCATTTAATCCTTGAAATAACTTTGTGAATTTTATCAGGTTCATTTATATATCAGGAAAAATACAATCCAATGAACTAAGTTACTTCTTTAATTTCGCACATAGTAAGTGACAAAAGTCAAGTGTAGAAACCATATTGTGATTCCAATTCTAGTACTTTCTCAACAGTGTCATAATCCAGTTTCTAAGCTAAAAAAAAAAGTGGTTTTTACCTTGTGAAGTTAGACAGTTTAAAATAAAACAAACTCAATCCTTTACTGTGAAAGGAAAACATTTTTTTTTTTTCTCCAAATCATCAGCTGGTGGTTGTTATGACCCAGTGAGCAAGCTGTGGACCAGAGCTTTCCTACTTCGGATTTTGTCAGTTTAAAGCCTTTGCTTTCATCTATTTCTGTTTAACGTGATAACACAAAAGTCTAGAGAACCACCACCTTCCTTAGCTTCTTCACATAATCTGGGCTCATACAGGAGCTTAAAAGACATGTTTTATTCTCTTCATTATATACCGAATGCTCCATATTTATTATACAAGAAGAGATCCTTTGATCCTTCAGAAACAAGCTCCTTTTTGAAGCCCTGGCAACATAATGTTCAAGAGGGTACCTCCAATAGGGGCCAGTGGGTCACCCAGCACACATTCTTAAGTACTTACTTTGTACAGCTCCTTATTAGGTCTTTATAATAAGGCAGAAACTCGGGGTGGGAGGATGCATCCAAAGCAAAACAAAACAAAAGCAGCAAACACTAAGAGGGGTTCAACTCCTTCCCTTAGTGAGCCCTCAGTGAAATGGAGAGAGGAAATTTTATCTAAGGAAGGCTGGGATGGTGGACGGAGGAGGGGTACAGGCGCGTAATTAATTTGCAAGTTCAAGACCAGAAACAGATTAAGGCTAAAATTGCATGCAATCAACGTTATTTTCTGTTTTCTCAAAGCCACCTAAAACATTACAAAGTATAATCTGAGCCCAGATATAAGGATCACACAGAAATCTCAATAGGCATTTTATAATTCCACAAGAGTGAAGAAACTAGTAGCTGAGAGCTGAATTAATTATCTGGAAAATTCAAGCAAAAAATCCTTTCCTCTAATACTTCCATATCCACAAATATTTCAGGAAATATTATGCTCTAGAGACCTATATATTCTAGAAAATGGACTAATTTCAGAAAAGCCAACTCTACTTTGGACATTCACATTCTTTTGGTTAGGAAATGTAATATTCTCAGGTTATTTCTTGCATTAATTATTCACTTAGTGTACTTGCAGTGGATGCCACTGAATTCGCTTCTGTGTTTAGGGCAAAATTTGTGGAACTTATGGATGGACACAAGGGGAAAACTAGCTGGTCAGTGAACGTTTTGGGAATAGCATTTTTTCCTGTCATTTTTATACATCAGTGGTCAAAATTAATGAAGTTTCTGAAGGAAATAACAATTAGAAAAAAAGATTAGGACAGACTTTTAATAAATTGTATCAGACATAAACCAAGTTGGGAGAAATTATAATTAATAAACGGTGAAATGTAACACCGCCTTAAAATAGAAAGCAGAATCTCCTTAGAAACAACACGCAGGCTAATACAAAAATCAATGCTCACCGTGCTGATTGTTTGCAAAATTACACAATTAATCCTGTGTAAACTAACCTATCAGCAATGCACACTGCAGGATGCCTGATAACTATTAGGCTGCACAATGTATTAAAGAAAGAGAACTTTAATGAGATCCCATGAGAACCTAATGATTTAAATCACTTTTTCCTCCCTAAAAGAACATTCTTACGCCACTTAACGGACATTATTTTCCATATCTAATACACATATGGTCAACTCCACCATTAAATCAATCACCAGGAACCAGAAGACAGTCTATCTTGAGTCTAAAATATGCCATTAAGCTTATTTCAAAGTAACAAAGGATTTAGAAATCTACATGAAAAAGATGCCACACTTATCTTCTTAGATTTGATAGTAATCTACTGCTATCCTATGTCAGTGGGCTCTCACAGGGGCTAAGGAGCCATTACAAAATCGTATTACCACATGATATACCACTCGAAGATATGTAGTCTTGTGTGCATTCAATTTATGTAAATTATAATCTGGCTTATTCCACTACAAAAATAACTAGAAATAAAGTAAGCATTTAGGTATAATCATTTTAAAGATATTAAAATGATTATACATGTACCTGTTACACATGTACTTACACTTACATGAGCATATAAGTAAAGATGTTTACATTCATCTGTAGGTATTCCCTTGAACACTTAACAGATAAATAGACAATTCTGCACAGTTTAATCAGAAAAACAGTTCAATTTTTTTTGGGGGGGGGGATGATTGGGGTAAGCCTTTTAGGGACATTTTTCAACTCTTGAATTGAATGTAATTCCATCCAAAAGCATATCACTTGGATAGAGGCAAAGTGATTCTTCAAAAACTGCCCTGTGCCTTCATTACATACTCAAATGAATTGAAATGCCCTTGAAGAAGACATATTATTGTTAAATATTCCAATAACCTCATTAAATTTGGTCTTAACTTCTTCTGAGCCCTGATTCTGTAATCCTGACAGCAATCTTGTCATAGATGAAACCCAGTTAGGCATTGTCTACCTCTATACCAAACCTGCATGCCAAAATAAATGGATGCATGGATTGATCGATATGTCAAGCCATCTATAGATCGATTAATACACAAGGGCATTAATTGCAATAAGCGAAATTGAGAAAAAGAGAAATGCTGTCAATCATCTTCCTGGAGCCAGTGTGGACATCCCAGGGAGCCCCAGGTGCACTCACAGGTATTGGCTGGTTTCCATCCCTTTACTCCACTGTTGGAATCAAACAGAGCAAAATTGCCAGTGGGAGGTCAGAAGCAAAGAGTACAGGTATCTTAAAGAGTAGAAAGATGGGGAAAAGTGAGGAGAGACCAAAAGAGGAAAATCCAGGAGGAGAAAAGAATATAGGCGCACAAAGGAGAGCAATTTGCCTGAAAGGCTGGAAGCCTCCAAAGCAATAAAGACAGGCTACATTTCTGCAGTGACGTGTCAGCACAAAAACTGTAGCAAGGGCCCACACGTGCCAGCGCCGTGCCACATGTCACCTACTGTCTTTCAAAATGATATGAGCCTTTTAGCTCTTATTTTCATATAATAATAAGAATGTTAAGAAAAAAGACAGGGTTTTGGTTAGTTCATTTTTTTTTCTCATTTAGCTCAGAAGCACAATACTCGCCTACTTAGTCCAAGGAACTAGCGCTGATATCTCAGCAGCATCACTAAGCGGAGCACACACACCCAGTGCTACTCTAGACCCCAACTTCAGGTCTTGCTTCTCCGGGTGGATGTATCACTTCCTGTCTCCTTATGTTTCTTCTCATATAACTTTTCTATGAACACAGTTAGGCAGAAACAAATATTAAAAGTGATCTACGAGACGGCTCCGTACTTGGTTTTAACAGATGGGCATTCATAGGTGGTTATTAAACTAAAAGTAAGATGAACATGGGGTGGGAAGGAGATGGCTACCATTTATGGTCCTTATAAACCCTGGTAATATCTACTGGGTTGGCCAGAAAGTTCGTTCGGTTAGTGAATAGGGTGTTCAATAAAATCCTTGGTGAAAATGAAAATTGTGTCTTTTTACTTAAAATCGAACGAACTTTTTGGCCAACCCAATACACCTGCTACTTTCTTGTATGATATAAATATTAATTTTACCATGAAGACTCCTGGTGAAATTATTTTCCTGAAATAATAGGCATGAATTAATCTGACATGCATTTCAGTGTTCACCAAAACTTTTCCATTTTCAACAAGAAAATATTTTGACAAGGACTAAGACACGCTTCATAAAGGACAGTCTGATACCCTGTATAGCTTCCATCGCAGCACTTATTATTCATCTATTCATCGTCTACCTACTGAGCTAGACGGTAGGTTCTTTTAGCGTAGGTAGCAATCCAGTTGCTCACTATTGTTCCTGAACTTAATGGAGAAGTTGGTATACACTCAGAGCTCAGTATTACACGTTGAAAGAATAAAAGGTTTATATACTTAATCCTCTAGTCAAATAGTACCTAACACAGTCCTTCTGAGTTCTTTCAATCAATTTTCTGCACTTTTCTCTCCCACAGAACTCTGCAATTTGATGTAACCAACATGGTTTTTGATACTTCACTGGATCTAATAATGTTCACAATTGCAGCAAATACATTTTTAGCAAATGCTACATGCTGCTCACTGTTCTAACAGTTTTTAAAAGAATAATCCATTTAGTAATTGCAACAATCTTCACAGATAGGTCTTATTCTTTATACGTGATACAGTAGCAGTTTCACTACAAAAATTGACCACGTTTTGAAAAGCAGATTAGTCCCAAAGAAAGATGGTATAGCACCCATACAAAAGTTAACTCTATGGGTCAACACTTAGAGGACATTTACCTTCTAATATTAACATCACCATGCATATTTGTTTTCCTGTAACAGTTCACTTAGGTATCACTGTTTTATATCATATGACAGTGATGGACCATAAAGCTTTCACCCAAAGGTCACTTAATATTATGAATCTTTCAACCAGAAAATAGTTTGAAGGGTGGTATGTTTGGCTGAATAATGACTCCCAAAGTTGTCCACATGCTAATCCCTGAAACCTGTAAGTATGTTGCCTTACATGGTAAATGGACTTTGCAGATATGATTAAATTAAGGATATTGAGACAGTGAGATTATCCTGGATTACGTGAATGGAGCCAATGTAATCACAGGGTCCTTACAGGGAGAAGGTAGGAGGGTGAGAGTCAGAAAAGGGAATAAAAGGACAGAGCCGAGAAAGAAACTAAAAGATGCTATACACTGCTTGCTTTGAAGATGAAGAATGGGGCCGTGAGACAATGCAGGTAAACTCTAGAAGCTGAGAAATGTAAGAAACAGATTCTCCCCTAGAGGCTCTAGGGGGGGCACAGCCTTACTGACATTTGGATTTTAGGACCTGTAGCCTCCAGAATGGTAAGAGAAGAAATTTAAGCCACTAAATTGGTGGTAATTGTTAATAGCAACAATAGGAAACTAATGTAGGTTGTGTATAGAAATATGTAGATAAGAACTCACATTTTAATTTTGAGGGACAGTTTTTGGTACTTGTTTTGGGTTCATACAAATGCTGCCTTCATTCTAATTATTTTATAAGAAGATGAAGTAATATTATATTTATAAGCCAAAATTAAAATGACACTGCTTTTTACAGACACTTAAGTCTTTAAATAAGATTTGTCATGTAGATAGTCTCATATTAATCATTGAGCACATAAAATATTTTCATAAATTAAGCCACTTAATATTAAGGTAAAATGGATTAATATCTTGTATAAGTTAAACACAGCATCGACAGTCTTATTAACTTAATATGAAACAAGTAATTTAAACTCTCTTCAGTGGTGTGCTCATGTATATTCCAAGATAAGATAAGAACACTTACAGAACTGAGAAGAACACTGGGAAGATTATCTGATACTGCAAGTATTACTGAAGTATGTCTTTGAACTTTGTGTAAGTACTGGAATGTTACTATGTAGATCCCCTCTACTCTTTTAAAGAAGAGACTGAGTTGATTTTTTTTTGCCTAGTTTTTCACAACTACCATGTTGAAAGTGGAAAGGCATGAGATTTCCCTTAGCTCTAAGCAAGTGAATCTTGGAATACGTTTACAGTCTAGTACAGGTAAATACTCTGATATGCTGGCATTGTAATCAGGAGCTGAAACAAACTCATATATCAGTCTTCTAACGATAGTGTTTCCACAACTGAGGACTCAAAACCACTAACTCTGAATTTTCAATTTCACAATGTAGCTTAGATGTTTTTGTGTTATGAAGAAATTTGAATACAGAAAAGTAATACAGAAATACCTATATGATTGCCATCTGGAATTAACAAATACTAATATTTTGTCATATTTGCTTCATAACTCAACTTTTTAAATAAATAAAATACAAGAAATCAAGTCGAAGCCCCTTAAATTTCTTTTCTAAGTTCCACTTCCTGACTTCCCTGGTGGTCCAGTGGTTAATACTCCACACTGCAGAGGTAGTGGGTTTGATTCCTGGTCGGGGAAGTTCCGCATGACGCGTGGTGTGGCCAAAAAAGAAAAAAAAAAAAATCCATTTCCCTTTACTTCCAGAAAGAACCAACATAATCCACTTGGTGTATAACAATACATGTTTTATATTTTTCTACAAAGACAATATAATTTTGTATGAGTTTTTTTAATTCACATAATTGGTACCATCCGCAAGGTGTCATTCTGAGACTTGCTTTTTTTCAGGTAAACTGTTGTTTTCAAAATCTACATTTAGATTTAGTTCATTCATTTGAACTATTCTATAAAACTCAAGATCTATATATTAAATATTTTATATATGTCAAATTATTCATTCCCTTTAGAAGGACATTTAGGTTGGCTTGTTGTTTTGGGGGGGTTGTTTTTTGGGGTTTTTTTTGTTGTTGTTTGTTTTTCACTTATAAATGGTTGCATGGAACATACTTGTATATTTCTCCTTGAGCACATGTGTGAGCATTTCTCTTGGGTGATCATGTAGCAGGCATGTGGATGAGCATGTGGCTGGGCATTGCAGGGTGTAAACATTTTCAACCTTTCTAGCTCTTGCGAATTCCTCCTCCAAAACGGGATTATGTCACTTTACACTTGTACCAGCAGAGTATGAATGCTTCCACTTCCTGGAATCTTCACAACATTCAGCACTAGAGGTTTTCATTGTTGTAGCCTAATAAATGTTAAGCAGCTTCTCACTGTGATATTTTAAAAATCAGCTTTATTGGGGTATAAGTCACATACCATAAAATTACCACATTTTAAATGAACAATTCAACGGGTATTGACAAAAGCATGCCGTTGTTTAAACATCACTGTAATCAAAATAGAAAATATCCATCTCCTCACCTCCAACCCCCACCCACCAGTCCCTGAAGTCACTGATCGTACCTCTGTCCCTTCAGTTTTGCCTTTCCCAGAATGTCATATATCGATAAACGAAATCACACACCGTTTGACTTTTTGTCTGACTCCTTTCTCTAAGCACAATGCTTCTGAGAGTCATTTCTGTTACTGTGTATATCAGCATTCACTATTTGTACTGCTGAGTAGTAGTCCATGCTGTGGATGAACCACAGTTTGTTTTCACTGTGATTTTAATTTGCACAGTCCTGATTACTCAAAAAGTTAAATATTGTTATATATATTTTGAGCCTCTTTTTTCTGAAATGTGTGCTCTCTCTTTGCCCATTTTCCCATTGTGTTATCTTTTTTTCCTATCAATTTAAAAACTATCCTTCGTTCTTTCTGTCATTCTCAGCATAAGTGATAGATATTTTTCACATAGATTTGAAAATAAATACCCAAAGTGTAAACTTTAATCCTCCTAGAAGAACACATTTAGCAACGTTTGACATCTACAAGCCAAAAAATAGGGTAGGCATCTGGATTAAAGTCAGTGTACTTTATTTTCTATTCAGTAAACCTTTAAATGGTAGAATGGTTCTTTCCTAGGAAGGAGGGAGGTGGGTAATGTGTCCTATATTGACTTGGGGACACTTAATATGAAACATTAATATATAGCAAGAGAAAAAGATATCTAAATTCTATTTGAAACAATTATCTCACCATTTCAACCAACACACATCATGCTTATGATCAATAATTGAATGGAAAATGTCTTCCATCTTCTACCCCCAACACAAAACTGCTGTACAAATTAATAAGCAGGTTCTCCCAGAGTAGTGTGCATGTACTCTTTCTGCAATTGCATGCCCTCATCCAGACCAGAAGCTCACTAAATGTCACTCACCCCGGCCCTGAGCCGCCCCGGGGCTCATACAACTCACTCTGCTACTAAGCAGCATGGAAACAAATATCTTAAACCTTGTCATCACACAACTCCTTATTCTTTGGTTGTTTCCTGTGTAGGTTTTCTGCCTGCACGGGCTGTGTGTTATTCCTTATAACAAGCCCCAAACCACCCATATCATCTTATTAGAAGTACAATAAACAGTCTCGCTTACAAAATCCCCTCTATCACACCCTGGTTCAAGTCCAAATCGTCCTCATCTCCCATGTAGAAAACCAACAGATCTTGCTCTCCATCATAATCTACTCTTCACACAATAGCAAAAGCGATTCTTTTTTTTTACAAACATAAATCAGATCAAGTTGCTTAAACCACCTGAATAACTGAATAGACATTTTTCCAAAGAGGAAATGCAGATGGCCAACAGGCACATAAAAAGATGTTCAACATCGCCAGTCATCAGGGAAATGCAAATCAAAACTACAATGGGATATCACCTCACACCTGTCAGAATGGTTGTCATTAACAGGAACACAAATAATACACGTTGGTGAGGATGTTGAGAAAAGAGAGCCCTTGTACACTGTTGGTGGGAATGTAAATTGGTGCAGCCACTATGGAGACCAGTATGACGGTTTCTCAGAAAACTAAAAATAGAACTAACACATGACCCAACAATTCCACTCCTGAGTATATATCCAAAAAAACCCACAAACACTAATTTGAAAACATACATGCACCCCAATGTTCAAAGCAGCATTATCTACAACTGCCAAAATATGGAAGCAACCTAAGTGTCTGTAAACAGATGAATGGATAAAAAAGATGTGGTATACACGTGCACACACACACACACACACACACACACTGAAATACTACTCAGCCATAAAAAAGAATGAAATAATGCCATTTGCAGCAACATGGACAGACTTGGAGGGTATTACACTAAGTGAAATAAGTCAGATACAAAAAGACAAATCCTGTACGATACCACTTATGTGTGAAATCTAAAAAACACAACAAACTGGTGAATATAACAAAAAAGAAGCAGACTCACAAAGAACAAACTAGTGGTTACCAGTACTGGGGCAATACAGGGGTGGGAGACTGGGTGGCACAAACTCTTGGGTGTAAAATAGGCTCAAGAATGTATTGTACAACACAGGGAACATAGTCAATATTCTGTATTAACTGTAAATGGCAAGTAACCTTTAAAATTGTATAAATGATTTTTTAAGTTGCTTAACTGCCTGGATTTTTTTGAAGTTACTTAAAATCCATATTCTCATGCATGACCTAGAACGCCTTATGTGATCTGCCTTAACCTCACCCGTGCCAAGCTCTCCCACGCTCACTGCACTCCAGGTCTCAGCCTTCTGTCAGTTCCAGACGACGCCAAATTCGTGTCTTCCACACTGCCTTTCCACTCCCTGCCCCTCTGCCTGCAACTCTGCTCTTCTGGCTCTTTTCCTATTTCCCTTCTCCCCTTTCTGGCTCAGCTTGAAAGTCACCTTCTCAGACAGCCCTTGCCAAAGTTAAGTTCCTTCTCTCATTTTTCTCTACCACAGTCCTTTGTTTCTTTCCTGTAATGATTTTATTGTTTATTTATTTATTGGCTGACATTCTCAGTAATGGCAAACTATGAGAGGGCAGGGAATCTGTCTTGACCTTAATGCTTAGCACAGTGCCTGGGATTTATAACAGCTCAATAGATATTTGAGGAATGAATGAATGACTCCTTGAAATCAAAACTACACACATACCACACACACACACACTTCACTTGAAGACGCTGGTTCTTCTGTCTTCTATTTGGGAGCATAGCTACAGCCCCATAGGTAAATTTTTCTGATATGGTTCCTTGCCAGCATCAATCTGGTCAGACCAAGTTGCACAGAAGACAATTCCTCCCCTGATGCACACAGGACTGAAGGGGGAAAAAATCAAGCTAGTAAAAATTTCCTTCCTCTGCAGACTTGTAAACTGCTAATCAGCACAAGCAGCTTGTAGCAGATTGAGCTCAAAGTGTAGCTGAAATGGCACATAACTAATTCCAGGTGATTTAATATCTTACATGGCCCTAGTGAAAATACTGACAAAGAAGAAGAACACGATTTGGAGTCTTTCTGCACTGCTGAATTTGCTGTTAGCTTTGGAGCCTCTATCAAGGCATTTCCATTAACCAGCATTGCTGAAGAAAGGAAGTCTGGGTGTGGCATGCAGAAACCACTGCCGAATTGGGAAAATGCTAGAAAACGGTAAAATGCTAGTTATCCAGGTGTGAATATTTAGGAGCCCTTTCTCAAAATGTACGGTCCCCTTGGTGAGTGTCAAAGTAACGTCCAGCAACGCGCCTTGAGCGGTCGATGGCACGTGCCTAAGGAGGAAGTAAGTCTCCTGAGTATACTGCCACTACTCACAGGCAATTACCAGCGTTAAGGGAAATATGACGTTGAGCTTCTTCGAGCAAAGTCACATCTTACTAGTGCCATCTGTAAGCACAAACTTTCTTTCTTTTTTATAAAAGGGTCTGATGGAAATTGACTACTCTAGGGTTCAGAGATCATTATTTTATTCATAAAAGCTTTCTCTAGGGACTTGCCTGGTGGTCCAGTGGGTAAGATTCCGTGCTCCCAATGCAGGGGGCCTGGGTTTGATCCCTAGTCGGGGAACTAGATCCCGCATAAATGCTGCAACTAAAGATCCCGCATGCCACAATGAAGATCCCACATGCTGCAACTAAGAACTGGTGTAGTCAAAATAAATAAATAAATAAATTTTTAAAAAGCTTTCTCTAGTGCATTATTTCAGAATTCACTCTCCTTAGCTTTATAAAAGGTAATAGTCGCTTTAATTCTTCTCCTGACAACATTAAAAAGAATACAGGGGCTTCCCTGGTGGCGCAGTGGTTGAGAGTCCGCCTGCCGATGCAGGGGACACGGGTTCGTGCCCCGGTCCGTGAAGATCCCACGTGCCGCGGAGCGGCTGGGCCCGTGATCCATGGCCGCTGAGCCTGCGCGTCCGGAGCCTGTGCTCCGCAACGGGAGAGGCCACGACAGTGAGAGGCCCGCGTATCGCAAAAAAAAAAAAAAAAAAAAAAAGAATACAAAAAGCAGGGAGATTTTTTTTTTCAATTGTCATATAGGAGAGTCAAATTTGACATCATGGGACATCAAAAAGAAAAACAAAACTGTAGTATTTAGAATTATTGTGCCATATACCCTCAAAGATACATTTTACCCTCAGTGAGCCGAAACTTCAAATACCAGCAATACTATTTCTCCCACAGTACTTCAGTTTAAAGCTGTACCATTAGACATCAGATGTGAAATATCACCTGATCAGTAGTGTCCCTCTAAAATACAGCCGTAGTTTTTAAACACCATATTTTGTTTACATATTCTGGCAGCTAGGTCTCAGATCCTAAATTCTTAGGTTTAAAATATCTCCAAATATATATATTCTCACTCAGAACATTCATTATACCAAAGTTCAAAGGTTTAGGCTGGCAGTTGACAAATTTGATAAAACGGACCGATCCATGGAGCCAATAAATGAAAAACGAGTGGCAATGTTGAAAGTCAAACAATTTTAGAAATCATAATATGGCAAACCCAGAGGTAAACTTCACCATTGAATCATTCAACAGATGTCAATGACACCGTTGTCAAAGCCAAGTTGTAAACCTTTTGAGAGAGATGGTTCAATGCATAGAACAGTTTTATAATTAATCACCTAGCATGTGGCCAAGAAATAGATGTCACGTTTTGCCCTCAATAAGCATACAGTGGCATAAGCAAACCCACTGACAATTTGAAGAGGTTTTCACTCTGCTGATGAATGCTTTATGAGAAAGCACAGCCTAAGAGAGTGAATGCAACATAAGTGAGGTTCTGTAGATTTGCAAAAGAGCAATTACATACACGTATGTGAGTATGTGTGTGTGCTGGCTGTGTTTAAGCTCTCAACTTTTAATCTCTACATTATGCCTTGACACTGTTACTTAGTAGATGCACATAATTATTCTTTGTAAGGATATGTCACATCACTGTAACTATTGCTTTATAAACTCTACCAACGGAAGCACTTCTTCCAAGAGAACTCTGGAGTTTTGTGTATTTCTAGGTATGAATAAAAAATTCATAGCAATTAACACAGGGTGCATTATTCAAAGAGCTATCAGAAGGAAGAAGATCCATTACTAATCAATATTGTGGGTATTCATTTTTGTACCTTTTTTAAAAAGTAAAATTACTTAAAGTTGTGAGATTATACAAATAAACAAGAATTTAGAGAACCCTGATATTTCATAGTCAGACCCTAATATTTGAAGTCCTTATCATTACTTTCCTGTTTCCCCTTTTTTTAATTTCACATGCATATTATGTTTAGAAAACTGACCACAGAATGACCATATGTGCATTATCTGAGCTTCCATGACTAAGAATGAGGTCCTAGAAAAGACTAGAGAATGCAGAAATAGCAGTACTCTGAAACATGGAGGAGAAATTAATCCAACTGCAAAAAAAAAAAAAAAGATAGTGCTGTGTTTTTCTACTGGTTTCCTGGCCATCTTAAAACTGAAAATCACTTCGCAAGGTCACTGGCACCAAACATCCCTACGATGGCTCAGGATGCCCATACCCCTGACCTCTCTGCCAGTCAAGCAGACATTAGGCTGGCTCCGTAAACGCAGATGCTGTGACGGTACCGTCTTCCAAATATGTTTGGCTTTCTGTAAGCCCACTTCAAATTAGGGAGGGTTCTTCTTTTATAATACGTGGGAAGGTCTTTCAGAACTTGAGAAAGGTATTCAGATCACATTTTAACACTTCAGATCTTCTCAAACAGCACTAGACTACACTGTGACAAACACTGCTAAAAATCAAATGCTCATTAAATAGGGCTTGAACATGTATTTTGTTTCAGAGAAATGATAACTGAAATGAAATTTTGTCTTTGCCTTTCAAAAGTTCTGCCTTTTCCCTGACACCTTTTAGTAGTACACAAGCTGGAAGGAACCTTTCTCTATTTTGACCACACATTGTCAGTACATTAAATGGCATTTATAATCCTTTATTTTGCAGTATACTTATTTGTGTACTTGTCCCAGCTCTTTAATTAGACATACTCAGATTAATAACATTTTACGGGCATGTATTCAGTGGTAACTGTAAGCATCTTCAGGCCACCAGCTGTGTCTAATTCATCTTGGAATTTGTCCATTCAGCGTAGTGATTTCCACACAGCAAGAACTTCCTAAATTTTCACGTAAAGATTAAATGCAGGAACATAATAGAATAAAGAGAGAGGAGGACTGTGATGAATTTTTCTTAGGGGTGTCTTCACCCTCCTGCAGTTGGGTTGCATGTCCTAGAGTAGTAGTCTCAGTATTGAGACAAGCTTAGAAAGTGCCTTTGGTTAGAATGTAAGTGAACATCCTTTCTCTTTTAATCCTTCTGACTATAAAAACCTGGAAGTCTCAGGTAGGTTCTAATATATCATTAACAGCGCTTTAACTCTTCTAATCTTGCTGTTTCATAAAGAGGGAGCAGGACTTAAGCCTGGAGACTTGGTCAGGCAATAGGACCTCACTAGAATGTAACGACCTTGGGTTGTTTTCATTGTATTCACGCTTGTAGTGACCTTTCATTATTTCCCACTGACACTGGTGTTTCATTGATAGAGTGAAATAAAACTTACATTTTAAGTCAGTGTCTTTTTATAATGAGCCAGTTAAAAATTTAAGTGAATTATGGTAGACGGCACAAAGATAAGACAAAAATCGTGACAATCGTTACATTTCAGCGAGTACAGTCTTAGAGAATTGTAGATTACTGAGTGACCAGTGACTTTAAGAAGAAAGGACAGCAGGAAATGTGTCTGAGAAGACAGACAGGAGCAACGAGCTGGCCAGTAAGAGGAGGGGGTCTCTAAGGATACAAGAAAGAAGAGAGGAATCATGAAGCCTGAGCCCAGCTGGATGTGGAAACCAAGTATGACAGTTACTTGGCCCGCAGAGCAGTGGGGAGCCAGGGGAAATTTTCAGGAATTAAGTGACATTATGGTCAAAGTGACAAGCGAGAAAGGGGATTTTAACAGTGACGTTTAGGTCTTAGTGGAGACGGGCGACAATAAAATGCAGAAATCCAGTGAGAGAAAGGTTGCTGTGGTCTAGTGATTAGAAGACTGAACAAGGAATTTTCCGGAATAGCTCATGAGAAATAAATCTCAGTGTGTCAAGGAGAAAGCTGAAGCAGGTTTTCCGGTTGTTTAAAGTAGAGAAAGGTTAAAGAGGACAGAAAATGGCAAACTGCTAAAGGGAGATGGGAGAAAAGATGCTCTCTGCTACAGTAAAAATGTATTTGCTATATCAAAAAAAAAAAACTGTGGGGAAACCTACGATTGCTTGTGTTTCAGTAGTCCCAATCATTTTTTTAAGTACAAAGTCATTATAGAAACCTCAGTTTACAACCACCATCAATTGCTTCCATTTCTTTCATTTTTTTTCTGAGATCCAAGAGAGCAGAATTTAAAATTTATAAGGCTTTAGGTTATATCACTGGAAAATGAAACCTGTTCAGAAAACTTGCATTTTCTGAATAAGGAAATCTTTTATCAGTCACAAATGATTTGCCATTAAAATAACTTTAAGACAAAATCAGATGACCTGATTTCTAGTTCCACATTCACACATATGAGTTCCACGAGTTCCCTTAACTCTCTGAACAGGATCAATACCTACCTTGCTTAAATACCTAGCCCTTACGAGTATCAAATTAAATGTACATACATTGTGTCTTTCAAAGGCAATTTAAAGCATTACCAGTATAGAATTAAATACACCATAGCATAGCCTTTTAGGGTTACATATATTGCATTTTGCCTGTTGACATAATTTTTGAAATATGAAAAATATAGTGCAATACTCTGCTGGTGCTTTCGGCAAGACTGCAGGAGAAACACGTCTACTCACGTTTATCAGAAAGGTGGGAGTCAGAGGTATACGAAAAATAGCATGCTTGGCTCCCAAGTACTTAGAGAAAAAATGACAGGCTATAGAAGGAAGAATATGATGGGAGGATTTGAGAAAATAGAAAGGCAGAAGCAATGAGAACACAAACGGAACCTACATCAGGCATGGCGGTAGTTGTTCTTCAGCCACTCTCAGTGAGCCCTTGAAGAGAAAGAAATAGTCCAAGAAAGCTCCCCGGCTATATATTCTTAACCTGCTTCTTGTTCTGTGCACAAGAAGAAATAAGAATAATGTTGGTCCTCGCTCCCCATTAGCGCCTTCCCATTACAGCCATGCTTCTGAAAGTTACAGGTAAAGCAGGGTTGCAGCCAAAGGCACAATCATCATTTCAGGCCAAGAAGCCTGCTTCCTTGTCCATGTGTGGCTGTAATGGACAAATAGAAGGAAATGGAGCAGCTCTTCTCTCTCCCTCCTCAAGCCTGGTGCCTTATGGAATCTCAGCAGTCACCTCCTTGATTCCTGGCCCTCGGGTTCCACCTTGGCCCTTCTGACTCTCAGGAGGTACTCCTGGTTCTCCCACACCCAAGCCATTTCCAAGGTAAATGGAGAAGAGTAAGGATAAATGTAAATGGATCAGAAGACAAAAGCATCAGAAAAGCCTATCCCGCTGAAGAATCTTTAGGCAAAAGTATTCTTGGCCAACTCGTCCCTCCCTTACTCTCAACTCTAGCCTCTCTCTCCAGACAAAACCACAGGCACTTCCATGGAGCCCAAATTCACCCTCTTGTCACACTCCCTTCTCAAAGGCATTTGTTTTCCTGGGCTTAAGATATTCAGGAACTGGGGAAGACAAAGGAGTATCCCCTTGGGACAGAGAGTAGTTCTACTTGTTCCATGTTTCTTCCACTTTTTAATCAATCGTGTATGAAGTACATGGTGTCACAGTGGGCTTGATAATCCTGTTATTAGCATGTCTTTGAAAAAAAATTTCTTCCTACCTTGTCTACTAGAATCCTCCAGCAAGGTAGTTAGATGAGTCCTCCCTTTGAATCCAGAATAGTCTTTGATGGCTTGGACCAATGGATTACAGCAGAAGGGCTACTCCACACCTGGCCTTTAAGACAACTGACCATCTTCTAAGTTTAGCTCTTGGAGCCCTGAGCCATCACTCAAGAAGTCCAACAATCTGTTGCAGAAACCAGTGAAGAGGCCATGTGGCTACATGAAAAGGAAGAGAAGCCCAGCTGAGCTCAACCCAACTGGCTAAAACAACAGACATGCAAGTGAAGCCATCTTGGGGCCACCAGTCCAGCTTAGCCACCATCTGAAAACCACGAGGTGACCTCAGTTGTTACGAGGTGGGGCTAAAGAAATCACTTACCCCAGCCCAGGCTGAATTCCTGACCCACAAAATCATGAAATTTCATAAAATGGAGTTTTAACTTGTTTAAGTTACGGGTTAGTTTGCCAGGTAGCAATAGATTTATGGGACAACGCCCCTTCACATTTTACATGAATTGCTACATGGTCACATTTCTGAATCATTTTTCATCATTTCCCCTCTTAGCTACACATAAGCCTCCAGGTATTTTTCTTCCAAACAATAAGCAGCTTGTGTATTTCCCCAAGAATCTCATATGCAAAACACGTATCTACTGAGGTCTTAAACGGTTTTAAGCCATATGGTGAATTCCCGGTACACAATTCAACAAAATAAATGATGAAAATAGCGTGAACTCAATTTCAGAAGTCAATGGAATGGTGATAGTATTTACACAGCACAGTCTCCCTAAGTGATGGTAATAAAAAAATACACTGTGATTTCCCTATAGTGGGCAATACAACATCTTATCTGCAAAGAATAGTACCTTGGATAGCTATCAGTACATTGCTTCTAGAAGGACATCTTGTAAAAGGTTTGGAGGTTTTATTATTGCTCTTTTGTATTTGTATTTAACATTCTTAAACAGCTACATCACTAGTTAAGAGGGTTTTACGTGATTTTCAGATAAATGATCTGTACTCCTATACGTGATACATGAAAATTTATCTTTTCTATTCTAAACTATGTTGTAATTTCTTAATGACTCAGAACCATCCATATACTCATGATTTCTGAGTTGTCTTTTTCTAGCGTTTCTATCTTTATCCCTTGCTGAAGAGATGTTAGCTGTAAATTCTTTTGTCTGTGAATGAATCTGCAACATTTCCTTCATCTGCTCTAACTTGCAGTTTATCCTGTTGTCCGCTAAAATAAAACAGACAATTAAGCTTGCTGGGATGCTTCTAAATTAAGAGTAAATAGTCATCGAATAAGGCTGGTCTTTCCACAATAACATTATTGCAGTTTGGTGAATTTTTGCAGAGATTAGATTTAGGTTGCTATGATGCCTCTTTTGTTCAATTTTTAGATACTAGCTTAGGATTTAAATACTGGAGTTACCTGGTGAGTAAACTCCAAATGAATACCTATCATTACAGTCATTGATTTATTTGACATTTTTACTCTTATTTGTAGCAGTAAAACAGCATGGAGGAAAATGAGCATTGTTTTGGCAATAGGTGAGAAATATTTATTTTTAGGACATCTACATAGGTCAAAATAAATTCGGATTGAAAGTATTTAATATGATATGTTAACTACAGATTAATAAACTACTCTGTATTATTCAAGGCTTCCAATTTTATTTTTTTAATATTTATGGACTGGGAGTAGCTGTGTAATTACTTCAGTTTTCCACTTGAGTTTTAGCATGAGTTGTGAACAGTGCACACCCTCCTGCCCACCCCACGCACGTATACACTTACAGCCACTCACATAATCTTGTTTCATTTATGGAACCAGTTGTAAATAACCAAAACCATATTGGTATGCAATCTTCAAAGACAGTAAGTGCAATGTAAATCCAGTTGAATAAAAATCTAGAACAGGGCCTCCGTTCCCTTCATAGGACACAGAACCAAATGGACAGCCAAATTAGCCTCCCATTAAGGACACATTCTAATTTTCAGAGGAGACAATCAAGGGACTCTCCACCAGAAGCATTCAGTCTGTTAAACCCATTATTTAAATGAACTTGGGAAATGATGACACAAACCTTTCTGTCCCTCCTCATCAGCTCAGAATTTGGAGGGGCAAAGGAAGCGGAATGCATGCTTAATTGAGGCAGTAAATGCTAGGCTGTAGCAGACTGTTATACTGTTAAATACAGCAATGGGTTTTTAATGGCTGCTGTCCAAAATTACACTGGAGATAAATGGTTTATTAGTAATAATAATAGCTGGCACTTTTATCCTCAAAACACTTAACAAATATTAGCTCATTAATCCTCCAACTGCCACTGGGAGGCAACAGTAAATGCTTCTGTCCTCAGTTTACAGCTGGTGAAACAGGGAAATAGAAGGTAGTAACCAAGTTTGCAAAAGGAGGTTTTGTATATGGAGGTCAATTTCCAATTCAAACAACTCATGTCAATTTTTATACATAATTGGATGGTATTCCCTCTAATGACTGCCAGCCCTTTTTTGAGGGGATAGTGATTAAGGTCAAATCCAATTTATTTGAACTTGACTCCCATGAGTTGTACCTAAACTGCTCAAGCCTGGTCCTTTAGCATCATTTCAAGCAAATCAATTGTGTTCAAAATCTATTCAGCCCAAATCAATTACATGCGGAAACTTGTATGCATGGAAAAAGGTCTCTTGAGATCCTTTGAAATCTAGCTCCACTGAGAATTGCTGGAGGTCACAATGTGAAACAGGGTCGAGGTCAAATTTAAACACCTTTATTTTGGCTTTCTATTTTTAACCATTCACTCAGATCTCCTTTGTGGAAAACAGTATATGTCTCAAATTAGTGAACAATAACGAATAACCCAAAATAGCCCGTTATTCATTCTGGTGTAGTCTATAGATGTTAAAATTATTATATTTTTCTTTGTTTACTTTTCCATCGTGGACAATGTTTTCAATTTCTTGCCATTGTATAATGCCTTAAGTATTTTAATTTAATGAATGATTTCTCTGCTGAGTCATCAGATGCACTGTACAGAACAAGTTTAGAAAGTCTCTGAATTTATAATACCAAAAGAAGTTCATTTCCTGAGGAGCTAAGTGCTGTACTCTAAAGAAGCAGGCATGGATCAAACAAAAGCCTTAAAGCAATTCCACTCCATATAGTCCAAGGAAATGGGATCTGCTCTATAGACAAAGCAGAAAGCAAACACATTTTTGCCACTATCTATTATATAAAAAAGAGCCTTTTGGAGTCAGTGTTTGAGAATGCTACTTGTATTTTGCATATTAAAAAAATACACATTTTTTTCTAAACACCACACACCAAAAAAATCAAACACCTCTCAAAAATCCTAAATATATTGACCATGCCTAGAATAGAGTTGATTTCTTTTTCCCTCCAAAGCCTTATCTTAACTGACAGCTGCTAATAAAGACAGCGCCGTCGTTATGATAGGTGTCATTTTCAAGAACAGTCAGGCTGGGATACGGCATCTACCACTGCCGACTATTTCTATCTTAATCGGGAGTGGCAGATACACCTTTGTGGTAATGTCAACCGTGTAATGCAATTGGTTACATATAATACCCAGATATGAAGGAAATCCATGCATATTGATACTACAGAGCATCAGAAACATTCCTGCCAAGAAATAAGAAATGGTAATGAGGGCAAGCAAAAGCTTTGGTGAGGGTGAAGGTTGATTTTTACATATACTGGTGCCCAGGACACATTTCAGGGAGACTCAGACACCAAACACTTTTATGACATGATTTTGGAGAAAACACAGATGTCCTCCTTTCCCAATGTATCTCCCACATGGCAGTGCCTCACAATGAATCTTTGCAACAAGAATTTTAAATCCACCATTTTAAATGGCACCATTCCTGGTATAAACATACAATATCATGTAATACCTTAGGAGGAGCCCTTATTATCTACTTTTCCACATGTTTACCTGAGGTAATAAGACGCAGAACAGGTAAATCTGGTTGGACAACGGGGATGAGTGCTGGCCCTTGATGAAGACCATAGTTAGAGAATCCTACTAATCCAGGGGGGTACTGATGGACATTGCACACATGGGAAATGAAGTCAAAGAGAGAAGAGAAAGGGTGTGCAATGGACTGAACGTGTGTGTCTCCCCCAGATTCGTATGTTGAAACCCTAATACAGATGTGATGGTATTTGGAGGTGTGGCCTTTGGGAGGGAATTAGATCATAAGGGTAGAGCCCTCATGAATGAGATTGGTACCCTTATAAAAGGGAAACTGGAGAACTCTCTTGGGCCCTTTCTGCCGTTCTCCCTGTGACAATACAACAAGAAGTCAGCAGTCTGCAAACAGAAGATGGCTGGCACCCTGATCTCAGGCTTCTAGTCTCCAGAACTGTGAGGAATAAATGTCTGTTGTTTGTAAGCCTCTCAGTCTGTGGTACTTTGCTACAGCAGTCCAAACTAAGAGGGGGTGCTGAAGGGGTCTGCCGGACTCAAAGGCAGTATAGTGTAGGAGTTAAGATCTTGTGGCTGGGGAGCAGATACTTCTGAGTTTAAGTCCCGGCTCAGCAACTTCCAGGCCATATTGTGTGAGCCAGGACAAGGACGCCCCTACGTCTGTGACACTCAGCATTAAATGGGTATTATCATAATAGTACTTTCCTCAAAACACTGATGCAGAGATTGCAAAATGCATCATAAACATTTAATAAGTGATAGCTATTTAAGTGTTTGCCTGGCACAGCCTCAGTCCTGCGCAAAGCAGTTATTCAATAAAAGTTTTTTAATGATTGGTCACTGTCAATGTCTCACAGAACATACAATCAATCAATCAACTAATCAATCAATGTGCAGTGGAATTACAGAAGCTATGTAAAAAAATCTAATCTCTCTACCTTTGGGCAGGGCTATATTCAACCTTGGAAATATAATTGGTGAAGTTTTCAATACTTCCCCTACATTTACTGCATCCCTCAGCATATATATTAACTCTGAATTTGTTTTTAAAAAAAGAAATCAGCTATACGATAGTTCTCTTTTTTTTTTTCAAATAAGGAAATCTAAAAGCTGTAGAGTGGATTATGAACTTGGTTACGTATCAGGGTATCTGCACTTTAATTCTGGTTTCACCACTGCCCAGCCCGCTATTCGACCTTGCTTCAGTTTTTTTTCCTCTATATAATGAGCTAGCAAACCTGTCACTTTTTGTCTGCCATGTTGTTGAAAAAGTCACATGAGATATGGGGCTTTTAAAACTCTTTAAAAAGCTCAAATAAGTACTCAAATAATGCAAGACATGGTGATTTTTAAATAGAAATATTCAGAAGGAATCTTCCAAATGGATGGAAATGCAGTGTCAAGTGTCAAGAGTCTCAGAAAAGGTCAATACTTATCTTCCCCTTGAACCTTTGCACATGAGAGGTGTTATTTCCTTTGAACACATCAATATGTAAGACATCCCATAGTAAGCTGATATTCTATCACATTACATTCTTTAGTGGAGGTCTTCAACACAGAACAAACTGAATTCACAATCAACTCTAATAGCATCAAATCATCAAAAATCTCCACATTTTTCTCACCAATTTACCTTCTATTACACTGACTACGTCCCTTGGCCAGGGAACATACAAATTTCTCACATCAGGATGCTACCAATGCATCCCTGATCTATTTCCTCATCCTCTTTACCCTGACACCACTACACCAAAGAGAGGTACCCTCCAGAGACACAAATATCCAGGTCGCAGTGACTTCAGGCTGCCAGAGGATTATTTGAGGGTGTCTCCACTTCCTGGGTACTACACCTGCAATCTCTAGAGTTAAAATCACCACTTACAGCAAAAGCTTTTGTTAGGGAGGAAACTCTGCTAAAAATGCAAGCCTGTTACCTTAGAAGAGAGAATACATCTTTTGCATTATTCTCTCTGCTGTAAAGCTCTCATCTTGGAAAGCAGAGATAATGCAAGGGAATAGACAAGTTTGTTTTGAAGTTTGAAGGCTGCAACTGAAACTCACCTCTGGCCATGAGCATGCCCACCTGGGGCAATGAAAAAGGAGCCGAGAAAGGAACAACAAAGAAAAAGAGGAAAAGATAGCCCTGAATGCAAATTTAATGATTCTCCATCTTGTCCTGCTTTTGGCGATTCGAGCTTTCTTCCTCCCCATTACCCACATTCTATACATTTGAAGCCTTCAAGGTGTGCTTCATATTCTTCATTAACCCCCCAGATTCAGATCCCTTCTCCACCTTTCTCCAGGCTGCTCTGTGCAGAGGGATCCAACTTCAGCAGGACACTTGCACCAGGCTCCCTTGTCCACTGCCTGCTGGTGGGTACAGCCACTGCGAGGAAGGAGCCGAAGATCTTGGGGTAGGAGATCAGTGCCCTGTGACTCAAGAATGGCTATGTTTCTCTAAAACCACAATTCCTGTCTGCAGCCTTCCCCAAAGCTATGGCTCTCACCTTCCAGTAAATTTTCTCTCTTGTCGTCCCACTGGACTAAGGGCAGTGACAGCCCCAGCGGTGCCTCTGCAGCCCTTGTTGGTTTCCCTCAACCCTGCCCAAAAAGATGTGGTCCCTTCTTTAAATGCCCTTCAATTGCCCCATTTGAGTACTACTTATATACAGGAAAAAATCAAAGTGAAAGCAAGAGAGTGCCAGGTTTTATCCAGAAAAGATGAAAAACTCTGGGTCCTTTACGACTGCCAAGGGGACATGTTACCCAGTTCCAGCCAGTGGTACTCTCTGTCACCTGGGCATTCAGGTCCAATATTCCAAGAACATCAAGTTTTCCAAGGTAAGTCAGAAATATGAATTTTATGTGAAATATCTGGGTTTTAAATATTGGCTCAAATATTTCTTAAACATGCCTCAGGCCAAATAAACACATATGTAGGCTGGGTTCCGTCCAAGGGACACAGGGTTGGATCTTAAATAGACTACGGTGCCTCTTCTTAAAAAAAAAAAAAAATCCGCTTTTCCTTATAATGCAGAATTATAACAAGAAAGGTAGAAATTCTCATCTATACAGCTCTTTCCTACTCAATTATTTAGTCCAAAAACAACCACCTTTCCTCCCTCATTTGAAATCTCAAGGCGAAAAGAGAGAAACAACCAGAACTCAAAAGTGACAGGAATCTTGATATCTGGGTCTGTTCTAAATGTATGAATCTAATCAAATTATTTAATTTCTGTATGGCTCTCTCCATTCATCCACAAAATCAGGATAATGACTTTTTTCCTACCATCTTCACAGAGACATTTGGCTGAAAAATGAAATACATAGTAAATGAAAAGCACATTTGAGCTCTTCAGAGAATAAAGTGCTGTCTAAACCAAAGGGATAAGTAAGAAAAACCTCAGAGGTTTATCAGAGCTCTTCTTTTTCAACCACATTTCATTATGCCAAGGTAACTGTGAGTCAATGCCTCAGGCCAACATGATATTATAGAAGACCTACCCCAATCTAAGGCGGTGGCTCTCAACTCTTGCATCAGAATCTCACCGGAAGCTTTCAAAAATCCACATGCCTGATGACCACCTCCAGGGATTCTTATTGAACTGATCTGGGTTGCTAGTTTTAAGAAAAGCTCTCCAGGTGATTCTCATTTCAGCCAAGCCTGAAAACTACTACTCAGGATCTTTCAAAGATGTGAAACAATCACAACCAGTATATGTGCAGATAATTGATGTATATGTGCATATAATTGATGTAGGTGTCAACCCATGTTCCATACTTTTAATGATAATAATATAATAAGCTCATACTTGTTCATATACATAGATAACACACTTATGTCTATCTCTCTTTTATCCATTCATACACTGAGCATGGAGTAACTATTATAATAAAAAAGCCAGAATTTACTGAATGCTTAATGAGTTCTAATAAGTTGTCTACATAGACTGCCCCATATAACGCTCATAATAACACACGTGAGCTGGGTATGGATATCACTCCTCATTTCCACAGATGAAATCAGTCTCAGGGAGGTTAAAATGACTCAGCCAGGGCCACACACTGAGGAGTTCACAGAACTGGATTTGGAAGCCTGGCAGCCTGACTGTTACAGCCACACCAGTCTGCTTCCCACTGTGCCAGAATCTGTAGGGTTTATGAGATGCATAGAATGAATCATGTGCCCTCAAAAGATTTTACCATCTGAGAAGGGGATTACGATGCACACTAACATTCACAGGCTGAACAGGAAAATGGTATATTGTAGTCCCTGGAGTCAGGGAGAGGTGGACTGAAAGATGGGCAATGGCTGGCTTTGCTAAGCTCCTACTTCACAACTACCGGGGAAATGAGATGCACGCAAACATCTGAGGAGAGAGAGTGATAAGACCACCTGGAGAAGAAACCCTGGTCAAAGAACAGAGTGCATTTATATATCTGCCATTCAGCACATTTATTATTCTGATCATCTCCCAGTATCACTTGGATTGAATGTTTATGCCCCCCTAAATTTACCAAATTATCATGTCAGTCATGACTTTTGAAGACTTCACCTCAGTTCGAAATTTATTTCTGATTCTTACTGAAAAATTGTGTACACACAATTTTAACATACACACACACACAGACACACACACTCCCAATAATCTGACTTCCAAAGAGATACACAAGTTGCAATCTTTTGGTAGTAATAAACTAATGTGAAAATTAAGTAAACATTTTTTACGGAAAATTTTTAAAAACTGAAAACAGAATATTCTCTCTTTGTATTTTTACTATCTAAACACAGTGGAAAGGTAAGCAGGATCATTTTTCATCCACAATACATAAAATCTAAATTAGTTATGGTCTATTTGTGCACTGACTAAAAACATTCGTTAACAAAACAGAATTTTCTAGTTTACTGGATAAATATACCAGGAGAAATTGCAGAATAATGTTAGGTTGCCAAGCAACCACTGCTCTACTCCCTCATTCATCAAGCTTCTTATCCCAGTGCTAGAGAATTCCAACCGATTTGTTTCTTGGGAAAATTACAGTGACTTTCGGTAACACAATAACACTTCTATTCTCAGAAGATAAACTTAGATGTTCTTTTGATCAGAGAGATGTGTTAAATCATTACTCTCTACATGGTGCTAATGAGAAAGCTATAATTAACTAACTATACTAGTGCGACGCATAAAATAAACTGCAGTAATTAGTAATGTTTAAGGTTTTAACCAGATTCCCAAATCAGAAAATACAGAATCTTTCCTCCAATAAAGATGTAGAGAAAGGAGAAATCACCATAACTAATTAAATTGAGAATTGTTTCCATTCTCTACCCTCTCCCCCCCAAAAAAGGGATAGAGGCACGTGATTGCCAAAATGTGAGAGATTTCACTTTAATAGCAAAGAAAATGGCTCAATGCCAATTCTACTTGTAGGTAGACATAAAATGCCGGAGAATACTGTAATCTTTTCTTTGAAAGAATGCTTAGCACAATATTTTTCCAGGAATGAAAAGAAAGAATATTAGGCTTTCACTCATTAGCCGTGTTAATTTAGCATATTGTATGTAAATCACCATAATAATTGCATTCCCTTCATACGGAATTAGTTAGAATGAAGCTGTAATCAAAATGTTCATAATTGAAAATATAGTATTCTCGGTCTCGTTTTGAAAAAATAACAAGGAACACTGATTGAATCAGATAATACAGTACATCATTGAAAACAGCCTTGGTATAGAGACAAGTTGGTCCTCTAGATTATACCTTAGCATGTCAATTAGCTCCCCAGATTCAGGACTCAACACTTCTGGATCTGTCATGGGTTTTTATTTTTACCCTTTGTCTTCAGCCGAACTTAAACTTTCCATGTGCATTACTGCTTAAATTTTTAGGGAAAATACAAAATAGTGAAAAGCTAAATTTTGTTTCTAAAAAGTATTAGACTCTATGGCACTGCTGGCTGTCATAAGTCAAAGTGCAAAATAATTTCCAATAAATGAAACATTTAATGCCAATGCTCCTGGGAAAGAATGTGTAAATGATCACATGAATTTCAGGCAAGCTGTCACACTAATTCCTCAAGGCACCCTTTAAAGATGACATATTCACTGTGAAGAAGGGGGTGTTGGTTGTCGTGCAAAAGTCAAACTTGACTCAATACTCTGCTATCTGAATTGATATTCACAGAGCTTCCTGACACTCATTTCTTCAAATCTAATGCCATTAGCTACCCTCTATTACTTAATTTTCTTTTATGAGATGAAAACTAGTAGAATCTTAAATCAGTCTTAAATCATTACTTTTATTTATAATTCTCCATTAAAAAAAATGAATCAGGCTAAAATATTTCAAGAAAGCAATTTTGGGTCAAACAACCTGCTATCTTCAAAGAATTCAGAAGTTAACTATAAAAATCAAGCTCCTATCCAGCAAACATTTTCCTAGGTGAGGTCTATTTTGTAAAATCATAAGGAGCTTTGTGACGGTGACATCTGTCTGGTTTTACTTGCTTCAGCTTCATCAAAACTTGCCAATATTTTAATAAGCAAGTAATTTAAAAATGAATTTAATACTACTTCATTTAATGAAATGAATTAACTTTAAGGTAATAAATACATTATGTGCAATATCAAATCCTGTCAGACCTGTAATTAGGTCAATGGGGTGTATAGTTTGCTCATCACCAGATATGTTGGAGCACCCATATAACCAAGAGTAGTAATAAACGTCCGTAGCCTTTTCTTTAAAGGGAAGGGCCCATAAGATGCAACAGAGAACAATCTGGAAAACACAGATTAATCATCACAGTCCTGCACTTCTGCAGTGAAGAGTACAAACATGCTCGGAAAGAGATTTTAATGAACTTTCTTAGCCAGTACTCACACCTGCCCAGACATAACTATTTGTCTCCATTTATTCACTGACAGTATTCAGGAGCTTGTGAGGAATGATTATACACTGTGTGCCCTGCCGTTCCTAGAGGTGAGTCCACTGCAGCACTTAAGGCCATAAAATGGAAAGCCATGTTATACACTAGACTCTAGAACCAAGTTAAATTTTGAAAGCCACAGGGTGGTCCATTATAAAGAGAATGAAATTAAGACAAAGCCAATTGCAACATTAGCAGGTGAAAGAGGAAACATTTTTACACACAAAGTGGTAAAAGCAACTGTTTTTTTCTTGTCACTAAAAGTTTCCCCCAGTAGCTTTCTAAGCTTCTCTCTCCATCCAGTTGGTCAGTTTGTATCTTCCAATCTGCTCCAAAGCAACGCTTTGTAGGAGTAGGACTGGCCAGTAATATTAATGTCAATTGATGGTCTCCAAAAGTAGAAATTAGTATTTTGCCTTCAATAAAAATGCAGAGTAATGAGAACACGCCGTATCTAATTGAGGACTAACTTATAATAAAAGTAACGGCGTCAGCAACCATAACTTTTAGTGTTCATTATGCATCAGACACTGAGCTAAACTGTCTACTGGAATTATCTCATTCCAGGCGCTCAAAAACCCTAAAAGGAAGGTACTGATATTATCCCTATTATTCAAAAGGGGAAACTGAGGGACGGGGTCGATAAATGTCTCGTCCAAAAGCACACATCTCAGAGACCATGGACCTGAAATTCGAACGCACGTGAGCACGGCGAGAGCCTTTGCCTTGCACGAGCCCAGGTGGCTCACCAGTTGCCCACCTCCGCGCGCACGCGCAAATGTGCCCCCCCACCTGGGGCGTTCCCGTGAGCGCGCCATCGCGCGCGCGCGCGTGCCAAGCGCCGCTTGCCAGCTCTGGGGGCTCTTTGGGAGCTCACGCGGGCGGGGCTGGAACCTCGCGCCCCTCGAGTTGGGCTGGACCTGGATCTTCCTCCCCGCCTTGCCGCCCTGCTGTGTCACTACACACCCGCCTTCAGCCGCTCACCTCCCACCCCTTCCCCTGCCCGCCCTTCGGCGGACAGCCCGACCACCCACCCTGCGCTCGCCCCAGGGCGCGGCTCCGGGCCTGGGTACCTGAGCTAGCACGACGGAGGCTTCTTGGGCCCTGGCTTGTCGCAGGAATTCCTCAGTCCTGCCCTTGCATGAGAAAGTGAGGCTCGCAGCGGGCAAAAGGAGTGGGAATGAAGGGACTGGCTAGCGTTCCCCAGCCTCCTGGCTCCAGTCTCTGCTCTCCAAATTAATCACTTTCTCCCTGCTCCCTCCCCACGCACACTCTCACTCAAAAAAAAAAAAGAAAAAAAAAAGGAAGGAGGAGAGGCACAAAGAGGAAGAAGGGACCTTCCATGACTGGCATCTCTAGCTCCCTCAGCTTCGCTACCAGGGAGCCATGGCAACACGCCCCCAGCCTGACCCCTCGCCCCCTCGGTGGCCTGGGAAGGTGGAGCTCCTAACCCTCCCAGTTTTCTCGCCCCCCAACCCAGCTGTCCACAGATCTCCCTTTTCCAGCTGGCGTCGCGTACCGAACCCCAGCGGGATCTGGAATCCTCCCCTGAGAGTGGGAGCAAGACAGTGGGGCGGGGGTGTTGGCGGAAGAGAACTGAGCCTTACGACCCAAGAGATGGTAAGGGGCAGAGAGGAGTGAAGCCAGGACTGACTCCAAACCCAGCTGGACCTCGCAGCCCCCTCTCGGGAGAGGGCTGGAATCTCCAGGAGGGTCTGGAATCCTCTCCAGAGGGTAGGAAGAGATGCTGGTAAGGGAGGTTGGAGGAAAGACAAGAGGGTCAACCTACCCGTGACCAGGCGGAGAAAGTGGGAGCCGGAGGATTCGAGGACCCGTTTACTCCGTCCGACTGACCGGAGGGGTCTGAATCCAGCCTCAGCCTCCAGGGGGCGGGGCTGGGAAAGGGGGTGTCTCTAACTGGCTTAAGGCTGAGGGACCTCGGACCACCCTACTTCGTGCAACAACGGAGCCCTGATTGCACACCATCTCCGACCCATAAGGAGTTGACCCCCTCCCCCCAGAAGCAAACCACTTACCCTCCTGCTGTCTCGCTCAAAGATTTGGGGAGCCCCCAGGGCTAACGAAACAAACGCAAACTGACCCTCACCCCGGACACACCTGAGTCGCTTCCTGCACCAGATCCGTTCGGTACTTTCCCTCGGGAAAACCTCTCCCTCAGGCTGGCTTGGAACGGGAGAGGGACGTGGGGGTCCAGTAGCTCCCGGCAGATCCACGGGAGTTTCTGGCCGGCCGCTCCCAGCTGATCTGCACGCGGGTCTGCCCGCGGAGATGCCGCCGCGCCCCGCCCACCGCCGGCAGTGGCCGAGAGGACGCGGACCTGTTCTGGCTTGCGCTCCGTTCCACGCCCACCCGGTAGAGGCTGGTTCGCGCCTCTCCTCTCTCCGCTGGTTCTGCTCCGCTACCCCTCACCCACGCCGCTTATTTTCCTTCCCTTTGCACACTCCCGTGGGACAGGGAGAGTTACAGGCTTAAGACTTTTATTTCATGGTGAAAAGCAAGGGACGAAGCCAAAACTTTGCTCGCCATTTTCCACATCTATGGTCAAAGAGGTCAAAAGATCGCTGCCCCTTTTGTCTGGAAAAAAGGAATTTTAAAGAAACCCCTCCTCCTCCCGAGAGTTCCAGTCAGTACATATTCCAGACACGGGTCGCCAGTCTGGTTTTCTCTCACTGCTGCGTGTTGAAGGGGTGTGATGCCATGGACCTATTAAAAATAATTCTTTTTGCTTTCATTCCTCATTTAGAGGCGTGATGGGGCGTGCTATTTAATTTACAAATGATGCTACTTCCATAAACTGCCAAATTATTGTATACATAAATTTACGCACCTTCTTCTGTTACCATTTTAAAAACATTGTTCTAACACTTACGGTCTATAATTTTACCATATTGTTCCCTAACATTTTTTTCCTATTTATTCTGTATTAATTCACTATTATAAAGTAGAAGAAAGCCCTGCGTGCTTATTTCCATTGCAAAAGGCCACTTCTGATGCCTTATCAATTCCACCAAAAAAAGCAAATTTTATTTTAGGATTCCAAAATTAATCTGGGAAAGTTACAGTCCTTGCAGTATAAGTGGTTTATATACCCCTTTCATTTTTTTCTCCACCGTGATCATATTTTCCAAAATTTTCACACAGTACTACGTTTTTTTAAAAAATCCTGTTGAATTTAAGTTCTCTTTGATGGTTAGAGAATCATTGACTTCTAATTTTTACTCTAGTAAGGCAGTGAGATTGACCTTACAGTCTGGTTTTGTTCTCATCTAGTGCATTGAACAATGAAGACATTTAGAGCTGTGAGCTACCCTCAGAGCTGGATGCCGCTATAGTGAGCAGCAAGGGGAAGGCAACTCAGGATTCAGCTTCACAAGCAACTGAATAAAATATTTTGAAAAGGAATAAATGAACTTTTAATTTTAATAATTGCTAACCTTGAAGCCCCAATTCTGTCAGTTCATGTGTGGGCATAGTTCTTACTGACTGCATCACAAATTGCAAATGCAAGTGAGGGCAGGATTTGTCCTGAGTTTAAATTGAACTGCTGGAGTAATTTCTTTGCCTGAGGCCTCATTATTCACGTGGCATGTCTTCTAAAGTAGAAACAAAGATAGAATATTGAATAAAATTCCAACAGGGAAAATACTGTGTCCGTAGGAAAACATTTCCAAGGTCAAGGAGACACAAAGCTAAGTTGATCTCGGGAGTTTACCACATTCTGGATAAATATCTGCTGAGCAAAAGACTCAGAACTCCATCCTGGCCAAACCAACAGAATACTGAAACATATTGTTCTTCTTTTCTCTATGATGAGTTTGCTTGACATCTGGATCATTATTTTAAAAACAAATGTTTATTGAGCACCTACTATTTATCAGTCATTGTCCTAGGTGCTAGGGTACAGTGGAAAACTCAACAGGCAAGGCCAGTTGCGTCTTTTTAAATCAACTGCCCAAAGATATATAAAAGAATACCAAAGTATAATACCTGAAACAAGAAGATGAAGTGTCAGCTCTTAAATATGGGTTTTTATTGAAAGGAAAATAACAATAACATACTTTTGAGCCTCTGGCACTGCATATAAATTAGGAAATACCCAAAGAGTAAACCCGTGGCTTACCAGGGACAGCCATTAAGTCAGCATATACACAAAAAACTTTACTCCAGGCAGCTACATTTTAAGAAAGAAGTGAGAAAGAAGCAAAAGATAGGTAAGGAAAAGGGAAGAAAGGGAGGGACAGACGGTGGGAGGAAGGAAGAGAGGGAGGAAGACAGGCAAATGATTAACCAAGAAAGGAAAATAGTATTGAGAACAAGAAAGTATTTTAGCCAACTAAAGGAAGTTTTTTTTTAAAAGGAATACAAAATGGAGGCAGTGACTTAAACTTCCACATCCAAGAAACACCTCATAGCTCTTACCTCCAAGGATAAGTTCATATTCTTAATACATATTTAAGGGCAGGCAACCAATCTAGGCTTTCCTGTCCCAAGAAACTTGCTGCTTTGAAACCCTCTCTTGGCTCCCATTCTCCTGTCTGACACTTTGTTCAGCACATTTCCCACTCTACAAACAACACTAATCTATCAGGCATCACTCCTCTGCATGTGGGTGCTGCAGAAAGACTAGATACTTATGTCACGCAAAAATTTGATTGCATTAGCCTTGAAAGGTGTGAATTGCTCTCTCACAATGGAGGAACACCACATAAAATAAAAATTCAACTATTAAATCACAAATGAAGGGGAGAAAAGGAGTTCTTTCATGAATGGAAGCAGAAGGTGAGAGAGATAGGCCAGTCATCTGGAAAAAAGAGAAAAGGTATTAAAAGCTGGGGTATTTTTTAGCTTTTACTGCTAATTTACTGCTTACCCCGGCCTGAACCATCATTTGGTATCATTCCCAGAGTAGGGCCATTGGAGGAATACTGCCTTTTGGCAAAGCCCAGTAGCTAGGGATATGGCATCACTCCTAGAAAAAATTGTTTAGCAGAAGAGCTGTAGTTTTGGAAATGGCATTTCAGTCTATCAGTTCAGAATAGTCACAGATCGACAGAGGTTTTCTGGCCAACTGCTATAAAAAAGGAAAGCCGGATGTTCCACTGAGGGATAAACCCTCAAAGGCAACCTTGGAAGTACAAAGCAGCCACCTTCGGCTTAGATATTAATCAAGCTAAAGAAGACTGTATTAACTCTGAGGACTTAAAATGACAGTCGATACTCCTTTAACCTGTCCTTTAGTGTGAGAACAAACGACATGTGTTAAAAATCAAAGGGCAATAATTCTGGAACAAATAAAAAGATAAAATCTTGTATTTCATTCTGTGGATCATTAATATGTGTGATTCACCCTTAGGAGGTCATGGAACCAGCCACTTTAACTGGATTCTAAAAGGGCTAGCTAATGTTATGGTCATTAATAACATTATACTTACATAGCTAAGACATTGCTTGTATTTTGCCAAATCTCAGGCTTCAGGGCATTTGTTGATTTCTTGTGGAGACCAGAAAGATTTCCTATCCTCCAACCAGAAACGCCCAACTGACAATTATGGCCAGCTCACTTTCCTATTGGTGATTGCTCTAAAGTCCTAGTCAATCAAATTTTGTCTCAAAGACCTGTGAACTGTGTTATAGAATGAATTCACATTTATTGCGGGAAAACACTGGTATTTTGGGAGGGTGGGAATTTCCTCTAAACCTCTCTACTTCCAACATAATATAAAATCTTTTCAATCTGATAGGGACCTCAGATAAAATATTTTCCTACAACTTCTTTTTATATTGATACCTGAGATGGGTAAGGTTCAGAAATTTTCTCAAGGTTGTACAACCGGTTAGTGGCCTAGAAAAAATTGAAAGATCTCCTAGTTTTTAATCTTGTGTCATTTTAGAATATGACAAGCCACTGCCATCTTGGAAGATAATTTTATTTATTCCAATTCTGCTACAGCAAATAAACGGAGGCTGAATAGTCAGATGGTGAGTGATACCACAAGAATAAGGGTATTTGTCTCTGACATTTACAGAGACAAATAGTTTAGTCGAAGTAAAGGACTTAGTTTATCCTTTTTCCCTGTCTATTTTGTCCAGTTGATTTTGGACAATAGGTTTTGCCACTGTCAACATGAAGTAAACATGTTAGAGAAAAAGGAGAGAACCAGTGGCTCTCCTTAATATAAGACCTTGTGGCAGGGGACTTCCCTGGTGGCACAGTGGTTAAGAATCCTCCTGCCAGTGCAGGGGACATGGGTTTGAGCCCTAGTCCAGAAGGATCCCACATGCCACAGGGCAACTAACCCCGTGCTCCACAACTACTGAGCCTGTGCTCTGGAGCCCGTGAGCCACAACTACCGAGCCCACGTGCCACAACTAGTGAGCTTACACTCTAGAGCCCGTGCTCGGTGATAAGAGAAGCCACTGCAATGAGAAGCCCGCGCACTGCAACGAAGAGTAGCCCCCGCTCACTGCAACAAGAGAAAGCCCATGCGCAGCAACAAAGACCCAATGTGGCCAAAAATAAATAAAATTAAAAAAAAAAAAAAAGGACCTTGTGGCAGGATGTTGTTTGCTCTCCTCCCTTCTCCTGCCTCACCCCCAAATCTGTTCCTTCTGTTTTTTTTCTTCCTGGGCACATGGCCACCTACCAAAAGACTACATTTCCCAGTTTCCCTCGTGACCAAATTTGAACCCAAGACTAAGTTCTTACTAAAGCGACATGAGGAGAAATGTAGTTGGCAACTTCCAGGTCATCTACTTAAAAATAATCTAGCTTCACAGCTCTTTTACCTTCTAGCTAGTCTGCAGTGGTAAATGTTTTATGTGGAAGAAGACAAAAAAACACCCCTTAGCCTGAGTCGCTGGATGACTCCATGGATTGGAGCCCACTTCTTACCAGGAAATGACTTTATCTCTTCTTTGAGCCAATGTCTTTTGGGGTCTCTTTATTATAACCGTTTAACCTTTTCCCTAACTAATACAATTGTGATCTCTGTCATCAGAACGATTTCAGAATAGTAAAGGAAAATAAGAATGGAAGCTGCAGTAGACAGTGCTATTTTTTTGTTTGCCTGGCATTTATCTGCATTCATAGAGCTCAACCAGCTTTAGAGAATAACATCCCCCTGTGTTTACATGGCTGAGTTGAGGCTAAGTGCAATGCTTCTTATCCACCTCTGGTCCAGGTGACAAAGGCATGAACAACCAATATTTTCTATCCCTCTGATCAGAGCAACGAAAGGCAGATTCAAAAGGAGCCAATGAGAGACCTACCTTGGACTCACTCTGAGCAATGCGGATAAAAACTGAGGATTGCTCAGCAGGCATGAGGTAAGTGAGGCTGTTTTTTATCAACACTTAGAGCACGCCTGACAATGAAGGCACTGCAGGGAAAAGAAAAGGAGAGAGACAGTTACTTGACATTCTTATTTGAAGACTTAGATCTTCAAATAAGCTGAAAGTTCATTGTTTATTAAAAGCTGAAACTGGAATACATCTTGACTCTGTAGCTAGGTGAGCGGAAAAATATTTTACATAAAATAGTTTGTATTGGTTTCCTGTTTCTTGTGATCGAAATCATTTTTATTCACTATAAATGCCCAAGTAAGATTATTCTCTTGGGATAAGTTGTTTAGTAAAAGGGATGTGCATGGCAAAGTGTCTTCCTTTCATGAGATCACCGATCTGATTGGCAATGACCCCCTGAAATACTCTGTCCAAAGGATTCCACCCTATATCTGAGTTCAGCAGGAAAGGACAAAATGATCTATTAATGATGCCTGTCATTGATATTACACAAGAAATGATTCTCATGTGCCACAGGTATTTGTCATCCTTGTTTTAAGTCATTCTTAAAGTTTGGCATAAATCTAGATGTATGTGGACTTTACTTTTGTAAAAAATTATGACATAATAGTACATTCTCTGGGGGCACATTTTTAGCTCTTTAAAAACGAGCCATGGACCAATTAGTCCTCTCCCTGTAGTGTTTAGTGGCCATAATTCATGCTTTCATTTGACTTTTTTCCTGCAAAATAAACAAATTAATTAGCAGAGATGCATTTAAAGCACAAATTGCTAGTATGTTATACTGTGTTAACAGAAACCATAACTCAATTATTTAGTCATTGCACTGGATTTATTTTCTTTCAGGGGTTAAATGAGACTTATCAATCGATTTTTTTCATGTTGTTTTTCAGAATATGATAAACAGACAAACTCAGTAAGGCATTCCAAACCCTATGCCACAGTACAATAAGCTCACAGCAAGGATTCTGAATCCCCTGTTTGTATTGACACAAAAGATTTGCCTTATCATATAGGCATTGGTTCTTCTATCTTCCGCTGTATCTTTTGTGTTTCTCACTCAGGTAGTTTTTTGCCAGCTTATGCTAAAACATTTAAGGACACAGAACTACAGGCACGAGTGTTACATAACCCTTATATTTGCCGATATATAGTGTTTCCTCCAAACAAGCAAAATTTATTGGCTTATATTCTTTTTCCTATTGCTCAGTCCATCGCACTAATACAAATGGGAAACATGGTTAAACTTTTTCCTATCTTGTATAAAGAAGCCAGCATAAAAGTTTCCTAAAATTAAGCAGCTTTTAATATCCTCAAATATAAGTAAAGGAAGAAATTTGATGATGCAAGTCTGGAATATTCCAGGGTCCCTAAAATATTCTGATACAGTATCCAAAGAAGACATACATGAATTGACAAGTACCATGAATATATGCAATGTAGATAATAACGAACAACCATAGCACATAAATCAAAGTAAATAACTTGATAATATTTTGGCTAATGAAAATAAACAAAACAAAACAAAAAAGCAAAGCCCGAATATAATTGCATTACCCAATTTTAGGACAGACACCATTTTAGACACCATTAATTCATGCAACCATTTTAGGAAAAAATAATTACATTACGTATTATTGTTTTAAAATTAAATAATAAAATTAGCAATTATACTCAATAAGTTTAAGGATGTCCATAAATTTGGACCCAGGATTCCCACTTCTACGGCTCTATACAACGTAAATAACCTGAAATACAGGTAACTCAATATGCCCATAAATACTCAATGATAAAATTAATTATAAATACATGAGAACATAATTACCAGGTTGAATTATATGAAATTGTTCCTATGTCAGTCCTGCAAACATGGTGATTTCACACTGTTCAACCTAATGAATTATTCTGCAACCTTATGATGATTAAACAGTCTAAAATTATATTTTTAAAGATTGGTAATGTAAGAAATTCTTTCCAGTGTAAAGTTGTGGAATTCTAGTTATGGTTCCTTTCAGGACCAACCCTCCTGTAGATAAAAACTGTAAAGAGTGCTCGCTTCGGCAGCACATATACTAAAATTGGAACGATACAGAGATTAGCATGGCCCCTGCGCAAGGATGACATGCAAATTTGTGAAGCGTTCCATATCTTTCTGTTTAAAAAATTATATATATGTAGAACTGGGGGGTTTGAATACTCATTAGATATTTGGTAATATTAAGGAATTATTGTTAATTTTGTGGTTGTGATAATGATATTGTGGGGTTTTTTTTTTAATCCCTATCTAGAGATACATGCTGATATATTTAAAACAAAATAATATGATGTTGGGAGTCATTCAAAATAATCTGGGATGAGGGGTGAGTAGTAGCATTATTGTTGAAACAAGATTGTCTATGAGTTAACTGTTGGAAGCTGGGTGACAGGTCATGGTGGAGGGGGTCCTCAAACTCTTCTCTCTTTTGCTTATGTTTGAATTTTCCATAATAAAAACTTAAAAATAAAATAAAAACAAGCAAGCAAACAAAAAAACTGTAAAGAATGGATAGAATATAAACGTAATAACTGAAAGCGCTGGAAGGTTTTCCCAAACAGGCAGATGCTGGAAAGGGTAGCAGAAAAAGGAAACAGCACTGGATGAGTTTCCTATTTTATAGCTTTTAACCAGAGGGCAGGACCCAGTCTGTCAGCTAGATCAACAGAAATTTTCCAACCTCAAAGAGAGAGACAAGATTGGAGGGAGAAAAACGAATGCAGCTTCAAAATACTTAATATGTGTATAATTGGAGTCCCAAAAGAAGAGAGAAAGATGGAGCATAAAATATATTTGAAGAAATAATGGCAAAGATTTACCGAAAGTGATGCAAGTCAGAAATGTATAGATTCAAGGAATTCAGCAATGCTATAGCAGAATAAATACAAAGAAAACCCCACCTAGGAGCATAGTAATTAAGCTGCTAAAAAACAAAGAGTAAAAGAAAACCTTGAAAGAAGACAGAGAGAAAAGCAACACATAACATACACATGAATAGCAAGCTTAAAGTGCTAAAAGAAAAAAAAAAAAAAAACAACTCTAGAAGTCTAGATCCAGTGAAAGTATTCTTCAAGTATGAAGGCAAGATAAAGATAGTTCCAGATAAAAGAAAACTAAAGAGGGTTATCACCGTCAGAGCTGCACTACAAGAAATGTTAAAAGTAGTTTTTAAGGCTGAAGGGAAATGATACCAGATGAAACTAAGATCTTTAGAAGGAAATAAAGACCCTGGAAATGGAAATATGTGGGTAAATATTAAAGACTATTTTTTCTTCCAATTTATTTAAAGTATACGTGACTGTTTAAACAAAAAGCCCTAGCTCTTACTTCCAATAAAACTGAGACAATTCTCCCAACTCAAGAGAAAATGCACATTATTACACATACAAAAAAATACCATTTCATATATAAAGATATGTTTCAATAATTTATATTCCTGAACAAAAATATAGCATCTTTCATAATGTAGATTTCATCCAGGGTTTTATTATTAGCACAACTGCAAAGCCTGCAGAGATTTTACAGAAAGATCAGCCCAATTAGATAAAAATGAGAATCCTCTTTTCAGATCTAAATTTTGCATCATTCTCTCTCTAGGAAGAGATCATTAAATTATGATTTAGTCACAGGGCTGTTTACTGATTAGAATGCAAAACACGTAACCATTTGCATTTGAAAACAAAGTGGAAGATATATAGCTAGTCCACTTTAAAACAAAAGAGCTTAAAATTTATCTAAATTTTAATGAATTGCTTAAGAGGAAGTACAAAACAACTCTCTGCCCAGTATAGTGTGTTTTTTTTATTATGCACGCTCAAAGGGCTGATAAATTGATAAATATCTTACACACAAGGTAATTAACAATTCTTGTATACCAAACATGTTTTCTTTGCTTCATCCAATGAAAAATACATTTGGGGGAAACTTGTTTCTGTTTCTCAAAATTAGACTGATGTTTATTGCAGGACCAGATACAATTATTATGAACCAAAAAAGTATTTATCTTACGGTATTTCAACCAATATCATATCATGCAACAATTGGTTATCATGAGCAGAAGAAAGATCTTTTTTATTTTTCATAATTATCTAATAATCAGAAATTATGAAAGCATAATGTATAATGCAATTTTTGTGAGTTTTCAAGGCACTGGTAAGTACTAAGAGTCCAGTTAAAAAAGAGGACAAGATGGAATAAATAAATGTAAGTTTGTTTTATATTCCTAAAAATTTTTCTTTATAAAATAAATATTTGGAGGATACCATGTTTTTAACACACATAAAAATATGACAAATCTAATGTACATACAGAAAACACAATTTTCCACTAAACGCTACTGAAATAAATTGCAAATAACGTTTTTATAAACTGATATTATCTGGCAGCCTAATCATGTCTTTAATTCACACACTCACTCCAAAATTCAGATAGAGTGAAAAGATAAAATGCTCACCAAGGGACTTCCCTCGTGGCACAGTGATTAAGAATCCGCCTGCCAATGCAGGGGACATGGATTCGAGCCCTGGTCCGGGAAGATCCCACATGCTGCAGAGCAACTAAGCCCGTGTGCCACAACTACTGAGCCTTTGCTCTAGAGCCCGCAAGCCACAACTACTGAAGCCTGCGTGCCTAGAGTCCGTGCTCTGTTCTGCAACATGATATACCACCACAATAAGGCGGTGCAGCTCAATGAAGTGTAGCCCCTGCTCGCCGCAACTAGAGAAAGCCCTCGCACAGCAACGAAGACCCAACACAGCGAAAAAAAAAAAAATGCTCACCAAGATATCTAATGAAGCATAATAGTAACCTTTTGAAAAATTTAAAATGCTATTGAAATATTTTCATTTTGAAAGTAAGCTAACATATTTACTAGGGACAAATTGCAAAGCCTTACTGACTAATTCTTACTCAAATGATTTAAATATCAAAGACTGTTGCCAGATTTTGAAGGTGATAGCTGGCAATTAACTTCTGTGAAAGTTTGTGAATAAAGCAAGGCATATGTTCCACACTTGACGAATTACACACATCCATTATAAGATCTAGAATAGAAAGATAGTCCCATGCCAACCTGCAAGCCTCAACAAGAATTTATTCAAGCCATAACTCTACACAGATGACAGAGCAAACCAACATAAAGTGGGGACTTTACCAAAGGAATTGTTTATAGAAGGTCAGAAGAGGTTTCCCGTAAAATGCTGTAGAAACCCAACTGTTTTGTTCTATTTTATACTTACCATAATAAACTCCTATCCTTTAAGTTATAGAATTTTCTCACCATCATGTGATCTAAAATGTAAGGTGAAACAGGTCCTTGTTGGAATTATCTCAAAGAGGGAAAATAAAATGTGGTCTCTGAAATGGTGACTGTGGTTTTGTTCATATCCTTTGGCAAATGAATTAGCCTCCTTGGGAATTGGTAGTTAAGTGTAATTCTGGTTGTGGAGAGCATCACCAATTTTGTACTTACTTCCATCAGTAGGTGTAATCTTCTATATTTGTTGAAGATGGATGACTTTGTCTGTGCTCTTGATTCCCCAGAGATTGAAATTCTGTAAAAGGGTACAGAAAGTGTCATTAAACGGGGCATCTATGGTGCACATTAAACTCAGAAAAGTGCATAATAAAGTCAGAAAAATAACAAGCCTGAAACACGAGCAAACATTGCTTCCCTAAGTAAGTAGGAGTAATGGAGAGAGACAGAAAGGGAAAAACATAAATCGCATAATGCATACTAAAAATGCTTCATCTAGAAAACACATTTTTATACCTTTATTTCACATTCTTTGAGAAATAAATAACCCTATCAATAAAATATGTGGTATTCTAGGGTCAAAGCGGTAAACTGAACTTAAAAGGATCATTCAGATTTTAAAAGGGAATTGGAAAATAGGCATAGGCACGTAATTGACAACCAGATGCCTTTGCTTAGACTTTGCGACAATTTCAGAGGCCCTCCAAGTGAAGAATACAGTTAAATTGTATAGTGATACCATTGTTCATATAAATTATCTTAGGAGAAAGAAAGAGTCTGTAATGCTACCTGAATCATTATCTAACACATATATACATAATCTGCATATGGGAAACATGTAACATGGAAACCTCTCCTTGAACCAGAATAGTTAATTTTCTAATATTTGGAATAAATGGAACTTTAGTATGTTTTAAAGACCACCTTGAATACCTTATGGAAGCAATAGGTCCTTCTTGTATCTAAAGTTGGAGAGATTCACTGCCTTCATAACAGCCTAATCCTTACCAAGTGGTATCCTGTGGAGATGTTCAGTATCTGCCATAATAGGGATTCCTTTCATCTGAAATGTAGCTCTGATAACAGTGCTGCTTACAGGATACTCAGGAAGTGAATAGAAGTGGAGCATTCTGCTATGACCTAGAAAGCACAGGCAGCATCTTCACCACTCTGCCAGGCCAACACCAAGGCTCCAAAAACAAAGGGCTCTTTCCTATTAGAGGTACACACAACTCAGGCCAGGTGAAATGCATTCCCTTAAGGCTGATTTGTCTTCCCTCCATGCATCAACGTGGTTATAGTCCAATTGGTCCAAATGGCCATTTCATTAAGGCCCTCGGTAAATACTGGCTTGGCATAGTAGCTGGCCAAGTTTAAAAACAAATATATTTTATTCTGAGAGGTAAACTATTTAAAATAGCTCCTTGGTCTTTACAATCACAGTATTTGATCAAAACAGCAAAACCAGCAAAGTAGAGCCAAATAAAATGTTTCCATCTAAGTTGATTTTTTTCTCCCGATGGGGAAAACAGGGGTGATGTTCATATATAAGCAAAATTCTGTAGAATAATCAAGTTCTTAATCATTCTGAAGAGTGTATCTCAGAATTATAATCAGTTGATTTTGTTCTCTAATTTTACATCAGTGGAGATGACTTGGCTGGTGTATCTACAGACTTTTTGTCCTGTAACAAAGCACCACATGCATTTTTAACCATAAATTATCCTTGATTTGATAGGACTGAATGTAACCATGGAACAAAGTGACAACATGAATATATCTTCATAAAATAAAGTGATCTGAGAATTCCTAAATCATTTGCTTCAATCAAAGAAGTTATATTTCAGTAAATAATCAAGTATTTGCTGAATACTTATTATGTACCAAAAATAAAAACTCTGAAATAATGCATAGTTCATTCTTACTCCACTTGGGACAATGCAATATATAAATGGGGATAAATTATAAAATTGGCCTTTATAAGGCTCAGGCATACAGGAATAGGGGATCATTGTAAGATTTTAAGTTATTTTAAAACATTGATTCCATCAAATTTTTCCCATACTCAAAAATCTAAACTGTCTCCCCATCATGAATAGGAGGAAGTCCTCACGTCCTGGGTTATTACTAGAGGCCAACACCAATCATACTCAATCCTACCAGCACCACTCACAAGCACACAGCCTATGTTTGTGCTGGGATGTTAAATAAACTGATTCCACAAAGACCGTAGCTCACCCATGACCTTGAATCACCATAACTCTAGATGACCCATCTTGGCTCTTAACATGTGTGGCCTTATTGTCGCAATTATCCTTTCATTTTTCATTAATAATAATAATGACAATAATAAGGGCTAACACTTATTGAGGGTTTATTATAGGTTTGCCACAGAGCTAAGGTTTAGATGTGCCACCTCCTAATTTGTACTCACAAAACATCTCTCAAGGATGTATGATGATTATCCACATTTTCCACATGAGAAAATGAGTCATGGTGAGGTTAAGCAAATTGTCTAAGGTCAGAGAAAGTGATGGAGCCACGACTTTATCATAAGACAGTTTGAGTCCATAGTATAGAGATGTGATCAATATCTAGTGTTCCCCAAGAGAAGGTACTTTTTGAAAAGCTAGGAGTTGTTTGATATTTCATGTATCACTCACAGTGAAGCCTGCAGACTATTTGGCCCATAATAAGGCCTTAATGATTGTTCAATCGGTGCATGGATGGATAGATGGATGGATGGATGGATGGAAGGACAAATGGAGAGATACTAAGGGCAGGAATTAATTCAGGGATGAGGCCTGATGTTCTTTTAAACAGATGGTGAAGATAGGATATTTGGCACGAAGGACAGGATTTGAGAACCGAATGAATATGAGAGGAGAAGAAGTAGGAGAGTAGAACATGACTTAAACGTTGTAAGACTGGGAAATTGAAGCAATGGTGGCAAGTTAGAAAGATGAATCAAGTTTCAGACCACATATTCAGTTCGGTTTGGGACATGCTTTGATATGAATAAGATACTCAGGGAAATATCAGCTAATCGTAAAGTTGCAAATGAGAGATTTTGAAGTAATGAACCTAAGGATTTTGTTTTGTTTTGGGGGTTGTTGAGAGTTGCTGCTCTGTAAGGGTTGTTGAGAGTGTGAGCTGCGGGGGTGGGGGGGGGGCGCGTGCGGAAGGAGTACAGGAATAAACCACATCCACCATCACATTTTAGGAGGCAGAGAAAGAAAGCCACCAAAGCACATGAAGAATAAAGTATAAAAAAAGTAAGAGAAATACTAAAAAGTACAATGCCATGAACATTACAGCAGAAAAATATGTCAAGGAAATGGTATTTAACAATATCAAATGAAGAAAGTGTTTGGAGGCAAAAAAAAAAAAATAAAGTAACTGTTGACTTTGCTGAAACATTGGTAGACTTATGGTTCTAGAAATCTTATTTCATTAAAAATCGGGTTATTGAAAAAAAAATTAATAAACTGTTTACAAGGGATTACTAGGTACCAAAAACTGAACTCAGTGGTCTATATAGACTAACATTTAATCTACACAAAAACAAAGCTCTGAGTTTGATACTATGATTATGCCAACTTTAAGAATGAAGAAACTGGGACTGAGGGTGAAGTGCTGAACCCCAGGGCTAGAGAGTGAAAGATCAGGGACTCGAACTTGGATCTGTGTGATTCATACATGCTTTATTGCATCATTTGGCAGATCTAATTAGAAGAGACAGCAATATCTCAAGAAGGCACTTATGATATAAAGGAGATAGACTGGTATAGAAGGATAAAGTGGAGATGATTGATAAAAATAAGGGTGAGTATGAGATTCCTCAGGATTTAAGAAATAGTGAAATCAAGAAAAGTTATCTCGGGCTTCCCTGGTGGCACAGTGGTTGAGAATCTGCCTGCTAATGCAGGGGACACGGGCTTGAGCCCTGGTCTGGGAGGATCCCACATGCCGCGGAGCAACTAGGCCCGTGAGCCACAACTACTGAGCCTGCGCGTCTGAAACTTGTGCTCTGCAACTGGAGAGGCCGTGATAGTGAGAGGCCCATGCACTGCGATGAAGAGTGGCCCCCGCTTGCCACAACTAGAAAAGCCCTCGCACAGAAACGAAGACGCAACACAGCAAAAATAAATAAATTAATTAATATACTCCTCCCCCCAACATCAAAAACAAAAAAAAAGAAAAGTTATGTCTACAGGCAAGAAAAACCAATCCTTCCTCTAAGACAAATCAAAGTTAAGAGGAATTCACTATAACATCTAGCTGTGTTCCACCACTGTCTTCCCCTTGTCACTTCTCTTTTCTTTCATAACCAGATCAAGTAGTTACCTTTGATTCCAAGGACAGTTTTCACAAAGTAACTTTGTTCTCTCCTGCTACAAGTGATACTCCCTGTGGTCTGACCAGGTAAAATCCAGCATAGCAAAGCCATATTTTGATGTTACTGCTGGGCAGTCCCCTATGCTCACTGTCTATGCAAAATTATCTGGGCATGAGACTGAAATTCTTGCAAAATAACAGATTACCCAATATGCTGGCTGAAGGGTCGCCAAACCAAGGCCTGTAGGCCAAATCTGTCCTGCCACCTGTTTCGTAAATAAAGTTTTATTGATGCATATTCATGCTCATTTGTTTACCTATTGCCTATGCACGATTTTGTGCTACAATGACGGTTGAGTTATTTCAACAGAGACCATATGGCACTGAAAACCTAAAATCTTTGTATCTGGCCCTTTACAGAAATTTTCTCAACCCCTGTCCTGGACCTTTGGGATGGCCAGCAAATGTTTACAGTGTTAAGAGTAAATCCCCAAATCCAGATGGTCTTCTAAGTTATCCAGATAGGCATATATTCTATAACAACTTAACTACTCCTTTTTCTCCTTTTCCATTATACATAACTCTGCAAAATAGAAGTTTGGTAGGCCACGAGGCAGAGACTACAAGTGTCAATCAATACTCTATTCTCCTTTTGTTCCTGGGCATGCAGTTGAGCTAGTTTTCTCAGGCTCCCTTGCAGCTGGGTGGAATCATGTGAGTTCTGGCCAATGGAATATGGGATGGAGAAATATGTGCCCTTCCAAGGATGGTCATAAAACAAGCTTTCAAGTCTGCTCTCTTTCCACCTTTGGGGATGAAAGCAAAGGGGAAAACAGCTGTGTTTCAAGAGAGAAAGAACCTGGGCTCTCTGCATTAACTTTTAGAGAAGAGACACCTAACCTGGAACACTTACAGTGAATTTATATGAACAAGGAACAGATTCTGTGAAGCCACTAGGATTTTGGAGAAGGGACAAAAATTTCGTTATATCAGCAAGCATTAATTGCTCTAATAAGGCCCATAAGATATAAGTTTTCCACCAAATAAAATGATAGTATTATGTTTTTAACCTTTATAATATAACCATCAGATCATTAGAAAACAGTTATTAATGATCTTATTTTACAAAGCCTGAGTTATGGTAACATGCCCCTGTTAATACTAATTATCTGCATCTATCTAAAAATGTTGTTTCTATATTCTCTATTTCTGTGAATGGCACTGTGTTAGTTTGCTAGGGTTGCCATAAAAAAATATCACAGATTGAGTTGCTTAAACAACAGAAATTTATTGTCTCACAGTTCTGGAGGCCAGATGCCAATATCAAGGTGTTGTTAAGTTTGGTTTCTTCTGAGGCCTCTCTCCTTGGCTTGCAGATGGCTGTCTTCTCACTGTCTCCACACCTGATCTTTCTTCTGCATGCACACATCCCTGGTCTCTGTGTGTCTGACTTTCCTCTTCTTATAAGGATACTAGTCAGATTGGATGAGGGCCCATTCTGAGGGCCTCATATTAATTTAATGACTTCCTTAAATGCTCTATCTCTAAATATAATCATATTCTGCGATACTGAGGTTTAAAGCTTCAACATATAAATTTTGGAGGGGACACAATTCAGCCTATAACAGGCACCAAGAATCATTCATTACTTGACCCTTGTTCCTTTCCCCTGCATCACCTCATATATTTGTCAAGTCTGATTAAGTTTATCCCAGAATTATCTTTCATTTCTGTCCCTTCATCCCCATTTCTACTGCCACCGAGTCCATAACCTCATTTCTTTTAGCCTAAACTTCAGTAAACTGTCCTTCTGTATCTAATTCCCTGCATCTTCATACCATCCCACTATCTGCTCAAAATTCAACAAAGGTTTTCAACTACCCTATGAAATAAAGATCATACTTTTAGACCTATCATTCATAGAAGATTATGTTTCTAGCCTTCTATCCTAATACCTGCTTTCATTCAAATTTGACATTTATTCCCCCAAATCTAATCTGGTTTTCTTAACACTCAACATTTAATTTCTCTACTCCTTGCTCCTGGAAAACCTGTGCTGTTATCTTGATCTACCTTAACTGAATGTATTTTTAAACTCTCCAACAGAATGCTTCTGATCTCCAAAGTTATTCCACAGAAATTCCCTTCTGAACTTCCATCACATCTTCAGTTTCACTTACACTAGTGGAACTCCATTTTGTCTTATCATTACTGTAATAATTATTACATTAGGTACTGTGCAAAATGCTTGACATATATTACCTCATTAATCTTCCCTTTCATCTTCAATATCTGTAATTCTTTCCCCCATTTCACAGAGAAAAAAATGAATCTTAGAGAGTTGAATATCTTCCTGAAGTTTACACAGGTAAAAGTGGCAGAGCACACACTTGAATCTAAGTCTGTCTGCTCTGGTTCCAGTGATTTTAAACACATAGTATATTACCTCTGCAGACTTACACAGAAGCTTTTCTATCTGTGAGCATCTCACTTATGAACTTCCATGGATGTGGTCAAAGCCATTCCCAAAACAGAAGCATATCAACTCTGTCAGCTGCCAACAAATGGCATGTGATATAGGGTCACTTTCGTCTCTGCCATTATGCTCACATACAGCCCATTTTCAATTATGGATAGAATCATTCATATTTTAGTCACCTTTGCAAGCCATAGCGTCTACTACCTGGTGTGTCTTGCGTATGTATATGCTACACAAAATGATGCACAAATCAATTGGAGAAATGAAGAGTATTATCAATTTCAACCAAGAAGATCACCATATTCTCACGTATGATGGATTGCCATCTGTTAAAAAAAGAAAGGAAAGGAAAACCTATACAGAATTAAAGTTTGTGTTATATTTTTCTCTGGATCATTTCTCTTCTCTTAGGATGTCAGACATATATGGTTTTCAAAATATGTTACACCCTTTTTAAACAGAGTGAACAAATTAAAGTACTTATAAACACTAATTATATAAACTATTTACATTTGCTTGATAATATATATGTGCATATATATATTTCTCAACAAATTAGAAATTTGGTGTTATCTAAACTAAATAACAATGTGTATTTATTTTAAAAATCATGACCACTCATTTTACTACCATGACTTAAATCATATCTACACCAAGTAAAGTGAGTAACTGAGGTAGTCATCCAAATAATTCAGATCAAATCAACTTTAGTACAAAAATTCAAGCAATTTTCCTTTCTGAATTATTCTATTAATTGTTTGTACTCTGAACTTCACTGTATTTGTGAAGAAACAGCATTATTTCCAAATCTCTATTACTATTAAGTCTGGATCATTAATTAGTAATACATTTTCTGAGCTCAGAAGGAAATCACACATGAGGCAGTGACCATGGGCATAAGGAGTTGACTCTATCAAAAGACTAATTTTATGATCAATGCAGTAACAAAAAGAAATCTCAGTATGATCATCCAAATTGATTTAGTTGAAACAACAAAACTATATCTGCATAAACACAGTCTGAATTTCACTTTTTCCATGGTATTCTTAGTAGGTTAGCAAGTACAAAGAATCAATTCATGAACCTTCTTTACCTCAGGTATATTCTGGGCAGTCTATAGAAGGAAACATTAGTCTCTGGACCCAAATTTCCAATGCCCTGTCTTAGTTTGACAAAAACACATAAGGGCAAAGATGTATGTGGGCTAGTGCCGCAAGTTCTTCAAAATGAAGAAATGCTTACAATGCATTTAGAAAGTATGTTGGTGACAGGCAAATAAGACCTAAATTTAGCCTGAACTGTGGTGAAGCGGATAAAGAGTGATTATGGCTGTTTGTTCTGATGAGGTTAGTAGCCTGGATCATGACCTCTTGAGAAAAATAAGATGGAGTGTTCTAATGGATTTTTCTTAATCTAATGTAGAAATGACATTGAATGATGGTTCTTAATTAGCATCTTCCTCTTCACCAGCATTTGGTGTGACATCCCCGCATTTGCTTTGATAGTCTGAGTAATACAAAGCTAAGTCTCAAAAGGTGAGCTCCTTCTCTCTGCACGGAGGACATGAGAACGACAAATTTAAATTGGTACCATGCAAACGAAGAAAGAGACGTTGCCTCAAATTTTCACAAGTAACTCAAATTTGTATTGCAAAGTCATAAGAATGCTGGCCACTGTTACAATATAGCACTTCTAATTCCTTTACAAAATTATTCACTCTTGACTCTATCACTCAACGGATATACAACGTTAAAAAACACAGCAGAAAAAGCATGGTGGTGGATATTGATCGTTTTCAAAGGTTTTGGGCAGGAATAGCCCTTGAGAGTCTATGCACGGTAATTCATCCTATGTTTAACAATGTAACAAGAGGGTGCCAGATTTATTTTTTCCTTACTGCTTAAAGAAACAGCCTGTTGTTCAACATCCCCTCTCTGAAACAAGAAAAAATAAAAGGAATATAAGATTCTGAAAATCCTTCCTCAATTAACCTAGTGTCTGACTCCTGTATTTTGGCTAACATAGTACCTTACCGCGAAGCGTGTAAGTTTCTTCCAAGATTTTCCTGCAGGAAATCTACTAATGACCTCGGAAAGAAATAGAATGTTTGGTGGTGGTAGTGGCTATGGCGGGTGGGGGTGGGGGGGCACAAGGTGTGAGGGCTTGCTGTCTGACCCATGTTTTAAGATAACCTCATATCAGGAATTAAATTCAACATTCAGAATCCATTCCAATTCCTTATCTTTAAAACCAATAGAGCTGGTAATTCGGAAAAGCCGGATGGATAAATGGAAAACCAGACTCTGATTTCCTCAGGAGAATCAAGCTTGCAAATCCCTGCTGAATCATGGAAATTAAGCATTTCCCCAAACCAACCTTTTCTTTTGCCCTAGGATAACCTGATCACATTTCTTGGCTTCATTTTCTCTATTGGGCTAGCAGTAATATGAAACGCAGAGGCCCTGTCAGGCCTAAAGCCAATTTCAAAGGAAAGCCAGTTCCTTGGGGGAAAGGCAGCCATGCAAAGGCAAGATTGTGCTAATAGTTAAATCCCATCTTCAAATGCCACCAACTGTCTTAAGAGAAGATGAAATAGGAAGAGAGAAGAAGAGAGAGAGCCAATATGAGGAAATAAAGCAGCAATGAGAAGGAACAGCAGAAAATGGAGACAGAGGGGAATCAGTGGAAGAAGGCAGTGAAAAACAAAAGCTCCTCCATGTTTTAGGAAATGTACTATCTATCCTGGGATTTGCAAGCTAAATGCAGACTAGTTGTTCACAAATAATTTGAAACGTGCTTCATGCTGATTTGTTACGTGAAAGAATTAATTCAAGGTGATCTTTCATAACACCTTTGAAGCTATTTTACTCTGATGACTATTTGGGTAATAAAATGAGAATCATTGGGAAAAAAAAATCTATTTATTTACTTACTTTATGATACTACTTTTTAATAGTGACTTTCAAATTCTTCGTGTTTTTGGAGAAAATTTAGCTGATACATTCTGAGAATTATTAGGTTTTTTACAGTATTGGCTATTACACTTTATTATTGTTGCAGATTATATTAAATATTGGCTATTATAGACTATGTCCAAGTATTATAAACAGAGGTGTTTGAAGAAGAAATTTTTGATATTACATGTATGTTGGGTAAGATATTATTATTGAGAAGTGGTACAGAATAGAAATATTACAATTTAATGACCTTCCTTACCTGGTCAAATTACCTTTGAATTAACAATTCATAAGGTGTATGAATACTAATCAAAACAATGTGCATTGTTAACATGGAAATTACTTAACAGCAAGTCATCTTTTTTTTTTTACCCTGAGCGGCCATAAATTCAACACAAATTCAAATTCTAAGTAACATTCATGTAGAAATTATTAAGAACATTGTTCATTTAGGAAACTTCTGAGCATAGCTTGCTTAAGTTAATTTATTCTGAAATTTTCAAACAACAAAAGGAAATATGAAGGTTTATTTTCAATTATTTAATGAGCCAAGCTGAGTAATATGCAGAAGACACAAATCACAATTTCATTCCCAAAGACCACTTACTTCCTCATGCTTAGACCAGAGATATTAAGATTTGTAATTCTTTATCTTTCTTAGTCCCACATTTGGATTTTAAGAAGCTCCTGTTCCTTTGCTTTGCTAAATCACTATCATGATGTAGACATCATAAGGAAAGTGTAAGAAATAATTTTTGCTCTAGGTTTGAGGATTTAAACAGGTACATAGGAGAGTAATAAGTAAAAGAAACAGAATTATAAGAATCCAGGAAAAAACAAAAGGCAAATGAAGATAAACAGAGAATGAGATTGCATGCAACAGAAAAAATAACAATAAACAATTTCAGTAGTTCACGTTTATTGAGAACCTACTATGTGCAGCACACAATTAAGCAATGTGGTTTCACAAACTTTCCAGAAGAACAAACTGAGGCTGAAAGAGAATACATAACTCAGCCAAGGTAACACAGCTACAAAATTACTGAGCTTGGATTCAATCCAGGACAACAGAATGTACACTGCTCTCTCTCAATGATGGCTCTATTTCTGAATAAAATTAGATTTGGATAGAATTTATTAAACTTAATTCAGGAAAAAATACACCCTGAACTACCAGGATTCTTTATATCTTATATATTTAAATAATTCTTTAATAATGTCCTGAAAATTTGAAATTTGTAGTCTCAACTTGTAATATGGAATTCCTCCAGAAAATATACAGACACGTTCAAAGTTATATCCACAAGAAAAAGAAATTTCTTTAGTACTTCACCTTAAGTTCAAAATATAAGCCCAGAACAGCATTAGCAATAAATCAAATTAATGAACATTAATAAAATCCTAGTGATATTGCTGCAGTCCAGTGTAAAATACAACCCCAGAGAGTACTGTCATATTTCAAAATAAAAATACATTTTGCTAAGTTGGTAGGAATGAGATGTATATCTTATTTCATAGCTACTGTTTGAAGGCCAAAAGGTCTGCTTTCAGATTGAGGCATGCCTTCTCTAATGTCAGATAAAATGTTAAGAACTACCCTTTGAATTTTCAAAGAGGTATCTTACAGTTTATCACCTCAGAGTTCATTTGCTATCGGTTAGGGCTTTCGCTCTAGAAGCCTGGAGCTGAGAACAATTCAAGGTCACTCACTTGACAAGTTAGGACTTGGAAAGAGAGTACCACATGCAGTGAATCTGGTTCAGATTAAAAGACTCAATATTCAGCTATGTCAGTCCACCATCCCAGAGTACACTTTATAACACTTGAGGATTTTATAAACTTAAAAAAATTACACCTTTAAAATTTGCTTTCAGATGGAGTGAAATTGTCTCTGTCAATAATGACTTTAATATTTTTAGTACTTTAAAGATCATTTTAGATTTGTCTATATATGTTAGATCCAAAGATATCAAATGCATACTTTACAAATGTACCCTGCATAGTGATATTTTGCATAACATCTGCAAACCATGAAAATAGTCCTGAAGACTCTAGGAAGAGCTTATGTGCTAAAAGTACCCAGAAAAGGAGATTTATGGTGACCTGTTGATGGTTTTGGCTGTGTATGGACAAGACAACCAGTCCAGTGTGGGAATGTTTTACTTTGCATCCTGTAGCACTGTCAACTCACATTTGCAAAGGTCAAAGGGTCATGACATCAGAAGGATTCAAAGAAGCTTCGTACCAATTCATTAAAAAATCAATTTGCAAGCACAGATAGGATATCAAGGTATTGGTAACAGCCAAATCTGATTTATCAAAAATGAATCAAGCTAAATAAATACAACTTTTATCATATCAAAGAACTCACACTGCAGGTAGGAAAAATTTAGAAATAAGAATGGATTTGATTTTTCTTTTGTTTTGAACGTACACTCACATGAAGTTTTTATTTACAAAATGGTGAAGGAGATTACTTCCGGAACAAGAATAATTCAAAGAAAGCACACATATCCTCGTATGCTTGTATACAAGTATATACGTAGTTGTATATATGGATGCATACTTCCATGGAATTTTCCATGCAAACTTCCTGGAGTTTTCTGGCATTTTCACTCAGTTTTTCAAATCCAAATTACCTGCATTGAGGATGAATAGAATTTAGATAAGAAAGAAATATATTAATGTAATATATAATATAATCCAGTGGTGGGAACACTTAAGCAAATGCATATAGATGGGCATAATTGTAGCTTGTTTATCATACATTGAGAACAGTGGGCCATCCAGACTTAAGGAATGTGTTGGAGAAGAACGGTAGCAGGAAGAGACGCAGTCAATGATGAGTATTCAAAGAGAGGCAAAGGAGTTTGGATTTATATGTATTTAGATGTAGGAACCTAGCAAGGATTTGAGCAACAGCAGAAATGGCATGGCTCCAGAAATGTGACCTTCAGTAGTGAGCAGGATGGATTAGAGGAGAGAGACGAGCTGGGAATAAGCTAGGAAGATATCACAATGATACAAGCATGACTGTGATATGGTGGCCAGATGGGATTGGCAGGGGGTTGGTGGTGTGACACTTCAAAGACAGAATCGGGGGAACCTGGTGTCTTTACCGCCCACATACAAAACCTGAACTAAGGATTCAATCTGGGCATTGGGGAAATTGGGAGAAAAGTCTTTGTATAAACACCAACTGTGTGATCTTGGGCTCATTATGTTTTCCCTTGAGATTCAATTTCCACATCTGCAGGTAAGGTTATCAGTAGATGCTTTTTCTCAGCTCAGAACTCTATGCTTCTACAATACAATACACTGAAAGAATGGCCGCAGTAAAATGGACTGCAATGAGATAAAGAAAAAAGTAAGAATGGATAGTTGTTTGTATATAAAACATACTAGAGCACTTAATATGGATGAGGAATTGTGTTAATTATTTCATATTTAGTTTCTTGTTTAGGTCTCATAGCAAGCCAGTAACTCAAGAGGTAGATTAAAGGAACGAACAACCAGCCAATAGAAATGCATGTCGAGGGAGGCAGCAAAGTATCCTCTGGGGAAAGATGGGCTAAACTGACAGGGTAGAAATCTGAGGGTGTTCTGGAATGAAGCAGTCTCCGTCAAGTCTGGCCCAAGTGGCCTGGGGTTCAGTTTAATACGAACTCAATGATATCTCTTATTTATTTAACTCCCAGTGGCCCATCTGAAAAGAAAGGGCAGTGACACCCATCTTAGTCTACATTTACCAGCAGGCTGTGAATCTTCTTCTTTTCGTACTTGCCAACCTCAGACCACTAAATTCCTATAGCTGCCTTGTTACTAAGCCATTTCAGCATCAAATGCATTCCTTTTTGGCCTCTCCTGACCAGGAGCAAAGCAGAGAACAATTGTTTAGGTGACATTAACACTCGAGCTTAAATTAATGATGCCAAATCTGATTTATATTGTCTTTCCTCAGCCATATGATCTAGCATTCTCTGTGCCCTTTCACTGCAGTTGCACATTAAGCTGCATGCTTTAGAGGTTTTCTGCAACAACTCCCAGACCACTTTCCTAATCAGTATTCGCCAGTATCTTTCCTTCCAACAGAAGCACATTACTTTCTTCTCCCTTTGTTCTTATGTTTATTCTTGTAAGGTTTGTCAGCATCAACTTTACAATTTATTAGTCTGGTTTCAGTAATGACCGAACATCCTATAAAAATATATATTTACTTTGCTTGATAGAAAAGTACACCAGCCTGTTTATAGGAAAATTACAAGGTAGCATTTATGAGGAATGCCTAAAAATAAGACATCTTTCTTCAACTGGGTAATCAAATATTGACAGAATTTTTAAAGTTTTAAGATTTATGGTGGAATCTTGGTTTAGGTCTTATAATAGATGACATATTTTATCTTACTGTGTGTAAAATCATTTTGGTCAAAATATGTATAAAGGCGTCAGTTTGTTTTGGAAGAGAAAGAATGAATGCATTATGAAACTGTTACAAGACTTTATTTTTCTTTAAGCTCTGGTATGTAATTTTTTTAAAAGGCAACTAATTGCAAAATGTTATTGAATCAATCTTAGATATAAGATTTTCAGCTTATGTATTTTCAGCTTTCTTGACACAAAAATGTGAAAAGCTTGATGAAAATCAAAGAGTATGAGATGCTGCTTAAAGATAATAATCTTTTCATTCTGGGCTCACAGACTGTGCCAGGGAGAAAGCACAGGGAAACAAAAGCATTAGGCCCCAGGCTTCCAAAGGAGGAACAGACAGGATTTCAATCCGTGGGTTTATTCAAGTGGTGGTCACTGTGATTCACTAGCTGAATTCTGGCTCTAATTGCCATTACTCAGAGTATGCCTATTTATCCCCAGACAGGACAAAATGGCTGTCTTTGTAGCCCAGCTTTACAGCAGCACATTAACAACGATCAACACTTGCAATTGTTCTTTATTCATGCCTCTAAGAATACAAATTGCACTGAATGGTGAGAAGTAGCAAGATGAGTAGTGCTTATGTTTTAAATCAATCAGGTTATGCATTCATTCATTCACTCATTCATATATACATACAATATATATACTAGACATGGTGCTAAATGCTGTGAATAAATAGTGAAGAAAAGCAGACACAGTCCCTACCTGCAAGGAGCTTACAGTCTAGTGGGGAAGGGGGTGGAAAGAGGCGATGTTAATCAAAACATCACACAAATGACAATTATCACATAGGCAGTGAGGGAGAGGTACATGTGTACCAGAGCCCATAAGAGGAGAATACACACCACGGTCAAGAATCTCCGTGTAATTGTCCCAGAGGGAGTAACACAGCACTGTGATAATGTGAAATGATGGAGTAAATTAACAGGGTGAAGAAGCAGCCCAGGCAGAAGAAACAGGATGGGTAAGCCCCTGGTGTGAGGGGAGCTTGATGAAAGGAACTAAAAGGGCAGCTTTGTTGGAGTACAGACTGAGAAGTTTTAGCATCGCAATAAGAATCCAGTTTTAAAAAGAATCCTCTGGGCCATAACATGGAGTTTTGTTTTATTCGGTATGGAATGGGAAAATATTAAACTGTTTCAAATAGGGAAGGCATAATCAGATTTGCATTATAAAAGAATCGCCCTGGCTTCAACGTGGAGAATAGATTATAAGAGAAAATCAGAAAATCCCCAGGACTCTTCATGGTCTGTAGTGCAAACAAGTGATGAGGCAATTACATTCCCATTTTGGCTGTACTGAAATTAGAAAGATGGCAGAGAAGATATACTTGGACTGAGCTGACAGGTTAGATTGTGACCCAATTGCTCTGCAGAGCATGGTCTGGTCTTAGAAACCTAATGAGGTTGGAAACAAAGTTCTCTATCAACCTCTTCACTTCCATGACCCCCAACTCTGGTTCAAGTCATAGATCGCTCTTTTGCTCCTCCAATGGCCTCTATCTAACTTGGAGTAGAGGATACACTTGTCACAAAATGGCTTTCAATGCCCTAAGCCATCTTCACAAGTTCTTTTTCTTATCCTGCTGTTAAGTCTTTAACTTCATGTGCTCCCCCACCCCCATTCTCTTCTCTCCAGCCACGCCAGCCACCTTGCTGTTCTTTGAGCAGGCATACTCTTGCCTCAGGATTAGGACCTGCTATTCCATCTGCTGGAGCACTCTTCCCCCCATATCCACTTGGCTGGCTCCCTCATCTCTTTCAGCTTTTTACTCAAATGTGCCTTTCTCACAGAGACTTAACATGACCATCCTATTGAAACTTGCAATGACCCCTTTCCTCAAGTTCTCCCTCACATCTCTCTCCAACCCACTTTTATTTTTTTTCTCCAAACCATGCATTATAAGCATAGAAAAGATGACTTGCTTTATTTGTTGCTTTTATTTCTTATCTGTCCCTTCTCACTGAGATTCCTTTTGGGGTTTTGTTGTTTTCTGAGTTCCCAGTGTCTAGAAGAATGCCTGTTGCCTCATGGGCTTCCAGTCCATACTTGTGAAACGAATGAATCTTGGGCCACTATCCAGTGCTTCTGTCCAAGCAGTCCAACCAGGAAATTTCTCTTTCAAACATTTTGTTGCTAAAGCAAAGCTTATTTATTCTCTAATTACACAGTGTCCTCTCCATATCAGCCACTTTTTAAAAAGATTTGTTTCTTCATTCCAGTTGTATTAATGCAAAAAGTATTTACAGGGCATCAACTCTGAGATGAACTCCATGTGCTATGCTGGGACTATAATCAAAACGTATAGATTTGGCCCTCAAATATCCCCATCCAGATGAGGGCTTACATATAGGTCACAGGTGTAGAGTAGTATGCAAAGTGTTATTTTCAAGGTCAGTCTGCTGCTCCTGGAGAACACTTAAGAATGCTTGGGCATTTAGGAAGGACTCTATGGTGGAAATTATTTTGATCTAGGCTCGCAAACTGGCAGTCAGCAGGCTGACTCCAGACTGAGGTTGTATTTAATGTGGCACATAGAATATTCTCTGCCCTCATCAAAATAAGCAAATGAGTACATACATACATACACTATGATTTTAAAGTGGGACTTCATATTAAAATCTGGATCCCTTATTACTCTAGAAAAAGAATCTTTTTTATTTATTTATTTATTTTTTAACATCTTTAAAAAGAATCTTTTAAGGAAATAGATGTGATAGTACTGTAGCCATCTCCTTCATGGCAGTGATGAGCTTAAGCTGATCATTCTGTTTTTATCAAAACAAGAAGACGAAGAAATGATCAAGAATGGAGAAAATATTAAGAAAAATGGAATCAAGTATATCTCTTGCTGCAAGTGTCATTTCTATGTGTTTAATAGGTAACTACCAGCACATTCCCCTCATTTGCATTATTTCCCTGGTCCCTGTAGGCCAGGGAAATCTGAGATTGTATAATGTGATGCAGACCTTGAAAGATGAGTTGGGAAGGACATTGCAGGCAGAGAGAGCAGAGAGGTAGAGAAGAGGATGTGAGCTGCTGGAGAGAAGAGCGTGTAGAAGAAGTGGGGAGCCAGGCCATAGAGGAAAGCTGTGGCCAGATTATGAAGGTTCCTTTATGAAATGCTAAAATGTTGAGATTACCCTGTGGGGGAATAACTGAGGCAAATGTATTTTTCAAGCTGTTGAATGAATTATTCATTAATCCTGTTACACTTGTGAATTAAAAAGGAATAAATAAAACTGAAAATGAAGACCTGAGGGATTTTCTATAAATTTAGCTCCATGAACTTGAATACAATTCTTTCAGCTGCTCAAAGCTGTTTGCTACTTTCCAGTTCATGAGTATGTTGTAACAAGTTTGACGTTATGGGAAATACGATCTCCAGAGGAGTTTTTCTATTAAATTTATTGTACTAGAATGAATTCAAAATTTTATTTATAAACTTCAATTAAGATACAGTAAAGAGTAAGATACAAAGAAATGTATGCACCGTGTGCACACACGAATAACATAAGCTATAGGCAACCCCAGGCTCCCTTGCAGCTCCTGCACTGAAGTTGGAGATGAATAACCACCACCCGCCTCCACTTCCAGTTACAAGAGTCTAAGTGACCCAGTTATGGCCCAAGAGACATAAACAGAAGCCTTCCAGGGGGACTTAAGAGAAAATATTTGCTTTCCTAATAAAAGGGAAAGGCATGTCTGGCATAGATGCTCTTTTTCTTGTTCTTTCTTCTTCTTCCTACCAAATGACAGCAGGTAACTGCCATTCTGCTCCTTTCTTGGAAGCCCTGAAAATACTCAGCTATTGAACCCCTCTCTGGCTTCTTGTTATGTGAGAAGGATAAATGTCTCTTTCTTTAAGCCAATTCTCATTCCTGGTTGTGGTAGGCTACTCCTAAGAAGTCCCTCAATGATCTCACTTCCTGGTATTCAAATCCTTGTGTCATCTCCTCCTCTGGAGGGTAGGTGAGACCTAGGTATACGTGCTTCTCAAAAACAGAATACACCAAAAGAAAAAGAAAAAAAGTGTCAAAAGTGATGGGATATCACTTCCAAGATTAGTTTACACTCGACAGTAAGCTCCATTTGGCTTTCTTTCTTGCTCTCTTGGGAAACCAGCTGTCATACTGTGAGGTGCTCTTTGGGAAAAACACCGGTGTCTCTGGCCAACAGCCCACAGGGAATGAGGCTACAACAAGCACATGAGTGGGCTCAAAAGCAGATTTTCCCCCATTTGAGCCTCGAGATGACTGCAGTCTCAGCTGACACCCTGATTAGTCTTTTTTTTAAAAAAAATATTTATTTAATTTATTTATTTTGGCTGTGCTGGGTCTTCATTGAGGCACTTGGGATCTTTTAGTTGCGGCATGTGGACTCTTAGTTGTGGCATGCATGTGGGATCTAGTTCCCTGACCAGGGTTCGAACATGGGGTCCCTGCATTGGAAGTGCAGAGTCTTACCCACTGGACCACAAAGGAAGTCCCCAACCTGATTAGTCTTAGGAGAGAACCTATGCCAGAGGTACCCAGCTCAGCTGCACCTAGATGTCTGACCTGTGAGATAATAAAAGTTTGTTGCTTTTAGTTGCTAAGTTTTGAAGTAACTTGTTATGTAACGATAGAGAATAATACACGAGCAGACATTAGAATGCCTAAGGGAGCTTTTTTTTTTTTTTTTTTGCGGTACACGGGCCTCTTACTGCTGTGGCCTCTCCCGCCGCGGAGCACAGGCTCCGGACGCGCAGGCTCAGCGGCCATGGCTCACGGGCCCAGCTGCTCCGCGGCATGTGGGACCTTCCCGGCCCGGGCCACGGACCCGTGTCCCCTGCATCGGCAGGCAGACTCTCAACCACTGCGTCACCAGGGAAGCCCCTAAGGGAGCTTTTTAAACATACCTGTGCAATGGCCCTGAAAGAGACCAATTTCATCAGAAACAGAAAGGGCTGGGGCCCAGGAATCAGTCATTTTAAATAATGTCTGGGTAATTCCAAAGTCAGCCGTACTTTAGAACAACTACTTCAAGATATTTCTGGCTGGTTTTCCTGTATCTTGCAGCTGAACAGGTTCCTAACTGTTATGACTTCTAATGTCAACTATATAACAAAATATTTTAGATTTTGTTCAAATTCAAAATATTTTAGAATTAGATTTCTTAACCTAATTCTGGTTTTTCTTTTTGCATTCAGTAAAGTGCTGAACTTAACCTTTGTCGTTGCCTTATATCATTACAAGAGTTTTGATTTTCTTTACCTATTATTAATTTTAACATGTCAATTTTGGGAGGAAGGGGAAACCTATTCTCTTCTCCTAACTATAGTTGCCTATGTTCTTAACCTTCTAAGTTCAGAATAGATATAGAAAGAAATGTCAAGTTATAGGACCGTATCAGGCACTACATAAAAACAGCATAAAAACCCTGTCTCTATGTTTCATTCTGTGAAAAGACACCATAGGAGTCACATCTGGATACTCGGTCCCACTTCTGTCCTCACTAAGCAAGTCACTGTTTCTGTGGTCGGTGAATTTTTACTAAGCATTCAGGCAAAGTTTGCTTTTTAACTTTAAATAATTTTTATACATTTGAGGTAGCCCTTACTGAAAGTACCTGAACTGGAGATCCAGAAAGAATTGGTTATGAATTCTTATTCATTTACCAACTAATTCATATTGAGTAAATCTGCTCATATGCTGTTCAATTTCTTCATGTATAAATAGGAATAATGATATATAATTTACAGAATTATTATGAAATTTACACAGAAAAATATAAAGCTCAGATAGATCCTAGACACTTAGTCAGTGCTTGGTAAATGCTAATTGCTATTATTGTTGATATTTTTGTTTTTAATAAACAAAAGAACAGTTACATAAAATATAATGTCATGGTTAGCTCTCCAAGGATAACAATAATAATAATTCTATATCTAAGTTTCTGGAAAGCACATAAAAGAGGAGGATAAAATGTTTTTAAAATTCATGTCTAAGGGTAAGCTGGGACAAAGTGAGAGAGTGGCATGGACATATATACACTACCAAACGTAAAATAGATAGCTAGTGGGAAGCAGCCGTATAGCATAGGGAGATCAGCTCAGTGCTGTGTGACCACCTAGAGGGGGGTGATAGGGAGGGTGGGAGGGAGGGAGATGCAAAAGGGAAGAGATATGGGGACATATGTATATGTATAACTGATTCACTTTGTTATAAAGCAGAAACTAGCACACCATTGTAAAGCAATTATACTCCAATAAAGATGTTTAAATAAATAAATAAGCAAAATAAAATAAAATAAAATTCACATCTGTAGAAATTATTACCTTGTAAAAATGTTCTAGGGCATAAACCTTGAAGAATTTTAGTGGTGGTACATAACCAATGTTAAGAGTTCATGGGTACTTTTAAAGCTTGAAAGAACCTAGTAGGAATTAACAGGTACTATATATTTAAGTGAGGCAAGGGAGCTGGACTAATGAGTCCCGTGAATACATTTTATTAGGATTTATGCTCTTTCTGTTTGGATCCTGCCAAAGCAATATTCCCACATTGGAAAGTAACAAATTAGACTACAATATAACAGCAGAACCATTGGAGCTTTTTCAGGTAACATTCTATAAGAGTTGCCTGAATTCAGTTCATATTGCATTGTAAAATTAACCACAATCTGGACTGTCTAACATAACAAATCTAGAAATAAGGGTTATAAACATTAGGTAGTAATAAAAATCAAAGAAGAAAATAATGGAAAGAAACTTGAAAATACTGACATTTTATGGGAATCAAAGTAGGCTTTAGATATTGGCAAATATGACCAAAGTTAGAGTTGTCCTGGGCACAAGAAAGATCAGTAAAACCAGCAAACTTGATACCTTCATGAAGCTTAGAGTCTAATGAGAAGACGTAAGTGGAATGAATAATGCAAATGTGTTCAGTGTGACCATGAAGAGGTATAGGGTGCTGGCTACAGGAACATATAATAACCATACCTAACCAAGGTGGGGAGTTAGCATAGGTTTTCTGGAGGATGAGTTTTAAATTCAGATCTAAAGACAGAAATCATATTAATATATGCATATGGAAGTCACAGGTATTGTGACAGCCTTTTGCTATACAAAGAATTACTAAAATTAAAGGAACGTCAACTGCAAGAAATCTGGGATATTATCCCTTGCAGATGAGAATCATGAATGATATGCCTGGACCCAGAAGAAACTGTCTGGTAACAGTGTTCATGCAGTGGACATAGTTACAGAGAGTAATTCGAGTGGCAAAGCTCAAGAACCTTCTTGCTCAGTGCCTGGGGTAACTAGAAGAAAATAGATATGAAGACATTGTTTGTGAGCTTGGTTACCAGGTTGTTCCTCCAAAGCCCTTCCTATGACAGTAGTCTGGCTTTAAGATAGCATCTGGTCTTCTCTGTTTCAAACTCTTTCGTCTCATGAATATTATTACTGGCTAAGGGCTTTTTCTTTCTACTCAGTGCAATTTTGTCTAGGTGGTATGAAAAGCTGTGTAAACCTGGACATCAGAATGGAGTGTAGGTGGGCATGAATGAGAATTAGGGAACATGGTGATTTATATCTAGGCGCTGGCTACAAACTGCTGTTTAGTTCACCAAATCGCTGAGCTTCTAGTAGCAAATACTAAAGCCATGCTTATAAGACTACCAGGTACTTACAGTGCACCAAGAATTATTCTAAGATCTTCACATATGTCACCTAGCTTAAGCCTAGGTTGGTAAACTGGGGTTAAATAATTTGCCCAAGGTCACACACTCAGTTAAGTGTGAAAGCCAGAATGGGAAACTGGAGGTCTCTCTGCAGTACCTATGCTCTTAAGCATCTCAAAGGACAGGTTTTGTTGTTGATTGTTTTGTCTTTTTCTTTTTTCAATAGGTAGATGAGATGTGGTCTGAAAAAGCAACGTAATAATTATCTATGGTGATATGAGGGGCACTAGAGGGGTGAGTCATCTCAGGATTGTGTTGACATCCTTGGGCTCCATTAGATGCCTGTGCAGAGATGATGCCTGCCTGCAATTCAACTCCTCCTGGCCTAAGACAGAATTTAAATTCTATAGCTCTGCAAAGCAGAGCTGCCAAAGGAAGCCATTGATTGTGTGGATCAGGGAGTTACGTGGGGCCAGGTCTCTAGAACAGGTGAGACTACTATTAAAATATATGGCCAAAGTCTACCCTTGGTATGTTCCGTTATAAATTTCAGGGGTGGATTTAAAAGGCACAATTTTAACATCACTTGAGGAAACAAACCCTGGGGTGTACCGTGTTGTTATTCTCATTATTATTTATACAGTTATGTCAGGCAGTATAATTATTATCATTATTCTTGATGTTTTGATCCACACTGCCTCACAGATGTTGCCCTATCATGAGAAGGAATGCATCTGCTTTGCTCACCACTGCAGACACAGTGTCTCACAGAGTTCAAATTTAAAAAAATATTTGTAAAATAAATGTATCTTAGTAGAGAGAAATATTTACTTTAAATCCACATTAATTCTGGTGGGTTATTTATAACACATGATAAAGTTAAACACTCAAGAACATAAAATATGAATTAAAAAAAGATATCCAACATGCACACTTAAAAAACACACCAAGAGGAGAGGGAAATAAAGAGTTGTTTAGTGGGTACAGAATTTCAGTTTTGTAAGATAAAATAGTTCTAGTGATTAGGTGCACAGCAGCGTGAATATCTTTATCATTACTGAACTGTACACTTAAAAAATGGTTATAATGGTAAATTTTCTTTTTTAGCACAATTACAAACTTAAAAAAATTGTCATAAAGAACACTTGCAGAGTAAAACTAAAATAAATAACCAGGTAAATTCAAACAAAAACTCATAGATTGTTTAGAAAACAACATAGGCAAGGCTATAAGAGCTGTGAGTCCTTGATATGCTGATAGTAATTTCTTTTGCTCCTTATTTCCTGCTAAATTTTTGCTGCTAGAATTTCCCTTCCCTACTCTCAGATCCCTTATCAATGAAATGAAATCTATAATTGCAAAAACTTTGTCCGATATTCTTAGGAGAAAAGGTCTCTATAATTGTAAGTATTCGTGGTGCTTATAGGGGAAAAAAAAGTCTTGCCTGCTTAATTGTAGAAACTTTACAAGACCATGTTTCTGTACCTACAGCTCTTCTTTACTTAGATCCTAAACTAGAATCATGCTAATGATTAATTTGGATATGCTTAAGACTATTCTCTACTTGTAGTGCCAAGTGCATTTTTTGCCACTGATGACCTGCTTTGGGAGAAATACCCTACTGTGTTTTTGATTATTATTATTATTATTATTATTATTATTATTATTACTTCTGACCATTTCCGAAGGCTTACATACAGAAAAGATTAAAAAAAAAAAAAAGAAACTGCTATAGATGCAATGTTTGTACTTCCCTAAAATTCATATGTTGAAAACATAATGCCCAAGGTGATGATATTAGTAGGTGGGGTCTTTGGAAGGTGGTTAGGTCTTGAAGGTGAAGCCCTCATGAATGGAATTAGTGCCCTTTAAAAGAGGCCCCAGAAAGCTCCCTCCCTCCTTCCATCACATTAGGCTACTATGAGAAGTCTGAGACCTGGAAGAGGGTCCTTACCTGGCATGCTGGCACCCTGATCTACTATTTCCAGCCTCCAGGACTGCAAGACAAAAATTTCTGTTGCTTATAAACTATCCAATCTGTGGTATTTCATTATAGCAACCCGGATGGACTAAAACATAAACAAACAAACAAACCAACCAAGCACAACATTGCTGAACAGGCAAGATCACTGAACTTGGAAGAAAACCGTCTGCATTAACATCCAGTTGGCTTTATGAACTAGTTCATATTCTTGCTAAATCTCATTTTTTTTCCCCCCAAACAGAAGAGCTCTTCAAACCAGATTCTATTGTTTCTCTGACAAATGTATTCTGACATCTGAAGTAGCTGCCAGGAGATTTTCAGGGTTTCATTTCTCATTTTGCCAAAAGAGCTTTTTTTTTTCTCCCCCCCCGCCCTTTTTTTTTGGCATGCACTCCTGTACACTGCTCATGCATTATGCATACACATAGATAATTTTGTGTGTATGCAGTAAGTGAGAAGTGGCCTGTACACTGAGATTTCAAGAACTCTAAGAAGACCCCTGAATTCCTGGTGTCATGACCTGAAATGCCGTTCTGCTCTTGATATTGCCTCTGTAAGAAACCAGACATTTAAGTAAATGACACTTATTCCAACTCCATGACCCATCATGGTCTGGGATAGGTCAGGGCAAGGAAGACTAGGAAACAGAAATCTATTGGCAGCATTATCTGAAGGTTCCAGTAGGAAGCAGAGTCCAATCAGATAAGGTAAGGAAGGAACTATTTACAGATGTGTAGACAGGTTAAAGGAAACCACAGTGGATGTTCAGGCTTGGAGCCTAGCAATGGTAGGACACCATTAGCACACTTGAGCTCGAGGTGAGGGGAGGAGGAATAAGGTAAGAGTGAGATATAACTGTGCAGCAACAGAAGATAAGAGCTGTAATTATGGAGGCAAGCAGCCTCTGGAAGAAAATGCAGCCCGAACAAACAAGCAAGCACAGAAAAAAGAAACCTACTACTCTCTCTGTATGTAGGTAGGTCTCCTGCCAGTGCCTGCCACCAGTCAAACCCTGTGGCACTGCTTCTCACATGATGGTGATGTAGCTGGTATAGGGACCCTACTCTGAGAAGCATGGAGGTACAGGAAGCCAGCCAGCAAGAAAGCCCAGGGGATGCAGTGCATAAACAGTCACCCTCCCCAGACAGGCACAGAGCAGAGGAAGAGAAAATATGATTCTCAGGATGGAAATGGAAGATAGCCAGCACAGTGAGAGACCATCAGCACGCAGGGAAGAAATCCAGAAGGCAAATACAATATAAAGTTGGCGGGTAGACAGCAGGGAGAATTCCAATAGTGAACGGAAGGCTTAGCTCTTTGAATGAACTTGGGGAACAATGTGAGATCCCAGTTCCTAGACTGGGAACAGAGGTAAGGATCAGCTGTACCAAGAATAATACAACCTCAATGTAGGATCCCAAGTGGTAATATAAAGGGGAGGGTGTTGTGCAGTGAGTATAAGCAACAAGGCAAGAGCTTACAGTAGAAATGGATCGAGGATTCCATGATGCTCAACTTTGAGCTACTGACTTGAACTTCTTAACCTTCCCCACACCACTGGGCAAGATTGGTCCCAGTGTATGGTATGGGAAGTTCAACAGTCCCGTTTGTAATTGAACTGACAAGCTGAGATCTGAAAAGATGAGTAGAAAGCTTTTTAGTAATATAATTTTGCACTATGGCTTAAATTAATGTACTCCAAATGTAGAGGGAGGACTTGCAGCATCAGCATCACCAGGGAGCTTATTAAAATTGCAAAGTGTCGGCCCCCCTACTACAGAGGTATTAAATCAATATCTCTGGGGATGGGGGTCACAAATCTGTAGTTGAACAAGTCAGAATCACTGGTCCTCAACTCGGTGGCACATTGGAGTTACCTAAAGTGTTTCTTTAAATATCATTGCCTGTGTTCTACCTCCAGAAATTCTGATTCAGTTGGAATGAGACGTATTGTAGATTGTTCTCAAAGACTTGAATAATCTCCCATGCCCCTATGGAGGACTATTTGCCACTCCACCTATCAAGAGGTGGAGTTTATTTCTTCCCCCTTAAAATCCAGGCTTCCTGATGTGGCATGTTTGTCCACTAGATTAATAGCAGTATGATACAAAGAGTGGCTTAGAAAGACTTGCACATTAGGGCTTGCTCTTTTCGGCTATTTTTGGCAACCTGAGATCATATTGTGAATAAACCCAAATGAGGCTATTAGAAAGGCCACACAAAGGGGAAATGAGGTGCCCTTGCCGGATGATTTGCCAAACACCAGGCATGTTAGTGAGGCCACATTCAGTCATTCAGCCAGATGACTACACAAATGACCATAGGTGAACGGAATAGAAGAACCAGGTGGCTGGGCCCAGCTCAAACTGCAAACAAATATGTTTTTATTTTAAGACCCTAAGTTACAGGATGGGTTGTTATGTAGCACTATACACTGATACAGGGTATGACCTGAGCATTTGAGGTTTTAAAAGCTCTCCAGGTGACTTCGATGTGCAGCAAAGTTAAGTACCGCTGGTATTAAATCACCTGTTCTTCCATATGATTGTAATTGGAATCATCTGGAAAGCTTTTACTATTGATGTCTGGGCCTCACCCCAGGGTTTCTGATATAATTGATAAAGGGTATATCCTAGTCATTAGAATTGTTTAAAAATTCCCAGGTGATTCTAGTATGCAGCAAAAGTTGATGACCACTGCTCTTATAAGGTATTTTTGTTCATATGGAAATATAAAATCATTTGTACCAACATCTTAGTTGTAGAGGCACCATGGGTGCAAAGGATAGTGAAAAGAGAGGTAAAGCCCTATTAGGCCAAGAACTAACCCTACACACACTTACATCCCTTTTACACAAATGTCTATAGATCCTCACCCTCCTTGGGATAAACAGTTCTTGATAATGAGAATGGTTGGGGCCTTCAGATAAGCTTGCTAAATACCAACCTCAAGGAGCATGCATTCTCTCTACCTATGGCTATCATATAAATCAGAAATTGTTTGTTCTTCATTGTCTATAGACTCACTGTTTGTTGACTGGCGAGAATTAAGGGAAAAAAAGCTTTAGTTGAATATTAAAATTGAGAACTTTCACATAAAAATCAGGATATCCTGTGGGTCTTGAAAAATCACAGTCTTGGAAACACTGATCCTCTTTCTCAAAAGGCAATAATTTGAGTGAAGCAGAATTGCCTGTAGACACTCCCTTCAGATGGATATTGTGGTCTTGAGTTTACAGCAGTTCCCCTTTTCCCAGCTCCTACCTGCATCCCCCCTCCTGCCCTACCCTCCATGTCCAAGAACTGCATCTGCTTTATTGTTTAGGTTACTTGCCAAGGCCCCTGTGGACAATGGATATTTTGCATTCTCTGATCATTCTTTTCTTAACGTCCCATTATATTTTGCTATTTAATTACTTTCTTCCTTATGTGGTTGTCTTTTAGTTTACATGGTCAAATTTTCCCTATCCAACTAGACTGCAAACTCCTTGAAGCCAGAAGTACTGTATGAACTTCTTTGACATCTCTGAAGGAAACCAGCACAGTGTTAGATCGACAGAAGAATGCTTAATAAATATTCATTGAAATACATTTGAATAACTTGGAAGAGAGTGGTCATTAGGAACCTGAATCAATTACACATCCCCTTAATTATAATTACTATTCAAGATTGAACTGATGGTTCTGGAGCTTCACAGAATTACCATTTTAGAGCAGCCTGAATTTGGGAAATAAAAGTCATTTCTAAAGGAGAAAAAATGATTCACACTAGTGCTTCTTAGGGTTGTTTGCATGTCATATGTACTATGTTAAATTCTGGTAAGGTATTCCCTGGTACTAACGTAATTAATCTTGTTCTGCATCTTCTATCACTGCTTTCAAATCATATGTCGTAATATATAGTTTCCCTGCACTACAGGTCAAATAATAAAGTAAATTCATTAAATAGCAGCTTCGTATGCTCCTAAGTGTACCTCTGCAAGAGAATCTTAATAATCAAAGAAGTTGCTGATGTAGGGTTATGATAAATTGCTTTGCTACAGGGTAATATAAACCTCAACTAGTAGGATGAATACTTATGCTTCACAAGGAAAGCTGAAATGCTGGAAACTATTTAAATATGTGCTTCCTGATACATGAAGACAATCGTCTGCAAATATTCTAGACGAGACACAATACGACTTCCATATTAAAGTAAAATGTCTCCTTAGGAAAAAAGGCTCAAAGAAAGATGTTTTGAGAAAGGAAATAGACCCACGAAAGAATTTAATATCACCAGTGTATTTTGTGGAAACATCTTTAGATCAACGATTTTTAAAAATTCTTTTTCCAATTTACAATTATCAAACTTAAGAATAATTGTTTTTCAAAATTCTTTCTGAACGCTAATTTTCATGGCTGATAATGAAGAAAGGGCTTTAGCAACTGAAATCCTCAGGGTTTAAAAGTAATTAACACAGAGGACACTTGTTTTCTAAGCTTTCCTCATATGTTGATATTAAAATATGACAAGAAATACCAGCTGAGGGGTCACCATACTTGATTTTGTGTAGAAGAAATAGGACAACAATATCCTGAAATCTCACGGAAATGTGACCAATGGCACCAGCAAATTCAGTAGCTGGCTGGAGATATTTGGTATTTTTTCTTTGTCAATGTGCAGTTGTTGTCTCATATTCTTTTTGGGATACCCCTTTTACATAGTGTAATTAATTTTTGCTTTTTCGTTTATTAATGCCTCCTCCCCATTTGTTTGATTTTCCTTTGTTGTTCTCCTACCTTCTTGAACTGTATGCTTACTTCATTTATTTTTTAATTTTTTCTATTATCTGTGTTTGATCTTAAGTTTATAAGTGTTTCTCCTGATGTCACCTTGGCTTCATTCTGCAGGGCCTAATGTAGTGTTCTTAAAACTTTACATTTCTAAACCATTTGCAATTATAAGAAAGTCTCCAACTTAAAATGGTTCAACTTCCAATTTTTTGACTTTACAATGGTGCAAAAGTAATACGTGTTCAGTAGAAACTGTACATGGAATTTTGCTCTTTTCCCAGGCTAGCAATATACAATATGATACTCTCTGGTGATGCTGGACGGAAGCGGCAGCCACATCGCCCAGTCAGCCATGCGATCACAAGGGGAAGTAACCCATACATTTACAACCGTCTGTACCCATACAACCATCATGTTTTTCACTTTCAGTACATTGTTCAATAAATTCCATGAGCTATTCAACAATTTAGTATAAAATTGGCTTTGTGTTAGACGATTTTGCTGAACTATAGGCTAATGTAATTGTTTTGAGCCTATTTAATGTAAGCTAAGCTAAACTATGATGTTTGGTTGGTGGGGTGTATTAAATGCTTTTTGACTCACTGGAGTTTCAACTTACCAGGGGTGTATCAGAATGTAACCACGTCATAAATCAAGGAAGATCTATCTATACTTACATTTCATATTCTCTTTTCAAGGCTTATTTAGAAGTGTGGCTTGTTACAGTCTTTTAATGAATGATGTTTGGGTATTCTTTAATTCCTACCTGTCTAACTTCACTACCTCTTGATTCGATTATTTAAGCTATATAATTTCTGCTTTGGAGACTGTATTGAGACTTTTATGTTTGACCTAATACGTGAGCATTTTTTGGTTCCTGTGTTTAAAAATATGTGTTATGTCTCTTTTTAGAGTTAAAAATATCTAGATATACTTATTAATCCTTTACAATTTATTAATCATATTATTCGTGTTCACTTTCTTTACTCAATGTCAACTTGATGTCAATTTTTTAAAGGGAAATGATTTTCATTGTGATTTGGGAAAGTTCTTTTATTTCTATTAGCTTTACAGAGAATATTTTAATTTTATGTGTTTGTGAAGAACCACATTGTCAGTGGGATATAAAAGTTAAAAAAGGGCTTCCCTGGTGGCGCAGTGGTTGAGAGTCCGCCTGCCGATGTAGGGGACATGGGTTCGTGCCCCGGTCTGGGAAGATCCCACATGCCGCGGAGCGGCTGGGCCCGTGAGCCATGGCCGCTGAGCCTGCGCGTCCGGAGCCTGTGCTCCGCAGCGGGAGAGGCCACAACAGTGAGAGGCCCGCGTACCGAAAAAAAAAAAAAAAAAACTTGAAAACACTGAGAGGAAGGTAAAGGGAAATAAAATAACTCAAAAACTCGTCATGGGGACTTCTAGTGGGTAAGACTCCACACTCCCAATTCGGAGGCCCGGGTTCAATCCCTGGTCCGGGAATTAGATCCCCCATGCATGCTGCAACTAAGAGTCCGCATGCTGCAACTAAAGATCTCACATGTCACAACGAAGATCTGGCACAGCCAAAATAAATAAATAAAATAATAAATAAATAAAAATTAACAAAAAAGAAATAGGAAGCAGGGTGGCACAGTGAAAAAAGTAGTGCACCTTGGCATTGAATGCAGTTCCCTTACACACTAGCTGTGTGACCTTGGGCAAGTTGCTTACATCCTCTGAGCCTGAGAGTCTTAAACTGGAAATAGTAAAGCCTTTCTTATAAGGTTGTTATAAAGATGAATGAGGTAATCTGCGTAAATAACTTAGTGAAGTGAAAGTGTCTGGGACATTAGTAGGTAGTCAATAAAGGGCAGTCTCTATCATTATTGTAGTAAAACTAACAATACTAATATAATTTAATTATTGTTCGTGAAGCTTCTAAGGGGAATTAACATTCAAATCACGATGTGTAGTTCATTAGTTAGTTATTGCTGCATAACAATATTACCACCAACTCAGTGGCTCAAAACAACATACATTTATTATCTCACAGTTTTTGTGTATCAGGAATCTGTGCACAGCTTAACTGGATCCTCTGCTTTAGGGTCTCTCACAAACTATTATTACACTGAAGGTGCCGGCCAGGAGTGGGGTCTCATTTCAAGGCTCATAGGGGAAGGATCTGCTTCCAAAATCATGTTTGTTGGCAAAATTCAGTTCGTTTCAGCATGTTGGATTGAGGACCTTGATTTCCTGTGGTCTGTTGGTAAAGGCTACCGTGTGGCCTTCTCCATAATGTTACCCACAACCTGGCAGCCTGCTTCCTCAAAGCCAGTAAGGGAGAGAGGCTTCTAGCAAGACAAACGTTACAATCCTATATGCCATAACCACAGAAGAGACATCCCATCATGTTTTCTGAATTCTTTTGGTTAGAGGTTACAGGTCTCACCTACACTCGAGGGAGGAGATTACAATGAGGGTATGAATACTAGGAGGAAGGGAAGATGGAGAACATCTTAGAATTTCTCCACCACAGCTAGAAACTAGAGGGAGGGGCGTTTGGCTTCATTTAAGAAATACTTTAAAATAATTAGGACTATTCAAAGAAGAATGAGCCATACTATGAAGTGCTCTCATTGACCAGATGGGTTCATCAAAGATATTAGAGATTAAATGTGGCATGAGGGAAATTCTGGACAGCGCATTTTCAAGTTACCTTCCTAGTAGGATATGATTTCTTTAGAATACTGCTGAGAGTGCTGCACTACAGTTTTCCTTGAATCATATTCTAGCTGTTGGCTTACAGGAGATCGATGTCTTCTTAAGAACTGAGTGTTCGGGAAAAAAGGAGTAAGACTAGCTAGCCCAATATCTACCCTCTACTATCGTCGATCATTTGAAACTTAAATACCCTTGTATTCAACTGTTTTCCCTGTTAAGTCTTTGAGATGTCATTGTACAGGCAATAACCTAATAAAATATAGTTATACAGTTTTAAAAAAGCAAACTATTATGTTGACAAAAGAGGTTTAAAGCGTCTTCAGTAGTGAGTTTAACAATTGTCATTCCCCATTCCATGTTCAGAAAATAGCAATTGAACTCATTCAATATTTGTTGAATGCATAACACATTTTGCTTGAAGTCAAGAGTGAAATCGTAGAGTCAGACTGGCAGGGTTTGTAACCCCTTCTCTGATAATTACTTCTGTGTGACCTGGGACAAGTTACTTAATTACCATTCGCCTAAATTTCATCATCAGCAAAAGTGAGGGTAATAATATTGCTCTTCACACAGCTGTTCTGAGGATTAAATAAATTTATTCCTGTCAAGTTTTTACAGGACTGTCCTAGGTGTGGAATAAATTTTCATTATACTATTTACTCAAAATGGATTAAAAGTAAGGACAGATGATGGCTTTTGGAAATTAAATAATTTTTTTTTTTTTTTTTTTTTTTTTTTGCGGTACACGGGCCTCTTACTGCTGTGGCCTCTCCCGCTGCGGAGCACAGGCTCTGGACGCGCAGGCTCAGCGGCCATGGCTCACGGGCCCAGCCGCTCCGCGGCATGTGGGATCTTCCCAGACCAGGGCACGAACCCGTGGTCCCCTGCATCGGCAGGCGGACTCTCAACCACTGCGCCACCAGGGAAGCCCTTAAATAATATTTTTTAGCTAATAATTCTTGCATGTAAGTATATAAATAGCCATCACAAAGTAAGCTTTCACACTACTATCATAGCAAATATTTTATAATTTATAGGGCACGTATAGAACTAGCCAATTCCCATTTTGTTGCAGTTTCATTACAATGCTTTTGTTATTCTTAATGAGAACCTTGGATTTGATTAAAATGCAAGAAAACAGGTGGTTACTCACATTTTAATAATAGCAGGGTAATGAAGCCTTTGTCTTCCAATTTAATTAATAGATTGTCTCCTTTTGATCCAAAAGCAGTAATCGCTTTTGGTAAATAATCAGCCTGCCAATATTTGTCAAACATTTCACACTAAATTGCTATCATTTGGATTACAGATGTATGCGGTTCATAAACCCTCCTCCGGTTTTTTCCCAGGAGGAGCAATGCACAACTAAATGAACTCAGAAAGAACATGAGGATTTGGAAGAACTAATTTGAATATATTAGAAGACATTTCACAAAAGTGCTAGTTTGCATTCTTGCACAGACTTGAGCAATGCTAACAAATTGCCTTGACTGAAAAAGGCTGTTTCCTTCCTTTTCCCATTTCTTTGTATGTGGGAATTTATAGAAGAAATATTTTACATTGATGGTGAGAGAGTTTTAGAAATAACCCGTAGGTTGAAATAGTGTAGCTTGCCAGTATGTCTTCACCAACTTCAGTTTCCTGGTCAACCAGAAATCTTTTTTCTTTAATCTGCCAAAGTCATGCCAATTGCCATAATGTCATAGGCGCCAGTGGGGTGGGCCTCACAAATATTTCTGTTCAGGACTAATTAGACACTAATAGTTTCTAAGAGATGCTAGTCTATCCTCCATCTCTACCATGACATTCTTTTAATTTGTGAGATAGGGACAAATTTTTGTACTTTTTAAAATCTTTAAAGTCATTTTATTCAATTAAAAATAATTTGGCAATTTTGTTAGATATATGTAAAACTCATATATTATTTAAAGTAAACAAATAATAGAATTCACAACCAAGAAAATAAAAGTGCTGTCTTGTTTAAGTCCCTTAATAAAATTTCATAATTTTCTTAATATATACTTTTATGCCAATTTTTTTGAGTGAGATTTAACTGACATATTATATTAGTTTCAGGTGTACAACATAAAAATTTGTTAATTTCTGTACCTTGTGAAATGATCACCACAATAAGTCTAGTTAACATCTGTCACCATATATAGTTACAAATTTTTTTCCATTTTTTTCTTGTGAGGAGGACTTTTAAGATCTACTCTCCTAGCAACTTTCAAATGTGCAATACAGTATTATTAAATATAGTCACCATGCTGTATATTATATCGCCATGATTTATTTATTTTATAACTGGAAGTGTGTACCTTTTGACCCTCTTAACCCATTTTGCCCACTCCCTACTCCCACCCTTCCACAACCACCAGTATGTTTTCTGTATCTATGAACTTGGCTTTTTTGTTTCTTTGCTTGCTTGTTTTTGTTTTTAGATTCCACATATAACTGAGATCATACAATATTTGTCTTTCTTTGTCTGACATTTATTGTGATATATATATATATCTATATATATATATCAATCCTCTCTCCATTCACTGATGGACACATTTCCATTTAGCTATCATAAATAACGCTGCAATGAACATGGTGGGGGGGAGCGTATATCTTTTAGAACTAGTGTTTGCGTTTTCTTTGGATAAATACCCAGAAGCGGAATTGCTGGATCATATGGAAGTTCTGTTTTTAGTTTTTTGAGGAACCTCCATACGGTTTTCCATAGTGGCTGCACCAATTTACATTCCCAACAAGAGTGCACGAAATTTCCTTGTTCTACATCCTTGCCAACACTCATTATTTCTTGTCTTTTTGATAATAGCCATTCTAATAAGTGTGAAGTGATGTCTCATTGTGGTTCTGATTTGCATTTCCTTGATGATTAGTGACGTTGAGCATCTTTTCATATATCTTTTGGTCATCTTTATATCTTCTTTGGAAAAAATGTCTATTCAGAGTCTCTGTCCATTTTCTAGTCCAGGTTGTTCGTTTTTTGGCTGAGTTGTTTTGCATGTTTTTGTACAATTACAAATACATTAAGAGAGACAGAGATTGGAAGACAGTTTGGATGTTTCTTACAAAACTAAACATACTCTTACCATACGATCCAGCAATCATAATCCTGAGTATTTACTCAAAAGGAGTTGAAAACTTATGTCCATCCAAAAACCTGCACATGAATATTTAAAGTAAACAAATAATAGAATTCACAACCAAGAAAATAAAAGTGCTGTCTTGTTTAAGTCCCTTAATAAAATTTCATAATTTTATCATTTGGATATTATAATTGCCAAAGCTCGGAAGATTTGATTTGATTTGTTTTTTTTTGTCTTCACTGCACAGCATTCGGGATCCTAGTTCCCCAACTGGGGATTGAACCCATGCCCCCTGCAGTGGAACTGCAGAGACTTTTTTTTTAATTAAATAAAATTATTTATTTATTTATTTATTTTTGGCTGCATTGGGTCTTAGTTGCAGCATGCGGGATCTTTCGTTGCAGTGCATGGGCTTCTCTCTAGTTGTGGCACACGTACTCCAGAGCGTGTGGGCTCTGTAGTTATGGCACATGGGCTCCAGAACACACAGGGTCTATAGATGCAGCATGTGGGCTCTCTAGCTGTGGCTTGCAGGCTCAGTGGTTGTGGCTTGTGGGCTCAGTAGTTGCGGCGCGGGGGCTTAGTTGCTCCGTGACATGTGGGATCTTAGTTCCACCATCAGGAATCACACCGGCGTCCCCTGCATTGCAAAATGGATTCTTAGCCACTGGACCATCAGGGAAGTCCCATAAGTCTTTAATTTTAAAATGACAGCCCTTCAAAGTGGAACAATAACAAGAAACTCTATAGGAAACATATACACAGATACAGACTCTACTGTTTCACAGGTTAAAGAGAAACATTGACATTTCCCCAATGTCATTTTATCACTTCATCAGTGACATTCTGGTCTATTGGGGGATATGATGAGATGGCTAATAAATCCAAAAGTAACCAACGTAGCTGTGAAGGGGACAGCAGAGGGCGAGAGATGATTGAATGCTCTCAGTGACTGGGGTAAATCTTTAAACTTCCCAGACACAGATTGAGAAGGAGGACGAACTTGTCAGTATTTTAGTTCTATGAACACATTTTCAATAGACTTATCCTAGGTCATTACTTCCCCTTGTTTAGGAAAGAATAGAGATATTTTTTGTGTGTGAGCTTAGTTTAAATTGGAATGAAAACATTACTGTAGTAAAAAGGCTTAGGGATTCAAGCTTTTGTCTTCCAATTACATGTTTAGTAACTGTTTCTAAACCCAGTAAAATAAAATCACAAATCAAGAACTTGACTTTGTGAAGAACAGTTATAATTTATAAAAGAAACACTTTTTAAGGTGGTATGAACTTGACACTAATCACATTAGAATCTAATTTCCCCCCTAAAATAATCCAGCACTCTAGGAAAATTAAATAGAAGATAGCACCTCTTCGCTTAGCTATTTTATTGTTCTTTTTTGTTCAGCCTGGTCACTCATGAGGAAGGGAAAATAAAAAACACTTTGTAAATATAAAGAAGTGAGATAAGATGGTAAATTTTCTATACCTGCTAACTTTAGACAGTGATTAAATATTGAAATAGATTTACTTCACTAAAAATTCCAAAAAAAGAAAACAATGTTTCTTTCAAAAATTAAAAGTGCTTTCTGAGAAGGTATGTTAATAGTTTCAAAACTCTAATAAGAAAATGCCATAATATAATATACTAAATGACCCATTCCATAACATTATAGCTTTGTTTGACATGATAAATTGCTTTATAACATGCTAGTGTACATTAAAAATAACTCATAGTGCTGTAAATCATGGCTATATCTGTTTATCCTTTATTATTATTACTTTTTTAAAATTATTTTTACATGTGACTACAAACCAATGCTGGAAAATGAAGACCTGTTTCCTAATATTTGTAAGATAGGTATCAACACAAACTGTGGAAGTTGATGTCTCCGTATAATTGCTTAGTTTTACTCTGGTGCCCTTCAATATATTTTCATGATTTATTATTAAAATGCACCTTGATCTCTACCATCTGAATGACTTCTTGACACTGAGCTGGCAAAATAAGAGCAATGTGAGTAAGCGAAACATTCATTAATGCCACAAGTTCAGGAAAAACACATATTAGATTTTTATAGGAACACAGGGAAACATCTGAGGTTATAGAAGTTTTATGCGTGACAAGTTTGGTGTGTGAATACAATGTAACATTGTATTGTATATTGAAAATGTATAACAATGGAGATAAGTTGGAACTTTACAAGATGTCTTAGCTTTTTCTTTTCTGTTTTCCCTTTCTGTTTCTTTTTCTATTTCTCTCCTTTCCTCCCCTTTTCTTACTTTCTCTTCTAGAACAATTTAATCTTAAAAACTTTGATAGAGTAGAACAGAGTAAGTATGTTCACCGTAAGTGGGAGGGGACCACAGTGGAGGGTGTCAAGGCAAACTGGATGTCTACGTAGAAGGGCTACTCTGTAGCGCATGTTGGAGCCTGACTGGGATAAGAAAGGCATCAAATGCAGAAAAGCGGCCTGGTGGGGATCTTAGGGCCCAGTTGCATGATGAGGGTATTCACATAAAGGGGTGCCAAGTATAAGGTGTCTCAGTCCAAGTGGGTTGAGGAGGGTATTTGTGTGAGGAAGAGGATGCTGGCCAAGACAGGATATTAGTTAGATACAGAAGGAACGATCAAATAAGTATATAAAACTAACAGGAGCCAGGTTTCTCACTGTCAGAGGAAGGGTGACACAAATAAGGAAGAGAATTACACTGAAATGTATAGTTTTAGATTGATATTGACAGTATTGTTATGAACTCATGGTTTTCAACATACATGTGATGGATATGTAAATGAATATAGATGCATATGTGAATGTACTTTGTATATATGTGTGTATATATATTTACAGTGACACACCAATAGCAAAGAGCACCCAAATCTTGGCTTTTAAATATCATTCTTGAGCTCCTTGGAGAAATGGATAATTCCAGGGCTGAAGGAGGAAAAGAAAGTACAATGTGATCCTGGAATACCTTGTTATGCCAGAAAACATGGACACACTCAAAAAACGGTGGGAGGGACTTCCCTGGTGGCGCAGCGGTTAAGAATCTGCCTGCCAATGCTGGGGACACGGGTTCGATCCCTGGTCCAGGAAGATCCCACATGCTGCAGAGCAGCTAAGCCCCGTATGCCACAACTACTGAGCCTGTGCTCTAGAGCCCACGAGCCACAACTACTGAAGTCCGTGTGCCTAGAGCCCGTGCTCTGCAACAAGAGAAGCCACCGCAATGAGAAGCCTGTGCACCACAACGAAGAGTAGCCCCCACTCTCCACAACTAGAGAAAGCCCGTGAGCAGCAATGAAGACGCAGTGCAGCCAAAAATAAATAAATAAATAATGGTGGGAACATTTCAAGAGGGTGCAGAAGCCAGCTATAAGGAATTCCCACTGGCAAAATGAGACAGTTAGGCATCAAAATAAACCTAACAACGGATTGTAAACCATAGAATACCATAGAAAACTGAGTTCATTATACAGATATAAATAAATTAGTTAATTGAACGTTTTATAAGGAATGGGCTATTTACACAATTTCTAAGTATTTCTCAATAAAATAATCATTAATTACAAAGAAAACAAGTGTAACTTTACATTGGAGAAGTATAGAATATACCATCTTAAAAGAAGGATCAAATGAACAAACAGAATGAGAGAAATAGAAATCACAAGCTATGTAAGGATGCAGGGAGAAGAACATAGCAGCACTCCAGTGATATTCCTGCTAAGGATGCATTACCTAAATCTAATCATGACGAACCTTCACACATCCTCAGATTGACCCACAGTCTATCAAATAACTGGCCTGTGATCTTCAAGTGTCAAGGTCATGAATTCAAGCAAAGACAGAGGGATTGCTCTACACCCAAATGTGGCTTGCTCAATCACCCAAATGATTCCAAACTGGATCCTCTAACTGCAAAGAACGTAATTGGGACAATTGGTGAAATCTGAATGGGATCTGAGGATTAGATGCCAGTTAATGAAACGATTCTACTTTTCTGCTTTTGATGGTTGTATTCTAATGAGGTAGGGGAATGTCTTTGTTTATAGGATTCTGGGGGATAGGGTCTGCATTTACTCTCAAATGGTTCAGAAAAAGGTTCTCTTTTAATGTACCGGCATTTTTTTCCTGTAAATCTATGGTTGTTTCAAATTTTTAAAATGATAACAATTTTTGTATCAGAGTTTCTCACAATACAATTTGTTATTCTCCCAATAATAATTACTGAATGCAAACAGTAATGCAGTAATAATTCTGATTGCTTTTACAATCTCTGAATTTTAATAGATGTCAGAGATTTTTACCACCCTAGAGAATTTCTATAAAATTCAATTATTTTTCCAGCTCATTTTATATCTTGCTGTGATGTGTTTACACATTGTACCCTGGGACCTAAGGATAATATTGAAAATCAACCGTTAACAAAATGAAATGTAAGCCCTGTGACAGCATATATCATTCTTATATTTGGTTTCAAATATGCCTATTTAATTCCAGTTTAGAGTGAAATCAGATAAAATGAAAATTCTGTTTAAGTATTCTCCATAAGTTAACTGAGTCCCCAAAGCGATTAGTCACACAGAAATTTTAATTAGTTTGATGAAATCTGCCTTTCAAGCAGTTGGAAATTTGGAGATCCAAGAAAATGATCTGTTGGTTTTTTCCTTCTAAAAAACCAAACCAAAGCAAAACAAAACCTGAGGAATTAAAAACCTTTGTCTGAGAGGAGCAGAGAATGGACTCCCTGCCAGCACAGTACAATTTGTATGCAACCGTGTTCCTCCACAGTTATCTCTGTTTTAATGTGCGTGTGGGGTTCTGGATTGCAAAGTGGCTAAAGTATGCATGATACTGCAATGTGAATAATGGTATTAATGCAGACAATACGGATTATTGACATTATATTTTACATAAAACCAGATAAAACAATGGGCCTTGCATATAAATCTGTGCTGAAAAGGCACAGCCTTATCACATTACCATTGATCAGTGTGAATTTCCTTTCCAAAGCAGAGTTCCAACCAGGGTCTGCAGCCAAGTTCTTTTCTATGTGTATGCAAAGACTTCATTTCAGACACCTTAGGCTGGAGCAGCATGTAAATTGTCAGGAAAAAAATATCGCTAGCCTGGAGCTACCAATAGAGCCGGTTGTACAGCCAAATGTGCAGATTTGGCAAACCAGCTGTTTTCCCTGCTCAAGGAATTTTCATGTTGTGCTCCTGCTAAGCAAATCAAATAAGCATTACATCAGCGGCTTTTATACTGCATTAAAACCTGAGGCTTTTGTGGAGATTTAAACAAAGGTTACTCTATATTTTCTCTTCTGATGATGAGTATTTCTCTACTTTTTAAAAATGTACAAGTTCCAGACAGTGAGAACAGCAGACACAAAGTTATCCCACATATCGGGGATTTTAACTATGATAAAAACAGAGGGAGAGGGAGAGACTAAGGCAGAGAGAAGGATTGAGCAGGTTGCAAGAACATAATGTTGTTTCTTTTGTTTCTAGAGTAACAGATCCGTGAGGACAGTGATTTCTGTCTCTTTAGTTCACTATCAATATTAATTAATGAATGAATTAATTCTATCAGTATTGTTAGCACATGGAAAACTGCCTGGCAGACTTTAGAATTTGAAAGTGTTAATTTTTAGGCTAGAAAGAAGTGAATTATGTGAAGTTCTCACCACGCGTTTAGATCATCACTCAACTTCGGAGAAGGTTAATTTTGAGAGGATGAATCCTTGTAAAATGAAAAAGGAAATCTCCTCTCATGCTCTGAGAATATGACTACAGTCTGTGAGAATATGACTTTCTGGTAGAGTTTCCAGTCAGGTCAGAGGACAGTCCAGACCAGTTTCTTAGAGCATCATTCATTCATTTAATATATACTTACTATGTATCTGCTATGTGTCAAGCTCTGTAATATGTGCAGGAGAATTAAACATTTATGGATAATGTCCCCATCTCAGGAAGCTCAGTGAGGGTAACTGAAAGAAAGAGATTCTGCAGTACAGTACGGTAAGTATTATGAAATGTGAAGGGTGTGGCCTTTGACCAGGTGATGCTAGCATTCATAAGGAATAAGCATCAAATAATACGAGATGGGTTTAACAAGACAGACAGACAGAAAAGAAGGCTGAACAGTTATGGTACTACAATTATGAAAGCCCTCAGGTATGTTTTCTAAGTGATAGGACAGTTTCTGTCTTTATTTTAATCATTTGGGTTGAGCTCACTGTCTTCAGGCTTTGGCTTCTACCTGCCTGAAACCCTTGTCATTTAAAACTTATTATTTTACAGGCTATTTTTTTTTTTAACAGTCACTGTGCTAATCTGGGTCCTTGTAGCAAATCACTAAACTTGAAATGGAGTAAAAGTGTTGGAACACCACCTAACATTTGTTTCAGCTGATAGAAATATTATAGTGATTTTTATCTGTTTGTTAATTGCGGTTAATTCTCTTTTGGTAACTACTGCTTTCTTCTTTATTTTTCCTCATAATTTGCTAATAGCACCTAATTTTATATATAGATATTAAAGGAGATACACACACATGTACAGATTTACATAAGGTTTATATGTGTAAATTTATGTGTACGTTTAATTGTTGCTTAATAAAGAATCTGACTGACCTTTGTCCTTGGTTACTTGGAGAAGGCTATAAATCCTTGGAACTTCCCAAACAATAAGTGTCTCTGTTATTCATGAGCCTCTTGGATCACACCTCAGTTGATGCTGAAGAGATGACTCAGAATGGGGGGTGGTCATCAGAAAGATCAACCTTTGCTTACAGGATGCGGGCTTTGAGCCAGCCCAGCCTCCACGTAGGGGTGGAAGTGGGGGGCTGGAGATTGAGTTCAGGTGCATAGCCAATGATTCCATCAATACTGTTTCTGTAAATGAAACTGCACAAAAAAGAGCTTAGTGGAGCTTCTTGGCGACGAACATGTCAGTGTGCTAAGGGAGTGACATGCCCTGATTCCATGGGGAGAAGGCATGGAAGCTCTGCACTGGGGATCCTCCTAGACATCACCCTATGTGACTCTTCAATTGGCTGATCCTAATTTACATCCTTTATACTAAAACTGTAACTGTAAGCATAGCACTTTCCTGAGTCCTGTGAGTCCTATGAATGAATTATTGAACATGGGGAAGGATCATAAGAAATTCCTAGTTTTGTAACCGGTTGATCAGAAGTACTGGTGGCCTGGGGACCCTCAAAATCACTGCTGGCATCTAAATGAGGACAGTCTTATTGGGGACCATGCCCTTTAACCTGCGGTAGTCTGATGCTAACTCCAAGTGGGTTAGTTTCAGAATTGAACCGTAGTGCTTCAGTCTACATTGCCTGAAGGATGAAGGTCTGAAAACATGAATGACACACAGGATTCTAAGATAATGTCTTGTTGTAATGCCCAATATTTTATATAACTTTTTTTTAAAGTTATCAAGATCCTTTGAGAACAATATACAATGCCCAGATTGGCTCTGTCCATGGTACAGATTTACAGTCAATGCCCTTCACTTTGTATTTAAATGTTATTACAAAGTCATTTTGTTGTTCATCAATTGATACATATGTAAGGCCCCAGAGAAAGTGGTCAGTACATAGGCAGTGCTCAACTCACGCTGGCTTTCTTCTCACTCGACCCTCTCGATAACTAAAAGCATCTCTAAAAAGGCATCTCTGAATAGGCACACACTCTGAAAAGGTAAATCCTTTGGTGATGAAGAAAAATTCCCCTTTTAAATACGTGCTGACAATATAGTCCCCTCAGTGGAGGACCGCAATCAGATCAGAGGCGCTGTTATCACCATAGAGACATAGTATAAATGGATTTATCTGCATTCTCATTTCTGCTCTCACTCTGAGCCCCACAGCCCTACATCCAAAGGAAAACGAATATTTTTCTGGCACTGGGATCAGGAATTTCAGGACTTATTTTATGAAGCCATTAGTGCTTCACCAACAAATGAAAGAACAGGTGTTAAAGACATGGGTTTTGGGCAGGAGGAAGGTATTTGGGATTAACACACATGAATAGGGATAGGGTGGTAAATTATGACCAATATCTGGGGAAGGACTTTAGCCATTATTTGGATTACGTTCTCTTTGTATTAGAAGACATTTCTTTTATGAACAAAAATTGGTTTCTTTGGAATTCTCCTTGCCCTGATTTCTTTCTGTCTTTGGGGCTTCTACTCATCTGCATGATTGGCCTACAGAACAATTTATCATCCCTCTTTTACACATCTGATTTCCTAAAGGTCACCTGGCAAGTCAGGGATGACATTGGGCATATTCTCTTGGGTAGCTTCTAATAATTGCACTTCCTCCCCAATGCTTTGGGTGTCTGGCACATTTGTAATTGACAGAAGGATAACAATGCAATCTGGCTGGTTTCCAAGGCCACCCTCAAATAACATTGTTTGGGTATGGGGGTGGCTAAACTGCCCATATCCACTCCTTAGCCTCAGGAAATGAAAAAATTAAAAATCCAAAATAAAGAAATTTTCTAATTGGACCATTATTTGTTTCTTTAATTTAAAAAATATGCATTTAATTAACAATGAAACTTTATAGCAAGCTGATAAGAAACCTGAATGCTACTTAAACTCTTTCCAGCTATCTTTACAAATGCCCAACCTGTTTCTGTCTGTGATACCTTATCTTTGCACAAGTGCTTTGTGCACAGAGAACTCTGGTTGCAGATTAAAGCTAGTTTCTGAGCAGTGCTTAACCAGGCTCACCCAGGAAAAGTGCCTGTTTCTGGAATGATGCAGGGATGCCAAAGTGGAAAGAATTTCACCTGTCACATCTCTGATTAGAGTGGGGGAAAAGTATCAATGTTCCTCTTCTTTAAAATGTGGGAAAAAATAAGAAAGGCGATATTTCATCAGCAGCAGGTGTCAGGTAGGTAATTTACTAACAGACTCAGAAGATTTTGTGATTGCCTTTGTACATCCCTTGGCAACCTTGTATTTGCCTACTAAAACCCACAAAACTTTCTATTTTAATATCAAGGGTTTTTGTTTTTGTTTTTAAAATATAAATTCGAGGTGTTATGATGATGAAGAAAGAATATTTATTCTGCTTCTGAAACAGAGCAGATAATTAAACAGTATAGATCTTTTTTAAATTTAATTTTATTTATTTTTTTATACAGCAGGTTCTTATTAGTCATCCATTGTATACATGTCAATCCCAAACTCCCAATTCATCCCACCACCACCCCCGCTCTCCCGCTTTCCCCACTTGGTGTCCATACGTTTGTTCTCTACATCTGTGTCTCAATTTCTACCCTGCAAACCAGTTCATCTGTACCATTTTTCTAGGTTCCACATATATGTGTTAATAAAGGATATTTGTTTTTCTCTTTCTGACTTACTTCACCCTGTATGACAGTCTCTAGATCCATCCACGTCTCTGCAAATGACCCAATTTTGTTCCTTTTTGTGGCTGAGTAATATTCCATTGTATATATGTACCACATCTTCTTTATCCATTCGCCTGTCGATGGGCATTTAGGTTGCTTCCATGACCTGGCTATTGTAAAGAGTGCTGCAATGAACATTGGGGTGCATGTGTCTTTTTGAATTATGGTTTTCTCTGGGTTTATGCCCAGGAGTGGGATTACTGGGTCATATGGTAGTTCTATTTTTAGTTTTTTTTTTTTTTTTTAACATCTTTATTGGGGTATAATTGCTTTACAATGGTGTGTTAGTTTCTGCTTTATAACAAAGTGAATCAGTCATACATAAACTATGTTCCCATATGTCTTCCCTCTTGCCTCTCCCTCCCTCCCACCCTCCCTATCCCACCCCTCCAGGCTGTCACAAAGCACCGAGCCAATATCCCTGTGCCATGCGGCTGCTTCCCACTAGCTATCTACCTTACTACGTTTGTTAGTGTGTATATGCCCATGACTCTCTCTCGCCCTGTCACAGCTCACCCTTCCCCCTCCCTATAACCTCAAGTCCGTTCTCTAGGAGGTCTGCATCTTTATTCCTGCTTTACCCCTAGGTTCTTCATGACATTTTTTTTCTTAAATTCCATATATATGTGTTAGCATACGGTATTTGTCTTTTTCTTTCTGACTTACTTCACTCTGTATGACAGACTCTAGGTCTATCCACCTCATTACAAATAGCTCAATTTCATTTCTTTTTATGGCTGAGTAATATTCCATTGTATATATGTGCCACATCTTCTTTATCCATTCATCCGATGATGGGCACTTAGGTTGTTTCCATCTCCGGGCTATTGTAAATAGAGCTGCAATGAACATTTTGGTACATGACTCTTTTTGAATTTTGGTTTTCTCAGGGTATATGCCCAGTAGTGGGATTGCTGGGTCATATGGTAGTTCTATTTGTAGTTTTTTAAGGAACCTCCATACTGTTCTCCATAGTGGCTGTTATCAATTTACATTCCCACCAACAGTGCAAGAGGGTTCCCTTTTCTCCACACCCTCTACAGCATTTGTTGTTTGTAGATTTTCTGATGATGCCCATTCTAACTGTTGTGAGGTGATACCTCATTGTAGTTTTGATTTGCATTTCTCTAATAATTAGTGATGCTGAGCAGCTTTTCATGTGCTTCTTGGCCATCTGTATGTCTCTTTGGAGAAATGTCTATTTAGGTCTTCTGCCCATTTTTTGATTGGGCTGTTTGTTTTTTTAATATTGAGCTGTATGAGCTGTTTATATATTTTGGAGATTAATCCTTTGTCCATTGATTCATTTGCAAATATTTTCTCCCATTTTCAGGGTTGTCTTTTCGTCTTGTTTATGGTTTCCTTTGTTGTGCAAAAGCTTTGAAGTTTCATTAGGTCCCATTTGTTTATTTTTGTTTTTATTTCCATTACTCTAGGAGGTGGAGCAAAAAAGATCTTGCTGTGATTTATGTCAAAGAGTGTTCTTCCTATGTTTTCCTCTAAGAGTTCTATAGTGTGCGGTCTTACATTTAGGTCTTTAATCCATTTTGAGTTTATTTTTGTGTATGGTGTTAGGGAGTGTTCTAACTTCATTCTTTTACATGTGGCTCTCCAGTTTTCCCAGCATCACTTTTTGAACAGACTGTCTTTTCTCCATTATATATCCTTGCCTCCTTTGTCATAGATTACTTGACCATGGGTGCATGGGTTTATCTCTTGGCTTTCTATCTTGTTCCATTGTTCTATATTAACAGTGTAGGTCTTAAAAATTAGAACTTTTTGTTTGTTGAAAGTTTGGGTAAAAGATAAGTATACAAATTTAATTAATTATACTTCTTTGAAATTTGATTAATTGTAATATATAATATTCAAACAGCTTTTCAAACTTAGCAAAGTACTTTTATATTTTAACTGTGATCCTAAATATGGTAGATTGCATGACTGGTCCTAATTCTCCACCCCTCCTGGTATGCATGCTGGCCTATATGCACTTTGCCATGTGACTCTGCTGTGGCTCTGACTTAGGCCACGTGACTTGCTCTGGCCGATAGAATGAGGCTGGAGTGAATACATGCCTAATCTGTGCCTAGACCTCAGGAGGTCTTGCGGGTTTCTGCTTGTGCTCTTGCGCTTCAGCTACCACCACGAGGAGGACATTCCTAGACTAGTCTGTTGGCTTCAGAAGATAGCTGAGGGACATATAGAGCAGAACTGACCCACAAAGCTCTCCCAACCAAGCCAAACCGAAGGAGTTCTCAGTTGCCTTGCAACTACAGGAACTATAATAATAAATAATTGTTCTTTTAACCCCCTGAGTTTGGGGATGGATGGCTATGTAGCAATAGCTAAGAGATTCTGCAGTATAATAGGCTGGAGTGTTGCACTCTTCATGGTTTACTGAGGACAATACAGAGAGCCTAAATAGTTCAATGGCTTACTCAAACTCACATGCAAATCAGCATCACATTGGGCTTAAACACATCTCTTGCTTTCAAACCCCCATGTTATTTTTACTCTGAAAACATTCTCCTTACCAGGTCTTGTGCCCTGTTCTCTGTAAGTACACCTCTTGTGCAGAGCATAAAACCCAATGATTGAATGGAACACTTAATTTTGAAAATGGCTGAAAAAGAAGGGAGTCATGGAAGGGTGGCGAAGGCTTTAAACATTACTCGGTTTTTACCCAAATTCAACACTTTTCTGAGCTGGGATCAAGAGCGATTAAGCTTGAAAGGATGAAGACAGGCCAACCTCCTATTTAGTATATTCATCTTCATTGCCTGGGGTTTAGAAAGTCCCACGCAACTGGAAACATTAATTAAGTCTGCTCTTGTAAGAAATTCTTCAAGGCCCTCTCTAAATGCCACATATAAAGCTTTTATAAGAGACAACCAAAGATAAAGATCTGAGACAAACTGAGGCAACCTATATTCATACATGGAAGAAAAAATTCATGCAATAGAGTACTGAAAAGCCATCAGATTTCAACTTCTATCTGGGCATCCTTTATGTTTGGCAGATGGGAAGAGATTGTTGTTTTATTTCTTTTTTATTCTATTTTTGCTTTTCTAGGGGAATGTAGAGAGGCAGACTCTTACTTATTTCCCGTAGAGGTCTTTAGGGACACATTTAGAGACTAAAACCAATACTTATAATATATTTTTATAATATATTATATTTATATTTATAATATTTATTTTTATATATATAATATTATATATTTATATATATTTATACTTATATTTATAATATATCTTATAATAATATCTATAATATAATAATATTATAATATAATATAATATAATAATATATATTATATAATAATATATATAATATATAATATAATATATCTTATAATAATTTATATATATAAATATATATATTTATAATATAATATATTTATAATATATCTTATAATATATTTTTCAGATGCAGCTAACTGAGCAGGCCCCAGTGGAAGGCTTTTAATAATTGGGCTTCCAAAATTGTGTGTGCACTGACAGGTAATATTCATGCACATAAATTTGACAATAATAATCTCATTGCTCTCATATTTCAACTACCATCTACATGCTGATGACTCTCAACTTTTAAAATCTAGCAGAGTCCTCTTCCCTGAATCTCAGCCTTCTATATTCAACTACTTTTTCAGATACATGCAAGTGAATGCCCCAGGGTACCTCAAAATTAACACAGGTAAATCTAAATGTATCATATTCCCCTTACCACCTTTTCTTCCTGGATCCCCTGACTTAGTTAATTGCCTCACTATCTACCCAGTCACCCAAATTATCATTCCAAGTATCATCCTTGACTCATCCTATTTCTATATCTTCACACTCTATGGGCACAATGCTCTATCAGTTTTATCCCATAAGTATTTCTGAAATCTGTCTCCTCATTTAAAATTCCTGGCTTTCCAACATTTCACAATCGAAGTATTGTGCCTTCTGTCTTAAACCTCTGAATCTCTCTTTAAATGAAAGCTGACTAAGTAGCTCTCACAACTGAATGGCTTCCAATAATAATCTACTTAATAAAATCCAAGCTTCTTAGCATGGTCTTATAGGGCCTGAGTAGTGTGGTCACTGCCTCTCTCAAAGGCTCATCTATACAGAGTGGATTCTAGAAGCTGACTGGCTTCTTATTCCGGCTTCACTATTCTCTGCTTATGCAAACTTGAGCAAGTTTCTCAACATCTTTGTGCCTCAATTTTCTTGTCTATAAAATAGGATTATAATACTGCTTATCTCAAAAGGTTGTTATGAGCATTAAATGAGTTAATATGGTAAATAACTTAGAATATTACCTAATACAGAATAAGCCCTCCATAAATGTTTCTCAGACCCCAAATTTCTGCTTTAAACATTCTGATCTACCTGTCACTTCCTGCATGTACCAGGTCACATTCTATCTTCATGCCCTTCCTTAAGCTGTTTCCTTTGTCTGTATCAAAGTTCTCCTTCCTTTGACTATCTCCAAACCATGCTTCATTTGATCATTAATTGAATCAGTTATTCATGCATTCATTCATTCAATGAAGTATAATTTCTTGAGCAGTGACTCTCTGTTATGCAAGCAGCATACAAAGGTGACCACAAACAATATGGCACTCTGGCTTCAAGGAACTTGTGGGTAGTTGGGGTTGGGAGATGGATAAACACACAATCATAGTCACTTAATTAGAAGATAATGTGTGTGTGTTGAAGAAAAGACCGGAGAATATAGAAACATATTTGAGAGGAAACTGTATTTGACATATGCAATTTTGAGGAAGTATTTCAGGTAACCCATCCGCCAGGAAATTGTCCCTGATAAGGTTAGCTTTTTCTACTCTGCATTCTCAGAGCACACCTGGTATATTAGTCTGCTTGGGCTGCTATAACAAAATGCCACAGACTGGGTGGCTTAAACAACAGACATTTATTTCTCACAGTTCTGGGGGCCGGAAGTTTAAAGTTCAAGGTGCTAGCCAATTCCTGGTGAGGCCTCTCTTCCTGGATTGCAGACAGCCACCTTCTCACTGTGTCCTCACATGGCTGAGAGGGGGCAATCTCTCTCTCTGCCTCTCATTATAAAGCCACTAATCTCACCATGAGGGCCCTACCTTTATGACCTCATCTAACACCAATTACCAAAGGCACCATCTCCAAATGTCACATTAAGGATTAGGGCTTCAACATATGAATTTTGAGAGGACACAATTCAGTCCACAGCACCTGGTTAGCCTACCCCAGAGAACTCACCTTAAGTGATCAAAAATGTCTGTTTCTTTTTCTACTCTCCCTTTTTAACTACAGTGACTTGAGGACAAGCACCACATCTTTATCCATTGTTTTCATTAGCCAAGAATTGTTCTCATAGGTTGTTTGTTCTTCATAGTTTCAGCACGTACATGAGTAAGTGGCAGATTTCCATAGGATTCCTATGCTCTATGTTAATCATGTCCAGATAGAAAGTGTTAAAGACATAGCACCACTGAAATGGGGTACTATAAGTTCACACCTGCGTGAAGTTAATTGTCTCAGTAATGGCTCAAAAGACATAAGACAAAAAAAGAAAGATCTAACCTAAGACGTAAGCAACAGTTTGCTGAGGTTTCTGAGAAAAAGCTTGCTTCCTTCTTATTTATTTATTTATTTATTTATTTTATTTATTTATTTTTGGCTGTGTTGGGTCTTCGTTGCTGCGCACGGGCTTTCTCTAGTTGTGGCAAGCAGGGGCTACTCTTCGTTCGGTGCACGGGCTTCTCATTGTGGTGGCTTCTCTTGTTGCGGAGCATGGGCTCTAGGCCTGTGGTCTTCAGTAGTTGTGGCACATGGGCTCAGTAGCTGTGGTTCACAGGCTGTAGAGCACAGGCTTCAGTAGCTGTGGCGCACAGACTTAGTTGCTCTGTGGCATGTGGGATCTTCCCGGACCAGGGCACAAACCTGTGTCCCCTGAACTGGCAGGCGGATTCTTAACCACTGTGCCACCAGGGAAGTCCCAAGTTTGCTTCCTTAATAAAGGAAATCAATGCAACTGGTTCTACCCCATTCCCTTTTGTCTTCTTTTTCGTGTGAAGGTGGAAATGACATCTAACAATCATCTTGAGAACTGGAAGAGCTAGGCTTGAGGGAAAGGCCAAGGGAAAAGTGCATCATCATCCTAACAGCACTGAGCTATTGAACCAATCCCTAACTACAATATCTGGAATTCGTATTATATAAGAAAAATAAACTACTGTTCACTTAAGCCAATGTAGTTTGACTTTTGTTACTTACAGCTAATGCACTTCTGATTCCTCTTTCCAACCTGCTCATATAACACATGGTTTTTGCATTATTACCATAGCTACATTGCATCACAAAATAAACTATCATTCTCTCCAAACTCTCACATGTGTGGAAATAACTAGATCATCTTCATATTCCTATCTCACATGCACTTTGCATACGGTAGACAAAATAAAAGTTGCATAGATGTGAAATGGCTGAAAATGTCTCCTGTTCTAAGGGATATTTACCTTTGAATAAGTCTCTATAGGAAAACTTACTATAAAGAAGAATCCTTCATAATATTAAATTGGTATCCTACAGTATCCAATCTAGTGACATCATAGGAACTCAGCAAATATTTCAGTATTCAAAACTAAGAATAAAATATCTCTATAACCTCGTCTCCCAAAGATGGTCACATTTGTTTTAGTGTATTTCCTTATAGTATTTTTTCTCTGGATACACAATATATACGTTTTTCATCTGTAACATCAAAATGTCATCCAATTAGGATCCTATTGTATTTACTGTTTTGTAAACTACCTTTTAAACAGAATTATTCATTGTGAATATTTTTCATGACATGACATTCTTTAACAACCTAATTATAGTAACTCATATGAGTTTGTTTGTGCTTTCTTTTTTTTTTCTTAAGAAATGAGGGAAGAACTGGGGATCATTATCTTTTTTTAAAATTTATTTATTATATTTTTATTTATTTTTGGCTGCATTGGGTCTTTGTTGCTGCACGCGGGCTTTCTCCAGTTGCGGTGAGAGGGGGCTGCTCTTCGTTGCTGTGCGTGGGCTTCTCATTGCGGTGGCTTCTCTTGTTGCGGAGCACGTGCTCTAGGTGCACGGGCTTCAGTAGTTGTGGCTCGGGCTCTAGAGTGCAGGCTCAGTAGTCGTGGCACATGGGCTTAGCTGCTCCGCGGCATGTGGGATCTTCCCGGACCACGGCTAAAACCCGTGTCCCCTGCACTGGCAGGTGGATTCTTAACCACTGCACCACCAGGGAAGCCCATGAGTTTGTTATTTAGCTGCACCATAATTAACTTATCTGTTGGATATCTAGGTTGCTTCAGTCCTTCTTGCCGTGATGCCTGTAGCGGTTGTGTGTTGCTTTCATTTCCTCCCTAGTATTATTTCTTTTGGGGCGCTGCCATTCCCTTAATTCTGGAGTGATGTCAGTCACAATCTATTGCCCATCCCTGGCTATGGTGACCTTGAATTAATTAATATTTAATTTTCTGGAGAAAGCGATTGGTCTAATATTAAGACTATAACTCAGGTAAAATCAGAGCCCTTTTGGGGATTTCTTTGTAGATGACGGGGATGAGTGGGAGAGGTGGGGAAGCTATCACTTTTCCTTAGTGTTACTCACTTATGTTGATGTGGGCCATTAGTTCTCAGAAGCTAGCTTCCAAAGTACCTTGGGAGAAACCTACCTATGGTTAGGGAGAATAAGCATAAGATAACAGTGGAGACTGGTTGAGAAGTTAACGAAGAGAGAAAGAGCACTAAGTTTCTGGATCAAGCTGTGCCTGAAGCTATTCTACTTCTGGATCTCTCAGCTCTAGGAGCCAATGTATTCTTCTGTTTTTATTATTGTTATTTTCACTTAAACTAGTTTGGGCAGGCTTTCTGATAACACCTAAGTAATAAGTCTAAGAGTAGTCTGCTAAATTCTTCATGAACAAATGAGAATCTCTTCATCTCATTTTTATGGCATTATAATTCTGATGTACAACTGGTAACTATATATTTTTAATATGATAGTCATGTCCTGAAAGAAACCTGGAAAATACATGGTTCATGTGTTGTATTATGTTTTATACTGACTTTTCAAAATGGAATAGGTTTTGCTCCTACCTACCACTCTTTCAAGAGCCTGTTTACTTCCTTCAGATGAGCACAGCACATGGTAAGTGTACAACAGAATCGTGATGAGATTATCAAATGATTGGATTTGCTGCACGAGGAGCCCCAAGAGTTTCTTTTTAAAGGTACATTGATTCCCTCAGGTTATGATCAAACACTATATCAAACACTTTGAAATACTGTTCTCTTTGGTCTTTCAATTTTATATGGTTATAAAAACCTTCATTGTGTTTGTTGCAATTTTTTAGCATGAAATGTAAGCTGAACTTTAAGAACATGAATTTTGCTTCCAGGGAAGGAACTATAAAAGTCCCATTGACTTTTATAGTCCCATTTAAACACAGATGATGGAACTATTTGCTAGGTTTTGGGGTTTGAATTCCAGGTATCCACACAAGTTTTGACAGTTCTGACAGTTTGACAAAATCATAATTTGAAGGTGTTAGAAAGCTTTTGGCCATAAAGCATCATATTTAAGATGGTAAAGATAACATTGCAGGCCTCAGAAAAGAAGGAAAAGGCTTTCATGTTGTACTATGTTCCTCCATCGCTAAATAGTGCTTGTCACGTTTTTTTTTCTCTACATCATCCTAGAAACTCTCCAGCTTTCCTGAGAATGTCCAACTTCTGTATGGAATTAAATAACAGCCAAAGGAAAAAAACATAATGTTTAGGTTTAGTCATAAAGTTTAGGTCTGTTTCAATATCAGAATCATCAGAGTCCCAAAAGCTAATTAATGAAGCAAGTGTTGAAACTAAGGCAAAGCAAATGACTAAAACAAGGCAGCTGGCAGGATATAATAAACTACAGTAAGTCCCCTACATACAAACGAGTTTTGTTCCAAGAGCGCATTCCTAAGTTGGGTAGTTAGGTACCCAACTAACACAATCGGCTATATAGTACTGTACTATAATAGGTTTATAATACTTTTCACACAAATAATACATACAAAACAAACAAATACAAAAAATAAAGAAAAGATTTTTAATGTTACGGTACCTTGAAAAGTACAGTAAAACAGCTGGCCTACAGGGTCTGGCATCGAGTGAACAGGCAAGAAGAGTTACTGACTGGAGGAGGGAGAGGAGGTGGGAGATGGTAGAGCTGAAGGATCCTCAGCAACAGGAGATGGAGGGCAAGCTGCAATTTCACTCACGTCTGACACTGATGGCACAGGTTCTGGTTCCTTGCTGGATTCAATTCTATCTACCCTCTTGAAAAAACGATCCAGTGATGTCTGGGTAGTAGGTCATTTTTTCTCATCATAGGTCACACCGTAGCACTGGATTGCATTCTGAAAGACTGCTGCAACATTTGTGTACCATTCTCTGTTAGGGTCCAGTGCCTCATAAACTAACAGTGCCTCCTCAAATAAAGAAAATCCCCTTGCCATTTCCTTCGTGGTGAATCTCTTCGGTTCTTCAGTTACTTCTTCTTCCTCTTGTCTCTCTTCTTCCTTTCTCTGGGCCTCCAATTCATCAGGTCTTCATTAGTAAGCTCCACATTTACATCTTTGAAAGTTTGCAACTTGAAGGTTTGTATGTAGGGTACTTACTGTATTATAATTGTTCCACTCCTTTACAGCACACTGACCAATATGCCCATCAACTATATAATCTTTTCTTCTTTAATGAGTTTATTTGGGTATATGCCTTTCTGTCTGATATTCTACTTTATTTTCTGATATTCTATAGTTCGTTATAACTGAATCAAATATGCTATTGTTAAGCATCCCCTTGTAGGCTGCTATAAGTGTAAATCCAGAGAGAGTCCATGCTTGAAGGAAAACCCAAGCCCTACAGGGGCCAAGCAGGTGCCTACAATCTCAGAGGAAGACCATCCTTGCCTCCAATGGCATGAATCAAATGGGAACCCCAGAATTCTTCTCCCTGCTGGCAAGGGTCCCCTTTATCCCTCTTTTCCCTCAATGGTAGAAGCCTCTTCACCCCTCTGCCTTGGGACCACTGGGGCTAATCACTATGCCTTTTGCCCGGGTTAGGTTGACCATCACAAGATGTCCATGTTTCCCACATTGTTGCTCATCATCCGGGCTCCAGACTCTATTCCCATTGCCTTTTGTGACCTTTATTCCTACCTCCGCATCTCCTGAAACCCTTTCATGGAGCACCATGAAACTCTAGGTCAGTCATCAGCAAACATATTCTCAGCTTCATCAGCAAACAGCCGCTTCTTCTTGCTCATAGAAATCTGCTCTCCTCTGATGGCACCATTTTCCTTTTCATTTTCAAGGGGTGACTCTTTTCCCTCCTCCAATTCTCCTGTCATAGCACCTGGAGGCAGGATAGATGGCCCACTGCTCTGCACTGACACTTCAGACCATTCTTTCTTGAATCTTAAACATTCAGCTTTGAATCTTATCTCATACAATATTCCTCTTTATGTTCCATCCATCCTCTTTCTTTAGAAAAGGTTTCTTCTATTACGCTCTCACTTTCTTCAACACTACTGGTATCATAATTCTTGATAATTTCTGTAGCCACACAGATGATTTTCCAATGCGCTCCTAAATTCTTGGCCTCTGCTCCAGTGATTTTGTCCTACTCCCTATCCCAGGGCCTCTATGTCATTGGCATATTCTTGACCATGTTATTTACCATTAATGGCACCACATTCCATTCTACTTTTCAGTTCCCGTCTTGTAGAACCTAGGCTCCAATAATACTCAATCCCTCCTAAATATCTAATGAATTGATCCCACCAAGTTTTCATTGTTCTTCACTGCCTCCCCACTAAATCTTCTCTTCCCTCTACATTCTGCTTAAATTTCATGGTCAGTTACTATTTTCTCTTATGAGTTAACCTACTACAATCGTTTCCTTGCAACTGCATCACCCCGCTCTACTCTCTTGACAAAACCACACTGCTGGTTAAATTCACATCTTTGGGTACTTAATACCTCCACCAGCACTGCTGAAATTGGCTGGAGAAGACACAAAATATTCTGATTGATATCAGTTTTAATTCACCAAAATCCTCAAGGTGGTCCCAAATCATTCCCATAAACATACTGATATGTTGCCATTTATCCCATGTTAAAGAAAATTCTCTCCCTTGATCCCACTTTCCCCTGAAACTATCACCCAATTTCTTTTCTTCCCTTGAAAGATTAGCTATATTCTATGTGACCAGTTATTCTACATCCATCTCTCTTGCCACTACTCCAGTCAGTTTTCAGCCCTACCATTCCACCATAACTGACTTTCTGAATGCTGACAATGACCACGCTGTTACTAAATCCCAGATCACAGCTCAGTCCACATAGTGTGAAACGCTCAGCAACATGTGCCACTGTTGATTTCTCTCTCCTTGAAAAGTTTCTTTATTTTGTTTCCAAGACATCTGGTTTATCTTATTTGACTCCTACCTTTCTAATCACTTACTCTCCAGTCTCTTAGGCTGGTTCCTTTTCATTTCTGCAACCTCTATATGTTGTAGGAGCCTAGGGCTCAGTCCTAGGACCTCTTCTGCTTTTGCTATCTACAGTCACTCCTAGGTGATCTCAGCCAGTAACATCACTTTAAATACCTATCTCTATGCTGACGTCTCCTAAATTTCCATCTCCATTATAACCTCTCGTCTGAAATCTACATTTGTATGTCCAACTGCCTATTTGATGAATGTTACATGAATGCCTAAGAGGTAAGTCCAATTTGACTGTAACTAAGCTTAAAATTGCTTCTTCACAAACTCCCTTTCCCCTCGTCAAAACTTCTCAGGGTCCTTCTTCTTGGTTAATGTCTATTCTTTTAGTTCAAGCCCAAACTTCGATATATTCCTTAACTCTTCTTTATCTCTTACACTCCATATTCAGTCTATCAGGAAATCTTATCACTTCTAACTTCAAAACATTGAGAATTCATCCTGTTCTCACGGCTCCTACAGCCACCATCCTGACCAAACCACGAGACCTAGATTCTTGCAGTAATCTACTTGGTCTTCCTGCTTCCACCTTTGCCACATCTATTTGACACACTAGCTGGAGTAATCTCCTTACAAAGTAAGTTAGATCCTGTCAAACTTCTGCTTAAGGTTTACCAGAGTTCTCGTTGAGACCAGATTTAAAGTTCTAACGAGGACTTTCAAGGTCCTACTTTTTCTAACCCTTGTTACCTTTCTAATGTCATTATCTCATCCCTTCTCCCAACTGTCCTCTCCTCCAGCCATGAAGCGCTCTGATGCTAGACCCAGCTTAGGACCCTGGTACTTTTTGTCCCCTCTACTTGGAATGAGCTTCCCCAACCATTTGTCTGGCTCACATCCTCACTTCCTTCACAACTTGCTCAAAATTCCCCATCTCAGTAGGGCATTTCCTGATGACCTTTATTAAAACTTCCTCCAACATGTCTTGGTTAAAGTTCTTCTTTTGCATTTATCACTATCACACATGGTGCACCTTGTATTTATGTAGTTTACTGTCTCTCTCCTCCACTGGAATATAAGCTCTGCGTTGTCTTTTTCTGTTTATCATTGCCTCCCCAGTACTTCAATCAGTGTCTGACATATAGTAGGAGATTAAAAAGTATTTGTTGAACAGATGAATCCCCTTGGAATTTTATGTGGCAAGCACCAACGGAAGTAACTTAAAGTTTTTGCAGTTGTCTCTTTATTGGGTGAAGTCTGGACAAAAATGTACAAAAAACTTAGGATAGTTACCTGGACTTGAGATAAGTCTATTTTGTGCTCACCTCAATATCTCCTGGCTTCCTCTTCTATTCCTTTCCCCCTTCCTTTCTAGAGAACAGGGTGACAGGTAGAAAGTAGGTGCCATGTTCAGCTTTGCTGTGGGGAGGGGAAGTTGCATGTCCAAATGAATTTGCTTCAAACCCAACCCAGTATGTATTATAAGAGCCTGTGGAAATGATTACGGTCCAGCTACTCAGACCTGAAATCATCATCTGTCTCCTGCAGCCCTTATCCCTGTATCGACCCCACTACTGTCGACCAAAGAGATCTGCTCTGACATTTCACTCCCTTACTCAGGGTCCCCTGGATATGACCCTCATCCCAGTAAAGACAGATACTCAAAAGCATGGGTTTTTATATTTGTGTAAGCTTTTCCATAGTCAACAAATTACCCAGGAACTTTATTTGTTCAAGAATCATCCATAAGTTTGTAATGAAGCTCTTTATTAATCTCAATCTTACGAATTTTCTAAATGAAAAATTCATTAGAACTTGCACTAGTTAATGTCCTTATTCAATTATTTCCGGCTCAGTTCCTAGCATTTCCATTATGCCTTGCTAAGGAGACCACAGGGCTCCCAAATTGCTGCTGAGTGCATAGTGTTTGTATAATAAATACGATTTGAGTGCTTCAAATGTGCACTGAATTATGGAATCTCAGGTTGTAAAAAACATTAAATCATCTAGCTCTGACACTTTCTCTGATGTTCCCTTTTGAACATCTCCTGAGATGGAGCACACATTGCCTCTTGAAGAAATGCAAATATAGGCCTGTTACACAACTCTTCTGTTGAGTTGTGATCAAGTTAATTTGTATATCAGGACGCACAAAATGCAGGCAACCCCAGCGGCCCAGCCCACGTCACAAATCTAAACCTGCACTTGTGGGAAGCAAACTGTCAAGGAAACCTAACATACAACAATCACAATCCTCCAACTCAACTTTAGCTAGTTTACCTTACCCTAGAAAACAGAACCTGCTAGCCTTATAACGACATCCCTTACAATCCCTCACCAATCACCCTGTTTCCATGTTGCTTCTTCTAATGTTCTATAAACTCGCTCTTGACCCAAATCCCTCAGGGACAGTGCTCCACTGCTTGTGAGGCACTGTACTCCTCAGTCCATGGATTGTTTTCCTTTGAATGAAGTACATCATCCTCGTTACTAAGTTCTTTTAGTTTTGCCATTTGCAGCCATAATTTCTGCCCCCCTCATTTATAATATTGATCCTAGTTTGGTTGCAGGGCATAGTGGTGCAAGGGAAAAAGATTTGGATTCAGAATGAGATGGCCTGAGTTCAAGTCTGATTGAACGGCTTGAGAGCTTAGTTGTTTTTGGACTCTACACGCATCTGTTGAATTTCACTTTCTGAGCCCGTTGAATGAATCAAGGTAGGCTGAGTGCTTTAACAACAGACTTCAAAGTGTGCAATGGCTCAAGCTCATTAGAAGTTGAGTTCTTACTACATCACAGTACAGGGAGGGTTAACAAGTTAATGGGGCAGCCCTTTTCCACATGCTCAGTCAGGCACACAGGATGATGGGGGCTCCATTATAATTAGCATTGGTTTCCAAGGTTCTGTTGCAATTCTTCTTTATTCCAGCTAACCAGAAGAGGAAAAGCGCATGGAAACAGGCACAAAGGATATTGTGTGTGTCAGGGGTGGGGGACACACACACGTGTGTGTTTTTAAATACAGCACATGTAGAAATGGCTCCCAATTCTTTCATTAATGTTCTTTTGACTAGAACACATTCATAGGGCCACATCTAACTTCAACGGGGGCTAGAAAACATTGTCCCTTGTTGGTGGCCATTTCTGAGGGATAGCACTATGAAAAGAAAAACAAACTTTTTTAGTCTCTGCCACAGCTGCCAAATGAGACAATAATACCTCACAGGATTGAGAAGATGTGCACATGTCAGTGTTTTGTGAAATACTAGTTATTATTTTCATATTTTGCATGCAAACTAAATGAGTTCCTTTTATCCTCTGCGTAGCTGTCTTAAAATGCTTAGAGTCAACCACCATATGTCTTTGAGGACCCTTTTCTCCTGGTTAAGTAGCTCTCCATTCATTTTACTATTCCCTATAGTCATCATTTCAAGGCCTTTAACAGCCACAGTTTCTTCCTTTGCACATGCTTCAAATGTGGCATCCACACCTGGGTGTAAGGCTTCGGGTTGAGCATGCACAGCATAGAGGAGACAGGGGCTGTTCCTTCTCTTATTCAAGGCTCTGTGTCTCTTTTAATGCAGTTAATGATGGAGATAGCTTTGCAGGAAGCCTCATCACAGGGTTGATTTCTACTGACCTCGCATTGAATAAAACCGTTAAGTATTGCACTGTTATGTTGCCTTGCATTTCAAAGATATTGTACTGCCTTTGGTTTGGAAAAATATCTAATTTTCATATCAATACAAAAAGCACTAAATGATCAAGAGAATCTGGGGCGTATCCCATGGGCAAAGCTTTGACAAATTTGTGTAGCCATACAGCACAGTGTCTTTGCCATCCATTGTTTTTATTGAACCAACTCTTTTTAAACAGTTTTTGTCACTGTTTGAATTTTTCTTCTTAAATTTTTATTTATGTATTTATTTAGGCCATGCGGCGTGGCACACGGGATCTTAGTTCCCCGACCTAGGATCAAACCCATGTCCCCTGCAGTGGAAGCATGGAGTCTTAACCACTGGGACACCAGGGAAATCCCTCTGAATTTTTTAATTATACAAATGTTACATTAGTACAATATCATTTTACAATAATCCAAAAATATACGTAAATACCGTTCTTGACTCTCCATTCAAATAGAATTCTGCTCCTATTTATCTATGTACATACAGATTATAAAGTTTTGTTTTTTTAAAAGATTTCAGACACATATAATACTGTGCATATATCAGTGCAATGCATTTTCATTTACCAATGTGTTTTATATATTTATATATATATATATATATATATATATATCAGTGCATATAAATCTACCTACTCTTTTTCATTAGGAATACTTGTTACATGGATATGAATAGTCCATTTAATGAGTATTCTGTTAAGAGATGTTTTGGTCTGATTTGTTCCATTATAAAAATACTGCAGTGAACCTCCTGAATTTATCTCTTTGTACACCTCTGTGATTTTCCTCTCATTTTAATGTGTCATCGCTGGGCCACGAAAATGGCACATGTCTAATTTTAAGAGGTATAGAAACACTTGTTTTGAAAAACTAATACCAATTTCCACCCTCTCGCCCAACAATATTGGAAGAGATCTGATTCCCTACAACTTTGCCAAAGTTTGATATCTCTTTTAATGACCAAGATAGGTTTTCAGGTAGCCTCATCATGCCATTCATTTTTACTACCAGTCTTTTAATGTTTTCCAATTCTGGGGAAAAAGTCATAATTTTAATTTACATTTCTTTGGTGAGCAGTGACTTAAGATCTTTTCAAATGTATATTGTCCATTGGTTTGTTCTTTTCTGTGTATAACAGGATGCTAGTTCCATGTCTATTCTTAGACTTTTGAGTTTATCCTTTTACTACATATTGATCATTGAGGGAGAATCTGGTCTCTGTCTTGTTGTTGGTGTCTCTGCAGAGCCTAATGCAGTGTTACCCACATAGCAGATGCTCAAGGTCTTACTTCCTCCCTTCCTCTCACTCCCCATGTCTAATTTACCAGCAAATTCTGTGGGGTCCGCTCTTGAAATACATTCCAATCTGTTGTGTGCTTATTATTTCTCTGCTTTCACAAAGAATTTAACTTCCACACAAACAAGGGCTCTCTCCCTTGTGTTCATGCACTTATTCTCACTAATTAGTAAGCACTCTTATGCTCTTAGTGATATGTCTTCTGTTCTATGGCTGGTTTCACTACTTACCTTATCCCAAGTTAGAAGAAAAGAAGATTTTGGATCTAAATTTTGAAGGCAATACGAGCAAAGAAATTAATGGATTCTCTTTCATTTAGCTTCAATAAAAATACTCCTCAACATTTATCTGAGCTATAACACCCTTGTAGGATCACATTCCCACATGTGGCACTATGGAAAGCAAAATCATGGCTCCCTCCAAAGATGTCCACGTCCTAAACCCTGGAATCTGTGAATATGGTACTTTACATGGCATAAGAGGCTTTGCAGATATGATGAAGTTAAGGATCTGGAGTTGGGGAGACTGGCCTAGATTATGCACGTGAATCCAATGTAATTATAGGATTCTTATAAGAGGCATTATGGAGGGTCACAGTCAAAGAAGAAGATGTGATGATGGGAGGTGAGACTGGAGTGATTTCAGGAAGAGGCCATAAACCAAGGAGTGTAGGCAGCTTCGAGAAGCTGGAAGAGCAATGAAACAGATTCTCCTGTGGCTTCCAGAAGACACACAGCCCTGCAAACTCATTTTAGACTTCTGACTGCCACAGCAGTAAGATAATACGTTTTTGTTGTCTTAAGCCAATACATTTGTGATAATTCATTACAGCAGAAATAGAAAATAATATAGGCACACACCCATTTATAAAGCATTCACAACCCAGTGTGCTGGATAGACAAGAGAGGCTGAGGGTTTTATAAAATCTCCAATTTATTTTTCAATAGTCTCACTCCTTTGTCTTCAACTGATTCCCACCAATCTTACAGCAATAAGGCTGAGAACTGCTATTTCACAGGGCCTAATAGCTATGCCAATGAGTCAGGTAACAGTATATGTATTAGTCAGGATTCTCCAGAGAAACAGAACAAACAGCCTGTGTATATAGAGAGAGACAGATTTATTTTAAAAAAGTGGTTTATGATTGTGGAGGTACAAAACTATAATCTGCAGGGTAGGCCAGTAGGTTGGAGACCCAGGGGAAAGTTGCAGTTCAAATCCACATGTAGTCTGCTGTCAGAATTCCTTCTTTTTTGAGAAGGTCAGTCATTGTTCTATTCAGGTCTTCAACTTATTGGATAGGCCCACCCACATTAAGGAGAGCAGTCTGCTTTATTCAAAGTCCACCCATTTAAATGTTAATCTCCTCCAAAAACAAAAACAAAACAAAACCAACCAACCTTCACAGAAACTGCCAGAATAATGTATAACTGAATAACTCATATTCATACTACACTGATTTTCCCCTCACTTACTAAAGTTGAACCCCAGGCACCGGTAAAGTCCTTTTCCCTCATGTCTTAGTTAAGCTTCTCTTAGTGCGTAACAATAGAAATTAGTTCTTTCTAATGGAATTTGTTGGAATAATTCTATCATTGTATTAGGAATAAAAAGAATCACTGAACAAAGCAGCTTCAGTAAGAGCAAGAACTGAGACATATTCAGAGAAATTCAGCAAAAAAGACTCTGAGCTCTCTCTAAAACCCTGATAATTATGTGGGGAAGCTTCCATGACTTTGAAACTCTGTCTCTTTATTCAACATTTTTAATTAGATTAAATTTAATTTTAATGTAAAGCAAATCTTATTGTCTGCCTGAATCATGTCAAACCCAGATAACAGACCACAAGAAGAAGACGTTCAGAAAGCAAAGACATAGTCACAGATAGCCCAAACTTGGGTGTCAGGGCTATTCTACATAAGCACAACTCACCAAGAGAAAGGTAGCCATCTCTGAGTGGGAACTCTATTACATCAGATAGGTTTGGTGGCTGCCAAGGTCTTGCACAGATGCTCAGCAATATTTCAGTAATGACCTTGGAATGTCTGCAATGCCAGGTACTGTCATGTCAATGATGATTTGAAGTATCTGAATTGTCAAAGATAAATGATGTTCTCTTATGGTATGTGAGAAGAATGCCTCTTTCCACTTTAAAAGTTTTACTGGATATAAATGGTCTCCAAGAGCTGCTGCTTCTCCACATATCTTTCAGACTCTACTAGCTTTTCTTTAGAACTTCTCTATCCTCTTTCCATGTGACTCATAGAAGAGACCAAAGAGATGGAACCCGAAGAGAAATCTAATGACAGTTCTTGCAGTGGTTTCATAATCATTCACTTTCTCAAGAGATCAAAATTTGTTTTGTTTTTGTTTTTGTTTTTACTGCCTGCCTTATCATCTCTTATTATGACTTCTATTCAAGCAGGCGCCAGGTCTCTTATGTAAACAGACTCCTGGGAGAATTGCTTCACCATTCAGCAGTCATTCTCAGACATGTCTGAACCCTGGTGATAGACAGTTTCCATATCCTTCGCCCCTCCCAATAATACTTCACCTTTGCCTCATGCTGCCCATTTTACAAAGTATTCCACATATGTTATCTCATTTGATTCTCAAGGTGACTCTCAGAGGGAGGGAGGCAGGATAGTTTTACCTCTATTTGATAGACTCAACAAATGTGTCTTATTCAAGTTCAGCTAGTCAGTAAGTGGGTTAGATTGGGTTCTTTTAACTTCAAATTCAGGGCTCATTCTATTCCATCATACTGTCTCCTTTAAAGGGAAGCATGGATTAATTTATTCCCACATGAGAAGCTATCAGGACAGTGAGCAATCAGATGACATACAATGAGGATTTGCTATTTACTATGCAGAGAAGCAGGGCACTTTGCCTTGTGAACAGCAGGATTTCAATTGTTGCTCATTCCAATACCATGGTGAATACATATAATGTATAAAATAATATTAAATAATGTATTGCTCCCTGGATATATAAATACAGCATAGTATTTTAGCTGCTTATAATAAAGTGTCAAGGCATCCTTAAAACCTGCCCAGGAACCGAAATGAAAACACAGGGCCTATATTTTGCACAAAAATCAAAAGTCGAGAACTCTCAGGATACCAATGAAGCCTAATAAGTAAGGCAATCAAATTACATGCCTAGATAGTCTCACAAGCAGTGCCAACAGACTAAATGAAGTCAATAATATTGTCTATTTTAATTATCAAAAATGATCTGAGATAACAGGAACCTTCTGAAATTATCCCAAAGTCTATAAATTGTAGTTGTTCTTGTGCCTCTCTCCCACCTACCATTTCATCTTTCACTTTGAAGGGTTCACAGAGAAGGCATGACATTTTAAAATCTCTTTTCCAGCTACAATTCATGTTGGAATCCTTTATTATATTTTATCAATAGTTCAGAATCCCACAGTTGTTGAATTGGTGAGGGCAAAGGTATCAGGCAATCTGCATGATATTTGAGTCTCATTACCAACTCAACTTTGGGAAGGCTGTGAGCCATGGAGATGGGCAGCACCTGGCAGATAGGAGTCATTTACTACATGAGATGTAAAAAGAACATACAAGATCATACATTTTTTCGCATTCATACACACAGACTTGTGCGAGCTTGTCTTATTCCAGCATCGTATTAAAAATATCTCTGTAGTTAAGTCTAGTTTAAACTGTAACAATTCTAAGAATGCCTTGTATCTTGAAACCGTTCTCTCAGAATTAGATTTCTTGGACATTTCCTACATAGTTTTTTTTAATCCTAGCCGGGATTGAGAACTTTGTTAATTCAGGCATCTTTATTTTTTACTTCATCTTTGTGTTTTGTGTTCTACAAAGAATACTCACATCTCTCCACACACATTTGGAAAGCATTCAATTTAATCACAGTACTACGAATAACAACAGAGACAATAATAGCACTTATTTTAGACAGTGTTTTCTCCATGCTAAAAATTGTGCTCAACTACTTACACACATCATTCCATTTCATCTTTATGTCACCCTACGAGTTAGATTCAGTTTTACCTTCCCCACTTCAGATATGAACACTCATGCTTACAAAAGTTACCTAATTGGCCCATGGTCACACAGATAGTAAGTAACTGAGCCAAAATTTGAACTCAGATGATAAGACTGGATTCTGCAGGTTTGTATTGAACATGCCACACTTCATAAATTCACATCATTAGCGCGGTTATAGGACACATTTAACATAGAAAACAAAATACAACATCAAGATCCCCCACTATTCACCCCCTTGAAGGGGTCAACAGTTACTCCAGGTGGGAGTGGTATTTTCTATTTGTAGCACCATCAGTACTTTTAGGGAGCTAAGACAATGCAAACCCAGCCCATTTACTAGAAAATTAAGGTGTAAACCCAAGCTTTACAGGGACTGAGTTGGCTTCAGATAGGAAGAAAGAACAGCATGCATGTAGGAAAACATCATTTCAAGCCTGACCCAAGACATCTGTGTGGCTCTGAGCAAATCTATACCCCTCCCAAAGTCTCAGAGTCCCATTCAATAAATAAAAATAGCTTATCAATCACCTAAAGCCCCTTCCAGCTATGTGAGTCTCTGCTTCTGTTTGGTCAATGCTGCTGGTTGACCTTTCCTGGGAATCTTTGATAGAGATGGTATAATTTTTATGCTTCACCATGTGTTTTTACTTATATACTGATATTCTGGAGCAGTAATTCTCATTGGGGGAAGGGCACTATTTTGTTCCCCAGAGAACATCTGGCAAGATCTGGAGACATTTTCGATTGTCATGACTTAGGTGATGCTACTGGCATCTAGTGGGTAGAGTTCAGGGATGCAGCTACACATACATGCTACATTGCATAGGACTGGTCCACACAACAAAGAATTATTCAGCCCCCAAACGTCAACAGTGTTGCTTTTGGGAAACGCTGCCCTAGATTGGAATTTAATATCACTGTGCATTACAAAATGCTAAACTCATATCACTACCTTTCATCAGTGATAACTCTAATGTCTTTTTCCAGTTCTGTTTTTTATTTGTAGGATGGTGCCAATAATGCTCTATAATTTGATATCCCTGCTGCCATTCCTAATATGTATCTCTTGGTCATATAATTATCATTAAGAATAGAAGTGCAGAAGACGAACAAGTCTATTGTTGCCAATTTTATTTTCCCTCCTAATAGCAAAGAGATAGTTAAAACTCCCTTTGCACCTTCTGTTTTTCTAAACCTGAATGTACTTTCTTTTGAAATGTGAATTCATGGCCAAAACCCACTGAGGGTTAAACATTTCTTGCTCAGAGAATTTAACACTGCAAGATATCACAATGGTGCTGATCTTAATGATACCCTATTTTATCTGCACAAAAATGAGAATCACGAGTATAAAATATCACTAGAACAAAATAACTTACGCTTTTCAATGTGTCTCTCCATTTAAAATTGGCAGCTAAAGACTCACTGTGGTTACAAGGAGGAACTCAATTCTTCCAACATGAAACAAATTTCAAACAAGGTTTGCTGCGTCTTTGCCTTTCATGGAATTCATACAGACTAAAATGGAGGTTACTCATCACTGTTAGTAAAAATGAGCGCTTGGAAGAGACAGAGCAAATGTTTGAAATGTGAAACATGATGTTTATAGAGACAGAACATATTGAAAAGAGGTAATGTTCCATCAGTTGGGCAAAAAAATCTTGCTCTCTGCTTTAAAATTTGAATCAGAATCTATAATACAAACATGTTTCAGAGATTTCTGGGAAAACTTAAATTCTAAATCTCAATTATTCCAACCTCCCTCCATTCTACAGAACTGTTCATCAGCCAGTCCCTTTGTTTTTGTTATGAATGACCATTAGTCAGGCTATTTCAAGCAACTGATGCATTCAATTGTCAGATATAAATGTCTGTGGAGAGTACCACAACTGAACCACGATTTGATTTAAATCTTTTTCCTTCTTAACCAAAATGGCAGGATTTGAAAGAGTACAAAAAGTACATCTGTTATCAGAACAAAGGCTGAAGAAACAATTAAGAGAAAGATTAGAAGGCAAAAACACCTGCAAATAGAAGTTAAAGACCTCTAAATAAAGAGAGAATGAGACAAACGCCCCACTGCTCATTTACTCTGTTAGGACAAAGGAAACCGGGAGTTAAACAGGAAAGCAGGCAGAGCCTGAATTGAGTTTTCAAGTTGTGATATTGATTTAATCATAGCCGTCTTTTGTAAAACAAACATTTTTATAATTGGCTACCTTTTTTATCTTGCAGTGAAGCTACAGTTAGTCTTAGTTGTAAATGCAATTAAATGAAATTAAGGCATTTTCTTCAACCATCCTTTCATTCATTAATATATCCAACAAATGCTGACTGCGTGCTATATGAGAGGCACTGTCTTAAGAGCGGAGCCTGACAGTTAGTAGAGCATGGATGTATTAGTTATATGTTGCTGCCTAATAAGTGACTCTCAAATTTAGCAGCATAAAGCAAAATAAATATTCATTATCTCATGATGGCTGTGTATGTCAGAAATTCAGGAGTAGCCTGTATGGTTCTGGCTCAGGGTCTCTATGACTTTGCAATCAAAGTAGCATCCAGGGTTGTAACATCTGAAACTTAGAGAGTGGCTGGAGAATCAACCTTCAAGATGATTCACTCCCATGGTGCTTGTTGTTGGCAAGAATCCACAGTTGCTCCACACGTGGGCTTCTCCACAGGCTGCTTGAGTGAAAAGGTGCCTGGCTTTGCCCAGAGTGAACAATTCCAAAGAGAGCTAGACCACAATCAAAATCTATTTTATGGGCTTCCCTGGTGGTGCAGTGGTTGAGAGTCCGCCTGCCGATGCAGGCGACACAGGTTCGTACCCCGGTCCGGGAAGATGCCACATGCCGCGGAGCGGCTGGGCCCGTGAGCCATGGCCGCTGAGTCTGCGCGTCCGGAGCCTGTGCTCTGCAACGGGAGAGGCCGCAGCAGTGAGAGGCCCGCGTACCGCAAAAAAAAAATCTATTTTATGACCTAGCCTTGGAAGTCACACATTGCAATTTCCATACTATCCCACTGGTAACCAGGTCAAAACTATTCCGTTTGGGAAAAGATTACACAAGGGTGTGAAGAGCAGCATGAGAGGATTACTGGGCCAGAATAAAGGCTGGCTACAAATGGCTAAGAGCTCATTTCTGCTTACAATGAGTAGATTTTCAGGATGAGCAGCAAAGTTCCTTCTCTTATGGAGCTTACATTCTAGAGAAGACAGATAATAAACTCATATAAGTAATAAATTATCACATTCAGATATTTGCTGTTATCAAGAGAAAGCAGGATAGAGACTAACTGGGTGATGAGACCGGGATTTTTTTTTTTTTTTTTTTTCTCTATGCGGGCCTCTCACTGTTGTGGCCTCTCCCGTTGCGGAGCACAGGCTCCGGACATACAGGCTCAGCGGCCATGGCTCACGGGCCCAGCCGCTCCGCGGCATGTGGGATCTTCCCAGACCGGGGCACGAACCTGTGTCCCCTGCATTGGCAGGCAGACTCCCAACGACTGCGCCACCAGGGAAGCCCCGGTACATTTTTGATAGGATTGTTAAGTAAGTTCCCTCTCAAGTTGCTTTTAAATGGAGATGTCATTGACAAAAAGGATTCAAGTATTTGAAGCTCTCTGAAGAAGTATGGCAGGGACAGAGAAAGCTTATGCTAAGGATTTAAATGGACACAAGCCTGCCTTGTTTGAGGAATAGAGAAAGTCAGTAGTCTTGTAGGTTAGCATACAAGAGAAGTACGGGATGAGACAAAGCCACATAGATAGACTCAAACTAACTCATTTATGCCTCATAAGTCAGGGTAAGGAATTTCCATTTCATTCTAGGTGTGACAGAAAAAAAAACAAACAATTGGAAATCCGTTCTTTTTCAGGAAAAAAAGTATTCATCAAGATCAATGGATACATAGTTGCTTTAATGGGTACATTTGGGTGTGTGCATGTTGGTAAGACTGCCAGAAGGGAGAGTGAAGGCTTTCCTTTGGCACCATGGACAGAGGCCATAAGTAATGTTCACTGCATGTCCCAAGGACAACGATCCAACGCCAAATCTTGCCTTATGATGTTACCTTCATGAAAAAGGCAAAAGGAGCTGGATGGTAACCATCTTTCTCCCTTTCTGACTCCCTCAACCAGGCAGAGTTAAATATATGCTGCCCAAAGACATATCTAGTAAGTCATCATACTATTTTAGTTTATTACTCATCATGATGTCTCTCATCTCTCCTCACTCTCCACTCTCATTTAAAGACAAGATGATATACAAGTCATCTGTATATTTCATGCAACAAATACAGTCTCAGCACATAATATATGCTCAGGATATGTTTGTTGAATGAACAAGCAAATTACTGATTAAATGAATGTATATGAAAACAGAGCCGCTTTTGAAAAGAAGAAAGAAGTGTCATCATAAAAGTGACACCAATTATTGGAAGTATGAGAAACAATTAAATTTGCGATGCCTATACTAGGGACAAGTTACAATTTGCATCTAAGAATACTCTTAGATATGAGATACATGGGTATAAATACTGACTCCTATGATAAGTAGCCCAGAGGTAGTCTGGCCTTGATGCTGTAGGCTCTCTACATCTTAAAATCTTTTGTGGAAGGAATTATTATATAAGATACAAATATTTCTACTAATTTGTTGCTTCTGGAAAGAGCTTTTGCTGCCCTCTCAGGCAGTGTTATGGTTGGATGCTACATTTGCATTTTGCCAACGGAGTTTATAATTAACTACTCACTTTTATGTCTCCAACCTATTTCTCACTTAGTTCGTTTTCCTTCCGTGGTTTTGCCTCCTCCCTCAAATGACGATTTCCTCACTGACACTTTGCTGTCTGCTTTAAAATTTGAATTTAAAAAATAGACATCAGAAGAATTCTTTACAAAGCATGTTCACCTCTTTAGAGAAAAAGTGTCACAGAAACATAACAAATGCATAAAATAAATGACCATGATGCAGTTGCACATCAGATATATTAGTATCATTTATTTTAGATTTTAACCATCTAAGTGATAAAGGTCACTGAAGGGTGTATGTGAAGACAATTAAGGTCATTGGGATTTTCTGGGGATTATTAGCTTTCCTTAAAATGGCACCAGACCTAATATTGAGCTAGGACTGCAGAGTGGCAAGAGCTATTTTTAATTATTAAAAGTAATTTCACATGTGGTTTAACAGTCATAATTGGAATTTTGAGTTATGCTTTCCTTGGTAACAACCCATTTCCTTTGTTTGGATAAACCACAGGCATAGAGAGATGAAATATGATGTCCTTTAATATGTGGTACTTCAAGAAATTATGTTTCACTGGCAGGCATTTGGCATTTCCACAGCTGAAATGCAATATCGGTAAAATACAATAGAGACTCGGTCCTGCCATTAATACATCTCCCTCGCCTGTTTCTGGGGCTTCAGTAAACAAAGGTTATTGGCAAAATAGTGTCTGCCTGCTCTTCCTAGAAGCACTCACGAAGAGCTCGGGAGTGACTGGCAATATGCAGCTGTCATCCTGAGCGGCTCAGTGGGCTGTGGGGAGGATGGTGCTCCTGAACTATCTATCAGCAGAAGCAGGTGTGTGGTAGCTACTAGCTATTTTGGGGGAAAGAAGGAGGCATATCTGCTCGAAGCACAATATCCCTCTGGAAGAACAACCACCGCCATTACCACTGAAGCAAAGAGAATTGTTCCTGCCATTGCATCTCTCTGGGATGAGCGTCTACTTTTATGGGCCTGGTAAGAGACTACTCAGCCGTCTAGGCCCATTTCAAACATTTCCTCCGGGCTTCCCTGGTGGCGCAGTGGTTGAGAATCTGCCTGCCAGTGCAAGGGACACGGGTTCGAGCCCTGGTCTGGGAGGATCCCACATGCCGCGGAGCAACTGGGCCCATGAGCCACAGCTACTGAGCCTGCGCTCTGCAACAAGAGAGGCTGCGACAATGAGAGGCCCGCACACCGCGATGAAGAGTGTCACCCGCTCGCCACAACTAGAGAAAGCCCTCGCACAGAAATGAAGACCCAAAACAGCCAAATAAATAAATAAATTTAAACAAACAAACAAACAAACATTTCCTCCTCTTGGGAAGCTGTGGCTGATTTACAATGGGATTCATTTCTCTTTCCTCTAGGTCCTTGGGGCCACTTACTTCCTAAGCAGTGATGTTGCTAATCATCATTCAGTCCCTGATGCATTAAATAGATACTTACTGAGGACCTACTATGAATCAGGGACTGAAGCTAAGCATTTCTAGGTTTATCCTCACATCAGCTCTTGGCCATAGTGCTAGCATTTCTCCCATTAAATAGATGAGAAAACTCAGGCTTAAGAGGGGCAAAGTAATTCACTCAAATCACATTGCTATTAGGTAGTTAAGCTGAAATTTAGGGTCAAAATTTGTTTGATCCCCAAACCTAAACTCTTAACTAGTAGATTATATCATCTTAACATGGAATTATCTTATATGATTTTAAGTTACGTTGTATTTGATATATATGTAAAATACATGTACTTATGTAAGTGTGCATATGAACTAATATGACAGGATCTATCATATGATGTAATATAATAATATAACAATATAGTATAATTCAGTACATGTTATGCTGCAGCTGACTCCTACTGGTATGATTACCAGTCTCTGCCCAACCCCACATTCAGTGACATCATGTAGGTAATTTATTATCAGTCATGGTAGGAGTATTTATTTACACCATGGCAATTGCAAATGATACACATCTGAGCTATTTTTCCTGAAGAGCTGGTTAAACATTTAACACCACTACTGGTTATACGGTCTAATTTTATAGTTAGTGGAATATCCAGCCATGTCTGATATTTAATTGTGAGCTCCTCAAGTGAAGGGGTTTATTTTAACGACATCTTTTTCAGAGATTGTCTATATATAGCATAGTGCCTAGCACAGAGTGGGTGCTCAGTAAAATTATTTTTGCATGAAGGAGCGAATATTTTACAGCATCTTTCACAGCTTTTACAATATTTACTTCCATTAGCCTAACAGTCTCAATGTTTGTAATATCACTACAGTGGGTTGCCAAGGGATAAAATGTATAAAGTCTGAAGTGCAATTCTTTGCTTCTCAGCTGAATTGCTTCACAGGGTTAGCACACTGCATATCAAGCACACCTAACACTTATTTCTACCTAGGAGGCTTGGAAGGATGCTGGCTGCTCAGGGGACAAAACTGAAGTCTATAGCAGCTCCAAACAAAGTGATTACACATACACACCTAAAATACAAATATTTGAGTTATTTATGTATGTTTGCCTTCGCGTTTTATTTCTTTTGTCTTCTTTTTGTCCCCTTTGCTTGCTCTGTCCTAACTTGTCTTTGAAGTGATCCATACATTAAAAGCCTAGGTTCTTGTTACAAAAGAGAATCCTTTCCAAAATTATAAAAACACGACCTCAGTCAGTACTCATAAATGTTGATGATGATGATAATTTTGTCCAGAAATTTAATTTTTCATCAGAAAATATGCCAGAAACCATTTTTATCCGAGATTAACATAGGCTTTGGCATCTGAAAGACTGTTTATTCATCCCAGCTCTGCACTGACCAACTATGTAACCCTGGGCCTCAGTTTTCTCTTCTGTAAAATAGACAAAATATACCTGCCTTAAAGGGATAAATCCAGATAATGTATTGAAAGTACTTTGCACAATGCCTAGTCTCTAACGAGCATCAGTAAATGGACAATTTTTTCAGCATCTAGCATAATGCCCTTAAATTAATATATCTTGAATGAATGATTAAATGAGAAAACTAACAGCTCCTGAAGATTTAAATATGTATTCACTTATTTCCAGAGCTGTCCATTAGAATTTTCTGTGATGGTGGGAATATTATATATCTGCACTGTTGAATATGGTAGCCGCAAGCCACATGTGGCTATTAAGCACATAAAATTTCAAGTCAACTAGTCTAGTGTGACTGAGCACTTAAATTTTTAATTTTATATAGATTTAATTCATTTAAATTCCAATGCCCACAGGTGCTTATGACTACCATATTAAATTGCAGTTGAAGGATCAACAATAGAAAACTGGATTATATTTTGGACTCAGAACAAAATTTTCAGAAAGTGTTACTCATTGTTTGAAGGACAACATAAATACAATTCTCTTTTTTTTGTCCACAGTCCTCCTTTTTGTTGCTTCTTTATTCTGTTCTCACCCACAAAACTGGAATTGCTTGTGGAATTTTCTACTTTTGAGAGACAGCTTTGTGTACTGCAATTATATCTACGCTTTAAAGATCCTACCTGCCTGCCTGGATCTATTTAAACTCCAGGGGTTTATGACAGGCATTGGGGTCCCTAATCAGGACAAGATGCGAGGTGAAAAGAATTAGAAGGTCACAGTGGCCAGGTTTATAATCTTCAAGCCTTTCTCACCATTCAGATGTAGCTGCAATTAAGGATGGTAGCAATTTTGTTGTGTCTGCTGCTGATAAAAGTGACCTGAAAGCCCCACCAGCTTCATCTGTTCTTAAGTATTCTATTTGGGAGGAATACATAAATTTATTTTAGATAGTGCCCTGAGTGCCCATGAGGGGAAAAGATGCTACATACATTTTTAAAATGTTGTGATAAAGAGGTGCTCTAAGCATTGATATTTGCAAACATTTAAACCACTAAATCATAAAGCATAATGACCCTCAGAAATCACCTAACTCAAACTATTTATTTTACAGTTGACAAGGCTGAGAAGTGACCAGCTAAGGGACAGAAAGATAGCAGCAGAGCTAAGTTTAAAACCCAGGCTTGCTGATTCTCAGTGCTCTTTGTATTACACTCCATAGGCTGTTACAAATAGAAAAGCACTTGTAGGCTAGGAAAAGGGTTATATGTAAATATATTGTAATGTGATACCTTGGAAAGGAGTGTCATTTATGTATTTTCCCTAATTTTGTGCCTCCCCCCACCTCTTCCCCATAGGCACACATTGACTTCAATTCTCTCAGAGGACATAATACCCTCTTGGAGTAAATTAGGCAGGTTGGAAAATTGCATTAACTCTTTCCACTCCCCAGGGAGCACATTTGGTAAATCCCTGCTTCAGTGCACTAATTTTCCTCCTGGTGTGTGGGTAATGCACTGGGGGAAAGGGAGCTTATGCGGGGTGCCTGTGAGGTCAGGGACCACATTATTGCAACTTTATTGCCAATGAGATGAGCCGAAGCCTCCCACATGTAAATCAAAGAGTTAACAATGGGGCCGCGTGGCTGTTCTGGCTTTGTCAGTTCAGGGTCATAACTGGACAGGCTGCGATCTGTCATCTTTCAGACACTTGGGTTTAGCAGCCACTGTATTTTGCAAGCCATCAGCTGTGCTTATGCAAAGCCCGTAACAGGGTATTATACAGCCTGAAATCACTCAATCTTCAGGACTCATTCTACTCCTACCATCTAATCTTCTACAGGATTGAGAAGGTAAGGTGAGATCGGAAATCTATGCAGTCATCATTTCGCCCAGTTTTTCCAATTTCCTACTTTGAGTCAGACACACTGTGGACTCTGAACCCAGCATTTACTTCCAGAAGGGAAATTCAAATAGCTTCATTTCCCTCCTTACCACAGAAGAATTGCTTCAAGATTAAACATGAATATACCACTCTCTCCCACCCACTCTACATTTCTATACACACTCATACTTGCCTTTTTATCAAGAAAAACAAAAACAACCAAAACCATAATTCTACCAGAAAAAATGAGAATAGCAAGTGCCCACCTCGATTCCTAGTGCACAGTTTTTTAGAAAATAAAATAAGAATTTACAATCCTGGGGGCTCCCCGGGTGGCGCAGTGGTTGAGAGTCCGCCTGCCGATGCAGGGGACACAGGTTCGTGCCCCGGTCCGGGAAGATCCCACATGCCGCAGAGCGGCTGGGCCCGTGAGCCATGGCCGCTGAGCCCGTGTGTCCGGAGCCTGTGCTCCGCAACGGGAGAGGCCACAACAGTGAGAGGCCCGCATACCACAAAAAAAAAAAAAAAAAAAAAAAAAAAATTTACAATCCTGTGAGTGGAGTTATATGCATGGAAAACCAAACTCAGGAAAGTGACTCAACCAGTATCCACCTTCTGGAATTGTCTCCATTTTTCCAGTAGCTGCAGGTTAACATTGAGGGATTCAATGAGGCCCAGGCTTCCGAGCATTCAACTTCATTAGGCATGCATCTCATTTTGGCAGGAAGCCACCCACTTTAAGCAAAACCCAGTCACAGATAAACGGAGGGCAATCATCTCCCGAGTAATAAATGCAGGGCTGCAGAGAGTGGGCTGCCAATCTTGTGGGATGGGGAATAAAACAGGCGGAGGGAGCAACTGTGCTTTGTGTCCTTATGATCCCAGAGTGCACAATATAGCTGAAGCAGGAAGATGCCCCAGACCAGCTCTCAGAGGCCAGATCAAAACCGCCCATTCAAAGAGTAGTAATGTGACATGTTTGACCTGAGTGGTACCTTTGTCCCTGGGAACTTAGACATCTTACAGACCCTTTCTATTAAATCCCTGTAGTGTCGTTGGCAAAGGAAATGAAACCAAAAGTGCGCAGAAATTGGGACACTGAGGCACAGAGAGGCCTGGGGATTACGGTGAAGGTGACCTCAGTGAGGCCGACAAGCAGACTGAAGTAGAGGATTGAGGGACCCATCACAAATTTTTAGACAAGGCCACTGAGAGCTCAAACGATGCAGTTGGCACACTCCAGCATAACAAACTGAAACGTGCCCGGAGATAGCATAAAGGAACAAAGCAGGAGGGTGTATAATCAAAGGGACCAATGAAGACGATTATCAAGAACACCTAGAAAACCAGTTATTTTTCGGAACACTCAATTTATATACACTGGCAATTCAATAGTTTTAAAATTCAAGCCAAACAAAACATGTTGAGAGGTCCAATCTAGCGCACAGGCCAACCTTCTATGCCCTTTAGCCTAGGAAATTAAATACATCAGGTCGAATTTCAAAGCTCTCCTTTCTTCTGCCTGAATAGCCAGACTCGGCTTCCTTCTGTCACGTTAAGCATGACAGCATTGAAGCTCAGTCTGAACACACAACTTGTAAACTTGGTTAAGATGCTGGGAGAGCAGCATGATCCAGGCCACAGAAGCCAGGACTGGAAACAGAGATGCCTTGGTGAGGATGTCCTTCTTTGTAAGAAAAACAAAGGACCTGCTATCTCCTTAGAAAGTCAATAACAAGGATCTGCTCATATCTTTCTAATTATGAGTCTAATTGTCTAATATTTTGAGGCCCTGTCTTGCCAACCAACTCTCTCCGCAAACTCTACCTCTCTCTCTACCCCATGACCCACGCTCTCTCCATGCCTTAACTGCCTGCATATCCTCCTGTCAAACAGCTGTCTGGGTATTCACATCTTTGCTTATACCCAAGAGAGGCTAATCTTTGGGATTTTTATAACACTTGGGGGTGAAAGAAGGGTAAGCCGACTGATGAAATCCCTTCTGCATTAATGGGCGATAAAGTAAAATCCAATCTCGTGGGGCCATCATACAGAAACCCTCTGGTCCTACTTTTATGTGGGTCATGTATCTTAATAGGTTTTCAAGCAATTTAGAAGACAAGATCAAGCAGCTGGTAAGGGCCAATTTACAAGGCCTCAGCTCCCCGGCAACACACACGTTCCCTGTAACAAAAGCCCACTTGGCATAAACAAGCCTTTTCCAAAAATGACACACACACACACACACACACACACACACACACACACACACACACACACTCTCACTCACTCACACATCTTAGAAATTCCATTTTACCTAAACGTTCACTTGCTTTATTTCATAGAAGCATCCTTTTCTTATTTATTCGATGGCCTGCAACATTTGTTCAGTATTTATTTTTCTTCTTAGCTTTCTCAAAATGGCCACTCTGAGCCCTGTAAATGTTAGTCGCTTTCTGTGTGTCTGTTGTAAAGGGGAGAAATAAAACTGTGGATCCTCTGAATGAGCTGGCAACCCATGGACCACCTTCTTTACATTAGCGGTTCCATGGCAACACTTTCACCAGTTTGGAGGTAAGAAAGTGATGTGATCCTATATGTGATAATAATTTAGCTTAGTAATTTTACATTATGCAAATCTAAAGCAAGCTGTGCTTTGAGGTGTGCCAGTGGGGTACAGTAAGGCTGCATGAATCAAAACAGGGCAATCCACAGGGGGAGAAAATGAGTTTAGCTCTTCAAGGTGCCTTCTGCTCTGGAATACATTCAGGAAAATTAATCAGACCCTAACATTGCCGTGTTACTCTCTCTCATTACAAACCAGGGTAAACAATTACTGCATTAAGCACTCTCTGAGAGGTTCCAAAAGGCCACTGGTGCTTACTGCTGATTTTCATAAATGATCTTCAAGGACCTCCCCTGGGGATCGGAGATCTGGGGAGGTCTAGAGGAGGTTAGTGAGGAATGCATCTCATTACCATGGTGATGAGATGCAACATGCAGCCTGGCTATAAAACCAGTTGCCATGATGAGGGGCTGTAGATTTCTGGTTTTCTGGGGAAGTGTCAGATCTTAATTGATGGCAGGCTCCTGGGGCATGCTTACTTATTTTCAGAGTCCTGATCATAAGAGGATGAGCTTTGGAAGCAGAATCCTGGTTCCAACACTTAGGAAACCTGCGACTTTTCAAAACTTAGTTGAAAGAGGACAGTATCATCTATGCTTCACAGAGCTGATGTGGGGATCTACAGAGAGTAAAGCATTCTGATTTAGGTCCAAACATGCCCTGGACTTTGCACTCAAGGAAGGGTTCCTGTTTTATTTGTTTATTTATTTTGCCAAGGTCTACCTTCCCCACTAACTGGACACGTTTGGTGAAAAGAGCAACAGTGCTTCTACCTTGTATACAGCAATATGTATCTTGCAAACTGTCACGTATGTAATGTGTACACAGCTCAGCTAATATTCTGTCAGTGAATAATCAAGTGAATACAGGATGGCTATTTTCTTTGAAAAAGGGACGCCCTTTGTCTGCTTTACTTACAGAGACCAAGGCAGAAACCTGTGACCAGGATGGTTCAACTCAAGAAATTCCAGTATTCCCCTTGATTCTATCAAGGGGAAGGTGTACAGACGAGACAGATTATAAGAATGCCAATGTGTTGAGACATTCTTGAGATGAGCAAATGAGTCTGGAGAAAGCAAATGCAGTGAACTGTTAGAGAGGAGGGAATTCTTGGAGAAGCCACAGCTCTGCCCCCTGTGCCCTTTTCCCTTTCTTCAGGGCATGATTGATAACATTCCATTCCTCTCCTGGGGCTTCGAGCTGCAATGACAAGACAACTCTAGAACTTGGAGCCACTTGTAGAAAGAAGCTATAAAATCAATGATTTTGTTTATTACTTCTGTGGCCACAAGGCAGAGCTTGCACTCAGACAAGTGGATCAGCACAGAGAGGTGAAAGAATATGATTTGAATATGCAGTGAGTCCAGAGAACACACCCTGCCGTATTGCTGAGTATCCTTGTCTCACCCACACAGAGTCCTGTTTACAGTTGGATTTGTGCTGTTGGTCGCAATGTAAATTGATACAGCACTATGGAGGTTCCTTAAAAAACTAAAAATAGAACTACCATATGACCCAGCAATCCCACTACTGGGCATATACTCAGAGAAAACCATAATTCAAAAAGACACATGCACCCCAATGTTCATTGCAGCACTATTTACAATAGCCAGGTCATGGAAGCAATCTAAATGCCCATAGGCAGGTGAATGGATAAAGAAGATGTGGCACATATATACAATGGAATATTACTCAGCCATAAAAAGGAACAAAACTGGTCATTTGTAGAGACGTGGATGGACCTAGAGACTGTCCTACAGAGTGAAGTAAGTCAGAAAGAGAAAAACAAATATCGTATATTAATGCATATATGTGGAATCTAGAAAAATGGTGCAGATGAACCAGTTTGCAAGGCAGAAATGGAGACACAGATGTAGAGAACAAACATATGGGCACCAAGGGGGGAAAGTGGGGGGGGTGATGAATCGGGAGATTGGGACTGACATATATACACTAATTTGTATAAAATAGATAACTAATAAGAACCTGCTATATAAAAAAATAAATAAAATTCAAATAAAAAAAAGCTAACTGACATTATTCTGTAAATGTGAATGAAGGTGTCAGGTGGAATGTCCCCAAGTTGGAACCTTAATGTGGCATCGTACGTGTTGAGGTCCCATGCTGACTATTGTAACTCATTATCAAACAGCATATTTTGGCCTGAGAGAGCAAGAGCTCCTTTAAATCAAAGTGGTTTCCTAACCATAGTGTGTAACTAAGGCTGCCTAGGACAGCTCATGGACAAATAATGCTCTTCTACTTCCCCATGGAACATAACGGGGATCAATGAAATGCTCAAGCCAAATATTGCTTTCAGAACAGAGAAGGGGTTATCAGTAGGTTTATTTTTCCTGACCAAACTTTGTAATAACCTCTGTATTTATTCAATTGCGTGGTTTGTGAATCAGTGGTATTTACTGAGTATCTGCTATGTGTACCCTACTTGGTCTCACAGGAAAAAGCCCCCTATCAACCAATGAAATCCAATGCCTTAGCTTGTCATTCAATGAAATCAATTATCTCACCCTACTTACCGTTTTGGCTTCAACTTCACACATTACCACCCCCAGAACCCAATCCTCCAATCACTGGAACTACAACTGAACCCTGGTGGCCTGTTTCAGGATTGGGGCTTCTTAGAAATACCTTTGCTCCTTCCTTACTTGACTCATGAAAAAACTATAAATGATTAAACATTATGTTCAAGTATTACTTCTTCCAAAAGCTTTCCAGACTTTCCTCACCCTCTCCTTTGTAACCTGTGTGTGCACACATGGGCATGTGTGTGCATGTATGTCCTCTAAAATGCATTGTGATAGGCAGAATAAAGCCCCCTCCCCAGCAAAGACATCCACATCCTAATGCCTGGAACCCGTGAATGTATTATTTTACATGGCAAAAGGATCTTTGTAGATGAGATTAAGTTCCACATGTTGAGATGAGGAAACTATCCTAGAATATTTACTGTAATCACAAGCGTCCTTAAAATGGAAGAGGGAGGAGGCAGGAGTGTCCATTAGATTAGAGAAGGTGGGATGATGGAAGCAGAAGATGCTGTGATGTCGTTGCTGGCTTTGAAGATGGAGGGGTCTAAAGACAAGCAGTGGAGGTTGCATCTGGAAGTTGGAAAAGGGAAGAAAATAGGTTTCCCCCTAGAGCTTCCAGAAGGAATGCAACCCTGATAAAACCTCGAGTTTAATGCATTGAGACGCATTTCAGACTTCTTGAGACGCATTTCAGACTTCTAACCTCCACAACGGCAAGATAATAAATCTGTGTTGCTTTAAGCTACTAAGTGTGTGGTAATTTGTTACATCAGCAATAGGAAACTAATACACACCCATAACATTTTAGCGATTTTGTGTTCCCATGTCTTTCTCCCTCCACAGGACTGTATGCTTTTCCAACTAGTTAAAAATAGCTACCCTGTAAAAAAAGGTGTTCATCTCAGGCGCTGAGCTAAGTACATGTATTATGTCATCTGATACTCAAAATAACCGCACAACATTAGAATACAAAGCTGTAGGCATTGGTGTTCGGTGCCTGGTATTGGGCCCAGATTGCCTGGGTTCTCAGTTTCATTACGTACCAGCTCTATGACGTTGGGAAAGTTATTTTTCTCTGCCTCATTTTCCTCATCTGCAAAATGTGGATTAAAATTATGTCTATCTTTTAGGGCAGTGGTGAGAATTAGTTGATGAATTCATATAAGGAGCTCAAAACTGATGTCTGGCATATAATAAGCATTAGGCAAATACTTAATCATAAAAATTATCGTCCCCATTTTAAAGGTAATAAAACTGAAGCCCAGAGAACTTAATGCACTTGACATACAGAGCAGGGATAGTAATGAAATAAAACCCAATTACTCAACTTCAACATGTAAGAGTAAAACATGTTTCTTGACTGAATATACCCACAATTCATAAATGTCCCTATGTAATGGGAGAAACTGCACTTATAACAACACAAAAGAAAGAATGAATCATTGAGAGTATTTCTAAATGTTGCAGGAGATGTAAAGTAGGAGTTATGCGGTGATGGAAATGAGAGAGACAATCATTTGCATAATTTGGTAGGTAAGGTAGGAAGTGGCTGTATCACAGAATATAGTATATGACAGTGTCAGGAGGGTTTTATGCTGAGAGGATGATTGGCTTGGTGACATTAGTACTTACTGAAATAATTGTTCACACTAGAAACATGCTGAAGAGTCAAAAATCAGAACCACATATAACAGCATTTTGACAGACTTCATAGAAGGGCATGCATTTCTTTGTTAAGCATCTCTCTGTGACATAGGTTCTTAAACCTGAGAGCATCAGATTGCTGGGTCACACCTCCAAGCACTTCAAATTCAGTAGGGCTGGGGTCAGGCTACAAAACTTGTATATCTAACAATTAGTAGGTGGTGCTAATGCTTCTGGTTGGGAGACCACACTTAGAGACCCACTGATCTATAGCAATTATTTCCCCACTGCCTTAGTCCAAGATTACTTCCAAAAGACTCACAAAGGGAATTTAATTGTCTCAATCTAACGATTCAGGGAATTGAAAGGGAAGTCCTGTCTGAGTACCTGTAACAGCTTGAAGCCCATTAAAAGTACAAGACTCCAAGAAAGCAAATCGGCTTTATTCGAGAAAGCCTTTAAAGGACTTGCAACACCAAGGAAATGATTCTAAGGCAAGGCTATATCAAATACTCAGTTTTCAATATACAGAACCACTTCGTTCTATGTTGAGAGTATCTCCTGACTTAACTGGATCTCTTAGGCCCTACTCCCAATACCACCCCCATTAATTTGTCCACACTCCAGTATAGGATTTTAGAGATATAAGAGAGAAATATTTAAGAGGCTTTTGTTTGGTTTTCTGTATTAGTACTTTGGTCAAGAAACATTCTCAAGTGACACAGCACTGAGCCTAGGCATAGAAGGCTAATCAACCAAAGAAGACTCATTCTTAATAGAAATTCAAAATCATACTTCTTCTCTATCAGATTGGTTGGGATCTCTCTTAGGGATATTACCACCCAGTACAAGAGGAAGAGGAAGGAAAGAGAGCTGAATATTTTGCCATTTTTTCTTTTATTTTCTTTTAATATTTCTCATCTAGCTAAGAAATAACTTTGGGAACACACTTGGAAGTGAATAAATCAAGGGTTTAAATTAAGATGATGAAATCCTAAAACACTACACTAGTTAAGAAGAAAAAGCAAGAAAAGCTATCTCTGATCGAAACTGAGGGGAGTCACTGGGCAAGATAAGCAGAAAATAATGAGTGTATGGTCATGCAAAAATTATCTCAATCATCTTTAAAATTAATCACTCATCAAAACGCAAAAGAAATACCATGTTTGAGGATGTGGGTCGTAAAGAGATATAATTACAACCACAGGAATAAAATTGACCTTCAAAACCTCTTAATTATGAATAACCATACCAGCAATGCTCAATGTTTGGTAAAAAAAAATTATTTTAAAAGTTAATAACAAAAAATTTAATCAGTGCTTCAATAGGAAAGTTATAAATATTTGATTTGCTGGAAAAACTACCCCCTACAGTTGCTTCCACCCAGCAAATTCTCAAGAGGAAGATGTGAATGCAGTTGTAATTCAGTGCCAACACTGAGAACAATATAAACAAGAGTGAACTCGTATATTCAGTTTAATTGTTGGCCTCTTAGCTCAAAGATGAGTTGTTGCCCACCTGTAGAGAGAAACTAATGGGCGAAGACACATTTTCTCTCTCACTTTGCATGGGTGGAGATTTCTTTCCCACTCAGTAAAATTAAAATGATGAACCTAAAAGGAAAAACCACACTGAGTGCCATGATGTTCTTGTTAACTGGGATATATGTATGCCAGATCTCCCAATTTGTTCGTTCTTCTCTGTATTCTTCAGAGCATCTTGTACATACGGGCCCTGCCATTGTTAATTTTGTGACTATGGACGGGTTATCTTTATCTTATTAGGTAAAAATCTTTAACATATGCTAGCCACGCATCTCAGTGCTTTAAAATATTAACTTACCTTTCCTTTTTAATAATGCAATGATGTAGGTATTATTATTATTATTCCTAATCTACAGATGCGAAAACTGAGGCACAAACAGACTAATGAACTTGCCCAAGGTTATAACATTGGCAAGTAGGAAATCCAGAATCCTTTACCTACAGAAACATTTATTGAAGCTATAGACATTTCTGTGTCTCAGTGTAGAAAATAAGATAACCTACTTCATGCATGGATAAAGATTCAACATGTTAATTTTGTCAAGCCTTAGACCAGAACATTGCTTCTGGTCACTGACAAAAATGTGTTAGCTAAAAGCAGTGGTACTACATAAGCACTTAGTAAATGTTTTTTGAGTGAGAAATTTCACTTTGCAATATTGAATGAAATCATTACAAGCATAACAAAAATTAATGAAATACCATTTAGTAGACCATGACTTTTAGCAAAGAGAAATTCCATTTATTGATAGTCACCTGAGTAATGATCTCTAATAAATCTCCTATATGGGTAGTATTGAGGACTATGTATGTGTAAAACATTGTCAGTAGAAAAGGTTTTAATGTATTTTTTCTACTCAGTTTGGATTCCAGACTGTTGAGAGCCAAGGTTGAAAACAATATCTGAGATTGTCAAATGGACTTTGGAATGAGCTCTGAGAGGGATAGAAGGTTGCTGGTAGAAGCAAAAGCAATTAGTTACCCATCATGTGGTTATTGATCTTCCTGTCCTTTTTGTTATCAGGACCTCAAAGTCTAGATAAAAGCTGTGACTTCAAGATATCACAATTTGGAGTAAATATGAATAACCTTTAATACATAGGGGCTGTATTTTTCTGTGAGATACAGAGAGTAACTAGCTCTGACCCCTGCAAAGGGGAAGTAATTGTCAAATTCAGATGACACCTTTCAAAGATGGGTAATTTAAAAAATAAATTAGAAGAATGAAATGTCACTTGGAATAATTGAACCGAATTTAAAATAACAATAAATATTCCACTTCTGCCACTCAATTTTAAAAGGGCTTTTAACCTCCATTTTCTTTTGAGGTTTGAAAACAGAAAGATCTTTTAATCAAAGGGCTTATATCAGATTTCCAGATTCTATACCTTGCACATTTGGAGATAAGTATTTGAACACAATCAGGTACTTACTGGAATTCTTGACAAGGAAAATAAAATGACTCTAAAAAATAAAAAAGCCCAGAAGTCTGATTGCATCCTCTTGTGAATCCTCCTTTCCTAAACTGAATATGTTTTTAAAGATTTGTATGAATTAGGAGCATCTATGAGTTTTGTTCAGGAAGCCATTCTATGATCACGTATATCAGGGGCAGGCCAACTACAGCTCACTCCGGTTTTTTCGGTAAACAAAACTTTATTTGAACAGAGCCACAGTCATTCACTTATGAACTGCCTGTGGCTGAAGACAGTGTGGCCCACAAGGACTAAAATATCTACTATCTGGTCTTTTGCAGAAAAAGTATGCCAACTCCTGATATACATTATTAGGAACTGTTAAAAAAAAAAAAGTTGGGGAGCTATTTGATAGCCATTGGCATATCTTGTAAGGTTGCATTCCCTTTAAACAGAGCTATCATTAGTTTCACTGAGAAAAACTTTTTTTTATGAGAACTAATCAATGCATTAAAAAATGATATTAGCTTTTCAGTAATGGCACCACCATCCACTAAAATTCTGGGGACAAAAAGTGAGGATTTATCCTTAATTTGTTTCTTCTTACTCTTGACATTCACTTTATCAGCAAATCCTGTCATGGACTGCCTTCAACACGTCTCCCTAATCCATGTGCTGCCTCTAATTCCACTGCTGCAATCCTAGTCATTTCTCACCCGGACTTCAGCAATAGCAACTTAACACATTTATTTTTTGACCCTACTCCAAATTATTAGTTATCTAACAGCTGATGGGATCTTTTTAAAACTCAAGTCTGATTATGTGTCAAGTCTTCTGCTTAAAAGCCTGCCCTGTTCCATTTCGCTTAGAGTAAAATCCAAACTGTCTGCACCATCTGGGCCTACATGGTCTGGCTCCTTTCTGCCTGTGCATCACTGCCTGCTTGCTTACTGGGCTCCAGCCATGTGTACCTTCTTAGCTTTCCTCAAACAGGTCAACATGGCCTTGCCTCAGGGCCTTTGCACTTGTTCCCTCTGCCCAAAATAATCTGCTCCTGGATCACTGCATGGTCTACTTCTCATTGCTCAGGTCTCATTCCAAATGTAATCTCAACAAAAAGATTTTCTTGAATCCTCTGTTTTACATGCCCTGCTTTATCCTTACAATCCCTTACAAGTATTTACATTACCTGGTTATTTTCCTTAAGGGTTTATCATTTTCAGAAAACATCTAACTTAGTTATTTCTCATTTCTCTTGTCTTTATTGTTACATTTAAAGTCTATGAGAGCAGAGAGTATGGCTGTTGAGTTTACTGCTGCACTCCTAGTGTCGTCTCTTGTACATAGTATGTGCTCAGTTTATATTTGTTGAATAAATACTATGGGGGTTAAGATTATGATTTAATGGAATAGAAAGATACATGACATTTTTACTTACTCAAAATCTAAAAATTATATGTGTAATGTAAAGGTCAATGAGAAACGTGTTTAATAATGTCCATAGGAGATCAGGGAATGAAAAACACATAGGTTAGCATGGGTGGAAAAGATCTTTTGGAAGAGAAATAAGATTCCAGTTGAAGGAGGGAGCGGGTGAACATCGAGACAAGTACCAGTACTTGTGAAAACAAGGTAAAAAGAGAAGAACTCCTGGAGACTAACCAGATATGAAATTTGCAGAAATAACGGAAACTTTATTGACCATAAAATAAAAATTAATGAGGTAGCTGAAAGCATATCGCACAAGACTATTGTGAATCAAATTACTTAGGTACTGCAAACTCTACACCAGAATCAAACAAGGAGATGAGGAAATTTTCTATCTCCGAAATAGAGATAGGCTAGCATAGGCTTTTGCAGACAGTCCCCTAGTGCTTCTGCAAGTGGAAAGATGTGGATATTGGATAGCTTCCTTGGTTTCCCTTTCTCTTCTCTCTCTCTCTTCCTTTTCCCAGTCATCCCATGTTTGCACGAGCAGTTTTCAACATGCTCTTACTTTTGCAACAGACAGAATGCCTGATACCTGGTCCCTTTCTCTTTAATTTAGGTGTTTATCCTCTGAACTACAGTGGCTAAATGTTCCAAGCTACAATGAACGTTTTTCTTCTCAGAGCTTCTAAAGCAATTCCCTTGTTTCCACATGAGGTAACCACTCCCCTTTCTTCTGATGTCCAAACTGTGTTGTATAAAAACACAGTGGCTAAATGTTCCAAGCTACAATGAACGTTTTTCTTCTCAGAGCTTCTAAAGCAATTCCCTTGTTTCCACATGAGGTAACCACTCCCCTTTCTTCTGATGTCCAAACTGTCTTCATTGTATATTTACCAACGTCCCCTGTATGTATACAACTCTTGCTGTTCTTGTGCCTGAAAACTCTTTCTCTTCTTTCCTCTGTCTATCCTACAATCCTATCTACCCATATCCAAACTTGCCATCACTTTAGAAGCTCCAATGCTATTTTCTTCTTGAAATTGTTTCTAATTTTTACAGCCTATTTTCCTTAAACATAGCTTACAGACGCCAAGTGCTTGTGGATCAGAAACCGTGCATAAGTGTAATGTCTGCAAATATGTTACTGCATTTGATCCTGGGTAACTAATTAAGCATCATTATCCCCATTTTACAGATGTGAACATTGGAGCTGAGAGAGGTTAAATAACTTACTCCAGGTCAAAAGTTCTGTCAGAGTTCTGACTTTAATTCAGGTCTGTGCTCGTAGTGACTGAACTCTAAGCCAAGTGAGCATTCTTTACTTTCTTCCCTAAACTCAGGTCCAATTATTCAGTCTGCATGCACCCAGTACTGCATAACAATGATATCCCATCTAATTGTCCAGTCCTCTGTTCTGACTGGGCCATGCCAATGCTGAATTCATCATTAAATTTTGAATATATTCGTGCTTGTACTTTTTGTATGACGTATATTATTCATCTTTATAATCTTTCCAATGCTTATAACAGTCCCCTGATCTGCCTATTATTTTTCTAAGGAAAAAAAAGGAATAATTAAATAAATAATATATATTTAAATTTTTAATAATTCAGCATTTCACTCTCCAAGGTTGACTATAGGGTTCTTGAGAGATGTTCATTCATTCATTCACTGACTATTTACCAAATATTCTTCACATAGGGAGCTCTCAGTATTTGCCTGGAAGCATGCAAGGTACTAGGAAATAGGGAATAAAATAGATCTTGTCCTTGGCAGCCAGAGCTTACAACCTGTGTTCACACTCTTTGTTCCTCTCTGTATATGATGCTAGACACCAACATACAGTGACTGATGGAGATTAATAAGTTCATAGGATCTTACTGCAAGTTTGGACACAACAGAAGAAAGCACAACACACGAATACAGGGAATAATTACAAATGCAATAAAAACCTTTTAAAAAAAACTTATTAGACTAGCAGTCAGCTAATGCTAGAAGAAGTTTGTTAGACCACGGAATAAAAAATTGAATTATACACGCCTTACACATTTTATTATTAGTTTGAAACATAAAAAATGCAATACCAATCATTTGATGTAAGGCCAAGGTCTTTTCTTTATGCATGGATCATCTGATCAGTGTTTCCTATCATTTCTGCTGCATAAACAACCCTCATAACGGATTGTCTGTAATTTCCATTTTCAATGTTTATAACAAGGAAGGAGAACTTAAAGATATTTGTGATATATATATTTTTCTGAATCATTTACCGTTGTTTTTTCACATTAGATTTAACATTTTTTTTAGCAACTTTACATTACTGGGTTTTTCCAAAACATTCAAATTAGTTTCCATAGAGACACTACTCTTTATTTTCACACAGACATATCCTCCGTTTATATTATATTTAATTAAATTATGTAATTATAACAACAAGTAAGTGACTTAAACAGGTTTGGGAACAAATGGCATAACAGATTCTTGGTAAACATTCATTTCAACTGGTGGGAACAAAAGTGCATGAGTCACTACAGTTTCTTACTAGATAAATTCAGTGTGTTACGAGTAGGGTGACCAACTACCTGGGGTTTCCCCAGTACTGATGGTTTCCTGGGCTTCAGGACTTTCAGTGTTAAAACCAAGACAGTTTTAGGCAAACCACACTGGTTGCTCACCCCAGCTATGGGTGTCAGTGACTATGCTTCATAGATGAGAAGTAGATCACTGGTAAGTCTGGCAAATTAATCAGGTGGAGTTTGATTAACAGAGTTTGTGCACAGACTCGTATATAATCTCAGGATCCCTTATCCAGCCATGTTCTTGTTTTATCCCAACATGTCTACTTGACAAGAGGTAGTTTATACACACCACTGGAATCACTGTAGTTTTCCCTGAGCTTCGGAGGCTAGGCCAAAATAACCCATACTCCTACAAAGTAGAGAAGATTGTAACTCATGCAACTCCAAAGTCGAATGAGTTTCTGCCCTGCTCCATGACCCACATCTCTAAAGGATGATTGCCAGTGGAGCCAACTCTCTTCTCCTGAGAACGTGCCACCCACTCCTGTAAGGGTGTCATCTGGCCAATGGCCTCCGTGAGAAAATCACACAATCTGACATCTATTCATATCCCAAAGTAGTTTTAAATACAAGAAGAAGGGAATTTCGGTAGTTTAGGCCACTTTGAGCTGCAGCAGACACAATCTAGTTTGCATAACATGTTTCTTCATCAACGAATCAAAGTGTTGTGAGGTCAAGTTTTGCCCATTCTCACCTTGTCATACATGGCTTCTGATTATCTGAACACAGGAGGTAGACTGTAATGGCTCTACACGTAATATCTGTGTGGTTCTCCCTTTCAATAGCAAGGCTGTGAATGTAAACTTTAGGAGAATACGAATATTGTTAGAGAGAAGTCTGTAACTCTCAAAAGTGAACTAAATATTCAGTGTTTACCCCCATGGTGGAACATCCTTCATACATATTTTCTAATGAACACAGGGAGATAAATATTCTAGCTAGGCCAAAAACTAGGGAAAAGGGGAACATGCAGAATCTCTAAGCACATGCTCCTTTAAGTTATTTGAAAGAGGGAAAATTGCATTTATTATTCAGCTACTGAAAGCTGCTGACAAGTTTAAGACAATCCTACCAAGGGCTGTCTTGGGATTTAGAGAAATTAGATTTGGCAATGCCCTGCCCAGGACTGCTAACATCTTAATAATCATAATTCTACAAATGAAGCCTCAGTTTGAAGTTGTGAAAAATGGCATCTGTAGGATAATCCAAATAAATCAATTTTGTATCTTTCTTTTTCCCTGGAAGTTCCTCAGCTGGAGAGAATTACATCAGACTTCATGTTCCCAAAGCCTGCTTCCCAGGTGTTGTACTATAAGATAGAAGGGGGCAATATTTTTTGGTGTGTCTTATGATACAAAGTCCTTTTTTAATGGCTCTGTGTATGGCAAGTTTAGAGTCAGACAATGTCCTCTCATGTCTAATGTATTTGTTGTTATTCTCAGCACTCATATTATCAATAAACATCATACATAAGTCCAAGTGAGGAATGACTACATTGGCATATTTCTGGAAGGCTGAAGGGCTCTGTCACAAGATCTGGTTGGTTGGTCATCTTTGCAGACATGAGCTGTGGGAAGAAAGCCGTAGGCAATGCAATTTTACAGGGAACATATGGGCAGAAATTTACAAGATCCTTGGGGAGGGACTTCCGTTACCCAGATGGTTGCCAAAATTCCTGATCCCTGCACTCTGGAAATGAGACTGGGAGAGTTAATCAGATCAGTATGAATGATGATGTGAGAACTTCAATGTGTGCCACCTCTCTGGTTCATAGACCTCTAATGAATGCCTTCATTATGGTCTACCTCTTTCGGAAGCTCGTAAAGTCATGGAAATGTCATCCTAGAGCCACTAGTTAGTTCACTCATCTGTGAACATGCACAGATTTTTTTTTTTTTTTTTTTTTTCCGTACGCTGGCCTCTCACTGTTGTGGCCTCTCCCGTTGCGGAGCACAGGCTCCCCATGCGCAGGCTCAGCAGCCATGGCTCACGGGCCCAGCCGCTCCGCGGCATGTGGGATCTTCCCGGACAGGGGCACGAACCCGTGTCCCCTGCATCGGCAGGTGGACTCTCAACCACTGCGCCACCAGGGAAGCCCCATGCACAGATCTTAATGAGCAATGTCCAATAGAAGAATAATTAAAACAATCTCTTCCTCCAAGTGCCTTGAACGATAAATTTGTTTTAAAGATTATGCTCCTAGTTGCTATCAAATAGTTAGGGGCAAGTATAATTTTTTGGTCTATAAGTAAAAGTCTACAAAATCAGAACTAGTTTCACAATTCGGTAAAAAACTGTGAAAGGAATTGGTGAAAGAAAAAAATAATCTGAGTAATTAGAATTTATTATAAAATTTCCAGTAATCACCTTGTCTACATTATTTACCACTATGACCCCAGGATTTAGCATAATACTTGCTACATAGTAACAATTAATAATTTTTAAAGAAAAATTAAATTTTCCTGGACCTCAATTCATTATTTTTGATAGAGGTCATAAAATTAGTATTTTTTTACTAACTTGTACATATTTTTCCTTTGCATTAACAAGACCAGGAACAGGAAATTACTGAAAGGTATGTTGAACTGAGAACCAGGAATCTTGGGTTACAGTCTCTGTTCTCCTAATTTGCTGTGTGATCTCAAGCAACTAACTGCGGTAGAGAGATCTTGGTTTGGCATTAAATAGATGCTATAAGACAATTTAATTCTTCCCTGCCATTTGCCATTCTGAAGCTTAGTATCCTCATCTGTAAAATGGTAGTGCATAATACTTATGTCAAAGAATTGATGTCAGAATTAAATAATGGGAGGAGTTTTTTTCATTGAATTAGCATAGTTCTTGGCACACAGTAGTATGAGGTAACTTGTACAGAAGACTCATTATATGCCAAGCACAGTTCTAAATATATTACAGGCATTAACTCATTTAATTCTCTTAACAACTCTATGACCTTGGTAATACTATTATCTCCATTTTATAGATGGATGGAATGAGGACCAGAAAGGTTAAGTAACTTTCCCAGAGTTACACAGCTAATAAGTCACAATGAGAGGATCTGAACCCAAGCAGTTAATTTCATAGTCTGCTCTTCTTCACTTCTCTATTCACCAATAATAGATGCACACTAAAAATACGGGTTTCTTTCAACTGTAATATTGTATCTGTGCTATCTTGTCCCTACAAGAGTTTTAAAAAATATTTGTGTTCTCTTGGTATCTGGAATATGGAGAAAGTTCCAGAAAGAAATAAGGTCCCATCCAATCAGCCTTGGTATTGGTATTTGAGTTTGATAGTCTCCAGCAAAAACTTCTTTCAGAGCTCTCTTCCTTCAGTTCTGAAGGAATCAGGTAGAGAATGTGTGCGTAGCAGGTCGGAGTCTTATCTGCCATGGCTGATCCAGTCCCTGAGAGACTGGACACAAACATGCAGTGATTTTCAGCTCTGGCTTTCCTCTCTTGTCCTGGGATTCTTAGGACCATGCTGGAAGCTAAGCCCTACCCCACAGCTAAATTCAAGACTTTTCCTGAAACTGGGGCTAGATGCCAACTGAGTAGCTGCTTTAGCAATAGAGACACCTGTCTCCGAGAAAATTAAACGAGATCACCAACTCATTTGCATAAACTAGCAGATGGGGAAGAGTTGCATTTGTTATCAATTTTGGCTGGATTTCAACCAATTATATGGACTTAAAATGTTTGGTCTTTCATTGCCAAACTTGTGAGCTATCCACTCCCCTAATGTGTTTTTCATAACCATGTTTTTTTAAGATTCAAAATAGTAATGGCATCCACTTTACATTTTTCCCCTAACTGGCTAATACATTAGTTGAGACACTCATACTTCCAACCCTTTCTCATAAACCTTTATAATAGTAATTCCACCACTGATTTCCGAAAATTGAGACTGTGACTCGCTTTTTACCACTTATTTTTTAAACAAATCTTAGCTTAAGACATAATATATTCATATAGTATATTTTTACATTAATGCTATGTTAATTTAATATTGTTAATACTTAATAATAATAATTTAATATTGTTACTATTAAACAATGGTGTTCACCAGTTTAAACCTAGTGCCAAGCACAATGCCTAGAACATAATAGATATTCAAGAGAGATTTGCTGAATGACTGAGTGAATGAATAAAAGAATGAATACTTGAACCACCAGCATCTGAATATCAGCTTTCATGGCTTTGACAGGAGGCAATGGGAATTTCAGGAACCTCAACAGGGTCTGTGTAGGGAATAGAATTGGTTATCCACCCCAAATCAATATTTACAAAGTGTACACCAACGTGAGCTCCTCCAGGGTGGGCAGTGTCTCTTTCATCTTTCCAACACAGGTTGTTAAGTAGGGCCACATACATGGCAGAATCTCAATAAGTGCTTTTAAATGACCACAAAAGAAGTGTAAGATTTAACTCTTCCCCTCCTGGGAAGGCATAATCTATATTTCAGTGGCAGAAGGGCCATCTCCAACATCCTGTGGGTTGCTTCCCGCTACTCCTACAGCTCAAAATGAATATCAATCTAATATTTACTGAAGTTATTTTGACATTTTTAATAATCCAAGACTGCTGCTAGCTCAATTCCTTTTCAAAATGGGAAGATACTCAGAGTATAATTCTCCTTATAACTTTATTCAAGAAAGGGATTTGGAAAAAAGGAATCACAACTCCTCCGTCATGTGTTACTATGCAGGAGATAAAGCAATTCATCTTTTGTCATTAAGTTGTGACATCTGCCTGCATGCGGCCTGAGATCCAATGAGTTTGGCTTTCTCTAATTCCCTGGGTCATTAGCTACATAATCATAATTATTTTCATCTGTGCAGATTGGTTTTTTTTTTCATCCATTATTCTCCTCCCCTTCTTCATCACATTTCCACGTTGACGGAAACCATGAGAGTGCCATCTGGTACAACCTGTGCATGGGGCCAGTCAAATGAAAGGCAGCCACTGAAGGATGCCCATATTTCATCAGATGCATTTGTATGCTGCCTTTGCTCTCATACCATTTCCTGTCCCTGCAGATTTCAAGGGCTCCCCAGAGATGACTGAATACAGACCTCCTGCCCCCAATTCCAGTGGCATCTGAAGAGATGTCTCTATTGAGGGTGATACAATTGACACCAACTTATGAATAACTATATTTGCAGAGAATTAACATTTCCTGCATGTCTACCAAGTGACGCAGGCAATTATAGAGGCAGCTGCCAAATGAGTATTAACATAACTGGAAAAGCTTCCCTGTGTATGAGTCAGACTATGCAGGCAGTGTGTAGCATCCTCAATAGACTGCGTAGACTTTTATTTCTAAGAGCAATTATTTTATGTGCAGACAATAGCCCATCTTGAAGCAACTGCCTGGAATCCTCCTCAGTAGAAATTACGTTGCAACTTGTGAGAAGCAAATGTATTAGAAAGATTGTGCCTCTGCTTTTTTAAGCCCATGAATAAACCTGTAGGCAAACTATTTGATCTCTATAAATACCAGTGAAATTGGTACATTAATTCTTTTTGGTATTCTCAGCAGCTTTATTTAGTGTCATGAGGAAGAAGTGGCATTGAAAGGGAAGCCAGGAGACCTGGGTCCTAGTTTAAACTTTGCGTTATACAACCTGAGTATTTGACATCTGTATTTTGAGTTAGTTTCTCTGGGGCTCAGTTTCATTTTCTATAAAACGTTCCTCAAAGTGTAACCCATAGATCCTTGCCTCAGAATCACCTGGGTTGATAAGTTAAAAGGTATATTCTTGAGTGACTTTTGCTTCCAGGAATATCGAGTAGAAATACTTTTCCCTATCCCTTCCACTAAACATAACTAAAAACCATGGACAATATACATAAAGCAAATGTAAGAAAGGTGGAGAGAAGAATGCAGATTGACTAGGGATTTCAAGACCCAAGAAGTCCAATAAAAAAAAATTTTAAAAAAAGACCCAAGGAGTGACATGGCAGTGAGTTTCTTGGGTTTTCTCACACACCCCACCTGGAGCTGAAGAAGCTGGCAAACTGGGAATGCCAATGAATGTAGACCAAAAAAAAAAAAAAAAAAGGCCCAATCAAAGCTTATTTGTGCTAGCCAAAGTTTGAGAAAAGAAGAAGCCTACCAAGATAAAAAACTTCATACAATCACCTCTGTACTCCAGCCAAACATCACAAAAAGAACTGTGGCCCCATCCCTAACAGCAAAGGCCTCACAAGGCTGTAATGAGGAACGGCAACCCTCCTGTTGGGTAGTGTCAAAAAGGCCAACTCCAGAGCTGGGACTTTCATCCCCACAGTCAAATAATAGGGCTCCAGCCTCCACAGTGTCAGTGCAGACTACATGGGAAACCAGATCTTTCTCCCCAACCCAGCAGTAATGAGGAGCTCTACTTCTACGGTATCAACAGAACCAGAGTGGGGCACTTGGACTTCTACTCGGCAGTAAGGAGATAACATCCTTTTCTTCCCAGACATGTCAGAGGGATGTCACAGCAAGTCCACTAAAACACAAGGTTTAAATAAGATCCAGAGACTTATACTATGAAAATGTGCAGGTTTCTATTAAAAAAAAAAATCATTCATCATGCCAAGAACCAGGAAGATCTCAAACAAAATGAAAAAAAAAAAAGAAAACCAACAGATGCCAATACCAAGATGAACTGTTAGAATTATCAAAGATTTTTAAACCTGCCATGATAAAAATGCTTCGGTGAGCTATCAAAAACATGCATGAAACAAATGAAAATTAGAAAGCCTAAGCAAAGAAATGAAAGTTATAAAGAAGAACCCAATCGAAATTTTAGAATTGAAGAAAACAATAACTGAAATAAAATGCTCAGCGGATTGGCTCAGTTGCAGAAAGGAGGGGATAGAGGATAAAATCAGTGAACTGAATGATGGAAAAACAGAAATTAACCAGTTTGAACAACAGGGAAAAAAAGACAATAAAAATGAACAGCCTCCTAGACCTGTTGGACTATAACTAAACATTGAACATTTATTCCATCCAAGTACCAGAAAGAGATGAAAAGGAAAGTAAAATTGAAAAAAGCACTCACAGAAATAATGGCTGAAGACTTTCCAAATCTGGCAAAAGACATAATCCTACAGATTCAAAAAGCTAATTGGATGCTGAATAGGATGAGCCAATAGAAATCCATGCCAAGATATAATATAAACTTCTGAAAACTGAAGACAAAGAAAAAAATTTTGAATGCGGCCAGGGGGAAAATGGCACAATTACTTACAGAACAAAACAACTGGAATGACAGTTTCTTATCAGATGTTATGGATGCCAGAAAAAATGACAAAATATTTTTCTGGTTCTTAAAGAAAAGCAATGTCAACCCAAATTTCTTTAACTGGTTAAAATATCCTTTAGGAAGGAAGGAGAAATCAGGACATATTTAGATGAAGGAAAACTAAGAAAATTTGCCACCATCAGACCTACCCTAAGAGAATGGCTAAGGGGAGAGGGGAGCTTCAAGATGGTGGAAGAGTAAGACGTGGAGATCACCTTCTGCTCCACAAATACATCAGAAATACATCTACATGTGGAACAACTCCTACAGAACACCTAGTGGACACTGGCAGAAGACCTCAGACCTCCCAAAAGGCAAGAAACTCCCCACGTACCTGGGTATGGCAAAAGAAAAAAAAAAAAAAAACAGAGACAAAAGAATAGGGATGAGACCTGCACCAGTGGGAGGGAACTGTGAAGGAGGAAAGGTTTCCAAACACTAGGAAGCCCCTTCGTGGTCGGAAACTGCGGGGGGCGGAGGAGAGAGCAGCAACAGGGGTGCGGAGGGCAAAGCGGAGAGATTGCCGCACAGAGGATCCCTGCCGACCAGCACTCACCAGCCCGAGAGGCTTGTCTGCTCCCCTGCCGGGGCGGGCGGGGGCTGGGAGCTGAGGCTCAGGCTTTGGAGGTCGGATCCCAGGGAGAGGACTGGGGATGGCTGCGTGAACACAGCCTGAAGGGGTTAGTGCGCCACAGCAAGCCGGGAGGGAGTCCGGGAAAAAGTCTGGAGCTGCCTAAGAGGCAAGAGACTTTTTCTTACCTCTTTGTTTCGGGGTGCGTGAGGAGAGAGGATTCAGAGTGCCGCTTAAAGGAGCTCCAGAGACGGGCGTGAGCCGTGGCTATCAGCGCGGACAACAGAGACTGGCATGAGACGCTAAGGCTACTGCAGCCACCAAGAAGCCTGTGGGCGAGTACAGGTCACTATCCACACCTCCCCTCCCAGAGCCTGTGCAGCCCGCCACAGCCAGGGTCCCGTGATCCAGAGACAACTTCCCTGGAAGAACGCACGGCACACCTCAGGCTGGTGCAATGTCACGCTGGCCTCTGCCGCCGCAGGCTCGCTCCGCACTCCGTACCCCTCCCTCCCACCAGCCTGAGTGAGCCAGAGCCCCCGAATCAGCTGCTCCTTTAACCCCATCCTGTCTGGGTGGGGAACAGACGCCCTCAGGTGAACTACACACAGAGGCGGAGCCAAATCCAAAGCTGAACCCCAGGAGCTGTGCGAACAAAGAAGAGAAAGGGAAATCCCTCCCAGCAGCCTCAGGAGCAGTGGATTAAATCTCCACAATCAACTTGATGTACCCTGCATCTCTGGAACACCTGAATAGACAATGAATCAACCCAAATTGAGGACGTGGACTTTGGTAGCAATGATTTTTTTTTTTTCACGTTTTCTCTTTTTGTGAATGTGTATGTGTCTGCTTCTGTGTGTGATTTTGTCTGTATAGCTTTGCTTTTACCATTTGTCTTAGCATTCAACTTGTCCATCTTTTTTTTTGTTAGTATAGTTTTTAGCGATTATTATTGTTGGTGGAATTGTTTTTTGCTTTGGTTGCTCTCTTCTTTCTTTTTCTTTTAATTACTTTAAAAATTTTTTAATAATTATTTTTTATTTTAATAACTTTATTTTATTTCTATTTATTTATTTTTTCTTTCTTTTTTTCTCCCTTTTATTCTGATCTGTGTGGATGACAGGCTTTTTGTGCTCTGGCCGTGCGTCAGGCCTGTGCCTCTGAGGTGGGAGAGCCAAGTTCAGGAGATTGGTCCACCAGAGGCCTCCCAGCTTCACATAATACCAGCTGGCGAAAATCTCCCAGAGATCTCCATCTCAACGCCAAGACCCAGCTCCACTCAACGACCAGCAAGCTACAGTGCTGGACACCCTATGCCAAGCAACAAGCAAGACAGGAACACAACCCCATTAGCAGAGAAGCTACCTAAAATCATAATAAGGTCACAGACACCCCAAAACACATCACCAGATGTGGACCTGCCCACCAGAAAGACATGAGCCAGCCTCATCCACCAGAACACAGGCACTAGTCCCCTCCACCAGGAAGCCTACACAACCCACTGAACCAACCTTAGCCACTGGGGGCACACACCAAAAACAACGGGAACTATGAACCTGCAGCCTGTGAAAAGGAGACCCCCAAACACAGTAAGTTAAGCAAAATGAGAAGACAGAGAAACACACAGCAGATGAAGGAGCAAGGTAAAAACCCACCACACCTAACAAATGAAGAGTAAATAGGCAGTGTACCTGAAAAAGAATTCAGAATAATGGTAGTAAAGACGATGCAAAATCTTGGAAATAGAATGGAGAAAACACAACAAATGTTTAACAAGGACCTAGAAGAACTAAAGAGCAAACAAACAATGATGAACAACACAATAAATGAAATTAAAAATTCTCTAGAAGGAACCAATAGCAGAATAACTGACGCAGAAGAACGGGTAAGTGACCTGGAAGATAAAATAGTGGAAATAACTACTGCAGAGCAGAATAAAGAAAAAAGAATGAAAACAATTGAGGACAGTCTCAGAGACCTCTGGGACAACATTAAACACACCAACATTCAAATTATAGGGGTCCCAGAAGAAGAAGAGAAAAAGAAAGGAACTGAGAAAATATTCGAAGAGATTATAGTTGAAAATTTCCCTAATATGGGAAAGGAAATAGTTAAACAAGTCCAGGAAGCACAGAGAGTCCCATAGAGGATAAATTCAAGGAGAAACACACCAAGACACATATTAATTGAACTCTCAAAAATTAAATACAAAGAAAAAATATTAAAAGCAGCAAGGGAAAGACAACAAATAACATACAAGGGAATCCTCATAAGGTTAACAGCTGATTTTTCAGCAGAAACTCTGCAAGTCAGAGGGAGTGGAAGGGCATATTTAAAGTGAGGAAAGGGAAAAACCTACAACCAAGATTACTCTACCCAGCAAGGATCTCATTCAGATTTGATGGAGAAATTAAAAACTTTAGAGACAAGCAAAAGGTAAGAGAATTCAGCACCACAAAAGCAACTTTACAACAAATGCTAAAGGAAATTCTCTAGGCAGGAAACACAAGAGAAGGAAAAGACCTACAATAGCAAACCCAAACCAATTAAGAAAATGGTAACAGGAACTTACATATCGATAATTACCTTAAATGTAAATGGATTAAATGCTCCAACCAAAAGACATAAACTGGTTGAACGGATACAAAAAAAGACCCGTATATATGCTGTCTACAAGAGACCCACTTCAGACCTAGGGACACATACAGACTGAAAGTGAGGGGATGGAAAAAGATATTCCATGAAAACGGAAATCAAAAGAAAGCTGGAGTAGCAATTCTCCTATCAGACAAAATACACTTTAAAATAAAGACTATTATGAGAGACAGAGAAGGACACTACATAATGATCAAGGGATCAATCCAAGAATGAGTTATAGCGATTGTAAATATTTATGCACTCAACATAGGAGCACTTCAATACATAAGGCAAGTACTAACAGCCATAAAAGGGGAAATCGACAGTAACACAATCATAGTAGGGAACTTTAACACCCCACTTTCACCAATGGACAGGTCATACAAAATGGAAATAAATAAGGAAACACAAGCTTTAAATGATACATTAAACAAGATGGACTTAATTCATATTTATAGGACATTCCATCCAAAAACAACAGAATACACTTTCTTCTCAAGTGCTCATGGAACATTCTCCAGGATAGATCATATCTTGGGTCACAAATCAAGCCTTGGTAAATTTAAGAAAATTGAAATCATATCAAGTATATCTTCTGACCACAATGCTATGAGAGTAGATATCAGTTACAGGAAAAAATTGTAAAAAAAATACAAACACATGGAGGCTAAACAATACACTACTAAATAACCAACAGATCACTGAAGAAATCAATGAAGAAATCAGAAAATACCTAGACACAAATGACAATGAAAACACGACGACCCAAAACCTATGGGATGCAGCAAAAGCAGTTCTAAGCGGGAAGTTTATAGCAATATAATCCTACCTTAAGAAACAAGAAACATCACAAATAAACAGCCTAACCTCACACCTAAAGCAATTAGAGAGAGAAGAACAAGAAAACCCCAAAGTTAGCAGAAGGAAAGAAATCATAAAGATCAGATCCGAAATAAATGAAAAAGAGATGAAGGAAACGATAGCAAAGATCAATAAAACTAAAAGCTGGTTCTTTGAGAAGATAAACGAAATTGATAAACCATTAGCCAGACTCATCAAGAAAAAAAGGGAGAAAACTCAAATCAATAGAATTAAAAATGAAAAACAAGAAGTAACAGCTGACATTGCAAAAATACAGAGGAGTATGAGTGATTACTACAAGCAACTATATGCAAATAAAATGGACAACCTGGAAGAAATGGACAAATTCTTAGAAAAGCACAACCTTCCAAGACAGAACCAGGAAGAAATAGAAAATATGAACAGATCAATCACAAGCACTGAAATTGAAACTGTGATTAAAAATCTTCCAACAAACAAAAGCCCAGGACCAGATGGCTTCACAGGTGAATTTTATCAAACATTTAGAGAAGAGCTAACACCTATCCTTCTCAAACTCTTCCAAAATATAGCAGAGGGAGGAACACTCCCAAACTCATTCTACGAGGCCTCCATCACCCTGATACCAAAACCAGACAAAGATGTCACAAAGAAAGAAAACTACAGGCCAATATCACTGATGAACATGCATGTAAAAATCCTCAACAAAATACTAGCAAACAAAATCGAACAGCATATTAAAAGGATCATACACCATGATCAAGTGGGGTTTATTCCAGGAATGCAAGGATTCTTCAATATATGCAAATCAATCGATGTGATACACCATATTAACAAACTGAAGGAGAAAAATCATTTGATCATCTCAATAGATGCAGAAAAAGCTTTTGACAAAATTCAACACCCATTTATGATAAAAACCCTCCAGAAAGTAGGCATAGAGGGAACTTACCTCAACTTAATAAAGGCCATATATGACAAACCCACAGCCAACATCATTCTCAATGGTGAAAAACTGAAAGCATTTCCACTAAGATCAGGAAGAAGACAAGGTTGCCCACACTCACCACTATTATTCAACTTACTTTTGGAAGTTTTAGCCACAGCAGTCAGAGAAGAAAAATAAATAAAAGGAATCCAAATTGGAAAAGAAGAAGTAAGACTGTCATTGTTTGCAGATGACATGATACTATACATAGAGAACCCTAAAGATGCTACCAGTAAACTACTAGCACTAATCAATGAATTTGGTAAAGTAGTAGGATATCAAATTAATGCACAGAAATCTCTTGCATTCCTATACACTAATGATGAAAAATCTGAAAGAGAAATTAAGGAAGAACTCCCATTTACCACTGCAACAAAAGGAATAAAACACCTAGGAATAAACCTACCTAGGGAGACAAAAGACCTGTATGCAGGAAACTATAAGACACTGATGAAAGAAATTAAAGATGATACCAACAGTTGGAGAGATATACCATGTTCTTGGATTGGAAGAATCAACATTGTGAAAATGACTCTACTACCCAAAGCAATCTACAGATTCAATGCAATCCCTGTCAAACTACCATTGGCATTTTTCACAGAACTAGAACAAAAAATTTCACAATTTGTATGGAAACACAAAAGACCCTGAATAGCCAAAGCAACCTTGAGAAAGAAAAATGGAGCTGGAGGAATCAGGCTCCCTGACATCAGACCATACTACAAAGCTACAGTAGTCAAGACAATATGGTACTGGCACAAAAACAGAAACATAGATAGAAAGCCCAGAGATAAACCCACACACCTATGGTCACCTTAACTTTGATAAAGGAGGCAAGAATATACAATGGAGACAAGACAGCCTCTTCAATAAGTGGTGCTGGGAAAAGTGGACAGCTACATGTAAAAGAACGAAATTAGAACACTCCCTAACATCATACACAAAAATAAACTCAAAATGGATTAAAAACCTAAATATAAGGCTGAACACTATAAAACTCCTGGGGGAAAATATAGGAAGAACACTCTTTGACATAAATCACAGCAAGATCTTTTTTGATCCACCTCGTAGAGTAATGGAAATAAAAACAAAAATAAACAAATGGGACCTAATGAAACTTCAAAGCTTTTGCACAGCAAAGGAAACCATAAACAAGACCAAAAGACAACCCTCAGAATGGGAGAAAATAGTTGCAAATGAAGGAAGTGACAAAGGATTAATCTCCAAAATGTCTAAACAGCTCATGCAGGTCAATATTAAAAAAACCAGTCAACCCAATCCAAAAATGGGCAGAAGACCTAAATAGACATTTCTCCAAAGAAGACATGCAGACGGCCAAGATGCACATGAAAAGCTGCTCAACATCACTAATTATTAGAGAAATGCAAGTCAAAACTACATTGAGTTATCACCTCACACCAGTTAGAATGGGCATCATCAGAAAATCTACAAACAACAAATGCTGGAGAAGGTGTGGAGAAAAGGGAACCCTCTTGCACTGTTGGTGGGAATGTAAACTGATACAGCCACTATGGAGAACAGTATGGAGGTTCCTTAAAAAACTAAAAATAGAATTACCATATGATCCAGCAATCCCACTACTGGGCATATACCCAGAGAAAACCATAATTCAAAACGACACATGCACCCCAATGTTCATTGCAGCACTATTTACAATAGCCAGGTCATGGAAGCAACCTAAATGCCCATCGACAGACAAATGGATAAAGAAGTTGTGGTACATACATACAATGGAATATTACTCAGCCATAAAAAGGAACGAAATTGGGTCATTTGTTGAGATGTGGATGGATCTAGAGACTGTCATCCAGAGTGAAGTAAGTCAGAAAGAGAAAAACAAATATCGTATATTAATGCATGTATGTGGAACCTAGAAAAATGGTATAGATGAACCAATTTGCAGGCAGAAGTTGAGACACAGATGTAGAGAACAAACGTATGGACACCAAGCGGGGCAAGCCACGGGGGTGGTGGTGTGCTGAATTGGGCGATTGTGATGGACATGTATACACTGATGTGTATAAAATTGATGACTAATAAGAACCTACAGTATAAAAAAGTAAATAAAATAAAATTCAAAAATTAAAACAAAGAAATAAACAAAAAAACTGAAAAATAAATAAATAAAAGAACTACCATACGACCCAGCAGTCCCCTAGTGGGCATATACTGAGAAAACCATAATTCAAAAAGATTCATGTACCACAATATTTATTGCAGCTCTATTTAAAACAGCCAGGACATGGAAGCAACCTAAGTGTCCATCAACAGATGAATGGATAAAGAAGATGTGGCACATATATACAATGGAATATTACTCAGCCATAAAAAGAAACGAAATTGAGTTATTTGTAGTGAGGTGGATGGACCTACAGTCTGTCATACAGAGTGAAGTAAGTCAGAAAGAGAAAATCAAATACCGTATGCTAACACATATATATGGAATCTAAGAAAAAAAAAAAATGGTCATGAAGAACCTAGGGGCAAGACGGGAATAAAGACACAGACCTACTAGAGAACGGACTTGAGGACATGGGGAGGAGGAAGGGTAAGCTGTGACAAAGTGAGAGAGTGGCATGGATATATATACACTACCAAACATAAAATAGATAGCTAGTGGGAAGCAGCTGCATAGCACAGGGAGATCAGCTCGGTGCTTTGTGACCACCTAGAGGGGTGGGATAAGGAGGGTGGGAGGGAGGGAGACACAAGAGGGAAGAGATATGGGGATATATGTATATGTATAGCTGATTTACTTTGTTATAAAGCAGAAACTAACACACCATTGTAAAGCAATTATACTCCAATAAAGATGTTTAAAAAAAAAGAATGGCTAAAGGGAGTTCTCTAAAAAGAAAGGAAATAAAGAAAGAATGAAACTTGTACATCAGGAAGGAAGGAAAAACATGGTCAGTAAAAATATGGATAAATACATTAGAGTTTTGTTCTCCTCTTGGGTTTTCTAAAGTACATTTGATGGTTGAAAGAAAAATTATGACTGCTGATTCGGTTCTAAATATATGTAGAGGAAATATTTAGACAAGTATATCATAAATGGGGGAGAGCACATTGACATAAAGAGATCTATAAGAGGTGGGCTTTGTACCAGGAAAGCAATAGTTTTCCTGACCACCCCCATGGCCCCAGCAGATTTCTCATGTTATCTCACGGGTAAGAATTCTACCACCCTGGCCATAGAGGCAAAGGAATCTGGAAAGTAAGTTCTTTTAGCTGGGCACACAGATTTTATTAGAAAAGAAAAAGGGAAGAATAACTATTTCATGGGCCACAAGCAGTGTCTGATAGTAACTCTGAGAGTCAATGAAAAGAATTATATACGATGCTATTTTTAAAATGCTTAACACAGGGCTTAGCCCATATTAACTGTTTTAATAAATGTTTCTTTCCCTTTTTCATGGAAGCACACAAAAATAGCACAATATAATATTTCAGATACCTAGAGTTGTTATATAGTAGTAGATCTAGTTTTTCATTGCCAAGAATCATTTCTGATCTTTTCACAACGACATCAACGGCTTTCATGTACTTACTATCTTACTGGCTGAACATGTGAAATAAAAGTTGACAGTTCAACAGTAAACAGTGGGTAATGATGTAGAACCATGGGTTCAGTAAGTTTAGAAAACATACAGCAAATGGCCAATATCAATCAATATATACATATACTGGACCTAGGAAAAGGCAGTGGTAATGCAGCAGTGAATAACCCCTGATTTTTCAATTAGAAGAAAAATAGAGAGGCTTCCCTCCAATAAAGTAAAACATACCCACCCGTACTCCTCCCCTAGGTATACACTGTGATTTCCTGTATCTACACTCCTCTCCCAAACCATACTGAAATATCTTACTTCAGGGAATGAAGGAAAATCATAACTGTTGTAAGCCTAATTCTGGAGCATGGAACCTAGGGCATTCTGTAGGTTTCTGTGTCTGTTCCCTGTCCTTCCCACATCACTTCCTAAAGGAATTCCTTCTTATAAAAATTGTGGCCAAGCCTACATTCCAGGTGTTCTGAATTACTGCAGGAATACACCCCTGAAACTGTAGGGCCTCTACACTACATGGGTATTGGTTTGGAATATGCAAAACATTATTTATTTTTATGTTTTGGGTGAGGTATCAAGTTGAAATTCAACGAATCCTATAATATCAGACACTGTTGGATGTTCACCCAGTACACATTCCTTAATTTTTTTTCTCTTGACATAACTACAGCATTGTTCAGTTAGCCACATACTCAGTTTGGAGCCTGGTTAATTTCAAGGTAATTCTCTGTCCCTCACCAGTTACTGGTTCAGAAACAGGTGTAGGACTCAACTTAGGCCAATGAGGCTTCAGAACGTTTCTGTGAAAATCCTCTTGCTGCTAAGAAAGATAATCTCCCTTTGTCTTCTTGGCATTGCCTTTCTGGGGACGGGGGCTCCCTGAAACCGCTTCAATCATCTTTTAATGAGTCAGGAGATCTAACCAACACAGGAAGATGGGGGAAAAAAAAGTCTTTGATGGCAATGTTGAGTCATTCACGCCTACAAACCTAAAGTCTGTCTTACCTTCAACTTCCAACTATACGAAAACATAACTTTTCTTATTTTTAATTCCTCTTTGAATTATCATTGTAATCTGAAGATTCTTAATTGATACGTCTAGAAAAACCAAAATGGTAAAAATTAAGTATTCAGGGAAAAAATAATTTTGGGTAACTGGAAATCAACCAGAAAATCAAACCAACTAAATAATTAATTTTCACTCTGGTTCTAATAATTAGTTCCAAATTGTATTAGCTTCCTCACACTGGGAGGCACAGCGGAGTTAATATGGTTTACTCTCAATTTATGTATTATATATATATATATTTATTTATTTGCCCAGATATTGCAGGGCCTTAGAGTATCTTTTATAAATGTGGAAATAGGTGATCCTGGTGACACTTAAGCCACCAGGGACTATATAATGTACTGTGGCTTTACCAATACCTGGGTGAACCTTTTCCTTCTAAATTATTTCCTTATATCTTTGATTTTTATCATTATATATTTCCTGTTCCTTAAAGCTTAAAATCCAAGGATTTCAGCTTAGTGAGAATTGTGTTGGCTGCATCTAGTTAACTCATACATTCTCAGCGGCAAAGGAGCATAGCAAATGCTAAAAGCAAAAGCACCTATATATTTTTGCTAAGGAAGCTATTGATTAAAGGCCATTAATCTCATCACATACACAGAAACCAAGAGAAGGAGAGAGAGAAAAAAAAGAAAATATGTTTGGTATATGTACATCTGGCAGATCAAAGAGAAGAGTGGATTATTTAGCATGGCACAAGTGGAAATTAAGGTACATTTTGACTAGAAATGAAGAAAATGCTTCCTGGCGGTAAAGTAACTGGATTATAAAATCACATCCCAAGAGAGATAGAAGGCACTTTATCTTGGATCATTTGCAAAGGTGTAAACACACAGTGAAAATATTTTGAAAAGTCCCCATTATGGAAATAATTTCTTTCGTGGAGTTGTTTTAATGTGGCTCAGTGATTCTGTCCTTTCTTTCTCTTTGAAATAAACTGGTGAAAACAGCAAAAGAAAAACAGTCTTAGTAAAGACATTAAGCAATACGTATGTGCTGTGTAATTGCAGTGAACGTGCACATTTTCAAAAATTTTAAATCATTAACAGTGATCCATGGGATGAGAAATTTCTAGGGGCTGGAAAGAAGAACAGAAGTCATTCAGCCCCTCACTGGACAGATAGTAGCTATCATTTACTTAGCACCTACTCTATGCCAGACACTATACATTATTTTTAAATCAGTGCCACCCATTCCTGTAAAGCAGGCCTTATTATCTTCCTCCAAAGAAGAGAAAATTGGACTCAGAGAGTTGAAATATCCACCCGCAATCACACAGCTGTTGAGTCAGGATGTTAATCCAGTTGGTCTGGCTTACAGTTGGGAAGAAGCACAAAGCTTTCCTTCCACTAAAGCACATTTCTCAGGAGGCAAAGATCCTGAGGCCCAGCGGGCGACGCACCTGGGGCCAAGCCTTGCAGCTGGTTGATGACAGGCAGTCACCCTCCTCAGGTCTCCTCCTCCTCCTTATTCCAGTACTCTTCATTTGCATGTTACCTGAACGAACCACCTTGGTTAACAACTAGGTTCTAAGGGCTGGGTAATTAGGGGCAGGCCAAACCTGTGTCTGCTTCTCTGGTTAGTGACAATTAAATTGCTTTTCAAAAAATGTGCCTCCTTGTGAGTACCTTCTCTATATGTCTTATTTTCCTCCTTCCTGTAATGTCCTTTTATGACAGTTAAAGCCTTAGAAATATAAAACCTTAGAAATTGTTGGTAAGGTTCTGCTCTTCCCAGCTACTCATTTGTCACTTCTCCTGATAAAGTGCGATCCATTTGATTTCCTTAATCTGGCTTCTTATATTCCTCTACCCACCTCATATACATAGCCCCCCCATAATCCCTTTTCCTAACTGCAAATTCCTCACATTCCTACCATTGGCATGCACTCTGCTTTCTCCCATGTTGAGTAGTCCCCGTCTCTGCCCAGAGCTCTGTTGGCAAAGTCTTTTATGTCAAAACTAGTCTGACTTCTCTTTTGAGAAGCCGGACTTCCTTCCTGTGATCCATGAAAGGTCGGTCAGTCCTCATACTTGCTCGGTGGGGAGGCTAGCGATATTCTTGCTTACAAATGTAAAACAGCCACTGGCTAAATACTGGGTTTAAGTGACCTGGTTTACAACTTTGACTTCCAGCCACCCAGTCACAAGCCAAGCTGTCCGTGGCAGGCACTAAGCACAGTGTTTAAGAAACAATAGCAATCCAAGAATAATGCTACTCACAAAATCTATGCAAAGCTAAAGGGGACTCTTTCTTGAGTCTCCTTCCTTTCCAACTTTTGCCCTTTCCTTTCCCTTTCCTTTTGCTCTTTCCCATCCCTTTAAAGACAACATTCAATGATAGGGCTGTCCCTTTCAATTGCAAATGAAACCCTAGCTCTCTAAACACAAGTTCCTTCTTGGCAGGCTTTGCAAAAGGACATTTAAAAGCCGGATTCAAAGTGGCAGAGGGTTTCAAATTCTGGAGACATCACAAAACGATTCCTTATTGGTAACAACTGGTAAAACCTGAGGCAGAAGAAGCCAGACCGCCCCCTTCCGGATGGTCCTGTGGAAAATGCTCTCTGAGCTTCTCTTTCAAAATAACGTGTTTTACAAAGGTGGTGAAAATGGCTGCCTCTCTGAATCTTGTAATATCCTCTTGGTTTTAATGGGCACCCAACTTGAGGCTATCTGGATGAAAAGAACAGAGAAGGGGAACTGGAAGAAAACCTGTTTTAAAAAGATATGGAAGTTTGAAAAGCACAACAGCCTTTGACACATTTTGCCCATGAGCAATGAAACAGGTTACCCACTGGGGCTAAGTGGCAAAAGTACATGAAGAACACACCCACACACACACACAATACATAGCAAAGTACAACCAAATACCCAGGGCAGGAATACTGCACAGAAGGCTTCGTTCTAAAGGGGTTGTTTTGAGAAGGAATGTTCTTCTCTGTCATGAACTGGAATTCACTGCACAAGCACAATGCTCTCTTCAAAGATTCTGGCACATAAACAGATAGCAGGAGCCGTCCAAAAATCCTTGATAAACATACACAGCCTTTCGCACAGTGGCTGGGAGCAAAGTGCTTTGCAGTATGAATGAACTTTTTTGACCTCAGAAAAAATGCTTCCTTGCCCAGTGGTTAACTCCAGAAACTAGAGTCCATTATAGTCTCTGATGTCTGACGGTATTTAGGTGGACAATATATGGTGGTTTGACAACGGCCAACGTTCAATATTGATTTTTTGTCCCTTTTAAGTTACTATTAATAACAAAATGACAAATCAAAACCAATATAACATTACAACCTCTAGAAAGTAATTCTTTGGAAAAGCTAAGCTAAACCTAATTTTTTTGGGAAAAAAAGAAAAAAGAGCGAGCCCAAATATAAACATAAAATACATGCGCCTTATTCAAGAAAAGCAGGGCTCCATGCAGAAAGGCTATTCTCTTGATACAGCCACTTGAATCATTAATGTTGAAGATGTGTACATTTTTCAAAGCCATATTTCTGAGTGAAACTCAATATTGACAGTGCATCCAGAACTGTGGTGTCTTTGTCAGGCAACAATATTATAAGGGGGCTAGAGGAAATTCAGTGGCAGGTAATATAGAAGTCTGTACCTATAAATCACCTCAGTACTCTGAAGATTGCTACGATCATCCTCACTTCATCTCTGTTGAAATCCATTCTCTATAGTTCATCCTCTATCAAGCTGAAGGCTGATTTAGTAGGTATTCTGGCATTCGAAAGATGGTGAGGGTCGTGTAGGAAGAAAACTAGAATTTCATGAATATTAAAACACTCCTGGTACTTCCTCTTGCATTCAGCTTTGAACAAAGCTGAGATAAGGTTTTTTTGTTTGTTTTCTTGTCTACTGGTTTGTTTGAAGAATTTCTGTATAAATCCAGCAACCGATATTTCTCCATTTACTTAAAAAGATATTTATTGAGTACAAAAACATATACCAGGCACACAGCATAGTAGAGGCTGCTAATATTAATATAAGGTTGCATAAACTTTCAGTTATAAAATAAGCAATGAGGATGTACAGTATAGCAACTATAGTTAATAGTATTCTATATTTGAAAGTTACTAAGAGAGTAAATCTTAAAAGTTCTTATCACAAGAAAAAAATTTGTAACTGTGTATGGTGACTGACATTAACTAGACTTAATGTGGTGATCATTTCACGATACATACAAATATTGAATCATGTTGTACACCTGAAGTTAATATGTTATATGTCAATTATACCTCGATAAAAAAAAAAGACAGCTATAGGACCTGTCCTCATGGAGCTTGCATTCTAGTGGGAGAGACAAAAACAAGCACAAACACATGAATGAATGAATGAATTCAAACTGTGATCACTGTTAGGAAGTCACTGATCCAATTAGGGGCTGAGTTATAGAATGGGGAGGGGGAAATGTGACATATGCTATGGGCAAGGAAGGGTTTTTTAAGAAGGCAATCCTTTCATGGCTATCAAAGAAAGAACATAGAGGTAGTCCTGCAAAGTGTTGGAGAGAATAATATACCAGACAAAGAAGAGATGTGGAAAGGTCCTGAAACAAGAAAAGAGTTCATAACAAAATACAAAAATGCAAGAAAAAAACCCCCAAAAACCCCACAACCAACCAAACCAAAAACCACACAAATACGGCCAGCACATAGCTGGCTAGAGATAAATAGCTTGAGAGGATAGAGACAAAAGTAGAGACCAGATTAGTCTATGCTGTAGGCTGCGATTCAATAGGATGGACATCTGGATGAGTATCAGCCTTGGAGTTTCAGAATGACATATGCGGGGGGGTGGGGTGGGCGGGGAGGGTTCCAATGGCTCAACAGGGCACACTGATGGGAGTAAGGGGATGAGTGACACTCTTATGGCTACACGGTCAAAATACTGGCATCTAGCCACATATATTAAGACAGAACTGAGTGGATTTGGTGACTTAAAAGCTACTGATCTTTTTATTGTACCTGTTCCTTTACAGAAAAATTTCAAAACAGCAAAGAGTAGAATGTTAGACTTGGGAGTAACCCAGACATCATCTGTTCCCTTAGGTTACAAGGGAAAAATTGAGGCTGAGTGATGTCAAACGACGGAGGCAGGACTGAAAATTAAATCAACCATGCCTCTCCCCACCCCAGTAAAGTATTTTAGGGTGTGTGGCTAAGATATGTGGCTAAAACGGAATGTATGGAGGTGAACAGAGCAGAGGAAGTGGGAGGCTACGGTTCAGGGTATTAGAAGAATCATTAACGGAAAGCTGATGGACAAATCTTCATGTAGCTTTGGTTACAAGAGAGTGAAAGGAAACAACCTACATTTCCATCAATAGGAGATAAATCAAGAAAAGTAGGTAAATTCTTAGGATGGGATATTTTGTGGCCATTCAATGTGTTATTTGTGAAGAGGTTTTGCTGATGGTTGAAACTGCTTATGATAAAAATGAGAAAAGCAGGATATAAAAATATAGATATAAATTATGAAATGTGTTGTCACCCATACAATGTAAAAAAGGCTAGACATACATTTGGAAAATATAATATTTTACTATTCTACCTGTTTTGATACTCAATTATTATGTTCCAGTTGTGTTAAGTCCATGTATTATCTTATTAATCCCCATCAAAAACTAAGAAGAGGGCTTCCCTGGTGGCGCAGTGGTTGAGAGTCCGCCTGCCGATGCAGGGGACACGGGTTCGTGCCCCGGTCCAGGAAGATCCCACATGTCGCGGAGCGGCTGGGCCCGTGAGCCCATGGCCGCTGAGCCTGCGCGTCCAGAGCCTGTGCTCCGCAGCGGGAGAGACCACAACAGTGAGAGGCCCACGTACCGCAAAAAAAAAAAAAAAAAAAAACCTAAGAAGAAGGCATTATGACTGAACACATGAGTAAACTGAGGCTTAAGAAGGTTTAATGAGTCACTTGAGGTCACAAGGCTAGAAAGATGCTGAGCCAGGTGAAAAATTATGTACTACTATATTCTAAATCATTTTTAAGATGAGAAATCAGATAGTACTATCTTTTAACTTATCTTTTTCTTTTCTGTGTTTTCCAACTTTACACTGTGGAAATAAACTGCATTGTAATTTAAAAAATAAATTGGGTAACAAGTCAACTAAAAAGATATAATTGCAACTTGTGCTTCATTGGTGATCTGATTTTTCCCTCTCCTCTGTGGTTTTCAAATACTTCTTGATAGCTGGCTTTCTAGTCTGTTTTCAATTCATTAAGTGCTCATTTAGCACTTACTATGTTGCTAGTATTATTGATTCTATTTACCCTCAGAACCACTGGGCATGAGCTACTGAAAACACAAGTTCCCTTTCAGTACAATTACCCTAGTGCGAAGGAAATGACTTCCTCTGCTTTCACTTGCTCCTATTTGTTAAATCTGGGTCGCCAGAGGGTTTGCACAATTGGAATTCACTTTCTCCTTACTTGCCCTCAGCGAATTCCTTATATTTGCAAGAAAATATTTCATAATTTCAATGCACTCTTACCCCATAATATTCTCATCTCTGCCCAGGAAATGAGAAGTATTTTGAGACCCAGAAGCTGCCAACCTGAGTTGTGTTGGAAACATTAAATGCCTCTTCTTTCTACTCTTACCAACCTCTAGCTTTTCTCTAACTATTGATTGGGGAAGCAACAGTTTGCAAAGCTTTTTAATCTTTTCTTTCTGTGTGATGGCTTTACCAATGTCTTCAAAACAGTTTTCAACAAATATTTTACTTCAATAAAATGTCTTAAAAATGTGATAATTTTTCTGAATTTATGGCACTACTCTGGCTTTGATTATTTTGTTTGTTGTTGTTTTTTGTAGTGTTCTAACCTAAAAAGAAGAAACTAAAAATGACTGCTTTAATTTTATGTACTCTAAAAATTTCGTCAAACATAAACGTTTATTAACCTAGAATATCAAAATTCTTAAATGGAAGACTTTTTAAAGAAATTTTCTAAAGACATTTGCTATGTATTTCAAAATCATGGAATCATGTAAATAATAATAACCATAACAAAACTAACAATGCCTGAGGCATTACTACATGCTAGATATTGTGTTAATTTTTTTATTTAAAATTTTTTTTTCGGGGCTTCCCTGGTGGCGCAGTGGTTGAGAGTCCGCCTGCCAATGCAGGGGACACGGGTTCATGCCCCGGTCCGGGAGGATCCCCCATGCCGCAGAGCGGCTGGGCCTGTGAGCCATGGCCGCTGAGCCTGCATGTCCCAAGCCTGTGCTCCGCAACGGGAGAGGCCACAGAAGTGAGAGGCCCGCGTACCGAAAAAAAAAAAAAAATTTCAAACATCTTTACTGGAGTATAATTGCTTTACAATGGTGTGTTAGTTGCTGCTGTATAACAAAGTGAATCAGCTATACATATACATATATCCCCATATCCCCTCCCTCTTGCATCTCCCTCCCACCCTCCCTATCCCACCCCTCTAGGTGGTCACAAAGCAGCCAGCTGATCTTCCTGTGCTATATGGCTGCTTCCCACTAGCTATCTACTTTACATTTGCTAATGTATATATTAGTCCGTGCCACTCTCTCACTGTGTTAATTTTTTTTAATGAAAATATTATTTATTTCATTTAACCCTCCAAACAAGTTTTGAGTTAGGTGTTATTACTGACTGTTATACCGATGAGCAGGCTATAAGAGGCTATGTAACTTGTGTAGGGACACACAACCAGTAAATAGCAAAACTAGGATTTAAGCCCAGATCATTCTCACTTGAAGGCATATCTTTCAATAACCATAATATCCTGCATGGTTAAATTACATCTGCCCAATGAAGTGGTATTTATGTTCATTCATTTTTAAATAAAACCACAGCTTGGAAAGCTAGGAAAGTTTTATTAACATCCATGTCATTCAGTTCAGTTTGTTGAGTGTCCCTGTGTTAAAGGAAAGCTGCTTCCGAACTATTGTTCAAAGCCTATAAAACTAACAATGGAAGAAAAGAAACAGCAGATCTAATTTATTGACCACCGGTCCCTAAACACAAATTGACATTATCAAATCAATCGCCTAATTTTAATAAACCTTGTCTCCACATCCCTAATCAATAGTATAAATTTAGATTAGCTGTCGCATATTTTTACAAGAACAATCTGCAACATGTAAACCTTCGTCAGCATTATATGTGGTCCCATGGGAAGCATGCCTATATTGTAATGAATGCCAAATTGAAATGTTTTAAATTAACCATCACTTGAAAACATGCAATTTAAAGATCTCCATGCAGAACTTTAAGTATTAATAAAAATGACTACTCTTAATTCAGAGACCACCACTTGCCATGCTCCATCAGCACTGCACACACTTATTCTACTTAATCATCACCACAGTCGTATGAGATAGGTATTATCTCCAATTCAAGGCTGAAGAAACTGAGCCACATAGGGGCTAATCACTTGTTCAAAAACCCACAGATGTTAAAGGGTGCGCAGCCATTTAAATTAAGGTATGGGGACTGTAAGTGCTTATGTTCTTTCAACTAAACGAGATTGCCTACCTTTGCAAGCACTTGGCCTCTGTTTCATAAGGCTTCCAAATCTTAGCATTCATAGGCTGAGCTATCAAAAGGCAAGGTGGCCTTATCTAGAGTAAAGTGAAAGCTACAACTTAAGGTCTGTTTTTTCTATTTAAATTGCTTTGATACTTTTACTAAGGCTTTACATTAGCCTTCATGTATTTGCTGTTTATGCAATCACTATAAAGTCCTAATGGATGTGCGGTTACCAGAAATCCAATTATAAATTTTCTTTCAAACATTTAAATAGCAATAACTCATGGGCCTTTAAAAACTTCCTCCCTGATTAAGGAGTAGTTAAGTTCTCTGCACTGGGTAAGAGGAACATTGTTAGAATCTACCTGAAAATAGGTCATGGAAAGAAATATGAATGCTTCATCAATCCTCTGTCCCCTTCTGCGTAGGGTGTGATGTCGGGAATTTTTGTTTTGGTCGTCAGTTGTTACTAGTCTGATCAGAGACAAGTTGGTTAAGTTTGCTGAACTTCAGTTTCTCCATTTGAATAAAAGATAATGATAATAATGCGATTAATATATCACTTCTTTATATATTTTATTAATAATGAACGAGGTTATGTTAGTGAAAAGAGGTTTGTAAACACAAATGTGAATTAATGCTCCTAGAGATTATCACAAAATTCACCTGATCCTATCTCTCAATTTTACATACACAGACGCCCAGATAATTAAAAGAATTATGTAAGGACACAAAGTGACACTTCTAAACAACACGCTAGCTCTCTCATGCCAACTTTTATGGGACATTGCTCCCAAAGCAGCATATTTACAGGAGGCCTTATTGCACAACTCTAGAGGGCACCATTCATATTGTGAAATACAAGCGAGGCATGCCCTGAAGCACAGCTTGAAACTCCAAATAAATGGGGCCCTCAGAGTTGTGTTGCCAAGTGACATTGTTTAATAGCTTCATCTCAACTGGCTTTTTCCTTCCTCTTTCACATACTTATCAATAAGCTCACTGTCTGAGTATTTAGAAATTTCTGTTCATGTTAGTGATTACCCTTGCAACATCTTATTATTTTAAACTGAATAAAGGGGTCTGTGCTACACACCCTTTCCTCAAAACACATTGCCTTTGCATAGCTCTGCATTGTGGGGGGAAGCAAGGGGCTTCAAAACCATAATGAATCTACTGTTCTTCATATTAGCCTTGGCAAAATTAATGGATTTTTGACCATATATTGTCCTTAATTTTCCCGTTATTTGATATTGTCTATTTATGTTCTTTGGCTCTCAGAAATATTATACGAACTTGTATCATCCTTCTTGCATTTTCTTGACATCCTGAAAAGTTGTTTGTTCTCCAACAGCTTTTCTTTACTCTTCCAACGCATCAGTGTTGGTATCTCCCAAAGTTCAGTTCTAGGCTCTCAGTTCGTTCCCATCTTAACCAATGAATACCTTCCACTGCCAAGGTGAAGTCCTTGGGAATCAGAAAGACCTATGTTTTGAATCCCAGCTCTGCTATTGATTATGTATATCTTCTCTGAACAGACCTTGGACTCTCTGAGCTCTGTTCTGTCATTATCAGACAAGACTGATTATACTATCTCATAGAACTAATCTGAGGAATAAATATTATCATGTGTAAAAAGCACCATATGTCCTCACAAATTATAGTCCTATTGCAATAATTTCTATGTCATTGCCTTTTCACTGGAGTGTAAGTTCTTCGGGGCCTGGAGATTATTCCAGTCTTGATCACTATTGTATCCTCAGTGTCTAGAGTCTGCTGTCGCTATGTAGAAAGTGTAAAGTAAATGTCGACTGAATGCAAGCTGGCACCCACCTGGTACAGCTTCTGGGTAGTATTCTAATCAAACTAACCATGCTGGGAGCCAGAAGCAGTGCAAGCTATAGCATATCCATTAATTTCCATTTCTCAGAGAAGAAAAACTGTTAATTCAAATCAACACTTTATAAAATTCTCTTCCTCCTAATCTGTCATCTTCTCATGGCTCCCATTTCTTTCTCAACAATGTACCTTAAACTTCTCTGTAAACACTCATTCTTTTTCACTGCCCCACCCCTCCTGCCTCTTTTTCTCTCATTACTCATATTGTGCAGAAGTAGAGGAACTAGCAGCAAGCAGAAGAAGAGGAGCTCCAGAAGGCCAAGGACAGGATTCTTTTTAGCTGGCAAGGGGAGTAGGGGAAGAATGGCTGTGCATGCATTAATGGATTTTGCCTCTATGTCACCTATGTTTTGAATGAATAAATGAATGAATGCCATTGGCCAGGTCCCACCACCTCTTGTAGTCCTCTTTGCCTGTTAGTCTTCCTCACTCCCTATATCCAGCAAGTCCTGGACCATGTTCATTTTGAAATGCATTCTTTCAACTTTCCTTAATTGTAAATAACTGATTTATGATATTCACTCACATTCTGCAAGTGCTAATGAAAGAGAGGGTGCTACTGCAGCAGCTAAAGAGAAATGAGCTGGTGCAACGCTAGGGGACGGATATTAGATGAGAAAATGTTCATGTTTATTCTCCAGATAGAGACAATGAACGCGTTACAAAGCAATAGAAAGTGAGATCAGAATGAGGGACATCTCTGTCCCAAACTGAGCTTTGTGTGTACTCCCTAATCATTTCATGAAGTGCTACTCTTTGCCTTTTGATTTATAAGCTACTTGAGAACAGAGCTTTTATTAATTCCTTTGTTCCTTTTGCAACCATCAAGGTAGATGAGCAAAGAACTAAGCATATTGCAGGTTCTCAATAAATTGAAAAAGTGCCTTCAATTCATAAAATGTCACTTTCTTCAGACCTGTGCAAAACAGAATAATCCTTAAAAAGCTGAAGGAGTAACTAGATATAATATGTGCTGAGAGGACTGCTCTTAAAATATTGCATTGTCTTGCTTAGTTAAATTGCTCTATTATTTTAGCCCACCTACATCTGAAAAGCATGCTGCTAGGAAGTCTCATGATGACACCTGTAACATTAAAGAGGGAGTGTTAGTTTTTGGTGAAGAGTAGAATTTAGAGAATTTGACTAAAGCGCCACTAGCAAATCTAATGGAAAGATGGTAGACCCGAAATCAACCTTAGCTTCAACAATTATGAGCGGTGTGATTTGAAGCAAATCTTTTAATATTTATTTTTCAATATCTACATCTGACTTCATTTTGTAGGATATTAGAAATGAATATAAAACATTAAGGCAGTACCTGGCGTGGAGTACTTGCTAAAAATTTGGTTGTGCATCCTCCATAATAATATATAATTATCCAAGTCAAGCTGCCTGTCACTGCCATTCAATCTCCTTTAAAATATGTTCTTAATATTTTGACTGTTCACTTTGCATTCTGTCTATTCCTTGTCAGTTTTACCATTTACACCCTTCTAATTCACGCTGATGCTTTTCAAGTCTCGGCTTAGTCACCATTTGGATGCAACCTTTAGGTTACCTAACTGGGGCTCATAAATCAACTCCTCCTGGATTTCAATTTCTCAGCTTGGTTTTGGGTTACCCATTAAGGCTCATTCGGGTCTTGGCACAAAGTCAGTCGAAGGCAACATGCCTGAGGTGGAGCAGCTCCCCAGACACTGTGTTTCACCAGGTGTAGGAAGAAGGCTCAGCTCCGCTGGTTATCTTGCAAAACTGCGTTTGCTTCTGGCTGAGAGCAGACTGCCCTCCCCCGCCCCTTCACTTCATAACAGTGAGAACAAAGAAGCCTGCTCCTGTGAGAGACAAACTATTCAGCAGTGTTTGAGATGATTAAAAACGAGAAAAAGATTCCTTGTGGGTTTTGGCGGGGCTTTCTCCTCCCCCTCCTGATGGAAGGCAGAGAGCTTCAGTCAACATTCTGCTACTAGGCACGGGGTTTACAGCAATTCTGAACCAGGTCTAACCGAGCAAAACAAAGAATATTTTTCATACCTTGAATAACCTGAGGTGTGTTTTGGGGGTTGGGTAATCTCTTTCCCCGAAATGGAATGTGAAACTGGTGTTCGCCTTAACAAGTTCACAGAATGACTTCAGGGAAATCTCAAGTCTAATTTGTGTACTGATTTGTGTACATGTAAATATGTGGTTTTGAAAGTGGTTCTTTGCTGCTGCTGAGCCATCGATCAAGTTGCATTTTTAAGCTCGCTTTTGGAGTATTGTTTACTTGAGTGTTTCAAAAAGAGTATTTGGGAAGAGTGTAACCTTTTGAAATGTGGCCTTTGAGACTATTTTGGAAAGGTCCATGAAACCTGTTTGCACATTTTGGGGATATTCATTTCAGTCAAAAAGTGCTTACTGAGCATATACAATATCATCCGAAATGAATTATAAGGACATTATCAATAAGACTTTATGCTTATCTTGGGCTAATACCTTTTCTATTCTCTTTTGATTGCAAAGGAGTAAAAGAGTTGTATTTGTTTTCTAGGCTGATGTAACAAATTACCACAAACTTCATGGCTCAAAACAACACAAATGTATTCTCTCACAATTCTGGAGGCCAGAAGTCCGAATTCAAGGTGTTGACAGGGCTAAACTCCCTCCAGAGGCTCTTGGGGAGAATCTATTGCAAGCTATCTCCTAGCTTCTGGGAGCTGCCATCAATCGACCCTCGACATTCCTTGGCTCGTAGTTGCATTTCTCCAGTTTCTGACTCCTTATTTACATGGCCTTCTTTTCTGAGTATATCTTCTTTTTGGTGTGTCTATCTCCAACTCCCTCTTCCTTTCTTTTATGAGTATGTGTGATTGCATTTAAATTCCACTCAGATAATCCAGGATAAGCTCCTCTTCTCGATATTTCTAACTTAATCACATAAATTACCCCATGAGGTAAGATTCACTGTTTTGCCATAGAAAGTGATAACCTTAGGTTCTGTGGATTAGGATGTGGGCATGTCACATCTTTTGGGGGGGGGTCATTTTTCAGCCTAGCAGAGTTATTATCTCTCTGGCCTCTGAAGATTAGTGTCCATCCACGTGCAAAATATCCTCTCCCCATTCCCAAAAGTCTCAACTCATTACAGCACCAGCTGAAGTCCAAAATGTCATCTAAGCGTCTAAACATATCACCCCAAAGTTCCAAATCTCATCATTTAAATCATCTGAATCAGGTATGAATGCAACTCTGGGTATGATTCATCCTGGGGCAAAATTCCTTTCCCTCTGTGGACCTGTGAAACCTAGGAAAAAAGTTATCTGCCTCCAAAATACAATGGTGGGACAGGAATACGATAACAATCATAGATGTTCCCATTCTAGAAGGGAGAAAATGAAAGGAATAAAGGGATCATTGATCCCAAGAAAGTACAAGATCCAGCAGGCGAATTTCTTTGGGTTTCAAGGCCTGATAATAATTCTCTGTTGCTTGAAGCTACACCCGCTGGGCCTGCAGATCTGCATTCTGCACCCAACCTGCTCCCAACACTCTGTCCTTAGAATCATTACTCCTTTTTCTTGATGGGTTGTAGGTGTTTGCTCCTGTAAAGTCCCAGTCTGATAATTCTTCCTTCATTTTGTCTCATCTCTATCCGTTTCTTTCCAGTCAGGCTGTGTTTCTGCTTCTGCCAATATAATATTTTCAAAAACCCTGTGTGTCTTCCATGTATGTCATGGACTGTCAAACCATTAGGCAAGAATGTCTTCCACAGATCTTTCTTGGATAACACTATCTCTATTCCCAGCTTCTACTGAGATGGTTGAGGGCAGCCATGAATCACATACCTATAATGGCTTTATCAAATTGTTGTTCAATCACATCCTTGGCTTCCTTTCAAAAACATGATTTCCTAATAGTGAATCTCCCAATGTCGGCCTTTTTTTTTTTCTCAATTTGGATAGGCTATGAATTTCTGACATTATTAAATTCTGGTTCATTTCTCCTTAACAGTTCCTTTCTCAACTTATTTCCTTCCTTTTGGATTTTTACGATCAGCGGCAAGAAGAAATCAGGCTGCACCTTCAACATTTTGCTCAGAAATCTCCTCAGCTAACTATCCAAGCTTGTTGCTTGGAAGTCCTGCTTTTGACACAACTATTGGACACAATTCAGCCAAATTTTCTGTCACTATATAACAAGGCTACCCTTTCTTTCATTTTCCAATAACAAGTTCTTCATTTCCTCCTGAACCCATACCAGCAGTGCCTTTAGCATTCATGTTTCTGACAACATTCTATTTATGACAAGATATATGTAGTCTCTAAAACTATAGAAGATTTCTCTACCACACTCCTCACTTCCTTCTGAGCTCTCACAGGAATCTCCTTTAGTGTCCACAGTTCTGCCAACAGTTTGTTCAAGGAAATCTAGGCATTTGCTATCAAGTTTCTCCAAATTCTTCTAGCCTCTTATCCATTGTCCAATTTCAAAGTCATTTCCTCATTTTTAGGAATTTATTACAGCAGGTTATTAAAAAAATCTGTTTTAGTTTCTTATTGCCACTGTAACAAATTACCACACATTTGGTGGCGTAAAACAATAGAAATGTATTCTCTCCGAAATCCAAAATCAGTTTCACTGAGCTGAAATCAAGGTGTCAGCAGGGCTGAGCTCCTTCTAGTGGCTTTAGGGGATTATCTGTTTCTTGCCTTTTCAGCTCTGGTGGCTGCAGGGATTCCTCGGCTTGTGGACAAATCACTCCAATCTCCGTCTCCATCTTCAAATCACCTTCTTTTCTTCTGTCCCTTTTTTTTTTTCCTATGTGTCTATGTCCAAACTCCCTCTGCCTCTCTCTTATAAGGATACATGTGATTACATTTAGACTTACCTGGATAATCTAGGGTAAATGCCTCCTTTCAAGATCCTTAATCATATCGTTTGCCCTATAAAATAATATTTACTCCTTTGCCATACGAGGTAATATTCAAAAGTTCTAGGGATTAGGGCATGGACATATCTTTTTTCGGGGGAGCATATTTGGCATATACAACAGTTAACAATCCAATGATATCTTACTATGTGTCAGACACTGTGATAAACATTTTAAACTCTTATTTCATTTAGTCCTTGAAAATATGCTTTAAAGAATGTATTATTATCTCCATTTTAAAGATGAATACATTAAAATCAGAGACAGTAAAATATTTCCAGTCTCACAGTGGATTTGTGCCATTGAAGGTACAAAGACCTTATTCATACTGCTCTACCACCTCTATGTGGCTACTGTGCTTCAGTTTACATGTCAATGAAAAAAATTTTTTAAAAAGATACATATACCTAAAATAGTTACAGATTTCATCATACTCCAAGCCTGCTCCCCTTTACTGTGAATCCAGTACACTTTAAGAATAACCAGTAAATGGAATGACTCAACTGCAGGTGGACATATTATGGGGGTCGCAGTGATTCTTGGATTACAAATGTCCATTCATTCTCATTCTCTGCCCCACGTGAAACATTCATTGCTGCCTGATGGCTGTATTAAATTCAAGCAATGAGGAGGGTGCATACTGTGTGACTCAAAGCACTGCTTTGCTACCTGTTTCCAATCTGGTGAAAGATTTAGAGCTAGGAATCTACACACATGAAGAAACGAGTGTGGTCAACTGTCAGCATCCACGTCCATTAAACAAAAACAACTTGGTCTCAGTCTCTCTATGAGGAACTATGGGGAGAGACAAAGGGAAGATGAGGCAGTCCTGTCCTAAAAGAAAACAGTGGAAGCTCATGTTCATTAAACGTACATGCTAGAAAAATTATGGTGCTGGAAAAGACACACTGGAAAGTAGAAGGTCAAGTATCAGCAATGACCTGAGATGGAAGAAGCTACTTTGAAAAGTCAACAAAGACAGAACCTTGCATAGAAGCATGCAGCTAGGCAGACAGAAAAGAAGAAACAGACGTAGGTGATGGCAATGCTGACAATGCTGTACATATTTTTGTGATTGGAGCAGAATCCAAGGACTGGACTGGAGAGGAAGGTAATTAGGAGATTTTCCCCAAAACTCTGAGTCATTTTTTACTTTATAAAATAACACTGATCATTTTTAGTATTATTAAGACAATCTGTTTGTGTAAATATTCCATAAATCACACATTAGTGAACACACAGACAATAATGATCACAGGTAATGACACCTTGCATAAATAACCACTGCTAATATTTTATTCTGAGTCCCTCCTGTTGTATACATTTATCCATATCTGTATACTTTTTTTCTATATTGAGATTTTGATGCACAGTCTGCCCTGGTGACTGATTTCTTCACTTAGAAACCTGATGTAAAGATTTTTCAGGTAATTAAATATTCCTCCAAAACACGATTTTAAGAGCTGTACATCGATCACATTGGTATGTTGTTATTCATTTAATAATTCCCTAATTCTGAGTATTTAACTCATATCTTATTTTACCCTTTTATAACTACTGATCTGACCAACATATTTGTACCTATAACTTTTATGCATATCAGTAGGATTCATCAGTTTCAAATGAGAAGCAAGGGAGTCCCAGCAGTGATTCAACGTTAATATTCTCTCTCTCTTTTTTTCGTCCCTCTTATGTATCTATCTGTGTGTGTTGTACGCACTCCCCCAAACATATGTATATATCTACTATGTAGACATATACACATATACAAATATGTATGTTTTATAGGATTATTTTATATAGAGAATGTTATATTAATATGATACAAAGGGTTATTACATATAGCATTTTGTAAGATTATTACATATATAATAACATATGCATTATATATTATATACAATGGCTTATATTATATATAGGGTTTTATATTGGTTTTGAAGGATTATTATACGTATAATACTCCATATATACATATGAAATAACCCTACAAAACAGATAACAATATACCAGCAAGGCTAGAGAGGTAGTTAAAATACATACATGGCAAATCCAGGATTCAATCTCAGTCCTGTCTAGCATCAAGATTTAAATTCTTTCCTCTAAGACCATACTTCTACTGCTGCTGCTACTACTAATTTACCTTAATTGAACATTAACTATATGTTAGATAAAGTACTAAGTATTTTATATGACTCGTACAACTCTTACAACGACAACTCTGTGAGGTAAACAACTGTTATAACTATTTCAGAGTTGAAGAAACAGAAATAGAGAGAATTGAATAATTAGTGCAAGGTCACATAGCTAGTTACCATATGTGTCAAGAAGTCCCAGTGTGTGGAAACATGATATGGAAAGATGACTTTTACTTGGAGATCTTGAGTTAGAACTCCCTGCCATTTCTCTTAGTCCCACTGGCAAATATTTCAATGATGGCACTGCAGTGTATTGGGTAACAATATAAGCTCTACAACCAGATAGTTCCAATTCAAATCTCAGCTCTGGCACATACTAGCTCTGTGATATTTGACAAGTTATTTAACATATCTCTGCAAATTTTCTCATCTGTAAACTTGAGATAATAATAGGTTAGTTAACAAAAATTATATAAGTAAATAACAAAATTTAAATGTTCTCTTATAATTAGGCTTCAGTAACTGTTAACTAATATCCATAGAGATAATAAAACTAATGACAAAAATATCAAATAAAAAATAACAGATAAATGGAGGCATTTTTCTCTTGGATTGAGCTGTAAGAAAGGAGGAGATTTTTGTTGGAAAATTCCAGTTAGGCCTTCTTCCATTAACATTTAGAAAATAGTGAAAATACTATAGAAACATAATAACCATCTAACATTTGACTCTATCTAACTTTTTTTTTTTTGCCGTACGCGGGCCTCTCACGGTTGCGGCCTCTCCCATTGCGGAGCACAGGCTCCGGACGCGCAGGCTCAGCGGCCATGGCTCACGGGCCCAGCCGCTCCGCGGCACGTGGGATCTTCCCGGACAGGGGCACGAACCCGTGTGCCCTGCATCGGCAGGCGGACTCTCAACCACTGCGCCACCAGGGAAGCCCTCTATCTAACATTTGACTCTTTTATACTTCATAAAATAATTAACTTACTTTAGTCTTCTCCTCTGTCTGAAATCAAGTGAGCTCTCAGCTCTGTGCTGGGTGGGCCTTAAAACAAGCTTAGGGCATGCAAAAGAACTAGAATCACTTTTCCAGCTTTTAGGAGAACAACACTAATGAGATGTAAAAAAGGCCACAGGCGTGGCCCATAGAAGGTCTGAAGTGTGAATAGGGGCTAGTGAGTTGAGGGGAGCACCCTTCTCACTCCTCCAAATCAACACATACAAGTCTGCAAGCTTAATGACCGTGGCTCGTCCTAAATACAATAAGACATCTGTACCACATCTGGTAAGACAGGACCTGGGGGATTCAGATGAAATAATTTTATAATTAAAAGGGCCATTGACCAAATACTAAGGTAATGGAGGCCCTAAAAGCAGAAGTGAATGACTCACACAAAGTGATTCCAATCCAGGTATTCAGACTCAAAGTTCAGTGCTCTTTCACTTACCTCGTTTATGTATGTATGTGTGTGCAAGAATATATGCGTGTGTCTATGCATGAACATGCATATATATTCACGTATATGTATATATACATGAAAATGTATATGGACGTTTATGCAGAAATATGCATATATATGCATGGATATCTGTATATATACATCCATATACATATTTCATTCTGTATACTCTATCAAATACTGTCAGGCTCTGTTGCATAATTTAGGTCATGCATTATTGATAATATCCATAGAGAAAGTTTAGGTTAATTTACATCAAGATGCTTCTTGAACACATTTAGCAATTTTTCACAGCTACACATAGAGCTGCATAGATACAGATTTAGTTTTTGTATTCTGTGGATTTCCTTTTATGGATGTGGTGTCAAACAACAGGGACATTTTCAAAAAAGGATATGACTAGAGCAAAATCAAATGACATTGCAACTGAAGCCCGCATTTTTGGTGAGAGCTTTCCTCTGCTTCTTTGTCACCGTGTGTAAGACAAGCTGTACTGTGCTGTTTCAGACAAAGGAGCTGGCAAGGGAAAGGCTATGAGACTGTGCTCTTTCTTGTCTATCTAGTCACAACTAGTGTGCAAAACCATGCTTACTTTTGTAGTGATAGGCAGTCATAACTCACTTCTTTAATGAAAAATATGCTATGATCTACCTTTCCCTGAAGCAAAAAGCCATTATAACTACCCCGTGTTTTGTTTTCCTTAGTAAAACTCACTCATTTCATCTACTATTGGGATAGCATTTCATTTATCTTAACTCGTTCTTTTCCTCTAGATAGTAAACCAAGCTCAGTGGTGATAAAGATGATGAGGGTCCCCCTGCTCAAATGCCGTAATCTCCTAAAGCTTCCCTTGTGAGGAAGTGAGGTCTGCAGTTCTGGTACATTGACTGGATTTGATTTCTTTGTGTTGAAATAACTCTGTATTTCCCTGTCACACCAGGATGCAGAAAAGTGAGGAATAATTGGCATGTTCTCTCGTTTTGATCTTTATTAGTATGTGATGTTGGGAATCTACTTACTGGCAATTTCAGCCTCATTATTAGGGTGTGTGTTGTGGCATAAAGTAAGCAGCTCAGCTTGAAGATCCAGGCAATCTCACGCCATTATGTTAAATCTGGTACATGCAGTTGTGAGGTGCTAAGTATTATCGTCAGGCAGGCAAGTCCTTGTTCCACAGCAATGGTTCAGTGCTTAGCACATCACTGGCACTTAGGGCGATGGATGAGAGAATGGAAAAATTTTACCATTCCCCTGTACCACTGGAACCATTATTTCCTTAATATTTTTGTCCAGCATGACTCACCTCTTTCAATTAATGTGTTACAAAAGAAAATTTGATAACACAGGTATCTTTTGAGAGTCATTATTCATAATATGTATGTACACAAATATGGCACTATGAATATTTAGATTCACTGGCTTTTTCTTTCCATATAAAAATGACAGCACATAGACTAAATTTGGAAGATGCTGAAGTTTGAATATCCTCAATTAATAGTCATAATAATAATATAAAGCAGCTATCATTTAAGTACTTTGTATATACAGAGTTACCTCATTTAATTTGATCCTCATAATAACCTTAGGAGAACATCATTGTTTTTCTCACATTAGAGACAAGGAAATTGATACTAAGCGAAATCGAGATTAATGATATGATAAAACTTATAATAAAAATAAACCAGAAGTTATCTGTTCAGCTGTTCTTTTATGCTGAGATTTATCAATAATATCTTACTTGATTCACACAACAATCCTATAAGATGAGAATTGCTATCTTCATTAACAGATGAGGGAACTGAAGTTGCCCAGCCACACAGCTACTAAGTGGAAAAGTCAGGATTTGAGCTCCATTATCTTGCCTCCTAGTTGTGCAGCACATACCTCTATGTAGCACAATTTGCTACATAATCACACCATATAAGTCAAAAGCATACCTTATTAAAGGAAGAGCTAGGAGGGCTTTAGAAATATTCTAGTTCTGCTGGCTTACATTTCACAAGTGAGGAAACTGAACCTGAAGTTGCAATGCTCATCAGTTGGACTGTGATTTCAAATCAGTCCAAAGAACTGAGCTGTATTTTTCAAAAATTCTGTTCATTGGTGAAGGCGGCAGAGAATCAATCTGCATTAGTGAAATAACCAGGAAATTTTGTACTCATAACCACACCTTCAGAGCTGTGTGTATATAGCATGAGAGAGCTTGTATAAACAGAAGAAGATCACTCAACCAATAGCAGTAGAAGGTTAGCAGTTGACCTTTGCCTTCTTTCAGGAAGCACAGAAGAGCAAGGAACTGCTCAAGCTTGGGAGAAGAGGATCCACAAAGTACTATTTGTTTTCTTCCATTTGATTTCTATATTAAGCTAAGCACTTCCTTGAAACTGATGCCCAGAGCTGTCATTTAGCTACTTGCCATTATCACATCTATATCCCGCAGGCCCACTTCAAATGCAGGGGATACACCTGCGGGTTGTGAATGGGTTTCCTCAACAATGCTGCCCAATTGACTCACATTTAAAAATACTTTGATCGACCCATCCCTGTCACATGAGCTAGAAGCACGAGAGGAGGATGCTGGAATAAAAAGTCTGCTGCCACAGGCAAATATGTTGACTTTACCAAAAAGAGATATCTCCTGTCTCTCTAGAAGAAGGATTACGTGCAATGGGAAGATTGATGTTCCTCTGTCAGAGAGCTACCTTGGAACAGGTGCTCCCAATTAATTTCCATGAGCCACATTCACCCTGTGGTTAGATAATTAAAAAAATAACCTGGGTGAAACCTCTCATGTCAGTATAGCTAGCACATTTGATGTAATGAAATGCACTTAGGAATATTCCACTAAAAATGATTCATCTTTATTCTGGAATACATTTTAATGAATAATATTACTGATATTCTAGATATTAAAATTAAATCAGAGCTATCCTATAAAACAAAAAGAATATAAGGTTATTCTGGAAAATGTACAAAATATAGAAAAGAATAAAGACAAATTTCAATACACAGAGACATGAGTATGATTTATTTCCATTCTGTTTTTGCATATATATTGATGTAAATGTAGTCAAACATTATATGGGAGACTTATTAATCGATAGCACATTCATTAAAAAAGTAATTGACCAAGTAATATACATAGTCACATATATACTTAATTGTGGAAAACCACAATTAAGTAAAATACAAGCCTCACTTTTTTTTTAGAGTAGCACAATATTTTATCTGATATGTTTTATTTGTTTGTTTTCTTAACAATTCAAAGAATCATATTACTGTGGTAATTGATTTTGGTGGTTGTTAGGGAGCCCATGTGCCTTGGGGAGGATTTTAAATATCATGAAACTGAGTTCCTTCCAGTTTTCTTTCTCATTAGGAGGACTGGAGAGACCAGCCCCTTAGAAAAGATTGAACAGAGATATAAAAGAGACAATTATGTGGTCTATTACCAATTCTGATGGACCTTATGGTATTTAAATGAACAAAGCTCTCTTTGTCATTTCATTAACATGATTCCTTTTCAGAGAAAGAGCAGTTCTCATCTACTTCCTCCATTTTGGGAAAACAACCCAACTTTTCTCAAGCTCATTTGAAAGGGAAGAGTAATTGATTGAGAATGTGTATGGCCTCTGCATGTACCTAACTCTGTGGCTTCTCTCAACCTACACTAGTGCAAGAAGTGGTATGTTATATTCCAGTGGAATAAATAAAGGTTTAAAAGCACAGAACATAATAATGCTTATTTGATTTATAATTCCATGGCATTTGTTAGTGTGTTGTTTTCATTCCTTCTCTTTTTCCCTCTTAGGAAAATGAGATGCATAACATCTGGCCAGAACATACTGTTCTGAAAGGGTTCAAACTTAATATGCTGGATTTCTTCATTTGAAGTTTACCCCATTACAAGGATTTTAGTATTTGCATATCATTTTTCCTTGTTCCCTTTAAAAAAGTAATTTTATACATTAGGTAGTCTACTGATTAAACTGTATGCATCCAAATTTCCCGTATTTAAAAAGCCATGATGAGCGTAAATGAAAATAATGATCCATGTGAACAATGGGCTTTTCTAATATTTCACTCTGGCCTATTTTAAGAACTACTGAGGCATAGAAATATTACTGTACATACACTATTCTATATATTGCATATTATTATATATACATAAATAGATCCTTTTATTAGTTATCGTGGTGTTCAATGTTAAAAGCTGGGGAAGATTTTTGATTCAACTGATATCTGAGGAGACAACCACCTTATGATCTCTTTCTTTAAATTTCTGTGCTGCTTATACAAGATACCGCTTTATGTAAAACACGGAACCACATACCTTGAGCCTGCTATTTCTGTTTGACTCTTCCAAAAATGAAAGGAAAAAGATAAGGTGAATCAAGCATTAAATAAAGCAAGGATACAAATCTCTGTACAATTAAGTTCTTGAGTAGGGATGGGAGCAACATTTAGATGTGCTATTGCAGACACATCTGCACATTTCTTTAGGATTATTCAAGGTTCTGAGCTATTTCACCTTGGAGCTTTTGCCCAAGATGGTATCTCTCCCTGTAATGCTTGTTTACTAATGTTAACCCCTGGGACTCTCACCTAAACTAAACCCTATTTGTTTTTTGGGTAGAAGTAGATAGAGATTTTGTGGGACCTGAAGCTTATATAGATTGGAGGGGCTTATTTTAAGAAAAAAAATATATATAAAATTATAAATACAGGGACTTCCCTGGTGGCACAGTGGTTAATAATCTGTCTGCCAATGAAGGGGACACAGGTTCGATCACTGGTCTGGAAAGATCTCACATGCCGTGGAGCAACTAAGCCTGCGCACCACAACTACTGAGCCTGCGCACCACAACTACTGAAGCCCGCACACCTAGAGCCCGTGCTCCGCAACAAGAGAAGCCACTGCAATGAGAAGCCCATTCCCCGCAACTAGAGAAAGCCCGCACGCAGCAACAAAGACCCAACACAGCCAAAAATAAATAAATAAATTTATAAAAAAATTATAAATACAAAAGGTATACTGGAAGTGACTATTGATTGAGAATAAGAAAATTCAGGAATTACTGCAGACTCGAGATTCAGGCCACTCTCCTCCAGGACCTCTTTAGACAAGTTACTAGAAATGCTTAAGCAGAAATGATACCTGATTGTCTCTTGGATTTTCCTCCCCAGCTGGTACACCCCCAGACCTCCTTGGGACCTTCCCAAGGGAGGGGCCAAAAGCTGGTGTTTCCTTAGCATCATGGCAAATCTACCTTTAAGTCACACTCAGTCCTTTCATGTAAGTCTTCCCTAAAAGCCTGCTTTCAGCATCCCTATCCTGGGCTTCCATAGCATCCTGTATCCACCATCATCATAGCATTTACCACTTTGTACTGTAAATGCTTCATTACAGTAGGAATCTTTAGGACAGGATATCTGAATCCCTCCCCATTTTATCCCCTGTTTCTAGCCCAGTTCCTGAAACATACTATGCAGTGAGTTAATCTTTTACAATAACAGCAAATAATTGTGTACTGCTTCCTACGTGCCAGGCCCTGGTCTAAGCATTTTACGTATATTCACTATGACATAGCTACGATTATTATCAACATGAAACAGAAGAGGAAACTAAGAAGTAGAGTTTAAAGAACTTGTCCCAAGTCAAACAACTAGTTCAAGTTGGAGCTAAGATTCAAACGCACACCGTGTGCTAATGAAGTCCAGTACTGCCTCTCAAAAGGCATGAGTATAGGGAGGATGCTTTCTTCATTCCTATTCTGAGTGGCATTTGAACTCTACGCCTCAAGGCATTGTTTGTACAATGACCAGCTCCTGATCATTTAAGAATTGATAATCCAATTTGTGGATTTTTGAAGACTTTTCACCCCCCTACAGCTTCTTGCCTGCAGGGAGCATTTACATGCTTGTTAGAACCTCCCCAGAGATGAAGGCCAGAACAGGGAGGTTATTACTGCCATTATCCTGCACACTCTCCAGGTATCTATGCTACTGGCGATTGGGAAAGCTAAGGTTGCAGTAGCTTGTCAGTATGTGTGGATTCCAAATAGGACACAGCTCCTAATTAACCATACCTACCCTATTCACCCCTTAAGGGTTGACCATCCAGACCAATACTCTCGTTGGAGAGATGTGTTAAGTACACAAGTGGAAGCTCAGAATATGCACCTTAAGTAGAGTTGAGAGATTTTTAGTAGGAGAGTGACAGGATAAAAACGATATTTGAAGACGGTTAGGAGAGGGATTGCAGAAGAGGAAGAAATGGAAGACAAGGAGATCAGTAACAGGCTAGCTGGGATTCCACTGCAGCCAGCTTCCTATGTGGACACTTACACTGCAAACATGTCAACCATTTTCAGCATTTTACTTGAAATAATTATTTGCTAAATTTGATTTTATTTTAATTTTTCAACTCCAATGAATCTCTTAACAATTTATTTTGAAAACCATATGAAAAATTGTACTTTAGTTTTGAAGATAAAATGTGCATATGCAATTGGGTTCATCCAAATAGTAATTTATACTTATATTTCCTAGCCAGCAAACAAAGTTGACTAAAACTTCCCTATACCAAGGTTTACTTCTACTATGCAGAATTTTCTTTTTGTGAGAGTAAGAGATACCAGGCCCCAGGGAAATTTTTCTTGCGATTACAGGCATTGAAAGAGGGATGACTTTTCTAACCAAGAGACAGCTTTTGTGATTTTATAATCCAGACTGTATATGCTTTATGCAACATTAATCTGCCTCGTTTTGCTCAGATGAGAGGTTTTATATGTCATTCCCAGGAAAAATTGATGACCATAACTGCATAATGAGGTTGAGTTCTTAGCAGCTTATTAGGATTGGGTTTCTGAAATTTTTTAAAGCATTCGTGGAGCCTGGCAGAAATGAGCAGAATTATTCTGCAGTAAAGTCTCATTCATTTAGAAGGCACTCATTGGGAGTTTACAACCATGTGGCAATAGCTGCAGTGACCTTTAACAGGGCACTGCCTACTCAAGGGAGTTACATGAAACCAATTGAGGAAAGCAAACTCTTTTAAAGCATTTGTTATCGGGCTTCCCTGGTGGCGCAGTGGTTGGGAGTCCGCCTGCCAATGCGGGGCACACGGGTTCGTGCCCCGGTCTGGGAGGATCCCACATGCTGCGGAGCGACTGGGCCCGTGAGCCATGGCCGCTGAGCTTGCGCGTCCGGAGCCTGTGCTCCGCAACAGAAGAGGCTACAGCAGTGAGGGGCCCACGTACCGGAAAAAAAAAAAAAAGCATCTGTTATCACTTTAGAGGCTCCATTTTAAACGCTGATAAATTAAAATACTTACTAGCTACCATTTAAACAGGTCTTCTACAAAGTGTTATCAGTATTACTAGTTTAGTTTGAGTTAATTTATGCCTTAAAATACCATTGTGTTTTAATTCTTGTAATTCCAATCACCACCATGCCTCTGTCTGATGCAATTTATTCCATATTGACTTAATAGAATAGATTTTGTCCATCTAAAAAAATAGAATGTTCTTTGGCAAATATCCACTGACATCATCAGAAATCATGCATTGGATACTTTTCAAGTATGAGACTATTTCAGAGATTTTAAGAATGGGTTTTTATATATAGTATAGGTTCTTAGTGCTCAAGCCAGGTTGTCTTTTGGAAATGTGGAAACTCACAGTTTCCTTGTCCTTTTGTGCATTTTTCCAAGTAGGAAGTGCTTTCTACTGAATGTGGGATACCCTTTGTGTAGCATGGCCTAGAACTTAATAGAGGCTCATTACTTTTCTTGAAAAATGGAGTGGTTGAATAAATGAGTGGTGCAGGCTTTTATATGTAGAGCCCTGTATTTGAAGCTGGTAACAGACAACACAGAATCCTTTAGTCAAGAAGGTCCTGGCATGGGATTCCAGCCAAGCAGAAATGAGCTAGCAAATAACAAAGGTCTAGGCAGAGGTGTAGAAGATTCCAGGAGGAGAGTAGGCAGGCACCAGAGTACTACACAGGCAGAGAGGGCCCAGAGCGCCAACAAGAAAGGCACCATCAACAAAAGGTCCAGCTATGGGCCCATAAATGTCAGCTACACACAGGAATCAGTGGAAGGTAAATAGGAGAGTACCTCCATGTCTGAGAAACTCTGCATTCCTTCATTCAGCTTTTCATTCAGTGGTTGATCTTAACTATTTATTGCGTATTACTATTCACCAGATCGTATAGCATCTGCCTAGAACTCATAGTTTTCAGCATTGGATAGTTATTCAATAGCTGTTGATTAAATAGAATTGGTTGAAGATCAATGGCATAAAGTGAATAAGACTGAAGTAGGTCTGGAAGAAGTACCCAGGCAAGGTGCTCATGTATGTAAAAATCAGCCATGCTTTACTCCACACATTTCTCTGCATCTTATTAGTGACACTGGATGTGACTGTCATCACCCAGACATATCTGCAATCAGGAATGATATCCAACTGTATTGTTACATCTTTTAGTATAATTTCCCATTGTCCCTTCTGTTCCTAAAGTAAAAGAGTGAGTTTGAGTTAGGGAAGATTGCATGGCTCTTAAAGAAATGGACTCAGTGTGACACAACGTCACGGTCCCATGTGGACTCAGTAATGATTATAGTAGAATTAGCTATGACTGGAAGAACACAAAAACACACATTTTCTAATTTACTATCACTCTTCTTTTCATCAGCTAATCTGTGTAAACATGTAGATGAAATCATAAGAGCAGGCTACCTCAAGAGCAGTGAAGTAAAAGGAGACTTTTTTCTTTTATTAAAAATGTTTTGTTTTTTATTTTTGCATTTGACCACTCCACTGAGCAGCTGAGTCTTATGGTGAGACAATTAACTGGAAGCCATACATCTTCTAGTTTTTTTGGTTATACCTAAGGGGCTACAGCTAAATTATGTATAGGGAAGAAAATTGTCATTGTGTATCTTCAGAGTCTAAAACTATGTTTTGCATACTGGAAATTGATCAAACATCAGTTGACTTGAACCGAGTTTGGAAAATGCATATAGATCTGAAAGATGTCCTTTAAACCATGTAGGTAGTAGACATCACCCTATCAGATTAGCTATAGGCACAAATGGGGTAAGAAGAATATGGGATCAAGGATGAACTAATCTGAAGTGGAAGAAACGTGAACTGATAAATCAAGAATCAGGATCAGAAGAATAGAGAGAGTAGCCATGGATCAAGAAGAACCAATCAAGTTCATAACGAAAGTGTCCTGTTGATCTATTGTTTTTCACGTTATTCACATTTCTGACTTTTGGGGGGTTTTTTTTGTTGTTGTGTTTTGTGTTTTTTTTTTTTTTTTCCGTTACGCGGGCCTCTCACTGTTGTGGCCTCTCCCATTGCGGAGCACAGGCTCTGGACACACAGGCTCAGCGGCCATGGCTCACGGGCCCAGCCGCTCTGTGGCACGTGGAATCCTCCTGGACCGGGGCACGAACCCGTGTCCCCTGCATCGGCAGGTGGGCTCTCAACCACTGCGCCACCAGGGAAGCCCTGACTTTTGGTTTTGATACTGTCAGCTAACAATCGGCCTGCATTTCCTTCAAAGAGATAGTTCATATTCCTATTGAATATGAATTAAAAGATGACCTAAACTTCTGTGCACCTTTGGAGTATTTCTTTGAAAATCTTGTCCATTTCTAGAAACTTCTGATAGTTAAGCAATATCTCACTCAAATCCTGTCTCTCAGTAGCTTCAGTGTTCTTGTTATGAAGCAGAAAATTCACTAATTTGGACAATGTGGTGTTGAAGTGTCCTGGTTCTTTGCAGAAAATCAACTACATCAACATCTTTCAAATATAACCTGTCTGAATACTACCAGTGTTTTGAAAGTTTTCTTTGTAAAATTTCAATGACAACGAGTTTATGGCAAACCTACTACATAACTTACTGGTATGTGGGATACAGTAAAAAAGGAAGCTAAACCTATTCCTGTTAAAAAAAAAAAAAAAAGAGAAACAGAGAGCGAAACACAAAACAGTATATAATCTGGTTCCTTATTCTACAGGATTGATCAAAATATTGTAGGTATTCATACGATGTCATAAATAGTTTCAAAGGCCAGGAGTTTAACCTGATATGTGGTTTTTCCAGGATTTGATCTTGGGCCTCTCTGACTGCAAAGTCATTGCTCTTTTTACAATATTCTAAAACTAGTGAACGTTAGTTTGGAAAGCTAGCTTAACCAGGAAAAAAAGAAAATTCTTTCGAAGAAAAAGGACTTGCAACGTCTACTCTGGCATTTTTGCCAAAGAATACTAAGTGTATATTAAAGGGAGGCATAAACTGAGCCTTAAAAAAATTAGGTGAAAATGTTTCCTTTCAAGAATCTGCTGAGGTTAATTAAATATCGTATTAGGGAAATGATCAATTCAAAGGCTAGCTTACACCTTTCTTTTCTCAAGAAACTCAAAGTCCTTCATGATATTACCTAAGAGCAAAACCTGTAAAATACCAAAGGAAGTAAGACTGGAGCAATAGAACAATTACATTGTCTTCACATACTGATGAATCACCTGTGCTCTTACTCTCACGTGCTCTTAAATTTGAGTACAAATTTCACACATCAGAAATGACAATTAAGGGGAGTGTTGGTGGGGCTTAAAAAGGGTTCTTACACAATACAGTAAAAAGAAGTTTTATGGTGGGAAGAGAGGAAAGGCCAAATCAGTAGTAGTTCCAGCCACTAGATTTCAAAGCATTTCCTGTTGAATTCAAAGATGGGTGCAAACAGCATACTGCCTTTTCTTCGCACAGAGAAAGGTGCCTAATTATGAACAGGCTTCTAATGACAATGTCTAGTTCCTTATCCTCCTGTGCACATGTATACATACACACACACATACACACACAAAAACACAGTTTGAAGTCTCCCTGCCTACCCACCAAAATGTCACAAACACACACACACATCAAGAACATACACATGTACACAAATACACATACCATCACATGCATGTCACACATATCACACATGAACTGACCATAATGCACACCTACCTTCACACACATGAATGTAAGGAATGTGGTGCATACCACCCAATTCATGTTCATGCATGTGCACACACAACATACATACTTCATACAGCCACACATCCACACACTCACATGTGCAACATACACATACACACATGTAGATAACATGAAACACAACGCTAACACAGAAGCACACACATGCCTTAGGCAAGAGGCCACACCCACATCACAAATGCCCATACGAATACACTCACACAGGTGCACAAACAATAAGAAAGAAGACTCTAGAGAAATTAAATATATCTCTATTAAAAAGTTTGGCAATTTTTAAGTCATAAAGAGAGAAATGGGAAAAAAAGGGAAATCAATACAAGAAGGATAGAATAAACAAGTTTTCAAGCCTCTGAGGCTTCCCTTTGCAGAATGGAGATTACCATTTTAATTAAAAAGAACACAGTATCAATGCCATAGCAAGTCATGATAGGTGTGTTTTACTCCAAAATTCCAGGCGGCACTGCTTAATCCTCTAGATACACAATTCAGTTCCCAGCTGAGCTGAGTAATTTGATCAAGGTCACTGGGAACAGTAAACAGTACGAGCTTGACTTATGTTTGAGCATGAACCACAAGTCCACTCCCTTAAGTTCACTTCAATATTTCATTTCATAAACAGGAAGGGGAAATGGATTTAACATAGAGATTTCTCCATTTAAAATTCTATTTAATTCCTTATCATAGATGAGAAGTTTGACAGTGATGAGGTGCTCATAATTTATGTATGAATCTGTTGCATTTTAAGTGTGTCCAGGTGCACATGGAAAATGGAGATATGTGCTTTTATGTGGTGTCTCTGCATGAATGATGTCCAGCTAGCAGCACCCAACACACTCTGAGGATGCAAACAATGCTATCTTAAATATGATTAATAAACGTAAATGAGAAAGAAAATATTTTTCAACACTCCATCTTATAACACATTTTAATAATTATTTTTGTGTGTGAAGAAAAACAACGATTCTGTTGGCGTGCAGACATAAAGCATGATTCCTTACCACCCTCTTGTGGTGATTTTAAAGAACAATTTTCTCATCACTGAATATCCTCTACCTCCTCCCTACCTCCTACCGCCGTTTCTAATAATGGGCCTCTAGAGGCTTTTAGGGTGAACCACAGAAAAATGCTTATATTTGACAATTTTTGTTCTACAAACATGGTAATGTCATGCATTATGGTTGTAACGAAACCCCTCCTGATTGCCAACATGTTTTTTGAACCCCAGGACAATTCATACACCACATTCTTGGATTTGTTTTAAATTATCATTCCATTAGAACTCCCTGTCTAGGGTGACCAGAATTGTATCATACTCTTTCTAACCACATTTTTATCAGTATTTACCGACATGACATTCTGGTCCATTAGAGTTGGTTCCAGTCCTGCACTGCACACATGACTTCTTCTTTGTTCCTCATTTCATGAGTGTCCCTTCCTTGCTCATCCAATATCTATTCAGTTCTTTATTGCCCAACTCAATATAACTTTCTTGGATGTATCCGACTTCCATGAATCTGGGTCTTCTATTTTCATGGCCAAAATTTGAACCTAATAAATTAATTGCTCTATACTGCCTTAATCTCTAATGCTGTCCCACTCTTGAACCACTGCCCCCGCCCCTGGCAGCTATGTACTGAAGGAAGAATATCTGTCTGTCACCTCTCTATCTATCTATCTATCTATGGTAGGCAGAATAATGGTCCCCCCAAAATGTCCATGGCCTAATCCCCAGAACAGTGAATATGTTTTGTTATATGGCAAATGAAAATTAGGGGTGCTAATCAGCTGACCTTAAAATAGAGATTATCCTTGATTATCAGATTGGTTCAGTGTAATTACAGGGGTCCTTAAAAGTACAGAAGGAGGCAGAAGAGGGAGAACAGAGAGATGGCAGCATGAGAAGTATTCAGCCCAGCCTTGCTGGCTTTGAAGGCAGAAGGAGACTAACAGCCAAGCCATGTGCACAGCCTCTAGAAGCTGGAGAAAACCACCAAAGGGATTGTCCCTTAAAGCCTTCAGAAGGAATGTAGTCTTACAGATACCTTGATTTTAACCAGAAAGACCCATTTTGGACTCTGACCTTCAGAACTGTAAGATAAAAAATTTGTATTGTATAAGTCCCTAAATTTACAGTAATTTGTTACAGTAGCACTGAGAAACTGATTGTGTATCTACAGCTCTATATTGGCTCCACTGGAGGGGATCATACTGATAGTGGGAGGCAATGGAGACACACAAAAAGGTGAAAGTTACCATTTTTCAAGGGTTGCTCTGATATTTGACATTAGACAGACCTGGCTTCTACTGACTCTACTACTCATTCAATTCTTGAAATGTTGTTCAATTCTGAGCCTCGCTAAGACTCACCTCGCTCCCTCACAAGGAGAGTAAGGAGGATTTATAAGGTTTCATCCTCATAGGCTTGTTTGAATATTAAATATACAAAGTTTTAAGTTCTAAGCCTTTTGTGTCTCATTTAGTAAAATGTCTCTCTCTTTATCCAAATATACCTGTTTTGTATCATACAGACGCTGTTGCTCTTGAAGAATTTATAATGGAGGACAGAATTGTCGAGACTCAGAATAGATAACCAATGGAGTACCTCTAGCTAGATTATCAGCTCAAAGAAGATATCACTGTTACACAAAACCCATTGATGCTGGGCTCATGTGAACTATGCATATGTTAATAGAAACCACAGTGCAGCCTTCAGGTTCAATCGCAACTGTGTCCCTATTAACTTCAGCAAGCATCAATGGGACACAGATTTCATTCAAGGCTGTGATTGCTTGAGGAAGTCATTTTATCTCCAAGAACTTCAGTAGAATTGGAAAGACTGGAGACCGCCTTCAGTAGCTGACATCTTCTCACCCAGGGTACTCTCGGCATATGTTAGAATACTTTTACATCTTCTAGTCATAAAAAAATTCTGATTTTAAAGAAACCTTAGGCTTCTGGTTTCTGCTCCCACATGTAGAGAGCTCAGACATCAACTTGGCTTATGACAAGAGAAAGCTGAACAAGCTGAAAATTGATGACTTTTCTTGGATTCAGAGAGGAATACCTGAGATCTGTTTACCTGGAGCAGAAGCCGCTGGAGCCCTCTACTGGCAGGAACACTTAGATTTTAATTTTGACAAATTGCTGGAGGCTGAGTATGAGCTAGTGTGAGAGTGAGGAACCCTTGGGGACTGTACTAGTGGGGGCCTCACACTATAGGGCACTATATTTAGAAACACTACCTGGTTCTTATGGAAGATCTGGAAAGGACCCTTCATGACTCTGGCAGGAGGAAGGGAAGAATAACCATCTAGAAAGAGCCTGGAGCCTTCTCCATAATAAAGACTGTCTGTCCAGGGGAAAAGATTTTGGTAAAAGTTTATCTCAGTATTCCTCCTACTTATGCTCTACTTAGCTTTCCTATCTCACCTAAGGGGGAAAACATAGTCAATAGGGATTACGACTTCAAGGAAATAGATTGGGAATGCCACAGTCAGGGAAGGGAGTACAGAGCAGTGGGGGGGAAATCTGTACCAAGAATGCCACAGTCCTAGGATACAGGGCCATTAGAACACTGAGATTTAATTGGAGGATTACGTAATGCTTTCCTTCCCCTACACTTTCACTCCATATCAAGGTCCAATATGATAACAGTGCTGCAAGAAAGAGCTGCAAGAAAGAGCTGCAAGAGCCTTTCTCTGAACAGAAGTTCTTAGGGAAGCCAAAGTCAAGAGGGGAGACAAAATCAAGGTCGTTAGAGGAATTTGAAGCTTCTGACACATACAGCTACAGCAAATATTAAATACAGCCTCGCTCCTAGTGAGATTACCATAAATCCTCACATGAAAGGCCTATTTACCTCAGTTCCTACTACCCAGTACAACATGTTTGGCTTTCTACAAAATACTGTAAGGCATGACAAAAGAGAGTAAGAAAACAAAATCCAAAGAGACAAAATAATCACCAGAATAAGACTCAGATATGACCCAGATACTAGAATTATCCGATGGGGAATTTAAAATAAATATGATTAATAAGTTAAGGGCTCTAATGGAAATAACATGTAAGAACAGATGGGTAATGTAAGCAGAGCAATGGAAACTCTAGGAAACAAAAGGAAATTTCAGAAATCAAAAGAACTGTTAACAGAATGAAGAATGCCTTTGATGGGCTCATCAGAAGACTGGACATAGTTGAGGAAAGAATCAGTGATCCTGAAGATACAACAATAGAAACTTCCTAAAATAAAATGCCAAGAAAAATAAAAAGAATTTTAAAAAATCAGGCCATTCAAGAACTGTGGGGCAATTACAAGTTTTAACACACATGATATCAAAATAACAAAAGGAAAAGTGAGAAACAGAGCAGTAGAAATATTTGAAGCAAGAAAAAAACTAAACAAAATTTACAATTCTATATATACCACCAAGCAAAGCATCTACCAAAATTTTTCCAAAATTGACAGGTGACTATATGGGCACTGGAATTGATGGAGAAAAGCCCGTAATTCCATGAGTGATGAGTCACTTTCACTGCAGCACAAGGTAACAGAAAAGGAGCCTAGGAAGTTAATATTGGGGTGGCAAGTTGGGGTGAGAGCATGGAAGACCATGAATACTAACCTATGTTGTTTGTACCTCAATCAAAAATCTGTGATAAACTTTTCCTTAGAAAGAAATAGTAATAACATGTTTTAGAGTAAGGCAAGACTGGAAAGCCTTAAGACCATTAGTTGTTACTGAAAAAATCCAGGAAACAGGTAATAAGAACAGTGTCTTTGACAAGGGCTTAATTTCCAAAATATACAAACAGCCCATACAACTCAATTAACAACAACAAAAAAAAACAACACAATAAAATAATGTGCAGAAGACCTAAAGAGACATTTCTCCAAAGAAGACATACAGATGTCCAACAGGCACATGAAAAGATGCTCAACATGGCTCATTATTAGAGAAATGCAAATCAAAACTGCAACGAGGTACCAGCTCACACAGGTCAGAATGGCCATCATCAAAAAGTCTACAAATAACTTGAGGATATGGGGAGGGGTAAAGGTGAGCTGTGACAGGGCGAGAGAGAGGCATGGACATATATACACTAACAAATGTAAGGTAGATAGCTAGTGGGAAGCAGCCGCATGGCACAGGGATATTGGCTCGGTGCTTTGTGACTGCCTGGAGGAGTGGGATAGGGAAGGTGGGAGGGAGGGAGACGCAAGAGGGAAGAGATATGGGAACATATGTATATGTATAACTGATCCACTTTGTTATAAAGCAGAAACTAGCACACCATTGTAAAGCAATTATACCCCAATAAAGATGTTAAAAAAAAAAAAAGTCTACAAATAACAAATGCTGGAAAGGGTGTGGAGAAAAAGGAACCCTCCTAGGCTGTTGGTGGAAATGTAAATTGGTGCAGTCACTATGGGCAACAGCATGGAAGTTCCTCAAAAAACTGAAAATAGGGACTTCCCTGGTGGTCCAGTGGTAAAGAATCCACCTTCCAATGTAGGGGACACGGGTTCCATCCCTCGTCGGAGAACTAAGATCCCACATGCCGGGGGGCAACTAAGCCCACGCACCACAACTACTGAGCCAGCGAGCCATAAGCTACAGAGCCCATGAGCTCTGGAGACCATGTGCCACAACTAGAGAGAAGCCCAAGCAACACAACCTGAGAGAAGCCCGCGTGCCTCAACAAAGATCCCACGTGCTGCAACTAAGACCTGACTCAGTCAAATTTTTAAAAAAGAAAATAATTAAATAAAATAAATAAATATTTAAAAACTAAAAATAGAGTTGCCATATGATCCAGCAATCCCACTCCCGGGCATATATCTGGACAAAACTATAATTTGAAAAGATACATGCACCCCTATGTTAAGAGCAGCACTATTTACAATAGACAAGATAGGGAAATGACCGAAATGTCCATCGACTGATGAATGGATAAAGAAGGTGTGGTATATATATATATATATATATATATATATATATATATATATACACACACACACACACACACACACACACACAATGGAATGCTATTCAGTGATAAAAAAATGAAATAATGCCATTTGCAGCAACATGGATGGACTAGAGATTATCATACTAAGCAAAGTAAGTCAGAAAGAGAAAGACAAATACCACATGATATCACGTATATGTGGAATCTAAAATATGACACAAATGAACTTATTTACGAAACAGGAACAGACATAGGGAACAGACTTGTGGTTGCCAAGGGCGGGGTGGGCGGAGGAGGGTTGGATTGGGAGTTTGGGACTAGCAGATGTAAACTATTATATATAGAATGGATAAACAACAAGGTCATATTGTAAAGCACAGGGAACTATATTTAATATTGTGTAATAAACCATAATGGAAAAGAATATGATATATATATATATACATGTATATATATGAATCACTCTGCTGTACATCAGAAAGTAATACAACATTGTAAATCAATTACATTTCAATAAAGAAAATAAAAAATAAATTATAAGAAAGAACAGCGTCTATGGTAAGAGGTAAATGCTTTTACCAAAGATGGTTTATGGAGCGAGTCCTGCAACCAAGCAACAAAAATGATAAAAGTAATAGATTAGTAAAATGTAATCGAGTAATAAATTCAAGTAGGGAAATCTTACTGACCAGCAACAACATTAAACTACTTTCTAGCAAACACGTTGGCATTTCAAGTTTAAAGTTTACAGAATTGCAAGTTGCAACAAAGTAGTTATTTAAAACTTCCTCCAGAAGGCTGCAACAATTTATAAATGCATAAGGAAATACATTCTTAACTACTCATATGACCTTGGAGATCATGGAGAATGCTATTGAAAAGGATAGTTCTGGCAAATGCTGATTTGGGTGTTTTTAAAATTTCTGCCGGACTACCATTAAGGCCTCATATCCCACAAATACAGATGCCGTGGGCAACTGATTTCAGCCTTGCTGACTTCAATACTCTAATTACCACTTTTCTTTATGGATGAATTAGTTGAGTAGCTGTGTGATTTATCCTGATTGATTATCATCATGGCACAACATTTGCAGATGGAATAGTCAATGAAATGCATTTTTAGCAATAGCTATTCTGGCTTCCTTCAATATATTATACATGTAATGTCAAGGTCTTACAGTTATATCTTGCATATTTTAAGGCAGTTTTCTTGAGTATAGTATCTATGGAGCTTACCTGAGTAAAAATGCTTATATTATAGTTGCATCACTTGGATGATGTGTTGTAAAAGCAAGATGATTCTCTGGCCAAATGCTCTTTCCCTGTGTATACTATACAGAGTTGTGAACAGCCTGGCCAAAGAGGTGACAAACTGGTGACCACATGGGCCAGATCTAACCCCCACATGTGTTTTGCATGGACCATGAAATGCTTATGAATTTTAAAATAAATACAAATATTATTTTTAAAAAGAACAGATCTGGGACTTCCCTGGCAGTTCAGTGGTTAAGACGCTGTGCTCCTAATTCAGGGGGATCAGGTTCGATCCCTAGTCAGGGAACTAGATCCCACATGCCGCAACGAAGTTCCCACGTGCCGCAACTAGACCTGGTGCAGCCAAATAAATAAATAAATATTAAAAAAAAAAAAGAACAGATCTTACTTGAAAGCTCATTGTTTTTTTTCTTTAAAGATTAGGAAGTTGGGCAACACTGCTCCTACAATTCTGTACACCAACAATGGCTCCCCCAGTCTCCATTGTTCCCCAACTGCATGCACTTACATTTAATTCCTGTCTCCCTTGCTTAAATCACTTGCCAGTTCCTCTATTAGGTCTTGGATTAGTCAGCTAGGGCTGCCATAACAAAAGATCACAGACTGGGTGGCTAAAACCACAGAAATGTACTGTCTCAGAGCACTGGAGGCTGGAAGTCCAAGATCAAGGTGTTGGCAGGTTTGGTTTCTTCTGAGGCCTCTCTCCTTGTCTTGCAAATGCTACCTTCTGACTGTGTTCTTACATGACCCTTCCGCTACAAACACACCTCTTCCTCTTATAAGCAACCAGTCCTGTTGGATTAGGGTCCCATCATTATGACCTCATTTAACCTTAATAACCTTCTTAAAGACCCTGTCTCCAAATATAGTCAAATTCTTCCCCTGCATTTGCTAAGTGTTGGTCTTGGGCAAGTTAATTATTGTCTCAGAACCCTGGTTTCCTGATCTGTAGAATGAACATCTAATAACACTAAATGTCTCTTACTCCAGTTCTTGGTAATCGTTCATGTACTGAGGAATCACCTGGGCCTTTGTTAAAATATAGATTGATTCAGCTGATCTAGGATGAGGCCAGAGATTCTGCATTCCTCACAAGCTCCAGGTGATGCTGATGCTGTTGTTCTGCAGACCACACTTTGAGTAGCAAGGTCTCAGAAGATTAAATGAGTTAATAGGTACAATGCATTCAGGATACTGTCTGCCACATCACAAAAATCCAAAATCCTTGACTCCAACTGTCGTCATTATTCCAATGGAGCTGACTGTAGATCAGTAGAATATGTCTCTGTAGGAATATTTAATGTATCCCAATTGTGGTTTTCCTTTGGCTCCTTGCACTCTGCTTTAAATTCATTCAGTTTTGTTATATTTTCTAGGCTTAGAAACTAGTCTAAATTCCTTTTGCAAAAAGGAAGATTATACAAATTAAACACATTGATTAATGGAGAAAGAGAGAATATATTCTTATAATGAATTGAAAATAATGTGACCACAAAAACTAAACCAGAAGGCCAGTTGTAATCACCCACACTCTCTGATCAGTACTTCCAGCAGATCGCACCCCAATGCACCTGGGAGATGATTTCACCCCCAAACAGCCTTATAATGCCTACTCTTTCAATAGTTCCTAGTTTGCACATCATAGCCCACCTTTTCCAAACTTCTTTCAGGTCCTTAAAATGTATTACTTTTGCACATGTCCTGGCCTTTGTATTAGCTATTTCCTCTGGTACTCTCTTTATCCTCCCCTCCCTTCAGATCTTAGCTCATATGCCACCTTCTCCAGAAACTTATCTGATCTCCCTCCCTTTTACATTTGTGTTTTTTGCACCTACAAGTCCTCTCATAGCATCTTTTGGCTACCTTTATCTCTCTGCATACAATAATGTATTTTAATTGCTTATTTACATATACCAATCTGTCTCCCGCACAAATCTGCAAGTTCCAGGAAGGCAAGAGCCCTATGCTTATGTGCTATTTTAGCCTCAGTACTTAGACCTGTGCTTGACATATGGTTGGCATAACAATGAAGACTCAATTCACGTGTGCTCTATTAATGAATGAATGTATGGATGAGTGGGTGTGTAGGTAGGTGGATGGAGAGATGTCTTGGATGTATGGATAAAAAAGCAGATGCCCCCATTTTTAAGGATTTTTGCCACAGCATTTATCAGCAACAACTTGACAATTTTATTTAGCCTGGAATACTGAGACACAACGATCATCTCAAAATCGACATACTCACTGGTAGCACCAGTCAACCCATCCTCTTTGCCCACCTCAGAAGAATGTTTATGAATAATGAAATTACTAAATGGGTTTTAGCATGTGGCAAACATCTGTCTGTGATACCCACCATGAAGGGGTTACAGGCTGAAGCTCATTTAACTTCAGTTCAAGTCTCAGATTTCAACTTCACCAGAGTCAGCAATCTAACACATGTACAGTTGTACACAAAAAGAAACGAGCAAATACTGAGGAGTGGATCTCAATGAACTCACCATCATTAGAGGAAAAACACATTCAAATGGTACTAGTGACTGATCATACCTTGGTCTTACCATCTTCACAGTTCAAAGAAGAGACAGCTCATGATTATTATTAAGATAAAAATAATGAACTTAGTTTCAGCTTGTAAAACATGATTTCATAAGTCATTGCTCAATTAAAAATAAAATGGATTCTTCCTTTTTGGATTGGACAAACTGAACTCTTATCAGAAACGATGTTACATTTTCAGAGAAGAGTGATATTACCAAGCTTAATCAACCCTCTGAAAGTATGGTATCTTAAAAATATATCCAGAGGTTTTTATCTTGGTTGGAAGTATAGCACACTCGATTATGTAGGACAGAAACAATTCAGCATCTGTCTTGAGGCTTATTAAGTTCCCCAGGACTTGTGATAATGAAGATAAACAGTCTAAACTTCCCTAGACTTGGGACCCTGGTTACCACAATGTCTCATTAGGAAGAAACACACTAGGAAATACATGGATAAATGTATTATAAGGCACCATGCCTCTAAGTGGTGCCCCATGCCCTCTATTTTTTTTTTAATATCTTTATTGGAGTATAATTGCTTTACAATGGTGTGTTAGTTTCTGCTTTATAACAAAGTGAATCAGTTACACATATACATATGTTCCCATATCCCTTCCCTCTTGCGTCTCCCTCCCTCCCACCCTCCCTATCCCACCCCTCTAGGTGGTCACAAAGCACTGAGCTGATCTCAGTGCTATGCGGCTGCTTCCCACTAGCTATCTATTTTACGTTTGGTAGTGTATATATGCCCATGCCACTCTCTCACTTTGTCACAGCTTACCCTTCCCCCTCCCCATATCCTCAAGTCCATTCTCTAGTAGGTCTGTGTCTTTATTCCTGTCTTACCCCTAGGTTCTTCATGACATATTTTTCCCCCTTAGATTCCATATATATGTGTTAGCATACAGTATTTGTCTTTCTCTTTCTGACTTACTTCACTCTGTATGACAGACTCTAGGTCCATCCACCTCAATACAAATAGCTCAATTTTGTTTCTTTTTATGGCTGAGTAATATTCCATTGTATATATGTGCCACATCTTCTTTATCCATTCATCCGATGATGGACACTTAGGTTGTTTCCATCTCCTGGCTATTGTAAATAGAGCTGCAATGAACATTTTGGTACATGACTCTTTTTGAATTATGCTTTTCTCAGGGTATATGCCCAAGAGTGAGATTGCTGGGTCATATGGTAGTTCTACTTGTAGGTTTTTAAGGAACCTCCATACTGTTCTCCATAGTGGCTGTATCCATTTACATTCCCACCAACAGTGCAAGAGGGTTCCCTTTTCTCCACACCCTCTCCAGCATTTATTGTTTGTAGATTCTTTGATGATGGCCATTCTGACCAGTGTGAGATGATATCTCATTGTAGTTTTGATTTGCATTTCTCTAATGATTAATGATGTTGAGCATTCTTTCATGTGTTTGTTGGCAGTCTGTATATCTTCTTTGGAGAAATGTCTATCTAGGTCTTCTGCCCATTTTTGGATTGGGTTGTTTGTTTTTTTGTCATTGAGCTGCATGAGCTGGTTGTAAATTTTGGAGATTAATCCTTTGTCAGTTGCTTCATTGCAAATATTTTCTCCCATTCTGAGGGTTGTCTTTTGGTCTTGTTTATGGTTTCCTTTGCTGTGCAAAAGCTTTGAAGTTTCATTAGGTCCCATTTGTTTATTTTTATTTCCATTTCTCTAGGAGGTGGGTCAAAAAGGATCTTGTCATAGAACGTTCTGCCTATGTATTCCTCTAAGAATTTGATAGTTTCTGGCCTTACATTTAGGTCTTTAATCCATTTTGAGCTTATTTTTGTGTATGGTGTTAGGGAGTGATCTAATCTCATACTTTTACATGTACCTGTTCAGTTTTCCCAGCACAACTTATTGAAGAGGCTGTCCTTTCTCCACTGTACATTCCTGCCTCCTTTATCAAAGATAAGGTGACCATAGGTGCGTGGGTTTATCTCTGGGCTTTCTATCCTGTTCCATTGATCTATCTTTCTGTTTTTGTGCCAGTACCGTACTGTCTTGATTACTGTAGCTTTGTAGTATAGTCTGAAGTCAGGGAGCCTGATTCCTCCAGCTCCGTTTTTTGTTCTCAGGATTGCTTTGGCTATTCAGGGTCTTTTATGTTTCCATACAAATTGTGAAATTCTTTGTTCTAGTTCTGTGAAAAAAAATGCCATTGGTAATTTGATAGGGATTGCACTGAATCTGTAGATTGCTTTGGGTAGTAGAGTCATTTTCACAATGTTGATTCTTCCAATCCAAGAACATGGTATATCTCTCCATCTATTTGTATCATCCTTAATTTCTTTAATCAGTGTCTTATAATTTTCTCCATACAGGTCTTTTGTCTCCTTAGGTAGGTTTATTCCTAGATATTTTATTCTTTTTTTTTTTTTTTTTGCGGTACGCGGGCCTCTCACTGTTGTGGCCTCTCCCGTTGTGGAGCACAGGATCCGGACGCGCAGGCTCAGTGGCCATGGCTCACGGGCCCAGCCACTCCGTGGCATGTGGGATCTTCCCAGACCAGGGCACAAACCCATGTCCCCTGCATCGGCAGGCAGACTCTCAACCACTGTGCCACCAGGGAAGCCCTATCTGAAGTCTTTTGATAGTTCCCTATATTCCATAGAAAGAAAAAAATCGAAGCTATTTAAGTATAATGTATTAAAGGCTCTCCATGGTCCAATACCAGATAATATCTAGCTTTGCTCCCAAATAGGCTGCATATTTCTTTGATAGAACTGAGAAACTGCTATGCTTCCTGGTCTCCAAGTCTGTCCACATGTTGTTCTTTTGCATGAGTTGCTTTTATCTAGCCTTTGTAAATCTCACCTCCCTTCACCCCACATCTTTCATGACTAATTCCTATCTATGTACCATCACTGACCTTCTCTTTCCTTTAGGAGTCCTAGGCGTTTTCCTGCATCACTTACAACTTCCCTCTAAAATGGCACTCATCTGACTTTATTGTGATTGTGTGTTTACACAACTGTTTCTCCCCCTAGATTGTACATTCCTTCAGAGAACAGGGCCATTGTGCAACATTCTAACCCTAGAAACTGGTATAATCTCTGGAACTTAGAAAGCATTCAATAAACAGAAGTAGAGGAATGAATGAATGAATGAGACTTTCTTACATTTAAGGGAAAATTGAGGTATTTCAGGATTCAGATTAAGGTTATGTCTGCCATTTCATTTGTTCATTTATTAACAATATTTCAAAATAATAGAAAATATTTTCTAATCCTAATAGGAACTAATAAGAACAATGCACGTTAAAACCATAGCATTGATATATCATTTTTAGAAGTCTATCTACATTCATTATTGGGAAGGATGTGGAGAAATGGATATTCTCGTACACTACTCTTTTATTTTAAGATTTATTCATTTTATTTTATTATTTTTATTTTCTTTATTTTTTTGTCTGAGTTGGGTCTTAGTTGCAGCACAAGGGCTCTCTTGTTGAGGGGCGCAAGCTCAGTAGTTGTGGTGCACGGGTATAGTTGCCCCTTGGCATGTGGGATCTTAGTTCCCCGACCAGGGATTGAACCCGCGTCCCCTGCATTGGAAGGCGGATACTTTACCACTGGACCACCAGGGAAGTCCCCTCATACGCTACTCTTGAGAGTTAAAATTTACTTGTCCTATTTGGAAAGATATGTGGTAAGTAAGTAAATGGAAATTCACACATCCTTTAACACATTCATTTTACAATTTTATTTCTCTCTCTCTCTCTCTCTCTCTCTCTCTCTCTCTATATATATATATATATATATACACACAAACACATATGAATTACTTAAGTGACATACTTAAGTGTGCTCAACTACAGCCTTTGGTGTAATAGTAAAAATTAGAAACAGCATTAATGCATATCAAGATGAAAATGACTAAATAAAAATTGGGTATAATCATACAACAGAATGATATATATAACAGTTAACATCTTGAAGTAGATAGATCTTAAAAAACATAATGATGATTAGAAAAACGCAAATCGCAAGATGATAATTACCCCATGCTACCATTTGTGTAAATAGAAACCTCACCAACCAATACAATATATATGGTTTATACAAATGCATTTATGTTTGAAAATACAGAAATGGGATGGAATGATATTAAATGACCCCTTGATAGAGGATGCCTCTGGGAAGGAGTATAAGTGATGAGATTTGGGAAGTAGTCAAAGAGACCTTCATTTTCTTTACGGCATTTTAACATCTTTACTTAAAACATAAATTGAAGTATAGCACTGGTGATGGAAATGTATGCACTGCTTGTTCAGATTATATATTTACCTATGTCTTTTATATCTCCCCTCTAAAAGATAGGATAAACAAACCATGGGTACCAAAAAATGCTCTCAGAGTTTTGGAGATGCAGCCAGGGAATGAAAAGAGAAAGGCCACAGGATCACACAAAGGAGAGCATCAAACCCTACCTGTGGGAGTAAAAGGACGTCAAGTCAGAGACGTCTATACATAGGAGTTATGCATGCCCCTCATGTTACCTTTAGGGAAAGTCATGACAATCTTGAGGTATTTAGAGAGGCTTATGAGTACTGTAAAATGAACGGCTTGGAAAATAAAAGGAAAGCAATTACTATGGAAAGAAAGGAATAAAATTGGCAAAATGATGTTTGCTGTTGCTGAGACTAGAGAGTGGAGAGGCAAACAAGCTGCCTCCCTGGTCTGGTTATTACAGATAACAGCTGTCTGAATGTAAGAGTCAGTGCACTGAATATGTAAGCCATCAATCAGTAGTCTTAAACTATAAAACAACAAAAAAAGCATCCATAGCACATAGCCCACAGGACATTTACTATGCTACCCTTACTGACAAGTTTCTTAAAAGGAGATCAAAAGAAATTGTACTCCATTTTTTTATAGAAAATGAAAGTGACAAGGATGAGAAGCATACAGTGCATAGTTTAGATAAAGGAAAAGAAGTTTTTCCAACAAGTACATATTCTGCTGACAGATAGAAGCAAAGGAGAAAAGAAGTTAGGTTGTGAATTGTGAAGAACACATTAATTAAAACAGACTCTGAATCACTGTTGTGCTTGTATCAAAGTACAGTATTAACGAGATACGAGAAGGATCCAGAGTGCTGAACGCCTCAGTGATTTTAAACTGGAACTTTTGAACTCTGTTAATTTATATACTGGCTACTATAAAATTCAGAAAACTGTCAGTTGCTATCATAACACTATTGTTTTTACACTGACAGTCAATGACAAGCTTACCCTTCAAGAACAATAAACATGCAGAGAAGTAGAAGGCATTTTATGAAAGCCACCCAGCTGGGGTTCACTTCCCGCCTGCCCTTTGCCCCCACGCTATCAGCTTGAGTAAGCTGCCCAGCTAGTCTTGTTCTCAGGTCCTTACCTGGAAATACAGAAACCAAAACAAATACTCCATTAAATCTCTCTCTGTACTAATATTTTAGAATTTTATTAAACCTATCTATATACGCTGTGGAAATTAGAAGAAGAAGTGTTTTGTGAAAGAAAAGGCACTCTTACAGTCAATGGTGGAAGATTCATGCTATTGCATTTTATAAATTATGTAAGTAATATATGCTCTTTAGATATGCAGAGGGACTCATGGGCATTGGAAAAATACTGGATTATAGATTGAATATGGAAATGTGCTGTTTGGCATCTTTCTTTTCTTTCATATATCAGAAGAAAAACTACAAATAGCTCCCCTTAGTATCTGAAATGATCTGAAGATTAAACTCTCCTGGCCCTCAATAGAAATAGAAACTAATTTTGGAGTTACTGAAAAATTTGATTCGCAGTTTAAAAGGTTATCAAAGTTCATTTTGAAAGAACAAAAAAAGAATTTTTATTTTCCTGAGAGGAAAATAGAAAAATCGTATGAATCGGATTTGAAATGTTATAACGAAAATGGTAATACTGTTGGGGAGTGGTGAGAACATAAAAGGAAAGAAGAGACTAAAGGAGAAGAAAGTAAGAAGTAGAATCTCCTTGTTATTGAAATAGAATCAAATAGTAGTAGTGTATGTGTACAGCTGATTCATTTCATTTTGTTGTGCAGTGGAGGCTAACACAACATTGTAAAGCAACCATACTCCAATAAAAATTAATTATAAAATAAATTTTTAAAAAATGGAAAAAAATTATAAAGTTAAAAATAAAATAGTAGTGGGAGGATCCAGAAGAGAACTTAGATGAAGGATACCCCCGGGTCCTGGAACCCACTCCAGTCATGCTACTTAAGGCTGTGAGATCTCAAAATACAGTGAATTAAATCACACAGTCTTTCTCATATCACTACAGGGTTGACTTTTCCAGGCTGGTAAGGTTGATCTATTGCATCTTTTCGTTCTGTCATCCCCTAGAGGGCTGTTCTTATCTCTATGGTCAGACCTGGGTCACGGCCACATCCATGTCTCAGCCCTCAGAAAGTTGACAACTGAGAAAGACAGAGACAAACATCTTCATTTAGAAGAGGACTTTGAAGCAAGTTGCTTCATGTCTTCTGTTCACATTCCATTGGTCCAAATTTGGTCACATGGCCATATCCAACTGCAAGGAAGGCTGGGAAATGTAGTTTCAGTGGGCAGCCTTGTACCCACATAAAGCTGGGATTTTTTTTTTTTTTTTAAACTAAAAAACAGAAGGATAAAATGGATACTGTCTAGTAAGGAGTTTGCTAAAGAAGGAAGTGGGTCCACTGCCCTAAAAGAGCTGAGTGTGAAATCTGACAAAGGGACCTGTAAAAAATGTTCTGGGTGTGCAACAGTCCTGTGAGAGCTGAGTCATTGCATAACCACTCCCTCTGCTCACTGAGTGTCCACCTCCTGAGATGGGCTGAGAGCTGGGACTCTTTGCTGCAGTGCTACAGTGCTTGCACCTGGACATACCTCTCCTGGAGCAACAAAATACAAAGAAACTAGATGGGACTAAAAATAACTGCATGCATATGCAGTTAGGGCAAATTCTGGACAAAAGATACAAAGACCAAGAAAATCCAACTGCTACTTTTGAAGAGCCCAGAGCAAAAGCAGGGGGTAGGGAGCAAAAGCAGGTACTGTGCATGCGCCTGGCACACACCACCAGCTAAGGGGTGGGCAAACCACCTAAGCCACCCCTCTGGCTGGACCCCTGGACACACCCCTACCCTCACCCCATATAAGGAATAAGCTCACCACCCCCCGCCCCCGCCTCCCCCCAGCGAGCGAACAAGCAAGGGAACCTGCTGTTTGTTCCCACTCCCCGCTGCTGCAGCAGAGGCCCTGATAAAGGCTTGCCTGAATTTCTTGTCTGGCCTCTGAACAATTTCTATTGATTAAGGAGGCCAAAACCCCTGGTCAGTAACACTCCTACCTCTTGTTTTGGGGCATAAGCCAAATTTCCCCAAGGTGTCTTGTGCAGACTATTGTATCCGCAGCTAGAGTCTCCCTCACTGACTGGTAAGAGGAATGCCTAACTGGCCACAGACTTTGCTTGGGCTCTGATTAACTCTCCCCATGTCCAAATTACTAGAAAATCCAGGAGAAAGGTGTAGGGCTCTGGGAATTCGTGTAGTGGTCTACTTGGGAAGTCACGCTAAAGTCAATAAGCTAAAGACCCAACCATAAGGTGGAACAAAAATCAATAACGCCCTTGATACCAATATTTATATAGACATGAATGAATATTAAAAAAGAAATCTATGCATATAATTTAAATGCAGAGTCTATATAGGGCAGGTCAAAAACTATCATAAATAGAGCATAGCAATATTTTCACACTTCACCATTAAATGAGGAATTCTATTAGATGCTACTGTGATAGACATTATAGGAAAGAAAATTAGTTTTCTTTTAAGTGTTACTTATTAATCTCCTGCAAAATTTGTACAGTTCTAAATATATATTTTTCTCACTGCAGTATTAAAGTTACTGTTGATGTACATGTTGAATCAGAAAGGTGTTTCTTTAGGTCAATGTTCCTATTATATTACTGGGAACAAGAAATAACTTCCTCTGACAGTATACATCTAAAATAATTGTGGTGAGGAAAATCTATTGATAGCTGTAGATAGACAACCAAGTAGGTAATATTTTAGTAAACACCTCAAGTGTTCAGCTGTAACTCTGTAGAGCTGACAAAGATTGCAGGTCATCAAGTCACCTCAGACCCTGATTGAATTTGAGGTAATCTGCTCTTACTCTGGCTGCCTGCCATAGTTTTAAAATTTTTTCATTCACCAGGTCTGGCATTAAATAAAATGATTAACTGAACCAAGAAAAAAGACCAAGAAAAAACAAAAAAATTATACAATATCAACTAAATTATATACTATCCAGATATTAGAATTACAAGTTAGGGATTTTAAAGTTATTGATTATTATGCTGAAAAAAACAAAATGACAAGACACAGACTTTCACCAATATATTCCAGACTGAAGTACAGAGTTAAAAAAAAAAAAAAAAGGAAAAATACAGAAAGGAGCATAAAAACACATAAAAGGTGACATACATAAGTATAACTGACATTGAAAATATCCAATCTAAGGGAAAAGAGATAATGAAACAAACTACAATGACCAAGGCTTTTTCAAATCTAAAGACATCAAGAAGCACTACAAACCACAATAGAATATATAAAAGAAATCCACACCCACGCTCATCCTAATGGCTGAAAAGACAAGAGACAAAGAAAAAAATCTTAAATGAAGCCAGAGGGGGTTAAAAAAAAAAAAAAAGGACAGTATTTTCAGAGTGGCAACAATAAGGCTGCTAATTTTTCAACAGAAAAAGAGAAGAAGAAATGGAGAAAGTTGGAAACCAGAAGACAAAGAATGACGCCATTAAAGTGCTAAAAGTAACTACAAACCTAGAATTCTATATGCAGAGAAAATACAGAAATAAGGTAAAACAGACATTTTGAGACAAAATCTGGGATATTTTGTCTTCACTGGATTCCCACTAAAAGAAATTTAAAATTCTTTAGGTAGAAAAGAAATGATCTCAGACTGAAACACAGAAAGTCAGGAAGCTAAGAGAAATGGAAAGTGTAAATGTGCAGTTAAATCCAAAATAGTATCACTTTTCCAAAATGATAACAACAATATCTTGAGCATTTAAAATATATGCTGAATTAAAATTAAGGACCACAAACACAGAAAAGGCAGGTCATGTGTTCTTTGGTCCTATTATTGACTGGGAAGTGGTAAAAGCACTCATTTATAGTAGACTCTAATAACTCAAATGTGCATATTACAATATCTAGGACAACCCACAGAAAGAATAATAAAGAAGTGTATAACTAACTAACTAATAATAGGGAGAGTGGGATAAAATAAAATCACTTGCCTAGTCTAAAAGAAGGCAGTTAAAAAGTAAAAGGACAGTAAATAAGTGAGAGGAAAAGAAATGGAAACTTGACACCCAGGATGTCAGTAATTAACTATATTAAACAAAATAAATACTCCTAATAGATGGTAAACATTGCCAGTTTGGATAATAAAGAAAACATATGCTACCTAAATATAAGAACACAGATACATTGAAACTGAGAAGACGTAAAAAGGTAAATTATGCAAACAGTAATCAAAAGAAAACTGATGCAGCAATATTATCATCTGACAAGGTAGACTTTAAGTCAAAAAAATTGATGGAAAAAAAAAAGCCGCATCTCCTGTGATAAAAGTGTCAACACCAGGAGACATAACTGTTGTCTGATGTCTATTTGCTTCAAATTGTTTGGTATTTCCTCTCCTACCTCTTATTTGATTTGGAGTTAACTGTGATGGATCAGAAATGAAATTATTTTTAAACTCCATTATTCTTTCAGAATAGAATCAAAGATTTCTATGTCAATCTTGAAAACAGTCTCTACTGAGTACTTACTACACTTTTAAAAAATTGTTTCTTAGATGATTTTTTTTCCTGGAAAAAAATTAAAAGAGTAAAAATTAATAACTTCTTTGGAGCATTTTGTGAGCTCTAAACTATTTAGAAAAGAATAAAATGGGAAGCAAATTTAGAGATATAATTTTACAAAAACAGTAATTTCTTGTTCTGACTCAAAGTGGGATATTTGTTCATTATAGAACAAATGAAAATATAGAGAGTAAAAAGTCAAATATCAAAAGTCACCCATAAGACTATCCTAAGTAGAACCCATAAACATATGTGTTTGTTTTCTTCAAGATTGTTTCAGAAAGAGGAAGTGGGAATCATACTGAATATACAATTGTTTTATTCTATTTTTCACTGCATGGAGAGGGAACATATCCACATTTACTAAGTCACTTTTTAATGTATAAATTTTAATGACTACAGTATTTCCCTGTCATTTCACCCTTTAAGTTTGTGTCTCATTTTTCCTTTCTCTGAGGCTAATCTGTGTATCGGAGATAAAACAGCTCCCTTGACCTCTGCTTTCAGTGGGTAGGACAACAAAGAAGAAAGCCTGAGGTCAGGGAATTTTATTCCACTTGTCTCTCCTTGCTGGGTCAACTCTGATTGGCTGCTCCCCTCAGAGACTTTCTCTCCTTCCAGATTCTGATCTATTGCTTACTCACCATTCCAGTGTTGGATTCCTTATGGTTTACTTTCCCACACTTTTATTAGACCCTCCTCAAACAGCTTTGATTTGTGGTAACTATCCATTTTCTTCAGGGTCCCTGGCTGAAACAATATGACGTTATTGGAATATATCTTTATTTATTTCACTATTTTCCTAATGCTTTACATTTAGGATTTTCTTGATTATTTTGAATCTGAACACTGCAGGAATGAAGACGCTGATGCACACAATTCTGGTGGACATCTTTGGTTATTTTAAAATTATAATATATTTTCTAATTGATGATATGTAGAGATTCTTGCCACCAACATCCTCCAACACTGCTAAGATCTATTATTTCTGATAGTTTAACTGTAGATTCACTTACATTTTTATGAAGATAATCATATCAGCTGTAATTTACATTTTCTTTCTTTCTCTCCAATCTATCTGCTTCTCATTTCTGTTTCATACCTTACTGCACTAAGACATATAATAAAATGTTGATTGTAAGCAGTATTAATGGGCATAAATTTCTTCCTGATTTCAAAGGGAATACCTACATTTTATCACTAAATATAAGCTATTGCTTTCGGATAAATTTCTAAATGTTGAATTATTCAAACAGTAGAACTGTTTTAAAGCTTTCTGGTATATATTATGAAATTTCTCCCCAGAAAAATTGCAGTATTTTACATTACTGTCAATATTTTCTGAAAATGCCTTTTTCCATACAGTCATGCCGACATTGGGTGTGAATTAGATTTGTTTTGTTTTTTGCAACCAGATTTTTTAAAGTTATGATTCATTATCATTGTCATGATAAATGTTTAAACATTACAGAAAAATAAAATCTCCCTTCCTACTTCCTGATATTTCCATTCTCATCTGTTAGAGATAACCACTACCAGACTAATTTAATAATCTATAATTATTTGTTTAAAAATAATGTGTGTATTTTATGGTAGCGTTTTAAGAGATTAAATTAGTAAATTATTATTTAGAAGGAAAGTAGAAATTATAGCTCCTAACTTCTTGATGGTTTTATAAAAAGGCTGTATTTGATTCATGCTAAAATGTATTTCTACAATGCTAAAAGGGTAGAAATTGAAAAAAAAATTTAAGTGCACACTTGAACGTTACTCTCTCATTTTTCAAATGAAAAATATGAGTTTCACTGACATGGGAGACATAATTCTCCATTAGACAATAAGTCATACAAATGAGAACATAGAACCAATCTCAGTAAAGACAAGTAAGCTTTCTTTGTTCCATAGTCACACCAAATGTACTACAGGAGAAAAAAAAAGGACTAAGTTTCTGTTGATAGTCAAAAATATTATACGTGTAGGAAACTGACAATGTATTTCATTTACTTTAAAACAAACTTCACTATTTTCTAAACCCATGAAGCCAGATTTTCTATTTTAAAGTATTTCAGAAGCATTTTAATCATTGAGATCCATTCTTTCTTTCATGTATAAGCCCTTAAAATTACTTTAGAAATGAGCTCCAAGCTTGGGTCATTTTTCTCTAACATAAATGCCAGACACTAAAAAAAATAAAATAAAAACAAACCATTCCACTCTACCTGCTGCATCTAGTTTTCCAAAGTGAGATGTTTGTTCCCTAGCTATGTAAATGTAAGTCATAAAAAATACTAAATGTTGACAGCTTTACTCCCCCTGAAATTTACACTAGGTAGTCACTGGTCTATGGAAGGTACAATGTCTATGAGAGAACTCATCAAAAATATAGATATAAACATACACCTGCCTTTTGCCTCAGAAGGCTGCATGACTTTCATCTCATCCCATAAATAATGGAGGCATCAGCATATTTATCTGCACACAATAACAAATCCCATCCTCTTGGTAATTGTAAAAACACTGAAGCTTGTTATTGACCTTAAAAAGGTGTAAAATATAGGGACAGGACAAACACATGAAGATACTTTTTGTCTGTCTATATCCACTTCTAAAGCCCCATCACACACTTTGAAAACCATTAAACCAAAAGTCAGTGATGCGAAAAGACGGAGGAAAAACATATTATCGAATAAAGCAAAACAGACAAGTTAAATCAAAAGATGCATTCATCTACACCATGTCGCTCAACGTTCCTATTTTCTTTTCTTAAGTTATTTTTGAGATATTTGCATTAAGGGAAGGCTAAAACCTTCAGATCTCAAAGCTATGACTTACAATGTTACTTCTCACATTCTTTTACTTTGCTACCTCATTCTGCAAATGAATAGTTTCTACAGATATACTTTCAAAGTATAAAACTTTTCCTATATTTTTAGAGGACACATATTCTGGTTGAGTTACATTGAGAATGATCAACAAATACTTATTGACCACCATTTGCAAGTAATTATTGTATCCTCATCCCAATCTCTGCCAGTTTTCCTGGGCAGGGCTCTAGAACTACAATGTCCACTGCCCTGGGGAGTATAATATGCATACATTATGGATAGATGGCGTGAAAATAAGTTATTAAGTCCTCCAATGAGCAATGCACAATAATTACCATAATAGTCTGGAGAAGAGAGAGAGAAATACAAATTATAGCAGGGAAAAGAGGCCCTTTAAAGAGAGGTCAAATTTGAGTTGGTTCTTCAAGATTGGAGTTGGATGGATGGGGAAGACAACAAAGACTATTCTACCCACAACAGACAAGTGGAAGGAACACAGTATAAGTGTGGAAATGTACATGAACTTAATATGCGCTCCAAAGACAAGATGATGGATTTACCTGGGGGACAAAAGAGGTGAAATAAATCTGAATTTGGATAAGGATTATAGTGGTCAACTATTACAGGTCTTCAAAAATAGGGTAAATAGTTTGAATTTGATCTGAAAGGTGAGGGTGCACAAATATTCAGAATGTGAGCCTCAACTTGCCCTTCCATACTAGACATCAATTTTTTAAGGAATTTGTTTAGAGCAGTTTGAGGTTCATAGCAAAACTGATGGATTAGTACAGAGATTTCCCATATACACCCTCTACTCCCATGAGCAGAACCTCCTCCATTATCAACATCACCCACCAGAGTGGTACATTTGTTATAACTGAGGAACTTACACTGCCACATCATTTCACCCAAAGTCCATCATAACCTTTGGGCTTGTTCTCAGTGTCATACATCATACGTGACAATTTGATCAAAGTGCTCCATCTCCCTGAGGCCAGGAAGAAACTTAGACTCTTTAATTCTTGGTACTAATAAATTAGCAAAATTTTCTCGTAAGGTCAAACGCCTTTTGCCATCCTGGGTACTGGCAGCAATTTGAATCATAAAGCCAACAGGTGAAAATGATTGTGAAGGATGGGCTGGGGTGCAGGAGGTAGAGTCACTCAATTAAAATATTGCCAAAATTATCCAGACAATGGATCCTGAAAATATTTAAAGGTGAAGGATTTAATGGAAGGTGTGCTGGAGGACGAGAAGAGAAAATAGTGCAAAAGAGCTGAAAAGGGAAACAGCATAAGGCAGAGACAGAAGGGTTCACTTAAAGCAGGTGGAAGAAAAATTCTTTCCTTTAACTAAAATAAATAATTCCATAAATATTTACTAGAATTCTAACATTTACGAGCACAGGGCTAGAATATTTATAAACCTTATCTGAACTAATTCTTTTAAAATCAGTATTAATTTTCTTTTCCAATGAAAGATGAGGAAAGACTCAGAGAAATTTAAAAAACTTGTTCCAGGTCCCATACTCTTTCAGCTCTATCATGCATCTTCTTTCAGATGAGATGAAGTATAACAGAAACAAGGGGGAAAAACTCCCTTGCTTAAGTTGAATTTATATTTAAAATATTGATTAGGAGTTACTACTTAGTAAACTAGTAGTAAACCTAGTAGTTTAGTACAATGAAGAATTTAGCATGAAACAAATATTTTCACTACTCTCATTTTGAACATTAAAATTGCTTTTGAACTCTAAGTATTAAAAGAGCTATTAATCTTGATAGCATTAAACCTGATACAATTACACTTGACTTTCAAGATTAAGGAAGGTTTGACAAAAAATAATTTCACCTTATGTGTAGTAGTAGGACATTATCAAAGGGAATGAAATACATTGTATGTGGAGTCCTCTAAACTGTGTTTATAGAGATACTTATTTGGATCATTCAGAAAATAGAAATACTGAGAATTTTTTCATTGGGTATTCTTGTTTTTCTTTGTGTTGTTTCAGAAGATTGAGCCAATAGTGTGTATTTTATCAAACAATTGTCAGTTCCCCACCTCACAGTGTCTGGAACTATGCCCAGTAAATATCTGTTGGCTGAATGACAGACTGACTGGCAGGCTGTTCGGCCAGAGATAATATTTATTGTTCTAGAAGACAGAATTAGCTAAATAGCTTAGAATAATGTCATTCTCTTGTTCGGGATTCTGCAGGCTCACCATTTCACTGAGTAATTTCCCACATTCTTTCAATGAAAGAACTTCAAGATCTACCCCCACGACTACCCACACCCTCTTCTTTGACTTCTCTCTCTCTCAGTCTCTCCAGTCCAGTCACACTGGCCTTCTTGCCATCCTCAAAAGCCCAGACATGGGTACTATTTATGGTGGAGTTTGCTGTACCATTTTCTCTGCCTGGAATGCTCTTCCCATTTTCTTTCTTCCTTCATGTCTTTGCTCAAATCTCATCTTCTCAAAGAGACCTACAAGGAGCACGCTATTTAATTTTGTTACCAGCTGCCACCCCTACCCCTTAGCACTTCCATTCCTTTTCTCTGTTCTCCTCCTAGTTTTCCTATAGCACTTATCACATTTTAACAGTATATGTAGTTCATTTATATATTAAATTTGTTTATTATTTTCCTATTATATCTATAAGCTCAATGAAAGCAGCAATCTATGTCTTTCTCATTCACTGATGTACCCTGAGCATCTAAAAGAAGCCATATGTTCAAAAATATTTTTCAAATGAATGAATAAATAAATGATGGTAAATAATAATGGTAATGCTTTCTAAGAGCATCTACTTTCTAAGAGAATTAAGTGTTAAAGTGCCTACTAAGCATGATTGCAATTTTCTTTTTCACTTAAGGAAAAAGCGAGGAAACTGAGATTTAGGTTGAATAATATGCCCAGATTTTCACAGCTAGTAACTAGATGTCTAACTCCAAGTCTGTAAACCCTCTCTACAGATTACTGAGGCTAGAACATACTAAAAAACATGTTAACTGTTTGCTCTTAGTGAAGACATATCAACGTTCAAAGGTAAGGTTGTAGAACATGGAAGTGATTTGCTACAGAAGGAAAGTCCTCTTGGGAATGATGTTGTTATATGATCAAATTTATAGATTTTTATTCAAGATTGAATGATGTACTATAATAATACTACTAGGAGAAGAAAGGAAATTTTTCTTAAATTGTGTGACTACGTACTCCATCTTTCTTTTGCTGCTAATTATGATTGGATTCATAAACTAAAAAATAAACTAAAAAATCATTCAAAACACATAAGTAAGCTTATTCAATTCTTTCACACTCAGATTGCACAATGATTTCATGCAATATCTTTATTATAAGGTAAATTATCATATTAAAATATTTCAATGATTTTATATTTTCATTTTTGAGACATATAGCTTTTCTGTCATACTTCTCATTTATTATAACCCTCTTTCTGCCTCTCTCAAATTGGGTGTCAGAGGTCAGTTAAGAAGGTTTTAAACATCTCAACAACATCCATTAAGCTCCAGTAGCTTAAAAATCTTACAATTATTCAATCATCTGATAGCAATAAAATATTTTAAAATGCAATCTTATTTTCAACACAATCTTAAAATGAGGTTTTAGCAAAAAAGAAAAATCACCAACTTATAAAAATCTCTAAACTACAAAAGTTTCTATTAAAAAGCAACAAGAGAGGGGCTTCCCTGGTGGCACAGTGGTTGAGAGTCCGCCTGCCGATGCAGGGGACGCGGGTTCATACCCCGGTTCGGGAAGATCCCACATGCCGCGGAGTGGCTAGGCCCGTGAGCCACGGCTGCTGAGCCTGCGCGTCCGGAGCCTGTGCTCCGCAACAGGAGAAGCCACAACAGTGAGAGGCCCACGTACCGCAAAAAAAAAAAAAAAAAAAAAAAAGCAACAAGAAAAAAGTATATTTTAATTTGGTGCAACAGCAGTATGACAAAATGGAAAATGGTTCTCCTGTGAAAGGCAATCTTCCCTTTGTCAGAGCTCTGACAAGCCAAAGATGACTTACTTATTGATCTTTCTCCTTGTAAAATAAAAGAATTGTCTCAAGGAAGAAAAAAGAAGGTAAAGAGTTAAACTTCATTGTATAAAACCAGTGAAGGCAAAGATAATTTACCAAAAAATTAAGTTATATCATGTGCATTGAAGAAAAACACTAAGTTTCCAGTTTTGATAAGTGGAGACATTTATTATTGCATTTTGGAATGCTGCTTCTTTACTTCTACAGGGAGACTGCACCATCTTGAAAATACTATTTTAGAGTGACTGCTACCAAAAATTATTTTCTCTTCTCCCTTCCTCCCTCCCTCCTTCCCTCTCCCTTTCTTTCTTTCTTTCTTCCTTCCTTCTTTCCTTTCTTTCTTTCTTTCTCTTTCTTTCTTTCCTTCCTCCCTCCCTCCCTCCCTACTTCCTTCCTTCCTTCCTTTCTTTTCTTTTTCTTTCTCTCTTTCTTTCTCTTCATTTTTAAAATTGCGATAAAATATACATAAAATAAAATTGATCATTTTAACCACTTTTAAGTATACCGTTCTGTGGCATTAAGTACATTCACACTGTTGTGTAACAATCACTTTTTAAATATTTATAAATAAAATATTGTATTATCATCCCACCCACTTATCATATCTTTTTCACCTGAGCCACACACTAGGAAACAGATTATGAACAGGGAGAAAGTTTTCAGTGAGTTCTATAACCACATGATTTCAATTTCCCAACTGACGTATGTGATATAAGAATATTGATGGGCTTGAAATTAACACCCCATTGCTTGCCTTTACTTTTTTTTTTACCTTTTTTGGTAAATTCGTGTGAATTCCACCACCCTATTCCAAAGCATGTTCCTTGGATTATCAGTTCTGAGGCTGTTTTTTGTTTTTTTGTTTTTTGCGGTACGCGGGCCTCTCACTGCTGTGGCCTCTCGCGCCGCGGAGCACAGGCTCCGGATGCGCAGGCCCAGCGGCCATGACTCACGGGCCCAGCCGCTCCGCGGCATGCGGGATCTTCCCGGACGGGGCACGAACCCGTGTCCCCTGCATCGGCAGGCGGACTTCCAACGACTGTGCCACCAGGGAAGCCCTGAGGATGTTTTAAGTGTTACCCAGAAAAGGAAAATAGGATCAGATAAATTTGAACCCACTAGGTTAAACAGGTTTCCTTTCTGTAGGAATTTCTTAGAACGTCTCATTTGCTGCTGTGCATTGTAACTCTAAGTCAGAGAGGTGACCTACAGGTTTTATAAAGATATTTAACCAATGAACTCTCATAGTACTTGAGCGTATTTTACGACTATTTTGCAATGGAGTACATTTTGAAAAACATAAGAATTTAGTTCTACAGATCTGTCATTCTGATTTTTACAGTATCATTTGGTACTAAAAAGTAAATAAATAAAAAACATTTATTTTGATGTTTCTTCATCCTGAAACCTGCCATTACTTTTCACACCCACCCTCTGTCCTGAACTGCCCACCTGGTTCCCTCAAAACTCTATTATATCTTTCTGCCATTTGTTCACCCAATAGTTTTACTCTTTAAATTGTACTTCCCTTCAAAAGAAGCTATGACAGGAAATATACAAAAAAAGTGAGAGGAAGAAAAGAAATTCATTATCTAAGTCTTAAAAAAACAGAAAACCCAAAGCATACTGAAGGAAAGCCTCGCAAGAGACATGGCTCAGGAGGTTTGTGTTGTGGCCAGGCAACAGAAAGTTCTAATGAGGCCATCTCAGCAAGCCCTCTGCAGACTTTCCTCCCTGGGGTCAGCACTGGACACGCATTAGCAGGGAGGGATCGATCACTCTTCTATTCTGTTCATTGCTGTGTTCACGTGGTCCCCCGCACTCACCCCAACCCACCACTACTTTAAAGAAAAAGTTGCCTTTCCAGACCCTAGGAGGAGGAGATCCGTGTGTTCAGTCCACGCTCTAACTAAAGAGGAGGATGAGGCCAAGACCCCACCCAGTGCCAACTGATAAGAACATCAGCTACCACGAAAAACAATATTGAGCTGCTTAAGATCGCTGGCTTTTCTCTTAAATTTTGGTCTTCGGCAAAGTCAACACAGAACCACCAACACATGATAAGAATAACAAGATTTTGTGCATTTTTACCAATCTTTATTTACAGCATACTCTGTGGTAGACAATAAGCCATTTAAACCCATTGGCATTGGGAAGGCTTCAGAGTTATAAAGAAAATTCAAAGATATTTTGACATGGGCACTGGGATCAGCAATCTCTTTAGCTAGAACTTCCAAAGCACAGTGCCTGCAAATGTCAAACTAGGCTTTCAGCAGTCTTGGACAATTTCCTTTCTTAGACCATTATGGTGGTGGATGGTCAATATCTTAATTGTCTAAGACCACTGCAAGGCTCTGTGAAAGGCAGCACACTCGTAAGGGGCTGTTTGCCAAAAATGGGAACTCCCTGAGTTTAATTTTTTCCTCAGGTCTTCCAACCTCCCTGACTACAGCTAAAGAATGATCATTCGTTCCTACAGGGCTTTCAGATCTCTACCCATTCCAGTTTGGGGATTTCTCTCTCTCCATCTCTCTCTCCGTCAATCTCTCCATCTCTCTCTTTCCCTCAACCTTTCTCTTTCTGCCTCTCTCTCCTTGACTTAGTCCCTCTTTCCTATCCACTAACCACCCTCCCAACATAATTTCAACAAGAAGCATTCCAGTTCAGAGGGTAGAAGAAAAGGCATCTCTGTCTATATAGCCATCTATAAAGTCTGAAAAGTACTGTGATTAAGTCTATTGGGTGCCTCCTCCATTTCTGAGCCAATCACTATGGCTATGTAAGGGGGAGACAGTGGTTAATGGTCCCCATCAAACTACTCCCAGCGGAAGTAGAGGCACCATAAAAGAAGATCGATATTACCAAAGGGGAGGTGGAGTGCTGGGCTGGGGGGTGGTGGGTGGAAAACAAAGAAAGGCTTTATCAGTGCTCTGAATCCCAGCTGGAGACAAGTCTGAGAAAAGGTAGAAATTTCTCCTAGCACAGTAAAACCACAAGGAATACAGGAGAACAAACAAGGGAGCATTCCACCCATTGTTGGGAAAATAGAGACTAGATACAATTCTTACTCCCAGCCAAAAGTATCTAACAGAGAAATTAACCTGAGTTGACCAAGTCTGTTTTTCATCCCAGCTAAAATGTGTGGTGCATGTACACACCCCCACACAGTTATCTTCAACGTACCCATTAGAGTCACGGGATAAATGGTTTCTCCAGCATTTTATGGGTGCAGGATTCTTTATCCTAAACGTTTTGTTTTATCTCTTAGGGAATACTGTCACTCTCTTACTCTAATCTACATCTAGTAAAAAAATAGACAAAAGGACACATTTATTAGTCTTTGCTTCTTCTGGCAGATCTTCCCAGTGCCAGAAAAGATATTCCTGGCCTCCAAATCTCTAGAATACTAACTCCATGCCACTCATAAGATACTTAGCTTATTTTGTATTTAATTCTAGCTAATTATTACATTTTTACATACCCTGTTTACAAAATTTTTGAAGAACATCTGCTAACAAGACACAGCAGTAATAGCTAATTTTGAGCAACCACTATGAGTCAAATCATATGCTAATTCTGGGTGTGTAAACATATATTTATATATTTGTGTCCATGTGTATGTACGTATGTATATGTGTGTATATTGCTCGAAATATACCTAAGAGACAGATATGTCCCATTTTCAGATGAAAAAATTGTGGGTCCAAAGGTAGATTAACTTGTCCATGATCAACTACTGATAAGAGGCAGAGCTGAGATTTGAACCCCTATATGTGTTGCCGCAAAGCTCCTAGAATAGTTTGGAGGGGACACAATTAGAGAGAGACCAGTTAATGGCTATGGCTGTAATCCAGGTGACAGAAGATAATAGCTTGGACTATGGTGATGCAGGGAACATGGAGAAAACTAAAGTGCATTTAAGGATATTATAAGTTAGCATGGACAGATCTTGATGTGAGAGTTGAGCTCTGCTCCATTCATCAGTGTTCCAACCTTTTGGAAGTGCTTAGAAAACACACCTTTGGTGAGAGGGTGAGAGTTGGGGAGGATGATGCTGTAAGGCTGCTCGGAGTATTTAAACCTCTTCTGCTGAGGACCCCCTCCCAAATCAGATAAGCTGGGAAAAGAAACTACTAGGTCAATGTCTTGGGCAGTCCCTCCCTTAAAAGCACAAGGAAACTTAAGAGAGGGAGAAAACTCTGGTAGTGCCATTCCTTCAGGGCTTACATTGAAAGGCAGGGTATTGGGGAAGGAATCTCTAAGATTAAGCAATTCGTCACTTTGGGGTAATTAACCTGAGACAGAATAGAAGTTTCCCATCTCCACTAACTGTAACCCCAAGAAGACTTATGAGTCACTGGCCCGGACCGCCATGAATTTGGTGCTCCCTCTCATATTTACCTGTTACTTTTGCATCCAGGTTGCCTATGAATATGTCGATAGTCTCAGTAAACTTCTAACCTTTCAAATGATGAATGCAAATTTAAACACGGATTTTACTTATTGGAAGGCATTAATCATTTTAAACTGTATTAATGAATAACTAATTAAGGTTGGGGAAATCTTGTTAAATTTTCAAAATCAAATTGAACTTTTATATGACAATGATACTCAGTCACCCATTAAAGTGGTAGTAATTATCTGTTAGTCTAGTGACATTCAGTACCACAGAAAGGTTGTATGTTAACTGGCTTCTATTCTGGGGACCATTTCCAGATTAGAATTGGAAAAACAAAATAAAAGAATTTGAGTCATATATGTACAGACTGGATTCAAGATTTACAGCAGCAATGTAAAATGAAATGTAGTTCCTTCCATAAATATTTTTCTTCTCCTTCGCTCTCGACCATACTTTTCTCCCTACCTTCCTCTCTCAGTAGTCCTTCATTTCTGTTTCTTCATGTTTCTTTCTCTGTCTCTCTGTCCTTCTATTCTTCCATCCTCTTTTTTTTTTTCTTTTTAACATTTCCTTATGTTCTTTCCAAAATAATCCAGCAGAGGGCGAATGTTCTTTGTTTAAATTTTATAAACCTGGATGAAAGTGAGTTCCTCCTTCCTCCCTGCCTTCCTCCTTCTTTGTGTAACAAATACAGGATTTTCACACTTTCCTGTGTCCCTAAATGTCCCCTCTTCTCTTGCAGCTCTCGGCAGTTAACAAACTCACATAAACACCAAGAAATGATGACCTCTTTTTTTTTTCATTAACAACCTCTATTGTTTCTAAATAAAAATATGCTCCATGAGACATATTTTAAAAATGAGTTAAAGATGAAGTAATCCCCGTGTCTAATTTTGTGTCACCATAAAACTCCTTCCTCTAAATGTGTAAGTAAGCATCAAATAGTAAAGTTGGAAAACAGGAGTCATAAATTAATAGGAAACAAGGAGAGACAAAGCAGCACTAAAAAAGTAGTTGCATTAAAGCGTATAAAAGTTATGGCTCAATTTTAATCAGGATAATGTGGTTGCTTTGTATTTATGTCTGTGAGCAGTAGTTTTACCCTATGCAGAGAATGCTTCTGGGAGATACACTGTGGAATTACATGTGAAGTTGCCAGAAGCTCTGGTTCAACAAAATTCTCTTTCACTAATCCTCACATTAGAGAAGATATAGCATACCTTTATGCTTCTTATTTAAAAAAAACAATTAAAATTTTAACTAATTTTAAGAGAAATCACCTTTAAGTTTCAGTATTTAGTCTGATAATATCTTGAAGACTTTCTTCAGTCCAACAATACTTGTTCCTAGAGTTTTAGGAGTACTTTTTTCTGTTATTTGTTGGGTGGCTGGTTGGTTTCTCAGTTGATTTTAATTTAGAGTGGTACACAAATACAATGTCTTAAATTTTTAACTAAAGAGAAGTAGGGAATGTAAGTTGAAAGTCATTCATTCATTGATTCATTCATTCAAACAACCACTACTGAGGTCCTACCTACTTGCCAAGGACAGCACCTGGTGATGGTCATCCTGCTAAGAAACGGAGACATGGACCCTCCCCTCACAGAGCTTTCAGTTTGGATGTTTTCCACTCTCCTCCCCAATTATCAATTTGATATAAACCCTTTCATGCCATTTGATATCCACTGTTTTGCATATATATTTTGTTCACCTTTACTGAGGTAACATCAACAAATAAAATTGCGACATGTTTAAAGTATACATTGCGATGATTTATATGTATATTCCCTTTTGACTGTGTGTTTTCACACAAATGGGATTCAATTATTTATGTTGTCCTCTCCCTTGCTTTTTCCCTCTTATCACTCTATTAATAAACTTTAGTATATAGAGCCTGACTGAATAATTATTAACCACTTCTTTGTATTATAAATTATGGATATGACACAACTTATTTTACTGTCCCCATATGGATAACCTATAAGTATTCTCATATTTTTACTATTGAGAAGAATGTGGTAAAGAACATTCTCCCTCCCAGTATGTCTTCTACCTTCCAGCTCACTCCGTGTAGAGTACACCCCAACATCACCACTTCCGTAGACCCCATGGGGACTTATAATCCTTCCATTTGGTGACCTGAAATCCACTCCTTCCCCCATAGTCACCTATTAAAATCACTCTTCTGTGTAAATCCTCACCCTTACCTCTTTACTCACTCGCCAACCCTGGGTAACTCCAAATCTCTACCTACCCTCTGCCTGTGTCTGTGTAGCTGAACATGTTTGGAGGAAGATCACAACCAGCTGATCAGTCTCACTTGAAATTCACGAAGTCAAACCTCAAGCAAGTCTTTCAGGCTCTCTGGCTGTGACACTGTGTTTCCTAGTCATTTCCCTCTCCAGGTCTCCTAGATGACTATTTCACACTTCCTTCTCTCTTTGCAAATCCCCAACATCCCTTTCCCTAACTGAGATATTAAAGCAGTCATAAAAACACTAGAAAACCTCCAGCCTCTGTATCAACCCACCTCAGAAGGTCTATACCCATATATTCTTTCTTACCTGCAGTTTCTACTGTTCTCTCTTCTTCCACCAAAATCCAGCCCCTCTTTTTGTACTCTGGATTCTAAAATGTACTTTTCTCTATTCCTCAAACACTCCACATTTGTTCCTGCCTCGCAGCCTTGGTGTCAGATATTACCTTACGGAGAAATCTCTTTTCTTCCAGATTACCATATTGTTCCCTGCTCACCTCGTTCACAGGCATAACCTCACTACCCACTTCATATTTTGCTGTCCCCACAAAAGCAAACCTAATGTCCATCAGCTTGCATGACATTTGCCATTAACACTATCCTCCTACAAAGTAGCATTTCATTCTCTTATTTTAATTATACATACTGTACATCACCCCACCCTAGAAAGTAAGCTCAGTGATGACAAGAGTTATTTGTTTTGTTTTGTCTTTTATTCTCTGATCTATATTGCCAGTTTCTAACACAGATCATGGACACTCTAGATGCTCTAAAATATTGGATGAATGAATAAATTAATATCTATAGGTACTCGTGTTTAAAAATTTGTCTAAAAGGGATCCCTACCAGTGGAATTGCTGGATCTGCTGGCATAGCCACATAATATCTGATAGTTTCTATGAAATTCTCCTCTAAAATGGTTAGGCCAATTTACAGTCCTATAAATAGTATGAAACTCTGTGTTTCTCCACAATTTAATAAACAGTTTACATAACTAAATTTGAATAATTTTTGCCAATCTAATAACCCAAACAAATCTTAATTCGTTTTGAGTTGCATTTCCTATATTACGTGTTGGGTTGAGCATATTTTCCTACCTTTGCTGGTGACTTGTATTTCTTAATGAGTAGCCTGATTTTCTAGGCAGTCTTTAAGAATTCCAGATTTACCCTTCTGTCTGTTATATATGCTATAAATGTAACGAGTATTTAAATAAACAGGACTCTAAGAGTTAATTCTGAAGCAACCATTTTCACTCCTGTTTTCTCTTTACATTTATTTAAATGAAACTTGTTCTTCCCCAGCCGCTGGGTGAAAAATTGGGTAACTTCATTTCTAGTCACTTTTGGGTAGTACAAAGAGCATAGGCTTCGAGAGTAAAGTATACAAATAGTATGCAAATAGTACAGATTTAGAAAATACAAACAGTATATACATAATATGGAAATAGTACAGGTTTAGAAAGTGCACTTTTTCATCTGATAATCAAAACTCCAAAATTCGTTTAAAATTGGAGCCTATCTGCTCTCAGTTTGAGCTCTAGAGGGAAGCCTCCAGCTAGGAAAGGGGATGTGGCTGGATTTTTCATTCTTTCTTATATTCTCCCAGCCTTACTAACTTTAGTTTCTGGCCCTTGTGGGTTGGGATATTGGAGAGAGGAGGAAGGGAGTTAAGGGGGGCAAGGATTTGCAAAAAGCCCTTAATTGATAGATACTACCATAAGATGAGATGGAGTTTTCTCAGCTTGGCAGATAATTGAAACAGACTCTCACATGGGGCTTGCATGCATTCTGTTAAGCTCTCTCATCATTTGACCTGTGTGAATGCCTGGGAATCCTGCAGTAACTCAGCTCCAGTTACTCTCCACTAAGGTTTGATTGACCTTTGTGGACAGGTCGTAAAACGACATCACTCAGTCTACTTCCAGAATATGACCCACATCCTGATCACTCATGGGTCGGACACATTCTGGGAGAACAGCGACTTCTGAGACAGCTCACAAGCCCACCTCTCAACCTTGACATTTCTCAGGTGGGAATCAGGCACAATTGTCACTTCTAAATGCAGTGGACACTTTGCAGGTTCTCCTCGTGAGCCACTAGTCTTCTCAGTGGTCTTGAAATGTGCATTTTCTTACCGAGGAGAACAGAGTAGGATCTCTCAGCACTGCAACAGTTCACTTCAGACATCATCTGTTCACATACTTCTGTCCCATCCCCATGGCCACCCCCAGATCCTTATATGAAACAGGTGAGGAGATTAAGAGTTGTGTAACTGGCATTCAGATATAGCCATTAAAAATGTTCATCCTGGGCTTCCTTGGTGGAACAGTGGTTAAGAATCAGCCTGCCAAAGCAGGGGAAATGGGTTCGAGCCCTGGTCCGGGAAGATCCCACATGCCGCGGAGCAACTAAGCCAGTGTACCACAACTACTGAGCCTGCGCTCTAGAACCTGTGACCCACAACTACTGAGCCCACGTGCCACAACTACTGGAGCCCATGTGCCAGAACTACTGAAGCCCGCGCGCCTAGAGCTCGTGCACCACAACAAAGAATAGCCCCTACTCCCAGCGACTAGAGAAAGCCAGCGTGCAGCAACAAAGACCCAATGCAGCAAAAAATAAAATAAATAAAATTAAAAAAAAAAAAAGTTCATCCTGGCCTGATACCTCAGTTTTGAATGTCTGTTGTATCTTGGTGTTGTGGTTGAACCTCCAACTTAATAGTGTGCTACACAAATATTATCTTGCTAACATGTGACTTGTCTTTTTGATGTATTTTTGGCCCAAGACATCTTAAAATTTTTACACAATTAAACTTTCCAATATTTTCCCTGGGTGTGAATCTTGTTCAAGAACACCATGCCTAACTCAAGATAATAAAATTTCCTTCTCTATTTCCTTCTAATTATTGATTAGTCTATTTATAGATAAATATTGACTCCATCTGTGATTTATTTTGATATATTTTGTAATATAGGTCATCTAATTTTATTTTTTCCTAAATGAAAGCCAACTGGTGTCAAAATGGCTGTGCTTTTCCCACTAATGTGAAATGCCATCTTTATCATATATGTAATTCCTGAGTAGGATTCAAATCTGACCAAGCAGGTATTTTTTTTTTTTTTTTTTTTTTTTTTAGTAAGTGGTGGGCATTCTATATTTTAAAAGGCCAGATAATTTAATTACTGATCTGAGCAACATGTCTATTTTACATGTTTCCATAAATTCTACCAAACAGTCAGTAGTCATTACTGCAAGTACCTTAACCATTTTCTGGCTTTGTTACAAGCTTAAAAATAAAAATTAGATAATATAGACTGAGGCCTTTGGCAAACTATAAAACCATATAAAAATTTATACACTATTCCGTTTGATCTTCTTTTATTTTAAGAATAGACTTTTAAAAATGTTTAGAAAACCTACAAATGGGAGAAAATATTTGCAAACAATATGACTGACAAGGGATTAATTTCCAAAAAATACAAACAGCTTATACAGCTCAATATCAAAAAAATCAAACAACCCATTCAAAAAATGGGCAGAAGACCTAAAGAGATATTTCTCCAAAGAAGAAATACATATGGCTAACAGGCACATGAAAAGATGCTTAATATTGCTAATTATCAGAGAAATGCAAATCAAAACTACAGTGAGGTATCATCTCACACCAGTCAGAATGGCCATCATCAAAAAGTCTACAAACATGGGCTTCCCTGGTGGCACAGTGGTTGAGAGTCTGCCTGCCGATGCAGGGGACACGGGTTCATGCCCCAGTCCAGGAAGATCCCACATGCCGCGGAGCGGCTGGGCCCGTGAGCCATGGCCACTGAGCCTGCACGTCCAGAGCCTGTGCTCCGCAACAGGAGAGGCCACAACACTGAGAGGGCTGCATACCGCTAAAAAAAAAAAAAAACAAAACTCTACAAATAATGAATACTAGAGACAGTATGGAGAAAAGAGAACCCTCCTACACTATTGGTGGGAATGTAAATTGGTGCACCCACTATGGAAAACAGTAGGGACGTTCCTTAAAAAACTAATAAAGAATTACCATATGATCCAGAGATCCCAATCCTGGGCGTATATCTGGGAAAGATAAAATCTCTAATTCAAAACGATGCATGCACTCCAATGTTAATAGCCACACCATTTACAATAGCCAAGACAATGGAAGCAATCTAAGTGTCCGCTGACAGATGAATGGATAAAGAAGATGTGATTTTCATGATAAAATATATGAATTGTTGTAATTTCATAAAATAATTAGGTTGAAAAATATGCACAGCACTCAAAATTGATTTACAAGAAAATTTCTACTCTTTGTATCTTCAAGTTACACAAAAAAGAAATATCTTAGCACTGGAATTCAATTTGGAAACAAAATGGAAAAGCAAAATAAAATTGAAAAATAACAGTCAATAGACTTTTTCCCCCCAGTATGCATATTTCCCAAAAGTACCACTTGGGGAACTATGTAATTTCAAAGCTGTTTTCCAGAGGGAGAGACAGATATTTTTGCCTTCCAGGTTGGTGAAACTACTATTAATTTTATGGGTTACTGTAAAGTGGCGGGCACTCAAATTAACAAATGGATATGGGCTTCTAGTGTGGACATTACCTCCTGAAACTTAACGTAATTTGTACCAAATAAATGCCTTAATTAGAGAAAAAAGATGTGACTACACACACACACACACACACACACACACACACACACACACACAGTGGAATATTACTCAGCCATAAAAAAGAATGAAATAATGCCATTTGCAGCAACATGGATGGACTAGAGATTATCATACTAAGTGATATAAGTCAGAAAGAGAAAGACAAATATCATATGATATCATCTATATGTGGGATCGTAAAAAATAATGATACAAATGAACTTATTTACAAAACAGAAATAGACTTACAGACATAGAAAACAAACTTATGGTTACCAAAGGGGAAAGTGGGGGGAGGGATAAATTAGTAATTTGGGATTAACAGATATACACTACTATATATATAACAGATAAACAACAAGGACCTACTGTATAGCACAGGAAACTATATTCAATATCTTGTAATAACCTATAACGGAAAAGAATCTGAAAAGTTTATCTATCTATCTAACTGAATCACTTTGCTGTATACCGGAAACATTGTAAATCAACTATACTTCAATAAAAAAATTATGAGTGAGCTGTCATTGTAAAACATAGCCCCAACAAGTCTCACATCCATTTCCAAACATTATACTCAATAAGATAAAAATTATCCATTACAAACGGCTTATTTTAAAATTAGTTTTATGCAAGAGGATTATGTATGACTTACTATTTCATTACAAAATATTACATAGTTTAATGATGTCAGTTCTGTACTTCTTTGACATTATATCTACATTTGGTTTGAAAGAGCAAAAGAGAATAAAAACTGATTTCAACAAATTTGTCTCAAATTCATCTGAGTCTGCTGAGTTGTGATAATGGAATGACATGATGAAATGACACAAATATTGTTGTAGCTGCAATAAATAGGATCGTGTTTTCCCTTGAGGAGGAAAAAACAGAGGCTAGCAATATAAGAAAATTTTATTTTTATCAGTTCCATTCTGCAGGTAGCTTTTCTATGTTTTGATGTTTTAAAATATGATGGACAATTAATGCACTGAGCAGCTCTTATTGAGCCTAATAGTTAAAAAATAAAATAGCACCAACTTCCTTTTGGGAATCTACTATAAAGAGAGCTATGATTAGATTAAAAAAATAATGAGAATAATGCACAGTATGCTGTCAACTGCACATTTGTCTAATAACAAATCCTTCTAAGGATGAAGAGTTAACTAAAAATTACCTAGCAATCTGTTACCTAGAAGTGTGACAGGCTTGGAGTATAAAAACTGGAAAGTTCCTTTACCATACACTTGAATTATCATATGGTTTCAGGAGGAATATATTTGACCATTGACTGCACATCTTTCAAAGGAAACACAAGATAGATTTAGGAAAGCCTTATGGTCAGACAGGAGCCAAATCTAGTTCTTCAACGATCTCATTTAAATGTAGGTGAAAATGCAGTGTTCAAGAGACACTGGTTTGATGATTAGAGGAAGGAGGGGAAGAGAGGGGTAACAATATTATGCAGACAAATAAATTCCAAATTTGATATATCCTTAAATCTGATATGTTTTAATAAACAAAGAAAATTCCTTATTACTTCTTTTTTTTCTAAAATGAAATAAAAGCCCATCAAGTTATATCCAGCCTCTTCTTAGACAGAATCAGAGGAGAAACTGGTGCCTGAAAGAACCTTTGGATTCACTCTTGAAGGTGTTCCGTGGATTATCAGACCTCTACACACACACAGCAGCTATCTGCTCTCTCTGCCCTTCTGACTACTATGCTCCAGCCAACCAGATAGCTGCCTCTGGCCTTCCTATCAAGTCAAACTCATGGATTTGATTTGTGTTGGTCCTGCTGCCTCAAACGTCTTGCAATAACTTATAGGAAGCATGCAGGCCAGAGGCTTGAGTAAAAGCTGTAATTGTGGGACTTCCCTGGTGGTATAGTGGTAAAGAATCCACCTTCCAATGCAGGGGACGCAGGTTTCATCCCTGGCCAGGGAACTAAGATCCCACATACTGCGGGGCAACTAAGCCCATGTGCCACAAGTACTCAGCCCACACGCCCTGGAGTCTGCACATGCATCACAACTAGAGAGAGAAAACCTGCAAGCCACAACTAGAGAGAAGTGTGCACACCACAACTAGAAAGAAGCCCACGCACCACAACAAAAGATCCCACATGCTGCAACTAAGACCCGATGCAGCCAAAATAATAATAATAATAATAATAATGATAGATAAATAAATAAATAAGGAAAAAATTTTTTAAAAAGCTGTAATCATAACAGAGGTGTACCAATAATATTTATTGTGCATTTAATAAATGCCAATGATTGTGCTAAGCACTCTGTGTGAGTCATTTCACATAACCTTACAACACCTTATGAAGTAAGCATTATTATTACTGCCACTTTTTGAAAGTGGGATACAGCCCAATGTGTCACAACTTGTAAGGGACAGAATAAGTAAGACAGCCTGGGCTCCTTGCTCTGAAACACTGAGTTCTCCTGCTTCTCCCATGTCCTTGGGAACTAGAATGCAACAGGGATGCTACATCCCACCTCTGTATTGTTTGTGTCAAAGGAAAAAGAGGCCCAGGACAAAAAGTAGGTGGTTAAATGCTACTCTCTGAAGGTTAGGACGAAGGTAAGAGTAATTATGATCCCCAGCTTGTTGAATGAAGATAGAGGTAGGTGAGTAGGGTAGAAACTACTTGAGCAGTCCAGTGAAGTTAACCAAATAACTTCATCCCTCATGCCCTCAGCCACATTACAGGGCAGGTATACTTCATAAAATTCACAGACTATAAGTTATCTTTTCAGAGTCCAAAAAATTTCAGAGGCACATCCATTTTCACAACAAAGGCTCAGAATCTGAGTTGAAGAATGTTGGAGACTGAATTGGCACCAAATTCAAGACAGATTTGTAACTTTTCAGTATCCACCTAAATTGAGAAAATATTTGGAGTAATGTTTTACAGCATTCTGGCAAGAAAACAAAACAAAACAAGAGAAACAGAATAAAAAGATCTGAAAACCAACTTTTCCTAAAATCTTACTTTGGAAATTTTGACTAGTGATTCAGCTAGAAAGGCAGAATTTGCCTGAACCTGTAAGTTCTACTGAGGTAAGACAGAACTTCACCATTGGGACTCATTCATTCATTCAACATACATTTCTTGAAGGCCCCAGCACCAGGCCCTTTTCTAGGTGCTAGGAATAAAATTGTGAATAGGACATAAATTTTCTGGTTTTGCGAGGTTGTATTATAGTAGGAGAGACAGGTAATAAACAAGTAAAGGGTGAAAAAAAGTCATATGGTGGTATATTATAAGATAGATAACAATAAATGCAAAGCATTGGTAGATAATAGTTGGGAAATTATTTAAGTGATGAAAAGCAAGTCTATCTGAGTAGGTGGCATTAAAACTGAGCCTTGAATAAGAAGATGGAATTAGTCCTGGAGAGCTCTGGAAGAAGGGTGTTCCAGGAAAAGAAAAGCTCTTGTGCAAAAGATCCGAGGTGAAGAATCAGACAGCAAGTGTGATGGGAGTTAAATGAGGAGGGGTGTGGTGCAAGAGATGAAGCTGAGGAACAGGCAGGGTCAGACTACACTTAAGCACATTAAAAGTTCAGAGTCAATATCTGCGTTTGATTTTAAGTACAATTCAAAACGAATGGAAGATTGTAAATAGTGATCATATATTTTTCTACATCAGCATATTTTTAGGAAAGAAAGGTACTTTTCCTAATTAATATATCAGGAAAACAGATATAAATTGGAACCATCCTAAGCAAACTGGGACATATGTAAAGAGGTGAGCTATGATCTGATTACAATGTTTAAGGATTACTCTGAATGCTGAGCGGTCAATGGATTTTAGAGGAGTAGGAATGGAAGGAGGGAGAAACATTAACAGGCTTTTTCATTGGCCTAGAAGTGAAAGAGTGGTAGCTTTAATGAGTGTGGCAGTAGTGAAGATTTTATTTCACTAAACAAACACATAAGTGCCAACAATGAGTGATTTACCTGGATGCAGAGGCAACAGGATTTGCTAAAAGGGAGCATAAAGTTTTTTTTTTTTTTGGTATCGATTTTTTCTTTTTTAATGTCTCTTTTGGAGTATAATTGCTTTACAGTGTTGTGTTAGTTTCTGCTGTATAACATAATGAATCAGCTATATGCATACGTATATCCCCATATCCCCTCCCTCTTGCATCTCCCTCCCACCCTCCTTATCTCACCCCTCTAGGTTGTTGCAAAGCTCTTGAGCTGATCTCCCTGTGCCAGCAATTTCTTACCACTAGCTATCTATTTCACATTTGGTAGTGTATATATGTCAGAGCTATTCTCTCACTTCATCCCAGCTTACCCTTCCCCCTCCCCGTGTCCTCAAGTCCATTCTCTACGTCTGTGTCTTTATTCCTGTCCTGCCCCTAGGTTCATCAGAACCTTTTTTTTTTTTTAGATTCCATATATATGTGTTGGCATACGGTATTTGTTTTTCTGTTTCTGACTTACTTCACTCTGTATGACAGACTCTAGGTCCATCCACCTCACTACAAATAACTCAATTTCGTTTCTTTTTATGGCTAAGCAATATTCCATTGCATATATGTGCCACATCTTCTTTATGCATTCATCTGTTGATGGACACCTAGGTTGCTTCCATGTCCTGGCTATTGTAAATAGTGCTGCAATGAACATTGTGGCACATGACTCTTTTTGAATTATGGTTTTCTCAGGGTATATGCCTAGTAGTGGGATTGCTGGGTCGTATGGGAGTTCTATCTTTAGTTTTTTAAGGAACCTCCATACTGTTCTCCATAGTGGCTGTATCAATTTACATTCCCAACAACAGTGCAAGAGGGTTCCCTTTTCTCCACACCGTCTCCAGCATTTATTGTTTGTAGATTTTTTAGATGATGGCCATTCTGACCAGTGTGAGGTGATACCGCATTGTAGTTTTGATTTGCATTTCTCTAATGATTAGTGATGTTGAGCATCTTTTCATGTGTTTGCTGGCAATCTGTATATCTTCTTTGGAGAACTGTCTATTTAGGTCTGCCCACTTTTGGATTGGGTTGTTTTTTTGATATTGAGCTGCATGAGCTGCTTGTAAATTTTGGAGGTTAATCCTTTCTCAGTTGCTTCATTTGCAAATATCTTGTCCCATTCTGAGTTTGTCTTTTAGTCTTGTTTATGGTTTCCTTTGCTGTGCAAAAGCTTTGAAGTTTCATTAGGTCCCATTTGTTCATTAGGTTCCATTTTTCTAGGAGGTGGGTCAAAAAGGATCTTGCTGTGATTTATGTCATAGAGTGTTCTGCCTATGTTTTCCTCTAAGAGTTTTATACTGTCTGGCCTTATATTTAGGTCTTTAATCCATTTTGAGTTTATTTTTGTGTATGGTGTTAGGGAGTGTTCTAATTTCATTCTTTTACATGTACCTGTCCAGTTTTCCCAGCACCACTTATTGAAGAGGCTGTCTTTTCTCCACGGTATATTCTTGCCTCCTTTACCAAAGATAAGGTGACCATATGTGTGTGGGTTTATCTCTGGGCTTTCTATCCTGTTCCATTGATCTATCTTTCTGTTTTTGTGTCAGTACCATACTGTCTTGATTACTGTAGCTTTGTAGTATAGTCTGAAGTCAGGGAGCCTGATTCCTCCAGCTCCGTTTTTCTTTCTCAAGATTGCTTTGGCTATTCGGGGTCTTTTGTGTTTCCATACAAATTGTGAAACTTTCTGTTCTAGTTCTGTGAAAAATGCCATTGGTAGTTTGACAGGGATTGCATTGAATCTGTAGATTGCTTTGGGTAGTAGAGTCATTTTCACAATGTTGATTCTTCCCAACCAAGAATATAGTATATCTCTCCCTGTTTGTATAATCTTTAATTTCTTTCATCAGTGTTGTATAGTTTACTGCATACAGGTCTTTTGTCTCCTTAGGTTGGTTTATTCCTACGTATTTTATTCTTTTTGTTGCAGTGGTAAATGGGAGTGCTTCCTTAATTTCTCTTTCAGATTTTTCATCATTAGTGTATAGGTATGCAAGAGATTTCTGTGCATTAATTTTGTATCCAGGTTCTCTACCAGATTCATTGATTAGCTTTAGTAGTTTTCTGGTAGCATCTTTAGGGTTCTCTATGTATAGTATCATATCATCTGCAAACAGTGACAATTTTACTTCTTCTTTTCCAATTTGGATTCCTTTTATTTCTTTTTCTTCTCTGATTGCTCTGGCTAAAACATCCAAAACTGTGTTGAATAACAGTGGTGAGAGCGGACAACCTTGTCTTTTTCCTGATCTTAGAGGAAATGGTTTCAGTTTTTCACCATTGAGAACGATGTTGGCTGTGGGTTTGTCATATATGGCTTTTATTATGTTAAGGTAGGTTCCCTCTATGCCTACTTTCTGGAGAGTTTTTATCATAAATGGGTGTTGAATTTTGTCAAAAGCTTTTTCTGCATCTATTGAGATGAACATATGGTTTTTATCCTTCAATTTGTGAATATGGTGTATCACATTGATTGATTTGCAGATATTGAAGAATCCTTGCATTCTGGTATAAACCTAACTTGATCATGGTGTATGATCCTTTTAATGTGCTGTTGGATTCTGTTTGCTAGTATTTTGTTGAGGACTTTTGCATCTATGTTCATGAGAGATATTGGCCTGTAGTTTTCTTTCTTTGTGACATCTGTGTCTGGTTTTGGTATCAGGGTGATGGTGGCCTCGTAGAATGAGTTTGGGAGTGTTCCTCCCTCTGCTATATTTTGGAAGAGTTTGAGAAGGATAGGTGTTAGCTCTTCTCCAAATGTTTGATAAAATTCACCTGTGAAGCCATCTGGTCCTGGGCTTTTGTTTGTTAGAAGATTTTTAATCACAGTTTCGATTTCAGTGTTCGCGATTGGTCTGTTCATATTTTCTATTTCTCCCTGGTTCAGTCTCAGAAGGTTGTACATTTCTAAGAATTTTTCCATTTCTTCCAGGTTGTCCATTTTATCGGCATAGAGTTGCTTGTAGTAATCTCTCATGATCTTTTGTATTTCTGCAGTGTCAGTTGTTACTTCTCCTTTTTCATTTCTAATTCTGTTGATTTGAGTCTTCTCCCTTTTTTTCCTGATGAGTCTGGCTAATGGTTTATCAATTTTGTTTATCTTCTCAAAGAACCAGCTTTTAGTTTTATTGATCTTTGCTATCGTTTCCTTCATTTCTTTTTCATTTATTTCTGATCTGATCTTTATGATTTCTTTCCTTCTGTTAACTTTAGGGGGTTTTTGTTCTTCTTTCTCTATTTGCTTTAGGTGTAAGGTTAGGTTGTTTATTTGTGATGTTTCTTGTTTCTTAAGGTAGGATTGTATTGCTATAAAATGCCCGCTTAGAACTGCTTTTGCTGCATCCCATAGGTTTTGGGCCATCCTGTTTTCATTGTCATTTGTTTCTATGTATTTTTTGATTTCCTCTTTGATTTTTTCAGTAAACTCTTGGTTATTTGGTAGCGTATTGTTTAGCCTCCATGTGTTTGTATTTTTTTACAGATGTTTTTTCCTGTAACTGATATCTAGTCTCATAGCATTGTGGTCAGAAAAGATACTTAATACGATTTTAATTTTCTTAAATTTATCAAGGCTTGATTTGTGACCCAAGATATGATCTATCCTGGAGAATGTTCCATGAGCACTTGAGAAGAAAGTGTATTCTGTTGTTTTTGGATGGAATGTCCTATAAATATCAATTAAGTCCATCTTGTTTATTGCCATCATTTAAAGCTTATGTTTCCTTATTTATTTTCATTTTGTGTGACCTGTCCATTGGTGAAAGTGGGGTGTTAAAGTCCCCTACTATGATTGTGTTACTGTCAGTTTCCCCTTTTATGGCTGTTAGTATTTGCCTTATGTATTGAAGTGCTCCTATGTTGGGTGCATAAATATTTACAATTGTTATATCTTCTTCTTGGATCGATCCCTTGATCATTATGTAGTATCCTTCTTTGTCTCTTGTAATAGTCTTTCTTTTAAAGTCTCTTTTGTCTGATATGAGAATTGTTACTCCAGCTTTCTTTTGATTTCCATTTGCATGGAATATCTTTTTCCATCCCCTCACTTTCAGTCTGTATGTGTTCCTAGGTCTGAAGTGGGTCTCCTGTAGACAGCATATGTCCGGGTCTTGTTTTTGTATCCATTCAGCCAGTTTATGTCCTTTGGTTGGAGCATTTAATCCATTTACATTTAAGGTAATTATCGATACGTATATTCCTATTACCATTTTCTTAATTGTTTTGGGTTTGTTTTTGTAAGTCTTTTCCTTCTCTTGTGTTTCCTGCCTAGAAAAGTTCCTTTAGCATTTGTAAAGCTGGTTTGGTGGTGCTGAATTCTCTTAACTTTTGCTTATCTGTAAAGGTTTTAACTTCTCCCTCGGATCTGAATGAGATCCCTGCTGGGTAGAGTAATCTTAGTTGTAGGTTTTTCCCTTTCATCACTTTAAATATGTCCTGCCAGTCCCTTCTGGCTTGCAGAGTTTCTGCTGAAAGATCAGCTCTTAACCTTATGGGGATTCCCATATATGTTATTTGTTGCTTTTCCCTTGCTGTTTTTAATATTTTTTCTTTGAATTTAATTTTTGATAGTTTGATTAATATGTGTCTGGGCATGTTTCTCTTTGGGTTTATCCTGTACGGTATTCTCTGTGTTTCCTGGACTTGACTATTTCTTTTAGCATGTTAGGGAAGTTTTAGACTATAATCTCTTCAAATATTTTCTCAGACCCTTTCTTTTTCTCTTCTTCTTCTGGGACCCCTATAGTTCCAATGTTGGCGCATTTACTGTTGTTCCAGAGGTCTCTGAGACTGTTCTCAATTCTTTTCATTCTGTTTTCTTTATTCTGCTCCCTGGCAGTTATTTCCATCAGTTTTTCTTCCAGCTCACCTATCAGTTCTTCTGCCTCAGTTATTCTGTTATTGATTCCTTCTAGAGTATTTTTAATTTCAGTAATTGTGTCGTTCATCACTCTTTCTTTTGCTCTTTACCTCTTCTAGACCTTGTTAAATGTTTCTTGTATTTTCCCCATTCTGTTTCTGAGATGTGAGATCTTTACTATCATTACTCTGAATTCTTTTTCAGGTAGATTGCCTATTTCATCTTCATTTATTTGGTCTTGTAGGTTTTTACCTTGCTCCTTCATCTGTAACACATTCTCTTGTCATTTCATTTTTTGTCTTTGATGGGTGGTGCTGTGTTCCTGTCTTACTGGTTGTTTTGCCTGAGACATCCAACACTGGAGTTTGCAGGCAGTTGGATAGAGCTGGCTCTTGGTGCTGAGATGAGGACCTCCAGGATGTCTCATTCTGATTGATATTCCCTGGGTCTGTGGTTCTCTGTCAGTCCAGTGGTTTGGACTTGGATCTCCCACAATAGGAGCTCAGGCCCGACCTCCAGCCTGGGAACCAAGATCCCACAAGTGTCCGGTCACTGGGGTCCTCCCCCTTAGGTGTCCGTGGTCCCCCACCGGTGCCTGGTAGGTACCCTAGTTGTGAGGAGACGCAAATTCCACATCCTCCTAGTATGCCACCTTGACTCTGCCCCTTGAGAATATTTTTTGAAGCTTAAAAAAATTGGTCCTACAGTTTATTAGAGCTGATGAACAACATGAATCTTGTGTTGGACCTGATACTTTTTTCCAGACATTCACAGCAGTGTCACCACCAACCCCTCATGATGGAGAGCCTTTAACTGTGTAGGTGACATCGTGATGAATGAAGAATTGTTCAGAGATTCGAGCAGAAAGCTTTTAGCCAGTAGGGCTGATGGACAGACAGGAAAGAACAATGACTCTTAGTTTTCTGGCTTTAGCAAGTAGGTGGATGCAATTGGGTTAAGGGAGCATCCTGGGCAAGAAGGGAATGAGAGTTCTAGTTTGTTCATGGTAAGTTTATGGTGCCTATTCAACATCCAATTGAAGATGTCAGGAAGCCAGTTGGGATATGACTTTTAAATTCAGTGGAAGACATGGTTAAAGGTATATATTTGAGAGTCATCAGCCTACAGATAATATTATTGCAGTTGCCTGATCTTTGCTTTCTTAACCTTTACTGATCTTCAGGATCCATAAACAAGTTGAAAAAGTCAAGGTCATATTTAGTACATAGTTTCTCAGAGTCTGGCCCTCCAGTCAAATCAGAATCAAACTTGGTTTTTGCATATAATTCAGCTTTTGATGTCCCAATGCTAGAGAACTTTATTTGACATGGCATACGGTAGGGCCAAGGAATCTGCATTGTGAACAAACTCTCCAGGAATTCAAATGTTCACTAAGGTTGTGAAGACTGCCTGGCATCATTGCCATGGCATCATTTGAGTAGTCAAAGAGGCAGAGAGAAGCAGGTAATTATGCTGCTTGTGTTGGCAGAGTTTTTGATGATGGCGGTGGAGTGGGGGTGGAGGAATGTCTTTGTACCTTTTATTAGTGTCTTAATTTTGTCATTATTATCACTGTTATTAATTTTAAGTCCCTGCAATGTTATTTGGACTCTATTTTGTTTTACCTTAATGCAGTGTAATACAGTGGCTCTCAAAGTTGGCAGACAGAGGAATCACTGTACATGGACTTAATGATCAATTTGGATTCAACGGTTATGCACAGAATCTTTATTTTTAACTACCTCACATACTCCCAAAACTTTCATTCCCTAGATGATTCAGCACAAATTCCTGCTCTGAGTTTCCACATGAGGGCTTCCAATCACTTGATGTGGAAGTCCCTATTATTTGGATATGTTCATGTATAGTGTTTGATTTACATTACATTACAGCTCCATCTGTTTGTTCTCTTTTTATGTTTAAAGAAAGAGACTAATGAGAGTAAACAGCTGGGTTCTACATTCACTTTCTGAAAATTAAAAAAAATATCAAATTTTATTTGGTTTCATGGGAACCTTATTATAGTCTCAAGAAAAGAATCTCTCTTCCTATTAATCTTTAAGTATATTTTCCCAAAATGTGCAGATGTGAAAAAGATCCTTTCAGATGAAATGTTTAGATGAAAGTATTTTTCAGCACTTCACAATAAGCTGTTACTCACTGTTAGCTTTATGGGTTGCAACAGTTTTCCAGTTCTAAATATAATAATTCTGAGAGTATGGTAAACCTGAACAGATTATCTAAAGGAAAAAGATAGATGCAAAGCTGAAAATAAACTACTTAAGTGGAAAATTACACTTGACTATTATTATTAATTCATTCTATTTTTAGGCTATCATTTTAAAAGCTCATACATATCCATTACTTATTTTTCTTATAGCAGCTCTGTAAAGTAGCTAAGAAGGTAATTATCATTCCTACTTTATAACCAAAGCCCTAAGAAAATAAGTGACTTGCCAGTAAGTGCCGGATATAGGGCTTAAACTCAAGCTTTTTTACTCTAAGACTGGGGTGTCATCCAAAATACCTCGGTGACCTTGTCAAAATAAATGTGACCATTCTTTTTCCTGACATTTTGAATCAGAATTTTCCCGTTTGCCAGCCGTTTGCGAAGTCCTTGTAAACAGCCTTATAAGAACCTTCCTGAGTGTATCAACCTCTTTTTCAATAAAGTAGAAATTATATTTTTCATGACACTTTTGATGCAAGAAACCCACCTCCAACTAGCTTAAGCAGGAAGAGGAGTCTGTGTATATGTATGAGTGTGTATGTCAGGGGAAGGAGGAATTTATTATCTTACATGAATGAAAACTCAAGGAATAGAAAATCTCTAGGTAAAGCTGGATCCAGGATTACAAACAATGTCATCCAGACCAGGTCCCTCTACAGTGCTTGGCTCTGTTCTACCAGATGATGGGGTTCAGATATATCTTTTCATAATGGTCTCTGGGAGCTTCAGACTTCATCTTCAAATCTCCATGTCAAGGAGAGATGTCTCCTCAGTCCATGGTGTCCCAGCAAAGTTCTAGGTTTACCTTGGGTTGACGGAATCAATGGTCTAGGGAGAGGGACACGTTGCTGTGACAGCTTATGAAGGGCACACCGACCCATGCTTGCTCATCAGCTGGAGGTTGCATCTCAGCACACACACAGGAGGAAAGGAAGGGCTGGATACTGGGAAGGCAATTCACCTACTCACTACATTAAGAACATCAAAGAATATTTAGCTTAATTTTCTTCGAACTCAGCATTTCCTAAGAAATATATGATATTAACTTGCTTTACTGTTATGAAAAGAATTTAGGAGTTTTAGGACTTCATAGGGTCCGTGGGATTTTGACTGCCAGTCTTCTATATGGAAGTGGGTGAGCCAAACAATTATAGATTAACTGACTTTTCAATTAGTTTACCTCCATTTAAACAGGTAAAGGGGATGGATTCGCTGGAACATAGAAAGTTTTAGAAATTCCAAAAGCTCTAATGCTTTGACCTTAGACTGTGAGGGGCTATTATAATCAGTCATTGTAATAGAGTTATTATACTGCGGTGCTTGAACATGTCCATTGCCAGACAAAGTTCAGATTTATGGGAAAGCATACATTATGTATCAGCTATAAAAAAAAAAGTGTTATGCTATTGCACTAAATTTCAAGAAAATAAAAAACCTGACAAAGAGGATACTACACTAAAAAAAAATCTGTAGCTTCTGTTCAACCCCCTGCAGTGGCTTCAGTTTCAGCAGTCAACTATGTATTTGTGTTTAGATTCTCACAAAGCACATTGAGACATTAACAGTAGTTTTCAGAAGCAAAAGTGGTATCTAGAAGGAAGAAAGCTTTTAGTTCAGAAGAAATTAAGTCCACTTTTCATTTTAAAGTCATGAAGGTTTTAGTGTTACGAAGCCCTAGAAACACCCTAAGAGAAGAACATCAGTCCTAAGTAAAAGCACATCTTGATATTTTAGTTGGATTGTAGAAAGTATAAGAATCAGAACAGAATTTTTAAAAAGTATAATAATTATGATTACTAGAGAGTAAAGACTGTCAGATAATACTGGCATAAGCTTTTTAAAAATGTTATTTATTTATTTTTCATTTTTTAAAATTTATTTATTTATTGGCTGAGTTGGGTCTTCGTTGCTGCGCGCGGGCTTCCTCTAGCTATAGCGAGCAGGGGCTACTCTTCATTGCGGTGCACAGGCTACTCTTCATTGCGGTGCACGGGCTTCTCATTGCTGTGGCTTCTCTTGCTGCAGAGCACGGGCCCTAGGCACGCAAGCTTCAGTAGTTGTGGCTCACAGACTCCAGAGCTCAGGCTCAGTAGTTGCGGCGCACCGGCTTAGTTGCTCCACGGCATGTGGGATCTTCCTGGACCAGAGCTCGAACCCGTGTCTCCTGCATTGGCGGGCGGATTCTTAAGCACTGCGCCACCAGGGAAGTCCCCTGGCATAAGCTTTTAAATATAAGGGATTCTCACCCTTCAGAAAAAGACAGGAAAACTAAGAGCAAGACGAGATTAAAATAATACCCATCACCACAAACTCCTTGCTGAGTGAGTCACCTTACTTGAAAAGTAAAAACAGTTTAAGACTAGATAAAATATTGCCCTGGGCTACCAAATAACATGCAGCTGAAATTCGGCAAGCGCTCAAAAGGAATCTCATACAGGTGTTTGCAATAAGTGGGAAATTAATTTTTAAAAGGAAGGGATCAGAACGACTACTTTTAATAATCGTGTTCATACAGGTTTTCAATGTGAAAAAGTGTCTCTGGTATAAATAAACATACATATTTACTTATACATAATGACACATCAGTATTCATTCCCTCTACCTGGTAAAAAGGTTAAATATTTAGGCAATACAGGCATACCAGGTTTTATTGCACTTGACTTTATTACACTTTGCAGATACTGTGTTTTTTTTGTTTTGCTTTGTTTTGTTTGCGGTACGCGGGCCTCTCACTGTTGTGGCCTCTCCCGTTGCGGGGCACAGGCTCCGGACGTGCAAGCTCAGCAGCCATGGCTCACTGGCCCAGCCGCTCCGCGGCATGTGGGATCCTCCCGGACCAGGGCACGAACCCACGTTCCCTGCATCGGAGGCGGACTCTCAACCACTGCACCACCAGGGAAGCCCGATACTGCGTTTTTTACAAATTGAAGGTCTGTGGCAACCCTGTGTCCAGCAAGTCTACCAGCACCATTTTGGAACAGCATTTGCTCATTTCATGGTCTCTGTCACATAATTCTCATAATATTTCAAACTTTTGCATTTTTACTATATTTGTTATGGTTATCTGTGATCTTTAATGTTACTACAACTCGCTGAAGTCTCAGATGATGGTCAGAATTTTTTAGCAGTAAAATATTTTAAAATTAAGGTATGTACATTGTTTTCTAGGACATAATGCTATTGCACACTTAACAGACTACAGTATAGTGCAAACATAACTTTTATATGCACTGGGAAACCGAAAACTTTGTGTGACTCTCTTTATTGCAATATTCACCTTATTGCCATGGTCTGGAACCAAACCCACAATATTTCCTTGGTACACCTGTACAGCAGTTTCCCCTCTTATCTATGGGGGATACTTTCCAAGACCCTCAGTGGATGCCTGAAACCACAGATAGTACTGGACCCTATATATACTGTGGGTTTTGTTCCTATACATACATAACTGTAATCACATTTTAATTTATAAATTAGTCACAGTAAGAGATTAACAACAACTAATAATAAAATAGAACAATTATAACAATATACTGTAATAAAAGTTATGTGAATATGGTCTCTCTCTAAGTATCTTATTGTACAAATTTAATGCCTTTTCCATCTTAACCAAACACTTACTATATACTGTGCCCATAATTTTTGCAGTTTGAGGTGAGATACCAAAACTAGCCAGAGTTTCTTTTTCCTTCCTCACAAATTCAGCGATGGAAGATTTGTTTTTACCATAGATTTTGGCAACTTCAGCATATGATTTTTTAATTTCCTTAATAAGTTGAGAACTTTCACCTTTTCACATAAAGGAAGAACTTTATGACTTCTTTTTGGCATAACTTGAATTGCTAGCATCACTACTCTTTGCACTCTGGGAGCAAAATACGAGTTACTTGAACACAAGCACTGCAGTGCCTGGACAGTCTATCTGATAACCCACAGAGCTACTAAGTGACTACTAGGTGGGATATACTGGATCAAAGGGATGCTTGGGATGCTTCCTGTCAGGGTGGGGGCAGGGGTGGAGCAAGATTTCATCATGATACTCAGAAGGGCGCATGATTTAAAACTTACACCTGTTCATTTCTGGAATTTTCCATTTAATATTTTTGGACCTCGTACTGACCTCAGGTAACTGAAACCACAGAAATCTAAATGGTGGATAAAGGAGGGGAGGGCTACTGTAACCTCTTTTCTTCCATTCTCTGCATCACTCATTTCCTCTATCTCCTTATTCTTCCTCCCTTCCTGTCTTCTCTATTTTAAAATTATATTTTATTCATATATTCAATATGTATTTAACACTGGCTTCCAAATAAACTAATGTATCTTCAAAAAGTAACACAGTATATTTTTGCAGAGTATTTTGATAGGATCTGTACATATGGGAAAATATAATAACATTTGACTTAAGAATAAAGTAGCCAGAATATTTGGTTTAGAATACTTTTTAACTTTTCATTTTGAAATAGTTTCATACTTACAGAAAAGTTATAATCTAGTCAAGGAACTCTACTATACTTTTCACCCAGATTCCAAGAATATCAATATATAAATATTTTACCAGATACATTTTCTCTATATTTTTTTCTGAAGTATCTAAGAGTAAGTTGTGGACAGGATAACCCATTTCTCCTAAATCTTCCAGTGCATATCTCTTTGGAACTAGAATATTTCTCATATAACCACATTATAATTGTTAAAAATAGGAAGTTAACATTGAAACATTACTAGTTTCTAATCTATAGGCATTATTTAGATCAAATTTTAAATTCAGATTTCTCAATTATCTCACTAATGTTGTGTATGCATTAGAAATGCAAAAGAAGAAATATATTTTCCTGTCCAGGATCTCATCCAAGAGCTCAAATTGCATGTTGTTGCCATGTTTCTTTAATTTTCTTTAATCTGGAATAGTTCCTCAAGCTTTATCTTTCATGCCTTTGACATTTTTGAAGAATATAAGGTTTTGTTTTGTTTTTGTAGACTGTCCTTCAATTTGGGTCTGGCAGATAGACTCAGGTTATGCTTTTTTTTCAGGAATCAAAGAGATGCTGTGTCCTTCTCAGGGCATTAATTTAGGAAGCACATCACTATTAATGGTGATTTTAACTTTGATCACTTGGCTAAGGAGGTATCTGCCGGGTTTCTCCATTATAAATTTCCTGTTTTCCTCTTTGAATTTAATAGGTTTCTTGGAAAAATACTATGTTTATCATCAAACATTTACTCAGTAGTTGTAGTGACAATTGATGATTCTTCCTGAAATGATTTTACTCCAGTTTTTGCCAAATACTGATTTTCTAATTTCATAGTTACTTCTATATTTATTAGTTTACATTCTATCATATGGAATAATTCTATCTCATTCACTCATTCATCCATTCACTTACATCATTTTGGACTTATAGATAATTAGTTTATTCTATATATCATTACTATTACTATTTATCTTAAGGTTCAAATTTTCTGAAAGGTAATCTTCTCACAATACATGTGTAATCAAATCATCACATTGTGCCCCTTAAACTTACACAATGTTATTTGTCAATTATATCTCAATAAAGCTGGAAAAAATTTTCTGAAAGTTGGCCAGATTTCAAATGAATAACGTAACTCCACTAAAGGTGATGGGGGAGGGTGTCTGAGAGCCCCCAGAAGAGAATACCTGAGACCTCGTTCAGCAATCTCAACAGTTGTAGCTCTCACTGTATTTGCAGTCTTATTCTATACATAAGTCTCGCATGTTTGATTACCGTGAATCTGCCCCATGATTCTACTGTGATTCTGCCCCATGAAACCACCATGTTCTGCCGGTAACTTAGGTTTCTAGCTACAAGACTATAAACCAGGAAGCTCTGGGGAGGAAACAAGCCAGCTTTGCTGAAGTAAGCAAACCCCTTTGGATCTCCAAATGAGGCTTGCCATGGTTTTCAAGTGTCTAGAGCCATGAATAAATTATTTCAATAATTTTAATTTATTGAGTACCTACTATTGTCCAATCACTATTTTAGGAGCTTTACCAGCAGAATTAGATTCATCTATCTTACATATCAAAAGTACATAATGTCCAAGTTCACTTTTATATATTGCAACATATAATCAAAATTAAATTTATCTTTAAACTAATACATAGCCAACGGCAGCGTAAGTAGAATTTGATTAATGAACCTGCTCATTGTAATCTCCTGCCATTCCCTATAGCTTATTTTCTATCTAAGAAGTAAGACTGATAATGATTTTAAGCCAAACACTCTAAAATCCTGGGTACTTTTAAAGAATTACCTTTGATATATATTTGTCTCATATTGCCACTGCCAGAAAGATTTTTTTTCTTTTGTATGAGCATCTTTAATGCCTTTTGATCAATTAAAAAGAACAGACAACCATTTAATGCAGCAATCTCTCTGCTAAGAAGTTACTTCGCAAATAGATGTATTTGCAATTATGTGCTTAATATATGAATTGGGATGCTAGGTGCAGCATTATTTCTAACAGGAAAAATTTGCAGAAAAAAACGTTTATCAATAATAGATTGGTTAAATAAAATGTGGTACAGCTACATAATGAAATACATTGTTTCTAATAAAATGAATAAAGTAGGTCTACCATAGCATCATGAAGAGCTTCTGAAATACAGTATTAAATGAAAAAAAAATGTAAAGGACAAAGTGGTCTGTTTACTAACACTATTTACTATTATCATGTAGTGACAATTTCAATAATAAATATAAACATATACAATAAATGTATTATCTATATGTATGCAAACAACATATGCATACACACACAAACGTATACCATAGTACGTGTGTGTTTATTTTTTTTCAGAGATACACCAAAACTTGATACATTTTTTATCTTCCTTGAGGAGAACTGGGAGCGGAAGGCTTTCTTTTCAGCTCTAAAATGGAAGGTAAGCCTTGTTAATTGCTGTCTCCATCACCTAGTACACCTAAAACAGAATTTGGCACACAGAAAAAACACTTAATAACTGCCGAATGAATGAAAGTTGAAAAAGTGAACTTTATTCCTTTCACAATGAGTTTTCTAATATGTACATGTATCTTTTAAATTTAAAAATGCAGTAGAAATTATATCAGTTGTGTTATATGCCACTTCAGCTTTATCTTTTATAATTAATTGTATTTTAAGACTTCTTTGTGCTATTTACTTTAAGTTATTGCGAAGGTCTCACCTATTCTGCCCCTGCTCGGACCTGCCTCTTTATGTCTACCATGTAAAGCGTGAATATCTCATTGCTCCTGACTCAGACTGGGTGCTCCCACCTGTAGTTTAGTAGTAGTTGTGGTGACATCTGCTCTACTCTTGATAGAATCTCCATAGATGGCCAGCCTTTTTGTCTTTTGCTTCATTCACTCTTTTTAGACATCACTGACCACAGTCAATTTTAATAGAGCCCTCCAGAATTGCTCATCCAGAGAGGCCCTTATCTCCTTCCCCTGTTAACCCTCCTTCTGTTCTTAGACCACAGAAGCAATTACACTGGTACATGTAAATGGATATTCCAATCCCCTCCTAGCTCTCTCTTCTCTTTCTGGCCTATAAAGATACAAAAATCCAAGTCTTGGTCCTCAGCCATTTTATCTTCCTTCCCTACATTTGCTCTTTAAGTGAAGCAACAGTAACCTAGGCTTTAAAAGACAGAACAGACAATAATTCCAAAAATTTACATATCCAGCCTACTTCAACCTGGAACTCCAGATTTGTATATTTTAATGCTGCTTTCCATAATGTCCACATCTCCAAATTAATTTCCAGACCAAACCCTTCAGTTATTCTCCATTGTAGATAATGCCAGTGCTAATCTCGTAGTCACCCTAACCCCAAAATTTAGCACTCCCCTACAGTCACCACTTTCCCTCACACTCCACATAAAATGAATCAGCAAGCTCTGACAGCTTTACCTCCAAATATGGTGAGAATCCTATGACTTCTACCACGACCACCCTGGCCTAAGCAACAGCCATCTTTCTTCCCAAACTACTGCTTAGCTTCCTGCTTCCTTGTTGAGACTCCAGCCCCTCTCATGTGTTTGTTATTCACAGATCAGTGGGTGTACTTCCTAAAAATAGAAACACGCATAGAGTGTATCGGGTTTCTTTCTTTCTTTTTTTTTTTTTTTTTGCGGTACGCGGGCCTCTCACTGTTGTGGCCTCTCCCATTGCGGAGCAGGCTCCAGACGCGCAGGCTCAGCGGCCATGGCTCACGGGCCCAACTGCTCCGCGGCACGTGGGATCTTCCCGGAGCGGGGTACGAATCCGTGTCCCCCGCACCGGCAGGCGGCCTCCCAACCACTGCGCCACCAGGGAAGCCCCCCCTATTCTTTTTATTGCACTGTATATAATTGCATTATGTTATTTGTCACATTATTTAGTCTCCCATAGAACGCAGTTTCCCTGAGGGCAGGTACATTGCAGAAATGCCAAAAATTATTTTTTGATTGTTGTCTGTACTGTTCTTCTTCGAAACTCTCTATAGTCTTCGCCTGTATCAGAGAACTAACTCCTACATGTTTGAATAGTTGGCTTATATAATCTATTGGGTTGGCCAAAAAAATCCCTTAGGTTTTTAAGTAAAAATAAAAGACAAATTCTTCATTTTTACCAAGAACTTTATTGAACAACGTATTCACCCTTTTGTTCCACTACCTTCTGCCATTTTTCAGGCAACTACATAATTCCATCTTCCCAAAACTTATCTTTTTGAGCAAAGGACTATTCCAGGTGCTTTTTACAGTCTTCCAGGGAACTGAAATATTTTCCATTAAGAGAATTTTGTAAAGACCAAAATAAATGGAAATCCGAAGGTGCAATGTCTGGTGAATATGGCGGATGAATAACAACTTCCCATCCAGGCCGTAACAGTTTTTACCCAGTCATCAAAGAAACATGCGGTTTTGCATTATCTTGATGGAAGACTACGTGTTTTATGTTGACTAATTCTGGACGCTTTTCGTCGAGTGCAGCTTTCACTTGGTGTAACTGGGAGCAGTACTTGTTGGAATTAATCATTTGGTTTTCCGGAAGGAGCTCATAATAGAGGACTCCCAATCCCACCATATATACAACATCACCTTCTTTGGATGAAGACCAGCCCTTGGTGCGGTTGGTGGTGGTTCATATCACTTGCCCCGCGATCTCTTCCATTCCACATTATTGTACAGTAGCCACTTTTCATCGCCCATCACAATTTGTTTTAAAATCAGAACATTTTTTTTTTGCGTTTAAGTAGATAATGTCATGCGGAAATACAGTCAAGAAGGATTTTTTCCTGCTTAACTGATGTGGAACCCAAACATCAAAGCGAATCACATAACCAAGCTGGTGCAAATGACTTTCAACACTTGATTTGGATATTTTGGGTATGTTGTTATACTGCATGGTATAACATTGATTGCTCTCAATTAATGTCTCGATGTGATCGCTATCAACTTCATCTGGTCTCCCCAAACGTGGAGCATCATCCAGCGAGAAATCTCCAGCACAGAACTTTGCAAACCACTTTTGACACATTCAGTCAGTCACAGCACCTTCTCCATAAACTGCACAAATCCTTTTTTGTGGCGTTCCAGTTGTATTTATACCTTTCTTGAAATAATAAAGCATAATATGATGAAAATATTGCTTTTTTCTTCCATCTTCAATATTAAAATGGAGAAATATAAATTCACCAATTTTGATAATTTTTTTAAAAAAATACACTCTGATATGACAGCTGTCACAATACAATCTAATAAAATTGTTTCGAATGAAGTTAAAGACAACTAAGCTCTACTAGACCCGTCTTACAGAAAAAAACGAACAAAGCTTTTGGCCAACCCAATACAAAATATTCTGGGATTAATACTTGCATTTTCACAAGAGAGTTTAAGAAGTAAATTCATCTCTGATAGCTGTGGCTAAAACTTCCGAAACTATGTTGAATAACAGTGGTGAGAGTGGGCAACCTTGTCTTGTTCCTGATCTTAGTGGAAATGGTTTCAGTTTTTCACCATTGAGGACAATGTTGGCTGTGGGTTTGTCATATATGGCCTTTATTATTTTGAAGAAAGTTCCCTCTATGTCTACTTTCTGGAGGGTTTTTATCATAAATGGGTGTTGAATTTTGTCAAAAGCTTTCTCTGCAACTATTGAGATGATCATATGGTTTTTCTCCTTCAATTTGTTAATATGGTGTATCACATTGATTGATTTGTGTATATTGAAGAATCCTTGCATTCCTGGGATAAACCCCACTTGATCATGCTGTATGATCCTTTTAATGTGCTGTTGGATTCTGTTTTGCTAGTATTTTGTTGAGGATTTTTGCATCTATGTTCATCAGTGATATTGGCCTGTAGTTTTCTTTCTTTGTGACATCTTTGTCTGGTTTTGGTATCAGGGTGATGGTGGCCTCATAGAATGAGTTTGGGAGTGTTCCTCCCTCTGCTATATTTTGGAAGAGTTTGAGAAGGATAGGTGTTAGCTCTTCTCTAAATGTTGGATAGAATTTGCCTGTGAAGCCATCTGGTCCTGGGCTTTTGTTTGTTGGAAGATTTTTAATCACAGTTTCAATTTCAGTGCTTGTGATTGGTCTGTTCATATTTTCTATTTCTTCCTGGTTCAGTCTTGGCAGGTTGTGCATTTCTAAGAATTTGTCCACTTCTTCCAGGTTGTCCATTTTATTGGCATAGAGTTGCTTGTAGTAATCTCTCACGATCTTTTGTATTTCTGCAGTGTCAGTTGTTACTTCCCCTTTTTCATTTCTAATTCTATTGATTTTCTCCCTTTTCTTCTTGATGAGTGTTGCTAATGGTTTATCAATTTTGTTTATCTTCTCAAAGAACAAGCTTTTAGTTTTATTGATCTTTGCTATCGTTTCCTTCATTTTGTTTTCATTTATTTCTGATCTGATCTCTATGATTTCTTTCCTTCTGCTAAATTTGGGGTGTTTTTGTACTTCTTTCTCTAATTGCTTTAGGTGCAAGTTTAGGTTGTTTATTTGTGATGTTTCCTGTTTCTTAAGGTAGGATTGTATTGCTATAAACTTCCCTCTTAGAACTGCTTTTGCTGCATCCCATAGTTTTGGGTTGTCATGTTTCCATTGTCATTTGTTTCTAGGTATTTTTTTGATTTCCTCTTTAATTTCTTCAGTGATCACTTCGTTATTAAGTAGTGTATTGTTTAGCCTCCATGTTTTTGTATTTTTTACAGATGTTTTCCTGTAATTGATATCTAGTCTCATAGCGTTGTTGTCAGAAAAGATACTTGATACAATTTCAATTTTCTTAAATTTACCAAGGCTTGATTTGTGACCCAAGATATGATCTATCCTGGAGAATGTTCCACAAGCACTTGAGAAAAATGTGTATTCTGTTGTTTTGGATGGAATGTCCTATAAATATCAATTAAGGATTAATCTCCAAAATTTACAAGCTGCTCATGCAGCTCAATAACAAAAAAACAAACAACCCAATCCAAAAATGGGCAGAAGACCTAAATAGACATTTCTCCAGAGAAGACATACAGATTGCCAACAAATACATGAAAGAATGCTGAAGATCATTAATCGTTAGAGAAATGCAAATCAAAACTACAATGAGATATCATCTCACACCAGTCAGAATGGCCATCATCAAAAAATCTACAAACAATAAATGCTGGAGAGGGTGTGGAGAAAAGGGAACACTCTTGCACTGCTGGTGGGAATGTAAATTGGTACAGCCACTATGGAGAACAGTATGGAGGTTCCTTAAAAAACTACAAATAGAAATACCATATGACCCAGCAATCCCACTACTGGGCATATACCCTGAGAAAACCATAATTCAAAAAGAGTCATGTACCAAAATGTTCATTGCAGCTATATTTACAATAGCCAGGAGGTGGAAACAACCTAAGTGTCCATCATCAGATGAATGGATAAAAAAGATGTGGCACATATATACAATGGAATATTACTCAGCCATAAAAAGAAACGAAATTGAGTTATTTGTTGTGAGGAGGATGGACCTAGAGTCTGTCATACAGAGTGAAGTAAGTCAGAGAAAGACAAATACCATATGCTAACACATATATATGCAATCTAAGGAAAAAAAAAAAGGTCATGAAGAACCTAGGGGTAACACAGGAATAAAGACACAGACCTACTAGAGAATGAACTTGAGGATATGGAGAGGGGGAAGAGTAAGCTGTGACAAAGTGAGAGAGTGGCATGGATATATATACACTACCAAACATAAAATAGATAGCTAGTGGGAAGCAGCCGCATAGCACAGGGAGGTCAGCTCGGTGCTTTGTGACCACCTAGAGGCGTGGGATAGGGAGGGTGGGAGGAAGGGAGATGCAAGAGGGAAGAGATATGGGAACATATGTATATGTATAACTGATTCACTTTGTTATAAAGCAGAAACTAACACACCATTGTAAAGCAATTGTACTCCAATAAAAATGTTAAAAAAAAAAAAAAAAAATCTCAGGGAATTCCCTGGTGGTCCAGTGGTTAGGACTCAGTACTTTCACTGCCGGGTCCTGGGTTCGATCCCTGGTCGAGGAACTAAGATCCTGCAAGCCACGTGGTGTGGCAAAAACTACAATAAAATAAGAAGTAAATTCATTTTCATCTATGTTCATTTATAACTTCTCTATCCATTTACTTCTAACCCTATACACATTCCATAATGTGTTTCTGAGCAAACAGAGTAAGAAAGCATGACCCCCCAAATGTTGAAGTCCATTAACTTTAGATTACGCTAAAACTTTAGAATAGCTTTACTACTGCATGGATTTCTTAGACAAACTAAATTTCAGAGCCCAAATAAGTTTTCCTTTTGTTTTTATTTGTTTGTTTGTTTGTAGAGGACATCACACATTTAATCTTGACCTTAACAGGGTACCTGTCTTGATTAAGCCAGTCTTTAACATGTGGATTATGTGTAACTGAAAATATTTACTGGCTTCAAAGTTCAAGATAACAGAAATTTACATTTTTCAAATTCTAATCTAAAGTAAGTTCCTTTAACACTATATGTTGATATCAACTACATATAATTCCCAAAGCAATGAGGGACTGCAAGGTATTTTGCATGTTCTGAAACAGCCTGAGATTAGAAAAAATGATTGCAGCATCACAGCATATTTTCCTTATTTTAGCTGAATACTGTTGACTTTTTTCCTCTTAGAAAATGATAGTCCCATTTTGGGGTAAAAACATAAATGAAAATAACATATAATACAAATACTTAAAATAAAAATTAAGGAAAGAAAACAAGGTGGCATAGATTCAATTTTCCCTATTTCTCTCCTCACAATACAACCGAATAGCCTGGAAATAAATAAAAAGAGAATGACAAAAGGACTCTGGAAGCTGAAAAGTAGAAGTCAGACTGGCTAGGGTGCTCAGACCTTGAGGAAATATAGTGTGGTGAACTTTCTTAGTTTTCTTTTTTATCTCCCATATTTCCTAGACTGGGCACCAGAGAGTTCTACAGTCCAAAGTTACCAAAGTACAGACAAGAAAAACAAGAATGCCTACTTTCCTGGGCCAAAGATAAGGAAAGGGAAGTCCAAGGAAGACTTAGTGAGAAGTCCTAAGCCCATCAGGGCAATTCTACAACCAAGGCAGTAGCAGGCAGGCTGATTTGTCTGCAGTAGTATCTTCAAAACCTGGGTGGGCCAACTCAATCCCCACTCCAGCCTGTGTGTTGTAGTAATGTCAGTTTCCTGGTTTTGATATTGTATTATAGTTATGCAAGATATTAACATTGGAGGAAGCTGAGTGAGGATGCAAAGGACCCTCCTTTAAAATCTTTGAAATCTGTATTTATTTCAAAGAATCTGTATTTATTTCAAAGCATAAAGCTAAAAAAAATTTAAAGAAAATAAGGTGCCTACAGTAGCATTTCTTTGGAGGAAACTCTAGAAGATAGAAAACTAATGACTTCCAAGAGCTTTACCTCTACTAAGTTTCATTAAGCTACTGTCCTTCAGCTATGGCATAATAAAATCTCATTGAGGCCGGCCAAGGTATGGAGACTACGTGATCACTGCAGAATAATGTGTTCCACCTTTATTGATACAAATATAGTGAGTGAAAATGGGACATTCTACATTCAGGGACATAGTTTTACAGCTTTTCTCACTGGTGAAAAGCACTGAATGTGACAATGTTAGACAATGACTTTTAGTAAGGAAACAAAATGAGGGTTAGAGACAGGAAGGAGAAAAAAGAAGAGCTTTTCATAAAGTCTCATTGTACCACTCCACAAATTAGCTCTTAATCACAGAGAAAAATGAACCTTTAAATGAAGAAAACTGACGGTCATTACCTTCATCAAATAAGCAAATTAGCAGCACCAACAGTGGAAAACAGGACATGATGCAATAATACATACTTAATATCATCTGTGTATTAGACAAAAATCTTTCGCTTATCACAAACTATGAGAAACTGACTAGAAAATTCAGGATGAGAAACATTCCACAAAAAACGGTGACAACAATAACAACAATGGATAAACAAAAATGAGCTTGGATTCTTAAAAAATGCAATGCCATGAAAAAGGAATACATAAAACAGCAAGGGGACCATTCTAGGTTAAAAGAGACTAAAAAATATTAAAAAACTCACACATGACACTTGACTGAGTTTGAACTGAATTTTAAAAAGAAATAGCTATAAACACCACTGGGGACAATTGGGAGAAATGTAACTAATGTCTATCTTAAATGATATTTTATTAATGCTAATCTTCCTAGGTGTGATAAGGGTATGGAGGTCATGGAGGAGAATGTCTTTTCCTTAGGATACGTACACCAAATGTTTAGAGTTAAGAATCTTAATTCTTGTAAACTGTATTCTTATGGTTTAGCAGACCAAAAAAGGTATGTATGGGTAGATAGGTAGACAAAAATGCAGTGGGAGTAGGTTAACAGCCATAAATCTAGAGAAAGTGTATGCAATGTTATACTACTTCAACATTTCAGTAGGTCTGAAAATTCTGAAGCCAAAGTAGTTGGAAAGACAGATCGATTGTTAAAAAAAACAATGTGTATGATATAAAAGATTATGTTCTTCATAGTATTTTGCTTAGTTACAAATTGTTATGTTCAATGAGAAACTTCTAATTAAAATAATAAAGTGTAAAAAAAAGTGCTATCATGTATCTTCTGTTCAACATAATCCCACAGCCAGTATTTTTATCTGATGTTTACAGTCACCAGGTCATAATTCATCTAGAAGTCTAGAATTTGTTACCTCAGAAACTCTATGTTTCTCTATGCTTGAAAAAGCTCAATAAATATGAAATATTTATAGTTGCTGACTTAAAATAATAAGACTATACATATTGAAAAAATATTTGTGTGAATAAATGACTAATGCATATGACTAGAATTTTATTAGGGGAATGAAAAACAAGAGGCCAATCTTAAGGAAAATAATTGTTGTCTTATTTAATTTCTGCCAATGGCCTAACTCACTCTAGCAAGTCCTGGACACTTTCTTAATCAACAACTTTGTGTGAACAATCCTTCTCTTAGGTGAGGGAAAATACTTGTGCAAGTAAGAGCCACAGGAACTGGGAGAAAATTCAATGTTCTAGGAAGTTGGACATCTCAGTCCCCAGCAACTCCACACATGGCTACACAACAGAAATACCAAAGGAGTTTATTGAATAGACAGAAGAACACTGGGCTCCACCCTACACTTGTCTCAGAATCTGTAGGATTCATCCCCAGGAATGTTTACTATTTTTTAAAAAGTTCTTTTAGGTGATTCTAAATCACAGCTAGGTATAGGAATTATTAAGCAATTTACAATCATAGGACTGAAACAGTTTCCCTGGAAAGAGCTGATTTTTGTATGCTTAAACTGTATCATTAAAATTAAAAATTGTTTGTAGTTTGACTAATAAAATAGTAAGAATAAATCTTTTGCATTCAAAAACTGAAGAGCTAGTTTTCAATTACATTTTTACAATTTACAGTTTATGTAACATAGGACAGATAATTTTATTTCTCAGGGCTCCCCTGTGAAAGGGGAATAACCATGTCTGTGAGTCAAGGAGCCAATACTGAGTTATGTCACTGTATTTATGCTAGTGAACATAGTCACTTTTGAGACTTTATATTTGGAAAACCTACATCAATAAGCATATTCGTATGCAGAATCAGCTGGCACAATGCTTAACATAAAAGGAATCAAAATTTAACTCTGCTTGTAGAATTTGGCACAGATAAATGGAGACTATTTTCATTTGATCTTCTTGCTTTCATTTGAGGGTAGAAGAATACTCTGGAATTTCTGTATAAAACTGAAGAAAAATCATCTATTAAGCACATTAAAATATGCTCAAATCGACTTCTCTGCGCTTTACTTACAGTAAGTCTTCAACAAATATCATCACAAAAATGAATCAGAGGCCACTTTGCCAAATCTGCCTGTTCAAATTGACATCTGTGGGAGCTTGCATTTAATTTTACTGTTATACATGATGTAAATTTTCATTTATTTAAAATACAGACATAGGAACAGTTTTAGAATTTAAAGAGATTTTTACTAGGGAATCAAGGAGGGTTTTTCTTTATAAGGAGATGCTCTTAATCATAGCCTAAGTATCACTGTTTTAAACACTAAAGTCATTTATATTTTATAACAATTTTGCAAAGTTACAGCCTATGTTACTACCCCAAATTCCTATAGTTTAAGAGATCTAAGATAATTGTCATGCAATTAACTTCCAGGCATGCACAAATGTTGAATAAAACAAATCAAATTCCTTACACACTCAATGCACTTATTAAAGAGTCATCAAAATGCTAGGCATTCAAACCTAACTTTGAAGGAAAGCCAGTGCCAGAGGAGAATAATAAAGTGTATATGAATATAATAATTGCTCTATTTTGTAAACATGCAAACACACATTGAACAATGGAGTATAAATGATAAAGTCTTAACACACCCACTTATTAGAACAAATTGCTCATTAAATTAAAAGAATGAAATATGTGCTTAAAGTCTAAGTAGTGGGAAAGGGAGTTGCTTAATCTTTTAAATACTGTGTAAAACCATGTTGCTACAAGTCAATAATTCTCAGCACAATTAAACATAGAAGATGTGAAATTTCCTGTTTTGTGCAATGTTTTCTTTATGCCCCTCTCCACTACAACCTATGGTAAGGCATACAGATTCTCATACTTCTGCCTTGTGGTTTATGTACTTCATCTTAGCAGATGCTTCACCCATCATAAATTAAAGGAAGACTTTATTGCCTCTCATTTCTCTGACATTATAAGGCTTGTCACAGCACTGGATGCAGCATTTTATCAGACCTACTAAATCCCTTTTGGTATTTTGTTACATGTAACTCTATTTCTTGCCATCAATAACTTCTTAAAACACACACACACACACACACACACACACACGAACACCCCTTTACGGTTAGAACAAATATTCCGGGGCCTATAGTTAAAGAGCTAGTTCATAGCATTACATTGAAGTGTGATGAAAAAAAAAAAAAAATCTGAGTATCTTTGATCATGTTGAAATTGCTAGGTGAATGCCAGTTGTCTCTATGGAAATGCAGATAGTTCAATGATAATATATTATCCTCTTTTCCTTAAAGTATAATGAATGTCAGCATTTGTAATTCTTAGAATGTTTTCTCTTCCATTATTAGATTTATTGGAGTCTAAAAAAGAACAGAGGCAATGCGTTTCCTTTTGAAAAGATTAGTGTTCAAAAAATTTGGCTTAATGGTTTCATCAACTAAATGGTTGATGAAAACAGAAACCCATCCTTGTCTTTATTCTAGGGTCTTCCAGCACAGTTACCGTATGATCTGTGTATTGAAAATTCATTAAGACATTCCACAATGCCTTATAGTAGGAGTTGTTCATTCATGATATACTGCTTTACCTGCCACAGGTGCTTCATATTTGTGTGTTCGTATATTCTCAATTCTCTAAGGTAAATACCAATGACTGGGCTGCTGGGAAAATGCATAGTTTTAAGAAACTGACCAACTGTTTTCCTAAGGGATTGTAAATTTTTACATTCTCAGCAGCCAGATCTGGGAGGTCCAAGGGCTCCACATCCTTCACAATCCTTGGTGTGGTCAGTCTTCTAAATCTTAGTTATGAAAGTGAGTGGGTAGTGGCAACTTTTCATGGTTTTTTTCGGGATATAGCTGAAGACTAGCAATGTTGAGCATTTTGGCCTGTACTTGTTTACCACTCATATATCTTCTTTTACCTTTCACCCAATATTTTTATCATGTTGTTTGTCTTCTTGGTATAAAACTGTAACAGTTCTTTATATATCCTAGACACAAGTCTTGTATCAGAAATATGTTTCATAAATATTTTCTCTGTCTGTGGCTTGATTTTTCATTTTGCTAACAATGTCTTTCAAAGAGCAAAAGTTTTAAATTTTGATGAACTCCCAAATTATCAATAGTTTCATTTTTTCACTCATTGTTTATGTGCCATATCTAAAAATAGATGCCTAACCTATAAAATTTTAAGAGTAAGCTCTTATATTTAGGTCTCCTATGCATTTCTTGTTAATTTTTTGTTAATATGATATGCAATAAGGGTCTAATTTCAATATATATATTAAATATATATATATATTTGATTGTTCCAGCAGCATTTGTGGATAAATTGTCTTCCTCATTGAGTTTCCTTCACAAGTTGGTTGAAATCACATGACAATATATGTGTAGGTCTATTTTTGGATTTTCTATTCTGTTCCATTCATCCTTTCATGCTAATACCACACTGTCCTGATTAATGTAGCTTTCTTTTGTTATAATTTCGCTTTATCTGAAATTTTACATGGATGGAATTATATAGTATGCATTATGAAGTCTTTTATTCCTGACTTCCTTCATTTGGCGTTATGCTTTCAAGAGTAATCCATGTAGTTGCATACGTCTGTGTTTTGTTTCTTTAAATTTCTGGATATACCACAGATTGTTCAGTAGTTATAGAATTCTCTCTCATCTTCAAACTTCCCCCATGGTAGCTGGAAGAATTAGAAAGTAAATGAAAATGGCAAAATAGATTGCACAATTTCTAGAAATAGTCCTGTAGGAAATATACTCAGAAAACAAAGAATAATGAAAAAAGTACTGTTGAACAAGCAGTAAAAACCTGGTTGATACTGAACTGCATGTATCTATAGTGAATTACAAGGCACTGTTGAGTGTTTTCAGTGAAAGCTTGGTTAATGGGTAACAGTAAAATATCTAGACCATGAGGATACCAATACTGGCCTGTCATTTTTGATATTCTTTTTTCCCTTTGTGTCAATCGAAGGTTCCACATGGTATCACTTTCCTTCTGCCTGAAAAAATAATTCATTTAACATTTCAAGGAGTTCAGATATGCTGGTAATGAATCCTCTCAGCTTTTGTTTGAGAATGTATTTATATACCTTACATTTTTGAAACATGTTCTGTTTAAAAAATTCTAGATTAACAGTTTCTTCTTTCAATTCTTCATAAATGCCTATTATTTTCTACATTGCATGGTTTCAGGTAAGAACTCCTCTGTAATTCTTATCGTTGTCTTTTGTAATGTGTCTTTTTTCTCTGGCTGCTTTTAAGATTTTTTTTTCAATCACCTGTTTTCAGCAATTAGATTATTATTCAAGTTAGTGTGGTATTCTTTTTATTTCTTCTGCCAGGGTTTGTTAAAACTTCTGGATCTGTGGTTTTAGTTTTCATCAGATCTGAAAATATTTTTACCATTATTTATCCTTATATCTTATTTTTTGTCCACCTCCTACTTTGGGGTCTCCAATAACACATGTATTAGACAGATTGATATTGCCTCACAGTTCACTAACTTTCTGTACCTTTTTTTGTTCAGTCCTTTTTCTCAGTGCTTTATTTTGGATATTTTCTATTACTAGGCCTTCAAGTTCTCTGATCTTTTCTCTTGGGTGCCTGTTCTTCTGTTATTCTTATCCAACGTAATTTTTATATTTCTAATAATGAGTTGTTCATCTCTAGAAGTTCATTCAGATCTTTCTGATGTCTTCTATTTCTCTTTTAATATAGTCATATTATTTCTCACATCTTTTGACATATTTTAGGGTTATAATAACTATTTCAAAGTTCTTGTTTATATTTGGGTCTAATTCTATAGAAATGTCTGGTTTTATTTAATGCTAAGCATTGTTAATTTTATATTGTTGGGTGGTGGATTTTGTTTTATTGCTTCAAAGGGTGTTCGATTTTGTTTTTCCATAGAGGTAACTATGTGGATCAATTTTATCTTTTTGAGGCTTTCTTTTAAACCTCATTATGACAGGTCCAGTGTAGATTTTAATTTAGGGCTAATTTAGCTCTGCTACTAAGGTGTGCCTCTTCAGAAAACTTTAGCAATTCTTGTGTTACAAGACATTTGCACTTAGACTAGTGGAAATGCAAATATTTCTAGTCCTGTGTGAGTACTGAATTGTTCAGTCTAATGTTTTTCAGTGTTTTTTCCTGGTCTTGGAAAATTTTCTCCCACTAGTGTGTACATCGGTCCTCACCCAAAGACTCAAAAGGATCCTGTGTACAAATCTCTAGAACTCTCTCTTTCTGGAGCTCTCTCCTATGCAAACTCAGCTTTCTATTTTTTTGATTCAATATGGTTTGCAGGCTTTGTTCTCCTCCCTGCACTGTGGCCTGAGAACTGCCTTTAGGTAATAAACTATGTCAGTCATAGAAATCATCTCATTTGATTTCCTTCTCCTAGTCATCATAGTCATGCACTGACTATTATTCAATGCCTGAAAACCATGATTTAATTAATTAATTTTCCCCCACTTTTCGAGTCTTTTCCTGAAATATATGGAAAACTTTAAAACTACAACAAATTGCCAACAAACACATGAAAGAATGCTCAACGTCATTAATCATTAGAGAAATGCAAATCAAAACTACAGTGAGATATCACCTCACAACAGTCAGAATGGCCACCATCAAGAAATCTACAAACAATAAATGCTGGAGAGGGTGTGGAGAAAAGGGAACACTCTTGCACTCCTGGTGGGAATGTGAATTGCTACAGCCACTATGGAGAACAGTATGGAGGTTCCTTAAAAAACTACAAATAGAACTACCAAATGACCCAGCAATCCCACGACTGGGCATATACCCTGAGAAAACCATAATTCAAAAAGAGTCATGTACCAAAATGGTCATTGCAGTTCTATTTACAATAGCCAGAAGATGAAAACAACCTAAGTGTCCATCATCGGATGAATGGATAAAGAAGATGTGACACATATACACAATGGAATATTACTCAGCCATAAAAAGAAACGAAATTGAGTTATTTGTAGTGAGGTGGAAGTAAGTCTGAAAGAGAAAGACAAATAACATATGCTAACACATATATATGGAATCTAAGAAAAAAAAATGTCATGAAGAACCTAGGGGTAAGACAGGAATAAAGACACAGACCTACTAGAGAATGGACTAGAGGATATGGGGAGGGGGAAGGGTAAGTTGTGACAAAGTGAGAGAGAGTGGCATGGACATATATACGCTACCAACATAAAATAGATAGCTAGTGGGAAGCAGCCGCATACCACAGGGAGATCAGCTCGGTGCTTTGTGACCACCTAGAGGGGTGGGATAGGGAGGGTGGGAGGGAGGGAGACGCAAGAGGGAAGAGATATGGGAACATATGTATATGTATAACTGATTCACTTTGTTATAAAGCAGAAACTAATACGCCATTGTAAAGCAATTATACTCCAGTAAAGATGTAAAAAAAAAAAAAAAACTACAACAAATACACATTTGGCCAAATACTGAAAAGTCAAAAAAAAATTAAGTTTGAATGAAGGATAATATCAAAAACAAATATCATCATAATAAAAGGAAGTTCTGGGATACAAAATGAAATCTAAGTTTCATAAAGAAATGTAATTATTAAAATAATGTATTCATAAATATTTTGGCAGTTAAATTTTAATACTGTGATGTTGGATGACAGAAACAAGTATTCTTCAGCACTGGGATCACTCCTCTACCCATTTGTAATATTAAATAGTAGGTCACTTGTACCTGAGATTGTTGGAGGCCTATGTATTATTTGGCTAGCTCTGCTGGCATTACATACTGCTGATATTGATATTATTCAAATTTCCTTCATCTAAATAAAATGGACTTAATATAGTAGATGAACACCTAAACTTTCCTCCTCTTCTCCACTTCCATTCCTGCATTTGAAGATTTGCTCTGTAGTAAAACTGAAATCTCACTGAAGCAATCCCGCAAACTAAACATTTTTGTACTGCTTGAAGAAAATACTTTTAGCACATTATCAGAAGCTGATTCAAAGTTGTTTTCTTCACTTTTTTGGACTAATATTTCAAGTACTTGCCGCTTCTCATAATCTCTTGGGATAACTTTTCCTTATACCTTTAACCTAGAAATTTGGTAAAGTAGCAACATTTGCTGTCTGAAGATTTTTGCCAGTGCGCAAGTTCAAAGATGACAGAAATGATATTAAAGTCGGCAACTGGGCTTCCAAAGACTGAGGCAAAAGTCCAACCTCAACAGGTGCTTTAAGCTGTTAATACATGCTTTGTGACCACCTAGAGGGGTGGGATAGGGAGGGTGGGAGGGAGGGAGACGCAAGAGGGAAGAGATATGGCGATATATGTATATGTATAGCTGATTCACTTTGTTATAAAGCAGAAACTAACACACCATTGTAAAGCAATTATACTCCAATAAAGATGTTTAAAAAAAAAAGCTGTTAATACAAGGCAAATCTTGATCTTGGCTGCAATTTCTTGAGACTTCTGGAAAATACCTGATGGTCGTCAAGTTCTGCGATTGTTAGGCCTCCCACATTAAAGCACTCTCTTGTGTACGTATTCTAGAACTCCACTTGAAAAGACAGTACTCAGAATTCTCAAGTGTATTCATAGGGTTTGTCCAAATTCTCTAGGCTGGTAGCCTAGAAAATTTTCCATTTATCTCAGAACTTCATCATCTTCTCTCCAATGTTTTCTTCCATTTCCCTTTCTATGTCTCAAATACATAGCTTATATTTCTCACTACTCACTATTTTTCATTCCTTTCTAATTTGTTTCTATCCTTGCCAATCTGCTGAAAGAGCCCCTCAACAATTTCTAAATTCCTTTGAATGACTTTTCTATAATGTCAGTCTTGGAGGTGGGGCAGAGAAGTAGTTACTATGTCACTACATCATTGTTGCTTATTAGAATATTTATGACAGTTTCATGCACAGCACCATAGTGCGAGGATACCTTTTCTTTCTTTCTTTTTTAAAAAATAGATTTGATCTCTTTTGATTAATAGCCCGACATCAATTAGCACACAATTCTTACATTCATGAAAATTACAAAAGTTGAAGAGAAAACACTATCTGAACTAAGAAGTTACCCATTTTCTTATCTTTTGAAAATTTCAAGTAAAAATATAACATTTAATTTAGAAAAAAACAATAAAAATGATATCAAAATTAAAATCTTAATAGAGTTGGAAAACAAATTCCTTTCCATAACAGAGGTATAAAAATTAATTTAAATGTCAGTTTTGACCCCTCTCACTCTGCGGAGACACTGGCAAGAGAACACAACATATGCATGAAGATTCTTTACGGTACATATTCATGCTCACTGAAAGCTGTTAAGGAAGCATTACCCATCTCTGGTGAACTCTGTATAGAATTCCCTGCAGCAGTGACTCCAAGCCTGTCAGTACAAAGCATGGGAATTACACTGTGGAGGGAAGATGCTAACCCATGGAATTCAATGCATTTTAGTTCCATAGGTAGAGTTCCAGCTAGAATTGCACAGGCAAGTTATGTATAGAAAACAACAAAAAAGAGAGGGAGAAGCCACAAATTCCTGATAATTTGGGGACAGCAACTTGCTCCCCCCTAGGCCACTAAGGAGTGGTACTCAAGCACAGTTTCACGGAGGCTATAAGAAAGGGACATGCCCAACTTAGTACATTAGAGATTACTGGAATGGCCCAGGGGTATTTGGGCTCCTTCAGGTAAATGAGGAAAAGGTATTCTCTTCAGAAGTTTGTGGTGGTCTGATGCGCTGGCTTCTTCATGCAAGGTGATGTAACAGAGCTGAAATGTGTACTACAGGATCCCACTTTGGTGCTCGACACAGTGGCTTCTATAAATTTCTATTAACCTCTGTTTTTTCCAGAGACTCCAGTGCTTCACACTAGAATTGCTAGTGAAAGTCTGATTTCCAACTAGACCTTGCAGTTTCTTACTCTTTCATGTAAGCATTATACCAATTAGCTTTTGCTCTAAAACAAAGCAGTCCAAAATTTAGTAGATTAAAACAATACCATTTTATTTAGCTCACAAGTCTTCGGGGGCAGCTTAGTGATTCACTGGTCTGGGCCAGCTTGGCTGGTCACTGTTAGGTCTCCTCATGTATCTTTGGTCAGATCCCAGATTGGCTGGAAGTTGGATGATCTTGGCTGACCTCACTTACATGTTTCACACTTAGAAGGCTCTCTACCAGGGTGCCTAATTTCTTTTCCACATGGCTCATCATCCTGCAGCAGAACAGCTTGGACTTCTTCACAAGGCAGTTAAAGGATTACAAACAACAGCAAGAGAGAGACAGGAAGTTCCTTTGTTCAGGAACTCTTCAAATATCTGCTTGCATCACATTTGATACTGTACCAATGGCCAAAGCAAGTCACATAGCCAAACCCAGTCTCACTATGAGAGAGTACATCCAAGGGCATGAATGAAGAGGAGAAGAATTTGTGGCTATTTTTATAATTGGCTTAATTATTGATTCTCATATTAATATCCTATTCTCATAATATTTGTAGTGACTCTTTTTTCTTTTTTGAACCTAGACTTTTGAAGAATTAATAGTTGAATCAAGGCAGATGAACTCAAGAGCTGAAACAAGTGTTAACCATAATAATATATTACTACCACAGAGAAGTAATACCAGACAGTACACAGCATAGAAGCATACACATTCATGATCATTCTAAGAGACAGGATAAAATTAAAGATAATTAAATGTACTAGGCTGTGTAGCGTAAACCCAGAGAAAGCAAGAATAATTTTGATGGAGAGGTGAACTGGTTAAAAATACATAATGAAAAAAAACAGTGATCTATTTCCCAGCCTTCAAATTCACCTTCTGTCAGGGTGCCTGTTGGAAAGTTCCATATGGATTTGTGCATGATATTTCATACACATGTTCAAAATAAAATTAATTATCTTCCCTCACTCAAATATTCTTCCCACAAGTCTCTTATTTTGATTCACTCATTGATTCATTCAGCAAATATTTATCTAGTGGTTACTAGGTGCTACTTAATTTTCTAAGAGTGGTGATAGTGTAAACAAAAAGTTTCTTCCCTAAAGGATCTTACATTCTAATGAGTGCATAGAAAAATTTAAAAAGTAGGAAGTCATATAATAGAATATTGAATCAGGATAAATACAAAGAGAAAAATGTAAGCAAGCAGCATCTGTCAGTAGGGAGTAAAAATTTAGCCACCTTGGAAAAGTGTCGTGTTGCTTTTTAATTTGAACATTGCTATAACCTGTGGCCCTGAAATTCTATTTTCAAGTATATGCCAAGAGAAATTCTTTCATATGTACCAAGACGTGTATACAAAACTGATAAACGCATCATTTGTCCATAAGAGCAAAAATCTAGGGAAAAAAACAACAAATGTGTATTAGTATATGATAGAGTATTAGTAGATAAATTCTAAGAATAAAAATAAAACTGTGTTTGCTGGTAAGATGTATAAGTTTTAACAGCCACTTTGGAAAACAGCTTGACATTATGTTTTAAGTGGAATATTCACATATCTTAAAACTTAGTGATTCTACTCCTAAGTTTTTACCCTGGAGAAATTATTTCATATGTCTACCAAAACATATATAAAAGCATTCATATTGTCTTTGTTTATATTAGCGAAAGGTTTAAAATGTTTAAAAATGTCTAAGAAATTAAATTAAATATATTCACACAACAGAATGTTATCTGCCAGTGAAAATAAATAGATTTTGGTAAATCTTAGAGAATATAAAAAATAAAAGTCATATGACTTCCCTTTCAGCTATAATAAATTAGTTTGTAAAAGGCTAGAAAATCTATCTAAAATAAAATAAAATATTTTGAAGCATTGGTGAGCTATTGAAGTTGCTGGCATCTGAGGGGTCAACATTCTGGATACAAGAGAAGTTTACTGAGGTGAGCACATGCTGTTTTCCCCCAAAGAACATCTGATGATTTTTGGAGGACATGAGGCTAAAAAACTGGGGGGATCCAAGATTCTATGAGTCAGAAAAATCAACAGACCCTTCAGTATCCTCAATGTTCTCGAAAGGCAAACATGGGCTTACTGGTCTGCAAAGGCAGTCAGCAAGAGGGGTTAAGATTCTGGAGAAAAACAAGGTACATATAAGTGAGACTGCCATCACAATGGTTTCCCTCTTGGGGTATTTCTTGAATGTTAGATAAACAGTGTGAAAGTCTAAGAAGCTAAGCAGAAATTATCTGAAAGCAAAGTTCTTTTCAGAAGTTTCACATTGCTAGGGAGACCAAAACTAGTTTATGATATGCAAAAAAGAACAAATCCTAGTAAAAACACAAAGCTCTCATTTGGAATCCTGAAGAGCTTCACTCCAGAAGTAGGAACATATCAATGATAGAACTTAAATAGAAAAACAAACTATAATTCAGCCTAAGATTAGTTCAGTCCTTGATTAGATTCAGATGATCTGCCCCTACTCTTATTGCATGTCAGAGGACAAAGTAAATTCTTCTATGGAGGGAAATCCCATCATCCTGGGTCTCTGTAATAGTTCATATTCAATGTATGGCATTCAATTGAAAAATGTATGCATACAAAATATATCAGCCAGCTATATTCACAGTTATGCTACATAACAAGCAACCATAATATCTCAGCAGCATGAAATAATGAGCACCTTCCTTCCTTCCTTCCTCCCTTCCTTCCTTCCTTCTTTCCTTCCTCCCTCCCTTCCTCCCTCTCTCTCCCTCTTTTTCTTTCTTTCTTTCTTTTCTTCCTTCCTTTCTTCCTTCCTCCTTCCTTCCTTCCTCCCTCCCTTTCTTTCTCTCTCTCTCTCTCTCTCTCTTTCTTTCTTTCTTTTTTTCCTTATCTACAAGTTGGCTGGTAGTGGTTTTGCCTGAGGCCGTGGGTCTGCAGGTCAACTGAGGTAGTTCTGTTCTTGGTTGCATGTCTAGACATCACCAGGGATAGTTCTGCTCTGCCTGTTCCATTCTGCAGTCCACACTGAATGGGTGACAGTTACCCAGAAGCATAAGTGAGTATAATCAACCATGCAAGCACATTTCAAACTTCTCTGATATCACTTCTACTAAGCACCCATTCACCAAAGCCACCTGGCAAAGTTCAAAGTGAAGGTGTTGGCAAGTACTTTCCGTCATCAATGGGGCCATGGAAACTATGTGGGAAATTAATACTAATGGGGGCAGGAGATGAAGAGAAGGGTAAATAGTGCTGGGACTCACTTGCAATTTATTCTCTTGGTCGAAATTATTTGTGTCACTCCTACACACAAAATATCCTTATATTCATGTGAAGATTCAGAAAATCTCATCCATCTATGGCATCAAGTACACTAGATATGATTATTCTAGGAATCCAAGATTTTATACCATTTTTAAAGATCAATAGTTCTCATTTATCACATGAATAGAATAAAGGAGAAAAAGTATATGAACTTCTCAAAAGATATTATAAACCAATTGATGAGATTTAATACAATCTATGATAAAAAACATAAACTCTTATTGAACTAGGAATAGAAGGGAATTTCCTTAATCTGACAAAAGATAGGTACAAAAACCCTGCAGTAAACAGCATACTTAATGGTTAAATTTTAAAATCTTCTCCCTGGAGACTACGACTAAGATAAAGATGCTCATTCTCACTACTTTTATCCACCATTGTCTTAGTGATCCAAGCCAGTGGAATAAATCAAGGGGAAAAACTATATGAGGATAGAAAAGAAAGACATAAAAATGTCATCATTCACATATGACACAACCGTGCACAAAAAAATCCGTAAGAATCTGCAATCAAACTACTAGATTTGATGGATGAACTTAGCAAGTTTGTTGAATATTTAGTCAATATGAAATAAGCAAATTTCTACAGAGCAAGTACATAAAAATAATCAAATTAAAATATGTCCTATAAATAACATAAATACCTCAGATATACAGAAGCAAAAGATATATAAAATCTCTACACAGAAATTATTGAGAGAAATTAAAGACAAAAATAAGTGAAGAAATACTGAGTTTATAGATGATTCAGTATTGTTAAGATGTCAATTCTCTTCAAGTAGATCTACAGATTTAATATTATCCTATTTAGATTATAAACAATGTGTGTGTGTGAATTGACACTGATTTTTAAATTATATGAACATTTAAAGAGTCAAAAATAATCAACTCAATCTTAAAAAGAAAAAAGCTGGAAGACGTACCATCAGTATTAAGAGAGATTCACTGACAGAGGATCCCACATACATTGCACATTTGACTAACGTGACCCACTTTATAGCAAAGGAGGCACAGCAGTGTGCGCCTGACTACTGTATCTCTTTGTTCTACCCACACTGCACCACTCAGAAATCACCCGCCCTATGAATGATGAAATAGCTCTTCAACGTGCAGCTAGGCTAAAAGCTGGGAGAGCATTCCCTGTGAGGACAGGGTGCCGTCTTCCATGATGAAGTATATGCTCTAAATCAACTAAAATGATATGGTTCTATATCCCCAATAGATAAACTAGCTGGGTCCAGTTTCCATAGGGTAAAAGTACAGCAGATCTCACTTAACATCATTCCAAGTTGGCCTTTGGGAATTTGTGCTTCTTGCTTCAGCAACTCTAGGTTCCGTGGTCTGAAGGGGCAGAGTACATGTCTCACTGAACTTACAGTCATGGCTGCTATTTGTTCACTTTGTGCTCCTCATGTCAAGAGGTGCAGAGATAAGGAAAGGAATCAATATACTGGCAAGAGTAATAGGCTCTGATCATGGGAAGGAGATAGGGCTGCTGTTACATAAAGTGGCAGCAGAGGGTAGGTTGGCACTTGGTGATTCGAAGGAGAGACACTAGGTACTCCATGCTGAATTTGACTGATAAATGCACAAGTGCAGCAGCTATGGCCTGAGAAGGGCATGGTGACCAGAAACTCAGCTGCAAGCTCCAGACCAGGAGCAGTCAGATAAGCTGCAGTTCATTCTAGTAAGTCTCACCAGGAAAGGAGACCAACCAGAATCCCAGAGAAGCTGTTCACAGATAGGATGAACACACTGTACAAAGTAATTGGATTTAAGCTAACAAGGGGTGACCTATACTATATAAAACTATCACCAGATGTGGCCTTCTGAACAAGCTACTCATGCCACCAGTTTCAGAGAATATTACTGATGGCTTACAGCTGTGTCCTTCTCAGGACTTTGTTCTCATGAGGGGAGCTACCTCATCCATGGTTCAGGCTCCTCTCTGGGACATCAGTCCTTGCTTCAATTTGAAACGATTCTGAAGGTCATTCCCATTCTAGCCTGTGAGTTGAGCTATGGCCTCACTTCCATTTTACCGAATCCTGCTTTCTTCATTTCCATACAGGATTTGTTCCCAAATACACTACCCAATAAACCTTCTTCATACAAATTCTCATTTGAGTCTGGTTCTAGGGAACATGTCCTAAGACACTGCTCCTATTTGGTTTAAAGCATACACACCTACGGCTAGGCTGCCAGCACCTTGAAGGCAAGCAGAGTCTCTTTTCCTATTGTAATTCTGGCTGCAAGTGTGGAACTTTGCACATTGCTGGTGCCCAGTGGTATAAGTGATGACTAAATCAAGAATCGTCCTTCCTACAAGATTGTAAACTTCTTGAGAGCAGGACTACATCTAATTTTTTTTTTTACATTTTTACATATTCTATAATAACCATTCAGCAGAGGTCTTAAATAAATTTCCCTTACTCTTTCAAAAGAGTGATCAACTCTTAGGGCATTATTACATAACAAAAAAGAAGTTAATCTACTCACTTATATTGAAAAGCACTTTCTTTGTCAGCCTATAGCACCTGCTTGTCCTTTTCTCTTCAGAAAATTCAGATCAGCACCTTTGATCTACTAACTGCTGTGGATGGGTGAAAGCAACCTGATATGCTTTGCCATTCTGCTATTTTAAAAATTATTTTGACAGTGATGCAAAGAAAGTGCCAGACTTGTGTTCAGAGATACTAAATGCTAAACCAATACATTTTCAGAGGAGATAATGATAGATAATGATGGAAATGAGCTCTTACCAGAGTCATCACTGGGCTTGAGCTCTCCAGCATCAGCCATTCCAAATTGTTTGAGTGCTTCTATAGCGATGCGAACAAGGACAGTTTGAGGGAAACATAGGGGAGCCCTGATTCTATTAACTGTAATGACTGTGGTGTTTCTGCTCGCCGGTACAACACATTTTCCAAGTAGCAATAAATGCTGAGGCACATTTCATTAATTCGTGATTTCCCATAAACAGCAATGTGTTTAGCTGCAGATCAGTGTGTGACTTTATCACAGAAATGGAAGCAAGGGAAGTACAATGAAGCAAACCACTGAACCATCTTCCGGGAAAGCTGCTCTTTGCTGTGGGTGCTTTGGACCAGGTCTGCTGCAATCAGCCCAGTCAGGGGCCTGCTCCCCTGAGGGTCCTGGATTCCCCAGGGAAATCTTTCAGGGACTTGAGGTTAAACCAGACCCTGCTGCATTCGGTCAAGGTTGCTAGTCAGCTGCAGTTTCTCTCTGGAGGCCTGTGCAGCCAATCTGTCTAAGCTTAAGTCAGGAACTTGAAATTCTAATCACCGCCCTGACAGTGGTTTGCAATACGTGTTTTGTGCAGGCCACTTACTTCTTCTGGTGATCCAGCAGTTTCTCAGCTGGAGCTTTAGAGAAGGGACAGAAGCACCTAAATAAGAGTCTTCAGAGTCTTCAGAGAATTAATAGCAATGACACTTGTACGTCTGCTGATGAACAGTAAGGTAGCCTCGTAGAAACTTAATGGAGTAGAACATTTTCATTTGTAGTTATCAGTGGGACAAACACAGTTCTCCTTACAGTTATTATGTGTAAAGGAATTAGTCCAAGACTGAGAAAGACGATATGAACTGTATTTGGCATGGAATCGTAACTTTATTATTATTGGCTACTCATATTCCAGTGTTATACGCTCATTCGCAAGTTAGAAGCACGTATTTCGATGTTCCTGTTCAGTGCTTGCATGCATGAGGGGCTAACATCAAATCTAAGGAAATTACAGGCGGTCTGTAGATCTTAGGAGATTCATCATTGTATGAAAATGAGTGACTCTCTGCCAGATAATTCCTATTTGCTCCTCAAGATCCCCTACCCTTCCACAACTCTGTCCTATGAGGCTGTCCTGTACAGATAGGGCAGATAATGACAAAGGACTCCTTTTCCTCTGGCTTCCTCTCAGTTCAGGCAATGGGGAGCCCCCAAGGGAGGGAAGAGAATGAGTCAGGGTATTTATTCCCCAGGCGCCCTTCCTCTCTGTAGGGTCTCCCTTGGCCTAGTGGTGAGCCTTAACTGGAGGTAACCGCTCTTAACAACTGACCCTCCCTACATGGCTCCCTTTTTCTTCCAGGTTCTAGTTCTAGCTCCTTCCCTTCAATCCTTCAGACTTAAGTGCAGATGGTCCCCCACTCACAATAGTGTGACTTATAATTTTGTAACTTTACAATGGTGGGAAAGCCTTACACATTTAGCAGAAACCATACTTTGAATTTTGATCTTTTCCCGAGTTAGGAATATGCAGTACCATACTCTCTCTTGATGCTGGGCAGTGGCAGTAAGCACAGCTCCCAGTCAGCCAGGGATCACGAGGGTAAACATCTAACACACTTACAACCATTCAGTACCCAGACAACCATTCTGGTTTTCACTTTCAGTACATTATCCAATAAATTCCATGAGATATTCAATACTTTATTATAAAATAGGCTTTGGTGTTAGATGATTTTCCCCAACTGTAGACTAACGTTAAGTGTATTGAGCACGTTTTAGGTAGGTGAGGCTAAGCTCTGATGTTCCTTACGTTAGCTGTATTACATGCATTTTTGACTTACAATATTTTTGACTTACATTGGGTCTATCAGGCCATGACCCTGTTGTAAGTCAAGGAAGATCTGTATACTGAAAATCCCCCTATGATATCTCTACTTTCTGCCCACAATTTTGTAAATAATCCCTTTAGTAAACATCCTTATATTACCTTGCTTTGATGTGCCATCTGCTTACCCTCCAAAGTGACTGACCTACCTCCATCTCTTCCTCTTCTTCTTTTATCAGGTTCTGCTTTTTTTGACTTTCCACATGATCTGGTTACTATTACATGATGTACCTGGATCTCCGCCATCAGAGAATTCAGGTTGAATCTCACAGGTTCCAAGCCAGTGCTGTCCAATGGAAATATAATACAAACCACATATGTAATTTTGAATTTTCTAGCAGCTACACATAAGAAAGTGTTTAAAAATGTTAAATTAATCTTAATGATCTATTTCATTTTACACAATATATCTGGGTACTATGCTAAACACTTAACAAACATTATTTTATGTTTTCCTTTTTTACATTAACCGTTTGTGGGTTACCCTGACATATTCCATGGTTGAGAGTGGCTCATTCCTTTATTCGTTTACTCATCAATAAATATTTTAAATGCTACTGTGTACCAGGAACTATTCTAGGCTCTGTAATACTCAGTGAGCAAAGGTATGCATTCATGGTGCTCCTATTCCAGTGGGGGCAGAACAGACAGTAACAACTAAAATATATATGCGTTAGCCAAAAATAAAGCAAGAAAAGAGATAGGAGGAATATGGCAGGAATTGAAATTTTATACAGGTTAATCAGGCAAATCACTGTGAGAGCGATCTTTGAGTCATGACCTGAAAATAACAGCCATGTAGATAACTAGAGGAAGAATAATTCAAGTAGACAAAGCAGCAAGTGCAAAGGCCCTGAGGAAGGCACATAATCGAGGTGTTCCTTTTGTGTGCACCTTTTGTGTATCTCATATGGCTCCCTGTGTTTAGTTGCCTCTTCTTCTTTATCTAATCTTCTACCAATTACCACCTCCCTTTACCATAGGAGTAAGATATATTCTCTCTCCCCGAGTACATCCCCAAATTGGTCTTCATATTGGTTATCCACATTGGTTTCCTTTGGAAATCATTTTCACAGTGCAGGAAGATTACTCATGAAGTCTGTAATTTAAGCTGGCATATTTTTAATTCTTATGTCATTCTCTAAGTGCCTTAAAATATTAACAATCATAATAAAGTTGTTATTAAATACATGAGAAATGTTCTGCTATTTGGAGGCTGCTATAAATCAGAGACCTGAAAAATAAACTTCAATATGCTCTGATGACAATTATGAAAGTTCTACAAATGATAGAGCCTAAATTCTCAAAACAGATTTTGTACTTCAGCTTTAAAGTACCTATCCATGGTGGATATGGTAATTAACTCAATGGGGGGGGGGACTCCTTTCACGATATATATGCATACCAAATCATGACACTGTACACTTTAAATATCTTACAATTTAGTTGTCAATTCTATCTCAATAAAGTTGAAAAAAAATCTATCCAAGTATTTAGGCAAGTTTCTGGTAAAAGCACAGAATCAGAAGTCATAAGATCTGCAATTTCTTCCTAGCTACAGTTGTATGACTTTATCTTAGCCAACCCTTCTAGGCTTTTTTCCTACTTAAACATCCTCACTTCTATATTATGGATAAATATATTTTATTAAGTGTAAGATTTTTTTCAGTTTCTTTTTTTGAAATCAGGATGTGTTTTATTTTACTATTAGTATTATTTTTAAGATGTTGGGGGTAGGAGTTTAATAATCAATTAATTTATTTTTGCTGTGCTGGGTCTTCGTTTCTGTGCGAGGGCTTTCTCTAGTTGTGGCAAGCGGGGGCCACTCTTCATCGCGGTGCGCAGGCCTCTCACTATCGCGACCTCTCTTGTTGTGGAGCACAGGCTCGATGCGCAGGCTCAGTGGTTGTGGCTCACGGGCCTAGTTGCTCTGCGGCATGTGGGATCCTCCCAGACCAGGGCTCGAACCCGTGTCCCCTGCATTAGCAGGCAGATTCTCAACCACTGCGCCACCAGGGAAGCCCAGGATGTGTTTTATAATCTAAACATCAAAAGAATTGAGTGAACTATCATTTAACAAAAAAGAAATGCTGTTAAGTCAATTATGTGTCTAATAATAGATGGTCTATCTCAAGGCATCTTATCAAATAAATAATGTGACCATCAGACTATTAGAAGGACCTGAAGATATAACATAATGAAACACTATCTAGCTCAATTGTAAATGCCTTTAGGGCAGGGAAAATGTAAGTGAGAGAAAACCAAAAGTCCTGGATTACTCAGTCTCCAAAAGATGGTGGTGGGGCAGCAAGTGGGGGAACACCGCTAAGCTCTAAATGATAGCTGCCCGGCAGGGTAAAGGGTGAGTTTGCAGGATAGCCTGCTTTTTTAAAGAGAAACTAGAGATCAGAGTGACAGCACCAAGATGGCTACATAGGTCATTCCTGACTTCGCTGCCCCTCACAAGAAAGAAACTAACATCTCTTCAAGAATAAGACACCACTGAGAGAATCCTAGAATGAGGGAATGAGACTGGAGCACCCCCTGTACCTCAAAGACCAAAACAGCCTTCATTAGATGGTAAAAGAAGTGACTACACGTTGATCACACTGCCCCTCCTCCAGGTCCACACATCACCAGGCAGGGAGGTCTTCCTTGAGCCTCTGGTCTCCACTGGAAAAAGAGAACTCAGTGGGGACAACCAGTTTCCCCAGCATTATGGGCCACTTTGTGGAAGCCCCTACTCTGATCTTGCACCACGAGGATTGCAGGGAAATCTGCAGGACCCAGCTATTGGGAATCTGACTGTGAGAGAGAGAGAGGGAGGGGTTTCCAACAGCCAGCACATGGATCTTAGCCTGAGTTCATAGTTGCAGCACCCAAGTAATAATCCCAACCAGTAGCTCTGCTCATCTGTAGGACCAAGCTGGGGGCACTTTCAGACCAGGAAACTCAGAAGGGTGCAGATCTACCTGATTTGGATCCTCAAATGAGGAGTTTTGCAGGCCCTAAAGTTCAGTTTGCCCATGCCCAGGCAAGGTGCTGAGTCACGGCCCCACCCACAGTGGAGAATGTCTTTTGGCCTCTTCTGACCAGAAGTGCACGCACTGGAACTGAGAGGCAGGTAGGCAGAACTGATCTCCCTCAGAGCAAAGAAAGCCAGTACTCGGCATGGAGGCTTCCCGTGCTATACAGAGGCAGGGGGGTTAATTCATAGACAAGGATGATGGTAGCTCCCTGCCCCTCCTAACCGGGGAGCTGACTTGAGAAACTGAAAGTAACCTGGAGCAGCCCCTTTCCCTCCCTCCCAGGCAAGGGGGCTCAGACATAGCCCCATCCACTGTGGAGAGTGTCTTCAGGCCCCATCTGACCAGAAGGGTTGGCAAAACACCTGAAAGCTGAGCAGCCCAGCAGGGCTCGAGCCAAGAGAAGGGCAGACAGAGCCAATACTTTGTAGAGCAAAACCAGTGGCTCTGTTTGGACAGGGAACTTGGGGAGCAGTTCTGCTTGAATTAAGAAAACGAAGAGCTTTACCCGTTTTAGAAAGGTTTCTCCTGCTGTGGCTGGGCAGGGAATCTAATTCGTAGTCCCACTCATCTCTAAATAAAGCCTTCAGCCAGTCTGACCAGAGAACCTAACCAGAGCACATGGGTAGCTACACGGCCCATTCAATAGCTCTATGAACAGTGGCACTTGAACACCGAGCATAGCCAGTGACACCCCCCCATCTGCTGAGCAAAGCTGGTGGCGTCACCTGACCAGGTGCACAGTCAGGCCTGATTTGAGCCACCAAACAATGAGCTGTACAGGCAATGGGCCCTGGCCTGCTACCCTATCAGGGCAGGGAAGCTAATTCACAGCCCCATCTACTACTGAATATAGTACCCAGTCCTGACCATCTAGTAAGCCTGATCACAGAACTCAGGCAACGGCAGAGCCCATCTTACAACTTACTTGTGCAGGGAATCAAGCCAGCAGCCGTATCCATCTGTCTTCAGTCAGTGGCACACACTTTTATACCCCATCCCCGTCCTCAGAGCTCAAACAGTTGCCTCACCCAAAATAGACCATAATAGCAGACCCTACCTGCACAAAGACATTACCAGCAGCATTGTTCACCCCCATGTTCATAGCTAAGACATGGAAATAACTGTCCATTGATGGATAAATAAATAAAGAAGTTGTGGTATATACGTATATAATGGAATGTAATTCAGCCATGGAAAAAAGGAAATCCGACCATTTGTCACAACATGGATGGACCTTGAAGGCATTATGCTAAGTGAAATAAATCATAGAGAAAGACAAATACTGTATGATCTCACCTATAAGTGGAATGTAAAAACAAACAAACAAACTCATAGAAAGGGAGATCAGACTTGTGGTTACCAGCAGCAGAGGTGGGGAGGAGGAGGAATTGGAGGAAGGTGGTAAAAAGGTACAGACTTCCAGTTACAAGATAACTACGTGGAAGGGACATAATATACAACATGATGACTATAGCTAACAGTGCTGTATGATATATAGGAAAGTTCTTAAGACAGTAAAATCCTAAGAATTCTAATCACAAGGAGAGGAGAGTTTTTTCCTTTATTCTTTCCTTCTTTCTTTTCTCTTTATTGTACCTATATGAGAAGATGGATGTTAGCTGACCTACTGTGATAATCATTTCACAATATATGTAAATCAGACCATCACGCTGTACAGCTTAAACTTAGACAGTGATGTATGTAATCACTTCTCAATAAAACCTGACAAAAAGCAACTAGAGGGCTTCCCTGGTGGCACAGTGGTTGAGAGTCCGCCTGCCGATGCAGGGGACACGGGTTCGTGCTCCGGTCCGGGAGAATCCCACATGCCACGGAGCGGCTGGGCCCATGAGCCATGGCGCTGAGCCTGCGCGTTTAGTGTCAGAGAGGATATGAACAAGCAGAACACTCACGGCTGATGGCATGATAAATAGGTAAAATTTTGGAAAATAGTTTGGCAGAATGAAATGTGGTTAAACGTGTACACTCTGTGAACCCCACATAAATGCGTACAAGAATGTTCATAACATCTTTGTTCATAATAGTCCTCCGTAAGGAAAAAAAAAGCAGACATACATCAACAGTAGAATGGATAAATGAATTGTGGTATATTCATATGACAGAATACCACACAGCGATGAAATACAATAAACCACCCCTATATACGTTTATGTGAAGGACTCTCATAAACTGAATATTGACTGAAAGAAGCTAGATACAAAAGATCGATTCTGTATGATTTTACTTATATAAAGTACAACCACAGGCAATAGCAAACTATGGTGATAGAGGATAGAGAGATTCTGTTTCTTAAGGGGTTGTAAATTGGGAGGGAACACAGGAATCCTTCTGGGTTACAGTACATTTTCTATATCTTGGATCCGGGAGATGGTTACACAGGGATGTAATTCTGTGTAAATTCATCATTTGGTGCATTTAATATCTCAGCACTTTCCTGTATGTAAGATACCTCAAGAAAACAAACAAACAAACAAAAATCACTGAAAAAAAACCCCCACACCCTTTGTAAAAAGGGTGTTTAGCAGTATTGGTCTGGAATGGCTTAGGTTTTGCCAATTCTGGTAAAACAGCCTCTATAATGGTTTATAGTTTCAAGGCATGTCAGAGAATCCATCATAAATGTATAGAGTTGGAAGGAAACTTGGAAAACGATCAAATTTGTCTCCATCTCACAGAAGAGGAAACAGAGACAGAGATGAAGTCCTTGCAGAAGGCCACCCAGCTAGATGATATCTGAGTTAGGACTCAAACATGTGACTCCTTTAAGTCAGAATTTCTTCTACCACCTGCTGCTTCGATGTTGGTTTGAAGTAGGTTCAACAGGTTCTGACGACCATTCAGCATATAACCACTCAGCTATCAGGGCAGCCTCCGGGTCTGCAGGACATCAGGTGGTTCTCAGTCAGTCCAAGGCACTCACCCTTATCTCCCTTTCAGCTTGCCTCCAGAAATTCAGTTTCTCCCTGCCCTTCTTCAAAGCAGCAGCCACCTGTGCCATTTCCCCATTTCTCCTCTTACCTAGGACCACCTACAGAGCGGCAGTCTGCTCAGTGGCTTCCTCCCTTGGCTCTTTAAATCATGCATGGGTCCTTCATATGTCAATGTTTTATCACGTATTGGGGGTGGAGGTAAAAGAGAATGGGGGAGAAATACATAAGAGGTAGCAAATCAGGTTTTTGAATCTCATGAAATATTTTCTGATGGAGCCCTGGCTGCTCTTCTCAAAGTATGTGCAAAAGCAAAACACACAATCCACAGGAGTGAAAAGGAATAAATCATATCGAAGTAATTATCAATATATTAAAGGAAATACAAATTTGTGAGATAATACATAAGCTTCTTTTTTAAGGCCAAGATCTAGTGGCAAGTATAATAACTATACTTACATAGGGTCTAAATAATATTTGATATATCTGCCACAATTATAATATGGTATGAAAATATCTATGATTTCTGTAGTTGATAACATCATAGATACTGCTAATATTACTATGTGTGGGATATTTTTTTGACTTATATTCTTTTTTTTTTTTTTTTTAGCGGTACGCAGGCCTCTCACTGCTGTGGCCTCTCCCGTTGCGGAGCACAGGCTCCGGACGCGCAGGCTCAGCGGCCATGGCTCACGGGCCCAGCCGCTCCGCGGCACGTGGGATCTTCGCGGACCGGGGCACGAACCCGTGTCCCCTGCATTGGCAGGCAGACTCTCAACCACTGCGCCACCAGGGAAGCCCCATGACTTATATTCTTAACGGAAGAAAATGCTAACCTTCTGTGATAACATGGATTTTTTTTTAATTCAAGGTCACTGATCTAAGTAAAGAATTCTATTCCAATCAGTGGTCCTGGAAGTTAGTTCCTATTTATAAACAAAATTGCCTGAAATGGGAGCATTCAAAGCAGAGAGTTAAACGCTATCAACATCAGCAATAATAATAAATGTTCAGGTCTGAGGCAAGGGCTGAATGTTTACCCCAGGCCCTTAGCCATGCACTCTAGAGTCCTGATAACAGCGGTCCCCGCCCATTCTGGCACCAGGGACCGGTTTCATGGAAGACTATTTGTCCACGGCGGGGGAGTGGGGTGTATGCTTCAGGCGGTAATGCCAGCAATGGGGAAGCAGCAGATGAAGCTTCGCTGGCTTGACCGCCGATCACCTCCTGCTGTGCAGCCCAGCTCCCAACAGGCGCGGATGGATACAGGGCCGCGGCCCGGAGTTCGGCGACCCCTGCTTTATAACACTGTCTTTGCAAGAAGTCATAGTGGGGGAGGGGTTGCACATAAGCAAGTACAGAAATTGGGTGGTATAGAAGCGGGGGAGCGATATATTAGTAGGGAGGTGTAAGAAGGTAAGAAGATGCCTTCCTTATTTTCAAAGATCTTGCAGTTGGGAGGGAAAAAAAGATTAACCATCTAGAGGTAAGTACTAAACAATTAAGCATTAAGCCACATAAATTATACTACATCATGAAATCATTTGAAATGTGCATTTTAATAATGGGTAGAAATAAGAGTACATCACATTTAATAATATTTCTACAGATTTAAAAAATTTGCCAGGCTCTATTTTCTCTTTTTAGTTTTCTAGCATAACTTGGGAAGCTCAAAATTCTTTGTAGGACATCTTTGCCTTGGGCACCCCCATCTTCTTGTGATTTGTTGCCTCTTCTCCAAGACACTCTCAACTTCCTAAGGGCAGGGAAATGACTTATTTATTTGATTTTTCATAATTACTCAGGCTACTAATTTTAATATGCCAAATACTACCTTGGGAAACCTTGTGTCAAGGGCGTGGTTGAAGGGAGCTTTGACTGATTGGTCGTTTCCCATTTTGCAAAATTTTCCGTGTTGCAATTCAGTTAAACTTTGATTAGAGATAATAACAGATGAGAGTTTTATATATGGATTATATTTTAATTAATTTTAAGTAGGATTTTATTGATAGAAAAAATAACGTGGATAAAAATACCTGCTTGTCAATTTTTTACTAACATTTATATTTTGGTTTTGTGGTACTTAAAAGGAAAAATGCAGTTGGCTTTTGAGTATATGCATTCAGATTTAAAATTTCAATTAGTTTTTTTTTTCTTTAAGAGTGATCATCTACGCTCTATCCTGTATCCTATCCTGGTGAGGTGTACTTTATGTAAAAAAGAATGTATCATTGCAGAAATACAGAAGTGATTTTTAAAGCAACTTTTATCTTTTGATGATCCGTTATCAGATATGAACAGAAATGCCCACTAGAGGTCTCTCCACCCTGAATTATTTCTGATTCCTGAAATGAGGTAGCATTTATTTGTTTTCAATTCCTTGTCTACTCATGCTACCTAGTGAAATTTTGCTGCATTTGACATGATAGCTAGCCATGACCCTAAGAGAGGAGAATGGCACCAACAACCAAACTGCTACGCCTGTGAGTCTATTTTATTTACATACAAGTATGTGTTTCACTGCTCTGCTCTATAGAGTTCATCTGACAGTTTTCATGCTTCTGAGGGAGGATGGAAAACATGAATGCCCTTTAAAGATAGTGACCACATGCTGTCATGTTCTTTGCAGCTTGCAGAAAATTGTGGTAGGGGCTTCCTTGGTGGCGCAGTGGTTAAGAATCCACCTACCAGTGCAGGGGACACGGGTTCAAGCCCTGGTCCGGTAAGATCCCACATGCCGTGGAACAACTAAGCCCGTGAGCCACAACTACTGAGCCTGCGCTCTAGAGACTGCAAGCCACACCTACTGAGCCCATGTGCCACAGCAACTGAAGCCTGTGCGCCGAGAGCCCGTGCTCCGCAACAAGAGAAGCCACCGCAATGAGAAGCCCGCGCACCACGACAAAGAGTAGCCCCCGCTCACCGCAACTAGAGAAAGCCCGAGCACAGCAACAAAGACCCAACGCAGCCAAAAATAAATAAATTAATTATTTTAAAAAAGAAAAAACTGTGGTAGCCTATCAACTGGAAATAATTATTATGATAGGCAACTATTAGCCCTACTCTTATCGAGTCACAGAAAATAGAGATTTTAATTCAAAGGAACAACCATCATAGGCAAACTCTAGAGAAAACTTCTTGATCGTCTGATACATTTACCTTATTCATTATGTCAAATTTTAGGGAGCTTGTCTTATGTGCATATTGCATACAGAAACTTGTTACAGTGTATAATTTTAACAATGTTTTGTGTGTGTGACTCTGTGTGTGTGTGGTGTGTGTCTGTGTGTCTAGATAAAGCAATTCCGAGATCGCTTCCAGCAAACATTTATAAACTGTCCTTTACTAGATGAGTCTTAAAACATGGAAATAAAATGACAACAACCCTCTCCATGGCCTTTAATCCCAAACCCTGGTCAAGAGAAGATAGAGTTAGTGACCAATGGATAGGGTGTTCTATTGAGAAAAGTCAGCATTTAGAATGAGCTGTGGTCACTGCCCCCACAACAGATGGAGGTCACCCAGTTTGTGAACTACTCCTCAGAAGTTAGATTAATTCTCTGATGTGGCCCAAAGAAACCGGCAAGCCAAATGAAGAAAAAAAGGATCACCAACGAAGTGCAGTGATCCATAAGACTGAATTGAAAATGTGGCTAAGGGAAGAGAAAATACCCGGTAAACCTATTGCTTTTCAAATCATAATTATTTTTCTTTTCAAAACCAGAGTCTACAAAACACAGAGACAAAAGCAGAACTACATGTAAGAAGCCAATACAGCATCTACCCTAACAAAATACAATAGCAAGCAATATAAAGAGCCTACTTTATTCTTGAATCAGCTTGCATTAATGATTGACATGAGGACAAAATAATCTCAAGATATCAGCTGGATATTAGGGAATCCTAATCCCCTGGTGCCCTGCTGCAACATTGCTGTACCAATAAACATCAGCCCAGAGGAGAGTTAGACTTAGATCCCAAACCACCTTAAGCAGAAATACGATGTCTTGGAAACTGTTGCCTCTTTAGTAATGATCAAAGTCAACGGAAGACTCTTTCTTTCCACAGGATGAGACTGGAGTGGGAATAAACATTGAAACAGGGGTGAGCCCCTCCAAGGCAAAGGATACCACCTTTTCACAAAGCAGAGAGCAATAACCTAAGAGAATATGCTTTCTTAAGTGATACCACATTGTCTGGGGCAGGTTTCCAACATTCACAGGTTATGGAAATACTTTGTGCTACATTATTCTACTGAAATAGCTGGAAGCCTATGCAAAGAAGCTCATGACAGTGTTGTGTCTTAGTAATGAAAAATTAGAACCAATCTATTGTCCAACATATGGGATTAGTTAGTGAAACATTTGGGTAGAATTTAAAATGATTATGTGTAACAATATTTGTTAAAAAGGAAGAGCTTTCATAATTTTAAATTAATAAGTGGAAAAGCAGTGGTTTTCAAGTATTTTAACTGACAATTAGAAAATCATTATGCTTTATAATCCCAGATACAGTTACACACACACACACACACACACACACACACACACTCTCTCTCTCTCTCTCTCACACACACACACACACACACACACAAGTGAAACCATATTCAGCTTGATTCTGCACTGTTTAGTCTGTTTCTTTACATTCTATTTAAATTAATTACTTTAATGCGGGTCATTACCCACTAAATTTTCTGATCCACTAACTGGTCATAACTCACAGTTTGAAAATACTTGAGGTTGAGAATAACATATTGTATGAATCTATTTTTGTAAACATATATATTTTCATGGGAAAACTCATGAAGACATATACTGAAATATAAACTGTAGTTCTCTCTTAGTGATGGAGTTTCTTTTTCCTTTCCTTCTTTCTTACCCTTATTAACACACTTTCCTTCAGGAAATTATACTTTTTGGTAATTGAAAATCATCCAAGAAATGTTTTGGGCGCTTTCAAATCATTTCAATGTCTGACTGTATCCTCCTCTACCATTAGGTTTATCTGATGTGTTTTCTTCCAGCAACAATAATGATATCCCTATTCTCTTATCTTCTAATTCAAAGTACCTAAAAAGGAAGAGAGAAAAGTAGGTAGGAAGGAAGGATTGAAGGACTGAAGAAAAGAAAGATGAGAGGGAAAGAGAGAGGAGTGATTTTCCTATAGCTACTCCAAGATTTTTAAATTTATTTACCCAAGGTACTTGTGCATGCATGCGCGCACACGCAAGTGCGTACAGGCATGTGTGCCTGTGTGTATGAATGTATGTGTGTAGATTTTGCGCCCAGAGCTTATTTTTATGTTTGCCTAGAAACTGAGACTAAATAACAAAAATTCTGTTTGAGCCATCCAGTTCATTAGTGCTTTCAATTTGAGAAATTCACATCATGCTTTTCTGTGCCTCAGTTTCCCTATTTGTAAAACAAAGTTGCTGTGCTAAGATTTCACTTCTAGATATATTGGCTAAGGAGGAATCACCTGGATAGCTGATTCTTCACTTACAGGTATACATTTTTGGATTATTGATAACTCAAAATCCATACTTCTTGCCGTATGCTGAATTCCCACATAGAGGGAACACTGCAAACTTTCTGCCTTTATTATGTATTAAACTTAGCTCAGTGGTTAAATCAGATCAAATTCCCCTTTTTATAACAAATATTAATAACATTTTCACTATCTTCCATTATTTGACTACTTGAACTTATAACTTCGCAGAATTGAAGGAAAACCTACTGACACATGGATGGCAATGCTACTCTGCTGACATGGGTATATATTTATTTAAACAGTCTATGTCTCCTATAGCTATTGGTTTACCTAATTTTTAGTGTTAAAGACCATGAGTTGTAGTTAATAGGTCATGTAATTGTGAAGAGCTTTGATAAGCTTTATTCATAGTCTTGGAAATACTCAAGATCCTTCCAACTCAAGATCCTTCCAGAGACCCAACTTCAATTTAAAGATGTCACTACTGAGAGTGAAAGTAAGTCTTCAAGGCAAAGATTCTCTCTGGGAACAGATTACAGGGACTTCCATATGTGTATGATTCATAGACATTTCTGAGTTCACAGGCCAGTGGTTTAGAAATGGCAGCATATGGGCCAAATCTATCTCCAAGGATTTTTTTTTGTGGGGGGAGGGCAGTGTCTTTGGATGTTAAAATAATTGTTGAAAATTAGTTACAAATACTAAAATTGAGAGATTCCATATAATAGACCAGAACTGTGTTTCAGCTCCTCTCAAAAAGTTCTAACATCTCCACCCTGGACCCAAATTCCTGCAAAGCACCTCCCTGGACCTGAGTCACCATTGCACTGTATCACTGGTGCACTGCACAGTCTAACGTGCATTCCTTCGTCCATGCAGGTTGTCTGCTTAACCTTGCTGGGTCTTTGAACTTGAGACCCCCTATTGTAAGAAAACATATTATTAAGTCACCATGAGTTTAAAAATTATATATTTGATATAATTAATTAGAAAATAAATACAACAGGTAGCGGGGATTAACTAAATCAAACCATAGTTATTTCAAGCAACCTCCTTCTCTAAACTCACTCATTTCCTATCTTACTTTCAAGCCTCATTGGCTTCATGTTGTTACACTTACATGCATTCACCCCTCTCCTTACTTGCTTCTGCTTTTGGGAACTATTTTTGTAACATGCATGTAATAATGCCTGCTCAGCCCACCTTTCTGGGTTATTGTGAAGATCCAAATGTAAAGGTGCTATATAAATACAGAGTATTATTGTACACATTATTCACGCTCAGGCACTGGTGGGTTCTTACAGACCCCGCTGCTCTGGCTGGCTTGAAGTTGACATCTCAGCACTAACATATAAAGTTAGTTATGCGCCTTTAAATCCACTTACTGCTGAACTTGACTCTTTCATACTGGTGTTGAGGCAGCAGGATCTTTTGGTCTGTCAGCTCAGTACTCATTCTAACTGAAAAAAAATAAATAAAAATTCTCCCCAGTTCCCATGACAAGAACCGAGGATGAAAATCTACTTGTGCTTTGTCTAACTGTGGCTTTGTTCGAGTTCAATATGGCTCCACCACTGGCAGGCACAAAGGGAACAGCCTCCCCGGGAGATCTGCAACAGCCCATTTCTCCAGAACACAGTCCACACTCAAGTTGCATTTTGTTTGAATGGCACACACCATGTTGTAAAACATTCATACAATTTGACAACAAAAAATAAATGCAAAGCAATCTGTTAACAAGAGGACTTGTAAATCTATTCATATCTGCATGGCCTATCCTCTCTGAGCTTCAGACTCTGCACCTCAGCACCTATCTGACATCCCACAAGGGCAGAGTGTTTTATCTGTATTTGTTTAAGTGATATAATTCCCAGTTCCCAGAACGGTGACTGACCTATAGTAAGTGCCCAATACTTTTTGGTTTTGTTGTTAAGTCAGTGAATGATACCATCCAATAAGTATCTACAACTTCACTTTGCCAGAATAAAACTGTGGATTCCCATCTCCCAAATCCAAACCTGCTCCTCTCTTTACTCTTTCCAACTTCATAAATGGCACCACTACCCTCCCAGCTACTGAGCTGCTTTGATTCTTCTCTTTCCCTTACTACCAACTTCCAATCCATCAGAGAGTCCTTCTGGCTCTACTTCTGTGATGTGGCTTGACTCTGTGTACTTCTCACCAACATCAATGCTACCCCAATACAAATGACTCTCAGCTCTTGGCCAGACAACTCCAACAGCAGCCTCCTCCAGATTCCCGCCTCCTCCTCCTATAGTCCATTCTCCTCACAACAGCCAAAGGGAACTTTCAAAAATATAAATATGGTCATATTACCTGCTACTATGAATTCTCCAGTGGCTTCTCATTGTGCTTAGACTAAGATGCAAATCCCTGGTCTATAAGAGCAAACATTTGTGGTTTGCAAAACCTGGTAGCACAACAGAATCACCTGGAAAGATTTAAAATATGTAGAGCTTGAGCCCACATATTAGACTGACTGAATCAATATCTCTGGGGGGAGAGTCTTGGTAGATTGTAATCTACCAAGCATACTTAGAACATTATACCCCATGTTTCATCTTCTCTTACACCTTACATCACTCTCCTCCTCATCTTAAACTCTTCAGATACCTTGGGCTGCTTTACTCTCTCCAAAAATCAAGCTCCTGCCAGCCTCAGGACTTTTGCTTTCATTGTACTTTCTCTCTAGAATGTCCCTCCTATTTTCACAGCTGCCTCTCCTCCTCCTTCAAGGATCTTATCCTCCTTAGTGGGTCTTACTCTGACCTTCTCACTAACCTAGCAACAATCCCAGTCCTTAAGCATTTTCTGTGCCATAACTGTGCTATATTTTCTTTCTAGCACTTACCACCATCTGAATTATTCTTATCTATTCATGAGTTAATATGTCTTTCCCAACAGAAAGTAAAATCCACTAAGGCAGGGACATTGCCTGTCTTCTTTACTGCTACATCTCCATAATGCTAAAAAGAAAAACTTCAGTCTTTTTGGGCTCTGTCCCAACTATTCACTTCTGCCATTATAGTTGCAAAAGTAGCCAAGAATAGGATGTGACAAATGGCCATGGCTGTGTTCTAATAAAACTTTGTGTATGGAATGAAATCTGAATTTAATTTAATTTTCATATGTAGCAAAATATTACTCCTCTTTGGATTTTTTTTTTTACCACTTAACATTGTAAATACCATTACTAGCTCATGGGCCTGTACAGAAAAAAAAATGTGGCAGGATGCATTTGGCCCATGGGCTGTAATTTGCCAAGCTCTGATTTAAGAGCATTTGCATTTGTCTTTTAATTTGAAAGGCCAGAATTTCTTTCAGAAGTACAAAGAGGCTTCCTAAAACACTATTAGCAGTGTTATTACACTATTTCCACCTAGGGATGTCTGCAGGTCTCGAACCAATTCAGAAAACATTTTACAAGTATGTACTACGTTAAACAGAACTAGATTAAGTAGCAGGCCAGGGGGCAGCTACCCAAGGTACAATCTATAACTGAAGCTAAAATATCACCATAATAAATCTGAAACAGCATACTTCTGAACTCAGTTTTCCATGAGTCTTTTTTCATAAATGACAAAATACAAATTCCTGAAAATGAAGATCACCACCCTGAATGAATAGTAATTTAAAACAAAATCATAACTTGTAGCTACCCTCATCCTCATTAAATAAATATTGAGAAAATATTTAAATAATTTTAGCATTTAAATATTTAAACATTTTAGAGATTGCAGATTATTTTTCTGCTTCTGGATTTCATATAACTTCAACTGACCCTAAGCTGAAGACATTGCAAAAAACTCCAAAAAATACAAAGAATAAATAACTCCTTCTCAAGGAGCTTATCCTGGCTGTCCTCAACTTTCACCTGGTTAAATATTAATTATACATTTTACTTCAGCCCAGAGGTCACTATTTCTGGGAAGATTTTTGATCTTGCCAACAAAGATCCATCAGTTGCCCTCAGTTCCCTGTATTTCCCCTTCTTTGCAAGTATTTACATATTTGTATTAAAACAAAGTATACTTGTTATTTATATATTTATTTTAAAATGCAAATATTTATTTATGTACTTGAGTATTTAATTGATGCCTCTTTCTCTCAGGAGTCTGCCAAGCACTTAAGGCATGCTTTATGGGCCAGGATGAATGTTCTGCCTGGCATGCAGTTGGCACTCAATAAATAATTATTCAATCAAGGAATAAGGAACTGAATAAAGAAATATGATGGACCTCAATGGAAGGCAAATTTTTTTTTTGCCTTAACAGCTATGATGACATTCCCTTCCACTTCATCTATAACTTTTTATAATTCATTGTGTACACATCTGTTATGAATATGATAATCATTTCTGAGATTCAAACAGTCCACCTTTGGGTGAATGGAGAATAAAAACAGGGAGGAGATGAAGGTACCTCCGGAGTGAAAATTCATTAGACACAGAGGTAGACTTTCCAATCACAGCATTCATTTTAAAGTTCACATGCTTGTTACTGGAGAAGAAGAAGAAAAATCAACTGCATGTATTTAAAAGCACAGGGAAACATAAGGCAAAGCCTTCTTTCAAAACCATAGGAAGCTTGTTTTCATCTTGATTGTAAAAGATGAACAGCCAACTCTCCCCTTCATTTTAATCCTCATCGCTGCCCTTACAATTAGGTCCTAGAATGCATGCTCGTGCTCAGGCACAAAATCAATGGCCATAGCACAAACGTATTTCCAGATACACTGCATATGTCTTCAGTTTCTCTGGCAAGGGGCAGACTGAAGTGGGATCTCCCACTCAGCTAACTCTTCCTAATTAGTATGCCCCGCTTTCCATGTGACTGATATTTCTTCAAGAGCAATACCACAGATAAACTTCTACATTAACAAGACTACTTAGACACTGAAAATGTATGAACCAGATGATAATATATTTCCTACCAAAAGATATGTAGCCCCAAAAGAGTTTATAACCCATGTGATCAATAGAATCCAGACTACTAATTCTAGTGTCCTTTGAGTTGTAAAACTGTGATGATGGTGATGAATAACACAAGTGTAATATACTAATAAGAAGAGATCTATATTCTGGAGGAAGAACATAAGTTTGGAGCATAGCAAGTGAATGACACTCTCCAGCAAAAAACATAATATAAAGTCAAGAGTTACAGTCCTTTCAGCAATATCTAAATTCACAATTGCCTGAAACAAATTTTAAAAAAATCAAGTGGTTGTGTTTATCTGAGGATTCAATATGGGTATATCCACAGTTATGAGGCTGTGAAATGAACACTGCTATAAAATAAGATGCTTACTCTCTAACTGATTATATAAAATTAATCTCCATTAAAATATTCTCACCACTTAATACTGGCTTATATCTCTGTTGAATCTCCTATCCAAACTAAATACAGTACAATGAAAGTTTAAGGTGAAATTGCAAATCTTGCAACAAATGCAGGATTTCATGAAGTTAACAAAGTGATATTGTAGGATTTCTTTAAACCTCAAGACATTTATAAATAGCATTTTAACGCAAGTAGAGTAGTTAATGATTAAATAGGTAATCACTGTCAGGGATGATGAAAGAATTATCATTTGAAAAGAAAATGACTTAAAGGTAAAAAGATTCAGAGAAGTCCTTGGGAAAGCTCGAGAAGTCCTTGAATATTTTTGAAAATATGATGTTCTGTATCATTTGCTGTGAAACTAAAAAGTGAAGAATACTCTTTTACACCACAAGAAAATTTTCTCACAAAAATGTTCTAGGAAAAAATAAATATAACTCAGATACTGCTTATTTTAGGTATCAGCTTTCAGTTGCCATTCCCACCAACATTTTATAAAATAAAATATAAAATGAAAAATTGTAAATATTATAAAATAAACATTCATATATAAAATAAAATACAAATATATATAAATAGAATCAATATAAGATAAAACATAATATAAAAGAAAATAAACCTTTTCATAATATTACCTTCAGTTTTCAAGGTAACATGCCAATAAACAATTTTCCAGAATTTCTATGATATACTCATCTCCACTTTAAGTAGATTCACTTTAAGGAAACTTTTCCTGGAACCAGCTTTCCTTGGCTATGAAGAGTTACCTAAGTAAAGTTTTGCTTCCTACTTCTCTGAAAGCTTTTCTCCAACTACTTCATGATCTCCTCCTACTAGTTTTAACACCCATTAGTTAAAAGTGGGGCTTCTCAGATTTCCATGGTGGTGCGGTTGTTAAGAATCCAGGGCTCGAGCCCTGGTCCAGGAAGATCCCACATGCTGTGAAGCAAAAAAGCCCACGAGCCACAACTACTGAGCCTGTGCTCCAGAGCCCACGAGCCACAACTACTGAAGCCCGAGTGCCACAACTACTGAAGCCCACATGCCTAGAGCCTGTGCTCTGCAACAAGAGAAGCCATCACAATGAGAAGCCCGCACACCGCAACAAAGAGTAGCCCCCTCTCACCTCAACTAGAGAAAGCCCGCACGTGCAGCACTAAAAACCCAGCACAGCCAAAAATAAATAAATATTTTTTAAAAAGCAGGGCTTCTCCACGTTAATACAGTTTATTGTCCAATGGGGATACTTTTGAATGTGAAAGAAGCCACAAATAAACAGCCATTGAGTGATTCACAACAGATGTAACTGCTGAGCTTCCATTTTTTTGGTCTAACTCACTTTGCATGCTCTTCTTGTGTGAGCCAGTCCATTCCCAACAAGCAAACATGCAATCTCCCTACCCCAGTGACCTCCTTCTGTGTTCCCAATCTCAGATTCCATTTAGTGATGCTAACTCAATTTAGTGATGCTAATTCCATTTAGTGATGCTAACTTGACATAAACAAGACTTCCCCTCTTCACTCTCTTTCAACCCATTCAATCAGCCACCTTTAAAGTGGTTTCACCATTTTATTTGTGAATCCATCTCATACGAATAAGACCCTGATACTTTCATTTGGACCTCCTGCACCAAATCCCTATCAGGTACTCTACCTCCTCTCTTTCCCTTCTCAACTGCATCTCATATCCTGCCATACACAGACAAAGAATAGTCTTACCACATCAGTGTTTCTTTAAGTCTTACAGAAGGGACCAATCTCCTTAGCTGTACGTGGGCAATGCTGTAGTCTTTATGTATCCTTGCCATACAACCTCTCATCTTTTCCTACATCATACTTTATGGTAAAGCAGTAACTTGTAAGCAGGGATACAGCTACTTCCTTGACAATATAAGATATATGATCTATGTGCATTGTGAACAATTTTTATATAGAAATGATCAAATAATGCCACGACAACAAAATAGTTAAGAACCATGAGCCCTGGGAACAGTGAACGTGTATTTTCAGTGGAGACAGCTATGACCTTGTGTATTCTCTACTGCTCACTGATCTACTCACTGTGACCTTGGCCAAGTTAATTAACTTTCTAAGCATGTTTCCTCATAATTAAAAACAGGAATAATAATTTTTGCCTTTCACTGTCTATTATGAGAAAGAAATGGGACAGTTTTTGTAGAGTGCTGCTGTAGACTTTCAATCAATGGTAATGACAATGATGAAGGAAATGATGATGGTAATATATCAAGCAGTTTCTCACTGCTATTCTTTTGTTTCTGTTTTCCTCCTACCTAAAAATTTTGTATCCTCTCATTTTACCTGGTAAAATTTTCATTAGTCTTTAAGGTACAGATCAGATTTTATCTGCTTTAAGAGGCTTTTCCTTACAATACCCCAGACTGAGCTGTGCTCCACATTTTTATCTCTGCATACCTCTCTGCAAGAGAGAGTAACAATTCATAAATATGTTTCCCCAGCCAGATTATACATTCTTTCAAAGTCAAAGACTGTGTGTCACATTACCTTTTTACCTTAGTGCCTTCACAGTAGTTAGCACATAGTTGTAGGGAGTTCAATGGATTGGAGCTTGAACAAGGAAAGAATGTGACTAGGAGAAGTGATATGGGTGATATGACCCAAGCTCTATTGGGTGGCACTAAAATAGGATTGCATTAGAGCGGAGGTACCTCACAGCATAAGACCTTCCAGAGGCTGCCATTTGGAAGGGGGGGAGGGTAAGAGAAGTCCTGGGGGAGGGGTGGGAGAAGAGGGTGCTTTTAGGTGATAACTCTCAGCAGCAAGGCTGGGAGTCTCTGGGTCAGAGAGCACCAAAGGATGGTATCAGCTTGGGGCCTTATCTCTCAAGGCTCTGTCTTATCAATGGGTAACATCTGCGGAGCAAACTTTTCCTGAGGTATGCAAAGCAGGCATCTCTAAGCGGCTCAAAAATCAATTTGTTTGGGTTATTTTAAAAAATAATTGGATGTGTAAAAATTTGAGTTTGATACCAACAGGCTTTTGAGCTAAAGGGTCTCAGCCTGAAGTAAAGAAATAAATAACCTAGAGGCCAATACACAGAGGCTATCTTAGGCTCATTTATATAACATTAGTAGGTTCTCAGTAACTATTAAACTTATGTATAAAGTTACTAACTACAATTTTGCTATATACTCAGAATTTCCTAAGGGAACATCATATTTTAATTGAAGTCAAATCCAGACTCCAGAGGTAGAGGACTTGGCCCGTTTGTTTTCTTAAATATGTCCATTAATCTCTTCAGTTTTGGAATTCAAGACATTTAAAAGAGCTCTCTGGGAAATGGATGTATCATGACTCCCCTTTATAGCTCTACACCAAGTGTAACACCTTGGGTATCAGGTATACTCAATAAATATTTGTTATTTAAAATGAATTAATGATCCCAAATTTCACAAAGCATATATTCTTGAAATAAGATCTTTATAACAGAAAGCCTTTCTTTAGGCTTTAAAAAATATATAGTCTTGAAAAGAAAACTCAGCCCCAACCCTAGAAATATTTAATTGTATTTGTTGAATTCAGATATGTGGGTATTTTTTAGTTGAAAAATATTGAATAAAAACTTTATACATGAGAAATGCTACCTAATGCAGGCAAGTTGAGATTATCAGAAGACAATGTAATGAATCATCTTCTTCATAAAAATGCCTATTCTACCTCTCCAGATCCACAAACGGTGAGGGTGAGGAGATGAATGGATGGATGGATAGATGGATGGATGTAAGGAGGCAGGGTTGAGGGGTGGATGGAGGGAGATAAATTTTACTTCACACTTGCTATGTCCGAGGTTTAATACCTGACAGTTTACTCACATTATCTCATTTAATGCTCATAACAACTAGCCAGGGAAGAGGTTATTATTATCCTATTTTAAATCTGAGGCTGAGAGTGATTAAGTTACTTACGAAAGACAACAGAGCTAGTAAATTATACTTGAATGCAAGTTCTCTGTCTCAGAGTGCTTTTGCTCAATCACTAAATGAGTGCCCATACATGTTAAAAAAGGAGAATTTCAGCTTGCACAGATTCTGTTCCATAAAAGAGAGTTGCAACCTTTTTCCATGTTGGTCTTTCAGCTGGCCTGCTAAAAATACTTTTTTATATTGAAAAGTAATTTCAAACACACTGAAAACACAATAAAATCAATGTGGAATTGTAATTAAGTTCCAGATCAACATATTCTAGAGGAAAACAAAAGAAAGCAGCTGGAATTCTCTTATTTTATGCACTAATTGAATTATACAGCACCCACTTACTGTTCAATTAGTTTAATTATGGTCAACATCAGTCTCTGTTGTTAAGATGACAGAAGAATATAATTCTGCCACTTTTTTTGGAACTAGTGCTGTCAGACTGATATTAAATAGATTTTGTGCATAATGGTTTATTTTCAGCCACTCAGCAGTAGTACTATATAAATCAAATGATTCAAAATAAAATATTTTTTGAACAAATCTCTTTGGAATCTTTATTTCTTGCAGTTATTTCTTTATATACTCCATTGTTGGTTGAATCTTGTATGATTTTATAATACTCATATATCTTCATTCAACAGAAATAAAGTCAAGGCATCCTTACTGTTCTAGAATGAACTCATCAACTAAAAACATGAACATGCACCACTTAAAGTAACAGGGATAATTAAGCTGACAATGAAAAAATCTTGAAAATTATTTAAGTAGCTCATTAAATGAAATGTCTAATTTAAGCTCCATATGAAGTAGAATTTAAACAACGGTGTATGTGTGTGTGTGTATATAGATAGATAGATAGATAGATAGATAGATAGATAGATATAGATATAGTTCCAGTGCAGTCTGAAAACTCACCATTAGAAGTTGTAAAACCCAGGTAATTAACTATTAGATAGCAATAAGATATTGACTTCAAACATTTCAAGTACTGGCACAAGAGCAAACAATTTAAATTTCTACAACTCACCCAAGCATTTGTTGTTTACATATTTAGAGAGGCTAGGCTCATAAATTAAACTGGAGAATAAGCTAACACTTTGTAACCAAACACTAGGAGTTAAACACAGAACCAAGAAAATAAGATACAGATTTAGGAAGATGTTATTTAGTTCAGAGGAAATCCTCCAAAGCAAGACAATGGAGCAAATCCACTGAACACTCTTGTCCAACAGAGCGTCTATGAAAATAATAAATTGGGAGCTCCCAGATACAACTAGTTCCAGAAATATTTCCCTTGGTCTGCACCAAGGAAAATATTTGGTCTACCGACTGTTTGGGTAATTTTGGAATTGGCTGTCAGTGTTTAAAGAAATCAAGGTATTTCAAATAATGTTCTGCTATTCTAGTTTTTCATGAAAACTTCAATGTATCAGCACTAAGCATATGGTTCCGCAAGGCAATGATGCCCTCAATCTGAGGGACTATTTTTACTTCAGAAAGATCATCTGCTTTTCTGAGGCCAGAGTCCCTGCCACACCCTATGATGTGGCATGAGATCTATTTCAGTCATTCAGCTTATCTGCATGATCCTGGTAGAAACAGAAATGGGAGTTTGAGACCCTTGGACTGAGGGAAGAAGAAAATAGGGAAAACTTGACCACTCCACACAAACCTGAACTTAAATTCCCTGAACAGAGACAGAAAATGTGGTTGATAATCTTCTTTCCCTAGAATCCAGCAAAGCATCTGGCATGTCAATTGATGTCTGTTGAGCAGACAGTGATTTGTCCAAAGGTCATCAGTAAATGTTGAGTTGAACCGGGAATAAAATCTTCTGGGATTCAAACAAAGCAATTGGATTTTGAGGTCTATATACATTGTCCCAAATTAATCATTCAATTAACATCTCACCAAATTAACTTGTTCCTCAATTAAATCAATCAAATCAACCCCACAGTTTGGTATATCAAAGATAAAAACCTAGTATTTTCTTTCTCCAAGACAATAGCTAAAATCTATATAAATTACTTCCCCCGCCAAATATTTCTTGAACTAGGAACTACTTACCAAACTTCTCTAAAATCAAAACAATAATATAAAGAAAAGAAAAAAATCCTCAAAAGACAAAAGAATGACTCTGGAAAATAAAGAATGTAGAAGGGGAATAATTTTTCTTAAGGATTATATTACTTCGAGTGTGTGAAACTAAGCATATATTTTTATAATCTGTGAAAGTGTTTTCTATAAACTGGGCAATTAATTTGTCACCACTTTATCCTAGTAAAAGGTAAAATCCTGAAAAAACCTAGAAAAAAAATCTACCTCAATGTCTTAACTTTAGACTTATAAACAAAGAACTGCTTTAGGGCTTCCCTGGTGCCGCAGTGGTTGAGAGTCCGCCTGCCGATGCGGGGGACGCGGGTTCGTACCCCGATCCGGGAGGATCCCACATGCCGCGGAGCGGCTGGGCCCGTGAGCCATGGCCGCTGAGCCTGAGCGTCCGGAGCCTGTGCTCCGCAACGGGAGAGGCCACAACAGTGAGAGGCCCGCGTACCGCAAAAAAAAAAAAAAAAAAAAAAAACTGCTTTAGATTGTCACAAAATGAGAAAAAAAAATGTGGGCAGATATATGGTTTTTTTTTTGTTTTTGGAGAAGCAACATGTTTGTGCCAAGTTGGATCATGATTATCAAGAAAATTTGTGAAAATACATGTATAATAATATAAATTACATTACATTGCCTATCAAAGAATAAAAACATTCACTCACTACACTTTCTCTAGAAAAAAACAGTAATTCTGATCAACACGCATTCCAGTGCATGTCGACACACTCAGCTCCTGATCCTTATTAAGCTGTTGTTGATCTTGTCTACCTAACAATAACTATTAAAATTAAAAAGGAATTAAGATGAAATGTAAGTTTCTTTTTTCACTGATGCCAATAAGACATTTGGAAATGCTTTACTGATTAAGCTTTATGATTTTTTTTTGGTGGGGGGGGCTACTCTGGGGTATCCTGTAAAAGCGGTCTACAGGAATCAAAAGAGCAAATGATTCCTTTGGAGAAATGAGTTGTCCATTACCAGAGAAGCTGAAATGCTCTGAATGACCACCGTCTTCATTCATTCAACAAGTGTTATTCGAAGGTCCATTATTTCAGGGCTGGCCTAAAATGCTAGATGTGAGAAATAAAATTGCAAACAGAAAGGTATAAAAGAAGATGCTCTAGAACTAATTGGATGAATGAGCTACACTAACTACCTAAAGTCTTTCTGAACCCTGAAATAAAATACCAATGTGTTGAATATATATTTAAAAAAATACTCCTGGTCTAAGTTATTTTCAACCTGACATACCCCCAAAAGGATTGTAGTCACTACTAATGATTTTATCTGTAAAATTTCTTTTTTTAAAAAAATATTTATTTATTTGGCTGCGCCTGGTCTTAGTTGCTGCACACAGGATCTTCGTTGTGGCATGTGGGATCTTTAGCTGCAGCATGCGGGATCTGGTTCCCTAACCAGGGAGCGAACCCAGTCCCCCTGCACTGGGAGCGCGGAGTCTTAAACAATGGACCACCAGGGAAGTACCTGTAAAATTTCTTAAAGTACTATACTGGGAAGAAGAAAAATTCAGAGACAATAAAACCTCATTGCAGTGACTACAATCCATGGGGCTGGATGTTGCAGATGATGTTACAGGTAAGAACCTCAATATTAAAAGATGTAGGAAGCATCAAGGAAGAACACTGCCTTTGCCTTTCACTATATTTACAGCATTTCACGCTCTAGGGAAGGTATTTTGCTGGAGAGCGTTCATTAGCTATAAAGCTCTTGGAACAGGACCTGGCACAAAGTTAACTGCTACACAATTATTCAAAGTTGCTGCTGTTTTTGTATTACTATTGCCATAGGCTTTCTGGGTCAAATTAAACAGAAGCAAAGAGAGTTAATAAGGTATATATGAAATACAAGTTGTAAACCAATGAAAAATGTAAAATAAAATTCCTCCCACTTAAAAAAATATATGCTTTAATATTTGACTACCTTTATTTGAATAAAGTAGTTACTGTTTATGAGAAACTTCTAGATTAGCTAACATCTTCTCTTATATTCATTTACTCCAGACACTAATAAGAATAAATATACACAACAAATGGAAAGAAATATATCTCTCTGTCACAGTTATTTTGGCCAGTGTGATTTTAATGAAGGACATTCCACTGTCTCAGGTTTCTTATCTAAACCATATAAATTTGAAAAATTATTAAAATGGGACTGATTCATAAAACAAACCCTAAGCTTCATTATCACTTTCAGGATACTCTCCCATGCTTTTTTGATTAATACTTTTATTAGAGGCATTCAATACAGATAATGCAAAATTAAATGGATTTTGCCAGAATACATTATAGCCTTTAAAATAAATCAGACTATTAAATGGAGGGAAAAAGTAAAATCTGAAAAAGAAATATAATTCCATATAACTTATGATAACAGTCAATTAATCACATAACTACAATTTGAGACCTTTCCTACAGAAAGAAAGGAATAAAGGTCCATTTGATACTTCATCATTATTGTCACGTTCTCTAAAGAAAAGACCATGAGCCAAGCACCAGTCTGTACTGGACCTGAAGACAAAATTTTCTTTGTTTTTTATGACTACCCTTGACTCAACTACCCCCTGCAGCACTTGTTAGAGACAATATGAAATAAGTAAGAACCAACCCAAATTTCTATCTTTCAAAAACTGAAAGATAAGCCATTTCGGAATAGCTCTTATCTTTTGTCATTCTGTCATTTCCACTTTCTACTTCTGAAAACTTTTCTCTAGTGTTCCATTTCACAAAATTGCCTCCGATTTCCTTAATAACAAGATAGAACATTTACTTGACTTTAATTATTAAACTTCACAAGTTTTTTGGCCTTTAAGATTTCCTCTTAAATAATAAAAAAGGTGACAAGATGAACACTTTTTTACAAGTACAATCGTGCATCCAATATGAATTCATAGAATTATAATTAAGTTCATTTTTACCAAATACCAAATGTCTGCTATGAAGCCTTTTTAATATTGTCTGTGCTTTATGCCATTTCTGAAATTTATTATTTATTGATTTAATAGATTTTTAGGTGTCAGTTATAGTTTAGTGAATTTAAGTGATAATTGAAATTTTTCTGTGATATTGCTTGATGACAAGTTCAATCAATCAAAAGTTCTACTTCTATGTGATTAGAGCCTATTAAGTTTTGAGTGGGACATGGAAAGTAAAAAATTCATTCTTGCCCTCACAGAACTTACAGGATAGTTATTAGAAAAACAAGAGTAACATATAAGAGATGTTTGAAAACAACTAAGATATTCTTAGACTCCTGATGCAACAGGAATTAAGCAGGATGAAGAGGAAGAAGGAGGAGGAGGAGATGGAGGCAAGTCGGATCTTGATAAAGAAGGTGCAGGAGGAGACTTTTAGGGCAGTTTCAAGATTCCAAGAAGATAAAACTTGATGCCTAAAACAAATATGGAAGGCAAGAGGTATGGTCAGGAAGGAGGATGCCTGCACTGAGGATGCCTCAGTGCAGTATGTGCACTGAGATAGACAGAGGCAGACTAAATGGAAATATTCAGGTGTTTGTTCCTAAACAGATATAGCCTGCCTTTTAGTGTAAATTACATAATGCAGACATAAATTTCTGGAAGTAGCATATTATAATGCTTAAAAAGGTGGGCATTATTTTTAGAAATTTGAATTCCCCATGCGACTCTGTCACTTATCATATGCGTTAAATTGGGCAAGTGACAAATCCTTTAAGAATTAGCCCTTGAAGAATCGATACCTGTCTCCATGTCCCACCCTTCACTCTTGTATAATCTAGTGATCTCAACATTTTCATCGATGAGATTTCCAATGCATCACTCTCTCTAAAATATCTCTTCTTAGACCTCAGCTGCTTCAAAATCCTATCCTCCACACTTCTGCCACCTACTTCTGTGATTATACCTCTGATCTTACAATTAACAATAAACATATCCATGCCTTAATCTGTATTTCAAACACTGTCTCTCTAAAACCTCCCTCCCTGCTTTCCATTTCAGTCTCTCTAGTATCCTGCCTCCAGAAATTCTCCCTTCTCACTGTGACTTCCAATTTATTGGCCTTTCCACCTTTCCACTTTCCATCACCCCCATTATGTCCTCACTTTTGCTCTTACCCAGCTCAATTACGTGGTCAATCACTGTAATCACTCCCTTGCAAATACTCTCAACTCACGTGGTCTCTATCCTTCCATCATCTCACCTGGCAAGGTACCAAATCTGGCTAAATACAAGCCTTTGACTACTCAGGGCCTATGTCTAAGCAGCTGAATATTCCTGAAGAAAAATGTGCAGCCAAGCTGACAGACGTTGCGTTAAATTCTTGACAGAAATCTCGAGTGGGCTCTTAGTGCTTGCCTAGCAGTAAGTACATTTCCCTAGTCAATTCACTTTCTCATTCTACATGACTCCTATTAGGAAACTTTTACTCTCTGCTCAGATTTTCCATAACTTCCATCTACTTGCTTCTGTCAGCTAAAGGTGCTGCTTAAACTTTTCCATAAGAAAATATAAGATCAGAATAAGACGTCCATGTACTTCCACTACCAACCTACCAATTAACCTGCATCTGTACCCATATACTCTGCCTTCTCCTTCTCCGTTATCAAGACAGAAGCACCTACCTAAGGCCAACCTTCCACTTGTTCTATCGTTTATTGTTCTCATCCCATGAAAGGATCTGGCTCCTGAAATCTTCCTCCCTCTTCTTGCAGCCTCAAATTTTGTCTTGTAGAGGTCAGCAAACTATGGCTCATGGGGCCATACCTGGCTGGACATCTAAGTTAAAAATGATTCTAACATATTTAAATGGTTGAAAAAAATCAAGTATTTCATGACACATGAAATTATATGAATTTCAAAGGTCAGTGTCCATAAACAAAGTTTTACGGGAACACAGCCTTGCTCACTGGTATATAACCTACAGCTGCTTCCACACTACAATAGCAGTGTTGAATAGTTGCAACAGGTGTCTGGCTGGCAAAGCTAAAAACATTTAATAACTGTCCCTTTATAGCAAACGTTTTCTGACCTCAGTTCTACAAAATTATCCTCAATAACATTTAAACACGCTGCAATCACTTGCCAAAAAAACAGAAACTATCTCTTGACTCCATGTCTCCCTCCAGCTACACCACCACTTCAATGCTTTCCTTTTGCAGCAATAATCATCATGACAATTATCAGTTCCTAGAGTTTTCACTCCATTTCTCCTGTCTGCTTTGAGCTCACTCCAGTAAGTTTATGTACCTAACACTGAATTGAAATTACTTTTACGCTGCAAGTGGGGAACCAATGGTTACTTTATCTTATTGACACTCGACCTCTGAGCAGCATTTGAAAGGAATCACTTTCTCCTTCACTTGCATTTGGGTTCCATCCTCTCTTGATTAATTCTCTTCTCATCTGGCTGATTCTTCTGTTTCTTTTGGTGAATAGTCTCATTTTCCCAACATCTAAAATCTGGAGAGCTCTCAGGCTTAGTCTTGTGACTTCTTTTATTCCTTAGTCTTGTGACTTTTTTTATTCCTCTGCTTGCTGGGTGATCTCATCTAGCACCATGGTTTTAGGTGACATTAATAAACTGATCCTCCTAAATGTATACGTCTATCCCGGACCAATCCCTTTATTTCCAGATTTATATACACAAGAGCATAATTGACATAGCAAACTTTATATGCCTAAAAACACACTTGATTTTCCCCTCAAACCTGCACCTTTTTTCTGTCTTTTCCACTTCAGTAAAGGGCAACCTCTGTTTCTCCAAATGCTTAAACCAAAATCTTTGTTGTCATCTTTGATTTTTCTCAACTTCTCATATTCAAATCCTATTGGTTCTTTGATATACTTTTAACTGTAACACACTCAAATACTATTAGCTCTACCTTTAAAATAAACCAAAAATTTCAACCACTTTTCACTGCCTCCGTTCCTATGACCCTAACCCTAGTTCAAATCATCATTTTATGTCTTGACTACAGTAGTAACCTTCTGTTTGATCTCGCTACTTCTACCCTTTTTCCCTCAAAGGATACTTTTCAAATGAATACAAATCAGGCAACTTCCTTTTACATGGCTCCTCACTGTAAAATAACTGAAATCAAAACATTTAACCATGACCTGTGTGGCCCCAGATTATCTTGCCTCTATTCTGCAACTTCATCGCTTTCCACACCCTACCTCTCTACTATGCTTCATCATGTTGGTCTGATTTCTGTTGCGCACAACCTCTATGCTCACTTCCTGCTGCTGTTCGTTTTGTTTAAATGCTTTCCTTCTCCCTGCTCATCACATGCTGTCACATAACCTTCAGATTCCAGGTCAAATATCTCCCTCCCAGAGAGGCTTTTCCTGGCCACCGTGGCCATATTCATGCCCTATCTCATCCACCTACCCTTTAAAGGTCCTACTCATTTCCTTTATTTCTGTCACAGCCCTTATCTCCGTCAGCTATTATACTATTATGTATTTTTTTTTACCATACTAGAATATTAACTCCATAAGGGTACGTCCCTTACCCTGTCTTAGTTGCCACTGTATCCAAGAGTCTGAAAGGGTTGCTACTTATGAACATCTGTTGATATACTAAATGAATTAATAAATAATTTTTTTAAATCCATGTAAAATGTTTAATATATTGCCTGGCAAAATAAAATGCTAAGTAAATGGAAGCTACTAATAAAAAACAATAAATATACATAAAAGAAAAATTTAAAAATAAAATGGAAACATAAAAATAATAAATACTATTTAAAGACAGCAAGGTAGAAGAGTGATACATAAAACATTATAAATGTCAATGCTACAGAATAAACCTATAAACATACTTAAATTTCAGATACTTCTATAATAGGTTTGCAGTACTGACATAATATTTTATTTTCTGAGGGAGTATTATATCTTTATTCAAAATTTTCCAGCACACACACATAAAATGATGGGATATGCTACTGAAGTCAGCACTGACAGCCATGGAGAAAGAGAACTGAGCTTTCTTTTTCTTGAAGAAAGGGAATGAAGTTGCTGCTCTGCCATGCTTCTTTAAGTTCAAGTTTCAATTTGTGTTAAGTCTGATCTCTTCCAAGTTCTGAACAGAACATTAAATTAAGTACTGCACAGTCAGTGTAACATATTCTTTTCTCATTCTTCTAGACCTGTGACTCTGCCCTAGGTAACATCCTTTACAAAGCTGACTTTGATCTCTTTCCTTGGTTCAGGTGGTATAAGAGATATTTTCAACAAAATTTAAGTGTGTGGTTGCAAGTGTTGAATTTATATTCAAGCTGCATAAGCCTCTTACTGGAAAAAGATAGTTGAAAAAATAGTTATATGTGAACACTGAATATCCACTTCCTTTGAAACAGTAAAGTTTCTGCAATTTGATTGAGCTTATTTTGTTTGTTTCACTTCAAGACAATTCATTAAACAGGGCTGGGTGTCTATAATGTTGAAAGCAATATGTTTGGCCGCTTTAGAAGATACCAAATGAGCCAGGTGTGGAAAATGTGTTCTATCTACTGGTCCACTCCAACTGAATGATTATAGTAGCCTGAGAGAGGGCCATCTTAAGAAGTACTGTGAGGCTATGAATGGAATTATGGGAAACAGTGATATGATCCATGCATGTTATCTGACTAAATTATTTAGGCAAAAGGGGAATCACTGCACAATGAGTGTTTGCTATGTTGGAATTTGATAGTCATTGCTCTTAAATAGTTATAGTCCTAAAGAAGAAAAGATTAAACCACATGGTTGTATGGCAGGAAGTCACGATAACAGTTTAAAGCAGAAGTAACTCTGTTGTTGCTTCTTTACTGGAACAGAATTAGCAACAGAAAAAAAAAAAGTGTACTTTTTATTTCCTTTACTCATAGGAAAGGTAATCAGGTTCCACTACCTTTGTGAATGTGGGAATCCTTGGGCCCTGGGAGAATGTTGCCTTTTGTTTCTTTCTTTCTTAATTATGTAGGGTTAGGCTGCTCTGAGTAATCATCCTCCCAATGACAGATCTTTTTTGTTTGTTTATTAATTCATTTAAAATAATAGTAATAAACTACATGTTAGCAAATACTTTTTAGTAAAAATAACTATATTTTTCAAAGCATAGAATGACTGTTTACATCTTTGTAAATCTCATTAATATCTGGCTACATGGAACTCAGCTGTACTCTCACATCTGTTTTGCACTCAGTCTTTTGCAACATTACATGTCAATGACAGATTTTTTTTTAAATTTTCTTTTATTTATTTATTTTTTTATACAGCAGGTTCTTATTAGTTATCTATTTTTATACATATTAGTGTATATATGTCAATCCCAATACCACCCTGAATGCGCCCCATCTCGTCTGATCTCAGACAGATCTTTAACTAGAACATTCAAGCAAGATTATCTAAGAAGAATATAGGGATGCAAAGTGATAACTGAGAGGTAAAATGGATTGACCAAATGTTTAGATTTTCTGATCCCGAGCACACAAGGAGTGAGGAATTCTGCAGAGGCCAGGATCTTCAATCTGCTCCTAAAATTTGCCTCTGTGGTACACAGAATTCTAAAGCAGGTGTGTATGGGGAGGGTGTCAAACTATGGAAAATTACCCACATTGAGTGTTGTATTGAAAAGGGTCAATGGTACCTGAGAGTTAAACACGATCTTATTTTGAATAATAAAGATGTGTGGCATATTTTGCACATGAAATACAATGTGGTAGAATAAGATGTTTCAAAATAGAAGCACAAAATTAAGTAATAATGGGGATTCAAGAAAAGTAGAAATTTTTAAAAATCTAATTTCTTAGAGACTTTTATGTTGAATAATAGCTAGAGCAGGATGTGTTACACTGATTCATTTTACATAAAGGTATTTTCACGGCCTTGATCAAATGACACATTTAAAGACTTCTAAAACCCTTTAAGGAACTGATTAAGGACTTTAGAAAACCACCTTCTATTTAGATCTTGGAGTATCTAGTTATTCCAAGTATAGAAATGAATCAGGCCAACAGTTATAAGCCTCTGCCCATATCCTACCATTCTTGCCTCCAATATGACGTTACAATAAGATCACAATATATTTCCCTGGATTGGAACACCCAAATACACTTCCAGGCCATCACCATGATAGTACTTGGCAATGAGCCACAGTTGGTTCAAATCTGGAAACAACTCTGTAATTTTGGGTCTCTGACTAGGGAGTTATCTGTCTTCCTCCCCTGTGTTTCTGGGGGAGGAAGATTTGTCAGATTTAGGAATACATTATGTTTGGACATTATGTATTCCTGATAACATTCCTAACATTTGACAATGTTACATTATGTTTTGACTTCTGTTTCTACGCTACTTCACCTTGAAGATTTTATACTTAGTTCACTTCTTTGACTATTTCATTGGACCCAACATATACAACCCAACATTCTCAATTATTTGGTTCCAACACGCCTCCTCATACCCTAGATCAACTAAGGAGGTTCATATATTGAATCAAAGAATTTTGTTCTCCATCAAATACTTCTTCATTGGTCCACCATGTAATGCATTTCTGTAGGTTTTGTTAAATGCAAGCTTCTATGCTAGATATGTTACCTCAGACTATTCAACAACCAGGGACTGGTATCAATTCCTGAGATGCAACAACTTGTAAATAGCACATGATTACATATGAGAAGGTATATTTCATCTGCAGAAGAGGAAATATGTTTGTTTCTTATCTTTACATGGGACAAATCATTCATGGAGCCCTAAATTTAGAGCAGTAGATGATGGTGGTATAAAGAAAAGAGACAATGAATCTGAGAATAATATTTAAAATAGAACAAGTGAATTGGACTTTCTTATCCACTTAGTAAATGATTTTTAGTAGAGACTAGAAGGCACTTTTGGTGCCTCAGGTCATTTTGCTCTAGGTGTGTGTGTTTGGGACGGAGGAGGAAACCTGGTATCCACTGTTGCAAAGAGTTCTGAATACTGTCTTTGGATTCAGTGAGGCAAAGAAATTGATTCAAATCACAGAGGTAGGGGTTACTGACTGTATGATCTTATGTGTATTGTTCAACCATTCTGAGGCTCAAACCCTTCACCTGCTTAATAGAGATATTAATGTCCAGCTCATCCAATGACTGTGAAGAATAAATAAAATGCTACTTGTAAAGGGATTATAAAAATGGTATTTTCTGTACGATAAATGATAGCCCCTGCTTTCATATGAATATAGTATTAGTAATAATAATTTTAGGAGTACTGGTTGTATTGAATATTAGTAAATAATAGTAGTGGTGACAGTAGGTAGTAATCAGCCTCACTGTGAGTTTCCAAATGCTAAGGAAATGTTTGTGTGGCTTTTTTAAAGAGTAAACTCCTTCTCAAGAGAAATGGTCATTTTATTTATACATTGCTTATGAGAGCATTCACTGACACAATCTTATTGGAAAGTAATCTGGGAAAATATATTAAAGTTAAAATATAAAGACTCTCAAACCTAGAATCTTTCTTTCAAAAATAAAAGTAATAGAATATAAAGATCTGTGTATATAAGGATGTTTATTAGAGAATTTTTGTGTGTCCCCCAAAATCTTGAACCAATCTAAATGCCAATCAATAGGAAAATAATTGAATAAATACTGGTGAAATGTTACATAGCTATAAAAAAGAACAGGATATATAATTATATATAATATATAATATATATATATTGAACAGGGGGAATTTGGATATATTTAAAGAGTCATATATATTTATATAAATATACATATATTACATTTATATTAAAAATATATATATTTATGATTAGGAGGTAAAACAGCTAATATTGGTTACCTTGGGGGGAAGACCAGGAGTAGGGTTCGGAGAGGAAGATCATTGACTTAAAGTCTTTTTGAATTAGATTTATATACAAACTTTCACTGCATTTATAATTTTTAAAAGTTAGATGATGTGAAAAAACCTGCAAATTTCAGGAGTCACTCTGTTTATTTGCAGAAACATGAGTACTGTATAAAGGCCACATACCTTCTGTAGACTTCACTTTATTTAGAAAACATCTAAGAGGGTGGGGAATGGAAAAGACTTGAAAGAAGAAATGTTGGAAAATAGGGGGTTATCCTGTGCATTGTTTCAGAAAATTATGGAGAGAGTGGCAAATAGCCTTTTTTCAATTGTCATTGGTTTAATTTACTTTTTAAAAGAAATATTTGAAATCCTATGATTTTTCCCAAATTGAGGGGAGACATTTTACTGACTTATGATTCCCAAAGCATGATAATTCTTTTTAAACTGGACTATTCCTTAGGCTGTGTTGGGTAGGTGGATAGTAAATTAGGGTGCAGTAACTGGTAATTCAACATATTGGCATCTTTACCCAGGTTTATAATCAAAATCTAGTCATAACCTAGTCATTGGCAGTCCTTTTAAATTATAACTTTGAGTTTTAATAGAGATTTTGAACAGAAGCCTATTGTAATCGTAGACAATCTAAATGAAAGGTTTAGATTTGGTATGTATTTTACATAGACACGAATCATTAAGGAGGCTATGATTTATTATAACACTTACTTTGTTTTAAAAAAAAACCCAACACCGAATATCTGAGTATTAATTATGGAAATTATGGAAAACAATGCAAATCCTGATAAAACAAACCTACAACATACAGGGAAACTATATATCTTAAATATATAGTCTCCAACTTGTAGTTATATCATGAAAGGAAAGATAGATTTGTTTGTTGTTATTTCTCAGGTTCCTGCCCAAGCCCACTTCTCTACATATTCACTTTACTTGATCTCACCTTTTCCTATGGCTTCTACCACCATCTTCTTGTTGATGATTTCTAAAATGTTATTCAATCAGATGACCTATCTGAGCTTAGGACTCATGTTAAACTCTCTTGTGGTCATCCCCATTTCAATATCTCATAGGCACCTCTAATTCATATTTACCTAAACTTATCATATCCTTACCTCCTACTCTGCCCCTTGCACAAGTTTTCTAACACTGTATTTTCTATTCGCTGGCATACCACCACTATCCAACCTTTCAAGACATATACTAAAGAGAAAAACATTCTTCATTGCCAATATTCAACTAAAGTGATCAACCATACTGATTGATCATCTTGACTGAGGGTTTCCTGAGACATGAGAGTTTCCCTTAAACCCTGGAACTGCCTGGGACTAACTTGAGAAGTTGGTCATCCTACATTCAAACGGTTCCAGTCTTGGGGGTCTCTTCTCTCCATCCTCACTCTCCTTCCCTTAGTTCAAGCCTAGATCTCTAGAACAGCATCATCATGGGTTTTCAAATCATTCTCCACTTTGCTCTCAGGGTGATATTTCTAAAATGCAAATATCCTTTGGACTACAGTTTTTTTAATGTATCAACTCTGTTTCATCTACACTCACATTCAGCTAACAGTGTAGTGCATTAAATTTTCACAATTCTACACATCTCTCAAGTGTCAGGACTATGTATTATTTGTCAGCATATATCTAGCACCTATCACAGTGACTTGTGTAAAGCACATGCTTAATAACTATTTTTTGGATGAATAAGCAAGTGAAAAATAAATGTCACTTCTGTTTAAAATCCTTCAGGAATTCATTGTAATCCTCCGTAAAGGGTGCAAAGGTCTACCCGAGCCATGTAAAGGTCTCCATACTCCAGATTTCATGTCTCTCCTCACCTCTTGCTATTCCCAATTCACATTCATCTCTCATTTACTGCCTGAATTTTGTGAATAATGTTTTTGATTAGATGTCTTTCTACTTTGATCTCTTCATCTGAATTACTCCCATTTGTCCTTCCTGATTAATCGAAGTGTCACGTCTTCCAAGAAACCACCCCTGACATCCCCATTCACAGATGCTTCTCCTCTGTTGTCCTATATCACACTTCACTTGCTATTATAGGAGCATTTTATCACACTCATTGCGACCTTCTATTTATTTTTCCATCTTCCCCATAAAATTATGAGCTCTGCAAGAACAAGGATTTTGCATTATTTTACTCTTGGACACCAGCACCTAATGTAGTTACTAAATATTGGCTAGATATTAAATAAACTTGTTGAATGAGAATGGACAGTAAAAATAGAAATTAAAACTTCAATAAGTAATCTCAGTGAATAAAATAATATAAAGAATGTTACTTAAGTTGTGATTTAATATCCAATTTCTCTTTAAAATATATTTTTCATTGTATTGCCCTTGCATATAAAATCAAGAAAACCTTCAAATGTGAACTATTTCTGCCCTTGAGATTAATAGTCTTTTGATGTACTGCATTTAAAACTTTTGATTCACTCATTCATTCCTCCATTCATTCATTCAATTCATATACCGAAAAATATGATGAATGTGTTTTATGTGTCAGGCATCTTTAGAGGTGCTCAGAATACAGCAGTGAGCTAGATGGGCCAAAGTCCCTGCTTTCAAGGAGCGTAATTACATTCTACAGGGGAGGACAGACTATAAAAAGCACTAGATATATGAAACAGGATAATTTCAAATTGTAACAAGTGCTCCTCAGATAATAACTTAGACGGAATTCCCTGGCAGTCCAGTGGTTAGAACTCTGTGCTTTCACTACTGAGGGCAGTGAAATCCCCAATACCTAGGTGGGGAACTAAGATTCTTCAAGTTACAGAGTGTGGCCAGAAAAAAAAAAAAAAAGAAAGAAAGAAAAGAGAAAAAGAGTGACTGTAAACGTAAAAGACTCTACTCATATATTGAGAGCAAAGAAAAATACCAAATTGTTACAAGAATGCTGACACCAAACAAGTAATTTTTTGTTTTTGTTTTTAATGAGCATGTAAAAGAAATTATGGATTTTTTTCCTCTCTTGAACACACTTCTTTTGTGATAAAGTCATTTTTACCATAGTTCCAAAAATCTATGATTTATTTAATAGTTTAGTGCGTTACCAAAATTTAGCCCCAAATATGGTTGATTTTAAAATGATTTTCTAAGGTGAATGAACATGTAAAAAATGGAACAGAAGTTTCATCCATTCCACCAGCCATCAACCCTGATTTTGGCTGTCTGCCCTGTGCTGCTTTCTAAACATAGGCAGCCGGTGCATGCTAAGAGAACTAGAAATGATAAACGGGGTAGAGACTGCTTAAGGTCTTTGTAAAGTTTAATGAAAGATTTATCTCTTGAGGGTAATGTTCCTCTTTCTTTTACTGAAATGAGAGTTTGATAACCTCTCATTGTGCTTTTGATAAATTACACCATACAGTCATAACTAAAATGACTAAGTGGAAAAATTTAAAAATAACTAAGCAAGGTCTAGTTATCATCGAATGGCTTAATACTTAGTATCTACAAAACTAAGTTTGGTATTTGAAATACTTTTAATTATCAAGCTGAGAAAACCTATGATTCAGTAATTTAACAACAATTACTGAAAGATCCTTTAATGTTTCTCTATGCCAATTATAGCCATAGGGATGGGAGATTATGACTTAGAATTTATAGTTAAGTTAGGGCATTCTCATATACAATCACAAAGGATGTTTTCTTGTCAGAGTTTGCCATTACTCTTGTTTAAGCCATTAATATTTAATTTCAAATTTAACAGGTTCGAATGGATTTATATCCTTGCATACTCAAATGTAGGAAAACTGAAAAGACAATTATCCAGCTCTATAAAACTCAAAGAGGGCTTCCCTGGTGGCGCAGTGGTTGAGAGTCCGCCTGCCGATGCAGGGGACATGGGTTCGTGCCCCGGTCCGGGAGGATCCCACATGCCGCAGAGCGGCTGGGCCCGTGAGCCATGGCCGCTGAGCCTGCGCGTCCGGAGCCTGTTGCTCCGCAACGGGAGAGGCCACAACAGTGAGAGGCCCGCGTACCGCAAAAAAAACAAACAAACAAACAAACAAAAAAAAACTCAAAGAAAAACAAAACACCTCAGATATTTTATTTAACTCAAAGAAAGCTGAATATTTTTCCAAGATCCTGAAAATTTCCCGCACACATTAGAAAGGTAAATTTTATTTTTAAGACTCAGTATATCCAAGAGTGTCTGGAAGTACAGTTAGAAAAAGGAGATAATTCTCAAGATGCCTACAGAGGTTAAAAACTATGTAGTTAAGTACTTAACACATTTCTCAAACCATGGATTAGGGATGGAGCTGTCTGCTAGACACAGAAGGCATTTCTCTGGGTTTTACGTGAAGGTGGGCAAATGCCTCTTCTCGTTTTTCCAGCTGCCATTCCAGAGCTGGTTAGATTTAAGTGGGACTGCCTTTCCTCCTAGGAATTCTGTTGAGAACAGCACATGCACAGCTACTGCTCTTCATATTTTTAAACCTTTTAAGTGATTTTTATTATGAAGTAAATCATAATAACGATATTTGAGGTTAAATCAAGTAACATATAAACATATAAAGTGAAGAAGGAAGTGCCTCCAGCCCTCCCCGCTACATCCCATCCCCGCTACATCCCATCCCCACTTTTTCCCAAAGCTCAGCCCCTCCACCCTCAGACAGACATACCTCCACTCCTCTTCCTCCAGAACAACCAACTGCAGCATCAACTGCACACAGAAACTCTATCTGTAGTATGCCTATAGCACATTAAAATGTAATATAAATACTTATAATTAGACATATGTTCATTCCAATGATAACATTGTCAAATATATATTTAGTATAATTATATAATTAAATCTACATAAGTGTATTTGTATACAGTATATAAAATATAAATAAAGTTATATAATTTGTAATAAAATTGTACTATAAGTGTTTGAATTATAATTTATAAAATCATATACAGTTACTCATTAAATTTTTACTTGAGTATATATAGTATACTATATTTATATACTATATATACTATAAATTTTTATAGTATACATATAAAAACAGGATCCCATCATATACACTCAACTTCATCTTGTTTTATGTATTCATTATCTTATTTTTCTTATCAGTTCCTTCCTGGAACTCTCCCACTCCACCTCATTGTGTTTCCTCACCATAGCTTGTCTTCAGCTTTGCATTGTTGAACATTTATGCTACAACTAATTGTTCACCGTTTCTTATTCCTTCCGTCCAAGCTGTTATTCGGGTGTGTGCACACATGTCAGGGAAGATACTGTATGTAACCTTTGGCTGCTAGTGAGTGATTTTTCTGCTTCCAGTGTTTATAAGGTTCTATGGGAGGTAACAATCTTAGGGGTAGGTTGAAAGCAATCTTTTCCTTTTATGAGTGTCTGCAGCTGAAGGGAAAAGCAGTCTGATTATACAACCTTGGACAAACAGCACGCCTAACAAAAGAGATAAATGTCTGTGAAATGATCTACAAATTCTACCCAATTGTTCATTCTTTCTACATGGAATCTCACCTTCTATCATTCAAACCCAACTCAATACAAATGAGACACTTTAGTGAAAATAAGTTTCAAGAATCTTATTGAAAGCAAGTTTTTTATTTACTCTGAGTCAAGAATGATCCACAGATGGAGTTACTCTCAGATGCTATCTGATTATTCCTTATGAAGCATTTAAGAACAATTTTAAAAGATAAATGCAATCTTTTGTGACAGAATCATTGACTCCTTTCACAGCTTGTCTAATCTGGACAATTTTGCAATTAGTGAAGGCTCTCCTCATTCATGAGAAGCCGAGGTGTTCTGCGCTTAGAGAGAGAAGAAAAGGGAACCCCCTACCCTCCATAGCTGTTAAAATAACACAGCTGAGAGTGAACTCCTGAAATGGACTATTCATTTCTTCTGATTCTCTATAAGAATTAAACCAGGCCAGCTGGCTTGATTGATGATAAAACAGCAAACTTCAAAAAGAACTATGTTTTCTGCCAAACAGTAGCTACTTGGTATTGGTTCTGGCGTAATAAGTGAGATAGTTGAGCTCATTATTTATTATCCTTTCCCTGCAATAAAGTGGACAAAGAAATATACAAAATAATCATTTTCTTGGTTATAATATTGCTGATGGCCTCTTTTTAAAGGGCAAAATTCTGTCTCATTGTATCCACAGTGAAGAACACTGGCTTGATTTAATGCTTTTCCTGAGCATCATATGAAATGGATTTGTAAGTGACTTGTACTGAAAGATTTAAGTATTGAAGGATTCTCAGAGGTTATATCAGATGACTAAAGCCACTAAGGTGGAAGGGTTTAATCATTCATGTGTAAATAATGCACACTCACACGCATTACAACTGGGCTGAAATAAGAATAATAAGGAGTCATTCCTCCAGGGAATTCAAACTATGTAACATGCCCACTCTTTAGCAACCATTCTCACATGGCCGAGGTTGCCAAGAGGGAATGTAAATAAATCCTTGACTTAAAAGAGCCCTTTCTTTCTGTGCTTCTGGGAAACAACTAGACATATTGGAACACTGCCTGGAAGGCAAAGGATGGAAAAGAATGGAAAGTCACCATTTTGGGTAAGGACTTTCAACTCATACTCATCTTTTAACCAATATTTAACAATTTTATTGATTGCGTAGTTTATCCTTAGAAGTATCCACTGTGTTCGGACAATAATGTCCAGAGTTATTAAAGACCTAGCCCCTTCCCTCTCTTTTTCTCTTTCTCTCTCACTCCAACACACCTTCCTCTCTTTCTCTCTCTCCATCTCAATTATCTGGGCTCAACATTGAGTAGATTCCCAGTGTTAGATAACTATACCTTTCTAACTGAAAAATTAAACAGCAATTGTTATTTCTTACAATTACCAGGAATAGAAATTAGAATACTGTCTCATAGATCAGGAATGGGCAAACTATGACCCACAAGCCAAACCCAGGCTACCACTTGCTTTCTATGGCCTGAAAGTTAAGAATAATTTTTATCTTTTTTTAAATGTTAGAAGGAAATCAAAAAGTGAATAAGTTTTCATGACATGTGAAAATTATGTGAAATTCAGTCTTCAGTGTCCATAGATAAAGTTCTATTGGAACAGGCTGTACCCATTATATATGATCTGTGGTTGCTTTGGCCGAGCTGACTAGTTGTGACAGAGGCCATATGGCCCACAAACCCTAAAATGTTTACTCTCTCTTCCTTTTTAGATAAAGGAAGGGTTTTCTGAACTCAGACAATGTTCAATAAATGGTGGTTATTGCTAGAGTATCAAAAGGGCTGAGTAAAGACTGAAACATATATTCTTCAACATGGATAGATAAACAGAGAGAACATCTGAAAGCAACTAGCAATTTTCAATAGGTCCCAAACAAGACATCTCTAAGGCTCAGGCAGAGAATGTGCATGAGTGGAGTGAATCAGGTCAGGGAGATAATGGGGGGATCCTAGGGGGTGGTTACCTGCCTCAATCTCTACCTGTGGCATCTGATACTCAACTGTTGCAAACACAGGCTCAGGATTGCCCAAGAAGAGGAGCTGGAAATTAAATTTTTATGTGAAATTTGTTGGCAACCAATTAAATTTTTTAAAATTGCTATTCAACAAAGTGTGGAAAAAACAAAATATGTCTATGTGCCAAATGCAAGCTAATAGGAAAAACAAAAATTGCAAGGTTTTATATGAAGAATAAGCAACAGCCCCAAATTGACAAGAATATAATTTCTCTTTAAAATACTTTCTGTGGTCAATATAACTTTGGTCATGTGATGAGACTTAGATCATCTCTTTCCTTTTTTCTTATCCTGGAGAGGCATTTTTGCTTCAGAAATATACAAGCACAGATGGGACCGTGCATTTTTTTTTTCTTTTTCAGCTTTTTGAAATTCCTGCTATCTTCCTCTCATTTCTTTCCATAATACTGCAAGTTCTCTAAGCACAGGTATATTGTTTGCTGAATTTCACGATACCTAAATTAAGTGCTCAGCACATGAAATGATTATAGATGTCTGCCTAGCAAAATTTAAATGAATAATAGTAACTAATGCTCACTCCATTTATCAAAGTCTCCAATACACATAAATCAATCAAAAGTGTCAGGGCTGATATACAAAAACAGTGACCATTATACCGAACAGTTCTGATGCAAATAGGCATTTTTTGGATAACCACAGCAAGAAGTAGTATTAATATGTCACTTCTTTTTATAAACAGAATAGAGAATATATGTGCAATACCTACTCGGTATATTTTGCCCTAGTGTCTAGCTTTGTAGAGTATCTATGTACTGTAGATATATAAATGTCAAACACTCACCGAGAAACAGCATGGTTCATGGAAGCATTAGTAAGAGATATGTTTTTTTTTTTTTTTTTTTTTTTTGCATTACGCGGGTCTCTCACTGTTGTGGCCTCTCCCATTGAGGAGCACAGGCTCCAGACGTGCAGGCTCAGCGGCCATGGCTCACGGGCCTAGCCGCTCCGCGGCATGTGGGATCCTCCCAGACCGGGGCGCGAACCCGTGTCCCCTGCATCGGCAGGCGGACTCTCAACCACCGCGCCACCAGGGAAGCCCAAGAGATATGTTTTTGTACTTCAACTTTTTATTGTAATTCACTATACAACACTACACAACACAGCTCTTCAAATTGCCAGTGAAAAAGTTATATTTTTCTCTAGAAATAGAGGTTAGAAATGATACATTTGTAATCATCTGTGTACATAAAGCTACTTATTCACCATAGGCATAAAATATATGTGTACTCTTGCTTATTAAGCTTTCAAAGCCTACAGAAATCATTATGAAGGCTAATAGCATACAAGGGAGCAATGCGACCTAGGGCAGGGTTATGGAATCGTTACCATTCTCCATTGCTTTCTTTCCTTTCCTACAGTCTTTGATATTGGATAAGGTTTTTCTGTCTCTGGTTAGATTTCTCTCAAGTGCTTCAAGAAATAAATATTTGCTAGACTATTCCCATATATTATTAGACTACAGCCTTTGCTTTTAAATGTGTAAAGCATTTTGAATTTTATAGATATGTATTAATAAATACTACATATAGAGAGGAATAAATAGAAATAAAAATATATTTAGAGGCATATGGAAATAAATTTACTCCAAGAAGTAGGAATTTGACGTGTTCCAAAATTTCTAAATACTACTGTTGAATGAATCACTATTAAATAAAGGGTACATGTAAAGCTATTTCTAAATGAATCACATGCCTAAAAAGTTGTAATACTATCCATTGTCAGAAACAAATGTTGAATGGCATTTATATTAATGTCTTAATTTACACCATAACTATATTCCTTTAAAATGTATTTAGTATACGTTGAAATGCTTTATAAATACTGACATTTACAGGGTAGCTTTCTGTGGGTATTAGAAAGAGTCTCTGCAGTGTAATTTCTCAGAGCTCAGCAAGAAGCTAGAACTGTGTCTTCATAATGATATTGTACATCTGCATAGGATCTTTGCTTAAGGATCTCAGAGAGCTTTACTTAATATTAAGTGATTAAATCATACAGTACCCTTGAGTGACAAGTTTAATTATACCCATTTCCAGAAAGACAGCATGCTGAAAAACTATTAATCTACAAACCCAAGGTTATCCAGATAATCAAGACCAGAAGGTCATTTTGCTGGGATTGCCATGCCTCCCCCAGTGGGTAGCTCCCATATGGAAGTGAATTGTCAGACTTGGGGTTTTGCCAGTTTCTTCAGGACACATACAAAACTGAATGTCACCATTAGTAGTTCAGGCATCACATCCTGGGAAGATTATTAATGCCTCTTATCACCTGCAATTCAATAACTCTTGCATGGTTTGTTACATAGGGGTTTTTTTAGAAAAAAAATAATATCAAGATAATACTTTCTGTTTAAAAAAACACTCAAAATCATGAAAACCCTGTGTAAATTTGAGAAAAGAAGTTTGATTATACCTCTATATGCACATTAATTTTTATAACAAAATACATATACACATTCACAAACACAAACTCATAGACATATTGTTCCTTGAACTCGTCCTGTTAGTTTTACCCTCCATAACTAAGACTCTCACCTAGATTTTCGCCCCTGCTTCTTACTTTCTGTTTCACTCCCTGACATGAGAAGATGTTGCTTGTAGGCATGGGAATCTTGTAATCATAAGTGAACAGGTATGAGAATCAAGAGCCAATACACAAAAGAATGGAGAAGCTGAAAGTTAGCAATGGCCTGAATCTTAATCATATTACTGAGCTACCAGCCCATCTCTGGGACGAATTACCTTCCAACTATAAACATCCTCATGGTTTAGTTGTCTTTTTAGGTAAACTGCAGCCAGACACTTTCCCAACCAATACCATTTTATCCTATTGATCTCATTCATTACCTTCATAACATTTCTCCCCATATGAGAGGATCTTTTCTTTTCTTTTTTTTTTTTTTTTGCGGTATGCGGGCGTCTCACCGTTGTGGCCTCTCCCGTTGCGGAGCACAGGCTCCAGACGCGCAGGCTCAGCGGCCATGGCTCACGGGCCCAGCTGCTCTGCGGCATGTGGGATCTTCCCGGACCAGGGTACGAACCCGCATCCCCTGCATCGGCAGGCAGACTCTCAACCACTGCGCCACCAGGGAAGCCCGAGAGTATCTTATTTATAAATCTGCTCACTGGTTTTACTGTCTCTCTCTCCCCGTACTGAAAGAGTAGTTGCACAAAAGAAGAAATTACTTCTGTCTATTAATGTCTGTATCCATACAATGTATGTTCTTGAACACATTGAAAGTCATAATAGTTTTAAAGAATGAATACATCCATGAGTGAATGAACATGTTAAATGTCTTACATACATGTTTAATTACTGAAACACCAAAAATTTCCTTCAGTTTGCATAACTGGCTATCAGATTTCTACAAATTTAAGTCACTTTCTTAATATTCTATAAGGGAAAGTTATTTATTTAATTTCTCCATAAAAAATTGACATGGAGCAGCCTCTGTCTTAATTTCAGTTTTCATCAGGATGAGCCCGGTTCTGAGAGCAATGACAAAAACTACAGACTAAGCAGCTGCTTCTGCCAGGGCAAGGGGCCACTGCTGAGATAACAGCACTGTAAGGAACTAGGCAGGAAGTAACAGGCCCCTTTTAACCTCCCCCTGCCTTCAGTTTCCCTTACGCTATTGGAAACCTAACAGGGAATCAGCTGGAAAAGGAAAAGTATAATATTCCGCTTCCCATCCACAGCATCGCAAAGAAGAGTATAGAGGTATAGTTTTGTGGCTGAAATTAGGCTAGCATGTAGAAAAACAAACAAACAAACTGTGTGTCATGGAATCATGTCTTGTACGTTTATAATTCATTCCAGGGTGATTTTTTTTCTAAAACACAGATATGAGTAGGTCAGTCCTCTGCTTACTATCTTTCAGAGGCTTTCCATCTCCTTCGAATAGCTTTCAGGCTACTTAGTATCATAGACATGACCCTTTATGACTTGCCTCCCGGCTTCTCCTCTACCCTTATCTCCTAGTATCCTCCTAGGCTCTGAACTTAAGAAGATTTTGCATGAGTTCTCCTAAGTGGTAAGTTTTCTTGAACATCCGTGTCTTTGCACAGTCCTTTCAAAAATCTGTTCTCCATTCCTCTTTCTCCACTTGGCTACTTCTTACCCATGTTCAGTCAAGTCTTTGCACTTCTTTAAGTCTCACTTTCTATATTTGCTAAATGGGAATGTTAACAGATTCCATTATATAAGGTTGTTAATAAATCAAATAATACATGTAAACCATTAGTACCAACCAATACCTAGCTCACACTGAATGACTATTCGTTCTCAGTATTAGCATTGCCTTTCATAACTCTACCAAAATATACCTTCCCCTCACAAACCCCCTCTAATACTCATGTGTTCATTTTCTTTGTGATCCCATAACACCCCTACCACAACAATAGGCTCTATCACAGTATTAGAGTCCCTGGTTTGTTCTCCTGTCTTTCCTAGTAAACTATAAAATTATTGAAGGTAAGGGCAATACCTTTTATATCTTTAGCATCTGTGCTTACACAATGCACAGCAGATAGTGAGTTTCCAATGACTATCAGTTCAATTAAAAAAATGTTCTTTTATACAAATTTGATTGAATACTAGTTTTACTGATTATTTTGCATAAAGACAATGTTCACACACACACACACACACAAGGTAGATTAATTGCTATTTAGACAACTGCCATAGCAGCTTATTTCACCACAAAAATCCTAGCCATTCTCCAGAAATACTAACTATAAATTATCTATTAAATTTGTCAAAGCAAAGTCCTTATATTTAAAGTATTTAGGAGAAGGTGAAAGTTATTCATATGAGCTGTGAGCTGTGTATTAGCCTAAGTTCCATCATCACATCCCTCAAAGCGGAACCAGAGACAGGGGCTTGTGTAAAGGGTGCTTGTGTAGGGAAGTGACCCTAAGGAACAGGAGTGGGAGATGGAAAAAGTGATGCTGGGGAAGTGTGAAGGCCAACAGAGAATGGCAGACCTGAGCTGTTGTGGACAACTGGGGCTCATTCCTATCGGGGACCCCAGAGGAGTCATGTAAAATGTATCCCACAATCCTTCACCTAAAGGTCAAAAAAGGATAGTATTTATCCACTAGCTTCCATCCCCCACTGGTCAAGGGCAGACTCAGGGACCACTAATGACCTCACACTGCCTGATTTTGAATATTTCAGAATGGCTAAGTGGCTTTCTACAGACATCTCAGTAAGAAGCAACAGGAAACTCCTGGGCTGGAAAGCTAGAGAGATTCTAGGTACAGCCAGGAGTGGTGTTGTCAGTGCACCTGACTGTAGCTGGTTGCCACAGCAACTGCTAGATTAAACAAAAAAAAGTCTGAGAGAACATCACTTGTGTCTTAATCAAGGTGGAATATATGTCTTTAAAAAATTTGCTACATTCACAAACTGCTTAAAATATACCATTTAAAGAACTTACAAATAACTGCTTTTCATGCAGAAATCTAGAAACATTTGATTATTTAATCTTATTTCTAATTGGATGGTATCCTAACAATGTAAGGAGAAGTACAAAAGCATTTTGAGGAATTTTTGATAGATGGAAAACCTTCATGTGGGAATCTGAAGCATTATCCTACTGATGTTCTGTTTTTAACTGAGAATTTAAATTTCTCAGACTTCTTTTAAAAACAAGCTACTCCTTGTGGCAGAAGTTCAGTTGAATGTTCTATAAGTGCCATTACTGAAGAAATGAAAAACTGAGGGGAGGCAAAGAGATAGGGATCAGGGCCAGGTATAAAAGTACTTTCAAATATATAATGTTCTGGCTCTTCAGTTGTGTGATGGGTTTAGAGGTATTAACTTTTGTTTCATAACATAATTATATTATATACAGTTTGCATTTGAATAAAATGTTATGTAGTAAATTTTAAAATAAATATGCCCATATTACATTTGAAGAAAATACTCCAACCATAAGCCTTTACAAGAGGCACATCTTAAATATAAATACACAGAAAAGGTTGAGAGATGGAGATATACAACAAGGAAACACTCATCAAAAGAAAGGAAAAAAAAAAAAAGGACAGTGATTCAAAAGCTTAGTGTAATTTCAGCAGCCTCTTGATGCTGAGAATACAAATATTGGACTTCAGAGCCTGCCAAGGAGGAGGGGCCTCAGGGTTTCCTCTGAGATCCAACAACCTTGAATCAGCTAAATCTTTGGTCATGTCAAGGGGATCTGCCTGAACTATACCTTCCATGGAATAGAAAAATAAAATTAATAGTGATCTAGAACCCTGCAGAGTGCCACTGGTAGGACTCCACACCCCAGGCATGTGTAACACAAATATATAAGGTTAATTACTGCTGAAAACAAGCTCACAAACAAAAATGGTAAAGTGCCTGAAATTCATTTCCTTGGCTATTTCAAAGAGATAAAGGAAGAAATGTAAGCAAGCAGGATATTATGAAAAATGAACAGGTCTTTTAATAAATAAACAATTAGAGAAATGAAAAACATAGTTATCGAAAGAAAAATATCATTGAATGGGATAAATAGTAGTCTAGAAAGACAAGGAGAGAGGTCCTGTGAACAAGTTCCCTGCACTAAGTGCATACAGAGGGGTAATGGCAGGGATCTGAGAAGGGACTGAGCAGACTTTGCCTTGAAGTCTCCACAGCACCCAGTGTGTGGAGACGGAGGGGCACGGCTTTCTTCCTTGTGCTAGTCTGGACGAAGGTGGGTTTAGTTGAAAGGCATCCTCTCTTCAGGCCTGGCTACCCTCTTCCCGTTCCTTTGGCAAGGGAGAATGGGTTTCATTTGGTGTTTCTTTGTCTGCACCTGTTGTTGGTGTTTCTGGGTTGTGGGCTTTGCTAATTCCCAGGCTGTGATGCATAGGAGGCACCAAAAAATCCCAGGGAACTTGTCACTTGATCATTCCTCAAGTCCCAGGGCTAGTCTACCTTTCGGAACTTTTATGAGCAAACCTCAGAGTTGCCTTATGTATTGTGTCCAGGAGTTTTAGCTGTAATCAGAAGGAGCAATAAGGTGGCATGCATTGACTCATTCTTCTCTGGAACTGCAAGCTCTAGAAGCAATTCTTAAAAGCTAACATGATGAGTCAAAGTACATGCTACTTTAATCAGTAGTATAGGAGATGGATTACCCCACCACGTACTAACTAGCATTAACACATTAAATTTTTTTTGTTTATGAAGATTTATTGTTTGCAAGAGAACAAAACAATTGAATGAAAAGTGAAGAAAGTTGTTTAAATATTTTATCTTTAAGATCTCAAATAGCAATTAAGATTTATCAATGTTAATTTAGTTTATATTTTTTTCTGCCGGATGTTTAAAAAAAATCTAAATAATGTCAAGTTTTTGTTCAATATTATGAGTTTAAGAATCTATCCACTACCTTACTTATTTTGTTTTGAATTTCCAACTTTTAAAAATGTATACAATTACTACTAATTGTTTTACATAATTATGACTAGATTTATCCTCTTTGCTTTCATTTAATGATTTAACTAATAAAAGAATTTTTTTTGCTATTGCATTTTTTAATTTTTAATTTTCTTATTGAAGTATAGTTGACTTACAATGTTTTAGGCATACAACAAAGTGATTCACTTATACATGTATATATATAAATATGTATTCCTTTTCAGATTCTTTTCCATTATAGGTTATTACAAGATATTGAATGTTGTTCCCTGTGCTATATAGCAGGTCCCTGTTGTTTATCTACGTTACACATAGTAGTGTGTATATGTTAATCTCAAATTCCAAATTTATCCCTCTCCTCCCCTCCCCTTTGGTAACCATAAGTTTTTCTGTCTGTGAATCTATTAGAAAAAAATTTAAACTTTACTTCAAGAATTATTCTTTACTTTTCTCTATAGAAAGAATGCATATGATATGAACTGGCTCAAGTGCACCAGACAAGAAAACATAACTGGCATGTTTAATTAAACAACAATTATAGCTGCCCTTGAGAGAAAAAAAAAGTTATTCAAATGTATTAGGGAGAATTCAAAGGAAACATGTAACAAATTAAAAAGCTACTGGTAGATGTATTACTCTGGGAAACCTAGATGATAAACTTCTATGTCTTCGAGTAATTTTAATCTTTATTATTTTATAAGATATTTTCCCCAAGCTTATCCAACCTAAGGTATAGTATAACTAGTCCCACATCCAAGGTTATTCTTAAACTTCTGAGTTTATCTATCCAATATGCACATGCTACAGGGAGAGCAGAGGGAAACATTAACATTAAGCAGTGTGCCTAACACTGATCTGTTTTTTGTGGAGAAACATCCCCATGCCATTTAAAAATTTCCATTAAATGAAAAATCATGCGTTTTGGAACTGTTAATAGAACATATCTACATCATCTTCTTATAATAATGCCTAAGATGCTGGCTCTCATCTTCTTATTCCCTGTTTACCATTTTGCTTTAAGATCATTGCTGCCAGTGGTTCTATTACACGGAGAGGCTGCCTTTCCCCCTGGCAAGAAAAACTCATTGAAGAAATTTCACTCAGGAGACAGTATACTCTTGCCTCTTGCCTTCTGAAATGGCCCACACTCTGTCTGTGGAGTGTGTCTCTATCTAAATAATCTGATTCTTACCTATAACTTCACCCCCGAACTCTTTGGCGATGAAGAAAGAATCTTAAATTCACCAGGAAGAGCTATGCAGTTTTGTAAATAAGGATTTAAGTTGATTTTTCTATTTTCAGTACTAAGTCTCCTCAGTTCTTTGTCTAGTACCTCAGTTCTTTGTCTCCAAGATGTTAAGGAGGATGATGAAGCAAATCAATTTTTACTTCCCTTTGTGGGTGCTTTATAATGTAGCTGACAATGTACTCTCTTCACGTGAGACCTTCAAGATGGCAGAGGAGTAAGACGTGGAGATCACCTTCCTCCCCATAAATACATCAAAAATACATCTACGTGTGGAACAACTCCTACAGAACACCTACTGAATGCTGGAAGAAGACCTCAGACTTCCCAAAAGGCAAGAAAATCCACACGTACCTGTGTAGGGCAAAAGAAAAAATGAAAAGTAGAGACAAAAGAATAGGGATGGGACCCACACCTCTGGGATGGAGCTGTGAAGGAGGAAACGTTTCCACACACTAGGAGCCCCTTCACTGGCAGGGGCAGGGGGTGGCAGAGGGGAAGCTTCAGAGCCATGGAGGAGAGCACAGCAACAGGGGTGCAGAAGGCAAAGCAGAGAGATTCCCACACAAAGGATCGGTGCTGACCGGCACTCACCAGCCTGAGAGGTCTGTCTGCTCACCCGCCGAGGCAGATGGGGGCTGGGAGCTGAGGTTCGGGCTTTGGAGGTCAGACCCCAGAGAGAGGACTGGGGTTGGCTGCATGAACACAGCCTATGGGTGCTAGTGCACCACAGCTAGCCGACAGGGAGTCCGGGAAAAAGTCTGCAACTACCAGAGAGACAAGAGACCATTGTTCCAGGGTGCGAGAGGACAGGAGATTCCATCCCAGTGTGCCCACAGAGGGCAGAGCACTGCCTAAGCGAGCTCCAGAGACAGGCGCCAGCGTCGACTATCAGTTCGGACCCCAGAGATGGTCATGAACCGCTAACGCTGTGGCCACTGCCACCAAGAATCCTGTGTGCAAGTGCAGGTCACTATCCACACCCGCCCCCCCACCCCCAGGAGCCTGTGCAGCACGCCACTGCCAGGGTCCTGTGATCCAGGGACAACTTCCCCAGGAGAAGACGCGGCATGCCTCAGGCTGTTGCAACATCAAGCCAGCATCTGCTGCCTCAGGCTTCCTCTGCATTCCAATTATGACTACCGTACCCCTCCCTCCCCCTGGCCTGAGTGAGCAAGAGAGCCCTAAACAGCTGCTGCTTTAACCCCCACCTGTCTGGGTGGGGAAGAGACTCCTGAGGGCGGCCTACACACAGAGGCGGGGCCAAAACCAAACTGATCCCCAGGCACTGTGTGAACAAACAAGAGAAAGGGAAATTTCTCCCTGCAGCCTCAAGAGCAACAGATTAAATCCCCACAATCAACTTGATAAACCCTGCACCTGAAGAATACCTGAAGAGACAACGAATGTTTCCAAAATTGAGGGAGTGGACTTCAGCAGCAACTGTAGACTTGGGGTTTGCTTTCTGCATCTAATTTGTTACTGGTTTTATGTTTATCTTAGTTTAGTATTTCAAGCTTATTATCATTGGTGGATTTGTTTATGATTTGGTTGCTCTCTTCCTTTTTTTAAAAAATATATTTGCTCTCTTCATTTTTTTTTACTATATATATAATTTTTCCTTTTTCTCTTTTTGTGACTGTGTATGTGTATGCTTCTTTGTGTGATTTTGTCTGTACAGGTTTGCTTTTACCATTTGTCCTAGGGTTCTGTCTGTCCGTTTTTATTGGTTTTTTTTTTTTAATCTTTATCTTTATCTTTCTGCCTTTGTTTCTGAGCCATGTGGCTGGCAGGGTCTTGGTGCTATGGCCGGGTGTCGAGTGTGAACCTCTGAGATGGGAGGGCAGAGTCCAGGACATTGGCTCACCAGAAACCTCCTGGCCCCACATAATATCAATTGGCGAGAGCTCTCCCAGAGATCTCTGTCTCAATACTAAGACCCAGCTCCACCCAACGGCCAGCAAGCTCCAGTGCTGGAAGCCCCAAATCAAACAACTACCGACACAGGAACATAACCCCACCCATTAGCAGAGAGGCTGCCTAAAGTCACACTAAGTTCACAGACACCCCAAAACACACCACAAACACAGCCCTGCCCACCAGAAGGACAAGATACAGCCCCACCCACCAGAACACAGGCACCAGTACCCTCAACCATGGAAGCCTACACAAGCCACTGAACCAAATCACCCACAGGGGACAGACACCAAAAATAACAGGAACTATGAACCTGCATCCTCTGAAAAGGAGACCTCAAACATTGTAGTTAAACAAAATGAGAAAACAAAGAAATATGCAGCAGATGAAGGAGCAAGGAAAAACCCACCAGACCAAACAAATGAAGAGGAAATAGGCAGTCTACCTGAAAAAGAATTCAGAGTAATGATAGTAAAGATGATCCAAAATCTCGGAAATAAAATGGAGAAAATACAAGAAACATTTAACAAGGACCTAGAAGAACTAAAGAGCAAACAAAAAATGATGAACAACACAATAAATGAAATTAAAAATACCCTAGAAGGAATCAATGGCAGAATAACTGACGCAGAAGAACAAATAAGTGACCAGGAAGATAAAATAGTGGAAAAAACTGCCACAGAGCAGAATAAAGAAAAAAGAATGAAAAGAATTGAGAACAGCCTCAGAGACCTCTGGGACAACATTAAATGTGCCAACATTTACAGGAGTCCCAGAAGAAGAAGAGAAAAAGAAAGGGACTGAGAAAATATTTGAAGAGATTATAGTTGAAAACTTCCCTAACATGGGAAAGGAAATAGTCAATCAAGTCCAGGAAGTGCAGAGTCCCATACAGGATAAATCCAAGGAGAAACAAGCCAAAACACATATTAATCAAACTATCAAAAATTAAATTCAAAGAAAAAATATTAAAAACAGCAAGGGAAAAGCAACAAATAACATACAAGGGAAACCCCATAAAGTTAACAGCTGATGTTTCAGCAGAAACTCTGCAAGCCAGAAGGGAGTGGCATGACACACTTAAGTGATGAAAGGGAAAAACCTACAACCAAGACTATTCTACCCAGCAAGGATCTCATTCAGATTCGATAGAGAAATTAAAACCTGTACAGACAAGCAAATGCTAAGAGAATTCAGCACCATCAAACAAAATTTGCAACAAATGCTAAAGGAACTTCTCTAGGCAGGAAACACAAGAGAAGGAAAAGACCTACAGTAACAAACCCCAAACTATTAAGAAAATGGTAATACATACCAATAATTACCTTAAATGTAAATGGATTAAATGCTCCAACCAAAAGACACAGACTGACTGAATGGACACAAAAACAAGATCCATATATATGCTGTCTACAAGAGACCCACTTCAGACCTAGGGACACATACAGACTGAATTGGAGGGGGATGGAAAAAGATATTCTATGCAAATGGAAATCAAAAAAAGCTGGAGTAGCAATTCTCATATCAGACAAAAGAGACTTTAAAAGAAAGACTTACATGAGACAAAGAAGGGCACTACATAATGATAAAGGGATCAACCCAAGAAGAAGATGTAACAATGGTAAATATTTATGCACCCAACATAGGAGCACCTCAATACATAAGGCAAACGCTAACAGCCATAAAAGGGGAAATTAAAAGTAACACAATCATAGTAGGGGACTTTAACACCTCACTTTCACCAATGGACAGACCATCCAAAATGAAAATAAATAAGGAAACACAAGCTTTAAATGATACATTAAACAAGATGGACTTAATTCATATTTATAGGACATTCCATCCAAAAACAACAGAATACACTTTCTTCTCAAGTGCTCATGGAACATTCTCCTGTATAGATTATATCTTGGGTCACAAATCAAGCCTTGGTAAATTTTAAAAAATTGAAATCGTACCAAGTATCTTTTCTGACCACAACGCTATGAGACTAGATATCAATTACAGGAAAAAAATCTATAAAAAATACAAACACATGGAGGCTAAACAATACACTACTAAATAACTGAGAGATCACTGAAGAAATCAAAGAGGAAATCAAAAACAAATGACAATGAAAACACGGCGACCTCAAACCTATGGGATGCAGAGAAAGCAGTTCTAAGAGGGAAGTTTATAGCAATACAATACTACCTCAGAAACAAGAAAAATCTCAAATAAACAACCTAACTTACACCTAAAGCAATTAGAGAGAGAAAAGAAAAACAAACCCAAACTTAGCACAAGGAAAGAAATCATAAAGATCAGATCAGAAATAAATGAAAAAGAAATGAAGGAAACAATAGCAAAGATCAATAAAACTAAAAGCTGGTTCTTTGAGAAGATAAACAAATTGATAAACCATTAGCCAGCCTCATCAAGAAAAAAGGGAGAAGACTCAAATCAACAGAATTAGAAATGAAAAAGGAGAAGTAACAACTGACACTGCAGAAATACGAAGGATCATGAAAGATTGCTACAAGCAACTATATGCCAATAAAATGGACAATCTGGAAGAAATGGACAAACACTTAGAAAAGAACAACCTTCCGAGACTGAACCAGGAAGAAACAGAAAATATAAACCGACCAATCACAAGCACTGAAATTGAAACTGTGATTAAAAATCTTCCAACAAACAAAAACCCAGGACCAGATGGCTTCACATGTGAATTCTATCAAACATTTAGAGAAGAGCTAACACCTATCCTTCTCAAACTCCTCAAAATATAGGCAAGGGAGAAACACTCCCAAACTAATTCTATGAGGCCACCATCACCCTCATACCAAAACCAGACAAAGATGTCACAAAAAAGGAAAACTACAGGCCAATATCACTGATGAACATAGATGGAAAAATCCTCAACAAAATACTAGCAAACAGAATCCAGCAGCACATTAAAAGGATCATACACCATGAACAATGAGGTTTATTGCAGGAATGCAAGGATTCTTCAATATATGCAAATCAATCAATGTGATACACCATATTAACAAACTGAAGGGTAAAAATCATAAAATAATCTCAATAGATGCAGAAAAAGCTTTCGACAAAATTCAATACCCATTTATGATAAAAACTCTCCAGAAAGCGGGCATAGAGGGAAACTACCTCAACATAATAAAGGCCATATATGACAAACCCACACCAACATCGTTCTCAGTGGTGAAAAACAGAAACCATTTCCTCTAAGATCAGGAACAAGACAAGGTTGCCCACTCTCACTGCTATTATTCAACACAGTTTTGGAAGTTTTAGCCACAGCAATCAGAGAAGAAAAAGAAATGAAAGGAATCCAAATAGGAAAAGAAGAAATAAAATTGTCACTGTTTGCAGATGACATGATATTAAACACAGAGAAACCTAAAGATGCTACCAGAAAACTGCTAGAGCTAATCAATGAATTTGGTAGAGTAGCAGGATACAAAATTAATGCACAGAAATCTCTTGCATTCTTATACACTAATGACGAAAACTCTGAAACGGAAATTAAGGAAACACTCCCATTTACCATTGCAACAAAAAGAATAAAATACCTAGGAAAAAAAGTACCTAAGGAAACAAAAGACCTGTATGCAGAAAACTATAAGACACTGATGAAAGAAATTAAAGATGATACAAACAGATGGAGAGATATACCATGTTATCGGATTGGAAAAATCAACATTGTGAAAATGCCTATATTGCCAAAAGCAATCTACAGATTCAATGCAATCCCTATCAAGCTACCAATGGCATTTTTCACAGAACTACAACAAAAAATTTTACAATTTGTACAGAAACACAAAAGAACCTGAATAGCCAAAGCCATCTTGAGAAAGAAAAACGAAGCTGGAGGAATCAGGCTCCCTGACTTCAGACTATACTACAAAGCTACAGTAATCAAGACAGTATGGTACTGGCACAAAAAGAGAAATATAGATCAATGGAACAGGATAGAAGTCCAGAGATAAACCCACACACATATGGTCATGTTATCTTTGAAAAAGGAAGCAAGAATATACAATGGAGAAAAGACAGCCTCTTCAATAAGTTGTGCTGGGAAAACTGGACCACTAGATATAAAAGAATGAAATTAGAACACTTCCTAACACCATACACAAAAATAAACTGAAAATGGATTAAAGACCTAAATGTAAGGCCAGATAATATAAAACTCTTAGAGGAAAATATAGGCAGAACACCCAATGACATAAATCACAGCAAGATCCTTTTTGACCCACCTCCTAAAGAAATGGAAATAAAAACAAAAATAAACAAATGGGATCTAATGAAACTTCAAAGCTTTTGCACAGAAAGAAAACCATAAACAAGATGAAAAGACAACCCTCAGAATGGGAGAAAATATTTGCAAACCAATCAGCAGACAAAGGATTAATCTCCAAAATATATAAACATCTCATGCAGGTCAATATCAAAAAAAACAAACAACCCAATCCAAAAATAGGTGCAACACCTAAATATACTTTTCTCCAAAGATATACAGATTGCCAAGAAACACATGAAAGGATGCTCAACATCACTAATCATTAGAGAAATGTAAATCAAAAGCACAATGAGGTATCGCCTCACAGCGGTCAGAATGGCCATCATCAAAAAATCTACAATAAATTCTGGAGAGGGTGTGGAGAAAAGGTAACCTTTTTGTACTGTTGGTGGGAATGTAAATTGATACAGCCACTATGGAGAACAGTTGGAGGTTCCTTAATAAACTAAAAATAGAACTACCATATGACTCCGCAATCCCACTACTGGGCATATACCCTGAGAAAATCATAATTCAAAAAGAGACATGTGCCACAATGTTCATTGCAGCACTATTTACAATAGCCAAGACATGGAAGCAACCTAAGTGTCCATCGACAGATGAATGGATAAAGAAAATGTGGCTCATATATACAATGGAATATTGCTCAGCCATAAAAGGAAACGAAATTGAGTTATTTGTAGTGAGGTGGATGGACCTAGAGTCTGTCATACAGAGTGAAGTAAGTCAGAAAGAGAAAAACAAATACCGTATGCTAACACATATATATGGAATCTAAAAAAAAAAAAAAAAAAAAAAATGGTCAGAAGAATCTAGGGGTAAGATGGGAATAAAGATGCAGACCTACTAGAGAATGGACTTGAGGACACGGGGAGGGGGAAGGGTAAGCGGGGACGAAGTGAAAGAGTAGCATTGACATATACACACTACCAAATGTAAAATAGATAACTAGTGTCAAACAGCTGCATAGCACAGGTAGATCAGCTTGGTGCTTTGTGCTTTTGACCAGCTAGAGGGGTGGGATAGGGAGGGTGGGAGGGAGATTCAAGAGGGAGGGGATATGGGGATATATGTATACATATAACTGATTAACTTTGTTATACAGCAGAAACTAACACAACATTGTAAAACAATTATACTCCAATAAAGATGTTAAAAACAAAAAGAAAAAAAAAATAGAGACAGTATAAGTATTTGCCCATCTAATCATACAATTTGTTCTGGATTTCTATCCAGTGTGTGAGGCCCTTTGGGATGTTTCCTGCCCACCTCACCCACCAGGAAAACTGTTTCTGGAAAAGGCTCTCTTCTGCCAATAAGTAGCAGTATTAAAATATAATATAAAAATCACTGACACTAAACTGAAACTTTTAATCTGCCTTAAATCCTTAGTGAATACTAGCCTAAACCCACAGCAAACTCCTATAATTCTTTACAAAATAGGACAGTTCAAATAAGAGAAGCTCTGTCAAATAATCAGAGAAAGATTTTCTGCCAGTTATTTACTTTTCCTTTTTTAAAACCAACTATATAGGGACTTACCTAAACTATCGAATTTAAACTTCAAAACTAGATCCCAGATGTAAGCAGCTTTTATTCCCATTTTAGAGGAGGGTAAACTAAACTAGAGGGGGTTTAAATAACTTTTCCATGATCATATCTAGTAAATAGCAGAGACAAAATATAAGCCCAGGTCTCCTAACTCTTAGTCTAGTGTTATTTCAACTCTAATTCAGCTTATTTGACTAAAGGAATAATAATCTTAAAACTAGAAGATCCGTAATAGCCAACTTTTACAAGCTACGGATGTAACATTTCTGAATTTCAATATCCTCACGTATTTAAAAAGATAGTAATGCTTACTTTATAGATATTTAAGGAATAATGTTATGGGGAAGGGGAGGGGGAGGAAGGGGAAGGAGGAGGAAGAAGAGGAGGGGGAGGGGGAGGAGAAATTTTTTTTAAAAGATGTGCATGTGTACAAAGGAACAAGGGGAAAAAATTAAAGATTCAGGTATGTTCACTTCTCTGAATATAGTTATTCCCAGCATTCTTCCAGGGCTTTGGCTGCTTGTGGTTTTCCTGTCTCCTTATAATGTTTCCCTTTTTTGATTAAGTAAACTTCAACTGGATTTCTATCACCTGTAATCAGTATAATCTTAAAAAATAAAAAGTATCATTGTAGAATGTGTTAGGCTGAGTAATGGCTCCCAACAATATTCAAGTCCTAATCCATGGAATCTGTGAATGTTACCTTATAAAGGATGTGATTAATTAAGGATTTTGAAATAGGGAGATTCTCCTGGATTAACTAGCAGGGCCTAAATTTCTAAGAGGAAGGCAGAAGGAGTTTTGACTATAGAAGAAGGAAATGTTACAACTGAAGCAAGATGCTGCTGCATCTTGAAGCAGAGGAAGATGGAGGAAGGGGCTATGAGCCAATAAATGCAAGTAATTAGTTTTAGAAGCTGGAAAAGGCAAGGAAATGGATTCTTCCCTAAACCCAGTGTATTGGTCAGTCTTCTCCAGCGAAAAAGCACCAACACGACGCATAGATATAGATAGTGGTAGACATGGAGATACAGAGATAAAAATATAGATACATATGCATATAGATACATAAATATATATGATTTATTATAAGGAAAGAACTCATGCGATTACAGAAACTGACAAGTCCCAAGACTGGGAAGGTGAGTTGACAAGCTGGGGACTCAGGAGAACTGATGGTCTAATTCCAGTCTGAGTCTGAAGGCCTGAAAACCAGGAGAGCCAATGGTGGAGTTTCAGCCCAAAGGCCAGCAGGCTTAAGATCCAGGAAGAGCTGATGTTCAGATCAAATGAAAAGGCAGGAGAAAAGCTGATGTCCCAATCCAAAGGCCATCAGGCAGGAAGATAATTATCTCTCACTCAGGAAAGGGTCAACCTCTTTGCTCTATTTAGGCCATCGACTGTATGGATGAGGCCCACCCACATTATGGAGGTCAATCTGTTTTACTCAGTCTACTGATTTAAACGTTAATCTAATCCAAAACACTCTCACAGAAGCACCCAGAAAAATGTTTGACCAAATATCTGGGCACTCCATGGTGTGAACACAATGAAAGGGATTTTGCACTTCTCACCTCCAGTACAGTCAGAGAATAAATGTGTAGTGATTTAAGCCCCTAAGATAAAAGTAATTTTTTACAATAGCCATAGAAAACTAATTTCATAGAGGATAAAGAGAAATTAAGAAATGGTACCAGAAGGGACACATAAGGTGGAAAATCCTCATGAAGATACTGAAATTAGAATAAATTAGAAACAATTACCTGAGGACCTTCATCTACCTTGTATGTGGCTAAGAACACAACTAATAACTCCAGCAATCCCACCCTAATTAAAGGGTGTTATGAAAATGTGGTTATAACTTCCTTGGCACTTTCTACCCCACTTCCCAATTAGCCATGAGCACTAGACAAAGTTCTTAGTGGTAAAGTTTTCATGAATGAAATCATGCTACAAGAACAGGTGGTGTTGAAGAAACAAACAGATAACTTACGGACAAATTAACTGCATAACATTGAATACTAGGAATTTGGAGTCTGATTATTGTTGACTTAGAGCACTGATTGGTGACATTCCCACTGATACTGACCCAACAAAAATAGAATGTTGCTTTGATTGCCAATTTGGGTCTTCAAACTTAAACTTCAAACATGCATAGTTCAGGCAATGTGCTATATTCAGCCTACATGTCTTGGTAGTCACACTGGCTTGAATTGCCCATGCTTTCTACTTCTAGATAAGATAGAGGGAGGTTTGAGGATATTTGAAACAATGCAAGGAGCTCAGTGACTGTGTTGTGAGGACACCCAAGATGACCTCTGTAAGCTGTATTTAATTCCAGGAATGTGCAAAATGAAAGGATGTAAAGAGAAGGAACAGAAACAAGGTGGTAGAAAGCCCTGAAGATAAGGATACATTTGAACTCTCAGTGTATACATCAACTCTCTCAATGCCCATATTTTGTCACAGAGCCTCTGCCATGGATGCAGTTTTCTTACAGGAAATACCCTGAAAGTGTTCAAGGAGGGCAAAGTTAACAGATGGAATTTTTTAGTATCTAGAGCAGGGTTCAGCTAAGGTTGATTAAGCTGTTTCTTTTTTTTTTTACTTAATGCTTGATATGTCAACCAAAGGCTGTATTCAATTCCTCGGTGACTTGCTCTGCTAGCTCAGGCATTAGGCCAATTTCCTCAGATAGAACAAACCTCTCTTTCACCCACATGTTTGCTCAAGAGTTGACTGCATTGGTTTTACATGAGTGAAATGTTTGTTGCACTCTATTTATATTTTGTGGCAAGTTGCCTTTTCAAAATGTGTTTTGTTTAATACTGGATCTCAGGACATGACTGAAGCACATTTTTTGTGCCCTACTGACCAGAAATAAGAAATTATTTAAGAGGGAGACGCAAGAGGGAGGAGATATGGGGATATATGTATATGTATAGCTGATTCACTTTGTTACAAAGCAGAAACTAATACACCATTGTAAAGCAATTATACTCCAAAAAGATGTTAAAAAAAAAAAGAATTTATTTAAGTACTCAAATGTCCATGCTATTTTAAGAGGAACATCATATCTGGCTTACTGAGGTGGTTTGTAGAAAATTTGGACTCTCTATTGTTATTTTTTTCACATATCTTAAGGGCAGGATGGATCATTTTTACAACTGAGTGAAAAATATGTCATGAAATTTCTTGTATTTAGCATACATTGTGCCTTCTAAGGGATATCATTAATTGAATACTTAGAGGTTCTGGAATTAAATCAAATGTCATTATACTTTTTCAGGACTTTCTTAGGACTAGCATTTGAATTTTGTGAAATAAGGTATCGTATATCTTAATTGAACCTAACTAAAATCTAGTCTAAGACTCTTTTTTTTTTTTCCCCCCTGAAGAGGAGCGTTTTTTTTTAAACATGAAAGAATTATTCTAAGATAAAGGAAGAAAAAAAGTTGACACAGATGATAACTGCTAGAGTGTGTGAATTTACACATGGATGACCACCAAGTATACACACTGGAGTCACCTAGACAGTTCTGATGCTCACTGGGTGTTGACCTGTGGGAATGAATGGCAGTAGTCCATCAACCATGAGGCTTTCACATGAGCAGCCTCAACCGGCACTTTGGGGAACTCCCACTTGTCCTGGTACTTATATGCTAACCAAGACTCTTAATTTTGAGAGAGTTGGCAAAAGGATGTAGAAGAATTAATTAGTAATCAATTAGTAATGCTATGATAGAATCATAAAATGAAATGACTTCTATGGAAGGAACAGTACTTTGGGATTGAGAACATGTGGCAAATTTAATTCTCTGCTCTCCTCTAGGGCCATGGAAATGTTGGTAGAATTAGTGAGTAAATTGCAGCAGCCACAAAGCAATCACTGTAACTGAAGATTTTATTGACAAGAGGAAAGCTGATACTTTACATGATGATTGGTTTTCTAATTAGGAAGGAAACCATACTGAAAGACACTGGCTCACAAAATTAAAGGACAATCTTAAGAGTCCAGAGCATATTAGAAAACAATTTAAGTTACTTTTAAAATGTATTTCAAACATGCACTGAGAGCTTGAACATGGATGAAAATAAGAATTAATTTATCATCCAAAGACCATTTGTGAAGAGTTTGAGACTATTGCCTAAACTGATGGTGGCAACTTAGAAAAAAATGCCTTTTTAAAAAGTTTGCTCCAATTTTGGGGTAATACGGTGAAAATGATTCACATACATGTAAAAATAAATTGAAAGTATTGTAAACATATTTATCGAATTTTAATTATGAGTATAAATTTTTAAATGCATTTACCTAAAAAACTTTTAAATGAAAGTTTGAATATAATCAAAAAAAGTGCCTGTTTCACCTAAACCCTGATACTAATAAAGTAGTTTGACTGGCATACAAATGTGAAAGAAGAATTTGAATAATAATCAAACATCTTTCATCCATGAACATTATCACCAGCAAAGTATATAACCATAATCAATAATGGTTATAGAAAGAGTGCACTGTAAATCAAAGTGTAAAAGTGCTTCTAATTTCAATCAATGCTTCCAAAAGTAATACAGGCAGCATTTTCATTAACCTAAGTGATCTGCAGAAAAATAGTTTTAATTTCCATTTAATATTCTTTACCATGTCTATGACCTTCAAACATGTAAACAGTAAAAGATGAAACATAAAATATGTTATGAGAGAAAATTGTATCCTATTACTCGTTGACATAATTTCAATTGTTAAAAGATCTATAATACATCCAACTATTTTTTTAAAAAAAACTTTCATCAACCTAATCGGCATAACCTCATGTCCAGTGACATCTTCTCTGTATCCTCCCTTCCCCAACCCTGCCTTTATAACACACACTCTGATATCCATTTGGGAAATACAGATTTTATTTCCAAAAGGGAAAGAGACAGTTTGTTTCTTGTGAAATAGAAAATTGACAGGAAAACATGGACACATAGGTAACAAGTATTATTCAACATAAATCTGTTCCTCTTCTATTCTGTCATTACAGCTAATCATCTTTTTGAGTAATTTATTTTAGTGTCCAAACGTATTTATTACTTTTGTTAGGAGTGTTAATGACACTGTGTGGTTTTTTAAAGAAAATGTCCATACATTTTTAGAAATGCAAAGTTTGTCAGAATATCATTGAGAAGAAGAGGATCTGTGAATTCAGGGACGGGAAATGCCAACATTGGTTGAAAGAACACACCAAAAGACTTTCAGTTAATCAAATGTGTATGTAGAATCTACTTTGGGGCTAGAACTGTACAATGCAAAGATTGACCCTCACTGTAAACTATGGACTTTAGTTAATAATAATTTATTAATATTGGTTGATTGTGAAAAAATATACCACTCTAATGCAAGATGTTAATAATAAGGAAAACTGTGTGGATGGGGGGAAGGCAAAGGGAGAGTCTGTCCTATCTGCTCAATTTTTCTAAAAAGCTAAAACTTTTCTAAAAAATAAAGACAGTGTGTAACAAATTGACATTAGTATTATAGTCATGTCACTTTCACTTTTGCTCTTAAAAATATATATTTTCAGTTCATTTTTTTAAAAAAATAAATTTATATTTATTTACTTTTGGCTGTGCTGGGTCTTCGTTTCTGTGCGAGGGCTTTCTCTAGTTGCGGCGAGCAGGGCCCACTCTTCATCGCGGTGCGCGCGCGGTGCGCGGGCCTCTCACCATCGCAGCCTCCCGCTGCGGAGTACAGGCTCCAGACGCGCAGGCTCAGTAGTTGTGGCTCACCGGCCCAGTCGCCCCGCGGCATGTGGGATCTTCCCGGACCAGGGCTCGAACCCGTGTCCCCTGCATTGGCAGGTGGATTCTCAACCACTGTGCCACCAGGGAAGCCCTTCAGTTCATTTTTGTTTTTTTTAACATTTTTATTGGGGTATAATTGCTTTACAATGGTGTGTTAGTTTCTGCTTTATACCTTCAGTTCATTTTTGTTATTCTTAAGTCACCTGTCTTTTTCATCAGATCCATTAAAATCTGATGGGAGATTTTTTTTTTTTTTTTTTTTTTGGTTTTTGGTGTTCTGTAATTTCACTCTTATTTGTCTAGGATGGATTTATTTTTATTTGTCCTGTTTAATATTTTGGAATTCGGGAATTTAAGAATTAATGTCTCTCACCTCATCTTGATATTCTTGACAATTTCTTCTTGAATACTCCTTGGTCTCCACTGCCTCCTTCTGGAACTCCAATGGACCTATCTTTAAACTTGTTATTCTGTCCACTATGTCTCAATCTTCTTTCATATTTTATCTTTTTGTCTTTAACATCTATCCTGGGTAATTCAGATCTATCTTCTGGATTATAAATTCTTTCTTCATCAGTGTTTAATCTGATGTTTAACATATCCACTGAGCTTGTGTTTTAATTATTATACTTTTCGAATTTTTCTTTTTTTATCAAACACCACTGGTCAATTTTCATAATGAAACATTTGCTTCTTCTTACATATCATCTTTCACATCTTTAAAATGGTTAAACCCACTTATTTTATGTTTTGTATTGAACATTCTACTACCTATACATTCTATGGGATTGATCCACTATTTCTGCTGACTTTCAAAGTGGTTTGTTTCCTTGTTATTTATTTGCCTATTTATCTGTAAATTCATACTTGTAATTCTAGCTATGAAAACTGTTTGAAGATTTTTTTTGGTTACTACTGTTTTTTTTTTTTTTTAGAAAAAAAACTTCTGTTTGCTTCTGCCAAGTGTTCATGATTTTCAATCCATAACTGCTTGAAACTAAATTTTTACTTGAGCTTACACAAGTAATATGTATTTCCTGAAATTTATGTGCTTCCTGACTTTTCTTTAGGAATTATCAGAAAAGCTATTGCCAAGATAGACACACGCCTGCATAATCTGCTGTGGAGGGACAAAATTATTTCCTAGTTTACTCTCTGAGCACATCACTCTCTTGAGGACCTAGCTTTCTGTTGGGTGATGCAGCCTTTCTCTTTCTGAGGCAAAAGGCTTTGTCTCCTGATGAGAAATGAATGAATTTGAATGTGATTCATTAAAATCCTGGTTTGAGGTCACCCAGAAACAGGTCATTTCTGGCCTCTGAGTAGTCTGCTCTATTTTATAATCAGCTTATGTATGAAAAAGATATCCTTTTACAAAACCTGATCAAGTGCTTTTTGATGCTGTACCCAAAACAGCCTGAAGACTATCTACCATAAAATATAAGTTTATATAAGAATAGTCTAGGGCTTCCCTGGTGGCACAGTGGTTGAGAGTCCGCCTGCCGATGCAGGGGACACGGGTTCGTGCCCCAGTCCGGGAAGATCCCACATGCCACGGAGCAGCTGGGCTCGTGAGCCATGGCCGCTGAGCCTGCGCGTCCGGAGCCTGTGCTCCGCAACGGGAGAGACCACAACAGTGAGATGCCTGTGTACCTCAAAAAAAAAAAAAAAAAAAAATCTACAAACAATAAATGCTGGAGACGGTGTGGAGAAAAGGGAACCCTCTTGTTGGTGGGAGAGTAAATTGATACAGCCACTATGGAGAACAGTATGGAGGTTCCTTAAAAATAGAACTACCATATGACTCAGCAATCCCACTACTGGGCATATACCCTGAGAAAACCATAATTCAAAAAGAGTCATGTACCACAATGTCCACTGTGGCACTATATACAATAGCCAGGACATGGAAGCAACCTAAGTGTCCATCGACAGATGAATGGATAAAGAAGATGTGGCACATATATACAATGGAATATTACTCAGCCATAAAAAGAAAATAAATTGAGTTATTTGTAGTGAGGTGGATGGACTTAGAGTCTGTCATACCGAGTGAAGCAAGTCAGAAAGAGAAAAACAAATACTGTATGCTAACACATATAAATGGAATCTAAAAAAAAAAAAATCGTCATGAAGAACCTAGGGGCAAGACAGGAATAAAGACACAGACCTACTAGAGAATGGACTTGAGGATACGGGGAGGGGGAAGGGTAAGCTGGGACAAAGTGAGCGAGTGGCATGGACATATATACACTACCAAATGTAAAATAGATAGCTAGTGGGAAGCAGCTGCATAGCATAGGGAGATCAGCTCGGTGCTCTGTGACCACCTAGAGGGGTGGGATAGCAAGCGTGGGAGGGAAGGAGATGCAGGGGAAGAGATATGGGGACATGTGTATATGTATAACCGATTCACTTTGTTATAAAGCAGAAACTAACACACCACTGTAAAGCAGTTATACTCCAATAGAGACGTTTTAAAATTAATTAATTAATTAATTTTTAAAAATTAAAAATAAATAAATAAAAGACTGTTTTATGAGCAAGTTGTGCAACACGATTTTGCTTTGGCTTTGAACAAGTCCCAATGTCACCTTTACTCTTTTATCAAGAGCTGCATTTTATTTGCCTGAGCAACCATGGAAACCTTGTGTCCATGGGTTTGTACTATAGTGTGTCTTCGTGACTTTCCACTACAGAGGTTGATCACAGTAACTGTAGCATTATACCTAATTTCACAGTACAGCTTTTGTATTATTAGTATAAATGTGTTTTTCCACTCCAGAGTGTGTTCCGCATGGGTTATTTCCTCATTGATGATGGTAGTAATTTAACAGGACTTGAAACTGGATTATTTTCTGTAGGAAGACTGATTTGGGCCAAGATGGTTAAGAGGTGAACACAATGAGAAAAAGCCTTACTGAAGAAAGTGATTAATGTTTAATTGCTAAGAAGTGTCTATTTCTTCAAATATATTATGGATCAACAGTATCACTAAGAAATGTCTATTGCTTTGAATTATTTACATATCAACAATAATTATCTTTAACTATCAACCACTGTTGGGACTTCAGTACCCAGTGTTGTTTTAGGAAAAAATAAAGTCCTAGTGTCTAGTATTCTAATGTTGACTTAAAAATCAAACACTTCTTACTAAACTGATGGGATGCCCAATTTAAACTCGTACTGCTGAGGCCAACTTTCATAAGATTAAATTTAAAACCAAAGAAGTAACCAGGCATGAACTCTCTTTCAGCCTTTCGAATGTGCCTTGCTCTCTCCTTCCATAGTGACTTTATATATAGTTTTCTCTGCTAAAAATAGTCTCCATGCCTCTTCAGTCCTCCTACTATATTATTCTCTAATATCTAGGAAAGTCCTACCTGACCTTCAGATTTCATCTCGTATTCACAGGGGAGGAGTCCCTGACTGTTTAGGACGAACAGCTGTCCTCTCGTGGAACCATGCATTTCTCCTTTTCAGACAGCAATTGTAATTTTACATTGGTTTGAGTGACAACTTGATTAAAGGGTGTCTCTCTTATTGGACCCAAAGTTCCCTGAAAGACATGGATCTATCTCTTCTGGGGTAACTATCATATCCCAGAAGTCAAGCCCAGTGCCTGATGCAGAGTAAGTGCCCAATATATATTTGCTGAATTGATAAACTAATCAATGATTAAATAAACCACCTAGAATCACAGTACAACCATGATTCCTATGCCTCAATTCTTATAACCTTGTTCTTAGAAGCAAAATCAACCATCTTCAACCACAGGGCAGCTACTAATATAAGTAAGCAGTTTGTGCTATCCAGTAGAACATTCTCTGATGATGGAAATGTTCATTTATTTCCAATATCATCCTGCAATGTCCAATACAGTAGTCACTAGATACATATAGCTAATAAGTACTTGAAATGTTGGCTAGGGCAACTGTGGAAGTGAATTTTATACTTTATTTAGTTTTAATTAATTTTAATTTTAATAGCTGTATGTGGCTAGTGGTCATTGCATTGGAAAGCATAGGATGGTTATTAGGTTATAAAGTTGCTTCTCCTTTAGCTGAAAAATCCAGCCAAAGACTCTAGGCATGCTGGTGGGAGATAAAATTTCATGATTAGTTAAGTCAAATAGAAAAATAAAACCACTCTCAACTTTTATAGATAAGACTGAATCTCATCAATAGCAGGAAAGACTCTCAGAAAAAGAAAGTAATAACATAACTCTGTTTTTGAATTTTCATTGTGTCCTCCCTCACCTTAACTGAAGTCAAGCACAGCTCATGAGGCACTATCCCTGCCCTTTTACAGCTTTTTCACTTCCCACCCATCTTCCAAAATGCTGTTCCGACCTCACACCAGGGGAAGTGAACTTCCTCTGGTAATTCCAACACACAATGAACTCTCACTTCCTAATTTGCCTTGCATTTCCTGGGATGTTCAGAAAGCCCTTTCTTTCATTATTATATGTTTTATTTAAGGCAGCTGGGAAAGAACTCTTAAATTAGATTAACCTTTTGGGTTAATAGGCTTCTTCTTATTCATAACTAACACAATGAAGAAAGAGTTAGCTCAATAACTTGAAAGGATTATTGCACTTCTGAGAAAGCCTAACCAGTACACTGGTTGTTATTTACCCTCTAGGAGGAATTGGCCACAGATGTGATTTCAAATGAACAAGGATATATTTAATTTTATTTTCACCTTTGGCCTGTCTGAAATATGTTCACACTACTGACCACATCTTCCTTGCTTAAAATTCACTCTTCTATTGGCTTCTGTGACATACTTGACCTTACTTTCTTCCCCACTTCTCTGCAATTCTCTATTTCCTTTGCTTGATATCTAGCTCCTCTTTTCTGCTAACAAATTTGAGGCACTGACCCCAGGTGCATTTCTCTGCATCGGTCCTCATTCTGCTCTTTCCTTTAAATGCTTCTCCCAGATAGCACATTCTGCACATATTTTCTATCGCTATCAAATTTTATCACATCATGTCTAAACTCCAGTAATCTCCAGACCATGGAAATTCCCTGAGTATAATATTAGTCCCTGTCTAATTCATCCCAATATTGTCCCAGCATTGTCTTCTGTAAGCGCTATACTTATCAGGTCACTTCACTGCTGAAGTAGTGACAGTCATTTCTTAATATCTGGAATCCCAGGTTCCAAGTCCACTATGTGACTTTTGAGACCTTCTAACCTTTATCCACACTCCCTGAGGAGCCAATCATAACTGCTGCTGCTGCTGTTTATTATGAATCATCTGTTCACGCTAGATGATTTTTTCTATAAACAATAAGCACACCATACTAGTTGCTTCACTACCAAGCCTTTCCACATGCTCAGTCTCCTCATACGTCTGTATTCCTCTGTATAGCCTGCCTACCTCATTCCTCAAGGTCATGCTTGGCTTATGTTCTACACATAAGATTTTTCTAATTACTTGAAATTCCAGGATATTTTTCTACCTCAGCAATTCAAAATCAAATGTCCTTAGGGACAATGCACATCAGAGTGAAATGGGCAACATAATTTAAATAAAAGCATACTTTTGTATACTGAGCATGGAAGACTATAATTTCTCCCTGGAAACTGGCTCTCATTTTAATCTAAAACACAAGGATCTGCCAAATTCTTATATTTTTTTCCCTCGCTTTTACTGGAGACACACATAGAGGAACCACTTTGCTCTATATAAGAGAAACAGCAGCACAGTCGTGATGATCAAAAGCCATTTATATTCAGCCCTGGTGTCAGAAAGGCAATAGGGATTGGTGGAGACTGTGGCAACATGAGAAGCAATGCTTAGTCTAAAGGGCACCTCACTTAATTAGCATCAGCTAGTTACCATGGGAAAATATGGATATAGTGTGGTAGGTAATATTTTCAGGAAAATCTAGGAATCCTATCACCATGCAGAATAAACCAAAAGTAGCTGTGCATGAGAGGTAATCTTCTTACACTAATTTGCCTTCTCTCTTGATACTCATAGTCAGGATGCATTTAAATACTACGTAATACTATTTGACATTATAACCTAGTTGCTACTTATGTTAGATCTCCCTTCACAAATAGATCCTAAGGTCCTTGAGAACACAGCTCATGGTTTGTACATGTTTTTAATCTCCCTCAGTGTGTGGCACAGTGCCAGGCCCATGAAAATCAAAGTGACACTGTGATTTATTAGCTGTTTATTTTTACCTTGGCTTGCGCCAAAATATAACCTTAGATGAAATCACAACCTTTCTATATCTATTTCATATCGATAATAAGAAAAATGTATATGAATGGTACATTATATATGCTCAATATTACTGAATGAATGATATTCATCAGATTAAACAGATTTATGAGTTATTATGAGACAAAGGTGTTAGAGTGGTTTTTTAAACTTCAAAAGCTATTTTCATACCATCATTGGTGAGATACTAAGTCACTCCCTAGTTAATGTTTGGGACCAGCCAAATGACTAGGATTTGGTAATTAAAATAAGAACCATACTGTATTGGATCTAACTAAAATGCTCTGTCATAGAAGTATAGATCTGAAATAATGATAGTCACAGCAAACAAATGTGTATCTCAAGTGAAAGAGAGAAGCAGGAAAAACTGCTCAAGATGTTAAAGAAAGAAGCATATATAACGTCCCTATATATAGCCTCTATGTTATATACTTTCTATAGTACTCATAGGTCTTCCTTTTTTTTAAGATTCATTTATTCATTTTATATTTTATTATTGCTGCGTTGGGTCTTTGTTGCTGCACATGGGCTTTCCCTAGTTGCGGTGAGCAGGGGCTACTCTTTGTTGCAGTGTGTGGACTTCACATCGCGGTGGCTTCTCTTGTTGCAGAGCACGGGCTCTAAGCACGCGGGCTTCAGTAGTTGTGGCACGTGGGCTTCAGTAGTTGTGGCTCACGGGCTTCAGTAGTTGTGGCTCGCGGACTCTAGAGCGCAGGCTCAGTAGTTGTGGCGCAGGGGCTTAGTTGCTACGCGGCATGTGGGATCTTCCCGGACCACGGCTTGAACCCGTGTCCCCTGCATTGGCAGGTGGATTCTTAACCACTGCGCCACCAGGGAAGTCCTCATAGGTATTCTTAAAACTACTCTGAATACCGGAAGAGTAAAAATAAAAAAAGGAAGCCTCAGAAAATCTTTTGATCTTTTCAACTTTTTCCCTGTCAAGTCTATAAAAATTAACTTTGCAGTATCTGGGATGAGTCCTTATTTATTACAGGCTTAGATACCACTGGGAAAAAAATTAAAATAGTATGGGGCTTAACTGTGGACATTTTATACTTTAGAGCATATTTACAATTATAAAAATGGGCTGCCATTTACTAAATGTCAAAAATAGTCCACCTCCAACTGGGCTCAGTTTGACACTTAAAACTGCCAAAAACTTATCAGTCATAAAAATACCTAATTATAATAGGCAGCACTTGATAGGTTAATGTATGTTGACTAGTTTATTATGCCCACCCCTTCTTGGGACTCTTTGTATGTGTTAATGTTTGTTGTATTTCAAAATGAAGACTCGTTTTATTTCCATTACCTACAGGAAACTTTTCAGAGATGCCTGATTTCCCACGAGATTTATGTTCAAATAAATTGAATATACTACACACACTCTAGGTAAAGCTTTCTCATTGTTGACATGTTTTTTTAATGTCAGAAACTCAAATTTTACATTAACATCACAGATGTGGATTTATTAATTTAAATGTATATTGGACATTACTATCTATAAAAATAACTGTTGACTGCCTTGTGAATTTATTAGAATACCTGTGTTAGTGTTCTTGGTCCAAAACTTTGGAAGTTTGCAAAATACATATATGTCTGGGTGGGGTTGTGAGAGGTGTGAGAGTACTTTGGATTTTTATAATGTCCTCCACTTATTTCGTCCTCAATGAGTAGTAAAGGAAAAAACAGTGGTATACAACAGAAAGAAAGAAGAGAGAAAAGTCCAGGTATGCCCCATCCCCACGAATAACCAGGGCACGTGATCAATTTTACTTCCTTGATATTTCTAGAAATCCTGTCTGTCCCTCTCCATTTTTAACAACCCTGCTTCAGTTCTGTCCTCAATTATTGGGCCATAATAACGAACCCTGAAGTGTGGCTTCCTACCTCAATTATATCACTAGTTCCTCTATTATGACAGAATACACCACAATCAACACAATCAATTGATCTATGGTCTATCCATCCATCCATCCATCCATCTATCTATCTATCTATCTATCTAAATATATAGCAAAAACTTGGCCCCAATCTACCTTTATAATTCCTCTCATTTTCCAACTTCCATTTTTGAGTTCTATAATTTCTAAACTCACAGTAGTTACCCCACAGGAACCATGTCATTTCACATATTCATGATTTATTTATTCCAAATACTCTGCCTGAAATTCCATTCCATGTCTTCTTCACCTAAATAACTATTTCCTAATATTCAAAATTCATTATTGGTCAACATCCATCCCAAGTAGCCTGCCCTATCCTTCTTCCCACATTGCACACTCAGACTAGATTAAAGCTATATCTTTGTGTGTCTTTAACACCCTGTGTTTACCCCTGTCGCTTAACTTTCCACACGGCATAAGATCCATGAGGACAGCAACCATGCCTACATCATTCTAGCTATATTCTTGTGCCTAGGGCTGTGCTTTTCATATAGTAAGACTCCAGTAAATGTTTATTGAATGAAATAATGAACAAGTATCATGATACATCTGTTGCTCATGTGAATAAGTGATAAGACCTGTAAGATACTAATTTTGCTACGTTCCCTGTTGATAAGACCTCACCTATCCCTTTACGTATCCCCACCCAGGACCTAATATAGAAACTGGTATTCAGCAGGTGCTTAGTAAATTTGTGTTGAACTGATCTATCCCTTTATTTCTCTCTTTTTTTCTTTTCTTTGTTTTGGGCCGCACCACACAGCTTGCGGGATCTTAGTTCCCCGACCAGGGACCGAACCTGTGCCCCCTGCAGTGGAAGCACAGAATCCTAACCGCTGGAGCACCAGGGAATTCCCTCTTTTTGTTTCTTCAGGCTGAGTTCTGACTCTTTTTCCCCCAACCATTTACCACTCCCATCTCTATTTCTCTCCATGTCTTCTGGCACCCACTTGGAAATAAAGTGAGAGAAGACGACAATCATTGTAGAACCAGATACACTTAACCTCACAGAAAGGGAAGTTGGAATGGAGGACACAAGGACAGGCCCATCTATTTGAGAATACAGCTGAAGGAAAATTGACCTGGGCATTCGACTCCAGGGCAAATGGGCCACACCAGTTATCTAGAAATTCTAGAGAGTTTCCATCAAGACTTGTCCACCTCTTCAATGTCGTATGGTGCTAGGTAAAGAACACCAGTCTCAGAAAGTATTTCCTGTGGACCATGACTTTTCCAGCCTGTCACTCTGTCTCCCTGTTACATTATCAGTGAGGAGGATAGAAGACTGGCCTAGGAAAGAAATATGCCAAAAACAAAGGGAAGGCACGGAGAGTCACAGAAACCCCTACTAATATGATTGGTTTCTTCTTGCAAACTTATGGTTCTCTATCTAGTCCCAATCATAATGAAAACCCATAAAATGAAAGAATTAGGGATTCCTAGTACGTTGTGAGGATGAAATGGCATAATTGCTGCCTACAACATAGCAAATACCCAGGAATGAACTAATCATTATGGTTGTTGTTCATGTATTGAAAGGGGTTTTATACTCAACTCAAGAATAATATAGCATCTCTGACAGTCTCTGCTTAAACATATTCAGGCTCAAAGTCTAGGCTCTGGACCAGAGTTTTTTCAAGAGCAGCACTATCGACATTTTGGGCCAGATAATCCTTTACTGGGGGGCTTTCCTGTGTTTTGGAGGATGTTTGGCAGCATCCCTGGCCTCTACTCACTAGATGTCAGTAACTACATCTTCCACTGAGTAGTGGCAATCACCAAATATCTGCTAGAGGCAACATTTCTTCCAGTTGAGAACACGGGTCTAGGGTACCTTTTTCTTCACTATCATAAACTTCTATTGTTTAAACCATTCTTTCTTTTATTGAACTAAAATATGTTTCTTTGTAATCATGGCCCATAGATACATAGCTATATAGCATATACATGTTACATAGCTATAGAGCATATACATGTCTTTCACAAGTCAGATATTTAAGGATGAGGCTTTACATGCCATGGAAACTAGAACCTTGTGAAATTGGAGTAGCCTGTCGAAGGCTTGTCCTCCCGAAATCACACATAAATGTGCAATAAACATTCACTTTCATACCCAGATCTTTCTGGAGAGCTACAGTAAAGTGACAGTGATAAATTAAAAAGTAATCTAAAACAAACACTGGAAAAGCATTACAAATATATATTAATCATAATCCTTAACTCCCTAAGATAATTTTAAAATTACTGTGAGTTAAAAAGTGAAAGAACTAATATATTAAGTTTATAGAGCTGAAGATGAAGTGAATAATATTAAGCTCCAATTATACTGTATTTTCTTGGTACAGCGAACAGATAAAAGTTTTGAGCCCTGATTTATCGTAGGATGATATTAAAATGGTGCATGAATATCCATTAAGAAAATAACTATTTTTAAAAGAAACCTTTACATCCTATCTCCCAAGGATTTTGTTTTGTTATCTCGTAAGGCAGTATTAAGATTAGTTACTATAGAATACTTTAGATGTGTTAGGAATTATGCTTAGGGCTAGGTTTATTCATATTGTCACAAAACAACCTTATAAGAAGAGTATTATTAATTTCTGTACCAACCAGTATAGGCTGGAATTTACAGTAGTAACAAATAATCTCAAATTTTCGATGTCCATTTTGAGTTGGAAAAGGGCTTCAGAATTATCTTCTTCTTACTTCAGGACACAAGATGATAGGCCTTCTCTATCTGGAACATTGTGATTGTAAGGGAAAGAAAGATTTTGAATTTCACAAGCACTTTTAAAGACTTCCACTCACGTTCCACTGGGCAAAGCAAGTCACCTGGCCACACCTAACTTCAAGGGGCCTGAGAGAAGCTGTGGTTGTATCAGGTGCTCAGAGGAAAAGGACTACAAATATCTAAACATTAATCACCACCACATTATCCCCATTTTAAAGATGAGAAATCTGTCACTAGATGGTTGATTAACCTGGTCACAAACGTAGTATGTTAGAACTGGGATTTGAACCCAGATGTATCAATTTTGCTACATAACAACCACGTCTCTCTCCACTCCCCTCCCCCCAGATAGAATTAATGGCTTAAAATAAAATTTTAAGATGGTTTATCATTTTAAGACTCATGGTCTGTGGGTTGGCCAATTTGGACTAGGCTCATGTGAATGATTCTTTCCATCAGGCTTGGTTATTTTTGTTTAGATCATTCATGTGCTTGTGGTCGGCTGCCATGTCTGTTGGGAGCTGGCTAGTCTAAGACGGTTCAGTTAGGACTGCTCATCTCTATTCCACATGGTATCTCATCCTTTAGCAAGGTAACCCAGGCTTGTTCTCATGGCTATGGTGGCAGAATACTGAAAGAAGGACAGGAAACACGCAAGACTAGTATCCCTAGCTTTGCGTCTGTCACATTCTATTGGCCAAAGCCAATCACAAGGCCAACCAGGTTCAGTGGATGAAGAAATAGATTCTACCTCTTGATGGAAGGGGCTGTGAAAAATGAACTTGCAAAGAACATTGATAAAGGCAGAGGCAATCTGGTTTAAAAGCCTACGTTCTTAACACTATGTTACAGTGCAATGATTGTTTCCTCTAATTCAGTGATATAGTTCAATGGCACTCCCCTGAATCTCTCTTTGTAAAATCTTATGACCTATTCTGTGTTTTTTTAACAGTGCATTTCCTTTTAATTCTTTTACAACACCTACAGAACAATATCAAAGACAAATTAAACAAGCAAGTGGTACACTGCATCTAATTATTTCTCTTCAAAACAGTTGCAAAAATGCACATCTAGTAATTATCCATATGGTGATGCTATTTCAACATTTCAGAACTCTCAACTGGAGCTGAAATATGATAAAAAGCAAGTCAATATCATGTCAAGCAGTGATATTAAATGGGAACTATTAACAAGATACTGAATTGGTGCTGTTAAATTTCCTGGTGCTTCGTAGAAGTAAATGTTGCTAGCTAGAGTTATTCTCCATTTTGAAAAATCAACTCGTCATAAAGTCCTTCTTACTCCTATCTTGTAGAATTAAGAACTATTTCTTCAAAGTCTTTGGTGGGGGAAGCATGGCACCATAATTAAGTTAGGCAGAGTTAGGTTCTGTATCCTAATATCACGATATAATAATTGACTGACTTCAGGTAAGTTATGGAACAACTATGACTCAGTTCCCACATCTGTAAGATGTGGATTATCGGGCTTCCCTGGGGGCACAGTGGTTGAGAGTCTGCCTGCCGATGCAGGGGACACGGGTTCGTGCCCCGGGCCGGGAAGATCCCACATGCCGCGGAGGGGCTGGGCCCGTGAGCCACAGCCGCTGAGCCTGCACATCCGGAGCCTGTGCTCCTCAACGGGAGAGGCCACAACAGTGAGACGCCCGCATACCACAAAAAAAAAAAAAAGAGGATTATCATAGTAGCTATTTCCTATATTTCTTAGAAGGAGAGATAGAACAATGCACAAAGCCTTGCATACAGTAATTGTTCCATAAATGTTTGTTCTGATTGGAGCAGTCTTCTTTCCAGTAAGAATGGTAATCAGGACACATTTAGAAATTTAAGGTAAAAGAGAAAAATTGATGTTTAAACCATGAAACTATTTTCCAGTTCTAAGGAAACTTTGAAAGCCAATGATTTTTAAAATTCATGGAAGTAATTTAGATTAGCCAACTTTCAGGTAATTTCTAGTTTACCTCAAAGTTATATAAATAATAAGAAGAAATCACTTCCATCTCTTGCCCCCATTTTGCCCATTTAACTCAAAGAGAGGATTTTCCTTCCATCATTCCCTTTATTCTGGATAGAATACACACCTGCCCAAAGGACCAATTATCTACAGGTTTTCAGTACTTGACCTTTTCAACGCAGTTAACATTTGAAAGATTTACTCCAAGGATGTAAGTCAACAATGGAGGACTAGGCGGTTCAGAGAAGTCCATGGAATTCAGACAGAAATATATGGAAAACACACCCAAAACAATGAAGACAAAATCAGTGGCAGCAAAAAAACCTAAGAAACATGGAGTCAGAGACTTCAGACTATAAATTTGGGCCCTAGATTCAGAAGGAAAATGGGCCCTGCCCCACAAAGGAAGACAAGTTTTTCAACTGTTCCCTACGTTGCCACCAGCATAAAGGTTTCCCAAGAAGAGGCATTTTCTAAATTCAGGGAAGTGAAGCATGTGATAAATTAATTCTGCCTAATCTCTCTCTCTCTCTCTCTCTCTCCCTCTCTCTCTCCCTCTCTCATAGCTCATTTTCCATTTCCTCCTTGCCTTGTCATATATATATATATATATGATATATATATATATAAATATATGAATGACACAAATCATCTTTCCATTATTCACTATATTCTTCAATAGAGAACTTGTTCACTAACTTTAAAAGTTTATGATAACAATAATAGTTGATACCTTTCTCTTTTTAATTAATAAACTGTGTTTTTAGAGAAGTTTTAGGTTCACAGCAAAATTGAGTGGACAGCACAAAGGGTTCCCATATACACCCTGTCCACACACATGCACAACCTCCCTATCAATATCCCACAGCACAGTGGTTTAGTTTTTTTTTTTTTGAAGTACGCGGGCCTCTCACTGCTGTGGCCTCTCCCGTTGCGGAGCGCAGGCTCCGGACACGCAGGCTCAGCGGCCATGGCTCACAGGCCCAGCTGCTCCGCGGCATGTGGGATCCTCCCAGACCGGGGCACGAACCCGTGTCCCCCGCATCGGCAGGCGGACTCTCAACAACTGTGCCATCAGGGAAGCCCCAGTGGTATAGTTTTTACAACTGATGAACCTACACTGACACATTATCACCTCAAGTCCATAGTTTGCCTTAGGGTTCAATCTTTGTGTTGTACCTTCTTTGAGTTTTGACAAATGTAAAATGGCACATATCCAAGTTATAATATCATACAGAATGTTTCCACTGCCCTAAAAATCCTGTGTTCCACCTTTTCATCTCTCTTTCCCCCATTACCCATGGCAACCAATGATCCTTCTACTGTCTCCATAGTTTAGCTTTTTCCAGAATGTCACATAGTTGTGATAATAAAGTATGTAGACTTTTCAGATTAGCTCCTTTCATTTAGTAATATATATTTGAGTCTCCTTCCTGTTGTTTTCTTTCTTTATTTTTTTATTGGGGGTATAGTTGTTTTACAATGTTGTGTTAGTTTCTACTGTTTTAGAGTGGAAATGAGTTCCCTGTGCTATTCTCATTAGTTATCTGTTTTATACTTATTAGTGTATATATGTTACTCCCAATCTCCCAGTTCATCCCACCCACAGTTTCCCCCTTTGATGTCCATACATTTATTCTCTACATCTGTTCTCTGTTTCTGCTTTGAAACTCTGTTTTTTTCACGGATTAATAGCTTGTTTCTTCTTAGTGCTGAATAATATTCCATTGTTTGGATGTCCCACAGTTTATTTATCCACCTCTTAAGCTTTTTAAATAGCCACATATTATGTAATTTAATCATCCTAATGACCATATTATTCTTACTGAACCAATGAGGGTTAGAGTAAAGAGAAATTAAGTGACATGGCCAAGATCACCTGGATTAAAAAATGGTAGATCTAAGACCTGAACTTATATCTTTATGTCTCCAAATCCTGTCTTCCCTGCTATAAATACATGACAGAATGTTTTACATATGTTTCTTAAAACTGCATTAACCAAAATTAATGAAGATGTTCTTTAACCAGAGTGTTCTTTATGTACCAACTCCCCCACCCTTTTTTTCCTTCAGAGAGTAAGTTTTGATAGAAACAAAAAGCACTATACCCAGGACTACTGTATTATTGTTTAAAAAAATAATGAAAACAACATAGCAACAAATGCATGATTACAATTTCTCTTCTGAGCACATCCAGGGAATAAAGCTCTTCAGATAATCTAAATCATATGCTAACCCTATTTTACACTATGTGTTGTGGAGAAATGTTTGTTAAATTGTCTCAAGACTTCAGACCAGAAAGTCCCCCATCCTTTTCATTCACAGTGAAGATAAAACTCAATTCCAAGTATTTCACTAGTCTTCAGATGTCTAGGTTCTCACTTATGACGCTTAAGAGTCTATAGACCAAATTGGAGGTGAAGAAAACAGAAAAGCACTTGGAAAGATCTGTTTAAAATTTAACAGTAGGCTCTGACACAGATAATGTTTCACTTCTGATGTCTATCCTTTCAAAGCAACTGCCAACTGGTCTTTTTATATCCACTTGAAAATATATCATCCACACTTCATGCTTCAGTTTTACTTGAACAATCATCTGTTTGCCGTTCCAGCAGAAAAATCCCACAGGAGTTTTTAATTCCATGTGTAAATACCTATTTTTAGTATAGAACATTAACGGTAGCTCATACTATGGGTTAAAACCACAGAGAGTTCCTTTAAAGGTTCTTATTTTCACAATAACTATGCTTTTCACAGTAAAATCTATTTCACTTTTCAAAGGGTTGAGAAGCAAGAAAATATTAAATAAGAAATAAATTTCCAACCAGATTTTCTAGAACAAAGAAATGTATAGATGACAGAAAAGTTCTCAGCCATGATTGAATTCCATATACATGTTCTGTTAAATATTTGAAAAAGAGTCCTTAGTTGGTAAAAGCAAATTTTATTTTGAATCAGAAAATTAGTTAAAAGGAGAATGAGGACCCTAAAGAGGGAGTAAAGGAGGAGTAGGTAAATCTTATCTTGGTTCTGTGGCTTAAGTGACTGTAGATGAAGAGAGACAGCAAGTGGCTAGAGAAGGGAAAATCTGGGAGAAAAAATGTACTACATTCCTTTACGTCTCCTTAGAAAGTACTATTTAATTGGAGACAATGCCAGCACATGAAGAGAAACCAGAGTTAGGGGTAATGCAGACCCCTGGTATGGATTCCTCTGTATGTCATGTGCTTTTAGGGTAACACACACATTATGGGCCCAATTTTCCCCTCAGTTATACAGTTGGGCTCCCAAGGATCCTTAGCAAGGCATTAAGGCTCTATAACATCTGTCCAGCCTCATCGTGTACACTCCCCATCACTCACAGCACTACAATGGCCAAGGAAGTGAGGAACATCTTATGTTTACTTCCTCGCTTCTCCAAATATAGCTTCCTAGGAAAAGTTTCAGAGTACTGATTCAAATGATGATAAAAAAGCTTGTCGTGTGTGGCTACACTTCCTGAGGAAAAAATAGGAATTAACATATATCACATACTTTTCCTGCTCAGAATCTCCAGTACAGCCTAAGCTATTTTCATATTTTTACTCCTCTTGAATTTTGGATTCATACTTTTGCCTTCAGATTCTCTAGTATCAGAGGTTGATGGATTTCAGTGAGAATTTTGTTGTCACTACAGTTTGTTTGTTTGGATAAGACCTCACCTAGTTTAAAACTATATCTTGAATTCACATTATTTCTACTGTGACTGATCTAAGTCTAAATATCATCACTTCTCACCTGAATTACTGTAACTGACTCCACATAATTTCTCCACATCCATTCATCTACCACTCCATCCTACTCTAATTCAATCTCAACAGCTTCTTCAGGTCTTTGGAATGTAAATCAGAGGGTAAACAGAATATACATGGAAGGATCAATGGTTCTCTTCTATGCTGAGTGTAAATCCAAAATTTTGATGAGGCTTTGATGGTTCTGTACAAAGATGTGCCCACTATCATCTTGTGCAATCTTGTGCAGGTACCACACTACAGCTACAATGTTCTGCGGACCCAAAAGGGAGAGCTGGTTGGGGAGTTGGGGTATGTCTAGGGAAGGATAAGAGCTGGGCTACTGCAAGCTCATACGATTAGAAAATAGTGCTAGCCTCTGGGGTGATGAATTTAAGAGAAGACACAAGTTCTGGAAAGATAAATTATAAAAAGTCCCCTCTAACACAGCCTAGGTGCATAGAAGCAATCCCTGAAGTGTAAGATATATCCCGTGGGGTGCATGCCCTGGGCTGGAGGTCCTCGGGTAGGGCACTCCTACTCAACAATTTGTGATGTGCCTTCCTCTGAGTTAATGTCCTCCATAATTTCTGTCATCTTCCTCCCACATCCTCATTCTTCACTATGTACATAGTAAAGACTTCCTCAAACTAGAGTGTTTCCCCAGGTTTCCTTAGCATTCATAATATGAGGTCATAAGGTTTTTATATTTTTGTTGTTGTTTAATAACTGTGGCTGCAAGTCACTAGACTAAAAGTTCTAGGAGGCCAAGAGTTCTGCCTTTGTTGTTCAACATGGCATCCCTCTTAGCACAAAAACTGGCCCACAATAGATGCATAATAAATATTTAACAAATAAAGTCATTTGTTTAGGTGCAGTGATTTTCAGCCCTGGCTGCACAACAGAATCACCTAGTAGGCTTTTTAAAAAATCTGATGTCCAGGAGCTGCCTCAGAGAATTAGATTTAAATGGTCAGAAATGAAACCCAGACATAATAGTTATTAAAATTTCCCCAGATGACTATAATTTATGGCTGGCTCTAAGACTCACTGATCTAGTTTAATACTTCTCAAACTTTAAAGTATATAAGTATCACCTGAAGGTCTTGTTAAGCTAAGGAATTTAGTTTACCTGGGGCACAGCAGAAGCTACTGCAGTTGCAACAAGCTCTGCAGGTCCACGGACCACACTTCGAGTACAAAAGGCCACAAGACTGTTACAACCTGATTCTTCTCACTTCCAACCAATCAAATCACACAAAAAGCAAATATCTATGGGTCCCTGGGCTATAATAATACTAAAATAATTGGATTAGTTGGGGAAAAAGGGACTGAAAGAAATTGTCAACAGTTGTGTACTGATATACCAAATAATGTTATTGAACATATATATGTGTGTGTGTATATATATATATACACACACACACACACACACACACACACACACACACATATCTCCTAGAACCTTGTCATTATAAGGTCAGTGATCATGATCACAAAATACTATGTGAACTGGGGGAAGCCATGGTTGTCAGTAACATGATTAACACCTCTTAGAATCAATTATAATCTTCCCATAAACAGACCAATGATGATATGTGGGTTGGCAGATTTTGTTTGACATTTAGCTCCTTGAGAGACTTTTTCCAGTCTTTGGAATCTCTTCTCAAAATTCTATCCCTATCACTAGGATGAGAGAGGGGGAGGAGAGAAAGAAAAGCAAGCTTTGAACCTCAATGCTATTAATCTTCACCTGGGTTTGGATCGTTTGAGCTAGACAATATCGTAGAGCAAAAATTCCATGAAAGAATGGGCAAATTCCACTCTAGCAGTAACAGATTCTGAAAGAGATGCACACAGAACAACAACCTGACTCTATAAAAGATTAACCTCATGCAAAGCTGTCTTTCATATTGTTAGGCTTCTGCAAAAGTTGGGACTATTTTTTTTAATATAGCTGATCCTATTTCCAAGGTTTAAAATGTGACTGGAACATAATAAGCTATTTTATTATATGGAACATATACCACATGTAACAGCTAATGCAAGATTTTTTTTCCTGGTACTTGTGAAAATCTTTATTAAAAACACAGAAATCTACTGATGCTAATACATAAATAAAATCATCATTTATTTCACATTCCAAAACATTAGCCTCGGTATCATATCTAATGTTTTAAAAACTTACAAAGAAGCACATCTGAAGAACTAATCAAATATTAAGAAGAAAGCAAAGGAAAAAACAGCTAAATTTGAGAAAATCATGATGTAATCTTCATTGCTATTGTTCATTTCAAAAAGAAATACTAACGGTAGTGCATAATTCTATCTCATTTTATTAGAGACGTAAGCTATAGAGAATATCTAGACAGAAAACATCTATATTTTATTTAATCAATTCATTGATTTAACAAGTATTTGAGTTCCCTAGTATAGGAAGTTTTACTTATAAATTAGCTGGCCTGATGCATAGCACTGGTAATATACAGCTATGTAACAATTAAAATTCCATTTCCATTTTCCTAAAAAATATGTTTACACATTTATTAAATTAAAAAAATATTCTTTCTTGTTTCTAACAAAATATCAATCTTTTAAATAAATATTCACTGCTTATTGTCTCTTGATGACTTAGACAAATTGGAACATGTACTTGGAAAACTCTCTGGGGGTATTTTTTTTACATTTCCAGCAACATAGATGGACCTAGAGATTATCATACTAAGTGAAGTGAGTCAGAGAAAGACAAATATCATGATATCACTTATATGTGGAATGTAAAAAATGATACAAATGAACTTATTTACAAAACAGAAACAGACTCACGGACATGGAAAACAAATTTATGGTTACCAAAAGGGAAAGGGACGAGGAGAGATAAATTAGGAATTTGGGATTAGCAAAGACAAACTACTATACATAAAACAGAGAAACACAAGGTCCTACTGTATAGCACAGGAAACTATATTCAATATCTTGTAATAAACTATAATGGAAAAGAATCTAAAAAAAATGTATATATTATATCTATATCTATATAATATATATATATCTGAATCACTTTTCTGTGCACCAGAAACTAACACAACATTGTAAATCAACTATACTTCAATTTTAAATAAATCAGTAAATAAATAAAATAAAAGCTGGGGGCGTCTGTAATATCTTCCAGAACTTCATTTAAATTGAATTTTTGTTTTTATATCTATTTATTTATTTATGGCTGCGTTGGGTCTTCGTTGCTGCTCACGGGCTTTTCTCTAGTTGCGGAGAGTGAGGTCTACTCTTCATTGCAGTGCGCGGGCTTCTTATTGCGGTGGCTTCACTTGTTGCGGAGCACAGGCTCTAGGTGCGTGGGCTTCAGTAGTTCTGGCATGCAGTCTCAGTAGTTGTGACTCGTGGGCTCTAGAGCGCAGGCCCAGTAGTCGTGGTGCACGGGCTCAGTTGCTCTGTGGCATGCGGGATCTTCCCGGACCAGGGCTTGAACCTGTGTCCCCTGCATTGGCAGGCGGATTCTTAACCACTGCGCCACCAGGGAAGCCCAAATGGAAATATTTTAAATCAACATTATATTAAAAGGTAAGTTTCATTGCCTGTATGGAAATGTTGACTCAGAAAATGGAATCTAGACTTAAAATTCAAGGCAATAGAGTTTAAAAACAGGCAAGGAAATTCACAAGTAACTTTTCCATAAAACTATCCATTGTTCCAGAGTCTGTCTTCTTTCCACGCTCACAAAATTTTTTATGAGGATCTCGTAAACAAATAACAAACATATGTTTCTTTAATGCACATCTGTGGAAACATTAAAGAGGTAATATGATGTAATGAAGAGAGAAGATTTTGATTTTGTTGTGGTTATTCATGGCTCCAAATTTCTTTGTTTAGTCTTTCTTATTTCTTTGTCCTTTTCCCCTCTTAAACTGTTCAATTCCATCATTCCTACTGTAATGACATTTTCCCCACTGCTTTTCAGTATTCTGGCATTTCCCGTTTCAAGAATGTGATTCTTCCCCTGGAGCATCGATCTGCCACTGATTGGCAGTGTTGGTTGGCTGGCCTGGTTGGCTCTGCACTGGTCACCACAACTCCCTTCAGCCTTTGCCTGAAACGTTACCTTCAGTCAGAATAAGATGGAGGGATTTCCCTGGTGGCGCAGCGGTTAAGAATCCACCTGTCAATGCAGGGGACATGGGTTCGAGCCATGGTCCAGGAAGATCCCACATGCCCCCGGAGCAACTCAGCCCGTGCGCCACAACTACTGAGCCTGAGTGCCAGAACTACTGAAGCCCACGTGCCTAGAGCATGTGCTCCGCAACGAGAAGCCACCGCAATGAGAAGCCTGCACACCGCAATGAAGAGGAGCCCCTGCTCGCCGCAACTAGAGAGAAAGCCCACGTGCAGTGACGAAGACCCAACGCAGCATTAATTAATAAAAAAATAAGATGGAGAGTCTAGATAGACTGAAGTCTAGATAGACTGTTTTTGTCAGGAAATACAAAATGGATTTTCTAATACCTGCTAGAAACTTTCAAGTGGATCACGTTGGAAGGATAGTTTAAAACCTAAATAACAACAATTACTTGGGTAACAGCATAGTGGAAATGCAGATTCCAGCAGTCTGGGCTGGAATCTATTCCATTCCTTCAGGTTGGCCTCATTCCAAAAGGGAACTGTGTCTAATGCTAAATAACATGAGCTCAGGTATCTGAACACTCAGAATTTAAATCCTGACTCCAGCACTAACTCTTTAGGTACCTTGGGCAAATTATTTAATTTCTGTGAGCTCAGAAAATGTGAGCTCATGTAAAATGCTCATGTTAATACTTACCTCAGTATTGTTGTAAAGAGAAAAAAAAAGTGAGGTAATGAGTGAGTTCATAAGTACCTAATAAATGACGGCAATTTTTTATTATTATAGCAAATGAGTGAAAGTTGTCCTTGTATCAAAGAGATTTAGGACATAAATAGAAGGAATTAGGCACAACGCTTTTGCAATATAGAGTTTCTAAATATAAATATTTTGTAAAAATGTATGCCTTTAAAGTCTGTGGAGCAAAGTGAAAAATGAGGTTTCTAAATTCCATGGATATGTATTAAAAATTATATGCACTGATCAATAAAGTGTGAAAGGGCTGAAGAAACAGACTGCATTTTTCTGGGACAGTAATTTTGTTCAATGAATTATTTATAAGAAAAATGAAGCAGAAACAAAAGAAATATGAAAGCATAAGGTTTACCTTATCAGTCAAAATCTTTCAAACAACAGCAATGAAGTTATAATCATTTGCCACATGCTGGGACATCCAGGAACAATGTAACGTTCTGTCACGTAAAAAATGTATCATAATATATAACAGAAATTAATCCCTGGTGAGCTGCTAAGTGTCTGTTGTCAGTTGTCCCTAATTGTGGGTTTTTGTTCTCATAGCAAGGTAAAATTTTTAAATTAGGTAAAAATAGACTTTTAGGGAGAAGATAAATACTTGATTCTTTTAGCATATGTTACATTATAAGCAATAAATGCCTCTACAGAACTATGAACATCTAGGCCTTATTTTGGCTACAAGGAAACTGAAGCCTAGGCAAATAACATAACTTAACAAAACTGACGAGTGGAATGTAAAATGAGAACCCAGGCTTTGTAATTATCAGTCCTTTATCCTTTACACTTCATGCCCTGCTTAATTTACAAGGCAATTGTGAGAAGTAACAACAGGAAAAAACAAAGTCAGACTTCACTTTATGCTGAATTTCATTATCAGAGTAAGCAAGCTTTATTAATCCTAAAATGCATAACTGTTATATGACAATTAGATTCTATCCATGGGAATATCCATGGATAATAATAGCAAATAATTATGAGTACTTACTATGCCCCATGCTATCTTTTTTAAAAATATTTATTTATTTATTTATACAGCAGGCTCTTATTAGTTATGCATTTTATACGTATTAGTGTATATATGTTAATCCCAATCTCCCAAATCAACCCCTGACCCCACCCCCCCACCGCTTTCCCCCTTGGTGTCCATACGTTTGTTCTCTACAACTGTGTCTCTACCTCTGCCTTGCAAACCGGTTCATCAGTACCATTTGTCTAGATTCCACATATATGCATTAATACACGATATTTGTTTATCTCTGACTTACTTCACTCTGTATGACAGTCTCTAGGTCCATCCATATCTCTACAAATGACCAGTTTTGTTCCTTTTTATGGCTGAGTAATATTCCATTGTATGTATGTACCACATCTTCTTTATCCATTCGTCTGTCGATGGGGATTTAGATTGCTTCCATGACCTGGCTATTGTAAATAGTGCTGCAGTGAACATTGGGGTACATGTGTCTTTCTGAATTATGGTTTTCTCTGGGTATATGCCCAGTAGTGGGATTGCTGGGTCATATGGTAATTCTATTTTTAGTTTTTTTAAGGAACCTCCATACTGTTCTCCATAGCAGCTGTATCAATTTACATTCCTAACAACAGTGCAAGAGGGTTCCCTTTTCTCCACACCCTCTCCAGCATTTATTGTTTGTAGATTTTCTATGATGCCCATTCTAACTGGTGTTAGGTGATACCTCACTGTAGTTCTGATTTGCATTTTTCTAATAATTAGTGATGTTGAGCAGCTTTTCATGTGCTTCTTGGCCATCTGTACGTCTTCTTTGGAGAAATGTCTATTTAGGTCTTCTGCCCATTTTTGGATTGCGTTGTTTGTGTTTTTAATATTGAGCTGCATGAGTTGTTTATATATTTTGGAGATTAATCCTTTGTCCGTTGGTTGGTTTGCAAATATTTTCTCCCATTCTGAGGGTTGTCTTTTCGTCTTGTTTATGGTTTCCTTTGCTGTGCAAAAGCTTTGAAGTTTCATTAGGTCCCATTTGTTTATTTTTGTTTTTATTTCCATTTCTCTAGGAGGTGGGTCAAAAAAGATCTTGCTGTAGTTTATGTTAAAGAGTGTTCTTCCTGTGTTTTCCTGTAAGAGTTTTATAGTGTCTGGTCTTACATTTAGGTCTTTAATCCATTTTGAGTTTATTTTTGTGTATGGTGTTAGGGAGTGTTCTAATTTCATTCTTTTACATGTAGCTGTTTCATTTTCCCAGCACAACTTATTGCAGAGGCTAGCTTTTCTCCACTGTATATCCTTGCCTCCTTTGTCATAGATTAGTTGACCATAGGTGCCTCGGTTTATCTCTGGGCTTTCTATCATGTTCCATTAATCTATATTTCTGTTTTTGTGTGAGTACCATACTGTCTTGATTACTGTAGCTTTGTAGTATAGTCTGAAGTCAGGGAGTCTGATTCTGCCAGCTCCGTTTTTTTCCCTCAAGATTGCTTTGTCTATTCAGGGTCTTTTGTGTCTCCATAAAATTTTTAAGATTTTTTGTTATAGTTCTGTAAAAATTGGTAATTTGATAGGGGTTGCATTGAATCTGTAGATTGCTTTGGGTACAATAGTCATTTTCACAATGTTGATTCTTCCAATCCAAAAACATGGTATATATCTCCATCTATTTGTGTCATCTTTGATTTCTTTCATCAGTGTCTTATAGTTTTCTGAGTACAGGTCTTGTACCTCCTTAGGTAGGTTTATTCCTAGGTATTTTATTTTTTTGTTGCAATGGTGAATGGGAATGTTTCTTTAATTTCTCTTTCTGATCTTTTATTGTTAGTATATAGGAATGCAAGAGATATATGTGCATTAATTTTGTACCCTGAAACTTTACCAAATTCATTGATTAGCTTTAGTAGTTTTGTGGTGGCATCTTTAGGATTATCTATGTATAGTATCATGTCATCTGCAAACAGTGACAGTTTTACTTCTTTTCCAATTTGTATTCCTTTTAATTCTTTTTCTTCTCTGATTGCCATGGCTAGGACTTCTAAAACTATGTTGAATAACAGTGGCAAGAGTCAACATCCTTGTCTTGTTCCTGATCTTAGAGGAAATGCTTTCAGTTTTTCAGCACTGAGAATGATGTTTATTGAGGGTTTGTCATATATGGGCTTTATTATGTTGAGGTAGGTTCCCTCTATGCCCACTTTCTGGAGAGTTTTTATCATAAAAGGGTGTTGAATTTTGTAAAAAGCTTTTTGTGCATCTATTGAGATGATCATATGGTTTTTCTCCTTCAATTTGTTAATATGGTGTATCACACTGATTGATTTGCATATATTGCATCATGCTATCTTCTAAATGCTTTATGAATACTAACTCATTTAATTCCTGATAAAGGTATCATTATTATTATTACTCTTAGTTTACAGATGGGGACTCTGAGTCACTGTAAGGTTAAGGCAAAGACATAATCACATCATCAAATAATATCATTTTTTTTCCTTATTGATGGATGCTTATATAAGATCAAAAAATGATTGTAGAAAAGAATAAATGTATTATATTCTTGAGATAAATGTATCTGTTCTTGAGATGAACTGAGAAAATACATATGTCTGGGGTAACATATAGAATAATTATCTATATATGAATATATCATAAGTTCATAGGAAAATTGTAGAATGGAATAAGTCTTGGAACAAATAATATGAATAAGCTTATACAGTAAAATATCTTTCACAGTTGTTAAGGTCTTACGATTTAAGAACAGCTCATATTTCCTTCTTTTCTCACCATACTTCCTCATACTGGGACCAAAGGCAACTCATCCTTGCCTGGTGTTTTTTGGTTATTGATCTATTCTGTGTATCAGTGAAGCACTGAAGCCCAAAATGGCAGAACTTATATTGAGTCATTTCCTCTTAATATCTTTTTCTTGAGGGTTTTTTTTTTTTTTTTCCAATTTAAGGTAACTTTAGAGACCTCCCCTTTCTCTGATAAAGGCACCTTTGATTTGCACTTAGAGCTTTTGGGGCTGGCTGTGTGTCTCTTCACAGGAGAAAAATATCACTTTGTAAGAATTTATTCTGGCAGTGGGACCCTGAATTGCTAGGTTAAGCATTAGTTAGTGAAGAGAAGGTAGACACTTTTTAAATTATTAAAGTACAACTGGTATATCACATCTCTAATGTTTCTAGGGAAGGACTACTGAAGAATTTATCACTTGTAGATTTATTTCTTTACAAAACTTGTCTCCTTTTTACTTATCTTCATGAAAATTTGTGTGGTTCAGTTCCCATAAAAATATCGTTTATGCTAGTTATAATGACAGCAAGAAAGGGTTAGAAAGTTACACTGTGGTAGAGTAAGCTGCCAGTCCTACATAAAACACCTACAAACAGAAACACAAGACACTCTGTTCTCCTCAATGTGTTCATGCTTTCAATGCTTTGAGGGGACGCAACTCTTTTCCTTAGGAAGTATTCAAATATCGTCAGGATGGTTTCACCCATTCCCAGACTGAATCTGCAAAAATAACTTTAAAGATTTTGCATGCTTTTGCGTTTCCTGGGCCCATTTCTCTGTCAATTATAATAAAGTCATTTCCCCTGAATGCTGACCATACTCTGCAAGAATTTAAATCGAGAAGGTATTTTTTGTTTCTGGATGAATTTTATAATGAAACACTACCAGTAGAAATCAGGGAAGGGGCTGTTAATACAAAGATCTTTAACACAAAACAGTGATGACTTTAGAAATAGAGCACATAACAGATGACACATAGTTTTTGTATGTTTGACTGCATGGGTAAAAGAATAAAAAACACCCAAGACAAACTGATAAGAGGAGCAAATATAGGATGGTTATGGGCAAGAGGGACTGTATTCTTCCTTCATTCATTATCTAATGGAAAGTTTGTAACACTGATTTCAAACTGAAATCGCAAACAAAGAGGGAATGTAAATTCCAGGTAAAGAATATAAAATATAATACCAAGAAATTTATTAATTTGACAGCTAGTGAGCAGTGCAAAACACTCCTAGAAGATAGGAGCACGGGCTATCGATTCTCAAACCAAAACCATTACTACAAGGGATAGAAAATGGGACTATGTCCAAGAAATCTTTTTCATTCAAGTTTTTTTTCCCCAAATACTACTGCATCTCTTTTGTCATAAAGCAAAAAGTGCTATGTGAATTTATTTCTGAAAAACATAAATATATTTGCAAATGCCAGAAGAAAATTTTCACAGAATTGATAATAATGTATGTAGGTATGAAATTGTCCTGACCACTACCCTCCCCTTCACCCAAACAAATTCCAAGGCATTGCAAGGTTTGGGTGTCTGGTATCATGAATCCATGCTGCAGGAGCCCTTCAGCTGCTCCCCAATATTCTTGGGGTCAGGACAAAACATCAGAATGGGCCTAAAATGCCCTTGACTCTCATCTTACTTCCCTAATCTTGGGTCTCACCAATCCGAGCATATTGAATAATGTCCTAAAATCTGTGTTATTTTGTTCCTGACTTTTGGGCTTTTGTAATTTTTGTTTGTTTGCTTGAAGAACACTCCAGCCTTCCTTCTTCTTTGCTTAATCTTGTTCAGATTTCCATGATGGTGTCAGTCCCTCTGTCTAGCCTCCTCTGAAGCCCTGCGCTTATACACCTCCATAGCATCCTATCAACCCCCAGTCATATAACTGCTGTGAGTGTATGTTGTTTGTAAACCACCCAGTCTATGGTATTTTTGTATAGCCACCCAAATGAACTAAGATAGTCTTCCTCTGCAGGCTGTAAGGCCTGGGCATGCAATTGTCTTCTGCACCACTGTGTTTCCAGCAGCTTAGCCCAGCACTGCTTCACAGTGGTGCTCAATAAATATTTAATGATTAAATAGATCCACTAACTATATCAGAATTCTAGAATATTACTTTCTTACTACCAAGGTCTGAAGTTGATCTGTGGCTAAGTAGGGGAGGTTGTCTATCTCTTGAACATGGTAGTACAGTTGGAAAGCAAACAATTATTCATGGAGTAATCAGCCCATGCTCTAGCTAACTGGAAACTCTCAGCTAACAAAGAATGGCAAATTACTGAAGAATGTATGTGACCTTATGGACTTTTTCTGCCTGTTCATCTAACCCACTCCATCTTGGAGACTTAGTTCATATTACACCTCTCCTCTAGGAAGTCTGCCTCGACGTCTCTAACAACACGGATCTCCACTTATCTCTTCCACTTTACTGTCTAAGCTACTGGAAGTGTTTATAACAAAGAGCCACAAAGAGTGGTCAAGGTGAATCTGCCAAAGGCCAGTGGTCTGGATGCATGGCTTTGCAGGGAATCCTTTGACTTAATGAGTTCATCTTGGTCCTCAACCATAATGTGATGGTTTTGCAACTCTGTCTGCTCAGGATTCTGAAATTGATTAGTATTAGGAAATGTCTTACTAGTAAGGGATTGAAGTTTATAAATCAAAAAGGCTGTTCATTAATTTATAATGAGAAAGACAAGCACTGAGTGAACCTAGCTGTGATGTTAGTCCAACCAGTGTTTTCTTCCTGTAGACATGAAAATTGTCAAAAGTTTGCTTAGTGAGCCCTGGAATCAGAACAAGGGAACCACAAATATTGAATGGCATCAGGTTTGAAAGAGTTATTTTCTTCTTACATCAGGGCTATAAATACATAGACAATAAAAAACTGAAATATTCTTGAGAGTTTAAAAGAACACCATAAAGATTACACTGGGACAATAGGTGTGAGTATTGTCCAAGGCAAATTAGGACATATGGTTGCTAGGGATATTAAATAACAGGAAGAAGGTGGTATCTTTCTTTCCTAAAGAATGTTCAAATGGCTATAAAGATGTATATAGTCCCTTAGCTTCCAGAAGCCTTCTTTGTGGCAGGGAAGGAAGGCTTCTAGAAGCTAAGGGACTATATACATGCATGCATATATGTGTGTGTGTGTGTGTGTGTGTGTATGTATATATGTTGTATAAGCTACAACTATAGGAACTGACTTCTGCCAGAAACAAGTGAGCTGAGAACCCCAAGCCTCCGATGAGACAACAGCCCTGGTTAACACCTTGACTGCAGCCTACGAGAACCTGAGCAGAGGATCCAGCTAAGCCTTGCTGTGCCCAGACTCCAGATTCATGGAAATGGTGAGCTAGTATATGTGTGTTGTTTTAAGCCACTACACTGGTGGTAATTTGTTACTCAGTAAAAGAAAACTAATACAGGAAGTTTTAACTATTAATTCCTAAAATAGGGTAATATTGAATTCCTGCTAGTGAGCAGTGAGAGTTATATCCTTGAGCGCAAAGGCAAGGTCTTTTTCTTATCTTGTATACTCGAAAGTATCTATCATAATATTGGGTTAGTAGAGCATCTTCTAAAATAAATAGACAGATAAGCAAATAAGTAAGTAAATAAATAATAACTAGCTAGCTAGATAGAATTAATTCATTAATTTACAGTAAGTCATTTTTATTTCCTGTAATATTCTCTACCTAAAGAGAGAGGGTAGAAGACTACTAAAAATATTATCAAACTCTCTTGCATCAAACTCTCTCGCTTAAAGTACACCCTTTCACTCTAATACGTGGCACAGGCCCTGCATGATTTGCTTCTGCTTCCTTCATCAATTTCTTCTACCTCCTGTTTTTTCCGCATGCTCCAACCACACTACATTTCATTCCAATGATAAGCTTTCTTTTTTCTAACGGGAAGAGTATTATTATTCACGCAATAGCCCTTTTGTCAGAATTAAATGAGATTATACATTAAATTAAATCAGAGCAATGTTTAGCTTCTAAAAAGCAAACAATGAACACTAGCTCTTAATAATTTTACTAAGACCTTTGCATATGTTGTTCCTTCGCTCTGCAATGCTTTTCTTGCTGCTTTCTCCCTCTTTACCCAGCTAAGTAGTTGACTCAGCCTTCAGGTTTCAGTTTAAATACATTTATTTTAGAAGTCTTTCCTGACACCACCCACCACTGTCCCTAGATTAGGCCTCCCTGTTACATTGTGCCACAGTTGACTAGATTTTCCTTTCATAGCATTTGTTATAATGCCAAGTAAATGTCCTTTATATGATTTATATGATTAGTAGTGTAAGGTCTGCTTCTTCTACTAAAACCACAAGGTTCGTGAGGGCAAAGACCCTGTCTGCCTTATTTACTATTGTTCCTAATTCCAGTATAGGGTCTGGCACGTAAGATCTGTTCAAAACTATTTGTAAATGGTGAAAGAATTAATAAAGAAAGAAATGATTATAGGAAAAGCATTCACTGAGAAAGAGAGCATCAATGGAATGGACCTTAAATTGTCTTGCTACAACTCTAAGATAAATAAAAATTGAAGAGGGCCAAGCAATGTATTAAATGGAAACATATGTATTTAAATTTGGTGAAATTAATTTTGCCAAAGATACCAGATTAAAACCTTCAAAATATCACATTATAGAAGAATTCAAAGAGTCACTCTAGCTGCAACTATAGTCATTATTTCAGGTATGGTTGGAAAAAAGCCAGAGCTGGCAGTTTCTCCCTCCATCCCTCATGCGTTATTAGGCAAATTTAGCTACTATAATAAACTCCCAAATTTTAGAGGTACGATGGATATTTACTTTGAGTTGTAACAATCAAATGTGGGTGTTTTAGTTAAGTGGCTGTTTTGTAGGCTGAGATTTAGGGATTCCAGTCTCCTCTCATCTTTTAACTCTGCCATCTTCCCCTGGGAGGGAAAAGAACAGGGTGACTATGAGTGAGAGGTTATTATGGACCACACTGGAAATGCAGCGTCTCATTCCTGCTACCATTCTGTGAGTAGCTACTTCAACATGGCGACACCGCAACGGAAAGTAGGCTGGAAATAGTGTTAGGCTGTATCCTCAGGAAGAAAAAGAAGCTGATGTGGTGAGAGCTTAGCCAGTCTCTGCCACGACACGCAAAATGAAAAGTGCATCCTGTCCCCACACCACTCCAAACTTGAGGAGGTTTATACAACTGCAGATGGACTTTTTTTTTTTTATACCAAAGACATATCTGTGACCTTCCAGAATGTAAAAAGATATAGGCATTATGTTATGTCAAAATGACCCCAAATGCCATAAATTAAGCATGATAACATCAACCCTGAATAAGTCAAGCATCAACCTTTCTATTACATAAAAACATTACTAAATTAGGCTTTTCCCCTGTCTATTTTTAACAGAATATTTGGGAATTTGATTATTACAGCCCAGTTATTTCTAAAAATGAGTAACACTTCCACAGGGCACTGCTAAAATGCACCGAGGCATCTTAATTGCCTATGAATATTCAAAACCTCATTATTGTTTGCAGTTTATAATTATCAAATTCCCTTCACAAAAATGTGTAGTGTACAATAAAAAAAGGCAATCCATTTAAAAGTGTTGACATCTGTATTCAACCATTTCATATTAGTTCTTACCTTTTGAGTTTGTATCATTACAATTCATTTTGGGGAGATACTAAGATTGTGGGCATTCTTTCCCCTTCAAAGCGCAGCCTGTTGACTGTGTACATTTCCTGCTTGGAGCATATGATATTTTATATAAGACATTACATGTATAGAACTGACATAAAATAAAGACTGAAAGTTGGATGGTGATAAAGATTTGTGTGCAACAGAAAGCAAAACCAGAAGTTAAGAATATCTTCCCTGGTTTTGGAAGAATCATGATGGTAAAGAGGCGATGGAAACAAATTTCTAATTCTAAGCACTGGAATACCATTGATGGTATTCCAATACCAAGATGAATTTCATTGAAAAAAATCACAATTTTCCCAACAAGTAGACTGACATCTTTATTTGATCATCAAAACAGACCTGGAAGAAAGTCAAAGAAGCTAGACAAGTCCTCCCCCAGTATGAGACAGGTTTTACTTAGATGTCTGTAGACTAATTTTTTCTTTCTATAAATATTTATGGAATTCCTCCACGTGCCAGGAACTTTGTCAGTAGAAGGAGACATATTGACGCATAAAGTAAAAGTAGTATCCTCAAGTAGCTCAGAACCCATGCATCTCTATTTTCATATCCACGTTTTACCAATCTCTATTTTCTTTCCTTTTCTTTCTTTCACCTTCTAATTCCCTTTTAAAAAATGGTCCTTCAGCAAACACTCACTTCATACTCACTATGTGTGAGAGAATGTACTAGGTGATAGTATCTAGCTGCTCACGGTACATTCAGAGAGACAGACACATAAACCTACAATTACAGCACAGTGTGGAAGCTTAGTGATAAAAGCAGGAAAAAAAAAAGAGGATGTTTTAGTTCATGACCCGACCCAACCTTCAGGAAAACCTACTCTGAGAAGTTGACAACTGATTTAAATAATAAACTATCAATTTAAGTTAGTCAGCTAAGCAATAGTAGGTCTGGGAGAGATGGTCCAAAACTCTACGTAAAGGTAAAAGCAAGAAAAAGGCAAGGTGAAGAGAAAGAGCAGGAGTTGTATATGGAACTAAAAGTTTCGATTTCTTGCTGCAATCCAAAGGCTGGAAATTGAGCCCTAACCAGACCACTCGGACTGAAGTGGGAAAGAGATCCTTTGATGGAGAAAGGTGGGTGATATTTGGAAGGCCAATAGTCCACGCCAACATCAGCAACCACTGTGAGGTCTTAAGCTCAGAATTTTTGACAGATCAAGTAGAGCATAATAAAGAGGACTCTAGTGCCATGCTTCTCCAGAGATACAGGGAAAGATATGGAGATAACAGCAGGGTTATCTGATTTTTTTTTTTTCCAAGATGTCTATTAGTGTATCCTCACTCTACTCCCAGCCTCATAAATCCAGAGATTTTGATACATCCTTGAATAGAGAATGGGAAGTAGATGGGGCTCAGCCATATTCATTTTCTTATCATGATTTCCCTCCTCTGCTCCATCACCATTTAAAATCAATGATATAGAGGATTTGAATAATATATTATATATGATTGAGTTCATAAATACACAAAAAGATAATACATAATATTTAACTGTAGTGCTTGCAATGCAATAACACTAAATATTAGCAGCAAAGTTTTAACCACTTGTCAACTACTTGGAAACTGGATAACAATCTGAGACTTATTTGGGTATCAATTTTGATTAAAAAAAACCTGAAAGACAACTAGAGGCTATTTAGAAAATTAAAAGTGAGAGCACAGCATGTTAAGTCACATGGAATGCTTTCAAACCTTTTTTAGAGGCAAATTCACCATATCTGTATACAAAGCCTTGAAGATATGGTACCTTCTCACAGATTTCTGCTGAGTAATAGCATCGATTCCTTCCCTATATTTATTTAAGTTTGAAGTGCCCTAACATTTTTTATTTTTCTCTTAACAAACTTTTATTTATTTATTTATTTTCTTCACATCTTTATTTGGGTATAATTGCTTTACAATGGTGTGTTAGTTTCTGCTTTATAACAAAGTGAATCAGTTATACATATACATATGTTCCCATATCTCTTCCCTCTTGCATCTCCCTCCCTCCCACCCTCCCTATCCCACCCCTCCAGGGGGTCACAAAGCACCGAGCTGATATCCCTGTGCTATGCGACTGCTTCCCACTAGCTATCTACCTTACATTTGGTAGTGTATATATGTCCATGCTTCTCTCTTGCTTTGTCACAGCTCACCCTTCCCCCTCCCCATATCCTCAAGTGTGTTCTCCAGTAGGTCTGTGTCTTTATTCCTGTCTTACCCCTAGGTTCTTCAAGGCATTTTTTTTCTTAGATTCCATATATATGTGTTAGCATACGGTATTTGTCTTTCTCTTTCTGACTTACTTCACTCTGTATGACAGACTCTAGGTCTATTCACCTCATTACAAATAGCTCAATTTCGTTTCTTTTTCTGGCTGAGTAATATTCCATTGTATATATGTGCCACATCTCCTTTATCCATTCATCTGATGATGGGCACTTAGGTTGTTTCCATCTCCAGGCTATTGTAAATAGAGCTGCAATGAACATTTTGGTACATAATTCTTTTTGAATTATGGTTTTCTCAGAGTATTTGCCCAGTAGTGGGATTGCTGGGTCATATGGTAGTTCTATTTGTGATTTTTTAACGAACCTCCATACTGTTCTCCATAGTGGCTGTACAAATTCACATTCGCACCAGCAGTGCAGGAGTGTTCCCTTTTCTCCACACCCTCTCCAGCATTCATTGTTTCTAGATTTTTTGATGATGGCCATTCTGACTGGTGTGAGATGATATCTCATTGTAGTTTTGATTTGCATTTCCCTAATGATTAATGATGTTGAGCATTCTTTCATGTGTTTGTTGGCAGTCTGTATATCTTGTTTGGAGAAATGTCTGTTTAGGTCTTCTGCCCATTTTTGGATTGGGTTGTTTGGTTTTTTGTTATTGAGCTGCATGAGCTGCTTGTAAATTTTGGAAATTAATCCTTTGTCAGTTGCTTCATTTGCAAATATTTTCTCCCATTCTGAGGGTTGTCTTTTGGTCTTGTTTTTGGTTTCCTTTGCTGTGCAAAAGCTTTGAAGTTTCATTAGGTCCCATTTGTTTATTTTTGTTTTTATTTCCATTTCTCTAGGAGATGGGTCAAAAAGGATCTTGCTGTGATTTATGTCATAGAGTGTTCTGCCTATGTTTTCCTCTAAGAGTTTGATAGTTTCTGGCCTTACATTTAGGTCTTTAATCCATTTTGAGCTTATTTTTGTGTATGGTGTTAGGGAGTGATCTAATCTCATACTTTTACATGTACCTGTCCAGTTTTCCCAGCACCACTTATTGAAGAGGCTGTCCTTTCTCCACTGTACATTCCTGCCTCCTTTATCAAAGATATGGTGACCATATGTGCGTGGGTTTATCTCTGGTGCCCTAACATTTAATAGGGAAAGTTAACAGGAAGTACAACTTGAGGGAATAATTTTAAAACATGACATAAAAATAATTATCTTTTACATATAAGGAGTGTTTATAAGTGGATAGAAAAGGGCACACGCTATAATAAAAAAGAGTCACATGACCTTAACAGGTAATTTAAGAGAGATACATGTAGCTAGCAAGCATATTAAAAATCTCAAGTTTATTAGCAAACAAAAAGGATGAAATTTATAACTAGATGTCATTTTTTCTGGTAAGAATTTGAGCTAATACTTATTAAATATTTAATCTATAAGAAGGTGCTGTGTAAAGCTCTACATGTATTAGTACATTTAATATAACCATCTTATAAGGGTGGGTACTATTATTATAATAGTTTTTATAAATGATAAAATTGAGACATACAAAGGCTATGCATTTGTCCTTGGCAGTAGATCTTGAATCAAACTGACAATTATTTAATACACAGCAGAACCTAGTGCTGGAGATGCTATAGCAGAATGGCATGCTTGCAGATACTGCAAGTTTAACTTGGTACAATTTTCCTAAAAAGCAACTTGTCAGCATAAATGAAAAGCTTTAAAGTCCATAAAATCTGGAAAATGCTCCACCTCTATGAATTTGTACTGAAGGAAAAAAGAGATCAGTGATATTTAAGGAAGTTCACAGGAATGTTATGAACAGAGCACAATTTTATAATCAAACATGAAAGGTATTTGGTTACAAATAATATGGTATACCCAGAAAATGAAATCCTGAAAGGTCATTTAAAATAATTAACATAAGGATATGATAAGGTGGGTAAATGGCCATGATATAATGAAATAAATAAAAACGGTATTCAAGGGAGGTGGTTCAAAATGGTAGCATATGGAGATTCTGAACTCATATCCTCTCACAGACACTACAAATCTACAGCTGCATGTGAAGCAATTCCCTCTGGGAAGGACCTGAAAACTAGTTGAACACCTCTTCCACAACAAAGGATAAAGGAGCCACATCGATATGGGTAGGAGATGCAGAGACATGGTCTTGCCAAAAACTCCATCCTTGGCATGGCAACCCACAATTGAGAGGGATTTCAAAATATGAAGCTTCTTCGTGAGGAGTGAGGGGTTTGTGCCCCACATCAGGCACCTCAACTCTTGAGACCTGCATCAGTGGGATGAGTCACCACAATGCCTGGATTTGAAAACCAAAGGGGCTTGTGTCCAGGAGAACCATAGGGCTATAGGGTATGGAGAGTCTGCTCTTAAAGGGCTCATGCAGACACACTTGCCCCAGGACCCAGTGCAAAAGCAACAGTGTGAATAGCAACTAGAACACATGAGAAGGAGATTCATTTGTTAGTGTTATAGCAACTGCTGGAGGAGCATGAATTTGTTGGGATCTTTTCCAGGGACAGAGGCACTGGCAGTTGCCATTTTTACATTCTCCATCTACCTTGCTAGTCCTGGCACTGGAGAGTACCATTTTTGCAATCTCTAGAGCTGATGGGCACATCCATCCCCCATTCTGCTCCTGCAGTCCTACCAAAGTCAGCTGGGCATGCACAGCGCACACAGAGGACACCACTAGAGCACCTGGCTCTGGAGGATAGGGGCGGGGTTGCAATTCTGGGCTCCATGGGTCTGAAACTACTGAAGAGGCACTTCTAGGCACCCTCAACAACCAGGACCTTTCAAGAAAAAATCATGCTGCATAGACAATCACAAAGGCTCTAAGAGACAACAATGGGTGAGAGCATACTTAAATGATAAGGCTCATCTCCTGTCCAAGACCACTCCTTCAAGACTAGGAAAGATAGCTAGATAGCTGTTGCACATAATATGTAAAAATAAACCTAGAGAGGTAAGCAAAATGAGGAAACAAATGAATATGTTCCAGATGAAAGAACAAGATAAAACCCCACAAAAGACCTTAATGAAATAGAAATAAGTAATTTGCCTGATAAAGAGTTCAAAGTAATAGTCATAAAAATTATCTCTGAATTCAGGAGAAGAATGAATGCACATAGCAAGAATTCAACAAGGAGAGAGAAAATATAAGACAGTACCAAACAGAAGTCTCAGAGCTGAAGAAAGCAATAACTGAACTAAAAAATACACTAGAAGGGTTCAACATCAGAATAGATGAAGCAGAGAAAAGGATCAGAGATCAGGAACACAGGTCAGTGGATCTCACCCAAACAGAGCAGCAGAAAGAAAAATGAATTTTAAAAAGTGAAGACAGCTTAAGGGACCTAAGGAAAAACATCAAAAGGAATAACATTTGCATTACTATAGGAGGTTCCAGAAAAAGAAGATAGAGAGAAGGAGGTAGAAGATTTATTTGAATAAATGATGAATGAAAACTTCCCTAACCTGGTGAAGGAAACAGACATTCAGATCCAGGAAGCTCAGAGGGTTCCAAACAAGATGCTCTTAAAGAGACCAACACCATGTCATAGTAAAATCAAAATGTCAAAAGTTAGAGAGAAAATCTTAAAAGCAGCAAGAGCAAACCAACTTGTTACATACAAGGGAATCCCCATAAGACTATCAGCAGAATTCTCAGCAGGAACTTTGCAGACCAGAAGGGAGTGGCATGATATATTCAAAGTGCTGAGAGGAAAAAAACCAAAAAACAAACAAAAACAAACAAAAAAACAACTTTCAACCAAGAATACTCTACATCCAAAATTGAAGAAGTGATAAAAGAGCTTTTCAGGCAAACAAAAGCTCAAGGAGTGAATCACCACTAAACTGGCCTTACTAGAAACGTTAAAGGAGTTTTTTAAGCTGAAAAAAAGGGCATTAATTAGTAAAAAGAAAACATATGAAAGTTAAAAAAAAAACTCACTGGTAAAGGTAGATATATAGTAAAGGTAGTGAACTGATCACTTATAAAGCTAGCATGAAGATTAAAAGATGAAAGCAGTAAATATAACTATAATTACATTAATCAGTTAAGGGATATACAAAATAAAAACACATAAAATGTGACATCAAAAATATAAAATGTGTTGGGGGGAGCAATAATTTAGAGTTTTAGAATGTGTTCAAACTTAATTTACTATCAAAATAAAACAGATTGTTTTTATGTATATATGGAGGCACATATATGTGAGCCTCATGGTAATATAAGATACACAAAAGATAATGAGAAAGGAACCAAGGAGCCTCAGCATAACACTAAAGAAAATCATCAAACCATAAGGAAATAAAGCAAGAGAAAAACAAAAGAACAGAAAGGAGCTACAAAACAGCCAGAAAATATTGAACAAAATAGCAATAAGTACATACCTATAAATAATTACTTTAAAGGTAAATGGGCTAAACTTGCCAATCAAAAGACACAGAATGGCTGAATAGATCAAAAAACAAGACTCATCTACATGCAGCCTACAAGAGACTCACTTCAGATATAAGGACACACATAGACTGAAAGTGAAGGGATAGAAAAAGATGAATCATGTAAATGCAAACCAAAGGAAAGTTAAGGTAGCTAGGCTTATATAAGGCAAAAAACAAAACCCCTGAAAAACTGTAAGAAAATAGAAAGATAGGCATTACCTATGATAAATAGTTCAATCCATCAAAAAGATATAACATTTGGAAACACTTATGTACCCAGCATAGGAGCACCTAGATATATAAAGCAAATATTAACAGCCCTAAAAGGAGAAACTGACAGCAATACAACAACAGTAGGGGATTTAGATGGCCAAAAAGCACATGAAGAGATGCTCAACATCATTAATTATCAGAGAAATACAAATCAAAACCACAATGAGGTATCATCTCACACCGGTGAGAATGGCCACCATCAAAAACTCTGCAAACGATAAATGCTAGAGAGGATGTGGAGAAAAGGGGACCCTCCTACACTGTTAGTGGGAATGTAACTTGGTACAACCACTATGGAGAACAGTATGGAAGTTCCTTAGAAAACTAAAAATAGAACTACCATATGATCCAACAATCCCACCCTTGGGCATGTATCCAGACGAAACCATACTTTGAAAAGATACATGCACCCCAATATTCACTGCAGCAGTATTTACAATAGCCAAGACATGGAAGCAAGCTAAATGTCCATCAACAGAGGAATGGATAAAGAAGATGTGGTACATATATAGAATGGAATATTACTCAACCACAAAAAGAATAAAATAATGCCATTTTCAGCAATATGGATGGACCTAGAGATGATCATACTAAGTGAAGTAAGTCAGCCAGAGAAAGACAAATATCATATGATATCACTCATATGTGGAATCTATTTTTTTTAAAAAAAGATACAAATGAACTTATTTATAAAACAGAAATAGAGGGGAAATGTGGGGGGGGGGAGGGAAAAATTAGGAGCTTGGGATTAACACACACACACTACTATATATAAAATAGGACCTACTGTATAGCACAGGGAACTCTACCCAATATTCTGTAATAACTTATACAGGGAAAGAATCAGAAGAAGAATGAATATATGTATATGTATAACTGAATCACTGTGCTGTACACCTGAAACTAATATAACATTGTAAGTCAACTATGATCCAATAAAATAAAACACACACACACACAAACACACACGCATACACACAATAGTAGGGGATTTAATACTCTACTTACATCAATGGATAGAGCATCCAGACAAAAAATAAGGAAACATTGCCCTTAAATGATACATTAGATTGAAAGAACTTAATAGATATATAGAGAGCACTGCATCTTAAACCAGCAGAATACACATTCTTCTTACAGGCACATCAAATGTTCTTTAGGACAGACCACATGTTAGGCCACAAAATAAGTCTCAAAAATTTTAAGAAGACTGAAATCATATCAAGCATCTTTTCTCACCACAATGGTATAAAACAAGAAATCAAATACAAGATGAAAACTAGAAAATTCACAAATATGAGAATACGTAACATGTACTGAACAACCAAAGCATCAATGAATAAATCAAAGAAGAAATTTTAAAATACCTTGAGACAAATAAAAATGAAAATACAACATACCAATATTTATGGGATGCAGTAAAAGCAATTCTAAGAGTAAAGCTTCTAGACATAGAGGCCTATCTCTAGAAGCAAGGAAAATCTCAAATAAACAATTTAACTTTCCACCTTACAAACTAGGAAAACAATAAATAAAATGCAAAGTAAATAGAAGAGAGGAAATAATAAAGGCCAGAGCAGAAATAAATGAAACAGAGGAAAAAAATAAAGAGAGAGAAAGAGAGAGAGAAAAAGAAAACAGGAAAGATCAGTGAAATTAAGACCTGGTTGTTTGAAAAGATAAACACAAATGACAAAACTTTAGCTAGACACACTAAGATTAAAAAAAAGAGAGAGGAGTCAAAAAAACAAAATTAGAAATGAAAGAGAAGTTACAACTGATACCAAAGAAGTACAAAGAATCACTAGAGACTGCTGTGAGAAATTATATGGCAACCAATTCCTAGATTTGTTGAAATTATATGGATAAATTCCTAGAAACATACAATCTTCAAAAACTAAATCATACAGAAATAGAAAATCTAAGTAGACTAGTTACCAGTAAGGAGATTGCATCCGTAATCAAAACAAAACAAAACAAAGCAAAAAACCCTCAAAACAAACAAATATGCAGTTACAGAATGCTTCACCGGTGAATTCTACCAAACGTTCAAGTATGATTTAATACATTTCTTTCTCAAATATTCCCAAAAAATTAAATAGGAGGAAATGCATCCAAACTCAGTTTACGAGGTCAGCATAACCCTGATATGTAAACTATACAAGGACAACACAAAAATGAAAATTACAGGCCAATATCTCTGATGAACATAGATGCAAAAGTCCTCAACAAATTACTAGCAAACCAAATACAACAATATGTTAAAAGAATCATACACCTTGATCAAGTGGGATCACTCCAGGAAATTAAGGATGGTTCAGCAAATTCAAATCAATCAATGTGATGCAACACATTAACAAAAGGAAGGATACTGCAGATATACAAAGGATCATGAGAGATTACTACAAGCAACTGTATGCCAGTAAAATGGGCAACGTGGAAAAATGGACAGATTCTTAGAAATGCACAACCTGCCGAGACTGAACCAGGAAGAAATAGAAAATATGAACAGACCAATCACAAGCACTGAAATTGAAACTGTGATTAAAAATCTTCCAACAAACAAAAGCCCAGGACCAGATGGCTTCACAGGCGAATTCTATCAAACATTTAGAGAAGAGCTTACAACTATCCTTCTCAAACTCTTCCAAAATATAGCAGAGAGAGGAACACTCCCAAACTCATTCTATGAGGCCACCATCACCCTGATACCAAAACCAGACAAAGATGTCACAAAGAAAGAAAACTACAGGTCAGTATCAATGATGAACATAGATGCAAAAATCCTCAACAAAATACTAGCAAACAGAATCCAACAGCACATTAAAGGATCATACACCATGATCAAGTGGGGTTTATTCCAGGAATGCAAGGATTCTTCAATATATGCAAATCAATCAATGTGATACACCATATTAACAAATTGAAGGACAAAAACCATATGATCATCTCAATCGATGCAGAGAAAGCTTTCGACAAAATTCAACACCCATTTATGATAAAAACCCTCCAGAAAGTAGGCATAGAGGGAACTTTCCTCAACATAATAAAGGCCATATATGACAAACACACAGCCAACATCGTCCTCAATGGTGAAAAACTGAAACCATTTCCACTAAGATCAGGAACAAGACAAGGTTGTCCACTCTCACCACTATTATTCAACATAGTTTTGGAAGTTTTAGCCACAGCAATCAGAGAAGAAAAAGAAATAAAAGGAATCCAAATTGGTAAAGAAGAAGTAAAGCTGTCACTGTTTGCCGATGACATGATACTATACATAGAGAATCCTTAAGATGCTACCAGAAAACTACTAGAGCTAATCAATGAATTTGGTAAAGTAGCAGGATACGAAATTAATGCACAGAAATCTCTTGCATTCCTATACACTAATGATGAAAAATCTGAAAGTGAAATTGAGAAAACACTCCATTTACCATTGTGACAAAAAGAATAAAATATCTAGGAATAAACCTACCTGAGGAGACAAAAGACCTGTATGGAGAAAACTATAAGACACTGATGAAAGAACTTAAAGATGATACAAATAGATGGAGAGATATACCATGTTCCTGGATTGGAAGAATCAACATTGTGAAAATGACTCTACTACCCAAAGCAATCAACAGATTTAATGCAATCCCTATCAAACTACCAATGGCATTTTTCACAGAACTAGAACAAAAAATTTCACAATTTGTATGGAAACACAAAAGACCCCGAAGAGCCAAAGCAATCTTGAGAATGAAAAACGGAGCTGGAGGAATCAGGCTCCCTGACTTCAGACTACAATGCTATAGTAATCAAGACAGTATGGTACTGGCCCAAAAACAGAAATATAGATCAATGGAACAGGATAGAAAGCCCAGAGATAAACCCACACACATATGGTCACCTTATCTTTGGTAAAGGAGGCAAGAATATACCGTGGAGAAAAGACAGCCTCTTCAATAAGTGGTGCTGGGAAAACTGGACAGGTACCTGTAAAAGTATGAAATTAGAACATTCCCTAACACCATTCACGAAAATAAACTCAAAATGGATTAAAAACCAAAATGTAAGGCCAGACACTATCAAAGTCTTAGAGGAAAACTTAGGCAGAACACTCTATGACATAAATCACAGCAAGATCCTTTTTGACCCATCTCCTAGAGAAATGGAAATAAAAACAAAAATAAACAAATGGGACCTAATGAAACTTCAAAGCTTTTGCACAGCAAAGGAAACCAAAAACAAGACCAAAAGACAACCCTCAGAATGGGAGAAAATATTTGCAAATGAAGCAACTGACAAAGGATTAATTTCCAAAATTTACAAGCAGCTCATGCAGCTCAATAACAAAAAAACAAACAACCCAATCCAAAAATGGGCAGAAGACCTAAATAGACATTTCCCCAAAGAAGATATACAGATTGCCAAAAAACACATGAAAGAATGCTCAACATCATTAATCATTAGAGAAAGCAAATCAAAACTACAATGAGATATCATCTCACACTGGTCAGAATGGCCATCATCAAAAGATCTAGAAACAATGAATGTTGGAGAGAGTCTGCAGAAAAGGGAACACTCTTGCACTGTTTGTGGGAATGTCAACTGATACAGCCACTATGGAGAACAGTATGGAGGTTCCTTAAAAAACTACAAATAGAACTACCATACGACCCAGCAATCCCACTACTGGGCATATACCCTGAAAAAAAACATAATTCAAAGAGTCATGTACCAAAATGTTCATTGCAGCTCTATTTACAATAGCGAGGACATGGAAGCAACCTAAGTGTCCATCGACAGATGAATGGATAAAGAAGATGTAGCTCATATATACAATGGAATATTACTCAGCCATAAAAAGGAACGAAATTGAGTTATTTGTAGTGAGGTGGATGGACCTAGAGTCTGTCATACAGAGTTAAGTAAGTCAGAAAGAGAAAGACAAATACTGTATGCTAACACATATATATGGAATCTAAGAAAAAAAAAAAGGTCATGAAGAACCTAGGGGCAAGACGGGAATAAAGACACGGACCTACTAGAGAATGGACTTGAGGATATGGGGAGGGGGAAGGGTAAGCTGTGACAAAGTGAGAGAGTGGCATGGACATATATACACTACTAAACGTAAAATAGCTAGCTAGTGGGAAGCAGCCGCATAGCACAGGGAGATCAGCTCGGTGCTTTGTGACTACCTAGAGGGGTGGGATAGGGAGGGTGGGAGGGAGGGAGACGCAGAGGGAAGAGATATGGGAACATATATATATGTATAACTGATTCACTTCGCTATAAAGCAGAAACTAACACACCATTGTAAAGCAATTATACTCCAATAAAGATGTTAAAAAAAAAAAGGAAGGATAAACATCATATGATCATCTCAAAAGATGAAAAAAAAAAAAAACAAAGCATTTGGATAAATTAAGAAAAAAATTCCCATTTACAAAAGCACCAAAAAGAATTAAATATTTACAAATAAACTTAACCAAGGGAATGAATGGCTTGTACACAGAACACTGTAAGAATCTGGTAAAAGAAATGAGGACACAAATAAATGGGAAGATATTATATGTTCATGGATTGGAAAAATTAATATTAAAAAGTCCATACTCCAAAGCATTCTATAAATTCAATGCAGTCCCTATCAAAGTTCCAATAGCATTTTTCACAGAAATATAAAAAACAGTCCTAAAATTTGTATGGAACCACAAAATAACCCAAATAGGCAAATAAATCTTGAAAAAGAAGAACAAAGCTGAAGGCATGATGCTTCTTGATTTTAAATTATATTACAAAGACATAGTAGTCAAACTAGCATGATACTAGCATGAAAGTAGATACAGAAATCAATGGAACAGAACAGCGATCCCAGAAATAAACCCATGCATATATGGTCAATTAATCTATAACAAAGGAGGCAAAAATAAAGATTGGGGAAAGGACTGTCTCTTCAAGAAATGGTGCTGGGAAAACTGGACAACCATATGTAAAAAATTGAATCTGGACCACAATCTTACACCATACACAAAAATTAACTTAAAATGGATTAAAGACTTGAATGTAAAACCAGAAGCCATAAAACTTCTAGAAGAAAACATAGGTGGTAAGCTCCCTAACATTGGTTTTAGTGATTTTTTCTCTTTTTTTTAGCTGTCTCCAAAGGCAATGGCAACAAAAGCAAAAATACAATGGGACTACATCCAAAAAAAAAAAAAAAAAATCTGCACAGCAAAGGAAACCATCAACAAAATACAAAGGCAACCTAGTGAATGGAAGAAGATATTTTCAAGTCATATATTCGATAAGTGGTTTATATCTAAAATATATGAAGAACTCATACAACTTAACAGCAAAAAAAAAAATCCGATTAAAAAATAGGCAGAGGGCTTCCCTGGTGGCGCAGTGGTTGAGCGTCCGCCTGCCGATGCAGGGGACATGGGTTCGTGCCCCGGTCCGGGAAGATCCCACAGGCCGCGGAGCGGCTGGGCCCGTGAGCCATGGCCGCTGAGCCTGCGCGTCCGGAGCCTGTGCTCCGCGACGGGAGAGGCCACAAGAGTCAGAGGCCCGCGAACTGCAAAAAAAAAAAAAAAAAAAATAGGCAGAGTACTTGAATAGACATTTTTTCAAAGAAGACATACAGATGTCCAACAGGCACATGAAAAGATGCTCAACATCATTAATCATCAGGGAAATGCATATCAAAACCACAATGAGATATCACCTCATCACACCTGTCAGAATGGTAATTATCAAAAGGATAAGAAATAACAAGTATTGGTGAGGAGGTGGTGAAAAGGAAATTCTCATGCACTGTTGGTGGGAACTGAAAACAGTACAGAGGTTCTTCCAAAAATTAAAAAGAGCACTACCATATAATCCAGCAATTCTACTTCTTATTCATCCAAAGAAAATGAAAACACTAATTTGAAAAGATATATGCACCCCTGTGTTCATTGCAGCATTATTTACTATAGCCAAGAAATGAAAAAAAACTAAGTCCAGTGATAGATGAATGGATAAAGAAGATGTGGTATATGTGTATACTGTGCAATTCTACTCAGCCATAAAACAGAACGAAACACTGTCATTTGCAACAACATGGATGGACGTTGAGGGTATTATGCCAGGTAAAATAAGTCAGAGAAAGACAAATATCACATGACCTCACTTATCTGTGGAATATGAAAACACAACAAAGAAAACAAAACAGACTCACAGATACAGAGAACAAATGGTTGGTTGCCAGAGGAGAGGGGGTGAAGGGGTGGGTGAAATGAGGGAAAGGGATCAAATGGTGTAAACTTCCAATTATAAATAAGCCATGGCGATGTATTGTACATCATGGACTATAGTCAATAATACTTGGCCAATTTTAAAGTTGCTAAGAAAGAAAATGTTAAAAGTTCTCATCACACAAAAAAATTTTGTAACTCTGTATGGTGACAGATGGTAAATAGACTTATTATGGTGATCATTTCAGAATACATGCAAATGTCAAGTCATTATGCTGTACACCTAAAACTGATACAATGCTGTATGTCAAACATCAACAAAGAAAAAATGTAAACACTAGAAAGTAAAACATGTTTAACCATGCTGGATCATTTTCATACATTGAAGAATAATGAAACAATGAACTGTTATTTTGCAACTGCTCACTTACTAAAAAACAGTATTCAAACTTTAAAAACTATGAATATAAAGTTTCATTCTACAAATTCTGTAATTAAACACATATATTAACACACTCACAGATACAGTAAATATAAGGAAAAATAAACCAAAAAATTAACAGAGGAAAGCCGTTAGAAGGCATACTTTAGTTTTCTCCTTTCTGCATAATTTTTACAAGAATATTAATTTTTTTAATTACAAAAAAAGGAGATTAATATTTAATGTGTGCATTTCATGTGTCTCAGATTTTGAGGCCTGTAGAATCAGGTAGAGTCAACACTGTCACAAAATGACAGCTGTTATCAAACATAGGGTCTCATTTAAATTAATGAGTAAATATCCTTCACAGCAGATGTGTAAACAGGACCCTGATTAATGAATATGCTAACTGCTCTCTGCTACACATATTAACCTCTGTTTGGTTTTTAATTGCCACACAACCTTATGAGAAAATTTATCATTTCCAGTCAAATCCCAAAGTTACAATTGCAGAACTTTTCTAACACTGCTTTCCTGACGTCGAGAATTGTCTGGGATAAGGATGACATACAGTCTCTTGTCACCACCTACAGCTCCCATTTGTTTGCCATCAGCTTTCCTGGAAAGCTCTCAGGCAGGTCCTGTTTAGGGAATGGTTCCTATTCTGGTAAGATGGGAATAAAGATAGCTACCTGCACACAGTGCAGGAAACTGTTAAGCCAGGGAGTCTTTTTTTGAGCCTGACTCCACGTGTCCCTGTCCTGTTCTTTTCATACTTTTCTGTTTAATTCTTTTACAAGAGCTCTGAATTCTGCCACAGTATTCCCATTTGGACTCCCAGGTCTATGGCACAAACGGCAGCTCCTATAATTGCATATTGTAGAAACTGCAAAAGTCCTTGTTTACCTTTACTCAGTACCACACTGCTCAAGCTAGACTCTGAAATCAAGCTTCCTGGGCTTATCTCTGGTTTCTAATTTCATTTCTAAGTCAGTGATTCTCAACCTTGGCTCTGCATTGGTTTAACCTAGGGAGCTTAAAAATTTTCCAGGGCCCACTATGACAGCAAGCACGCAAGAACAATTAAATCGGAATCTTTGGAGGTCTGTCCTAGGCAAATGTAAAGTCCCCCATGTGACTCCATTGTGAAGCCAAAGCTGAGAGGTCTAAGTTTTGGTCTTCTCAAAGTGAAGACAATTTCAATACAGTCAGCCCTCCATATCCTTGGGTTCCACATTCCTTGATTTAACCAACCTGGGATCAAAACTATAAAAAAAAATTCTAGAAAGCTCAAAAAAGCAACACCTCAATTTGATGCATGCTGGCAACTACTTACATAGCATTTACATTGTATTTACAACTATTTACATAGCATTTACATTGTATTAGGTATTATAAGTAATCTAGAGATTATTTAAACCATATGGGAGGGTGTGCTTATATGCAAATACTATACCATTTTATATAGGGGTCTTGATGTGCAGATTTTAGCGTTCACCAGGGTCTGGAACCAATTCCCTGCAAATACCAAGGACTACTACACTTATTTTTGAGACCTTTTTTCCATTCTATTCCCTCAGGGCAATTCTGAGCCTCCTTAGCAGTATCAGAGACACCTATCAACTGAAATTAAAAGATGTCAAAACTGTCATCAACCCAAACAAATTAGTTAGCAAGGTAATGAACCATTTCCCACTCTAGTCTTCTTTTAGTGCAGCAGAAATGGTAATAACATGCTGGAGATGCAAGACAAGGAGCATCCATGAGCTACTGATTTCTTTCCACTGGTTTCCACAGTAGTAGCAGGAGAGAGGACAGGCAAATATCACGCACAACACTGTTCCAGGCACATGGTTTTATTAACGCTCCTTTACCCACTTCCCCAACCACCCAAGCCTTACCCCAACGGATCTCGCTTATGTCATCTACTCTTCGTCATCTAATCCCAAACTCCATTTAAATTTACTCCAAGTGAAGCTCACTGGAATGTTGTTTCATACTATACAGGTGTTCATTTCATTAGTTAGTGGCTTGTTTTATCTGGCTAAATGTCCCATGACCTAACATCACCAATTAATCACATGTTGTTTCTACTAAGTACATATAAACTCAAAATGTCTTCATATATATGTGTATCTATATAAGTATACATTTGTTTGACTGAAAAAAAAACTTTTTATTTATATAATTTTTTTGGAGTTAATATTTAACTTAGAAATCCTTTTTTTTCTGATACGACCAATGGCCCTCCTAAGCAATATTACTTATTGTCTACTTCAGCTGGTTGTGTAGACAGAGAGAGGTCCTGGATAGCTTGTAGAACAGTGGTAAATGCTGGCAATGATAAACGTTCTAAAATATGTGAGCAATTGCTTTTGTAGTGACCCAGATCAGGTATTGACTCTCAACTAAACCTGCCCTTTTTAAAAAAGTATGGACATATTTACAATGAATATTACTCAGCCATAAAAAGGAACAATATTGGGTCATTTGTACAGACGTGGATGGACCTAGAGACTGTGTCATACAGAGTGGAGTGCAGTAAGTCAGAAAGAGAAAAACAAATATTTTATATTAACACATATATGTGGAACCTAGAAAAATGGTACAGATGAACCAGTTTGCAGGGCAGAAATAGAGACACAGATGTAGAGAACAAACCTATGGACACCAAGCGGGAAAAGTGGCTGGGGGTGGGGGTGGGGGTGGCGGTGGGATGAATTGTGAGATTGGGATTGACGTGTATACACTAATATGTATAAAACAGATAACTAATAAGAACGTGTTATATAAAAAATTAATAAAATAAAATTCAAAAAAAATGTATTGAACACCTGTGTCAGCTACTGTTCTAGGCCCTAGGGATATAGCAGTGGGGAAAAAAAGAAAAAATATCTCTCTTTGTTGGAGTTGATATTCTAATGTGAGGATTAAAACAACAAAATAACCGAGTAGAAAAAAAAAGTATGATTTTATAAAGTCAGCAAATAGGTACTTATTTAATATAACAATTCTCAAAAATTTAAATGCTATGCAATTTCTCAAAAATAAAATGCTGGGGGGCTTCCCTGGTGACACAGTGGTTGAGAGTCCGCCTGCCGATGCAGGGGACACGGGTTCGTGCTCCGGTCCGGGAAGATCCCACATGCCGCGGAGCGGCTGGGCCCGTGAGCCATGGCTGCTGAGCCTGCGCGTCCAGAGCCTGTGCTCTGCAACGGGAGAGGCCACAACAGTGAGAAGCCCGCGTACCGCAAAAAAAAAAAAAAAAAAAAATGCCGGGCTTCTCTGGCGGCACAGTAGTTAAGAATCCGCCTGCCAATGCAGGGGACACGGGTTCGAGCCCTGATCTGGGAAGATCCCACATGCCGCGGAGCAACTAAGCCCATGTGCCACAACTACTGAGCCCGTGCGCCACAACTACTGAAGCCCATGTGCCTAGAGCCTGTGCTCCGTAACAAGAGAAGCCACCAAAATGAGAAACACGCACACCGCAACGAAGAGTAGCCCCTGCTCGCCTCAACTAAAGAAAGCGTGCATGCAGTGACCAAGATCCAACACAGCCAAAAATAAATTAAATAAATAAATTTATTTAAAAATAAATAAATAAATAAAATGCCTTTGAACTGGAATAATATCCTTTTCATAACCTGAACCCTTTCATTAGTGATTTTGCAACAATACTCTTATTTTTTCCTTCAAATTAAGCAAAGTTATTTTGAGAATCAAATGAAAGAAAAGTAATTATACTTCTGTTTGTATCTGTGAAAATGGATGTATTTTGAAAATAAGTATTGACAAATGTATCCATAGCTTAAATTAGCTTAAGGAAAGTCAAGTAAAATAAATTAGGCTGCAAGATTAAAAGAAATTATTGTACTATGTCTTTTCTACCTTACTCCTCATTGTTTGGTTTTCATGGGGATCTAAGGCTAGGGGAGAATTTAGAATGCATTAGCTGCAGCAGAAAGAATAGCAAAAGTGAGAGAACATGGAGTTTGGAAGGAACAAAAAGGGAGAGGTACATAGGAAAGAATGGAAAGGATGGGCAATGCTGAGTGTCACAATTTCCAGGACCTCATTCTCCTCCCTTCTTAGTTATGCCTCTGGGGATTGTGGGTGCTGTAAATTTTAAAACAGATGTTTGGCATGACATGAGGTTTTACGATTGTGTAGAATAATCACACCATGAGAATGAGGAAAAGCTCAGTCCCATACTAATTCAGAGAAAAGCTTTCAGCAAGGTTTTATAAGTTCTAAAAGTATAATAATTCCTAAGTCCCTGCCAAGAAATCTATCACCTTCAAACTTCAAAATACAGTCACTGGCTTCCTTATTGGGGGCAATGGAGAAGGTGAAATGCCCCTTTTAGGAGAGACAACTGGAGTTTCCCATCTTAATCTTCTTTCCTGGGCAGTTCTGTTGTGCCCAAAACACAACATACACATGATATAGAAAAGGGTTCATAGTGACAAGCCTTGACAAATGCACACATCTCTAAAATTTAGATTTTATATGCCAGAAAGTGTGAAGCACAAATTATATCCTTTTGCCATTAAGAGAACTGTTTACAGAAAGGTTTAACTGAGGTCAATGTCTGCAGGAATATTTGTTTAAAACAGACATTTTCATTATGATTAACAAACACTTATATAGCATGTAAGTACAGGTACTAGTCTAACTTTTACAAATATCCAACTTATATAATCCTCATATTAATTCTACTTAGTAGACAATTCTATTATCAAACCATCTTTTAAAATGGGGAAATCTGAAGTGGAGATAGTCTTAAGTGACTTGTCCAGTGGAGCATAGTTAATAGAGATGGAGCTAGGATAAAATGCAGGGGCCCTGGGGCCAGAGGCCATGCCCCTAGGCACTCTGTCATTTAACCTTTAACTTAGTGAGGAAAGGAAGCCTTTTTGGCCAATGCATGGGCATGCAAAGCCCACCTGCCCAGAGAATTCTGGCTTAGACTGGCAGGTGGGTCATAGATTTAAAGTTTACTGTTTAACTTTATTTACAATTTAACTTTCATAGTAGATGTTCAGATAATTATAAACAATATATATGCTAACACAAATCAGCAGTTTAAATGAAATAGCTGCAAATGAAATTTTTGAAAAGAAATGAAAGTATTAACAACTATTGTTGGAATACATGTTCCTGGATCCTGAACTGTAGACTTAGCTTTTAAAATCCCCATTTTATGCTAAGATTAAGTAAAGACTTACCATGTGCTAGGTACTTGTCAAAGTTATTTAATTCTAATAACTTATTAACGCCTCATAACAAATCCTACAAGGTAGGGGCTATTACTATTCCCATGAGGAAAGTAAAGACGAGAAATGTTAAATAACTCTTAGCAAGTACCTTAGAGATGCTTGTTTTAGGTGGGTGACTTGGACTAGGGGTACTGGTCTTGGAGACAGAAAGAATGTGAAATGAATTTGAGACACACTTTGGAACTCGAACCCACTTAGTGCTTTCATGGACACTTTAAGGTGAACATGCTAATGCCAAACAAGCCTAATTAGTTGGTATTTCTTGTGAGGGGCTTTTCCTTTTCTATTTAGAAATATGTCCTGACGTTTGTAAAGGGGCTTTCAATTTACAAAGCAGTTTCTTCTTCTTTTTTTTTTTTTCTTTGGTACACGGGCCTCTCACTGTTGTGTCCTCTCCCGTTGCGGAGCACAGGCTCCGAACGCGCAGGCTCAGCGGCCATGGCTCACGGACCCAGCCGCTCCGCGGCATGTGGGATCTTCCCGGACCGGAGCACGAACCCGTGTCCCCTGCATCGGCAGGCGGACTCTCAACCACTGCGCCACCAGGGAAGCCCATACTTTCTTCTTAACAACAGCAATAAGCAATTACAACCACTGAACTGAGTACTCACCATGTAGTAGAGGTGGGGATTCTATGGCTTGAAGATGTTAAGTGCTAAGAACTTCAGAGGTATATGTGTTCTGACTTATTCTTGTAAATGTCTTCTTAAAAAAGTAATGCTATTACTGTCTCCTATTTTACAGATGGGGACTCTCAGGCTGAAGAAGGCTGGTAGCTAGCTAACAGTTTCTCCTAATTCTAGGCCTGGGTTTGTTCCTAACACTACAGTTGCCTCCAGTCAGGTGTGGAATCCAGTCTCAAAAAGTTGAGAAAGGGGCTTCCCTGGTGGCGCAGTGGTTGAGAGTCCGCCTGCCGATGCAGGGGACACGGGTTCGTGCTCCGGTCCGGGAAGATCCCACATACCGCGGAGCGGATGGGTCCGTGAGCCACGGCCGCTGAGGCTGCGCGTCCGGAGCCTGTGCTCCGCAACAGGAGAGGCCACAACAGTGAGAGGCCCACGTACTGCAAAAAAAAAAAAAAAAAAAAAAGTTGAGAAAGATCTTTACAGGTACAAGAACTCTTCCTTCAGCCAGTGGCCTTGAATTGCCCAGATTGTCTGCATTTATAATCAGAGCCTCATTCCTAAGGGGACTCACACTTTACTAAGCTGTGTAAAACACATGCACACACACTCACGCACAATGCACAACACACACACACACACACACACACACACATATGAATTATCTCTGGAAATATATAGGAATATGAAATAGTCTCATGTTAAACATATAAGCTATAAATGAGTATGAAATATAAACTTGAATATATATATATATTCAAAGTTGAATATATATACATTCAAACTTGAATGTATATATATATATATATATGTGTGTGTTCCCTAAGTACCTCCTACCAAAAGAATGCTCTATTTCCTATTATGGCCAGTCTCCCTAGCTATTCTTTTAAAACCAAGTTTACAATTCACAGCACTATCAGAAACCTAAAAGAAAGCTCAGGACTTTACTCCTTTTGCAATTTATGAAAGCAGAAACCTACACGCTGAGCCATGACCCATAAGAAAAAAGGAGGCCCTAGCAAATATTAAGGCCTTCAAAAACATGGCATATCTGTCAGCTACCAGCATGCAAACATGTAAAAACTAGAGAAGTAAACGTATAGCCACTCCTATTTCTCTAGTGATTGAACAGAGAAATCTGTACCTGGAGATGGGCGCTAGTTTTGATGAATGAAAAGCAAGCACGGGCTCTGTCCCTTTAACAGAATAAATTTTTAAAATGTACTAGCTAATCATTCCAGACATTGCCTAGCTTAAAATGCTCTGTGTAGATTGGCAAATATTTATACTAAGCCATCGTCAAAAATCTGGGGGGCTTGTCAGTCCAAACGGAATGATTCATCTGTAAGATAAGCAATCAATAACAAAGAACTCGAAATTCTCTCTTACAATAATTCAAAAAATGAGAAGAGCGATTCATTCAATTTTTAGTAAATTTTTATGGTTTACATATAATGTGTCAGGTTCAGTTCTAAGAATTAGGGAGAGATAAACAAGGCAGGTATTAATCTTGTAGTTAGGAGAATTCTAAGATGACCCCCAACCCTGATGCCTCATGCCCTTGTATAAACCTCCTCCTAATAGTAGGTGAGACATGGAAATAACAAGAAGATATCATTCCTATGATTAGCTTACTAATCAGTTGACTTTGAGTTAATCAAAAGGGAGATGACAACTGGTTGGTCTGACCTAATCTTGTGAGCCCTTAAAAGAAGGCAAAGCTCTAGAGAGATTTTCCTGCTTCCCAGAAGGAAGAAAGCAAATAGTTCCCATGTGCCTAGAGAGAGGGAAGCCTCTGAAAGCTGAGGACCTCAGTCCTACAGCCACAAGGAATTGATTTTTGTCAATATCTTCAAGGAGTTTGGAAGAGGACACTGAGCCTCAGCTTAGAGTGACCCTCCCCCCACCACCAGACACCTTGATTTGAAGTCTTCCGAGACCCTGAATAGAGGATCCAGCTAACCCCCCACCCATGGGAACTTCACAATAATAAATGTATGTTGGTTTAAACCACTAAGTTTATAGCAATTTGTTACATAGCAATAGAAAACGAATACAGCTTTTTGGTAGGACAAATGATGAAATTCTCCAGCCTCCAAATTTTCCCTTTCTTTTGTAATTCCCTAACCTTTCATGCCTGAGATTGTATCCCCCTGCCTCTATAAGTAAGGTGTCAGGAAGGTGAGCAGAAAAACGAAAGAAAGGGGAAGAAATACATGACCTCATCAAATCATATGCTAGACAAAAGGAAATGGAGCCAGTAAACTCATTTTCTCCAGGATGATAAGCCCTGCTACCATGATGATCAATAACATTATCTTCAAAGCCATCAACTGAAGAAATGCAAAATCAAGGGGTAACAGATAAGGCCATCAGAAACACCAGTCCCCAAGAGGAGTGGGTTCCAAATAAATGAAATGACCAACTTTCAGGACACTTTATAACAGGAACCAGAGCATAGCAGGTAGATACCCCTAGGCAAAAGGAAGTTCAGGCGGAGGAATGCACACTTTGTCTCCCTCTGAAAAGTAGTTTGGCATTGATGCATACATTGTAACACAGGAAACTAATTGGCACCAAATGTAAGAAGCAATTTTTACTGTGAGTGTTACAAGTTTCTTTTCTCTTTGAAATCGCACTTTTAACTTGGAACCACACACAATGCAGACTTCAGCTGCTGCTGTGTCTAGATTTTCATTAAAACACACATGCCATATGCAGTATTTTGATCTTGGAAGTGCTTGATATGTTAATAGTCTTGCTTTCTATTTGTGAACTTGGCATCACTCTTATTTGGTGGGCGTGATGAACGAAAAAAGGCTGGGTGGTGGGAGGACAGAATGCCCTTCACTGAACAAAGGCGAATGTTTCTAAACAGGCTATTATCTCGCTCAGCCATGGTCAGAGAACCTATATATATATATATATATATATATATATATATATGTGAGAATTACAGTCGACTTCTGCAAGAGTAATGCTCTATTAAAAAACTCACTTGGCCCTTTTTTTCATTGCTTCCAAAAATTCACTTGAATCGCAAACTCCTTAGGAGGAGATCATGAACTCCTTTCTACTTAAAATCTCTATGACAGAAACCCACAACACCTAAATAAAAAGGGAATTGAAGCTCCACTGTGATGATCATTCAATAGCTAATCTCAGATCCCCAGGCTCCCGTAAAAAAAAAAAAAAAAAAAAAAAAAAAAAAAAAACCTTTCTCAGTAGACATCTCCTATCTTCGGAATCTCTTTGAACACTGATTTTCAAAAAAACACCCAAAGACAATCAGTTCAGTAAAAAGAAATGAGCCACCGTACAATAGTTCTGATATAAGTGCAATTAAAAAATATGCCTAGTGTCTTGCTTTGATAGTCATTATAATCATGAAAAATATATCTTCATGTGAAAATCAAATCTTAACATTTTTCTGAAAGTGCAACATTGGAAAACACCTGTGCTAAGAGATTTGGGAAGATACAAAATACAAATGAACACATGAATGGACAAACATGCAAAAATAAGATATTCCTTGCCTTCCAAGAACTCATTATCTATTGAGACAGAGGCATACATGGAGAACTCTGATACTCAGCTGTCCCTGGTTAGTGCTACAGTAACATTATTTTAAAAAGAACACAACAGAAAGACAAATGAGTTCCAGCTGGGGAAACCAGGAAGACTGCTTGGAGGAGGTTTTAAGGAAAGATGTTCATAACTCTAGAATTCAGATAGTGATTATAATAATGGCCCTTCATGTCAACCATGTGTCAGATCCTACGATTGATGCTTTTTTTGTTGTTTTTATTTTGAGATAACTGTAGAGTCACATGCAATTTTAAGAAATTAACACAGAGAGACTGTACACCCTTCACTCAGTTATCAAAATGGTAACATCTTGCATAACTATAGTACAGTATCAAGGCAAGAAATCAACATTGACCTTAATCAGACCTCATTTCACCAGCTATACATGCACTCGTGTGTGTGTGTGTGTGTGCATGTGTATTTAGTTGTGTGTAATTTTATCACATGTGTAAATTTATGTGACCATCACCACAGTAAAGATATAGAACAGCCAGTGGGTTTTTTTTTGTGCATGTTCACATTAATATTTACAGATGATATTTACTGAGTTCTTGTTATGTACCATCCTCGGCACTAGGCATTTACCTTCATTGGTGATATAACTGTTCTCTACAGAATAAATGGCAGAGACATCCATTGTGTTTCTCAATTGGCCTTCTTAGGTAACACTACTCTAATATTCCTCTGGATAACCACCCTGTCCTCCACCATTAGTCTTTGTGGCCTCTAGTGATTGACTCCTAACTATAGGTTCAAGGTTGAGCATACAACTCAGATTTGTTTGTCTTGGCCTTGTGATAGGCACACAACTTAACTGGAGGTATTAAGACCTCCAGTTAAGTATGTATTTCTGAAAGTCTTTCCTCCTTCACTGAACTTGACCTGAAGTGTTGTAGATGTAGAGGCACCGGCAGCCATCTGAATACTTCATGGAGACTGACAATGATAGCGACATGAAGGAGAGTGGTTGATACATGGAGAGACAACATTCTAATGGTGTCATTTAAACTCCTGAAAGCAGAAGGACCTGGCAACAGGCTACCCTTTCATTTTTCAGTTAACTGAGCCATATTCCTATTTCCTTAAGCCAATTTAAATCAGGTTTTCTGTTACTTGTAGCAAAATACTCCTAACTGATATAAAGATACTCTTATTATATACATTTTTAAATGGGAAAACTGAGGTACAGAGATCTTAAAATAATTTGCTATTTTAAGGAAATAAGAAAAAGGAAACCCAGTTTGTACAGAATGCAACTAAGGTTGAAACTAGACACTGTGAGTCTAGATGCTCTACTCTAACGGCTAGGATATTATGGACCAATGTCATTATGTCATTTGGACCAATCAACAGGGGGTTCGATTCCTCATTGTATAGATGAGGAAATAGATCTGAGAAGTTTGGAAGATAATTGTAACAAGTTGCTACATTAAAAAAATACTTCAAAACTTAATGACTCAATACCGTTTTACCTGCTCATGATTCTTTTTGCCTGCAAATTGGTCCAGTACAGCAGGGGAAATCTTCTGCTTGTCTCTCCTGGAGGTCACTCACGTGGCTGCAGTTAGATATCAGATAGTCTGTGGGGTGAATGGTATGGGAAGCATTAACTAGGATGGCCCATCTGTGATCCATGGCTCATTCATCCTCACAGGTAAGCAAGGTGAGCAGTAGTGGAAGAGTTTCCAGCAGCAATAGAGGGGCAAAGAGCAAGTGCTTTTCAAGCTTCTGCTTGTATCACATTTGCTAATGTCCCATTGGCCAAAGCAAGTTGTGAGGCCAAAGCTTTTGTATCGTATCATATTGTACCTCTCCCATATACGTGAAGAAAGGGTTACTAGGCAGAAGGAATAGGGACAGGAAGGTGTTAGATAAGATCGAATACAGTGAAAGATCAGGAAAGCAATGTTAAGAGGACACAACGACGCTAAAGGTTTCACGAAGGAAGTGATATCAATGGGTCTCACAGTAGCAACTGAACAGAGGAAATGGAGGGGAGGAGGAAGGATGTGTAGCTAAGGGAAAATGCTTTCAATTAAGTAATGGAGCTGCTTACGTTCCTGGAGTCACATAGGCTGCAATACAGAATGAAAGAAGAGAACTGGTCTGAGAACAGTTTACAAAACACTCAGAAGACATGTTGTGGAAGGTTAAGAGCCTTCTACCTTCCAGGCCGAGGGAGCTACAGGTTACTTGGGCAACACGGCATTTTAAACTCTTCGGATTTTAACATTTTCTAACTAATTGCCCTTTCAGTTGCTCTGCCCTACTGCTACTATGAAGGAGTTATATTTTATGTCAATAGATTTAATACCTTTCAAATTAAAGAAAATAAATACAAGTACTTTGAAATTATGCATATGCTTCAGAATCACGTGTTAAGGCCATCTATGTCTACATAAAATGTAAAAAGTTATAGATATTTCCTATTTTGGGTAATCTCTAGAATTACCAGAAATGTAATTATGCAACTGCTAATAATCTTGGTTATTTAGCTGAGAGCCATATAAATTTTATAAGGCAATAAATCTTATTAAATGTTCCCTGGAGTATCAATTGATTCGTTAACTTATAATAAATGCTTTTAAAATGCAAATTAAATAACAACTGGAAACACCTCAGTTAAATGTCACCAGGATACCTATTATATACTTCTAGTAGAGACATGTATTTTCTCTTCCCTTTAAAGCAGTGTGTTCATAAGCAGTTAGTCAATAAGATGGTTACTATGGTTGGGGGGTGTCGTGGGGGTGTGTGGGTATGGAGAGGAGGGCTTGGAGAATTAAATTCTAACTTAAAATGATCAATCAGATCATTCAACTCAGAATGTCTTTTTTAAGAGTAAGTCTTTGTACAGCCACTCTGAAAAGCTACTTGGCAATATATCAAAAGTGTCTTGTCCTTCCACTCAACCATTTCACTTCCAGGAAACTATTTCTGAAATAATCAGAAAGCCATTCAAAGACATAGGTGTAAAGACATTCATTGCGGTATTCTAAATGTGTGACAATGTCTAAATCGATCTGGTGTTTTCATTTGATGAAACATTATTCAGAAATTTCCAATGGTATATCTAAAAGATATCTAATTACATGCGGGAAATTCTTATAATGTATCATTAATGGCTTTTGTTATAATATTTATTTTTTTGAAAAGATGTAAAACCATATTTCCAGCTTCATCCCAATTTTATAAAAATATACATTTATAGAAAAACAGACCAAAGCAAGTTCTTTCAGTATTGTGTGGTTATAGCTGTACAGTGGTATAATTAATAATGATTTTTAATTCACCTCCTTTTGGGACTTCTGTGACAATTTTAAATTTTAAAAAAGTCTCTAAAATATTGGATTTCTAATTTGGAGAAATAAACATGTTACCTAAAGAAAAGAGAAACACAGAAGCAACCTTATTTATTGAGCATAATAACGGCTTCAGATTTTAATAAAGAATATTCCAGTTGGTGACAGAAATATATAATCACTGAAACTAAGGGAGAGTAACCCAATCACATATAAGAACATAACTTTGTAGGGTTGTGCTCATGCAGAGCGAAAGAAAGATGAAAACATACTGAGAAAGCTGACAAACAAGAGTGTAAAACATTGCCAAATTTAAAAATAAGCCCCAAAGCTTAGAATTTGATATATTAATTCATCAGGTGGATTGAAAATAGACTATAGCATGTGAAATGTTTAGGTTTTGTTTTTTTTTAATAAATTGATTGATTGATTGATTGATTTTTGGCTGTGTTGGGTCTTCGTTGCTTTGTGTAGGCTTTCTCTAGTTGCGGTGCGCGGGCGCGACTCTTCGTTGCAGTGCACGGGCTTCTCATTGCAGTGGCTTCTCTTGTTGCAGAGCAAGGGCTCTAGGTGAGTGGACTTCAGTAGTTGTGGCACGCGGGTTCAGCAGTTGTGGCTCACAGGCTCCAGAGCGCAGGCTCAGTAGTTGTGGCACACAGGCTTAGTTGCTCCATGGCATGTGGGATCTTTCCGGGCCAGGGCTCAAACCCGTGTCCCCTGCATTGGCAGGCAGATTCTTAACCACTGCACCACCAGGGAAGTCCCTGAAATGTTTAGGTTTTATTGCCACTGGAATCATTACATAAAAGTATGGAATTAATCTATTTAAGCATGACTTTAATTTCAGTACTTTATTAATATCATTCATTTTCAATCCTTTATTCCCACAGATTTTATTTGTTCCATAAGTATATTTTTTGTTCCAAAGTTAATATAGTGACTAGATTTAAAAAGGTACTTACACAAAAGTCCCTGTAAATTTGATTTTCCAAGGCATAAATAATGTTGATAACTCCCATAGGTCTAAAGAGGGAGCTATTGACTAAGAATGGCTGCAATATGTCAAATTGAACAAAGATAGTCTCACTTCACAAAGAAACCCTTGTACATATTACTAACTGAATTTGACACTATCGATACTTGATTGAAAAAAGTAGGTTACTTTATGAAGCAACTTCAGCACTATAAACTTGAAATACTGTTTTTTCACTGACATCATTTTCCTTGATTCAACAGCTGCTCATCCCTACTACTATAAAAAAAACTTCCACATTTGACAAGTATTGTTTTAAAGGTTCTATAATAAAATATCATATATTGCCACATCTCTGTTATACATCTTCTTCACAATATTCCTAAGTGATGGTGTTGTCAGTATGGTTAACCTTTGAAAGTGAGAAACTTGGCCTTTGGAGGATCATGATTTCTTAAAAAGTTAATCTACTTAATAACTTGGAATTGCAATGGATTATAATATCTAAAGCACAAACTTGGTACTAAAAAAGCATGGTTGAATAATAACAATTTCTGAAACATCAGTTATCCACAGTATATGTAAGTACTTTTTGACAGTGATGGTCAACTTCAGGTACTAGTTATTCCAACCTAGTGATTCATAAGTCTAAGTAACATTTCTGACATATCCTCATTAAGGGATATAATCAAGGCCGTTTCTGCCACATACAATCCTTAATTCTAAAAAGCATTCGGAGAGCAATGCCAAGCACAGCACGGTTTGTATTTCTAAAACTCCATTCAAATGCTGTGTCAATAAATTTGAATGAATGCATGTAATGTTCCACTGAAGGCAACTAATTCGTGAGCCGACTGGCATCTACTTCTTTTCATCAGCAAAACTAAATATCTTGAGGGATCTTTCCTGGTGAATTGTCAATACTTCTGTGATGAGGACATTTTCATAAAATGACTATGACTGTGACGTATGACATGGATCACAACTATTTCCCTCCTATCTGCTCTGGGAGATCTATGAGATGTGACCGGTGGTAATTGGAAAAAGGTTCAATCTAAAACACTGTTTCTTTCAAGTGTGATTTTGACAAACCCTCAAAATCCTCTAAGACAGTCTGCTAAGATTTTAAGTTGGTCCCATACAGTTATTCAAATATTCTTCAAGAATAATTGATGAAAATATAATAAACGTACATTGACAGTAAAACTTGAGCAGCTAAACAAATATCCAAATTATAAGGAATTATTTTCATTGTTAAAAAAACACACATAAATTAGGCATATAGTACCCAAAGCAATCTACAGATTTAATGAGATCCCTATCAAATTACCCATGACATTTTTCACAGAACTAGAACAAATAATCCTAAAATTTATATGGAACAATAAAAGCCCTATAATTGCGAAAGCAACCCTGAGGAAAAAGAACAAAGCAGGAGGCATAACCCTCCCAGACTTCAGACAATACTACAAAGCTACAGTAATCAAAACAACATGGTATTGGCATAAAAACAGACATACAGATCAAAGGAACAGAATAGCGAGCCCAGAAATAAATCCATACACCTATAGACAATTATCTTCTACAAACAAGGTCCTACTGTGTAGCACAGGGAACTATATTCAGTATCCTGTGATAAACCATAATGGAAAGAATATGAAAAAGAATGTATATATATGTATAAATGAGTCACTTTGCTGTACAGCAGAAATTAACACAACATGTATATATGTCAATCCTAATCTCCCAATTCAGCCCACCCTCCCCTTCTCTCCCTGTATCCACCCATCCGTTCTCTACGTCTGCATCTCTATAAAAAGCAACCTCAAAAAAAAATTAGACACATGCCTGAATACAAAAAGTAATAGATAAGTCCTATGTTAAATTTATAGATAGGTTTTAAATTTTAAATTTTTAAGAGGAAAGATAATTAAAAACATATTTTTACAATGGGTAATGTATGCTCTTAAACTCTGATGTTTTCAATGACAGAGAATACATACTGATTTAGCTCTTATCTAGATGCACTATAAAACTTTATTGAAAAGTCATTTTTTGGGTTGAATAGAAAATAACCTGACAATTACTCTTTTTCTTATATCAAGTTATAGATCATTAGCTCAAAGTCACATGGTTATCAGAAAGGAAAACAAAGGAGATTAATTGTTTTGTATTTGAGATCAAAATTTGCCTGAGGGAGATAGGTACCCAGAGTTTAGTAGCACATGTCTAGATTGATTTCCCATATATAAATTTATTCACTATAAAAGAGTGCAGTAACTTTAGTACCTAGGCCATCTGGGATTTGGAATCTGTAATCATTTAAAATATATACCACTTTTAGAACACCTATCAAATGTGAAGGCAACATTACTCTCTCTGACCCAACTTTAAGTTGTATGTTTTATTATATTTTTTTATAATTTACACTGGTGACTTAACATTAAGCCAGTTAAACTCTTTAACATCTCTCTGAATTGCAGCCTCAGTCTCTGAGTTCGTGGTTTAGGATATGAGTTGCAAGTTGGTCAAGAAATTTTCTCTATGTGATGCTAACTGTCCCCATGAGAATGATTTTATGGCACTGACCTCTTTGCTCTCTGTAAGCAAGCTAACAGGTTTAGGTATTTTCTACAAACAATTTATGGAACAACATGAATTCTTTCTTACAAAAAATAACTATCAACATCTTTTTTCTTATTTTTTACTTTACAAATTTCAAGCATATGGCATTATAACTTGACATCTGTATATATTAAGTGATCCCTACCACAAGCCTAATTGCCATCCATCACCATACAGTTGACTCTCTTAACCCATTCCATGCACTCCCAACCCTCTTCTCCTTTGGTAACTACTAATCTGTTCTCTGTATCTGTGAGTTTGCTTTTGCTTTACTTTGTTTGTTCATTTGTTTTGTTTTGTGTTAGATTCCACATATGAGTGAAGTCATATGGTATATGTCTTTCTTCATCTGACTTATTTCATGTAGCATAATACCTTCAAGGTCCAACCATGTTGCTGCAGTTGGTAGGATTTCATTTTTCTTATGGCTCAGTAGTATTCCATTGTGTGTGTGTGTGTGTGTGTGTGTGTGTGTGTGTATATATATATATATATATGTATGTATATTTATATATGTATATATATGCCACATCTTCTTTATCCATTCATCCACCAGCAGACACTCAGATTGTTTCCATATCTTGCTGTAATGGACATAGGGGTGTATATATCTTCTCAAATTCGTATTTTTGTGTTCTTTGGATAAATACCCAGAAGTGGAATAGCTAGGTGATATGGTAGGTCTACTCTTAATTTTTTGAGGAATCTCCAACATCTCTTCTTAATGTTTCAAGACACTTGCATGTACCATCAATCAACACAATGAGTATGGCAAATTTGGTAATTACTATTTAATAACATTTTAAAGCTTGATATAGGTAGTAAACTCATTAGGTTACCATAAACAATTCAAAGGCGGGTAAAAAAAATACTTAAATATATCAATTTAAGTGGAATTATGAGTTTTCCAATGTAATATTAGCTTTCTCACTGCAAACAATTAGCACTAGGGATTAAGAAGAAATTAACATCATGGTAGGTCATAATCATAGAACCCCATGGTTTGAAAGTTTATTCCTAATATTCATCAATGCTAACATATTGCAAGTGTCTTCTTTAGTACAAAGATGATAGCTACATAAAAAACCAGTAAGTCTCATTTTTAGAATTGCCAGTTTGATTCGAAATCGCTGATTAGTTCTGCTGGGAGGATGGGGTCATTATGAGCTATTAGAGAGCTCAGTTATTTGTAACAGACATTTTCAGGGTCAGAGTTAGTGAGTAAGAGCAATATTCCTGTACTATATATAACAGCTGTTGCAGTTTGGAAGTCTATAGGGAAATAAAAATCTATCGAGGTACTTTTCTGCATTTATATTTTATTTGGACAACAGTCATCTCTTTCTAAAAGGTAAAATCTTCATTCAGATTATTCATTTATTCAACAAGCATTTATTCAGTGTCCAGCATGAAAGTGAGGGCTCAAAAATGAATAAAAAGTTGTCTCCTCTCAAGGTGCTGCATTTCTGAATCAATTTATTTTTAGCTCACTCCACATTTTGATAAAATGGGATTCCTATACCATTATTTAAAATTATTTAAATTCTAAAACAAATGCAACAATGTTACTAAAAAGAGATAACATTATTTTTGAATTACCCACATGCCTCTCAACCAGTAGAAAATTCTAACATGAGCTCCATCCTCTACCTCAGTCCATCACAGCCTTTCTTTTTCTAAAAAAATAAATAAAATTATTTATTTATTTTGGTTGCTCTGGGTCTTTGTTGCGGCATGTGGGATCTTTAGTTGCGGCATGTGGACTTCATAGATGCGGCATGCGGACTTCATAGTTGCGGCATGCATGTGGGATCTAGTTCCCCAACCAGGGATCGAACCCTGGCCTCCTGCATTGGGAGCAGGAGTCTTACCCACTGGACCACCAAGAAAGTCCCCACAGCTTTTCTTAATTAACATTTTTTGATATGGAGCTGGGAGTTCCATACATTTTTCAGATGTTATAAACTAAAGAGTTCAAAAGCCTCTAATAAATTAAAATAATAACCTCTTAGGAACAGAAAACATAGATAAGGATTGATTTTTTTCCTCTTTCTTTTCTTTTTATAGTATCTATATGAGAAGATGGATGATATGTGAACCTAGTTGTGGTAATCATTTCACAGTCTATGTAAATCAAACCATTATGCTGTTTGCCTTAAATTTATACAGTGACACACGTTAATTATTTCTCAGTAAAACTGGGAGAAAAATGGATTGCTTTCAATTTGGCATTTACTATCAAAGATACTTTAAAAAAGTTACATAAAATATGTAGAAATATATCCCACTACAAAAAAGCATCTTAACAATGAATGGGAACACACCCCAATTTTTATTTCCTCTTTAACAGAAACCACACAAGGAGTAGATGACATTTTATGCCAAATAATATATGCTAGAATCTTATTTTAATATATTATAAAAATAAATCTTTAATATTTTGCCCAAATATTGAAAACTTAAAATCTTAATTTTTTTTCTGTATTCTTCACCTAAATCAATGGCCTTTTTTTCACCTGTTCCCTTTTTACTCTTTTCTCTTCTTTATAACTCATTTAAAGACCACAATGTTTAGTATCTGTAAGTCTTGTAAAGGTATTTAGACAAAAGCAATAAAGTTCTGACTGGGAATAATAACAAATAAGTTGGGGTGTGTGTGTGTGTGTGTCTGTGTGTGTATTTTCCTCTGGATGTTCCTCTAAATAAGGGTCCAGATTCTATAGATAATGGGAGTGGACAGGGTCGTATTTGAGAATAAAAACCTTTTTGGGCCTCTGAGACCAAAATAGTATCATTTGAGTTTCCAGGAAAAATATGGAATCTAATATTTATTAAACACCTCCCATATGTCAAGCATTTTGTTAATCTTACCCTAAGTTCCATGTGCCCATATTCTTTATAAATTATCCCGTATTGTGAAAAGTAAACGAGAATTTTCACAACTGGAAAAGATGCATACCTTCTTTGCTCCTTGTCTGTTTAAGGCAAGGACAAATGATCAGCTAGTTTCTCTTGAGACCCCGCTGATGAGTACTGGCTGCTTAGGACACAATGATGAAAAGGATTCTGAGGTTGAGGCTGAGTTTTACAGGAGGAAGCTGACTGGTCACGTCTGTGTTCCTTGCAGGAACAGGCGGTATGAGTGCATATTTACTGTTTCTGACTTAGATACTGCAAACAAAGCAGCGTATCTGTCTCTTACACTTAATTCCATAAGGTAAGTCCAATGAGCAGAATATATCTCACAGACTCTGCAAACTATATAAGAACATCTTCACAAACATACAATTTGATGTTACTTTGTCACCATGTGCCTATTCTTATCCATGTATTTAATAGTTTACTACAGCTTTCCCTATGATATGTTTTAAAAGATGGATATATAGAGCAATAAATAGGAAAAGGCAAATCTAAAGTATTATTAAATAAGAAATGACAGATCTAAAATTAAAAATCAATATTTAATCAACTTAATATATTAGTGACAGGTGAGGCTGAGTTTACTATTTCTGAATGCTTTCAGTATGAGTTAAAAGAAGCTCATAATTGAGTAAGATTCATGATTTATCATAGGTCACAGGAATCCATAACTTGTTCCAGCTTTCATATTCCCATTAATATAAGCACTTGTGAAACACCAGACAATTTCTGGCAATGATGGTCAGCTGAATTATACAGATATGAGAACTGAGGAGTTCACATCCTAAAAATCTAAGTTTAAGGTGGAAGCTATAAACGGCCAAAGAACAATAGGTCTTTAACATAAAACTGTTACTTCCACTGCCTCTCATGTTGAAAGAACTGAAAATTAAATTCAAACATCTTTCCACAGCCTTCCAGGTCCTATACGATCCAGTCCTGCCCACCCCTCTGATGTCAGCACCCATCATTCTCCTCATTTCTACTTTGCTCTCTAAGCTCTGGAGTTATCTCCAGTCTCCTGAGTCAGTGAAGTCTGTTGCAGCCTCAAGGCCTGTGCACTTCTTATTTCCCCTGTCTAAAGGGTTCTTCCCCAGATTTTCATAAGCTTGGCATATCTTGTCATCTAGGTCTCAGCCCAAATCATACATCCTCAGAAAATCTGGCCTGACCTTCCCTCATCTCTGATCACTTTCAATCTCATTATCTTGCTAACCTCAAGCACTATTTTAAAGTATCTTGGGGCATTCCTGGTGTCACAGTGGTTAAGAATCCACCTGCCAAAGCAGGGGACACGGGTTCGAGCCCTGGTCTGGAAAGATCCCACATGCCACAGAGCAACTAAGCCCGTGTGCCACCACTACTGAACCTGCACTCTAGAGCCTGCGAGCCACAACTACTGAGCCTGTGTGCTTAGAGTCCATGCTCCGCAACAAGAGAAGCTACCGCAATGAGAAGCCCGCACACTACAACAAAGAGTAGCCCCCACTCGCCGCAACTAGAGAAAGCCCATGCGCAGGAATGAAGACCCAACGCAGCCAAAAATAAAATAAAATAAAATAAAATGAATAAAATCATCTTAAAAAAATAAAATATCTTAGTCTTTCAATTATTTATGATTGTCTGTCTTTTTCCATCAGAAAGTAAGCTCCAGGCAGGCATTATTTATGTCAATATTGTTTATTCCTACATCACCAGAGGTGAGACCAGTGCCTAGCCTAGGGGCTAGGAAAATACTTACTAAAGAACTGAGATAGTAAATAAAAAAAGGAACTATTGAATATGAATGCTTTTCCCACTTTATTTTAATGTCAGATTGTCATCTATTCTGAGAAAGTAATGTATTAGACAACATTCCCAAGACAAAAGCAACACTGAGGTGTATAGAGTTGAGTCTTTAATAATTTTATGGTTAATTTTCTTGTTTAGCATCTCGGCTCTGTTATCATTGATAGCTCTTGTTGGAAGGCACTTCTTAGACCACCTTCCCTCTTGACTTAGTTTGTACTAACTTCTAGAAGTTTTCTTTTGTAATGCTGCAGCACAATAAGCTCAATTAGTGAACAAGAGTGTACACAGCTATGAGAGTGAAGATTTGTATAGTAATTGCTGACAGTTTCTTTACTATAATAATAACAGTTAAGACTGCTGGAATAAGAGATGACATTAATTCAGAAAGAACACCTTTTTTAAAAATTTATTTTATTTATTTTATTTTTGGCTGTGTTGGGTCTTCGTTGCTGTGCTCGGGCTTTCTCTGGTTCTGGCGAGCAGGGGCTACTCTACGTTGCGGTGCGCAGGTTTCTCATTGCAGTGGTTTCTCTTGCTGCGGAGCACGGGCTCTAGGCACACGGGCTCAGTAGTCGTGGCACGCGAGCTCTAGAGCGCAGGCTCAGTAGTTGTGGCACATGGGCTCAGTTGCTCCGTGGCACGTGGGATGTGGGATCTTCCTGGGCCAGGGCTCGGACCCGTGTCCCCCGCATTGGCAGGAGGATTCTTAACCACTGCGCCACCAGGGAAGCCCCCAGAAAGAGCACTTTTTTTTTTAATTAATTATTTATGGCTGCGTTGGGTCTTCGTCGCTGTGCGCGGGCTTTCTTTTTAGTTGCAGAGAGTAGGGGCTACTCTTCGTTGCGGTGCGCAGGCCTCTCATTAAGGTGGCTTCTCTTGTTGCGGAGCACGGGCTCTAGAGCGCAGGCTCAGTAGTTGCAGCGCATGGGCTCAGTTGCTCCGTGGCATGTGGAATCTTCCCGGACCAGGGCTCGAACCCGTGTCCCCTGCATTGGCAGGCAGATTCTAAACCACTGTGCCACCAGGGAAGCCCCCGGGAGCACTTTTTTAAATGTAGTTTTTCCTTATTCTGTCAGCAGTGGGAGTGTGCCCAACTATGTATAATAGCATTTTATATCAACTCCACCATGTGTTCATATGAAAGAAGTGATTAGAGTGCCTGCAAAATAAACATTAGCCCAATAAAAGATCCAGTTCTAAGAGTTTCAAACATACTACGGTTTTAAATTTATGTATAATAGACTTCATGTGATTTTTCACGATTTTAGACCTTAAAGATATTTGGAAATGTATAATTATCATAAAGCAATCTGATATTTATCAAGTACTTTCTAAATGTTAGGAGTATTCATACTTGTATAAAAGACTCTCTGACCTCTAAGAGTATATTAGGTAAGATGAGGTTGCATTTAAGAGACCAAAACCTCAAAATAACTGAGATATAAACACAATAGAAACATTTCTCCTAAGTAAAATAAGGGTCAGTTTAGGGCTGTTCAGTGTGGCACAGAGGCAATGACCTAGAGTTCTTCTGCAATGCTTAGCATTCCTCGTCCTTAGCATGTGGCTTCCATATCATATACTGAGATGGCTAGGCCATTGCCAGCCCCCCACCCCACCCTGGTCCCCAACACAACTGACAGAGTGAAGAAAGGATGAAAGGATGATAAACTTCTTTTTAAGGAGAACTTACACTGATATCTGATTAGACAGACTTAATTCACATAGATGCATAGGAAATTTAGGACACAGAGTCCTTATTCTTCATGACCATGTGCCTAGCTAAATTTTAAAGATTCCGATTCTAAGCAAGAAAGAGAGAAAAGATATTTGGGGGAAAATAGAAGTCTCAGTTATAAAGACAAAACATAGAAACAGTAAAAGTTAAATATCTAATTTTTCAATTATTATTTTGGGTAGTAAATCAGGGTGGATAAGTGAGAGCTTTGGAGTTAGGTCACCTGGATTTCAAGTTTGGGTCCATCTTTTATTTGCATTTGTGAACTTGGTCAAGTATTTAAACTTTCCAAGCCTCAGTTTCTCACCCATAAGTAGAGAATAATAGTAACTTGTATCTTACAGAGTGCTATTGAGATGATTAAATAAAATGATGGACATAGAACTTGCTTACCTTTATGCAATAAGTACTGATAATGAAGAAGACAATGATGATAGTGATGTTAATGGGTAATAGTGGAAATAATGGTATTAGTAGTATTATTATAATTATAAAACATTATGATTACTATGATTAGTAGCAGAGAATGTTGGAGGGCTTCATAGAATAGGAAGTACTGGAGACAGACCAGGATGGACTGGTTGAATTTACAAAGCTAGAAAGGAAAGAGACGTCCCAGATGAGTATATTAATACACCATAACCAAGTACAAGATCAACCTGCAGTGTTCAAATTCTCCATAACTTCACTGCAAAAGGATTTAAAGCACTTGGGACACTGAAGCTTATTGAACTTAGATGTAAACATTATCTAATGATTTGATTATTAATACAATTATTCTACTGCAGAATATTATCTGAGTTGCTTCTTAGGAAAATACAAATTATAAGTGTATTTGAGAGAATCCAACTAAAATCCTTAGATAGCACCTTTGGATGGAAAACAAATAGCCTACTTTTATTTTGATAACAGTAATCTCAATGTTACCCAAAAAAAAATCTAAAAATCCTCACTGCTGATAAACCATTGAGAAAAAGTATGGTCATCATACCTATTTTTAATCCAGTATTTGAGAAAAAAAAATATATGCCTAATCTTTTCTTCAAAATGTGAGAAGCTTTGGGTATACCTTCAATTGCAATACTTAATTTATTCTAGCCTGAAACACTAAAATGTTCACCTGGGTGTGAATGCTTCATCTTTCCACCATTGGAAATCACTTGAAAAGTTCTACCGCCATTAGAAAGCCTAATTTAAAATTAATATGCATACATTTTCTTTCATCTTTTAAATATGCAAAAGTAAGCTGTTTCTCAGTGATGAAGAACTAAACAGTAGTTTGAAATGCCACTTATTTGAATTTCATAAGTCAGTCTTTCCCTATATCTTTTTTTCTTCCTTTAATGTCACTCAGAGAATTGTAGGCAAACAGTGGGGAACTAAGCAAAGCTCTCTTTAAGGCCTGAGTCTTAATCATACAGTTTACTCAATCGATGTGATGTGATTACTATCAATTAAGGTTATTTTTATCCCTTACTATGTGCCAGGTACTCTTCTAATATCTTCGCATTCCCTGTCTCATTTAATCCTCACCAGAAATAGATGAGGTTGACACTATTATTGTACCAATTTCAGAGCCCAGATAACTGAGACACAGAGAGAATAAGGACTTTGGCCAATGTCATGCAGGTGATAAATGGTGGAGATGGGATTACAATCCATCCAGCCTGCCTCTACGTAACACATACTTAACTCCTGCATTACTTTGCCTCTCCTGTACATAGATCCACTTCCAAGCCACTGGGTAGAAAGAAATCTTTCCTTCCTTAGTTGAAAATTGTTCTATAGCTATTTCCACAAAGATAATTGTTTTCTTGTATGGCATCTGTGGCTTCATTTCTCAGTTCTACAAATTATTGGCTGAAAGCATTATACATATAGTCTGGCTATAGAAAACATGCTGGTGAGCCCACATTTACACTACAGAATTCAGTTATATCCAGAGAAATGACATAGTAACATGTTTGATTTTCTCACAGAAAAATCTACTTCAGTGTCTACACACTTGCCTGAGACATAGTGAACTCTTTTTCAAGGCAGAAGAGGAAAAACACTGTGCATGGAAAAATACTGGCTGCTTTGTGTGTGTATGAGACTAGCTGGATCTTTACAAGAGAAACACTCCATCTGATAAAAAGCTATGAGAGCTGCACAAGCACCTAGCAGAGGACACGCATAGCTTCTTAATAATTCCTTGTTGTTTTAACAAACACACATCATCATAGCCCATTTTGACAGCCAAATAATGCTACCACCAATGTGTCATGATAAAAACAGAAACCCAATTGAATGTAAATGGGAAAACCCATTTAAAATACGTTGAAATAATAAACATATACCAATCTAATCAAGATGGTAAATAGATTTTCAGTCACTCAAGTCCTTTATGGAAAGAGGACGTGAAGATAAATTAAAGAACAGACAGACTTTTTTCATCAAAGGAAAAAAGAATTACATATGCACATACACACACAGACATAGACATTAGATATGCAAATGGATTCCTCAGTTTATCCAAGTGAACTGCTTGAAATTTATTATAAAGGAAGGATGATGGGTATCTTCCAAAGGATGGAGTATTTTAGAATGAACAGGATAATCTGTGTATGCTTCATTAATGCCAAACCTCCCTGAAAATAAAGAAAAGGCAGGGCTTCCTCAAGGAGCAATCAATCTTGGAAGTGCTTTAAAATTTGCCATCATGCACATCTTCTCCAAATAGGCGCCCAAGGTAATTTTTGAAACATAACCCAACTATATCACCCCCTCCCCTGCTTGACTCTCAATGGTTTCCTGTTGCTTTCAGGATGAAAACAATGCTTACAAGGCTCTGTATATCCCTTCTTCCACCAACCACTAGGTTCCAATTCATAACTCCTCCACCCCATGCTCCAAGCCCATCAATCGTTTTTCAGTCCCTAAAAAAACCCATGTGCTTCCTTATACCTTAGGGCCAGTCTCCAAGTCTCACTGTGGCTATTACCCCAGTACCTAGTTGAATATACAATGACTGAATACATGCTAGCCCCTGTTCCTGCTCTGTTCTCTCCCCTTCCATTCTTCACTTACGGAAGCTTTCTCTTAGTCTAACAACATCAAATGTTACCACATCCCTCTCTTCCTGGCACTGATCAAAGCTGTAACTCCACATTTATTTCTGTGATAGTTTGGTTAGTACCCACTTCCTTTACTAAACTCTTATTTCCATGAGAAGAGTAGCCAAGCCTTTTTTTCCTCATCATTGCTTCCCCAGTGACTGATATAGCAGCTCTCACATCAGGCAACTCATAAATGCTTGTTTGAATATGTGAGTGAGTGAGTAAATGAATGAATAAATTAATGACAAAAGAAAAATCCTAGGAAGAGTGAAGTCCTCCAACGTTTCAATAAAGTAACCCAGGTATCACATTCACTCTGTCAAATAAAGGAAGCAGACGGTAAGAACTCCAACCCACTGGCTAATGGTAAAGTACTTGGAAGTATAGTATTTAAAATCTGTTGTGAAATTTAAATAGTTTTGACTATTTCTCTACTAATAGTTTCAAGCAAAGTATATGCTTGCCACGTCTTCGCCACGCGGCATGTGGGATTTTAGTTCCCAGACCAGGGGTTGAACCCCCGCCTCCTGCAGTGGAAGCGCGGAGTCTTAACCACTGGACCACCAGGGAAGTCCCACATGTCTTATTAATGGTTGTATTTCTGATACTTCAACTTTGGGCTAAGGAAGAAAATCCCACCCAGTTCCAGGGGGAGCAGTACAGCCTCTGGGTCAAAGGAAACTGGTTAAAAGTTATTGGAACTCTACAAAAATACATGAAAAATAATTGTTCCACAGTATTTCATTCTGAAAATATATAGGTGAATCTTTGAAATGGTGATTTATTTCTAACCACTGTTTTAAAAATAGTGTCCTCATGCAAATGTACTGGTAATGGCTTGCGGTAGTAGTAGCTAAATTAATTCCTTTCCAAATTAATGAAGTCAATGAGTCAGACACTTCAGAATTGTAAATGAATTTCAAAAAAAAAACTCTACAAGATAAAATCTCAGATGAATTATATAAGAACATCTTTGTTTTCCTTCTTTATTTTGCATACTTCTGTAGTATTTCTCTCTCTGGGAGAAACACAGATATTTGAAAAGGGCAGCCTTTATCGTACTCTCTTCGGCAGCCAAATTCCACAGGTACCTTGTGGCAACGGCATGGAAGTTACAAAATATGATGAAAAACCCACAGTGTGCATTTGCCATATGTTGTCAAATGAATCATTTTTATTTATTTCACAGGGTTTCACAGGGTTTCTATGTCTGTTATTAATTAAAATTAGAGTGATCTCATTATACGGGTTTGTACCCTAGAGCAAAATTCTCATCTGAAGTGGGAATCTGACCTTTACAGAGATCTTTACTGGTTCAACTCAAACAAAAACATGTTGATAACTCAAGTTATCAAGAATGGATGTTTGCTGAAATTCTTAAATATGTCTGCGATATCCATTTTAATGTCGTACAACATATTCCCTATGTTTAAAGGATTCTGAGGTTCATAGCCATTTAGGGGAAAGTAGAAAATAATTTAGATTAATAGTTTATAAAAAGAAAGAGAATCAGGAACATACTATTGATTCCCTCTATTTGCCATTTCTTCTTTATTCAGTTTAAATTTTTATTCCCACCTCTTCTTTCCAGTCTTTCGAAAATTCCATTCACTTCAACTCATAACTTTTTTCGTCAAATTTTCTCTGAAAATACACTGCCTTGAGAGTTTTCCCAGAGACAGGAGAATGAATTTTTAAAAGAAAAAATTCTGAACTTAATGGCCTTTCAACTGGTGAGATTTTATTTCTATTTTATTTATGTATTTATTTTTGGTAGTGCTGATATTTGTTTGAATGTTCAAAGATGGGAAAAATAAAGAGCTTCCCTCCTAACCTAATTTAAAAAATGGAAAGTAGGTCAAAAGTCACTGTACTGCAGCTGGCTCAAATAATTTCTGACATGTAATACAGGGATGACCATTAAACTGGCATGATTTTTGCACTTATGGCTTTAATATTTCGTCCAGAATAAATGTTCAGCAATAAGGGCAGCCTCTGATAAACAGTAATTTCTGTGTTGTATTGCAGGGTCAAGAAATGGATTATCCTTGTTGTACAAGCATTCAGTTTAATTAAGCAATCAGTCATTCATTAAGGCCCTATTTAGGCTCAGCACTGTGCTAGGTGCTTTGGGGGAAAAATAAGTACAAGATAGTGCCTGTGCTTAAGTGTAAAACTTATGTATGACTACGGCACTCATGCTAACTAAGGGGAGAAAAAATGGGATGTAAAGGTTTGACAAAGAATGACGACTACAGTAATTATCAACGGCTCCAGGGAGGAGTTTGGATATGATGTGGATAGGAGGGAGTGTACGGGAAATTATTTTGATGGGAACATATTTCAAGGAAGGAGAATGATATTAGAGTTACTGGAAACCTACATTCCACAATCATGCAATGAGAATACAACAAAAGTATGCTTACTGTTAAATGATACAGGGAAAACATCAAAGCCTGTTAGATAACTTAATAGTCTACTACATCTTTACATACACAAATGAAAGTCATCAATCAGCTTTAAAGTATTTTAAAACTCTTCATATCTGATGGAACAATTATTTTCTCCTCCATAATTTTAATAACAGCTTTTTTAAAGATTAATCTAAAGTCTGTTGTTACCATATCTTTCAAAATGTACATATAGTTTTGAAAAAATACACTGGTTTTTCCTGGACAGGATTCGTCTCTATTCATAACTTTACTTAAAACATAAAACATTAATGCTTTAGCCAAAAATAGTTACTTATAATGTTACCATTTTGGAATGACCCTAAAACAGAGTCTAGGTCATATTCATTTTGTGAATAGCTAAAGCTCTTCTTCTTAGCACTATACCTACCCTATTTTTGCCATTATATTACTCATTTGTTTTTGCTTATTTAAAAAATAAACATTTGTTTCTAGACTTCAACTTCTTAAAGCTCATGATTTTGAAGTAATTTTCTACTTACAGAAATGTTGCAGAGAGAGCATAGAAAGTTTCCATATACCCTTCAGCCAGCATCTCCCATTTTTAAGATCTTACCATGGTACATTTATCAACATTGAGAAATTAAGACTGGTACAATTTTATGAACTAAACTACAGACATTATTTGGATTTTCCCACATTTTCCACTAATGCCTTTTTTATCCTGTTCCAAGATCCAATCCAGGTTATCATCTTGCATTTAGTCATTATATCTCCTTGGTCTCTGCTAATCTGAAATTTCTTTCTTTCCTTGTTTTTTCATAAAGTTGATACTTCAAAAGAATACTGGTTAGACAATTTGTAGAATAGCCCTTAATTTGGATTTGTCCAATACTTTCTCATGATTAGACTGACGTTATGTAATTTTGGAAACAGTGCCACGATGTGCCCTTCTAATGACATTATATCAGAGGGTAAGTAATATCAATATGTTTATGACTAGTAATGTTAAGCTTGACCACTTGGTTAAGATGGTTTCTGCCAGGGTTTTCAACAGAAAGTTACTATTTTTCTTTTTCTATAATCTCCTTTTTAGAAGTGATGCATTGAGTCCAGCTCATACTTAGGGGGAGGGAAATTAGGTAACGTTTCCCAAGGGAAGAGTATCAATAAATTTGTGGACATATGTTAACACTATCACAGTGATTAATAAATATATTGAGTATAACACTTTAAGACTATACAACTGTCCTAACTGTCCTTGAAATTTTGCCGACTAATTTAATCATTCACCAGTGGACCTTGCCTACACCAATGACTAATATCATGATCTAAAGGTGGCTTTCTATTTCCCTCATTCTGTCTATATTCAATAATTAGAATAATTCTATAAGGAACAGCTCTCTTTTCCACATTTATTTATTCAATCACTTATTTATATCAGAATAGATTTGTGAATATCCATGTTATTCTTTGGGCTATATTCTAATACTATATATAATTATGTAATCGGCTGCTTATATTGCTCCAACTTTGGCCGTGGGAGAGTTTTCAAGTTGCTCCTGTGCCCATCTGACATGCTCCCATGATCTTTTTTCTCATTCTCCTCCTTCTTTGGCATCATAAGATGCACCAAGTTCATCTTATATTTTCCCTGCTCAAGCCCTGAAATCAACCGTCCCTGCAATGGACCCTGATTCCTTTTTTGGAGGATAATTTCTAGAGATCAAGGTCTGATCCCTGGGTGTGTTCACTGCTACTGTGGTGTTACTGCTGTGGAAATAAATGAAACCAGCCAAATGAGAACAAGCAAAGTTTATTTATTTAAAGCTTGCTATAGCAAGGGAGTCAGCCCCCATTACTTGTGTTTGACAGAGACTCAAAGTAGATAGGTAGAAGAGCAGAAAAGCTTTATAGTGAAAGGAAGAGAACACTTCGGTTATGCCCTTTTTGGAGGCGATGACATGGGGAAGGCTTATGTAGGTGAGCTAACTAGAAGCAGGACAGCCTATGTGACTGGTTAGGGGTAAATATTTGGTTTTCTCTGGTTGGTCGTAAGTTGGAGGCAGGGACAAAAATTAGAGAATTTGCCTGTTATTAAGCAAGTCGTGGCCACTCTGGGACAACTCTTACAGGGTTTGTTGTTTAGCTTCCTGCACCAGTTGCTAGAGATAGCAGTCTGACTTCCTACAAGTCTGACTTACAGGTAGGAGGCAGGCTTCCTAGGCTGGTTACTGTAGATAATGGATGGGTTTCTTGGGCTGGTTGCTGAAATTATGGATCAGAGTTCTATTTTTATTTCCATGCTCTGGCCATTGTTCATATGCATATTCAAATTTAGGGTGTTTCTAAGCACCCTAAGAGAACAGTTAGGAAATGTATGTATATATTACAGACCCATGTATATACACACATCTCTACTTATTTCTGTATCTATTTATATTTCTGTAGATAAAATAAATATGAATTTACACTGATGCTGACAACTCTAATCCACACAAAGGAGTCTATTCTAGCATCTCCTCTTTGTTTATTTGTAACTAGTTTCTCCAATAGTAAGAAACTTGGCTCTCATCTATGCTCTATTGTTTTATAGATCCCAGGGTGTATGTAAAGTTGTTTCACGATTCTACTATAAGATGTCACTTCACACCTGTTAGGATGGTTATTATATAAAAAAAAAAGACAAGAAATAAATGCTGGCAAGGATGTGGAAAGAAGGGAACCCTTGTGTATTGTTGGTGGGAATGTAAAATGGTGCAACTACTATGGAAAATAGTATGGAAGTTCCTCAAAAAATTAAAAATAGAATTACCATATCATACAGAAATCCTACTTATGCAAAGGTACAAATATCCTTTGGTATCTACGAGGGACTTATTCCAGGACCCTCTCACAGATGCCATCAAGTCTTTTACAGTTGACCCTCTGTACATCTGCAGATTTAACCAACTGTGGAATGAAACGCTTTTCAGTCTGTAGTTGGTTGAATCTGAGAATGCAGAACCTGCAGGTACAGAGGGCAGATTGTACATACCCAAAGGAAACAAAATCATTATTTTGAAGAAACATCTATACCTCCATGTTAATTGCAGCTTTATTCACAATACTCAAGGTATGGAAGCAACCTCAAAGTCCACTGACCAATGAGTAAAGAAAATGTGATATATACATATAATGGAATACTATTCAGTCTTTAAAAAGAAGGAAATTCTGTCATTTGTGACAACATGGATGAACTCGGAGGGCATCATGCCAAGTGGGAAAAGTCAGACGGAGAAATACCATGTGATATCACTTATATATGGACTATTTATTTAAAAAAAAAAAGTTGAATAAAAGAAGCAGAGTAGAAAACTAGTTTCCAGAGGCTAGGGTGTAGGGGAAATAGGAAGAGGTTATTAAAAGGGTGCAAACTGAGCTTCCCTGGTGGCGCAGTGGTTGAGAGTCCGCCTGCTGATGCAGGGGACACGGGTTCGTGCCCCGGTCCGGGAAGATCCCACATGCTGCAGAGCGGCTGGGCCTGTGAGCCATGGCCGCTGAGCCTGCGCGTCCGAAGCCTGTGTTTCGCAACGGGAGGGGCCACAACAGTGAGAGGCCCGCATACCGCAAAAAAGAAAAAGGGTGCAAACTTTGTTAGAAGATGAATAAGTTTTGAGGTTTTAATATATAACACAGTGACTATAGATGATTACACTGTATTGTATAACTGAAGTTTGCTAAGAGAGCAGAACTTAAATGCTTCTACCTTCCTGTCCCTGCAAAATGGAAAGTATGTGAGGTGATGGGTATGTTAACAAAGCGTAAAAGGGACCCCTTTCACAACGGATACATGCACCATATCATCGTGCTGCACATTTTAAATATCTTATAATTTTGTCAATTATATATCAATAAATCTGGGGAAAAATGGAATCTGTCACTGTATTAATTTTGAGTTAACATTGCAAAATATTGGGGGATTTCAGGGTAGATATGTGTTTTTCAGAGGAAACCAATATTCCATGTTCTTAAAGCAATCTTCTAGACTTGACTCTGTTCTTATTCTTCCTAGCCTCTTGAGCACCAAGCTCACTACTATGAGAGAAGAAAGATCCTTTCTTCCTTTTATAAGTCTTATGAATGAATTTCTCTTTTAGTGAGCTCCGTTTGCAATGTCTCTGTAAATTTTGATTGGAGGGGTTAGAGTGGTCTCTTCCTTGTGAATAAGGATATGGTTGCATGATCTAAATAAAAATTTCTGAACCCCCCCTCCCACTTTTAAATGTACAACAAATTTACTGTTTTCCACACCCATTTACCTTGGTGTGACTATTATAAATTTTTATTACTTTTTTTCCTTCAAATATTGGTTTAAGTCTTATAGTCTCTCAGAAACTGAAGTATTATTTTAATTTCACCAGGATATACCTCATTATTTCCCCCTAAGTTTATTATAATTCTCAATTTTGTCTATAAATGAAAATTTAGATCATCTCAAGTTGGCCATATGTTATCTGATACTACCAACTTCAGTTTGGTTTTAATACAGAAAGAGATCTCCAGAGTTTTTAAAAAAGTGTTTTCCTATCCAGACCACTAAGTTTTCAGGACCAGAATACAAAGTAAAATTCTAATTATGTTCTAAGGGAAAAATAAAAATCTGGGGGGGAAAGACTTAGATCTTAAATTAAAAAAACTAAATTGTGTAATTAACTGTGACTTTTTAATTTTATTTGCTTCCTATGCTTTCAAGTCATTATTAATTAAAAATCAGCTATATTGATAAATCAAAATCTGTGTAAAAATTTATGGACACAAATTTAGTCTCATTTTTAAAAATTAATAATGCCTATTAGGAATTACAAATATTTTAACTTTAGCAAGGCTAGAGCAGGGCTTTTTAAAAAGTTTTATTTCTTAAAATTATGATTAGCACATAGGAGGTGTTTAACAACCTTGAAAAGAATTTACAACTTTTGTCATTTAAGCTACATTATATAAATATTAAATAAGAATATTCATAAATACACATAAATTATTCCTCAAGTTATTATTAATATTTACTGCACTATTGTAAACAAGTGAAGTCAATGTTCATCTTATAATTCAATTGGAATATCAACAAAAAGACTATTTTAGAAAAGCAAAGCTACTGAGGTCACAAAAATATTTTTTCTATTGGTACATTATCGATTTAGCTCGTTTATATGGAAAATTTTCATCGTTAATATTACTTTGTTTTAGTAAAATAGGGAGACAATCTATTTACATAAACTATTTTATTTTTGTATTCTTTTTTTTATTGGAGTATAATTGCTTTACAATGTTGTGTTAGTTTCTGCTGTATAGAAAGTGAATCAGCTATATGATATATATATATATACGTACATATATACACAGATATATCCCCTCCCTCTTGGACCTCCATTCCCCCCCCCATACCACCCATCTAGGTCATCAGAGAGCACCAGGCTGAGCTCCCTGTGCTATACAGCAGGTTCCCACTATCTATCTATTTTACACATGGTAGTGTATTTATGTCATTAAAACTACTTAAACAGATTTGTTATGGCATTAACAAATACTTTATGAAAGTAATTGTATGAATATAATACCCGCATTATATGTTATTTTTTTAACCCTCATTCATCCCCAACCATCCATTCAAATACAGATCTCCCTCAACTGACAACAGGGTTACATCCTGATAAGTCCATGTAAATGGAAAATACAGGCATATCACAGAAATAGTCCAGGTTCAGTTCCAGACCACCCCAATAAAGCAAATATCTTAATAAAGTGAGTCACACAATTTTTTTGACTTCCAAGAGCATATAAAATTATGTTTACACTATAGTATAACATAGACTATAGCGTAGCCTATTAAGTGTGCAACAGCATATGTCAAAAAAAAACAACGTACATGCCTTAAGTAAAAAATACTTTATTGCTAAAAAAGGTTAACCATCATCTGAGTCTTCAGCGAGTCATATATCTCTGCTAGTGGAGGGTCTTGTCTCCATGTTCATGGCTGCTGACTGATCAGGGTGGTGGTTGCTGAAGGCTGGGGTGGCTGTGGGAATTTCTTAACGTAAGACAATGAAGTTTGCCTGATCAATTTTGACCCTTCCTTTCACTTGAACATTTAGAGGCCACTGTAGGGTTATTAACTGGTCCAATTTCAATATTGTTGTATCTCCAGGAATAGGGAGGCCCAAGGAGAGGAGAGAAATAGGGGGAACAGGTGGTCCATAAAGGAGTCAGAACACATATAACATTTATGGATTAACTTCACCATCTTGTATGGGTACAGCTCATCATGCCCCCAAATAATTACAACAGTAACATCAAAGATCACTGATCACAGATCACCATACCAAACACAGTAATAATGAAAGTTTTCAAATGTTGTGAGCATTATCAAAATGTGACACAAAGACACAAAGTGAGCAAATGCCGCTGGGAAAATGGCGCCAATAGTCTTGCTGGATGAAGGGTTGCCACAATCCATCAATTTGTAAAACACACAGTTATTTGGGAAGCACAATAAAGCAAAGTACAGTAAAACAAAGGTATGCTTGTACAAAATGCATTTAATACACCTAACTCACTGAACATCACAGCTTAGCCTAACCTACCTTACAGAACACATACACTAGCCTACAGTAGGACAATATCATCTAACACAAAGACTATTTTATAATAAAGTATAGAATATCTACTGTAATTATTGAAGACTGTACTGAAAGTGAAAAATAGGATGGTTGTCTGGGTATAGAATGGTTGTAAGTGTATCTGTTGTTTACCCTCATGATCACGTGGCTGACTGGGAGCTATGGTTCACCCCCCAGCATCACGAAAGGGTACAATACTGTGTACTGCAAGCCTGGGAAAGATCCAAACTAAAAATTTGAAGTAGGGTTTCTATTGATTACATATCACTTTCCCATTATCTTTAAAGCTGAAAAATCATAAGTCGAAACATTGTAAGTCAGGGACTATTTGTAACTACAAATCTCGTGTGTTTCAATGACAGATAGGCCTTTATCACCCTAATTCTTGAAGACAGATATTATTTTTGATTGTCTAAATGACAAAGTCACTTGAGAAAATCTGAAATCCCTATTTAAAAATAGTTTCAAATCCATATTCCAGCTCTTTCTAACTGTGCTTCCTTAACTGGATTATCTGAAACTCTATTTAACTTCTCTCTATAAATAAGGAGCCTCGTACCTATCTTACAGGTCTGTTGGGAGTGTATAATGAGCATACTCAGCATTATTTTGATGTTATTAGGGGGGTTCGATCCTGGTCTTAATTTTAAAAATCCTGTGGCTACCACAGACGTCAGGAACAGTAACCAATTAATAAAAGAGACTTTAAATGTTATAATTCTGCCATATAAGTTAATGGTGTTTTAATAACAATGGTAAAAAAAAAAAGGTAAATTTAAAACCATGATTAAGTGAGGTCCAATTGGATAAACTATCAATGTTGTCCAAAGTAACAGATTGCATCTCTGAAGGTTTACTGAAAAATAGCAGATCAAGATGGATATTAAGTTTTTTTTAATATAAAGACCACAAAAGGATTATGTGATTTCCAGGTTAAACACTATATTTCTAGTTATTAAAATATAATGTTTCTTGTTAATATTAAGCACAATTATCAATAAGAATACTAATGAAAAAATACTGAGAGATTATTGTACATTTTATCATAAGGGAGACAGTTTGTTATAGTGCAAAATAATTAGGTTTTGAAATAAGAAGTATGTATATTCAGGTCCAAACCTCCACTGATCAACTGAAAAATAGCCACACTTTTGAATCATTAATTCTCCTCATCATTAATATAGGATTAATGAAATTTCTCTTTTACAGTTGTTGTGATGTAAGAGATATTTATGAAGAGATTAGTGTGCAGTTTGGTATCTAAAAAGCCCTCAGTCCATGATTATAGTTCCTATGATGACAATGTCTTCTGCTTTTACAAGCATTCCTACCAAAAATGTAGGGAGACTTTTTGACATGTATCCGCTATGCATTCAATAAACGTATGAATTCATTCATTCACTCACCACAATGTTTCAGGCAGTAGGGCCAGTGACAAGAAGGAAATCAACACATGTGACCACAACGCAAAGCAAGAGATCAATTACTGAAGGAGAGACAGTTCCAAGGATGTGAGAAAGGGAAAATGTGTTGGAAAAGTATCACTTAAGAGCTAGAATTTAAGACTCATCATAGAAGATATATATGGTTCTTAACATTTGAGAAGATTGTACAGAGGACTTAAGACTGTGAAAACTAGAGTAAATTCCATGTACTACCTGAATAAAGTTCTGAGCCTCCTGTGACCCAATCTTTGAGCAAATAGACTCCAGTCACAATAAGAAAGTAATTCCAATTTTCTTAATTGTCTCTCAAAGAACATCAAAGGCACTCAATTTAAAACCTACTTCTGCAGTCATTTTGACCAGCGAGAAGAACCTGGAAGGGTAGAGGGCAATTTCTTCCTACCCAACAGCTGGGATGAGAATGGGATGCAACTTTACTGGCTGGATACTACTTGCCCCAAAGCTGTTGCAGTAAGAGATGCTGGGACACCTGATAGAAGCCAGCAGAAGTTAAGAATTCCTACCACATCAGTCAGTCTCCTGGATCTCTGCCTGCAGGGTCTGTTGGAAACAAGAGTGCTGTGTGGCTGACAAGGTCTTGGTGCTCCGGCCAGGTGTCAGGCCTGAGCCTCTGAGGTGGGAGAGCGGAGTCCAGGACATTGGTCCACCAGAGACCTCCCGGCCCCACATAATATCAATCAGCGAGAGCTCTCCCAGAGATCCCTGTCACAACACTAAGACCCAGCTCCACCCAACAGCCATATGTATGTGTATATATATGTATACATACAGCCGATTCACTTTGTTACACAGCAGAAACTAACACAACATTGTAAAGCAATTATACTCCAATAAAGATGTTAAAAAATAAAGTAAAAAATAAAACCTACTTCTGCCATCCTTTTCATTCTTTATGTTTTACCCCCTTCTGCTTCCCCTGAAGCATCCCTTCATGTTTCTCCTTCTCTACACAGCATCAAAATACACTTCATCCCAAGAGGTCTTTCCTTTTTCATTTCCTTTGTTATATTTCTCTTTATTCTTATCCCTAGTAGAAGTTACTCTTGACACAATTCAAATTCCCTATTCTGATTTTTCCCTCCACTGATTAGCATGATCTGCATAAAAAGGTCCCAGAACTAGGGCAGGTGTTCTCTTCTGAGAGATTCAAGGAAAGTACTGCATTTCAACATAATTGGGTTTCTCCTTATATCCTATGCATTTATTTTATGCATTTAGAAACATCATTCTGAGAAGTAATCCACAGGTTTCTTTAGGTTGCCAAAGAAGTTTGTGGCACAAAACAAGTTTAAACACCCTTAAAACTAGGGAGGAGGAGGTACAATGGCAGCAAGTATTTATTCATTCAAATGTTTGTCCCTATTTCACTTGAAAGGACTTGCAGTTTTGCAGGATGCAGTGAGCAGTCTACATGGCCAAAACTTATCATGAGGACAGGAAGCAAAGGGAGATGAGACATTGATTTCCATGAGAACAGAAACAAAAGTGACATACAAATCAGCCACTATCCTGTGCATAAATAGTAGCAGCCTTTTCATAAAAACATAAATGGCACATTCCCTCTATTTTCCCTTCTATCCTCTCTTAGATTACCCTGCTTCTTCTCTCATTAGTTTTCCCCAAATGATCCACAGTTCAAATCTAGCAAAGAAATATTCAAACTTACTAAAACTTCTGATTTCAAAGCAGATTAGTTGCTACCCCAATTAAATGGAAATCAGCTGTCACAGTTCAAATATTTCACAGCAGTTACCCAGCCATCTAATTCCCATCCTGTCTCCCCTTATACCCTCCACACCTCTCCTAATACCTTAACTAGAAATCTTCAAGGAAGTAGATTTCTGAAAGACAACCCTGTCAGCTCTTAGTGATGTTGAAAGATCAACCCACCTGCCACCAGCCATGTGACAGTTTCGATAGTGTTGCCAGGCCCATAATGGTTCAGAGTATTTGTGAATATATTATTTTTGGCAGGTTCCTCTCCCAATTAAGGACCATACAGAACTCTCCATTCACAGTCAAAATTCCCAGCAGTATTATCCCTTGAGTAGCTAAGGAGTTTTACAACTAGGGAAAAATAAAATCTGTAGGTTTTCAGCGAGATCTGGGAAGGGACACAAATCAGTGGGTAGCTCATTCTTTTACATTAGTGGGTCAGTCTTCAGGGGCAGTACTGGCTGCCAATTTGCAGGATGTTAAGTCACCTTCTGCCACCAGCTTCGTGACAATGGCAAAACTATCCCATAATACCCAAACTTTTGCTTTTGTGAAATCAGCAGAATCCCATTATTCTCACAAATAGAAGACTTAGAACTGACCAAACTACACTTTAAGTTTTTCTCTTGAAGACAGATTGAAAACGGCAGCCCCTTTCAAGTAATGACCACTTAAAAGATCAACCTACTGTATGAAAATTCAGAGATAACATAAATTTAAACTGGTCCTCATGGTTTACAGTCAATGGTCAATGAGAACTGATTTTCTTTTGCAATTTAACTCCCCTGAAAACTTCAAAATTTATGACTAATATTATTGGCGAGTGGCTTATGTTAGCTAATGTGTATTCTATCACCAATAAAAATAAAATTCAGAAAATTTATTGAGTGCTTAGTACATACCAAGCATTTCACACGTATGAATCCATCTAATTTCCACCCAAATACTTTTACTTTGGTATGAAGACTATCGTTTTAAAAAGGAGAAAATAAGTGACTTGTTGAAGCTAGCACTAGGCAGAGCCTGGATTCGAGGGCAGGCAGTCTGAATCCAGAGGCCAATTGTGATTTTGACTGTTGGGCAGAGCTCCACATACAAAAGGACCCCAAGGGCTTCCCTGGTGGCGCAGTGGTTGAGAGTCCGCCTGCCGATGCAGGGGACATGGGTTCGTGCCCCGGTCCGGGAAGATCCCACATGCCGCGGAGCGGCTGGGCCCGTGAGCCATGGCCGCTGAGCCTGCACGTCCGGAGCCTGTGCTCCGCAACGGGAGAGGCCACAACAGTGAGAGGCCCGCGTACCGCAAAAAAAAAAAAAAAAAAAGACCGCAAACTTAATACTCTTTTCTCATTTTCTTGATATTATTAATAATTTTTGGACAAGGGGCCCTGCATTTCTTTGTTGCACCTGGCCCACAAATTACATAGCTGCTCCTGCACACACATGTAACCTGGATGCTACATTGCCCATATTTCACCACCTAGCTCACAGAAAGACCAGAAAACTCTGCTTTACCCTTACCCAGTGCTCACAGCTCTTATTTGTCCTTCTCTTAACAGAAATCTGATTCTCAGCAGAAAACACCACTCTTTAGGGAGGTCACCTCTCAGGTGACAGTCAGAGTTTTGTCTGCCAGCTACTCACTACGTGCCTGAGGGTTTGGAGGGTCTATTGTATTCCATGTTTCTCGCTGCCATTTCTAGACCATTTCTTTTAGCCTCTTGTAAAATAATTCCTGTTGCCTTGAGTACCAAACTATTTGAACAGGCTACTCTTCTCCCTTTGAAAATGTGATCATTTCTAAAGCCTCCTGTTCATTCTCCATCTACTGACCTGAATCTCTGGAACCAGAGCCATCTTTGGAACCTTCAACATCCACACAGTCAACCCATCCTTTCATTACCTGGTCTCTTACTTCCTTGACCTCTAAGTCTCTGACATCCTTGCAGCCACATACTATAGAGGTTATACCTGGGACTTTGTTATTACCAGAAATGGAACCACTTCCTTAATCATAAATTCATATTTGTTACATTTTTGCTACTGCCCTCACTCCTTCCCCTTGAATTGTTTATTTACTCTTTCGACCTTAATTCTTGACCCTGCTGGAACTTCTCATCTTTTACCATCTGATTTTTCCTTATGCCTCAGCTTTTTCCTTTTTTGATGTCTTCTCTTACTCATTAAGATACCATAGGCAACTTTCCTACACTTATGTCAATACCCAAACTCCAATGCACTTATATCTTTTGGTCATACGCCTCTGGCAAAATGTCATCCTAAATTAATCCTGACCAATGCTTTCTCTACGCCTGCATTTTAAAATCCAAGCTTTACTGGATATAGACCCCTACTAGCTTTGAGTCAGATATACTTATGACCACCAGTTTCCAATAGGTCATGAGCCCTGCCAGGCAATTCAATTTGCCAATATTTTTCCAGGGTATTTGCTCTTAGGTCAAGTTCATTAGTGATATTGCTTGAGACAAGAATTCTAAGCAAGTGATTTACAAAGGAGTGGCGAAAGCAGGATAGGACAGGGTAAGAAGTGAGGCAAGGGCCTGGGTTCTACTGAGTTCCAGCCTCAATCTCAACCCATATGGAGTCTGGAACACAAATGGCACTACATAGGTGGACTACCTGAGGCAGAAACAAGATGTTCAGGCTTTTTTATATGGCCCCTTGTAGCCCCATCCATCAGCCTTCAATGCCCTGCGGCGGGAGATAACCTCCTAGACATTTCTGGGCAAGATGGCTACATTCAACCAAGGGCAATTCTCAGAAGAATGCATCTATGAGTTGTTTGCAGCCGACATTCAGAGCAGCTGGAGATGAGTGCACTGCGAAGTACATGAGATTTGAGTGGGAGTACCACATCATCTACTACATTCACTTTTTCAATCTCTACTGTAATTACTTAAAAGTTTTTCTATCTTCCTCCTACCTGCTCAGCTACTTCCCCCACACTGAATCCCTGCTACTAGCTAAGGCATTTTCCTTTATTGCATACTCTTAGAATGGTGTTAATCAAATTCAAAGATCTTATTTCATTTCATATGTGTGTTTAATATCTGTCTCCTCAATGAAACTGAAAGCTCCATGAGAACAAGGACCATTTTGATCACCAGTATTATACCTCTTGGATGTCAAAGAGTGGTCACATACGTTCTTTGACGAATGAATGGATGAAAACAGCTATAACTTCTGTAGAAGCTACTGCGTGCCACAGACTATGCCAAATGCTTTATTTAATTTCCATAGCAACCAGTGAACCATATACTAATACTACTCCCATTCCACAGAAGTTAGTTAAGTTAAGGAAGTCACCCAAGTTTCACACAACTAGTAGGAAGAAGATCTGAGATATTAATCCAAGCAGTCCCTGCTTTTATCTGTTACACTACAGGACATTATATTGCCTTTTAAATGAATGACAGAATGAATAAAGGGCTAATGGAGTAAGAGAAAAGGAAGAAGAGTGGAGGAAGGAAGGAGAGAAGGAGGAAGGATGCATGTAGAGCTACACATGTACATGCTACATATGATGCAGTGAGGAGCTTTTGAGGCTCTCTGAGTGAACTGACGTTTGTTTACCCAGTCCTCTTAATCAAATATCAGTTATCACTCAGTTTATAGCCACACTTCTTCATTTCTAATGTGTTGACTCATTATACTAGATTGTAAAGACCAAATACACGGAATTGATTTTCCCAAATACTCAGAACTAAGATGCTCAGAAAATTTAACCATGCTAGCCCCATCACAAGTCATCCACCACATAGTTTATGTATTAACTAGCAGATGCAGTTCTGAAACTGGGCCCTCCACCAGGCAATGTCTACAGTGATAACAAAGCATTAAAGGAAAGGTACCAGCTTCACACTGTAAATGTATCACTTTAAATAACTGGAAGCCTAGAGCATCTCAAAAATGGAAGAGAAGACGATACTAATTGTTTGAAACAATTTTGTCTCCTAGGAATCCAGATGGGAAATTAATAGTTGCTCAGGTTTGGAAGGGAACTTAAAGGTCATTCTGTCCAAACTTCTCAGTGGCATCTCTCCCACTCAGGGAATTTTATTATTTATAATTTTTCTTTCCTACAAAGACTCTCATTAATGAATTTATTATTATTTTTAAGGTTAAGATTAGAAATTGAGAGCTGGCTGCTTAAAAACTTAGCTGGATTAAAGGTTTGTTTTATCAGATATCTTTTTTAACAAAATGATTCAAGATGTCTTTAGTCATCATCAGAATGTAGGTTGAGCCTTCATGTGTCTGAGAACATTTTCCTCAATTTATTATAATTTCTGTGATTTATGCACAACAGCGATGGAAACAGCTTGGTGTAGGTTTCCAAGGCACAGTGTGGGAGGCACTGTGTGTGCACAAATCCTGTTATTTGTTAATAGGATTTGTCCACATACCTTCTGCCCAATCTGTCCAGTGCTTTGAAATATTGCAGCTGCTTTTCATTTCCTGCTAAATCCGATTGGCAGCAATGTCAGTGCTACAGCTCAACCTGCAAACAGAAGCATGACTCCAAGCAAGAATACACAGGTGGCAAAACAGTCATTAATGCTACCACAAAGCAAAAATTTTCCATAGCAGGATGCCATCTGGGGATTTTCGTTACAGTGCTAGGCCCAGTTCTAAAGTAGGATGTTCCATCTGTACTGGATCCAACACAGTGGTTCTTAACTGGGGCGATTTTGCTTCCCACAGGACATCTGGCAATGTATGGAGACACTTTTGAAATTGTCCCAACTGAGGAGTGATGCCCATCATATGGGTGGAAGGCCAGGGATGCAACTAAAAATCCCACAATGCACCTGAAAGTCCTCCATGACAAAGAATTATATCGTACATAATTTCAGTAGTGCTGAGGTTGAGAGCCCGGTACAAGGTATTCCAAACCAACCTAAAAGCTACAAATGATGGGTTCCCTTCTTTATTGCCATTTAGGATACAAACAGCAATGCCTACTAGGGAACAAGAACTTTTAAATGCATGGGAACTGATTTGGTACTATATTTCTGTATTGGTGACATTTATGAATATATCTCTTGCTATGCACTTTGACCAGGATAAGAAGTATCAACAATAAGGAGAAAAGCAAATGAAAATTCTTACAAATGTTATAGCTGGAAGGGACTTTTCTAGTCCAGCCTTTACAAACTCTATTCCCTGAACAACTAGTTCAATAAGACATATCCCATGATTTATAAGCATCCAGGTCGAATGACATAGAGAAATGTTGGTTTAAACAGAGTGAAATATGCTTTGATTATGCATGACCAGTCTAAGAGCCTTAAATTGCCCACAGGCACCATGACTCTTCAAAGGTGACTATAGGAAAATATATATATATATTTAAACTCAATGGATCATGCAATCTTTTACTTCTGTAATATCTGTTAATATTGCCTTAAGCAAATGATCTAGTCCAACCAGCATGTTCATAAGTAAAGAAGTATGGTACAAAAGTGGAGTGATTTGCTCAGGGTTACTGACCAAGCAAGGGACAAAGCAAGGTCCACATCAAATACCACCTAACCCAGTCCATTCTTCCTTCCACTATGCAACGTTTCTCTAAACAGCTATACGTAGTATTTTAAAGATTAGTTAATTACATTATTACACCATAGTCTATAGTGCTTGGAGTAAACATTACTTTACACAGAGCATTTTCAAATTCATTATCCTGTTTAACCCTCACAACTCACATCAGGTTACTTTTTCTCTGCTCTTCTTCCCTTCTTCATTTCATCATCATCTTTCCTCTCATCATCACTACTGCCACTTCTTGAATATAAACTCAATCACTAGAGTTTATCATGAGGTTATGGTCTTTGTTACCCCAATGTTAAAAACGAGCTGTGGCACACTGGAGCCACTTAATGTTTGTTGAATTGATGGATGCCCCATTTTCTAGATAAAGGAAAGGAAGAGGCTAACTTAAGGTAGTACATATTTTTAAAAAACACGCACTTTTCATGTACCTATTGACCATCTGCATTTCCTCTTTGGAAAAATGTCTATTCAGTTCTTCTGCCCATTTTTTAATTGTTATTTTTTTATGTTAAGCTGTATGACTTATTTCAATATGTTGGATATTAATCCCTTATCAGTCATATCATTTGAAAATATTTTCTCTCATTCAGTAGGTTGTCTTTTCTTTTTGTCAATGATTTCCTTTGTTGTGCAAAAGCCTTTAAGTTTAATTAGGTCTCATTTATTTATTTTTGTTTTTATTTTCTTTCCTTTAGGAGATGATCCAAAAAAAAAAAAATACTGCTGGGGCTTCCCTGGTGGCGCAGTGGTTGAGAGTCTGCCTGCTAATGCAGGGGACACGGGTTCGAGCCCTGGCCTGGGAGGATCCCACATGCCGTGGAGCAACTGGGCCCGTGAGCCACAACTACTGAGCCTGCGCGTCTGGAGCCTGTGCTCCGCAACAGGAGAGGCCGCGATGGTGAGAGGCCCGCGCACCGCGATGAAGAGTGGCCCCCGCTTGCCACAACTAGAGAAAGCCCTTGCACAGAAACGAAGACGCAACACAGCAAAAATAAATAAATCAGTTAATAAACTCCTACCCCCAACATCTTCTTTAAAAAAAAAAAAAAAAAAAAAACTGCTGCAATTTATGTCAAAGGGTGTTCTTCATATGTTTTCCTCTATGTTTTACAGTATCTGGTCTTATATTTAGGTTTCTAATCCATTTTGAGTTTATTTTTGTATATGGTGTTAGAGAATGTTCTAATTTCATTCTTTTACATGTAGTTCTCCAGTTTTCCCAGCACCACTTATTGAAGAGACTGTCTTCTCTCCATTGTATATTCTTGTCTCCTTTGTCATAGAGTAAATGACCCTAAGTGTGTGGGCTTATTTCTGGGCTCTTTATCCTGTTCCATTGATCTATGTGTCTGTTTTTGTGCCAGTACCATACTGTTTTGATTACTGTAGCTCTGGAGTATAGTCTGAAGTCAGGGTGCATGATTCCTCCTGCTCTGTTCTTTTTCTCAAGATTGTTTTGGCTATTTGGGGTCTTTTGAGCTTCCACACAAATTTTTAAATTATTTGTTATAGTTCTGTGAAAAATGCCACTGGTATTTTGATAGGGATGAATCTGAATCTGAATCTGCAGATTGCCTTCGGTAGTATGATCATTTTAACAATATTAACTTTCCAAATCCAAGAACACAGTATATCTTTCCATCTGTTTGTGTTGCCTTCAATTTCTTTTACCAGTGTCTTGCAAACGAAAACCACAATGAGATATCACCTCACACTTGTCAGAATGGCAATCATCAAAAAGAACACAAATAATAAATGTTAGCGAGGATGTGGAGAAAAGGGAACCCTTATACACTATTACTGGGAATGTAAATTGGTGCAGTTACTGTGGAAAACAGTACAGAGGCTTCTCAAAAAACTGAAAATACAACTACCATATGACCCAACAATTCCACTCCTGGATATATATCCAAAAATCCCCCCAAATATTTATTCAAATAGATACATACACCCTAATGTTCATAGCAGCATCATTTACAGTTGCCAAGATATGGAAGCAACCTAAGCATCCATCAACAGATAAATGGATAAAGAAGATGCAGTATATATATGTACAATGGGATACTACTCAGCCGTAAAAAAGAACAAAATTTTTCCATTTGCAGCAACGTGAATGGACTTGGAGGGCATTATGCTAAGTGAAATAAGTCAGACAGAGAAAGACAAATCCTGTATGATATCACTTACATGTGGAACCTAAAAAATACAACAAACTAGTGGATATAACAAAAAAGAGGCAGACTCACAGATACAGAGAACAGCCAACTGGTTACCTGTGGGGAGAGGGAAGGAGGGGAGGGGCAATATACATGTAGGGGAGTAAGAGGTACAAACTACTATGTATAAAATAACCTACAAGGATATATTGTACAACATGGGGAATATAGCTAATATTTTATAATAACTATAAATGGAGTATAACCTTCAAAATTTGTGAGTCACTATATTATACACCTGTAACATATAATATTGTACAGCAACTATATTTCAATTAAAAAATAAATATAATAAAAACACAGTATTCTGAAGGCACTATGCTAGTCAATTTTTCATATATCATCTCTTTGCATTAGTGAGAAGTAGTAGCAGCATCAAGAGATAAGAAAAACTGACAGAGGAAAGGAAAAAAATAGCACATTCTTCAAGAAAGTATCTAATAGAAACTACCTAATAAGAAGGAAAATTGCAGTACTCGATATTTTTTTCTTGCTTTTGTGCTTTAAGAGAGTGTAGAGGCAGGCTGGACTTACTTTATACTTCAGCATATTGACTCACATTCATTTGATTTTATGCAAAAGGCCAATGACTTTGCTGGGGAAAATTTCTCAGTGGACCTACAAGAAGGGACAGGATGATAAGCAATGAACTTTTCACGACTATCTGGTTAAACTAGCTGGAATTAAACACTTCAGTAGTTTCATTTCAATTTTATTTTTATTTCTTATGGTCATGGAGTCCAGTCAACTTGATGTTTAACTCATAATTCTCAAAAAACAAAACTAAAAAGAACTTACCCCAGAAGTAAAGAGATGAAAGATCATCTCTAATGATGAATTCCCAAACCTGTATCATTATCTAGTAGATGTGCTTACTGAGGACCCTTGTCAGTTCTTCACCAACACAGAGTCCAGCATCACAGAAGAATATCTTAATGAAAGCGCTTGTTACTAGGAAGCAATGCTTAAAATTGGGATATGTTACCAATTTAAAGGGAAGCAAACCTAAAAGGGCATTATACCAAAAGAAGATAAAACTAGCTTTGAATTAGCTCATTTCTAGACCTAAATTAATGTTTTTAATTTCTAGTAATAGTCGCATGTTTACAAAAATCTTAAATGATCTTGAAGCACATAGCAAGCTAAACTGAAAGACTGCCTCAAGATATTTATTAGAAAATCTATTGGTCCATCACACATTCACATATCAATACATACCAACTATGTAGAAAGCACCAGGCTCAGTGCTGTGGAGGATTAAAGATAAAGACCATGCTCTTAAGGAAGTTATGTGCTGATAAACAGAATAAGATATAAAAAAAGATAACCCCATGCATATGTGCACAAAACTGGGTAAAAAATGCTCATTGCAGCTTTGTATGTGAAAAAAAAATTGCAGGGAACATAAATGTCCATAAAGAGAGAAATGGCTAAAATAATAGGAATTATTCACTAAGTGTAAAAGCGTATCAGCAGCAAGTAGCTCACAAAACAATCACAATATCCAGAGTTTGATTGAATAAAGCAAGTTGCTGAATAAACATGGCCACATAAATATTATATATTTATGGGCATATAACATGTATAGGAATGATTAGGGAAAAGTTCTGGAAAGACATAAATGAAATGAAAACAGTGGTTCCCTCCAGGTAAAATACGGGAACTGGGGAGATGGTCATAAAATTATAGTTTTACCAGTAATGTTCAGATTTTAAAATTAGAATATATTTATGTATTGTTTATCAAATGTATGTACACAGAGAGATATAGATATAGGTATATATTAACATGATCAATACCAGAAGGAACAGCACATAAAGTGATACATAATTTTAAATGAGTAAAATGGTTTCTTCCAGGAGAAATTATGCAACATTTTGTGTAGGAGAAGCCAAACCTTCTTAGTTATAAAAAGTTCAGAGCTGGATACAAAGTAGTGCTATAATACACAAAAATTAAATAAAAATGGTTGCCATGGTTTTGGAGGGAGGGAAAGAGGGATGAATAGGTGGAGCACAGGGGATTTTTAGTGCAGTGAAACTATTGTGTATGAATTGGAAAGGTGGATACATGGCATTACTCATTTGCAAAATTCAAAGAATTATCCAACACAAAAAGTGAACCCTAATTTACCCAATGGACTTGAGTTAGTAATAATGCATCCACATTGGTGCTTCAATTTTAACAAATTTACCATACTAATGCAAGATATTAATAACAGGGGAAACTGTGTGGAGGTATGGTGGGGAGAAGTAGGAAGTGTACAGGAACTCTCTATTTTATGTTCCATTTTTATGTAAAACTTAAAATACTCTAAGAAATAAAGCCTATTTTAATTTTAAAATGCTATCATAGAAGAATGCATAAACAGCAATAAGGACATAAATAAAAGAATAATTCATGCTTTGTGTGGAAGCCTTAGCCAGTGGTTATATTATATCCATGACATGAGTTAACACATAGAAGACACAGAGAGCTCTACTGTGGCTGATACACAGAACATTCAGTGTTTTATCTATTTATTTACTTATTTATCTATCTGATTTATCTGTTTGTTTTGTTTATAATTTTTGATATGTCTTAAAGGAGTAGAATTATGCCAGGAAGGCAAAGAGTTAAAAATACTGCAGAGAAAGAAAGAGCTAGATTGATGACACCCCATGTGAAAAAGAGCCCTTGCTGGGACTGGAAAAGAATATGGGGTGGCTGGAGTGCAGACTCATGTCAAACAGACTGGAGATGGAACCAGAACACTAGGATGAGATTAGACTGTGAGATTAGACTGAAAAGGAGTTTAGGTATGGAAATCAAGATTTTTTTTTTCCTAAGACCATGACCTACTCACTTCTGTGCTTCTGGAAGGTTGATGGGAATGAGAAGAGATGTAGAGAGGCCAGGAAGGGAACAGTAAATGTGTAATAAAGGTGATGGTCTGGGAATTAAAACAAGTGGGTTCAAATTTTGCTTCTCATACTTTCTAGTTGTGTATGTAAACCCAAGACACACATCTTAAATATTTCCAATCTCAATCTCCTCATAAATAAATAAATAAAAGACAAAAAAGATGAGTTCTGGGCAATGGAAAGATAAAAGGTGTGATAATGACCCAGCTTGTGTTACTGGAAGAATGGTGATGTTAACGACAAACATAGAAAACAAAGAGAGGCAAGAAGTTTGGGCAAAGAGTTTGATCAGAGACACAGGACTTCAAGGTTTTCCAAAATATACAAAGAGCTCATACAACTCAACAACAATGAAAAAACAAACAACAATTGAAAAATGGACAGAAGACCTAAATAGACATTTCTCCAAAGAAGACATACAGATCGAAAAGGCACATGAAAAGATGCTCAACATTGCTAATTATTTGAGAAATGCAAACCAAAATGACAATGAGATACCACCTCATGCTGGTCAGAATGACCACTAAAAAGTCTACAAATAATAAATGCTGGAGAGGGTGTGGTGAAAATGGAATCCTCGTGCACTGCTGGTGGAAATGTTAAGTTGGTGCAGCCACTATGGAAAATGGTTTAGAGGTTCCTCAAAAAACTAAAAATAGAGTTGCCATATGATCCAGCAATCCCACTCCTGGGCATATATCTGGACAAAACTATAATTTGAAAAGATACATGCACCCCTATGTTCATAGCAACACTGTTTACAATAGCCAAGACATGGAAGCAACCAAAATGACCATCAACAGATGAATGGATAAAGAAGACCTGGTATATATATACAATAGAATATTACTCAGCCATAAAAAGGAATGAAATAATGCATTTGCAGCAACATGGATGGACCTAGAGATTATCATACTAAGTGAAGTAAGTCAGAAAGGGAAAGGCAAACACCATATGATATCACTTATATGTGGAATCTAAAATATGACACAAATGAACCTATCTACAAAACAGAAACAGACTCACAGACATAGAGAACAAACCTGTGATTGCCAAGGGGGAGGGAAGGTAGGAGAGGGATGGAGTGAGAGTTCAGGGTTAGCAGATGCAAACTAATATATATAGAATGGATAAACAACAAGGTCCTATTGTATAGCACAGGGAACTATATTCAATATCCTGTTATAAACCATACTGGAAAAGAATATAAAAAAGAATGTATATAAGTATAACTGAATCACTTTGCTGTACAGCAGAAATTAACACAACACTGTAAATCAACTATACTTCAATTAAAAAAGATATTCATCCCAAATCCAACTGAAATCAGAGAGTAGTAAGCAATGTGAGGGGGTAAAACAAAGAAACAAACAGAGAACTTTAGAGCTTAGGGGCAGGGGACTATATGTGAAACTGAGACATTAACTGATTCACAGGAAATGGGCACCATAGGTGCAGGGAAAACATGCAGGATAATGCCTGTGATGAAGGTGGAAGGCTGTGGAGGAACTATGTAGGAACCACTCACAATTTGCAACCAGTGGGAAAGGAGCAGGAAGGTAAGAGTAGATTCCACGGAGGCTCTGAAGAATTCTCTCTGAAAACCAGTATCCTTCTACCAGCCTACTTATCTCTTTCTATTTCATCTCATACAGGGTCTCCACACAAATGCCTTAAAGGCACATCTCAGTCTGCATGGGCTGCCATAACAGAATACCATCGATTGAGTGGCTTAAACAACATTTATTCTCATAGCTCTGGAAGTTGGAAGTCCAAGATCAAGGGGCCAGCAACATAGGTTTTGTTCTGAGGTCTTCTCTTGGCTTGCAGGTGGCCAGCAATGCACCTTGTGCAAATATGATCTCTTCTTTATGTGCTCATGGAGAAAGAGGGAGGGGGAGGGGGAGGGGAGGGGGAGGGGAGGGGAGGGGGAGGGGGAGGGGGAGGGGAGGGGGAGGGGGAGAGGGAGAGGGAGAGGGAGAGGGAGGGAGCTAGCTCTCTGATGTCTCTTCTTATAATGGCATTAATCCTATCATAAGGGCTCCACCCTCATGGCCTGATCACCTCTGAAAGACCCATATCCAAATACAACACACTAGGGGTTAAGGCTTCAACATGAATTTTGAGGGGAACACAACTCAGTGCACAGCAAGGCACTAGTATTTCTTGCAAGTACATCATAGTTAGAACTCATAATTTTCTGAATAATAATTTTCTAACTATCTCTTAAATTTTAGTATTTTCTGCTACTAAGAATAAGAGAAAATGAAAGATCATTGAGAAATATCTTAACTACTCTGTTAAATCCATTATATATTTACACACACACATGCACATACAGGCACACAAAACTACAGTTTATAAACAACTGTTTTAAAAAATAGTTTGTAGTGAAAATTTACCTTGTTTAAGATCCATCATTCTTATGACTTTAAAAACTTGGTGCTTTATGAGATATCTTTAAAAGAACATTATTCTCCAAAGTCAACACATTTGTTAGAAAATGTATTTTGTTTTACAGGCAGGAGTAATCTCATATATTAGAAGAAAAAGTGTATATTTTAATACGCCATATTAAAACATTTTGAAGATTTATAAGAAGGATGTAATGATATACTGGGGGAAATGATAAAAGTGATGTTGAAAAATGAATATACCTATATTTTGACAATTTTTCTCTCTCTTATAAAAAAGTGAACTTTGTCATGTTCATTACTATTTTTCACTACATTATTTCAATTACTAAACCAATGGAGTATTGCCTTATTTTTTATAATAATTTTAAAAGTCACTTCTACATTAATTTTGCTCACTGGCATACTGTATCACTGATTATTTTATTCAGTGCATAGTATTTTACAACTGTTACAGAAGGACAAATTGAATTACAGATGTGTAAACTCTATCCGGTATTGTTCACTTATCAGATATTTTATTATTCTACTAATTACAGCATCTATCACTTTCAGGGTAGAGGTGAGGGTTACTAAGGCATTAGTATTAGGCTAGGAACTTTAAAGTTAAGTGATTCACTCTTTTCCCTAAACCAATCTCATTGTTTCTCCATCAGACTCAAATTGCATCTTATGGTTTTATTCAGTGACTAATTAATGCCATTTTCCAAAACATTTCTCTGACATGGTTGAGAACCAAAGCCTAATTTACAATACAAAAACAATGGACCATGTGGTCATGGACAGTGGCTTTTACTCAAAAGTCAATGCCAGCTAATTTCAGTGCTTGGAAAGTTGCACAAGGGATCGATGGCAACTTATTCTTTTCAAGGTCTTTCCATTAACAATCCAAATGTCCAACAGTATGACTGTCATCCTGCTAAGAAAGGACTTCAGAAGGCAACAAACAAGATGAAAGCAATAATGACCATAAAGTGCTTCCCACAGTGCTGTGCACATAATAATTGTTCAATAAATGCTAACTAATGACAGTAAGAGTGCTATACTACCAGATTTAGTAAGGATCTTGGTTAAAGTTCAGAGAATAAGCAATATCAAAAATTAAAAGGACTCCAACATATATTTGATATGCAAATTTCTAAGTATGTCACAGAAGAATCCTTAGTTCAGTTCCTGGAAAACAGTATGTGTCTCTTATTCATTTACTGAATGAGGGCATGAATCAATGCTCTTCAGAACAAACTGCATATGTGAGCAAAGGAGGAGGCATGAGAAACTACTGCAGGAATGTCCCTTTCATAGTCCTTTGTATAATGACCATGCTAGGCTGCTCTTACCTAGGTAAGCTAAATCCCAATAACTGTCACAGGGATCAAACAAAATCTGCACCTTGCCAGGTTTGCAAGCCTGACAGAATCAGGGCAGCTCCTTAAGAGTCAAAACATAATAATTATTAAATAAAAATCTGGAACAATGCCAAAAAATAGGACTTAACTTTTACTCTGTCTTTCCCTACAGGATATATTAAGCCAAAATTGAGGGGAGGAGGACGTGATGTTTTTTATGGTAAATCCTGAGATTCTGATGCCTCTAACGTAATAAATATTATTTCTTTAATTTGAACAGTATTTAAATTCCATAGATTATTCCACATTTATATAATTTTAGAGTCAGTCTTGGCAGCATCATAATTAGAGAGAAAACACATTTTTTAAAATTACATTGCTATAAGATTATCTTCTTTGTCTTCCCTTCACTAGATATGCATTGATTAAAGTTTTATCCTTCTGTATATATAACCAGTTTAACTTTCTGTTTTCCAAGCATCCTTAAAAGTGTACTTCGGCAATATCCTGAGGGAAATGTTGCTCTAATTGCTTTTTTTTTTTTTTTTTTTTTTTTTTTTGCGGTACGCGGGCCTCTCACTGTTGTGGCCTCTCCCGTTGCGGGGCACAGGCTCCGGACGCGCAGGCCCAGCGGCCATGGCTCACGGGCCTAGCCGCTCCGCGGCATGCGGGATCCTCCCGGACCGAGGCACGAACTCGTGTCCCCTGCATCGGCAGGCGGACTCTCAAACACTGCGTCACCAGGGAAGCCCTCTAATTGCACTTTTAAATTATTACGTGTGTATGCTGAGTAGGACTTAGTTTATGTCTCTGCCTATTAGGTAATTTTACCTTGAAGTTTGAAATAATTTGTTATTCAACATTGTTTAAATAATTCCATGACAACACTGCAGCCATTAATATGTCTAGCTATGATTATTTATTCATACATAATATCTATCATGTATGAGTTAATGTCACAACAAGCCAGTCACTAACTCAATGTTAAATCCTATATCTAATTCTGCTGCTGCTGATCCTCTTCACTTTAAAACCACGTTTTGAAATTTCTAATTCGGCATTATGTGAGTAAAACCAAGTTGAGATTATATACAAAATTATGTTAACTCTAATGGGAATTATAGGATTTCAGTCTTGATATATGTTATTAAGCTGCAAGTACAAAACTTCATAGTTACAAAGGCCTATAATTTTCTAGACTTTTTACCCACAGAGCCTTCCCTTCCCTTCCCCCTATTTTAAAAATATAATGTGGTGGGGGAGGGATGGAGTGGGAGTTTGGGATCAACAGATGCAAGCAAGTATATATAGGATGGATAAACAACAAGGTCCTACTGTACAGCACAGGGAACTATATTCAGTATCCTGGGATAAACCATAATGGAAAAGAATATGAAAAAAGAATGTATACATACGTATAACTGAATCACTTTGCTGTATGGCAGAAATTAACACAACATTGTAAATCAACTATACTTCAATTTAAAAATAAAAAAAATAATGTAACATAACACAGCACAACATAATACATTACACAGAGTTTTAAGACATAAAGCAGGTAAGACTAGGCCTCTCTGGTTGAAGCAGATGAACAGACCCCCTTCTATCCCTCCCTTTTGAGCTGTTCCTGCGGGGTCCCCTAAGTCTGTTCTGTGGAATCCTGGGCTCCACAGAAAACTGCTAAAATAACATGTCCTTTTCTAGATTCGAACATGACAAAACTAACGACAGTGTTGGAGAATCTCTGTTCCAACACCTGTTGTGTTCAGTTAAGTATCTCTGGATAGGTAGTGCAAGAGAAAACTCCTAAGTGCATTTTAATCATTTTTATTGGAAATGGTGACAAAAGTGGATCCCACAAGAGTTTATTTCTCAGGACCTCTGTTCCAGAATACAATTGGATTAATAGGAGATGCTAAGAAATCATAAAGAATATAATCTATCTGTGTGATACTAATTTTGATCAATTCAGTTGATCATTCAAATACCTCCTTACTGTAGTCTGTGCCACTTTTGAAGCCTTTTTGAAAATCAAATATAATAGATTTCTTTTCTCTTTCTTAGCATCCAGCTGCTTTTTAAAAATAATGTGACATTTGGCCTAGGAAGAAGGAAAAGCAGGGACTGTCTTATTTTGTGATCAATTTCTCTGCCAGGAATTCTTTTCTCTCTCTCTTTTCCTCTCTCCTCCCCTCCCTCTCTGTCTCTATCTCTCCATCTCTGTTCCCTTCTCCCTTACTCTGGAAGAGGCCCTGAAGTTAGGGGGAATATGCATCTAACTGTAAGCTACAGCCATCTTAGATTTTTCAAGAGTTTCTCTCTACATATCTGTGCAGTAAAACACACCAGTCCAAAGGCTTCCTCACTTCTGTACATATAGTATTCTAGATATCCTGGAACTCAATAAGAATTCCAATTTTAAGATTCTGGATGTTTTCCATGGAAGCTCTTATTACACACATTAATCTTTCTTTTTCCTAAGTAGACTCAACTTGTATAAATTCTTTTTCCTTCTATTTCAAATTAACAAAGACCAAAGCTTTCTTAACACAATAGCTTAGATCCAGATCAGTGATTCTAAAACTAAAACTGTCTGAGATAAATCTAGCATAAAGGATACTTTACTTTAATAATTTTTCTAAAATATCTTTATTTTTTCATAGCATTGTACCTTTGTCAAAATCAAATGACTATATTTGCCTGAATTTATTTCTGGTATCTCTATTTTTTTCCATTAATTTCTGTGTCTTTTCTTTTAGCACTACCACGAAATCATGATTACTGCAGCTCTGTAAGTTATGAAATTGGCTTATATGACATACATCATGACTGAATTCCCACAAACTCCCATTACAGTTAAAACAATTCTACATATTTCTGAGAAAATAAGCTAGACTTGGTTTTACATAATTTTTGAAATCATTTTGGCTATTCTAGTCTCTCTGTTTTTCCATAGAATTGGCTTGGAAATATCTATCAACAGCAATAAAAAAATAGCCTGCTGGGATTTTGATTGAGATTGTATTGAATGTAGAGATCAAATTAGGCAGAACTTACATCTTAATGATACTGAGTGCTCCAATTCATGAACATGGTATAACTCTGCATTTATCTAAGTCTTTTTTAAAAGATTTCTTTAAATAGTGTTTTGTGGATTTAATAAAGATTCTGTACCTATTCTATTAGATGTATATCTATTATTTCATTTTCTGGTGCTTTTAAGAAATATACTGATTTTTAAATTTTCTATTTTTTGTAGCTCATTGCTAGCATATAGAAGTACATATTTTTGCTACCCACAAACTTATAAAACTCACTTGTTCATTTTGGGATTTTTTTTACATCTTTGGGATATCTGACATAGATAATCATGCCATCCACAAATAGAGATGATTGTATTTCTTCTTTCCCAAAATGTATGTATGCTTTTTATCTGTTTATTTTGTAAGGGCTAAAACTTTATTAAAAATGATTTTGAGTAGGAACGATGAGACAAAATTCCCTTGAGTTTTGTCTTATCTTAAAGACAAAAAATTCAATCTTTCAGCACAAGATTGTGGAATTTTTCCACATCCACTTAAGAGAACAATATACTATGTTTCATCTCCCAGGCCTACCTCACAATGAAGTCTGAGGGCTCTTTCCAATCCTTGGTGTGTGAGCCTGGAGGGGATTATGAAGAAAGATCTTGCAAGCAAAGAAGGAACAAATTCAGCCAATTTCTGTAGCCCACAAGTGCTTCCCACTGTCCTTTCACAAGAATTTGCCATACTTTGCCTTCATTAATTTGTCATCTAGTCTTGCCGAACTCTTCTAACCAGTTTGGTTGTGTCTGCTCAAGTGAGCAAGTGCTCAGTGTCCTTCCTGTACTCACTTCTCTCTCCTTAGATTTTCGCTTAGTTGGGTGTTCTGCCATTGGCTTCAAAAAATGTCATGGGGGCTTCCCTGGTGGCGCAGTGGTTGAGAGTCCGCCTGCCGATGCAGGGGACACAGGTTCGTGGCCCGGTCTGGGAAGATCCCACATGCCGTGGAGCAGCTGGGCCCGTGAGCCATGGCCACTGGGCCTGCGCGTCTGGAGCCTGTGCTCCGCAAAGGGAGAGGCCACGACAGTGAGAGGCCCGCATATCGCAAAAAAAAAAAAAAACAAAAACAAAAACAAAAAAAAAACTCATGAATTTAAAGTTAGTCTTTTTTTTTTTTTTTTTTTAATTTTAAGAGCAAGATCAATACTCCTTCCAATTCTCTACCTAGCAGGACAGAAATTCTTGTGATTCACTTACTCTTACTGTCTAAAACAGGCATTTTTTATTTTACTTTAAAAGTAAGTTTACTGCCCACGGCATAATATAATTAGCTACTGAGTATCTTTTACAAAATAAAATCCACATGATTCCTCCTAATGACTATGAACCCTTGAAATGTTATGAATTTGTGTTTAGCTGAAAACTTTGCATTTGTTTACAGTTCCTATAAAATAAGATACAATTATAATCCTAAGAGAAACAAGAAGAACAGGGTACAAAAACTGCATACCTCATTAATAATTAAAGCCAATCTATGTTTTGTTCTATTTTTGCTTAAATGCTCACCAAAATTCCATAAACCACATGAAAGAAATCATAAAATAAATGAACACACCCTGAAATGAAATGCAGTTGTTGAATCATGAGAAATAAAGCTACAGATGCTGAACCTAAACAGAAAACAGGACAAAGAATTGCCTGCTTCCATCTATCATTTCTCGTCTGGGAGTAGAAAGCCTCATGGAGAATCCCACACCACAGTTTAATAACAGTAACCCTGGGTATTGGGCTTCGTATTTCATACATTTAACTATAAGGCATTATAATCTGGAGATGAGAAGAGAGCAGATTTTGGAATCAGACAGATTTGGCTCCAACCTTAAATTCAACTCCATCAGTTAACCATAAGTTACTTCATGGTTAATGAAAGAGACTCCCCAAGAAAAGAGACTTATGTTAAAATATTTCAGGATTATTTCCAGATAGCATGGAAATTAATGGCCTAATAAGTTCAAATTGACAATGGATACCCAGAAGAACAACCACTGTGATCACGTACTTGCAATTATTTTGGTGAAATTTGGAAGCGAAATAACATATTCTTTGGCATGGCAACCTTGTTTAGTGAATAGAAAGCTCTGACTTTTTGAGCCAAAGACAATTGGGATCTAATTCCAGCCATGCCTTTATTCAGACAGCAAACTTTTGTAAATAAATCATTAAACTGATACGACCTACAGTTTCTTCACCTACGAAACGAGAATTAAAAATATCTTTCTCTCAGGACTGTCATAAACAATGCATGCAAAATGCCTAAATCTCTGTTCCTCCTCCTCCTCCTCCTTCTTCACTTTAAATATCACAGAGCTTGAGAACACAAAGTTCAAGAGTCAATCCCAAATCTAGCTGCACATCCTTGCCTCAACCAAGATAAGAAACATTACCATGCTGTAACGTATTTCCATGTTTATACTTAACAATTAAGATAAAGAATGCCTGAAATAAAAACTTTACAATTGTGATAACACAATAGTGCTCCGAGGTTTTTTAAAAAATGACTTTTAAACTCAATTTAATTATCAATTTCAGCTTTCCAAAATAATCAGGTGACCAGGAATAAATTAGATTTCAGGTATACTAATGTTGCTATTATCAAATATCAAATTAAACAATGATATAGCAGACTGCATGTCATAGACACTCCCTACTTAAACATGTTCTTAGTTCTTTATACTACTTGAAACCTTTGATGTTTTTAATGATTCATTATATAAGGCTATCTTACTGATTTGCCTTATAGTGACCCTCTGAAAAGCTTACAAACTTCTCTAAAAAACTAAATTGTACTTTTCCATAATAAGACAAGTCACCCAGGTTTAAATTCATTCTATCTGAAAGTATTTTTAACAGCTTTATTGAGGTATAATTGATATAAATTGTATATTTAATGTACACAACTTGATGAATTCGAACGTATGCATGCATATACCTGCAATACTATCACCACAATTAAGATAATTCCCATATCCATCATCTCCAAAAGTTTCCTAATGCTCCTCTGTTAAGTCTAAGTTTAAAAGTGAATACCATATGCCCCAGTCACATTGACTTTAATAAAGAACATACTGAATGTAAGGAACATTTACTGGGAAGACATGTTATTTGAATAACCATGTTAGTTTCTGCCATGATGCTTTCTAACATAAACTCAGCTGACAAGTTATTTTAATTAAAAAAAAAAAAAAACTGTTACTGGTGAGGGGACAAAAAAAAAAAAAAGTCTGGTTTTTCAAGTTCCACTATCAGCAAATAGGATTTTTTTTTAAAATACCACAGGTTGATTTAAATGCAAATAGAGTAATCTTTAGAAAAACACCTTAGACTTCTTAAGATTTCACTGAACGTCAAAATAAATTGTCAACAAATATCCTGAGCAGGCATTTCTTCACCTTTGGTTTCCGGCACTGGCTTGGGCCAATATGATTGTCCATTTCCCACTCAGTTTTGTAATAATCACAAAATACATTTCTGATTCCATCTACCTCTGGCCACTGAATGGGGGTTCCTTTTCCAGGCCTCTTGGTTCCTGTGGACAGGCTCTCTGTGTATCCTACAGATCAAATATCAAAGAATTCTGGAAAAGCATTAGAGAAAACCTGCTAGATTACATGTGAATTCTGGTCTCTAGCTTTCATAAAATCAGTCTCATTCTCCAGAGTATCTCTCGTCTTTCACATTTACTGTGTTTCATCTTTTCTATATTTGATAAGGTTTGTTTTTTCCATGCAGGTTATGAGGTTTGCTTTTACCATGCAGGTTACTGTTATACCTGGCATGCAATGTAAACCCAGTGAGTTGTGAGTCCCTTCACTTTTAAGAGACTCTTTCTTTCTTTTTTTAAAACAGTAAGTAGAAACGTTTTCCATATTGTCAATGTAATTTTAGGAAACATAGAGAACTTCACATTTGTTTCTTAAACTAATTTCTCTCAAAATATTGAAATATAACCATGAGAAACTATAGTGTAAGAAAAAAATATTCTTATTAATGTAAGCCAAACCCACAATTCTGATTCTAGTTCTAATAACTTTACTTCAGCCAAGACACTGGTCATCTATATATTGGAATATTTACTTAAATCATTACATGAAAAAGGATAGCATTTGACCCTTGGTTGAACTACAAACAGGAAATCAAGAAAAACATCACAAAGAAAGTACAAAGGGTCATGTGAAACTCAGAATGATATGCCATAATGTTGAATGATTATTAATGATCTTTCCAATAAAATTATCCCTCATCTGGGGCTTCCCTGGTGGCGCAGTGGTTGAGAGTCTGCCTGCCCATGCAGGGGACACGGGTTCGTGCCCCGGTCTGGGAGGATCCCACATGCTCCGGAGAGGCTGGGCCCGTGAGCCATGGCCGCTGAGCCTGCGCGTCCGGAGCCTGTGCTCCGCAATGGAAGAGGCCACAACGGTGAGAGGCCCACGTACCGCAAAAAAAAAAAAAAAAAAATCCCTCATCTGTCATTTTTATAGTTTTAAGTGTCATTCCTCCTAATGTTTCCTAACCAGCTAAACACAATCACTGATCACTTCATCCAGACAACTGACAATCGATTCATCCCTCCATCCTCTTATTCATCAATCCATGCTTTCATCTTTACTGATTATCTACTTATATAAGTCCCTGTGTTAATGCTGAGAGGGACTCAAAGAATGGTCAGTGTAGAACTGATTGTTTACCAGCCAGTTTAGTAAAGAGATCTACTTTACTGTTTAAATGTAAAAACTCTGAGTCACAAAGATCTAAATTCAAATCCCATCTCTGCTATTAGTTATGGGTTATGTGCACTTTGCTTAACCTCCCCCTTGCCTAAATTTACTTATTTGTAAAATGGAGGCTATAAAATCTACATTTGATGGTAGTAGGATGTTTAAATGAGATTATCATACAACCTGTTTGTTGACCTCAGAAATGGTAACTATAATTATTATTCCAGAGATGGGACGAAAAACAACACAAATAGGAGCTAAGAATCATCAAATATTACTGATGGAAAGAAGCATTCAGAGACATCAGCAGAGTACAATGACATAAAAAGAAAGCAAAGAAAGAGGTTTAAATTTTCATGTAAAGGAGCATGAAATGCTACGGAAAAATTGAAGAAAATGACTATTTCCATGCCTTGGTTCTTCCTGGGAATACGTGAGAAAGTATGATGGATTAAGTTGTTTTTTTGTTTTTTGTTTTTTGAATTTATTTTAATAAATTTTTTTTTTTAATTTAATGGCACTCATACCTGGAAGCAATGGCTTTGCATAAATAAGCAAAAACAAAAAAAACAAAAAACCCACACATACATCTTTGTATATGTATACAGATATGTACACACACACGTATATACTCTTGTGCTATGTCATACCCCCACACACAAGACTGATTTGAACAATTATTATACATTTGGATATTAATTTAGAAATGTTTGGATACTCAGAAGCTCCAAATGAGGAACTGTTGTAAAGCTTTTGCTGGTGTTCTTATTTCTGATAAAAATAAAATCTACAATTACTTCTTTACTTTCTGGGTAGTGAATTATAGTACTTATTCCTCTAGATTCCTCATATTATATATATAAAGGAACAAGAAAATAAAATAAGAACAAAAATATAAAGAAAGTACAGAATCAGTTGGGATGCCACCTTAGAGGGCAACCATCAGAGGTCTGAATATAATCTAATTAGTTAAAGCTATATGCTACACCATATAAGCTTCAGTGAAGATATATCCTTAGAGTTTATTACATAACTTATTTGAGCCATTATTTAAAAGTGGAAAATACAAAAATAAGGAAGACATTTGATTCAGGTGGTCTCTAATTGTAATGGAAAGTGTATAGAATTTATAGTCAGAGAAATCTGGGTATTCAAATTACAGATGAGCTTAATTCCCATGGATAAATTACTTTATCACTTTCAGTCTGTTAGGGACAAGACTGTGTGTCAGGCAAACTCCTCCAAGTGTGCCTGAGATTTTCCTGGCTATAGCACTAAGGACCCCATGTTCCAGGAACCCTTAGCTACAGGCAACCTGGGATTGTTTGCCTAGGACTGTCCTGGTTTTAAAACTAAATATTCCACATCACAAAACCCCCCTCAGTACAGGTAAGCAGGACACTTAGTTACCCTGCTACTAATACTAACATTATTATGATTATAGCCTTGAATAAAAGAGAGTACTTTTTATTTGTGTGCTGAGTATGTGTGTGTGTATATACTGATACTTGCTTTGTTGACATGAGTAAAATGTAATATAGAAAAAAGACTGTTACACAAATTCCTATTTTGAAAATGATTTGCTGGGAATGATGCAAAGATACATTTGAGATGTTTGCAAGAGTGTGAGCTGTCTTCAGATGCACAAATATAAGCATGTTTAAGTGTTTAGATGTACTTTTTTTTTAAATTTATCTATTTATTTTTGGCTGCATTGGGCCAAAAGGCACCTTTTAGGGACCAACAAGGAACACATGTGCCTTGTGAAGTGGCAAATTTCCATCATTTATATATGGGGCATCTACTATTTGACAAGGCAATGTGCTTTTTATACTCGGCTTACTCAAGCAGATATCATGGGCGACTGTCAGAAGATAGTTCAGGAGGTTCTTTCATGGGATGAGATACCCCCCAAGTCTAAGGTCTTATGATTTTCTATATAAATGTGGTTTTTTCCCTCTTGCTATTGCTATCCCATTCCAGCAAATATTACCCCATCAACACATTAAATGGCATTCCCACAGTTCCCCAGAAGAAAGTACTCAATACACTTTTTGTTAAAGGAACGCTGGCTGGATGAGTGATATGACTTCTAGAAAGAAAGATAAAGAATTAGCAACCAAATAGACTAAACTTTGGTAATTCAAAAAATAAGTGAGCCATTGAATTCCACTTGGCTGACAAATATTAATTCAACTTAGGACACCAGGGTTTCTACTTCCTAATAATCACTTCATCCTTTTTACCACCTCATATGCCTTTTCAGAGCACAAAGACAGCACAATATTATTCTTTTAGACTTTTTAATTTGGGTCTTGGTGAAAATTGGATGAGACAGGACTATTTTTAGGACAGAATGACTTTTTTGCCAATAAGGTAAATGTCATTTTATTGGGAAAATAGGGCAGGTCCATGAAAGGATGTGAAAGCTCTAGCACTTGTCATAGCACCTTAAACTCCCTGGGCCTCAGAATTTTAAATGATAAAATGGGGTGAAGATTAGGCCCCAGTTCTTTACATCCATTTATATTAGAGTCTTTTATTTGTATGTTTCCCCCTACCAGACTCTGAGCTTCAGGCAAATTCACAGTTATGTCTTATTCATCTATTCATAATCATAATGTTAAAATTAAAGAGAACTTATTGGTATAGAATGCAAAGTCTGGAGAAGTACTAGCTTCAGGCACAGCTGCATCCAGAAGACCAAACAATGTTTCAACATTCTATCTCTGTCTTTCTTCACATGTTGACCTCTGACAGCTTTAGGCTTGTCCTATCTTTTCACTTAGCAGTTCTACTGAACAGAACACTTCTCTTTAGCTAGTACCACTAAAACTCCAGGAATGAGTTTCATTACCTTGGATCACAGACACATGCCTTAAGCAGTTCCTATGGCTCCTGAAGCTGAATATGCTAACTGGTGAGACATTTTTTATTTACTTGCCCTAGGGAGTAAGAGTCAGGGCAGGATAAGATTTAGCCCCATCTAAACTGGTCAGAACCATTTGGACTAAGTATGGCAGAGGAATATTACCCTAAAAATAAATAGAGAAGAAGTAAGGAATTCCAGAAAGATATTGGGGTTATTACAGATCCAAAAGTGTTTGGTTTTTAAATTATCATCATTAGTAGCATAATGGCAAGGGTACTTGTCAGAAAATATTTAGACTACACAAATGAAATATAAGATAACTAGATGAATTTAAAAAATAAAAACAATGATAGCCAATATCCTGTGTAATTGTTTCTCCTGCTGAATTTCACATTCTATTGAATTTTTCCGCTTGAAGATATTTATGCTTCAAATATTAGATTAACACTGGTTTCATGCAATTCATTTCTAGTCCAAGAGTCTGCATTTTTTTTCAAATAAGAACCTCTAAAAAACTAGTTTTCTGCTAAATTATAAATTCTACTAAATTATAACTCAAAGTAAATATGGTTTATCAAATCTAAATACATTTTTTCAATCTTTTGAAAATTATGCTAAAATATTATTAAAAATGCAATAAAGATAAAGAGTACAAAAAAATGAATTACTCTGCAAAACTTAAAATATGGGTGGAAGTGTTTCATAATTCTCTATTTGGGGGTCACTCTACTTAATACATTCCCCTTACAATTAAGTGAATTTGAAGAAACAAAGAATATAGGTACACCTGAAATTTTAAAATATTTCAATTTCACAATATTGATTCTTAAAGCAATCGACATGCAGATTCAATGCAATCCCTATCAAACTACCAATGGCATTCTTCACAGAATTAGAACAAAAAATTTTACAATTTGTATGGAAACACAAAAGACCCCGAATAGCCAAAGCAATCTTGAGAAAGGAAAACAGAGCTGGAGAAATCAGGCTCCCCAGCTTCAAATTATGCTACAAAGCTACAGTAATCAAGACAGTATGGTACTGGCACAGAAACAGAAATATGGATCAATCGTACAGGATAGAAAGCCGAGAGATAAACCCATGCACATATGGTCACCTAATTTACTACAAAGGAGACAAGAACATACAGTGGAGAAAAGACAGTTTCTCTAATAAGTGGTGCTGGGAAAACTGGACAGCTACATGTAAAAGAATGAAATTAGAACACTACTTAACCCCATACACAAAAATAAACTCAAAATGGATTAAAGACCTAAATGTAAGACCAGACACTGTAAAACTCGTAGAGGAAAACATAGGAAAAACACTCTTTGACATAAACCACAGCAAGATCTTTTTTGACCCACCTCCTAGAGAAATGGAAATAAAAACAAAACTAAACATATGGGACCTAATTAAAATTCAAAACTTTTGCACAGCAAAGGAAACCATAAACAAGACAAAAAGACAACCCTCAGAATGGGAGAAAATACTTGCAAATGAAACAATGGACAAAGGACTAATCTCCAAAGTAGACAAACAGCTCACAGAGCTCAATATCAAAAAAACCAAACAATTCAATTAAAAAATGGGCAGAAGACCTAAATAGACATTTCACCAAAGAAGACATACAGATGGTCAAGAGGCACATGAAAAGATGCTCAACATCACTAATTATTCGAGAAATGCAAATCAAAACTACAATTAGGTATCACCAGTCAGAATGGCCATTATCAAAAAATCTAGAAACAATAAATGCTTGAAAGCGTGTGGTGAAAAAGGAACCCTCCTGCACTGTTGTCGAGAATGTAAATTGATATAACCACTATGGAGAACAGTATGGAGGTTCCTTAAAAAACTAAAAATAGAACTACCATATGACCAGCAATCCTACTACTGGGCAAATACCCTGAGAAAACCATAACTCAGAAAGAGTCATGGGGCTTCCCTGGTGGCGCAGTGGTTGAGAATCCACCTGCCGATGCAGGGGACGCGTGTCCATGCCCTGGTCTGGGAAGATCCCACATGCCGCAGAGCAGCTGGGCCCGTGAGCCATGGCCGCTGAGCCTGCGCGTCCGGAGCCTGTGCTCCGCAACGGGAGAGGCTCCAATACTGACAGGCCTGCATACCACAAAAAACAAAACAAAAAAAAGAGTCATGTACCACAATGTTCATTGCAGCACTATTTACAATAGCCAGGACATGGAAACAACCTAAATGTCCATCGACAGATGAATGGATAAAGAAGATGTGGCACATATACACATTGGAATATTACTCAGCCAGAAAAAGAAATGAAATTGAGTTATTTGTAGTGAGGTGAATGGACCTAGAGTCTGTCATACAGGGTGAAGTAAGTCAGAAAGAGAAAAACAAATACCGTATGCTAACACATATATATGGAATCTAAAAAAAAAAAAATGGTACTGATGAACCTAGTGGCAGGGAAGAAATAAAGACAGACATAGAGGATGGACTTGAGGACACAGGGTGGGGTGGGGGGTGGGGCACAAAGTGAGAGTAGCATCGACATATATACACTACCAAACGTAAAATAGGTAGCTAGTGGGAAGCAGCAGCATAGCACAGGGAAATCAGCTCGGTGCTTTGCCATGACCTAGAGACATGCGATAGGGAGGGTGGGAGGGTGGCTGAAGACGGAGGGGATATGGGGATATATGTATCCATACGACTGATTCACTTTGTTGTACGACAGAAACTAACACAATATTGTGAAGCAATCATACTCCAATAAAGATCTATTGAAAAAAATAAAAATATTATTTCAAATAATAATTACTTTTAAGAGATCCATACATTAGTTTAAAACATATGAAACTTCCATCATTGTAGGTAAAAAGCCACCAAATATTAGACATTTCATATAAAACTACAGTTTGGTAAAACAATTGCCATTTTAGTATCACTAGGAGTTATACAGAGACATTCTAAGGACATTTCTACACATTAAATTCAATATTCATTTTAAGGATACTTTGCTGCAGTCTAAACATTGCTTTGAGAAAGGGTATTTTCTGCTACAGTTTTTCTTGAGGTGCTTATTGTCAGTCAATAGTACTAACAGAAAATTGAGTAATTTGGCTTTTCTTTAGAGTATTCAAGCAGGGGAAAGATGAGGAGCTGACATCAAATTATGGGCACCTTGCCTATTTTACCACATTTTCATTTCTCTCCTACGTTAGCCTCATCTTATTGGAAGAAATGAGACAAGCCCTCATTCATAATTGCCAGTATTCATTCATAATTCATTAAAGATCTTTCTTCTACTTCCTTTTCTTACTCTTTCATTCTACTTTGTGCCTTATAACAAAATCCAGATATCTTTGAAACCACAGTACTTTGAATACTTTATGTATGTTACTGTCAATGTTGCCATCACAATATAATGACTGTACACCTTGGGGAACAGGAATGGCCTTATTTATCATCTTTGTATACAGTATCAGAAACGTGCATGTTAAATTATGTACCTCAAAGCAAACTCAAAGACAAAGGCAACATCAAAATATTGTTAAGTATTTCAAAACATATTAAATTCTGTCACAAATGGAAATTTTTGAATGCCTATGTTTCTGGTAGCAGAAACATTTTTATAAGAACATGACTATATTTACGTACAAATAAAGGAAAATTATATAAAATATCACTCACTAAAATTAATTTGTAGTGAATCATCTTTCAGATATATTCAGTAAGGATTTAACTTTCTTTGGTTTGAAAGATATATGAAACAAAGAGATTTATTTCTAACAAAGCTATGAATGCATAGGGCTATAATTTTCCAACACCGTAGAAGTAATTATAATGAAAATAGTCTCCTGTCATATTTCTCCCACTGTACAACCTTCTCCACTTGAATAAAATTCATAACTTGACTCTTTTGGGTTTTAGATTCTTCCTATGGTTGCCTATAAAAGTCTTACATGACTATGTAATATTTACAAGGTATCATTTATAGTCTTTCTGCTGTGATAGTTGAAAGTTAGCTCAAAAATTCCAACCCCATCTCCATCTTCCCTCTCAATATATTTACACATCACTTTTTAGTTCCTGCCTAGAACTTTAAACAAAATACTTAAACCTCAATTTTTCATTCCATTAACTTACACAAAATAACTTTTCCAACATGAGGACATAAGCAATCTTAACCCTAGCCTAACAATCCCCACCCATCTCTGCTCACCATCTTTGGTCTCTCAGCTTTCATCTGTATTTTTAGTTTTATGTTACCTGAATTTAAATTTCATATTCTTTTCTGAAACTGTAGCCACATGTTCTGAGTTTAGCCATAACCATTGATTTTAGAAGATGTAAACTCTTAAAACTGCTTACACATCACTATGAGCAGGAAAATAATACACATAATAAAGCCAATTAGGATGCTCAGGGTATCCTCTTCCTATAATGTCTTAATTTTTAAATCACTTAATAGAGTGCAGTTCAAATGTATTCAACGTTTTTACACTCCATCAATTACTGTTTATCTCCTTAAGGTTTTTTAAGTTCTCTATCATACTATCAATTCCTCTGATTGTCATGGGGGTCTTTGTCTTGGATATCTTTGTGCTTCTGCTATATTCTTGACTATTTCTACACAGTAATGTGGTTTTCTTCAGGCAAAATCCCCTTGCTGCTTTTCTGTGCTTTCTTGATTCCAAAGTTTCCTGATCCTTTGCATATCTGAAATGTCTTTTTTTTGTCCTCACATTTGAATGACAAGTTTGTCTAGTTATAGAATTCAGTTTGAAAATATTCCCTCAATGTTTTGAAGGAGTGTGTCTGCTGACTTTTAGCATATAGTGACGTTGGTGTGAATCTCATGCTATTACTCATTGTTTTGATTGTGGTCTCTTCTTTTTCTCTTGAAGCTTTTAATAGTTGTCTCTCTTATCCTTTTTAGCTTCTGAAAGCTCCCATTGCCTTGTCAAGTAAAGGTCTTTATTCAGTCTGACTAGGCACTGTGTGGGGCATTTTAACATAAAATCTGTTCTTCAAAGTGTCTATTATTCTTTCTTATTTCATCAGCCCTTGCTAATTTTGTATAATTCTGTTCTCCCACTGGAAATCCAAGTAATCAAATGTGGTATTTTAGTTTCTGGTTCCATTCTTTATTTTTTGTTTTTATTTATTTGTTTTTTTGTTCTAATTTTTAGGTGATTAATTTTATATTCCAATCCATGTTAAGATTTTTTTAACCATATTTTTTAAATTCTAAGAGCTATTTTTTATTTTCTTATTATTTGTATTTCATTCTGTTTGGCCTTTTTTAGATGAAATATATCTCCAAATCTATCTGGTAGTAACAACTAGGAGTGATTTGGGGGTTTTGTTTATTTTATATATTTATTATACTATTGCCTTCATTATTTCTAATCCTTGGTTAGAAAAGGAAAGCAGCATTATGTGTAGCCTAATACAGTGTTTCTCCAATTTAATGTGCAAGTGAAGCACCTGGGAATCATGTTAAAGTGCTGATGAGGGATATTTCCTTAGCAAGTTCAGAGAGGAAAGAACCCAGACTTTGGAGGCAAAAAAAGACCCCAAAAACAAAAAAACCTCAAAAAACAAAAAACCCACAGAACTTAGCCCAGATAATTGATCTTGTGTAAGTTATTTCAATTCTATGTTTACTTTAACTCTTGGATTACATCATCTGTAAAATGGGGCTAAAAATTGTGAGGATTCCAAAAGCAAAATAAGGCTTATAAAGCACCTGACACATGGGAGAAACTCAATAGATAGTATTCATTGTATTATTTCCATTAGATGAATGGTCTGGCATTTGCAATAGACAGAAGGAAAAGAGGTGTCAAATGAAACATCTAATGTTTGTCATGATGTGAGAAAAAAAAAAATCCTTGTTTAGGTTTTCTGTTTGAGTTCTTAGTTTTTTTTTTGTTATTGTATTTGTTGCCATTTGTTTTTGTGTGGTCATATATAAGATTGAAAGCAAAAAAGAAAAGAGAGAGAGAGACAAACTTGAAAGAATTGGCATTTAGTTAATAAATAACCCTGGAGGCAACAGAGAAACCATATTGGGAAATCATACCACCTAGAAATTCAGAATATAAGCTCTAGAACCAGAATGCTAAAGCCAAATAGAAGCTCCAGCACTGAGCAGTTGTGTGATACTGGATAATTTGTTTTCCCACTCTGAGCCTTGGTTTCCTAATCTCTAAAATATGGGTAATAATGATAATACTTACTTGTAGGATTTTTCTGAGCATTAACATATATGTAGGTGACACTATAAGATAATGTAACTGCTCTAAGTGTCTGGCAGTGTAAGAAAATCCTCTGAATAAAATCCAAAGCTGTCTATAGTCTTTTATAGATCTAAAACAATTAATTACTACCACAAAAAGTGACATTGATTTTCTGTGGTAAGATTTTTCTAATAAACTACATATATATGAAGTATTAAATAGGAAGACATGAATGTTATGGATCTAAGTTACTAAAATTATGCTTCAAGTAGACCTTAATATTATATCCGTTAACTGCATCTAGAAACTCCTTTTTATTTCCTTTGTTTCCTTGTTTTGGAAGGAATTTTTAAAAAGGTTATATTTTCAAAATATTTGGAGACATTATACTTTCTAAAAATATAAACCAGAAATAAATCAACATTAAGAGTACTTAGTAAGAGCAGCACACAGGGAAAAAGTAAATAAGTAAATAAATAAAACCTTGGGAAGATATGGGTGGTGTGGTGGAAAGAGGCCAGGAGCACATACTCAGAGAACCTGGACCCGATTCCCCTCTTCTTCCCTTGCTCCCAAGTACCTAAGTCACACTCACAACCTGAGTGTTACCTCCTCATTTATAAATTGTTCAAATACCCCAACAACTTAAAGATTCTAGAATCATTTATCCATAAGTTAAAAGCGCCCTTCTGTAGCATCTTGGATAAAATATGTAAATCAGAAATCTATTCTGATATCTTAAAAACCTCATCCAGTGTGATTCTGAGATTTCTTAATATAACTTCATATTTATATCTCCTATCTAGTACTTTCTTCTTTATTAAGTTCTCTAAGATAAACTTCTGTAACCAGCCATAGACAGGAGTGATAAATGCCTTCCTACATGGGACTATAGGAAAGAACATGAACTTGCTCCTATAGTTTTTCTAATAAGTGTAGAAATGCTTTTATTGGTCAAACACACCTATGGTTAAGTTTAAGAGTATCCTTTTATCATCTTCACTAAAAAGTGCCTTCCAGAGTTCTGTTCAATTCAGCTTCCCTAGAGTTAAATCTTCTTTAAGGAATATTAACTATGATGATATTCAAGTTAATCATGAATAATTAAAAAGATTTATCTTGCTGTCAGTCTCAGCTCAGTTGAATAACTGAGCATGTGAAATTTAAGGAGCTTAAAAATAGTAAACTATGCTAATTAGAAAAGTCATTTTAGGTGTCAAGCACCTTCAACTCCTGTGGGTGTTTATATATGGATAGAAATTTTCCATTTTCATGATATTATTGAAAAGGGCAATAGTGCCATGTTATGGACAATCAAAGTGAAGTTTAAATAAATGACATTTTGGAGTTCAGTTAGGGTCCGATTAGTTCAATGGGTTGGAGCTGTTTCCTACAATTAGATGCGAACTTTGGTTTAATAGTCAAGAAAGTCTACTGTTCTGGTTCTGTCGTCAGCTACTTTCTGTCCTTAGCTTCACTATCACTTTCCCAAGAAGACTTCCTTGACCACTCTGTCATTTTCTATATTACCCCTTTAATTTCCTTAAAAGCATTTAAATAATCAATGATTATGTTATGTTTCTTTTTTCTTAACCGTGTCTCCCCTACAACACAATGCCAGTTCCACAAATTAGGGGATTTTATCTGTATTATTTTCTAGCTTATCCCCAGCATTTAGCACAATGCCTAGTGCATAGTATGAGCTTAATATATAGTATGAGCTTAATCTATTTTAAGTAGATAAAGAAATACCAGGTCACACATTTAACCTTTTTGGAAGCTATTTTCATACTATTTTCTGACCTGAAGGACTGTAGACATTCCTGTCAATTTCTGTATATAATTTCTGTTATAATGAAGATTATATTAGTTAAGGGCATATTATCTCAGAACCTCAGGATTCTTCCTGTGACTCTACCATCTTTAATAATGGGCTTTCAAGGTCATCCCCAGAAGAGGAAAGAGCCAGAAGAATGGTACACGGCAGGTACACAGCACGGTGGGTCCACAGCGTGGCTGGTAACCTTTGGCCAGAATTCTGTCACATAGCTACCTGTAACTATACAGAGGTAGGGACATGTGGTCTATCTATGTGCCCAGGACAAAGAGAAAATGAATTGGGTGGATATACAGTCAGGTTCTGCCACAGTGATTAATTTGTTATCTATCATCATTTTTTAAAAAACTTGGTCTTTACTCATATCTATCTAACACAGTATCTGAAACATAGCTTATAATCAATATTTATTAAATAAATTATGTTGCGGTAGATACATTAGATTTATGATTTAAGGACATCTTATAAACTCATAATTGTGTGTCACATCTACACACATAGTATATTACGTTTCACTATTTTTGTCTTATAGGATCAAGTATAAACATAATACTTTTTTGGATTAAGGAAAATAAAGACTTAGTGATAGTCACTGATATTGATAATTCATCAACTCCTCACATAGTGGAAACCCCTTTGAATGTCATTTGGTTACAAATATTTGACAAAATTGGATCTGGCATAAGTGCTCTACTTTTCCATGCTTGCTTAGATTTTACAATTTATTGACTCCACAAGATTATTATTAATCACATCTGACAGATATCAAAGTTAATTTAATATCAACATCACATAAGAAAAGGATCTTTCTAGGTCTCAAAACTTTAGTCATTAGTTTTCACTGTTCCACTGTACTGACTTTCAAAGCTGGTTTTACAAAGTCAGGTGAACAGCTGAGTATATCAAAATATGTGCCTACCTTGTTGTCAGAGTGCTAGCACTTAAATCTCAGCTGTGTGACACTAAAAAATTATATAACTTGTCTGAGTTTCAGTTTTCTCACCTGTAAAATGGTGATCATACAACCTGTTCAGAGAGGCCAGATTGTGTGAAAACACTGTGGAAATACAAATCATTGTAGTGAAGTGAGCGACTATTATTCTTAGTGGGCTTGTTGATGTTTCACCTGCTTTTTATCCATATCAACACCTTCGCAATAAAGTTGCAGGGAAGACCTTTTTTTTTTTTTTTTTTTTGTGGTACGCGGGCCTCTCACTGTTGCGGCCTCCCCCGTTGCGGAGCACAGGCTCCAGACGCGCAGGCTCAGCGGCCATGGCTCACGGGCCCAGCCGCTCCGTGGCATGTGGGATCTTCCCGGACCGGGGCACGAACCCGTGTCCCCTGTATTGGCAGGCGGACTCTCAACCACTGCGCTACCAGGGAAGCCCAGGGAAGACCTTTAATCAGCTAAATCTCATTGTTCATACATATAATGCAGATTATCAAGAGATCATATTTTCTGAGTTCCAGAAACAGGATCTTTCATTGGGCTTATTTGCATAACAGCCTCAAAATCTCACCAAGGGAAGGTAAATATTCTTAAGGATGAAGATGTGAAAGTTCAAAAAAACAATAGGCATATTATGGAATCACTGGTATATAAAAGGTCTTATGCTAAGAGTTTCAAGATGCAACAAGGGATTGGAATTAAATTAAAATCAAGATTAATATGATTCACTGTAAAATCAGTTAAAGTGACCTTTATGTTTATCAAGGTATTTGTAACAAGAGAGAAACCATGGAAATTTCTAAATAGGGCAGATTTTGAGATCAGATCATCCTCAGTTTGAATCTCTGCTCTACCACTTGTTAGCTAAGAGTATATACCTAGTCTGTTCAGACTTCAACTTTCTCATCCACCAAAATTGGTTAATACTCATAATATACAGCTCAACAGCTAGAAAAGATGATGTGTTTACAGTGCCTAGCGCAGTGTCCCAATACATGATAGATGTCAAAAATAATAACACTAACAGATGGCATAAAGAAGATAAATCCCCCAATCTCTCTACAAACACTTAACCATCCTTTCAGTCTTTCCATTTTCTCTTGTTACTTTTTTTTTAGCCTCTGTTTTCAGTCTGGACTTCCGTGATCAGGGCTGTCTTAGGAGAATTTAGCACCCAAATTTAACATTACCACTATCTTGCCAATTTTAAACTCTGGATAATCACTGTTACTGAATTAACCAGTCTCATCACGAAAACTGTTGCCTGAGAATATCACATCCATTCTCAAACCTACCAAAACCACAGTGCTTTCACTAATAGTCAAGAGATCTCTTTCCACTCCCAACATACACACAGTTGTTGGTTTTAGTTTTACCTAAGAGTTTTGTGATTTCTCAACAATTTTTCCCCCCAAACCTAAACTGTATTCTTCCTAGTCTCCAAACACATCATCTAGACTAACAGAGGCACTTCCTCAAACTTTCCCTGATCCCTTCAGAGAGGAATAATCTCAATCTCTCCCTTTTTGTTTTTCATTGTGTGTGTGCATGAATGAATGTACGTGTTGTTGATGTTGATACTCTTACTATGTATTTGTACGTTTATGTTAGTGGGTATATATTTGCCTAACAGCTTGTGTGGTACTTTTTCTGTGTGTTCTTTTGTGTGTATGTTTGTGTGTGTGTCCTTGTATCTCCCAGGCCATTCAAACAGCCCCTAAAAAAGAGTTGCTGCTTTTCTTATCCTATGTAACCCCATTGTGATGCAAAGTTTATGGATATTTAGTAAATATTTGAATATACTATGACATCTTCTATCCATTAAACACACTCTATATTTTTCTTTACCACATAAATCCCAATACCTAAACACACTGCTAAAAAACATGATCATGCTGGATTGAATATTTTAATATGCAATTTCTTTAGAGGGAATTGGAATAACAGACTCTGGAATTCAATGTGTCATTTACATATTTTTGAACCTCATTAATCCAGGCCAGAAACACTTAACTATTTTTTTTCCCTAACTTTGTGAATTAGAGCATGAATGTAAGATCCAAATGTATTTTTCAAAATAATGAAAAGGGTTCATGATACACACTGCTGGTTTATCAAATACGATAACATGTCACTCTTTATATATAAAAGGACTTTATCACAATTTCTAAAATAAAAGGAGTTTTTCTATTAGCAATGTAGCAATACCACTTTCTAATAGCATGATTTAGTATTAAGGGTAAAAATGCCAACACCTTTTGGAGGGAATAGAAATATCTGTAAATTGATCAAGTGATAATTACTTGAACTCTGTTTCTTAGGGATGTTGTCAATTTTTTAAAAATTATATTTAAAACCTGCTTTATAAATGTAATGGCTTTATAGAGATATAAATCACATATCACATAACTTTTCCTTTTAAAATATACAATTGTTTTTTGCCATATTCAAAGAGTTGTACAACCATCACCACAATCTCATTTTAAATATTTTCATTACCCCCTAAAGAAATACTGTATCCATTATCTTAAAAAGAAACCCTGTACCTATTCTTCCCACTTCTACCCTCCAGCTCTGCAAAAAACCACATATTCTACTTTCTGTCTTTATAGGACTGCTTATTTTATGGAATTGGTAGCCTGATCCCTGAGCAACTCACAAACCACTGTGGTGGTATAGTGTCACTTCCATTACTACTTCCTATATAACCCATCCATGAGATCCCATGGTGAGGGCGGAAGTTAACAGAGGGATAGGAGTGCATGTATTTCATTTTCCTCTAGAATTTAAGAAATTTGGGGAAATATGCAATTACAGGCACAGCCATGAAATAACAGAAGCAATGGAAACCAAAATAACTCTGGCAGTCAGACGCTGTCCTCAGATTCCAGTAAACACCCGAAAAGCTGAAGAAAGTTGGAAAGTTTCAATACAACAACATTACTTTTTTCTTTTTCTAAATATTCACAGTAGAATGGCCTCATTTCATCAGCCTCTAGAGCTTTTATTTTTAGTCCACTCTGCATTATACTGCCTGTTCATTGGGTACAGGAATAGATGCTGGCATTCAAGGACAAACAAGGGTACAGCAGGAGGACAGGTTCAAAATTGTCAAGCTAATCTATATCCAATAAGGGTAATAGAGCACAAGGTTATTTCTTATTCAATCACTTTACAACTTGAGATTTTACATGTGGAGTGGGCTTATTTGTAACAATGTATCTCCTCATGTTTCATAGTTGGGCGGGAGATGACACAAAACACCAAGAAAAAATGGATAACATATCTAGTCAAAAAAAGGAGGGTATACTTTATTGCTTTCATCTAATGGACATATGCTACTTCCTGTAAATAAAAGAAGGATATGGTTATAAGAAGAGGCTGATAACAGCTTTACTTATGCACCCTTGATATTAACTGAAGAAAAATCATCAGACAGAAGTTAGCTTCTGATCAATGTGAACAGTCAACCTATACAGAGAGAGAGAGAATAACACTTATATTTGACATCTTCTCCAAAGGACTTCAGTAGTAGCTCAGACGAAGCAGAGCTGAGGCAGGTCACCCTGAGGATGAACAGTAATACAGGTTCAAACTACAAAATGGAGGGTAAACACAGTTTACCCAACCCTGTAGCACGGGAAGTCTGAATAGTTGGCAAGAAATACAGGGGAAGGAAAACAGGAACATACTCAATTATCAAAGAAGTTTTTAAACTGTCCTTATAATCTTGATTTAAATTGGTATCTCATCTACCCTAATTTTTTAAAAAAGAAATCACAGATTTATTAATTGTACTGGTGATTTCTACAGAGCTTAATTGAAAATTTGTTTCTTGTCAAAAGGGTTAAGAAAAAACACTTTGTTGATTATCAATAGTACTAAAACAAAATAGGTAGTAATTATACCAGCTGAAAACTTCCATACACTAGAAATACACCAAATGCATTTTTTTGGCCAAATTACTTAGGACCAAACTTTTAAATCAATATTCAGATCAAGCCAAGAACAAAATTGATTAATTCTGTCATAGAATGAACTTCTAGAATAAATATGGCTCTTAAAAAAATCGGTCACTATTTAATCATTTACTACTACTATCATTTTGTGATTTAACTTTATTTAAACTTTTCAACATTTGGCTTTTTATTGGAGGGGCCCCTTCTCATCATTATTTGGTCTAGATTGCTCCCATACTTACTACAATGAGCTGCTGCGATACTAACTACTTGCTTGTTTGAAACCTAGCACTGTGCGGGAATGAGGTTATTTCTGACCAGCTCTGCCAGTAAGGGGTATTGCTAACGAAGGGATATTGTTTTTCTTCCCTTACATGCACTCTTTTAGAAAAAGTACCATACATGCACTCTTATCCCTCTGTTTAAATAAAGTTAAATAGTAACTAATTAAGGTAGAGCTATCTTTAATTCATTTTCTGAACTTAAATATCATCGGGGAAGATGCAATTTTACTGAAGCAACTTATAAACTTAATGTTCACATGCTTTCTCAAGAAGATGTTTTCTAAAGCAGATTAAGATTTTTTGCCCTCGCTTTCTAAAAAATTTGTAAAATTTGTGTAAATACTTGTTGTTCACACTATCAATTGGGGGAAAAACATACTTAAATCTTGAAACTAGAAATATGGCACTATGGCAATGTAACGGGCTTTTAAGACATGCAAATTGTTTTTAAATTTTCATTAGCATCTAAGATTTCATGGCATGTGTACTATTTTCAGGATCTTCTCTGGAGAAGAATGTTAGAAGATTCTTGACAAATAAATACTATCTCCGCCCCCCTCCAATACCTGTACTTTCTAATCACAAGAGTTTGATTCTAGCAAATAAACTAACATTTTTCTCCATGCAAATCTGATTGTTCACAAGTCTTGTATCTTGCCCAAAGCTAAATTTGGCCTATCTCTATAACATTTAAAATATTATAGTGACAATTAAGTATTAAATTCTTTAGAACAGGTGATCTAAAAGCATTTCAGGATTTAAGTGTTCTTTTTCAATACAAAAAAGTTACAAATCCACATTTAACTGTATTTTTACTACTCACAGAGAGAAAAATCTATGTGCAGACCAAGCACTAAACGGCTTACCAGAGACTCACTGGAAGACCCACAGTTTCCCATCACTGCTGTGAAAGACAAGCTTCCACGCAATTCTTAATTCGTAACATATTTATCTAAAATTATTAACTGAGCACATACCATATGCTGGTCACTGTTCCAGGCACTGGGGATACCCCGAGAAACAAAACAAACAAAATCTCTACCCTTGGGGGCTTACATTCTAGCAAGGAGGGAAAGAGAAAAATAAAAACCATTGATAAGTGCTTTGGGGATAATAAAGTGATAAAGATGAACAGAGGGCACTGACAAGAAAGTTTTTTCCTGTAAATCAAATAAATCATCATCATTTCTCTATGCTTCTGGGAACTTTCTTCAGAAAGATTCTTTTCTAAACTGTGATTTTGTTTGGAGTACTATTCAAAGTGCCAAGTAGATCTATTTTGGACATTTTCTTGCTGTAAAAATTGTACAGAACAAATCAGGTATTATGTCTCTAATGCTTGAGCCAATATTTTCTTTTGAAAACATTACAACCTGTGACATAAGGACTATCTGTTTTAGCATTAGATAATTTGCTTAGAAATTATATGAAATAACTTTGGGAGCTTCCATTCAAATGCATCATCCTTTGAATAACTCTAATAATGCTCCATAAGAACATTCCAGTCTTCAAAAATACTTTACATGTAACCTAACATTTACAACATGATAATTTAACTGAAAAATTAATATTTATGTCACCAAATTAATTAAATATGTGACAACATATGTTGAAAATCAAGAATCAAGAGTAAGAAACCTCTGGAATTTTATCAAAGTACAGATACCAATAATAACAAATTTCCAAACAAGTTTTAGTATCATTTTTCTATCAGTTTGTATCGAAGTCAAAACATCATTCTAACCTAAATGGTACATATATACCATTTAAATCAATTTTAGCTAATAAAGACCTTCATTTATTTAAAAAATAGCTATTGCTCCTTTCAGATCCCTTTAAAACCACAAAGTATCTCATTTTTATTTAGATGGAATTTCCATTTCTCCTGCTGAAATTTTTCACTTGTTCAACTTTAAGGTTGAAAATACAGTAAGTAATCATAATGATACTGTTTAGCTTTTAAATATTATCTTGGTTTTCTCTATTTTGAATCAGAACCGTTGTTTCTAAATATTCTTAGGGCTACTAGAAATGAATTGTGAAATGTCATATTTTAAAGTGGTACCTGAAAAGAACCTCAAATGAAATCATCATTCTAAGAATCATATCTAAAAGCAGATGGTCCGGAACATGACTTTTCTCTTTTTCTACTCCATCTTTGGCTAAATTCTATTTTGCTTTGCCACACCAAGTCTTAAAGAAGGAGAATCTTAAAATATAATGAGAAACCTGAACAGTAGACAGACGGAAATCATTATCATTTAGAGCAACTTCAGGTGAAATTCCCATCACATACAATGTGAAAGGCAGCATAAATAGTCAGGTTTTTACTACAAAAGCTTGTTTACAAGCTTCATTACAACTGTTGAAAACCTTGCTATTTTGTTCATACACTATGTGTCTGGGCTGCAGATGTATGAATGAAAACTAATATGTATATGCTGAGAGCATAATGACCTTTAGAGCAAGAATTGGGCTAATTATGAATGGGTTATGCAAACCAGGATCTAATTGCTTGGGTTTATTACAATGATTATAATTATAATTATCATAAAAAGAGCAGTTTCTACTCACTGAGTGCTAACTCTTGATCAAGGGCTTTAACCACCTTGTGTGCATCATCTCATGGTCTAAACTCAAATAATAATAAGGCAGTGGGCAGTAGTTCAATTAATTCTCACAAACATCTTTATGATGTAGGTACTATTATCCTCATTTAAAGGTGAAGAAATCGAGGCTTAGAAATATAAAATAACTTGTAGAAGTCGTGAATTTTGGATTTGATAAATGGCAAAGCAGGGATCTAACCCAAGTTTATTTGAAAATAAGTTTGCATTCTTGTCTACTATGTTTACCGTTTCCCAATAATCATTTTCCTCTTTGCTGTGAGTGACTTCTAACTGAAACTTCTGTCATCTCAGATCTTGATTTCTACTTTGTATCTGAAACATAAGTATGGGTTACTTCCTTTGCTTGCCAACTTGATTTTTCTATTTAACTCTACACTATACCCCAGTTTTGATGTGCCATAACCTAAAAGTTGATTAAAATGGTTGGGCATCCCTCTTCTGGAATACCTGTTCCCATGATATTTTAGACATAAAACTACTGTTTGAAACTGTATGACCATTCGACTTTTCAAAGGCATGCATTATATCAGCTGTAACTCATACTGAGTTTTGGACAATTTTATATATTTTAAGTAGTTGGAGAGAAATTTAATCATTCTATTCATATTTTTTTAATGAAAACTAGTATAAGAGCCATGAAACGTGCTTCATTTTTCATTTTTACTTACCCAAATAGATTCTGAAATCTGAAGATTAATGCTTTTAAACAGGCCTATATAAATCAATTAATATATATTGAGATTAATGTTCTCCTTCAAGATTACATAGTCAAAAGCCATCTTCCGTTTAGGTATTTCCTTTCCATTTACAATTGTATCCATTTCTCTGGTACACAATCACACTTCTCCACCAGTAGCTGAGTGGATTGGTCAGGAATCTTGGTTACAAGAGACAGAAATCTAAATTAACTTGGATTAAACACAAGAAGGGAGTCTTGGCTTATACAGTTGAGAAGTTATAAGTGATATTTTATTCTAGGTATTGCTCAATTCAGGGGCTTAAATAATGGCATCCTACCTCAGTTTCTCTCTTTCCCCCTCTTTTTCCTTTCTTATTTTCTCTCTCTTGGCTTAATCCTAGACCCAAACAAGGCAGTTGCCAGCATGTTCAAACTTATTTCACTTGTACTAATAACAGATCATAACATTTTAAAAAACTTATTATTTTATTTATTATTTTTGGCTGCATTGGGTCTTCATTGCTGCGCGTGAGCTCTTCTCTAGTTGCGGAGAGTGGCAGCTACCCTTTGTTGTGGTGCGCGGGCTTCTCATCGCGGTGTCTCCTCTCGTTGCAGAGTACAGGCTCTAAGTGCGTGGGCTTCAGTAGTTGGGGAGCACGGGCTCAGTAGTTGTGGCTTGCGGGCTCTAGAGTGCAGGCTCAGTAGCTGTGGCGCATGGGCTTAGTTGCTCCGCGGCCTGTGGGATCTTCCTGAAGCAGGGCTTGAACCTGTGTCCCCCGCATTGGCAGTCGTTCTCTTAACCACTGTGCCACCACGGAAGACCCATAACACTTTTTAAAAGCTTCTTTTTCCCAGAAGTTTCCCCAGATGCTCCAAATTGGGGCTCACATACACGGTTTGTGTCACATGACTATGTCTAAACTAATCACGTGGTCAAGAGAGGGAATACATCTACTGCCCATGCCTGGATCACATGACAGCCTGCCCTGGACTAAACTGTCTTCCCCTCACCAAATTCATATAGTGAAACGCTGACCAGTGTGACTGTATTTAGAGTTAGAGTCTTTAGGAGGCAATTAAGGTTAAATCAGGTCATAAGGGTAGGACACCGATCCAAAAGGATTTGTGCCCTTATTAGAAAAGACAGCAGCGAGCCCCCCACCTCTTTCTCTGTCATGTGAGCACACAGCAAGAAGGCAGACAACTGCAAGTCAGGAAGAGGCCTCAGGAAAAGAACTTACCAGCACCTTGATCTTGGACTTTCCAGCCTCTAGAACTGTGGGAAATAAATTTTTGTTGTTTAACCCACCATGTCTATGGTGTTTTGTTATAGCAGTTTGAGCAAACTAGCCACAGACAGCCAGAGATTGGATCAGTCTCTCCCAAAGCTTAAGGCCTAAAGAGCAGAAAAACGGGATTCTGCAGAACACAACTCAGAAGCTATTTCCAAAAAAAGGTAAAGTAGATATTGGTAAATATAGTTATCAACCCACTTTTAGCTAAGCCAGAGTCGTGGGACTCCACAACTAGGCTTCTGATACAATGGAATTATGTGCAAAGTTTTGTGCTGTATGCATCGGTGCATGTACTTGGGGAGATGATTCACAGAGTTCATCAGATCATCAATTGTTACATTAGTCCTCAAAACTGTCTGGATCTGTGTTTAGTAGAAGGGCCAGAAGGATGTGGAGCCAAGGAGGAGAAGGTGTAAGAACGGATTGTGGATCTATTTAAAATGGGAGCTGTTTTACTTTATTTAGCATGATCACCCTGGAAGATAAAAGGATTCACTCTAAGGGTTATAGCAACAAGTGCCAAGTTTATTCTTATCCTGTGAGTTACTTCCTCTACCTCGTGTATCCTAGGGGAGAAATGGATTGTTTCATTCCTGTATTTTTTTTATTTTACTGAAGTATAGTTGATTTACAATGCTGTGCCCATCTCTGCCGTACAGCAAAGTGACTCAGTTATACATGTATATACGTTCTTTTTTTATATTCTTTTCCATTATCGTTTATCACAGGATATTGAATATAGTTCCCTGTGCTATACAGTAGGATCATTCCTGTATTTTAAATGTTACCTATTATTAAAAAGTATTCAGTTACCTTAAAAATTGGGCAGAGTGATAGAAACTCTGAAAAGTTAGTTCAAATGACAGTCTCTCCAGGAGCATGCATATTAAACATTCCTTCACCCACAGCCACTGCTACAAAGAGAAACAAAGCAAAAAATCCTGAACAATATGCTCATAAATAAATATGGTTGTCAAAATGATTACTTTGTAATGCAAGTGCTGATTGGGAGAGCTGGCCTGGGTGAGGTAGAAGTGTTGCCTTTTTCCTAGTTGTTTTTGGAAGTCTGAATAATCTTAATCATTATCTGTTCATATTCGCATAAAAGCAACAAATAAAAGTGAGGGAGAAGAAAATAACTTTGGAATAATAATCACTGGGTCACATTGTTATTTTATGACCATATGTCTCACAAAATTAGCAAGATAATTGAAGCTACAGAATTTGCAACTTGCACAAAATAATGAATTATGTAATTTCCAATCATTAAAATATTTTAAACATGCCATTGTGTACATAAAACAGATTCATCCAAAATACAACTGACACCCAAGTCACCTGAATGAAAGGTGATTAAAAACATAACAACTTACTGTTGTTTCTAAGCAGAGAGTAAAAATCTGCTTTTATTCTGACACTTTATTTTACATCAAACCAGTATCTCATTTCCATAAAGGAAAAGTATAATTCTTACCAGTTTATTTCTTAGATGATAAAAATATTTCTAGACTATCACAATCTTATATCCAAGTTGAATTAAAAGTATATGCAGGGGGCTTCCCTGGTGGCACAGTGGTTGGCAGTTCGCCTGCCGAGGCAGGGAACACGATTTTGTGCCCCAGTCTGGGAAGATCCCATATGCTGTGGAGCGGCTGGGCCCGTGAGCCATGGCCACTGAGCCTGCGTGTCTGGAGTCTGTGCTCCACAACAGGAGAGCCCACAGCAGTGAGAGGCCCGCGTACTGCAAAAAAAAAAAAAAAAAAAAAAGAAAGCTGGAGTAGCAATTCTCATACCAGACACAACAGACTTTAAAATAAAGACTACTACAAGAGACAAGGAAGGACACTACATAATGATCAAGGGATCGATCCAAGAAGAAGGTATAACAATTGTAAGTATTTATGCACCCAATATAGGAGCACCTCAATACATAAGGCAAATACTAACAGACATAAAAGGGGAAATCGACAGTAACACATTCATAGTAGGGGACTTTAACACCCCACTTTCACCCATGGACAGATCATCCGAAATGAAAATAAATAAGGAAAAACAAGCTCTAAATGATACATTAAATCAGATGGACTTAATTGATATTTATAGGACATTCCATCCAAAAACAACAGAATACACATTTTTCTCAAGTGCTCATGGCACATTCTCCAGGATAGATCATATCTTGGGTCACAAGTCAAGCCTTGGTAAATTTAAGAAAACTGAAATTGTATCAAGTATCTTTTCCGACCACAACGATATGAGACTAGATATCAATTACAGGAAAACATCTGTAAAAAATACAAAAACATGGAGGCTAAACAATACACTACTTAATAACCAAGTGATCACTGAAGAAATCAAAGAGGAAATCAAAATATACCTAGAAACAAATGACAATGGAGACACGACGACCCAAAACCTATGGGATGTAGCAAGAGCACTTCTAAGAGGGAAGTTTGTAGCAATACAATCCTACCTTAAGAAACAGGAAACATCTCGAATAAACAACCTAACCTTGCACCTAAAGCAAATAGAGAAAGAAGAACAAAAAAAAAACCCAAAGTTAGCAGAAGGAAAGAAATCAGAAAGATCAGATCAGAAACAAATAAAAAAGAAATGAAGGAAACAATAGCAAAGATCAACAAAACTAAAAGCTGGTTCTTTGAGAAGATAAACAAAATTGATAAACCATTAGCCAGACTCATCAAGAGAAAAAGGGAGAAGACCCAAATCAATAGAATTAGAAATGAAAAGGAGAGGTAACAACTGACACTACAGAAATACAAAAGATCATGAGAGATTACTACAATCAACTCTATGCCAATAAAATGGAAAACCTAGAAGAAATGGACAAATTCTTAGAAATGCACAACCTGCCGAGACTGAACCAGGAAGAAATAGAAAATATGAACAGACCAATCACAAGCACTGAAATTGAAACTGTGATTAAAAATCTTCCAACAAACAAAAACCCAGGACCAGATGACTTCACAGGGGAATTCTATCAAACATTTAGCGAAGAGCTAACACCTATCCTTCTCAAACTCTTCCAAAATATAGCAGAGGGAGTACACTCCCAAACTCATTCTACGAGGCCACCATCACCCTGATACCAAAACCAGACACAGATGTCACAAAGAAAGAAAACTACAGGCCAATATCACTGATGAACATAGATGCAAAAATCCTCAACAAAATACTAGCAAACAGAATCCAACAGCACATTAAAGGATCATACAGCATGATCAAGTGGGGTTTATCCCAGGAATGCAAGGATTCTTCAATATACGCAAATCAATCAATGTGATACACCATATTAACAAATTGAAGGAGAAAAACCATATGGTCATCTCAATCGATGCAGAGAAAGCTTTTGACAAAATTCAACACCCATTTATGATAAAAACTCTCCAGAAAGTAGGCATAGAGGGAACTTTCCTCAACATTATAAAGGCCATATATGACAAACCCACAGCCAACATCGTCCTCAATGGTGAAAAACTGAAAGCATTTTCACTAAGATCAGGAACAAGAGAAGGTTACCCACTCTCACCACTCTTAGTCAACATAGTTTTGGAAGTTTTAGCCACAGCAATCAGAGAAGAAAAGGAAATAAAAAGGAATCCAAATCGGAAAAGAAGAAGCAAAGCTGCCACTGTTTGCAGATGACATACTATACATAGAGAATCCTAAAGATGCTACCAGAAAACTACTAGAGCTAATCAATGAATTTGGTAAAGTAGCAGGATACAAAATTAAAGCACAGAAATCTCTGGCATTCCTATATACTAATGATGAAAAATCTGAAAGTGAAATCAAGAATACACTCCCATTTACAACTGCAACAAAAAGAATAAAATATCTAGGAATAAACCTACCTAAGGAGACAAAAGACCTGTATGCAGTAAACTCTACAACACTGATGAAAGAAATTAAAGATTATACAAACAGAGGGAGAGATATACTATATTCTTGGTTAGGAAGAATCAATGTTGTGAAAATGACTCTACTACCCAAAGTAATCTACAGATTCAATGCAATCCCTATCAAACTACCAGTGGCATTTTTCACAGAGCTAGAACAAAAAATTTCACAATTTGTATGGAAACACAAAAGACCCTGAATAGCCAAAGCAATCTTGAGAACGAAAAATGGAGCTGGAGGAATCAGGATCCCTGACTTCAGACTATACTACAAAGCTACAGTAATCAAGACAGTATGGTACTGGCACAAAAACAGAAATACAGATAAATGGAACAGGATAGAAAGCCCAGAGATAAACCCACGCACATATGGTCACCTTATCTTTGATAAAGGAGGCAGGAATGTACAGTGGAGAAAGGACAGCCTATTCAATAAGTGGTGCTGGGAAAACTGGACAGGTACATGTAAAAATATGAGCTTAGATCACTCCCTAACACCATACACAAAAATAAACTCAAAATGGATTAAAGACCTAAATGTAAGGCCAGAAACTATCAAACTGTTAGAGGAAAACATAGGCAGAACACTCTATGACATAAATCACAGCAAGATCCTTTTGGACCCACCTCCTAGAGAAATGGAAATAAAAACAAAAATAAACAAATGGGACCTAATGAAACTTCAAAGCTTTTGCATAGCAAAGGAAACCCTAAACAAGACCAAAAGACAACCCTCAGAATGGGAGAAAATATTTGCAAATGAAGCAACTGACAAAGGATTAACTCCAAAATTTACAAGCAGCTCATGCAGCTCAATAACAAAAAAACAAACAACCCAATCCAAAAATGGGCAGAAGACCTAAATAGACATTTCTCCAAAGATATACGAACTGCCAACAAACACATGAAAGAATGCTCAACATCATTAATCATTAGAGAAATGCAAATCAAAACTACAATGAGATATCATCTCACACCAGTCATAATGACCATCATCAAAAAATCTAGAAACAATAAATGCTGGAGACGGTGTGGAGAAAAGGGAACACTCTTGCACTGCTGGTGGGAATGTGAATTTGTACAGCCACTATGGAGAACAGTATGGAGGTTCCTTAAAAAACTACAAATAGAATTACCATATGACCCAGCAATCACACTACTGGGCATATACCCTGAGAAAACCATAATTCAAAAAGAGTCATGTACCAAAATGGTCATTGCAGCTCTATTTACAATAGCCCGGAGATGGAAACAACCTAAGTGTCCATCATCGGATGAATGGATAAAGAAGATGCGGCACATATATACAATGGAATATTACTCAGCCATAAAAAGAAATGAAATTGAGCTATCTGTAATGAGGTGGATGGACCTAGAGTCTGTCATACAGTGTGAAGTAAGTCAGAAAGAGAAAGACAAATACCGTATGCTAACACATATATATGGAATTTAAGAAAAAAAAATGTCATGAAGAACCTAGGGGTAAGACAGGAATAAAGACACAGACGTACTAGAGAATGGACTTGAGGATATGGGGAGGGGGAAGGGTAAGCTGTGACAAAGTGAGAGAGTGGCATGGACATATATACACTACCAAATGTAAGGTAGATAGCTAGTGGGAAGCAGCCGCATAGCACAGGGAGATCAGCTCGGTGCTTTGTGACCACCTAGAGGGGTGGGATAGGGAGGGTGGGAGGGAGGGAGATGCAAGAGGGAAGAGATATGGGAACATATGTATATGTATAACTGATTCACTTTGTTATAAAGCAGAAACTAACACACCATTGTAAAGCAATTATACTCCAATAAAGATGTAAAAAAAAAAAAGTATATGCAGATAAATCAATTTGCAGCCTAAACATCAGAGCTTATAAGGACAATGATACCATTTCCTTAGGGTCTAGTGGGGAAAAGTTGCCAAAGAAATGAGGTCCCCAAGAGGAAAGAAAGTTCCAAACTTACATTAAATTAACTTTACCACAGTCTCAAATGCCCATGACATCAGTTAAAAGGCACCCTTTTAGAAAGTTTTGGTTTGTTTTTTGTTCTTTTTTATAAAACACTTGCTACCAATAACATACATGAATATAATTAAACAATAAAGCAGCAAACACTCTAGAGACCTTTGGTAAAAGTGAATACCACCTCCCGCCCTGCAATGATTATACTTCGTAGCAGAAAAGGCTCACAGGCTGATGAGAGAACTTGCCCTCCCAGTTAGAAGGGCCAAGAAAACTGGCCGGACATGTGAAGTAGAACCAGGTGGCAAGGATGAAGGCCAGTGACAATAGCACTTGTGGTCTGGATTGCCACTGGGGTCTGAAGATAGCAATAAGCACATGACTCAAAAACAGATGGTTGCAAAGAGATCTCACTGCAGTGGAGGAGACTTTCAATAATGTGAATGGGGAATAAAACTAGGACTGTATGTCTATGCCTAGTGGCTATTTGAGGGACCAAGGAGAAGCAAGTGGAAAACACTGAAGGACATTTTTGTCTTTATTGCTTCTAATAAAGAAGGCTATTTTTTCAGTTATAGTGTATTCAGAGTATAGCACAAAAGAAAAAAATACGTATGATTGATAGCCTACCACGTTAAAACAACTACTATAAGCACTGTTGTCTTTTTTTCTTTTCTGATACAAGCTTTTTCTTTAGCTCATATGATAATGCAGATATAACTTTAAAAATATTTTCTACCTTTTATAAATAAGCATTTTTTATGTTGTGAAAATACCTTGAAATCTGTCCATGAGAACACAGCCAACTGTGTTTTGTTCCAATAAATCAGAGTTGGGGATAAAGGCATATGAGAGAAGTAGAGTGGGTATAGATTGTGTAAGGAAAGGAAAAGACACCTATGGATGAATTTTAGGAATTTCTCTCAGATATTGAGAGATGTAAAACTTGGGAGCTCCAGCTTCAAGAATGCTCCTGTTAAGACAGGCATTTTCTTTATTTTTAAATTAAATTTTATTTCATTGATTTTTTAAAATAGACTTTATTTTTTAGACTAGGTTTAGGTTCACAGGAATACTGAGCAGAAGGTACAGAGATTTCCCATACACCCTCTGTGCCCAATATACATACACAGTCTTCCCCATTTTCAAAAGCCCACATCAGTGTGGCACATCTGCTGTAATCAATGAACCTACATTGACACATTAATACCTAGAGTCCATAGTTTACATTAGGATTTGCTTTTTGTGTTGTATATTTTATAGGTTTTGACAAATATGTAATGACATATATCCACCATTATAGTATTATACAGAGTAGTTTCACTGCCTTTAAAATCCCGTGTGCTCTGCCTATTCATCCCTCAGTCCCCCTTAACTCCTGGGCAACCCACTGATCCTTTTACTGTCTCCATAGTTTGGCCTTTCCCAGAATGTCATATAGTTGGAATCATACAGTGAGTATTCAAACTGCCCCTTTTCACTTAGTAATATGCATTTAAGATTCCTCCATGTCATTTCATGGCTTGATAGTTCATTTCTTTTCAGCACTGAATAATACTTCATTGTCTGGAGGTACCACAGTTTATCCATTCACTTACTGAAGGACATTTTAGCTGCTTTCAAGTTTTGGCAATTATGATTAAAGCTGCCATAAACATCTTTAGGCAGATTTTTATGTGGACAAAAGGTTTCAACTCATTGAAAAATGGATAAATAACCAGGAGTATAATTGCTGGATCATAAGGTAAGAGTATATTTAGTTTTGTAAGAAACTGCTAAACTGTATTCCAGAGTGGCTGTACCTTTTTGCTTTCCCACCAGCAATGTATGAGTCCGGAATTGCTGTTGTTAGCATATTACGTTTTAGTCATTCTAATAGGTGTGTAGTGGTATCTCTCATAATTGTTTTAATTTGCAGTTCCCTGATGACCTATGATGTGACACATATTTTCATATGCTTATTTGCCATTTGTGTACCTTCTTTCATGAGGTGTCTGTTAATTTTTAATTGGGTTGTTTGTATTTTTATTGTTGAGTTTAGGAGTTCTTGTACATTTTGGATAACAGTTCTTTATAAGATACGTCTTTTGCAAATATTTTCTCACCTTGTGTGGCTTGTCTTCTCATTCCTTTGACATTGTCTTTCATGGTAGAGAAGTTTTTAATTTTAATGAAGTCCGGCTTATCAACTTTTTTTCATGGATTGTACCTTTGGTGTTGTATCTAAAATGTCATCATCATACCCAAGGTTTTCTCCTATGTTACCTTCTAGGATTTTTATACTTTGCATTTCACATTTTGTTCTATGAGCTATTCTGGGTTAAATTTTGTGAAAAGTGTGAGGTCTGTAACTAGATTTTTTTTTTTTTTTTTTTGCATGTGGATGCTCACGTATTCCAGTACCCTTTGTTGAAATTAAATTTTATTTTTACCAAATAAATATATGTAAATAGTTTAAATATAAATCATAATTTTTTCCATTGCTTCTTCTGAAATGTATCTCCACTTTATGAATATTATTAATATTAATATAATATATAATAAATATAATACTGCTAAATTATTTATCAATTTCTGATGTTATTTATTCATAACAATTATCATTCCTTATGTAAATTCATTACAAATATATATTATGACTAGTAAATAGTTCCTGCAAAGCCAAATACTATACTTTAATAAATTTTCCTCTTTTGCATTGAAATTAGTATCTCCTAAAGTTATTAATTTTCCATCATATCTTGCAAATGCCTATCAGTATTATCTTTCTTTTTTAAATAAAGAACTGTTGAAACATACTGGAAAATACATCACTTCAATTTTTATTTTCCCTCCACAGGTCCTTCACTCTCATGCTTCAATGTGTACATACTCTGTTGGGTTTTTTGTTTTTTGCTTTTTAGGAAAAAATACAAATGTCATTGGAAATCCATATGCAATTGAGTGAATTTTGGCAGAACATATCTTATTTCATAGTCTCCCTCAATCCTATATATCCACCAACCCCAACAATGTACCTATATACATACCACATTCACAGATAAAATTGCTGTGGATCATAGCTTCATATTTTGGCTGTGATTCATGTTTAATTATATTAAAACAAGGCTTATATATTTTCTCTGACAATATCCTCTCATGCCTTCAAACTACTTATTGAATTTTAATTACATATTTAATTGTTTAGGACTAATGTCTGTGTTCTCAGCTTCCTCCTTTTTCTAATCATTTGAAGACAGTACTTGGTATATGGTAGATTTGCAGAGCTTATTATAGACTTTAATGACTTTTACAAATATATATATGATACACACATCATGTAATCACTTTCCTAATTGAGATGTAGAACACTTCCTCCACCCCAGAAAGTTCCATCCAGCCCCTTTCCAGTCAATCCTCATGAGCAAACTGGGAGTTACCTAGGTAGCAACATTTATATATCACTTTAGTTTACATAAACAAAAAGACAATCAAGACAACATTACTGAATCCTTTCTGCAATGTTTCAGCCAAAGCTAATTTAAAGTGATTATTCTTTTTTGAATCCACATTTTCAAGGAAAGATAAATAAATAATCATTGGAAATCCACATACAATTGAGCACATTTTTTGTAGAATTTAATATAAAATGAAACCGGCTTCAAAAACTTTCCCTTTTTGTTGGGAATGAGAGTAGGTGAGAGGACAGTGTTAGCTCAGAAAACATTCATTATTGTTCAATATGCAGAGCAGCAGGGGAGGGAAATTAAAGCAGAGGAGTGGAGAAGAACAACAGCAGTAACCATGCAAATCAGCAACCCTCCTTAGTGGAAGTGGAAGCACCCAAGGGGAATAGCATCTTAGAGTGTTCCACCTTCTTGATCTTGCTGCACTCTGTGAGAAAATACGGCAAAGCAAATACGCTGCTAGAAACTGAAGGAAAAATAGGTAAATAACTAACTGAAACAGAGCCACCCTGCTGCATTGATAAAGGGGGCTGTTCTTGGATTTACTGGGGCTTGAAGCCTATTTTACATATTGGTTTCCTCACATTATCAAGATAAATATCTTTAGTCCAAAGACAAAGCGATTTCCCAAAAAGTGTCAAATAGTTTAATAAGCAAAAAAGAACAGAAATTGAATGAAAGAAGTAGCAATTACTTGTCAGCTAATACTAGGTAGGCATTGCACAAAATCCCACTTCCTTAGCTATTAATATTTAAACTTGGCAAGCACATTACAAGAAAACAATGAAGCAATCTGACAATTTGGCAAGCTCCCCCACCTAAAGATTTACAAAAACAGAGAACGAGTAGAATATGACATTTGGCGATTGCTGTTTCTGAACTGAACTGCTAGTACTTCCAAAGCAAGTAATTTCTCAGAAAGCAAAGCAGAAAAAGCAAGCAAACAATAAAAATACCAGTGATGACCCTGTAAACATAAGCTGGTTTTTGAACTGAAATATAGGGGCCTCCGTAATGGAAGACAAATTTGGACTGAATAATACGGGAATGAACTCAAATCGTTACTCCAAGTCTATCTGAAGCAAACGTAAAAATTCATTATTCATTTTTGAAAAAACATGAAGTTCTTAGTTCCAGCTGGGACCAGAAGTTGAATAGCCAAATCAGAGAACCAAAAGACATGAGGACTTTGTGATACACACACCTCTTTTGGAAGTGTGAAACAGGAAGTTTTTATGGAAGTATAATTAGTAATCATTTCAGTCTAGCCTTATCAAATTTAAGAAATGTAATACTGCTGATTAGAAAGTGAAAAATACTATCTTCTATTTCTAATAAACCAAAATCACTCCCAGAATCAATTATATATTATTCTATACAAGCCAAGCATGACTCTCTAAGAAGTAACATAGCTCTTATGTGTATTAGAACTGTGTAGTTTTCTCTGCATCACTGTATACCTAACGTCTAGTACCGAGTCCCGTACATAGCAGGTGATCAACAAGTTCTTACTGAATAAATTAATATCACATAAATGCATTTCACCATACTATGATCAAACCAAGTCTTAATGATTCTTAAGAACCTTACATAGAAAATACATCAAAGTAAACACTCTGACTTGGGGTGCGTGTATACATACACACACACATATATGTGTGTGTATATATATATGTATGTTTTGTTTGAAATATAGGGAAAAAGAACAGAAATGAAAAAAATATTTTGAATGTCAGAAGTCCAAAAATGGTTCCATTTTTGAAACTAAAAAGTGAGACACTTTGTAAACTTAGAGATACACCTTATTTCTAAAACGACATCTACAGCAGTGAAGATTGTAATAAGTCCAAATTAGTTACGATGAAGTCATTAACTGTTGAGAAGATACAATCGAGTTTTGTGTACCAAAGCAACATTTGAAATGGTCAAAAGTTATAAATATATTTAACACAAAGAGAAATAGAACATAAACTAAAAATTGAGTTAAGTGTTTATTACTCATTTGATTTCCTAGGGAAGGCACCAATCTGTGTCTAGGCATTTAGATTTTTTTCATCTTGCTCTAAATCAAATATTCTCTTAAGTTTAATAAGCAAATTTAGATATTTGCTAAAATTTAGGTACATATATGCTTAATTTTGTTTTGAGTATGTTAGTAAGACTTCTGCCTAAGGTTTTAAACATATGGGGAAGTTTTTTTCACTTTAAAAGTAAATTTACGCATGCAATAATTCTTACTTGTCTATATTTCTCAGGGCAGAGCTTTATTCGCCACCACGCCACTGTTTCTGAATTGGTTCCTCCCCGTTATCTTCAGTTTAAAAATACATATTATGACAGTGCTAAGAAATTTTACTAAGGAAAAAAATCTCTTTAACAAGTCTTTAAAAACTACTGATAAAATCTGTGTCACTATCTTTATGTAAACAATGAATTTCAAAGGTCTCCTATTCTAAATATATACCACTGAGAGATACAACAGGTGTTTTCTGAAAGCACTTCAAAGAATTAATAGGAATTTCTTTTCACATCCAAAGGAATAACAGGAAGGCTGTGATGTAGGAGCATCTGCTTTAAACTACTTTCATCAACATAAATTCCAAAACCGAAGTCCCTGGAGAATAATATTTATAATATTTTAAATTTTAAAATGCTTAAATATTTGAAATTTTGCAGAGAATTAGAATTCTAAAAACAAAAATGAAGCATTTCACCATTCAGTTTTCTTTTTCTAAATGATGAAATATCTCAAATATATGAAAATTACATAAAATTTAAGACGAACTTTGCCATAATTGCTCCATTTTAGCTTAAGCAATAAAACACTAAATACTGCATAATTAGTTAAAGCCCAAGGTAATCTAATTGTGGTTAATTTTATGTGTCAATTTAACTGATCACTGGATGCCCAGATTAAACATTATTTTGGGTGTGTCTGTGAGGGTGTTTGCAGATAAGATTAGCACTGGAGTTGGCGGACTTTGTAAAGGACATTGCCCTCCCCAATGTAGTTGGGCATCATTCCACCCTGTTGAGGGTCTAAATACAAGAAAAGGAAGAGGGAGGAGAAATTCACCCCCTTTTCTTCCTGCCTGCCTGCTTTAGCTGAGAAATCTCATCTCATCTACTCAGGACCTCAGACTGGGAAATACACAATAGGCACCCCACGTTCTCATAAAATTATGCTACTGGTTCTCTTTCTCTGGAGAATCCTGCTTAAACTAATTCACCAAAATTGACCACTATTGTGAATGTAGTATGAATACATTCCAGACTGCTTTTTACATTATTATTATATATTACAATTTATTTAACAAGCTGCTATTTTATGATTCAGGACTTTAAATAAATAAAATCAAGTTATATATATCATTTTGTAACTTTCAAAAATCCAGTATTGGCTTTGAGATTTATTCATGCTGTCATATCTTGATTTAGTTAATTTATTTTAACTGCACTAGATAGCACATTCTCATATAAATATGCATAATCTATTAGTTCATTCCCTTACTGAGGGATACTTAGATTGTTTTTTGTTTTTTAAAATTATTATTATTATAAGAAATGCTGTAATGAATATCTTTGTAAATAACTTTGGTGCCAAGAATGATATTCAAAATATTTAATATTCAAAATAATTGGATACTACCCAGTAAGAATACATGCTTCACCACTCAGACCTAGCTAGCCATAAAAAGAAAACGTATTATAACAGAGTGTACTGGCTCAATATCAGCCCTGATTTATGGAGTATGGACAGATATTTCTCTAGAATAGATATCCGGAAGTTAAATTGCATAATCAAAATCTCTAAAATTTTCTAATTTTTACTTACTGCCAAACTGTTATTTTAATTTCCATGTCCATGGTAATTAGTAAGATTAAACATTTTTAATATGTTTATTACCCAATAAATATATGTTTCTTCTTCAAACTGCTTACTCATAAATTTCATCCATTTTGCTCTTCATTGTCATTTCTCTATTGATTAGTAAGAGCTCTTTATATTTTCTCACTAAAAGTCTTTTGCAGATATTTCCACCCAGATCATTATTTTTCATTAAACTCTGTCATGGTATCTTTTATTCTATAGAGATCGCACTAGATCTTCTTGCATTTTTTTATCAAAGTGAAATATTTCTCTTGTTTAATTTGTTCTTCATTGTATAGGTCTTCTTCTAAGATACATACTTAATTTTTAACATACTCATGTAAACAAATTTTTGTCTTTAAAACAATTCATTCCAAACTTCTCTTAAATCTGTTTATTTAAGTTTATACTGTCATACTTTTTGTTCACCCTGTCAAATACTTTTCCTTCTCACAATTTCGGACTACATTTTCTTCAGCATTTTCCAATTTACTCTTATCTGATTTCTCTCCTTAAGTTCCTCATGATTTCTGGTCTTAATGTTTTTTCAGAATTGCAGTGGACATATTTTCCCTGAATTCTAAAATTTTTGGCTGCAGTTAAGTAACTCTGGGCTTAGTCCATTATCTTAATCTAACCTCTCTTAATTTTGCAAAAACATTTTTGAATGCAAAAAACACTAACTGGCAAAAAAAAGTCCACACCTGGGAGCTATTTAAAGAAAACAACAGCAAGGTGTAGACTTAAGAAATGTGATTTCTCCATGAGGCAGATTAAACATGCGAAGATTAAGGGCAACACTAAAGAGAGAAAATGGAGAGGAAGGTGGAAAAGGCTGGAGGAGTCAACAAACTGTGAACAAGACTGACCTTGAATAAAGGGAAGAAAGGAGGAAGGTTAAATAAAAGAATCCTCAACGGTGTGCAAGTTCAAAAAAAAAAAAACCTTGGCAGGGCTTTTGGGGAGTCCTTACATATGCCTTGGTATCCCTGTGTGATCACTGACTGACTGGGAGTAGCCCATGTGACATGAAGCTTCACAACAGGCATGAAATTGTGAGATGCTTGAGTCCCTAGATTAAAATCTTTGCAACTGGAGGTCTGAGAGGCACATTCTCACTGCGGCCAGGGTGATATATAAGTTTTCCATGTTTTATTAAGAGTTATGTTATTTGAACTTCATCAATTTTCGTTATGTTTTCACTTATTTAGCATGTAACCTTCAGAATGGCAGGCATTGTGGCCAATATATTTTGAACAATACCTGCAGGCTCTTGGTCATTCATTTTACTGTAAATATACTGATTATTACTAATTTAAAATAACAATAATCCTATTGCTATCATTTCATCCAACTGAAATTTTGATAGTACAGAACTGTCAATTGTATTTGTTGTTTATAAATACTGGGAGAACAAAAGGGTTTCTTTAATTCTCTCCATTAACATGCTACATGGATATAATCTTTTCAACACATTCAGTCAAAAAAGTATATCAAAGATCAATAAATAAACAAATTACACATGCAAAAAGGCATATTGGCCAGTAATACTCATGATCAGTACTTTTACTAAAATTTCCAAGGACTAATTTTATAATTGTCATAAAATGTTCTGTAAACATTTTCATCAGATTTTTCTGTATTTATTTTTTTCTCTTTCATCATTTTCTCATAATTCTTTTCTCTTATGACCATATTACTAATTTATTTAGGCATACTTAATTCAACTAGTTTTAAATTTTCAGTTAAGGCCTCATTTCTTCTCATACTTTTATGTTCTTTTCTAAAACTGCTATAATTTCAGGGTTTTGGTATTATGCTTTTATGAGATACATATGGTATTCCAGGTACAGTCTGCCCAACAGCGGAGACAGGCAAGCAATTGCCTCTCCTCTTGGTTCATGACAGGATGCCTTTTCAACCCCAAATCACATAGCAGTTTTTAACTGGCAGCACAGACTGCAACTCACATCTAATGTGCTATCCACAGTCACTTTTCTCTTCACCCCTGTCCCCTTTGGATATCTAGACATTGTAGAGAAATCTAACATACTTTTATTATTTCTCATTGAGCTTATCTCACTTAACAAATGCCACTCTTTATACAGTTAGCAACCCGTGTGTGGAATCTGAATTTACTTTCTCTACCTTAACTCTTGCTTGTAATTTAAAGCAATATTAGTATATTTATGAAAATATTATAGCTGAGTATATAGTAGGCTTTGCTAATAGTCAATAAATGCATGTGGAATTAGTAATATTAACATAGGGACTTCTTTTCATCTTGATCTTTAATAAAAATGTGACATTACATGTTATGTGGCATAAGCTATACTGAAAACTTAAGTATATCTTATACTGTGTAGTATTTCTTAATTTTAAATGTATACTCATTAAACAAACCAGAAAATATAGAAACCACAGACAAATATACACAGAAGATAAAACTGAAAATAACTCTAAATCCTAAAAATATTTACCCATCTGTGTTTGCCTATATATATATATATACACACATACATAACTGTATACAAACTGTAGTCACGTTTAAATGCTTTACATATATGTATATATATACATATATATACCTACATGCAGCAATTATCCATACTTACCATCATACTTTTGAGCATTATAAATATTTATATATTTAAGCATATATATGTATATGCGTGTGTGTGTATATATATATATATATATATATATATATAAATAAATAGATATGTGTGTGTGTATATAGCAATCCTACTAGTATCATTTCCTACAGAGTGAAGTTTTTGGATTTCTGAACAGATGTAAGAGAACACAACCTGAGCATTTTTGCCTAACTCCTGAGTGGCCTTTTTATATGCTTGCTAACATCCCATTACTCCCTTCTTTTAGACTGTCTGTCTCAGGAAGCCAACTTGAAAGAATTAAGGCTCCACACTTTTTGCCCAAGAACCTGCATATTCTGCTTGATATCCAAAAGGGGTTATCATGTACAGAACAATTAGAAAATGACATTGTCTTAATTTTATCCTGGAAGTACTGGGACAATGACCTTCTCACCAAGCTAAAGTGAAGCTTGACAGAAACCCCTAAAATATTCCTTAAAATGTGGGCCAAAAAACTTGAAAGAGACCATTATGTTTCTGGAAAGCCTCAAACTAGAATATCAGGTATCTCAAAATCATCATATTCAAGTACTAGGAGGGCCCTTAGATATGAACTAGTTTAATCATTCATTTGACATGGAGGAAACCAGCGATGGATTAGAGAGTGTTAAGGCCTTTATCAGAATCACATAACTGGTATGGAGTAGAGAGCATTACCCAAGCTGCTCACTCTGGATTCTCTTCTTTCATTGGAGGTCACAAACTGGAGCTCCTATTCCACTTGCAGACAGGTTTATTTGGCTGGTGGTGTTTTCTTTTTCTAACAAATTGAATTATATGCTAAGATTTAGATACTTAAAGATGAAAATCTGGAAAAAAATGAGAAAGTCTAGCAACTATGGACCCCAATTTCTAAAAAGGTCTCTGGTTTAATTAGTGCTCCCAACTTCAGAAGAGATATGCCCTTCTGAATACATGGCTGTCCCCATCAGGCCTATTTGATTCAGTTGGGTCACATCTGTCATCACTGCAGACATTTAAGTCTGTGACTTGTATACTATTCCAAGTGGCTTCCCTGCCATATTAAAGTGAAGATGAACTTCAGAAGGAAAGTGTGTTTCCTATAACATGATTCAGATCATCAACTCACTTTCCAACTGCTTTCGTGGTGGTAGGATTTTTGTAAGTGTCCTACTTCTGAAGTGCTCCAGGATTGAAACAATACAGTGTATGTCGTCTGTGTTCACTTAATATATTTTTTCCATGAGTGGAATCTAAACTAATCTTACTAGATGGAGTAACTTTCATGCTATACTAAATGAAGTTCAGGGACTTCCCTGGTGGTCCAGTGGCTAAGACTCCATGTTCCCAATGCAGGGGGCCCAGGTTCAATCCCTGGTCAGCGAACTAGATCCCACATGCCACAACTAAGAGTTTGTGTGCTGCAACTAAAGATCCCACACACCGCAACTAAAAGATTCCGCACACTGCAACGAAGACCTGATGAAGCCAAATAAATATTTTTTTAAATATTAAAAAATAAATAAATAAATGAAGTTCAAAACCACTGTTATCCCAAAGCAATAATAGAAGAATTTTCCTGTCACGGCCCTATGGTCATTCAGTCTCTTTTCTGATTCCTAGCTTTTTTTTTTCCTTTTCATTTAAGTAAGATTCTAGCATCTTTGTACATGATCCTTTGTCGTTACAAATACTTAATGTTTAAACTATTAGTTTTCAACATCCCTGTTTCATAGGAGACGTCACTCTCTCACTAGGAGTAAGGAGAAGGAAAGTGAATCATAGCACTTAATGTCTTCTTTGCTTAACACTCCAGTGGTGACCCTATGGTCCATTTCTCAGAAACTTCCCTCTTGAAAGTCTCTGAGGATTGGCGTCGCAGAAGTTATTCATATTCTAATCAGTTTTCACCCACAACAGAGGCAAAAATGTTAGTTACTTGCAGCTAGGATTGCTTTTATGACATAATTCTGGCCCATGATTTGTAAGCAGTATTTCCTGGATGAAGTTTCTAAGAGATAGATCTCACAATTGCCATAATGTCTAAAATGAAAAAAAAAAAAAAAGTGGGTCATGTCAAATGTTGGCAAGGATGTGGAGCTGTGGAACAGACACTCAGTGGGAATATACATTGGTAAAACTTCTTAGGAAAACTGTCCCGCAGCATCTACCAATGTTTACCATTAAGTATGAATTAGGCCTTCCACTCCTAGGTATATCCCCAACAGAAATGCATATGTCTGATTATCAAAACACAAACACACAAGACTATTTATAACACAATTCATAGTAGTCCAATACAGAAAACAACCCAAATGTCCATCAACAGTGAAATGGATAAATTATGAATAATCATAAAATAGAATACTGTACTATAATGAGAAAAAACAGGCTACAGCTATACCCAACACAGGACGAATATCAGAACTATAATATTTAGTAAAAGATATCAGCCATAAAAGAGTACTAACTGTATAATTCCATTTACATAAAGTTCAAAATTATGAAAAACTATGCTATGCAGTTAGAAGTCAAGACAGTGACGGCCACTGTCTGGAATGGAAATGGGGATCTTTGCAGGGGTTGGTAATGTTTTAGATCAATCTGGCTGTTGGTCACACAGGTGCATTCAATCTATGAACATTCAACTATCCGAGTGCTTAAGACTAGAATTATGTTATACTTGAAGTTTACTGAAAGAGAGAAAGATGAAGAAAAAGAGAAGAAGCAAGAGAGAGCTGAGAGTGAGGGAGAGGGAGACCATAGCTGGCAGGGTCCTTTTTTCCCTCTGGTCCTACCAGACTATTTCCAGCTGAAACACAAATGAGTTATGGATGTGTAACAGTCATAAAGAGACCATGAAGATAAAACCTGTGACCCAGAGAGACAAGTGGGTGAAGACAGATAAAGTACCCAGGGTCTCTGATCTCTGATGACATCATTGAACAACTGTGCCAACGCTGGACTCTGATTTCCGGACTTCCTGTTGCCCAAGGCAAATTAACTCTACTGTTTTTGATGTTATCTGTCAGATTTTTTTTTCTTGGCTGCTTTCACATGCAATTCCTATAGCTATTACACAGTTTTATTCTAATTTTTAGCAATTTTCTTTCAAGTTAGTAGTCCCATCACATGTAAATTTAACCCAAACCACTAAATGGCCAGGTTTAGTGGTTTGGGTTAAATTTACATGTGATGGGACTACTCCTGGCCATTTTTGGTAATCCAAGAGAGATTCTAATGGTGGAAAATGCTTAAGTTCAAAATAAGGTATCGTTAAAGACAAACTGGTTGGGGTTCAAGATGGCGATAGAGAAGGATCTGGGGCTCACCTCCTCCCACGGACACAGTGAATCTGCAACTACGTATGGAACAATTTCCTCTGGGAAGAAAACCTAAAACCTGAGCAACTCCTGTGCCTCTAGAGAAGGCCCACATCCGGGTGAGTAGGGGAGGCTGGGACACAACCCACATCGTAAACTCCTTCCCCTGCACAGTGACCCACCGATGGGAGGGGACTCAAAACCCCCAGCTTCTCCCTGAGGAGCAAAGGGCTTGAACCCCCCCCCCCAGCAGGTGCGCCAACTTTTAAGACCTGCACCTGAGAAATGAGCCCCCCCACAAAGTGAAAACCAGTCGGGCTCATGTCCACGAGACCCACTAGGCTGCGACCATCGGAGAAAGGCTCTCAAAGTGCTGGTGCGGGGACTCACCTGCCCTCGGGCGCAGGCAGAGGCGGCTGCACATCCAGAGGCGTCAAACTTGCTGTGAAGGAGGCTCCTTTGCTCATCTTCAAGCCCGGCCTGAGGGGCGGACCTGTCAATAGCCCACAGCCAGGGTCCTGCTGCCGGTGGCCACCATCTTCACGTCTCCGTCAGCGGGCACCATCTCTTTTTTTTTTTTCCAAAACTTTTTTCCTGTGGGCGCCATCTACACACCCACTTCTACTTCATTCCAGTCAGCAGGCGCCATCTTTGTGCTATGGCTGGTGGACATCATCTTTTTTTTCTTCCTTTTTCCTTTCCTGGGCAGGTGACATATATCCTCTCACTCTGCCTTCCTCCCGCCGGTGGGCGCCAGCTTCCCGCGCTCCTCTGACTGAGCGCCCAAGTCTCGCGGCAGGCGGCTCTTCTGCGTGACTTGACTGGTAACCCTGGTTTCTGCGACTGCCGCCCGCGAGACGCTCCTGGAACCCTGGACTCTGGAGGCTGAGGCAGCTTGTGTTCCTGGGTCCCGCAGGGCTGTAACAACCAGAGACACGGTTCTGGGCAGGCCGCCCCGGTAGAGCTCAGCACAGACAGCGGGCTGAGATGCACCCCATCTTTCAGTGAAATTGTCCTATTCGTTTATCCTCACAGCTGCAGCCTGAGGGGCGGCTTCTAATTAAACACGTACTAAGGGCGACTGTGAGCCTTTCTAGAGAGCTTGGAGGCTGTTTGCAGCTCTCTCACAGCTGCGCTCCCAACCACTATTATCTTTTAGAGGAGCTTGTGTTCCCGAGTCCCACGGGACAGGAATCACTGCAGACAGTTTTCAGCGCCCCCAGGGCTCGGCACAGACAGCTGACTAAAATACGCCTGTCTTTCTAAGAAAGAGGCCTGCTTGCTTGTGAGGAGCTCCGGCCTGAGGGCAGCTCAGGTCAGATGCGAGCAGAGGCTGCTGACAGACGCCGCCATCTTGGCGGCCCCTCTGCCCGCGTAGTTCGCCCGTGTCCGGCACACGGGAGCTTCCACGCTCCTCTGGAACCCTGGTATTTGCCGCTGCCGCACACGGGGCATCTGCAGACAGCCTGGCTCCGGCGGCTTCTGCGCGTGGCCCCACAGGACTGCGTATGTGCGCTTCTTTAAGAGCTGCCGTCTGAGGCTGGGCTTCCAGTCAGCCGAGTCAGTGCGGGCTGAGACCTCCCCTCTCTTCAGGACGCTGACAGGGCTGGGCAGAGCCTCACCCACTGGGAAACGCGAAAAATAAAATAGGCTGCTGGACGGTCACAAAGCCTGAGAGACAAGCGAGAGCCGGGGCAGGGCTGCAGGATAAAGTCCATCTACACGAGGCCTCTCCTTCCAGACCAGCAAGGTGGCTGCTTCACTTAATGCACGGAAACCGGCACCGAGAGTCGAGGAACGTGAAGAAACAGGAATATGTTCCAAGATAAAAGCTGAGGAAAAAAACTTAATGAAAAGGTATAGTTTAATTTTTTTTATTATTCATGCTTTAATTATTGGAAAAGGTGTCTGATATTTTTGGTAAAAACACAAATATGCTCGTGTTTGCAGAGAGACTAGATTGTTTTGCATCCTCCTCCCATCTTTGATGTGCCCTTTTGACTCTCCTCCACTTACCTGAAATAGAATTAATTATAATCAGTTGTTTCAGTCCATTCTTCACAGTAGTTCATGAGGTCTTTGAATGTAAGCACCTGGTTTTAATCTCAGCACTTAGCACTGTTTTGCAAAGGAAAGACATACTACATATATATTTGCTATGTGTTGCATGAATGTATTAGTAGATTTTAAAGCCATGTTGTATTTGGGGTGTATAATGGATATATGTCATTTTTTTGCTGCTAATTATTAATTCCCCCTTTTCTTTCGCAAGAGTCTGCGAAGGTTTTTCTATAAAAGGTCAGGTGATACATATTTTCAGTTTTGTAGGCCAAATGGTTCAGGGCACGATTATCAACTTTGCCTTTGGAGCCGGAAAGCAGCCATAGCCATTTCATACACGAATACACATAGCTATACTCTAATAAAACTTATTTAACAAAAAAAAAAGCAATGATCTGGATGTGGCCATGGGCCACAATTTGCCAAACCTTGTGTTTGAACTTGTAAGTAAAATTTCAACTGCTTGCTCTTACTAATGAAGCTAAAGGGATCAGAAACTTCTACTCCATTCTCTAAGATAAATGGAAAGGGTTGAGTTTACAGAACGTTGCCAGAGTTCATCTGGATTTTGAATCTGGAGCAAGTGATGCAAGGAATTAAAGAAAGTAGGAAGCCCTTCATTGTAACAGTGGGGCGTGCTGACCAGATTTTTCCTGCCTTAACATTATGGTACTCTGGGCTTCTCACATTTCTGGAGCTCTGATCCTTTTTAAGTGAGTTTGACAATGCAAATTTTATATAAAATCTAAATTTTTAGATTGAAAAATTAAGAAAAGCATAGGGGCCTTACTACTGGCTGATCCATTTAGACTCAGCATGAGTTTACCATTCACACCCCACTGCCTTCCCTATTATGAAGCTTAGTGTCAGTTGCCGTTTTGCATCACATATATGCTGCTGTTTTTCTTAACGTAGAGTTCTTCACTCATTTATGTTCCCTCCCTAGTGTGCGTGTAAATCTGAAGGTTCATCTGTTGAAATAGGTCATCATAATATACCTTTATTTTTAAGGTGATGCCATATCTAGAGCACTCTTGTCTGAACACAATTTATAAGTGGTCTTCTTAACCCAAGTTAAACACAACAATCCAGAAATGAAGGTAAATCATATTCTATACGCACGGAGTATGTGGAATGTCTCATTCCATACATTCTGAGTAGGGATATATGGCTTTTCTTTTAACCATAACCATAAAACAATGGGCTTTAAGAGTTTAGGGACAAATAACTCCACCCCTTTATCTCCCCTACCCACCCCACCAAATTTCTCAGAAATTGTGGTTCACCATCACATTGTGTACTTTTCAATTTGGATCTGATATTTCTGGACACAATTTCAGTAATCTTACACATCCTCCTATCTGGAGTAACAAAATACTATTAGATAGAGCCCATTATTAAGCAAACTATTTCTCCTCTATTTTTCCTCTCTGAGGAGGGAGCTCCTTCATGTAACACAACTGGCTCTTCTCTTCCTTTTCACTCCCTCTGTCCTAGAGGAGTATATTTAATTTTCTGCTTTGAGGGTTGTGGAAGATTGTAGGAATGTGCGTACCAGTCCCAGCATTTCTGGGAGCAGGGCTTTCCTCATAAAGTTTTCTGTCTTTCCTACTCTGCAATACTGCAAGTTTACAAGGGACGGCCTGGGATTGTCAGCTCCTGTTTCTGGGAGGGAAATCAGCCTAAGCTAGAGGTACTGTGTTAGAAATCTCATTTTTCTCCAAATTTAAAAACACAGTTTCCAATATCAGTTCATCAACAAGAAAAGGATATGTTTTGACCCCCATCTTCATAACTCCTTTGTCTTATTTTAAAATACATTCAGAAGCCAGACCGGGAGGGTGGGTCATGTCACTGGACACCCTCAGGATCACCACCACATGTGAGAAACAAATTATTACCCAGAGTGTTACTTGGAGGCCTCATCCCTCCACATTTTTCACTATTAGTCAATTTTATCAACAGGATTTGATTTAATCCTGACCCAAGTAATCAATGCAAATATCTGTCGTTAAGCTTACCTCCGTGAGAAGCCACTGCTCTGTGTTAGGTCAGCTCTCTCATTATAACTATTTATTTAGGGGCAACAGTTTACCAGTTACAAGACCATTGAACCACGTTTTGTTTTGTTCCTAAGTACCATTTTGTTTTGTTCCTAAGTTTTGTTTTGTTTTGTTTTGTTTTGTTCCTAAGTACCATTTTGTTTTGTTCCTAAGTACCATTACATTTAGCATTTAAGGAGCTACATGTGATTTCTGGTCACTGGAGCAGGTATTTAAGGCCCTCAATTTGAAAACAGCACAAATACATCACTATGCCCTTTTCATTAAACAGGCAAAAGGGACAATTTGGTTACACGTATCCTCAAAGCCATCTTATATCTAACATACGTCAAAGAGCTCCAGGAGCCCCAATCAGAAATTCATCTCTACCCAGCTAATAGCCCTTTCTTACTGCTTGTCAGTGAAAAGATTCTTTTCTCATTCCCATATTACATTTTTAGAATTGATATTTCACACTTCGCCCTCTGGAACTAGATTTTGGTGATTAATATGGGTACAGTAAGAATTAGTAGTCAGCATGCATTTCATTTGTGGTCCCTAAAAATCATAATTATCTGATGCATGATACAGACTACATCTTAGCAACTGCCAGGCTATTAATAAGGGTAATGGGTTGTTACACATTACAGAATAATTTTATCTTAATTTTTGAAGTGCAGGTTTATGTTTTAAATATTATTTAAGAAAAAAAGGAAGGAGAAATAACATTACTTAACAGAAAAAAAAGAGAATGAATGTTTTATTGCGTGAAAGAGATTATTGTGGCTGTCTTCTAGTAGCTTATACTCTGAAAATACATATAACGAAATAGACTATTCTGGAAGGGAAGAGAAACGTGTAGTTCAGTGCGACACTCTAAAATACTAACCACTTCTTTATTTTATATTCAAATTATATACTCAAAATGTGAAAAATAGTATAAATAAGTTAATTTTAGGAATTCTAGGTGTATTACCAATTTAAAAATCTGATTCAAAATAATGTTCTTATATTTTCTAGCATTCTTTTAAATATGCAGTTATTTTCTGTTTCTAAACTTGATGTTTGGGTAAAAACATAGGGCCCACTCCAATGCTATTGATTCCTGTCCTTTTCATTTTTAAAAAATAGTTCATGAATTCTTAAAATCTTATTTTTCCTAAGCCATAGAAAATCTGTCATGGATATCTTATTTCAAAGGGGTAAATGCAAAACTAATGATAAATGAAAATTGTTTGAAAGCATAAACCCAAAGCATGGCACAGGAGCAGGTTCTTATTAAGACTATTAGAAGACTAATAGAAATCCTTACTACAGGTCTCTCAACAAATACTATTCCCTCATTCATAAAATTTTTCAGAATTCCATGCATGCAGATTTTTATTAGTGACTTAACAGATAGAGAGCATTGTGCAGGGGGGAAAATGGCTGCCTTGGAACTGCTACCCAGAGTAAATATTTACAAACCTGCCAACCTGGCATTGATTTTTATAGAGTGAGTACAAACAAGAAATCTAAAGCCTGTCTTCTTCCGATGAAGAAAAATATTTTCAGTGGAGAAGTTGGCCAGTATATCCAAGTATAAAATGAGAGGTATGCACAGTGTTTTACTGCATTATATGGTAATCCCTCCACAAAAATAAAAAGATCTACAATAGAAGAAATCACAGATTTTGAAAGTTTTCTTTCATTATATATCTTATGTCATTTTTTATGTACACTAGATTATAAAATAGTCTATATATTATAGAAAATGTGTACTTCAAACTTACGAGTAAATACAGTCAGTTCTACAAATTCCATTTTACAGTAGTAATAAATGCCTACATGATTTACTGAATGTATATGAAGTAAGTAAACCCCAAAGAAGTCACTTAAAACCCTCCATTCAAACCTATAATTTTAAAAATCTGCAGTTACCTGTTAATATTCTTATCTTAATTTGATTCTGGCTCTCGGAAATTGAATGAGAGTAGATAGTCTTATGAGATTTTTCTTCTTGTCCAGAAACACCATCATATACAACACACATACAAAAATCAACTCCCGGTACCATTTGTAAGAAAACAGCTTAGGGAGAGCTAAAAAGTTTTAATTTCCCTGTGCCACTATCAAGCTGCAGCTGTAGGAGCAACCCTGAGCCTTTGTAAAACCACTCAGCTTGCTTTTGTTTCCAGGCATTGGCAGAGCCTACTCTTCAGGGGAGGTGAATCTAGGATCATAAATGTGAAGTGCTGTTTTATGGATCTCTCCTGCGTTTAAGCAAGATTAGGAATCAACAAACTTTCATACATGCTAAGAGATATAACGGACTGGCACTGCCACATGGTGCGTCACCACAGATTTTACATACTTACCCTAAGAATTTATCAACCAAACAATATGTAGGAGTTTGCTTTGTAATTTAATTTTAAAGGATATTTAAGAGAGGATTGCTGCTGCTTCTCCCTTATGCCTAGCATCCAATCTGTTGGCATGTCTGGTAGATTTTACCTCTAAAATAACTTCTCCCTGCTATCACTACTACAGTATTAGAAATTGTGAAATCATTCCCTATATTCGTTTGCTAGGGCTGCCATACCAAAGTACCACAGATGGGTGGCTTAAAATACAGAAATTAATTTTCTCATAGTTGTTGAGGTTAGAAGTCCAAGATCAAGGTGTTAGCAGGTTTGGTTCCTTCTTCTTTCTTTTGCTTGCAGACAGCCACCTTCTCACTGTGTCCTTACATGGTCTTTCCTCTGTGCACATGGGCCTCTAAAGTACCTTTTTACCTGTCCAAATTTCCTCTTCACCAAAAACACTAGTCAGATTGGATTGGGATGCACCTTAACAACCATTTTAACTTAAGCATCTCTTTAAAGGCCCTTCTCACCAAATACAGTCACATTCTGAGGACTTAGGGGTTAAGGGTTCAACATACCAATTTTTAGGAAACAAAATTCTGCCACAGACACTATCCAGTTTTCTCTTTATGCCAAACAAAAATTTCTCCTCTGTCAAGTACATTCCTGACCACATCATTCTCTTGCTGATTATCTTTCAATGAATTCCACTGTTTCCAAAGAGAAGTTCCAATGTATAGCTTGGCATTCATATCCTTCTATTTTCCAGCCTACCTTTCCAACTACAATATAATCTTTACATCTGATCTGCAAAACAACTAAAAGAATTGGTCTCTCTTCTACCCTGGAAGAAACATCTGATTCGTGATTCTGCTTAACACTGCTCCCTACTCAAATGCTGATAACTCCTAGACCAAATATTCCTTAATCCTTCTTTATAGGGGCTATCCATTGACTCTTGAGCAACATCCATATCCCCATTGTTTGGTAACAGTCTCCTGTATCTGTAATTCCACTCAGAGCCCCAAGAAGGTTTGTGGAATGTCTCTTCCCTATCTCTTAATATATGCAGTTAGGGTGGGCTGATCACAAACCTTCTCACCACAGGTGTGGGTGGGTACATGACTCAGGTCTTGCCAATGATTGTATTCCAACTCCCAGGCTACAGGTATTATTCAAATACAGACAATACATTTATCTAATGAGCACTAATCCTAGGACTTCTGCTGGGACACTAGAGAAAAAGGAACTCTTTTAATTGACGTTGTTAAACTAGCAAAAATAAACCTGGGCTGTCGGCACTTTGTCACTCCAGTGGGATAAATAAAAATAATTTAAACCCTGTAAATATTTTGGTTGAACTGCAGAGCATCAGTAATACAGAGCAATTTTAAATGCTACCAGAGGGAATATGTTATTTAGAAAGGTATGACAACTGGACTAACAGCAGATTTCTCATCAGAACAATAGAGACAGGGGAGTTATATCATCAAACATAAGAAAAAAAACTGTCTAGAATTTTATACAAGCTAAAGCAGGAGTAGAGAATAAAATTAAAAACTTGCCATACACATAATAGCCAAGGTAATTTACCATCCACAGACCTAAAAGAAATAACTACTAAAGGATGTGCTTTATTCAGAGGAAGTGATCCACAAGTTAAAGGAAAGAATGAAAGATAAAATAGTAAAAATAGAATTCAGTAAAGTATGTTCATAAGTTTAATGAATGTGCAGCTGAATATATGCACATCCTATGACCTAGCAATTTCTAGTTATATATCTAACATAAATGGACACGTTTTTATATAAATGCACAATAATGTTCAAACACTATTAATATCAAAAAACTCCAAATAAACCTAAGTGCACCCAGAGACAAATGTATAAATTGTGCTATATCTGTACAATGGAATATTACACATGCATGGGAATAAACTAATGATAAACATAATAGTATGGATGAATCTCACAGACACTATGTTAAGCAAAAGAAGCCAGCCAGTAAGGGGCACATACTTAAAAGATTATATTTGTATGGAGTTCAAGGATAGTTAAAACTAATTATGGAGTTGAGCAGTCTCAACAATGTTAACTTTGGGGGGCAGGTAGAAACTGGAAGGGAGCACAAAATATCTTGTAGGGTTCTAGGAATATTCTATTTCTTCACCTGCATGCTGGTTACACATATGTGTTCACTTCATGACATTTAACCAGATGTTTCACTTATTCTATGTGTGTAAGTCAAAGTGCTTTATGTTGAAATAACAAAAAAAATAGAAATAATCATTTAAAATATAGTAAAATCTGAAACTTCCAAACCTAGAGAGGAGTAAAGTAAGTTTGTAAAACTTAATCAGTTCAATAGAAAGCAAGTAAATAAGCAAGGCAAATAAAATATTTTGTAGGGGACAGTGATTTATTCTTATCCAGCAAATGTTTACAGAGCACCTACCAGGTTCCAGGAACTATTCTAAACACTGAGGATATGTATCAGGGAAAGGAAATAAAAAGCCAGAGGGAGGGAGTATCTATACCAAAGTGGGAAAAAACTCACTAAGTAGATGGCATTATACAAGTACTTGAAGAGGTGAAGTTTCAAATCCGAAATAAGATAGTACCAGAAAGAGCAAACAGCAAGTGCAAAAGTTCTGAAATGGTCAAGTTAGCTACACAAATCCAAAGGACAGAGGCAGATGAGTGTGGCTGAGCAGAGTGAGGATGGGCATACTGAAGCAGAGTGAGAATAAAAGCCAGATTATACAGGGCTCTGGAGGGAGCTGCTGAGAGAATGCACATGGGAAGTAAGAAAAATGAAAGATGGCTCTAAGGGTGTCAGCCTAAGGAAATGGAAAGCAGAGTTACCATTTACTGGAATGAGACATACTGTGGAAGAAGCAAATATGTCAGTAACGACAATAAATATAAATGGATTAAACTCCCTTGTTAAAAGAAAGAGTTAATGGATTTATTCATTTGACACATACAATATTCTTACCTATATGAATGTGTATATACTTCTGAGATAATTTATGTAAATGTATCTCTTTCCTTTAAACGTCAAGTTTCTTGAAATTTTTTTACGAGAGTCTCTTGAGGCAAGAGATATTTTATAACACCTTAATATATGCAAACAGTTTGTTGTATCTAATTCGGCAACAGAAACAGTTTAAATTTAGGGAGGCAACTTTATCTTTGTACTTATTTTGTTATGGTTTTTATAAGCGTACAATGCAATGTAATTCAGAAATGTCAAGTTAGTAAGCCCTTAGTAAATGTTTGAAAATGGCAATATTCTTCTTATTATTATTACTATTCATAGGTATAGCAGCTCATTCTCCTTGTACACATTAAAATCATAAGTTTCCACCTTTATTATACTGAAACCTAGTACTAAAGATGAAGTAATCATCTCCAGCTACTTTGTATACCAAGAGTAGACCCATTTACTTTAGATCTACTTAGGTAAACAGTAGAGAAAAAGAGATTTTGAAGCAATGAAACTAAAACCCTTAGTGTCTGTTTCCTTTTGGGGGGCTTAAGAGAGGGTGTTTGTGCTAGTTACATTTCTCAGTTCATGGCACAATAGCAAGCTGAAAGACCCTGTCTTTTATTCTCCATTCCCCACTCTCATTCCCCTTTCTGTTCCCTGGTAACCATTTTATTTCAGATTTCTGTCCAATATGTATATGTGTTCTTAAGAAGTTTGTATTAATGTGTTTTTTTTTCCCCTGCAAGTGTTCTCACTTTACATAAATGGAATTGTGCCATAGATCTTATTCTGTTTTGTATGTTCTCACTTATCACTCTTTTCAAGGTCTTTCTATGTTACTGTAGGTATGTACTTCACTGCTTTTAACTTCTGCTTAGAATTTATTGCAGACACAGTGTCCTACTCATGTCCTCTATTCTTACTGCATCAGTGCACATCTGTGAACTTGCAAATACCTGTACCTGCATTTCATTGCCTGAGGGCCTGGCCTCCAGAGACCATACTGCTGTCCACAGTATGCCCAAAGAGCTAAGGACATTATGCTTCTTGAAAGCAATCCTCAATGACCAGAGTTGGTGTATAGATTCTCCAGCAACCTCTTCTCTTGTCCGTATGGTATTCTAGGCCAACCTCCAGAGTTTCCCCAAATGGTTAAGCTTCAGTAGCTGGTTGTTGAATTAATGATTCATTCTTTATTGGCTGCTGCCTTCCCAGTCATTTGGCACTTCTCTGCTCTCTTACTTGTTTCTTACACATCCCCCAAGAGTATCTTTGTCCCATAGTCTGCATCTAGGTGATCCCAAACTAAGAGAGTATTCCATCCACTTCATTATACTAGCCTATTACCCTAGTGATGGATTCCAGTGATGAACTCCAGATAACTGCCTACTCAACACAATATAATAAGCGTTTTCAGCAAGTCCCCTTATTGACGTATGAGATAACTTGTCTGGGTCGTATACAGTGGCAGGTTTGTTGGGTCGTGTGGCTCATAGGTAAACAGACTAAGAACTGCTAGATTTCTCTCCAAAGTGATGCACATGGTTTTCTAAATACCCTCATCTTGGTCAACCCTACTTTATACATTTGTTAAGTGTTTGAAACTTATTGATGGTTTAGTTTGAATTTCTCTAATACTAATGAATTGGGATTTCTTCATGAACTTTAGAAATTGGGATTTCTTCATGAGCTTCATGAGCTCCTGTTCTGTGAATTGTCCGATCATATCCTTTTCCTATTTTTCTAATTCCATTCAGGACTTTCTTGCATTCTTTAAATCAATTTATCAAATTGAGACATTGCAAATATCATGTCCCAGTCTATTATTTGATAACTTTGTGGATGGTATCATGTTTTGAACAGAAATCCTTAATTTTTGCCAGTTATTAATCTGTTATTTTCTCTGTAATATATGTTTTGTAGGTGTTGTTTAAGTAGCTCCTTGTCACTCCTAGGTCATAAAGATATTCACCTAAATTATCTATTACCTTTAGAGTTTTATACTTCATATTTATGTCTTTAGTTCTTTGATTCACCCTTGTTTATGGCTTTAAAAAGTTCCTAAATATTGTAATATATCTATACAGATTAACCAACTGCACATTATTAAAGGGTAAATGCAAAATAAATGAGAATCAACAGCAACAGCATAACTTGTTCTCAGTACTTCAGTGAGCACAGCATTTGAATAACTCTTGTTCCTCTCTGAAGGCCACAGTTCTGAGCTTAAGGTATGCCAAAACTACTAGATGACATTCTTGTTTCCCTGGTTTTCATCCCTGCTGCTAGGTGAATTACACTCTTAAAAAGGATACTTTTTCCTTTGACAAATTTGGGGGTTCTGCATTACACATTTTGACTATTTTTTCTCTATTGCCTCAAAAGGAGCAACTAGCTCTCTTTCTGATATTCCTCTGACGTGCAAACTATTTCCAAATGAAAAGAATGAGCTTTGTCACTTGCGTTCATTGGGTGAGACCATCAGACCAGCTGGGCCCTGGAGGTGTCCCACAGAGCACGAGATTCCCACCTCTGCCTACACTGCTGATTTTGTGGGACTGTTGAGTCTCCTCCATTTCCAAATCTATAGTTTCAATGACAGAAAAAACAGACACAGCCTCCTGAGCAACCTGCTCTTTTTGCTTTCATGGAGTTAACCTCAGTCTGTTTCTTTCTGTTAAGAGAAATAAATACTTTTCACAGATTGATTGTAAAGAGCTAGAATCTTCTTTCAGGCATCCTACTAGATTTCAAGATACATCAGTCAGGATATAGCAATAAATAGTACACAATACAATGATACAAGCTTGAAATTGTAGGATTGTTTAGCGTGCTTACTATGGATGTTTTTATTCTTTTAATAATACAATATATATGAAACAAAACAACAGATAGTTAGAAAGTTAATATTCAGAATTACATTTAAGTACTGGATGGAAAGTTAATCCTTACCTACTCAAATCCATCAAATTGGGGTTATAGTAAGAATCACTGTGGGAGCTTATTAAAATAAAGATTCTTGACCACCAGCACTAGAGATTCTGAATCAATCAGAGCCTTTGTTGGAGACTAGGGTTATAAACCAGCTAAGTTTGTTTATCTAGTCAGTGCAAACCACTCATCTTATAAATGAGAAAACACCAGTTAATAAAATATACTCTATGGCAGGACTGCTAATTGCCTACTCAACACTCTTTCTGTCTTTCTTCCTCACTTGCAGGCAAAACACTTTATTTCTCAGTCTCTACATGCAAGAGTCATGATGTGACACAGTCCTAGTCAATGAGATGTAACAGAAGCTTCTGATACAGCTTCTGAAAAAAAAAATCCTTGAAACATGACAAATTTTGGCTTGTTAATCTGATTTTCTTTTCCCATATTTCTTTTTTTTGTCCTTTTTACCATGCACCCTTCTTTCTTTTCCTGCTTGGAACATAACTGATGGTGATAGATCTAGCATCCATCAAACGAGCATGAGAATGAGCTCTAAACTATATGCCAAACTGACAGACAGGAGTCTTGGCGCCTGATGACATAATGATGCTACTATAACAGACATGGACAGTCTACTTATATCAGAGCCACAGATGACCACAATTTCTCTTTGATATAGACATTTATAATTTCCTTTGTGAAATTATACATGTGCCTGTGTAGGCATTCATGTGTATGTTGTATATGGACACATAGGCAGACACATAAATATACAATCAGTGGACTGGAGCAAAAATCATGAGTACCAACAGAGCTAAAACATAAACTTCCATGACCCTTTACCTAGGGACTAAGACAGAGGTGGATGAGGGACACTGTATTAGTAAAATTTCTGGTAGTTGCAAATAATAGAAAGGCAATTAAAAGTTGCCTTTCAAGGATGAGCTCGTTTAAGTCATGGCTTGATTTAAGATCTTACGTAATGTCATCAGGATGCTGTCTTTCCCTCTCACTTTTTTAGTCTGCTTTCCTCTATCCTTTGGCACACAACCTTTCAAGGGATCAAAGATGGAAACCAGCAACTTCTCACATACATCTACTAAATTAAAAATACAAGGAAAACAGAATATGCCTCCCTTTTTCCTAATAGTTTCAGGCAACTGCTTGTGACTAAGAAGTCTCAGTAAGGTCATGTTCACATGTCTGAACAAATAACCACGGCCAACAAGATAAGGTAATCTGATGGCCAGGTCTGGAATGAATTGGCCCTACCCAAGCAACACGTACTGAGAGTATAGAAGGAGTTGTATACAAAGAAAAGTTATCATGAAGAGTTTGTGATGGGAAGCGGGGTGGGGATTAACACTGGGCATATTAAAAAAAAAAAAAAAAAGACAGATGTCCACCACATCACATGATCATTCTGTCATAAGCTCAAGGTAAATAATAAGATTGGAAGGCCACAGTTTAGTCTAGCAAGGTTCCACCCAGTACCTCTTCTCAAATGGTACTAGAAACTCTAGATGTCGTTTACCATTTTAAAATATGAATTTCCAACTTTTGAGAATAATCATTGGAAGATGCATCAGAAATACCAGACTTTAATAAGCTTCAGAAGGGAACTGCTCTGACTTATCTTTTCTTAATGTACTTTTCAATGTGATGATCTGATAGATGTCTAAGATGGCACAGGATAAAAAGGTCATTGTAAGAATCTAAGATACCAGGCTAAAATTACATATATATTGGTGCATGTTTGTGTCCAAATAAAATAAAATTATATGCTAATGGATATATATGTGTGTATAAAATCTGTGAGTATAAAATATTAGTAATTTATCTACTACTCTATCTCTAGCAGCTAGCACACAGCCTGAAAAACAGTAGAAATTGAATAGATGTGTGATGGGTGAATAAACTAATGGACGAAAGGAACTGAGCTGGATGTCTTTGCATCTCCCCAAGTTATGTAGGTGATGTAAGGACACAGGAAAACAACCTGTAAAGTTTACTTTGGCAAGTTAGAGAGCACTGTATTCCTAACTCAAACCCTGACTCAGCTGACAAGATATTGGAAAACAGTCAACTTAAAGGTTTTTGCATTTTTTTAAACTTAGGGAACACAGTGGTAAACAAAAACATTTATCAAATACAGAGTCATAAATATCTAGGTAGCTATATTTTGCATGAATGACTCACTCCAACCTTATCATTATAGTGCTTGCATAAGTTCAGTAGAAGCACAGAATCCATAAAAAGGCAGAAAAGAAATATAAAAACAAGGTACTGTAAATACAGAGGAGTACTTTTATAATTATATTTCTCACCAGGACCACATGAAATACAATATTATACAGAAAACTATACATCTGCCAAATGTTCCAAAGGACAGTGCATTACCATCAATTCCAATTCATCCTTCCAACAAAGAATTACACTTGCACCCAAAACTTTACTCTGCTTCTTTCTAGAATGCTTGTTACTTAATTTTAATATTATTTTCTGTGAACTACTATTCATTTATTTTCCTTATAGATTAATTTCTATTTTCCATAAATTTAAATTTAGAATTAATTAGGTAGGCATAGGCATTAATGTGCCATTTAAGTAACATAAAGAATCTCATTCTTTTCTGTCCCTATCATGACACTGTGATAATAACTCAGATTTTTACCTCTAATTATTTCCTTACTAACATTATTGGCTTATGTAAACTGCTTTAAACATGGAGATTTATAGGATGATGAAATCCAAAAGAATAGAATACTCTTTAAAAAGTATTAAAATTATCAATGAGGCAAAATTCCAAATGTATTAAAAAGACAAGAAAATAAATATGTGTTTGTATATGTGTGTAAGAAAGGTAAAAATCAGTCCAATTGTATTTTCTAGAAGGAAAAAGGAAAGGTGGTCACCTCTAAGTGATGAAACTGTGACTAAAAAGTATATACTTCTTTTTTTTCACACACACACTGTATTTTATTTTTTTAAGAGATAAATAAACTGACACTAAGCATTGTAAATGGATGACCACAACAAAAGCAACAATGATTGCAACTACCAAACACGAAACACACTCATAGTATGTCATAATATTGACATTCTGTCCAGTAATCCTCCACTGTAACAGCTCCTTTACTTTGCAGTGAAAATTGATTTGTATATTTTTTTGCCTCTGAGTCCTTGTGGGATTTTTTTTTATTCAAACAGAAAGTCACAAAAATTATAATCATCCTCATCAGTTCACTCAGTCCCATGTAATTAATTTTTTTTTCATCTTGATCTTTTGTTAGCACTTTTATGAATTCATCAGTTTTCCATTAGAGTTCTGAAAACGCTTATTCATTCAGTTCAGCAGTATAGTCAGTTACCAGAAACCTGTACTTCTCAGAGTCTTTTCCATGAATTCCTTTAAGATGAAACCCTTTTATAGGAACATTTTTCCGAAAGCATCACAGTACACCCAGAACTGTCTGTAAGTGACAAAAGACTTAAAAATGACCACGGTTAAAGATTTGATGAAAGTTCATAATAATGCAATAGACAAGGAAATTTAGTTATTTCTGACATATACATTTTAAAGTAATAACTAGAATTATGACTTATAACATTATACCAGAACATACAAGATTTTTTAGAAATTTCATGTAATGTCTGAAACATTTATATTAACGTATTACCATACAAATAACCCAAAGAAATTTCAGTATTAGTTGTTTTTTGTTTGTTTGTTTATACTGCAGGTTCTTATTAGTCATCAATTTTATACACATCAGTGTATACATGTCAATCCCAATCGCCCAATTTAGCACACCACCATCCCCACCCCACCGCAGTTTACCCCCCTTGGTGTCCATACGTTTGTTCTCTACATCTGTGTCTCAACTTCTGCCCTGCAAACTGGTTCATCTGTACCATTTTTCTAGGTTCCACATACATGTGTTAAAATAGGATATTTGTTTTTCTCTTTCTGACTTACTTCACTCTGTATGACAGTCTCTACATCCATCCACTTCTCAACAAATGACTCAATTTTGTTCTTTTTTATGGCTCAGTAATATTCCATTGTATATATGTACCAAAACTTCTATATCCGTTCATCTGTCGATGGGCATTTAGGTTGCTTGCATGACCTGGCTATTGCAAATAGTGCTGCATTGAACATTGGGGTGCATGTATCTTTTTGAATTATGGTTTTCTCTGGGTATATGCCCAGTAGTGGGATTGCTGGATCATATGGTAATTCTATTTTTAGTTTTTTAAGGAACCTCCATACTGTTCTCCATAGTGGCTGTATCAATTTACATTCCCACCAACAGTGCAAGAGGGTTCCCTTTTCTCCAGCATTTGTTGTTTGTAGATTTTCTGATGCCCATCCTAACTGGTGTGAGGTGGTACCTCATTGTAGTTTTGATTTGCATTTCTCTAATAATTAGTGATGTTGAGCAGCTTTTCATGTGCTTCTTGGCCATTTGTACGTCTTCTTTGGAGAAATGTCTATTTAGGTCTTCTGCCCATTTTTGGATTGGGTTGTTTGTTCCTTTAATATTGAGCTGCATGAGCTGTTTATATATTTTGGAAATTAATCCTTTGTCCGTTGATTTGTTTGTGAATATTTTCTCCCATTCTGAGGATTGTCTTTTCGTCTTGTTTATGGTTTCCTTTGCTGTGCAAAAGCTTTTAAGTTTCATTAGGTCCCATTTGTTTTTTTTTTTGTTTTTATTTCCATTACTCTAGGAGGTGGATCAAAAAAGATCTTGCTGTGATTTGTGTCAAGGAGTGTTCTTCCTATGTTTTCCTCTAAGAGTTTTATAGTGTCCGATCTTACATTTAGGTCTTTAATCCATTTTGAGTTTATTTTTGTGTATGGTGTTAGGGAGTGTTCTAATTTCATTATTTTACATGTAGCTGTCCAGTTTTCCCAGCACCACTTATTGAAGACACTGTCTTTTCTCCATTGTATATCCTTGCCTCTTTTGTCATAGAACAGTTGACCATAGGTGTGTGGGTTTCTCTCTGGGCTTTCTATCTTGTTCCATTGATCTATATTTCTGTTTTTGTGCCAGTACCATATTGTCTTGATTACTGTAGCTTTGTAGTATAGTCTGAAGTCAGGGAGTCTGATTCCTCCAGCTCTGTTTTTTTCGCTCAAGACTGCTTTGGCTATTCGGGGTCTTTTGTGTCTCCATACAAATTTTGAGATGATTTGTTCTAGTTCCGTAAAAACTGCCATTGGTAATTTGATAGGGATTGCATTGAATCTGTAGATTGCTTTGGGTAGTATAGTCATTTTCACAATACTGATTCTTCTAATCCAAGAACATGGTATATCTCTCCGTCTGTTGGTATCATCTTTAATTTCTTTCATCAATGTCTTATAGTTTTCTGCATACAGGTCTTTTGTTTCCCTAGGTAGGTTTATTCCTAGATATTTTATTCTTTTTGTTGCAATGGTAAATGGCAGTGTTTCCATAATTTCTCTTTCAGAGTTTTCATCATTAGTGTATAGGAATGCAAGACATTTCTGTGCATTAATTTTGTACCCTGCAACTTTACCAAATTCATTGATTAGCTCTAGTAGTTTTCTGGTAGCATTTTTAGGATTCTCTATGTATAGTACCATATCATCTGCGAACAGTGACAGTTTTACTTCTTATTTTCCAATTTCTTCCTTTTATTTCTTTTTCTTCTCTGATTGCTGTGGCTAGGACTTCCAAAACTATGTTGAATAATAGTGGTGAGAGTGGACATCCTTGTCTTATTCCTGATCTTAGAGGAAATGCTTTCAGTTTTTCACCATTGAGAATGATGTTTGCTGTGGGTGTGTGGTATATGGCCTTTATTATGTTTAGGTAGGTTCCCTCTATGCCCACTTTCTGGAGAATTTTTATCATCAGTGGGTGTTGAATTTTGTCAAAAGCTTTTTGTGCATGTATTGAGATGATCATATGGTTTTTATTCTTCAATTTGTTAATATGGTGTATCACATTGATTGATTTGTGTATATTGAAGAATCCTTGCATCCCTGGGATAAATCCCACTTGATCATGATATATGATCCTTTTAATGTGTTGTTGGATTCTGTTTGGTAGTATTTTGTTGAGGATTTTTGCATCTATATTCATCAGTGATATTGGTCTGTAATTTTCTTTTTTTGTAGTATCTTTGTCTGGTTTTGGTATCAGGGTGGTGGTGGCCTGATAGAATGAGTTTGGGAGTGTTCCTTCCTCTGCAATTTTTGGAAGAGTTTGAGAAGGATGGGTGTTAGCTCTTCTCTAAATGTTTGATAGAATTCACCTGTAAAGCCATCTGGTCCTGGACTTTTGTTTGTTGGAAGATTTTTAGTCACAGTTTCAATTTCGTTACTTGTGATTGGTCTGTTCATATTTTCTATTTCTTCCTGGTTCAGTCTTGGAAGGTTATACCTTTCCAAGAACTTGTCCATTTCTTCCAGGTTGTCCATTTTATTGGCATAGAGTTGCTTATAGTAGTCTCTTAGGATGCTTTGTATTTCTGTGGTGTCGTAACTTCTCCTTTTCATTTCTAATTTTATTGATTTGAGTCCTCTCCCTCTTTTTATTGATGAGTCTGGCTAATGGTTTATCAATTTGTTTATCTTCTCAAAGAACCAGCTTTTAGTTTTATTGATCTTTGCTATTTTTTTCTTTGTTTCTATTTCATTTACTTCTGCTCTGATCTTTATGATTTCTTTCCTTCTGCTAACTTTGGGTTTTGTTTGTTCTTCTTTCTCTGATTCCTTTAGGTTAAGGTTAGATTGTTTACTTGAGATGTTTCTTGTTTCTTGAGGTAGGCTTGTATAGCTATAAACTTCCATCTTAGAACTGCTTTTGCTGCATCACATAGGTTTTGGATCATTGTGTTTTCATTGTCATTTGTCTCTAGGTATTTTTTGATTTCCTCTTTGATTTCTTCAGTGATCTCTTGGTTATTTAGAAACATATTGTTTAGCCTCCATGTGTTTGTGTTTCTTACGTTTTTTTCCCTGTAGTTCATTTCTATTCTCATAGCATTGTGGTCAGAAAAGGTGCTTGATATGATTTCAGTTTTCTTAAATTTACTAAGGCTTGATTTGTGACCCAAGGTGTGATCTATCCTGGAGAATGTTCCGTGTGCACTTGAGAAGAAAGTGTAATCTGCTCTTTTTGGATGGAATGTCCTATAAATATCAATTAAATATATCTGGTCTGTTGTGTCATTTAACGTTTGTTTCCTTATTAATTTTCTCTTTGGATGATCTGTCCATTGGTGTGAGTGAGATGTTAAAGTCTCCCACTATTATAGTGTTACTGTCAAATTCCTCTTTTATAGCTGTTAACAGTTGCCTTATGTATTGAGGTGCTCCTGTGTTGGGTGCATATATATTTATAATTGTTATAACTTCTTCTTGGATTGATCCCTTGATCATTATGTAGCGTCCTTCCTTATCTCTTGTAACATTCTTTATTTCAAAGTCTATTTTATCTGGTATGAGTATTGCTTCTCCAGCTTTCTTTTGATTTCCATTTGCATGGAATATCTTTTTCCATCCCCTCACTTTCCGTCTGTATGTGTCCCTAGGTCTGAAGTGGGTCTCTTGTAGACAGCATATAGATGGGTCTTGTTTTTGTATCCGTTCAGCAAGCCTGTGTCTTCTGGTTGGAGCATTTAATCCATTCACGTTTAAGGTAATTTTTTTTTTTTTTGCGGTACGCGGGCCTCTCACTGCTGTGGCCTCTCCCTTTGCAGAGCACAGGCTCTGGATGCGCAGGCTCAGCGGCCATGGCTCACAGGCCTAGCTGCTCCGTGGCATATGGGGTCTTCCCGGACTGGGGCACAAACCCGTGTCCCCTGCATCGGCAGGCGGACTCTCAATGACTGTGCCACCAAGGAAGCCCCTAAGGTAATTATTTATATGTATGTTCCTATGACCATTTTCTTAATTGTTTTGGGTTTGTTTTTGTGGATCCTTTCCTTCTCTTGTGTTTCCCACTTAGAGAAGTTCCTTTGGCATTTGTTGTAGAGCTGGTTTGGTGGTGCTGAATTCTCTTAGCTTTTGCTTGTCTGTAAAGCCTTTGATTTCTCCATCGAATCTGAATGAGATCCTTCACGGGTAGAGTAATCTTGATTGTAGGTTCTTCCCTTTCATCACTTTAAGTATATCATGCCACTCCCTTCTGGCTTGTAGAGATTCGGCTGAGAAATCAGCTGCTAACCTTATGGGAGTTTCCTTGTATGTTATTTGTCGTTTTTCCCTTGCTGCTTTCAACAATTTTTCTTTGTCTTTAATTTTTCCCAATTTGCTTACTATGTGTCTTGGTGTGTTTCTCCTTGGGTTTATCCTGTATGGGACTTGCTGCACTTCCTGGACTTGGGTGGCTATTTCCTTTCCCATGTTAGGGAAGTTTTTGACTATAATCTCTTCAAATATTTTCTCTGGTCCTTTCTCTCTCTCTTCTCCTTCTGGGACCCCTATAATGCGAATGTTGTTGCGTTTAATGTTTCCCCAGAGGTCTCTTAGGCTGTCTTCATTTCTTTTCATTCTTTTTTCTTTGTTCTGTTCCGCAGCAGTGAATTCCTCCATTCTGTCTTCCAGGTCACTTATCCGTTCTTCTGCCTCAGTTATTCTGCTGTTGATTCCTTCTAGTGTAGTTTTCATTTCAGTTATTGTATTGTTCATCTTTGTTTATTTGTTCTTTAATTCTTCTAGGTCTTTGTTAAATATTTCTTGCATCTTCTTGATCTTTGCCTCCATTGTTTTTCCAAGGTCCTGGATCATCTTCACTATCATTATTCTGAATTCTTTTTCTGGAAGGTTGCCTATCCCCACTTCATTTAGTTGTTTTTTGGGGGGTTTATCTTGTTCTTTCGTATGGTATATAGCCCTCTGCCTTTTCATATTGTCTATCTTTCTGTGAATGTGGTGTTTGTTCCACAGGCTGCAGGATTATAGTTTTTCTTGCTTCTGCTCTCTGCCCTCTGGTGGATGAGGCTATCTATACTTTCTTCTTTTAACTTTCTTTGTTTTCCTACTTTTTTTGCAAAAAAAAATTTACCATGAAATTAAGAAAATAATATTTATACTATAATATAATGTGGTATTTAGTCCTAAATATCTTTAAACCTCTCAACGGCCTCATTTAAAAAAAAGAGAAAAACTTTATTGATCTTATCTTGATTTCTTTATTTTTTATACTATGGTTAAGATAATTAAAAATGAAATGATTGAAAGATAAAGCATGATGATAGAACATAATGAAGAAAAAACAGTCTCAGGACAAAAAAAGGTAGGACAATAACAAAAGAACCATTCTTCATATCATTGGAACAGTAGAAGAGAAAGAGATTGAGGCTGAAAGAGTATTTGAAGAAATAATGGCTAGAAACATCCCAAATTTGACAAATACAGATCTATAGACACAAGAAGTTGAATGTGCTATCGAATCAAACTTGGGTCCACGCGACTTCCCGCAGTAAAGCCAATCTACTGACACTGGCTTGTGGTGAAGCAAAGTGCAGCATTTATTATAAGGTGCCTAACAAGGAGTCTAGGGCAGCTAATGCTCAAAATAACCCAAACTCCCAGTGGGTTTCAGGAAGGCATTTTTAAAAGCAAGGTGGTAGAGAGCAGTTGCAGGGTGTATGATCAGCTTGTGCACAATTCTCTGATTGGTTGATGGTGAAGTAACAGGGTGGTGTCACAGGATTCATTATTATCAATCATCAGCCTCCAGTAGGTCTGGGGGCTACGTGCTGATAGTCATCAAGTAGTTAACTTCTATTTGATGGGGATTTTAGCATCTGTAAAGCAACTAAGGATATTTGCATCAGAAACTATTATCTAGATACTTCAGGGAGGAACAAAGATTCTGTGACTGCCACATGGCTGATTTACTGTTTAAATTGTGACAGTTCTCCTGGCCCGACTGCTACTTTCCTCACTGCATGTTCACATCCTTTCAATTATTAATTCTTGAGCCAGGCTTTTGTTACTTGGCCTGGGAGACTACAACTTTTCTTATGAACAGGCAGAGGACATGTGGGGAGGGGTCTATCCCACAAAGACTCCATAGGGTCCTGCTCGGTTACAGATGAACTCCAGAGAGGACAAACCTAAAAGAAATCCATACCAAGACACACTGTATTTAAACTTTTAACAAATAAAGCTAAAGATCTTAAAAGCAGCCAGAAAAATGATGCATTACCAGTAGGCAAAGGCCAAATTGAATGACATCAGAGACCTTGGGAAGCCAAAAGCAAGTGGCACAATATTTTGCAATTGTTGAAAAAAAACCTGCCAACTGAATTCTATATTTTTCAATACTATTGTTCAGAAATGAGGAAATAAAACCATTATCAAATGTAGGAAAATTAAGAGAATGTGTTGCTTGTAGATCTTTCTTTAAAGACTGACTAGAGAAAGTTCTTCAAACAGAAAGAAAATGATAAAATAAGGAATCTAGGAGCATCAGAAAGGAAGAAGGAACAACAAAGAGAGCATAATTATGGGCACAAAATAGACTCTCCTCTTCCTCGTGAGTTTTATAAATAATGTTTGAGATGAAAAGAAACAATTATAACACCATCTGATACTCAAGATAATAGTATTTAAAAAGGGGACGATAAAGGGCCTAAATGGAACTGCAACATATCAAAATTTGTGACACACAGTTAAAGCAGTACTAAAAGGGAAATTTATAGGACTAAGTGATTATATTGAAAATGAGGAAAGATTTCAAATCAGTAACCTAACTTTCTACCATAGGAAATTAGAGAAAGAAGACTAAACCTAAAGCAAGTAGAATAAAGGAAATAATAACAGAATTCAATGGAGTTTGAAAATAGGAGAACAACAGAGAACATCAATGAAGCAGAAAACTTGCTCTTCAAAAAAGTTAACTAAACTTGAGAAACGTGTAGTAAAAATAACAAAAAGAAAGAAAGAAAACATAAACTAACAATATCAGCTATGAAATAGGGAATATCACTACAGAGTCTACAGTCATTAAAAAGTTAATGGAATACAGCAAACAGCTTTGTGCTCATGATTCTGACAAAAGAAATGGACCAAGTCTTCAAGTACGACAAACTACTAAAACTCAACCAAGAGCACCACCTGCAAAGTTGTGAACCAAGCCTAGTTGTGCATACAGAAGAATCCTTTGTAACCATGCAAAGCTCCTCACCGTCCAGGACAGAGCCTGAGATAGGCAGGGAAGGAGGATGGGCTACATGCCACATTTTAGTCCTCCCTGTACCACTATGTTTCAGGATGGGACTTCAAGGAGTTTAGAAGGAACTCAAGAAGCATTTTAAAATTTAACTTGGCATTCCTAGTGATATTGAAGGTATACTTATCAAGCTAAGAGGATAGAACTTTGCGTTTGACATTTTGTTATCTTTATTTTATAATTTTTAAACATTTAGAACTATGGTAGGTGAGCCTCTTGGTATATTGTGTAAGGGACTATTGCCTTGAGCCCTTCAACAATGAGTGGCAAGTCCAGGCAGCACTTGTGTGCTGAACTCTGTAGACCCATTGGCCAGGGGAACAACCTGAAACCAACCTGAAACACCTGAAGGATTTTATGTTCTAACATCATCATATAAAGGGTTAATATATAATCATTCCAGCAAATCCTCCTAGGGTTCTAACCAATAATTCTAGACTTTGAGATTTTAGAGAGAAAGGAAGGATGTGGTCTCAGCTCAATAGCGTACAGATCCACTTACAATAAAAACCATGTACCAGGAACCACATTAGATGCTTCGATTGAATTGCATTATCTAATGCTCACAACAACTATGTAGGTGAGCTGCAATCTGCTTCATTATATAGATGAGAAAGCCACAGCTCAGAAGGTATGTCCCAGATCACAGAGTTAGAAAGAGACCGAATACAGTTCTGTCTCACTCCAAGGCCAATGCTTGTAACTACCATTCTTCATGGCAGTAGATATATTTGGAGATCTGTAGGATAACATTACCCTGAGTGCTAGGTTACAGGGAAAGTTTCCTTTGAAAAGGCCACCTCACCCTGGGGAGACATTTTACCAGGGTTGATCCCCAAAATCTACTCCAAGTCTAAGAGTTTATTAACTTGGCCTATTAACCTCTATTGGATTTTTATGTTATTATAGTAATGTCATTTCTAAGACACTATTAGTTTCTGGCATCAAATCCAAGGAAAGGGAAAAGGTCAATGAAACAAGGCTTTAGAATATCAGAGGAAACATGAACAAAAAATTGGATTTATAGAAAAAAAAATCTTAAGAAAAAACATGAGGAAACTCCATGGAGACTATGAGTCTGCAACCTAGTCTGACAGTTTTATGTTGTACTGTAATTCAACATAATGGAGGAATGCAGGCTCTAAAGTGTTCATATTAAATTATTCATGAATAATAAAATCATCTTCGTTTTAGCTGGTCACATATTTAAATTATTTTATGGCCTTCCAAATGGTGAGAGTGGCAAGGATTGAATGATGTTAATTTAAAAGCAATGGCTTAAGTTACTTAAGATTTAAATAATTCCTATTTTGAGAGAATGAAAAACTACTGCTGAGTAAATCAAGGAAGGAAGATGTAAATGCATGAAATATCACTGAGAAATGATTGTATTCTAGTTAACACTTATGTAACAATTCATCTTTTAAGGAGTTGGCTCTGGGTTTAGTGCAGTATTTTGTTAATTTTATACAGAAAGTAATATATTTAGCTGCTAAAATACTAGTGCTGTCTAAATGTCCTAGCATCTTCATCTTTGAAATACGTGCCCACCAGTCTTCCAAAAAAATATGTTTATATTAATTTGCCATTGAACAAATGATACAGCCTGTAAAAGAAAGGCAAAACTTTCCTTGCCTAGCTTTGCTTTTCAGATAGAATAATATTGTGCCATATCATCTAGTATTGTTACTTACATAAAATTTTCTTCTAGGATGAAAATGCAAGGTGAATGATAAGTTTCTTTTTGAGTTGGTATCCTCACCACAGAAGATAAACCTCTAATACACTGTAAAATCACAAACTGCCTAATGTAATAAATTTCTTTTCCGGAAAGCATTATCTTTCACCTACTTATTTCTTCCATCTTTCATCCATAGAGTTTTACATTATTTTCACTTTGTATATCATGAGCCAGTCACACTTCATAACTAAGCAATCTTTACCCTTGACAAATCCATTAACCAAAGAAAGACAGACCCTGGCTTTAAGCTGGTCATCATTTGTTCTCTTGGCTATAATGCATATGTGAGTTCCTATGGACAAATACATGCATCCTACCTAATTCTATCTAATCCAGGTTTATTTGACTTTGTATCTTCTGCCCACTTTATTTTATGTTCTATTGCTTTTAGATAGATAGTATGTAAGAAAAACTCACAAGCTTTAAAATTTTATATATATAAATTCTTTTCAGTTTGCCTAACTATTCTGTGAAAATATTTTTCCCAAAAAATCCCAGAATAAAATTTAAAATCCTCATTTGCCCTCTAACTCCCTAGTCCTTCAAAAACTCTTCTCTTTAAATCATCTAACAACATATACATCCAGCTACCAAATATAAATATTTACATATGTATATTATAACCAGCAAACTCACCTTCTCATTTCTTAATGCAACTCATTCCAAATTTATTTCCAGTTTATATCAATAAAGGGTTTTTTTCCCACCTAAAGCCAAAAAATGCAATAAATTTAAAGTCTTCTGCTTATATTCCAAAAAATTATCCCGTGAAAGATGACAGTGGAGTTTTACTCCTCTAGAGAAAGAAACCAATCTCCAAAATAATGTCCTAGGAAATGATTTTTCCCTGAGATTTTCTTCTTTATTTTTATAACGGAGAAATAGTACAAATAGAGGAGGCATTTGAGCAAATCAAATGGTAAGAAGTTCCATGTTAGACACACTTTGCTTTTTCTATTTAAAAAAGGACAGTAGTTTTATCTTATGCTGTAAATACTCCAGAATATTTAAAAAGGCATTTATTCACCCTCATGTTTTCTGACATTGTTAGTATCTTTTCTAGGCTTAGTTATTACTTAAATAATGATAATAATCATTACCACTCATGAAGATTATTTTTAGTGGACATGAAAGAGAAAAAAAAATCTTTAAACTGATCTTGAAATAACTGAATCTTGAAATAACTAATCTTGAAATGATCCTTGAAATAACTGGACTTATATGTTAAGAATAATTCAAACCCCCAACAACTTCCTCTAATATTAATTAATTTACAATGGGAAAGTCAATCAGTTAAACTCACCTGAAAATACAAACATCTGCTGGGGACAATGTATCCGTGTTTGTGAATAGGTAATATGATATAGATTTTGCAACAAATAGTGCAACATTTAAATCTTTTCTAAAATCATGAAATAGAGATCAGCTTTCATTTCATTATCACAAAATCCGAAAATTTTCAGAAATGTTAAACTTTTACACACTGTGTCCTAGAATGAAACCTTGTTTTTAATAATTCCAGTATTAACAAATTCTAGGATTTGGAGTCAGACAACCTGAGTTCAAGACCCAATTCTTGGCTGACTGACAAATAGCAAATTATTTAATATTCTAGGCCTGCCTCCTCCTGTGTAAAATGGGCATGATAGGGTTTTGTGAACATTAAGTATTATCATGCATGTAAAACACTTAGCACCGCCCATTCCTGGCTCATGACATGTGCTCAATAAATGTGATTTGCTACTGCTGTACATGCCGAGGCCTTGGAACACTTGTTCTTTCTGTCATATGTATAGTGATTCCCCTGGATGTAGTCTAAAAGGTGTGTTTGTCTGATTGACCAAACCAGAGCATCAACTGCAAAGACAAAAGAAACATGGTACTCCCATCTGCCACGTTCAGCAAGTGATCCTTCTTATCCTTCACACCAACTATGCAAAGTAGGCACTATTGCAGCCTTATCTTAGACAAAGAAATATATGTACACATGGTCACAGAGCTCAGTAAAGGGCAGAGTTTTGGCCCCCATGGACTTTCCTTTGCACCATGCTGCAAACGCACACATTAAATTGAGAGGGGAAAGGAACCATCAGACCCTCCCTTTCACCTGTTTCATAGACACGAAAGAGTAAAATATTGTTCCACGGTTTGTCTCCATAAAATTTTTGATGTGGGTGGAACTTGAAAGCCCCTCTGACAAACTCACAGATACCTGAGTATGCTGAAGTTTCTCTTAAGCTCCTGTTAAATGAAAACACTCTTTGGAGAGAACTTATTATGTGATCCTTGAGGAACAGTTAGTTGACTGATATCTGAGTGTGTGTGGCTGGCAGAATGGAAGGCAGAATTGGGAAGTGGAGGGGTTTAAAGTGGAAAAAGATATGGAGAGAGGTCCAAGATGGAGACTTAGCAAAACACCAAATGGAAAGATAATTTCCATATACTGAATACTTACTAGGCAGATACTTTATAATTCATCTTTAACTTGGCTATAGTAGCCTAATCATTAGCTACTTTTATTGTTACTAAAATCATCTTCTGTGGGAAACATAGTAAAGAAATACACTGGCTTAGAGGAAAATAATTCTGCCTTTTAGTCACAGTTCTGCCATTTAGTACATGTGTTGCATGGGGCAAATTACTACATAGCTCTGATTCAATTTCCACACCTCACAGTGTTGTTATGAGTATATGTTAAAGCTCAAGAGAAAATAAAATAATGTTGGATACATGCAAATTATTATCATGCAATGACTGCTTAAACAAATATTTAACAAGCAAGTCTTTATGCAAGGCACTGTTTTATTATAGAGTAACTGAGTTAAACCAAACGTTCATCTCGGCAGGAATGTCATGTAACAAAATTATTACTAATTACCACTTATTTTTAATTCTCATAGAGAAGCAAAATATAGTGCTACTAAGATGGGATTCCAAGACTTTTAAACAAAGTCACGCATCAGTCAACTCCTAAGCCTAGTGCCCTTGTCAAGGCACGTGTGCTCGTGGTTTCCACGTCAGATCATGCTGTCATCTGTGGGTAGATTCACATTCATCTCACTTCATCTCTAAATTGATCTGAACTTGAACCCAGGCCTCAGGCTAATGCAAATTGGGATGGATCCAGTGGGCAAGCTCAGTATTTACACACCTTTTCATATTCACAAAGGTTTTATCATTCCTACTTGAGTTCTAGCCTAAAAGAATAATTGGGGAGAAAAACCTATTTTTAAAATTCCAAGGAAAATATAATTAATTGCTGCCAAATTTTGGCTGCTCCTGTAGTCTGAAGGGCAGATATTTTACTGAGAGAGAGTCTCAGGCACAACCCTTGGCCCACACCAGTATATCTCATATATCAAGGAAGTGAATTCTTCCAAGTATTTTAATCATGAAATCATAAAGCAGTTCTATCCAAGTCTTCCCTCTAGGCTCTCATCATTGCTTCTATCAGTTATATCACCTATCATACCTTCATGTCCAAAGCTCTGTCCTTCAACAGCAAAAAATAAATCAAAATTGTAAAATTCGGACATATTCCCATTTATTTTCTTCTAATAATTTCCTTCATTTTTAACACCACAGTCTTTGTCCTTTGCAATCACTGCATTTCTTTAATCTGTCACCTTTCTTGGACTCTGCTTGCTTACTTCCATAAATGACATCAGGAGAAAAAAAAAAGGTGAAGTTGAATTTGATGTTGGGTCAATGAGGATTTGAATCTTTTATTTACTACCGTAATCACAAAAGAGAATTGCTTCCTTCAAATTACACTCATAAATTACCAGCTATTACGCCTGAGTGTATTGTGCAAAGGTTGATGCTGACTAAAGTTTTAGAGGGGCAGGAGAACTTGTAATTTATGTATCACGTGGTCATGACATAACTACTTGTCACTTGCTTGAGTAGCTACAGAAAGAGAAAAAGAGTGCTAATATACCCATATGGTTGCCAAAAGTTCCCCTTGCAAACCTTGTGATGCATCCAAAAACCTAGCATGTGAGGTTTGAGACCAATTTGCTTCTTTAAAGAGCTACTCAGTTTTCAATTTTCAGCTCCAGAGAACCCAGTTATTTCCCTTTAGGAAACAGAATATATGAGGCCAAATAATGAAGCATACTCATTTTTAGGCACAGGAGATTATCGTCCTCCTAAAGTAAATCAGCAAAACAAAGCCCGTAGATACATGCACAACCATTCATTTAATCCATAAGCAATAGTATATTTATTCCTATCCAGAGGTGGGAGGCAAAATTAAACTCATGGAATATGGACAAGGGATTATTTAAATCTATTTTCCTCACTAAGCCCATCATTCAGGGTTTATGAAGACTCTTAAGCCAAGGACTCATTATTTACCCTGCAGGTAAGCTGACCCTTAGGTGTGCAACTCTTTCAAAATAAGGATAACTTATCTGCATTGTTAGTGGCAACATATAGTCATTGATGCTAGCTCTAAGATTAAGTTTTTCAGTAAAAATGTTCACCTAAGTCAAGAGTAAAGTGACAAGCCACAGAATGACAGAATATAATTGTAACTTGGAAACAAAGAAGCCTCACTCAAAATATAAAAACCAGCTCTCCAAATAAGTAAGAACACGACAGATAACCTAGTAGAAAAAGAACTGACAAAAAATTGAAAAGGCATTTCATAAGGATGAAATCCAAATGGGTAATAAGCTAATTAAACTCTGCTCACCTCCTTAGCAAATTAGAAAGTAAATATTACAATTGCAATGTGGTATCAATATACACCATCAAGTGGGCAAAAAATTAAAGTGTCTGAAAGCAGCGAGTGTTTGTGAACACATGAAACATCTGATAACTCATATATTGTTTGTACAACATATTACATTATACAAATAAGTTGTACTTTAAAAAATAACATCAACCATTAAAATTGATTTTATATATATATATATCCTAAGACACAGTGCTAGGTATACACTCTGGAAGTACACCTGTACATTTGTACCAGGATCAGGTAAGAAGGTCAGTATCAACATTGTGCATGATAATACCAGACAAGAATAACCCAAATGTCCATGACAATAGAGGGAACATAAAATTATGGCATACTCATATGAAAGAAAACTATGTAGCACTGAAAATAAATGAACAACAGCTACACAAAACTTCATGGATAAATCAAGTCCAGGAATTATTGCAAATATTTAATAATTGATATGACATTGGTTTTGAACAGATGGGAAACATGCCAGATATTAATGACTCATACAGATCTGCTGGAAGAATATCAATGAGCACTGGATAAATCTCAAGAAACATCATGTTGCTCAAAAGAAAAAATAAATACTTGTATAAATTTATATAAGTATATAAGTATACTTATATAGAATATATAAATATATATTCTATAAAGTTCAGAAACAAAATTAATTTCACTCTTTAGGAAAGCATCATGATTGATACAACTAAAAATAAAAGTATTTTCACAGAAGTCAGAGTAGTAGTTTAAGAAGGGAGAGAGTGACTTAAAAGGTGATAGCACATAGTATTATATATGTAATCGGGGCTTTTAGGGAACTGTTAATATTCTGTTACACTAAAATCATTCACTATATATTCTCATACCTGATATATGCATTTTAATGCTGTCTATGTGTGTGTGTGTGTGTGTGTGTATTTATTTTACAATAAAAACATACAAACAAGCAAAATAAAAAGAAAAATACCAAAGACATGTATTTCATTTGTGGGCATTTTCTTCTAGCATTGGGTGGAGATATTTATTGAATCATGATGTTAGGCTATCATTTTTTTCAAGATTTCCAAAATTCTTACACAGTTCGTACAATTATTTTTGCCTTCACATCATTTAATTGTCACAGCTACTTCAGAACTTAATGCTGCTGCTTCTTCTCTCACCTCTTCCCAATCCAGGCAAGAGTATCTTAGTAACCAGCGTACTGGCACAGGCCAGGAGTAACTCCCTCACTTCTCACAACCACACTTGCCGTCTGCCCAGCGAGTGATCCAGTCCCCAAATCCATTTAAAAGTTCTTCTTTCTAGGGCCAATTCTGGTACCATTCATAGGCTGGGATTCTCCAAAGCAGGTGCTAAGGTAATTTGCAGGGAGAATGATTCACATAACAGAAATGATTCAGAAACAGGAGGCAAGGCCAATATAAGAATCCAGAACTGAGGGTGACTTATACTCAGTCATGCAGAATGCTGGGGGATAAAAAATATTATCTATTAACTCCTGCACCTCACTGATCAAGAGTAACCTAAGGAGGGTTAAGTTCTTTCCATCTCCAGGTTGAGTGCTGAGGAGCTTATTTCAAGAACATGAAATAAGTGTGAGAGCTGAGGTTCTCTTAGGTTGCCCCTTGTCGAAGTTGGGAACTGGTCACCACAAAAGTGGTGAAGTAATTGGTAGTGACATATACAAGCGGTATCTGGTACCCTGGTCTAAATCTGTTTAGGGACTTCCCAGAATCTATGCACCTTCCTTCATAACAGAATCTACATTACTTTGAGGAAATCCTCAACCTCCACTTTCAACTCCTGTGATTAGTTTGGGGTTGAAGCCACAGCAAGCTCTAGAAGTGAGTGAATCAGACCTGGCCATTCACTGCCAGTCTCTACCTAGGGACCTTCGTTGATAGTGTCAAGAAAAGAAGATTTTCTGGTGTTAAAGCTAGGAAGATGTATGCCTGGAGGTGCTGAGGATTACCACATGAAAGTAGGCTGCCTATGAGTGAAGGCAACACAAGGGAAAGGAGGGTGCAGAGAATGAAACAAATTTCTAATACTGTCATTTAGATGTATACAACCATGCCTGAAACCAATATGCTATGATATTTTTAAAACATGAGCCAATGAATTCAGGCTCCTCTCTTTTTCTTACCAGTTCTTAGGCACCTCAAAAAAGCTATTGGGTCTAGGATTTATAAAAATTCATTTTCAAATAAGAATGAGATTTGAATTAACTCAAAATGGATTAAAGAGTTGAATGTAAAACTGAAATCGTAGAAGTCCTGGAATAAAACAGAGGTCATAAGCTCCTTGACATAGCCTTGGCAATGATTTTCTGAATTTGATACCAAAAGCAAAGGCAGCAAAAGCAAAAGTAAACAAGTGGAACTACATGAAACTAAAAAGGTTTTGCACAGCAAAAAAAGAAAAATCATCGAAATGAAAAGGCAACCTACTGAATGAGAGAAAATATATGTAAATCATTCATCCAATAAGGGGTTAATAACCAAAATATATAAAGAACTCTACACCTCCATAGGAAAAAAAACAAATAACCCTATTAAAAAGTAGATCGAGGATCTGAATAGCCATTTATTCCAAAGAAGACATACAGATGCCCAATAGGTGCAGGAAAAGATGTTCAACATCAGTAATCATCAGGGAAAAACGAATCAAGATAGCAGTGAGATATCACCAAACATCTGTTAGAATGGTTATTATCAAAAAGTCAAAAAATACGGAGTGTTGGCAAGGATGGAGAGAATGAAACCCTTGTGCATTGTTGGCGGGACTGTAAGTTGGTGCAGCCACTGTGGAAAACAGTATGGAATTTCCTCAAAACATTAAAAATAGAACTACCATATGCTCCAGCAATTTCACTTTTGGGTATTTTATTGCAGAAATTGAAAACACTAACTTTAACCCCATGTGCACTGCAGCATTATTTACAATAGCAAAGATATGGTAACAGCCTAAGTGTCCATGGGTAGATGAATGTATAAAGGAGATGTGGTATATATACACAATGGAATAGTATGCAGCCATAAGAAGAAGGAAATCTTGGGAATTCCCTGGTGGTCCAGTGGTTAGGACTTGGTGCTTTCAATGCCAGGGCCTGGGTTCAATCCCTGGTTGGGTAACTAAGATCCTGCAAGACGCGCAGCATGGCCGGAAAAAAAAAAAGAAGGAAATCTTGCCATTTGAGACAGCATGGATGGATCTTGAGGGCATTATACTAACTGAAATAAATCAGACAGAGAAAGACAAATGCTGTATGATTTCACTTTTGTGTGGAGTCTAAAAATAAAAAATAAAAATAAGCTCATAGATACAGAGCACAGATCGGTAGTTGCCAAAGGTGGGAGATGGGGGTTAGGTGAAATGGGTGAAGGAAGTCAAAAGGTATACATTTCCAGTTATAAAATAAATAAGTCATGGGGATGTAATATACAGCATGACAACTGTAGTTAATAATACTATAAAGTGTTAGTATTAATGAGAATACTAATAGAGAATAAATCTTAACAGTTCTCGTCACACACACAAAAACTATGTATGTTGATGGATGTTACCTAGACTTGGGGTGATCATTTTGCAATACAGTGGACCCTTGGACAACACAGGTTTGAACTGCACAGGTCCAGTTCTACTCAGATTTTTAAAATAAGTGCTATACTACTACAGAATCCATGGCTGTTTGAATCCAAGGATGTGGAACTAATACAGAGGGCCGACTACAACGCTGTGTTGACTGCACGGGGGCCTGCGCTCCCACCTCCACATTGTTCAAGGGTCAACTGTATACACAAATACTAAGTAGTATCCTGTGTCCCTGAAACTAATAGAATGTTGTATATTGGTTATACCTCAATTGAAAAAGGAAAAGAATGGGATTTGAACCTTAATATGTTGTGGATGAATTTATGATGATGTTTTTACACAATTACTATAGACATCCAGTTCACGTGTGTAAATCCCTGGTCTTTTTAATAAAACCTATCAGATTCATCGAAGAAGTGAATCTGTCTCAACAGACAACTCTGGCTCCTTAGAAAAAAGAGAAATGTAAATAAAAATGCATTCTAAGGATTTGGATAATTGAAAGCATAACATAGGGCCTGGAGGGCTCTTCATTAAGTGTTTCTTTGACCAGTATTTATTGTCTTAGCATTAAAGTTAGTAACTGTTTTAAAAAAAAATTTACCCAAACTTCAAGAATGCACAGGGCAAGGCAAGGACAAGTATCTAATTACCTACAGAGTGCTTTCTTATTTTCTTTAAAGGCACTGTAATGCAGCAGAGAATCATGTTCCTGTCTGTGGAACACGGAGCTGTTAATATACCATTTAGATGCAATAGTTTTCTCTGGCTGAAAAGATACTTTGATTTTATTCCCTCTTAACAGTTTTGATTTTCTTAAAATTATGATGGAATTGACTGCGGGCAGCTTTGTGAATTCATTACATGGCATTAACTGACAAGAGGATATTGTAAAAACAGGTGTGGCATCACCTTGATATTGACTGAATATGCTGGGCAGAGAGAAAGATGGAAAAATGGACATAGGGAAAGATGTGATCTATTCACGTTAATATCATATGTACAAAGAAAATTTGTGTTCACAAATTGCTTTTATACACTTATTTAAGTTTCATAATCCACTCAGGAGGTAAGAATTTTTATCCAGACTTTAGAGATAGTTAAGTGACATTAACCACTGATACAGAGTCAGAAATAGAGCTGAGTTAGAAAATCTGTTTCTTCTTTTTTCTTTTTCTAATGTACTTTCCACTCCACTGGAATTGAGGTTTTTGTTAACAAAGGAATGATGTTTTGATAAAAACTGGCTAGGATTTTAGATTTGTTCAGCCTTCTGTGAATTGTTATTGCACTTGTCGTCAGTACTAATCAACTTACCAAAAAAAATTTTTTAAGGTTTTGCATCCTCATATTATTCTGCAGAATTTCAGAGGATCTTGTAGATACATTTACTAAAGCACTAATCATCTTGGATTACAATTATCTCCATGTACTAGACTTCTGGCTGACCATGCAAACACATTGAAAACCCTTCTTTTTTGTTAATACTTGTTCAAAAATCAGGTAGTCTTGTGCTTCAATTGATGTTAAGTCCCTCCCCAACCCCACAGCAAACTCATAAGGTGAATTTTGAGTGTTGAAATTTTGAATCTTGAAAACCAGTTAGTATTTCTGTCACCCTTGTTAATGATGAGTTTGGAAATGGTCATAGGATACAATTCTGATCAATGAAAAATGAGGGATGTCTGCTGAGAGATGTGTGAACAATTTTTATTTACTTTTTAAAAAGAATGTAAGATAGTTACGGCTCATCATTCTCCCTCTCCCTTCTGGATTGTGGATGCTGTTTTGTGACGATGTTATGCTTGGAGGTGCTGCAGCCACATTGATGCTATGAATGTAAAGCCTATGAGTAAAGACAGCTCACTAAGTATGGCTGAGAGAAAAGATGGGAAGAAAAACAACAACGCTTAAGCATTGCTCTCACCTTTAAGCTACTGGATTTTCCAACTTTTACTGTGCAGAAGTGCAGAGATTTTGTTTCTTGTAGCCTAAAGCATCATATAAGAAACACCATGAATATTTCTTTGTAACAAACTAAATTTTGAGTTACTTGGGGACATACACTCTAGCCTACTAATCTTTGTATCCATAACTAGTGTCTAGTACAACGCCAGGCATAGATTGAGTTCTCAAACACTGCTAGTTGAATGAATGCATGAATGAACAACTTTCGAAATAGTGTTATAAAGAAAGAACAATCATGCTAACACTGCCACTTTTTCACCGATTTCTGACAAATAGCTAACTATCAGAATTTTCATTGTAGAAGACTTTAAAGGGGTAGAAAGTCTGAAAATATTTGTTCCATAGGATTAACAACTTGAAATTTTTCAAGTGTGTAGTAATTGAGGTTTATTGAATTCATATAGAAGTAGCTGAAAGTCTTTGTGTTTAAGACAGGGTATCATTCATTTAAACCAGCGATTTCTGTCATGCTCTCCTTTTAGAATGTCTATTAATATGGGTCATCTGGTAGAAAAAGGGCATCACTTTGTTCTCTGGATTCTCTCTCAAGTATGGGAAAGCTCCTAATATGAGAATGACATCTAGCACAGAGACTCAGATAACATGTGAGTACACAGATGGATAAAAAGAAGCCCACAAATGATTGATAAGTAAATGGAGTTATTTGGAAGTTTCATCCTAAAGTTGAAAGGAGAATTTAAAATAAAAAGGAATTCAGGTTTCGACATGGTGAAGGGTGCTAAGCTCGAGGTGACCCCCGCACTCTCTTCTCTTCCTGTGTTACTGAGTGGGGGCTGACTTTTCTCAGTTAAACTTGTCTTATTCCTTTCAGCTGTCAAAGCCATTTTGTCATCATTCTTGAATAGATCATCATAATTTCATTTAAAATATATACAAACAGAAAGTGTGTCTACTTAGAAGAAAAATGTTAATTTAGTTTGTTACATTTTTTTTTAAATGAAGGAAAATTGCCTCCCAGAAAAATATATCTTATATATTATATCCCTAACTTTGGGCTAATATTTCATCTATAATTTATATATTTTCATCCAAGCTTATCTTCTTCAGCATTTTTTAAAATTGGGATGTTAAATGCAGTGAATTACATGTCTGTTTTTGATTAACATTGTTTCAGGTGTACAAATAATAATTTGATCTCTGTGTACACTACAAAGTAGTCAGCACAGTAAGTCTAATTATTATCCATCACCATACAGTTGATCCCTTCAGCCATTTACCCACCCCTTACCCACTTCTCCTCTCATAAACACCAATCTGTCCTCTGTATCTATAAATTTTGTTCTGTTTGTTCATTTTTGTTTTTTAAATTCCACATATAAGTGAAATTATATGGCAGTTGTCTGATTTAGTTCACTTAGCATAGTGCCCTTAAGAGCCATCCATGTTGTCACAAATGGCATGATTGCATTCTTTTCTTTTTTATGGCTGAGTAGCATTTCATTGTATATGGGTATATATCAAATCTTTATCCGTTCATCCATCGATTGACACTCAAGATATGTTGTTTCCGTATCCTAGTTATTGTAAATAATGCTGCAATAACATAAAGGTGCATATATCTTTTGTAATTAGTGTTTTTTTCTTCAGATGAATACCCAGAAGCGGAAGAGATGGATCATACGGTAATTCTATTTTTAATTTTTTGAGGCCTGTCCATACTGTTTTACATAATGGATGTGCCAGTGTACATTCACACCTTTTCTCCACATCGTCTCCAACGCTTATTTCTTGTCTTTTTGATAACAGTCATATTAACAATTGGGAGGTGATATCTCATTGTGGTTTTGATTTGCATTTCTCTGAAAATTACTGATGTTGAATATAGTTTCATGTGCCCATTGACCAACTGTATTTCTTCTGTGGAAAAATGTCTATTTAGTTCCTGTGCCCATTTTATAATCAGTTTATTTGGATTTTTTGCTATTGAGTTGAGTTTAAATATTTTGAGTACTAACGCCTTATTTGGTACATGGTATGCAAATATTTTTTCCCATTCAGTAGGTTACACTTTTGTTTTGTTGATGAAGGTTTTTAGTTTGATGTAGTCCCACTTGTTTATTTTTGCTTTTGTTGCCTTTGCTTTTGAGGTCACATACATGAATTCCACACCAAAACTGATGTCAAGGGGCGTGGTGGTTGAGAGTCTGCCTGCCGATGCAGGGGACATGGGTTCATGCCCCGGTCCGGGAAGATCCCACATGCTGCAGAGCGGCTGGGCCCGTGAGCCATGGCCACTGGGCCTGCGCGTCCGGAGGCTCCACAGCGGGTGAGAGGCCCGCATACCGCAAAAAAAAAAAAGAAAACTGGAGCCTACCACCTAGGTTTTCCTCTAGAACTCTTATGGTTTCGGGTCTTACATTTAAGTTTTTAATCCATTTTGAGTTCAGTGTAGCTTATGGTGTAAGATAGTGGTCTTGTCTCATTTTTTTGCATGCATCTGTCCAGTTTTCTCAACACCATTTATTATAGAGACTGTATTTTCCACATTATATATTCTTGGATGCTTTGTTGTAAATTAATTGACCATATGTGTGTGGGTGGAATTATGGGCTCTCTATTCAGTTCCATTGATCTGTGTGTCTGTTTTTATGCCAATACCATACTGTTTTGATTAGTATAGCTTTATAGTATAGTTTGAAATCAGGGACATGATACCTCCTGCTTTGTTCTTCTTTCTCAAAGTTGCCTTGGCTATTCGGGATCTTTTGTGGTTCCAAACAAATTTTAGGATTATTTGTTCTAGTTATGTAAAAATGCCATTTTTTAGATAGGGATTGAATTGAGTTTGTAGATTGTTTTGTGTAGTATGAGCATCTTAACAATATTAATTCTTGCAATCCATAAGCATGGAATGTCTTTCCATTACTTTGTGTCGTCTTCAGTTTCTTTTATCATTGTCTTAGTTTTCATTGTACAGGTCTTTCACCTTCTTGGTTAAATTTATTCCTAGCTATTGCATTCTTTTTCATGCAATTGTAAATAAGATTGTTTCCTTAATTTCCCTTTCTGATAGTTAGTTGTTAGGGTATAAACATGCAATAGACTTTTTTTTTTTTTTTTTTTGTGGTACGTGGGCCTCTCACTGCTGTGGCCTCTCCCGTTGCGGAGCACAGGCTCTGGACACGCAGGCTCAGCGGCCATGGCTCACGGGCCCAGCCACTCCGCGGCATGTGGGATCTTCCCGGACTGGGGCACGAACCCGTGTCCCCTGCATCGGCAGGCAGATTCCCAACCACTGCGCCACCAGGGAAGCCCTGCAATAGACTTTTGTATATTGATTTTGTACCCTGAAGCTTTACTGAATGGATTTATTATTTTTTACAGTTTCCTAGCAGACTCTTTAGGGTTTTCTATATATAAGATCTTGTCATCCACAAATAGTGCCAGTTTTACTTTTCCTTTCCAATTTGGATGCATTTTACTTCTTTTTCCTGCCTAACTGCTCTGGTTAGGGCTCCCAATACTCCCAATACCACATCTTCTTAATTCAATCATCTGTTGATGGGCACATGGGTTGCTTCCATGTCTAGGCAATTGTAAATAGTGCTTCTGTGAACATCGGGGTGCATGTACCTTTTTGAAACAGTGTTTTCATGTTTTCCAGATACATACCTAGGAGTATAATTGCTGGATCATATGGTAGTTCTATTTTTACTTTTTAAGGAACCTCCATAGTGTTTTCCATAGTAGCTGCACCAATTTACATTCCCACTAACAGTGTGTGAGGGTTCCCTTTTCTCCACATCCTCACCAACATTTGTTATTTGTGTTCTTTTTGATAACAGCTATTTTGACAGTTGTGAGGTGATACTTCATTGTGGTTTTGATTAACATTTCTCTAATAATTATCAGTGTTGAGCATCTTTTCATGTGCTTGTTAGCCACCTGTATGTCTTCTTGAAAAAAATGTCTATTCAAGTCTTTTTTATTGAATTGTGTTTTTTTTTTGGTATTGAGTTATATGAGCTGTTTGTATATTTTGGATATTAACCCCTTGTCGGTCACATTAGTTGCAAATATTTTCTCCTGTCCTGTAGGTTGTCTTTCTGCTTTGCTAACTGTTTCCTTTGCTGTGCAAAAGCTTTTAAGGTTAATTAGGTCCCATTTGTTTATTTTTGCTTTTATATATTTTGCCTTGGGAACCTAATCCAAGAAAATGTTGTTACAATTTATGTCAGAGTGTTTCACCTATGTTGTCTTCTAGGGGTTTTATGGTTTCATGTCTGACATTTAGGTAATTAAACCATTTTGAGTTTATTTTTGTATCTGGTTTGAGGGAATGTTCTAATTTCATTGCTTTACATGTGTCTGTCATTTTTCCCAGCACCATTTGTTGAAGAGAGTGTTTCTTCTCCATTGTATATTCTTGCCTACTTTGTCATAGATTAATTGCCTGTAGGTGTAAGGGTTTACTTCTGGGCTCTCTATTCTGTTCCATTGATGATGTTTGTCTGTTTTGTTTTGTTTTTCCCCCCCAATACCATGCTGTTTTGATTTCCATAGCTCTCTCCTTGTATTTATCCCTTTATCGTTATAAGATGCCATTCTTTGTCTTCTGTTATAAAGGTTTTGTTTTAAAGACTGTTTTATCTGATAAGAGTATTACTACCTATTCTTCCTTGTCACTTCTGTTTGCACAAAATACCTTTTTCTGTCCCGTCACTTTCAGTCTGTGTGTCTTCCACCCTGAAGTGGGTCTCTTGTAGACAGCATATTGAAGGGTCTTTTTTTTTCTTTTTTATCCAAACAGCTACCGTACGTTTTTTGATCAGAGCATTTAATCCACTGACATTTAAAATTGTTGATAGATGTGTACTTACTGCCATTTTAGTCCTTGTTTTTTCCAGTTGTTTTTGTAGTTCTTCTTTGTTCATTTCTTCTTTTTGTTTTTCCCTTTGTGGTCTGATGGTTTTCTTTTGTAGTATGCTTGAGTTCCTTTCTTTTTGGTTTTTGTGCATCTATTGTAGGTTTTTGTGTTGTAATTACTGTGGGGTTCATATATTTTGGCCCATAATTATATCCACTTGATTTAAACTGGTATTCATTTAAGTTCACACACCTTCTAAATGATCCCCATTTTTTACTCCCCTACCCCACATTTTGTGTTTTTCACATCATATTTTACACCTTCATGCTTATCCCTTTACTGTTGTAGTTACTGCTGCTTTTACCTTTTACTTTATTTTTGTTTTGTTTTTTAATATGCATATGAGCTTATTTAAGTGATCTTCAATCCTCATTATATATTTGCCTTTCCAGTTGGAATTTTTCCCTTTCCTATAGATTCTTCCTTTGTTTTCATTTAGAGAAGACCCTCAACATTCCTTTTAGGATAGGTTTAGGATTGCTTCTTGTACCTGGATATCTGTTTACAGGTTTAGTTTTGGGAAGTTTTCAGTCATAATTCCTTCATACATAATTTTGATCCCCTTCTCTCTTTCTCTCCTTCTGGAACCCCTATTACACATAGGTTGGCACATTTTCTATTATCCCACAGATCTAGTATGTTTCTTTAGGTTTGTTTCCTTTTTCATTTTTCTTTCTGACTGCTATTCTGATCGAGTGATTTCCATTATTCTATCCTCCAGATCACTTATGTGTTCTGTGTTGTTTAGTTGGCTACTCATTGCTTTTAGATCACCTTTTATGTCAGAAATTGAATTATCTATTTTTGGTTGGGCCATCTTCATAGTTTCTAGTTCATTGTTAAAATGATCTGTGTTTATATCAATGTTCCTTCTTAATTCAGTTAGCATTCTTATTATCACTTTTTTTTTTTAATTCAGGGTCTGGTAGACTAATTATCTCTTTCATTATTTTTTCAGGTTTATCTCTTGTTCTTTCAATTGGGAGCAGTTCCTCTGCCTTTTCATTTCACCTAACTTTCTCTGTCTCTATGAAGTTAGGTGAAACAGTTATCTATTTTGGTCTTGAAGAGGTGTTTTATATTTTATTGGGAGCATCCCAGGGTAGACTGCATGTGCCCAATATCTTTGGTACAAGGGCTGGATCTGATGTGGATGCCAGCCACGCCTTTCCACAGGGTGTGCTGGCCACTATCACCTTGACAGGGGTGTGGTCTGTGTTGGAGCAGATAAAGCCTGCTCAGGGTGTGAGGCAGGACCTCCTCTCTGCTCCATGGCTATCTCCACCCTGTTAGAGGCAGGGTCTGATCCCCATTTGCTAGAGCAGAAGCCCTGAGGGTCGGGCTTGAGCAGGCTCTGTTCCCTTTAAGTGTGTGTTTTTCCTTCTCCCCGCACCGGGGCCTTTGCAGGGAAGTGCTGAAGGAAGTGAGGCTCCCTGCTCCCGGCGTTCTGATGTACTGTCTGTGGAGGCATCTGTGGCTCCACTCAGATGCAGAACAATGTTGTGTCTTTTCCCCTGTTGTGGTCGTCCCAGATTTAGTGCAAGGTTGTGGCGTGGAGTGGGCAGGGTTGGAGTGTTTGCTGGGCTGAGTGTGGGGGTTGTGGCCTGTTGGTCATGGGGGCTCAAGCGACTGTGCTGCCACTAGGGGTCTGGGCTGCCTCTGTGGCGCTGTTTGCATATGTGCCAGCAATCGCTGCTGCCTCCCCACCCGGACCACACCCCAGCCCCCCCTTGTTGCCTCTGTGTTGCTACATCAAGTCTTTTCCTAGGACCTGGCTGCCCTAGATCCCACACCAAGCCCTGACGTGGAGTGAGTGGAGCCAGCGTGTTCACCCAGTTTGCCGCAGTGTGGAGAGGCAGCAGCCGGTAGTGCAGAACTCTCTCCATCCTGTTTGTTGACAAGCCAGCACCTGCATGCTCCTGGCAAGTGGAGTCTAGGATTCTCCACACCCTCTTTCTGTTCCAGTGGTTCTCCCGGTATCCAAAGGGGCTTGTCTCCTCTGTGTAGGACCCCAGGATTGGGATGCCCAGTCTGTGGCTCAGCCCACTCACTCCCCAGGGTGAGTCTCTGCTCATGTGTTCTTTCTTTTTCCTTTTAGACCCCTCCCAGGGGCACAGGTCCAGACCTGATGCTTTTTTTCCCATCCTACCCAGTTATGTGGCTATCTTTCTTGCAGCCTTGGTTGTACAGGAATTCTGCCAGTTTCCAGTTAGTTTTCCATGAGAATTGTTCCACATGTAGATGTATTTTTGATGTGCTGGTTGGGGGAGGTGAGCTCCACATCCTCTTACTCCACCATCTTGATCCCCCTCTCACCAAAGTCTTTACTCTTGACCTTAACAAATTTAGTGAAACGCTATCCTAGGACTTAATTCACCCCACTTCATTGCCAGTCACATTTTATCTTGTTGGCATCCTGCATATAACTGTATTTAATCATGTATGAACTTTCATCCTCAGAGGTTGGGATATGTATTATGAACTCAAGTATCAGTCTGAGAGGAACATGGTTTAAGAAAACCATAATAGATGGAAGCAAAAAAAAAAGTAGTGGCAGATGTTACCTCCATCCAGGGCTGGTACAGTGACTCTTAAAATTCTGCCATATGGTGAGACTCCTTCCACCCTCTTTGTTCAATTTTCCTTCCTTCCTTCCCCATATACTCAGCTGCTATAGTAAGTCTCTAGCCTTATATCTCTGTTACTTACCATTTCAAAACTATTCCTTTCTCAGTAGTGTCTTATTTAATAAAATAGCATGATATAGAACTCAAGGCAACTCTGGCATAATTGGACATTCTCAGGTAACCTGTTTTTTCCGTGAGGCTAATTTCAGGATGTTCTACTATCAAGCAACTACAAGATTAATTAGGCAAACAGTTACCAACCTATACCCACCTCTGAAAGCACTGAAGTATAATCTGGATTTTATGGAAGGTGATATTAGAAGACTAGGAGGAAGTTAACCTGAACTAGTAATAGCAAAATTCCTTGTCTTCCCCAATCAACTCCCCTCTCAATATTCCTCCTCCAGTGACATCCTCACCTCCTCTTCTTTCTCCCCCACAATCACTCTCTGCCCAGTCACTCTACACAGCTCCACTCATCAAAGTCCCTTTGCATTGCTCAAATGTCTGCCCCAGTAGTACAAACCCAAACCATCTTACTGTTCCTCATATTTCTGCCCCACCCCAGAGGGCTTCATTCATCTCAACATAGAATTTTAATGATCAGATCCAATATCATATTTCACTTTATAATAGCAAGAGGGAATCCATTCTTTTAAGACTGCTTCTGATTTATGATGTGAATTTCAAGCAATCAATGTTGATTTTTGCATCTATAAACTAAGAATGTAAATTCTGGTAATTTCCAGTGGCTCAACAGATATCACCAGCTCAAGGTTTTGTGTTCCCAAGGCTGGAGTTGCCCCTGGAGGGAAATAGAGTATGCAAAATGACAGCTGATGATCCAGATTAACACTGCAGATGTTCATGACTCTTCGTGGGACATTTTTCAAAAATTAAATGCCTTTTGTTTCCTATATTTATATGCAAACAGATTTCGCAACACTCAGAATTCTGGCTTCTCTTTAAAAACTGGGAAAACACTGGTACACATTCCACACATCAGTACTCACCAGGGTTTGAGAAGGAGCTGCCGTCTTTCTCGTGGGTACCTGACCTCCCGTCCTCACTCCTTACTGTTTTTCGCCTGGTCCTCTTCACTTGCTTTTCTTGCCAGGCTAGCTCCTATAGCCATTTACGTTTACAACCCTGGCTTAGAAGTAGAGGTTTATATCAGATTATCATAAACATTAGAGAACTACTTACCATTAGATTATAAAGACTCCAGCAAGGGGTATTTGTGAGAGAACTCTGTATATGTACACAGAAACAGAGACATGTGCCCATGAAAATTTAAGCCAAATGATACATGATATAAAAATATGTTAATATACTCTGAAGCAATGGTACATTTTCCACCTTAAGTTGAATGATATTTTTGCTTTAACTAAAAGCATTATGTGAAGTAATAAAAGACTAATAAATTTAAAATTTGTTTGGGGAGAACATTAATGAACTCCATAAAATGTAAAATAATACAAAGGACTCTGAATATTTTAGAAGTTTTATTTAACAGAAGATACACTTATTTTTCCTCAAGTTCAAAATAGTTCTACTAATTAACATTTTTAATCAGAAAGGATTATTTAGAGGGTTACAATAAAAAGATTAAATTATTAGGCCTACAGATCTCTGTTACTGCACTTCATGGATGTTCTCATAATAAAATATAATAGTTTAAAAAACGAATTAATTCCATGCTTCCCCTTCAAGAGATAGACTTGTGTAGTTACTATAGCAACTACATACAATCCCAACTATTAAATTTCTTATTATAGGAAAATAAATCAACAATGACTTAGGTTACTTATGATAACATATGGCTTTGGAAGATACCTATTTATTTACCCAATATTATTACGAAAACTGCTTTACTATAAAAAATCAAAGGCAAATACTTTCTTAAAAATGAGTACGTAAGAAGTGAAGAAAGTGCTAGCAAAATCAGCCAGATTGCCCTCACGCATGGCTCCACCATGTGTCTAGACTAATTACATGTACAATATAACCCACTCTGGCCAGTCATGCCTGCTGTAATAGTGCATGTTATGTTCCTAAAGCGTACCACTAACCTTTGCAATTTCCTTTAAAATTAAAACAGCAGTTAACTTTCTTTCAGTTCAACAAAAGGTTTATGCCCTGGATTTTTCAGAACTGGATTAGCATACTAAAACGTAAATCAATGAGGACTTTTTCCAAGAAAAGCTGTCCAGTGAAATGTTATTTATCATTTGGGGTTTATCTAAACAATTGCTTGATCTACATTACAACCAGTAACAGGTTTGACTCTTGTGGCTTTTTGTTTTGCTTCTTTAATTTTTGTCTCACGGATTCAAATGCTTCGTTTTACAAATGAGCAAACAGTATTAAGGGTAGTTATAAGGCAGGAGCAAAAAACACAAGCCTAGGTCTAGGCAATAACAACATTCTCATCTCTTCAAATCAATTTCATTCAGTTCTAATGGCTTCTGATTACACAGGCTGAGATCTCAGTATCCCACATAGGCTTGTCTTGGTTTTGAAAGAGAATTGTATGATTGAAAAATACTTTCCATTTTGTATTCCAGCCTTATTCACTTTATTATCCAGAATATGTTGCAGTCTTTTCATAAGAAAAAACAAACAAAAAACTCGGTCCAAATACTGCTTGTAATACCCTCATCTCCTTTTTCCCTTCAATCGGGGAATCAAAAAAGAAATAAAATTATTTGTCTTTTTGTTTGTTTGTTTGTAGCCAAAGGACTGAAATAAAAATGAAGCTGCGTGATAACTGCTAGCCAAAAGGGTTGTTTTTATATTTCACATTGAAAATGGGTCTCATGCTTTACATTTAAAAAGAACATGTTATATTTTTATCTCAGTCCTCTTGTTCCACTCACTGAATGACAGCATCAAAAATTTGGCTCAATGTGTCAAAAAATTTACTTTTATTTCAACCTAAAACTAGTAAAGTGTAAGACATAAAGGTAAAGCACCAGAATGCTTCGTAGTTCTCTGAATTTTCACATCTGAAAAAGCCATGGCTATTTGTATTATTTTTTTAATATAGATGAGGTAAGGTACTGAAGGAAATCAGAATGTGTCACCCCAAAATATGCTACTTTGGAACACTGATTATTTTGAATTAAAAGCACTTTTGAAACAGCAGGTTCAGGAAGTTCACTCTGACCCTCATTTTTCTTCCTAAAATCAGGAAATAATATTCCCATATATTATCTGGGAAAGGCACCCTCCCTGTACCAGGAGAAAAGAAGACATTCTTACTAGCCCAGAGATAGCACTGGAGGAATCTGCAGACAAACATTACTCCATTAGTTTCCTCCCATATTTTTGCCCAAAAGTTGCCACCCTTGGAAGCCTAAAACTGCTTTCCTTTGTCTTGTCATTTCTTTACAAATTTATCGTTCTTTGTTGAAGATGCTATATAAACTGCAATCTTAAGCACCATTTTGAGTTAATCTCGTTTCGGTTTCTCCCATGGGATGTGTGCTGCAGGGGTTAATGACTTTTTTGTTTGTTTTTTGTTAATTTCTCTTTCTGTTACAGGGATCTCAGAATGGTAGAGGGAAAATTACTTTTTCTCCTGTACAGTATAAAAATAGTTCTATTAGATCCCATTTTAGCCAACTTGTTAGATAGTCCCATTCACTCTGATGCATCTGGATTCCCTTTAAATAGAAACAACACTGTTAGAGATTGAAGAGGCTGACCTAATTGACTCCTATAATGACTGAAGGAAATGACTAATTCAGAACATATTGCAGTTTTTCCATTCATCTCCATTGACTTTGTAGCACCTCAATTTCTGCCCTGCCCCAGCCCCACCCAGTCTCTTATTTTTCCGTCATCTTTTCTCTCACTGAACCCTCAAAGGAAGAAATTCGAAATAATCCTTAGCAACTAATCTGGACACATTTCAACAATGGCTTCTGCCACATTAAATATAGTTCTACACCCGAGAAAGTCAACCATAACCACATCTAATTTGCAGATTAGGTAGGAGTGGACAAGCATTGTGTTCACATCTCCATACTGGATTTTCACTTTATTGAATGTGTCGTCACAAGATCAGTCAAGCAGTGTTTAGCTGGACCTTTGCCTCATATACAAGCCTGATCCACTCAGGGCAGCTTCTAATGAATAGTAATACTAAAAACAATAGCAACACTTTGCCTCCTTTTTCACAGTGTTCAAACCATTTCTTTAAATATAGTCAGTGTCTCTCCCTGTTTTCCAATAGATACTGAATGCTTACAGATGTGTAATTACTTTCGTAGGCAGCAAATATTACTCAGTGCATGATTGCTGAAGTGGCATACCTCCTGGCATATGTTTTACCAAGGGCTGGCATAAGCCGTGAGTAGTAGAGAATCTGATCAGCTTGTTTAACAAGGTAACCTTATGTTAAATTTTAGCATATAATTTTCCAGGTGGTAATATTCTTTCTCTGAATGGTTGGTTGACTTGCTGTAGGTATAACTATTTTTAGACAAAGCTCACCCATGATCTAACAGATTTTCCCTGCCAAAGACTAAATTCCCACCCTTCACTTGAAGATTATGGTTTTTCAAAGGGGGCAAATATCTACATTTGTTTAGATTAGTCTATTCTATTTCCATCCCCTTACTTTCAGTCTGTATGTGTCTCTAGGTCTGAAGTGGGTCTCTTGTAGACAGCAAATATATGGGTCTTGTTTTTGTATCCGTTCAGCCAATCTGTGTCTTTTGGTGGGAGCATTTAGTCCATTTACATTTAAGGTAATTATCGGTATGTATGTTCCTATTCCCATTTTCTTAATTGTTTTGGGTTCGTTATTGTAGGTCTTTTCCTTCTCTTGTGTTTCTTGCCTAGAGAAGTCCCTTTAGCAGTTGTTGTAGAGCTGGTTTGGTGGTGCTGAACTCTCTCAGCTTTTGCTTGTCTGTAAAGGTTTTAATTTCTCCATCAAATCTGAATGAGATCCTCGCTGAGTAGAGTAATCTTGGTTGCAGGTTTTTCTCCTTCATCACTTTAAATATGTCCTGCCAGTCCCTTCTGGCTTGCAGAGTTTCTGCTGAAAGATCAGCTGTTAACCTTATGGGGATTCCCTTGTGTGTTATTTGTTGTTTTTCCCTTGCTGCTTTTAATATGTTTTCTTTGTATTTAATTTTTGACAGTTTGATTAATATGTGTCTTGGCGTGTTTGTCCTTGGATTTATCCTGTATGGGACTCTCTGTGCTTACTGTACTTGATTAACTATTTCCTTTCCCATATTAGGGATGTTTTCAACTATAATCTCTTCAAATATTTTCTCAGTCCCTTTCTTTTTCTCTTCTTCTGGAACCCCTATAATTCGAATGTTTGTGTGTTTAATGTTGTCCCAGAGGTCTCTGAGACTGTCCTCAGTTCTTTTCATTCTTTTTTCTTTATTCTGCTCTGCAGTAGTTATTTCCACTATTTTATCTTCCAGGTTACTTACCGTTCTTCTATCTCAGTTATTGTGCTGTTGATCCCATCTAGAGTATTTTTCATTTCATTTATTGTGTTGTTCATCGTTGTTTGTTTCATCTTTAGTTCTTCTAGGTCCTTGTTAAATGTTTCTTGCATTTTGTCTATGTTATTTCCAAGATTTTGGATCATCTTTACTATCATTATTCTGAATTCTTTTTCAGGTAGACTGCCGATTTCCTCTTCATTTGTTAGGTCTGGTGGGTTTTTATCTTGCTCCTTCATCTGCTGTGTGTTTTTCTGTCTTCTCATTTTGCTTATCTTACTGTGTTTGGGGTCTCCTTTTTGCAGGCTGCAGGTTCGTAGTTCCCGTTGTTTTTGGTGTCTGTCCCCTGTGGCTAAGGTTGGTTCAGTGGGTTGTGTAGGCTTCCTGGTGGAGGGGACTAGTGCCTGTGTTCTGGTGGATGAGGCTGGATCTTGTCTTTCTGGTGGGCAGGTCCACGTCTGGTGGTGTGTTGTGGGGTGTCTGTGGACTTATTATGATTTTAGGCAGCCTCTCTGCTAATGGGTGGGGTTGTGTTCCTGTCTTGCTAGTTGTTTGGCATAGGATGTTCAGCACTGTAGCTTGCTGGTCATTGAGTGAAGCTGGGTGCTGGTGTTGAGATGGAGATCTCTGGGAGATTTTCACCGTTTGATATTATGTAGAGCTGGGAGGTCTCCTGTGGACCAGTGTCCTGAAGTTGGCTCTCCCACGTCAGAGGCACAGCACTGTCTCCTGGCTGCAGCACCAAGAGCCTTTCATCCACATGGCTCTGACATGTTAACCTTCAAATGGAAGAATCCTTTCTTTGTGTGAATAAAGGTGGCCTTCGAGGTCCAGGTTTCAGGGAACTGGCACAAGGTGGCCATCCCTGGTTTCACATCAACATGATCTCAGGCACAAACCTCCTTCTTTTTCCATTTTGTCTTTAAGTTACTTGTTGAAACAACCGGCCCGCCGTCCCCACGACTGTCGCGGCTTCGGCCGCCAGGGCCCCTCCAGAGCTGGCAGCCTCAGTGAGGCTGCCCTCCCCTTGGGCTCTGGGGCAGTTCCGTGACGGCGGAGGGAAGAGACCCTGAGCCGGGAGTTAGATTAGTCTATTCTAGATAGACAGAGCTATGTGGATTTCCAAAGCACCCTTCAAGAGGTGATAAATTATATTAATTTATGCCCCCAGTCTATGAGCTGACTTCATGTAGTGACATAGGAATCATACCAAATACATTTTTACTCGGATTTTTTTTTAATGGTTATTGTGTGTTTCAAAATTTCCATGCTGTGTTCCATTCATCAACTGTGCATCCTCAAATTAGATATGGCCCCTCCCAGAGCAACTGCCTTGCATTACTGTTGTCTAAAGCTATAAACATGGTCATCATCTTTCTGATTTTGGGTGGACTTGGAGAAAAGCATGCCCAAAGAGCCTGGGACACGTATCCCTCTTCTTCAGGATAAAACAAAAACAGAAAGTGAAATGGCATGTCCAAGTTGGAATATTTAAGTTTTTGTTTGTTTCCCATCACAGAGAATGCTAATTTTTTTTGCCACTTCTATGTCACAGTTTCAGAAATTCATTTTTTGATATTAAATCTTTTTATTCTAGTTAATAAAAAATAAATCACAATAAAATGTGTATATGGAATAGCTATTCATCTAAATTATATAGGTTTTAAAAAATGTTTTCATTTATTCTCTTCAGTTGTTAAATAAGACCTGATTTGATATTACTTTTTCATAATTCCTGAGTGATATTGGATACATAATCACTTCATTTTGATGCATATATATGCAGGAAAAAAGTAATGTCTTCCACAGAGTAAAACTTGTATTTTTAAGGTATTTTGCAGAATTGTGCTCCCTAAAATCTTTGTTCCTAATCAGACACTTCAAACCACATCTCTCATCCATCATCTCTCTCTTCCTCCCTCCCCCACTCCTCTCTCTTGCTCATGCACCCATATTACTTCACTGTATAGTCTTTAGAAAAGCTATAATGTAAAACACTGTCTTCCATATGGGGGAGCATAAATAATCTATGGTTTTAAATATAGTGGCTGTCTTATGACTACATTTTTATAACAAAAAGTCGACTGAATCAAGTACTGTGACATAGAATGACCTTCTCTTTCAATCTGCAACAAATATTATTAAGAAGGTTTTTTTTTCTAATAGTTATTGCAAATGGAATTACTTGTAGCTGATTATTTAACGGTTGTGTGAAAGGCTGTGTGATGTCACAAAAGAAATACTAAACTGAATTTTAGACCTTGAATTAGTGATGTCAGATTTCTGATAAATAGGATTAAAAATCAGTTAAATCTAAAGTTGTCTAGATTACTAAGACACTGATAACAGTTGAAAATAATAATTTTGGTCCTATTTTTTCTCTTTTTAAAACTCAGTAACTCACAAGTTAATTTACTTATCTCAAACTTTTGTATTTAAAAAAGAAGCACTTGAATTTATGCAATAATTCTTTTCTTTCTTCAGTTATCTTTTATTACACTTTTATCAAAGTTAAATTTTTTGCATTGATTGGTTTGAACATTTTCATTAGCATTCAATATTTCAAAAGATTACACTGACCAAAAAAAAAAAGCCCTATGTGTCAGATATCCAGAAACATCTTTGAATGGTAACAATATGAACAGATGAGAAAACTTGCAGACAGTTATCCAAATATACCAACTTCCAGCTGTGCAATGGCAATGCAATCGTCTGCCAGAAGTTAGTTTGCTATTTCTGTAGAAACAACCTGGTGATCACTGTCCTTATAGGAGATCTTATAGGACACTCTGCTGCACATATACAGTTGCATAATACATTGACCTGGAATGTACTTTAAACACAAGAAGCAGCTGGTTACTTTTCTTTAAAGGAAAATGAGAGAAAGACAGGAAAGGTAAGACTTTCAAAAGTAACTATTAACACATTAACTGCATTATTTTCATCCTTCATAAAATTTTATCCATTGAAAACTGAACATTTACTTTTGGAAACATATTTTAAGGAGTTCAGAGATCTTTTGGAAGTTTGTCTAGGAATAGTCCAATTCACAGGGTAAGAAAAAATGCCACAGAATAAATGTGATTACTATTCCTGAGGCAGATGAATGGCTACAGTTTCAGAATCTTATCAGTCCCTGAACTTGAACCTCAAGCCTGTAATTCCAGAAACGATAAGTGCATAGTGCTGGGAATGCATCTTCCTTAGATCCTTTAGAGTTTGTTTTTCATCCTTGGCCCTGCTAATATTTGGGACTGTTCTGTGCATTGTAGTATGTTCAGCAGCATCCCTGGCCATCTACCCACTAGATGCCAGTGGCACTTCCCATCCACATTTGTGCCAACCAACAGTGTCTCCAGATATTGCCGACGTCCTCTGGCAGAGAAGGGCGAATCTGCCCCCAGTTGAGAACGCCTGAGCTAAAAGGGGAAAAAGTAATAGCCATTAAAAAATAAAACCTAGAAATTATAGTTATAATACTGCCTTAATTCAGGTTCTTCTAGAAGACAACCCTAATGCAAGTATTTGATGTCATATAGTTTATTTGGGAGGTAGTCCCAGAAAGTACCAGAAGAGGAGGAGGAAACTGAGCCAGTGAAGGGAAGAAGCCAGTAGAGGTTAGTTAATGAACAGATTTCTGCCATATGCCACTGGGGCTTAATCCTACCAGGACCCCTGGGGGACTGTGAAGAACATGCCTTAGTTTTGTCCCCCTAAAAGTGAGGGACCTGAGGTATTTATTCACCAACTTCCCTCCCTAGTTGCTTGCAGCTACTCCTGAGGTCATTGATTCTCTGGCCCTTAATGCCTGCCTTATGGAGGGTCTGGGCATCCCCTGTGGCCAGAGGAAGCCCCCAGGGAGAGTGACAGGTGTTTGTAGCAGGAAGCTTTTGGTTTCTACAGCATTGGTTCTCAAAGTGTGGTTCTGGGCTGTGAGCATCAGCATCACCTGAGCACTTACTAGGAATGCAAATTCTCAAGCAGCACCCAAGATGCTGAACAGGAACACTGGAGCTGAGACCCAGCAATCTGTGTTTTACCAAGCCCTCCAAGTGACTCTCATGCCACTCGAGTGTGTGAGCCACTGGTCTAGGCAGGAGTTCTCAACCAGGGGCAGTTTTGTTCCCCAGGGGTCATTTGTCAACATCTGCAGACATTATTGGTTGTCATAACTTGGAGAAGGAGAGTACTACTGGCTGGTGGATAAGGCTAGGAATTCTGTGAAACACCCTACGTAGAAGAGGACAGCCCCATGATAAAGACTTAAATTGCTTAAAATGCCAACAGCACCAAGGCTGAAAAATCTTGGTTTAGGTGAATGAGGAGTGATGAAGAAATAAGGGCAGGGCATCAACAGTAGCTCCCATATTACGAGCTTCACTTTTTTGTGTTTGTTTAATTTTCTTCCAAGAGCTGTTATGGTTTCAATATTGCAAACATCAAAAACAGCCAATTAATCCATCCATATTTCATGTACACACTGCTGTTTGCCTTATGTCTTTTCACTCTGGTAAGACACTTCGACTCAGTAAGCTTCCTTTTCACTGCTCTTCGACTAGTCTCCTTGGAATGTCCTTTTCTCTTGAGGGAGACATTATGCTCTTGCAGAAATCCCTTATCTTTCTTTGCTGTATATAGCTAAAATTGCTGTCACCATCCCATTGTCTCCTGTCATGTTTTATCTAGCGATTTCTAACCTAAGGGCTCCCTTCAGGAATGCGGGTTCCCCTCCCTGTGAGTGGGATTCTGTCTAATCATCAATCTGCTCAGTTCCCAGCTCCTATAAACTTCAGAAAAGGTGTAAGCGTTAATAGCTCCTCTCTGATTTTAGTTCCTCAGTTTCAGGTGAATAAAGCTGCCATTGAAATTCTCTGATATCATTCAACATTATAACAAGGCACCTTGAATACACACATAGTAACTAATGTGCCTTGGAATTCACTTCAGGGTAGCATATTCATTTAGAATATATAGACCCACACATGGTGGATGTGCTGTTCTCACTGCTGCTGTAAACGCCAACAGTCAGCAATCATTCTGTTTCAAGCAGGGTATGCTAAGTACTTTGCAAACTGTGACAGACAGAATTTTAACTCCCATGACTTTGCCCTCTGGTGTTACCTTCATGAATATGTTACATGCATAATATAGTTGGCAGATGCGATGAAGGCTACTGATGAGTTGACCTTAAAATAGCCATGGTAGCCTGGATGCCCAGGTGAACTCAGTATCATCACATGAGCTCTAACAGGTAGAACTAGAAGGGAAGTCAGAGAGATGTTGAACACAAGAAGGGTTCTTTGTGCTGTTTCTGGCTTTCAAGATGAACGGGGCACAAGCCAGGGAATGAACGTGTCCTTTAGAAGTTGAGAATGTTTCCCGGCTCACAGCCAGTAAGGAAATGAGGACCCTAGTCCTACAACTACATGGATCCAAATTCCTGTAACAACTTGAATAAGCCTGGAAACAGATTCTCCCCAGACCCTCCAGATGAGAGCACAGGCCAGCCAAGACATGACACCTTAATTTCAGCCTCATGAGACCCTAAACAGATCACCCTACTGAGCCTGCCTGATCTTCTGACCTACAGAACTGTGGGGTAACAAAATGCGTGTTAAGATACCAAGTTTGTGATAATTTATTATGCAACAATTGGAAGCTGATGCACAAACAATATTTCCCTTTATGCTCATGGCAACACTCAAGGGAAGGCTTTCTACCTCCATAATTGAGAAAACGGAGGCTTAGAAATACTGAGTATCTTCATCGAGGTTTCAAAGTTGATACGTTAGAGAGTTGGGGACAGAATTTAGATATTTGCCACCAAAGACCATAGCCTTACCTCCTATTTAATGCTGCCTTCAAAAGGCACGCTGTCAGAAGTCTAGAGCAAGTTGTCTTAATTTATTGGTTTATTTGGTGGTATTTCCTAATGGATATGAACAATTGAGTCATTCACACTAAGATTAGATAGGTCTAGTTAGGAAAAAATAATCCATAAATCACACAGGCATTAGAATAAATGACTTCCCAGGTTTTTGGCTGCTAAATGCTATCTAAAACTGACTTGGAGAATGTGATAAGATAAAGCTTGCAATACGGTTGAAATAAGCATAAACAGAACACTATGCTCCAGTTAAAACAATTCATTTCACTAAGTACAAGGTAAGAGTATTGATGCTATAGTAGCCTTTATGGATATGTGGTCTTCTTTCATTCTTTCCCTAAATTCTTTCAAATCTAATACTAGATTAATTCTTTTGAAAGCAGCTGATTCTCTTAAGTCAACATTAAAGACCTCCCCACAAAGACATTTTAAAAACTGGAAAATTTGTCATAACATTATGCAATGTTGAAAGACCTTTTCTTCGTTCTTCAGGTTCTTATTTAATGATGCACAGCAGGTATCATAAGGCCTTTTATATAAATACAGTTGTACTTAATTCAGCGAGAGAAACGTGAAAGTGAACGCATTAAGTGCTACACATTTTTATTTCACGTGTAATGCCTAGAGAAAAGGAAAGGCTACCAGAAGAGGTTAAAAAAATGAAGATGAATACATAAAATATGTTCAAGACAGAATAACAATCTGGGACAAGCTGCTGCTGAACAAACATTTATTATTACCATCCATCTGAGGTTTCATAGAAAATAGACACCAAGCAGGAAATGCATGTCTGATAATCAAATATGCAAAGCTCCTGACTCCTGACGATAATCGTTTCCCAGAGAAACACTTGAACCTATTTAAGTAACATATAAATAACTCAAAGCTTGTGTTGGGATAAAAGGAACAGAGCTCAAATCTGTACACAAGCAGACCAAGAAATAAATTCCACATTATTTTGGCAGGGATACCCCCTAGAACTTCAGGATCTCTCTAGTTTGTCCTAAGCTTAAAGGTTTGAAAGTATTTTTCTGGTGAGCTGAATGGTTGGGAGATCTGACCCTTTCTCACAGTCTATCCTACTACCCCCTTGATCTGAGCCATCTTCATCTCCCAACTGGATTACTTCAGAGCCTGCACATGAGTCTCTTGCTTCCACAGTTGACTTTTCTGTAAACTGGCTGCAACATACTAGCCAGAGCAATCCATTTAAAATGAAAGTAAGTCGGGCCATTCCTCCTCTTAAAACCATCCACTGGATCCCCATTTCATTCAGAATCAAGGTCTAGGTCTTCAAACACGCACAGTCTGTCCCACCTCCTACACCCCTTGCCTCCTTGACCTCAGTCCTTACTGCTCTCTTTAATCTCACTCTGTTCCACACACCTCGGTCTCTTTGCTGTTCTTCAAACAAGTCAGGCAAGCTTCCACATTAAGGTCTTTGGTACTTCCTGTGCAACTCTTCCTCTCCCTGCATGATTCTTTGTTCAAATGTTCAAATTTCTTAAAGCAACCTGCCCTCCCACTCATATTGACAAAAACAGCCTACTACATTACACCTGATTCCTCTTATGCTGCTTTAGTTCTTATTTTGCCTCATACTACTCACCAACTTCTACCACACCGTATAATTCACTTAGGTTTATTGTTCATTATCTCATTTCTTCCACTAGAATTGAAAGTCTAAGAGGACAGAGTCTTTGCAGATGTGTAGAAGAGTAGTCTCCAAGAGAAATATGAGAGCCACATATATAATTTAAAGTTTTCTGGAAGCTTCATTAAAACAGTAGAAGGCAACAGGTGAAATAAATGTAAAATGTATTCATTACATGTAAAAATCTAATGTATCTGCAAAATATATAATTTCTATATATGGCCCTGGCCACATTTCAAGTGATCAACAGCCACACATGGCTATTGATACTGGCATTGGATAGCCCAAATCCGGAAAAATCCCGACACACAGTTACTTCTGAATATGTTGGAAAAAAATGAGTAAATGAGGTTCTGAGTGTCCCCTCTGAAGTTACCTGCACTGTGGCAATTGATCACTGTTCTGTCCTTGTCATGGTCCACATCTCAGTGTGACAGGCTCAGCACTCTCTCCTGTAGCCCATCACTGGTCACACTGTGCTTAGTAAGCCACTGCAAGAGGTTTCCCTTCTAAGTCCCACGAATGACTAAATTCTCTAACTTTATTTTCTAAGATATATCAGCAGCAGTTGCTATCTGTGCCCTACTCATATTTTGACCCTTTTCACCTAGAAGAACCTGTTTTCTTCTAACTGTAAGTTCCTACTCTTCTTTCCCTGAGAATATTTTCTTTCCACTGGACTACATTTTGCTACATACACCATAGGCTGAAAATTGACCCCCACTGGGAGCGTCCTCAACCAGTGACTCATGAGATCTGGTATACATACGCATGAGTGTTGGTGGATAAATCCTTGCCCATTGGGTGGGATAACTCAGAGCTGTGTGTTTCATCCTGTCTCAGAATTTCCACAGAAGCATCAAGTTCCATTTACTCATGTGGTAGATGATTTGAAATGCAACATTTATTGGCTGCCTTTCCTTCCCTTTCATACTTCTCCACTCTTTCAGCATTTCCTCAAATCATCTCCCAGGAGTTCAGTTGCATTCAAATCCTTGTCTTACATTCTACTCTGAGGGAATCCAATCTAAGACATACCCTCTGAAAAAGGTCTCCATGAAACTGATACAAATGAAAATTATTTTAGTGGCCTAGAAATATACATTGAAGTCAAGGAATAAACTTAAGAATGTGATGAAATCTGTATTTGGTAAACTGATCATGTCTTTTGAATAAGAATAACAAGTACAATAGAAGAAATTATTGTAAGGTACTTGTAGAGAGAGGATTTTGAACTCCATTCAGTGAATATATATAATAAATTCATTGTCAGTGTTAGTTAAAATAGGCAAAGTTGGGAGATTATAAATTGGTACAGCCACTATGGAAAACAGTATGCAGTTTCCTCAAAAAATTAAAACTAGAACTATCATAAAGTAATTCCACTTCCAGGAATATATATCCAAAGGAAACAAAAATACTAACTTGAAAAGGTATCTGCACCTCCATGTCTATAGCAGCATTATTTACAATAGCCAAGGCATGGAAATAAACTAAGTTTTGTCCATCAGTGAATGACTGGTTAAAGACCTTGTGGTGTGTGTGTAAGTATGTGTGTGTGTGTGTGTATACATATATATATATATAATTCAGCCATAAAAAATGAGGAACCCATACCACTTTCAACAACATGGATGGATGGTCCTTAAAGGCATTATGATAAGTTAAATAAGTCAGAAAGAGAAAGGCAAATACTGCATGATCTCACTTATATGTGGAATCTAAAATACTTTAAAAAAAACCCCACCAAACTCAGAAAAAGAGATCACATTTTTGATTATCAGAAAGGCAGCATGGGGTTAGGGGAAATTGGAGGAAGATGGTCAAAAGGTACAAACTTCCAGTTTTCAGATAAATAAGTACTAGGGATATAAGGTACAACGTGATGACTGTAATTAACACTACTCTATGATATTTAGGGAAGTTGTTAAGAGAGTAGATCCTAAGATTTCTCATCACAAGCAGAATGCTTTTTGTATCTATATGAGAAGGTGGATGTTAGCTGAACCTATGGGGAATCATTTACCAATATATGTAAATCAAGCCATCATGCCATACACCTTAATCTTATAGTGATGTATATCAATTATTTCTCAATAACAGTGGAAAAAATAAAAAGAAGCAAAGACAGACAGTTTCCAATTCAACAGTACCTACTCAGTGTAGATTATGGGCACAGCACAAGGATAAGTGATGAAATGTAAAACATTAAGTGCTATTCAATTTAACTGTGGTTATTATAATCATTGTTATAAAAATAAAAGCAGATAACATTTGTTCAGTTCCTAAGATATATAAAGGATTTTACATATTTTATCTCATTTCAACTTCCCAATAAACATATGGACAGAGAATTCCATCTCCAGTTATTAAAAGTGGACACTGAGGTTCAGAAATATGAACACATGCAAATCTAGAGAACAGATAACTGGTAGAGTCAGGAAATATATCCAGATATATCTGACTTTGCTGTATTTTGGTAACTTAGCATCCATTTTGCCTTCTGCTCACAGTCACTTGGCAGTCCACCTCTCCTCCACTCATCATCTGTACAGCAGGTGTGGGGCCTTCATGGGGAGAGCATGCGGTACAGTGTCAGCCTGTGATGGCTCATGATAGACTGGAATCAACAAGGTGCCATAGCACATGTGCTAGGACACCTGGGAAAGGAACTCACATCTTTCCTGGATTTAAATCTGAGTTAAAGATAAGTTTTGCAAGTGCTAACATCATATGCAAACACAAGAACAGCTAGATGCAGACAAGATGGATGAAGAAACTGGTTCCTGTGGGGACATCTCTTGAGCCTCTTCCTGAATTGAGTGTAACACCACTGCTACTCCCATAGGATAACAGCTGCATGAGACAGTTAATTCCATTATCAGTTAATCCAGTTTTTGTTTGACTTTTCTGTTTCTTACAACTGAAGAGAAAAGGACTAATACAGAGGCCTAAATTCTCTCTCGCAGTCACAGGCTTTGTCTTCTAGAACTGTGTGACCTCTTTCAAACACGCAGGGTACAACATTCTGGGGTCATTTTGTAAGGATGTTATTACATTTACTTTTCTTTCTTTTTTTTTTTTTAACATCTTTATTGGAGTATAATTGCTTTACAGTGTTGTGTTAGTTTCTGCTTTATAACAAAGTGAATCAGCTATACATATACATACATCCCCATATCTCCTACATTTACTTTTCTTTCTTTTAACACTACACATAATTTTCCCTTTATGGAAATCTATACATTCATGATTTTTCATTCTATATATTCAGAGATCTTTTTAACAGACAATGCAAATTTGTTTTCCATTCTACCAGAGTAGGTTTTATTGAAAAGGATATATACTCTTCCAATTATTATGCTTTCACCCTTGCCTTCATACAGCCTGTTCTCAACATAACAACCAGAGTGATTTTGTTTTGGAAAAACGGCAACAAAATGATACCACTACACACCCACTAGGATGGCTATAATAAAAACATAGACAGTAACAAGTGTTGGTGAGGATGGGAGAAATTAGAACCCCCATACAGTAATGGTGGGAATGTAAAATGATGCAGATGCAGGGTGGTGGTTCTTCAGAAATTTAAATATGGAGTTACCATGTGACCCAACAATTCTACTCCTACATGTATACTCAAAAGAACTGAAAAAAAGGTACTCAAACAAATACTTGTCCATGAAGGAGGAAACAGCTGATGAATGGATCACCTGATGACTGGATAAACAAAATGCAGACTACACATATCGTGGAATATTATTCAGCCATAAAAGAAATGAATCACTAATGTACACTACAAAGTGGATGAACCTTGAAAACATTATGCTAAGTGAAAGAAGCCATACACAAAAAGTCATATATTGTGTGATTCTACTGATATAAAATCTCTAGAACAGGTAAATCCATAGACACAGAAAGCAGACTGGTGTTTTCCATGCCATGGAAGGTTGAGGGATGACTGCTGAATAGGGAAAGGGTTTTCTTTTGGGGTTACAAAATATTTTGGAACTAGATAGAGGTGGCAGTTGTATAGCATTGTGAATGTAGTAAATGCCACTGAACTGTGGACTTTAAGACGGTTATTTTATATTATTTGGATTTTACCATTTTTTCTAAGCGGGGGAAAAATGGCAGTTCAAATCACTCATCTGGTCAAACCCTCTGATAACTTCCCAACCCACTTATGGTAAAACACAGTCATTACCATGCCCTGCAAAGAACCCACACAGTCTGCTCCTCTGTCACTTTTCTCTGGCCCTTGTGTTCTACTTTCTTCCTCTTTCATTTCACACCAGTCTCCTTGCCATTCCTTAAATGCTCAGATATGCCCCCCCACCCCTACTCCCAGGGCTTTTGAACTTGCTGTTCCCTCTTCCTGGAATGCTCTTCCTCCAGATGTCTGCATGACTCACTTCTTCCCCTCTTTCGAAACTCTGCTCAGCTGTTACTTTTAAAGTGAGTTTTGGGGGGTTTTTTTAACCAAAGAGTTTAAATTGTGTACCCTCACTCAGCCGGGGGAGTTATCATCATCCATTACAGTATATATTTTATATTTTATTTAATTCCATTCCGGAATGTAAAGTCCATGAGGACAGGACCTATGCCAGTGGCTGGCACATCGTAGGCACTGTAGTCGTTCTACAAATACTGACTTCCATCTATCTCTGTGCTCCACGAATCACTCTGATTACAACAGTTAGGTGGAGAAAAAGGCAACTGTGTTATTTGCGTGACTCACCACTTGGGGTGAGTGGTTTTGGAACTGGCAGTGAGGGCAGCACCTTCCTGGTCAGGGCTCAGGCAACAGCTGCTTTGGAGGCCCAGTACTATAATGAGTTTTGAGAATCATTCCTAGAAGCTAAGAACAGAGTTTGTTTCTTCAATCTTCCCAAACATTCTATCAGCTATTGAAGCCCCTTAAGGAATCCCTCGGTGCTTAATCTAGTAAGAATGTATGGATTCTGTTTCTTCAAATGAGAACCTTGATTGATATAGTATGATACAGATGAAGAAAATCCAGAAGTTAGTCTGCATTCACTTTAATAAGCTGTACTATTGTTCAGTCAAGCAAATATCTAATATCTCAAGAGTGCTTACTTCTAAATATATACATATACACACGTATATATAATAGGTAAACAAATATATATATTTATATATAATACATACTAATTAGTAACAGCAAACAATAAATTATGTAGATATATATTATACAAATATAGATATAAAATTTGATGCAGAGAATTTCTGCTCCCAGCACCCTTTTTAAAACATGTGCTAAATTTTTAAAACATCTACCCCAAAAGTGAGTAATTTACTTGTTTCTGCTGGATACCAGAATTGATATCCATGAGCAGCACTATTTAGTTAGTTCCAAATGTCATTTTACTCCATTTCTGTACCAATCAACTGTTGTTGCTTAACCAAGAACCATGGGATCTTGTTGGTGACAATAAGCAATTATCACACGTCTCTGGGTCAGCTGGTTGGTGGCCAACTCAGCTAGAGAGAGACGGCCTGAGTGACTCCACAACAAGCTGTAGGTCTGGCTGAGTTTGACTCCTCACTTAGGTCTGCTCCCTGTGAAGGAGCAACCATTTCCCAGCGAAAGATCTTTTCATTTGATTGCAGAAGAGCCAGTGTAAATAAACAAGTCTTCTTAAGGCCTAGGTTCAGAACTGGCCATGGTCACTTTTCCACATTCCACTGGCTAAAGCAAGTCTCATGCAATATAGAAAGGCCAAGAAGTGGAAAGCACACTCCACAGCCTAAAGACTCCATCATACCATCTCTAGCTTTCATATTTGGAGGCTCAGATCAATCAGAAAGCAGGCTCTAATTTTATTATTAGTTCTATTAACATTACTTTTGAATAATTGGGGAGATAAATTTGATAGCTTTGGGTTTAAAAAATTAGCAATCAAAATACACTTAATAATGTAAGAGCTTACTTTTTATAAGTCATTTACATGTACATTATAAGGAAGTTTATGGAAACTCCTGAATACCACCAGGCAGTACATTTCCCTTTTGTTTAACAAAGGAATACCTTTACGGGCACGTAGGTCGAGTCAAATCCTGAGTCTTTCAATTTCAGGAAGGCACAGAAGTTGACCATAAATTTATAAAATATGACATTTTAATCAAGCCCCAAGCTCTTGGCTAATTATATTCTACTGCACTTAAAGGAAAAACAGGAGATGTCAGATTGGTGTAGAAATGAGCACAAAATTGTCCTTAGTACTTCACTAATCATTATGAATACCATGGTATCAAATTACCTAGAAAAGAGACAGTAGTAAATCCTTCATAAAGTCATATTTCCAATTTTCTTTTCAATTTCATTTTGGAGTAAATTTGGATACAGGTTTATTCAAAAGCTGACATTTCCTTTCAGTTCATCTTTTCTGTGCAAAGACATGTAGCATTGGAGACCATTAAGCTACGGAAGCATGAAATCAACTAGAAATTATTATTTTAATTCTAGGCACTTGTGCATAACCAGATGCACACTGTGCCAACTAAACCTTCATCAGGACTCTACCTAGTATTCTACATGTTAATGGGGCTTGAAGTTTGGAATGCAGATGTGTGGGGATGCAACCAAAGAGCTACGCTCCAAATCAAGAGATTAGTTGCCTATCCCCAGAGAATTATCAGCTACTGAACTAAGAACTGAGGCAAAACATATGACACTCCTCTGTGGTCACTTGGCTTTTCTCCTCGGTGATGTAACTGAACTAACCTGACCTGGTTTTCTAAAGACATATTATATGAGATGCTCACAACGCACTGCTGTTCTGTTAAGAGATTTTTCCCCTCCCAAAAAAGCTAGTGGGGGCTTCCCTGGTGGCTCAGTGGTTAAGAATCCGCCTGCCAATGCAGGGGACACGGGTTCGAGCCCTGGTCCGGGAAGATCCCGCTTGCCACGGAGCAACTAAGCCTGTGTGCCACAACTGCTGAGCCTGCACTCTAGAGCCCACGAGCCACAACAACTGAAGCCTGCGCGCCTAGAGCCCATTCTCTGCAACAAGAGAAGCCACCGCAGTGAGAAGCCTGCGCACCGCAACGAAGACCCAACACAGCCAAAAATTAATTAATTAATTAATTTAAAAAAGCTAGTGATATTTACTATATCCAAATATGCAAAGGTAACTGACCAAAGGTTCTAGCCATTCTTTCAGCTCAAGGAAGCAATAACTGAGTTTTTTACATCATTCTGGTCTACATTTTTTCCACAAAGTAATCTCCCTTTCCAATGAACTATTTGCTGATATAAGTTACAATTTAAAGGGAGTGGATAGTAAAGAGCAGAAAAGTTATTATGTATTTTATTACTTTTTTGTCTCCTGGAAAGAGGAGGGTCAGTGTGGACAGCAAGGAGAATTGATAGTAAAGTAAAATCACTGGCACTCACCACAAAGCACCTGTTAAAAGCAGGGCATGTTGGGACAAAGTGAGAGAGTAACACTGACATATATACACTACCAAATGTAAAATAGATAGCTAGTGGGAAGCAGCTGCATAACACAGGGAGATCAGCTCAGGTGCTCTGTGACCACCTAGAGGGGTGGGGTAAGGATGGTGGGAGGGAGATGCAAGAGGGAGGGGATATGGGGATATATGTATGCATATAACTGATTCACTTTGTTATACAGCAGAAACTAACACATCACTGTAAAGCAACTATACTCCAATAAAGATGTTAAAAAATAAAAGCTGGGCATGTTTATCTTCTTTAGACTTGTATTACATTTGAAAATGAAAATATCACAGGACTAGAAAAGGCTTCAGAAGGTACCATGTCCATTCTTACATTCTCAGATCAGACCACAAAGAAACAAGCAAGGGAGTGATTAAGATTTGAATTGCAATTCTGTATTTTTTTTCCTCCTGCAATCTAAGAAGCCCTAGGTTTAAAGAAATCAAATCCTGGTGTTTTGTGTCACTTACTAAACTGAATGTCTTAGAAAATCTGCATTTCTGACATCCTCAGCTTTATATCTAAAATCTGGTCACAAAGAAGATAGATTAAGAATATAAAATTATGAGAGAATTATTTATCCCCCCCTTTTTTTCTTTCCAAGGTAGGGATTCCACTTAACTTCTTTTCTTAGGGATATTAAATGATAGAGAGAGAGGGAGCGGGAGAGGGATAGATATATATATAGAGAGAGAGAGGGAGAGGGATACATATATATATATAGAGAGAGAGAGGGAGAGGGATACATATATATATATATAGAGAGAGAGAGAGAGGGAGAGGGATACATACATATATATATATACACACACACACACACACACACACACAGAGAGAAGAGATAGATAGGAAGGAAGAAAAAAAACTTCTTTTTAAAATATTGCAATCAATACTTTTGAAAAAAAAAAACACTGTTCTTTCTTTAACCAACTGTAGTTCTTTGGATAGGAAATATATGTTCCAAAAAAGAAACTAACCCGAGAAAAATACATTTCCCAGCTCAAGGTTCTTAAAGATTGTGTGAATTTTTCCAAAGGTATCCATCTTGCTAAGACTTTTTTGAATGATTTTATCTAGACAAATAAGAGACTGCAATGTTATGATTTTAGGTCCTCTAGAAAGGATGTTTAATGACCTTCTGCCTCATTTTTCAGCATTTAAAGTATCAGTTCTCAGCAGAATTAAATTAAAATTAGAATCCCATAAATTTTGCCAAGTAACAACAAAAGGATGTGTGACCATCCTGTTAATGATAGCATGCTTTGCTGAGTTACCATCAGAATTGAACTGACTCCTGTGGGATGTGCTACATTGAATTATAAAGGGATTCTAAACCATAAACTTTTCCAAAGTTGTAACACACAGGCAGGACTATGAAAGTATATCTCCCAAGCTACAATTTGGGGAATTAAATCACATAGTTGCAGAATATCATTACAAATGTAATAGAAAAATAAGATTTTACTTTCATATCCTTGAATTTGCTGATTACACTTATTCACTTTTTTTTCTGGAATATGTCAGTTGTGTAGTTTTGTTTGTCTTAAAGTGTGTCAAGCTAGTATTTATTAACTTCTTTTCAGTTTTAGATTTCTGTTGAATTTTTAAAGAAAAATTGTGCTTGTGTTTTTGCCTAAGTGTTCAAATTTATTTATAATACTATTCATTATGTACTAGAAGCTATCTAAATCGTGCTTAAGATTTTCAAATGCCTGATCTAAAATGGAAATTGCATTCAGAGACACAAGAGCGAATTACTGTGTTTTTTTTTTAATAATTTACTAAGCTAAGAAAACCCAACGACCAAAACCCTTGGATACACCCTGTAAACTTGATGTGTCAAATATCAGGGTAGTTTTCTATTTCCATTTGCAAATAAAAGATGTGGATCACAGTTAATCCTTGCTGTAAAGACTGCATCCTTGACTTCATCAGTTATTAAAAAGCTAGGGAGAAAACCAAAGGCAGCAGTGAAAGGGGCTGGAATTATTTGGAAGAGATCTTCCGTGCTGTAATTTTCGGATAAGGACTGAATTATAAATGAACCTGTGAAACTTGGCAAGGTACTGCCTTTAACTTCCATGCTGTGCAGTATGCCTGTGCAGAGGAAAATCCCGTTCAAAGAGATTAGCAGAAGTGATTTGTATGTGATCACAGCAGCTGAGATGATGTGTGACTCTTCCCTAGCTTAAAGTGGATTAGCAAGACTTAAAAGATGGAAAATTGTTTTGTGTGAAGCTCACCATGCTTTTGGAAACATAAATGAAATAGTCTTAGGAACTTAAATCTGATTTCTATTAGTTGGATATGGTGAAAACCCCCCTCTAAAAGTTTAAACAAAAAAAGGATTGCGGCTTGCCTATATTCACATTGGCTAATGATTGTTAAACGTTTGAAAACAATTTCTTGGGATTTTTTTTTAAGGTTTTGGATTCATTTATGTGAATATCACTTTACATGTTCTGGGATATAGTTCTGGGATATAGTTCTGGGATATAGTTACATGTTCTGGGATATAGTTCTGTGAAATAGAACGTTGGGTAAGAAATAAAATAATCAAATTTTGCTCCCAACTAGCCATTGTCTATCTGGATGGCCTTGTGTAAAACACTTACCTTTTCTTAGTTTTTGCATTCTTACCTATAATATGGGAAAATGTATACCCCACAACCCTTAAAATTTTGCAGAGTGTATCAATTATACTGTGCATCTGAAACAGTTTTTAAAGCAATGAAATATTCTTTAAGTTTTAGGTATTACTGTTTTTCATATCTTTGCTTGTAACTATTGACAACTTCTATTATGTTCACATAATAAACCTATGAATCAAAGTATTATTTCTCTGAAAACCTCTATTTCATAACAAAGAGAGGAAGACTGAGGATGAGTTATGTAGGACAAAGCAGATACTGGGGTGGTTGAATATTGTTTTACTCCCCTTCTACCATCAAGATATATCATTCCGTCTCACCAGGTAGTTTAGGTTGCCTGTAAGCTATCAGACCTCACTTCATTTTTCACAAATATAAGAAAATAAAAGTTATAGCACATGTTTAATAGTGACCCATGGACTATATATCTTTTCCAAAGAAACAGTGTCTTAAAAAGGCAAGAGGGCCCACAAAGGGCATATGTCTTTATTTTTATTTGGCCTCCAGATGTCCAGCATTTGGTGTTCTCTTTTTTTGTCAGTCTTTACCAAGAGCAAGATACTTTTCAGCAAACTATCAAAGTTGTTAAGATTATAAATATGAGTCAACCATCTGTTTTTATATCCTCTTTTTCTTCATTGACTTTTGACAGGTGCTTAGAGAAAGAAATATTTCAGAGCCCTGACGTTTTTGTAAAAAATAAAGAGACCTATTGACCAAGTACTACGGCACTCTGGTAAAAGTTTAATCTCAGCTTCTAGAATTTGGAGAATCCAAAAAACAGCACCTGGTCTGTTCAGTGATCACTTTACCAGCCACCGTGTTTCAACATAGAAGGAGAATCCTCAATTAAAAACAAAATCAAATAAAAAAAACAAAACAGAATACACTGAAAAGACAGATGATCGCAAATCACAGCAAAAGTACACGTTACTCAACCACGAACATTCTTCTAAAATTATAAACTTTTTGATCTGATTCAGATTTGTACCTTAGATATCTATACTGGTTATAAAGTGGAAACTATGAAGAATTCATATATTCGAAGTAGAGGAATGGTCCTTGGGAAGCATGGCATAAAATCTAAGCCAGAAAATTATACATACCACATTGATCCTTTTCAGTCACTATCTCAATTAGTGATTTAATCCCAGTAATTTTGTGTCCATTTTTCTGATGACAGACAGATATTTAGGGAGCTTAACAAACAGAAATTTGTTTGACTCTCCAACCAATTTGTTTGACTTTGAAATTTGACTCTCAAAAGTCTGAATCCAAAGACTATTCGGACTCCCATAGAATACACCATGATGAAACAAAGTAGCTGGCCATTTTTACCAATTAAAAAATAGCTTACAATTATCATTAATATTATAAACACATTTATGACATATTAAATGCAAAAATATAAGACCATAACAAAAAAGCAGAATACTATAATGTACACGTGTTATTCCTCAAATATTATAGTACAGTATATTATAGTATATAATATACTATGCATATAGCATAGTATAATCAAGCCTTTGCTGATGCAGCTTCCATCTAGTTGTGGACTTAAAGAAAGCCTATCTAGAATTATTGGATAACTGCTGGAAAGCCTACATCTTCAATGAGAAAAGTCATAACCATCTGAAAGATGAAGCTTTTGTAGTGGATATTTGAGTGAGGTGCAGCAATTCAAATACCTATTGCTAGGCATATCACCCACTAGACCAATGTAACCAGGCCCAATGCCTTTGTTCAAACTGGTGAGAATGAAGCAATCTCTTTTTCAACAGATTTGCACATGAGAGAATGGAAGCCTGTTTTAAATGACCACATGACTCTGATAATGATTTAGCAGATTTGAAATATAAGAAAGAAACCAGGTAATCTTTAGAGCACCTGGTTCTAGCCATGCCTAAAGACAGGAAATCTATTCCTAGGTTTTTGCATTAGATAAGTCAAATAAATTAACTTTTACATTTAAGATAGTCTGAATTGTGAGAGGATCCTTAAGTCCTTCAAAACTTTAAGTTTAAGAATCTCTCATTAATAAGAACTGTTTAACAATGGAATGGATAAATGTAACAAATTGCTATTGGAAGCGAATGCCATAAAATAAATAAATTTGCTCTTGGGAGCAAATCTCAGATGATTTAATGACAAACAATGTAAGACAGCAGGAAGAGCTTAGATGCAATATATTGTCGTGAAAATAGAAGCAAAAGAAAGTACAAAAATATTTTTGAAAGAAAAGCAATGGGTGGGAGGAAAAAAAGATCAAAAATGATTATTTTCCCCCCACATTTAGTATTAAACACTTCATCTTTGTAGCTGAAAAGAATAGAACTAAAAGGGAAAAATACAAGGAGTAAAAACATGATAGCTGCCAGATTAGTGAAACTTCCCATCAAAACGATGACAATGTGTGCCATTCTAATATTATGTAAAAAGTATTAAAATATAATCAACCTGTAAGCTAGCTCCAGATGGAGAGAACAGAACTGAATACACTGTACGATGTTTTCTCCCTTGCTCCCAAGCCCCTTGCACAGTAGTTGTGGGTTCTCAGAATAATACCATTGAGGACACACTGTTGACCAGCAAACGTTAGAGTGAAGCTATCCCATGCCATCATGGTCAAGATGCATTGCAGACTAAATCTAAATCTGGCTGCCAACCCCCACTACACAAGCTTTTCACAAAGGTTAGGAAGCTACAAATTTAGAACTTCCTAAATGTACTCACCTCGAATCATATTTATCTTACGTTGGCACATCCATTCACGGTTTTGGAACTTCACATTTGTCTTCCAGGTTTTATCATGTCATTTGCTAGTCCATTGATGCCCCATGGTAAACCTGAGAAACCCCAAATTCTTGATAGTTGTACACCAGGAAGGGAAACAGTTATTCTTCACTCTTGCCACTCAGTTAAAACCATTATTTACCAAAGGCTAAAACTGAAACTAAAGATCTGAAGTCATGCTCACTAAATGGAAAAAAATAAGTTAATTAGTTGAGGAAAAAAGAAAAATAATTATAAGCAAAAGAAAGGTCTTATCCAGATGGACATTCGAAACCTATCCTGCCTCAAGATAAAAAATGTTTGCACTCTTGAAAATAACTTCTGATATTTATCATTATTACCATATAATGATCACAATAGCTTCATATGAGCTCTGATTACTAGGCACTGCTTTGAGCATTTTACAGATTGTAACCTGTTAAATCCTCACAACAGCCCTATGGGGAAGTACTATGATTATTTCCAGTTTATAAAAGAGGAAACTGAGTTATAAACAGGTTATATGACTTGTTAATGGTCACACAGCTACACTCCTGGTTCTATAGCTGAACAGCTCTACCATTACTTGCAAGTACCAACAAACACTCTTGCAATAGGTCTCTGGGCTCTGTGGATTGAATCCATGTGTTTTATGCAACTAATTCTGTGTTGTATATACCCAGTGACCTTGATGGTACTAACTTGAATATACCCTTTGGGCTTAGAATTGTTTAAAAAAACTAAAAGTTGGAGGCTAGTGGTACCATATATTGAATCCCATCAAGTTAATTTAAATTAGTAGCTGAAACATCATTTATATGCAAAGGTTTTTGTTTATGTTTGTTTTTTCCCTCATTAGCACCAGCCTCATTGAGCTTCTGAATACATCTCATTGTTTTTGCAAATTACAGCCCTTGTCTATTTATGAAATCATTCTCCGTGTTGAAAGAAGATACATTCTCCAAAAAAGTTCATACTCAGAGTAGACTGAATATGTAGATTATGGGCAACTAACAATGACATGTCTGATAACTTATCCAGAATACAGACCTTTATGATGTTTTGAGCTGCCTTTACTTCTATTGGTTAAATTCCATTGTTTATAGAGACATATAAATATGTGTATTTAATGCAAGCAAAGAAACATTGAGTTCCAAGCAAAAGATGCAGATTTTTTAATGATATTTATCAGTAAGCTGATGAGTCATCACTTAAATTTCAGTGTTTTGTGATTGAAACTGAACTGTTCTTTCTCTAAAAGTAGGTAGACAAAACTCATGCCTGCAGAACGTTATTTGTTATAATGCAGGCACTGAATTATCAACTAATCGCATGTATAACTAGTGAGTATGACAATTTTTATTTAGGAATCAACTGGTGCTTGAAAAATGCTTTCTTGTAATCATTCAATTAGCATTTATTGAGTGCCTACTATATGTCTGGTACTCAATCTAGGAGCAGGTGATACAACTGTGAACATAGCAGACACAGCCAAGAGACAAACAAGAAACAAACAGGAGACTAATCCCCAAAAGTAGAGATTGTGTTAAACGTTAAGAAGATGTACTGGGTTGACTAGTGTCCCCCAAAATTCATGTTTGCTGAGAACCCCTGAATGGGTTCTCATTCTAATCAAGCTGCATCTAATTCAATCATACTGAATCAGGGTGGGCCCCAAATCCAATACTACTGTTGCTTTTATAAAAAGAGGGAAATTTGGGTAGAGACATGGACACATAGAGATGAGGTCATATGAAGACAGAACAGAGATTGGAATGATGTGCCCACCTGCCAAGGAATGTCAAAGAATGCCAGCAACCTCCAGAATCTAGGAAGAGTCAAGGAAGGGTCCTCCCCTGACTGTTCGAAGAGAGCCTGGCCCTGCCATCACTTGATTTGTGACTTCTACATTCCAGAACTATGAGAGTACAAATTTCTGTTGTTTTAAGCCACCAGTTAGTGGTACTTCTTTAAGACAGCTGTGGGAAACTAATACAAAAGGCCTGAAGAAAATAAACAGATGAGTATAACAGAAAACAATGTGGCAGGAGCTATAGGACAGGGTGGTCAGGAAAAATGCATCTGCCAGAGGGTGACTTTAAGGGGAGACTTGAAGTATGAACCAGCTTGTAAAAAAGGCAGAGGGGAAAAACATGCCAGCCACAAGGAATAGCAAGAACAAAGGTCTAGAATCAGAAAAGAGCTGGAGGAACTAAAAGGAAGGCAGTGGGGGCTGGAGGAGAGACAGAGAAACCAAGAGGTTGAGATGCACTGTTACTGAGTCTAAGCTCATACTGTTCGCCACACAACAGGCCAAACCAAGAGATGGTGAGCTCGCGCCCCCAAAAAACCATCTTGCCTGAGTCAGAATTCAGGCTTCTTTTATACTAAAAGAGGAGGGAGTAAAGTCAAACATATCCTGGTTGAGGTCAGACTCCAGAGGGGATGTGTTAATTTCTTCCTCCCTGCAGTCATTCACAGGTGGGTCTGGTCAGAATGTTCCCTGAGAGCTAAACAAAGGTATTTCAGCTTAATGCTCATTACCTGGACAGCAGGGTTCCCAGATATGGGCCATTATGGATAATTGAAGCTTATAGGCAACATCCCTTTAGTAATTAACTTGTAATAGAATACAAAAGGTTCCTCCCTAGTACAGCATGAAAAAAAGAGGTAGAAGCGGTGAACATGACACAGCTGTAACCATTTCCTAGTCTCAAGGAGCACCCACTCTAGTGAGGAGCAAACCCACATTACTGATAGCTCTGATTAATGATAGGAAGTAATAAAAGCTCTAAGCAATGTACAGCGTTCCCAGAGAGAAAGCAGTTTTTTCCTTCTCTGCGATTAGTGAAAGATTTGCTGACAAAATGCCATTTGTACTAGGTTTTAAACATACAAATACAATTTACGTATTATCTTAGGTCAGATTCCCTAAAAAAGAAAGGCTGAGATGAGGATTCTCATTCTAGAAATTCATTAAAGTAGCGCTTTCCTTTCCGGAGAAAGGAAGAAGCTAAGTAAGGATGTGGTTTCAGGTGATGTCTAGCCACAGTCTGATTCCACAAGGGAGTGCAAATTGCATAGGAAATCTCTTTTGCCTGGAAGCAAATAGCTGAGCTTTTGTATCTCCTGTCCATGTAGTCATTGGCTCTGGGTCAGCTGGGGGGCTCCATTCCCAAGCCCCTCCAAGGGAAGCAGCTTCTATGCCTAATGGAAATACCGTGAACAAGGATGTGAATGAGAGCCTTTGGGCGCCATTCTTCTAAAAGGGATCCTGGAAATATGAGCAGAGCAAAAGGGCATCAGCTAGAGATAGGCAGATATGAGCTGGTCAAAAGGAGTTAGAGTTATGTGAGTGGGAAGAATAATAAGGGCCAAGATGCTCCTATTCAAGTCGACTCCAGCTCACAGACGTCACACAATAAATAAGGAAGGAACTGGCCAGACCCAGAATGGGAGTCTCTGTAGGCAGTCTCTCCTAACTTTGCTCATCTCTGCATCACTGTAGTTATTACATTCAGCTTCTATTAAAGGCTTACAAGAGAAAGAGTTTCGCTTCTTCCTGCTAGGTCTCAGAATGAGGAAATCAATGACAAGATTTTTAAGTTCTAATGTTAACAGCAGATGCTGAATCAAATAACAGTGATTATTTCCAGACAAAACACCTACAAGAAGAAGAGAAGGCAAAACACAGTCTCTTTTTTACGTCTCTATCCCGAGAAACAGATGAATGATAAGTCATCCCATCCTTAGGGATGGCAATACTTGTCCCAATTTCCCTTCAGTGAATCCTTGAAGCATCTATTTCGTGCACTTAACTCATGGTCATTGAAATTTATTTACCATCCAGCAGACATCATCAATCCCAGGGAAGTGAGTTCCAGGAAAGTAAAGATAATTTCATTGAAGTGTTTTGCCACAGTAAGAATCTGAATAACATTAGTCCTGATACGAAACCAAGCTTATAATATAATGAAATAAAATAATGCCATTTTGTTTGAAGTTTTTAGCTTCCTGATTTATCAATGTAGTCAAGGAAATATTGAAATAATTTTTCAGTAGAATGTATGATATATGTGTGCATATACATATATATATATATATACATACACACAGATATGATATATTCTATTAGCAATGATAGGACGATAGGGCTAGTTCACGTCTTAGAGATAATGATGGAAATATGTTGATTATTAGCATGAATACTGGTTGTTCATTAAATCCAAGGGGACTTATGGATCAATAGCAAATTGAAAGAAAATCAGAATTAGGAGATTTGTTTCTTTTTTTTTTTGGCTGCACTGCACAGCTTCGCTTGTGGGATCTCAGTTCCCCAACAAGGGACTGAACCCACACCCTCAGCAGTGAAAGCGAGGAGTCCTAACCGCTGGACCGCCAGGGAATTCCCAAGATTTATTTCTGAAAGTCACATTAACTGTTATTGTTTTCAGTGCCTGCAAGGCATTATCTGTAACTATTTTAGCTCATGTGATTTTTTTCCCCCTATTTAATCGGAGGAAACTTTCAGTAGAAAGTTACTATTATTTTTGCATTAATATCAACACAGATCACTGTACTATCACTGTTGGCAGTTTTCACCTTCTAATAAATATTTTATAGTTATTTTTTATACAAGCAGTTATAAATAACTTCTTACAGTTGAAAACTTAACAAATTATTTTACTTCATTTTGGAATGTTCTCCGGGATAAAAAATATGATTGATTATAAAGTTAGAGCTAACAAATCTTTTGCAAATTCATCCAGTTTTATTCTCTCTGTGTCTTTTTATGCTCCTAATCATTTGTAGATTACATGGAGATTTTAAATAGTTTGCTTCAGTTGCAAAAATTATTGAAGAGTACTAACTATTTTATATATTTCAGATGTATCATTATAAAAGTTATTTGGTGGGAGTATACCAAAATTTATATAATGAGTACATTTACAGACATAAAATACTTGCTCTGAAAAATAGGCTATTAATTCTATAACAGGCTACTAAGATTTAGCAATTTGATAAATTATATTTACTCATTATTCAAATATATAATTTATTTTCTTATTCTGTTCATAAAATGTAGTAGCACGAGTCATATATTATTTCTCATTTTTAGAGAAACATTGGGATTCTTTTATAGCTTTGCCCATATTCTTTTTTAAATTCTTTAAAAAAATTTTTTTTTTATTGAAGTATTGTTGATTTACAGTGTTTCAGGTGTACAGAAAAGTGATTCAGTTATATATAATATTCTTTTACAGGTTCTTTTCCATTGTAGGTTATTACAAGATATTGAATATAGTTCCCTGTGCTATACAAAAAGACCTTGTTGCTTATCTATTTTACATATAGTAGTGTATATCTGTTAATCCCAAATTCCAAATTTATCCCTTCCCCCATCTTTCCCCTTTGGTAACCATAAGTTTATTTTCTATGTCTGTGAGTCTATTTCTGTTGGTAAATAAGTTCATTTGTATCATTTTTTGGATTCCACATATAAGTGATATCATATAATATCTGTCTCTATCTGACTTACTTCATTTAGTATGATAATTTCTAGGTTCACCAGTGTTGCTGCAAATGGCATTATTTCTTTCTGTTTTCTGGCTGAGTAATATTCCATATACATACATACATATATATACATTGCATATATATATATATATATATATATATATATCACATCTTCTTTATCCATTCATCTGTCATTGGACATTTAGGTTGCTTCCATGTCTTGGCTGTTGTAAATAGTGCTGCTGTGAATGCCAGGGTACATGTATCTTTCAAGTTAGAGTTTTCTCTGGACTTGTGCCTAGGAATGAGATCTGTGGATCATATGGTAACTCTATTTTTAGTTTTTTAAGGAACCTCCATACCGTTCTCCATAGTGGCTTCACCAACCCATGTGAGGTGATACCTTATTGTGGTTTTGATTTGCATTTCTCTAATAATTAGTGATACGGAGCATCTTTTCATGTGTCTGTTGGCCATCTATATGTCTTCTATGGAGAAATGTCTATTTAAGTCTTCTTCCCACATTTTGATTGGAATGTTTGTTTTTCTGATATTAAACTGTATGAGCTGTTTGTATACTTTGGAAATTAATCCCTTCTTGGTCACATCATATACAATATTTTCTCCCATCCCATAGGTTGTCTTCGCTTTGCCCATATTCTTAAAGACCTTGTCAGCTCTAGCTATTCTATTCTGGATGAACTAAAAATTACATTAGTTTAAATCCCTAAAATTCATAAGTGGTCTAGTCATGTAAACACTTAGATTGCAAGGGCCTATCCCTTAGGCAGTGTAAGAAAGTCTTTAACAAATATAACTATGTAAAAATTTTTCAGTTTATTTCTTATATTAAACAAATATTGATGAGTTTATTCAGCATCTGTTGAGAGCCAGAGTAACAGTTAAGATACTGGAACTAGAACCCTCAATTTCAGTTCAATTCAGTGCTCCATCACTTATTCATTCTGTCACCTTCCTCAAGGTATTTAAGTTCTCAACTTCAGCATCCTCATTCATTTTTTAAAAAAATTTATTAATTTTTGGCTGCGTTGGGTCTTCGTTGCTGCCCGCAGGTTTTCTCTAGTTGCAGTGAGTGGAAGCTACTCTTCGTTGTGGTGTGTGGGCTTTGCATTGCGGTGGCTTCTCTTGTTGCAGAGCATGGGCTCTAGGCACGCAGGCTTCAGTAATTGCAGCACGCAGGCTCAGTAGTTGCGGCATGCGGACCCCAGAGCATGCGGGCTTCGGTAGTTGCAGTGCACAAGCTCAGTATTTGTGGTTTGCGGGGCTCTAGAGCATAGGCTCAGTTGTTGTGGCACATGGGCTTAGTTGCGCCGCAGCATGTGGGATCTTCCTGGACCAGGGATCAAACCCATGTCCCCTGCACTGGCAGGTGGATTCTTAACCACTGCACCACCAGGGAAGTCCCTCCTCATTCTTTAAGTTGAAGAAAATAATAGTGCCAAGTGTACATGGTTGTCATGGAGATTAAATAATATATTGTATATAATGTATTTGGCCCAATGTCTGGCATATAATAAGTGCTCACTTAATGTTGCCCATAATTACAGAGTTTAGCCAGTGTCTAAGTGCAAAACAATAAAAATATTTGTCTCAGTTAACAATCAGGAGAATGTACATAAGTTAATATCTTGAAAATATAAATTATCATTTTCTAGTTAATATAGTATAACAACATAGAAATGATTCAAAATTTAAATAGCTTACTCCATCCAGAACAATAACTTGTTTATTTTTAAGTATCTTAATCTGTACATCTCATATAGTCTTTTCTTGAGAAAATTACTTTAACACCTTCATAAATATCCTCACATACTTTAGATAAAACCTGTTTTCTCATATTCACCCATTATATTAGGACTTGGAATTATCTATAATCATGGATTTTTTACATTAAACTTTTTAGTAAAGTATAACAAACATACAGAAAATGGACACAGTGATGAATTTTAAACTCATTAATTTTTCTGCAGAATAAAAACCCCCACGTAACTACCATTCAGATCAAGAAACAGAATTTTACCAGCACCTCAGTAGCTCTTACCACACCACCTCCTGGTCAGTATCCCCTTAAATTTAATCATTATTCTAACTCCTATTAGTTTTGCATATTTTTCAAATTTGCGTAACTGGAAGTACACAGTATGTACTGTTTTGTTTTTGGCTTCTCTTGCTTATTGTTACGCTCATGAGATGCATCCACTTTTGTTTTCTTCATTTTCATCGTGGGTAATATTTCATTGCATGAATCATGATTTATTTATTCACTTTGTACTTGATGAAAATTTGGGCTGTTTTCTGAACTTAGCTAGTATGATAATGCTGCAATGAACATTTTCTTATACATATTTACTAGGGGACATAGGTATGTACTTCTTTTGGGTTTATACCTAGGAGTGGAATTCATGAGTCAGAGGGTCTTGGGAAATTCCTGAGTCAAACTGCATCTATTTAGCTTAAGCACATACTGTCAAAAGGAAAACATTTTGACAGAAATGGGACTTAGTGCTATTACCCATTTTATTGATTGGAAAACAATGACTCGTGGTTAAGGGACTTGTCAGTGGATCTCAGAAGTACCAGTCATAAATGTGGGAGTAAAAGCAGATCAGATACCCACTGTGTGCAAGACATGTTGCTCGGTGTTATGGATAAAACGGTAAGAGAAAGGAGCCATGACCTCTGCTTTCATGGCACACAAAATATAGTACAGGAGACAAATGTATCAATAAAATGTCAATAAAATGAAAAGTCACATTGACAAGTTTATAATTATAGACAAGTTGAGTGATTTGAATAAAAGAAGCATGATCCTAGGACATCATATAACACGTAATATCATTTGTTCTAAACTAGGAGTTCACAGAAGTCTTCCCTCAGGAAGTATGTTGAAGCTAATTTTCAAGGAACGGATAATAGTCAGGCAGGAAAAGAGGAGGCAGAAGGGCCTTCCGAACATAAGAAACAGTATGTGCACAGAACCCATGTGGGGGAAGAGAACGGCTCTTAGGACAAGACTGGGGGAGGGCATAGTGAGCAGGGAGTCTGCAGAGACAGGCAGTGATAATAACACACTTGTCCTTTAGCCACTGTTAAGGATTTGGATTGTTTCCTGAGAATAAGAAGTCATGGAAAGATTTAAATGTGGGAATGGGGAGAGGTATGGAAAAGATCATGCTGGCTGCTATGTCATGAACAGACCAGACAAGGGCCAGCATGAATGCAGGGTACATAATCACAGAAGACATGATCCTATTTCAGACAAAGGTGAGGCAGTGGAGACGATGAGAAGCTGACTGATTACAGTGGTATATGTAAAACCAACAGCACTTGATAAGGGAATGGATGCGGGCTGTGCAAATAAAAAACACATCCAGAATGAGCCCTGGGTTTCTGGTTAGCTCAGCTGGATAGATAGGTAACTGGTTAATCCTGGGAATAAAATCATCCTAGCTGTTGATGTCGCTAAATCTAATGTAGCTTTTTTTTTAAAAAAAAAAAAAATTACATTTAAATCCTGGAACTAAATCCAAGAACAAATTGACTGAACTGTTTTTTGTCACCTTTGGAAATGCTCATTCTCCTCCCGACACGCCCCAGATGCTGCCAGCAGCTTTCCGTCCCTGGCATCAAATCTTCAGTATTTTTAAAGCTATTGATTGTGGATTTCAGCAAGAAACATAATTTTGGAGGTGTTTAAAGATAATATCTGTTGTACGTGCATATGAAGTAGATCAATGGTAATCACCCACTTGCTATCTACTGTTCAATTTGAATGCTACTGAGATATTGTTATGAATTTCTTCTCATTTCATCTCCTACCATTAAACACACTCTATGAATTTGTTCTGAGTTTAGTTTATTATTATAAACCTAATGAAAACATTTCATCTACATAGAGCTGTCACAGAGATGTCTATGAGTGTTTTGTTTCAATATAACTGTAGGTAAGAAGTACTTAAATAGATATATCTTCATAAACAAAAATGTCTCTAAATTATACATCTGCAATTTGGGATTTGTTTAGTACACACCTTGTCATATTTAAGCTGTGAGTGATTCGTATATTGTTCTAGTCAGAAATTATGTCTTGGATGACTAAAGAGTGTTTTTAAAAAACTAGAACGTATTGAGAAAATAGTTAAGCATATATTTTTATTTCCTCTCCCTAACTCCATTTTTGATTTTAAATTAATTCTGCGTATCACTGCCACATTAATTTTTCTAAAAATACATTTTGCATCCCATCACTGAATTACTTAGGGATAAAAGATTCTTCCCTATTACGTACTACATGAGACTGTTTCACATTTTAGGTCTTCCATAAACTTTTCTTATCCTAAAAACACCCATTCATTTCTCTCTCCTTCTCAGAATGCTGGGTCTACCATATTCAACCAACCCTCTTTGTCTGCGTTAACCTTGGAAGCTTGAACTTTTGTGCACTGCTCCCTCCCACCCTTACCAGGTCCTGAAAAAGCCAAAAGGCCAGAACCTCTCCAAATACTTCCCATCCCTCAAAGTTAAGATTAAATCTAACTTCCATTAAACCTTTCATCATTATTCCAGCACACAGTGATCATTCATTTTTTCAGTTACCTCAATTCCACACATAATTAGTGCTAGTTGGCTTAAGCAATTAATGAATTGGTTTGTAGGATGATATTTATCATTAATAGATACTATATTCTCTAAAGGAAAGGACCTTTGTTTATATATTTATGTGTCTGTATCACAGTGCTGCCCATATGGGGACTCAATAAAGAGATGCTAAATTGATTACTTGATTGATTAGAACACTCTGAGCTGTTTATTAAACATAATCCAGTAATTTTTGTACATTATTATTTTCAAAGTTATAAGTACCCAAGGGATAGAAAACATTCTATTTATGTCCAATCTTTCCTTGTAATTTTGCGGCAATTGGAGAGAAAGCCAAAAATGAAACCTAAAATGAAAGTAACTGAACCATTTGGAAATTCAGAGTTATTGAAAGAAAGAGCTGCAGAGATTAGTCACACTCTTACTGCAATTCTGAAGCAGCATATGGCTGAATATTTCCTCATGAAGTTTGTTCACTGAACTCTGTAAGTGAATATAAGCACCACAAATGCACATCAAGATATCATCCAAAAATTGCCACTAACAAGTGTAGGAACATGTACAACTCTAACTTTTCAAAATTGAGTATCAATTTGGGAATGCGTGTACATAAATATATGTGATGTGCATCTTAGAAAGTGTTATATATGATCAATTTACACACATGAGATAGCCATCTGTATAATATATTCATTTATTGTTCAGTAATTATGTATTGAGGACCTGCCATGTGACAGGAAATATACTAGTTGCTAACCATACAAAAATGACCAAGAACAAAAGACATGAACTCTGGTATGATGGAGTTTACAGTACAGATGTACAGAAAGATAAATACTAAGGAAGCACATACAAAAAGGATAAATCTGGGGCTTCCCTGGTGGCACAGTGGTTGAGAATCTGCCCGCTAATGCAGGGGACACGGGTTTGAGCCCTGGTCTGGGAAGATCCCACATGCCACAGAGCAACTAGGCCCGTGAGCCACAATTACTGAGCCTGCGCGTCTGGAGCCTGTGCTCCGCAACAAGAGAGGCCGCGACAGTGAGAGGCCCGCGCACCACGATGAAGAGTGGCCCCTGCTTGCCACAACTAGAGAAAGCCCTCGCACAGAAATGAAGACCCAACACAGCCAAAAATAAATAAAATTAATTAATCAATTTTTTAAAAAAGCCAAGCATTTGAAGCCCTTTAAAAAAAAAAAGGATAAATCTGGATTATTTCATTTATAGGAAGTAAACAAATGTCATTGTAGAAAATGACAAGCAGAACCTGCAGAAGGGCCTCTCTGAGGAAATGAAATTTAACTTGGTCCCGGAAGGATGAGAAGCAGCTAGCTGTGCAAAGACACCAATTTATTATTTTCTTTACTAAATATGTTAGTAGTAGTTAGAGTGAGACATGAAGCAAAAATTTTATTTTATGAGATCTTAACTTGTTCTTATGGTCCCATATCAAAGTCTGCTCAACAAGGAGATTCTATGATATAGGCAACTGATTGTATGTTGGTTTCAAAGTAATTATAGTTATAATTTCAAGAAGAAATATAGTAGAAGATTTTAAGAACAAGAGTATAAATCATTATCCTCATAATTCTCTTTTCTACTCAAATGGAAATACTTTTCAATTCCTTCTGACATGCACCTTATTTTTCTAAAAATGACCTAATGATTAAAGAATTACACTAATGTGTAATAAGATTTATGGAAAACAACCAGGCTTGGAATGAAGGTGTTTGTATTCGGGTTCAATCTTTATCATTCAATGGCTGTCGCCTCTCAAAAAACTCAATTCTTCTTGAAAGAACTGAATCACTTCCCTGATACAATGAAGGCCTTTATCCTCTGAAGTTTCCTACCCACGTTCCTGAAGATCATAGAATTTCATAGAATGCCTCAGTGACTACCCAGCTAGGGAAGGAGAGAGGGAATAAACAGGATATTGGAGCAGGAAGAGCTTTATGTCTCTTTCTCCTACTTCAATACATAAAAATAATGCGTAAGTTCTGATGTTATGTATTTTACATTTGGGGATGTCAAATGAGCTTTAACAGAAGAATGGGTTCTGTCTCTAAAATGATGTTGTAAACCATTGGACTAGTTGATTTGAAGACTTCATCTTCAAACAGCAGTTTAAGAATCCATGTTCTAGGACTTCTCTGGTGGTGCAGTGGTTAAGAATCTGCCTGCCAATGCAGGGGACACAGGTTCGAGCCCTGGTCCGGGAGATCCCACATTCCGTGGAGCAACTAAGCCCATGTGCCACTACTGAGCCTGCGCTCTAGAGCCTGCAAGGCACAACTACTGAGCCTGAGTGCCACAACTACTGAAGCCCACATGCCTAGAGCCTGTGCTCCGCAACAAGAGAAGCCACTGCAACGAGAAGCCCATACACCACAGTGACGAGTAGCCCCTGCTCGCCTCAACTAGAGAAAGCCCACGTGTAGCAACGAAGACCCAATGCAGCCAAAATTAAATAAATTAATTAATTTTAAAAAAAAACTATGTTCTTCAAAACTAAGATTAAAAGTATTTTCTTAAGATGAAATAAACTGGTAATGATAATCTCCAGATGTTCTAGCATGACTAGTTTAAATCACTGGTTAAATTACTTTATTTAAATCATTAGTTTAAATCACTTTTAAATAAATAAATTTATCTGAAAAAAATGGGAACATAAAGGTAGAGGAAGTTCAAGGCACAAACGATTGCATACGTGAACCAAGTTATGCTTCCCTCCAAGGCATTTGTGCACCATGTACCAGCTACTTCCATGCACCTTTGCCATCCTAGGTATTCTTCAAGTCACCACTACCTTCAGCCACCTCCTCAGAACACAATATTGACCTTAAATAGAAATGAAACTTAAGAGGTTCACCTTGCCATTTCTATTCTTACATTTTAAAGGCTCACTCAGATGAACTGTATGGTTATTTTTGTGACAGTAAAGGCAGGTAGAAATTGCGATTAAAATTTTAAAACATTGTATTTCGCCATTCATACGATGAATGAAATCCAGTGACCAAGTTTTGCATAGATTCCATGAGAAATCACTTCTTCATCAGGTATATTATAGCAGAAAAGAGCAGAAATGTGGCTCTTTCTGGCTGGTGAGCTTCTGTCAGAAACAATGGCAACAATTTGAAAGGAAACCATTTTATAGCAATGAAGCATCTTCAGCAATATTAAAAACATATACATATTTCCAATAAAGTCCTTGTAAAGCAAGATCTAATAGAATTTTTTAAAGCCAGTTTCATTCATACAAGGCATCTGCTGTGAAGAGTGTCTTGTTGTTACATAACATTGAAAAAGAACTAAGATACATAGGAAAGAAAATAGGAATTGTTTATCTTTAAAAACTGAATTACTAAAAATGTTTTATGCCAACTTATTCTCTGGGAAATACAGAAAAAGTGCATTTTTCTCTCTACCTCAGGTGATAAAATGTTCGTCTAAAAAATCAGAAGTGTTTTCGTATTTCACATGGGCCCTTAAGAAACATCCTTTCTTCAAGTGAATTTTTTCCCTGTTGGCTTTAATTAAGTTTAGAATAGTGCATCTAGATACTAAAAAATGAATGCAAATCGAATTACTGTCTAGACCAACAAGTTCTAATATTTCCCCTTACAGCTGTATTCTGCTTTCAATGTGTTCATGAAAAGTTTCTCTTAAATCAAATTTCTGATAATCAATCACACTTCAAAAGCACTAGGAGAATTTGTTATTTAAAAGGACTCTCCGTTAAGAGTGAACTGCACAACTAGTAATCCTTGGAGGTAACACACAATCTGCTTTAACTATTGTAGAAATCTGTCTTTACATGCGTTAGATATGCTTTAAGTGTAGAGCACTTGGGCAGTGCAAATGGCTCAAAAACCTCCCAGTGTTAGCTAGGAAGATGGTGTCAGTTAAAACTGTAAGAGGGTTATTCACCCCTACCCTTACCACAAGCACCATCGTACCAAAAGTGTCCAAGGCACCTGTCTGCTGCTAGTGCTCTCCAGCCAAAGCCCACCAGTGTTACAGCTGTAGGTGAACAAGTTAGGTTTATTATCCACAGCAGTGAGAGACAACACTTGCCATGGGAACCATGGGATGACTCAGTAAGAGAAGGTTAGAAAACACTATATTCTTGTTAAAGAATTTGGGATCATGTTAAGTGATCTGGGGGAGAGTTTAAGGATGTGGGGCTCTGGTCTGGACTGGATATTCTCAGGAGGTGGGGTAATTCTATGAATCGATGTATTAATAAGTCTTATCTAGAAGAAGGGAAGACTAAATCCTTCAGCTCTAGAGCAACAGTCACGCATACCATATGGGAGAATGAAGTGTTTGGTGTTTCATGGTTTAGACAATGTTCATGTTTAGTCCGTGTTCAAGCGTGATTACACAGTGGTCTTATTTTTGTCTTGATCCATCATGCTCATGGGGTTGCCGCGTCTGATGTTGATGTTCTCTAAGTCAGTTTATGTTCAACAGGGGAACTCCGCGGCATGACTGCGAGCATCAGATCAGCCTGCAGCAACACCAGGTTCTATCTGCACATCAGGGGCTAGAATTCTTTCTCAGTGTGAATGTGTTCAGACTTTAGTTTGTTGTTATTTGTTGTCTCATAATCATGCTTATTTTAAAGAAGCTTATGTTTACTCCTCCAGAGTCATCTTAAGTAGATGACTTTTCAAAATGAATTCTTCTCTAATCATTCACTTCTTCCTCATTCTTAAACCAATAAGAGAGGCATTTGCATTATCAAGTACTTTTTTAAAATTATAAATAACTTTGGAAACTTTATAGTCAAACAGTTATTTTTATCTTTTATATATAAATATGTAAAGATGTACTTTTTTCCTAATCAGAGAGCCAAAGAAATCAGAAATTTAGATGTCTTGATAGAAATGGAAAACTTCTATACTCCTTTTAATAACGTTTTTAGTTTCTATTATCTACACTTGTAACATTGTAAAGCCATTCAGAGTTGGTGTTTCTCCACTGTGGAACCCTGATAAAGGTTTTTCTTAAGATTTTCCATTTCTGGTTCCAGCCAGACTTAATCACCTAGTGGACTTCGTAATCAGTCACCTGTATTAACTGAATCCAGCAACGTAGTGTATCTAAAAGCAAGGACTCTTTCCTCTCACAGTCAAGCATTGAAATACTAGAGGATCACACCAGAGAACTCAAAAGAGAGTGAGCAGAATGAAATTCTGGTGCTTTAGTCAGAGAGAAAACAATAGGAGACAGCAGAAGCAATGATAGTTGTCTCAAGCAGTTACAGTAGTGTCTTCATTTCTGTTGCTCCAAGGAGCAAAATCCATATGACAATATTTTAATTACACAACGTGTAGAATTCTTCATTGGGCATTGGACTGGTGAGCTTTAAATGCCTGTCCAACCTAGGACTTTGGGTTATGGTCTGCAAACACGGATAGTGCCTGGTTTATGGCACCATTATCCTAAGCCGTTTGTGCACTCAACTGTAACAAACATTTGCCAGGTGCCAGGTACTGTGCTAAATGCCAGTGATATAGTAGAGTCTACAACAGACAAAGTATCTGTCCTTATGAAACCTATTTTATAACAGACAGGCAACCAACTCTACAGAGGTCAACATATAAATTAACACAATCTAAGTATAGATTGTGATAAGAAGGTGGTTTTAGAAGAGGGGAAAATTAATCCCATTTTAATAATATTTAAACCTTAACTTTGGATGGTTAGATAATCAGTTAATGAGGTAACAGGCAAATTTTCCTACTCCTATTTTTTTTCTTGGCTTATGTTTTGACTTTTAACTTTGATTCCCAAATATAGATCATTACCATTGGGATGACTGAATAGAAGAATATAGAGAAATCAATGTAAACAAATCTTTATGATTAAAAAAATTAGATTTCAAATCTGTTGAAAAATTGTTTGATTTAGACCATCAGCAACATCTAATTCAGCACAAATATGGATCACAGACCATGGTATCACCCGCTCAGAGTATTTTTTTCTTATTCAAGAATCTTTTTTCTGTTTCTTGGCAGAGAACTTATACTGATAATAATTGTGTTTATTTCTGGTTTCTTGAAGATTTCATTCCATGGAACACCAAGCAAATGGCCTACCACATCTTTATATGATCTTAAATATGATACTTGCACCCAAAGTATAAAAGCAACTAAGCAACTTCCATATCACAAAGTAGCACAGGTAGTTGAATAAAGCAGAAGTGAATGGATAAATCCTATTTTAATAAGGTTCACAAATCTTTCACTTAAATAGAAAAGAAAAATAAAAACAGAGAGGAAAATTTATATATGATTTCTCAGCAGTACAAAGAAGCTACTGTGAAACTGATTAAATGGGAGATTTAGACCTATGAAAACAAGATTCAACAACAACAAAAAGCAGCAAGATTCAACCAAAAAATCTCTGTGTTGCTTTAAATAAAACCCATTAGGATGAGGTGGGATTGTCCCATGAGTCAACCTATGCCAAAAGCTTATGTTTAAATACCAACCATAAAAAACATTGTGCAATTTGAAGAATTCTGCTTCTCACGATGAAGCACATTACAGACATCTTCAAAAGGTCCATAGATTTCCCTCATGTAAGCAACGTATAAATTTTTTTTGTTTGGTTTGTTTTGAAATTTAATGACCCGATTGGGCTTTTGGAGAATAAGTAGTATCAAAAGAAACTGTTGACTTGAATTCTCATTACTCAAGCATTTGAATAGTTATCACTTATTTATCTCCCACAACAAATCTAGATGAAAGGAATTGAATTTGAGGCTAATCCATGTATCTTAACTACATACGTTGAATTTTCATCTCAATATATTATATATCCAAATAGTCACACCTGCAAGATGAGTATACATGAGGATCTAACATAATTTTATCTACTAAAATGTGTCCTTCTGATTGAAATATCTGCAGCCAAACCAGTTCACTTTTTAATTATGTGAGTTTCTTTCTCTTCATTTTAAGAACATATTATAATTTTCATATAAAGCTATTTTTTAAAAGTTTTCATTACTTTATTCCAGTTTATCAATCTCTGTAAATTTCTGTTGACTTTCTTTGCATTCATGTATATTAATTCACATCAGAGGATATTTTTTCTCATTTATGTGACATTAAAAATATACAGTGATATTTGTTTGAAAAACATTACGTTAAGATATATTAATGTGAGCATGTCCCTAGTCTATCTCATGTGATCCTGAGAGCAGTGAGCTTACTTATTGTTAAATCCTTAGAAATCAAGTTTCAAAGCTGTCTTTCTGCAAATGAAATGAGAGTTGATTTAGAGAGGTTCATGTGTGAGTTACTAACATTTTTTTTAACATCTTTATTCGAGTATAGTTGTTTTACAATGCCATGTTGGTTTCTGCTGTATAACAGAGTGAATCAGCTATACGTATACATTTATCTCCATATCCCCTCCCTCTTGTGTCTCCCTGCCACCTTCCCTATCCCACCCCTCTAGGTGGTGACAAAGCACCGAGCTGATCTCCCTGTGCTATGCAGCTGCTTCCCACTAGCTATCCATTTTACATTAGGTAGTGTATATACATCAATGCTACTCTCTCACTTCATCCATCTTACCCTTCTCCCTCCCCGTGTCCTCAAATCTATTCCCTATGTCTGCATCTTTATTCAAGTCCTGCCCCTGGGTTCTTCAGGACCATTTTCTTCTTGTACATTCCATATATATGTGTTAGCATACGGTATTTGTTTTTCTCTTTCTGACTTCACTCTGTATGACAGACTCTAGGTCCATCCACTTCACTACAAATAACTCAATTTTGTTTCTTTTTATGGCCAAGTAATATTCCATTGTATATATGTGCCACATCTTCTTTATCCATTCATGTGTCAGTGGACACTTAGGTTGCTTCCATGTCCTGGCTATTATAAATAGTGCTGCAATGAACATTGTGGTACATGACTCTTTTTGAATTATGGTTTTCTCAGGGTATATGCCCAGCAGTGGGATTGCTGGGTCATATGGTAGTTCTATTCTTAGTTCTTTTTTTGTTTTGTTTTTTGGTTTTTTTTGTGGTACGCGGGCCTCTCACTGTTATGGCCTCTCCCATTGCAGAGCACAGGCTCCGGATGCGCAGGCTCAGCGGCCATGGCTTACGGGCCGAGCCGCTCGGCGGCATATGGGATCTTCCCGGACCAGGATATGAACCCGTGTCCCCTGCATCAGTAGGCAGACTCTCAACCACTGTGCCACCAGGGAAGCCCTAATTTTAGTTTTTTAAGGAACCTCCATACTGTTCTCCATAGTGGCTGTATCAATTTACATTCCCACTAACAGTGCAAGAGGGTTCCCTTTTCTCCACACTCTCCCCAACACTTATTGTTTGTAGATTTTTTGATAACAGCCATTCTGACCAGTGTGAGGTGATACCTTATTGTAGTTTTGATTTGCATTTCTCTAATGATTAGTGATGTTGAGCATCCTTTCACGTGTGTGTTGGCAATCTATCTTCTTTGGAAAAATGTCTATTTAGGTCTTCTGCCCATTTTTGGATTGGGCTGTTTGTTTTTTTGATATTGAGCTGCTTGTATATTTTGGAGATTAATCCTTTGTCAGCTGCTTTGTTTGCAAATATTTTCTCCTATTTGAGGGTTGTCTTTTCGTCTTACTTATGGTTTCCTTTGCTGTGCAAAAGTTTTTAAGTTTCACTAGGTCACATTTGTTTATTTTTGTTTTCATTTCCATTTCTCTAGGAGGTGGGTCAAAAAGGATCATGCTGGGCTTCCCTGGTGGCACAGTGGTTGAGAGTCCGCCTGCCGATGCAGGGGACACAGGTTCGTGCCCAGGTCCGGGAAGATCCCACATGCCGCGGAGCGGCTGGGCCCGTGAGCTGTGGCTGCTGGGCCTGCGTGTCCAGAGCCTGTGCTCCGCAACGGGAGAGGCCATAGCAGTGAGAGGCCCGCGTACCACAAAAAAAAAAAAAAGGATCATGCTGTGATTTATGTCAAAGAGTGTTCTACATGTTCTTAGTGTTTTCCTCTAAGAGTTTGATAGTGTCTGGCCATACGTTTAGGTCTTTAATCCATTTTGAGTTTATTTTTGTGTATGGTGTTAGGGAATGTTCTAATTTCATTCTTTTACATGTAGCTGTTCAGTTTTCCCAGCACCACTTTGAAGAGGGTGTCTTTTCTCCATTGCATATTTTTGCCTCCTTTTTCAAAGATAAGGTGACCATATGTGCGTGGGTTTATCTCTGGGCTTTCTATCCTGTTCCATTGATCTACATTTCTGTTTTTGTGGCAGTACCATACTTTCTTGATTGCTGTAGCTTTGTAGTATAGTCTGAAGTCAGGGAGCCTGATTCCTCCAGCTCTGTTTTTGTTTCTCAAGATTGCTTTGGCTGTTCGGGGTCTTTTGTGTTTCCATACAAATTGTGAAATATTTTGTTTTACTTCTGTAGAAAATGCCATTGGTAGTTTGATAGGGATTGTAGATTGTAGATTGTTTGGGTAATAGAGTCATTTTCACAATGTTGATTCTTCCAATCCAAGAACATATTATAACTTTCCATCTGTTTGTATCATCTTTAATTTCTTTGCTCAGTATCTTATAGTTTTCTGCATACAGGTCTTTTGTCCCCTTGGGTAGGTTTATTTCTAGATATTTTATTTTTTTTGTTGCAATGGTAAATGGGAGTGTTTCCTTAGTTTCTCTTTCAGATTTTTCAGCATTATAGGAATGCAAAAGATTTCTGTGCATTAATTTTGTATCCTGCTACTTTACCAAATTCATTGATTAGCTCTAGTAGTTTTCTGGTAGTGTCTTTAGGATTCTCTATGTGTAGTATCATGTCATCTGCAAACAGTGGCAGCTTTACTTCTTCTTTTCCTATTTGGACTCCTTTAATTTATTTTTCGTCTCTGATTGCTGTGGCTAAAACTTCCAAAACTATGTTGAATAAGAGTGATGAGAGTGGGCAACCTTGTCTTGTTTCTGATGTTAGTGGAAATGGTTTCTGTTTCTCACCATTGAGAATGATGTAGGCTGTGGTTTTGTCATATATGGCCTTTATTATGTTGAGGTAAGTTCCCTCTATGCCCACTTTCTGGAGGGTTTTTACCGTAAATAGGTGTTGAATTTTGTCGATAGCTTTGCTGCATCTATTGAGATGATCATATGGTTTTTCTCCTTCAGTTTGTTAATATGATTTATCACATTGATTAATTTGTGTATATTGAAACATCCTTGCATTCCTGGGATAAACCCCACTTGATCATGGTATATGATCTTTTTAATGTGCCGTTCGATTCTGTTTGCCAGTAGTTTGTTGAGGATTTTTGCATCTATGTTCATCAGTGATATTGGCCTGTAGTTTTCTTTCTTTGTGACATCTTTGTCTGCTTTTGGTATCAGGGTGATGGTGGCCTCATAGAATGAGTTTGGGAGTGTTCCTCTCTCGGCTGTATTTTTGAAGAATTTGAGAAGGATAGGTGTTAGCTCTTCTCTAAGTGTTGGATAGAATTTGGCTGTGAAACCATCTGGTCCTGGGCTTTTGTTTGTTGGAAGATTTTTAATCAGAGTTTCAATTTCAGTACTTGTGATTGGTCTGTTTATATTTTCTATTTCTTCCTGGTTCAGTCTTGGAAGGTTGTGGTTTTCTTATAATTTGTCCATTTCTTCCACGTTGTCCGTTTCATTGGCATATAGTTGCTTGTAGTAATAGCTCATGATCCTTTGTATTTCTGCAGTGTCAGTTGTTACTTCTCCTTTTCCATTTCTAATTCTGTTGATTTGAGTCTCCTCCCTTTTTTTCTTGATGAGGCTGGCTAATGGTTTATCAATTTTGTTTATCTTCTCAAAGAACCAGCTTTTAGTTTTATCAATCTTTGCTATCATTTCCTTCATTTTTTTCATTTATTTCTGACCTGATATTTATGATTCCTTTCCTTCTGCTAACTGTGGGTGTTTTTTGTTCTTCTTTCTCTAATTGCTCCAGCTGTAAGATTAGGTTATTTATTTGAGATTTTTCTTGTTTCTTGAGGAAGGATTGTATTGCTATAAACTTCCCTCTTAGTATTGCTTTTGCTGCATCCCATAGGTTTGGGGTCATGTGTTTTCATTGTCATTTGGTTCTAGGTATTTTTTGACTTCCTCTTTGATTTCGTCAGTGATCTCTTGGTTATTTAGTAGCATATTGTTTAGCCTCCATGTGTTTGTATTTTTTACAGTTTTTTTCCTGTAATTGATATCTAGTCTCATAGGGTTGTGGTCAGAAAAGGTACTTGATACGATTTCAATTTTCTTAAATTTACCAAGGCTTGATTTGTGACCCACGATATGATCTATCCTGGAGAATGTTCCATGAGCACTTGAGAAGAAAGTGTATTCTGTTATTTTTGGATAGAATGTCCTATAAATATCAATTAAGTCCATCTTGTTTAATGTGTCATTTTAAGCTTCTGTTTCCTTATTTATTTTCATTTTGGATGATCTGTCCATTGGTGAAAGTGGGGTGTTAAAGTCCCCTACGTTTATTGTGTTACTGTCGATTTCTCCTTTTGTGGCTGTTAGCATTTACCATATGTACTGAGATACTCCTATGTTGAGTGCATAAATATTTACAATTGTTATATCTTCTTCTTGGATTGATCCCTTGATCTTTATGTAGTGTCCTGATTTGTCTCTTGTAATAGTCTTTATTTTAAAGTCTATTTTGTCTGATATGAGAATTGCTACTCCAGCTTTCTTTTGATTTCCATTTCCATGGAATACCTTTTTCCATCCCCTCACTTTCAGTCTGTATGTGTCCGTAGGTCTGAAGTGGGTCTCTTGTAGATAGCATATATATGGGTCCTGTTTTTTTAATCCATTCAGCTAGTCTGTGTCTTTTGCTTGGAACATTTAATCCATTTACATTTAAGGTAGTTATCGATATGTATGTTCCTATTACCATTTTCTTAATTGTTTTGAGTTTGTTTTTGTAGGTCTTTTCCTTCTCTTGTGTTTCCTTCCTAGAGAAGTTCCTTTAGCATTTGTTGTAAAGCTGCTTTGGTGGTGCTGAATTCTCTTAGCTTTTGCCTGTCTGTAAAGGTTTTAATTGCTCCGTTGATTTGAATGAGATCTTTGCTGGGTAATCTTGATTGTAGTTTTTTCCCTTTCATCACTTTAAATATGTCCTGCCACTGCCTTCTGGCTTGCAGAGTTTCTGCTGAAAGATCAGCTGTTTACCTTATGGGGATTCCCTTTGTTCTTATTTGTTGCTTTTCTGTTGCTGCTTTTAATGTTTTTTCTTTGTATTTAATTTTTGATAGTTTGATTAATATGTGTCTTGGCATGTTTCTCCTTGGAATGCGCTTCCTGGCGTTGATTGACTATTTTTTCCCACATTAGGGAAGTTTTCAACTATAATCTCTTCAAATATTTTCTCAGTCCCTCTCTTTTTCTCTTCTTCTTCTGGGACCTCTATAATTCGAATGTTGGTGCATTTATTGTTGTCCCAGAGGTCTCTGAGTCTGTCCTTAATTCTTTTCATTCTTTTTTCTTTATTCTGCTCTGTGGTAGTTATTTCCACTATTTTATCATCCAGGTCACTTATCCATTCTTCTGCCTCAGTTGTTCTGCTATTGATTCCTTGTAGAGAATTTTTAATTTCATTTATTGTGTTTTTCATCATTGTTTGCTCTTAGGTCTTCTAGGTGCTTGTTAAACATTTGTTGTATTTTCTCCGTTCTATTTCCAAGATTTTGGATCATCTTTACTATCATTTCTCTGAATATTTTTTCAGGTAGACTGCCTATTTCCTCTTCATTTGTTTGGTCTGGTGGGTTTTTACTTTGCTCCTTCATCAGCTCCGTATTTCTCTGTCTTCTCATTTTGCTTAACTTACTGTGTTTGGGGTCTTCTTTTCACAGGCTGCAGGTTCGTATTTCCCATTTTTCTTGGTGTCTGCCCCCAGTGGGTAAGGTTGGGTCAGTGGGTTGTGTAGGTTTCATAGCCAAGGGGACTGGTGCGTGTGCTCTGGTGGATGAAGCTGGATCTTGTCTTTCTTGTGGGCAGGACTGCATCCAATGGTGTGTCTTGGGGTGTCTGTAAGCTTAGTATGATTTTAGGCAGCCTCTCTGCTAATGGGTGGGGTTGTGTTCCTGTCTTGCTAGTTGTTTAGCATGGGGTGTCCAGCAGTGGAGCTTGCTGTTCGTTGAGTGGAGCTTGATCTTAGCGTTGAGATGGAGATCTCTGGGAGCGCTCTCACCACGTGATATTACATGGGTCCGGGAGGTCTCTGGTGGTGCAGTGTCCTGAACTCAGCTCTCCCAACTCGGAAGCTCTGGCCTGACACCCTGCTGGAACACCAAGACCCTTCAGCCACACAGCCAGGTACACTGGGAGTTTCTTGCCTTTTGGGAAGTCTGATGTCTTCTGCCAGTGTTCAGTAGGTGTTCTGTAGGAGTTGTTCCACATGTAGATGTATTGTTGATGTGTTTGTGGGGAGGAAGGTGATCTCCACATCTTATTCTTCCTCCATCTTGAAGTGTAATAAATTTGAGTTACTGACATTTTTAAACCTCACCTTCAGCCCTCTCTGGAATCACACAATCTGTTTGAATGGTTGTCTAGGGTCTTCATAAAACAAGACTATGACATGCTGGAGGCTGCCAAGCATTGATGGGCATAAACCTAAAATTGGCCAGACAATGTGAAGCAACTAAAAGCTTGATTAGAGAAAAAGAGATAAGGAACCATCTCACACATGAAAATGGCTATAATCTACACTGTATTTTCTTATTTTAAAATGTAGGATTTGATTCTTAAAAATGTTGGAAAATGTTATATTAAGATTTATTTAATTTCCTTGATATAGCCATAACTGTTTCCTAGAAAATAATTACAACCATGTCTACCTTATTATATTTATTAAAAATAGGATGAACTTCTGTTATTAAAACAGCTATCCTTCCAACTGAGGTATTCCTATATCAATTTAAATAACATGGATAAAAATTATCTCACTTTTCTTCTTAATTTTTAATAAAAAAACTATGTTTACTTCAGTCCTAAAGAATGCATGCTTCAACAAGTATAGGGTACCTGAATATTTCTATGGTAGCTAAGAGAAAAAATAACCTACGTGTTTGTAATCATGAAATGAGAGCTCTCTTCAAGTTGAAAGATTCAAACTCATTATACTTTTTAGCTTCATGGTAAATAAGTTTAATTTGTTTTGTCACAAGGAAGGAAGGGAGGGAGGGAGGGATGGAAACGAAGAATGAAAAAGAGGCTTTAACATAGTCAGGAGAGAAAGTAGAAAGGTTTTAAGACACACAAAATCTTTATAGGAATATATTTAATGCAGTATTTCTCAATATGTGTTACACATGTTACTTAGGCTAAACATGAATATTTTTATTTTAATGTTTATTATAATGCCTATTAGAAAAATATAACTAAGGAATCAAACTAGTGATTTAATGTCTATTACTGCATGGGGGGAGGTAGAATTATTTAAGTAAGATGAGGAGTCACATTAATAAGTTATTGAATAAATGATAGTTTAGTTGATATGGAAAAAAACATGAAGGTAGCCCACAAATGACTAAGGTTTATAAAACTTTACTATAAAACTGCTCTTCAGAACTGGGGATGAGTAAACTGAAAAAGTGTCAGGGAGGAAATAATAGCTATCTTTATACATTTCCAATACTAATTCACACCAATGGGAAGAAACTACAGAATACATATTTCTAGTCCACAGAAAGAGAGAGTTGTCATAAGTCCAGTACCGCTAGAAGATAAAGTGTACTGATTCCAGTTCCTCATTACCAGTGGAACTTAGGAACAGGCCTGCCAAACATTTAACAGTAATGTGTAAAGGGAATTGAACAACTGGAAAGGTATTGTGCTCAGAAGATCTTTTTCCAATCCAGAAACTTTGTGAGAAAAACATAAATACACTATTACCTCATTTTACACATTTACTAGGGATAATGATAGCAGAGGTAATTTTCATAAACAGAACTTTATTATCCAGTAAATTCAACCTTCATGAAAATAGAACGTGGGAAAAGTTTTGAGTTTACTTTCACGTACTATTCATGTTCTCTGAGATAGGAAAACTTTAAGAATCAGCACAACTCATGGTCATTACAGGCAAACATTCCATGATAGTTTTTCTGACTCAAAAGTACACATTTATCAAATTTGTATTTTCATATTACAATAATCCATCATGATTTTTGGTAACAATCACATGCTTTCTTGTGTTGGTATTAAATTATTTCATGGAGGTAATCTTTATTCATCAAGAGTTTGGGGGCAGCAAATAACAAAAATCCAACTAACTGTTGCTAAAATCACAGCTATGATTATTTCACTTAATAGGAAGTCCAGAGATAGGAAGTTAAAGACTAGTTCAAATTTTAATGTAATCATCAGTGACTTAGACTCTTTCCATTTGCCCATTCTTTTTGACACATTGGCTCTTTTGGTTTTGTATGTTTCATTGCCTTAGTTTGTTTGTCTTAGGTTTATTGCCTCATAGCTGCAAGCTCCAGATGTCACAGTTATATTTAAAATTAGAAAGAGAGGGGAGGGTTTTCTCCTCCTGAGTCTATGTCTTCTTATCAGGAAATAAAAGCTTTAATTGAAGACCCGCCCCCCCCCAAAAAAAAAGATATCTCGTTACATCTTATGGGCCAGAAAATGTTCCCATGGCTATAAGTGACACTGGAAAATTTGTACATGGCAAATAGGAAAGATGGAGACAGGGGTTCACTTAGAACAGTCATGATTTACTCCCTGATATTGGACATATTACTGTTCTTCAAAAAAACAAAACAAAACAAAATGAAAAAACAACTGTGGTTCTGATAGCCAGCAAGAAAGGGGGAGTTGTGGATAAGTAATAAGTAAGGTCTCTCACATAAACCTTGAAGGAGCTCTGCATTCCCTGAGCAGAAGAAAAGGATCTTCCTTTTTATTAATTTACTCAATGCCATGGGAAAACTGTTCATTTTTTAAGTACTGAATAATCCCATTCATTCACCTATCAATTTATATTCATATTTTGACAAGGGGCGTATTTATTTTTAGGGAGGAAGGTAATTTCAGCAGAAAAAAAAAAAAGAAACTGAAAGAATGAACAGAAATTTTTTGCCATGAGACTGACTTAATGATTCACTAGATGAATTTGTCAAGAGAGCCATGTCTAGTAGAGTTTAAGCCTTTGTGACTGAAGCAGTCATGAACACATCAAAAGAAATGGAGAAATAGTGGAAATTCCTTCAAATTTAAAAACTTAAGTTTTATGTATATTTAACATTTTAAACTCTCAAACTTTAATTTTTGTGTGTTTATATTTGCTTTGGATTTTAAATTAAACATGAGTTAGAGTTTCAGAGTTGCAAATTACAAATACAAAGATTAAAGAACCCACAAATTTTCCATTAACCCTTCTTCAAGTTCAATGCTTTTATTAAACTATGTCCAATCTGCTCATAATCCCACCTAATGGTGTTTTCTACAGATGTTGTATTTTTTAGTTCTGGGATTTCTGATTGCTTCATTTTTACACTTTTTATTCCTTTCCTGAGAAAATGCCTTCACCCATTATGTCCATGTTTTCTTGTAAATTATTTAACATACTAATAAGTTATAAAGCCTGTGTATATCTGAGTCACCTTTGGGTCTGCTTCCATTGGCTCTTTATTCTCTTGAATGTGATGGCACTTCCTGATATTTTCATGTGTATAGTAATTTTTTATAGTATTGTTATATTGAAAATTGAATATAATGCTTTGTAGAAATGCTAGATATTGTTAGGTATCTCAGAATTTTTTCTAGCACACATTTACGTTGTTTACAGATAACTTTAATTCTGTGAAAGTTTTTACTAGGTTTTGTTAGGGCAGGACTCTTTTGCTTTTGCCCTTGGTCCTTGGGCATGGCCCTTACTGGAGACTTCATTCCTAAAGTATACCCCTTCTAAGTTTTACACAGAAAGCAAGGTTTTTATCAAACCACCCCAACTTGACAGGACTCCAACACAAAACTCTTATTCTCCAGTGTTGAAGCTGATGAAATCTTTGCTCACATTTTAAGGATTCTATTTGTTGCTTTCTGCTGGGTCCCTTGAAGTCTTGCTCTATACATTTACACTTTAGGAATAAACTGAAAATTTTACAGGAGTCTGTATGCATATTTAGGTCTTCCTGTTCTGTGTCTAACTACTTTCTATCATTTTCCTCTCAATTTTTAATCTCTTTGTCAGTTTCACATTGTTATGTCTAACTCTACAGTCAAGTAAGACTGCATCTTTCACCTTGAACTCTGGGGTGCTCACATAGACTGGAGAATTCCCTCAGGGAAAAGTCAGTTAAGTGTGGATCTCACCTAGTTTATTTCATTTCAAGAGTTCTATTTCTCTCTATTCTCTCTGCTTCTGGTGCCTCTTTAATGCCTTCAAACTCTTTTTAATTTGCATTGGCAATTTTTAATGTTTCACTTGTGCACAACTGAAATTTGTCTTTAAAGTCACAGAAGGAAGGAAAGGCAGTTGTCACGGCATGAATTCAAAGATACAGGATGCTGGATAAAATCATAGGACTGCTCCTCTTTACCTTAGGAAAATAAATAATGTGGCACTAAATTAGATATTTATTTTTAATTATATTTCCATGTAAAGACATCACCCAGATATCTGCTGAGCCACAGACTTTCTGGGTAGATACGAAGGATGCATCATTGATCTTACTTTGGAATAAATCCCCAGAAGGCAGATATCACCAATGGGTGGGAGCTCTAGGGACAAAGTCAGTTCTCATTCAGAAAGTGGACAGAAATTTAAAGCAGTCAAATATGGATCCTTGAAAACTGGAAAAGAAAAATTTTATGACATTTGATTTGAAAATAAAAATTATCTGCATATCAAAAACTATAATTATCAAGAACAGAATCAGGCCTGCTTAAACAGTACTTACAACTTACTGATAAGATTATAAATAAAAAGTGAAACTCTTCTGTCCTTGAAAGAGATAGAAGACTATATTTTTTCCTGCAATATTATAGGAGAGCCACCAGTGTTTCACCCTGTGTCTCTTAAAATGTCATTTCTTCTTCTATCCACATTCTGCCACTTTAAAAACAGTAAAAGCTGTTCAATATGGCAACTTCTGCTAAGTGAAAAGATGCACTGTTTATTGACTAAAAGATTATGAATGAGGAGAAAGCTGAATATTTTTTAAAAATACTAATTTACCCATAATGGGATCATTCCCAGTACGTAGAAGGAAAAATAAAGACTGGGATTTTCTTAGAAACAAAAATAAAGCCCAATGATGTAAAACATTCTACACATAATTTCTAATTTCAAAGCATCATTAGAAACTCCTGATCAGTTTGTAGCAAGAGAGCAAACAGAGAAATTTGGTGTAACAGTAGAGCATATTTCTAGCTACTTTCATTTAAATAACATCAGCCTTACCAATTGTTACTTTTCTTTTTCATTTAAAACACTGATTGCAGGTTAAATCCTAAAAGCATGAAAGTAATAACAAGTCTCAACTCAGGTATGAGCACAATGATTTGGGACTACTATTTCTGCCTTACAGAGAGGACTTAGAAGTGATGCTACCTCTTTTAAACATATGACCCCAAACTTACCTGATTCCATATAAGTGTGTAAGTAAAACAAGTTCTGTATTTTCTCAAATAATTTTACAAGTTGATGATAAATTTGATTTTAAAGATAAAACTATTCCTTTAAAACTTAAACATAAGACCTGACACCATAAAACTCCTAAAAGAGATCACAGGCAAAACATTCTCTGATATAAATCGTACCAATGTTTTCTTAGGTCAGTCTTCCAAGGCAATAGAAAAAAAAGGGGACCTAATCAAACTTACAAGCCTTTGCACAGCAAAGGAAACCATAAACAAAATGAAAAGACAACCTACAGAATGGGAGAAAATATTTGCAAACAATATGACCAATAAGGGCTTAATTTTCTAAAATATACAAACAGCTCATACAAGTCAACAACAAAAAAATCAAACAACCCAATCGAAAAATGTACAGAAGACTTAAATAGACATTTCTCCAAAGAAGAAATACAGATGACCAAGAGGCACATGAAAAGATGCTCAGCATTGCTAATTACTGGAGAAATGCAAATCAAAACTACAATGAGGTACCACCTCACAATGGTCAGAATGGCCATCATTAAAAAGTCTACAAATAATAAGTGCTGAAGAGGGTGTGGAGAAAAGGGAACCCTCCTACACTGTTGGTGGGAATGTGAGTTGGTGCAGCCACTATGGAAAACAGCATGGAGATTCCTCAAAAAACTAAAAATAGAATTGCCATATGATCCAGTAATCCCACTCCTGGGCATATATCCAGACAAAACTGTAATTCAAAAAGATATATGCTCCCCTGTGTTCACTGCAGCACTATTCACAGTAACCAAGACATGGAAGCAACCTAAATGTCCATCGACAGATGAATGGATAAAGAAGATGTGGTACATATATACAATGGAATACTACTCAGCCATAAAAAAGAACAAAATAATGCCAGTTGCAGCAACATGGATGGATTTAGAGATTATCATACTAAGTGAAGTAAGTCAGAAAGAGAAAGACAAATACCATGTGATATCACTTATATGTGGAATCTAAAATTTGACACAAAGGAACCTATCTATGAAACAGAAGCAGACTCACAGACATAGAGAACAAACTTGTGGTTGCTAAGGGGGAAGGGAGATAGCAGAGGGATGGAGTGGAAGTTTGGGATTAACAGATGTAAGCTATTATATATAGAATGGATAAATAACAAGGTCCTACTGTATAGCACAGGAAACTATATTCAATAACCTGTGATAAACCATAATAGAAAAGAACTTTTTAAAAAAATGTATGTATATGTATAACTGAATTACTTTGCTGTACAGTAGAAATTAACACTACATTGTAAATCAACTATACTTCAGGAAAAACTATGCCTTTTAAAACATTAAGCCTAAAAATTTCATCCATTTTCTTTAAGAAATGGATTATTAAAATCAGTTTTGAAATGAGATATTAAATTTATTTAAATCTTGGATTTTCTGTACTTAATAATTTTTCTTAAAGAAAAAATTAAAAACAGGAAGAGCTAGAATATGCCACCAGGACAAAACTGATCGGAAGTGTCTTCAGTCACAGACTCTGGACAACTAGTCTTGTTTTGAATTTTCCAAAGCTTGAAGTCTCCCTGGTACTAGAGGATGAGAATAATGTGACATTGAAAACAGCCAGTTAAAAACAGGGAATCCCAAGTTACCTTTGTTCAGTTTGGTTAAAGCAGCATGTGTCTTTAGCATCTCCAAGTTTTTTAGCAAATGCATCAGCTTGAAAGTCAAATCTGTGGCTTAGGGCTGTTAGGTGAAAAGAAAGACCATCATGATAAGGTGGAAAAATAAACTGGAAGATGATTAAGATGATTAAAAATAAACTGGAAGATGATCCAATAAGTAGTCCAATTAGAGCATAATGGCTGCCATAATAACCAAACACAGCAAAAAGCTCTTTTTCAATCAATTAGTACCGCAAACAAGAAAAAACACAGGAAATAATTCATCTGGCTAATAACGATATTTTTGTGTGTCCCAAATTCCAGTGCCCCAGTTCATGGCTTAGTACAGCAAGCACCTCCTCATTATTACATGTTTGTTTCTTATTCTGTAGTGCCCAAGTTGTAATCCCAACCAGCAGCTTCACTCACCTGCAGAACCAAGTTCTGGGCGTCCCCTGACCAGGGAACTTGACAGAGTGCAGATCCTACGTATTCTAATCCTCAAATGAGGAGTTTTGCTGACCCTAGAGCCTGGCCTTCCCGTATCCAAGCAAGCTGCTGAGTCACGGTCTCTCACTATGGAGCATACCCTCTAGATTCATCTGACTAGAAACAATTGTTCTTTTTTTTTTCTAATGTGTTTTGTCCAAAGCTTATAATTATTTCATCAGGAGGGCAGGTCTGATATCAGCTATTCCACCGTTACCAGAAATGAAACTCCATTTTGTTTTTAGATGTGATAATGTTGTTCCAGTTATATCTAAAGAAGAGAAACATTTATTAATTTTGACAAATGTATACTGAAATATTTACAAAGGAAATATATATGTCTGAGATTTGCTTCAAAATATTACAAAAGTGGAGTCTGGATCAAGATGGTAGAGTAGGAGGATTCTGAGCTCACCTCTCTCTGCTCATGGACACACGATAACTACAACTACATACACAACAACTGTTTCTGAGAACAACCTGAAGACTAGCAGAATAGAGTTTCTGAAACTAAGGATATAAAGCAAAGTCCATGTCAAGACAGGGAGGGTGAGCTCGGGCATGGTCTAACCAGAACCCACACCCCTGGTGCAGTGACCCATAAACAGGAGGAGTATCACAACCGTGGAGGTCCCCCCTCCCCAAGAGGCAAGGACTCCAAGCCCCATGTCTGGCTCTTCAGCCCAGGGGACCTGCACCAGGAAGATGAGCCACCATAAGTCTGGCTTGGAAAACCAGTAGGGCTTGCATCTGGGAGACCTGGAAGATTGTGGGAAACTGAGACACCACTCTTGACTCTTGCACAAACTCACTAGCTGATACTCACAGTGCAGAGGCAGCATCTTGAAAAGCACCTGGTTTATATGAGAAGGAAATTCCTTGACTAATTTTAGGTGTGTGCTAGAGAGGCAGGGGTCTGATGGAGCTTTCTCTTGAGATGGAAGTGCTTGCAGGTGCCATTATGATTTTTGTGCATATCTGTCACTCTCCATCAACTTAGTTAATATCCTGTGCCCCACCCCAGAGTTCCCCCAAGGACCCAACCTGCCTAAGTTGCCCATCCAGGCCTGCCCCTTCAACATGGCTCCTGCCCTGTCTCACCCAGTGGGCCGTCTCTACCAGCACTGGCACCCCTCCACAGCAGCTCCCATTCTGTGGGGACAGTCCGGCATGCCAGTGTGCCCCTAAGAATTTCAGCCAAGTCTCACAGCCAGCTGGGCCAAGGGCCAGTCCCACACATCAGCGTGCCTGCAGTAGTCATAGCTGGCCCTCTCAGCCAGCTGGGCCGGGTGCCAGACTTGCCCAACAAGGAATCCACAGCAGTTGAGGCCAAGCCACACAGCTAGCTAAGCCGGGGGCCAGCCCTGCCCACCAGCACAAATGTAGCAATGGCAGCCCAACCATAACAGGAGGGCACACACAGTCCACACAGGAGATACCCCTGGAGCACCTGGCTCTAAAGACCAGAGGGTATTGCGCCACTGGGCCTCACAGAGCAGGTTCTACATGGGCCCACTGTTTCCAGACCGACAGAGGTAGTGGATAACACCTAGTACATAGAAACAAATGCAGAAAGTTAGGCAAAATGAGACAAACCACCTTCCAAAGGAAAAAAACAAAATAAAAGACAATCAAAAAAGAACAAGACAAAACCTCAGAACAAGAACTAAACAAAATGAAGATAAACAATTTAATAGATAAAGACTTCAAAGTAATACTCATAAAGATGCTAACCAAACTCAGGAGTAGAATGTCCATAATCAGACAACTTCACAGATGAGCTCTGCCAGATATTTAAGGGAGAGTTGGTACGTATCCTTCTCAAACTGCTGCAAAAAAGGTGAAGAGGGACGAATGCTTTCAAACTCATTTTACCAGACCAGCATTACTCTGATGCTAAAACCGGATAGAGGGAAGAGATATGGGAACATGTGTATATGTATAACTGATTGACTTTGTTATAAAGCAGAAACTAACACACCATTGTAAAGCAATTATACTCCAATAAAGATGTTAAAAAATAAATAATAAATGAAAAAAAAACAGATAAAGACACTACAAAAAAGAACATTACAGGCCAATATGCCTGATGAACCTAGATACAAAAATCTTCAACAAAATACTAGAAAACTGAATTCAACGATACATTAAATGGATCATACACCATGATCAAGTGGGATTTATTCCAGAAGTGCAAGAATAGTTCCATATCTGCAAATCAAGCAGTACACCACATAACAACATTAAGGATATAAATCATACAGTCGTCTCAATAGATGCAGAAAAAGCATCTGCAAACTTCAACATCCATTTATGATACAAAAAATCTCAACAAAGTGGATATATAGGGAACATCCTTCAACATAATAAAGGCCATATGTGACAAACACACAGCTAACATCATACTCAATAGTGAAAAGCTGAAAGTTTTCCTCTAAGATCAGGAACAAGACAAGGATGTTCACTCTTGCCACTTTTATTCAACATAGTATTGGAAGTCCCAGTCACAGCAATCAGAAAAAAGAAAAAAAGAAGAGGCATCCAAATGGGAAGAGAAAAAGTAAAACTGTCACTATGTGCAGATGATATGGTACTGTATATAGGAAACCCCCAAAATCCCGTAAAACCTATTAGAACTAATAAATGCATTCAGAAAAGTTTTAGGATACAAAATCAATATATAGAAATCTGTTGCCTTTCTATATACTACTAATGAACTATTAGAAAAAGAAATTAAGAAGAGTTCCACTTAAAATTGCATCAAAAAGAATAAAATACCTAGGAATAAATTTAACCAAGGAGGTGACAGACCTGTACTCTGAAAACTATAAGACATGGATGAAAGAAATTGAAGATGACACAAATAAATGGAAAGTAGCAAATTTTGAAGGAAAGTTAGCAAAACCTGGGCTCAGAAAGTCCAGTAACTACATCAGGATCTAGAGAAGGAGAGGAGCTGATAGACTTTCTCAGATCAAGCTAGAGTACCTGGATTATCAGTCTCACCAAGGCTGCAAGAAATGAGGAGGAACAGTTCCCTAAAGGAAAACAGAGTTGCAGCAACTGGAAGAAAGTGAAACGGATGCAGGTAGGAAAAGCTATTAGGTATCACCATCCAAGACAGCAGGAAATCATTGCTAACACTACATTAAGAATAAAAAAATTATAATAATACTGTTTTGCTTTAAAAAAAATTCCAGCAGTAGTTAAAGCAAAATGTTCACCAGCATACCCATATTAAGGACAGGTAGGAAATGTTCAAACATCAGCCAACAGAAATAGATTTTCTCTTTTGCTGTACCTGCAGTAACTGGTTGAATTACTCAATATGGTAATATAAAGCAGACAATATGGAGACTCAGATGAAGAACACAGAAAGATTCTGCTCACCGCTGGAACCGGTGTCACACCTTTGAATTACAAATGGAGATTATCCTTCCTTAAATTCTTAGAGCCATTTTTCTTGTATAGAATCCAAAATAAAGGCCAAAATTTCCATTTCATTTTCAGCGAGGTAATTTGGCCATGAAAGAAATAAACCCCACAGATGTGTTCATCATAACTCTTTAATTAAATATTCTAGAAATCAACTTGAGCTAGCTTATAGAGATATAATGGGAATTCATTATGAAGATTCAAAGTGTTTTGTATTTTCCAAGGGTGAGGATGTAGCAAGGCCTCAGAGAAGGATGGTAACAAGGAAGAGAAAAGTATCTGGAAAACAGGAATTATTTGATCTCTATTTTTTTTCTCTGAGAAACTACCCGTTCTTCCTTTTGCTTCTGATTGATAAATAAGGGCACCTTTGGAAAAAGAATATGATTGGCCCAGTTTAAGTCATTCATCTTCTTTCCTGGACATAATCACATGTGTCCAGGAGAGTAGTCTTTTATTTCAAAGTTAACTGCAGCATCCTATTCCTATAGGTAAAAGTATTGATGAATAGATCATACAGAGCCTGAAAGGCATTGCAAAAGTTACCTTGTTCAATGAATATAAGCTGTGTAAACTTAAGCTAACTTTTGTCTGTGTGTATGTCTTTTTCATTTCCCTTTTTTTTTAAACAAAAACTGGGTTTGAGTTTAGAAACAATGTAAAGATAAACAAAATGTTAGAAATATGTGATATGGATCACAAATTAATAATAGTGAGATAAGGAATTAAAAATCTTGCTGGGGGAACTACCAAAAGAGAATCACTGTTAAGAACAGTGTGGCCAGAGTGGCCTTGTAGCCGAGAACAAGAAGGTTGGTCCTTAAGGATGAAGCTCGGAGGCAGTCACAGCCACCTTCAGGGTGGATCTGTAACACCAGCAGTTACTGAGGTGGGGCTAAATCATCAAGCCTGAGCTAAGAAACCAGACCCCAAGGTCACCAGCCGTAGACTATAGTAGCAGAAAGAGCTAGCTGTCCTGGAGTAAAGCTCACTAACTGTACCTCAGCAGACACCACCAGTGAAAACACAAATACCAGATCCGTCGCCCTGGAGAGTAGACCAGTAGTAGGTAAAACCTCAGACAGCTCTTACTCCATGAAACATAGTGAAGACCTGTCACTTACGTCCAGATGCCACCTGAGGGAAGACTGAAGGGGAAAGGTGAGGCAGCCCTGATAGAGCCTTGACTTCTAACCTGACTAAATATTTAACATAGAGGGTCTACTTAAAATTGAAATGTGCTGTTAAAACTGGAAGATGCTGAAATATTGCTGATAAACAACATATGTCTCCTCACTGCCTAGAAGGATAAGAGTCTGTGACAATGTCTAGGTCAGTTGCATAAAATAATTAAGCTATAATTTTCATGCACATCTGACTATATGTACACTTTGACAATCCAGTTACGTTGGAAAAAGCCTAATAACTTGGATCTAAATGGTAATGGTAATCCCCTAGTAATGGTAATGGATTATCAGCTCATCATAACTTTCCAAATCTAATATTTTGACTAGCCATTTGCTAAAAAATGCCATTAGGATATATGATTAGTCATAAATATGCCAGTTAATTCAATGAGATTTCTGTCCTTTGTTGTTCAACAGAGTCCTTCCTGTTGAAGGACTCCCAAAGAAAAAGTGTTTAATAACTTAGTGCTTTCTATTTATATTCAGAGAACTTTGTATTCTCTATAAACATTTTTACAAGTGCATAAAACATATTTTGTTCCAGTGCTTCATGATCTAAATTGTGATTCCTTAAAAGCATGGTGGAGCATATATTTTTTTAGAAAACACAACCCCAGTGATACCCCAAAAGGTGTGCATTTAACTTTTAAGGAACTTACCACATTTGTTCTCTTTAACTGTCATTTGATTTAGCTACTATAGACATCTGCTACAAAGCTCTTTCAACTTTCTATTAAGGCAAATTACTGGAAACCTGGGTTACTGTGGCAATGAGGGATAGCCCTTATTTTTCCATATCAGTCATCTCAGCAGTGTTAGTCTGGTAGTAAGTGCTAACCAGTAGGGGAGTGAAGACCAGCATACCTTTACAAAGCTTTAGATTGTGAATCCTGGGATGGAACCTCTCAGATGGAAAGGCCTGTTTCCATGGCAACAGGAGCAGCTCCTACTGTTTCAGTTTGTCACTCATCATAGCAATGTTTGCCTTGGGAGACTGCGCTAAGCATTTCTAGCCGCATTTTGTTGTGGATTCAAGAGATTGGATGGCAATGCTGCTATGGTTACCAGGGTTTTTGTCTTAGGGGAAATCCTAGAATAAAGTAATCTCTCTGGTTCCAACAGAAATTTTAAATAACTAGCTGTGGAATAGAAAGAAAAGAAGTTGTGATAAGTAATTCCCTTCTGGGACGATGATAACAAAGTCTGACAAGTCTGACTTCCTTTTTTTTCTTTTTTGGTGCTTGTGGTGATGGGGTGGTTGGAAATGAGAAAATGAGAATTGGGAAAGGTTAAGGAAAATTAGAACAAGAAGGAGAACATAAAATGATTGTTTACCATTTCTTTAAAAAATAAGAATAGAAAAGAGAAGGGCTGAAAGAAAAATGTATAGTAAATATTCATATATTCAAGGAATTTCTTTTATCATTCTCTATATAACTTAATTTAAATGATTTTCTCCCCACACTTATAAAATAATTCATTTTCCTAGTCAGATGATGACCTCTTCCCCAGCACTGATCATTTAGGGTGTTGAAGGAATAGTATAGAAAAAGGAGAACCTTCAAGCTGACAACATTTTTAAAGATTTTATTTGTTCCTTATTCCCACTCTTCATGGGTCCCAAGATTGATGCAAAGAAAGAAATAGCCATTGAGAATTACAGAAAAGGCTACAACCAATATTGTTATCTTTTCTCAAATTATATGGTTACTATTACATCCCTGGAGTATCAGAACACTGCAAACCTGACAATGATTAGCACAAATTTATTTTATAGAAAATTATTAAAAGCACAGGAAACTGTAGTACAAACATTTACAGATGAACACTATTTTTATTATTTTATTTTGATTTCATGATCTCATCTTAGTATTTCTCTTATATAAGATTCTATGATGTGATAAGTATTGAATCAAACGCATTACCTGCATTGTTTCACTTAAATTTCACTAAAAACTTTTGAGGAAATTATTATTATTCCTATATTCAGAGGGATTACAGCTAGCTGGCAGAATTACTTGAAATTAGACACCGAGTTCTACTACTACATCTATCCTAGGATAGAACATCCTCATTTTTTAATCACCCCAAATCAAATCATACTGTGTGTACTCCCTTATTATTTCCTGAGCATGAGTGATCTGTGAATTATCAAGAAGTTGTCAACAGTGAGATGTTATTGTATATGTCTGTAAAGAGTGATAACTTCCTGCTTCATTTGTGGACTTTGACAAATCTTTTACATTGATAGAGTTATAATGCATTCTTTTGATCTCAGCAAATATTTAATGAGCAACTAATTAGTCTGTGATGAACTCTTTAATAGGTTATGAATATATATGATATGCATTGTGTTTTTTTTTTTGTGGTACGCGGGCCTCTCACTGCTGTGGCCTCTCCCATTGAGGAGCACAGGCTCCGGACGCGCAGGCTCAGCGGCCATGGCTCATGGGCCCAGCCACTCCGCAGCATGTGGGATCCTCCCGGACCGGGGCACGAACCCGTGTCCCCTGCATCAGCAGGCGGACTCTCAACCACTGCGCCACCAGGGAAGCCCCGATATGCATTGTTTTATCAGAACATTCTTTTGGAAAATACAGCATAAGATACTTGAACTATATTTAATATTTTGGGCCTAGAAATGGAGTGGATGTAGCCACAGTTGATAGGGCACAAAATACCTAGGAGACATCTGAGAAGAAACCGTGTTCTGCCCATATGGCAGCGACTGACTGTTCACCCATTGAAACGAGAATTTGGCTCTAACTCCCTAGGCACCTGTTCAATGGTGTATGTTCTCCATAAGTTATATCTCCTAATTCCAATTCTGAGAATAAGTAGAAGGGGGTCTGTAAGAAAATCCAGCTTCCCCCTTTTTGTCTTTTCCTGGATTTTGGTCACATTGCAATAAGAATTATTTTTTTAATGCTATTTTCTCTCATAAACTTTATTCCCAGCATAAATAACTTCATGAAGAGCTTTTAGAAGAACTTAGCGTGAAATATAAGGGCATTTTGCCAGAAGTAGTCAAGGAATGTACAGTACAGGAGACATGGTAATTGCAGGTGTTGAGAAACAATTTCATCTTGCATGTATATGTACACATATGTGTATCCATAATTGTGTATGTGTGTGTAAATATATACATAGCTAATACCAAGATTTCAGAATTTTTTTTTTTAAGGTTTCAGAATTTAATAAGAAGGGTAATGAGAGCCTATAGTAGTGCCTTTGCATAAGTAGTATTCTGTAGATATTTTTGGAATGCATGAATGATGAACGGCAAGAGAAAATGATGAATATCACTGGACTGCCTTAGTTAAAATGGAAGTTTATTATAAATCTCAACTCAGAGTTTAGAATTTTCATAATCATTTTTCTTTATTGTATTTCTCCTTTGCTTAATATTCTAGTTGCTTTTACATTTTATGATTAAAAGGTAATTATTTTGTTATAAACAAGTAGTACCAAGATCTATTTTATGCCTTGCATATGTGCATTCTTGAGTTTAGCAGATTGTTTACTCTTTGTCTTCTATCTGGTGCCACCTCCTTGGAACATTCAGTGTTTTTCTTTCATTCAACAAATATTTATGAAGATCTTCTCTGTGCACTATGCTGGGTTTTGATGGAGGGGAGATGAATGGGTGGAGGGGAGATGAATTAGTCATACATACATCTGTGAAAGCTCACCTAGAGTATTGTGATTAAAGGTCAGTGCATTTTAAATTATCTTAATTGATGAATATATTAAGATCAATCAAAAGTAAATGCCTACCTTAAAAAAAATTAGCCTAACTTGTAACTTCTAACAATAAATTTGTCATCTGACCATGCACATTTACTGAGCATCAGTTATCTAAGTGAAGCTTTACTGCAGAGAACAGATGTGAATCATACAATGTCGTCCAGAATATGAACTGTCCCATGAACTGCCCAGTGCCCCACAGTCTTGAATTCTGACATTCCATCAGCTTGGCAGAACCTTCCTCCCCTGGTCCTCTGTGTCGAGACCCAACTCAAAAATCACTTTCCACTTATGCCTTCCCTGACAGTTTTGTCTCCAAGAATAGGGTTAGTACCCTTTCTGTGCAGTCCCGTAGCAATCCAACCATAACTCTATTATGGAACAGACTACGTTGATATTTTCATTAAAGTTTTATTTCTAGATAATTTAAAATATACTCAAAGAAATCATGTAGAAAAAGCTCTAATCCAATCTTGGGTGGGGATTTAAAGAAATCTGCTGAGAGCAGAAGCTAATTAAGGTAGAGTATAAAGAATGAACTTTCTCCATCTAGGAAAAAAAAAAAAGATAAAGAAAAAATCTTTTGAGAGGAAAAAGTCATATGTGCCGAGCTCAGGGATAAGAGGGAGCACCAGGCAAACTGAGAAAATGTAAATAGCTTGGGAGGGTAACAGCTTTGAGGAATTTAAGGAGAAGAAGATGCAAAGTTGAGCAGAAATTAAATAATAAAGAGCCTTGTATGCCTCTGAGATTTGGCCTTCACACAGAGGATAAAGGCTTGAGAGAGAAAATGATGGTCTCATTTTGATTCACATCTGCTTCCTCTTCCCAACCGGCACTATCTTAATTTAAACAATTAATATGTGAGCAAGAAAAGAAAACCCAGTGAAGGAGATAGAGGAGGAGTTATCAATGACAAGAGACGAATCCTTTGTAGCCAGAAAACTAGAGGATATAAAGTGAAATAGAAGCCAATGCAGAGCTTAGAGTAGGGATCATCAAACTACACCTGTGAGACAAGTCCAGCCCACAGCCTACAAATAAAGTATTATTGGAGCACAGCCAAGTCGACTCATTAATACACTGTCTATGGCCACTTTTACATATGATGGCCAAGTTGAGTAATTGAGACAGACATTATCTCATAAAGTCAAAAATATTTACTATCTGGCTCTTCACAGAAAATGTTTGCCAGTCCTTTTTTTAAAGCAAAAGAGCAGTTGATTAAAAATAGGACTACCAGGAGTCCTTTGGGTTTATCAGCAAGTAGGTTTTGGGAGACTCTGTGAGAGGAGTTTTCAGTAAAACGGTTGATGCTAAATATAAAGAATAGGATAAAAGAAAGTGGAGAGAATAAATGCAGTAACCTTCCCACCACCAACTCATTCCTGCCCCAGTCTCAGCAATAACATGTATTATCTCCATTCACTGAGGAGGAAACAGTTTCAGAGATTTTGAGTAACTTAGCCAAAGTTGCACAGCAAGTACTTAGGGGTTGGAACTGGAATCCAGTTCTGTTTAATCAAAACCCATGTTCTTTCTGCTAGATTGGATTTTCCCTAGAATTTAAGTTCGAGAGCCCAGAATTCAAGCCTCATGAAATTGTTTTAGATTCCAAAAATCGTGAACTTAGAAGGCAAAATATTCTTGCAGAGAAATGAGATATGAAACCTCATCTGTTATCCCTGTCAACATGCACACTGAAGGAGTGAGACTGTTTAATAACTATGTTCAATTAACCCCAAATCATTCTCTCTGCAAATGTAAACATACCTTACTCCCCAGACCCTCCTAATGTACAGAAACCACCTACTCAGAGTAAGTTTTCATAGACATAATGGAATTCACTTACAACATCTATTCTAAAATATTGTGCACAGCAAAGAAAATGAATAAATGAAACCTTTTAAATTAATAGCCATTAAGGGAACAATAATAACAACAAATAACAATGGAGAGAGACATTTCTAATGAAAGGAAAGAGAAAACTGGAAGACCAGAACCTTCCTATCCTATAAAGGTCTACATGAAAAACCTGAATAAAAGAATGTAAACAATTTTTTCTAACATGTAATTCACTATTGTCCAAATTCAGAGATTTATGTTAAATGAGACATATTAGCCTCATTCTTCCTCATTCCTTTATCAATTTTCAGGCCAACAATTTTAAGTATGATAGATAGGAGGGAGAGGTTGCTATAATATATGTCACCATTAATTAGAAATTACTTTAAAGTGGTAGCACTCAGTGGGGGCAATTTTGCCCCTCCGGGGACATTTGGAAATGTCTGGAGGCATTCTGGATTGACACAACCTGGGGTAGGGCAGAGTACTACAGACATCTTGTGGGTAGAGGCCAGGGTGCTGTTAAACATCCCACAAAGCACGGGACAGCCTCCTGCAACAAATTATCTGCTGGCCCAAAATTTCAGTTATGCCCAGGTTGACATATGCCACTTTAAAGGAGCACCACTGTAGCACAATGGCATTCCAGCCACTGGCACAGTCTCCAGCATTTCAGACATACTAATTATGCATAGGCAAATGGTATCTGCAAAGTCATGAAATATAACTCTTAAACTCTCACAGTTGGAAAGGACAGCCTAAAAGAAAGAATTATGTAGGGATGATTGAAAGATTAAAAATATTGTATTATATAAAAAATAATATATCAATATTACCATGTATGATTTTTAAGAAAAAGTTGTCCTCTTCTTCAAAGATGGTATTACGTATATATCAAACTGTATACATAAACCCTTTGGACAGCAGCCTATAGCTGCATAAAAACAGTACATTAAAGACCCGTATGAGGCATGTTGCCAATTCATCCACAAAGAGAGAGATAAATGTGTGACTGAAAAAGTACTTGTCGAACACAAGCTGCAGCTGTGTCTAACTAATACCTAATTACTCAACTAGAACATATTATACAGCGGGCAGAAAAAAGGTGGGTAATTTGCTATCATCTACTGAGATGATTTACCAAATTACTGCATAAAAATACACTTAGCTCATATTAAAGTTATGACACTAACCAAACACAAGCATATTCAGAATTAATGGTGATCTGACCTAACTTTCCTTTGTGGGGATTTAGAAAATATACTCCACAGGAATAAACCAAAGATAGTATAAAAATCTTAATTGGAAACCTGAAATTGATATCAGAATTCTTCCGGAACTAGTATAAAAGATTTCAATAGGGCTTCCCTGGTGGCTCAGTGGTTGGGAGTCTGCCTGCCGATGCAGGGGACGCGGGTTCGTGCCCCGGTACGGGAGGATCCCGCATGCCGCGGAGCGGCTGGGCCCGTGGGCCATGGCCGCTGGGCCTGCGCGTCTGGGGCCTGTGCTCCGCAGCAGGAGAGGCCGCGGTGGTGGGAGGCCCGCGTACCGAAAAAAAAAAAAAAAGATTTCAATAAAGTTTGGTACTCAAAAACTATAATATGGGAAAATGTCAATAATAATTTAAAAATAAATTACATTTGTTACTGTTTTGGTTACTTATCTGTTATAAAACAAATTTATATACAGATATTCGTGTATAATTTAATCTGAACAGAAATGTAATGGTGATGAACACTATCTTCTTGGATCTTAATAATAAACTCTATGGAGACGTGAATTGGAGAAAATTCTTCTGACAGCTAACTTTGTCATCAAGTGAGCACTAGAAACGTCCTCTGGTAAATAGGTTCATTGCTCTTAATTCTTCACTTCTGTCCTGTATTCAAATTACTCCATACCATTTGTCACAGGACTTTGCATTACCTCGCACTAATGAATATGTTTACTCATTCAACTGATGTTGAGTTTAGCCGCATGACTTGTTTGTCCAATAGCATGTGGATTAAAGTGATGGGCCCTAGACACAAGCTGAAGCCTTTAAAGGCATTTCATAACTCTGCTCACCTTTTTTGTTTTCATGCCATTTGCCATTAGAGAAACATGCCTCACGTGACTATTAACTAATTAGAGAAATGCAGAGCTGACCCACGACTTGAAAGCAAAGAAGGTATTTGTCGTTGTAAGCCAGTGAGATTTTTGAACTTGTTTGTTAACAGCAGAAATTACTATTTCCCTTAATAAAGGCTTTTCCAGAAACGTTTATACTATGGATGTTTCATGTTTACCGCCCCAGCATTTGTCTCCCTGATTTTTAATCGAAGATCCACCTTCATTCCATATCTTTAGGAAGGAGTTTCTGGAGTAAACCAAGTCTTGGCATTTTTCTGGTCACTGTAATTTGATTCAGTTATGGACATAAGATTTTAGTTTGGCCAATCACAATAAATTTCAGGACTTCTGGAAAAGCTACCAGAAAAGAATTTCACTGTTTCCTTATAGTCTCTTACTAGAAGAATGGGAAGTTTAAGCTGCTTTCCGACATCTTCCTGACACAAGGAGAAATCTAGTGCTACCTAGACTTAAGCCAACCAAGTTGAAAATAGAGTCAAGAAACAGAAAGAAACAAATCCTGAGGAGGTGGCCCAGTCTCTGAACCCAACTATACTTGAAAATTAATCTAACTCTGGATATTTATATGTGTTGACAATTTCCATTTATTCCTTAATCTAATTTTAATTGAGTTAATGGTCTCTGACCACAGAGAGCTTCCTAAAGGATACAGTATCTATGGTGTCAATTTAAAAGATAAGAAATAGAGAAAATATTTTTTTTGTCTTTTTAAAAATTAATTAATTTGTTTATTGAGGTAACACTGATTTATAACATTATATGAGTTTCATGTGCACAGCATTATACTTCTACTTCTGTACACCCTACAATGTGCTCACAAGACAAGAAATAACAAGTGTTGGTGAGGATGAGGTTGGTGGGAATGTAAATTGGTGCAGCCACTATGAAAGTCAGTATGGAGGTTCCCCCCAAAAAATTTAGAATAGAACTACCATATGATCCCGTTATCCCACTTCTCGGCATTTATCCAGAGAAAATATTTTTCTTAAACACAATTTTCCTTTATTTGAACTGAAACACTCAGTTATTCTGTAATGTGTATAAAAAGAAGAATTTATTGCAGGAACAGAATAATTATAAAAGCATATGCAAAATACATGTCTAAATCTTCTATTCATATAATTTTCTTGTAAAAGTGAGTATCATTTTGACATAATTATAGTTTATCCAAATCCCAATGTAAAATTAACATTTCAAAGATATAATAGAATTATAATATTTTTCCTGCAGGCCAAAATATTTTATCAGTTCAACCTAAATTTATAATCTTCCAAACTTCACAGGAAGTATAAGAGACTATCTAAGGGAGGCGGGGCTGCCGAGGAGGAGCAGGAGGGGCGCCTGGCTTCCGGCAGCTGGGGGGGGCCTGTCCCGGAGGTGGCGGTGGCGCCATCTTGTCGAAGGGGGGATCAGGAAGTGTGGACGGTGGGGGCGACAGTGGAGCCTGGAGCGGAGGCCGGAGGCTCCTGCCCGCCGGCCCTGGGGCAGCAGCAGCAGCCAGGGCCGCGGCAGCAGCTGGGGGGGCCGGGGGGAGGGGGACAGTCCCGGGATGGGGGCGGGGCCCGGAGCCGGGGCCTTGCCTGGGTGGGGAGCTGAAGCTGCTCCAGTTCCTTCTCCCCCGCGGCCTCGAGCGCTTCCGCATTGCCAGCGCCTTCCTGGACCAGCTGAGATGCGAGTTCCCGCTGGCTGAGGCCAGAGGGGCCGGGACGAGGGCCGCGCGCGGACTGCATCTCTCCCCACAGGGGTCGGTGCCTGGGGATCCCGTCTGCATCCACTGCAACATCACGGAGTCATACCCAGCTGTGCCCCCCATCTGGTCAGCGGAGTCCAGTGACGCTAACTTGGCTGCTCTCTTGGAGAGGCTGGTGGACATAAAGAAGGGGAATACTCTGCTGTTGCAGCATCTGAAGAGGATCATCTCCGACCTGTGTAAACTCTGTAACCTCCCTCAGCATCCAGATGTGGAGATGCTGGATCAGCCCTTTCCAGAAGAGCAGTGTACACAGGAAGATGTATCTTCGGAAGGTGAAGATGAAGAGATGCCTGAGGACACAGAAGACCTAGATCACTATGAAATAAATGAGAGAAGAAGCGCCAGCTGAGGGCAAGAAATCTGAAGATGACGGCATTGGAAAAGAAAACTTGGCCATACCAAAGAAAATTAAAAAGACCCAGAGGCAAGATTACTTAGATGGTGCGGTGTCTGGCTCGGCGCAGGCTACTGACCAGGTGATGAAGGAGCTCAGGGATATATACTGATCACTGAGGTTCAAAGGCAGAAACTATACAGTCGAACTCGTGAATGACAGCCTGTATGATTGGAATGTCAGACTCCTCAAAGTTGACCAGGACAGTGCTTTGCACAACCATCTCCAGATCCTCAGAGAAAGGAGCCGACTTCATCCTACTTAACTCTTCTTTTACAGATAACTTTCCCTTTGACGTGCCGTTTGTCAGGGTTGTGTCTCCAGTCCTCTCCGAGGGTATGTTCTGGGCGGAGGTGCCATCTGCATGGAACTTCTCACCAAGCAGGGCTGGAGCAGTGCCTACTCAGTAGAGTCAGCGATCATGCAGATCAGTGCCACACGGGTGAAGGGAAAAGCACGAGCGCAGTTTGGAGCCAACAAATCTCAATACAGCCCGACAAGAGCACAGCAGGCCTACAAGTCCTTGGTGCAGATCCATGAAAAAAACGGCTGGTACACACCCCCGAAGGAAGATGGCTAACCCGGGAATGCCATCCCCTTCCTCCTTCCCTAGGCATCACTAGACCAATTACCCTTTTTTTTTTTTTTTTTTTTTTGCCCTACGCGGGCCTCTCACTGTTGTGGCCTCTGCCGTTGCGGAGCACAGGCTCCGGATGCGCAGGCTCAGCGGCCATGGCTCACGGGCTCGGCCGCTCCGCAGCATGTGGGACCCTCCCGGACCAGGGCACGAACCCCCATCCCCTGCATCGGCAGGCGGACTCTCAACCACTGTGCCACCAGGGAAGCCCCAGGGAAGCCTCTGGACCAGTTACCTTTGAATGCTGTATTTGGATCTCCCTCTGCCTCTGTGGTTCCCTCCCTCATTTTTCCTGGACATGATCGCTCTGCCTATTGCAGGACAATGATGGCTATTCTAAACGCTAAGGAAAAAAAAAAAAAACAGACACAGAACTGTTTCAAGTACTCAAGACTGACTTACAGACCAACCAGCCACCTGGCTGGAACCTTTGCTAGCAGGCATTCTTATAAAAGAAACTTTCGAGCCTCATTATACGGCTGGAAACTCAGCTGTGCTCCAGACGAGAGCCTCCTTACCTATACTATGGATTTTTAATTTATTTTCCCTTATTTCATGTACACTGCTTTTTTTGGTTACAGTGTATGATGGATGTTTATGAAAAAAAATGTATCTTTGGGAACACAATTACAGTTTGTTAACTTGAAAAAAAAGACTATCTAAAACTCTACTAAATTTAAAATGAACAAATTTAATACCAGGTTTATAAACACGACACAAAAACACCTCAGATGAAGGAGAGAATAAATTATATCTGTCCTAGAGTCAAGTCTACATAAACCTATTTTTCTGGATAATATAGGTGAAGTGTTTTTTCTATAATTGAGTAAAGAAAACTTAATCAGCTTGCCTCGACACAGTAAAAAGTTTTCTTTGGCGACCATCAGTAAAGTGGCCAAGTACCTGATAATTATATTATCAGATGTTAATATTTCACTTCTGGTTGCTTAGCAGCCACCTGTATTTTAGAAAATAATATTCTATTTCTCTGACTATATGATGCATATCATTTTATATTATTTGGAAAATACTGAAAGGTATTAAGGAAATAAAAGCCTGCCATGTTCCAAACACAAGATAGTTATTACTGTTAACAGTGTATTGTATTTCTCTCCAGAATTTATTTTCTAGAATTGTATATATAATCATCTGCATCTTGTTTTTTTAATATACACTTATTATATTTGATATTTTCCTATGACAATCATTTGCTAAAAAAAAAAACTTTCAATAAACATACATCTCACTTTAAGTAAGAGCCTAATTCTTGCAGAGGTCTACATGAATTGCATCCTCTCATTATCTATCTGACCCAACTACCTCCCACTCCTTAACTTTACTCTGGTCGCAACAAATCCACTGCAATTCCTCCAACGTGCCGTGATGGACCCAAGTTAATGCCTTTGTAGTAGCTGTCCCCTTGGCCTGCAGTCCCTCCTCTCCTGACGTGCATGGTTCATTCCACCTCCTCCTCCTCCAAATGGCAAAGTTCTGTGGGATGTACCATGACCTATCAGGTGACTGTGGTCATGGTCTCTGGAGTCAGAATTCACATGCTAGCTGTGTGACCTTGGGAAAACTGCTGAACCTCTCTGTCCTTTGGGGAATAACAATAACTATTCTCAGGGCCCAAACTCCACTCTGTTTTTTTTTTTAAGTCTTTACTGAATTTGTTACAGTATTGCTTCTATTTATTTTATGTTTTGGTTTTTTGGCCATGAGGCATGTGTGATCTTAGCTTCCCAACCAGGGATCGAACCCGCACCCCCTGCATTGGAAGGTGAAGTCTTAACCACTGGACCACCAGAGAAGTCCCCAGCTCTTTTCTTAATGCTATTTTTTCCACAGTCCATTTGTATTTCATAGCATACTCTATTACTTACTGGTTATTACTGTTATTATTATAATTTACTGATATGTTTATTGTGGACTGTCTCATCTCTCACTAGATTGTAAATTCTACAAAGGTAGGTTTTCACCCTGAAGTGTTCCTCAAACAAAACTGCACTAAAAAATACACCCATATACACAAAAAATTAATACTAATATAGAACCTAGAATGCCATCACTGTCCTAAGCTTTTAAAATATATTAATCATTTGCTCCTGCCACAACCCATGGAATAGGGATTATTATTATGATCTCCATTTTATAGATAAGAAAGTTGGGGCATTCAAATATATAAGCAACCTTCCCAACTGGTAATGCTAGTAAGTGGTGAAAGAATTTGAACCCAGGCAGTCTGGCTCCAGACAGAATATTCTTGATCACTATGCTATGCTTCTACTGAATATGTATCGATTGAATGAACTGAACCAACCAAAGAAGGAAGCGCTGTCATATCAACAGGATCACGTTTCTTTGGTAGTCCCTACCTCCTTCTGAAAAAAAGTGAATTCTAGTTCTTCTAAGATTATCTTTTTCTCACCAGAGGAATGCAGGCAAGAAGGTAGAATAGTGAGGTTTTCATTTCTCATCTCACCTTCAACATGAGATGGGCCACCTTCCTGTTGGCTGAGTGTCCAAATATGTTGGATTTTCCTTTATTATTTTCGTCACCTTCACTCAGTTTCCAGCTCCACACTAATGATTTGCATCTGTAAAGCAAATAACCTTTGCTAGCCAGTGTGTTTTCCCTTTAACTTGAGCACGTTACCTTTTTATTTTAAATAAATATAGCACAACTTGCTAGTATACTATTAATAGCAGCAGTTTTCGAACAACTACATCATAACTGTGTTCAATTCACTGGAATACTGTGTTCTTTTGCCACTCTATACATACTGCCCTTTAATATAATTTCTTTTATTGGGATACGAGTTGCTTGATGGATGCATTATGAAACTCCACAGGGCTGTATTACGAAAGCAATACTTTCTAGCTGTGCGCAGCTCTGCTCTAGCTTTGCTTAAGTATGTCATATGAGGGAGGGAGGAGGGCTTCTCCTTTAGTTCTTGAAAGGGAGTGACAGAAACTACTGTTCACTGCCCCTCTCACCAAAAGAAAACAAAAATACACTTAAACTTAGCTGTCCTCTAGGACTGCCTAGAACACTGTTTCTCAAAATAGAACCCACAGACAACAACTGCATCACAGGCAGCTTGAGTGCTTGTTAAAAAAGGAGGACCACTACCCCTCATTCTGACCTTTTAGTGAACTGAAATTTGAGGAGGTAGGACAAAAGGGTTTGCATTTTTAACAAGTACCCCCAAGTAATTTGTGTGTGTATAATATATACATTAAACGTTATTCAACAAATAAATGTTCAGCCTCTACTAGATGCCATTTCCTATACTGATTTCTGGGAATATAATAATAAACAGAAAGAGATATAATCCCTGTCCTCATAAAATTTCAGCCTAGTGAGGAGCCAGATATTTGTAAACAACCACCACACAAACAAGCACAGACTCTCAACAGGGATCCGGGCTATGAAGGAGAGAAATTCAGAAATATGGACAGTTGGGCAGGAATTTCAAGGAAGGCATCTCTGAACTGAAACCCAAAGCTGAGTATAAATGAACTCAGGAAGAGGGGAAAAGGGGGTTGTGTTCCAGCCAAGAGGAAAATGATGTCATAAATCACGCGGTGGGTAAAGGAGCTTGCAGAGAGAAGGACTAATGCACAAAGCCCAGGGCGTGATAGCAACAGGGAAGGGGAAGCAGATTGTGAGAAGAAGCCATTGAGGTGACAGCTGAGTCTTGTAGACTAGCTCCTCCTTTATTCTACAAATACAGAGGGAACCTCTTGGAGGCTTTAATGGGGGAGAGGACCCTGGCAGTGTTATAGTTGACATTCGTCTTATCCTAGAGCTGCACTGTCCAATCAGGTAGCCACTAGCCACAAGCCACATGTCTATTTATGTTTAAATGTAATAAAATTAGAAGTTCAATTTCTCAGTCACACTATTTACATTATAAGTGCTTAAAAGCCACATGTGGCTGGTAGCTACCTATCTGACAGCACAGATACAGAATATTCATTGTCCCAGAGAGTTCTATTGGCACAGCTGCTCAAAGTGTAGTCTGCAGACCCCAGCATGGCAGACATCCCCTGAGAGCTAGTTAGAAATGTACAATGTCAAGTCCCACACTGCATTTGAAGGTGATTCTTAGGTGACCTGTATGCATATTAAAGTTTGAGAACCATAATTCTAAAAGGTAACTGACCTTTTAATGGAATCCTATTAATCATTTGCTACTTTTTTAAAATAAATTTATTTATTTATTTTTGACTGCATTGGGTCTTCATCGCGGCACGTGGGCTTTCTCTAGTTACAGCGAGCCGGGGCTACCCTTTGTTGTGGTGCGCGGGCTTCTCATTGCAGTGGCTTCTCTTGTTGCAGAGCATGGGCTCTAGGTGTGTGGATTTCAGTAGTTGTGGCATGCAGGCTCAGTAGTTGTGGCTGTCGGGCTATAGAGCGCAGGCTCAGTAATTGTGGCACACGGGCTTAGTTGCACTCAGGCTTAGTTGCTCTGCAGCACGTGAGATCTTCCCAGACCAGGGCTCGAACCCGTATCCCCTGCATTGGCAGGCAGATTCTTAACCACTGCGCCACCAGGGAAGCCCCTCATTTGCTACTCTGAATGGGGTGAGAAGCACAGAGAAAATTCCAATATAGAGAATGACTGAAGAGATGAGGATATTGCCTGGTACCAATTTGAACCTCAATTTCATGAGATCTCCTCAAGTCCCCTTGGGAACTCAGTGAAATATACACACCACTTGGTTCCAATCAAATGCTTTACATCTGGGGGGAAAAAAGATTGTCTTACAGTTCTTTCCAAACATGATTTCCAGGTATTGCCCTGCTGTCTTCCCTTCCCATCCTTTCCCCTGTACTATCCCTCTCTAACGTCTTGCTGTTGTGAGTAGGATTGCTACGTATCATACCAACAGAATACAGGCTGTGATGCAAAAAGCTTAATTATCTTTTTTAGCGTTCCGGTGAAATGTTACTTGTTAGATCATTAAAAGAAACTAATGAACTCACTGGCTTCCTGAAATTGTAGTTCCGTTTTTCAGAAGTATGGTTGCCTATTTATTTTTAACTGTACTATTATTCATACAAATAGATCAACTTGTGGTTGGTACCCATTTCAGATGCGTGCTCCACTCCACTTCTGTTACACAGTCTGTTACATGACAAAATACCTGAGGAAACTCACCAAAATCCCAGACTTCTAAACAAAGCATTATAACATATGGGAGGACAGAAAAAACTTCCAAATAGCTAACCTAGGCTCAGGTTTAATATTTGAGCTAAAGAAAGACTAGGAAAACAAAATGATAATAATCTTAAAATGAACACTTACTAATCATTAAGGACTGAATGTATCCTCTCAAAATTCATATGTGGAAGCCCTAACCCTCAATGTGATGGTATTGGGAGAGAGGGCCTTTGTGGGGTTTGAGGGTCAAATGAGGTCATGAGATTTGAGAAAGTGTCTCTCCTTGACCAAATTTTAGTCAGGTTCCTTTGATCTTCTTCCCAACTGGGCCTCAACTTTTGTCCTACTCTTTCTACCTCTTGCATTGTACAATTTTAGCAAGAGTCCTGCTAAGTCAATTTAGCCAGAATTTCCCACCTCAATATCTGATCACCCTCAATAGCTAATTGGGTTCCTCTTCCCCCCGCCTTACGCCAGGTGACATCTGATCTCCCTGGCCCCTTAAGCAAGAATCCTGTTAGGTTCATTTAGCTAGAATCCTCTCTTACCCCTGATGTTTCTTCTTAGCAATATTCCGTCTACTGACCCCCACCCTGATCCTTGGCTACAAATTCCCACCATTTCTTGCTGTATTTAGAGTTGAGCCACCTCTCTTACTTCAAAAACCTCATTGCAGTAGCCCTCATACCTAGCCTGATAATCCTGAACACAGCTTGCCTTACCACGTTAACAAGGCTCACAATAATTTTTTCTTTAATAGGGTGGGATTCTCATGATGGGATTACTGGTATGATAATAGAAAGATATCTCTCTTTCTCTCTCTCTCTCTCTCTCTCTCTCTGTCTCTCTGTCTCTCTGTCTCTCTGTCTGTCTCTCTCTCTCTCTCTCTCACACACACACACACACACACACACACACATTCTTTCTCTCTGTCTACAGAAGCATGGAGGAAAGGCCATGTGAGGACAGAGTGAGAAAGCAGCCATCCACAAGTCAGGAAGACAGCTCTCACTAGAAATCAATTTGACTGGCATTTTGATCTTGATCTTGGACTTTCCAGCCTGTAGAACTGAGAGAAATACATTTTTGTTGTACAAGCCACACAGTCTGTGGTATTTTTTTATGGCAGCATGAGCAGACTAAGGCACTATGTGCCATGCCCAGTGCTACATACTTCACAGATATTGTCTCATTTGATCTTTACCTACATTATTACTAAGCTAAAGTTACTAATATTATAAATACTTTACAAATGAGGAAACTGAGGCTCACTGAGGTTAAGTGACTTCCCAAAATCCCTCTGTTATTATTCCAAAGCCATCTCCTATTTACTTTGAATCTGAGTCCAAAGATACCCCATGCAAAGCTTTAAGCAATAGGTATGTTAAATGCTAGCAGCTATAGAGCCATCCGAAGCACCCCAAGTACTTGAAATGTTAACACATTTTGACATCTATATTAAACTATTACCTGCATTTAAACAGATGCTATTATTTTTACAGGTATAATTAGGCTTTATGTACAAAAGAAATATATCTGTGGCTATTCCTTGTTTTTTTTTTATTCTTTATTTTATTCCTTGTTTTTATCCAAGAAATCTTACTAATTCGGGTTCATGTAGCACAGACAAGATGGCTTGCTAAACATATAAATGCACATCAAAAGCCAAGTCCTGTATGGATAGGAAACCTGAATTCTAATCCTATTTTGTAACTAATTATGGGACGTTGGGCAGGTCACTTTAGGACAAATCTCATAGGACAAGGTGTTCCCTTATGGGAAAAAGGGGCTGTTGGTCTTTAGCATTACCCCTCCCCCAGAGTTAATACTCTTTGATTTTTGTTCTCAAAGGAAGTCTTATCAAGAACTCCATTATCTCAGCTGGCAAAATAAAATGTTTGATCTTTATAACAGGTTTAGGTCCTGCCACTTGATTACTTTGAATTTTGGTCCCCAAGGTAAAAAAATGAAAGAATGAAAGAGAGAGAGAAGAAGAAGAAGGAAAAGAGAGAGAGAGAGAGAGAGAGAGAGGGCGGGAGGGAGGGAGGGAGGAAGGAAGAAAGAAAAAAAAAGAAAAGAAAAGAAAGTCGGTCAATCATATGTGCTATTCTACAAAAGAAAAATAAAATAAAATAATAAGAAAGTTCAGATGTTGATTAGCTGATAGAATCTGTCCTGCTAGCAAATGTAAAATAATTAGCTATACTGGTTAGGACTTATTCAGTTACAAGTGACAGAAACCCCTTTCAAAATGGATAAAGCAAAAAAAAAACAACAAAATATTTAGTGATACGCACAAATGAAAAGTTCATGGGTGGTACGGCTTCAGACAAATATCTTTGCCTGCTGGCAAAGCTCTAGGCTTATACTCTCATCTTCACTTTCCCAGAGAGATGTCCCAGAATTAAATCTCATGGGCCAGAAAGGGCCATGTGCCACATTTGAAGCAGTCCTATGGCCAAGATAGGCCATATGCTTATACTTTGAACCAGAGATGAAGGCAGCCTCACTTTTAAACACCTAGAAACCACAAGGAAAATCCAGTAAAATTACTGTAAGATTCGAGAATGAATATTTGGCAAGCAAAAAACAGTAGTCATCCACCTTATCAAGAAGAATATTAACAGTAAAGACATAATGGTAAGTGACAAAGTGGTTTCCCCATCTTACTAAAGATAATAATAGCTGTAAATTATTGAGCATTTCCTATACATCTGGGATTGTGCTAAATGCTGTACACATGTTATCTACTTTATCTTACCCACAGATGAAGAAGCAGAGGCTCAAAAAAGTGATGTCACTTGCACAGAATCCCTAAAGCTAATAAAAGGCAGAGCTAAAATACAATATGGATTTATCTGATTTCCCAGTTCAGGTTCTTGAGACTCTTAACCACTATACTGCTTCCATAAGAACTAACTTGATATCTTATTTTCAGAGAATACAAGAAAACAGAAGCTGCAAAAGTAAAATAACTTCATTACGTGGCTTCAAAATATGATGTTTGTTTGTAACAACAGAAGAGTACAGTAGAATATGGTTGACTAATAATGTCCATAACCAATCTATGACAAAATCAGTATCATAGTGTCTTAAATAATTCAGTTACCTTATTTCCAAAATACAACAGTGTTCCAAAAAATGATTTTCACAGTAGATATGTACATGTATGGATGTGTATGTGTGTGTACACAGAAAATTAGAAATCAGTGTTTCCAAAAGAGTTATTAACAATTAGAACATGAGAACCATCCACAGCTCTTACTAGTTATATCAGAATTATGAGTTATATCAGTTACTAGTGATATCAGAATTATTCAAAGTCATACTGGGACATCACTACCCAGTAATTTGAAACTTGGCTGTTCATATGCCCGCAACCCACCAACCTCTACAGCCAGTCATTAAGTTACCACTTACGTAAACAATTTTCTACAGTAAGATTTGGCAAATGATGGTCTATCATTCAAATCCAGCCTGATGCCTGTTTTTGTCAGTAAAGTTTTATCAGAACATAGCCATGCACATTAATTTACATATTGCTTATTGCTGCCTTTGCACTACAATGGCAGAGTTAAACAGTTTCTACAGGGACCATCTATCCCCAGAGGTTGAAAATATTTGCTATCAATCCTCTACAGAAAAAGGTTGCCATGTTCTAGAATATGGCATGCATGCTTCAAGGAGGATTTGAATGTTTAAAGATAAATTCCAAAAACCCAGAAATTTTTCTCCTAGCTTGTAAATCACTGGGAAGGAAACTAATATTTTATTAATACATATTGAATTTCTCATGCTATAAAAGGAATGTGATATCATACCTCAAACTGACCTTTGAAAATGCAGTAATGATGTGTTTATCAGGCAAGCCGCCTCAGAACAGTTGAGATGCCAGGAGTGTCCTCTCCTGCTTTAGGGCATCTTACTTTATATTGTTTCTATTTAGACCTTTAAAAAAGGAGTTAACGAGCTGAAACCTTTTCATTTACTCTCTGTGGGGCAACTGTCAATTGGAGGCTATGACATATACTTTTTCTTGAAAAGTTTCCTTAAAATCTTTTAAACCTTAAAACTTTCCTTAACAGTTTCCCTTGCATTGGTTTCTACAAATTATATATACCTTGTTCCCCTCCCACTAAATCATGTTGACCCTGGAGTCATATATAAATTAGACATGTTCAACTCTTAACAGGCATTCATGGCTACTGAGGGACTTGTCCTTTGAAAGATCAACTAGGCACTTGGCCTTTATTGGTCTGTTCTTGGAATTACTGTGTTTCATCTGTTTTCCTTAAGCAGCTTGGGCTCTGGATGACCCACTTTCAATAAAGAAGGCTATTTGCTTAACGGAAGAGCATACTGTATTTTCCCTGATTCTGAATTAAACTCTAGGGATAATGTTTCCGTTTTTTACACGCAAACTGATTACTCCAATCTTCCCTGATTGGGTGGAACGAGGATATTTTAGATGTGAAATTCAAGTTCTGATACTTTATCCTAAACTCTAGACTGCACAGGGAATCCCTGATAAAATTTCCAGCAGTTACATGAGACATATTAGGCATCAGGGTATACCACTGAGAAATATCTCTATGGTGTGCAAGTTGCTGCAGACATTTCACTTGTGCTATTTAAATAAACTAGTCATGTTTCATCATGCACCATGTTTCACTGTTAGGCACACAAACCTTAAGAATTTTCATATTTTCAACAAACTCAAGAGTAAAGCCATGAATTTGAAAATGTATAAGTGTTCACCCCAAGCCAGAGCAGAATATAATCCCCCTCAAAGAAGGAACACATTTTTGGCTACCAGAAAAGCAAAACAAACTACAATCCTTAGAATATTTTAAAATCAGCACAAGAAAGCTGTTGACAAGGAAAACAGGATTGCAATGTGGATGAGAGAATCATATCTCCCAGTTAAGATCTTACTAAGAACAATTCATTCATTTCTGCATGTTGCTCCACTTATAGAAAGACGTTGTGGCCCCCATTCCAATTCCAAATAGTCCAAAGGAGCATTTGCATCAGCCCTCATATCTGTAAATTACACTCCTGGAATGTCAATTTCCTGGTACTGAAACTGCTAAAATGCAAATAGGAATGCTTTCACTAATCCTACAGTTACATATGTCTTGATAAGACTGCCTTAAGGCTTGTTTGAAAATATACTGAGTGAGTTCGATATATTTTTTCTCGACCAAGCATCCATCCAAGGAGAAAACTGTGTCACCATGAGGTGGCAGTCTGTTCCAGCAGTCAGCATATGACAAACAAACCAGCTGGAGACAGGTCTTTCTTTATCACTCTTAGAAGAAATGCATTCTCTTTCCACTGAGGATGCCCACCTGCTCATGGGTAACCTTGGAGCTTTAAGTATATTTGCTCCAAAAAGGCAGAGTCTGTCTGTAGGTGCAGTCAGCACAAAGAGCAGAGTTAGGGGACTCAGAAAGACAAATCCCAAAGGGCATCATTTAAGTCCAAGAGTGAAGTGCTACCTAATGGAAGAACCACCGTAACTTTTTAGTTAGTTGAAGTTAATAAGTTCACTTTTTGCTTAAGCTGTTTAGAGATGGGTTATTGTCACTTGCAAGAGGATAGTCACAAGGACAAGGTATTTTTACAAATGCTCAAAACGTAATGAAAGCTCTATTATGATATGCTTATCAGACATCAAAATTTTGAAGATATGTGATACCTGACAGGAACATTTTGTGAGGGAGGAGGAGGAAGAATCTAGAAGCATAAGCACAATCCATAGGCTCTGAATGGAATGCAGAATAATCAGGTACCCAGAACAGAGAGGTGGGGGGCTGGTGACGGGAGGGGCATTAAAAAGGGAAGCGAGCAGAGGTAGAAGACATGTTTTCATGTACTTGAGTGCAGTGTTTGGGGTTAGGAATGATTTAGCAAAATGTGAGATCTACAGTTTTATGCAGAACTCAATCTAAACTACTCCAACAAAACTATTTCTCCACTGATATTACCTCTGCCATGAGCCAGGGTGTCCATTATGTTAATATTCATTTCATATTTTTTACCTTATTAAGAAATACCTCTACCACTTATTGGCTGAGAGCTTTCCAACCACTACACTGAGCTACTTGATGACATTTCTCTGTATGGATGAACAGGTGGGGCCTGGAATGGCCAAACCCTTGAGCACATCATTGTGAACCATGAAAAGCCATGAACAGTAACAATGGAAATCAGTACAGTCATATATGTTTTGTTCAAGTCCTTTTACCTCCCTAAGACTAAGTTTACTCATCTGCAAAAAGGAATAGAATATAGAGATGATATATTATAGAGATTTGCAGTGAAAATTACACTCAGTATAAAATAATATATGAAAATGGTCTATGTGGCGCCATAATACAGTAGGTACTAATTAAATTATAGCTGCTGTATTTTCTATAAACACATTTTACATTTGTTTGCCAATTACATTTGCCTTTGTCTGTAAATGCACATATTTAAGACAGAATTTACTTTTCCCAGACAAAATGTATACATGAAAGGATCTATAAAAGGAAAAATCTTGATTTTTCAGAATGCTGTATTGTTGTCATGCTTAAAATACTGGAGTTTCAGAAGAAAAATGCTTAGAATCATGTAAATATCTAATTAACCCATCCTCCTAATCAGGTTATTTATTTTTTATAAAGCAGTTATTCACACTGAAATTATTGAATGGCACAATAGAACAAAATTGGGTTTGTGCAATAATTTGAGGCAATCATGTTTTTATAAGTAAATAATATGCATAAATGAAACAGATTAATAATCTAATTAAATTATGCCTTCTTTTAGAGCCCGTTAATGTCCTAATTTCAAAAATGTGTATGTTAATCGTGCTGTTTAACAGTGCAATCACAAAGGTCAGTGTACTTTACAAAAGCTGATAAGGGTCTAACAGACTTGCAAAAGATATTAGTCTCAGCAGAAAGCTAGCATTTGGAAGTCAATGAAAAACCTGCAAAGTTGTGAAAGCAAATACAGAAAGAAGTGTCTATGCATAAAATATTCAGCAAGATAATAAGGTAATACGGCATTGGTGAACTTTATTTTTTTATTGAAGTACAGTTGATTTACAATGTTGTGTTAATTTCTGCTATACAGCAAAGTGATTCAGTTACACACACACACACACACACACATTCTTTTTTTATATTCTTTTCCATTATGGTTTGTCATAGGATATTGAATATAGCTCTCCGTGTTATACAGTAGGACCTTTTTGTTTATCCATTCTTACATATAAAAGCTTACATCTGCTAACCCCAACTTCCCTCTCCAACCCTCCCTCAACCCTCTCCCCCTTGGCAACCACAAGTCTGTTCTCTATGTCCATGATTCTGCTTCTGTTTCATAGATAGGTTCATTGTGTCATATTTTAGATTCCATATATAAGTGGTAACATATGGTATTTGTCTTTCTCTTTCTGACTTACTTCACTTAGTATGATAATCTCTAGTTGTATCCATGTTCCTGCAAATGGCATTATTTTGTTCTTTTTTATGGATGAGTAGTATTCCATTGTGTGTACCACATCTTCTTTATCCATTCATCTGTTGATGGACACTTAGGTTGTTTCCATGTCTTGGCTATTGTGAATAGTGCTTCTATGAACTTTGGGGTGCATTCATCTTTTTGAATTATAGTTTTGTCTGGATATACGCCCAGGAGTAGGATTGCTAGATCATATGGTAGTTCTATTTTTAGTTTTCTGAAGAACCTCCATAGTGTTTTCCACAGTGGCTGTACCAACTTACATTCCCATAGCATTGGTGAACTTTAAAAATTGTAATGCAGAGTGCATATGGAAGAGAACAAAAAAAAATTTCAATGGCTAAAGATTTGTGACTTTTTTCTGGGATGAATATAGTAAAAATCAATTAAAAAATTGAACATAAGTATAAAAGAGATACTATGTTTTTCTGATAATAAAAATGGCAATTAAATATAAAGTACTTGCTTCTCATCCAAGTCTCCTCTTCCTCTTTACCCCAAACCCATCCTTTAGCACAGCCTCTACTTTCTCTCTTTTATAATACACTTTCTGAAACTGAAATAAAACATACAAACACAAAAATGCATACAGAAATTTATAATCATTTTTGAAGCTTTTATAAATGGACTCACACAATATGTATACTTTCTTTTGGGGTTTCCTTCACAAATTATTATGGTTGTGAAATTTTCTTCCATGTTGTTACATGTAGTAGTAATTTTCATTGCTCTAATGTATATACCACAAGTTTTGCCATTAAAATAGTGTATTGTTACAAATAGCCTGGACCACCTTTTCTACTTATGTATTTTTGGAATATAACTAGGAGTGGAATTGCTGGGTCAAAGCACTGTGGAGCTCATCCTTTAGGTTTCCAAACTGATAGTGCTAACTTACGCTATTGCAAGCACTGCTTGGATGTTTCCATGGGTCCATAAACCCCTCATTAGTATTACCATGTTTACTTTGTTTTGAATTTTAGCCATTTTTTATATGTAATGACATCTCACTGGGTTCCTGTTTTATTGAGGTATAGTATACATGCAACAAAAGGCACATAAGTATCGATGGGTTTTGACAAATTTATTTACCCATGTAACTACTATCCAAAGCAAAATATATAGAATATTTCCATTATCCCAGAAAGTTCTCTTGCCTTTTTCCATTCAATTTCATACTCTCACCTTAAGAATTACTGTCTGATTTCTGTCACTATAGTTTCTCTTGTTGGTCTTCAAATAAGTAAAATCCTACAGCATAAAATCACTTATGTGTGGCTTCTTTTGCTCAACATTGTGTGCCCGATGTTGTGTTTGTAACATTTGTCATGGCATGTGTCAGCATTATTAATTTCCTTTTCGTTGTCAAGCAATATTCCATTGTATGAATATACCACAGATTGTTTATTCTGTTCTCCTTGTGGATGAGCATTTGAGTTGTTTCAAATTAGGTTATGATGAACATTTTTATAAATCTTTTGCAGACAGAGCTTTTAATTTATCTTGGGTAAATACCTAGAATGGAATTCCCAGGGTGTGAGATAGAATGTATATTTAATTTGATAAGAAACTGTCAAACAGTTATGCAAAGTATTTGAACAATTTAACCTTCCTACCAGCATTTATGAAAGTTACAGTAGCTCCACATCTTTGCCAACAATTGGCATTGTCACTCTTAACGGATATATCCATTGCAGTGGGTGTAAAATGATATATGATTGTGGTTTTAATTTTCTGATAATTAATGATGTTAAGCGTTTTTTTACATGCTTGTGCTTATTGATCATTCTTATATCTCCTTTTGGGAAGTGTCTGTTCAAAAGTTTTACCCTTTTTATTGAGTAATCTGTCTTTATAACATTGATAAGTAGAAGTTCTTTATATATTCTAGTTAAAAGTCCTTTCTCAGATTTATGCACTGTAAATATTTTGTTTCCGTCTGTGACTTGCCTATTCATTTTCCTAATTTTTTTCATAAATAGAAGGTTTTTTTTGTTTTATTTGTTTTTTAAAATTTTATTTATTTATTTATTTTTGGCTGTGTTGGGTCTTCGTTTCTGTGCAAGGGCTTTCTCCAGTTGTAGCGAGCGGGGGCCACTCTTCATCGCGGTGCACGGGCCTCTCACTCTCGCGGCCTCTCTTGTCGTGGAGCACAAGTTCCAGACGCGCAGGCTCAGTAGTTGTGGCTCACGGGCCTAGTTGCTCCGCGGCATGTGGGATCCTCCCAGACCAGGGCTCGAACCCGTGTCCCTTGCATTGGCAGGCAGATTCTCAACCACTGCGCCACCAGGGAAGCCCAGAAGTTTTATCTTTAATGTTGATAAAGTTCATATTATCAGTTTTTGTAATGACTAGTGCTTTTTTATGTCTGTCCAATAAATCTTTGCCTACTCAAGATGACAAAGACATTTTCCTACAGATTTATGGTTGTATATTTTAGATGTAGGCCTTTGATCTATCTTGAATTAATTTAATTTTGGAGTGATATATGGAATTGATTCAGCATTATTTGTTTAAAAAAACCTTTCCTATCCCATGGATTTAATTTCGCACCTTGGTTTAAAATAGCTGGCTGTATATATAGGTCTATATCTCAACTCCGTTTGGGTCTACTGATCTATTTGTTATTGCTTATACTGATACTACAGTCTTAATTAACGTAGCTTTATAGTGGTTCTCAATAGCAGGTAATATGTCTTTCAACTTTGTTCATTAAGAAAAAAAAAATACATGCTTTTATATAAACATATATTTTATTATATTTTATATAAATATACATATCCTTTGCAATTGCATTTTAATTTTAGAATAAGTTCATGAATTTCTTCAAAAACTACTGCTGGAATTTTGATTGGGACTGAGTTGAATCTACAGATTTCTGACTGCTTTTGTGATTTATTATTTATCTTTTGTTTTCAGCAGTATGACATATGGCATATTTTTCTTTGTATCTGTGTTTCTTCGGTTTTATACCACTTCTTGAATCTCTGCCTTGAACACTCTATTCAGTTTTTTTAACATTCTTAATCTCAATATTCTCAACTATTGTTTCTGCCCAATTCACTCTTTTGTCTGCTTCTAAGACCCCAATTACATATTTGTTAGACATTTTTGTACTATATTCTAAATATCCATTATGTTCTTCTCTAAATTTTCTATCCTTTTGGAGCTTCACCTTCAGTTTGAATATTTTCTTTTGACTTATTTTCCAGCTTCTTCTTTCTTCAGCTGTATCTAGTCTGTTGATAAACCCAACCACTTAGTTTAATAAAATCTCCACTGTTGAGATCTTAACCACTCATTTTATCACTTAAGTTCTAGAATTCCCATCTTTTAAAATTTCCAGTTCTCTGCTAAAATTCTCCATCTTGTCACAATTTCTGAACATATTAATTAAGCTATAGTTTATAACTCTAATATGTGGTTGTTCTCTTGGCTTTTTTTTCTTGTTTTTGGCCGGTTCTTGATGTTTTGCACCTGATTGTTTTTTATGGAAGTATAGTTGATTTAAAGTGTTATATTAGTTTCAGGTGTACAACATAGTGATTTGATATTTTATAGATTATACTCCATTTATACTTATTATAAAATATTGGTTATATTCACTGTACAATACATCCTTGTATGTTATTTATTTTATAAGTGCCTGATTATTTTTTATTGCTCACCCACATTGCCTACCATTGTATAGAAAATTAGTATCAATCATTTGAAGCTTTAACTAATGTCATCTTTCTCCAGAGAGGAATTATTTTTGTTATCATGAAGCAGGGGGGTACATCACCATAATCCACAGAGGAGATGAGATGATTTTAAGCTGGGCATTAGTTATTATGAGAGCTTATTTAGTTCCCATTCAACATCACATGTAGAATGCACTACCTTTAGATACCAACTGACAGATCGGGGTATTTACCCAGAGCCCTTAATACCATAGTTTCCCCAGCAACATAAGACAGCCCATATTCTGCTCAGTTGATTATCCTCTCAACCACTGCTTTAGCATTTGGCATTAATCTTACTGGTAAAAGTGGCTCCAGATACTGAAATAACCTCCCTTGGTATTCCTCATTTTCTGTCTCCTGGTTCTTTAAGTTTTCAATGTATTGGTACCTTTTTTATGTCTTAAAACTGATAATTTTCTAAATATTTTTCTAGCTTATTTCATTGTTCTCAGCAAAAAGGCTGTTCCGAAAACTCCTAGTTAGTCATTACTAGAAGCAGAATTTCTTTATCATTGCTTAAAAAATAAATATTTGTAGAAGTTAATGGACCAGCTTTCAAAAATATTAAAATATTATCTTGTCTGATAAATCTAATAGAGACAAGATTTCCCTAATGTAAATTTAGTTCAATGACATGCAGAAAATTTAGCTGAGATATGTCAGTCTGTAATTGGTAATTTATGATATTGCTTGATGATAAGGAAAAATGCAACTCATGAGTATAACTTACTGAGAATAGAGCAAGATGAAAAATAAAGGAACCAAAACCAAAAAAAACAGCATAGTAAAAGCTGAAAGAACTGAGCTGAAATTTACACCACCACCCACAAAAGACAAGACAGATCTTACAGTTCAGATGTATCCAGACTGGTTGCCTCCCAAAACAAAAATATCCACACTCCCAAGAGGATTATAATAGAAACCAGAATGTATAAAATGTAACATTAACAGTGACCAACATACAACCCAAAATTGACATGGAAAGATGTAGGAAAAAGAGACTCATTTTTAAGTGAAAAGACAACAGACAAGGTCAAGATGACCCAGATTTTGTAATTATCCGACAAGGACTTTCCAGCAGCTATTTTAAATATCACTATTTGTTATAACTTTCATAACAAATATACTGAAATGAATGTAAAGATGAGAAGTATCAGTAGAAAATGAAACTATAAAAAATAACTAAATGAAGCAATTATACTCCAATAAAGATGTTAAAAAAATAACTAAATGAAAATTTTAAAAGTAAAAAGTACACTATCTTACTTACATAAATAGTTCACTGAATGGGCTCAAAACCAGACTATGTATATATATATACATATATATATAAAAGGTCTAAAGTAAGTTACATTGTTGTCCTAGAAGAAGAGAATAAAGAGTTTAGGGCAGAAGTGTATTTGTAGAAATAGCATTTCAAAATATGCTAAATTTGGTGAGAATCATAAATTTATAGACTCTAGAAGCTCAGTACATTCCAAATAGGATAAATTCTAAGGAAAACATGCATAGATACATAATAATCAAACTGCAAAAAAATCAAAGACATTACAAACAAAACTTAAATATGTTAAAGAGAGGAGGAAAGCCATTTAAATAAATCACTGGATTTCTTATCAAAAATCCATCAAGAATAGTAGTTAGTGAAATAAAATGCTGACAGGAAAAATAAAAACATAAAAACTCCGATTATATATCTAGCAAAAATATCCTTCAGGAATGAAAGGGAAATAAAGATGTTGTCAAATCAAGGAACAACAAAGACAGTTTGTTGCCAGCCAATCTAAACTATAAGAAAAAATTTAAGGAAGTTCAAGTTGAAGGAAAATAATAGTAGAGGAAAAATTTAATCTTCAGGAATAAATGAAGAGATTGAGAAAATTCTAACAAAATGCATGCTGATAAAAAGAATGAAACTGATTTGGATAGCTAGATACAAATATCAAAACCTTAAATTAGATTTTTGGCCCTAACTATGGAGATTTTTCAAATGTTATTTTAATTTCAATTATAAATGAAACCATCAATTCACTAGATATATGTAGTAGAAGCTGTGTCGTGCTGCCGAGATACTTCCTAAAAATTGAACAAGACTTAGGGATCTGTGGAACAATAGGAAAAGGTCTAAAGTAAGTTACATTGTTGTCCCAGAAGAAGAGAATAAAGAGTTCAGGGCAGAACTGTAATTGTAGAAATAACATTTCAAAATATGCTAAATTTGGTGGGAATCATAAATTTATAGAATCTAGAAACTCAATAAATTCCAAATTAGGATAAATTCTAAGGAAAACATGCATAGATACATAATAATCAAAATGCAAAAAATCAAAGACATTACAAACGAAACTTAAATACGTTAAAGAGAGGAGGAAAACCATTTAAGTCACTTTTGTCCTAAAGGACAAAAGTTCTTATTTCCTCAGCTGCCAAGACTTGTTGGCTACTGAACACTCACAGAAGAGACCTGCTCAAGAACTGCCCTCATTCACAGGAGCTCCGTCACCCCCATTGCACCTCTGTCCCAGGGGCCCCCACATTCAGTGACTGGTCTGTGCTGGGTACAAAAGTCCAGCCGCCTCGCCGGAATTCAGGACAAATCTGAAGGGTCACTGCAGCTCCACAGCTCCCCACAGAATCAGCCTCTGTTCTCACATCACAGTACAACTTTTTTCTCTGCGTGATCTTATTTCATCCCTCCCTGGTAGGTGTTGCTCGAAAGGCACTCCCCAAAAAACCTTGTGCATGCAAATCTCTGTCTCCTAGTCTATTTCCTGGGTAACCTGACCTAAGAGAGTTTATCATACACAGAGCCCTTCTAAAGCTGAGTCCTTTGAAAATACTGCGCAAGATGAGGGGGTGAGAAAAAACAAGCATAACAGCAACTTTCAGTTGAAAATAATCACTTAGATTGTTTCTCTCAGTATGATGGGCTAAATAAAACACATTCATGGAAAGCCAAATGACAGTGTTGAGACCCACTTTCCATCTAGACTCTACCAACCCTAAGAGCCATGCGTGGGTTCCATCTACCACCAGTCTGCAGTGCCAAAGATAAAATAATAGAACACGACTGGAAATGTATGAAAAAATGAGAAAATGCTGCCTTAAGCCATAAAGCGTGTAGAGAAATAGGTGCTGAGTTATCATAAGAAGCCACAGTTATTCACTGGCATTCACAGCAAATAGACCACATCTTCCTTAAGAGGCAATGACAGCTTTATGCTGGAAAATCCATCTCAAGTTCTTTTCTTAGGTCAAGCACATTTTAAAAAATTACAAAAACATTCTCAATAAGTCTAAAATGGGGATTAAAGGTGTTTTGGTTGAGGTTTTTGCTTACCCTGTTTCTTCTATTTGAAAAAAAAATCCAGTCTTCTTAATAATCCCTTTCATTATATAGCTCCCTAGAGTTTAGAGCACACTATTGTATACAGTATCTCATTTATATTTTTGTTACTGCCCACACAGTACACGATTATTGTAGAATTATTGAAAAACACAGAGAAGCAAAAAGTAGATAACAGATTATAGGTAATCCTAGTAACAAGATAAATATTGGAGGCATATTTTCTTTTGCCTTCTTAGTATTTCATCCTCCCAAAGAGCCCACTGTTTTTCCTGTAGCAAACTCAATTCAGTCCTCCGCAATTCAATCCAAGTGTGGGTATGACGTACCCTACCCTTTACTCAACAAAAGCATGTTTGTCTCAGGCCTAACTAATCAAATCTCAAAATGATTGGTTCAGGGAACAGTATGAGGCAAGACAAGCCAGTGAACGTTGGGACGTTTGAGGCAGCAATTAAGGAAGATTTTTTTTTTTTTTTCAGCTGGGGATGCTAACCTGGTAGGCAATGGATTTGCATGTGGCCATTTTAGTCAACATATGTGGTGGTCCTACCTGAGACTAAAGCTAATACAATGGAAGCAGAGTACAGGTGAAGCCTAAGAGTTCATTTAAGCCTTTGAATCCAGTTGTGCTCAAATCTCTTTTGAACATTTCAGTTTGAATGAGTTACTACAGTCCCTTTTTTCTTAAGCCTATTTGAATTTCATTTGCATTACTTACAATTGAAAGAGCTCTAATAACACATAACTGTTCATGATTTGCTTATTGTTTTTCCTGGTTATGTTTAGATAAATATACACAGTTTAATAAACAACAGAAAAACAATAAAATTTGGAAGTATTTCATCTTTATTCATAAAGCCATCCAGCATAGCAGTTAAGGCAAATATTATTAATTCTATTTTACAGATAAACAAGGAAGAAAGGACAAGGCTAATACGTTATATCTTGGACTGGAACCTATGTCTTTCTGATATCTGATATTTTTTATATTGTATGACATTGCCCTTCCCACTGTCTCATTATTCTAACAATTTATTTCCTGAATATTAATAAGGATTACCTACCATCTGAGAGTAAAAGTGAAGGAAGAAATTGTGAGTTTATAAAGAACTTTGTCAATCCTCAGAATGAGAATTCTAGAAAATAATGATATTGCAAAGAGAGCTAGGACCTCCAAAATTATGGATAGAGGTTTAAAAATATCCATCCCTTCATTCAACATCTATGTGTTTTGTGCCTTCTTTGTACCAGTGTCTGTCTCAGGACACTGGGAATGCAACTAAGATCAAACCCTAATTCGTCCCTACCCTCATGGAGTTAGAGAACAGAAGGACACAGAACACATCCAAGTATGTACACAAATGACATGAAGATTCCAACTCTGACATGTACTTTGTAGAGGAGATATTTTGCTGCTAAAAGAGTTCATATTAGGGCAGTTTGATGTAATGAGAGTTAAGGAATGTCCAAGAGAGGAATGATGCTTAAACTGAGATCTTCAGGATGAGCAGACTTAAAAGGTGATGGAAAAATATTCTAAATGGAGGCAACAGCATGTGCAAAGATCCTATGAAGGTGGGGGGGTTGACGAAGAATACATAGGACCAGGAGAAGGTCTGTGAGTCTGGACTATTTAAAGCAAATGACTGAAGCTGTGGCTGGCTTTCGTTTCTTTAGAACTTAGATTTCTAAGATTAGGTATCAATTTTTAAAGTGCACTCAATCCACTCTGTCCCAACATATAAGTAGACATTTTCCCCACACCAATTAGCTACCTGATGTTACAAAAATCTGTAAAGAGATTCTTTTAAAAGAATATAACTAAGTTAACAGTTTTTTTTTTTTTTTTTGCTTTGCAATATGTAGCCTATCCTTTTCTTGCTTCAATTTAAAATATTTTAAGACAATACCTTTTCTGTGCTAATGCTTCCTAGAATTACACAATTTTATATATGGAAGAGATCTTAAAGATTTTCTAAAATAATCCTTTAATTTTAAGGATGGAGAAATTAACCCCCTCAATGTGACTTACACAATCACCCTGTTAAAATGGCACAAATGACTAGTTATTTCTCCAAAAATCATTTTTGCCAAACTAAATCCCAATTTCTATATCCACCTATTATCTTGTCAATTCTTTAATCCTTTTCATTGACTCTCTCATTTTCCCACATCTTTTGTTAAGCTGTAGAGCTCAAAGCACGTCACGTAGTACAGTAATGACAGCCAGCGTACTGAAATGAAACACCAAAATGAAAACTGCAGAGTTTTTCACATTGTATCCCTAAAATATTTGTGCCTATATGTTACGAATGTGTTTAATATTGCCATCTAAATAAGACTGTAAGTCTTACTACAGACATGTAAAAAGCTCTGTGATAATACAACTACAATTGACTTTGTAAACTCATATATTAGGAGGCATATGTTACTCAATCTATTTTTAATAAGAAATTGTCTTAACAGTACATTTGAAAAGAGATCATAAATACGGGAGCCAGAAAGAGATAAGATTTGTAACTAGAGAGTTAAAACCATCTGCTATAAAACTAATTGTTTAAATTTTCCTTTTCTTTTATATAAGTTAAATATTTCACAATGAATTGCCTAATAATTAACAGATTTATTGGCAGCCTGAAAATTCACATTCGTTGTAAATTTATTCAGCCACTTCCCCTTGCCCTTAAATCCTTTTCAGAATCAGTTTTAGAGTTTAAGTCTGCCTTGGTTTTTTTGTATCACCTTTCGTTTATTTTATTTTTTGATAATAAAATGGATTAAAAATTCTGAGCAATTATAAATGGAGCCATCCTCCAGCTATCATGAAATAATTACACCGAGAAAAATGTTGCTTTTGCATAGTGTCACATAAGAGATAAAGTAACATAAAAAGCAAGCAAATTGATTCTCCATATTGCACATAAATTAATAATTTATCATAGTAATATCGGGAAATAATAAAAATTAAAGAGTACATAAAAATTATAATGAAAAGCAACCATCCTCACAATTGCACTCTTTATGTCATTTTTTTGTAATTTTGAATAAAATTTTTACAGCTCTATTTCTTATGTCATTAACCTCAGTCAGTATAATAGTTTTGTCAAGGTAAGATGGACATATCATCACCCATGCCCTTCCATCCTATCTTCTCCCACTACTTTTAACCTTCTATCTTTTCTCAAATATTTCTTTGTTTGCATATTTTTAAGATTAAAATTAACATTATATTCTGGGTGTACTCTGATGCTTTCACAAAAATGTTCCTATGAAAAGGTTTCATCTTCAAGGAATTCATGGAAAAGACTCTGACAAGTACAGGTTTCTGGTAACTGACTATACTGCTGAACTGAATGAATAAGCATTTTCAGAACTCTAATGGAAAACTGATGAATTCATGAAAGTGCTAACAAAAGATCAAGATGAAAAAAAAGCTAATTACATGGGACTGAGTGAACTGATGAGGATGATTATAATTTTTGTGACTTTCTGTTTGAATAAAAAAAAAAATCCCACAAGGACTCAGAGGCAAAAAATATACAAAACAAAAAAAAACAAAAAAAATAAACAACATTATATTCTATTTTCATAATTTTGTCTGACCTTTTGTACAGATGTATTTGTAAAGTTGAAAACTAATAGTCTGTATCAATATTATTATGAATGTCCTAACTTCACATGTCTTTGCCATATTGAGAACTTTCTATTTTATTGTAGCTTATTTCGATTCCAGAGTAGCTGTGAGGAATAAGTCAAATAAAATTACTTTTCTTACACTCCTTTACTTCAAACCATTCCACATATTAGTCCGCTTCATATTTTCCTATACAAAATTTGATTTTTCCTGAACAGTCTATTTGCCTTTCCTTTTTCTTCTTGACCAAAAACCAAAACAAGAAAAAGCTTCACCATAGCTTCAATTTATCATATACCTATTGACAAAAATATCACATATTATATAAGATCTTTTCCCCCAAATATAAAAATACCAAAGTGCTATAATCTTCTCCAATCTTAGAGTCATGTGGTCAAAAGCTGTTAACCTAGAACTTCTGCACTCTCCTAGGCTATAACTATACTTTCCTGTATCTCATGAGCTTTGTTTTTCTTGGTTTTCTTCCTAATTTTGCTAGAGTATTTCAAGAAATTTCTATGAAAAGATACACAAATGGTAAATGCTGACAGTCTTGAACATTTTTAATGTTTGAATTGATTGATATTTTGGATGAATATAGAATTCTAGATTTAATATATTTTTTTCTCAGAACTTTAAAGGTATTGCTTCATTAACTTTTATCATTTCATGTTACTGATACCTGCCTGCTTTGCTTTACTTTGTACATATCCTATCTTCTGTTTAAGTATTTTTCAACTTAGTTTCAGAGTCTTCTCATCATTCATGAAATCACATAAATGTGACAAGGTGTAGAAATTTTCATGTTCATCAACGAACACTTTTATGTTAGAGACTCGTAGTTCCCTTCCACAGTGTGAGATTTTCTGGTGTAATTTCTTTGATGATTTTTCTCTTGTCTGTTTTCTTAACTCTTTTTCCAGCTATAATTCTGATGATGCATGTTCTATACTAGCTCTCTGTTTCTCAAGTTTTTTCAAATAGTTTCTGTGTCTAATATTTTAGCTCTTCATTCTGGGATATTTTATTTAGATTAATTTCCAACTCTTCAATTGATTTAAAAATTTTGCAATCATATTTTTAACTTATAACAGTTATTTTCATGCTCTATAATGCTTTATATCACATAATCTATTCTTCATGTTTTATGAGTGCAATTGTTTACCACTCAAGGAAGATTAAAATTAGTTTTCAGGTTTTATTATATTCTGTTTTGAAGACATCACTGTTTTATTTTTAAGAGATAGTTTTAAAGAATTATTTCTGTATCCTAAGGAGGTCAGTTTTTCTTCAATTTACACCTATCTTTTTCATTATTCTAGCTTTCTTCATAATCAGGTGATATCTAAGTACCATTTCTTATTTAAGAATAAAGAGCTGAGGGGACTACTTTAGGTAGCTAATATGAGTTTCTTTTGCTTTTTAATAACCTTTTTTGTAACAGATCTTTTTGTAACAGACTTTTTTGTAACAGATCTTTTCTCAGAGTGGCATGCCAGATTAGGAAGTCTGGTGTTAACTATAAAGCTTCAATTTAGGGTGATCACGCAAGAAAATGCTAGCAGGCCAAGCATGGTTCTATTAAATGACAGAATTAAGAAGGGTTTTATTCCAAGTCGCCATCACATGTACCAAATGTATTAGTTCTCCCAAGAGACTGCATCTGATTTCTTTATAGAAGACCCTCCTGGATTGGTAGTGGCTGTTTATACTGGGTTGTTTCCTGGTCAATCATTCCCCCAATTCCTACATTCATTCTCATTATTTCTCTCTTTCCTTTCTTCTAACTCCAATTTGAGCACCTTTCTGAAGTTTTGTTTTGAAGACCGAATCTTACCTCCACAAGAGTTCTCTAGGGTCATATGTTGGGCTACAGCTTCTAAGAGTCTGAAGTACATTCATTGTTCAAACAACAGACTTTCTAGCTTGCAGAAATGTCTTGAGATCTCACGTGTTAATTCTCTTTGTCGTTCTGGGTTTATTATTATTTGTACTTCAATGCCATGATCATAATGGGATCTCCGAGGAAGAGATCCAAACTTTCCAACTTCCAAAATTGAGCTAGAAGCTAAAATTATTTATGTTAATATGTTCAGCGAATTTTCATCCCTTTTGTAATGTTGTAGCTGAATTTCTTTCTTCTGTGTCATTTGCTGTGATTTCTTGAAATGTGCTTTATAATATTGTTGTTACACATTACTTTTGAGTGGTTTGATCTAACCTTTGTATTTTTAAGTGTCACTTGAGGGAAATAAAAGCACACGTTAAGCCAAATACTGGAGCAAAATTGGTAAACCCTGATTATTTATAAATTAGTAGCTTTTTAGAATGTACTGGAGTCTACCATAAATTATATGGGCATATTCTTTTTTCCTTTGGCTACCATTTCACCATATTGACAGCAAATTAGTGGAAAATTCATCTATCTGTAACAGATGCTGTCAGAACCGTGCCCATTCCCCCATTACTAATTCAGTGTTCACTGCATCTTCCAACCTGCAGCACCTACACTGCTTTGCCTGAGGGTTTTCTCTGGCAGGATGAAACCTGCTTTTCTGACTATACAACAGATTAAAAGTGCTGAGGATTAACAACCTCAGGAACAACACGCAACTAATGAATGACTGACAGGTGTTTGGGGTATAAATACCTGGTGGCAGGTATTTATTTCTCAGGTGGCAGAATTCTGAGAAGTGGCTTCCAGAGTTTCTCCAACTATTTATGTGACTGTCTGTCTTGAAAAGTAAGCACTGACAATGTCTTTCTTTCTCTGCTCAAGTCTCCTCTTCAGCACCTGGAGTTACCTCCCAAATAAACTACCTGCAGTCAAATCTTGTCTCAAGTTCTTCTGGAGGCACCCAAATTAAGACACCATGTGACACAGAAACTTTAGTTGCTTCATATATTAAGATTCTTTAGCAAGTAATAGTGGGTACAGGAGATAAAGCACTTGATTCCTAACGCTGATCTCACTTTCTAGAAGTTTTACTAATGAGTTAACAAAATCCCATTAGTACTCACTGTTAATGCCTCCCCAAACCCAGAATGAAGCAACTGAGTGGACATCCACTTTATTTTTCCTTTTTGTATTGAGGAGTATTGGAATCTGAAGGTTAATATAAAGAAGACAACAAAGGAAATGACTCAATCAACTAAAGTCTCTACATATTAAATTGAGAAAAAAGTCCAAAGCCCAAGGGTACACCAAAAGTCTCTCCATGAAAAAAATACCAGCCTTCAAATTAGACAGAGTGAAACCTGCTTCAAGACCTTAACCAGAAGCTGAAAAGTGCAAGAACTCTACTGAGTTCTCACTCACCTCATCTTTACATCCCTCGTTCTACTATCCCATATAAATCTGCAGGAACATGGTCAAGATACACAATCCCCAACACCTATCTCTACCTTGAAAGGAAAAGCAAACTAGTGTCAGATATTCCAAGAGGAGAGTCAAGATTCATTCACTCTGTATATAAACAAAAAAATTTATGGGCAGAATAGCCAAACATAACCCAGATGAAAGAAACCACATGGCAATAATGGAGATATACTACAAAGCAGAGAAAGAAGGAAGGAAGGGAGGGAGGGAGGAAGGGAAGAAAGGGAGAGAGGAAGGGAAGGAGGGAGACAGAAAAAAGAAAGAGAGTAAGTAAGGTGTAATAGGAAAACAAGTAATCCAGTTCAGAAAAAATAAAAATTTCAAGGAAAAGAATAAAATTCCTCATAATTATTTTTCACAATAGACAACAAATCAATTAGAACATGAATTTGATAAAACAACACAAAACAGCAATGAAATAAATGATAGTATGAAATGAAACTCAGATTGCAGACCCTCCCAAAGAAACACATTGACCAACAGAATGGCATCATCATTACAGAGCTAAGAAATAAGTTAAAAAATAAGAAGGGGCCGAATAGAGGCCACACTAAAAACTGAATTGTTGACATAAAAAGAAGGCTTAAGCAAAGTGAATACAAATTAAAAAGTCAAAGGGTTTAAAATTATAGACATTGATATAAAACTAAAGAAGCCAGAAATGAGATAGATTTATATATTTTACTTTAAATGAAGAAAATACTACAGATTGAAATAACCCATCCTGTTTCAAAAAAAAGTTGATGTAGACATTCCACACCTAGAAATAGCCTAGTTAGTACCTCAAACATAAAGAATTCTTTTAAATACCCAGAAAGAAAAACAAACAAGCAACCGATAATGGAGAAATACAAAGCAGCTGGCTGTCCTTACCTCTGAGGCAAAGTTCGATGCCAGAAGACAACAGAGCAACATATACCAGTGTCTGAGAGAAAAAGAATATAAACCAAGATTATCCACAATGAAAATGTCGATCAGTTATTTAAAACAAAAATAAAAAGACACATGTGGGTGGAGAGGAGACCTGGGAGAATGTCCGTGTCCGAATTGTTTATGATAGGGAAATGCAGGCTAAAGAATATGAATTCAACTACCTAATGCATTTTATAATCACTTTTTTGAACCTAAATGTCATTTACAAAATATTTCTTGAAACAGATATTTACTTGTTCATTCAAGTAAATTTAATTCAAATAATAAAGTTATTACTCTCAAATTAAAAAATAGCAGTAATTATATAAAAAATATAATATAGATTACTTACTTTTTAATGTAAGTCTGTCTGTCTACCTGCCTATCTAGCATTCTATTTACCCTGCTACTACATGTAAAACAGGAAATGACAGTCACCTAATGTTCATAGTGGTGCATTTTACAGTTTATTTTATTGCCGTTGTTTTAATTTTGATCTTACAATAACATTATAATTGTTGGATTATTTTAGTTTTTATGCTGTGCAGTTATAATTTTAACAAAATTAATAGAGTAAGAAGTTGAGAGACACAGAATGAGAGATAGAGACAGACAGAGAGAGTGAGAGAGAGAAGAAGGAGGAGGAGGAGACTGGAAATAAAGAAAGCAAGCAAATAGGCTAAGATTTCCACAGCAGTGGAAAATATGGAGGAGTATTATTTTATTATATGCACTTTTATAAATTTTATGAATACTCAAAAGTAATTTTTTAATAAAATAAAATGAACATTTTTGAAACTCTGCTTTCAGCAGCAAATTGTTCCTACAATTAAGCTTTTAAAAGTTCAAGAAACAGCCAAATATGTCCAAAAAAATACAGTGTAAGAGTCATTGAGCTAACCTAATTTGTAGCTAGAAAAGGGGTTAGGGGAAACTAGTTTCACATGTTATCTGCCAAACTTTTTCATCACAAAATTGATTAAGGATGGGTTGTATGTTTATTAAACAGCAGTTTCCACTATCACAGAGATGTCGGCCTTCTCATCTGCCCAGACTGAGTCTGCTTTGCCCTCGCATCGAGTAAGACATGGAATCCAGCCCCTTTACTAGTTTCTACAAAAAATATGAAAATGTCAATTTATTTTTGCAAATTTTATGGTCTTTACTGAGATTTAGGAGTGAGTAGATGTCCTCATGTTACATTGCAATGTATTTCATTTGAAAAATATCATTTCAACTTTTCTCCTCTCCAAAGTTCCTTCATCCCATGCTTTTGGCAGCAATTTTCTTTTAAAAATATTTTACCCACAAGGCAGTGCCTAGCTACTCTTTTATTATACAAGCTTCTACTCTGGGATGTTCTTCAGGCAATTAAAATCCCTCTCCTCATGATAAAACATAGCTCTTCAAACATGGCCCAGATCCTTCTGCCACATTTCCAGGGCCCAGCCCATCACTTCAAGGAATCACAAGTTACACTTTTTTACAGTAATCTTATGAACGTGGAGATGTTTGATATACAATAGAGCAATCCTACTGGTTCATTTTGATTTCCTCATTGTGGCAGACAAATGCTAAGAAGGCTCCCAAGGTTTCTGCCCCTTGGTGTACACACTGAATAATCTCCTTCCCTTGAGTGTATGTGTGACCTGTGAATACCATGAGATAGTCATTCCCTTAATTAGGATACATCGTATGATAAAGTTGTTGCAATGATCTCTCTCCTGACTATGCTATATTACATATGACTCTGCCTTAGGAGACTAATGAGAGCTTCTTTTCCTGGTTTTGAAGTAAGTTGCCATGTTGTGAGAGTACCACATGGCTAGGCTTTGAGAGCAGCCTCTAGGGGCTGACAGTGAACCCCAACCGTCAGCAGGGACATAGATTCTACAAATAAATTCTGCCAAAAATTAGAATGATCTTGGAAGAGGACTCCAAACATCAGATGAAATTGCAGCCCTAGCCAGGTTGGAACCCTGAGCACAGTATCTAGGGAACACATACCAGATTCCTGACCTCAGAAACTATGAGATAATAAATTTGTGTTCTTTTAAGCTTCTAAATGTCTGGTAATTTTTACACACCAGTGGAAAACTAATATAATGGATAAGTTCACAATAAGGAGACAATCAAAATCAGAACATAGAAGACAAGTGGACAGGTATATGTAGAGAAAAGTAGACAAAAATTCAGTAAAAACATAAAATGTTTAAACAGTACCATCCCCCAATTTGAATGAACTTTTATAGAACACTGTAGTCATCAAGCACAGAATACAATTTTTTCATGTTCTTTTAGAATATTTACTAAGATTTACCATAATCTGGACAATAAAAATGTCCCAATCAATTTATAATAAAATTTAAAATATCAAGCTTAAACCAAAGGAAAATTTTAAAGGAAGTAATAAAAATAGAAAGAAAATAAATGAAGTAAATAACAAATAAATAATAGAGAAACAATCAGAAATTGAATTTTGAAAGGATTAATAAAATTGATAAACTCCTAGCATGATGGATCAAGGAACAAAAAATACAAATGACATAATTCAGGAATGAAAGAGGAGACATCAGAACAGATCCTGCAAAGATGAAAAGGACAATAATGACAATAAGATAATACTATGAACATTATGCTAATTAATTCAGAAACTTAGGTGAAATAAATTCCTTAAAAAACAAAAATTACAAAAAATATTGCAAGAAGATATTGAAAATCTGAATAGCTCTATATACATTAAACACTGAGCTCCTAATCAAAAACCATCCTACAAAAATATCCTGGGTCTAGAGGCTTTCACTTGTGAATTTTATTAATCATTTAGGAAAGAAGGAATGTCAATCTTAGACAGCTCTTTCAACTTAAAAGTAGAAGGAACACAACCCAATTTGCTTTATAAGAGCAGCATAACCCTAATATCAAAACCCGACAAAGAAAAAAATTACTTATTATCACTCATGATCATAAATACGAAATGCTTAAGGCACTATTAGCAAAGAGCATCTAAAAATATATGAAAAGAGAATATATCATAGAGTTTATCCCAGTAATGTTAGGTTAATTTAACATTAGAAAATCAATCAATATTACAATGTTAACAGATGAAAGGAAGAAGAAAAACATACCATCATTTTAATAACTGGAATAATAAAAATGTTTAGTAAACTAGAAATAGAAGGAAAATGCTTCAATCTGACAAAAAGCCTAAACCTCTACTTAATGATAAAACATTGAAGGCTTTGTCCCTGCATAACAAATGAGACAAGAATATTTTCACCCAACACTTCTATTTAACGTTGTACTAGAAGTCTTAGCCACTGAAATAAAATAAGAAAAAGGAAAAAAAAAAGCATACAGAGTGGAAAGGGAAATTAAATTTTTTAATGATTTCTATATGACAGAAATGTGTACATAGAAAACACCAAGAATTTTTTTTTAAATATACTACAATTAGTGAATTTTGTAAGGCCAAGTGACATAAAGTCAGTAATCAAAATTCAATCCTAGTTCTATATCTTGTTAATGAACAATGGGAAAGTGAAATTTTAAGAAAACTCTTTGCATGTCAAAATATCAAATACCTAGGAATAAACGGGGTAAGTTCTCTATACTGAAAACTACAAAACATTGTTGAGAGAGAAACCAAAGATGATCTAAATAAATGGAGAAATATACCATCATACGGATTAGAAGACATCAATGTCTATTCTCACCAAAACCAATGAATAGCTCAAGTAAATCCTGATCAAAATCCTAACAGGATTTTTAGAGAAACTGACAAACTGGTTCTAAAATTTATAATGAAATGCCAACAATCTACTATACCAAAGCAATCTTGAAAGGGTAGAACAGGGAATTCCCCGGCCGTTCAGTTGTTAGGACTCTGTGCTTTCACTGCCGAGGGTGCGGGTTTGGTCCCTGGTCAGGGAACTAAGATTCCACAAACTGTAAGACTCCTACTACATAATGTCGAGACTGCATATGAAACTACGTTAATGAAGATAGTGTTCTCTTGGTTTTAAGTACAGTTAAATGATAAACAGAATAGAGAGTATGGAGATACTCACAAATATTTTGCAAACTGAGTGTTGACAAACCCCAAATTTTTTGTTAGAAAAGAACCTTTTAGAGAATGTTGTTGGAAAAATTGAATATCTGAATATCTGTTTTCATCTATTTAAGTTTTTTAAATATTTAAAAAGAAATAATCATGCAAACTAAAAAAATTTAAAAGTGGTTACCTCAAGGATGGTATATATAATATATATTTTTTTAATTTTTAAAAAATTTTTATTGGAGTATAGCTGATTTACAATGTTGTGTTAGTTTCTGCTGTACAACAAAGTGAATCAGTTATACATATACATGTATCCACTCTTTTTAAAATTCTTTTCCCATATAAGTCATAGCAGAGTATTAAGTAGAGTTCCTTGTGCTAAACAGTAGGTCCTTATTAGTTATCTATTTTATGTATAGTAGTACATATATGTCAATCCCAATCTCCCAGTTTACCCCTCCCCCACCCTTTCCCTCTGGTAACCACAAGTTTGTTTTCTACATCTGTGACTCTACTTCTGTTTTGTAAATAAGTTCATTTGTACCATCTTTAGATTCCACATATAAGCAATATCATATGGTATTTGTCTTTCTCTGTCTGACTTACTTCACTCAGCATGACAATCTCTAGGTCCATCCATGTTGCTGCAAATGGCATTATTTCACTCTTTTTTATGGCTAATATTCCACTGTATATATGTACCACATCTTCTTTATCTATTCCTCTGTCTGATGGACATTTAGGTTGCTTCCATGTCCTGACTATTGCAAATAGTGCTGCAATGAACATTGGGGTGCATGTATCTTTTCAAATTATGGTTTTCTCCAGGTATATGCCCAGGAGTGGGATTGCTGGATCATATGGTAGGTCTGTTTTTAGCAAGGAGCCTCTATACTGTTCTCCATAGTGGCCATACCAAATTACATCCCTACCAACAGTGCAAGAGGGTTCCCTTTTCTCCACACCCTCTGCAGCATTTATTATTTGTAGATTTTTTGATGATGGCCATTCTGAGCAGTATGAGGCGATACCTCATTGTAGTTTTGATTTGGACTTCTCTAATAATTAGTGATGTTGAGCATCTTTTCATGTGATTCTTGGCCATCTGTATGTCTTCTTTGGAGAAATGTCTATTTAGATATATCACCCATTTTTTATTTTTTTTTTAATTGGGCTGCATGAGCTGTTTGTATATTTTGGAAATTAATCCCTTGTTGGTTCCTTCGTTTTCAAGTATTTTCTCCCATTCTGTGGGTTGTCTTTACGTTTTGTTTATGGTTTCCTCTTCTGTGCAAAGGCTTTTAACTTTAATTAGGTCCCATATATTTATTTTTGTTTTTATTTCATTATTCTAGGAGGTGGATCAAAAAAGATCTTGCTGCAATTTATGTCAGAGAGTGTTCTGCCTATGTTTTCCTCTAAGAGTTTTATAGTATCTGGTCTTACATTGAGTCTTTAATCCATTTTGAGTTTTTTATTTTGTATGGTGTTAGGGAGTATTCTAGTATTCATTTAATGTAGCCGTTCAGTTTTCCCAGCACCACTTATTGAAGAGAGACTGTCTTTTCTCTATTGTATATTCTTGCCTCCTTTGTCATAGATTAGGTGACCATAGGTGCATGGGTTTATCTCTGGACTTTCTATCCTGTTCCATTGATCTATATTTCTGTTTTTGTGCCAGTAACATACGGTTTTGATGACTGTAGCTTTGTAGTATAGTCTGAAGTCATGGAGCCTGATTCCTCCAGCTCCATTAATGACCTATCTGAATGTGTTTTGTTTTATTATATGCAAGTTTTATTTTTGTAATTTTAAAATTCATATATACATATTTTTCAGTAGAACATAAATATCAATGTTTTCCTTTTATGAGAAATCCACATTCATCTTAAGAGTTGTCCTCACCCCCAGGGTTTGGCATCAACAGTTACAATTTTACTATATACACTTTTCCTGTGGACATGGTTAATTGATAAAGGGCTGGACAGTTGACACCAACATGGGCCAAATTCTGTATTCCATTAATTTGCAACAAAGACGCTGATCATCCTGTTTGCTCATACAAACATGAAATTGAGAGCTGTGGCATGGACATATGAATGGAGAAATAGAAAGCTATCTGCAGAGATGAATGCAACAGACAAGTGACTGTGTTTTCTGAAGGGGAGAAAACAAGTGAGTAGTCACTTGATTTCCTGATAGCTTTGCAGTTCCTGATTCTAGCCAGTCCTTAGGAAGTCCAGTCACACTCCTTGCCCTTATGTTGTATAAGACATGTCTATATCCAAGTGATAAAGTATCCACTTTTGCTTATGAAAATATACATTATCAGACATAATACAAGCTTATTTGTCCAGTCCAATAAGATAGTAGAGTCAAGAGGAAGACAAAGGACTGGTAGACTTTGATAGAAGCGTCAGTGGTGTTCGGAAAAAGTTCCTAAGAGCAGATTCTGCTCAGATGCAACTCTGTGAAAGAAGGAGCAGGGTTTGGGAAGGGATTTATGAACCTTGATAGAAGAGATTTATCTTAAGATTCAGAATCATTAGGGTTAGTGAGATAGGGTGGGCGAATTGGATTGTCAAACTCAAGAAAAAAGGGAATAACCTAATGTAGATAATTTAGGGGAGTCCCTTATCTTAAGTCCCAATATTTCACATGAATTCATTTCCTCTAAGGGTAGATTTATTCCAACATGAAGTAAAGAAACAAATGTGCAAATGAACAACAGAGAAAGATGGACTAAATGACTTAGAGCAGTGGTTCTCTAAGTGTGAACCAAGAACCAGCAGTATCAGTACTACTTGGAAACTTACTAGAAATACACTCTCTGCTCTCCTCCCTAGACCTCAAGCACCAAACCTATATCCTGTTTCATATATTTGGAAGCAAAAATTGGGATATAGGCTCAGAACAGTGTTTGATTAAATGAAATTAGGATGCTCCCTGAAACTTTAGCACACATTTACCAAATTTTGCTGCTTAGCTACCACAGTGAAATTTCATCTTCTCCCTAAAAAATACCTCTAATAACACAATTTATTTTTTCATTATTATACTATTTTAGTTATGAGCAATAATTACAGTCATAATTTACTGAGCAGTAAATTCAATTTAGTGTTATCTACATAATGAAGAGATAATACAATTCAATTTAGTATTATCTCAGGGTTAACCCAAGTATCAATACAATAGTATGTGTATCATGGAAGATACACAGATATTTCTTATATTAATATGTATGCATTCATTTTCATGTGAATTAGAAAAATACTGCTTCCATTTATAGTTTTCTTTTTAAATACAATAGTCAAAATATGGGTACATTTATAGAAACATTAAGTAAATTATAGGTGATATGTAAATATGGCGACGATTGTGAAAGTATTCATGGGAAAATAATATTTCAGAGAAGTTGCTTTTTATCATTCAATCATCAAAATAGTGCCATAAAACAGGTATTATCTCCAAGGATCAGAGAGTTTCTGTAACTCTACCAGAATCCTACAGCTTGTGTGTCCAGAGTTAACATTTAAACACAGAGCTGATACCTAAATCCATGTCCTTAATCTTATGTTATATCCTCTTCTGCATTTCCAGTTTTATATTTCCCCAAAATATATACATTTGACCCTTGAACAACACAGGTTTGAACTGCGTTGGTTCACTTATATATGGATATTTTCAATGTAAATACTAGAGTAGACAAGATCCGAGGTTAGTTAAATCTGTGGATATGAGGAATTGCATATACAGCAGGCCAGCTATAAGTTACACATCGGTTTGAGACTGCATGGAGGGTCAGCATCCTAACCCCTGCATTGTTCAAGGGTCAAAATGTGTATACATGAAATATATACAAGTAACTGTGTATATATCATTATCATGATAATTTTTAATCTTTTCCTAATTTTACTTGTTTCAATCGCACTACTCTGTACTGTATGCATATTATTTTAAATATCCTCTCTGTCATTATTCCTGGGTTAAACTTTTTGAAATTCTCTTCATATTATAATGTAAATTTTTATAAATTAGGATTGTGTCTGTTTACTTATATCATGAAATAAAATGCATACACAATAAAATGCTATGTGCAGACAGTACTTGGTCGTGTGTGTGTGTGTGTGTGTGTGTGTGCGTGTGTGTGTGTAATCCTTAAATATGACCAAATTTGGTGGCATATGGTGCGCTAGTAAGCAACCAAAAAAATATCAGATAGCATTTTCCTTGGGAGTGGACAATCTTTGATGGACACATTGATTCCATTCATTGCAACTGAGGAATAAAGTGCTGGAAAGAGAAAAATTATGTTTCCTGTCAACGAGGAGTTTTCCATTAGTGAAAGAGTAAATGAAACTTGTAACACAATTATAAGTAAACTGTGGGTAAATGTATGCTGTATGTGGGTCTGTGTTTTGTTTGTAAGTGCACATTTACAATTTAGAGAGGTAAGGGTAAAGAGAAGAAAGGAGGAAAGAATGAAGAAAGTGTTAAAATTTAGATTCTCTACAGAAGAGCAATGACTTGTTCACAGTATAAGTGATTTAGAGATGTGGAATTCTGTGGCGAGTGAAAAGAGCAAGTAATTGGCATAGGGAACTTGGAGAGCAGACAGGGATTTCAGGCTTTCATTACTTATTTATTGCATTTACTCATTTATTCAACAAATGCATAATGAATGCCACTACAGTATGTGCAAAGTGCACTGGGAGGTGCTGGAATATAAATAAATCCACGTCTAGAGTAAAACAGAACAGATCGTAATGGTAGGTAGATCTTTGGAGAAATACAAATGGTGATGATCTTGATTACAAATTAGAAAAGGGGAAGATACTTGTCCACATAAAATAATGATGTCAATAACTATAAAAGTGAAAATAAATAAAAGATTGTGAGATAAACTTTATGTTTCTGATACGAACCTTTGAAATCTCAAATGGACACTGAAAGTAATTTTAACAGAGAAGTGTTTTTCACACACCCAAATAAGCCTCTCACTTTAGCTTTTAAGGTTACTCTTTCAAGAATATCCTAAATCATACACATTAAATTCACTTTTTTTTAAAGAGAAAATAGCATTTATTTGTACTTTTCTGGGAGAAACCTAAGTTTATATCCTATTAAGTATATAATCTTTCTAAGCATTTAGTTCCTTATGTAACATGGGTATGATAATACTACCTACCTTATTTGTTTTCTCATCAATAATATCAGTACAATAATAACAACTGCCTTTAAAGACAGTTCAGAGTTTCAATAAAATAAACTATATAAAGAATCTAGCTCAGCAGCTGGCACATAATTAGGGCTCCATAAATATTAGCTAATGTTGTCATTATTATCCCAGTTAACCTCAATACATTTTTGCTAATTTTGAATGTATGCTGAGAAACTTTGGGGAAAGAAATCGATCCATTGCCAAGCAATTGAATAATTAAAAACAATATTACTGTATTAATGTGCAATTAGGTAATCACTTTTAGGAACAAAATTGGCTAAAAATAAGGAAACTAAAATTCTTTACAACTTATCCCATATATCTCTATAAAGTTAAGGTTATTTTGTGATCCCAGAGTCCCCAATCATTTATGATAGTTTATATTATGCGAATTCAGTGACATGGAAGTATAATTCAGAACTTTTGCATCTGACTATGAAAGAGTGACAGGTATGAAACTTGCCTTTCTGAAATAAGAGATAGAAACTTGACTGAATATAGGAAAGGACTGTTTTCAAACATTTGAACAAGAAGTGTAGGACTATGATCCCTGAGGGAAGTGAAAGAAGTAGTCCACCTTAAAAACTGCCACAGCTTACTACCTAGAGCCAATTTCAGAACAATGGCACAGGAAGGAGGAACCTGAGCAGAGAATGGAGATCTTGATAAGCTTAAGATACACTGATTGGAGTTTGGGGAAGCGAAATGAGCTGTAATTTGTGGGACAGAGTACTGAGTGGGAGGGAGATACAGAAAAAAAGGGCTCCAGTAGTCTGCATAGGAGGTTTGCAGAGTTTTCAGCTAAATAGTAATCGTCATTTTCAAAGGGAAATATTCCATCAGCTGAAGCAAAACAAAACAAAAAGAGTTGGATATCTATAAGCAAAACCTTCTAGAACTCACGGGAAGTAGTGAGACCTTGTTGAACACTGAGGCAATCAGCAGAGCTGCCAGAGAGTCACACCTAAATATTAAGACTAAACCAGCTTTACTGTAAAGGTTACTGTAAATATGCTCTAACAAAGCTTAAAAATAAAAGAGGGTTTTTAAGAGAAGTAAAAGGAAAAAGATAAGCTGATCAATAAATGAGCTGCTTGACTAAAGAAACTTATATTATAGACGTACAAAAAAGTAGCATACATTATGACCCATAATCACAAAGAAAATCCGTCAATAAAAACAAACCAAGAAATGGCAAAGATAATGGAAATAGCAGTGAAGGAGTTTTAAAAAAGCAATTACAGTTATTCTAAATATGCTCAAGGATTTAAATAAAAGCATTAACATAATGAGGAGAAAAACAGGAGATAAGAAGAAGAACCAAATGGAAATTCTGGAGCTGAAAAACACATCATGTGCATTTAAAACTAATAGAATGTCTTAATATCATATGAAATACGAAAGAAGAAAAGATCAATGGACTTGAAGTTAAAAATAATAGAAATTACCTAAACAGAAGTCCAGAAAAACCAAAACACTAAAAAAATAAACGCACAGACTTCTGGTTTCAGTTTTGACATTTAAAGACCTTGAAACTCATCATGCTTGCCCTTATAAACAGAAAAATCCAAACATTGAAAATCAATGACTTTTCTTCAATCCATCAGTTAACCAAGCTTGAGGACAAACTAAGACTCTGAAATCTGGAGAGAGAGAAGAATAAAAGGAATCACAGCCAAGATTTACTTAATTGGGGCAGAAGATATAAACTAGTAGGACCACTTAAGTGATAAATTTAAGGAATTGCTGGAGGCTGAGTGTGGACTAGCATGAAAGTGGGAAACTCCTGGGCCCTCACCCAGGGATCTCTGACACTTTAGTGAGCTTTACCAACTGGTGAAGATCAGAGAATGATTCTCTCATGGTTCTGGAAAGGAGAAGGAAAGATGAATCCTTGAGAAATATGCCCAGAACATTCTCCATAACAAAGGCATGCTCTCCAAGAGAAAAGATTCCAGATTCTCCCAGCTGGTAGAAAATCATTTTGTCCCCCTCTCATCTTCCTGTCTTCTTCTAAAGGGGGAAAAAAAGCTGTGCCACTGGAGAAAAACTCTTGAAGGTCAAAGCCCGACCCAGAAACACATAAATGATTTAGCCATAGATTATACAATGCATCCCCTCCCTCCACATTACAACCACACCAACAGGGCTCTACATAATAACAGTGGATTACAGCTGAAACAGCATAAAGTCACAGTGTCTCTAAGAAGAAGTACTTAGGGAAGCCCAGACCAGATTCAACGAAGAAGCCAAAGATAGGAGTTGAAGAATTTGAAGGCTCTGTAATCTACAGCTTCAGCTAACATTAAACACAGCCCAAGTCCTAGCCAAGATTAAAATAAATCCTCACATTAAAAGCCTGTTTACCGGGCTTCCCTGGTGGCGCGGTGGTTGGGAGTCCGCCTGCCGATGCGGGGGACAAGGGTTTGTGCCCCGGTCCGGGAAGATCCCACATGCTGCGGAGCGGCTGGGCCGGTGAGCCATGGCCAATGAGCTTGAGCGTCCGGAGCCTGTGCTCCGCAACGGGAGAGGCCACAACAGTGAGAGGCCCACGTACCGCCAAAAAAAAAAAAAAAAAAAAAAAAGCCCGTTTACCTGGTTTTTTTTTTCCTAATCTATGTGTCCGAAGTGAGGGAAGTTAACTAAATTTGTTGTGGCAATCATTTTGCAATGCACACAAGTCATTATGGTGTACACCTTAAACTTATATAGAACTATATGCCAATTATATCTAAATAAAATGAAAGAAAAAATAATTATATATGAGAAAAAAGTCTGTTTGCCTCAGTTCTTATTACATGATAGAAGATATCCAGTATTCAACAAAAAATTACAGGCATGCTAAAAGGCAAGGAATAGCACAGTCTAAAGCGACAAAGCAAACAACAGCATGAAATTCAGATATGACACAGATGTTGGAATTATCAGATGATAAATCTAAAATAACCATGATTAAGAAGGTATTTTTTAATGATAAATTTAAAATAACTATGATGAAGAAGGTACACTACTTCCATATTAATGGATAGGATGACTCAGTATTGTTGAAATGTCAGTTCTCCCCTACTTGGTCTATAGATTCTGCACAATATCAATAAAAATTCCAGCAAATTATTTCATGACTATCAACAAACTGATTCTAAAATTTATATGGAAAGGCAAATTAACCTAGCATGGCCAATACAATATTGAAGAACAAATTCAAAGGAATGGCATTACCCCAAAATTCAAGATTTAGTATAAAGCTACAGTAATCAAAGAAGTATGGTATTGGCATAAGGATAAAGCTTATAGATCAATGGAGTAGAACCGATGGTATAAATCGTCAATATCAGGAATAAAAAAGCAGCCATCTGTACAGATCCTACAAACACTAAAAGAAAATGAGAAGAAAAGATTAAAGGACAATTTTTGCCAATAAATATGAAAAGTTAGATGAAATGAACAATTTCCATAAAAGAAACATTTTTACCAACAAAAATGTAAAATACAAAAGGAAAAAATATGAATAGTCCCATATGTATATAAAAAAATTAAAATGCTGTTAACCCTCTAACAAGGAAAAAAATCAAATCAAGATCGCTTTACTGATGAATTATTTCAAACATAAGATAAAAATGTTAGACAAACTATTTCAGAAAATAAATGGAAAGAACAATTCCTTTTTATCTTATTAGGCCAGAATTAATGAGATACTAAACCAAGTCAAAGGTAATCCAAGGAAAGAAAAGTAATGTCCATATAAATGTAGGTGCAAAAATATTTATCAAACATTAGCACATGAAATCCAGCAACATGTAAAATATATAATACTAAGTGGGATTTATCCTAGGAATCAAAGACTCCTTTAACATGAGGATTTTAATAAACATACTTCACAATATATTCAAAACAGAAAGGAAATACCATATGTTTACCTCAAATGATACATTAAAAGTATTTCATAAATTTTAGTACACATTCATTATAAGAACTTTCAGAAAACTAGGAATTAAATAGATTTTCTCAATGTGATAATGAGTATCTATGAAAAACTTACAATATTACACTTAATGGTGAACAAGTGAATCTTTGTCCTTTAAGTTTGGGAGCAATGCAGGGATGTCTGCTGCCTCGACTTCTGGTCAATATTGTACTAAAAGTTTTGGTCAGTGCAAGAACATAAGAAAAAAAGAAGTCTATAGAATAGAAAGGTAGAAAATGGAAGAAGTAAAAATGCCATTATTCCTGGAAGATATGATTGTGTGCATAGAAAATCTAAAAGAATATACACACAAAAAACTCATACTACTAGAAATAATAAGTGGATTCAGTATGGCTGCAAGACATAAGATCAGTATACAGAAAAATAAATGGCACTTTAATATCTTATCAAGGAGCAATTATAAAGTAATTTTTTGAATATCATTTATATCTGCATTAAAAAACACCAACTTCCTAGGGATGAATGCAATGGAAATTGGGCAATATCATTACAATGAAAACTACAGCATTTAAAGAAATTAGAGAGGACCTAAATAAATATATAGATAAACTGTTGTTAAAATTTATATGGAAATAACAAAGATTAGGAATGGGCAAACAATTTTGAAAAAGAGAATAAAGTCAAAATTCAAAATAAGAGCAAAATTTACCCCTGATTGCAAGACCTTCTATACAGCTCTAGTAATGAAGACAGTGCAGTTTTGGTATGAGAGTAGACAACTTGCTCAAAGGAACAGAATAGAGAGTCCCGAAATAGACCCATAGTATGTAGCCAACTGAAATTTTGACAAAGGTGCCAATCGAGTTTAGTGTGGAAAGGAAAAAGCTTTTTAACAAATGGTGCTGGTATAACTGAACATCCATACGGGAAAAAAAAAAAAATCAACATATTTTACTCCATATCCTTTCTGTACAAAAATAATTTTATGATAGTTCTTAGATCATATGAAAAAACTGAATTTGGCCGAATCTCAAAAATATTATGGAGAGCTAAATGAGCCAGATGCAAGAGTACAGACTCTGTGAATTCCATTTATGTGAAGTTGTAAAAGAGGCAATACTTGATCTACAGTGTCAGAACACAAAAGAAGTGGTTGCCTGGAGGTGGACATGAGTGCACATTTGACAAAACTAATTAAGCTATACACTTAAGTAGGTTCATATTATTGTATATGAATTGTATCTCAAAAGAGTCATTTAAAATATCATTTAATGTCTAAAATTACAATAAAGTTAATAAACAAACTGCATTTCAATCACAAGTTATTACAGGACAATACATCCACTGATTAAATCAGAGAAAGTTTCCAGAACATGGAGGAAACTTTGATATGGTTTTGTTTCTTCGATGCCTGAAAAACTGCTTTGTATTCTCAGATGACCTACAAAAGTTCAATGCTAAAGACAGATGCACTTTACAGTAGTTTGACATGTTCATTCTTACACTGCACATATGTATTGAAAGAGTGCATATAGTATTTCAGTGATTCATCCTCGCCATAGTCCAATTTATGAATGTTAATGCTGAAACTCATATATGAGCCGGGACTAAAGGAGAGGAAAAAAGTGAGGGAGAGAGAAAGAACACTTTTAAAAATAGTGGAAATTAGACATTAATAGTGTATGTTGATTTTTAATCCCTGTCACAACTCTAGGTGAATGCAGCATTTTCTGCAGTGATTTTTCATTTAATGTCCACCCTGAGTCTCAGTAATAGATGAAAGGAAATTAGCTTATTCAAAAGAAGTTTTGAAGGAAAGAAGCTAATGTTAGTGAGATTTTAAAAATTCCCAAGTGTATCTGACTCATTCATTTAATAATGTCAGTGCTTAGTACTGAGTCTGGCACGTGTGAAGCATTTAATTAATGTTAGTTCTCGTGGTGATGATAAAGATGGTAATATACGGTATGGTACTCTTTCTACCTCTCAAAGAGTGAAAAATATAAATAAACAGAACTAAACAACTTTTGTTTTCATTATAACTTATTCTCTAATAGTACTAAACGTGATGACAAGTTACAAAGAAAACAAAATTGTTTTGTTTTTAAAGGACCGTTACACTTCACTTGAAAATTTGTTTGTTTCCAGATAGGAAGTTTGGAGAGATTCAGATAAAGAGGTGGCTTTTTTTTTTTTTTTTTTGCGGTATGCGGGCCTCTCACTGTTGTGGCCTCTCCCGTTGCGGAGCACAGGCTCCGGACGCGCAGGCTCAGTGGCCATGGCTCACGGGCCCAGCCGCTCCGCGGCATGTGGGATCTTGACGGACTGGGACACGAACCCGTGTCCCCTGCATTGGCAGGTGGACTCTCAACCACTGCGCCACCAGGGAAGCCCAAAGAGGTGGGCTTTGACTTGAGAACTACCATGAGGATCTAGACTTATAAAAAAGGAAAGAGAGACCTGCCTAGATGGTAGGAACAGTATGGATAAAGGCACTGCAGAGAGAAAACAGGCTACATTTAGAAAACAAAAAGTACTCCACCTGTCTATGGCACAGGATTAAGGAAAGAAATTCCTGCTGCTACAATATCCAACAGCCACAAATTCCTGCCATCATTTATTAAGTGCCTTATCTGCATTACTTCATGTCGTTTTTACAGCCTCCGTTTGTCCCTTCTCTGTTGACTAACTTGCCCAAATTCTAAAGCAAGTAAGGGGCAGAATTAGAATTTGATGTCTACATGACCTCATATCCCCCACTGGAAGACTTAAGAGGTGTAAAGAAATGACAGGGTTGGCGAGAACTCAAAGATTCAGGACAAAATTGAGGGTATGTGTTTATTTCTGTGCTGGGTCATGCACTTTACAATTAAGTCAGTGAGAAATGATGGCTTGTACCAGCTTTTAAAAAGGAAAACACAGGAAATTATATTGTTTTAAGCAACTACTAATTTATATAATATTTCAAAATATATCCAATACTGAAGCACATGTGGTAGTTGTAAAATCAGCCAAAGTCAAGGACTTTTATTAATACACCTGATAATTAGCAGAAGTTTAAACCTTTCTTCGGTTTCTGACATTTAACTCTTGCCCTACAAAATGGGCTCCTAGAGCTGAAAGTAGCTCCCTGATGGCATTGGCCAAATTGTCTATTTAGACTCTTAGTTCTTTTAAAATACTGGGTACCAAAATTCCTTTGAAGTTAATAGCTTTAAAATATAGGCTATTAACCAGAACTGGCATGCACTGCTGGTGGGAGTGTAAAATGATATAACCGCTTTAGAAGTGAGTCTAGTGGATTCTCAAAAAGTTAACCAGAACTAACTCTAAGACCCAGCAATTCCATTTCTAAATATTTACCCCCAAAGAAATAAAGCATACAGGCACAAAAATGAGTTGTATAAAAATGGTCATAAACACTTATTCATAATAACCTCAAATTAAGACTAACCCAAATATCCATCAAAGGGAGAATAGATAAACAAAGTGTAATATATTCCTACAACCAAATACTAGTCAGCAGTAAAACGGAACAGGTTACTTATATATGTAGAAGCTCAAAAACATGTTGGTAAGCCAAAGAGACTAGAGACAGTATGCGAACAGTTTGATTCTATCTATATGAAGTCCTAGAACAGACAAAACTAATCGTTGGTAAAAGAAATAAGAACAATTGCCACAGGTGCTGCTTGAGAAAGGTTATGACAGAAGTTTCTGGGAAGTTGAGAAAATTCTATGTCTAGATAGAGTGAGACTCAGTGAGTCTTGACATGTATGCATTTGTCAAGACTCACTGAGTTTAAGATACATGCTTAATAATTTATACATAAGTTTAAAATGTTTAAAATATTTGCTCTAACATCCCATTGGAATCAACAACTTCAAAATGTTAACTACTTTAAAATCCCTCTGGAATATACTTTGGAGGAAGCGTATGCTTTACAATTGACCAACTGAATTTGGATCTGGACATAGTCTTAATAACATTTGAAATATTTTTAAAATACTTAAGTGAAGAGTAAGTTGCAGAATTAGTGTGTGTATGTCTACAGTGTAAATCCACTCATTCATACCCAAAATGTTCAATGAATGAATAAAATCTGAAATGATACACAGTGAAGTACAAGTGTGAGCTTCCAATGTGAAGTCTCAGTTTAGCAGTAAACATTAGGAGACAAGGAAGGATAAGAAGGGAGGAAGTATTTCATACTGCTCAAACATTTCAAAGAGAATGTACTAATTTGTACCAATATTACAATTTTTAAGGGAGGAAACGTTTCAATATGTATAGCAAACAAATTATACATTTTTAGATTACTTAGCAATAGAATAATTATTTCTTCACTCATACACTCAAGCATACTCATAGTGATTTAATGACCTGAACATTTTTAAATCATGTTGTCATATTTTACTTTTAGTTAAATTTACAGTTCTTCAAGAATTAATTCTCAACAAGATTTCTTCTTCTGTTTTCAAATATACAGATGTACTACTGTTTCTTCAGAACACAATTTTTTTTTCTATGTTGGATATAGAAATATTAATTTTGGATATAGGCAGCTAGTATTTCAAGATCACTTTTACTGAAATATAAATTACATACTATAAAATGCCCCCATTGTACATGTACAGTTAATGACTTTTGGCAAGTAGATGCACTCATATAATGCCCATCACATTCAAGATATAGCATGTCCATCACCTCAAAAAGTCGTGTCTATCCTTTCCCAATCAATGCCACATCCAACGCCCAGCCCTATTCCACCACTCTTGTTTTCTGTCACTATAGATCAGGGAACTGAGTTTGCAAAGTCCAGAAAACATTAGGCATCTCTGGTCTCCATTTTAATCAAGATAAATGATTTCAACTGATAAGAGGTAAGAATATGTAATTCAGAAAAGACTTTCTTCTGCTGTCCCATCTATGTGTCCCTCCTCTATGCAGAAATGTGGCAAAGGAAAACGATGGCAGCTGATGGCAGCTGAATCTGCGCACAGCATATGTTAGTACATTTGAACACTCTTGTCTCTGTTCATAGTTCTTCAGACTACGATGCTGTATCCAAATATACTATACACTATACACTTATATGCCTTTATCCAGAATGTACAAATAAAATAAGCTTTTTTGTTTCAGTTATTAGAAATGTTCTTAATCCTGCTGAGTTAGTTTGAGGGTGGTTGATAAAGACACAGGAGGTGATAGAGTTAAGCTAATATTTAATTGTTACATGTTGTGTAGAGAGATATGCTTGCAGCTTCACTGAAGATCTTTCAATAACCCAAACACACAAAAACATAAGGTTCTTTTCACCAATTCAGTTCTCCAAAGCAACTGATATAGAACCTAGGCAAACAGCAGAAACTGAAAATAAAATATTTTCTAACCCCTTCAAAAAATTATCTGTCAGAATCCTGGCATATGTATCCTGAAGGATATATAAGCAACGGATAGTTTGCATACATCATCACCACCACTTGTACTGACATAGTCATTCCTGCCTTGAAAAGCCTACCTATTTTCTTTGTCCTGAATCTGCACTTTGCTCTTGAGATTCCTCTCTGTTATCAAACATTTGTAGTGAAAAAAATGTTTCCTGGGTTGAGTAAGCAAATGATAGTTATTATCCCTTAGAGTTGTGCAGTGCACAACTTGAACAGCCATATGTGGTGAATATGTGCATATCCTCAGCATTTTGCGATAGAAAATGATCCACTAATGACTGCCAGTTCTCCATTCTATTTTATAGGGGCTATGCTCCTATATATATGCTCTGCACTGCGTTTACAGTGCTCTGCACTGCGTTTACATTTCCCTTGGCAATACTACAGCTTTATGCAGAAATTGCATAGAATATGAAAAGTATTCTATTATCCCATAAAAATCTTCCAAAATAGGGTATTAATATATTCACTGTTGAAGCAGTCTCTGCCCAGATAGTGCTGATAATTGTGCACTGCAATGACGTGGCATAATCTGGCTGGTGCAGTGAAAAAACTTCAAATGTTAAGCCAGTTTCTGTAGCTCTTCTGATGATGCTTTGCTGTGTTGTGGAGTGGCGTGACTTGCATGAAATGCTGACAGCACCGTAGACTTAACTGTTATTTTAGAGTTTTTGAAAAATATCCTGTGTACTCTGAGGTACATTTAATTATGCTTTCATATGCTTGTGACATATGCATTACTATTGTCCTCTGTTTGAACTGTAAACTCCTTGAAAATATTTAATACCCTTTTCAGCATTACTCATAATTTCTAAAAATCCTTCAATAAATTTTTGGATGGCTGATTAATTGAAACATGAATGAAAGTATGTGTTTTAGTATCCCATTGATTAAGTGGGTCATTATCTTATTAAAACAGAATAATGTATTACTAAAACATGAATTATTTAATACCATTCAACTCAAAGTCACAAAATACTTCAATTCACTTTTAAAGAAGAGAGAAAAGAAGTTGAAGCATGTGAAAAAAATACTGTATTCTACATCTGACAACTGAATTATTAGTAACTTAAAACAGTCATTTCTGGAAACTTAGCCTTATAACCTATACTGCTTTTTATTTTTGTGTATAAAAATACCAACAGACATTGTAATTTTTATTACTTTTTAGCTTTCAAAATTTCCTCTATATTATCTTTGATATTAGATACCACACATCAGGTCTCGTATCAGATTTTTAAATATTATGTTAAAATTAAAGTGGGTGACGTACAGTAATCAGAAGCACTGAAAATTACCCTGTATCTAGCTGAATTCCATTCTATGTGTCACAAATTCTAAAAGACCAACTTCTCTTTATACAAATTCATTTCAGACAGTAAGTTTCTAGATAGTAAAAAATCAAATCCACTTAGTATCATCCCCTGTTTTCTCTCCAGCATAGTGGCAATATTCAGAGAAACCAAGCCTTAATCTTTTGGCTACATTCTGAAGGTGTTCCCATGTGGGACTGAGTTAGATTGCATAGTGTGGAAGATGGATTATTCAAAGAAATATATATATAAGGAAAGATCATGCTGTCCTTTTACTTGTGACTCTAATATGCAATCATGGCTTCTCCAATAAATCTATCTGTAAATTCTTGTGCATTCTTACATTTCATGTCTAAACGTAACATAGCTACTCAGAAAATATATGTATAAGATCTAACATTTGTCAAATGTTTCCTATAGGTCAGGTATATTTAAGTGCTTTAAATGTATTTTCTCATTTAATCCTCTCCAAAGCTCTATAATATATGCACCCTTAGTATCCCCCACCCCCTCGCATTTTACAGATGAGGAAAGTGAAGCCCAGGATTGCCCAGTATCCTGCAATTAAAATAATGGCACTGAGGCTTGACCTAAGTTAGTGTAACTCCAGAGTCAGCTGTTAGCTTTCACATTACACTATTATTTGAAAGAGCTCATATATCCCATAACATTGTCTCTTGCTTTAAAAATATAGTGCTTTGGAATTGAGTAGAAATTGTGAAGCCATAGAAGAGGAAACATAGGCTTGATTCACAAAATTCTTTTACATATTTTCCCATGTAGAAATTGGGAGCATTATATATGTTTTAACTTAGAAATAGATATAATTAGGAACAAAGACACATGTCAGCAATTATATAATAGATAAGACTTAAATACAAGACATATGGGCCTGGTTACATTATTTGTCCAGAATACAATTCATCAGGAAACCTGAGTCCTTGTTGTATTAGACAATAATGATAAAAACTCTAAGTTTCGGGCTTTTTGATTATTTTGGTGACTTCATCCAAATAGATTGGGATGGTACAGAGATGTATCAATTACACAGAAGATAAATTTCAAAATTTTAAGAAAATGCTTTCAACGCCAACTTCTTATCTCATGAAATCAGATAAATGATAACCTATAATGACTAAACACTTTCTTTTCAGAGGAACGTCAGATCTGATTTTTTTTAATCTACTCATAAGCCATCTTGTTGGCACAGCAGTCACAGACATTAGATCAAACACAGACTCTGGCAACAACGCATAGTGTCCTTCATAAAATATTGTTATGTATCCAAATGCCACATTATATAAAATTGGCATAAAAGAATTCACATTTCGGTAAGCTAATAAAATTGGTATCCAGAGGCTCTAATTTTTATTACAGGAACACTGTATACTCAGCACTTGGATAGTGGGCATGGCCAATGTTCTGAAACAGTTCCAACAAGAGAAGGAATAGAAAACCCTACCAATAAATCTAGCCAAGAAGAACTAAAGAAGCGATGTTAATCCAACCAAGAATTTGCTTTTGTTTTCTAATTATAACTATCAGCCAAATCTGAAATGTATGAAAGCCAAAGAGTCTGAGAAAAAAGAGACAAGATAAAAGAAAAGAAGATAGAGGAAAGGAAAAAAATTGACAAAAATAGAAAGAAAACAATGGATGTAAAGAGCTGGTAGTCATGGCCAGTGGAGATGTAGAGAGACTAGGAAAAATTACTTGAGTATACAGCAGGTGTAAGTGGTGGTCATAAGCAGAATACACCATTCATAAATGTATTTTCATATGCTAATTAACTGGCCCTTAGGAGCTCCCCTCACAAAATTCACTTTTTTTTAGAACTGCCGTCCAGTAATCAATGTTATTAAAGACGATCCTGATTTTGGAACCTGTCAAGCAAAGTCAAGCGTGTTCTACGTCTTAAGGAAGAACAGAGTACATTACATTTAAAGAAAAAATTGCATCGAAGTGGATAACATTTAAAGTTATGCCAATTAAAGAGAAAATGCCCATTTATCCAAACTTTCATTGTTCTCCAGTGCCTAGTAAACTTGGCACACCGTAGAACTACATCACAGTAAAACCCTGTTGCTGAGATGTGGGTCTCCTAATGCATCATTTAGATTTTCTATAATTTTACCAATATCCTCAATGACAAAAGGAAATTATGTAACCTAAAATGAGAAACGTCTACTAATAACTTCAGAAAGAAATTTTAGTGGAAATGTTAGTGGTATTTTACCATATGGCATATAGACGATTCATTTTATTAATGATACTATTAACACAAACAATAATGTGAATAAATAATAGAGTCTTGTACATTTCTTAAAATGACATTGGCTCAACAAAGCAGAAAAGTACTACATTCTTAAATCAAAAACAGTAATGGAAAGTCCACATTTTATCTGATTTTTAAAATGACTTACCATGCATCAGTAGCTGTACTTTCCTTTTCACCAGAATTGATCAAAAACTCTAAAGATAGTAGCCACTGGGCATTATTTGAGGCGCATCAGGAAGAATTCTTCCCTTCCCCAGCGCACCAAAAGATGGACAGCAAAAACCTGTCTGTTCCCTTCGTATTTTTTAAGATAAAAATTATTGCTCATTGTGTGTGTATGATTTGTCATGAGACAGAAGGAAGAAGTGGTGTAATAACCGATGGCCAGGAACCTCAAAGATTGAAAAAAGACTGAAATCGTAATACATACCAAACAGAAGTTGACGCATGCCCTCAATTCTTTACCACCTTGCCATTATCTCCAAGCAACCTGTTAGACAATCAATTGTGCTTAGTCATCATAATAGTAGTGGTTGAAAGCTAGGTATACACAACGGAGCAACAGCTTTGCAAACATAATTGAATCTACAAAGAAAAGTACATCATTGTTATAAATCAACTCAAATACATTTTTTAAAAAGCAGAGTGGTGGAGATGAAAAAATTCTAAATCACGCAACAATGTATCTTTTAAAAAATACACCCTGGTCTTCAAAAACCTGACTGAACTATTCTGAATGACAAAAAGAACTAAGGCATTGGCTTTTGATTTTCCTGCTGAGAGCTTATAGGAATTATTCAGTCATTTGAATGAAAGCTTCCATGTTTAATTGCAGCAGATGGTCTCAGTCTTTTTCACCTGCTGATCATAGAATGTTCATGTGCAAACATCCAAAGAGATGATCTTTTCTGTGATAGTTTTCAAATATAAGGAATTTTTTTCCTCATTTGAGAATAATTATTTCCATGAATAAAAGTGAAAATCCAGCTATCGCTTATACAATTATTGTATTTGATAAAACTTAAAACACCCTTAATTATAAGACAAACCAATAACTTATATTCCCCTGAAAAACAAGAAGAAAGTTGCCAATTTGATGGATTATACATTCATATTGCCTGAAATTTTTTTAAAGATATCGTAGAGATGTTTTAGACTTAGCTAACATCTTTAACATATCACGTTGTGTACACATGAAAAGGGAAATATAAACCAAATAAATTGGGTAGAGTATTCTCAAAAAGTTTTCACATTCAGAGTGCAATTCTCCTGAATCCCTTTTCTACTCAGTCATCCATATCCATGTTCTTTTTTATTCCCACAGTATCTTCCCTATCGACAGCATTGGTGATACAGCACTTCTCAAAAGATTGCTCCTCAGTTGTCTCCAGTTTTTTCCTTTAAGCTGCTGCCACACTTCTGGTAAGTTTTTAGTCAGTGCTTTCTTGACCTTACACAAGGAATTAATGGGAGGTTTCAGACCACAACCAGGACTCATATTCTTTCTTTAACGTGTTCATACATGGTGTGTCAACTGAAAGGCCAAGGGGTAGTTGTTTTCTCATCGTGTCATCATGAGTGAAATCCAAGTTGATGCGTGCACAGCAGGTGACAACTTGCACTGCGCCCGCTGCCCTGTTGACAGTGATTGTTACATCCTATTGATTAATCGACACTGTTTTCAGAGTCACTAAATATGTAAGGAGATGTGTATCTTAGCAGCAATAAAATATGAAATTTGGTGAAGTCAACCTAGAACTGATTTCATATTTTTCGAATATATTTGAATATTCAACATGAATAATTTGAGTTAAGTAATTTTTAAAAATTGCCCCAAATATGTCCCTTTACCAGGACGTAAGTTTATCTCCTTTAAAGGGGGAAAAATGGTTAATCAAATATTGCATGCTACAAAATTTACTTATGTATGATACTTAGGATATATTTTCCACCTCCCCCCACTAGCATGTTAGCCTCACCAGAAGAGGGATTTTGTCTGTTTCATTCACTGAGACATCCCCAGTGTTTTGAATAAGACCCAGTACATGGTTAAGTACTTAATGAGCATTTGTTGAAAAAACTGGATCACAGAGAATTTTGATAATTTAATCTTCATTAGAATATAGTTGTGCCATTACTACTTCCCTTTTTTATTCCTTCATCATGATTCTTATCATATCACAGATTGTGATTATTTGAGTAAATCTTGAAGTTCTGAGGTCAGGAATGGTGTCTTACTGCTATCTTTATGAGTAAGGCCCTTAGTGCCTATCATGGTATAAGGCATGCAGTAAGGGCTCAATAAGTTTTTGTAGAATTCTAAGCAAATAGCAAAATATCATAGTTTAGAGAAGTGTTATGCTAAATAACTTTTTAAAATTAAGAATTAATAATTGAATTAGAGAAGACAGGATTCATCAGTGAAACCAAAGTATTAAACATGTAACTTTACCAAAAATTCAATATCTAGATTTGATTTTGAAATATTCAGTGAGACTCCATCACTGAATCATCCAGGTACCGATGCTTGATGATTAATGTTGTGTACATTGGGTTTTTACATTACAAGCGTTTAGGTAACTGTGTTTCACATTTAGAGATTTACTTTGGACGGTGTTAAATAGCAGAGATGCAAATTCAATTTAAAAGGGTCTGTGTTAGCTGTGTATTGAACCTCCTGCAGCAATAATAGTAACAATGATAACCGTAACAATAGCTCCATGAAAGGGTTCAGTCTGGCCAGTACATTAAGTTTCTTCAATATTTAATGTTTATAGGCAACATTACTCATGGAAGTGTATCAGCTATTACATTATAACTCTAAGCATTCCTAAAAGATATAAGGTCCCTTTGTAAAATGTTGAAGTAAGTAGTTACACAATTTTCTCTATTACATATTCAGGATTCCCAAGACTCAAAATTCCCAATCTTCTTCATAGCCACTTAGAAGCTAATGTTGATCCCTCTCATTCATACCACCCAGCTTGATTTGCAAAGGGTCTTTACTATATGATGCAAACGGTATGCTATTGCGGAGTGAAGAGTGTTAGCTACAATAAAAAACACCAAATGTTTATGCTTTAGACTCTTTCAGATGAGATACTCAAACAGCATCTAAAGAGAAAGAAAGATAGTATACTTGAGTGCATATGTTTTAAATTATCCACTTAAAAGAAGCGATGTGTAGTGAAGGTTGGCATGTGGTTTGCTGTAGGACTTGATCTTCAGGCATAGCGCTTATTAACAACGGAAAGAAATGCATTCAGAGACTGTAATTCTTCAAAGTGAAAGGAGACTAAATATATATATTTTGAACTGCATAATGTCAGTTTCAATTGAATTGCATGTTTAAAAATAAAGCTACTGGGACTTGCCTGGTGGTGCAGTGGTTAAGAATCTGCCTGCCAATGCAGGGGACACAGGTTCGAGCCCTGGTCCTTGAAGATCCCACATGCCATGACTACTGAGCCTGCGCTCTAGAGCCCGTGAGCCACAACTATTGAGCCCACGCGCCACAACTACTGAAGCCCGTGCGCCTAGAGCCTGGCTTCGCAACAAGAGAAGCCACTGTGATGAGAAGCCCGTGCACTGCAACGCAGAGTAGCCCCTGCTCGCCGCATCTAGAGAAAGCCCCCGCGTAGCAACAAAGACCCAATGCAGCCAAAATAAATAAATAAAAATAAATAAAATAAAAATAAAGCTACCTCCTTCAGAATACCTAAGTGTTTATCAGAATATAGCCTATATCCAAAACTGGTATTATTAGTCATATTAAATAATATTTAAGAGCCATAGCTCCAGTAAAGAAAACTAAAAATTGACAACTGAATATTTCATTAGAACTTGTCAAAAAGCTGCAATCAATTAAACATAGTTATATACAATACACTGGAAATATGGACTATAGAACAGCTGATCAGGCCACAAAATGTGAAAGTTAAGATGTACAAAATATAAGTTCCTGCAGTAAATATTTCTCTTAATGATACAACTAAGTTGCATTTTAAAACTGAAATGAGAAGCCTCAAAGGGTGAAACATTCTGGATTGCTTCTCAAGGATACCCAGAAGTTTAGAAGGTTAACTGAAATGTATAAATATTAAAGGTTCTTTGCCACCTTCTAACATTTTTATAACTCTACTCATTGTGAGGTGGAGAAAGTGAGCAGAAAAAATCAAATCAAGAAAGCCTATATTAAAGAGGTAATGGTCATATTCGGCAGTGTATCAACCCCATGTAAAAGGAAGTATAACTGCAATTTATGAAAATCTATGCAGGAGAATGCAAATGATCAATGACTAGTTCAATCAGGGATCACTGAAAGAAAACACCACCATTTTGTGCACTGCGTAGCTCTCAGATAATCTATGACTTGCAAGTTTTGCTGCCCTTCTTTCTTCCCACACAAAATGGTTAGCCTCTCCATTCTGCCCACTGATAAATTACAAGTTTCCTGAGCTGACAAGAACCTAAAGAGAAAAATAAAAGTCTTGTGTTCTTGAAGGCACTAGCAAAGCCCCAGGTTGATTCCCTGAAAATGAATTCATCCACTCTCATGTGCTTCTCATGTACTGTGCATTGCCATAAATGTCTTAAATCCATTTTTGATACTGCGAAGCAGCATATTTTATGAAGTATGTGATAAATTCACACATTTGAGATTAGAATTTGGCTGATTGTCCTTTCACACACTAAATAAAAACCAGGTTGATTGCTGTAGCACTTTGTCAAAGATACCAAATGAAATTCATATATCAAAATGGAACTAGGACAAACTCACTCCAGATTCACTGTAAATATATAAATCAATTCTTCAAGAAATGTCCTTCTGTAAACCACCATTAAAAACCACGATGTCTTTCATGGTGTTAGAATCTCTTCTGAAACATAATTTTCATAAACTATTTGAAAAATAGTTCCAGTGGCATGATCTAAATAATTTAAATGGCATTTTCTTTGTGTTTAGTGGTACCAAACTTTTCCTCCTTGATCAGCCTTCTATAAAATATTTATAAAATTGTATCTAAAATGTAAAATCTTTAGTGTTCTTGCCCTTTGTTAACTCTCTACAGAGTGATATAACTAACAGCAGTGAATAAAATGTGAGATAGGGCTTCCCTGGTGGCGCTGTGGTTGAGAGTCCGCCTGCCGATGCAGGGGACGTGGGTTCGTGCCCCAGTCTGGGAAGATCCCACATGCCGCGGAGCGGCTGGGCCCGTGAGCCATGGCCGCTGGGCCTGCGCGTCCGGAGCCTGTGCTCTGCAACGGGAGAGGCCGCAACAGTGAGAGGCCCGCGTAACGCAAAAAAAAAAAAAAAAAAAGTGAGATAAATGCATCTGCACAAAAATTATATTGCATCTAAGCAGACTTTGAAGAGAAATATATATTTAAGTTAAAGAGAATTATTTATGGCTTGGCAGTAATTGTTGTAACTGTCATACAATCATCCATATTGATATTCTTTCCTGAAATTAAATTTAAAATAAATTGAATAGTTTTTTTGGTAACAAGTCTTTTGGGTTGTTTTTTTGTTTGTTTTTTTTGGTAACAGTTTTTGAGAAGTTGACATAGACAGTTCATTTTTGTGTTTTGAGACTAAAAATAAGACCCATAAGAACACAAAAAGTGGATTGATGTTGAAAATCTCAGTAGCCAAACTTTTCCTGTTCAAGATTTGTCAAATCAAAGAACATCATTACTGTACCTGATATACCTTTCTACAAAAGTTATGACCTATCAGCACTTATTCAAATAGGGTTGAAAGTGGTCTTTACCTGATTGGATAATATAAATCTTGGGACAATAGTAGAAAAACAACTGAGGAGGAGAAACAAATCTTTTAGTGATCCCATAAATCATGTAAAAGAGCCTTCAGCCCCTATGTACCAGGGTTAAATTTACACATTTTAGCACACTTTAATATAATGTGTGGACAGAGATGAATATTGCATAGGGGGTTGATTTATACTAGTTTTAGAAGTTTCTATAAAACTAATTTTGTGTTTCCTTATAAATTAGTATCATATACCTACTGGAATATTTAATGGAAAGCTTTCATTAATATTTAAACTACAAATGAACACAAAATACAGAGACCTTCAAACAGTCACCATTTTCTACATAAAATTTTGCCAATTCTGTTGACTTTAGTATCTTTCTCCAAGAATAAATCAAGTATTAATGTCAAGGCATTTCTAGTAGCAATAGATCTAGATGTCAAGGACAGTCTGACATTAATTAATCCATAATGAAAAGTGAAAACACAAAGGAAAACAGACTATTCCTTATTCAGTATCAATTTAATTAATCTAATAGTTAGACATAGTAGGACATAAATGTTGAAACAGAAGCTAACTATCCATTTGTCCAAGTTATGGAACAGGTTGGGTTAGATACACTGAAAGGCTTCATGATTCTAGGATTCTAAAATATCACAAGGATAAGAATAAGATTAAGGATTAAAGAGTACTAAGTCTCTAAAGAGAAAAGGAAGCATTTAGTAAAAACTCACTGTAAACAAGTTTTGTTATGCAGTTACCTACGTGAACTCATGTTTGGTCATAAACCTGCCACATCATGATGGAGTAGCTGCTACTGAATCAGTGGATACATACCCCAGCATCTTTCAGTTGGGATTATCTTCAGCTGCACTCTACCCTGCCTCCCAGGGTTCTCCAGTAGTTGTTAGCCCCAGTTGTCACAGTGGTAAATGTCCTGATAATGCTACACCATTGACTCCTTCCTTTTTCCCTACCTCAGTTTTCCACTTCCTACTGGTGTCTCAGAAGTCACTTGTCAATTAAACTACTTTTGTAGAACTCCTTGTCTCTGGGTTGGCTTTTAGGGGAACCCAAACACAGGGCAAACACTAACTCGAGAATGAATCAAAGAACTTTACATGTGAGACTGACTTATGTTGGACAAAAAAAAAAATCAACTTGCTGGTTATTGACTAAAAGTGCATTTTATAAAGTATGAATAGAATATGTCAACGACTGAACACTGCTAGGTATTATAGCAGGGTTAGAAAGTCTTGCCACTGTTGACATTTTGAGATGGGTAATTCTTTGTTGTGCAGACTGTCCAGTGCATTGTAAGATGTTTAGCAGCATCTCTGACCTCTACCCACTAGATGCCTATAGCACTCTCTCTCCTGTTGTGACAACCCAAAATATCTCAAGGCATTGACAAATGTCCCAGGGGAGCAGGATGCAGAAAGACAGAATCCTATTATCTCCCTTTAAGAACCACTGGGTTATGAAATGACTTCACTTAATTTAACCAATTAAATTCACTCATCCAACTCTTACATATAGAGTGAATACTACATACCAGGCATTACATTAGTAAGATGGTGAAAAACACTACATTTCCTGATTTCACTGAGTTTATATTCTAGTCAAAAAAAAATAATTAAAACAAACTATTGCCTCACACTGAGAAACTGTCCATAATTCTGAGGCATTTTCTAATGGATACTGTAGAATGAATCATTTCTTTCCAAACTATTTCAAGTGTGAGCATATGTCTGCAAACGGTGTATGATTTTAATTCTGATGAGGCAAAAGACGGTTAATTTTCATAGTACGAAGTCTGCCTGGTGGGAGTAAAGGATGAGATATTTGCCCTTTGTTCTTGCTTCATGCCTTCTGTGCCGAAATACTGTGGGAGACTGAGCACATTTTGCTTTCTTTCACTACTGCAATTTTACTCTTTTTCTTTCCTCATTGCAAGTACTTAGCCCATACCTTCCACCTACCTTCTCCCTGTAAATTTTTTTTTAAAGAGTATACATGCTTCTGTTGAAAAAAATTTAAATGATTAAAAATGGAAGAAGCATTGGAAGGTGATTTTTTGTTTATGTTTAGTCTTGGTTTCTTAGAATTTCTATGCAATTTTCCCTCCTAACCTCATATAACTTTCTTTTTATGAATCATACAAAAATCATCTTCACTCTATCCTGGTATGACAGTTGCAAGAGGCACAACTGGTCTCCCCTGATATCTCTTTGTGCTCATCAGTTCTGCAGGTGTGGAAGTCCTTATCCTATGATCACCTGATACTTTCTACCTAAGGGCTTCTTCTTGTCCTGTTGAGCTCTACATGGGACAAAAAAAAAGTGGAAAGTGCAAGGGCATTAATGCCTTCACAACAGCCCACAACCAGTAATACATGAGAGCTGGAGAATAACTATTCCAGCTTCTCAGTTGTTTCCCACACTCCCTTCTAGAGTTTTCCAGAGGAATTGAACCACCACCGGTGCTACTTACTGGCTTCCTTCCCTTCCCTCTCTCAGTTCCTCATGCCCCTATGATACAGTTTGGATCATTTCACCAATAAAGCATTCCAAAACATCCTGCATTGGAATGATGGGCCTAAAGAAAGATCACCAATTTTTGGAGTTTACAATGTAGGGTGAATTGTAGAAATTATTATTAATGTATGAAATATGACTATTCTCTTAGACACTAATAGGGTCTGTAGTTGAAGGGAGAAACCAGGATAGGAATATAAATTTATAATATATCTGCATCTTTTCTCCACATTGATTAAAAAGTTTTCTTTCTTATTTTGTTTTTCACTGGGGGGGGGGACAGTAATGTTACAATACTATTAAGTTCCTTTGGCATTCTGACCTTTTAATACCTTGGATATTTTTAATGTCATACTGGTCGCCTGAAAGTTAGAATTCTGACAATCACTTATTAGGGAGGTATGTAAGAAAAAACATAATTCGTTCAGCTTGAAAATAATCCTTCATATTCACACTCTGATCTGGCAAAAGCTACATTAGTACAGAACATCATTACCTTGATAGTTCTAAAGACACAGGGAAGCATCTGGTATATCTGGCATGACTGGATTTTTTGCAGAAACTCAGAGCTGACATTAAGATAAAAATCCTACCGGGTCTTCCTGACAAAATGCAACTCTTCCGGCCCCTGGTGTATTCGATGCGTAGATGAGTAAAAACTTCCTTAGGGTCCAAACAAGCAAGTAGACTCAGCTTTGGGAGCCAAGACCCTGGTCCACCTTGATGTGTCAGCACCATGCAGAGCAGCTTACTGCATACCCAACCCTGTAATGCTCGAGTCACTCAAATGCTGGTAAAGAGGCACACTACATTGTTTCTAGTCGCATGTGGCTGACAGGGTCTTGGTGCTCCAGCCAGGTGCCAGGCCAGAGCCTCTGAAGTGGAAGAGCTGAGTAGGTCATTGGTCCACCAGAGACCTCCTGGCCCCACGTAATATCAAATGGCGAAAGCTCTTCCAGATATCTCCATCTCAATGCTAATACCCAGCTTCACTCAAAGACCAGGAAGCTACAGTGCTGGACACCCTATACCAAACAACTAGTAAGACAGGAAAACAACCCCACCCATAACCAGAGAGGCTGCTTAAAATCATACTAAGTTCACAAACACGCCAAAACACACCACTGGATGCGGTCCTGCCCACCAGAAAGACGAGATCCAGCCACATCCACCAGAACAAAGGCACCAGTCCCCTCCACCAGGAAGCCCACACAACCCACTGAATCAACCTTACCCACTGGGGGCAGACACCAAAAACAATGGGAACTACAAACCTGCAGCCTGTGAAAAGGAGACCCCAAACACAGTAAGTTAAGCAAAATGAGAAGACAGAGAAATATTCAGCAGATGAAGGAGCAAGGTAAAAACCCATCAGAACAAACAAATGAAGAGGAAATAAGCAGTCTACCTGAAAAAGAATTCAGAGTAATGATAGTAAAGGTGATCCAAATTCCTGGAAATAGAATGGAGAAAGTATAAGAAACATACAACAAGGACCTAGAAGAACTAAAGCGCAAACAAACAATGATGAACAGCACAATAAATGAAATTAAAAATTCTCTAGAAGGGATCAATAGCAGAATAACTGAGGTAGAAGAATGGATAAGTGACCTGGAAGATAAAATAGTGGAAATAACTACTGCAGAGCAGAATGAAGAAAAAGGAATGAAAAGAATTGAGGACAGTCTCAGAGACGTCTGGGACAACATTAAACACACCAACATTCGAATTATAGGGGTCCCAGAAGAAGAAGAGAAAAAGAATGGGACTGAGAAAATATTTGAAGAGATTGTAGTTGAAAACTGACCTAACATGGGAAAGGAAAGAGTCAATCAAGTCCAGGAAGCATAGAGAGTCCCATATAGGATAAATCCAAGGAGAAACACACCAAGACACATATTAATTAAACTATCAAAATTAAATACAGGGACTTCCCTGGTGGACAATGCAGGGGAAACAGGTTTGATCCCTTGTCCGGGAAGATCCCACATGCCATGGTCTAACTAAGCCCGTGCACCACAACTACTGAGCCTGTGCTCTAGAGCCCACGAGCAACAACTACTGAGCCTGAGTGCCACAACTACTGAGCCCGCATGCCTAGAGTTGGTACTCCACAACAAGAGAAGCTGCCGCAATGAGAAGCCAGTGCTCTGCAATGAAGAGTAGCCCCTGCTCACTGCAACTAGAGAAAGCCCATGCACAGCAATGAAGACCCAACACAGCCAAAAATAAATTAATTAATTAATTAATTTTAAAAAATTAAATACAAAGAAAAAATATTAAAAGCAGCAAAGGAAAAGCAACAAATAACATACATGTGAATCCCCATAAGGTTAACAGCTGATCTTTCAGCAAAAACTCTGCAAGCCAGAAGGGAGTGGCAGGACATATTTAAAGTGATGAAAGGGAAAAACCTACAAACAAGATTACTCTACCCAGCAAGGATCTCATTCAGATTCGATGGAGAAATTACAACCTTTACAGACAAGCAAAAGCTAAGAGAATTCAGCACCATCAAACCAGCTTTACAACAAATGCTAAAGGAACTTCTCTAAGCAAGAAACACAAGAGAAGGAAAAGACCTACAAAAACAAACCCAAAACAGTTAAGAAAATGGTAATAGCAACATACATATCAATAACTACTTTAAATGTAAATGGATTAAATGCTCCAACCAAAAGACATAGACTGGCTGAATGGATACAAAAACAGGACACATATATATGCTGTCAACAAGACACCCACTTCAGACCTAGGGACACATACAGACTGAAAGCGAGGGGATGGAAAAAGATATTCCATGCAAAGGGAAATCAAAGAAAGCTGGAGTAGCAATTCTCATATCAGACAAAAGAGGCTTTAAAATAAAGATTATTATAGGAGACAAAGAAGGTCAGTACATAATGATCAAGGGATCAGTACAAGAAGAGGATATAACAATTGTAAATATTTATGAACCCAACATAGGAGCATCTCAATACATAAGGCAGATACTAACAGCCATAAAAGGGGAAATCAACAGTAACACAATCCTAGTAGGGGACTTTAACACCCCACTTTCACCAATGGACAGATCATCCAAAATGAAAATAAATAAGGAAACACAAGCTTTAAATGATACATTAAACAAGATGGGCTTAATTGAGATTTATAGGACATTCCATCCAAAAACAACAGAATACACATTCTTCTCAAGTGCTCATGGAACATTCTCCAGGATAGATCATATCCTGGGTCACAAATCAAGCCTCGGTAAATTTAAGAAAATTGAAATCGTATCAACTATCTTTTCAAACCACAATGCTATGAGACTAGATATCAATTACAGGAAAAAAACTTTAAAAATACAAACACACGGATGCGAAACAATATTCTACTAAATAACCGAGAGATCAATGAAGAAATCAAAGAGGAAATCATAAAATACCTAGAAACAAATGACAATGAAAACACGAGGACCCAAAACCTATAGGATGCAGCAAAATCAATTCTAAGAGGGAAGTTTATAGAAATACAGTTCTACCTCAAGACACAAGAAAAATCTCAAATACACAACCTAACCTTACACCTAAAGCAATTAGAGAAAGAACAACAAAAAAAAAAAAAACACCCAAAGTTAGCAGAAGGAAAGAAATCATAAATATCAGATCACTTATAAATGAAAAGGAAGTGAAGGAAATGATAGCAGATATCAATAAAACTAAAAGCTGGTTCTTTGAGAAGATAAACAAAATTGATAAACCACTAGACCGATTTATCAACAAAAAAAGGGGAAGACTCAAATTGATAGAATTAGAAATGAAAAAGGAGAAGTAACAATTGACATTGCAGAAATACAAAGGATCATGAGAGATTACTACAAGCAATTACATGCCAATAAAAAGGACAACCTGCAAGCAATGGACAAATTCTTACAAAAGTACAACCTTCTGGGACTGAACCAGGAATAAATAGAAAATACAAACAGACCAATCAAAAGCACTGAAATTGAAACTGTGATTAAAAATCTTGCAACAAACAAAAGCCCAGGACCACATGGCTTCAGAGGCGAATTCTATCAAACATTTAGAGAAGAGCTAACACCTATCCTCAAACTCTTCCAAAATACAGCAGAGGGAGGAACACTCCCAAAGTCATTCTATGAGGGCACCATCACCCTGATACCAAAACCAGACAATGATGTCACAAAGAAAGAAAACTACAGGCCAATATCTCTGATGAACACAGATGCAAAAATCCTCAACTAAATACTAGCAAACAGAATCCAACAGCACATTAAAAGGATCATACACCATGATCAAGTTGGGTTTATCCCAGAATGCAAGGATTCTTCAATATATGCAAATCATTCAATGTGATACACCATATTAACAAACTGAAGGAGAAAAACCATATGATCATCTCAATAGATGCAGAAAAAGCTTTCAACAAAATTCAACAACAGTTTATAATAAAAACTCTCTAGAAAGTAGGCATAGAGGGAACTTACGTCAACATAATAAAGGCCAGATATGACGAACCGGCAGCCAACATCATTCTCAATGGTGAAAAACTGAAACCATTTCCACTAAGGTCAGGAAAAAGACAAGGTTGCCCACTCTCACCACTATTATTCAAATTAGTTTTGGAAATTCTAGCCACAGCAATCAGAGAAGAAAAAGATATAAAAGGAATCCAAATTGGAAAAGAAGAAGTAAAACTGTCACTGTTTGCGGATGACATGATACTATACATAGAGAATCCTAAAGGTGCTACCAGAGAATTACTAGCGCTAATCAATGAATTGGTAAAGTAGCAGGATACAAACTTAATGCACAGAAATCTCTTGCGTTCCTATACACTAATGATGAAAAATCTGAAAGAGAAATTAAGGAAGCACTCCCATTTATGAGTGCAACAAAAAAATTACATAGGAATAAACCTACCCAAGAGGACAAAAGACCTGTATGCAGAAAACTATAAGACACTGATGAAAGAAAGTAAAGGTGATACCAACAAATGGAGAGATATACCATGTTCTTGGATTAGGAAGAATCAACATTCTGAAAATGACTCTAATACCCAAAGCAATCTACAGATTCAATGCAATCCCTGTCAAACTACCACTGGCATTTTTCACAGAACTAGAACAAAAAATTTCACAGTTTGTATGGAAACACAAAAGACCTCGAAGAGCCAAAGCAATTTTGAGAAAGAAAAACAGAGCTGGAGGAATCAGGCTGCCTGACTTCAGACTATACTACAAAGCTACAGTAATCAAGATAGTATGGTACTAGCACAAAAACAGAAATATAGATCAATGGAACAGGATAGAAAGCCCAGAGATACACCCATCAATATAGTCACCTTATCTTTGACAAAGGAGGCAAGAATATACAGTGGAGGAAAGACAGCCTCCTCAATAAGTGGTGCTGGGAGGGCTTCCCTGGTGGCGCAGTGGTTGGGGGTCCGCCTGCCAGTGCGGGGACGCGGGTTCATGCCCCGGTCCGGTGGGATCCCACGTGCCATGGAGCAGCTGGGCCCGTGAGCCATGGCCGCTGGGCCTGCGCATCCGGAGCCTGTGCTCCGCAGCAGGAGGGGCCGCAGCAGTGAGAGGCCTGCGTACCACAAAAAAATAAAATAAGTGGTGCTGGGAAAACTGGACAGCTTCATGTAAAAGAATGAAATGTAAAAGAATGAAATTAGAACATTCTCTAACACCATACACAAAAATAAACTCAAAATGCATTAAAGACCAAAATGTAAGTCCAGACACTATAAAACTCTTAGAGGAAAACATAGGCAGAACACTCTATGACATAAATCACAGCACGATCCTTTTTGACCCGTGTCCTAGAGAAATGGAAATAAAAACAAAAATAAACAAATGGGACCTAATGAAACTTAAAAGCTTTTGCACAGCAAAGGAAACCATAAACAAGACCAAAAGACAACCCTCAGAATGGGAGAAAATATTTGCAAATGAATCAACAGACAAAGGATTTATCTTCGAAATATATAAACAACTCATGCAGCTCAATATCAACAAAACAAACAACCGAATCCAAAAATGGGCAGAAGACCTAAATAGACATTTCTCCAAAGAAGATATACAGATTGCCAACAAACACATGAAAGGATGCTTAATATCACTAATTATTAGAGAAATGCAAATCAAAACTACAATGAGGTATCACCTCACACCAATCAGAATGGCTATCATCAAAAAATCTACAAGCAATAAATGCTGGAGAGGATGTGGAGCAAAGGGAACCCTCTTGCTCTGTTAGTGGGAATGCAAATTGATACAGCCACTATGGAGAACAGTATGGAGGTTCCTTAAAAAACTGAAAATAAAAAAAAAATTAAAAAAAAACTGAAAATAGAACTACAGTATGACTCAGCAATCCCATGACTGGGAATATACTCTAAGAAAACCATAATTCAAAGAGTCATGTACCACAATATTCATTGCAGCTCTATTTACAATAGCCAGGACATGGAAGCAACCTCAGTGTCCATTGCCAGATGAATGGATAAAGAAGATGGGGCACGTATGTACAGTGGAATATTACTCAGCCATAAAAAGAAATGAAGAAATTGAGTTATTTGTAGTGAGGTGGATGGATCTAGAGACTGTCATACTGAGTGAAGTGAGTCAGAAATAGAAAAACAAATACCATATGCTAACACATATATATGGAATCGAAAAAAAAAAAACCAAAAACAAAAGGTTCTAAAGAATATAGGGACTGGACAAGAATAAAGACGTAGAGAATAGAGTTGACAACACAGGGAGGGGGAAGGGTAAGCTGGGACGAAGTAAGAGAGTGGCATGGACATATATACAGTACGAAATGTAAAACAGATAGCTAGTGGGAAGCAGCCGCATAGCACAGGGAGATCAGCTTGGTGCTTTGTGTCCACCTAGAGGGGTGGGATGGAGGTGCAAGAGGGAGGAGATATGGGGATATATGTATACATATAGTTGATTCACTTTGTTACACAGCAGCAACTAACACAACATTGTAAAGCAATTATACTCCAGTAAAGATGTTAAAAAAAAAAAAAAAAAGATTAAAATCCTGCCTTCCTGGTACTCCAAAATGTAGAAAACATAAATTGGCCAGTTGCAGCAGATAACAACTGTATATTATTGAAGTAACAGACTCTTGAAGTCCCAATCTACTATTTAAACTTTTACAACTGAATGTTTTATCCAGATTTTTAAAACTCCTGTTGTGCATGATTTATACAGTGCTATTTTGCTATTTTCAAGTCTATGTTAATATAGTGGTGGGCGTAATAATTTCTTAATACATAATTGTAAACCGTTCTGTGCTCCTTTTAGCAAAGTGTGATAAAAGATAAAATAGTCATATAATCGTGTTTGTGAGAAGGATGTTTCTAAGGAAAGAAACATTGTCTAACGGAATAATTTTGCAATTGGAATATATATATTTCCAGTATTTTTTTCCACTAAATATAAGAGATTATATGACAACATAGACTTGATATGTACATTGTTTGAACTAATAAGTACTTTCTCTAGATAAAAGTACAATGTTTTAGGGCACTAGTTTTTTGTTTTTATTTCTTGTTTTCTTTTTCTCTCACCAAGATACCTCTCAGAATACATTTCTTAAGCTCATGAACTAAACCATATAGGATTAGAAAGGAAACACATTCTGAAATGCAATGATAAAAATATTAATAACATATATTTGTAATATAGAAATATGTGCACTTCTTTAATTACATATTAAATAACACAGTCTAGCAATGAGTTTAACAATAACCATAATTTCAAAGTAAAGAATAATATTTCAGGATATCAGAAATATATGTAACGTTGTACAAAAATATCTGTAATTTTTATTAGGTACTACTAATACTAGGGTGGTTTGTTACCTACAATCATAATTAGGGGACATGCTGAAAATAAAGATGTAATATTTTATATTTTCCCACTCCAATTCAGAAACCTCCTGGGTTCTATCAAGGACCACTGGATAAGAATTGTGGTTTTGGAGTAATAATATGATATTGATAGATGTTGCTAAAAGAACCTTGAGGATGTTTTAACCCAAAGTGATTTTAAGAAAGAAATGACTAGGGGCTTCCCTGGTGGCGCAGTGGTTGAGAGTCCGCCTGCCGATGCAGGGGACACGGGTTCATGCCCCGCTCCGGGAAGATCCCACATGCCGCGGAGCGGCTGGGCCTGTGAGCCATGGCCGCTGAGCCTGTGCGTCCAGAGCCTGTGCTCCGCAACGGGAGAGGTCACAACAGTGAGAAACCTGCGTACCACAAAATAAAAAGAAAAAGAAAGAAATGACTAGAAGTTCTCAATGTTTCCACAAAATAAATTTTCATTTCTGAATTCCTAAGAGCTGCAGTAGCAACTCAAGTATTTACAGAAAATGAATTAATAAAATGGGCCAACAGGAACATAGGACTTGTGAAGAACACACAGGCTCTTTCTGAAAGAAATCACATACATAAGCCAAATAAACCGTCTTGGGACCCGACTAGTACAAGGGCCAACAATTTGTAAACTCTGATAAAATGTGCAAAACCAAAAGATAGTTTTAAATATTTATTTTTGAAAGTTATTTGCAAATAGTGTCTTCTTTCTTTACCAGCTACGTATATTGCTACAGGTAAACAGATATTATCTCTGCTTCACAACAGACAAACAGATGAAGAACAATCTAGGTCACATAGTTAGAAAATCTAAGCGTAATAGCCAGTATTCCACTTTCCTCTAAGGAATAAGTCATTCCTGAGACCTTGTGTTGGTGACACATATTTAGAAAAATAAAAGCCAAATTTAGCATATTGTATGAGCAAACAGTAAAACTTAACTTGAAAATGAATGCATAAGATCGTAAGTCCCTGTGTGCTGAGCTGTCTACTACATGTGTTGTGCTCAATTCTTGACAGGTATGTATTCTGCAAGGGAGGTGTTGGCATCAATATTAGATACTGTAAATAGTATTAGACAAAAAGGGAGTTCAGTTAGGGAAATCTCAAAGTGTCCAAGGGCACCATATAGCCAAAGTCTCATCATAACTGTTCTGTCACATTTCCAATTCCATTATTGGCATAAACTGAATCTTCCAAAACCAATGCCAACATGGAAAGAATCTTTTAATCAGAATGTTACTAAGTCCAGCTTTGTTGATTCAACATTTCAGAGAATGTTTTAACCTCTGTATATCTGTTGACTTTAAGGATGTCAAGTAGTATGGATCAATTTTAATCTATGAACTTTTTAAAAATTGAAATTATGCAATCCGTACTTTATGGAAGAGAGGAGCAAATCTATGGCAAAACTCAATTTTGTTAAAAAGGTTTTATTATTTTTTTTAGTCAACTGAAAATAAAATTTAAATAGATACATCTGCATAAATATCAGTGAATAACAGTTAAAATCTTTAATCCTCTTAATAATACACTACTGGAAAATTTGAAGCTATTCATAGCTTTCCAAAGGTTACCATGATCCCTGAGCAGGGAGGACATGTAAATTCATGAAATGTTCCATATTGTTTAAAGCATAGCTCTCAAAAAAAATTACAAAAGTTAATATTAAAAGTGCTTTATATATACACACAGATAATGTAAGATGCATTTTATACTTTCAGAAGAAACCATGTGAATATAAATACATAGGTTAAAGGTGAAACGATGGAAATAAATATACCATCCAAACACTAATCAAAACGGAAAATGTAAGAATGGCTATAATAAAAAAAAACAGGAAATAAGAAGTGTTGGTGAGGGTGTGGAGAAGTTGGAACCTTCACAGATTGCTGGAGGAATATAAAATGGTGCAGCTACTTCTTTTTTTAACATCTTTATTGCAGTATAATTGCTCTACTATGGTGTGTTAGTTTTTGCTTTATAACAAAGTGAATCAGTTATACATATACATATGTCCCCATATCTCTTCCCTCTTGACTCTCCCCCCGTCCCACCCTCCCTATCCCACCCCTCTAGGTGGTCAAAAAGCACCGAGCTGATCTCCCTGTGCTATGTGGCTGCTTCCCACTAGCTAGCTATTTTACGTTTGGTAGTGTATATATGTCCATGCCAGTCTCTCACTTTGTCCCGGCTTCCCCTACCCCTTCCCCATATCCTCAAGTCCATTCTCTAGTAGGTCTTTGTCTTTACTCCCGACTTGCCCCTAGGTTCTTCATGACCATTTTTTTTTTTAGATTCCATATATATGTGTTAGCATACGGTATTTGTTTTTCTGACTTCCTTCACTCTGTATGACAGACACTAGGTCCATCCACCTCACTACAAATAACTCAATTTCGTTTCTTTTTATGGCTGAGTAATATTCCACTGTATATAGGTGCCACATCTTCTTTATCCATTCATCTGTTGATGGACACTTAGGTTGCTTCCATGTCCTGGCTATTGTAAATAGAGCTGCAATGAACATTTTGATACATGGCTCTTATTGAATTATTGTTTTCTCAGGGTATATGCCCAGCAGTGGGATTGCTGGGTCATACGGTAGTTCTATTTTTAGTTTTTTAAGGAACCTCCATACTGTTCTCCATAGTGGCTGTATCAATATACATTCCCACCAACAGTGCAAAAGGGTTCCCTTTTCTCCACACCCGCTCCAGCATTTATTGTTTGTAGATTTTTTGATGATGGCCATTCTAACTGGTGTGAGATGATATCTCATTGTAGTTTTGATTTGCACTTCTCTAATGATTAATGATGTCAAGCATTCTTTCATTTGTTTCTTGGCAATCTGTATATCTTCTTTGGAGAAACGTCTATTTAGGTCTTCTGCCCATTTTTGGATTGGGTTGTTTTTTTGATATTGAGCTGCATGAGCTGCTTGTAAATTTTGGAGATTAATACGTTGTCAGTTGCTTCATTTACAAATATTATCTCCCATTCTGAAGGTTGTCTTTTTGTCTTGTTGGTGGTTTCCTTTGCTGTGCAAAACCTTTTAAGTTTCATTAGGTCCCACTTGTTTATTTTTGTTTTTATTTCCATTTCTCTAGGACGTGAGTCAAAAAGAAAGGATCTTGCTATGATTTATGTCAGAGTGTTCTGCCTATGTTTTCCTCTAAGAGTTTTATACTATCTGGCCTTACATTTAGGGTTTTAATCCATTTTAAGTTTATTTTTGTGCATGGTGTTAGGGAGTGTTTTAATATCATTCTTTTACATGTAGCTCTCCAGTTTTCCCAGCACCACTTATTGAAGAGGCTGTCTTTTCTCCACTGTATATTCTTGCCTCCTTTATCAAAGATAAGGTGACCATATGTGCATGGATTTATCTCTGGGCTTTCTATCCTGTTCCATTGATCTATATTTCTGTTTTTGTGCTAGTACCATACTATCTTGATTACTGTAGCTTTGTAGTATAGTCTGAAGTCAGGCAGCCTGATTCCTCCAGCTCTGCTTTTCTTTCTCAAGGTTGCTTTGCTTCTTCGGGGTCTTTTATGTTTCCATACAAATTGTGAAATTTTTTGTTCTAGTTCTGTGAAAAATGCCTTTGGTAGTTTGACAGGGATTGCATTGAATCTGTAGATTGCTAGGTTAGTAGAGTCATTTTCACAATGTTGATTCTTCCAATCCAAGCACATGGTATATCTCTCCATCAATTTGTATCATCTTTAATTTCTTTCATCAGTGTCTTATAATTTTCTGGATACAGGTCTTTTGTCTCCTTGGGTAGGTTTATTCCCAATATTTTATTCTTTTTGTTGCAATAATAAATAGGAGTGTTTTCTTAATTTCACTTTCAGATTTTTCATCATTAGTGTATACGAATGCAAGAGATTTCTGTGCATTAATTTTGTATCCTGCTACTTTACCAAATTCATTGATTAGCTCTAGTAGTTTTCTGGTAGTGTCTTTAGGATTCTCTATGTATAGTATCATGTCATCTGCAAACAGTGAAAGCTTTACTTCTTCTTTTGTGATTTGGATACCTTTTATTATTTTTTTTTCTCTGATTGCTGTGGTTAAAACTTCCAAAACTAAGTTGAATAATAGTGGTGAGAGTGGGCAACCTTGTCTTTTTCCTGATCTTAGTGGAAATGGCTTCAGTTTTTCACCATTGAGGACGATGTTGGCTGTGGGTTTGTCATATATGGCCTTTATTATGTTGAGGAAAGTTCCCTCTATGCCTAATTTCTGGAGGGATTTTATCATAAATCGGTGTTGAATTTTGTCAAAAGCTTTTCCTGCATCTATTGAGATGATCATATGGTTTTTATCCTTCAATTTGTTAATATGGTTTATCACATATATTGAATTGCATATATTGAAGAATCCTTGCATTCTGGGATAAACCCAACTTGATCATGGTGTATGATACTTTTAATGTGCTGTTGGATTCTGTTTGCTAGTATTTTGTTGAGGATTTTTACGTCTATGTTCATCAATGATATTGGCCTGGAGTTTTCTTCCTTTGTGACATCTTTGTCTGGTGTTGGTATCAGGGTGGTGGTGGCCTCGTAGAATGAGTTTTGGAGTGTTCCTCCCTCTGCTATATTTTGGAAGAGTTTGAGAAGGATAGGTGTTAGCTCTTCTCTACATGTTTGATAGAATTCGCCTGTGAAGCCATCTGGTCCTGGGCTTTTGTTCATTGGAAGTTTTTTTTTAAAATTAATTAATTAATTATTTTTATTTTTGGCTGTGTTTGGTCTTCATTTCTGTGTGAGGGCTTTCTCTTGTTGCGGCAAGTGGGGGCCACTCTTCATTGCAGTGCACAGGCCTCTCACTATCGCAGCCTTTCTTGTTGGGGAGCACAGCTCCAGACGCGAAGGCTCAGCAGCTGTGCCTCACGAGCCCAGTCGCTCCGTGGCTTGTGGGATCCTCCCAGACCAGGGGTCGAACCTGCGTCCCCTGCACCGGCAGGCAGACTCTCAACCACCGTGCCACCAGGGAAGCTCCGTTGGAAGATTTTTAATCACAGTTTCAATTTTAGTTGCTTGGGATTGGTCTGTTCATATTTTTTATTTCTTCCTGGTTCAGTCTCAGAAGGTTGTGCATTTCTAAGAATTTGTCCATTTCTTCCAGGTTTCCATTTTATTGGCATATAGTTGCTTGTAGTGATCTCTCATGATCCTTTGTATTTCTGCAGTGTCAGTTGTTACTTCTCCTTTTTCATTTGTAATTCTATTGATTTGAGTCTTCTCCCTTTTTTTCTTGATGAGTCTGGCTAATGGGTTATCAATTTTGTTTATCTTCTCAAAGAACCAGCTTTTAGTTTTATTGATCTTTGCTGTCATTTCCTTCATTTCTTTGTCATTTATTTCTGATCTGATCTTTATGATGTCTTTCCTTCTGCTAAGTTTGGGGGTTTTTTGCTCTTCTTTCTCTAATTGCTTTAGCTGTAAGGTTAGGTTGTTTATTTGAGATGTTTCTTGTTTCTTAAGGTAGGATTTTATCGCTATAAACTTCCCTCTTAGCACTGCTTTTGCTGCATCCCATAGTTTTGGGTCGTTGTGTTTTCATTGTCTTTTGTTTCTAGGATTTTTTTTTTTTTGCTGTACGTGGGCCTCTCACTGTTGTGGCCTCTCCTGTTGCGGACCACAGACTCCGGACGCACAGGCTCAGCGGCCATGGCTCACGGGCCCCGTCGCTCCGTGGCATGTGGGATCCTCCCAGACCAGGGCATGAACTCATGTCCCCTGCATCGCCAGGCAGACTCTCAACCATTGCGCCACCAGGGAAGCCCTGTTTCTAGGCATTTTTGATTTCCTCTTTGATTTCTTAAGTGATCTCCTCGTTTTTCAGTAGTGTATTGTTTTGACTCCATGTGTTTTGTATTTTTTACAGATCTTTTCCTGTAATTGATATCTAGTCTCATAGCATTGTGGTCGGAAAAGATACTTGATACGATTTCAGTTTTCCTAAATTTACCAGGGCTTGATTTGTGACCCAAGATATGATCCTGGAGAATGTTCCGTGAGCACTTGAAAAGAATGTGTATTCTGTGGTTTTTGGATGGAATGTCCTATAAATATCTATTAAGTCCATCTTGTTTAATGTATCATTTAAAGCTTGTGTTTCCTTATTCATTTTCATTTTGGATGATCTGTCCATTGGTGAAAGTGGGGTGTTAAAGTCCCCTACTATGATTGTGTTACTGTTGATTTCCCCTTTTATGGCTGTTAGTGTTTGCCTTATGTATTGAGGTGCTCCTATGTTGGGTTCGTAAATATTTACAATTGTTATATCTTCTTCCTCTATTGATCCCTTGATCATTATGTAGTGTCCTTCTTTGTCGCTTGTAATAGTATTTGTTTTAAAGTATATTTTGTCTGATGTGAGAATTGCTACTCCAGCTTTCTTTTGATTTCCATTTGCATGGAATATCTTTTTCCATCCCCTCACATTCAGTCTGTATGTGTCCCTAGGTCTGACGTGGGTCTCTTGTAGACAGCATATATATGGGTCTTCTTTTTGTATCCATTCAGCCAGTCCCTGTCTTTTGGTGGGAGCATTTAAGCCATTTACATTTAAGGTAATTATTGATATGTATGTTGCTATTACCATTTTCTTAATTGTTTTGGGTTTGTTATTGTACGTCTTTTCTTTCTCTTGTGTTTCCTACCTAGAGATGTTCCTTTAGCATTTGTTTTAAAGCTGGTTTGGTGGTGCTGAATTCTCTTAGCTGTTGATTGTCTGATTAAAAAATTAAACGTTTTAATTTCTCCGTCAAATCTGAATGAGATCCTTGCTGTGTAGAGTAATCTTGGTTGTAGGTTTTTCTTCTTCATCACTTTCAGTATGTCCTGCCACTCCCTTCTGGGTTGCAGAGTTTCTGATGAAGGATCAGCTGTTAACCTTATGGGGATTCCCCTGTGTGTTATTTGTTGTTTTTCCGTTGCTGCTTTTAATATTTTTTCTTTGTATTTAACTTTTGATAGTTTGATTAATATATGTCTTGGCGTGTTTCTCCTTGGATGTATCCTGTATGGGACTCTCTTTGCTTCCTGGACTTAACTATTTCCTTTCCCATATTAGGGATGTTTTCAACTATAATCTCTTCAAGTATTTTCTCAGTCCCATTCTTTTTCTCTTCTTCTTCTGGTACCACTATAATTCGAATATTGGTGCATTTAATGTTGTCCCAGAAGTCTCTGAGACTGTCCTCAATTGTTTTCATTCTTTTTTCTTTATTCTGCTCTGCAGTAGTTACTTCCACTATTTTATCTTCCAGGTCATTTATCCGTTCTTCTGCCTCAGTTATTCTGCTATTGATTCCTTCTAGAGAATTTTTAATTTCATTTATTGTGTCGTTCATCACTGTTTGCTTACTCTTTAGTTCTTCTAGGTCCTTGTTAAACGTTTCATGTATTTTCTCCATTCTATTTCCAAGATTTTGGATCATCTTTACTATCATTACTCCGAATTCTTTTTCAGGTAGACTGCCTGTTTCCTCTTCATTTGTTAGGTCTGGTGGGTCTTTGCCTTGCTCCTTCATCTGCTGTATGTTTCTCTGTCTTCTCATTTTGCTTAACTTACTGTGTTTGGGGTCTCCTTTTCACAGGCTGCAGGTTCGTAGTTCTCGTTGTTTTTGGTGTCTGTTCCCAGTGACTAAGGTTGGTTCAGTGGGTTGTGTAGGCTTCCTGGTGGAGGGGACTAGTGCCTGTGTTCTGGTGGATGTGGCTGGATCTTGTCTTTCTGCTGGGCAGATCCACGTCTGGTGGTGTGTTTTGGGGTGTCTGTGGCCTTATTATGATTTTAGGCAGCCTCTCTGCTAGTGGATGGGGTTGTGTTCCTGTCTTGCTAGTTGTTTGGTATAGGGTGTCCAGCACTGTAGCTTGTTGGTCGTTGAGTGTAGCTGCGTCTTGGCGTTGAGATGGAGATCTCTGGGAGATTTTTTCCGTTTGATATTACATGGAGCTGGGAGTTCTCCTGTGGACCAGTGTCCTGAACTTGGCTCTCCCACCTCAGAGGCACAGCCCTGACGCCTGGCTGGAGCACCAAGAGCCTGTCATCAACATGGCTCAGTATAAAAGGGAGAAAAAAAAGAAAGAAAGAAGAAGATAAAAGAAAAGAAAAGAAAAGAAAGTATTAAAATAAAAAATAATTATTAAAATTTTTTTTAAGTAATTAAAAGAAAGAAAGAAGAGAGCAACCATACCAAAGAACAAATCCACCAATGATAACAAGTGCTAAAAACTATACTAAAAAAAAAAAAAAAAAATACGGCCAGAGAGAACTCTAGTACAAATGGTGAAAGCAAAGCTATACAGACAAAATCACACACAGAAGCTTAGACATACACACTCACAAAAAGAGAAAAAGGGGAAAAACTATATAGATCATTGCTCCCAAAGTCCACCTCCTCAATTTGGGATGATTCATTGTCTATTCAGGTATTCCACAGATGCAGGGTGCATCAAGTTGATTGTAGAGATTTAATCTGCTACTCCTGAGGCTGCTTTCTCTTGTTTGTTCACACAGCTCCCGGGGTTCAGCTTTGGTTCTGGCCCCGCCTCTGCTTGTAGGTTGCCTGAGGGTGTCTATTCTTCGCTCAGACAGGACTGGGTTAAAGGAGCACCTGACTCGGGGGCTCTGGCTCACTCAAGCCGGTGGGAGGGAGGGGTACAGAGTGTGGGGCGAGCCTGCGGTGGCCGAAGCAGACATGACGTGGTGCACCTACTTTGGAAAACCATTTAGCAATTTCTCACAAAGTTAAATATAGAACCTCACAACCCAGCAGTTCTACTCCCAGTGTATACCAAAGTGAAATGGAGACATATACACATGAAGTGTGCAAGTGTATTATTCATAAACACCAAAAAGTAGACACAGCCAAAATGTCCATCAACTGACAAATGGATAGATCCAAATGGGGTAGGTAGAATAATGGCTCCCAAATATGACCATATCCTAATCCTCCGAACCTGTGACTGTATTAACTTACATGGCAAAAGGGACTTTCTAGATGTGAGTTAGTTAAGGACCTTGACGTGGGGAGTTACCCTGAAATATCAGGGGGCCCAAAGTAATCACAAGCGTCTTAACATTGAAAGGACACAGAAGGGTCAGTCACAGGAATTCAATGTGAAAACTCTGCCTGCTTTTGTTGGTTTTGAAGATAGATGAGGAGGCCCGTAAGCCAAGGAATATGGGCAGTCCCTAGAAGATGAAAAAAAAAACAGGGCATGGATTCTCCCCTAGCCTCCAGAAAGGAATAGAGCTCTGCCAACACCTGAGACCTGTATTGGACTTCTAACCTACAGAACTGTAAAAGGATAAATGTGTGTTTTTTCAAGCTACTAAATTTGTGGTAATTTGTAATATCAGCAATAGAAAACAGATCCACACAGCTACAAAGATGAACTTTGAAAGCATTATGCTAAGTGAAAGAAGCCAGTCACAAAGACCACATATTATATGATTCCACTTCTATGAAATGTCCAGAATAGGCACATTTACAACAGCAGAAAGTAGACTAATGGTTGCTTACACCTGAGAGTGGGGGTTCTAGGAGAAATGGTAACTACTAATATGTGTGGAGTTCCTTTGAGGGGGAAAGGTGTTCTAAAATTAGGTTATGATAATGGTTTCACAATTCTGTGTAAATATACTAAAAAGCAGTTATGAGTGAGCTGTATGCTATAAGAATTATATCTCAATAATGCTGTTTTTAAAACAGAAAGTAAAAAACAAAGTTGGGATGACTATGTTAATGTCAGATAAAGTTGACTTCAGAGCAAAATCATTACCAGAGATAAAGAGGAAGATTATGTAACAATAAATGGGTCAATTTACCAAGAAAACATAGCTATCCTAAATGTGTTTACATCCAACAACAAGAGTTTCAAAATACATGAAGGAAAAACTGATAGGTAAATAAAAGGAAAAGTAGAGAAATCCAGAAGTATAGTTGAAACTTTCAGTCCTCCTATTTGGTAGGTCTGTTTGCTGAAAAGACCTGAAAGCAATGAAACCCTAGTGGCAAAATGCACACCTAGCACCCATATCTTGGTTTCTAAATACCATCTCCAATAAAAGGAACCAGAGCTCCTTGAAGAAATGGCTGACATGGAAAGTACAACAGGATGAACTTAGAGTATTTTGTGCCAGACTGTAAGAATGTTTTCAAAGATTCATTGAGGACTTCCCTGGTGGCGCAGTGGTTGAGAGTCTGCCTGACGATGCAGGGGACACGGATTCGTGCCCCAGTCTGGGAAGATCCCACATGACGCGGAGCGGCTGGGCCCGTGAGCCATGGCCGCTGAGCCTGCGCGTCCGGAGCCTGTGCGCCGCAACGGGAGAGGCCGCAACAGTGAGATGCCCGCGTACCGGCAAAAAAAAAAAAGATTTATTGAAACATATCAAAACAACACTGGAGTCAGGTTAAAAGGACTACTACTGGCAAAGTCTGATACACCTGAGCAAAATAAATTATCATGGTGATGAATTATAAGCCACTTAATAAAATAAGTATCCATGAGTCCATACTGATATAAATAAATGTGAGAAACTAAAAAAAAAAAATGGAGGAGAAAGATAAACTCTTCTTTAAAAGGGGATTCCAATCATAAATACAGAACTGATGAAAGAATTAGAAAATCACTACATGACAACCACTATAGTAATAATTTTTTCAGGCAAGGACTATAAATAGATGCTAAGATGGGTGAGCAAAAATCTAAAAGTGTCTCCTAAGAAGACACTTACTAATTATAAAGAGGAAATTAGTCACTTTATAGTAAAGAAAACTGGTAGCTGCCACCTAAACCAAGTGACCAAAGTTAATATCACCAGTAATTGGACAAACTGCCTCATTTTCCTACTGGTATGATGCACTGAGAAGGGTACTTCTGTGGTATTCCTGCCAAAAATGCATAACCTGAATCTAATCATGAGGAACCATCAGAGAAACACATTGAGGAATCTTCTGCAAAATAATTGGTCTGTACTCCTCAAAAATGTTATTGACATGAACGACACAGGGCTGAGAAAATGTTACAGAAAAAGGAGACTAAAAACTCATGATAACTAAATGCACTGTGTGATCCTGGATTGGATCGTTGATCAGCAAAAACAAAACAAAACAAAAACAAACAAACCCCCGCCCCCCCAAATTTTGATTAAAACGGCATTAATGAGACAAAATTTGACTAAGGACAACAGATTGAAGTATTGTGTTAATATAAATATCTAGATTTTCAAAACTGTCTGTGATTGTGTAAGAAAAGGTCCTTATTCTTAAGAAATACATGCTGAAGTATGCAGAAGTTACAAAAGTGCTGTGGACAGGGTACTAAAAAGGGATATCTGAAAAACATCTAGCCAAATTTGGGATATAAGGGAGAGTTTTCCATAGGAACTGATAATGGTACTTTAATTTCCTATTTCTATTGTAACAAATTACCACAAACTTGGTGGCTCAAAACAACACAAATTTATTAAGCTTTGGAGATCAGAAGTCCAATGGGTCTTACTGGGCTAAAATCAAGATGTTGTCAGGGCTGTGCTCCATTTGGAGCTTTAGGGGAGAATCTGTTTCGTTGCATTTCCGTTTCCTGGTGATTGCCCACTTTCCTTGGCACTTTGCTACAGACTTCCATCTTCAAAGCCAGCAATAGGTGTTTGAATCTTTTTCAAGTTGTATCACTCTGACACTAACTCATCTTCCATCTCCTTCTTCCAATTTTAAGGATGCTGTGATTACTTTGGGTACATCCTGGTAATCCAGGATAATCTATTTAAGAATCAGACAATTAGCCACCCTAATTCCATTTACAATCTCAATTCTCCTTTGTCATGTAATTTAACATTTTCACACAGGGATCAAGGTGTGGACATCTTTGGTTGGCCATTATTCTGGCTACAGCAAAAGGGCTTAGTCTTCCTTCTGTACCAGGTACAATATTGTTAATCTTTTTTTTGGAAAAACAACTCATATCGACTAAGAAATTAAATAACGTTTTTGGTTTATGAAAGTAAAAAGTGCAGAAGAGGCTGGATTTAGGACAGGCTTGATATCTTCAAATAACTGGTTTCTATCAATCTCTCTGTTCTGCTGTTTTCAGCATTGATGTCATCCTAAGTCATTCACCCTCATGATCCCAAGATAGTTGTCAATAGGTCTCACAGATACAAAATTATCCCTTCACGTAAGAAATAGAGAGGTTATTGTTGTCTCAGCAACCTGAGCACACCTTCTGAGGTTCATTCTGATTGGAGCAGCTCATATGCCTTTCACTGCACCAGTTCTGTGGCCAGAAGAATGGAATGTGGTAATTGGCTTAGCCTTGGTGCCAGGTCCCAGGAATGGATTCAGCTTCTCCAAAACAACCAGGATCTCAAATGGAAAATTCTTGAGAATAGAATAAGGAGGAATGGATGGAGGGGGACAGCTAACAAATGTCCAGTCTATCCCCATATCGCAATCTCATATAGACAATTAGAATATTTTATTAATAAATTGTGAATAACCTAGAATATTTTAGAAGTTCTGTAATTTTACCCAATAGTATCAAGTAAAGCAATGCAAATTAAAGGAAATATGTGGACACTAAGCTCATTATTACATGAGTTACTGAATCTCAAGGTAAAACCAACCAGGCAACGTTGTCTTGTTTGAAACAACATCTGCTCAGTCTTCCACGGAAATTAGAAAACAAGAAGTGTTTGGTTGGTTCTTGAATGCAAAGGAGAGACAGATGGACAACTCTGCTCAACATAATCAGATTTCTGCCTTTTTTTTTTCCCCACAGCAAATGTATTTTGCCGGTAGTTAATTTTTTACTTTAATTTTAAATCTTTTATTTATTTTTTTTTTACTTTCATATTAAGAAAAAAGACTCATGAGTTACCCAGCTAGTTTTTTCTACCCCACTTAGTTTGCTTAAACCCAGACTTAACAAGTAAAAGTCCTTTGGTGCCTCAGGTTTTTTACACCCTATAGTACCTTTCCTTTACAAAACCAAACTCCTCTCATGAGAGACTCAGTTTGGAAATAATCCCATTAATTAGCTTATAACTGAATCACAATTTTGCATGGCTGAAAAGTTAAGTTACATATAGAAAAACAAAACGGTCACTTAAATTCTTCATTGTAAGTTTTTTTTAAATGTAAAATGTATTTATTTATTTGTTTTTGGCTGCGTTGGGTCTTCGTTGCTGCACGCGGGTTTTCTCTAGTTGCGGCGAGCAGGGGCTACTCTTTGTTGTGGTGTGTGGGCTTTTCATCGTGGTGGCTCCTCTTGTTGCGGAGCACAGGCTCTAGGCGCACAGGCTTCAGTAGTTGTGGTGCGGTGGGCTCAGTAGTTGTGGCTCGCGATCTCTAGAGCGCAGGCTCAGTAGTTGTGGCGCATGGGCTTAGTTGCTCCATGGCATGTGGGATCTTCCCAGACCAGGACTTGAACCCATGTCCCCTGCATTGGCAGGCGGAGTCTTAACTACTGTGCCACCAGGGAAGTCCGCATTGTAAGTTCTTAAATATATACTGTAAAAATTTCAAAGGGGGGCTTCCCTGGTGGCGCAGTGGTTGAGGGTCCGCCTGCCGATGCGGGGGAAGCAGGTTCGTGCCCCAGCCCGGGAGGATCCCACGTGCCGCGGAGCGGCTGGGCCCGTGGGCCATCGCAGCTGGGCCTGCACGTCCGGACCCTGTGCTCCGCTACGGGAGAGGCCACAGCAGTGAGGGGCCCGCGTACCGCAAAGAAAAAAAAAAAAAAAAAATTTCAAAGGGGAGTTTCTTTTTTTCTTCTACAAAGAGTAGAGTGCTATATTAGTTGTTCTCTTTGTTATTTCTTTTAGATTTTAAAATTAACAAACAGTAAAATGACTTTTTGTCTGTATAAAATTCTATGAATTTTAATGTAGTCGTATACATGTAACTACCGTCACCCTGAGTATACAGAATAATTCCAACACCTCCAAAACACCCAAGGGTAATGTCTTTGCAATTACACACTCCACCCAACTTCTGGCAACCCCTGGGTCTACTCTCTATCACTATAGTTTTGTCGTTTGGAAAATGTCATATAAATAGAATCATACAATATGCAACTGTATTAGATTCTGACTGCCACTACAACAAATTAGTACAAACTTTGTAGCTTAAAACAATGTAAATTTATTATCTTACATTTTGGAAAGTCAAATGTCCAAATTCAGTGTCAGCAGGCTAAAATCAATGTGTCAGCAGGGTTGCTTTCCTTTTGGAGACTCTAGTGCGGAATCTACTGCCTTGCTTTTTCCAGCTTATACAGCCTGTCCTCATTCCTTGGTCCATGCCCATCATCGTGTTGCTTTGTTTCCCTCTGCTTTCATCATCACATCACTTTTTTCTGCCTTTTGACCCTCCTGCTTCCCTCTTATAAAGACCCCATGATTACACTGGACCTAAAAGGATAAGTTCCCCTTCTCAAGATCCTCAATTCAATCACATCTGCAAAGTACCTTTTGCTATGTAAGAAAAAAATGCATTAATGGGTTTCAGGAATTAGGACACAGACATCTCTGGGGGGCTATTATTCTGTCTGCTGCATCCTTTTGAGACAGGCTTCTTTCAGCAAAATGCCTTTGAGACTCATCCAAGTCTTGTTTATCTCAGTAGTTCCTCCTTTTACTGATGAGCATTACGCTCTTGTGTGAATGACCACGATTTATGTATCCATTCACCAGTTAAAGTGTATTTGAGTTGTTTCAGTTTAGAGCAATGATTAGCATCACTATTAACATTTCTATATAGATTTTTGTATGAATAAATTTTTAAATTTCCTTGGTGTATACACCAAGGAATGGGATTCCTGCATCATATGTTTAACTTTATAAGAAATTGCCAAGCTGGTTTCTAGAATAGCTGTAGCATTTTGCATTTCCATCAGCAGTGTATGAGAATTATAGTTGTTCAGCATCTTCATCTACACTTGATATTGTTAGTTGTTTCATTTTAGCCATTTTAATAGGCTGTAGAGGTATCTCAGCATAGTTTTAATTCATATTTCCCTAATGGCTAATGGTGATGAACATTGTTTCATATGTTTATTGCCATTTTTTGAGAAATGTCTGTTCAAGTAATTTGCCCATTTTTAATTGAGCTGTTTTCTAACTTTTAAGTTTTGAGAGTTATTTACATATTTTGGATAAAGTCCCTTGTCTCCACTTGCAAATATTATTTCCTAGCATGTCTTTTTACTGGCTAGGACTTCCAGTACAATCTAGAATAGGGGTGGTGAGAGGACATCTATATTAGTTGTATATTGCTACATAAGAAACTGCTAGAAACTCAGTAGCTTTAAAAAAAAAAAACACATATATAACCTGCTAATTTCCTGTGTGTCAGGAATCCAAGCATGGCTTGACTAGGTTCTCTGTAGAGGATCTCAGAAGTCTGAAATTAAAGTGTCAGATGTGTTCTCCTGTAAAATTTGGGGATCCTCTTCCAAGTTCATACAGGTTATTGGCAAAATTCAGTCCTTTGCCCGTGTGGGATTGAGGATAGGTCTTCATTTTTCTGCTAGTTGATGGCTGGGGTCACTTTCAGAAAGTAGAGGCCACTCTCAGGTCCTAGCCATGTGGCTTTCTCAGCACATGGCAGGATACTTCATCAAAGTCAACAGGATGCTCTCTCTCCAACTTCCAAGACAGAGTTTCATATATTGTAATTTTGGAAGTTACAATTCTATAACCTTTGTCCATTAACGTTAACCTAATCAAGAGAGTGACTATCCCAACATCTTTACAAGTCCTGCCCACACTCAAAGGATAGATATCATGTAAGACATTTAAACTCTGGGGTGGCAATTTTGAGACCATCTCCAAATTCTGCCCACCACAAAATCCTTACCTTGTCCTCAATCTTAAAGAGAAAAAACATTTAGTCTTTCAACATTAAATATGATGTTTGCTGTAACTTTGATTTAGAGTCCTTTTATTAAGTTGAGGACATCATTGTAATTGCATCCTATTCATCCCACTGGTGAGGGAAAGGTTCCTGCCCTAGGGTTATGGAGATGGCAGAACACAGGACAGTCAACACTGGACAGATGAGATCAACAGCAGTTTATTAGTCACATATATTCACAGCATGGGGGAGAAGGACACTGTACACGATGCAGGGCCACAGGGGTTTGAGCTTGGGAACAGAATAATCAAAAAGGGGCAGTGGGAGGCAAGGTTTGTAGTATCAAGAAGGTACCGTTTAAAAAAAAAAAAGATTCCCTTGAGGATATGATTTGTTTGTTTGAATAATTCCATGAGGTGGCAAGGAACTGAAACTCACTACTCAGGGATAAGCACAAATTGTGCCAGATTCCATTGATAAAATGGGATGTTTGGCTAGGGGACCTTGTCCCCAAAAGCAAAGGAGAGAAGGAAACTTGTGCTCAGGCTACTTCAAGCCCTCCCAGTCTCACCAGATGACGAGGCAGCCCATAACATCAGACCTTACACAACATAAGTTTTCTTATATTCTTAGTTTCCTGAGAGTTTACATTACAAATGCAAGTTGAATCTTGTCAGGTGCTTTTTCTGTATCAGTTGAAATGATCATGTAGCTTTTCTTTTTTTGACTGTTAAAATATGATTTAATTTTATTGATTTATGTTCTAATATTTTAAAGCCTTGAACTTCTAGGAGAAATCTCACTTGGTCATGGTGTATTATTCCTTTTATACGTTGCTGAATTCTATATGCTGATGTTTATGGAGGATTTTTACAGCTATGCTCATGAGGAGTATAGGTTTGTAGTTTTCTTCATTCATATTGTCTTTGTCTGGCTTTGGAATCAGGGTAATGACAGCCTCAGAACACAAATCGGATGTATTCTGCATGTTCTGTTTTCTGGAAGAGACTGCATAGAATTGGTGTTATTTCTTCTTGAAATGTTTGGTAGAATTCACCATTAAATTGTTTGAGCTTGGGTATTTCATTTTTAAAGGTATTAGTAGCAAATTCAACTTCTCTAATACATAAAGCAGTATTTAGATTACCAAATTCATCTTGGGCAAATGTTGGTAGTTTACGGTTTTTAAAAAATTGATCCATTTTATCTAGTTTGAAAATTTATGTCCATAGAGCTGTTTGTAGTATTCCTATCATCATTTTTATGTCTGTAGGGATATTCTTTCTTTCCTGCTATTGTTAATTTATGTTTTTTCTCCTTTTTTGTCATTCTTGGGAGAGCTTTATTTATGTCATTGACTTTTCAAAGATTCATATTTGTTTCATTGATTATTCTCTATTGTTCCCCTATTTTAAATTTCATTGATTTCTGCTTGTTTTGATTTATTTTACTTTTTATTTTCCAGTCTCTTATGGTGGAAGCCTATAATGTTGAGTTGAGACCTTTCTCCTTTGTAATATAAGCATTTAATGCTATAAATTTCCCACCACGCACAGCAGCAGTTGCATAGCACAAACTTTTGACATCTGGTGCTTTAATATCTATTCAATTTAAAATATTTTCTAAAATCCCTTCAGACTTCTTCTTTGATCCATGGATCATTAGGAAGTGTATTGTTCGACTTTCTTGGGTTTTAAGATCTTCCTGTTTTCTTTCTCCTAATGATTTCGAGTCTAATTCCATTATGATTACTGTATACAATTCGTGAGTATAGTCTATTTCAATTCTTTTAAATTTTCTTTATGATTCATGATTAGGTCCACATTGGTGAATGTTCTAGGTCAACGTCAAAAGAATTTGCAGGGCTTCCCTGGTGGCGCAGTGGTTGAGAGTCCGCCTGCCGATGCAGGGGACACGGGTTCATGCCCCGGTCCAGGAAGATCCCACATGCCGCGGAGCGGCTGGGCCCATGAGCCATGGCCGCTGGGCCTGCGCGTCCGGAGCCTGTGCTCCGCAACGGGAGAGGCCACAACAGTGAGAGGCCCGTGTACCGCAAAAAAAAAAAAAAAAGAATTTGCATTTTCCTGATGATATGGATTAGGTATATCAGCTAGATCCAGCTGGTTGATGCTGTTTTCTAGTTTTTCTCTAAGTTTGTGATTTTTCTGCCTATTAGCTTTATTGATTACTGAGAAAAAATATTGAAATCTACAAATATATTTGTATATCTGTCCATCTCTCCTTTCAGTTCTATCAGTTTTTGCTTTATAATGTTTTAATATCCTACTGTTTGGTGCACACATATTTAGGATGTTATATCTTCTTAGTGAATGAATTGAACTTTATCATTATACCTGCAAATTATTTTTTCTCTATATTATCTTCAGAGCACTGTAATTAGTCACTTGAGCTTTCTTTGATTACTGTTTGTATTGTATATCTTTTTAATTTTAATTAACCTGCATGACTGTATTTAAAGTGAATTTCTTATGAGCAGCATATAGTTAGGTCATATATTTTATATGAGACTTTTAATTGTTGTGGTTAGAACATTTATATATTATGTAATTACTGATATATGTGGATCTATCTCTACCATGATTTGTTTTTGATGGCTCTCTCTGTTTCTGTCTCCCTATTTTTCCCTTTCCTGTCATTTTTTGGGTTTTTGAATGTATTTAGGTATCCAGTATTAATGTATCTTTTCTATGTACATGCATATCTCTGGAATCTCTTCCTCTTCTTATAAGGACACCAGTCGTACTGGATTAGGGCCTCACTCTTATGACCTCATTTAATCTTAAATACCTTTTTTAAAGACCCTATCCCCAAATACAGTCATACTGCAAGGTACTGGTGATCAGGACTTCAGCATGTGAATGTGGTGGGGAGACACAATTCAGTCTATAATACCATCATAACCAAATTTAAGTGTACAGTTCCATAGTATTAAGTGCATTTGAATTGTTTTCAGATCATCACAACCATCCATCTCCAGAACACTTTTCACTTTGCAAAACTGAAATTGTGCACCCATGCAATAAGTCCCCATTCTCCCCTCCCCTACTTTCTGTGTCTATGAATTTGACTATTCTAGATGATGTATTTAAATGGAATCATACAGTATTTGTCTTTTTGTGACTCGTTAATTTCACTTAGCATAATGTCTTCAAGGTTCTTCCATGTTCTACCATAGCATGTGTCAGAATTTTCTTCCTTTTTAAGGCTGAATAATATTCCATTGCATGTATATTTATCCATTCATCCATTGATGGAAATTTGGGTGTGTCCACCTTTTGTCTATTGTGAATATATTTACTTTTAGGAGACATAGAATAACTGATTCATGCATGCTATCCAGGTTTTACAGTTGCTTCTGGTAGGAGACACAGGGTGGAGTGTCTTTACTCTGTATTGTCTACAGTCAGAACCCACTGAGAAGTTTCATTTTAATATGCAACCAGGATACTCATTATAAGCATAACAGAAATTGTCCTATGGTATTTGATTTGAAAGATAGCATACATCCAAATATGTCTACCTCTTCTACTACTATCTAGAGATGCTTTGTTTAAATGAAAATATCTCCATCTTTAGACATTGTGTTTGAAGATGCAAACGACCTTGGAAAGACTAATACAATTTTTTTGTACAATATTAGTCATTGATATTTTAATATGACTTAGTTTATGGGTTCTTTTTTCTTTATAATTAGTTGAGAGTGGGGCATTGAGCAACTTATGATTAAATAACAACTCAATATGCAAAAACGTAATATTTCCACTCCCTCTACTTATTGCCTCCCATTATCCTCAAATAACATATATTTTATTTGAGGTAATTATATATGATGATAAAAAGTCTTTATGAAAAGGATATTTCTATCAAAAGAACCCCTTAACTCCCACCACCATGCTGAGGGAACTCAGAGGAACCTTTAGATTCTCCTTAGGGCTTATTTAAATTTGCACAAAATAATCTCAAGCCAGAAATTGTCCATAGATGTTCCCTGATGATTCTGAATTGGAGATTATACTCTTAGGACTGGAGAAATGACTGACCATCCCAGTAAATGCATTCTAGGCACTATAGAGTAGTCAATCCAATTGCCTTGGACCTAAGAAGTTTAAATTAAGCCTCTTCTAATTTGGGGAAGGTTTCAATTGCTAACAGGATACTTGTACCTGATTTCAAAGTACAGGCTGTAGTTTTCTTTTTTAAAAAATTCATTTTTGGAAATAGAGCAATTCCCTCAGAGGAGGGATGATAAAAAACAACAACTGGGGCTTCTCTGGTGGCGCAGTGGTTGAGAGTCCACCTGCCGATGCAGGGGACACGGGTTTGTGCCCCGGTCCGGGAAGATCCCACATGCCGTGGAGCGGCTGGGCCTGTGAGCCATGGCCGCTGAGCCTGCGCGTCCGGAGCCTGTGCCCCGCAACGGTAAAGGCCACAACAGTGAGAGGCCTGCGTACCGCAAAACAACAACAACAACAACAACAACAAAAAACCAATAACTGAGTTTTCCCTCATGCCTGAATTTACTGCTGTATCTCATACTGACATAATTAATAATAAACAGACGTGTCCTTTTTCTCTTTACTTTCATGTGTTCCCATATTGTCTTACCATATTATGATTATAGCAATTAGTAATGGAGGAATTAGCGCTGCCTCTGCGTATTACCATCATCCTGTTAATTTACATTGGAAATTCCCTGTATGCTTTGATATTCTGTGCTCTTCTGTGTTGAGCCATCTGAAGTTTCAAAGAGAGCTCTCATTATCAAATTAATTCTGAAACAAGTAAGCTTTTGCCCTTCCCATTTCTTTCAGGAGAGACCTACTAACAGATGTTCTTTTATGTTATACACATATCTCTGTTACCCACTTTGGGGGGGGGTGTACATGATTTATCTGCTTTGTATGATGCAAATGAAGTGAGAATTTGAAAAAATGGTGTCATGGACTTCTTTGTACTTACCTTCTTAACCCTTTAAATTTTAACAGAAAGTAACCTTTTCCTTATTTTATGTTTAATTAAATCTTCCCCACTCTTCAAAGAAAACCATTTTTTCTCTCCATAACGTAAACTGGAGATTGCAATTGAACCTTTCTTCTCAGTCAGTAGTTTTTAAATATTCTTTCTTCAATCAGCAAATATAGTGCCTGCCAAAGTTGCATTTATTGGATGAATGCTTATTGTGTGTTTACAGTGAAAATGTCTGTGTCTCAAAAGATATTATTCTAAAAACTTAATTTATTTTCAGATCAAAAGTTGATATCTATTTAGATTTTATTTGAATATAAACTAGAGTACAAATTAAAAGGGATAAAGATAGTTCCACAGCTTTAAGTTAAAAAAAATTTTTTTAATTCTTTTTTTAATAGCATCTGTAATTTGGACAAAATACTCTGATAGGGAAAAAAAGTTATTTTCTACTCTGGTTGAAAGATACCCATGATTCTTTAAGGAATCAAAATCTGCCATTTATTTCAGATATGTATCTTTACAAAACTTTCACAACATATCTGCTTCTGCTCAAAAAATGTTTTGATGATGTACAGTTTTACTGATGTTAAAATGTTAGAATATTTTTACTTCAATAAGTATAATTCTCTAATAGTATTCTTTCTAAAGAATAAAGCAGGTGCTTTGAATTTTTCTTACGATTTGAGGCTAACAAGAAAAACTGAACTGTCACATCACATTTGTGGTAACTAACCTGTAGTCATTGGTAATTATTTTATTCTCTTTGCCAGAGTATATGCTTTACACCCTAACTTTTAAGAATAGTTAAGAATATTTTTGGTATCTTTTATGGAACTGCTTTGCAATGGAGATAAGCCTAACAGATGAAACAGGTCATGTGAAATCATTCATTCATTCAGCAAATAATTATTCAGCTCCTACTATAACCCAGCACTGTTCTAGGTAATTAAAATATATCCCTGAGCCACTGAGACAAATATTCCTGTCCTTATAGAGGTTATAGTCTAGGATGGGAGTTAAAGAAATATATGAGAAATATAATAAGTAAATTATCTACAGTACAGGATGATGAGTACTACAGATAAAAGGAAAAGTCAACTAGAATGAAAGGAACCAGGAGTTGGGGTGTGAGCGTATTTTTCAGGATTCAATAAATGGTCAAGGTAGGTCTTTGAAGACATACTGGAAGGTGGGGAGGGAGTTAGCCATGTAGATTCTGGGGAAGAGCACTGCAGACAGGGAATGATTGAGGAAGAGCCTAAGCAATGGTCAAGGAAGGGAAAAGAAGTCATATGATTTAAGGGAAAATAGCAAAAGGGGGAAAACAGCAGGTCCTCCAGGAGGTTAAAGCGCTGAGAAAGGCGGCTTGATCGCTTTGTATAAACAGCAAACTCCCCTCATTTCCTGAGGTTTAGGTTTTCATGACTTTCAAAATCTCAGCTTTAAAAAATATTTTTCCATAAATCTTTTGTAAATAAATATCAGAATTGAATATTTAGATTACCCTGAGTTATTTTTGCCTCATTTAACAAAATAAAATTGGGTAAGATTGTGTCATTAGAAAGTAATGCATCAGATATGTTCTGTTCCTATTTGGGAGAAAAAGACATCTGCAACAATCACCCTATTTTGATGCCAGCACCTTATTGTGATAGATTGCTGCCTTGCTGAAGAAGGCTCTGAGAGTAAATTAGCGTCTTAAGAGTTTTATAATTGAGAAAATGTTACCAAAGTTGGATCTGAAAGCTAGGCTCAGGCCCTAACATACAATAACCACAGAAACAAAGAATTCTATTGAAAAGAAAAGAAGGAAATTATGAAAGAGGGAGAGGGGAGGAAAGAGGCATGGTGGGAAATGTGTACAATGGTTAAACAAGCCAGACGCAAAACAAAATATGGTCTAAAATCTTGACAAGTCATGTGCACCATTTCAATATGGAAATTAGATCTATTAGGAAGAAAACATGAAATAAGCAACCAGAAAAAACACACTTGTTTCTCTCACAGTTTGACTAAATGGCCACAGTCTACTAGAAACTATATAGACATTAAGATGAAATACCCCTGGCGGCTTTCAGACTATAGAAGGTATTTTAATTGGTATTTTAAAATCACAACACATTGAACCTAGACAATTCAAACTAAAACCTTTTATCTTCCAATGCAGAAGTAACCCAGTCAGCTATTCCTATCCTACCGTAACTTCAATATGCTTTATAAAGAGTTACACTTACCCCGTTTAGTATCATTTGGGAGTTTAATAATTGTTACTTCTCTTTCATCATGCCTAGGAAGAAGTCTATTTATTTGATATTAAAATTTTTATAACCCTCCAGATTTTCACTAAGGGTTCTATTATTTGAAAAGCATCAACAGACTTGAATATATTTGAAACTTTGAGTGATCCGAAGTCAAATAGTTGAAACCCTTATCCTAATTAAATTCCTTACTGATTTAGAAACATGCATCAAGTTAAATTAACTATTATAAACTAAAGAATGTCACTCACCATCTGGTTCTACAAACTACTGCAATCACTAACCTGCAGTACACCCTGAAAGGAATTCAAGAGTGAAGATCAGTAATGAGGCACTCTGTGCTTGAGGAAAACAAGCAGAAAAGACCCTCAGATAGTTAGATATATTTTCAGGAGAAAGTTTTGTGAACCTAAATTCTTGCATCTTCTCATACTTAGAAAAGCACTAAAATATGACCTAAGATATCTGTTCCTCGTGATAGCGGCAATCTTCCACCAAGATGTGTGCTTGACTGCACGTACCCCTTTGCCAAAGTCACATATATTCTACTCCCCCCACACACTTCTTCTGAACAGTTCCTCAGAGCTATCTGAAAGGCTGTCTCCCAGGCAAGAGTCCTCAGTAAGATATAGAATAAATTCAACTCACTGCTCTTACACTGTGCATTGTTTCCAGTTTACTCCATTTTTGTTAAGTGTAATAAAACCACAAAACTTGTCTATGATTATCCATGACAGATTATCCGTGATAGCTCTGGTTACCTATTAAATAAACAAGACATTTTTATTATATGAATATAATCTGCTTACTTAGGTCTAAACCAGTCAAAGAGAAAAATATTTATATATTAACTAAGCTTAAACTTTGCTTTGGTTTCCTATGTAAAGATTAATTCTCATGCAGGTAACCCCCAAACACGACAACTTCAAAAAAAAAAATTCCTATGTAAATCACTTATTCTTACAATTAAAAAAAAACGCAGGGGCTTCCCTGGTGGCGCAGTGGTTGAGGGTCCGCCTGCTGATGCAGGGGACACGGGTTCGTGCCGCGTTCCGGGAAGATCCCACATACCACAGAGTGGCTAAGCCCGTGAGCCATGGCTGCTGAGCCTGCGCGTCCGGAGCCTGTGCTCCGCAACAGGAGAGGCCACAGCAGTGAGAGGCCCGCGTACCACACAAAAAAAAAAAAAATTGCAGTAAATACTATCCTTCAAGGACACTGATAATTATGGATTGAACAGGGTCATTGCTAAGATGATTCTCACCTCTAATTACAGTAATGGCAAATGTGTGCATAAATTAATACAGTTGTTTTACAGACTATCGTCTGCTTGATACCTGGGATAATTCTTTTCCTTTTAGCTTCTACAATAAAGCAGTGAACCTCTTTTACACTAAACCCTATGGCCTATAAAATCTCATCGTTAGTAAAAGGTGGTTTCAAGTCTAGAAAAAGCACAATCAGTAGAGTTAGAATGCCAACTTGACAATTGTCCACAGTTGGCATTTCTGTAATTCCCCTACACTCTTTGTCTCAACGAAGTGAAATCTGCATTTTTCCTCTTCAGAAATTCAATATAAATCATAGATAGAATCCACTAACATGAAAAGGTATTCCAAGTAACTGATGACTATTATCTTTCCAGAATACAAATGAAGAAATTTTTGCCAAAACAGCAAACATGACTTACCTTGTTTATCACAGAACTGTGGCATTTACAGTACACTCTATTCTGTGATACCACTTTACCTCTGCAGATTTCACTATAAGTCACATGCCTTTAATAAGAACAATGAAAAAATACAAAAGAGATTTGTAGGTTTGAAAATCTGCAGAAAAGAGATACCTACTGACATTCAGCACAGAAGCTGATACTTTCTCTTATCGTCTTCTTTTCAACACAGATATTTGTATACAGAAAAAATTCCACACATATATAGGAGATGACAAAATAAATATGTTTTGTGGAGTTTGCAATGTAAGAGAATTCAAGAAAATGAAAGATAATCCAATGGTAAGAAAAGAAGGAAATGTGATGGAGGCAGATATGAAATTTTGAGTTTACTAAAGAATAAAATACAGAAGACTCACCTTTTAAAAATAAAACAGTATCTCATGAAACATAAAGAACCCGAACATTTAATAAATGACTACCCTAATGACTGCAGTACAATTACCCACCCCATTCCCTTCTCTGGAGACATATTCTGCTCCTGACCTATCTACTTTCTTTTACCCTAAAATTCTCAGCTCTCCCAGCACTTCATCATTCCTTATATAGCTGTTCATTCCACATTTTTTATGGGTATCACTAATGATGAATGTAATGGGATATTTTTGGACACTTAACAGAATTAGGCAACATAATCTTATTTACCTTTGCAACTTCCACTTGAAATTTATGTCCAACGCACATTATCACAATACTCTGTCCTACCCATAATCCACATGAGATTGAGGCAGTGAAGTTACAATAGCGAAGATGCAACATTTCAGCTATTGCCTCTGATTCTATAAAAGAAGCAGTGGGCTACACAATTCTCTTGAGACTTGTGATATCTAGTTCCCTAAGTTAGCTACAGTGGTGGTTTACACCAGAACTATTAACAAGGGACTAAGTTTATATATGCTTCACTTAGGGTGTATATATAAAGGTGTGGAGATATATTTACATACTGTTAGTGGTGGTTTGCAGACTTTGTAAAGTTTATCACTGAAGCCCCAAGTTACCCATGAACTTGAGGTTAAGAACCCTGCCTACAAGAAATCCTTAAGAGTATTCTCTTCCTACTTCCTCCCCCATCAGTCATCACTCAGGGCAGGAGCAGGCAGCTGTGCTGAGAGTTGCTTTTTACTGTGTCTACAATGAATTACTGACTCCAGCCCCTCCAAGAAACCAGGAGGTGTTTTTGTTCTGTGAGGTTTACCTTCAGTAAGTCAGTGAATAATATTTTCTCGGTATTTTTTTAGTGTATGAGAACATAATCCCTATATTCAGCATTATGGGGAGAATTCAAAAATAAAAATAAGAACTCTGAGATGTTTGTTTTCTCAGGAGTGAGCTCAAAGCATAACTGGGCATCAAAAAACCCGGTATCTCATACAAGTGAATAGTGTCTTTATAGGCTGCTTTCTGATGGAAGATTTGCACTTTTAAAATTGAGTTTTATCATTAAAAACATGCTTTTCCTAAGCAAATATTCAGTACTGTATTAGTAATTCCAAGGAGGAACCAAACAGACATGAAACTAACCATATATAGGCTTTCATTTCAACTGCATCAGCAGAGCATATTATTTTGCTAATATGTTTCTGGTTATGAACCTTTTTCTTTTCTTGCTACATTTGTTTTGGGGGTTTGAATTGTTCTTGTCTCCTAGTGTTATAAAGCACTATTATGCTCACAACAAAGTTGACACTTGTCAACTGACTGGAGAGTTGATGGCAAGAGGCACAAAGTTCAGACCAAGTTAAAAACTACCCATTGCATAATGGTCTGGCCCAAGCACTCTTGAAACTCACAACCAGCTGATGTGATAGGGAGAACACTGAATCTGGAGTCTAAAGGAAAGGTTCCTTTCCTGCCTACCAGTGACTACAGTTGTATGACCTTGGATAGTAAACCTATCTCAGGCTGTTTCTCATTTTTAAATTGGCTATAATTATAACTGCCCTATATACAACACAGGGATATTTTGAAACTCAAATTAAACGATGAGCTAGATCTCCTGTCCCAGATATGAGGGAAAGAAAGAGAAGGAAAAAAATTAGGAGAGCACAGGTAAGGTTAGGTAGAAATCCTTTCCAAATTATTACTTTTATGTTGGCTAGAGATTACCATTAGAGGAAATGAAGGCCAAGAAATACTAAAAGAGGTCATCAAGAAAGCATCATTAGGGCTTCCCTGGTGGCGCAGTGGTTGGGAGTCTGCCTGCCGATGCAGGGGACACGGGTTTGAGCCCTGGTTCGGGAAGATCCCACATGCCGCGGAGCAATGAAGCCCGTGTGCCACACCTACTGAGCCTGTGCTCTAGAGCCCGTGCTCTGCAACAAGAGGAGCCACCGCAATGAGAAGCCTGCTCACCGGAATGAAGAGTAGCCCCTGCTCGCCACAACTAGAGAAAGCCCGTGAGCAGCAACAAACCCAACACAGCCAAAAATAAATAAATAAATAAATTTATTTAAAAAAAAAAGAAAGCATCATTAAAGATTTGTGTTCTCTTTTACAAACTAATTCTCCCTCCTACATCTCCATTTTCTGATCTGCTTGATCGAGGGGAAAATTTGCTGTCTCTAAAATGCTAAAGAGTCTAGAATAAGACTCTGCCCCATTTTAAAAAAGTGCAACTAATTTCACTGTATGCATGAGAAAGAATTTTAACAGATTATGTAGTCAGTTCACATTCTTGTAAATTTCCTCTCGTAATTTTGATAATTTTCAAAACTTACATAAGTTTTTGTTTGGTTTTGCAAGTGATAGCAACAAGAGAATCACCACACTAGCAGATATTGTACTGTGCCAGGTACTGTGCTAAGTTCTTCGTACATTTTATGTTATAGAAACCCAATAGTACCTATGATCTTGGTATTTTTATTACTCAAAATGTATAAATGAAAAAAATGAAGCTTATTCTCAAGTATCAAAACCTAGATTTGAATTCACATGTGAACCCATATCTTTCTGACCACAAAGCCCATATTCATTTCTAAGTACTAATCATTGTATAATAGTCATTATAAAACAAAATGAGGCAAGATAAAATCTTTGTTCCATAGAACTTTACAATATAGATGAGAAAATTAAACGAGTACACAAATGATAAAACCAAAAGAAGATCGAAAGGAGAGTAATAGAAGGTAATATTTATTTTTTCCAGCTTTATTCAGATAAAATTAACGTATAATATTGTATAAATTGAAGGTGAATAATGTGATGATTTGATACAAGTATCTATTGTGAAATGGTCACCACAATGAGGCTAATTAACACATCCTTCACATAATTACCATTTTGTTATTTTGCTGTTGTTATGGTGAGAACAGTAAAACTCTACTCTCATGGCAATTTCAAGTGCACAATACGATATTATTACCTGTAGTCACCATGCTTCCGTTAGATCCCCAGACCTTATTTATCTTATAACTGAAAATTTGTACCCTTTGACCAGCATCACCTCACAGCCCCGGGCAACCACTATTCTACTCTGTTTCTGTGAGCTAAGTGCTTTTAGATTCTACATAAAAGTGAATCATACAGTGTGTATATTTCTCTGTCTGACTTATTTCACTTAGCATAATATCCTTAAGGTCCATTCTTATTGTTGCAAATGGCAGGATTTCCTTTCTTTTTTTACAGCTTAGTAACATATGTATGTGTGTATAACATATATATATATATATATATCACATTTTTTTTAAGAGCTAATATTCAAGGACTATTTATACGATGCCAGTCCTGTACTAGGCACTCAACATCTCCCAACAGTCCTACGAGATCAGTGTAATAGCCATCCCAATTTTATAGATGGCAAGACTGAAACTTCAGAAAAGCTATGTAGTTTGTTCTAAATCACACATCTAGGGAATAACCGTTTTGGGGAAAAGCTCAGGCACAAAGACTCCAGGGGCATCTTGCTAACTAATAAGAGTAGCACAAAAGTCAATGGAGAACAGAGAGTGTCAGTTAATGAATGTCCAGTTAGGGAGATAGGGATATAAAAAGATCTATGGTTTAAGAATATGTAAATATATATTCATTGTGATATTGTGATATAATAAGAAATACCTACTTTGGTGTTCATCCTCAGCTCCCGGCCAGAGCTCTTAAATCCCTTGGATAAAGGTGCTAAAAGCAAATTTTGTTCTAATATCTGATCTTTACCCCAATTCCTGACACAGAGCTCCTAAATCCCTTGGAATTTCCTTGGTGGTAGGAATGTCGTTTGTTCTAATGAGGCAACCCTTGGTGGGCTCCTAGATAGCTTCAGGATGGGGGCTGGTCCCCAGAAACTTCAAGCCATGATTAGAAACTTAGAACTTTAAGCTTCATCCTCTGTCCTCTGGGGAAGAAATGGAGAATGATAATTATTAATCATGCTTATGTGATGAAGCCTCCAAAAAATCCCTGAACTAGGGAGTTTGGAGAGCTTCCAGGTTGGTGAACACATCCACATCCGGGAGGGTGCTGCACCCCAACTCCACAGTGATAGAGGCGCCTGTGCTTGGGGCCCTTCCAGTCCTTGCCCCATGCACATCTTAATGTAGCTGTTCATTTGTGTCCTTTAAAATATGCTTTGTAATAAAGCAGCAATAAATAAGTAAACTGTGTCTTCTAGGTTCTGTGAGCTGCTCTAACAAATTATCAAACCTCCCATTTGTAGCCATATTAGGTGAGACTCCCATTTATAGCCAAGTCAGACAGAAATTCTGGGTGACCTGGGGGCCTACTACTTATGAAGTAGGGGGCAGTCTTGTGGCACTGAGCCTTAATCTGCGCCCTAACCTCAGGCCGTTAGCATCAAAATTGCTTGGTGTAGTAAACCCACACATCTGGTGTCAGAAGTGTTAAGTATGAGAGTAAAGGAAAAAAGTGAGTTTTCCCTACAGGTGCACATACAGGTACAACAATATACGCATATGTATAAAAATAACTTGAATTTTTGACTCCTTATCTGGGAATTATCTGTCCAAAACTCCTGAAGAGCTTGTCAAAGAAATCAATGACTTTTGGCTGCCAAAATCTAAGTCTGGATTTTGTAGCAGATAAACAGGAAACGCGTTAGAAAATATGACTAAAACATGAAACCGCCGTTCACAGTACCTGATCCTTCCACAAATACCAAATCACTGTGCAGACCTCCAAGCACTGTCACTCTGTAAGAAAAAGGGCTGATTTTCTTTTGTTCAAATTGCCTCTGACTTTACATACACATCATCAGTGGTATGATCTCTACGATGCCTTGAGAATTAAAGGTCAATGTCAACCAAGAAAGAAGGAAAGGGAGCTAGTCCTAATTTAGAAGGATTTCAGGACCAAGTTTAGGATATTAAAATGTTCAGTCATGCCATATTAAAATGAAGTTGCTGAAGTTTTACAAAAATGATCCAGATAAAAGAAAATTCAGAGAAGTGTGGAGGGTGTGTGAACATGGACATGTGCTTACTGAGGCTGCAAGCAACAGATGGCAGGGTTATGCTTTTGAACCACATTAGAAAATAAATTTAGGTCCAACTGAGTCCAAGAATACACACATTTAACATTAGCAAAATAAACCTGAAGAAGTCAGCAAAAAAGTGAGATCCATTCCTTTATTTGTCGTAATGACTGTGAAGGTATTTTGTAAATTACAGAGCACTCTATTACCTATTTTCAGAGCTTAGGGAGCTGATTTGGCTGTTGATAGTGATATTAAAATCTGAATAATCTTCAGATTTGCACTTCTGTTCATGCACATGTTGCCAACGTTTACCCTCACTCCAAAACAATTAAAAATGGACTAGTCATCCCTCAGTCACCTATTTTAACACACTCATCTTCTAAGGCATTCCAAGAGTTATATTTGTATTGTGGATTTGAGCAATGGTGATTTCAAAGGTATTGATGAAAAGCAGTTTATGTTTTTTTAATGAATTCAGTGGATTCAACAAATTGAACTGATTAAATTCAATGAATTATACCTCATTCCTCTTCACAGACTTCAGTTTGCTTTTGAGAAATAACCAAAGGTTTATTTTTAAGTTGTGTCTAAATTGCAGGTATCTATGTTAATAAAAGAGACTATGACAATTATTGTTTCAATATGTATATAAGTATTCCTTATGGCAATTAGCAGGAAAAAAATGAAATTTAAACTTATTAATGTCAAATAACTAGATTCACAAAAAGAAACATGCTAAAATAAAGCAAAATCTTTCTATCAGAATCAAAGATCAAAGTTTATGATCACCCCACAACTCTGTAGCCTTATTTTTATTGCCCTCAAATTAAAAAAAAACAGTATTTCTTTCCTATAAGACTGAAAGGAATGTGGTGTTAATGCTCTTTTGAGTATATCACCTATCTTTTCTTTTTTTTTTTTTTTTTTTTTCTGCTGCTGGCCTCTCACTGTTGTGGCCTCTCGCGTCGCGGAGCACAGGCTCCAGACGCACAGGCTCAGCGGCCATGGCTCACAGGCCTAGCCACTCTGCAGCATGTGGGATCCTCCTGGACCGGGGCACGAACCCGTGTCCCCTGCATCGGCAGGCGGACTCTCAACCACTGTGCCACCAGGGAAGCCCTATCACGTATCTTAATGATAATAAGACTCTTTGGAATGTTTGCAGAAAAAAGTTTTAATTGTAACTCTCTCTTTATGGTACTATATTTAATTTAAATTTCCACTTAGTAAATGTATCAATAGACTTATGCCCATAAATTAATACGTGATACAGATCTGTTTAACTAGAAATTAAAAGATTATTTCTGAAATAAAAGATAATCATTTTTAATTAAAAGTTTATTTCTTATTTTTGCCATAAACTAGAGACTTGAGTCTATTTTCTCTCCTTCTCTGATGCTTGTATCTACCATCTTTCTCATCTTCTCTTCTAAACAGCAATCTGCTTCCTCTGATAAGCACTCTCTCCTAATGTATCTTAATATCAGCTTCTCCATGTGATACTGAATGTGATGTGTTATACAAGCCTGGAAATGCATGATGGTGAGATTACTCATGGGATTGAAAGTAGAAGTAGCCACGGCTTAAGGTCATCTCTGATGTAAGATCCACTTAATTGATCCCACATCTAAACTAAGAATTGTGTGTTATATAATAGGAATGGCCACAGACTGAGAGTCAAGAGACATGTTATTGCAATCCATGCAGTGAGTGACCTTGGATAAGTCACTTAGCTTCTCTGTACTTATCTTTGTCTATTTACTATTTAGTACTCCTTTCTTAAACTTCAGACTACTTAAGAGTCACCTAGGAAATGTGTTCAAAATACAGATTTTTGGGGCCCTACTCCCAAGATATTCTAACTCAAAAATATCTGGTGTAGCCTGCAAAATTAACAAGCAATTAATTCTGATGCAGGCAGTACAGTGGGTGTTTTTGTTTGTGTGTTTTTAAGTTAACTTATAAATTTATAATTGCCTGTCCTTGGCTTCTTATAAATGGAATCACTCATGCATAATTTGGCGTGGGGAGTCTGACTTGTGGCACTCAACACAGTGCTTTTAGTATTGGTTCATGGTATTATATTGGTAGTTATTTTTGTTCAAATGCTCTGTTTCATTACATTTAAAGTCTGTCTCTTATAAACAGCACATAGTTGAATCTTGCATTTTCATCCAGCCAGAGAATATCAGATTTTTAATTGGAGTGTTTTTTGAACCAAACAAAATTTAAAAGTGAGATCCCTGTAATCAAATTTTGGTAAGTGTATGAACATATGCTAAAACCATATCCAGTTCCCTGTATATTCTCCACCTTTTCTGACCATGTTGACACCTCAGCTTAACATTCCTGACAGTCAGCTGGTTAAGAAGACAACACTACTACGTATATACAAATTGGGGTTGACTTTACACTGTGGTTTCATAGGTTTTATTATGAAGTGCAAGCGCATAAAACCTTCAAAACACACTTTTTTTTTTTAAAGAAAAGAAACAGAAAACACTCACTGAAAAACAAAGTTTGTAAGTCAAATGAATAGAGTTGTCAAACTAAACTCCAAGGATTTTATACTCCAAAAAAAAAAGTATCCTTTTAAAAAAAGAGATAAGTTTTAATAAAATAATACAGCATAAGAGAAAAGACCCAAATGAAGAAAGAAGAGAAAAAAGTTAAGTGATTGCCATTGGAAAATTTTAACTAAGTAATTTCTATTGAGGTAACACAATAGAAATGACTTTTGGGAAGTTATGATAACAGACTCTATTTTCTTGGAGTAGTTATTAACTATCTACCAGAATTAGTGATTAGTTATACATATAGGATTATGTTTAAATCCTTTGTCTAATATATTAAATCTTTAGTTTGAAAATGGAAATATTCCATTTTCTTTAGGACTAATTTACTAAGTATCAGCACCAGGGTTCTATTATCCAAAATGTTCAATAATATTTGCAAACTGTTTTTTAAATCCTCATTATCTTTGGTTGTTGTAAACAAAGAAAGCATTTGAAGGGGATTAGAAGTATGTGAGTGAATTACCATTTAAATAAAGTTGATTCAGCCCAGAAGGGGCAATAGAAAAGCTTTCAGTCTCAGTAAATCCACTTTAATGTCAGTAAACAAATGGCCCAAAGTAGTTTTATCTGGTTCTGGCTGTAAAGGGTGACATGCAAGAGACAAGATTGGGAAAACAGTCTTTTTCTGTATCGCAGCCAGCAAGAGAGAACTGACTTTGATTGTGTGCCAGTGTGCTCTCAGCTCTTTAGCTTAAATGTTATCTGTTTATATAATCTCATAACTCAATTTATCCATCTATTTTAATGTATTTAAATGTGGTTTTCACACATGGCCTCAATTTCTTCTCTAAATGGTCATAATAAACATCCCCAAACTGGCATTATGAATGACTGTGATGGAATTTTAAATTGTGTCATTTAGAGATCCAAAATATATTGCTCTTCTTAATGATTTAAATTCTAGTAGGTGATGTTCACACTCTTAAATGATTTGTACACTGGCAGGACCATTCAACATTGTTTTTTTAAATGTCCCAAATATTCACCTCTGCAGAATGAAAAATTGAAATGTATTTATTTTGAAACATAGAGGTTATGAGAATCAAGAAAATTATATATATATATATACTAAAATTTACAGTTGATAGAATTAATGCAAGGGTAGTTGATATAGTACTGCTAATAATGCCAAACTGATGTATCTGATCCTTATAATAATGACATAATACCTAACATGTGCTTGTGGCTCAGGGCTATGTATAATAGCAACTGTTAGATGTGCATTGTTTCCATTACTTTTCACAACTCTATAAAGTTAAGTACCATTCTTATCACCTATTTTACAGTTAAATAAACTGAGACACACAGTAGTTCAGTTTTTTGAAGCAAATTGAGGATTTGGGTTCAGATAGTTGGTCTCTAGAGCACATGATATATAATGTAGGCCTATGGCTATTTACTTCTAGTGCCTGACACATAATGAGATCTCAAAAATTACTTTGTATGATCAAAAGATTTTAAAAGGTTTTTTTAAAGTTCCCAGTCAATCCGGTATTCCTCATTTGGGGGCATCTCCATTAAAATCAGCTAATTGTATCTAAGATTATTTCATTACATTGTTTCTGTTACTTTCAGTTAATCATTGACTTCTGGATATAAAAGTGTCTACACTGAGGCAGTGGTTCTTTCTCTCTTTAGTTAATAAAACTTTTTTATGTTGGAATAATTTTAGATTTACAGGAAAGTTGCAAAGATAGTACAGAGAGTTCCCTTACACCCTCTGTCTCGTTTCCCTTAATGCTATCTCACATAACTATGGTGCACTTGTCAAAACTGAGTAATTAACATTGGTTCAACACTATTAACTTAATTACATCCAGTATTTGGATTGCATGGTATTTTCACTAATATCCTCTTAGTACACTAGGATCCAATTCAGGATACAACATTTCCTTCGTCTTCTCTGATCTGTGAGAGTTTGTCAATCTTTTCTGTTTTCAATAGCTTGACCTTTTTTTAGGATACTGATTAGATATGTCATAGAATATCCCTCAATTTCGTTTGTCTGGTGTCTTCTCAGGATTAGACTAGGGTATGGGTTTGAGGGAAGAATACCAGAGAGGTAAAGGGCCCTAGTCATGACATCAAATCGGGGGTACATGATATCAACATGAGTTACCATGAAAGATGTTAACCTTGGTCAAGGTCATGTTTGCCAGGCTTCTCCACTGTAAAGTTATTCCTTTTCCCTTTCCATACCCTATTCTTTGGAAGTGAGATACTAAGTCTAGTCCACACTCAAGTGGAGGAGAATTAATTTCCCCTTCCTGAAAGGGAGAATATCTATATACATTAAATTCTTCTGCAAGGAAGATCTGTCCTTTTTAAAAAATGCATCATCTACCTCTGGAAGAGAAGAAGAGAAATCAAGAAGACAGAAGAGGAAATCATTATTAGTCATGAATGTATAAATCTGATCCATCACTAGGGTCAATTGTATATTTGGCCTTGCTATTGGAGTGGCTCATTCCATCATTTAGCCATTGAGCAGATTTTCCACTCAGCTCTCAGTCCCCAGTAAACTGGAAAAAAAACCTATCATCTCACCCTCTACCATATTATTTACTGCTGTGGGACTCGAGGGACATTGTTCCAGCTAATGATTAAGAACTCTCCAGACAATAGGGGCTTCTTAGACAATGGGTGAATTTCCAGGATGTCCGGCCCCCTTCCGAGAAGGAGGGAGATAACAAAATGTAAAAAAGGTGTCTGTCAAAGACCAATCAGGCAGCTGGGGAGAAGGAGGGAGATAACAAAATGTAAAAAAGGTGTCTGTCAAAGACCAATCAGGCAGCTGGGGACAAGTTCCCTCTCTGGTCCGAGCCTAAGCCGGGACCAATCAGCAGGAGAACACAACCAAATCTATAATTTACATACGGGGAAGTGGGAACCTATAAAACTGACATATTCGCGCCCAAAAGGGTTTCTTCTTCGACCTCCTGCATGAGGACCAAGGAACCCCGGTGCACCGGCCTTCAATAAACCTCTTGCATTTTGCATCGACTTCCGACTCTTGTTGTTTCCTGGGCGAGTCGAAACTCCTAGGAGACCACGCAGGTCTAACACTGCCTTCTAAGATCAATCATACAGAAAAACCTTCATCAAAGCCTTGCATCTCTGTTATGGGTAAGATGTCTAAAGGAGGGAAGCAAGAATAGGGCAGAGAAAGGACATACGCAAGGGTGTGGGATATGGTTTTATTTAAGTCTAACCTTGCCTGATCCATGGGGGACTCTGCAACATAAATTGCACAACATAGGTGAATCACCTTGAGGTAAGGGAGTGGCCTTTAGGACCTCCAGATCAGTGATTTACTATGTGACTTCCTGGGTGGCATGGATGCTATCAACCGAAGCTAACTCTTTGGAGAAGGAAGGCTAATTCCCTTGGAGTAGCAAGCCACTAGCTGCCATCATTCACCATAGCTGATGAATGGGCGTACTGGGCTGGAAAAGCAGGGTCTAGGTGGGGAACCAACAGCATCCATTACATTGTGCACCTTACCTCTCAATCCAGATGACCAGATATTTACGGAGAATTACGGTACATATACAAGTTCTAATAGCTATCATGCGCTTGGTTTTATTTAATTGATGGTTTCAAAAGAGAGATGCATAATATACTACACATTAGTAACAGCCTTCCTTTCCTTTGTCTGTTTTTTCATGAATTACAGGTGTTAGTTTGCAGGATGGTTTGTTTTCTTCCCTTGCAGAAAACAGGCAGATATCTATTTTAAATAGATACGGCCAAAATAATAACATCACATTTTAGAAAGTAAATTAAGATTTAATGATTTACAGGGGAAAATCCTCCAAAGCAATAGGGTACATTTTCACAATCTCTAGAGCACAAGAACAATACGCAATTCTTTATGTGAAAAGCAAATGCCATGCTTTTCTTGTGTAAATGGCATGAAATTACCCTTATAAATAGGGTATTTGATAACAAAAGGGAGTCAAGTTTGCTTAAACTGAGCATTCAAGGTAGATGGCTCAGCATTAAAAGAATTCAGAAAGCAAGGTCTTCAAACAACAAGTGCATGAACAGCCACCAGTGTGTATTTTGTGACTGAAGAAATGTACAAAGATCTGTTGTGTAATAATAAATCAGCCCTTTGGAGAAAACAGGAGGTGTTGGAGACTATAACTGGGTCAGATGCAGAATATAAATTCTATCACTTCTGCGTCAGTTGTTCAAATCCAGAAAACCCTATGACACAGAGATGGGCAGAGGATCTCAAAAGTCTTGCTGAGAGTAAAATGTGAAAGCAGCCTAACAAAATTGGAGTGACACTGTGCATCTTAAAGAAGCATTCATGTTTTTCTGAGCATAGAGGGAAAATACTGATTTTAGAGTTAAAAAATGCTAGGCCCATAGAATTTACTTTAAAGTTTCAAAAGTTGAAGGATAGAAAATACCTCAAAGTTTTAAAGAACTAAATTTATGCAACAATTAATAACACCCCTCATAAGTGTAGAGACCACATCTGATTAGAGTTATGTCCTTATGACCTACCCAAGGACTAGAAATTTAGAATATTCTCCACTATCTGTGGAGTGAATTAATGTGTGAATAAATGAATAAAAATATGTATGAGGTAGCTGTAGAAGCATCATCCTTTCCTTGCCCTGTACAAGTAAACAGCCACAGTGCTCTTCAGGCCTGGGTCTCCATCCAACCCCTGCTAATAGCTACCTCTGTGACCTTAATCAACAGCCTTAACCCCATGTAGCCCTCTTGTTCCAACTGTAAGCTATGTTATTCAAAAGGAGATTAAAGGTCTTCAGCAAATCTCACTTTCTAAAAATTTGCTCGTTAACCATAGCTATCATCTTAGTGCCTAGAAGGGACAGCATATGGAAGCCATGAAGAACCGTATTGTGCAGTCATCAAGTACAAGGACTTGGAATTCAGATGGGGAAACAGACCTGATTTCAGCCTCATTCATGTCTACCATCTACTAGCCTTAGGATCTCCAGCTGGCTATTTAACAACTCTTTATTTGTAAAATTCTGATGTGATAAATATTAAATAATTTAATTCTGTAACAGACTTAGCATAATTCCAGGCACATAACTGTTACTATGGCTGTTGTCAGAGATTGAGAGAGTAAGAGGTGTTCCTCAACAGCATCACTGTTCTCCTTGTTTTCCTAAGACCAGATACTTTTTCATTTTTAGCTTAGCAAACTACTACTATCACAGGAAAGCAATACTCTGAGAACAGAAACAAATCATTTGGTACTGTCCTCAAGTAGAATTATAGAAAAGTAACAAAACCCACAAGATTCTTGTCACCCTCCCCCATTTCTCTCTTTCTTGCTCATATACATGGATACATGTACGTGTGTATGTATGTACACACACACACACACACACACACACACAGAAGGTTTAATACCTTCTTGGATGGTGTGACCATTCCAGATCAAACATGAAGATTTTTATGTCCAACACTGTTCGCAGAAACAAAACAAAAAAATGTAGAAGTCACACATATTTTACTGAGGGAAAAAAATGTTTTTTAAGTATTACATGGTTTTAAATTTTGCTGTTGTATCTAGTAAAGGCCTCTTGGTGTGTGTGGTTGTTATTCGTGCTAGTTCACCAAATATCTCCTGGTTTCTATTTCTAATCATATAGTAAATTTATTAGTCAGTGTTCTCCAGAGAAACAGAATCAATAAAATATAGAGATATACATATATACTTACATAGAAAAAGATCTATTATAAGGTACAGACGCATGTGACTATAAAAGAAGTCCCACAATCTGCCCTCTGCAAACTGGAGCCCCAGGAAAGCTGCCGGTGTGGTATAAGGCCTGAGGGCCAGAGAGCTGATGGTGTAGATTCCAGTCCAAAACTCAAGGCATGAGGGCCAGGAACACCAAGGGCGAGAGATCAGTGTCCTACCTAGAGCAGTCAGGCGGAGGGCCAGTTCCACCTGCCTCCACCTTCTTGTTTTATCCAGGCCCCCAATGGACTGGATTATCCCCCCCACCTTGGGCAGAGCCATATGGTTTACTCAGTCCATCAATTCAAATGCTAATCTCTTCCGGAAGCACCCTCACAGACACACCCAGAAATAATGTTTAGCTAGACATCTGGGTATCCTTTGACCCAGTCAAGTTGACATATGAAACTAAACCATCAGAATAGGCTCACATTTCCTGGACCCTCCTGCTGCTTGGTGGGACCAGGAAATTTGATGGGGTCATTATTGTGAGCAGAAGTGATATATGTTGCTTCTCACTTACAGCAGTTAAATTGCCAGCTCAAGACCCCTCGGAGCCCTCCTTCCGTCTGCCACAGTGATTGGCAATAGATCAGTACCGTCCAGGAGAATTTTCTGCGAAGATGGAAATGTTCTCTGTATTGTCCAATATATTAGCCATTAGCCACAGTACATTGGGCTACTGAGTACTAGAAACGTGGATAGTGTGTCTGAGGAGCTGTATATTTTATTTTATTTCATTTTAACCAATTTAAAGTTAAACAGCCACATATGGCTGGAGGCTACTACCTTGGACAGTAAATTGTTAGGTACTGACTGCTCTCCCAGCCTTGGTCCTAGAGTGAGGACAATGCAGAGCAGAGCCCCCCCGGGCAATCAGCAATGGAAATGTGCCCTAAGTAAGAAAACTTGTATGAGTCACTGGGACTTTAGGTCTGTTTGTTACCAGAGATAGCTCAGCTCTTTCTGATAAATATGGGTTGTCTTCAGGCTCTTTCAGTTGCTATAAACTAGCTAAGCTACCCACAGGCACACTCTTAGCAAACATGTTACTAATGAGTGATACAACTCCTGCTCTAGCTGATTGGTCCAAAGGTAGACAGTTCATCTGAGGTGGGTTAGAGTCTCTTTTCTGAAAATGTAAAGACAGACTGGGCTGTATCAGCAGCTAAACCATTATGAAGAAGCTGTTGAATTTGCTATTATTCTTGACCTTCGTTGTCAAATTTTTTTCCCCCTTTGGATTCAATGAGGTAAGCCAGTATCTTTCTAGTAGACTCTCCTTTTTCTACCTTGACAGTAGTAATTAATACCAAGGAACACAGATTTACATGTCTAATGAGGAAAACAATCACTTGAATGAAAACTGACAAGAAAATAGATTAGCTAATGTTTTTCAGAATGTTAAGAAAGAAGGAGGGTAGAAGCTTTGCAATGGCATTATGATTTAATGTCCTTTCTGATAGATTTATTCAGCAAATATATATTTAGTGTTTGTTATATACATATTTTGGACTCTAGGCTAGATACGGGGAATTCAGTGGAAAACAAAATAGATATGGTCCCAGTCTCCATGGCATGTATAGAATACAGATAGGTTTGAGTGCTTCAATGGAGTCAAGTGTCTTTCATTTCTAAAGACTGTGCGTAGATCCCTACTGGTGGGTTGGGAAGTATTCTATCATAGTCTGGGTGGCTGAGATAACAACAAATGCTTCCCCTCCCCCCTCCCTGTTTTCTGCACTTAAGAAAATCCCAGCAAGTTCAGGGATTTAGAATTTGGTTACAGAATGAAAATCTACTAATATACTTTATCCTTACTAGCTTTACCCAGACATTCACAGGTAACTAATTACTTATATCTTAAGAAATCAAAATGGTATGACTGCCTGATTAACAAACCATCTTACCAGCAGGAGACAATAATAATAATAACTACAATCCAGTAAGAGAAGTATCATTAACTGTTCCTTGATTTTTCAGCCAGGCAGTATACTAAGGGATTGGATATATTTGTCATTTATTCCTTATAACAACCCTATGAAGTAGCTGTCATTGTCTCCATTCTATAAATTAGGAAATTGATGCAAGATTAGAAGGAAAGAGACCCAGGACCCAAACTTAATTATATCTGACATCACAGCCTTTGTTTCCAATCACTGCCTCCCTCCCAAACAAAGAAAGGCTCAACAAAGAGTAATGACAGTACTTAGACCTCCAGCTTCTAGTATGTGGGATGCTTTAAACTTTTTGAAATAACACTTTTCCATTTTTTCATGCTGATTCTCTAATTGATGTACTTTAACATATTGATGTGTTTTTAAGGTTACTAAACACAAAAGTTTTTACTATAATCAGCCTCCTCTCTTGGTATTTTCACTGAAGCCTGGGATTGATCTAGAATCGACATTTGAAAACCAAATTACTTCAGTAGTTCTACACACAGTGGAAAGTTTGGGGCAGGATGGGAAATAATCAACCACTACAGTCTCCAAAATATATGCTTGTTTTTGTGTATTTAAAGCATACTCAAAGCGTGTGACATTCAGCTTCCTATATGTTACCAGTTTCAGTTCAGTAAGTTAACTTTAAATAGTCAAAAATAAATTTCCAGATGGTAAATACTAGAGAATGTGACATAAAAACAGAAACACGTACAAATTCCACCCAATGACTGTAAATGGTATCAATCTTTGCCTTCTTTTATAGATGATAAACACAGTATTGTATTAAACATTAGTGAAAATAATTCTTTCTGAAGACTTACTATAAAAGTCATCCCTTAGAAAATAATAAATACACAGTCAATTGTATAGATTACAATGTGGAAAAATTATAATACACAATAAATTAATTTGCCCACATTACTGACAGATAGATCTTACTAATTAAACAAAATAAAGAATATCCTTTCTGGAAAAGCAAACACAGAAATGTTACTTGAAAAAAAAGATACTTATAAACTTCAATGGAGTATAATACCACCAATAGTACATGATGCCATCTTCCCAAAGGTGAATTTAGAATCAACAAATTCTTTTAGCTTGAAGAAAATTACACTTTTTTTTGAAAATTACACTTTTAATGAACAAATGAAGAAATAAAATTAATTTGCATATTATTCTGATGCTAATATGTTTGTAGGTGCATACGGAAAAAGGTTTAAATTTGAAAAGTTTTCCAGAAAGCACTATAAGAATTCAATAGCGTTAAGTGAGAAAAAAGTGAATGAAACTAGTTTCCTTTGAAACCATAAGAGACATTATATATTACAAATTTTTAGTGTTAAAATCTATATCTCAATATACAAAATTCGGTATACTTTCATTCTATCAAATTCACTAATTTATTTGAAAGTATATATCTATATCCAGTTTCAAAAACACTTTAAAATTGCTTGTACTCTAATCAGATTTTATTTTGCTTTGAGAGGTTCAGCCTAACCTTAAACACTGTTTTTAATCTCTTACAAGTTCTCCTCTCTTATCACAGCAACATTGCAATGATGAAGAAATACCCCCTAGAGATGGGTTAAGATCCCTTAATGGAGTAGGAACCTGGTTAAAATGTGATCAATCTCATTTAGGTAACAATTAGAAAAATATCAGTCATGATGGGACTAACCACACTGGGTAATGTCTTCTTATGGAATATATAAAATAAAATATGCTTTATTAGAAGAATATATTCACTTTTTTTTTTATTTTATTTATCTATTTTTTTGCGGTACGCGGGCCTCTCACTGTTGTGGCTTCTCCCGTTGCGGGGCACAGGCTCGGACGCGCAGACTCAGCGGCCATGGCTCACGGGCCCAGCCGCTCCGCGGCATGTGGGATCTTCCCCGACCGGGGCACGAACCCGCGTCCCCTGCATCGGCAGGCAGACTCTCAACCACTGTGCCACCAGGGAAGCCCTATATTCACTTTTAAAAACACACGTTCACTATGTACAGTCGTCCAATAGAGTTCAAAAAGATGATGGATTTCCGAGAACATTCCTCAGACATGCCAGCAAAAAATCCTCTGCTTTAAGCCACCCTAATCACTGCCACTCTACTCTCTCATTAAATCACACCCAAAATATTCAGAGGGGAGCCATCCTAAAAAGTGATGGAAAATACATGAAAATATTTGCAGAAAATAAGAAGTTTCCACCTAGTATATTGCACCAATAAGCTGCAATATGTTGTTGGAGAGAGGAGGGTTTACACTTTTCTTTATGGACATTCTTTAAATCGTTTTCTAAAATATTGCTTAGCAGCGAAAGTAAAAATGATTGCTATTGTCATATATGTCCTACATAAAAAGTTTACTACCACAACAGTAAGAGGCTGGCCTTTGCTATGGAACCAGCTAAGTGTGGTAAAACACAGACACTGAGAAAAGGTGCCCCTTCCTACCCTTTTTCCGATGCTTAATTGTGTAGCTTGATTCTCATGTTGTTTGTTTTCTTTTGCTTTTTAGCCCCTCATCATTTTCAGGTGAATTTTTTTTGTGATTTGGAACCTATTTTTTAAAAAACAATCTGGGCACAGAGAATAAAGAAAGGTTGGCTTTTCTGGAAGAAAAGGAATTGATCATACAAAAGATGCCATCATCTTTGACTCTGATATAAAGAAACATTCACTTTTGATGTTTCCACCAAAAAAAGGTGTGTACGTCAACTGTGTGTGTGTGGTTAAACAACAAAGCGAGTAAATTTAAGATGTTTCAACCTAATATGTTCAAATTATTTCTCACTTTCCTTTATCATTCAGGAATATCCTATCTTTCTGAAGACCTGAACATCTCTGTATTTGTCCTATGCTTTTAAATCAAAGTGTCTTTCAAAAACCTAACTGAAAACTAGGAGGGGGAAAAAAATGACCTCCTTGAGGTGGATTCATTTCCCATTTTTGCTGCTTTTATTCTAACAATCTCATCGACTATTACACTTCCTCCCACAAAAATTAATTTGTCTCACAGACCTCACCAATTTTTAGATTAATTCTAATTAATTCTTTTATTGATCCTACAACCAAATGCAATATTTTTCTATTACGTGTGTTGTTCAATTATGGGAAGAAAAAAATACATCTTAGTCTTTTGAATTGTCTCTCCATCATCCCTTCCTTTGAGGAAAACATGCCTTCACTCCCATTTTTATAATAATCATTGTCAGTCATAAAATTAGCATGAATCCAGTCTTCTCCCCCTAAACTGAAAGCGAGTGATCCAGGTTTGACCGGGGCTCTGGTGTCAGACAGCCTGGATTATAATTCCAGTTCCACTACTCACTAGCTTGGGTAAATTATTTATCTTCTCTATGGCTTAGTCGTCACATCTCTAAAATTGGAAATAAGAGGACCTACCTCATAGAACAGTCCTGTGGATTAAGGAGTTCATACATGTAGAGTACTTATAACATAGTAGATACTTAATAAAACATTAAAGTATTATTACTTTGATAGCAATAATTATTTGAGCTGCCTGTCATCATCTGGCTGCCCAATGGAGATGGCCTAAATGATGATGACGCTGAGGCAAGTGGAGCCAAGATAGGGAAACAAAGTCTTAATAACAGCATTTGAAATCTGGAACATGCTGATTTAAAGCAGGTCCTGAGACGTGACAATCATGTTACCCAATACGATACACCCTCCTGTTTCCTTTCTTTTTCCTTTTTCTTTCTTTTCTTTTTCTTTGCTTCTCCTTTATTCTTTCTTTCTTTCTCCCTTTCTTCCTTCTTTCCTTCCTTCCTTTCTTCTCTTCTTTCTTTTCTTCATAAGCTTATTTGAGTTGGATGCTTCTTATCTGTAACTCAAAGAGCCTTGAACTAATTAAAGTGTAAATCTTCACACAGGATAAAAGGTTTATTTGCCCCTCCTAAAATGAATTATCCAACTCAGGATAAAAAGTATTATAGGGGGCTTCCCTGGTGGTGTGGTGGTTGAGAGTCCGCCTGCCGATGCAGGGGACACGGGTTCGTGCCCCAGTCTGGGAGGATCCCACATGCCGCGGAGCGGCTGGGCCCGTGAGCCATGGCCGCTGAGCCTGCGCGTCCGGAGCCTGTTCTCCGCAACAGGAGAGGCCACAACAGTGAGAGACTGCGTACCGAAAAAAAAAAAAAAAAAAAAGTATTATAGGATTTTTCTGCCTAAACAGACAGCCAGGATATAAAGTTATTCCAACTTCACTTTCAATCATTGTAGGAAGAGAAGATTCCATTAATGGAGTCATCTGGAACCAAGAAGGATCCGACATGGGTCACAGTGTGATTATCTTTAAATTACTCTTATTAAGGTGAGTACAAAAGACCACAAGAATCCTGCTGCAATGAGAAGTGTCGTGACCACTGCTGTGAGTATTGAGACCTACCTTGTCTCTTCCTTATACCTAGTAAGTCATATTATCATTTCTGCATTTATATTGTGTTTTGTCACGAAAATTCCCATAGTGCTTACTATGAAGTCTATGTGTAATTAATTGAGTTAATTACTATCTGTTCTTTTCCCACAAGTTCCAGATTCATCTTTTTGTTGGTCGATTTTCTGTGAAAGGTGCATGCATGCCATGTTCCCTGTATGTTTGGAAGCTTTCTCTGTAATCTTTTAGAAAGTCCATTTTACTTTATCTCAGAGAAACAAAGTCTAACCTCAATATATGACCCTTTTGAACTGTTTATAATGGTATTGTTTTTTTTATAATGAACTTACAAAATATTATGTAGCTGGATGTGGTCCTTCTGCAACTTCCTAGTTTCATAAATTTTATATCTGGAAAGAAACTTCCCCAAAAGATGGACTATTTCTGTGTTTCAAAATTTGATAGCATATAAGCATCATCACAGTGTTCCCAGTGTCTGGAACTCTTTCCTCTGAGATAGTGATTCAATGGATTTGCCCTACAGCTCAAGCACCTGCTTTGCATAAACTCCACAGGTAATTCCAATAAACTGTATGGTGAACTACTGGATGATGAGGAATGCAAGTCCTGGAAAAATCTAGGAATTAAGAAAGTTCCTTAAGGACCTACTGCTAGCTTGAGCCAAAGCTAGAATTAGAATCCAGAGTTTTAAATGCCAAATCAGGACTGTTTCCATATTACCACACTGCCTGAATCTGTGTAGTGTTTATTTCTTACAGTCAGCTGCTCTTACCCCTTCTATAGCACTCCATTTTCCAAGGAAAGAGAGAGAGAGGAAGTCAATCCGACAACTAGGCTTACCAAGACATTTATCATAAATTCTCTTTTTTTTTTTTTCTTAAGGTAATTTGAGTCAGGTTTGTCACTGAAGAAAGTATCCTAAATAATAGATACTCATTCTGAATGCTAAATACGATAAAGACAGAACTCAAGTTGGATGAACTCAATATATATTGTCTTGGCATAGACGTTCTCTGGCATCATAAGGAGTCAAGAATGGTTTCTAGGAGGTAGTTAGTACTGACCATGACCCTGCATGTGGGAGAGCAAAATGTAGGAGTTCAATCAGCAGATGGACAGTGGCCTTGCAACAATATCTGGGCCCCAAATGAGGCCAGGAAAGAGTGCCTAGATTAGGAGAGCCTGGACAGCAGGAATCAGATTTTGTTCTGTTTGGCATGACCACACCTTCCCACCACGGTATCTTTGAAACAGTGAGGGGGCTGACTGTGTTCTTTTAAGTGCTGCTGCTAACATGCCTATCTGGGAGAAAACTGTCTTCATCCAGAAACATCCCTGAATGGGCACAATTACTTACAAAGGTGAAGTCTCCTGGGTTCTGGCTGGATGGCTTTGAGGTAAAAAAAAGTGATCATTGGGCTTCCCTGGTGGCACAGTGGTTGAGAGTCCACCTGCCGGTGCAGGGGACACGGGTTCGTGCCCCGGTCCAGGAAGATCCTACATGCCGCGAAGTGGCTAGGCACGTGAGCCATGGCCACTGAGTCTGCACGTCCGGAGCCTGTGCTCCGCAACGGGAGAGGCCACAACAGTGAGAGGCCCGCGTACTGGGAAAGAAAAAAAAAATAAGTGATCATTAAATTGTTCTACATAAGAAATTAAGAGAGTTTGGGTTGGTGGGAGAGGTGAGTGAGGAAAAGCAGAAGAAATGAGACTGAAAGATAAAGAGAAAAGGATGCAGGGACCAAGAAGCACATCAACAGGTACTGGCCTTTAAGAGAAAGCAGGGCAATGAGACGTGCCCAGCATGCTAGCTAAATGACTTTAAGAATGAGGATGGCTAATATTTAACTTCTATTCACTTCGTAAATTCATAATTTATAAATGTCACTTGCTGGGTAGAATTGGGGTACAAACTCTCTAGTTCCCACCCACAGTGTCCCCGTTCCACACAGCAGTGAACTGCAAGAATGGTGTCAGAAGCGTGGTGCCTGTTTTGTCAATAGTGCAGGGACGGGAGTAGGACTCCACAGGAGCAATGCTAGATGGGGTAAAGTGTGGATGGAGCAAGAAATCAGAGTACAGGATAACCATGAAACTTATGCTCCTTGACCTTCAGACATCTCAGAGGGAATATTATACTTCCTGGGGACAGCAAGGTAGATTTGAACTAATTTTATCTGCATCTCAAAGGACAGAGTGAGTTACTTCGGTTGTTATCTGGGTTATACCTAGAACATAAATGGTACTCAGGAATTCTTCCTGAATGACCTACTTCTAAGTGGATACTTTGAAAGTTTGAAAACTTGCTTTTTACAGTAAAAATTTTCCCAGAGTATTACATATTCTGTTAGACACTTCAGCTGGCACTAAATGGTGAAATCTGAGAAGCAGAAGGATATCACTTTGCACCCATCATTTTGGGAACCTTTAATAATAAAGTTTATTTTAATTACCTAGTTTTATGTGGGGTAAATGAAAATAGCCTGCTTATTAAACTGGCATGGTAAAAACTTTCTGGAAGGCAGTTCCAAGAGATCTATCAAAAGCCTTAGAAGTATGAGTTCTGACCAAGAAATTTCATTTCTAGGTATTTGCTATAAAAAATGCTCAGAGAGAGATATACTGCAAAAAGTCCTATGATAATGAATTGGTTCACTAAGTCCTGCCACATCCATACAAAAGATAAAGTAACTTTTTTTTTTTTTTTTTTTTGCGGTACGCGGGCCTCTCACTGTTGTGGCCTCTCCCGTTGCGGAGCACAGGCTCCGGACGCGCAGGCTCAGCGGCCATGGCTCACGGGCCCAGCCGCTCCGCGGCATGTGGGATCCTCCCGGACCGGGGCACGAACCCGCTTCCCCTGCACCAGCAGGCGGACTCTCAACCACTGCGCCACCAGGGAAGTCCTTTCATTGACTTTTAATCTAAATATTAAGTCTTCGACATTAGTCTATGTCTGTATATAGAAGGCCATCTCCTTGTAAAATGTCTTCATATTATTTTATGGTATGGATACATTGAAACTTATCCAGTCATCCCAGTACTAGACATTTAGTTGTTTCTATACTCTGAAATCATTTATACAATGTAATTTATATCATGTAATAACATCTGATTTTTGAATCATTTATAGAAATTAACTTACTTTAGCCTATTATGGTTTAGGGGCAAATCTCTGAATGACTTTTCGATTTATTCCTCATATAGCCATTTGTACAGGCTTGCTACTACCTGAGTCAACTAGGAAAACGTATTTGGATGAGACCTTTCTCCTCATAATTAAAAGAATTCCACATATAAGAGAACTTCATGTCCTATGAGTTGAAAACTTAAGGAACAAAAACAGACGTCAGTGATTTACTCACTTGAAAAATACCAGGCCTCCTTTATAGATTTTCAGTGTAAAACGACCCCCTAACTTCTGAATAAATTCTCTGATTCCTCAAGTTTTCAAATGCTTTTGCCCTCTTTTCAGGTGTATATCATCAATGCTTTCCTTTCTAACAGCCTTTTAAAAAATGTGTTTATTTTATGAGTTAAAGGTCCTTTCTCCACTCTAGATTGCAAAACCAATTTGGAGAAGCTTTTTGGAAGGCGAAGGTGGTGGAGGTCCTTGGGTTACGGTCATGTACATGTAGGGAGGGAAATAGTTCTCCTTGACCCTCTTAGAGTACCTGGCTGGGTCTGAAAATTAAACTCACAAATATAGATTAAAAGGGAAAAAAGCACACATGTTTATTTTTATGTGATGCGGGAGCCTTCATTAGGAAATAAAGACCCAAAGAAACAGACCTGAGTGTAGGTTTGATGAAGAGCAGGTGGAGGAATATGAATTTAAAGAATATGAGAATTAAGTGTAGTAAACTGGGGGAAACAGCAAATACCTGTTTATTAGGATTCTTTTTGGTGTCTATCTGTCATCAAAGATAAAAGATGCTCCATTCTTCTGGGTATACGGAGGGCACCCCTCATATGAGAGTTTTATGACCTGTTTCAAGGGAGAAAGGTCAGAGTAACCTTCCTACTTCTCCCACTTTCTCAGACTCCTTCAGCTTAAAATATTCGATATGCCCAGGGGTCATACTTCCGGGTAGTGTCTCTTCAAACAAACAGCATAAGCCCTACATCACGATTTCATACCCGTAGTCTTGGCCCTTTTTTTCCTCAAAATATTGTCTGGAAACTCATATATTTGGGCAAGATAGAATTCACCTATTTTTAAATCTCTTCCATACAATTTATGTCCACCGTATCCTTCCTATTTCTATTTATTTCTGTCTTTTCTTCTTTTGCTAACTCAGACTTTCATGTTCACATGTACATAATTTTTTTTTTCTGTGCAGCAGTATGTTTTAGGTTTAACTATAAGGAAGTTTGTACTAGGTTCTTAGCTTACCACAATTTTCTATAACCAAGCTTTTAGTTTCCCTTCCTTACTCCCTCCCTCCCTCTCTCTTTCTTTCTTTCTTTATCTTTCTATGTATGTATGTTTGTATTTACTGCTGGTACATATCCTTGAGTAATTCTTTCAAAGACGTAATAAAATTCAGAGTCCTTCCATGATAAAAATGATTGTACACTTGAATCCGAGGAAATTCTGAATTTTAAATTATTTTCTTCTTATTGTTCTCTTATATTCACTGTTATTGAAAATAACCCTGATGTCATCTGCATTTTCATTTATTTGCAGGAAATTTGTTGTACGCTGTAGTGTTTTTTTCCTCATTGTTTGCCTTTTTACTTTTATTTTTAATCCTTGAAATCCTAGACTTTCACTAGCGTGGCTGAAAAATGAATATTTTTTGTTTCATTTATCCTATTAGCTGCCCGTTGAGAAATTTTTCCATTACTTTCTTTCATCCTCTCTTCATCTCATTGAAACTTCTAGATGCCTCCTCTCATTCCTATTACCTTTTAGTCCTTGCTTTCCATCTCTTTTGACTTTTGCCACATATTTTCCGAAAATCCCTGGGCTTCCTTTTCTTGCTCCTTCATTTCCTCTGTAGTGGTGCCCATTCTGATATTCAGGAAATTTATTATTATTTCACAAGAGTTTCTTTAAAAAAAATTAAGGTCTTGAATAGGTTACTTTTCCAGCCTGTTGTTGAGGTTAGGACGCTAATCCCCCCGATGGCTCTGATACAACTTAATTAAGCATTCCTGAATCCTCTGCTAACTCTTCCCCCCTAACCCCCCACCCCAGCTCGAGTGTTTCTCTTCCCTTGCCTGAGTTTTCCTCACATACATAAAGATTGTCTGCTATCACACTGCAATTGAGAAGCTGACCATGATTACAAGAGTCTGCCCTTGGCAATTTGGAGAAAGGAGCAGAACAGGCTATATGTATGTATGTATGTATATACATAAACATATATATGTATACACACATACATATATAAACATATTCTTTCTCTTATTTGAAGGGATTTGGAACAGAAGGGTATATTAGAGACATGTGTTTATTTTGTCCTCTGAATCCAGATTTCTCAGTATTTTGTGTATGTTTTCACCCTTGGATTATTGCCAAGATTGCCTCACTCACTTCTATTTTTAAATGATATGATGGGTATCATTTTAAAACCATTACAATTCATTCCTAGAAACAGATGCAATAGAAAGAAATACATAATATTAAGCATATAAAACGTAGGCCCACATCTTCCTTACAAGGTTTTATGAGCATTAAATAGGACAATATGTAAAAGAACAGCATAAAATGTAGAGTGCTACGTAAATATTATGAGCCATGTTTTAATTTCCATTGTAAGCCCTTGTCTATTCAATTGATTGATGAGTCACATTTTGCTGAATGAATAACCTTGTCCATATCACATTTCATTTTCAAAACATACAAATTATGAGAATATCATATTTTATATGCACACTAAAAGCACCTATCTATGAAAATAACAAATACACACCAGTTTACATTTATTCTACACTTACAATGTATGAGATACTGTTATGGGCTGAACTGTAACTCCCTCACATTCTTATGTTGAAGCCCTGACTCCCAGTACCTCAGAATGTAACGATATCTGGAGATAAGGTCTTTCAAGAAGTAATTAAGTTAAATGAGGTACTTAGGGTGGGCCTAATTCAATATAACCCATATCTTTATAAAAAGAGGAAATCTGAACACAGACACATGCACAGAAGAAAGACCATATGAGGACACAGCAAGAAGGCTGCATCTATAAGCCAAGGAGAAAGGCCCTAGAAAACAACAAACCTGCCAACACCTTGATCTTGGACTTCTAGGCTTTAGAACTCTGAGGGGAAAAAAAAAAAGTTCTGTTTTTTTAAGCTTCCCAGTCTATGCTATTTTGTTATGACAGCCCTAGCAAATGAGTACAGATACGCTGCTGTGCTTTAAGAACAATATCTCTTTTAAACATCAAAATAGCAATACTGAAGTAGAGGCACTGATCCCCCAGTTCGTGGATGCAGTAACTCAAGTTTAGGGTTACTTACTCCAGAGTTCGGTACAGGCCGGGCTAAGTCATCCAACAAGGTTTTCTGATACTCCTGTCAGCGCTAGGCTTAGATACAATAAATACTTTACTATATGCTTAAATACTATGCTATTCAACTTTAGGATGCTCAGACAAAAACAATTTGACCTTTTTAAGAAAATTGTGGTAAAATACACATAAAAAGTTTACCATCTTCCCTGTTTGTAATTGTACAGTTCAGCAACATTAAGTACATTCACATTGTTATACAATCACACCGCTATGCAATCAATCCCTAGAACTCTTTGCAGTTGAAAAACTGAAACACTGTACCCGTTAAAGAATGTCTCCCCACTGTCCCCTCCCCCAGGCCCCTAGAAAACTATTCTACTTTATGTCTCTATAAATTTGACTACTTTAGGTACCTCACATAAGTGGAATCAAACAGTATTTATCTTTTTGTGACCGGTTTATTTCACTTAGTGTAATATCCTCAGGGTTCATCTATATTGTAACATGTGTCAGGATTTCTTTCATTTTTAAGGCTGAATAACATTCCATTGTACTTATATATTCAGCTTTGTTTATCCATTCATTTGTTAATGGACACTTCGGTTGCTTCCACCTTTTGGCTATTACAAATAGTGCTTCTATGAACACGAATGTACAAATACCTCTTTGAGACCCTGCTTCCAATTATTTCAGGTATACACCCAGAAGTGAAACTGCTGGATCATATGGTAATTCCGTTTAATTTTTTTTAGAAACCACTGTACTGTTTTCCACAGCAGCTGGACCATTTTACACTCCCACCAACAGAGCACAAGGGGTCTAATTTCTGTACATCCTCAGCAATACTTGTTATTTTCTGTTTTTTACCAGAAATTCTAAGTTGCTGGGATTTGAGTCACTTTCATGGTAACAATTTACATCTATACATGTTCTACTATTTACAATATTATTTTTTTCTTCCTTAAATCTTCACTATAAACCTACGGGTATATTACTGTCCTCAGGGTATAAACAAAGAAACTGACATTCTTTCAGTATAAATAACTAGTCCAAGACCTCATGACCAATGAGCAGAGAAACTAGGCTGTGATTCTAAGATTCCAGCTGCAATTTATAGACTTTTCCCATGACTCTATGTTGCCACCTTCGTTATGTACTCAGCTTTTAAACATGAAAAAAACAATTTATAATCATGCAATACTTGAAACTAGGAGGAAAACATAACCTGTAAAAAGTAAGATTATGAACTCTTTTGCTCATAAATGTGGTAACAAAATGCCAGTAACTTACATATTATTATAAGGCACTGATGTCAGGTTTGAAGAAAAGTAATAGAACAACAAAAATAAAACTGCACAATAAAAGATTTTTTTAAAAGTTTGAAAATATTTGATGCATTAAGATGAATGACTTAAAATGTCAAAGTTCATCATCCATATGCCCCAGTAATCTAAACTAAGGCCAAGTTAACATATCTATTTAGACCTATTATTAGGGTTCAAATGCAGTAATTAAAGCATTGTGTGCATGATATGCAGATACTAAATAATTGACCTGCTGCTTCAAAACAGGCGTCTGAGATTGGCCAGTAAATATGCATGTTATAGTGGCTCTGCAGTGGTATCAGTAATAGTAATAATAGAGAAATAAAATTTATTAAGCAATTAATATATATCATGACAGTCACTCTCTGATCAAGGTTATAGTTCCCATTTTAAAGATGAGAAAATGAGGCTTAGATATTTGCCCAAGTTCACAGATCCAGGAATTAAACAGTTAAGACTAGAGTGACCAGGTGAGACTGACCACAAAACTATGTCCTCTAGCACTGTACTATACCACCTACAATTTAGTAGAGGATGACTAAACTGCCATAAACCCAGCACACATCCCATCAGACTATCCAAGTTTTCCTTCATTGATCATAACTCTGATTGAAGTTGAAGTGATGTTATTAAATTACCTCTCTCCTTGAACAGATTTAGATGCAGATGTTATTGTGTCATGTGCTAGTTAATACTGACAAAGTCTAAAGGGAGAAAAACGTAATAATAGCTCCATTATCAGAAAAATATGCCTAAGTTATGTGAATATCATTTAGAATGACCAGCAGTATTTGTATTTTATAACTTTCAAAGTGCTATTCATCTATAGGAGAAAATTAAGCAAAAAGTTGCTTCAAGAAATTCAAATTACAGGGCTTTCCTGGTGGCGCAGTGGTTGAGAGTCCGCCTGCCGATGCAGGGACACGAGTTCGTGCCCCGGTCCGGGAGGATCCCACATGCCGCGGAGCGGCTGGGCCCGTGAGCCATGGCCGCTGAGCCTGCGTGTCCGGAGCCTGTGCTCCGCAACGGGAGAGGCCACAACAGGGAGAGGCCCGCGTACCGCAAAAAAAAATTCAAATTACAAAAATTCGCTGATTAATTGGAAGAGGGTGTGTTTACATTATGCTAATGAAGCATTATCCTTTAGTGTGATGTCTTACTGAAAGACATCACACTAAAGGATCATAAGTGGAAAAAAAGGGGGCGAGGTTGGAATAGAGTATATATTCTCACGAAAGAAAAAAGGAAAAAATGCATAAGATCCATAGAATAAGAAATAAAGGCAGATGGGAAGTAAATTAACCTTCAGGTTCATTGCAGCATGATAAAGGGAGATAGAACTGAAAGTTACATTCAGCATTTCATTCCAGATGTGAGGAAATATTCTAACTGTAACTTCTCTTAAGGTGATTTGTTACCAGTAATGAAATGATTATATTTAGACTCTAACTTTGAGGTAGAATAAATCACTGTTCCACAGTTAATCAGTGAATTGTTCATTCATGTAAGATTTCACAAGGGGAGGTTCAAAACATATATTGCAGAATATTAACTAACTACATTTGTCTAGAAGTTTTATTTATTTTTAAAATAAGTTTACTGGCAGTCTGGTGACAACATCTGTAATATTTAGGGATACATTTAAGAAAAAGATGTTGGTCCTTTAGTCAATTTTCCAAAGAATCTTAAACAGAAGTGAACATTTTGGAAAAAATTAGCTCAATGATTATGATTTCATGTTAATAAACAAATTGCCTCTTTCTAAACTTCTTCTTCAAGTGAAAAAATTCTAAGAACAGGATGTGAAGGACTGATAATGGGCCAAATCATACACACACACACACATAAATACCCTCTCCTTTCAAGCACAACAGAAGCACTTGCCTCACGAAAACCCACCAAATTTGCAGCCAGCGTCTTGCTGCTTTTGCTCCCTTCCCCTGAAAAGTCCCTCTTATTCCCCAGGTTTGAGGAGATACTTACTTCCTTTGAGAGTTTTTCCTGTTGCAATGACCTAAATAAAATGCTCATTCCCTTACAGTTTGAGTCTCAGAGAATTTTCGAGAGTTCAACATAACTTATTAAAAATGACAACTTTAAAAAAAAAGTCATAATCTACAATATTTCATGTTATTGAAATAGTCCTTAGGTATCTATATATTTTAATATATCATTATTATGAAAAATAAATCGAAACTATAGAAATTGGAGTATCTTAGAAAAAATATATTTATGGTACAGATACTTAGGCAAAATAGAGAAAGCTTCCCCAGTGGTATATAACATAACTAGTGTTTACTTACATTTCAACACTATACATTCAAGATGAAAATCCACTCACATAGAATAGGAATTCTTTTTTTTTTTTTTTGCAGTACGCGGGCCTCTCGCTGTTGTGGCCTCTCCCGTTGCGGAGCACAGGCTCCGGACGTGCAGGCTCAGCGGCCATAGCTCACAGGCCCAGCCGCTCTGCGGCATGTGGGATCTTCCCGGACCGGGGCACGAACCCGTGTCCCCTGCATCGGCAGGCGGACTCTCAACCACTGCGCCACCAGGGAAGCCCGAAATTCTTTTTTTTACAAAATAATATATTATTATCCCTATGAAAGTAATCAAATGATATTTTTGCACCTAGTCACAGATGGTAACCAAACATTAATAATATTCTCATATGTTCTTCCTTATTAAAAATCACACTAAAAGTTAATGTGACTGTATTCAGCCAAATCTCTAGCTTAAACTCTTTAAAAGGCAAAGTCTTATCTTTTCTATTATTTCCCCCAAATTGCTGAGGAGTTAATAAATACAGTGTCAGGTCTGGGAATTGATGTTTACACTACTTACAACCTAATGTGACCCTGTTACTATTCATGGATGCTAAGACACAAGATTCGTGGGTCAGAGACGAATGACTTTATTACACACAGCACAGGCAGCAGCACACTGTCACCCCTGCTCCCGAGTCCTGGGGTGGGTGTGGAGAGGCAATGTGTTTGATGCTGCACACACAGTGGGTCTGTGGCATAGTTGAGAACTCTGAGTTTGGGGAACCATCGTTCTTATAGAGAACGGTAAGCAAGCCTGTGCTTTGTCCACACAAGATGTAACCTGGTCGCTCAAGGTTACTGGCTGAGTAAATAACCCCGAGAAATACCTGAGAAGGGCTGTAAAAGCTTGTAGCTTTAGCAGAGCCAGCCAGACACATAGGAGAGCAAGAGGCCCAAGGACGCTGTGTCTACCAACTGCCTCTTCAAACACGGATCAGAAAATAAAGAAGAATCAAGGAAGAGAAAGAAAGATCTTCTTGGTAAAAACAAGCCTAATCCTTATCCTTAACAAGTTGTTCTCCCAACTTCCCTGCTCTCCACTCCAGCCACTTTGGGCTCCATTCACTACATCTTGATTTTTTTAACTTCTTTCCCATCTCAGGACATTTGTACGTACTTTGTGTGTGTGTGTGTGTGGAATGTTCTTCACTAGTCTTCTCTTGTTATTGTCCTCACATATAGCATCTCATTCCTGGTGTGTTATCTCACAATGTATTCACCAAAGCCATCAGTAAAATGTCAGGTACCTAACGAATTTAATTTTCCATATACTTAGGGCATATGTTTTTTTCATCCAAAGCCTGTCTTCACAGTGCATTCAAACATTTACATATATTTATTTTCATTCAGTTAATATTACTGTACTAAATGCCTACTTTGTCACAGGTTCTGTATTAGGTGTTGAGGACAAAACAGTGAACAAAACTGGCATGGCTTCTGTTCCCTTCGGGAGCTCTGTCGTGATCTCATACCCATATCTAAGCTGCACTGGAAAATTATCCCTTGTCCACTTATAGTTATACTTGGGTACATGTATAACTATACATGTACGAACGATCATTTTTAACAGCTGTGAAAAACATGAGGTAAACCACATCTGAGAGGGATTCTCCTATACTACTTTAGACCTAGGCCAAGAATGATACTGAATTTCAAACTGTACGAAGTCCATCTGCATGATTTAGAATAATTTCTTTCATGGATTAATAGTTTGAACCACATGAAACTGCCACTTTGGTCAGTCCAAAATGGGTGGCTATTAGTATTTCATCAGGTTTAAATATAAACAATTGTATGCAAAGTCCAGAAGAATCACATTAGTCTCATATCTATGGGCTATTTAAAAGACTTTTGAAATATCTCCCTTTGTAGGATCCTAAATCAATAAGCATTCATCTTCTAATACAGAATAGTGGCTTTGTGTAAGACGACATGAAACATTTCGGCATATGGTCCTCAATTACTTGGGAATTGGGAATGAAATGCGATGTATGTTAAGAAACTTAGCTTATGAAACATGATAAAAAAGTAAAATTCACTTTAGTGTATATATGAATCTATAACTGCTGCTATCATTCTAATTAAGAATACCAGAACCATTTAGATGCTTGGAAATAGAACTTAGGACCTGCTAAATCGCTTCAAATTTGAAAAGATCAGATTTTTGTGCTCCAGGTGTATTTTCATGGTTTAAGTTCTCATATAATAAAGATTATATTATTGGCCTTAAGTTATTGAAATATATAAAATATTTTATTAGAACTATTTAGTAACTAATTTCTCAGCTCTCTGTCCATTTTTGCATCCTTCTTCAGATCATAGTAAAAGACCACCTGGCCCCAAGGGTGGCATGTGACTGAGGCCTGATCCTCATTCAGTTGAACCAAAAGAAACTGCCTATACTTGACTATTTTGAACCTATAGAAACAGAAATCACATATGATTCAAACTAATAGTTTTCCAAGGCCAGGCAACTGTGATTGGTCCAAGAGGTGAACAGGTGAATCAAAGCAGGGCCAATCAGATGCCTTCCCCAGATAACCAGGCAATGAGAGAATTTGCTGGTTTTGAAATTGCTGCTTATGGCAGTCGTGATCCTCACTACGTGGAAAGGGCTTTGCTGAGGTGGAGGAAAAGGCCCACAGAGAGATGCAGAGATGGAAGGCATACATACAAACAGTATCTGGGAAGCACTGAGACTTCGTTTTTAGTCCCTAAGGCCTTAGATCTCTTCCTTTCATTCTGAGAACTACCATGTTTCATTCCCTCCTACATCACGAATAAATAAGTTCTTTTTGTTAATCTTAAGGTAGTTTGATTGTGTTGTCTGTTACTTGAAACTGAAAGAGTCCTTACACAGGGATTGCAAGTGTTCAGGGAGAGCATGACAGGTGCAAGAATGAAGATGAGACAAACTCTAACCTAAGATCTTTCTCTATGTGGTAAGAAAATAAGACTGGGAAATCAACACAATCATTGTTATTGTATGGAAAGTATCCCCCCTTTACCCCAGGAGAAAACTGCAATGGGGAATCTGGATCCAGAAGCATAAAGGTTAATCAGCTCAATCCAAATTTGTGTTAAAAGGACATATATGTGACAAAAGTAATTAATTAATTGAACTGAATTAAATAATTAATTAGATTAGTTCTAGCCTTAGGAAAAAAAATCACTTTATGTCGACATTTTTGAAAAATAATTTTTATGCTTAATTATTTTACACGAGCTGGAGATAATGTGAAGTAGTAGAAATGAGAAGGGAAGATAGCCTGGACAGGTCCTAACACATAAATAAATGGACAAGAGTAGCATTTTGAAAATGCTATTAAAGGCACAGGGTCTACTAAAACAGCATACATTGTGAAACATGGAAGAGTAAGCTGGAAACGAAAGGCCAGATTATATGAAGTCTTCACATAACAGCAACCTGTGGAAAATACCGTTAAATGACCTTTATGGCTCTTTTCCCTGTACTCCCGTACATGGCACAGTTCAGAAAGGCTCTGTTTATAAAGGACACATGTATATCGCCTATACCATTTAAAGATTAGCAACAAAATATGGACATGTAATTTTATCCGTATTTCTATTTTACATTTTGATATATGATTTTGTGTGTGGCTTTATGAAAAAGGCAAAGAAAGAGAAAGAGAAATGGAGAGAGAACCGAGAGAGAGTGCAAGCAAAAGAGAAAGACCGAGAGAGGAAGAAAAATTGAGATCAGAATTTACCATTTTGCCCTCAAGGTCCCTTCCCTGGAGGTAAACCATTCTATTTTTGATTTACCATCTGAGAATCTGTGTTTTACTTATCAAATGATGTCAGACTGGCTTAGTAAGTGCTAGTAGGTGTGATTCAGAGAGCAACAGACAAGGTCTGCAAAACCTGCTTCTGAACTTGTTACAAGTTGAGAAAATTGAAGTCATAAAGATAATGATCAGTAGATGTGCCACCATTCTAATTAAGAACACCAAGGTCTGTCAGATGTTTGGGAATAGAATTGATGACCTAAAAAATAACCTCGGATAAGAAAATATCAGGTTTGTGTTGCTCCAGAGGCTACTGAGACAGCTGTGTCAGCTGAAATATTCTTTCAACAGTGGATTATAAAAGTGTGGGAAATGGATAAGGCTGACCACTCTCAATGTCCTAGGGCATTCAACATAAACTAGGGCAGTCACACAGATGTTTGTACAGGTATAAGGGTTTAGAAAGAAGATCTACTTGAATCTCATATTCTTCCATTTAAAACATTTGTCAAAAAAAAAAATTTGTCATTCTAAGTGATCCTTTCACTTTGATGAAACTGTTCACCTGTTATGAACAAGAGCTGGAGAATGTTTTAGATATAGCTACTTTCTTCCATCTTATGAAAGGCATTATGGAATTGAGATTTATGTTATGTTTGAACCTAACTTGAAGAAATTTTAGGCTGTCTCTGCCCTTATGTGGAGACCTTTAAATGAAAGTGTATGCCAGTGGATAATGTCTTTATCATTCTCAGTAATGCACTGTTAAGAGGTTATGGCATTTAAATTTACTTGCGAAACAAAAAGTTATTTGTTTCCTTATAATTCAAGTACTGCATAAGCTGACAACCTCTTTTGTGTAATGCAGAACAGAAAATTACTAGCTTGTGGCTTTCTTAATAGAAAGTACCATTTAAGTCTCAGTTTTTCAGATATTTAGTATTTCTGTTTCTTGATATTTTGGGTTCTTATCAATGGGATTTAACCTAAATATATTCCAAAATCCACCTATAGGGAAGGCTTTAAAGGGATTTTTCAGATCTCTGCATCCAATAAATTGTAAGCTTGGATATTTTCAGGTTAATGTTCATGAATTTAAATTTCATCATATATTGTTTATGCAAGGAGAGTTACAGAATCATATTCTCAAACTAACTGCAAAATGAAAGACTTTTATGGGCCAAGTGGTCTTCTAATCTAAGGCTTTCACTTCATGTCCTAAATCACTTACTTTTCCACATCTGCTGTAATTCTCTGTTTTTTCCCCAGCAGAGGGTGCAAAATATTAAACCTTAAAACTATTACATCAACTTGTATTAAATCATATTCATTTACAAATTCCAAAAAAAAATCCTTAACTGTTCATGGGGTCTGACTTGATTATGGGGAAGAAGGCAGTTAAATAACACAGCCTCTCTGAAGGGAGGGTCAGGATTGTTAGTGAATTATTAAGGAGGCAACTTACTTGGGGGGGGGGTGTGTTAAAAATGAGGGCCATAATAAGGACAATCTAGTATGAAAGAAACTAACCTTAGATTTAGTAAGCATAGCACAGCAACATTTTGATATCCGTAAGTGTATACAATTTATACTGTAAGTGCAGTAAAAGGACAACTCACAAGCATCAACTCAGGGGATCTTCAAATATGATTTCAAATAGAATCATCCTTGGGTATCTTGGATGCTGACCACAAATAAATCCCAGAACAGCAATGGCTAAGTGAAACTATCCAACTCTAGGATTGCTATTTCTTTCACGAATCTTCTCTATAACCCGATATGCCAGATGGAAATGTTGGCCACAATTCTCCACCCCAGCCTGCACCTATGTATGCCCTTTGCTCCAAGATTTTTCAGTTCTCATACACTCAAAGTATACTTACCCACCCATTGACTTCAGGCTTAGCCATTTGGATGTTTTTTACCAACTCAATATTATTGTTTTTTAACTGAAGTATAGATTCTTTATAATATTGCATTAGTTTCAGGTGTACGACATAGTGATTCAATATTTTTATATATTATACTCCATTTAAAGTTCTTACAAAATAATGGCTATATTTGCCTGTGCTGTACAATATATCTTTGTTGCTTATTATTACCAACTTGATATTCACATCATGATGCAAGCAAAGGCTTGAAATATTTAAGCGGTAGGGCTTGCTCCCTTGCATTTCTGCCATCACCATGAGAAGGTGATGGGTAATTTGCTGCATCTCCCGCCAGGCCTCCAGCGTCAACACGTGGTTAAAGACTGAGCCCAATTTGTGGTGAGGAGCCTAGACCAGCCAGACCCACACTTGGAAGCACAGCTAGGTCACCAAACCACAGACACATGAGCATGAGTAAATGATTGCTATTTTAAGCCACCAAATCTTGGGGCAATTTGTTATGAATGAAGTGTTATCATTGTGAAGATTAACTTTTACACCAGAGTCCATCCTCCTCTAAAGGAACTGTCTTAATTATCTTAGCTTCAATACGTCGTTCCATTTATATAACATGAAAAATACTTATAGACCAAAATTTATCATCTAGGCACAGGAGATAAAAAAAAATGGAAAAAAAAATAGCTCTTGTCTTTTGAAGGGCTCACAGAATAAGGAAATGTGACAGGCACATAAACTAAGAAACGTAACATGATAGAAGCCTATGTATAGTGGAGTGAAAGATATGTGGAGTGAGCCAAAGATAAGTGGTCAGTTCTATCTGACTGAGGGTTAGGAGTGTTGATAAGAACTACTTCTCAGAGGGGCAACCCTTTATAAATTCACGGGAGCAAGGCAAAATACGGATTTCACTACCAACTACAATCCAGACCATCAAGGTACACACAAGACACAGACAGTTTAAAGACAAATGCAAAAGATTCATGCTATTCCAACAACTATGAACTATGTACCAACTTTGTACACAGAATCCTGTGCCAGGCTCTTAGTAGATACATAAATGAATAGAATGAAGGTCCTGTCCTTCAGGTAATTGTGACAATATTGTAAGGCTTAAACAAGCACATCATAAAAAAATATAAATATCACATAGGCAAGGTATAAATAGGCCTTGAACTCAAAAGGTTACTACTATCTAAGGCTTGCACACAACAACACTAATTCAAGGCAGAAGATAATGAGGACTCAGTGTGAAGTTCAGAACTTGCTATGAAGGTTTAGAGGAAAGCGGCTTCTGGAAAGTTTCAATAAAGAGAGAGATAATTTTAAAGGTGTTGGAAACAGAAGGCCAGAGGCTGCTCCCCTTTTTTGAGGCTTTCGGGATATTAAAAAAAAAAATGTTAATGCCAAAAGTAGGTTATAAAAGTTGGGGTATATTTTTAATGTCTTTGCATCCTATTTTCTACTGGGGGATGCCCTGCTTAGCAGAATTATACCTTTCATAAATGGCTTTTGGATAGGTCAGTGGGGGAGGCAACCAGAAGGCTGTACTGAGATGCCAATTTGACCACTACACTGCAGTGAGGGTCTGAGTGGCTTAATGCAATTGGGAGGTCCCAGGTGTCAGAACAATTATCTTACCCTCCTTGCTATGGGATGTTCAGTATATGATTAAACCTATGTTGAATATATAATTAAACATCTCAGAGAGGTTACAGCCACGAAACTCTGGGCCAGATTTAAGCCTTTGACTTAAAAGAGACTCAGTCTCCCTAGAGACAGCCATCTTTGGGAATGAGACTTGATTTCCAGACTAGATTTTGGACTAAGAACTGGTAGAAAGATTTCCTCAAAATCTTATATGGCTGACTGCAGTCTCTTGGGAAGAGGACTGTATCTCCCTAGACCATGCTTGATACTCATGACCTCCAACTAGGTACAGAATCTCCACTACCATTCCCTTGTGCAGTGGCTGATAAAACCAAAGAGGTCTCCACAACAGGTTGTTTTAGGGACATAGGAGAAGATAAGAAATGTAGGCTATGGCTTCTGATGGATGTCTGTTGTTACTTCCTGCCCAGCCTCAACTCTCTGTTTGTCTACAAGATCTTACTTTTCCTATGAGTATCACAGCCCATGCGGCTGTGGGGGGCTGGCTCCTAGGTCTATGCCTAGGTCCAAGGGTGGGACTATGGCTCAAGTCCATCAATCATAGCATCATCTCCTCTGGTTCCAGAGCCTGGATCAAGGATAAGCAAGTAACCTAAGGTAGGCCAAGGAGTACAATGAGATTTCATTCTGGAACTTCTTTTGGAACTGCTGGGATTAAGAGCAGTCTCATTCAGATACCCTTGAACCATTAAGGATGTAGGCCTGGAGCTGCCAGGAGTTGCCAAATGGTGAGAACACAAGTTTGACACTGAATTTAATGCAAAGGATAATAGAGGCACAGGAGAAGAGAGAGACAAAGGAGAAGAGAGCTGATGAGATGATTTAAGGCTCTGGATCTAGGGTCTCCCTGGTGGCGCAGTGGTAAAGAATCCGCCTGCCAATGCAGGGGACACGGGTTTGAGCCCTGGTCTGGGAAGATCCCACATGCCGCGGAGCAACTAAGCCCGTGAGCCACAAGTACTGAGCCTGCACTCTAGAGCCCGCAAGCCACAGCTGCTGAGCCTGCGTGCCACAACTACTGAAGCCCGCATGCCTAGAGCCCGTGCTCCACAACCAGAGAAGCCACTGCGATGAGAAGCCCGCGCACTGCAACAAAGAATAGCCCCCCTCAATGCAACTAGAGAAAGCCCGCGTGCAGAAATGAAGACCCAATGCAGCCAAAAATAAAATAAATAAATTTATTTTTTAAAAAAAAGGCTCTGGATCTAGCTTTATCTAAAGCTAACTCTAGCTCTGGATTTTGGGTTCTATGAACACATTTTCCTCTTTTTTGTTTGAGTATCTACTATTTGGTACCCAAAGCATCCTAATGCTAATAGAATACTAATAAGAAGCATCATGTAAAGTTGAGGAATTTATATTTGATTTAGTCGGCAGTTGCAAGTTTCTAGAATTTAAGGTGTGGGACGGTTGAGGAAGAGGTGACTGTGAAATGAATTTGCTCTAAGTCAACTATAATTTATTTTAAAAAAAAGAGAAACAGAGAGTTAGGTGGATAATAAGATTGTTAAAAGGATAAATGAAAGTTTCTGTGGACTTACTTCATGTATACATTAAAATACTTGGAGTCCTCCAGTCTCTCTTAGAGTTTAATCATGCAGATGCATGTGAAGAGGGGAAGGACATCATACAACCAGAGGTGTCCTGTTCATAGTACATACCTATGAAATCATCTGGAATTGCGTGCGTTTCATAACAGAGAGCAGATCACATTTAAGACAGATTCAGAAAGCAACAGTGCTTTCCAAATATCTAATCTACAAAACATTGCAACAGATGCAGGAGGTTGGAGGCTTTGACCATTCTATTTAACAAGCAGTAAAGGGAGAAATAAGGAAGGAGAGACACATTTTCCCTTGTTCTCCCAGATTTAATGTCCAGAATACTTCCTGGCCCATTGAAGCCCATATGCCTCTACCCGCTTCATGTTTTAAGCCCAAATATTTTATTCTCAGATTAAGGGTAGTCGAACCAAGTGTTTTTCCAGTTTTCAGGATGAAATGTTTACCACAAGCCAGAAACCACTTTAAAAATCACCTACTAGTTTCCTATGAGTCCTGCAAGCAAACAGATATGCTATACAGAGAAAATGCATGTATCTTACTGCTGACAGTTATCCAAGTAGCAAGGGGAAAATGGTATATTGGGAAAAACAGGTCTTTAAAACAGATATTTATATTTAAAAATCTATATTTAATCTGGGAGGGGGAGAAAATAAATGATGCATGGAATATAACAGAGACGTCCCTAAATTGAAATAATTGTTTTCATAATACTACTCTTAGCCTGTATTTTACAGACATGCTTCCTTTGTATTGTTTTTGGAAATGGGGTTTTGTTTTTGCATTGATGGGTCTCCGTCAGTGATGAGATTCCCTATGACTATTCATTACTTGTTACAGCTCAGTCTCTGGTGAGTTGTGAATATTTATGAAGGCTGTTCCTTTTTTGATTGGCTCTGATCCTGGTAGCCTTTTTAAAAGTAAGGTTTACAGGAGATTTGCACTCTTGGTAAACAGGGCAGCATACCAAATACAGGGTAGAGTTGGAATGTTTTCAACAAAAGCAGCACCTGGGAGTATTAAAACTTGGAAGAATGTGTGTAGCCCCCAGGCTGCTTTTGTGGAACGTATGCCAGTTTTGAGATTCTGCCACTTCTTACTTAAAGTTAATGATCTAAATGTTAAATGCAAGAACTCTCTAAAAAAGAGTGGTGGCAAAAAGAGATTAACAATGCCGAAAAGGCAGATTTACCCTCAAAGGCTCTATCAGTGAATCACAAGCCCACATGTCTAAGAACCCTATCATCACTTTTTAAACACGCAGTATAAAAGCTGTTCCCTAAGAAAAAGACACCAAGATCAATGGCTACACTAATTTAAGAAAAGAGGGAAATGCATAGACATGTGTGCAGCAGAGGGAGGGTATGACTGCTTGTGGAATTACATTGTTCTCTAGTAAATATTAATTGCCCGAGCCTTGTTAGATAGCTTTGGAGGTCCACAATGTGGATTGGGGCTAGTTTCCAGTAGCGAACTTCCAACATGAATCAAAGAAAGGACACTGGAAAAATAAAGAAAAGGAAAGAAAGGAAGGAAGGAAGGCAGGCAGGAAGGAAGGAAGGAAGGGAAGAAGGGAGGGAGGGGAAAGGGGATGAAATATACTCAGGGACACAGTGCTTACCTATTTTATACAAAAGTAATCGATTTTTAGTGAGCCAAAATTTGGATATAAGAGCTAAAAAATGATAGCACTATTTTTTTATACATCCCCAGTTACCTACTAAATTGAATGTCTTTAACTATCACCTGAAAACCTACAAACAAATCCAAGACATTTTTATGCTAGTGGGAGGGCAGAGTTGAATTCGAAAACTACAGTTATAGGCTTACAGCAGCTTTGCCAGGGGGCTTCATGGTGGCGTGACCCATGCGGTTGCCCTGCTCTTGGTTTAACGCTATGTTGTGGCTGCCTTGAAATTCTTAATAATTTTGTCTTTGGACTTGTGTTTTGTTAATGAAATCCACTGGACAACAGAATATGTGCTTGCGCAGAGGAGATGCGTGCAATGCCGGCGTCGACAGTCCTTGTTGTGCCATTCACAAGTGTTCTTGAAGGCGCATAGTCACAGACTTCTGGTACACTCACTGTGCCTGGGAATTCAGCAAGAATCAAACTTAAAGTAAAAAGTAGGCTAGTTACATCCACAACTGAGTAAGCAAGGTGCTGATAGCCCTGAGAGGCCACATTTTCCATCGGAATCAGAATTTTGCTTCCAATGCAGAAAAAGAGCAATGGCATTCTGAGAAATCCTAACAACCAAAGAACACTATTTATCCTTTCTTATTTGCTATTATTCCCTGTACTAGACAATTTTCACAAATGTGAAAATTACGGCACAGGAGGAAAGTGAAAGATAAAGCAACCCACGCATGCTTTTCTTTCAATCCTTCCTCATTCATCAATAAGCAGAAAATAGAGAGTTTTGCATATCAGATAAAATAACAACAGCTGAGTTAGCTTTGTCCAGTCTTTCCATTGTTCTGGGAAGAACAAAATACATATGCATGTAAAAGCTACAAAACACAAATTGTATAATTTCAGTGATACCACATATGAGTTAAATGCTCTTATATTTGCATTTAAAACTGGCATTGCACAACATAAATATGCATGGTAAAATTCATGCTAAAAATTAACATTTTTAATTCTCCTTTATTTAGAATGACATTAAACGGAAAATAAAGAACATCACGACAACTCAAGAGAGATCAACTGTGGGAAAAAGAAAAAAAGCTACATTTATAGACAACACTTTTTTCCTGTGTTTCGAGCAAGGGGTCCCACATTTTCATTTCACACTGAAATTATACCACAAATTATGTCGCCCACCATTAGTTATGTATAAAATACTGGCTGTCCATAGGGAGAGAGATCTTTCCTCTCCAATCATCTGGGTAGTATTATTGTAATCCACCACCTTCCTTTTATTATGTGTGTTTTCCCTGCTAAGAATCCTGAGGATGTAAAAGCCAGAAATAGCCCCAAAGATATATGCCTAGTGGTCAAAATAGGACTAGCCAAAATACCCGTAATGCTTATTTCTAGAAACTAGCAACCTTTGCTAACAGAAGTTAGAAGCCCTCTCTCTCCACCAGTGATACTTCTATTCATGTGACTCACTAACCCTTAATTGTTAAGTTACCTCTGTTTTGTGATTTTAACTGTCAAAAAACATCTCACTTGATAACCTTCCCGATGCTTTCCTATTTGCACATCTGCACTTGTGGGTCTAATTTGTGTTAGCTGGGGTGTCAGATACACAACAGTCATATTGGGGATTATAATTTACAAACTTCTAGACCTGCTCTGAAGTTTCACACACATTCATGCTATAACCAGAATATCCTTGTTAACTGGAGAATCACACTGCAGTTACTTATTTTATCATCTAAAATGGCTCACTGGGAAGAGGGCTGCTTCCTCAGCTTTTGATTACTAGGTTGTTTGCATCCATGTCCAAATCATGCCTATACGTGTCTTCCCAGCAATTGTGATAATTGTGATAATAGTTTGAAAATGATTAAGAGTCACCTAAAGTCTCTTTGAATCTCATTTTTAAAATAGTTTGTAGTGTAGGAACATTTCATAAATACTGAAGAAACAATTGGAAGAGATTGTTTTATGGGAAAATATAGTTGGGAACTTATTACCTTGACAGAAAGAAAAAGAAAGTCACCTCTTCCTTTCATTGTTTTCAAGTATTAAAATGTTTTAGGGGCTTCCCTGGTGGCGCAGTGGTTGAGAGTCCACCTGCCGATGCAGGGCACGCGGGTTTGTGCCCCAGTCCGGGAAGATCCCACATGCGGCGGAGTGGCTGGGCCCGTGAGCCATGGCCGCTGAGCCTGCGTGTCCGGAGCCTGTGCTCCGCAACAGGAGAGGCCACGGCAGTGAGAGATCCCCGTACTGCAAAAAAAAAAAAAAAATGTTTTGATTATAGTGATTGAATCCTGCAGCAATTGAACTTGCCTAAAAGAGAAAATACTAGAGTAATGTGACTCAGTATTTTATGGACCATGATAGAAAGAATGTAAGCAAACAAATGCTTGGACTAACAAGTGGCAAAGTCTAATCCTTAAAACTATAATGACCCAAAGAAATGTTTCATCCAAATAAGTGCTTTGAATTTTTCTGCCTGGCTTAATGACTGAGGTGAGGCAGAGGGAGGAATGGAAGGAGGCAGAATATTTGCTCTGGCATAGTTAGTGAAAATGGCTATTAATTTAGAACCCACCCACCAATTCAGCTAGCTGACTAAATGAGATGAAAAGGAGGAATTACAAACTGCTGGCCAGCCTACTCCTTGGATCCATTAAGAAGCGCTGTATTCATTTGCTAGGGCTGCAGTAACAAATTATTATAACCTCAGTAGCTATTTTTTTTAAATAAATTTATTTATTTTTGGCTGCATTGGGTCTTTGTTGCCGCGTGCGGGCTTTCTCCAGTTGCAGCGAGCGGGGGCTACTCTTCATTGTGGTGGGTGGGCTTCTCATTGCGGTGGCTTCTCTTGTTGTGGAGCATGGGCTGTAGGCCTGTGGGCTCAGTAGTTGTGGCTCACGGGCCCTAGAGCGCAGGCTCAGTAGTTGTGGCTAATGGGCTTAGTTGCTCCCCAGCATGTGGGATCTTTCTGGACCAGGCCTCCAACCCATGTCCCCTGCATTGGCAGGCGGATTCTTAACCACTGCGCCACCAGGGAAGTCCCCCTCAGTAGCTTAAAACAATAAAAATTTACTCTCTCACAGTTCAAGAGGCCAGCTGTGCAAAGTCAAGTTATCAACAGGATGGCTTCCTTCTTGGTGGCTCAGAGGGAACAACTGTTCCATGCTTCTCTTCTGGTTTCTTGAGATTTCTGGAAATCCTTGGTGTTTCTTGGCTTACAGCTGTACAATGCCAGCCTCAGCCTCCACCTTGCATGGCTGTCTTCCCTCTGTGCCTCTCTCTGTGTCTTTTCAGGGCGTCCTCTGCTCTCCGTATGTCCAACTTCCCCTCCTTATAAAAGGACACCAGTCATTGGATTAGGGCCCACTCCAATTCTGTAAAACATTCCCTTAATGTAACTAATTCCATCTACAAAAAACTGATTTCCAAATAAAGACACATTCACAGGTACCTGGGGTTAGGACTTCAACATCTCTTTTGAGGGGACACATTTCAACCCACAATGCTTCTCAAACTTATCTGCATACTAGAATTACATGGGAAGTTAAAAAATACTGATACCTGGGTATTGCATCCCAGAGATTCCGAACTAATCAGGAAGAGGTAAAACCAGGGCACCCAGATTTTTTTTAACTCCCCCAAGTGATTCTAACGTGAGGCAAAAGTGTCAGAACCACTAGAATAAAGGATTCTAGTTGTCAGTTTCTCGAAAGGATATTTTAGCATAATGAAGTGTGTGCATTTCAATGAGAAAAATCTCTTTCCTTTAATCATATTGACAAAAATGAAAAAAATTGAAAGTAGGTGATCAAAATAAATGGCATGTAATCAAAAAGAATTTTAGAAATTTACCACTTGACACATGTTCATTCAGTGAACATTTTAATGCATGCTGTGTGTTGGGCCCTGTGAGAGGTCCAAAAGTGGTCATCAGAACCTTAGAAATCAGCTGCTTTTCCTCCAAACTCTGGAGGAAGGAAAGGTTTCCTTGCATTTTGGCCAGCTGTGACTAGGTGTGGAAATTATTCCTTCTCCAAGACACTGCCCAATTATTAGTAAATAGTGGAAATAGAAAACTTAATGTTACATTAAGTTATTAAAGAAAAAGCACTTCACTGGGGTAAACTGGCTGAAATGTAAAACAATTTCTTACATTTCTTTTTTCAGAGCCTAAAAGACCCACTTCATACAGATGCCTATAAATGTTGTCAAAATACTATTCACCATACTACCCTGTAAGCTCATTAGGAGCTGATGATAGCAACTAAATCAACACAAACTTGTTCTTTCTTGTCTCTTGGTCTTCTGTACGATGGTTTCTACCTAGCATAGATTTACCTCAACTTACTTTGTGTCATTGTTATGGACTGAATGTTTGTGTCCCCCCAAAATTCATATGTTGAAATCCTAACCCCCAGTGTGACAGTACTGTGGAATGAATTACAGAAACCTCAGCTAAAATTGGAGTCTGTGCAGGTTTATAGGGGGAGCTCTCATGCCTGCCATGCGTGGTCATTTACTACAAATAGGAAAAGACACATGCCTACATCTCAGGGAGGAAGGGGCTGTCTACTTTACTATCTAGCAGGGAGGAGAAACTGTAACTCTGCCCTTAGACAGCCCAGCCCATCAGACCGTAGCAGCTCAACCAATGAGAAGCCTCCATACTTTGTACTCCCAGCTTCCTCCAGTGGACTCTTTGGTTATTACAGCCCCTTCCAAACCACCTCCCCCACACACAAAAAAACAATTCCTTATTAAAGCAGGTTCCCCTTCCCTGTTCCCTGGATTTGCCTATGAGCCACCATAGTTTGGGTATCCCGAACTGCAATTCCTCTATTTCTGCATAAACTCACTTTTGCTGGTAAAATAACTGGCTATTATATTAAAAACTTGACAATATTAAAAGGTAGAGCCTTTGGGAAGTACTTAGATCATGAGGGTGGAGGACTCATGAATGGGATTTGTGCCCTTACAAGAAGAGAGCAGAAAACACACTCTCTCTCTCCTCCCCCACCTCTTTCTCTCTATCTGCTCTCTGCCATGTGAGGATACAAAAAGAAGCCACCATCTACAAACCAGTAAGAGGGCTTTTACCAGAACCCAGCCATGCTGGCACCCTCATCTTGGATTTCCAGCCTTCAGAAGAAGTATGAGAAATAAATGTTTGTGGTGTAGGCCAGCCAGTCTATGGTAATTTGTTCTAGGAGGCAGAGCTGACTAAAACAATCTTTGTTTTCATTCTTTATCCCTCATCCAAGATACTTTTCCGGCTAATAACAGTCATCCTCTATTCATAAAGAAACAGTTTTTGTTTTCCATTCTCAAACTCCCCTGTGAAGAACTTTATTTCATCTTAAGTTTAGAAAAACGCCCTGTGTCTCACCATATCAGCTAAGATTTTTTAGATATAAAAGCATGTCAAAGATACACATAGAGCAGAAGCCCAGTTTTAACATCAATATATTAATTACTGTCAAAAAATTTGCATCATAATAATATGAGCAGAATGAAAATATAAATACGTAAAGGATGTTTTTCTGCATTTCAGCGTATGAAAAAAATCTTCATTTTTATTCCAAGAAATATTGGCAGTCTTGGGGAAAACATTTTAGACAGACAAACCAATAAAATACTTATTAAAACCCACAGTAAAAAAAATGATGAGGTAAATTAATGAAAGGCAAGTTACTTTGGGCAAAAGCCCATATTTTCAATGAAGTGACATATGTACCTCTTTTTCAAAACATGATCATATTTAAATAGGAAAGACAGTGTTATTCCCATTAATATTGGGGAAAAAAATCCCATAAATAGTTACTAAATGGGAAACTTACATTGCTTGTGCATAGTAACATACATTAGGGGGAAGGGCTCTTACATGTAGCAGTCTTCAGCGTGCTGTGTAATAGGTTTTCAATTCAGGAGCTCTGAACTTCAGGTGCCCTCATTTCTTCCTCAGGGTGCAACAACCTCATCCCTATGAAAGTGCAACCGCTAAGTACATCTGTGCACACCCTCTTTACCAACTCTCTTAACCTTGTCAGTCTGTTGCCATTTCAAATTTCCATGAAATCTACTTTTAAAAAACTGATCAGGGCTTCCGTGGTGGCGCAGTGGTTGAGAGTCCGCCTGCCGATGCAGGGGACACGGGTTCGTGCCCCGGTCCGGGAAGATCCCACATGCTGCGGAGTGGCTGGGACCGTGAGCCATGGCCCCTGAGCCTGCGTATCTGGAGCCTGTGCTCCGCAATGGGAGAGGCCACAGCAGTGGGAGGCCTGCGTACCGCAAAAAAAAACCACAAAAAACAAAAAACTGATCAAGAGGCGTCAGCGCTTTCTGACCAAAAAGAGCACAGGTATCAGGTGGTCACTATCTCAGCTCTGCCACCAGTGAACTGGGAAAAGTTACATAACCTTTCTGTGCCTCAGATTCTTCTTCTGTATAGGAAATTAATATTCGTTGAGATTTTACTTTGGACTAGTCACTGTAAACCTAGAAGAAATAATTCTAAGTCAAACTCTATGATTTCATAACTATTTAAGTAATTCCAATATTGCTTTTTAACCTCCATTAATTTCCGTCCCTAAAATTTGGGATGGGCCAACTGGATTATATGTTAACATGAAAACCTAGCTCTTCGAAGTCTGGTCTCTGGACCAGCAGCTCCATGCATCGCTTGGGAGCTTGGTAGAAATTCAGAGTCTCAGGCCTCACCCCAGTCCTGCTAAATCAGAATCTGCATTTTAACCAGATTCCCAGTTGCAGGCATATTAAAGTTTTACAAGTGTTGGACTGGATGGGTAGCAAAGTCCACTTAAACTCACAGGGATGCACAGAAAGCAGAGGGTCTGGCATTGGACCCCACAATTCGAGGCTAAGCGTTGCTACTTACAGCTTATGTAATCTTCAAACAGAGAGCTTCCAAATACATGAGTTCACTTTTATGTGTCTTAGTTCCTTCATCTGTAAAAGACAGTAAAACAATAGTTACCTGCTGGGGTTGTTTTAAGGGTTGCAAAGTACTGGGTATAAGCAACAAGTACAATGCCTGGCACATCGGAAACTCTTTCAATCATTAAACGAACATTTACGGAATCTGAATCATGTGTGGGTCAGATATGTGCTGGGGGCTGTGAATGCCACAGGAAACAAACAAATAGAAGACCACACTTTCATGCAGCTTGCATTCTAGTGAGGGATTCTGGCAACAAAAAACATGTAAAAAATAGGGTCACACAGGGATATGTTCTGTGACATAAAGAGAATGACAGCAGAGCTATTACAGACAGAAAGTTTGGCAATCACCTTTAGAGGACAAAGCAAGTGAATAAGATACTTTAATTAGTTATATTTGATTAGCACCCAGAGCTAAGTTCCAGGCACAGTGCTAAGCGTTTTACATGCATTCATGTTTCCAGAATCCTCCAGTTTGACGCTCTTACCAGAGAAATGGAGAACTTGCTTGAATAAGGGTATTCAATGGACAAACATTTAAGGTGAAAGTTTCATGGAAGATTTTTTGCCTCTGTTATCCAGTTACTGTAACAACTTTAATTTTTACTCCCGTTGGGATGCTGAAAACTTACTACTGCTCTTTAGCCTGACTCAAGGAACCTCTCAGAACCACCCACCCCAGCACTAGAGACGACAATTCTGTATGCTCAGTAATATAATCTTTACATCTAGATATGTACTTGGGGACAGTAACATGGCAAAGTCCATAGGACTTATCTTTCCACCCATGGAAACTAAAAGACTCCTCACCTCTTTTTATAGAAATGGGTATGTTTAACTTAGTAACTTGGCTACATTCCAATTTATACTTTTACCGAAGAATGTCAGTCTGTGGGTTTAGTAGATATTTTTCTTCATTTCCTTCTGCTACACAAGAAACAGGCAAACAAATAACTGTTATGCGGTGTCAGTGGCATGAAATAGCTTTTATATTCCAACACAGACGGGGTATCTTAATAATGGGAAGATAATCTCACACTTTAAAGAGCTTTGTTATAAAAGATGCCATATAAAAAGGAAGTTATTATTCTTAGTTATAATATACCCTAAAAAAAGGATTTACCATCTAAATGGCTGCTGAAACGTAACTGCAGAATTGTTTATAATGCTACAATCAGTTGAGGCCAAATTCAAGAAAAACTCCATCCGGCATTCACACTGAGAAGACCCACATGTGCCTTTAATTTTTCTTTTTTTTAATTTCCTGGGCTTCCGGCCCAGAAATTGGATGGAAATTTTATTTAAACCTGCTCTTGTGTATCAACTTCTGGTAAATATCAGGTCTTCAGTTGACTCAAATTATGCTTTACATTTTGAGCAAAGGGAGGAAATAAAATGATGCATATCTCCTTATATACATATATTTATATACATATATTTTATGTACATATATATACACCTCTTACCTCTTCTGACTATGAAACTGTGCCTCACACGAAATGGTCATCATTACTCCTGCAAATTTAGGATGTCCTCCCTTCTGCTGCGACCATAGATTCGAAATTTCATTAAATTCCTTTCCAGCGCTAATCAGCTTTCACCAGCACAGGCAACGAAAGTAATCTGAGCTTGGAAATGACTAATTATTTGGAGACGGCAGTGGGGGGTTCAGGTTTAGATTTCTCTCCCTCTAATTTAAAGCAACTTCTCTCCTGTCTTTTTCCCGTCATTTTGCTGCCTGGGGAAAGCTCCTCCTCCTTGATAAAAATGCTCTTTCCCTTCCCATTACATAGGGTCTATGTTTATGTATGTATTAGAAGGAAAATGCATTATGAGACATCGACTTGAAAATATTAAGAGAAGAGGCACTCCTGTGATGGATGTGGGCCTGGCAGTAATTGCACCTGCTAGGTGCAAGGCATGAGCATAATTTGCATGGAAAGTTTTCTCAGTTCCTTCCAGAATACACCAGTTCTACCCAATAAAACATTCTGTCACACTCAGGGGGTTTGCCAACACATTGCCAGATTGCAAGCAAAAAGATTATTTACAGTAACCAATAACAACTGAAACGACCATAAACCACAGTTCTGTACCTGTTCTATTTTTTTCTTTTGCTAAGTAGAGAGACCTTAAGGAGCCCAAATTTACTGCAATTTAATTCTCACAGGAAAAAGCACATTATTTTTATTTATAGTAGTGAGCTCCATCTATCCTTGCCTCCCCTCTTTTGAAACATAAATAACCCCATCTTTTTTTTTTTTTAATCCAGCCATTACTTTGACAGGGAAGAACAGTTTTCCTGGTAAAGTGAGAGATAGGATAAAAGTGGCCAAGAGCAGACAGAGTTACCCAGTGTATCCCAGGACCCTGCTGTGTGCTCAAGGGAAAAGGAGACATCACTGCTGAAACAGCTCTGGGGGAAACCCCGCCTCACTGGACCCTTTGAAGCAGTTGCTTTCCACCAGCAAGAAGGACTGGGGCCCTGCATGTAGGCTTCAGTGTAGGCAGCAGTGCTCTGCATCTTACCGACCTGGGTTTTCTACCTGTTATCTTTTAAGCCCCCTGAAGGAGAGTTTTCCAAAAGTTCAAATTCCATTCTGAGTTGCAGGGGACTAAACAGGAGCACTTATTCCTGGGAGAAATGAGCAAAAATGAGATAGAGGAGCCAAACAGCTATTTCCCTTAAAAGCCCTCTCAGGTCTTTTTCGCCCTGGCTGCTGCCCTTGATGAGCGGTTGTGTCCCTCTGACAGTAGGAATCAGAGAGAGGAAAGGAGAGAAGAGGGGACACGGCTGGAAACGCTTAAGTCTAATTAAACAAACAGGAGTAGATTTTTTTTTTTCTATAAAGAGAAAGTAAATTTATGCTACACTTTAAAAACAATGTCAAAGAGTTATAAATTTCAGCCCCAATTTCAGTTTTATTCACAAGGACTACTGTTAACAGTATCCTGGGTCATCCTTCTAGAAATGGTGAATGCATAAACATGCATGTGCACATGTATATAAGCAAAAAACTGAAAATACTTTTCCTGAAACTTCTTCCTCCTAGTAATACCCCTTGGAGGTCATTTCATGCCAATACTAGTAGATGTACTTCCCTCTCTGTAGGTGGCTGCATTATATTCCATCCTGTCTCCACTATACTTTAATTAGCTGTTCTTTTAATTAGCAGGCTTTCATTCAAGCCTAGGTTGTCCAACCAAACACTGTCTTGTATGTATTTAAGACAATAAAGGCGATAAGATCTACCTTATAGGGTCCTTGTAAAAAGACAAAAAAAATTAGTGATTATTCTCATAACTAACTCATTTCAGCCTTAGGCAAGTTAATTTCCTCATCACTAAATCAGGGAGTAATAATAGACCCAGGGGTGTTCTGGGGACAATCAAGAACTAATTCACTTAAATTGCGCAATCCGCTACCTGGTACGTAGGCGGCCCTTAATAAATATAAGCTTTAATACTAAAATTGCCCATCTTTGCGCACTTGTGGGAGAGCAGCTGTAGGAGGCTTTCCTAGAAGTGGAACTCCTACCTTTAACCCGTGCTCCCCGGGGCCCGACTGTGCGCGCACAAGGCCACCCAGCGGTGATACGCTGACCGCCGCCCCCCTCTGGAACCGCGCCCAGGGCCCTGCGGAGGCCGAACGCACGTGGGCGCACGCTGCCTGAGCGCAGGGCGACGCGGGGTCCTGCCGGGCGCAGGGGCGCGGAAGCGCGGGTTGGCACGCGGGCGGCGCGAGGCGCGGGACCCCGTTGGCTGCTCCGCCGCGCTCCCCGCCCCTCCCGCCCGCCCCTCTCCCCTCTTTCCCGTGCCCGCGCCGGAGCGGCGGAAGCGCAGACACTGCTCGCTTGGCGCCAGCAGCGGCCACAGCAGCCTGGCGCGCAGCGGCGGCGGCGGCGGCGGCGGCTGGCAGGCGGGCGCCGCGGGCTCGGCCGGGAACGGCGCGGACCGGGAGGCTGCGGCGGCGGCGTCTCGCGCGGGCGCGCACGGCTGCCCAGCGAGCCCCGGCGAAAGGCGGCTGACCGGCCGGCGGAACTGGCACCTGGTGAGCTAGCTGCAGGGACAGGTAGGTTGGGCATGCCCGGCTCCTCTCGCCGGCCCGGGTACTGGGATGAGCCAAATGCTGGGGCAAACTTTACGCCCTGGCTTCACGGCTCCTCAGCCCCAAAGTTTGTTTGCGGGGTAATACACTCGATGGGTCGAGAATAAAGGCTGCCTCTCCTGGCTCTTTTGCTTGGGGGAGATTATTTTCCTCCTTCTCGGTAGAGGATTGGTTTTCTGATGGGAAGACTCCGCATCCTCGTCACGAGCGTGGGGTAATGCGAGGTGGGTTCCCCTGGATTGTCCTTATCTCAGCGGATTTGGCCAGGGAAAGTTGGGGGGAAAAAAAAAGTTGTTTACTGTAAGGGTGCAGAGGAAGAATCCCAGGTCCATGGTGCAGAGGATGGAAATGAGATAATTTTTTGCCAGAAACCCCCTTCCTGGCCTCCAGCTCTAAGGAAGCCAGGGTGGGGGATGCCTCCGTTAGCCATCAAGTTTGCCGAGATGCATTTTCTTTCCACTTTCAAATCTGCAGTCTTGGATGGAATGCCCCGTTGCGTTTATTTGACAGGTTTTCTCTGATGGGCTGTGATCCAGTTTAATTGAGATCGGCCCCTGTTCTTGGCTGCTTCTCCGTTCTCTAAGGGGCCCTGCAAAGCTAACCAAGCAGGTACCAGAATGTTGAGAGGTCGAGATCAGAAAACCAGGAAGTGCCAACTGCACTTGGGGTGCACAGCACCTTGGGGGATTTTTTTTTCTTTTTTTTTTTTTGGTTTGTTTGAAATGAACAGCTTCTGGGTTCTGGTTGTGCAAAGCTCCGCACGGCTCGCCAGTCCTTGTGTCCTTTCCTGTATTGCATTTGCGTATTGATTTACAGCAGGGAGATGCACCCAGAGGAATGATTTAATAACAAACGGTGACCGGTATGGGGAGGAGAGGAAATCTCCGTTCTGAGCCGAAGGGAGGGGAACAGAGTTCTGGGAAAGGGGTGGCCTGCCTGTTCATCTCAAACCAAGATGTGGGGAAACAGAGCTAGAGAAAGCAACAGACAGGAGTTGTGTCATGTGCAGGAGGGAGGTCAGAAGCCCCAGCTCATACAGTGAGTAGGTAAATCTAGAAATAATTTTAAAATGATTAAGCAAGAATAACTGGAAAAAAAAAAGTAGGAACGCTGTATGTGCTGTGGTTTCTGTCTGCCCACATCTGTTTCCCATCTCCCCACAGAGATGAATATCACACCAGTTGAAAAAGAATTCTGATCTGTTAATAGATTAAAAACAGGAATTAATCAGAACAATGATTCAGAGCCCTTCAGAGATTGAAAGGAGTAATTGCCTTTGAAAGAGCTATTGCCTCTCAATACTGAAGTCAAATGTGTTACTTTTGCCTTGTTAACTGTGTTTACTAACAGTCATAGGACTTTGGCTGCCGTAACCTGGTATCTGTGTCTGTGGTTTTAACCTTTTGTGAGCCATGGTACTAGGGAGGAAGTTGTCTGCCGGTTAATATTCATACCCATTTGAGCAACATTAGCAAAATGCCTAATATGTGCCAGTTACTGAGTACAGTAAGATAGGTTCTTGTAAATGTTGTTCATAAAAGATGTCTGATTGGGTTCAGCCTCCTTAATGGAAAGACTGTGCCAATTATAAAAATAGTGGCTTCAGGAATTGCTGATCTTTGAATGCTTGCTTGAAGTCAGTTGAGAGTCAACATGTGGTTTGAGGACCCTGGAAAGGATCCATGTCCACCAGGGACATAGAGCAAATTGCTGCACATTTTTTTTTTTTTTACATGAAGGGTGAGGTTGAATCCATATGTGTGGCCCTCCTATCTAAAGATGGGATATCGGAGGCACTGAATGGCTAATTGATCTGCAGGGGAATAGATTCAGGCAGTGGCTGCCTCAGACAGTAACATTCAGCCCCATGTCCTATTTGCTATGTGGATGTCATTAAGGTCAGCCGGAAGACGTGAAGGCATTAAGTTCATTTCTCCAGGAGAACTCTAATTTTTAAATATCCTTCACACCACAACTGGGTAGCCCAAGTGTTCCTTAAAATGGCAACAAAACATTTAATAGGACCAAAGTGCTGAGCAGTTTCAACTGGAGCAGAAGATTAGCTGCAGCCTTTCCGTTGCTGATTTATGTTCAATTTTATCACTGTCACATTTCATCTATGCCTAGTTATTACAAACTAATAGCCTCTTCACTCTGCTGGCGAAGTGTCTTTCTCTTTTGTAAGTTCCTAACTCCTTCTCATGCATTCAGTACACATCTTCCAGCTTTGTTTTAACTATGGAATTTAAGTGTCCAACTTGAAGTTCTCATTAACTCTTAATATGTTTTGTGCTGAAATAGTATATAAGTGCCCCTTTCAAACTGCCAAATCTATGTATAGTTCACTATATTGTTGCAGTGCCACCAGAGAATTGTATGACTGGTTCAATGTTCTGTGTTTTCCAGTCACCAGTTAGTAAGTTGTTAGCAGTAAAATAATGTTAATTTTATGCATTGGGAGATATTCAGATGGCAGGAGAATTTTATAGATGCTGTGCATGTTTGCTTGCCGTCTCTGATTCAATGATCCCCATCAGTCCATCTTTAATAAGGCTTCTGATCTTAGGGAGTTACTTTGTCTCTTTGAAGGTGGGCATCTCTGAAGTGCTCCCATGGTTTTAATAAGCATTTATTAATCATTTAATGCTGGTGGACTACTTCCTTTCTTATGCTTGATAATAATGCATTGGATAATACCCTGTTCGCAAAGATATTTGGCAGTAATTAGCATGTTGGAGCCACAGAGTATTTTAAGATAGAATATTGCTTTAAAATTGATGGGTTACAGATCTTAGTCTCAGATCTAATTTGCATAAAAAATTCAGAATCGGATCACATGTACTAAATGGTTTTTGTAAAGGACACCCCCAAGTGTCCTCCCCGCCCCATTCCCCTTCCCCACCATGGCTTAGTCTATCTCCTAAACGCTATGGAACATTCTTTTTGAAAACTTGCTGCACTAGAAATGTACTTTCTTGTCGAGACTTTGTATGCCAAGTTTCAATCCATAGTATGGTTTTATTTCCCCCCTTTTTATGTGCATGTTGTGAACAAGAAATAAGGCTTTGTAATAGAAGTGCTGGCAGAACTTTATTGCATCTCAAACAGCTCTGCTACTTGGAATGTAAATATTTGTAGAATCTTTACTGTGCAAGAAACTGCCTTGCAAAAAAGTGAGGAAAAAATGACTTTTATTAAGTAGGATAAGATAATTCACAAGGTATGCATGTTTCTTACTGCAGACATATTGACATTTTAAGAAATAGATTATATACGTTACAGCAATTCCATAGCACTCTCTTAGGTGCCTTTAGAACTCAGACTAAATTTTCTGTGTTCTAAAACAGAACAACTTTGTCCCATTTGTTTTTCTAAATCTCTTGATTTTTAATGCCTTTGAAATGTTAAAAGATGAGCTCTGTAATTCTAAAAGCAATTTGATTATATTTCTGATAAATAAGCCTGACAGTATACTATTTTTAATAGGAGAAAGAATTCTTGGGATCATTGCAGTACTTCAGAAAATCTTATTTTGGGAACTAGTGCGACTCAGTTCTCGTGTCCTTTTGATTCTAACTCTGGAATATTTCTTCAGTTGGCCCACTTCCCTCCACGTCCACTCACATCATCCTACTCCAGGTCACCATCTTCTCTCCTGGGACAACTGCACTGGCTTGCCTGCCTCCTTTCTTACTTCTTTCCCCAAATCATTCTCTGCACAGCAGTCAGGGCAGTATTTTTCTTTCTTTCTTTTTTTTTTTTAATTTAGTTAAATTTAGTACTCCTCTCCTTCAAGCACTTAGGTAGCTTTCTGCTGCATTCAGAACTATTCAGTATTACCTAGAGAGTGATGTAGGATTTAAACACTGCCTATCCCTCCAGCATCATCTCCTCCCATGCTTTTGGGAATAAGAACTTAGTAGGCTTTTTTTTAATGTCTGTGGTTTTGTTGACCTCCTTCCTACCTTAGGGCTTCTTCTGTTCCTTTGCCTGGTAGCTCCCCTTAGCCTTTACCCCCAAACACACAAAACATGCTTGTGTGTGTGCGTGCGTGCACGCACGCACACACAGAGGCACACACATTACAAATTCTGACTAGTGTTCATTGCTTCTTAGCTCACAGTTTAAATATCAGTTACTAAGAGAGGGCTCTCTTTCATATCCTTCCTCCTCTAAATTAGGGCACCTCTGTTACGCTCTTTCTGTTCATGTCCTCCTTAACTTTCTGATAATATTCCTCCTTATCATAACTTGGAACTATTTCCTTACCTGATTCCTTGTTGACTGTTCTGTAAGCCGTCTCGTAAGCAGTTACCACATCTGTTTTACTCGCTACTGCAAAGCAGCTCCTATCACAGTACCTGGCTCACAGTGGAGTTTGATCCACCCATGAGAATTGTGCTTTTGGGGTGCTGAGTTTGAAGCATGTGACGGGGCACCCCTGTGACCAAAGATTCTGTCAGGAATGTCCCTGTTCAACAGAAGTCTGCAGCTGGCTTTCAAAGGGTTCTTTCTGTGGCTTCGCCCACAGTCTCTTAGATCTCTAGAATATCTGCTACTTCAGACTTATTTTGTCAAAATGGAATTAATCATTTTTCTTCCCAGGCTGGTTCCAGTTTAGATGATCTCTTCTTTCTTTGATTCTCATTGTCTTCAAGGCAAGTGACACCAGTGGTCTTTAGCACCATCCTCTTCCTTTGTTCTGTAACCAGTCAACTGATTAAAAATACAAGAAGTTTTATTTGGGTTATTATGCACCAGCTTAGGGTTCAAGTGCTTTATTCCCTTTACACTTCTTACCTAAATGCAGCAGATTAAGAAATGACCCTCCTCCCCACACTCCCTTTCTTGCTCCAGTCTTTCCAACACATGGTGCTATATTAATCCATCTTGTCATTGGACACCCACTGCCGAGAGAAAAACTGCCACTGATGCAGCCTGTCTACGTGAGACTTCTTCCCCTCATTTCCCTCCATATAGAGTGTTCCAACTACAGGTGCCGTCTTTAACTTCCCTTACAATTCAGTGTAACACTTATGGCTTCACGGTCCCTGCACCCATGGGTTCCACCCCAAGCCCCTCATTCCTGTCTCAGCTCATGTCTACCCTCAATTCACTGTTACTTCTGCCAGGAAAGCTCTTTACTTTTAATCCTACCATTTGCCCAGTGATACCCATCCATCTGTTCCTCCAAGAAGTCTTTACTCTCCCTCCCAGACTAGATTTGAGCCCCATGCTGTCTGCTCTCACCTGTGTTTTAAAATGTTCTTCTTTAGAGGGAGAATGGATTAGAGTTTAATTAACACTGTACATTAGTTTAATATCTGCCTTTCCTGATAGTCTGTGGGTGGAGTGGAACACACTTATTAGGATTTTGGTAAATATTTGTGGAATGAAAGAAAGATAGTCAGATTCTACTCTAGTTATATTAGGGCATCTTTTTTTGGACTTAAAATTATTTTAGTGTATATTTAAAGAGTTTTATTTTATCTTGCACAGTTTCTGGGTGACAAGTCATTCATTGACAATAGATGAATATCTTGATATGGTCTGAATTTAGAAAATTCTCTGACAGACCTATGCCCTAGAAGAAGCATAAGCTAGGGACTTCCTTGCTGGTGCAGTGGTTAAGAATCCGTCTCCCAATGCAGGGGACACAGGTTCGAGCCCTGGTCCAGGAAGATCCCACATGCCGCAGAGCAACTAAGCCCATGCACCAGAACTACTGAGCCTGTGCTCTAGAGCCCATGAGCCACAACTACTAAGCCTGTGTGCCACAACTATTGAAGCCCACGCACCTAGAGCCTGTGCTCCGCAAAGAAGAGTAGCCCCCGCTCGCCTCAACTAGAGAAAGCCCACGCACAGCAAGGAAGACACAACACAACCAAAAATTAAAAAAAAAAAAGCATAAGCTAAAAGATTGCCAGTACGAAGGATTGGTCCTTGGTGTAATTGTTTTATTTTAGTGCGAGGGGGGTAATTTGGAATTCTCAAATTTCATTATTTTATTAGAGTAAAACATTGGCATAAGAAAGAAAGAACTAAATGACTGCATCACAACAAATCAAAAGCACTTCTTCCTAAACGGTAACTAATTACTTAAAAATGGAGGAAAGCCTTATGGGCATTAAACAATCTCACCAATCATCCGTCAAACAGAAAGCCCCTCTTACAGTGCTGAATATACTCTACTTTTCTTTCACTGCTTCCCAATTAATGATCTTTTTAGAAACATGAACTGTCCTGTTGAAATCATGGAAATTCCTTGGCCCTTACAGGACTTTCTGAGTTACCTGTGGGAGTGAGTCTTGGTAACCTGCATTTTAAAACTTTTTGTTTTGAAATAATTATACTCACAGGAAGTTGCAAAGATAGTACAGAGTGCTGTATATCCTTCACCCAGCTTCCCCTGATGGTCACATTGCCTATAGCTGTTGTATGATTCCGGAACCAGGAAATTGATCCTGGTGCATTACTCTTAACTAGACAACAGATCTTATTCTGGTGTCACAATGTTTTTAGCCTGATTGCAAGAATATGTGTATACCTCTATGCCGTTTTATCCCATATATAGATTCATGTATCTAGAATTTTAATTTAAAGAACAACTATCCTGAGAGCTACAGTTTCCATGTAGTCATACACTGATGTAATATTTTTGCAAGTATCTTTGAGGTTTCAAAAGTTCCACTTCCATAGACCTTTTTCCATGCAAATATTTGTCTTCTTAAATATCATGAAATTCTTTACCTTGGAGTTGCCTGTATGTAAAAGTTGCTATGGAAATGGAAATCTTGGCATTTTATAAACCAGGATGTGACATTTGGGTTGTTCTCTGGGGTCATCAGTTTGGGAATCTGTGTTGACTTTCCATACTACTTTTAAAGAGTTCTGCAGGTAAGAATGTTTGTTTATCAGTGTAATCAGACTTGGACAGTATTTTTATGCCACCAGGACAAAGACCCAGCTGAATACTTTCTTGTACTTTCTAACTGAATCAGAGTCCATTATTATTTCTTACATAGAAATAGTTGCTCTTTAAAATAACTTAACACATTGCAGTAGTCGGTAATGACCCTTTTCAGGCAATTAAAATCAACCCGAACAATGTAGCTAGTGATCTAATCTGATGGCTGCTACTCAGTTGGGCTGGCTGCTTCTGTGAATGTAAAGCAGCAGAAAGTTGCTGATTACCATTCCTTGTTACTAATTCTGATGAATATTCTGAAGGCTCTGGAATACAGATAAGGCACAGTTGTACCAAAGTCGGGTGCATGCAACAGTAGACAGTACCTCCCTTACCTCTATCCATCCCCTATACTTACAAAGGCATTTACATTTGTATATACTAGACAGTTTGTCATTTTTCTCAACTATTCTTAGTGACCCTTTACTAGGACTTTTTATTTTTGCCAAGTAAAACCAACTAAGAACTGGGTATATCTGTGCAATTTGGAAATTTGAGCCTTGTGTGTCAAAGATTTTCTCTCTCACTTTTTCATACCATTAAATGAAATGTTTCTCATATGCAATGGAAAGATATAATGTTTATATTTAGTACTAATTTACTGAACTGTTATGGTGAGCCCACCATGTAAAGAAGCCCAGACAAGCCTTCACTAATATTAAGCAGTAATTGCCCCTGTGGAGTTGGTTCTCTAGTATTTAGTAGAAATATGTTTTTAAAAATAACAAAAGGGTCTCAATATATGCGTTTTGTTATGTCATGAAACAAACCACATATTCTGTGAAGATGCTTATATGTGGAGGGCATATTTCCATATAATGCGAAATGCTAGACTTATAGGCATTATTTCTTTTTAATCTAGTAGGGTCTTAATTGTCTGTTGCTGTAAATGGTTTTGCATTACGACTTGCTTGGAAATATCTTTTGTCATTTTTCTAGAAATTTCTTATGGGGTTTTCCTCCTGAATCTTGATTTTTTTAAAAATTCTTACATCTGTTTATTAATAATCTGATTATTTCTTTGTCATTCTTCTCACCCACTTTGATCCTCCCCACACACAGATTACCCAAGACATAGATTAGAATATGGAATAGATTAATACCAAATCATAAATTCATAGGGTAAGAAATACATCCATTTTGTATGCTTTCAAGCCAAAGAGAATAAAATCAAATATGGGGAGGTGTTTGCACTTTTATATAGGATTAAATGCCCGTGTTATTTAAAGTTAGTTTCTTCTTCCTCCTCCTCTTTTTCATCTCTCTTCTCCTTCTCTTCTTTTCCTTAGTTTTCTTTCTTGCTTTAGGGTCATATTTTTGAATTGACTCTTCTGTACTGACCCCTAGTGGGGGTCAGTACAGAAGACAACTGTTTTCAGTTGTCTCTAATTGAAAATATTACATGTATTTGTTTGCAGGTGTTCCACCCCGAACACCCAGGGATGGGAAAGGCAAGTCTAAAATATATCAAGTTTGACCATCAGAGAAAAATAACCTTAGAAAAAGATAAAGCACACATCAGCCCTGTGGGAGACTGTTTGCAAAGATGGCTGCAATAATACTGTCCTTGGTACTCTGCACAGTGACGTGCTCTTTCTTTGCTTTAAGCAATGAACCTATTTCCCGTCCCTTTGAATCTGGGCTAGCCTATGGAATTTGAGCTATAAAATGTGGACAAAGTGAAGTGGCATGATTGTGAAGGCCGAGCCTCAGCCTCAAGACACTGAGATTCCATTGTTGCCCTCTTCCTGAGACCACCATGTAAAGAAGCCCAGACAAGCCTTTTTGACAGGAGAGGCCAGGTAAAGACAGTGTCAATAGCCAGAATTGGTAGTCAGTCATGTCAGTGATCAGTTAAGTCGTCAGAAGATTAAGATAACGTGAGTGACCCCAGGCAGAACTTGCAAACAAATTGCTCAGCTGAGCTCAGGTCAAATGCATAATCAGCAGCAAATAAATATGGTTAAGTGGTTCAATTCGGGGGTAATTTTTGCAGCAGTCACACATTCGAATTTAAAAAGCATATTTTTAAAAATGTAGCTAAATATTTTAAAAATGTGGGGTCTTATCTCTTTTTTGTTATTTTTATAAATGTTTTAGTTAGCTTTTCTTGGGTAACAAATGATCTGAAAATCTCAGGGACTTCTAACAACAGATTTTCCTCACCTGTATTACCTGTGAGCCGAGGCTTGATTCTGGGACAGCCTGGCTCCCTTCCATGCTGTGGACTGACTGTGCACCTGCCCTACGTGACTTTTCATCCTGGCGTCCAGGTTGAAGGCACAGCCATGTAGTGGATACTGTAGTGCTCCATCCAGGGCCACCAATTTAGGGCCAACATATCTACCCACGTCTGCTTGGAATATCAGCTGCCGATGGCCCACTGGTTCATCCGTCACCTGGGAATTTCCTTTTGTGCAGGGAACTGTCTCAAGCCAAGGCTGTGCCTTTTCTTGGGTGATGGCTCATGCCAGCGACTGGCTGATACAGGGGCAACAAAACCTGGTCCCCTGGTCTTAATTTAGGACAACTCTGGAGGGTCATCCCAGCCCCAAAAGCCCTTTAGGACCAACTGATGCCCCCATTGCAACTACTTTAAGTTTCACAGTCCCCTCTGCCTGTTCTTGCTTTGTTTATTACTTCCTTAAACCTGTTTTTTTCAAGAGCATTTCTGCATAAACCTTCTTTGTCTCAGATTTTGTTTCTAGTGAATCCAAGTTAAGAAAGGCCCTTATCTGGGACACATTCTCATGGCAGGGGGTGGAAACCCAAGAGGCTTAGCTGAACTGTGCAGTTGCTTAAAACTTTGGCTAGAACTGGTCATATATCAGGTTTTCTAACATTTCATTGGCCAGAAGTCACTGTAAGACCAGTAAAAAAGGTAAAGATAAGTGAATGTTTACAAAGAACAGTATAATCTACCATAGTCTACCTTATACACACAAAATATACTTTTAGTCACATGTACACAAATTATGCTCACTCCCTCCACAAGAACTATACCCAAAAGTCTTACCTAATCATGTCATCAGGCTGGAAGTCCAAGATTTTATTAAGGTCCCAGTATCTTATGAGACGGAACCAAACCAGTACTAGCACATTATAGTTTCTGCTGGGTCCTGGCATACGGCTCATACCTTGATATGCTACTGAAAAACTGCATGCCCAAGACAATGGGCAGAAACGTATCCTACATATAGGCCTGGGGGTGAAGAAGGAATATTTGTGAATAAGAATACAGTTTACCTATATGATTTAGCTACTGCCACAATGATTCTACATAAGAAAGCAACCGGAAAATTTCAGTAGCGTCAGAGAAGAGGCATTTATCTAGTTCTCACTACTGTGGATTGGCTGGGGTAGCTCTGCTGAGCTCAGCTGGGCTTGCTCATGTTTTTATGGGTGAGCTGAGAGTTGGCAGATCTTGACTGGGCTTGGCTGGGGTGCTTTGCTCAAGCTGCAGGTCTGGCTGGCTCAGGTATTTCCACATGCTATTTTGGGGTGCAAGCTAAAGGAAGCTCTGTGGTAGAAAGTATGCTTATGCCAATTGCATGGGTGCAAAAGGTAAGTGGAAACATATAAGGTCTGTTTTGATCTTGGCTTGCGACTAGCGTGCTATCACTTCTGTAGTATTCTGTGGGCCATCACAAGAAACATGGCCAAACTCAAATTCAAGGGAGGCGAATTCTCCTCTGCCCCTTAAGTGGGAGGAACTGTAAAGTCACATGGCCAAGGGCGTAGGCACAGGAAGGGGTGGAGAATTGGGGCCAGTAATGCAATCTGCCATACCACCAAATCTCATATCCATTAAGCATTGTAAATTCCCTCTAGATTTCAGTTGCTTTTCAGATAAGAAACAGGAAATGTAAATGTCACTTTATTGCCCATGAATGGATTATAACTCTCTAATTGCTGCCTAAGTGGAGGAGTCCTGTATAAGGCCCAGGAATACAGAGAGATATAAAATATAATGAAAGCTCTCAGGGAACGTACAGTTGAATGGCAAGAGCTGACATGTATTTAGAAACCTAGTGAACAGTATTATGAAATTGTGCCTCGTCATAATGCCTATGCTTCTTAATCCAGGCAAACTTCGTTTACCACTTAATAGTTTGTGCCCTTGGCTACATTAATTGACTCTGTGCAGTCTAGTTTCTTCATCTGTAAAGCTGGAATATTGGCTCCAGCTGTGTAGATTTGTTGTAATAAATGCAGGAGGTAAGGACCTTAGGAGATGCATGAGGCCCTTAGGAAAACTCAGTAGTTTTGCTACCTTTTGATGTTTGTGTTTGTATTAGTGTTGGTGTCCATATTATTCACTATTTGCATTTTATAGTATATATATGCGTAGAATAATGGAGATGTGGTTTATGCCAAACGACAAGAGAGTTGAAAAGAAAAGGAAACTGAGGTGACTATCAAGCAGAATAATCAGGGAAGGCTTCCTGTCAATCTAGGACTAGGCTGAATCCTCAATGCATGGAAGGCTGGAAGTCAAAGCACACGCTGTTTGGTTGGTACGAGCTGCCCTGGGCAAGTTCTTGAACCAGTGAGTCATTTCCTTGCTTGTTGTAGTTGAGAGCTTGTTAAGGGGCTACTTGGCAGGTTGTAAGTTGTAACAGTAGAAGATGTTGCTTTGGGCGTAGTGTCAGATATTAGCACGTGGAGGTAGATTGGAGGCGTGTCCTGTTGTCAATCTCAGATATTAGGAGACCAAGGAGGGGGTGGATCTAGGTAAACTCTCTCTGTAAATATCTTTCATGTTTTTGTCCAAAAATCCTTATAAAGCTTAGCATGTTGGAATCTGTGTTACTAGTGAGGCCAAAAAGATTCATAGAATGCTTTAGATCAAATAACAGGTTAATGACCTAACCAGAAATGGAATCCATATTGTCCCATGTCTGGAAGCAACGCATTTTTCACTCCAGAACAGCCTCCACGTTTTTTTTTTTTTTTTTTTTTTTTGGCCGTTCACGGGCCTCTCACTGTTGTGGCCTCTCCCATTGCGGAGCACAGGCTCCGGACGCGCAGGCTCTGTGACCATGGCTCACGGGCCTAGCCGCTCCACTGCATGTGGGATCTTCCCGGACCGGGGTACGAACCCGTGTCCCCTGCATCGGCAGGTGGACTCCCAACCACAGCACCTCCAGGGAAGCCCCAGCCTCGACTTTTGAGAAAAAAATTTATATGACTGTAAATGGGAGCTATTGACTTGTCTTCCATAGTGATTGTGAGTGAACTTTTCTACTCATCTCAGACCCCAAGGGACCCATTTGTCTCTCAATGTAAGATTTCATCTCTAGGACTAAAATTGAGTTTACTTTTCAGGACCTCTTTCAGCTTCCCATCCCAGCTTAAACCTGTCTCTTCCCTTCTTTGCAAGGCGGTCCGCCCTCTGCTCTTTTGGTCATGGAGTCTTTGATTGGCTCATTTTCCTTCTCCCTCATATGAATCATTTATTTTTTGCCTCTTTTTCTGTTCATTGTAAAGAGAGGAACACAGAATCTAACAAAAAGTTTCATCCACCACTGGTCCTTTCCTTTCCATTTTTCCGTATTAATATCTGGAATCCTCTTAATGGTTTTCTTTACTCCTGTCAAAATCATATGCATGTTTTAAAAAATTCAGTTTAACGACTCTCTTTTCTCTCTCTCTTTAGCTCAGTTAGCTTTATCTAAAGGTCTAAACCTATTTATGTTGTTTGCTTTATTACTGATTAGAAACTGTTGGTAATTATTTACCCCTCCCCAGGAGAGGATGATTTTTTTCCTGCCCCATCGTCGATGGCAGGCTTGGTCCCTTGACTTACTTTGGCCAATGGAATGTGAACACTTCACATTTAGTTACTTCCTGCAGGGGCTCTGGGAGCCAGTACATGGTTCTGTGTGTCCTCATCTGCTTCTGCCGCCATAGAAGCCCATGTTAAGATGGAGTTTCTGTGAGCCTGGAGCCTGAGTGACCGCCATGTGCAGAGCGCTCTGTTGACCTGCAGTAGACATCATATATGAGCATGAGATAAACTTCATTGTCACCATCTACAGAGAGTTTCAAGTTATTGGTTGGTACAGCATAACCTGCCTTATGCTGGTCAATATACAACATCTACTTGGATGTTTCAGAGCCCTTCAACCTCAATATGTGTAGAGCTGAACTCTTTAGCATCCTGGCCAGAGTTACTTTTCTACCAGTGTTCTCCACTGTCCCCACAAGAAAGCAACACCAGGATTGAATCACTTGCTCAACCCATAAACCTGGGATTTCCTGCTGACTTCTTCCCCTTTTTGAGCCCATATTGAATTAGCAACAAGTCTTGTCTTTCCTACATCCAAAATATCTGCTGAAACTGCCCAGTTCTCTCCACCTTTAAAGCCAACAGCTTCAATTAAACAACCATCATCATTTTTCCCAGTTATTACAAAAACATCCAGCCTGGTTTCTCCTGTCTCCAGTATCTATTCTTGACTATTTTGATTCTATTTCCACACCGCAGCAAGTGTTTTAAATATGCAACCCTGTTGAAATGCTTACCAAAACTTTAGTAACTTTCAGTTGACCTTAAGGTAAAGTCCAGGTTACTTGACCTGGCTCCTAAGGACTGTGTGATCTCTCCCCTTCCTGCCCTCACTGGCCTTACTCCGGGGAGCTCCTCCCTGTGCTTTCTGATGCTAGCGATGACGGACATCTTCCGTTTCTTGAGCAGGCCTTTGCGTATGCTGTGGCCACTGGCTGGAGTACGCTTCCCCACCCCCATTGCTTCTGCCCCATCCCCGCACATACATTCATACACACTTACCCAGCAGCCATTGCCTGGCTCACTCCTGTGCCTCCTTCAAGTTTCAAAGTAAACAGCACTTCCTGACCAGATGACAGTCTTTTGCTCTACCTTCTGTATCTCTCATTATTCTTCCTGAGTGTCTGTTTTCCAGACTGAGTAGTTTGAGGGAAAGGAATGTGTCTTTCTTGGCCCCTCCTGTCGTACCCCCCAATGCCTGGCAGAGAGTAGGCTCTCAAAAATCTCGAGCCAGTTAGATGAAATCCACAAATAACCTGCAAACCATTCATGAGCCTTCCCTGTTTGAATGCTTCTAACTCTTTGTATAGTTGAGATTTTTCAGCACCATTTAATGTGGAATAATTATGTACTAAGTGCTATGCTAACCACTTCATTTAATCTTTACAACAAATGAGCACCGTAGCTACCTTTCTGATGATGCTTATCATATTGCTTCAACACAGTTATTTCTAGATTTAGAAAAAAATCTCCACATCTATATTTTAACTCTTTGTTACGATAGCATTTGGTATACTGTATTATAATTGCCTTTATACCTCTCTATGCTATAAAATGTTCTACCTGCTGGTCACTTGTTCCCGGCATACAACCTGTATCTTCATAGGCATTCCATATTCATTTGATGAATTACTAATCATGCTTAAACTCACATTAAATTGTTGATATTACTGTGGTTAATTTTTTCTCTGTGGCTTACAACTAGAGATGCCTCACTGGAAGGAAATATTTGTTCATTGATTCTTTTGTAGAATTAATAGGAATTCCTTACAGTATTAAGGAAGGTAGTGTAACTATGGAAATGACCTGGCATTGAATTCAACTATAAATGTATCGGTTACTTTTTGCAGGGTGACAAACCATCCCCGAATTTAGTGGTTTAAAACATTCATTTTTATCATTCACAATTGTGTGAGCGGGTTAGGAATTCGAACAGGGCTCTTCAGGGATAGCACATCTCTAATCCATGCGGTGTTGGCTGGGGTGACTTGGCTGGGCCTGGGAAGTCTGAGATAACTTCACTCACAAGCTTGGTGCGTCAGCTGGGGTAACTGGAGTGACTGGGACCTGAGTGGGTTGCTGTTTCTCACCTGTCATCATTCAGTAACCTAGGCTTACTTTACTTTCCACGAGAGTGAAAGTGGAAGCCTCTTAAGCTCTAAGCTCAGGACTGGCGGAGCGTCCCCTCTACTGCATTCTGTTGAGTAAAGCATGACACAAGGCCAGTCCAGAATCAAGAGTAGGGGAAACACTTGATTGGAAGAAGCAGCGTGGTGCACAGCATTAAGAGGAATTGTTGACTGCCATGTTTACAGACAATCTGCCACTCTAAGGGAACTTTTTATCTTCTAAATTTTCTTCTAGAAGTTTCCAAGATACTCTTAATTGGTATGGGGAATAGAAAGTCTATTCTGTTAAATTCAATATCTTGTGATTTACTAAAAGTTAATATTTTTTTGTAAAACCTGAAGTCATTTCTAAAACTCCTAAAGGACTTATCCATTCTATTTCCCTCATTATTACCACATTTATTTTTAATATTGCCAGAAGTGTCTAATTTTTAATGATTAAGAACAATAAACAGAAATTAATCCTGATGAGTGAATTAGAATGAAAAGTGTCACCTGCAAAGATGGCTTTGAACATTGTAAGCTTGTTTTAAGTATGTTGTGATGATACTTGTTTGGTTTTAAAATTTACATATGCAAAGTACAAATCCCTGAAAAAGAAACTTCCAAGTCCACAGTAATGCAAGTTTGCAAGAAGTTTTCTTCTTCTATGAGTGCTGCTCTAACTTTATCTGTTTTTAAAAATAAAAGTGCTGATCAATGTCATGAATAATTAAGTGAAAGGAGTTGTGGGATTTGGGGCTGTTTTCTTTTTAGTAATTGTAAATTCCATTTCACAAAGCCACAGCTCAGTGGCTAGGATGAAAAAAGTCTGGGTTTTCCTTATTCATTAAAAAAAATCTCCCCGATAAAATGGAGTTCTAGAAAGATTTTTGCTTAGAGTATAGAGATTTTTCACATACGATATTAAATCATGTGAAGAGGTTTATATGTCTAATGAAATCATTCTTCCAAAGATAATGATAAAGTTTCTCTCTGAAATGGTTAGAGAGGGTGGTTTTCTGGTACAGGACCAAACCTTGTATAAGTCTGATTGATAGAAGCTTGTATACAAGCAATCTGCATTGATAGATTCCTGTGTTGGACCTCTGAACTGATGAGATGGTGAATGGAGGCCTCTTACCCTTTTCATTACTTTGTCGCCTTAGAGTTCTATGTAAATGGAATGGATGGTGTATTTAAATTGACTGTTCTCCTGCCAGTGTACCCAGGGGTACGGGAGGGACCTCACTTCCAGGGCAACATTGGTCATGCTTCCCTTGAAGGGAAAAGGATTAATTCTGGGTCCGTTAGGCACATGTTGATGCCATGTTGGAGACATTGGAACTCTGCCTCAAAAACAGTAATACCTCCTGGTGACAGAATTATACCCTTTCCAACTGGAAAGACCCTTGGTGCTCAAGTCCATTGCCTTTTTAATTTTGCATTCATTGATTTGCCCAGGGAATGGGAGCCATTGATTTCAGTGCTGGTGATACATTGTGGGGTTTTTTGTTTTTGTTTTTGTTTTCCATACGTTGTTTAAAAATTTTCTGAAATAGGAGATGCTATTTGGAATATGTAACTAGAGTACTGTGATTTTAATTTAAGTGCAAACACTGATGGACTTGCCCACTGCAAACAACCCTGTAGCCTAGCACACCCACATGGAGTGCAGTAGGATATTTCCAACAAACTGGACGCTTACAGTCTATTGAGAGGCTTCCTATGCTAATTGGCGCACCCTCATCTCTCACTGGGCATGTAGCAAGGAGAATAAAATCTTCCCCTTGGAGTTTCATCTCTTCTCTTCCATGTTCCCTTGGTCTTTTCTCTCTCTGTCTTACAAAGTGCCGTGTCTCCTTCTCCTCTAGAGAGTGAATTGTCAGTCACTCTGTTCACGTTACTCCACTATACTGTGGCTTGGTGGTGGAAGGGGGTCAGGAGAAGATATATATGTATATATATATATTTGATAATTTTATAACAATTTTTAAGTCAGTGACACAGCTTACTCTCTAGGGCTTCCTCTTAGCAGATGCTCAAATAACAGAGGCTGCAGCTAATATTGATCCTGTTCTCAAAACAATACCAACCAGTGAACAGGAACAAAGCCCTGTATATATTTATTTTAAAAAGAAAAAAATCAAAATGTGTGTATGTGTATGTATATACACACACATATATGTGGCCTTTAAAGTTAAACTGAGCTTGTTTTCTCATCTATAAAATCAACTTTTCAACATTAAAAGTAATACATTTTCCAGCACAGAGATACTCAGTCATTGGTACTTGTAATTACTCTGCTAAAATAGCAATCGTATTTTCTTAGCGTTAATGAGAATATTTTCTCTTCCTGTGAGCACATAGACTTTATAACACCTTTAGGAATTCTGGACTAGTATGTTATATTTTTGGAAGTTTAAAGTCACATGTAGTAATCTTCTCTCAACCTTACAAGTCTCTCCATTGTTCTTTGATGTTCAGTAACAAATCACCTTTGCACCAGAAGTTGTTAAAAAAAGAAGAGAAAATGGAGTTTCTATTCTTTCAACCACTTACATGCATTGAAATTTGAGAGAGAGAGAGATGATTCAGTAGGATCTGAGGAGAAGGTATCACAACGCTAATGTATTATGTATGTCAAACCACATAAAAGTCATTAATTAGCCACAATGCATTTTAGACTCTGTGTCATAAATTGTTCTCCAGTGAAAACAGATTTGCCAAGCTATAAAACTCTCAGTTAATTTTCCAGTCAGAATTTGTGCAACATCTTCTAAAAACAAAATTCAACATCTAATAATAAATGTTAGACTTGAGTCAGTTTGCATATTCATTTACATTTTAGGAAGCTAAGGTTATTTCAAAGCTATATTTGTACCTAAAACCTACTAGCCACTCAGTGGCTGCTAGTTTTATGAAGTGATTAAAGGTAACGATTGTTGACTTAGTAAATTGTGCATATTTTGTTCTGTAACCTTACTAGAAAAGGAGATTTCCTAGAGAGAATGTATGATCAGTGAGACGTATAGACCCAGAGATTTGTTTAAGCTTTTTAAAAGATAAGTTTATTAAGAACACTAGAGGTGAATCTTCAGTTAGGTGTGACCCACAATCATTTGCTGTGAAGAAAATTCCTATTAAGAATCTGTGCTTTGGGCTTCCCTGGTGGCGCAGTGCTTAAGAATGCGCCTGCCAAAGCAGGAGACAGGGGTTCGGAGCCCTGGTCTGGGAAGATCCCTTGTGCCGCGGAGCAACTGAGCCCATGAGCCACAACTACTGAGCCCTCGTGCCACAACTGCTGAAGCCTGTGTGCCTAGAGCCCATGCTGTGCAATAAGAGAAGCCAGCATACCGTAACGAAGAGTAGCCCCCGCTCACTGCAACTAGAGAAAGCCTGCACACAGGAACAAAGACCCAACGCTGCCAAAAATAAATTAAAATTTATTTAAAAAAAAAAAAAGAATCTGTGCTTTTACCCTCATTTTTGTTCAGGGAAACAGTGATCCAGAATGTCAGCCTCATAGCCAAGGCCCGTGGGGCAGCCACATCCTGACGTCTGAGGGCTGAGAGAAAATGTGTGTTACTTTCTTTAAGAATTACTAGATATAATTTGTATGTGTTTCATTTTGTTTTTCTTTTTTGCCAAGTGATGCATTTTGGAGTAGATGTATTTTTCAACCAGTTCTCAGTTCTAGGTTAAAATGAATCCACAAATCTTTTCATGTTTCATGTGGAAATCAGTAATCATTGACAGGAGGTTTCTTCCTATTGCCCTCCTGTACACTGCTGAGCTTCTAGAACATGCGCCCTACACCTGCCCCACTTGATTTCTTGTCCTCTCCTGGTTTGTATGGCTTTCCTGTCTGCCTTCTGATCTCACCCCTATACAAGTGGCATTTCTGCAGTCACAGGCAGCTTCTTAGGTCAAGATCAGTGGTTCTGTGTCAGTCCTTGTTTCCAGGCTCTCAATGCTATTTGCTGCCTATCTTTGCCATCACTTTACCTCTTTTGACTTTCATACCACTGAACTTTTGGTGTTCTTTTATTTGTCTGCTGTCGGGCTGATTTTTATCCTTCATTCCCTTGCTCATTGTAGATGTTATCTGAGCTTCAGTCCTTGACTGTCTTTTCTTTTTTCCCCATCTTTCTTCCATTAGAGAGTCCTTCCATCCTCTCTATAACTCTGTTATTCCTGCGTCCTGATTATGTATTGTCAGTCCCAGTTTGCCAACTGCTGTCCACCATTTCGATTTGAATGTCTTAGTGTTGATTTAAACTTGAGTGTGTCTGAAATTGAACTCATCTTTCTCCTCGGATATGGCTTCTTGACTCACACTGCCCAATTTCTGACTCTGGACCATCAAGTCTTCCCTATCAGGGGAGCCAGAAACCTTGGAGTTCCCACTGATTCTTTCCTTACCTCCCTAACCATGCACTTATCATGCTGGAATCTTCTTTATGTTGTTCCTCAGATCCATCTCCCCCCCTCCATTCCCCTGGTTTAGGCTTTTATTGTCACATTACCATGGGTACATCTGCAGTCTCCAGGTTTCTCCTCTCCTCCTGTCACTCTTTATGGTACCATATTGGTTACCTTTGGACACAGCTGTGTTCACACAGCTTTCTCACTGCATGAGTGTAATACCTTCCTGCTGCTTGTAGGGAAAAAAAAGCTATTAACCTGGCATTCAAGGCTTCCTACATTTTGACAACAGTATTATTCTTTCAATTGCTCTCCTCGGAGTCAGTCGTTCTCCAACATCATGCACGTGAACTAATACGTAGTAACATCCCCTTTATATACTGACATGACATTTATAGTTAATACAACAAAATTATCCACATGATTTCAAAAGGGCCAACGTAAGACCTTGTGCGTAATAAAAGGAGAAATACAAGGAAACTGATTCATAATGTAATCTGTTGTTTTTGTTTTAATCTTTTAATGCTCAGTTATGCCCACCCCAGAAGATAAGATGAGGTTGTCTGTCCTTGCATATACTTACAATAAAGCTTGGATTGAAGAGACATTTAGACAGTAGTCAGCTGAACATCAGAGACAGTTTTCTTGATATTTGACATTGAACATGATAGCCAAGCAGGTATATGTGAATATATTCATAAAATCGCTGTGAATGTGGTGGCTGCAGCTGCAGACCAGTTACCTGTGAGTCAGGTTGTTGATCGGGTTCCCATTATGAGTTTTGCCACTGGTGATGTGATTTTCTGACATGATGGACAACTCTTGGTATCATCGGAACATTCATTGCAAATTCGGTCTTCCTTTGATTCACACAGGAGTTGCATCCTTATATATTAAGACCATGCAAATAGTTCTTTGTAAGCTCAAGTAATGATAGATAGGATTTTTTCTTACATAACCTTTCCATTTGAAAGCCCTACGGGAATTGCATTGCAGGACATCCAGCCTCCATGGCCTCTGCTTTCTTAAGACCCTGGTATTCCCCAGTGAGCAAACTAGAATGCCCCCAGATGTTTTCCAAAGTATCTACACAGTAGGGTAGGGGACGGCGCCTTGAGCACTGCATAGGCATCCCTGCCTCTGTGCTGTACACTCACCTTTACCTGTGTGTGCCCTTCTTCTCCTGGGGAAAGTCTGCCCTCATCTGGCTGCTTCTCAAAATCCAGTCTATGCCTAAGGCTCACACTCTGATCTCCCATCTGCTTAAACGTGCCCTGTGGTAATTTAGCATCTGTATTATAATTGTATGCTTATTTTTTGTATATCAATACTGCCTCTTGTGTAGTAGAAGGTGTACTTTTGGTTGCAAATATCAGATATGCAACTCAAACTGGCTCATGCCTCTACCCTCCACTCCCTCTAAGTGCATTGGCTCTCCTTACTGAAAAATCCAGGACAGATTCACTGGGCAGAATGAGACCAGGAGTTTGTCCATGGTTAGTGGCTAGTTCTGTCTGTATCTCCCTCTTTTCTTTTTTGCTCATGTATCAGTCGGGCAGGCTAAGTCCTCAAATTCACTCTAGCTTCATGCAATTACAGCTTATTTCTTGCTTGTGCTACATGGATAACCTAAATGGCAGGTGGAATATGCTCATTGTAGTTACTCAGGGACCCAGGTTGACAGAAACACAATTCTGACATGTGCCTCTCTTCTCGCAACCATGTAGAAAATGGAACATGGCAAAATGTGTAATTGTCTCCAAGCTTCTGCCCGCGGCGGGTACAAGTCACTTCTGCTCACATCTCAGTGACCAAAAACAGTCAAATGGCCGTGTCCATATTCAAAGGGGGTTGCAGTCCTATCCTGTGCCTGAACTGAAAGGAAAAAAGATGACATTTGTGGACAGATAAGCCCTGATGTTGAACACACTTGGGTTTCCTTTGTGTTGTCATTATCTGCCTGCGCTGTCTCTGCATCCACACCCCCTCTCCCATGCTTTACCTGACTCCACTATTATTTTTTTTAATGCTTTTTTATTCCTCCATGGAAAAATAGGTCATTTTCTTACTAATAGAGACCAAGTTCTGAAATTGATTTTTGGGGGCCAGGTCTGGGCCATATGTGTATCCTAGAATCTGAGAGAGAACGAGAGAAGTGGGAAATGCCCCACCTGAATTATAAGTGGGGAGAGTAGCTGGGAGGGGGCAGCTCATTATGGTAAATTCAACACAGAAGAGATGGGAGGCAAAGGCAAGGAAACTCCATGGACACTCCTATGTTCCCTATTAGATTAAACATTACATGAGCAAAGAGTGTTTAAGATAGTACATTCCTTGAGTTGTTGGCTTTATTTATTCATTCATTCATAATACAATTATTATTATTAGGTAACCTGTATTACAATATTCATTACAGTATGTTTCAGATACTTTTTAAGTGACTTATGTCTATGAATTCATTGAATCCCACAAACACCGCATGAACTAGATACTATTGTTAACCCATTATACCAGATGGGAAAGAAGAGGCTCAGAGAGGTGAAGTAGCTCAACCAGTTTCTCAGGACTACACAGTTCTGTACTGGGGATTTGGACCCAGCAAGTCCAGCTCTGTGCTCCACCACTATAGTTATTTACCGAGCAGTCACTTGATATGTTTATTAATACATTTTGCCTCAGACTACACAGTATATCTGTCATCATTAATGCAGGTTGGAAGACAGAGAAGGGCTGTTAATTCCACAAGATCAACGGGAGTGTTTCTGACAGTCAATGCAAGTAAGAAAGTTAATGGGGTATATATGTTTTTTAGCATTCTTCCTCCAGTCTCCCACTTTATTAATGATCTTTGTATGTTTTCTTTATGAAATATCCATTACATGTTTGGTTGAAAACCTCTACCACTATAGAGGAACAAATATTTTGATAAGTGGGTTTCTCAGATCTGGAATCTCTATAGAGAAATCATTGCCCGAGGCTACATGCCCTACTTTGTTTGCTGTCTTGTCCTGTGCCAGCCAAGATAAGGATATTTTGCTTTTCTTTGTAGTTTGAAGACATCTAGCAGCTTGTCACAACTTCCGAAGTCTTTGAGGAAACGAAGTCTGAATACCAAGACAGTAATTTTACCATTATCCCAGTGGTTTGGTATTCTACTTGATACATTGTAATTTTAACAAGGAAGTTACAAGAAAAGAATTTCATGCTGTGCCTCTGTAGAAAGGTGAAATAAAATAGAATGCAATTCCCATTTGTTCTCCTGTAGCTCATTTTGACAGCTAAGAAAACTCTTAAATGGGCACAAATAGATCCCCTTTTAATCTGTATTTATCCGATGTTAAAATAACATTTTTAGTTTTGTTTATTTCAAACAGTACAATCATTAGATTTTGTTAAGACAGCCATTTAGTATTTCAGGATGATAGATATAAAAGTTTTTGAAAGTTAAGAGTTTTAATTTTACACTGTGCTTTAAAATGTGCATATACTTAATATTTAATGATCAAATCAGCATGTAATGTTTTCTTATGTCCTACAAAAAGCCAATATTTTTCCATAAGAGCTTTCAGTTCCATTGCAAATACAACATTTAATTCAGTTTATAAATTCATCCTTTATAAAGGATGGTCAGTTATTTGTAGTGTTCTGCTTGTCTAAAATCTGATTTCAAAATAAGAAGTCTAATGCAATTTAAGCCCACAGATGTCAGTAAATGATTAATTCTGTAGTTTGCAAGGACTCGATTCCCACAGTTCTTTTGCAGAAAATCCATAGAGTTTAGACTTATATACCATTTTTCTTTAACATTGAAGGTAATGTGAATTAGATACTCCAACTTCTGTTTCAATCATATATAAAAGCAGTCCAGGATTTACAACTTTTAATTTGATTCTCCCCATCTCTCTCTAGCTTGGATTCATTTGCACAGGTCCTCACTGTGACTTGTGAATACTGACCCATCAGAATCCTTTAGTGTAATGACTCTCCATACATGTAAAAATCTCAGCTTCAATATTTTATTAACGCAAGATATGCCACTTAGTACCCTTTCAAAGGAATTTTAAAATGGGGAAACACTCCTCGTATGAGTTATTCAACTGGTTGGATTAAAAAAGCGCAAAGCAGAAGGACCCTTTTTCTTCCCTCTGGACTTTGGATTCTGTATAAAGATGTGATGCCCAATCAAGAACAGCCATCTTACAGTCAAGAGGGTATTAGCCGATTTACTGAGGCTGTCAGGATGGAAAGATGGAAGCAACCAGAGTTCTTAATGATAAGGTTGAAATCCCGGCTCCACCCGTTATCCGTTTGTCATCTTTCAGCTTGGTGCTTATCTAAGTCTCAGTTTCCTCAACTGTCAAATAGGAGTGATAACAGTGTTTATTTAATGGGCATGCTGTAAGGATCATATGCAATAATACACGTAGAGCACCTTATACGTGCAATGCTGCAGTTTATACCTTCTGAGAAACAAGATTATATAATGACATGTTATTTTCCTATATATTGTCTCATTTGGACATCAACGACTATATAAGGTGTCACATTCTACTGTAAAAAAAAATACAAAATTTATGTATTACATAGAGTAATCATATATTACCATTATATTACATATAATTGTCCATCCTGGAGACACGTTTGATGAAGGTTTTAACAATATAATCATTGATATTAGCTTTGCTGTGATTACGATGATTATGATTAGATTACCGTCAGTATGTGGCTCACCTATATTGTCATGTTGTCAGAGTGGTTATGCAGGTAAGAAGTAAGGACTGTTAGCCTAATTTTTTTCAGGTGAAAAAGCTGAGGCTTTGAAAGGATAAGTACCTTGGTAAAAAAGTCATAGAGATTTTGGGATAAGAACCAGGGGCAGGAGCCAGGACTGGAAGTTAGGACTGTCTGTCTGCAAAACCTGCGCTTAGAACCACAGTAGTTGTCTCTTATTGGACTCGAAATAAAGGATAAACGCGAAAAGCAAGCAGTAAAAGTATACATAGCAATTCTGTGCTTCAAATGTGTAATCTTCCTTAACAGATTTTTTTTCATTTTAAAATGTTGAAGTATAATTAGTATCCAACTAAATGCACAGATCTTATATGTTCAGTTTGATGCATTTTGACAGTTGCTTTTGACTACCCAAGTAGTCACAAATTGACAACCACAGCAAGATATAGAACACTTTTCATTCCCCCAGAAATTTCCCTCGCGGCCCTTTCCAGTCAGTCCCAGCCCCCTGGCCCCCCAGGCAGCCACTGCTAATCCCTATCACGATAGAATTTTACTTGTTTTCAGGCTTTATATAACTGGAAACATAATGTATATATTCTTCATAGCAGTGGTCCCCAGCCTTTTCGGCACCAGGGACCGGTTTCGTGGAAGACAATTTTTCCACAGACTGGGGTGGGTGGGTGGGTGGGTGGGGTGGTTTCGGGATGACTCAAGCGCATTACATTTAATGTGCACTTTATTATTATTACATTGTAATATATAATAATGATACAACTCACCATAATACAGAATCAGTGGGAGCCCTGACCTTGTTTTCACTCACCACTCACTGATAGGTTTTTTTTTTGGTGGGGGGTACGCGGGCCTCTCACTGTTGGGGCCTCTCCCGTTGCGGAGCACAGGCTCCAGAAGCGCAGGCTCAGCAGCCATGGCTCATGGGCCCAGCCGCTCTGCGGCATGTGGGATCTTCCCGGACCGGGGCACGAACCCACGTCCCCGGCACCGGCAGGCGGATTCTCAACCACTGCGCCACCAGAGAAGCCCACTGATAGGGTTTCGATATGAGTCTGCAAGCAATTGATTTCTTACGGTCTCAGTGCAGTCAAACCTCTCTGCTAATGGTAATCTGCATTTGCAGCCGCTCCCCAGTGCTAGCATCACTGCCTCAGCTCCACCTCAGATCATCAGGTAGGTTCTCATAAGGGGCGCGCAACCTAGACCCCTCACACGCGCAGTTTGCAGTAGGGTTCGCTCTCCTATGAGAATCTAATGCCTATGCTGATCTGACAGGAGGCAGAGGTAATGCGAACGATGGGGAGCGGCTGTAAATACAGAATGGGGAGTTAGTGTTTAATGGGTAAGAGTTTCAGATTTACAAGATGAAAAGAATCTAGGGGATGGATGATAGTGATGGTTGCACAACAGTGTGACTATTTAATACCACTGAACTATACACCTGAAAATGGTTAAGATGGTAAATTTCATGTGTGTGTATTTTAACGTAATAATTAAAAATGAAAAAAAAAATACAGATAAAGCTTCACTCACTTGCCTGCCACTCACCTACTGCTGTGCGGCCCCGTTTCTAACAGGCCACAGGCTGGTAGTGGTCCGTGGCCCAGGGGTTGGGGACCCCTGCGGTATAGTCTGGCTATTTTGCTCAACATCATGTTTTTCAGATGTATTTAGGTGGTGTTGAGTCTTATCATTTTTTTTTTTAATTACTAAGAAGTATTCTTTTACTACAGGGGTATACCACAAACTATTTATTCACTGGTCTCCTCATGGACATTTGGTTTGCTTTCCACTCTTGGGCTGTCATTATTCTAATTGTGTTTCTTAGATTCTGTATTGGTCTATTTGGTATCTGTTAATTACAGGGCCAAACTACTGGCCAAAGTTGTTTATAACTCCCCTGTGATTCAGAGTCCATACTCTGAACCACCTCCTTTATCTACTCTCACACACCAAGCCAGGATTTCCACTGCCCTAGATGAATCCAGAACCAGGTGCCAGACAACTGGGGACAGTCCCTATGCCCCAGAGCCCTCGGTAATTTTTCACACCAGCCAATCCTAAGCTGTTTATGCAGCCCTGCCTTGTCCTTCCCCCAGTAAAGGCTAAGGCTTATGCCTTCCACTCCCTCCTGCTTCTGCTGCTTCTCCAAAACTGGTGTTTTCCCATGTGGTCCTTTGTGGTCTGGCATGCCCCCTTCTCTTGGGAAATGTAAGCAGTGAATCTTCTTTCAGTGGCATTTTCCTCTCTGTGTCTTCTCTCAGTCACCTCCATAATTTAAAATCCCACAGGTAGAAATGACACAGTTATAAATATGGATTATAGAAACATGTGTGTACTGTTCATTTTGTGGGCATGCTTTCATTTCTCTGGGTTAAATACCTAAGTGTAGAGCTTCTTTGTCATAGGGTCATACATGCGTGTGCGCACACACACACACACACATACACACACACTTAGCAGTTATCTAAAGTGGTTGTACCATTTTACATTCCTATCAGCAGTGTTTGGAGGTTCCTATTACATTTCTTGTCTGGGGATATCTCTGCCAACATTTGTCAGTCTTTTTTATTTTAGCCATTCTAGTAAATGGGAAAGTGTATAGTACTCTGGTTTTAATTTGCATGACTAATGTTTGTTAAGCATCTTTTCATATGCTAATTTATCATTTATACATCTTCTTCTGGGAAGTGTTTATTCAAGTGTATTGCCCAATTTTATAGGGCTTTTTATATTTTCATTTTTTTTTTTTTTGTACGCGGGCCTCTCACTGTTGTGGCCTCTCCCATTGCGGAGCACAGGCTCCGGATGCGCAGGCTCAGCGGCCATGGCTCACGGGCCCAGCTGCTCTGCGGCATGTGGGATCTTCCCGGACTGGGGCATGAACCCGTGTCCCCTGCATCGGCAGGTGGACTCTCAACCACTGCACCACCAGGGAAGCCCTATATTTTCATTTCTTACTTACATATTCAGCATATAAGTGTACTGTTAATATTTTTCGTAAACTGGCTTGTGTGTTAATTTTTTAAATGATATTATTGTTTATGATGAGATATTTTTAATTTTGAAAGAATCCAACTTATCATTTTTTGAAGTTACCAGTGTTTTTGTGTGTCCTGCCCATGGTCACAAAAGTATTCTCACATATGATCTTGAAGCTTTCTGGTTTGCTGTTTGACATTTAGATCTATGAGTCATGTCAAGTAAGTGTTTGTTGGTGGAGTGACAAAGGTATTGAGGATTTTTAATATATAGTTATCCATTTTTGCAATAACATTTATTAAAAACACTTTCCCCCCATGAACTGCCTTGGTGCCTTGTAAAAACAAAAAACCCCAAAACATTGACGTAGTATTTGGGGTCTATTTCTGAACTCTGTCTTCTCTTCCAGTGATCTCTTTGTCTATCTATGCAAACTCAACACTGTCTTAATTGTTGTAGGTTGAAATCAATTAGTGTCTTTTAAATTTGCTCTTCTTTCAGATTTGTTTGACTCTTCTAGATCCTTTGCAGTTGCATGTAAATTTTAGATTAATCTTATCTGTTTCTTCAAAAGGGCCTGTTGGGATTTGGGAAGGAATTGCATTGAATCTATAAGGCAGTTTAGAATGAATGGACTTCATAACAATATTTAATCTTTAAATCAATGAGCATTGCATAGCTTTTTATTTAGGTCATCATTAACTCACCAATATTTGTGGTTTCCAGTGTAGAAACATTGCACATACTTGTTTGATTTCTTCCTGGGTATTTGATGGTTTTACATGCTATTAGAAGTATAATTTTAAGATTTCATTTTCCAATTTGTCATTGTTGTATTTAGAAATATGATTGATTTTAGTGTATCGACCTTGTATTCTGCAACATTTTAATCCAAGTAGTTGTGTGTTTGTGTGTGTGTGTGTGTGTGCGTTTTTTGTAGATTTTATGGTGTTTTCTAAAACACAGTTATATTGGCTGTTAATAATGAACTTTATGCATATATTTTTCCATCTGAATGCCATTTATTTTCTATTTTCTTTGCTTGCTTTATTACACTGTCTAGGATCTCCAGTACAATGGTGAATACAATTGGTAACAGACAACATACTTACCTTCTCCCTGATGATACTGGGAACAGGTTTAATTTTTACCATTAAGAAAAATGTTAGGTATAGGGTTTTTGTGGATACTCCTTAGTGTATTGAGGTTCCTTTGTATTCCTGCTTTGTTGAAAGTTTTATCATGAAGGTCATGACTTTGGTCATAGGCATTTTCTTCATCTGTTGAAAATGATTATGTTTCTTTCTCTTTTATTAACATGGCAATATTACACTGATTGGTATTTTGAATGTTAAACCAATCTTATATTTTGGGGTAAACCACATTTTTTTCATGATGTATTTATTACTTGTTTTATATATTTGTGTGTTTAACTTGCTAATACTTTTAAGGATTTTTGCATTTTTTAGGATTTTAAGGGATTTTTTTTCATGAGAAAATATTGGTCTATAACTTCTTGTAATATGTTAGATATTTTTAGTATTATGATAATGCTGCCTCTTAAAGAGTTAGGGAGTATTCCTCCTTCCTCTATATTCTGAAACAGTTTGTGTAAAATAATTATTATTTTCTTGATGTTAGACTTCACCAATGTAGTTATCTGGCCTGAAGCTTACCTTATGAGAAGGTTTTGATTTCAGGTTCAGTTTCTTTAATAGATACGGGGTAACTTTGTTTTTCTACTTCACCTTGCATCAGCTGTGGTATTTTTTGTTTTCGAAGCAATGTGTCCTTTTTATCAAATTCCATGAATTTATGGCATAAAGTCGTTTGCAGTATCTTCCTTTGTTATCATTGTAATATTTGCAGGATCTGTTGTGATGCTGTAATTTTTTATTTTCTCTTTTCTTTCCTGTGTAGAATTGCTAGTGATTTATCAATTTTATTAATGTATTCAAAGAAACAATATTTTACTTTGTTGATTTTCCCTGTTGTTTGTTCTTTAAAATTTCATTTATTTATGCTCTTTTTAAAATATTTTCTTTGTTACATTTATTCTGAACTTCAGTTGCTCCTCTATTTTTGCTTCTCAAGTAGGATCTCAGATGATTAATTTAAACCTTTCTTCTTCACTATTAAGGCTTAAAACTGTAAACTTATAAGAGCTGCATTTTCTGCAACGCACAATTTTGATAGGTTGGTTTTCATTTCAAAATATTTTCTGTTTTTATTTCATTTCTTCTTTGATTTATGGTTTATTTAAAAGTATATTGTTTTTTTCCTAATATTTGTGGATTTGTCAATGTGTTCTTTTTAGTTCTAATTTAATACTTTTATTGTCAGAGAAGATACTATTTATTATTTCAGTTCTTTGATGTTTTCAAAACTTATTTTATAGAGCAACATGTGGTCTATCTCCGTAAATGTTCCAGGTGCTCTTGAAAAGAATGCATTTTATGTTGTTATGTTAGTGATATATACATTCTGGTTAGGTACAATGGGCTGATTCTATTTTTCAGATTTTCTCTGTCTCTACTGAATTTTTCTGTGGGGGGTGGGCAGGATCTACCTGTTCTATTAATATTTATAACTGAAAAAGTGCATTTAAAATCTTCAACTATTATTGTAGATTTTTCTTTTTCTGATTTGTCAGTTTGTGCTTTTTTGTATTTTGAAGCTCTGTTGTTAGGTGCTTACACATTTAGGATTGTTATCTCTTCCTAATGATATGATCCTTTTATCATTATGGAATGCCCTTTTTAGTTTTAGTAATATTCTTTGGCTTAAAGTCTACTTTGTCTACTGTATAAAATAAACCTAAATCTAGGTTTATAACACTAGCTTTCTGATATTTAAAGTTTGCATGATAATTTTTTTTTTACCTATTTACTTTTAATCTGTTACCTCTATTTAAAGTATATTTCTTTAAAAAGCATATGGTTGCCTTTATTTTTTTATTTAGTCTGATAGTCTGTGCCTTTTAATTGCAGAAAGTAGTCTGTTTACATTTAACTCAGTTGTTGTTTAGGTAAGAGTGTCACATATTGGCATACATGAATTCACACGACTCCTGTTGAGGAAGGGGATGAATTCACCATTTTAATTTTTAAAAATTTATTTACTTATTTAATTCTTTAACTTTGTTGAGGTATAATCCACAAACATGGAATTTTTAAATTAAAGCTAGGCAAATCTTTTAAAACTAGGTAAACTTTTGCAGCTAGTGATTAAAACCTTGTAATTTTTGTCCCCTTCCCTAAGGCCTTTCCAGAACACATAGAAAATATAATAAGTCATGGGGTCCTTTATGTCACTTTAACCTTTCTGGAACATGCCACTGTAGCCAGCTGTGAATTTTTAATGATTCCTGATTTCTTGATGCAATACTCTCAGGTTAATGAATGTGATTGTAAATGAATTTGTAGCATGGGCTTGTAGAGAACAGATGTCCATATTCCACTGTATGGAGGAACACTCCTGTCATTTAACTCTAGATGACCTGTCAGTATTTCACAGAACAGGATTTCATTAATTCACTACTGGAAGTGTTGCATTGCATGAGAATCTCCTTAAGTTGTGTGTTACTTGTAATTTTTTACATGAATTTCCAACAATGGAGAAACCTTTGACTGTGGCATCTGGTAGTATAATACTGGACTTTATTTTATTTATGCACTCTTTCCTATAGTGTATTTATAGCTTCAACTTTTTCTTTTATATTTTATAACCAGAGTCTGGTTACAGGGCTGTTTAATAGTCTATCTCTATTGATAACTTGCTTAACAAAAATGAGAAATTTCAGTATATAATCATTTAGGCTTTTAAAATAGGGAGTTAAAAAAGAGCATTAGCTTTACCTTATAAGGAAGTTGCTATTTTTAATGTTTACTTTGCAGACTGATATGGATTTATCAGAAATTTATTGTAATGGAATATAGAAAATTTAAAATAAATATATCCTTTTTAAAAAATCTAAAATGAAACTTACATCAGTTAGATATTCATTAGTAAATTCAACAAATATGTATAAAATGCTTGCCTTGTGCCAAGCACGTTTCAAGATTCTGCAAACTGCATATGTATCGGTAACATAATTAATATTAAAATATCTAATTATAGGTTTCTGTCAGTAACATCCATCGTTGGTTCAGGAGAAAACTTTTGCCAAAAACTAATGCTAGTATGTGACACGAGTCTTTAGCTTTTGCCAATGTTATAATGATTATTTTTTGAAATACAAAACCTTCTTTCATTGTAAAGAAAGGTGATAGGTTAGAAATGCTACTCATCAAGAATGGAAATGGCTTTTCTTTTTTGGGTGAGTGAGAACATATGGATGTTACTGGGAAGGAGTGATCATGAATAATTTAGAATAACTTGAGCTTTTGTGTGGTAGTAAAAATGAAATATGCATTGGTTAAATGAGAGAGAACTATGCTATTTGGGTTTGAGGTCATTTCAGTAGCATACACGTACTATAATTCTTTCTCTTTCCTTCACTGTTGGAAATGTATAATAGAATAAGTAATGCTGTGAAGCCAATCGAGGAATGAAGCCAGATGCATTTTAATGCAATCACTTGGGAAGTTTGAGCAGTTAGAAATCACAACTTCCAAGAAAGAAACTGCTGATATCCCTTGGATTAACAATCTGTTTTAGTGAAGTCTTCATTTTTATAGTGCATGGAAGCATTTGATACTCATTTGATATTAGTTTATCCATTCATGTAAAACATCTGTGGCATGGTTCCCTGAATGGCATTTCTCCTGATTTTAGGTCATGAGGACTTGACTTTGTATTCTGGGTATAGCAAGTGGATCGTTCTCTGTGGAGAGGTGTGTGTTTTGTTTTCCTTCCTGAATGAAGTAGGGATACCGTAAACTCCCAGGAGGTGTTTATTTACATTACTCTCAGGTATAGTAGGAAGACTCTGCTTATGAATTCTCTGCTGCTTCTCCTTAGAAAGTCAAAGATGGTCACTAAGATTCTTCAGGAATTGGCGGTTAATCTGAGAAGTAAAATCAGCTTCAAAGTGGGAGTCTGAGCCCAGAAAATAAACACTATACTGGAAAGTAGGGAAATAGGATTTAAGGCTTTCTTTGAATTTGTTTCTTTGAAAACATGTACTTGTTTAAAAAAAAAAAAAAAAAAAAGGAATTCCTTGGCAGTCCAGTGGTTAGGACTTGAGGCTTTCACCCTGGGGGCCTGGGTTCCATCCCTGGTCTGGAACTAGGAGGATCCTGCAAGCCGTGCAGCATGGCCAAAACCAAACCAAACAAAACCACAAAAAAAGAAAAACATGCACTTGTTTAAAAACAGTGCATAGGAATACTTTTTGTCTTTTCTAAATAGAAAAAAAAATCATTAAGCATCAGGGTATGTGCCCCCCCCCCGCCTTTTTTTACTTAGTATAAATTTAAAATTATAATATCAGAAATACAAACTTTTTAAAAGAGTAGATACAGTTTAAGGGCTTTTTTAATAGAAAAAAATGTACGATCACTCTTAATTTTTATCTCAGCCATTAAAAGAACTTCTTTTCTGGTTTACATATAAATGATTAATGTAATTTCAATTTCTATTGATTTGTGAAATTGTTTCTTCCTTGCTTGTGGCTAGATGAAGGATTATTTTTTTCCTACACTCAAAAAATTGTGTTTAGTCTGGTTAGGTTTTGGGGGTGAATTTCTCTTGTTCCATTTTAACTAGACATATTATATGTAATATTGAATTTTTTTTTCTCTTTTAAATGGGAAGGAAGAGGCTAGGAAGATTAGCTCTCCAACTTCTTTCATTTTACTGATGAAAATATTGGAAGTTTATTTGATATGCTTAGGTCAGAGACCGGTATTTGTTTTCACATATCTGCCTGGCAGGATAATTTCTGAAGATATAAATTTGTGTGATTTTCCTACTATATTCCTTTGCACTGCCTCTCAGGAAAGATTTCAGATTCTGGGTATGAGGGAAGGAAAAAGGAAGAGGAGAGGGATGAGGAGGGAGGGGAATGTGCTCATAGGAGGCAGGAGAAGGGAACCTAACAGAAGAAGGTGGAGGTCTTGGGTGTTGGAAGCAGTAGTGCCTGTGGCCAACCCTCCACAGGTGGTAGAATCTTCCTGGGCTGTGGGGGAGGTTTGGTTGGGGCTGCAGAATGTATAGGGTACCTAGGAAAGCTGAGCTCTGGGTACCACAATGGCCATGCTAGTGACAGTTTACCCACCCAGGCTCGGCTCTGAAAAAGTAAAGGTGCTGGGTTCCCTGGAACCCCGTGGGCTGGGATAGCGGGTATTTCCATAGTAACTCTGTGGGCTGAGAAGCCTCTCAGAAAGATTTCACATGGTTTAAGACAGGGACACCCAAAAATGAAGGAAACTTTGGGGAACAAAGCCAGGCATTGAGATACCCCCCCTAAATCAAGGAGCCACAAAAGATTTGGCTCCGCAGTTTGAAACATCATGTGTGTAGGGGTGTGTGTGTGTGCACTTGTGCGAGAGACTGAAGGGGCGGTGATTCACAATTACATATCTTAAAAATTATTCACTTTATTTTTAATAGGTAGAAAATTCTTTGGAGAAAAGCATATATTTTCATCACAATTATCAATATGCTCTTTAATATCTCATATTCACTTTCTCACCAACAGTTTTAATTTTTTTTCAGTGGTAGGACTAAGTATAGGGAGGTAATGTGGATCCTTCAAGAAATGTCTGGTAAAAGCTGATTTTTCCAAGAATCTTACAAAAATAGGTTAATTCAGTTTGGTAACATCTGATTGCAAACGTGATTGGGGCTACTGGAATGACTGAAAACATAGGTACGACACTGGGAAAAAGAAAAACCTTGTTAGAGAAAAAAGACATGAATTCTATGGGAAAATCTTTAAGTTCAAAGGCAAACCTAAGTGGCTTTGGTTTCGTCACGATGAAATATGGCCAGGAATTAAAGAAGTTCAGTTTAGTTCTTTAAAAGCGTTCTAAGCGGTAGTTTTTTCTTGAAATACAGTATAAATCACCTACCATTTAATTCACGATTTTCAAGTATACAGTTCAGTGGGTTTTAGCATATTCAAAAGGTTGTGTGACCGTCACTACTGTCTAATTCCAGAAATTTTAATCACCCTAACAGAACTCTGTACCCATTGGAATCACTTCCTATCCTCCTCCCCCTCCAGCTCCTACCAATGACTAATCTACTTTCTGTCTTTATGGATTTCCTGACACTGGAAAGTTCAGATAAATGGAATCATACAATAAGTGGCCTTTTGTATCTGGCTTCCTGTACTTAGCATTATGTTTTCCAGGTCCATCCTTGTTGTAGAATGTATCAGTGTTTTATTTATTTTATTTTATTTTATTTTTTTGCGGTACGCGGGCCTCTCACTGTTGTGGCCTCTCCCGTTGCGGAGCACAGGCTCCGGACGCGCAGGCTCAGCGGCTATGGCTCACGGGCCCAGCCGCTCCGCGGTATGTGGGATCTTCCCGGACTGGGGCACGAACCCGTGTCCCCTGCATCAGCAGGCGGACTCTCAACCACTGCGCCACCAGGGAAGCCCAGTGTTTTATTTTTTATTGCTAAATAATGTTCCATTGTGCATGTATAGTTCTAATAGTTATTTTGTTGATTCTTTTGGATTTTCTGTTTATAAGGTCATGTCATCTGAAAATTCTAACCAGTTTCTTTTTAATTCATTTATTGATATATTGATTTTTGGCTGCGTTGGGTCTTCATTGCTGTGCAAGGGCCTTCTCTACTTGCGGCAAGCAGGGGCTACTCTCCATTGTGGTGCACGGGCATCTCATTGCGGTGTCTTCTCTTGTCGTGGAGCACAGGCTCTAGGCTCGCAGGCTTCAGTAGTTGTGGTATGCGGGCTCAGTCGTTGTGGCTCACGGGTTCTAGACCGCAGGCTCAGTAGTTGGGGCTCATGGGCTTAGTTGCTCCGTGGCATGTGGGATCTTCCTGGACCAGGGCTCAAACCTGTGTCCCCTGCATTGGCAGGCGGATTCTTAACCACTACTCCACCAGGGAAGCCTCTAACCATTTTTTAGACTTGTGATAGAAAGCAAAAATTGACATGATGCTTTTATGTCTGGCATGTATATTTAAATCATTTGATCTTCAGTGATCCATGTGGCATGGTAAATAGCACGATTTTTAAATAAGTATTTCATTCTCATTTAATGTAGATATAAATGTTATTACCGTTTGACATATGAGGAGAACTGAGGCCCAGAGAAGTTAAGTAAATTTCCCAAGGTTACAAGGTAACAAGTAGCCAAGCCAGAAATTAAACACTGATGATCTGGCTTGAACAGCTGTCCTATTCAGATAAGAGAAGAAATAAAGAGTACTCAATAACAATAGCTGGTTTTTCTTTTCAGTGGTTCCTATATCATTGAGTTTTGATATATACATATATGTTTTTGTGTATTTGAGCTATTTCTGTATCAATATAGATGATGTATAAATCTATATGCTTTTTCAAAACGGGAAAATGTTTCATTGACTTATGAGCTTTTTGTGCCATTTAATGGCAGTTCTTGAGTAATGATAATGTTAATAATAATAGCTGTTATTTACTGAGCATTTACTCAGTCCAAGGCACCCTTCTGAGGGGTGTGTGTGTGTGTGTGTGTGTGTGTGTGTGTGTAAATAAATTTAATTCTCACAACAGCCTCTATGGGTCAGATGCTTTATAATACTAAGACACAGCTTAAGAGTCTTGCTGAAGTCTTAGCGAAGAGACTTGCTAGGAGATTTGCTGAAGTTTCCACAGATCACAAATGACATATCCTAGATTCAGTTCTAGGCTGTCTGCTTCAGGGCACCTCTGTTGAAATTCATCACTTCTTGTTTCTGTTGAGCAGTTTTCTATGTTGAACAAGCTCTTTCTCCACTACCTCCTTTAATAGGAACATAATATTCCAGTAGTGGGTATACCATAATTTATTAATCAGTCTCTAACTGTTGGATATTTGAGTCGAGTATAACTTTTACATGTCTTGAACCTTTGAAAACATTTTCGTGTATAGGTAGACCATGACTCCTAGACTATTATATAGCTTGGCTTGGGCATTGACTACTCTAAGCTTTCATTCCTACAGAATTTATCTTCCATAATCAGAATACCAATGGTGATTGTGACTTATATAGATTCTGAAATATAAATGCAGAGGGAATGCATTGAGCTTACACTGTGGTAGCCCAGTGTTTTGGAGCTGGTGCTTATGAAAGCTGACACGATTAAAGAGTTTTTCCTTTCTTTAACCTGCCCCGTCGCCCACCCCCATCTCATGCCACCTTCAGACAGTCTGCTGTGCCAGTCTCTTTATGTCCTTTCCCTGAGGCTTGGGCTGTCCTTCAGGTTAAATAGGTCCTTCCCAATTTAGTGGTGTCCAGTTGATCCCCTCCATTGGTTTGGGTAGGAGGCATGCAGCTCTGGGCTTTAGGCATTCAGGCAGGGAATCATGTGCCTTATGGAAACTGCTATCCCCACTTGCTCTGTGGAGATAAGACAGGAACTTCCATTCTCTTCAGTCCGTCTAAGCACTAAATGTATTCCAATATGGCGATTTAAATATGGCTCTTGCAGTACCCCCAGGCACTCACAGAGAACTACTTAAAAGGTAGATGAATTCAGACTTTACTCATTCTCTAGATTACAGGTATCCTCCCATGCATGCAGGCAGGCACCTCGTACCCTGGCTTCTCCTGGCTTCTCATAAAAGGTTTTACTTATCACCAGTTAATCTGCTGCAAGGGGAGGAGAAGAATAGAGGTCAGTTATTCTTATTTTAAAAATTGGAATTTGATAAACAAGTATTTAATTATACAATTAATAAATATATCCTTTAATAAAATCCAAATAGCAGGTAAAATTCCCCACCATTCCAGAGATAATCAAATTTAAGAGTTGCATTTGTGTGTTGTGGGCCTTTTTTGCGAACACACACACACTTGCACATACACACACAGTAGTGTTGTATGTTCTCTTAAAAAAATAATGTCATAATGTGTCATTCTTCATCATCCTTTTATCACTTAACATTATGTTATGTTGTAAGTAGATCAAACTCTTCCTTTTATCCCGTAGTGGAATATATCATAGTTTAATTAGCCGTTCCCTTTCTGATGAACATTTATATTGGTCCCAGCTTTTTGTTATTGGTCCCAGGGCTGCAGTGAATGTCACAGGCTATGCCTCTTTCTTCAAATGTGGGAAGATTTCTTTTTCATGTGATATTCAGAATTAATTGTTGATTCATCAGTAAGTGTATCATGCAAAGATAAGTCCATTTTAAATTTTGAATAATTTCCAGTTGCCGTTCAAAGCGATAGCACTCATTTCATTCCCTCAAGCAGTACAGGAGAGTTCTCATTGGCCTACTTTTTACCAGTATTTGATATTACCAGATTTTAAAATGTTTGTTAACCTGATGGGTGAAAAGTGGCATTTGCTTTTAACTTAGCCATCCGTGGAGACCCAGGAAACTGAATTGCATTATGTATGTAAGTTGGTGACCTTTGCGTGTAGTAGTTCTTAGTGAAGAAAGTAGAAAAGCAAGGCAGGCTCCTTTACTCATTTAGAAGTAACTCAGAGACCCTGAAGAAGTTGATGAGAAGATTTGCAAAGCCTTGGGGCCTACGGCAGGTGGAGCGCAGATGGTGGGGCAGTTAAGGCAGAGGTCAGTATATGACCTAAAGCCACCAGTGAGACGTTTAATAATATTATGCCTTAGTTGACAGCTGTGAAAGCCTGCAAAGCCAGAAAGAGAAAAGATGAACTTGGGCAACTAATAGTTGAACAGGAAGAAAGTGACAAAGTATGTTAACATGGGATTTATAATTGGTGTTAATCAAAGAGAGACCTCAAGTTCTGTAAGTTTTGTTTCCTAGTTTCAGAGTGTAAAATGATGGTTCCTAATGTGTATTATCTAAAGAAATGACTAGATTATTTTTTGACAAAAGTCATCAATAAATATGAGTTCATGTTTCCTGTTGTGATAGATTTTTAATGTGTCTGAATAATAGCTACCACTTTGTGAACATAGAGGACAGGCATTATGCTAAGTGCTTTACGTATATTAAGCCATTAAAGCCTCATAATAACTCTGTTATGAAAGGGTTCTATAAAGCAGGCAATAAAATAGTTCCCATGTTACAGATGGAGGAGCTGAATCCTGAGAAGTTAAGTGGCTTGTCCAGGGTGACACAACAATGAAAGGCCCAGTTGTAGGTCTGAACCACCAAGCTAATCACCATCTTCATAAAAACCCAGGCCACATCCCAGGCCAGTCACATTAGAATCTGGGTGCGTGGGGTAGGGGTGAGGAAGCAAGCATTCCCAGGAGATTTAAAGCTCCCCGATGATCCAGTGGTCAAGCCAGGGTGAGAGCCACTGATTCTGCTGATCATAGGAACACTGTCTGAAATACAGTGATGCTTGTTATGTGCCAGAGACCACATTAAACACTTCAGATGTATTAAACGGCTTTCAAATTACATTTACTGCAGTTTACAGTATGAAGTGTATTTTATATTGTTACCGAGCACACATATACAGATATATGTAATTCAGAAATTATAGTTTCATGTAAAAGCACTTATCCATGCAGATGTGACACACTATGATGTTTCTGTTCTTTTGAGTTCTATATTTTGTTATCTTAGAAATGCCTTAAATTTAAACATGAATAAATGCTTTATTATCATATACCCAAGGAAAATGTTCAGTCTAAAAGTCAGATCCTTCTCAGAAGTTAAATAGCAAACACGTTCAAGTTCAAATGCATTAAAATCTGCAATCAAATTCCTTGTCTTTCAGTTACAATTTCAAAACCGTTAGTAACAGTAGATTCCAAAATCCGTTCCCTCCAATTTATTCTAAGTGATGCCTCAGAAAATTGGTGATCCCTGCAGTTTGAGGAAGGAAGACCTCAGAAATTGAGGCCAAGACTCTGATGCCTTTTCGTTTAAAAGAGCCAGAGAGTTAATGTGACACACAAGATTATCACACAACATTGGCTCCACTGCGACATAATCTGAGTTGGAAAAAAAAAAAAAAAACCTGTCTCAAGTCTCCAGAGCAGTTATCCTAGGCAGCATATGTTTGTGGAACCCAGCATTTAATGTTGCCAGAGACCCAATGCTCCAAGACCAAGAGAAGCTGATAGAGTATCTTGATTTCAGCTTCACTTGCAGAATCTTCCCCATGAACAGAAACTCTGTCTCTTCATAAGAGCTTCAAGTTGACGCTATCCATGTGCCGTACCTAGTAGAAGAATCCACCTTTGCATACGGCTTTTCTAACTCAGAGAATGGTATTTTGGACATTACTCTGTTTTGCAAAGTGTAGTAGGCAGGATTGTAAGGTGGCCCCAAGACTCCTGAGCCTCTGGTGTACTTGTATAATCTAATTGAATATGGGTGGAACTCTGTGAGTATAATGAGATCTCACTTTTCTGGTACTGTTACCTTATATATGACACAAGGGAGATTATCCAGGTGGGCCTGATCTAATCAGGTAGGCCTCTAAAAGCAGAGCATTTTCTCCAACTGGTTGCAGAGGGACGAGCTTCCTTTGGCTTAGAAGGAAGCAGACATCCATGTTGTGGACTGTTTTGGGTTCCTATGTGGCAAAGACTCGGGTGTGAACTCCAGGAGCTAAGAGTGGACCTTGGTCGACAGCTAACAAGTTAACGTGAACCTAGTCCTACAACTTAAAGAAACTGAATTCTGCCAACACCCCAAGTCACCATGGAAGAAGACCCCAAGTCACCGTGGAAGAAGACCCCAAGTCTTGGGTGAGGTCACATCCTCAGCTGACACCTTGAGGTCATCGTGGTGAGACCCTGAGCCGAGGATGCAGCCAAAACGTGCCCAGACTCCTGACCCACAGAAACTGTGAGAGCATAAATTTGTATTGTTTTAAACCAGTAAATGTGTGGTAATTTGTTACGCAGCAACAGAAAATTAATACGCAAAGTGAAAAAAATTGCAGCGATGGTAGCTCTATTAGTAGGTCTTATTTATCTTATCCAGTAGACGTGCGTTCATTTTCACTCCGTCGAGCACTGAGTGGAGCGTGGGCTTTATCTCTCGATGCAGCAGTTCTCTTGATGCTGGGCATTTTCACTTCCTCGCCTCTGTAACCCTTCTGCTACCTAAGTGTCTCCTTAGCTGATCCTTGGACTGGAGGCTACTGTCAGTTCTGCTGAAGCTTGTGCCTCAGGGGCTATTGAAGACCAGTACTTCTGTTTGAAAACTGGTTCGAATTCTATTTATTCCTCTTCCATGTTTCCTCAAGACCCAGACCTTACTAGTTCACCCACCTCTATGATCATACCTTAAAGTCACTGAGTAATTTGCGGGCTTTCTGTCCTTGAACCCGTGGAGAAGCAAAAGGACTTCAGCGTGAGTCTTACCACAACTTCCTGCCTGTGGCCCAGAATACAGAATGGCTTCTAGGGCTCTGGACTTAGTGCTGCTGACCTCAGCCTGGCGCTCCAGTTCTCTGTGGCAAGTGGAGAAATTCTGTTAAAAATTGCAAAAATTGTTTTGCCTCCCAAAGCCTACCAAGGTTTTTTTTTTCTGCGATAGACAGCCGGCCCTTGAGGCTTGAGGCCGCCCACCTCACCTGTTTGGAAACAGTCCTGCCTCCCCTGCCACTGCTGTCTGGCTTGGCTTACCTGCCTCTGCACTTGTGCTTAAGGCCCGGGTTGTGCTTTAGTTCCTGCCTCTGTAGAAATAGTTACTCATTTGGGGCAAAGCTCTGGTGTCTCTTTCTTAGGTTGGATACCCGCACACTGACCCCTAGGTGAGGACGTTTGTGCTAGTGAGTTTTTGAGGAAATGTGTCCCGAAGAGACTGGTAGGTAAGTAAGGAACAGGACAGGAAAGGGGAATAAGCCAAGCAGTGGGCAGATTCAGGGCAAATCCTGGCTGATCCTGATCCTGCGAGGAACTTGCAGTTTAAATTACCCCCCAAAGTCTGTCCCATTTTAAGGGAAGGGGGCTGGGCTTTCCACACATTCAGCTCTTGGCTTTGGGTCACACCAAGGAATGTAATTCCCAGGCATTTTCTGTTCTGTGCTTGTAAAGGTGATCCATCTCTAGTAACACAAGGAAAGGCCTTTAATGGAGGTCACAGGTGACAGGTATGAATGTCTAGACACAAAGCATACAGAAACTGGGAGTGAGACACACAGGACCTGTCAAATGGATCCCAGTGAAGCTTGGTAGAATACCAACCGTATTCCCTAAATCCTCCAAGTTCAAGTTACCATAGGCCCCAGGCTTGAATTCTTTTTCTCAGGTCATGGCTGTTTAACCCTCTTGGCCTCATATAATGTTTATCCAACCATTAACATTTATTTTTGGGACTTCTCTGGTGGCGCAGTGGATAAGACTCCACGCTCCCAATGCAGGGGGCCTGGGTTTGATCTCTGGTCAGGGAACTAGATCCCACATGAAGGCTGCAACTAAGAGTTCGCATACCACAACTAAGGATCCCGCACATCACCACTGAGGAGCCGGAGAGCCGCAACTAAGGAGCCCTGGAGCCGCAACTAAGAAGCCTGCCTGCTGCAACTAAGACCCAGCACAACCAAATAAATAAATATTTTTTTAAAAAATAATTTTTTTTCCATACACTAAAGTCCAAGACTCAGCCATCAACATTCATTTTCCTTACCCCCATTCTAAAATCTAAGACTAGAAGCCACAGATCTTAGTGTTTGAGAGCACCATTTGCTACACCAACTTTGGCACTTTGATGTGTACTTCATATCACCCTGAGATGGCTCACTGAAGGCTGAAAGCTTTGAGAGGGCCCCCAATAAATAGAACCCGTTTACCTACTTACATTCTGAAACAATGGAAAATAAAGCAAAGAAGAGGCTATGGAAGCCAAATTGTTACCTTTGTTACTGGTAGAGGCCAAGTGGGAGAGCACAGTTTTAGTGCTGTTGGCTAAGTGGGCTTGTTAAGGCTGAACCCTAGAACTAGCACATGTGTCTATTCTCTAGTAAGCAAAGATGTACAGGGTAGGCCTCACTGCACAGACCCTGTTCCAGAAGATCAGTAGAACGAGCTTGGAATCAAAGGAGAGCAGCATGTAGTGAGCTGAGCGTGTTCAGTTTATTGTTTCCGACAGGACCAGGCACTTGTCACTCCACATCGCCTGGAGGAGGGGAATAAGAAGTACACTAGTAAGTTAATGAGATTTAGTCCACATGGAAGGAGTGAAGGAAATTGTTCTCCCCAAACACATATACATATGCTCACATTGAAGTGCAAACACACGTATTTAGAGTCTGCATTAGCCCTTCTTTAAATACAAATGAGAATATTTCCATTTGCTGTTGTTAAATCACTTAGGAATCCCTACTTAAATGTCACATACTTTTTTTAAAAATTATTAAACACAACAATTTCTTTGTTGGACAGCACTGATAGAATATTGTCTTGCAGTCATAGAAAACCGATGGCTGCCAAAATGCTTAACAATCTCCTTCTCTTTTGGTTTAGAAAGTTTTGGGACTGCCATTAGGAACTATGTTCTTGAGAGCAGTCACCAAGTGGACCTCAGTTACTAACTCCCAGTTTACAGAGAAAGACCAAGAACTGTTCCAATCTTGCTAATGCAGATACTCCTGTAGTTATTTTTCATAGATTACCAATTTTTCAAGGAGAGGGAATCCAGTAAATTATAACCAACAGTGTATTGAACCCAGCAAATTGTTCCCTCTTTGTCTTCTCTTAGCTCTTTTCCATACTCTTAAATCTCCCATCAAATTGTTTTTGTTGAGCTGTGTGTCTCCTCCATGAAGCTCTGAGCATCTTGAAAACAGATACCCAGAAGCCGTCATCAGGTTGTCAGCAGAGGAAATGATCTTGTGGTAAAAGCCTTCACCCTTTATCTCCTCAAGATTCAAAGGGGCCTCGCTCTTGGAAGATAGGCAGGTGCCTTCTGTTCTCCACCAACTAAGTCACCGTAGGTGCCATATTTCAGGTTTTGTAGTTGCTCTAGTGCTTATCCTGGTATGTGTCGCACAGCAGGAACTCAAACATGGTGAGTTGATTGCTGCCTGATACACATCTATCAAGGGTTAGGAGGCCTCTTGAAGTGTTGTGTTCATGACGGTCCCTGTGGCAGAAGCTTTAAGTGCCCGCTATCGCAGACTCTGCATTTCCACATCCATTCTATACCCCTCTCCAGTGAGCTCTGTGCCCTGAGAGGCTGACTCGTATGGATTACTCTAACGGACTTTCTTGCTGCCCAGCCCCACCTTCTAGTTGAGATCAGCCAGTGGATGACAAGACATCAGAGGGTGAGGAGAGTGCAATCACAGTGGTTACTCCATCATCTGTATCCATGTTGGGTTGTCATAAACTGGTTTTGTTCGTGAACTGGAGGCCACAGCTTCTCATACACAGCGCTCTGTTAAGCTAGAGCCCCTCTTCAGTGCCTGGTAAAACCTCTATTGTGGGTTGGATTATGTACCCCCCAAAAAGCTGTGTTGAAGTCCTCACCCCCTATACCTGTGAATATGACGTTGTTTGGAAATAGTATCTTTGCAGAGGTAATCAAATTAAGATGAGGTCATACTAGATTAGGGTGGGCCCCTAAATAAACCCAAGGACTGGTGTCCAGTGTCCTTATAAGGATAGAGAAAGAGATTGAAGTGGAACCATGTGAAGATGGAGTCAGGGTTATGCTGGTACAGACTGAAGGAGGTCAAGGATTGCCAGTAACAACCAGAAGCTTGAAGAGGTAGGGAAAGGGTTCTTCCCTGGAGCCTTTGGAGGGAGCCTGGCCCTGCCAACACCATCATTTTAGCCTTCTCTCCTCCAAAACATTGACAGAATAAATTTGTTATTTTAAGTCAGCTGCTTTGTGGTACTTTGTTATGGCAGCCCTAGGAGACATACATTCCTCCCTTTGCCCCTTTAGGCCTACGAGTGGTAAGAGCTCTCAGCTGTTGCTAATTTTAACATAATATCCCACGATAATTTTCTTTAACCTTGTTCATACATTTGTGAATAGTTCCTTGATTGAACTCTTCTCAGTTACACCTTTTGAATCTGCCATCTCTCTCTTGCTGGGACAACCTTGACTGACACACTTAGTTTCCATTCTTCTCATCTTCCTTTCAGTTACAGAAAACCTTGCCCATTACCATTATTACTAAGTTTTGGCAGGGCACAGGTTCACAAGGTTTTTTGAAATGTCCAGGCTCCCTTGCAGCTAGGGGTGGACATGTGGCTAATTGCAGATTGGTGGGATATGAGTGAAAATGATAAGTTCTACTTCTGGGTTCCATTCTGTAGTTCATCAAATGATGGTCCTTCAAGTGTGCCCATGTCCTAATCACTGGAACCTGTGAATACGTGTGTTAACTTCTGTGGCAAAAGGAACTTTCTGTATGCAATTAATTAAAGAATCTTTAGATGGCATCCTGGATTATCCAGGTGGGTGGGCCCAGTGTAATGACAAAAGTCCCTATAAAGAGGGCTGCAGAGGATCAGGGTCATAGAGGTGTAATGAAAGCAGAGATTAGAGTGTTGGCTTTGAGATGGAGTAAGGAGACCGAAGCCAACGAATGCAGGCAGCCTCTAGAAACTGGAAGACCTCTAGAAGGAATGCTTTTGACACCTTGATTTTAGTTCATAAGATCCATTTTATACTTCAGACCTCCAGAACTGCAAGGTAATAAGTTTAGGATCTTTTAAGCCACAAAGTTTGTGGAATTTTTTTTACAGCAGTAGTAGGAAAAAAATCAAAAAAGAAAACTACTTGTACTCCACTCAACTATTTTCCTTTTCCTCTGTGTTGGACTGTGAAAATGGTGGAAGCTAAACTGGACCTTGCAGAGGAGGAGGACGGAAAAAGCTGTAAGGAAGCTAGATCCCTGGGTGACGTTATGGCACAGAGCTATTGACATCTGACATGTGGACAGTTAAGAGAAAAAAAAAAGTGTCTGTCTTATTTGGGTCACTGCATGATGTGTTTCTTTGTACCAGCTTATATGCTAACCATCACATATCATTGTTCTCCTCTGGCCATATTTGTCAGGATTCTTAATTTGTAAGCAGTATAGGCTGACTCTGCCTGTCTAAGCAGAAAGGGAATTTATTTAAAGGATGTTTGATAAGTGAAGGAGAAAATATCTCTGAGGGCCAGAGAGCTAAGCCGAGAATTTACACAGCCGAAAACCGTGGACCTCACACCTTTTGTCATGAATATCTTGACCCGTATAAGATCCAGGTGCTAGAATCGCTGCTGTGTGTTCTCCAGGAAATGTACCACCATGGCCATACCTCTCTACTGAGCTGGATGCTGTCAGTCCCTGTGACTCTGTGCCATAAGCTTCCCATTCAGAGTCTGGGGAGGGTGGATTTACTGGTCAGAGCCTAGGTCATGGGCTCCTGGGAAAATAGGTTTCTGGTGACTGAAAAAAATAGGTTTCTCGTTCTGTTCTGGGGGATACTGCCTCAGAATTTGGGGAGAGCTCTCATGTGTAGGAAATGAGGATGGTGGCTACCCAGACAGAATGGCAGAAGTCCACTCCACCTGCAATGGGAATGTGAGGGTGACTGGAAAGTGGATTCCATTCTTACTTAGCAGTAACATCCTGGAACTTGGCACTTGCAGATGTAACCTTTTCAATAGACAGTGATGTGTCTGTTTTTAACTCCCACAATTTGAAGAATTAATGTGATTTTTTTTTTTTTTTTTGGCTTACTGGGTTTCAAATGAAAAAGGTACTCTGAAGAGGGGAAATGAGAAGGCAGAAACATCTGCAACTTGGCAACCAAAAGAAGCATGAAAGAAGAGGTGGGTTGAGTAGCAGAATGTGTAGAAACAAATAGATGGAACCCAGCATCTGTGCTGGGTATGCTGTTTAAAGCCATTCCCCCAGAAAAGGAACGGGGTGGGGGGGCAACCCATTATTGAGTTGTATGATGCATTGGAACGTTGAGCTAATCAGGCGATCTAATTGACTGAACATCTGCAGCTGCTTTATCATTATTCTCAAATGGGCGTTCTCTCTTTGCATGCTGGGGATGCCTCAGTGTCTCCTAGCCTGTCTAATAGAAGCTCACTGGGGGGTTTACATTTTGACTGCTTTTAATTGCACTGAAATTCAGGTGATTAGATTTAAGGTCAAATACAGTAATTTTTTCTTTCTTTTGTCTGAACTGCTTTGAAGGAAAGGGTTGGAGAAGTTAAAGTGTCCTGGAGGGAGAGGCAGTCCCGGTGACTTGAGTGAAAGTGCTCTGTAATTGTGTTAACGTAAAGCATCCAGGCAGAGTTCAGTGCTGAGCCAGGGTTGCAAAGGGACAGGCAGAGAGGAAAAACCTTGTGCAGCCAGTGTTTTCAAGAGTATAGAAGCTTTCACCAGCTTATTTTTGAGCAAAAGGATTTACCTTTCTGGCCCCATCATTAGCCCCTCATTTTTTTCTTTTAAATTTATTACCTGGATATAATTTGTGTCAATGCCTAGGTCCTAATTATTTTCAGTAATCATTTTCTGGGTGCTGTTGCCATAGCATCTAATTCTTTGGCAAACAGAGAAGAAATAAAAATGATGTGTGTGCTTTCCCTTTAGACACCAAAAGAAAGATTTAAAGGGGGAAGAAAACACACACAAATGAGAAATTTAAAAAGGGAGAAAAACAGTATTATTTTGGGAAATTATGAAACTAACACCAGATGCAACAAAAGCAGGTCTAAATTTACTTTTACTGAGATCTGACTGTGTAAAACTTGGATTGTGTTTATTTTCAGAGCTAGTCATATATACTAGAATCCATTACCTGCAAATATGTTAGCAATTTTTTTTTGTTTTGTGTTGTCAGTCGTTTCTGCTGGGAATGAGAATATAAAATGATGTGACTGGTGGAAATACGGGGAATATGCCAAGAGGCTTATAGGATCTCAGTCCCAAGGGTTTAGGTGAATTACTGTCCTGGCTGAGTCAGATTTGTGAGAATAGCTTACTCATATCTTCTGGAAACGTTTTCTAAGACTCTTGCAGAGCTGCATTTTGAATGCTAAATCCAATTCAGTCTTTCTTACTTGTGAAATATATGGTCAGTAGAAATAAAAATAAAATGCATTTCTATAAAAAACATGATTGTATGTTCTCTTGGTGTATGAGAAGGCATTTGCTCTATAAAAAAATGATTTCAGGAAATCATTCATTTATAAAGTACCTGGTGAGTTTTAACTATGTCTGAAGTATTGTAGAAGGTGCTGAGGATGTGATGGCTATACCCAGTCCCTTTCTCATGGAGCTTCCATGTGAAAGGAAAGGAGATGAACAATAAATGTAAAAATAAATGAACGGCATAAACCAGAGAGTGATAATGGTTATGAGGATGATGCAACAAGGTTTTGTAATGGAGGAGGCGAGGGATAGAGGACCCTTCTGGAAGGAGGCTTCTCCTGAGCGGAGACCAGAAACATGAGAAGAAAAGCCAGTCTGGGGCAGAAGGAAGATTCGCAGACCGACTTTAGCAAGTGCAGGTACCCTGAGGAGGGAATAAATCTGACTTATTTGAAGAACAGGAAGAAGGCCACAGTGGCTGGAGTGTAGTGCAGGAGCCTGAGCGTGAAAGAAGAGGAGGTTACAGGGAGAGACAAGGACCAGAGGTGGAGGTCCTTGTGGCCCATGGTCAGGAGTCTGGATTTTGTTCCATTGACAGTGGGAAGCCATTGGAGAGTTTGAAGCCAGGGGCTAAGTGCTGATTTGATTTTTAAACTCTGGCTACTGAAAGGGGAATGAAAACGAGGAGGGCAAGAGTAGAAGCAGACTAGTTAAATGTAGATTTCAATAATCCTGTTAAGAGACCAGGGTAGTTCTTCCTGGGATGATAGCCTGGAGATGGGAGGCACTGATAGATTATTTCTAAATTTCTATAAATTTGTGTTTGCATTCATGTATACACATAAATGTGTACATGTGTAAATAGACATAAATTTCATTATATAATTTATTTCATATGTAAAATTAAAAATTATAAGGCATTTATACAAAAGACATCGGAGGCATGTATAAAAAATATCTTGACTTCTCTTGAGGTTATCATCAATAATAACATCATCCATAATAAGAGGGTAGATCCAAAAAAGATAATGCTGTGATTTATGTCAGAGAGTGTTCCGCCTGTGTTTTCCTCAGAGAGTTTTATAGTAATCAGTCTTACATTTAGGTCTTTAATCTATTTTGAGTTTATTTTTGTGTATGGTGTTATGGAATGCTCTAATTTCATTCTTGTATGTGAAGCAGTCTAGTTTTCCCAGCACCACTTACCGAAGAGACTGTCTTTTCTCTATTGTATATTTTTGCCTCCTTTGTTGTACATTAACTAACCATAGGTGTGTGGGTTTATTTCTGGGCTTTCTGTCCTGTTCCCCTTGATCTATATTTCTGTTTTTGTGCCACTACCATACTGTTCGATTACTGTAGCTCTGTAGTATAGTCTGAAGTTATCTTTTTGGATCTACCTGCTAGAGTAATGAAAATAAGAATAAACAAATGGAACCTAATTAAACTTAAAAGCTTTTGCACAGCAAAGGAAACCATAAACAAAGTGGAAAGACAATCCACAGAATGGGAGAAAATATTTGCAAATGAAGTGACTGACAAGGGATTAATCTCCAAAATATCCAACCAGCTCAAGCAGCTAAATATTAAAAAAAAAAAAAATGGACAGAAGATCTAAATAGACATTTCTCCAAAGAAGACATACAAGTATCCAGAAAGCACATGGAAAGATGCTCAACATCGCTAATTATTAGGGAAATGCAAATCAGAACTACAATGAGTTATCACCTCGTACTGGTCAGAATGGCCATCATCAAAAAATCTACAAACAATAAATGCTGGAGAGGGTGTGGAGAAAAGGGAACCCTCCTACACTGTTGGTAGGAAAGTAAATTGGTACAGCCACTATGGAGAACAGTATGGAGGTTCCTTAAAAAACTAAAAATAGAGCTAACCTATGATCCAGCAATCCCACTCCTGGGCATATATCTGAAGAAACCCATAATTTGAAAAGATACATGCACCCCAATGTTCATTGCAGCACTATTTACAATAGCTAGGACATGGAAGCAACCTAAATGTCCATCGACAGAGGAATGGATAAAGAAAATGTGGTACATATATACAATGGAATATCACTCAGCCATAAAAAAGAATTAACGGGACATCCCTGGTGGTCCAGTGGTTAAGAATCTGCCTTCCAATGCAGGGGATGCAGGTTCGATCCCTGGTCGGAGAACTAAGGTCCCACATGCCGCAGGGCAACTAAGCCTGTGTGCCGCAGCTAGAGAGCCTGCGCGCCACAACTAGAGAGAGAAATCGGCACATCGCAACTAGAGGAGCCCGTGCACAGCAACAAAGAGCCTGTGTGCCACAGTGAAAGATCCTGCATGCCGCAACTAAGACCCAACACAGCCAAATAAATAAATTTAAAAAATCAATAACCGCTTGTCAAAAAAAAAAAAAAGAACTGAGTAATGCCATTTACAGCAACATGGATGGACCTAGAGATTATCATACTAAGTGAAGTAAATCAGACAGAGAAGGACAAATACCATATGATACCACTTATATGTGGAATCTAACTTAAAAAATGATACAAATGAACTTATTTACAAAACAGAAACAGACTCACAGACTTATGGAATGAATTTATGGTTACCAAAGGGGAAAGGTCGGGGGGATAAATTAGGAGTTTGGAGTTTGGGATTAACATATACATACTACTGTATATAAAATAGATAATCAACAAGGACCTACTGTATAACACAGGACCTCTACTCAGTATTCTGTAATAACCTATATGGGAAAAGAATCTGAAAAAGAGTGCATATATATGTATAACTGAATCACTTTGCTGTACACCTGAAACTAACACAACGTTTTAAATCAACTGTACTCCAATATAAAATAAAAAATAAATTAAAAAAAGTAACCCTTATCAGGCAATCACCCTTTACCAGGCACTGCGTTTGGTGCTCTATAGGTATTAACTCATCTAGTCCTCAAGAGGTAGGTGCCATTGTTATTCCTGTTCTAGAGGAGGAACTGATGGTAGCCAGCCAGTGAGGTTACTGCTGGGATCTGTACCCAGGGTTGTCTGGCTTCAGAGCCTGGGTGGTGCTGACACTGTGTACTGCCATGATTTATAGTCATCCAGTCCACATGGGTGACAGGAAAAATAACGTGCCTATTGAGTTTCCCTCTGAGTAAATGATACAAGATCTTACTGTCCTTGGAGATGCGTGTTCTGGACTCAGCGATTGGACTTCTGGATAATTTGAGTGCCCCAGTGTCTTGGATGCTAAATTCCATCATAACCGACACAGTTGTCTCCATGATTCTGGTAATGGGTGCCTAAAATACACTTTGGTGAGCCACACAATCTATATTATTATATTAAGCAATTGCATAGTGTGATCAGGAAGCCATCTAAAAGAGACGGGAAAAAATCGAAGTAAAATTAGAATGGCTGCATCTCCATTTCCTCTAAGGAGGCAGACTTTCTTCCTTTACTCTTTTTCTCCTTTGTGCTCTGCACAAGTGCTAAAATATTGCTCAGTGTTGCTTTTCCTTCTTTTCTTTTTTTTTTTTTTTTGGTCCATGTTGGTTGTGTTTGTCTTTGTTTATTTGAATCTTCTATGTTTACCCTTCGGTTCTGTCAAGACTGGCTGCCAGCGACAGAGCTCCCTGCTCGCTGGAGTAGGCTGGGTAAGTCACAAGGTGCCCACAGCCACTGCCAAACACCGAAGTCCCTGAGAACATGGGTTCCTCTGAGCTGCTGGGGAGCAAGGCTCTAACAAGGCCCCAGAGGAGCAGGGGCGGCCAATGCCTCTTTTTCACTGCCGAGGAATCAGCAGCATCCCCGGGGTTGTTAATACCAAAACCCCCACTGATGCAGATCATTTGGGTCTTTGTATCTAAAGAATAACAGGGTTTTTTTTTGGAGAAAATAGCTTAGCAGTTCTTCCTCTGCTTTCTTCATTTTGCAGTTAAGGAAACCGAGGTATAGGCTAGGCAAGGAAACTTGGTAAAGCTTTCACAGTGTCACAACTGGGGCTTAAACCCACTTGTGTGAGTTTTTTCCTAGTAATTTTAATTATGAAAATAATAGCTAATTTTTATTTGGCTCTATGCTTATTACCTTTTGTGCCTTTGATTATTTAGTTCTTAACATGACTCCCTGAGCACAGGTCCTTTTATTTAACACCATGTTACAGGTAAAGAAAATAGTGTGTATATATAAGATATTAAGTAATTTACCCAAAGACAGAGACACTAAATAGCAGGTTAAGGACTCAAACTCAAGACTATGAAAATCATCTTTATGCTGTTCTTTTTTCCATTTGACTCTTGAAATGATATATATCTGATTAAAAAAAAAAAAAGAACAGGAGGACTCAGATCACCATTTTTAATATATGGCATAGAAATACATGGATGTGTCAGTCACAGTTGTTGAGGAATGTTGCAAAGATTTACTCCTAAAATTGGAAGGTACCTTAGATTGTGTTCTTTGGAAGACCAACTGTGAGACAGAGATCTGCATACCGGAAGTTTAGTTGCGAGTGCTCTCAGGATCAGGCCCTGTGAGAGAATAAAGGAAAGAGGATTGAACCAAGGAAGGAGGTGAACTGTGATGCAGTTACATTAAAGTCTAAGCCCCTCCTATGGGGAGATCTGGGCTGTGATGGCTCTAGAGGGTTGCTTTGCCCTGAGTTCTAAGATTGTGCCTTTATACCACCTTACAAAAGGCAGTAATTGCATGCAGGCTATCATTAAGGAGGGAGGAACAACTTTGAGTGAGGTGATTCTCTTTAGCTGAATCTCTTTAGCTCCTGTACGACTCAGTCACCTGTATTTCCAGTAGCTGAGGTCATGAATGCCTCATTCTGAGGGGACCACTACAGTCTACCCCTATGTTGAACACATCCACTTGCTTTGTGTAATAGGTTTTGGAAACAGCTTCTCCAAGATTCTTGTTCGTCTTATTTTTTGGAGAAACTTACCAAAATGTTTTGTCCTATTAGGGGACAGCCAATAGGACAAAATACATGATTTACCTCTGCATTTGGTCTCCAAGTGCAAAATCTGTATATCATTATACAGATAATATGTTAAAAATACTGTATAAATAAGTGTTTGTGGAGACAGTTATTGTTTTTCTACTTTACTGTCCATTCTAGATTCTCTTTGGCTGGTATTTCCTTTTTCCTCTTTCTTTGTTTATTGTTTATCTTCTAGCATGAGGACCCTGAAGTGACAAGGTTCAAACTATAACTTAAAGTTTAGTGGGACTCTGGATATGTCCTCTAGTGGAAATGTTCCCTTTCTGCAAACAAAGATTCTTAAATTATCAGTTTCAGAAAATGTAAAGAAGAAATTTTTGATGTGGGTTGGTGAGAGTCACAAGTGAGGCCACTTCTACTTCTATTCCTTGGTTCCTAAATGTATGTGTTGTACTTATTAAGGACATAGCACCATAAAATGGTCATTGATTTAGGGCATATTCTGTGTACTGGAGAAGGATACTTCATTCTTGCAGGGAATACTGTACAAGCTGATGCCTCACTGTACCTTCGAAATGCCATTACAGTGGTGAGACAACTGGGTATCCATATGCAAAAGAGGTTAGACCACTACCTCATAATATAGGCCAACTTATTTCAAAATAGGGATAGGCCTAACTATAAGAGCTAAAACTATAAAAATGTTAGAGGAAAAGTGTAAATCTCCATGACTTTGGGTTAGGCAGTGGTTTCTTAGATATGTTATCTAAGTGTCAAAAAGAAAAAAAGACAAGTTGGACTTTGTCAAAAGCACAACATTTGTGCTTTAAAAGGATACATTAAAAAAGGGAAAAGACAACCAATAGAATGGGGTAAAATATTTTAAGTCATATACCTGGTAAGAGACTTGTATCCAGAATGAATAAATAACTTTTACAAGGCAGCAATAAAGAGATAACCCAGTTTTAAAAATGGGCAAAGGATTTGAATAGACATTTCTCTAAAGAAGATATACAGATGTCCAGTAAGCACATAAAAACATACTCAAGACAGTTAGAAGATTAGCCACTGACTTGGAAAAAATATTTATGAAAGATATTTCTGATAAAGAACCGTTATCCAAGATATACAAAGAACTCTTAAAATTCAGCAATAAGAAAACAAACCACCTGATTAAAAAATGAATCAAAGATCTTAACAGAGACCTCACCAAGGGAGATATACAGATGGCAAATGAATATATGAAAAGACGTTCCACATGATATGTCATCAGGGAAATGCAAAAGAAAACAACGAGATACCACTACATACCTATTAGAATGTCCAAAATCCAGAACACTGACAATACCAAATGCTGGTGAGGATGTGGAATGACAGTAATTCTCATTTGTTCCTGGTGGGAATGCAAACTGTAGTAGTCACTTGTAAGATAGATTGACAGTTTATTACAAATGAAACATTCTCTTAGCATACGATCTAGCAACATGTTCCTTGGTCTTTACCCAAAGGATCTGAAAACTTATGTCCATGCAAAGCCCTATATATGGATGTTTATGGCAGCTTATTAATAATTGCCAAAACAGGGCTTCCCTGGTGGCGCAGTGGTTGAGAGTCCGCCTGCCGATGCAGGGGACACGGGTTTGTGCCCTGGTCTGGGAAGATCCCACATGCCGCGGAGTGGCTGGGCCCGTGAGCCATGGCCGCTGAGCCTGTGCGTCCGGAGCCTATGCTCCGCAACGGGAGAGGCCACAACAGTGAGAGGCCCGCGTACGGAAAAAACAAAACAAAACAAAACAAATAACCCAAAATATTTGCCAAAACACTGAGGCAACTAAGATATCCTTCAGTAGATGAATGAATAAATTAAGTATGAAACATACAGGTAGTGGAATATTATTCAGCATCTAAAAGGAAATGAGCTATCAAGTTATGAAAAGATATGGAGGAACTTTAAGTGCATATTACTAAGTCAGATGTGCCAATCTGAAAATGTTATATGCTGTGTGATTCCAACTGTATGACATTCTGGAAAAGTCAAAACTATGGAAACAATAAAAAGATCAGCATTTGCCAGGGTTTAAGGGGAAGAGAGGGATGAGTAGGTGGCGCACAGATGACTTTTTAGGGCAGTGAAACTACTCTTTATGATACTTTAACGGTAGATACGTGTTATTAAACACTTGCCAAAACTCACAGAAGGTACATCACAAAGAGTGAACCCTAAGACACCCACGGACTTTGGGTGATAATAATGTGTAAATGTAAGTTGATCAGTTGTAACAAATGTACCCCTCCGGTGTGGGAGGTTGATAGTGGAGGAGGCTGTGTGTGTGTGGAGGTGGGGAGTCTACGGGAAATGTATGTATTTTCCACTCAGTTTTGCTGTGAACTTAAAACTGCTCTAAAATATAAAGTCTGTTTTAAAAAGTGGCCTTTATATTTATCAGGCTGACAGCTTCTTGGTATTGTGGAATGTTAAGACAAGTGGCCTTTGTACCATTGTGCCCTCTGGCATCTCCATGGCTGCAGAGTAGTTTTTTTGACCTGAGGCGGTGTTATATGTGAACTCATGTTGGATGATTTAGACACCCGGTAAGCCCTTGTATAGTGGTGCTAGCGTGGACACATGGGCAGAAAAGGCAAACCTATATCTAAAATATAGATCAGTTTCCATCAAGATGAATTACTGCACCTTCCAGTATGGAAGGAGTTTGATATAATCAACCCATTGGCAAGTTGCTTGTCGATTGCTTGCGGGATAGTACCATTCTGGGGCCTCAGCACTGGTCTCTTGATGGCAGGTTGGCCTAGCTCTGGTGAGTGGGGAGACCATGCTTTTGGGCCCATCCACAGCCTCTATGTGTGCTGCCATTCCATTCATACACCAGCTCTATGGTAGATGGTGACAAAAGTGGCTGATACCATCTGGTGAGCTCTTCTGCCTGACTTGGGTATTTGGTGACTCTCTGCTGTCTGTTAACTTGTAAGGTCTTCACATTTTGTTCCCACTTCTATTTCTGCTCACATGACTGTTCCCCAGGTTACCCTGTCCATGGTCTATAATTCTTCATTATTTTAGGCTCCTGACCAACATAGCCAAACTATTTACCACTGCCTATCAGTCCATGTATTCTTACCTTGGGGTACTTCTTTCTCTTTTAACAGAAAATGGGTGTTCTGCCCATTGTGAAGGTTTTCCTTCACTGCTGTCTTTCAGGGTCATCTCTGATTGAAGATGTCGTACAGTGGTTTATGTTTGATTTGCACCCACATACACAACGGGCTGGTTTGTCCCTGCTCATGCCTGATCCCAGGAATGCCATTTTCATGTTATGATGGATTTCTGATATGCCTGCGTGACCATATGATTTGGTGGGTTTGACTGAACCCAGGTTGTGATGGTCAGTTGCGTTGCAGTGGTTATATAATGTCCCATATAATGTCAGGCATCTCTCTTTACCAGGGCTCAGTGGCATTCCTGGGACTTTTTCAAGTGATGTGTAATTCTTCACTGCAGATGGCGTGTACTTGCTCCAGGACCCTGAGGGGATATGCTGTGATTCTCTTATTGGGACTTGCCAGAAATTTTACAGTGTGTTTAGCCACCATTGATACCTCTAAACCCATAGCATCTGCTGGGTCATATGGCCCTAGGAGAAGGGCCATTTGTGTTACTGGCTTGGTCTGCTGTGGAATCTTTTCCTGCTCTGGGCCCGCTCAACCTTTGCATCACATGGTGAACAGGTCAGAGAAGTATTCATAAGCAAAGAGGCCAAACTGGTGGTGGGAGGTTTGACATACAGTAATTTGTCCTTCACTTTGATGAAAATGTCCCCACATGCCCCAGATCATAGGACCATAAAAATTAAAAAGTTTGGCTATGAGTAAGACCCCTGGATGTTGGTAGGGTTTTCCTCCCACCTTCTGGAACACATGTATTTTATCAGGTTTTTCTTTTTTTTTTTAACATCTTTATTGGAGTATAATTGCTTTACAGTGGTGTGTTAGTTTCTGCTTTCTAACAAAGTGAATCAGCTATACATACACATATATCCCCATATCTCCTTCCTCTTACGTCTCCCTCCCACCCTCCCTATCCCACCCCTCTAGGTGGTCACCAAGCACTGAGCTAATCTCCCTGTGCAGGGTTTTTAACATCCTTGACGTATCTTGCTTATTTGGTCTGATTAACATGATGTTATTGGCATAATACCATGTTCTGCAGAGGGTCCATGTTGTCTAGGTCCCTTGAAACTATATTATGTCAATGAGTGGAAGAGTTACCATATCCTTGGGGCAAGACTGAAAATGTATACTGTTGTCTGTCCCAAGGAACTGCCTGAGAAAAATATGGAAAACTCAGCAATTCATATTATGAGTCCTACATAATTTCAGTGTCAAAAGCTGTTATGGTATATTAAAAGGAAGTGACCAAAATACATGTGATTTTAGGAAAACTAATTCTAACTAAAATGTAAAAATTCTAACTAAAATACCAATAATTGGTATTCAGCAGTGTATGAAGAGGATAATAATTCTGACCAAGAAAGGTTTATTCCAGGAAAGTAAGAATATTTTACTCTGTCATCAGAAACAACAGGTTATTTTGGAAAAATCATATGACCATAGTAATCCGATAAGGTCCAGTTGCCACTCCTCACTTAATACATAGACAGAGTAAAAACAGAAAATATTTAGATATGAGAAAGGCTGTGTACCAAAACTTGTCAAAGCCACATGTATTCATCTAAATTTCCAACCACTAATATTAAATTAAGAAATTGACAAAAATGCCGTAGATCACCATTATTTCCAAAAACATGTTATTACCGAATCAACATGATTTGACATAGAAACAGACAAATCAATTGGTGGATTAGCATATAGAATCAGAAATAGATACTAGTATTTGTAGGAATTTAATATATAACAGAGTTAGCATTTCAGTGTAATGGGAAATGGATGCTTCGTTTAAGAAGTAGTACTGGCACAAATGACTATCCATCTGGAGTAAAATGAAGGAGGACCCCTTGCCTTACTCTGTGTGTGTGTGTGTGTGTGTGTGTGTGTGTGATAGATAACTAGATAAATATGAATTATATATGGATTAAAGAGTTAAATATGAACAAAGTAAAATTGTAGAAGGACATTTAAGAGGCTACATATTTAATTTAGTGATGAGAAAACAATTCTTAATCAAATATAGCAACCCAGAAAAAAAATACATATTTTCTATGTAAAACTTAATGTAAATTAATTAGATAGAAAATATTAGCATAAAGAAAATCAGTAGGAAATCTATGTTGAGGAAAATTTGCAAAGTAGATGACAGGTGCAAAGGGTTAATATTGATAATATACAAAGAGTTCTTACAATTTGACATTTGTAAATTATATGTCTATATGGATAGTTCAATAGAAAAATGAACAAAGAAACAAACTAGCAGTTCATGGAAAAGTAAAACCAAGGAGCTAGCAAATATATAAACAGATGCTCATATTCATGACAGAGCAACAGTGAAAAAAGTGATGACATTTGCTTTCCTGGTAGAAATACAAATTTTTTCACACCTTTAGAAAAGCAAACTGGTGTTGTCTTAAAATTTTTTAAATTACATTTTACATATATTTTCGTTTCTGGTAATCTATTTAATATACATCAAAGTGCATGTGTGTGTGTTACATGAGATCTATCAAAGCTTTGGAAAGGGTTGAACACGTATACATCTACTCGTATATTATATAACTATTAAAAATGATGTGTGAGAGTTATGCCATTGACTTGGAGAAATTTTCATCGGGTGCTACTAAGAATAGCAAGTTGCAGAAAAAACTATAAATTTTCCAAATCAATGACACTTCATGTAAATATACATGTGTGAATGAATATGTATGTATGAATGTATACATGTATATTTAAATTAAATTAATAAATATAAGGAAAACTATGGAAGAATAGCTGTGCTATTGACTTATTAACCTGGAAGAAGTGAGATGGGAATGACAGTTATGAGTATGGATAGGGAAAAGAGTAAAGTGGAGAGAAGAAGTAATAAAAGAAAATAATTTTACTAAATCAAGAAAATTTAAACAAATAAAATGAAATAAAACAATAAATGGAAATTTTAAAATTATTTTGGATGCCTGTGAATGTAGATAGTTGTTGACTGATGGCTTAAATTATCAAGAAAGGAAAGCAAATGAAGATGAACTTTAAAAAGTTACTAAGAGATGGTGCAGTTGAGTGGTTAACAGCGAAGAGTGCACCCAGTTCTCAACTCGGTCCTTCATCTCCTGAGTATGGTACATATGGTGCAGGCTATCAAAATCAAGACAGCTTTATTGATGTTATGATTTAAATGGTTCATGTTTTGTTTGTTTTTGATTATCAGAGTTTTTTTCTGGTAGCAAATCACACAACCAATTTATATTATTTGCTTTATATCACTGAATATCTGGGTATCCCTAAACAATGAGTTTCATATTTAAAGATTCTATGTTTTGTCAGAACAAAAGAAAAATCAAGAACTTAACCTTGAAATGCAATTTAAATAAAAGATCTTCCCCTTGATCATAATGAATTTATAGCGTAAATTAATGAAGCTACCATGTCTGTGAATTATAAATAAAATAATTACACTGATGCCTGTGAATAGACAGGTGGAGTTTTATGGCCACTTCAGGCGTGGTGGTGGCATTTGAATCTGGTAAAACTGACACCAAATGGATTTTGAGTTATTAAAATATTATGGAGGGTTGAGTGGATTCCAAGAGGATGGTTTCCACAAAGCCCTAATTGAGGATGGGGCTGGTCAAATAGCATATGTACCTTCAGAAAATTATTTTGACAAAACTGAAAAGACTAAATTGACAGCCCATCAGAGATTAGAGAAATGTTTAGGATAGATTTCTGTTTAGAAAATTTTAAAGCAAATAATAGACATTCTAATTTTAGTTTGGGGTAATAGCCACTAATTGCTGTGAGTTAACTAGTGGGTTATTAAAACAATAGCTCTGCAGGGCAAACACCTCCACAGTGTCTCCTGGAACTTGTCATATTGTCATATTGTATATGGTGTTTTAGAATTATGTCAGGTTTTTTTTAAGATTGCTTGTTCTTTACCTTATAATTGTTTTTAAAGACTTCTCCATTATTTCTCAACCTCATTATACCAGAGAATCACCTAGGCTGTATGTATAAAGCGTACATTCCTTGATCTCACATTGGTGTCCTCCTTAGTTAATCCAAGAGTGGGAAGCTGGCTGTATAATTGCTTTTTAAAATAAGCATCCCAAAGGATTCCGAAGGGGATGGTTTAAGCCTTATCTTTCTAAGAGCCCTCATACATTCTTTATTTTAGAGTAGAAGATTGTCTATCTTCACCCTCTCAACTTTAGAAGATTTATTATGGACTTATAAATGACAATGTCTATCCATCATTAAATAACTTTTAGTGCAAATGCTAAAAAACTATATTGCAAATACTATATTAAAAGCAAAACATGGTTCAGTGTTCAGCAAGATGATCTGCAACTGGATAAAGCCTCCTTTAAATTTCAGAGTTTCTCAACGTCAGCGAAGTTATACTCTTGAACTGGTCAATGTACATTGTTAGATCTTAAGGTTGTGAGTTCATATCATAATTTATTGAGAAGGAGTTCTAATAACGTCTTTTCCCTTTCAATGCCAGCCTGACCTACCATGTCAGTTCCTCCAATTTGTTTCCTACCTTGTGGTCTGTGATCAATACAGAAAAAACAGTTTGTGTTCTTTCTGACTCTTGCATTCCTGGAGTTTCTGATTAATTTATCCTCAATGACTCTACAAACTCCACCATTGCAAATTGAAAGTTTAACTTGAACTTGCCAGTCAAGTATGATGAAAAACCATTTGCAAAGAAGTAATAATGTTCGTTCGTGTTCTTTGAGCTGTCTTTGTACTTGACCTTCCTTTCCACTGGAAAGACTCTTAATTTGAGAGCTTGGTTGGATGATAGCCACACCGCTGCTCTGTCCAGTTACATTTCCCATACTGTCTCAGTTGTTCTGCCCAACCTTGGCATTTCTGTGGTCTTCTGATTGGAAAAGTGGGGCTGTCAGGTCTTTGCTAACCATGGTCCACACACAGGTTTGACTATATATCTCCTGTGCTTGTGCAGTTGCTGTAATGAAGTGTCCCTCTGGTTTTTTTGGGGGGATAGAAATAAAAATTAATACCTGTGCATAACATATCAATGTTACAAATATCTTCCAGGTAAAATTAGATAACAGTATTGAAGATCTAATGTGTAGTACTTGTGACCTTCTACTAAATTAATTTATATCATTAGACCTGGAAATATTTTAGCTTATTCATATTAATTCACATTTCCTGTGAATGAATTTTTTATCTTTCTCCATTTTGGATTTCAGAGTGTTTTCACTTTAACTACTTTTTGTAGAAAAACAGTAAGTGTCATAACCAACTCTTTGCCAGGAGCGTTAAATCCCCAAAGTCTTAGCTTGACTACATCATTTTTGAACTGTTCTCAGAAGATCTGTTACCACCAGGGTTTATTGTTCCCAAGCAATAAATTTTGTGCTAGTTTTAAACCTTTTCTCTGGTAACATTGTCTTTTTAAATGCCTACGTGTTCTCTTTTATCTTGAAGACTGTATCCCAGTTTCCTACGTGTTTTCTGCCTGTTGAATACCATGAAACTTAACACACTGTTTTTTACTGTCAAGTCATCTTGGGTAGCATTGAAACTGTGTTCTTTTAATGAGTACTTTTTATTTTATAAAGGAAATATAAAGCTATAAGATAACTTTTACGGTTGTAGAAGTAGAAAGAAAGAAATAGAATCAGAATTAACGATTTTTTTGCACACTATTTACACAGTATGTATGAACTGACACATTTATACTGCTAGCTACAGTAAATCAAGCCTGTGTGGTTACTGTTGAGTCATGTCAGACTGGAACAGTCATTGTTTCAGATTCATCATATTATCTAATACTACTTAGTGCATTTTAGTAGAATAATTACTGATAACTTACTTAGTGATTCTCACATAGCTGAGTTGATCAGAATTACGTTAAGAATCTTTTTCAAATATATACATTCTCAAGCCTCAGATTTGTCTTGGGTAGATCAAAGACGTGTGGATTTCAAAAACTCTCCCTCGTAGTAATCCACTATTTCAATGGTCTGATTTATCTTATTATAATTTTGCAAGTTGCTACCAGGTTAATTTCCCTGTATCACTTATTCATTCATTCATTCATTTTTGGCTGCACCTCACAGCTTGTAGGATCTTAATTCACCGACCAGGGAGGGATTGAACCTGGGCCCCGGCAGTGATGGTGCCAAGTCCTAACCACTGGACTGCCAGGGAATTCCAAAATCACTTCCTTAAATATATCTTTATTCCAAGGCCTTGGTGGTTCCTCATATTTATAGAAGGAAATTCATACATTGTAGTGTTTCATCAGCCCCTCCTCATCCTAGAGAAGGCTGGAACGTGCTACAAATACAGCCTTAATTCTAACTTATGTCATGCACTACAAACCCATGGCCATTGCACTAAACTCTGGGTGGCTTCCTCTTGAACCCACGGTAGATGCTGGCAGTCAGTCAGTCATGGCATTCCTTCCAGGTGAACTCACTTTTGGTCTGAGCACCCTTCTTAACATAGTTCTAGAGAAAGCTATAACCCAACAGTGAGTTGACATGCAAAGTAAAACCATTTGCCATCATATTCTAGCTGAACTTTTTGTTCTAGTCTCCATCTTTATAGTGTTTAGGAAAAAAACTGTATTATTTGCTTTTATAGTGAAACATTTCATTCATAGAAAAGCGTATATGCTGCATGTACATAATTTATAAAGAACAATAAACTCTCATGAGCTCTCTGCACACCTAAGAAAGAGAACATTATCAGTGGCTTTGAAGGCTATTTTATGTTCCTTTGTATCCCAGTCTCTCTCCTTACCCTAGATGTTGGCACTGTTTGAATTTGACATTTATCATTTTCTTGCTTTTTGTTTTAGTTTTTATTATGTATTCATGTACCTCTGTACAGCTGTTAAGTTTTGTATTTTTTTGAAGTTCACATAAATGGGATTCTACTCTATTCTTCTGCAGTGTGCTTTTTCATTCAGTATGTTGTTGAGATTTCATTATGTGCATGTGTAAAAGTATACTTCATTAATTCTCTCTGCTCTGTAGTATTCCACGGACTGAATCTACCACAGTTCATTTATCCAGTACTTGTTGAAGGATGTTGGGTTGTTTTATGTTTTTGCTACTACCCATAGTGCTGCTAGGATCGTTTTTGTACACTTGAAAGGCGTACGTACATGTGCAAGAGTGTCTCTAGTGTGTGTATATCCAGAAGAGGAACTTCTGTGCCTTCACTTTTACCAAATGATGGCCCGTTGTCATCCATGGTAGTTAGTATGAAAATACGCTCCAGCAATCAGGGTAGAAGAGTTCTTTTTGTTTCACTGACTCACCAATGCTTGATATTCTCTAACTTTTGAACTTCTGCTGATGGTTTTATCTAGATTATGAGATTTTTGGTAATGTTTGACATTCTTCTTTTTCACTTTTTATATTTTATACAATGAATTTGTATTACTTATTAAATGAAAACCAAAAGTCTAGAATATTTTAAGTGGAAAAAAGTAGGCTACAGAACGATCTGTTATGATTGCAAACATGTAAATAAAATATACTACCCATCTGTATGTATGTGTGTATATGTCTGTACACATATAAAATAGACAAATGCCTAATTAATATTGCTTGATTCAGTGAGACCACTTGGCAGTGTCATGTATTCTTTGTATACTTGTTGGCTTAGGGATTAATTATGTAGTTTGGATAGAGAAAACCAGAAGAAAGTCTTGGACAGCTAGGAGGGTGGTGTAGAGGAGTGAGAATAGAGAGAGAGAACTCTGGGGATTGTCTACCAGCTATGTCACTAATTAGCCAAGTGCAAATTGCTTAATCGCTCAAACTCAAATTCCTTAGTGTAAGAGTGATGCCTACCTTATCTTTTTGTTTGAAGTTTAAATGAGGTAATCCATGTAAAACACTGTCTGTAGAACATGGCATGTAGTAAATGCTCAGCAAACTTCCGTGAGCATCTGCTTGGAGAAACAGGATGTGCATAAAGCAAATAACAGTACAGGAAACATATACTAACTGCCAAAGCCAGGATGATATATCATTTATAATTAATCAGTGTTCATATAAACCCATTGCTTTAAGGTTAGATATTTTAACTGTTAAGCACTACATGAAGGGAAATCCCCCAAACCTGAGGATCTAAAACTGTTCCTTATTATTTGTCTATCCACACTTTTCCACATTACCCTACCCCTTTTACTGAAGAACCGATGAGGGGAATCGCTGCAAAAAATCTCAGAAAAAAAGTATAAGCAGAAATAGAAACCAGAGAGGAATTAACGATGTTCAGAGAGCTGGCTTTCTATTTCAAGTATCTACTTCGTCGAGCACGGATGGCTGCCAGCCCTCAGAGAGAGAAGTGTTTTGCTAGCCATGCACTTCCCTAGTTCTTAGAAACTTCATCCCCTGGAGTGGTAACCTTGTAGAAGACGAGCTTCCCTAACAGAACATGCTTGCATGACAGGGCTGGGCTGGATTTTATGTGTGCGGTTCTAGAAGGCTCTCTGCCAGGTCATTCTGTCATTTCTTAGAGCAAACGGAGCCTACTTTCTGAACAAATACAGTGTGGAAGTGGGGAGTTAAGCCTTGATATTTAGACTGCATTGTATCTACATGTTCCTTTTTTCCTACTCCTTTCCTGTCTTAGTTCTTCACCCACCCTCTCCGTCCCCTCCTCAGACTCTCAAAGGAGCAAGGAAAGTACAAGCATGTCAGTGAATTCCAATGTAAAAATGAGAAGTGATAACCGGTACGTAACAAAAAAGCAGCACGAGAATTTCAAGGTGGAAATATCTATGTAGGGACTGCCTGGGGGACAGTATATTAAATTATTATGTTGTTGTTGTTCTATCCCAGAAGGAATGGATGGGTTTTTTCTTGTTTTGTTTTTGTTTTTTTTGTTTTTTAAATTTATTTATTTATTTATGGCTGTGTTGGGTCTTCGTTTCTGTGCAAGGGTTTTCTCTAGTTGTGGCAAGCAGGGGCCACTCTTCATCGCAGTGTGCGGTCGTCTCTTGTTGCGGAGCACAGGCTCCAGACGCCTAGGCTCAGTAACGGGCCCAGTTGCTCCGCGGCATGTGGGATCTTCCCAGACCAGGGCTCGAACCCGTGTCCCCTGCATTGGCAGGCAGATTCTCAACCACTGCGCCACCAGGGAAGCCCAGGAATGGATGTTTTAAACTGATGAACGATACACATGGATATTTTAGGAAGCAGAAATATAGCAGCACAGTCTTAAGATTCCACTGGAGTGGACTCCAAACTACTTTTCAGTAACTGGGTGATGATAGACATATTACTCCCTTAAGCCTTAGTTTCATTCTCTCTACGTGGGAATAGTCAAAGCCTTTCCCTCAGAGGGCTGTTGGGAGGATTAAATAAGCTCAGTGCCAGGCACAAGATAGTCAATAAATGACAGGAATCACTGTCAGTATTTGTTAATACTTAGAAACATTTCTCAGCACCACTATTCGGTACTGAATACTTGCAATAAATCGAATCCTGAAATTTCAAAGTGACAATCCTGCCGTAAAGGGCACATTAAGTAGTAGGATCTCATTGTCATCATCCATCCTGTGCTAGGTGTGTGCTCTTTTACCTCAGGCCCATGTCCATGGGAGACCCTCTGTTGAGAGGAAAATATCTTAGTGCACATTGAAATTAATGGGCAGCTTTCATTTTAAAACATTAGAAAAAGATCATTTATATAGTGAAAAAATCCGTATAATGTGAAAACATCCACTAAACTATTTTTTTAATGTACTGAGGGTGATAATCAAAATATTAGGAAGGGCGTGGTATTGCTGTGTCAGAATGGGTGGCAACTCAGCATAATTGCCCTGGCTGTACTATTCACAGCTGAACTAAGTAACAACCTTGAACCTGGCTGAGAGAGTTTGGGTTGCGCCTGCAAATCTTCAGCCATTTCCTGTCTTTTAGTAGCTAGTCCCTGTTTAACCAGCAGCTTTGTTTTTGATTTTTTTTTTTCCCTCCATTCCTGTTTCAGGAAAGCACATCTCCCAAAAACCACACCACCTCTCAAGGACCTGAATATCCACACATCCTTTGGGTCCTTATATCATAAAACATGTAAGTTTTCAACATGCCCAAATGCCAGTAAACATTATCTATTCAAATTTACGTGCTCCAAAAAAATAAATAAAATAGAGCAGGTTCCCTGGTGGCGCAGTGGTTGAGAGTCCACCTGCTGATGCGGGGGACATGGGTTTGTGCCCCGGTCCGGGAGGATCCCACATGCCACGGAGCGGCTGGGCCCGTGAGCCATGGCTGCTGAGCCTGTGCGTCCGGAGCCTGTGCTCCGCAACGGGAGAGGCCACAACAGTGAGAGGCCCGCGTACCGCAAAAAAAAAAAAAAAAAAAATTAGAGCATCTCCAAAATGAACATTAAACACGAAGGTCTTTATTGCAGTACACCAGAATATACCTTTTTTGTTGTTCCTTCAAAATGTGTTTCAAAGCATCAGTTTTGCTAAATAAAATAATAGATGTGTGACATCTATAGATGTCAGATAATTGGGCTCAAGAGGAATAGACGGGGAGAGAATTTTCACAGAAGTTCAGCATTCTCGGCTTCCATAGCTTGTGATAAAACCTTAATCACTCTGCTTTCCAGCTGCAAAATTAGTAGATTATGTAACCAAAATAAGGAACATTCTTATTGCACCAAAGTGTTTCACAAAGGGTTACTAATTAATCTGCACAAAATCCTTTCAACTAAGTATCACCCCCAAGTTTATGTAAGAGGTGTTAAGGGTTGGAATCGTGACCCCCCCCAACCCAGGTTCAGATGGCACAAAGAATTCCACTTCCCATATTTCTGTAATTCAACTTTAGTGTGTGTGTGTGTGTGTTTTTAATGGCAAACCCTCATCCTGCCTCCCCAGGTGTCCTGTTATATTTCTCAGAGGCTTCACAGAGCCTGTGCCTTGGAAATTGAGTGGTAACGACCAAGACTTGGAAGGATGGATCATAGGTCATTCATCCGTTGAGGTTGTCTCTTCCCGTCAGGCTGCCTATCCCAGCTCCTGTTTCTTGGCATCTTTCCCAAGTTCATCTCCCTGAGAGCTCTGAGTTCCTCCCTCTTGAGTCTAGTCACCCCCTGTAGACTTCCAGACCTCCATAAATGGGAAGTATCTTCCTTCTCTGTTCGAGTGTTTCCAGCTGAGGCCTTCGTTGAATCTTCTCAGTGTTTTCTTGGAAACAACTTGTGCTTTTGGAAGCAATTAGTTGGGAGAACAACTTTAACTTTCCCTTCTGCCTCCTCCTTCCCTGTATCAGGGAATCACAGAGCTAGTGAAAGGGGGATATTCAGGGGAAACAAACCAAGTTTAAAATGTTAACAGTAGCCACAGAGGTGAAGATGCCTTTCAGTCTTGTCACTGGCAGCTAGGACAAGAATTTGGAGGCTCACTGAGGCCTAGCCAGTGCTTCCTGTATGCATCAATGACCCTGCAGCAGAATTACTTTGGGAAGTTAAAAAGAAAAAAAAAAAAACAAGCAGTTCTGGGCCTGGTGCCTGGAATTTATGGTGCAGCGGGACCAGGGGATCAGCGTTTCTGCCTAGCTCCCCCAGATGGTCAGATATGTAGCCAAGTGTGGCAACTAGTGCCCTAAATCTGATGTTCATTAATTCCACACATATTGCTTTGAGTGTCAGCTGTGGGCCAAGCACTGCAGTAGGCTTTGGGCATATAGTGGGGTGCATGGAAATGGCTAGGCAGGCAGTGCGCGCAGCAGAACTTATCTCCATGTGAAGAAGAGCGTCTCTCTTAAGAGGATTTTTGCTATTGTTATTCTATTCTTTTCTCCTCTGTGACTGTATATCCAGAGACCTCAAATTCCTGGCCTATAGGCCACATCATGTCTACAGGCAAGTTTTGTTAGGCCAGCCCCCTGTTAAAAAAGGAATTGCCAACATGAAAAATAAAAAGACATGAGCAGCTATTTCCTAAAACTGAAAAGCAGCCGTCCCTTTTTACAGCTGCTTCTCAGCAGCTCCGTGCCATCCCCACCTGGCACTATCACTAACTTAAATGTTCTGGTTCTCGTGTTATGAGGATATTAAAAAAATTGTGTATGTGTTTATGAAAACTGTGACTTGTTTTTGTTATTTTGAAATGTGAGGGTGCAATGAACAGAACTTGTTGTGGATCTACAAAATGAAATGTGTCTTCATATGTCCACATAGTGGGACTTCATTTGGAGGGTCTAGAGGAGCAGGAAATAAGCAGAATCTGTGTTCTGAACAAACCAGAAATCTTACAAGTCCATTCCCAGAAGCATATGTATTATAAATGTATTGCTCCAGGTAGAATTCTAGGTGCTGAAGAAACAGCACCTGGTATTCAGGGTTGGACCTTCACCTACAAATCCGCATGTAGCTTTTTGGTTAAATTCACTTCCATCTCCTAAATCAAACTATGTGGGGAAATGAAACCACAGTGATGACTGTTGTGTGAACTGAACTATGTCAACTCTTAGCGGAAGCTCCAAATCTTCACTAAGGTCTTCAAGCTTTTCCTGCCAGTAGTTACAAATGCTTCCCTAGTATTTCCCATGTGGCATGCATAGAAATGTTAATATCTGTGTGGCACATCTAGGTAGACAAGGGAGGCTTCTTGTGGCCAGAGGCAGCCTGTGTACCCAGAGCTGAGGAAATCTCCATTAGGGGCACAGTCTTTGGGACCTTCTAAACTTTGCTTGCAAAGTTTTGGTTCTTAGACCAGAGGTCATTACTGGATGAATGAGAACCATCTCATTGAATAAAATGGAATACTTTCCACGTAACAGAGATCTCCTACTCTGAAAACTGAGGGGGATGCATCCTTTCCTTTGTTGTCACACTTCCCCCAATGGAAAGATAAAACAAAATTTAAAAAAATGTATTCCTGATCAGAAAAAATATTGAAATGTTTTTAATAATGAAGTGTTGCATATTTCTCAAGGAGCAACAGAGTGATCAGTTATGCTTTTCCTAATTTTAAGCAGTCGCATGCATTTTGGTCAGAGGTTTCAAGATGGATTGTATCTAAATTGCAGACATGTTTTGTTTGGTCAACACAAATGTTTTGGCGTTGTGGTTTTAAATAGTTGCTTGCTAACATTTGAAAACTAGGAAATCTTATCTAAAGCTCTGTAGGTCTGGGCCTCTCATTGCCCCTGAGGCTAAGATGGGCACATGCACTCCTGTTCTCAGGCTCCACCCTTCCTTAGGTGTTATGTCATTACATTCCAGATTATTCCATACAGGCAGTCAACTTGTGGTTTATGGGCTTCATCCGAACTATTATTTATTTGTTTGATAACAAATAGAGGTTTGTTGCAGTGGGGGAGGGGGCCCGGGGTACTTTTCCTTTCTGTCTCCTCAGTTGAAATTGATACTGTGGATATAAATTCAAGCTACTATCACAGTTTGCTTCAATTTATATTTACACTTCTGTCTTGATAGATAAGCAGATAACTATTCACAGCCACGATTAGCATTTCCTAAAGGTGTCAAAATCACTCCATTCATTGTGATAAAGCAACTTGAAAAAACACAGTCAAGCAGCACAAGTGTTTAAAAAAAAAAGATGTAAGCAGTCCATAAGGTGTTAGTGTCTCTTTAAAATGAGTTAGAGACCTATGTTTGAGTTAGTACTTTATTTAAGTCTTTGATTTATCTCCAGTGAAGGTACCAGTTACATTTAATCTCTTTGAAATAAGAGCAGTAACTTTCAGATCTTGGACACCAAGGAGCTGGCTCATCATATACTCACAATCATATTTAATTCTTACAATAAACCGATTACGTACGTACTTACCACCCCCATTTTACAGATGCAAAATTCAAAGGCAAAAGAGATTTAAGTAACAAGTAACTTGCCCAAGGTTATACAGCTGCGTGTGTATATACATACACATATACACATACATATATATTTATGCCATATATATGTATGCACACACATATACACACATACTGTGTTCATTCTGCCTCTCATGTTTTTAAACTATTTTTGACGGCCATTCATAGTAAGAAATACCAGTTATTTCAGGTCTTAATGCTTAATATGTGGTCCTTCCATAGTATCATTGTAGAAACCAGTCCTAACCCTTGTTTAAATTGAGTACATTTTGATCATTTATGTTCTATTCAATTTTAGTCTAGTCTAGTCTGTTCTCTCATTTGCTCCCGTAACAAACACACAAACAAATTTTTTAAAAACCCCTATTCATAGCCCTCTAAATGGGACATAACCTAAAGTTTGAAAAACACTGACTTAGAAGTTACATGTCAAGAAAGCTCTTTCTGGTGGAGTATGTGAGAGAGAATGAAGAGGGCAGATACTTTTAAAATGAGGCCACAATACAGGGGAATTTGCCATCCAGTAATTCATGGAGACATATATTTGTCTCTCTTTTCATGTTTTTCTTACATCAGAAAGATCTTTGTTTTATTTTACAATAAAAATAATTCTTCAAAATTCCATATTAAAAATTACACGGAGATGTTCATGTATGCAAATTATACCTTAAATAACTAAAAAATAATAATCAGGTGGGAAATGGGGTGAGTGGAGCTATAAAAAAACAAGAATGGCAGATTTTTGGTATTTGTTGTAGTTGCTGGTGGGTATATGAGTGTTCATTACCCTATAATGTTTACTTTGTATGTGATTGGGGTTTTTTGTAACAAAAACTTACTTTGAAGAAGTAGGTGGGGACTTCCCTGGTGGCGCAGTGGTTGAGAGTCCGCCTGCCGATGCAGGAGACACAGGTTCGTGCCCCGGTCCGGGAAGATCCCACGTGCCACGGAGCAGCTGGGCCCGTGAGCCATGGCCGCTGAGCCTGCGCGTCCGGAGCCTGTGCTCTGCAACGGGAGAGGCCACGGCAGTGAGAGGCCCGCGTACCGCAAAAAAAAAAAAAAAAAAAAAAAAAAAAGTAGGTGGGTCTCCATGGTCTTTTATTCTGGTTTCCCACAAGGCTCATGGTTGAATGAGAGCAGGACCCTATAGGTTGAAGTGTGACCTTTATTCTGTAAAGTTGTGAACAGTAAGTAGCCAGGCTGGACAGAATCTGGTTTTAGGGTCTTCTGATACCAAATTGCTCTAAAGTGAGGCTTCTTATTCCAACATAATTGACATTCCGGGTTGGATAATTGTCTGTTGTGGGGAATTGTCCTTTGCACTGTTGAATTATAGTGGCCTCCGCCCCCGGCCTCCATTCTCTAGATGCCTGTGGAACATCCACACCCCTCCACTCCGTAGCTGTGACAACAGAAAACCTCCTCAGACATGGACAAATGTCCCCGGTTGAGAACCACTGCCCTAGAGTCTGAACCTATCGCCTCACCTTGTGTATATGTCTAGCTGAGCTTTGAACAGAGATACAAAGCTTCAGAGAACCACATTCTACCTGTGTCTTAGGGTAAATGAAGAATAGATTAGGCAGAATCATCACAACTAGGGATTGATTTAGTAATACCAGACTCAGGCAAGGCCACCTGTGTGAAACTGGGCATGGTTAACTCTTCTCTACGTTAGTTACCTCATCTGTAAAATGGGGATGGTGACGGTTTCTTCTTTGTGACATTACATGTGTTTTTAAAGCACCTAGAATCTTGCCTGGTACACATGAAGTACTTAGGGTTTGCTGTTGTTACCTACCGAGAACTTGTTGTGCTGGAATTGTGGTTTAAATAGTTGGGGGATAAGGGGATTCTGTGGAGCACTGTAGTAATAGCATGTTTGGTTGTTAGTGTTCCTCAACATATCTCAGTGCTTAGAATGTTTAATCTGAGTCTGCTGTCGGAGTAGGAAATGGGGTGGGTTCTAGAGCGCCTGAAAATGGTGAAACTATGGTTTCTAAGTTAATTTACCTCACAAAAATAAAAATAAAATGGGAAGACGGGACATGCTGAGCATCTCATGCTCTGTGACCCTCTGGAGACACTAATAAAGAGCTACAGAGACCAGCCTGAAATGCTCCAGAAACTGTCTCCACCCCAGAGTTCACCTTTCTCTCTTAGTCATTGAAGAGTGGGGAATCATCATTGCTCTTTCCTTTTTAAGATATGTCGATACTTTGAATCTTGCTCATGTGATTATGGCTGAGGCAGAGTCAGTACCATGCAAGTTCACTCTGGGAAGATTGTCTCCACTCGTAAAATGTACCTTTTGTTTCCCATGTTTTAAATTCTTCCTCTCAGTCTATAAAGAATTTTCCAACTTAGAAATATCCCTCACTGACTCTCTATCGACCTGCCACCCATCTCTAACCACAGTCCCATCTCTTTCGTTCTGAATTACTGAAAGAGTAGCTGATTTTAGCCGTTTCCATTCCTCGCCCTCTATTCACACTTCTACCCACCACAATGAGGCTGATGCTTCCCCAGCACTGGCCATGATGACATCGCGAAAGGCATTTGCAGGCCTTGATTTACCGCCTCTCTTTCTCTTTTTTCCCCCTCTAGCTTTCCTTCTTGTTCTTTGTTGCCCTCTTTCTCTCTTTATTTCTACCCTTTTTTTTTTAAGTAGCCTTATTGAAGTAAAAGTTACATACCATAAAATGCACTCACATTAGTGTACAACTCAACGATTTTAGTAAATTCACAGAGTTGTGTGACCATTCCCACGACTCAATTTTAGAATACTTCCATCACCCTAGAAAGAACCCTCCTGCCTGTTTTCAGTCACTCCCTGTTCCCACTCCCAGCCCCAAGCAATCTGTTTCTTTCCGTGATCTCCAGCACGCCCTTGCGAAACTAAACACTCTGCATGCGCCCTTAGCTTTCATAACGCAGTCACGCATGAGTTGCTTTGGACCTCTAGGCATGTTCCTTTTCTGTCATCCTCAAGGATTTGATCTTCCTCTGCTCACACCCTGCACACTGGGCTTCTCCATCTTTTTGTCTCAGCCCACTGTCTCTGGATTTTCTGTGAGTCATTTCACTCACTCCCGTGAATTACCTCTGGTGCTAGGTTTTGCCGTTGCGGTTACATCTCCCCATACCTTTCTCCTTACCTTTCTCCTAGATCAGCCCTCCCTTTTAAGAATGACCTCAGATGCCACCTATACTATAGAGTCTTCCCATTTTCTAACCACCATTCCTATTCCTTCTCTATAACTATACCTTAAAGAAATGTAGCTCATGAGCTATGACCCTCAAGCAACTTTGTTGTCTCTCTTTGTCCCCTTATGTTCTTTCTGTGAATTTCTTTTCTTAGTTCCTCTTCTGCCCCTGGAAGAAAACCCCAGTAGCCCTGTCCAATCCATATTTGGTGATGCTTAAGTATCTGACATAATTTCATTCCAAAAATTAGAATATTCTGTCCTGTTTAATAGCTACAACTTAGAACTTGATTTAAAGATAAAACTAATCTCCCTCCCTACTGCTTCGCTGCTGCAGAGGGCAAGTCTGCGATCAGAGAAAGAATGCTTTGGCTTCTTTTCTCACCTAGTATGTCTACATCTCCTCCCCCTAACTTGCTGTTTCTAGTTCTGATTACTGTGTTGCAAAGGAAGAGAAGAGGGGGCAGCACGTTTCACCTGATTAATTCCGTTGTTGTGATTTAGGATCATGGCACTTTGGACTTAGCGGGAGTGTAGAACTGGTGTTTTCTGTCAGTGGTTCTGTCCTTAGATGCCCTGCCTTTCCTGTGGAAGGTCTTCCCCTGCCCCACCCTGCTGATTCTCTTGCTGTGGGTGATTGACAGCTGCATCCCCCCAGGCACTCCCAGGTGCGTGTCTGGCTCACAGAACACACCATGCATTCTGTACCCGTAATGTCTCTGAGGATCCATCTCCTTCATAAATTGCAATCTTCTATTCTGCTTAGCCTACTCTTTTTCCTTAGTGTGATCCTAGACCCCTGCATCCCTCAAAATGCAGCTCTCTGTGGTCTCCTTATAGCATGTCCCCGCTCAGTGGGTTTAAACGAAACCCTCCTCCCTCCCCCTGCGTGGGTAGAACTCATCAGAATTCTCTCGGAAGAAGCTTTTCTCAAATCCTCTACTGAGGCTCCAGACATCTCTGATGTGAGCAAGGGTTTCAGAGCCAGACAAATGGCTTTGCAGTATCTCCTTTGAAAATTTGTTCCTCAGCCTGTTCTGACACCTCCCTCACCTTTAGGGTATAACACTGCTATGTCTTGGAGGCTGAAGAAGGAACTTCCTGTTAACATCCTATTACAGACCTCTCTCCTCTGGTCCAGAAGCTTGTTTTAAAATGTTTCTGGGTCAGTTTGCTTCTTGAGAGTTTAAGTACCTGGAAGTCAAAGATGATGATTTATTTTAAAATATTGTCTCTGTGCTTGTACCTGACATGCAGTAGGCACTCAGGAAATGTGAGTTTTCTCACCAAGATCATTCTCCTTTATCCAAAATTACAAGTAAAAAAAAAACAAAGCAAGTATGGCCTTGCTTAGTGTGCACAACCAGACTACCTGCTGAGTACTGCTTCATCCTGGCCAAAAAGCACTTTTTAGCCCTTTTCAACCTCTTGACCCCTTTCTACTTGACCCTCACAGCAAAATTATTTACATATTTTTGAACCTGTTGTCTTGTTACAAATGGAGATTTTTTTCCCCCTTTTTCAAAATGTTTGGTAATGTTTTGAGAAATCAATATGTGGCCATCGTAGAAAATTTAAAATATATAATTGAATGTAGAGAGAAAAGTAGTTTACCTGGTTTCTGTTTCGAAATACACAGTTCCCCTTCGCAGAGACAACTGCTTTCTCCAGTTCTCGAATATTCTTTCAAATTCTTTGCGCTCATAAATGTATATAAGTGTATATTTTTTGACTCCGTACGAAAGGCATCATACTTTTCACACATTGTGCTGTATCTTATGTTCGTGGCTTAGTGTATCTTTGAGATTTCTTGATTTAATCCCAAACAGAGTTGCTGCATTCTTCTTAATTCTTGCCTGCAATAGGGATGGTACGTTATCACAGTGTATATGCTTGAAATCAAAGCAGAAGGGTTATTTATTTAAATAGTCCAGTACTTTCCCTTTATAAAAGAAATTTAATTTGTGAAAAATGTAATGAATTTAACTGAAATTTAATGCAGTATCAGTTACAGAACTAGTTTCAGTTGTCAACTGTATTAATACAAACCTTTAAAAGTATATAAATGATCAGAAGAAAAACAAATATTGTATATTAACGCATATATGTGGAATCTGAAAAAATTGGTATAGATGATCTTATTTACAAAGCATAAATAGAGACACAGAGGTAGAGAACAAACGTATGGATACCAAGGGGGAAGGAGGGCGTGGGCGTGGGATGAATTGGGGGATTGGGATTGACATATATACACTATTGATGCTGTGTATAAAATAGATCACTAATGAGAACCTACTGTATAGCAGAGGGAACTCTACTCAGTGCTCTGTGGTGACCTAAATGGGAAGGAAATCCAAAAAAGGGGGGATATATTTATATGTATAGCTGATTCACTTTGCTGTACAGTAGAAACCAACACAACATTGTAAAGCAACTATACTCCAATAAAAAGTTAAAAAATAAATAAATAAAAATGTATAAAAGATCAGGTTATACTTTATGGTTCCCTAACAATCTGACTGCATAAACATTCCATTTGCTACATATCGTGTGAAAAATAATTGAAAATACAGAGGTTCTGTCTTTATCTATCTTGGGTAAATGTCTTAACCCATGTGTGTCTTTGTTTCTTTATCTGAAAAATGGGGGTGATAATAGAATGAAGTGGGTTAATGTATGAAACAATATCTGGGAAATAACAAACAATAAAAGGTAATGATATCACAGTTCATTTTCCTTTCTAATATTTGGAATATTGTCTTTGTAGAAAAGCATTTGCATCATATGGTGGTTTTTTTTAAAATAAATTTATTTATTTAATTAATTTATTTTTGGCTGCATTGGGTCTTCATTGCTGTGCGCAGGCTTTCTCTAGATGTGGCGAGCGGGGGCTACTCTTTGTTGGGGTGCGCAGGCTTCTCACTGCGGTGGCTTCTCTTCTTGCAGAGCATGGGCTCTAGGCGTGCGGGCTTCAGTAGTTATGGCATGAGGGCTCAGTAGTTGTGGCGCACGGGCTTAGTTGCTCCACGGCACGTGGGATCTTCCCGGACCAGGGCTCAATCCCGTGTCCCCTGCATTGGCAGGCGGATTCCTAACCACTGCACCACCAGGGAAGTCCCTGCATCGTATGGTTTTTAAGGTATTTTTAAATTCTAAATAAATATATAGTGGCAAGGAATGTTGTGATGTAGGCTTAAGAAAGTTACATTGCTCCTCATTACCATATCATGAGGTCTATAGTAATTTCCCATTCAGTAAGAAAGGAAGAAAACCCATGCATCATTTATAATTATGGAAATTTGTCTTTGTTCATTTTGTTCCTTGTTTAAGTTAGAAAATGTCAAGGATAAGTATATAGCAGAATTTGCTTATCGTTTAGTTTTCTAGTTATCATTAAATGTGGTAGGACCCAAAAGTTCAAGTCCCAGGGCAGGGTTCTTTTCACTGGAAGAATTAAATTAAAAAAAAAATCCCCACAAGAGCACCTTCGTTCTGACTACCTTGGAAAAGCATTGGACAGTGTCAGTCATTTTTTTTAAGGATGAAGATTCCATTAGAAGATGCTGCAACTTTTCAAAACTTGGACCTGCTCCAAAACACAACATGCTTCAAGGGTTGTTCTTGCATGCCAAGTAGTAGTCACCTATGATTGGAGAGATGTTTGTAAAAACATTGTGCCCTGGAAATGGCCACGTTTAGTTTGAGGCTTAAAGGAAAGCAAGAGAATTGAAGTAAACCCTCTGTCAAGTATACTTAGAAATAAGGACATTTTGTCTAATATTTTGAAGCAAGAAACCGGTTGGCATGATTTTGTAGCTGTGTCTTTTCTCTTCACCTTGCAGTTGCATGAAATTAGTGGAACCAACTGAAAAATGGAATTGCAATTTTTTCTGAAGTGGTATCAGTGAAACTCTCTTTGAGTTGAGGACCTCTTGAGTTGCCAGAGAAGACCTCGTTGAGTTGAGGACAAAGTAAAAAGAGGCTCTGAAATCAACATAAGGTGCCTCAGGGTGTTCTGGCAGTATTTTTATATAGCTGGTTCATCGACCGCAATGTATGCCCCAAAAGAGGTCTGATTCGCTTTGCTACTGCCTTTGTACTCTGATTGCTAAAAGATCAAAAGAAAAAAATTAACTGGATGTCAGAGATGAGATGCTACTCCATACCGAAAACAGGTTCATGATTTCAACCTATTTATCAAGCTTTTCAACAGTGACCTTCTCAGGAACAATTATTTTTCAACATAATTTTTTTCTTTTCAATCTGCATAATTTATACTTAATTCCATTTTGATGAAGTCGTCATTAATTTCTGCATGAACAAAGAAAGAAGAAATAAATCTCCAAATACACACATATATATATACACCCACACACATATGTATATAATATATACACCCATATAGAGGTACACACACATGTAATAGCTATGTAAAAGAAATTATTTTCCAGTGTAATAAAACAAATTGTGTACAAAACAAAAGTTAGCTTATGTCAGTCTATCTGTATTTGGAGTAGAGAGGTAAGAGGGTCCATAGATTTGGCTGATTTCTCAAAAACGACCTTAACCTACAAAAGGTTATGAATCACTGTCGTTTTGCAGATTGTAGTCTAGTTAGAGAGAAAAGCCATAGTCTCTGTAACTATAATGGGAGGTGTTGAAAGTGCTGAGGGTTGGAGGAAGGACTATAAAGGGCTGTATGTGTCCTCAAGAGCATGAGATAAATGGCTTCTAGCTGGCATTCGCCTTATTTGTTGATTGTGCTACTGTAAATACAGAACTGTTAGTGTGAAGGTCACATCAACCTGGGCACATTATATTCTCCCCTCTTCTTAGCTGCGGAACACTTATGAACTGTAGGGAGGATGTGTGTGGAGTTGTCAAGAATGTTGGACTTTGAGCCCAGTATTCATGTGAATTTCATCCCGTCTGTTCAGTTTAAGCAGGAAAGAGGTATAGTATGCAGAGTAGATCAACTACATTTCTGGAAGACGTGCAGATCCTGAATGAATGATTATGAATGAAAACAAAGTGGGTGTGTGAAGCCTGATTTCTGAACTGGCAGGATGTGCAGTCTTATCAAGTGTTAAACTCATTTATTCATTGACTACCATGGTGTTATGTTGTATACCACGATAGTGAGCTAATTTCTCTACAAGACTGAAAATACAACACCATAGGCATCAAACTTTTATGCATTAATGATTAAATATTTTTCTCTACTAAAAGGCTCTAATCTGCTCAAGGTTTTTTGTGGGTTTTTTTGGTACAGGTTGGGAATAATGTATATTCATGAATAGATTTTGTGTCTCAAATATCAGAGTTGGAGGTGAGTTTTTTTGGATGTGAGAGATGTGTTCAGCAATCCTCTCAACAAATTGCTGTAGGGTTTGTCTCTTTGAAAAGGAGAATGCGCCTTAGGTACCTGTTACTCTGATATAAATGAAGTCAAATCATTCTCACACCTCAACTTTCCACCGCATAAAGAAGCTTAACTCTGAGCATTTGCCAAGACTGCATTCAGAGCTGTGTAGTATATTCAGTATAAATATATATCAGTATTTCATGATCCACAAGCTTAGTAGCACGTTTGTAAAGTGTATGACAAAAGCCACAAATGATCTCTTCTTTTAAAGCAACTGGGAACAACTATTTAGAGCATTTTTTGTTTTAAGTCCAAGGTCTAGCATTTTTAGCTGAGTTGACATTAAGAATAGATAGTACAGTTGTTAATATATACTAAATTTGGGGGCTTTTTAAAGACCACCATGAGAAATGTGTTGTGAATTTATTAAGCTTTAACCCCTAGAAGCAAATGTCTATTAGCAGAGAAAATTCTAAAGGGTATCTATTTTTTTCTTTGATTTAAAACATTCCTGTGAATAGTAGAATATTTTTATTGTAGCAGATGCCATTTTGATTCATGTCTGTCTTGCTTCAGTAGCTTCATTTGTATTTATTTGAACTTGGTGATTTCAGAAGTGGTACGAGCTTTTATATGACCTTTCTCTCTGTGACAATACTTGGCAACACTGAGAAGTCAGGTCACAACTGTATTAATTACCTTCATTATTTATAAAGTCAGTGCCCTACTTTAGCATTGATTAAAAATGAGCAACATAATTTTTAAAAATAGGATTCCTAAGTGAAGTTTCTTTTTATCTTTGAACTTTATACAGTGTGTGCCTGTGTGTACGTGTATGTGTGTGAACCAATATAAGCCTATTGGAATGTACATATTTCTTCTCTTAAATTAGATAGTTTGGTTAATATTGTCTAGCGTCTGACTTCTATGAATTTGAAGGCAAGAACAGAATTGGTGTGTTGCAAAATGTGTTGTCTTTTTATCCTTTTAAGCCCGATACAGATTATAATATTGTCTGATTTGAATGTTCATTGTTAATCTGATCATGTCAACTCCTGGTTAAAATTGTACTGCGTTTTCAAAGGGCTTTATCCTGGTACTAATATTCTTAGCCAGGCATAGAAGCTTGACCCCTATTATACATCTGCAGTCTCATTTCACACCACAGTGAACTTGGCCATCTGCATTCTATCTCATCAATCTTCTTTCTGTTGGTACAATAAGCCATGAACACTGAAGCCACAGGGCCTTTTGCATATTCTATTCTTTACGCCCAGGGGTGATTGCCAAAATATTTAACCAGCAGTAGGAACATGGGCACTGATCAATCAGAAGTGACATGGGCTAGAGCAGAATTCTGGAAACCCCCTGTAGAGCCAGTCACTAATTTTTAGGTGGTACGTCTAGTTGGTGGGGTGGGGTTCTCGGCCAGCCTGGGAGACAGGGTGGTTAATTGATAGGAGAGGGTCCAGACAGTGGCTACTCACCAGCCTGTTTACCAACTCAAGGCCATACCAAGTCTTTGTCTATACCTGGAAAATTTCTTCCTTTTCTCATCCTGCAAAACATACACACATCTGGTTATGTCATCTCTTCTTTTCTTCCATTCACTGCAGTTCTTCAGAGGAGCTTCTCCTGACCTTCCTGATGAGGGTTGTTCTCATTGAGATTTTCACTAGAAACTCCTATCCCTTCATTGTACCTTTCACAGTGGTCAGTTTACATATACTTTGTAAGTAATTGAATCATATATCAGTCCCATTAGTTTGTATATTCCATGAGGGCAGGGATCATCAATTATCTGAGAACCCCATCTTCATCTTCCTCCAGAATTAAAATTCTAGCACCTAATAGGAGCTTAATAAATATTTATTGAATGAATGAATTTTCAAAACGACTGTAGGACTTCTTTGAACATACTTATACTTTGCAAATGTAGCTGATATGCGTGTCAGTTGTGGGATGCATTGTTGGGAAGATAACTTTTTTTTTTTAATTTACCATCTACTTAATGCCTTCTTATACATTTTTCTGAAATAATTTTCAAGTGGTGGCTAGATCCCATGCTGTGGCTTATCTTTTCTTTCCGTAGAAATGCTTCTCACTCACTTGATGACCAGTGAAATGGTTTAATCTCCCAAATTGACTTATTCATTTTTCTTAAAGCTCAGCAAGAAAAATTACTTAAAAGCCTAAAATGATGTACAGGGTGTTAGAAACATTGCAGCAACCAGTGGTGGAAAAGCTGTGGTCCTACTTTCAAAGATGTATCAGTCTAGTAATTTTCTCCTTTTCCTACTTACAAGTGTTTATAATATTTTCTTTTCCCGTTGCAGTATTAGAACATAGACCATATGTTTTGTTCTCTGTATGACATAGAGCAAAGCCTCACACATTTATATGGATGCATTTTAATGATTGTGATGATGTTACTACAGGATGTGCTGCTAAAGTTTGTCCTTTCTTCTTGAAAATTCCAACAACCTGTTCTTTTTAAATCTATTATTTTGTTATTACCAAATTCTTTATAAGTCCATTTAATGGATAGCTTTAACTCCTCAAAGAATGAAATACTAGTTTGATAATGTTTTACTCCTCAAGGCTTTCCTGTGTTTGAGACTTAACCGTTGTCCCCAGCCTTTAATATACCTTGCAACTGCTCCCTAACTTTTTATGAATATTTGACATTTCATGTATCATATTACTGCATTTAATGTTTCCAACGCCTTTTATGAATAATTGTCATTGTATTTTATTTGAAAAGTTTAAAAAAGTTTTTTGCTTTTCTACTGTGTATATGTGTGTGTATGTCATTCTTCTCATGATTTCTGGACTACGGTTTCCTCACGTGCATGATTAGAAGGAAGTTATGGTGGTTATGGCTGTCATATTTAAGTGTAATCTAGAATGATTTAAGTTATTATTCAACTTAGTAATTGAAAATAATTATGGATACAAAATGTCTTACTGATTAATCAGGAAAAAGGAAGGCAGGCTAGGTATCTGAAAGCCTTTGGTCCAAGTGGGGGAAATCAACCACTGGAAAGGCTTGAGAAGTAATTATTGAATGAAGTAGAATGTGTGTCCTTCCTTGTATACTTAAATAATTTCATGATTTTGGCCATAAGTCTCCTGGGACTGAATGCTATTGAAAATAGCTTCAAAATGTCTCAGTTTCATATGCACAGTGTGACAGACACCACATGTGACTCTTGCCATTATCACTTCAGTGCACACATCACTTCCACTTGCCACCAAATGCATTGTTTGAGTGGACATAATGTTTTGTTTTGTTTTGTTTTTTGCCTCTGAAGCCATTTTGCTGTCCCTATGAGAGGCTAGAAGTGCTATATCATTAATACTCCCTGAAAATAGCCTCCAAACGATGACTCATGGGAGTTGGCGTATAAATACCCCAGATCCCTTGCCCCTTGGCAAGGATAACTGGACAACTGAAGCATAACTCTGGGATTACTCTGAGGCATACGTTCTACACAGGCTGGACTTCCAGAGTTTCCCCAAAAGGAATAAGCTGTACTTAGACACAGGGGTTGATGGGTTCATATCTTACCCTTTATCAGCTGCCTTCCTTTCCGTCTCTTACTTTGCCAGGTCCTGACTGTTTTTGTCATTCACCTCTCAAGTAAACTGCTTGCACTTGAATTCATTTTGCAGTGGTTGCATTAAGGGGAGACTAAACTAAGACACTTGCAATTTGTAGTAATGGGGACAGTTAGAAATGGTCACAGATCCCATGATGGTGTAAGTCGCCAACCTGCAGTTCCTAGAGGAGTAGTTCTCAATTGTATTTCCACCTGTTTCAGAGTCCCATGGGCCAAGTCAGAGTTATGCCGAAATCCCGGAATTCTAGCCATTCCACCACTTACTCCCCTCGCCTTCCCCAAGAATGTGTATTATATTGAAAGTGAACAAGAGCAGCATTACTATAGGAATAACTGATTTAATATATTATTTTAAGTATGTAACTTGCAAGATGTCATATTTTCACACTTGAAATTATTATTATTTGGAACACACTTAATTCTAATTGAATATATCCCATCACATGGCAGGATCCCATAGTTAAGAACTACTGAGATTTCTCCCGTTTGCTTAGCAACAGCTAAGACAGCCCAGTCCATAGCAGCTACTGACTGAGAGTTGTACAGCTCTGCTAAAATGGCTGACATTAAAGTCATTCATTTCCCTGTGTGGAACCAGCTGAGTTTTAGCAATCGAAAAAAGTTTCTCTGATTTTAAGTGTGTGCATCCAGCCTACTTGATCATTAACCATGCAGTTTAGGTAGTTTCAAATGGCCATTGAAAATGACACAGGGTATTCACACAATTATTTACTCTCAGCCAGCACATTCAAGTTTATGAAAATTCAGGACAGCAAAAAATAAAGTGGTTTCATTTGCAAGATTCTCATACTGAACAATTTTCATCATTAACATTGTTGTAACATCTTTATTGGAGTATAATTGCTTTACAATGGTGTGTTAGTTTCTGCTTTATAACAAAGTGAATCAGTTATACATATACATATGTCCCCATATCTCTTCCCTCTTACATCTCCCTCCCTCCCACCCTTCCTATCCCACCCCTCTAGGTGGTCACAAACCACCTAGCTGATCTCCCTGTGCTATGCGGCTACTTCCCACTAGCTATCTATTTTACGTTTGGTAGTGTATATATGTCCATGCCACTCTCTCACTTTGTCACAGCTTACCCTTTCCCCTCCCCATATCCTCAAGTCCATGCTCTAGTAGGTCTGTGTCTTTATTCCCGTCTTACCCCTGGGTTCTTCATGACATTTTTTTTTTCTTAGATTCCATATATATGTGTTAGCGTACGGTATTTGTCTTTCTCTTTCTGACTTACTTCACTCTGTATGACAGACTCTAGGTCCGTCCACCTCACTACAAATAACTCAATAACGTTTCTTTTTATGGCTGAGTAATATCCCGTTGTTTATATGTGCCACATCTTCTTTATCCATTCATCTGTCGATGGACACTTAGGTGGCTTCCATGTCCTGGCTATTGTAAATAGAGCTGCAATGAACATTTTGGTACATGACTCTTTTTGAATTACGGTTTCCTCAGGGTATATGCCCAGTAGTGGGATTGCTGGGTCATATGATAGTTCTATTTGTAGTTTTTTAAGGAACCTCCATACTGTTCTCCATAGTGGCTGTATCAATTCACATTCCCACCAGCAGTGCAAGAGTGTTCCCTTTTTTCCACACCCTCTCCAGCATTTATTGTTTCTGGATTTTTTGATGATGGCCATTCTGACCGGTGTGAGATGATATCTCATTGTAGTTTTGATTTTCATTTCTCTAATGATTAACATCATTAGCATTTTTTAAATTCAACATATGTAATTGAGGGCTTTCTGCAATTGTTTCTGAAAAAACAGGCTTAAAATGAACACTGATAATGTTATTTATAACTTATATGCCTATGAGGGATTCAGAGACTATGAAAAGCAGTGTTTCAAGATATCAAATCTGCTGATTTGACTCTTAGTTTAACCAAAAATATTATCATGAGAGAAAATGAGAAAAATTACAATTTCAGGGTGATATTTTACATGTTGTAATTACTATCTAGCAAAAGTTTCAATACTTAATATACTAATATTTAATATTTTAGTATTGTCAAACATTTCTAATTTCGTGACGCCTCTCTGTCTGCCTATCAGTTACATAAAGAGTTTTTTAAGTATCTACATATCATACATCTTTTTTGCACCAAAAAAGATTAATTTCATTTGGGGATTTTGAGTGGTTGAGAGTGGTACAGTTTTATGAAAAGAAGAAAATCTATGTTTTAAAGCAATTCATTTTTTCAAGTCTGACTTCTTTGTATATTTATTTTACAGATTAAAGGATTCACCTGAAGACACAGCATTCTATTCATCGGAGACTGGACAAGAGTTACTCTTGCTTTTGGCAATTAAAGATGATGTTGTCATGGAAACAGTTGATCCTGCTTTCATTCATTGGCTGCCTAGGAGGTAACAATAAGCTATATCTTCTAAACTGAAGTTAGAACTATACTTGAGTCATTTGTTAAATAATTTTTTAAAGTTGAACTAATCCTCCCTCCACAAGTCTTTTTTTTGTCCCAGAAAGGAAATTCTAATTTTCTCTTCTGATAACTGGGTTCTCATTGTGCTCCCTAATGTTTGCAGACCATTATATTTTCATTACAAATATAATGGCATTTAATATCAGGGATCTAATAAGAACCTGCTGTATAAAAAATAAAATAAAATTCAAATAAAAAAAGAATAGATACATGGGTACAAAAAATATTACGGATCTACTGTAGTGTTATGAATATAACAATTAATCAGAATTTGAGAATGTTAATTCATGACTTTGTTACCAAAATGGCTAAATCTTGTAATCTGTAGTGTAAAGGGAAAATACAGATTTTAAAGAATATCAGTATTTTCATATCTAATCTTAAAAACAATACTATTTTTCTTTCAGCAAATAACTTATTTAAGGGACCAAAAATAAGGATAGAATTTTTATTTGTTAATATTGAAAATTTGAAGTATAGAACAAAACAGAAAGAAAAAGGAATAATTCTCATATATTCACCATACAAAAGCAACTCTTAAAAATCATTTGACGGGCTTCCCTGGTGGCACAGTGGTTGAGAGTCCGCCTGCTGATGCAGGGGACTCGGGTTCGTGCCCCGGTCCGGGAAGATCCCACATGCCGCGGAGCGGCTGGGCCCGTGAGCCATGGCCACTGAGCCTGCGTGTCCAGAGCCTGTGCTCCTCAACGGGAGAGGCCGCAGCAGTGAGAGGCCTGCGTACCGCAAAAAAAAAAAAAAAAAATCATTTGATGCATTTCCTTTTTGTTCATTTTGTTTCATTTTCTTGAACAGGGGAAGAGTAAGACAAGGATTTTTTAAAATGAAGTAACGTGTACAACGATTAGTTTTTTGCTTTATTTTATTGTATTTTATTTTTTTATTGGGGTATAGTTGTTTTACAATGTTGTGTTAGTTTCTACTGTACAGCAAAGTTGAGTTCCCTGTGCTGTACAGCAGTTTCTCATTAGTTATCTGTTTTATACATATTAGTGTATATACTGTCAGTCCCAGGCTCCCAATTCATCCCACCCACCCTTTCCCTCCTTGGGGTCCATATGTTTGTTCTCTACGTCTGTGTCTCTATTTCTGCCTTGCAAACAGGTTCATCTGTACCATTTTTCTAGATTCCACATACAGGCGTTAATATCCGATGTTTTTCTCTTTTTGACTTACTTCACTCTGTATGACCATCTCTAGGTCCATCCACATGTCTACACATGACCCAATTTCGTTCCATTTTATGGCTGAGTAATATTTCATTGTATATATGGACCACATCTTCTTTATCCGTTTGTCTGTCAGTGGCCATTTAGGTTGCTTCCATGACCTGGCTATTGTAAATAGTGCTGCAGTGAACATTGGGGTGCATGTGTCTTTTTGAATTATGGTTTTCTCTGAGTATATGCCCAGTAGTGGGATTGCTGGGTCATATGGTAATTCTATTTGTAGTTTTTAAGGAACCTCCATACTATTCTCCATAGTGACTGTATCATTTTACATTCCCACCAACAGTGCAGGAGGGTTCCCTTTTCTCCCTACCCTCTCCAGCATTTATTGTTTGTAGATTTTTTGATGATGGCCATTCTGACCGGTGTGAGGTGATATCTCATTGTAGTTTTGATTTGCATTTCTCTAATGATTAGTGATGTTGAGCATCTTTTCATGTGGCTCTTGACCATCTGTATGTCTTCCTTGGAGAAATGTCTATTTAGGTCTCCCATCCGTTTTTTGATTGGATTGTTTTTTTGATATTGAGCTGCATGAGTTCTTTTTATATTTTGGAGATTAATCCTTTGTCCGTTGATTTGTTTGCAAAGTTTTCTTTCTTTTTATTATAAAAACACTCCAGCACCTAAAGGGTTGAAAGAATAGTACAATAAGTACCTATATATGCACAATTTAGATTTAACTATTGTACCATTTACTGTACTTGTTCTATATATATACATATGTGTGTGTATTTTCCATTCGTTGTTTGACTGACTACACCATTTGAAAGTAAGTTACAGAAGTTATCACCTCTTACCTCTAAAAATTTCAGCATCCATCTGAGAAGACGACCTACCTTCTAGATAAACACAAGTGCTTTATGATACCTAAGGAAAGTAGCAAAAAAAAAGTAGCTTGTCATTTTTCTTTTCTAAGAGGAGGAAATTGGTATGGAACGAGGCCAAATGCATTGTCAGGTAGAACATATGTTATTTGAAAACATGTTTATATTGGAGTAAACTTCCAAGCCCTTATCTCAAACTTAAACATTCTTGAAGTATTTAAATGATATTCAAACCTCCAACTTTTAAAATAAAGTTTTTTTAAACAGGTTTTCCGCTGTGATGCCTCAATTTTGTTTCCTAAAACATTTTCTTTCCTACTAATCTAGCACTGAGGAAAAAAGGAGTAATTATTTATAAATTTCTACTGTTTTAAATAGTTTTTGGAGAAAGACCAATACAGATATCAAAATAAATCTTTTTTTGGATTATTTTCATTTACAAAACTTTAAATTTGAGTTCTTTTGTACAACGAGAAAATGAATACACTACAGCAGTATTATTATTCGCAGTATCAACTTTCATAGAAATAACCTTGAACTTCTACAATTAGTTGGAAACTTTTACAATTAGTATTATTATTCGCAATATCAACTTTCATAGAAATAACCTTGAACTTTTACGATTAGTTGGAAACAGGTAGATATACTCAGAAAGTAGAAGTATAGCTAAAGAAAATGAGATCAGTATTTTAAAGGTTTAAAATTTTGAGTTGTAATTTTACACTGTGTGCAAATTGTATTGCTTGTTTTCAATATTTTTTAGAAATGTTTTACAGACTTATGAACGAATTTATGGAGAAAGCAGTATCCATTTTATTAAAATATTAAGACATTACAAAATTTAAAGGTCAACTTGATTTTCTGGGTATGTTGGTAAAAAAGCTATAAAGGTTGGTAAAGGAGAACTGGACTAATTGATATATGATAAATTATATGTAGGGTATTACTTAGAGAATTGGTAATCTTTATAATTATAGTATGGAGAAGAATTTGTCTCTGACTAATTTTCTAAAGAGTATTGATTGCGTACAGTTCTTTATGTACTGAATATTGGTACTCGTTTTGGATTTACATAAAATTTAGATTAAAAAGCCAGCTTGTGAGTGTGATATTCTCTTAACCAATATTGGGTCATTTTTTAAGTATTAAAGTTAAAATCTGTTCATGAGGTAGGGAAGATCTCTAGATAAATGCCAAGTAAAAACATGTTATGTGAATTCAGTTGTGTAGAGTAGAGTTTATCCAAAGACGTAAACTCAATAAATATAGCAAATGTTTGATAATTTGTGTTTTCTGTTTTCTCAGATTTAAGCTTTTTGTTATCCATTATTTTCTGCATTTTTAAAACTGTTTCCTTCTGTTGTTCTGTCTCTGCTTGTTTCTCTCTGTAGCAAAGGGGCAAATAGTAATTTTTGGCTGTGAATTTTTCCGAAGGTGAATTTAATCGTGTTTTTCCTCCAAAACACCAGGCTGCATTCATTCTTTTAAAAATATTTATTAAGCATCTGTTATGTGCCATACATTGTTTCCAGTGAAGAAAATGGACAGAGATCTGTGTCCCTGTGGGGTTTATATTCCATCATGTTAGGGTAGAAAATGATATTGATTTAGTAGATGCTCGTGCTGTGAAGGAAAAGAAGCAGAATAAGATGAGAGTGTGGGGGACTGAGAAGTGAGTTACCAGAGGTCATCAGGTCCATCCTCATAGAGAAGGTGACATTTGGGCTAAGACTTTGTGGCGAATGAGTTGACCTCGTGGGTATTTAGGGAAGGGAGCTCCAGGCAGAGTCAGCAGTCCATCCAAGTGTTTAATATATGACATGCTGAGTATTTCTAGAAACAGCAGGAAAGTTCGCCTGGTTGGACAAGGAAGAGTTATGGGAAAGAAGTCGTAGGTGAGAGCCAAGAGTTAACGTGGAGATGGATGCAGCAAAAATGAAGGCCTTGTATATCACTGAAAATATTTAGAGCTTTTGCTCTGAATGCCCTCAGGAGCCACAGTGTGGTTTGATCAGAGAAGTGATGTAATCTGGCTTTTTCTTTTCTTTTTTTTTTTAAGGATCTGGCTGGCTGTTGTGTTGTGGATTGATTGTAGAGGTGCAGGGGAACAAGCAGAGGTATCAGTGGGAAGTTAATCAGGCAAGGGTTGTTTATGTCTAACTCCAGGGTAGTTAACAGGGGCGGTGGTCAAATTTTGGATATATTTTGAAGGTATATTCGTGAGGATTTGTGGATGGAAAATATGTAGGATATGAAAGAAAAGAAACCCTTTATGATAACCTCAAGGCTCTATGTCACCTTGTACCCACATCAAGGGGTGTACCTTATGAATGAAATGAAGACCCTGCACAAAATAGGGATGAGAGTTTTCCAAACTAAAAGTCACTACCAAATAGTGGGTTAAAAAAATCAATTCTGTGGGTCACATTTAGCATTTTTTATTAGAATAAATAAATTAAAATTAAAGTAAGAATAGAGTGTAATATATCAGCATACACTGCCCACTTAGTACATGTTGTCTGTTGAGCACTTCTGCACATTTGGGACATGGCAGTGAATAAAGCAGACAGTGTCCCAGTCCTCATGGAGCTGTCCTTTGAATATTGTGTATTGGGTCTTGATCTGACGTATATTTCTTACTGAGTTGCTATGAAAAAAGTTTAAGAGCCAGAGTCCTAGTTAGAGAACAGAGAGACAGAGACAAGAAGAGGAAGGAACACGCAGATGAGGAAAACAATAGTAATGACAGGAAAATTAATAATACTAACAATAGTAATTAATGGATGCTCATTCATTGTGTACCAGGCACTGTGGAAAATGCTTTACTTAGGTCATCTAGTTAACAAAAATAAAATGAGATAGATATTATTTCTATTTTGGAGATTAGGGAACAGTCTCTAAGAGTTTAAGTAACTTGCCCAGTCTGCATGGTTGTCTCAAGATTTCTGTCTATCTCTGAAATCAGAGTATAGTTCCCTATCACTAGAATTTACCACTTCAGTAGTTTCTCTTCTGGAATAAAGTCAGAGGTATAGGCCATGGGCTAAAAATCATCAAGGACCCAAGGAGATTGTTATCTTGCTCCTTAATTACCTATTAGTTCGTTGCTTAACAGTATTAGATACTTCACATGTTCACTGTCCTATATGGGAGCTGCTAGCCACGTGTGGCAGGTGAAGATTGGAATTGTACCTAGTCCCAACTGAGATGTGGCCCGATGGAGACTCTAAAATGCAGTAAAAGTCTTTTACAGAATGTAAAAGACTTGTAACCAAAAATATTCAGAGTTTAAAAAAATTATTTAAATATCTCAATAATTTTTATTGATTAAATTTTGCACTGATAATAATGTAATTATATTTGGTCAAGCAAAAATATTATTAAAATTAATTTCACCTGTTTCTTTTAACCTTTTTTAATGTGGTTACTAAAATTTTAAAATATGTGTGTGACTTGTGTTATATTTCTATCATTTATAAAATAGAAACCCGACCATTTTGCAAAGGTTTTCTAATATCTAATACCCCAAAGGGAGCCCAAATCATAGAAGATAATGGGGACTTTTTGTTTTTAATTTTTGAATTTTATTTAATTTACATTTTATACAGCAGGTTCTTATTAGTCATCCATTTTATACACATTAGTGTATAATGTCACTCCCAATCTCCCAATTCATCACAACACCACCCCCCACCCCCCACTGCTTTCCCCGCTTAGTGTCTTTATGTTTGTTCTGTACATCTGTGTCTCAGTTTCTGCCCTGCAAACCAGTTCATCTGTACCATTTTGCTAGGTTCCAATATATGTTTTAATATACGATATTTGTTTTTCTCTTTTTGACTTACTTCACTCTGTATGACAGTCTCTAGATCCATCCACATCTCTACAAATGACCCAATTTTGTTCCTTTTTATGGCTGAGTAATATTCCATTGTATATATATACCACATCTTCTTTATCCATTCATCTGTCGATGGTCATTTAGGTTGATTCCATGACCTGGCTATTGTAAATAGTGCTGCAGTGAATATTGGGGTGCAAGTGTCTTTTTCAATTATGGTTTTCTCTGAATATATGCCCAGTAGTGGGATTGCTGGGTCATATGGTAATTCTGTTTTTCGTTTTTTAAGGAACCTCCATACTGTTCTCCGTAATGGCTGTATCAATTTACATTCCCACCGAGAGTGCAAGAGGGTTCCCTTTTCTCCACACCCTCTCCAGCATTTGTTGTTTGTAGATTTTCTGATGCTGCCCATTCTGACTGGTGTGAGGTGATACCTCATTGTAGTTTTGATTTGCATTTCCCTAATAATTAGTGATGTTGAGCATCTTTTCATGTGGCTCTTGACCATTTGTATGTCTTCTTTGGAGAAATGTCTGTTTAGGTCTTCTGCCCATTTTTGGATTGGGTTGTTTGTTTCTTTAATATTGAGCTGCATGAGCTGTTTATATATTTTGGAGATTAATCCTTTGTCCGTTGATTTGTTTGCAAATATTTTCTCCCATTTTGAGGGTTGTCTTTTGGTCTTGTCTATGGTTTCCTTTGCTGTGCAAAAGCTTTTAAGTTTCATTAGGTCCCATTTGTTTATTTTTGTTTTTATTTCCATTACTCTCGGAGGTGGATCAAAAAAGATCTTGCTGTGATTTATGTCAAAGAGTGTTCTTCCTATGTCTTCCTCTAAGAGTTTGATAGTGTCTGGCCTTACATTTAGGTCTTTAATACATTTTGAGTTTATTTTTGTGAATGGTGTTAGGGAGTGTTCTAATTTCATTCTTTTACATGTAGCTGTCCAGTTTTCCCAGCACCACTTATTGAAGAGACTGTCTTTTCTCCATTTTATATCCTTGCTTCATTTGTCATAGATTAGTTGACCGTAGGTGTGTGGGTTTATCTCTGGGCTTTCTATCTTGTTCCATTGATCTATATTTCTGTTTTTGTGCCAGTACCATATTGTCTTGATTACTGTAGCTTTGTAGTATAGTCTGAAGTCAGGGAGTCTGATTCCTCCAGCTCTGTTTTTTTCCCTCAAGACTGCTTTGGCTATTCAGGGTCTTTTCTGACTCCATACAGATTTTAAGATTTTTTGTTCTAGTCTGTAAAAAGTGCCATTGGTAATTTGATAGGGATTGCATTGAATCTGTAGATTACTTTGGGTAGTATAGTCATTTTCACAATATTGATTCTTCCAATCCCAGGACATGGTATATCTCTCTATCTGTTGGTATCATCTTTAATTTCTTTCATCAGCGTCTTATAGTTTTCTGCATACAGGTCTTTTGTCTCCCTAGGTAGGTTTATTCCTAGATACTTTATTCTTTTTGTTGCAGTGGTAAATGGGAGTGTTTCCTTAATTCCTGTTTCATATTTTTCATCATTAGTGTATAGGAATTCAAGACATTTCTGTGCATTAATTTTGTGTCCTGCAACCTTACCAAATTCATTAATTAGCTCTAGTGGTTTTCTGGTGGCATCTTTAGGATTCTCTCTGTATAGTATCAATGTCATCTGCAGACAGTGACAGTTTTACTTCTTCTTTTCCAATTTGTTTTCCTTTTATTTCCTTTTCTTCTCTGATTGCTGTGGTTAGGACTTCCAAAACTATGTTGAATAATAGTGGTGAGAGTGGACATCCTTGTCTTGTTCCTGATCTGAGAGGAAATGCTTTCAGTTTTTCACCATTGAGAATGATGTTTGCTGTGGGTGTGTGGTATATGGCCTTCATTATGTTGAGGTAGTTTCCCTCTATGCCCACTTTCTGGAGAGTTTTTATCATAAGTGTGTATTGAATTTTGTCAAAAGCTTTTTGTACATCTATTGAGATGATCATATGGTTTTTATTCTTCAATTTGTTAATATGGTGTATCACATTGATTCATGTGCATATATTGAAGAATCCTTGCATCTCTGGGATAAATCCCACCTGATCATGGTGTATGATCCTTTTAACGTGTTGTTGGATTCTGTTTGCTAGTATTTTGTTGAGGATTTTTGCTTCTGTATTCATCAGTGATATTGGTCTGTAATTTTATTTTTTTTTGTAGTATCTTTGTCTGGTTTTGGTATCAGGGTGATGGTGGCCTCATGGAATGAGTTTGGCAGTGTTCCTTCCTCTGCAATTTTTTGGAAGAGTTTGAGAAGGATGGGTGTTAGCTCTTCTCTAAATGTTTGATAGAATTCACCTGTGAAGCCATCTTGTCCTGGACTTTTGTTTGTTGGAAGATTTTTAATCACAGTTTCAATTTCATTACTTGTGATTGGTCTGTTCATATTTTCTATTTCTTCCTGGTTCAATCTTAGAAGGTTATGCCTTTCTAAGAATTTGTCCATTTCTCCCAGGTTGTCCATTTTATTGGCATAGAGTTGCTTGTAGTAGTCCCTTGGAATGCTTTGTATTGCTGTGGTGTAACTTACCCTTCTTCATTTCTAATTTTATTGATTTGAGTACTCTCCCTTGTTTCTGGATTAGTCTGGCTAATGGTTTATCAATTTTGTTTATCTTCTCAAAGATCCAACTTTTAGTTTTATTGATCTTTGCTACTGTTTTCTTTGTTTCTATTTCATTTACTTCTGCTCTAATCTTTATGATTTCTTTCCTTCTGCTAACTTTGGGTTTTGTTTGTTCTTCTTTCTCTAGTTGCTTTAGGTGTAACGTTAGGTCGTTTATTTGAGATTTTTCTTGTTTCTTGAGGTAAAATTGTATTGCTATAAACTTCCCACTTAGAACTGCTTTTGCTGCATCCCATAGGTTTTGGGTCGTCGTGTTTTCATTGTCATTTGTCTCTAGGTATTTTTTGATTTCCTCTTTGATTTCTTCAGTGATCTCTTGGTTATTTAGTAACGTATTGTTTAGCCTCCTTGTGTTTGTGTTTTTTACTTTTTTTCCCTGTAATTTATTTGTAATCTCATAGCGTTGTGGTCAGAAAAGGTGCTTGATATGATTTCAATTTTCTTAAATTTACCAGGGCTTGATTTGTGACCCAATGTGTGATCTATCCTGGAGAATGTTCCATGTGCACTTGGGAAGAAAGTGTAATCTGCTCTTTTTGGATGGAATGTCCTATAAATATCAATTAAATATATCTAGTCTGTTGTGTCATTTAACGTTTGTGTTTCCTTATTAATTTTCTGTTTGGATGATCTGTCCATTGGTGTAAGTGAGGTGTTAAAGTCTCCCACTATTATTGTGTTACCTTCGATTTCCTCTTTTATAGCTGTTAGCAGTTGCCTTATGTATTGAGGTGCTCCTATGTTGGGTGCATATATATTTATGGGTGCATATATATTTATAATTGTTATATCTTCTTCTTAGATTGATCCCTTGATCATTATGTAGTGTCCTTCCTTATCTCTTGCAACATTCTTTATTTCAAAGTCTATTTTATCTGATATGAGTATTGCTTCTCCAGCTTTCTTTTGATTTCCATTTGCATGGAATATCTTTTTCCATCCCCCTCACTTTCAGTCTGTATGTGTCCCTAGGTCTGAAGTGGGTCTCTTGTAGACAGCATATATATGGGTCTTGTTTTTGTATCTATGCAAAGCAAGCCTGTGTCTTTTGGTTGGAGCATTTAATCCATTCACGTTTAAGGTAATTATCGATATTTATGTACCTTTGACCATTTTCTTAATTGTTTTGGGTTTGTTCTTGTAGGTCCTTTTCTTGTGTTTCCCACTTAGAGAAGTTCCTTTCAAATTTGTTTCAGAGCTGGTTTGGTGGTGCTGAATTCTCTTAGCTTTTGCTTGTCTGTAAAGCTTTTGATTTCTCCATTGAATCTGAATGAGATCCTTGCTGGGTAGAGTAATCTTGGTTGTAGGTTCTTTTCCGTTCATCACTTTAAGTATATCACGCCACTCCCTTCTGGCTTGTAAAGTTTCTGCTGAGAAATCAGCTGTTAACCTTATGGGAGTTACCTTGTATGTTATTTGTCGTTTTTCCCTTGCTGCTTTCAATAAGTTTTCTTTGTCTTTAATTTTTGCCAATTTGATTACTATGTTTCTCGATGTGTTTCTCCTTGGGTTTATCCTGTATGGGACTCTCTGTGCTTCCTGGACTTGGGTGCCTATTTCCTTTCCCATGTTAGGGAAGTTTTCGACTATAATCTCTTCAAATATTTTCTCGGGTCCTTTCTCTCTCTCTTCTCCTTCTGGGACCCCTATAATGCGAATGTTTTTGCATTTAATGTTGTCCCAGAGGTCTCTTAGGGTGTCCTCATTTCTTTTCATTCTGTTTTCTTTAGTCTGTTCTGCAGCAGTGAATTCCACCATTCTGTCTTCCAGGTCACTTATCCATTCTTCTGCCTCAGTTATTCTGCTATTGATTCCTTCTAGTGTAGTATTCATTTCAGTTATTGTATTGTTCATCTCTGTTTGTTCTTTAATTCTTCTAGGTCTTTGTTAAATATTTCTTGCATCTTCTCAATCTTTGCCTCCATTCTTTTTCGAGGTCCTGGATCATCTTCACTCTCATTATTCTGAATTCTTTTTCTGGAAGGTTGCCTATCTCCACTTCATTTAGTTGTTTTTCTGGTGTTTTATCTTGTTCCTTCATCTGGTACATAGCCCTCTGCCTTTTCATCTTGTCTGTTCTGTGAATGTGGTTTTTGTTCCACAGGCTGTAGGACTGTAGTTCTTCTTGCTTCTGCTGTCTGCCCTCTGGTGGATGAGGCTATCTAAGGGGCTTGTGTAAGTTTCCTGATGGGAGGGACTGGTGATGGGTAGAGCTGACTGTTGCTCTGGTGGGCAGAGCTCAGTAAAACTTTAATCTGCTTGACTGTTGATGGGTGAGGCTGGGTTCCCTCCCTGTTGGTTGTTTGGCCTGAGACAACCCCACACTGGAGCCTACCTGGGCTCTTTGGTGGGGCTAATGACAGACTCTGGGAGGGCTCACACCAAGGAGTACTTCCCAGAACTTCTACTGCCAGTGTCTGTATCCTCACAGTGAGACAGAGACACCCGCTAATGGGGACTTTCTGATTTCCCATGAAAAGTTGTAAGTGTCTCCTGAGTGTGTATTAGCAGCAAATACTGAATCCCTTGTCAGATGAGTTCTGATTTCGGGTGTCAGTACTTGGTGAATGTAGGTAAATCCTTAATCAATGCATGTGGAAATTCTAAACTTTGCAGAGACTCTTCTGTTTTTACTTTTAATCTTTTAGTGGGACTGCTAACAAGGCAAATGAAAGTCTTTTGGAAAGGGAAGCTTCCTTGGATACCTGAAATCATTGTCGATGCCTGGTTTAAAACACCATCGTGGAAAATATCATATATCTGTAAAAGTTCTAGTGTTGTTATTTCATCAAATTATTCTCTTAAAATTGTAGTGAACAATCAACCCATTGCAATCTATTATTATTTTGGTAGTAGCTAGAAATTACTTGTGAAAATAAGTAGCCATTAATCCAAAAGGGAAGATGATTTTTAGTTGTGTTTAACTTTCTTGTAGTGGATATTGTGTTGGTATCTCTGATATCTACTGTTTTCTGCAACGATGAAGCAGCCCCGAGGCCTGGAAGAGATTGACTCCATGCAGAGCTCCATATATGGACCCATCTGATTTGCCCCAGTGATTGGCTTAAGCCATTGAGCTTATGGGATTTTTTTTTTTTTTTTGGCCATAAGATTTGATTGATTCAAGGACTTTTTGTTCAACCTTTGTGGGAAGTGCCCTTTCTCCCAGTGTATCTGAATGAGGAATCCCGACATCCTGTTTGCTGAAGGTGGCTAACCTCTAATCACCTGGGAAGCCAGCCTGAGGGAAAAGCTGATTCTTGCATTGAGGTCAGAGAAATCAGAAGACACCAGGTCCTTGATGAAATCATCTTGACATGTCTCCCACCCCTCCCGCTTTCTGGCTTAAACATCATCAAAAGTGGTAAATGCCCCACCTCTAGCCCCTATGACCTGGCATAACCCTATTCCACAGAGCTGCATTAACCTATGAAATTTATGTTGGCCTCTTTCAGGAGTTACCAAGGCAGTAAAGGCTTGTGTCCACTCACAGGTATCCCTAAATATATTATAACTGAGACTATGAGACCATACCTTTACGAGATGATTTAGATCACCTAGATTAAATTATTTTTTTAAAAATTGTTGATATTATAAATAAGGATAAAATGCGTGATCGTCAAGCATGAGATGAGCCTTGGCTTCCTTTAACAGTGTAGTGTGTAATGGACAATATATACAAACAAAAGAGACATGTTTGGGCTGCATTTGCAAATCATAAACTCTGCTTGTTTTAAAGCCAGTAGTTTGTGTGCAAATACAAACCAAGCCTACTGGTACCCATCTTTGAGTGCCCTTAATCATATATTCCATCCTGTTCTTTGTCATCTTAATGTGAAAGTCTTTCTGTGCTAGTCTGTCATACAAATAGTGATTAAGGAAAGCTTTGGAAGCAAAATAAACTTTCCAAGTTCTCTCTGAGATAATTGGGGAATATTTTTCAATTGGTTCTAATACCACCACCCTGTAATCACTGAGAAAATGAGTTTGTGGCATTGGATGTGGCACTTCAAGTAAACTGTTGTCATAAGCTCAAATGACTGTCGTTTTTTTCTATAGTATTTATTTGTGTGTAGTGTAATATGATTAGATAGCATTGATACTGGCGAAATGGAGGTGTCGCTGATCTCTGCTTATAAATCTTGACATCCTCCGTGTTTTCACCAGTAAACTTACTTCAGATAATTCCCTCAATTGCCTAAATCTTGAATTGCTTTTCATTTATCCTGTTTAAATCTTGATGGCTTATCAGAGTATGCATGTGAAAATCAGGGGGGAAAAAAGCAACATTGTTGGTGTGTTTTGTTCCTATAACCTTGATCTCCACCTGTTGCATTTTTGTAAGCTTCATGGTGCCTAAGAAGGCTTTGGAATAATGTGTATTTGAAATGCTATTAGAGTTCAACAAACACATAAGCTTAAATAAAACCCAAATTTTATTTAGCTCTTAAGGTAGCTGTTGTTTCGAAAGTATCTGTCAGTTGGTTCACTGACTCCTGCAAATAAAGTGCTCATTCAAACCAATTTCATTGACTATTGCTTAAGTGTTAAGCAGTCTTAAAGTACTCATCATATGAAAGTGTTTTTAAGTACCCCTGTGCAAATTACGTCTTTCCATGAATTGTATTAGCAGAGCTAAATGGATTTGGGTTCCTGGTATGTAAGGGTACATTCTTAAGTGTTAACTCATGAATAATGGTGAACTTTGAGTATAATATACTCACACATATCTATGCATTTATACAAGCCACAACAAAAGGAATCTTGATTCTAGTCAATTGACACATGTTTTGCAAAGGGAAGGCAGTGGTTATGCTGTTACACTAAATTACTCTTCCTCTTCCTTGTCCCCTATTCTCACCCCATCCCTATTCCCACTTCCGGTACACCTTTCGTAGGCAGGTCCTGTCTCTATTATCTCTCATCTCAACTATTGCCCTGGCCTTGCTCCTCATCTTTCTGCCTGCTTTTCCTTCCTTTCTACAGTGCATCTCTTACATTGCGACCGGAGTTGCCATTTGTCAGGCAGTTACTGAGTGTTTGCTTTGTGTGAGGCATTGTGGTAAGTGCTGTGGAGGAGTCCAAGATGAATTATTCGGGTTGCTGTCTGTCTAGGAAGGAAAGAAGACACATGCAAACAATTGAGAGGAGAAAAAAATGCTAAGATTTAGGATCCTATTTAAGAAAAATACTAAAAAACTGGCATGGAAGCTCTAAGAAGACAGATCTTATAGAAAGGAAGGAAGAAAAAATATTTATGGAGAGAACAGCATTTGATATGAGTCTTAATATAATAATAATTAGAGTGAACATGTAGTGAGTGCTTGCTTTGTACCAAGCACTGAGCAAAGGGCCTTGCCTGAGTTATATCCTCTGAACCTTGTGCTATTGTGATCCCTATTTTGTAAATGAGGGCCTGAGGTTCTGAGAAGTTAAGATATTTCCTAAAATTCACACAGCTAATAAGGGAAGTCAAAGAGTAATCTATAAGACAGCTTCATTCCATAGCCCATGGATATAACCATTATGTTAAAACTGGACATAATCTAAGAGAACAAGGCAGTGTCTTAGTCTGCTCAGATTTCTGTAACAAAATACCATAGCCTGAGTGGCTTAAACAGAAATTTATTTCTCATAACTCTTGAGGGTGAGAAGTGCAAGATCATGGTGCCGGCTGATCACTTCCTCACAGGACACTCTTAATGGTTTACATTTGGCTCTCTTCTTGCTGTATCCTCACAAGGCAGGGAGAGACAAAGAGCAAGCTCTATGGTCTCTTCTTATAAGGGCACTAATCCTATTATGAGGACCCCACCCTCATGACTTCATTTAATCCTAATTTCCTCTCAAGGGCCTTTCCTCCTAATGTCACCACTCTGGGGTTGGGGCTTTAACATATGAACTTTGGGGAGGACACAAACATTCAGTCAGGCAGAAAAAATTCATTCACGGTTAGAGCAAAGTGTAAAATAGAGTGGGCTCCTAGTTATATGTATTTGTGGCAAGCATGCAGTAGCTTTGTTAATAATGACGATCAATGTATATTGGAATGTATTGCATGTCAACCCCAGCTTAATCAATCTGTTTGTGTTAATTAATTTCATTTAATTCTCCTAATAACTTTATTTTTGTTACTTTACATGAGGAAACTGAGGTACAGAGAGATTATTACTTTGCTTAAAGTCACATGCAGTTGAGTGGAGCCAGGTTTCAAACGCAGACTATGTTTCTCTAGATCTGTGCTGCCCAGTGTGTTTGGTACTAGCCACATGGGCCTGTTGATCTCTTGAAGCATGGCTAATCCAAATTGAGAGTTGTCATAAGTGTAAAATACACACTGGATTTCAAAGACATATTATGAAAAAATATGCAGTTATATTGATTGCATATTAGATTGATAATATTTTGATATATTGGGATAGATACAGTATACAAATAAATTAATTTCACCTGTTTCATTTTCCTTTCTTATTACTAGAAAATGTAAACTTACATATGTGTTATGTATCTTTCTTTTTTGGTGATAAAATTTAAGTTCTACTCTCTCAGCCAATTTCCCTTATAGAATACAGTGTTATAAACCATAGTTATACTTCCATTGGAAATTATAAATCTAAATTCTGCCCATTGCACACTTGGAGAGAAGAGGTAGAGGAAGGCTAGATAAAAAGGTTGGGCCTAGAGATTGCTAAGTCAGGAATGTTGGCATCTTAGCTTTGCTATATACAGACCTTTGCCCCAATAGGATGTTCGTAGGATACATTGGAAGGAAGAAAAACTAAAAAAGGCTTGCTTGGAAGTTACTGTCAAGTGAGGGATAACTTATGTGCAGACTAGGGCAGGTGGAGTCAAAGAGATAAGATGGGAGATGAGAGAAATTACAGAGTCACAACTGAAAGGATGTGAAGGACAATTGGATGGTTGTGCCTGGTGAGGGAGAAGAGATTGCTGAAGGGGACTTTGAGGTTTTGAAGTTGAGTGGGGAGATAATGAGAAAATTAACAGAAATAAGAAACACAGAAAGAGGAAGGGATTTGGATGTATCTTGGGCATGTTGAGTTTTGAGGTGCTTGAAGAGTGTCTGGGTGATATGAGCTGGAAGTCTGTTGAAACCAAAAGATTAAAACCCAGTTTATGTGAGCATGTATACGTGTGTGTGTGTGCGTGGCCGGGGTATCAGAGCAGGAGATCAAGATCAAAGGGAGGTGTCTTCATAGTGACACCAAGAAGAAATAGTTGGTGAGAAAGCAAGGAAGCACATTGGTAACAGTAACCTTTGGTGAAACTGGATTGCATTTATGCTCATGCACATACAGTATGCTTTTGTACACATGCTTCTGTGATGCCGGCTCTGCTCACATTGTCAGTGAGAACAGTACAGTTCAGAGTGTTTCAGGCCCTGTCTCACACACAGCCGTTACTGAGTTACTGGTCCAGTGCTGTCTTGTTCTAGATTGCCTGAGTTTCTGTCTGGAGCTTTCAGCTGCACTAAGCCTTTTCTGAGTGTGGTGTGTTGTAGATCCTCCTACAGCAAAGAACCAAATGGTTCCTCTGTGGTGCTGGGTCAGGGAGAGTGTTGATACTTCGCAGTGTTTGGGAGGCAGGTGTGTGTGTGCGTGTGTGTGCGTGCGTGTGTGTGTGCACAACAGACTAGGGGTGCACTGGAAGGAGTTGTGTGTTGAAAACGTTTTAATGTATTTTCAGCATCTTCTACTTGCTCTCCAGGTGAATAGGCTCAAGTGAATTGACAGAAAGTGTTGCCCCAGGGAGACTGGGGTGCCGGAAGGAAAATGGTGCCTATGAGGTAGATAGAGCTGCTCCGAAGTCAAAAAGTGGGAGGCTTAGTTGGTGTTAACTGGCTCGGGATTGCCTTGGTGGGCCAGGTGGCTGAGGGACACATTGCCATTCATGATACAATTCCAGCCCTGGCCTCTGTGTTTATCTCCTTTGTCTTTCCCTCTTGAGGACTGTCAAGTGCTTTTCTGGAATGGATTGTGGACACCCACTAATGTGTATCGCTTCAGGTCACTCTGCTGATTCATCCAGCTCACTGCTGAGTGTTTGGAAATGATCACCAGTGTGGAAATCAGCCGTTTCCTCACTAATACCAGCTGTCAGTCAGTGCCTCTGAGCTTGCATAAAAATAATGCCCATCATTGCTTGGCTGTCCTCAGTGGTAGGCACTGTGCAAGGTGTTTTACTATGTTTTTCTGTAATTCTCACGTCAGCTGTGTGGTGTCCAACTCTTACATACTTTTTATCTTTTGTTTTCTCTCAGTTTTAAAACTTTTTTTTTTTTCTTAATATATCATGCGGATCCTGTGACAGTGAAAAAGCCTGAGGGGTATTCCATGGGGATCCCTTTCCCCACTTTCTAGGATCACCTGCCGTTGGCCATTCATCTTTTCCAAGCCTCACCTGCACCTAGACCCCCTTCCCATTTCCATAAATTCGTAGCTTGGATGTAACAGAATATCCATAAACAGGCACCGTTTTGCATCCATATTACTTTCAAAGGAAAACCTTTGAAAAGTAATATGGATTCTTACTCAAAAACTGCTGCATATTTTAATTGGGGAAGTGGCAGGGCTCCTTAATCCCGTTTTGTTGGTGAACCCTAAGGTGCCCTGTCGCTTTTTCCTCCCCATCCATGAGACATGCAGATACAATTATGTTCACTTCTCCATGTTGCTTTCTTTGATCATTAGTCCACACTTTAAGCTTGAGACAATGTCAAGTGACAGAACTTTGTGATTAGATATGCAACACTGGATGCTATTTTAGATAAAGATATTTTTAAATTTATAATTATTTTATGTGGTAGGGAACAATCAAATTACGGATGCATCTTTACATATATAAGTTTCTCTGTGTATAATTTGAAGAAACTATAGGAGAAGATAGTCATTTTATCTGTTCTGATACGGCTTTCCATAAGCTTAAAGCAGTATCACATTATTGAACAACTTTTTATTTGCCAACTGTGGCAAGGAGAGGCTCAGCCATTTTTCTGTGGTGGGTAATTGTCCAGTGACTGCCAGTTTTCTTTTGTTTTTACAGAAGGCTAGCTAACAATGCCCACAAGGAGCACCACATTTATTTCTTTGAAGGGTGTCAGTGAAAGTGAGAAGGTAAATGACCTCTATAAATGGCTGAAATGTTAGAATTTATTTGTCCCTCAGTAGATAAATATATAAATGAAAATTATTCAACATCCTTTTTTATTTATTATTTCTTTTATCTTTCAAGTCAGTGACACAATCATTGGAGCCTGAAATAACTGACCTTGGATTACAAATGCAATCGTGCAGTTTTGGGTCAGTGCAATACTACTACTTATAAAATCCCATGTTAGATGGTTAAGATTAAAATATTGCTGATAATAAAATGTTTGCTCAGCATTCTATTCATTTTGAAAAGCATCTGCTGAGTGTGAAACACTGCTTTTTGGTCACACTACATTTTGGGTATTTATTGCTTAAAAAGAAGGAAAAACAATAAACTTGATCTTGGCAGAAAAAGAAAAGACAAAAAACTCCTGCACCCCTCCCTGACCCTAGATTTGCTAATGTGCTTCCTCTTCCAGCTTCTGCCTGGAAGCTGAGGAATTAAGCTCTTACCTTGGTATTTGACTTACTGCTTTCTCTTTATACCACCTGGGTTTACTTTTCTTATTTATGACACTGCTGGAGACAAAGGTAATATTCCCACCTGTCACTTAAACAGGAAGCAATTTGTTCCTTTTAACTAAAAGGACAGTTAAAAAAAAAAAAAAAGAGGACTGTCTCAGGTAGACCTGAGCCCCAGCTTGTGATGAGTGACCTTGGGAGACTATTTCAAGGAAGAAGTGGCTCTTTTCTTCAAGGAAGAAGTGGCTCTTTTCTTCGTCTTATTGCATAGTCACTGAAGACCCATCATCTGTGGAAGGTAGTCAAGAAAGAAAACCTAAGGCATGGTGTGTGATGGTGTGAGATGGTGTAGTGACTCATGAATTCACATCCTCTGAACCTGTGACTCCATTCACTTTTTTGTGTGTGGACACCTTTATGGTGTCTGTTGACGTGCGAGAGAGAGTGGAATTTGTAGGCTGCTGTTTTGAGTGGCTCTGGTGACTAATTCATTGTTAATTCCAAGCATGTGAACATTCTTTGCTCCTCTAATCCTACAAGCAAGGAGGGGTGGTGAAGGCTGCTATTGACTGGACTTAATGCATCCAGGCAGCACTGGGATCAGTTGCTGCCCTTGTGATGTTGATTGGTTTTGCCCCTGGACAGAGAACACCTGAGTACTGGGAATAGCATTTCCCCGTTCTACCTTGTTCATTGCGGCATCATACACTCTCTTGTTCTGTACAACATAAAGGGCAATCTGATGTACCACCTTGTCTGTTTACAGACAGAGGGCAACATGTGTGTTTTTTGTGTGTTTTTGTATTAGCCTTAAGTTTCTGTAGCAGGGCTCCTGGAATTTTAGCCTCCAAATGAGATTTTCATTACTGGGGGTTCTTTCATAGGATTTTTAAATAATTTGACTGTATAGGAAAACAGAGCTTTTCATTCTGATCCCATGAGTATGTATGTGTGTGTGCACACTCTTGCACAGGATATTTAAACTCAAACATATGTACAAGAAATATATAAAAGTGGTCATATGCAGAGCAGAATTATGTAGGTAGTTATGAAGTGTTGGCTGTTGAACAATGTGCTGCATGGGTTTCTGAGTAAGCATCCATCTTTTAGTTAAGATATAATATTTAGTGCAGCGTATGCAGTGCCCCACATGCCTTTTTTATGTGCTTGATTACACAGCAGAGTAAAATGAGAATCCTTAGTGCTGTGGCGCAGTTATTCCTATTACGGGAGAAAAGAGAAAATAAACATTCAGCTTACAACAGTATAAGAGAATCTCATGTTTTTTTCTGCTTCATGGGGTTTTTGAAAGCTGTTTGCTCTGGTTTTGTTGAGTTTTCCATTGATAACTGCTTTGGTGAGTAATTATTTGGAAACAGAGTGGAGAGTAAATACTTGTTGGAGGATCGTCTCTCAGTGAGAAATGGTGCCGTGGGTGTTATTAAGATTCCTTTTTTAAAAAATATTTTGACGTTATCACCCTCCACAGATTAATAGGCACCTTTTGTCTTAGGCATAATACTTGCAATTATTTGCTCAAACCAGATTTAGAGAACACAGGTGCCAGTGTTCACAACCACCATGAAGATAAGGACAATTCCTTCCTACTTTTCATGCCATGTAGTTATGAGACTCTAATGAATTAAGTCATTTATCAGACCACAGTGTCATAAGTTACTAGTCCTCAGTCAGAGGTAATTAAAAGTTTTATTTGAGGGCTAAGCACAAATAGGCAATAGCAATACCATTTATGGCACTGCTGCTGTATTAAATTTTTTTGCTTATCCTTGCAACAGAAGCCCTATAATATTGGTATCATTCCTGCATAACAGTAGAGAACTCAGGGGCTCTGAGAGCTTAAATGACTTGCCTAAAGCTAGATGGAAGTATTAGGGAAAAAAATCTTGTTTATCCCAAGGCAAAGTCGCTGTTCTGCTAATAGACATGGTCCTTCCTAAAGCAGTGGTCGGCACACATTTTTGTACAATATTCAGATAGTAAATATTTTTGGCTTTATGGCCCATATGGTCTCTGTCATAACTACCCATCTCTGCTACTGTAATGTGAAAACAGCCATAGACAATACATAAACGAGTGGGCATGGCTGTGTTCCAATGAAACTATATTTATGGACACTGAAATTTGAATTTCATATAATTTTCATGTGTCATAGAATATTATATTTTTGAATAATGTGTCATAAAAAAACAGAAGGCAGTTGCGTTTGGCCCATGGCCCATAGTTTTCTGACCCCTGTCCTAAAGCATAAATACATGTTTTTTAAGATCATTTTTTGTCAAGCACTTGCTGTACTATCGTGGGCAAAGTATTTTGCTGTAAGGCAATAGAAAGCCATAGGTTGGGGAAAAAGGAGGAAACCTGCTCACAAATTACTAAAATACAGAGGCTGGAGAGAGGTATAATCCAATTGAATTTCTGATAAAGTGGGATTAATTTTGGCTGGACTATCAAAAGAGACGCTGTGTCTTGAATGATAGATTGGGGAAGCATTCCAGGCAGAAGGATGGTATCAGTCAGTTCAAGACAACTTATTTGGTAAACACAGTTATTTTGCACGTAATTATAGGTGCAGTTCTTACTGACAACCCGGAATGTGTTACTCCCTGTAGGGCTGCCTGCAGGGAGAGCTGAGAATGTGCTCTCTCTGTATGACAGTGCCCAGATGAGGCATGCCAGGAGAGAAAGAAGGCCCAGTATTGCTAGACCTATGAGTTTTTTTAAGGGTGAAATTTGACTTTGTGCCAAATACATTTGGATTTTTAAATGAGTCCAAACCAAAGTTTCCAAATATATATGATGGGTCACGTCATACACGTTTCTCGTAATTAAAGAATCTCAGATTTACAAAACCCTGAAAAGACAATCTAGCTCAGGTTCTATCTGAAAAACAAACGTGGCTTCCTAAGTAAAGCTCAAATTCTGAGATAAAGAGACAGAACTGTGGAGTGTGTTCAGGCAGCCAACAGGTGACTGATTGAAATCCTAACATTCTATCCTAATCTTAGAAGAATTAGACTATAGTAAGAATTCCATGCTGGTTTCACGTTAAGTAAATTTGTGGTTCACATAAATGATGTATCACCGATGTGGGGTTGTTTTGCAAAGAGATCCACTCCATGGAATGGTAAAACTTGTGCAGATGCTGATGTTTTGAAACCCTCTTGAAACCCCTCTTGAAAGTAACTTGAAGCACAGAAAACTTCCTTGGAGATCTGGGCAATAAACAGCCTACCAAAAGCTCAACTTCTTTTTTTTTTAATGACTCTGGTGGCTGTTCAAACAAGTCATTAAAATCCAGAAATGGGGCTTTGCTTCAGCACTCAGAAATTATACAGGAGATTACTAATAAAGTGCTGCTGCTTATAAAAGTGCCATTCATATGTGGCTTTAGGGAAGCAGCTCCTGCGTAGTACCTGTGTTTTCAGTGCTCTGAGGGAGTGGCTGAATTGTCGGTGACCAAGATCCTGCAAATTGCCCAAACAGAAATAGCCACCTAATAACAGTGAATGCCTTGACTGTCAGAACACAGGGGGGGTATTTCTAAGAGTCAGAGATGCAGTTACTCAGTTAGCTTCTGTAAGTTCATATTTTCATGTAATGGATTATTTTGTAGTTGGACATACATATTGCAGTTGGAGATAGGATAGCTGCTTATAGAATTGTCCTGAGAGTGGCCAGATTCTTTCTTTGATCAGCAATAACATTTTGTAAGTTAAAACCATTTGCAATGAAGCATAAACACACACATTTCCTTTCAAATGTTAATTTACCAAGTTATGCAATATATACAGTATGATGGGGATGCTTGGGGGGTTGAAACGTGTGTTCAATATAGTCACTATCTTATAAAGTTGTAAAGACTGGGGATGGAGGAGTTGTGAGTGAAAAACAAGTAACGGTAATATATAGTAGGCTAGGGAACTTGTGATGAATGAAATACACAAAAATTGTTCTGAGAATTCAGAATGGGGAAAGATTGCTACTAAATGGTTATATGGAGGAAGGATTAATGAAATAATCTAGTGGAGTTTCTTTAGACTTCCTACATGACTGTGGCTTCTCATACCTACCACCAAAAGGTTCTCCAGAATGGTGGTACCAAAAATATAGTGAGATGTAACTCATCCTCACCAGCCCTCAGGATTCTTATTTATAATCCATGTCAGTATTAACGAAAGCAGTAACATTCAAATGAGTACCATTTTTTATTCAGTGTTTAATATTCACTTAGAATTAGGTGACTTGGTGGATGCAAAGTGTCTAGAGTAGGGCCTGATGGTCAGTGTTTATTTTTTCTTTGTTGACATTGGAGACTGTGCATGTGTTTGTGAAGTATTTATGATGAGGGATTTTGCTCCATATTATACAGAACTGAGGAGCACTGTTTTTCAGAATAAAATATGTTTCCTTCATTGCCAAGGCTAGGAGTAGTGCACAATATTGTTTGTTCTCCCCAAGCCTACGGAGGATGTAGCTGGTAAACAGATTTGGAGAAGGCTCTCTTGTCATCACTGCATCTTGCAACCACCATTTTGAATGTGGTTGGTTCTTTTCCTTCATTGCCAAGGTTGGTATCATTCTTAAGTGAAGGAAATGAAAGAAATACCTTATAATCATTACAATTCCACTCCCCCCCCCCAAATAATAATCTAGGACACTGGGGACAAGAGAGGATGCTTCTAGACCATGGATTATCAAATTGGGGGTAGAAAATGGAATAGAATAGAAGAGAATAGAAAAAATGTTATGATTCAGCATGCAGTGAGAATTAGTATTATTTCCAGAAACTTTTTAATCAGTTGTATGTGTGTATATATACACATGCACACTGTGTCTACAATAAATCACGATGAAAAATAAATCTTAATTGTGGATCAAATGAAACATAATTTGAAAAATTATTTAACTATTTAAGTTTCTGCAACTCTGAGAAACTTTCCCCCACCAACACCCGTAGTTCCAAATACAGTTTTGGGAGTGGTTGTCCTTTGTCCTGCTTTCTTTGATCTCCGTACCTACCCTACAACCCAGCTTAATTCCCCTCAGTGGTCTAGAAATATAAAAGCAGGATCCTTGTTTGGGGAAAGAAGTGGGAAGAGAGATCTAGATGGTGTTTCATATACTTAGACATTTACAAACACAGTGCTGGCTTCTGCTTATGGAGGTGGAGTCGGGAAAAGAGTACGCTCTTTTCTACTTCATGAGATTACAGCTGCAAAAATACTACAAAATGCAATCACCAGTTCCCGTTACTTTTTTTTTTTTAAAGCTTAATTTATTAGAATTTAAGTACTCAAGAAGATTTTGTTTGTCAGACAAGTGAAGTTTGTTTTTTTTAAAATTTATTTATTTACTTATTTTTGGCTGTGTTGGGTCTTCGTTTCTGTGTGAGGGCTTTCTCTAGTTGTGGCAAGCGGGGGCCACTCTTCATCGCGGTGCGTGGGCCTCTCACTGTCGCGGCCTCTCTTGTTGCGGAGCACAGGCTCCAGACGCGCAGGCTCAGTAGTTGTGGCTCACGGGCCTAGTTGCTCCACGGCACGTGGGATCCTCCCAGACCAGTGCTCGAACCCGTGTCCCCTGCATTAGCAGGCAGATTCTCAACCACTGCGCCACCAGGGAAGCCCCCCGTTACTTCTTAATGGCTTCTCCATTACAACCATAGGAATCCTTTATTGTATAATTATTTTTTCATAGAAAACAATAGCCTTCAACTAGAGTTTGATATGAAACATTCTTTCTAAAATACACAAAGAAAGTCATGCTTGGGCCCCAGAAAGCCTTGACCCAATCTCTTTGGTAAAGAAGAGAAACCACAAATATAACCAGCTCTATTAAATTCTTTGACAGAAGTATACTAAAGAAATGTTTTTAAAAGAGTTGATTAATGAAGTGTTTTCAATTCAGTATGGTCGGGGAGAACCTTATGAATTGGCACACTTCAGAGATACTCAGTATAAGTTGGTATAATAGAAAGTGGAGTTATAAGTGTTTTTTTTCTTTTCAAATAAATGAGTCATGGATTGTGTATTCCTGGGTATATTGTACACATGGCGCACTGCATCTAACAGTAGTACTGTAACTTTTTTTTATCATGTGGAGTTGCTATTAAGCCATCTAGCAAGAAGGGTATAATTATGGACTGGGTATTACGGAAAGATGTCAGGGAGATTTAAAAGCACTAAAACTCACATTCATAAAAAGACAATAACATGTATTTAAATAAAGAAAGACAGAGTATTATGAAAACATTTTAATCTACTAAGACTTCAACCCATCTCCTCTAAGTTTGTTTTCTCCCCAGTACATTATTTCCTGCAATATGACTGTAAATTGGTTAAACGTATCATTGAAATGTAAAGATATTTCACAAATCAGAAATATAGCCATTGGATTAAAAGCATCAAGATAAAATATTAGCTACCCTCAGAAGTATTCCCAAATTCTCTTATTTTACTCAACTATATTACATACTGAATATTCATCCATCCAGTGAAACAGATGACAGCTTTCATCAAAATCTGTGATTGGTTTACTGAAGTGCTAAAGTCCAGATATTTGACCTTAAACATGACTATTAGGCAAGTAAACGTGTATGGGTATGAGCCTTATTGTGTTTTTTGTAGGCACGTTGCAGTGAGAGGAAAAATACAATTCTTGGTTTAAAAAAATTGTCATGCGTTGAAAGGGATCTGCCACTTTAGGGAGGAGCATTCATTTATGTGAACATTTATTTCTAGTACTTGTAAAGCTTAAACAGCCACTTTCAGTTCTAATTCTGTAACTATTGAATACTGCTTCTCACGCAGTTTCTCCCTTTCTGTTTATGGACAAAGCATGAAGTAACGATTGAGCAAATCAAGTAGTGAACTATTAACTTAGCAATTTAAAGAATTTTATCACTTTCTAATGCTCTCTGTCATGCTGTCATACTCCAGATATATGTCATACTCCAGCATTTTTCCTTTTAACCTAATTGCTTGATAACATTTCCAGGCGTGGGAAATGGATGAATTAGTTATTCCTCGTGTTTTATTCTTTCTCATCTAAAGTATGCTATATTATCTTTTCCCTGTTTTCTTTTAGCATGTGAGTTAGAGTAGATTGAGCTGCAGATGACAACAATGAGTCAGAGGTTTATTTTTCCAACACATGATGTTTAGAGTTAACGTGATTCATGTTGGTTCAAGAGCTCAAAGATGTGAGGACCCTTTCCTAGAAGCCTCTAGCAGATTTTCCTTTACCTCTTGTTATGGGTTGAAATGTATCCCCTCAATATTTGTGTGTTGAAGCCCTAATCCTCAGGACCTCGGAATGTGACCTTATTTGGACACAGGGTCATTGCAGATGTAATTAGTGAAGATTAGATAATCAGGGTGGACCCAAATCCATTATGGATGTATCCTTATTAAGGGGAGAAATTTGGATATAGAGACACACAGAGAGGGAAGATGAGGTGAACAGACCCAGGGAGAAGAGGACACCTATAAGCCAGGGAGACAAGCCTGGAACAGATCCTCACCTCAGAGCCCTCGGAAGAAATCAACCATGCCCACACCTTGATTTGAGAATTCTAGCCTCCAAACTGTGAGACAAATTAAGTTCTGTTGCTTAAGCAACCCAGTTTGTGGTACTCTGTTATGGCAGACCTAGCAAACTAATACACCCCTTTTTGGCTGTTACTGGTCTCATAACCCGATCTCCCCTGTCTACCCTGCTTTCCAGTCAAAAACTACAAAGAGTCCTAGAAAGGTAACATATCTGGTGCTTTCAGCATCTCTGATGAAAAGGCAAGATCTGAAGGCAAGGAAAACACTTAGGGAAGAACTGCTGTATAGACAACCGACAGTATCTGCCGCAGCTAGTTTTGCACATGGTGTGCGTGTCTGGCCTTCAAATATTTGTTAAAGAAATGAATTATCTTAAGATTGAATTCTTCGGCCTCCCCTGACATTGGAAGAATATAAATGGAATTTTATTCTAGTCATCCCTTGCTTTTTTTTTTTTTTAAAGCATTTTCTAGCTGTAGACTGCTGATACCAAAGTCAAAGGTGATGTCCCACTGCTACAGAGTGTTTCCATCTTGAATTTTCTTTCCTGTGGAATAGCAAGGCCTGGAATTTAGATCTCATCTCACTGGCAGCATATTCTTTTACTTTCTCTGATGTGGGCTAGAGATCCTTCTGTTTGGGTCAGGTATCTCTTTTAAGTACATTGAATATTCCTTTCTAGATCCACCCTCTTATTTACATTCTGCCTTAAACAGCACTACCAACCCTAGCTCTCTTTTTGGATTTACCCTCTTCATTTCCTCCTTTTTTTTGGTCATGTAGCTATGATGTAAGTCAGCAAGAGAAAATGGGGTATGCTTTCCTCTTCTGTAGGAATTTCAGAGATAACACTGTAGTATTTTAGGACTTCTATTTCTTTTAGTAAAAGTAATGCAACTGCCTGCAATCCTTTGTTCCTCTCGGTCATTCTTCATAGAAATTGTATGCAGTATGACCATTAGAATTGATTGGCCACAGCTTGATCTTTTAGTGACATTACCTTAGGAGCTCATAAAGCTTCTACTTACATTCAAAGGGAGTTATTACTCGTAGCCTCTGGGTGTTCGGAGGGGAAAAAAACCACCTCAGGATTGGATTTTTGGAATTATTAGTCCTGTTCAGAAGTGTTATATGCCCTTTCTTTTAGGTTATAAACTTAAAATGGAGCTTAGGAGCCAGGCCAGCATATCAAAAAAATGCCCCCGTCACAAAAAGTAAAGTTTAGCATCAATCTAAATGTTACACGGAATCCATTTGGTTAGGCATGAGGCCCCCTTCTGTTTTCAGCCAGGCTGCTTTTTGCTGGTTATGAATATCTGTATGAATAGTCAAGGTTTTGTCCTTTGGAGGATCAAAATTAGCTTTGAAGAAACTGTTGGATAATTTCCTTTAGGTTAGCAAAGACTTCAGAATCTTTTCCTTTTAAGCTTATATTGCCAGCAGGAGACTAGAACATTATAACCCAGCATCTCTCATCACCGATATTATTCTGGGGAAATAAGATTGAGTGGCCTTTGTGTCTTTTCTGAGTATGAAGCATGGACCAACCTGTCATGTTTGATTTTTTTCTTTATAAATTTATTTATTTTATTTTTTATTTTTGCTGCGTTGGGTCCTCATTGCTGCGCACAGTCTTTCTCTAGTTGCGGCGAGCGGGGGGCTACTCTTCGTTGCGGTGCGCGGACTTCTCATCACGATGGCGTCTCTTGTTGCGAAGCATGGGCTCTAGGCGCGCAGGCTTTAGTAGTAGTTGTGGCACGCGGGTTCAGTAGTTGTGGCGCATGGGCTCTAGAGCACAGGCTCAGTAGTTGTGGCACACGGGCTTAGTTGCTCCGCGACACGTGGGCTCGAACCCACATCCCCTGAATTGGCAGGCGAATTCTTAACCACTGTGCCACCAGGGAAGTTCCTGATTATTAATTTGTACTTAAATTTTAGGAGTCCTTGGAGACTCTTGAATGGCTGCTGATGGTCTGAAAAGCCTTTAGGAGCCTTAAATTTCAGAAATGGCGGGTATGTGCCTCATGGGCTGTTAACTCCAGTATCATCAGGAAATACTGAAGTTGAAGAAGCGAACTGATGGTTAATTTTCACCTTTGAGCATATTGAGAACAGTGTGGTTTAATGGAAACGGAAACAAACCAAGACTGTGACCACTGGGGTGTGATCCCAGGGGTCTCACTAAAACGTTGTGTTACCTTGGTTGGTTATATAACCTCTCTGGGTCTCATTTCTTCTGGGGAGGCCAAACAGCTACCAGGTGAGAAAATAAGCTCTGGAATTAAAATCTTAGCTTTATCAGTCACCAGCTGTAAATTAATATCTGCCTTATATTGAGTTATTGCTAGAGTTTCTTCATTCATCTTAATTGTGCATTCAGCAGACAGATATTGAGCGTTGAGTATTTGCTATGTTCTAGGAGTTGGGGAGGCAGCAATGAATTAGATACAGATAAATAACAAACACTCATATAAACATGTATACTGTTTACACGTAGTGAGAGACAGCTGATATGTGGTGGAAGTGAGGGGTGAGTAATGACTGGGGGGGGAGGGGCAGTCTCATTTAAGCTGAGAAGATGACAGTTATGCTGAGTTCTGAATGACAAAAGGAAACCAGAGCACAAGAAGAAGAAGGAAGGTCAACCCAAAGCTCAGCATGTCTGAGAGGCAAAGACAAGGTTGGCAGTGCAGTTGGACCTCAGAAAGTAGGGGATGCGTCAAAGGCATCCTGGGAATAGGGAGATGAGGCTGACACAGTGCCTGGCACATAAATGTTAGCAAATTAGCTATTATCCCTCTTTCAGAAGGGTCTCAGAAAAAAATGTTTCTAAGTATTTAATACCATCATCTAAAATTTATAGCAGTCTCTAGAGAAGAATTAGTACATCATTTGGGAATTTGACTTTTATTGGATGATGATGAATGTTTGGGTTTTCATAGTGGTCACTTGTAGGAAATTTGTTAAAACACCTCTCTTTGTCTTTTGCATTGAAATCACCCCCTTCTTATCTAGACCCAATTTTCCTTCTGTTGGTTTTCTTCCCCAGTTTACCTGCTAGTTTCAAATGTATGCCATTATGTTAAAATATTATTGCTTTCAAGCCCTGTGTACATCAGTTTGGCAGGACAGTGGTGCTATACCATCTCCTAAATGAATAAAATATGTGTCACTGCAAATAAATCAGAAACCATTACACTAGAAAACATGCTATGAAGAATCCACCCTCTTTGCAAATATTTACAGACATTGTAACAGACAGAAGGATATTCAAATTAATAAAACACTGTCATTTTTGTATTTATTTTTATGCAGTAAACTGTTTGAAGGGAAAAAATTCAAGAAAATGACAGCATTGGTTCTTTTTTGATTAGGGACTATTTGATTAGTAGCTGTTTCAAAATTCCTTTCTTCTGGAGGTTGTCCTTTTCCACAAAGGAAAAGTGAGATTTTCTTTTTCTTTGTGACGTTTTCCCCTTATGTGTAAATAAAAACCAGGGACTTGTGGCATTGACATATATACACTACCAAATGTTAAATAGATAGCTAGTGAGAAGCAACCACATAGCACAGGGAGATCAGCTCTGTGCTTTGTGTCCACCTAGAGGGGTGGGATAGGGAGGGTGGGAGGGAGACGCAAGAGGGAGGGGATATGGAGATTATGTATACATTTAGCTGATTTCATTTTGTTAAACAGCAGAAAGTAACACAACATTGTAAAGCAAAAAACAAAAACGAAAACAAAAACCAGGGACTTCCAAGGATAGCCCACTGCTTTCTTAAATCATGGTGAGCAGTAGTAAGGGTTAACTGCATGGTGATGTTGCAGTGGAAGGCTTCCCAGAGTTAGCCAGACTTTGAAGTTTGAGCGCACAGTTCCCAGACTGCCCTCATTTATATCATCAAATGTGAATTCTGAGTTTGGTTATTCACAAGAAGGACTGACAGGAGTCACTGAAAGCTATTATACTCATGATTATGGCTTATTACCGGGAAAAGACACGTATGAAAATCAGCCAAAGGAAGAGAAGCATAAGGCAGACTCTAGAAGAGTCCTGAATGCTAAGCTTTTGTTGTCCCCAGGATGTGTTACCATCCTGGTGTTGATGTGTGACAGCACACGAGGAGAATTGGCAACCAGAAAGCTCGTCAGACCTCAGCATGCCAAGTTTTTACTGGGGCTTCATTCTGCAGTCATGGTTGATTGATTGCGTATGGGGTTGAGAGCAGTTTCCAAGTCACCTCATCCCATGTGACCAAATCTCCTACTGTCAGTCATGCGGTTGGTCTTTCTAGTTTGGTCAGCCCCCATCAAGGACTATCAGGTGTGGCCACTCCCACCCTCAGACCCAGGTGACCCGTCCTCACACTAAACAAAGGCATTCCTATCAGGTAAGATATAGATTACCTCCCAAAGGCCAGATTAACGGCAAGGCCAAATTCACTGGGCAGAAGTCCAGAGGGTATCACTACATGGACTGGAATCAGATAATCTCCAGTGTGTACGTTCTGAAAAGCTGTGTGTACTTGCTCACTTCACCTAACCACTCTTATATTCAACACTTCTCCTCTGTGCGTTGGGAATAATTACGGTACTTACCTCACAGAGCGTGGTGGAGATTAAAGAAAAGATGTGGGCACGTGGGGTTCATGTGGTGGCTTTGCTGCTTTTTCATAATTTCAGTGATTATTTTCAGTATTATGTTATTTTATTATTCCAGTTATTATGGGAAACATTTTTATTAATGTTGTAATGTTATTACTTAGTTAAGTAGCCAAAATGGTTTCTGGGCTTTCGGGGGTTATTTTCCGTCTCGTTTTCTTTGTCATCTGTTTATGGGTTGTCTTTGTCTCTTAGTCTGATTATTCATTCTCTGCAACCTTACTGAGCATTTCAAGATAGGAGAGAAAAAGAGCGCCCCCCCCCCCCCCGAATGTTTGTATTCAGAAATGTTCTGGTAATGATTATACAATTGCAGTAGCACAAGCATTTGGTGATGGCATTATCTCATTCCTTTTGAAATTCATAGTACAAAGACACAGGTTTTTAATTTTTTTTGTGTGTGTGTATGTGGGAATTCTCGGAATGTTCAAGTTCTCTTAACCAACGTAGAAACACTTTTTAAAGGACACTTGTTCAGTGCTGTATCCTTCTTTTCAATTTGCTAGTAGTAAAATGGAAATCCCACCAAATATTGAGTGTTTTGAGGTCAGAATGCAAAATAACATTGTCCGCATTCAGGTTTGCAGGCATGGTAGGGCTTTAGGAGAAAGACAATACTCAGGGATTCAACTGATTTCCAGAACAGCTTTAGTTTTGTAAAGAGGCTTATGACAGAAAGGCTTCCTAGACTAGGTAATTTACCAACGATAATTTAGGTAGAGTTTATGTTACAAAAAGTAATTAGTACAGCCTTATTTATTCTTTTAAGTAATCTTATTAATATGGCAGTGGTTTTGATAGTAATTTTCATTCTCTTAGAAGTGTTACTAGGCTGTTAAAGATGGCTTAAGTGATGCTTATAAACAAAGCAGTGCCTACAGGGCATCTTCGTGGATGAGGGAAGAAGCAAAGCCTGCTTTTTCTTCCTTTTTTTTTTTTTAAAGAGCAGACACTAGTTGCTTGCTTTTCTTCTTTGATTGTAGAGTGCAGCTTGTACAGTAGCTTTTACTTATTACGATTATTTTTCCCACCCATATAGGTGAGCTGCTCTTACAAGGCCCAGTGTTTATCAAAGAACCCAGCAACAGCATTTTTCCGGTTGGTTCAGAGGATAAAAAAATAACTTTAAATTGTGAAGCACGAGGCAACCCTTCACCTCATTACAGGTACAGTGGAATGTTTGAAAATCCAAATTAAGAAAAAACGATGTGGCGATTGTGAACTTTTTTTGCTTCAGTATATTTATGCTATCGGTAAGAAATAATACATGAAGCTATAGTTGTCTGCTGTATTCAGCAGAGCTCATACATAAACATTTGGCTCCATATTGTATGTATTTGATTGATTATTCATTTTACAGTAAGATTTCTTGATTAAAGAGAAACGTGGTAGCGTCTCTTAAATAAACAATGTATTTTCTTTGATTTGTGGTAAAACAATGTATAGATTTGGATTTACATGTAGTCCTTGGGAACACATCCATTGTGGGGGTGAAATTCAGTGTGTTGCAAAGGTATGTAGCAATCATAGTTTGTGAGAAAGGTAACAGCATCTATCCTTCCTTTGCTATTTTACTGAGTATATGTTAGAAGGTTCATTAAGTATAGAAGAATAAAATGCATTCCTACTGAAGTCATTTTAATTATTCTTGAAGGGAAAATAAATTTATTATATTTTTTCATGTGAAAGTGTATATCTCAGATTATATAAACAATAACTTGTTCACTGAAAACTTTCAAACAACACAGAAAGGTACAAGGAAAAAAGAAAAAAAAAGTGAACTCCCATCACCTTAAGATAAAAATATTAACTTTTGGGAGATGACGGTGGATTATTTGGATGGGATGGATATTTACTTTGTTAAATAATACAAGATTAACGATTTTCACTTTTAGGGATGCTCAGGGGGCCCACTTTAATGAAGAGATGAATTATTTATCAATAGCATATGCTGCTTTTGTATAAATGGTTATGAGAAAATGCTTGAGGTACCTTGAAAACAACATGCTCTTTTGAGTACTGTGAGCATTGGTCTGAAACACTCTGTTTACAGTATTAGTTCGCTTGGCAAAACCTTTTCTATAACCTGCAGAACAAGCAGACTTCAGCCTTTATTAGTGAAATTCTAAATGTTTCGAGTAGATCTTCTATTGTTTGCTTAACCCGTGTAGATAATAGAAACGAACAGTCATTGTTAAACTGGGTCAGCATTAGGCTAGAAGGTAGACCTTGATATTTTTGCATCTGGAAGTAATCAAGGTCAGTTTCTTTCAACAGTATTGAACAACATATTTATTGAGCACCTGTTGTGTGTTTTCAACAAAATAAATGCAAAGATTCCAGGTTACTGGTTAGAATTGACAGAGGTGATAGAAAGTTTTCTGTCTGCCTCTTCCTTAACCTATAGAAATAAGAAAAGTATAACATGATTTTATTTTTTTTTGGCTGCACTGTGCGACCTGTGGGATCTTATTTCCCCGACCAGGGATTGAACCCGCGCCCCCTGCATTGGAAGCGTGGAGTCTTAACCACTGGACCACCAGGGAAGTCCCTAACATGACTAAAAAAACAAGAAACTGTGTTTTATGAGCGAGTTCAATTAACCAGACATAGCACATACAAAAGCTGAAAATATTTTCTTCTTTTGGGGGAAGATAAACTGATCCACTTAACAAGACATGATCCTGGAAACATTTATTCCTGGCATTTTTGTAGGACATTCTAACACTTCCTAAATATATCTGTTTGTTTGTCCCTGAAATGGAAGATTATCCTTTTAGATACGACTGTGAATATTATAAAGAATCCATGTAAATGACTCATGTGTGGGCTGGGTTTGTTTGTTGTTGTTGTCAGTAAAGTTATTTCCTGGCATTTATCTTGTGAATAATTTGGTGATAAATGTGTTCAGCTGCAAAATTGTCAAGGTACAAGATACAGTCATACAGCAGTTTATTTCTAAATGAATAGATGAATTATGTTTGTAAAGTTTAATCAAACAGCAAGAAGACCTGAGCTTAGAAATCCGGAAGCAGCCTTTTGTTGTAATTATTTCTTTATATATCAGGTATTTATTTTAATTCCAGATTAATACATTTCAAGCGATACCAGGTATTTGCACGATGCCATTGTGTAAACATAATGTATTTGTTTAAACATACTGATAACGTGTATAAAATGTTGATAAAATTCTGCCTTTTTCACCATACTTTTTATGATTTGTTGTATGTCCTGAGATATTATATGTTGAAATTTAAAAAAGATCTGTATCTGAGATTAGGAGATGTGTGACTGAAATTGACTTATCGGGTTTAAGTCTGATAAATGAAGAAATTTTACATGCTAGTTATTGTTTTAAAATATTTGGTTTATAGGAAAATAGAGCAGACGCTTTCATTACAGCTCGAACGATTTTCTAAAGCTAAGAATTCTAACCAGTATTCATCCACGTCTCTACAAATGACCCAATTTCGTTCCTTTTTATGGCTGAGTAATATTCCATTGTATATATGTACCACATCTTCTTTATCCATTCAATCTAGAGACTGTCATACAAAGTGAAGTAAGTCAGAAAGACAAAAACAAATATCGTATATTAACGCATATAGGTGGAATTTAGAAAAATGGTACAGATGAACCAGTTTGCAGGGCAGAAACTGAGACACAGATGTAGAGAACAAATGTATGGTCACCAAGGGGGGAAGCGTCAGGGGGGTGGGGTGGTGGTGGTGGGATGAATTGCGAGATTGGGATTGACATATATACACTAATATATATAAAATGGATAACTAATAAGAACCTGCTGTATAAAAAAATAAATAAAAGTCAAGAACAAAGAAAAAAAGAATTCTAACCAGTATAAAATTTCACTTTATAGTCATTAGAAATTGAGACCTTGGGGGCTTCCCTGGTGGCACAGTGGTTACGAATCTGCCTGCCAATGCAGGGGACATGGGTTTGAGCCCTGGTCCAGGAAGATCCCACATGCCACGGAGCAACTAAGCCCGTGCGCCACAACTACTGAGCCTGCACTCTAGAGCTTGCGAGCCACAACTACTGAGCCTGCGTGCCACAACTACTGAAGCCTGCATGCCTAGAGCCAGTGCTCCTCAGCAAGAGAAGCCACCGCAATGAGAAGCCCGCGCACTACAACGAAGAATGGCCCCAGCTCACCGCAACTAGAGAAAGCCGGCACGCAGCAACGAAGACCCAACGCAGGCAAAAATTAATTAATTAATTAATTAAAAAAAAAAGAAATTGAGACATTGAAAAAGCACTAGGGAACCTCCTTTCATTGTGAAAATATTAGACTTTCCTATAATAAGCAACAACTCCCTGTTATCTATGGTATCTGTATAAGTAATAGATTGTGCTAATGGAATAAATGGGAATATAGACTGATGTGGGTTGTAATCATGACCGTGTCTACCTAGATAACACCTTCATTTATGGCCTGATTTTTTCCCTAGCTTTTGACTTTAGTAGTCAACCAGGTAATATTCTGCATTTTTCTTTAATTGTTCCAGAAGAAAATATGCTTGCTTGTTCTTATTTTTTGCTATCCTTTAAAAATTACAGATAAATAGTGTAAATAGGTAATGACTTTGAGGACATAAATAAATAGCATGGTTTTTTTTTTTTTTTACATGAAGTCAGAGAAAGGATACCTTTTTATAAGTATTTACAAATCTAAGCACATAGATAAAGAGAGGGAGGGAGGGAGGGAAAAGAAAGATATCAAGGAGGAAAATTAGTGGTTCGTGTGAAGCTGTAAATTAAAAGCAGTCCAAACACATTTCCCAGGTTTCAGAATAAAGTGTATGAGTCTTATAAAAGAATGTCCTTTGAAAGCCCAGAGCTTGTCTTATAGACTGAGGCAAACTTCTCTGATGAGAAATCTTGTCTTTGTTATTATCCCACTGGGTAAAAAGAACTCTTAATTGGCCATATTAGAAATCCAAAAGTTCAGAAATTCTCAAGAGAAATTACTTGTTTTAGGGTTTAATTGAGAATTTTTTTCCTTCTTTTGCATCTTCCCGCCTGAGCCCCAAAGCCTGTATTTAAAGGTTAATTAGTATTCAGTCTCATTTTAATTGCTGACGATGCTGAAAGAGGTTACCCTGAGGAAGTATTAATAACTTTTTTAAATGGGAAGGATTTTCTCCAATTTTTAAAGGGTTAAAAATGCCCATCATTTGCTAAGATGAAAGATCCCAAACAGGAGGCTCCCTGGTCACCTCTACTGATTCCATTCAGGATTAAAAGGGACCACATATTTGGGTTACACTGGAGTATAGTATTCAAATGCCAATGGGGACCAGGTGAGTAACAAAACTAAAAGAGGTGGCCCTGCCTTAGGAACATATGGACATATTGAATAATGACTGGAGACCGTCCCACATTCAGCCACAAGTCCGTCCACTGGTCACGACTGCCCCTTAACACTAGCCAGTTGTTACCATCCATGAATCATGGTCCAATATTACAAAACCTTTTCAAGACATGTTTAAAATTGAGAAACTGTCTTTTTTGAACTACTTCTAATGTTGACTGTTTTTCTTTTTAAATATAATGTAGGCCAAAGAAGATAAGCCTTAAAAGTGAATGTGTCCCATGTGGCCTTTGTGTTCACAAAGTTTAGTCTAGCTGGAGACTTACAGGCTGTGCTGTCCAATATGGTAGCCGGTAGCCAAGGGTGGCCATGTACGTTTAAATCCGTTAAACTAGGAATTCAGTTCCTCAGTCACAGCAGCCTCATTTCAAGTGCTCAGCAGTCACATGTAGCTAATAGCTACTGTAATGGACAACACAGATGAAACTTGCGGTGCTTGCAGAAGGTTCTATCAGACAGCACTGCTCTACTGTGACCCTTGGATCCACAGCCCTTTTCTATAAATGCTCTTCTGTTTTTCTCTCATCATAAGGAAGCAGCCAGAGCATCATTCTCTTCCAGCTTTATATAACAAATAATTTTAATAAAGTACAGTGTGAGGAATCTTGGATATACATGTTGTAAGGACTATATAACATTGCAAAATGCAGATCTCTCAGCCACAGTTTCTCCCTTTTAAGTTCCCTATAATGGAGTTACATCCTGCACATGTTTAATTTACTGAAATGCATTCAGCCTAAGAACGAAGAAAAAATAATGGACTAATTTCTGCTCACCATTTATTCAAGGAGTAAATGTAAGGTGTTTACTCGTTATCTAAACACACATCCGTGTGGAGACCCACCCCATAATACTATACATGGTACCACATACAGTGTATAGGATAGAGCATATATAGCATATGTATTGTGTATAATATATGATACATTCTATTTAATAAAATGTGAAATATATTTAAAGTATATTTTTGATTATATGCAATTTGTCCCTTATGTATATCTTGTTGCCACATAAGATCTGATGTCACTGTTATTTTACTTTTGTGCTCCAAGGCAAGTAAGAATTATTGTTCCTCTAAATTCCCTTGGCCCTAAGGAAATGTAATTTGTTCTGCTAGATTACGAGGCCCAATTCTCTGAGCCTGTCCTCAAGCTCAACTCCTTTTAGCATCCTGACTTCTCTAGCTGATGAGCTCTGGGCCCCGCACAGAGTCAGCTACTAAGAGCAATGAAATGTTTACAAGGTTGGAATGATCGCACACCATAAAGAAGAAAGAATTTCTTTGGTGCCTGAGGCAAGCAGAGGTGGACAGTGTCTCTTACAGGGCATTTGAAACTTGGCTGTGCTACTGTCTCTCCCATGAAGCCTTCTCGATATCCTCAGAGCTGGGTTCCGTGCTTCAGCCATGTACTGCCCATTGCACCTAGGCCTTCCTGGATTATAAAACTTACCAAAATGAAGTGGGTTTGCCTGGTCGGATGTAACTTCCTTCAAGGTGAAGACAGTGTGTTCTTCATCCTTACATTCAGAATGCTTAGCAAACAGTGAAAGCTAAATTGGTGGCGTGAAAAAAGAAATGGAATGAAGTTAACAGGGAGGAAACAAAGAGAGGCAGTTTGGGGTTAGATCGTATTTCGGGAGTCAAGAGTGTCTCGAAGGATCACAGGATCAGAAGTGGTCCATTGTTTATTCTGTAGGATATTCTTAAATTTGGATTGAGTCCTTCTTTTTGGCTCTATTTTAAGACAGATTGCCCTTGAGGTGACAAAGATGACTGCTTAGGTCTACTTATATCCTACACAGAATATTAACTGGAAAAAGAGGACATCTTTCCTGTTAGAGTCATCAAAAGCTCTGAATGGCGTCAGAAAAACATGAAATAAAAACATAGCTAATACTGTCAGCAGTCAGAACCCAGGAGAAATGTGGAGGTTAGATTTTAGATATTAAAGATGACAGTTAAAAAATTAACGTCTTTTTGCTGCTGGTCTTATGTTTTGGTAGTGAGGCAAGGGGGAAGGAAAACACATACTGATCAAACACAAGTTAAATCAGTTGGGTCACAGTTGTATTCTTGACTAATCACTAAGGCCTGAGATACGGACTGTGCTCATTGGCCACTCCTGGGCCCTGGGAAGAGTGGCCTCTTCAAAGGAGGAGGAGAAAGATGCTACCAGAAAAAGCTGAAATGGATGCAGGGAAGGCAGAAATAGCAGCCGTCTTCTATAATTCTCAGAGTAATTGAAAGACAATCAGTGATGAATTTAAACGAGGCTTTACCTATGTAAACTGAACAGTTGTTTTTAATCGCAGTGTAGCTTTAATCTCTGTTTGCCTCCTTTTTTTATTATATATGTTTAAAATTTATCAATGAGTGACAAATGGGAATCTGTGTCATAAAACACATTTAAAAAACTTGATTTTTTAAAACACAGCATCACAATTTAACTCATTTGTATCTTCAGCAATAATTGCTGAAGCCTAACTAGTTATTTTTGGATAAAGTATTGAATATGCAAATTCAGACATTCATTCTTTCAAGGACTGCAATTATTCTCATCACTTCAGTAAACATATTAACAAACATTGCATTTGAACACAAATTCATTTGCTTATTAACTTGAAAGCTGCATCTAAAACCACAAATTGCTTCTGTGACTAAATTCCTAATTTTCCTCTCAAACCCCAAATAAAGTATTGCCTGTTGACTTAACAAGTATTTAATGTGGGCATATTTTCCAAACCCAGCCCCAGCCCCCTAAAGATGTCAGTAAATTATTTTGTCCTTTTTGTTTGGTTTTAGATCAAAGTCTAACACGTGATATTTGTTTTTCTTTGGAATATTGTTTTTGTTTCCATTTTCCTGACCAGACTTTATAAGATGGGTGTAGATATCTTGAAGGACAGTATTAATACAATCAACCATGAGCTGAATGACATCCTGGGATTATTTTGAAACTACCTGATGTCACCCAGTTTATTGTCACTCAGTTTTGTTAGTTTCAATTTCAAAGGGTGACTTGTTACAAAGTTCTAGTAGAAGACCCAGTTTAGGACTCGGTGCCTTAAATTATACTGACAACAAGATACAGCTATGTTTATCTTCATTATTTTCATTCCATACTAGTGTGATTTTTTGTAAGAGGTTGCCATATACAGTAATAGCTAGTATGGTAAATTAAATAACAACTCGTATGGTAAATGAAAATAATTATGCATTCATTCCCTGTCTTTGAGATGTTTGTTGGTAATATGGATGGCCACAGTTAGGGACAACTGTGTGGAGGCTAGTGATGGCTAGGTTAGAGGGTAAAATAAGATTGCTCCAATTCAGGAAGCTTCTGTGAGCACCTACCATGCATAACCTATTATGCCCGATGGTGGGAATTCAGCAGTGATTGACAGTCATCCTCCAATGGGGCTTATATGGTTTGAAAAGCACCTCTCAACACTGAGAATCTAGGCTTTTTATACTGATTTAACTCACTGTTATGTAAATTTGTGTTTGCACACAAACATACACACACACAGTCTTACACATAGTTTGTTCTTTGTGTTGGAAGGCAACGATTCACGTGCTCTCAGTTACTGATGTTTTAGTTATTTCCTGGAAGTCACCACTGTAGTTTTCATCACTTAAAAGTAATAACTACCAGTTGAAATATCTCTCATGTCACATACCTTATGTTTTATATTCAAGATTCAAAAACTGTTAACCTGAGGGCCTGTACGATGTTTTAAAGAAATTGTATTTGAGATTTTTAGGGGAAAAGGTGCCATAGCCTTGACAGTTCTATCGTGGCAGGCTTGGCCCGGTTTTTCATGCTCACTTTACCTCCCTAGCCTCTCTCCAATGAGGTCGATACCAGCTTCCTGTTGTGTAGAGGATGTAACTGAGACTTAGAAGTGGACTGATCCAATCCATGCTGCCTCAGGTCAGCGATCAGAGTAAGTGGCCCAGGACTTCTTCCAGACCCCCAACCTCAAGTTACTGGCCTAGAAACAAATTCACATATAAGCTCCGCACCAAGCAGTTAAGAAGGATGAGAGCTCATTGCCTGAGAATCAGAGCTGTGAAATATGAATAATAAACCATTTCTTACTTGTGGATTCTAAAAGCAAATCCTAATTCATGTAGAATGAGCGTTTGATCACTGAAGGCAGACAGTGAACTTACAAGATCATTCAAGAGTGTTACAAGATGATGATTATGCAGAGGTGCTTAATCTTGTGACATTTGCCACTGAGCTAAAGCTACAATGTTAGTGTGATTCTAGAGCACAATGTAAATGTTACATGATTGAAATGCTGGTGTACGTAGCCCCAAGAGCCCCAGAGCTGTCTTCTTTTACTCCAGATCACTGCATTAAGCCTTTTGGAATGGAATTGGGGTATGCAAATGTTACTTTTATGAAGTTTTAAACAATTTCCATATTTCAAAAAGATTTCACTCTGAGATTTTAGAGTCCTCAGGAACTTCAAAATTCCTTCATAAGGTAGACATCTGTAACTTTTACAAAGGATTGTGAATGTGCAAAACTAAAAGTGTCTACCTCTGAAAGCTTCCCAAATTTATGACCCGAATGTGCCACTTACCTGTCACAGTCTTACCACCATGCATGATGTTATGAACTCTGAACAGCTGGATTACAATTTACTGCAAAGGAATTAAGTCTAATTTGTAGATTTATTGGACACGTTCTTTGTCTAAGGAGTATATGTGTGTGCCTTCAGTTTTCATGAATATTTCTTATACAGAAGATCATATTAGAAATATTCAGAAATCGGGCCCAAATATGAATATTTTGTATTAGGAACTTAAGTACATTCTTTCCTCAGGATAAAATAATATTTCGATGCCCAGGCCCAGAGATTGCTTACACATTGCAGAGTTTAAACCAAGACAACCCTTTTGAATTCATATATTTTCAGCAAGAGGAAAAACAACCATTGTTTAATAAGATATTAAGAAATTTTATATCACCTGGGGATGAGTTCCATTTAATGATGAATAGTGTTAAGGAGGAGAGAAGTAATGATATTGCTTTGTTAAAAGAAAATTAACCTTCTTCAGAGTATCTCAAGTATATCTTTGCTCGAAGAGTTTGCTAAAACAAATGCACTTATACTTTCGGTCTAGCAGAAACATACGTAAAAGAGAGTAGCTTTTACCTCTTCACATAGTGAAATAATATAGAGATTTTGTCTATATGACAAAGACCGAGCTAAAAGAAGTAAGAAACACTTATGCATAATAGAAGAAATGTTTTCCATTTTGGATCTTCAGTCAAAACTTTGAGATGATAGCTTTTACATCTTAGACATTTACTGAAATACGGTATTTTCCCACATACTTTATGATCTCTAAATCTTTCCAGCTATTAAATGGGCAAGAAGAAGTGCTTCTCTATATTTTTATTTAGCTTTACAATTTTCCACATAGCCATTGTACCTTTATTATTCATCAGCTAAACAAGAAAACAGAATTTTCAAATGAAGCCATCAGACATGCTTCATCAGGCTGTAAACATTATAGACTCTGGAGCTGAAATCCTTTTTCCTTGGTACAAACTGTTCTTTGTAGGTAACAAAGCCACAAGTACCCTTTGTCATGAGAGTTTTCCATTCAAAAAGTATGTGAAATTAACTATATTTTTCCTGCTTTGCATTTAGAGGAGATCTCCCCTCCCTCCTCCCCTGCAAGTATTAAACCATTTAGGAACTGGCAAGCCATTTGCAGCTTAAAAATTCAACCCACCCACTTGTGATTTACTATCAGATTTATTCTTTGAAGGTCAAGCCCAGCATGTGTTTCGTCCCATGTTTCCCTGACTTCTCAGGCAGGTACAAATGCAGACAAACCCTATGTGGAAGACACAGCCCGTTCCACACGAGAGGAGATCACCAAAAGCATTGAATCAAGCAGGTTACGAATAACCCACGTCTACTCTAGGAGGGTGGCAGAAGAGAAAAACAAAGCAGACAGATGGAACCTCCTCCCTTGTTAACAATGGTGCCGGCCCATTTGTTGGCTGGCTGCCCTGAGCCACCGGCTTTACATACATTGTCTAAATAAATTGATAGAACAACCCTATGGGAAAGATGACGTTCTCTTTATTTTACATGTTAAAAACTTAGGTTTAAAGGAGTTAGCTTAATTGCCCATGGTCACACAGCTGGTGAGGGATGAGTCCAACCCATAAAACATGGAGCATTTGTTTCTGAATTTCATTTCTGTTCTTTCTGCTGTTACATGGTAGGATTGGATAGAGCCTGGGACTGGACAAGAGGGAAAGGGTAGGAACTATGAATCATAAAAAAGTCTCCCCCAAAATGTAAGTTCCATGAAGGCAGGGACCTTTTTCACCCCATTCTTAGAACCTGGAAAGTTGCCTGACATATAGGCGCTCAATAAATGTTTTTTCACCAGGAAGGGAAGGTTGCTTTTTCTAATCATAGTTGTTGAATATGAAATAGGCTAAATCAAGAGCAGGGAATTCTTATCTATGTCCCTTATAGGCATGGTTGCTTCTTGGGGATATTATAGACCAGTTCTTCCAAACTTGAATGGGCATATTAAACACTGGCAGATCTCACTAGGATGCCAATTCTGGTTTAGTAGATTTAAGATAGAGCCCAAGATTCTGCATTTCCAGCAAACTCTCAGATGGTGTTGAGGATGCTGATGATATTGGTCTGCTGACCACGTTGTGTATCGAGTGCAAAGTATTCAGACAGAATGCAGATGGACAATTTCCCTTGATTTCATTTCCTTTTCTGAGTTTCTGTGGTTCTAGGATTTGGGCAGGAATAAGATGAAGAAGGGTTAATAAGTGTTCGTGGTTCGACTTCAGATTTCTAAGGACAGGATTAAAGTCATGAGAGAAGAAAGTGACCTAAAATGGACATGCAAATATGGACTTGCCTTGGGAAGGAGCGTAAGAGAGATACTCTACAAACAAAGCAGAATCAAACCCATGGCAGAAGTCTGCCACAAACGAGAAAGCAGTTATGGCTTTTTCATATTTCTTTGTAATTTTGCTCTTTTACGTTCAAAAGAATAGACATGGGGCCTCCAGTTTTTCCTCTTAATTTCATTTTGATTTCTCAGAAGAAATATTGCTTTAGACCTGGGAGACTTGTATGTGCATAAAGAAAGAAAAAATCAAGAAAGTCTTGATTTTTAAAATGAGCAAATGATATAATATTGCTTTGAGCTGTAGAAACTAAACTTCTAAATTTATTCATTTTCTGTAGCCTCCATTATTAAAATTTTATTATGCACTATTTCAGATATAGAAAGTGATATAAACATATAATTAAGTGTAATGATGAACATCCATATAACCACTATTCAGTTTAGGAAATTAAACCAAAAAAGCTAAATTTCCCAGTGTTTGCCCCATAACCCTTTCTCACTTTTCTCTCCATGAGAGCTCTAAAGTACCTTAAACTTGAAGTGATTCATCTTCATACATCTTAAAATGTTTAATACATTCTTAATATTACTTTATATGTTTTAAAACTTTATATACATAGTATCACATTGCACTGTAAAAAATGTTTTCACCTTTGTAAGACTTTTCTATGTTTGCAAAAGCTCATACATTTTCACAGCTGTATAATATTTCATTTACCTTTATGTGCTTTGGTTTGTGATAATGTTCACATTTCACCTCTTTTTATGCTTTCACAATATTACTATTTCCAGGTTAAATATTTAATATATTAATACAATTTTTATATGACCTATGACATGGTTAAAGACCTCTGGGCTAGAATTCAAATGGGTACTAGTTCTGATCCAGTAATTAATAGTTTGGGGAGAGTTGCAAACTCACTCAGCTGTTTTATTGAAATCCTCATCTGTGAAATGGTCATTTTATTAACCACTTCCTCAAAGTTATTATGAAAAGCAATTGAGATTGTTGCCATAATACTCTAAAATTTATAGAACGGATACCAGTGTAATTTTATTATAAAAATCAAGTCCTCCAGGAGACAGATGGCTTAATTTATACAATGGATGTGTTCTTGAGACTGTGCATTGAGTTTTTAAAGGTAATAATCTACTTGGATGTGTCAGGTGTGCTTTTGCTGTTTAAAAAATTCTGGTTTTTCTGTTTGAAAACTCTTGTTTAAAAACCAGCTTCTTTCTTTTTTTATTTTGGCTTCCCATTGATAAATATGGCTCTGGGGTTAGTGCCTTTACTATTTCCGACCCCCTAGGTGGCATTTAGAATCTTTTACCACAGTGTACCATTTAGTAAATATCACTGTGATGGCTTAGAAGAGCGGAGGGCCTCGGGGACAGGTATTTACTCAGACAAATTGAAATGGATAGTTGAGCACTTACCCAATTAATTTATTAAATGTGCTCAGTCAGTCTGGATAAATCAAAGAAATGTGCTCTTTTCCCCCTTCTTTGGCAGCATGAGACTGGCCTGAAGTATATGATATAATTACCTCAACTTTCTACTTCGTCTTTGTCTATACAGACCAAGCCTAATTTTCCCCCTAGTGAACAAACTAAATTATTCTCACCTCTTCAGAAAACCTTGAAAAATCGTTAGCTTTTAGATGCTACTCTCTTGTGCTTTCTACTATAATTTAACCTTTTGTTTCTGATAACAAAACTTAGGCATGTTTGATTTTTCAGTTATGTAATAATTGAATGATATATTTGTTACCTTTCATTTATAAGAGAGCTGATGTTTAAAGTAGATTATATAATGCAGATTTTTTAAAAAGTTTAAATATACTAAGGGGAAAATCCTGGACATTTGTTTTACAGATGGCAGCTGAATGGAAGCGATATTAATCTGAGTATGGAGTATCGTTATAAGTTGAACGGAGGAAATCTTGTGGTTATTAACCCCAACAGAAATTGGGATACAGGAAGTTATCAGTGTTTTGCAACAAATTCAGTTGGAACAATTGTCAGCAGAGAAGCTAAACTCCAGTTTGCCTGTAAGTATATGTTCACACATATAAGTCCAACATTTAAAAATATATAACTGAGTTTGTGTGGTCGTTTCGGATTTCAGAAACAATATGTGGAATTTATTAATTAAGGAAATAGGTTGAGAAAGTAATTCAATACGATTGAATTATATACTGTACAAATCAGAGTTTAAAATGTGTGTGTATGTGAATGTGGGTGTATGTGAATGTAGGTGTATGTGTGTGTGTTATCTGTTTTACTGTTTTGTAAGGATTCTGTTTAGGGGAGGAAAAAGAATCTAGTTAAGGATGTATTTATTCATTAGTTACTCTGTGCTTTGTACTATGTTAGAACTGAAACGCATATGAACGAACTGTCAGGCATGACCTTCGTTCTGGCAGAACATTGAAATTAGAGAATTACATCTAACAAATCTGAAAATATAAAGGAACAAAGACAGTGAGAAAGAAAAGAACGTGACATATCTTTGACCTCCACTGCAGTTTTGCCCAGCTCATGATGACCTTCAACACAGGCCCCCACTGAGGCCTGGCTCTGGAAGCCAAGTTTGTACCTTGTTAATTGGACCAGGGTGAACCCATGTCCCATCCTGAGAAAACCACATGCTTTTTAGCAGGGAATTTAGAATTGGGACCAGAGACCTAATTTAGTGTTTATCTTCCTGATCTATCTTTTGACTATTTTCTAATTTTTGTTTCTTCTTACTAGTCTCTCTTCCTTTGTTTTTGTTGTATGTTTCATATATAATGCATATCAGCATTACCTTGGTTCTAAGATTTCTTTTAGTTCTTTACACCTCAATTATTCTGAAATTAGAATGCAGATGTTCTTATAATGTGGTAGTAGTCTCCCCCAACTGCCACAGACCGTTAATAAATTGATGATGTGTCATTTAATGCATAGCTTATTCTATTGCTTCTGTTTTTATAATGGCAATGGTTGGTTTTGTTCCTGCCATTATATTCTGTGTGTTCCGTTTTTCAAACTTCCTTGCTCTTTCTTCTGCTTCCTCTGTTTCTTTTCCGTCTATGAACAGGTTTTTTTTTTTTCTTCACCTGTATCTTCTCTGGGCATTTTGATAGCTATATGTCATATTTATGTTACACAAGTTTATCTTTTAGTTTATAAAATTACTTTTTAATTTATAAAAGTTTACTTCTCTAGTAGCCAGAATTTTAAATTTTTGGAGTCCCCCCCCATTTTATTTATTTATTTATTTATTTATTGTGGTACACGGGCCTCTCACTGTTGGGGCCTCTCCTGCTGCGGAGCACAGTCTCCGGACGCACAGGCCCAGCGGCCATGGCTCACGGGCCCAGCCGCTCCGCGGCATGTGGGATCCTCCCGGACTGGGGCACGAACCCGTGTCCCCTGCATCGGCAGGCGGACTTTCAACCACTGTGCCACTAGGGAAGACCCCCACCTCCTTTTTTTGTTGTAATTATTTTTTGTTTCTCTTGGTTGACCATGGGATAATTTTTTTCTTCATTCTTTTAGCTAAAAACATATATATATATATATAAAGATAAATATATATATTTCCAGCATACAGATGGGTTTAGATCTCTTTTTTATTTGCTTTGCTTACAACTTGAAAAATTATTTTATTATATCGAAACTTAGACATCTCATACACAATTCAGGAACTTTTCCTGCATCTTTTAGTTGTATGTTTGATTTATTTATATTTTTAAAAGGATTGAAAGGGATTATTTTTGTCCCATTTTTTGAAATACTATTTATTTCAGGTTGTTCTTTCCTATGAATTTCTGTTTCTGATTGATTGAAGCCACATCTATTTGTTTGTTTTATTCTGAAGATACAGGCAGTTTTCTGAAATGCTATTTTGGATCTTAGAGGCAGTCTTTCCTCCTACTTCCATTTGATGTTTCCATTTTTATGCTTAATACCTTTAATAGGTTCTAAAGCAAATTTTGTCTAAACTCAGCTTTTGTCAACACATGTCAGTCGGTTACCCTGATTTTGCTTTCTTTGCCACATGCAGAGATCAGATTCACTTCTCTGATCTAGAGGGGAATGTGAAGTTTCCAGTCTAATTCCCTATTCCCCAGAGTCTTTCACAAAATACGTTATTCCTCTTAAGCAGTGCTATTTTTCTACTACAGATCCTTGATGCCCTCTAATACCGGGAGAAGTATCATTAACTTGTAGGTTTTTCCTCAGTCTTTTCTTCCTGGAGAGAGTGGCTTGTTTGCAAATACTTCTAAAGTTGTATCATGTCTCTTGCAGTCTGCCCCTACTTCCTGGCCAGAACATTATAGGCCAAGGGGGATAAAGTTGTTGAGTCTGGGATTTTATTTTACCCTACTTACGAGCTAATAAGCTAGGCTGCTACTCTTCCATGGATGCTAGCAGAGGACATGATATTCCTGGGCTCGCCCCCAAGTCCCACAGAAGTGATATGATTTAGCCAGGAGAGATGCTACACCCGCAGCTGAGGAACACTGAGATTAAAGAATCCATCTCTTTTATAGCAGGGAGTAAGCAAGCCTGCTCTTTGTCCTAGAGGGAGAGCTTGTCTTATCCCTCCTGGTTGGTCTCTGAAAACACATCCCTGAGAAATGGAGCAACTGGGCCTTTCATTCTTGGCACATCCAGGAACACTTAACAGGAAGCTAAGAGCACATAGTGAGTGGATTCCCTCTTCCAACAAAAGTTTTCCTTTTTTTTTTTCTTTTGGTGCTGTCCTTGAGTTTCTCTTTGGGGTGCATCCTATCAGGATACGTGTGATGAATAAGGCACAAAATATCTTCCTACCTTTGTTGTGAATTCTCTCTTTATACAGAAAACCCAGGATGTACCTACCATTTAGTCCCTTGTATTTCCCCACAGTCTGCCTCATCGGCCTCATAAGTTTTATTTACTCATATGCTTGGCATTTGATTGCTTTTGCAGTTTTTGATGTACAGTGAGATTCTTTTGTTTTGCAATTTTTTTTTGGCGTTTTCACAAGTGGTTTTGGGAAGTTACAAAGAGCAATATTGGTTATTCTTAGCCTGATGCCACATTAAGCTGGAAATATAAAAAATGAATGTTTGAATTCATATGTTTGAGATATAGGTTTCTGGTAAAGAAACCAAAGAAGGTGGCAAAAAACGTGGAGGATATGTAATATATCAGAGATTCCAAATTACCAGGTATAAGAGAGCATTCCTTTAACCTGACAACCTTGAAGGGATGTAATACATTAAGTGAAAGAAGGGGTTAATAAGAAGAGTCTTGCACTGCTACATATACATCCTTCTAGATGCTCATGACTCCAGTTCAGGGGAACTGTGACTGTTTTTGCCACAGGTAAGTAAATAATAAAGTGTTGTCATGGAAAAAATGTTCTAATTATTCACTATAGCTATGTTTGCATGCTTAGTAATACTTCTTTGTTTCTGTCAGCCATGGACAAAGTACTTAAAATGTGCTTCATGGAGAAACGAGTAAATGACATTATCCTCAATGCACCACTTTTAACACTGGTGAAAATCCAGTGAAATTTTATCTTAATTTTCAAGATGCTTAAAAATAGTATTTGTAATTAAATGAAAGTGAAAAGCTCATTTATAGTTTAAGAAGCGTACTTTCTGTAGGCATTTTTTATTCCTTTTAACAGATTCTTTGTGGAGCAATCACAAAATTTAGGGAGGGGGAAGATACGTAAAATGATGCAATGTTTGAATTGTAGACATTTTCTCAATGATTTACTGTTACGTTGCATGTGTATAATTTTTGAAGCTTGTTTAATATATTTACAAATGTTTTTGTCAGATTCTTAATTCCAACCACGAAAAGTGAGGGTAGTACCTCCAAAACCCCAAATATCTTTGCTTTATTGATAATTAGTTTTACTTCTCTTATTCTTGAATTTCCTGTCATTCTTTATTAAAATGTTTTTCTTTTAACCATTTTTGAGGTGCAATACATTTTTAATCATGAATTATATTAGACGTATAAATGGTATGGAGAAAAGTGTAAAGAATCTCTGTGTAGCCACCACTTATCTTAAGATTTAAAGATTCAAAGTAATTAAAGCTACCTGATAACTCACCCTGATGGCATTATCTTCTCTCTCTTAAGCTCCCTCTGAATATGTGGCCCGTGTTCTGAATTATATGTGCTTTTTTAATCCTTTGAATAAATATGTATGTGCTTCTAAGCAACATGTAAAATTGTTTTACCTTTTTCATTTCTTAAACTTTTATGTAATGACATCAGACAGCATTCCTACATCAACAACTTCCCCCCAACAATATATTTGTATCTGTTGATCTACGTCTTTGCCAACATTTGTTATTGTTCAGCATTTTAATTTGTGCAACTCTGGTGAATATAAAATTGTAGTTTACTTTTTAATTTGCATTTTTATTTTTAAATTAAAATGTAATTTTGGTTTTAATTTGCATTTCTATAATTACAATGAAGTTAAGCTCATTTTCATAGATTTGCTGGCCATTTATGTTTCTGTTATCCAGATACTTTTTCACTGTATGGTAGTCTTTTTTTTTTTTAACTTAAGAGTTGTTTGTATACTCTGGATTAATCCTTTGTCAGTTATATACATATCTTCTTTTTAGTGGCTTTTTTTTTCCTTGATGGTGTCAAATGATAAACAGATGTTCTTAATTTTACGTTAAAGTATTGATTTTTTTATAGCTCATGTTCTCTCATGAGTTGTTTAAGATTTTTTTCTTCCTTTTCCTGAAATGGTAAAAAGATTCTCCTAAATGTACTTATAAAAGTTTAATATTCTCCTCTTTACATTTAAGTCTTTAATTATCTGGAATTGATGTTGTATATCGTGTGAGGTAGAGGTACCGAGTTATTTTATTCCAGGATGGGAAGTCAGCTGTACCAGTGTAACTGATGGATGAGGCCATTCTTTTTTTTTTTTTTTTTCTTGCGGTTTTATAAATTTTTTAATTTTATTTTTGGCTGTGTTGGGTTTGGCCCATGTGAGAAGCATGGGCTTCTTTTGTTGCGGAGCACAGGCTCTAGGTGGGTGGGCTTCAGTAGTTGTGGCGCACAGGCTCAGTAGTTGTGGCTCGCAGGCTCTAGAGCGCAGGCTCAGTAGTTGTGGTGCACGGGCTTAGTTGCTCTGCGGCATGTGGGATCTTCCCAGACCAGGGCTCGAACCCATGTCCCCTGCATTGGCAGGTGGATTCTTAACCACTGCGCCACCAGGGAAGCCCCAATGAGGCCATTCTTAACCAACTGAAAAGCAGTGTGTGGTCAGCATGTCTGGCTTCTTGGGACTTTTGTGTTTGGAGAATCATATTATCTGCAAGCAGTGAGAGTTTTTCTGTTCTTATCAACCCTTGCTCCTTTTATATATTTTATAGGAGTGCACTTTCTTTAGTCCAGTACAGTGTTGAATAGATATTTTGAGTGTGAATATCCCTATCCCTGTTTTGCTCTTGATTTTCAAGAGTGAATAAGATTAACATTTCACCATTTGGTATGATGTTTACTATAGATTTTAAAGATACTCTTTATCAAGTTAAGGCAGTTCTTCTCTAAGTTAGTTGTTTTTTTTTTTTTTTAAATCAGGAATGCTTTATTCTTGTAAATACTTTTCCTACTTTTACTGGGATATTCATGCTGTTTTTCTCCTTTAACCTTTTAATGCAGTGAACAGTTTTTAGTATTAACCAAACTTCTAGTCCTGGTTTAGTTTCAACTTGGCTTTTGTGTAAGGTTTTTTTTTTTAATACTTGGATGTTATCTGTTTTTCAGTATTTCATTTAGCATTTTGCATATATATCAATATAGGAGCTTTTCTTTTTGTTTTTTCTTCTCATACTATCCTTTTTTGGCTTTAGTAGCAAAGTTATATTCGTCTCTATAAATGAGCTGGGGAGTACTCCTTATTTTATACTCCCTATAAAATTTTGAGAAATATTGGAATTATCTACTCCTTGAATAAAACATAGAACTTACAAATAAAACTATCTGGGTCTGGAATTTTCATTCAGGAAATAGTTTAACTATTGATTGAATCATTTGAATAGTTAATAGGACTAACCATATTGTCTCCTTTGTGAAAAATTGTGTTTTTTCCCTAGGAATTATATCCATTTTGTTTATGTTTTCTAATGTATTGTCAAAAAGTTGTTTCAAAGCATTTTCTCTTACTGTCCTTCTTGTCTGTGCCTTATCTATACATACATTCCCTATTTCATTCTAACTATTATTTTAGTATCACACTTGTCAGAACTTGATGTTGTTATTCCTTACCTTTGCATCTTTTTATTATATTTCATTCATTTTATTCTTACGATTATTGTTCTTCCCAGCTTCTTGGATTATTTTATTGTTCTTTTTTTAGTCCCTTAAGTTATATAGGTAACTCATTACCTTCCTACCTTTCTTTTGTCTATTTTAAATATGTGTAGCTTTAAATTTGCGTTCTGACATATAGCATGTTTATTATGGTTCAGTTCTACACATGTTATGATGTCATTATGATTTTCTCTTGAATCCATGAGTTATCAGACATGTGTTTTTTTTTTTTTTTTTTTTTTCAAGGCCAAGGTTTTTCTTGTTTTTTTTTTTTTTTTTTTTTTTTTAACATCTTTATTGGGGTATAATTGCTTTACAATGGTGTGTTAGTTTCTGCTTTATAACAAAGTGAATCAGTCATACATAAACATATGTTCCCATATGTCTTCCCTGTTGCGTCTCCCTCCCTCCCACCCTCCCCATCCCACCCCTCCAGGCTGTCACAAAGCACCGAGCCAATATCCCTGTGCCATGCGGCTGCTTCCCACTAGCTATCTACCTTACTGCGTTTGTTAGTGTGTATATGCCCATGACTCTCTCTCGCCCTGTCACAGCTCACCCTTCCCCCTCCCCATATCCTCAAGTCTGTTCTCCAGTAGGTCTGCGTCTTTATTCCTGTCTTACCCCTAGGTTCTTCATGACATTTTTTTCTTAAATTCCATATATATGTGTTAGCATACTGTATTTGTCTTTTTCTTTCTGACTTACTTCACTCTGTATGACAGACTCTAGGTCTATCCACCTCATTACAAATAGCTCAATTTCGTTTCTTTTTATGGCTGAGTAATATTCCATTGTATATATGTGCCACATCTTCTTTATCCATTCATCTGGTGATGGGCACTTAGGTTGTTTCCATCTCCGGGCTATTGTAAATAGAGCTGCAATGAACATTTTGGTACATGACTCTTTTTGAATTTTGGTTTTCTCAGGGTATATGCCCAGTAGTGGGATTGCTGGGTCATATGGTAGTTCTATTTGTAGCTTTTTAAGGAACCTCCATACTGTTCTCCATAGTGGCTGAACCAATTCACATTCCCACCAGCAGTGCAAGAGTGTTCCCTTTTCTCCACACCCTCTCCAGCATTTATTGTTTCTAGATTTTTTGATGATGGCCATTCTGACTGGTGTGAGATGATATCTCATTGTAGTTTTGATTTGCATTTCTCTAATGATTAATGATGTTGAGCATTCTTTCATGTGTTTGTTGGCAGTCTGTATATGTTCTTTGGAGAAATGTCTATTTAGGTCTTCTGCCCATTTTTGGATTGAGTTGTTTGTTTTCTTGTTATTGAGCTGCATGAGCTGCTTGTAAATTTTGGAGATTAATCCTTTGTCGGTTGCTTCATTTGCAAATATTTTCTCCCATTCTGAGGGTTGTCTTTTGGTCTTGTTTACGGTTTCCTTTGCTGTGCAAAAGCTTTGAAGTTTCATTAGGTCCCATTTGTTTATTTTTGTTTTTATTTCCATTACTCTAGGAGGTGGGTCAGAAAGGATCTTGCTTTGATTTATGTCATAGAGTGTTCTGCCTATGTTTTCCTCTAAGAGTTTGATAGTTTCTGGCCTTACATTTAGGTCTTTAATCCATTTTGAGCTTATTTTTGTGTATGGTGTTAGGGAGTGATCTAATCTCATACTTTTACATGTACCTGTCCAGTTTTCCCAGCACCACTTATTGAAGAGGCTGTCCTTTCTCCATTGTACATTACTGCCACCTTTATCAAAGATAAGGTGTCCATATGTGCATGGGTTTATCTCTGGGCTTTCTATCCTGTTCCATTGATCTATCTTTCTGTTTTTGTGCCAGTACCATACCGTCTTGATGACTGTAGCTTTGTAGTATTGTCTGAAGTCAGGGAGCCTGATTCCTCCAGTTCCTTCTTTCGTTCTCAAGATTGCTTTGGCTATTCGGGGTCTTTTGTGTTTCCATACAAATTGTGAAAGTTTTTGTTCTAGTTCTGTGAAAAATGCCAGTGGTAGTTTGATAGGGATTGCATTGAATCTGTAGATTGCTTTGGGTAGTAGAGTCATTTTCACAATGTTGATTCTTCCAATCCAAGAACATGGTATATCTCTCCATCTATTTATATCATCTTTAATTTCTTTCATCAGTGTCTTATAATTTTCTGCATACAGGTCTTTTGTCTCCTTAGGTAGGTTTATTCCTAGATATTTTATTCTTTTTGTTGCAATGGTAAATGGGAGTGTTTTCTTGATTTCACTTTCAGATTTTTCATCCTTAGTGTATAGGAATGCCAGAGATTTCTGTGCATTAATTTTGTATCCTGCCACTTTACCAAATTCATTGATTAGCTCTAGTAGTTTTCTGGTAGCATCTTTAGGGTTCTCTATGTATAGGATCATGTCATCTGCAAACAGTGACAGCTTTACTTCTTCTTTTCCAATTTGGATTCCTTTTATTTCCTTTTCTTCTCTGATTGCTGTGGCTAAAACTTCCAAAACAATGTTGAATAATAGTGGTGAGAGTGGGCAACCTTGTCTTGTTCCTGATCTTAGTGGAAATGCTTTCAGTTTTTCACCATTGAGGATGATGTTTGCTGTGGGCTTGTCATATATGGCCTTTATTATGTTGAGGAAAGTTCCCTCTATGCCTACTTTCTGCAGGGTTTTTATCATAAATCGGTGTTGAATTTTGTCAAAAGCTTTCTCTGCATCTATTGAGATGATCATATGGTTTTTCTCCTTCAATTTGTTAATATGGTTTATCACGTTGATAGATTTGCGTATATTGAAGAATCCTTGCATTCCTGGAATAAACCCCACTTGATCATGGTGTATGATCCTTTTAATGTGCTGTTGGATTCTGTTTGCTAGTATTTTGTTGAGGATTTTTGCATCTATGTTCATCAGTGATATTGGCCTGTAGTTTTCTTTCTTTGTGACATCCTTGTCTGGTTTTGGTATCAAGGTGATGGTGGCCTCGTAGAAGGAGTTTGGGAGTGGTCCTCCCTCTGCTATATTTTGGAAGAGTTTGAGAAGGATAGGTGTTAGCTCTTCTCTAAATGTTTGATAGAATTCGCCTGTGAAGCCATCTGGTCCTGGGCTTTTCTTTGTTGGAAGATTTTTAATCACAGTTTCAATTTCAGTGCTTGTGATTGGTCTGTTCATATTTTCTATTTCTTCCTGATTCAGTCTTGGCAGGTTGTGCATTTCTAAGAATTTGTCCATTTCTTCCAGATTGTCCATTTTATTGGCATAGAGTTGCTTGTAGTAATCTCTCATGATCTCTTTTATCTCTGCAGTGTCAGTTGTTACCTCTCCTTTTTCATTTCTAATTCTATTGATTTGAGTCTTCTCCCTTTTTTTCTTGATGAGTCTGGCTAGTGGTTTATCTATTTTGTTTATCTTCTCAAAGAACCAGCTTTTAGTTTTATTGATCTTTGCTATTGTTTCCTTCATTTCTTTTTCATTTATTTCTGATCTGATTTTTATGATTTCTTTCCTTCTGCTAGCTTTGGGGTTTTTTTGTTCTTCTTTCTCTAATTGCTTGAGGTGCAAGGTTAGGTTGTTTATTCGAGATGTTTCCTGCTTCTTAAGGTGGGCTTGTATTGCTATAAACTTCCCCCTTAGAACTGCTTTTGCTGCATCCCACAGGTTTTGGGTCGTTGTGTCTCCATTGTCATTTGTTTCTAGGTATTTTTTGATTTCCTCTTTGATTTCTTCAGTGATCTCTTCATTATTAAGTAGTGTATTGTTTAGCCTCCATGTGTTTGTATTTTTTACAGATCTTTTCCTGTAATTGATATCTAGTCTCATGGCGTTGTGGTCAGAAAAGATACTTGATACAATTTCAATTTTCTTAAATTTACCAAGGCTTGATTTGTGACCTAAGATATGATCTATCCTGGAGAATGTTCCATGAGCACTTGAGAAAAATGTGTATTCTGTTGTTTTTGGATGGAGTGTCCTATAAATATCAATTAAGTCCATCTTGTTTAATGTATCATTTAAAGCTTGTGTTTCCTTATTTATTTTCATTTTGGATGATCTGTCCATGGGTGAAAGTGGGGTGTTTAAGTCCCCTACTATGAATGTGTTACTGTCGATTTCCCCTTTTATGGCTGTTAGTATTTGCCTTATGTATTGAGGTGCTCCTATGTTGGGTGCATAAATATTTACAATTGTTATATCTTCTTCTTGGATCGATCCCTTGATCATTATGTAGTGTCCTTCTTTGTCTCTTTTAATAGTCCTTATTTTAAAGTCTATTTTGTCTGATATGAGAATTGCTACTCCAGCTTTCTTTTGGCTTCCATTTGCATGGAATATCTTTTTCCATCCCCTTACTTTCAGTCTGTATGTGTCTCTAGGTCTGAAGTGGGTCTCTTGTAGACAGCATATATAAGGGTCTTGTTTTTGTATCCATTCAGCTAATCTGTGTCTTTTGGTGGGAGCATTTAGTCCATTTACATTTAAGGTAATTATCGATATGTATGTTCCTATTCCCATTTTCTAAATTGTTTTGGGTTCGTTATTATAGGTCTTTTCCTTCTCTTGTGTTTCTTGCCTAGAGAAGATCCTTTAGCATTTGTTGTAAAGCTGGTTTGGTGGTGCTGAACTCTCTCAGCTTTTGCTTGTCTGTAAAGGTTTTAATTTCTCCATCAAATCTGAATGAGATCCTTGCTGGGTAGAGTAGTCTTGGCTGCATGTTTTTCTCCTTCATCACTTTCAGTATGTCCTGCCACTCCCTTCTGGCTTGTAGGGTTTCTGCTGAGAGATCAGCTGTTAACCTTATGGGGATTCCCTTATGTGTTATTTGTTGTTTTTCCCTTGCTGCTTTTAATATGCTTTCTTTGTATTTAATTTTTGACAGTTTGATTAATATGTGTCTTGGCGTATTTCTCCTTGTATTTATCCTGTATGGGACTCTCTGTGCTTCCTGGACTTGATTAACTATTTCCTTTCCCATATTAGGGAAGTTTTCAACTATAATCTCTTCAAATATTTTCTCAGTCCCTTTCTTTTTCTCTTCTTCTTCTGGAACCCCTATAATTCGAATGTTGGTGCGTTTAATGTTGTCCCAGAGGTCTCTGAGACTGTCCTCAGTTCTTTTCATTCTTTTTTCTTTATTCTGCTCTGCAGTAGTTATTTCCACTATTTTATCTTCCAGGTCACTTATCCGTTCTTCTGCCTCAGTTATTCTGCTATTGATCCCATCTAGAGTACTTTTAATTTCATTTATTGTGTTGTTCATCGTTGCTTGTTTCATCTTTAGTTCTTCTAGGTCCTTGTTAACTGATTCTTGCATTTTGTCCAATCTATTGTCCATTCTATCTCCAAGATTTCGGATCAACCTTACTATCATTATTCTGAATTCTCTTTCAGGTAGACTGCCTATTTCCTCTTCATTTGTTAGGTCTGGTGCATTTTTATCTTGCTCCTTTATCTGCTGTGTGTTTTTCTGTCTTCTCATTTTGCTTATCTTACTGTGTTTGGGGTCTCCTTTTTGCAGGCTGCAGGTTTGTGGTTCCTCCTGTTTTTGATGTCTGTCTCTAGTGGCTAAGGTTGGTTCAGTGGGTTGTGTAGGCTTCCTGGTGGAGGGGGCTAGTGCCTGTGTTGTGGTGGATGAGGCTGGATCTTGTCTCTCTAGTGGTCAGGTTCACGTCTGGTGGTGTGTTTGGGGGTGTCTGTGGCCTTATTATGATTTTAGGCAGCCTCTCTGCTAATGGGTGGGGTTGTGTTCCTGTTTTGCTAGTTGTTTGGCATAGGTTTTCCAGCACTGTGGCTTGCTGGTCGTTGAGTGAAGCTGGGTGCTGGTGTTAAGATGGAGGTCTCTGGGAGATTTTCGCTGTTTGATATTATGTGGAGCTGGGAGGTCTCTTGTTGATCAGTGTCCTGAAGTTGGCTGTCCTACCTCAGAGGCAGAGCCCTGCCTCCTGGCTGGAGCACCAAAAGCTTTTCATCCACAGGCTCAGGATAAAAGGGAGAAAAAGTAGAGGGAATTAGTAGAAGTATGAGGAAAGAAAGAAGGAAAGGAGGGTAGGAAGGAAGGAAGAAAGAAAGAAGCAAAGAAGGAAAGAAGGCAAGAAGGAAAGAAGGGAGGGAGTGAGGGAGGAGGGAAGGAAGGAGGGAAAGAAGGAAAAAAGACAGAAAGAAAGAAGATACAGTAAAAATAAAATACAGTATAATAAAGTTATTGAATTAAAAACTTCTTATTTAGAAAAAAAAAAAAAAAAAAAAGGGACGGAAAGAACCTAGGACAAATGTTGGCAGCAAAGCTATACAGACAAAATCTTACACAGAAGCATACACATACACCCTCACTAAAAGAGGTAAATGGGGAAAAATCCTAAATCTTGCTGTCAGAGACCACCTCCTCAATTTGGGATGATTCGTTGTCTAAAGGAGGGAAGGAAGGACGGAAAGAAAGAAAGAAAGAACGAAGGTAAAGTATAATAAGGTTATTAAAATTAATTATTAAGAAAAAAATTTAAAAAAAAAACATGGACGGATAGAACCCTAGGACAAATGGTGGAAGCAAGACTATACAGACAAGATCTCACACAGAACCATACACATACACGTTCGCAAAAAGAGGAAAGGGGAAAAAATCATAGATCTTGCTCCTAAAGTCCACTTCCTTAATTTGGGATGATTGGTTGTCTATTCAGGTATTCCACAGATGCAGGGTACATCAAGTTGATTGTGGAGCTTTAATCCGCTGCTTCTGAGGCTGCTGGGGGGGATTTCCCTTTCTCTTCTTTGTTCTCACAGCTCCCAGGGCTAAGCTTTGGATTTGGCCCTGCCACTGCGTGTAGATCGCTGGAGGGCGTCTGTTTTTTGCTCAGACAGGATGGGGTTAAAAGAGCCGCTGATTGGGGGCTCTGGCGCACTCAGGCCGGCGGGGACGGAGGGGCACAGAGTGCGGGGCGGGCCTGCGGTGGCAAAGGCCGGCGTGACTTTGCACCAGCCTGAGGCGCGCTGTGCGCTCTCCCGGGGAAGTTGTCCCTGGATCCCGGGAACCCGGAAGTGGCGGGCTGCACAGCCTCCGCGGAAGAGGGGTGTGGAGAGTGACCTGTGCTCGCACACAGGCCCCTCGGTGGCGGCAGCAGCAGCCTTAACGTCTCCCGCCCGCCTCTGGGGTCCGCGCTTTTAGCCGCGGCTTGCGCCCGTCTCTGGATTCCGCGCTTTCAGCCGCGGCTCGCGCCCGTCTCTGGATTCCGCGCTTTCAGCCGCGGCTCGCGCCCGTCTCTGGATTCCGCGCTTTCAGCAGCGGCTCGCGCCCGTCTCTGGATTCCGTGCTTTCAGCCGCGGCTCGCGCCTGTCTCTGGATTCCGCGCTTTCAGCCGCGGCTCGCGCCCGTCTCTGGGGTCCGCGCTTTCAGCCGCGGCTCGCGCCCGTCTCTGGGGTTCGCGCTTTTAGCCGCGGCTCGCGCCCGTCTCTGGAGTTCCTTTAAGCAGCGTTCTTAAACCCCTCTCCTCACGCCCCAGGAAACAAAGAGGGAAGGAAAAGTCTCCTGCCTCTTCTGCGGGTGCAGGCTTTTCCCCGGACTCCCTCCCGGCTAGCTGTGGTGCACTAACCCCTTCAGGCTATGTTCAAGCCGCCAACCCCAGTCCTCTCCCTGCGCTCCGGCCTCAGCTCTCAGCCCCGCCCGCCCCGGCGGGTGAGCAGACAAGCCTCTCGGGCTGGTGAGTGCCGGTCGGCACCGATCCTCTGTGCGGGAATCTCCCCGCTTTGCCCTCCGCACCCGTTGCTGTGCACTCCGCAGCTTCGAAGCTCCCCCCTCCGCCTCCCGCAGTCTCCGCCCTCGAAGGGGCTTCCTAGAGTGTGGAAACTTTTCCTCCTTCACAGCTCCCTCCCACTGGTGCAGGTGCCGTCCCTATTCTTTTGTCTCTGTTTTTTCTTTTGCCCTACCCAGGTACGTGGGGAGTTTCTTGCCTTTTGGGAGGTCTGAGGTCTTCTGCCAACCTTCAGTAGGTGTTCTGTAGGAGTTGTTCCACGTGTAGATGTATTTCTGGTGTATCTGTGGGGAGGAAGGTGATCTCCGCGTCTTACTCTTCCGCCATCTTCCGCCTCCTCCCCCAGACATGTGTTTTTAAATTTCCAAACATATGGAGTTTTTCTAGTCATCTTTCGTTACTGATTTCTAACCGTGACCCATTGACCAGAGAAGTGTCCTCCTTATGCTCTTTGGGTTAAAGTTGGCAATTGTGTTGCTCAAATCATATATATATTATTAATGATGCTTTATCTAATTAATCTATCAATTTCTCTCACAGTGATGGTGGATTTCTCAGTTTATCTAGTATTTCTATTTTGCTTTTTGTAATTAGTAAGTTATTGATGTATAGAAGTTTAGAATGGGTATATTTTTGGTCCAAATGAGGTGACTCGCTATCTCTAATAAAGCACTTTGCCTTATAGTTTAAATATTAATATATTAATATGAAAATGTTAATATTTGTGTTCTTCTCTTTGGACTGATTGAGAATTTATTTCCCCCTGAGTAACATCACAAGTTATACACTGTATTTGTTTTCTTATAGTGATTGCCCTAGAAATTTTAGTACACGCATTTAACAAAGTCCAAATTTAATTAATATCTCCAACAATAGAGGACTCTGTAGCATTTTACACTGTAATTCCCTCCTCCAGCATACTGTACTATTGTTGTCCAGTAAGTTGTTGAATTTTTGTAACATCATGAATGAGATATTATTGGTATTGTTCCTTTCATCTTCTAGTTTTTCTCTTATATCTGAAATAATGTAAGCCTGTGCAAACTTCCACATAGTTGGCAGTTTTTTGTTTGTTTGTTTTTAAGAAAAATGTCAGACTTCTGCCCATATTGTTTTTATTTCTCCTTTCCTAAAGGAAATTACTTTTAACTTTTTGACTGGCTCTTGATATTTACTTCAGTTTTTTAAATAACTTGCTTATTTGCTGCTTCTTGATTTTTCAGTTTTAAGCATTAATATTGGCCGTCAGATCTGGCAACTGATGCTATAACACTATCATACCACCACCTTGCCACCGCAGAAATGTGAGGTTGCTTTTTTATGAGGTTTATGAAGAAAACAGCATTTTTAAAGTCATGGCTCTTACAAAAACACAAAGTTAAAAATAGGGAAATCCACACTATATTCCACTTACTGTACTTTGACTGGATAGAGACCCAAGTGATCACAAGCCCTTTCCCCAACCCAATCCCCATCCAAACCTCCACAAAGAATAAACATTTCACCTGTCTCTGTTTGAAACTGAGGGAGCTGCAAAGAATCCAGTTGCCAAATGATTAACATTTGAATATACATGAATTCAGAGCATGTTATTACAGGATTTTATTGGGTCAAAATTTGAATTAGGTCAATATTCAGTGTTTACATTACTCTGATTTTGTAAATGATATTCAGAGCTGACTTTTGTAGCAGACTGTAATTATGATTGTTTTTCCTTCCGTGCATAATTTTCTTGTCCTTCAAATTAGGAACCTTAATTTTTAATTTCTTAATTTTCTGTAGTCTTATACTTGTGTCCACCAAAATTTTGGCCAGTTTTCTGGGGGTCCTCTCAGATTTTGAGAGGCCTCCGATATTCTATCAGTTTTACCTTCCTGGAGAAATCTGTCTTGCAGGTTTTGGGATGCTCCAGTTTAGATTGGTTTTCCTGCACATTAGGGGCAAAACTCTCTTTCCGGGATCTCCCTTCAGCTATATTCCATGTCCACCTCTTCCTCGTTCTTGGTGTTCATTGTCTTAGAGCACCATGTCCTCAAGTGTCCCAAGAAAGGAGGAAGACTAGCTGTGATTGTTCTGGACCATGTGTTCTAAAAACTATACTGGCACACGTGATTGAGAGACTCAGCTTTGTAAATATACGATGTTAGAAGTCATCTTCCTTCAGAAACCTGAAGATATTTCTCCTTGTTTCTTGGCATCCAGTGTTGCTGTTGAGAGATCTGTTGCCATTTTGATTCCTTATGTAGAAGGCCCTGTTTTTCTCTAGAGGAAGCTTGTGGGATTTTTTCTTTGTCTCTAGTGTTCTTAAATTTCACAGTGATTTGATTTGGTATGTGTCAAATTTTATCTAACATCCTTGATACTCTCTGAGTCCTTATAGTTTGAGAACATGAGGCCTTTAGTTTTGAGACCTTTTATGATTACCTCTCCCTGGTTTTCTCTATTTTCTTTTTGACATACATCATTATTTGCATTTTGGACCACGTAGATTGGATTGCTTCTCTCCTCACTTTTCCCACCTCACCACTCCCCCACACACCTTCTATCCAAATTTCTTCTTTTGACTCATATCTCTGACTGTTGGTGAATTACTTCAACCATGTTTTGAACTCTTCTGTTGAGTTTTTGATACCAGCTGTCATGTTTACAACTTAAGAGACCTTCTGTTCTCTAAATTGCCTCCTTGTATCTTATTCTAGTTTAGTAGTTTTATCCTTTCAGATCTATATGAAGATATGAAGGATGCTTTTCTTCCTTTACATTTTCTTCCCTAGGACAAACTTTTTTCCAAGTAGTTTCATTTCTGTTTTATGCTGGATGGTTTCTGTATTTCATATAAGAAATTTTTCGTAGATATCTGGTAATCCTTGGTTGTTTGCACAGACTTAAAGAGTGGGAAACTAATAACCTAACAGAAATCTCCAGTTACTTGGTGGAACTTGTCACGATGAGGTTAACTATACTGTGGCTCATCTCACTGGGGATCCCTCAGTATCAGTAGTTTTAGTTCTTCCCTTTGGGACAGGTCATATTCCGCAGAGGAGAAAAGAGTCCAGACTTCCCTGTGGGTGGCAAAAGCCACCACTAGCATTCTGGGAGCCTGGCGGGAGAAGAGGCCTAAGAGATTGCAGCAACCAATGTGTATATATTTAGTTAATCCACCTGTTTCCTCACACTATCCTTCATAAAATCTGCCTAGTGACCTGTTGTCAAGACATCCTGTGTCCTACCTTCTTTGGAGAATAAGCCTCCTCTCTCCTGGTGTGGAGTGGCACTCCCTGGGTATGTAGGTGGGACAGGGGATCTGGGTACCAACCATTGCTTCAAATTCCGACTTCTACCACCTCCACCTCTTCATTTCCTCACTGTGAGTTTAAAAGACATCTTCCTCCATGATGCCAAGCCTGTCAACACCATCATTTCTGTTTTCTAGTTTTCAAAATTTTATTGCAGTTTGCTCTTCTATTTTCCTGTCTTTGTGAGTGTGTGCCTTCAAAAAATATCTCTTTACTGCCAGTACATCTTACTTTGGGGAATATCTCAGAGGAAGAAAGAAAGTATAGATGTGTGTGTTTGCCCTAGAAGACTTACTGTTATTTTACATAATCCGTGTTTCTTTTAGATTTATCCACATGTTTCCTGTTTCCTTTGTGCACCCTCGTTCATGCATCTGTGATCTTTTTTTTTTTTTGCATCTTTTAGAAATTCATTTAGTGAGTTTCCATTGATGTGTCAGTACTGTTTTGGTTTTTTTTCTCTTCTCCCCTTTGGTCTGAGAGAGTGTGTTATTTGCCCTTATTCTTCCAAATATAATTCTGCTCTAAAACGTAGTGTTAAAGACGTAGAGACTGGAGCCAGACTGCCTGGGTTTGAATCCCACCACTTAGCAGCCATGTGACTTTGGACAAATATTGAACCTCTCTGTGTTTCTGACTCTTCATCTGTAAATCAAAGGTAACAGTAGAATTTGCTTCATCAGCTGTGAGCATTAAATGAGCTACAGTATGTCAAGTATCTGGAGCAGTGCCTGGCCCACAGTGCCTGCCGTACAAGGATAAGCTGTTATCATATTTAAACAATTCTAAGCTATGATTCTCAAATCTCGAAATACACGTCTTATGGGAACTCTGAAAATTTCACAGCTGTTATCTCTTCCAGTTTTGTTTATTCCCATGCCTGTTCTTTACTCCTTCTGGTTTTCCTTTTTTAATATATTTTGAAATTGCTCATTTCACCATGTCTGTTAACCTGTCTTTCATGTTTTCTATTTCCACTTGCTTAGTTCTAGCATGTGGTTCACTAATCTTTCATCTCCTCCCAATTTACTATTAAACTATCCTTTGAGTTGTTAATTCCAGTGATTACATTTTTCTCGTCTAGACATTCTGTCTGGTTCTTTTTCATATGTTCTTGTTCTCTCTTCAGAGCATCCTGTTTTTGCTGATGGTCTGACACCCAACCCCATTTTTTATTACTTTGTTTAATTGTTTAAAGTTTACTTAGGTATTCTTTCATAATGTTGTTCTGTAAGCTCAGGATATCATTGATGTTAGTCTGTTGACTCTCATTTGTAGTACATATTAGCATTTTTTGTAATGTTTGATATGAATCTGTTCTTTAAGAGAATTTCCCCCTCCCATGCCAATGTGAGATTCTTCTTAGCCTTGGTTGACGAAGTCCATACCCAACAGCTTTTATGGCTTTCTCCAGGAACCAGGGATATAACCAACCTGGGAAGTGTATTACGTTAATATATTGGCTCAGTGTAGCCCCCATGTAGAGTCAATTTTTCTTATCAGTCACCAATAAAACTGAATTAGCAAATACCGCACTATCGCTTTTAGGAAGTACAGGGTTAGCAGGTTCCTGCAAACTTCTGGTCATGAGGTTTTTGTCCACCATTGGATGCATAACCTTGTTTTATGGATGTTTCTGTTTAAAGGCATCTTATGTAATATACATTGTTGATTTGCTAACATTAACCACATGGTCAGGAACTCTGCAACTCATGCCTGAAGGAAGCTTATCTAACATGTGTTTTCTCCATAAGGCCCAGCACAGCCTCTTTGTGCTTGAGAACATTAGATAGCATTTCAGCACTGTGCTTGGAGTCCAATTTAAATAGCACTAAGATGCAAAAAAAAAAAAAAAAAAAAAAAAGGCACTAATATACAGCAAAAAAGATCTTGTTTACAGTCCGAGAGCTGAAACAAGAAGGCAGAGCATTGCTTTATTCAACCTCAGCTGGAAACGTGCATGTGGGAATGACTCAAATTTTTCACCATTTTGAGCATATCTGAGAATGACCACAAAAGTCTCACAAATATTGATTCAGGTCTTTACAGATACATTTTAGGGAGTAGGTGAATTCACAAATATGAAATCCACAAATAATGAGCATCGATTATATGTTAAATACATATGAGACCCCAAATCATGTGAGATATAGGCCCCCAATCATGAATTCTTCATTGAAATATCTGCTCCCTCCAAATCTCCCACCTCACCACAACCCACTCCAAGGAGAAAAGAAGATGGACAGACTAACACCCTAGCCTTCTCCCTAGGTCCATGGGTGGGTTTAAGCAAGAGTGCAGCCCTTTAGGCATGCAGCTGTGTGCAAAGGGGCTCATTTTCAAATGTCTGTTTCCTAAGCCTAGGACCTCCACACCTCCTGTTTCCACAAGGGCAATTCAACCTAAGCTATCAAATGGCCGAGTCTGATCTGCTGTTCTCCACGCCCTCATTCCACTGCCCCAGCTGCCACAGCATAGGCTCTAGAAGGAACTGTTGTGCTTTGCGGCTTTGTTTGCTCAGCTATGCTATGCTTTCAACTAAATTTTTGTTATATTTTAACCAGCATTGCAAAGCAATTTGTGGAACTCGAAGTCTCCTACCATTTTTTGTGCTTCTTTGTATTTCTGTTAAGTTTGATTACCTAGGAAGATAACGTTCATCACTGAAGCCAGCTTTGTATAAACAATAAGGAGTAGTGAGGTCTGGGACGGACCAGAGACGATGGCGTGCTTTTCCTATAGGGGGCGCTCACTGTGCAGCTGCCCAGGTTTTGTAGACACTCGTTTAGTATTAATGAGTGAAATAATGAATGAGAAATGCAGGAACTGTGTTACTGTTGGGTTGCACCCTTCAGGTCTGCAAGCCCTGTGCTTGCCCAGCTTCAAGACCGAAGAAAGAGCTGGGAGTCAGTGACAGAGACATCAGTGGTTTAATGGATGGGGGATCTTCCATGTCTGCAGCAAGGTCCTGGAGAGACACTCCACTGTGTGCTGTGGACAGGGGGCAGGACATGGCAGCAGTCTTCGCTCTTGGGGGGAAGAGGAGATTGCCAGTCATAGGGGGAATTGAGGTCCAGTTGGCTCATTGGTTACCAGGGAAACTAGGAGAGGGGCAAGCCCCTCACCAGCCTTTTGGTAAGAACAAACACTAGGTGGGGCCTCGAGCAAGTATGTAGGGAGATCAGTCAGGTGAGTAGGGTATAGGTGAAGCAGACACTGGTCAAGCAGGGGATGTACAGAGAGCAAGAGAACAGCTGTCTTGGGTGGCCTGATCATACAGTTACCAAAGCTAATCGCTTTTCAGGATAACGCAGAATCCATTATTAACATACAATGCTTGACGTTTTACATATTAGAGACTAAATTTAATTTTTATGTAAACACTGCATGGGTCAACCCTATCTGCAGCAATCGAGTCTGAAGGCAAGATATAGCCCAGGGGTCACCATTATTGACCTCCGACCTAGATGTTGAGAACAGATACACTATGAAATTAAAAGGACTACACTGGATTATGAATGATCCTACCTCCTTCTCAGAAGATATGTAAGAGCACATATATTAAGCCCAAAGTTTCTTTTTCCTCTTTTTAATTCCCTTTTAGCTGCTGTCTGTTTTGCACTTTGTATAAAACAGAAATTGACCATATTGCCCCTATAAAGGGTTACTCTTTCTTCTACTAGCAGAGGGGTTGTAACATTATTCACTTTTCTTAGACCTTAATCTTTAAGAGCACGTGGAGACTTAGTCAAATAAGTATGAAGAAAGGTTAAAGAAATGCAGAAATTTTAGGATGAATCCCAGAGTGGCTGGCTGTATCTGAAAAGAAAAATTACTAAAGACTAATTAGCTAAAATTGTTCTGTTATAATTAGTAGGAACTTAGTTTGCTGTGAGTTCTAGGCAATGCTATTTCTCATAACTAAATAGTGCAGCTAAAAACATAAATTTCATCTTTGAACATAATGACTTTGATGAAGTCCAAGGCTGCTTTGCTCTGATGGTCCAACAACAGTTAAATCTCAAACAAAAGGCTGTAACTTTACCAGTACACTATTCATCTATATGAAGTTGGAAAACAAAACAAAACTTTTTGTCAAACACAATACTTTTCAACCTAGTCACATAGGAAGGTTGTGATTTTAAAACTAAGATTCTATAGAAGCCAACATTTTTTTCAGTAACTGCTCAGTCTGTGTTTTATGCTTTTCCATATAAATGGAATATGTTTGCTGTTTGCCTTTTGAATCAAAAATATTTTAGTTTGTAAAATAACTGCAGCTGTCTTAGGATATTCATTATATGACAATGTACTGTTTCAGAAAGTTACTGCAGAACTTAACAGTCCCACCAGGTTCCAAGTTTTTAAGGTTCCAATTTTTCCCATGCTAGCCAACACTTGTTACATTTGTCCTTTGGATTAAAACTGTCTTAGTGGGTATGAAATGGTATCTCACTGGCTTTGATTGGCATCTCCCTGTTGACTCATGATTTGAACATGCTTTCATGTATTTATTGGCCATTTCTCTGTTTTGGAAAATGGTCTGTTAATATCCTTTGCTCATATTCTAATTGGGTTATTTTTCTTTTATTAGTAAGTTGTAAAAGTTCTTTATACATTCTAGATGCAAGTACTTTGTCAGATTCATGCAAATGTTTCCTAACATTCTGTTGGTCAGATGAGTTTTTGAGTCACCTTTTTAAACCTCTGGGGTCAGTGGTAGAAATGTGTGATTAACACGCTGAAAAGTCTGAGGGTCATCCAACAGGGTTAAAATGAAATACTATAGATACTATACTAGTCACACCAATGCGATAGGGTAGAATTAATCCAAGATGAGATGTTGAAGATCTTGGTTCTAGTTCTGGCTCAGCCATTAAATGCGAGTCATTTGACCTCCCTGGGCTTCAATTGCTTTATCTGTAAGGAGGAATTTAGCACCTAAAAAGACTGTCCTTTCTACCATTGCATGATTCTAAGTTTCCAAGTTAAGCTGAACAGAATGAACCTAGGTTTCCTTTCAAGGCAAAGATTCTAACTTTAAGCCTTTGAACCAACTGAGAGCTTTGGATGGAATATCTTTTTTCCTCCTATTTTATTGAGAATTCTCCAAATATCAAAGTTCGCCAATGGTCCTTAGAATCCCCTTGCCTTTCCCCCTTCCAGGGAGTCCTTGTTGAAACTAACAACTAAATGACAGGCTTATAAACTCTGTTTTCTATAAAATGATATAATTCACAATTTAGAGAGTATTGTTAAACTCCTCCAGAATCTGTGGTCTGAAAGAGCCTCATCTGTCGTGTGGATGTTGATTATTGGGAGTGGCCCTTGTTTGCTATAACCACAGGATTGTTATTCTGATACCTCCCTTTCTGTGTTGAAATATAGTAGCATTCATGGAAATCCAGTTGATTGTTAATGTGTTTTTCTTTTTTTTTGCTTTTTCCCCAGCTGTGATTTTTGTGTTATCCAGATGGTTTTGGCTAATGGCATCATTAAAAATTTGATCAGTTAATTCTGTGAATTCAAATAGGTCATTTCCCTCAGACATGTTGGTATTAGAATGGAGCCATCTCCATCAATATGGGCCAATTGCTGGATATTATATGAAATTCATTAAGTTAGACTCTGGTAATGACGAAAATATATCTCATATGTGAGCGTCTAAAAGATTTCTGATCTCTTAATTACATGTACATTTTAGTTTTTATTACATTTCTTTAAAAAAGAATTTAGATCGCCTTTGATATTAAGCCTTGGCTGGATTTTAGCCCTCTTCCCTTTTCTGTCCATTATCCGTCATGGAAAACTTCTAGACTCAAGATTTTGCTTGAGTAGCAATAACATTTTATTTTAACTTCCTACAAATATTTAAAAATACAAAACATGTATACAAAACATGTTGTATATATCATTGTAGGGATCAAAGAAAGAATGTTGACTAGCTTTTTATGAAGCTGATTCAGGTTGCTTTCAAATTGAAAACAATTATATATATATGTATGCAGTTATATATATACACATATATATATATGTAAACACACATATATATTAAATTCGTCTTATCAGAGTCCAGTATCCCAGAGACTTGGAAGTTTCCCTAAGCTGGCAACATCATCAGCCCATTTGGCCCTTTGATTAACTGGCATTCTTTCATATGGATTTTCTTCTGTTCCAACTACAATGCCATTACAGTAGAAGTAGATTGGATGCTTCTCAGGCTAGATCAGTTTTATTTCCTTGAACCTCAGAAAAGTTCTTGCTTAGAAGTCATCTGCCTGTTGTTTTGTTTTACTGTCCTCCTTCGGTCACTGTAGAACTGTGCCTTTATTGCTGCTCTGTTGGGAATTTTCTTTTTTTTTAATCACTTCTTAAGAACTCTAAAAGCAATTTCTTGTCTATAACAGAAGTGTTACGGCTTGTCTGTGAAAGAAACTGTTGCCTGGTGAAGGAAGCAGCTGCTTGAGTGGTATATTTAAAGTTAAAATCAAATAGCTTGTGAAAAGGCTAGAATTGAACTCAACCCTTTAATTTAGGATAAGGCACTATTATATGTGTATGGTATTTTCTAGTGTGTCTTGTACCATAATTTTTAGGCTGTTGTGTTCTCCTGCTGTAGCATGCTAAAAATATCCTGTAATTTCTTCTTCTACAGGAGCATCTATTTAATTGAGTCCTGGTTTAATGCTCATCCATTATACTGCTGTGATTCTATTTTGCAGATGTTGGAAAATATCTTTAAAGTCATACCTGAAATCCTGTAATTTTCAGAGTAATGATCTCTTTTAGAGGATTTTTCTCTCTCGTCTTCCCCCTTTCCCTTATTTTTGTTCAATTTGGAGTTATGGCTTTAAAAATCAAACAAGCTTTTATAAACATACTACTTCACTTTACATCTTTTCATTATTCTGTGTTTGGTAAGGAATCTCTTGTTTGTCAGTTTTAAAATGATTTGATTTGCAAAAGACATACAAATATTACCTTCTTTCCTTTTGTGAATTGTCTCCCCTAATTCTTCTGTGATAAAGCAAAGAATATGCTACTCAAGAGTACATTATATCGTTCTTTAAAATTGTTTGCTTATAAATTATACTTCAGAACTTTAATTTCAAAATCTCAAAGGACAGTACTTTATAAAATAGAATATTTCATCACTTCAGTTATTTGATTTGGTAAAGTTATTGATAAAAATTTCCCGCTGTGAACACTAATCAATTTTTCTCCTTTATATGTGCAGATTATGATGAACCGTGCTTTCTGTCACTTTCCCACTAAATTTGTATTCCTCTCTTCTCAAAAACACTAATATGTAATGATTTTAAGTCAGTAGATAATATTCATTTCTTTAACATTTGTTTTTTATTCCTAATATCTTGATTATGACCTTGATTACCAAGTTCACATTTTTTAATAACTGCCTTCTCAAATTGTTGTTTGTTTTAATGCATACACTAAGAATGTTTCCTAAAAATCTATATTTAGCTCCAGGTTGTTCAGGAGACAACTTATTAATAAAACGTCTCCCTCAACCCAGGATTTTCAGATAAATTTTCCTCCAACTCATCTAGGCTTGAATCTCCTTTCAGAATAGATATTAATGATAAGGTGTATAATTATACATATTATAATTTATGTATCAAAATAGTTATGTCTCCAGGGGCTTCCCTGGTGGCGCAGTGGTTGAGAGTCCGCCTGCCGATGCAGGGGATACGGGTTCGTGCCCCGGTCCGGGAAGATCCCACATGCTGTGGAGCGGCTGGGCCCGTGAGCCATGGCCGCTGAGCCTGCGCGTCCGGAGCCTGTGCTCCGCAACGGGAGAGGCCACAACAGTGAGAAGCCCGCGTACAGCAAAAAAAAAAAAAAAGTTGTGTCTCCTAATGCATAATAATAGTTACAGAGCATAAATTTTAGGAATTGATCTCAATTTCATTATTTTTTTCTTGACTATGAATCTTTGTTATTCATGTTTTAATTATGGATTTTTTCTATCATTGTGTCTCGTTGGTGTCAGCAATTCAAAATCCCTTCGTCTTGACTAGACCCTGAGTTCCTCTGCAAGGAATTCAGTGTCCAGTAAGACTAATATTATGCCACATAACATGTTTACCTTCTCCCGTTGTCTGTTACTGCTTCCTAACTAGCCTCTCTTCCTGCTGGGAGTCACTTGCCCACCCGCCAAGCTCACTTGTATTCTCCATCTTTCTCTCCTGCTGGCAGCATCTTTCTATGTCTGTTCAGGCCCCACTTCTTTTAGCTTGGACTCTTTTAGTGACAAGTGATAGAAACTCAAAAATCAAAACTGGCTTAAGCTCCAAAAGGGATTTTTGGCTCCTGCAGCTGAAAAGTCCTAGGCAAATTGACTGTAGTCAAGACTTGACTACAAGGGTTCAAATGATGCCCCCAGGCCTTGGTTTCTCTGATCTCTACTTTCCTCTCTGTTGGCCTCACTCTGGGTCATCTATGTCTAGTCCATGTCAGGATTGCTACCAGAATCCCAAGCTTAGCAGTCTCCGGAGAACGGAACGTGCTTCTCCCTCAGGGGTCAGACATGGATCCCAGGTGTAAGCCTTATCCACCTGAAATAGGAGGTCTGCCTTTTCTGGACTAACTCTGACCAGGTGGTTGGAATATACCAGTTGGTAAGCCTCATTCAGTATTTTTATTGATACACTGAGGAGTTGTGGGGTGGGGGGATGGTGACTGGAAAGGAAATTAAACGTTCTTTTACCAAAGGAGGAATAGAGGCTGCACAGGTAGAAATGAGTGTTGTACTGTAACCATTTTCTTGGACAGAGAAATATATTTTGTTTGTGCATAGATGGCTCCTGGACAAGGATAATAAAGTATTTAATGCCTTGGAAACAGTCACCACTTTACAGTGCTTTCTACATTCTTTCTTTTAGAGAAGCAGCAGGGGAAAACCATTTCAGAGGTAGTTGGTTAATTGAGGCTGTAGTCCAATTGCTTGCCTTTTTTTTTTCCTATTGTAACTTTTTACTATCTAGTTATTTTTTTCTTTCTGAAATAATGTACCAGTCACCACCCTCCTTAACTGATTCGTGAGGCTAACAACAGCGTTAAGGACCTTTATTTTTTGTGCCTTTGGTCTATACGTGCAACACTTAGGTACTCTGTGTGGGATCGTTTTATAGACTTTGTGTCCCCAGCATGGTACACAGTGCTCGAGGGAAAATAATTTTGGTAGCTCACTGATAGTTACTGAGGGCCTTCCGTATACCAGCTGCTTTCTTAAGTATTTTGGGAAGCATTTAAGGAGCAGCTGAGTTTAATAGGAAACCGAGAGTGTCAGAGGATTCTTAGAGAATATCTATTTACTAATTTCAACAGAATCATATTTAATAGAAACAGTAGAACATGGTACATATATTGTCTTGGCTGGAAACCACCATTTCTTTTCTCTGTGGATTTTGTTTTCAAATTCGGCAGTTGTGTAATATGGGTTTACCATATAAGACAGACTTCTTTCCTGAGTTGGCACTTTTCACATACTGTCCTCTGGGTTCAGTGGTTCTTCAGTAAATGGTTTTGATAGGCCTCCTCTGGACTGGGGTATAAGTACTATGGGCTTTAGCCCCTGATCTTTAAGCTGTCAGCATGTTCTCCTACTGTCATTCTCTCCTTTAAATCCCTCTTACGTCCTGTCTTAGCATTGTTTTTCTACACCCCTGCCCTTATATCCGCATATACCATCAAGTATCTCAGCCAGGAAGAAATCACAATGTATTAGCTTGGGTCCCATAACCAAGTTTATTTGGGGGCCAACAGGTAATACATTCACTTGAGAATTTTAAGTGCTACTTCATAAAGGCATACAGCTTATGAGTTTTCGCATATGCATATTTGAGATATTGTAACAGTAAATATTATCTGTAAAGCAATTGCTATAGGTTTGTACAGTGCTAATAGAGTCATTTGCATATTCATGTCATTTAATCCTTATAACAACTCTGAGGTCACACAGCCAGCCAGAGGAGAGCCATATTTTGAAGCCTAATATTTCTCATCCAAAGTCCATGCTTTAACCACTACTTAGATTTTGACCCTAGGGGAAAAGAACTATGGAAGACATTTAAGGACCAGCTAGATTTATTGGGAAACTGACATTGTGAAGGGATGCTTAGGGAAAGTTTAGTTACATATTTCAACTGGATTAAATGTAATAAAAACAGTAAAACCAGACACATACACCCTTGGCTGGAAACCACTACTTCATGTCCCTGTGGATTTTCGTTTTCAGATTCAACACTTGTTTAATATAGATTGATTTAAATATGCTGGTGGACAAGACAGAAGATTATTTAGACAACAGCATCATTTCATTAGAGAGAAAGTGAAAGGTGTGAATAAGACACACTAGCTCTCCAGGAGATATTGACCTGAGAACAAAACGACAACATAAGACATGTTTTCCCAGGTTTCCCTAAATGACCAGGAAACCAGCCAGAACAGTGTTAAACTGGTAACATGTAACGTTTCTAAGATAGTCTTGTCCCTGCTGTGAGCTGTCTGCGTGAGGTGCAAACTCATTTGACATCTTATGTAGGAAATCTGGAATTCAGAAAACCAATTAGTTCCTTATAGAGGCATTCGCGAAGGGAGTTGGCTTCATAATGAGAGAAAGAACCATGCATTGTAACAGCAGGAGACTGCGATAGGTATGCCCCACTCCCTCTCCAAGCTGCCCAGAATCCTACGTAGAGAGCTTGTAATCATCTACTTTTACTTACTAACTGAGATTCATGTCTAATCGTATTGATGCTAGCTATAACTCATTTGCAGATATTCATAAATATTAAGCATTATGGGAGAGACAAAAGGACATGGCACAGACTCATGGGGTTTCTAGTCTTTTGCAGAAAAGAGATACACAGAATATACAAATTAACTAAGTCTAGATGTTGTATAATCAAACACTTAATGGATCAGAGCTGTTACAGATCTTCACTGAACCAGTGATCCTGAGCACATTTGATGCTTTATATAAATTAATACTCCTTTATGAGCAGGTTCTTTGTGCCAGTCTTTACACTAAATATGGGGGTTATAAAGACATACTTCCATGACCTTAATTGACTCATAGCTTACCAGGAAAGACAGATTAATCTACAGGTAACAGCTTGAAGAAATTACTTTAATACAAAGTAGGGAGAGATGATTAACAAGTTCAAGAAGGTTATGCAAGGTTGCACTTCGGAGATTCCAGTTGTTCTTGGACTTCAAAAACGTATAGGTCTTTCTTAGATAAATAGAGGACAGGTTTTGTTTTAGGGATAATAAGGGCATTAAAGATGAATCCGAGAGCTCTTAACCTTAGGACATTTACAGACTAAAAGGGAAAATGACATATGCTGTAACTGTTGAAAACAAAATGATGTGATCCTTACTTCAATATCTATACAGGACTAAGGAAATCTGGGGGAATCAATAGAAATATTGTAGAGGAAGTAGCCCAATACATAGTTTCCTGAAGAATGCTGAGGCTTGGGGCTTCCCTGGTGGCGCACTGGTTGAGAGTCCGCCTGCCAATGCAGGGGACACGGGTTCGTGCCCCGGTCTGGGAAGATCCCACATGCCACGGAGCCTGTGCTCCACAACGGCAGAGGCCACAGCACTGAGAGGCCCGCGTACCGCCAAAAAAAAAAATAAAATAAAAGAATGCTGAGGCTTTGGAACCAGACTGCTCTAAAACTTTACCAACCAATGGGATTTATTGGCTGATAGTCCATCTGTTTGTTGGTGCCCATGTCACACAGCTCATCAAAAACTTTCAATACTGACACTGCTTTCAATGTTTAGAGATAACATTCTAGGTAGTAGTCTTTTATTTTTAAAAATGTTTTTGCCCGTGCCACGTGGCATGTGGGATCTTCCCCAGCCAGGGATTGAACCCATACCCCCTGGGTTGGGAGTGCGGAGTCTTAACCACTGGACCTTCCAGGAAGTCCATCTTTTTAAACAAAGTATAGACATACGGATACAAAGGAATAGGTTTTTTTCTTTTTTTTTAGTAAATTGTGCACAAAGGAGACTGGTGAGAAATAAGATTAGATGACATAGGTCTTATATGACATTGTATGGAATTTGGGACTTAATTTCTAGGCAACGGAGAGATATTAAATGTCAGAGTTGACAAGGTGACCAGATTTGTGCTTTCGGATGTTTCACCTGGCAGGATGATGTGATGGTTTGGAGGTGAAGAGGTTAGAAAAAGGAGGGCTAATTAGAGTGTGTATATAGATGCAGTAGGAAAAGAGCTGATAAACCTGTCCAAGCTAGTGTTGACTAGACTTGGGTAATGAATAAAGAAGCAGGATGACTTTGAGGATGATTCTTAGCTTTTAGATTCATATAAAAGGAAGACTGAGAGTGCTGTGATAGATGGAGAAGATTGGGTAAAACTACGGTTTTGTTCTTTGAGAAGTTTGCTGTAGTATTCAACAGCCAATATTTTAGTTGTTATGCATTAGGGGAGAGAAAAATTTACATGTAATGTAAGGAAAGGCCACATTGTTGTTGCTCTGCCTAGTATATTCTAATTTAGAAGGATAAATTATAATGGCAGGGAAGGGGAGACAGGTTATTTGAGAGATAGGATGCCTTCTTAATATACAAGTAGTCATTATCTGATTCCTTACAGTTATGAAGTACAGTTGAGTAGAAAAATGATTTTAACAAGAAAATATTCATTAGGGAATTGACCACTTATAAAAGGTTTATACATTGAAATATTCCTCCTTAGTAATATCCCTAGTAACAGCCATGCCTATTCCTTAATTTTTTTCTCAAGCCATCTCAGCAATTATCTGATAATTTAAGTATCCAATAATATGATGCAAATTAGATGCAAATAGATTGAAAAGTGAAAGTGCAGTTTTACCAAAATTCCAGAGTAATGGAGATTAATGCATCTAGGTGGGGAAACAGATAATACCTGAACCTACTGATCAATTTTAACATCACAAAAAAAGTGTCATCCAGAATTAGGTGCCTCTTGATTTGATGCCATAGAAAGTATACAGCAACACCTATGAATGATGGTTAACTTAAATAAATAAATAATAACTTGACTCTAATCAAGTTTCTAAGTCAAACTACCAGTTTAGGGGATAGAAGTTCAAGTTGAAAGAAATCACAGAAATGCAGTTAGTCCACATTATAATCATTTGAACGGCACAGATAACTGATTTTCTTCACCCAGACTTCTCCTTGTATCCTTACATTGTGGAAGGAGGAAAAATCAATCAGTATATACATCATATCAACATGCTACAGAAGAAAAATCACATGGTCACGTCAGTTGACACAGAAGAAGCATTTAACAGTTCTGGCACGCATACATGATGAAATCTCTCACCAAATTAAGAATACAAGGGAATTACCTCCACTGTAGTTAAACATTTATTTAATGGTGAAAGACTGAATGGTTTCCACATAAGATCAGAAATAAGTCTGTGATGTCCATTCTCCCCTTTCTTATTCAACATAGTACTGGAAATTGTAGCCCCTGCGATGAGTCGTGGAAAAGAAAGAAAAGGCATACATATTGCAAAGTAAAAAGAAAAAAATAAGAAGTGTATTTGCAGATATATCTAAAATCCAAAGGAATTTACAAAAATCTCTTAGACCTAAGTTCAGCAAGGTCAAAGAAAACAAGTTCACACAAAAAACAATCATGTTTTTATATGATGACAAGTGAACTCACTGAAACCAAAATTATAAACACAATCTCAACTGCAGGTGCTCCAGAGAAAATGAAATCCTAAGATATATGCTTTGCAAAATACATTCAGTATCTTTATGCTGAAAATTGTATAATGCTAATGAAGGAAATCAAAGAATACCTTAATAAATGGAATAAAATACCATGTTCATAAACTAGAATACCAACAGAATAAAGAGGTCAATTCTCCCCAAATTGATCTGTAGGTTTAATGCAATTCCAAACAAAATCCCAGAGAGGTTGATTTTGATTTTTGTTTTGTTTTAAGATACAGAAAAACGTATTCTAAAATTTATACTAGGCACAGACTCTGAAAGCAATCCTGTAAAAGAAGAATAAAGTGTGAGGAATCACTCTGATTCCTGATACTAAGGATTAATATTTAGCTAGAGTAATGAAGACTGTTGTATTGGCAGATAGGTGGACACATAGACCAAAGAATAAAAGAGAGTATCCAGATAGAGGAGCCAGACATAGACCGACACATATATTCTAAATTGATTTTTGTGTGTGTGTATGTGTGTGCGGTACGCGGGGCTCTCCCTGTTGTGGCCTCTCCCGTTGCGGAGCACAGACTCCGGACGCGCAGGCTCAGCGGCCATGGCTCACGGCCCCAGCCGCTCCGCGGCACGTGGGATCTTCCCGGACCGGGGCACGAATCCGTGTCCCCCGCATCGGCAGGCAGACCCTCAACCACTGCGCCACCAGGGAAGCCCCTAAATTGATTTTTGACAAAGATGCAGAAGCAATTCAAGATAAGATAGCCTTTTCATCGCATGGTGTTGGAGTAATTGGATATGCATAGGCAAAACAATGACTCGACCTAAACCTCATACTTTATACAAAAATTGACTCAAAATTAATCATGAACTTAAGTGTAAAACGTGAAACTATAAACCTTCTAAAAAATAGGAAAAAAATTCTTGAGACCTAGGGCTCACTAAAGAGTTCTTAGGCTTGGCCCCAAAAGCATTATTCATAAAAGGAAAAATTTATGAATTGGACCTCACCGATTAAGAAAATAGGAAGAGGGGCTTCCCTGGTGGCGCAGTGGTTGGGATTCCGCCTGCCGACGCAGGGGACGCGGGTTCGTGCCCCGGTCTGGGAAGATCCCATATGCCGCGGAGCGGCTGGGCCCGTGAGCCATGGCCGCTGAGCCTGCGCGTCTGGATGACTGTGCTCTGCAACTGGAGAGGCTACAACAGTGAAAGGCCCGCATACCGAAAAAAAAAAAAAAAAAAAAAAAAAAAAGAAAATAGGAAGAGGATGAAAATATATCCTACAGACTAGAAGAAAATATTGCAAACACTGTGTGCTAATGGTAAAGCTGTTAAATGCTAGCTGAATTAAAAAATAAGGTCATAGCTATTAGAAATAATACTGCAGTACAGTTGTCTCTTTGTATCTAAGGGGGATTGGTTCCAGGACACCATCCCACATACCAAAATCCGCACCCCCATGCTCAAGTCCCTTATATAAAATGGTGTTATATTTGCATATAACCTATGCACATCCTTCTGTATGCCTTAAATCATCTCGAGTTTGCTTGTAATACCTAATACAGTGTAAATGCTATGCAAATAGCTGTAAATATAATGTAAATACTATGTAACTAGTTGCCAGCTTCAGGCAAATTCGAGTTTTACTTTTTGAAACTTTTTAGAACTTTGTTTTGAATATTTTCCATCTGTGGTTGGTTGGATCCCAGGATGCAGAACCCATGGATACAGAGGGCTGACTGTATTTAAAGTAAAATAATGAGCTGTTTGGATTTGCTTTAAAGTACTCCGGGAAAAATAGAAAAGTAGAAGTTAAAAAACCTAACTAAAAGTGTGATTGGAGGTAATGAAAGATGGACGTCATCCTGTTCAGGAGCATTTAGGCAGGCTACCTTCAAGGTTAAAGGCAGCTTTTAACTGAGGACTAATTGGATGAATAGGTGGTGAAGACAAAAAAGTGAAAAGGTTGAAGAAGAGTTTCAACAGAGGGAATGGCATGTGTAAAGGTTTAGCGGTTGGAAAAGCAGCAGGCATAGGACATTCAGGGGCATGAGGGGAGTTTGATGGTTGTACCCTAGAATTTATAGAGATTAGTGGAAAGAGATGAGGCTGAGGAAATAGACGTGCAGAGATCTTACAGGCCTTGTTAAGAAGTCAGGTCAGTGGGAAGACTTTGGGGTGGTATAAGCAGGGCAGTAGGGGAGTGAGGTTTGCACTTGGACGGTTTGGGGGGATGTTTGGTAGAACGGATTGATGATGGTGGCCTGGATAAGGATCTTAGCCCTGGAAATGAAGAGGAAAGGCTCAGGAGGTATTCAGAAATAAGTGTCAGCACTTGGTGACAGATGGTTAAGCAGAAGAATGAGTGAAGAGTGGTAGCAAGATCCCTCTGGGTCTGGGAAGACAAGAGGGTGTGAAGAGGCAACACGGAGTAAAGAAGGCGAGGTCTGTGGAGGAAACTTTGGACAAACACCCTGTTACAAGGCAGAGAGCTCAAGATTCAGGGAGCCCCGAGGGCTCCAGTCAGTGCGAGTTGGCTGTGGAGTGCTAGGTCAGGCAAGTGGAGGAGGGCTCTGGCTGACCTTCACACGAGGCAGATGAGTTTAGCAGCCTTTTACTGAATAAAATACAGCTCTTGTATTGAAAGATACATAAATTGAGAATGGAGATGTACAGCTCGTCTGTAGCTCCCAGTTGGAAGAAAACAGAACTGGAAAGATACAAAGCTGTGTTTTATTGAGTCTGCATGGCTACCGGGTTTGGAACCAAACAGATTTTTTTTTTCCCCTTAATTATATAGTTCACGCCATTTGGTGTCTATAGATCTACAGGTGTGGACAATTGCACCAATGGCACAATCAAGAACCTTCTTTCCAGCTGCCCCTTGTAGTCCAATTTCCCATATCCCTTACCTTTGGCAACTTCTGATCCCCTCTGGGTCCTTGGCTGTGTCATATAAATGGGCTCATACAATATATAACCTTCTGAGTCTGGCTTCTCTGAAGGACATATTCGTCTCTGTCATACGTACTCAGTTCTCCCTTTGCAGTCGATGGACAGCCATAGGACATGTATAGATAAAATGGGCTTGACTGTGTTCCAGTAAAACTATTTGTGGGCACTGAAATGTTCTTTTCTTACAATTTCACATGTCTCCAAAGAGAGACGTGTGATTTTTCTTTTCGTTATTTTCAACTAAATATAAGAAACAATAAATAACAAAAATAGATGGCGGGCTCGATTTGGTCCTCAGGCAGTAGTTTGCCAGCTCCTGAAACCATTAGCCCCAGGTACCTAGTAAATCCTGGAAAATGTAAACTACTTTTATTATTGATAACTATATAAGTCTTAGGAATTTCCGTTGCTGATTAGAAATGGATAAAGTATGTGTTAACTCCAGCAGAGAGCTGTGTACCTGGACCTCATCAAATTTTCAGCCACTCCATCCCTCAATCTCTATAGAATTACTTGTACTGATAGATTTCAGCAAGGATGACCACTGATCTCAGTTTGCCTGGGACATTTTCAGTTTACATCTGTTTGCCCTTCTTCAGGCCTAGTTAGTAGCTGTTTTCACGTCAAAATTGTCTTGGTGTAGATCATGTTATATGGTCAGCCCAGAGCTCATCAGCCAACATGGAAGATGCTGTGAGCAACAGCCCTGAAGTACTCACCATCGTCTACCCCAGGGAAGATGTAGTTGAGGGTGCTGCTGTTTATACCAACAGAATCCTCTTTATGGGAATGTGTAGTATCAGGTATGGTTGTGTTTCACTTGTGGAATGAAAAAAAGAAAAAAACTTTCTGGACATAACGAATTGCTGAACCAAACAAATATTTGTTTTCTTAATAATTGTTAGAAAGCTCAGAATGAAATTTATGACCTGAATGTAAGTAGGTAGGACTTTATAGCAGTACCTGACTCTGTTTTATATAGTTTATACCACTGCTTTTACTTTTTACATTCCTTAGATCTTTCTTGTTTGTTTGCTGTCTTGTATTATCTGTCCTTCTGAGTCATGCAGAATGTTTTCTTAAACAAGGCAAGGCATTAAAAATTTAATGAGTTTTATGTTCTATCAGACTTTATGAACACTAAATGTAAAAGATTTTTTAGTTTTAACAATGAGTATGAGGCAAAGTAAACATAAGGAGTCAAAGTAAACATTTTTTTATTTAGCCAGTTTCATTGGCCTAATTATTTTATTTATCTATCTATTTATTTTTTTGTGGTACGCGGGCCTCTCACTGTTGTGGCCTCTCCCGTTGCAGAGCACAGGCTCCAGACGCGCAGGCTCAGCGGCCACGGCTCACGGGCCTAGCTGCTCTGCGGCACGTGGGATCTTCCCGGACCGGGGCACGAACCCGTGTCCCCTGCATGGCAGGCGGACTCTCAACCACTGTGCCACCAGGGAAGCCCTGGCCTAATTATTTTTAAAGGGCAGTAGGAATGGCTCCTTAGCTTCTCCTATCCCACTGTGCTACAAATGCTATTTTAAATGTGAATAGTGTTTTTTTTTTGTTGTTGGGGTAGTTTCTGGGAGGGGTGTCTTACTTCATTTGGTTGAGGTAAATGATATTATTCTCTTATCCCCATTTTACTGCCTTAGGCACATAGTTGATAATAAAGTATAAATACAAACTTTGGCTGAACTCCCTGCTGACAGTCATTGTCAACTCGCTGTCCTGGAAGAAAACGTTCCAGTCCCAAGTAGCTGCCCTACCTGATGTCACATGGAGCAGAGACGAGAGTTGCCTGCTGAGCCCTGGCCACACTGCATATTTGGGAAGAAAATAATTATTATTGTTATTTTAAGCCACTAATTTATTGGGGGTGGTTGTTACACAGAAGTTGATAACGGGCGCAAGGGCTGATCAAGATCTCATAGGCTTCTAGCACTCTCAGAGCCATGAAGGTCGAGGCAGATGCTTAAGAATAATAGGGTTAAAGTTAAGTACTTCGTGTTCTGAGTTCTCCAGTCAAACCCACTTGGAACTGAGCTTTTGGAGTGATCAAGTCCTTAAATTCAGAATAATGTATGGACTGCACATATGTGTAATTAGTCTAAAGCGTTGAGTCCCTGATGTGCGCAGGAAATTGAATACTTGGTATATGTCTATATTTTTATAACTAGAAGATTCAAAGGCCTTTTTTTAAAACTGTGTATCCAAAAACTGTATGTATGTCAAGTATATTTCAGACAGTTACAAAGCAGAATATAAAACCTTGCCTACCAAAGTAGAAGATGCTTACAGCTACCATTTACTCAAACCCTACTATGTTTTAGAAATTGGGTAACTTAATTTTCACAAGCCTGAAAGTGAAAGACTGTTTTCATCTTTTAGGTAAAGGGTGAGGGGAATACACTCAGTGTATTTCATTCTCTTGCTACTAAATGATTATGTAACTACTTATGATCCCAAAAATTATCATTAAAGTAAGAAATATACTTTAACGTGCTCTTTTGAGAAACATGGAATTAAATTGCCTTAAGTGTCCAGAAGTTTCAAACGCTTCTCTTGTTTAATGGCAAGTTTCCAAGGATATTCCTCTGGATCTCAGGGTCCTGCGTACATATTTTTTACTTACTCCATGATGGAGTAGTCAGTTGTTCTCCTGAATATTTGGAAAAAGAGCAAGTAATGCCAAATGGCTTTTGGTAAATGTCAGAATCGAAATGACTTCAGTCAACCCAGGCTTACATTTTAAAGAAACATAAATTCTGTCAGCGGGTTTTTCTATCAAGTAGACTACCCCTTATGCAAAATATTAAAATGTGTGGCCCTCAAATCACTAGCCGGACATATCTATTTTATATTTATATTTATATATATTTTCTATTTAATAAATCCACAGGGCTTCCCCCACCTGCAGAATCCGAATCTTTAGAGTTGGAGCCTGGGAATCTACACTTTAAACATGCTTCCCTGCTGACTGTTATAAACCAAAGTGAATTTCATTCTTTTCTCTATTAAAAATGATGGCTGGTTTTCTTTTTAATTGAGCAAAGATGACTAAAGAGATTAGTGTTCTAAAAGAGTATATAAATAATTCAGATTTAAACTCTTTATTGTAATGGTATGATTTAAGACTCAGAATCTCATCTAAAAAATGATCAATTTAATTTTCAGTCTTTTTCTCCTACTTTGTATTTCTTGTGGTAGGATGTCAGTTGCCAATGAAATGGCCCCAGAGCAGATGCAATAAGAAGCCACAATGAATCTCCATTAATTTTATTATAAATACATAGATATTTCTTCATGATTTATACTCAGTGGCTTCTGAAAAGACTTGAGTTGGCTTACAGAAGGAAATTAGTACGAAATAGGACAATCACAGATAAAAATGGAAGAAGACCATTGAAAAGAATTAGAGGCACCTGGGAGATATTGATTCTAACAGCTGGGAAGTATCCTGATAGCTATAACCAAATGAAACATGTTGGCTTATACATTTTTCATCTAGGTTATAGAAAGCATATATGGCTGTCAGAAGAGACTGTGTTCCTTGAACTAAATAAGCATGGATGAATGTGGGATGTATAGTGATGGATATTGTATAACAGAGAAAACAAGGAATGTTTTGCAAAAGAGAGAAAAATATTTGTGAAATGTATTATTCTGGTAGACTGAGGGCCTTGCCATGAAAGGCCATGAATAGACACTTAAATACAGCCATGAAAGACACTTCTGGTTGGGCTGATGCCTTATAATAATAGCTAATATTTAGGGTTTATACTGTCCCTGTATATGGTCTCTCATTTAATCTTCAAAAAAACCCCAGAGGGGCTTCCCTGGTGGCACAGTGGTTGAGAGTCCGCCTGCCAATGCAGGGACACGGCTTCGTGCCCTGGTCCAGGAAGATCCCACATGCCGCGGAATGGCTGGGCCCATGAGCCATGGCCACTGAGCCTGCACATCCGGAGCCTGTGCTCCGCAACGGGAGAGGTCACAACAGTGAGAGGCCTGCGTACAGCAAAAAAAAAAAACCAAAAACCCCAGAAATGTATATAATACTGTTCTCCTTGTTTTACATCTTAGAACCTTAGGTGTGTATAGGGAGGCTAAGTAATTTGAGTTGCTTGGGTTACCAAGTGGCACCCTGACTTGAGAGCCTATTATACTCTATACGTTATGCACTTGTCAGAGTCATCCAAGTGGTTTGCCTCCTCCTGCCCTAAGTTAAAATAATAAATTGCGCATATTGGAGAGTAAGGATGACTAGAGAGTTTGTATTTACATTATCACAGTCTTTCATTTTCTAGACCAAGACAAATGTCTCAATCCCTTTTTATCTAGTGTCCTGAGGTGAAACTGGTATCTAGTGGTTCTGTTGTTACTCTATGTTGTTGGTTAAAAGAAGCCCACCTACTTATGCGTCTTTCCACCCCGCAAAAATATTTGTTTGTAACGGATGTAAACAAGGAAGGAAGGTGAAGTTGCCTTCTTATTCTCACCTAGACCCTGGGCTCACCGATTTCATTGTGGGTGTGTATCACGGATTTCCTGAAGGTAGCCTGGAAAGATTCACTGTCCATAGAAGATCTTTGAATCAGGTTGAGTATGTGTGTAAGCAGTTGGTTAAAAACCCTAGAGTTCTGCCCCATGTAGCATAGAAGACAAAGCTTTAACCTGGAAAATCTTAAAGCAGATGTTCCCAGCTGAGTGCCTCATCCATGAAATGACATCAGGCTGTGGGCTGCAGTGGATCATGCAGTTGGAAGCTGGGCTGCATCCCGATGGATCTGCCAGAATGAGTTATTCTCCAAGTAGCTGAAAAAACAACCTATTGAGGTTGTTTTCATCTCTTCATTATAAAATGCATCATGTTTTTCAAGTAGAGCGATTTAATTTGAGGTCTAAACGATCCCTTTTCCTACCATTAAAAACTTGGAGCAGTGGAGCTCATTATGCGCTCCTCACCTAAGGGATAATAACGTCTGAAAACCAGGTCATTCATTCTAAGAGAGAAAGTTGATGGTAAATCTTGAACTTGAAAATAGGACAGGTGGTGAGAGGACTATTGTGACCTCACTGGAGACAAAAATGCCAGATCCTTCAACTAAATTCAATTAAAAATGTTTGGGGGAGCATCTTAGTATGTCTTATTTTCCATGTAATTACTGATCCCTTTATTCACTTGGTTGACAAGAAAACAATGAAAAAAACAAGCTGTGCTAGTTGTCTTCCATCTGTCCTTCCACATCCACTTTCCACCCTGTTGTCTGCCCAAGGAGACCCATATGGACTACATCAGAGGGTTCCCTTACCATGTGGCTTTTGGGTGGTTTTGGCTAATGGGAGGCAGTGGTAGGCAGTTGGAGAGTGGGAAGAGGAATGGTCAGGGTATTTAATAACCCAGCTTTTTGGCTGCTAGATTACCGTATGTTACCTAGGATTCCTGTGCAGCCATGGGTGGCAGGCCTGACATCAGGTCTCCAGACCAATAAGCATAGGCAAATTACTAGAGTTTCCCCTGTTTTTTTCAAACGTTAATGAAGAGTATATGCTGATGCCATCACAGAGGCCCTCTCTTGTCCTGTGATTCCTAATGACGGGGAGCACATCTTTCTCCACTAGCATGATTGTCACATTCCTCATTTTTGTTACCGTTGCTTTGGTGATACACATCAAGGTACTGCATAAAATGTATTGCTTTCCAAATTAATGCCTTAGTAGCACTACTTTTGCCTACTGTCTTAGTTAAATACATATTTTATTAAAGCATTTCTCTTTAATTTCACTGATTCTAGTAGAAAGCATTCATAAAACACGAGTAGTTTTGTTTTTTGTTGTTTGGTTTTTTTTGCGGTACGCGGGCCTCTCACTGTTGTGGCCTCTCCCGTTGCGGAGCACAGGCTCCGGACGCGCAGGCTCAGCAGCCATGGCTCACGGGCCCAGCCGCTCCGCGGCATGTGGGATCTTCCTAGACCGGGGCACGAACCCGTGTCCCCTGCATCGGCAGGCGGACTCTTAGCCACTGCGCCACCAGGGAAGCCCAGCCCTTTCTTTTTTATCAGTATTTCCACACAATATTGATTATCTAATTTTATCTTGTAGAGGTATTGCTAAAATCCCTCTCTTCCTCTCTGATTTCTACAGTCTTACTTTGGACACATTTCCCATCTAATCTGTTTTACTGTAACAGCCTCCCACCTGATTATATAATCATTAAACAAGAAACGAAATTGAATAGAACAGGAATGTAGCAATCTCAGTGTTCAGAAAGTAAAGCTTACAGAATATATACTTAGGGAGAAATATTTTAGAATATTTAGAATGGTTAGAATGGTAGCCTAAGTTTTCGTGTTGGTTAAATGCAGAAGATTCATTTATGGAAAGAAGGATCCTCTACAGAACTGATGGAGTGCATTTCTCCTACCAGCTTCATGATTGCTGGCACTTTCAATGAACAGGTCCAAAGGGTAATATAACCCATTTAATAAGTTGGCCCATTTATTCTGACAACACTATATTTACATTTGTCCCATTTTCACTTTATTTTACCCTCTGCATCAGCACATTTGCCCTAATTGCTTTCTAATTTGTTTACATGTTTGTGCTTTAAAAATTTAAAGCAAGAAACCTTTTTCAGGAGTTCTTTAAGTACTGAAGTGTAGGGGATCTAGTAGACTAATGGAGCCATGTGTCACCTAGTATCATGTGTAATGCATTTCTCTAGCACAGAACTGCACTCTTGTACTTTGCTTATTCCAGAACTCAGATATAACTTACAAAGAAAACAAGTAGTATGAATTTGTGCTTGCTTTCTTCAGAGAAACATAGGCAAATGCACATTCAGAGGTCTGCTGATAGTGATGTTTCCATGGCAACAAGCAGGCTGTACTATCATAATATTTATATCCGTCTATTATGCTTTAGTTTATTTTAGGGTTTGGTGTTAAAATGACAAAATAACATATGCCTTTATTTTCTTAAATATATCTTAGGTTGATTTTTTTTCTGGGTTAAATATTTTTAAAGACCTCATAGAAATTAACAAGAAATCATTGTTACACATGTAGATTTTTGTTATTCCCTATTAGTTTTAAATTTTGTACATTTGTTTATAAAAGTTTTAAAATAGATGTACATGACACAGTAAGTGGCCAGTGTTAAAGTTAGGGAGAAATACACACATTTCTTTAAATTTCACAGTTATATTTTGGGGGAGATTTTTTTTTTAGCTATTTTTCTTTGTAACTTTGTAACTTAAGCTTTAAGTTAATAATTCAGGAGCTCTGCAACAGAACAACAGACATCAGCTGTGCCCGAGGTAATGATCTAAGATAGTATAAATCTTCCACCAATAGACAAATTAGTTTTTATGTGTTGTTAATATAGGGGCATAAGAGAGTGAGAGGCTTTATTGAAATCATATGATAACATCTGTTTATATGCTTAACACGTAATATGTGCCCAGGATGTAAAAATGAAGCAGAAGAAAGACTATACTTTTGTGAAGCTTACTTTCTAGCCAGGATGCGGGGGGGTACTAAATAAATAAACGTAAATACATTCTACAATATTGTATAATGACTTTGAAGAAACATGAAGCTACATAAGGTTATAGAGTGATGAGAAATAGGAGCATTTACACCTAAATATTTTGCTGTCTGTCGTTTACACTTTGAAAGCTCTATTTCCTTGATCATTACCTTTGATTGTTATATCAAACCCCAAGGGGATTCCTGGGTGGCTGTTATCCCTCCTTGTTGACAAAGAGGAAACCAAGGCACTGCATGGTTAAGAAACGAGTTGCCAAGTTTCAGAAGAGTAAAGACATCTTCTTTCAGCCTTGTTTGGCACTTGTTGAATAATTTGAATGAATGATTGAAAGAATGAACATACCTTAAATATGACTTGCGAATTATCCATTTCAGTTTTCTAAGGTAGAACTTCTAAAGACTGAAAAGGAGTCAAAAGCTTAAACTGTAATTCAGATATGACGGTCCTCCTTTTTCTCCAAGTTAGAAATCAGAGGATGTGTCACCTGCCTGGCTCTGACACTTAATTAGCAGCATGGCTTTGGGCAAAATCTAACCTCTCCTGGACTTGGTTTGCTCTTATAAAAATTGGGAATAATTACATATGCATTGCCTGTCTCACAGATTATTGCTGAGAATCATATGAGATAAACTATGTCAATCTCAAGAGGTCTGTACACATGTAAGTCATTTTGATTCTTTAGAAAGTAATCTTCATTTAACTTGAGTTAGGTAAGTATTTTTTTCTGGCGGTCCATAACTAATCTTTGATGTGTGTCTCTCTCTTTCTCTTTTTGATGAAAATTGTCAGTATGAAGTGATCATATAATTAAAATAAATCTAATTAGCTTCTTTCTCTGTAACAAAGGTGATCTTTGAATGCCAGACCATAGGTGTTCTTATCATCTGTGATCCCTGCTGTTAGTCTGGTAATGTGCTGCTGAGGGAATCATTCAAAAATGATTCAAAAAAAAACTATTTATAAATAAGGGTAACGATTCAGTATCTGATATTTTTTCTTGTAGTGTTGGAGGGTTATTGCATTATGCTAATTTATTTTCCATTATTCTAATAATGGATAGAAGTAAGCATATAATGTAACACCATATATTCGTTGCTAAAATCACATGTGTCTTAATGGCAACTGTTCCATGAAATGTATAAACAGTCTCAGTGACTCAGCCAGTTTAGCAAATAACAGGAGCTTTTTTTAAAAAAAACTCACCTCAAGTGTTGAATTTCAACAAGTATTACTTAGCATCTATTCTACTAATTGCAGGGGGAAAACAATAGAAATTATGATGTTCCTGGGAAGACAGACATGCCTGTTGAAAGCAAGAGGCTAAATATAGACAAACTGGAGTAACTGTTGAAGGCTTCAAATGAGAAAGGATACTTTCATCTGGGTTTGAATGACATAGGTCTGGATTGATGAGGATAGAAGGATATCTAGAGCTTATCCTTGCCCGGGGAGGGGAAGCAGCTTGCTAATACTTACTGAGCACCTAATACATTCCAAGAATTTTGCGTTTATTTTCTCACATAACCTCTCAGCATGTTTCTAACGCAGGTCATATTATCTGCATTTTTCAGAAGAATCTGCATATCAAAGAGTCTGAGAAAATTGTATAAAACCACAGAGCTTGTTTTAGTAGCAGAGACTCTAACGGAAATCTAACTTCAAATTCTTTGCTGAAGAAGCCACTAAGACATTTTAATCTAGGCTGTTAAAAAGCTTTTTTAAAACGTTTGAGAATATTACAACTGCATTGATAACTGCATTGAAGTGGCGTGATTTGTTCAGATATTCAGAATATTGTCATTTTATGTGATCTTTTTATTTCCAAATTGGCAAGTAGATGTTTCTAAGTGAAAAGACCAAGCACATCCTTGTATAACTAATCATTAGAATTCCTCTGTGACACACCCAATGATGGTTAGTTTCTGAAATATAACATTCTTAGATAGTCTTGAAAATAGTTCTCTATATTCGGTAACGTTTTATGTATGAATGCTGGCTTTTTCTATGGCCCTGTTAAAATCAAACTGACTTTTAAAATATGGTTTTCATGCAGATTTTCTGAATTATCTCAAACCTCTGGTATACTTGGAGATCTTAGTTTCAAAGAGAAGGAAAATGATTTGTAGTATTGCCACATAAATTTTTTACATGTGGTTTTAATGATAAAGCTAGCTTTTTTAAGGTACATGAAGTATAAGAAGAAAAAATTTTCAGAAGGTAAGATTTATAGTACTGTTCAGCTTACATTAAACTGTTCATATTTTAAAATTTAGTACTACAGGTGAAATTAATATCCATAATCAACTGGGAAGAGTTTTTTTTTTCTTTTTCTTAGATTTAATATACTGGAAGAGCAAAACTGTCAATATCAGAAACATTATTCTTAATTTTTGTTGTTTGATTTAATAATCCAGCATTAACTTTTTCCCAAATACATAAGGGGCTTTTTTATTTGATATAGTCAGGACCAGTAGTTGGGCTCTTAATTGAAAAGCTCCTTAATAAATTAAAATAGGTAATCATTTAAAGAAAAGTTATCTTTTATTATAACAATTTTATTTTTGCTTAAAACATGAAACTATATATGTCTTCTGCTTTTTGTTTTTGTTTTTTAATGCAGTGCCAAGCACTCTTCGTTGATGGAAGGTAGGAATTCGTTGTGTTATTTGTATAAAACACACCTATTATGAATCTCCTGTGATTTCCAGCTATTGTTTTTCTTTGAATTTGAGTGATAATTTAAAAAATATTTCTTAAGTAATCTGGGTACAGAAATAGTCTAAAGATTTTTATTTTTTTTATTTATAAGCTTTTATGGTATTTTGCATCATGTATTCTATTTTAGCATCAATCTTGGGAAAGGGTGAATTGCTTTCGTTGAGTTTTTCAGAAGTTTAAAATTTTTTTTATAAACAACAGTTCCCTTTTTTTCACACACTTATTCCCTCAACTTTTTAAGTATTTCACTAGTAATTTAATTTCATGTAAAAAGGGTGATTCAGTTCTGTTAATAAATACAGGCAGTTCAACTGATGGAAGCAGAAGGGCTTGCTAGAGAGCAGCTACTAGGCACAAGCATTCTGTGTGCTCTTAACAGTGGATGGTATCTTTTCTAGAGGGGACAAATCATACTGCTTGAGTTGAAGCCATTTGTACTGGATAGGTGCTTTTTGAGGTCTGTGGAAGGCAAAAAGGAGATGGAGGTGAACTGAGCCCTCAGCCTTAGTCTTGTGAGACAGACTAATCTAAAACTCAGTTATCATGTAGTCCAGAATTATCGGAGAATTCTTCCTTCACGAAGCGTGAACATTTTTAACTAGACCTTGAAATATAGATGCTTAACATAAGTTGAAAGGAGAATGATGGGGCATAAGTAAAGTTTTAGAAGCTGAAATACTCCAAATGACAAACCGAGCTCTTTTGTGGCAAGACCTGGAACATAGGTACATATTTCACACACATATACATATATATGTACATATACTAATACATACATGTCAAGTGAATGACTGAATGTTAGGACAAGAAAATGGACTTCATCATCTAGGCAATGAGAAATTCATGTAAAATTCTGAGCAGGTATTGAAAACTGGATATGTGTTTTATGAAGAAAACTGAACTCAACTCTCTGGGCACAAGACAGATGGATTGGATGAGAGGGGAGAGATCGCAGGTGGGGAGACCAGCCCAAAGGTTGGATGGACTTATCCCATAGTATAAAGATGAAAAGAGCTGGACTTGAAATCAGTTGAACTGGCTCCACCTCTCACTGCATCACCTTCGTCAAAGTCTGTAATTTCTTTGAGCCACAGCTTTTTTGGAAAATGGAAAAATGATACCTTTAAATAGAGCTTTTGTGAAAATTAAATGAGATAAATTCCAGGAAATTCTATCACACAGCCTAGCAAATTCCTTCATCCATTAATTCCTTCATATGTGAAATTAGTCAGTTTTGGTAGAGCATATTCTTATGACATTGGGGATGCAGAGTTTTGATAGACAAGCATACTGGAGCCATATGCTTAATACACGCCAGGTGAATTTGCATCATAAAAATTTTCCAGTAAAATTAAAACGGTGGTAGTGAGAAATTAGAAATGGGACGAAAGAGGCTGAACTTTGCAAAACAATTAACATGATAAAATGGAATGGATTAAACAAAAGTAGGAATGAGGAGTGACAATTTGGAGGTGGGAGTCTTAGAAAGTAACAACACAATGATGGAAGTTGTAGGGTTTTGTAGGGACTACTCTAAGCGTAGGAAAATGAAATGTTGAATATGAGATGAATAGCCAAAATGTGTCTGGAAGGCATGCAGAAAATGCATGTTTTGAATCAAAATTTTGATGAGCACATCTTTGGTATGGGCACAATGGTAAAAGCTTCAGACATGGTGAGATCTATGAGAGGATGTAAAGAAAAATGATAGCTATTATTTTTTGAACACACCGTTTTAAGTAAATGATGTAGACTGTCTTATTTCTTTCTCACAACAATAGAGAGATAATTGCTATTATTATCCTCAGTTTACAGATGATGAAACTGTGGATCAACAAGTGAAGTAATCTACCACAGGTCAAACACTTAAGTTTCAGGAAAGGGATTTGTAGATGGGTTTATCTGACTCCAGAGGACCGAGACTTAAATTCAATCCAAGTTAAAAAGTGGAAGGAAACAGAGAGATGGTCGTGGGGGGAAGGAGGATTTGTTTAAGAAAAGTGGAGCATGGGAGTTATTGGAAGATATATTTTGCTTTTTAGATGAAGTGATCTTTGCATGTTTGAAATCATACATGAGATGAGAGAGACTGAAGTAAGGAGAGTTGTAAAACCAGAGTCTCAGAAGGAATAAGGGAACCTTGCACTTCTGTAATTCTATTTATTTATCAAAGGGCTTGCAGATCTACGATGCTAGAGAGCCTCTCTCAAAAAACTCTGTGAGGTTCAGAGGGCAGGTGTTGTCCCCAGTTTACAAATAAAAATCTGGGAAGCACAGATGATCAAGGGGTAACTCCCCAGTCTTGCAGGTCTGGATTATGGTGGAGCAAAGACAGGATACCTGGTGGGCCCACTCCTGTTTTCTTTTCCTAAATCTCACTGGTAGAAAGTTAAGAAATCTGCAACCCAGTCACAGAGGATTCAGCTTCGGTGGGGGACCCACCATGGAGATTCCAAGGAAAATGATATGATGGATGCAAATGTATGTTGATGACCCACACAATGCCAACAAATATGTAATAGCCTAGAGATACAAAGATGAAAATGACAGTGTTCTAATCTTGGTGGACCCCCAGGATAGGAGAACAAAATGGAAAAATAGAAAAATACAGAAAATACAGAATTGGGAGCTTCCCTGGTGGCACAGTGGTTAAGAATCTGCCTGCCAATGAAGGGGACACGGGTTCGATCCCTGGTCTGGGAAGATCCCATATGCCACGGAGCAACTAAGCCCCTGCGCCACAACTACTGAGCCTGCACTCTAGAGCCTGCGAGCCACAACTACTGAGCTGGCACACCACAACTACTGAAGCCCGCGCGCCTAGAGCCCATGCTCTGCAACAAGAGAAGCCACCGCAGTGAGAAACCCGCGCACTGTGGCGAAGAGTAGCCCCTGCTTGCTGCAACTAGAGAAAGCCTGCGCGCAACAACGAAGACCCAACACAGCCTAAATAAATAAATAAATAAACAGAATTGAAAGGATGGAGGTAATTTCGAGAGTTTCAAGAAAGGGATGTGGATGAAGCTGGTTTTGAAGATGAATAAAAGTGCAACGTCAGTGAAGGAGTGGGAGAGCACAGTTGCGTGATTTTTGACAAGCGTTTTGTGCTTGGGGAAATCCAAATAGTTTGTTATTGTTTCAGTGTATGTGGCTGAGAGTTGGGGTTGCTGGAGCAGTGGGGTGATGAGAAGCAGGGAAGGAGCTGAATTATGATATATTTGTGGGGAAAGGTCTTGTAAAGTATTCCTAGGTGCTTAGAGTTCACCCATTGTACCAGTATTTCAACTGTGTATAAAAAGCAAAGACAGTTCCTGAAGATGTTAAGATCTTATTAAGTACTTCCCTGTTCCCTAAGGAGGCTTAGAAAATACTGAATATGTAAGTCTGCTTGGAAACTTACAACACAAACCTGTTGTAAAACCTGGAAAAAGGCTGGGCTTTTAAGTATGAAATCTATTTGCAGTAGACATTTTTGGTATTCCCCAAATGTATTAAATCCCCTCTGCCCACCTCTGATTAATGTGCAGTGGGGGGTGGACAGTTCCATGAAAGTTCACAGTGAGAGCTCTGATGGGTAGGGGAAAATGATTGCCCCCAGGGAAAACCCTTCACTGTAAGGTTGGGAGCCTGTATTCAAATACCCCTGACTCCCGTCTTTCAAGGTGATGGTTCTAGAAGGCATTCTGTACACTTATCAGAGGTTCATGCAGAATCAATCCCTTATTGACTACAGTAGCAGCTTCAGTAATGTAACCAGCTGGTGGCTTTTCTTCCATCCCTCTTTTATTCACCCCACTCCTTCCCTCCTACTTTCCGAGATCATCTTCCATATACCGCAGATCACTCAAGTCCTTTCTTGGCTCTGCTTTTGGGGAAGGAAAACTAAGATACTATTGAACTTGTTGAGCAAGCCATTGTTTTTACATAAGGAACTATTTTTGTTTTCCTAGGACACACCTATAGCCTGCCATGGTAGAATTTTCCCTTAGAAACTTTACTGTTTTTTTTTTGGCTGCGTTGGGTCTTCGTTGCTGTGCACGGGCTTTCTGTAGTTGCGGCCAGCGGGGGCTACTCTTCGTTGCGGTGCGCGGGCTTCTCATTGCGGTGGCTTCTCTAGTTGAAGAGCACGGGCTCTAGGCGCATGGGCTTAGTTGTTCCATGGCACATGGGGTCTTCCCAGACCAGGACTTGAACCCATGTCCCCTGCATTAGCAAGCAGATTCTTCTTTTTTTTTAACATCTTTATTGGAGTATAATTGCTTTACAATGGTGTGTTAGTTTCTGCTGTAAAACAAAGTGAATCAGCTCTACATATACATGCATCGCCATATCTCCTCCCTCTTGCGTCTCCCTCCCACCCTCCCTATCCCACCCCTCTAGGGGAGATCAACCTGAAAGTGTGAAGTGTTTGAGCAGCCCATAGAAAACCTAGCCCAATAAATAAAATTAACAGACAGGTGTCAAGGTAGAGTATTTTATACACCAGGAATGGTCCATGTGAATATTCATAGGAAAAGCAGTCAAAGTAAGGAGTGTATTTCTCTCCTGGCTCTGCATACCTCCTTTTGATATCTTGGGAGATAATGTCTCCAGGGTGTGACCAGAACTTGGGATATCTTAGAGCAGCACAGCATAGGTGGTGACCAGAAAGGCAATCAAGGTGAGCCACTTGTGGCCTGTAGGTGGGGTGGAGGAAGAGGAAAGAAAGTAAAAAAATATGGAGAGCTAGATTTTATCTTTGTTTTTTAATTCGGATTTCCCCAGTTGTATATGTACTTATTTGTGTGTGTGTGTGTGTGTGTGTGTGTGTGTATTTAGTTCTCTATAATGGTATCATGTATAGTTTGTGTATCCACACTGTGGTCGAGATCCCTCACAGTGCCCTTTTATAACCACACCCATATCCCTGCCCCAACTTCCCTAAACACTGACAACCACTAATGCATCCTCTGTTTCTGAAATTCTGTAATTTTAAACATATTATATAAATGGAGTCGTACAGCATGTAGCCTTTCAGGATTGCTTTTTTCACTTAGCATTATTCTCTGAAGATTCATCCAAGTGTGGGGTGTGTCAATAGTCCATTGCTTTTTATTGCTGAGTAGTATTCCAGGAAATGTGTGCACTACTGTTTGTTTAACCGTTCATCCATTGAAGGACATCTGGGTTGTCCCCAGTTCAGGGCTATTATGAATAAAGCTGTACAAACTTTTCTGTACAGGTTTTCTTGTGAAAATATGTTTTTGCTTCCCTGGGATAAATGCCCAAGAGTGCGATGGCTGGATCATATGGCAATTGTGTGTTTAGTTTTTGAAGAAACTATCAAACTGCTTCCAGAGTGGCTGTGAAATGCTGTACAGTCATACAGCCACCAACAATGTATGAGCGATTCTGTTTCTCCACATCCTTTATGGGGTTTAGTGTTGTCGCTGTAGGTCTGATAGGGGTTGCTAACCATTCTGATAGGTGTGCGGTGATACCTCATTGCAGTTTTAATTTCTATTTCCCTGATGGCTAATGATGTTGAACATTTTTCATGTCCTTATTTGCCATCTCTGTATCTTCTTCAGTGAAATGCCTGTTCATTGTTTTGCCCATTTTCTAAATGGATAGTTTCGTTTTTTACTATTGAGTTTTAAGAGGACTTATTCTGGATACTATTCCTTTACTGGATAAGCGATTTGAAAATATTTTCTCCTGTTGCCTGTCTTTTCATCCTTTTCCCATGCACTTTCACAAGGCAAAAGTTTTAAATTTTGTAAGGTCCAGTTTATTACTGTCAAGCCTAAAACCTTTTTGCTTAACCCTAGATCCCAAAGATGTGCTCCTATATTTTTCTCTAAAAGGTCTATATTTCTATATTTTTATGTCTTACATTTACATTCAAATCCATTTTGAATTTTCATATATGAGTGAGGTTGAGGGCAAGGTTCATTCTTTTCCCTATGGCTGTCCAGTTGCTCCTGCACCGTTTATTGAAAGGCTGCCCTTCTTCCATTGAATTGCTTTTGCACATATGTCAAAAATCAGCTCAGCATATTTGTGTGCATCTGTTTCTGGATTCTCTGTTTTATTACATTGTTCTATGTGTCTGTCCCTCTGCCGTTCCCACACTGTCTCGCTCATTGTAGCTACATAATAAGTCTTAGTACTAGGTAGAGTGGTTCTTTCCACTTTATTCTTCTTAGTCAAGATTGTCTTAGTTATTCTAGGGCCTGTGCTTTTTCTATGTAAGTTTTAGCACAAGCCTGCCTACATCTACAAAAAATATAAAAGTAAAACAACCAAAAACCTTGCTGGAATTTTGACAGGAATTACATTAAATCTATCTATCAATTTGGGGACAGTTGAAACTATGCTGAATCTTCCAATCCATGAACACAGTAGGTGTCTTCACTTTATTTAGACTGATTCTTTTTTATCAGTATCTTGGAACTTGCAGCATATAGATCCTTTGTATGTTTTATTATCTGTATACCTAAGTACTGTATTTTCTTTGAAATGATTGTAAGCAATTTTGTGTCTTTAATTTTGGTTTCTGCAGGTTTATTGTTACTCTCTAGAAATTGTATCCTGTGACCTATTTATAACTCACTTTGTAGTGGGAATTTTTTGGTTTGCTTTTTGTTTTTGTAGGTGCCTTCCTATTTTCTATTTAGACAATCGTATCATCTGCAAATAGGAGTCATTTTATTTCTTCCTTTAGAAACTGTATGCGTCTTATTTTTTATTCTTTTCTTATTGCAGCGGTCAGAACTTCTAGTATGATGTTGGCTGCAAGTGGCTAGAATGAACATCCTTGTCGTATTCCTGAAGTTGGCAGAAAACATTGTCTTTCACCATCAAATATGATGCTAGTTGTAGTTCTTTGTAGATGCTCTTTATGAAGTTGGTTTCTTCTTAAAATCTGGCTAATTAGAGGCTCACAAAATGTGAATAATGTCACATTTTGCAAGAATTAGGAGACAGGAAGAAAAATCTGAGAGGTTTCTACCAAATAATTTCTGGAATGACTTCTTATTTACTTTGACTCCTAAACAGGGCTTGTTCTGATACAGTTCTTGTCAAGATTGGACCATATGCAGCCTTGACTTGGGTTTAGGTTGCATATATAATCTGCCAGGATATTTCAGTAATCTGAGACTTTTTGGATATTTTTACTACTTTGATCTCTATAGTCCCTAGGGTTAAAAAAAAAAAAAAAAGCCGGGAAAACACTTCAGGCCACTACAGTTATTTTTGTTTGCTCTTCCTAATGCATGTTCTCCATGAACTGGCCACATCAGGTATCCAAAAATAATGTTCTTTGCCCTTATATACTGTAGAGATAGTATCACTGCAAATGTCCAGAGCAATGGACAAACCTGTGACAGTGTTAGTGTTTAGGCAAAAGAGGTTTTCACCTATGGAGGAGAAGAGACATTGTTAGTTTCCGTAGAACCTTTTTTTTATCCTTTTTGGTGTATTCTAGGTAAAATCAGTGATGAATATGTTTTATGATATGAAGTTATATAACAGAAGAAAACAAGGAATTGGACAGAAAATCAGTAATTATGATGCATACTTGGTTGTCAAAATATAATGATTTGAAATTATTTTTCCATGTATGGGCTACATTCTGATATGATGTACTCCTCCACTTAGTCTTTGGGAAACGTTTGGATAGTACAATTTTGCAGTTCCAGCTCAGTTACACTTCAAAAGCCTTAATGTTTTGATAATGCTGCATTTGGTTATAGATTTAAGATGATATAATGCTACGTTATATCACTTTTGTAGGGTAACTTCTGAATAAAATAAGTCCATAAACACTATTTTTTCTCCTTTTATAGTCACACATATGTGAGTTTTGCTGAATTGCTTTATTCCATGCTTAAAAGCTAGCAATTTAATACTGTTTTTCAGTAACAATAAAATGAAACACATAGGCCTTCTAATTTCCCATTGATGTATTGATTTATGGTGCTCAGAAAATTCATACATGTCTACAGTTGGTAGTTTTATCAAGTTGAAGAAGATTATTTTGGTTTTTGCATTTTTCAAAGTTGAAATTTTTCAAGTTGTGTTTTAAAATACATACACTGCCTTACTTTTCATAGTCACCACATAGGCAATTTATATCAACCCTTAAAAGCTATGAAATGAGTATATTCTTTCACAAATTGACAGTGTAATTGTTCTCATACAGAAAGTGACACCACAGCATATATTAACTATGGAATGCACAGTACTTTTTTTTTACGGTACGCGGGCCTCTCACTGTTGTGGCCTCTCCTGTTGCGGAGCACAGGCTCCGGACGCGCAGGCTCAGCGGCCATGGTTCACGGGCCCAGCCGCTCCGCGGCATGTGGGATCTTCCCGGACCGGGGCATGAACCCGCGTCCCCTGCATCGGCAGGCGGACTCTCAACCACTGCGCCACCAGGGAAGACCAGTACTTTTTTTTTTAAATCATAGTTTAGAGAAACAAATGTTTCTTCCTTTTTTCCCCGTAGGCTTAAGCTTTGTTCAAAATGAAGCCCATAGAATTTTCTCCATGCTATAATTTAAGCTGGAGAATATGAATTGGAATTTGCTGTCCTGGATTATTATTGAAAGAAATTAAATGATTTTTAAAAATAACCACTGGTGATCAAAATAATATTTGCCTTAATTGCTTTATTAAATACTTGAAAAAAATTATTTGACCAATAATAAAAACAGTTTGTATTTTTTTACAGCTACAGATAAAAAGGAATATGTGGGTTTAATTTACAGGATTAGTGGGTACGTATTTTTGTTTCTATTGCTGCATTTCTAGAAGCCTTAATAAAGAAATCAAAATCCTACTTTTCCTTCTCAAAGCAAATGTTAAATGTTTTCCTCCTGAGGTTCCTGAGATGGGATTTTTTATTATCCTAAAAAAGAGGAATGTCTCTATGTGAACATTTTAAATTTATGGTCCTTTCTGAAATTCTGTTTTGTTTTGTTTTCAAATCAGATCTGGAAAATTTTAAAACCAAAATGAGAAGTACAGTGTCAGTGCGTGAAGGACAGGGAGTTGTCCTGCTCTGTGGCCTCCCGCCACACTCTGGAGGTAACAAGTGCTCTGTTTTTGCTTTTATGTTTATTAAACAAGTTTTGGGGCGAGACCCACAGCATATGTACTGTTATTGCTTCCATAAATTACCCTGAGAAACTTGATAATCCAAGCATTGGATTCTGTCAGTTGAGTTGCAGTATAAGAAACTCTACAAAAAACAGTCTATCCAGAGGAGATTATAAACATAATTTACTCATTTCAGCAAGGAAGGTTCTAAAGGCAAGCAAGATCAAGTTAATTTCAATTACCTAATGGTGCTGAACAATGCTTCATCCTTACACTATTATCATTCATTATTTAGTTGTAGACCGTGACGTACATTGGTGTCTTTGTGGTTTCTCTCTCTCTCTGTCTCTCTCTCCAGCCTTATGCATACACGCTTACACATGCTTATTGATATATGCTGTTGCACCTCTTGATATATGTGTAATATATATATTGAAAATGAAATATGTATGTGTATTCACATCATTTTATTGGGGTGTTGGAATTGCAAATTTTATGCTATATTGCTATAAATTGAAATATTGCTGGAAATTCACAAGGTTAACAAAATAGTTACCAAGAATGAAAATGAACTTCTGCACATATGAAAATAATTTAATAAGTACCGCTCCCCGGTAAGAGCCTGAAGTGCTGGTTGGATTTTCCTCTCACGCTCACTATTACAAACTTGGTCACTTGCAGGAACAAAGAAGGCATTATTAATGTATGAATCATTGTTGTCAGAGAAGCAGACACATTCTGTTATGAGAGGATGAGAATTCCTGAGAGATAAATAGGTTAGAGAGAAGCTTTCTGACCAGAGATGAAACTGAGAAGTCTTCTTCCCATTATAATAAAGCTTATTCAGATGTCAGTATGCTGGACTTTCTTTGTTCTGTGACATCCAAACCAAAGTCCTTTTTGCCCAGTGGCTCGGCAGTTTTAATCACAAAATCCTCAGCCCAATGAAACAGACATTTCCCGTCTTCAGTATTTGATCATTTGAAATGTCTGAGCCAGCTGCAGACTGCAGATTTGGGCCTTGATTAGCTGCCGTGCCTGCCCTCGCGTTGGTGAGTATGGGTTTAAATTGGGCTCCCCAGTCTACTTCGGGAGTGTCTATTTTGCTGAAATCATGAAGTTTCCGAGGACCTGTGACTTTGAAGGGAAGCATGGACTCTCTTGATGAGCAGTAAAAGTAACTGAGCTCAAACTGGCTTGAAGAAAATAGGGAGTTTATACGGCTCATATAACTGGGTTGAGCATGTGCTTCCTACTAGAGCTGTGTGGTTGACACAGCGATGTACCACCCAGAATGACTCGCCGCCTCACCGTGGGCAGCGGGGTCAGCCAGTGGCCTCCAGCTCTCAGCTTCTTCCTGATCACCTTGGCTGCAGGAGCCACTTGCCCAGGGTCTCGCCCTTCCAGGAACTGCCTGCATCTGGTGACCGCACAAGGAGAGGATATAAGGGGTCAGCCCCTTCTGCCCAACACTGGACAGTTCTAGTGGGGAGGGCTCAATCCAGAGCTTCCTTCCAGCATGACCAAGGCTTTTTGGGCCACGACAGTCTGACTTCTTTCTTATCTCAAATCCTGCTTCTGCCTCCTTGCTTTCACAGGTTTTGAGCTTTGGTCAAAATCTTTATCCCAGGCTCTAATATTTGCTCCCTGAGAACCCGATCTATTGGACCCAATGGTTTAACGAATTTCATAAGCGGCTGGTCTTTCTTGCTGTTTCGTGGCTCTGCTTCCCTCCATGTTGATTCCATTGTCATGTAGACTCCCTGTGGTAGCACAGGTGGCTCCTGGCACCTCCAGGCCTTCTGGTCCTTAGTGCTAAGGATCCTAACGGACCAGACAACCTGTTGCTCAGTGGCTCCTGATTTTCATTGGATCAGCCTTGCTCATGAGATTTTCCCCTCCAGCAGAGAACCAGAGTCAGCTCCATCTACTGGCAAGCACTGAGATGAGAAAGGTGTACTTTCCAAAAGAAAAGAAGAGTTTTTTTTGTTGTTTTGTTTTTTGTTTTTTTTTTTTTGCGGTACGCGGGCCTCTCACTGTCGTGGCCTCTCCGGTTGCGGAGCACAGGCTCCGGACGCGCAGGCTCAGCGGCCATGGCTCACGGGCCCAGCCACTCCGCGGCATGTGGGATCTTCCCGGACCGGGGAATGAACCCACATCCCCTGCATCGGCAGGCGGACTCTCAACCACTGCGCCACCAGGGAAGCCCAAGAAGGGTTTTATTATGAGAAAAAAAAGGGAGTGATGTTTTAGGTAGACATTAATAATGGTTAGAAGTACACCTAGTAAGCAAGTATCAAAATAACTAAAGTTTATTCTTTAAAAGCAACATAAAATAGTAGCTGGGCGGTCTTGTGTATGATGTGTGTTGGAACTGTTGACCCAAATTAAAAGTCTAAGTGATCTTCTTTAAACATTTTTATGATTAGATGTACTTGCTGATAACAAAGGAGGGGATCTTTTAGTTGACTGGGCATGCACACAGTGAGGAAGTCTTAATAAGCTGTTGGATAAAACATGTTCCAAAAGGTGAATCTTTTCCATTGTCATGAAATTGGAGAACTGCTGGCCAGTCACAACTCTCCTAAGTAATGACAACCTCTAAGTTATGATTCCTCTCTGCCTTGGCGACTTCATATAGTGGTCTTTTCATTTTTAAAGCTCACAGTCCGGGGTGACTGTGAAAGTCAGTAGAATTGTTGGCAAAGAAGGAAAGAGATCTTTCCAGATGCGGTGCATTAGCTCTTAAGACCCCGTGGCATGCATGGGGGAGCGAACCACTGAACAATAGCATATCTTCCTGCATGCTAGATTGTGCAGGAGAATGATAGGGACCAGAGCGTCAGGTTTAGATGCTGAGAACAGGATTGCCATTGATCCAAGTCTACCTAATGTTGAGTCTGCCAAGTCACAATTTACATCCCCTGCCCTGACTTCTTGGTATGGGAGCTTCTTGAAGACAGAGCCTATGTCCAGGTTTGCTCTGCACCCAAGTGCCTGACACAAGGCTGGTTTATGACAAGCAGTCAGTAAATAACGGTTGAACAAATGAACACATTCATGAAATGAATAAAGGAATCCTCTTTAGATTGGGCCAGTTACAGATGCTTTCTGAGAATGCACTGCAAACTCTGTTTCTAGAGGTGAAAGCGTTTAACAAGTAATACGAGCTGGGTGCCAAGCAGACAGGTGCAGACACTGACAGATGACGGGGAACTCTGCCCACAGCAGCTGGTATCCGCTCCGCTTCATCCCCTTGTGGACTGAGGGACTTTTCATTCAGTGGAGGATGTGAGGCAGTACAGAGCAGCTGAAGCCGTGACTCCAGGATTTATCAGTACATGTGATATGGGGCACACATGGCCCCGCTGTGATCCATTGTGTCCTCTTTCCACAAAGTCCCGTGGTCTCTGCAGGACACGACCTTCCCTTCTCTGTCTTAACTGCTGTATTGCTTTTACTCACTTCTACTTGGTCCCTTCTCAGTGGTCGGAAATTTTTAATTTTGTTGTTGTTTTCTGATTACTGAAGACATCATCGTATTTTATTATATCATATGCTCTAACAGAATCACAGCCTGACAGAGTAGACACAGGGGTGAAATAATAATAATAACAAATAATAATAGTAGTCTCTATTTATTGAGTGCTGCTTAGTTGCTAAGCAGGGTGCTGGCTGTTGGTGGAAATAAATCATCTGCTAGGAGATTCTTTTGATGAAACGTATGGAGAGGAACTGGATAAGTGACAAGGGAGATATGCAAAAAAAGAACCCAAATAGGAGTCCCAAAGTATGGAAACTGAATATATTATTCAAACTCCCTTAAATCATTTGTCTATGCAGATAATTTATAAGCAAGTAGCTGCAACCTGGGGTTGCTTTGCTTAAGAGCAGTTGCCATTTATATGACGCCAGAGAAGGAAAAATTGTTTCCTGATGGGTGACAGAAATGTTTCCTGGGAGTCCCCGTAACTCCTAAGCAATGCAGGTTACTGTCCTCTGAGAGGGGTCTCATCTCCCACTCATTCTGTGACACTTTCTGCCACTTCCTATTCATTGTCTTCTCTGCAGAATAATCCAACATCTCTCTAAGGTGAAAGGAATTAGTATCCTCTTGAAAATTCGTTGGAAAATCAGGAAGTGACATGCCAAAAATAAGGTACCAGCCATGGATTATCCGTGGGTTAGTTATCAATCTAATTACCAATAGTGTGAAAAGCTGGGAATTAGTGTCGTTACCAGTCAGTTGCTGATATCACTACAAGATCGTTGAAATTCAAATGCACAAAAATATTATCCTAATATAAATAAGGATACAAGACTAGTTCATGGGCTTTTCATGATAAATACTAATTAGACAGGAATTCATAGGTTAATCAAGTTATTGCCTCCATACATGTTAATAAAGACTTGGTTTTTGTCCAAGGATGCCTGATGAGATTTATTCTGAGTTAAAAATAGACCTGAGTATTTCCCAGTGTTTCATAAGCAAACAGCTTTGGTCTCTGATCCAGCTTCCAACGTCTGTGCTCTGTGCATATTCTTCTTACAATGACAGCCCTGGACACTGCCATCCTTTGGGATGTGAAAAGGAAGAGGGTGAGATGCTAAACAGCAGGTAGTGGAGGATGAAGCAACTTCATGCTAAAAATTTCTTTGTAAATCCTGGTGTGACAGAGGTGACAGCTGTTAGCAACATAACCAGATGGCATGGGATTTACACCCTCTGTGCCAACATCTTTTTGTTTCTTTCCCTAGGACCAAAAAACAAAAGTCACCTCAGGTAGTTTAGATGGGGCAACTTGAAGAAAAATTTCCAAGTAGGAATGTTCTGGAAACACTTGTGCAGTTGCTAGACCTTGCTTCAGGGCGATGAGACATTACCTAGTGTTTTGGGATGTGATTTTGACCCAAAACAGTAGTTTCCCCAAATACCTTAATGTGTAACCTTAGCACCACCTTGGCTTAGGCATTCATCTTTCCTTGAACTACACTCTACTATTCATGTTTGTAGTCTAGTCAAATTTAAAACAACAGCTTTTTACAAAACTTTGAAGTAGGGAATACATAATACGTTCATGGGCAGAATGTGCTTTCTGGCTCCCATGGCATTTGCATCACTGGTCACTATATAAAACGTTGCTTTGAGAACCCAAGGGTTTCCCCTTCCCTGAAGCAATGTATCTGAAAGTTGCATCGTAGCAGGTCTTTCTGCCATCACAAATTATGAAATCTAGAGAAAGCTGATGGTTGGTGGGTTATTGAGGAATAAGCATCTCTCTGCACTATAGAATATTGCTCCTAATTTATTGCTTCTAAGCCTGGGAGTCAGATATGTTAACATGTCACAAGAAAGAGAGAATCCATCTGTAGACTGAACGAATAATGTATCACAATTGTAAAAGTGTTTTTTGAATATATGCCAATGCTGATGTGACTGTTGACATTTATGGGTGCCCAGAATATTAATAAATTCGCAGTAGTATTCAGACAAGTATGTTGTGAATCGGTTGACACATAAACCTCAGGTGCTACTATGTGGATAACAGTAAAATTGATCTCTGAAGGGAGTATCTGTTGTCTCATATAGTCTTAATTGCTGAACATCCATTTTGTGGTTGGAAATGGAGATGAAAAATCCTGAGTTTCTCCGAAGTGCTTGAATGTGGAAACTATGAACTAAAAATATTCATTGAGTCTGCCTTCCTCCCTTCCTTCCTTCTTCCATCTGTCCATCTATCCATCCATCTATTTTATCCATATTTTGATTTACTCATGCATCCATCAAATATCTGTTGACGTGTGGAAGATGTTTATGTCTTATAATGCTATTTTACTGTAATATATATGGCCCTTTACTTGAATAATCTTAGTATTGAATACAGAAGAAACTGAAAGCACTGCTGATAAACTTGATAGGAATGTATTCAAGTCAGTATTTTTGAACCCTACCCAAACCACTTTCCGAGTTAAATGTACTTTTCTCAGCGTGCAAGGCAATAGAAAGATAAATAGGAATCCCCCTGTCCCCAGGGGCATATATGTGAGTGGCTTGAAATGTCTGATTTATATATATAGATAAAAATATACTATAATCCTAATATGTTTACTAGGTAGAAAAATATAAAATTAAAATATGTAAGTAAATTTTTAAAGGGGGCTTACTATATTTTCTTCATGTACCCCAGGGTACATTTGTACATTTTTTACCCCGTTTTAGAAAACCTGTTTCTAGACAGCGCTTGGGTTTCCTTCCTCCAGCCGTCAGGGTTGGATTATGTGGTGGAGGTTTTAGATTCGCTTGCGTTTTGTTTAACGACACAAGCAGTGACTGCCTCTCCTCCTGGGTATTGCCTCCATTGCCTCCATGGGCTTGGAACCACGCCTAGCATGTTCCAGCAGGCCACTGCTGATTGGCCCAGAGGAGGACACCTGACACAAGCTGGGTCAATCAGCTGCTCTCTCCTGCCAGTTTGAAAATTGACCTGACAGGCTCTAAGTTTTGAATTTGGAAGTTTGAGGCAGATCCTTTCTATCATGCCAAGAAAGCTGACGCACATGGTGTAGAGATGCAGCCCTGCAGAGGCTAAAAACAGAGACCAGGAACAGCGTAAAGACTAGGGACTGCCTGGCTGCGGGCCCTCCAACCTTTCTCCCTTGGAAGCTGCTTTCTTGCCCTTGGGCGCTATGCAGCAGCCCCAGTATATGGATATATATTCTGTTCCCTTTGTTATTTTCAGCTGAGTCTAGTGGGTGTCTGTTTTTTACAACCGAAGTCTCATCACTAATGTAGAGGGCATTATTGTTAGGGCTACACCCGTCCCTGGGCTGTCCCAGCATCCTTTTATGATTGAGGTCAGAACTGAACATACCACAGATGGCCCTGGAAGGAGGCAGGGTCACAGAAGACAATTTAAAGAAACTGTGCATTCATTATTATTTACGTGTTCAGTCTACGAGTGAGTTTCCCCCAGATTTCAGGGTTGCCAGTGACTACTCCACATACATTTCATCAGAGCAGCATGGGTTCAAGCCCGCTCCCCCCGCCCATTTCATTCTCAGATCCCATAAATAGTCTGCTATAGTACAGTGAGCAAATCATTTTCTCCCACTCGAAAGACCGCCGAGTTTTCCTTGCTGTGATTCCATCCACCCACAAACAGAAGTCAGAAGGAGTGTTAAGCTCATCAAAAAAAAAAAATCACGTGTGTGAGCTGCAAGTTTAAATCCACTGTTAGAATGATAGTGCTTCTACAAGAACTTACTTTAAGATAGGAGAACTCTGATGTTTTCTGCTTTACGTAAACATTGCATTGTTAATTTAGTACAAATCAAGGATGGTAAAGGCTTTGATTCCTGACATCTTAAGCAGAAATTAAGGGTGATTGTTAGTCAGTGCTTTTTGTCAGAAAAAAACAAATAACATAGTAGCGCTAGGTGAAACCTAAGACTTAATCTGTACGCTAGCAAGAGGGAGAGTTAAATGTTCGTTGCTTTGCTGTAGAAATGCATTTATATGTACTGGTGTTTTAATTAAGCTTACGTGAGCTACTGTTAACAAAGAAACCTGAAAATATATTAGCTTAAACTGAACTGTATTTCTTGCTCAGATAAAATCCACATCAAGTGCTTTTGATCATAGATCTCTGGCCTCATCCATTTATGCCTCTCCGTTTCAGCATCTAACATCTGTGGTCTCTGCCTCTGTCTTGGTCCAGCTGGCAGGGAAAAAAGGGGAGAGGTGACCCATGGATGGTTCTTGTGGACATGTGCCTGGAGGGGTTGGCACGTGTCACTTATGTGCACATTCTGCTGACTGGTTCCCAATCACATGGTCACACTGAGAGCAAAGGAGGTCCATTGTGTGTCGTGGGGGAAGTGGGAATGGGTTGGTAGTATAACTGGCTTCTCTCTGCCACCTTTAGATAGACCTGTGCTTTTGAAAATAAGCACAAGCAGGTTAGGACCAGAGACGTATAAGATACAGTGTGTCTTAAGAGGCTGTGTTTCATGATTTCTAGTGGCTGTATAAGAAGCTCATTTGGAGGACTTGTTAAAAATGTGTATTCCACGATCCCACTCTCAGAGATTCTGATTCCTTAGTGTGGAGTCTTTTCTGGGAATCTGCATTCTTTGTGAATGACCCAGGGGATTTTTGACTCAGCGGGACATTGAGCCACACTTTGAGACCCACTATCATCATGTCGTACAAATTTAAATGCCTTAAAGAAATGTTTTAAGGAGTAGAGAAATGTCATTTATGATGGAGCAAGTGTAAGCATTGAAGTATTTCAGGAGTTGCATTTTATTAAGTAGGACATTTTGGACTTTAAAAGGGAAGTGGAATTCTTGGCTTATATAGGACATTGATGTTCATTTATTTATAAGCTAGGCAATTCCTATCCCAGCTGAATTTTTCCTTCATTAACATTAGCTGCCTTAGAGAGCATGGTTGACGGTGTGCCTAGGCGTGTAGCTGAATATTTCACGGCATTCATCCACTTTCCCCTGTGTGGAGTAGCTGGTAGGTGCCGGGCAGTCACCTGTGCTTGTTGATAATCACAGAAACTGGGCATTGGTTAAGTGTGCGTAGCTTTTAATCCTCCAGGCACTGCTTGGCATCTTACCCCTGAGTAGTTTGGATTTGTTTATTGTTGTTATTGTGTCTGTGTGTTTCTGTGAGAGTGTTCATCTCAAGGGGGTATGCCCATCTGGAGTAAAAATCAGACTGATATTGTAGGGGAGGATTTTCAAAATCAGTTACTTTCCTTCTTCCCTTTTAGACCTGGCTCTTATTTAAAACCTATTTTTCCCTATTAACTTTAGGAAGTTTGACTTCGAAAGGATACCAGTATTGAAAACTAAAATTTTAAAATGAAACATGTGCAATGTTTTCAGTAAGATTACAAGGGTCAGTCAATGCATCCAAAGAAACATCACAGTGACCACCTTTCTGTATTCTCAGAGGTCTGCAGGGGCCAGCCAAGTGCTTCAGATTAATGAGCAGGGCCAGGTGTTGAGACTTGGGCAATTTTTTGTTCTTTTCTCAGTAACATATTGAAATCACTTAACAGCATCATTTACTTCATATGCAATTTTCACAACACAGAAAATACAGTTCTTTTCTGAGTTTATTAAGCGTTTTGTCACACATATCTTCCATTTGCTGGTTAAGTTATTACTATGGCTTTTTTCCTAATGTCCTCTTAAGTTAAATTCACTAGACACAGACACGTTTGGCATATTAAACACATAGAGATGTTACTTTCACTGTTTATATAAAATTTGCTGCTTATCAGTCAGCTTTTACTAGGTTCTGTTGCAGTAACAAATGACTCCAAAGTCTCAGTAACAAATGACTCCAAAGTCTCAAGGGCTTATAATAATGAAGAGTTATTTCCAGTTTTGTAGGCTCTATGCTATGGGTTGGCTGCAGCTATATTCCATGGGACCTGTTTATTTTGGGAAAAAGTAGCCCTTGTCTGGGTTATGCCATTCTCATGGCAGGAAGAAAAGAAACTTGTCAGACTCATTCAGTCTGTTCACAGGTGGTATATATACATCATTTCTGCTCCCATTCTATTTTTTTAATTAATTAGTTTATCATTTATTTTTGGCTGTGTTGGACCTTCATTGCTGTGCGCAGGCTTTCTCTAGTTGCAGCTAATGGGGGCTACTCTTCGCTGTGGTGTGCGGGCTTCTCATTGCGGTGGCTTCTCTTGTTGCAGAACATAGGCTCTAGGGCACACGGGCTTCAGTAGTTGAGGCTCGCGGGCTCTAGAGCACAGGCCCAGTAGTTGTGGTGCACAGGCTTAGTTGCTCCGTGGCATGTGGGATCTTCCCGGGCCAGGGATCAAACCCGTGTCCCCTGCATTGGCAGGAGGATTCTTAACCACTCCGCCACGAGGGAAGGCCCTCCTATTCTATTTTGCGAAACACATATTATGGCCAATACTGATCAAATGGGCCAGAAACCATTATGTCACAGAGAGGAGCAACAAAAAATTTTAATAATAATGTAATCGACCATAAGTTCTCTCTTATTTTCTTCTTTAGCTATTTGGCCTTTGTAGTCTTTCTTTCAGTTTCCCCAGATGTGATGAGATCTAGATCCAATAACTAGTTTAAGTTATCCTAACTCTTCCAACAAGAAGATGTAAGAACAACAATATATCATGATGAAAAATGACACCCAAAATGTTCAAACCACCCAAAGCGTTCAGATGCTGCTCAGTTCTAGCTGATTAGTGCCATGGAAAAAGCAAGAACAGGTAGAAACTCTATGTTGGCAAAATTTTCCAAAACGCTAACAATATGGGTCAGGCAGTACTTGGTTTGAGGGTGCCTTTAGCCTGTGGGCCACAGTTAGAAGTCTCTTCCTCAAGGGCATTCAATTAATGCTAATCTTTAAAAATGCCTCATTCACTCAGTAGCCTAAGTGTATACGTGTCTAAGAGTTAAGAGTATTTTTTATAGCCTTTAAAAATTCACTTTGGTTAGATTCAAGAGTACAGAAAATAATTCCAAACAAGGCTAATTAAAACAGCTAATTATGGGCTCTTGGAGGCCTGCAGTATTTGGAAGTAGCATCTCAGTCCTTCTGGAAACAGTTTTCCAGATTCATTTTACATTCTCCCCATCTAGTCTAGTTTACAGCATTACTTTTCTTAGCAAATGTTTTATGCCCCCAAAGTGGGGATAAACCAATCAACTAAACAGAGCAAAGCCACGGGGGTCTAATGTGTGAGGTTTTATTATATGTAAGTACAAACTCTGTAATTTTTGAGACCACATTTGATTTTATCTAGAAAGAGATGAACTTGGAAGGTCAGTGATGTCAGCTAAAGCCCAGTTCCCATGAAGAAGCATTGTATTCCCAAGAGTAAACACAATAATTAAGCAGAATTGTAACTAATTCTTCCATTGTAGCTATGAGTAAATCATTTGTTGTTCCTAAGGTAAATTTTTATGTAAATCTAGAAGTTTAAGAATTTGGGGGGAATTCCCTGGTGGACCAGTTGTTAGGACTTGGCGCTTTCATCGCCGAGGGCCCAAGTTTGATCCCTGGTCGGGGAACTAAGATCCTGCAAGCCGTGTGATGCAACCAAAAAAAAATTTTTTTTTCTTTTTTTTCTCATTTTTCTAAAATAATCTTAATGTTTTCAGTGACATTAATATATTTGGAAATATTATGCATTTTGCAACCCACTCCTATCATTTCTTTTAATTTCCTCTTTGATTTTTTTTTTTTTTTTTTTTTTTTTTTTTGCGGTACGCGGGCCTCTGACTGTTGTGGTCTCTCCTGTTGCGGAGCACAGGCTCCGGACGCGCAGGCTCAGCGGCCATGGCTCACGGGCCCAGTCGCTCCACGGCATGCGGGATTCTCCCGGACCAGGGCACAAACCCGCATCCACTGCATCGGCAGGTGGACTCTCAACCACTGCACCACCAGGGAAGCCCCCCCCTTTGATTTTTATACAACATGACACATACATACTCTCTGCACTGAGTAGTATTGATCACCCTCCACAGATAAGGAACCTTCCTGTGCACTGTGTCCCTGACAGGATCATCTGATTCATGGGTTGATATATTAAATACAATAGGTAAAGTTACATTCTGTGTTCCTACCATAGACTCCTTATTTTCTCTTGTGGTTTTATACGTTTGCTCACAGACCATTCGTGTGACACTGAGCAACATTTTTTCACTATGTATTCTTATGCAACAGGCATCATGCAAAAGAGTGAGGCAGTTTTTTTTAAAAAAAAAAAACACTTTTGCAGAAATGCTGGGGAAAGCAAAAGAAAGCATCTTTCTTTTATTTGTCAGAGCTTTTATTTTATTTTTTTAACATTTACTTATTTATTATTTATTTAGGCTGCGAGGGGGTCTCAGTTGCGGCATGCGGGATCTAGTTTCCTGATCAGGGATCAAACCCAGGCCCCCTGCATTGGAAGTGTGGAGTCCTACCCACTGGACCATCAGGGAAGTCCCTGTCAGAGCTTTTAATAGTACAGTACTAATTTTACATATCCTAGAGGAGGAGTCTAGCGGACAGCTTCTCCCAAACTTACTTGACGAGAGAACCCTTTGTTTATATAGCATCTTGCGGGACCAGATATTCTGAGAAGTCCACTTCAGGAAATGCTTACATAGCTTGAAGTTCATGCATACCAGTAATTTTCAGACTATTCTCTGCTAAATGCTCTAAGGGTTTGTGAAAGGGTACAGCTTAGTGTACAGACCTCAAATTTCCCCAACCCCCTCTTCAAATAGAGCAATTCTTTTTTTTACCAATTTTAAATGTTGTAGTTCCACATAAATATTCTTTAAAGATAGAATTCTGTACTGATAAGTTATAAAGAGAAAGGGAGGGAGGGAGGGAGGGAGGGAAGGAAGGGAAGGGGTAGAGGACAAGTGTATCTTATTTTATCAGTGAGCAGTTGGAGTCAGTTCCCATTATTTGTTCTGATTCATCTTCACTGTAACTCTTGATATATTAGGGGGTGGATTCTTCATTATATCATTATGAAAACTGGGGGAGAAAATTAAGGGATGTTTTTGACTAAGTATACTTCTGGCATTTTATAAATTCAATTAATTATGTGTGGATCACATTACACCTGTTATAGTAATAACAACAGACTCGTGTTTTCTGGTGAGGAAACGAGTCCATCAATCATCTGTAATCACTGATCTTCAGATAAGGGGACCTGTGCTGGCTGGCTTACAGAAACCATAGTGTGTTTTCAACACTACTGCCAAAACATACTGTATTCCGCAAAGTTCTGAAGAAGGCCTATTCTGTTTTCCACTTGTGATGTGAAATGACATCTGAAGTGGTGACATATGTAGACTTAAAGCAAAATCTTTTTCAATCATTATAACCTTTAAGCACCACTAACCTCCCTCAGGATTCTTTGACCTTTTCTCTCTGTATTAGGCTTTTTGACAGCTCAGAGAGAGAAGTGGTGTACCTGACATCTGGTATAAACATGAAATGTTAATTCTTGACTCATACTTAATATTGCCAGCTGCTTTCAGATGCTCATGTCATATATTTTGTTTTTCCCATGGCTATAACACAGAATCTGTATGAGTTTTTTTAATCCAGTGCTGTAAGGAGTAAAAGTTATTTCTTAGTTCTGAGTCTTGGATTCCACACCGTAGATTAGGGGGGAGGCAGAGATTCAAGAGTCCTTAGCCAGGCAATGAGAGAATTTTGTCTGCTCCAGTACCAGAGTAGAGAATAAGAAAGCTTAAAGGACTATTAGAACAAGATATAGATGTAAAATGAGGGTGAAATTAAGGCTTTGTTAATCTATTTTTGAAGTAGAACAGAGACAAAATTCCATATCTCCAACAGGCATTGGAAGGTATTAAAGTGACCATGACTTATTTCTGATTCTTAATGAAGTATATTGGGGGTATGTATTCCAAGCTACAAAGCATTGTTAAGAATCCTCACCTAAATTGGAAGAAATGCTGTTCGCTAAAACCAAGTCATGATCAGAGCATAATAATACAATGAAGGAAATCTCCAGGAAGTAAAAGGAATAGGTGAAATACAAAACTCACTGGATTTCCAGATATCTCCAAGTTGGGAGAACTAGAAAACAATGCAAGAATTGGCTTCCGAGTCAAAGGAAACAAACCTTCGGAACAGCCTGGGAATTTCAGTTGGAAGTATTGTGTAGAGAAAATTTAGAACTGAAAATGAGAGAGTGTTCTGCTGAAAGAATAGCACCTATGTATATCTCTTGTTACATTTGTGAACCTCCAGGTCTTATGCACATGAATAGAGACAGATTCCTTGAATCCATTTTTTGTTTTTTTTTGGGCTGCATTGGGTCTTTGTTGCGGCACGCAGGCTTCTCGTTGTGGTGGCTTCTCTTGTTGCGGAGCACGGGCTCTAGGCGCGCAGGCTTCAGTAGTTGTGGCTCGCTGGCTTCAGTAGTTGTGGTTCAATGGGCTCTAGAGCACAGGCTCAGTAGTTGTGGCACACGGGCTTAGGTGCTCCACGGCATGTGGGATCTTCCTGGACCAGGGATCAAACCCCTGTCCCCTGCATTGGCAGGCGGATTCTTAACCACTGTGCCACCAGGGAAGCCCCCTTGAATCCATTTTAATAAGAATTGAGACAACTAGCAGTTGGGATATTAGGACTATGATAAGACATCCTTATAGGGGACATAACTTACAACACTTACATATATGCAAAGTTCTTGAACAGTTTGTGTCATGAAAAACTGATTCATCTAAGCCGTGTGTAGTGTGTTGGCAAAAGGACTTGAGAACCTTTACACCTGAAATTGAAAAAAATATAATCAAGTTCATAAATGTATAGACAATCATACTCTATCTTAGTGCTAGTAGAATACTAGTGTTACTTAGGGAAACAACCTTCAAATGGTCTCCGGAACAACGGGAGGCTTCACTAGAAGACAAAAGGACAGATGAATTCTATGAAAATTCTTCTGGAACCAGAGGATGCAAGAGCCTTCTTCGCAGGGAAATTGCCCTGAAGAAGGGAAAGGAATTCTTTAACAAAGCTGCATACAAAATTCCCCATGGAAAATGAAGGACATTTTCTAGAGAATTCCAAGTTAGTTTACAAAAGTTCAGCATGATCTCTGTCAGGATTGGGGGGTCGGGTGTGAAGGCATATATTTGAGAATGTCTCCAGCAGTCTGGCCCAGTTTGGAAATGCATCAAGAGACATTCAAATTGTAAGTTAGTTTCAGGCTTCAGTCATGTCCCCTCCAAGAAAAGGGACAACTTCCAAGTGCAGTTGAAAGAATGAAAACATGCACTGCCTCTTGATCATGCCCTATTCTTGTCTGTCTGATTTCTGTGATACCCTTTAAAAACCAGCCAGTTACTGTACTAGGGAGATAATCCAGGGATGAGACTTGCTCAATGCAAACCTTTTATTAAAGGCCTACCACGCTTTGTTCTGAGGAATTTTGTTTTCCTTTTTTTAAACTCTAGTTAGATCAGATTTTCAAAAGCACATCAGAAATATTCCTAGTCTTAAATCCAGGGATTTATATAACACAAAGTTGCAAGACCAGTGGGAAATTAATTTCCTTTGAAGCGCGTGAGTTTGAAGTCTGCAGCCTGCCACCATGGCACAGAATTTATTCAAGCACTGTTGATGACCTCTTAAGATCCTTCCTACCCCGAGTTATAAACTGACTGAAGGAAGCCAGTGATTGCCTGGGCCATTCTGGCTAAGCTGGAAAGTATCAGGTCAAAGAAAGGTCAACTAGAGACTCATCGCGTTGCTCACAAACACCAACCCCCACTGGAGATGGTATCCTGTATATACATGGTGTCTATGATATGTACCCTACCCACATAGGAGGGAAAATATGGTTCCTTATACTTTATCAAGCTGAGACATCTTTGAATGGATGCAACGTGGTGTTACATTTTACCATCAAGTATTTGTTTACCAGTATTCCAAACTTGGTATGGGTCTTCTGTGAAGAACATTTGGCCTGGCTATATTTTACTCACACCTTCGTTATTTTCTCAGTTACGATTCTCCTACTGCCCACAGAGGTTATTTGTTATTCTTCAGTTCATTGTTTCTCTGAAGTTCGATATTGCTCTGTCTTGGGCATTACATACAGAAATACAACAAATTTCAGTTGATGACTAAAACTGAAAGACTTCCGTCTTCAGTTGTAAGGGAGAATGCAGGACCCCTTCCACTCTACCACATTGTTCTGTAAACCTGAGGTCTGAGAACAGGATGCTGAACACAAGAACTTTCATTTTTCTTATATCCCTTTGTACAGTTTTCAAGATACAGTGTAACAAACGAAGTGGAGTTGTCATTTTAGCCTGGAAAAGAATTAATAAGTACGTGTTCACTGCTGAAATTCTCCTATATATCTTTTCTTTATTGCTTTCTTCCTCTGGCAGAAACAAATAAATACTAGCAATGAGAAATAACGTATCTGTTGCATTTTAGCTATTTCCTTTGTGTGTGCGTGTGCACATGTAACTTCTTTTTCTTTTGGAAAAATTATAGATTCGCTAAGTAAGAGAATTGTCTGGATGAAGGAGAATGGCACACATGGAGAAGGAGGGTTTTATTGGCACATACTCTCCACTGAATATAGTTAAAGTAAGGAACATAAAAAAGTAAGATTCCAAAATGAACCCAAGCTTTTTCAAAAAAAAAAGTTTGTGCTGTTTTTAATTTTTATCAGGTGATAAAATAAATGATACTTATTATACACAGCATATAGAAAACTTAGCAGGTTTAAATCACAAAGGTAAAATCATCCATATTACCACAGTGCCAAAGTAGCCATCATTTTGGTCTGTTTACTCTCTTATTTTTTTCTTGAACATATTTTTTTCCATAACTGAGAGCAACTGTGGTGACATATCTGTATTTTTTTCTATTAATGTTATACCTCAAGCATTTCCCTGTTAGTGTGAACACCTTAAAAACAATCTTTTTTAACTAAAAACAATTTTAATATAAAAATAATGCCTTTAAATCATTCCTTATATTTTAAGATGATTATCATTTTGTTTGTCATATATGGCACATTTTTTTTCTGTTTTTTTCCATAATTTTTCACATTTTCTTATTTTAGTTAGTGGATTTCATTTTTGTTTCCTTATTTTGCCTTATTAAAGTATTAAAATTTTATATAGTAAAATCTCTGATTTACATATGTTTTTCTGCCTTGGGTGTCATTTTTGATAACGTCTCCACATTATAAATATTTTCAAATATATATATATATATTTAGGACCTTTATGATATTTTTTATTTTAATATTAATCCATCTAGAATTTGATGTCATGTGTGAGGTAAGGATTTGGCATCATATTTGTAACATGGGTAGCTAGCGATCCCCACACACTTCAATGGATAATCCAGTCTTTCCCCTACTTCTTTGAAATGCCACCACAATCATATAAAAATACATATAGATTGATACATACCTACACACACACACACACACGCGCGCGCACACATGCACACACGCATGGATCAATTTTTGCACTCTTTATTCTCTGTTATTGTTCTGTTCCTGCAGCATCACTACGATATTTTAAATGCTACGCCTATTTTAATTCCATAATGTTTTAATAATTTATAGGACAAGTCCTCCTGTTGTACAGCTTATGTTGCCAAAAGAGAAAAGAAATATTGTCTTTCAAATACATTCATTCTTCTAAATGCACATCAGAATCATTACATTTAAAAGATTTTTTAATTTACATATTTTTTAAAACATTGTGACCAGTATGAGAAGACTACCTAGTTTTTTATATTTATTTGCAAATTTTCTGGCCACTGTATTAGTGTCAGTGAACTCTTGGATGACCCTCATGTGTTCCCAGAAGATACAGTGACAGGAGCCATTTTTGAAATACACCATTGCTCTTGTGTAACTAAGGGTACTGCTTTCTGTTGTTCCGATAGATAATCATTATCATGTTGAAGGAAGTAGCCCTTCATTTCTCATTATTCTTTTGTTTGGTCATTTAGATTATTTGGACATTTGCTGTTATAATGCTATGATTAATATCTTTGAGTGTAAAATTCAGTTCATATTTGAGGTTTTTGTGAAAGATTTTTCTACGTTTGAAGTCTCTTTCAAGAGCACAAGTAGTGAGGCCTGATAATACAATTTCTGTAGTTGGAATATGAAACATTTTTGTCTAATCCATCTTTCTTTCACTTCTTTTCCACTACTTTAAAAATGTCCCTACAGATAAGCAAACTACATTGTTCTATAATTATGTCAGTATTTTGCAGTAGTGTGCTGAGCGTTAAACACACTGTAGAAAAAGGTAGTTTAATTTATTTATTTTACAGATGAGGAAACTGAGACCTCTATAGATTAATAGATTTGAACAAAATCACATGGTGTATGTCAGGGTCATACTCAAACTCAGGTTACCTGATAACTCTAATCCTTTTAACTCCAGCATGCTTTCTCTTGGGTTCTTTTAAGAACATGATGAGTTCTACAAGGAAGATTCTTTTTTAAGCTTTTCTTAAAAGGAAACAGACTTCAGTTTCAGTTGGGGGGAAAAAGTGAAGTTGTAGTCAAAGAGAGACAGGCATGGAAATGATTTATCATGTTCAAGGCCCCCCAGTTAGAGAAACCAGAATAATGGACCTTGAGAAGACTTAGCCATCCTCCTTTTCTTTTTTTTTCCAATGTGTACAACATCCCTAGCTTATTGGAAAGGCTTAGTAAATAATTGTTGAATTGACAAATGTTTGTGAGTTCACTTTTACCACGTTCAATTAAGAAAGAAAATTCCTGATCCCTTGCTGTCTTTTCTAAAATAGAATGGACTCCTTATAGAGATGAATTTAGCCTAAAAGTTTAGGTAATTGTTTATTTTGTATATATTTATTTTGTGCCTGTTGTGCTGGGGGAAGGGGTCCCATCAAAAAGATAAATCAGAAATAGTTTGTGACGTGTAAGAGGGAGGCTTAGACATTGCTCTAAATAAGGAAAGAGAGAATGGTGAACCGGTTAAGATCCAAATGAATGAAAGTATTAGGAGCTTAGAACAGGGAAGACTTCAAGGAGGAAGCAGCTTGTGAAAGATTGTTTTACCTGATAAAGAGGAGGAGTTTCCTGGTCAAAGTAGCCTCGCGGAATCAGAGCATGGAGTATCAATAAATCTAGACAAAGGAGAGAAAAGAGAACCAGAGGAGAATTAATTGAACTCCCTGCGTTAATGAGTTTAATGGCAAACGAGAAGAAGGAGGTCGGAATATTTCTGAAAGCCCAGGAACTTCCGTGTGGGTTCATGGTCACCTTGAACAGGCTCCTATTTCCTGTAGCATTTCTCTGAGTGCATATTCTTGCAAACAAAAAACTGAAATTATAAAGTATTGAATACCCACTGCTTTGCGGTATGGGGGCTGGATGGGATGTGGCAGAGGGCACTCAAACACCAGGTTAGGCAGCTTGGATTAGACCATTACGCTCTTTCTGGCTGTATTGCCTTCCTTTCTACTGAAGAACTAGAATTTCTGAACTGATCAGTTGACATCACAAAATTTGTGGGTGGAGTCACATTTTTGGTTTCAGCCCTGATTCAGCCACCTAGCACCTTGTGACCTTGCATGGGGGATCATGAGACCTCCTGACTCCTCAGGCTGGGAGACTGCATGTGAGGTGAGCCGTGTTCTTCTCTTCCCTTCATCTTCTCTCAGCAATTACACTCAACAAAATTTGGCACGTTTTTGCAATTCCCCGATTCTGGTGGAAAGTGCTGGTGTCCGCACTGAGGAGTCTCCTCTCTGATTTCCCAATTCCACTATAACCTCTCCGTACAGTCCTGGTCCACACAATAGCCAGTTATGGCTTTAAAATGTAAATTCAGTCACCTAGCTCCCTTGCTTAAAGCACTTCGGCACCTGCTTATCACAGGTGAAAAGTCAAATTCAGATTCATTGCCCTGCTCACACAGTCCGGAACATCTACTATCAGCCCAGGGCAAGACACTCTCTCATTCCACTCTCCAACTTCTCCTTCTGCCCAGACCTGCTATCCCCTTACTCCTCAGAAACCCCAGCATTTAGGGCAGTTCCACTGTTGTTCTTTTGCCTCGAATATTCATCCCCCAAATCCTTCCTTGGCTGACTTCCTTTGTGTTGAGGGCTCAGTTGATATGGCCTGTTTCCCAGCCATCAAAAGCAACTCCTCCAATCACTGTCATATCACCCAGATTCATTTTCTTCGTAGCATGTATCATTTTCTCCCATTTTATTGCTCTTTTATTTTGTATATTATAAAAAATGTTGCCCCTTTGCCAATGCTGTTAGAATCTACCTCCAAGTGAGTTAGGACTTGGCTAAATGTTTTAGCCCTGTATCCTCAGAGCCAAGAATAATGCTTAGTGTATAGCATACACTCAATAAACAGGTGCCCAGTACCTGCTGGAGCATGTAAAATGTTCTTTACTGCTTACTTATTCAAAGTAATGTGCTCTAGGAAGTTTCCATGACAAAGATTAATCAGATATTGTTGTGAGAGAGAAGAAGGAAAAAAAGGCATGACGCTAAATAAGACAAGGTAGAAAGTGGTGAGTTCCAAAGATTTAAAATTTTACGATCTTAGATGCGGCTTCATTTGGTGGGGCTGTCATTAAAAAAAGACCATCATTAATGACCCACCCAGCTAGATTATTAGAAACCTCATGTATTCTTGACATAATTCCATATCCATGCCTTAAGCAGTACTTCTGTATTTTTTTTTTTTCCCTAAAAAGAGGAGAGAAAAAGCACAGACCTTAGGGGTTCGGGGACATAGCCATGGGAAAACAACCATAAACCCAAGAATCCTTTGAAGTCTCAGATCTTACTTTGAAGGTGCTTGCAGTTTTTGCCTCCTACCCTATACTATATCCACGTGGTAAAATGGATGCCCGTGGAAGAGGTGCGGTGTGTGCCCCAGGGCCTCACGTATCCCCAGAAGCCAAGCTTCTGCTCCTGGGGACCATACCCTTCAGTCTAAGAAACATAACAGACCTTGTATCTTTTGCAAAGTTTATTCTTAGGAGAAGATGGGCTTCATTCATAAGAGTTTTCCCAACCAAAGCCTGTTGCTTTAAAGTAGATATAAAATGCTGCTATAAAAGCTTAGCTCTTGAAGAAAGATGAGGGTGGTTAGAAGAATGGGCTATTCTGGAAAAATGACTCTGAGTAGCAGAGATGTAGGGTGTGTGGAGGTGACAAGATGAGGGAGAGGAGAGGCTTGGGGAGCATTCGTCACAGTGTCTTCACCTCCATCCCTATGGCTCCCTGGAGCATCTCTTAGCATCAGTTTATTATGTTAATGAATGCTTATGCCATAAGAGTTAAATTAAGTTCCTCAGACTCAGTATACTAAGAGAAAGAAGTGTGCCATACATTTTAGAATGGTTCTTACAAATACTTACAAATGGTTCTTACTAATTTTTTAATGTTTAATTAGGCCCCTAAATCAGCTTGTGTCAGATAACTGGGGCTGGGGGCGGGTGGGGAGAGGAGAATGAATGAGAATATGAATAAAACATTCAAATTCAACTAGATGGATTAAAGATCTGTGGCCTATAGGTGAGTTGGTAAAAAAATGTTTCTGTAAATACTGGTTTCCTATATTCTCTTTTTGATCTTGAGCACAAGATTTATGAAAACTAATTTGGTTACAGTAAGGACAGTTAGAATCTCTTTTAGTATAAGCAGTTAAAAAGTTGTGGTTAAAGAAGACCTCATCTAGTGTAGTGATTGAGCTTCACGAGTTAATTAAATTGGATCTTTGTAAGCAGTGGAACCAAAATGCATGAGCCTTTTTTGATATTTTCATTAATAACTGAGTTGGTCTCTTAGTAGACAGGCACATATAACCTGTCAGTTAAGGTGCATTTTTCTATTACAAGGTCACAAGTTTATCCCTCTTGAGTTTTTCTTCTCTCCTCGTCTTACATGAGCATTAATATATATTTAATAGAAGTAGTCAAAATTTTGAATATCTTCTTATTTGGAAATCCACAATAGAAGGACTCCTTCTTTGCTCTGATCTCATAACTGGTACTAAACACTGGTCCACAAATTTATGGAAACAAATATAGTAAAGTTCCCCTTGGTATGCAAATCAGTTCGTAATATGTCATAGTTATTGCTGGATTCCTATAACCTATAAATGGTTCCCAAGAAATTAAATTTTCATATATACCTATGTAACCCAAAGTAATCACCAGCACTCATTTACAAAGGTGAGTACCCAGGGCTTTTATCTTTTCCTTTGTAAGGTCACCTAGTATAGCATGCATGGTAATCTTAATCCTTAAATAGTCCTCTAATTCTTTAAGAGTAAACAGCTAGAAAGGGGCACATTGCGTTGCCATGGTTGCAGAGAATTGTTGATCACAACAACACTTTTAAACCTGAAATGGCATGGTGATTTTCACAATGGCCTGCAATTGCAAGTTCATATAAAGCTTTCCGAAATAAGTCTTTCTCAGATAAAAATTTTCCACACTGGAGTTCTACAAAGGGTGATGATTTTGCAGGCTAAAGAAAATGTGTTAATTACTCGGAAGCGGATTCTAATTGGAAGATCTAGGACTTCTATCGTGACCCCACCTGGGATGGTGCCCCTGTTGCAGAAAGCAATTTCACAGCATCTCTGAACTTCAGTGTTCCCATCTGTTAAATGGAGATGATTATGAACACCTCATGTTTGAAGATAAACAAATGGGAAAGTTAAAAGAAAAATGTTGTGGGATCTTTGAAGGAGAAAAGAAGAGCCTTATATTAATTTGGAGACTCTTTGTGTAAAATTTACTGACAAATTTTAACTAGACACTTCATTCAGAAATTTATTTTTAACCTTTTAAGACCCAGTTATAAGTCTCTGTCCAGAGCAGTTTAACTTTTTCATTTGTGTTATACAGCCAGGCATAAGCAGACTGCTCATGAGTTTTTGATGCTCCTCCAGTATCACTGGTTCATTTAATTCAGCAAGCATTTATCTTACTCTACGCTGGGCTCAAAGGATATAAAAGTAAAGGAGACGTCACTGTTGCGTTGATGCTGCTCCTGTAGTCTAGAAATGGAGAAGCAGGTAGACTTATAAGCCACATGGTAAGCAGTGAATGGAGGCTTTTACAAATTGTTCTGGGGGTAGACAGGTGGAACCCACAGGTTAGCAAGGGACTGATGTTTCACCTTTACCTAAAACTATAACACCTCTCTTACTGTATGACTTTTCATCATCGAAACACACTATACCAATAGTAACCTATTTAAGAGTAAAATTAGAGACACACATCACAGCAGTTGAACTAGATCAGTTTTTAAAGTGTAGACAGAGCAGTAGGGAGAAGAAGTAATGTTTTTTGAACACCTGCATGCTAAATACTTTCCTATTCATTTTCATATTTTACTCCTGACAAAAGCCCTGTGAAGTAAGAAGTATTCCATTTTTCAGGTAAGGAAACCCAGGCTCAAAGCAGTAAAATAAGTTGCCCAGGATTGACATGGTAATAGCCAGCATGGGATGGCCTCGATTGGTTTTTGTTTTAATAAATCAAGCACTTATATAACCTTTACTAAATACGAGACACTATCATAAATGTTTAATAAATCTGTACTTATTGGGAGTCAGACTCAAGTATGTCTTGCTCTAATTTCAGGGTCTTCCTAATTTCCGTGTGTACGTGCGAGCGCGCGTGCATGTGTGTGTAAAGTTATAGCAGGCAGTGATGAATGCTTAACATACTGATGATTACAGAAGAGCTGAATCAAGTCAATCTTGGTTTTGTTCTCCAAAACACGTGCCTTTCCCTCAGTTGCTGATTGGGTACAGCAGTTCAAATGCATGAGTTCGTACATCTGCTGACCTCTTACACCATCCCACACTCTGGGGCCACGGAGGTGAGGACGATGTTCCTGCTGTGAGATGCTTAGAGTCCAGTAGGAGAAACAGAAAAGGACATAAACAGTTTGCACGGAAACAGAATAAACATTATAGGCCTGTGTAAGCAAGTGTTATCTAATCTAGACTTCCCAGGCTATTCAGTTAATTTCAGTTGTTTTGATCATTGTACCAATTTATATTATTTGCATTTTTATCTTATAACTTTGTTAACATATATATCATTTTCATTGCATGTTAAACATTTTCCATGTATTTATTTATTTGAAAGAGAGAGTTCTATGTTTACAGACTCTTTCTGTGAGTTCAAAGCACTTCCATGCATATCAAATTACTGATCATCACAGCAGAGTAACAAGGAGTGATTAAATTCATATCTTCTTTTAAAATTAGAAGCCACCAATAAAGATTAGAGAGGAATCAAAGGTTTTCTTAATTGTGATGGTTATTTTAACATTTATTGCAAAAGCTTAAAAATTAGTTTCACCCTAGCTGTGTTATTCCACACCGTCTTTTCAAATCAAATGACTAAAAAGAGAGACTAACTTCCCTATTAACATTTGAAAAATTTTATTTATGTCAAGGTAAACATAAATATACTTTCCTCCATGTCTACTGTTCTTTGTTTTTGTTTTACCATGCTCATCATCATCTTCAGAATGACCTTTTACTGTTGGCCAAACAGACAAATTGAGGTTAGGTGTCATGTGTCCCAAGGTCACGTGTCACTCAATTAACAGATCCTTTGTCATTTTGCTCTATACCAGATTAATAAGTCTTCTGTTTCTGTTTTCCAAGAGCCTTAGTGTATATTGCCTCTGAATCACATTATTTTTCTCTTGCAGTATGCTTAGTTAACATCTGAAAAGTTGATGTATTTTTTTTAAGACTATGATGTTCCCACTCATCAGTTGCCGGCTTGTTTTTTTTTTTTTCTTTGTATTTTATAGTTATTAACTTACTACCCTTTGAGTTTTTACTTAAAAAATGAGAACAGTTTGTCCTTAAATTTAAATCTCAAAATCCCTTACCTTGTGTAGACTCATTTCAATAGTAATTTGAGATGAACATCTCCACAGACTGGTCTAATGAAATAAATGTATTATTATTATTCTTTTTAGCTTTTCCTGTGGGGAGTAAGCTATTTTCTGAGCTCTCTCAGTGATGTGTCTTATTCTGCTACACAAATTCTCCTCTACCTGATATGTAATCTTTTACCTCTTTGCTACTGAGATTTTTATAGAATGTACTTTTATGGTGTTCTAAGTGCTTCGAATCACAATTGTTGATCTACTTGTATTACTAAACTCTCAGAGGCACATCAGCTACAGTTGTGCTTGGCATTCTTCATTTATTGATGGCAGGTAAAAGGTCAGGTTCAGCATTAAAAATTCTGCACATGGAACAGGAAAACTCTGTGCTGTCTGGCAGATTTTGAATCACAGGCTACTTCTGGCCCTTTCTCCCTCTCAGACCTCATCTGCCTCCCTTGCCCCCTTTCCCACCGTGTTCCAGCCACACTGGTGGTCTTCCCTGTTTCTTCTACACAGCAGCCTCAGTCCTGCATGAGGGCCATTGTCTAGGATGTACCCTCTGCCTTCTCCTCCCTGTCAGTCACATCTCAGCTTAAGTGTTACCTCCTTAATAATACTATTCTTGCAAATCATCAAGAAAGGGACAGCCACACACTTTGAAAAACACGCCCCAGGGAAGGAAGGATGAATTTAAGAGGAGGAAATTCAGAAGTTTTAGAGTTGTGTGAAAAGATTTTCTAAATTCTGAGATGTCAGAGCATGTAAATTTAAAGAACAGTCAGATGAGAACTGCTGGTGGGAGCACAGAGTGGTGTGCGTTCTGTAAAGAAGTCAGGCATTGGTCAAATTATTCTTCTTGTAGATTCAGAGAGCAACTTTCTGCTTCTACTCAGGAACTGAAAAAGATCATATAGTTCAGTAAGCATTCATGTTTGAGGATGTTCCTTTCAGTATTGTTTAGACGTCTGGAATGTTGGAAGCAACCTTGGACCCATTACTGGGTTAGAGGATAAGTAGACATGTGGTTGATGCCCATCACAGAGTATGTACAGAGGTTAGAAGGCACAGGTAAAAGGTGCAGTAGAGATGGGTGTTAAAATAGTGCCTGGTGAAAAAAAAATTAAGAGAGTTAGATATATAGCACAGTATCATTTATGAAAAACTAAAGTACATAAACCAAATCTCTGAGCATGTTCTGGACTTTGATCTTGGTGATAGTTGCACAGGTATATACAAATGTAAAAACTCACCCTGTTGTGCACTTAAAATGGTACACTCTGTGGATGAATGCTAAATCTCACTTCAAAAATTAGGGAATTAAACTCTGTTGCTGAGCACCCTGTCCAAAGGAGTTCTCTCTCTCGCACCTTCTGACACTTTGCTCATAGCAGCTCTCATCAAATGATATGATTCGATATAAATTTTTGTGTTTGTTAATTAATAGAGTATCTTCCACTACTAAAATATAGGCTCCCTGAGAACAGAGAATTCCTCTAACTTGTTAGTTACGGTACACTCACACATATACTGGCACTGGATTCTCTCTGTCTTGATTGGCTATGCAATATCCTCTCTACCTGATACCTAGTCTTTTGGGTTTTTTTGTTGAGGTTTATGTAGAATGCACTTTATGATATTCTAAGGGTTTAATGACTCCTGAATAAACGTTTCTTGGGTGAATGAAGGAAAGAAGGAAGGAGAGAGGGAGCGTGGGAGGGATGGAGGGTAGGAGGGAAGCAGAAAGGGGAAAAAAGGAGGAAAATAAATAAGGAAGGAAGGAAAGAAAGGATGAGGAGGGAGGAGGTGTCAGTAGAACAAGGAGAGCCATGGGCCTTCTCCCCTTGCCTTGTCACCTCTAATTCTCTCCACTGGTAACCCTCCTTGGCCCAAGCACGGCCCTTTCCATTAGAGTAATGCTTTTGAATTAATCCCCCTGAATTAAACACTCTGCATTCCTAGACCCTGGTTTAGACTCTGTCCTTTTTTTCTGCCCTCTTTCCTTCCTCACTTCCCCCCCCCCTTCCTCTTCGTCCCTTTTTCCATTCCTTCTCATCCCCTCTTTGCCATTCCACAGCTGATCTCTACTTACATGAATAAAGTCACATAAAAATTCTCATCGAAATTAGAGGGCACTGTCTTTCTCACAAATCTAGTAGGAGAGTGCAAAATAATAATACAAGGAATAAACTATACTAGTAGCTAACGTTTATTGGGCATTTAATTTGAGCCACTGAGGTATATTAAGTTATTTAATCTTCACAACAGCCTCATAAAGGTCAGGGTATTATTTTCTCCATTTCACAGATAAGAACATGGAAGCTCAGAGATAGTAAATAAGGTGACCTTGCTCAAGGTCATGTAGTTGATGGGCAGCAGAGTCAGAGTTGATCCTCTTGAGCACTACTTAACACTGCCTCCCAACCCAGGAAACAGATATTTACTGTTTACAGAACATCCACATTCTTAGCAATTTTATGTCTATGATAATGATATGCCTTCATATGTTCTTTAATCTGAACCCATATCATTTTAAGGAGGAAACGTAGTTAGGCAAGGATAGATTATTCATGTAGAGGCTGTTTGCATTAAACAGGGCTGCTAACTTCAGCGTGAATCCCAAGATGATCATAATGTTTTATTGGGCTGCCAAACCCAAAGTTATTAAAACACCTTCATTCATATCACAGGCTGTTACGTGTTTAATTCCTCTGGTTAAGACCCATCTCCCGTAATTCATGACCACGAATGGGCTCTTATTATACTTTGATAAATAGAATCGTGGCAGAGAAACTAATAAATGTGAAAGGGAATACTTTCAGAGCGTACGATGCCTTAATAATCCTACCTTTTGACTTAAATTAACGTTTGTAACATAACTCTGATGGCTCAGTTATGTTTACCCGTTTGTCTGAACACTGCTAAACCTGACTTTTATTGTTTTCCCATTGCCACCTTTATAATGGTGTAATCTGTGTTGGGAAAGCGTCTGTAAGTGTTAAGTAGGGATCTGAAGAACAGGTGAGTGGGTGGATACTGTGCACTAGGGGAAGAGTCAGGCTGGCCCAGGTTGCCTGGCCCGCTGAGGTTGGTCTGTTCATGACAGTGATGACAATGACCTTGTGCAATTCGCGGAGGAAGGGCTCCTTTCCTTCTGTGACTTCTGCTTTGTTTCTGGTGCCTAATTTTTAGACTGGGCTGTGGAGCTCCCAAATGGGTTGAATATATTTCTTGAATTTTTTTTTTTTTTCACAATGCAGCTCAAAGCATTCTTGGGGCCTCATGGAAGAAAGAACATTGACGTAGAAAACTGTGGAATCAGAACCAATTATTCTGTCATGAAATAGCCTTTTCTCCGAAAAAAGCAGACTCTCAGGAGAGAGAGAAAGTATAAAATGGCGCACTGTTAGGGCTGTTTAACATTTTTCTTCTATTTAGTCAAACCCTTTAACAAAAGCTGGCATTCTGGGCCTCTGTCCCACCCAGGTCAAGTACTGAGGGATCTGGGAATCCAGCTCTGTTACAGCTCTACGTCAACGGTCAGAGTGATGCTCCTTAATGAGATCAACTTGGCTAATAAATGACAATTTCGTTCCTAGTGCTTCACAAAGTACTTTTTGAAGATCATTGCATATAATTCCTGGTACCATTTAGCTATAGTGAGAGGGGAGACATGTGAATAGGGGATCAGTTTAAAAGAAGAGATCTGAAGAAAGGTAGGGGTGTATGTTGACTCCTACAAGTTATTATCATGCTTGTTCCCCGGAATCTTAATTACTTCTTCCAGGAGTGCCTTATTTATTTCAGAGAGAATAATAAGGCTTCCTTCCAAGTCATTAGGCTCGGAATCTAAATTTTAGGGCTTCAATTTCTCTCTTTCATCTTTGGCATTTAGAACAGAGCTTGGATTAAAGAGGAAAAAGCGATAATGGTGGCAAGTCTGAGTTAGTGGGTGCTAAACTGCTTAGATTTTAAGAGCAGGGACTTGGGGACCAGGCTCCGTTCAACTTTGCTTTCCTCCCTTACTATGTATGAGATCTCACTTAACCTTTATGGGCCTCAATACTCTCATCAGTAAAATGGGATTAAAATTACCGAGAGATACTCTTCTCGTGTACGTACTACTTCTCAGAGCATAGCATAAAGCACAAAAATAAAGTCATGGCCCTCATGTGAGTTATTTTTTTTTTTACCATGTTTGTAAGAAGTGGTTTTTAGATAGACTATAAGAGTCAGAAATACTCGTCCCATGAGAACGGGGGATACCTGTTTCCTCTCATGTAACTAGTAAACTCTTCCTTTATTGAGCACCGTATTAACTTCGCAAATTAATCCAGCCTGTTAATTCAGTGACAATATCAGCGTAATTTAATTTAATTTAGTCTTTCTGCAAATGTTAAAGCTAATGTAATTCCATAAGTTTATCTGTACGTTATCTACTTTAACATACAATAGTTGAGAGATAAGGGTCAATAGTTTTAATAGTTAAAATTACATTTTAGATGCCTTAATTTCTTCTGCCAATAACTTGCGTACAAAGTCAGTTGAAGCTTCACAGTAACAGACTGAATCCAAACTGAAAAATTAATCAGTTGTTTGGAATAACTGCCAAGAGTATGTATATTGATCTCTAATATAGAAAACAGAGGGCATTAGCTTCAATAATCAAATTAAAACTCGGTAACTAACCTAAGAGATGAAAAAAGGAGCGTCTGATGGACTAGCCATCCTTTTCTCTGAAGTAAGTGTAAGTAAAGGATAAATCCTTATAAAATCTGATTTCCCTGATTTTATCCAGGACTTTCTGCCACGTGGCCTACAAGAGTGCTTTCTTTGTTGAGATTATAAAGGCCAGTCAGTTTTCTCTTGCCTGTGTGCCTGTAGGCAATTTTGTGAGATGTCCTGTGAAGGAAAATGGGTAACCTATATTGTGTATCCAAAGACTATTTTAGCTGCCCCTTAGAGTATAACTTTTCAGGAAACACTTGTTAAATATAAAAATTAGGATTTATTTTAAAACTTTTTTGTGGGGTAGGAAAGTTTTTAATAAAGATAAATATATTACTGGGTTGTAAAAGCTATTTTCTGTGTATGTTTCTTTCTTTTCCTTTTTAAAACAATTATGAAACATCTCTGAGTATTCATATGCTATACTTTCTCTGACACTGATTTTTTGAGCCATATTTAAAATACTTGAAATGCTAAAATCCGTGATTTGACAGCCACTCAGTTTGAATGTATCTGATCATAAAAATTATATAATTAATATTTCCAAGATGTTTAATATACTCAGTAAACTTCTAATGTGTTATGTTCTCATAAACATTTGCAATGTAGGCTTTTATTTAAATTCATGTTCCTTTTAAAATTTGTCCATATTTATTTGTTTTTTACTATCTGTTAGGTGCCTACCTTTTGAGGAACACTAGGCTTATTTTAATTCAGCGATATGATTTTTATCAGAAACCATCCTGGCACTGGGATGGGCTATTCAGAGAGCCTAGAATAAACCATCCTGACTCACCCGTCAGCCAGGAGAGCTAATTTGGCCTGATCATCTGCCTTTAAACATTCTCCCTTTAACCCCAGGATGACAATTCATCAGCTAAAGAAAAGTAGAGAACATTCTTAATTACTGGGGTCCCATTTTATGTGTATGATATTAGAATATTAACTATAAATTGTTTCTTTTCCTACCTGTGTCATTATGTCATCATCAAGGTTCACAAGTTGAGTGGGATGGGGACCTGTTCTCATTTTACTTTTATTTATTTATTTATTTAATTTCTTTTTGGCTGCCTTGGGTCTTTGTTGCTGCGCGCAGGTTTTCTCTAGTTGCGGCGAGCGGGGGCTTCTCTTTGTTGCGACGCACGGGCTTCTCATTGCGGTGGCTTCTCTTGTTGCGGAGCACGGGCTCTAGGCATGCGGGCTTCAGTAGTTGTGGCACGCGGGCTCAGTAGTTGTGGCGCACGGGCTTAGTTGCTCCGTGGCATGTGGGATCTTCCCGGACCAGGGCTCGAACCTGTGTCCCCTGCATTGGCAGGCGGATTCTTAACCACTGTGCCACCAGGGAAGTCCCTTTAACCACTGATTTATTATTATTATTTTTTTGGCCGCACCGTGCAGCTTGTGGGATCCCCCACCAGGGGTCAAACCCAGGCCCTCGCGGTGAGAGCGCTGAGTCCTAACCACTGGAGCGCTAGGGAATTCCCTCTGTTCTCATTTTCATTTAATATCTGTATACATCTCAAAACAATGGCACACCGATGAGCATTTAATTAACAGCCCTTGCAATTTTAAAGGCAAAACCTTCTCTCAATATCCTCATAGAGATGTCAGGAGGTACTTCTTTGACTTAAGATTATAGACAGTCAGTTGATATTTAGAAATGATTATTCCCATATGGAAATATTCCAAGAGCAAGTTAGAAATAGAACTCCAATTCATTGCTAGCTTTCAGCACTCTGCAGAGCAGCGTACCCACTCCCCAGCTCACTTGACACCACCTGTACTGTGAAGCCTCGCTTTTGTGGCACACTTAGCTCATCTGATTAATTGAGCAGAAAGGGTGCTGCATTTTGTCATGCTTGCATTTTGAATATTTCTCCGCATCAGCATTTGCTCCTATTACCTTTCTTTTCAAGTGAGATTTTCAGCACACTTACCTTGGCTTATATTTTCTCTTCAGAGTAAACTTTAATCTTGGTTGTGCTATATAATGATTTTAATCTGCTCTGTCCAGTTCTGTCCATTCTTTTGTTTGAGGAAACTTTATTCTTGCCAAGTTCCCGTTCTGTTTTTCATACGTGTTAGTAATTATATATCCAGCAGTGCATATCTCAGTGTCTCCTAAAAGTACATCAAAACACTGTCAACAAGCAACTCGCACCGCTCAACCTAGCTGGTAATAGGAGTCAAACATCTTCGTGCACGGCCTCATTTTAGAGCTTCTCACTGTCCATAAAGCATAGACACTTGTTTGAGCCCTGTTTGCCTTGCCCTCTGCTACCAGCATCTTAAGCACTTCCAGTTGGTTTGATCTGCTCCCTAGATCTGCCAGTGAAAATGACATCTTTCCTGCTTGCATCTGGATGGGCTGCAGTGTCTGTGTTATGCGGTCCTGCCTCTCTGCTTCCTCCACAAAATCTGCGTTTTGCGTGTTTAACTTCTTTGTAGGATCCCCACAGAGGACAGTCAAACAAGAGCAAAACAATAGCCACAAACATTTATTGAACCCTCACTAATTGTCATGCATGCCTGTAAATACTTTGTATGTATCTCTTAACTAATCCACAACAAAAACTATGGGGTAGGTACTACTATGATCTTTATATTACAAACAAGGAAACTGAGGCGTAGAGAAGAAAAGAGCCTTGCCCCTTGGTTACGTAGCTTTAGGTACCAGAACCAGGGATGGATCTCAGTCATGGTTTATTGCTGTTGTTTGTTTTTTCCAATAACTTTTGTTTTTAACCTCTACCCTAGACTGTCTTTTCTTAAGAAATAAAACTTGTAAAGGAGAATATTTAAGGGATAAAAGGAATCTGAAATACCAATAGTCTTCAACCCTTTTGAATTTATGGATTCCTCTTAACTGTCAAAATTCTACTATTGTCACATCATTTAGACACTACACAGAGAAGACAGCCCTGTGTAGTGGGTTAGCTTTTGTTGCACATTGCCTGGATTCAAATCCTTCTAACGTTACTTATTACCTGGGACTTCCTTAATTGTCTTAGTTGCCTCGTCTGTGTAAAATGTATGTTAATAGTACTTGCCTCATAGACTTTTGTGAAGATTAAATAAGGTAATATGTTTAAGTTGGCTAAGAGCAGTATCTGGCTCGCAGTAAGTACTCAGCTATTTCTATTGCTTTTTGTGTTTTTGAGAAAGTACATGATACCCAAAAGTCACGATGACTTCAGTAACACTTTTTAATTGAATATATGTTTTTGTTAATCACAGTATGGCTCTCACATTTTAAACAGCAGGATCTGTTTATATATTTTGTAGTGTAAAATTTGTTTGGTCTCTCCCATCAAGTAGATGCATGTGGATTCTCTAATCTTACGGCAATTTCACAATTCCCAAAGAACCCATATCCTATAGGTTAGCAACCAGGGCAATCTCATACAACCCACAGGTTGGCATCCAGGGCAATCTTATGTGACCCTGTCATTTTTCATATAAGAGAAGAAACTGAGACCAGAGATTTTAAGTGAATTTACCAAAGGCACATACCTAGGATGAGAGAAAGTCAAGTTTAAACTTCAAATCCTAGGACTCAATGCAGAAGTACTTCTTTCTTTCAAAGATGCCCCCATGGGCTTCCCTGGTGGTGCAGTGGTTAAGAGTGGTTAAGAGTCCGCCTGCCGATGCAGGGGACACGGGTTCGTGCCCCGGTCCGGGAAGATCCCACATGCCGCGGAGCGGTTGGGCCCGTGAGCCATGGCCGCTGAGCCTGCGCGTCCGGAGCCTGTGCTCCGCAATGGGAGAGGCCACAAGAGTGAGAGGCCCGCGTACTGCAAAAAAAAAAAAAGCAATATTGTTAGGGAGAATAAAAAGAAGATGTAATATTGAATTAGAAGTTAAAGGAATGAAGTTCAGTATCCCTCTCATTGAAAGAGGATCAATGAACATTTATGTCAAGCACATTAAAATTTCTAGATAAGTTTATTCTTGACTTTGATCAAGGCCAGATCTAATGCTTTTGTACTGAGGATCTACATATTTGCTTCTTGGAAAGAAAAGCTTTTCATCATGTTGGCTGAAGAATACTCACATGATTGCTGCCGTTCCTTTTCAAGAGGAAACCTGTCTCCTTGATTAGAAGCGCTTTATAGAGAAATGTCTGAAAGAGTGAGCAGATGGTGGTTTTGTATTTCTTCGTGTTGTTTCCGGTAAATATATCTAGAGCCAAAAAGAAAGAGCCAGTGCTCTTTAACACTTCTGTTATCATTGTTTCTTGTTTGAAAAAAGCAAAAGGAAAGAAATTAATTAAAGTTAGTAACCATAAAATTTACTGCATTTTAGGGACAATTGTCAGTAGAACTGCCTAGAGGCAGACCTCAGAGATACTGCGGGTTTGGTCCAGATCACCACAATAAGCAAATAGTGCAATAAAGTGAATCACACGAGTTTTTTGGTTTCCCAGTACATACAAAAGATACGTTTGTACTAAGCTATAGTTTATTAAGTGTGCAATAGCTTTATTTCTACTAACTTTGTTTTTTTTGGCCACACCACGCGACATGCGGGATCTTAGTTCCCCGATCAGGGGTCGGACCCACGCCCCCTGCAGTGGAAGTGTGGAGTCTTAACCACTGGACCTCTAGGGGAGTCCTAGCTTTATTTCTAAAAAAAAAAGTTTTAACCTTAATTTAAAAACATTTTATTGCTAAGAAATGCCAGCCATCCTCTGAGTCTTCAGCGAGTCATCATCTCTTTGCTGGTGGAGGGTCTTGCCTCGATGCTGATGGCTGCTCACCGATCAGGGTGGTGGTTGGTGAAGGTTGGGTTGGCTGTGGCAGTTTCTTCTTAATGAAGTTTGCCTCATCAATTGGCTCTTCTTTTCAAGGATGATTTCTTTGTAGCATGCAGTACTGTTTGATAGCATTTTACCCACAGTAGAACTTCTTATCAAAATTGGAGTCAGGCTTCTCAAAGCCTGCATCAGCCAACTTATGTAATATTCTGAATCCTTTGTTGTTGTTTCAACAGTCTTTACAGTATCTTCACCAGGAGTAGATTTCTTCTCAAGAAGCGACTTTCTTTGCTTATCCATAAGAAGCAACGCTTCATCTGTTAAAGTTTTATCATGAGATTGCAGCAGTTCAGTCACATCTTCAGGCTCGGCTTCTAATTCTAGTTCTCGCACTGTTTCCACCACAGCTGCAGTTACTTCCCTCACTGAACTCTTGAATCCCTCCAAGTCACTCATGAGGGTAGGAATCCACTTCTTCCAAACTCCCGTTTATGTTGATATGTTGACCTCTTCTCATGAGTCATGAATCTTAATGGCATCTAAAATGGTAAATTCTTTCCAGAAGGTTTTCAATTGACTTTGCCCAGATCCATCAGAGGAATCACTATTATGGTATCTGTGGCCTTACAAAATGTATTTCTGAAATAATAATACTTGAAAGTTGAAATTACTCCTCGATCCGTGGGCTGCAGAATGGACATTGGGTTAGCAGGCATGAAAACAACATGAATCTCATTGTACATCTCCATCAGAGCTCTTGGGTGCATTGTCAAGGAGCAGTCATATGTTGAAAGGAGTCTTTGTTTCTGAGCAGTAAGTCTTAACAGTGGGCTTAAGGTATTCAGTCAACCCTGTTATAAACAGATGTGCCGTCATCTAGGCTTTGTTGTTCCCTTTACAGAGCACAGGCAGAGTCGACTGAGCGTAATTCTTAAGCCCTAGGATCTTCAGAATGGTAAATGATCATTGGCTTCAACCTAAAGTCACCAGCTGCATTAGCCCCTAACCAGAGAGTCAGCCTGTCCCTTGAAGATTTGAAGCCAGGCATTGACTTCTCTTCTCTGACTATAAAAGTCCTAGGTGGCATCTTCTTCTAACATAAGGCTGTTTCATCTACATTGAAAATCTGTTGTTCAGTGTAGCCACTTTAAGTTATTATCTTAGCTAAATCCCCTGGATAACTTGCTGCAGCTTCTGCATCAGCCCTTGCTGCTTCCCCTTGCACTTTTACGTTTCGGAGACGACTTCTTTCCTTAAACCTCCTGAAATAAGCTCTTTTAGCTTCAAACTTGTCTTTTGCAGCTTCCTCACCTCACTCAGCCTTCATAGCATATAAGAGAAATTAGAGTCTTGCTCTGGGTTAGGCTTTGGCGTAAGGGAATATTGTGGCTGGTTTGATCTTATATCCAGACCGCAAAAACGTTCTCCATATCAGCAGTAAGGCTGTTTGCGTTTTTATCATCCGTGTATTCAAGGGACTGGCACTGATAATTTCCTTCAAGAACCATTTCTTTGCCTTCACAACTTCCTAACTGGTGCAAGAAGTTGTGCCTGTCTCAGCTTGCCACGTGCCTTCCTCTAAGCTTAATCATTTCTACCTTTTGATTTAGAGTGAAAGACGTGTGACTCTTCCTTTCCCTTGAATATCTAAGAGTCCGTTGTAGGGTTATTAGCCTACTTTCAATACTGTTGTGTCTCAGGAAAGAAGGAGGCCTGAGAAGAGGGAGAGAGACGGGCAAATGGCGGGGTGGGTGGGTGGTGGTGCAGTCGGAACACAGATTGGTAGGGGCAATATCTCTCCTCTACTCTTCTTAAGTTCTTGTGGCTGCACTAATCATAAAATTGACACAAGATAGAATAACAAGAGGGAAAGAAACACATTTTGATTCATGTGCACAAAGGCCTCATAGAAATGGGGCCTAAGAAGTAGCCACAACAAGCAGCTGTTATAAGTGTTGGAAAGAGAAACAGTAAATCTGAGAAGAAATGACAGGGCAAAGAAACTTCAGCTTTGGGTTCTCCATTAGTGAAGAACTTAAAGGGTGGGCTTGGGGTAGTAAAATAACGAAGGAACAAGGCTTGTTTATACAGGCCTCTTGGCCCAGGATTCCTGTCTCTGGTGATAAGGGGGTCCTTCTACCTCCAGATACGGGGAATGTACCTTTCACCTGAGAAATGTATTTTCTGCTTTCAGGGAGATAGAAGAGAGGCTCAGAGTGTACCTCTTGCATTGGCCATTTAATTTAATTCAAAATAATCAGTATGCCATCGAGGCATATTTTGGGGTGGCCTGCCCTGGGCCCCAGTAGCTTGCTGTCTTATGTGGATGCCCTAAACGCTTAGAGTAGTAACATAAAAGATCAGTGATCACAGTTCCCCATAATAAATACAATAATAATGAAAAGTTTGAAATATTGCAAGAATTACCAAAATGTGACCCAGAGACAGGAAGTGAGGAAATGCTATTAGAAGAATGGCCCCAACAGACACAGGTAACACAGGGTTGCCACAAGCTTTCAATGTGGAAAAAATAGGATATCTGCGAAGCAAAATAAAGTGAAACTCAATAAAGCGATGTATGCCTTTATACACGTGTTATTTAGCATAGCAGGCAGGGAAACGTGAAGTGGTCTAAAAGGTATTTGTCTGACTCTGTCATCTATCACTTTTCTGAAAGCCTGCAAACTACTGTCTGTATTTGACTTGAACCTGAGGTGGCTGTGAAATCTCCAGAGCATATCCTTTAGCGCCTAAAGAAACTGGCACGGATAGAGCCCTGCAGGTTTGAAGGAAGGGAATTACTTCTGGTGATGGATTTCTCTGGGCCTTGTTTTTTGTCACCATGTTTATTTCAGTTATTCAGGCATAATTGCACATCCGTCCATAATCAAATATTTATGTGATGTGGACTCATTTGATTTTGGTTTGATTTGTTTTTTTAATCAGGTGACTTAGGACTATTTTAGTGGTATAATTTATAATGGAACCACCACTTTCTAAAGTGTGTTATTCAAAAGAGCTAGATCGGGAAGATCCATTTTAAAATATATTTTTAGATGGTATTTAACCCTATTTTGATGAACAGTTTGATATGTTACTAATAGGTAAGTAGTAGTACCACTTTGTGTGTGTGTGTATGACAGAGTGTGGGTTTGAGTGTGCGTTTGTGTGTGTCTCTGGAGGCTGGACAGGGAGGGAAGGAGAAACATTAATTTCTCCAGCTTCCTGAGAACTCATTTGTTGTCCCCACTTGGAAGACCCCTGTGACTTGGCAGAATGACTTTATCTTCTGCTAATAACTTCATTTCTATTTACCAGTGAAAATGAACATTTATTCTGCTTTAGAAAATCACCCACAAGGCAAGAAGGGAAATAGCAAGTCCCCATGACATTCCTTAAGGAAATCATTTTAATTTTCATAAAAGAAAATGAGACCTTATGAGGAATGGACAGAGTTATTGTGATGCTGCTTCTTTATTCGCTAGCCCTTAATTATTTCATTTATTCTGTTGCACATTTTCCCCCTCCGTAGACTTCTTTTGTATTATTTGCAACCCAGTGAAATCCCTCTCTGGAATTAGCTTCTGAGAGTTGATGTGCGAGTTATAACCCAGAAGCACCACCTTTGGATTCATTAAAGGGTGGGCTTCTCACAGTTAACTTGTAGTGAAGAAAATTTCCATTTTGCAAGGGCAGTGTAAATTTTGCATATCATTTTAATAAGCAAGGCAGGTCAATCAAATTATAATTGGCTCCAATTAGCACTCGCATGAGCAGTAGGACTCTTTCACTTCTCCTGGACTGCACTTAAAAAGAAAATGTTATTTACTGTCACTGAAGTCATAAAAAAAAATGTCTATTATTCAGTATAAGTGATGAAGCAAGTGCAAAGCTGGCCAGAAGGATTTGGCATCTATTTAAGATGCGTGCACCCAAGTGCACATTGTATCGAGCGTAGCAGCGTGCAAAAATGTGTTTATTACAAAGCATTTTCTTCTAGCTGCACAAACAGGTGGTGGCAGCGAAGCTTCTAGTGTTGGCAACATTTGGGTTTAGAGCTGATCTTAAAATCGCTTTCTAACATTTTCAGGGTCTCTGTACTCCTCTGGAAAGGTACATTTTAATAATAAAAATGAGGAAGCCCAGAAGAAATGCATTATATTCCCAAAGTCTCTTCTACCTTAAGTTCTGAATCTGCCATTTTGGGGCACTCCTCCTGAGTTGAGTGTCAGCACGATACCAGCAAGTCCTCATACGAGCTGGGGAATAAGTAACTGCAGTTTGGGTCTGTGGCATGAAGGTCTTGTCCTGTCTTTATAAAGCATCACGGTAACTCCATCCTGTCCTTGTTAGATCTCATCTTCTCTAATGAATGTCTGTCTGAACCACTTTCTGTAGCAATGCCTTGCTTCTTCAGCACCCTTGCGAAGGAAGTATGTCATTAAGTGGCTTGCCGGTGTCTTTGCTAGTCCGTCTCCGCATTAACCCCAAATCATTGCTAGGCATCAGGTATTGAGTGTCAAGCTCCCACTTGTATTTCCTCATCTTGAAATTTCCTTGCAGCAAGGAGACAATCCCACCAAAACAACTTGAACTAAGAATGAGAGAGAGGAGGGTCACTGGAAAAATAAATAAATAAATGTTCTTCATGAAAGGAAGAATGTGTATATACAAGCAAAAATACAAATAGCCTCTAGAGGGCACCACACATTTTTGCCTCAACAAATATGGAAGAAAGAGCTTCACTTTGGCACCGTATCAGTTTTAGCAGCCGAGGTACCAGGAGAGGGATGAAGGCCCTTGTTAGGAGAGGAGCTTCCCTGGCAGAAGCCTAAAAATGAGACAAGGATGTCAGTGCCTACTCCAGTCAGAATGTGATGGAAGATGTGGGTACCCACTGAAGATACTCCCCATTCCTAAAAGAAAATAGTAGAACTAAAAGTGGTGGTCACAGGGCTGCATTATTTCTTGGAAGCTTCTATTACACAGTGGAATGGTTGGTATGTAGTCCCTGATGGTAGCGACTAAAGCAAGAGAGAGGAACAAAGAAATGTGGAGTACAAGAGGCTAACGGTCTCGCATGACCTTTGTGAAATATTTTTTCACAAAGGTAGGACAACATGACAGCCCTATAAGGAAAAGAGGAGGAAAAATAAATAAGACAAGGGATCTTAAAAGATTGCCAAACTCATAATTTGGTCTGGAGATAATATTAACCTAGAACAGGAGTCAACAAACTTTTTCTTAAAAGATCAGATAAATCTTTTAAGCTTCATGGGCCATATAGTCTTTGTCGAAGCTACTCACTCTACTCTTAAAGCCTGAAAGCAGCCCTAGACAATAGCAATTGAATGTGCGTGAGTTTGTTCCAAAAGATGTAGTTTACAAAGCAGGCAGCCGTCTGGGCTTGACCTCCTAGTCATTCCTTGCTGACCCATGGTCCCCCAAGTATGAAAGGAGGAAAGAGATGTCACCTTTAGTGTTTTCCCTCCCTGATCATTGTTCTCCTAATCTTAGAACCTTAACAAGCCAGGCTTGTTAGTACTCTGAATCAGAATGGATTAGGCAGACCTTTATGGGCTAAGCAAGGAAACCTATATAAATAATATTGTCACCAAAGCAACAACTTACAAAAAAGCTTTTGAAAGACAAGACACTGAAATGACAGAAGTGGTGATAGACCCCTTCTGCTTCGAGGTACAGACTTTTCATTCCTAACCATTGATCTGTCTGTTCTTCTTTGAAACTTAAATTGTCTTCAGTTTTCTATATTTTAGATTTTTGAGTGTGTCCCAGACCTTCCATCAGTGTGGTGTCATGTGTAAGCTCTGTAGCAAAATTTCCTTCCCAACTTGTATGAATCAGTTAAAATCAAGATAAAAATCTTGATGACATCAAGCAAGCTCTCAGACCCTTTTAAATATGTTTTATTTAAACATACTTAAATATGTTTAAATATTTAAAAAGCAGGTCAGACTTCCCACTTGGCACCACAGAAGACTGCCAAAGTTACTTGCACAAATTTGCCCAACTGCAATTTTATTTGACAGAATTTCTTCTAGAAAATGCCTATACAAAGGATTAGATACCCCTCACAATAGAATTTTATAATGGAACTAGAAGTAAACCCTTAAATGTCAGTAGTATGTGTATTAATGTATCTCCAGGTAAACACTAAGGTGACATGTTTCATGTTAAATCTGACTGGCCTTACACTTAAGTGACGCAGGAAGGAATGTGATTGGAGGAGTGATGTCCTCCATCAAATATTACTTTTTAGAAAGCAGAGTTTCAGTGCTCCATTTTGTTAATTTATGGCTTTGATTGGTAAAACCTCTTCGTCCTCTAGTAAAAAATATTTCACATTCCCAATATTCATGTAGCATTGTTAATAGAATGTCCAGCAGCCCAGAAGTTTTGGGACAATGTGCTCGTGCACATTATACACAGGAGGCTGGGGAGGGTTCTGTAAGGCCTAGCTTGTTTGAGTATATAAAATTATCATTTTTATTATAGCTCTTTATTTATCATCATGCATAAAATGATGTTGAAAAGTCTCCAAAGAATGCTGATTTGATATATATGTTACTTTGCAGTATACAATTAATATTTATTGCAAATGCAGATTTTTATGATGAATAAACTCTGAGAGTATTACGGCAGGTATTTTTTTACCTTATTCAGAACACAGTAAATCACATGATTTTCTAATGTTTTCAGTCAGAGTGATGCCATATATATTTCAACAAAGACATGCAAGCAATACATGAAATAGTGCAGATCTTCTCTCTCTTCACTCTAAGACATAAAACTTATATTTCGTTCCATCTCAATGAGAAAATCTATAAAGAAACGTAGGTCAGTGCTACAGAATTCTGTGTACCTTTCATTACAGGTTTTATTTCTTTCCATAAGTCTTTTTTTTTTTTTTTTTTGCGGTACGCAGGCCTCTCACTGTTGTAGCCTCTGCCGTTGCGGAGCACAGGCTCCGGACGCGCAGGCTCAGCAGCCATGGCTCACGGGCCCAGCCGCTCCGCGGCACGATGGGATCTTCCCAGACCGGGGCACGAACCCGTGTCCCCTGCATCGGCAGGCGGACTCTCAACCACTGCGCCACCAGGGAAGCCCTCTTTCCATACGTCTTTAAGGGTCTGAATCTTTGTACAGAACGATCAGTCACTAATTGATTTGCTTTGAGGTTATCGTAGTTTGATGCCACTTTTGGAATTACCCCTCCCTAATTGTACTGATTTTATAAACGGATTATGTAAAATCTAATTCTTCCCTAGGCATTAGGAGCGGAGGCTTTCTCCACTTTTTTGTCCTTGGTTGTTTGCTTTTCTTTGAAAATTGTGTCTACAGCACTTAGTACCTGATACATAGTGAACACTTCATTGTTAGCTGGCATCGTTGTTTGTATTAGTTTCCTGTTGCCACTGCAGCAAATTAGCACGAATTTCAAGGCTCAAAATGCCACAGGTTTATTATCTTATAGTCCTGCAGGTCAGAAACCTGTGGAGGAGGAAAAATAATTTTCCCTCTACCCTTCCAAGCTCTCTCTCTCTCCATATATATATATATATATATTTATATATTTATATATTTATATTTATATATGTAGTGTGTGTGTGTGTGTATTTCATATATACATAGGCGTTACCCAGGATAACTGAAATGGCGCAAGCCACCACCTTAAATATAAAAGAAAAGAAAATGTTGGGGTGTGGGAGGAAGAGGCCTGTTATGGGAGGTGGTCAGGAAAACTACAGTAAACAAGGGTAAGGTGGTTATGCAGATTTAAGTTCTTGTCTTCTCCATTGAGAAGAGTTTAGTCATCCTTTTCTTCCTGGTACAGGGAGACAGGCATCCTTACAAACAGAGATTCCCCTTAAAAATGTAAACGTCTCTTTAAAAAGTGTAATTTCTACTCAAGCTTTCAGAGCTTTTTCTGTCGGCTCCTTCTTAAAAATCATCAACTTAAAATGATCTTTTTGCCAAAGAGACATATTTTGTGGTGGTATATTCTGCTCCCCTTCAAGTCCAACACGAGTCTCAGTGGGCTAAAATCAAGGGCTTTGTTCCCTTACTCTTGCAGCTTCTAGAGGCTGCCCGCATCCCTTGGCAATCTTGGCCCCCAGCCAGCAATCCCATCACCCTGTTCTCTGTTTTCTTAGTCAAACTTCTGACCCTCCCGTCTCTCTTTTTTCCTCATAAGGACCTTTGTGATTACATGTTTGCCCTCCCAGATCCATTTCAAGATTCTCAACTTGATCACATCTGCAGACTGCCTCTGCCATGTATATTATTTCCCTATTGCTGCTGTAATGCATTACCATGAATTTAGTAGCTTAAAACACACAAATTTATTCTTTCATAGTTCTGAAGGTCCAAAGTCCAAAACCAGTTTCACCTGACGGAAAATCAAGATGTTGGCGGGTCTGCCGTCCTTCTGGAGGCTCAAGAGGAAAATCTGTTTTCTTGCCTTTTCCAGCTTCTATAAGCCAACTACATTCCTGGACTTACGGCCCCTTCCTTCATTTTCAAACCAAGAGTTTAGCATCTTGAAATATCTTCCTCTGACTACAACTTCTGCTTCTGACATTACATGTCATTTCAATGACTTCCCTCTTATAAGGACCCTTATGGTGACATTGGGCCCACCCAAATAATCCAGAATAATCTTCCCATCTCAACATCCTTAGTTTAATCAGATCTTCAGAGTCCCTCCTGCCCCACCAGGTAACATGTTCAGACTTTAGGGATTAGGAGGTAGACTTCTTCTGGGGGCCACTGTTCTGCCTATGTTTATTAGGCCCAGGCTCTCTCTTAAAGTTGTATTTATGTCTCTACCCACGTATTGGGCATTTACTTCTAGGTTACCTGCCTGAGTCTCAAAATCTGTTTTCAGTACAACCTTTTCCATCCCCAGAGTGGTTTTTCTTCCTAATTTTCCTGTTTCTTCTGCTTATTCCAGCTCAAAACCTTAGAGGTAGTTTTTTGTGTTGTTAGTTAAAGATCTTTTTTTTTTCTCTTACTTTTCTGAGGATGCGTTTGGAAGAAACAGTGGAGGAAGACCATTGTATTATTCTAGTTACATCATATTCCAATAGATAGGCCATTGTAAGCCAGTGGTTTAAGGCTTCTGCTCAGTAACTTAGCAGAGAAAGATGAACTTTCTGTCAATGGTGGAATTTTTCCTTCTTTGCTTGTTGGGGTTGGGGGATGGGGTGGTGGTCTCAGGATAGGCTTACACTGACTCTGGGATGCTGACTTATCTGGGCTTGTCTGGAGGGCAGGTACTAAGAATCAACCAGGGATTGGTTTGTATATTTGAAGAGCTTGGGGGATGAGGTGAGGGGACTATCTGGATGCAGGTTGGGGAGAGGGACAGTTATCCGAAAGGTACTCAGTGAAAACAGACATTTCCTCCAAGGGGAGGGGCAATTTTTAATACCCAGGCGAGTGTGTTACTCAATTTCAGCAACACCATGTCAGTTCAGGTCCCCTGAGGAGACTACAAGATGGCATCAGAGAATCAGACATTAAAAAAAAGAAAGACCTGAGGAAGTGCCTGTGAAGGATAAGGGGGGAGCGAGCAGAAATGGGTAGAGGGAGACTCAGACCGAGATTCAGGTCTGATAGCTTTGAACAGAGAGGGGAGGAAAACTTGCGCAGGAAGAATGCCAGAGCACAGCACAGTTCTGAAAATATTGTGGCCCTTCTGTTGGGGAGTCCTCAAGCCGTAGTTGCCCTTATGAGGAATCCTGCAGGAATGCCAGCATTAACACCCCCCTGGAGCCCCATTAGCAGGTAGCAACCTGGGGAAGTGCAGCCACAGCACGCTTGCACGAGTGGCTGGAGGCCATCGGTTAACTGTGTGCCATGCAGTAGGTTCTTCTCAAGCGAGACCTACTTGGGACCCTTCCGTGTCTACCACAGTCCACTCTGTGACTCTTACATATGCGCTACTTCACGCTCATTTTGGGAGCAGCCTTAAAATGATTTTAATTTTGATATCCTTCCCTTACTTCTCTTAACAGTCATTACTGGGTCATATAGGCAAAGCTGCCACAATATTTCTTTAACAATATAATAATAGTACAATATTTAAGTAGTATCCATTTTAATTTGGGATTAAAAGAAATACTACAAATGCAGTCTTGTTTTATTTGGTATCGAACATTTTCAGTCAAAATTACATAGGTAGTATTTATTCCAAGTTGTTGCATGTAGCTGTTGTTCATACATTCTTCTTGCTGTATAATATTTTCTTTCATGAATTTATTAGATTTTAGGATTTCTGAATCAGTTTCTTTCCAGCAGCCACTCTCACTTTAGTATAAACTAGTTTAATAAGATTGACTTTTTCTTATACCCAGCTAAGATCTATTATGTCAGGGAGCAGTAGATGTTTTACTCACCCTGGATTAAAGGGAGAGGTACAGTCATATTCACATCATAAATAGAACACTCTGGAAGAATAAGATTGCTTTGCTTCCTTTAAAGCAAGGGGAGGTTATGGGGCCATGGGGAATGTTGGGATGGGACTGGATACTTAGAGCCAAGGGAAGAGCCTAAAGGTTTATTTGCTTTTACAGCTGTCAGTTTTAACCATCCCAGAACACATTAAGCCTACCTTACCAGCATTCTTCAACTCTGTGGTTTGTTTAGCAGTAGTGCAAGAGAAAGCACCATCAGGGTAGACAGGAAGCCAATTGTGGAGTGGATGTTTGAGATACATTTCTTTTCATACAATCCAACAAACAAATTTAGATTTCACGATCTATCACATGACTGAGTGGAATTTCATGAAACTCTCTACTGATATGATAGCATGACATAAAGATCAGTTCGAGATTACAAACCATTGTTTCTGAACATCTGCACAGTATGCCATTGACCTGCTAACCTTTGGAAATCATCAGAATTTGCTTTGAACATGGAAGAGAGGCACAATCATGTTTCATTTCCATCAGGTACTTAACTGCCCTTTACCCTGTTCCCCTTGCACATGCTCTTCCCTCCACCTGGAGCACTTTTATCCCTTCATATTCACCTGTTCTTTAAGACCTGTTCTTCAGTCCTGAGAATGTCACCGCTCCTTCCTTTTGAACCCCACAGGAACTCTCACCCAGTCCTGACACATTATCTCACTGTATTTTTGTACTGACGTACTGTCCCCCTCTACCAAGCAGAAAGACCCTTCACCATCGGAATTATGCTTTAAATACATTTTTGAACTTGTTATTCATTAAAATTGATTTTGATTACATATATTTTCTAAAGATTCTCTTGGAAAAGCATTACAGTATGAACCAGTGCCATAAGGTTAGTGGAATTGTAAAAGAAAATAGGGCCACAGAAAGAAGGAATCAAATAAACCAACCACAATAACTATACTTAAATAACAACTTGCTTCTAAAAAATATAGGCATCTAGAACAAAGCAGCATAGTATTATTTAGTCCTCATTATCTCAGAGGAGGAAAACAACAGTTCCTTTGGGGAAAGTTAGTTTTCCTTGATCCCAAAGTTCAGGAAAACTCTAATAGTGGACCTGACGTAGGAGATAGTAGCATAATTTTAACGTAATTAACTCAATAAATATTTATTGAGGACTGTTAAATGTTCTTGGATGTTTCAGTTTGCTAATTTTAGGAGGAGAAAGCAGGCAGGATAAAATCTGACATTATTTGTTTACCAAGTGGTGGGAGGACAGATAAGTAAATAGATCATTGCATAAAAAGTGGTAAGTACTTTAAGTAGTATAAGCATAGAGTTGCTCTGTACAGAAGCACTTACTCAGAGGATGAGGGTTGAGGAAGACTTCTCTGAGAAGGTGATTCATGATGTTGGAACCAAGCTTTGAAAAACATTTGGAAGTTATGACAGAATGGGGTTTGGTGTTGAAAAGGAAAGAAGCCTTGGAGAGAGAAAAAGGACACTGCAGCCTCCGAGAGCAGCATATATAAAAACCCAGATGCAAGAAAGAGTATTGGGCTTCTCAGTTGCTAAAGCCATAAGCAGGGGCCTAACCATGCAGGGTCTCATTTTCATGTTAAGCAATTTTGCATTATTCCAGAGACTACCGAGGAATTGCTGCAAGTGTTATGTCAGGAGTTGACGTGATGAGATTGGTAATTTTAAAAGATCATGGGACATGTAGTATGGAGATAAAAAATAAAAGGGAGCAAGACTGAAGCCAAAGATACTTGTTAGGAGGTATCTGGAGTGGCGATAATGATGACAGTGATAATATCGCTCCCAGAAGAATGCTAATCAGCAGTGACCTCCATAATAGTTTAGAATGAACACAGCATCATGTCTCATAACCGTTTCTCTTCATGACCTGCAATAAAAGCACTCAGCATTGCTTTGCAGTAAAGGTGATTTCAGATATTTTTAATATACTGTGGAAAATTTTCCTTCATGATGGAATTTCTTTTCTCTAAAAATTTTATTAGAACTATCATATGCTTGGATCTTCAATGAATATCCATCATTTGTCGAAGAAGATAGTCGGAGATTTGTCTCTCAAGAGACAGGCCACCTCTACATAGCCAAGGTGGAACCACTGGATGTGGGAAATTACACGTGTGTGGTGACTAGTATGGTGACAAACGCCAGAGTGCTGGGTTCTCCAACTCCTTTGGTGCTACGTTCTGATGGTAGGAAATGTTTCAAGGGGCAATTCTGAGTGGAAATGCTGTTGCGAATACAAGAAAAAACAAATTGAGAGAAGTGAAAAGTATATCCTGAAGAATTATCATTTTGGTTTTTTTCAGAAGAAAAAATATTTATGAGTACAATGGCTAAAATGATTCCGTCAACCATAGGTCCCTGTACATAATTCTTACTCAGGACTGGCTTCCTGATTTGCAGGGACCAGTGCAGAATGAAAATGAGGAGTCACTTGTTCAAAAATTATGAAGAATTTCAAGATGGTGGCAATAGGTCATTAAGCCAAACGCAAGGCCCTCTGAGCCTGGGGCTCACCTTGCGTTCCCGTGACGTCAGCAGTCCTTATTTTTGCCAGTTTGAGGTTATTAAAGCTTTGGATATTTTGTTATAGGCTAAAAAGCATCTCTAAAGAAAATTAAAAGAAAAGATGTGTACATTAGATCCCCAGAACTTATTCATCTTATTATTGAAAGTTTGTACACTTTGACCAACATCTCCCCCATTCCCCTACCCTCACCAGCGTAGTGATTATATAGTAACGTTGTGTTGTGTACTTGAAATTGGCTTAGAGAGTAGATCTTAAGTGTTCTCACTACAGAAAAAAAAGTTAATTTTAGAAATTGAAAATAGTAATTGTGAGGTGTTAAATGTGTTAACTTGCCTGGTGTAATCATTTCACAGTGTGTACATATATGAAATCATCACACTGTATGCCCTAAAAAAATCACATTGTACAACCTAAGTACATGCAGTGTTCGTCAGTCATACCTCAATAAAACTGGAGGGGAAAAAAGGAAAACAGGTGTTTCTTCAGCCCCTCAATGACTGTTTCAAGGGAGCCCATGAACTGCAGAGTAAGCAGATTTGGAAGCTTGGGTAACTGTCCCACTTATGCAAAACCGTATCTGATACAGCACAATGCCATGGCCACAAAATACTTTCCAGTCAGTTATAATTGAATTTGACCTTTCCCATTTATTAAGTTACCATTTCTTGTCTCCTGGTAGTCAATTAGTTTAAGATTGGTGTCTGTGCTACCAGGGTACCATTAAGTAAATTTCCTCCCATAATTTTTGCTCTTTAGGATATTTTAAGAACTCATAATACATTGTATATTTCGGTTTGACTAGAAATGTCCAAATTGAATACAGAATAAAAAAGCCTCTCGTTTTATATAATGTAAAAGGCCTAGTGGTTTTCTCAGAACTGCTCTTTAAGCTGTAACTTAGGAATCACGGAATCCAAAGTTCCCACATATTTATTAATGTCGCAAGTTTGGCCCAAGGTAGCACTGCTTCTAAAAGTACCTACCAGACGGCTAGTGAGTAATTCAAATCATAAGGAAGAGTTAGTTCAAAACAGAGCAAAAAAAGAGAAAAGTTTTAAGAAAAATGGGACAATTCCAAAGGAAACGTTGAAACCACTAATTTTGTATTGTGGATTCACAGGAGTGATGGGTGAATATGAACCGAAAATAGAAGTTCAGTTTCCAGAAACTCTTCCAGCAGCTAAGGGTTCAACTGTGAAGTTGGAATGTTTTGCCCTTGGAAAGTAAGTTTTGTAACATTTATACCGATACGCTAAAATATTAGGTTGCTGTAAGAGATCAAGATAGCTTTTAACAGCCTCTTCTTTTCCTTCTTTTCTAAAATTTTCTTTCATTTAGAAGCAAAGAAAAAATTAAAATACAGGGGAAATGTACATGTATAATTTAGTTTGAAACTTTAAAGGAGATTTACGGAGAATGACTGTGTCTGCCTAATTTCATAAACTAAATCGGTGTTATTTTTCTTTTGCTTGTTCATTTGTTGTATTATAATACAGTGAGTATACATTAGACTTTTTTCTCTAAATCATGAATTAACTAGAGAAAATGCACAGTTTATTTTATTAAAATATCAACTTAAAGAGATAAATCTTTGCATTTGCAGGTTTGTATCACTGACAACTGGCTGTGTTCTGCATTTGAAAATCTGTGCCTTTTTTGTTCTATCCTAAGAAAGTTTTATTTTGTCAAGCCTAAAAGGCTTCCAGACATCTGTTTAAAATAGCAAATAACTTGAAAAATTTCTTCTTAGTCCTGTACCTCAGATTAATTGGAGAAGAAGTGACGGACTGCCTTTTTCCACTAAAATTAAATTGAGGAAGTCCAATGGTGTGCTTGAAATCCCCAACTTCCAACAGGAAGATGCAGGTTCCTATGAATGCATTGCTGAGAATTCACGAGGAAGAAATGTCGCCAGGGGGCGTCTCACTTACTATGGTGAGCCTTCACTTTGGGCATATTGGATTTTTAACTTTTGATCTCTCTAAAAGTTATTGTTATTGGGACTGGGTGGGGGTGAGTAGGAGGTTTTAGCAGAATCCCAGTGTCCAGCATTTTCTGTTCTACATTTTGTTAAATGAGGATATTTATCATGGAAAGAATTTTAAAAAATTAATTTTTGCAGTGAAGTTGGAGGCATGATATACTCGTACTGCATTTTAAACTGATTGATATGATAATGAAATATTTCACTTTTATTCCTAAGAGTAACCATTTACTCACTTAACCGTAACAAGGAGAGATCTTTCTATCTGCCCTTACCTCTAGAAAATGGGATTTTGTATCTTTCTTTATGGTCTTCACTAAGCAGAAAGAAACTGTCTACTGGGAAAACTTGCAATTACTGCGTTAGACAAACCACATAAACCCAGGCTTACTTGACTTCCTCAGTGTTATTCTATCCTTTCCAATAGCGTAGGTGTACCATGTTTGCTGCCTTTAATTTGTAAGCACAGTTATTTGATGTACTGCTCAATTTGGGTAAAGAAAGGTTAGTAACGTTACCTTTATTTAAAGTCCATTTGTAGGAAAATTAGATTATCCCTTTTCCCCAAACTTGCTTTCAAATCCCTTTTATTAAAAAATATACTAGGTATTTTGATGAAAGCAGGTTTTAGAAAGCAGAAATAAATGATTTTACAAAATGTACTATTAAATATGGGAACATGTAAGCTCAGTGAATATATTTTTGCAGTTTAATCATTAGAAACATTGTAAAACTAATAGGAATTGAACACTTGTGAAAAGCAAATGGCAATATATTCTGTTTATTTCAAAAACTGGAATTTGAAATAATTTTCAGTGCAAACTTGTACAGTATATAGAATGTTTCAGAGAGGAAAAACTTTGCAAAGACAAATACTAAAATTATAGAGCTTATTACGAACCCCTTCAAAAGAATGTGAAGTTTGTGCGTACATTATGTGTGGTTAGATTGAAACTTATTTTATGGTAAGGTTATAGGATCCGTCAGGAACAAAATGGAGGCATGGTTTAATAGTATGAGTCATTCCGTGTTCTAACTCTCCCATCTTGTAACAGGATTAGGTTAGAATACGTAGCACCAAGTTGGAATTTCCCAGGTGTCAAGTTCTACATGTTGGTGGGATGATACGGAGATAAGTTGGGGACACTTAACCCATGTGGCTGTATAGCTCTAAGTCGACCGCAAACAAGTCCTAGTTTATTTTCTCCTTTCTAAGCAGCCACTACCTGACCCAGGGTAAGAAGTGACCATGACAGGAAAACACAGGATATTCCAACTGTCTTAATGTTTCAATAGGAATGTTTTTATCTGTATGGAACAGTGACCCTGCACAAATAATAAAACACTTGTATGACAAGACATCCAAAGCTAAGTTGACATTTATGTGCCTTATATTCAGGTCCTGGCACATTTTCTCTGTGGTGTGTTTTCTGCCCTTATCTACTTTTTCCCTTTCTCTGCATGTTGGTTGCCCTTGCAGTCACAGAATGGCTACCAGCAGTGGCTAGCACATTAGTTTTTGTTCATCCTTCCTTTCTCTAAAACATCTTGCAATTCACTTCTCAAATCTCATTGGCTGCGTGTTCATTCCTAAACCAATCACCAGCTAGGAGAATTGGCATAAACAACGTAAGAGCCTCTTTTTGGAACATGGAATATGGTCAGGTTTCCCTGGATTTTGTGGGCAATGCGAGGTGATGGAAGAGAGGATAATTCAACGAAAAGTTGGGTCATCTTAGAAATAAAGAAGAGAGGAAATGGATGCACAATAGACAACCAACATCATGCACTATTCTTAGTAAATGAGGTAGACTGTTGCTTTAGTCCATTATGTAGGTAATATGATACGTACCTAAGAAACAAATTAGAAATAATGAGATAGAAGGACTTCCCTGGCAGTCCAGTGGTTAAGACTTTGCACTTCCACTGTGGGGGACGCGTGTTCGATCCCCGGTCGGGGAACTAAGATCCCACATGCCGCGTGGGCCAGCCACAAAAAAAAAAAAAAAAAAAAAAGATAAAAAGAAAAGAAATCAATGAGATAGAAAGTTTCATGAAAGCTACTTTACAGTTCTGGCTTAAGACTAGTATATTCAGGGCTTCCCTGGTGGCGCAGTGGTTAAGAATCTGCCTGACAATGCAGGGGACACGGGTTCAAGCCCTAGTTTGGGAAGATCCCACATGCTGTGGAGCAGCTGAGCCGGTGCGCCACAACTACTGAGCCTGCGCTCTAGAGCCCTTGAGCCACAACTATTGAGCCCACCTGCCGCAACTACTGAAGCCCACTTGCCTAGAGCCTGTGCTCCGCAACAAGCCACCTCAATGAAAAGCCTACCCACTGCAACGAAGAGTAGTCCCCGCTTACTGCAACTAGAGAAAGCCATGCATGGCAACAAAGACCCAACATGGCCAAAAATAAATAAATAAAATAAATTTATTTTTTAAAAAAGACTAGTATATTCAATAAATGCTGCACAGTTCTCTGCTTATCTGCTCTAATATTTCATGTAAAAAATGGTCCAGTAGAATATTTGAATCTCATATGATGGAATAAGGGGAAAAACCACAATAAATGTACCAGTTGTAATCTCAGGATTGGCTTAGTCCGGCAAATTATCTTCCCATTTGGAGAACAGTAATATGAGGAGCCAGTGGAAATTTTTGCTAGAAACTTGAGTCTTAGTCAAGGGATCATGTGTGAGTTTATTTGTAGTCCCCATCCACCGAGGCTGATAATTCCTGAAAGAAGAAAATGTGTTTTAATATAGAGTAGAGAGGAGTGATTTGGGACTGAACTACACTTCAGACTGGGCAAGTCGTTTATATTTTTTAAAAAACAAAATAAGGTAAAACTCAGATGGGTACATTTTCTCTAAAAGCGAAATAGCTATATTTTCATTTCAATTTCAGTTATTAAAAAAAGCAATTTTATGAGATAGAAAGGGAAAGACAAACCTTCCCATGGTTGAAATCAAATAGAAATAGATAAACTGTTTCTGCATATGGAGGATGCAAATGTAAATCCCGAAGTACGCATCCCATGCATAATGCAATGTGAAACCAGGAAGACATCTCACCTCCTAGTCTCGGGCCTAAAACACAAGCTGAGACTTGGCTGAATATACTATGAGTATTGAATGACTTTCATCATGAGTGGTACATTGCTTTCATCTGTAAAAGGATTTCCCAAGTGTCTTTTAAAACGTAAGTAAAAATGACAAATGAACCTGGTGCAGCTGATTTGCATACATCATTTAAGGTGGCACGAGTTACTTCTTTTTCATAAAACATCATTTGATTCAAATTGAAGCAATTTTTCCATCTTTCCCTGCGTACACTTTCATTTGCACAGAGGTTCGTAAGATGTTCACTAGTTTGTATTTAATTAAGAGTTATTTCTACATTGAAGGAAATAGTTTTTTCCTCCACTGTAGAAGTTTCTCTTCTACGGATGCTGATTTTTAGTGCAAATTTAGACTAGTATCTGCTGTCATTCACATATTAAGTTGTTATCAATTGTGATCTCATAATTCAAAAATGCACTTGGACAAGAAAATCTGTTTTGTGTACCTGCATTTTTTTCCTACTAATAGACATCTGAAGAATGTAATACAGTGCCCAGAATTTCAAAAACAGAGAAAGCATAATGAGTTTGACTTAGGGAAAGGCAGATTGTAACATCCATCCTCAAATATAGAAATGTTTCATATACCCACTTAGTAAATACTTAGGGAATTAAATATCATTTTAGCCACTGTGCTTACGTTAATCTGTTATTGCCCATAGTCATATCCATTTATGTGGATAAAGTATTTGTTTTTTATTGTGGAGTGGTTTGAATTTCTTTCCTTTTTCATTGCAGCAAAGCCTCATTGGGTTCAACTCATAAAAGATGTGGAAATAGCTGTGGAGGACAGTCTTTACTGGGAATGTCGAGCGAGTGGTAAGCCCAAACCCTCCTACCGATGGTTGAAAAATGGAGAAGCCCTTGTGCTCGAGGTAAGGTAACATGCCTGCTTAATCCACCCTGTCCCCACTTTGTGTAAATGAATGCCTTCCCTAGTGACCAGTGCCAGAGTCAACTGGTGAGTTTGCATACATTCATCTGAACAGTTCATACCACGTTCATCTAAGAAGTGGTACAGAGGTAAAAAGGATAAAGTCAAGTACTCAGTGTGCCAAGGAGGAAATATTTTCAATATTGAATTTCATTGGGAAAAGGTGATTTTATGAATTTAGTACATAAAATGATATACAGTCAACCCATGAACAATGCAGGCGTTAATCCTCGTATAATTTATAGCCTGTCCTCTGTGTCCTCAATTCCTCTGCCACAGATGCAGCCAACCAGGGACCATGTAGTCCTGTAGTATTTACTGTTGAAAAAGTATCTGCAAATGAGTGGACCGCCCTAGTTCCAACCTTGTTGTTCAAGGGTCCACTGCACTATTTTTTTTCATTTTGAAATTAGAGAAGGCTTTACATTAATAAAATGTAGAATGTAATTTCCTTTTTCGTATTTGATAACTTGCATGGCCTCTGGAGAATAAATGTATCGATTACTTCATTACCTTGTTACACGAGTACTTATTTTCTCAATCACTTCTCTTCTCAAGCCAGGTAATTTTTGCTCTTTTTAAAAACTGTGTACTAAGTTATGTTCCTTCAAATTTCTACACATAACCATTCATAATACCTGCGAACCTTTAATAAATGTGTTTCCCAGAACCCTTTTTAATACATAATGTATAATATCTTCAATTTGCATGATTTTAAAAACTGGTGAGAACCTTTCCAGTTGATGGGGTGGGAAGCATGGTAGATTTCTTAAAGTCTGCAACTTTATCCACGGGGAAAAATGAAATAGTTGCAATATTTTACATTGTGCTTTGTTATTTATTTTACTGATATACTTTTTGATTGAAGGACGTTTATTAGTATTTCCAATGCTAGCTGTTATGTTAAGTAATTCTCACTGTTTCAAATAAGGGAAACGTTTAAACTTCAGGTCAGTTTGCCTAATCCCATGAGAAAAATTAAGGAGGTTTGTGTATGATTGATACAAGATTCAGTGGTTATCTTTTTTCTTCTAAAATGGTACATACAAGACATTTTTATTATCATGTAGGGGAGAACACAGATAGAAAATGGTGCCCTTACAATATCCAACCTAAATGTGACCGATTCTGGCATGTTCCAGTGCATAGCAGAGAACAAACATGGTCTCGTCTATTCCAGTGCTGAGCTCAAGGTTGTGGGTAAGACTAATTTTCTTGTCTTTTTTTTTTTTTCTTAAATCCTCCATACTTGCCAGAAGCAGAAATATATACTTTTCATATTAGATTCCTACATCTAATAGCATTTTCAGTATCACAGCAGAATCATGCAGGGTTTCTAATCAAGGCACACATTTTAATGATTTCTAAGGGAAAGCAGCAATTATGACCAGAATTAAGGCCCAAAGATTGAAGAAGAGAAGCAACAGGGAGAGTGTGTTGACCTAAGACATCCTTATTATCCAACTCCAGCAGTACCAACTAAGTAGTACCTTTTAAGAGAATAAGTGACTCTGGTGTTCTCTGTTGCTGGTCCATAAAAGTAAATATCAAAATTCAAATCAGTAGTTTTTTGATCCAAAAGGAGTTGTCTTTGTCTTTAATAACTCTGCTGAAAACATCAAGCATTCGGCAGACCAAAGCTTTAATTGACCAAGGCTCAAGTACTTGAAATTATGAATTATTTTTTTCTTGTACTTTAGGTATAGGAGAAGAAAGGAGATGTTATATCATGTTTAGGGCAGTTGTCCAGAAAAACAGTTTAAGATGCAAATGACTTAAAGTCCAACCAAAATTGTCAGAGCATAACATAGTATGTATAAATAAGAAAGAAAGAGTGGGTGGGGGGAAGGGGGAGGGAGGGAGAGAAAGAGGAGGAGAAGGGGAGGAAGTTTATTGCTCAGTGTTATTAAAATGGAGAATTTGGATTTCAGCTGGACTTGACCCAGGGCTCAAACATCATCACCACTCTCTGGCCCCATATGATGTTACCCAGCATGTTGTTTTCATTACCACAGTCAATCTAGTGGCAGAAGGATGGCTTTCTTAATTGTTCAGATGGAAGTCACAGTCCTACATGTCATTGGCCCCATGTACCTGATTTGAGTCACGTACCCATGGTTGGTCCAACCCAAATGGCCAGAAGGTTGAAAGGCCCTGATCTAACTCAGTATTTCCCAACTGGGGATGATTTTGTCCCTAGGGGATAGTGGGAAATTCTGGAGACCTTTTTGGCTGTCACAGTGTAAGGGGAAGGTGGGGAAGAAGGGAGCTAGCATGTGCTACTGGCATCTGGTGGGCAGCTGCCAGAGAAGCTTCTAAATATCCTACAATGTCCAAGATAGCCTCTCACAACAAAGTCCTGTCTAGCCCGAAATGTGAAGTGTCTCATTGAAAAACACTGGTTTGAGGAAAACAGGTCTTCCTTGGTGCCTGGAAGTTAAGAAACAAATTATATGCACCAGGAAGACTGAAGCTTGGGAGGGGCAGATCATCAACTCAAAATCTGGCTAGTGTTATCCATGACAGAGAAGTAGGGTGTCATGATGGAAAGAAAGTGGGATTTGCCCACATCTTAAGTCGAAGCGTGGCTGTGCTCTTACATTAAATTAACCTTATGAGCCATAGTTTATTCATCTTTCAAATGGATGGGTCCCTACCCAGTGTTGCATGGGGTTTTCATATGGGAAAATATATGATCTATGCTTAAAAAAAAGATTTCATTGAAATATAAAAGTATTTTTCATTTGTGTTAGTGAAAGTTACTCTCTCAGGATCCTAATTCTTAAGGGCAGCAACCTTTGGATAACATGTCTTCTTTATCTGCAATCATATATATATATATATATATATATATATATATATATATATATATATAGTATAATTCCTTCTATGATTTCCACTTATAAAAAATAAGTTATATTAACTGGGATATGACATAAGACAGGGGATTAGCTATTTGGGGAAATGCACTGGGTTCTTAACTTTTTTCTGCATTTGCAGTAAAAGGAAGGATGATTTTCTGAGTTAACATACTTAATTCAAATGATACATTTTTATGTCTCTTGAATGTTCAGGTATTGTTTCAGGATCAGCATTCCATCCATTATTAGCCAGCATAATGTTTTCTACATATTATAGTATTTAATGGAATATTGTAACTTAATATAATAATGCATGTTATAATATATTTCTCCAACTTGGAAGTTAAAGCTAACCACGTGAAAATTTTGTAATAGATCTTGTTACTGTTTATACGCGAGAATAAGAATTCAGTACTCGGCCTTCATTCTAAAAACATACTGAGCATCTAATGAGTGCCAGGCCCTGTGCCACATCTATGTCCTTGAAGTCACAAGAGAGACCAACCCTACTGTTGTCCTCATGGAACAAACTTTCAAGATTCTATTAAGTGCTTTTAGTTTTAATAAACTCATGATTGAGCTATTTTAAAACTTCATAGTAAATTTTAAAAATTCTCATATAAAGTAATTGTCTCAGGAATTGGAACTTGCCAGAAAACACAATGGTAGGACTTACTTTTTAAGCATTGAAATCGTCCTGTAGGTGGTACCCAGTCAATCAAATAAATCAAGTACCGATATCTTATGTGTCAAGAAACTTTAAAAAATCATAAAGTCAAACTTTGAAATTTACGGGAATTTAAAGAAATGAAATCAGACATGGAATTGTCATTCTTTCTTCTTTCGTCCTTTTTAGCTTCTGCTCCAGATTTTTCAAAGACTCCGATGAAAAAGTTGATTCAGGTGCAGGTGGGCAGCGAGGTCAGCTTGGACTGTAAACCCAGAGCTTCCCCCAGGGCGCTCTCTTCCTGGAAGAAAGGAGATGTGCCTGTACAGGAGACTGAAAGGTATTCTGTTGTCCAGAAAGGTGGTGATTTATGTGCTTCTCACTTTCCATCGTGATGCCAAAGTAGGTGTTCAGTATGAAGTGAAATGCAGTAGCATTTCAATAAAATGTGAGGTGTTCCAAGAACCGCAATAGCAGTATTTTTGTTTGTAATACTCTCAAGATGATACTCACCAGGTTTTGAAATCTAGAAACAGAGATTTATCTCACCTCTTCCAACATAGAATATTTTAGAAAGGAGTTTCCTCCCCATTTGCCTGGTAAGACTCAAACTGGGATGACAAAGGAATGCGAGCCCTGGACCCAGGCCCTCTCTCAGCTCCTGGTGGCCCAGAGCATCACAGGGCAAAGAGAATATATGACGGCAGCATACGCCAGATGAATACCAATCTTGCCGTTGCCCTATATTGAAATAACTTAGCTTTACAGGTATTAGGTTAAGCAGAAGCTTTCTTGATTTCCTGTTTACTGTAATAATATTTAAAATGAAGAGGCAGAATGGGGCCTACTTAAAAGCACAGCTTCTGGACCCAGACTGCTGGGGTTCAAATCTGTTTTCTTCTGCCAGCTACACGAAGTGACTTACACTTTGTGTGTTTCATTTGTTAATGGTTATGATGATATTAGCACATACTTCACATTATGAGGGTTGCTATGTGGATAAAAGACGTAAATATCCGTATAGCACTTAGGTCAGTACCTGGCATAGAGTAAACATAAGTATTGGCTATCATTATTGTTTATTGAGTACTTACTACCTGCTGGAGCATTATGCTGAAAGCTTCTGGTAAGCAGAATAATGGCCCCACACATGTCCATGTCCTTATCCTGAAGACATATGATTTACATTATTACATTACATGGCAAAAGATAATGAAAGTTAAAGATGGCATTAAGGTTGCTAACCGTTTGCCCTTAAAATGGGGAGATTATATTGGATTATCTGGGTTGCCTTAAGTATTCACCTGGGCACTTGAAAGGGGAAGAAGACAGAGGAAGTGTTTGAAAGAAATGTATGGTAATGAGAGAAGAGCAGGAGAGATTTCCAGCATGAGGGGGACCCTGATTGGGATTGCTGGCTTTGAAGATGGTAGAAGGGGGCCGATGAACAAAGGAATTTCAGACTCCTCTATAAAATGGGAGAATCCTCAGCTGACAGCAAGGAAACAGAGATCTCAGTCCCATAACCTCAATGAACTGAATTCTTCCAGCAACCTGAAGGAGCAGAAAATGATTCTAGGACCTTCCAAAGTAACACAACCGTGACAGCACCTTGATTTTAGCCCATTGAGACCCATACTGGACTTCTGACCTCCCAAACTGTAAGATAATACATTTGTGTTGTTTTAGGCCACTAAACAAGTTTACAGTAACTTGTAATTGGAGAAAAAGGAAACTAATACAGAACTCTACACGTATTATCTCCTTTCAATATCTCTGCAACTCTGTGCTGTTAGATCTTATTATCATCTCCATTTTTACTAATGAGAAAACTAAAGCTTAGAGAAATTATGTAATTTGCCTAAAGTCACATAGCCAGGATGAGCCCCATAGCTAGGGCATAACCATCAAGCTTTTTCAATGCCACATTGTGTACAGGGAGCCCCGAATCTGAGAGGTGGTCTCATCCTTTGAAGTCATGGGGTCCAAATTATCCTCTTTGGAGATGGGGGAAAACAAACAAACAATTTCTTAGACTAAGAAATGTAGATTTACTTTTCCAAAATTGCAAAGTCTTATTGTAGACAGACAAGCAGGTTGCGCTGCTTTTAGATTACAGTCCCAAAGATTTTTTTGTGAGTTGCTTATGACAACACAATCTGCTCTCCCTCAGATATTTTATGGGAGACACCTCCGTTAAAAGGCAGCCACAGCAGGAGGACAAGGCCAAGTTGTCAGCTGAGTGGTTACAAAACACAATCCAACTAAGTGCTAGGCGGCACAGAATAGATTTCTGGAACAGGAAATTAATTAGTGATTTGGAGTTTAGTTGTTGAAGCCAGTTTAAACAATTATAGGCACAAACGAGTTAATTTTGGCTGTGATGGAAGTTAAGTGTTCGTGTATAACTGGTGACTTTTTGTTGTCAAAAACATTTTAGAGTTTTAATTGTATGCATAAATTAAATAGTGATTATGTTCCAAGGACTTAAATGCTTTGCAAAATAATAAACCCACTTGTCCTCACAGTAGTGCCTAGAGGTTTTTAATCTTAATTTTAATTTTAAAAGGGGATAAAAGATTAAGAAATTTAGCTAAAGGCACACAGGAGAGATTTACTCCCACTTTAGAGAGTGATGGGACAATGCAGGGAAAGAGTTTAAATTCTAGAATCTCACCTGGTATTTTGACTTGGCCACTTGCTACCTTGGTATCATTAGGTCAGTTATGTAACGCCTCTGAACATTAATTTCCTCATCTATAAAACAGAAAGAATAATTGCCACCTTATACAGTTGCTATAAAGTAAGCATTTACCATGATGTCTGATATCTGTAGATCCGCTGATCAGGAAAACGAGGTTATGTTACAGATAAAAAGTTGGAAGTAACAGTGGCTGAAAGAGATAGAATTTGTTGGTTGGTTGGTTGGGCAGTTCATTGGCTGGCTGGTCTCTTAGAAGGTAGGCAGTTAAGACTACCTGGAATCCACAGTCATCAGAGATGCGCGCCCCTTTTATCTTGCTGCTCTACCATCCTCACATCAGGAACCAGGACGGCTGCTGGGACATCAGCCTCCCAAGGCATCCTTCCCAATGTCATCCCAGTGTCATCCCCCAATGACAGGAAGGAGGAAGGTAGAAATCAAGATACATTTACTCCCTTTTAAGAATCTTCCCAGAATCCCCATCCAATAATTTTCCTTATGCCTTACTGGTCAGAAATTAATTCCCTGGCCAAACTTAGCTGCAGAAGAGGCTGGGAAATACAGATTTCTTTCCTGGGTGGGAGTGTGCCCAATGAGAAATTGGGATTATGTTTTAAGAAGAAAGGGGGGAAAGTGGTGGTTACTCCAACCATGTCTTATGTTCATAAAAGTTATTTCTCTGACCCTTTCAAGCTTACTGACCCTGTACTTTGTATTAAGTATTTCTAACATCTCCCCAGTGAATAAGGAAACTGTCAGGTATAAAAATAAGGTTAAAAGAGGAAACATGTTTAGGAGAAGGCTCCATAGTGCTGCAGTCTTTCCTAGGTATCTTAGTTTGAGCTTTTGTAACATAATACCATAAACTGGCTGGCTTGAACAGTGGAAATTTACTTCTCACGGTTCTGAAGGATGGAAGCCAGAATCAGGGTGCCAGCGTGGTTGAATTCTGGTAAGGACAGCTGCCTTCTCCTTATATCCTCAGCAAAGCAGAAAGGGAGCCAGAGAGCTCTCTGAGGTCTCGTCTATAAGGACAGTAATCCCATTTATGAAGGCTCTACCGTCATGGTCTAATCACCTCCTAAAGGCCCTGCCTTCAGATACCATCACATTGGATATTAGGATTTAACATATAAATTTTGGGGAAACCCTAATATTCAGTACATGGCACTAGGTCTGGTGGTTTGGATTTTGCTTTTATCTCTTTGGACAGCAAAAGCACTGATATGCCAGGGCCTTGATGCTTAGGGGAAAAGCTGCTAGAAGCAATTATGGAACAAGTTGCAGAGTTGAATCTACTCCAAGTTCATGTGAAATCAGAGTGGGTCTCAGCCATCACTTGGCAACAAAAGCGCCATGTCCATCCCTCTCGGTCTGCAGGCTTAAGCCAAACTGGGGAAGCACTTTAAATGATAGATTTATTGTGGTTGTTCAGTCATGGGCTGTTCCAACATAAAACATGCAGACTCAAATCTCATCTTGGGGACAAATGAATTCATTGATGCATTTGAAAATATAAGAGAAGGCAAAAATTTTTGATGGGATATTTATGGCAAGATTTTAAATCTATAAAATTTTTACTTAGTTTTTTTTCTTGTGTTTCGGTTTTTGTTTTGTTTATTTGGGGTTTTTTTGGTGGATCAACATGGGTTTGTCAGTGAATAAGACACGATAAATAGGAAAGCTTTCTCTAGCCTAGCATATGGGCTGTTGACAAATGCACTTTTGCTTAAGCCTATATATACATACATATATATATATATAGTATGATATAAACATAGATATCTATGTATTTATATAGATATATAGTATCATTCAAAGCCTGAATCAGAACAAAAATTCAAGGATTAAATATGTCTTTTAAAAATTATATAAATTGATAAATATGTCTACTATGTAAACCACACAATATGTTTGAATAATTATAATCTATCTAGTTTGAAAGTTTTTATATCAGCACAGTTACAGTTTTGAATCTTGCATCAGCCATAGTAATGTAGATCTAAGTGAGCGAGACGCCTGAATTACAGAAAGGTTTTGAAGAAATCAGTTAGTGCTTTCAAGTAGAGAGAGCATTTCAAGCTAAGGTAATAAAGGGATTACTTCCCAACAGAGGTCTTAGTAAAGCTTCTGTGAATAGATAACAAGGGCTTATAATGCACATAGTGATTCCTGAGCTCTTAAAATTAAGTGCTCATTCATTCATTTGAAAATATTTTGAATACCTACTGTGTGCTAGGCACTAGGTATTTAATTTTCACCAGAGAAGTTAATCCCATTATTTGTAGATTTTCAGGATATCAGGCAGGTAACACAGGACCTTTATAATAAAACTCAATTGACAAAATACAGAATGTTCGGTGATTATCTGAGGAGGCCCCATCTCCAATTTAGGGTGCAGAGCAGGCTTTCTGGAGGATGTAATGTCTATACCAAGGCTTGAACAATGACTAGGATTCACTGGAGAAGAGTGCTCAAAGTAGGAGGAACAGCCTGTGCAAAGGCACAGAGGCAAGGACAAGAATAGTCATTTGATGTTCAGTGCAACTCGAGTGAAAAGTCACTTAGGCGGGAGGGCTGCAGAGGGAGCGAGGCCATGGAGGTAAGCGAGGATCTTATTGTGAATGACACAGGAAGCCAAATGAAATAGAGTTTCGGCTTTATTTCCTGTGAAAGCAACATAATAAGGTAGCAGTTAAAAGATCAAATTTATTTTTTAAAAATTTATTTTATTGAAATATAGTTGATTTACAATGTGTTAATTTATGCTGTACAGCAAAGTGATTCAGTTATACATATGTATACTTTCTTTTTCATATTCTTTTCCATTATGATTCATCACAGGATACTGAGTATAGTTCCCTGTGCTATACAGTAGGACCTTGTTTATCCTTTCTATACATAATAGTTTGCATTTGCTAATCCCAAACTCCCAATCCTTCCCTACCCTACCCACTCTTCCCCTTGGCAACCACAAGTCTGTTCTCTATGTCTGCGAGTCAGCTTCTGTTTCGTAGATAAGTTCATTTGTGTCATATTTTAGATTCCACATATAAGTGATATCATATGGTATTTGTCTTTTTCTTTCGACTTACTTTGCTTAGTATGATAATCTCTAGGTCCATCCATGTTGCTGCAAATGGCATTATTTCACTCTTTTTTATGGCCGAGTAGTATTCCATTGTATGTATGTAAGTGTGTGTGTGTATGTGTGTGTGTGTGTGTGTGTGTGTGTGTGTATGTATCACATCTTCTTTATGAATTCATCTGTCGACGGACATTTAGGTTGCTTCCATGTCTTGCCTATTGTGAATAGTGCCGCAGTGAACATTGGGATGCATGTATCTTTTCGAATTATAGTTTTCTCCAGATATGTGTCCTGGAGAAAGATCAAGTTTATGTTTAAAAAAAGTCACAACAGTGGCAGTAGAGAGCATGAATCGGAGCAGTTGGAACTTGAGGCAAGATTCCCAGTTAGCAGCAATTGAGCAGTTTGAACAGGAGAGGATTAGAGCCTAAAATAAAGAAATGGCAATGAGAATGGAGAGAAGTATTGAGGGGTTGTGAAAAAGTTAAATCAGCAGGACAGAGGACTCCATTAAAGATTTGGAGAGAAGATGCTAGTCAAGGCTGAATCCTAAATTTCCAATTCAGGCGTCAGGATCGTGATAGACCTATCCCTGTCGTGAGATAGACCTATCCCTGTCGTGAGACAGGGAACAATACAGAAGGAGCAGAGGTGAGGGCAAATATGATAAATTCAATTTGAAATTGTTTCAGTTTGAAATGCTTGTTGACAAACCAACTGGCTATATCTGTGTGCTTTTAAAGGTTGACTCTCTAAATCTGGAACTAAGGAGAGCGGCCTGAGCTACAGATAGAAATTTAGGTGTTACGTGTATACAGATGGTAGCTGAAACCATGACAGTGGATAAAAGTTTCTAGGAAGGTACATATCATTAGACAGTAAATCATTACATTAAAGGAGGGTCTGTATCTTAATTCTGAAGCTTATGGAAATTTAAATGTAATTCGAGGATGCCTGTTTTTACAATATCATTTAAATGACTAACAGTCACAATGTATAAAGCAATTGATATATTAAGTCAGGGTCCAGTTAGGTCACCTGGAATGCAGATATTCTAAACTTTTAAATTACTAATATTAATTCTGAGTAGAGTTTTTTTTCCTTCTTTTGGTTTGATATTTGTATCATCCAGTACTGAGAAAAACTATTCTGCTTTTCACCCTTCAGAAAGGAGGTTTTCTTTTATAAACAGAAATGCTCTACCCTTTGAGCATCCAATGGTTTTTCACTAAATTTCAACGTTTTAGTGCTGTTGGATTCATTCACTTAAATCCACATGTTTTCAAAAGACTTGAAATAAAACAGGAAGTTTTGTCTCCTTTAAGCCATGGAAAATTCTAAAAGACCCTGGAGAATGTGAATAGGCTTGGTATGCAAGAAGAAGTAGCCACAGCTGGCATGTTTTAAAGAATGTTTAGCTTTTCTGTTTCACTTAGTGGTACTTAAAACACATTAGCCAATTAGCTTTAAAAACGGGGCTTTCACTTGAATGCTATTGCTTATAATAGTATATATTTTATTACAATGGCCTCAATTCAGAAGAGAGTAAAACAATGGCCCATTATTTCTAATTAAACACATTAAAATTGTTTCGAAGGTTCTAGGCAGCATTTAATACTATAGAAATTTAAATGCTTTTTAAAGAAAGAAATAAACATTTTCCCCAAATATTAATAGCCATAATCCAGACAGTGTTTTTTAAAATGTATTAACCAATTTTAATGTATTTTTTGCATGTAGTTAGAAGCTGACTTTAAAAGACAGTGAGCTTGGTATGCTGTATGATTCCGTTTATATGACAGACCGGAAAAAGGCACGCTTCACAGACAAAAAACAGTGATCACTGCTTGTCAGGGGCTGGGAGTGGGTGGAGAGATTGACTATTTTGGGGCATGGGAGAATTTTGGGGGGTGCGGGAATTGTTTTAGATCTTGATTATGACAGTGGTTACATGTCTACATTCATTTGTTAAAACTCACAGAACTGTACAGCAAAAAAGGTGGATTATTTTCTCTATAAATTATACCTTAATTTTTTACACAAAATTTTGCAAGCGATTTTACAGTCATCTCATCCTGATTTCATGAGTGGCTTCGTATAGGAGTTTCAAAGCTCAAGAAACGCCCCCAACTGGTCATTTTGGCCCTTTTGTGAAACACTGAGTAGTTGGATGACGTTACTTCGAAGTAGAATCTAAACTTTTGCCGGTAAACAGGATAATTCCATCAGAGCGAGAACCACTTGGCATTTCTGCCATCGCTACTACCAGTCGCCACAGTCTTGCTTTGTAAAGATGTGTCTGGGGACTCTGTTACTATCCAGCGAATCTGTTAGATAGTATTTCCCTTGGCTTGAGCTCTTAGATGACGAAAAAGAGCTCATTTGCCAGGTCGTTTCTATCTCCATTCCCTCCGCATTTCCTCACATTTCTTGGCTTCTCTGTCTCTTATCACAGTGGAGTGGATTTTTCTTCATGCTGTTCAGAATACTGCTCTCTCTCTGCCTGCCATTGCTCCTTTCACCAGACAGCCATCTGGGTTATCTTCCCCATCACCCTTTGTCTCCCCATCTCAACAGCTGTCCCCTCACAACCATCAGAGAGGTAATGAAGCCCAGAGAGTATCAGTTCATCTACCCTTGGGTACACAGCCAAGATCTCAGCCAGTCCTCTACTTCTGTACCCTTAACTCCAGATTGATCTCTCACTGGTAAATTTACAAGAGCAAAGGAGAATTTTATTTAACACATGTGATGTTGCCTCCTGTCAGAACCTGGATGTTAGTTGTATCGAGGTTGATGTCCTTGCTTCCTGTCTGCAGGGAAGGTACTCAGGCTGTCCACCAGTTTGTCTTATCTTTATTCAGCACTGGGGACAGTGCCCAGCACTGGGAATACAGCCCTCAAGGAGCCCACACATTCTTTTAGGATGTGGAAAATTTACCCATCAGTTATTCTGGGAGAGACTGTATAATTAAAGTGACCGTATATAATTTATTCTACAATCTGGGACATTTTGAAAGAGAAAGGGGACCCTGTTAGTAATTCCCGCCAAGACAACACGTAGAAACCAAGGTTGGCCCGAGGAAACAGGACATTGCCACCCTGTCTCTCATGGGGTGTCTATAAGCCAGTAAGAAGCACAGAGAAGAGATGCTGTCTCAGCCAGCATCTTGGGGCAGTGGACAGGCAGTTCCATACAGAGAGGTGTCTCGAAGGAAGTGATGTAGCTCTATTTTGAAGGATCTGTGAAACCAAGGAAAGCAAAAAAGTAGGGAAAACACCATTTGAACAAAATGATTGCATAGACAGGAGGTGAAACCGGTTATGTATTGCGATTGTGTCCAAGGTAAAGTTCACATGTGATCAGGTAAATAAGAAAGCCTAAGCTGAGTTCCTTCCCAGATCGAGAACCATCTCTCTCCTTCAGAGGAGGTGAACATCGAAGGAAGATAATTTTTTTTGAAGGCGAGATTGAGATGCCTGGGTAACTATGCAAGAGTCTCAGAGAATAGAGAACAGTCTCCTTCTGTCTCTCTGTTTCCCAACCCATATTTCCATTTCTCTCATGCTTCCAGCTGGAAAGAGAAGAGGAAACGGTGCATTTGCCCCATAACTCCCACACCCTATGAGAAGATTCAGCTAGTATTTGAGAGTGAAGATAATCAAGAGAGGAGTTAATGCAACCCAAGACTTTGGGTTTGGAATGCAACTCATGGGAAGGGTTTGAAATGGGACTCATGGGAAGGGATCATAGTCACTTTCTCTCCTCCATTCCCCATTCTCCAGCCACCAACAGAGACCTACAGGTCTTCTCCTCTTAACCACAGGCAGCTAAATTTTCTGCATATTTGTATCATTACTTACATGCATTATTTATGCGTGATTGACATGCAGTATACTAATCACTCTGCACATTATTCACCGTGTCAGATGAAGTTAAGTGTAAGTTTTATTTGCTTCTTGATTTAATTTTAGTACTTGGTAAGAGCAGAGCGTCGAAGTCGAAAAGACGTGGGTCAAATCATACCACCTGTGTGATATTAGGCAGGTTACTTAACCCCCGAGCCTTGGTTTCCTTACTTTGTGCAACAGGGCCAGAAATTCTTACTTTGCAGGGTTAGTTGGTCTGTTAGGTGGCATTTGCTTGGTGGCATAGCCAACTCTGAGCAAGAGGTTGGCTAAAAAAACCTGATCTCCCCTGACAGGCAGAGAAAAGGACACATTACTTCCAACTCTGCCCTGCCCCATTTCTCTCACATTCATTCCTTCTTTTTCTCAGGAGACTCAAGTTGCAATGGTAAAAATAATAAAGTATGTGAAGCATCTTCTCTGGTGGCTTCTACATAGGCTCTCAAAAAAGGGACCTGCTACTGTTGATACAGTTTCTTTTTTTTTTTGCGGTACGCGGGCCTCTCACTGTTGTGGCCTCTCCCGTTGCGGAGCACAGGCTCCGGACGTGCAGGCTCAGCGGCCATGGCTCACGGGCCCAGCCGCTCCGCAGCACGTGGGATCTTCCTGGACCGCAGCACGAACCCGTGTCCCCTGCATCGGCAGGCAGACTCTCAACCACTGCACCACCAGGGAAGCCCGATACAGTTTTTTTTAATTTATTTTATTGAAGTATAGTTGATTTACGATGTAATAATTTCTACTGTACAGCAAAGTGATTGTTATAGAAAAAATATACAATCTTTTTCATATTCTTTTCCATTATGATTTATCCCAGGATATTGAATATAGTTCCCTGTGCTATACAGTAGCACCTTGTTCTTTATGCATTCTATATATAATAGTTTGCAGCTACTAATCCCCAAATCTACAGTTTTTAATTTTTTTTTTTTCATCGTGTTTCTCAGATACGTTAAGAGTAACAAGACTGGGTTAAAAGAAAGGTGAGTAAAGACCTTTCTTTTTTACAAAAACGAGATTAGTTTTACATTATTTAACCATGAATAAATTCTACCCAAATGTTATTAAAGAATTTGCAGCTGTGAAATGGTTTCTAAAATTATATCAACTAAATTTTGCAGATGACCATGTGGTTCTTAAATCCATATTTTAAATTTGATTTTTATGGATTATAAAAGTTAGGGCCCCTTTAAAAATATTTTGTCAGTTCTATGATTTTGGTAGGGGAAAGCAGGTTAGTGAATTCCAATGCTAGGCATTGGAATCTACTTCCAGCCCGTTCTGTGTTAGAACCGGGTACATGAATTCATAACCGTGCTCGGCATGGATGTTTTATTTACTGGGTGTGTCTCTCTGTACCACATCCATTTGGTCATATAGAATTTCTCACTCAAGCCGCCAAATCCCACATGCATTTTCCTACGGCTCAGTCAGTGTTCTATATCTCTGCTTTCACTGAAAATTCAAAGAAAAAATATTTTATTGAGGACCCCTGTCATATCATAACCTACTACCATTGCACTTTTTCTCGTAATAATGTTTAAGACAGGAAAAAGCAGGAGACTTCTCTCAAAATAAGAATATTGACTCCTTTAACATTATCAAGAGTGCCTACCATTGCCTTCTGAGTAATTCTTAAAAAGAAAGGAGGACAAAACAGAATTCTCATTGCACTCTGCATTTATCCTCCTGTGATTTACTCTGGCTGGAATGTCTTTTCTTGTCTTTCTTGCAAACCCCTGCTTATCACTCAAGGCCCAGCTTAATGTTACTCACCATGAGAAGCCTTTCCCAAGCCCAATAGGTGAGGTTAACTGCACTTTCTTCTGCTTTACCCTTGTGGTTTCTTTAGGCCCAACTGTGTCATTTAACACAGTGTATTGTGGCCGTTTGTGCAGAAGGCCATCTCACCTGGATTCTCACCTTCTCTATCTTTGTAGACTTGGTCACTGTTCCATACATGTTTATTCGTTTCAACATTCATTTACTCATCAAATATTTATTCAGCACCTACTGTTCCCACTAACTATTGCTGCATAATAAATCACCCTAAAATTTAACGGTGTAAAACAGCAATCGCTTTATTATCGCTCGCCGTTTCCATGGGTCAGGAATTGGGGAAAGGCTTGGCTCGGCAGTGTTTGTTCGGAGTGTCTCACGTGGTTGCAGTCAGGCTTGTGCTGGAGCTGGAGCTGCTGGGGGCTGGCCGTGCACTGCTTTCTCTCTGGCAGGCCCATAGCCTCTCCATGTGGTCTCTCCACGTGGGCTAGTTTGGGTTCCCTCAAAACATGGTGGCCTCACGGGGAGTTGAAATGCTTATATGGCAGCTAAAGTCTTCAGGAGCGAATATTCAAGCAAGCAAGGTGGAAGTTGAATAGGCTAGTCTCAGAAGACACAAAACCTTACTTTCCTTGCATTCCATTGGTTACCAGTGAATCACTGAGCTGACCAGGTTCAGGAGGAGGGGGATTTGACTCCACCTCTTGATGGGAGAGTACTGTAGCAAGATTCTAGGAGAGCATTTGGGATGGGAAATCTTACTGTGGCCACCTTTGGGAAGTACAATCTGGCATACCCACCCGGCATGCCTTGTTCCAGGCTTGGAGAAAACCACAGTGAACAGGACAGATATGGTCCCTTCCTTGTGGAACTTGCAGAAGGGAGAGACAGCATACGAATAAGTTAAGAAGATAATTTCTTTAGCCATTAAGGGCAAAAAGTATATAACCATATAGGGTATTTCAAGAAAGCCCTCCTTAAGGAAGTAACTTCTGGACAGAGAACTAAATAGTAAGAAGCAATGGGTCATGCCAAGAATTGGAAGATGTGCCTCGCAGGAAGAGGTCCCAACAGAACAAAGGTCTGGAGATGGGAATGAAATTGACTCATTTGAGAATCAGGAGCAAAGCCAGTGTGACTGAAGAATCATGCATAGAAAGGGAGAATGATGAAATATGAGGTCCCAGAGACAGGCAGAATCCAGAAATGGGGCCTTTGAAGACAGTGATAAAACTGCTGGATTTTATTTTAAATGGAATAAGAAGTCATTGGTGATTTTAACACAGAGTGTGACGTACTCTGGTTAAAAAAGGTAACTCTGGCTGTAGTGTGGAGAGTGGGTTGAGGAGAGAAAGGGGGAAAGCAATGAATCTGGTTAGGAGGCAACTTGGAGTTGTCAAGGTAAGATGTACTGGAGGCTTGATTTAGGGTAACAGTGGAGGAAATGGAGAAAAGGATATTGTGTGTTTTGAGGTAGCGCTTGATGAATTTGTACCTCAGATACAAAATTTCATACCAGAGCATCAAATTTTCTTGATAGTTGTGGTGCACCCCCCGCGCCATTAGATTGAAAGTCTCTAAAGGATAGGGGCTAGTTCTTACTCATACATGTGTTTTTCAAAACACTTAGAGTGTCATAAGTACTCAACAAATATTTGTTGAAGTGAATTTTATCCTTTTTTGGATCGCTTCCCATGTCTTAAAAGTACCTATAATTTTCTTATTTAATTTATTACAGCAATTTCTTAGAAATGTATAAAATTGATTTTTTTATAGATTTCTACTTGAGGCTTCCTATTCAAATATGAAAAGTGCTATATTTTAGTTTATTCTTCCCCCTCCCTGAAGCCCTTAATAGAAATAGGGGGGAATGGATGGAAGAATGGTTGAAGGAATGATTAGGTGAGGTGCAATTGCACTTCTGTGAAAAAGGAATAAACACGCGGGTTGTTGTTGGTGATGCTTGATGCCTCCCACATAGTTATACTGGAAAGGAGTTATTCATAATTTATGATCTGTTCTGTAAGTTCCAATGAATTGGTACACTGAGTTACATTTCTTACTACCTAACAAATTTAAAAAAAAAACCATTTTGTACTTGCACGTGTTTTCCACTTCCTGATATTATCTGTGGTATTTTATAATCCTGTCTTAATGTAGATGTCATTGCTAGAGCAGTTTTTGTTGGCGCACGAGAGCGTTTGACCCTTTGAGAGTCTTGCAATTCTGAAAAAAACCTCTGTAATTGGGACTGAATATATAAAATCTGTCTTGTTTTGGGAAAAAATTATTTTCTAACCTGTTACAATCAAATGCTAAAGAAGGAAATACCTTTAACTTAAAGATTGTATTAGGCACTTAATTTTCTGCAGTATTTATTGATTTACATAAATGGGAAAATCGTAGTTTTTAAAGCTTGATATAAAGTATATGTTTTTCTAGTTTAGGCTCTTGAAACACCTTATACCTTACTTAGTTTATTATATATTATTTTCTTATGACTACTCATTTTAATACCTTTATGTCTTCTGGTTTATTTCATTTACTAACATCATGCCTCATTCCAAAAAGAACTTGAGGACAGTTTATTAGAGTACACACAAAATGAACATTGAAGACAAAAAATATGCCAGAGTTCAAATTTCCTAGAATGTAAGTTTTATTAGGACAGAATAAATTCTTACCAGTAAATCCTTTTTGCTTATTGCAGAGCATGGTCCATAGTACATGTTCAGTAAATACTTGTAGAGTGAATATCCGACGTTAGTGTACCAAACCTATGCCAACAGATCCATTCGCTTTGTTGAGATCCACAATTTTGGCTCAACACTTTTAACAAATGAGCAGAGAAAAATACTGCTAATAACACAATCCACACTGTCTGTAAGATTGAATGAAGCCATTTGATAAGGAGATATGCAACTCTTCCTAGGCAAAAGTATGCAAATGGATATGTCCAAATGCCATGGATTGTGATGGAGAGAACATTGAGTAATATATGAGTTAATGTCCTTAAAATGAAATATGAATTTTAATTTTTTTTCTTTGTCATAATCCAAGGGTAACTTTGAGTTTTAAGACTTAAGACGCTTGAGGAATAGATAGACACTGTTTTTCAGCTAATCTTACATGAATATTATTTCTCACATGTATGGTTTAATAAGCATGTAAATAGAAATTATTTCAAGGTTATTTTCAGCGTCGAGAATCTGAGGTAAAGAGAAGGTGCTGCTGTGAAAATACAGAGTCAAATGCTTAAAGAGTCAACTGAACTAGTATTAAAGCTTATATCATCTTATTAGAGGTGTGATGGATCACCAGACCCTGTGTCTGAATAGATGATGGCGATTAAACTCTGCATGGAAGAGGGACAACAAAGTTCAGATTATTGGGGCTGAGATTTTTCTCAGAAAACCTTGGGACCCACTCCAGTGTGTGGATACACGTCTGAGCTAAGACTCTGCCTTCTTGAGCTATGCAATATTCCCTCTCTCTTTCTGTGCAAGATAATTTTTAAGGAGCCAGTCATCAAATGTACACAGTCATATAAATAGAAAATCTCAATAAAGCACATCTTAAAAGATTCACACTAAAGCATCCAAGACAAAGAGATTCCAGTGCACTCCTGTGTCATTGGATGAGTTGAATTGCTAGCAGGAGTCGCTAACCTGATGTCCACAGAAGCTTAGACAATTCATCCTGAATCGTATCAGATCTTTTGTTATTGTTATGGTTGTATATGTGTTTATCTGTTCTGCCGAGAGAGTCCTCAGATTTTTCAAATATTCAAAGAACTTTGTGTCCCAGAAAGGTTAGAAACACTGCATAAGGTTGTAAATGAGTCAGTTAAATATTGATGGACATCTATAAAAGAGGATGACCTTGGAATTGAAATAGTGGGGCTAAAACCATTTCATCTTGCAAGAGCTCAACATCAGGGTATGTGTTTGGGGGGGGCCATTCTTGATTTGTGATAGAACCTTGTAGAAAATTAGAAAATTGTATAGAAAATTGTCTCAGAACCCTTCATATTCATTAAGACAACAAATATTTATTGAACAAATACTATGTGTGTGTCACCAACTATTAGTAACTTGTATTTTTTAGGGATTTGGGCACTCTAGCTAAGAATTAATACAAGAATATTGAACAAAATTGTTAGATTAGCTGTAGAAACTGACTTAGGAATGGACAGGAACTAGTTGGCTCCAGGAATCCTGGATTGTCCCATCTTGTCAGGGCAAGTGCTGGAATGAATAAACTAATCATTATTTTCATCCTTGTGTCTCAAATCAAAGTCTGCAGAGGGAGAGCCCAAAGGACGTAGCCTAGATGACTGTTTTTCAAAGTGTGGTCCTCATATCGGCAGCACCAGAATCACCTGGGAACTTATTAGAAATGTAAGTTCCGGGGCCCTGTCCCACACCTCATCTGGTGGTGGGCCCAGCAGTGGGTATTTGAAGGACTGAGTCCTCCAGGCGAATGGTGCATAGTAAAGTTTGGGAAATGTTGCCCTGTGTCCGGTATCTCCCCCTTGGCTAGGATAGGATGGGGCCCATGACTGGTTTCTACTAAGACTGCATACAGTAGTGGAAGAGAATTCTCCAAAGGAAGATCTGTGTTGGTTCCCAAAGAAAGGGGAATAGATTCTGGGCAGCCAAAAAGTATCCAGCACCTTCTACATCCCTTGAATCAATGAAATTTCCCTTTTGCGTACAAGGTATCTTGCTTCTAGCATTATTGTTGGAGGTGGGCTCCATTCCAGGACTGCTAGTCTCTAGGGGGAAGGACACCCATTTGGGTAACACTTGTGTCTCTCTTCAACCCTTCCCCAGAGAAAGTGTCTGACTCCTGAAATTGGGTGGAAGACCTTGACATTGTAGCTCAGACGTCTTCCTTCTTTCTCTTTGGTGTCTGCCTGCCTGTAGAGAATGAATGTATTCTGCTGTTCTGTTTACCATACAGGAAGGGAGCTTGCCCTTACAGGGAGGGCCTGTGCTCGTCTGCATGTGCCAGGAAGCTTAGGCCTGCCTAATTCTGGAATGAAGTGTCAGGAAACCATAGCTGCTCACTTAAGCAGTTTTGCGTCAGCTTTCTGTGTATTACAGCTGACGTCTTGATTTGCATTGCTTTGACTCATGAATCTCTCAGGCAAAGAAGAATAGTGTCGAGTATGAGGCCCCTTTGAATCTTATTTAGTATTCTTTACGAGTTTATCTTTGAATACATGAGCCATCAGAGAACTGTTGATTTGTCATGTTTGTTTGTTTTACTAACTCATCTGAGCATTTATAATTTTTGCAGATCCTCTGTTGTATGAGGATTTAAATGTTTCAAATGGACTGTTGCCTGGGCCTCACGAATTACTTAGATGAATAGTTTTATTTAATCATTCAAGCTGGAAATCTTATTTTAGAGGCATTGTGTTCTATAGTGTGAGTCCATTTTAGGAGGAAAAAAACTGTTGAGTCTCTGTCTTAATATATTTAGCTCCAAATATATTTGTTACGATAGATGTACATTTGGAAAGGTTTTATACGTGTAATGAAAATGTTCCTTTATTGTTGGTTCTCTTCTTATAAATATGAGGAAGTATTAATTAATGTGAAAAATGTATATTTATCTTGGCTACAGCGTGGAGCCACATCCTGTTTCTCTAGGACTTCAGGTGCCTGTTCTGTGTAACATGTGTAGCAACAAAGTAACACAGCTGCATATTATTAGCCTGGTGCTTACTCAAAGAAAGGATAATTAACTGCTGAATCTTCTCTACTCTGCCTGTCTTTTCCTTGGAGACTTTCTAACCAATAAATCACTAAACTGACACTGTTTAATTCATAAGATGAAAGCTCAACATGGTATAACTAAAAGAATGAAAATGCTAGTATTATTTTCCTAAATACTATTTGTAGGTTATCTTTGGACTCAAGGGGGAGACGTTATTTACCAAGCATATGGAAATGAGATCGGTTGTAAAGGAAAATATACACTATATGCTCTTTGTCTCTGGCGTTTATTTTCTCATGCGTTTTCATCAACTTATATGTGATTTTCTTAACTGTCATTATTTATCCTGTCATATATGCATTGTGAGTACTTTTCTCTTGTAGCTAATTTTAAACATCCGTCTCTTACAATATGTACTAACAAAGTGAAGTCCAAAATAGCCTTGTTATTTTCTATAGAACAGTTTAATCATTACAGTCTCATGTGATCTCATCTCCACTGAGATGAGCTTCCTGAGAAAACGTAGAGTTGCAGTGTGTTTGTTAAAATTCAAGTTGAATAAAGTACTGTAATATTCAGAAAATAGGCAGGGGGAAAAGAATGTTTTCAGAAATCCTGCCTTGCGTGCATAATACTGCATACCTTTCTCATTCTAATACACGGTGTCTTATTATGGGTGCTTAAATGTCATCATACAGTATAGGTCAACGTTGCCTAGACAACAGTCTACTTTCAGAGCAAACAGTGTTTCTTAACAGTCATACATTCAATTCCATCACTGAACTACAGCATGGACCATTAGACCAGCATAGAGCAATTAAGTTTACTTATCCCAAACTAACCACAGGCTGCGTGAAGTTAAGTGAAATAACCTCTTTTCCTACAAAAGGAGAAAACCAATGAAAGGGTACATAAAAAGGTATATTATAAAACTGATCGAGGAGTTAAAATGCCCCAGTGATTAAAATTGCACATGTTTCAAAGCAACCTGGAGTGCCACATTTCTGAATATTAATCTCATAAATCTTCATTTAACTTTTTGTGCCAAGACTAGAGTTACTCATGGTTATCTACATTTTCAGCTCTACCCATTTGCAGAAAAATGTGTTCCCAGAAAGCTCAGAAAGCAATTTCATTTATAGTGAAGTGGTATAAAATTTTCACTTCAGATCTCTGTAGGGAAGCATGGGTTATTGAAGGTTTTCTGTTGAGAAGCAATTACTCCATCCATTTACTCAATATTGTTTATTTTTATGTTGTGTGAAATGCCCTGTGGGCCTCTTAGAACTTCCTGGAAGAACCAATTGAGGAGGAAAATATCCAATTAGCTCAAAATTTTACAATGTACAGAGTTTTCGTTCTTTGAGAGTCAGTATGTTTGTTTTGGACTCTGTGTGTGACTCCCGAGGTGTTAGCCTTGCTTTTGAAACTGTTTCTTATCTCATTGTAGTCATGAGACTAGGCCTGCTCATTTAGAGTTATTAAACCTCCTACACTAAAGGATTTCTAGTTCTTCCATCATTGCTAATAGTTCTATATTTGTAGTGAAAGGTTGACTGTTAACACAAGTTCATAGCTTGGGAAGATACCTGAAATTGCCCGTCTCTGCTCTGTGGTACCCAAATCAGAAGCTCTAAGCTTAAGTTGAATATTTGTTCAGTCAACAAGAGACATCATTACTTTGTTTTATTGCTTACTAATCTCGGAAGTGGTTGATCACCCAGCCTCCTGGAGCTTTCAATTCTATTTCCACCCTCTATCTCAGAACAGATAAGGTTGCCTCACCGTTTGAATGTCTTCAAGACCTTCTGATAACCATCTTTCTGATATCAGCTTGCTTTCTTTACATGGGAAAATCTCTAGCAAATCTGCACTTTCTTTTTAAAGCAACGGTAGGTAAAACTTACTGAGCAGTGCTGTGGATCGAGGACTATGTTCTTTGGGGGTCTTGGCCAAAAATTTGACAAGTAGGATTAGCAGTCAGAATGGGTCAGGAGCATTGCCTTTGTTTATACTCATTCCTTCCACGTCTGAGACTTTTCTCAACAAGTTTTCTCTCTCATTCTCTTTCCTCCCTCCCTCGTTTCCCCTGTGCTTCCCTTATTTTCAGTCCCTTGCCCTTTATTGATATCTTCCTTAATAGTACAAGTGCATTTTCAGTCCTCTTATCCTAGGAGTTGTTCAGTTCTCTTCATCCAGCCCTCTACTGCTTCATCTTTCTTTGTTCCACATATATGTTTATGCACATATGTATAGATGTGTGTGTATATATATACACACACAGACATTTATATAGAGAACATGTATACGTATGTGCATATGTATATAAATATATGTGTGAGTAAAAGTCTGCACGCTTTCTGAATTTACTTCCTTGTAATTTGTAAAGTTCTCAGTGCCTTGCAACCTGCCATCACTAATCCCATCTCTTCTACAGTGACTCTTTAAAGGCATACAGTCACTTATTCATTCAACAGGCATTATTTTTGGCCATCTTCTCTGTGCCAGGAATAGTTCAAGGCTCTAGGAATGCAGTGGTGAGTAATCCAGACACTATTCACTCTCCCTGCTTCAAGAGACCTTACTGTCTCTGAGCTTACAGGAGGAGAAAAATATTAGTCAAATAAGCACACAGATATATACTCGGCCAGTTGCCAAATGCTATGACAAAAGCACAGATGATTAATAATCAGTACAGGAAGACGTAATCCAACGCATGGCTTCAGGGAAGTGACCAAAATCTGAAGGTTGAGTATACATTTATCAGACATAAGGAACAGGTTTTATAAAGGCCCCAAGACAAGAAGAGCATAAAAGCAATTAAAAGAAGGCTTGTGACACTGGAGAAGAGCAAAGGGTAGAATTCACGAGGCCTTATGTAGTTAGAGGGGCGGGGTCCTGATGGGAGGGTATGGCTTAGGATGTGGTCTTCGTCCTTCAGGCAGTGGGATGCTAGGGAAAGGGGTCTAAGCCTGGGTTGGGCAGGAGGGAGTAAGGCAGGGTTAGTGATCAGATTTCTATTTCCTTAGCTTACTCCCCATGTTTCTCAAAAGAGTCTTCATTTCCAAAGCTTTCATTCATGTGTACCTCCCTGCAGACTTTCCTCTTTCAGTTATTATTGCACACTGTTTAAGAAAATCTCTGCTCTATGACAAGATATAAAGAAATTTTTTTTTGATCGTCTCTTTGCAAAAAGTGATCAGATTACACTTCACACCCAACATAGTGGCCAGGATTTCATGAAGGAAATCAGACATAGCACCTTTTTTAAAGCTTCTTAGGAAAGTTCTTGGAATTTTTAACCCTTCAGTGTAGTTCCTCAAATTGAAATATAGTGCTATGTGTTCCCTAATTAGCTGTCCAGGCCATTGCTCTCAAACCCTTGTATTTGAAATGTATCTTGATATGTTAAAAAAAATCACATGAGCAACTAACATTCATGGAAAGCTCTACCCAGGATCATAAACAGGTCCCTATGCACCACCTCCAATTCCCCTACAACTTTCTCACCCAAGAAAATATAACCAGGATGCAAGCAAAAGTGAATCACAAGCTATGAAAACACACATATATATACATAAAACATAAAATCCGTATCTTGTGTATTTTTAATACATAAACTTGTCCTAATAATCACATTTTTGGCACACATCTAAAAATCTTACAACCAATGGGGTAATATTTAGAGATTGAGTTAAGATCCTCCAACTCTAGTCTCATGTCCTCAGCATCTTTCCTGTCCGCTCTACTGTATCACCCAGAATTGGGAGGCATTTATTGACGGTTTACACATACCATGCCATGCTGACGCTGGAGTTGCAAACCTTCTAAGAAGTTTACCATCCATTTGGATAGATACTAAACTCAAGTATCAGAGCTGTGAACCATAAAAGATAAAAGGCATTCTAAGTATTAAATGCATGGTATGGATAGTAAAGAATATAGGGATTCAGAGAAAAGAAGAATAATTCTGGGTAGACCAGATGAGCAGTAAAGATTCATGAATCAGACTAATGACAGGTCAACTCTTTCTCATTCTTCTTTCTCAGTTCAAATGGCACCTTTTCTAAGAGGCTTTTCTGAAGCACTCTCTCATGGGAACACTCCCTAGAGCTATTGCTTTTATGGTATCCCCACTTCTGAATACTTCTCAAAAATCTGAACTTATCACATTTACCTATTTCATCATCTGCTGTCTGTGCCACTCACTAGACTGTTCTTTCCATGAAGGAGGGGACTTTTTTTTTTGAATTTTATTTTATTTATTTTTTTATACAGCAGGTTCCTATTAGTTATCTATTTTATACATATTAGTACATACATGTCAACCCCAATCTCCCAATTCATCCCACCACCACCCTGCCCCCCCCCCTTTCCCCGCTTGGTGTCCATACGTTTGTTCTCTACATCTGTGCCTCAATTTCTGCCCTGCAAACTGGTTCATTAGTACCGTTTTTCTAAGTTCCACATATATGCGTTAATATACGATATTTATTTTTCTCTTTCTGACTTACTTCACTCTGTATGACACTCTCTAGATCCATCCACGTCTCCACAAATGACCCAATTTCGTTCCTTTTTGTGGCTGAGTAATATTCCACTGTATATATGGACCACATCTCCTTTATCCATTCGTCTGTCGATGGGCATGTAGGTTGCTTCTATGACCTGGCTATTGTAAATAGTGCTGCGGTGAACATTGGGGTGCATGTGTCTTTTTGAATTATAGTTTTCCCTGGGTATATGCCCAGCAGTGGGATTGCTGGGTCATATGGTAATTCTATTTTTCGTATTTTAAGGAACCTCCATACTGTTCTCCATAGTGGCTGTATCAATTTACATTCCCACCAACAGTGCAAGAGGGTTCCCTTTCCCCCACACCCTCTCCAGCATTTGTTGTTTGTAGATTTTCTGGTGACGCCCATTCTAACTGGTGTGAGGTGACACCTCGCTGTAGTTTTGATTTGCATTTCTCTAATAATTAGTTGAGCAGCTTTTCATGTGCTTCCTGGCCATCTGTCTGTCTTCTTTGGAGAAATGTCTATTTACATTTACAAATGTCTTCTGCCCGTTTTTGGATTGGGTTGTTTGTTTTTTTAATATTGAGCTGCATGAGCTGTTTATATATTTTGGAGATTAATCCTTTGTCTGTTGATTCGTTTGCAAATATTTTCTCCCATTCTGAGGGCTGTCTTTTCGTCTTGTTTATGGTTTCCTTTGCTGTGCAAAAGCTTTGAAGTTTCATTAGGTCCCATTTTTTAATTTTTGTTTTTATTTCCATTACTCTAGGAGGTGGATCAAAAAAGATCTTGCTGTGATTCATGTCAAAGAGTGTTCTTCCTATGTTTTCCTCTAAGAGTTTTAAGTGTCCAGTATTAAATTTAGCTCTCTACTCCATTTTGAGTTTATTTTTGTGTATGGTGTCAGGGAGTGTTCTAATTTCATTCTTTTACATGTAGCTGTCCAGTTTTCTCAGCACCACTTATTGAAGAGACTGTCGTTTCTCTACTGTATATCCTTGTCTCCTTTGTCATAGATTAGTTGGCCATAGGTGCGTGGGTTTATCTCTGTGCTTTCTATCTTGTTCCATTGATCTATATTTCTTTTTTTGTGCCAGTACCATATTGTCTTGATCACTGTAGCTTTGTAGTATGGTCTGAAGTCAGGGAGACTGATTCCATCAGCTCCGTTTTTTTCCCTCAAGACTGCTTTGGCTATTCGGGGTCTTTTGTGTCTCCATACAAATTTTAAGATTTTTTGTTCTAGTTCTGTAAAAAATGCCATTGGTAATTTGATAGGGATTGCATTGAATCTGTAGATTGCTTTGGGTAATATAGTCATTTTCACAATGTTGATTCTTCCAATCCAAGAACATGGTATATCACTCCATCTGTTGGTATCATCTTTTTTTTTGTGGTACGCGGGCTTCTCACTGCTGTGGCCTCTCCCATTGTGGAGCACAGGCTGGCTCCGGATGCACAGGCTCTGCGGCCGTGGCTCATGGGCCCAGCCGCTCTGCGCCATGTGGGATTTTCCCAGACCGAGGCATGAACACGCGTCCCCTGCATCGGCAGGTGGACTCTCAACCACTGCGCCACCAGGGAAGCCCTGTTGGTATCATCTTTAATTTCTTTCATCAGTGTCTTACAGTCTTCTGCATACAGGTCTTTTGTCTCCTTAGGTAGGTTTATTCCTAGGTATTTTATTCTTTTTGTTGCAATGGTAAATGGGAATGTTTGCTTAATTTCTCTTTTAGATTTTTCATCATTAGTGTATAGGAATGCAAGAGATTTCTGTGCATTAATTTTGTATTCTGCAACTTTACCAAATTCATTGATTAGCTCTAGTAGTTTTCGTGGCAACTTCAGGATTCTCTGTATATAGTATCATGTCATCTGCAAACAGTGACAGTTTTACTTCTTCTTTTCCAATTTGTATTCCTTTTATTTCCTTTTCTTCTCTGATTGCTGTGGCTAGGACTTCCAAAACTATGTTGAATAATAGTGGTGAGAGTGGACATCCTTGTCTTGTTCCTAATCTTAGAGGAAATGCTTTCAGTTTTTCACCATTGAGAATGATGTTTGCTGTGGGTTTGTCATATATGGCCTTTATTATATTGAGGTAGTTTCCCTCTATGCCCACTTTCTGGAGAGTCTTTATCATAAATGGGTGTTGAATTTTGTCAAAAGCTTTTTTCTGTACCTATTTAGATGATCATATGGTTTTTAATTCTTCAGTTTGTTCATATGGTGTATCACATTGATTGATTTGCATATATTGAAGAATCCTTGCATCCCTGGGATAAATCCCACTTGATCATGGTGTATGATCCTTTTAATGTGTTGTTGGATTCTGTTTGCTAGTATTTGGTGAGGATTTTTGCATCTATGTTCATCAGTGATATTGGTCTGTAATTTTCTTTTTTTGTAGTATCTTTCTCTGGTTTTGGTATGAGGGTGATGGTGGCCTCATAGAATGAGTTTGGGAGTGTTCCTTCCTCTGCAATTTTTTGGAAGAGTTTGAGGAGGATTGGTGTTAGCTCTTCTCTAAATGTTTGATAGAGTTCACCTGTGAAGCCATCTTGTCCTGGACTTTTGTTTGTTGGAAGATCTTTAATCACAGTTTCAATTTCATTACTTGTGATTGGTCTGTTCATATTTTCTTCTTCTTCCTGGTTCAGTCTTGGAAGGTTATACCTTTCTAAGAATTTGTCCATTTCTTCCAGGTTGTCCATTTTATTAGCATAGAGTTGCTTGTAGTAGTCCCTTAGGATGCTTTGTATTTCTGTGGTGTCTGTTGTAACTTCTCCTTTTTCATGTCTAATTTTATTGATTTGAGTCCTCTCTGTCTTTTCTTTGTGAGTCTGGCTACTGGTTTATCAATTTTGTTTATCTTCTCAAAGAACCAGCTTTTAATTTTATTGATCTTTACTATTGTTTTCTTTGTTTCCATTTCATTTATTTCAGCTCTGATCTTTATGATTTCTTTCCTTCTGCTAACTTTGGGTTTTGTTTGTTCTTCTTTCTCTAGTTCCTTTAGGTGTAAGGGTAGATTGTCTATTTGGGATTTTTCTTATTTCTTGAGGTAGGATGTATAGCTATAAACTTCCCTCTTAGAACTGCTTTTGCTGCATCCCATAGATTTTGGATCATTGTGTTTTCATTGTCATTTGTATCTAGGTATTTTTTGACTTCCTCTTTGATTTTTTTAGTGATATCTTGGTTATTTAGTAATGTATTGTTTAGCCTCCACGTGTTTGTGTTTTTTACATTTTTTTCCCCTGTAATTGACTTCTAATCTCATAGCATTGTGGTCAGAAAAGATGTTTGATATGATTTCAGTTTTCTTAAATTTACTGAGGCTTGATTTGTGACCCAAGATGTGAACTATCCTGGAGAATGTTCCGTGCGCACTTGAGAAGACCACGTAATCTGCTGTTTTTGGATGGAATGTCCTATAAATATCAATTATATCTCTCTGGTTTATTGTATCATTTAAAGCTTGTGTTTCCTTATTAATTTTCTGTTTGGATGATCTGTCCATTGGTGTAAGTGAGGTGTTAAAGTCCCCCACTATTATTGTGTTACCTTCGATTTCCTCTTTTATAGCTGTTAGCAGTTGCCTTATGTATTGAGGTGCTCCTTTGTTGGGTGCATATATATTTATAATTGTTATATCTTCTTCTTGAATCGATCCTTTGATCATTATGTAGTGTCCTTCCTTGTCTCTTGTAACATTCTTTATTTTAAAGTCTATTTTATCTGACATGAGTATTGCTACTCCAGCTCTTTTGATTTCCATTTGCATGGAATATCTTTTTCCATCCCCTCACTTTCAGTTTGTATGTGTCCCTAGGTCTGAAGTGGGTCTGTTGTAGACAGCATATATATGGATCTTGTTTTTGTATCCATTCAGCAAGCTTGTGTCTTTTGGTTGGAGCATTTAATCCATTCACGTTTAAGGTAATTATCGATATGTATGTTCCTATGACCATTTTCTTAATTGTTTTGTGTTTGTTTTTGTAAATCCTTTTCTTCTCTTGTGTTTCCCACTTAGAGAAGTTCCTTTAGCCTTTATTGTAGAGCTGGTTTGGTGGTGCTAAATTCTCTTAGCTTTTGCTTGTGTGTAAAGCTTTTGATTTCTCCATCAAGTCTGAATGAGATTCTTGCCGGGTAGAGTAATCTTGGTTGTAGGTTCTTACCTTTCATCACTGTAAGTATATCATGCCACTCCCTTCTGTCTTGTAGAGTTTCTGCTGAGAAATCAGCTGTTAACCTTACGGGAGTTCCCTTGTATGTTATTTGTCGTTTTTCCCTTGCTGCTTTCAATAATTTTTCTTTGTTCTTAATTTTTGCCAGTTTGGTTACTGTGTGTCTTGTCTTGTTTCTCCTTGGGTTTATCCTGTATGGGACTCTCTGTGCTTCCTGGACTTGGGTGGCTATTTCTTTTCCCATGTTAGGGAAGTTTTCGACTATAATCTCTTCAAATATTTTCTCGGGTCCTTTCTCTCTTCTCCGTCTGGGACCCCTATAATGCGAATGTTGTTGCATTTAATGTTGTCCCAGAGGTCTCTTAGGCTGTCTTCATTTCTTTTCATTCTTTTTTCTTTAGTCTGTTCTGCAGCAGTGAATTCCACCATTCTGTCTTCCAGGTCACTTATCTGTTCTTCTCCCTCAGTTATTCTGCTATTGATTCCTTCTAGTGTAGTTTTCATTTCAGTTATTGTATTGTTCATCTCTGTTTGTTTGTTCTTTAATTCTTCTAGATCTTTGTTTAACATTTCTTGCATCTTCTCAATCTTTGCCTCCATTCGTTTTCTGAGGTCCTGGATCATCTTCACTCTCATTATTCTGAATTCTTTTTCTGGAAGGTTGCCTATCTCCACTTCATTTAGTTGTTTTTCTGGTGTTTTATCCTGTTCCTTCATCTGGTACATAGCCCTCTGCCTTTTCATCCTTTCTGTGTTTCTGTGAATTTGGTTTTTGTTCCACAGGCTGCAGGATTGTAGTTCTTCTTAGGTGGGGACTTCCTGTCTTGCTCACACTGTGATCTCAGAGACCCTCATAGCGTCTAGCTCATGTAAAGTTCATTTCTGTTTCCTTAGTTAACTAGTTAGACCAAAAGCTTTAAGTACTTTAAGCGTATGCTCAGAAACTCAGATGTGTTCATTTACGTTGCCCACATTTTTGCAGTAGTTCATGGGTGACCATGCAGATGTTCTTTTGCAAAATATGGATTTATACTAGGTTAGATCTGACTCTCTGAAGTTCATAATGAAACACCAGGGAGTTTCTCATTTCTCACAAACTGTTTCAGATTTATGGAAAATAGTGTCATGTCTACTTCTTATTTTCTCCAAATTGATAAGGCTAACCCATGAGTAATCTACCTCACCACATATCTTTGGAAAACGTTTCACACTTAATTGATAAAGCCATCCCTAAAACCATATGTAATGTTAAGTCATGCTGTTAAGTAAAACTGTGTAAAAATATCAAGAAATGTTCAAATTGGTAAAGCTTCGTTTTTAGTCTGCTGTGTGCATGTGTGTATAAATTTTCTTTTAATTTTCTTTAGACCCAAGGAGGCTAAGGGCTGGTTTATGTTGCCTTAAATATAGTAGCTTAAGACAATACTTCTGTTAACAAAAACTCTATTTATTTTGAAAAAAAGTGACTAGTATACATTTATTTGTCTCATTTGTATATTTAGAATTTCTTTTTTAAAAGATGGAGGACTCAAAATTGCCAATGTGACTAAAGCTGATGCTGGAATTTATACGTGCATAGCAGAAAACCAGTTTGGGAAAGCAAATGGCACAACACACTTGGTTGTTACAGGTAGGTGCATTTCTGAAAGATTGCTTTACGTGGAGATACACTGTGTGGTATGTTATTAAGATCAAAGAAAAATGTTTTTCACAATATGCAGTGCACTACGAAGGTCGACCTTACGTTTGCACTTGTGTTTTCTCTAACAAGTGAAAGTCAAGGGAACAATCCTTAATATTTCTTTATACACCATGGTGTGTACCAGGGACACATGAGTTACCATGCTGTCAAAATTGGCAGTAGAATTATAAGTAGCATATGTGGCTGGTCTGCTTTTATTTCGTGCTATTCTAGTATGTCAAATCTTTTGGGTACACTTTTTCCTTTTCCATTATCTTTGATATTTTCTGGAGATGTTTGAGTTCGTGGAATAACCCTTGCTATCAAAAAGAGTCACTTAGGATTGTGGATGTGTTTGTTCATTTATTCATTGAAGAAAAGCATTGAGTATCTACCATGTGCCAGGTGCTTGGGTTATTCAGTAACAAACTGACAAAGAATGCTGCCCACATGAAGCTTACCTTCTACCAAAGGTAGAAAGAAAATAAGTGGTAGGAATATAAGGCAAAGAAATTCTTAGAAGGAAAGAAATTGCAAACGATTGTAAAATACAGAGGAGTGTTTGGGAGAAGTAAGCTGGAGCATGAACCCAAGTGATCAGAGAAGGAGAGATGTGAACAAAGATTTCATGGAGATCGAGTTCAGTAGATTTCTTGGGGACAATCGTGTAGAGGTTTTGTAGACTTTGTTAGGACGTCAGCTTTTAGTTGGCATGAAAAGTCGAGGTTAGTGCACAGTTTTGAGCAGAGGAATGAAATGATGGGAAATATATTTTTAACGGTTACTCTAGCTGCTCTGTTGAGAACAGACTGTGGGGAGTCAAGGGTAGAAGTGGGAGCAACGTCAGGAGACATTGCAGTAATCCAGGCGAGAGTGATAATGACCCAGATGAGGGTGGCAGCGGAGCAGTTGATGGGAAGGGATTTGATTCTGCATGTATTCTGCATGTAGTCAGTAGGCGTTGCTGGCAAACTGACTGTGAGGTCTGAGAGAAAGAAAGAGAAGGATGCCTGCAGAGTGTTTGGTGAACAACAGGAAGAATAACAGTCAAAACAACTGAGATGGGAAAGGCTTGAGGTTGCACAGGTTTGGGTAGGAGGAAGACTGTTGTTGTAGAAAACATAATCAATGCCTCTTTGAAGACTTTTGCTACAACATGGAGCAAAGAAATGGGGAGCGGTGCTGGAAAAGTGGAGTCAAGGGAAGCTTAATTCCCAACTATGGAACTATGGTGATGATAGAAAGGACATTTGCATTTGGGAAAAAACAAATTAGTTAACATTTTAACTTAGTATCCTACCTATTCTAAACATTTTTGTAGTCTTTCAAAAGTTTGAGTCTATTTAAATTTTGGTAGTAATACATTTTCCAGTCATTGAAAATACAGTGGTTTCTATTTCTACTGGTATATTTCATGAAGCAATAAAGCTAAAATGAAATTGATTTTGTAGTAGTATTATAACCCTTGTTTACAGGTGACTTCAATTTTTAAACTTCAATATCCCATAAATGTAGATACCCTAATTCATTTAACAAGAATTTGTGTATCCAATGAAATATGTTATGGGTCTGCATCAAAATGTCTCTTTTCATCTTGAAGACTTTTCATGATACAGAGGTATATGTATGTATATAGACACATATGTATGTCTACACACACATACGTACTATGTTAGATTAACAGTCTGCCTGTTGAAAACTGCTTTCATCAAAATAAAAATGCTGAAGTTTTACTTAAAACTTTATTATTTCCCCAATAGAACCAACAAGAATAACTTTGGCACCATCCAACATGGATGTCTCAGTGGGCGAAAGTGTCATTTTGCCCTGCCAGGTGCAACACGACCCCCTGTTAGACATCATGTTTACCTGGTATTTCAATGGGGCCCTCACAGATTTTAAGAAAGATGGATCTCACTTTGAGAAAGTCGGTGGGGTAAGTTGTGACCCTTTCCTCATGCTTTTTACATCTGTCTCTGACATATTGTCCCTAAAGAAACATCGGGCACATATCTGTTACTCCAGTAATGTCTGTTCTGTGAGTGAATCGGGGCTTGCAATTCTGTAATGGTCTAATTTTATTATAGTAATTACCAGAAAGTGAGCATATTTACTTCAACCCGTAAACTATAATTTTAATTAAAATCGATGTTTGCTGTGTTTATATTAATTGTTATTTTGCACGATACTTTTGTCATTAGTATTCCACAGAAGGGAAAGTGTTCTTATACAACTGTTTACTTTCAACATGATATATTATGAAGTTGAACGAAGTCACATTTGCTAAATGCCTTTCATGTATCAGGCCAGGTGCTTCATCCCAGTTAATCCTTGCAGTGACACTGGATGTCAGTGGTAAGCATTGCCCTTTTACAGGTGCGTAAACTAAGGATTTGTAAAGATATTAACTTGTCCAGGGCCACTGAGCTAGCGAGTGGTGGAACTTACATCCAAGCCTAGATCTGTGAGTCCCCAAAACACAAATACTTTCTCTTGTTTCATTCTGTCTCCTCGTTTGCGATGGTTCTATGTGAGGAAGAATTACAGATTTCAAGGGAAAATGGACACCTTGAGGAGAACTGTTAAGAAGGAATGCAGTGTTGTGAACCACACAGACTAACAGCAGGCCTCGCACCTGGCCACATGTCCGTGAATCCATCGTCACAAGGCCAGTTTCCCTTGCAGGCCTGTTTTCTTTGACACAGGGTTTAGCTTCGTTCATTTTGGCTAAGACGTCAGTGGTACATCATAGTAGAGTCTGGGTTTTCTCCTTATGGACAAAACGATATGATGGTCAATTCAGCTATATGTATTTTAAAATATTTCTTGGGAATTCTCTGGTGGTCCAGTGGTTGAGACTTGGCACTTTCACTGCCATGGCCTGGGTTCAATCCCTGGTCGGGGAACTAAGATCCTGCAAGCCACATGGCCAGGTCAAAAAGAATTAAAAACAAAACCACCACCAATATTTCTTCTTCAATGTATATATGTATATACATGGGGTCTATTAATGTGTTAGGATTGTGTGCAACTTGAAAGGATGGTGTTAGGACTTGAATTATGTTTCCTCAAAAGAAAAGTTCAAATCCTAAGGCCTAGTTGTGATAGGATTGTGGTAGAGGCCAATAATAATAGGATTATTAGCCTCTGCCCCTGGATCCTGGCACAGACCTCCTAAAACCCTTGGAATTTCCTGCGTGATTAAATGTCTTTTTGTCCTAATGAAGTGACGCTGTGGGCTCCTGGATAGTTTCAGGATGGTCACCAGAAAGACCAAGCCGTGATTAGAAACTTGGAACCTTCAGCACTCCCCGTGGATCATAAATTCAGTGCCCAGCCCTCCATGCTTCAGGAAGGAGGGAGGGGCTGAGCACTGAATTATGATCGATCAGGCCTATGTGCTGAAGCTTCCATAAAAATCCCAAAAGTAAAGTACTTTTCATCACAGAGCGCTTCTGGGTTGGTGAACATATCTACCCGCGAGGTGGGTGACACACTCCGCCTCCCCTGGGATAGAAGCTCTTGTACTTGGAGCCCTTCTGGATCTCACCCTATCTGTCTCTTCATCTGGCTGTTTATATGTATCCTTTATGATACGTAAAGTATCATAAAGTAAATAAATGTTACCCTGAGTTCTGTGAGCCATTCTAGCAAATTACTGAACCCAAGGAGAGTGCCATGGGAGCTTCAGTTTATAAGTGGTTGGTCGGAAGTACAAGTGGCGATCTGAGACTTGCAGTTGGTGTCTGAAGAGGGGCCAGTCTCAGGGGGCTGAGCCCTTAACTTATGGATCTGATGCTAACTCCAGGCAGATAGTGTCAGAATTGAATTGACTTTTTGGACCCCCCCACCTGGTGTTGGAGAATTGCTTGGTGTGGAAAACACACACATCTGGTGTCAGAAATGTGACGTGTTCCGAGTGTGCGTATAGTATTGACTGTAAAGGAGATACAGAAGAGTGTCCTTTACACTAGCACCTCAGAATGTGACCTTATTTGGAAAGGGTTGTTGCAGATATATGTAGTGAAGTTATGATGATGTCATACTGGAATAGGATGGGCCCTAATCCAATATGACTGTTGTCCTTGTAATAGGAGGGAAATTTAGGCACAGACCAACACACAGAGGGGAGAATGTAGACACAAGGAGATGGCCCTGTGAAGGCGGAGGCACAAGTCACAGAATGCCTGGGGCTGCCAGAACCTAGAAGAGGCAGAGAAGAAGGGTCTTACCCTAGAAATTTGGGAGAGAGATCTTGATTTCAGATTTGTGGACTCCAGAACTCTAAGAGGATAAAGTTCTGTGGTTTGGAGCCACCCAGTTTGTGTTACTTTGTTACAGCAGCCCTAGTGACCCACTACAGCTGGTCTTTAAAAAAATAAAATAAAATTCAAAAAAGGCGATATTTAGATACCTAGCCACAATTAAGTACAGTTTCGATGCTGTTTCTATGTTCTATCATCTGGCTTGCTCCATTTTCGAAATTCTAGTTTTCCAAATTGTTCTGACTGATTCAAGGCTTTCAAGAACTTCACCAATTGCTGCAAACCATTGGCATTTCTTTTACTATTGCTTTAAATGCTTTATTTTTTACTTTTATTTATTTATTTATTTTACATCCTTATTGGAGTATAATTGCTTTACAATGGTGTGTTAGTTTCTGCTTTATAACAAAGTGAATCAGTTATACGTACACATATGTCTTCCCTCTTGCGTCTCCCTCCCTCCCACCCTCCCTATCCCACCCCTCTAGGTGGTCACAAAGCACCGAGCTGATCTCCCTGTGCTATGCGGCTGCTTCCCACTAGCTATCTATTTCATGTTTGGTAGTGTATATATGTCCATGCCTCCCTCTCACTTTGTCACAGCTTACCCTTCCCCCTCCCCGTGTCCTCAAGTCCATTCTCTAAGTCTGTGTGTTTATTCCTGTCTTACCCCTAGGTTCTTCATGACATTTTTTTTTATTTCTTAAATTCCATATATATGTGTTAGCATACGGTATTTGTCTTTCTCTTTCTGACTTACTTCACTCTGTATGACAGACTCTGGGTCTATCCACCTCATTACAGATAGCTCAATTTCGTTTCTTTTTATGGCTGAGTAATATTCCATTGTATATATGTGCCACATCTTCTTTATCCATTATTCTGTCGATGGAAACTTAGGTTGCTTCCATGTCCTGGCTATTGTAAATAGAGCTGCAGTGAACATTTTGGTACATGAGTCTTTTTGAATTATGGTTTTCTCAGAGTTTATGCCCAGTAGTGGGATTGCTGCTTTAAATGCTTTTTTTTTAAGTCACTGATTTCTTCTGTCACAACTGGAAAAGGCATATGCCAGTATCCTCAGCCAACTCTTTACTCCATACTTAGGGTTTATCATTTGCCTTTCCTTGGAGACGAGTCAAGGGAAAAAAGAAAAGGCTAGACTGTTACCTTCACTGCTGTAACCCAGCTCTTGCCCTAACTTTAATTCATAAAGAATTTGATTTGAAACATTAATTGCCTTTGCTGTATAATGTAGATAACACCGTGATTTATCTCCTCGATCGTGAACTGTTGATAATATTGTATCCAATACAATGTCCTTCGTCTGCACTAATGCTAAAGAAATACACATTTAAAGACTAAAAACCCAAAGTACTTTGATTTGATTTTTTTAAATTAATTAATTTATTTTTATTTATTTTGGGCTGTGTCAGGTCTTAGTTGTGGCACGCAGGATCTTTCGTTGATGTGCCTGAGCTTCTCTCTAGTTGTGGCGTGCCAGTTTTCTCTCCTCTAGTTGTGGCGCGTGGGTTCCAGAGCTTGTGGGCTCTGTAGTTTGCAGCACGCAGGCTCTCTAGTTGAGGCTCGCAAGCTCAGTAGTTGTGGTGCACGGGCTTAGTTGCCCCACGGCATGTGGGATCTTAGTTTCCTGACCAGGGATGGAACCCGAGTCCCCTGCATTGTAGGGTGGATTCTTTACCACTGGACCACCAGGGAGGTCCCAGCAGTTTGATTTTAATATGCATCAAACATCCTCAAACAAACATTTCACTGACACTGAGCTAGATGGCTGCTTTCTCTAAGAGGGTCTTGGGATTAAAAATATTCAAGATAATACTTTAACTTAGCTGCTCCTGTGCTACTGATAGGTTCTACGTAAGGTATTGGGTCAGTCATCTCTCTACAGGAATCAAGTATCTGAAACATGAAACTGCATGAATTAACCCTATCGCTTGCCAGTTCTGGTCTTTTTCTAACATGTTTGTTCATGGCCTATGAATTTTTTTATTGACTTGTGCCATTAGTAACTTAGTATTCTCCCATCAGTATAAAATGTAAGCCATACAAGATGACATTACCCTTAAGCACAAGCAATTAAGTAAATTGCTCTCCTATTGCATGAGGAGGGAATCATATAACGGCTCTTGTCCTCTGTGTATTCATTGCAGCATTCACGTTAATACCTAGGAAGTCTGCTTGTCTTTTATCCCAGTGTGTTCATAGATATATCCTCTGTTTTCAAAAGCAACAAAATGTGAGGGAGAAGCCGGTAACTGGGAAGGTTGCTTAGAAAGCTGGATAGTGTAGGAGCCATGTTTTAAAAAGAGGGTGGGTAGTTTAGAAAATGGAAAATCTAACTGACAGCTTTCAACTGTTTCAGCCACTTGTCATTGAGACGACTCTGGGTATTCAATATTCATTCATTCATTGTAAACAAACAAACAAACCCACACCTTTTGGGGAAAACCCAAAAGCTCCAATTTAGATCAGATCTGTTGTGTAGACTTGCATGTCATGCCAAAGGAGTGTGATGTCAGTGTTGGAGGAAAGGAAATTGTCACGTCCAGGGACCCGCTCAAGTCCTTGGGACAGACCTCCAAGTGAGGGTCCTTGGCTTCAAGCCGGAAAGAATTCAAAAGCGAGTCAAAGTAAAGTGAAAGCAAATTTATTTAGAGAGTCACATTCCATAGGCAGAACGTGGTCCTGCTCAGAAAGTGAGAGCGGCCCCAGGGCCTGGGGTTGGTCTTTTTTTGTGGGCTGAGTAATATCACATGCTAAAGAGTAGGAGGAATATTCTTGCTATTCCAGGAAGGGGTGAGGATCTCCAGGAATTGGGCCACTTTTAGTATTAAAATGAAGGTATAATGAGCTAAAGGTCAAGGACCAGACTGTTCTCCATGCCACCTTGCTTTCAGCCGGTTCCAGCCAGTTTTTATCACATCCTAAGGGCTGCACCCCTTCTTCATTTATCTAGTGGCTGTATCCTGCCCCTTTCCCTCCTGTCTCAACAGCAGTTATAGGTTTCTGCACTGTCAGAATGTATAGCATTCAGAAGAGCTTATCAAGCCAAGTGTCCAAAGGAAACTGACATACCACAAAGGAGAAATATGGGTCATACACAGGCTTTGTTCCATGGGACAAATCAGCGTTGTATAAATAAGTCAGCAGTAAAAGGCAGCCACTTAAGTCCATTGTTTGCCAAGCAAATCTTGGTTATAGGCAGAGTGTGGTGTAATTAGAGAAGCAGGGGATTTAGGTTCAGATACAGGTGAGGTCTAGATTCTGTTGCTTACTAGATGATGTCCTTGCATGAGTCACTTAACTTTCTGTTCCCCATTTTCTGGTTTCTTTTCACATCAGTTTTTAGTATTTGCCATGTTCCCTCCCACCACAAGATTTTGCACACACTGGTCCCTCTTCCAGGAACATTGTGCTCTCTCCTTTTGGGCTATATCTAGATATCTCCATATGTAGTTGTGCATGTGTAGGTAAGAATGTATGTAGTTATGCGTATATAAATTTCATATATGCACAGTAATAGGAAGAGACACAGTCCCGGCAATATGTCTGCGGTAGCATTCTATCATAGCCATGTTTAACCAACAGAATTCCACTCCATGCAAAAAAAAAAAAAAAAAAAAAGCAAGAGAGAGAAAAAAGAGATTGCATCATTCACCCAGTTCCCAATATAACATGTTTCTTTCTCAGCTTTTAAATATATCGAAGCTTCCACTGACAGGAAAAAGGAGATAATAGCCCCCAAATTCAAGAGAAATGAAAGAACATTTTTGCCTTGTACCTGAGGATTTAGGGGCCTGGAAATTTAAGTATGCTTTTAAGAGCGTTCAAGAATAATTTGGCTTGCCTTGATAAGCTAACCTTTGGACTTAGACGTATTACATTATGGAGACTGACTGTAGCTACAAACTGTTGAACCTAAACACCCCAGAAGTTCCCTGTATATTGTAAGGATGTTTAGATAGATATGCTTTGATAAACTTGTTGTGCGGCAGATGCTTTAGAAATGAGGAATGTATAGAGCCAAGCTATAGAGCTTCACACATTTTATGGGATTGGATCTATGATGAATTAGAATGTGTATGGATAAAAGTCACTGGAAGCAGTAAGAGGTTTAGCAGTGACAGCCCATCTGCGACTCACTGAACTGGCTGCCTTCGGTGTGCTTTATCTCCCACAGGCCGCAATCTCAGTCTAGTGCTTGAGAGCTTGAGACCTGATGTATTTCCCAGCTCTCAGTGGCAGAAGAGAGTGTCTTTGAAAGAAATCTTTTGTGTATAGTAATACAATATGGTCACCTTGACTTGATTTATTTCATAGAATTACTTGGGTGTGAGAACTAAAAGTTTGACAATAGCAGTTATTTTACAACACAAAATTCTGTAAGAGGTTTTGTGTGCATTGTAAATACAGAACTGAGGTAAAGCACTCATTCAAACACTACCTGTGGTGACACACTGCGTTTGTAAACATCTCCCACTTAGAGTGTCTTACAAATTTTATATCTTGTCCAAATTCAAAATATAAACTGACTTGGAAGGATCCTTTAGAGAATACATCCAGTAATGAGTCCATAAAAGTTGGGGATTAGACCAGGGGAATTAATATTATTCATCTTGAGCATACATCCCTGAAGCCCAGCCCCTCCCACAAAGCTATTTGGGGATGAAAAAACAAAGATTCTCCAATGCCTATTGGAAACGGGGAAATGCACAAAAGAGTTGAAGTTGAGTTTATTTCACTAACTCATTGTTTGCTCAGCCAGGCATCCTAGAGTCTCAGTTCCTACCTAGGGTATGATTAGTATCCCAGGGCTGCGTTTATTACGTACAATGTTTGTTAAGATGAATGGTCCAATCCACCCCTAGTGGAAGCCCTGGAAGATTTAAATTTATAAGAAGACGAGCAGAAGTCAAACCACGTAACATGTAACTTGAATTAAAACCCATAAAGACAGCGGAGTTACAACAAAAACCAAGGCTGTACATGAAAAGATGTGCAAATATTTATCAGTCAAATTCAACAAAAAGAAACACGGTAACAATTACTAATTTAAAAACTAATAAGAATTCAAGGCAAGCCTTAAGAGTAAAAAAGGTAAGTTTATTTTGGAAAAAGTTTGCTCTGCCATGTAGGGGTAATAATCATAAATCATAATATTCCAGTTAATGTACCATTAAAATATATCAAGTCAAAAACAGAGAAAATGAGAAACTACATTGTCATGTAGTCTGCTGAGAGCTCCTCTTTCAACCATCAACAGATCAATTTGCCAAAAATCAGAAACACAATTTAATACTATTTTGTAATGGAAGTAACAGATACACATAAAAAATTGATCCTAAAAATAGAAAATACACATTCCTTTTCATCTTTTTCACACCCTTGTAAATTTTAGGAAAGAAAGTAACAAAACAACTATATATTAAGGAGATGGAAGAATAAATGGATGGATGGAGCAATGTCCAAAAGCAATAGAGGAGCTCTGGAAAATATTAATGAAGAATAAAGGTTAAAGCAGCTAAAATTAGAAATGAGAAAGAGAATGTAGTGGGTGAGAAAGAATTAAAAATAAACAGAATATTCCATGTTCAAGTCATATATATGAAAACCCAATTAAGTAGAAAACTTGGGGGAGAATGTAAGTGATCAAAATTAATAAGAATTTAAAAAGCCAAGTAGATTCATAATCATGAAAAACTGTAAATTAGTAACATCCCCCCCATAGAAAAAGATTCTAAGGCTAGAATTTTACTGGTAATTTCTTTTAAGAAATAGATAAATTGTTATATAGACTATTTGACAATATAAAAATTTTTAAATCTTTTCAGTTTATTTTGTAAGCTTAGCATATTCCTGAGAACAAAACCTGGCAAGATAACAAATAATTGGTAAATGTGAATCGATTTCATGAATATAGTATGAAAACCTAAATAAAATTTTAGCAAAAAACAACTGAACGTCATACTGAGTCAACTTTCATAAGCACTAGGTGATGATCTAGGAAATGTGCATGCTTCATATCAATAGATATAATAAAATAGACCACTGTATTCTCAATGGGCATTTATAAGACATTCAATAAAATTAATGACCAGTTGTAGGAACAGAAAAATACTTCTTCCACATCTCAAAAATGTCTTTAAAGGGAATATCAGGAATACTTTTATTTAAATCAACAATAAGACAGAATGCACACAGGTACCATTACTTTAAAACCACTTGGAGGTGTTTGGGCCAATTCAGTAAGGGATGAACAAGAATAAAAGGTCTAACTTTAGAAATAAGGAAACAAAATTACCATTATTTGGACAAAACGATATCAGGGCTACTCAAAACCCAATAGTATCAACTCTAAAAATTTAAAAAAATAATCAGAGTTCAGTCAACTACTGGGATACAAGATAAATTCACAAAAAGTAATAGCTTACTTATGTATCAACAGTAACCAATAAGCAGTATAACGGGACAAAAAGGTCCCTCAAAAGATGTATAAAATGCATGTTAATAATTTGCACAAGTACACAAGGCCTAAATAAAGACAACTTCGGTTCTCTCTTAGGGTGGATGGATGGATGGATGGATGAATGGATTGGATGTGGAGCGAGACAGGGAAAGAATCATGAAAAAAAATCAGTGCTCCTAGATGAAATAAAGCAGCTATTATATTGTAAGGCTTTTCATTTGTCTTCGATTTTTTCCCATGCTTCTAAAATGACTAGCAATCAGACACCACTTTAGACAATTCTGAGAGTATTTAGGTAAGGAAAAGAATAGTTAACAGTATTTTGAAAGAAGAGTAATGACACCTTGTCAGTAATTCCCAGGAAGTTTTCTGGGGGATACAAGATAGGACTGGAATTATAAATATAGTTGCATCATTAAAACATCGGAACTCAAAATTCCATCTCTTGTAACCTATTTCATTCTCCTATGAACTGTTGTTAATCTGTCTTTGCCTCAGTTTCTTCATCTGTAAAACTGGCATGATAATAGTCGTTTATTGTGAGGTATGTGTATAAAATACTTCAGAACAACCCATGTTAGCTGTTGCTGCAGTTGTTCTTGCTGTTACTGTTACTGCTACTAGCACTGCTGGTAGGATTGCTTCTAAAGTGTTCTCTGGGAAAGCTGCAGCAATTTACATTCCCATCAGCAGAGCAGGAGGTGCCTGTTGCCCCACATTCTTTTCCACACATGATTTTTTTCCCTTGATTTTTTAAATAAAAAGTTTCCCAAACAGATGGTTGAGAAGTGATATCACATTATCAACAGTTTCTCATTTCTCAGATTAATAGTAAGATGGAGAATCTCTCCATTTTGCTTATTAGTAATTTGGATACTTAAGAAAGATTCAGAATGATGACTGACTCCTCCAAATCAAGAAAATTGGGGGCTTAATACTGACTCATGAAATGCATCGTTACTTCTGCAGAAAACAAAAAATTACCTAATTTCTAGTTAGAGAAATTCGCAATAGCCCAGCTGCCTGGATTATTGTGTAGAAGAGTGTTCAAAAAATTATTTTAAATCTAGCAATAGAGAATGACTTCCGAAAGTTACAAAAACAAAACACACACTGCTTCAAGACAACCATCAACCAGATAAGACCTATTTTATTTTTGCTAGAAACACAGTAATGATATTGACATTTGCATATAATAGATTTTCATCTCATGTATATTTTGTGTCCATTGGACAGTGTTCTCCTTAGGTCACAGCAGGAAATCCTTCACTTAACACAAATTCACAGTGTGTACTGGCCATTTCCTGTCCCTCTTCCATACCTTGCAGATTTGTATCCTCTGCTCATTTCTTCCATTAGAAGTCAAGCCTTTTGCTTTACAGATTTACAGTAGGTCCTTATGTAGTCAAGCTATTAATTATATCTTAGTGTGATTCACTGGAAATATCTTCCTTTGGTTTGTCACTTTTATGTTAACTTTGTCTATTATTTTATCACTCATAGAGTAAAAGTTTTCACTTTCATGTAGTCAAAAAATCTGTATTCTTCTTTTCCTAATAGCTTTCATAACTTTTCTTGGGTTGAATGGGATATTCAAGCTGTAGGAATTTGAAGGGGAATATGAAGATTTTAGAACTAGTGTTCCAGGAGGGTTACATAAGAAACTTTGGGGAAGTTAGATAGGCTAGTGATACTAGGAGAGAAACTTTGGGAGAGATGCAGATATTTAAAGAATATTTCAGGGAGATTTTGTTGTGAATTTCATATTTTTCCCTACAAATCTTCCATAAAATGACATCACTCCAATTCTTAGGAATTGACTTTTTTTCTTAGGGGTGGGGTTGTCAGTTGTTCGATGTTGAGCTTAGGACATACTGGGATTCCAGCACTGGACCCACCCTACTGTTAGCCAGTTGAAAACTATAAGCTACCATCAAAGAGACAGTAATGTGTATGTTTGTGTACCTGTAAATATGTTTGTGTATATACCAGCACATGAAAATCCAAACACCATTATGTACAGATACTTAAAAAAAAAAAATCTCTAAAGAAAGTTCTAAGAGAGTCAGTAACAATTCATTGGATATTGATTATGATTACTTAAGATCCTCCAAATTGTGATTAACAGATATTTACCTGCATCTGTGATTTGCAGAGTTAAAATATCTCATCTCTGGAGGCAGAGGAAAGAACTAGCAGTTTATAATTTTGGTTTGGTTTTGTTTGGCAAAGGGGGTGGGTAAGGTTCATGAATACATTCTGAAAAAGAGGACTTGTCAAAAATAGGCGTAAATTGGGCTTCCCTGGTGGCGCAGTGGTTGAGAGTCCGCCTGCCGATGCAGGGGACGCGGGTTCGTGCCCCGGTCCGCGAAGATCCCACATGGCTGGGCCCGTGAGCCATGGCCGCTGAGCCTGCGCGTCCGGAGCCTGTGCTCCGCAACGGGAGAGGCCCGCGTACCATAAAAAAAAAAAAAAAAAAGGCTTAAATCTAATAAATCCAATAAGTGAACAGATCAGTCAAACTGAATGAGGAGGTAAATGGTGTCTGCTAATCATAGCATTATCTTTTATTCATGATGGCTTATTTATTTAACACCTTTATTGAGAAATAATTCATATAATTGAACTAACGTGTACAATTAAATAGCTTTTACTATATTCAAAGAGATGTGCCTCCATCACCATCATCAATTTCAGAATATTTTAATTACTTCAGAAAGAGACCTCACACCCATTACCCATAATTCCCCCAACTCCTCCACCTTCAAACAGTCCCAGCCCCAGGCAACCACAAAGCTACTTTCTGCTCTGGTATTTGCCTGTTCTGGACATTTCATATAATGGAATCATGAAGGATGTGGTCCTTTGTGACTTGTAAATTTTTTATTTATTTTTTACTTGTTATTAATAACTATTTTAGTAACTTATTTTTATTAATAAATTTTAGAGCAGTTTTAAGCTCACAGCAAAAGTGAATGGCAAGTACAAAGAGTTGTTCCCATACAACCCCTGTCCCTCACACGTGCACAACCTACTCCACTATCAATATCCTGCATCACAGTGGTCCATTTGTTACAATCCATGAACCTACATTGACACATCATTATCACCCAGGGTCCGTGGTTTACATTAGCGTTCATTCTTGGTGCTGTACGTTCATTGGGTTTGGACAAATGTATAAGGACATGTATCCACCATTAGAGCATCGTACAGAGTAGTTTCGCTGCCCTAAAATTCCTCTGTGCTCCATCTATTCATCTCTCCCTCCCCCAACCCTTGGCAACCAATAATCTCTACTATCGCCATAGTTTTGCTTTTTCTAGAATGTTCTATAGTTGGAATCACGTAGTACGTAGCCTTTTCAGATTAGCTTCTTTCACTTAGTACTATACATTTATATTTTCTCTGTATCTTTCAATGGCATAATAGCTCTTTTTTCTTTTGACTGGATATAGTAGTTTATCCACTCACCTACTGAAGGCCACCTTGGTTACTTCCAGGTTTTTGAAATTATGAGTAAAGCTGCTTTAAACATCTGTGTGCAGGTTTTGTGTGGACATAAGTTTTCTATTTGGGTACATATCAAGGAGTAAGATTTCTGGGTCATAGGGTACGAGTATGTTTAGTTTTGCTTTCCTCCTAGCAGTGAATTATTATTTTGAAAAAACTGTTATCTATTAGATAAATTAGGAATATTACACTTATTTATTTTCTAATGCTCTTTCCTTCTTTATGGAGGGCCGTGTTTCTGACCTATCATTTTCATTCTTTCTGGAGAGAGGCCTGTTGTTTGATTTCAGATATAAATTTGGGAAATTCTCAGTCACCACTGCTTCAAATATTACTTTCTTGCTTTTTCTCTTTCTTCTCCTTCTTATATCTCCATTACACAGTTCTTAAGTATTTTGTTCTTTATTTTCAGTTATTTCACCTTTCATTTTAAGTTTTGGAAGATTTGATCATCAGATCCTCAAGCTTAGAGATTGTCTTCTCAGCCATGTTTAGTCTACTAATGAGCTCATGAAAGCCATTATTTATTTCTTTACAGTGGTTTTGATCGCTAGCATTTCTTTTTTGTTTTTTAGAATTTCCATCCCTCTGCTTACATTATCCATTTCTTTTTGCAATCTATCTATTTTTTCCATTAAATCCCTTAGGATATTAATCATAGCTCTTTAAAATTTCTCGTCTGATACTTCACGCCATATCTCATGCCTGTTCTGATGTGTATTCAGCCTCTTAACACTGTGTTTTTTGCATTTTCACATGCCCGGTAATTGTTCTGTTGAAAGGCATGCGTGACGTGTAGTAGCGGAAAGGAACTGCAGTGAGCAGGCCTTTACAAATATCGTGGTGAGTCTGTGGGGTGGTGAGAGGAAGTGTTCTCCAGTCCTGTGACTTGGTCTGCTGTTTTCCTGAGCCTGTGCCCCTGGACTATGAACTTCCACAGTGCTTCTTCATCTCCTCCTTTCCCATCTGGTGAGACAGGATGGCTGGAGGTACTGGAGCTGTGTATTTCCCTTCCCCCGTGTGGGAAGCTAGAGGGATCAGGATTTGGGTATTTTACTTAGGAAGAGGTATTAGGCTCTTACAAAACCCCAGCAGGTTGGGCTCTGGTAAATTAGTTTCTCCTAAAGGCAACCTTGGTTCAGAAGAACGGAGTGCTCTGGCTTATGTCATAATGGTTCATTTTCCCTTCCGCTGCCAGAAACATGAGGGGATCTTTCTTCACCATTCAGCGTGAGGACCCAGTAGAGCTCCTGGAGGTAAAACTCAGAAAAGTATGGGGAACCACCTGTGTCTGGGTTCCCTGGAGTGTTAGCTCTCAGACCTGTCCACGCTGACCCTCCAGCAATTCATCCATCACAGTTTGGGTTTCTCTACCCCAGTCTTGGCTCCCAGGGAAATTTCTGCTGGCGGATTTCTGCTCCAGTAAGTTGTGCTTCTCTGTATTTGTCCGTCTGTCTCTCCACTTTTGAAGGCCGTGGTTTTTTCCATGGCCTCACTTCTCTGTCGGATCGAAGCGGAATTACTTCAGCTTTTACTTGTTGTTAGAACAGGGTGATGACTGCTAAACTGCTTATATGCCAACTGAAAATCACAAGTCAGGGTGACTGGCCTGTTTTTTAATCGGGTTATTTGCCTTTTTATTATTGAGTTGTAATTGTCCATAGTGGCTTGGATTTTTATGCTCCGATTTCAGAAAGAAAAGTATTCTACTTTGCAAGACAGTATTTAATTATACCATTTAATTGATCTGGACATGAATAAGAAAGTGAAGAATAAGTGGCTCATTTGGGGCAATTTAAAATTTTAGACACAAAAATTTCAGCTGTTTTTTATAACAGTAAACACTCTGATTTTGTAAACCATTTTTTAATATTAACTTTAAAATTTTAGATCATAACTGTTTACAAAAAAATAGTCTAGGGCTTCCCTGGTGGCGCAGTGCTTGAGAGTCCGCCTGCCGATGCAGGGGACACGGGTTCATGCCCCGGTCCGGGAAGATCCCACATGCCGCAGAGCGGCTAGGCCCATGAGCCATGGCCGCTGAGCCTGCGCGTCCGGAGCCTGTGCTCCACAACAGGAGAGGCCACAACAGTGAGAGGCCCGCGTACCGCAAAAAAAAAAAAAAAATAGTCTAATGATAGATTGGATTTGGCATCCAACCTAGTCGTTTTTGTCATCTTTTTAAATATGACTTTGATATATATATTTATTTATTTATTTATTTATTTCCAGAGTGTCAGGAAAACTGTGAGAATACATTGGTCTGAAGTTGTAGTAAAGTTGGTGTGATCTCTTGGGAGCAACTCTCCTGGGAGAGAGTGTAATTTTATTCTCTCTGACTGCGGGTATCCTTTCTCTGGCTCACACATAGGCTCCTGACATGAAAGGGCGTCTAGATCAGAGTTGGTGGGGTTGTTTTAAGTCTGTCTTGGATTCTTGGCACAGTCAGAGTAAAACAACCCTGCAGGGATGAATCTTGATAAACAAATACCACGAACTCACTATTCTCCCTCCCTCAGATTTCCTGATGGGAGGAACCCAAGGAAAAGACAGAAAGTAAGGGCACCATTTTATATAGTCCATGTAGGTCAGCTGCCTCCAAAAGAAGCAGTACGGCAGGTACAGAATGGATCTGGAGGGACGTGTCCAATGGTGTTTTCCAAAGATGACTGCAAAAGCACACTTTGTGCCCAAGTTGCTCGTCTTTCAATGTGACTTCGACAGTCTTCCCCATCAAGTGGTGAAACGTATGCCTCTTGTCTTGAACCCAGGTAGACCTTTGTGACTGCTTTGATTAATAAAGAAAAGCAGGAGTGATGCTCTGTGATTGCTGAGGCTAGCTCATAAAAATGCATGCACTTCCACCTTGTTCCATTGGTGCAATTTCTCTTGGAATTCCTGCTTGGAAGCTCAAGCAGATGGTGGAGAGGTCTACCTTAAGGGACTGGCTGAACTCCCAGCCAACAGCCAACACCACTCTCCAGTCATGTAAGCTGGCTTGCCTGTCCCCATTCTAGCTGCCCCAGCTGATGAGGTTTACAACAGAGATGAGCTGTCCCCCTACTGATCTCTGCTCAGATTATATATTGCTGAGCAGAGTAAATGATCATCAGTTTTTTAAGCCACTAAATTTGGGGGGTAATTTGTTACACAGCAAGAGTAATTGGGACTAGAACTGAGCACAAGACATTTGCACAACTTGGTCAAGTTTCCATGAAACAATGGCTTTTTGTGCCTTTGTATCAATGGATTTCCTTTTTCATACACTAACATTATAATTCTGCAAGGGGCAGATCTGCTCCCAGTATATTTTAAACCTCTAATATGAGGGTAAAAGCAACAAAGACAAAAAAAAGACCTGTGATCTATGAGATAAATTGTTACTCAGGGTAGGCTTTTGTGACTTGAAATACTTGCATTCTAAACTGTCGTCACATCAATTCAGAGTAATCCTAGGGTGATTCACATTGACTAACAGTAAGTTTCTATATGACTCTATAGAAATCTATCACCATGTTGAATTATTTCAATGACTACTTGTTTTTAAAATGACAAGTACACCAAGGCAATCTAATGTCAAGGAAATGCACCTTGTACTTGACATCTAGTACCTGTTTCACAGACACTAGTTTTCTCACCCATCTTCCAGAATGAAATTATGTACAGGTGTACTGTTCTCAGCTTATAAACCCAGCACTAAACAACCTAACTTAAGGATTATTTTATGCATTTATTAATTGCAGAGTTTTAGAACTAGGGAAAAGAGTGACTATCTTGAAGCTTTTATTTCCAGGAGAAGTGATGATGTGAAGAATATAAAATCTCGGGCATTTAATGCTTTTAGATACTAACTGATCATTAGAATCAGCTAAAGCGTCTCCTCTTTCTAGTTCATTTTGATTTAACTGTTCTGGGATGTGGCCTAGGGATTTCTGGTATGGTTTTTTTTGTTGTTTTTTTTGTTTTTTTTTGCGGTATGCGGGCCTCTCACTGTTGTGGCCTCTCCCGTTGTGGAACACAGGCTCCGGACGCGCAGGCTCAGCGGCCATGGCTCACGGGCCTAGCCGCTCCGCAGCATGTGCGATCTTCGCGGACCGGGGCACGAACCCGTGTCCCCTGCATCGGCAGGCGGACTCTCAACCACTGTGCCACCAGGGAAGCCCTCTGGTATGTTTTTAAAGACTCTCCAGGTGAATTTACTGTACAGCCAATGTTGAAAACAACTGGGTTAAGTGATCTGGGTAGCCCAGTGTTTTGCAAAGCACAGACTAGGCAATAGGCAATATTAAATAATGCAGAATGAGATCTATTCTATTTTCAATTTCATTTCAATCATTTAGGTTAAATCAAGGAGAATAATTCAGTATGGTGTTAGGTTTGTCACGAATGATTTTCTAATTTTTGCTAATCTCCCTTTTTAATTAAAAAAGTAAAGGTCCAGTTCTCAGAGACTTTGAGAGTGCCCAGCTAGTGTCCATTTACATTATTTTCCACTCACTGTTTTCATTTTATCAGTTAACTATTACTGTGATCAGCAGTTTTCCATGTTAGATAAAAGTACACATTTTCTGTATTGACTTACATATTATTTAAGAAAGTTAAACAGTTTAAGAAACAAGTAAATAGTAGAGCATTTAGTACTGGAATATGGCAAAAAAAAAAAATGTGGAGGTGTAACTCTAGTGGGTGAAGTTTAGAAAACACTGAGGTACAATCACTGTGGGAATAGACACTGGATCCTGAGATCACCAACTTCCAGTAAGATGCTCCATAAACACTACACTGGCCAGAAAAAGAAAAAAATCCCCAAGTTGTTAATGTGAACTTGATGTTGAAATAGAAAAGCTGATACCTTTAAGGTAACTTGGGCATTTGATACAGTTTAAAATATGCATGAAGGTCTTTGACCAAGTTTTTATCTTTCATGTGTTATTCTTTCAAAACACTTATGACGGGACAAGCTGGGGCTCTAAATCCTGTAATGGATCAATTATTTCAGTTTATTGGTACCAAAGAAAGTCGAAGAATTTTGATGTGAACAGATTGCATATTACCTGCCCTAGATATCACCTGTTTGGACAACCAGGCATCAGACCGTTTCAGATGAAATTATTAATCAGTCAGAAAACCCAAAATGGTTTACAGTGTTAGGGCCCATTTTCATGTTGCAGTGGTTGCCAATTATTTCTGTTCCTTGGATGAACAGTGTCCATTTGTAACAAAGGTGGCCTTGTTGCAGCCATTTGGGGTAGGGATGGGGCAAGATTTGGTTGGTCAGAAATACAGAGGTGACCCATCTGCCACCAATTCCCTTAGGGACCTTCACAGAGAAAAACACCACTCAGGTTTCAGAAGTAACCTGGAGGCTTGACTGTTCGCTAGTCACCTGTGTATGACTTACGTGCAGTGTCAGGACTTGGAAGGCAACCCAGTGACGGGATGAACGATTAACATTAGAATCTATACAAAAACAGGCTGTGTAAAGTGATTTTTAAAAAGGAGGAGCTTCTATTCTACCTTGCCTTCCAAATAGTTGTCAAAATGCTTTTCTCCCCCTTAAATTGGAAAATTATGCTTCTTGGCAGTCCAGCAGCAGCATTTACATCACGAGTGCTTACTAGGAAATTAGTTTTTGCTGAAAATTTGTTGTATTCAAAGTGCATGCTACATTTGCAGGGGTCAAGAGGTTTTCCAAGTTCCAAGGTTTCTTTTATACCTTGATTTGTAGCATATGGTAGATCTCACAATGTACTCTCAGCTTACGTGTAATTAGTAATGAGTTGTCTGCTTTCTTACCTTCAGCTGGCGTGGGTTATCACATCATGCAGTGTTTTTCTTTCAGTGCAGAGTGGTTTTTCAACTACATCAAAAATTCCACTAGCATCATCACCTAAGAAAATATAGGGAGAAAGTTAACAAGCTTATCTTCTTTTTCGTCTCATGCGCTCACTGGATTTTCTCTTAGCATTTATTTCAAAGGTGACTTTACTTATAAATCCATATACTGTTTATACCTGTAACATGTTCTGGAAATATGATCTTTTCTAGGGGAAACCTATATAATTAGGTGAACAGCTAATTAGATAATTAAGTAATTCTAGAAAAGCTTACAAGTTTTTTCAAATACAATAAAAAAATTACTATCATTAAGACATGAATATGAACCTGAAATTAGCTACGGTGAAATTTTAGTTTTCTGGGGACAGAAATGGAGCTTTTGGTAGTGGGAGAAGCCTATTCCTATGGATTTGTGGATTAACTATCCCCCCTGACATTGCCTATCCCTCCCACTCCCAAAAGAGACTATGTTGTCACCTGCCTTAGAGTCTCTGCATGTGTGTAAGTCCTCTAATGTAGACTATTTTTTTCTTCCCTCTTTTGCTAGATAGCTTGTATTCATATTGCAAATCTTAGCTCAACTATCAATACATTGAGACTCGAGAATCATAGATTCGTCTGTGTATTTTGAACTTGCATTACACCGTAATTTTACGTTGATTTGTGGTAGTCATTTGATTAATGGCTGTCTTTCAACTGTAAGCTCCATGAACATAAGGACGGTTTTTTTCCCTCACTATTGTATCCTCAGCGACTAAAGTATAGCCATTGCTTAATGAATAGTTTTGGAATGAATGATCCTATTTAAAAAGGTAGAGCTTCTGAGAAAGAGCTAAAATTCATATGACTTAGGGAAATGTCTCCCTCTTCTTAAACCCCCGTTTAAGCTGTAGGAATAGGCCTCTTGCACTGTTAAAAGCTCCATTTTCAAATAATACTGTGACCAGCGGCATAGGAAAAGGACTTGTTTTCTGGAAAGACTGGGAATTATACTGCTGCACTTTGAGGGGGACGTTTTAAGGGCAATAGGGATAAGCGAGGTGAAGAAAATGAAGCTTTGACTCTGCTTTGTCCCAATTCTAGTCCGTTCTATTTGAGGGAAGGGGGCCAAAGGAGAGTTTAGGAAAACAATACAAAGAAAGACTAACAGACTAATTTAGCAGATAATAAAGTAGAAGCTATTTTTATTCCAAGGGTTATTAGTGTTCCTAAGAATTTATTCAAAGATTATTAATGTTTGTAATGTTTGTAAGTTGTTTTATACTTACACTCTGAGGAATTAGAAGCATGTTTCTAAATTTATCTAAATAATAGATGCAATTTTACTGATAAATATACTGAAAAATAATCTGTCAAGTGCTATTTTACCACAGTTAGACTAATGCTACTTGGATTTTTTTGGACGTTCCTCTCCTGTCCCCTTTATCATAGTTAATCAGTAACAAACTATATTCTAACCATTAGCAGTGAAAATTGATGGGGACAAGAATTGGTTTGATGTAAGTGAAACTTCCCTTTGGAATTTCCTTTTCCTTTTTTATATTTTTTTAATGTCTGGGAATAATCAATTGCATTTTAATAAGAAGTTATAGAATATTCTAATTAATTGCACTTTTATTATTAAACGTTTAATTCTTGTGAAAGAAACTGGACTTTAGAATAACAGCCATGTTATTTGACCTTTTCAGTGATGGTCCTATTTATAGTGGAGCGTTTAGAGCTATAGTTGTACATTATAACAACTGCATCTTGAGAGTCATTATGTTCTGCCAAAAAATACACAAATTATAAGTGTGTAGCCCACTGAATTTTCACAAAATGAACACATTCAGGTAACCAACGATGAAATCAGGAAGCAATATGAGCCCTATTCCAGAAGTCCCTGTGATGCCTCGTTGCAGTAGTAAATATCCCTCCAAAGATAGTCACAGTCTAGATTTATGATAGATTAGTGTCATTGTACTCCTTTCTATCTGATTTATATTTTTTATGTTGAGACTTAGCTATGTCAGTCCATATAGTTATAGTTCATTGATTTTCATGGTCTAATAGTATTTCCTTAAATGAGTGTTCCACTACTTACTAAGCTACTTTTTGTGATGGACACTAGGTTGTTTCCGTTCTTTAGCTATTATGGTTAGTACTGCCACAAACGTTCTTTTAAATGTCTTGATGAACATACACACACACGTCTGTAAAGTATGTATTACTTAGGAATGGAATTGCCAGGTTGTAGATTATGGGTATATCCTGCCTTAGTAGATATTTCTAAACAAGGTTCCAGAGTGATTGCATCAGTCTCCATTCCCATTAGCAATAGCAAGAGTACCGGTCACTCCACATCCTCGGCAGGACTGAAAAATTTCCTGCCTCCTGCGTTCTAAGGTTGTGTACACATGGTATGTGCCATGTGATTTTATTTAACCTTTATTAAATAACTTCTCTAATTTTTTTTTTTTTTTTTTTTTTGCGGTACACGGGCCTCTCACTGCTGTGGCCTCTCCCATTGCGGAGCACAGGCTCCGGACGCACAGGCTCAGCGGCCATGGCTCACGGGCCCAGCCGCTCCGCGGCATGTGGGATCTTCCCGGACCTGGGCACTAACCCGTGTCCCCTGCATCGGCAGGCGGACTCTCAACCACTGCGCCACCAGGGAAGCCCCTCTAAATTTGTAAACATAACTTGTTTCATATATATATATATCCCTGACTTGGGTTTACATCCTAGAGAGCAGAGGTCATGTATAACACACTTCTCTAACCTCGAGTGAATCTAGTATGGCAAGCATTCGATGAACTTTTGTTAAGATGAATCTTGACTCTTCATATTGCTCCGTTAAAAGACAATAGATAGGGTGAGAGAGAAAAAGCACTAGAAGAGGAACAATATAAATATAGTCTACTGAGAAAGACAAAAAGTAAGTACAGGATCCTTAGTTTTTGCTATATTTTATTTTTCATTTATGTATTCATCCACTCAGTTTCATGTTGGTGCTGAAAAACAAAATCAGTGGTTCCTACCGTCTACATGTTTATTGCTTCCGTTTTCACTCTACAGTGTAAAATATAATTAAAAATTATATTTCCCTACATGGTGAACCTAACTATATTTCTTCAGGAAGATGGTTTGGTTATTACACAAGCTAGCTAAGTTATATCTCTCTTTACCCATCAATACCAAAGTGAAGAGAAATGACAAACCCAACATCAATCTCTTTTTTTACTCCTTCAAGAAAGAAAACGAGCTTATGTGCCTAAAAGCTGTATTCGTGTGTCTGAGGACCGAAAGACAGTACTACTTCCAATTCTCTTTTTTTACCCAACTGCTTTCAAAATAAGCAAATAAACACAGGGAAGAATAACAACTTACCCCAGTGCCTTGATGGAATTTCATCGTAACAGTTCTTACTTCACTGAAAATAAAAGATTCCTATAGAAATGATAATCTCCTGTGAGTATATGGAGCTCATAAAATTTAAAGAGTTTCTAAAGGTCAGCAAGCATTGAAGGCTTTGTCCTGGGGATAAATTTCTAAGTAACCCTGAGGAGAAAGAGAGAGGGGGGGAAAGGAAAAGGTTTAACTTGATGAAAGTAAAATGTGCAAACTCAACAGTTTCTGGATTATCATTTAATTACAGCCATCAGTCAGCTCACATCTGCCTTTTCCCGATACTCAAGAAATTCAGGCTAAAGCCATACAATCCAACCAACGGAGAATACATAGCGCATTAAGAGTCCTAAGGATAGGAAGCGATATTTAAGAAACTACCTGATAGGAGATCTTAGGAAGTTACCTAAAAGCAGGATAGTGGAATCCATCTTTCAACAAATATTGGGAAAACCCAAGAGTAAAATTATCCTTTAATTAATAAGACAAACTACTTATTGCTTCCTCTTCCGTACCAGTTTAGAGATTTTCCATTAAGTGATCCTTTTCAAAGGGCTTTGCTTTCTAAATCGTTTTATTTCAATCCATACTTTTACTAATGCATGAAACTGGCCTGCAGTTACTCATTTTATGAACATGATTTTACATTCTTTTAAAACAAGGACGATTTGAAGTTGAGCTTTTAGAAATACATTTGCTTCATTAATTGGCACTGGGGAATGCCAGCCTGTGTCTTTATGGGCAGTTATTATTTTTTGGTTAAAAATGTTTTAATTTCTTCTTATTGAGGGGTTCATACTGACTGTCCCTAAATTCTGTAGCGAAGGAATTAAATAGCATTAGGCTTTTTAAGCTTCAAAGTGTTCAGAAAAGTGTTTCAACCATGGTAATCCCCTTGTCGTGCTGCCTTTATCTCCCGCCAGGTACCTAAATGCTTCCGTCTTCTTCTCGGGCAGATAATTGCAAAGAGGATGGAACTAGAGAAAAGAGTTGAGCTGGTGCCGAGCAATGGATATAAAAAGAAGTGTCACCCTAGTGAAAGTAAATAGACTCTGAGACTGTAACCTCTGCCCTTATTTATCTTTGAAACCATAAATGCCCAGGGGAAAGCTTGTTGTTCATGTAGCTACGGAAACCTATGTCTGCAATCATGTATGGTTTTAACCTGTTTTTATTTCCATACTTTCCATCGTAGCAATCTTGGAACCACCTAGGTTTTCTCTCTAAATTTGGGTTTTATTCCAGTGGCGTTGTTGGCCATAGCCTTCGAGAGTCTCTGTGTTTTCAAACTAATCATATGTTCATTACCTGTTTTTTCCAACAGAGTTCGTCAGGCGATTTAATGATCAGAAACATTCAGTTGAAACACAGTGGGAAATACGTTTGTATGGTGCAGACAGGGGTGGACAGTGTTTCATCTGCCGCTGACCTCATAGTAAGAGGTAAACATTAATGGCTCCGTGTGCTTCTTTAATTCCGCCTCTTAACTGAGCCTTTCTAACTGAAAAACCATGATGAGATAGCATATGAACATGTGAGTTATATAATATTGATTTGATCCCCCTGCCCAAATAGACCAGAAGATGTGAGAATAAGGATGGGTGCTAATTCAAAGAAATAAAAATCTCAACTCTGTCGCTCCAATAGCTCTCACTGTAATAAGCATTCCACAGCTGCTGTCAAGCTGATGTGTTTTTGAGTATGTCATTAATACAGCAGTAGTGTTTAATATGAAAGAGAGTAGCGATAGTGGGTGTGTGTGTCTGCTTCCAAAATAAAACACAGGATCATCTAGGATGCCTGAGAAAATTTGCCAGTCTGAGCTACCGGCCAAAGTACTGATTTGCTACTGAGCTGAAAAATCACCCAGCGTGCATGGTAGAATAAAACAGCTCTGAATTACAAACTGGGAACTACAGAGATGTCCCAGGAGATTAAAGAAAAAGGTTTCGCACCCGAAGTAAAGGATATTGAATTTGGAACAGGGCAGGAACCCTGCTGAATAGAGGGCTCAAAGAGCAGGTTTCATTTGCAGTTGTGGAGTATTATGCCTTTGGAATTCATGGTTCAAAATGCAGATTTAATATCTAGCAACAGGAATGTGAAAGAAAAAAAGTGGAAGTTTTGTTGCCAGGTAAATGTCCTCTTTCCCTAAGTGCTTTTGAAATTGGGATCCGTTGAAGGGGTCCAAGTGCTATGGGGCCTGTTCTTCACATTGGTAGAAGAGAATGACGTTTATGGAACTGCTAAATATTGTTTGCATTTTTGCCTTAGGTTCACCTGGACCACCAGAAGACGTAAAGGTAGATGAAATTACAGATACAACAGCCCAACTCTCTTGGAAAGAAGGTACAGACAACCACAGCCCAGTTATATCCTATTCTGTCCAGGCACGGACCCCTTTCTCCGTGGGTTGGCAGACGGCCACAACAGGTAAAGGGGGAGAGGCAAATGCCATCGGTACCTATGTATGGATTTCAGGTCAACCTTAAGACGTGCAGACGTTTACCTCTCTGAAATATTCCTTTGTAGTGCCTGAGGTCATTGATGGGAAAACACACACAGCTACGGTAGTCGAGTTAAATCCATGGGTGGAATACGAATTTCGGGTTGTAGCCAATAACAAAATCGGAGGTGGAGAACCCAGTTTACCCTCAGAAAAAGTAAGAACTGAGGAGGCAGGTTAGTGGTTTTTGTTTTCTGAGTCATGGCTTCATAGGTTTTTCTGGGTGTGTATTTCCACTTCCCTTGCGCTTGATCTCCAGCGTCGATAATGCATTGTCGCAATTATCTGAACTATCTAACGGCAGACTGGCCATATGGCATTTGTCAAAAGACACGTGTAAGTGATTCTGATGTAGTGTGACATTTGCAAGAGTTCAGTCCATCGTCAGCATTCATTAGTGCATGTACAGTGAATATGTTTTTGTCACTTAAGGTTATAATTACTATCTGATACAGTCACCCTGTTAACAGGGGAAGTGCTGTTTTCATTTATAACAAGCATTGACAAATTGGTAGGATAATGACTTCTGGGAGTTCAGCTGCTAGGAAATCTCATTCTGCCACCAAGCTTAAGCGATTGATGAATAGGTATATTTTGGCCCCTTGAGTATTAAATTAAGAGAGAATTATTGTTAAAATTTTCCATGTGGGGCAACTATTAATATTAACCATAAGACTCTTTTTATAATGCTAAAAATAGCCTAACATTGAAACTGCAAAGTAGAAAGTATACATGGTATCACGTTATTGAGGCATCAGAGAGGACTTAAGACTTTCCTTTTCAGAGTCCGTACTATTAATTAAGACTAACTAAAATTATGTTTGAAATACAGCCAATATATCACTTTGGAACAAAGCCAAGATAGAAGTCATGGAATACATTTCAATAATTTTAATGATGCTCTTTCACACGGGACAATGCATATAATGTTTATGCCAGGTATTGTGAGAAATCGGGGAGCCATGTCTGTCTTGGTGCTCAGTTCATTTATTCACGCAGCACATATTCAGGAAGTACCTTCTGTGCACTGAGCACTTTCTAGGTACAGTGGGTACAGCTCTGAACGCAGCAAAGACCCATCTTCAGGGAACTTACGTTCTAGGTGTGTCGTGGGATTTATTAAGCATAAATTTCTCAGCATAAAAGCCTGTGTGAGGTTCATAAAGATTATCTCATAACGGGATTTGAGGATTTAAGTATGGGTCATCTGTATATAGAGGCAATGTTGTTCTGAGAACTAAATCTGTACTTGAAATAGTCACAAGTTAAATGTTCATGCTGACGTGGATGGACCTAAAGATTATCATACCAAGTGAAGTCAAGTCAGACAGAGAAAGACAAATATCACTTATATGTGGACTCTAAAAAAATACTGATACAAATGAGCTTACTTACAAAACAGAAATAGACTCACAGACATAGAAAACAAACTTATGGCTACCAAAGGGGGAAGGAGAAGGGCAGGATAAATTAGGAATTTGGGATTAACAGGTACACATTACTATATATAAAGTAGGTAAACAACCAGGACAACCAGTTCCCTGTATAGCACAGGGAACTATATTCAATATCTTGTAATAACCTATAAGGGAAAAGAATCGGAAAAAGAATATATATGTGTGTGTATATATGTGTGTATATATATATACAAACACTGAATCACTTTGCTGTATACCTGAACAATTGTAAATCAACTATACCTCAATTTAAAAAATCGCTTTGAAACTGGGGGAAGAAAAATGTCCATATGGGATTGATTTATCATCATCCCTGATGAATCACTTTTTGTTTTATTAACCTTCACACTGAGTCATTGTTTTCTTACTGTTTGAGATATTTTGAATATTTAATAATTTTATGCAAATATAAAGCATGTGATGATCTCCCTCAAAGATATATATATATACACATATATATGCACACACATATATACGCACATATAATTGCATATATACACCCACGTGTGCACGTGCGCGCACACACACACACACACACGTGTAATGTGCCAATGATCAAATTATTTTAAGTATTAAAAGTAAACAACAGGGCTTCCCTGGTGGCGCAGTGGTTGAGAGTCTGCCTGCCGATGCAGGGGACACGGGTTCGTGCCCCGGTCCGGGAAGATCCCACATTGCCGCGGAGCGGCTGGGCCCGTGAGCCATGGCCACTGAGCCTGCGCATCCAGAGCCTGTGCTCCGCAGCGGGAGAGGCCACAACAGTGAGAGGCCCGCGTGCCGCAAAAAAAAAAAAAAGTAAACAACATTGCGTCTTCTTTCAGGTAAATATTACTAGATGCTAGCAGGGTTTCAGTCTTTCTTTCTAACCTTGCAGTGCCGGAAGTGCCTCCTTCAGATGCCAGTGGAGGAGGTGGGAGCCGGTCTGAACTGGTGATCACCTGGGATGTAAGTGTCTGCACAGCGCCTGCCCCTCAGGGTGACGCCCTTCCCACACTCATGGCATCCTGGGTGGTGCTAGTGGTGGTGGCTGGAACTAATAGCCAATAGTTTTGAGTGTTCACTCTGTGTAAATCATTGTTCCTAGCATTTTGAAATTTTTTTCATTTTATCCTCGCAACATTTTTTAGGTGAAAGCACTAAGGCATAGAGATGTTAAATAATTTGCCCGAGGTCATCTGGCTGGTAAACGTAGGGGTGAGAGTCTAGTCCTGGCTGTTTACTCTGGAGCAGCACCTCTGGAGCTGCTCCTCCGCTGGTGATGCACACGCCACTTCTCCAGCCAGGGCTGCGTCCTAGCCATTCTCTCAGCCCTTGCTTTAAGTCATAATTAGGAAAAATATTAACAAAGTCAGAAGGCACTAGAATTGTCTACATTATTTGAAGATGTGGATGGAAAAATAAGAAGTCGAGAGATTATGGAGTGTCAGTAGGAATTTTTGGCATGATGCAAATACAGCTTTGAGTTTAATATATTGTTTTTATTTCCTTTTTTAAAGTTTTACTCTTGCTCTGAATTATCATGTCAATGTGTAGCTTTTTTCTATAAAATCAGCATTATGGATGAGTTGATTTTTATTTGATTTAGAGATGCAGTATTTCAACTGAAAGTATATCTTTATTATTCAGAACTCAAATTAAGGCTGCAAGATGCTCAAAAACCTGAATAATTTAGGAAAATTCCAGTGAGTTATCTGATGGCTATGAAAGAGTGGCATATGTTTATTTAAAAGCAGCTGACTGTCCCCCTGACCTTTTTCTCCTTTTTTAATCCAACCACTTAATACAATGTGGATTATTATTTGATGGCTTTTACAAAAGACTCCGCATTAGAGCTGCATTTATTTTTGCCTTGCTCTCGTGTGAAAGCGTGAGTTAATACGCCTTTCCTTTACAGCCAGTCCCTGAAGAACTACAGAATGGTGAAGGTTTTGGATATGTTGTTGCTTTCCGCCCTGTCGGAGTAAGCAACTGGATCCAGACAGTCGTCACATCTCCTGATACCCCAAGATACGTCTTTAGAAATGAAAGCATCCTGCCATTTTCACTGTATGAAGTTAAAGTGGGTGTTTATAATAACAAAGGTGAAGGACCATTTAGCCCAGTGACAACAGTGTTCTCTGCAGAAGAAGGTATGGAAAGGCTATGATTAGACAGATGGTCTTCAACTTAATGATTTTTTGACTTTACAGTGGTGTGAAGTGAGACACATTTCATTAGAAATTGCACTTCGAGTTTCTAATTTTAATCTTTTCCTGGGCTAGTGATACGGAGTAAAATGATCTCTCAGGATGCTGGGCAGCAGTAGCTACAGTGCCTAGTCAGCCAGACAACCACAAGGGTAAACAATGGATATACTTAAAATTATTCTGAACCATGCAACCGTTCTATTTTTCACTTTCAGTACAGTAGTCAATAAATTACAGGAGATACTCAACACTTTATTGTAAAATAGGCCTTATATTAGATGATTTTGCCCAACTGTAGGCTAATGTAAGTGTTCAGAGCCTGTTTAAGGTAGGCTAGGCTAAGCTTTGCTGTTTGCCATATTAGGTATATTAAATGCATTTTTGACTTATGATATTTTCAAATTAAGATGTGTTTATCGAGATGTAACCCCATTATAAGTCAAGGAAGATCTGTATGTCAGTTCCACACTTAATCAGCCAATTGTGCTCCAAAAACCCATTTGGAAGTCCTTTGTGACTTCAGATATATTTCTTGAAAAGGGGAATGACTGAAGTCATAGTTACTAGTCCAGGTAATAAAGATCAACCATGCTTACTTGAAGTGTGAGACTCAATGGGTAGTTAGAGGGGGTAATAATTAGTTAAAAATATGCTTCTGAGGAATATATTGAGTTCCAGTCTGTGAAGCAGGAAGCAGCACAGCCTTCTACAGCTTTCTTTTCTGGGAGGTAAGATTAAGATATTCTTTTTGAAGTGCTGTAGTCTGAAGTTTTATAGTGGTTCCTAGACCTGAGAAAGAGGTTTAGCAGGTCGGAGAGGGACGACCAGAAGCCTGACGTTGGGGAGGTATGGAATATGGAGGTTTGAGGATGGGTTTCACCAGTTCTAGTCAGTATAGATTCATACATACTCCACTCTGGACTCACTCCCTTTCTCTGCCTTTCTGTCCCAGAAAGTAATAGTAAAAATAATAGTAATGTTAGGAGAATCCTATGAAATTGCCATTTTATAGGTCAAAAGCAGCTGAATATTGGCTATCTCATGCGGTTCTAGCTAGTTAGAATGGCAGGAGCTAGCATGTATTAGATGCTTACCATCACCCAGACATGACCTAATTTGAATTTTCCAAGGAGGAATGACAAGTAGGTACTTGTCATTTGTTATTTCCCACTTACACAGGAGAAAATGGAAGCTTGATGAAAGAAATTAATGAACTTGCCAAAATCCATACAGACCTATTGAGCTAGTATTTTAACCCCGGGCCTTTGCTCTTGAGTAGTTTGAGCTCACGAAATATGATTTCACAGTACCTCCTCTATCCTCCAAGCCTTACAGTAAATTGAGAAAGTGGGTCCACAGTTGTCATTCCTAAAAACAGTTAGGAGGCTCAATTTTTCATCATGCTGTCACCTCCTATGTTTGTTCTCTCTTTTCCCACTGAGTTCTGAGAGAAAAAGGGAGCAGGATTTTAAAATTTTTTGCAAAACCAAGAGCTTTTATATTCATAGCCAGACCCCATCTCCAAGAGTTGCTGAGAAGGATTATCATTACAAGAGCAGGTCAGGAGTCTGAGGGGTGATGACAATTCAATTAACCAGGGAGTTTGGGTAGACGGGGTTGGGGGCGGGCGGCAGCTGGGAAGGAGGGATGGCCAGAGCCTTTTAATATCGTCTTGCCTCCTGCACTTTCCTTCTCCTGTTTCCATTCTTGCCACCACTGATGATTTGGTTAAAGGTCTTTCTGTTCCAAATGTCAGAAACTGATTTGACTTGTCTTTTAAAAAAGCAGGGATTGGGGCTTCCCTGGTGGCGCAGTGGTTGAGAGTCCGCCTGCCGATGCAGGGGACACGGGTTCATGCCCCGGTCCGGGAAGATCCCACATGCCGCGGAGCGGCTGGGCCCGTGAGCCATGGCCACTGAGCCTGCGCGTCCAGAGCCTGTGCTCCGCAGCGGGAGAGGCCACAACAGTGAGAGGCCCACGTGCCACAAAAAAAAAGCAGGGATTTATTGGAAATATACTCACACCTTTCATTGAATCAAAGAGAGAGGTAAATAGCAAACCTCATGAAGAGCCTTAATCAGAGAAGCTCTGGGCCCTCAGAAACCTAGGGCTTCTCTAGGGCACCAGGGCTGGATTGATTGGCCTCAAGTCTTCCTCGTTTCTCCAAAGCACATTTCAAATTCTCAAGAGAAAAAAATCTAATAGGCCCATCCTTGGACCAGGGGTCTATCTCAGTATGCATCAGCCATGGCCAGGGGGCAGGATCCTTTAACGTAGAAATGGATGTTGGGGGAGGACGCATCTCTGCTCAGAGCTCCTAAGAGGAAAGAATCGCTGTGAGATCCATGAAGCCCCAAGAGTTCTCCATTACAAAGGGGATTTCCTCCTGTGTACTAAGCTCCGTGTGTGCTTATCTCCTCCAGAAGAGTACAGGTTCTCATTTAACTTTGCCCCTCTTGTGGGCCTGGCTAGACAAGGCACTCACTAAATGCTTATTGAATAAATGAACTCTGGAGACCTTGACCTTTATTTGGAAAAACAAAAAATAACCTAAAATAAGTAGCACTTGTGGGCATAGGATGTCCCATAGGCACTGTGGGACGGAGAGGAGAGAAATAATGATGGGGGGAAAGTAGGATGCCAAGAAGGGAGTGCTAGAGAGGGAGCAAGTTGCCCTGGCTGTTCAGCAAGGAAAAGCCTGTGGCTGTGATGCTGTCTCTTCCTAGGAAATGGAAAGTGACCAAGACATGGTTCATGTTTTCAAATATTTTTACAGAATATTTTACATGTTCAAATATGTTAAAATGCTTTTTAAAAAAAAATAAGAACTTCAATATATCTTTCTGTTCCCAAATAGAGCCTACAGTAGCTCCATCTCAAGTTTGTGCAAATAGCTTGTCTTCCTCAGAAATTGAAGTTTCTTGGAACGCTGTTCCTTGGAAGTTGAGCAATGGACACTTACTCGGCTATGAGGTAATGTCTTTTAAAATTAATTAGCTCGTGTAAGTATGTTGCCATGCTACCTTGTCTGCTTTCATTTAAAAGTCTTCTTAACAATGACATCTTAGCTAAAGTCTGACTTTTGTTCAATTTTATCACCGTATTTTTCTGTGTGACTATCAAAGGATATTGACTTTAACTCAACCAGTTGAATGAAAGTGACTTTAGTTGAGGTATAAAAGAAAAAAAAATAAAATGAAAGGAAATCATGTATACTGTGGGCCTAATCTGTAGCTAGTTTGGCTAAAAAATAAGAGTGAGATCAAAACATAGTATTTAAGTTCACTGGGTATATCTGCTAATAGCTCTTCCAGTGCTTTGTCTTATTTTCTTGGTGGCCTTGCTACTTCTAGGCTCTAGAGAAGTCAGCCTTGTAGAATGTAATTCTTGCCTTCAAATCATTGCCTTTGGTGAAATAAGATGAAAGGTCTGAAACGGCATAGCACAAGACCAAATGTAATGGAGTTCGGAATAGGCCACATAGAAAGTGGTTGAGGGATGAGTGACCTTGAAAAGTTTCATAAGGGTAGTAAGGTTTAACAGGACTTCAAGGAAAAAAATAAGTAAACGTAGAGAAAGTGGAAACATTCCAGACTGAGCGTGGCACATTGAAAGAGTGGAAGGAGTAGAGTTCCACCTGCAGCAGGTGGTTCCTGTAGGGCAGGTGATGGTAGAAGGGTACAGCGGGGCCAGGTCACAGACGGCTCTGAATGTTAAGAAGAACCATTCTGGACTGGGCTCCATGTTTAGGACGGAGCAGTTAGAGAAAAGTGGGAGCAGTTGAGCTGAGAGCTGACAAGATAAAAAGCGAAGTCTTAAAGGTTTCTGTGACGATGAAACTGTGGTAGCCACAGCTGTGATTTCACCCCGACCCACAGCTATCTTCTTAGCAAGCTTCCCTCCTGCTTCTAATTCCTGATTCAGTGGCATATTTACATGCACGTGTTTGCAATACAGGACCGTGTACCCTGCCGCTTGCCAACATAACCTCAGTGGCTGCATGAGGGTGGCCACTTGCTCAAAGGCAGCTGACCCATGGACAGTTAAGCTGAGCTAGTCAGAGTCTTTTTTTTTTTGCGGTACGCGGGCCTCTCACTGCTGTGGCCTCTCCCGTTGCGGAGCACAGGCTCTGGACGCGCAGGCTCAGCGGCCATGGCTCACGGGCCCAGCCGCTCCGCGGCATGTGGGATCCTCCAGGACCGGGGCACAAACCCGTGTCCCCTGCATCGGCAGGCGGACCCTCAACCACTGTGCCACCAGGGAAGCCCTAGTCAGATCCTTGTTTGAAGTATTGAAGCAAGCAGCATAGAGATTGTGTTTAGTGAGTATAATGCAGTGATATGTCAAATTTAGGGCCCAGTTCAGACTTCCCAAGCGAAGACCATGGGCAGATAGGACAAAGCTGATTTACAGAGATGAGATGGAGCAGACATACTTTCATGCAGCCCTAAAGGATGGAGGCGACAAGGACCCATGGAGCTTAAAGAGCAAAGTAGAAGAGCTCTTTGACAATTGTCCAGTTCCTGAGTTGGCTCTTCTCTTTCTCATAATGTCACCTTGTCCTCCTTTTCAGCCATCAGCTCCCTTTACATTTGAACTTGAGAGAGTTCCTGGTCCTTGTAACCAAACAAGCAGTGACTTGAATAAATTAAAGATAAAGTAGAGAAAGGATTGGCTAGAGCAGTGGTGTTCAAAGGATGCACCATGGGCCACCTTCACCACAATTGCCTAAATTTTTGCTGAAGATGAGCCCCCAGAATCCTCCCTGGGCCCACTGAACCCAAACATCTAGGGGTGGGTGTTGTGGATGTGCATTTTTAGTAAATACCCATAGGGAAACATCTTCCTGCACACGTATGTATAGGAAGCCCTGGTCTTGACAGAGAACCTGATCACAGACAGAGCTGTCCAGACGTAAGGAAACCGAAGTGATACTGAAGAAGCAAAACACCACATAAATCCAGCAGAGCAACTAGGTCAGCATCTTAAAGGAAGCCAAGAACACTTGGATGGAAAATTCCTTTAATTCCCTGACAGTGAGTAGAAGCAGTGAAAGATAGTGGGCAACCACTAATAGCTCCCCAATGATTAGAGAAATGGCATTGACAGGAATGGTAAGTGGGATGGAAGGAACACAGATGTAAAGGAGCATGATCCTGAGGTCGAACCTGTGCCAGACCCCAACTCTGCCACTCGCTGTGCTGGAAGAGTTACAGCAATTCTGTGAGCCTCACTGTCCTCGCTTGCAGAATGGGAACAATGGGCCTAACCTCATTAGGATTTTGAGAGGATTGAATGAGATTCGGCACCTGTGCTTCTCACAGTTTCTGGCTCGTAATAATAAGTAATGAATACGTGTGAGCCATGTTCCAGAAGAATTTTTCAGATATTAATTTATAGATTTCTCCCCAGTAACTATTCTCAAGCAGTTCTTCGACTCCAAGCTCTTTTGCCTCATGAGAGTTTGTGACAGCTATCAAGATGGGGTTGCCTGTGAGATCCCTTCCTTCCTCGCTTTGTTTCCAAAGCTCAGGCCTTTAAGGAGATTATTTCATGTATCCTAGAGGGTGAAGAGAGAGAACATGCCACAGAGGAAAAACTACAAGAGAAATTTCAGGTGACCTTGGAGGAAACGAAGATCTGAGGCTTACAAAATCTCGTGGGTCCCACAGCTTTCGACCTGGCAGTGCCCGGGTTGGTGGCCAGACCACAGAAGGGAACAGCTGTGCTTCCCACACTCAGCAAGGACTTCTTATTCCCCAAGCATGGCAGAACTGCTGGGCCTAAAGGGATAAGACCAATGTAACAGTTAAGTTATCTTGGCCAGGCTTTCGGAAGGGAGCCCCAGGAGTGACTGAAGTGGAATTTTCCATGAGCTGAGCAGGATGTGAAATTCAGTGTTAAATAAAATTTACTTAAAGACAATAAATGAGCACCTGTTGCATCCCTCCAACAGCAGACTGAAGTACACACCCCCCATTCATAACTTTGTCCTTTACAAACTGTATGCTAGGATCATAATTTCTGACTTGGTTGTAGCTTGTGAAGTAGTTAAGAGTAATAAGCAAGAGACTCTATATAAATGGGCTTTGTGGGCTTCCAGGCACCACAGGAATGTTACCAGTCACTGGCGATGGTTCTGACAGCTTGGCGGCAGGTAGATTTTAGAATATATCAGTTTAAGCTGATCATGAGTCGTCCAGATATGCATACTCCCTAAGAACGTAGAATTACACCACTGTGGCTCAGGTCAGGAGAGAGAGGTTGATTGAACAAGAGAGAAAACCAAAGAATCCCAGTAGTGCCACTGTAGTATCGCATGAAGTCCACACCATTTTGGAATCAGACAAACCTGCCTTCAAATCCACTGGGACAGGATATAAGCTCCACCAGCGACAGGCGATTCTGCCCGTTTGTCACTGATGTATTCCAAGTGCCAAGAGTTGTATCTGGCACACAGGAGGCAGGCAAAACGTTCATGTTGATTGAATAAATGCAATTTTGGCTCCATTATCTTACTGCTGTCGGCTTTGAGCACATTACGAATGCTCTCCAAGGCCCAGTTAAACCAGTAAATAACTCTCAGCATCACTGGAGAAACTTTAAGTGAGATAAAGCAGCCATTGTGAAAATGGCCCAAAGAGACTTTGGGAGCTTCTCCTTTTCTGTTTTGAATATTGGGCATTGGGATAAGATTTCATTGAAAGGGGAAATTTGAAAACCAGTGAAGTAATACAGAAACACTTAGCACAATCTGAGTATGGGACTCGATGCTGTTGTTTGTGTTGCTACTGGTGTTGCTCTTAGGTGGGGGGCAAAAAGATGCGGAGCGATGAGCATATGGGACTTTGCTCGAAATTAATGATGACGTCTTGCCTATCTGTGTAAAGAGTACCAAATTTAACATCCAAATGGAGGCTGAATACAGTATTGAAAGGACACAACTAGTTAAAGTCTGTTCCCCAAGTGCTTGGTATGTATGGAAAGAAAGAAGCAAGCTCAGGAAAAGGTATACTAATTGGGGCAACTTAAGAAATAATTTATATAATTATGCCAAGATAAAAATATGTATTTTCATAGTCTCAGTAATGATTTAAACAGTAACCTGGAAGAATAAATGACTTAGCAGAGCATTTAACTCTCAGGCATGTGGCTAACTTTCTGGGTTGCAGTTTCCCCAGTGTGGCTTTACACTCGTTAATAGCACCTGCTTCCCTCTCGTCTCATCATGTGCCACATGGCGTGCTGAGCACACATCATCATTAGTATCTAGACTCATTTTCTTTCTGATTTGACCAAGTAGTCGTCGAGCAGCTCATTTCCCTGGGCTCCAATTTATTTCATCTTCTAAGCCACAACACTCAGGCTCAGATCTTTTCTTGTGCCCTTTGCATAGGAACAAGAGATACGTACAGACAAGATAAAGAGGATGCAGATGATTTAAGTTCATGGGTAGTGGGTGCCTGAGGAACAAAAGCTCCAAAGTTCTAGCTTGGTATATACAGTCCATTTCTTTAAAGTCATTTTGTGTCTTGAGAAGATAAAACTTGGGAGAATGACCTTGATAAGTGATGGAAACAAAAATCTGTACTTGTGAAATACTACAGGTAAGCATATTTGTGGGACTGTTGCAGGAGGGGGACCCCTTCCAGGGCCCGAGAGTGGGCTCTTGTCTAACACTCAGAAGTGAAGTGTCCGGAGAGACACACGTGCTGACAAAGCAGAAGACTTTATTGGGAAGCGGCTCCTGGGTGGAGAGCAGCAGGGTAAGGGAAGCCAGGAGAACTGCTCTGCCCACGTGGCTCAGTCTCGGGTTTTATGGGAATGGGGTTACTTTTGGGGTTATCTCTGGACAGTCACTTTGACTCACGGTCCTTCCTGGTGGCACGTGCGTCGCTTGGCCAAGATGGATTCCAGCGAGAAGGATTCTGGGAAGTTGGCAGGACATCTGGGCTGGCATCTCCTCTTTCCTTGTGACCTTTCCCGAATTCTTCCGGTTGGTGGTAGCTTGTTAGTTTCGCATTCCTTACCAGGACCTCCTGTTGAAGATAACTCATGCAAGTGGTCACTGCGGTGCCTGGCCAGGGCGGGCCATTTCGGTCAGTGTTTCCCCGGGAGGGGGGGCGAGGGGGAGTTGTAGATTTTTTTTAAATGTTTGGCAGCGAAATAGAACTTGGGTAGGGAGGGAGGGGAACATAGTAGATTTATTTTTTTTCATGTGTAGCAGGGGAACATAACTAAAAATGTGTACAGAAGGCCAAACTAAAACTTCACTGATACCTCTATCCTACCTCCTGTTCTAAACAGCTGTACAGAATGTGTTTAGCTCCTAACGTTTTAATTAGAATGGAAAAAGACGTCAAATATTTGAATACTTTTTTGAGAATACGAAAATTCTACTGGAAGAAACAAAGACATATGGAGAGAGTCTAATTCCTTACTATCAGACAGAGAATTAACTTCACTCTAGAATGAGTCACATGTACGTAGGAAAATTGGATAGAGACAATTCAGGTCCATATAAATAAACAGGAAGGCAGCAAAAATGAATTGAGTAAATAAAATGCAGACTTTCTGGAGGTGGTGGAAGGATTTGTTATGCTGGAGAGAGCAGTAAGTATGTGTGTGAGTGAGAGCCACCCAAACAAAGCTGGGTTTGTTATTAGGCAAATATAGTCCCTACCAGACTGGCTCAGCATTGAGGGATCCAGGGGAGTAAATATCCCAGCCTCTCTCTCCTCGCACCAGCCCGTCTCCTGGCTTCTCTGTTTCTGAATTCAGGTTCGCTGCTCTCCTCTCAAAAGCCAGTACTCGAGACAAGTGCTGGTAGGAATGGAAAAGTGGCTTTATTCAGGAGGCCAGCAAACTGGGAAGATGGCGAACTGGTGTCCAAAAACCAACTCTGAAGATGCTGCTCGACCATGAAAGTTTTTAAAGGGAGAATGATTTGGGGAGGCCTTCAGGGTCTTCATTTACCTTCCACTGTGTGCAGACTTTCTTCTGATGGGTTGGTGGTGAGGTAAACAGGGCTGTGCTCCAGGAAACTTGTGCTCAGGCTGAAGTTACCATCCTCCACCTGGGCAGGGCCCTTAGTTCCTGCAGAAGAACTCAAAGGTGTTGTTATGTATATTCCTTGAGGTGGAAGCAGGACCCTGTGCCGCCACTCCCACCCCAGGCACTATTATTTCTTGCCTGCTTCTCCTTTGTTTCTGTATTCCCTCCCTTCCCTGATAAGCAGTTATTTGAATCCTCCCTTTGGAACTCAGGGTAGGTCACGGAGGCTAAATGAAGCCTATTTCCTACAAACAAGAAACTGGGTATACAGAAAGGATTTGTACTGGGAGGGCCGTACAGGGTCCTGCTCCATTTCCTCTCCATCCGGTGAGAAGCCAGAGGGTCAGCAAGTTGCTATGTAATTCACATCGGTCAGCCCTCCAGGGACTGAGAGCTAAGTAAAGAGTAGGAGATAGATCTGGATGTGTCTTCTAAAACCTGTCGAATGCATTTGCCTGCCCGATATTTATTGAAATGTGTTCCGTCTAACAGCTAAGATGAAATATTTGTCTTCCTGAAAATCTGTAAGTATACACAAAATTATTTCAGTCTGTTCTGACTAAATACCTGTACTTTAATGGCTAAAAAAGATGCCATTTTTCAATATATTATTTTTATAAACTGCATTTCATTTTAAGCTTAAGTGAAATCTCTGATACTGTGATATGAGGGACTCCTCACAGCAGGGACATTCGTTTTTGGAATAACCAAATTACTTGCAGAAATAGAGATAGCATTTTAAATCCTGACATTCCTCAAGTTTATTTCTGTTTACTTACCGAGATAAAAAATATATTAGCTTGTGAAAGGGTATTACAGTTCTGAAGAAAAAATTATTATCAAGAAATTGGAGTCCCAGTGTTTCATGGGCACATAGAATATGAGGACTTGAGTAACTAGCTTGGTGAATTAAGGAAAAAAAAAATCTTCCTCTCTGCTCTATCCACAAAACAGTTCTGACACCAGAAATGTGGGGTTTTTCCTCTGCACCAACCAGTTCTCTGACACCAGCTGGGGGTCCTAAAATTCAATTCAGTTTTGATCCTCTGTACCTAGAGTTAGCTTCAGATCCTACGAATTGAGGGTTCAGTCCCACAAGACTGCCCTCCCCCCCCCCGCCACACACACACAAACGTCAGATGCCAGGCACAAGTCCAGCCCTCCACTGACCAACTGAGGGGTTCCCACAGCCCCCTCCTTGGGTTTGATAACTTGCTAGAATGGCTCACAAAACTCAGGAACGCACTTTACTTACCATTATCCATTTATTGTAAAGGATACAACTCAGCAACAGCTAAACGGAAGAGGTGTGTAGAGCAAGGTATGTGGGAAGGGTCACAGAGCTTCCATGACCTCTCCATGCCCTCCACTCTCCCAGCACTTCAATGTGTTCACTTACTTGGAAGCCCTTCAAACCTCTTCAGTTAGGTTTTTTTTAATGGAGGCTTCACTGCATAGGAACGATTGATTAAATCATTGACCGTTAGTTAACCAAATCAAATCAACCTCCAGCCTTGTGTCAGGAGGTGGACCTGAACGTTCCAACCCTCTAATCACAAGGTTGGTTACCCTGGCAACCAGTCTCCGTCCTGAAGATACCCAGGAGACCGCAGCCACCAGATGTCTCATTAGCATACAAAAGACACTTACCGGGGCTTCCCTGGTGGCTGTGGTTGAGAGTCCGCCTGCTGATGCAGGGGACACGGGTTCATGCCCCAGTCCGGAAAGATCCCACATGCCTCAGAGTGGCTGGGCCCGTGAGCCATGGCCGCTGGGCCTGCATGTCTGGAGCCTGTGCTCCGCAACGTGAGAGGCCACAGCAGTGAGAGGCCCGCGTACTGCAAAAAACAAAAAAACAAAAAAAACCACACTTACCACTTCTGAGATTCCATGGGTTTGGGGGGGCTGGTGCAGAGACCAAATACATATTTCTTATGTGTCTCTGTGGTGGGAAGAAGGGAGGCATTTTTAAACTGCCTGTGTTTAAGTCATTCAAGAATTCACCAATATTGGGTACTTAGTGTGTACAAGCTTCGACCCAAGCGGCAGAGCTATGGTGATGACCAAGACAAACCTGCCTCCAGAACATGATTCCACCTTAGCATTCGCCCCTCCTGCTGTTTTCTGTGCCAAGGGATGCAGTTGCTGGCACTGGCGCACACTCACACTAGCAAACCAAGGCAGGGTGACCCGCTGCTGATGGAGAGAGTGGCCTGTGTCTCTCAGGCTGGGTGATGAAAAAAAATGTTGAGAGCCACAATTCAGTCTTAACCACCTTCTCCTTTGGAGTTGATTTACCTTTTATTTTTCCTCCCTCTGAACTCAGAGTGAATCTACAACATGAAAATATCTGTGTTTCTTCAGTTCTGGGAAATTCTGAGACATTTTCTCTTTTATTGTTGCCTTTTCCTTAACCTCTCCTTCTGGAACTCTGGTTGGAAAATGTCATTCATCCTCAGTGTTTCTTAACTTGGCTTTCATAATTTTTCTTTCCTTCTCCGTGTTCTGGATTTATTCATTCTGTTTTCTACCTTGCAGTCTTCAGCTCAATCCTAGCACTGATTTCTTTTTTACTATTGTATTTTTCAGGTGTCAGAATTCTACTTGATATTTTTTAGATTCGCCCCATCTTTTTTCTTCGTCTCCTATTCTTGCATTATAAATTTAGTCCCTTCTCTGGTAAATTTGAACATTTTAAATATACTTATTTTAAGATCCATGTCATCTAAACGTATAATAGGCAGTCCCCTGTGGTCCAGTCTGCTGACTTTCTTTCGTGTTAGCAGAGTTCCTCATGTGCTTTGTAATAGTTCTCTCTCAGCTCATCTTTTGTAGATGCTGCCTTCATGTTCTGACAATGTTATATTAACTCTTTTCTGCACAATTATATTTTCAGAGTTTGTTCCTTCAGCCTGGACACGTTTCCTTTCTTCATCCCTGTATTGTGGTTGTGCCTATAAAATCCATATTAGTGTGGAGTTATATTCTGTCCTCTCAAGTGTAGAACTTTTACCATTTAAACCCAGAACACAACTGAGAGGAAAAATGGTGTCTTTTCTTCTTGGCTTTTTCCTCTATTTAAAAAAAAAAAAAAAAAAGACTATCCTCATAAATATTTTTGAACAAAATTTTTATAGAACATAACTGATTATTACTTGGAAATATATATGTCACTGCTTTATTTCCTTATGCTTTAGTTATATGCATATTTATTCAACTTTTAAAGTAAAGCTATTTAAGAAGATTATATAATAAGTTTGAACTAATATCATGCTCAATTTTGGCACTAATTTTCTCTATGATTAAATATTTCCAATACCTGTCAGAAACTAATATCTAAAAATAAATCTCTCATTCTGATACATGGAGATTGGTTAAAGTACTTCAGAAACAAACTGCTATCAAGAGCTTTCAGACACCTTCTATGAACTGATTTATAAAAGATAATCCATATGCTAATTGAAAATTATTTTTATTCTTTAAATCAGTCTCCTAAGGAATGATTTCTTAGGCAACTTATATTGAAGTAATTTGAATACAGAAAGAATGGCGCATGGATGGAAACCTAACAAGAGGCCAGTGTGTATCACAGGATGATATTGATTGAGTTACTTGAGTTCTCCCTGCCTTTGCCATTCCATGTGTTGAATGACAATTATTAAAGCTCATAATTATGTGATTTTTTTCCCAATCTGTGCTCTATTCTAGGCCACAAGTTTTCAGGCTGACTACAGTGTTTTATTATAATTATCGATTGTGTCATTCTTAGTTTCATAACTAGACAGTGTTTTAAAGAGCAGGGAGCGTCGTATCATGGTGGTCATCTAAACCTAAGCAGTACCTCCGCTGTTTACAGTTGGTGGATTTAGAATGTTTGTGAGTTTTCGGTATCCATTAACAATTGGCGGGGTGTGGCTTTATAAAAGACAGTTTGGCATGTGATCCTTAATTAGTGAATAAAATCTATGTGGTTTTCTTTGATAATGGTAAATGGTATCTGTCATATCTGTGGATGTGTTTTGCTAATTTATATTTGATGCTTTAAAGCTGTAGGAGGTGCATATTCAATTCAGTCCTAATTATTTGGGTTTACGTCCTCCTTTCAAGGTTTTTCTGAAAAGTAATAACTTCTTTCCAGGGAAAACGCACATATACACATACGTGAGCCCAGCATTTTGCATGAATTTAAGGGGGCCTTGATATCAATATAAATATACATGCATAATATACACACACATATATACATGCACATATATAGGGAAAATATTGATCTTGCATGATATTAATATGCTAATTTGGGATTATTATGGAAAAACCTGAGATTTTATATTTTGCTGTTAATCTTTTTTAAAGAAATAATTTTATAGTTGCTCATTTTTTTAAAGTAACTTTAGGTGTATTTTTCTCAGAGGCCTGAAATGGGTTTGCCCTATGCAACCCATAAACACGTTTTGTTTAGCCCACAGACAAATGGGGCCAACTCTAAATTTGGGACATTTCACATTAAAATCAGGATTTTTTGCTTTCTTTTAAAAAAAGACCTGTAAACACTGGGTCCATCTTCCCCCCATCGACCAGAGCTGCGTAGAGGCTCCATTACGAAGATGGAACGTGCCTGTCTCCTTTGCCGCAGTTCCCACACGTCTCTACTGCCTTCATGACTCTGATGGCTGAGCATCGATTGCCGTTTTCATTGTGCTCAAGCAGCCGTTTACTTACAGAAATTATAGAAATGGTTTCCTGTTTTCATATTTTGCTATCGAAGTAGATAAATGAAAGTCAAACCAAAAGGGCAAAGACTGCAAGAAAAACAGGAAAGTGCCTATTTCTTTCTTTGTTATTTTTAATAAATTTATTCATTTAATTTATTTATTTTTGGCTGTGTTGGGTCTTCGTTGCTGTGCGCAGGCTTTCTCTACCTGCGGTAAGCAGGCTTCTCATTGCAGTGGCTTCTCTTGCTGTGGAGCACGGGCTCTAGGCTCCCAGGCTTCAGTAGTTGTGGCACGTGGGCTCAGTAGTTGTGGCACACGGGCTTAGTTGCTCTGCGGCATGTGGGATCTTCCTGGACCAGGGCTCAAACCTGCGTCCCCTGCGTTGGCAGGCGGATTCTTAACCACTGCGCCATCAGGGGAGCCCCAAGTGCCTGTTTCTTTAGGAAAGTAAAAAATATGTACTCAGTCTGCTTTATGTATTTGTGTTACATGTCCAACCCCTGCTTTAGATGGTCAGATGGTGATACCTGGTCTCAGCACGAGGAATAGTTGCACTTTTCATGAGCCATTTGTTTGGTGGTTTTGTTGCTGTTTTTATTTTATGAAGGATCCAAACTGTCTAGCAAAGCATAGTAGGGCTTTATAGCATAAATCGGAGTTCACTGGGGAACATGTCTTCTTATTGTATTTTTCTACTTTTATTTCTTTATTTTGTCAAATACTCTCAAAACATTTTTATATTTTTATACTGTAAATGTATATATCTTCATAAGCAGTCTCAGATCATTTTGCACAATTCACAATAATGAAATACAAGTAAAACATTTCAATATATCCATATATTAACCTATGTTACCCGCCTTCCTGTTCTCTGCAGCAGCTCTGCCTACTCGGGGGTCTTGGTGACACTTGGCCATCACTGTAGGACAAGCCAGCGGCCAGCTGGCTTTTCAGTGGTCTTTGCTCTGACAGGTCCCTTTCTTCACAGAAAGCATCTTCACCATCCGTCAGAGTTTAAGCATAGCTGTCAGCCTTCCAGCGTTGAGCCTGAGCCAGGTTGATTAGGGTCTGGGAAGGAGAAGCAGCTCACTCTCTTAGAAATGCAGATTTTTTCCCTTCATTTTCCCATTTATAAGGCTATGGGCTAGTAGCATGTAGCACTTACTGTCTTTGAATTTATCTGGTTTATTTGTGTACTTATTACCTGTCTCCCCCAGGAGTCCCTTTTCTTTCACGTCTGTGGCACAGAGCCTAATGCAGCACCTAGCACATAGTAGGTCCTTAAAAACTACTTGTGGAACAAATGGTAAAGTAAATAAATTACAGTGCCCATTTTAATAAAAATCACTTAATTTAAAGGATGCTGTTTTGTCAGTCCTTCTCATCTTTTATGTTTTCTGTCCACCAGGTGCGGTATTGGAATAATGGAGAAGAGGGATCATCGAGCAAACTGAAAGTGTCAGGAAATGTGACATCGGCCAGACTCCATGGCTTGAAGAGCAACTTGGAATATTACACGGCTGTCCGGGCTTTCAACAGCGCTGGTACCGGTCCCTTCAGTGCCACAGTTAATGCAACCACCAAGAAAACTCGTATGTATCTTGTGATTTTTTTAACGTCAAAAAAATACTTTGCATTTAAAATGGTAGCCTTCTTTATCATTTTAGATGGACAACACAAGTCAGTAAGCCCAATGAATGATGGAAACCCAACTCCAATCCCTTGTAAACTCAGAGGCACACATACATGTCTTCCTGATACCCCTAAATCTTCAGTTAGAAACCCCATGTGAAAATGAATGTGCATCTTTTGAAAAATTTTAGAGTGGGCTGTTTAGTCACGTCCGTCCACTTTTCTTTTAAAATGTGGTCAAGCTAATTGGTTTATTTCATGTATTTTTAGTTCTCCAAAGCTTGAGGATTTTTGATAAGCATGAATAACTTAAAGTTCAGGCCAAAGAATCAAGAGTGATGTTTTTCTTCTTTCCTTTCCTACGTATTCAAAAGAGGGCAATGTACAATAAAAGGTTCCCAGCCAAAGATGTTGCTTCACATGAATACATGGGTATTTTAAAAGATCTGACCAGAGATGTCAGTCAGTGTTGCCTTCAAAGCTGAATCTGTGTTAGCTGTGTATTCACAGATACATTCACAGGCACCAATTATGAGCTATATATTAACCTGGCTTTAAATTAGGCTACAGAAAAATCAGTGATTTGCAATTTTGTAGTCTTTCACATATATTTCCATGAAACTGATAACACCAGTATATATTTAGTTATTGTATTGTATTGTTACTTTCTCACAATGCAACCATTTGAATTACTCTTGTCATCATCATCGTAGCTAATAGCAATTAGAACATTTTATGTTCACATGCTTTACATGTATTCCCACACCTAAACTTCATACCTACCACATGAGGTAGGTGTCGTTTTTACTTCTTTTTGAAAGATGAGGAATGTGGGCATGACAGGATTAACTTTAATTTTAAAACAATGGTGCAGTAATTTTTTCTTCTTAATTTATTCTTCTTCTTAATTTATTTTCAAAATTAATTAACCCAGTAAAAGTGTTTTGTTAACTGGCCCTATATGGGAATGAGACAGTTATTGTGTTTGACTGCCAATTTCATTAATGCATTTCTGTTTCCGTATATAATTCCCAAACTTTCGTGAGAACGTACGTTGGCTGGCTAAAATTGCTAAGAACAACAATAGTATAAAATCTAATTTTATTACTAGTGTTATTTATGGGTAAGTTAAAATATATATAAAACACAATTCTACTATGGATTTTCATTAACCAGTGTTCATTTGATCAGGAAAGTTCATATTTTTACCTTTGTATTATCTATTGAAAAGAGAATTTGGAGAGAAAGTTTAGCAACCAAACATTTTAATCCCTTTAAGTAGCATATATTTACAAGCAACCAACTAATGTGGTAATTAATTATCCTTCACTAATTATTAGGCGAAGCCTGACTCCATCTCTTAGAACACATGGTTGGGGCTAGACCAAGGAGCGTGTCGGTTTGCCAATAAACTGAATATATTCTGCGTTTAGAACTTTTCGCTAAATATATTTGGTATTCCCAGTAGCGCTTCTGAATTAGTACGATTTAAATATACATAATTATTATATGTTCAAAGCACAGCATCAATCAAAAATTCTGATTGCACTGATGCATGCATACAAGGTTATCTGGCTCTTTCCTCCGACTTAATAATTGATGTGATTACTTGCTAAGAAATTATGATTGTAAAAGACTGTGTGACATCATCATGAAATCAGTGAAGAGCTTAGTGAATTGGTTAGACAGAAGGAAGAGATTGATTATAAATCAATAGGAATTTCATGGTAATGTACAGTGAGTGAAATAGAATTATAAAAAAGCACAACCCTTTAAAATTTAAAGATAGCATATAAATACCCAATCTAAAGTAGGAATTTGCAGGTTACAGTAATGATGGTGATTATGATTTTAATGACTAACACTTACAGAGCAATTTCCAGTCTCTGTTCTAAGTATGTTTCATGTATTGATTCTTAATTCTCACAGCAACAGCGTGACTTGGAAACTATTAGTAGTCTCACTTTAGAGACGATGTGGAAGCACATAGAGGTTATATAACTTTACTGAGATCACAGAGTAAGTAGCAAGAGAGCCATACAAACCCAGACATAGTCTTAACCGCTGTACTAGCCTCTTTTTCAACCATATAATTCGAATGTTCATGCCGTATATAACACCGGTATTTATTGGGTTTTTACTCTGTGTTTAGGAAGCAGGTAAGGTGATCAACGATAGACAGGACTTCTGTGCTCATGGACCTGGAGTCTCATGGGAATTCCAGTAATTGAACAAAATCCCCCCTGCAAATGATACATTCCTATCGCCCCAGTTTAACTGGAGTCTGCATGTGGGGCTGTAGGTATTATTAAAGAAAGGTTTCCTACTTTGAGTGGGAAATTCATAGAGATAATTAAAATCCCTAACTATTCTAAGATTGTGTATAAAGACCATCGTTAAGTTTTAAATTTTACTTTCATAATTTTTCTAATGTACCAAAATACAAGTAAGACAATCTTTGAAAACTATTTCTAATATTATTTTACTGGCAGCTCTTAATAGTTATACTAACGTTTGACACGGTGTTAGCTTCAAATCCTAGTTACAAATTTTAATAAGGCTTTTGTGATTATCACTATGAAGAGAATTATTGTCATGCTTCAGGCATAAAGAACGAAGATAACATCTTCGAGTCTTTGCTTGCTATCTGTCTTCCCCTCTGGATTGTAAACTTTATGGGGAAAGAGTCCCTCTGTGTCTGTTCACCCAGCCCCAGTGCCCAGCCTGGCACTGGGAGCCACTCATTAAATGTTTAGTGGGTAGCTAGATGGATGAATGAGATCTAAAGAAGCAGGCCAGCCTGAAGTACTATTATTAATCCCATATACTTCCTCTTGACTGAACATGGTGAGTTCAGAACACTTACTGGAGTCCTTCACCATCTTACTTAAAATGTGCAAGTTTCATGTACTTGTAATCATGGAATTCTGTATGCGAGGCTTTACATCCATACAGATCTTGGGTGATAGTTTTGATTAATGTAAATAATACAAGGATTCTCAGGTTAAGGACTGTAGCTTCCATTACACACTTAATTCTTGATATCCAAATACTTGTGTCTTTTTAAAGCATTTCTAAGTTAAACACTAATTAGCCTCTTTAAGTAATCAAAGATGGATTTTTGTTACTTGCAACCCAAAGAGAGCTAACTCTTAAGAACATCTTTTATCTAAAGGCACTGATGAGGAAAAATTACAGATAGCATATAAATGACGAAATGGAACGGCTTCTAAAAGGAAACATACTGAGAAGTTTATGTTCGGAGATTGCAAGAAAGAATGTGGAGGGCAAATATTCTGCTTTGAATGACTGAAAAGTCAAGTGGTAATCGTGGCTTTCAGTATGGATAAATTTAGCACTCAACATCCTCAACGATCACCTAACATCTCAAATTGATTATTTCTAAAACTAAGTTCTTTAAATCATCCACCCCATTTAAAACCTGGCCCTTCTACCCTATCAATATTCCCCATCTTGGTAAATTCAATCCCGTTATTGCAGTCGCTCAGCCACAAAAATTTGGGGGTCATCCTCAACTCTTCTGTTTCTCTTATACCCTGCACCTGGTCCAGAATCTGCCTGCTGCAAGAATCTGCCGCTTCTTAAGGCATTCACGGCAGTCGCCCTGGTACAAGTTGGTACAACCCTCACATGGATCAGGGCAGCGACCCTTTATCATTCAGCCCATCTGCCTTTGTCTCCCTTAGGCCAGAGTGGTAGTGATGATGTTGCTTCTCTGCTCAGAACCTTCCAATCACTTCCCATCCCACTGCAGATAAATGCTAAATCCTTAAAATGCCCAACAAGGCCTTTACAGTCCATCCTGAAATCCTGCTTAGACTCATTTCGTACTATTTTCTACCCGCTCCTTCCACCTTCCTTTCAGGGGCTCTGCATTTGCTGTTCCCTCTCCCCCGAAGGCTGTTCCTCCAGATGCCCAAGTGGGACTCTCCCCCATGCTCACATGTAACCTCAGTGCCACCTGACCGCCATATGTAAAAGTACAGCCCCTCAGTTCCCGACACTCCCTGTCTCCTTTGCTGCTTTATTCTTGGGCATCGCACTTAGAGCCACCACCCATGCATGTTCGTAATTATTTTATTGTTGTCTCACCAGCCTGCTTTGACTGAAGGCCAGACTCCTTCAGGGCAGAGATTTTGCCTGTTTTCCTCATTACTCTATCCCCAGAGCTCTATCTTCAGTGTCTCAGTAATCACAGTTGGTGCCCTGTAAGTATTTATTAAACAATCAAGAATGTCTTCATCTCTTGGCTCTGTTCCATGATGGCATCATTCTCACCAGGTCCCCTCTTCAGAGTAACAGTATTGCCATTAAGCACCTCAAAGCCTATTCCTGTCAACTAAGCATGCTGGGAAGAGGGCCAGCTCCTTCCTCATCCCTCCAGTCAGAGCCAAGGAGGGGTCTTGGCTCTTCTAGAGCCAGGTTGTGTGGCAAGTAGGTGGAAACGCTAGATTGGCCTGGCCTGCATCACTTGCCCAGATTCTCCCCTAGAACAAGAGAATCCTATTTTTTAGTGCCTTCACCAATGATTATACATGAGTATCTACTTGAGAAAATAGTGATATTAAATGGTGAAATCAGTTTTTCACTTGAGTGTTTGCATTTCCAAGTGGAATGTTCATCCATGTAGGTTGAGCCAAAATTAATTGTCTGAATTTAAGGAAACCAATTAAGTGTGTCCTCAGGAAATGAAAAGGAAATGTGAATAAAACAAGCCCTGAAACAATGTGAGTCAATATCTCAGAGGTTTTTGATAAAATGAATATTTCTGCCTCAAACACCTAATGTAGAAGTTTTCAAGTTTTCAAAGGTACGATTTCATTATATAATCATCCACTCTAAGTTAAGAGTCAGGTACATATCAGTACAATGTTTTCCAAATTTTAGATGGTGATCTGCCTTCTCAATTTTTGCCATTTCTGTGGGCCTTTTCTGCTAATGTGTACCTAGTATTTTTTCTTAAAAACTAACTTACCATTTTTACTTATATAAACCTAAAGAAAATGGAAACTAATTTCCTGAGTATGAAAACCAGTATCATTGCCATAAGTAGATGTTAACAAAGTAATAATTAAACAATGAACAATGCCAATAATAGTAAATATAATGAAAAAATAAGCTGTTCTCCATTTTAAATATTAGCAACGTGGTCTTGCCTATTCAGACAACTGAACCTGCTTCCTCTTTGTTTGTGATGTTAGCACTGAAGGCATATGAAAGAGCTAGTAGCCCCCAAATCCAGCTTTCTCTTGAAACTAATGGGAAGACTAAAAGGGAATTAATTCCTCCCTAGGTGACTAAATGTTATTTGTTGGCTTTTCTGTGTGTCACATACCACAGATATATGTCACCCACTCGTGTCTGTGTATGATACGCCACAAATCACACATACAACATTAGAATACACTGTTTACTAATAATGCACATTCTTCAGATTTAGAAGGGTTTTCTTTTCCTGTCTGTGGACTTCAAGAAAGTGATGTCTGATTTTGTAAGCTCTGAAGCAAGATAGCAATATAATATTGAATTTAATCAGAATCCAATTAGGAAGTTTCAGCTAATATAGAAACAAATACTTTGGCCAAATGTATAAATCTTATGAACTTTAGTTTGTAGGAGCTTTGGTACTTTTGTCCACCTTGCCCGTGAATTCTCTAGAAGCTTGTAAACGTTCTGATTATAGGCTACAAATTTTCATGTTGTTATTATCCGAAGAAGGAGAGATTTTGGTCACAGGAATTCCCATTCATTTAAAATGAAGAAAGGCTTTCTTCCCTGACATTCTAGATTAGACCCCAAGTAAGGTCTTTTCTGAGTTTTAGATGTGTTAAGAAGCACGTGTTTTTGTCTTGTTTTTTAAAATTGAGTCAATCTCTTATGATAAATTAATTTATAATAACTTCAATGATGTCAAGACAAGTATATCTCATTATTTGGGAAAAAGTGGCTTTTGGTAACTTGTTTTCTACACAGTGTCAAATATTTAAGCTGTTTCATGACAAATGTTGATGTTTAACTCAAGTGAAGTCCAAGTGGAAAGTGTACCTTCAAGCTACCACTTATCATGTAAGTCAGCTCATTACCATCAGGTAGTCAAGACATCTGTTGAGTTTTACATAATTAAGTCACGGCAAATATCTTAAAATTCCATGTTTTGAAAGTCAATGCCAACTTCACTCTCAGCACTGTGAAGATATCACTACTGAAAATTCTGGACAGTAATATTCTTTATTTTAACAACCTCTACTTTTTATATGTAAAGGAAAATGTATTCACTGCTGAAATTAGGGGAAAATCATCACCCATAATCCCATCCCTCAGAAAGACCATTGTTAGTATTGTTGATCTTTCTTTCCAGACTTACGTTCTATAAAATGTTTCTCTTAGAAAGTGGAGGTTATGCCATATATTTAGTTACCTGGTATCAGAATTTTCCCCAGGTCATTAATAATTTTCATAAATATGTTAGTGTGTGTGTAACATTCCATTGTGATAATGCACCACAGTTTAGCCATTTTCCTGTTGGTAGACACGTCTTATATTCCCAGCTTCCTCCATTCAGCACCCTTGCGGTAATCACCTAGTAGCAGTCAAGTGGCTATAGATTTAGTAAAATCTATGGGGCTGTTGTTGAGGAGCCTGATAATCACATACACGGAGGATGTCAGGATAGGTGCTAAAAGAATGGCAATAATAATAAAAGCCTTCGACATACTATTATTCTTGTCACATACCATTTGAAATTATTGAAATAATGGTACAGCCTGTCAATTAGTGTTGTGCTATATAAATCTAGTGATATGCCACTTTTCTACTAGAATTAAATTAGTTTTTATCATTTGTTTCTATTTTAGTGTACTGTCAACACACTAGAAGTTGAGTTGACAGAGGAAAAATCTACAGGATATGAAAGTTGAGATATGATTTACAAAAAATTTCAAAATGTAGACCATATATCTAGTTAATTCTCATAAGATGTGGAACTCAGCCAGCCTTCTGGGTTGGGCTTCCAACGTCATAGAATATGAAAAGTGAAACTGGAAATCCTAAAAGATATGCTGTCAACTCTCTCCTGCCCATTTCCACTTCAGTATGTGACTCAATGCCTTTACAAAATTTCATTGTGTTACATTGAAGCTTAGGCTACTGTTTAATAGCTGTATTAGTCAGATTGGGCTCGTATGGGTAGAGTATCCAAAACTCCCAAACCTAGAGGCTTTAAGCTACAAGTGTTTCTTTCTCATTCATACTACATGTCCATCATAGGTGCGATTCAGATCTGATCAATTGCATCTTCACTTCAGAATCCTGACTGAAGAAGCAGCCACTCTCTGGGCCATGCTGGTCTCATGGCAAAGGGAAAATGGTGAACCATGCTCTTCAGTTGCTTTTAAAGCTGTCATTTCACTTTCGCTTACATTCCACTGGCTGAAACAAGCCATATAACAAAACCTGATGTCTGTGAGATGCCAGTGAGAAGGGGAAGTATGTCTTCCTAAAGGCATGGGACCACAAGTCCCATGGCCAGGCTGAATGTCAGTGAGAGTGAGGCAGGGAAGCATAATCTTTCCTTGGAGGATGAAGGACAGAAGACATGCAAAGACTAAATAATAATACACCCCAAATAATCTACCCCAAAGTATTTTTAAACAATAATACAGTCAATCCTACCAGCCAATAATAAGGACCATTTAAAAATGTTTCCAGAGGATCTAAGAATAAATCACAGGTCCTGAGAGATCCCTAGGGGTCCACGAGTTGTTCTTTCATCTGCCTTTACTGTCTGCACCTTCCTCCTTCATATCCCTTCCCTCAGCATCTACAGCCTCAAGCCTTTACAGAAATAACAAGGTAATTTATTCCATCCAGATAGATTACTTATATAAATATGTCAATAAAATATCCTCAAAATATGTAAAAACTACCCCAAATGACTCTTTATTTAAAAAGAGGAGTAAGGGCTTCCCTGGTGGCGCAGTGGTTGAGAGTCCGCCTGCTGATGCAGGGAACATGGGTTCGTGCCCCGGTCTGGGAAGATCCCACATGCCGCGGAGCGGCTGGGCCCGTGAGCCATGGCCGCTGAGCCTGCGCGTCCGGAGCCTGTGCTCTGCAATGGGAGAGGCCACAACAGTGAGAGGCCCGCGTACCGCAAAAAAAAAAAAAAGAAAAAAAAAAAAGAGGAGTAATAAAGTCAAGTGCCTTCAATGGCCAGGCAGGTTTAAATGAGCATTGGTGGGTATGTGGGGCAGTCTCTTGTTGCTCCATCCCATGCTTTCTATCCATCATCGTAGGACCAGTGTTCCTGATCGTCTAGTTTTGCACAAGAAACCAGAAATCTGGAACATAAATGAAAGCTCCCAAGTTCTAAATGTTGGTAACTAAACAAAATTAAAATACAGTATTTGGGTTAGGCAGAAAATGTGGGCAAGGTGGATCTAGCTGAAGTTTCAGGTTGCAACCTCTGATGTGAAGCTTTACAGTTATAGACATTTCACTATCTTGTGTTTTTTAATCCAGCAACAGCTCTACCAGCTGTTTTCCTTCTTTTGCAGTTGAGACTCTGTGGCTTCTGCTAGGTTAAGGGACTAAAATCAATACAGGTGAGTTGTAAGTGGCCACATTGCTTCTAGTACATTAAGCCTTAAGTATATTAGGTAGACCTTGTCTGTGGTGGTGCAAGCTTGCTGTTTGTTGGTGCACAAGGGTAAATCGTTTTTATAGAGAGTTTGTGGAAGGAAAGAATTAATATTTGAAGTTTGACATTAGTAAGATAGAAAAGAAGGGCATTTAAGGCTTAATATGAGGTAACTGAAGGTTGGTAAGGATGGAAACCAAAAGTAGGGATAAAGATACTAAAGGGAAGTTTGGATCATACAATAATCAAACTTTACTTTACTCATAACTTGCCCAGTGTTTTGCAATCTCCAGTCACTGAATGATCCTTGCAAGATTTTAGCCACATACTCAACAACCTGGATTATTATTTCCCTAATGTATTTAATACTTAAATATATTTATTTTAAAAGGCTTTGTATCATTGCTATAAACAGAACACGACTAATACTCTCTCCTTACAAGATAGTAGTTTTAATTTTCTTCCCATAAAAATGAAAGCAAAGCAGTTACTTAGAGAAAAGTTTACAACTTAAAACTACAATGAATAGCAAAAATAAACATACTTGATTTGCCAAAAATGTGTACCTAGAAATAAGTTTTGCAGTGAGCTAACCAGAGTGTTGATGACTGTTATTAATAGAGTGATATTCTGTTCTTGATCACTTAGTTTAAGATGAGTTATTTACTGTAAATATATCCTTAGGTCAGAGTCAGTTTGAATTATGACTGTGTTTTTTGGGGTGTTTACCAGACATCTGTGTGCTACTGAAAGCATCTGAGTTATTTATATTTGTGTAACACCCTATTTTTTGTGTCGTTATTTAGAACCTAATTTTAATCTTTGTGTGTAAAGTATATTACCACTGATGTACCAATATTGGCCTCATCCAAAAGAATTATATTTATGAATCAATTAACAATTAAAACAATTAAAAATGTCATCCACCTAAAACCATCGTATTTGTACAAGTACTGGTCTCTGGGAACCACTAATGTGGTCCATGATTAGAAGTCAGAGAATATCTTTATCTCTGTGCTTACTGTACTCGGGAGAATCCCTGACACATGCGAAATGCTTATTAATTCCGTAGTGACTGAAAGGGAATTCTGGATAGAAACGTTGTTCCCCAAGATGCGTGTCATTCACCCGGGCTGCCGAGCTAGAATTAGCCTGCCTTCTTGTTACCACCACCCATGTGACCTCCATCATCAGGACCTATTCGCAAATTCCAGGTCTGTTCCATCCCTCCAACTCTACTGCCATCACTTGCACATGAAGCTTTATTATCTTTTAGACAAAGTGCTGCAGTGCACTCCCTACAGAGCTCCCACCAAGATTCTCCATCTTCTCCCTCTGTCCCCACAAAGATCTGTGAAAGCACAGACCCGATCTGATCACAGATCTGATCCTTCTTCAGTGCCCTGCCCATTGCCTGCCCCCCCAAATTCCTTTTCTCGTTCCTTTGACCTTCTAGACTCTTTAGCATATGGCTGCTACCTGTCTCTCCAACTGCCTTTGCAGTTCCTTCCCATCATCCCTACCTGTAACCCGTCAGAACTGAGCTCCCTACGGCACTATGCTAGTTCCTGCCTCTGTGCCTTGGCGTGTGTCATCCCTCTGCCTGGGTTACCACCCCCCAACCTCTACATGTGAAACTCACATTCATCTTTCAAAATCTACTCGAGATGTTGTCACCTCTTTATGCATGTTTCCCTTAACACTTAAAACATAAATATTTAGTAAATACATCATTTAAGTATTGAATGAATACACTAGTTGTTTTGCTGTCTTTCTTATTCTGTTCTTTCTTTGTGTTTTGTTCCTTATCGTCTTAGCCTCAATATAATCAGCCATATTCAAGCTCTCAAGCTGATGGTCAGTGTTAATGTCCCAGTTTTGTCTTTGTGAAATTTATGCATTTATTGGGATGTGTCTTGGAGGACTTTCAAAACCATGGAGCTAGAAAATTCATTCTAAATTCTGAGCTGCCACATTTGAGAACTGTGACCAGCCACATGTTACCCCGCTGACACCATGGTGAATTGCTACTGATACTTGTTCTGAATCTTTCCCCATTCAGCGTTACTTTGTCATTGCATGACTGATCCCTTAGGGACACGTAGGGAGTAAATCAAACTTATTTTTTGATAACACTAGAGAAGCGTTTTCTTAATCCTTGGGTTGTGTTTCTTGCATTAAAATAGCAGTCAATTACATACAAAATCTAATTTGGTATCTACCTTTAACAAGACGTTAGGCTAGTGAATAAAAACTAGCATATGGGCCTATCGATGTCAGAGACCATATAGGACATTTTGTCTTCAAGGAACTTATGAATTAGTAGGAAAATTGGATAATAAACATAAAACCACAATTAAATGTAAAATGTTCCTTTGCTGAAAATGATGAAGAAAGGGAACCTGGTATATGAAAAGAGGCCCCATTTTACGTTTAGTCTGAGAAGTCAGGAAAAGCAGTCCTAGGAAAGTGAAAATTGAGTATATTTTGAGATGAACATGTTTAATATTCATTTTTACATCATTGACAAATCATTTGTCAATGGTTCAAGAGTTAACTAAAGTCACAGATAGTTACCACAACATAATAGGGGAGGCATAGACTTTGGAATTAACCGGAACTGATTTGAATCCACATGATACCTCTTACCAGCTGTGCATCTTAGCAAGTGCTTTGCTTTTATTTATTTTTTTAACATCTTTATTGGGGTATAATCGCTTTACAATGATGTGTTAGTTTCTGCTTTATAACAAAGTGAATCAGTTATACATATACATATGTTCCCATATCTCTTCCCTCTTGCGTCTCCCTCCCTCCCACCCTCCCTATCCCACCCCTCCAGGCGGTCACAAAGCACCGAGCTGATATCCCTGTGCTATGCGGGTGCTTCCCACTAGCTATCTACCTTATGTTTGGTAGTATATATATGTCCATGCCTCCCTCTCGCTTTGTCACAGCTCACCCTTCCCCCTCCCCATATCCTCAAGTCCGTTCTCCAGTAGGTCTGTGTCTTTATTCCTGTCTTACCCCTAGGTTCTTCTTGACCTTTTTTTTTCTTAAATTCCATATATATGTGTTAGCATACGGTATTTGTCTTTCTCTTTCTGACTTACTTCACTCTGTATGACAAACTCTAGGTCTATCCACCTCATTACAAATAGCTCAATTTCGTTTCTTTTTATGGCTGAGTAATACTCCATTGTATATATGTGCCACATCTTCTTTATCCATTCATCCGATGATGGGCACTTAGGTTGTCTCCATCTCCGGGCTATCGTAAATAGAGCTGCAATGGCCATTTTTGTACATGACCCTTTTTGAATTATGGTTTTCTCAGGGTATATGGCCAGTAGTGGGATTCCTGGGTCATATGGTAGTTCTATTTGTAGTTTTTTAAGGAACCTCCATACTGTTCTCCATAGTGGCTGTACCAATTCACATTCCCACCAGCAGTGCAGGAGTGTTCCCTTTTCTCCACACCCTCTCCATCATTTATTGTTTCTAGATTTTTTGATGATGGCCATTCTGACTGGTGTGAGATGATATCTCATTGTAGTTTTGATTTGCATTTCTCTAATGATTAATGATATTGAGCATTCTTTCATGTGTTTGTTGGCAGTCTGTATATCTTCTTTGGAGAAATGTCTATTTAGGCCTTCTGCCCATTTTCGGATTGGGTTGTTTTTTGTTATTGAGCTGCATGAGCTGCTTGTAAATTTTGGAAATTAATCCTTTGTCAGTTGCTTCATTTGCAAATATTTTCTCCCATTCTGAGGGTTGTCTTTTGGTCTTGTTTGTGGTTTCCTTTGCTGTGCAAAAGCTTTGAAGTTTCATTAGGTCCCATTTGTTTATTTTTGTTTTTATTTCCATTTCTCTAGGAGGTGGGTCAAAAAGGATCTTGCTGTGATTTATGTCATAGAGTGTTCTGCCTATGTTTTCCTCTAAGAGTTTGATAGTTTCTGGCCTTACATTTAGGTCTTTAATCTTTTAATTTTTAATTGTGATAAAAATACACATGACATAAAATTTCCATCTTACCTGTTTTTAAATGTACAGTTCCTTAGTGTTGGGCTTGGTTATTGTGCAGCCGATCTCCAGAACTCTTTTCACCTTACAAAACTGAAACTCTGTACCCATGAAACAGCATCTCCCATTGTCCCGTCCCCCACCCCTGGCAACCACCATTCTACGTTCTGTCTCCATGGATTGACTACTCTGGCTACCTTGTATATGTGGAATCCTACAGAAAATTTGTCTTTTTTGTGACTGGCTTATTTCACTTTGCATAATTTCCCCAAGGTTCATCCAGGTTGTTGCATGTGTCAGAATTTCCTTCCTATTTAAGGCTGAATAGTATTCCTTAGTATTTTGATTATTTTGATTATTCACCTGTTGATGGACACTTGGGTTGATTCAACCTTTTGTCTGCTGTGAATGATGCTGCTATGAACATGAATGTACAATCTTCTTTTTAAACTTTCTGGGTCCAGATTACCCATGTAGCAAAATGGGCTTTATTATAATGCAGTGTAATGAGGATTAAGTAAATTATATTATATAAAACCACATTCTACCTTGCCTAACATATTATAGGTTTTAATAGGCATTAGTTGCTAACAATAATAGGATTTTAAATTTGGAAGGAAAGTTTATCTGATCTAGGATTTTCCAGAAGATGTTATTCTTACCAGTAGCGATAAAAAATGATTTTAGAATAGTCCACAAATATTTTTGAAAATTTAATAATGCTTCATTTATTATATAGAGTACCATAGGAATGTAACAAGCATACCAAGGCTCATGACTGTGTGCATATTAGTGTTTAGGACAAGGCTAAAGTTGATGTTTAAGTCAAGTTCATTTTTTAAAAAATAGCAAAAATGATGAAAACGGGACGTGACTATCTGAGGCTTGGAAACACCGATATGGAAAATAAGAGTGATCAGACCCAGAACAAAACTTTTATTTTTTTCCCCTTTCCCATTTCCTGTTTTTTTTTTATCTTTTTGTCCATTCAAAAAATATTCAATTCAGGCTGAACTCTCATCTGTCTTCGGACTCATACAAAATAAGCCCAAGTTTTAACCTTGCAGTTAATTTTTTTGCAAGGCTAGTGTTGGAATAAGTGATTCAACCAAAATCAACTCAAGTTTTCTATAATCTACAAGCACACACCTCTCGGCAGGACACACCATGCTGAAGCACGTTATCTGAGCTGCCTCAAATGGAACCTGTCCTTTTATGGTGCCGCCAGGCCACAGGAAATCACAGACTTTGGGAAACTGTTCTAACAATCGTGCGTTCATAGCATTTGGATGGAGCCCCGCAAAACACAGTCATTAGTATTTCAGCCCTAAGTCACTGCCATATCTATGTTTTGTTATCTAAGCATTGCAGCTTAAGAGTGCTCTGAGCTGACCTAAGCTCACTGTTAATACCAGATCACAAATTTTAAAGGCAATGTAGAATTGTGTTAAAGAGCAGACAGTAAGCCAGAATACCTGCAGGGAGTACAATCTTGTTTGGCGTCATTAGTCACATGACTGTATCTGAGCCCTCTTCCCATCTGTATGTCCAGCCGTCTCTCCCTCATGGCATGAGTCAGTGATGTTGAGAAATTTCTCAGCCTAGCCAATCTTTTATTTCATTTTCCCATGACAAATTCAGTTAACCAAATCACATTCTGTGGCTAAATCCACAAGTACAACATATTTCAACACTGTTTTGGGCAGTTGTGATGTTGCCAAATGGATAATATTATGTTTGCTGTTTTGTGATTGACAAGAAACTGAATTTTCAGTGTCCTATGTTGCTCTTGACAAATGCTATCAAACCGCCTTCCCCCGGCCGGCATCTAGTGTTCATGAGAGGGAGCTAAATTATGAATCCAAGTTTTTAAACCTCAGAGAGTTGCATTAATTATCTAATGGAGCTCTCATTAACGTTTCATTGTTTTGCCTTATTTTTCTCAAAAATTGATTTAAACTTGGAAAACGAAGGTAAAATAGAGACTCTGTGCTGCAGTTTTTCATGTGTATAGCTATTACTTCTTGGGAATAAATCTAGGTAATCCTTATCTTTGATTGCCTCCTATTTTGCTCATCTCATCATACATGGATGGTTTTAAAATCATCCACACTTCATTTCCTGCAACCCTAATCTGCTCAGTTGGCAATTTCTCTCAGCCTCTGGATGTGTCAGACAGGACACACTGCCTGCCTTTCCTAGCCCATCACAAGCATCCCTCTAGTGGTGGATAAAAGAATTTCTTTATCTCCACTATCAACAAGTTTTCCAGGAGACCATGTCCACAAGTGAGAAATGCCCTGAAGTATATGATGAATATGATAAAGCAAATTGTCTCACAATGTTATGGAAATGCCTTTGTAAAAGGAAATTTAGCTACTCTGTTATTTTCTCTGATTCTCCTTATACACTACGTGTTACCAAAGAGATTCTGCTCTCCTTTGGCTGCCTCCTATGACTGTCATTTATCTGTTCTATGTAAGATATCACTCCATGCTCAAATCTATTTTAATTTCTCCTTTTGCATTTCAAGCTCCCAGTCAGCCACCAGGAAACGTTGTTTGGAATGCTACAGACACGAAAGTGTTACTTAATTGGGAGCAAGTGAAAGCCATGGAGAATGAATCAGAAGTAACCGGGTACAAAGTAAGTTGTGTCATTTGCAATGCTTTCTTTTCCTACCTCTGGCAGTACTTTTCAAAGGAAGCTAGATTTGAACAGTTTTTCTAAATGTTGATGTGTGATCTTTATAAACTACTTCTGACATACAGATGTCAAGCTGTTTATGAAAAGGGTATTTTTCCAAAACATCTGATTTCTTAAATATAAATTTAAGTGACATAATTCTGTTCACGGGGGAATTTTAGGCCAAATGTTGGTAAGTTGTTCATTATGTTAGTTTCCTATTTCTGACGCTCACCCATATACTACTTAAAAAACAACTAATAGCATTGGCTCTGATTCTTTGGTCTCCTGTTCAAGATCTATACAGTAGGACCTTGCCCCCATCTCTCCATCCTCACAAATACCCAAGCAGCTGAACTTTTCATAGAAGAACTTTTTTCTTCCCCACCTCCTTCATTTTGAGCACTGATGATTCTACCACGTGCTGATCCCTAGTCGAAGGTGGCAGAGCTATGAGTGCAGCCTGTATTTTAGTGGGTATGGAAAACAAGCAATATAAATGAAGTAACATCAGAGTAATACGTTTATGAAAAAAATAAAAGAGGGCACTATAAAAAAATCAATGTGTTTGTTCATGCATTTTAGGTTTTCTATAGGACTAGCAGCCAAAATAATGTGCAAGTGCTAAACACAAACAAAACTTCAGCCGAACTTCTGCTGCCCATTAAGGAGGACTACATTATTGAAGTTAAGGCCACAACGGATGGCGGGGATGGGACCAGTAGCGAACAGATCAGGATTCCAAGAATAACCAGTAAGTTGGTCGACGTCAACATCTCCTTAATTCCCGGCATCAGTTATGAGCCCCCAAGAGAGAGTCAGTCGGTGCCTCCCTCTCCACTCTTTGTTTTCCTACCGCATCTTTCATCTGAATGCTGAGAAGGTCTTGGAATATGAGAGATGACGGCAGGAGGAATTCCTCACGAGTGGTGCAAAATAAGAACGATAAGAACAGAATAACAGAAAAAACATTGAGAAATATTTAGCAAATTTTATTAATTTAATTTTTTTCTCATTCTGAGCTATGCATAAATTTGCCTTTGGATTGTCATAAAACAGAATTCCTTAAGCATGTCTCAAGGGCGACGTTGAACCCACAAAGTGTTTTTAAGATCTTTAATATTCCAGTTGTTTGCCTCTGAGAAATTATAGATGAATCTTATCAGTTCTTTACCAAGTAGAAAGTTTAGCATTGTTAAATTAAGGTCAGAACCCATTTGGCCAAACCAAAAGACACTTTTTAAAAAAAATTCTTAGTTTCTGATTTCAGTGGAGTTTCATACTTGCTTTTCTTTTCAAAATCCAAATGAAGCCTATTGTATTATAGAAATTGTACTTTTAGAGTTCAGGGAAACAGACTTTTCATACGTATTTTACCAGTGACTGTGTTAGAAGAAATTTTTTCTTTTAAATCTCAAGGGTGGAGTTTTGTGGCCTCAATTTAAGTACTGCAGAAGCCATGCTATTCTGCGGTTCTTAGTAACCTAAATTACTTTGCTCCCTGTTTCTTTTCATTGAGGTTGGCCTAATCTATAATCTTGGGCATTCAAGATTAAAACCCTTATTTGTAATCTTGGAAAACAAAATGAGGGACATCATTAGCAAGTAAAGAGAAAGAGAGATGTGGAAACTTGGAGGAATTGTATCTCTTCATGAAATCATAAAGACTGCAATACTTAGACCAAAGCAAACAAGTAACTAAATGGAGAAAATGGGAAATATTTATCTCAGAACTGAGTTCTGCAACATAAAAATATGTAAAAACCATTTAGGACTACAGACATTTTTAAAACTGTATGTGCTTCAATAGAGCAAAACCAGGAATTAATTTAAGCTTATTATTATTATTATTTAGGTTTTTAATTAAGACCTGCTATCTTGTTCCTAAGATAGCTCAAGGTTCAGAGGTAAAATTACAATATGGCCAAAGTGGAACTGTTGAAAGGAGTAGGTTCTGTGCTTTCGCAGGAACAGACAGATGTTAGCATTTGAGGGTCGCTGAGTCAAGAGTAGCCTTTCCGTCTGACATCTGCCTTCTTGTTGAGTTTGCAAAGATTGGTGCAGACAAAGGCCAACTATAGGAAAATGGAGCTTTTATTGATTGCTTTTTTAAGATGATATTTTATATTATACATAATAACTTATCTAAAAATGTACAGAAGAGAAACAAACATATTTCCTAACCCTTCTCCAATGAAGCTTTCTATAATTAAACCATTGAATTATCTCAAAAATGTCTGTAATGGAGTATAATTGTTTTCAAAATGATGAAGTTGTTTTTCCACTTTCAATTGAAGTTAAATAATACTAGATGCACAAAGCCCAGAATCCCTTAAGAAAACTTAAGTATATAAGAGTGTTTAGAGATACTCTTGGCAAATAATCTATACTACATTGTTACATAACATGAAGGCTAATGTTAACTTGTGGTAGTTAAGTTAGTTACTTAAATTGATACAGTCCTTATTAATGAGCTCTTTATCATCTTTGACAGATACGGATGCAAGAGGTTGTACATCAGCCATCTCCAATGCCCACCCTGTGTCAAGTTATATCTCTACAGTACTGTTCTTTATTGTAAACACCCTGTGGTGATAGTCACTTTTTTTTATTATTATTTATCGGAAAGTTCATTGGTTACAAAAAAAGTGCTTTCATGAAATGCAGTGATTATGCATGTTTTTTTCCAACTCTGTATTTTTAACTTTCTACATAGGTAAAATATGAATATAATAAAAAAACAAACCCAGTAAATCCTTTTAGGGAATCTGAAATGCCTTAATATTTACTTGATACACCAAAGGAATTTACATATTACATACATCCGATTTTTGATAGAGACATTCTTATGATTTTAAGCACTGCCTGTGGATAAAGGCTCACATGCTTCCATGTATACACACCCACATACTTTTGTGGGTTTGGTTTTGTGTTTTTTTAACGTAGAAAAACTCATTTACTCCAGATGCTTTGCTCCCATTGTAACAGCACTGTTTGGAAGACATAATTAGTGTTATTTGGAAATGCTCATTTGAAATACTCAAGGGTGAAAGATACATTTTAAAAATTACCCTGTTGGGCAGAGGGTGCATGTAATTCAAAAGCATGTTGTTGGAGATGCTACGGTAGACTTTGGAAGAGTGCTGTTTCGTCCGGGTATACTGCTGCGTGGTTGTGACATTCTTTACAGATCACTGCTCTCTCTACTTCTCAAGCACTCACCCTTAAAATGTGGAGATAATAATACCCATCTTATCTGCCTCTCCCCCGTGAATTACTTGCTAAAAGATAAAGAAGGAAATGTGAAAGTGCTTTGTTAGCCCTAATGCACTAGGCCTGTGCAATATATTAGTATGAATTTATTTAATCATATTGAAGTTCTGAGGACCAGCCACATTTTTAAAGTTTGCACTCCATTCTAGGTAATGCTTTCCTTTTCATTCCATGATATTATAAAACTGAAATGATCACATTTTATCCTCTCTCAAAAGGTTTAAAAAGTGAAATAAAGTAAAAAGGGATTGTTTCCTTCACACCTAAGAAAAAGCTTTCAGGTTTTATTAAAACATGGTGGAGAAAATTAGGAACAACCTGAATCTTAATCCAGATATTAAACAAAATGTACGTGATCCTTCATTTCCAATCTCTGATTCCATCAAGGGACCCTCTCTTTTTTGGATGGTGGAGATGGTTTTTAATGAAATCCAACCGTTTATGAGAGTGAGTCTGGCAGGCTTTTTAGTTCCTGAGCTAAATTTGTAATAGAACCATGGCCATGCTGCTGACTTAGATATGTATGACTCAGTCTCTCAATACACGGTGTTCAAAGGATTGTCGAAGACATGACTTCATAGCAGTATGTAAAAAATATATGAAAATCAGCAGATTGAGTGTTACACATTGCAAAATCAAGTTTTTACCTCTTTCCTGTCCATTTCACATTTTGCAGGAACTTGTTCTTTGCAAAGATATCTGAATTTGAAACCAACAGATATCAAAGGAGAATACATATTAGCAAAATTCTGATATTACCATAGAGGGTTACTTTACATTTAGAGATCACATTTAAGATAAAGTCATTATACACAAAGAAGAAAAATATTTCTAACTTTTCTCTTCAAGGTCTGTATATACTGTATATATCTAGAAAAATTCTGAATGACGAGTAGATTTCATATGACCATTGTTATTTCGGGTCAAAAAGTGGAGAAACACTTTCTCCAATACCTGTATTTTATGCTACATGTAATGGAGTTGTACCTTTTTATTATTTGGTAATTCCTATAATATGTTCCTATACTTTTCATTTTCAAGGCAATTACTCTATTGTTTCATGGTGTTTCTAGAAATATATCTCCATGAGATATGTACTTTGTTTCATATTGAAAAGTATAAAATTTACCTTTAAATTCCTGTGTGTGTATCCTATGGTTATCTGTATGTATTATTTTTTATTATTCTAATAAAATTTATAAAAATCAAATTCCCATGCATGTTGAATTGTGGTATGGTCAAAAAGAACATTTTAAGGGGGAAGTAAGTGGGCACCATAATAGTTATGCTGATGCTATCATTTCTTATATTCTTCAGCCTACTTTTAGTCTTCCCATCTTTTAATCTTTTTTTTTTTTTATACCCTAATGACTGAGTAAAATCAGCAGTTTGAGACAACGCCCTCTCTATTAAAGGGATTTCAGCTCTGGGGAGACGAGAGGAGAGAGAAGCAGAAAATTCACTTCATAGAATTACGGTATCTAGTTTCTTCTGACTTCTTCTGAAGTTAATGTGGCTACTCCCACTTTTCTGACAAATACCCTCTTAAGATTAATATCAATTTATAAGCTCTTTCATTGACTTTCTTCTTGGTATCAGTGTTAGAGACTTGCTTCTAAACAATCCTCGCGGTATAGTATATTCTAAATGTTTGAAAATGTATACCAGAAAAAGATTAGTTTTCAATTAGTAAAGAGTGTAAAAGTTATTGTTGATGTAAGGAAAATTAGAGCTAAAATAATAATCATTTTCTTAAATGAAAATTCAAAGATATATTCAGAAGTAGGAGAATTAAGTGAGAAAAGTATATGTAGGGGTGGTACCACGGTATGAAGGTGTATGTGTGTGTGTGTGTGTGTTCGTGTGTGTGTGTTTGTGTGTGAGTTAGTGTGTGTGTTCATGTGTGTGTGGGTGGCTGTAAATTTAAGTCTAGTTGTACTAGGTGTATTAGTGTACCCTAATAAAGGGCAAAGAGCTGGGGAATATGGAGAAACAGATTATAGCACCAGAACCAGCCCTGATGTCCTCTCCCCCGAAGCCAGGGCTGTTTGATGTGGCACAATCAGGTCAGCAGTGAGTCATACTGCCTTGATCTGAATTGCATCCTCACCAGTTAGTGGCCCTGTGATCTTGTACTAGTTCTGTAACTTCGCTAAGCCTCCATTTCCCTGTCGGCAGAATAGGACTATGGTGGTATTATCCTCATAGAGTTGTCAGATCTTCAGTGACTACTAAACTCCTCTGCACTGAAATTTCCTCTTTTATGAAAATGGAGGTTATTGGTGCTACCCACTTAGAGGGCTGGGAGTTAGGAAACAAGATGATGTGTGAGTGCTTAGAACCATGCTCTCAGCATTCTTCTTCCCATCAGTAGGTAACTATATGACACTGGAAGACAGAAGACGTCGTTCGAAGGTGGCTTTGTTGTATACATTTAGAGCTCTCCTTTGATCTCATTCTACTGAGAAGAAAGGTATATGATTCCAAGAGTTCCTAGAAGAGAGGGTAAAGTAATGCTAGTATCAGATTAATTTTTCATAGTAATGTAATACTGATCCTATTAAACAACATATCTTCACCCTCCATGTGCCAGGCTCTGAGTTAAGCACTGTACCTTTGCTAAATTCATCTTTACAACAGTCTTCTTAGTTAGGTACTATTATCAAACCCATTCTACAGATGAGGAAACTAAGGGTCAGGAAGATTAAGGACATTGTACTAGGTCATTCTAGCAAGGGCATAGTAAAACGGGAGTCTAACCCAGGTAATCTGGCTGTAACCCCTGAGTCTGAGGCATGAAGAGGTTTTTAATCCCTTTCAAAATCAGATCCATTAGATTTAGAGATTCTGAATAAGCATCTGTAATGTCAATTTGTAGTATAATTTGTTCTGCCCTCTATTATTGATCATAATTCAAATTGGAGAACTGAACACCTGGAAAGACTTCTTTTGTCTATCATAAATTTTGATATTCTCTAATTCTTACATGGAAGGCTATCCAAGCTAAAATTGATCAAGCGTAAGTATTCTTTAAGTAAAAATTATAAAAATATCTGTCTGTTTTTTTAAAAATAATTTTTAGGTTTTATGTTTAATTTTCTCCACACATTTTTTTAAAAAAATTGAAGATGGTTGATTTTCTTTTTTTTTAATTTTTTTTGTTTTTTTAATTTTCATTAATATTACCATTTACAATGAAAACCTAACAGTATAATTCAGTTAAATAAAGAAAAATGATTAGAATATTACAAGTGCTTATTTTTCAATTAAAATCACCCCTGTCGTTTCATGTTCTTATAACTCCATCTTTTTTTAAATTTAAAATTAATCTTCATTGGGTTCATTTTTTTCTGAAGTATTTTACTCTTTTTAAAAATGAAAATTGTGCCGATACTCATTATCATTTGGAATCACTTCAGTAAATATTGGAGGTAAAATCACCACAGCGGCTATTACAAATTTAGCAATTAGTAAGTTGTACCATTCTTCTGAAAGAAAATATGTAAACAGAGAGGACTATGGTTCATGGAAATGGTTAGGTGTTTCTGCTGTGATTTTTATTTGAACCCTGTGCCCTAATTTAACATGTCTTGCTTTACATGTAGGTGATAATTACCTCTTGAACTTGCATGTGGAATAAATGCCCTGATACAGAATTTAAGTTGTAAGCGAGGGTGCTTCTGTTATTTGTCAGCATTCATTCTTATTCTTTACTCTTATTCTGCCTGCTGAAATTATCTTATAGCCTGATGATTCTACCTTGGTCATTAATACTGTGGGGAAGAGAAAGAATTATATCCTGTGTAATTGGATGTTACCTGGGAAAACTCAGAAAAAAACAGACACAAATGATAAGAACAGCAAATTGAATTATTTTACCATCGGACAGTAAAATGGGACAGACTAATATAAATGACAATGCTAATGTAAAATGTCTATCGAGACTGGCTAATGAGGAAGTGAAGGGTCCATCCAGTGTGATTGGCGTATTGGCCTTTCCAAAGCATCCAGGCAAGAATGGCTGCCCTTCCAATACTAAATTTCAAGATCACGTATGGAAATGCTCATTGGGATCGTAAACTGTGGCACAGTAAGTACACGCATTGTGTGTAGCTCATATTTATCTGTTCAGTACCTAATTGTTGAGTGAAATCAGGGAATTACCATTTTGTCTTAACCCTCACCGATTTTGCTTGCTTAATTTTTCCTCCTGTGCGACCCCTGAAGATATTAAGATATGATGATTAGGAGACTAAGAGGTATTTTAAAATGTGTTTGAAATAATGATAAGCAGTAGATCATCTATGTTGGGAAAGTTGACCAAATTGGGATGAAACAGTATAGCATAGTGGTTAAGAGCATTTGTTCCCAGTCATAGGTCTGGGTTGGAGCCCTAGCCATGTCCCTAAATAACTGTGTGATCTTGGACAAGCAGGTTAATCTTTCTAAGACACAATGCTTACCTCTAAAAAGACACTAATGGAAGGAAGGACCTGCCTTGGAGGATTGCCATGGTAAGAGGACATGATCTAACCATAGAAAGCTTTTTATCATAGTTTGGCTAATGGGTACTCAATCAGAAAGTCTAATAAGTTAATAATAATATTATTATTGGGGTTTGTTTTGTTTTTACAAGGGAACATTATGGTTTTCCTTTTTATTTAATTAAAGAATGGCGGATAAACATAAATACAGCACAATTACTCCAGATCACTTTTCATATTGTATACAAACAGACCAATGAACGTAATCTGAAAGAAAGCTGCAGTCAGCAATGAAATGCATAGAGCTTTTCCTTCCCTCGCTCAAAAAAGTTTAAAAACACACAAACTAAGAATCTCATCAGCACACACTCTCCTGTGACAAATGATTCAGACATCAATAGTGGGTGCAAAGAAACTATATGCTAACATATGTGTAACCTTTGTTAATGAAAAGCAGAAGCGGCCATAATGATTAAGATACATTTGGTTACCGATAACTAGTTGTACCCTAAAGGGCATCATCAGAAGAGAAATCGTGCTGCAGAGAAAACCTATATATACATACACAATGAGAAAATAGACTGCAAGAGTAACGCACGCATGTTTAATACTGGAAAAATCACAGCCCTCCAAAAATTTCTCCACATTTGTTATAAAAGCCCTCTGCACTCAACTAAAATTAAAATGATCTTAGAAGGATAATACTTGTAAAGTTTACTTAAGTCTTTTCAGCCACAGAGACTGCAATGTAAATAAACGTTCAGAGTCATTTTCAAAACAGAAACAAACATCTATTCTCCTGATAACATGCATGATTAAAAGGTCTATGCAAGAAACATTGCTCTACATTCCCAATGACTAGGAAAAAAAACCTCAAGTCAATTTTTAGTTTGCAGATGGTCAAAGGATTTTGTATTCCAGCAGGAGTTCAAATCTGGATCTTTTCACCAACAACTACTGGATTTTCTTTTCTGATTTTCTCAGCATCAGCTTTGTAATTGTAAGAGCAATTGTGTACATCTGAGTAACGGTGTACACCACAGTAAACATTTCCACACCGGCATTCAAACCCCGTTAAGTCCCACTTTCTTCCTGCACATGAAACGGCGATTCTTTTTTTGTTCTGGTTTTTCAAGAGACTTAACTTTGCTCTTCAGATGACTGCTGTGCGGTTTCTGATCCTGAAGCTTGCAGGTCTTCCTTTGCAGGTATTGCTTTGTTCACAGATGTGCTGTCCACTTGGGAAGATGCTACAGATTCTGATAGGAGTGACTGATCTGATGCAGGGCTTGGCCGCATAGACGAAGATGTAGAGTCTAATGCCAGCTGAGCTTCTGGGACACTGCCATCTGTGCCCTGAACTGGTAAAGACTCAGACTGCTGACAGAAGGTGCAGGTGGGCTTATTCTACCATTACTACTATTCTGTCTCTGAAGATGTTCTTTATAACATATTGAACACATGCCATTTGTACGAAGGTTTCCATAAAATCCGCAGCCAGTGGAACAAAATATAGGCACTTGGCTGTGGTTAGTTTCTTGAGCTATGTTCCTCTGTTGCGCACTCTGATGAAAGTATAGGGACTTTGGATTAGGGTTCCTGCTGCACTGAGGATGCTTTGTAGTTCTTTCTCTGTATAGCAGTCCCCACTTCCCTATGTCACGTTGTCTTTCCTGCTGTTGCTTGGGCTGGCGGCGGCTCTCTCCGCCTGACGCGCTGCCCGCTGCCGCCGGTCGCCGCTGGTGAATGAGGACAGGTGAGGCCACCGAACTCCTGCTCGCTTGGGCCCGGCCGCCACCTCCAGCCCCTCCGCCTGCTGTTTATGAAACTTTTCTGTTTGGTTGTTCGGCCTGTGCCGCGACCGCGGGGGAGAGCTCCAGGAATGGCCGTCACCCGGCGCTGACCTGATTATTGGGTTTTAAATGCTCAATTATTCTTCAAGGGTTACTTGAAAATACACAGGATGACAGTATTAAACCTCAAAGGGTAGTTCATTAATTCTTCCAGAGTTTCAGATACTGGTCTTGGGACAAGATGTCTCGTCTCCAGGAGGTTACATGCAAGTTATAAAGCAAAGGAAAGGACTACAGAGTAATTTGAGGATGAGAACGATATTGTAGAATATATGCTCAAGTAGTTGTGAGAACTAAGGTAATGTTTATAGAGCTTTTAGCAACATACTGGGCACATGTCAGGCACTCAGCCTCTGCTGGTTGCAATCCTTATTCTCTCAAGACAGGATCCAGATGGCAGATAGCTCAAAATGTTGCCACAGTCAAAGCCAGTAATACTATTCAGAGAATGTTATTCAGAAAGATGTTAAATCTCAGACTAAAAGCTTCACTGCTTCTGCCTTAATCAGTAAGGCCTATTCATGACCTCATACTTGTTCCTCACGAATTATGGTAATTAAGTTGAAAACTGGGTCCCTTGGCCTGGTAGAGCTCGTTTGGCTACAGAGAAGGTTCTAGATGTTAGACTGAAGAACATGAGGGGCTGAGAGTTTTTAGAGAGGCTTGGGAGAGGGGAATGTGTTGAGCAAAAGGAAATCATGGGACTGTCATACAGAGTGAAGTAAGTCAGAAAGAGAAAAACAAATAACGTATGCTAACACGTATATATGGAATCAAAAAAAAAAAAAGGTGCTGAAGAACCTAGCGGCAGGACAGGAATAAAGATGCAGATGTAGAGAATGGACTTGAGGACACGGGGAGGGGGAAGGGTAAGCTGGGACGAAGTGAGAGAGTGGCATGGACATATATACACTACCAAATGTAAAACAGATAGCTAGTGGGAAGCAGCCGCATAGCACAGGGAGATCAGCTTGGTGCTTTGTGACCACCTAGAGGGGTGGGAGGGAGGGAGATGCAAGAGGAAGGGGATATGGGGATATATGTATATGTATAGCTGATTGTTGTAAAGCAGAAACTAACACAACACTGTAAAGCAATTATACTCCAATAAAGAAGAAAAGAAAAACAGAAATCATGGGAAGAGTGTCCAGAAGCCGCATTTTGAGAACGGTACTTAGTTTAGTGTTCTTACCTAGAGCGGGTTACCTTCATCTGCCAGGACCACTGCCCGTGAGTGACAAAGTCCTGCTGGCCCTGGAAGTGCCAAAGGAGATTTCTCTGCTACCATGTGGAAAAAAAAAAGCTTTCTTACTTGCGAAATTAAGCACATTTGTCTAAATTTGCAACACCTGACTAGGCCCTTTCTGTAGGAAAGAAAGCCATTCTCTCCTTGGGTTTTTCCTCTTCTATAAGAGGAGATGCTAAGGAACGCAAAATGGGGGGCAAAAAATTCTAGTTGCCTCCTGCCATAGCTCGGGAGGTTCATTATGTAGTAATGAAATGATCTCAAAGAGAGAGAAAACGATAAATCTAGGCCAAGATTTCAGTTTAAAGAAAAGGCAAGGGGTAGAGTAAGCGCTAGGTATATTTTCCAATGTAATGCTAATTGAAAACATTTCACTTGTGTTCAGGGACATTCACCTCTCACTGAAAGGTCGTTCAATACCTTCAAAGAGAGTTTTCTTTAAAACGGCACGTACCCATACTTCTAGCCAGAGACTTAAGTTCTTTGGATAGCTTTCAGCTGACAGCCTGTGTTGTTGAAAAGGCAGCTAGTGGCTACAGGTGTTGTGAAGGTAGATGAGCCCCAGCTGCTCAGGAGAGAAGTGGGGACGTGGAATGCTCCTAGGCAACCGGAAGGGACTTGGCAGCAGACGGTGGTTTGCCTGGGGGAAGAGCTTCCAGGTCTAAGCAACAAGCCGGTGGAAGGAAATGATGCAAGCTGTGAGCTGAGCATCCAGGCTTGGTAGGTACACTTAAATTGTATTTTAGAAGGGATGGTAGAGGAGGATTTGGGGAAAGATGACGATGGTGTGCTTTGGAATCAGATAGCCTGTAATGCCTTAATCTGCCTCTCACTTGCTTGGGGCTTTTGAGCAAAGTGCCTGAGGGCTCTAAATCGCTTTCCTCACCCATAAAACGGAGGTGGGATATGCCTGCCTCTAGTGCGTGATAAATAAATGAAATAATACACAGAATGGGGTTATTGCGCTACGTGAGGAAGGAAGCCCTCACGGCTCCGAACTTAGAATCAGTTTCAACTTTTCTCCCATCTCCAATATTGCAGGAATGAGAAGGCTAGCGCTAATTTTTCTTAATACTTGAAATTTCATTCTGTTTATCATTTTCTTTGACCGCATGTGTAGACTTGCTTGTTGCTCAAGGTGAAAACTGACACAGAAAACGCCATATTGAAAGGAGACGCCCACTGTTTTTTCTTGGGCTTAAAAGGGAGGTCAAAAAGAGAAAGCCGGGCTTCCCTGGTGGCGCAGTGGTTGAGAGCCCGCCTGCCGATGCAGGGGACACGGGTTTGTGCCCCCGGTCCGGGAGGATCCCACATGCCGCGGAGCGGCTGGGTCCGGGAGGATCCCACATGCCGCGGAGCGGCTGGGCCCGTGAGCCATGGCCGCTGGGCCTGCGTGTCCGGAGCCTGTGCTCCGCAACGGGAGAGGCCACAACAGTGAGAGGCCCGCGTACCGCAAATAAATAAATAAATAAATAAAAAGAAAAAGCCTTCTTTACTGGTTCAGAACGATTTCCCAAAATGGTCATATGTAAAGAATTTTAGGTTTCTGCATCCTTAAGTGTTCGATTTCAATTATTTTCCTTAAAACTAAATGGTATTTTCAAGAGAAAAAAAATTACATCAAAAATATTGTTTTCTCCTCTTCTCAGATAGCATATTCCCATCTGAGTGTTTCAGTTGTTCTAAAGCCTTTCTATACAGATAATGGAAAAACTTGACTCTTAGATACCTTCACATTTTTATGAGTAAAACATGCATGACATCCTGGAATACCTTCGGGCTCATTCTTATTTATGACATGTTTTTGAGAATTTGAGTAAGACTCTAACATGAAAACAGAGTTTAATCGTGACGTTGTGATTTTTAAGGCGAAAAGTACCTTAATTAAACATATTGATCTGGATTTTTTTTTTTCTTGGACAAATGTGAGATCACTTGTCACTTAATAAAAGAGGAGTCACTTTTCCAACAGCAGAAAACTCCCAGGAAGCTTTTCAGCCACTCAACCTGAGATAGAAAACCTTTGAGTGCTTTTCTATCAGCATCTACTACAGATTCTTTTCTTGACTCTTCCTTGAAAATCCTGTGTTTCCTAGGTTGAAATAGACCCTGTGCACAGCTGTTTGTGATTTATAGATGATCTTGGTGTTGAGAACTACCAGCAAATCCCACAATTTTCTGTATTAGGACATCAGAGGTTACTCTCTAGATAACGCTGCCATGGCAGAGCATGGAGTATACATGGAAATAACTTATCCTGAGAATTATCTTTAAGTAAAGCTTCATAGAAGGCGGAGGAGTTTGTTTTCAGGTCTTCTTTCTGTATTAGAGGTTTTTAAACCAAAGTATCAGAATTGGGTTCCTGCCCAGCTGTCTTGAATCAGAGTCTTTGAGGCTAAGTCAAGGAATCCACAGATTTTTGTCTAATGAGCTGATTAAAATGAACCATCAGATGTGGTATCCAACGTTCTAAAGTACAAATGAGTAAAAAATATCTGGGGCAAGACAAAAACATTTCTTAATAAGACGGCGTGTAAAGTGAAATCAGACATCATGATTAAGATCTATGAAAGAATGAATCTGATTAAAGCACAGCCTTTTGGCCTTAAGAATTTATAAACTGTGAGATTTACATCAAAATGCTTTCTTAGTAGTATAAGAAGGATATTCACTGTTGTCTTTGAAAGAAAAACAAATGTTAACAACAATTTAAATGTCCACAGAAGGAGATAAATTAAATACGATATGATAAATAGATGCTGTGGACTAGCATGCAGTACTTAAAAAGAAATCTGCGAGTAAAAAATATACAAGACAGGTTGTTGCTTCATAACCTCCTCAGGAGCTTCCTGGGTGTAAAAGGAAACAGCCTCCCCGCTCCCGACCCCCCGTAAGCAGAGGGCAAGAGAGACCAAAGAAAAAGGCAGACCCTTCCAGATTGCTAGGTGGCAGGTTTAATAAGCAAGAGAGCTTACTTAGAAGAAGCTTTGTCTTGTGTGGCTGCAAGACGAGTAGATCTCCATACTCACCAGCCAAAGGTGAAATGTTTATATAGAGCCCCTAACTGGGTTTAGTAACATACCCAGTCCTATTTCGAGGCTGTTTCCTTGGTGCAGTTTCTAGGAGCAAAGAACGCAAGCTGAACACACATCCCAAGACAGTGGAGGCGGGATGGGAAGCCTCCAGTGGCCTGGGTCCAGCCTGTAGTTCAACTGGCGGTCCAGTCTTCTTGATGACCTCCTCCCACACAGGTTTTGGGGTGTTACAGGCAAATATAAGATGAAAAAATGAATGGTTCTAATTATGTGAAAATTTAAATGATAATTTTCATTGTTATACGTTCATGTATAAAACCATAGGTCTGGAAGAGAAGGCACTAAATCAGTAATAGTGGTTACTTACGCAATGAAGTGGCAGTATTGAGATTAGGAGTTGTGCTCAAAGATTTATTTAGCCTTATCCGTGCTATTTCTGTTAAAATATTCACCTTAAATAAAATAACGTATTGCATACTTTATAATTTGCTTAGGTATGTATAAAAAACAAAGTGGCGTAACTGTTGTAAAGTTACGGCAAACAAGCAAGCCTCATGGGGTATAACTATAAAGCATCTTATTTTTGTCTTATCACCTTGTTTTATGTTTTTTCCCACTTTTATTGAGATATAATTGATGTATAGTACTGTGTAAGTTTAAGGTGTACAGCGTAACGGTTTGACTTACATATATCATGAAATGATGCCTGCACGTTTTGTTAACATTCATTATCTCATATAGATAAAAAACAAATAAAAAATATTTTTTTCTTACAGTGAGAACTCAGGATTTTCTCTCTTAACAACATTCATATACATCAAATGGCGTTGTTAACTGTTGCCATCATGTTGTATATTCCAACTCAGGAGGGCAGGCTGGACAGCTTGTCCTTCATATAATTCTGTATGGGAAACGTGTTACCGAACTAAACTTGGGTCCATCTGCCCTCATGTGGTAAAGCTAATCTACTAACACAGGGCTGTGGTGGAGGAAAGTGCAGCGTTGATTACAGGCTCCATACAAGGAGTCCAGGCAGCTCATGCTCTAAAAACCCAGAAGCCGCAGCAGATTTCAGGGAAGCATTTTTAAAGGCAAAATGAGGGAGGGAAGTCACAGGTTATGTGGTCAGCTCTGCACAAGTCTCTGATTGGTTGATGGTGAGGTAACAAGGGTGGTGTCACAGGGGTTAACATTATCAATCCTCAGGCTCCACTCTGGGGGCTATGTGCTCATGGTCATCAAGCAGTTAACTTCTTCCATTTGGTGGGGGCATTGGCATCTGAAAAACAACTCAGGGACTGTGCATCAGATGCAGTTATCTGGGTACTTCAGGGAGGAGCTAAAGATTCTGTGGTTGACATATGGCTGATTTACTATTCAAATTCTTACCAGTTCTCCTGGCCCAACTGCTGTTTTTGTCACTACATGTTCACACCCTTTCAATCATTAATTCTTTTTTTTATAATTTTAGCATCTTTATTGGAGTATAATTGCTTTACAATGATGTGTTAGTTTCTGCTTTATAACAAAGTGAATCAGCTATACATATACATATATCCCCATATCTCCTCCCTCTTGCATCTCCCTCCCACACTCCCTATCCCACTCCTCTAGGTGGTCACAAAGCACCGAGCTGACCTCCCTGTGCTATGCGGCTGCTTCCCACTAGCTATCTATTTTACATTTGGTAGTGTATATATGTCCACGCCACTCTCTTCGTCCCAGCTTACCCTTCCTACTCCCTGGGTCCTCAAGTCCATTCTCTACCTCTGTATCTTTATTCCTGTCCTGACCCTAGGTTCTTCAGAACCTTTTTTTTTTTTTTTTTAGATTCCATATATATGTGTTAGCATACGGTATTTGTTTTTCTCTTTCTGACTTACTTCACTCTGTATGACAGACTCTAGGTCCATCCACCTCACTACAAATAACTCAATCTCATTTCTTTTTATGGCTGAGTAATATTCCATTGTATATATGTGCTACATCTTCTTTATCCATTCATCTGTCGATGGACACTTAGGTTGCTTCCATGTCCTGGCTATTGTAAATAGAGCTGCAATGAACATTGTGGTACATGCTTCTTTTTGAATTATGGTTTTCTCAGGGTATATGCCCAGTAGTGGGATTGCTGGGTCATATGGTAGTTCTATTTTTAGTTTTTTAAGGAACCTCCATACTGTTCTCCATAGTGGCTGTATCAATTTACATTCCCACCAAGAGTGCAAGAGCATTCCCTTTTCTCCACACTCTCCAGCATTTATTTTTTGTAGATTTTTTGATGATGGCCATTCTGACTGGTGTGAAGTGATACCTCATTGTAGTTTTGATTTGCATTTCTCTAATGATTAGTGATGTTGACCATCCTTTCATGTGTTTGTTGGCGATCTGTATATCTTCTTTGGAGAAATGTCTGTTTAGGCCTTTTGCCCATTTTTGGACTGGGTTTTTTGTTTTTTTGATATTCAGCTGCATGAGCTGCTTGTAAATTTTGGAGATTAATCCTTTGTCAGTTGCTTCATTTGCAAATATTTTCTCCCATTCTGAGGGTTGTCTTTTGGTCTTGTTTATGGTTTCCTTTGCTGTGTATAAGCTTTTAAGTTTCATTAAGTCCCATTTGTTTATTTTTGTTTTCATTTCCATTTCTCTAGGAGGTGGGTCAAAAAGGATCTTGCTGTGATTTACATCATAGAGTGTTCTGCCTATGTTTTCCTCTAAGAGTTTTATAGTGTCTGGCCTTACATTTAGGTCTTTAATCCCTTTTGAGTTTATTTTTGTGTATGGTGTTAGGGAGTGTTCTAATTTCATTCTTTTACATGTAGTTGTCCAGTTTTCCCAGCACCACTTATTGAAGAGGCTGTCTTTTCTCCGTTGTATATTCTTGCTTCCTTTATCAAAAATAAGGTGACCATATGTGTGTGGGTTTATCTCTGGGCTTTCTATCCTGTTCCATTGATCTATGTGTCTGTTTTTGTGCCAGTACCATACTGTCTTGATTACTGTAGATTTGTAGTATAGTCTGAAGTCTGGGAGCCTGATTCCTCTAGCTCCATTTTTCTTTCTCAAGATTGCTTTTCAGTCATTAATTCTTCAGCCATGCTTTTGTGACTCAGGGGGCCTGGGAGACTACAGCTTTTCTACAAATAAGAGGCAAGCAGAGGACATAGTGGGAGGGCTCTGTCCTGGGAAGGCACCATATGGTCCTACTCAGGCACACACATATCAATCCAGTGTGTCCTCAAAATACAGATGACACACAAAGTGATCTCCTTGAAGCCTCTCAAACTGAAATAAAGAGGAAGAAATCATTCTCTTCCCAGTTCAGGGAAATAAGTGTTTGTGATAATAAGACCCAAAAGCCTCATCAAAATTCTTTTAATAACTTTGTATGGAGTGTATTCTATATAAATATTGCGTTATTATGTATACCTGAAACTTATATTGTAAGTCTTCTATACTTCAGTAAAATTAAGTAATTAATTTAAAAAAATCTTTCTCTATTTCCTCACCCATAAATTTCTTATGCTTTTTTAGCATGAGTCAGGGGTTTGACTCATAAAACCTGTTTTGCCCCATGCTGGGCTTTTTAAATTATTAATTTAATTTTTTTTTTTTTTTTTTTTTTTGCAGTACACGGGCCTCTCACTGTTGTGGCCTCTCCCGTTGCGGAGCACAGGCTCCGGACGCGCAGGCTCAGTGGCCATGGCTCACGGGCCCAGCCGCTCCGCGGCATGTGGTATCTTCCCGGTCCGGGGTACGAACCCGTGTCTCCTGCATCGGCAGGTGGACTCTCAACCACTGCGCCACCAGGAAAGCCCCCTCATTTTTTTTTTTTGAAGCACAGTTTGCAAGTCTCACTTGGGGGTTGAGCTCCACACTCAAAAATGTGGACTCTGGTGTCCTCAGGCCTCATCTCAGATTTCTGTTTCAGATTCAGTTACCATAGTGTTATCTTCTCAGGGGTGGCCTGAGCGTGTTTTCTTTTATGGGCCCATAGGCCTGGCAGTGGGTGAAATAATGCTAATCCATGCAAGAGTCTTAAGGGACAAAATATCAGTACTTCGTTCTCCCCAGTCCTTAGAGCCAGCAAGTTGGACTTCAAATGTAGGTTTTCTTCATTGATTCACATAGACAAATGCTTGAGAATATAAGTGGAAAGTTTACCTTTTCTAATCTTAAATCATTCTTGGAGCCAAATAAAACAGGACAAGGATGGGCTCAGAATTTGAATAATACAATAAAGCACAGGACTGATTTGCATATGTAGGTGAAGGACGGGGGCTACGAATGGAGGAGTTACTTAGGGAGAGATTGGGTGATTAATCAGAAGTGGTCAAAGGAGTTTCTGAAATGCTTGCTTGGGAGGAGGCCCTGAAGTCAAATTAAGGTTACTAGCTAGAGCCTGAGGGAAAGCTCTATTTCGTAAAATCTCGGTGTTGTATATATATCTTTCTGTTTCATTTTTCTTTTTTCTAAAGAATATATATAAAATATAATTGTGTAATATGTATGGTGTATATAGATCATGTATACATTATAAAATAGGCATATTCTTTATATTCCTTAACTTTTTAAAAAATATTTATTTAATTTGGTTGTTCTGGGTTTTAGTTGTGACAGGCAGGCTCCTTAGTTGTGGCTCCAGGGTTTCTTAGTTTCAGCTTGCCACCTCCTTAGTTGCAGCACGTGGGCTCCTTAGTTGCAGCAGGTGGGCTCCTTAGTTGTGGCATGCATGTGGGATCTAGTTCACTGACCAGGGATCAAACCTGGGCCCCCTGCATTGGGAGCTCAATGTCCCATCCACTGAGCCACCGGGGAAGCCCCTATATTCCTTAACTTTTTAAACTTTAATCTCTAAAAATCGGGAATAATGTAAAACAAGCATACTTGAAAAAAAGAGAATATGGAAAACTGAACATAGAAATTATAATGAAATTTAAACAAAGTTTTTAACTATGGGAGTGTATAATAATTAGTGTTATATGAATGTCAAAGCAGAGAAATGTATTTGACTATAGGGTAAGAAAGGAAATAAACTGTAAAAGTCTTAAATAAAAATAAATATTCCAGGAATGGAAATGCTTTTGTCAGGTATCTGTGTTTACAATAATGTGTTTATACTCCTAGCAATGTTAATTTGAATAGATGCTTTAACTTTGAGTTGTCAGTGTAAAAATATCACTTGGTTTACGAGACAATCGACTGTCAAATACATTGCATAGATATGCTGGATGTTTTATAGCTTTGTCGTCTAGACACTAATTTTATCCTTAAGAATTATTGGAAATCAAATTTAGATAGTTTTCCTGAAAAGGGTAAACTTGTCTATTTATTGTGAGAATAGAAAAGTTGAAACCATCTGTCAGGCAGTGGCACTTAGGAATTAACTTCAGACAATCAAAGATGAAGTTTTGCATGAGAGCATGCATTAATCTGACAGCTTTATGTCTAAAATAAATAACAATATGATATGATTTGGTGGAGTGGGATAGGTTTGTAAATAGTCAAACATTAGGAAACTAAATTTTCTTGTTTTACGGTCATATGGGTTTTTCTGTTTCCTTCTGAAAACTTTTTTCAGTTATGTATCTATATACTAAGATGTGTATAATTAATTATTTATTTGATGAATTGTGCTTTCAGTGTTTCCCTACTGTCTCATAAAAGCATCTGACACTGATTGGTTTTGCACTGTTTCATTTACTCAGAAGTTAGGTATATAGTTAACTCTTGCAAAGTGTTCTATAAATACCATCTATTAAAGAAGTTATCACAGCCTATTTTTATCATTGGTTTGCTGGTCTCTCCACTCAAAAGACAGTAACTGAGTCTAGGGCAGGGAATGTGTTTTATCTGTCTTTGTATCTCTGGCATAGAGGCATTCTGCTTGGTAATTGGTAGACAATCAGTAAATCAAATAATTAATGAAATAAATTAATAAATGAGAGTTCTGGAGCCTTCTCTCCCATCTCGCAGTCAGATGTAATCCTCTCATTCCTGGTGCTTCCTATGCCAGTCTCTAATAACTGACACTTCTGCATGAATCATGGGAAAAGACACGAAATGTCTTTTCTCTTAATTAAGTGAACATTCCACAGTCTCTCCATTCTCCAGCAAGAGACAGAAGTGAAACCAAGATTCATAAATGATTAAGCACAGCAGTAAAATCTGCAGTGGTTTTTTTTTCTGTAAGCCTAGCAGACGACTTGCTGAAATATTCTTATTTCTATGGCCTGTTGAGATAAGAGATTCAAGATTTCCTAATCTGCAAAATGAGAATAATGGTCATAGCATCTCAGTAAAGTTGTTGAAATGATTAACATAGAATACACATAAAACATGGTGCATAGTCTGGTATTGTTAGGAGTGCACTAAATATCGATAGCTGTCATTTACTGAGACCTGACATTTTGATAGAGGAGTGCTTCAGATCAGGCTCCTGTTGAATGTGGGGACAGAAAGTCAGTAACGTAAACAAAATCATTCTCTTCTTAAGCTGTGTTGTACTTTTCCAGCGTAAACAAAGAAAGGGTTTTTGAAATTTTATTACTATAATATTTTCCCTCCCTTGTCTCTACATTTAATCTCCATTTATAATTACGACATTTTCAAGAAATCCCTATTAAGGACTTGAGGCTTTAATTATAAAACATCTAGTGTTGTGTGCATGTGCTTTACATCTATTGTCATTACTTTATCCTTGGATCTGCAGAACCTTCATCTGTAACGTGTGTCTCATTCAGTAATTAATGTCTGATTATCTATTGTAAACAAAAAATCAGTCTAAGAAATGGAAAATTTTATTTGAGCAAAATTTGAGGATTATAACCCCAGAAGAGCATCTCAGAAAGCTCTGAGAACTGTTCCACCAGTTAGAAATCAAGGCACAGTTATGTAAGATTTTTTGAGGTAGAGGGCCGTACATCAAATGATGTATTATTATTGACAGTTTACATAATCCAGATCTAAGTGTCAACCTGGTGGGTCACATGACCCCTTACAAGATCAAGAAGGAATGTTATCTCTTTAAGGAGTTGTCTGGATGCTGGAAGAACATTGTTCTTTATGGGTGACAAGGTATTCCTGCTGATGGGGGAGGTTTGGTTGACGCATAAGGCAGATACACAGTGCACAGTAAGGGGGAGAGAGGAGGCCAAAGGACAGAGAAGAATTTATGTGTAAATTTTTCTTGTCTTGCCATAAAATAGAAATGTTATTTCACACTATTCTGAGTGGGGCTTCATCCTAGGCACTGGGATATAGCAGTTAGCAAGAAAAGCAATACTTCTGTTCTCATTGAGCCTCCATTTCGTAAGCAGTAATAGGCATTAGACAGGTGATCAAAAAATGAACTGAATAGCTACAGACTGTGAAGAAAATACAGTGAGAGAACTTATAACGGCACTGGTAGGAAAGGGGGCCTTACAGAATGAGAAGTTAGGGGAAGGAGGAGATTTCAGCCAAGAGCTAAAGGATGAGAGTTTTCTCTCCGTAAAAGGAGTTCAGACTGTTGTCGAACCCAAGTTTATGTGCCCGGTTACAGTGCGGCCAAAGAAAGCAGAATGTCGGAGTTTGAAGGGAAACGGTTTATTGCAAAGGCCAAGCAAGAAGAAAGGGCAGCTCATGCTCAAAGAGGCCAAACTTCCCTATGGTTTGGGGGGAAAAGTTTTTATAGGCAAAATTTAGGGGGAGGACTGCAGGGCATGTGACCTTCCTGACTCGGTGGTGGGGAGGTAACAGGGTGGTGTTCCAGGAATCTAGTCATCAGCCTTCTGGTTCCACGCAGTCTAGGGTCCAGTGATTTTGCTCAGCCTGAAGTTACCAGCCTCCACCTGGGTGGGGCGGGGGCCTTAATTCCTATAGAAGAGCTCATCGATCTGTACCAGATTGTGTATCCCTTGAGGAGGAACGAGGACCCTGCTTTATCACTGCATTATTATTTCTTGACTGCTTCTCCTTTGCTTCCGTATTCCCTCCTTTCCCGAATTTGTGTCTGAATCTGCCCTTTGGCGCTCAGGGGTGGTTTAGGAGGCTGAAGTCTTTTTCCTACAGATAAGAAACAGGGGACGTGGAGACGCTTTTGCACCCAGGAGGACCCCACAGTACCCTGCTTGGTTTCAATCCCCCGTTTTCTTTTATACCTCTCAATCTGGAGGGGAAAAGGTGTTGGACAAGAAAGGGAATAATGTTTTGGATAGACAGGTTTATCATAAACTGGGCAGAGGCACTCGGTTTTAGGGGGACTTGGTTTCACAAATATTATCTTTCCAAACAAATCATTAAGTCAAAGGCTTTGAGGCAAGAACAGAGTCTGGAGAAGAGAAAATGGTATCAGATGAAGTGGAAAACATCTTGTTGACTTCTAGGTCATGATAAGAAAGTTGGATTTCATAGGCAGTAAAATGGGAAGCAATTTAATGTTTAAGCAGAAGAGTGGCATGATCTAAATAGTTTTTTAAAAAAATCAAACTGGCCACTGTGCATTAAATGGATTACAGTGGGGAGACCAGTTTGGAGGTTAGTGTGATTGTGACAATGAGAACGTCTGGTGTGTGGGCTGGAGTAGCAAAAGGAACGGTAATTGAGAAGAATGGGAACACTTGTGAGATTCTGGGGGCAAGATCAGTATTAGTAGTAGTGGATTCAATAGGGGAGGATATGGGAAAGTAGAAATAAAGGATGACTTCTTACTTTGTTTTTGTTTTGCTTTTGCTTGATCACCCGAAGTAAAACTCATAGGCCCTCTCATTTTAGATCTTTAAAAAAGTCTCTGCAGCAGAATACGTGAGGATATTTTTCTTTTAATGTGTACTAGGTCCTCTCATTTATACCACATGTTATAAATGTTGTTTTCTCTTTAGGTAGATTGTAGATCATTGTCAACAAAAATCAAGAAATCCGTCCTACCCTTATGCTCAGTTCATACTTTTGGTCTGAAGTTTATTTTTATCAAATTAACACACCTGCAAAGCTTAACTTTGTAAATCGAGTTTATTTTGAAAGGTAGTGTTGAATTATTTTCCAAATAAAGCAGCTTAAAAAAATTCAGTTGTGGTCCTGTATGCACAGTGCTCTGAGTATGGTAGGATTTTTTTTTTTTAGCATACTAATGTTTATTTGGAGATGTATAAAAAATATGCAGTCCTACAAAACTTTAAAGATTTTTCAGATCCCTGCTAAGTTTTTTTTAGACCCTTTTTTTCTAGAAAACAATAGGTTCGATCAAATTTATCCTAATATTTCAATAACTAAGATACCACTCAGAAATATTTTAGACATTTGAAATCACAGAATGAGTAAAATGGGAGGAAGAGCTTTATATGCCTAAGACTGTCTGTGTCTATAGGGGAGTTGGTTCTCCAATTTTTAGCAAAAAGTCTACACTGGCAAATTGTTGAACCACCATTAATATAAAAAATTTGGTCAATCCTTGACATCTTTAATGCATACTTGATAAGAAATATATCCATAACATTGATATTTTAGCAATAGTTTTATCTGATGGTGTATAGAAAGGAGGCCAAGGTTATATTGTACTACATTCAGTTTTAACTTTACTGAATACCACAAAATTTCCCCAGCCAGCATTACAATAGAAGTCAGCTTGTTGCCCTTTTACTTCTGTATAACACAATATCAAAAACATTTTATCTGCCAATATGTGATTCTGGTGACCTTTGACATTTTTGAGCATATATTCTCATGCATCATCAGAGGTTTCATGCCAAACCAATAACACACTTCTCTGTTGTTTTCAAATGCCTCCTATATCATAAGGTTAATGATCAATAAAATGCACTGACATGGTTCTTTTTGCTGCCATACCTCATTATTTCTCTTTTCACTCAATCTCCACATGCTTTTAATAGTTCCTGAGTAGCTTTTGTTTTTTCATTTAATAAAGAGTAACAATGTGCCATTTTCTCTTTATAAAATAACAGTCTCTCTGATGGGATTCTATCCGGGGGAACCAGTTGTATTCAAGATGCCTTTCATTTGACCTAGGACAGTGTTTAACTCATCATTTGACAGTTGTGTGCCTTTAAAAATTAAAAGTCTGTGTGAGATCTCCAATTTGTATGAGTTTGCACGAGGTTATAGAATTCACGTAAATGCTGTCTGGCTTAGGGGACTAGGAACTAGCGTTGGATCCTAAAAAGTGATCTAAAACAAGCCTCAGCGAACAGGACCATTAGGTGAAATCTGGCCCACAGCTTGTTTTTGTAAATAAAGTTTTACTGGAACACATCCATTCCTGTGCGTTTACTTATTGCCTCTGGAGGCTTTCATACTACAATGGCAGAGTTGAGAAGTTGCAGCAAAGACCACGTGGCCCTCAAAGTTGAAAATATCATCTGGCCCTTTACAGAAAAAAAAGATTGCTGATTCCTGATCTAAATAAAATTAAGCCTGTTTCTTTTGGAAGCTACGCAAACCAGAAGGTTAAGTTTTGATTTCAAACCTGAAGATAACATCACACATATTACAAATAGGGATTCACTTGGCCAAATTCTTCCTTTTTTATTTTTACCATACACTAGGAAGGTTTTCAGAAATTATGGTAGGTCATTTAAACAGTAGCTTCAGGTGTTTCTGAAGTTAATAACTAAGGGCTTTCCAAAATCTGAGCACATAAAATAAATCTTATATAATATTTAAAATGTATATAACTTGGTGTTTTTGAGGATACATCCTGTACTTTGAGTTTATTAATATTTACAATCATAGATCACTTAATTGTTGAAATATAACTAGTGTCTATCTCTTTTTTTAAAAAAAGAAAGCAACGTTTATTTGAATTTTAACTCATTTGCTCAACAGAATTTGACCACCTTTTGTAAGCTAGTGCCACTCTAGGTGCTGGGAAACACATCCAGTGAACAAAGCAAAAAAAAAAAAATCCTGCCTTTGTGGAATTTACACTCTTGCGAGATTTTATGACAGGAAGTACAATGGTTAAGCCTAATACTGCTTCTGTTCTTTTAAAATCCCGAGACTTGGCTACATCAGAGTATTTTTTTCTTGGTGTTCTAGTAAAAGAGCATTGTGTTGATTAGAGAAATACCTTGATCCCAAATAATGGATCCCCCTTTGTTTAAGATATTGATATTTAACCTTTATTCATCTCAGACACTTTAAGGATCTTTTGAGAGCAGTGGTCCTTTCCTCAGGAGGGAACAATCCATTTAGTCCTTTACATCATAATTTTACGCATAATTTCCAAAAGCACAAGGACCGTCTCTAGTCCATCCACAGAGCTAAAAGCTATTAACCTAGACCAGCTCTTAGATAAGTTAATAGGATTAAGGATAATGTGCTATTAGATATTTATAGAACTATTTTAAATATACAAATCTATTATACATTTTATTCATTCAGTGATTGATTTACTCCACACATATTTTACTAAATACTAATGCTCTTAGGTGCCAGACACTGTGCCAGGCAACACTATTATTCTCAAAACATTTTTTTTATATGATTGGTTTTATGATACAACCTGTATGTTAAGTAATCAATGGAGCATCGTGACTGAACCAACTTTTTTTTTTTTTTTTTTTTTTTTCCTGGCTGCGTTTGGTCTTTGTTGCTGCACTCAGGCTTTCTCTAGTTGTGGCGAGCAGGGGCTACTACTGTTCCTTGCGGTGTGTGGGCTTCTCATTGCGGTGGCTTCTCTTGTTGTGGAGCACAGGCTCTAGGCATGCGGGCTTCAGTAGTTGTGGCTCGCGGGCTCTAGAGCGCAGGCTCAGTAGCTGTGGCTCACAGGCTTAGGTGCTCTGTGGCATGTGGGATTTTCCCGGACCAGGGCTCAAACCTGTGTCCCCTGCGTTGGCAGGTGGATTCTTAACCACTGCGCCACCAGGGAAGTCCCTGAGCCAAATTTTATATAAAGTTTACAAGCAAACATTTGTGCATTTACTAAGCATCACCCCTTCTAGTTTCTCTCAGGACTTAACTAAACAAGAGGAAATTTGCTTCTTATATTTATCAGGACTGAAACAAGAGGATTTGGCTATGTAATTGTTAGAAACCTATATTTCATACAAAATAAGTAGAAATAAAAATAAACTGTGGGGTTACTTTTGTTGCATTCCAATGTGTTTCCTTTGTGGAGTGCAAGATTATACGTAAGACGAAAAGAAGCAGCTTCATTCACTGAATTCCAAAAGACAAGTCGTTGAACCCCTTGTATGTCTGCCAAGTATCTGTAATAATTTGAAACACCGTATTAAATATTGCATATTTTAATTAACATAGTTTAATTTTTCCAAGTGGCATTGGTAAGTTTTAATGTAATAAGCATTACCAACTTTAGATCAGGTCTTGTGAGAGCAGGTGACACCAGAATTATAAGTAGAGAGTTGTCTGCTATGAAATTATGCATTGATTTAAAATCAACACACTCAAGGATCTTATGGTTACAAATGAGATTTTAGTCCCAGAACAGCCTCTTTGTGACTTAATCTTTACGTACATGTATTATTCTTATCCATGATTAAGTACTATAGGAAATGCAAAACTTTCCTTTTGAGGTTACTAACTTCTTGCAACTGTAGTCCAGAGAGATTGTCACTTACCAAGTGATAGAGTTTTTTAGTATAGAAACTAGCATAGAATGCAAGTCTCCGTGTGAGCCTGTCAATAAACCATTATCGCTTAAAATATAGAAAGAAAATTATTGAGCTTCAATAAAAAGAAGATCCATTAACAAGGGGAAGATTAAGATATGTTAAATTTCTTCTTTAAATTTAGTTATGAGATAATCCATGTCATCTATAATAGTTTTTCCCCAGATGAATTTTAGCAAGGCATATCATTGAACTCTAAAGTTTAACTAACTGAATGGATAATGAAAAACTTACCCTATGGTTCCATTTCTAGTAATATATGAGCAGATAAGGATCTAGCACCAATCTTTCTTCTGAAAACACTAAACAAAATGGAAAAGAAAAGAGATGCATATGTAGTCTAACAAGAAAGTAAAGAAATTCGGGCTTCCCTGGTGGCACAGTGGTTGAGAGTCCGCCTGCCGATGCAGGGGACATGGGTTCGTGCCCTGGTCTGCAAAGATCCCACATGCCGCGGAGCGGCTGGGCCCGTGAGCCATGGCCGCTGAGCCTGCACATCTGGAGCCTGTGCTCCGCAACGGGAGAGGCCACAACAGTGAGAGGCCCGCGTACCACAAAAAAAAAAAAAAAAAAAAAAAAAGAAAGTAAAGAATTTAGAGCAATAGCTAAATGAAGGCAAGAGCCTGAGAATAATTGGAACACTGCAGCCCGCTTTCACCTTGAGGGCACGTGGGAATCTCAGTTTTACTGAGTACCGTTTCTTGGTATTTCACAGGACTGGGGAAGGTGCTACTATGGAAGAAAAAAAATCCTAAGGCTGCGCCAAAGTGAGAAAACCAAAGCAGGGATCCTCTTTTCTTATAGCTGCAGCTCAAAAGTGCTATACTCTCCATCTAAAGGTGAATTAGAAGGAACTGTGAATTCACATGAAAATAGGGAAATTGCCTATAACCAGAAGCTGATATTTGAACAAGTCTGCGACATAAGTTCATACTATGTGGTCAGTCCCAAAACACTTCAAGCCAGAAATTTAGATATGTGTTTCTCATGTAGGAGTACATTTAAGACCTGTGGCAGGACCAGATGACAAAATCCTCCCAGGAGGTACCCACCTGCGTCTCATGGCTCAAAGAAGTTTCGTACGTAAGTTTACAAACGAAATGAGCAGAAAGCAGTTAAAAATCGATAAACACATAGGAAATAAGGCACCATGAGTGAAAGCCGGAAGAAGTAAGAGAAACAACAATTAAACTCACCTTTCTTATAAAGTGTGTCAGTTTTCATCTTGGGATAAAAGTCATAACTCATTACCTTAGAAAACGCTTGATTATCTTATAGCCATAAACATTTCTTCACTATTTTTTCCTTAGAATATGCAATGCTACTGTATACTGGTAAGGTAGTATTTATTGTAACATACTTAAGGAAGGTTGGGAATGGTGCCACATCAGAGAGGCTACCATTCCTGGGAGACGACTATTCTTTCTTGTTAGGGAAGAAGTAAAAAGGCTAAAAACATGGGCTCAAAATCAGACTAAGTTCTTTTACCCTGTAATATGTTTGCTCAAGGTCCCAACTAGCAGTGTATTTAAATTTGAACCTTTACGCTGTTCATTTGCAAAATAGTCTTACAGTATCCATATTCCCAATACCCATAATGAGTTGCCGTGGGAATTGAGACAAAACATGTAAACGTTGTATCCCAGTTCAGCATATTAATTCGTTGGTTCTTGTTAGCTGTATTACCTGTTCCTCCTTTTCCTGGGCCACTCCCATGAGACAGAGTAACTTGCTCTCCTGTACCCTACAGAGGAGAAGGATCGCCTGTTCCCACCTTTATCAGGTTTAAGGCTCCTCAGTTTCCAGGTGGGTGAATTGGGCCTTTAATCCGTGCCTTTGGGTCTGTGTTACATAATTACTCACTAGGTCTCAGGAAAATCTGAGGACTCATCTGAGACTCACCTGTCAGCTAGCAGTATAGTTTCACTGACTCGAGTAATCAGATATCAGAGCTTTTCAAGTGCTTCCTCATGACCCTCCCATAAAAGGGATTCAGCGGCACCTGCTCAGTGTCTGTGGCATTTTGGTTTCTGCATTCTCTGACAATGCGAACCCCGCTTTCATGGCCTTTGAAGTATTTACGTATTTGCTCACTCTGTGTGTGTAACCGAGGTGGGATTGCCACCATCACCTGCTGAAACCCCACCACCTCTCCTTTCCCTGTCCACGTCCCTGTGCCTCGTACCGAGCACTGTGCCCCCAAACACCACCTCACTGCATTCGCCCCCTGCGCAGATGCCTTCGTCACCCAGAATAGGCCCAGCCAAGCTGCTTTCCCATGTGGATGACAACTTCTCTCTGCTCGGCTTCAGACACCCCTGTGATAGACCATCTTCCACATGGATGCCCTCTGAACCCCTCCTGGGCTGTAACTCCCCACACTAGATAGCCCTCCCTACCCTGCTAGGACTCCGACACACTAGGCCAGGCTTCCTCCTCCAGCCCATCCCAGACTTGCTAATGAAGACCCCACCTTATCTCTGATATCTGATCTCTGGTCACCCTTGTACCTCTCGTCCCCTGAACCCCTCCTGGACACTTAACCTTGCTCACTTCCGTCTAATGACTTTAGGCCCGATTTGTCTGAGGAGGGAATACCATGCTAAATTTAGTCATAAGGAAAGTTAGGCTTATCAGCTCCTCTTGGGAACAAAATAAAAGGGCCTTGGTATCTTGAATTCTAGAATATACCATCTTCTACTTGCTTAAGTCTCCCAAGTATTGTCCAAGTGTTGAAGTCTCCTTTGTCTCTGAGGATGTTAGTATAAGATAGAATTTACAAAAGTGAATACAAGATAATACACAGAGTTCATTTCCACAAATACATGTATATACCGCTCTCAAAGAATCCCAGATTTTTGAAAATTAATTTACATTTCCATGATGTATACAATTTCTTATTAGAAAGAACTGCAGGATAGAATTACAAGGTTGACTTAACAGGAACTGATATTTGAGATTTGCTAGCGGATTTATCTGAGAAATGGTTTATCCCCTAACACTTTTCACTTTGTCAAACACCCTAAGATCTAAAGATTATGTGAATAATAAACACCTTGCTCACCATGTCCCTAGAATAAGCTTTTGAAGATGAAGCTCTTTAGAACTTAACTGGACAGTATTCTCCTGGGTGCTATAAGGAAGGACTTTTAAGACATTTCAATATGCTTGTTTTGGGACATAAAGATCATGAATGAGTGAAGGAGGGTGACTCCCAAGAAGAAGCTGAAATCACTGTGTGTCAGGTAAAATGAACAATGCCCTTTAGGCGTATTTCTGGTGTTTTACATAATACAGAAAAAGTCAAACCATTCTTAACATGTCCTCCTAAGGTAAGAAGCAAATATAAGTAAAAATACTGTCTTCTCCCTCTCCCAACTTCTTCTGAGAGCAACATTTTAAACTCGGCTATATTTCTATGAAATTTTCATTTGTAGCTAAGGCTGTTCAGTCCAGATATAGGAACTGTCAATATCCAGGATTTTCATGAATTACACACTTCTTCTCCTGGGTAGAAGAGAAACCATTTGCAAACCCTGTTCATTACATTACATAATTCCACATGAAATACCTAGAATAATTCTCTTTTTATTACTCAGAGCTCATTAAGGAAGACAGGTGCATTAAAACAATACACATACAGTGAGTGGTATGGTTTTCACCTTAAAATAAGTAAACACCTACTTGAAACCTTTTATACCATTGGTTTGGCATCCCCATTGGCTCACAAATATAAGTTAGGCTCTTAATCAGTTTCACTCACGTACAAAAAGACCCCCAAAAAACTCTATTTGAATATTTCCTGACTTTTTTTGGAAACATAATTCCAGTGTTTTAATGTAAGTTTTCAGCAGCTTTGCTATGTTTTATTTTGGCTCAAAAGAAGACGGAGATTTTTCACATTCTCATATAAATATGATATCATAAGAAACAGTCCATAGGATTTATTAGAACTTCATAGGTGATACCTTTTCTAAATAATTTACAGTTGAAAAATGAACTGAATATCTGGGAGAACTGATCATTTTTAAAGACATTTCACTGCAAGTAGACAAGTGGCTATAATTCTCAGTAGTTGCATTTAGTCTGAGAAGATGATTCTGTCTTTGGAGACTCAGCTACATATGTCTCGAAACGCCAAAGATCATGCATGAAAGCTTTTTTGAGGGTGGTCTTTCAGATATTGGTAGTTAATTCAAATCTTTAATTTCATTGAGACATAGGATGCCATGAATATTGTGAAATCTTACACAGATAAGAGTAATTCAGAAAATATCACGTTTTGTTGTCAAGAGCTCAGGTGGGAGATCACGTACCCTAAGATTCAAGTCTTAGAAATGCTACTTACCAGCTGGATGACACTTGGGCTTTTGACTTGAGCATAAACTAACCTTCAACTTGTTTGACTGTAATTAACTAACAAACAGTATATTTATATGTTTATACTATAAAAGTAATATATATATATCTATTTATAGACACAGGTAGATAAATATAGCCTGGACATAAACATAGATATAGATACATAAATATAGATATATGTTGCCTCTTAAAAGTGGTTAAGTTGTAATGCACTGTGAAGAATTTACCATAATGGGTAGAAAATATAAAGCAATTTCTCAAAGTGTAGGTCTTATAAGTGATGAGGCAGAAGGCAGCGTGAGTTTGCCCAATCAGGGGTTAAAATAGAAGGAAAATGATCCTCTGTGTTAAAGAAACATGTTTTACTAATTATGGCCAATTTAGCAATTTATATTAAGATACTCTTTTTCAAATGTGACTTTGGTATGAAGCTGTACTGTCCTTCAGTGGAGGGAGAGAATATCTCCCAGGCTGGCACAGGGAAAAGCAAGGTGTATATACAAGTTGAAAAGATGTCATGATTTTCTTTGTATAGTATGGATACCTTTTGGTGCCGAGGTAATATTCTGAGAATTTTGCTTATCGCTTCACGCTGAAAGGAAAGGTAGATTTCATAGATAGAACTCACTGGCTCTGCTGATGACACCTGAGCACATTGGTGCAGGAATTGTTACAGAGCTGATTGTTGCTAGAATCAATACTATTTATCATAGGGTTTAATCCCATAGAAATCATTAACTAGGGTGCCAAGCAACTAGAGTGAAAAAGTAAAATATATAAAGAAGTCTCCAGAGAAAGAGAGAGCTACTGTTTGTTTTGATTATTGATCCCTTTGAGCTTAACCTCCTCATCCAGCCTCCAGTCAGTTAGTCATCTGAGCAGAGCCAAATGGAAATCCTTTATGTTTATTTCTTTTGGTTTCAAGATGTAAACCAAGTCAACCATACAGTCAAGTTTGCTGTTATGTGGACACTCATGGATTGGAACCGGAAAACCATTAAAAAAAAAAAAAAAGCAGTTCCTAGGCTAGCTCAAAGTCCTCCTCTGGGGATTCATGATCTCTTTGGTTCTGTCTCCCAGGCCTCTGAATCCAAAGCCTAAACTCTCCCCATGCCGTACTGCTTCTACAGATGTTAACGACCAACGTGATTAAGTTTAATTTTTCTGAACGCCAGGCTTCAATAGTGAGATCCACGTACCTGTGCTCTCTCCTTGAGCATGCTGGTAGGCATCGAGAAAAGCTGAAGGTGAACTCTTGATCTCCCCAGTCTCTGAACGTGGAGGAAGAGCCACCACCACTCCTATCCTTATAACACCCTCTACTTCCATCCCACGTATTCACTTCACCACCAAATAATCTTGATTATTTTACTTTCCGAATGTATATCAAATCTGTCTGTGTTTTTCCACGTTCACTACCATTATTTTATGTCAAGCCACCATCATGTCTGGCATGAAGTATTAATAACTACAAGGGTTGGTTGTTTCCCCCTGTTTTTCTTCTCCAATCTGGTCTCCACACTGTGGCCCAAGAGATTTCTTTAAAAATGGAATCTGCTCATGACACATCTAATGTGTAAGTCTTCAGATCTTTTCTGTTGTTCTTAAATTTTCAACAAGGTCATGAATACTGTAACCTCTTTGTCCTTCCCCCACCTTGCCCACCCTGGCCACGTAGCACCTTCTTTCTCTGCTACACAAAGTAGTTTCCCAAGTTAAGGCCTTCTCATGCTCTTCTTCTTGCCATATGATTCCCCAGTTCAAATCTGACCCACTCATATCTCCTCTCCTGGAAGCCTGTAATTTCCCTCATATTACATGCGTCATGAGGGCAGGAGTTACATTTTGTTCATCTGTAGCCCTGGTACCCAGCCTAGTACCTGGTACAGGTGCTTAATGATTTGAGTAAAGGAGAAAGAAAGAAAAGAGAAGATGATAGATATTTTTAGACCATTCGCTTCAAATTTAGGGAGCTTTTTATGAGGGACACGATTTGTTTCTCAAAGGACCGAATGGAGAAAAGCGAGTAAATTTAAACTGGAGTAATTTACACATGAAGAATTTAGCCAACAGAGACAGGAGGAAAATCTGTCGAAGATTTGACTAAGACATTCCCCTGGATGTCTGTATTAGTGCTGCTTTGGAACATCTTGAAACCCAGTGATTGTATAAAAACATATGGTGATGATAAATTCTTATGCGTTCATTATTATGTCATATAGTTATGTATGAGACAACTTTCAAATTATTGTTGACATTTTCATCTCGTTGAATCGTTGAGATGGCCGTGTCCCAAATCAAGAATCCTCATCTGCTGTCGACACTGCAGCTCTCTAAAGGTACAGAGAATGCCCTGGAATTACGTGCACTCCTATTAATGGTGGAGTTCCCCTCTTAGATTCCTTTCTGATCTTTGACACAGTTGGACAAGTCTGGATGATTTGAGAGCCTCAAGAATTCACAGAAACTTGGAATAATTTTTCCGTGGTAAAAAACCACCATTACTGGAATGAGCCTAAACCAACTTGTCAACTCTTTTCTTTAATCAAGAAGAATCCTTAGTATGTCTCCCATTTCCCCTCCTCTCTCCTGATAAGGTGGGGTGTGACTGGACAAAGAAGTTCTGGTTCCTAATGTGTTTTGCTTTCGGCAACCAAAGGCGATGATCAATTGGAAAGGTTTGGGAGGTCCCCTACTAGGCCAGTTATTAACGTCTGATTGCTAAGTTCAATGGGTGGGTTGAAAGGAATAGTGTGGGTAGCGAAGGGGAGGATTTACTTGTTTCAATAGTGTGACTACCTGTACAAAATTGTTTTTATATTTTGACAACCAGTATAGATAGTGTTACCAGCAAAATATCCCTTCTGGCCCAGGCTATCCCTAGTAATTATTTGATATAAAAAATTGCATTGGTAAAACTACTGATATATGTTTGGGAAATTTTAGCTAAAAAAATTTTTTTTTCCTAGTGATAAATGGATAGTATCCTTTAGCTCAAGGGTTCTCAAAGCATCACCTTGGAAATCTTGGAATGTGTTAGAAATGCAAATTTTCCTTTTCCAACTCTGACAAACTTGGGCGGGGCCCAGCAATTTGTGTGTGTTTTTTTTTTTTTAAACATCTTTATTGGGGTATAATTGCTTTACAATGGTGTGTTAGTTTCTGCTTTATAACAAAGTGAATCAGTTATACATATGTTCCCATATCTCTTCCCTCTTGTGTCTCCCTCCCTCCCACCCTTCCTCTGGATAAGTTAAAACACCCTCAGGGTTTGAGAATCACTGTGTTAAGTCGTTAACACAGTCCACACTGTCAGAATATGGTCGTCTCTGGCCATTTTAAGCAGCTTGGTTGAGGACCTATGTTAATGCAGAGAGGTGTTTGTGAGATGCCCAGCTTCTGGGCAATGAGAGTGCTCAGTCACTAGCTAAGAGACTTATTCTTGAGCATCTATCTCTCGGCAGGCAATTCAAATGCAGGTCTCCAGAAAATTACAAATTACTGTATGTCATAGACATTCATAGTTACTGCCAGTTGTCAAAATCATAAAATTTAAACCTGTGAATGTCTGTGGTCTACTGTATTGACTGTAAAAGTGTTAAATTTAGAATGGTGAAAGTGGATTTTTAAAGGTGTAATAAGTAATGGGATCTGGGATTACATTCATATTGAATTTTTTAAAGTAGGTAAAATGGTACTGCTGTATTTAAAGGCACTTTAGAAATCAGATGATTATTCTACCTGGGAAGGACATATCTATTAAAGAAAAAAAAAACAAAACAAAAAATAACTTCAGGGGCATTATATTGCCCTGAAAAAGTGCTTACTTGAAAAAGTATACTTAGAGGGTAAAGATTAGATTCCAAATCCTTTTCAAAGAAAAAAATATCGTTTTTCAGGTCACTTTTGAATTCATTGAGAGTTCACTCACCTCCCTATTCAGTAAGGGGTCCACGAGTCAAACCACCACATGCAGCAGAGAAACGTTCAGAGTATTTGGTGGTGATCCTTGCTCAAGCTCAAACTTTGTTTTGACATATTCTTATTTACATATTCATTTCTCTTCTTGAAAGCTATATTCTAATTATATTTCATCCACTCTTTAGTTTGTGCATAGAAGTATAGTTTAGCAATAGAGATAGAAAGTTCAAGGCTAGATATCCAAACCTTTAATGGTTCACAAAAAACGAACGTTGACAAAGTACTGGGTAAATATTCTCATCTCAAGGTGTTAATCGCAGTTCCAAGTACACAATGGGTGTGAGAACTCTTGAGTATTTATTTAAAGAGCCTTTGTTCCTTTACGTGATTTTCTTTTCACTTATAAATATGTTCACCTCCACTGCTTTACGGTGAGGTGAATTTCTCTCTCCATGCTTTTGTCCACACGATGCCTTCTGAAGGGGAACAGAGGGCACTGCCTTCTCCACTTGTGCACAGATTCCATCTTTGCTTGTAACTAGAGTCTCGATTCCAGTCCTGACTGTAGCCATTGCTGCATTCAGCCTAGGGCATTGGCTCTGTCTCTTGTCTGCCCGGAGCCTCACTCTCTGTAGAAAATCACCCCTTCCTCCTTCCATGTGTTTTGCTAGTGCCATCACTCTAGGGCCTGGCCCACCCCTGTGGTTGTGTAGATTGGACAAGGGTGAGATATGGCCTGAGCTCCTGGCTCCAAGCCTTGGCCCCATGGGCCTAGAGGGGGAGCAGCCTTTTGATCCTGTGCTCCCTTGTAATTATCTGCCCCATAGAAGGGGCCTGTCTTATTATTTCTACGAAGGATCTGGCAAGGCCTTGCTCCTTATTAAAGCAACAAGACAAAAGTGAAAACGTTAAGCCTTTAATCACTTTCTGTGATGGTAGCAGTAGGAATCTAAAACAGAGAGGTAGCCCACTCCCCTGTCGCATTTCTTCCCATGGAGCTGCACATCCGTGTAGGGTTGGGTGGAGGTGTCAGCCCTGAGGAGGGATGGGTCCTCCCCTTTTAAAGGAGCTGGGACCCAAAGGCTCTGGCTGTTTTATGGACCCTGAAGTTGAGGGGAGTGGGAAAGGGAAGATCTAGGAGTAGAAAAGTGCTTGGTACGGAGTCACAGGGATCTGACCCCTCCCTAAAAGGGGGCCTCGGCTGAGATACCTGAAGGAGATGTCTGCCGGAGACTTCAGGTAAAGAGACTGAGGAATGAGGGCTCTGGGGCTGGAAATGTAAACGTGTGAAGAGCACGACCGGCCAGGGACCTGAGTCCTTGACTGCATCCCCTTTCAGGGACTGCACGGCAGTGGCTCTGCCTGCCAGTTAGGGCCTTTGGAATCTCCCATCCTCAGGTCTGAAAAATCACAGTCAGCATTTTAACTGGGAGCCAGACTCCTCACTAACCCTGTCCTCTTCTTGCCGCTTTCGTGTTCAGGCTTGTGTCCTGAAAGCTACAATCTAATGTAAAACATGTTGAATTTTCGTGTTAGTTCATTTTAACCTCATTTTATGTGCTCCTTGGGGAATCCTATCATTCACTTGGGGAAAATGGCCTTTTTGACCTTTACCACCAAAACGTCACCTCTTTTTTTTGATCTTGTTGGTTAGTTACGCTCCTGGTCTCTGCCACTCATATTTTGTATATTTTGTAAGAATAAACTCAGCATGCACCTCTTGGGTTGCGGTGTCCGACACAGCAACTTGCCCTTTCTCTTTCTTTCTGAGACATAGGCTCTCTCTCGTCTCCTTAGCTGGAGGTAGACTTCTCTATTATCAAATTCGGCATGTATTATATGCTCCAAAAATATGTGTTGACTTAAATAAGATGACTCCTTTTATAATAAAAAAAAGAAGAAGAAGAAGAAGCTCCCATTTCAGAGTGGAGTAAAGGAAAGCTCTCTGAAATACGAAGCTGTAAGTTAGGAATCCAGAGGAGAAACAAGAATGTCTTCAGGACATTGAGAGCAGTGAAACACCTTATGTTGCTGGCTCTAAGGAGACACAGACATAATTTGCAGTGTTTCACTTTCTTGTAAAAAGAATATTTTGCATTGGTGAATGCTTGGAGTTCGTTGATTTAAGAGGGCAAAAATAGAATTGAAAAGAAAAGTACTCTGTCTCTTCGTAAAAGAAAGTATCTTCCCTTGACCATTCTGTTGCTTAAGGATAAACACATTCTTATGTATTTCTTTCAATACATAATACATTATTATGTATTTCTTTCAATAAATAAATGCAAAGTTTGGTGCATTGAAGGTGTTTTAACCTCTCAGCTCTGTGTTAAACTGATAGATTCAGCTTCTATCAATCCAGGTCATTGTGTCCCTGGGAAGGGTTATCTCTAGGTACACACCAAAATTATGATGTTGTCTAACTACTGAATCACTACATCCCTTGAGGTCAGGAGAACTTATCACCTATGTCAACTAAATGTTATCCCTGCCCTCCCTGAAATTGTAAGCTTTGTCCACTCTGATTGTAGGAACAATTATATTTCCCTCTTTGGAATTTGGGTTGCTCCCCATATAGTGCAGGTGTGATTTATTTGTGTTTGTGTTACATTGTGGTGTCTTCAGTTTATAACTCTCCTTATTTATCTTTTCTTTCTCATCAACCTATGATTTAGAGTTTTCCTCAGAAAGGTCAAGTGAAATGTACAACCTAGAGAATTTCCTTGCTTTCTCTTGATGGACTCACTTGCCTGTCTTCCAGAGAAGGTTGGCTAGATTGTACTTAGGATATGATCGCCTTTCTAGCAATGGAGGATGTAGCAAGACTAGTGATAGAAAGCTCCGTTTTTCATGTTCTCTATTTAACTTCTTCTCCAGCGCGTCCTATCAGGCACAAGATTTCCAGTTGCTCGTTAATGTCTGTTCTCAGGGTTGGCCCCTCTATCAGTATCATACCTAAAGTTCATTGAAGTCAAGATATCAACTCTTCAAAGTAAAAATGAAGAGTTTTGCCCCTCCCATGGGAATTTCAAGATTATTTCAAGATTATGTGCACCATAATTTTGACTTCGTGGTAGTATCATAAAGTTATGTTTTGGGCACCGGAGAAGGGCCACAAAACTGCCTGTATAACAGTTGAAACTCTCTCTCCTTCCTACTCATCTTGTAAAAAAAAAAAAAAAAAGAAGGGAGGTGGGACATTAAAAGTTCTTTCTTTGATTTTCTCAAGGCACATCTCTTTCTGAGAAATGAATAATATTTCCAGCTATGGAGACTTAGACTGCCTGTTGCCAAGTTTTGAACGGTCAGCTATAACAAAGATTCCATGTGCACAAGGCATCCTGTTTTTTGTAATTATTATAACATGCAGACAATTCAAGTATATTAGTACAGATAGATTTGTTTTTAGATAAATAATACTTGACTACTTGAGGGAAAAAAAAGTTGAGATTTCTGTTTCACAAAAGGCATCTAAATAAGTGCCTAATGGAAAAATGTAAATCCTAAAATATATACTCTACTAAATATATATAGTATTAATAATAAATGAAAAAGGAGAAAAATGTATGTAAACAGGTAAGAAATACAGAGAAAGGGAGAGTTTTTCCTAAGTAGAAAGGCAAAGAAAGAAAACATAAAGGAAAAATTATATATATAAATAGATAAAATATAGGTGTATCTGAATAAAGGTTAACATCTTCTATGTATGATAAATATTAGACAGAAACAGAAAAACTGTGGCACATGTATTATAAAGTAAAGTTAATATCTGTAATGTATAAAGAATTCTTAGTAATAATTACAGGATAAATGACTCTATTGAAAAATGAGCCAAAGATATGAATAGAAGATTTTCAGAGGACTAATAACTGTAAAAGGTAACAAGGCCAACTTCACTAGTGTTCTAAGAAATACAAACTAAAAGAGAAAAAGGCAGTGTTTTGCCTTTCAAACTGGCAAGCCCTTTCTGTCACCTGGTGTTTAACCAAAGAAAAAATTGATCCATTTTCACCCAGTTGGAAAAACTAGCTGGGTTTGGACTTCTAGAAAGATTACATGTTAGACTTTCTTCAACATACTTCATTGCACAAGAGATTTGTAACAGCAGCCATGTGTATGTATATTTAAAATATATATATTTTTACAATTTTATTCCTTTTTTGAACCTGTATATTTTTAAACTCCGTTGAAGTATTATTGGTAAACAGAAAGCTGTACATATTTCATGTATATAACTTGTTGAGTTTGGAGATATTTTTAATAAAAATTTCCAAGCATAAAAAATATACAGAAGAATATACCCATTAACTAGATTCAACATTTATCAAGATTCAAAAGTAATTTTGATCAAAAACATTTTTTTTGTTGTTTTGTGACCTAATCTTGGATATGACTCCAGCATATGGTACTTATCAAGAGACTCATAATGTGCAGAAATTTGACCTTGAACTTCAACCTCTAAGGTGTTATTCTAAAACAATTATCTAGGATTTGAATATGACTCATTTTTCAGATGTTAAGAATGATAGAAAATCGCTTACAAATTTACTTTTCCTAAATGAACCTTTATACTATTTATGAAATCGGGCAGAAAATAATTACTCTGCTTAAACGATTTGGACTTAGTCCAAATCATTAGACTCCATAAGCCCTCCTCTTTTCAAACTCCCAGAAACTAATGGGTCTAAACCTCATAGACAGATCATGCACAGTGCTCAGTGACTCAGTATGAACACTTCCACCCTTCTGAAAGCTCTGAGGTTGATACTATGGTTACTCCTCTTTCCCAGATGAGGATGTGTAAATGGCCTAGTGTTAACACACCAAGGTCATGTTAGCATCTGGGCATCCAGGATCCAGCGCTTCCTTGTTAAACACTAGACAATTACTGCAATGCTAAAACAAGAAAACGGAGCCGCTTTAAAAAAATGAGTTAGTAACAGATGAATCCAGAATGACGGGTCCTGCAAGCGTGCCTGGTGTTTTTTTGGCTTTTTTTTTTAATAAAGGTATTCATTTTTCCTTTTAATTTGACTTTAGTATTGTTCTAGTAAAGCAAATGCCTTGGACATATTTGCAAAGAACCTGATGTGTAGAAAAGGTGATATTTTATTTTTTAAATTTATTTGTTTGTTTATTTATTTATGGCTGCGTTGGGTCTTCGTTGCTGCGTGCAGGCTTTCTCTAGTTGCGGCGGGCGGGGGCTACTCTTCTTTGCGGTGCGCGGGCTTCTCATTGCTGTGGCTTCTCTTGTTGCGGAGCATGGGCTCTAGGTGCGCAGGCTTCAGTAGTTGTGGCACGGGAGCTCAGTAGTTGTGCCTCGCGGGCTCTAGAGCGCAGGCTCAGTAGTTGTGGCACATGGGCTTAGTTGCTCTGCAGCGTGTGGGATCTTCCCAGACCAGGGCTCGAACCCGTGTCCCCTGCATTGGCAGGCGGGTTCTTAATCATTGCGCCACCAGGGAAGCCCAAGGTGATATATTAGCTCTTGGGTAGAACCACACTCTCCTACCAGACTTTTCCTTGTCGTTGTTTATATATTTTTATAATAAAATAAAATACACTTACAAAAAATCCCCACACAAAGGAAATGTATGCCCTAATACATTCTTTCATGGCAACTACCATCAGGTTAAGAAGTAGAACTTTGCTGCCTACCCCAGTGCCTTTCATGGACTCGTCCTCAGTCACAGCCCCTCCCTTCTCCTGTAAGTAGCCATTACCTTGACTCTGTAGTAAACATTTTTAGTGGTTTTTTATCACCCAAATGTGCAGACAAGACACTTCAGTTTAGTCTTGCCTCTTTATTTTAGTCCTTTAAGTTTTTCTTAATCTATGGGTTCTCTCCCCATCTTTTTTTTCCCTACAATTTGTCAGTGCAACATTATTTATAAAACCATTCTTCATAGGTGGTGACACGCTTTTCCTGCAAATAAATTCAGTCACCGAACATGAGTAGTTATTCTGTGTTCAAAGATGTTGAACAACCCTTTAAACCTCAACAGATGATTCTTCCAGATCTTCCAATGTGAATATTTCTCAGTGTTTATTTTCATGCTACTTCGGGGAGGGAAATTGTCTAGAAGTTAAATTTAAACTTTGTTTTGTTTTAAGAAATAAAATTGATTGAAGAGGTAAAGTGAGGCTTTCTTGGGTTTGCTAGTCTCAGGTAGCCGAAGCCCACTGAGATTAGCTAAAGGACAAAGAATATAGGTGACAATGACCCAAACGTATTGCAGGGAATCCAAAGCTTGAACTGATAGACTGTGGGAAATAGAGTGCTCTGGAACAGGGCATCAAAAATTCATGTGCATGCAAATCATCTGACGATTTTCTGAAAATTCAGATTTTCTTTTTTTGGTACGCGGGCCTCTCACTGTTGCGGCCTCTCCTGTTGCGGAGCACAGGCTCCGGACGCGCAGGCTCAGCGGCCATGGCTCACGGGCCCAGCCGCTCCGCGGTATGTGGAATCCTCCCGGACCGGGACACGAACCCATGTCCCCTGCATCGGCAGGCGGACTCTCAACCACTGCGCCACCGGGGAACCCGAAAATTCAGATTTTTGATTTACGGTGTAGTGAGAGATAATGTACTTTTAATGACCTCTTAGGTGAGGTCAATACTGCTAGTCCACGGAACACTCCCGTGGCAACAGACCACTCACCAACTGTGTCCAGTGGGGTGTTGTCATGTACTGTGGAAAATTCCACTGTATTCATGTGTCAAAGTAGAGGGAAATAAAGCATATATGCAAGTGAGTTGGCAAGTGCGTAAAAGAGCAGGTACCCACTGCAGGACACCAAGATGGAAGCCCTGAAGACATTTTGTTTCTGTTGAGCACAGGGAAATGGGCTACCAGATCTCCGGAGAAATCCCACCTGGGGATTACACCCCTTCATCCCTAAATCTGCCCTGCCATTCTTTGAAATGAAGTTCAGAATAGCCATTAGAGTCTGCCTTGAGGGAACTGATAAATCTATTCTATTGCTTCCTCTGTAAATGGAATGATCATTCCTTACATTTTGTGGATGAGGTAGAAAGTTAAAAGCATAGAGCATGCTGGGCTGTCCTGGGTTTATTATTTAATCTGAACTCGGTCTCCTAATTAAGCGTGTATTGTTAAATGAAGTAACACCCAGGCTTCAAAATTACCCAGCAGGTGTTTAAAAGACATCAGTAAGCATTTCTGGGCAATAGTCTAATTAGTATTCTGATACATTTTACAGTGCACAGTCATCATATTTCTTCTTCATTAGTTGCTGATATATTGTATAATGCATCTTGCAGAAGTGTTTTGAACAAGTTTCAGAAAATATGAGTGCGCCCAAGGAAGAGGTGCTACAAATGTGTTTCTTTAAATACACAGATATTTTTTTAAAAAACAGCTTGTAATCTAGGCTTAACATTTAGTTGTATAGGATAAAATAAACTTGTAAATATTTATATTTGTGCAGTTCTATTGACTCTGTATTGCAGAACAGTACTTTATATAGTTAGAAAAATGAGCCGTTGCCATTGTCTTTTTTGTCGAAAACTCCTTAGCCATCAAATGTGGTGTTATCCTCTCTCCCCTCCCCAGTCCTACCACACACACAGTGCTGGGTAAAAATTCAGCCATAATAAGATATCCTCTAGCACATGAATTCCTTTTTTTAATCGAGATATCATTTATACATAACATTGGGTAAATGTAAGGTGTACAATGTAATGATTTGATACACATATATTGCAAAATGGTTACCACAGTAAGCTTAGTTAACACCTCCATCACCTCAAGTGATTAGCACATATGTGTATCTTTTGTGTGTGTGGTGAGAACATTCAAGGTTTACTCTTTTAGCAATTTGCAAGTGTTTAGTACAGTACTGTTGACTCTTGTCACCATGCTGTTTCTTAGATCCCTAGAACTTGCTCCTCTTATGACTGGAAGTTTGTACTCTGACAAACATCTCCACATTTCATCCCCCCTCCTCCCCGCCCAGTCCCTGGCAACTTCCATTCTACTGTTTCTATGAGTTTGTTTTCTTTAGATTCCCACATATAAGTGAGATCATAGAATATTTGTCTTTCTTTGACTTATTTCACTTAGCATAATGCCTTTAAGGCCCCTATATGTTGCCACAAATAAGAATATTTCATTATTTATGGCTCAATAATATTCCATTGTCTGTATATACTCTGTTTTCTTTATCCATTCATCCATCACTGGACACTTAGTTTGCTTCCATGTCTTGCCTATTGTGAATGATGCTGTAGTGAACATGGGGGCTAGCAAACACATGTATTTTTAATGGATATGCAGGATATATTGCACTCAGAAAGACAATTTCTCCTTAAGGGGAAATTCAATTTTAGTTTAAATCAATTAAATTAGTCAATTTTCAATAAATTTAAATGTAATATAATTTTTCTCCTGTGGTGAAGGGAGGAGTTCATAGTGAAAAAAATTTTAGAAACACTGCTGTAGCATATATAGGTTTAAAGAACTGAATTTGCAAATTCAAATTTCAAATTAAAAATTCAGGAAAGATTTCTTAGGTATCCGTCAAGTTTGGGGCACTGTATTGAGTATGTGGGGAAGTCTTAAAGAGAAGAGACTTGTCCCTTTAGATTACTTAGGATGTTTTGATTTTCCTTATGTAACTTCAATAAAAAATTGGTTAAAAATAAGCATGTTTATTATCACATCTACTTGTAGAAGCCCAGTGATAGGGCAGCTCCAGGTGAGGCAATTTCAGTGGATGCATGGCATCATCAAGGACCTAGGTTGTTCCGTCTCTCTTTTCTTTCATGATGGCTCATTATTCTAATTCTGTAAATTCTGTTCTGTAATACAGATTAAATCAGTTGTAAAAACACGAATAGTCACCAGTTTACTTATAGTCAAATAAAGTTTGTGAGTTTCGGCTTTCGTTGATTGATTGCATACTGCTGCTGCTGCCCAGGTATTGTAGCAGAGGCAGGAAACCTGGACCTTTCCTAGTGTCTCTTTCTTTTTTTAATATTTAAAAAAATCTATTTATTTATTTTGGCTGCATTGGGTCTTCGTTGCTGCACACAGGCCTTCTCTGGTTGCGGCGAGCCAGGGCCGCTCTTCGTTGCGGTGCGCGGGCTTCTCATTGCGGTGGCTGCTCTAGTTGAGGAGCACGGGCTCTAGGTGTGCAGGCTTCAGTAGTTGTGGCACGTGGGCTCAGTAGTTGTGGCTTAGTGGGCTCTAGAGCACAGTAGTTGTGGCGCACAGGCTTAGTTGCTCTGAGGCATGTGGGATATTCCCGGATCAGGGCTCAAACCCATGTCCCCTGAATTGGCAGGCGGATTCTTAACCCCTGCGCCACCAGGGAAGCCCCGCCTAGTGTCTCTTTCTTAGCAGCAAAAAAACCTTTCCCCAAGCCCCAACGGCCCTCCGCTCGTGTTACCTCAATCAGGAATGGGATCACAAATCTTCCTCTACATCAGTCATTAGCAAAGAGAATGAAGTTTCCAAAATTGAATTAAACTAATCATCTCAGGTATGCTCTCTCTTTTTAATAGCTTTTAATTCTGTGGTTATAAACCTAGTGACGTTGAATTGACAGGTTTACATATAAAAAAATTACATAAGTAACATATTTGAGAACTGGCCAGATAAATTCTGCAATACGTGGTTTATATTTATCATCCAAAAAAATAATGATCAGTAAAAACAGCAAATGTCTTAGATGACTCATAGGGAAGATGTATGAAAAGAAACAGATTATATAAGTAATAAGAATAAAAAGCACCTGAATCCCGTATATATATATATGTGTGTGTACATATATATATATATTTTTTTAGTTTTCCCAATTCATTAAAGGAAGTACTCAAACAAATGCTCAAACTCATAGTGTTAAGAATTTGATATATTATTTTTTTAAGTATTTTATTCCAAAATTTTACTTAGCTAATTTTTTTTAATTTACAATCATATTTTGACATAAAGGTAAAATCAAGTGAAACAAAAGTATGCACAGAGCCCATTTAGAGAAAAAAGGAAATTAATTTTACTGGAAACCTGGGATTATTTTTCAGGAGCTGACATTTTATTTTTAAACTTCCTTGCAACTGATTTTAGCCATGTCTCATAATGGTACCATAGATGTTCCTGTGAGGGAAAAATTCCACAAATTAGTGGATTTTCAAATTGGAAATAGTAGAAATTCCAAAATTGTTGGGATTTTGAGGATGGCCAAAAGTTTGTTTTTTTAAAATAGTTTTTAATGTATTATAACACACATAAAGTACACAGATGATCACCTACCGTTCAATCAGTTCATTTGGCACAAAATGAGCCCACCCATATACTAAGCACCTAGAATCTCATCAGCTCCTCGTGACCTTGCCACCAGAATAGTTTCACCAGTTTCCATCAACTTGCTGATGTGTAACCTTCGCCTTTATCACCTTTTCAAAATGCACGACTCAGTTTTAATTCAGTAAAACTAAATGAGAATAATTAATCCAACAAAAAATAGTGCACAGTAAATTCTGAAGAAGAACTGTAAAAACCTCTCCCTGAAATGATTTTCACGTTGTAGTTGTGAAGACATATACCCAACACATACCTAAAACCTAAATTGTCCAATAATAAACTTTTTTTTTAACCTCAGCAAACCTGCCTTCTGTCTTGAATTTTTCAACTCTACCTCTTTACTTCCTAAGATAGATACTTTGGTATCAGTTTATTGTCCTATCACTCCTTTAAACTTTACATTTAAATAGCCACCAGTTTCTTTCAGGAAATTTCTTTCAAGTCTGCCCACTGTTCTCTGTACCTAGTATCACTGCCTTCGTTCAAGGCTTTTTTCCACCTCACACAGATTTACATAAGTTCATTGTCTTTTATTCTTACCGTGGCTTTGTCCCTACTTCAGTGCATTTTCCATAATACTGTTAAGAGTAGTATTACATTATTAGAAGAATCTCAGGGTGCTTATGTGGTACACAGGCTATGTTGGAGAGGCCCAGGCCGGAGACACAGTGGATGATGACATTGTATGTTTTTGTTCATCATGATGCCTGAAGCTGCTGGGACCTCATTTCACTCAGTATATCACACAGTTCCTTATTATTGGCTGACAGGGTTTTTCAGGCACTGCAACACACCCCCTGCCTGCCCACTGTCCCAAACCTTCTCATCTTCTACTGCTCTCCTCCTGCTGTCTCCATCGACAATGGGGTTCTTGGGAGTCTTTTTCAAACCAGTTATACTTTTGCGATTGTTATTCACATCCCCTCTGATACTGACATGGCTCACTTCATTATTTTCCGGTATGTGCTGAAATGTTACCTTGAGAAAAAGGCCTCAGATGATCCTATATTAAATAGCTCTTAGGTCTCCTCCACCCCTTACTCTGCATTCAATTGTCATTCTTAGCTGTTATCAGCGAGTGCCTGGTATATTCTGTCCACTGTTTATTTTCTCCTTCTTCCCATTAACATAGAGGCTCAGTGAGGGCAGAGCTTTGTTGTATTGTGTACATTGTTGTGTTTCTAGCACTTGTGAAAGGTCTGGTCGCATAGTAGTTGTTCAATACATATTTATCAGGTGAATGAATCAGTGAATTTATTGGGCCCTGACGGTGACGATGAGATTACGGATGCTCATCACAATGTTGATTACAGGTTGGTGAGGAGATGAAAGGCAGAATAAATGAGCAAAATCCTCATATTTTAACTAGAGATTTAATAGTGTCTCACATCAGTAAATCTAGGAAGGTCAATGTAGTTGTCCTATTTCGGATTTGGAAGCAATCATTAAAAGACCTAATATCAAATGTTTCAAAGTAGTTGATTCTGTGAAGTTGGGGGAGAGGGTGGGGAATGCAGTAGAGCTGGACACAGCTGTTTCATTTGTAATGCTTTGACTTCTTAATATGTGAGTTGTTTTGACATGATTTTTGAGTTTAAGAATGTTCTCCAGGGTTCATAGATGTACCTTTTCTCTTCCTATCGGCGTGACCCACTTGCAAACATAGTATATAAGGAAAAGGGGAAGGCAAAGACATTACTTGAAATATCTAAAAGATTCCGTATTACAAAGGGAGACAATAAAATCCTTAAAGGAAAAAAGGGAAATTTCGATGTAACTGAGTATTTGTCATGTTTACACATACACTGGAAGAGAGAATAAATGAACACAGAAATTCAGACTAAATTGGTAAAGCGGTTTTGAATTATCTACTGTAAGACTTTGGCATTGAAGTTGAGTGCCTGGCATAGATCCAGCTAATTCAGTTGTTGAATCTCTTCCTTTGTAAGTCTCCACAGTGTCTATAAAGCAATTTACAAAGATAGATTTTAAATAAACCCAATTATTTAAGATTGTATTCCCCAGACCTAATCTTGTCAATGTGCGTTAACAATTCAGAAACCTGTAGCTATGGTGGAAACAAAAGTTACATAGAAATAGAAACCAAGGTTCGTGAAATCAGAAACTTGAAGACAGGGTCTAGTCTGAGTACCAGTGGTGCAGAAGATAGTAAAGCAATTTAGCAGATGAGGCATGACAATCTGTTTTATGAAATTGTTTGGAATGGACCTCTGGGTTTGATAACTTGTTAAAAATAGGCTGGGGAACAATAGAGCTAATCTTTGTTCTTGAGGCTTGCCACTCCAGGAAGCCAAGGTTGATAAGCATGACACCACATAGAAATGTCACTCAGAGAATACGAGAACTGAAATAGCCATTTATTTTGACCTGAGTTGGATGCTAAAGAGTAACACTTGTTTGTTCAGTGTGCAACACGTTACTGAATGATGTCAAACACTGTAATATCAGAGTTGAATGCTAGCAAACCTCTTGACAGATTTTTGATTATCAGGGAAGGAATTCAAGTACATTGATGGTGTGTAGCACATCTTTTAAGAAAAGAGCCATGTTGACTTGAAACTACAATAATCTTGTGCGGTGGGCAGTGGGAAAACAGTGCAGAATAATGAGTGTGGCGTATGGAGAATTAGTTCCCATAAGAAACATATTCGCGAGGAAGGTTTAGCTTGTTGGATATGCAAAACTGCGCCTTCTTACCCTCCCTCTCTCTCAAAATGACAGGAGTGTCACAACATTCTTAATGGGAATATTGTGGCATATAGACAGAGTAAACTAAAAAGGAAAGGCAGTCTCACGTAGTTGATAATAGTTTAATGCGTGGACATTACTTTTGAATTGACATTTTGGTCATCCCATATGCAATTAGTTGTGCATGAGTTTCAATTTGTGCTTATCTGGAATGTTCTTGACTATGTAAAGCAAGCTGATTGACCTATTTATCAACTAAGTGTAGGAAAGCTATCGTGCTTTATGACCTCTGAAGTTATGTCCATCCATGTTAATGAACCATGAAGGAGGGTTTAAAAACCCATTAAGATAGCAGCACACTGCATACCTGATTGTTCCTGAATGACAAGGCCTATTCTGTAATAAATGACTGAGACCCCAAATATAGCAAATTCCTTTAGAGTACGCAGGCCCAAATAGCTTGAAGATATACTTTAGCTCTCGTAAACAACCAAGTGAATATCTGAAGTTCATTATTTTATGACTTACTCTTAACAGATATTTAGAACTGCAGGTTTTCAGAGCTGTAGATTACGTGATTCAAGCCCATTCATTTTACAAACTGAAAAATCAGTTGAGTGTGATGAACTTCCAAAAGGTGGGGCAGACTTAGAGGTGGGAGTGAATGGTACATGATATCGTTCTGCATCTGTTTTCCTTACTCATCTTGTCTTAGGCATCAAATGAAGCTGGGGACTTCAGGACTCTTAGCCCCTTGGGCTGCACACCACGCTTTCCCTCTACCATTATATATTCTACCTTTAGGATCTTTGATGAAACCTGAAGGTGCAGAGAGTGTAGTGTTGAAAGAAGGTTTGTATCAAGCTCCTAGACAGAGTGTCCCCTAACTTTTATGAGGATTTTACTGGGGTATGAATAACCTGTGACTCTGCTGCCCACACGGGAAAACTCACCTGCTGTGTTCATTGCCTCTTTCAGCCTAGTAGACATCTTTTTTTTTCTCATTAGTACAAAAGAGGCATGCTTTCACATTGCAAAATCCAGAATAGCATAAAAACAAGAATGTAATTTTCCTCTTACAGAAAAAATTTAAAGTAACGTCCCAGACCTTGACTTCCCAAATCCCAATCCCTAGCATTGGCACTAAAACTCAGGTGACTAATCTGGGACCTGGTCCCCTCGGTCACCATTTATGGACCCAGGATTGATAATGTGTCCCATGGTAGATGAATGAGATACTCCTATTATGTTTGAATTCAGAGGTACTAGTCAGCCTTCCCCAGTTGCTTGAAGTGAGAATATGTGAACTTGGTTACAGTGGGGTGTTCAGCTTCTGCCGTGGGTACACAGAAGCAAAGCCAGTCTAGAGAGGAGAAGGAAACAGGTGTTCAGACAGAAAGTCTTGAGGAAAAAGAGATTCCAAGCATGTTACCGCCTTGTTTCCCAAGAGCTCTCAGGTCCCCACTTCCCATCTCTCCTGGAGCCCAATTGTACTTCTAACCTTGCCTGCATTTAGATACCCCTGGATCCTTTCGATAAATACACCTTTTATGCTTAAGCTAGATCTAGTAGGTTTCTCCTCCTTGCAAACACGACAGCCTTTGCAAAGAAATTCCCAGAATCCTTTTCATTCCGTGATATCCAAAAATTGTGTGTATATTAAAATAGAACTCTGTAGAGTCATATTTTACATAACGTTTAGTGTCATGCTTTGCTTTATGCACTGTAGACCTTTTTCATGTTGTTCTATGAGAACAGTTTTAATGGCTTCAAAGCATTCCATTGTGTAACTAAGCAATAATTGATTTACCCAGTTCTCTTTTGGACATTTATTTGCATTCTAAGTTTTTACTTTTCGAAACTACATTGAAGTGTAACAAGTTGATCCCATTCTACCGTTTAGGAAATATTTTTAGAATTAACCTTGCCGTTTCAAACAGCACGCGAACTTTTAAACCTTTACAACATGCTGTCACGTGTTTTATAAACGTACACTCCCAGCGGCACTGTTGTCTTCTGTTGGGGAGGGGAGCTGACATGAGAGAGGTCAGTAATAAATTGAGCTCTAAATGTGGGAAGGAGATTCAGTATGAGCTTACAGATTAAAAAAATACACTCAGTATGAAAATTGTAATAATATGAATATAATCAAAAGATATCTATAGGTAGGACAAGGGCTGGCAGTAGAAAAAAAAACGTTGGTTTAACTCAGATTCATATTTGAATCCCAGCTCGGCAAGTTAATGCTATACCCCTGCCTCTTGACTTGAAAGTAGGGATAATTGTGCCTACCTGAAAAAGTCATTATGGAGATTTAATGAGAAAATTTTGCAGTCTACCTAGTATAGAGACTGGCCCATTGTCAAAGTTCAATTTTAGAAGAATCTACTTTTGCATATATTATCGATAGATATTTTATTTAGGTATTTAAATCTTCTTTAATAATTCCTGTGCTTTAAAAAAAAATAACTCTGTGCTTTAGAACTCAACTGATTATTTAAATTCTAGTTTAATTTCATCATTCCTACTTTTAATTAAACATAAAAATTTTGCTAAGGGCTTCCCTGGTGGCGCAGTGGTTGAGAGTCCGCCTGCCGATGCAGGAGACACGGGTTCGTGCCCCGGTCTGGGAAGATCCCACATGCCGCGGAGCGGCTGGGCGCGTGAGCCATGGCCGCTGAGCCTGCGCGTGCGGAGCCTGTGCTCCGCAATGGGAGAGGCCGCAGCAGTGAGAGGCCCGCGTACCGCAAAAAAAAAAAAAAGTTTTGCTAAGGTTAAAGAGTTAAGTGGCTTAATAGGGACTATTTCCAGAGAATCACCAAGATCTTAATGGAAGTGGAAGCCTTCAGTTAGCTGGTTAGTGTTTGGCCTCTTTTTTTTTCTTTCTTAAACGAAACATCTTATTACCAGGTGTTGCCTCTTTTTTGATGTTTTCCTCTTTTGCAGTGGTTTACAATGCATACAAAGCCTTGAGTGAGCAATATCATATAATTAACTAAATGAAAGTTAAAAGTCAGTAATAAGTATCACTTTCCAAGTTCAACAGAGGATGCTGTGGCTGTTCACCATGTCAAAGCCACAGCAGGAGGATGAGGTCCCTGTGCTTGAGAAGTAGAAGAGCTAAGATGAAATACAACCAATTTCCAGTGATGTTGCTCTGATTATAAATTATTGAGAATGGTGTGGCTCTCTTTCTCCTTTTTAATCACGTGGATTTTTACAGCTTTAATTGAATGAATACTTCCGTCAGGCCAATATAGCAAATACTCAAATCTGTCTGTTCCACAGACATACCAGACACTTACGTTTCAGAATTCCTGAGGGATCCGCTCCATTCGTACTTATTTGATGACGGGAGCTGAGCTGTCCTCCTGCCGTCTGCCCACCTCCCAGTCTCGGTCCAGTGGGGTTTCTGTAGAGCTGGGCACATCCTGAGAGTCTTAGGTGGACAGCACACCATGATAAGGCAATCGGCTCTCCTCACGTCCCTGCCTAGAGCGATCATTTCTTCCTTGATCTTACGGGAAACTCAAGCTGACCGGGGCCAGAGGGTTTTGTCTTAAGTGAAGACATTTTGTACATTTAATCTCTGAACAGGGTCAGGCATCATTTACTGAGCATTCACTCTATTAAAATTGTATTAGTTATGAAGCTTATGAGCAAGTATCTGGCTTGGTTTTGCTACATTAGTTACTTTACCACATAATTTTTTTTGTCCATATGTGTATATTTTCCTCCAAATTTTTGCTCACTTTCAGTGATTTGTTTTCAATGGTAATAACTTATTACAGTAAACTTGAAAATACAACCTCTAGGATGTAAATTTGGGGGGGCAAGACTAAAAGTATTCTGTAGAAGTCTCACAAAGATGTTGTTGGGTTGCATGTGCATACTTAGACAATTACCAAGGTTAAGAAAATGTGACACTATGATTGGCTTAGGCTAAGCTCACGTGATCCACTCTTGAGCTAAGTGAGAAAGGAGTTCGTTACTGAGAGAAAAATCTAGGTATTCTTACCAGAAGAAAATTGCATGAATGCTGGAAAGGAAAATTCTATGCGCATTAGTTAGTGCTACCTGGAAACCCAGAATGGCCCTGATTCATCTTCTTTTTGCAGTACGTGGGCCTCTCAGTGCTGTGGCCTCTCCCGTTGCGGAGCCCAGGCTCCGGGCGCGCAGGCTCAGTGGCCACGGCTCACGGGCCCAGCTGCTCCGCGGCATGTGGGATCTTCCCGGACCGGGGGACGAATCCGTGTCCCCTGCATCGGCAGGCGGACTCTCAACCACTGCGCCACCAGGGAAGCCCATCTTCTTTTTTTTAAGAAAGGAAGTTATTCTTCTTTTGATTATGAGAATTATCCTTTTTTCTTCCAGTTGACTTGTGTGTGCTTATATGAGTGTGTGTGTGTATACACATGCGCATGTGGTTATTAGGTAGAGTCTCTTTGTGTGGCTTGTAATCAAGAAAATCACATGAATTTGCTTCGTTTCCGGTGATTCTCTTTATTCTTCAATTCTTCCTTATGATCAGCAACTCTTCTCCCAAATTTCAGCCAGAAACCCAAGGAGACAGAAAGATCTGATAATATACACAAGAACCCATCAAAATGACCTGGTTGTACTACATAGGATTCTGATTTTTTTTTTTCAAAATTTCAGATTCATTGTTCAAAACACAAGGGCCTATCTAGCTTATCTCTAATGTCCTGTGTGTAACTTAAGAGTTTTTAATTTTAGAGCATCTGAAGCTTTTCTTTCAGGTCACTGTCAGGATACTATTCAGATCAAGTGCAGCATATTTAAAACTTGGTATGAAATTGTTGATTTAAATCCTATTTAAAAAAAATAATAATTAAGATGACACAAAATTCTCAGCTATAAAAAGAAAGGTTCTATCTTATGATTCCTAAAATTCTGATTTCAAGCACTAACTTAAAAATGCATTCATCAGAAAATAACAAACCACCACCTAGTGTGAAACATAGCTATGGTTTGGGGCCAGTTATGCTCTATGAAGTTTTAGGTTTCACATCCTTCTCAGTGTGTGGCTATTTCTCCTGAGAATCAATTATCAGCTACCTATTCAGCTTATTTTGAAATAGTAATTAATCAGGCATTTTCAACCCTAAACGACAAATTTAACTTTTTTTTTTTTCCTCATGATTTTGTTGTAATACCCCTTTCCCTGAGTGGAGTTGTTTGCCTTGAAAAACCAGTACCATCGGTATAATCCTTGGAACCTAATAAAGTTTCCATCAGTGTACAGTTGTCATCCTTAGGCAGAAAGAGAACCAATTCAATTATGGTGTTGGTTGAAAACTGAAAGGCTTTTTACCTTGAGGGTGGAAAAATTGTAGTACATACTAAAATGGTTAGTACAAAATTCGTGCATCTAGGCTAACACATGCTAATATGTTCTTTTGTTACCCACTAATTTATATGATTCACGTAAGCCTCCAGCCAGCGAAACTTGTACGAAATTTCATGTGCGTTAAAAAATAGCAAAGCCAATGAACTGTGAAGTTATTAACATTCGTGTCTACTTGCATTATTAAGCCATACACATCAAATCTGGTAGTACAAGGAGGGAAATGTCATAATGAAGTACAACAGCACTTAATCAGAAGAATTTCTAAAGGTCGTCAAAGCATCCTATGCTGCCCCTTCACGCGTAACTGCAATCTGAAACAAACATCCAACATAACATAATAACTTTAATAACTGTACCATGGCCTGTTTCTGTTAATGAAGGGATTTACCATTCTGACGTTGGGAGATAAAATGGATTCTAGTCCCAAATCATATATGCTGCTCCCTAACTTAATTACAGATTAAGGAGGAGATAAGATTAGTCTGCTTATTTATCTTCTACCAGTGAGTAGATGACTGGCCAAGCCCGACATAAGAGCTATTTCATCATCTAGAGGAGCCCCAGGCTACACAATTTGTGTCCAATAATTTATTAAGATTTTCTAACTTGTAATGGTAGTTTATGTGCTTCAGCACAGCGATTCACATTTTCATACTAAACAGCTGCAAACATTTGACCCCTCTAAATATTTCACGTGAACAGTCTATGGAAGGACTAATAGACTTTTGCGCTTTGTTACGAGGCTTTAGTGGGGGAAGAATAGCAAAGTCAATGCCCCTATAACTGCTTGGCTCTAGATATAGTCATATATCGAACTTTTAATATGTGGAGATTTTTCAGTGGCTTTAAAGGCGGTTATAGTTTGTTGTTGAAAAGACCAACAGGGGAACAGAACACAGTTTAAGATGGTTACGGTGGATTGTGCCTGGAACCACCATTTACTGCAACTGTTACTTTTTATTGCAACCCTTCACACTTGACTTTGACCCTGCAGTCATAGCCAGGGAAAGCCTCCTTCACTCCTTTATAGACTCATGCCTGGCTAGGCTATCTTTACTATTTCTGGAGAGACTTTGGTGCCACACCCCATTAGTAAGTGGGCTCCAAAATTGTTTTGAAGACTTTGATTTGCTTCTCCTGTTTCCTGCTCACCCCCCTGCTCCCATCCCAAAAACATTTGCCCTGTTTTACTGATAAGACTGTTAGGCTCATGTGTACTTACTACCCTCTTCCCACATCCAAACGAGAAAGGTGAAATTCTTAGCTTATTTTACTTAAAGATTATATAAAATGTCTACTTAAATAATCTTATGGTTGGAGGGCTAAATATATGAAGTTGGATATCCAAACCTGTGTTTTCGATGAAATAAGACAATGTTTAATTTTTGGTATTTCTTCCATGTTTGTTGAATAGCTACTCTGTTCAGTGGTCGATGAATTCTATCATTTGATTTAAAAACTTGTTTTCAAAGTATAATATAGAGGGCTTCCCTGGTGGTGCAGTGGTTGAGAGTCCGCCTGCCGATGCAGGGGACACGGGTTCATTCCCCCATCCGGGAAGATCCCACATACCGCGGAGCGGCTGGGCCCGTGAGCCATGGCTGCTGAGCCTGCGCATCCAGAGCCTGTGCCCCACAACGTGAGAGGCCACAGTAGTGAGAGGCCCGCGTAATGCAAAAAAAACAAAACAAAAAAACAGCAAAAAAAACAGTATAATATAGAGAAAAGTATACATATCATAAATGAAGAACACAGTGAGTTTTTTCAGAGTAAAAACATCCATGTAATCAACACCTATAGTTTTTTAAAGAGGACATTATCAGTATACTTAAAAGCCCTGGCTTTGAACAGCTCAGATTCGTTTGCCTCTTTTTCCACTTTATACGCTTGGATTCATATAGTACATACTCTTTTGTGTCTGATTTATTTTACGAACATTGTATGGGAGATTTATCCATATGGTGTGTGGTTGTAACTATTTATTCTCCTTGCTGTATCACCTTCCGTTATGTGAGTCCACCACAGATTATAAATCCATTTCAGTACTGAAAGGTGTTTTGCTATTTTCGAGTATGACAGTATCGTGAATGATGGGCCTTGGTTAAGTGTATTAAGACATGGATATAATGGGTGTAATCCTAAAAGTGGGATTACCGGGTCGTGGGATATGTAGTAGATACAAAAGCAGAGATAATTTTCAAAGGATCATGTGGGCTAAGCCCCCTTAATGGCAATGTGATACGTGGACTCAAATAAGATGGCAATTGGGAAAATATCAAAGTAAATGTTAGTTCCATTATTATTGTAATTTTGGGGAAACAGTATGAGATTCTGGTGAAAACTAAGTGTACAATAACACTGACTGGGTTCAAATTTTGGCCCTGTGAGCTTCAGAAAGTTATTGATTGATCTGTGCTTCATTTTCCTTATTTACAAAATGGAGACAGTTAGAGTTTACCTCATAAGCATACTGTAGGATTAAACAAGGTAATGCATGTAAAGTGCTTAGAAGAATTCTCAGGTTGGAGTAAGTGCTCAAGTGTTGGCCATTATTCTTATTATAAATGCAAATTTCAAGAGATTATTTCCCAGAATTGCAGACTCAAACAAAACAAACAAAAAGGAATTTATTTATAACAGTATAACTCATACTTATGGTGTGATATAATCTAATTTCCAGATTCTTTGAGAAACGCTAGAATTATAAGTGAGTTAATCAGATTTCGTATGTCTTTTGTCTCTAGATTAAATCTCCTAAATATGCCCTAGGTATGTGACCTCATCTAAGCATTGCAGAAATCCCCTCCTCAGTGAAGTGTCTGTTAAACCCCAAGCCCCCAACTCCATTTCCTCTTCTCCTCCCTATGTAATCTCTAACTTGTATTCAGTCCATTGTTATTCTTAACTCACTTTATTGTTTTTATTTATAGTTGTATTTGCTTCCTGTTTTCAGCTATGATCATGCAGAGTGCAGAATCCATGTGTTCAAAATAGAATCAATATTTAATAAGTTTGAACTGAATTAAAAAGATAACAGAAGTTTTCAATATCCAGTAGCGTGATCTTTCTCTACATTATGTTACTGATGGAATTCTTGACTCTAATAGTGCCATTAAGTCATCACCATTAAGGAACTTAAGTTTGTTTTCCAAAAATTTTAAATATATTTTTCAATAAAAATTATATATTTAGTGGTTGATTATAGTTGAAATAATGCTATGTATTTCAGCTATTTCAGCTATATATATTACTTAGAGTTGTATAGACTGATTGTAGAAATAACTTGTAATTACATAGTGAAATATGTGTTCCAACATGGAAACAATTGTCTTAAAGTTAAATATCTAATATGTAATTTATTTATAACCAAGTTCTGATTGACTGTATGTGACAGAAAATAATCTTAAATTGAATGGAATTTGGAGACTAAACTTACATGCTTTAGCACTTCTGTTTGTTGGTTGGTTTTGCTTTTTATACCACTTTATTTCAACCTGAGCACCTTAATATAAAACTAGACACTGGTGAACTGTTTTCCTTACTAATTCTGAATTACTACAAATGTAAAAGTTCTGCTACCAGTTCAACACTTAAATTGATTAAATCTTCTCTGACACATGGTAAATTTCATATAATGAAAATACCTAAAACAGGGTGGACTCAAGATGGCGGTGTGGGAAGACGCAGAGTTAGAGTCTCCACACAACTAGAGAGCCTGTGGGCCGCTGGTGGGGGACTCTGACGCCCAAGAAGACAGGAGGAACCCCAAAGTGAACCAGTAGGACATAGGGGGACTGAGGGGGGAGGAGAAGTGAAGGCCAGACAGGATCAGCGCCCCTGAGACCTGGGAGATCAGGAGAGGCAGGTGAGAGGGACTCTCTAGGAAGAGTGGGAGAGGAGTGGCCTACTCAGGCTGGGGAGGCTGCTGAGCTCCCAGGCCAGTCCTCTGCCCTCCAGATCCCCATCCAGGCCATGTGGGTCCTTGGGGACATAGAAGGGGAGGCCGGGGAGAGCAGGAGAGGCAGGTGGGAGGAGCTGGAGAGGAGCAGAGGGTGTGTGCCCTGCCCACTCAAGCCCAGGAAGCCTGCTGGGCTCCCAGGTGAGTCCCCCGCCCTCTGAGACCAGGGGTGAGGGACACACCTGGCCCCTTCTGTTCCTTGAGCCTCAGCCCCGCCCTGCACAGCCTCCAGGGCCTTTTCCAGCCCTGTGGGTCCTGAGCATTGGCCCCACCCACCAACCCAACCTCACCCTTGCTTAGGCCTCACCCTCCACAGCCAAGGCCTTCCCCCCACTTTGTTTTTTTTCTTTTCCCTCCTCCTCTTCTTTTACTACTGTGATACTGATGGACCTTCCAGTTGTTGATTCATCTATATTTTTATTTTTATATTCTGTTTAACATATCTGTTATTTTCCTAGTCTCGTTTTATTTTTTACTTTGTTATTGTTCTCTTTTTTTTTTTTTTGCCACCCCACATGGCTTGTGGGATCTTGGTTCACAAGCCCAGGGTGGGGCCGAAGCTCCTGCAGTGGGAGCTCTGAGTCTGAACCACTGGACTAACAGAGAACCTCAGACCCCAGGGCATATTCATCGGAGTGAGGTCTCCTGGAGTTCCTCATCTCAGCACCAAGACCCAGCTCTACCCAATAGCCTACAAACTCCAGTGTTGGAAGCCACAGGCCAAATAAACAGTAAGACAGGAACACAATCCCACTCATACAAAAAAAGAAAAAAAGAGAGACAGCAAAAATATGTCACAGATGAAGGAGCAAGGTAAAAACCTACAAGACCAAATACCTGAAGAGGAAATAGGCTATCTACCTGAAAAAGAATTCAGAGTAATGATAGTAAACATGATCCAGAATCTTGGGAATAGAATGGAAACACAGATTAAGAAAATACAAGAAATGTTTAACAAAGATCTAGAAGAACTAAAGAACAAACAAACAGAGATGAACGACACAATAACTGAAATGAAAAATACACCAGAAGGAATCAATAACAGAAAAACTGAGACAGAAGAGCAAAGTGAGCTGGAAGACAAAATGTGGAATTAACTGCTGAGGAGCATAATAAAAAAAAAAGAATGAAAAGAATTGAAGACAATCCCAGAGACCTCTGGGACAATACTAAATGCACCAACATTCGAATTATAGGGGACCCAGAAGAAGAGGAAAAGAAAGGGTCTGAGAAAATATTCGAAGAGATTATAGTCAAAAACTTACCTAACATGGGAAAGGAAGTTGTCACCAAAATCCAGGAAGCACTGAGACTCCCATACAGGCTAAACCCTAGGAAAAGCACACCAAGACATATTAATCAAACTAACAAAAATTAAATTCAAAGAAAAAAATGTTAAAACCAGCAAGGGAAAAAAAAATAACACACAAAGGAATCCCCATAAAGTTATCAGCTGATTTTTCAGTGGAAAACTCTGCAGGCCAGTAGGGAGTGGCAGGATACACTTAAAGTGATGAAAGAGAAAACTCTAAAACCAAGATTACTCAACCCAACAAAGTTCTCATTCAGATTCGATGGAGAAGTCAAAAACTTTTCAGACAAGCAAAAGCTAAGAGAATTCAGCACCACCAAACCAGCTTCACAACAAATGCTAAAGAAACTTCTATAAGTAGAAAACACAAGAGAAGAAAAAGACCCACAAAACAAACCCAAAACAGTTAAGAAAATGGTAATAGGAACATACATATCGATAAGAACCTTGAATGTAAATGGATTAAATGCCCCAACCAAAAGACACAGACTGGCTGAATGGATACAGAAAGAAGACCTATATATATGCTGTCTACAAGAGACCCACTTCAGACCTAGGGACACATATGGACTGAAAGTGAAGGGATGGAAAAAGATATTCCATGCAAATGGAAATCACAAGAAAACTAGAGTAGCAATACTCATATCAGATAAAATAGACTTTAAAATAAAGACTGTTAACAAGAGATAAGGAGGGACACTACATAATGATCAAAGGATCAATCCAAGAAGATATAACAATCATAAATGTTTATGCACCCGTAATAGGAGCACCTCAGTACATAAGGCAAATGCTAACAACCATGAAAGGAGAAATCGACAGTAACACAATAATAGTAGGGGACTTTAACACCCCAGTTACACCCATGGACAAGTCATCCAAACAAAAAATAAATAAGGAAACACAAGCTTTCAATGACACAATAGATCAAATAGCTTTAATTGATAGTTATAGAACATTCCACCCAAAAGTGGCAGAAAACACTTTCGTCTCAAATGCACATGGAACATTTTCCAGGATAGATCATATCTTGGGTCACAAATCAAGCCTGGGAAAATTTAAGAAAATTGAAATCATATCAAGAATCTTTTCTGACCACAACAATATGAGATTGGAAATAAAGGAAAAAAACTGTAAAAAACACAAATACATAGAGGCTAAACAGTGCACTACTAAATAACCAAGAGATCACTGAAGAAATCAAAGAATAAATTTAAAAAATACATAGAAAAAAATGACAATGAAAACACAATAACCCAAAACCTATGGGACGCAGCAAAAGCAGTTCTGAGAGGGAAGTTGATAGCAATTCAATCCCACCTCAAGAAACAAGAAAAATCTCAAATAAACAATCTAACCCTACACTTAAAACAACTAGAGAAAGAAGAGCAAAGAAAACCCAAAGTCAGTAGAAGGAAAGAAATCATAAAGATCAGAGCAGAAATAAATAGAAACGAAGAAAACAATAGCAAAGATCAATAAAACTAAAAGCTGTTTCTTGAGAAGATAAACAAAATTGATAAACCATTAGCCAGACTCATCAAGAAAAGAAGGAAGAGGATGCACATCAATAAAATTAGAAATGAAAAAGGAGAAATCACAACTGACACTGCAGAAATACAAAGGATTATAGGAGACTACTACAAACAACTATATGCCAATAAAATGGACAACCATGAAGAACTGGGCAAATTCTTGGAAAGGTACAATATTCCAAGACTGAACCAGGAAGAATTAGAAAATATAAACAGATATATCACAAGTAATGAAAGTGAAACTGTAATTAAAAATCTTCCTACAAACAAAAGTCCAGGACCAGATGCTTTCACAGGTGAATTCTATCAAACATTTAGAGAAGAGCTAACACCGATCCTTCTCAAACTCTTCCAAAAAGTTGCAGAGGGAGAAACACTCCCAAATTCATTCTACGAAGCCACCGTCACCCTGATACCAAAACCAGGCAAATATATCACAGAAAAGGAAAATTATAGACCAATATCACTGGTGAACATAGATGCAAAAATCCTGAACAAAATACTAGCAAACAGAATCCAACAGCACATTAAAAGGATCATATACCATGATCAAGTGGGATTTATCCCAGGGATGGAAGGATACTTCAATATATGCAAATCAATCAGTGTGATACACCACATTAACAAATTAAGGAATGAAAACCATATGATCATCTCAAAAGAGGCAGAAAAAGCTTTTGACAAAATTCAACACTGATTTATGACAAAAACTCTCCAGAAAATGGGCATAGAGGGAAACTACCTCAACATAATAAAGGCTATATTTGACAAACCCACAGCAAGCATCATACTCAGTGGCGAAAAACTGAAAGCATTTCCACTATGAGTAGGAACAAGACAAGGATGTCCACTCTGGCCACTCTTATTCAACATAGTTTTGGAAGTCCTAGCCATGGCAATCAGAGAAGAAAAAGAAATAAAAGGAATACAAATTGGAAAAGAAGTAAAACTGTCACTGTTTGCAGGTGACATGTTACTATACATAGAAAATCCTAAAGATGCCACTAGAAAACTAGAGCTAATCAATGAATTTGGTAAGGTTGCAGGACACAAAATTAATGCACAGAAATCTCTACCATTCCTATACACCAACAACAAAAAATCAGAAAGAGAAATTAAGGAAACGCTCCCATTTACCACTGCAACAAAACGAATAAAATAAAATACCAAGGAATAAACCTACTTAAGGAGGCAAAAGACTTGTACTCAGAAAACTATAAAACACTGATGAAAGAGATCAAAAATGACATAAACAGTTGGAGAAATATACTATGTTCTTGGATTGGAAAAATCAATACTGTGACAATGACTATACTACCCAAAGCAATTTACAGATTCAGTGCAATGCCTATCAAACTACCAATGGCATTCTTCACAGAATTAGAAAAAAAAATTTTACAGTTCCTATGGAAACACAAAAGACCCTGAATAGCCAAAGTAATCTTGAGATAGAACAATGGAGTTGGAGAAATCAGGCTCCCTGAATTCAGTCTATACCACAAAGCTACAGTAATCAAGACAGTATGGTACTGGTACACAAACAGAAAGATAGATCAATGGTACAGCATAGAATGCCGAGAGATAAACCCACACACATATGGGCACCTAATTTACGACAAAGGAGGCAAGAATATACAATGTAGAAAAGACAGCCTCTCCAATAAGTGGTGCCAGGAAAAGCGGTCCGCTACATGCAAAAGAATGAAATTAGAACACTCCCTAACACCATACGCAAAGATAAGCTCCACATCGATTAAAGACTTAAATGAAAGGCTGGACACTATAAAACTCTTAGAGGAAAACATAGGAAAAACACTCTTTGACATAAACCACCCCAAGATCTTTTTTGACCCACCTCCTAGCATAATGGAAATAAAAACAAATATAAACAAATGGGACTTAATTAAACTTAAAAGTTTTTGCACAGCAAAGGAAACCATAAACAAGACAAAAAAACAACCCTCAGAATGGGAGAAAATATTTGCAAATGAAACAGCAGACAAAGGATTAATCTACAAAATATACAAAAGGCTCATGGAGCTCAATATCAAAAAAACAAACAATCCAGTTAAAACATGGGCAGAAGACCTAAATAGGTATTTCACCAAGGAAGACATACAGATGGCCAAGAGGCACATGAAAAGATGCTCAGCATCGCTAATTATTAGAGAAATGCAAATCAAAACTACAATGAGGTATCACATCTCGCTGGTCAGAATGGCCATTATAAAAAAATCTAGGCACACTAAATGCCGGAAAGGGTGTGGTGAAAAGGCAGCCCTCCTGCACTGTTGGTGGGAATGTAAGTTGATATAACCACTATGGAAAACAGTATGGAGGTTCCTTAAAAAACTAAAAATAGAAGTACCATATGACCCAGCAATCCCACTACTGGGCATATACCCTGAGCAAACCATAATTCAAAAACAGTCATGTACCACAATATTCACTGCAGCACTATTTACAATAGCCAGGACATGGAAGCAACCTAGATGTCCATCGACAGATGAATGAATAAAAAAAGATGTGGCACATAAATACAATGGAATATTACTCAGCCATATAAAGAAATGAAATTGAGTTATTTGTAGTGAGGTGGATGGACCTACAGTCTGTCATACAGAGTCAAGTAAGTCAGAAGAACAAATACCGTATGCTAACACATATATGTGGAATCTTAAAAAAAAAAAAAAAGTACTGATGAACCTAGTTGCAGGGCAGGAATAAAGAGGTAGACGTAGAGAATGGACTTGAGGGCATGAGGTGGGAGGGCAAAGCTGGGGCGAAGTGAGAGTAGCATCGACATATATACACTACCAAATGTAAAATAGTTGGCTGGTGGGAAGAAGCCGCACAGCACAGGGAGATCAGCTCAGTGCTTTGTGACCACCTAGAGGGGTGGGATAGGGAGGGTGGGAGGGAGGCTCAAGAGGGAGGGGATATGGGGACATGTGTATGCATAGGGCTGATTCTCTTTGTTGTGCAACAGAAACTAACACAGTATTGTGAAGCAATTATACTCCAATAAAGATCTATTAAAAAATAAATAAAATTGCAGTGCAAGGAAGTAAAGTAAATCAGTACCTCCCCTACCTCAATCTCTAACAGCCAGCCATGCCCCACAACCTTGTCACTTAGAGAAAGGAGTGTGGGAAGTTGGTGGAGGGGTCCCTGTACCCTCCGTATTCACCCTTCAGAGCTGTGTATTATCTTTCAGAGCGCATCTCTTTGTAGAAAAGCCTTGAAATTGTGGCCTTTTTTTCTTAGTCCCATGAAAAATGAGAATGTTTAAGGCCTTTCTGTGCTGTAGGAATCAGCCCTCCTCCTTGAGCCTTCCCTCTGAGAGCTTGATTCACCCTCAGCAGAACCGTACATGGCCTCTTCTTTGGCGTCTCTCCCAGAACCCAGTGGACACTGGACGTGGCACACAGCAGGAGCCATAAAGGCAGTCACTACTGTAGACTGATTGACAATGGCAGGGGCTGGATTTGCTGGAATAAATGTAAAGTAACGACCAGAGCTTGTCACATAATAATAGTAGACAACCGGTGTTGGAAGAGATGGTTAAAGCCCAGGCCACGACCTAAACAGGTCCCATTCAGCTTTCACTATCCCATGTTATTATTTAGCAATAAGTAGGACTTGGTCAGCAGTGTCAGTGGTTAGCTTCACTATTCTTGAACTAAAGTGATAAGTAATAAATGACACTCAGGATTATTTTAAGTTTGTGTTTGGTATATTCTAATTCATGGGTGAATATTAGAGAAAAGAAGGAAAAAAGGCTTATCTTCCATTGTTACTTAAAGGAATAAAAAAATTTTTGTTGTAAAAAAAAAAAAAAGAAAATACCTGAAACAATTCATGCAATATACTAAACTGATCAAAATAAAAGGAAATTTGAAAAACAAGCCCGCAAGATTGTTGCTAACTTATTGCAATACTTACGTTACGAATTAATGGTACGTTTTTATCATGGTTCTAGCTAGTGTAGGAACAACCAAATCCCATTCCTTTCAAAGGGGGAGAGAAGGAAAAATTAGCTGTTTTAGTGACTGTACATTTTGTATACTTCTAAGCACCTCTTTTAAAATTTTTTAAAATTTTATTATCTTTCTAGTGAAGTATAGTGGATTTACAAGGTTGTGCTAATTAAGCAATTCTTCAGTATTACTGAAAAGCAACAAACGCACATGCGCTTCCTTATTTACAGTACAGCTGAAGATTGAATTTAAAATAATCTAGTTTGAATGTACATAATTGTTAGTGTGTCGCCTATGGTATTACGTCCAAAGGGAGCAAAAACTGTTCCCAAGCAACAAAACCTATAGACTGGCCAGCAGCCATTAAAGAGAAATCCTAGTCACCTGGGTTGTTTCATTTTTGTTGAAGAGCTCACATGTTTGAAGGGAATGCTATCCACTATGAGGCATGATCAGTCTTTATATTCCTAAAACAAGATGGGGTTACATGTGACTTTTTTAACCCTATTGAAAAAATAACAGGACTGGTTATAATTTATGAAGGTATAATGTGATCTGAGGAAAGTGGTAAGTCATGATTAAATGGTTTTCAATTTTTTGAGGTGAGACTCTTCTGGCACATGTGCACTTGCAGGCACACACACTTGGCGCTAGGATGAGCACGTTCAGATCTCAGTCCCTTTGGGCTGACAGTATTGAAGACAACTGAACAGGCAGATTCAGCGTGTTTGTGGTTTATTTGCTCTGTGGCACTGAATATTGATTAATGACATAACAGATCTTTGGGACTAACTTTCCGCCGTGGACATATCATGTTGAAATGAGAGCTACAAGCATGAGTAGTGGTGATGAGATATATGGCAAACAAGATAAGCTGGTCTGGGCCCGTGACTGATGAATAAATGCTTTGGGACAGTTAGCTGCTCGCTTTTCCTCAACCTTACATTGTAAAAGTGTCTTTCAGAGCCATCCTCAGATGCTTTCATTAGTTTCTATTGCATTTAGTTGGATATAAAACTTTCTACTGTGTCTGTATAATCTTAGGGAACAAATTCAAAAGGCTGATACTTTAAATAGATGGTTCTGTTCATTCTAGGACTGGTGATTTTTTTTTTTAAATAAGTTATTTATTTTCGGCTGCGTTGGATCTTCGTTGCTACACGCAGCTTTTCTCTAGTTGCGGCGAGCGGGGGCTACTCTTCGTTGTGGTGCGTGGGCTTCTCATTGCAGTGGCTTCTCTTGTTGCAGAGCAGAGGCTCTAGGTGCACGGGCTTCAGCAGTTGTGGTGCACGGGCTTAGTTGCTCACGGCAAGTGGGATCTTCTCGGACCAGGGCTCAAACCTGTGTCCCCTGCATTGAGAGGTGGATTCTTAACCACTGTGTCACCAGGGCAGTAGGAGTGTTAATTTGAACTTCGTGATATCAAAAGGATAAAAGGTATAGATAAGGATTTAGAAAGATATGCACTGAAAACTTGCTTCTGTCTCTTACTAGTTGTGTGACTTTGAACTAAACCTTGGTTTGCTTATCTACAAAATGGGATTTTGCCAAATTGCTACAATGTATGTAAGACATCTAGTAGAGTGCCTCCTACATGATAAAGATTCAATGCATAGGGGAGATATTGCACCCTTCTCAGTGAAGGAAACAATTTCTCCCACCAACATTCATTCATTTAGCCATCATTCTTGAAATACCTCTCATATTCCAAGCACTGAGGTAGCTACCAGTTATAAGTCTTGGTGGGAGAGTGAGGGTGGAAAAACCCCTTTATTATAGCCTCTAATATTTAAATTCTCAACAGGCTATATACATCACTTATTGAATAATATAACAAATTATGAAATACAGTGTTTATAGGAGGGCATGAGGCCAGATAATTGGGAGTTAAAAAAGTGACATAAGAGCTACTCCCAGCCCTCAGAGAACTTAAGAGGAGAGCTGTAGTTCTATATCAGAAGTAATGTTCCGCCAGGGTGACCATTTTGGTTGTCACACTAAGGAAGAGAATGTATGCTACTGGCATATAGTGACCTGGAATGACAGTAAACATTCTGCAGTGCAAAGGACAGCCACCAACACCAAAAATTATCCATCCCCAAACGTCAACAGTGCCTAGGGTCAGAAACCCTGGGCTATATGAACCAGTAAAACAAACACACGCAGAATTAGGCCACAAAGGGCATTACACAGCAGCTCTTTACAAAGGTACAGACATTTGGTTGTAATCATAGTAGCCACTAACATTCTTGGTGCCCTTATTATCTGCCTGTATGTCTTAACAGTCATTTAACCCTCTTTATAACTCTATGATGTGGAGGTATGATTTTTTAATTCATTCCACAGATGAGGAAACTGAGTTCCAGGGAGATTGCATTAATTGCTCAAGTCAGAAAATTAGTTTGTGGTAGAGCCAGGATTTGAACCTAGGAAGTCAGCCTCAAAAGCCTACCATCTTAACCCATTATGCCAATTCTGCAAAGCATGTTGGGACCTCTCCTAATAAGAGTAGCAATTTTTGTCAAAGGATGAGGTTGAGAATCTGGACTGTAGTTTCACTGTGGCTATAATCTCTCCGAGCTTCAGTTCCCAAAAGGAAAGATTTAGATTTTGGCAGTTGTACTGTCCTTTTAAAGTTCTTGTTCAGCTTTAAAATTGTATTATTCTGGTATTAAGCAGATAGTGTCCTTTCAACACATTTTTGATTGTCTAGTATGATATAGGCAATGTGTGGGTGCTTGGAAAACACAGGAAAGATATTATTCTATGTGAAATAAAAGACAGTAAAGTAATGTTCCTGGACTCAAAGATTTTACATACTCAATAACAGTCTAAATTTCATCAGAGGAATTTACACAAATTTCTGTGCACATATAGAAAAATGGCTGTAACCAATTAGGCTCTGAAGTCTCATTTTCCCAGTGAAAAAATTGAAGGCCAGAGCATTTGAATGATATCACCAATAATACAGATCACATTTTAGTACTTATATACATTATGTTTTAAATAGTTTCAAAAGAAATTGTGCATTTACAGTTATGAAATTCTTTGTGTTGCAGAGTCATGTAAGTGATGTGAGGGGATAGTTTTAGGTCAGTGCCTAACATGAAAGTAATGCTGAACTGTGTCTAGTTAAATTTACCCTTGAAAATGCCTTATATTTCCTGCCAAATATGGGATACTTGGTGTAATAGTTTCCTAAGGCTAAGTGTCACAACTGGGTGGCTTAAACCAACAGAAATGTATTCTTTCACACTTATGGAGGGTAGAAGTCCAAAATCAAGGCATTACCAGCCCATGTTCCCTCCGAAGGTTCTAGGAAAGAACCTTCCCTTGCCTTTTCCTTGCTTCTAGTGGCTTCTAGCCATCTGTGGTGTTTATTAGCTTATATTGAATAGCTGCATCACTCCAGTCTCTGCCTGTGTCTTCCTATGGACTTCTTCTCTGTGTGTATCTCTGTGAGTCCTCTCCTTTTCTTTTTCAACTTGCCGATTTAAACTTTTTTCTTTTTCTTTTTTAAAAATGTATTTGGCTGTGCCGGGTCTTAGTGGTGGCACACAGGATCTTCGTTGCAGCATGCGAGATCTTTAGTTGTGGCATGTGAACACTTAGTTGTGGCATGTGGGATCTAGTTACCTGACCAGGGATCGAACCCAGGCCCCCTGCATTGGGAGCGTGGAGCCTTAGACACTGGACCCCCCTCCTCTTTTTTATGAGGACACCAGTCATTGGATTTAGGGCCCACCCTTGTACTGTATGACCTCATCTTAACCAATTACACCAGTAAAGACTATTTCCAACTAGGTTTACCTTCTAAGGTTTCTGATGGACATGAGTTTTGGGGGACCCTATTCAATCCACTATGTCTGATATATATATATATAATGCTGTATGAGAATAGTGATACTTACATGTACGATGTGCACCTAGAAAAAAACGATCTTGCAAATGGAGTTCTCCAGCACTGTATCTTTAAACACTAGAATGAGATGCAGCATAATGAGACACTTAAATTATTCGTAGCTGTAAGAACCAACTTGTATTAACATCCTCAACTCATGCATGGTGAGCAGAATTGCCCACACAGTTTTTTTCTCTCACTCTCTTCTGTGCATGGTTAATTCCATTTAACTAAAATGACATCTGATGTGTATTTCCCCAAGAAAAAATGATGAATCCTTGTAATTATTTTACCTTTTTGTGATTTTTCCTGTGATTCTATTTAAGTGAACATTACTATTTTAGATAGATCAAAATGTTCTAACCTTTATTTTGCACATTTCAAAATTCTTAACCCTGCTATCTATCATTATCCTATTGCAAAGTTCTGTTTTGGATATTTACCATGATCACTGTAAAAACTGTTTATTATAGGGCTTCCCTGGTGGCACAGTTGTTGAGAGTCCGCCTGCCGATGCAGGGGACACGGGTTTGTGCCCAAGTCCGGGAAGATCCCACATGCCGCGGAGCGGCTGGGCCCGTGAGCCATGGCCGCTGAGCCTGCACGTCCGGAGCCTGTGCTCCACAACGGGAGAGGCCACAACAGTGAGAGGCCCACATACCGCAAAAAAAAAAAAAAAAAAAAAATACAAACTGTTTATTATAAACTCTACCAGAGTCATATAAAATCTCATGATATCGATATACATGGCAGTTTTTTTAACAGTTTGAAATCATAAAGTTCTACAACAAATGATGCTGAAAGTATTCGTTGAATAGGGTGCTTAAGAAAGCCATATATGGAGAACAATGAAATAAATTAATCTGATACAAAAATGAAAAAGCAAACCAGAAAAAAAGTACTCTGGAATGGCACAGTAAGGCCCTCTGAAAATTTGCTCCTACCCAAGGGTAATAAATATACTTGAAAAAATAGTGAAAACCAACTTTTTCAGAGCTCAGGGAAATTAATCAAAGGCTTCCAACAATAGAATAAAAGCTTATCCAAGAAAAATAGCTGGATCTTGGTAAGAACAGCAAACTTTTAAATTTGCTCTATTTATACCCCCTATTCCCCAAGTCTTTGGTAGCCTTGAAAATCAGCAACTTTGCAAACACAATATATGTGGGAAGTAGTGGCCTAGCAGTAACTAGAGAGGCAGAATGGGTTTGCAGCTCCCCCCGTAATCACACACCCAGAGAATCTTCACTATCTGACAGCTCACTGGAAAAGCTCCATTTTTAGTATTTGTCTTTATTTGACTTACTCACAGCTTATATGACAGAAAAAGCCTTATCCTCAGGGTACTTGAAAATAATTAGGAGCAACTGTTTAACTTTAAAGCTTCCTGAGGCAGTGATACCAGTTAGGGTAAATAAGAAGATGGCCAAGAAAACTTAAAAAGAAAAATTGAGGAATGAGATGTCATAGGAGGCTTTGAAAATCTCTGACATGTTCTGGATAACCTAGAAGGCCATGCATATATGCAGGGCTGTTCACATGCCCAGGAAAGACCCGAGAAAGCCCTGATTCCTCACCTCTGTCTGACACTGGAGCTCTGCACAAGGGGGAAGCGAGTACTAAGGCAGAGCTGTAAACTGCCAAAATTTTAAAGGTTTGTTCCAGCACACACAGAGTCATTTGGCAAAGGATGAGAGACTGAGTCATCTAAAGCAATTAAGAAAATCTCTGTCCAGTGATTCACTGACCACAGAGTTAATTGAGTTGAGACTTGAGTGGCATATGATAAAAATACAAACTTTACATAAGTTTGCTGCTGCAACAATAACAACAACAGCAAACTCTGGTGGGGAGAGTTGGTTATAATTTCCACAGTTGTCCCAGTAAATTATTTAAATCATCAATTGTTTAACAAAAGATTACAAAACACACAAAGAAACAGGAAAATATGCTCCATAAACAGGAAGAAAACAATCACTAGACGATATCCCAGAGGAAGTTCAGACATTGGAAGCAGCTATAATAAATATGTTTAAAGAACTAAAGGAATCTACATGTAAAGAGTTACAGGAAAGTATGATATCTCAGCAAATAAGAGATTAATATTATTTTAAAAAGAAACCAATAGGAAATCTGGAGTTGAAAATTACAATAACTGAAGTGAAAAATTTACAACAGAGGATCAACAGCAGATCTGAGTTGGCAGGTTCTGAATCAGCAAACTTTTTTTTTTCACAGTACACGGGCCTCTCACTGTCGTGGCCTCTCCCGTTGCGGGGCACAGGCTCCAGATGTGCAGGCTCAGCGGCCATGGCCCATGGGCCCAGCCGCTCCACGGCATGTGGGATCCTACCGGACCGGGGCACCAACCCACGTCCCCTACATCGGCAGGTGGACTCCCAACCACTGCGCCACCAGGGAAGCCTCTGAATCAGCAAACTTGAAGATAGGTTGAGATTATCTAGTCTGAGGTCAAATAAAACAAAAATGAAAAAAAAAAAATGGACAGAGTCTCAGAGACATCTGGGATACCATCTGCATAGTTGGGGTTCCAGAAGCAGATGAGAGAGAGAAAGAGGCAGAAAAAAATATATGAAGAAATAATGGCCCCAAACATCCCCAATTTGATGAAAAGCATTTATGAATATTTACTCATACAGGAAGCTCAACAAATTCCAAGTAGAATAAACGCAAATAGATCTACACTTAGACACATCATAGTCAAACTGTCAAAAGCCAAAAACGAAGTCCACCAAAAAAAAAACTTGCACGTAGTTGTATGTAGCAGCTTTATTCATAATTGCCCTAACTTGGAAGCAATCAAACTGCCCTTCAGTAGATGACTGGGTCAATGAAGAGGGGTGCATCAAGACAATGGACTATTATTCAGCACTAAAAAGAAATGAGCTGTCAAGCAATTTAAAAAACGTGGAGGAAACTTAAGTGCACATCACTAAGTGAAGGAAGCCAATCTGTAAAGGCTACTTACTGTATGATTCCAGCTCTAAGGCTTTCTGGAATAGGCAAAAGTAGTAAAAAGGTCACTGCTTGCCAGTGGTGGACATGGGAGCAGGATTGAATGGACAAAGCACAGGGCAGTGAAAATAGTCTGTGTGATATTTTAGCAACGGGCACATGTCATTATAACCTTTCTCCACACCCAAGAGTGTACGACACCAATGAGTGAATGCAAAGGTAAACGATGTGCGTTGAGTCATTACGATGTGTCAGGGTAGGTTCATCCGTTGTAACAAGTGTACCATCTGGAAGGTGATAATGGGCGAGCCTCTGCATGTATAGAGATACTTGGGAAATCTCTGTGCTTTCCTCTTCATTTTCCTGTGAACCTAAAACTGCTCTCAGAAACCGAAGCCTTAAAAAAAGATACAAAATGAAAGAAATCAAAGCAGTAAGGCAGAGTGACTCATGTAGTACAAGGGCTTCTCATCAGAAACCAAGTAAGCCAACATTGCTTCTTATATCATTAGAAAGTATGGAAATAAAAAATGGGGTAAAAGTCAGGTTTCTGGCTGAAATTAAGAGAAGCATTGGCTTTGACCATGACCTTCCTGATCGGAATTACAAGTGGTGGTGAGAGTGAGATTAATATGCCATCTAAAGAAAGGAATCATCTAACAAAATATTTCATTTCTGGCTTTTATTATTTCATAAATCATCTCCCCAATGTCTCTTTGGACTGAAATTCAGTCTAATCTCTCATATCACATGCTTACTCTTACTAGGACAAGCAAATTAAGGCAAATAGTTTACAAGTATATGACAGATGCCAGCTGTGTTGGAACAGGTGTGTATTAAGCATTTGACTCAAGCTTTATAGATTATTAAAACTTCAGAGTTTTATGCTTAGAACTGTCAGGCTGCAAACTTTAAATTGATAATTTGTTTGAGTATATGTTGGTATGTGTGACAAAAGAAAAAAATCCAAGAAAGGTCTTTATAACTTAGAAAGTCCTGTGACTAAAGAACTGTTCTAAGATCAAGAATGGAGAATAGATACAAATCGTAACTAGTCAAGCTAGACCCGTTGAAAACCTGGCTGACTTCAGTTAATTAATTCCACCCACATCAATGAGGAATAAACTTCATTTTGTACATATATGGGCAGCCACACTCTTATTTATGAGGCAATACAGCATCAATGGTTTTCTTATCAATATGAAGTCCTTTCATAAATCCTGGTCTGGATCTCATAATGGTGCCCATCCTGTCAGCTTTTATGCAGTCCAGAAGGGCTTCCTCTCATATTTCATTTTGAAATCTGATTCCAGTATTGTGATTACCAGTTGGGCCTTTGGTCACTTGTTATTTTAAATGATTGCCTGTTTGTGAGTTTGGATTATGTCCACTCAGACATTGAGTGAGCATATGAGTGGTTTTTCATCTCCATCCTGTTTCTTCTCAGTACATGATTTCTATTATTTTCACCATGATTGACAGCTCTCTGAGGCCAGGGGCTGTCCTTCATCTCCTAATTCTTCCTAGCATGTAACACAGTTTTTGGTGAAAAAGTGCTCAAATTTTGCTTAAGTGAATAGCTCTTTTTTTTTGCGGTACGTGGGCCTCTCACTGCCGCGGCCTCTCCCGTTGCGGAGCACAGGCTCTGGACGCACAGGCTCAGCGGCCATGGCTCACAGGCCCAGCCGCTCTGCGGCATGTGGGATCCTCCCGGACCGGGGCACGAACCCGTGTCCCCTGCATCGGCAGGAGGACTCTCAACCACTGCGCCACCAGGGAAGCCCAGCTGTGTTTTTTATATAAAGAAAATCGCATTAGTTTTGGAAATTTGGCTATTTCTTTCCTGGGCTGTAGTTTCTTGTTTTCCATAAACATGTTAGAACTAATTTCCAGTAATCAGTCAAAATCCTCTCTGAATTTGTAAGTAAATGCATTACTTCCTCATCAGTAAAATGGAATAAAAATAGTGTTTACCTCTTGGGGCTATTAAGCAGATTAAACAATTCAGTATATGGAAAGTGCCTGTTATATTCATTCATCCATTGTACAGATCCGAGTGAGGGCCTACTGCTAGAGATACATCAGGGAACACAGCAGCTAACGAATTCCCACTTGTGTGGCTTACAGTCTCTTAACAATATGAATATACAGTTCTGAGTACACAAGTGAACTTGCTACCAAGCCAGAAAAATCCAAAGTAATGTTGTGTAAGGTTGACTTCTGAGCATGTAGACAAAGTAGTAGTGATTGCTTAAAAAATGTAGATTCAATAAAAATATTCACTGGGGACTCAACTCATTCCCATTCTATTTTTGAGGCCAGTAAACTATAAAAATGGCAAATATAATGACCTGCTCTCGAGTCTCAGTATTCCAGCTGTGCAGTTACAGGAATGGCACTGGGGTTTAAAACGCCTTGTGTGGGAAGTGTTCAGGAGTTTAACTGACCACAAGATGAATATGAGGAAGTAGTATGATATGAATAGAAAAGAAAGTAATTTCTTTTTAATTCTATGGCTATCATAGAAATGTATAATTCAGAACAAGTGCTGTAATGCTCTGGCTCAATTCTGTGCTAAATATAGTATGACTCTTACAACTCTGAAAGAAGTATAAATAAACCAGAATGCTTCTAGTGAAGAACAATCAGTATATGAATGGGTGAAGAATAATGATATATGGTAAAAGAGGAAATCTTAAGGAAACACCAGATCTGACATGCAGAGAAGATTTGAGGGGAAAATAAGAGCTGAAAGATCACACAGAGGAAATGAATTTATTGATAGACAGGATGCAGATCAAATGAGTGAATCTAAAGAAAGGCAGCTTTAAACTAAATGTGATTAAGGGCAGAAAGAAAATAAAGTTCACACCCTCGTGAAATTTATGAATGCAGTACCTATAGAAGAGTTCCCCGAGAGGCTGAATGAACACAGTGGCCAGCTGCATCCCAGTCTGCTTTTTTGAAAGCATGGCCCCTTTTGACTTTAGTCCCATTGTTAAAATCTAATGGCTAATCTTTTGAGCAACTTCACATAGACTCAAAGAATTTTAAGTTTAGAACAGATAGAAATAAATGTAGATAATCTTCACAAGAGCAGGTTTGATTATTACTACTGCTAATAAAATACTTTCTCTTGGGACTCTACCAAGCATAGCATTTATAAGTTGTTTGGTGAACCTTGAAATTCATTTTTCCCTTAAAAAGTAATGTCTTAAATCTTGATTAATTACCCCACAGACTCTTTAAATCATAAAATCGATGAAGATTGAGATCAAGAGATTAAGGGAAGCTTATAAAAACGCAACCCTTTCCTGAATTCTGTGCTAACAGTAGAGGGGGCAAATAGCTTTCTTCTCTTCAATCAGCTCCACTTAATTGGAAATGCCTGCCTAGAGAGCTGTGTTTAGAAGGATTCTGAAGCACAATCTTTCATCACTAGGGAAAAAGTGCCGTGATAAGTATCCTCTGTCATTTGCAGAGGACCCATACCTTGTTAAACACAACATGTCACATAGCATGAAATGAAGCATGTCATTGGTCTTGGTGGGTTAGAGTTCATCCTTTCGGGTTTCCATTTGTCCTTGACACCCCGCTTCATATCCACCTTCCCCTTCTGGAGGCCAGCCTGTCTGATCTGTAACAAGTGAAGCCCAAAACCAGATGCAGAAGCCGTAGCCTTGCATGGACCTCACCCCCTGCTCCCACATTTGCATAAGGTCCTATCCTCGTTTGTTTCTCATGGTGGTCCCACTCTGATCAAACCCTCCCTGATACACTTGATTAAAATCATGCACGAGGGCTTCCGTGGTGGCTCAGTGGTTGGGAGTCCGCCTGCTGATGCTGATGCAGGGGACGCGGGTTCGTGCCCTGGTCCGGGAAGATGCCACATGCTGCGGAGCAGCTGGGCCCGTGAGCCATGGCCGCTGAGCCTGCGTGTCCAGAGCCTGTGCTCTGCAACGGGAGAGGCCACAACAGTGAGAGACCCGCGTACCGCAAAAAAAAAAAAAAAAAAAAAAATCATGCACGAGATGGGATCAGATGTGAAAGGCTGAACCAAGTGTACAGTATTTTCTGTTGGCTAATAGTCCCTAATAAGAACAAACACTTAATGGTTCCATATATCACATAAGCCGCTGACGCAACACAAAGTCCTCTGCAGGTTCCTGCTTCAGTCAAATGCTGAGTCAGATCTTACTGTGGATGACCAGTGTGTGACTAGGAACAGGAAATACCAACACTGTACTTCATGTGTTCCAGGTTGCTTGTTTCTCGGATTAAGTGGAAATGAATGCTTTTGCAGCTTTATTTCCAAGGGTTGATTTGGAAGTGCATTTTAAGGATACTGTGTGTGCCCTGTACAGTGTTAAGAATGCCTTTGTTTAAAAAAATGCCTTTTTTTTGGGGAAAAAGTGATCAGATCTCTTTGCCTTATTGTTGTGACATGTGAGAAACATTTATTAAAATGTGCAAGCATTAATTTTTTAAAACTTCCATGAAAAGAAATGGAAATTTTATATTAAAGGATTTTTCCTCTTCAGATTTATTAGTTAAAGAAATACTAGATACACTTATAATAAATAATGTGTGTTCTCCTTATGGCTTCCTAATAGAAACAGGCAACTGATTAAGAAAACCTCTCTCTGTGGTCTCTCTCTTTCAGGGTCTAATCTGTATTTTCTACACAGAAAAAAATAGGGGAAAGCCCTTGAATCAACAAATTAAGGCAACTCTGTCCATTTGGTAGAATGAAAAACTTTAAAAAATGCAGTTCCTCCTCCTTTTACTGAGAGTGGATTTTACAATGTAGGGACGTTCTAATTTCTACCTAAAACCACTGTAAAAAAAAATTTCATAAGAAACTGCAACATTTCTGCTCACCTATAGGCAGCTCAATTTCTACAGCTAGTTTGAAGGAGATGCCAAAACTCACATCTGAAAAGAGGTAAATAATGGTTTCCCTATTCCTGAAATGCACGCATACCCGAACTCAATTTTGCCTGAGGGACAAAAACAGAATTCAGGGTTCACAGTGAGTTTATTTGATGAATGCAGCAGCGTTTTTGCATTTTCAATTGTATGCTCAATTTCCTACTTTAAAAATATCCTAAAATTCATCAAGCATTAAGCCCTGCTGGAGAGTGACAAGACGGGGGCAGTGCCTGTGAGAGTGCCCGAGTCTTTTCCTTAGGGATATTCCTAATTAAAAACTGGCTGGTGCCTGCAGGTGGCTTGCATTGTTCTATATAGAGATTACCATGAATTCCAACCTCTACAGAGGTGAAGGTGTGGTGTGCCAAAAAAGGGAAAACCTATAGCAAATAGAGAAAAGTGATTGTGTCTCCTGGATTGACCAGGTAAAAAGGGAATTCAGAGATTTCAGATTTAATATTCTTTCTCTTCTGCTTAGAATTCAGTTTTTTCTTGATCTTTCCAGTTCAATGGCTTTTAACCATCAGGAGTTTCCTGGGAAACATGATTTAAAAACATATAGATCTTTCCGGGCTCCCTCCATTCATTGTTAACTGAATCCAGAATCAGTCCTGGGAATCTACTTAGATACCAAGGTCTTCAGAAATTATGGCACATGGTACCGTTTGAGCACCACGAATCACAGTGCAAAACATCCAGTCAGTAATAGGAAACTATAAAGTAAAAAATACAGAAAACATCTGGTGAAGAATTAGTACAGTACTGCACCCAAAACCCTCATGGCCCCACACTCCATGCGCTCTGCAGCCTAAGTAACTGTGAAGGAAGAAGGTTCTCAGATCCTTCTGTGTGTGACCAGTACCAGTTGTCTGAGCAAAATATCGATTCTCTGGCCTCTCCATTTTCCCCAGACATTTAATACATTTGGCCTCGTACCCAGGAATGTCTACTGTTAGCCTTCACGCCGTGTGGCCCTGCCACACGTGCTTTTGCAGAGTACACTTGACAAAATTCTGCCTAAGGAATGAGGTCAACACAACGTGGGCACCAAGGACGTGATGATAACAGCTGTAACTTCACATAGTCACAAAGTAATTGAGAAGACATGAATCTACGTTCCTCTGTGAACTACCTAGAATTTTCTCACCAAGTACATGAACCTTGGGTATTTCTATTAGGATCTTTTCTCTCTAATGATGACAATTTTATATCCCTCTGTGAGTTTATTTTTATTAATAAGAGAGAAAACCTCTTGGGTTATGAATTTAAAAAGCCCAGTGTTAGCTTTGTCTGCAGGCATCAGACGGTGTCGCCAGAACCGTTTCTCCCTAGTTCTTTCCTCTGCTGTTCACATGCTAACTTCTTCCTCTGCTGCAAGCCTCTCTACTTTGGTGGATAATTGTTTGCAGGAGCTCCATCCTCAAAACCCCTCGGGTTCAAAGCCAGTGGGAGCAGCTAGAATCTTGTCAGCTGGTTCTGCAAAATCTTGAGAGTTACTGTGACTGGACAGATGTAGGTCATATGGTTGGTGGAATGTGATTGGTTTAGCCTTGGTATACGTGTCGATGGGGGCAAAAACCCCCAAGAACATACTTGCTGAGAGAGCATAACGGGGGCACCCACTAATTGCTGCTATTGCCAGAAGGAGGGAGATAGATCTGGGGAGAAATCTCCAGTAAACGTCCACTATGACACTGTGTATGTATAGAAGCAACCAGAAATAACAGGCAGGGTTAGTGCCTGGAAGGTTGCCAGATGACTGGTATTGAAAGAGACAATTTAGTATTTTGAGCTTCCTTGCTAGAAAACACAGTAAAGAAAAGTACTAGAGCTGTCAATGTTTGTGGTTTCTAATTAAGCCAGTTTATTTGTTACCTTGTTGGGAATCTGTGGTTTGTACTTGAACTCTCAGCTACTCCCCTGCATATGGCAGGAATTACCTTTCAGAATCTCTGTACATGTGTGTGTAACCCTTCCTTGGGGGTTCTTAATCTTTTTTTGTACCATAGACCCCTTTGGCAGTCTGAGGAGGCCTAAGAATCCCTTCTCAGCATAGTTTCTAAAAGCATAAAGGAACGTACATACAACTGCAGAACAAATCCATTTTATTAAAAGTTTCAATATGTTATAAATAAATCTGTGATATAGAATTATGTGCTTCTTTAATAATACATTACATTGTTCAGTAAAAATCTTTTTTTTTTTTTTTTACTTTTGCTATCCCAGTTCACAGACACACTGACTTTCAAGAGATGTCCATAGACTCCAGATTAAGGAATGCTATCACATAGATGCTGGTAGCCTATTAGCAAAGATGACCATGTGTAGTTCCTCCATTTGAAGCCCTCCACTTGCTCCCAACTTCAGGGTGAAGTCTGAAATCCTGAGCATGACACACAGGCCCTATTATAACCCAAGCAGGCTCAGTTTCTCATGCTTCCCCGCCTTGTACTTGAAGCTCAGACGATACTGGACAGCAAACAGTTCCCTGAACGAGCAGGGTCGTCTCACCTCTGGGCATTTTCACGCAGTGGGCCCCTGCCAGGGCAAACTCTGCCTCTCTCTCTGCCATTCTGCCTGGCAGACTCTTCATCATCCTTTGGGATTCAGACTCATCTTCGTCCCAGACTGAGCCAGCTCTGCCCCTTCCATGGGCTTCCACTGACCCCACTCACCCTGTTACTTTCTCCTAACAAGGCAGTAAGCCAGAGAATCAGGGTGCGCAAATAGCTGGAAAGATCGAGGTACTTAGAACACTTACCCCCTTACTCACCCGTAGCTGTTGCAAGTTTTCAGGCCAGGGTCTTCACTAAATAGTAAGTGCCCGTATTATTAAAATTATTTCAATACTTTTTCCCACATTTATGTCAAATGTTAGTGTGAAGATAATCTTAGTATTCTATCTAATATATAAATCTGTGATTGAAAAAGATGAATGATGGAGTCAAATAAGAGCGAAATCTCTATGTGTTTGTGTGTATTTTAAATTGTACCATCAACTGGATGATAATAGTGTCTTATAGTTGTTTAGCATTGATGATGTTCCAGGACAGTTTTCAGCACAGTTTGTATATTACCTCATTTAATCTTCACAACAACTGTACAACTACTGTTATTAGCCTTGTTTTCAGGAAATTGAAGCTTAGAGAAGTTGAACCACTTGCCCAAAGCCACATAGCTGGTAAGAGATTTGAGTCTAGAAGATAAGGCTTCAGATCTCTTCATCTTATGGCATAATGTTTATTTTTATCAATAAACTACCATGTCACGTATGCATATAATGGAAGTATAGGTATTTATGCGTACGTGTACATACCCACACATAAATAAGTTTTTTGCATGCATCATTCTTATAATGTTTTTCTGGTTGAACATCCTGACTGAGGATTTGGTGTTAACATTTCTCTTCTAGAAGTTGGTAAAATTGTAGTTAGAAATAGCTAATGAAGTAGGTATTCTTGTTGCACCTGAGACCATTACCATTTTCCTGCCCATACTGATTCTCTGACTTATCAATTTTTCTCTAAAATGTCATCTTGAACTAGTGCTTAGGTAACAGAATTTGGAGGTAGCAGACCTGTGTTCAACCCTGACTCAGCTCTTTGCACCTTTGGAATTAAGCTACCGACTTACCCCAGACTTCAGGCTCCTCATTGGAAAAAATGTGGTGCGTGACGCCTGCTCAGATTTACTTAATGAGCTTAGCTGTATTTGGGGTTTTCTAACTATATCCATTCTTATTTGATAAAATTTTAGGAATTTGAGGTACAGGCACCTTAACGCAAAACGCGTTGCGTCTCTTTTAGTCTTTTGAAAAACGGCCTCTTCTATAGACTCCTAAGAAAGGAGAGGTTTATACATGACAATTTTCCAGGTGTCATTATTTTTTTCCCACCTTTATAATTCTTGTCCCATCTAAGTATCATCTAATCAAAAATAATATTATTTATTCTAAGCTGATCCACTTTTTCTTATTAAGTGATTAATTTAGAAAGTAAACATCATTTCTGTAAACTTACTGGGTAGATATAATTTTTTCTTTACTATGTTAAGATAAACAGAATGCAAAATGAAAGCATCAGTAGAAATGGCTCCTCATCTTACAGCATCTGGCGTACGAATGGTGGTATTTGTACTTGGTTTTGGAAATGCTGGCTGAAGACTGTCACCTGAACGAGCCCTCTATCAAACCTCGCCTAATTAAAGTTTCTAGCATGAAAAGGGGTCATCTGCTCGCTCACTGGCATTTACTGTTGACCTCTCCAATTATACACGCAGCTTTCACCTCGTGGCATTAAATCTGCAGCTTTGACCATGGTTAGGAGCTAAGGGCAAAGCAGGCTATGGGCAAAACTGCACAACCAAAAAATTATTTAACTTCAACATCACTCTATCTCTTCCTTTTCCATTTTTCTTACCTCGTCAAGAATTCTAGCTGCCCAGATGCTTCCTGTGTCTACCCCTTACTGAAAGCCCATTTACAGTTTGTCCTCTAGAAGCAGAAACCCTTCCTGGAAGAAAGCATTTTCTTCCATCTATATTCATGTCCTCTGTTCTGTCTCAAAACTTCAGAACACAGCTTTCCTGGGTAATGTTCTCTCAGATACATGGTTGGTAACTCTCTGATCTAATATACTGATTCTTGATGAGATTTCTAATTGATAATAATGCAGCCAAATTTCTTAGTCTGTGCTGTTGAGGGATTTGAATTTTAATGGGGGCAGTAGCCTTGAATCATTCTCTTTTATTCTAAAATGATGCGTGTCTGAGAGAGTTTAATCCTCTTCCTGGGTAGATTTTTCTTCAGCAGAGAACTTGACAACATCATCCTGCAGATCATACTGTATAGCCTAGAAATTCTAAATCTTTGGGAACTGAAGTCCCATTAATCTTTCTGTGAAAGAGTCTGGGATTGTCAAAGAAATAAACACGCAAAATTTTTCTTTAAATATTTTAAAGTATCTGTTAGTGTTCTCATTTTCAGTAAGTTTTACAAGTATAAAGTAGAAGCAGAGTAGCTGGCAGTAAATTATATTGCAACTTGCTCATCATTTTTATGAAAAGCTGGAGCCTGGCTGGTTTGTGTCAGTCGCAGTCTACGATGGAGATGCCCAGCCTATGGTAGGAGAGCCTGAGGCACTCACCTGGGCCCGTACTACTTGGCGTGAGCCGTACACACATTCCCCAACGCGAGCCAAGGCTGTGGCTGGACCAGCCCTTGTGATTCTTATTATGATTGCAAGACTCATGTCAGGAGCAACCATCAGGGAACTTTGACGGAGCAAGAGTTATGACTCTCTTTTATTGAAAAAATGTTTATTTTCTATTGGGGTATACTTGATTAACGATGTTGTGTTTGTTTCAGGTGTGCGGCAAAGTGATTCATTGAAACATATACACGTATCTATTTTTTTTCCCTTTTAGGTTACTCCAGAGTATGGAGAAGAGTTCCCTGTGCTGTACTGTAAGTCCTTGTTGGTTATTTGTTTTAAATATAGCAGTGTGTACTTGTCAGTCCCCAACTCCCAGTCTATGCCTAAGTCCTGGAGGGTACAGGACATGCCTGAGGGCCGCACAGCACCGTTGTAGGTTGGGGAAGGGGGAAGGAGGGAAGAGAGAGAGAGAGAGAACCTGGTGTTCCGCCTCTTTACTGGGGTCTAATGATGGAGTGCCTAGGATTTTGTGGGTTCACTATTAGTGAATTTAAAATGTAAGAGAGAGAATTGGGGCACAGGATGGGAAAAGCTGGTCACTCGAGTGGTAGTTATCTAGGTCACCCAGGCCTTTCTAGAAGGGGAACTTCGTGAGTGCGGGCAGCCTGGTTCCTTATCTGGACGTTTTGCTGGTAGCTGTGTCGTACAGTTGGCGGTGCGTTTATTTGAGATGGATTATCTTTGAAATGGATGCCTCGATAATCAAAAGCTTACTGCCAGGCACTTACACACCCCGGCCCCAGGCTATTTGTGCCTTGACCAATGGCCACCAGTGTATAGTTCAGAAGCACCAGTGGATGTGTGGAGGCAAACTTGCTGTGAAGCTAGTGAAGCTGAGTGAATATGCAGGGCTCCCTGTGTGCACGGCCCCTCGCCAGGCTCTGGAAGAGTCCAGCAAAGTATACACCATGTGTTGCCTGTGATGTGTTCCTGTAAAATTTGCAAAAATAAGACATTGTGACTTCAATCGTTTAGGACCACGGTCGCCCACCTCTGAATTGCTTTCCATCACATTTCTTCTCCTGTTAGTGACTTTGGCCATGATTGTGTATGGGATCTGCTAAAGGAGATGGAGTTGGGGGTACACTTATCTTCACTTGGGCGGGGGATACACTCAACATGTGGCTCAAAGTCACTTCCACGTATCTGTGCGATACAGGCCAGCCGTCCTGACTTAGGAATGCCTCCATGGTATTTCTCCTGCCAATTTCCCTGACATCTTGACACAGAGGTGCAGGGTCAGATTTATGTCAAAATATTAATTAAATATTATGAGGGTTTTTTTCTGCATTTTGTGATATTTGTGGCATTTGTTAGGTTTTTAATATTCTTAATCAGTTGCAGTTTCTTTTGTCCCTCCAAATAAGCATCCCCTATTAGACCAGTTTTTATTAGTAATTTTTTTAATCACTTAATGAGAAGCCCCAAATTGTACATGCTTCAAGCACTACAGTTCTACCTTTGGGTACCAGCTATAGGTCTTCTTCCAGTTGGGACTAGTGAGACCACTTCAGCAGACTCTGCCCATCATGGGATGTTTTGTCACTGTGTTTGGTTTCTGGAATATCAATGGCTCCATTATGATGTTACTAATTATTAGTAGAGATGTCCAGTATTATTCACAACTTTCACCACCACCTTCTTCAGCGAGAATGTGGCCCACAGAGATGGCTCTTTGTTTTCCATTTATTCCCCAAGAAGTTTTCATTTTGGTTTATTTCCTTCATCCTTAGGGCACGCCTCTTAAACTAGTCTCTTTGATATTCACTCTCTATCTTCCATGCCTTGGAACAATTTCCCAAAGATTTAATTAGCTCTCGCCTGGGTGAAGCAGCTCTTTGCTCTGGTGCCTCTGTTTGTAAACAGGAAAGTCTTTCATCTTTGGCTGCCTAGAGAATTTGCTACTCACAATCCACTTCCTATCCAGTTTATTACTTTTTGAGTTCAGAAGTATCCATACCTATATGTTTGCTCGTAGCTACCTTACCTCAGGGACTCAAAGACTCAGTGACATATATGGCATCTTCCAGTTCAATACTGGATTCGTTGTTGGGAAAAATACCCAAAAGACTCCACATTTCATCTCCAGCTTTCATTACTTCGTGGATTTTGTAGCTAAACTATCTTTAAAAGAACCATTTCTAGATGGTTCAAGTGCCTTGTTAAGGGTACGTTTTACCAATTACTAATCAATGATCTTTTGCATTGCCAAAGTGCTGTACTATTATTTTTTATAAATAGTGAGCGCTTTATTTCGTTACATTGATTCACTTCTCTTTCTTCTTATCTCTTAAAATGTTTCCATCTTGCTTACCCATTCCAGCAGTTATAAACAATTGCTAGAGAGGATACAATCCAAAAATCTTTTATATTTGCCTCTGAAATAAATCTCAATAGATCCATATTTAATGAAAACGGATTGTTTAGTCTAACTTGCTTAACCTGAAGTTTCTTTTAGTTTTAAGATTTATTGTTGGTGATTTTAAAATACATGTTTCTATTTTCTTGCTTTATCATGTTTACATGATCTAATTAAATCTTAGTGTTTGAAGATTTCATTGCGCCTAAGGTCATTATTCTGATCCCGATCAATTCCAACTTGTACAACATTTACAGAGATTGTAAATGTCAACAGGACAGGGTCCAGAGTTGATTGACTCCAGAATTGAGTTGGAAAGTCAAAAAAAAAAAAAAAAAAAGGATAAAAAGAAATCATATTCCTTATCTCAGTTTTTTCTAGTAAACTGAATAGATTTAAGAACACAAGAACTATGAATTATTAAAAGTGTGCATCCCAGTTAGGACTTTTTTTCTATGTACTCATTTTCAATATGCCATATTTGCTTTCTAAATTACTTGGAGGCTAGTATTGATTTGGAATTGGCTTCTGTTTGAACACACAGGTGGTGAGAGGAAAAGGTAACAGAAAATATTCTGCTTGGTCTTTAATAGCCTGGCTCTGATACCTGAGATCTTAGCTGTTAAGCTGTTCTACCTTCACCAAAGTCATGAAATAATGAAAATAGCACTGTACATTTAGGTGGTATTTTAGGTTTATATTAAGCACATTTGCATCCAGTGTTTGATTTATTTTTTACCATGGCCCTATGGAAGAAGGAGAGCAGATATAATAACTTCTTTCCATAGAAGATAAAGTGGATGCCTTGGGAAGTTGATTGCTACATGGGAATAATGATTATTTCCAAAGGTAAATGCCTTTATTGTTTAAATGTGATACATTGTACAGAATTCAAGATAATGAAAATGTACATGATGGAAAGTAAATCTCTGTTCCCTGAACTTCACAGATCCAATTTATTTTCCCCAGAGACAGCAGTTGCTGCTGGGTCTTGTGTAGCCTTCCAGAGCTGTGGAGGATGCCTTCCAGCCTGCCTTTACCCGAGGTTGGAAAGCTACCGCCCCTAGGCCTGGCCTGCTGCCTATTTTTGTAATAAAGTGTCACTGGAACACAACCATTCCCATCCACGTATGCACTGTCTACGATGCTCTTGTGCCACAGCAGAGCTGAGTAGTTACAACAGAAACCATCTGTCCCACAAAGCCCCAAATATTTATCTATCGCTTTACAAAAAAAAGCTTGCCGATTTCAACTTTCAAGTAGTAAGTGTAAGATAGGGAGTTTCAACCCCCACGCCTCTCTTACTCCAAGGCCTGCCTCCTGGTAGTGGGTAATTTGTATACTATTTGTTGAACGTTGACTGAATCAGAGAATAATGCTCATTTTGATGTACGTACCCCTGTCCATGTAGAGGTGAATGTGTCTTGTAAGCAGGTTATTGACCTGTTTTGCTAAGAAGGTGCCTGGGTCTCGAGCGCTGTGGCTTTTTAACATGCTGGGTCAGTTGATTTTGACCGTGTCGGTATTCATCTCTAGCTTACTGTTCTCACGGTGTTGGTCATTATCCTCTGGAGAAACCCTCAGAAGGTCTGAAGCGTGTCTACACATACTTTTGCCCCCCAGGAGGGAATAATGATGTGACTATGGATCTGATTACGATAATTACATGCTCTTTTAAAACTTCTCAGATGCTCCAAATCTTAAATTAGATGGTAAAGTGAAAAGTACGCATTGCTAAAATTACCTTTGAAAATCCATTAGATTTCCCATAGAGGATAGTGTCCAGGCATATCATTTCTCAGTAAGTCCAACATGGTAAGTTCTTCCTTCAGTGCTGTTTTGTTGGTTCAGGAATAGATGAAGATGTTGATTGGTGTTTAGGAGAAGTGTTGTGTGCAAATACTCAACCTTCTTCACTAGAATCATTGTTAAGGTAGAAGATGCTCACATTCTTAGAAGTCATTGAAAGCTAAGACGAAGGAACAAGCATCTTCATTTCTTCAATCCTATGACCATTTCAGCACATGATTTACTGAGTGGGAAGAGGGAGAATGATTGCCGACTCTAACTAAAATTTTTTTCTCTTTTACTTTTTCATGCTTTTAATTCTTCATTTTGTCCAAGTAAACTGTGTGTATGATTCAACTTTACCAACAACTTCCTTTTATAATTTTTCATATTTGAAAAACTTGGCATTATACCGTTTTGCAACCAATAAATGCTAAAAGTTCACCTGCTAATATTTAGGACTTCAAAGAAGGGAGGGTTCCCCATGCTGAATGCTGCTTGCCATGGACTGTTTCAAATGGCCTTTTTTTTTTTTTAGTGGAAATTCTGCTCATTTCCTAGCTTGCTCAAACCAGACAGAGACCCCTTTCAGGCATAAATAAAACACAAGACATCAAAGTTCCTGAAACCTCTTCTTAGAGTCTAGGGAATACAGACTTCAAATAGTATACAAATGGAATTATTTTTGAGGTCATTCTGTTACTCTTAATAACATTACCTGGTATTTCAAAGTCAGGAAAACCAAGCATTAGTTAAGGCACAGTGTAATATCATTCTAATGAAATTACTGATTAAACTACTTCACAATAAGGAATGCCTGCAATAGTCTGGTGTAGGTGAATGATTACAATATTTTCTCCAGTGCTCATGACTGAGGGCTAGGTTAAACTAACCTCTCTTGTCCGCTAGTCCATGTGAATAATAGGCTGTATTTCATCATAATGAAAAGGAGTTAACATACAAGAACATTTGGAAGAGTTTCAAAAGTCCCTTCGGCACATCTTTACTAATCGATATGAGCAGAGTTGGAGGAAATCTCTTTGCTTTGCTAAAATAAGAATTTGTTTACAAAATACTTGAGATATCAGTGATGAATAGTAAATTCAAATTATTGTGAAATACGGTGCCACCACGTTTTCTTAGGAACATGACTAGAACGTACCATTCTAACTGGCATGGCATTAATTCTAAAACTTTTAAAGCTGTCAAAAATTCTTTTCCTTACTTTATTATAATGCTTTCCGTATGATCCATATTATCAAAGAAAAGAAAAGAAACATAACTGGCTGTGTTATTTTCATTCTGTGTTGAGTTTTCAGTTAGTGTTTAAAAAATAAAAACAAACCCTGCAGTGCCTACAGGCAGAAAGCTTTTGGTGCAAGCTACTTAGGTTTTGTTCAAGAGAAGCAGAATTCATATCCAATGAGAAAAAAATATATCTTTCTTTATGAGAAAGACCCTATTCAATCATACATGCTCCTCCTACTATGCGTGCCTACTAAATCATCAAGTTTCAGGTAACCCGGTTTCAGCTGTGAATCATTGGAAGCTTGTAAAATAAATTTCCTAGGTCAACCTCAAGAAATTCAGACTCAGAGTCACAAGATTGAGAATGTTATGATAATGTCTGCCACCACAGTTCTATCAGGAATATATTTTTATGTAAATGGTGGCTGTGATGGACACAGCTGAAAAAAGATCTCAATAAGTACAGTTTGCCAGCTATTAAGATCCATAGGAAAATGTCTGGACTAGCTCTCGGGACAGTTGGGTGCTTGTTTTTGCTGGGAATGTAGCAGACACAGTGCTCATCATATAGTCCCCTGTCTCCTTATATTTCCCAGTCTTCCTTGTAATAAGGTTGTGGTCACATGACTAGTTCTGGCCAATGGACTGTGGTCAGAAGACACATGTGTCAATTAGGGGCCAAGACAGTTAAGAGGACATGCCTCCTGTTTCTTGCTCTTCTTGCCTGTCTCTGCAGCCTTAGAAGCCACAGACAGCATAGCTATAAGATGGAAGAAGGCCACCCAACCCTCATTAGGCTTTATGTCAGAGACAAAGGGATCTAGAAGCCACTATGGTTCTGTAAGTTTGCCTGATGTGGTAGCTAATGTTACTTATCCACTGGAACAGAGAACATAAATCATGGATTCTATTTTTATTCAGTTTTTATATGAAGATAAACTACTTGTTTATTTCAAAAAAAAATAAATAAAATCATTTCAGTAAAAATATTTGGTAAAACTTCATGCTAGTAAATCACTAGCCCCAAAACTTTGGAACAAGTTAAACTGTCACAGGTAAAGGAATATATCTGCTCAAATGTGATCTCACAAAGAATTTAATACTGCATTTTCACCATTTTGTTGTTCACTCTGGATTTCTCCAGTTACAATTTAAGGCCTTCATAATTTATCCTGTTTTTGCTAAAAGGTGGGAAAATCCATTCACTCACCTCAACATAAAAAAAGCTTTAGATGCTTGAAATAAATACTTTGAATTCAATAAAAATTTAGCACCACTTTTATTTCTATCAAAATAATTATATGGGGATATTATGTTTCTCAAACCTCTCACAGTTTGCTGTCCTCACTGCTAGAGCTCAGATTTAAGCACACAATTTATTGGTGATGGATTCTATCAGAACCTATGGTTTTGATGTTTAAGGTATATCTTCAAATCATAATTAAGCCTGCTCTAAATTAATGGTTTATTTTCAGCCTGTAGCCCTGGAACATTTGGATCTGTTTCAGAACCATAATCTTATCTGAATTTATATTTTCCATTTACTTTTTCAAACCTTAATTTGAAAGCAGTCTATAGAGCAGGAAAATGGGTGAGAATCTGATTTGGTTTAACAGTATTTACTTACTGGTTTATGTGTGTGTGTATATATATATATATATATATATATATATACACATACTGTTTTATATACATATTCTATATATGTATATATACTATTTTATATAATATACACACTGTTACACATACCTCAGAGGTATGAAAATAGACTCAGTTTGCAACATGAAACAAATGATTCAGCTTTTTATTTTTCTGTTTCAACAGAGATTGTTGTAAGATTAAATTTATGCAAGCTGTGAGAGAGGTAGGGGTACAGGGAAAAAAATCATTAAAGACTGAGATTATCTCCTCTAAGAACTTGCAATAACTAGCAAAGAGATGTCTATACATGGAAAATGTTACATTACAAATCAGCATGTGCTTGAGCTAAAACTGTGAAGGAGTCATTAAATGCCTTTGAAAGTTTCAGTTGTGGAGTCAGACTTAAGCTTGAATTCTGATTTTAACACCTAGCAAAACAGGGATATTGGTATATTTATTTCAAAGAGTGAGTTAATGAGCTTAGCCACTGGCCTGCAGCAATTACCCAATGAAAGCCAATAAAGGCACTAATAATAGCTGTATTAACATTACAGGACAAAGATGGGTACATGAGTCCAGATAATTCATTAGTTCTATTATTCTACCAATATGTATGGAACATTTGCTACATTGAAGACTTGTGCTGGTCTCCTGGGGCAAAGCACAGTTGTATCAGCATGGCAGGGATGGCTACTTATCCACTTAAAAATTCGTGCTCCCTCTTCCGCTATGTAAAGTTTTTGCTAGGCTGCCGTATAGCCTGGAACTGCACGTCCTCTCCTCCTTTTCACCTCTGTGTGTCCATGTGACTAGTCTTTGCCAATGGAAAATAAGAGGGAGAGTATGACTTCTGGTCCTTTAAAGAAGCAAGTATGTTTTCTTCTTTGTTTATTTCCTGTACAATGGCTGGTGCGGAGGACTCCGAGGCCCTGAAAGGGTGGAACCACAACACGGACGAAGCTTGGGTCCTTGAAGACTGACAAGGACAAAACCTTCCCACATGGGACTATTAAATAAACAATAAATCAACGTTAGCTGTTTTAAGCCATTGACATTTGGGGATTAATTTCTTATAGTAGATAGTACTAATCCTAACTAATATAATAAGGTAGGACTTGGCTCTAAGTGACTTAGGGTCTAAAAGAAAATACCTGTTGCGGCAGGTTGCCTTATTCTTGTGAGCTGGTGGGTGGGTCTGAGCCGGTCAAGCCCTTTGGAAATTCAAGATTTCATGGTCATAACAGGACAGCTCTTACTTCCTTTTCCCCGTGTCTTGCCTTTATTTCCCCCTTGATTAGAGAGATATGAGATGAGATGAAGGTATGGATTCTTGTGTTTGACTTGTGTTTCTTTTCCTACTCTTCACCCTTCCACTGGTGAAACTCAAGGCCAATTTGAGAATAGTTTGAATACTGTTTACCACTCTTGCTGTTTCCGGTCACTCTGCCGTACGATTTTGCTGTACACTGAAACTGGTTCTAGGTTTAAATACAAATTTAATTAAAGAATAAAGTATAACCAGGGAGTCAAGATTTCTGTAGACTATAAATATAAAATGACATCAAATGAACTTTTTATGATTGACTTAGAATGACTCAAGCTCTTATCTTAAAATGGCCCTTGCAAAATATGTCTTATGTTTTGGTTTTAACTGATCCAAAAAAATCCTTTGAGACTGTAAAGGCCATTTCCAGAAAATGGCTGGCATGTCCCTCCAGTCAGCTGTAAGTGCTTTGTGTTGTTACAAACTCTCCTTACAGTGACTTGGCAAAATGTATCCTATAATTTGCTTCTGTGACTTTTTACATGACTTTTATTAACAGTCAGGTGGCATACAAAAATAAACATTGATTTCTCATGTGTCAGAGCTGATCTTGGCTTGGTTCACTAAGACGTGTGGGAGTTAGCAGGAGGTCAGCTGCTCCAGACGGGGCTTGGATGGGGCACTCATCTCTGCTCCACATCTCCCATCCTTCCCTTGGGGGTAGTGGGCCAGCCCAGGCACATCCTTCTCTTGGCCATGATAGGAGCACAAGAACACAAGCCCAATCTCACAGATAATTTTCAGGCTTCTGCTTACATCACGACATCATGACAAACTGTTCATCAAAGCAAGCCATATGATCAAATCCAGATTCAAGGGGCTGAACAATGTACTCCTCGTCTTGTTGGGAAGACCTGCACAGTTACATGGTGGAGGCATGTCCTTGCAAAATGAATTGTTGGTGTCATTAAGGCAGTTTACCATAATCATCCTATATTCCCATCGGAAGACAGTAACTTTCCAATTCACGCTCCCTTCTTAAACACAGGCATTTCCATTTGAAGCTAAGACTTATTTTTATTAATTCATTCAGGAAAAAACCTATGTCCTTAACAAGAACAAATTACCTAGGAGGCAGCACAGCAATATTTTTAAAGGAATTTTGAGTATTAAAATTTCAGCCAATAGCAAAATTTATCTTTCAAAGAACATATGTAAATATGTGTTCACAAATTTATTCATTCATTCAACAAATATTTGTGGCACTGATAATTTACAGAAAGCCTAAGTGCTTCAAGGAGCAAAATACTAATAAGATTATGTCTCTGCCTTTTACAATGAGTCACGGTTGGAAAAATGACCCTTCCCTGGACCCATCAAAATATCTCAGTACAGAAGTCCAATTAGGCAGTTGACGTTTTATATTTGTTTTGTACTGTCTAGTAAGGTTCTCATCACAACTTCCACTAAAACAGGTGCATATTATTACTTACATTACTTAGCGTTAAAATACGTTTGCTAACAATCAGTGATATTGGATAAATAAGATTGCCCCCAGGGCTCTGTTAAAATGGAAAAAGAGAATAAAATAGAAAAGTTGAGCAGCGCTATATTTGCATGATGTGTTGAAATGAGTCCTGCGTGTGTAGAAAACAGTAACATAGCAGTCCTGAGACCACTCTCCATCAAAAGGGCTGCTTGTAATGTTAACCCTTGGCTGGCATCTGGGAAACCAGGATTTTGAAAGGGTTCCCACCATGCCTAGAGATAACAATGTCTCACTCTGTCTAAACTGTTTATGCAAACAATATAGTTTATGCAAACAATATAATTTATGCTGAACATCTACTTTCCTTCAAGGAGTCTGGAATTTTGGTGTGTGGTAGGCAGTGGGTGTGTATGTGACAAACCCTTAGTAAAACTCTAGGCTGTGAGTCTGATGAGCTTCCTTGGGAGACAACATTTCACATATGCTGTCCTAACTGCTGCGGAATTAAGCAGGTTTGCGTGACTCCATTTGGAGAGGGCTCTTGGAAGCTTCTGCCCATTTCCCTAAGTACCTCACCCCATGAGTGGCTGTGCTCTGAATCCTTTTGCTGTAATAAGTCATAGCTGTGAGTACGATTGTTTGCTGAGCCCTGGGAGTTCTCCTGGAAAATCATCCAACCTCTTTGGGGTCTTGGGGTCCCTTGATCAAAGTACAGTCTTTTGTTTCTTTGTTCCTAGATCTCAGAGGTGACCTTGTATGGCAAACTCACTCATCCTTTCCATGGAAATTTACTGAGCACTTACTATGCGATAGGTACTGTGCCAAATAGAATCTGGGATTAAATTTGTGAATAAGACCTACATGGCACCTGCTCTCGTGGAGCTTGCATTCAACAGGGATTGAAATGATAGACAAAGACAAAATTATTTTCAGCATGTCCTTTCTTTTTTATGTTTTCTAAAATGGAAAACATGCCAACTAATTGTAAAATAGTAAATAAAGGACCCAACCCTTTAACAGAACACACTTCAATAAAATATAGTGCTTGGCTTTTCTGTTTTCCTTGGAAAAAAATTGATTATGTTGTTAAGAGTAGCGTATGATTTTAAAACTCAATAAAGATGTAAAGGCAATTGTTAGATAAGCACTTTCCAGTTATGTAGGATGATGCTAAAATGGTTACTGTATATTTTCTTAACAAAGTTTACCAAAGTACTTCAAGGACTTCACTTGCAAGAGAAAATAACAGATGTCATACATGTATTATAACTGGAAACTCTATTGCTATGAATTCTGACAGCAAGTTCAAATAATGAATTTGTAGGTGGAAACAAAACATAATGGGTATTGTAAATGATTTTTTAAAACAACTTCAACATCCTTGAAATAATTAGGTCAGACGTAATATTTGAAATGTAAGAGTGGGTTTCAAAAAGAATCAGATGATGAAGTGAAAATGGTAGCATTATTACCCCTTTGAAAATTGAAAAAAAAATTGCAATGACATATTGGAAATTTAAATTGCTTGCCTACTTCTGCAGCTTTATGCACAGTTTTTCTTGGTGCAAATCAGCCTCCAGTTTTTATTTTAAGATGTGCTTAGAACATATGAACCAGATTAAGCTAGCTTCCATCTGCACGAAAGTGGGAAGGTTTCACTGCCTTGTGTATCGACCAGCAAATATTTTCTCTTCTTGTATCAACCTCTGCTGGGAGATTGAAAAAAGTAGATGGAATAGAAAGAAGTACCATCATGATCTAATTTCTTTCAATTACCTTGGGTCTTACTGGAGAATATGTCATATTTTATGGACACCCATTTATCTCCTGTGCTTTGCTGCTTTTGTAATCTCATCATTAACCATATATGAGAGGAGTAGTTCTTCAGATTTAGGTGTAACCGTGATTCGTTCATGGCTGCAAGCACATGCCAGGTGGATTGGCTTTTGTTATGAATCATCTGTGCACATAATTTAATATATGCTTGGACCATAAGTCTGGCTTTGATTTTTACACATTTGGCAGGTTGAGTCAATCTTGTGAGAATGTAAGTAAAATGCAGTATGCCCTCAACATTATCTCCCTAAGCACTGGTTTTTCAGGCATGTAATCAATTGAGGTCATGGCTGTTGTGAATTCACAATCATTTAAAATTATAGTTTAACCTGTGTTGGTTGCCCAAAATCTTGAACAGAACTGTTGAGAGAGTTTGAAAAAAATAACACAAAACAAAACAAAAAACACTGAACTAAGAAGCAATGAAAACATTACACTTAGTGATAAGAGAAATGCTTTTGTCAACAGAAAGATCTGGGTTGAAATTTCTGGACTCTTTGTATTGTATGTACTTGGGTTGTTTCATCAGCCTTCAAGAACTTATTTCTTTATTTGTAAAATGAAGTTAAAAACAGGATCTGCCTTCTGAAATTGTTTTGAATATTAAATGGCATAATGCTTGAAATGTGATTATCTCAGGGCCTCAATAAATATTTCCTATGACATATAATGTAAATTTTTGGTAGTTTAACATACATAAAAAAATGCATAAAAACCTAACTGTATATCTCAATAAATTTTCAAAAAGGGAACACATCAGTCTCCATAGCCCTAAGATCAAGAAATGGGATATTATTACATGTTCCTTGCAGAAACTACTTTTCACCATTACCCAGGAGTTACTGTTAACCTAACTTTTTTCATCATAGATGACTTTTGCTTAGTTTTAAACTTCACCTATTGATTCTTTCAGATTTTCTCCAGGTGCTGTCATGTTGTCTGTGAATAAAGATGTATTTTTCTTGGCTAACTTTTCTGCTCCCCTCCCTCATTGCATTGGATAGGAGTTCCAACACAGTGTGCACCAGAAATGGTTATAACAGTCATCTTTCTCTTATTCTCGGTCTCAAGCAGAAAGCATTTAGTAATTCATCACTGTATATAATTTCTGCTGCATTTAAAAAATGATCTTATCATATTCAGAAAATTCTTGTCTATCCCGCTTTGGCTAACAGTATTTGTATTTTTATTTTGTTTTTAGTAAAGAGTGTGGAATTTTATCACAAACTTTATTTGCACTCATAGGATTTGCCTCTCTTTTTGTGGTTAATGTGTTAAATTACATTTTTCCCCAAATGTTAACCAACTTTGCATTCACAGAATAAACCTCACTTAATTGTGGTGTATTATCCTTTCTGTATATAAGTGAGTTTGATATGATATTTTATGAGGATTTTACATCTGTTTGATGAAAAAGATTTGCCCATAATTTTTCTTTCTTGTAGTGCCCTTATCAGGTTGTGTATCAAAGACATGCTGGTCTCATTAAACAAGGGAGAAGCAAGCCCCCCTTCTTTTTTAAATCCACATTTTCTTCCTTAAATGTTTGGAAATGCTCACTGCTGGAATCATCTGCACTTAGGATTTCTCGTGTTGGGTTTCATAATCAGTAGTTTTCAAGAAATATGAACTTTTCACTAAATTGCCAAATTTATCCTTTGTTCTTTATTATTTCCTTCCTTTACTTTCTTAGGATTAACTTGCACTAGAATTTTCTAGTTTCTTTAGAAGGATACTTAGTTTATTCTCAATCTTTCTTATTTTCTGATCTATGCGTTTTTTTAGACGTGCCTCTAAGTACTGTGTCAGATGTGTATCTCCGAAGATTTAATATATTACGCCTTCATTACCATTTAGTTCCAAAGGGTTATTGATTTTCTTTGTGATTTATTTCTTGACCTACATTTTATTTTTAAATGTATGGCTTAATTTCTAAGAATCTGGGGGATATTCTAGTTATTTTTTTATTGGACTAATTAGTTAATTAATTGTCGTATGTTCCCAAAACATGATTTGAATGAATTAAATTCTGTGCAGTTTGTTGAGGTTTATTTGATGACTTGTCACATGCTTTGTTTTGACAAATGTTCTCTGTGGACTCAAAGAGTGTCTATTCTTTTATTGTTGGGCAGAGTTTTCCGTAAATGTCAAATTAGGTTAAGACTGTTGTTCAGATCATCTCCGTTACTGATTCTAGTGGTTTTGGGTGGGCGCTCTGGTATCCTGACAATGATTCCATCCTACTTTTGAGTGGATGTCACTAATCTGTAGTTTATCTTAATTCTGCTACTTAATATTCATGAAAAATAAGTCTTAATTCTCACAAAAATCGTCTTCCTATGCAAATTGATGCTTGAATATTGAATCTTAATATCAATGAATGTGATTTAGAATTCACATTCAGAGCGTTGCTCTACTTAGTTGAAAAGCCACCTGAATCCTTATTTTTTATTGACTCATTAATTTTTCTAGAAGACATTGTTGTCATAAGTTGTAACATTTTCTCCTTGGATGCTTAAAGGTTGTTGAGAATAAAATGCTAAATCTTATTTTATAGTTCAGTGAGTCAGTGGGTAATACTAATGATGCCTAATTGTCCTAAAGTTGGCGAAGTTAAGCAGACCAGCTTATGCCATAACAATTAGGGCTTCATTAACTCTAGGTGATTTGGTAGCTAGCTTTCTCAGGTGGAACCCTAAGAGGACTTTGAAATAGTACATGAGTGAACCGTCAGCCTAGGATTTCTAATTGGTAATGATTTTTCATATAAATAAGCTAAATATTTGAGGCCAAAATATTGAAACATTTGTTGTCAATCAACAGGTTAAGTTGTATCTAATATGCTAATGCTCTAAGCATGGGGCTATGGTTCAACTTTAAACAAGTGGTGGGATTCTGAGGGTACCATTTACGGATGAGCTGGTAGGACAAGTTTTCAGTTTCAGACCCTTAGTTGTCATCCAAGAAATTGCTTTGTTGGTAAATTTGGTCCGAACTATCATATCTGTGAGCAAATATATGGGACTAATACAATTGCCTTAGTGCTGGGAATTATTTTGTAACTTTTTACCGCATGTACGTGGTACAATCGTAGTTTGGGAGTTTAAAATTTGTTATTATGTACTCTAAAACTACCCATTCACTGAAGGAATATAAGCCATGCTGAAATGTTCTAATATTTATTTGCCAATCTTTCTTTTTTGTAATTGCCTTGTCTTTGAAAGTCAAGAGCTAGAATGAATGACATGTGTTTTTATTAGAACATTCTAAACAATTCCTGATACATATTGACCGTACCCAAAGCCAGTGGTCTAACAATTTTCAAAAAGTAAATGATTCCTATTTTTCCCTAATCCCAAAAGCAGACATGTTTCGTTGTTCACAAAATGTTAAAAATTTTTCGCTTTCAATTTTAACTTGTCTTCTAAGAGCTGAAAGTGAAGCTGCTTAAGAACAGTTGGCTGAATCACTGATTGAATCACTGTGCTGTACACCTGAAACTAACACAACATTGTAAATCAACTATCCTTCAATTACAGAAAAAAAGAAAAGGGAAAAAGAACAGTTGGCTGTGGAGTACTGCCGTTCTCACGAGGCAGTGTGGGAAATGAGCGTCGTATACATCTTCTAGGAATTGCTTTTAACATTTGAAAACTTTGTGTTCAGACTGGCAGAATTGATGTTGATTATGAAGAGGATTTGGAGTACTGGAGAAGTAATATTTTGAGGGTATTCATTTCCTTCCTGAATTTGGTGATTGAACATCCGTTGTTTTACTTTCTGTCCCATCCTAACTGTGAAAAAACAGTTTGCATCCATTTTCTCCCAAAGCAAGGTTTGCTTTAATATTCAGAGATAAACTGCGTGATTTCCATCGAAGAAAAGAAGCTTAACGTTCAGAGGCGCCAGAACACAGTGGTTGTATTCCTGATCTTTAAAGAATGATTTTGAATGCACATCATAGAATTGGCCACACTCTGCATTCTTCGTTCCTTTCCTCTGCAGATGCTGTGATATTTCGCTGTGCATATTAGAAAAAGTAAATTAAGTAGAATGCTCGTTAGAGTTCCTTATAATATGGCTAAAGCTTGAGTTTTAAGCATTAACTGCTGTGCTTTTTCTCTCAACTAAGGTAAAACACATAAAGCAAAAACAGGAAAATCTTATAAAATTCAATATGGGTTAGTTTAGTTTAGTTTCAAAATAACTTGTATGTTAGCTCACAATTCCAAGGCTAGACATCATAATTGGTGAGTGGATTCTTACCTAAGATTTCATCCTGTCCCTGTATACTCAAGGGTTATTGGAGAAACTTATTTGTTTTAGATTGAAATCCCTGCTCTACTATTGTTAGATTTGCGTAAGTTAGTTTTAACTATATAATCTCTATGGCTTTTGGATTCTTTTTTTTTTTTTTTTTTTGCGGTACGTGGGCCTCTCACTGTTGTGGCCTCTCCCATTGCGGAGCACAGGTTCCGGGCGCACAGGCTCAGCGGCCATGGCTCACGGGCCCAGCCGCTCCGCGGCATGTGGGATCTTCCCGGACCGGGGCACGAACCCGTGTCCCCTGCATCGGCAGGCGGACTCCCAACCACTGCGCCACCAGGGAAGCCCTGGATTCTTTAATGTGAAAAATGCATAAGGATGGATGCCATGATAATAAGCTTAAATTGATATTTTTTTCATTACAATCTTTTTAAAGATTCTAGGTAATAAATTACTATATTATTACTATAACATTTGGATTGTTTCCCTAGATAAGTAAAATAAATATTATATATTTACATTTAAAAATTATTTTAAATATATTTTTAAATAATTATACAATGAAAAGTAATATCCTTGCAGTACCTTGTTAACAACTGTGGTAAAATATAAGTAACATAAACATTACCATTTTAAATACTTTAAGTGTATGACTTACTGGCTTTAAGTATATTCACCATGTTGTACAATCATCACTACTATTCATTTTCAGAGCTTTTCATCATACCACACAGAAACTTTATTTTTTAAACAACAATTTCCCCATTGTCTCTCTCCCCTCGGCCCTATTCCCCTTTCTGTCTCTGTTAATTTACCTATTCAAGATACCTCATATAATTGGAATCATACAGTATTTGTCCTTTTCTGACTTATTTCATGTAGCGTATGTTCAAGGTTGATCCACGTTTTAATACATGTAAGAATGTCTTTCCTATTTAAAGCTGAATAATATTTCATTGTAATGATATATTGCATTTTGTTTATCTACTCATCTGTTGATAGACATTCGGGTTACTTCCATCTTTTGGCTATGAACAATACTGCAATGGCCATTGGTATACAAGCATCTCGCTGAATCCTTGCTTTCAGGTTTTTTTGGGTGTATACATAGAAGTAGAATTGCTGGACCGTATGATAATTCTGTTTGATTGTTCGAAGAACTGCCAAACTGTTTTCCATAGTGGCTGCACCATTTTATATTCCCACCAGCAACTTACAAGGATTACAGTTTTTCCACATCCTCACAACATTTGTTATTTTCTGGCCTTTTTTGGTACTAGCTATCCTAATTGATGTGAAGTGGTATATCTTTGTAGCCTTGATTTGCACGTCTTTAATGACTAGCAACGTTAAGCATCGTTTCATGTGCTTGTTTGTCATTGTGTGTCTTGTTTGGATAAATGTCTGTTCAAGTCCTTTGCTCATTTTTTAATTAGGTTGGTTTATTTTGTTATGGATGAGTTGTAGGAATTCTTTATATATTCTGGATATTAATGTCTTATCAGGTATATTGTTTGCAAATATTTCTCCCATTTGGTAGATGGGTTGCCTTTCATTCTCTTGATAGTTTTTTTTTTTTTTAATGCACGAAAGTTTTTAAAATTTTGATGAAATCCAGTTTATCAGTTTTTCTGTTGTTCCCCTGTGTATCTAGTGTTATATTAAAGCAATTATTGCCCAGTTCAATCTTATGAAGATTTTCCCTATGTGTTCTGCTACAGGTTCTTTAGTTTGAGCACTTAGGTTGAAGTCTTGATCCATTTTGAATTAATTTTTGTACATGGTGTTAGGTAAGGGTCTGACTACTTTTTCTTTCTTTCTGTTTTTTTTTTTTTTTGCATGTGGATATCCAGTTTTTCCAGAACTATTAAAAGAGTACACTTTCCCACTTATGGTTCTTGACACTGTTTTTGTACATCAATTGACAATATATGTGAATGTTTATTTCTGGGATCTTTTCTATTCCCTTGGTCTTTGTGTCTGTCCTTATGCCAGAACCACACTCTTTTGATTCCTGTCACTTTGTGGTAAGTTTTGAAATTAGGAATCGTGAATCCTCTAACTTTGTTATTCCTTTTCACAATTGTTTGGCTATTTGGAGTCCCTTGAGATTCCATATGAATTTTCAGGTGTTTTTCTGTTTTTGCAAAAAACATCACTGGAATTTTGATAGAGATTGCGTTGAGTCTATACATTGTTTTTGGTTGTATTTCCATCTTAGCAATATTAAGTCTTCCAATCCATTAATACTAGATGTCTTTGCATGTATTTAGATCTTTAATTTCTTTCAGCAGTGCTTTGTCGTTTTCACTGTACAAATCTTTTGCCTCTGTAGTTAAATTTGTTCCTAATTATTTTCTTCTTTTGATGCTACTGTAAATGGAATTTTCTTGGTTTCCTTTTTGCATTGGTTATTGTTAATGCATAAAAATGCAACTGATTTTTGTGTGTTCAGTTTTTATCTTGCTACTTTGCTGAATTTGTCTGTGAGCTCTAACAATCTGTGCCTGTGCGTAAGTGCCCAGACATGTGTAAACTTTAAGCCTTCTGCATACAAGATAATGTCATCTGTGAACAGAGAAAATTTTGCTTTTGGCTTTTAATTACTTTCTCTTGCCTAAATGCTCTAAAACTTCCAGTATTATGTTGATAGAAGTGGTGAAAGTGAGTATCCTTGGCTTGTTCCTAATCTTAAGGGAAAAGTTTTTCGTGTTTAACCATTCAGTGCAATGTTGGCTGTAGGTTTTCTCACATATGCAGTATGTTTTTAAGATCTCATATTCCATAATGAATTTATAAAACTTAAATAACTTATACAGTTCATTAACAAAATGAATCTGGGAATGTAGGTCCCCAAACATTATTTTTGGAATGGCTTTATATTCATAACAGAAAACCCAAGTAAGAATGGCTTAAAGAAGATTTGGGTTTATTTTTCTCTCATGGCACAAGTCCAGTGGCTGAAGTCTCGTAAAGTGGTTTCACAAAACCTTTAGGAGACAAGGCTCCTGATTCTTGCTTCTCTGTATCTTTAAGATAGGATTGTAATTATGGAACGTAGGTAGCAAGACTGTTTGGGCCAAGGGGTTAAGGCTCTTTCATAATAAATTCTTTCTTTTTTTAACAAAGAGCTTTGTTGGAAACTCCCTCCAATTACTTCTGTTTACATCTCATAGGCTGGAATCTATTGGCAGAGACACCTATATGGGCAGTGAATGTAAGATAGTGCAGTTTTTAAGGTGGATAGTTGCTCAAATCAAGGAAGAAGGATAAAATGGTTAGTGTGAAGATAACAGTATGTTCTATTAAACATCATTTTGGTTCATCATAAAAAAATAAGGGAAGAAATATTAGTAGCTTAAATTCATGTGTGCATATGACTGATATACAATAAATATTTGTGCAAAAAATGAATAACTGCATTTATCTGTATGAAATTCTTGAAGTGAAAATACCAGAAACTTACTTTCAGACATATGTTCCGTTTTGCTTTGAGAGTGATGGTAACAATAACAGAATTCTTATATTCTTTACATTATTCAAACGTAAATGTTGCATTTGTCTGATTTGAGTGGAAAAATTTAATAAAACGCCCAGCTATGATCCCATTATTATTTCATTCAACATTAAACAAGTATACTTAATAGTAAAAGATAAATTGGGGGAGGTATATTTAAGAATACACAAATATACAAATATTCATTGAAGGTGTATGTAGCTTAGAGTTCTTTGATTTACATCATCTATCGACAACTTACCCCAATTTCTCATTTCTCCTACAATTTCATTAATGTACTCTAACCAAGAAGATTCTTGGAAGGCAGTGTTTTCCAAGAGCCAATCATTTTTCACTTCAAAAATTAAAACGTTCTTTATTTACTCTTGCTTTCTACATGCATTGATTAAGGAATGCAAATTACACAATTAGATGCATTTTGTTGCTCAAATGAAAACTCTCTATGCCAAAATCTCAGCTCCAGAGTGCCAGTTGGTGAAACCCAACCTCAGACCCTGCACTGCATACTGATTTGTGTTTTTGCATAAATCTTTCCTACTGGAAGGCTTAAAGTATCACTCTTCATTGTAAGTATTGCTTTCTTAGAATGGTTTTGATTTCTAACTAAGAGCGGTGAGTGATGGATTGAGATTAGATAGACAGTTTCAGTGAGTGTTGAAATGTTGTTTACAACTGTTTTCCTTTTATATCACAAGATACAAATGAATCAAAATGAGAGATACAGTATAAAATGAGAAATAGTGCTACTTTAAATGAATGTCTCAGTACAAATCAGAAAATCTCTTTATAAATATATTGAAATTTTTTCTAATCCTATAGTATAATAGCATTGAAAATCTTTTCACTTTTTATTAAATTATTTCTAAAGTTCTGTTATAACAGGCTCAAATACTTTATATTTATATTACAATGGCTAATATTTATTGAACATGCACTAAGAGTAAGTCCTCTGTTAAAAGTTTGTCTTATCACATTTCATCTTTACAAAAACTCTATAAGATATGCAATTGTATTATCTCCATTTTATAAATGAATTTACTAAGCCACAGAACCACAAAGTTAATAGACGGTTTGGATCCAGGATTGGAATGCAGATAATCTTTATTTAAAACTCATGATTTTTAACCATTAGGTTATATGTATTCATTGGAATACATATTACGTTAGTTGAAATATACATATGTATATCTACACATGTAGGGGTTTGTACGTGTGTGTCTGTATACCAAACATAGGATGCTAACTCTTCTTAGCATCTATTAAGAAGCAAAATTAATTAACAGAGAAAAGTTTAAAATAGTAATTTATTGCCATGTAGGTCACTTAAATCAGTGTATAAATTATGTCATTCAAGAGACAAGTTGATACATTTATTAAAAGTTACAGACCTAAAAGATATTGATTAGGATTGGTTTAACACAGATTGAATTTAAAGATGTTTGCCTTCATTCTTTAGTAATACAGAAAGCGTTGTCCCAAGTAAAAGCAAGATTAAGATTTAGTAGAGGATAATTCTATCTATAATATTCTAGGTTCATATATATTGGGCAAAAAAAGCATGGTTTAGAATATAAAAGTTATTCCAAAGTACTGTATTAAAAATAAAATTGTGTACTACCATAATATTCTTTACTAAAAAGTTAAATCTTCTTCAAGTAGTTCTGTTTAACAAGACCCATCTGGTGTAATTACTGAACTACCGACAGATATTTTTCTCTCTAAATTTGTGCCATTATTTTGGGTAACATGTGATATAATTCCACAAGAATCCTTAATGCTTTCCAACATTAGAAATTCACTAACAGAGTTTTTAAAAAACCCCAAACAATGGGATTATTCATGGTCTCAAAGAATTAACATGATAGAGGTTATCTTTTCACATATAAACTGTACTTAACTATGTGTCTTATTGTATTCAAAATCTATAATATTGTTTTTTTACTATTGATAAGATCATATTTTAACTATCGTAGAGGAAACATTACTTCAGGCAGCAAAAATCTAAAATTTCGGAGAAACCGTTGTCAACTTAATATATTTCCTTAAAGGACAAACTAACAAAGAGGCATTATGACCAAGAGCTACCCTCTGTGGTTTCCAGGCCTTGCTGTCCTAACAGCTGGGCAATCTAGAGGAAATCACCTCAGAGCTGTGTGCCTCACTTTCCCTGTTACCAAACGGGGATGGTAATAGTGGCCATCGTATGGAGCATAAATTAGATAATGCATGATTTGTTTAGACAGCGCTTCAAGTATGTGCTTTGATTGTTATCTATAATTACCTTTTTATCAGCAGAGCAATCTTCAAAATCCATATTTTCATTTACCTGTCTGAATTTTTATTTACTTTTCTCCTTAGAAACCCTGAAACAGAAACATAGTTGTTTCAGTGTGTCTTGGTACATTGTAAAGACACAACGTCAGGAGGATTTTAAAATCATGTTAGGTTGCATCTTTGGTGAAAGTCCTTAAGTATTTGCTCGTTCATGCATGCATTAATTCATTTTCTTAGTGAAGACCTTTTGAGTGGCATTCATCAAGGACAAGGTATTTAATAAGATCAGCATGGTTTCTCCCCTCATGGAGTTTAATTGCCATCATGGAGACAAATATTAGACAGTTATCACACATGTCGCAAATTGGGACACATCCTACAAAAGCATAAGAAACTAGTGAGAGATTTTAACAAAAAAAAACGCAACTGAGATTGGAGGGGACATTTTTCTGAGGAAGTGACACCTAAGATGTCACCTAAAGGATGAGTGAGAATTTGCCCAATAAAATTGTTTCTAGAGGCGAGATCGGAATGGTCAGGAGTCGTAAGGCAAGAAATCAATGTGGAGCGGTGTGAAAGGAGCGTTACGAGCAGAGGTGAGCTTGGGATGCATTTGTTGGGAGTTTAGAGAAGGCCAAGTCTTGAAGGCCTCAAAGGTTCAGTTAAAAACATAAGATTTCCCCCCTATTCACATTAGGAAGCTGTTGCAAGGTTTTAAGCTGGAAAGAGATTGGATAGGGCTTGCCTTTTAAAAAGAAGTCTGGCTGTCGTGTGGAGAATGAATTGCAGGGATCACAGTGGCATCCCACAGGAGGCCACGACAGTTGCTGGATAGAAGATGACAGAGTCTTGGATGCTCAGCTTGAGGTGCTGGCACTGGAGATGCAGAATAGAGACCCGGTTGGAAGCATGTTACTGTTGGTGGAATAAACGTATGACAGACCATTGCACAGAATGTAACGAGTGTGTCTCTTTCCCACATACTCTCTGTATTCCCTTCCCTTCTTTCTTTGATACACAGAGTTGCCATCACGTGCTCTTGCCTTTCTATTCCACCGATAGGGATTCTTAAATCTTTGCTTCCTTGAAGAGATTTTTTAAACTGCTACGTTTCCCATGAAATCTCTCAGTTAGAAGGAACTCAGTCCAGTGGGCTCTGCTTCTTGCTGCAGATCAGGGTTAGCATCGAGTTACAGTGTGGCATTGCCACCTGTGTAGGAGCCGACCTCTTCCTTCTGCCCTATTTCCTAAGCATCTGAGATGCCACAGCTATATATTGGTCACACTACACAGCAGATCGTATTACTTAGTATTCAACAAATGTTTCATCATTTGATTTTTGTTGAAAGGTTAGAATAAGAATTTTTGTGACAGAAGTCCAGACTCTATATTTTGGAGGAAGAATTTTGAAAATAGCAGCATTAGAACTATTTACAATAGCCAGGACATGGAATCAGCCCATGTGTCCATCGACAGGTGAATGGATAAAGAAGCTGTGGCACATATCTACAATGGAATATTACTCAGCCATAAAAAGAAACGAAATTGAGTTATTTGTAGTGGGGTGGACGGACCTAGGGATGGTCATACAGAGTGAAGTAAGTCAGAAAGAGAAAGACAAATACTGTATGCTAACACATATATACAGAATTGAAAGAAAAAAAATGGATCTCATGAACGTAGGGGCAGGACAGGAATAAAGATGCAGACGTAGAGAATGGACTTGAGGACATGGGGAGGGGGAAGGGTAAGCTGGGACGAAGTGAGAGAGTGGCATGGCCATATATACACTACCAAATGTAAAATAGATAGCTAGTGGGAAGCAGCCGCATAGCACAGGGAGATCAGCTGGGTGCTTTGTGACCACCTAGAGGGGTGGGATAGGGAGGGTGGGAGGGAGGGAGACAGACGCAAGAGGGAGGAGATATGGGGACATATGTATATGTATAACTGATTCACTTTGTTATTCAGCAGCAACTAACACACCATTGTAAAGCAATTATACTCTACTAAAAATGTTAAAAAAATAAATAAAATGATACAGTGATGCTGGAAAAAATAAAAAGTAAATATAGCAGCATTAAAACCAGTGCATAGTACAAGGATCAGTATATCTTTGATCGGTGTTCTCTCTGGCTCACTCTTTACAAATCGATCAGCCAGAGATCCTCTTTAAAAATATCTAATATTTTAAGTTCTGTTGATTTTAGTGCTTAATCATGCCCCCCAAACATTGTTGTTTAATTCTTTCACCTGTGTTAATCCTGTGAATGACAGTGAGCCTGTATTATGTTTGAAGAAGAGAAAACTTATTGTCCTTTGCAGCTTCCAGGATGTCTATCCAAATCCCTAATAGTATTTTCTGTTTTCCTGGGTCACACTGTGTTCCCACAGCTCAAGGCCTTCTTCTTGGGTCCTCCCCTGCCCCCATCCCCTGTTTCTTCTTGGCGCCTCACGCCCTGGCCTGATTGTAAGAGTGTACATTCTCTATCCTTCTCCTCATGCCCGGTTTCTTTCACTCTACCCACACTCCTTGAATCAACAATTGTCTGCTTAGTTGTTTCCTATTCACCAATTTCTGTTGGAGCCATGAAGTGGTTAATTTTTATATTGCAACCTTGCCGTGTGCCCTGAAAGGTGAATGCATCTGCCTTTGGCTGTCCTCATGGGGATTTTACATCTTAACTATCTCGAGTGTGACACAGTTCTCAGCATATGCATGTAATTTTATGGCTCAGTGATCTAGAAAGAAAGATAATGGAGAAATATCAAACAGTCAATTGATACAAAATTCACATTTCCACCTATGTTAATGTTTGTGGCAGAAACTGCTGGTTTCCTCACAGATCCATTCTATCCTTCTTTCGTAACAGGGCTCCCAAATTGTTATTGGGCACATGGCCACCCAGCTAAAAATTGTATTTACTAGCTGTGCTCTTTCAAACAGAGACATGGTCGTACAAAGAAATGCTTGCTCTGGCCTGCAAAGGAAAGTGGTCTGTATGTTTGTGTCCTCCTAAAACATATATGTTGAAATCCTAACACCCGAAGATGATGGTATTATAGGAGGTGGGGCCTTTGGGAGGTGCTTAGATCATGAGGGTGGAGACTTCATGAGGGGGATTAGTATTTTATAAAAGAGACCCCACAGAAGTCCCTGGCCCCTTCTGTGATGTGAGGACACAGCGAGGAGATGCCACCCGTGAACCAGGAAGAAGAGCCTCACCAGAACTTTACCTCAGCAGGACTTGATCACTTTGATCTTACACTTCCCAGCCTCCAGAACTGTGAGAAATAAATTTTTGTGGTTGATAAGCTCCCAGTCTGTGGTATGTTGTTATAGCAGCCCAAATGGGCTAAGAAAGAAAGTCATGTGTGCAACTTCTGAGTCATGGCCTTCAGAGCACAGGAACATGGCCACTTCTTTACTTACTGGAAAAGTGAACATGGCAGTAGGATCCAGACAGCCATTTCAGACCACAAAACAGAAGCCATCCATTGAAGCTGACAGCACACAAAGAAGCCAATTGGACCCTCAATATGGGAGTGCCACCCCTGCAGCCCCAGAATACTTCTGGTTTGATATTTGATTAATCAGCCGAACTTGAATCCAAACGTGATGTTTCCAATGATTTCTGAAGAGCTCCTGCTTTTTCTTAGGTACTTTCTGATACCTCATTTATCTCCACAATAATCCAGGAAGGTTGATAGTGATGAGCCACGTGATAATTCAAAACACATAGCTAGGGCTTCCCTGGTGGCGCAGTGGTTGAGAGTCCGCCTGCCGATGCAGGGGACGCGGGTTCGTGCCCCGGTCCGGGAAGATCCCATGTGCCGCGGAGCGGCTGGGCCCGTGAGCCACGGCCGCTGAGCCTGCGCGTCCGGAGCCTGTGCTCCGCAACGGCAGAGACCACAGCAGTGAGAAGCCCGCGTACCGCAAAAAAAAGAAAGAAATAAAAAACCAAAAACATAGCTAGTAGAAATGGAGCTTGGACTTGAACCTATCCTTTCCTGTCTCCAGTTTACATTTGATAATTGCACATTCCAAGGAGTATGTGGTTAGAATTCTTTCTAAAATTTCATTTACATATGAATAAGAAAACGCATCCATGTTCATTCATGTAATGCCCAGCCCTACTATGTTACTGTTATAAGGCTATAGTATTCTCATCATCAAACTTTATGGAAAAATTTTCTTTCAAGAAAACTCAGCATACACTTATATAACACCTATGTGGCACAAAAATGAGTTAGGTGCATGTATTAGTTTGTTATAAATACTTCACATGTGCCCTGAGGTTTAGTACAGGGTACCCTAAGCCCGATAATATGGTGGCTCAGACAAGGGGGCAATTATTTCTCTGCCTGATAACTGTGTAGAAGTAGGCAGCTCGTCCATCAGGAGGAAGCAGTTTTCCTCCACCAGGCCATACAGGATCTAGGTACTTTCTTTCTTTTTACACCACCATCCTCTAGGGTAGGGGCTGGCACCATTTTTTCTATAAAGGGCCAGAGAGTAAATCTTAGACATTGAGGTACTTATAGTCTATGATGCAACTCTTCAACTCTGCAACTGTAGTACAAAAGCATCCACAGGCAAAATGTAAATAGATGGTGTGGCTATGTTCTAATAAAGTTTTATTTACAAAAACAGGTCGCAGGCTAGATTCGGTTTACGAGCCATACTTTACCAGCGCATGCTCCAAAATATTGTTCTATTTCACATAGTTGATGCTGGCTTCCCACCACATCCACATTCTAGCCCACTGAAAGTGGGAAGGAGGAAATGGAAGGCAGGCAATTTTCTTTACAGGAGATGACAGAGACATTGCAAGTACCAGTTAGACTTACAGTCCCTTGGTAAGAACTATTTGCACTAGGCTTAAAGGAAGTTTTCAAAATGTACCCTCTAGTTGGGCAGGTTGGGTCTTTCTAAAATGTGAGGGGAGATAGTTCAGTCATGAAAAGGAAGCAGGAGAGAAAACTATTCTTAGCTACTGCAGTGTAGATTTGTCCTTGAGTAACTCACAATTTAGCCAGGGTTATAGTTAAATAAACAAATATCTGTAGCACAGTATGATGCATGTGTCAGTATACACACAACACAGACACACACACACATACACACTTCTAAGAGATACAGATAAGAGGAACAAGGATTCTAGTTGTAGAGTAGAAAAGACATCAGAGAAGGGTGATAGCATTTCAGCAAGACTTTAAAGGGTAAATAGTCTTTCACCCAACAGACACAGAGGAAAGGAATTCCATGTAGAGAGAACCACAGAGTTTGTCAGTTTGGGCAAGTTTACACTGTACTATCAAACAACTGCAAAACTTTAGTCGTTTAAAACTAGAAAGATTTGTTTCTTGATAATGATACAGGGTAGTCTTGGTTTTGCCAGGGCTTAAATTTCCTCAGAGATCTAAAGATGCTAACAGCACACCTACTATCTGGAACATCAGCCTGTCACTGCAGCAGAAGACAGGTTCATGATAAATCCAGCACTGCCATACTTAATGGTGAAAAGCTAAGAGCCTTTCCTCTAAGGTCAGAACAAGACAAGGATGTCCACTCTTCACTTCTGTTCAACATATCAGTGTAAGTCCCAAGCAATTAGGCAAGAAGAAGAAATACAAAGCATCTAAAATGGAAAGGAAGAAGTAAAACTGTCACTATTTGCAAGTGACATGATATTATACATAGAAAATCCTATCAAAAAGACTGTTAGAACTAATAAATTTAGTAAAGTTGCAGGATACAAAATCAGTACACAAAAGTCTTTTGTGTTTCTATACACTAATAGCAACTATCCGAAAGAGAAATAAAGAAAACAATCCCATTTACAGCTGCACCAAAAAATACCTAGGAATAAATTTAATGAAGGAGGTGAAGGACCTGTATATTGAAAACTATAAGACATTAATGAAAATAAATCAAAGATTATACAAATAAATGGAAAGATATTTTGTGCTCATAGATTGGAAGAATTAATATTGTTAAAATGTCTATACTACCCAAAGTAGTTTACAGATTCAATACAATCCCAATCAAATTTCCAATGGCATTTTTTTTTTTTTTTTTTTTTTTTTTTTTTGCGGTATGCGGGCCTCTCACTGCTGCGGCCTCTCCCGTTGCGGAGCACAGGCTCCAGTCGTGCAGGCTCAGCGGCCATGGCTCACGGGCCCAGCCGCTCCGTGGCATGTGGGATCTTCCCGGACCGGGACACAAATCCGTGTCCCCTGCATCGGCAGGCGGACTCTCAACCACTGCGCCACCAGGGAAGCCCCAATGGCATTTTTTAAAGAAATAGAACAAATAATCCTAAAATTGCATGGAACCACAAAAGATCCTGCATAACCAAAGCAATCTTAAGAGGAACAAAGCCAAAGGCATCATGCTCCCTATAATACAAAGCTATAGTAATCAAAAACTATAAAATTATTTTAAAGTATAATACAAAGCTATAGTAATCAAACCATATGGTATTGGCATAAAAGCAGACACATAGACCAATGGAAATGAATAAAGAGCCCAGAAATAACCCCCCCACATATATGGTCAGTTAATTTACAACCAAGGATACAAGACTATACAGTGAGGAAAAGACAGTCTCTTCAATAAATGGTGTGAGGAAAACTGGACAACCACATGCAAAAGAATGTAACTCGATCATTTACATCATAAGTGATCTTATGGCATACACAAAAATTAAAATGGATTAAAGACCTGAATGTAAGAATCGCAATCTTAGAATTCCTCGAAGGAAACATAGGTGGTAACTCCTTGATATAGGTCTTGGCTATGATTTTTTAAAATTTGACACCAAAAGCAAAGGAAACAAAAGCAAAAATAAGTAAGTGGAACTACATCAAACTGAAAAGCTTCTGTACAGCAAATGAATTCATCAAAAAATGCAAAGGCAACCTACAGAATGGAAAAAAGTATTTGCAAATCATACATCTGATAAAGGGCTAATATGCAAAATACATAAAAAACTCATAAAACTCAGTAGTAAAGAAACAAGGTATCCAATTAAAAAATGGACAGAAGAACTGAATAAACATTTTTCCAGAGAAGACATATGGATGGCCAACAGATATATGAAAAGTCGATTAACATAATTATCAGAGAACTGCAAATGAAAACCGTAATGAGATGTTACCTCACACCTGTCAGAATCGCCATTCTCCAAAAGACAAGAAATAACAAAAGTTGGTGAGGCTGTGGGGAAAAGCAAACCCTTGTACACGGCTGGCAAGAATGTAAACATAGTGGTACTGCCACTACGAAAAATAGCTTGAAGTGTCCTCAAAAAATAAAAATAGAACTACCATATGACCCAGCAATTTCACATTTGGGTTTTTACCCAAAGAAAATGAAAACACTAACCCCAGAAGGTAATAAGCACCCCCATGTTCATTGCAGCATTATTTGCGATAGCCAAGATATGGAAACAACCTAAGATCCATTGATGGATGAATGACTAAAATATGTGATATCTAGCTATCTATCTGTTTATCTATCTACCTACCTATCTATCTGTCTAAAATTCACCGTAAAAAAAGAATGAAATCTTGCCATTTATGATAGTGTGGATGGACCTTGAGGGTATTGTGCTGAATGAAATAAGTCAGAGAAAGACAAATACTGTAGGATTTCTCTTATATGTAGAATCTGGGGGAAAGAAAGAGCTTGCTCATGGATAGTACATATTGGTAGGTGCCCCAGGTAGGGGCTGGGAGTGGGAGAAATGGGTGAATGAGGTATAAATTTTTCTTGCACCTCTACTTAATAATATTCTTTTTTCCCAAGTAGCAAGCAGAGGCAGTGTCTTTGGAAAAGCATAAATTGCTAAGGTAGAGTAGATTTTTCCATGAATTAGGTGTATAATTTTTGTCTTCTTAGTTTCTATATATAAAGGAAAAAAATGTTTTACAGAAAAAAAACCAGAGAGACATCATCTACTTTAGCAAGATGATTCTTCTTACTTTTGAGAATCTCAAAGAACATAAGCTAAGTCATTTAGAAATATGATGGAGAGATTACATTTTGGCTCAGGTAAATATAGTGGTGTTTAATATTAAACACTGGGTTTGCATATATTCTGCAATTTCTTTCAAAGTATCTTCCTTTTGAATTTTTAAAAATGCATCCTTGTAATTCACATGTATTATATAGCAATTAAAACAAAGGGAGAAGGAATAGAAAAAGACAACACTCGTCATCCCATGAATTGCAGGCAACCATTGTTAACATATAGGTTTATACAAAAAAAAAAAAATGCTATAAACACTATTCTGTAGCTGACTTCAACAAATTCGAAAGGTGATAAGCTTTGAGTGCATAACTGGGATTATCAAAGAAAGATTGAAAATGGGCACCACCAGAGCTGTTACCCTGACTTTCAATTCAATTGAGCAGTTTAGTGTGTGTAAGGCACATTCACAGTACCTGGTCCATTGTAAGTCTTGAGTTAATGTTCAGGGAAGAGTGGATGCTCAGAGTGACTCCCATTCCTGGCATCTAAAATGAACTACCAGGGAGGAGTATATTTATAAGGCAACATACTCAATTACATGTTGCTATACAATGAGCCTGAAATGGAAACATTTCTTAGTTAACCATGTAATAATAAAATAAAGTCTACATGAAAAAGTGTAGTACTCATTTCCCTTTTCTCAAAATGTAGAGTGGAAAAAGAGTGGACCTTAAAAATCTTTAAAAAAAAAAAGTTTTCACAGACCAAATGGTTAACTGTTGTCAATAGTAAGTTGGAATCAATACAGATTCTCTCTTTATTTAAAAATGTGATATTTGTGGTTCCATGGATTTTTGTCATTAATTTGATTTTTAAAAACAATGCATTAAAGCAATGTTTGTTTTGATCACTGATAATTTTGACATCTCCTTAAACTTTCTGCTCAAGGCAGGTACCTCACTTGCCTCACTCTGAGTGGTAGAAGAGATGCCTATTCCTGACTTACCTGTGAAGGACAGTCATTTAACCACCGGTAAACACCAAATGTCATTTCACCTAATAGTTTCAACCTGGGCCTCATGCCTGACCCTGTACATCAATATCAAATTGGTTCTTTATTTTATCAGGTAAGATAAATCAACTGATCTCTGGTTAAAAGTTATCTTTTCCACAAATGATGCAGGGGTGTTCTCTTAGGGATTTTACAGACAGGTTATTTGGGCTGGCTTGATGTTTTCTCTATGAAATAAGTGTGGGTCTGCATATTCTGTTACACTAATTTCAGTTGTTTTCAAAATAAGTTGTTTTGACGTTGTGTGCTTTGGAGGACCCTGGAGCTTTATTTGTTTGTTTCATTATTTATTGATATTTTCATTTTAAGCTGTTGAAAACCTGCTTAATCTTCAAAACATATGTATCTAAGCCAATGGTTACCTTTTAGATTTATAGCAGTTTCCAAAATTAACCTGAAGTTAATAGGGGAGCCAAATATACATAAAATATATATTTGGCTTTAAAAAAATTCATCTAAATATATGTCTTGGAATTGGACACGAAAGTATCATTTTCCATGTAACTTAATGTTCAGAAGTTTTATTGTATACATGCCTGAATTGTATATAAAAGGGGAGATATTAGAAAGCTCAGGTACTCTTCTATTTTTCTCATTTTTTTTCATTCTGTACATGAAGGGAGACATTTACTTGAAATTTCTATAAATTTATCTTTACAAAGCCCTCATGGTAAAAGCTTTTCAAATCCACGTCAGATGGATGTCCTGTGGTAAACACCACATGCTTATGTTATTCTTAGTCAAAGACCTTTCTTTAATATCTTATGGTTCATTATGACTATTCATCATCACACTTACACCTTAAGAATCTGAACTCTAGCGAATTCCCTACATCGTTGTTGGTCTTGGGCCTAGAGGGCTTTGTCATTTTTGTCACATATAAAGGATAAGTAACTTGCCATTTATATGAATGTAGATGAAGACAATTTAAGGAAAAACTATGGGTTAAATTCCAAAGCATCTAGGCTCATTAAAAAGCTAGCCAGAGTCTTTTATTACTTAAACCCTGGCTACTTCTTTAATATATTTTAATATACATATATTTTAATATATGTATGATATGTTACATATGTGTGTGTATATATATATGTATATACATATGCCTTTAAGTAATATAATACCAAGCTTACATGAATAGGGATTTAAAAGGTTCTATTTGCTTTGCATTTTATTAAACTCTGTATTCCTTTTTGGTACATCCTAATTTACAAAGTTACACTGAACCAAAAAAAAGACCCCAAATTGGTTAAAAAAGTAAAGCATAAAATCAATTTTAAGAAACATTTTTAGAATTAGAAAAGCTTTCCTGGAGAAAAATAAACAGAAATATAACTCCAGGACCTCTCAGGAATGTTTGAAATGTAAGCACATAGCAGGACAGGCACAGTTATAAACTCTTGTCATTTGCTGGGAAAGAATGGCCTTCATATGCAAATGAGAAATTAAATTGGGTATAAGAATAAACTGCGGGCTTCCCTGGTGGCGCAGTGGTTGAGAGTCCGCCTGCTGATGCAGGGGACACGGGTTCGTGCCCCGGTCCGGGAAAATCCCACATGCCGCGGAGCGGCTGGGCCCGTGAGCCATGGCCGCTGAGCCTGCGCGTCCGGAGCCTGTGCTCCGCAATGGGAGAGGCCACAACAATGAGAGGCCCGCGTACCGCAAAAAAAAAAAAAAAAAAAGAATAAACTGCCTTCTTGAAAGGAATGCGGAGTTATAAATTTTGTCTTATTTTTCCTAGAAGAATTTAAAAAATTATGGCATCAGTTGCCTGAAATATCTTAAATTTGGTTCTGCACAGAAACTAATCCACGGTTAGCTATATTGAAGTCACCTTTAGAACTCTGAGTTTATGAGAGTAAGAAATTCAATTCCCAAGCTCCTTAAACTGAGGTATAGCTATAGCAAAGTCTAAGCAAAGAAAGCTCTAAACATCATTTTCTTTAACAGTTTGCAATGATAAAAATCAGGAAATAATCTATCCCAAATAATGACTTTTAATCCCACTAGGAAACAGCTCATTGTTTCTCTTTTACGCTTTGTGATTTCAATCTTGAAATATAGCTCTGGCTCTAAATATTATTCTAACTATATTTTTAAAACTTTGATAGGACAAAAAAGAAAAAAAATCCCATTCTTTTTTCCTTTGGTGATATTGTGCTGGTTCCTTACTTGGAATATATGAGTATTCCACCCTATAGCTAAATATTCAAAATTCTGTTCACTCAGTATTATTGGCAACATCATCACTCTCTCTACCTTAAGGGCAAAAAAATCTCCAAGTGCTAAGCCTGCCTGAGATTCAAGGGATCCAGAATGCCCAGGAGGGATTTGACAAAGTGATGCCTTAATGAAAATGTTTGAGCTCTTCCCACTCTTAATCCCAAAGGTTTTCTTGAAACAGTGTCACTCTTGGAATGCCACAGCAAAGTGCGGTGATCTTCTGATGGTGTATGTGCACTCATTTTGTTTCCCAGAGTTTTTTGGTGTTTTTTTTTTTGGTTACGTTGCTGATCTAGATTTAAATTGAACTTGTCATGCTGGAGTGCATGTGTCCTGGTTCTGAATCTCCCCTGTTCTCGTTGCTATAGTGACCAGCAGAAAGCAGAAGGGAAGTGGGAAAGAGGAATCTTCATTTAAACAAGTATGTCTCTGGTGCCGCTTTAAGCAGCAGTTCTCTTTACCTTTGAAGGTTAATGTGGCCAGGGGAGCCCTATTTTGCAGTTTGAGATTTTATTCTCAGAACTTTTAAAAAATAGGTGTGTGGTTAATTCCAAAGATGTTAGTGTAACAATACCAGAATTTAAGGGATAAGTCGAGACAAGATATTTATAATCTGATGTTGGGGAAGGAAAACATTTTCCTCTACCCTTTCTAGTGACTTCTGGCTGGTCTAAGAATTAAATTGATATGAGACAGATTAACAGAAGGAAGCATGTTTAATCACATGCCTATAGGGCCCCCATAAGAAAAATGAGATCCAAGGACAAGTTAGACGGTTGAGGCTTATACGTCATCTGAAAGAAGGGGACGGGTAGGGGCTTGGGACTTCCAAGGGGAGGTAGGGAATTCACATGGAGATGGCAAAAAAAAAAAAAAAAGATATTTGGTAAACAAATGTTTGCTGTGCCACACAGAGACAACGGGACACAGAGAGAACTGTGGTCTCCAGTCCTTTCTGAGTTCTCCCTACCATACTTACCTCATATTCCTTGTAGATATCTCTGGTGATAGTGCTTTCCTGGACCAGGGTCCTCATATAAATTCTTTTAGGTAGTTAAGAGGGGAGGTAAGAAGGAAGACTTTCTGAGTCCTCTGTTTCTTAAAAATAATCAGCCTAAAATAACCCTCATGACACAAGAGACACAAATTTTGCTCCCCTACCCTACCCTGGATTACATCTTTCACATTATCTTGATAAAATATATTCTATGTATTAATATTCCACTATTTTCGTTTTAGATTTTAAAGCAGTGGTTCTCAACCAGAAACAATTTTGCACCCCAGGGGACAATTTGGCTTGTCTGAGGCCTTTTTGGTTGTTACAAAAATGGGGGGCCTCTACTGGCATCTAGTGGGTAGAAGCTAGGGATGTTGCTATACGTCTACAATGCATAAGACCGTCCTCCACAAAGGTGAATTATCTGGCTTAAAATATTAATAGGGCTGCGGTCCTAAGATGGTACTTTAAAGCAACTGTGGTTCAGTTTTAAAAATGATACTACACTTTGAATCTTCTAGGTTGACACATTGACAAGTCTGAGTAAGGACTGATATTCTAATTCTTGGTGTGGGGTGGGCAGAAGATAGACAAGATATTTAGACCTCTATCTAGAATATTTCTCTGTACACCCATAAATCACTGAAAGACATAGTTTCCACAAAAAATATTGGAGTGTTTCTTAGCTATTTCATTCATCGATCCTATTTGTATAATTCACTTACTCTTTTAAATGTTTTCCCTTTTTCGCTTGTCTTAAAAAAAAAACGTGCAATACAAGACTGAGAAATAGATTTCAGTTTCAGTCATGTGACTACTGTCTTTGGATTGTGAAAGGAAAATCAAAATGGAGTTGGTATTGCTAAGAGAGCTCTCTAAACTGGGAGGCCACTGAGGAAGTGAGACTTATGTAAGTTTCATCCTGATGGAATCTGAACTTCTGATCACTTGTTGCCTTAATTCAGAATGTCTGCCAATGTTCTAGAAACTCAAGCTTTTATCAGACACCAACCCTAAATAACTCGTGATAACCTGTCCCCTAAGGACAAATATCTCCTATGTGCTTCAGAGTCAAGATAACTTTATCTTTCTTTTTTAAACTTTTTTTTTAAACTTGCAAAGTAACTTGAACAACTTTGTGGCTTTGCGTTTACAAGCCCCTGACCCTTTCTCATTCTTAGAACATCCTTTTAGTTTTACCTGAATTTGTGTCTCCAGAATTGCAAATCCTAAGACCCCAAATAAAGCTGTTTATTTTTTGTAGCCTTGATACTAATTATTGCTTGGCAGGATCCACCCCGCATTTCTGGGACCTAGTGTTTATGCTAATAGAGAACAGATAGCTGTTGAATCTTAGGAATCTACCTTGAATACCTGAATGTACTGCATTTTGGAAAATAGAGTCTTTGTTCTTAGAGAGCTGATTTTCATCATTCTAGTTACTTAGAAACCGTGAGTGTAAGCATCTTCATATCAACAATAGGTGTATAAAGGAGGTAGTACACATAAAATTTAGCACTTGGCCATGCTCAAAAGAGATGGATTTCACAATGCAACAACACATCCTACAAAATAAAAAAACACTTAGTGAGTAAGGCTTACCACAGCGTGCCTGAATGTCTCATCCTCCCTCGTCCCTGGTTTCCTCTTTATGGACTGTGGTACTCCTGGGATTTGTGGTTGGGAACATCAGACACTTTCTGTTTCCTCAAATGGGGTTGATACAACATATACGTGTTGAATGCGCATGCCACAGGAGACAAATAAAGATGCAGAAATTGATTATTCTCCAAGCCTATTTCTCCTGACTTTTCAAAGATAATTGTTATATCATGCATTTGTTTTAAAGGCAAATAAGGTAGGGGCCTTTGTGGAGTATTGTTTTGCCTCTCCAGAATTTATATTCCCTTTTCTGACCTCAAACCTTTGTTTATTCTTTGGGGAAATTCCATTCCCCTCTTCTCACTGTATGTGGTTTAAACAAAGTTGGCCCCATCTTCAGCTAGAACCCAGATATTTCCAATGAACGTCTCCTTCACCAAGGAATCTGATTCAGGTATGGGCAACTGAAACAGGCCAAGTCAGTGAAGTATATACTGGGAATTTATTGAGTACAATGACCCATTATAAAGTGAAAATTTAACTAAAATTTAAGGCAGCACAGAGAAAAACTTGGCCTGGTGATGGAGGAAGACCAACTCTGGCATAATCTGAGGATCTGTATACAACAGTGCCTGAAGCCAGACACCCCTGAATATTTTAGTTATATACACCAATAAATTCATCTTCTTCTCAAGTCAGTTTGATTTCATTTTCTGCTGCTCATAACCAAAATTGCTAAAAATGTAAGAAGGGAACATAATGAAATGTGAACTAGTTGAAAATCAGAAGATACTTGTGTGTTAGAAAATGATGCACTTATTCCTTTTATCTTCCCTTTAGTATGTAAACTTAATTTTAAAGAGATGTTTCAACCAATTTAGCCAATTTGCTTCTCATCTGACACTTGTGTTTTTTCCTGCTAAGGGATGTGTTACATTTTGGAAGATTGACTCTGGTTCCCTGGAGAGTTGATTTTCTTTGTTCTTAATATCACAAAATAGCCTTCCAATGAATAAAAGAAAAATTTCTTTCAATCTTATCCATCGTGCAGTGAGAATGATTGATTCACTAAACACCAACCAGGAGACCAGTCAATCTTGTTGAGTCAACAACGTATCACGTGACACCAAGAAATCTTTTCAGCTCCTGAAGCTAATTTGCAAAACATTTGTAATCATCATGCCTAGAAATATGGAGCATAGTTAAGATTCTTCATCTCTTTTATTGAGTGATGATTTGAGAAATAAGGAAGAGGAAATCTAAAAAGCAACCTTGAACTATAAACAGTATTTAAAAACAAAGAATTGTTGACATTTCTGGGTGGCAAGACTCATCAGTCTTTCTGGATTTCTCTGACCATGTGTCGGTTATAGATCTGTTGCAAATAAAATGAATATCATTGAAATTTTAGAAATTGTTTAATAGCATCAGAATTTGGAAATTTACACCTGCATTTTATGTGATGGGATTTATTGCCATTTTCAATATCTAAGTTACCGGGAAAACCTAAGTGGTAATCAGTAATGCAAAGTTTGGGGGCGTGTTTCCATATGAATGCACATGTGGTTATTATTCTTTAAGGCTCTGATCCTCAAACTTGTCTGCAAAATTGGAATCACTTGGGGATTAAAAAAAATACTAATAACGGAAGTATATGGTATTGAGGTACCACTTTCACATAAGTATGTTTAAAAACCTCTCTGGGTGAATCTAATGTGCAAAGTTTGAGAATAATTACTGTAAGACACTACTGCTATAATCTTAATGGTCATGTAAGTCACTTGAACACGTTGTTAACATCAGCTTCTGATTCAGTAGGCCTGAGGTGCAGTTCAAGATTCTGCCCTTGGAACTTTTCAGATAACGCAGTTGTTGCTGGTGTGAATTTCCCACTGAGTAGCAGGGCTCTAAGGCATGGATTGTATTTTCGGAGTGACTGTGAAGCAGGGAATTTTCTGGTGTCACCCACTGCCCATTGCGAATGAAGCTTGGAAGTATCTTGTACTGTGAATGTTTGTGCTAATCCGATTTGATCTGTGGAGGACATTCTATTATTATAATGAAGACTTGTGGAGAGTTGTTATTCTTGAGGGGGGTACCACCTTCGCAAAGAGTGGGAGAAACAAGTGGGTGTACTCGAGTCTGCTGATTTTCACAGCCTCTGGTGTCCGTTTTGGTGAAGCCTTGGGCACAGCGGCGAAGCTTGACGTTAACACTTGCACCCACTCTGTCAGCGCTTCCCTTTCTCCTCCGTGTCGTGGCCCAGGCATCCTCCCCCCCGCAGGCTGTCTCTGCTTCTGGGGCTTTGGCTTTAACTAGCGGAGAACACAGTTTTGAATAAATTGGCTCTCAAGAGCTGCTTCTTCCAGTCACACAGCATGAGCCTCTTAACTAGTCCCTGGTTGGCAGGCCTGTTTGTGGATAATGCAGAAAGTCTGAATAGTCTTCAGTTTGCAAGAGGCAATGACACCTCCTTTTCCTAACCTTCTGTTCAGTGTTCTACTGGTATTTCACCACTCCCCACAATGGCCTCCTCTTCTGAAATAAGGTGTGAGAGCAAACACAACTCAGCCCATAGGCTAAGGAACTAATTTCAAGAAAGACCCTAATCACTCAATCTCAAAACCCCTAATTTCAAATTCTATTCAGTGTATTTTAAAAATAGTCAGCCTAACAGTAACGATATAGAGAGATTTTTATTTTCTTAGCAGTAAAACTGTCCCAAAGGAAGGACCTGGTTTTCTCGGGTGGATAAGTTCAGGTAGAATAAGGAGTGGAGTCTTTCCAGGAGCATGCTGGAGGAAAAAAAAAAAAAAAAGAAGTTCGCTTCTTTAGAGTTAGAGAGCATTTGTTTGGCCAAGTGAGTTATCGAGGTTGAAAACAAGAGTTGAGAACAGTAGGCAAGAGTTTTGGCAGCTTAGACAGGAAGAAGGGAGGGAGATGGTGTTATTAGCAGAGAGAATGATTTTTTAGGTCAACTGGGGATCCGCTCATGGAAGGGAATTTTACTACATTTCTTCCACATGACAGGCAGTAGGAATCCCCTTCCTGTCTCCTTATGGCATCTCTCGTGGACTATACTCATGAGCACGCTGGGAGGTTTTGGTATCTATTTTACAACTTAAAAATGTAAGTTAGATCATGCCATGCCTGCACTCAGAACTTTCTAGTAGCTCTCCACTGTATGCAGAATGCAAGCTGATGGCTTTGCAGTGATGCAGAAGATCCGACATGAGCTCATCTGCCCCTCCCTCACCTCGCCTCATTTTCCCCCCTTCCACACCGCGCTGTTCTTGGAACACGTGGCCATGTTTCCTTCCTTGGGGCCTTTGCCTTGGCTTTGCCTCTCTCTAGAATGGTGGGTCCTGAAATATGTACACAGCTCATTTCTCCCCCTGCTGCCAGCCTTTCCTCAAATGCCTCTTTCTCAGCAGCTGGATTTAAAATGGAAAGGCCCCTCCTCACCCATTTGTCATGCTGTGTTTCTTTCTTTCACAGCACTTCTCTTGGTGTGTTAGAAAATTTATTTATTCATTATTGTCTCCCCGCTCCCAGATGTAAGCTCCATGAGGAGAAGAGTTCATGTCTTTTTTCCGATGATGGAGAGTCAGTATGTAGAGCATCCTCACTGAAGAAAGGAATGTAGAGAAATGCCCATTAAGACTTCCAAGTTGACCATAACAAGTCAGTCTCAACTGATTTACTGGGCCACTTCTCATCATGGGGTTTCTGGCCAGTGGCTAGTAAATTGACTAGTTGGAAATACGTGAACTATTCCTCCACAGCCCTCCTACCCCAGCGCTAATCTCTCTTGAGACACCTAATTTCTCTGCCAGTTTAAAACTGGATGTACTTGGAGCAGTAACATTAAGTCCTTAGAGTAAACGTGAGGCTCCCCTGACAAGGGTCTGTGCTGTGCCCATACCTTTTCCCTCCTGCCCCCCTGACTCCCACTGTTCACCTCTCCCCTCAAAGGCAGATTCTGCAGCTCTTGCCTCCTTGGCCAAGGACTAGGTTCTGACTTCTGTTTATCTCATTGAATTCATCTTATATTTGGCTTTGACAAAGATTCTTTGCTTGACCTAACTTGAGTCAGTTTCCTGAACCTTCTCTTAGGTCCATCTGTGTGTTTCCTTATAAAATCAAGCTTTAGCAAGAATGTGCTGAGTCAGTTTAATCAGAACCCCCCCCCCACCCTTGATACCTGATTGGGTTCCTCATCCTCTACCAGTGGTGTCTGATCACCCTGGTCTTCAGCAAGGTTCCTTTTAGGTTGGTTTAGCCAGAATCCCTCCTGCCCTTGGTCTTTCCGCTTAATAACTTCCCATCCACTGACCTCCACACTTATTCCTTGGCTGTCAATCCCCACTGGCCCATCTGTATTCAGCGTTGAGCCCAATCTCTCTCCCTCACTGTTAAATCTCTCACTGTTAAATCCCTACCGTGATGGTCGTGAATAAAGTCTGCCCTACCATCTGTAACAAGTGTCATTGAATATTATTTTTTCTTTGACAGCCTCCCTGTCTCTCTTCTCTCTTCTATATCCACAGTTTTATCTTCTGCTCAGGACCTTTGCTTAGAGTCAAAAAGATTGGAAGTTCAATCCAGGGTTTGTTATTATACAGCTCTGTGGTGTTGGACATATTATTTATATACTCTAAGCCTCAGTTTTCATGTCTGTGAGATGGGCATATTATATCAGTGTTTTTTTTTCCTTGTGTGTAAGATGGAAATGATGATTTTAACCTTATGGACAATCTTGGCCTCATGGTGAGTATTGAGATGCTGCATAAATAGTGTTCTTAACCAGGTGGCCAATAAATATTTCTTCCCCCTTTCTACCCTTTCCTTTTATTAGCTTCCGTTGAATCATAAAGTTTTTAGTTTGAAAGGGACATTAAGGCCATTTGGTGCAGCTATTTATCTATAAATCCATTCTTTTATCATCTTTGCAAGTCATTATCATGCCCCTGATTGCAGCTTTTATTTCCTGCAAAAGCAGCCTGTAATTTATTTGGTGTAGATATTGCTAGTGTCTCTCATATATTGAGATTGAATTGCTCACCCTGAAACTTCCATTCTTAACCCTAACATCTAACATTGTGTGTTCTGTAGACAAATCTAAACTAATTTTTTACTGCACGGTAGCCTTGCAGATTTTTGAGAGTAGTTATCTTGTCTTTCCAATGTTTTAATCATCCAGACTAATTTCCCAGAGTAACATTGATCACTCAGAAAATGGTCTTTTGATTTCCCTCCCATCCCAATTATTTCTTTGAGAAAGTCTGTCTCGTGAGGCAGTAGAATGAAGTGGTTAAAGACGCAGCTGGGGTTTGAGTCTTTTCAGTCTGAGCTCACGTTTCAATCTGACCCTCATTTATTAGCTGAGAACCTGAGGTCTGTGTCTTCCTATGTAAAATGGGTATTATTAATGGAAGGTCTTCCATGCAGGTGGTTGGGGGAATAAAGACGCGGATGCATTCAGCACACTTAGCACAGTGCCTGGTGCGTGGCTCGTGCTCTGGAAATGGGGGTGGGTAGGTGGGGAGCCTCGCCTGTCAGGTGCAGCCTGGGGGGCAAAGCTAGATCAGCGCTGTCCCCCTTTGTTCTGGAAACTGTAGTTTTTACCCGTGTGGTATTAGACCGGGGTTTTGTTGGCACCTATATCAGTCAGCTCTCACTTATTCCATTTGGAATAAATAATACTAAAGATATAAGTAATATGTTCCTAATGAAGCATTACAAATGCCAAGAAATAGAGAAACCTCTACAAAATTTAAACGACTTCACATATAAAAAAAATGGTTCTACAACTAGGGAGATCCCATGTTAAGAAAATAAGGTAGTGAGACAGTAAGAGTTCATTCATTCATTTGTTCACTTTTTCAGTGAATATTTATTTAGTCGCAGCTATAGTCTATTCACTGTGCTAGGAAGGAGTATCTTTCCTCATTTCCCTCACTATTGCATTTTTGGTAGTGGTAAGTAAAACCAATAACTAAATTCAATTATTTTTAGATTTATTCTTCTCCATAAACTTAGACGAAAAAAACAAAATACAGTATGGTTTTATTTGTTCTAATTTGGATTATGAAATTCAAAAGCATGCAGCATGAAAATACGAACAAAGTCTGACTGTATTTTAAAAATTGAAGAAAGTGAGTCTACAATTTTTAAATTTCTCGGACTTGCAGAATGTCCATGTTAAGTAACCTCTTGACTCGGCCAAGCTCTTTGCCACGTAGGAGTGGCACGTCATTTGTCAGAGTGAGAGTTGGATTTTGCACGTTTTGAATTGTGCAAGGACTTTAGAATATATCCTCTGCAAAAAAAGTTATGAGTCTCCCAATATGTGATTATCAATCCTATCATCACCTAAAGAGCCCCTAAAATGTGGGATTTATGACAGCAACAAAATGTCCCACAAAGTATCAGTAAGACATCAAAAGATGACATAAGATGAAGATGTTCAATCGTGAGCAATTGATGGCAAAGCAATACAGCAATAATATCAACCTCGTGGCACCCAGGAGTTGCCAACATGCCGTAGAACGGTTATCCCTGTGAGAGTGATAGCATTTTGCAAGCATTCTAGAAACCAGGGAAAATAAATCTGTAGAGAGACACTTTGCATTGAACCAATCAGGAATACCAAAAGGAGATTTGTCTCTGTTATCTGAATACTGACTGAGCTAATCACAGGAAGTACTTTTCTCTTCCATTTGAACTCAGTACTTTGACAGTGAGCATATGGCAGGGAAAAGGATCCAGGCATATGCACATGGAAAAGATACAATTAATATATAAACTAAGTGCACATAATTGTTAAAAGAACTTTGACATGAGGACGGACAATTTCCCTCCATCAGGATGGCAAGGTGTGATTTCCTGAAGGAGAAAAACTATTGGATTCTAACCCGGTGAGAGGTTAAAGAAAGGGAAATCATTGCAAATGAGAAATTTGATTTTTAGAGTAGAAATTTTGTATACGCTCTGATAGAGGTCTTGGGTCTTGCCTTCTCTGCCCTTGATACGCAGTACATGGAAATGGCAAGTTTCGTTCTTTGATGTGCAAGGCAAAAAGCACTCAATGGTCGTGATCCAGAAAACATGAAGTCTCTGTAACTGCAGTGTAGGGTAGAAGACTGGTATGGAGGTTTGGGTTTTCTTTTGTCTTTATTTTAACTCAATATTCAAATGGACCGAACGTTGACAACAAAGAATTAGGTATAAATTTATTTTTAAGCATGAAGGATCTGCTCACAGCTTCCCCTGGCATAAAAGGAGGCAGTGCATTTTAGAGATAAAAAGCATGTCCCAATGAACCAAATTTCTTAGGTGGGTGGCCCAGCTATAAACTTGGGATAATAATAGTACCTACCTTACAAGGCTATTGTAAAGTTACGTTCATACATATTTAAAGTTTAGAAAAATGCCTGACACATATTCAACACTCAATAAATGTGACCTATTATTACTACATCCCCAAATGAAATAGAAGCAGCTCACAATCTCTGAAAACATCATCTATCTTGCCTTCCAATTTTTCTCTAAAAGTTGAAAGAGGAATCAATTCTGTAATAGTATAGAATCAATTTCAAACAATCAAAAGCAACCACTTTTCTGGGTAAAGATGGTAAAATGAACACAGCAGATTAAACCCTTTCCTACCCACACGTTCTCTGTCTGCAGCATCCCTAGTTCTTATTAAATAACTAAAAGAATAGACAAAGAGTGATAGAAAGTGGAGTTTCAGCCCATCCCCCCAATTTTATGGCATGTCTAAAAGTTAAAGCTTCCAAGAAAGGGCTGATCCATCCTAAATAAGGATGTATGTGCAAACACAGCGCTAAGCAACCGCTATGTTGCTCTCCATGGAATTTGCTAAAACAACATGGAAAACCACTCGCTCCAGACCAGAGAAGGAGCTTTGCCACTGTTGCTGTCTTTGCCTCCTGTTAGGAAATGGCAACTATTTCCCGTGCTATTTCTGACTAGACCTGCTTTTCCTTCTCTTATCTCCAGTAGAAGTTACTCTCCCTCACCTCTGAGATCTCTGCATCCTTCTGAGACCTCTTCCCCACTCAGGCCAACTCTCCTTGTAGCCCTCAAGGGAAAGTGGTCAATAAACTGATCAACTCTCTCTCTGGAAATGCTCAAATCTGGTAGGGGAGCTTTTGAAATACAGTACTTTAGCCAACTGAATGAGACTTCTAGTATGTAATACACCCACCCTGGTTTCTGGATGCAGGAGAACTCATGCAGACCCAAACACTCTAGCTGAACTTTTAGTGATGATTCTAAATAAATGAGCAACTGCTATGTTTCTCCTTAATTCTATGCTGATTTTCGAGCTGTTCATTTTCCTTCTTTTCTACTCCCAGTGGTGGCTCTCCCCATTGCTCCTTCTGACTCAGATGAGGGTTCAAAAGTATTTTCAAATGATTCTGTGAGAAGGAGATGGTGCTGCTGTTATCTCTTGTTTAATATTGTTGTTTCTTCATCAGCAGCTATTGGTGGGTCTCTGGCTTGGGGCCTTTAAAAAATTCCTCATAATGGTTTTTGAGTTTGACTGGGGTGGTGGTGCTTAAAATGGGTGACAAGTGGTAGAGAGCTTGACTTGCCTGGGTTATCCTTTGTACCAGAATTGATATTCTAGCCATATACATTTTTTAAAGTTTTATTGACAGTTAGCTGTGACGGGGTTCAGGGAAGTCTGCCACACAACTTGGGACCTTGGCATATTAAATATCTTAAAAAAAAATTTTTATTGGGGTACAGTTGATTTACATGTTGTGTTAGTTTCAGGTGTACAGAAAAGTGAATCAGTTATACATATATCCACCCTTTATCAGATTCTTTCCCCATATAGCTCATTACAGAGTATTGCGTAGAGTTCCCTGTGCTGTACAGTAGGTCCTTATTAGTTATCTATTTTATATGTAGTAGTGTGGATATGTCAATCCAATCTCCCAATTTATCATCCCCCCCTTAAGTTTATTTTCTACATCTGTAACTCTGTTTTGTAGATAAGTTCATTTGTAACCTTGCTTTTAAATTCCACATATAAGCTGTATCATATGATATTTATCTTTGTCTGACTTCACTCAGTATGACAATCTCTAGGTCCATCCATGTTGCTGCAAATGGCATTATTTTGTTCTTTTTTATGGATGAGTAATATTCCGTTGTATATATGTAACAAATCTTCTTTATCCATTGTCTGTTGATGGGCATTTATGTTGCTTCCAAGTCTTGGCTATTGTAAATAGTGCTGCAATGAATATTAGGGTGCATGTGTGTTTCTGAATTATGGTTTGCTCTGGATATATGCCCAGGATTCTATTTTTAATTTTTTTTTTTTTTTTTTGTGGTATGCTCCGGACACGCAGGCTCAGCGGCCATGGCTCATGGGCCCAGCCGCTCCGCGGCATGTGGGATCCTCCTGGACCGGGGCACGAACCTGTGTCCCCTGCATCGGCAGGCGGACTCTCAACCACTGCGCCACCAGGGAAGCCCCTATTTTTAGTTTTTAAGGAACCTCCATACTATTCTCCATAGTGGCTGCACCAATTGACATTCCCACCAACAGTGTAGGAGTATAAGAAAATGGCAGAAGCAGGAACGTCACTCTGATCACCCACCCTAAGCCCTTCTACACTGAGACGAGTCATAAAATTGCCATGTGAAATTTGTCATCAACTCTTCAGAAGTTTATTGCTTCTCTGTCTAAATGGTATAAAAGCTTTCTGTCCTGGTCACTTCTTCAGGCTTTCATTCTCTTGTGAAAGTTCCCATGTACGTGTAAAAATTCATAACATTTATACGCTTTTCTCCTGTTCATCTGTCTTTGTCACTTTAATTTTCAGACCCAGTCAGGGACCCTTAGATGGGTGAGGAAAACCTTTTCCATCCCTACAGCTGAAAATTACATCCTTGTTACAGTACGATTGTTAGGGTGGAAGAAATTTTTCTCTATCCTTTTAGGTTCCTCTGGTTGGTCTAAGAATCAAACTGACGTGAGAAAGAGTAACGGGGGAAATTAAACATTTAGTAACATGTATACATAGGAGTGAACCAAAAAACTTAGTAACTCGCCAAAATGGCTGAAACAGCTTAAATACCATCTTCAGCTAAAGACAGAAGAGGGTGTTGGGGGTAGGGGGTGGAGACTTCAAAACAGAGGAAGGCAGCTCACATGCAGATGCAAAAGCACATGGTAAACAAATGTTTCCTGGGCTAGGCAGAAACACTGGGACACAGAGTGGTTCCGATCTCCAGGCCCCGAGAAGTTTCCTCACCACATGTAGCCCATATTCTTGGCGTATTTCTCTAGTTGTAGCTCTATTCTGGGAACAGGCCCTCTATGTACATTCTTTTAGGCAGTTAAGGGGTGGTTAGCATGGAGGACTTCATGAGTCTTCTGTTTCTTAAAAGTCATCAGCCTAAATTAAGCCTCATGCCGAAGAGACACATTTTGGGGTGGCACGTTTTGCTCCCCTCCACAGTGACGCTGCAATCACACCATGTTTTTCTTAAACATCTTTGAGTAGGAAAATCTTAGTGAAAAAAACAAGCCCAAATGCTCACACGCACACGCGCATACAGACAGACAGACACACACACACACACAGAGTCACAGAAGTTAATATTAATTTGAAGGTATTTAGGTCTAATAGGATAGCTTTTTGCTCCAACATTCACTTGAACTTGAAAATCACAAGAAAATGTGCCAAGTCAAAGGAATGATTTTTCTTCTCTCTCTCTCTCTTTTTAAGTAGCCATCCTGGCTTTAAAGCATGAGCTACAAGTCTCAGTTTCACTGTGACTTAGCAATTTATTTACACAGTTTTGCTGCTTTGGACATAACACAGCTGAGTTTCGAGCCTGATGAAATATTGTTATCCACATAATTCATTTTCTGCTGCTTCAACAAGGTGTTTAGATTGGTGGGAGTTCCCATTTGAAGTCAAAATTGAATCGAAATTTCATGTGAAGGCTACACAGATGACCAGGGAAGTGTCAATTAAATTTACCCTCTGGTCTCTGGCATAAAAACCTGTTCCCAAGGCCTTGAAAATAGCTCTCATTATCATATCGATTCGAGTCCACAAGTATAACTCAAATCTAAGGTGAGCAGAACTTTATTCCTAGATATGTGTAATAAATTTCCAATATTTTTTAATATATTGGTCACATTGAGTTTAGTGTAGGTTATGAATGCTTGCCATAATGATCTATTGGTCCTTTATTGGCAATCCTCACTTATTAAAGTTGTTATTGATTGTACCGAAATGAATAATTCCCTATTAATTCATAATTCATCTTTTAGTGATAGTCATCAAATAAAACAGAGGTTGCATTGGTCATAAATGAATTTAGAAACATGACAAATGTAGAAATAAAATAGTAACAGCGGTTTTCTCACAGGGGTACTAAGTAACATCACCGCAGAGAAAAATTTGAATAGAAAAAAATTACTCTTCTTCTTCTAAACAGTTTCCTTTTACTTAGAGAAATGGGAGGCAATTTTCTAGAGTCTGGGGGAAAAACACTCTCAAAATCTGGGAAAGCCCAAAATCAAGTCCTTTGGAAAATCTTTAGATTGTACTCCAACATTACAAAGAGAAATATATTTTTTTCTTCGGAAAATAGGCTTGAATTAAGTGTTCCCAAAAAGGAATTTTTAGAGCTCTCCATTGGAAAATCTTTTTGTAGATCACAGCTTTAAATTAAAAATGCCAACTTCTTACACCTTTAGGAAAGCTGGGTGGGTGGCTGAGGGAAGCTGGGCAGGGTTGTTTTTTCCAGTTTTTGCTGAAAATGTATAGTTGACCAAATGTATTGTGAAATTTATTCTGCTTTGGGGTGAATACTGCTCATTCAAGGCAATGAATATAGCCAAGTGACCCACAGAACAAAGACAAAGATCACAAAAAATAGGGGTTCATGTTGGCGAGCAGAAATGATACAGACGAAGGAGCCACGGCTCATTTTCCTAAGGAACCTATATCCTAGGGCTTGCATTCTCAATGGAGGGATTTTACCCCCAAGGCCAACTTAGGGAGATAATACTAAAAATATTCTTGAGAAACACTGTCCTGGCCTAAAGAATGAGAAAATCATTGAATCAGATGCAGTAGAACATAGTATTTTAAAACAAAGATTCCTGATGTCTGACCAGGATGGACTCCATACTTCATCACTTACTGTGTGATCTTGAACAGGAGCCTTAGCTTCTCTGTGTTTCAGTTTCTTCATCCTTAAAATGGAGATAAAAATAGTATCTACCTCGGGTTTCCCTGGTGGTGCAGTGATTGAGAGTCCACCTGCCGATGCAGGGGACACGGGTTCGTGCCCTGGTCTGGGAGGATCCCACATGCCGCGGAGCGGCTGGGCCCGTGAGCCATGGCCGCTGGGCCTGTGTGTCCAGAACCTGTGCTCCGCAACGGGTGAGGCCGCAACAGTGAGAGGCCCGCGTACCGCAAAAAAAAAGTATCTACTTCATAGGTGTGTTAGGTTATATAAAGTGCTTAAAACATAGTACATTTCAGTGTTTCTAATAATTGTTATTTCTATTATTATTATTATTATTGAATGAATATGAGTCACTAACACAGGAAACCTGGGCTTCAATTGTCATTTTGATATTTATGAGCTTTGACCTTGGATAAATTACTTAAATTTGACAAAAGCTCCATTTATACAAGCTTTAAAAAGAGGGTAAATCTACCTTTCAGGATTTTTATGCAAGTGTATGAAGTACACAGTGACATGATATATGTAAATTGTGTGACTGTTAATGAGCAAGCAGGAAGTAATTCCTCTCCCTTATGACGCAGGCAAAAAAACATGGGAAAAAGAAAAAAAAAAAGAAAGTGTGAAGGCTCATAAAAGAAAATACACAATTCAGTGACCTCTGTACATCAACAGCAAACTTGAAATGGTCATATTAAGTATGGGCATAGAAAATGAAATGGCAAGTAGAGAAACGTGACTACTGCAAATGTTAGGTGCAAGAAAATATGAATGAAATATCTTCATTTTCCTGTCATAATGGGAAGGTCTTCAGAGAAGATCAGTTCTTTTGATGTTTATGGATAGATGCCCTTTCCTATAAAAATTCCTAATGTAAAAATCTACCCCACCTTTTGTGTGTGTGTGTGTGTGTGTGTGTGTGTGTGCGCGCGCGTGGCAATTTCTGTTCACTCTTTTCAGCATTTTGAAATTGTATGTTAGGTAGATGGGCCATGTGTCTGTATCCATACTGAGGAGTTGATAACAGTACACATCTTCATGAAGTTTAAATGTCAAATGTATTAGTCAGTTGCCAAAACCTTAAGTTCATGCTGGCCATAGTCCAAAAGTAAGGTTAATGGGAGTACAACAGCCTCAGGCATGGCTGCATCCAGACGATCAAATCATATCAGGATTCTGTCTCTCATTCTTGACTGAAAAGACGGATTGGTGATAGAAAGGGCTGGTGAGTCTGTCAGGCTTTCTTAAGTATTATATGGGAAAGAAATTTCAGAAAGGCCATGGGGAAAGTTTCTCTTTCTATCCAGTTCTAGTAGAAGTTTCCCAGCTACATCCCGGTAACCAGTGAAGGTTCTGCATCCATTTCTGAACCACTCACTGCAGTCAGAGTGCCAGAATTAAACTGAATTATAGATTAAAAGTGTCTAGTTAAAGTCTGATGCTGGAAAGGCTTTTGAGCATTTTTCCCTTTCCAAGATGACTGCAGTTTGAATAAAGTGTTGGCATTTCAAACAATAATTGAATGTTATGGGAATTAATAGGAGAGTAGGATATGTTATGTTTAGAGGAGAAATTGTAACTGTTCAAATGTTGTGCTTAGAAGCTCTTTTGAAATTTAGTTTCTACCATTGTTATACTTTATTGTGGAGAGATCAAACAGTATTTAAAGATGAAATCAAGAGAGCACAAAATAAATGAAAACCTGTTAAGGTCAGTAGACCAGGAAAAGGAAGAAGCAGAATTTCCTTGAATGCTAATCTGCAAAAGGATGTTTGCCTTTCGAAGTTCGAGACTCATCGACTAAAAAAATCATGTAGTTGCCTCCCCTCATCTCTAGAAGCTTTCGATGAGCAGAAACTGAGACACTCACCCCTTTTTCTCAGCGTTTGGCCATTGTTGGTTTCCCCAGGCTCCTTCATTGATTGGACACCCAGTCGTTTTTCTTCCTATCTACACGTCATCCTTTAATATCTTTCTAGCATTCAAATGCCTTAGCGATGTTCAGACCTTCTTCCTCCGGATTGAATGAAGGAGTGGAAAGTTTACTAGATCCAGAATCGCCTCTGGGGGACTTTAGCAAGTTTCTTATTACAACTTGGGCATGAAAAACTAGTTTTTTTCTACTTGCGTAGAGAAACCCCAGTTCTTCCCAAGCTGTGTGTTTCTTCCTTGCGAGTCTCCTTTTCTACTCACACAAAATATTCACTTCACTTCTGGTGACCAGATGTGTGGAGGTTTTTCTCCACGCCAAGCAGTCCTCTGTGACACCAGCTGGGTGTCTTACAGTGCAACTCACTTCTGACACTGTCTACCTGGAGACAGCATCAGATCCCACAGGTTAATGGCTCGGTCCCACAGGACTCCCTCCCCCGCTCAGGCCTCCCCCAGCCCCACCAACACACACCTCAGACACCAGTCAAAAGCACAGGTTATCACTTGTGCTCCTGACTAATGAGCTCTAGGTTGGAGGTTCCAATGACCTCCTCCTAGTGTTTTATTAATTTGCAAGCACGGTTCACACAGCTCAGGGAAACACTTAATGTTTACCAGTTTGTTAAAGGATAGGATAAAGGATACAGATGGGCATCCAGATGGCAGAGAAACATAGGACCAGGTATGAGGCCGGGGGAGCGGGGTGTGGTGCTTCCATGCCGTCTCCCAGCACCCCACGTATTCACCCACCTGGAAACTCACCAAACCCTGTACTTTGGGGATTTTACGGGGCTTCCTCATGTCGGCACGATGGGTCATTGTCTCCATTTCCAGCCCTTTTCGCTACTCAAGGGAATGGCCAGCAGGGCTGAAAATGCCACACTTCTCATCGTGGCTTGTCTTTCTGGTGAGCAGCCCTCATTAGAACAAAAGATACTCCTATCACCAGGGAAATTACAAGGCTTTTAGGAGCTGTGGGCCAGGACTCGGGACAGAGTCCAATATATATTTTTATTATGTCATACACCTGCCCAATTTTTTTTTTTTTTGAAAAGGATTATAAGGACAAAATAGGCAGCCCTGAGCTCCCAAGCACTCCATTCCCTAAGTGTTCCCATGTTGTCCTGGATCCTGTCCCAGGACCCTCGGGATAATTCAGTGATTCAGTTGCTAGAAGGTAAAGACCAGGGCTGTGCTCCAGCACTGCAGCTAGAGTAAGTCCTGCCTGGTGGGTGCTTGAGCACTCCTGTTTGTTCAACATTCTGACTCTCCGCCTGGCTCCAACCCATTCTCTCCACCTGACAATGCTGGCCTCACACTGTTAGATCTTCTGATTTAGAAGAAGCATGGGAAATCTTGATTTGTATATGAAACTTTACAAATGTGTTGGATTTGGAAATGAATTAAAATATTAATATATTTTCTAACATCTTTATTGGGGTATAATTGCTTTACAATGATGTGTTAGTTTCTGCTTTATAACAAAGTGAATCAGTCATACATATACATATGTTCCCATATGTCTTCCGTCTTGCGTCTCCCTCCCTCCCACCCTCCCTATCCCACCCCTCCAGGCTGTCACAAAGCACCGAGCCAATATCCCTGTGCCATGCGGCTGCTTCCCACTAGCTATCTACCTTACGTTTGTTAGTGTGTATATGTCCATGACTCTCTCTCGCCCTGTCACAGCTCACCCTTCCTCCTCCCCATAACCTCAAGTCCGTTCTCTAGTAGGTCTGCGTCTTTATTCCTGCCTTACCCCTAGGTTCTTCATGACATAAAATATTAATATATTTAAAGCAAAAAACATTGAGAATAGATTTGAAAAAAAAGGACAGTTAAATTAGTTCTGGGCTGAAAAAACAGAATGGACAAAAGCAGGGAGGCCTCTCTGTTTACACCGAGTTTAAAATATTTTAAATGGACACTTCCCAGCCCAGGCATGGTCAGTTTATTCTTTGATTGACCCACTCAGGGTTTGTCCTACACAGTATTTTAAAAATAACAGACCATTTAGTTCATGAATATTCTGTAAATTTTTTTTTTCTTTTTTTTCGGTACGCGGCCTCTCACTGTTGTGGCCTCTCCCGTTGCGATGCGCAGGCCCAGTGGCCATGGCTCACGGGCCCAGCCGCTCCGCGGCATGTGAGATCTTCCCGGACCGGGGCACGAACCCGTGTCCCCTGCATCGGCAGGTGGGCTCTCAACCACTGCGCCACCAGGGAAGCCCAGGTGGCAATTTTATATAGGGTGGATGTGAAAGACCTCTCTGATATGGTGACATTTGAGCCAAGAACCAAAGATGTAGAGAGAGAGCCATGATGGGAGAAGAGCATTCTGGGCAGAGGGAACAGGGAAGCAGGACCCCTGAAGTGGGAGTGTGCCTGGCCTGATGGAGATGATTGTAAAATTCCAGCTGATGCCCTTGGACTGGAGTGTAGTGGAGCTGTGGGAAGGGGTCAGATGATACATGTATTTTGATGACATTTGTGGGTCAGTTGAATATGTGCTGTGAAGGCCAGAGAGGAATAAGAATGACTCCAGGTTTGAGACCTAAACAACTGAAGGTGTGAATCCGTCGTTTACTGAGATAGAGAAACCACATAAAAGTAGTTGGTTTGTTCGTGAGGTTCATTACCATTAAAAAAATGAAAAAAAAAGAATCTCTAAATAGTAGCAACACAATTAGTACTGCGAAACAAAGGAGGAAAGAATCCGACCACATTTTCTATCTCCCGCTCACTTGGGGTACACGTTCCTAGAGAGGAATGGCAGGCGGAATTGCACACACTATTTCCATCCTTGCTCTCTTTGTAGTTGTTATGTGTGATAAATGTGTGAACGAAGTAACACCTTACTAGAATGGCAGAGCTAGAAGTAGGAAAAAATATAACAAGATGTACTTGATGTATAGGGTGTCCACTGCAATTTCTAACTATCATTTCTTATTTGATTACATTTTATATTACAATGTTTTTCATTAGGTGGTGCCGCGACATAAACCCCCTCACAATGTTGAAATCTCCCTGAGCCCTGTACTCCTGGAAAATAGCAGTGGTCAAGAAATCTCTCCACACTTTTGTGTTCTGGGAAATGGCTTACCGCAAAGAACTACAAGCCTCATGTGACTTAGATAAGATTTTTAGATGTTTTCCCCCCTCCCCCTTCCTTATTTACAGGGCCAGATCCTCCAAATCCTCATTCTTTGTCTTATTAATGATTAGCTGACTTTTTGCCCCCACTATCCAATCTGGACAAAATACTCACTAACTTGACCTAGCGAAACTAATCAGACCTCCCCTTCTACAGACCCCAGGACATTGACTCAACTTTCAGCAAGCCTTGGGAAGCAGAACAACACATCTGTCTTTTTTTTTTTTTTTTTTTTAATGTGGACCATTTTTAAAGTCTTTATTGAATTTGTTACAATATGGCTTCTGTGTTATGTTTTGATTTTTTGGTTGCGAGGTATGTGGGATCTTAGTTCCCTGACCAGGGATCAAACCCGCACCCCCTGAATTGGAAGGTGAAGTCCTAACGAGTGGACCACGAGGGAAGTCCCAGAACAGCACCTCCTTAATGATTCATACTGAGAACAGGCTGCTCTCAGGGAAACACATTCCTGATGAGCTATCCAAGATCACCCCCTCTTTATCCCACTCCCATACAATAGTCCCTATTCCCCATTTGCAATACTCTCCTTCCCCACATGGCATTAGTATTTTTGAATCAATTCTCTCCTTATCTAAGTCCAGATTTGTTTGCCACTTGACAACCTTTATTAATTAGTAGCTTATTATTGTCTGTTTATGTATTCGTTCATTTATATTCAACAGCTATTTATTTGATCTGTCCTCTGTGTACATTCCTGGGGATAAAGCAGTGAACAAAACAAACATAGTCCCTTTTCTGTTAGAGCTTGCATTCTAGTTTAGGGAGACAGATAAATAAGTGAAATATTTAATAAAGAGGATGGTCCTTCATGCTATGGAGAAAATTAAATCTAGCAAGAGAGAGATGGGTTTAGAGGGTTACATTCTTAAGGATAGTGGTTGTGGATACATTTGGGTTAGTTCTACATTTTAGAGCTGAAAGCAAGTGGAGACTTTGGGTCTCTAATCCTCAGGTTTATAAATGGTAATTGTCGAGGTTTCTGAACACAAGTAACGCTCACAGTTGAGAAAGGAAGCCCCCTGACCATTTGGAGACATTTATTTACACTCGATCGCTTTGTTTCAAATCAAGATCATGGAAGTGAGCAGAGTTAAGTAAGATGTCCGGAGTGGAGTTCTTGAGGATAAGGCTGTTCTCCAGCTGGCGTATCCAAGAGAGATTCGCAACCCAGATACCTCAGTCCAGTGTTGCACTAACACTAACAATAAAAGTGGATGTTAGTGGATCATCTCCAGCCAGTTTTTGGTGATTTTCTTTTGGACTTTATCACTCCCAAAGAAAACCATGTCCTAGTCAATTACCAACAAACCCAAAATAAAGTTTGGTTGATGTTTTAGGAAGTCACGTATCCTAGCATTTTCTTGAGTCAATTATTTGAAGTGAAGTGTTTTGCAGGGTTTCGACAGTGTTTTGTAGCCTTGTAACTTACTTAAGTAAAACATTCTCTTTTAAATGCTCTGTGTTACACATCAGTCAGATTCTGAGACAGTTTAACTGTTTAAAAACATGACACTGTGACTGAGTGCAAGTTGAAAGCTTTTTGTTTCATGGAAGTGAAATTGCTGAAAATGTGAAGTCTCAGAGGCCATATTTATAAATTCATTGAAATTATTTATAATTAGTACTTGGTATTTTCTCAACAGACCCATCCCTCTATAAGCAGACAGTATAAATCAAATGAAGATGTAAGGATTGATTATGACCAAGGTTCCCCAGACTGAGACACAAAATCCCAAGGCAAAATTAACTATTCCATATTTCTTTTATAAAGCCCAAGAAAATAGCCCAGGTGGAGCTTAGGTATTTTTTTCCCATTATATCTGGCCCAAAATATTCCATCAGTGTCTAATAAATTTCTCATAACTGGCTTTAAAATTATACTGCAGAGCTTTCAAATGGGTAGCACTCAGAACAAAATGGATAAATTGGAAAGCTTGTATCAAATCTAGTAGGTTGATCCTCTTCGGCACAAATGCTCGGAGATGCAGCCACTTCAACTCCCCAGACACTTTTACGGTAGCTAGCTGGTATTTAAACTCACTCTGCCGTTATATCCCAGATCACTCAAGAAGCGATAATGCAATGTAATCACTAAGCTATTGCATCTTGCCACCCCTCCCCCAAATCATAGTAAATTATGAAAACTGCTGAAATTCTCAATATTGTCTAAACTGTCCATGGACTATAGCTCATGGTTATGGTTGTAATGCCTGTTACTAAACTAGAGCATTATAGGCTAATGCCTGCCTTTTGGAGTACTTTAACCAGTATGTATAATACTTGAGCTTATCCTGGTAGGCGAAGCTATTAATAATAGGGGGTGAGGGTGGGAATAATACTTGTTTAGTTTAAAAAGCGAGTTTGAAATTATGTTTTGGACTTTCCTATTTTGTTCTCCTCAAAATCAGATTCAAACGCTGGGGACTTCTCATTTCCTGTTCTGCTGTCTTCCCCTATTTAGAACTACACATAAATCATCAAATTTTTCATCTTAGCTCACCACCATGGCCTGAATCTGTGTGGTTACTTAAGGCAGATGTTGGTGGGTTGATTGCTGAGAAAATGAGCAGATTTTAATGGGCTTATTTGATTCACCCTTCAAAAGACTTAAAAAAGTTCTAGAATATAACTTCAACTATTTCAGTTATTTAGCCAGTCAGTGGGATTATCTTCTGCACAATCGACCAACTGAACAGTTATCAACCTGGAAAACAATGAAAGCTTCAAGTGGTCAGGTATTGACTGTGCAGCCATGGCCTTTGTTAGAGCAGGACTTGAAATTAAAAATGGACTGGATCATTCACTGACTGATGGATTACATGGCGATCCGAGCCATCCACATGGCTTCCCAAAGGGGAGGATTTAAGAGAGAATAGTATCACTCATGTTTACTAATGCTAGAGACTAGTACAGTTTCAAAGTTGTGATGTGTGATGTGTGACACAGGATTGGAACGCAGTGGGCTGCATCTAAAGTGAACTGCTTTTCTGTGAGTATTTTTCAAAGGGAACGGATTATATTAAAGGCAGATGCCTCTGTTCCACCTGATTTTGCTACTTGCAACCACTTGCAGTGGTTTCTCATTGGAATGGCTGTTGTTTGCATTGCTGATGCATCCAGTTTGCCATTGGAAAATCTGCCATAGCAGATTAAACTCCTAGCAGCACAAACATTTATTTGTTCATTCATTCAACGACAATTATTGAGGACCCATTTCATGAGAAGACTGTGGTAGGTACTGGGGATAAAATTATAAATAAGACTCAATTCTAAAGGAACTTTCTGTGTAGTATGACATATAAATAAGTGAACGTTTAAAACTGAGTGTAATGATTGCTATGGTTAATATAAAGGTCAAGATGTATGGGAGTTGATTACAGGGTCACCCAATCAATCTTGGTTAAGGAGGACTTCTCAGAGGAAGTCGTGTCTAAGCTGACTGATAAAAGGAAAATAAGTAGGAGTTAGTCAGGTAGAAGTAAGTGGGGGTGTAGAGGAGAGGGTTTTCCACCAAAAGGCCCACCATGGGCAAAGTTCCTTACCTGAGAGGGAGGATGGGATTGTCTCAGAAAAATTGTCCGTAATGTCAAGATCATGGAATTTGGAGCAAGAGAGTACCTGGGGCCACGTGACAAAGAGCACTGTCAGATGTCAAAAGCCTATGGAACGTTGTGCAAAGTTTAGTGAGGGACTGTTGAAAGCTTGTAAGCAAAACATTGGAACAGCAGAAACTTTAAGGGTGGGAGATAGGGCAGAAATTCATTAGCAAAACTTAAAAAGAAAAAGAGAAAGCCCTTCAACTTTTATTTTAATCAGATGTCCGTTTACTCTTCTAGAATCATAAAATACAGCCAGCTGAGCCTGAGAGCTAATAGTATGGATATTCTATATTTTCCAGCACCATGAAGAAAAGTTATTGTGACTAATTATAGTGCTTATTTGAATGCAGTCATGCCCATATCGCATGAAGAATTCTAGCTCTCTTCTGCATACTCAATGAGACAGGCAAATAACAGCTTTGTGTACATAATTTCTTCCCCATATTTAAATTTTAAAATTAGCAAGTGAAATTGCAATAGCACAGCTCTTCTCTCTTCTGCTATGGGAATGAATTTAGTGTTTAAAAATTCCAGCCAAAAATATGAGAGTGAATAATTAGAGTAAAGCTGACCTTGTGGTGTACATCTGGTTCTTTCCATGATTGCTTTAATTATGGAGTAAAAAATCCCTAGGAAACAAATAAAAAATGTATTGGAACAGATTATATTATTACATCTTGTGAACTTTTGAGGGGCCGTCCGGAAGCACACCCAGAGTTGCCTCATTACAACAAAAGTTGCTCCTAGCGGTCTTATCACTTGGGAAGCCACAAGGTTTTCAGGGGCCTTGTGTTAGGGGTGGGGTCAGAGACCACATATTAGAAGAAGAGATGTTCCTAGTGCTCTAATCACTTAGGAATTGACAAGAATTTCAGGAGTTTTGTGCCAGGATGTGGGCACAGACCAATATATATTTTTTCTGTTACCTCACAACACCCTGTATATTTTTTGATAACCATACGAAAAGGGGATCTAGGAATATTTTCCATGGAGAATCTAACATTTTCTTTTCTCTTCTACCTACTTCTGTCACATGAGCTGCAAAGTGTCTTTTTCCACAAGTTTTCAGAATTTCCCCCATTTCTATAACATCTAGTGCTTTCTAGTACTTTCCTACGCTCCCTCTCAATCCATTCTTGTATCCTGTAGATTGACCCAGCTTCTCTCTAGCAATTTGTTCTTTAGAAAGGAAAAGAAGGGAGAAGACAGTTGTGCTAATTATGAGACCCTCTGAGAAGGATGGGAGAGGGTGGAAAGACTGTCAATATTCCCCAGTTAATTTGTGTCCCACTGCATATAGAGAAATTCTAATACCTGTCCGTGGGACCAGATTTTTCATTTCTAAGATACCAACCACATTTTTTGTACATATGTCAGTGAAATTTTAAAATAAAATAAGTTTTGTCAAAATGAGAAACTAGTTCTATGATTGTTAGACAACTAAATTAGGTCTTTGGGCTTAAATTGTTTTCTAGTCTGCTTTAGATCTTTTTTTTTTTTTTTTTAACATCTTTATTGGAGTATAATTGCTTTACAATGGTATGTTAGTTTCAGCTTCACAACAAAATGAATCAGTTATATATACACATATATTCCCATATCTCTTCCCGCTGGCGTCTCCCTCCCTCCCACCCTCCCTATCCCACCCCTCCAGGCGGTCACAAAGCACCGAGCTGATCTCCCTGTGCTTTAGATCTTATCACACTGTTTTTACTTTCACTTCGTATGCTATTCTAAATCTTAGCATAGCTCCTTTTCTTAGAAATCAAAGCTAAGCTTTGAAATTACAGTTAATTATGTTTCTAATTGTCAAACAAAGGAATTCACCTATAAATTAAAACGCAAGAAACATGTTATCACTCAATAATATTCAGAGTTGGGAATTAAAGACAGTGTTCATTAAAAGACTGAAAAGAAGAACAAAGCTATCACAGTGTTAATTCTTTTTCTTGAGAAAAATCTAAGAATACTTTTTCTCTAATTCTTTGTGAATTAAAAAGGGGCTTTGACAGCTGACTGTGTTTATAATTCATGGAAAATTTCAGGTTTATTGTTAGAAAATTATAATACGGTTAAGAACAATGGCAAAACCAAATGTTTACCATATAATTACCATTCTTCTAGTAAATTTGTGGTTAGAGAGAAAGAAAATTAGACAAAGAAACTCTCAAAAAAATTGTATGTGTCAAGGACCTCTGTCCAAAGAGGAAATAATAGTAGCATTTCACAGTAATTATAATTTTAAAAAGACCTAAGGATCTTTGCCCCTTGTAACTATATTGAAGATGGTTTTTGATTTGGGGGTACATTTTGGAAAAAGACATGTTAATTAATGAGTATACAAGATATCAAAGGATAAAGGTCACTGTTCTGAGATTTAAAACATCTGTCTCAAAATATACCTTGATTTCCCAGTAGACTCCTCCTTTAGGTGTTCCAGCTGTTTTGTCCATTCCAATTACCAAGACTAAGGAAGAGGTTTTCCTCATATTCTTGGATTATTGTGATAATGTGGTCACTCAATCCAACCTCTCCCCATCCAGCTTTTATCCTACTAAAAGATCAATTTTTCTAAGTGATTACTTTCATTCTACGCAACAATGAACTTTTACATACTGTACTTCCTTACTTCGCATGTGCACCCCTCATTCTCTCCGCTGAGGTAGAACTTACCCCTTCTACAGGAGGGTCAATGACTCCCCATGGAAACCACTGCCTGACAGAAGGAGCTTTGGACCAGGAGTTAGAAAGCCTGGCCCTTATCTTTTTTTGCTGTATGTACTTAAGTAACTCACTTTCTTTCAGCCTCACTTTCCTTATCTGTGAAACAGGTATAACAACTCCAGTATCACGGAGTGATTGTGAAGAGCAGCAAGCGGAAGAGTTCTAGCATATCAATCAATATTCCAATCAATATATATTATTTAATGATCGTAAACCCTTTGAAAAAACTTTCCATGGTTCCTCATTGCCTCCTGGACCTACCAAGTTGAGATTCCGGATCCTGAAATTTTAAACCCCTGATTATCTGGCCCAATCTAGGTACGACTGCAACTTTTAAATCATCATTAACAATTATCAAATGCATATTATATGTTAGGCACTGTGACAAATTAGTACCCATTTTCACATTTAGACATCACAACCCTCTTATAAAAAAGTGCCATGTTCATGTCTTTTTATGGATGAGGAAATGAGGCTGAGAGAGGTTAGATAACTTGCCCACCTTTAAATGGCTGGAACTAGACAGTTCCATAACAGAATGCGATGTCTTAGCCACTGAGAAATACTCTGCAAAGAAATTTCTCATTTGCCTGGGCTGACTAACTGTTGTCACTGAACATACTATATACATTTATGCACCTTTTGTTGTATTTATTCACTCCTCCAAGCCTATCCTTTTCTCTTTCTCTCTGCATCTTCAAATTACGTTATTATGACGTGTGCGTTTTCCATTTCCTGTTTTATAAGTACACCCAAACCTAAACTCTCACATTCACTGAGCACTTTTGTATTGTACTGATCAGAACCACACTGGAGTGTGTTACCTTTTATTTTCTCTGATCCATTCATATGTTTAAAAACTGCTAAGCAGGGTCTTCCCCTGGAGTGAAGGCCATGTCTTCTACCTTTATTCCCACATCCTAAATTGTGCCGAAAAAACAATGGACTATAGACAGCATGCAAATGCATAGAGAGAATAATTGTTGAATTCTGTAATGATCTTTTGAGATTTGCAGTCTTGCATTGTTCTGGAGGGTGTCTATTCAAGTCCTATCAGTCAGAAGCAACTCTTCTCGTTCTGGAATAAGCCCAGGTTGTAGCACATGCTTCCTCAGCTCCTTAGGCCACCATTCTGCTGTTTGCACTCTTTCTTCCACTAAATGACTAGCAAAACCATAGCACATCAATACAACAAGGTTGTTAGCACTGATGCAGTTGAGATACAGAACATTTTCTTTGCCAGAGGATTTACGGTATAAGTCCTCAATTTAAGGCCCTATGTTGTGTTGCTTTCCTATCAGGAAGAATAGAGAGGTCCTTGAGTAACCTAATCATAAGGTCCCTCCCTATTCTGCTCCAGCAAATAAGATCCCTTAGCGAAACAGCCCTCCCTGTCGTGGGGACGAGCACAGTTCCTACTTATCCTTGAGCAGTAGGCTTTCGTTCCCTGGCAGCCCATGGATTTATTCAAATAAACCAATCACATCTGTCCTTTGGAACCAAGGATCACCTCGTCTTCTTGAGACTACAAAGCCTCCTTCCAACAGCCTTTGGTTGTTCACTCTGTTCTCCAGTGCAACCCCCATGTGGTCCAGTGTGGTGCTGTGTCCTCCTTCCCTGGGCTGTGAGTACATGTGACTAATAAGCTGCATTTGATGTCATTTGTCCAGGGTTGGATGTTAGGTGTTTGGCCATCCCCATAATCCTAGGGCAGGAATCTGTCCTTCACTAATGGAGCAAAGAGGAAGTGATTAAAACAGCATTCCTCATGGAGACTTTTATAACAACACCGCTTTCCTCCCATGCCCATTCCCTTCTTAATCCCTGGTGGCCACAAATCTTTTCTTCGTTTCCACGATTTTGTTTATTTTTTTCATTTCAAGAATGTCAAATGGAATCATACAATGTATAATTTGGGTGGCTTGGCTTTTGTCACTCAGCATAATTCTCTGGAAGTTTATCCAGGTTGCTACATGTATCTGTTCTTCATTACTTTTTACTGCTGAGTAGAATTGCAAGGTGTAGATGTACCACTGTTGGTTTAACCATTCACCACTGAAGGACATCTGGAATTTTCCAGCTTTGGGCTATCATGAATGAAGCTGCTGTAAACATTCTTGTACAGAATTTGTGTAAGCATAAGTTTTAATTTCCCTGGGGTAAATGCTCAAGGGTACAATTACTGAGTCATAGAGCAGTTGTATATTTAGTTTTTTAAGAAACTTCCACACAGTTTTCCATTGTGGCCTCACCACTTTACGTGGCCATCACCAATTTTTTAGTGACTCCATTTTTCCTCATCCTCAGCAGCCTTTGGGGCTGTCACTACCATTTTAGTCTTTCTGATGGGAGTATGGTTATATCTCATTGTGGTTTTAATTTTCATTTCCCTAATGATACTAAACATCTTTTCATGGGCTTGTCTGCCATCCCTAAGTCCTTTTCGGTGAAACATCTCTTCATACCTTTTGCCCATTTTTTTTTTTTTTCGGTACGCAGGCCTCTCACTGTTGTGGCCTCTCCTATTGCGGAGCACAGGCTCCGGACGCGCAGGCTCAGCGGCCATGGCTCACGGGCCCAGCCGCTCCGCGGCATGTGGGATCTTCCCGGACCGGGGCACGAACCCGTGTTACCTGCATCGGCAGGCGGACTCTCAACCACTGCGCCACCAGGGAAGCCCCCTTTTGCCCATTTTTGAATTGTGTGTCCTTTTAGTATTCGGTTTTTGAGAATTTTTTTTTAATATATTCTAGTTCTTAGTCCCTGATAAGATATGTGGTTTGCTAATATTTTCTCCCATTCTGTGTGTCAGATAACTTTTTGAGTCACCTTTTTAAATCTCTGGAGTCAGTTGTAGGAATCTTCTGTGTCTAGATTAAAAAGGGCTACCTTCAATTTGAAAGTCTCTAGCAGGGTTGAAATGAAATACTATAGGTACTATACTAATCATATGAATGTGGTATTGTGGAATTAATCCCAAATTAGAAGCTAAAGACCTTGATTCTAGTCCTGGCTCAGTCAGTTAATGGGAGTCACTTGGCTTCTCTGGGCCTCAGTTTCATTATTTGTAAGAAAGGAATAAGCACGTAAAATTCTCTACTATTCTACTTTTCTATGATTCTAAGTTTAGCAGATAAGCTGAACAGAGTGAAACCAGTTTTTCTTTCAAGACAAATATACTAATTTCTAGATTTTGAGACAACTGAGAGACTGAGATGAAGTATCTCTTTTCTTCTTTTCTTAAATTGAAAAATTTCCAAAATATCGCATTGCAGCATTGACCTTCAGAATTCTCTTGCCTTTTCCCCTTCCTGGCAGTGTTATATTTCATCCTCTTTGCAGGGTTGTTTACAAAGCAAAAGTTTTAATTTTGATGAAGTCCACTTTATTATTTTTTCCCTTTTGTGGATCATACATTTAGTGTCAAGTCTAAAAACTCTTTGATAAGTCTAATACCCTGAAGATTTTCTATTACGTTTTTCTAAAAGTTTTATGTTTTACATTTTATGTTTAAGTCTGTTGTCCATTCTGAGTTAATTTTTGTATAGTGTGTGAGACTTAAATTGAGGTTCTTTTTCCATCCCCTATGGTTGTCCACTTGCTCAAGCACCTTTTACTGAAAAGGCTATTTTTTTTTCCCATTGAATTACTTTGCACCTTTCTCAAAAATCAGTTTGTATATTTGAATGAGTCTGCTCCTGAATTCTCTGTTTTGTTCCATTGATTTACGTTTATCTTGCCACCAATATCACTTGGTCTTTGTTACTGTACATATATAATAAATCCTGAAATTGGAAAGAATATTTCCTTCCACTCTATTCTTTTTTTCTATATATTTTTAACTACTTTAGTGTCTTTGTCTTTAAGTATAAATTTTAGAATAAGGCAATATTTATCTACAAGAAAAATGCTACTTTTTTTTATAGGAATTGCGTCAATGTATATAAGTTTGGGGAGAATTAGCATCTTTGCTACGTTGAATCTTCTGATCCAAGAAATGTTATGTCTCTCAATTTATTTAAATCTTTGATTTCCTTCATTAGTGTTAGTTTTCAGCATACAAGTTTTGTTAGATTTACACCTAAGTATTTCATTTCTTTGAGCCGTTGTAAAGGGTATTATATTTAAAAAATTTTGGTTCCCGGGTGTTCATTGTTAATACATCAAAATGTAATTGGATATTTTTTCTTTTCTTAATAAATTTTTATTTATTTTAATTTTGGCTGCGTTGGGTCTTTGTCGCTGCGTGCGGGCTTTCTCTAGTTGCGGCGAGCGGGGGCTGCTCTTCGTTGTGGTACGCAAGCTTCTCGTTGCAGGGGCTTCTTTTGTTGCAGAGCACGGGCTCTAGGCACGCAGCCTTCAGTAGTTGTGACGCGCAGGCTTCAGTAGTTGTTACACACGGGCTCAGTAGTTGTGGCACACGGGCTTAGTTGCTCCGTGGCATGTGGGATCTTCCCGGACTAGGGCTTGAACCCGTGTCCCCTGCATTGGCAGGTGGATTCTTAACCACTGCACCACCAGGGAAGCCCTGTAATTGGCTTTTGTATGTTTATTCTATATCTTGTGACCTTGATGAATTCCCTTATTAGTTCTACCTTTTTTGGAGATTTTTTTTTGTAATTTTCTACATAGACAATTATATCAACTGTAAATAAATGTAAAAGAAGAGTTTCACTTCTCCTTTCTAATTTGTATACTTTTATTTCCTTTTCTTGCCCTGTCATGTTGGCTAGAACTTGCAACACTATGTTGAATCAGAGTGGTGAGAGCAGGCAGAATTGCCTTGTTCCCAATCTTAGAGGGAAAGAATTTATTCTTTGACCATTAAATATGTTAGTTGAAGGTTTTTGCAGGTAATTTTTTCAAGTTGTTGTAGTTCCCTTCTGTTCCTATTTTTCTGAGAGTTTGTATCATGAATGTGTACTGCATTACGTGAAATCCTTTCTCTCTGTAGATTCGTATGATCTGTTCATTATTCTTCTTTAGCTTAGTAATATGGTGGATTATACTGATTATTTTCCTAGTTTTGGGAACAGCCTTGCATTTGGGGAATCAATGCTACTTAGTCACGGTATATAATCCTCTTTATACATTGCTGAAATCTATTTGCTAACTTTTTAAAGAATTATTTTTGTCTATATTTATGAAGAATATTGATAGGTCCTTTTCCTTTATTGTACTGTCTGTCTGATTTTGGTATCAGGGTAATTCTAGTTTTATAAAATGAACTGGAAGTGTTTTCTTTTGCATTTTCTGGGAGAGATTGTTTAGAATTGGTGTTAATTCTTCCTTAAACATTTTGTAGAATTATCCAGTTAAACCACCTAGCCATGGAGGTTTCTTTGGAAGTTTTTAATTGTGAAAGAATTCAATTTATTTAATAGGTATAGGGTTATTAAAATTATCTGTTTCATATTTGGTGTGATGTGCTACATTGATGTTTTTGGAGGAATTGGTCTGTCTGATGTAAATTATCAAATTTATGTGTGCAGAGTTTTTGTACTATTTACTTTTTATTCTTTTGATTTTTGAAGTATCTGTAGTGATAACTCTTGTTTTTTTATGATATTGGATCTTTGTCTCTTCTTAATTTTTTCATTGTCAAGCTTGTTAGTTTTGCCAGTTTTATTGATCTTTGAAATGAACCAGTTGTTTGTTTCATTGATTTTTTCCCTCTATTATTTTCCTGTTCTCAATTACATTGATTTTTGCATTTCTTTTTATTATTTTCCTCCTTATTCTTGACTTGGATTTATTTTGCTATTTTTTTCAAGGTTCCTATGATAGGATCTTAAACTATTAGAGACTTTCTTCTTTTCCAGCATATGCAGTTACTGCTGTAAATGTTCTTCTCAACACTTGTTTGTCTGTATCCCACATATGTTGAAATATTATATTTTCAGTTTCATTCAGTTCAATTTTTTTTTCTCATTTGAGACTTTCTCTTTGGCTGATCTATTATTAGAAGTGTGTTGTTTAGTTTCCAAATATCTGGAAGTTTTTTTTCTCTTATCTTTCTCTTATTTTGTGATTCCATCATAGTCAAGAACATACTCTGTAAGTTTTCAGTTCTTTAAATTTTTTGAGATTTGTTTTATAGCCCAGGATATAGTGTGTCGTCATATATGTCCATGGGCACATGACAAACACATGCATTCTGTGGTTCTTCTGCAGAATGGTCTGTATTGGTCAGTTAGGTCCTACTGGTTGGTGATGTTGAGTTCTTCTATATTCTTGCTCATATTTTGACTTGCTATTTTATCAGTCACTGAGGATGGTCACTGAAGTCTCCCGCTATAATTACAGATTTTCCTGTTTCTCCTTTCAGTTCTACTAGTGTTTGCTTCACATATTTTGCATCTCTGTTGTTTGCTGCATACATATTTAGGGTTGGTATGTCTTTGGGGACCCTACTGACATTATACGATGTTCTTCTCTGACTCTGGTAATAGTCATTGTTCTGAAGTGCACCTTATCTGATATTAATATAGACACTCCACCATTCATTTGATTAATCTTTTGCATCTTCTTACTTTTAACTACCTGTGTTACTATTTTTGAAGTGAGTTTCTTATAGATTGTTGGGTCATGATTATAAATTCAGTCTGGCAATCTCTGCCTTTTAATTGGTGAATTTAAACTATTTATATTTACATTTAACGTAATTATTCATATATTGGAGCTTAAACATGTCACTTTTGTGTCCAGATTTCTTTTTCATGTCTTCCTGTTAGTTATATGAATATTTTTATAATTATATTTTAATTTATCTGTAGTATTTTTCAGTGTATTTATTTGCATAGTTTATAGTGATTAGGTAGTACATTACATACATGTAATTCATGGCAGTCTACTTGTGCCCTCAATTTATTATTTAGAATAAATCAAAGACATTTTATTTCCCTTTATGTCCCTTTAATCTCCCACATTGATAACATAATAGTCTTGAATATTCCTTGTAAATGTGTTTCAGACAACATCAGATGGTGTTATAATTTTTTGTTGTTGTAACATAAAGCATAATTTAGAAAACTCAAGAAAGAACGGAAGTCTATTGTATTTATCCATCTTGTTGATTATCATGTTATTTCTACCTTAGGTTCCAAGCTTCCTTCTCTCTTAGTTTCCTTTTAGTTTCTGTTTAGAGAATTTCTTATAGCCGTTCTTTTAGAGTAGATCTGAAGGCAACAAATTCTCTGAATTTTCCTTCATCTGAGAACATCTTGATTTCTTCTCCATTCCTGAAGGTATATAGCATGCTGGGTTGATCGTTCTTTTGTCTCTGCACTTAAAAATGTGCCACTTTCTTCTGATCTCTGTGGGTTCAGGTGAGAAGTCTCCTGTCATTCAAATTGTTGTTTTCTCTATAGATAATGCATTTATTTCTCTCTAGCTCCTTTCATTTATTTTTTCTTTGTTTTTAGTTTTCAGAAGTATAATTATATGTGCTTGTGTAAACTTCTTTGGTTTTATCCTGTTTGGAATTTGCTCAGCTTCTAGAATTTTTAGGTTTGTGTTTCTGCCAAATTTGGGAACTTTTCAGCCATTACTTCGTCTACTATCTTTTCATTTCTGCTTTCTTTTTTCTCTCCTTCAGGGACTCCCTTGACAATATTGTTAGCTCTTTTGTTATAGTCCCACAGGATCTAGAAACTTTGTTCATTTTTCTGTGTAATTATACTTTCTTTGTTGTAGAGCTTGGGTAATTTCTATTCTAGCTTCTAGTTTACTAATTTTTTGCTCTGTCCGCTCCTTTCTGTTCATAAGCTCATGCATTGAGTTGAAAAATTTTCCCCATTAGTGTATTTTTTAGTTCTAAAATTTCCAGTTGGTTTTCTTTATATGTCCCATTTCTTTGCTGAAACAGTCTATTTCTTTCCTGAGACTTTCTATTTCTCGTTTGTTTCAAATATGTACTTTATTGCTCATTGAAGCGTTTTTTTTTTAATGATGTTTGCTTTAAAACAATCTCAGATAATTCTGATACCTGTGTCATCATGGGGTTGGCAGGTATTGTCTTTTTTCATTAAGTTTGAGATCTTCCTGGTTCATTGTACAATAAGTGGGTTTTTGATTAAAACTTGGACATTTTACGTATTGTGTTTTCTGACTCTGGATCTTTATATTTTTAGATGGCTTTTTTTCATACTGCTATGGCAGTAAGAATGTTTGCTCTTATGTTATTGCCAGGTAGAGGGAGAAGTCTAGATTCTCCACTCTTTCTCCATTAACACGCATTTTAGTGGGTGAACTCCATATTGCTAGGTAGGGGTGGGGATTCTAGGTCTCAAGTAGGCTTCACTGATAAGATAGTTACCTGGCTGAAAGGGGTAAGAATGTTTCTTTACTACTCCCATGTGTCTTCTACTGACATCATGAGTGGGGTCAGGGTCTCATTACCACCGTGGGGTGGTGGTGAAATTCCTGACTCTCCTCCAGGTCTCTTCTGACATCACCCCAATGGAGAGTAGGAGTGTATCCTCATTACTGCCAGGTGGAGGTGGAAGTCCAAGCCTCTTACATGGTCTTCATTGACATCACAGGAAGGGGAAATGTGGTGGGTTCATTACTGTCCCTAGGAATAAAAGTCCTAACTCCCTACTCAGCCTTCTCTGACACCAGGCTGGTGAAGGGGGGTTGGAGTACCCTATCACAGCCTGGAAACGGTAGGAGTTGAGGCTCCTGTTTAACACTTGTTGGCATGGGTGGAGGAGGTGCCACAGTTTTTTCTGTGATGGTTGGCTAGGGTAGAGTGTTATTGTCTAAAAGTTTTTTTGTCTTGGTAGGATGTCCTTTCCTGGTCCTTTGGTTGGAGACATCAGGCTTTTGTTGGGACATTTTGCCTGTGCCCTTTGGCATAGTAGTACTCTATCTGGGATACATGGAAAACCCAGGGAACCAATCACCCTGTAATTCGTTGGGCCCTGAGTTTCCCAACAAACTTTCAGTCTTGTTGTATTCACTTTATATATAATTTCTAGGGTTTTGAGATATACTTTGTGGTGAAAGCACCTCTACTCCATCTTCCTAAAAGTGGGAGTACTCTGCTCTGTTTTTGTTGTAATTAGACCTCTATTTACTTTATTTTTTTAACTTTAATTTTATATTGGAGAGTATAGTTGATTAACAATGTTGTGTTAGTTTCAGGTGTACAGCAAAGTGATTCACTTATACATATACATGTATCTATTCTTTTTCAAGTTCTTTTCCCATTTAGGTTAGTACAGAATATTGAGCAGAATTCCCTGTGCTATACAGTAGGTCCTTGTTGGTTTTCTGTTTTAAATATAGCAGTGTGTATATGTCAATTCCAAACTTCTAATCTATTTACTTTAAATTAGTAGCATTTTTGTTACTAAACAGTTTAGACTTTGATGAACGTTTAATCAATACTGTGGATTTTAGGTGTCAAATTGCATTAATGTTTGGGGCTTGTAGATAATTTATGGAATATTATTTAAAATTTTTTTCCTGGGAAAAATTAAAAGAGAAAAAACACGTAAAGTGCCAAATGTACCTTCTGATGCACTGAGTAAGCGCTCAGTAAATGTTTGTCACAGTTTTTGTTTGTTTGTTTGTTTTATAAGACATTGTAGTAAAGACTCTGGATTTGAAGTCTGGGGTGGTCCTACCACTAAATTAGTGTATGTGCTATGGAAAATTACTGGGTTACTGTGATCCTCAGTTTCCTTATTTGTCATTTGGGGATAATAAAGGCACTATAAAGTATTTGTGTGATAATAAAATACAGTGACCCAGAGACTCATTCTCATTTGATTCCCATTGTCACGTAGTAAGTGTTTAATAAATATTAACAGCTGGTGTGGCTGCTACTGCTATTATACTAAGTTACCTCCAAACAGATACCTAAGCTGCATCTCCTTAGAAGCATTAGGGGAATATTGAGAGAGGGAAGGCATTTTGTTTCTTAACTTTCTTGAAGTAGTGTGTGGCTCTCAGCTTATGAAATTTGCACTGACCATTGCCCTGGTGTAATATCTGCCTCTCAGAAAGATGACAAAGAGGGGACATATGTTCATATCTTTTAGCCATTAGTATTTTTCCCATTCCTCTTGTTTTCATGATCTCTCAAACTTGAATAAGCTGCTCTGAAATGTTTCCTTCATTCCAGAGCCCCCAGCCTCTCCTTCTTGGTTTCCCTTGCAGCCTGTTCTCTCTAGATAAGCTCTTTATTATGTAGACCCACATATCCTTGCTAATTCCCTTCTTATTTTCATTCCCCCCTAACTGGACTCTGTCCATTCAGAAGTGTTCAGGATCTGAGCAAGTGAGTAAGAATGATTCCTTCTCAGAAACAGTGAGTGATATTTCAAATACTTATAATTTAGTGTCTTTTCATTCAATCACTGACACATAAAATATTAGCAATAAATAGTGGGACAGCTTGTAGAAACCCTGACTTTGTGACATAAACAACTTTCAAACTACTCCTCCTTTAAACATCTCAAAGGAAATTATTTTCCAAATTATAACAACCACTACCTGCCTTAAGGGGCTGAACCATTGGCAAGAATTGGTATATTGATGGTTTGTTAAGATTCTCATTCATTTCCCACTCGATTTCTTACATTTCCAGCCCGATTACTTTCCATTCCCAGAGTGCAGTAATTTCTTCTCTACATGGCTGATTTTGTTTCTTTTACATCTGTACAAAAACTACTTCTTATAGCCAGGGGTTAGATCATTAATTTAAAGACAACGGTACCAAATCCTGTGGATTTTTCAAAGCAGAAGTTTCCTTTCACAGAGAGTTGAATTCTTCTTTCCTTTAATGGAGTTAGTGAGCTAGAATTACATTACACTTTTTGTTCTTCCCAGAACTACGATTACATAGGTAATTAAATTAAACTAAGGAGCACAATTCATGTCAGCTGTTTTCCTCCCTATAAATATATCTGTGCAACTGGGGAAATAATTTTATTGAAAATATTAGATTTGGTGCAGGTTGCTTGTAGATACTATTTTTATCTGTCATGTAGGAATTTCTCATCCATTGGTTACCATGAACAGGGTTGTTTATGAATCAACAAATCATATAGGGTGGCTTCAGAACATGCCTTTAATGAACAGTACACTTAAGTATGAAATGCCTTCTCTACCTGCAAGAAGCTTATGAACTATTGGGAAACACAAGGAATGTATACAAATGGAAGTTGAATTAGAAGAAAAGGAATCAGTAATAATCTAGGACAAAGATGAAGAATATCACCAGCTGTGCATGAATAAGAATCACATAATGGGTGGAGACTAAAAGGGTTATTGGAGGGAGAGAGATGCTGAAGGCTTATTAAGGATAAAGATTATCTTTTAAAGACTGTCTATTACCTACCAGGCATTGTGCTAGGCAGTCTATGTTGGATGTTTTACATTTTAGAAAAACTCTAAAATCTGGTTATTTTTAAATCTACTTTTTACAGGAAGACAATGCACAGAGACTTTTGATAAATGCTAGCAAGGGGACCAGGTGAAATTTGAACCCAGAATGATCTGGCTCTGAAACTTGGATTCTGCTTGCTACCCCACGCTGCCAAAATATGCTAGGCGATGAGAAGTAAGACTTGATTTGATTATTAAAACACAAGTAGGAGATAGAAGGAGAGAGAGAGAGTTAAGAAGGGAGAAAGAAGAAAAGTGAATATTTAGGGGTTATAAAAATAACATAAGAATGGAGGCAACAAAAGTATAAAATGTGTTCGGTGGCTAATGCTTATATGGATTTGTCTGGATCAAATGTAGATGATGCTTACAAATGTCATTAAGAGCATAGGCTCTGGATTTTGACAGATCGGTTTAAATTCAAGCTCATCCTTTTATAACTGACCTCTTTTAGACAGATCACAACATCACATAGAATAAATGTGATGATTAAAAAAACAATGCTGTTTGGGAGCAGGTTTTAGAGAGGTATTTTGTACGTGAAAATTCATCAAGCTATACAGTTATGCACTCTTTTCTCTGCATATATTAAATGTCAGTAAAATGATTTTTTTTTTTTGGGTAAAAGCAGCTAATGTTTGTAACAGTGCTGGCATAGGTAGTAAGCATTCATTTAATGTTAATTGTTTCAGTGTACTCAAGGCAGTGAGATACTAGAGTAAGGTTTTAGCAGAACATTGCAGCAGTTGTAGAGGGTCTCTATGCCTTGTGAGGTCAAGGAAGGACAAGAAAGATGAAGATATTTTCACAGTGTTGTTTAGGAAGTTTTGTCTTTGTGACAGTGTGTAGAATGGATTGGAATGAAGAGTATAAACCAGTAAGGGTATAAACAGAGGGTGTAAATCAGTGAAGAATTTAAACAAAAGGATATAAACCAGTGAGACCAATTACAAGATTTTGGCCATCACTCAGGCATAGGGTACCATGGTTCTGAATCAGACAATGGCAAGGAAAAGACAGGATTCCATGAAGGAAAAATCAATAGTTGGGTAGTGAGATGCAATAGGGAAAAAGAGTAAAGATTCAGAAATGACTTCTGTAGTTTATGCAATAAGAGTGACTTGAAGAAAAAAACTGACAGGGGTGCAATGGTTAACAATTGATGATAAATCAAGTTCCAAGTGTCAGGGTCTCTTTGGCAGCTGTCAATCAACAATAGAGGACATCATCCAGGAACAAGTGTGGCTTTACAAGACCCAAGTTGTAACTACATACAATTTAGTGTCTTGTGATTATCACACAAAAGAAAATCCAAACTGTGGCAATTCAAAATGAGTAATTTTGGATATGATTATATAGGTATTTTATAGTTCTTCTTGCTGGTCCTATAATTGAACAGTGCTTTCCTCCCTCAAAATTTAAATTATTCAGGAAAAAAACATGTTCATCTCAACCTGTAGAAATGAGTAAAATCCCTGTGTCCCGTAATATTTTCATTACAGGGAATTAGATTTCTGTAATCACAATAGACAGAGTTTACATTAAATGCATGTAACATTTTTGTTTAAGTGAAAGTACATTCTTTTGAAGACCCTATATATTCTCTCCTTCAAACCATTTTTATTCTGTCCTGGACTTACTTTTAGGACATTTAGAAATAGAGTATTAATTATTTTGCATTTATGGGAATAGTTAAGTACATTCTTGAGGACATTCTTACAGATCTACCAAAAGGCTGATTCAGTCATAATATATTGAAAACCCATCTGCCTACTCAAAAAAATCTTAGAAACAAAACTTCACACAACACTGAGCAAAGGTCATTTCTATTTCTCTTGGAGTAAAATAAAATAAAATAAATTAAGGATAAGTCAATTTTCAGGTCCAGGGAAAGTGCTCATACATGTGTGTGTGTGTGTGTGTGTGTGTGTGTGTGTACGTGCATGTGCATGCATGTGTAAATATGAAAGGGTGGGAGGAATATTGTAAAACTCCTGTTCTTATCTAAGGGAAATTAATTTTATAATTAAATATTTATAAAAAATTAGTTCTGTGGCAATGAAATATGTTGAGATGCACGAAACTGACATTTAAAAATAATTGTGTTTCTCAAGGTTTTTAATTTTCTTCTGAAATCAAACATTAGTATTTGATTCTAGAGTGTGCAAAGAAATGACAATGACAAGGAGATATTTTTCTACCAGTCCTGCCTGAAAAATAATAATACTCTTTCAGCAATCACCCTTTAGGGTATCCAGTAGAATCTGGGAGTTGAGTCTGGTCATCAAAGAGTGTGCCCTTGAAGTTAAGAGCTAGATTGATGCTCTTGGTCTTCAAACCTTCTCTCCCTTCCATCTTCTCCAGACAAAATGCTAGTCATTCATTAATGATTGCATCCAAGCAATTTCCTGATTACCACCTAGGTGCATAGTACTGCCAGGTATTATATAAAACAGAAAGAATTGTAAGATATTCTCCCTGTCCTCAAATAGCCTAGTTGGTTACATGGGACATAAACACTTGAAAAGGAAAGCTAATAAAATAAGACATTATATATAATTTAGTGTGCATAAGGGCATATAAAATCAAATAATTTGGACTTTAAAAGGGAAGGAAGCCAACACTGATGATACACTTTATGCAAAGCACCATGTACCATGTTTCTTACTTGAAGAGGGACTGTTCTTTACCGCTGTACCCTCAGCGTCTAGAAGATAGCCTTAGATTAGTGGATACTTAAATATTTGTTGAGTAAATGAAGGAATAATTCTCTCATTCAAGTCTTACACAGTCCCTTTGCAGGAAATATTAGTTTCCCATTTTACAGATGTTACAACTGAGAACTTGAAACACTGGTCAGAATGGCCATCATCAAAAAATCTACAAACAATAAATGCTGGAGTGGATGTGGAGAAAACGGAACCCTCTTGCACTGTTGGTGGGAAATAAATTGATACAGCCACTATGGAGAACAATATGGAGGTTCCTTAAAAAACTAAAAATAGAACTACCATACAACCCAGCAATCCCACTACTGGGCATATACCCTGAGAATACCATAATTCAAAAAGAGTCATGTACCCCAATGTTCATTGCAGCTCTATTTACAATGGCTAGGACATGGAAGCAACCTAAGTATCCATCGGCAGATGAATGGATAAAGACGATGTGACACATATATACAGTGGAATATTATGCAGCCATAAAAAGAAACGAAATTGAATTATTTGTAGTGAGATGGATGGACCTAGAGTCTGTCATACAGAGTGAAGTAAATAAGAAAGAGAAAAACAAATGCTGTATGCTAACACATATACATGGAATCTAAAACAACAACAAAAAAATTGTTCCACCTAAGGGCAGGACAGGAATAAAGACGGATATGTAGAGAATGGACTTGAGGACACCAGGAAGGGTAAGGGTAAGCTGGGATGAAGTGAGAGAGTGGCATAGACATATATACACTACCAAATGTAAAATAGATAGCTAGCGGGAAGCCGCTGCATAGCACAGGGAGATCAGCTTGGTGCTTTGTGACTACCTAGAGGAGTGGGACAGGGAGGGTGGGAGGGAGACGCCAGAGGGAGGGGATATGGGGATGTATGTATACGTATAGCTGATTCACTTTGTTATACAGCAGCAACTAACACAACAGTGTAAAGCAATTATACTCCAATAAAGATGTTAAAAAAAAAAGGTAAATAATCACATAGTGGCACAAATTAAGATTTAAATTCAAGTCTACCTGTGACCAAAGATCTTGTGCCACAGAAAGCTGGCAGAACTCAGTGAAAATGACCAGGTTCAGTGTTGATTTGAACAAAAATATGAAGTCTAAGCAAATTGGCCAAAATCCTACACAAGTTTGATTATTTCTAAAATGAATATTGTAATTGATAATATTAAGCATTGAACTTGTTAGAATTCAGATACATCTCTTCTAAGCTAGTTGATTGCCAGCCTGTCAGTACTTAATTTCCAAATAACACAAGCACTGTTTTCAAACGAATGCTAGGATTTTCCTGTAGTTAGAAATGAACAGATGGTAAGAATGACCTTCACCTTCTTACGGCATTTTTACATCCAACAGTACAAAGTGCCACATGTAAGATTCACACTTGACTAGACTGGTGACAGTTGCGGCTACCATCCTAACAACCAACAGGATATGCAAATACAGAACAAGAAGAGGAAAATTGTGGCATTAAAACCTTATTCAAAAGTTTGGTTTTGAAAGTGAGATTTATATACAGTGCAAAGTTTCACAGTTTGGTTAAAATAATTTTTGCCGTTCCGAAAATATTTACACAGTGTTAGCAAATATTCTATTGTAAATTAGGGTGTATAGGTTTAAGAACAACAAACTTGAAACCAAGATGAACTAAATCAACAAAAGACAAGTCATGAAAAAATAATGTGACATCTGGTGTGCAAAAAGTAAGCAATATTGTTTTAGGACAACAATGATATGAGAGGTCTCATTTATTTATTTTAAAATATGTTTATCATTTTTGCATGTTCAATATGATGTATTACAATACAATACATACAGTACAGATATGATCAGACATCATCTACAAATTTCCAACAGTATGGATTTTTGAGACTCCAAATTAATATGGATGTGGTTCAGAATAGTAAATTGAAGAACTTTCAAACAATGATCAACATGTGCTTATTATGTCAAATTGAATAAAGGAAGACAAACACATGCCAAATACACATTCCCTTCTCACTTACCTCCAGGTATCCTCCAATCCATGGCCAATATCATTACTCACTTGAAATAGTAGTAATAACTTAATTGTACCAAGTAACATGCTCAGTGCCTTGCTAACCTGCTTTATATATGTTGTGTCCTATAATCTGCCCAAGAGTCTCGTGACACCCACACTAGTTTATAGATGAGTGTGTTAACCACAATTCTTCCGAGAAACAGAACCAATAGGATATACCTCTACCTCTATCTGTGTCTGTCTTTATGTCTATATCTACATCTATATAATCTATTTATTATAAGGAATTGACTCACACGATACATGATTATGGAGGCTGCGAAGTCCCACAGTCTGCCATCAGCAAACTGGAGGTCCAGGTGAGCCAGTGGTTTGATTCCTGTCCCACTCTAAAGGCCTGAGAACCAGGACAGCTGATGGTCCAGCCAATGGTAAACTCTAGTCCGAGTTCAGAAGACCAATGTCTCAGCTCAAAAACAGATTTAACAGAGAGAGCTAATTCTCCCTAACTTCTTTTTGTTCTATTCGGGCATTCAGTAGACAGGATGAGGCCTATACACAAAGGGGAGGGCAGTCTACTTCACTCAGTCTACTGATTCAAACGTTAATCTCATCCAGAAATACCATCACACAGGCACACCCAGAATAATGTTTAACAAATTATCTGGGCACGCTGTGGCCCAGTCAAGTTGACATGTAAAATTAACCATCATGTTGAGTAAACTGGATAAAAGAGGAAGGTAATTGTCGTGGGACAGGCATGGGAGAATGGAAGAACAAGCCCTGCATGCTGCCATCTTACTCTGAAAGCCCTGTTCTCCCCTGTGCACTGCATCATCTTCCTTCTCAGACAAGGCCTCGGCACAGTGCTTTGGGTAGTAACTGTATGTGACCAGAGCTGGCATTCAGGATGAATCATGTCCTCTAGCCCAGGGCCTTTTCACTGACAATTCTCAATGTCAGAAGATAAAATGGTGTATGTTGGGGAAAAGGAAAAAGCAAGGGTGGCTGATAAGGTGAGATCAGGTCAAAAACTGACTGTTAGACATGCAGAGGCATTTGGAATGTGGATGAGGAACCGGAGACTAGGTTGGCCAACACATCCAGGTGTAGCTGGGACTCTCTCAGTTGTGAAAGATAAAGCCCTAGGTCCTGGGAACTCCCTCAGTCTTGGGAAAGTGGGATGGTTGGCCACCTTACAGTAGAGAAGTGTTGCTACAGTTATCTGTGGTGAAAACCCTTTTTTTGTTTCTAATCTATCACATATCCATCCTTGTATAAAATGTGATCATATAAATTACTGGAAAAATGAAATTAAAAGGGACAGACAAAATCCAAATTCAAACTTTTGTTATTAAGTTCAAAAGATATAAATGACTCTGACACGTAGCTGTGAAAGTGACTGAATGCGTACTCTCAATGTCTGTACTTACGTTGCTGTGGACCAGTTAGAAACCATTGGGAGATGGGCCCTGGAACACACACCACACAGGAATGAGGGACTGATTGTACAGTCTGAGAAGGAAAGGTGAGGGTGAGAACAGCAGATTGAAATGGGGAAGGCTGGAGCTAGGTGATCGGGTGGTAATACAAGAGGCAGGTGGTGAGGACAGGCAGAGAGCAGGAGAGCGTGTGGCTTAGATGCAAAGACTGAGAAAACAATTCGTGTTGACGTTTCTCACTGAAGGCAGTCTTAGCCTTAAAAGCTCAAGAAATTGTAAATGTTTAAGAAATAATTATAAAAAATCAGAATGTAGGTGACTAAGAGAGTGGAGTTTGGCTGCAAATTGCCTATGGGTAAGCAACTCTAGTTACTAACTAATCAAACCACAGCCTAGTTATTTAACCACTCCCTGCCTTGGTTTTTTTCATCAATAATATGGAACTCCTAATACCATCCCCTCTCACTGAGTTGTTGGGATATAAGAAAGACTGTAGATAGATAGATTGATCTATATGTACCTCTATCTAAATTATATATGTATAATTATACCTACCTAAATTATATACATAATTATATCTATCTAAATTCTCTCTACATAGTTTAGTACTCTAGAGTTGGCACATAGCTAATGGTTATTGTTTGCTTACTGCAGAGATTAATATAGTATCTCACCGATAATCATTCCCACTGCCAGCTTTTGAGAAGTATTTTTCTTGATTTGCATAATGATTTGTAGTGAGGTATGAAAAAGTGGGAATCCTTATTTATCAGGGGAAAACTACAGTATATTCTTCCATTGCCTTTAGCATTTTTTAACACTTGCCAGCCTTGTCTATGTTAAATACTGTGCTTGATTTATCTCACAACCATTGGATTCTCTCCAAAGTACCATGCATTGCTTAAAAGAAAAGAAGTGTCATTGATAGTGTGTTATTATGTTTCCCATGGTCACTTGAAAGCCTTGTTGTAGGCTTGCTACCCAGGTATTGTTGTCTTGCTCCTTAGCATTTCTCCATTTCCTTAGTTTCCTTTAATCTCATCTCTTTATGAATCTCATTTACTGTCTAGATATTGCTTGTGCCTCCTGTTCAGGATATATGTTTCATAATACTACTAAACTTGGTTGACACCTGTCCTCGTGCACTCATTCCCCTGTAGTCAATATTACTTTGGCCATATTTATAAAAGCCTCAGTTGGTAGGATACCTGGCATGTCTGAGAAACAGCAAGGGAAGGTGTGGCCAGAAGAAGGGGAACCAAGTGGAGAGATTAGTGGTCATTTGGATCCTGGAGGGGGAGAGACTCAGACAATGGGTCCTTTAGGTCATGGGGAGAACACTGAGTTTGTTTTAAATGTGATGGAATCCATTCAAAGATTTGAGCAGAGAATGATGTGTACTGACTATCACGTAAAAAAAATTGATTTTTTGAGTGTGTATAGACTAGACTATATGCGGGCAAGGGTGGAACCCACATCCCCAGGACAGACTCAAGATTCTCATTACAGACCGGTCTTTGTCTCTTTGCTGACACTAAGTACTCTGATGATACAAGGGACTCTGGTTTTACTCTGTTTCTCCCTAGACGATATTAACTTGGAAACCATGCCAATCCACAAAATAGTTCAACAGAAGGAGAACAGAAGCAGCAGGAGTAGGCAGGAGAGGCTCTGAAGCCCTAGAGTTACAGAAAGAATCACCTCGGTTTACTCCTTTCTGTTCCAGCTTCCATCCCTCATGAGATGCCGTTGGTCAGAGTGTAGTGGTGTGCCCAGAAAAACAAAAAGTAGATCCATAGCCTTTGCTGATTTCCATGGTGTAAATAATTCCATCTTGGCCAGTTTCAAGCTACCAACAGATGCCACTGAATCAGAGTTGGAAAGTGATGGGCATAACTTCCCCCTTGCTGCGGTCTCTCGTGAGCTGGCTCCAGCACACCACAGGTGCATGAGATAAGCATGAATGCTTCCAGTGAATTCACTACGTTATTAGCTTCTTTGAGTGGGTGTCTATTTTAACCTCGGATGCTGGATGATCAAATTCCCGTTTCACCTCTTATGACCCTTCAAGTTCCCTTTAAAGAATTTCCTCTATCTTTCTGGCCTTTCCCTGCTTCTGAGTTATCAGAAATATAAGACACCTACAGAGGATATCGTTAAATCCCAGGATATAACACTTCAAGTATAGCATGTGGATTTACCCATATTTTAGTGTTAATCTTTAAAAAAAAACATCAGTTTTATATTTGTCACATCAGTTCTACTAGGCTTATGTATTCCTAAACTGATCTAGTTGTTAACAAAATGGAAAAATGAAATTCTGTTTACTACACTGACACATATGGTGCAAGTCAAATTGCTTTTAATTAGAACGTTTAAAAAAAAACCCACCTACATTGTCTACAAGTCAGAAAAGTTTCCTGGAAATATTGACTTTCCAGCCACAAAACTGTTATCTGTTTTAAATATTATTCCCTATCTAATTATTTCCCAGAAGTAGGTAGAGGATAGCACATCTGTGGGTGAGTTTATTTTTTAAAATTATTTAGTTATTTATTTGTTTATTGTTCTCTTCCAAGGATTTGGTTTGCAAATTGTGAGGACTGCTTAAGCAAATCTGATATCTCATAGGTCAGAAAGTCAGGAAGGGAACATCACAAGCAGGCTGGCACCCACAGGCAAGGGCCAAAGGTTTTCGTGACAGGCAGTAAGGAAAGAATGGTTAGAAGCAGGCTGGAACCCAATAGAGCTCAGGGTGTGTCCTCAGGGAAAACTTAGACCCTCTTCTCTTTTTTCTTTGAATTTTTGAATTTTATGTATTTTTTTAAATAGCAGGTTCCTATTAGTTAGCTATTTTATACACATCAGTATATACATGTCAACCCCAATCTTCCAGTTCATCCCACCAGCCCCCCCACGCCCCCCACTGCTTTACCCTCTTGGTATCCATACGTTCTCTACATCTGTGTCTCTATTTCTGCCCTGCAAACGAGTTCAGCTGTACCATTTTTCTAGGTTCCACATATATGCGTTAATATAAGATATTTGTTTTTCTCTTTCTGACTTACTTCACTCTGTATGACAGCCTCTAGATCCATCCACGTCTCTACAAATGACCCAATTTCATTCCTTTTTATGGCGGAGTAATATTCCATTGTATATATGTACCACATCTTCTTTATCCATTCGTCTGTGGATGGGCATTTAGGTTGATTTCATGTCCTGGCTATTGTAAATAGTGCTGCAGTGAACATTGTGGTACATGACTCTTTGTGAATTATGGTTCTCTCTGGGTATATGCCCAGGAGTGGGATTGCTGGGTCATATGGTAGTTCTATTTTTACTTTTCTAAGGAACCTCCATACTGTTCTCCATAGTGGCTGCATCAATTTACATTCCCACCAACAGTGAAAGAGAGTTCCCTTTTCTCCACAACCTCTCAGACAATTATTGTTTCTAGATTTTTTGATGATGGCCATTCTGACTGGTGTGAGGTGATACCTCACTGTAGTTTTGATTTGCATTTCTCTAATAATTAGTGATGTTGAGCAGCTTTTCATGTGCTTCTTGGCCATCTGTATGTCTTCTTTGGAGAAATGTCTATTTAGGTCTTCTGCCCATTTTTGGATTGGGTTTTTTGTGTTTTTAATATTGAGCTGCATGAGATGTTTATATATTTTGGAGAGTAATCCTTTGTCTGTTGACTTGTTAGCAAATATTTTCTCCCATTCTGAGGGTTGTCTTTTCGTCTTGATTGTAGTTTCCTTTGCTTTGCAAAAGATTTTAAGTTTCATTGGTCCCATTTGTTTATTTTTTGTTTTAATTTCCATTACTCTAGGAGGTGGATCAAAAAAGATCTTGCTGTGATTTATGTCAAAGAGTGTTCTTCCTATGTTTTCCTCTGAGAGTTTTATAGTGTCCAGTCTTACATTTAGGTCTCTAATCTATTATGAATTTATTTTTTTGTGTGGTGTTAGGGAGTGTCCTAATTTCATTGTTTTACATGTAACTGTACAGTTTTCCCAGCACCATTTATTGAAGAGACTGTCTTTTCTCCATTGTATGTTCTTGCCTCCTTTGTCATAGATTAGTTGACCATAGGTGCATGGGTTTATCTCTGGGCTTTCTATCCTGTTCCATTGATCTATATTTCTGTTTTTGTGCCAGTACCATATTGTCTTGATTACTGTAGCTTTGTAGTATAGTCTGAAGTCAGGGAGTCTGATTCCTCCAGCTCCATTTTTTCCCCTCAAGACTGCTTTGGCTATTCAAGGCCTTTTGTGTCTCCATATAAATTTTAAGATTTTTTGTCCTAGTTCTGTAAAAATTGCCACTGGTAGTTTGACAGGGATTGCATTGAATCTGTGGATTGCTTTGGGTAGTATAGTCATTTTCACAATATTGATTCTTCCAATCCAAGAACATGGTATATCTCTCTATCTGTTTGTGTCATCTTTGACTCTGTTCATCAGTGTCTTATAGTTTTCTGAGTACAGATCTTTTACCTCCTTAGGTAGGTTTATTCCTAGGTATTTTATTCTTTTTGTTGCAGTGGTGAATTGGATTGTTTCTTTAATTTCTCTTTCTGATCTTTCGTTGTTAATGTATAGGAATGCAAGAGATTTCTGTGCATTAACTTTGTATCCTGCAACTTTACCAAATTCATTGATTAGCTCTAGTAGTTTTCTGGTGGCATCTTTACAATTCTCACTGTAAACAGTGACAGTTTTACTTGTTCTTTTCCAATTTGGATTCCTTTTATTTCTTTTTCTTCTCTGATTGCGTGGCTAGGACTTCCAAAACTGTGTTGAATAATAGTGACAAGAGTAGACATCCTTGTCTTGCTTCTGATCTTAGAGGAAATGCTTTCAGTTTTTCACCACTGAAAATGATGTTTGCTGTGGGTTTGTCGTATATGGCCTTTATTATGTTGAGGTAGGTTCCCTCTATGCCCACTTTCTGGAGAGTTTTTATCATAAATTGGTGTTGAATTTTGTCAAAAGCCTTTTCTGCATGTATTGAGATGATCATATGGTTTTTATTCTTCAATTTCTTAAAATGGTTTATCACATTGATACACCTGGGATAAATCCCACTTGATCATGGTGTATGATCCTTTTAATGTGTTGTTTATTTCTGTTTGCTAGTATTTTGTTGAGGATTTTTGCATCTGTATTCACCAGTGATATTGGTCTGTAATTTTCTTTTCTTGTAGTATATTTGAGTTTGGGAGTGTTCCTTCCTCTGCAGTTTTCTGGAAGAGTTTGAGAAGGGTGGGTGTTAGCTCCTCTCTAAATGTTAGATAGAATTCACCTGTGAAGCCGTCTGGTCCTGGGCTTTCATTTGTTGGAAGATTTTAAATCACAGTTTCAATTTCATTACTTGTGATTAGTCTGTTCATATTTTCTCTTTCTTCTTGGTGCAGTCTTGGAAGGTTATACCTTTCTAAAAATTTGTCCATTTCTTCCAGGTTGTCCACATAGGTGAGCTTTAAAATTAACTTATCCTCCCAGGTCATTGAAATTCTCATCTGTGAACAGTGAAACACATCCAGAAAATGAGAAATGAATGACAGAACTATCCATTTTTGTTGGCAAATTAAATTATAGTCTCTGCTCTTTACTCAAGAATAAGTGGTTTCACCAGGTTTCAGAAGTGACAGAAGAGAGAAGTTATCCTGGGCCAACACCTTTGCATCACTAATCCGATCACATCCTTTAGCCTGAAATCATCAGGAAAACTGCAAGGTTGTTTTTAGACAAGTAACACCTTGGAAAGTTGTGGATATCGCAGCTCTCAGCAGCCAGGGTGGGAATGAGGAAGTAAAGCGATTAAATGTGCACACCTCAAACTGCCAACTCCTTTGAAGTTGAGTGGTTATTAAGAGTAAGTTCTTAATCTGTAAATGAATCTCTGCTAATACACCTGCTAATGAAATTACTAATCATGTAATAATCCCTGATATTACATTACCTAGAAAATGGAATGACAAGGTCATAATCATCCAAAGCATTTCTTTAAAAGATTTAGAGAGAAAGGCTAAGTAAGCTATGGCTGGTTGAAAAGGCAAGATGATATGAGGACATTCAAGTGGGCAGAGCTCATTAAGCCACCTTCCTGGCTATTCAGACAATTGCATTCCATACTGTCTAGGTCATTTAGTACCTGGAGTGTACCGTTCAGATGGTTTAACAAATGAGATTCATACAAGCCTCGCCACCCTGTAATTCACATCTTATTTGCTCTTTCCTTTGTGCTAACATCTGCTACATCACTCTCACTATCTAGAGGACTCTGGAAAACTGCCTCTCTGAAAAGGCGTGAGGCAGTGTTGTGATTCATGGACATGATATATATTCTGCCATCACTCTGAAATGGAATGAAGGCACTTTTAAATCATCGTGTAGGCCTTACCCTTTAGGGGACACCTATGCTTAAAAAAAATTAAACCTAAAGAGAGCCAAATACTGCTTTCCTGAACCCAAAGTCATAGTCCTGAAATCTCATGGTATAGAAGCCTAATTCAGCAAAACATTCTTTTACAGGTGCTGAACACTGTCACAGTAAGGGAGCATCTGGTATTTCTGATAAACAAGTGTGCTGGCTTTACAAACCCTTCTCAAGCCTGTAAATGGAATCCTCTGAAAGTACCGGGCCTTTCCATTGCCCAGGGAGTTGCTGACACTCAAATATTGTTAGTTTGTGGCCTTTCAGTTTCATCCGAGATGTTTGTGGATATCTCTGATAAGCCACCATATTTTACAAACGAGTAAAGCAGATAGAGACTACAGATATCCTTTGGTCAATTTTAATTAACTGCTTTCTTTTCTACAAGGAAATTTTTTAGTCCAAGTGTCTGTTGAACCACATGGAAAAGCATGAGGTGAAACATCCCTTTTGAAAGTAGATTTTTATAGTTGTGGAAGTTCTCCCCAGACCCTGAAGACATTCATATTTGGATGTTTCTGGATTCCCTAGGACATATTAGAATGTTTTTATCTGAGATTATTTCGTGGAAAGTAACTTTTTCCAATCTCAGATTAAAATGATATTCTAGAAAACTGACCTTAAGACTCATCTCAAATACTAATTAAAAGTTTCACATAATTTGTAAGTCATGATTATCTCATTTGGGTGAAAGCTGTCTATTTTTGTCCAAAGTATTAATTGAGGACCTATTACAAAGAAACAGGATACAAAGATGATTAGTAAGAAACTGTCATTAACTTTAAGGAGGTGACAGTCTACTAGGGGAGACTGATGCAAAACCACTCCTTACTGTAATATAGCGAAGTCCTATGGTGTTTCAGTGGGCCCTTCCATTTTATTCCCTACTGTGTTCCCAATGCTTATTATGACCCCCATGTATAAGAATTACTCTGTTAGTATTTGTTGCAGAAAGGGTGGATGAAAATATGAACGTGTGATTATGGATCACAAAGTGTGCACCTTTTATTTGAGCTGAATTCCAAGACTGCCCCTAGAAGAGATCATACCTAAATTAAGTTGTAAACTATGAATAAAAATTCACTGGACAAAATAAAACAACAGGGGGACAGGCTTTCTAGGCAGAGGCATAAGCATGGAGTCATGAGCAGCATACTGTGTTGGGAAAATAGACCCAGTTTCATATTATGGTGGAATGATGTGCAGGATGAAAAGAGTGGGGAGGGGAAAGCTGGTGAGAGTGGAGGGGCTAGAGATGCCCTGGCATACCTTGCTTTATGGTGGCACCATGGAGAGGTTTTAGGGAAGGGGGTTACTTGGTCCCATTGCCTTTGTGGCAGCTCATTCTGGCTCAGAGAGGAGGAGATCAGAAAGAAAAAGATGGAAGGAGGGAGATCTGGAGACCATTTAGAAAGCTGCAGTAAGAGTGTAGATGAGAGATATGATGACAAGAATGAGGGCAGTAGTTATAAGTAGTTATAAGTGTAGAAGGTAGCAAAAGAACTGAAGAATTATCTAGGTGGTATAATCAACAGGATTTGATAATAGATGAGAAATGAGAAATGAATGAGAAGCAGCAGAGAAGGATGTTTCTAATGTGGTCATCACCAACAGAATACAGAAAGAGTAGATTGGTGGGGAAAGGTGATACTCTCTGAATTTGGTCACTTTAATTTGTGGAAATATCCATGTGGCTGTAGCCCATAGACAATGGTGTGATGTTCTCAGGAGAGGTCAGAGTTGGAGATATATTTTTGGGATTCATCAGCGTATCAGTGGTAACTGAAACTGAAACCATGTGAGTGACTAACATCACTCCAGGACCTTGTGTGGAGTGAGAGGAGGTAAGCTTGGGATCACCACTGTTGAAGGGCTGAGCATAAGAAGAAAACCTCCATGGGAAAGACAGGGAGACAAGAGGAAGGCCAAGGGGCAGGGAGAGCTTCTTTAACCTCTTATCTAGTGCATCAGAATCACCAGGGAAGCTTGCTGAAAGTTCCAATCAAGGGTGGGGTCCAGGACTCCACATTTTAACTAACTCCTCACATTCTGCTCATTTCCAGTAGAAGTTGAAAATCTGTAGCGTTGGGAGTTTCATGCAAAAAAAAAAAAAAAAAAAGAAGAATCTAATGCCATTTGCTACAGAGAAATCCATTAGAGGGATATCAACTTGTTCAGTCCTTTTGGAAGAAACTTTGGCAGTATCTGTTAAACCTTTTGTTCTTTGGACCCATCAATTCCTTTTCCAGGAATTCATCTTAGAAAAATACCCCCTGCAAGGTCACAGACAATTGATAAACATCTTCATAGCAGCATCTTCTGTTTTTTTTTATGGCCCCAAATGGAAAATAATCTAAATGTCTGAAAGTAAAGGAATTCTTAAACTATTTGTTGTACTTCTTTTGCAGAGTATTAGTGGTAATGGGGGGAAATCCAGATAGAAGTGTCATAAGAAAGGGAGAAGAGAGTGGGGTAGTGGAGACAGCATGTGCAGACAATTCTTTCCAGAGATATAAGCAGAAAGACGAGGGAAAGAGCAGTAGTGAGATGAGGACATAGGATCTTATTTGAGATGGAAGAGGTTTGATCATTGTATAGACTGAGGAAGGCAAAGAAGGAAGTAAAAGATAAAGAACATGCTGAAGCATTCTCCCCCACCTCACCTGCACCCCAAGATGACACTTAGACTAGATTTAGTATTATACCAAGAGGCCCCTTATGCTCCATCATGACGGTGTTCATTCACCATCTATGCTTTATAAATGTCCTTATTCTGTCATTGGACTGCACAGAGCTCCTATATCATTTATTTTTGCAACAATAGCCCAAAAAAGGAAACAAAAAAGAAGAGAGTATCTGTGTTCTTTCTTTAAGGTTTCAAGGTGTAAACCTGTTATTTTTAGCACATTCATGACTACAGAGCACAATCATGTAACACAATCGTGTCACATGATGTCAGAATAATATATAATAATAATAATGATAATAATAATAATAATAAAATTCTGTGGGCCCCTTAAACCACTGTGGGCACTCAGTACCATGTCCACTGTGACTGATGAAGTTAGTCCTGTGTGAAATGAGCATAAGTAATCCATGTCCTATGTAAGTATACACAGCATATAAAATGAAACAACATTCCCTTTATAGGGGTCTCAGAAGGAGAAGAGAGAAAGAAAAGACCCGAGAAAATATTTCAAGAGATTATAGTCAAAAACTTCCCTAACATGGGAAAGGAAATAGCCACCCAAGTCCAGGAAGCACAGAGAGTCCCAGGCAGGATAAACCCAAGGAGAAACACACTGAGACACATAGTAATCAAATTGACAATAATTAAAGACAAAGAAAAATTATTGAAAGCAGCAAGGGAAAAATGACAAATAACATACAAGGGAACTCCCATAAGGTGAACAGATGATTTCTCAGCAGAAACTCTACAAGCCAGAAGGGACTGGCAGGACATATTTAAAGTGATGAAAGGGAAGAACCTAACCAAGATTACTCTACTCAGTAAGGATCTCATTCAGATTTGATGGAGAAATCAAAAGCTTTACCGACAAGCAAAAGCTAAGAGAATTCAGCATCACCAAACCAGCTCTACAACAAATGCTAAAGGAACTTCTCTAGGTGGGAAAAACAAGAGAAGAAAAGGACCTACAAAAACAAATCCAAAACAATTAAGAAAGTGGTAATAGGAACATACATGTCAATAATTACCTTAAACGTGAATGGATTAAATGCTTCAACCAAAAGACACAGGCTCGCTGAATGGATACAAAAACAAGACCCATCTATATGCTGTCTATAAGAGACCCACTTCAGACCTAGGGACACATACAGACTGAAAGTGAGGGGATGGAAAAAGATATTCCATGCAAATGGAAATCAAAAGAAAGCTGGAGTAGCAATACTCATATCAGATAAAATAGACTTCAAAATAAAGAATGTTACAAGAGACAATGAAGAACACTACATAATGATCAAGGGATCAATCCAAGAAGAAGATATAGCAATTGTAAATATTTATGCACCCAATGTAGGAGTACCTTGCTACATAGGGCAACAGCTAACAGTTATAAAAGAGGAAATTGAAAGTAACACAATAACAGTGGGGGACTTTGACACCTCACACCAATGGACATATCGTCCAGACAGAAAATTATAAAAGAAACACAAGCTTTAAATGACACAATAGACCAGATAGATTTAATTAATATTTATAGGACATTCCATCCCCAAACAGCAGATTACTCTTTCTTCTCAAGTGCACATGGAACACTCTCCCGGATACATCACATCTTGGGTCACAAATGAACCCTTGGTAAATTTAAGAAAATTGAAATCATATCAAGCATCTTTTCCAACCACAACACTATGAGATTAGAAATCAATTACAGGGGAAAAAATGTAAAAAAAATCAAGAACACAGAGGCTAAATAACACATTACTAAATAACCAAGAGATCACTGAAGAAATCAAAGAGGAAGTGAAAAAATACCTAGAGATAAATTACCACAAAAAACACGACGATCCAAAGCCTATGGAATGCAGCAAAAGCAGTTCTAAGAGGGAAGTTTATAGCAATACAAGCCTACCTCAAGAAACAAGAAAAATCTCAAATAAACAATCTAACCTTACACCTAAAAGAACTAGAGAAAGAAGAACAAACAAAACTCAAAATTAGTAGAAGGAAAGAAATCATAAAGATCACAGCAGAAATAAATGAAATAGAAACAAAGAAAACAATAGCAAAGATCAATAAAACTAAAAGTTGGTTCTTTGAGAAGATAAACAAAATTCATAAACCTTTAGCCAGACTCATCAAGAAAAAGAGGCAAAGGACTCAAATCAACAAAATTAGAAATGAAAAAGGTGACGTTACAATGGACACTGCAGAAATACAAAACATCATAAGAGACTACTGCAAGCAACTCTATGCCAATAAAATGGACAACCTGAAAGAAATGGACAAATTCTTAGAAAGGTAGAACATTCCAAGACTGAACCAGGAAGAAAGAGAAAATATGAACAGACTATATCAAAAGTAATGAAATTGAAACTGTGATTAAAAATCTTCCAACAAACGAAAGCCCAGGACCAGATGGCTTCATAGGTGAATTCTATCTAACATTTAGAGAGGAGCTAACACCCATTCTTCTCAAACTCTTCCAAAAAATTGCAGAGGAAGGAACACTCCCAAACTCATTCAGTGAGGCCACCATCACCCGGATACCACAACCAGAAAAAGATACTACAAAAAAAAAATAAAAATATAGATGAATATCACTGATGAATATAGATGCAAAAATCCTCACCAAAATACTAGCAAACAGAATTCCACAACACATTAAAAGGATCATACACCATGATCAAGTGGGATTTATCCCAGGAATACAAGGTTTCTTCAAATATGCAAATAAATCAATGTGATACATCGTATTAACAAACTGAAGAATAAAAACTATATGATCATCTCAGTACATGCAGAAAAACTTATGACAAAATTCAACACCCATTTATGATAAAAACTCTCCAGAAAGTGGGCATAGAGGGAACCTACCTCAACATAATAAAGGCCATATATGACAAACCCACAGCAAACATCATTTTCAGTGGTGAAAAACTGAAAGCATTTCCTCTAAGATCAGGAACAAGACAAGGATGTCTACTCTCGCCACTGTTATTCAACACAGTTTTGGAAGTCCTAGCCACGGCAATCAGAGAAGAAAAAGAAATAAAAGGAATCCAAATTGGAAAAGAACAAGTAAAACTGTCACTGTTTACAGATGACATGATACTATACATAGAGAATTGTAAAGATGCCACCAGAAAACTACTAGAGCTAATCAATGAATTTGGTAAAGTTGCAGGATACAAAGTTAATGCACAGAAATCTCTTGCATTCCTATACATTAACAATGAAAGATCAGAAAGAGAAATTAAGGAAACAATCCAATTCACCATTGCAACAAAAAGAATAAAATACCTAGGAATAAACTTACCTAAGGAGGTAAAAGACCTGTACTCAGAAAACTATAAGACACTGATGAACAGAGTCAAAGATGACACAAACAGATGGAGAGATATACCATGTTCTTGGATTGGAAGAATCAATACTGTGAAAATGACTATACTACCCAAAGCAATCCACAGATTCAATGCAATCCCTGTCAAACTACCAGTGGCATTTTTTACAGGTCAAGAACAAAAAAATCTTAAAATTTGCATTGAGACACAAAAGACCCCAAATAGCCAAAGCGGTCTTGATGGGAAAAACAGAGCTGGAGGAATCAGACTCCCTGACTTCAGACTATACTACAAAGCTACAGTAATCATGACAATATGGTACTGGCACAAAAACAAATATAGATCGCTGGAACAGGATAGAATGCCTAGAGATAAACCCATGCACCTATGGTCAACTAATCTATGACAAAGGAGGCAAGAACATACAATGGAGAAAAGACAGTCTCTTCAATAAGTGGTGCTGGGAAAACTGGACAGTTAAATGTAAAAGAATGAAATTAGGACCCTCCCTAACACCATACACAAAAATAAACTCAAAATAGATTAGAGACCTAAATGTAAGACCGGACACTATAAAACTCTTAGAGGAAAACATAGGAAGAACACTCTTTGACGTAAATCACAGCAGAATCTTTTTTGATCCACCTCCTAGAGTAATGGAAATTAAAACAAAAATTAACAAATGGGACCTAATGAAACTTAAAAGCTTATGTGAAGCAAAGGAAACTACAATCGACATGAAAAGACAACCTTCAAAATGGGAGAAAATATTTGCAAACGAATCAACGGACAAAGGATTAATCTCCAAAATATGTAAACAGGTCATGCAGCTCAATATTAAAAACACAAACAACCCAATCCAAAAATGGGCAGAAGACCTAAATAGACATTTCTCCAAAGAAGACATACAGATGGCCAAGAAGCACATGAAAAGCTGCTCAACATCACTAATTATTAGAGAAATGCAAATCAAAACTACAATGAGGTATCACCTCACACTAGTCAGAATGGCCATCATCAGAAAATCTACAAACAACAAATGCTGGAGAGGGCGTGGAGAAAAGGGAACCCTCTTGCACTCTTGGTGGGAATGTAAATTGATATAGCCACTATGGAGAACAGTATGGAGGTTCCTTAGAAAAGTAAAAATAGAATTACCATATGACCCAGCAATCCCACTCCTGGGCATATACCCAGAGAAAACCATAATTCACAAAGAGTCATGTACCACAATGTTCATTGCAGCACTATGTACAATAGCCAGGACATGAAATCAGCCTAAATGCCCATCAACAGACGAATGGATAAAGAAGATGTGGTACATGTATACAATGGAATATTACTCCACCATAAAAAGGAATGAAATTGGGTCATTTGTAGAGACGTGGATGGATCTAGAGGCTGTCATACAGAGTGAAGTAAGTCAGAAAGAGAAAAACAAATATCGTATATTAATGCATATATGTGGAACCTAGAAAAATGGTACAGCTGAACTGGTTTGCAGGGCAGAAATAGAGACACAGATGTAGAGAACAAACGTAAGGACAGCTAGGGGGGAACTGGTTGGCGGGGTGGTGGTGGGATGAACTGGGAGATTGGGGTTGACATATGTATACTAACATGTATGAAATAGATAACTCATAGAAACCTGCTGTATAAAAAATAAAATAAAATTCAAATAAATAAAATGAAACAATATCTAAATTGTAATTGCTAGTTGTAGAAAATTTAGTTAAATATATGACCAATTTATTTCTCTTTTTTAGATTTTCCATGTGTTTTTCTGTTTGTTTTAATGTGTGCATCAGCCCACGTCTTTCAGGATGTGATTTTAAAAAGATTAAACCAGTGATTCTTTCTTTCCTTGTGGACTGGATGAAAAGGAATTTATTGAATACAATCCTTTTATATCTCTTCATTCATTAGCTCTCTTCTTCTGTAGCTGCTATTCTCTTAACATTAAGGACACCTTCAAGAAGAAAATATGTCATAAGGAAGAAAACGCAAATTAAGACAGGTAAAAGACACCATTGCACAGTCTATACATTGGGCAAAAATGTAAACGTTGTGTTAATATTGAGAATACTGTGGGACCTGGGACGCTCACACAGTGCTGGTGGGAGTGGAGTCCCTATTTAACAGTGTTCCATGTGGCAGTGCTGAGTCTAACCTAGCATATGAATGTTGTCAGACCCAGAAGTTCACGTGTAGCTCCCAGGATGGTCATTGACCATCCTAGGATGGTCATTGCTGTGCTGTTGACAGCAGATAGTTGGAGATCACTCGGGTTCCATTATCAGGAGAAAGGATGAAGCCTGGTCTTACATATAATAGAATGCTCTGTAACCAGCCAAAGTAATGAACTTTACTTACCCATGGCTGTATAAATCTCAAAAACAATATTGTGTAAAAAAAGAAGACATAGAATGAGATACGTGTTATACTACCATTCGTGTAACTTAACATACAGAACAACAGGGTATATTTTCAAGAATCCACAGATTTAAATAAATGTTTCTGAGGAGCCATATATCTAAATAAATCTATAAAATATGGATTGGGAGAACATTTTAAAAATACACTAGATTGGCCACCAATGGTAAGGGGAGGGAACTGGGAATGGAAACACATACAGACGTTAGATAAAACAAAAGAGAAGACAGAGTAATGGTCATTGTTATGCCATGATTTGATAGATTTGATAAATATAAGCAAGTTAATTCTGTGCAGCTTCAGGTCAAAGGATTTCTTTTAAAAACTAAATAGTATTTAAAAAGCAGAATGGAATGTCCCGACTATTTGTAAAACGTGGGTTTGCAAACGTAATTGCTAATGGGAGCTATGGAAAACAGGTGTGTGCAGTCTTCCTCTGAGCACCCACTTCTCCGTTAGAACTAACTGATCCCAGTAAGACACAACAAACTTTGATTGGCAGCATTTTTTATTTGAAGAGAAGATGTCGAACTTGACTTTTGTGTATTATCTTCCAATTTTAAAACATTGGTTATCTTGAAGTACAATTTTAAAAAGAGTATAAATGACTTTCATTCAAATATAAAATGAATACATATCAAATATTTTACTTAACTAATTAATTTATAAGGGAAACAATAAGATGTTACAGCTAGTTCAAAGGGGCATCCAAGCACATATATATAGGCAGTCAGGATTGCCGACATGAACTTGCTTACTTCGTGTAAATTTGATAAATGTCCATAGGGCAATAATAATCAAGTACTGTATCTCTCCTGGGAACACTTTGCATTTCTCTGGACAAGAATCATTTGTGTTGTCATCAGTATCTTGCAGCTCTGTAAGCTACCTACTAGGTAAGGTAAGGCAATACCTAGTATTCTGTTGGGGTGGGGGGAAGCTGTGATGCTTTTGGTCAATTTCTAAGTATTTTCCCTTTTTCCCCTAAAGTGATGAAATCAGTCGAAAAAAAGAATAATAACCACCGTACAGCACAAATATAAGCTATCTGAAATGTGTTTGGACGTCAAATCTCCTCTGTATCTCTGGCATAAGGTGAGAAAGAGCGAGTAAACCTTTGACCTGGTGATGGTTGTACGGTTTATAAGAGCTTTGTTTTTTTTTGTTTTTGTTTTTGTTTTTTTTCGGTACGCGGGCCTCTCACTGCTGTGGCCTCTCCCATCGCGGAGCACAGGCTCCGGATGCGCAGGCTCAGCGGCCATGGCTCACGGGCCCAGCCGCTCCGTGGCATGTGGGATCCTCCCGGACTGGGGCACGAACCCGTGTCCCCTGCGTCGGCAGGCGGACTCTCAACCACTGCGCCACCAGGGAAGCCCTATAAGAGCTTTTTAAACCTCCTTTTCCATCCTTTTTTAAGCCCTTTCTTTTTCCTCCTTTGTCATCTACATCTACAGACTGGTACCTGCCTTATATTTCCAGAAATTGTCAGATAAATGAGTAAAGAAAATACAGTTGTTAATCACACTGTGTTAAAAAGAGTAGTGATCTGGAATGCATAAAAATACAAGACTGCATGTACCTTAAGGAAGCTAATTCTCTTCGCCAAACAAAATCTTTCCAGTAAGAGTCAAGCCTTTTTTTTTCCTCAGAGGAAAAGGTCATAGCTTGTAGAAGCCGTGGCAAGAGAAGCAAGCAGAGAAGCTGAGAAGGTAGAGTACTACTTGTGGGAAGCATAGCTTTGAAACTTTTGCTAATCTCTAAGCTTTGGCTTTCCATTCATTTTAAAATAGTAAGCAGAAACTGCTGGTTTCATTTTTAGTTGAACAGTCACTTGATCTTTGCAGAACTTACAGCAACATGTCATCTCATCATCTTGCCAAAATTCAACTAGATTCATGTCATTCATCCCCCTTGGATTACAGCTGGAAGAGGAATGCTTTGTCTTTTCAGGATTGTGGTCCCCAAATAGCGGAATAATACATGCAGCTTGCAGTCTGATCTCAGCTTTTTGCAGAATTCTGTGTTGGTATAAATCCTGAAACATTAACTTGAGCTAATTTAATTGCAGTCTTGAATTTAAAATACCTACTTCATAAGCTTTCTCTTTATGGGGCAATAATTCCTGCGGACTCCAAACCATTTTATCACGGAGTTAGGTGGAATAGGTAGATATATGATCTAGGAACCCATTTTTAGAAAAGCTTTTGCCTTGTTGTTTGAAATAATGTAATACTTGCATATTTGTGTTAATTCAAATGATGAGACCTGTGGCAACAGTCATATTCAGTCACCAGTACAGAAGTGGCTATGTGAAGAATAAATTTGTTCTGACTTAATGTTTGTTGTGAAATGTATACCATCAGTTTCCCTCAGTGTTTTTGTTTAAATCAGAGTCCTCTCTGTCTTAGTGAAGGAATGATGTGCAGACAGCTTATGTGCTTTTTGCAGCAATGTTTTCGTTTGGTCTAAAAACAAGGACTTTTTCTGATTTGTTTTGCCATTCCACTCATCATTGGGGGCATATTAGAGCTTACCCAAAGGCCCATTGTTTGTCACTCTAAGGAATTTTCACCTGATCTGGCTTTTAGCCCAGAATTGGCCTTTGCTCATGCGCTCTTTTGAGACAGCAGTACAGTTGACCATGGCACAAATTGCTTTAAGGAGCATCCTTGCCTGGAAGATGGCTGTTTCCTCCCAGGATTTCAGGTTGGAAGGCCACCTTTGGGCATGTGTTCTAAAGAGCGAAGTGGAGGGATTCTATCCGGTGATTTCAGTGGAAAATATCAGGTCCTCTGTTTCCGAGGGAAAGTTAAAGGAGTTATAACCACTTTGAAAGAGTTAGAGCTCTTTACATATTGCGGCCCCATCAGTATCTTCTCTTTCATAAAGAGACAGAAGGAACAAATTTGGAAGGCTAGGCATTGAATGATTTTTAAAGAAACATTTAGTTATTTACTAGATTAAGAAAAAAATCAATGCCTCTATGTAATGAGTTTTCTCCACCTTAGCATAATGGACATTTTGCACTGTTTATGTTTTGGTCCATCTGGTGCATTGTAAGATGTTTAGCAGCATCCCTGGCCTCTACCCACTAGGTGCCGGTAGCATAACCCTCAGCTGTGACAACCTACGTGGTGACAACCAAATGTGTCTTCAGAAATTCAAATGTCCTCCCTCCCAGTTGATCATCAGTGATTTAAAGTCAGGTGGAGTGGTAAAGAGCTCAACTTGTCAACCTTTACTTCTCTAAATATGATTGGTGAATAGTTGAGAACGCACCATTTTGAGGAAAAGCAGAGAGTAAAACATAATATCATCAGTGAGAACTCCATTCTGTTTTAATGTCAATTTTATACCAGCACCCCATGACAACAAATATTATGCAGGAGCTCTGCTCTGCAGTTCCCTTTGGGACCACCGTCTCTATTTGCTTACTTGGTATGGTAGGTGCGACTACATAGATTCCTCTCTTAGATTGGATCATTTGATTCTAAGCACAAATTTTATAAGTCAGTTCCATGGTGGACAGCAACACTTTTGAAAACAATAACAAATTGATTTTGTCTGCATTTCCCCCCCACTCTGTTATAAAACTGAAGAGAGCTCTCTTAAGAAAGGCCACAGTTGTGCAATCTGTGTCTAATAATGGAGCTGAGCTCTTTGTACGAACTAATCAGCTCTCCTATTAGATTTGCCAAGTAGTCTAAATTCTTCCTCATTGTAGAAGATTTCAAGAGTGTAAACATTCTCCCCCAGTTAAAACCCCAAAGAATGTCAAACTGAGCATTTATGATGCATTTTTGCAAACAGGGCAGCTATGGTGGAAGCTTAAATAGCTTTCATGCCACTCCCTCTACAGAATACAGAGTGTGTTTGTTTAAAAATTATGATTAACTTCAACTTCACCTCTGGGCCCAGGAATAAGCCATAGATTTAAAGATTATTAAGGAACTGAATCAGATGTGTGCCTTTTCTGTTGGTGGGTGGCTTTTCATCCTTGATTTCATGGCACATTTACATTCCTTAATTATATTCAATTTATTAAGAAAAATAAAGATGGTAAATTACAAATATTAAGATCCAGGGACTTAACCTTCATAGGGTGCTAAGCGTTTCTGAAGCCAGCATCAAAGCATGTCTGAGTCCCTTGAAAAGGAAGCAGAAACGCAGCAACCTCTCTTTCTGGCTAGCCACACCTCCAAGACAAGAAATGGTCTTCCAAGGTTGTTCTTTTTTTTCCCTGTTAAACCTTTAAGTTTTAAAACTCCTGTGTCCTGATTCCCAGTTGAAAGGAGCGTCTGCTAAATTGGGGAGCACTTTTAAGAGGAATGTTGTGATTGTTAATCGGGAAATGTAATCCGGTCCCAGGCAACTGTAACCTTCTCATCAGTGGTCTTTTCTTACCTAATTACATGATTCTAAGAAAATCTAATGAGGTGCTGTCAGATTTACATCGACGTTCTTTTAAATGTTATCGCTAGCCATGGTGATGATATATAAGTGAACAAAATGCCAAAGATGCGGAGAAATGTTACAATTACACCCACAGTCCGTCTTTGCTTCGGCATTAAGTCAGCATATTTTAAGCCTTTTGGGTTTTCAAGAGAAAAGTCTTCGGTGGGTAAAAAGAAGTGATATAAAAGGGAAACAGTTCAAATCACACAGTTCAAATCAAGTTGGTCTTTATTTCTCTGTATTAATGCTCCAACAGGCCAAAACAGAATTCAGATCTGTTTCCTCATTGCTTCGGTATTGCCATTTGGCTTTTTAAAGGGCTTATTATATGGGCTTCCTTATGAAAATTTTAGTTGTTTCAATGCTTTAATTGTGTTTTCCGTGCCTCCTTAGGGACCTGAAATAACTTGTTATGTGCATTGGATTTTAAAGCTCTAGAAACAAAATAATTATAATACTCATAGATACCAGTTCTCGATGAGGCTGCCCCTTGCAGACAGAGGTTACATTTCACTTCCGTGGAGACTGCCTAAGGAACAAGAAACCACAGGCTTACTCAGCCTCAGTGATAAGAAATTAGGGCACAAAGAAGCCATTTTGAAATTTTCTAGCTCCTCAAACATCCTGAGAAATGATTGTTTTCATCCGCCCTCACATCTACAGCACAGAAGCAGTACAGAATATATATTATTTCCCATTTCTATAAAGAAGCATCTTTTGGCTGGGCTTTTGGCTGGGCATGTCTTTTAAAATGGTGATCTAGAATAGGCTTAGCAAATACTGTATGTGTGTGTATATATAATATAGTATATACACATAATCACTGCCCATTCCAGAAGCTATTGCGGACATTACAAATCGGTCTCTATGCATTCTTGAGTCATATTTCTTTTCAGCCCACTCTCCACAAAGCTTTGAACTTTGCCTCAAAGTTGGCAAGTAAAAAGAAACCAATTTGCCACACTAGAAGTAGAAGAGAATGGCCCATATTTTAAAAAGTGTCAACTTTCTACTTTAAAACACATTCATAGGCAAAATTAAATCATTAATTTTTCTAAATATTTTAGGGTTTGTTCATTGCTTCTTCCAATGATAGCCATTCATTCATCTTGATCATCATTTGCACCCTCTGGCCATACAGTTGTCAGTGATGACCAAAGTAGAATGTTCTCATTAGAGAAAAGCCTCTAATTCTATCCAAGCACTGAATTTTAGATGTAATTCTAAAAATTTGGTTACCAGTTTACCAAAGTTTAGATGTTGGGAAATGCTAAAGGAAGTTCTACAAGGCGCACAAACATAACAGGGAGCCTCACGTCCAAGGAAGTGATAGAAAGTGCTTTGAATGGATTCGAGACCTCAACTTGTCTGTTACAGGAAGTGAAGGGCTTCCAACCATTACTTAGCTAAGATTATTAAATTGATTTATTGAGAAACACTTAGGATGTGTATGTTCTTCATTAATTACTTAAAGATACAACAGAATATCTTCAAATTTTCATCTTAATTCAAATCTCTCCTAATTAGCACTTCTTCATCCTCTCCCTCTTCCATTGTTTTATCTACTGAGCATTCCTGGTCTTCCTGGGCCCCTCTGTTCTCTCAACATATAGATTTATTACTGGCTTCACTTGCCCTTCTCTTCTCCTTCCATCAGAAGAGAACTTGGAGAAAAGTCAGGTTCAAGGGGAACGCTAGCACCCAACGTTCACAAGAGAGTTAGTACAGAACACTGTCTGAGGTAAGACATCTCAATTCACAGGGTGACTCTCCCATTGACTACTTATGTGACCACGGGCACATTATTTAATGTCCTTGCTCCTCAGTGCTCTCATGTGTAAAAAGGAGGGATAGTAAGAATACTCACATCAGAATTGCTGTGAGAATTCAATATGTTTCATGACACTTGGAACAGTGCCAGGGCCCATACCCATTGCCTAAGAAATATTAGCTATCAACATTATTTAGGGTAGATATTTTGTTGGTGGTGAAATTACTAATAAATACAAAGTGCTTCTAAGACAAAGTACTGTAATCTTTGGATCATAAGTTCCATGAAGGGAGAAACCATGTCCTTCTTGTTCAAATCATATTCATCGTCATGACTACATTACATATAAAGAACTACACAAGAAAAAGGTGAATAGGAATGACACATAGAGATGTACCCAAGATGACCTTACATACTTGAGAATTTTTCCTTTTGGCTCAGCTTGAACTCCTAGCCCTGGAAGCATTTCATGTAGGCCTTTGGTCATAGCGTTTATCCAAACATATTGTATCGTAGTCTTCATTTAAACGTCAGTCTTTCCTGGAAAGTGTATTCAAGGGCAGGGAATGTGTTGGGTATTTTTTTAGAATGGCTGATTTGTTGGTTGAACAAGGGAAAGAAGAATTAAACCATCCCATTGACAGTTGTTTATTAATTTCACTTTTTGACTTTTGTGTACAGCATCTAGATCAGAGGCTTCCTAAACTTGCCTTCTTTTGTCTCAAATTTATCCACACGGTATCAGAAGGCAGTGCAGAAAGTGAGAAGGCACAGTGTCATGCAGAGTGCATGAGTCCCTGGTCACTGTGCTGGAATTCTTCAGTGTGCATGTCATGAAAGGGTGAACGTCAAGTTGTGTACTGGGAATTAAACAGGCTTACACGAACAAGGATACCTATAAAATGAGTTCAAGTAATTGCACTGGACAAATAATTTGGTTACTTTATCAGGTCTGTTTATCTTTCTCATAATTCAGAGATATGCCTGAGTGGGCAGGACTGACGTCAGCCTGAATCAGTGATTCCAAAGGAGCAACTGATGAGCATACTGTGGGACATGGCCCTGTAATAAACCTGCTGGGAGTAGAACCTGAAAACCTATTTCCTCACAGCGTCATTAGGCCTTTCATTTATTTGTCCTAGTGACTTTTTCCTTCAACAGGCTAATTGCTGGTAAGGATTAACACACTATAGCAAACATATCAGTCGCTGAAGGCATCACTGCCTTTTAATGATTTCTCCATATCAATATCTTAATAGATTTTTTCCCCTGTTCAAAAGAGAGGAATGTTATGAGAAGGATGTCTAACTTGCGTGTATTTATGGCAAGGAGCAGCCAAAAGGTTAAAGAATGATTATAGTGTGTGTGTGTGTGTGTGTGTGTGTGTTCAGGATGGGGGTGGGGACTGAAATCCACAAAGAGAAATTGAATAGAAAGCCTCATATGTCAATGGAAAGATTATAAACATCAACGAGGAGAAATTTTTCTGATAGTTAAGGTGAAACCTCTTCTGATATACTGATCTTCCTTGACTTATGATGGGGTTACAGCTTGATAAGACCATCATAAGTTGAAAACACCTTAAGTCAAAAATACATTTAATGCACCTTCCTACCAAACAGCACCGCTCAGTCTAGCCTACCTTAAACGTGCTCAGAACACTTAGATTAGCCAACAGTTGGGCACAGTCATCTAACACGAAGCCTATTTTATGATAAAGTGTCAATAACTCATATAATTTGTGCAATACTTTACTGAAAGTGAAAAACAGAATGGTTGTCTGGGGACTGGTTCATTTTAAGTGTGTCAGTTGTTTACCTTCCTGATTCTGTGGCCGACTGAAGCTGAGGCTCACTGCCACTGCCCAGCATCACCAGGTGGTAGTTGTTTGGTCTGGTTGGTAGAGTAATTTTTCAAAATTCTCCTTCTACAAAATAGAGTGAAGTATACTTAGACCAGTTATATGATAGGATGGATGCCTAGGCCCCTTGAAATTTTGATGTCCTTGGCTCGACCCTCCTGCTTGCCCCACGAGAGTCTAAAGCCCTCTGCAATATTTTAGTGGATTCCTGGAAACTTACCATTTCTTGATTAATTCTCAGTCCTTCTTCTGAGCCACGCATAAGGTTCAGCTCATTCTCAATAGATGTTGAAAAATGAATAAATGAATGAATGGATAGCATCAGTCCTACTGTGCACTTCTGAGTGTAGTGTTGATTTTACTAAGGATACGGAAATGAGGTAGAAGAGGGGTTTCCTTACAGGTAGTCAAGTTAAAAATGAACGTTAGATATTCACATTCTTAAAATGTCCACTGGATATCCTTTAACCAGGACATTTCCCATGTTCTTCACCATACCTCTGCAGCAGCCTTTTCTGTCTTTCCTGCTTTCCCTGCCCCTAAGAGTGTCTGTGTTGCTCGTTTTCCCCCTTACTTCTTAGAAGCAACGTTCCTCCTCTCATGAGGTGTGTTTAGACTTTCTCCCATGTGTCTTAACTTAGGGATAAACAAAATGTAATATATATATTATAAATTATAAAAAATATATATATTTATACACACAATGAAATATTATTCAGCCTGAAAAAGAATGAAATTCTGATACATGCTACAACATGGATGAACCTTAAAAACATTATGCGAGTAAAATAAACCAGTCACAAAAGGACAAATATTGTGTGAGTCCACTAATATGAAGTACCCAGAGTAAACAAATGCCTAGACACAGAGAGTAGAAGAGCAGTTGCTGGGAACTGTGAGGAGGGAGGAATAGAGAGTTATTATTTAACAGGTACAGAGTTTCTGTTGGAGATGGTGAAAAAGTTCTCTGGTTGGATAGTAGTGATGGTTGCACAGCATTGTTGGAGGGTAGCAGCAGAATATGTCACCCTAGAATAGGCCAATTTAGCATATTGACTTTTTTGTTGAGCTGCAGGCACACAGCAAATGCAAGGAGAGGCTATCTTTGAATTTCCCTTATCTTCTCTAAAGACAGATCCTTCAAAAGGACTTCAGTTATTAATCCCCTTCCTGGCAGTTTCATCAACCAGGGAACTTTGCCTTTTATCACAGGAGAGGAGACAAGAGGTTGACATTATACCCAAACGAATTTTGTCACAAACTATCGTATCTCCCACCTCTTCTTCTAAGCGCACATTCATCTTTCTTAAAAATCATTTGTCCTCCTCTAAAAGGTCTACATGTCCCCCTTCTCCACCCTCCCCTTTCCCTATTAGGATGGTGTTTAAGCCTGCATTCTAAGCCACTTTGCCGAGTTACTCATTTTTCCCTGGGTATCTCTCATGTATACATGAGGTATACATGGTCATAAATTCTATATGTTTTTCTCTTATTAGTTTGTCTTTTATTACAGGAATCTCAGTCAAGAGCTCAGAAGGGTAGAGGGAAATTATTTTTTCTTCCCTACATTGTGAACCTACTTAATACCACTGACCAATGAGTAAAGTGGTAAATTTTATGTTATATATATTTTACCACAATAAAAAAGTAATTATGGGTCAGTAGATTAAAAACGCTGAACCTTACTATTAAGTAAAGAAATTGAAATTATTTAATGAGTAAGTAGACAGAGATTTATAAATTATAATGCTCAGTACTGATGAAAGCAGAGTCGGATAGACAGTCCACACACTGCTAATGGAATGTAAATGCACATTGCCTTTCTGGAAAGAAATATGGCAACACATGTCATAAGAATTTAAGAGTGTTAATTATTGATTCAAAAATGTCATTTCCATTAAGAAAATGTGAGTAAAGACAGCTGTTTATGTATTAATTGTTCACTGAAACTTTTGTTGTTATTTATTGTGTCATTGTTAATGTCCCACACGAAGTAGCTGGGTGTACTGTATCAGCATTTAAGGAAATGGATATTTTGTGCTGCTCAAACCTCCTAATGGGAAGCAGGAATGGGTCTTGGTCATAGGGTCAGAAAATAGAGTTGATTCCATTTGTTTTCTGCTATCAAAATTATGGCGTCTAAAAGATTCTAGTTTCCTCAAGGTTTACATGGATGGGGTTAGAGATGGTCAGTATTCTTTAACACAGTTCCTATAACTGTTTTACTTAGTAATACTAGATAAAAATTAAGAAAGGAAAGTTTTACAGTAACACACAAATGCACAAGTGGACTTTCAGAGACTAGTCTAATGTCTGAACTGTTCCTATTGAAATGTCCCCAAACTTTTCATGTTTTTTAGAGCCATAGGTTTATAAAATCTGACCCTCTATGTCAAGCTCCGACCCCTTCATTGATTCTCTCTGGGTGGAGCTTAAAAACAATTCATTTGGATCACACAAACACACAAAATAACCTTTCCATTCGTGTTTAATGGCCTTGCTTAGAAGATTCTTTTCAGCAAACACCTGATGATGTGGAGTTTAAAATTGAGAAATTTGAAATTAGAACCAAAAAAATTAAGCAGGATTGGCTTTGCGGCCACATTTAAGATCGTATGCTGTTTCGAGACTCTTTTCAGTCTTTCGACAATGATACATTATGCTAATTTGTTTCCACGTGTTTGAGACTTAAATAATGTCCTGAACCATTTGTTGTGATTAATATTCTGGAAGTATCAACTGTCATGTCATAGAACCCTTACAAGGATTTTATAAATCTGATCTTAAGTTTAATTTCTTTAACCATTTCATGAAGATTTCATTGATTATGTTCTTGGGAAGGTTGGGCACACCTACATTTCATAACTCATCAAGCTTCTTTAAGGGGAAAAAAAACTTTTGAAATGTTGGTTTTCTCTCTCCCAGTGTTGAAGTTGTGGGAAAATACTTATGAAACAAAAATTTAATTCAGCCATTTCTGCTAAAATGAAAGTAAGTTTGTTGAAGAATATTTTTTTATTCAAGTCAAATGTTTGACCCAAATCTCATAAGTAGTATGAAACAAATATAGACTAAAAACTTATTTTCTGAACTTTCTGATAGTAATGGGCCCCGCATAAAGTGTCTTTCACTCACTCTAACTACAGTACATTCTAGATGCTAAAAGTGAACAACCAATGACGATTTCTGGTAGAACTTTATTAACGCAGAGAAAGAGAAATAAATAAGCTATCAGGTAAATATATAACACTAGGTGGTGGTAACTACTACAGAGAAAAGTAAACTATGTAAGAGTGGAGAGAGTGGCAGGTGAGGGTTGCTATTTTATTTTAGATGGCCAGGAAATGTTCCTTTCATTGGTGGTATTTATTGTCACTGATAGATTTTCTGCCTGTGTGCTGGTTATCTAATGCTGTGTAACAAACCGTCCTAAAACTAGATGTCTTAAAACGATGACAATATTTATTTTGCTTCTGAATCTGCAATTTGTGCAGAGTGTCCTGCAGGACGGCTCCTCTTTGCTCCATTTCGTGTCATCTGGGGCAGCTGGTAGGTTCAGGCTGGGATCCTCCAAAGCTCACTCATTCATTCATGTTCCTGTTGCCTGAGCTGGGCAGACTCTGGAACACCTGGGGCTCCTAAGGCATCTCTCTCTGTCTTTATGGGGTCTCTTTGTATGATATGATCTCTTTATCACGATATCTTGAGTGCAACGGAATATCTCACGTGTCAGCCGGGGAGATGTTGTGACCTAGAATGGGAAGTCTCAAAGCATCAGCTCTGCTGAACTCTTTTGTCTACACAGTCACAAGCGTGTCCATGTTCGAGGGGAGAATAAACAATGTATGAAGGTTCTGGCAAAAAGCATGCGAAACAGAGATATTGCTGTGGCCTTTTTTTTAAAAAAAAAAAAAGAATGCCATGAAATCTCTTTTTTTATTTAATATGGGAAATTGGGAAGATGGCGTTAATTGAGCCCAGAAGTCTAGATCTCTTATCCAAGGTCAGAAGTGAAGCTGATACAGCTACAAGGTGTCAGCTCTGCCTCCAAATGTCTGGGCTATACTGTCTTCAAGTAGTAATTACTGCTGTTACCCTTAACACTTTCGTGATGCTGGCATTTCATGAAATTCTTTTATAATGTATTCTGTTTAACTCTACTTATGAGAGAAAATGATCAAGAGTGAATTTGTGTAACCCTCACAGGTACTTTACGTGAACTGTTCAGGGTCATGATGACTCATACCATTTAGCTCAACTTGAAAAATATAACACACTGACACATCACCACTCTCACACTGGTGAAACACCTCAACAGGAGGTTATAAAAAGGGTGTAATAAGTAGTAATACCCCAATACCCAATAACCCTGAGTACAGGTCCCATCCAGACTGTGATTCTAGAAAAATGAAATGCTTTCCAGTCACCATTCCTGTGAAAATCCAGTTCATTCATAGAGAATGGCAGCAGCACAGGGCCCCCTCTCCATTCAGAAGCTGGAATCCTCTGGCCTATATTTGCCAGGGTCCCTTTCTTATTAAAACGTCCAACTGAAGAATAAAGGATCTCCTGTGGGCAGTTCTTATTCTTCTGTCTCTCTGTTCTTGCAAAGCCCTCTACAATTTGACATCAGCTCCCACGGATAGCCTTTGCCAAAGGCCACCATAAGACATAAGTGTTTTACTGAAGATGACATGGGTACATAGAGAAAAGGACTGATATACTGCACTACGCATGCTAGCAATAGTAGAAACCCCATCCTCAGCTCTCTCAGCTTTCCTTCTCCTTCTACAACCACAAACCTCCTTTAAAAAGTCCCTGTATTCCCTGGAATAGTTCCTATTTCCCTGTTTATGAACCCACTCACAGCCCAATACTGAGTATCCACCGTTGCTTGATCAGGACCTTGGAGAGTTCCATTTACCCTGACTTAATCCAGGCTGACTTCCTGGGTCCCCTAGCATAGTGGTTCTCAAGCGTAGTCGCACCGTCTGGGATACTGGGGCTCCAACCCAGACAAGCCAAATCTAAACTTCAGGGGAGAAGGTCCCAAGCTTCCGCTAATTCTGAGACAAAGGGAAGGAAGTCAAGAACTACCTTAGTGGGGACTGTGTTTCTTTTTAGTGCTTCTGCCCCATCTTCTTTCTCTTGTTCCTTTCACCGGGTCCTACTACCCCTGTCCCTTCACTGTTATGATCTCTCCATATCAGGATGCAGCCAGAATAAATTCTCCACTAGAATTCTGAGGTATTGATTTTGAGAAGCATTTCTTTCAGTGGTGATCCAATGATTCCCACAGTTTACAGGACTAATAAAAATCTTAGCATGTTTCACATACGAAATTAGGAAAGCAGTACAAAAAGCGTAACAAGGGAGTCAAACACATGGAATCGTGCCTTGTGTACTATTGCTTCTATAAAAAGAAACTGGCATGTGAGATGTAACTGATATATGGTATCTCTCAAATATGATGGGATATTTACATGTCTGTGTATTTTTAATGTGCTTGTGTATATTTTCAAACACAAAGTTGTTTCCTTCATCAAATAACCATGGAATATGCATACCTAACAATTTGTGTATTTGATGGGCTGTGATGATGCCTTCAGATAATTAACGTAAAGCTTTTCGCACAGTGTAGGGCCAAGGCTAGGGTGCAGTGTGTGAGGCACCTGGTGTAAAAGTTAAGTGATTATTGAGTTTTTAACTCAATCATAATCAAGGTAGTCAATAATCAATGTAAATATTGATATTATTTTCCTGCTATATTTTTCAAAATCAAAACTAATGCTAAAAAAAAGCCCAAGGTGAGTAATATATCAAAATTGTAAATAAAGACAATATCAGTAATAGTGGTATATTGGAGCCTGAAACAAAAGAAAAAATAAAATGGATCCCATCTTTATTTGGAATTTTGCTATTTTTCTTCATCATGGATTTCTTGCAAATAGTATAATTTTTTTCTTGAAGTATAGTTGATTTACAATGTTGTATTAGTTTTTGGTGTACAGTAAAGTGATTCAGTTATACATATATATATACTTTTTCATATTCTTTTCCATTATGATTTATTACAGGATATTGAATATAGTTCCCTGTGCTATACAGTAGGACCTTGTTTTTTTTCCATTTGTTACATAATAGTTTGCATCTTCTAGTCCCAAATTCCCACTCCATCCCTCCGCCACCCCTCCTCCCCCTTGGCACCCATAAGTCTGTTCTCTACACATTTGTAATTTTTTAAATATTGCATTAAAGCACTATTTGTCTTGAGTGCTGAGTGGTTTTGTTGTCCCCTTTGATTTTGCACAGGAGGCAGTTGCCTCACTCCCCTCACCTTCGTCCTGGCCCTGGGACTCCGCCTGGCACATAGTGGCACCTCAATAAATGTTGACTGATTTGTTATAAGCAAGTCGCACTTTCCCCCGTGTTGCTCAGTCTAAGAGATGCCAAACCCTTCTGCTTTCATAGCAACTAGCTCTATGACCCAAACATGTCTTTCTCTTTCCTTTCTTCCCCTGCAGGGGCATTGGACACTCACTACATGTCCCCAGGGTTCAGTTTTTCACAGTTTAGAGGTCAGTGAGATTCACCTACATAATCTCTGTTCCATACCTGGCTACCCTCTTTAATTCTTGCAAAATGTCCCCAAATTTCCTGCCACTTCCCGAAAACTCCATCTACTTCTTTCTTTCTCTAATTAAACCTGGTTTTCATCAAACACCAGCATATTTTAAGAAAATACCATTTTGCCTAATCATATTATGGTGACAATGTTACTTGTGTTTTTGGTGAATATTTAAAGTGCTTCATTTATAGTATAAGTATCTCTGATGTCATGGGAAGAGCACTGGTCTTTGTGTTGCAAGTTCTGGATTCGAATCATGGCTCCCTACTCAATGCTAATTGTATGCCCTTCAGGAAGTTACTTGATTTTATTTTATCTTCTATCTGAAGGCTATTTTGTAAACTAAAGTTTTACACATTTGTATGCTTTACCATCAGTACTATTATCAGAAATTTAATGAGAACCCCTGGTCTGGTTTTAGAATCTAGCCATCAATATTTAAATCAGTTCTATGTATAAAATACAACTTCAGTTGCATAACAATAATTTATGTATTCTGGAAAGTAGGCTTTACCATGTAGAGATTTTTTTGTGTGCATATGATAAAAAGCAAGTGTATAAGAGACAGTTAACATACTGCATGATTGTAATGTATATGATATTATATAATAGTCATTATTTCCTAAATACAACCTGTTCTGCCCTCACTCTAGTCCAGTGGTTGTCAAACTTTCATATGTCTTATTAAAATGCAGATTTCTGGGCCTCACTGCCAGAGATTCTGACTTGGGGGGACTGGGGTCATGTCTAAGTATCTTAATTTATAGCAAGTTCCTGAATGCCGCTGAATATGTACTAGGGGATTTTATCCAAGTATTCAGCAGTCCCGTGATTCCACAGCCCAAGGAGACTGTAGAAGAGAGAAGGAGAAAAATTAAACGGAGAGTTTAATCCTGTATTGTTATTGCAATCACCACATGACACTTGTCACAAAATATCATCTTACAGTCTTGTGAATTGTGATCTAGACTTTAATCAGATTAATTTTTTAAGCATGTACAAATAGTTCTCACCCTCGTGTAACTCCTTGGGCACAACTGTGTCCTATGAGATCATGAGAGACAGTTGAGTGAACAGCCTTTTTTCATTTCTACTGCAGATTCCAGGCTTTGATTCGATTTCTGGTTCCAGAAACTTTCTGGGCTTTGACATTGGCCATTATCTCCTCACTCTGCCAATCTCCTCTTTAATTGGCCCAGCTTCAGTCTGGGCAAAATGCCCTGCCCTGATGAAGCCAGGAAGCAGATTTGATTGCTACCAAGAAAACCTTGTCCGCTTTGTCCGTTCCTGTAATCAGGTTGGAAGGAAAGAGCTGGAAACTGCAGCCTGCTTACAGAGGTAGAATATTCAAAGTCGCATCCGAAGTATGGTTCATGTGAAAACAGTTGAGGATCCAGTCATATTCACTAGGGTATCCTTGGATCTCAGTAGTATTTGTCCAGCATTGTCCTCTAGCGCTTGTGCGTGTATCTCTAAGGTGCTTTGCATCTTCTAATTAGGGTGTTCGGAATTAAGTTCCTTAGAGAAAGATGCCTCCCCATTGTTTCACAGCTGGCAGAGAAAAAAATCAACACCCAGACAACATGAGAAATTTTATGAGTGCTTCTGACTTGACAAAGTGTAAAAATATATAGATTTAATTTTTTAATTTTTAATTTTTTTTAAAAATTTTATTTATTTATTTATGGCTGTGTTGGGTCTTCATTTCTGTGCGAAGGCTTTCTCTAGTTGCGGCGAGCGGGGTCCACTCTTCATCGCGGTGTGCGGGCCTCTCACTATTGCTGCCTCTCCTGTTGCGGAGCACAGGCTCCAGACGCGCAGGCTCAGTAGTTGTGGCTCACGGGCCTAGTTGCTCCGCGGCATGTGGGATATTCCCAGACCAGGGCTCGAACCCGTGTCCCCTGCATTGGCAGGCAGATTCTCAACCACTGTGCCACCAGGGAAGCCCAAAATATATAGATTTGTTGAGATATTCTACTTTCAGTCACTTTATCCATTATGGCAGGAAAGATTTGTCTATAGTTTTCAGCTGTCTGAGAAGAAATTACGTGTAGGACAGCAGGTGATTTGAATGAAATAATTTAAGCCACGTGTGTGTGTGTGAGTGTGAGTGTGCGTGCATGCGTGTGTGTGTGTCCTGCAAGGTCATTTGTTCTGGAAACTTGTCCTTGCCTATATTTTCTAGACGCAGGCTAAGGCGAGTTGCATCTCCGGCATATGCTAAAAATCTCATTCAGGATCAGGTAAAAAATGTTCTGGGTGGTTATTTAGTCTGGGGTAAGGGATGTTGTTATTCATTTCAGAAATGTCTGAGCTGCTTTCCGCTTGGAAAACCAAAACCAACAGCAATAAAATAAGAAAATGAAACGGAGAAAAAAAACCCTTCCAAACCACCTTATACTTTTCCTTTTGAGCATTCTTCTTCTTAGAACTGCAGGCAGCTCACTGCACAGCATGGCCACCAAAGGTCACAGACAGGGTCTGCCATCCTCATCTGTTCAAATGACAAGAAAAGTGCCCTCTACATTCTGGTCTGAAAAACCAAATTAAGTGTATAACCTTCCTGATCTCCTGAGTTGTTTTCTGGGGGCAGAGCTTTTGTATTTCTATTGGATTAGAAGTGAAGCCATAAGCTATGGACTCTGCTTTCCTTGAGAGCAAAGATACAGTGAGATTTTCCAGGCTGGTTTGACCAGCAGTGAGGGCTACCTGGCAGTTCCATCACTGAGGACTAAACCAGATGATAGAAAGGGATGATCATGTTCTGTCAATAAAATTCCCAAGATATAAACCCTAATTAGTTAACTCTCTAAGTTAATATACATCAACTGAAAAAAGTAAATTTCTTTAAGACTTGCCCTGATTTTAAAATTAAAATCAACAGGAAACAACGAAACGGCAAGGATGCATACCAAAATGTATTTTTTAAGTGATGGAATTATCCGTAATAAGTACTTTGCCTTTATACTTTCATAATCTAACTTTTATACAGAAAACATGTTTTTCAGTTTTATTGATGTATAAATTGTATAAAACAAAATCCACTTATTTTAAGAAGACAATTCAATGTTTTAAAATAAATCCACAAATTTTATACCATCCTCTCCTCAATCCTATTTAGAGCTTCTGTCACCAACCCCCCGCAAAAAAAACCTTGTTCATATTTGTAGTTACTCCCACTTCTACCCCTAACCCCTGGGAACCAATGATTTACTTTCTGTCTCTGTATATTTGCCTTTTTTGGGCGATTCATAGGAATGGAATCACACAATACGTGGTCCATCTCTGTGTCTGTCTTTCATTCATCACAATGTTTTTAAGGTGTATATATATATTTTGTGTCTGTGTGTGTGTGTGTGTATCATTTCATCAGTTGATGGACATTTGTCTTGTTTCCATTTTTTGGCTGTGACAAATAATGCTGCCATGAACATATATTTTCATTTCTCTAGGATGGATAATTAGGAGTGGAATTGCTAAGTCATATTGTAAATTTGTGCTTAATATTACAGGAAACCATTAAACAGTTTTCTGCAGGTATATCTTCTCTGGTGAAGTGTTTATTCACATATTTTCCCCATTGTTTAAAAATAAACTTTTCATTTTGGAATAATTTAGATTTACAAAAAAGTTACAAAGACAGTACAGAGATTTCTTGTATACCTCTTAACACCTTATGTTAACATGGTATATTGGTTACAATTTAGAAACTGACATTGATACATTACTATTAACTGAACTCTAGATTTTATGTGCGCTTCACCAACTTCCCCATAATTTCTCCTTTCTATTCAGCATTCAGCCTAGGATACTACACTGCATTAATTGTCATGCCTCTCTTGTGGTCTATGACAGCTTCACAGTCTTTCGTTTTTTTTCATGACTTTGACAGTCTTATAGAATACTGACCAGATATCCTGCAGAATGTCTCCCAGTCTGGGTTTGTCTGATGTTTTTTCCCATGATTAGACTAGAGTTATGAGTTTTGGGAAAGAATGTCACAGAAATGAAGTATTACTTTTAAGCTGTTTTTTAAAAAAAATCCTTAGTGAGTTATCAGTAGTATTTATGTATTTGCATGCAAGTTCTTTATCAGATATACTATTTGCTAATGTTTTAAAAGTATATTTTAGTTATATAATTAATATAAATACCATAAACCCACTAAAAAAGCAAACAGAAAACACATTTTGGCTAACTCAATAGAATGAAGTAGACTATGATGAAAGTATTTAAGTATTCATTCTATAGCCAGTGTAGAATGCAACCATCACTAATAAATAATATTCTTGAACAAACCTTTAACAAATAATATATATTGTCTCCCAGTAAATTCAATCCAGCCAGATTTTCCCAGCAGCATTGGAGCTATCTTTCTTTCCTTGATTGAGTACCAGATGAAGTTGAATTCCGTTTGAAGGCCATTTTGTACCAAAATTTATAACTTATGTGGTATGATATTTGTGCCAAAAAAGCAAGGGAATTGGGACTTTTAGAAAGACCATGAGGTTCCCGTGATCTACCTCTGAAATACTCCATTCACTAACTCTCTCTCTCTCTCTCCTTATCATTGAACGCAGATATTCAAATTTACAGAAGTTAAATTCTCCATAAAATGTGAGGCTGTGTGAGAGTGGTTTGTACTCTAGAAAATGCTGCCTACAAACAAAGAAAGGGTTCTGACATTTATTACCATTTTCTGTAGGTCCACCTGCCCTGGAGGGGTGGGGGATAGATGCATGGAGAAGAATCTCTGGGGACAGGGACTTGACCCATTTTGTCAAACTCAGTATTCACACCATCTCACACTAGTGAGCTGATGGGAGGTGTCATCTGGACGGGAACAGGAGGGATGGCATCCTTGTGCTCTCAGTGGAAGTTCTTTTATCCTTCTACAGTCAGAATGGTCTCTTCCTCTCTCCATTCCCTCTTCTTCAGCCATCTTTCTTTTATCTGTTGCTTCCAAGTATACCTAAGAATGTTTTGTGTCACAGTTAAGTGATTCCCATCATCCTCTTGGGAGAATTTGTGTGTAGTTGGAGGAGGTTAGGGAGGAGAGAGAAAGAGAAAGGCAAGGAAAGCCCTTATTGTATGATTGAGAGATTTAGCAGTGAGTGGGGAAGTGGGGTACGACCAAATACGAATACTTAAAATTAGTATTTTACTACCTTCGAATACATGCGATTCTTTGATAGCACAAATCCATGGAAACTGCTGCAGAATCACACACACAGCATCTTTACAGCTGTTTACCCACCTTGTTCCAATCATTTGTTACTTTTTATTACAAGTTATTACCGCCAGCTAATGGAAATGTTGAAATGAAACCCACTTAGAATATTATGCCACTGAATGTCAAAAACACTTTCAACATGTTTGAATTTTCCTGCGTAGAGTCTCCAGTGTTGCACCAGTGAACCAAATCAACTTGGAACAGACAAGAAGATTTAAAACGTACCTGCTTTAAGGAACTCTCAATGAGTATATGCCCCCCAAAAATCAGATTTCCAAAAATAACAATGAGACAGATGGCCATTCACACTAAGACAGAGCTAGTGACATGGTGATGAATTCTAAATATTGAGCACACAAGAATATTTAGACATTCAAGGTAAAATTAAAGTCTTATTCAGCTTTTCAGGAACAGTCCTATTCTGTAAGCCTAGTATCACCTCAGCTGCAAGTATTTTATTTTAATCGTTTAACAAAGAGAAGATGTATTGAGCTGACTTTGGGAATAGCAATACCACAATTGGCCTTTGGGGATCTGATGCAACAAAGATAATTACTACACAGTTCATGCCCTGCAGTGCTCTATTAGACTAATTAGGAGAAGATGAACCAATAAGGAAAGCTAACTAGTGATATAAGGAGAGGCTGAAGAAGTGATGGCCAGCGAGGTACAGCCCGAAAAAGCACAGGATTCAAATCCAAAATTCTCGGGTTGACATTCTAACCCTATTAAAAAAAATAAATTTATTGAGATGTAATTCACACACCATAAAATCTGCCCATTTAAAATGGTTTTTAGTATATTCACAGAGGTGTGCAACTATAGCCCCAATCAATTCTGAGCATTTTCACCCCTCCCCCAAAAAACACCCCATACTCATCAGCAGTCACTCCCCATTTTCCTTCAACTCTGCAGCCTCCCTTCTCAGCCTAAGGTAACCACTATTTTAGTTTCTATATTTATATATTTGCCTATTCTGGACATTTCATACGAGTGGATTCAGTTAAGATGTATTCTTTTGTGACTGGTGTCTATCAATTAGATATCATTTCTTTTTATTGCAAATAATATTCTTGTATAGATATACCATATTTTGTTTATCCATTCTCAGTTGATGGACATTTGGGTTGTTTCTCTAAGATTATTTCTATCTGATCTGTGAAGGTGTATAAATCATCATAGTGATTAAGAACCAGGCTCTGTATTCAACTGCCTGGCTTCAAAATTTGATGCTGCTACTTACTAAGTGTCCATTCCTGGGGATGTTTCTTGAGCCCCCTATGCCTCAGTTTTCTTATCTGTGAAATGGGGGCAATGGCAGTAGTACCTTATGGAATTATCTGAGAATTTCACAAGTTAATACATAAAAAGCCTGTAGCACAGCCTTTGGTCCATGTTATATTCTCAATGAATGGTAATGACTATGATTGTGATCCTCTTAATATTATGATCCTTCCTTATTTTCTTATCTCCTCATCTTAAAACTAATAAGTCTTCTTTGGCAGGTTGTTCTGAGATTAAATAAATGAGGATATTTGGAAGCCTTTGACTCGATATGTGGCACATAATAGATGTTCAGCAAACAGGATTTAGAGGCAGAATATGTCACTGTATGCTGGAAAGTCAAGATGTAAACTCAAATTTGAGGGTGAATCTTGGATTATATGTTTAGGTACTGAGGGAAGACAATGTGAAGACCCAGGCAGAAGATGGCTCTTCTGTGGAGATTAAACCTCTCAATGATTAAAACGATTGCCAGAGTCACAAATTTAGTTTTACCTTCTTTCCCAAGTTCTAACCGTTGTCTTACACACAGCACAATGACCGAAAGACAAGGAGCAGAACAGAAAGTAGAGAGGCATCAAGCAAGATTGGGTTAGCCAGTGACTGAAGGAAAGGAAGAAGGCCCATTCAAACATCCCAAGTCCCCCGAACGCCAAAGCCACCACAAAAGATGTCAGAATGTCACTTTGCTTAGGACATAGTTAATTTTGGAGATAAGCAAGTTTTCTGTGTCTCTTTCTTTTGCCTCAGCCAGGAGAGTAAAAGCAGCATAAGGGAAGAAGAAACCTGGATAGCTGGATGCTAATCTAGATGCTGTTTCAAAATAAATGCAAGATTTAAGTCCTTTCTGTGTCTTAACTCTTTTTCTACTTTACAGAAACACGGGGTTGGAGGAGAAACTATTAAAGGCTCTTTTTAGCTCTAGGAAATTGAAGTATTTATTTATTCTTCCATCTCCATCAAGGGTCTGAAAGGCTTTTGGAAGTAGAGTGCCAGTTTGCAGGTCCAACTGTGATGGTGGTTGTAGTGGCCACTTGGACCCTGAAAGGAGTGGGGCATAAAAAATGATGGAGGGAAAGCCTCTAGCTAAGGGTTCTTGGGCAAGTTATCTCATGGATGAAGCCTGGGTTCTTGTATAAAATGGTGCAGTACTACTACCTACCTCACTGATGTGTTAGGTCAAGTGTTAGTGCTCTGAGTTATTTGGTATCATGAGCCACTGAAGTGAAAACGTCCCAAGATCAAGTTTCCAGGCTTTAGAGAGCTACCTCTTCCATCCCACTTTCTTCTCCTTTTCCTTAATATTTTCATGGGGTGGAAAAGAAATTTTTTTAAACGTTGAGCAAAAACATGTGTTGGTTTATTTGTCATGAATTGAATAAAGTGATGTATTAGTATAAGTTGCATTTTTAAATCACACTCGAATTTTCGGGATGAATCACACTTAGCCAAAGGTGTAATTCTTTTACTTTTAACATGCTGTTATAGTTTATTTGCTACTGTTTTGTTACCTCTATTGTATCAATATACAAAAATGAGATTAACCTGTAACTTTTTTCTTTGTTTTTGTTTTGTGTTTTTTTGGTGGTGAGATGGGCCAAAGAATGACTTCCCACAGAGATGCCCAAATTTCAGAACCTGTGAATATGCTACTTTTCATGGCAGAAGGGACTTTGCATATGTAGTTAAGGTTATTTGGCTTGAGATGGAGAAGAATCCAGAATTATGCTGGATTGTCTGTGTGAGTCTGATCTAATTGCACACGTCCTTAAAAGCAGAGAAACTTAATTGAGAGAAGTGATGGACTAAAAGGGGGGAGAGATTTGAAGTGAAGTGAGAGAAACTTGACCTAGTTACCAGCTTTGCATATGGAGGGACAGAGCCACAAGCCGAAGGTTGCAAGCAGTTTCTAGAAGCTAGGAAAGCCCTCTGCTGACAGCCAGCAAGGAAACAGGGACCATAAGGACAAAAGTGATTCTGCCAACACCCCAGGGAACAAGGGAACAAATCGCTTCCTAAAGCCTCCAGAAAGGAACAAAGCCCTACCGACATCTTGATCTTGGTCTCATGAGACCCATGTCAGACTTCTGAGCTATAGAACTGTGAGATAGTAAATGTGTATTGTTTTAAGCCACTAAATGGTGGTGATTTGATATGGTAGTAACTCAATTCTGAGAGCCCATGACGGGAAGAACATACTAAATCTAGCAGAGGATTTGAGTAATATCATTAATAACTTAGAACTAACGAACTAACATATACTAACACAGGAAACGATCTTTGTTAGATTTTGAAACACATCGGGTGGTATAAAAAGAATTTGGAAGTTTATCTACTTTTATCATTTTCTGCAACAGCTTAAAAGCGTCAGATGTACGTTATGTGAAAATGTCTCAAAAGGTGCTAGTACTTTGTGTAGGACTCTCTGAAATGAGCTCCTAGTGTTTTCAGATTTATTTTTCTCTTTTCTATATGAGGATCCATATTGTTAGCTCATGTTTACAAAAGCGACTAACTGGGCTTCCCTGGTGGCGCAGTGGTTGAGAGTCCGCCTGCCGAGGCAAGGAACACGGGTTCGTGCCCCGGTCTGGGAAGATCCCATGTGCCGCGGAGCGGCTAGGCCCGTGAGCCAGGGGCTAGGCCCGTGAGCCGCTGAGCCTGTGCGTCCGGAGCAAAAAAACGACTAACTACATTCAGGTTTTCAAGCGTACTTTGTTAGAGTTTTGAAAAATTACTGCTATAATTCATCTTTATCTGTGATCATTTCCACATTTTTTGGAATTGTCCTTTTTTATTCCTGCTTAGTGTAACTAGAGATTGATTTGACTATTTTATTTGTGTATGGAAATAACAAGCTACTGATGTTTTTAATCAGTTTATTTTATTGCTTTTTATTTCAATATTTTCTGCTTTCATCTATTTTCCTTGCCATCTTTTTAAAAGACTTATACGTCCTCTTTTTCTCTTAAGTTAAATATTTAATTCACTTACTTTTTTATTTCTTTGCATATTTACATGTTTGATGCTATACATTTTCTTCTGAATACAGCATTAGCCATATGTCCTAAGTTTGATATGATGTATTTTTATTATAATCTTTTTAGAGACTTGGTATTTTCAAATTTGTATTCTTCTTTAGTTTAAGAATTGCTTCTTTAGTTTAAGAATTGCTTCTTTAGTTTAAGAATTGCTTAAAGGGCTTCCCTGGGCTTCCCTGGTGGCGCAGTTGTTGGGAGTCCACCTGCCAATGCAGGGGATACGGGTTCGTGCCCCGGTCCGGGAGGATCCCACATGCCGCGGAGCGGCTGGGCCCGTGAGCCATGGCCACTGAGCCTGCGTGTCCGGAGCCTGTGCCCCGCAACGGGAGAGGCCACAACAGTGAGAGCCCCGTGTACCGCAAAAAAAAAAAAAAAGAATTGCTTAAAGGAGAGTTCTTTTGAAATCCAAGGACTAATTTTTTTTTGGCTTACTTTTCTTCTACTATTTTATTGTTATTATTATTTTGTTATTTATGTTTTTTCCCCTTCCAGAATTTGAGATTTTTTTTTGGTGGTCATATGATATAGGCATTAAATGAAGATGTGTGCTCTGTCAAGAGGGTTTAAATATATATTAAACATGTGCCAGTTAGTTCATATGAAAATATTAACATATTAAGTATATGTTAATTAGTTCAAATTTATTAATGATGTTACTCAAATCCTCCGAAACCTATGGTAGGTTTAGTATGTTTTATCTGTCATGGGGTCTGAGACTTGAGTTAATATTTTCTAATAGGATGTGTTTCTTTTTTTCCCTTCCATTTCCTTCAGTGTATATTTTGATTTCTTTTACTGCTTTGTAGGATTTTAAAGTATACCATCGAGAAAGTGAAAAATAACTCACAGAATGGGAGAAAACATTTGCAAATCAAATTGCTCAATCTTCCTGTCCTCTTTAGAGTAAAATTTCAAGGTTTTCAAAAGCCCTTTTATAGGTCACAGGACTGTTCCTCTAACCTTATCCCCTGAATTTGTTCTGTATAGATATTTCCAGAGAAATGAGATACTCCCCTGGCAGACCCCTAGGTTCATTTCCCTCTTTTGCTCTCCCCACATCATGGCTTAGACCAGGCTTCTCCGTGGGTCCCTGTGACCTGGCACGTCACTTGCTGGTGGCTGTGATGTGGGACCTCTGCAGTTTGATTCTTTCACCCACTTCTCTTCATTGAGAAATTCAGGAAACCCATAATTGGAAAAGGAGATCTTCTTTCACGTTTAAACGTTTAAAGATGAGATATAACAGAGAAAGAGACACATCCTATGGGAAAAAGGAAGTGCAATGAAGTCAGCTCAAGCCACAAAATGTCAAACCAACCTGTTAGCTGAAAATAGGCATTTCCTATTTATTCAGGAAGAACCATGTAATACAAAGCAAGGAACCTTAATGAGAAATTCACACATTCATATATGAGACTTGGAACCATGTCAAAGAGTCATTTGTTAATTTCCTTCAGCCAGTTGGTAGAGATTGTGAGACTAATTTAGTTTTCCTTTGCTTGGGCAAAGCTTCCACTTCAAGGAAGAGCAGGGTAGCCTGTGTTTTTGTGTCTGTGTATGATGTTAAAACTACCGTTCAGGTCCAACCCCCAATCAATATGTATTTCTCCCCATCCCTCCCCCGCCCAAAAGGGAACAACCGGCCGTTTCAAGCACTAAGAATTATTTAGAAGCAATCTTACCCACTGTCCACAGGGAAAACTTCCACACCGCTGCTGCCTGAAACAATAATTACTGTGAAAAAAAATTACCTAGGAAGTCATTTCCTGTAGAAGTATTTCAAGGTGAGAATGCTCATGATTTAGATTCACTGGTGTTCACTCTCATTCGTATGAAGAGTTCTTTCAGAGCGAATTACTTTTCAAAATAATATTACAAGAGACCAGGTTAATGGATAAAGTGCTGAAGTTCAAGTGAAAGAAAGTGGTGTTTTTAAAACCTCTCTTTTCTCCTTTGCATGTGAATCTCTGTTGCTCTACCAGGGTAAGCAAGGATTAATTAGTATTAGCACATGACCGCCTTGCCCCAAGGGTCAGAATGTTTCCAATTTTATCCCAGCTCTTAAATGTTCACTTACATCTCTTTGCAATCCCAGGACCAGAATTAGAGTGTTTCACTCTTTGGAAACTCATAATCCTGAAGTAACTTTGAAGGGCTAACCGTGGATGAACAAATATAAAGAATTAATCATTCTTACTGATTACCTGGCAATGTAGATGGTTATAAATAGATTTGATTAGCCTGCTTACATAGTATTATGATTGATAATAACCAAAATATTGTATTTTAGTGTGCAAAGGTCCTCCTTGTTCGTTTGACAGAAATCATAAACATTTCTATAGAGAATGAAGGTGGTTTTCTAAAGATGGTGAAGAACCTCTAGCCAAGATAATTAGGTGTGAGCATACGAAGAGCTGATTTACTGAACACTGACGTAAAAATGAGCTGCTTCAGAAATTTTGTATGCAGGGCTTTCTGTTATCTGGACCTAATCACCAAGAAACCAGAGACTGCAAAAGCCATCAGATTCCAGGGCAGATACATGAGGAAAATTGGCAGAATGAGCTGGAAAACGTGCTTCTGTTTCCAAGCAGTTCTGACCTATGAGAATTTCATTATCAGCTCCTATCTGTTACTGTTAGATGTTAAGAGGGAGATTACCATTTGCAAACTGAAAGCTTTCTGTGTAGCCTCATGATAATTGATTTTTCTTTTCATTAGAATTCTTGAGACCTGACACTCCAGAAAAGTTGGAAAGGTCTTTGTAAAGCTTTATTAGCATATAACACGTGCCCAAAGAAAAGAACCAATGTGAATTCCTTATATATATTTATAATGATAGCAAATTAGTGGAGGTTGGCTGTCCACGTATGGCTAAAAGATGCTACTACATTTAGGCAGCATTTCTAGGCTGAATAAGGGTACTCATTACAAGAAGCAGCTTATTAAAAGCATCTCGATGAATGTCAAAGGAAGTAAACAAGCAATGTAGGTTCAAAGAACCTAGCTTTGTTCTGCATGATATTCTATAATAATCAACCTCTGAGACGTTTAAATACATGTCAAAATGTTTTTGCTATTTTAGATTTCAAACTCAAAAATTGCTATCTTTCTTAAAACATGACTGAATTCACATTCTGATGATTGCCCTTCTTAACTCTCTACACTTAAAATGTATACACATAGGAAAAGCAATGCTACAGAACTGCTTACACACCGGTGTCAACTGAAGAAAAAAATGCACAACCGAAAAATTGAGAGTTATGTTTTATTTGGTGAACTTTCTGAGGACTTGAAACCCAGGCCACAGCATCACAGATAACACGGAGAAAAATCTTCGGAAGAGGCAAGGGGGGTAACCAGGATATACAGGAGTTTTTGCAACAAAAGATCAGGTAGTCAGAACATCAAAAGATTACTGTTAATAGAAGAAAACCAGATTATCTCAAGTTAAGGATTTCAGCGCTTTTCTACGTAGGGGAAGATGCAATAATCTGGGCTCACTGAAATCATTCCTTTGATAGGTACCTCAGCTATCTGGGGCCAGTCTCCTGTGTTTTTTCATCCTGAGTTTCTGCAGGGTGCACTGCAGAGGTGGCTGCAGTGGCTGATTGCTAGATGGGCTTGCCAGTGGGCAGCCCCTTTGTCTCCATCCTGAGTTCCCTCAGGGCTCACTGTCTGGGTAGATGTAATGTGATGGCTTGATGGCTGCAGCATCCTTTGTTTACTTATATGGCAGGCAAATATTTTATTCCTCACCAGCAGAATTTAGCTATTGATATAACTGGGTTTTTTCTATGATTTCAGGCATAGAAAAATCCATGTTTCATAACTGAAATTCTCCCAAAAGTCATTGTTCTAAAAATTAGTGTTGAGCAGGAAGTATGCACAACCTGTGGGCATACAGAACAGAGCAGTAAGGTTAAGACAAATGGGTAGACTCTAAAGGTGTTTTTTTTCGTCCCATAAATCTTCTTAAATCTTGTGCATCTGTCTGAGTTAACTGTAGCAAATGAACGTTGGCGGAAGAATTTGAAATTTGTGGGCATAACGCACAGCAGGGGTCTTATTTTTAGGGCAGTGTTTATCATTGTGATTTTTTTTAGACATTGTTTTATAGCGTGGATATTTAATTAAATTGAACATCCCTAAGTACCATGAACTTAACCAAATGACATACGTTTGTGCTAACTACATTCATGATATCATTACATGTAGTGATATTTCATTAAGCTCTGAAGGGGACACTACATCTTCCAGGTGGTCTAACACATGAACAACTTTAGGAACCACTAAACTATAAAAATATCATTTCTTCACATTAAGTCTTTTAGCCCAATTGCAAAGGAAACATCAGTGAGAACAATTATTATTCCCATTGCCAGTCATTTATCAACTAAATGAATTGACAAGTTCTCTTTTTATTATTCTCTAGCACCCTGTTTATTTTATGATAACTTGTATCACAAATTTTAATTATTAGTTAAATTTTCTTCTTGCCTCTCTCCCACACTAGACAGTAAATTCTCAATTTTATCTCCAAGCCCAGCAAGTCACAAAGCAAAATCTCAGGAAATATTGGTTGATTGAATTCATCTGATAGAAAGAAATCTGTGTACCAACTTCCAATCTGGTATATATTTTTTGTAATGCATTCATCCATTCCCTGACAAACTGACTAAGTAGCTGTAGGATGAAACAAATTCAGTCGGTGGGTTCCTGAGTTTGATCGTGATATCAGAACGTTGGGCTACTAACTGTAAAGGATGCTGCTGTAAACCAGAGGAGACTCCCTAGATCCACAAAAACAATGCATACTTCAAAATTCATGGTCATTTAGATGTCAAGGGATAAAGCAGAGTGTGAAAAATATCAAAGAAATGCCAGAGTAGAACAGCAATTGAAGTGGTAAAAACATATTTTCTTCGGGACTCTTGCAATAGGGGGCAAAATACCTCAGTGTAAAACTGGGCTCAATTCCATATATGGCATGGACAAATGCGAATTTATAGCCACAGAGCACGGTGGAGGTCAGTGGATGAAAAATTACTGTGTGGGCACATTGGGGATGAGGGGGAATTCTGGCTAAGCCGACCTAACAGGATTCTTGCTGAAGACAGGCCAGAGTGATCAGACATCACCCGGCAGTTGGTGGGAGATGAGGAACCTGATCAGATAGGGAGAGTGAAGGGATATCAAGGGTGGGAGGTTCTGGTTAAACCGACTTGGCTGGGTTCTTGATGAAACTGGATTTCATAAGGAAGTACATGGATGGGCCTAAGGGAATGTTCGGGAGTTTGATTAAGGTTCTGTCAAACAAAGAACCTTGGCCCAAAGTGGAAGTAGTAACCCTCGCTCAGGATAATTGCTGATTTTGCCTTATAACAAACTCTGTAATACGAAAGAGAACTTTAAAAGGATAATTTTCTTATCTTTTTAATTGCTTTTCAGTAATATCAATATTCTGTAGGTTATAGAGATAATATGGATCCTCCCATATGTATGTTAGAATTATTTCTTTCATTTCACTCTACTAAATTATATCCCAGTTCACTTGCGGAAAACATTATTTCCATGTGTTTGTTCTAAAGAGCGTAGGTATCACGGGAAGCCATTAAGTGCAGCTCTGTTCTATTTGAAAAGATCGTTAAGACCAATCCTTTGATGTGTTGGTGTCTGTCTCCCCTAGGTTCCCCACTGTGGTTACTCTACTGCCAACAGGTTTGGTTTTTTTCTCCCCCCTTTTGATACCAGGTACAAAGCCTCCTGTGATTTTGACAAGAGCTGCTTGCTGGCCACATGAGAAAATCCATGTGACATATGTTTTTGTTCGCTTTTTTTTATTGCAGTGGCTGGCAGGTGCAGATACTGCCTCCATGCCCTCTCTCTGGCTGCGCTGGACTCCTGTCTGCGTTAGAGTCATCCTGGGGTAACTAGGCCTTCAGCCCAGTGCTCTTGAGAAGAGCGTTGTGTATTACCTGTGCTCGGTAAGTAGGAGTTTTTTCCCCAGGCACCACTCTACCCTTCAACTTTGAAAGTAGAAAATCCAATCGGATGTTGACGGACCAGGAAATGAAACAATCCCCCAAATGTATTTCGACTCTGGGTAATAGAAACCCTACTCAGCAGCTGACTGACTGCCACCCACAGTCTGACCATGCAGACATTTGAGCTTCTTCATTTAGGATGCTGTCTCTTCCTCTGTTTCCTGACACAATCTTGTCTTAAGCTCTTTCAATTTTTACTCATGTTCACCTTCTAAATAGATTTTGTTATGAGACTGTTGGCCGCATACAGCACATCCCTTTGTTTTCTGTTTTGTTGTATTCCTTTTCCTTCTTCTCATTTTAGACTCTTACAGATTTTGTCACCTTGCCACAGAACCCATTTTTAGAATTGACGTTTCCTGCTCCCATGTATAATTTCTATTTTCTATACCCATGCTCCTTTAACTTCCTTCAGCCTGAGAAAAACTAGCGTATCTTCCCTTGGTACCTTGTCGGATCATTTGACTAAATGCAATAAACCGTAAGGCTGGAGATACTAACTGCAGAGGGCATTTCTTTATCCTCCATCACCCCACATCCATTCCGCCTCCAGGAAGCCATTCTTGCCCCATTCACAGACATACGTTTTAGATGAGGTGAACTACATGCAGTCCTGTACTGGTAAACCCTGAACCAATGCTTTTGGGTGTAGGGAAAGAAAAAAAGCCCCAATGTGTAATGCTTGCTGATGGCCGTGGTGTAAATGTTCCCATGGCCAATCTCTCAAGCTAGAAGCCACTGAATTTAGTGTTGGGGAGAAACGTGCAGTAGCACACCGTTTCATAATATTTTTGTCATAAAGACACACTCAACATAAATAATCTCAAGAGTATCCATCAGGAGTAAACAAACTTTTTCTGTAAAAAGCTGGACGGCCAATACTTTAGGTTTGCCAGCCATAAGGTCTCAGTCACAACTATTCTACTGTGTCAGTGTAGTGTGAAAGCTGCCATAGATAATATGTAAATGAATGTGTTCCAAGAAAACTGTTTAGGAAAATCAGCAACAGGCTGGATTTGACCTGAGGGCTGTAATTTACTGATCTCTGGCATAGATAATGGTCAAATGCAGTAAAACAATTAAGTGATGGGTTTTGAGTATTTATTACCTTTGTTTTTCATATTATTTGTTTAATTGTAAGTTTATACATTTTAATATCGAATAATGTCTGTGTTGAACCACCAGTTTGCAAAATTCCTCCTAATTTCACAAGTTGCCCTTGTGAACCAGTACAAACCAGTTCCAGCTCACTGCTGAATCGACCCCTGCTTGAGGTGTGGTCTCTTAATGACTGAGGCTAATAGGCTTCAGCAGCATATTCAGAAATCTGGAAGATTTTTATTGGTTTGGGACATAGGAAAGTGACCCAATGCAGGTGAAGAGATTCATGGAGATGTTTATGTTTAGTGGAGCCCATGGAAAAAAGATTTATTCCACAAAAGCAACCAAAAGAAAGCATCTTCTTTTGGTTCCATTAGGTAATATAGGAGTATGAATGTGATATCTGGAACAGTGGCAGCCGTTTGCTACCATGAGGGGAGAGCCTGGATGCTTCTGCAGGGACATTCACTGTGTAAAGCCTGAGGGTTGAATTGCTACCAGGGAGGAAGGAAGAGGAACAGAAAAGTTCACCCTTAGTAACATTATCTGAGTGACTGGATCAAATCTTGCCTGAAAGCAGGACTGCCTTTTAATTTTAAGTAAATAAACATCCTTCATTGTTTGAGCCAGTTTAATAGGACTCACTGTTACTTGCAACCCAAAGATTTGTCAATGAGGCATCTGTCCATTCTGCTTTTCACAGTTTTCTTTCTAAATGACTCTAGGTATCACACAAACATTACTGATGTAATGATGCAGTTCAAATTTAAGTACCTTCTGTATTTCCCAGCTATTTGCCTTTTCCTCATTAGCCCTTGGTTTTGTGGGCACCTTATTTCCCTCTTGAATGATGGGTAAGGATGTGTTATGTGATTGTGTGCTCACAGATTGTACTCAAATCTGGTGATATAGGCCAAGGCATCTAGATGCTTTAGAAAGATACAGAGATATGGAGTCCTTACTGCTAGGGATTCTTCAGTAGGTCCGAGGTGGGGCTTGGGCATCAAAATTCTGGATCGTATGCAAGTCTGATGTACCATCACGATTTAGAGCCCCTGTTTTTTTTGTTGCGGTGTGCGGGCCTCTCACCGTTGTGGCCTCTCCCGTGGCGGAGCACAGGCTCCGGACACACAGGCTCAGCGGCCATGGCTCACGGGCCTAGCTGCTCTGCGGCATGTGGGATCTTCCCAGACCGGGGCACGAACCCGTGTCCCCTGCATCGGCAGGCGGACTCTCAACCACTGCACCACCAGGGAAGCCTCAGAGCCCCTGTTTTTGTACATGAGTTTCACTGATGGTTTTAATAGACCCAGAGCATATAGAGAGGAAATAATTCACTGGAAAAAAATGAGTCTTGTGGATTCTATGTTAAGTTAACCATAGTATGAGGAAAAACAGCTAACAACTTATGTATGCCTCTATTCAGTCATTCTTCCTATAATTATTTTTTGATGTCTACCATTTGCCAGAAAAATGGAAACGGATACTTTTTGAATACAGAAGGCAGAGGACAAAGACAGAAGAGGTCCCTGCCCTCATGGAATTTGTAGTCTAATGGCAGAGGAAGACAATGATAAGTAAACGTATGATTAGGTAGTTGCAGAGCATTAAGTGACATGATGGGAGTAAATATGGTCATGGAGGTGGTGTCACTGACAGTGCCTGGATTAAGGTGAGTGAAGTCCTATGCACTGCTTGGCCCTGAGAGTGCATGCTTCCTTTGGGTGAGCTAGCCATCCAAAAAACTGTTGGGAAAAGGCTAACTGTTCACTCATCCATTCAGCAAATAGTGATGACCTACCAGAGCGCTGGATGGGACATGGTGAAGTCAGCTCCCTCGTACAAGACACAGGGCCTTCTGAGTATAGAAATAGAACTAATATGATAGTGTTTAAAATAACTTATTCCCTTTAAATAGGTTAAAAAGGCACAAGGTACAATATTCAAAAGGTACAACAGATCAATAGTGAAAAGAAAAATCTCTTTCCCCTGTCCCCCAGCAAGCCAATTCCCTCTTGTAAAACTAACGAGTTATCTGTTTCTTGAGGCTTCTTCAGGAGATACTAAAGGCATATCCAGGTGAATGTGTGTTTTGGGGGGAGGGAGGAGGTATTTACACAAATAGTGACATCCTGTACATGCTGTATTAAAGCTGGCTTTCTTTTAGCTTAGTAATATGTATTGGACATTTTCCCACATCATATATGCATAATAATATTTTATATGGTTGTACTGTAACTTATTTCATGAGGCCCATGGATAGGTTGTTTCCAATCTTTTGCTATGATAACTTTTACAAAGAATTTTCTTATCTACTCATCTTTTAACACATCTGAGACTATCTGGAAAATAGCTTCTTTGAAGTGGAATTGTTGGGTCAAAGGATATAAACATTTCTGTTCTTAAAAGATATTCCTAAATTGTCCTCAGTGCAGATTGTGCCAATTTATGTTCCCACCAAACCTTCATGAGATTATCTTTGTTGACACAACTCACCAGCAGAGTTATTTGGCTACTGTCTCTTTGTCGACCTAATAGGTGAATGTGACAATTATTTGATTTTTATTTTTCTTATGAGTGTGGTTGAGATTTTATATATTTTTAAAAATTTTATTGGAGTATAGTTGATTTACAATATTGTGTTAGTTTCAGGTGTACAGGAAAGTGATTCGGGTATACATATACATATAATCATTCTTTTTCAGATTCCTTACTCACATAGGTTACTACAGAATATTGAGTAGAGTTCCCTGTTGTACACAGCAGGTCCTTGTTGGTTATCTATTTTACATATAGTAGTGTGTGTATGTTAATCCCAAGCTCCTAATTTATCCCTCCCCACCACATTTCCCCTTTGGTAACCGTAAGTTTATTTTCGAAATCTGTTTCTGTTTTGTAAGTAAGTTCATTTGTATTGTTTTTTTAAAAAAAAATTAGATTCCACATATGAGTGATATCATGTGATATTTGTCTGACTTACTTCACTTAGTATGATCATCTCTAGGTCCATCCATGTTGCTGGAAATGGCATTTTTTTCTTTTTTATGGCTGAGTAATATTCCCTTGTACATATGTACCACATCTTCTTTATCCATTCCTCTGGTGGTGGACATTTAGTTTGCTTCCATGTCCTGGCTATTGTAAATAGTGCTGCAATGAACATTGGGGTGCATGTATCTTTTGGAATTCAAGTTTTCTCTGGATATAAGCCCAGGAGTGGGATTGCTGGATCATATGGTAGCTCTATTTTTAGTTTTTTAAGGAACCTCCATACTGTTCTCCATAGTGGCTGTATCAATTTACATTCCCACCAACAGTGCAAGAGGGTTCCCTTTTCTCCACACCCTCTCCAGCATTTGTTGTTTGTAGACTTTCTGATGATGGCCCTTCTGGCCAGTGTGAGGTGATACCTCACTGTAGTTTTGATTTGCATTTCTCTGATAATTAGTGATGTTGAATGTTTTTTCATGTGTTTTTTGGCCATCTGTATGTCTTTGGAGAAATGTCTATTTAGATCTTCTGTGCATTTTTTGACTGGGTTTTCTGTTTTTTTGACATAGAGCTTCATGAGCTGTTTACACATTTTGGAGATTAAACCCTTGTTGGTCACTTTGTTTGCACATATTTTGTCCCATTCTGTGGGTTGTCTTTTCATTTTGTTTATGGTTCCCTTTGCTGTGCAAACTTTTAAGTTTAGTTAGGTCCCATTTTGTTTATTTTTGGTTTTATTTTCATTACTCTAGGAGGTGGATCCAAAAAGATATTTCTGAGATTTATGTCATAGAGTGTTCTGCCTCTGTTTTTTCCTAAGAGTTTTATAGTGTCTGGCCTTACATTTAGGTCTTTAATCCATTTTAAGTTTATTTTTTTATATAGTGTTAGAGAATGTTCTAATTTTATTCTTTTACATGTAGCTGTCCAGTTTTCCCAGCACCAGTTAATGAAGAGACTGTCTTTTCTCCATTGTATATTCTTGCCTCCTTTGTCATAGATTAATTGACATAGGTGCATGGGTTTATTTCTGGGCTTTCTATCTTGTTCCATCCATCTATATTTGTTTCTGCACCAGTACCATACTGTTTTGATGACTATAGCTTTGTAGTATAGTCTGAAGTCAGGGAACCTGATTCCTGCAACTCCATTTTTCTTTCTCAGGATGACTTTGGCTATTCAGCGTCTTTTGTGTTTCCATCAAAATTAAAAATTTTTTTTGTTCTAATTCTGTGAAAAATATTGCTAATTTGATAGGGATTATATTGAATCTGTAGATTGCCTTGGGTAGTATGAGCTTTTTAAAAAAATATGTTTAAATGCCACTTTTCATCTGTGAGTTTTCACTTCATGTCTCAGGCAACTTTTTTTCTATGGGGTTGTTAACCTTTTAATTTGTGATTTGCAGTATTTATTTTTATGTGAAGAAAAATTGAACCCTTGTTCAGTGATTTCTATTGCAAATATGATATATCAAAAGTTGCCATTGGGCTTCATTCACAGTTTTTCCTACATAAAATATTATTATTTTGAAACCAGATATAACCATTTTTTTGTATTAAATGTTCCTCCATGCTTTATTCTAGAAAATGATTCTGTCTTTTTCTGTCTAAATGCTGATACTTCTGGAAGTTATCTAGTTAAAGCCAGTAAGTGAGAGATGCAACTATTATTTCCAAACCTCTCCATCTCCCCTCACTGACGTGCTGCACATACTTTATTAAACACTGCAACCAATTTACCGTATACATTTGGGTCTAATTCTAGACTCTGGCTTTTGTTCCACTGACTTAGGACAGCATGTTTTGAGGGAAGGAGTGAGAAGGAGCTGGAAAAGTCAATGAAAACTTGCAGCGGAGCTCAGTGGATTACCAGAGTCAAGGGTCTGGGTATTATTCAATGAGATTACTGATACCCAAAGGGTGGTGAACTACTGAAAAAAGAGAAAAAGACACCAAAATGGCAATTGGGGGTCAGGGGACGGGATGGTCTGCAAACAATCTTGCCTACCACACAGTTTTCCCCAAGGTGAGTTGCAAGTTGTAGGGTTTTCTCAGGTTGGGTTTTTTTTTTCTTTTTTCTTTTTTTTTTTTTGGTCGTGCCACATGGCATGTGAGATCTTGGTTCCCTGACCAGGGATCGAGCCCATGCCCCCTGCAGTAGAATTGCAGAGTTCTAACCACTGGACTGCCAGAGAATTCCCAGGTTGGGATTTTTATGTAGGCACAAGGCAAGAACAGCCTGTTAAGTACAACTGTGGTCACATCAACATCCATCCTGAATGTCACCAGATTTGAGCTCCTTCCCTTTTGGTCGGATGACCTCAGGCTTCCTGTGCAATTCCCCTCTGGGCTGTGTCTCCATAAACCTTACTCAGGAAGGTCCTTGGGGTTGTCTGTTATACTCAGGAAATCCACACATGTGCTTCCATCCAGCACAAGCTGGCTGGCTGGCTCTCCATGTTTGGAGACCACTGGTACTGGTGAGCTGAACACACACTACTACCGGGCCACTCTGCCTGGCTCCGTGGGCACTGAGGCCGCTCTCCTGCTGCTCCATGGTGCCACTGGGGCTGCTGCTGGGCACGCACAGGGAAATGGCTGAAATGTCCTTCTTCCCACTCTTCATGGACCTTGATGACCTGGATCCTGAAGTAACCCTGCTGGTGCCTAGAATCTTACAGACTTTCATGAGCTTGCCCCTTGGAGTCTCTGCCCATAATCTCTTTTCCCACCAAGGCTCAAAATACGTCCCTCTGGAGGGGCCAGGGGACAAGAGACAACCAGTTTGTCACATTATTCTTATCGCCATTTCCATCTTCCCTAGGAGCCCCTGCACAGAGAAACTTAAACATAATCCAAACCAACAAGACAAATATCAAAAATATTTTTTCCCCTGCTTACACCAAAATACCTGACAAAAACAACAAAGCTAGCCTTACCTTCCCCGAGCCCCTCCCTGAAATACAGTAAGTTCTTGGGGGCAGGTGGTGTTGGGTGTGAGGCATTGATTAAATCTAAAATCCAGGCGTGTGTTGAATCAGGGTCTGGCCAAGTCAGGTGTGACAAACGTGACCGTGGCATTGTCCGTGAAGTCCCTTCTCTTCAGTTTTTCACAGCCGGAGTAATAATTTTAAGATGCTCTAATTTAACTTTGCCTCCAAGCACAGAAAATCACTGATATAACTGCAGAGAATATCCAAATACTCATGTAGATTTCCTCTCTCAAATAGGAATGTAATTTAAGTTGTCTGGTTTTCTTTCTCCAGGAATTACACATATAAAGGATTTTGTTATTTCAAATTGCTAACTTTACAAACAATAATAAAGCCTAAATAAGCAACAAGATCAATACTGTTTGCCATGAAACGGCAGCACTCCCTCCCCACTTCCTGTCTAATATAAAATTAGAATGCAACCATTAATACTGTATCTGAATTAATAGGAAAAGTCTATTAGTTCCCCCTTTTAAAAGGATCTATTATATTTCCTTTCCTTTTGCCATGAGGCAAATATCCATGGAGTAATTCACCAGCAATTCAGCAATGATAGACAACAAACAGGACCAGATATAAGAGCAAAGGAGACTTTTACTTTCTCTTTCTCTCATCTGTTTATTCCATCCCCAGCCCGTACACTGTGTTCATAGGGCTGTTTATTGAGGAGACTCTGGAAAAGACAGAAAGTGCTTATCTACTCAAACAAAGAAACTATTGAGAATAAATAAAGCATTGAATTTCCAAAACAGTCAAGTGAGTTCTCTTGCTGTTATTTATTTTGGCAACCCTGTAGCATTTTTTTGCCTGGCTATAAATTCTTAGGTTAGGGCTTTTTGTGTCTGGGGTCTGTGTCCTACCTGCTTCAGACAGGAAAGAAAGTAACAGCTTACCAGTCAAGAGATTGAATAAAAGTTAGGCCGTACATAGGAAAAGAGAATAGTTACAAGAGGACACACTGGGGGTGTTTATCGAAGTAGGTCTAAGGAGGGGACTTCCCTAGTGGTCCAGTGGTTAGGACTCTGTGCTTCCACTGCAGGGGGCATGGGTTTGATACCTGGTCAGGGAACTAAGGTCCTGCATGCTGCACAGTGTGTCCAAAACAAACAACCCTTCCAAAGTAGGTCTAAGGAAAAGATCTGAGACACTCAGCTCACAATAGATTTTGTTATAGTAACTGTTCAGATATGTGTATGAGTGCGTTAGAGCAGGCAGCCACTAGGACCTCACAGTCTGCTATGCTTTGGCTCATTTGATTGCTGGGGAAGACTCCTTTGTGTTCCTCCAGAGATGATGGGGTTTATTGTGCGCTTAGACTTAGGTAGAACCTGGAGCTGTAAGGTGTCAGCAACCCAGAGAACTCAGTGTTCTCTCCTAGCAGCTCAGTTTATGCTTATTAGAGGTGGAGGTAAGTGCCCAAAATTTAGAAAATCAAAATATGTAGACACCATAGGTTGAAGTCTCAAGAAAGGCCAGTTTTGACCTGAAAGTCTGCAAATATCTTTATTCCATCTGAGCATTTTTGCTGTCTGATCTTATCTGCTCCTGAGTACTTTCAGTTCATACCTGGTCTTTTATGGCCATATCTCAGGCAAGAACCGTTGGCCTTGATCTCACTGTTACCTGCCTCATTGGCTTGATATTTCCTAGATTAGCTGCTCAGAAGAGGGGAACACATTGGTTCATGTCTCTCTCATGCCGTGTCATGAGCAAAACTAAAAGGAGGTTACCTTTGGCTCTGTTTTTGCCCTTGGCCCAATGAACCATGGCAAGTTGTGAACATGCTTCAAACTATGGCCATTTCAGCAGCTGGGGATATAGGCTTGCCAGTGTCCCTTTACGTGTGTATCCAGCTGGTCACGTCTTTGATAGCTTCAGTACACAACCCACCCCTCTCTTTGGATACATAGAAGAACCTCACGAGTGTTCCCGGACATGCATTTTGACTATACCCATTGCTTTTGTAAGAAACATGTTAAACGTGTATCATTCAGTGATTCAGTGACAACCATTTGTTTTCATGTCCCAGTGTAATAGGGACCAAATTATTAATGTGTAGATACTCACTATATTGACTTACACTGGCTTTCTAGGAGGACGAGCTATTGCATTTTTATTTACATCTAGCAGCTAGAAAGGAGCTCTGAGAAACTGTACAAAATGAAAGACCTTTATAGGCAGAAGGGAGCAGCAACAAGGAAGTTATACTAGGCAAAAAAGCAAGTTAGTTATTGCAAAGTTACTTTCTTTTAGGTGGGCTTTCAGGCAGATTACCTCAGCAGTGCTGATGAGGTAGTTTCTGATGGACTGGTTTGAGATTCTGCTTTGGGAGAGCTAAGACTGTAATTACGTCTCAGCTTGGTATCGTGGAGCCTAGCATAAATGACTCCATTTCGGGCCAGTTGTTTTGTTTTTAATAAGATTTAAATCAGTAAAATTCATTTTTTTTTATGGAGTCAAAATTGTTGTCCCTTGAGGCTTCAGCCAATATTTCTACATATTTTGATGATCTGAGGTGCTAGTATTTACTCCCTAGTCCAATGATTCAAGTGGTTTTAATCTAGACAAATTACAAGCACTTATAGATACATCCCTAAATGTAACCCCAAATTCCATCCAACTAATCTGTGTCTATGAAGCAGTATCATTAGATTTCCATTATTTGAAGTGATAGGAAAATTTTTTTTTCATTCAACAGAAATTTATGGGATATTTTCTATACGCAGAGAATGACTTAAAGTTCAGGAAATACCACAGTGAACAACAGTGACAAGATCCCAACACTTTTGCAGCTTCCAGTGTAGTGGAGGAAGACAGGCACTAAACATTTCATTTTCAATAGAGCAGTATAAAAATAAAACAAGGTGAGCGTAATTTCTTGACACGCATTACCGAAAAATTACTCTTAATTCTTGAACTATGTAGAGCTGACACCAATTTGTAGTCCTGAGAGTTTCATTGAGCTCAGAACCTTTAAGAAGACGCAAATTGATTTTTTTTTCAATTGCACAGTTCTGCAGACCTACAGTTATTTCACATAGTAGTATTGTCATCTCAGTGATATTAAGGACAGAGAGAAATCACTTTGACTCTGCTCTTGCCAAAAATATTTTTGAACTCTTCCTCATAAGCTCATAGGCTATGTGTGAGTCATATTTGTGTATTTGAATCATGGAGTTAATTGTCCTACAATTATCCTAATTTGGAGAAGGGCAGGTTAAAGCAGAGTGCTGGAGTTTGAAAGGAAAGGAAGGAGAAAATAAGGAAGAAAGAAAGTGAAAAAAGGAAAGTGATTAATTTTACATAAAACATTGAAGAGATCCAGTAAGGTGTCTTGATTCATTCCATTTCTGATAGAATGAGCGTTTTGATATGAGGGCTGTAGGAAAGAGTTTTAAAGTACTAAGTATGCGTGGTGAGACTAGGTAGCTAGCATACAGCAGGAACTAATTCAGCCCAAGTGGAAAGGTACTGCTTTGCTAATATTGAGACCCAGGAAGTTAGGCATCTGTCCTTTGTGTTAGTTTGCCAGGACTGCCCTAATAAGGTATCTCAGAGTACGTGGCTTAAACTACAGAAATTTTTCTTCTCACAGTTCTGGAGGCTAGAAGTCTAAGATCAAGTCGTTAGCAGAATTGTTTTCTTCTGAGGGCTGTGAGGGAAGGATCTGTGCTATGTCTTTCTCCTTGGCTCGTAGAAGGTCGTCATCTCCCTGTGTCTTCACGTCATCGTCCCCCTGTCCATGTCAGTGTCCAAATTTCCTCTTCTTATAAGGATACCAGTCTTATTGGATTGGTCTCACCCACATCACCTTTTTATAAAAATTTCTTTTATATATTTCTTGAATTGGAGTATAATTGATTTACAATGTTGTGTTAGTTTCAGGGGTACAGCACAGTGAATCAGTAATACATATACATATATCCACTCTTTTTTTCTGTTTAGATTCTTTTCCCATATAGGCTATTACAGAGTATTGAGTAGAGTTCCCTGTGCTATACAGCAGGTTCTTATTAGTTATTTATTTTATATATTGTAGTGTGTATATGTCAGTCCCATTCTTCCAGTTTATCCCTCCCCCCTCCCCTTATCCCCTGGCAACCATAAATTTTTTTTCTATATCTGTGACTCTACTTCTGTTTTCTAGATAAGTTCATCTGTAGCCTTTTTTTTTTTAAGATTCCACATATAAGCAGTATCATATGATATTTGTCTTTCTGTGTCTGACTTACTTCACTCAGTATGACAATCTCTAGGTCCATCCATGTTGCTGCAACTGGCATTATTTTGCTCTTTTTTATGGCTGAGTAATATTCCATTGTATGTATGTACCACATCTTCTTTATCCACTCCTCTGTTGATGGATATCATCTTATTTTGACTTAGTTACTTCTTTAAAGTTTCTATCTCCAAATACAGTCACATTCTAAGGTTGGGACTTTAACATATGAATTTTTGGAGGCAGCATTTCAGTCTGTAACAGCTCTCATATCAAACCCCTAGATAGCAAGTCTTCTCCCCCTTGAAATTCATTTTCAACATTGCCACTAGTATATAAACTTTATCCTCTTTAAGGCCGTATAAAACGTATCACATAGATATTTCAAAAACAAATATTTGAGGCCTTTCAAGGTCTGACCCCAGTCTACCCTTTCAGCTCTATGCCACGACCCCCTTAGACCCTTATCTTCTGAACAAATTATTTATCTTGAAACACACTCTTCCTCTACCTATTGAAGTTCAACCTACCTTTCAAGGACTTGCACAATTTTTGCCTTGTCCCTGAGGTCTCCTCAGGACCAGAAAAGGAGCAGATCTTCTGGAGTGGAAAGGTAATAGACTTGCAGGTCAATGATGTGGGCTCTTACTGTAGTGTTTTCACTTACAAACCATGGGGTTTTGAGCAAGCCAGTTCATCACTTGGCCGTAAACTAGTACCCGGTAATATCCATCACATACGATTATGCCAAAGATTAGATAAAATTTCATGAATTAAACGTCTAAAACAGTGTTCAGAAATCGTTAGTTTCCTGCTTCCCCATGCCACGCCCATCTCCTTTCTTTTCCTACAGTTGCTGTTTTTGTGTGAGTGCCACTATGTTATAGTCCGTATCTGTTTGCTTTGCGTTATCATTATGTGTGTGTGTGTATCTGAGGCAAGACCCACAGTTTACCTTGGCTTCCTAGCTGACTTCTGAAACGTTACCAAGCCAAGAACCTAGCACAGAGAGGACAAACAAAAATTGTGTGATCAAGTGGAAAGGCAAAGGGATTGGCTTTGAAAGGAAAGAGGTAGAGTTTCATCCCATCCCCAATTATTCTGTCTACAGTCTCATCAAGTGCCAGTGAATGGTTAAAAAAATGTCATAGCCAATTAAACCTAGGCAAGATGATTGAAGAGCTGGGTCATCCTCAGCCCGGATGATTAGTCTCTGAATAATTGAAAATGGATGTAGTCTGATTGTTTTTCTTGATATTCGGATTGAGTACTTTAAGTGTTTTAAACATAGTTAGATGGATGGATAACCAGGTCATACTGTACTTTTAACACCAGGCTTTTGCTATCTAATGCCTATTTCCATTCTACCCACACTCCCCTCTCTTATGAAAAAGAGAAGCAGTACTTTCCGTACTGCCCACCTATCAATATAATGATCCTTAAAATACACATAGTGAGACTAATTGTTAAGACTCTTTATAAACATTGACTAATTAGTCAATCAGTAATACTTAAGGGGCTTACTTTCCCCACCAGAGCCCCTCCTATGACTTCATTTGGTGTTTTTTATTAGGTAGGAATTCTTCTGCCTATGCCACTACCGCATTAAGTATGTTCATACTTAATGAGAAAGCAAAGGGATTAACTCACAACCCCAGAGGCAATTAATATAGGCTTTTAGCTGTTAGACTGACAAATGTGCCAGGAACAGCATGTTAGTGAAATGGACTTGCAGGCCTGTGTTAGGGTTTAGATTCATCCAGAGGCTTACTTTCTTTTCACTGCAAATTGGAGGGTATTCTTAAATTCACCATTACCGTATGCCAGTGGAAGGGAAACGTATGGAAAAGTTTTAAAGCAAAACCAGTTAACCATTGCTGCATAGCCTGCTTAAGTTCAAAAGAGTTAATCATTTCATTTTAAGAGGAACTTCCAGACAAACTGACTACATTCTTTTGGTTCTCTTGGCTGAGATGTTAACTAGAAACTTGGAAAACCAGTCAAGCTTGACTTCTTTGGGGAGACAGTTCTACTAAGTGGTTTAAGGATCTTATTCTGCACCAGGGAGACCATGGTTCAGATATGGACGCCAACACTTAGTAAACAACCCAGGCCAAGTTACAGATGTCTGTAGTGCTCAGTTCTCTCATCTGTAAAAGAAGAATGATATTGTCTACCTTACAAAATTGTGTTGTGAGGGTGATAGCTTGGAATTTGAATAAATGCATGATGCCTATATAATATATCTAGCATAATTCCCAACATAGGGTAAATATCCAGTAAATGTTGGCCATTCGTGTTTCCAGAAGATAGTTTTCACACTGTTTCTTATTCATCAGGTTACTCTTAAGCACTCAATACATATGGGAGGCCTGGGACAAAAAGAGAATTAAAGGCTAAAGTTGGAGGGAAAATGATTATTATGGTCCCTTATAGGCCCCTACATCTTTTTCAGGACATTTTAGGTTTGCCAGTTCAATTAGCAGTTCGCAATTACCCTCCACTATTGCCTGTCCTTTTTTTTTTTTTTATTAAGTTGAAATTTATAATAAGCATTTGATGAGATAAAAGGGAAAAGGACTTTCTCCCTTATCATGCAGCAGCTGAAAAGATATGACTTAGGTTTTATATCTTGAGAAAGGGTAGACCGAGTTAAGAATTGGGCTTTTGGGCTTCCCTGGTGGCGCAGTGGTTGAGAGTCCGTCTGCCGATGCAGGGGACACGGGTTCGTGACCCGGTCCGGGAAGATCTCACATGCCGCGGAGCGGCTGGGCCCTTAAGCCATGGCCGCTGAGCCTGCGCATCCGGAGCCTGTGCTCCGCAACGGGAGAGGCCACAACAGTGAGAGACCCACGTACCGCAAAAAAAAAAAAAAAAAAAAAAAGAATTGGGCTTTTGCCCAATGGCTGTCTTCGTGTTTTTCCAGAAGTGATGGAAGCCACGATCAGTGGGTTTGACCAATCAGAGTGGATGAAAATGATCCTGGAACCCACTGCTATACATTTACCCACTGTAAATGTTTTACTTGATGGATCAAGTAGAGACTGGAGAAGATTCCAAGTCTTGAGGGGGTCTCATGGGAGGGCACTGGAGAGAATCTTCTCACTTGGAGAGTTTGTAGTAATGGCTACATAGGAATCAATACAGAAGCATTTTAATACTTTCACATCAATTTGGCCGTGCTCCGATGTACCAGTTGAATGTCAGCCCTCCATGTTTTCACATGGTTGGTTATGGTCTCAGTCCCCCAGTTCACTGGAACCCCATTTATCTCAGCACAGATTCAAATGATGAAACTTGGTATACTTAAGGCTCCAGAGAGAAACAATGTAGGATAGGGATTAAGAATTTGAGTTCTGGGATTAGCATGACCTGGATCTGAGTCCGACCTCTGTTACTCAATAGTTAATATGACGTTTGGTGAATCACCTATACTTCCCAAAGCTCATTCATTCGTTCATTTATACATGCGTTTAATCAACAGATAAGTATTGTACACGTAAACTAAATGTCACAAGTAAGTGAATAGAGGGTGATGAACAACACTTGGGTATCTGACATGGAGATTACATTCTAATCAGGCAAGTATGATATAAAAATAAATGACTTAATAATATAGTTTCCCATGGTGATACATGCTATTAAGTAAAAGGTAAAAGAAAGGAATAGATAGGGAGAAGTCTTTTAGAAAGGTGGTCAGGAAAGGACTCTCCATGTGGGTGACATCACAGCTGAGACCTAAATAATAAGAAGAGAAATATGAACAGCTGGCCAAAGAGCATTGCAGGTAAAGGGAACAACCAGAGAAAAGGCTGTGAAGCAAGGATATATCCGGTGAGTTCAAGGAATAGAATAAGGGAAGTCTGTTTGGAAGAGCATATCATGAGATAACGTCAGAAGAGTGGGAAGGGGCTAGATTCTGCAGGACTTTACCAACCACTGTGAGAAGCTGAGGTTTTCATTGTAAACGTACTGGGGGGCTATGGCTGTTTTCAGAAGGCAGATCACATGACCTCAGTTTCCCCACCTACAGAATGGGATGGGATTGGTGGTGGTGGAAGGTTAAAAGAGGTAATGCGTGTAAAATGTTCAGTGGTCTCTGGAATATATTAGCTAGTATATTCAAAGCTAATCAATATCTAGTAGATAAGAAAGGTTCGGCCTCTATTGTTTAGGCAGGAGCCATCCCTCTATCTGCTATGTGAAGGAAAACAGAACAAAAAATTAAACCAAGCGGACCTTGGCAAAGAACCACCAAGAATTCCGGACTCTTTAGCCCACAGAGGCTTAAGCTGGATAGCTGTTGACTGTAATTCAGGATAACAAATGTCTTTTCATTTCATGGAACCACGACATGCTGGGACTATCCTGTTCATGAGCTTGATGAATCAGATGAAACGCTTTCCCACTGTTGCCTGATACTAATTATCCTTCAGTGAAACTTTCTTGATTGCTTTAAAAAATACCCCGAAGTCTGCCTTCCAGGCAACCAGCCAGCGGCACACAGTCAGCACTGACTAATGCTACTGCTGTGTTGCCATGGCCCGAGATTCCTTGCTTAACTTCCCTGAAATATGAGATTTCAAGATTCACGTTCTTGCTTCTGTGATATGTCCTTTGATAAACGTTTTCTTTGGAAATGGTATTTGCTACCTTGGGGATTAAGGAAAATATATATCAAATCCTTCTCTCCTTTCCCGAGACCAGAGGCCTTCTAACAATATCTGTTTCCAACACATTGCCATTCATTTTTCAACGATACTGTGTTTTAAAAAAGACCATCTCTAAACTTGACTTTACAGTTACCTGTTATGTCTTCAAGAGGCATGATTCCACCCACTCCTCCTTGAATTACCCTCTGTGAGAAAATACTCTATTTTCCTAGAAGTGATAAAAGAGCAGAGGACAACACAACTGAATGTAGCTTCCAGTGCCCTTAGCTGCCTTGACATTACTTAGGGTATTTCAAGCTGTCAAAGGCCCTCTTCCTTGAGACCCAACTGAGCCATTGTCTGACCAAATGATATGGTCCTCGTGTGAAGGTACAGAGTGAACACAGCTAGTCACAGATCAATGAGCAGAAATTCACAAGGGCTTGCAGGCAAGATGGGGCTAATTAAGGAGGCCTGAACTGCTCTAGTGTCAGGCAACAGTAAGCAGGTTGTCCTGGAAGCTGCCGGAGCAGGCACTGATGCAGGTTTTTTCTAGTTGCTATGACCACAGGCTCCAGAAAGTAATTTTGTGTTAACCTTTCCACCTCAGTCCCTGAGGTGTCACTGAAACCTCTAAAAATCAGTAGAGGATGATAAGAGCTTATATCTGGTATTGGTCCTCAGTGAGTGATGGGGTCTCCAAGAAGGTGACTTGTCCTGACCTTCCACTTTGAGGTTTCAGAGTCTAGCCCTTGTCAGTGACCGTGAGTCATCATGCTAACTATAATGCAGAAGACTGAGGTAGGAAACATGATGCTGACTTATTAGCACACAATGGAATAGATAACTGTCCCATGAAACGGAAGTCCATGTATTTAAATGATTATTTCACTCTTTTTCTACGATAGAGGGAGCAAATCAGAATCAGAATAAAACTCAGTCCAATCACTGGAAAGAGATAAGCAATGGGAAAAAGTCTAAATCCAGCACTTTCTATATTTATAGGCTTCACTGCAGTTTCTTTGGCTGTAAGCAACAGAAACCAACACTGACTAGCTTATAACAAAAATGAGTTTGAGGAAAGCATATGGGGAAGCTCTATGCAAGATTCAACTTCCTGACCGAGAAAGTTTGCCATAGCTTGTGCCATAGCTTCCCACCCCTTGGTCAGGGAGGAGAACCTTGATCCCTACCTGCCCCACCCCAAACAGCATGCGTTATAGGTGGGTATTCGATTCTGGATAGACTGAAAAGGCAAATGCACTGAGAGGAAAATCCAAACGATGCCTGATGGGCATGGAATCAAAATAAGAGGATAGACAGGTAGATGCTATATCCCGAGATAGATAGAGAGATAGATAGGTAGACAGATAGGGATAGAGATATCTCATGTCCTTTTATTTTGTATTTTTGACCTTTTATTTTGAGGTTTTGCTGCTTTGACATCTTGGGGTCTCGCTAATCCTGCAGGCATTGAGCCTCCCAGGGTTAGCTAATTCCTAGAGATAGTGAGGGACTTGCCTGAGATGCATCCTTCCTAAGCAAACAAAGCGATCCAGAGCTCACAGTTCCAACTACTTCCCTTACTGCGCTCTTATTCTGGGCCATTGTCCAACTGCCTTACTCATCCCAGGACCAGATGCCAGACAACAAGGAAAGGCTCCTGCGCCCCAGGGCCCACTGAAGTTATTCAGAGTAGACAATCCTAAGCACACTCACCCCGCCTCACCCCTTGTTTTCTACAGAAACCACAATAAGGGATTTGGCCCACGTTTCCTCCTCGCTCTGTCTGCCTCCTCTCTGACCCTGGTGCTTCTCCACGTGGCCACGTGTGGTGGGTCGTGCCTCCTGTTTCTAGGGAACTGTGGGGAAATCCTTTCTTTCATCACAGTCATTTCTGTGTCTGCATGTCTTCCCATATCTGATTAAAACAAATCCAGGGTACCCTTAAAAAATATATATGTTTGCTCAACAGCTAACCTGAACAGTCTGAGAGATGGTAGGTAGGTCTCTATTACGGCACCTTTCCGAGGATTCTTCAAGTGTAATTTTGACTGGACCCTATCTGGGTTTCACCTGCTGACTTGATGACTTGCCCCTGTCATAGGATAGGACCTGTATACCTCACATGATTTCAAAATACGCTTCTTACCTTTTTTCACTTTATTATCTGGAACTGCCTCCAATCCAAAAGCAAAAACCTTTCCTGTCAGTGTTTTGAGGAAAAGGACTTCCTTACAAACTAAAGAAATAATTTTAGAAGAAAAATAATGAGCTGCATCTTAAATGTCACTGAGAGTAACACAAACAGAAACGTTAAATGTCCTTGTGACCTTTTGAAATCTCAGCGCTAACTATGAATACTGACATCTGATGTAGCTAACACAGCAGTGTGAGGGTCCGTGTCCAGGCCTCAGCTGAAAGAGTTAATGCAGTTTCCAAAGGTCTTCAGCCTGTTCCCGGGGAGAGGTGAAGACAATAATAGTCCTTTCTGTCAATCAGTGCAATTTCTAATCCTTTTTAAAGAGACAAAAGCTGTGTATGTGTGTGCAACGGCTGTCTTTTAGGGATGTTTTTATTTTAAAACGTTCCTGCTAAACGTTTTACAGTGTGATCATGTTTGGTGCCCTATGGAAAATGGCATAAGGGCCTTGAGGGGAATCTGTACGTTCTGAAGTTTGAGGTTTTTAAGTTCCTCCTGAGGGTGATTCTGAAGCAGAAGAAATAGTTAATTAAAACAAAAAGGACCTTGAATTTTGTGAAGGTGTTTCTGATGGGAGTGGTGTGGAGATTTTCAAATGCTCTCTCTGTCTCTGTCTCTTTCTCTCTCTCAGTTTCCAGTTTGGGTGCTAGCATGCCTGTATCCCAATTCCTTATTTTTGTGAATGTGATGGAAGGAGGCAGAGGACCAGCAATAAATGTTACAAAAGTGATAAAACTATAAAGCATTACAGATACTCAGCATCAACGCTGCTGGACTCTGAGTCCTTCTACCACCCAGACACTTAAAAGAGAGAGAAAGAGGTTTATACCCCTCAAAGGGTTATTAACTGTTTTAAGTGGTTTTCCATTTTCTGTTCTTTGTTGTGCCCATCTGCAGAATTCTTCTGCAGCTAAAATTTTCAGGTGAAAACTTGCTAAACACTTCAGGTGAGTGATAGGTAGGTCCTCACCTTTCCCTCTAGACACTGACACTAAAATGAACCTGCCAGCTGCTATCAGCACTAATGCCATCACTTTCTAGAGGTCACCCTGAAGTCTGATTTAGGAGAATTTTCCTGGAGCTGTTAGACTTTTGGTAAATTGTCATACATCTAAAAGTCCTATGTGGCCACTAAGCCTTTTTCAAAATCTAGCATCATCCCTTAGCCAGGTTCAAAATAGAATAAATACCTGTGATCATGGCAGAAATCCATGAAAGGGACATTTCTGAAATGGAAAGAGGAGAGGGGAGAGGGGAAGAGCGTAAAGGCTTTGTGAGTGAAAGCCATTGGTTCATTCAATAAATATTTATTGAGTAGAAATTAAAGGTAAATACCATGAGAAGCACGAGAAAAGCTGTCTTTTGAATAAGGGACACTTTGAAGTCACTTTGTCGTGCTCTTCATTGGGAAGGGAATGTAAACTCATTGTACATTATAAGTAGCTGTATTGGGGCCTGAGATAGACTCTAAACTGGGAACCAAACACACAGGCATGTTTTACAGACTAGTGTCCAAAGTCCATTTGCAGAGGAACTGGAGAGTATCCTGGCAGAAAACTCCTGCCAAAGTCCTGCTGTATCTAAGAACTTCGTGCATACTCTCACATTTATTCCTTACACTAACACTGTTCAGTGAATACTAACACCCACCAGCTTGTTTCAGTTACACAAAAAGTGAAATCCAAAAAGCTTCAATGATTTTCCCTCATTACATTCAACAATATGTACTGAACACCCACCATGTTGCAGCCTTTTTCTCTGGTCTAGGGATGTAGCCATGAGCGAGAGGGATCAGGTCTCTGACTCCTAAGAGCTCACATTCTTAGGTCACTTGGGGCATCAGGCAGTACATATGACTAAAAAAAATGTCAATAAATGAGAGTCGTTTGTGTTCATGTGAACGGAAGCTGTGATTTCACCCCCAGATTTCCCATATCTGTTTGCCACACTGCCAGAAATTTCTTAGACTCCAAAGCCAGACTCATTCCAGTATGCCAGAAGAGTTTACCGAAGGAATTTAGAAGAATTTGTTGGTACCTTGGGTTTTCACTTTTCACATCCTTTGACATTGCCCTTGATGTTGCTTTCAACTTCATTTTATCCATAGCACAACGATGGGTGAACTAGACAGTGGAAGTCAAGGTGTGACTTACTCTGGGTAAAGTTAGATATTGTGTTTCTGGAAGTTTAAACTTTTGTTACTTTCATTAACATTCTTTGAAATCCTCAGTTTACCTTATCTCAAATTTTATTCAGCACAATTTTCTTAATTCTGCACAGCCTTGAAAATGTATATATACATAACAGCTCAAGGATGAGGGGCAGTGAAGAGAGTCATACCTCTCGCTTGGTAGAATGTTAGTGATTTGATTAAATTGGACAATAGAACAATAAAAGTGTACTTTTTTTTTTTCTTCCTGCGGTACGCGGGCCTCTCACTGTTGTGGCCTCTCCCGTTGCGGAACACAGGCTCCGGACGCGCAGGCTCAGCGGCCATGGCTCACGGGCCCAGCCGCTCCACGGCATGTGGGATCCTCCCGGACCGGGGCTCGAACCCGTGTCGCCTGCATCAGCAGGCGGACTCTCAACCACTGCACCACCAGGGAAGCCCAATAAAAGTGTACTATTAATAAAAAGAAGACTTTCATCCTAAAGGACCCAGGAATAATAGAGAGTATGTGTTCTGGTGCATGTGGTGGAAAGGGAGCCCATAATCTCTAGTCATAATGTCAGCCCACTTAGGACATTTTAAATATTCCTTTACATGTCCATTTGGGAGAAATCATCACTTGAGAAGTATTAAAGAACTATTTTTTTTTAAGATATTGTTATGAGCTGAACTGTATTCTCCCCAAATTCATAGGTTCAAGTCCTAATCCTCAGTACCTCCGAATGTGACTGTATTTGAAAATAGGTCTTTAAAAGAGGAAATTAAGGTAAAATGAGGTTATATGAGTGGGCAATAATCCAATATAAGTGGTGTTCTTATAAGAAGAGATTAGGACACAAACAGGCACAAAGAGAAGGCAATGTGCTGACAAGAGGAAAAGATGTGCAAGCCAAGGAGAGAGGTCTTAGGAGAAACCAATCCTGCAGACACCTTGGTCTAGGACTTCCGGCTTCCGGAATCATGAGAAAATACATTTCTGCTGTTTGAGTCATCCAGTCTGTGGTACTTTATTATGGCAGCCCTGGCAAACTAATACAGAGGTATAATCTCATTGAAATTTAAAAAGAACAAAAGTCATGGCTGGTTCCACTGAAAATCCAAAAGGAGAGACCCACTTATGGGACATCAGGATTGATGAAATGAATTTACAAATGTATAGTAAACTGGGCAATATACCCAGGGTAATAGCCAACTCATTTAAATGGATACCACTTGCATTTCTATGGGTAAGATGTATTTGTATTACCATCAATATTCTGTAACTTGTAGACCGTAAAATAGCTCAAAGACAGTACAAGGCAGAGGTAACCCAGAAGGATATGCTAGACAAGATATCTAGAAATCTTTTTTTTACCCACTCAAATCTCCCAACATCTCCTCATGGAATCAGGGCTTCTGGGCACAGAGGAAACTTAAGGTCTGTTTCCCCTTAAAATATAAAGGGGACACAAGTCTCTGATATCTCAGATTCATCCGGCATCTTCCATAGTTCTTCCTATCTTGGGATTTGAATTGCCAGGCTGGTGAAGGAGGTGCTAAAGATAGAGAACAGACCCGTCTTAGGGGCTGTACACCAGAATCTCATGTTGAAGCTCTCTTCCTTCTCCCCAGTCTGGCTGATGGAGTGGAGGAAGCAAGGGGAAGGCTGCAGACACTCTCTCAACATCCAGAGACTGACCTCAGGGCAGAGCCATTTGAAACACAAGCTCTCTAACCCTCTGAAACTCAACCGTCCAGAACTGTTTTTTTCTATGCTGTATGTTTTCAGTTATTTATGGAATCTGAAGAATAAAACAAAGGAATGAATAGAACAGAACAGAAACAGACTCACAGATATAAAGAACAAACCAGTGGTTACCAGTGGGGAGACGGGTGAGGTTAGGGGCAAGACAAGGGTAAGGGATTAAGGGGTACAGATTATTACATATAAAATAAATAAGATACAGGGACATAATGTACAGCACAGGGAATACAGCCAATATTTTATAATAACTTTAAATGAAGTATAAGCTATAAAAATATTGAATCACTATGTTGTACACCTGAAACTAATATAATATTGCAAATCGAATCTGCTTAAAAAAAAGAATTGTTTTCTATTCTCTATGCATTTCTTCTTTGACCCCCTTTTGGAGATACTTAAGACACTCAGGGAGGTAAAGAGGAAACTTTGGAAATGGGGGAGCCACTGGTCATATTTCCAAATACTATCTTATCTCCTCATCGTGAGCTTAGTCTATGCAAATCTCTGTGCTAAGTAATTTCACATATTCCCTCAGTTAATCTTTATAATGAGTTCCTTATGGGGCGACTATTATTAGCTCTGTGTTTTAGGTGAGCTAGTGTTGGGGAAAGAAATGTTTAAGTGCTGACACCAGGCTAGAAGCCCAGTTTTGTGTGACTTCTAAACTCAACATTTTAACCTGTTATACAGCTTCTTTCCCGATGAGAGGAGATAATGTGAGCCTAATTAAACCCCAGTCTTTCCACCCAGGTCATGTTCTCATGAGCCCAGGCTAACCTTACTAAAATATCCGAAACCAGCTTCCATGCTTCTGACTCAATGAATCTTTCCTGAGTTTGATTATGAGAAAAACACTTTGCGAGATGCTATTTTGGTTTTCTATTGCTATGCAGTTAAACCCCCCTCTAAACTTAATGGCTCAAAACAGCAGTGATTTGCTATTTCTCAAGATTTTGTCAGTAGACTGAACGATCCATCTGCTTGTCTCTTCTTGATCAGCTGCATTTAGTTGGCAAGTGGGCTGCGCTGGGGGCCCAAAAGTTTCTCTCACATGTTTTGGGCCTCAGGGTTGCTTGTTACCTGGGGTACCTTAGCTCTACTTCATATCTCAGTCTACTACTTAGACTCCCTTTGCACTGGTACCTCTTTCTCCAGAGCCTCTACATATGCTGGAGGATTTCATTTATTACCTTACAGCATGGCAGCTGAGCTCCAAACAACATAAGAGGAAACTGCTAGGCTTCTCACGTAGCAGCGCTTCTGCAATGGCCTTTTGGTCAAAGCGAGTCACAGCCAACCCAGAGTTAAGGGGAGAGGAAACAGACCCTACCTCTTGCTAGAAGGAATGGCTGGAGGTCATATTTGCACTGTAAATGGAAAAGCACTTCCTTCAGGCCTGTCTTGCAGTCTCTGCTCAAATAAATCATTTTGAAAAGTCAATGTCACTAGTTATCCTTCTGATTAAAAATTCTCAGTGGCTCCTCCATGCACACAGATGAAGTTCTAACTTCATCCTCTGATATTTAGTCTTTTTTTGTGTGTGTGGTAGGCGGGCCTCTCACTGTCGTGGCCTCTCCCGTTGCGGAGCACAGGCTCCGGACGCGCAGGCTCAGCGGCCATGGCTCACGGGCCCAGCCGCTCCACGGCATGTGGGATCTTCCCGGACCGGGGCACGAACCCGCGTCCCTTGTATCGGCAGGCGGACTCTCAACCACTGCGCCACCGGGGAAGCCCGATATTTAGTCTTTTATGATACGTCCTGACCTTATCACTACTACTTTACAGTCTTCCTTCTTCTTTCCAGGTGGTCGTCCTCTGTCTCCCTAAATACTCCCGACTTGTCCCTGAGTCTACAAACTAGAGAAAAGATTTAGGATAACTTTCCAACATACCACATAGAGAAAGATACCTTTCACTGTAACCCCACAGCCATGACAGTTTACAAAATTAAAGCTAGTCACTTCGGTGGGAAAACCACACCAAGTATTCAGAGCTGTGCTGACTAACAGAGGCTTGTCTGACTTGTCCACTTACAATCAGTTGTGAATTGGATACTGTGTCAATGTATTTTTTGATGGTTCTGTGCCAGATTCTGCTGATTGTAGAACATTCCCTAAACTAGAGACAGATAGATCATCATCAGGCAAATACGCATGAGTAGTTGCAACATAACGCTTTCAAGCAGCCTTTTCTTTTTTAGGGTAAAAGCTGATATAAAGATTTATTCACGTGTCAGGTCGTTTCCGTCGAAGTTATGAGGTAAAGTAGACAAGGACACTTATCACGTTAAAAATGGTATTTTTCAATGTTTTGATTCATATAATGAACCTTCTCAGAATTCACTATTCATGGGCACAGCATCTGGAAAGCTATTTAATGATCATAAGTTTTATCTAATAAATAAGTCGGCTTTGTCAAAATGATGTATGTTAAACAGTATCCTTAGGAACGTAAAGAATGGAGACTATATTTCACTCTTTTCATTCTTGTCTCTACTGCCTTAGTATTTTTAGCAAGTTTTCCCAAAACAGTCACAGAACTTCCGGAAAGGACACTTGAAATTGAGCCATTTTTCTTTTAAACTGTAAGTGTTATCATTCATCATCTCTTTGGGATATTGAATATAGTATCGTATATCTGCTTCCATTGTTCTCACACAATAGTTATCAAACACTGGTGAAAAATGATGATGGAAGAGGTTTACATTTTTTCGTGATTATCAAGGGCTAAAAATTACCTATCGTATCAATTTTAGGAAGTGTTGGTGTAGAGTTCAAAAAGAATAAAACAACTCCTAATCCAATTTTATCCTTCTTCTCCAACAAGTTTAACCCTATGACCCTTGGCAGGATTTAATGAAACACTTCCATTTTCCTACCTGAAAAGAGCAAACCCTCAAACAGCAGCTAGTTGAACCATTTAGGATTAGAATGTGTAAGTACCAAGATTTTACAATCACTGATAGAAGGGGTCATGTGATAGAAGGGGTCATGAGACTTTGAAAGAAGCTAATCCTGAATTTATGATGTATCTACCCAACATTTTAATGAAAACCACATTGCACCAGTTCTTAGACTTGATTAAAAGTACAATAGATCGTATCTTGATCTTTAGCCTTCCTTGAGTCAACTACTGTAAAAATGCACAGTAAAAATGTATAACAAGAAAAAATTTACTCCAAAGTTAAGGGTTTTGTGAATTTTTGGAATCCTTAGACCTCTAACACCTGAAACGAAGAGGTCCTGGTAGAAATAAACCCTCCGTAGCCTGGCCCCTGCCTGTGTTTCCACTTTCATCTTGTACCACATTTTACAACCCTCTCTCTGCCTCATCCGCTTCGGATTTCTTTCGGTTCCTCAAGCATGCCAAATTCAGTCTCGTCCGTGGCCTTTTAACTTGTTCCTTCTCCAGACTGGAACAATCTTTCCCCCCAATTTCTGCAGGCTGGGTTCTTCTCTTCACTTAAATTATAGTTCTGATGTTACGTCACACTCTCAGAGGCAGGACATTAAGCATGTATTGTGATGCTGTTGTACCCCCCAACACACATATGCATGTGTGCACACACGTGCATGCACATACACAGAGGCACATACTGTATTGTATTAAGATGTACACACACGTACACAGAGGCATAGAGTGTGTTGTATTAAATTGTATTAATTTCTTTGTAACCTTTGTATCACTCTGATAGCAGGTAGCATGTCTCTCTTACCACTAGCTCGCTAATATTTGGTACCTGAAATATATTGGATATATCTTTATAGAATAAATGTATGGATGAAAGAATGAAGGAATAGATGAATAAACAAAGACTCCTTCGAACTCAAACGGTATTTTCCATTAAATTAATTGAAACCTATTTATGTTACTAAACATGGCACAGTATATCAAAACTTCTGTTTAGTGAATGTTTACATGCATTTTTAATATCTCGTCTCACCTGTGACAAGATGAAACAAAAATGCAACATGAAAAAAATTCCCAAACAGTGTAATCAACAAAGAAATCAGATGGTTGGGAAGGTTTTAAATAGCTTCTCTTTGTTCTTACCTCGCATAATCCTTTACATGTTTTGGAGGTGATCAAAGGCAGTGTTTATAAAGAGGAAATTCTTAAGAGGGAAGTGTTTTGACAAAGACCGAACCAAAAGACAAACAAAGTGAACAGTAAATGAGTAGCTTGGATTCAGGGATGGGAAGGACACATTTTGTTGGGGAAATTGCTCCACGGTGATGAAATGACTCATTAGAGACCTTCAGCAAGCAAGGCATATAAATCACAAGATTTATCATTTCAGACCTGCTGTTCTCCACATGTCCATTTTTGGCACTGGAGTTGGCAGCTGGGAATTTTATGTGATGGATACAAAATAAATGATTAATGTTCCATTATTAAAATTCAATGCCCTAAACTCAACTGTTATTTTGCCAAATTGTTGTCTGAGGAGGTTGATATCTTATGTACTTATCGAGAGTCTTTAGTCTGATAAGAAGTGTTCAAAATCTTATAACATGGCTCTGATCTCTGAGAGCTGATTTTCTCATCAAAGATTAACACTCTCTGAGGCTAACCTACTTCAGGCAGATAACACAGCCATTCAGAGCCTGTGGTTATATTTTCTCAAAGTTCTTTGGGCAGTGTTCGAGTTCCTACTCACTCTGTGCCTAGCAGAATGCTTTGCAACTAATAAATGATGAATTGAATGGGCTCTTCCAATTATTTGGAGCATTGCACTGACAAGACAAATTTACTTGTCCGTTCTCTGTTGAGCTAATTTATGTTGCCCTTTGATGTCCACAAATCAAGTTACTTGACTCAATCAGTCATTCTGAAAATAAATGTATTTAACAAAAATTGCAATCATTTTATTTTCACTCCCAGCCCTTATCACACGTGATTTCCCACGTCCTTTTATTTAATATCTGACTCCTGTGTAGAATGTTAGCTCCACAAGGGCTAGGATCATGGCTATTTTGGTCCCTTTTATATTTGTTGGTTAGAGTACCTGGCTTATAGAAGCCCATCGGTATAAACTTGTAAAATACCTGAATGAATATGAATGAAAAAGAGACATAGACAAATTTTGTTCTTTTATGTATTCATACATTCGGCCGTTTACTGAGCCAGCCTCTACCCATGAGTAGCTTACCGTCTAGTGGATGACATCCCCACTGCCAATTATACTATGGTCTAGAGGGGCTACATTAAAAGTAGATCAGAATCATGTAGGGGCACAAAGCTAGTAAAATAAAAAGCTGCATGAGACCAGATAGGGAGGACAACTTAGGGAGTTTGGTTTTGATCATCTTGTAATAGGAGTCCACAGAGCTTTTTTTTTTTTTTGCGGTACGCGGGCCTCTCACTGTTGGGGCCTCTCCCGTTGCGGAGCACAGGCTCCGGACACGCAGGCTCAGCGGCCATGGCTCACGGGCCCAGCCGCTCCGCCGCATGTGGGATCTTCCCGGACCGGGGCACGAACCCGTGCCCCCTGCACTGGCAGGTGGACTCTCAACCACTGCGCCACCAGGGAAGCTCAGCAAACCTGGTATGTTAGAAGTATAATGTGCCTGGCACTGCAAATATGGCACACGGGCAGCAGCTACTGCTCCAAAGCTGGTGAGAACCGTGACCTTGGATTCAGAGAAATCCCGATGAGGACAAGTATAGGTCCAAATTTATTGTTGCCCATCAGACGTGGTTCCCAGTGAGAGTCAGACTGTTGTTTAGAGATAGAATCTCTATTTATATTTTAAAATATAAAGGAATTAGCCAATATTGACACTTTAACCTGTGTCCCTGAATGTGTTGGCTTTGTACTGTGTCATTTTGGCTAAAATGGACCTACTTTTCCCAGAATTCCCTTCTCTGTGTTGTGAACCTTAATGTTAGCTACAAGAGAAATTTTGCACATTATTTGGAAGGCAGATGCGATGCAGCGGCCATATCTTTATACTCTGAAGGTTGTAGGGTACAAGATGCCGTGAAGTTTGCATACATCGTTGCTGGTGCGTGCTGTTGACCTGGGGCAGCACGTGGACCACAGGTCCTCTGCCAGTTTCCCCGAGCCCTGGGCCAAGTACAGAGGGAGGCAGCATCTTACACAACTCAACACCAGATCAAGGAGGGAAGCACTGAGACGAACACAGGTTCTACTTGTCCACATAGGTTCCATGTCATCCTTTTGCTCAACCATGTCCAGCTTTCCTTCCTGACTGCCCGTCTGCCTCACCTCCAGTGATGCTAATCTCAACACTAGACTTGGAGACCATAGCCCGTGTAAATGTCCCCATCAGCTTGCACAATTGTGCAAGGACCAATTCCATAATGAATCCCTTGTTCGACAGCATTTACAGAAGCTGCAGTTCTTTGATCAGACCATCACTGATACCCAACCTCTTTGCTCTTTGTGTTGTTGATATTAGTAGAGGATTACTGAGCATGTCCTATGTAGAAGTCCCCATGCCAGGTAGCACCTTGCATGTAACATCTCATTTAATCTTCTTAAGTAAACCATGAGGAAGTAGGCACTCTTGTTATTCCCAATTTACTGATAAGAAAATTGAGGTTGAAAAAGGTCAGTAAGTGACCAAGGTCGTATAGTTAAGTAGTAGCAAGTCTGGGATTGAATCCAGGAGTGTCTATTCTCAGCCACTGCCTACAGCACCTCAACCCAGAGATTCTGAGGACAAGAGCACGAGCCAGACTCTTGGGGTCAGTCCCAGTGGCACCAGAGACACGTTGTTGGCACTTTTAGGCACCAGTGGCGCCACTTCTTGGAGGTGACTTTTGGTGTCTTTTTTTTTTACATCTTTATTGGAGTATAATTGCTTTACAATGGTGTGTTAGTTTCTGCTTTGTAACAAAGTGAATCAGTTATACATATACATATGTTCCCATATCTCTTCCCTCTTGCGTCTCCCTCCCTCCCACCCTCCCTATCCCACCCCTCTAGGTGGTCACAAAGCACCGAGCTGATCTCCCTGTGCTATGTGGCTGCTTCCCACTAGCTATCTATTTTACGTTTGGTAGTGTATATATGTCCATGCCACTCTCTCACTTTGTCACAGCTTACCCTTCCCCCTCTCCATATCCTCAAGTCCATTCTCTAGTAGGTCTGTGTCTTTATTCCCATCTTACCCCTAGGTTCTTCATGACCTTTTTTTTAGATTCCATATATATGTGTTAGCATATGGTATGTGTTTTTCTCTTTCTGACTTACTTCACTCTGTATGACAGTCTCTAGGTCCATCCACCTCACTACAAATAACTCAATTTCGTTTCTTTTTATGGCCGAGTAATATTCCATTGTATATATGTGCCACATCTTCTTTGTAGTTAAAATGGAGATAAGTGTTCCTTCCGCTCAGGTTTGTTTGAGGACTAAATGAGTTGATAGATGTGAGGTGCTTAGAAGAATACGTGGCAAATAGTCCTCTTGCTCCTGCTGCTTTGCATCACCCCTGTTCTCCGCTCTGCTCTCAGCAGCTCAGGGGCTTCAGATTCCTCCGCTTGGCATCCAATCCACGACTATTGGATATCACACGGTTAGTCTAACCCTATCGGATCTTTTGACCCCCAACGAAACTAACCTGTTTCATGTCGCATTTCCTCGGAGCTGTTTTGTCTGCTAGATGCTTCAAAGTGCTAAAGTGATTTAAATAAATTTACCTTTGTTAATGTGTTACCTAGTTAAATTGTGTGCTCCTCAAGAAACATTATACCTTAATCCTTAAGCGGGTTTTCACAGTAATTGACATCAAGAAGACTACCTGAAGAGCAGTGCTAGTGGCGAGAATTTCAAATAGGGACGCAGAGCAGGGTCGTGTGTGTGTATGGTGTGTGTGTGTGGTCATTTGACTACTATCAGTCTGTGGTCCCCAACTAGCTGAACTGTCTTATGAAGAGTAGCTAAGTAACTGCAAGCAGCTCGACCTTTGAATTTCCCCCTTCCTTCCTAGCTCTACTGAAGTCTCCCAGGTCTTCAATAAAGTTTTCCTTGCTGCATTTATCATAAAGCCTCACACCTAACACGCACTTTCCTTCTCTCTTCTTTCTCTCTGCCTCTCACTCAGTAGGTGTGCTTTCTTTCATTTCTATTGTTGTAATTACATTTTATGGTGTTTTATTCCTGCCCGTTTAATACAATTTATACTTTGAATTATACTGCCTATTGTTACTTGAGAGCTATTAATCATGAAGTAATGAATAAAGTGCATTTCTTTTTACAGTGTGGACCAAAGATCAACAGTCATTATTCTCGGGTCTTAGACATAAGAAATCTGGAAAGACATCATCTGTCAAGATTCCAGTTTGTTCAATTCTAAATTATCATTGACGTAAGTCAGTCACTCTAAATGAGAAGACATGCATGTGCATGTGTATATACATACATTTTGCCCAGAAATGATCTTTGTATGAACATTCCCTTTCATATTCTTTTTTTTTAAAAAAAAATATTTATTTGTTTTTGGCTGCATTGGGTCTTCGTTGCTGCATGTGGGCTTTTTCTAGTTGCGGTGAGAGGGAGCTACTCTTCGTTGTGGTGTGCGGGCTTCTCACTGCGGTGGCTTCTCTTGTTGTGGAAGACGGGCTCTAGGTGCGTGGGCTCAGTAGTTGTGGCTCGCAGGCTCTAGAGCACAGGCTCAGTAGTCATGGCACATGGGCTTAGTTGCTTTGTGGCATGTGGGATCTTCCCAGACCGGGGCTCGAACATGTGTCCCCTGCATTGGCAGGCAGATTCTTAACCATTGCACCACCAGGGAAGTCCCTCCTTTCATATTCTTGACCTTGCTGTATTATCCTAAAAGTATCATAAAATTGAAGGGCAATATGCAATTCACAAGAAAGAGGAATATGGAATTGAATTTAAAATACAGAAAATTAGTTCCTGGAGTGATATCTCATCACGGCCACAGGTCCACCACACTTAACGAGAGGGGTTACAGAGTGATGAGGGTCATAGGGGGTATTTTTAGAATTTTACTTACCACAACTTCCTTTGTACCAAACAAGTGTTATGTATATAATAGGCACTTGAGAAATGCTGAGGAATAAATAAGTGAAATGAAAAACAATAGAGGCCCTTGCCCCCTATAAAATTAGATGAAGAGCCCGTGGTTGGAGAAAAGATGGGCACACCTAATCCCCATTGACTTCTGGCTTCATCCTGCTTACAAAATCCTCAACTGCTGTCCTGTCTCCAAGTCTTTGAAACACTGATGGTCTTGACTAAAGTGTGCTCCCTCAGGTTGAGACAGAAGAGCAGCAACTGATAGATTTTATGCCAGAACATTCCATTCATAGTGCAGTATAGATGCAAATTAGCTTTTGTTGTCTTCATTTTGAAAGTTAGTGCTTAGAATATTTCCTGGCTCTAAAAGTGCGTAAAAAAAATATATATATATACACATATATATATATGTATACATTTATTAAAAAGTACACATATATACATACATACATACTTATATATATGTACATATATGTACCCAGATACTCAAAATATATGTAAAACTGCATTAAGTACAATGTCATGTGTCTTTCAGTATGTGGCACTAGAACACATGCAGATATCCCCACTCCTGACAGAGGCAGACACACATGTTCAGACACCAGCTGAGTTTAATATTGTACTCAAAATCCACTATTAGCCTTGAAACTTTCCCTCCCTGGAGATGCTTAAGTTAGATTTGACTGAGAGATTTCAAATTAGGGTAATAACTGTGCAAAATGACTTAAAAAACTGGATCATTGACACTAAAGAGCAGAATCGGTGATTCAGCCATAATTTGTCACAAGCCCTCATGCCCCCAGCACCAACCTGGGCGCCGTAGGAGCAGCTGTTGGTTTTCGTAGGTGATATAGTTGAACTGGGAGTAGTCTGTTCATGGCTGCAGATAAGAGGTTAATCTGTAGTTTGTGCCCAGCCCCAGGAAAGGCAGTAACTGCTCTAGGCACCTGCGACTGCCTTTAAATATCGCCTTTCCTTCCAGCTCCCTGGGTCAGACAGAACCGCCCATCCCCAGTATCCATAAACTTCATAGTGCATCTGCTACTCCAGTTTTCACTCTTCTCGTGACTGTGCGGCACAGCTGGGCACCAAATTCATCATCTTTGCTCTTTTCACCCATTTTCTGCCTCTGTTTGACACATCATGTGGAGAGCTGATAAGCTAAATTTAAAGGAAAAGGTAATTCTATTTCAAGCATAATATTAAGGGCCTTAACCTTCAGAGCTCAAAAGAAATCAGATAACTGGACTAGAGGAATTCAAGGACAAGTGTAAACTCTGTTGGGTTTGTCTTTTTTCCAACTTCATGGGAATATCCAGTAGTTGTTGATATTCGGAGGGTTTTGCACGAGCGTTATGCGAGACGTTGGGGTTACAGTGGTGAATTCAACAAAGCCCCTACTTTGAGGAGCCTGTATTCAATGAAAGAAAATAGAATTAAATTAAAATGCTGCACATTTTATAATTACAAGTTTGCAGAGTGATTTGAAGGAGAGATACAAGATGCCACGTAAGCATATAGTAATGGGGGTTTTCACATAGCTTGGGTGAGTCAAGAAATGTTTCCTGAGGAAGTGGTATTTCAGTTAGGATATGAAGGAAAAGTAGTCACAGGAAGTCCAGAGAGGGGAGAATAGCAGTTGAGGCAGAGGAAACTTGGATTCCCAGAGCTAAACATGCATGAAGTCTTCAAGTCTAAAAAGGGTGTGGCATCTTCCAGGACTGACGACAAGGTCAGTGTAGCTAGAGAAGAAGCGAGACGGAGGTGGCACACCATGTGTGTGACCCATGTGGGTGAGCAGGGAGCTCTGCTCCACACAGTAATTCAGGGACCCAGGCAATGGAGGTTCTGCCATCTGGTAGCTACATCATCTAGAGCACCAGTCATCCCTAGCCACCAAGGGAGGCAAAAAAGATACTGCGGAATCGCATATGGGATTGTCAGTCTTTCAGCCAGAGAGTGACACCTGTCACTTCTCTTCATATTTCCTTGCAAGATCTAGTTACCAGCCCTTGCCTAATGGTAAGAGATCTCCAAAATGTAAAAGAGCACATGGACTATTTGATGGTCATTAGTATATATGTCAGAGAAGGCATTGGATGGTTTTAAGCAAAGGACAGTCATCATCTGGTTTTGTACATGGGCGCATGAAAACCACAAGCCTAATTAGAACGATGACATTTTCCTTTTATACAGTATATACGTTATATATACGTTAGTTAATATATGACTAAGAAATCACAGGATGCTACCGATGCGCATCTAGAGTAGAGCAAAGAATTTGAAAAAAAATCCTCATAATAATCTCACGGTCAGAAGGGCAAGTCAAGACTGTATCACGCAATCTGTGTGAGTTACAATCGGTGGAATTCTCTTACATATGGGATCTTATTAAAGCTTGGGGAGCTTTCTAGGGGTGTATCGAAAGGCTCTGTCTTTAGTCCTGTGATGCTCACCATTTTAATCAATAACTTGAATAAGGGTTTAGAAACCATGCCACTGAAAGTTTCATATTGATCTAAGGTAGCATTGATACCAAAAGATCATGATAAATTGAGGAAAGACAAACAAAAGCTGATGTAGTCTTTTTTAGCAGGGAAGATAATAATAAGATCTGGTTTGGGGGTCAAAAGACCATCTTACTGGGCTTCCCTGGTGGCGCAGTGGTTGAGAGTCCGCCTGCCGATGCAGGGGACACGGGTCCGTGCCCCGGTCCGGGAAGATCCCACGTGCCGCGGAGCGGCTGGGCCCATGAGCCATGGCTGCTGAGCCTGCGCGTCCGGAGCCTGTACTCTGCAACGGGAGAGGCCACAACAGTGAGAGGCCCGCGTACCGCAAAAAAAAGACCATCTTACTGTCCAATCGAAAAATCAGGCACATGCAGTTCAGAAGCAGTATTGTGTAAAGGGAACTTTGGGAAATACGTGGACCTTCAGTTCAAGATGAGTTACGAGTACAACAAACTGAGCTATTGATGTGTTAGGATCAAGAGAGGGGAAGCCTGATTCCCACCCCCAACCCACATGTTGGTCAAACGAGAGCTCAGGTATTTATAGTTTAAAAAAATATGCAGTAAAGCTAACCAACTGTAGGAATTAGGGTCATAGGATAGAATGCCCGTGTTATAAACCTGGACAGGTAGAAATAACAGTTTACTCAATTCAATTGGAAGGTGAGCAAGGAGCGAGAAGTTGGGAAGAAGCTTAAATGTAATTGAAGATGGGTGAAAGGCAAGGGAGTAAGGTCAAAGGACAAAGCTACAGCGAGGGAAGAGAAAATGGAGTGAAGTGAGGCTTGGCTGAAAGAACAGACTTGAGAGGGATGTAGCGATTACCTTTAGTCACTGAAGGGCTTTCAGGTGGGAGGTGGATGAATTCTGTTTGACCTTAAGGGATAGAACTAGGGCCAGTAGATGCAAATTGCAGGCACGTGGATTTGGGCTGTATATCCTAATAGCCAGAATCACCCGAAGAAGCAATGAGCTGCCTCAGGAGGACGTAAGTTCTGTGTGGTCATCAGCTCATGAGCAGAAGGGTTTGAACAGAGGACAGGGTATGTAATCATAATCGCTAGCATGTATAAAAATGCTTACAAGATTGTGCTAAGTGCTGGCTTACATTGTGTCATTCAGTGTTCACCTTGTGGGACAGGCACTGTTATTCTGTCCATATCATTGATGAGGAAACCGAGGCTCAGAAGAAAAGGTTCAGTGACTTGGGGGAACTGGTGGGGGATTTTGGCAGTCCGACTGCTGAGTGTTTTATCCTCAGGATGAATGTTTCTTTTTTGAGCAGAAACCTTCTTGAGGGAATTCAAGGATCAGGGGCATAGAAGTCAAAGGTCAAAGGATTCCTCAACGTAGAGACTCCAGATAAGTGGGACAAAGTCTGGCATTTGGAAATGTGGGGAGAGCCAATTCATTGGAGCCAATAATATGTCGTCCATTTAACAAAATTCTACTGTATGTTACTTGACCAATTTGAATATCTCAGGGAAGTTTCTCCATAACATGTTGAAATGGATTTCCCTCCCCATTTGAGTTTCTGATTGCAGCAGAATACTCTCACTGTGGACACCCCCCAGGCCATGCATTTCCTTCCCATCATTCCCAGGGGCTTCCTGGCTGTTCCTCGAGACCAGCAGGCCCACTTCTGCACTGGGCTTTTTGCATTGGCTCTTCTATTCAATATCTGCCTTCATCTTTTTCCCCCAAGTGATCTCCGTGGCTATTTCATCATCCTTTTCACGTGTTGGCTTAAATGGTATCCTCTCAGTGCATCCCACATATTATATAAAATGATCTTCCCCTTCCTCCCCCAAACATTCTCAGCACCCCTTATCCTGCCCCCCTTTCATCTTCCATAGCGATGTACTCTGTACTTCACTTATTTCGTGTTTTCATTGGTTAGTCTCTGTCTGTGCCGCTAGGATGTACATTTTCAAGGGACAAGGACTTTTGTTTTCGTCCACAGGGTCTTGGAATGAGACTGACCCATAGTAGGTACACAAGAAATTTTTGTGGAACGGATCCAGAATTTGCTCAGCAGTTCGGAGCTTGAGGCCTGCTCAAGGTGTGGGGCGTTGACCCTGAGCAATAACTTACTTCCCCTCCTTCTTTCAGTCTCTTTGGCAGATCATCTTGGTCAATTACAGAAAGATAGTTACGGCCACCACTGACTAGTTTCATCCCTGGTCATGCTTTGTAGTAGGAATCAGCAAACCTTTTTATAAAGGGTCGGATAGGAACTAGTTTAGGCTTCACATACTGTACAGTTTCCTTTGCAGACCTACAGTGTGCCAGAGACTGTTACATGGGCTGACAAACAAGCCAGGAACAAAACAGACTGTGCTTATCGTGAAGCTTACACTCTAGCAGGGGAGAAAAGCAAGCACATCATTTATTACAAAGGTAAAAGACATTCTGCGTCAGATGGTACGTTGTACAAATATAGCCGTAAACAATTTACAATGGTCAGGTGATAACATGCTCTGAATAAACATGTTAGGGTAAAGGGACGGAGGGACAGGATGGAATGTGCTACTTTTAAAAAAGAGAGGGAGAGAATCATTCTTATAAGGTGAAATTTAAACATAGACGTGAAGGAAGTAAAGGCGTGCAGCCTGGCAATATTTAGGGACACAGTTCTCTAGGCAGAAGAAGTGCTAAGCCAGGACACTGAAGAACTCTGGGAGTGTTCAAGGGGGATGAAGACAGCAAATAATATAACACCACATCCCCCTACTTCCCAAGCCATACCTTTCTCTATCTCCCTTCTATATTCTACTGGAGGTAAAATTGTTAAGTCACCAGTGTACATCCTCTTCACCTCCTTCACCCAGACAGAGAACCCTTTGCTCTCATTCTCTTTTATGTTGTTATAGCAAATTATCTGAGAGAGTAACTCATATAAAAATATAAAGAAAATGTGAAGTGTTTCCACTCTCAGAATAGTTATACACCAAAAGAAGAAGTATCTAATCATGGAAAGCTGACATTAGCAAAGGCAGGAAACTACAATAGGTTAATCAAAAAATATTCACAGGTTTGTCTTATCCTAAGTGCTCATTGTAGCTGGTGTGAGGAACTCAGGTCTAAATTTAAATTCTCTCTCTGGTTCTGTATTATGTCCTGGAGTGACTGAGGTTTAAATCTTTTTACCTTACTGGGACTTAGTGGGTTTTTTTTTGTTTTTTTTTTTGTGGTACGCAGGCCTCTCACTGTTGTGGTCTCTCCCGTTGCGGAGCACAGGCTCCGGATGCACAGGCTCAGCGGCCATGGCTCATGGGCCCAGCCATTCCACGGCATGTGGGATCTTCCCGGACTGGGGCACGAACCCGTGTCTCCTGCATCGGCAGGCAGACTCTCAACCACTGTGCCACCAGGGAAGCCTGGGACTTAGTTTTGTCATCTGTAAATTAATGGGTTAGGCTAGAGCCAGAATGACAACTGTCTCCATCAGCTCTACCCCATTTCTGCAGTCATGGTGGACATAGTAGAAGTTAATCATGGCTCATTTTCTACGAAACCAGACTGAGCATCAGAATCCTACTTAACACAATATTTCCAGTGACAACGCCCAATCAGTGAGGGTTGACCCTGGAGATATGGAAACATATTTGACCCTTATGGACAAGATAATCCCTAAGACCCATTCTCTTTCTAAAACTAAATATCTAAGTTGAACTCTTGAAAATAGGCAATAAGCAACTGGTGAATAATTCTTTATTCCAGATGTGTAAAGGAAATCTTACAAATGCATTCCAGGAGAACTTTCCTTTCTTTGTCAACCTTCCTGACCTAGGCATGCTAGCTCTGAAGTTAACGTCATAAAACTACTATAATTTTATTTGTCAGATCTTGAAGCCATACTTGGTAAATTGGGAGCGAAATGAAGTTAAAAAATTAAAATGCCTCTCCACTGGAGGCAAAAGAAATTGTGTATACGGTGTAAAAAAAAAAGGAGCGACCATTCAAGCAAGAGTTGGCGAGTGAACAGGAATAGTGGAATCTGTTTATGAAATGATTGATACACAAATAAAATTCAGCACCTGACATTTTCCCTGTTGTCTTTTCAAAGTGGCCTGATGGCAGCCTGTATTTCTTTCTTCTTGTATAGATCCCCAGCCCCGAGGGTCCCTTTTGACCAGCCGTACAGTTCTCACAGAGGACAGCAGGCTGTCTGAGGCACTGTTTACTCGGCCGTTATGCTCTCAGGGAAAGTTAATAGATCAAGTTTAAGGGCCGTCTGTAAAGTTGGTGGCCTTTGGAAGTAATCAAAACAAGGGGAAAGGAAAAAAAAACGGTTGTACCTTAACAAGGTCTTAAATTGGCTTTATTAGGAGTTTCCAGTGGCAGAGAGAAACTTTTTGTGTTTTTGAACTTCGTGTGTCTTTGAACCAATGAAGCTGAGCTCTAGAATGAATTCATTGATTTCTGTAATCTTAAATACTCATTCTTCTTCTGCAATATTGTCAGGTGCAATCCATGCCAGAAAAGAAGCTGTCTTACTTCCTAGGTCACAAACAAGGGTCCGCAGGAGAATAAGGCAGATATTTTGTACTTTCTCTTCAAGGCACCATTTTTTTCCCTCAACACTCATCATAAAGGACACCCATGGGAGTCCTTTATGAAGTTGCCCTCCTTTCCTCTTCTGTCTTCCATCTCCTTTCTACCCCTTCAGGTTTCCTGGTGTTTTTTATTGTCTATCACCCAGCAGAGTTAAGTCTTTCAGCTATTTTATAGTGAAGCAGCTACAACTGTAATGACACTTCTACAGATATTAATATTATATAACTTTCGTTTGTATGCAAACAGCGTTATTCTATTTTTTTCCTGTTTTACCAGGGAATCCCTCCGATCAGGAAGAAATGAACAGGCGAGAAATTTCTGGGGGAAGGAGGATCCAAGGCATATGCCACAGGAGCATTGCTTGGAGGATGTCTGCCTGGAGGTAGGGTACAGCCATCTTGATGCTGGTCCACAAGCAATTATTACTACGGGGTGAGGTTCCCGGCACCGAGACCCTGAGGATGACAGGGGAAGCAGGCTCAGGAATGAATCCCTTCTTTTGACGCGATGGCTTTTATATGTTTAGGGTCACACACTTCTTTCAGAATCTGATAAAAATTTTAAAAAGTTTCTCCAGAAAAATGCACAATATTTTAGATTCATGTACTCCCTTGAGTATATTCAAAGAAATCAATGAACTTGAGTTTATGCTAGAAGTATAGAAGCTGTCATATGTGATCCTGTAAATCACCAAAAAGTTAATTTTATATTGACTTTCTTTCATGTTCCCTTTACCTACGTCCTTCTCAGATTTTAGGCAATTTGACATGGAGGTTAAGAGCTTTGAGTTAGAACTTCCTAGACTCAAGCCCTGACCCTGTCCTCACTTCCTGAGTGACCTTGGGCACATTACTTAACCTCTCTAGGCCTCTGTTTTCCTCCAGTAAAATGGGATCACAATGTCATCTCGTTCTGTCAATGTTAAGATGTGTTTATCCTAGCACAGCCTTAGCGCTCAATAGAGAGGAGCTCATTTCATAATTTCCAAAACATAAAAAGGATTTGATTACTTTTTCCTGTTACTTATAAAATCAAATCATTTTTGTTTTCGTGAATTTTAATTAACATGATCAGAGCACTTGTAGTGAGCAGTTTTTTCTACTCTGAATTCTAAAGCACCTTGCTTGTATTAATAAATGGAACTCAGAGCTCATACACGGTTCTGATCTCTTGTGACCTGTGGAGCTAGACATAATCATTGACTCTTTTATAGATAGGTTGCTGATGGAAGCACAAAGGTCGCTCCCATGAATGCAGAAAGAGCATTAATTTATTTCAAAAGGGCTGGTGCAACAGCATTCTGACCCTTGACTTCATGAACCTGGGGGAAGTCAGATTACCACTCAGAGTCTCAGCTAACTCAGCGATAAGCTGGGCATCACTGTGAGGGTTGAATGTGATAAGAAAAGATGTTTACGTTTACAAATGCTGTTGTTATTGTGCCTCTGTCTCAACTCCCACCAGATCTATGATTTCCTGGGAAGAGTGGGAGGTAGACTATAGCAGTAGCTTTAACCTTGTTATGTCCTCCAGAATGATCTTTCTAAACTCAGATCTGATCATGCCCTTCCCTTGCATAAACCCCTGAATGGATCCCTTCAGAGAAAGTTCTGCACCCCCAGAATGACGGCCAGGGTTCGCCATGGCCCAGACCCCCCAAACCGATCCTCCATCCCTCCCCTCCTACTGCGTCCCACACAGCTCCCCACACTGCGTCCTGCACTGCTCTTCACAAAGCATCCCACACAGCATCCCACACTGCGTCCCACACAGCATCCCACACTGCGTCCCACACAGCTCCCCACACTGCGTCCCACAGAGCATCCCACAAAGCATCCCACACAGCATCCCACACAGCTCCCCACACTGCGTCCCACACAGCATCCCACACAGCATCCCACACTGCGTCCCACACTGCATCCCACACAGCATCCCACACTGCGTCCCACACAGCTCCCCACACTGCATCCCACACAGCTCCCCACACAGCTCCCCACACTGCGTCCCACACAGCATCCCACAAAGCATCCCACACTGCGTCCCACACAGCTCCCCACGCTGCGTCCCACACAGCATCCCACACTGCGTCCCACACAGCATCCCACACAGCATCCCACAGAGCATCCCACACAGCGTCCCACACAGCATCCCACACTGCGTCCCACACAGCTCCCCACGCTGCATCCCACACAGCATCCCACACTGCGTCCCACACAGCATCCCACACTGCGTCCCACACAGCGTCCCACACAGCATCCCACAGAGCATCCCACACAGCGTCCCACACAGCTCCCCACACTGCGTCCCACACAGCATCCCACAAAGCATCCCACACTGCGTCCCACACAGCTCCCCATGCTGCATCCCACACAGCATCCCACACTGCGTCCCACACAGCATCCCACACAGCATCCCACAAAGCATCCCACACTGTGTCCCACACAGCTCCCCACGCTGCGTCCCACACAGCATCCCACACTGCATCCCACACAGCATCCCACACTGCATCCCACAAAGCATCCCACACTGCACCCCACACTGCTGTTCACAAAGCATCCCACACAGCATCCCACACAGCATCCCACACTGCGTCCCACACAGCATCCCACAAAGCATCCCACACTGCGTCCCACACAGCATCCCACAAAGCATCCCACACAGCGTCCCACAAAGCATCCCACACTGCGTCCCACACTGCATCCCACACAGCATCCCACACTGCATCCCACACAGCATCCCACACTGCGTCTCACACTGCTCTTCAGAAAGCATCCCACACGGCGTCCCACAAAGCATCCCACACTGCATCCCACACAGCATCCCACACAGCTCCCCACACTGCGTCCCACACTGCATCCCACACAGCATCCCACACTACTCCCCACACAGCTCCCCACACTGCGTCCCACACAGCATCCCACACAGCATCCCACACTGCTCCCCACACAGCTCCCCACACTGCATCCCACACTCGGGCTGCACAACCATGGGCCTCTCCTCCACATACCTGGCATTTTCTTCACTTTCATGTTTTAAACTGATATGAAATTATGCTATTCTTATGTAAAAGCAGCATTTTGACAAAAACTTTGAACAATGAGAAACTAGAAAAATGAATATATCCCCCTTTCTCTCATAACTTTTTTGTTGTTGCAAATAATCACCTTTGGTTAACTCTAGGAATATCTACTTGTAACTTAAAAAAAAAATTCCTCTTTTTTGGCATTTAAGGATCTGACTGTTATTCGTTTTAAGAGGAAGGAAATGGGCTCTGCTTTCTAATCATTTGGTCTATATATTGGCGATGTGATAATTGTGTGATGGAATAACTCACTACCATGATATACTATATATGCTAAAAATAAGGCATAATGTCTCTGCCTAAATTGTTCCTTTAAAGAGTAAGTGTTACCTGGTACTCAAGTCCTCACAAAGTCTCTCAAATTAAAGGTGTTGCAGGAAGGAGGACCCCTTCCAGTGTCCGAGAGTGGACTCTTGTCTAACACTTGGAAATGAACTGTCCGAGGAGACACATGTGCTAACAAAGCAAAAGACTATTGGGAAGGGGCTCCCGGGTGGAGAGCAGCAGGGTAAGGGAAGCCAGGAGAACTGCTCTGCCACGGGGCTCGCAGTCTCGGGTTTTATGGTAATGGGGAGAGTTTCTAGATTGTCTCTGGCCAATCATCTTGCTTGGCCCATGTTTGGTCTGACTCAGGGTCCTTCCTGGTGGCGTGCGCATCTCTCAGCCAAGATGGATTCCAGCGTGAAGGACTCTGGGAGGTTGGCAGGATATATTATAGGCTGGTGTCTCCTTCCTCCTTTTGGCCCCTCCCGAATTCTCCCGGTTATTTATTGGCAGCAGGACCACGTTCTTTATTGCGACCTCCTGTTGTGAGACAACTCAGGCAAGTGGTTATTATCGTGCCTTGTCAAGGCGGGCAGTTTCGGTCTACGGTTCCCCAACATAGGTATTGTCTAATATTCGTCTCCTATCGCAAATTCAGTGGCCTAACACAAAGCAAATTTATAATCTCACAGTCCTGTAGGGTCAAAAATCCCGTATGGATCTCACGGGGCTAAAATCACAGTGTCAGGAGGCTGTATTCCTCTCTAGAATTTCCTTTCTGGGGAGAATCAATTCCTTGGCTCATTCAGGCTGTTGGAAGTATCAGTTCCCTGTGGTTATGAGACTGAGGTCCCTGTTTCCTTGCTAGCTGTCAGCTGAGCACTGTCCCCAGCTTCTAGAAGCTGCCCTCATGCCACCTTCCTCCGTCTTCAAAGACAGCGAGGGCAGTTGAGAGCACTTCTCGTGTTTCAAATCTTTTCAGCCTCTTTCGTTATTTCCTTTCTTTGACTAATTCTTCATCCTCACTCCCTCACTTTGAAGGACCCTTGTGATTATTTTGGGCTGGCTGGCATCATCCAGGATCATCTCTCTATTTTAAGGTTGATTAGCAATTTTAATTCATCTGCAAACTTAATTCTCGCTTGCTGTATAAACTAACATATTCACAGATTCTGGGGCTGAGGACATGGACCTCTCTGAGGGAGGGTGTGGTACTCTGTTTACCATATCTCTCAATTACCTTTTTTTTTTGATCGAATAAAGAACTGTTTGAAGATACACATTAGCCAGAGATGACCTCAATCAATGCTGGTTGGAAAAGGTCACAGGGGTCAGAAGGTGGAATTGTTAATAAGTGAGTCAAGACGTGGACATTTAACATAGGTTTGGTAATTATCCTGGCACGTGTGACCTCAGAATTTGCAAGCATTGGATGCCTATTGTAAACAAGCTTTTTCAGATCACTTACAAGGCCACCCAGAAATTGGAAAGCATGACTTTACACCTACAGGACGAACGGGGAACCAACTCTTCTCAGGTTATACGAATGAATACTTACGGCTTAGGGTACAAATCTCTAGAGACAGCCTCATACATAGATTTGAAAAGTATTGAACAACTCAGAGAAATAACGTCATGAAACTGCCTTAGATGACTCAAACAGTAGCTCCAGTCATGACAAAGACACTAGTGTTAAAGATCATTAGGAAGAGCTTGAAAAAATGTGTTTTATAAAATGTGAGAGTATGAAAGCAATAGTTTAAAATTAACATATATATTATAGAAGCAAGTTAAGTATGCATAAGGTAGTAATTTAAAAATCATAAGTCGACAAATAGCTCAAAATTTTTAAAAATAAACTTATTGGAAAAAGCAAATTCACTTTATGCTGAGAATGGCCTTACATGTAGTATCTAGCTATAAGAGAGTCAAATTGTTTTCTAGATTACCCTTCTAGTTTACCTTTGGGCTAGAAGAAGTGACCGTAATCAAAATATATATAGTTTATTTCCTTCAGATTCGAGAATTGATGGTGTTGCATTAGCCTTAAGACTTTCCAGTAGAAGTCTTAAGTCACTTTACACACAGGATACAATATCGTAAGAAAAAGCTTTCCAGTAGGATGATTAAAACCAGATTTTCTTGTCTATTTTACGAACTACTTCCTTAAAGTTCTACATTGTTTGATATCTAAAGGAAGAGAAAATACACTGTCTACTAGCATCTTAATTCGAATTCCACTCATGAAACTCCAAGCCCCCCCCGCCCCCCAAATAATATCATTGTTACAATCTCTTTTCCAAGCCAAAAATTCAGAAGAAAAAAGTGCTTCATAAAAGTTAGTTGGTACTGTATTACCAATTCACTTCTTGGGGCATAACTATGTGGAATTAGAGGAGAAACTTGTGAAATTGGATGTGGTAGGGTGGACAAACCTAAAGGGGCTTTCTCAAGTGACAAGAGTCAGTTGGCAAGCTCAATATGGTGCATTTCTGTTATACCAAACACTGCAGCTTGTAGCGTTCAGAGCTCAGTTGTTTAAACAAAGAGAAGCAAGTCTGAATGATGCAGAAAAAGAGGGGAGGGGGGCTTCCATAGTGGCGCAGTGGTTGGGAGTCCACCTGCTGATGCAGGGGACGCGGGTTCGTGCCCCGGTCCGGGAAGATCCCACATGCCGCGGAGCGGCTGGGCCCGTGAGCCATGGCCGCTGAGCCTGCGCGTCCGGAGCCTGTGCTCTGCAACGGGAGAGGCCACAACAGAGAGCGGCCCGCGTACTGCCAAAAAAAAAAAAAAAAAAAAAAGAGGGGAGGGGAAAACCACTTGAACTTGGGAGAAACTCAAACTCTCGAGAATATAGGAAGTTGCCTGCAAGAGTGGCGTCTATATATAGAAAGAATTCCTTCATCTTCTTGCTAAATTTGTAGTAAAGGCAGCAAAATATCCGTGATACGTTTAATGTGATAAAATTTCTTGAAGAAAATATAAAAGAAGTTAAAATCTGCATGCCATTGGGCATGGTGCAGACAGTCAATACACCTAGATGCAAAGGCAGTGGGGCTTATGAGTTACATACATAGAATCAAAAAGTTACAAATTTACTTTATAAATAATTATAAAAATTTTTATAATTATAAAAATTCCTGGCCATTTTGTGAAAACATGACATCTCTTGATTATTTATAGCTTCTTGGCAGTTTATTTGAAACTCTGGTATTTCAGGAGACAGAAAAGGCAGCCAGAGATGTTTTCTTCCATCAACGAGCTTTGGGTCCATTCTCAACACATCCCAGTATTTATAAAAGTTAACTTCAAGTACCCCCATTTAAAAGAAATTTGGACTGAACCTACCTCATGGGAGAAGATTTAGATGTCAAGTGTCTTATTGTCACTTTCCTGCTGGAAATGACAAGGCAGCTGGAAGACTGATCATAGGTCTGGGCGGTTGTATTTTACTATGCCTGATGCAAAAAAACCGAAAACCAAATTGAAAAATGAAGCTGTTACAGGCTGATCTCTCTGGAATCACTAAAATGCAGGGGGAAAATATTAAAAGCAGCAAATTAAATTCCAGATAATCATCCCTGTGGCTTTTCTCTGTGCATTCTCTAATCTAGCTCTACCTAATTACATTAGTTGTAGGACATATTATTTCTGTTTTCCCAGTAGCATTTTTTTTAAAATTTTTAACTTTGAGGAATGTATACTATAATTGCTATCTCTTTATGTTATAAAATGTCATGATTTTGAAAAGGAAAATTTCATGGCATATGTAATGTCAATCATCTCTCTTTATGGGAGTATATGGCATTCATTTTGTTTAAAACGGGCTTGGGGAAAATACCCTTCATTCCAAGAGCAGTTGGTTTTTAAGCCATATTTTGACCTAATTTGCATGACAGTGTAGTTAGAGGAGGCTGATACATTTGGGAGTGGAATTGTGCTCTGTCCAAATGTGGCTATTTTATATTCCAGTTATAACCTTCTAAACATCCAAACAGGATTATACAGGAACCACTCCCCTGCTGTCACACTCACACTAAGCAAACTCTCACACATGTTGATGTTTTAACACTTGGAGACAAGTTGAAACTTCAGATCTGGGCATTGCCTCTCTACTTCTCCCATTCCTTTGAAGCCCAACTGGTACAATAATTAACACTCCTTGGAAGCTTCCGTAGGCCTCAGAGCCTTATAATGTATACGTATTTCATGACATGACACTGCCTGGCGGCTCTGATGACCTCATCTCAAATACAATTGATAAATGAAAAGCCGGAAGTGACTGAAAGGAAAATGCTTTCCCAGAATCAGAATCAAACACCTATTTACTCAGCTCTCCCATGGAAAAAGACATTATGCTAACTTTTTTATAACAATTAACTCCAAACTGACAGTGTAGCTATTGCAGAGCACAGGGCAATAAAAATGGTATTTGAGACATTCTGTGTAAGCCCAAAATAGATACAGGCTGTAAACCTTAGGGACCTGTAGACTCCTTTTATTACCCTCTCACCTCTTATATACGAGGGGCACCTACATGTCCAGTGAAATTTACCTTTTCCCTTAGTCCCTGAGCATCCCACTCACCTGGATTTACACGTGCCCTTCATACTGTGATATGAACGTAGTCTTCCATTTCTTTTGAATCCCAAGCCCTCGTGGTAACGTGGATCTATCTGTGTTCCCTCTAGAGGTTCTTCTTAGCTATTGCTGGACGCTGCATATCAGCCAACTGAACAAAGTTAAGGCAGGTTGTGTTAAAGGAGAGACTTTCTGTTTTTTCTTCTCCAATAGCATTTGCATGTTAAAAGGTAATTCCTTGGCAGAAAGGGAAGAGTTTCTAATGCAAATGGGTCTATCTGCAGTAGATAAGATCATTACTCAGCAACTATTCACAGCTGTGCTCACTATAGCTAAGTTTAGAGTGATCTTTTCACCCTTTGAATTTGAACTTCTTCATTTCACCTGCCCTAGCCAATGGAACATGAGCAGACAAGGTGGGAGCAGAGGCTTGAAATGCAGTAACATGATCGGGCTTGCCCTCTTGAGCTCCTGCCTTTTGCCAGGAGAACAGGCCATTGGTCCAAGGAGGATAAGAGCCGTATGGAGCTGACCTGGGACCAACCTACAGCTTGAGGCAGAGTCCAGCCTACATCGGTCAAGCCCCAGGTGACCTACAGTTGTGTGAATAAGAAACAAATCGTGTTGTGTGGCACTGAGTTTTGGAGTTGTTTTGCAACATTTTTAGCTCCATCAGTTGATGTGATCATCTGGTTTTTCTTCTTTAGCCTATTGATACCGTGTATTACATTGAGTTTTGAATATTGAACCAGCCTTGCATCCTTGGAATAAACCCCACTTGGTTGTGGAGTATAAATTTTTAAATATATATTAAAGCATTCCATTTGATTATATTTTTTGAGCAGGTTTTCCTATAATCTCTTGATTGATGATATATAGTTGTCATTTGTTTGCTTGTTTTTAACTACTGTCATTGTCTGGTTTTGGTGTCAAGGTGATAGTGGCTTCCCAAGTTCTGTTTTTTAGGAAGACTGTGTAATTGTTTTTAATTGTTGTTTTAATATTTCATAACATCCTCGAGTGAACCATTTGAGCCTGGAGATTTTCTGGATACTTTTTGTTACATATTGTTTTATTTGATAAGTATGGAACTATTCAGAGTATCTGTTTTCATATTGGATAAATTTGATAGTTGGTCCTCTTCAAGGAAATGTTTCATTTCATCTAACTTTTCTTATTATGTCTTACTACTATGAGTTGAAGTTCTTCCTACAAGAAACTGACTCTGGTTAAAAATTTTTTTTTTTTTAAGTGTAAAAGAGGAATAAGTCATAGCCTGAGAATCAAGGATAAAGAACCAGGTCCGCCCCCCCCCCCCCACCAAAAAAAAAGAGCAGCTACAGGGCTCTCGGTGAATCTATAAAGTTTCTATATGCGTCTCTATAAAGCACCAAATTCAGGATGAATACGAGCCAGCTAATGTCATTATTTGGATCATTTTCAAGATTCAGAGAGACAGAGTGTGGCCAAGTACAGTCACACAGACACTCTTCTGCTCCCCTGGAGGGCAGGACGATGTAATAGTAATATGCAGGGGAGCTCTAGATCCTAAATAGAAGACATGGCACTACTTTCAGAAGAGGACGTAGTTGATGAGCACACACAGGTAGCAGCTGCAGCGGCCCCAGATATTTTGGTGAAGGAACACCTTTCAAATCTTTCTATCATCTATCTTATAAGCAACTAATTTTTCCAAATGTTGATCAAAGTCCTTGGAACATGGGTTGAGGACGATAATGTGAGAGGGTATGATATGAGGTATCAAAAATATATTTGTATGTATTTTATAAATATTCCACTACTCTGTTGAGGTTTAAGAAACATTAAACTAGACTTACTGACGTCAATTACCAGGCCTGACTCTTACTTTAATTAGCTTTATGGCCTTGAGTAACTCACTTAACCCACCTGGGCATCAATGCTCCTACTTTCAAATTAGAGGTTACATTTGTACTTCTTATGTCATGGTGGTTAAGACCTCATCCCCGACACTACCTAAAACATCTGACCATCTGCTCTTTTACGAGAGAATGGGCAGCTTCTCACTCCAAGTATTCTAACAAACGAGCCAAATACCATCCTAGGATAAGGCTCCTTGAGTGGGAAGAACCTGGAAAAAAGGTTACCAGAGTCATGAAAATACATGAGGATTAGAACACATGAAACACAAACATGAAAATGCTCTACAAGAAAAAGAATTCTTCAGTACCATGTGAAAATCTCCACTTCTCAAAAATTCACTCTGCATGTGAGCATATTAGGCTCTAAGATGTCCTGTAATTATGCTTATACTTGTTTAACCATAGGATGCTTCCTGTGGGTAATTAGAGAAAATCATATGCAGCAATGGTCCCAAAACGGGTTTCTTGGGAACGTGTATCAGGAAACAATAATTATATGGAAAAAATGAAGGAGACAAATCTTTTCCAATTTTGAGAAAATAACACAGAGTCCAAGTTAACAGAGTGTATCAGGTGTCCAAAGGGCTGATAACGTAGAATCTGCTGATTTCCATCTCTACTGAGGAGAGAGCAAATATACATAAACTCGAACTGCAACAAAATGGAAATTGTTATGCATGGAAAAGAAAGAAAAGAAGGTCGGCAGAACGAAACATTGAGTTGGTTAAAGCGCTTTGGTACAACTCAGATTTTTAGAGAATGCCAGAGAAGGCTTAAATATGATCCTCTGCTGGGGCACTACACCAGAGAGGCTCATACAAGTCCATCTAGTCCAATAATTGCTTAGTTATCTGTACTTAATGTTCTTCCTATTTCGATCCAGATGCAATCTTCAAAATAAGCACTTTATTGAGCACAAAGTTAAAAAAAAATTCAGTGTGGTCCATAAAACCAGTCTGCATCATTATAAAATGTTTTAAACATGATGTTTGTGGAAATAAATGAAGGCCACCCATATGGGAGAAAGCAAAGGCTCTTTTTTTTTTTTTTTTGCGGAGCACAGGCTCCGGACGCGCAGGCTCAGCGGCCATGGCTCACGGGCCCAGCCGCTCCGTGGCATGTGGGATCTTCCCGGACCGGGGCACGAACCCATGTCCCTTGCATCGGCAGGCGGACTCTCAACCACTGCGCCACCAAGGAAGCCCCAAAGGCTCTTTTTATATTCAGAGTTTGCTATAGCAAGGGAGTTAGTCCCCGTCACTTGCATTCGACAAAAAACTCAGAGGCAGGAAGAGGAGTGGGAAAGCTTTACAGTGGAAAAAAGAGAAGGCTTCAGGTGTGTCCTGATTGGAGGCTGTCTGCATGGGGAAGGTGAGCGTGAGCTAAAGCGTTCTGGCTGCTGTGAAAGTAGACCATAAGACGGCAAGGACGGGAGCTTGGAGACCCATTCTCCTGCGGAAATTCAGGTCAGCAATGTTGGTGGCTTGAACAGAGTGGGAGCAGCAGAGGTGGTGAGTTGCAACTAGATCTGGATATTCTTTCAAGGTAGGGCCAACAGGATTTGCTGGCATGCTGGATTTAGGCTTTGACAGAAAGAGTGGGACCATGCATGACTGTTTTTGATCTGAGAAACTAGAAGGTTGGAGCTGAAATCAATAGAGGATTGGGAAGGCCCGTGAGTGGAGCCAGATGGATGAGGGTGGAGATGAAGAGCTCATTTTTGGACACGTTAGGTTTGAAGAGGTCCAAGTGTAGAGGTCAAATGTAGAGGTCAAGAGGGCAGTTTGGCAAGTGTCAGACTTCAGAGTTGAATTAGTCAGCTGGAACTGACGTAACAAAACTCCATAGACTGGGTGGCATAAACAACAGAAATTTATTTCTCACAGTTCTGGAGGCTGGAGTTTCAAAGTGTCAGCTGGTGTGGTTTCCTCTAAGGCCTCTTCTTGGCTTGCAGATGCCGCCTTCTCGCTGTGAAATCACAAGGTTTCTCCCCTGTATAGACATGTCCCTGGACTCTTGTCTCCTTCCTCTGACATCATTTATATTGGGTTAGCGTCCACCCGAACGACCTCATTTTAACTTAATTACCTCCTTAAAGGCCTCATCTCCAAATACAGTCATATTCTGAGTTCCTGAAGGTTACGACCTCAACATGTGAAGGGGGGTGGGTGTTGCATAATTCAGTTCATAACAAGAGTTGAATGCAGGTTTTCCAATTCCAAGTTCATTACTATTTCCCTGCAGAAAGCAGCAAGGCTTATTGCCCTGAACATGTTACCTTCTCAGCGAGGTCTTCCCTGAGTACCTTGTTTAAAATTACAACCCCGCCCCTCTTCCTTGAGACACTAGTCATTCCTTTTACTCTCATTTTTTGCTCATCGCTGTCATTTTCTAAAATCATATATATTAATTCTGTGTCTTGTCCCACCCTATCCATCAGTATGTAATCCATGAGAACAGGGATTTTCCTGTCTTATTTACTACTGTATCTCTGGCACATAGAGTCCCACACATCTCAGGTGCTCAATAAATATTTTTGACTGTATGGATGGATGTATACATGCATAAGTGAATCATCTAAATAAAAAATCTTAAGCCACTTGCATGCTGGGACTAGACAAACTTTCATTGAGCAAACCCAACGGGGAGTGACGCACGTTCTGAATACAGGTCCTCCATCTGCCCTGCCACATAAATAATCAATGCAAGAGAACAGGCCATGGCAACATCCCAGCACCATGATGCTTTTGTTCCAGTGCCACGTAGGACTTGGGCTTTCCAAACTGAAGGCTTCCAGCACAGAATTATACTTGTTGTATCTCTACACGGCAGCAATCAAACATGTGATGTCACCAAAGCAGAAACTATCAAGAAACAGTTGCTAAGATAGCAGGAGTTGATCAAATCCTGGAAACCTGCTCTGGGGGCTGACTGCAAAACACGCCTTGAGAATGAGACAACCTCTTGTTGTGGGTGGGAGTGTACACATTTATAGATGCCGTCCCCTAGTGGGGTTGTCTTGTGCTAGGAGAAAAGTTCAAAAAAAACAACCCTGAAATGGCTTCTTCTATTTTCTGGCAATCCATCTTACAGTGTGGGCTGTAAAAAAAAAAAAAAAAGGAAGAGAGGGGAGGATGACAAAGTATATGTAACAAATGGAAGAAAGGAGTGAGGAACATATTGGAATACTTCCTATTCAACTGAGAACAGAGAAGCAGAATTATTATGTGTGTAAATGACTATTTCCTGTTTCTCTTCTGTCTGAGCTTCCTAGGGCTGCCATACATAGTGCCACATCCTGGGTGGTTTAAAACAGTAAAAATTTATTGTTTCATAGTTCTGGAGGCTAGAAGTCTGAAATCAAGGTATCGCGGTGTCAGCAGGCCCAGACTCCCTCTGAAACGTGTAGTGAAATCCCTCCATGACTCTTCCCATCTTCTAGGAGTTTGCTGGTATTCACTGGCTTACTGGTGCATCACTCCAATCTCTGCCCTTGTCACCACATGGCTTTCTCCTTGTGTGTCCCTGGCTTCACATGGCCATCTTCTTACAAGGGCACCAGTTCCCGTAGGGTAGGAGAACACCCTACCACCACTTGACTAATTAATGACCCTGCAATGACCCTAATTCCAAATAAGTTTGGGATTTGGTACTGGGGGTTAGGGCTTCAATGTGTCTTTTGAGAGGAAGATCACAATTCACCCCGAAATATCTTCCTAGAATATAGAAATTAGAGAGGACCTTAGAAGTTATTAACTAACGAAATTGTTTTTAAACTTCTCTATATAGAACTGGAGTTAGTCTTTTTTTTTTTTTTCAAAAATAAATCTTACGTGTATCCTAAATGTAAACAAAGTAAGATGGGAGCTTTGCGAAATACGTGAGGTTGCCAGAATTACTGTCAAAAACAGGAATGGAGACTGGGGAGAAAGAGAAAAAGTGAAATAAGAAAAGGTCAGGAACGATACCACGATGAAAATATACCATCGAAGAAGGAGCATCATAAACTCTGCTCTCAGTACTTTGGTTCCAATACATAAGGAAAATAATAAGACTAGAATCGCGCTGCCCCAGTTGAGAGCTGGTGCAGGGGAATCTTGAACCAGGTCGCATGAAATGACCTCCCTTACTCTTCTGGGCAGCCCTTGAGGTATTTCTACAGAACATTTTTGTTTTCAGCCCAGTTCTGCTCAACAGATGAGGGTACTGAAATTCAGAAAGGTAGCGTGATTTGCCCAGATCTCCCCAGGAGCTAATGGATGTGGTATCTAATTCCCTTCTCACACATCATCCACTGAGATGGTGTGGGAACCAGGAATATGTGCAGGTGTGGGTAACAGTGTGCGGAAACACAGCTTTCCTTATTTTTGTACATCTCAGCTTCATTGTTCTTTCAAGCGCTCACTCTTCCAAGAAGCATAGAATTCTTTCCAGTCTGTTGAGGGTCATTTCAATCAATTGATCTCCCTGAGTTGTGCCTCTATTCCGGGAGAGGAGGGGTATGATGTGCCAGGGAATGAAGTCAAGGTGTTGTCCGCCATCCACGTTGGTATGTGCTAAAGGGTCTGCATGACTGTGAAGCCTTATAGATGTCAGTTCATTGCTGTTCTTCCTCTCCCAGCCTAACCCTGGTGCCTTCCAGGTTGGCTGCCTTCCAGCTATTTTCATGACCACCCAGAGATGAGAGAAACATTTGGCTTCTCCTGGAGCCAAACGAAACCCAGAGAAAATCTCTGATGAGGCCTCAGTCTCATCTTCTTGGAGACCCTCTGTGGCCACCTCTCCTTAAAACTCCCCAGTGGTTCTGAGGGTGAGGGGGTGGTGGGTGACATGTCACTTCCCCAGGGCGGATCAGAGGAAGGCAGCATAGGTCTTCTAAATTCTCAGATTCTTCCAAATTGACCTGAGGTTTCTCCTGCACCCTACCAGGGGGTTAAAATCCAGGCCCACTTCTCAGGGTCACTGGGAAGAAAGCTGTCCAGCTTCTGGCCTGGACATAGAAAAGGTGCCTCTTACCATCATTATTCTCCCAGAACTATTGTTTATGGGATCAGCTCTGCAGGGCTTTTGAAGCTCAAAAATTCATTTCTCTCCCTTTGTGTTACACTAACGATTCTTTCAGACAATGAGTACTCTCTAATCTTGCTTCCATGGAGAATGGCCAGAGGATGAAAAGGAGTTATTAGAAATGAAAAACACATTGGTTAATATATTAAAATATGACCCCATGGTGTGCACATCACATTAATAACTAACATCTGTAAACCATAAGATAATTTCCAAATTACTTCCTATTTAAAAGCCATTTTTTTGTTAACATCTTTATTGGAGTAAAATGGCTTTACAATGTTGTGTTAGCTTCTGCTGTATAACAAAGTGAATCAGCTATATGGATACATATATCCCCATATCTCTTCCCTTTTGCATCTCCCTCCCACCTTCCCTATCCCACCCCTCTAGGTGGTCACAAAGCACCGAGCCTTTGAATTGAACAAGATCCTTTAGAAAGCACCACCATGTTTCTCATCCAAATTAAGAGAGACTATGAGTATAAAACTCATTGCAGAGTGCCTGGGACAGAGTAATATTTGAGAAATATTTGTAGTTATTAATGAAATTATTATGATTTTCCCGTGTGCTCAGCACTGGTGACTTTGTTATTAGTCATTCCCATGGACAGCCCTGTACTAGTCCATCTTTGAACCCTCCTCCTTCCCTATATGAAAAGTGACATCCCCTTGATTCTAAAATCTTTTGAAGTCTTCCTTTTTTATCTCTGTCAAGGGAAAAGTCTCCAGGATAACTGAAAACCACAGAGAGGACCCATGCAGAATACTTGATTTACTACTGGCCGAAAAAAAAAAAAAAAAAGGAGACAGAAGTTGAATTGCGACTGTTAAAACTCTTGAAAGAAAATTGCAATAATGGGCTAAAAATCAACACTAAATATGTTACTTGGGGAAAAACCCTGGGCAGCACAAACAGACAGCATTCTGCCCTTTCAAACACATGGCAGGGAGAAGACAACTTTGATTTATTTTGTCATTTAATTTCCCTTCCATCTCTTGGCCTTAAGCCACAGATGCTGATGCTTCAGGCCTCTTAGTGGGATAATCAGAATTTTCTTTCTTCGCCCATTATTTTTCCTGTTGGCAGCATTCCCATAACAACAGCCTGATGAAAATGTGCTTTCTCTGTGGTTCCTCACTGCCTCTGAGCAATCTCCGAGGGGGTTTGGTCGCCTTCTAGCGAAAAGGAGATCCAGGGGAAAGTTCAAATGGGTTTTGGAAAATCAGAGTTGGGTGGTTTTCTCCCTGACTGTGCATGCATGCTCGCAATATGGTAGGCAGTCTTCAAAGTTGGGTCGCTTCAAAGATTTCGTAGTGCTGGAGGGTGTTTGCCAAGACTCCCTTTCCCTGCTGTGATTCTTCTTCCAAAAGGTCACAGAACTGGGAAGTTGTTTCCTTTTAAGATGCCATCCCAGAGAGAGGTTATTATCACATTAGACTAGTTCCTACTGCTGACGGAACACTTAGAGCATCAACTTGAAAAAGATGCTTCTTTCTTGCATGTCATTTTGGGAAGACTCCCCATTTTTTTCTCCCACTGGGCTGTCACTCTACCCGTTGATGCCAATGATGCAGTCCAGATGTTTTGTTTGATATTAACCTGTTCAAATGTCTGCTTTAGTCATAAAACTTAACAGCATCTGTATTGTGAGAAACAACAGAAGAACAGAAGGATTGTGTAATGTCTTTAGCATTATACTTGATTGGTGTCCTATCCACCCAGTGTATTCCTATTCCTGGTGGCCCCGGAATCCTTCCTTCCAATTACCCCTCAGTTTTTACCAATTCCCTCAAATAATTCAACTGGTATCATTAAACATCTTCCATGAGACTGGTACCATGCTAGGCCTCACAGGCGATCAGTCAGCACTATTGCAACGAACGCTGAATCTGAATAACAGGCTCTATTGAAAGATCAAAGACACTATTTCTTAACCCTAAGCCCTGGTATTCTTGAACTAGGTCCTTGTTAGTATCATTCACTGCTAACTCCTCTACTTAGTGATGCCTTTGTATGAATTATGTATTTTTATTTTTTCCAAGCTAGAATCTGCTGTAGTCAATGCTTCACATAAATGACAGTGTTTATCAAAACATTTGCCCTAACTCACATAGAAGTAAGCATTTTTAACCGTAGAAATCGAAAAGGAGCCTGATTTATCCATTCGCTTGAATTTGTTCTTCCTTACGGTTTGTCTCAATGGGGATGGAGATTAGTGAATGGAACAATACAGTTGTCCCAACTTTCTTTTCATCAGCCAAGAAACAAATGGAATAAGTGAAAGCACAGGGGGTAAAGCAAAGCTGCTCTGTCTGAAGCTTCCAGAAGCCTCAGCAGGCCTGAGATGAGCCTGAGAAACAACAGCGCTGCCCAGGAAAGTGGGGAAGACAATGGTGGCTAGAAGGGTACCAGATGGGAGCTAGGAGACCTGAATTTCTAACCTGTCATCATTTAATACTTTACTAACCTTAGGAACATCCTCTATGTTTTAATTCTCTCCTGCATAAAATATTGGTGTTGATGATAATAAGAGCACCAACCTCAAAAGTGTTATTTAGTTTTTTTGGCGAGTATTAAGTGAGATGATACATGCAAGGGTTTAGAACAGCTCCTGATACATAATAAACCCTGAATGAATATTAGCTGTGTGGTCGATATTAGGGCTCTTTGTCAAATAGTTCCTACTCTCTGCCTTTCGGAAGAAGTCCAGTTGAATACCACGGTCCCCTGTGGTTGGAAGATGCCATGTAACTATGTTCAGCCAATGAGTGTGAGCCAGTGAGAAGTAATAGAACTAACTTTCTGGCAAAGCATTTGTTTACTAGAGTGAGACCCTTCAGTGTTCTCTTTTTCTTTCTTCCAGGTAATGTTCTGTTTTGTGGCAACTTCAGCAGCCTGGATCCTGGAATGAGGATGCAAGAGCTGAGCTCCCAGCCAGCTAGCGGTGGACACGTGAGTGAAAAACAGACCTTTACTATTTTATGCCGCTGAGATTTGAGGGTTGTTTGTTACCACAGCATAAATGAGCACATCCTGACTGATGAAACTATAACTCTGATCATCTTCTTATTAATGAGATAGAAAGGGAGAGAACCAAATTTTATCATAATTGTGTTAACGTACAAATCTACTTATTACTCTTTGAAAAAATGACTTTATTGAGATGTAATTCACATACTATACAATTCACCCATTTAAAGTGTACATTTCAATGGCTTTTAGTATGTTCACAGTTGTGTGCAATCACTACCACAGTCAAATTTAGAACATTTTCATCACATCACCATGAAACCCTGTACCCTTTAGCTATCACCATCTAATTCCCCCCACCCCAACTTAGGTTGCCGTGAGAAACCACTAATCAACTTTCTATAGATTTCCATATTCTGGACATTTTATATGGATGGAATCATGTAGTATGCAGTCTTTTGTTGCCGGCTTCTTTCATTTGGTATGATGTTTTCAAGATTCATTCCTTGCAGCATGTATCAACGCTTCATTACTTTTTATGGTGGAATAATATTATACCATATAGATGTACCACATTTTATTTATCTTTTGGTCCATTAATGGGCATTTGTGTTGTTTCAACATTTTGGCTATTAGGAATAATGCTAATATGAACCTCTGTGTACAAGTTTTTGTGTGATGTATGTTTCCGTATCTCTTGAGTCTATACCTAGGAGAGGAATTGCTGGGTCAAAAGATAATTCTGTGTCTCATCATTTGAGGAGCTCCCAGACTATTTTCCAAAGTGGCTGCACCATTTTACACTCCCACCACCATTTTGCACCATTTCACATTTTTTCCAACATTTGTTGCTATCTGACTTTTTGATTCCAGCCTTCCTACAGGGTATGAGGTGGCATTTCATTTGCTCATAAGCCATTTGTATATCTTGGAGAAATATCAACTCAGATCCTTTGCCCATTTTTAACTGGGTTATTTATCTTTTTATTATTGAGTTGTGAGGATTCTGTATAGATACTGGATATGACTCCCTATTGATTATACGATTTGCAAATATATTCTCACATTTAATCTTTTCATTTTCTTGATGGTCTCCTTTGAAGCAAAAAAAGTTTTTAATTTTGGTGATGTTCAATTATCTACATTTTTTCTTTTATTGTTCATGTTTTGGTGTCATATCTAAGAATGCTTCACCAAAGGCAAAGTCATGAAGAATTACCGCTCTGTTTTCTTTTAACAGTTTTACAGTTTTAGCTCTTACATTTAGGTCGTTGATTCAAGGTCTATTTGTTTATGCTTAATCAATTTTTAAAAGGTCTTGTAGGATATAATTGATACATAGTAAGCTTTATGTATTTAATGTGTACAATTGTATAAATTTGGACATATGCATACATATGTATACATCCATGAAACCATTACCACTTCACGGTAAGGAATATATCCATCACACCCAAAAGACTCCTCATACCCTTTCGCAATCCTTCTCTTCCATATTTCCCCATCCTACATCCCCAAGCCACCACTGCTCTGCTTTCTCTCAATACAGATTGGTTTAAATTTTTATGCAAAAAATTTTTCCTATGCAAAAGAATCACACAATATGTTCTTTTAAAAATTGGGATAAAATATAGATAACATTAAATTACCATTTTAACCAATTTGAAGTGTACAGGTTTGTGGCATTAAGTACATTCAAATTAGTGTGTAGCTGTCACCACCATCCATCTCTGGAGTTATTTACCTCTTTCCTAAATGAAGCTCTGTACCCATTGAACAGTAACTCCTGATTTGTCTTTCCCCTCAGTCCCTAGCCACCATTCTACTTTGTTTTTTATGAATTTGACCACACTAGATATTTCATATAAGTGGAATCGTACAGCATGTGTCCTTTTGTGACTGGCTTTTTTCATATGTCTTCTAGGTTCATCCATGTTGCAGCATGTTTCCAATTACATTTCTTTTTAAGACTAAATAATATTCCATTGCATGCATATATCACATTTTGTTCATTTATTCATCTGTTAATGGACACTTGGGTTGATCCCAACTTTTGGCTGTTGTGAATAATGCTATTATGAACTTAAGTGTACTGATATCTGTTCATATCTCTGCTTTCAGTTCTTTTGATGATATACTCAGAAGTGGAATTGCTGGATCATACAATAATTCTGTGTTTAATTTTTTGAGGAAGCTTTATATTGTTTTCCATAGTGGCTGCATCATTTTACCTTCCCATCAGCAATACACAAAAGTTCCAATTTCTTCACACCCTCACCAACACTTGTTTTCCATTTCTGTTTGTTTTTATAATAGCCATCCTAATCGGTGTGAAGTGGTATCTCATTGCATTTTTGATGCTCATTTTCATAATGATTAGAGACGTTGAGCATCTTTTCATGTGCTAATTGTCCATTTGTATATCTTCTGGGATAAATGTCTATTCAAGTCCTTTGCTCATTTTTAAATCAGGTTGTTTTTAGTTAAAATTTTTTATGTATTTGGGCTATTAATCCTTTGTCAGAAATATGATTTGCCAATATTTTTCTCCCATTCATGGGTTGTTTTTCACTCTGTTGAGAGTACCTTTCAATGCACAAAAGTTTCTAATGTTGATGAAGTCCCATTTATTATTTTTCTTTTATTGGCTGTGCATTTGGTGTCATATCCAAGAAATTATTTCCAAATTCAGTATTGTGAAACTGTCCCCCACATGTTCTTGTGACTTTTATAATTTTCACTCTTACGTTTAGGTCTCTGATGCAGGTTGAGTTAATTTTTGTATATGGTGTAAGATAACAGTTTCATTCTTTCACATGGGGATGTTGTTTGCCACACATCATTTATTGAAAAGAGTATGTACTTTTTTTTCACTCAGCATAACTATTTGGTATCCATCCATGATAAATTTATTGCATTTATCAATAGTTCATTTCTTATTATTCCATTGTATGGATATCTAGCAATTTGTTTATTCATTCACCTATTGATGGGGGTTTGGAATGTTTCCAGTTTTGGGCTATTACAAAGAAAGCTGCTGTGAACATAGATGTATGAATATACGCTTTGAAATCTCCTGGGTAAAGACCTAGGAGTAGAATGGCTAGATCATGTGGTAGCTGTATGTTTAACTTTTTATTGTTAAGTTTACATTCTCACCAGCAGTGGATGAGAATTCCAGTTGCCTTACAGCCATGTGCGATGGTAAGACCTTTTAATTTTAGTCATTCTGAAAGGTATATATATCATTGTGCCTTTAATTTGCATTTCACTAGTGACTGATGACGTGTCATATCATTTCATGTTCTTATTTACCATTCGTATATTTTCTTCCGTGAAGCGTCTGTTCATAATTTTTGCCCGTATTTTAAATCAGGTTTTCTTTTTCTGAGAATTGTTTATATATTTGGGATATACATCCTTTATTAAATATGTGCTTTGCAAATATTTTCTCCCAGTCTGCGGCTTTGTCTTTTCATTCCCTAAACAGTGTTTTTTGAAAACACTTTTCAATTCTGAAGATGGCCACTTGATCAATTTGTTCTTTGTGAATCGTGCTTTCGGTGTAATATCTAAGAAATGTTTGCCTAACCTAAGGACACAAAGATTTTCCTCCATGTTTTCTTCTAGAGACTTTATAGTTTTAGGTTGAGCATTTATTTTTTGACTTAATATTTGTATATGGTTGAAGATAAGGCATTTTCCATCCAGATATCCAAATGTTTCAGTATTATTTGTTGAAAAACTCTTCTTCCTCCTCTGAATTTGCCATGCCTCTTTGTCAGAAATAAATTGTCCTTATATGCATGGGTGTATTTCTGAAATCTCTACTCTGTGCCATTGATCGATTTGTCTAACGTGATGCTAATACTACAGTGTCTCAGTTACTGTAGTTTTTAATAAGTGTTTAAATCAGGTAATGTTAGTTCCCCAAACTTGTTCTTCTTCTTCCAAGTTGTTTTGGCTATTCTAGGTCCTTTGCATTTCCATACACATTTTAGAATAATTTTGTCAATTTCAAAAAAAAATGCCTCCTGGGATTTTGATTAGGATTTTCAATTATCGAGAGTGGTATTAAAATCTCCCATTATAGTTGTGGATTTTTTTTTCCTTGCAGGTCTATCGTTTTTGCTTCAATTGCTTTGAAGCTCTGTTATTAGGTGCATAAACACTTTGGATTATTTTGCTTGCTTGATAAATTGATCCCTTAATCATTATGAAATGACCTTTATCCCTGGAAAGATTCTTTGCTCTGAAATCTAATTTGTCTGAGATTAGTACAGCCCCCTTTGCTTCCCATTGATTAATGTTAGCATAGTATGTATTTGACCATCTTTTAATTTTAATTTATGTGTGTTTATATATTGAAGGTGCATTTCTTCTGAGCATCTTATAGTTGGCTCTTGCTTTTCTCACCAGTTTGACAGTCTCTGCATTTTAAGTGGAGATTAAAGGCATTTTAACATTTGATGTGATTAAATTTTCATTTTGCATCTTGCTGTTAATTTTCTATTTGAAACCTCAGGTTTTTGTTTCCTCTCCCACATTTTCTTCCTTCTTTTGGATCACATGTTTACTTTTTACATTGTACTTTGCCTCTTTTATCAGCTTATTAGCTTAAAGTTTGGGGTGGATATTTTACTGGTTGCTTTAGGATTGATAGTATGTACTTTTAACTTGCCACTGTTTAACTTCAAGTAACGGTGCTGCATTTCACATATTAAAAACCTTATAATTAAATACTTCAGTTTCTCTCCTCTTTGCCTTTGTGTTCCTGCTGTCATGTACTTTTCTTTTACAAATGTTATAAACCTCACACTCATTGTGATTACTTTTGTTTAAACACTTAATTATCATTTAAAGGGGTTTAAATAAGAAGAAAATATCTTGTATATTGACCCATATAGTTAGCATTTCCAGCACTCTTTATTCCTTTTTGTACATTCATATATCCATTGGGTATCATTTTCCTTTGGCCTAATGGACTTCCTTTAACATTACTTGTACCGCAACTCTGACAACAGGGAATTATTTCAGCTCTGTATGCCTGCAAAGTCTCTATTGCACTTTCACTTTTAAAAGATATTTTTACTGGATATAGTTCTACTTTCTGGGTTGATAGTTTTTTTCTTTTCTTTCAGTACTTTGCAAATGTTACTCTACTGTTTTGTATTATTTTCAATGCGAAATATGCCATTTCCTCATTTTATTTGTAGATGTAGTACATCTCTTTTCTCTGGCTGCTTTTCAAATTTTTCTTTTTAACTCCTACTTTTAAGCAACTTGATTATGATGTGCCTTGGTGTGATTTTCTCCATCTTCCTTGCTTTGGGGGTTTGTTGAGGTTCTTGGATCCATGGTTTTATCATTTTCAACAAATTTGGAAACTTCTAGCCATTATTTATTCAAATATTTTTTCTCTGTCACCCTTCTCTTTTCACAGACTCCAACTACACGTATATTAGGCTGCTTAAATTTGTCCCACAGGTCAATAATGCTCTGTTCATTTTTAAAAATCATTTTTCTTTGTGTATTCCATTTCAGATACTTTATATTGCTGTATCTTCAAGTACACTTACCTTTTTCCCCCAGCAATGATGAATCATCCACTAATACCATTCAGTGCATTTGTCATCTCAGGATTATCGTTTTCACTTCGAGAAGTTAGATTTGAGTTTTTAAGTCTTCCATGTATTACCCAACTTTTCAAATATAGGGAATACAGTTATACTAACTGTTTTAATATTTTTATCTGCTAATCCCAACAACAGTGTCAGTTCTGATACAATTTTGGTCCTTTGATTTTTCTCCTCATGATTGTGTCATTTTTCTACATCTTTGCATTCCTGATAATTTTCGAAAGATATCAGGCATTGTTAATTTTATCTTGTGGGCTGTTGGATATTTTATATTCCTGTAAATATTCTTAAGCTTTTTTTTTTAAAACATCTTTATTAGAGTATAATTGCTTTACAATGGTGTGTTAGTTTCTGCTTTATAACAAAGTGAATCAGTTATACGTATACATATGTCCCCATATCTATTCCCTCTTGCATCTTCCTCTCTCCCCTCATCCCTATCCCACCCCTCTAGGTGGTCACAAAGCACCCAGGTGATCTCCTGTGCTTTGCGGCTGCTTCCCACTAGCTATCTATTTTACGTTTCGTAGTGTATATATGTCCATGCCACTCTGTCACTTTGTCCCAGCTTACCCTTCCCCATCCCCATCCCCATATCCTCAAGTCCATTCTCTAGTAGGTCTGCATCTTTATTCCCATCTTGCCCCTAGGTTCTTCTGACCAATTTTTTTTTCTTCTTTTAGATTCCGTATACATGTGTTAGCATACAGTATTTGTTTTTCTCCTTCTGACTTACTTCACTCTGTATGACAGTCTCTAGGTCCATCCACCTCACTACAAATAACTCAGTTTTGTTCCTTTTTATGGCTGAGTAATATTCCATTGTATATGTGTGCCACATCTTCTTTATCCATTCATCTGTTGATGGACACTTAGGTAGCTTCCATGTCCTGTCAATTGTAAATAGAGCTGCAATGATCATTTTGGTACATGACTCTTTTTGAATTATGGTTTTCTCATGGTATATGCCCAGTAGTGGGATCGCTGGGTCATACGGTAGTTCTATTTTTACTTTTTTAAGGAACCTCAATACTGTTCTCCATGGTGGCTGTATCAATTTACATTCCCACCAACAGTGCAAGAGGGTTCCCTTTTCTCCACACCCTCTCCAGCATTTATTGTTTGTAGATTTTTTGATGATGGCCATTCTGACCGGTGTGACATGATATCTCATTGTAGTCTTGATTTGCATTTCTCTAATGATTAATGATGTTGAGCATTCTTTCATGTGTTTGTTGGCAATCTGTATATCTTCTTTGGAGAAATGTCTATTTAGGTCTTCTGCCCATTTTTGGATTGGGTTGTTTGTGTTTTTAATATTGAGCTGCTTGAGCTGCTTGTAAATTTTGGAGATTAATCCTTTGTCAGCTGTTTCATTTGCAAATATTTGCTCCCATTCTGAGGGTTGTCTTTTCATCTTGTTTATGGTTTCCTTCACTGTGCAAAAGCTTTTAAGTTTCATTAGGTACCATTTGTTTATTTTTGTTTTTATTTCCATTTCTCTAGGCAGTGGGTCAAAAAGGATCTTGCTGTGATTCATGTCATAGAGTGTTCTGCCTATGTTTTCCTCTAAGAGTTTGATAGTTTCTGGCCTTATATTTAGGTCTTTAATCCATTTTGACTGTATTTTCATGTATGGTGTTAGGGAGTGTTCTAATTTCATTCTTTTACATGTAGCTGTCCAGTTTTCCCAGCACCACTTATTGAAGAGGCTGTCTTTTCGCCACTGTATATTTTTGCCTCCTTTATCAAAGATAGGGTGACCATATGGGAGTGGGTTTATCTCTGGGCTTTCTATCCTGTTCCATTGATTTATATTTCTCTTTTTGTGCCAGTACCATACTGTCTTGATTACTGTAGCTTTGTAATAGAGTCTGAAGTCAGGGAGTCTGATTCCTCCAGCTCCGTTTTTCATTCTCAAGATTGCTTTGGCTATTCAGGATCTTATGTGTTTCCATACAAATTGTGAATTTTTTTTTCTAGTTCTGTGAAAAATGCCATTGGTAGTTTGATAGGGATTGCATTAAATCTGTAGGTTACTTTGTGTAGTAGAGTCATTTTCACAATGTTGATTCTTCCAATCCAAGAACATGGTATATCTCTCCATCTATTTGTATCATCTTTAATTTCTTTCATCAGTGTCTTATTATTTTCTGCATACATGTCTTTTGTCTCCTTAGGTAGGTTTATTCCTAGATATTTTATTCTTTTTGTTGCAATGGTAAATGGGAGTGTTTTCTTAATTTCACTTTCAGATTATTCATCATTAGTGTATAGGAATGCAAGAGATTTCTGTGCATTAATTTTGTATCCTGCTACTTTCCCAAATTCATTGATTAGCTCTAGTAGTTTTCTGGTAGCATCTTTAGGGTTCTCTATGTATAGTATCATGTCATCTGCAAACAGTGACAGTTTTACTTCTTCTTTTCCGATTTGGATTCCTTTTATTTCTTTTTCTTCTCTGATTTCTGTGGCTAAAACTTCCAAAACTATGTTGAATAATAGTGGTGAGAGTGGGCAACCTTGTCTTGTTCCTGATCTTAGTGGAAATGGTTTCAGTTTTTCACCATTGAGTATGATGTTGGCTGTGGGTTTGTCCTATATGGCTTTTATTATGTTGAGGAAAGTTCCCTCTATGCCTACTTTCTGGAGGGTTTTTTTTCATAAATGGGTGTTGAATTTTGTCAAAAGCTTTCTCTGCATCTCTTGAGATGATCATATGGTTTTCCTCCTTCAATTTGTTAACATGGTGTATCACGTTGATTGATTTATGTATATTGAAGAATCCTTGCTTTCCTGGGATAAACCCCACCTGACCATAGTGTACCGTCCTTTTAGTGTGCTGTTGGATTCTGTTTGCTAGTATTTTGTTGATGATTTTTGCATCTATGTTCATCAGTGATATTGGCCTGTAGTTTTCTTTCGTTGTGACATCTTTGTCTGGTTTTGGTATCAGGGTGATGGTGGCCTCATAGAGTGAGTTTGGGAGTGTTCCTTCCTCTGTTATATTTTGGAAGAGTTTGAGAAGGATAGGTGTTAGCTCTTCTCTAAATGTTTGATAGAATTCACCTGTGAAGTCATCTGGTCCTGGGCTTTTGTTTGTTGGAAGATTTTTAATCACAGTTTCAATTTCAGTGCTTGTGATTGGTCTGTTTATATCTTCTATTTCTTCCTGGTTCATTTTCGGAAGGTTGTGCTTTTCCAAGAATTTGTCCATGTCTTCCAGGTTGTCCATTTTATTGGCATATAGTTGCTTGTAGTAATCTCTCATGATCCTTTGTATTTCTGCAGTGTCAGTTGTTACTTCTCCTTTTTCATTTCTAATTATTTTGATTTGCGTTCTCTCCCTTTTTTTCTTTATGTGTCTGGCTAAGGGTTTATCAATTTTGTTTATCTTCTCAAAGAACCAGCTTTTAGTTTTATTGATCTTTGCTATCGTTTCCTTCATTTCTTTTTCATTTATTTTTGATCTGACCTTTATGATTTCTTTCCTCTGCTAACTTTGGGGATCTTTTGTTCTTCTTTCTCTAATTGCTTTAGGTGTAAGGTTAGGTTGTTTATTTGAGATGTTTCTTGTTTCTTAGGGTAGGCTGCATAGCTATAAAATTTTCTCTTAGAACTGCTTTTGCTGCATCCCATAGGTTTTGGGTCATCGTGTCTCCATTGTCATTTGTTTCTAGGTATTTTTTGATTTCCTCTTTGATTTCTTCAGTGATCTCTTGGTTATTAAGTAGTGTGTTGTTTAGCCTCCATGTGTTTGTATTTGTTACAGATTTTTTCCTGTAATTGATATCTAGTCTCATAGCATTGTGGTCGGAAAAGATACTTGATACAATTTCAGTTTTCTTAAATTTACCAAGGCTTGATTTGTGACCCAAGATATGATCTATCCTGGAGAATGTTCCATGAGCACTTGAGAAGAAAGTGTATTCTGTTGTTTTTGGATGGAATGTCCTATAAATATCAATTAAGTCCATCTTGTTTAATGTATCATTTAAAGCTTGTGTTTCCTTATTTATTTTCGTTTTGGATGATCTGTCCATTGGTGAAATTGGGGTGTTAAAGTCACCTACTATGATTGTGTTACTGTCGATTTCCCCTTTTATGACGGTTAGTATTTGCCTTATGTATTGAGGTGCTCCTATGTTGGGTGCATAGATATTTACAATTGTTATATCTTTTTCCTGGATTGATCCCTTGATCATTATGTAGTGTCCTTCTTTGTCTCTTGTAATAGACTTTATTTTAAAGTCTATTTTGTCTGATATGAGAATTGCTACTCCAGCTTTCTTTTGATTTCCGTTTGCATGGAATATCTTTTTCCATCCCCTCACTTTCAGTCTATATGTGTCCCTAGGTCTGAAGTGGGTCTCTTGTAGACAGCATATATACAGGCCTTGTTTTTGTATCCATTCAGCCAGTCTATATCTTTTGGTTGGAGCATTTAATCCATTTACATTTAAGGTAATTATCGATATGTATGTTCCTATTACCATTTTCTTAATTGTTTTCGGTTTATTATTGTATGTCTTTTCCTTCTCTTGTGTTTCCTGCCTAGAGAAGTTCCTTTAGCATTTGTTGTAAAGCTGGTTTGGTGTTGGTGAATTCTCTTAGCTTTTGCTTGTCTGTAAAGCTTTTAATTTCTCCGTCAAATCTGAAGGAGATCCTTGCTGGGTAATCTTGGTTGTAGGTTTTTCTCCTTTATCACCTTAAATATGTCTTGCCACTCCCTCTGGCTTGAAGAGTTTCTGCTGAAAGATCAGCTCTTAACCTTATGGGGATTCCTTTATGTGTTATTTGTTCTTTTTCCCTTGCTGCTTTTAATATTTGTTCTTTGTATTTATTTTTTGACAGTTTGATTAATATGTGTCTTGGTGTGTTTCTCCTTGGATTTATCCTGTACGGGACTCTCTGTGCTTCCTGGACTTGATTAACTATTTCCTTCCCAATTCAGGGAAGTTTTCAACTATAATCTCTTCAAATATTTTCTCAGTGCCCTTCTTTTTCTCTTTTTCTGTGACCCCTATAATTCGAATGTTGGCGTGTTTAATGTTGTCCAAGAAGTCTCTGAGACTGTCTTCAATTCTTTTCATTGTTTTGTCTTTATTCTCCTCTGTGGTAGTTATTTCCACTATTTTATCTTCCAGGTCACTTATCCGTTCTTCTGTTATTGATCCCTTCTGGAGAATTTTTAATTTCATTTATTGTGTTGTTCATCACTGTTTGCTCTTTAGTTCTTCTAGGTCCTTGTTAAAAGTTTCTTGTATTTTCTCCATTATATTTCCAAGATTTTGGATCATCTTTACTATCATTATTCTGAATTCTTTTTCAGGTAGACTGCCTATTTCCTCTTCATTTGTTAGGTCTGCTGGGTTTTTATCTTGCTCCTTCATCTGCTGTGTTTTTCTGTCCTCTCATTTTGCTTAACTTACTGTGTTTGAGGTCTCCTTTACGCAGGCTGCAGGTTTGTAGTTTCCATTGTTTTTAGCGTCTGTCCCCAGTGGCTAAGGTCGGTTCAGTGGGTTGTGTAGGCTTCCTGGTGGAGGGGACTAGTGCCTGTGTTCTGGTGGATGAGGCTGGATCTTGTCTTTCTGGTGGGCAGGTCCACGTCTGGTGGTGTGTTTTGGGTGTCTTTGGCCTTATTATGATTTTAGGCAGCCTCTCTGCTAATGGGTGGGGTTGTGTTCCTGTCTTGCTAGTTGTTTGGCATACGGTGCCCAGCACTGGAGCTTGCTGGTCGTTGAGTGAAGCTGGGTCTTGGTGTTGCAATGGAGATCTCTGGGAGATTTTCACTGTTTGATATTTTGTGGATCTGGGATGTCTCTTGTGGACCAGTGTCTTGAACTTGGCTCTCCCACCTCAGAGGCACAGCACTGACTCCTGGCTTCAGTACCAAGAGCCTTTCATCCACATGGCTCAGAATAAAAGGGAGGAAAAGAAAGAAAGAAAGAAAGAAGAAGATTAAATAAAATAAAGTAAAGTCATTAAAACAAAAAATAATTATTAACAAAAAAATTTTTTTAAGGAAAAAAAAACAAAAGAAAACAAATGGACAGACAGAACCCTAGGACAAATGGTAAAAGAAAAGCTATACAGACAAAATCACACACAGAAGCATACACATACACACTCACAAAAAGAGAAAAAGGGAACAGAATATATATATCGTTGCTCCCAAAGTCCACGTCCTCAATTTGGGATGATTCGTTGTCTATTCAGGTGTTCCACAGATGCAGGGTACATCAAGTTGATTGTGGAGATTTAATCTGCTGCTCCTGAGGCTGCTGGGAGGGATTTCCCTTTCTCTTCTTTGTTCGCACAGCTCCCGGCCTTCAGCTTTGGATTTGGCCCCGCCTCTGTGTGTAGGTCGCCGGAGGGCATCTGTTCTTCGCTCAGACAGGACAGGGTTAGAGGAGCCACTGATTCAGGGGCTCTGGCTCACTCAGGCTGGGGGAGGGAGGGGTACGGAGTGCGGGGCGAGCCTGCGGCAGCAGAGGCCGGCGTGACGTTGCACCAGCCTGGTGCGCGCTGTGCGTTCTCCCAGGGAAGTTGTCCCTGGATCACGGGACACTGGCAGTGGCGGGCTGCACAGGCTCCCCAGAAGGGAGGTGTGGAGAGTGACCTGGGTTTCCTCACAGGCTTCCTGGTGGCGGCAGCGCCAGCCTTAGCTTCTCATGCCCGTCTCTGGTGTCTGTGCTGATAGCCGCGGCTCACGCCAGTCTCTGGAGCTCCTTTAAGCGGCGCTCTGAATCCTCTCTCCTCGCGCACCAGGAAACAAAGAGGCAAGAAAAAGTCTCTTGTCTCTTTGGCAGGTCCAGACTTTTTCCCGGACTTCCTCCCGGCCAGCTGTGGCTCACTAGCCCCCTTCAGGCTGTGTTCACGCTGCCAACCCCAGTCCTCTCCCTGCAATCCAACCTCTGAAGCCTGAGCCTCAGCTCACAGCCCCCGCCTGCCCCGGCAGGTGAGCTGATGAGCCTCTCGCACTGGTGAGTGCTGGTCGGCACCGATCCTCTGTGCGGGAATCTCCCCGCTTTGCCCTCCGCACCCCTGTTGCTGTGCTCTCCTCCGTGGCTCCGAAGCTCCCGCCTCTGCCACCCGCAGTCTCTGCCCGCGAAGGGGCTCCTAGTGTGTGGAAACCTTTCCTCCTTCACCGCTCCCTCCCACTGGTGCAGGTCCTGTCCCTATCCTTTTGTCTCTGTTTATTCTTTTTTCTTTTGCCCTACCCAGGTACGTAGGGGGTTTCTTGCCTTTTGGGAGGTCTGAGGTCTTCTGCCAGCGTTCAGTAGGTGTTCTGTAGGAGTTGTTCCACATGTAGATGTATTTCTGATGTATTTGTGGGGAGGAAGGTGATCGCGTGTTACTCTTCCGCCATCTTGAAGCTCCTCCCTTAAGCATTTTTTGATATGCAATTCACTTGTTTGGAAAGCATTTAATTTTTTTTTTTCAGTTTCCTTTTTTAACAGGGTTAATTATTACCCACTACTGGGGCAAGACTCTTCTGATTTGCTCTACCCAATGCCCTGTGAATTTTGAGTTTTCCCAGTCTGGCTCAAGAGAATAGACTATTTTTGGCCCTGCCCGGGTTCTATGCACTATAAAGGTGCTATGCACCTTTCAAGTGATCTTTGCTGGGTTTCTGATAGTTTCCTCACACATCGCATAAATAAGTCCGCTACTGGATACTTGAGAGTGATTCCCTGCAGTTCTCTGAATACTCTCTCTGTGTAGACCCCCTCCTCCCTGGTACTCTACCAACTCTAGCAGCTTTGGTCCCCCCAGACTCTCAGCTCTGTCTCTTCACCTGTGGAGTCCACCAGGTTCTGCCTCAGTTCTTCCTTGTATTGTGGCTTGGAAACTCTCAAGTCAGTTAGCTAGTTCAATTGTAGGGCTAGCCTCATTTTTTCCTATCTTTCCAGAATCACTTTCCTTCATTGCCTGATGTTCAGTGTCTTTGAAAAGCATTGGTTCATATATTTTATTTGGTTTTTCCATTGTTTCAGGTGGGAAGATAATTCTAGTCCCAGTTACTTCACATCAGTTGGAAACAGAAGTCCCTCTGTTACTCCATGTTTGATTAACTAAAACATGCACTGATTTCTCGTGGCAGATCATAGAAACATTTGTGCAATCTTCATGAGCAGATAGATTTGCCCAAAGCAGTCAACATAAATTTCCCTTAACATGCAAAATGGCAATGTAATCTGTCTCTCACTAAGATACCCATGTGTTTTTAGTATTTAATGTTGCATTAAAAAAAAGTAGATTTTCAGAAACATAATAAGCACAAAGTCTTCCTGTTTATCCTCCATAATATTTTGTCATCGTGGGGAAGGTTTAAATATTCTGTCCCCTCCACACATGCCCAACCTCCTGATCTACCCCTGTGGATCTCCTATAGGCCACCACCCTTGAAATTTTACAAGCAAGTTTGTTGACAGAAAGCCAGTACCCTGCTCTACCTAGAAGGTAGTGTTAGTTTGAGGACACTGAATCCTGGGACTTCCTCCAATTTATCACAGTTAAGCACCTGTGCCAAATAAGTTGCATATCTCCACTGTGGGTTTCAAGCCACGAAATGGTAGCTGTCAAAATTTCTTTCATTTAATGGGGTAAATGGTGTGAGGGCCCTCCAGGTGTTGTTTAAAGATAATGTATGATATTTTGAGCAGGGAGGTCCTCTGGAGGCTTTTCAGACTTTGGCTTATCCTCCTCTTATATCTTCTGTGCTGTTTCTCTGACAGGATGACTCTGTGCTTAAATGCTGAGATTCTGCATCACTACTTAAATTTCTATTTTTATATTGTGGCAAACCTGCCCTATGTTGTTCCAGGAAAGGCAGAGAAATTGCATATGATATATATATTTTTTGATATTTTTATATCTGTTTTTTGGGCTGTGTTGGGTCTTCGTTGCTGCGCGCGGGCTTTGTCTAGTTGTGGCAAGCGGGGGCTACTCTTTGTTGCAGTGTATGGGCTTCTCCTTGTGGCTTCCTTTGTTGCGGAGCCAGGCTCTAGGCATGCGGACTTCAGTAGTTGTGGCACGTGGGCTCAGTAGTTGTGGCTCGTGGGCTCTAGAGCACAGGGTCTGTAGTTGCTGTGCACAGGCTTAGTTGCTACATGGAACGTGGGATCTTCCCAGACCAGGGATTGAACCCGTGTCCCCTGCATTGGCAGGTGGATTCCTAACCACTGTGCCACCAGGGAAGTCCCTTCATATGATATTAAATGAGGATTAAGGACATGGGTTTGGATATCTGACAGGGCCAGATTGAAGTCCCAACTGTTTCCCTTACCAGCTGTGTGACCCTGGGTCTGTTACTAAAGATATATAGCCCACGATTTCCATCCACTCCCCTTTAAAAAAAAAGAAATAACACAAGACTTTTTTTTTTTTTTTTTTGGCAGTACGTGGGCCTCTCACTGTTGTGGCCTCTCCTGTTGCAAAGCACAGGCTCTGACGCGCAGGCTCAGCAGCCATGGCTCACGGGCCCAGCTGCTCCGTGGCACGTGGGATCTTCCTGTACCGGGGCACGAACCTGTGTCCCCTGCATCGGCAGGTAGACTCTCAACCACTGTGCCACCAGGGAAGCCCAACACAAGACTTTTGTGTAAGCAAGATAATGAACGTGAAAGGGGTTGAGTACAATACCTGCCAATGGAAATGCTCAATAAACATTCTCATACTCAATAAGTTGGTAATGATGATAAATCCCGCCTCATTGTCACCACCCTTTATAATAATTCTCAGCACAAGGGTTACTTTCAGAGTCTGATGGGCCATCCTTTTTTCAGCAGCTGATACATTATCTCACTGTTCTCAGCCAGATATCTCAAATTGGTGGTCGACAGGCAAGCTGCATGTTGTTTTTAAACAAAATTAAGAAAAAGGTGATTTCCTATAAAATTCAGATTTCAATAAAAATTCAGATATCTGGCCTCTCTTAGGTAGTTGGAATATCTTTTAATCGTAGACTCATGATTCCACATGTTTTAATAAGTGGTAACTGTGAGCTAGTTATCACATTCAGCAGGGCAATGCTTGTCAATGTGCCAGGACCCCTCCTTCCCACTTACCTTCCCCATACTGAGTTGAGTGTCACCCAGCACAGGGACTCCTCATTTTTCTTCTTGTTCCTTGTTTTATTTGTGACCCTGCATGAGACTGCTTGTTCTCCCTAAATGAGATGCACTAATGTTCACAAAATATTTAGAATAGAGGCTGATGTAAAGAACAGGATTTATGTAAATGGCTTTTGCCCTGGAGCATAATGAAATTATTCGTGGAGCATTTCTGGGCATTCTGCCTTTTGGTTGTTTGAGCAGAGACCACAGGTTGTCACCAAACAGGAATTCTGCCTTGTTTCTCTAGCATAAAACCCCTAATGTGATCTGGGCTCTTTGCTGAACAAAATGAAAACTCCAAGTATCTCTTTCAGTTTGGTGTGGTAATTTGAATAAATGGAAGACGTTTGTGTAGCTTTGGGGTAACATCACTAAAGAAGGAGGCATGCCCCTCTCCTGCCCTTTCTTGTCTTCTTGGGGCCAAACTGTGGGTATGATGGAGTTGGAGCAGCCATCTTGTAGTATGAGGTAGAAGGCAAGAGTTGAGGATGATGAAACAACAAATTAAAGGGCACCTGGATTCCTGGTGCTCTTTGTGCCAACTTACCTGTCGTAGATTACCTGCATTTATATCAGAGAAGTGTATATTTCAGTAAAGTTTATGCCACCGTTATTTAGGGGTTTCTGTCACTCATAGATGAACTTAATCCAAACCAATGCTATTATATTGATATGACATGTTTAATATCAACTATTATGTTGATAATGTTTTCTATATAACTTACAGAAATTAGAACGAGTACCTCAGAAACTTCACAAACATTAATTATGTCTTCCATGTGGCTTTTCTTCATAGAAATATTTCACATACTTTTTTTACAATCTAAAATATTTATTTTATCATCTCTTCTCATTAATTCTACTTTAAGTATAATAAATTTTATTGTATTTTAGTATTGTATATCTATTGTACTGTATTTTTGTAACAGATTTGTTGAGATATAATCCACATACCATAGAATGTACTCATTTAACACATATAATTCACAGTTTTTAGTATGTTCATAAAGTTGTGCAACCATCACCAGAATCAGTAATACATGTCACTTCCACTTGCTTTCCATTGGCTCGAGCAAGTCATATAGCGTTGTGTAAGAAAGCCTCCTGTAGAGTGGGGTCTCTTAGTGAAAGGTGAACACTTTGAAGAATAATGCAATCTAATATACATATTATCGCCACTAGATGGCTATCAGGGGCCATTGTGATCAGAGCATGTGTGGTAGAAGTGTTGAGACTTAAGTGGGTTTTATATAAATTTTTGAGTTGGATTTGCTGATAGAAGGAAATAGCATTGAAGAAAAATATTTTCTTTGTAAGTTAAAGTACAGATGAAGAAAATTAACAAGTCAGATTGAATAAAAGTAAGGAAAGTATTCTTACAAGAGAGGAAAATAATTTTTTGACTTGGGAGTGGTAAGTTAGGATGTAATGTGAGGCCATCTATAATAGAGAGTTTTGCATAATAAGCTACACTTGATTTTGAAAACCACTTATAACAACAATAATTAAAATATGAAAATAATAATAGTAACAAATAGGTATTAACCTCTTTCTTTGTAATAGATACTGTTTTATATATTTGTATGCTGTAGCTCCTTTACTTCTCACAATAACCAGTGCAGTATGTCCTGATATTATTTTCATTTACCGGATATGTAAGGTAAAACTCGGAGACGTAAAGTAAAAAAGCCATATATCACACAGTGTGACAGTTTCTATTGCTTCCAACCAAGAACCATAATTGACACTAAATAGAAAAAGGTCTAAAATAATATATACCAAGCTTTTAACAGTGAAACTATGTGTTGAGTAGAATTTCAGGGAAATTTCTATTTATTTGTGTCCTCTTCAATTTCTTTCAGCAATTTTTTTTAGTTTTCAGTGTACAAGTCTTACACCCCCTTGGTTAAATTTATTCTCAAGCATTTTATTCTTTCTGATGCTGTTGTAATGGAATTTTCTTAATTTCCTTTTCAGATTGTTCATTGCTAGTGTGTAGAGATATAACTGATTTTTACATACTGATCTTGTACCCATCAACTTTGCAGAATTTATTATCTCTAATAGGTTTTGTGTGTATGTGTGAAGTTTTTAGGATTTTCCCTATATAGAATCATGTCACTTGTGAAAAAAGATGGTCTTACTTCTTCCTTTCCAGTGTGGATGCCTTTTGTCTTATTTTACTGCCTAATTGCTCTGACTAGAACTTCTAGTGGAGAGTTGAACACCAGTGGTGAAGTGGGCTTCCCTTTCTGGTCCTTGATGTTAGGGTAAAAGCTTTCAGTACTTCACTATTGAAACAACGTATTATTTTTAAACATAGAAAAGCACATGATTATTTTAGGCAACTAATAAAAATGTAGAGCAAAATCTATTTTAGAAGTTCTTAAAATACAAAGCTTCCATTGACCTCTTAGTTTTCTGTAGTACAAGATGACAGATCAACATGGAAAGGAAAGCTAGAGTAAGATGCACAGGCCTGTAGAGCGATAACTAGAGACATCTTTCCTAAGGGGATGAGAAGGACTAAACCGTCGGTGAGATAGAATGAGAGTTTTGCAGACTTGAAATTAGGTACTCACCTAGAGATGTGTTAAGGAGGGAGCTTTGCCTGCTGTCTCCAGAAAGAGAACCAGATATTTAAGACTGGGAAGGCCCAGATCAAGATAAAGGAATAGTACAGTTCCTAGTTACCACTCACTATAGTTAACAAATTATGAATACCAACATGACTAAAGAAACAGCAGCTTAGGAGAAGCTGCTACAGTTGATGGCTTAGAATTTCTAAAGAAGCAAAATTGGGGAAGGTAGCAGGAATTATGACTTGCCAATCTGACCTCTTTTAATGATGGTCACTAGCTTATTACACTGGAATTGTGGATTCTGTGTTTATGGATATTCCATTTAATACATTTTTAATAGATGTCAGTCACTGGGCAAAGTTTTTTATTAATTCTTATAACAACCATGTGAGAGATGCAGTTTGGATTTCATTATATAGAACTGGAAATTGAGATTCAGAAAGTTTCTATCCTTTGCTCTAGCAACACAGTGGGTAGGTATTAGATATAGGATTGGAGCCTAGAATTTTTGTTCAATGTTGTAATTTTCATAGATGATACAAAGAATTTTTTTAATGTAGGTAACTATTCATACTATATGGTCAAGATAGGTGAGGTGATGGTGCAGTAACAAAGAGCCCCCAAACCGAAGTGACTTAAAACAAAGTTCCACATCCACTTCATTATGTAACCCAGAATAATGGATTCTGTCTCTTTTATGCCTAAATTCCAGTGGTCCATGATACGACCATCTCTCCATCTCCCTCCCCTGCCCCTCTCTTTAAATTTTTACAAATTAACACATGTGTGTGAGCAATTCAAACGTTTTTTGAGCATGAAAGAATGTAAAATGAAAATCAACATCTCCTTTTTTGACTGACGTTTTGAAGAATGAAACACTGTATTTGAAAGCATTTTAAGCTCCTTAAAGAAAAGAGTCATATAAAATTCAAGATATTATAATAACAGTGGTTCCCATGATTTCTAATTTTTAGTTTCAATATAAAGCATCCAAATCAAAACTAAAAATAAGACTTGACCACATGAAATTTTCCTGGAGAGTTTTTATTAAAGTTTTTATTAAAGGGCAGAAGTTCAGCTTAATCTTTAGCAGAATGAAGGACTGCAATCAATTACAGTGTCTAAAAAGATATTGAATTTGGTTTTGACATATGGGCAAAGTATATTTTAGCTTTGTGTGTGTGTGGAAGAGGCCACTGAGAAGAGAGAATTAAAAAGACTGTCATTAGTTGTCACACTGTGTGCATAATGACCTGGCATGTTCCTGAAGCCATGGCCATGATAAATTTGTAGTTTTCCCTGTCTGCCAGGACTAGTAATGTGCAATACATTTAACAACTAAATTTGCATACAGAACATATCATTGGCCTTTTAATTTCAAAGGACAAAGATTTACAAGGACAGTCATTCCAAAATAAACCATTTAATTTATATCCTTGTGTTCTCTTGTAGCAACAGTAGAAATGCAACAAGCTGCCATTCCACAAAGAGAAAAAAGAGGAGAAATATCTTCCCAAGTGGGAGATATACCAATATGATTTGAAAACTGATAGATATATAATCCAGTTTCTCTTGATTCTTATTTTAAGGCATTTATTGTGGTTCTATAATTGCAAGTGTTAAAATAGCGTATAATCATAGTGAAATGGTTCTTTAAAATAATAGAATTTCAGAAGCATGGATTTTGTTTTCTTTGAACCATAAATTCAGCTGGGATATAGGGACTCCATCCAGTTGTGCTACCCTTCTCCCTTCAAAGTCAAACATCTAGAAAGAAAAATCTGTGTTCGCTTTCTTTCCTAGCTGGCCACTACCCACTCCTTAGCTATCCGTTACCTTAGTTAGCCTTAAAATGATATAATTGCATTCACTTGTTCTTTTCTTCCTTTTTTCTTCATTCATGTGTTCATTGATTACTACTGAGCACTTGCTTTTGTGTATCAGGCAATGTCCTCATCAATGGGAACATATGGGTAAGCACCACCCATATGGTCCCTGGTCACTTAGACCTTCTACCTGCCAGAGGGTGATGGGTAGGAAAGATACCAATAAACAAGTAAACAAATAAATAGAGGATCCATCCAGAGAATACAGGTTCTATAAAGAAAATAAAATAGGGTGATATGAGAGAGTGGCTGGGTAACAGCGGGTGAGTACCATAAATTAGGAACGTGAAGAAGTCGCTTTGAAAATATGATATTATGTTCAGAGGCAAATGATGAGAAAGAGTGGAATCAGAACAAAATTCATACAAATTGAAGAGTGAAAACAAGGCCCAGAGTTGGGCACAAGGTTGGCTTGTTCAGGAAACTAAGTTCCTTCTACAATGGTCAGCTCGACTCTCTCTGCACCCTCGTTTTACCTCCCTCGCCTAATGTAGGGAGGCGATGCTACAGAGTGGGTAAGAGCACAAGTTCTGGAGTCTGATGGATTGGAACTGAGTCTGGATTCTGCTACTTCCTCGTCTGTGAGCCTCAGTTTCCTCACCTGTAACATAGGATTGCACTGTCAGTGTTCCAACAAGAAACAAATGACGTATCCAAGTGAGGTTAAATTTGAAGAGGTTTATTTACAAAGGGGTAAATTACAAAGGCATATATGGGGTATAGAGAAAACAGGAGATGCCACCCCAGCACTGTCCATATCTAGTAGCCAAATTATTCCCACCTCTAGACCACAAAGGACAAGACAGAGGTTCTTGGAACTTGAAACGAGAGAGAGCACAGGTTCCTTTGAGCACAACAGTGACCTCTGGCCATGGACACGATCATTGTAAGGTGACCTTATAGGGAATCACATTCTGACTTACCCTCCTCCCTGCCTCCAGTCTCCACGAGATGCTCCCTCTTGGTGGAAATCAGCTAAAAGCCAAAAGCCAAGAGAATCTTTCGTGCAGTCCATGAAGGTAGGGGGACACAGAGAAGAATAGAGAATGCCCCTGAAGGGAAAAACCGAGGACAGGAGATAATACATGTACCTACCTCACCTAGGCTTCTTGGAGAATATCTGAGGCAGTGCATGTAAAATGTTTAGTCTCAACTCAATTCTTTAAAACAATTTAAAACAAGAATGGCAAGATGTTAAATACTTGTTAAGTCCACATTGGATTGGCGTTGTATTTTCTGGAGTTTCTGGACATTCAAAATATTTTGAATATTAAAAAGAGCTTGGCATTGTGTTTGGAACTTAGTAAGTGTCCCATAAATGCTAGTTACAAGGATGATAACAACAACAGTAAAACATAAGCAATTCACTAGCATCTGCCTCTAAAGGTGTTTCTTCTTTTCTTACAATAATCTGCTTTTGAAAAGTCTTATCTGTGTTGATAATTTTACCCTACCTCCCAAAATGTGCATGATTTTCTGAGAATCATGTCTAGCCTATCTCTGAATCCCAAGTTCCAAACTTTTCTTTTAAACTTCCCAGTGGCTCCATCTATATAACTATGTTATGGGCCCTCAAAACTCAACTCATCCTCTCCCTCTACCTGCTTTTTCTCCCATGTCCCTTTGGCTTTTAGTCAGAATAACTCTTGAATCCACCCACTGACTGCCATGGCCCTGCCACCCCCTAATCCAAACCAGTGTCACCTAGCTCCTGACTGCAGCCGTCTAACTGGTCTCCCAGCATCCAATTTGCCCTCTTAAAGAGTAGCCAGAGAGATCTTTTTTTTAAAGTGCATAAAGTTAGGTCATTTCCTGCTGAAAACTCTTTCCTGGGGTATAGTTTGAGGATTTGAAACTTAGTTTAAATAAACTACCCACATGAGTCTGAACATTAAGCTTTGAAAACCACTAATGTAGGAAATATTCCCTCAGCCAGACCACTGAAATAGCCACCTCACGGATTTCTACACCCTTTCTCTTCCAAGTTTGTTTTCTTTGTTCTTTCTCTTTCCTTTCTTTTTCCTTCCTCCTTCCTTCCTTCCCTCCCTCCTTCCTTCCTTTCTCTCTTTCTCTTTTCTTTTTCTCTCTTTCTTTCTCTCTCCCGCCCCACCCCTTTCTCTCTCCATCTTCCCTTCCTTTCCGTTTTCATTTTTCAATATAATCTATGCTATCAAACACACCTGAGTTCAAATCCCAGTAATCCCAGTGTCTTACTGATATGGATTAATATGCTTAGCCTCTGTTCATGTAAGAAATAGAGATAGAGCAACTATCTCATAGTGTTGATGTGAATATTAAAAAGGAAAATATCAACATGATAACTTGCATAGCCCTTGGCACACAGTAAGAGCTTAATAAGTGCTTGCCAGCAGTGCTGTATTATGATTGTTTATTTTCGTTGTTATTATTTAGCTCCTTAAAATTAATTATCATTAAATCAGTTTACATATAAAATCTTTTGCCTGACATGAAGGGCTGCATTCCTTTTATTTTTTCCTTCCCTATCTTATTTCCCACTTCACACGTTAGGCAAAGTGTTCCCCCATACACATTGGCATATTCCCCGGGCCACTTGTTCATTTCCTATGTATTTTCTCTGCCCTCACCAGAATTCCACCCATTCCACAGCCAGCTCTAAGACTAGTTTCTTCACCCGGCAATAATAATCATTCCTTCCAAAGATTTTCTATAAAATGGTAGTCCCTCATATCTATGCTATTATAGAATTCATTTGTGAGTCTTCTTTCTCTTATTAGACTGTAATTTAAGGATAAAAATTATATTTCAATTATCATGTAGTAATCAAATTCTTACCCCACACATTTACAGCTCAACAAATATTTATTGTTTTTTTAAGTAGAGAGAGGGAAAAAAATGAATCTTTTTTTCTACCTTCATCTTAGGAGTTCCAAGAGATTATAAGAAGATGTAGACTGGAAACCAATCACAATGCATGAGTACCAATAGCATATATCTTTTATGTATTTAACTGCAAGTAGTTTTTTAAAAAAACTCAAACTAGAAACGTTTGAAATATCAGAACAATGAAATATTAGAACAATCTTTGTGGAATAAAATTTGGTATACACATCAGAATATACAGTATATGTATGTATGTGTTTATATACATATGTATATATACACACCACTTCTAGGAATTCAACTGAAGGAAATCATCAGACATAAAAATTGTGGTGTTATTAACAATAGAGAAAAAGTTGGAAGTAATCGAAATGTCCATCAATCATTGAGTCGTTAAATAGTAACTCCTTTATCCGAAACACTTATATCAAGTGTCTAGCATATGCCCAGCACTGCATAAATGCTGGTAAGCAAAACAATCACAAGATGGGTTCTTATGATGCTATTAAAAATCTTGACTCAAAAAAAAATAAAGATACGAGAGATGTTAACATTTATGAGGTTAGAGAGTAAAAAGAGAACACAAATTCCCTATATAGCCATTATTTGATTCCATGCTGATTTTTCTTTTAAAAGTATACATGCATAGGGAAAAATGAGAAAGAAATAGGGCATAATATTAACACTGATTAACTAGTCTTCAGGATTTTTAAAAATTAATTAATTTTTGGCTGCTTTGAGTCTTTGTTGCTGCGCGCGGGCTTTCTCTAATTGAGGCGAGCGGGGGCTACTCTTTGTGTGGCACGCGACCTTCTCATTGCAGCGGCTTCTTTTGCTGTGGAGCACGGGCTCTAGGCACGTGGGCTCCAGTAGTTGTGGCTCGCGGGGTCTAGAGCGCAGGCTCAGTAGTTGTGGCGCACGGGCTTAGTTGCTCCGCGGCTTGTGGGATCTTCCCGGACCAGGGCTCGAACTCGTGTCCCCTGCTTTGGCAGGCGGATTCTTAACCACTGCGCCACCAGGGAAGTCCCTAGTCTTCACTTTTAATATCAACTTTTCTGTACGTTTTAATTTTCTCTGAAAATATATGCCAATTTGTAATGAGAAAGTGAAGGATGCTATCAAGAGGAGAATGTGTTAATGGATTCAGGAGAGAATGTGGGGAGGTATCAGAAGGAAAGAGAGTGAGAGACTCGGGGTGTTGAGCAGGTAGAGGCTCACCTACCCCACTGCCCTCATTGCCTTAGCTAAGGCTCCCTTCCCTGAAGGATGAACAGTCTCAACTTTGGACCCCAGAGACTTGCTAGGATAACTGGACATCTCCAGTCTTAGGTAACCCTCCAACCTTTGTGAAGCCACCGAGCATCCTTTATATGCATGTGTATAGACAGAGAGTCTCACATTTTAAGATGAAAAAGACTAATTTTAGAAGCTTGCTGAAGACTCAGACTTTCTACTCCACCCCAGCAGTATATCTGGAAAGAAGCCTTGATATCTGCATTTTTAAAAACACTTCCACTTCCATGGTTCTTTTGTTAGTGGTAGATTGACCACATAATGACAGTCGTTGGACCAGACAATTATGATATGAATATGCCTTTTCAGGTGTCATTCTCATGCTTTGCCAGTGCCTCCTATGGAAAAGTGAGTGATGACCTGAGGGGCCTCAGGGCATGCTCCATGACCTGGGAGCAGAAGTATGCAGGGTGGGCTGGATTTTGATAGGTAGACAAGGCCAGGAATGGCTGGCAAGTGAGAGGGATGAATTTAGCCAGGAGAGTAGGGAGGGACGTGGTGCTCTTGGGGAATGTGTGCAGTCTGTCAGAGTCAGGCTGGAAGAGCAGGTGAAGGCCAGATTGTGCTTTTCCTGTAGGGAGTGGCAGATCATTGAAGATTTTAGAACAAGAAAGTAAAAGGAGATTTTATGTGCATTCTAACAAGGCGGTGAGTGTGCAGGCCAATGGCATCAGACTCAGAACCCAAAAGGCCTGGGTTTGGGCCCAACTCTGCCACTTATTAGGGGACAATTAAGTGATTAGAGGACAAGTTAATAACCTTTTAAGTTTCAATTTCCTTTTCTCTAAAGCAGGCTTAATACAAACTTACAGAGTCAGTTAGAAAAGCCTACATGTTTCTATAAATGCAGAACCAGGCATCCAGTGAATGGTGGTTAAGAGAACTTATTGTCAGAATGGTGAAACACAGGTATAGATGAAAAGACTGGATTTAGGGAGAGCAAAAGGACAGAGACTCTAATTACCCCACAGTATTCTTTGTGGCCTTCGCCTTCTGTACTGGCGGAGTCTTCTTCCAAAGATGGCAAGCCTCTTAAGGTGAAAATAGTTCTGTGGAAGGAACCAGTCATTGCACTGAAATAGTGTTTCTCATAGTGGAGTTCTCCAACCCTGCTGGTTCCTGACCCAGTGGTCTCTGCAAGAACTGTCCCACGTTGTTCAGAGATTTTGGGGTGAGGCCAGTAAACACACTTTTCCCACATGAATTTCACAAATATGGGATGCAAGGCTTATTGGATTAGTCACAGAATTCTCATTACATTTTAGGGTTTTATATGCTTGACCAAGACTGATGGTCAGTTCATCTCAGCTAACATTGCAGTTAACTGTGAAATTTGCATTTTTATTCCTGTTGAATGTGTTATACATATTCAAAAAATGTTCAAGTCACAAAAAGGAGTTCTTTGGTGCATAAAAGTGGTGATTAAATTAGAACATAAATTCTCTGACTCAGAAAGCATCACAAATATATAGAGTAACCGAGACTTTAGTGCAAATCTATAATATGAACGAGTATTGTTCTAAGAAAAATGAGTCTTAAGCGATAATTTCATGAATATCTTAAAAATTGTGTATATTTAAACTAGCAAGCTATATAAAATTTCATTATAAAACTTTATCCAATATTGGAATAAAGCCATAGAACTGTTCATATTATCTTCAAAGAAGAGTGCCCTCTCTGTTTTTCCTGAACAAGCTCAAAATAATGCTTTCTGATGCAAATTGATGACTTCTGTTGTCAGTGGTGGAAAAAAGACCAGAACTATAGAAGCATCTTTCAAGGTTGCATTCATCTTGCGAAAACACAGGTGCAAGTCACACTAGTGCCAAGAAACTACTAAGAGCAGATGCCATGTTAATGAAAAATCATATGATCACAGGGAAAGCAGAATGAGCTATTGGCAAAGTTCCTTATCAAATAACACTGATGTTTGTTGTGAAATATCAATGGCAAACATTGTGAAAGAGCAGTTACACTCTTGTGCATCTGCTGGTAGATATTTCACTTTAGACTTGTGTGATGCTACTGATGGAGAGAGGATGAATTAACTGCTCTTGGCATAGGTGCAGTACAGAAATGAAGGGGACGTGCTTGACATGTTTTATTCTGTTTATCCAGGCTACAGGAAAAGGGAGGTGTCTGTTGGTTTACAATTCTTTTTTGTGGTCTATGAGCCAGACTAGAAAATGTGCAATGGGATCAGTCCCATTGGAGTCCAACAACCCACATGTAGCAAGCATGGGCTTTGCTTTGCAAAGAAAATGATTTGCACCTTAATGCCAATCATAAGATATTTTATTTGCCAAGAAAATTTGGTGGTCAACCATTCTGCTTTGATTCATATTAAACAACAGAAGTGTACAAATGGTGACATAGATTGAGAAAATGAATGTAAGATTCTGCTTTTCTACCCTGAAGTATGCTGGCTCTCAAGAGAAAGTTGTTCAGAGAGCAATTTTGAAATGAGAGATAATATAAAAACACTCCTTTGTGATACTACTAATAATAGTTTAGATCATTTCTATGATTTTACGTTATTTGCTCAAGTGGCATATCTCAGCAATATATTCAGTATCAGGAATAGAATGACTCTATCACTTCAGGACCAGAATGTCTGTCTTTTTTTTTTTTTATGTTGAAACTAAGATATTAAGAAAACAAAATTAGGCTACTGACTTTAAAAAATTTATTTTTATTAAAGTATAGTTGATTTACAATGTTGTGTTAGTTTCAGGTATACAGCAAAGTGATTCAGTTATACATACATATATGTATATATATAATATATATATACACACGTATATATAGTCTTTTTCCTTATAGGTTATTACAAAATATTGAGTATAATTCCCTGTGCTATACAGTAGGTCCTTGTTGGGTTTCTATTTTATATAGAGTAGTGTGTATATGTTAATCCCAAAGTAGTAAATTATCCCTCTCCCACCCTTTCCTCTTTGGTAACCGTAAGTTTATTTTCTAAGTCTGTGAGTATGTCTCTGTTTTATAAATAATTTATTTTTATCATATTTTAGGTTCCATGTATAAGTGATATCATACGATATTTGTCTTTCTCTGTCTGTATTCCCTTTACTTAGCATGACAATCTCTAGGTCCATCCATGTTGCTGCAAATGGCATTATTTCATTCTTTTTTATGGCTGAGTAATATTCCATTATATATATATATATATATATATATATATATATATATATATATATATATACCTAAATGTCCATCGACAGATGAATGGATAAAGAAGATGTACTATATATATACAGTGGTACAGATTTTCAAACACAAAGGGTTTATCTCTTCCCAAATTAGGTTATTTTCTTCACTGATCAGAAAAAGAAAATGATGGTATATTTTAAGACATATTTTAAAACTACATTCAAATGTGAAACATAACTAAATTCTTTCCATAGTATATTTTAAAAGTACATTCAAATGTGCAACATAACTAAATTCTTTCCATATTCATATATAATTAAACAGTAAATTAGGAATCCATCTTCTGCTGTCTCTCAAGGTGAAATAAAAAATCAGCTATCCAGCTTTGGGAGGAGATATGCAATAAGCTTCGAGTTTGATGGCATTCCAAAAGTAGACTTCAGTGAGGACACCACCTTTTTGTGTTTATATTCCATACGATTACCTGGGACTATCAGTCCAATGCACAGAATATTTACTACCAGTTGTAACAGCATGAATGGTCATCTGGAATCATCTAACGTGGAAACAATAAGAGTAAAAAAAAGAATCTTCCAACCAGAAGTAAAAGCTGACCAATAGCTATGTCATCAAGCTACATATACTTTGCTGAAAGATTGCAATCAAAATCAACTTACTCATTTTAAAATGTTACTTTTAGTTATGCTTTATCTTTCTTCTTTTGTGAGCGTCAGCAATCCAGTAGGAATTAAAGAAGGAGATCTAGGTCCTCTCCTCTGCTCTATCATAGATTAGTAAGTAAAGTAACCTCTCTGGGTCCCAATTGTCTCACCTGTGAAACAGAGACAATCATGCTTTTCCCTCTTTATGCTCTTAGACTTTATCTTGCCTATTTTAAAGTACCTTGAAAAACTGTAGTCCCTACGCATAATGGATGGGAGTGAGATGTGTTCTATTCTGGAATATTTCTAGGAAAGTACTGAGAAGGCTTTCTGCTGATACCAAGCTAAGAGCTGAGAGTGCTACAGTAAGGGAAATAGGAACAATCCAAGTCAAGTAGAAACATTTTCAAAGGTGAATTTAGAAGAACATCTGTCATTCCAAGACAGGAGTATTTATACTCCTTCCAGAGCCAGATCAGTATAAGAATGACCAGCCTGATGACACGACTTTGGAGAATGATCTCAATTATTAGTCACTTTCTTTCCCTTAGCAATCTGTCTCTGAGTTTCCTACCTGCTGATTCAGTTAATTAACAAGGCTTTTAGATACAGCATTTAATGATACTGCCAAGGTGAGTATAAGAGACGAAGATAAAATTCACCTAATTGTCTGTTTTTCTCCTAAGCATTCGGTAGATAATTGCCCATCAAGGCTTCTCTCTCAAAGGAATATTTATATGTCTCAGAATTAGTGAGATGCAGACACAGGGATTTCAGTACACACATTTCACAGAAATTTTAATATAATACTATAAAAATGTAAGCAAATGAGAAAGAATGTGGAAAACAAAATAAAACTAAATTGCAAAGAACCCTTTAATCCATTGAGAATAAGAATGAAGATAGATTACTATAATAAGGTAAATTTTATAAGCAACCTGCCACAAAGACTGACCATGCTAGCCTAAAGGAAGACCAAAATTAGGACCATCAAAGCCAAATATAATCCAGAAAAAAAAAATGGTAGTGAAAATAGAAATGGTCGCTAATGAAAAACTGTATCCTAATTTTAGTTCAGCATTTAGAAGGTAAGATAAATCCAAGCATTTTGATGGGTCAGGAAGTTTAGCCTAGATTTATTATGAGAGAGCACATCAAAAGGAAACCAAAGAGGAAACATAACCTGAAAATACTGAAGTCAATGTGATGAAATGTGAAGAGGCTGGAAACTTTTAGATTTTGTTTAGTTCATTTAAAACTATGTTTACTTATGCAATACATTAGATTTTATGCTACTTTGTATATTCTCTCTATGAAAGAGTGATGAGAAATACTCAAATGAGGCAAAATTGTTTTTTAGGAGAATGGAATCTTCCTTTATGTAGTAGAATACATAAAGACATCAGCCATTCTATCCACCAAGAATGTCAATCCTGCCTTAGATGAGTCCATAAGACATGAATGAAGTGATTTATGTACCATCAGTGAATTACCTCTTAATAAGCCCATTGTTACTATTATTTTATTGATTGCCATTATGTTAAAATTACATTTGCATAGTATTTTAACATAGTGTTAAATATTTAGAATTCTTTCGAAAGAAAAAGATGACACAAAATATGTGCCATTTTATTTTTGCTAAGTTTTGTGAAGTCAAATAACCAGAGTGCAATTAAAATGCAAATGTAAACTGAGAAAATGCTCACACTCCAGTGCTATAACCATAATCTCTCATTTGTTTTTATCTGTCATATAGTTAAATAGAATTAATGCTCAATACACACACACACACACACACACACACACACACACACATCAAAAAAATAGATAAAGTGGCATTTGAGGAAGTAAGCATGAATAAAAGAGATTAAGAGGTAAAATTCATACTAAATACATGACATTTATAAAGGTCTATATACCACATATCATGGACTCAACATTTATCAAGCAAAAACAATAGGAGAAAGAAGAAGTGGACATAATCATATAATTTTATTCATTTATCTAAGTCTACTATAGATCAAGTAGAGAAAGACATAAATTACAATTACAGAAATAGATTCTATACATGGCTGCATATATATGATGATAGTTACATGTATAATTATGTACACATAATTCTACATGATGTAAAAAGAGAGCATACATGCTTTCAAAGTTTCCATTAGGACAGTCTTGAAAATGTTCTTATAATAGCACACAATGAATACTTTGAAAATGTATAAACAAAGAGTAGTCTCTGATTATAATGAAATATAGGTAGAATTTAATTATAAAATCAGAGAAATACTTGTATAACACAAATATTTAAAAGAAAAAAATCCTTTATCTCAAGCAACCATAGGTTCAAAAGGGTGTGAGGTAGGGATATTAGGTTTAAAGCCCAAGAAAAACGTTTGCTTTTGAAAATAGGAGGTACTTCATTTCCCGAGAATCTGAAAAGAAACAGAGAGAAAATATGTGGGGATGAAGTTAAGGGAACTCACAATTAATGCCTGAATTTTTATATTAAAGTGCATAATATTCAGATTAAAATCCCAGGTGTTTTCTATGAATATATAGAATATTCTGAATTTCAAAACAGCTAAATATTCAACATAGCTTAAAAGATAAATAGTGGACTATATGTTATGCAAATATGTATATATATATTTCTCACGTTAAAAATTCTCCTATAAATTGACAAGAAAAAAATAATCTAATATTAAATGTACAAAAGTAATACAAAGGGAATTTATGGACCATGAAATGTAAATGTACAATGAATAGATGCCTTTAGATAAAAGGAAATAAAATAATATCTTTTTGTTCATCCATTAGAAAAAATAAAGATTGATAATCTTCACTGCTGGTGAGGGTGTAGAAAAATAGACAGTCTTGATTTTTGCTAATCTGTTAGTCAAATAGTTAACACTGGGTATTTTAAAGGGCTGTAATTGGAAGGTGGGGGGAGGATGGAGGCCCTCAGTATATCTCTATATGATTTTTATTTGTTAAATTGGGTGTGTATTAATTTTTAAATTCAAAATTCAAGAACATAAATTCAGTTTAAAAATTATAGATTGATATTACTTGACATCAGGAAACTTGGCAAACTCTATTAAAATTGAAAATAAGAATACCTTTCACTGCTATAATTTTACTTGTAAGACTTTATCTCATTAAAAAAAAAAAAGTTTGTCTCTATGTTTGTAGAGGTGTGTGTGCCCAACATGAATGGATATTCACTGAAGTTTGATTTAAACAGTTGACAGTTTAAATTCAGAAAAAAGTTTACATGTTCATCAATATAGTAGAGTTTTTTTTGGTTTTTTTTAATATGGTATATTTACACAACAGAGTACCAGAAAGTTAGTACAAAGAATGAGGTAACCACCCATGACCTGGAAAGAGATCCAACACAGTGTTTAAAGGAAAAAGAAAGTTATAGAAGAGTATGTGTATTTGAGTGACTATAGAAATAAGTACAAACACATGTGTGTATGTGTATATAAAATAACTTGAAGGATGTATCAAATACATTAGGGTTTCTACTTCTCTGGAGAGTAGAATTGAGATGACCTGGAAGGAAATGGAGAGTGGGGTAAGAAGGAAATTATTTCTTACATTTTATGCTTCTGTACGTTTTTATATTAAGTATAGATAAATTTTCATATAACATTTCATTGTATAAGTTATGGAAAAACCCATTTATCAGCACTCCGTCACATAGTGCAATAAGGGAAAACTTGAACCATTAAGATGGAAAAGCAGCTGGTAGAATAGAAAAACAGTTAAGCCAACGCTCTGAAGGACAAAAGCTAATGTGATAGAAAAAGGGAACCACGAAAATAAATGTGGAAGGAGAAGGTGGAGAAGAAATCAGAATAATCATTATCATCACCATCATAGTAGTGATGATGATGGCGATAATTGTAGTAGTAGTAGTAATAAAACAATATTATGGAGACTAGAATGCTAACAGAATGCAAACAAGAAAGTTACATATCCACCACCTCACTCTATTTTGCCACAGTGAACAATGCTTCTCAGTGTTTAGGGCAATTCCAGTTAATTCACTGAATTATCTCAATGACCCTATGGAATTATGCATATAAAAACAAAAGCAAAACAATTTTAAAAACAAACCAAACATGTATGTGTGTGTTGTACATAACTTTCTCTCTCTCTCTTTTTTTTTTTTTTTGGAATTTTTTTTTTGTGGGGGAAGAGATGGGGCTGGATGAATATGAGAATAACAACTGGTGCTCTGGAGATGGAGGTTCCCAAGTCATGATGTTCTGATGAGGTCATAGGGAAGCGACCCAACTAACTTCTCCTTGAAATTACTCAAGTCAGGAATGAAGACATTAGTGATTAGTGGGCTCTAGGAAGGATGTTTCTGGGGTCGCTTGTTTCCAGCCAGAGGTAACAAGCCCTCTTTTCTCTTTCCTCCTTCTCCTTCCTTCCCGTGTCCCCTCCCTCTCTTCCCACTATTCCCCACCCTTGCTGGTCCTCCCCCCTCCACTCCCCTCCTCTTCTCATTTCTTCTTTCTTTTAAAATCGAATTCCACTAGCATAACAGAAAGAATGAAAAGATGACAGATATTATTAATCACACTATCTGTCACTCCTGTAATAAATCTCCCATCTGTATTTCAACTGAGAAATAAAACTGTCTTTATGGCCAAGGTCTTATAGCTGGATGTGTGTGGGAACGACAGTAGTTCGTACTGGCTGATGCACAGGTGTTTGATATTATTTTTACTTAAAAGTCAGTAGGCAGCATACTGATATCCGGAAGCCAAGCTCTAAGGTATTATGTGGACTGAGAAAGCCAGGGGACACACTGCAAATCATCTTCAACTGAATGCTCAAATCTTTCCTGTGCTCAAGTTTCCAAAGCCCTGGCAGTCTCCAAAAGCAGTGTGTAATTTTCATAGCTAGAAGGATGCTGGTTTGGACCCGCTCAAATTGTGCTTATTTGTATGTCACTGTCTGTGACACCAAGATGCTGCACTCTCTCCCACCATCTTGCACTGTGGCCAATTCCCAGCATCGGGAAAGTTCATTCCGTTGAAGAAAAAAAGGCTGCATGCTGGTGACTTCTTTCACATGAATGTTTTCACATGATACGCTTTTGGATTCCATTTGAATTGTAAATTTTGCCCTGTTTTCTTTACATCTGAATGAAGAAGAGAGTTCTCTTTTCAGTCTGGTATACTGGGTTGATTATATTCATTCATTGGCTTTACCTCGCCGCCCTTACACAATCATTTATTTATCCGTACACCTACTCGCCCACCTAGTGTTTCATCATGAAAAAGAATGCAGCTTCTTGAGCCTATTCCTAGCGTATATTAGTCAAATTTCTTAACCTTTCTGTGTCATCCGTAAAAGCAGAGGTTTTCTTTGTACCTACTTCAATCAGTCGTTTTAAAGAATAAAGTGGGTCTTGTATGCACAGCACCTAGAAGGGGTCCTGGCATATTTGTTGTGGTGTGGTAGGGCTTTTTGTCTGTGTGTGTTGTTTATGAATATTTGTAAGCAATTATGTTTTATTCATTCACTCATTCAAGAGATTTTGGTTTATCATTTCTCTGTGCTAGGCTTTGTCATACACGACGGAGATGCAACTGCGATCGGACAGACAAGATGTCTGCCTTTATGTAATTTATACTTTAATAAGTATGATTTGAAACTGTAGAAGCAACCAAGAAAGGAGCAGATGTTGTTTCAGACTATGAAAGTGATAGACCTGTTTTTGTCATCACATCAGAGCCTCGACCCCCCCCCCCACTCCCTCCTCTTCCTGCCCCTGCCCTGGCCCGTGTGGTCCACAGGACCCTGCTCTAGCCATCCTCTGGCTACACCTCTTCCCACAAGGTGAGGATTTTGTGGGCCAAGGGAATGTGCCACCAAGAGTTAATGCTCCAGAGTTAACTGGGAATCGTGAGGCCAAGCCTGATGAAGACGATCAAGCAGAGAGCTAACGTAAAGAGAGTTTGGAGTGAGGGTATCGGACTAGCAGTGGTCAGGGAAGGTCCCTGAAAGCAGATGGCTCAGGCCGCAGAACCAGACCAAGCCAGGCCTTTTTGAGCAATGGAAGAAGTCCAAGGTGCTGGAACAGAGTGAGTTTGGGAAGAATGACAAGAGATGAACTCCGGAGGTAGTGGAGGCCAGAAAAGTGCAGCCCTGGGGGCCAAGCTCCCAAGGTTGAATGTGCTCTAAATGCATCGGAAGCCAAAGGAGGCCTTTAATCAGGGCACCCCCAGGATCGGTCCTGATGCTGTGTGGACAACAACCGGTGCAGGTACAGGAGAACATGAGGGAGCTCTGAGTAAGGGGTAAGGAGCTTGGGTCTGAGGATTACCTGCTCCAGAATCTTGTTGGAGGCTGGCTAAGAATGTACTTGTCCACATGCTAAGAACATAGGTCCCGAAGTTAAGCATCAAAATCTTTGGAAATCCCAAGCAGAATCCTTATGCACAGTGAAATTTGAGAACTACCATGCACTTTTTAAAAACTGATAGACATATATAAAAAAATAATAAAATTCAAAAATTCAAAAAAAAACACTGATAGACAAGGATATGAATAGCTACACTTAAAAAACTCAACAATTTAAAAACTTATCGTTGAAGTAAAACAATGTTTTTTGTTCATTTTTTGAGTTAGAAAAGCTCTCAACATCTACCTAAAATAATCTGTTCTCTAATTGAAACCCTTATAACCTTAAGAATATAGAAAGGCCATAGTGGAGGAGAAGACGGGAATAAAGATTTCTCATTTATTTTCAGTATTTCAAAACATATCCAACTAAAAGCTTACATTAGGAAATAAAAATACTTTGTAGATCGATAAGAACTTCAAATATTTTGCCTTTGCCCAGAATTCTACCAACTCTCTGTGCTAAAGCTGATTATATAACCCTGTCCAAATGTCATATTTGCAATTACGTATTTCTTTGTTCTAAAATATTGAAAATCCCGAGATACCAAAGGATGATTCAGAGTGGTTAAGAGGACCGCCTTTACCTTTAGATATGTGGGTTACTATTACAGCTGCTCCTCTTTCTATACATTACTTCTTGAGGCCTCAGTTTCTTCATCTATAAAATGGGAATATAAAAAATTCCTATTCACATAAGATTGTTTTGAGGATTAAATGAGTTAACTATATAAAAGGTGTACAAGATACCTAGTACATAATGATGCAAAAGATCATTAATATTAGTGCTATTTAGTAATGGCATTTTGCTTAGTAGGCAAAAATGATTTCAAACTGTGGAACACAACTGGAGAAAAGATAAAATCCCATATTCTTAATTGTCAGCTGGAAAACGGCAGTATGCGAGGTTGCTGGTCACACCAGCATGACATCTTGATTTAAGGGCTGAGCTGGATTTCAAATTCCATGGCTCTTCTTTGCCAACAAAACATTTCTACTGTGGAGTCAAGATTTCTTTCTGGTGCTTCTTGGGGAAAACTCTACATGCAGCAAGAACGTTCATGTCTTTCTTCAGATCAACTTCTTAGCTTTGTGTAACCAGAGACACATAAGGAATTTCACTTCCTTGCTAAGTTTGATAGATGTTCCGGAACCAAGGAGTGTGTTGGGAACCAAATCTGTAGTCGAGTAACGCCAGGAAGGGCCGTTACCTTTCCCTTCGGTTGCCTCTTCTGTTTGATTTGGCTGGTTAGCTGTCTAGTTGAGAGGTTACTGAGACGTAAGCCCTTGGAAGAATTGCATGACATTTCGGCTGAGCTCTTTTGATTGTCTGCAAGAGTATTTTTCTTGGATAGATATGCTGAGCCTGTTGAGAATTTGACTGTATTCAAAGAGGTCACAGTGGCACACGGGTGGGCTTTAGAAAGGGTTCCTAAGGACTTTTGAGAAGTCTGTGTAGTTATTAGAGGGGTAGTAAAGAGTTTTCCAAAGTATAAGACACAGAGTTACATAACAGATTTCTCACTCATCTCCACACCATTTCAGCTGCTCAAAATATATCACTTAATTGTGAGTCATCAGAGGCTGTAAAGCATTGAGGTGTGTATGAGTAGGACTTGTATGTTAAAACTACGCTTCTGAGAATGTTCTGAGCTAACGCGTTCACTTTTTTATGAATCGTTGTGACGTATATGAATAATTCATTCATGATAGTGAAAGTGTAACCACAGAGGCTTCCCCTCCAGGGTGTCTTGGAAAAGCTACTGACGGTACTAAAATAAGCGTTAACTGAAGGACATCACCAGGGAAAGATTGGAAGGTGTGACCACCAGAGTATCTCTTGAGGTCATCTGTCAGCTTTTACAGATTGGGTTCCTGTGCAAATCCAAGTGTGGTGCTGGGAAGCTCATGAAACCAATGCCCGTTAAAATGCTTCCAAGGTATGTGCGTGGGAGCTATGTGTATGGCTAAAGGGTATCTTGTCAGTTTTCTTTGGGTTTTGAGTAAGAAATAGGAAGTCAAAAATCACCTGCCTTGGCAGTCTTTCTGGAGAGTCTTCTTTTATAGAGTTCAGAAAAAAAAAAAAAAAGCCTTGAAATGAGACACAGGCAGGTAATGATGCAAGGATTTTCCATCCCAGTGGCGCAGGGGGTTATGTGCTTCAGGTATTGCTTTGAGCTGACTGAAGGCTGCTAAATAATCCACATAATAACCAAGGTCATGCCTATGTTTCCAGGTATAATAATAGCTAATAGGTATTGAGCTCTTCAGGTGCCCTATCTCATTTAATGCACGTCACAATTCTGTGAGGTAGGTTTATTTATAATTACCATCCCATCTTAGAGATGACAAAACTGAGATTCAAGTAAGTAGGATACTTTGCTTAAGATCACCCAATAAGTAAAGGTGAGTGTCTGAATTTGAACACGTGTCTACCTGACCAGTGCACTCATTCACTACAGTAGAGCACAAAGATGGAGCTACCAGGAAAGGCAAGCAGGACTGACAGTGTTCATTTTGCTACCATCCTGAGCGGTGGAAGGGATTATATAGGGATCATGAACTCTAGAGTGAGCTCCATCATTGCCAAGTCGCTCAAGCTTCTGAACCTCTGTTTTATCATTTATGAAGTGAACTTGCTGGCATTTTCCATGATGATGAAGTCGGTTATCATGTGTGGAAGTGGTATGAGAACCTGAGAAGGCACTGTACAGGGGCAAGGACCTCTGACTGGGGAGGAACTTAAAGGTGCGGACCTTGTCTTCAGGGCACTGGATCCACTTAACACGATGTAAAGAAGTATTTGCTTCAAGAGATACACAACAAACTGCACTTGAATGACAGGTGCCCAAAAGGGAGTGTCCCTGAGGGGACTGAGGCTCACAGAGGTGGGAGAGCCTCTGAAATGCAAAGCATTTCTTTGCCTCAAATGCCATGTCAGTCTTATATCCTGGGGAGAGAAGGCTCTTTGAGAAGGGGGAGGGAAGCCTCAAGAACACAGGACAAAGGAGTTGTAAGGAAGGGCAGAAATCAGTCAGTTCCACATGTAGAATTGGTGACAACAGGGGTGGGCGATGGCTTCTCACCAGTAACCACGATGGACAGAAGTTCATCTAATGTTTATTAAATTGTGTGATATCCCCGTGCTTGCCGGCACAATTGTGCCCTTTAAACCAAAACCACTTGTTGTTAGTGAGAAGCTACATGTGCTATATTCATTACCCAATTCTGGAAGCTGGGGTGTGGAATAACCTACAAGAGATGTTTTTAGCCTTGAAAAGGGTTTGAGTGATAGAACAAGGCTAAATCCCTGAGGAATAAAAATATGTACGTGGATCTAGTTCTAAGAGAGCCAAGTAGATTATGAAGCTAAGAATCAGAGGTTTAAATCCCCATCATCGTCATCATCCTTAGAGCTACTGAATGTTTAGTAGAAACCATCCACTGAGCTAAGAGCTAAAGACATATTATTTGATTTAATATTTATCACCACTCCACGTCATAGATAAGGCAACTTGGTAAGAGAAGTTGACACCAAAAAATATGTAACTTATCAGTCTCTGTAGACCTGTCTGATTTTAGGCCATAAGGCACAGCTTATGTGCTGTACCAGAAATGTATCTTTTCCCAACACTGACAGAAATATGAATCAAAATCAGGGTACACTTCCTGAAGAACTTGCTTATAAAAGGAAACATTGATAGACATAATTTCATAAATATTGAAGCCACTGAAGTTCCCTCAGAGCACCATAAATGAAATTAAAAGGTAAGCAACAAGTCAAGAAAACATTGAAAATATATATGACAGAAGATTAATGACTCTAGCATATGAAGAGCTCGTACAGCTTAATAAGAAAGACATTATTTAAAAGTAAATAAAGAAAATTGATAGATAATGAAAAGAAGAAATCAAATGACTCATAAACATATTTTTAAAAATGCATTTCTCTTCCCAAGTAATCAAATAAATATACATTAAAGCAACCAGATAACATGGATTGGCCAGCTATGAGCTTATAAAATATTGAAAATAGCAACGGTACACAGTCTTAGCAAGGATATAGTAAAATAGGCACTTTCATGATGGGGTTCGAAAGAGGAAGATAATTTGACAATTTATAGGTAAGCTCTGAAAAATATACAAATTGTTTAGCACAGTAATTTCACTTATAGGAATATATCCTAAGGAAGTTTCAAGGCTCGGTGCTGTGATTTAGCAAACAGTATTTTCAATACAATGTTATTTATAAAGATGCATGATAATTACCAGAAAAAAAGCTGTAGGATATAGAATGTATGATTCGAGTTTTAGAAGATCTACACACAGAGAAAAGAACAGGAAGTATAAACAAGAAAAGTGTTATCGGCTATATTATGTATATTTTCTTCCTTTTCAACTAAAAACGTTTAGCGTTAGAAAAAAGAGATTATACTCCGTTTGAAAGAAGACAGTGTGATGTAAAAATATTTTTAAAAGAGACAGAACAAATTCATTGCTTAACTATAAAAATATCTAAAATAGGAATAATTTTGAAAATAATGAAAACTCACTGTAACAATATTATACGTTTATAAGAGGAAAGATGAGAAAGGGATCATACTTTATGCATGAAATTTGCAGTAGTCCAAGCAATTAGAGATAATAAGAGGCCCTAATGGCTCTAGATGGAAAGGGAAGATTTTTTATACTCTTATTGTAGAAGGAGCTGTGAGCTGAGGATTGCAACCAAGCTTGCAAAACAGCTTGTAGATGGAATAGAGTGAGTATTCCCTAACTTTCTAGCAACAGCATAGTTGACCATGGCTATGAAATTACCCATAAACTTGGTTGATCTACTACAACAATAAGACTCAGAGTTTCTATTTTTCATTATTGTGAATTGTGTTATAAAACACATAACATAAAATTTGCCGTCTACACCATTTATAAGTTCAGTAGTGTTAAATATATTCAGATTGTTGTGCAGTGGAGTTCTAGAACTTTTTCATCTTGCAAAACTAAAACTCTATGCCCATGAAACGACAACTCCCATTTTTCCCTCTTCCAGCCCCTGGCAGCCACCATTATACTTTCTCTTTCTATAAATTTGACTACTTAAAGATATAGCTATAAAATAGATATCTCATATATGAGTGGAATCATGCAATACCTGTCATTGTGTGACAGGCTCATTTCACTTAGTGTATGGTCCTCAAAGTTTCTCCATATTGTGATAGGGTTTCCTTCTTTTTTAAGGCTGAGTAATATTCCATTGTGTGTATATATATATATATATATATATATATATATATACACTACATTTTGGTTTTTTTCATTTCTCTGTCAATGAATACTTGGGATAGTAACTATAAAAAACAAAACAAAACAGAAAATAGCAAGTACTGGTGAGAATGTGGAGCAATGGGAACACTTGTGCTTTGCTGCTGGGAATATAAAATAGTTCAACTACTATGAAAACGGTAGGGCACTTCCACAAAAAAATTAAAAATAGAATTACCATATGATCCAGTATTTGCACTTCTGATTATTTATCTAAAACATTGAAAGCAGGATTTTGAAGAGATTTTTGTACATCCATGTACATACATACCATGTTCATCATTATTCATCGTTAATAGTGTTCAGCATTATTCACCATAGCCAAGAGGTCGAAGGAACAAGTTTACCATGATTTATTTATATGACTTAGCAGAAAGGTAAAAATCAGCCGAGAAGTCAGACTCCAGTATCATCTTCACATAAGACAGCTTGAAAGCGCTGCAGTGGAGATAAGTATGAAGTAATAAAAAGTGGTTTTGCAGGGAGTCAGGAAAGCATTCATGAAGGAGATAACCAAAAGTTTCCCACTTGAGAAGAGGGCAAAGGTATTTTGGAAAAAGGAGCAGCACGTGCAAAGGCAGAGAAGCATGATAGAATATTGAATTTTTAGAGACGTGAGATTATCTTGGAGTACCTAGGTCTTCAAGTGGCTCCTTAATTTTTTTTTTCCACTGAAGTCCGTTTTTCAAACTTTTGATGTTATAGTTTGATGTTTCTAACCTATTCTTCATGACTCAGCTGAGGTCAGTCATACCTCCTTCATCACGTTATCCTTTTCTCTCCCATGGATTATTTTTAATTTAAGAGACTATTTTTACAGCCGTTTTAGTTTTATAGAAAAATGGCACAGAAAGTACAGAGTTCCATATGCCCCACCCCATCCCCTAGTTACTCCTATTATTAACATGTTGCATTGGTGTGGTACATTTGTTACAGCCGATGAACTACTATATTATTAACTAAAGTCTATATTTTACCATAGACTATGTTATTAACTAAAGTCTATATTGTACATTAGAGTTCACTCTTCGTGTTGGACAGTTCTTTGGGTTTTGACAAATGCTTAAGGTCTTGTATCCACCATTGCATTTTCATACAGAATAGTTTCACTGCCCTTAAATCCCCTGTGCTCTACCTACTCATCCCTCCCCTGCATCCCCTGAACCCCTGGCAGCCAATGAATGATCTCTCTCCTGTCTCTACAGATTTGTCTTTTCCAGGAAGTCATATGTTTGGAATCATACAGTATGCAGTTTGTTCAGACTGGCTTATTTCACTTAGCAATATATCCCATGGATTTTAAGAGATTAAAACTTACATGATAGGGGCTTCCCTGGTGGCGCAGTGGTTGAGAGTCCGCCTGCCGATGCAGAGGACACAGGTTCGTGCCCCGGTCCGGGAAGATCCCACATGCCGCGGAGCGGCTGGGCCCGTGAGCCATGGCCGCTGAGCCTGCGCATCCGGAGCCTGTGCTCCGCAACGGGAGAGGCCACAACAGTGAGAGGCCCGCGTACCGCAAAAACAAAACAAAACAAAACAAAAAAAACCTTACACGATAATATAATTTATAGTCCTGTGACAGCCACAGATGCAGGTGGGATGCATATGGCAGCAGTAGCTATGCACTTATACAACTCTAGGGGGCATAATTCACAACAACTTTGATTTGAACAGTGCTCTATGAAGCTGTGCGACACAACAGCCCTGTGCAAATCATAAAGAGGTCTTTGATGACTGTTTATTTTCTTTCCATATGCAATCTCTCATTAGATTACAGGTATTTTTAGTACAATGTCAGTTTATTTCTATTTCTTACCCAGGCTAGTGCAATGACTTTTCAATGATAAGAAGCTGAAAAATGCTTTTTTTTTTTCATTTTATTTTAGTTAAAATTGGAGGAAACAAAATTTTATCCCATGTTCTGTGCTCAAATCAGAAATATGTTAGGTGTTTGTACTATAATTATTGATATCTGCATTCCACTCAGGCAATTTCCACTTGCACTGCAGTCAATTTAATACTCATGAATTGTCAGTCTGATGAATCACTCTACTGCTCATGAAACTCTCATGACTTCTCTATGAGCCACCAGATTCCTAGAGCTCCTCACCTCCATTGGTACCCACTTACCTTTCCAGCCCTTTCCAACACTGCTTCTACTCTGCAGGCTAAAAGGTGGCTCTCAAATTTTGGTGTGCATCAGTGTCACCTGCAGGGCTTTTTAAAACACAAATTTCTGGGTCCCACCCCCAGAGTTTCTGATTCATTAGGTCTGGGTGAGGCCTTGGAATGTGCATCTTTAATTAGTTCTCAGATGATAGTGACGATACTGGTGACGGAATTCCATTTTGATAACCGCTGCTCTAGTGTGTAACTCAGTGGCTTGCTCTTTCCTTTTATGTGTCCTTTAATCTTCAGCGTGAAATTCTCTAGTCTAGCTTTCTGCTTTCTTTTTCTCACACCCTCTCTACCTTAACACTCTGCTCATCCTTCGGGTCCACTTTCTCCAGTCATGTATTCGTGGATGGTATGTAATTCATAAAGCATTTCCTGAATCCTCATCCAAACGTCCAGTCGGCTACCATATAATTCAAGTCACTACACTCTCTCACCCGTACTTCTGCAAGAGCCTACTAACTGGTCTCCCCGTTTCTTGTCTTCTCTTCTTAGAGGCGTACGTCTTAAGAGGATCCTTCTAGTCTCATCAAAAGTATAGTTAAAATAGATCTACTGCCTGTTTCCTCTGCATGTGGAAAACATACTGCATGGATATGCCATTCTATAAGAAATCTGATGGTTGGGTCCAGTGAAATAGGAATCATTTTTTCCTTTTGGTTTATCTCCTTTTTGCTTCATACTATTAACACAAATATACCTTAATTTTTTTTAAATTATGAAACTAGTGTTTTCTATTTTTACTGGTCATGTGTAATGCCTTAAAAATCAATTTGTTAGTCATCAGGGAAATGAAAATCAGAACCTCACTGAGACACTACTTCTCACCCCCTAGGATGGCTATAAGCAAAAAGAAAGACAGTCACAAGTATGGACAAACTGGAACCCTTGTATATACACTGCTGATGAAAATGTGAAATGGTCCAAGTGCTTTGGAAATCAGTCTCGTGGTTCCTCAAAGGTTGCACACAGACTTATCATGTGACCAACAATTCTATTCCTAAGTATATACACAAGAGGACTCAAAACATATGTTCACACAAAAAGTTGTACATGAAAGTTTATACCAGCATTATTCATAATATTTAAAAAGTAGATACAACCCAAGTGTCTATCATCTGAATGGATAAAGAAGATGTGGTATAACCATGTGATGAAATTTATTTATTTAGCAATAAAAAAGAATGGAGACTGATACATGCTGACATACTGATGGACTTTGTAAACTAAGTAAAAGAAGGTGGTCACAAAATACCAGATATGACATGATGTCATTGGTATTAAATTCCCAGAATAGACGAATCTATCAAGTTAGAAAGTAGATTAGTTGTTGCTTGGGTCTTGAGGGGATTGAGGAGAAATGGGAGTGATTGCTAATGAGCATGGTCTTTCTTTTTGGATTGATGAAAATGTTATAAAATTATAGTGATGGTTATACAACTTAACGATGAATATACTGAAACCATTGAAATGTACACTTTTAATAAAATAAAGTAGGGTTGAATTATAATGTGTTAATTTCTTGTGTGCTGCACACTGATTCAGATATATATGTATTATTTTTCACGTTCTTTTCCATTACGGTTTATTACAAGACATTGAATATAGTTCCCTGTGCTAAAATCAGAGGCATTGATGTTTATCTATTTTACATATAGTAGTTTGTATCTGCTAATCTCAAACTCCTAATTTATCCTTCCCCCACAACTTTCCCCTTTGGTAACAATCAGTTTGTTTTCTAAATCTGTGAGTCAGTTTCTGGTTTGTAAATTAGTGCCTTTGTATGAAATTTTCAGTTCTACCTATAAGTGATATCATATGATATTTGTCTTTGTCTGTCTGACTTACTTGACTTAGTACCATCATCTCTAGTTCTATACATGTTGCTGCAAATGGCATTATTTCGTTATTTTATATGGCTGTGTACTACTCCATTGTGTGTATGTACGTATGTATGTATATATATATAGACCACATCGTCTTTATCCATTCATCTGTTGATGGACATTTTGGTTGCTTCCATGTCTTGGCTATTATAAATAGTGCTGCACTGAACATTGGGGTGTCTTTTTGAATGACGGTTTTCTCTAGATATTCACCCAGGAGTGGGATTGCCGGATCATAAGGTAGCTCTGTTTTTAGGTTTTTTTTTCAGGAAGCTCCATACTGTTCTCTGCAGTGCCTGTTAGCAATTGACATTCCCACCAACAGCGGAGGAGGGTTCCCTTTGCTCCACTCCCTCTCTGGCTTTTATTGTTTGTAGACTTTTTGATGATGGCCATTCTGACTGGTGTGAGGTGATACCTCATTTTAGATTTGATTTCATTTCTCTAATAATTAGTGATGTTGAGGTGAATCGTACTCTTTAATGAGTTGATGGAATGAGATATGAATTAAATCTTCACAAAGCTGCTATTATAAAAAAAGAAACACAGGTACAACCTAAGCTTTAAGGTCATCTCCTTGGCTACAGTCAGTGAAAGTGAAATGAAAGGAATGACAGGAAATGAAAACAAAGCTGCCCTTTAGTCCGTTGAACAATTGTTAGTAGTGGGTCTATAGTATTCAGTGTTCACCTTGATCTCAATGACCCAGACACATCCATACTTTTTTTTGCTCCAAACACACACGTGCATTTCTCTCAGCTAATTCAAAGACTAGCTAACATGAAAGCTTTTAGACCTTTACTGGTACTTTACTTTGTATAATCAAGTTTATGAACTGGTCCAAGGGGTAATATTTAATGGCAACCTCTGCCTGTTGCTACGTGTTTGGTTCTCTTAAATAATTCTAGATTACACTGAACTGTGGCTATGGTGGAAAAGATCTTCCCAATGAATAATGCTGTTTAAATAAATGTGAAAAAATATACTTCATAAAAATTTTAAGGAAATCATCAACAAGTATCTTTCTAAGCCTGAATATTATGCCTTGAATGAGTATTACATGATATTTATCTCCTGAGTGTGTTTTATAAAGATGCTTATGTATATGTTACATATAAAAATATGTATGTAGGCTTTGGGGTAAAAAAGAAAAAGACAAAACCCTTAGAGTATTTGTCATCTCAAAACGTGGGGATGACCTGCAGGCATGTAATGTAGAGAAGAAATGGCCCTCAGACAATGCTGCAAACCTGTCCGTGTCATAGTTTACCTGAAATCACTAAGAGAAAATTATTGATGGGCAACATGGGAGGTCTAATCACTTCACACTAACTTAACTGCATGACCTATCTTATATGGATGAATATACAAGATAAAGGTTTTAGGGAATAAAAATTTTTAAAGAAAAATTTAAATGTCAAAAGAATAGTGAACTCATAGAACTGTTACCTCCAGTACATGACGCATGCATCGTAATCCGCTAGAGTGTGGTGACTAATGTTGAAAAGTTTATTTTACTTTCATATCCAGATGATTAGGAATGAATACTTAGTACTATCTGAGATACAGATGGATTTATTTATATAGCTTTAATAAATATATGCACATCTGTGTTAGAGATTAGTGCTCAAAGAAACTCCTTGATAGACTGAGAAGTCTACCCTAAATGGGAAAAGAATTTGAAAAAGAATAGATACATGTATATGTATAACTGAATCACTTTGCTGTGCACCTGAAACTAACACAACCTTGGTAATCAACTATGCTCCACTATAAAATAAAAGTTTAAAAAAAAAGTCTACACTGTATATCAAGAGCTGGTGGTCAGTAGGTGGAACTGGGTATCAGAAACACATCTTTTGTTTTTCTTGGTGATTAAAAAGTAAAGTCTTTTTCAGCATTTAAAAATCAAAATGTTGGGGCTTTCCTGGTGGTGCAGTGGTTGAGAGTCCACCTGTCGATGCAGGGGACACGGGTTCGTGACCCGGTCCGGGAGGATCCGGAATGCCGCAGAGTGGCTGGGCCCGTGAGCCGTGGCCGCTGAGCCTGCGCGTCCGGAGCCTGTGCTCCTCAATGCGAGAGGCCGCGGCAGTGAGAGGCCCGCGTACCGCAAAAAAAACACAACAACAACAAAAAAAATCGAAATGTTGAACAGAAAATCTAGATTTCTAATTGATCTTGGGAAATCAAAAGATCTAGAAACACTGAATTCAGATTCTTGTGTGACAACAGCTGGCTGAGTGATCAATGGCTCTCTCCTTCAGTCAAAATGACTACATCTCTATATTGAGCAAATCTCTGCCATTCGTCACTATATTCTGCCTGACTGGTTTCAGTATGTTATCTCCCTGGCTCGGGTATGTTTTTAAATTTGTGATAGCAGTTGGCTGAGTGATCAATATTTGCCTCGTTTAGTCAAAATGACTGAATCGTTGTATTGACCAAATCTTTGCCATTCTTTACCGTATTCTGCCTGGATGGTTTCACTACTCTGTGTTATCTACCTGGCTCTGGTACCTATTTAAATTTGCAGCATAAAATGTTTCTGACCAAACCCACAGGCCAAAAAACCACAGCCCTTATAGTTGTGAGGTAGAGACCCGACAGCTGTTCACCAAACCATTTCACTCGCTTTTTCCAAGCACACAGCTAGACTCCATTTCCCAGTTTCTTTTGCAGTCGGCTTTGCTATGTCATTGTTTTATCTAATGAAAGAGGAGTGTGACCCTCTTTTCTTTTTCTTACTGCATCCGGTGGCTAGTTACCAAAAACCTGAGTAATCTCGGAAGCTACACGTGCAAAACTGCGAAGACGCCATCATCCTGGGGTCTTGAATAACTGCTAGAGCCATCTTCCCTATACTCCCCCTCCACATAAAAGATTGGTTTCTAAATTAATGTTCTCTTAAGTCACTGATAGTTGAAGAGTTACCTTAATTAACTCAAGATATAATTGTCCCTTCCTCCATCTCTAGATGCCCCCTCTCAGGAAACACGACCATCAATCTTGAGGAAAGAAAAAGGGGGAGAAAGATGAGGGGGTATCCATCTCCTCCCTTCTAAAGCTGTTCTATTTTTTCTCTCACTTAATTGGCCTTTCTTTGATGGCTTCTTAATCCTCACTCCATGTCTTACTCCATGTTATGTCCTTGAGGCTGTGCGTAAATCAAGATGCTGAAATATCAAAAATCCCAGTTTAAATTGGCTTCCACAATTGTGGCTGCCATGATTGAAACAGTCCAGAGGGAGAGCAGGCTGTATGTACAGTTGGATCTATTCCCCTGGAGGTCTTTAACTTCTACCTTTCTCTGATGGGTTTCCCTTATGGTAGCAAAATGACTGTAGTAGTTCCCACCTCATGTCTGTACAACACACCCTCTGGAGCAGGGTTATAATTCATGATATTAGAAGCCCTGAGTTTCTCTCTCTCTTTGGATCATTGAAATCGTGTACCTACCCTGAACCAATATCTGTGGCTCAGGACTGCTTTGTGCTTGGCTATTCATCCCTGAAGTAACACTTGGACAAGAGAGATGGACTTGTGCCTATGACTTTATGCCAACTTGGAAGCTGATCAGACTCACTCAAGTGGCAGGGCTGATGCTCAGTGGGTCGAGGAAGAATCCAGAATCCATGTCAGAATTCAGTGCTGTATAAAACTAATTGCTGGTGCAGTGGTAACCTATCTCTTAAGAAGAATGCTTTCCAGTTCCCCAGTGCTTTATACTTTTCTAAGACTCTATAATTATATATATATATTATTATATATGAATCCGTTAATAATTCTTTGGGATACATAATGCATATTTGATTTTATTTATTTTACAGATAAATTTTAGACTGAGAGTTGTTAGGGAATTTGCCCTAAATCACAAACTAGTTAGTGGCAGAACTAGAATTCACATCTCAATGTTTTGCAAATTGTTTATTTCACTATGTCTCTTCTCTTCCTCACTCTCTTTGAAAATGTATTAGATAAAGTTTGTGTTGTAATTGTGTTTCTGGTTCAGAAAATCAAACTGCTGCTGCTGTAATCGCCCCTAGAAAGCACCACTGTGGCTGCTTTTAGTTCTAAATTGCCTAATCTTTGTGAGTTGAGGTGGCCAAGTACACCTTCACTTAGGCATCTTACTCATGAACACAAAGCCCCATTGAAGGATAAGGAGCAACGCAGCCTTTGTTATGATCAACTCCTAGGGTGAAAGTAAATACACAATTATAGTTAAGAAGAAAAACAGGCTCTCCTTCTTTTATGCTCTTCGGAGAAATCGGTATACTGCAGATTAAAGGGAGTGATGGTCTGGCTTCATATAAGCATAAGGCATTGATTAGAGTATTATTGCATTACATTTTCATTACTGTTGAACGGCAAAAGCATATAATTGCTCTTCATAGAAGGCAGTACACAGCAAGCAAAGTACATTTGTAGGTCCATATATTTAAATTACAAATGCAGAGCTCATTTTCACCTAAAGAGGAGGCATCATGATTCAGTTATGTGATCATTTTTCAGCAGAGATAAGGCTTCACCAGAATGAGAGAGAGAGAGAGAGAGAGAAATGCTTTCCTTAAGAGTCACATTACCATATTCCACGTAGAAATTGTTGAACCACAGATATATTTTTGGAAACTGAATCCACATTAAATCATACTGAACCAAAAAAGCTACAGAAGAGGTACATGCTCCAGGTAGTTGAAATAATAGTTCAAAAGAAGCAGAAATGACAGGAACTTAGAGGTAAAGGTTACAGTTAAACAAAGCAATAGGACACAAAATTGGTACTAAATCACTCACAGCTGTCTTGATCTCAGTAGTGACAGTATTTTAAGACAATTCATCAATCAATCAATCACCAGAATTTCCATAGTGTTCGTAGGGAATGGCTGTCTAGAGAGCTTTACAAAACAGAATTATAGCTCCATGAAAAAAAAATAGCTCCATGAAAACCAAAGCCCCAAATCAACCCTGTTATCAACGTGAATCTCTATTCCGGTTAAGGAACCAGTCAAATTTCAGAGGAAGACACTGTAAGAACTTGTTACCACAACGTTCTCTCCTCATAGTAAGCATTTTATTAGAGATTATGGAAAAGTGAGCAAAATAGTCCAGCTTAAAAACTCCCCCAGAATGAGGAATCAGAGCCTTCTTCTGCTATTCCTATTCCTTTTCCCTTTCTTCACCTTCATCATTTTCTCTTTCCCTTCTGACCCTTACCTCCTACTGTTCCCCCTCATCCTCCATCATCAGTGCCATAAAGAACTCGGTTTCCCTCTGTAACCCTCAGAATCTATGAAAAAGCCTCTTCCATTAAGCTACAAATTAATGGGGGGAAGTTGTCCTTGACATTCTAACCCAAAATTAATTTTGTCAATCTGCTTACTAAGTGGGTGTTCTCTCTCTCCCTCTTTCCAACATCTGGAACTCTGCTGGGAAAATGACTTTCCCATACAGAAGTGAACAGCTCATAGATCAATTGAGTACCAAGCAGCATCAGAAGGATGTCAGTAGTTTAACCGGAACCCTTAGTCCACCTGCAAATAGGCAAAGAGTATCTGTCCTTTTGCCCAGAACAGGGGTTGGCAAACTATGGCCTGAAGACCAAATCTAGCCTACCTCTGGCTTTTGTATATAGTTTTATTAAAAAGACACACCAATCTGTCTGTGTATTGTCAATAGCTACTTTTGCACTACGCCTGCAGAGCTGAGTCATTGCAACCAGGACCACTTGGCGCTTAAGGGTGAAAACACTATGTGACCTTTTCCAGAAAAAGTTTACCAACGTCTAGCCTAGAACTTTGCTAAGTGATATGATGAAAAGTCTCCGCTTTTGGCTTAAAGAGCATGTCATCTTACTAGACAGGGAAGTTGATCACAGAGGAGATGTTTAGTTAACGATATGAGATAGAACTGAATAAAGGTCAAACATGTGCCGTATTGATTGCATTTATATAAATAAATTCAGAGAGGAGGGATTACACTGGTGCCATTGCAGAAAACTGTGTGATGGAAATGGTCTTTGTAGAGTGGGTGGGATTTGAATCGGAAAATTTCAGAGCTGGAAAGCAGCTTTGAAGACATCTGATTCAGGGGTTCCCAGACACTGGGTGGTGGGCCAGTGTCAGCCCGTGATGGATTTTTTCCTAATTATCAACAAAAAGAGGAAAAAGATCACAACAAGCTGGTTGAGGGTTTTAAGGTAGGGCTTTTCCCATATCTACCCAACATGGGCTGTGTCTTCTTGTACCTGGTAAGTTTCAGAAAGCTAAATTTATTCAACCTAAGAATGTTCTCCTTCCTACATTCGTGTTGAGATTTCCCTTCTTTTGGAAATGACATTGAGAGTTGAGGGTATGTGATGTTGCTGCAATTATCTGTACTCTTACTTGGCAGAAGAAAATTTGACAAACCTGGTGTTTGCTCCTTCAATATATTTTAATGTTCATTGTGCTATGAAATCCAGGAGACTTGGAATTACAGACCAGAGCAGATGCTACTCAGTGTTTCCATATCTTCTATATCTGGTAATAGAATCAATGAGAAGAGCAGGCTAGGCAGACAGCAGGAAGAGAAATAAGTTTCAAGTGGAGATCGTGTTGATTTCCTCCCAACTCAGGGCTATCACTCTGCATTTGACTTTCGCACCCCAAAATCTCAATGTTTTAAAGCTCCCACTTCCACTAAGCATTGCTCTGCAGAGCCTACCAGGGGTTTTCTTAGGTTCAAGTGAACATTCAGACCCAAGAGCTACCATAGGCCACAGTGTACTAAGAAGACTTGGATTCAGAATCCAAAGCTCCCAGGAGGGCAGCAGTGGCATTCTCCTCCTGTGGAAATCCTTGCAGTGTCCACGGGCCAGTTATCATTGTTATCAAAGCATCTTTCCTGAGGTGATAGCTCGAGTGGGAGGCAACCACACTGGGCAGGTGTCTGAGCGACCCTAGCCCCACAGGAGCCAACGTCTCTTATAACAGTAGCAGCATAGGCCGCGTTTCCAAGGTCCATGCAAGGGCCATGCTCAGTTGTAAGAGTACTTACCCCACTCAGGAGAGCCCAGAGATCAGACTTCCCATTAGGTAGATATACTTCTCCCAGTCTAAATGTAATCTTCCTGTAAGGAGTCATTTTATCATTAACAACATTGCCTAGCAACAGTTGACATATTACCCTTATCAGGGTGACCAGGGGAGCAGAAGTAGAGAATTAACCAAAAGGTTAAGTCCTTGTGCAGAAGGGGAAGGGCCCTATTAACCCTTTGTCCACGATTGTCTTCTAAGCCCTTAGAATGGCTGGTGACCAGGAGCATCTCTAAACCTCTAAAGTTATCAGAGAAATTGAACAGCAAGTTGTCCTGTTCAGACGGGAAGGGAATATTGACTTTCTCAAGCAGGATCCTAGAAGTTCTGAGTCACTATAATACTGTAAATAAAAAACTATTTGAATAACCAGCACCCTCTAATTCTTAACACCTCTGTCTAAATATCTCCTCTTCCTGGAAGCCCTCCCTGACCACCATGATTAAAGCACACCCTTCTCAGCTATTCTCTGTCACAGCACCTTTTTCCTTCTATAACCTCCCCCAAATGCTAATTTTAAGGGGTTCTGTTTATTTCCATTTGGGGTATCTCCCTCAGTAACACGTCAGTCACATTCACTAAGGCATCTAATTTCATATCTGGAACACGGGATGTACTTAAAACTCATGTTCATCTCATGAAGGAATGGATGAATGAAGCAAACAAAATGCTCAGAGCTGTGAGTCCTCACCGATCTAAGGTGCATTTTACAGTTGATATTCTGAACATTTCTCTCACTTCTCTGGAAGAACAAAGGTTGAAATTCATGCGATTTGATCTCTTTCCCCTAAAACTTAGACCTAGACCTCTCATTATATCTGCCCCAGAGGTCTGAAAAAAAGTCCATAGGAAGTCTTCCTGACCACAGTCTAAACAGTTGCAGGTTTCTTTAAATGTCCTTTCAGATGCAGAAGGAACACAGTCCAGCATTCCTTTGGGATTAGTCAGTTCTCATCCTCATTAGCACCATGGAGGTTAAGCGTGATGAGTTTGGCACAGAGAGCGGGGCGCTTCTCTATTTCCACACAGATCACTTTGGTAAGCCCCACCCTCAAAACTCAGCTAACGTAGAAGTAGAAGGAAGAGATTATTTCTCCTTTGATCCAGGGGGAAAACCAGTTCTTCAAAAAGATCTAAAAGCTAAGGGTCTACTTTAAAAACTCACAACATAAGAGAAGGAAAATGTTTTCCTAAAGAAAACTTTAGAATATAACTTACCTTTTCAAGCAAATTCATAAAAGGGAGGAATTCTGAGAAAACAATTAAAGAAAAATTCCCCTCTTGCAGTTTTCTGTGCTAGTTGATATCATAGGAGTCGTTTGTTTGATGATGTTCTTTTACTAATAACTTTTCCAGCTGGAAAGAGAAATTGGCTTCCCAAAATGAGCATCAGCTCTGGGTTTCTGTGGTTAGAATCCTGATGAGATTCTTTGCAAGCATAACACTGGAGCCAAGGAGGGCTGGGTTAGGCATGAATAGCGTGCCCAGGGATCCACTGTCCAGCCGTGATGGCTGGAGGTGTCGATTCTCATGGAATGGGATTAGTCTGTGCGGTAGGCTTGAATTTCAAACACTGTGTTGAAGTCTCAGATATCCATGTATAGTCCATTTTACCTCAAAATTAAGAAAATGGGTAGAGACTTCTTTCACGTTGGTTTAACATTTCTCACTCTGCTTGCCAGTATTTACTCTGGGAGCAAAAATAGAGTAGGAAGAAAGAAAGGTATACAATACCTTGGATTTCTGACTGGGCTCTTGTTTGCTTGTTAATATTGAAATATGGAGTTTATTACAGGTGACAGGTATTCTAAGTGGCTTTCTGAGCTCAAAAGCACGGGACCCAGTGTTGGGGGTACTGGCAGCTTCTCATCAAAGTCCAAGTGGGAGATGTCTCAGAAACTGTTCCTTCATAGTGTAGTTTGCTCAAAGGTTCATCTGTTCAGTTGGTTATATGATCAAAATGACATGGTGCCCTTTCCAAAGATGACCTCATCAGTCATCCAAATATGCTATCATCTCTAAGTGTGACAGCTTTTGATAGTCATATTTTAATATAAAATGGATGGAGACCAAGAGAGGACCAAGTGGACTTCAGTGTGGTTCTTTTAATAATTACTTCTCCATACCCATCTTAGAAAACTGCGTAAAATAGGACAGGGCAAAGCCAACTTTTTCGAAAAGTGATGTGACTTGCAAAGCTATGCAAATTAAAACCACAATGAAATGCCTATCAGACTGGCTAGAAGAATGCTTATATCCAGTGTCAGATGGGGTGTGAAGAAAAAAATAGTGTCTTACACATATTGCAAGGTTGATATACAATTGATATAGCGTTGTAAATTAGTTTAATCCAGCAATTTAACGTCCGGAAATTGAACTTAAGGAAATAATTGTAAATATAGGCAAAGACGTATGTTCACAGAGGTTCACTAAAGTGTCATTTATTGAAAAAGTATAAATGGAAGCGAACTAAGTGGCCAAAAGTAGGTGATTGGTAAAGTATGGTACCTGAAAACAAGTGAATATTATGAAGGCATTCATTAACTAGTTTTAATAAAGAACTCAATCAACAAATATTTACTGGGCTCCTCTCCTATGACATGCCACATGCCATTCTGGACAGTGGAGAGTCAAGGGAACAAATAAAAATCTTTCTCTTTGCAAACTAGTCATCTAGTGAGACAGAAAGTCAATAGACAAGATAAATAAGTAAAACAAATATAGATTGTTAGACCGGGCTTCCCTGGTGGCACAGTGCTTAAGAATCCGCCTGCCAATGCAGGGGACACGGGTTCAAGCTCTGGTCCAGGAAGATCCCACCTGTCACGGAGCAACTAAGCCCGTGCGCCACAACTTCTGGGCCTGCACTCTAGGGCCCGTGAGTGGGCCTACTGGGGCCCACTGTGGGCCCACGTGCCACAACTACTGAAGCTTACATGCCTAGATCCCGTGCTCCGCCACAAGAGAAGCCACCGCCATGAGAAGCCCGCGCACCGCAACAAAGAGTAGCCCCCGCTCTCCGCAACTACGGAAAAGCCTGTGCATAAAAACAAAGACCCAACACAGCAAAAAAAAAAAAGAATGTTAGACAATTAATTGCTTAGAGGAAAAGTGGGACCTGAAAGGAGAAAAAGCATCAGGTAGGCTTTAGACAGTGTGCTCTGTGAAGACAGGAATTATGATTTATTTCTCAGTGTATCTCCTATCAGTGCCTGGCCTATAGTAGCCAATCACGTAAATATTTGTTAACTATTTATGAGCGGCCTTCAGACAGTAGGATTGCTGTGTATGGGGACCTCATGAATGTGGTTTCAGAGAGAATCCAGAGTTAGTATGGTTGCCTGGAGCCTCGTTGGAGTAGAGATGAAGTTTGAAGAATGGTTAAGAGTGAAATGTAGAGCCAGTCTATTAGGATTTTATTCTGAAAGCAGTGGGGAGCCACTGACAGGTTTTAAACAAGTGAGTGCTTTGATCTAGTTGGTGTTTTAGAAGGTTCACTTTGAGAGCTATAGATGGGGGTGCGGGGGGAGGGAGCAAGATTGGAGGCAAGACCACCAGTTAGGTGGTGTTAATTGTGTATTACTGCTGCCAAGAACGAACACACACACACACACACACACACACACACACACACACACACACACACACACACACACACACACACACACACACACACACACACACACACACACACACACACACACACACACACACACCCTCCCCAGAGATCTCTGTGGACAGTCCCCATACACACCAATGGTTTCCTGTGTGCCTCTGTTGAAAGCCCACACTGGCCCTAGGAAAGAGCTTGCCTGGGTAGGTAAATACCTCAGCTTCTGCACCTCAGGAAGACAGTTCCGAGGCACACACCGTGAAGTCTCTCAGAGGCTTCCCAGTGGATTCAGCCCAGTTGCCTACAGCAGTGACCTTCTAATTAGCATATTCCTTACTGGCCCCCTCCCTTCCCTGTCTCACTTCCCCACTCCTTCATAGCATCTCCTGGGATAACCTTCAAAAGCACAACTTGAACCCACACCGCCCCCCCAAAAAAAATGATAGATGAGGATGTATGCAGTTTTAGATAAGATGGCCCATGAAAGTTGCAATGAGAGAGAGGCAGGTATGAAATCCTGAAGGAAGCAAGGGAGCCAGGTATGTGGTGTCTGGAAGGAAAACATCCACTCAGAAGGACCAGCACATGCTAAGCCCTGAGACAGGAGCATGCTTGGTGTGTTCCATGGACAGCGGCCATGAACAGAATGAATGAGGCCGAAGCTAATAAGATTTGAGGTCAGAAAAAAAAACACTGAGGCGGGCTTCCCTGGTGGCACAGTGGTTGAGAGTCCGCCTGCCGATGCAGGGGACACAGGTTCGTGCCCCGGTCTGGGAGGATCCCACATGCTGCGGAGCGGCTGGGCCCGTGAGCCGTGGCCGCTGAGCCTGCGCGTCCGGAGCCTGTGCTCCACAACGGGAGAGGCCACAGCAGTGAGAGGCCCACGTACCGCAAAAAAAAAAAAAAAAAAAAAAACACTGAGGCTGTTGGAGAAGGCATATTAAATTTTGTCTTTTACTCTGAGTGTAATGCAAAGCCACTGTCATTGGAAGAGTGTATCTAAGCAAAGAAGAACTTATCTGACATAGGTTTAAGTGCTATCTCTCTGGCTGGTTGAGAATAAACTGAAAGGGGAAAAGAGCAGAAGCTTGGGGACCAATTTGGAGATTTGCCATAATCCAGGTAAAAATGATAGTACTTTGAATAAACATGATAGCAATGGGAGTGGTGAGAACCCATTGAAAATCACGTTGTAGGAGAACTATTATCATGAAATCATGATAATTATTTAAAAGAGAGCAACAAAATATGAAAGTTTGTCATGATTTTATAGACCTGTAAAAAATTCCTGGAAAGACGTATTTCAAAACAATCACATTGGGTATCTCGGGTGGTTGGTGCATGCTTAAATCTTTCCAGTTTTCTGTGCTATTTTTCAAATCAAGGGGAGAGGAGACTTCATGATTTGGAAGGTCAAGAATCAAAGGACTCAACCACTGAATTCTCATTACCAGAACCATCTCAGTTATGTCTGTGGAGTTTTGCATTTTCTGCAGATCTCTGCTCCATTTCCTTTTCGAGAATAGTTTTCTCTTCCTCCCTTTCTCTTCTATGTTCCATTGAGAATATAGAGAAAAATATGTTACAATTGGTTCTTCAGAAGATATTTTCATGGGATAAGAACTTAGACTCTTCCTGTCAAGGCCTCATTGTAAGAGCTGCTAAACAAGATGCGCACTGGGTTGTGAAGGCACACTCTCTGGAGGATACAAGTAAAGACATCAACTTTGGTTTTTACACCAGAAGAATGTGCTATTCCCTACTTCATTCTTCCTGCCTGGCTCCAGAGGGACAGTTTCGATGGTTTATGGTGTCTGAGAATATAGCACTTAAACTGTGGACTGAATGTTTTCTATTTATTTGAATTATATTCTACAATCCTATTGTTATTCAAGAATAAGTGAACGTGTTTATCACCAGATGTGTTTTGCATTGATGCTTCTGGGACTCCAAGGCTTGTTAGACACACTTTCCTTTCAATCTTATTAGGAAACATTTCCATTTTCATTTTATTTCCTCTCTGCTTGTTGAGTAAAAAGTATATAAGGAAACATTTTTATAAAAAGAACAAGTCAACAGAAGAAACGTATCGAATTGTAAAGATACAGAAATGTTGCACAAATCCGTATCTTTTATCAATGCAATTCTAAGAAAAGGTGGTTGGATTGGCTTAGTGAGCCAGTCACATCTGTGATTAAATCGAGTTTGAATGGTACAGTTCAACAGAGTTTCGGGGCATCCTTACATTTATAGAAGAACATTCTTCTGATAAGAGTTTAACTAACTAAACCAATTGAAAGAAAAGGATGTTTTAGTTACTGTTAAGTAAAGAACATGTAGCTATGCATTATTGGTTATTTAAGGACATTTTCCCGGGTTTAGTCATAGAACAATAATACCATGACCAATAGTAATGACCAATCGTGGTGATCATAATAGTAGAGTGCTGAGGTTGTCGAAGATCTGTGCTGAGCAGCTGACTTGTCCTATTTCATATTGTCTTCACACCAGTCTGAGGGGAAATATACTATTATCCTTCTCATTTTACAAATAAACGAAATGAAATGTAATGAAGTTAAAGTAAAGCCCAAAAAGGTGCATTGTTCTTATGATTTTCCATTTAGAGACTGAAGCATTCAGATGAGCATTCATGGTAGAATCTTCACTTGAAATTATTTAAAGTTTGTCTTGATAGTTTGGATTTCTTTTGCCCATTGAGCTCAGCAAAATGACTTGATGAGTACAGAAAAATACAACTCTTCTCCATTAAGTGCCAAAACTGATTTATGGACAACCTACGAACCTGCTCATCTAGATGTGAGTTACTGATCAGGCAGCCAGAGAACCAAGTTCTACTCCAGATCTCGGTCATTTCTAGTTCTGCGTTCCTGACCAAGTCTCTTAATTCTTGGGGGCCTTGGATGCCCCAAAGTGAGGTCTGAGAAGACTGAGTTATTTCCAGGGTCTTTTCCAGTTGTGACAACTAGAAGTGGCAATCTGGTTACTGTCACCAGGACATGAATTCTGAGTAGGCTCATCAATGAGGGACAATAGGCTTCCCCACACATAGGCTTGATTCATCACAGAAACTGGAACAAACTTAGCTGAGGAGCTAGGCAAATCAATAACTATATTTAACTTAAGTAGAATTTAAACGTAAGTATGTGCCTTTAGAGTTTTGATTTCCGCCCCCCCCCCCCAAGAGGACCTTCGTGGATATTGGCTTTGTTTGTAATCAATTAGAACTACAGATCAGTAACCATATCTATCTGCATTTTGTCACGTAATCATTTCATTTTCCTCTAATCTATTGTATTCTATGGCTGATTTTAAGAACAGACTTGAAAACTATTAAACCGAATAATGAAAAAATAATGAATACAGATATGTCATTCTCAGAGCACATAGAGTTAGCACTTCAATCATCCACCTTAGTTTTATTCTCTCTGGTTATCTTGCAGGTATGATATCATACTGATGTGCTTTAAAAGTACAGAATAAATCCAACCGAAAGCAAAGAAGGTGACACAAGATTCCTGAGTGTGCAAGTAAGGCCCTGGTATTACTAAAATTAGCAAACCGTAAAACAGCACTCCGGGTGTATGTCCCCCCTACCCTCTGTATCCCAGGAACAGCTCAGAATTCAGAAGATGTGAGAGGCGAATAGCCTGGATCTGGAAATAGAATGAGGGCTGATGGTGCGGGGCTGAGGCCTTTGGAGACCTTTGGACCTCTTGTGGGCCCTCCTCGCTTCCAGGGATTGCCTTCAGGAATTGGTGGGAGTCATTCAAATCCAGGCAGTTTCTCTGGTGACCTAAATTAACCCATGGGGTCTTTTCAGGTTTAGGGACATTGCTGGAGAGCTGAAATGACAGCATCGCCATGACACAACTCTGGAGGGAAACACTGATTTTGACTTGGTGCCTCACATCGAGAGTGTAGAAGCAAGAAGATGCCAGGAAGACAGTAAGTCTCTCCCCTCGTCCCCTCCTCTACTTCTTCTGCCTCACCTCTATTCTTTCTCTTCCTCTGCCTCTTTCCTTCACTTTTGTTAGCTACTATGGAATTACCTTGGGCTTTCTGGATATTTTCAAACTTTGGGGACTGTCTCTACACTGTATGAATTCAACATGCTCTTTCTGGTTGAACAGATTTCCCTTTTATTTTCATGCATTCCAAATGATAACACTTCTGGAAAAAATGTGGAATTTAGTATAGTAATAGTGAAATAAGAAAGCAGAATTTCCTCTTTGAATCTTAACTGCATTTCTCCACAATTTGTCCCCCACAAAAATGGAGAGAGTAGGGTGCACATCGCTCTGTCTCTGTGCTGGATTTGCATTCCCCAGAAAAGAGTTGCCCAATGGGGATCCCAGTGGGATGCTGTTAGCCTTGCTCTTTGTAAACTCCTGTGGTGTACCTGGTGGACAGTGTTGTAGGGTGGACTCTTTCTTAGCCTTGCTGCGCTCTCCTACTGTCCTACTTTTCTCCTGGCTTTTCAAGTCTACTTTCAAATCCGGTGAGAAGTGGACAGATGCATAGGTGAATGGATGTGGAAAGGAGTTGCAGTGGCTGTGTAACAACTGCTGAAGAGTATGGGCCCTGGAATCTGACAACCAAGGATTTGAGGCCTTCCGTCTACTAGCTATGTGAGAGTGGCTAAGATGAACTTTTCTGAAAACCCATTTCTTCTCCTGTAAAATCGGACATTGAAATATCCATTCTCCTTCTTCCTATATTCAAGAGGGAAAATAAGGTCTTTATTTTCTAAGAGATTTGCCCCTCACCACAAGTTCGTCCTGACCCATGACTGCTGAGCGTGTGACTAGATCTTGTGGTCTCCCTAGCAATTGGCGGTAGCCGTGTGATGAAGGGGTGGCCAGTGGGATTTGAGCAGAAGGAATGGGTGTTCTGATTGTACCGGAAAATGTTGGGTGTGCACGTCTCACACTCTTCCTTCCTTCCCATGGCTGGGAAATGGTGACAACTGGAAAATCCAGCTTGGAACTGGGGCTCATGAGAGCTCCTTAGCACTCACCTTTGTAAAGCTATGTGTGAAGAAGAAATACTAATTTGACCACAAGCTTTCTTTTTGTTAGTGTTTTTATGGTATATCTTCTTGCAGCCTCTTATTTTCAGCCTTTCTGCGTTCTTTATATTTCAAGTTTTCTCTTGTAAGCATTACATATTTGAGAAATATAATCCAGTTTGACAATCTTTATCTTTTAATTATTATATTTAATAATAATTATTTGTGTATTTAGGCTTATATCTGCCATCTTACTATTGTTTTCTATCTAACTCATCTGTTTTAGGTTCCTAAAACCTATTTTATATTCGAATGTCAATATTAGTTTACATCTATATTTCTCTCCTACTTGAGATCATCAAGGAGAGACATTTTGGTTAATCTTGATAATAAAATTAGCTAAGCATTTAGTCATTTCAGACACTTTACTGCGCACTTCATGTGCATTAATTTACTTAATTCACATATCAGTTCTGTGAAGTAGATACTATTTTTATCCTCATTTCACAGAAAAGCAGTTAGGCAATCAATGAGAAGTTAACTTGCTCAAGGCTCTCCTAATAGGATGTGGTAGAGAGCAAAGTAGTCGTTCAGTAATATCTTCTGAATGTCAAAGGAAAGAATGAGCCCCACAGGGTAACCCTTCATGTCCCCTTTGCTGGTAAGTCTTTTCTACTCACCTGCTTTTCTTAAGGGATCCATTTGCTTCCAGTGACCATTAATGGCAAAAGGTGAGCTAAGGAACTAGGTATAGTTGAGATGAGAAGGGCTTATACATTTGTCATCCAATTCAACATAAAACTTTATGCAAAATATTATCTTTCTGCTATCGAGATTTACTGCATCAGTTCTGATGGGATGGTTAGGTTTGATGGTGAACTGCGTGCTCCCTGTTTATGGGCATTTTCTCATTTCCATTAGCTCTTTGCATCTAGATTGCATGGTACATACACCTCTTGGTCTCCTTCAAGACTCTATCAGCGAACAGTCTATGTCTTCTTTTGTGAGCAATAGATTCAGTCTTTTGAGAACTCAAACTAAAGTTAAGAAGTAACGTTTCTTTATATCCTACCAGGCTTGTCACGTGTATCTTTGCCTAATTTATAGCACACAGTTTCAGATGGCCCCTTCCTCTCAACACAAACACTTTTCTGCTCTTCCCTTGGGATGCAGACCAGACAACCTCATGAAACAGTACCATAGTACATGATTCAGGATAATGACTGACTCCATGCATGTATATATTCTCCTTCCCAAGACTCCATTAAAATTGTGGTCAAGAAATTCAAAGTGTACAAACTCCCTGCAATGATGAGACCATTAAAAAACTCACAAATAGACCAGATACTTGGGCACATTTCTGGCGGATAAGAAAACAGTGATGAGAAGAGAAGGGAGGAGGAATACAGGTTGGAGGAAATGCAGAGACGTGAAAAGGGCCTATGACTGTCGAATGAGGCAGTTAACCTGGAGAACACCAGAGAAGTTGCACACTCAGAAGTGGTAGTTACAGGACTCTGGAAGTTAGAGGCTAAAAGTAGACTGAGCCAGACCACCTCTGCCTCTGCAAGAGAAATGCCTGCTAGCCAGGGATTTATTTCCTTTTCAGAAAGTGGAGACTCACTCTAAAAACGATCTGAAGAGAACTAGATCCGTCAACATAGGTGTGGCTATCTCTGCATTCTGGCACTTGGGAACGCCACAATAGAATCTGGTTCCTTGTCTGCTCAGTCTATAGGAAAGCCTTCTGGTCAGAAGCCCCCATATGCACATAAGGCTTCACATTGGCTGATTTATTGCCTCATCCTTAGATTTGGAATAGACAATCCAGAAACTTGAGACAGTTGGTGAGGGCTTGCAACCTGAAAGGGAAAATCAAGATAAACAGAGAAAACTGGGATAATACCAAAAAAAGGAGAAAAAAAAAGAAGCTTAGAAATTCCTTACTGCTGTCAAGGGAATCATGAGGCTACTGCAACCACAAAGCAAGAACAGAGTACAACTGAGAAGGAACGGTCAGAAAATAATAAGGAATCCTTATAAAATACAAGTAATTTCCAAAGTTTCAGGTAACTTATACACGGACTGGAAACTTTAAACAATAAGTAAATAAAGAGCCCACAAATACTCAACTTTGTGAGTAAAATATACCTAACTAGACAGATGACCATGAACTGTAAGAATACCGCAGATAACAGTGAAATCTCAATGGCTTCAGGAAATTATAAATAAGGAGTATGTATCACAGTGACACCAGACTCCTCATCAACATCACTGGGAGACATAAGCCGTGCCTTCAGTAGCCCAAGGGAAAGCTGTTTTACATCTAGAATTCTGTACTCTGAAAAACTATCAAACAAAGGTAGAAGAAAAAAAAGATATTTTCAGACATATAGAATTTAATTTCCCTTGCGAAGTGAGTTGAATGGTGGCCTCCAAAAAGATATGTCCGTGGCCTAACCCCCAGAAACTGTGAATGTGATCGTATTTGGAAACAAAAGGTATTTGCAGGTATAAAGTTAAAGATCTAAAGATGAGATCATCCTCAGTTATCTGAGTGGGCCCTAAATATAATGATAAATGTCCTTAGAAGTCAAAAGAGGGAAAGGCACACTGGGAGAGGAGGCAAGGTGACCACGGAAGCCGAGATTTCTGTGATGCAGCCGAGAAAGCCAGAAACTGGAAGAGGCAAGGAAGGGTCCTCCCCAGAGCCTTTAGAGGGAGCACAGCCCTGCCAGCACCTTGATCTCAGACTTGTGGTCCCCACACTTGAGAAAATAAATTGCTGTTGTTTGTGGTGGTTTGTGGTGGCAGCAACCCCTCGACTCAGGATGCTATTTGAGGATGTGCTCTAACAAAATGGGAGAATAAGTCAAGAAAGAGGAAGTAGAATCCTGCCTAGAGGGGTTCCAACCCAGAAGAGTAAAGGTAGAAACCCAGGAAGCAGTCAGAAACTGGCCTGGAGAGCCAGCCATGAAGCCAAAGATTCAGGAAGTCCAGGAGAAAGGCAGCCATTGACTTGATACCACCCAAATGATGCTGGAGGCACATAAGAATGCATTAAAAGCAGATGATGGGGCTTCCCTGGTGGCGCAGTGGTTGAGAATCCGCCTGCCGATGCAGGGGACGCAGGTTCGTGCCCCAGTCTGGGAAGATCCCACATGCTGCGGAGCGGCTGGACCCGTGAGCCATGGCCGCTGAGCCTGTGCGTCCGGAACCTGTGCTCCGCAACGGGAGAGGCCACGACAGTGAGAGGCCCACATACCGCAAAAAAAAAAAAAAAGCAGATGATGCATGAAAAAAAGAAAGACAAATAGGAAGAATCAAAACGTCTAAAACAAATGAAATACAGCACAGTACTTGGCTATGCAGTCAATATTTGCAGCAGTGTAATAATGTCATCCCTGCTCGTTGATTTACAATGATTAGATTCATGCTACCTGTGTAGCAGGAAAGTCTTCATTAAGGTTCTGAAAAACACACACTAAAACAAATTTAAATGGGTGTAGAAAATTAGTAAAATAGAAGGACTGAAGAAAGTGGAAAGAAATAGTAGAGGTGATCAGAACCTTGAATGTAAACAGGGCGATCCAGTGCAATTTGTAGTGAATGAAATGGTAAATAAAGATGGGATGAAAATACAAAGCTTACCATTACAAATATTACCAAGATAGAAACTAAATATTCTATATTTCTAGATGTAAAAATATTATATTCCAGGGAAGGGAGGTAGGAGAATGTATTATTGAGCTAAGTCCTCATCTGTCATATCAGGTAATCCATAGATAAGGTCTAAAATTGATTCATCAAGAAGTAGCTGTGTATACACATATTTAGCAATAAAACTAGTTACATAACAGAAGTAATAATACCAGAAAGAGTGAAAATAAATAAAATAATTCCTTCTGGGTTATAGCGAGTGGATGATAAAGGGTGACCCGAAGGACTACTTTTTTTTTCACACTAAGTCCTTAGGTACCATTTCAAGTTCTAACCGTGTGCATGTGATCATTTGAAATCTTTAGTGTTTTTTGTTTAAGCAATTTTGAGCCTCCACTGAGGGTGCAGAAAGCTGAAAAAAGTGCCCCTTCCATCTTTACAACTATACCAAAAAACACCAGTACTCTCCCAATTCACAACTTTTCTTGAACACATCAGAGAGCTGTAACTTATCTGAAATCTGAAGACAAATAAGCATTTTCTAGAAGATGTGGGATCTGAGCACTGTGGCAAATGTGGAAAGCCAGCAAGCCATTGAGAAGAAGTCAGCAAAGACCAACTGTGGACTAGCAGAAAAGTCTAGAATCCCAGGGATCCACAGGGGATCTTGCACCAACTTGCAGAATCTCCACGGACACTGCAACGTGCTTACAACAAAGACTGAAGCCAGGGCAAGAAGCTGGGAAAAGCCTCCCTCCTGGGCGAGCCCTGGGAAAAGGGGACAGCAGCCTGTGTGGAAACATACGAAACCCCCCCTCCCCCTGAGCCTTAGTTCTGTCTCCTTATGGAACAAAAGCCTGAAGCTGCTGGGGGAAAAGGCAACAACACTTGACACCCTTGATGCATAGGTGAAGACTCACTGAAGCTGGGGAAGAGAACAGGAGAGAAAACAAAAGGCAGGAGTACACTCTGGGCCCAGATCATTAGAGATCCGTAAAAATAGGGGCAAGGTAACTAAAAAGGTCCCAGTCCCATGACCTAGAGACACAGCATCTGTTTAGTCTGATGCTGAACCCAAAAGACCGAGTATGCCCTTCCTCTGCCCCCGCCATCAGGTTAGCAAGTGTCAAGTAACAAGTAAGAGTCTGCAGTTAGAGCAAGAACTAGAGCAGAGAGAAAGAGACCTCTGAGGCACAGGGGCAAAGAACCTCTCAAGCTGGGGATTGAGCAGATACTAAGAAGACCCTCTGGCCAAACAACACCCACCCTGAACCCCATGCAGTGCTGCAGCAGTATGGACACTTGGGTGTGTAAGGGCAGCCACAGCAAAAGCAAACCTTACACTCAAGTGCACTCCTGCCCCACTTGATTCACCCCCACAAATGGAGGTTTTAGTGAAAAGGAGTCTATCCGTTTCCAACTTTAATTACCACTAAATGCATGGCTATAAGTTACACCCTTTTCCCTTTTTCCCCTGGGCTCTTGCACCGTAGACTGGCCCGGCCGATGCTCAGCACTGTTCCCTCATTCCGGGCGGTGGCAGGTGCCGTGGGAAGACTGTGCCTTGGACGTCAGGCACTTTAGTGCAGGTGTCAACCGTGCCACTCAGGGGCCTTGGACAGGCCACTTAGCCCCAAACATCAGTTTCTTTATATATAAAGTGAGGGCTTTAAACCTGCTTCAAAGGGCTTGTCTCACAAAGACATGACTTACTGAGTGTAAAGACCTTAGCACCCTGAATCTCTGGCAGTTCACTGGCCCTGAGTGGAGGCTGGTCAGTCATGGCTCAGGGACCTACTGACAGGTCTCCTGTGCGCTCTGCTTTCTCATGTCTCTCCCTGATTCCTAACTTTGTAGTTCAGTGGTTCTAAATGGCGGAAGAGTACAAACTGGGCGAAGGACTGTTTTTAGTTGTTACAGAAACTGGTTTATGAAGGGAATCCTCCTCGCATTTAGACGTTGGGAGTGGGGGTGTTGGAATTCCTGCACAGGAGGGAGAAACCGCGCCATGAACTGTTCTCAGTCCTGCATTTGGCATGAGGTTTGAAAATCTCCCTAACCAATTATTTTTTGTAGCTGGAAAGCCTGTTTGTAATTATTTGAGCTAAGAAACTAACTCCATTTCATCTACAAAGTCTTCCTAGCACTGTTTTTATATGTCATTGATTTTGCCAAGAATGCAACCACGATGCAATTTAAGGGAAGGTGGTCTTTTATTCAAGGGTAGTTCGCCATTTTGGAAAATTCTATCACTAATGGCAGTGATGCCTTAGTTTTTGAGTTGCCGACACAGAACACCTGAACCAACATTTTTTATCACTGTTCTATTCGTCGTACTGTCATGTCTGAGTGCAAGCATGAACTGCTTCATTGTCTTCTGGTGTAGCTGGATATGAACACTTACATATCAAAATATAGATTTATTATAAATTACTTTTGTTTCATTTCTAGTTTTGATTACATTTAGGAAAGTGTATGGATTTTTTTGTCAGGATGTGCATAGGTAGGTTACATTTTCTATTAATGATCTAAGAGGCTCAAGGAAGTGTTATAAATTATTACTTATAAAAAAGGGTCTGGGGGAGCTTCCCTCGTGGCGCAGTGGTTGAAAGTCCGCCTGCCGATGCAGGGGACACGGGTTCGTGCCCCGGTCCGGGAAGATCCCACATGCCGCGGAGTGGCTGGGCCCGTGAGCCATGGCCGCTGAGCCTGCGCGTCCGGAGCCTGTGCTCCGCAACGGGAGAGGCCACAACAGTGAGAGGCCCGCGTATCGCAAAAAAAAAAAAAAAAAAAAAAGGGTCTGGGGTCTGATGGCTGCAAATCCTAGTTCTCGTTGCTCATCTAGGTTGCACTGGGTTTGTGTGGTTTGGCGCTGGGGGTGTCCACATGAGCTTTATTTATTTCTTTTTTGGCTGCGCTGTGTAGCTTATGGGATCTTAGTTCCCTGACCAGGGATTGAACCCCGGGCCCTTAGCAGTGAAAGCATGGAATCCTAACCACGGGACTGCCAGGGAATTTCCAAGACTTACTTTAAAAATACAGATGTTTGCCCTCTCTCCCAAAATGTCTGTTTTATGGTCCACATATCTGCAGTTTTAATAGGTACTTGATGTGAGGACTCTTCCTATTATACTTTAAGAAGCAGAGCCCTGGTGTGTTAAACTTGATCCAGTCCTGTTGCATCTCTCTGGAGAGGGCCAGACTGAAAACAGTCTCTCCTCTTTTCTCTCTGCCCCGACGCTTTCCTAAACCTCAGACCTTCTTCCAACACTCATCTTGCCCTCAACTCACTTCTGGTCACTGATAGTTAACTGAAGGCCCCTATTTCAGTACAGAATCGTTCTTTGTGAGCGAGAAGTAGAACTTAAATAACACATAGAAACAGAGAGTATGAAAACTCTGTAAAGATCTGACTTGTAGCTAATTAAATAGCAGGGGAAGCTCCCTTAAATTTCAGCAAAGTTTTGCAAACCTTATAGAAATAAATTAAGTAGGAACTAAATGAAACAATATTAGAAAATTAGTGAAATTGGAGGAGGGAATTTATTCAAAGAATTCTTAAAGCCCGCCCGCATCATGTTACCTGTTAAAACCCAAGTAAAGAAATGATTTCAATCTTTAAAGCTTTGCAAGGTGAAAAGTGTCAGCACCCATTTTTCCCATTTAAAATACAATTATATTTTTTCATGAATTTTTTTATATAACTGCTGACATTGAACATAATGACTGTGCTCAACAAGTATGTAATATTTGTCCCTGAAACATAACTTACAAAGTCTTGAAATACAGAGAATAAACCTCCATGTAAATGAAGGAAAGGAGTGTCAATCACCCCTTTCCTTCTAAACTGCCTGTTTAGTCTGTATGAGGCCAATTTGAAACACCTGGGAGGGGGGGACTAATAATAGTAGCAACTGGGCTTCCCTGGTGGCGCGGTGGTTGAGAGTCCGCCTGCCAATGCAGGGGACGTGGGTTCGTGCCCCGGTCTGGGAAGATTCCACATGCCGCAGAGCGGCTGGGCCCGTGAGCCATGGCCGCTGAGCCTGCACGTCTGGAGCCTGTGCTCCGAAACGGGAGAGGCCACAACAGTGAGAGGCCCGCGTATCGCAAAAAAAAAAAAAAAAAAAAAAAATTATAGTAGCAACTATTTATTGGGCCTTTATATAGACTGGCAACTGTACTAAAAAGTTTATCATCTCTCATTTATTCTAAATAATAGATATTTATTCATTCATTCTAAATAAATATTTATTCATTATTAAATATAAATATTAATTAAACAGTGTCCATAATATTGTAATATTTTGATTCAATGATAGTGATTATATATTATTTTATGAATTAACTAAAATTGATATAAAATTGTTTATTTACTGTTCTAAATAAATATTTACTGAGTGCCATGTGCCACAACCCTGTGCTAGGCACCAGGATATAGCAGTAAACAAAACAGACAATGTTCATTGATTTTATGAGCTATGTTCTGCACGACAAGAGTTTCAGGGAGGCGCTCTAACTATCTTGGCAAAACAGATGAAGACCTGAGAATTATAGTCTTCCAGGGCTTCGCCGAAGGTCACACAGCTTGTTAGTGACAGAGCAGAATCTGGAGCCTGGATCTGCCTGGTCCCAGTGCCAGTTGTTAATTAGTAGTCTACACTGCAATAATGAATGTGCATCTTCTATTCACACGCTCAGCCTTGGGTAGCTAGAGTTAGACTGCCTACTGTATGTGGGACCCCTTTTCAATTCCAGGAAAGACCTCTCTTGATCCGCTGTTAAAAAGACCCCAGAACACAGCCTCAGTATCTGCCTGAGGACTAAGGTCATTTTCAGTTCCAAACTTCCTGCTCACTTCTTTCCACCTCACCCTAAGGCCACATTGTATGAGAAATCAGAGGAAAAGGGAGATGAGTGAGTTGCTTTTATGTGCCCCAAGGATCTCAAGAGAGTGCAGGAGAAATCCACAAAGAGCAGTGCCTGGATCGCACAATGTCACTTTCAAGTTTCTTTTCTTTCAAATGCCTTTGAGAAACTAGGAGGCATATAAAATGGGTGAAGCTGCCAGTTGCATTTCATTTTTTGGAACGTGCCTGTTATTTGTTTTAATTAAAGTGACAAGAGGGAATGACACTGGGAAACAATGCCCTTTGTTTCACAGTTATCCGACACCAGGTTTGTAAGCAATTCTCACAGTGTAGCTGAAAGATCTTGCCTTAAAATCTGGGGATATTTTGCATGTAAATCCCTACCCACCACTTCAAACGATGAGTATAGCCAAAAAAGATGCGAAATGCTCTCCCTGACAAGACTTTTATAGATTTTTTAATAGAAGTGACAGACGAGAGAGAAATTCTTTCTCAAAAGCCTGCCAACCTCAAGAAAATAAAGCATTTCCTTACCCTCCTCTTCCCTCCAAAATAATGACTGAGATTATTTAACTTCTATTCTGGTGTGGTTAAATCTTATGGATAAAATCCTGCTGGAATTAGATAGCTTTTAAAAATGATAATTACTGTGGGTTTTCAAAGATCCCTTAATAAAGAACACAATCAAAATGTTGTCATCCCTCTGTTGTTTTGCTAGATGGAAAATATTAATAAAATCTAGAGCTCCTCAGAGGAAGGTCAGAGGCTACGCTACAGCAGTGGTTCTAACCCACACAGGTAGGGGTCAGTTTATTCAAACTAGGGATATGCCAGATAAAAGCCAGGGGACCAAGTCCTGGAGCAGACTTAGAAGGCATGCTTTCATTAAAGAATTGCTTTAACCAGATTGTACTCCTGAGAACACAAGTAGTGAAGTATGGGACGGAAAAGTGAGTCAGTTACTGTTTGTGTACATGTGCCTTCCTCTGGGAGAATCTGCACAGGACAGATTTGGAGCAAACAGTACTCCAGTATAGCAGATGATGGGGAAACCACTCCTGTAGTAGATGATGGGGGAAACCACTCCATTCTCCTAAAGTTAAGAACATTAGCCCCACAAGGCTGGTTTTCCACTGCTAAAGTAAAGCAGGAAATTGGGGCAAATTGGAAAAATCTCCTTTCGTTCATTTGCTTATTTGCATCAATCCTATGCCTGGTCTTGCCAAGGGAGACTGATGGAACCATAAAGGAACCCAAGTATAGCAGATTAAAGTTAGACAGAGCTGGGTGAGGATTTGAATTCTTTTGCTTACAAGCTGTACAACCTTGGGCAAGTCACTTGATCTTTCTGAACCCACTTCCCCACCTAACATCCAGCTCATCACATTGTTACAAGTTTTAAACAAACAAAAAATACTCTAAAAGTACTTACATATGGAAATTTCTTCGAAATATAACCTCTCTCGCCATTAGAAGGCTATAGACTATTGAATATTACCTAATGAGACATCTAGCATTCCTCGTCTAATACGTGATGAATTCAAGATTCAAAATTGGACATATGCCCAGTGGGGAGTAGAGGGCATGGGCTCTGGAGTTGGAGAGAACTAGGGTAGATTCTTCTTTCTGCAGTTTGCTAGGTTTGAGCCAATTAGGTGGTCTTTTAAGTCGCAGTTTTCTCCTCTGGAAAATGGCTATATTCATAATACTTCATTCACAGGTTTATTGGGAGGATCCATTGAGGTATTCTAGGCAAGACGTTAGCACAGGGCTTGACAAGTAATGAGCAACACATTTTTAGTAAAATAAAAATATACTGTTATTGTGGTAAGAAGCAGGATGTGGCCTAGAAACAAATCCGAAGTGTAATCAGACAGGAGAGGCACGGAAAAGCAGACGATCCCGTTGCTGGCTGAGGAAACAGAGACGTGGCCGCGCACTCAGGATGAACAGGGTTCAGACAAGCGACGGGCTCTGCTGGGTTATGCTGTGCTTTTCCGTGTTCTCGCCCACACGTCCACGTTTCCTACGCACCCGCTGAGTTCCAGGATATCTGCCGTGCAGTGTGGATCTGCTGCTGCACACAAGGCAGCCTCATTTTTGCCTTGGAGCGGATGATCCAGCCGGGAAAAGTTGAATAAGCGATGCCGGTACAAAGGGGAGACTGACTTAGCTGGGAGACTTTCGCACACGTCAGAGGAGGGATGGCTCAGGGCGTGGTGAGTTACTGGGATGGAAAACACGCTGGCTTGGTGACTCTCCTGGTAAGATCTGGGCCCACCGGGGGCGCTGTGCTATCGACTGGAGTTGGTGACGTCGGATTGTCAAACTCGCTCAGGCAGCTCGGATTAATTTATGCATTACGAGACCTTGTGCTTGGAGGATAGAGTTCAGTTTACTCCTGGAGAGAAGAATTTAGACCCAAGAGCTCTTTAAACTTTCTGTGCCGTGTGTGCTTTGCAGCACGGTGATGCCTGTGACGCCCCCTTAGAATAATGTTTTGAAATGACTAAAATAAAATGCATAAAACTGTAAAGGGATCCAGTTATAGTAAAAAAAAAAAAAGGTTATCAAAATATGAAAAATAGGGCTTCCCTGGTGGCGCAGTGGTTGAGAGTCGCCTGCTTTTCTTTTTTTTTTTTTTTTTCCTGTGGTACACGGGCCTCTCACTGCCGTGGCCTCTCCCGCTGCGGAGCACAGGTTCCAGACGCGCAGGCTCAGCAGCCATGGCTCACGGGCCCAGCCGCTCCGCGGCATGTGGGATCTTCCCGGACCAGGGCACGAACCCCTGTCCCCTGCATCGGCAGGCGACTCTCAACCACTGCGCCACCAGGGAAGCCCTCTTCTTAATGAATAACATAATGAGAACTAGCTGTGGATGCCATAATTACCATCATTTCGAAATAGTGTTGGCCACAAATGATTATTTGAGAGATCTGCAACAATTGTAATATGATTGGAAAATGATTGCGATTTCCATTAGTGACAAAGTCGCGGTTACTGCTTATCTTACCGTGGTGTGTTGTCAACAAAGAGATGCTGCATTTCAGTTAAAAATTAGTGGGCGTGACAAGGCCGTTTTTGCCCAGCTAAGTGTACAGACACTGAATTCTCACCGTGAGCTTGCTGGGGTGTGGACCTCAGGTTAAAACCCCTGTTTAGACACGGGCAGCAATAAAGCTATGACAGAGACTCATAATCAGTGATTCAAACAGACATAAAACATGACCTGATATCCCTCTACCAAAATGTTTACTTCAGGAAAGAAAAAAAGACAAAGAACATGTATTACATATATTAGTCTGCTCTGGTCGCCAAAACAGAATACCACAGGCTGGCTGGCTTAAGCAACAAAGTGTATTTTTCTCATAATTCTGGAGGCTGGAAGTCCCACATCAAGGTGCCAGCAGGGTTGGTTTCAGGGAGCCCTCTCTTCCTGGCTTGCAGATACTCACTTTCTCTCTGTGTCCTCACATGCCGTTTCCTCTGCTTGCATGCACTTCTGGTGTGTCTTCCAGTTCTTAAATGGACACCAGTCCTATCAGATCAGGTCCCACCACTGAGACCTCATTTAACCATAATTACCTCCTTAAAGGTCCCCGTAACCAAGCCTGCATCTGCTCACCCACTGCCCATCTGCATCTCTGTTCTCCATGACCTCACTGCTCCTGGAGATATACTTAACGTTTGCAATCATGCCGTTTAGAACTTCCCCCAGAGAAGTTCTAGTAAATACAGATTTTCTTCCATGCCTTTACTTTTCCAGTGATAGTTTATCACTTCCTTGAAATTGGCACCTTGGTCAACTGCCCAGATTGGCCATTAACTGGGGTTTGCTTAAACCTAGCAAATTCTCTAAAACACAGAGATTTTAAATGTGGGTATTCATGGCACAGCAGTCATTAAGGCAGAGGGACAGAGAAGAAGGCAGAGATTGGGGCATCAAGGGTGACCCTTACGACCTTGTCAAAATTACGCCACAGGCAGGCTGTAAAAACATAGCCTAGTGATTATGCAGGCTAGTTAAATAGAAGTGAGCATGCTGGTTTCTCCCCCTTTCTAGAACATCACAGTGGTATTTTTGTATTTATAATGTGATGGGGCAGCAGCCGTGGGAATCAGGGTCCAAATTCTAGTGTCCTGTCAAACAGCTTTCAATAATCAGTTTCTATCATTTAATCAAATCATTTTTAACTAAGCAGGAATCTGTCAACTGGCCCTCATTTCATGTCCCATAGACCTGGTGGAAAGATTTTTTTCCCCTTTCCTGTTGCTTCCTACTGTGTTAAATTGGCAATTTTCAGAGGAGCACCTCCTGTCAAATAAGGAGAATCAGCCTTGACTTTTGCAGGCTGAATTTTGTAAATTGGTTTTATTGAAAGTGAGAAATGGCATACAGAACTACAGAAGGGAGAAAAATTAAGAATGTCCCCAAAGAACAGAGGTCTTGTCATAATCTTGCTTCAGATAAGTGATCGCAAGCTTCGGGCCTAGCACAGTGTGAGATAGCTTAGGGTTCTCTTCCAGGTTCAGGCGCTGACCTTTCCCACAGTGATCTGTGCACAGGAAACTGTAAATTATCATCACTCCCCACCTCTGAGTTATTGCAAGGGTTAATGACTTTACAGCGCAACCCACGTGCTAGGATTTGAAAGGTCTCGTTGTAGAGGAAATTATTGCCATAATTCTTTGACATCATACTATTCATCCAAAGAGGTGATGCTGAAAGGTCTCCCCAAACTTGAACCAAGCAGTTTCAGTGAATTTCTCTCTGTGCTCTGTTGGGTTGTCTTGAATGCCTTCATATAGACTTCGTTTCACAGAAAGTTTTTCTCAACTTTCATTATTTACTGTTGTGATTATGATGAAGTCAATTTTTAAAAACTTTTCTAATATTTTAAAATTTTTCTCTAAAAAGAAAGATCAAATGTCTCAGGGGTTGGGGGGATGATGCTTTATGCACTGAATTTTCCTTTGGTCTAGCGTATCCGATTTGTAGCTAGCGTTTCTTTTTTCTCGTCAAAGAAGAAAGGATGATTTATGGTGCAAAATTTGATACAGAGCGTCAAACCCCACTGATCTACTTTGAGGAGAACAGTTCATGTTATCCGAATGTATGAATCTACTTTATTGAAGTTTTATGTTATTTTAAGATAATTTTGTTGTGAAATGAAAAACAATGGCGAATATTTATTGAATACTTGAGTGTACTGTGAACTGTGCCAAACAGGCACTTTAACTGCATTAACTGACTTCGTATGCACAACCCAGGAATGTAAAGATTAACATTATCCTTCCTGTACAAGAAAGAGGTCGGTGAGCTTTACATCCTGTGTGTTTTCCTCCTTGGGAGTATATTACCATATTGGCGAGGTTCTTCAGGTTAGAAGCCTGTTTGATTTCTTTTATCTAGCATTTCCCACTGTGACCTAACCATGGAAATTCTTCTCCCCAAGAATGCTAATTAAGGCTAGAATTCCCCAGAATATAGTTGGGGAAGCCCTGCCTTAGCCACTCTCAAATAAACATAGTTCCTGAGCACCTATGATCATACCACATACCATACTCTTGCTTATACAATTATTTTTGCCTCAAATGCCCCATCGCGGTCTACTCAAATACCACTCACCATTTAAAGCCTAGAATAATTTTTTTTTTTAACCTCCTTTGGAAAATCTCTCCCAGTGACCCAGAGTGATCTCTCCCTTTCCTTAATAATAATAAAAAAATAAACAAAATCAGTTTTCTGGCACTACAGTGGCCTCTTGTTACTACTTCTTTCGAAGTCTCCCCTCTCCATTTGACTGTGAACTCCTTCAGGGTCCACTTTAATTGTTGTATGTCTAATGGCTACCTTAGAACTTGACACAAAATAGATATTCAGTGAACACTGATGGAATAAGTTATTGATCCTTTTGGATCCTAAGAAATAAAAGTAAATAAAAGTGTTTAACAGTTGCCCATTGTTCAAGAAAACAGAAGTGATACGAAATGGGGAGAAGTTAAGGAGGAGGGAAGGATGAAAAAAATGCAAGTTAACGTAAAAAATACAAGTGTAGTCTTGGCTTTTGAGTTTTGTAACTTTATTTTGGCCAATGCAAAAATACGGATATGCTTTAACTCATGACAATGACAGCAATCACATTTTTTGGTTTGCTATGTCCCAGTCACTATTCTCCTCTTTGCACGTTAACTTATGAATGAACATCCTTGCAAAGTAATTGCAATTCTTATACACGGTCTCCACTGATAAGGGATAAAAAAGTAGAAATTTAATTCCCAGAGTGTAAACTATTCCAGTGACTTCTAAAAGAGCAGGCAAAACAGATGTGGCGCTGACTTCCACTCCCTGGAATGTGACAGCCACCTTGATTCCCTTTTCCAGCCATTTCATTTGGTTATTTAAGGAGGCAGTGACTTTGATGCATCTGTAAGCGGTGGCCTGATGTAAATCAGGTCTTCTTACATTATTCTAAGAAAAAATCTCCACTCATTTCATCAGAGAATTGTATTATTTCTACAGTGAGGCTGGAAGAGAAGAGAAGCGAGTGCTATTTCCTAGGATTCTAGAACAAGTGAAAAATCTGCCAGCCTGGCATGTAGGTAATGCTGATATTGAGAATACACGTCCATATGACCAGATTACCAACAGATGCTCGTAAAATGTTCTTTCCCTCCTCTGGTCACTCAAGAATGAATTCTACATCCTTTTTTTTTTTTTCTTTAATATCTGCAAATTTACAGAGCACCTAACTGTGCCTGGTATTAGTGAGGGCTGGCGTGCAAACATAGAAAAGGAGAGGTCCCTGTGTCAAATCGTTCACTATTGGTTGGAAAAAGCAGATACCTAAGTAACTAACTGCCTTCCATACGTATAATGGCAGAACTTCAACTGGCTTCCATCCAACAGGGGACCAGCATTTTGCCAGGTTCAATGATGTGTTAACAACCGCATAATGCGGACACCAGCTGTCAGCCATGGGAAATATTGAAACAGGGAACAGAACATTTTCAACGATTCAGTTAATGGTTTCCAGAACGTACTTGCCCACGCCCACTCGGCATCCTTGGATCTTGTTAAGCGCCTGCTTTAAAGCCTTCTGTGTCTCCTCATTGCCTACTGGAAGAGACTCTTCCAGACTCTTCCAGTTTGGCATTGCACTGTGGTATGGTTCAGTAGAGTTTCAGTTCTGGAGTCAGACATGCTCTAACTCACCTGCCGTGTGACCTTGAGAAAGTTACCTAGACTTGGTTTCCTAACCTGTAAGATGAGGCGATAATAGTGCCTAAGTCATAGGGGTTGGAGATATTTAAATGATATAGTCTATGTCAAGCGCGCAGCACATAATGAAAGTGGAAACAGTGATGATGGAAGAAGTCGTGGAGGTGGTGGAGTTAAAATAGGAGAGAGGTACTAATTTTAGTTCTTGGTTTACCACAATCAAATACATTGTTACATTAAAATATTGGGGCGCATGTATGTGTGTGTATAGATACGTGTCTCTGTGTGTGTGTATATATATATATAATATATATATGCATTCATATGACTATGTATATGTGTGTGTATAATTTTAATTAAGCTATCTTAGTTTGAAATAACATTTCTTCCATTTACTTGATATGGGACAATTTAACCTTCCCTTAGTTTCCCATCTATAGAATGGGAATAATGATAGTACCTAGTCCTTAGCGTTATCTTTAGGATTAAATGACATGAAATCTTTGAAGTAACTGACACATGGTAAGCTCCCAGTAAGTGTTAATGTTAAAAAGTGCCTTTTGAAAACGAACACAGTATCTTGTTTTTTAAATTGGAGTACAGGTGATTTGCGGTATCGTGTTAGTTTCAGGAATAGCACAGTGTCTTTTTCCCTCTAGTAGGAAAAATGATTATTATTACTAGTTCTGATTCATTAAAAAAAAAAACCCACTTGTTTCCTGACGGCCCCCTCAAGGTTGCTCAGTTCTGTTGAATTTGAGAAGCAGGAATGAAGATATCCCAACAGCTCTACACGTAGGACTAAATACACAATTTCTATGGTGTGGGAACTTTCCGGTTTAAAGCCTGGAAACTGTGATTTATTGTAATTGAAGTTGAGAGTATAGAAATCTCCTCTGTCACAGTCACTTTCGATGAAAACTACGATTTATGATAAATTTCATAAAACCTGCTTAATTCAACATTTATGAGAGACACTGAAGATAAATGAAAGGTACAGAAACAGAAAGCTTTCTAATCATTTTGTCAAGGAAAAGGGACAAGAATGATAGGCGTGAAAAGGAGCTAGATGCGCATATAAATAAGTTACTAGAGATAAGGGATTAAGTATTTTTATAAATTTTGCCACAATATTCTTAGGCCTGTAATATAAAGCTTAATCCACGTGTGCCCTTGAAAGATCAGGTGTGTTTGCTCATGTCACACACCCAAGCGGGGCCCAGGTTAGGGTTTGGGGAAGCTAGTCCTACATGCATATATTCCAAGAGGAGTAAAAGAAACCACAAGAAAGCTGATTTCACAAGACTAGTGCAAATTGCCTCTCTCTCCTTCTCCTTTAATTGCTGTGGTGAGTTGCAACATTTAATTAAACCCCTGAAGGAAGTTTTATAGCCGTGCCACGCTGTTGGAAATGAGTTAATGCAGAAGTACTAAAATAGCCCTAGCAAAGGAAGAGAAGAGTGCTCTACCTTGAGAGGGGAAGATGCCACAGATGGACCACTTTTGGAATATCCCTTTCTTTGACTCGGTAGAAGGGGCAGAGACAGGAGGCTGGCCCATTTTCTGGTCTGGCCAGGTGGCTGGAGCTCAGTGAGAAATGGAAGTGTGCTGTACCCTGTACTGTGGGTCTCGGTCCCAGCTAGGCAGCTTCTGGAAAGCACAGGAGACTGAGCTTTGTCTATATTGTGTGCATTTCCCCAGGCCCTTGGGGAATAATAGATTCCTTGAAGAGTGACCAGAGTCTCCCAAGTCAAATTATTTTCCTCCTTTAGGACTTCTGGTTTTTCATGCCCTCCAGCCCTGCTGAGTGTGGATTGCATGGAACTACCCAGCTCTAACCAAGCAGATCTCCCCTATCCTGGGGGTGCACGAGCACATTACGATCTCCACGCATGGGTGCCCCTCCATAGTTTTAAATCCCCAGGGGACTGTAATGTATAGCCTGCAGAGGAACACTGCCCAGCCCTTTCATGAGTCAAGGCTTCAGCCTCATGCTGCCCCATTATCTCTGAGCTCCATTCACCCAAGTGATGGTCCCTAAGAACTTCCTTTATCAATTGATATGCCAGTGAGCCTAGAAAACCTTCCAACTGTTCTAGTCCCCTTGGCCAAAATGAGCGTGACCCGCCTTGTCTTGGGTTCAGGAACTCACTTGGCAACTGTCCTTATTTTAACTTTTTAATTGCACTTTGGGGCTACAGGATGAATAACAAAGAAAACTTAACATTTGCTTTTAGATTTGTCTAGATCAGTGCTTTTCAAAGTGTGACCCCAAGACCAGTAGCATCAGTATCACCTGGGAGTTCGTGAGAAATGCAAATTATTGAGCCCTAGCCATGTCCCAATGAATTAGAAACCTTGGGAGAAGAGCCAAGAAATCTGCTTTAACAAGCCCTCCAGGTGTCGCTAATACACAATCAAGTTTGAGAATCGATCGTCTAGACCCCGAGGCTCATACTTCCCAATGGTGCTTAGATGGTAGCTCAGCAGGGCGCATGAAGTTAAGACCGGCATGTGCCAGCTTTTCTAAAGAGTTTTAAGATGTCCACAGGAAACCTGAACCTTAACATGAGTCTTTCCTTATATTAAAAATTTTAGACCAGCAGTCGCAAACTCAAATACTTGTAGAGACCAGGAAAGTAAATAAAGTGGGCTGAGCATGAGGTTAAACCATTAGGGATGTAGTGGAATCGTATAGAAGTACGGAGTCTATGCTCCACCTAAGATATTGAAAAAAAATCATTCAAAAACCACTGTGCAGACCCAGCAAACCATTTCTTTGGGGTCCCAATTTGTCCTTCAGGCAGACTAGTTGTGGCCTCGACTATACATCTTCTCAGTGACCATAAAATAGGAGATCAGGATGGCTGTCCTCTTGACTAAGTTCTCTGACTCATACAAAATGGATTAGTTATTTCAAAAATGGTTTAAGGCACTAACAAGTTGAAGAACTCTGCCTCAATACTCACATGTTCTTGCAACCAAGATGAATGCTGACTTTGATTTTGGATCTGATTCTGACGATGAATTCAGACTGATGAATGACTGAATTCCTCCAATACCTGAGAGGAGACTTACGTTAGAAGGAATACTTGTTTTTCAGGAACAATGCCAGTACTAATTTATCAATTACTTGGTAATCAAAAGATGTTTCATTTTTCTTTGCCTTCTTCTCAACAAATTATGCTTACAGTTTGTCAACCTCCAAAGAGATAACTACCTTCCATGAAGGGGTTAATACTTACTGACATTTAATCCGTTATCCATAATTTTACTATTATTTTTTAAGTGTACAATTAAATGACTCGAGTATATTCACACAGTTGTGTAACGATCATCACAATCAATTTAGAACATTTTAATCATTTCAGAAAGAAGCCACATACCATTAGCAGTCATGCCTAAATACCCCACCCTAGCCCTACAGCGCTGGACAACTATTCATCTACTTTCTTTCTCAATAGATTGGCCTATTCTGGGCATTTCATATCAATGGAATCACACAATATGTGGTCTTCTGTGTCTGGCTTCTTTCACTTATGCCTTCACTATACTCATTGTAATGTTTTCAGTGTTCATTCATGTTGTAGAATGTGTCACTGTATTATTCCATTTCCATTGCTGAATAATACTCCATCGTCTAGCTATAACACATGTTATTTATCCATTCATCAGGTGATGCAAATTTGGGTTGTCCAATTTCTTCATATTATCTTTTGATTAAAGTCATCCTAGTAGCTATGAAGTGATATTTGTGATTTTGATTTGCATTTTCCTAATGGCTAATGTAACTTTGTTATTATTAAAAACAAATACTGTGGAAGATTTACTATGGACCAGAGTGACAGTACCACAGTATAAAAAATTGGAACGCGTTGTGTACGCATCATATTTTATTGCCTTATTAACCAGGTATATTAAAAAAGTAAAAATTTTGATGGTTTAGTGGAGCAGCTAATATTTATTGGATGCCTACCATGTGCTACAAACTATGCTTCATGTTTCATAGGTATGATCCCAATTATCTCCCATAAATTCTATTCTTAGGTAGCGTTATTCTTTCCATTTTACAGATAAGGAATCTGTGACATGGAAAGATTATGAGATTGCTCCAGGTCAATCACACAGATGTTGATATTGCACAGACAGAAACTCAAGTCACCTTGCCTCCAAATTATATGCCCTTCACTTTCAAACTGCTCATTGCATATTTTCAAGTGAAATTTTACAGGTGGAAAAAAAATGAAAGCAAGTATCATTTGCTGATGAATATTGCATTTGGTCATCCACTTCATGAGAACAAAACAAAGAATTGAAGCTATGTGTTTGGTTACCTGGGCAAAAAGACCTGACCCCAAAATTCAAGAATGTCCCAACCTCATTTCTGGGTCTAATTGAAAATGAGTAGATTTGTTCATTCACCTTCCTCTACACAGAGTTAGCTACAATGAAGTCCAAATTTCCAAGTCTGAAATATGAAGTATTCCGCTATTGTTCAGTGATAACCCTTTGGATTTTAAATGGGTTTTCTTGGGTTTGTTTGCTATAATTTGAATTTAAATGATTTCAGTGACAGAGTACCATGAAATTTCATTTCATATCAGTTTTATTCTTAAATTGACAATGTTACATATGTATTTATAGGCTCATCTTCTGATAACATTCTCTTTACATGCCCACCATTTGCAACCACTTTACTGACCCAGAATGGCTAATAGATTAATTCTAGTTATGAATTCCCTTTTTGAAGTTTCCATTGATTTGTTTTTGTCAGCTAACGTACTGTAAATGTCAGTGCTTCTTTTGGTTTTTGCAAAAGTTTATGTGGATAAAAGACAACAATTTCCTAAACGTACTGATTATTCCCCATTGATCAATAAGACAGGAGGATTTATGATGTTAAAATAACATGAGTGAAAGTGCTGATGATAATACATTCCTTCTCCATTTTTACATTGACTAGATTTAGCTCTCAGAATAATTTTCTCTTGGTGCTTATTGCACTGATAAATTTCTCTTCCTAACAGAGAAAGGGATTTTTGTGTATCATATTTTTCAAGCCATTTTCATTGTTGCGTGTGCCATTTAAATTCCCAGATTCCCTCGTCTAATTGCTTCTTGAGTGTCAGTTCTGTATCTCTGCTTGTTCAGTGAATTCACTGCTGAGTTAGGCTTACTTCTTTCAGTCGCTATAAGATAGATGATATACCTTTTTTTAAATTTTTTATTTATTTATTTTTGACTGCATTGGCTCTTCGTTGCTGTGCTCAGGCTTTCTCTAGTTGCGGTGAGCGGGGGCTACTCTTCGTGGCAGTGCGTGGGCTTCTCCTTGCAGCGGCTTCTCTTGTTGCAGAGCACGGACTCTAGGTGCACAGGCTTCAGTAGTTGCGGCGCGTGGGCTCTAGAGCACAGGCTCAATAGTTATGGCACACGGACTTAGTTGCTACATGACATGTGGGATCTTCGCGGACCAGGGCTCAAACCCATGTCCCCTGCCTTGGCAGGCGGATTCTTAACCACTGTGCCACCAGGAAAGTCCCAAAAGATGATATACTTAAAAACAATTTTTTTTCCTGTTACCAACTTTATTGATCAAATCTTCAAAGATACAACACTACGGCAACAACATTGTTGACAAAATAAGCATTTAAAAAATTCTCAATAAGGTAGAAAGATGGGTAAAAACCAATGTGATTAAATGTTACAGTGATAAATGGGATAGGTCACGAATTCAGAGAAAAAAAAAAAAGCATTGCTCCAATAAAAGATGGGTGGAAATGTTTCCTTGATATTGCTGGAAGGAAAAAAGAAGACCTAAGGTTTTAGTTGACCAGAAAGTTCAAAATGATTGACACAGCTGCTCTAGACAATAATTAATTGAGGGAACTAAGGATTAATCTGGAACAGAGAAAACTTGAGGAGTGATTAAACATCAAAATACTCTCACACAGATTCCATTGATGGGAAACGTCCAGAACAGGCAGATCCACAGACACAGAGAGTGGGTTCCTAGTGTCAGGGGCTGGGGCAGGGGACTGCGGGCCCTTTGTGCTGATGGAATGTTCTGGAATTAGACAGAGGTGAAGGCTGCACAGCTCTGTGAATATAGTAAAAGCCATTAAATTGTAAAAAAAAAAAAAATACTCTCACACAGAAGAAGGAGTTGGCATATTTTTTTTTGAGTATAGAACTAGGTTTACCAAGTGGAAGTTCAGGGAGATAGATTTTGACTTCATACAAATAATAACTTTTTGTTTTCAATGGGAAACTAGCTAAATTAATTATATTGCATATACACAATAAAATACCATGAAGACAGCAAACACATGTATAGTCTTTGGTTGAACCATAGACCATTCTAAGTGCTCTACATTACACATACTATCTCACATAGTTTCCCAACAATACCACTACTATCCCATTTTACATATGAGACAAGTTAAGTAACATGCCCAAGATGACACATATATATATATATTTTTTCTATGTCATAATATTAACATTCAGTGCAGTAATCCTCCACTGTAACAGCTCCTTTACTTTGCAGTGAAAATTGATTTGTACATTTTTTGCCTCTGAGTCCTTGTTTAAAAACAATTTTTAAGGCCAGTTTGCATAAATAACCTGAATAAACCCTTGCAGGAGGTCAAGCATATTTTGTGACTAAAAATTGGTGTATAGAATGTCTAGTTGTAACTGAGGCTTATATATTATTTCTGTATTTTCATTCATTTTTCTATTACTATATACCTTATTATTTTTATTTGCCTATATAAACATATTTCCCAGTTCACTTCTATTGGCAGAGAAATTCAAATTAGATTAATAAAAATGTCAAAATTATAAAAATGTTCTGCAATAGTTTGTTGTTTTCAACAACATATAATATTCCTGCTAGTGTAAACATGTATTACATACTATAGGATCGCATATGCTTGGGAAGCGTACCTCCAGTCTCCTCTGCCATACCCATGGCAGACATTGTTAATCAATCATGGCACTCTTTCCCAAGCATTTGAATCTTTATCAAAAGTGTATGTGAGGCAGTCATTCCCAAAGATTAGATTCTGCTACGTCAGGTGGAAATGCCTTTATCAGTTTGGGGGAAATATTTATAATTAACATAAAGGTGCAAGTATGAGTGAATCTCAGTAGGTAAATCTTTGAAGAGATTTAGAACTCTTCCTTGCAATTCTCTAGAATGAGATTCTGAGCATGACTTCTCTCACTGGTCTGGAATTATAGACTAGGACCCAAAGCTGGGACAAAAAAAGGCATAATTCTGAAGGTTTCAGCCAAAAGTAAGAATGGATGCCACCTCCAGGACTTATAAGACAGCAGCTAAATAGGCTCCGGTAGCCCCCCAAAAATCTAGCCACCCTTAACTCCAGTGGTCCCTGTAATCATTCAATTTGACAGGGAGTGGTGAAACTTCAACCCAGTGGAAGAGGCTGCACATCCTCCCTCCATAACTGTGGGAGAACGGGGCTGCTCTTTGCCTTGCAGGGGAGCCGTTCATAGAAATCAAGAGGGCTGCAAGAAGAGGAGAAATCTCCCTGAGCTTCTGATTAGGCCAAGGATTTGCTGACCTGCCCTGGGCTTATGTAGACAGAAAAGAAGAGAATCAAAGGGAAAGGATGTAATAGGGAAAAGGGATCCCAGTGCATGAGGTGAGCCAATGCGGGGGCGGGGGGCGGGGGAGGAGAAAGGAAGGCGATGGTGAAAGAGTTCTAGCAGTGCGTCAGGGAATTAAAACTTGAGCAAGATTCGCGGGGCCCCCAGCTGTCTAATACATATACTCCAGGGGCGTGCCAGCACTGGGCAAGGCCCCGTTTCCACTGTGGGTCCTCAAAGGACACATCAAGCCTGAGCTCGTAAGGGAAGGAGGTGCATTATACAGACTAGATTTGATCATAGCTAAAGGTGATGAGTGAGAAAGAGAGAAACGTTTGCTGACAGCCAAGGGCTGGCCTCGTTTTACAGCTAGGCTCGGCTGCTTTTAGAAGCTGCCCTGTCCCTCCCAACGAGGGCTTGAGATTCTCCTCTTGCACAGAAAAGATTTCATAGACCACCAACATCAGACAAGGGCACCGTACAACCCTGAAGTGAGACAAAACAAAGCCACTTCATAATTTTGTCTAAGCAGAGCCAAAAAACATGGTCCCTGTGCAAACCACAGTGTTCCAAATAACCCTCTGCTTGGTGAACAGGAGTGACCGCTGCTTCTCTACCAGTGACAGCTTCTGCTCAGCCCTAGCGTGCACTCCCTCTAGAGAGATTCAGGAAAATCCCCCATCATAGAATTTCCTCCACCCCCTGATAGCACCCAATCCAGAGGGAAGCCCCACTTCCCGAACCCTTCCCAAAACCTTAAACCCTTCCCAGTCCTGTAAACAGTCCATTCTAAAACCCCCCGGTGGAGATGCGCCACAGTTCCCCACGGCCCACGTTCTCCCTCACAGAACCCAGTAATGAACCCAACTTGTCAACCACAAGTATGTTCTGCTGGTCCTTGGGCAGAGGTCATTGACAGGGAGATGTTATAAATTCTGTTGACGATGTCCCTAAAGGACACGAAATATTGGACAGTGTAGGGCAGAAGGCAGTTATTGGAAACAATTAGACAATTTTATGCTGATACCCTGTCTGGTTCACTGTTCAATAAACTGGTTCCACTTATTACCCTCTTTCTTTGCCAAAACTGAAGATAAAAGAGCAAACTCCAGTCCAGATCCTACATACACATTTCAGATCAGTCATGTACAGATTAATTGGACGCGGCTGTGTGTTGCTCATGAATGTGCTTGAACCGCTACAAAATATTTTTGAAAATGAAATTTAGTCTTGGAACAGTTTAAAAGCATTGAGCGCATGTACTCCTCACAGGCAGGGAGATGATGACTTTTGTTTCTTCTACTTCCAATCCAAATCTGCCTTAGTCGTCATTTCCCTAAGATTGTACTTGCTTAATAAGTGTTACTTGATCTACTTTGACATGTATAAATGTACAAATCCCCTTAAGTGTTAAGACTGCAATAACAGTTGCAATAAATGAAAGAAAAAAAATGTAAGGGCCAAGCTGGCTTGGAAGTGTGGCCAATTTGATCCAACTTAACCCTTATTTGCCTGCAGGTAACCTTAAAATTTCTCACTCCTGTACATTCCCTATTTTTTTTATCTTCTTTCCCTATTTCCTAAGTAATGGATAGGTAAATCAAAATTAAGGTAAGCTTATCTTTATGTTAGAAGGTTTTCCTTTTTCTTTTCTTTTTTAAAAAGGTTACTACAACGCTCTCTGATGCTCACTTTGTCAGTTTAATACTTACCCCTTCTCCCCATACTCAGTTTCACTCCAAAGCCTCAATCTAAAACTGTCCTGGATTTCTATTGGAAAATAACAAAATTTTTAGTACTGTCATCCCCAAGGAGGCCATTCCCACGTACTTCCCCCACCATTACCACTTTGCATTGTCTTTAAAATTATACATGCATCATACGTAATTCGGTCTCTTATAAGTTATAAGCAGGAATAGCCACATACTGCCTTCAGGTGGCTTTCTCCTTACTTTTTTAAGAATATAGATGGTGAAATCTGCCAACCTTTAGTTTAACTTGATGCTCTCCCTATTCATTTCTATAAAGCAGAAGCTACCAGGATATGATGAATTTCTGTCTAGAATATCATTTTTCTCAACAGAGCTGAAATAAGTTGTCAGTATACCATCTTCATTAACACTGCCAAGACATTTGAAACCAATCTCAAATCTTTCTTGAAACAACACTAGATATAAATGAAATTAGAAAGATGTTGAATAAGTAAATGACCGAACTGGCATTCCAGAAGCAAACTTTCTCTTTTCATCATCATTTCTTGACCTTAAAATCCAACAAAGTCTGGAATTTTTTTGCCCTTTACTAATAATATCATTTTCCTTTTTAGAGGACCAAAAAGTATATAAACATTTAATCCTAGAGCGTAAGTATGCATTTAAAGAAGTTATGTTTATCTCCCTCCAGCATCGCAGAGTATTATTCACAACCTTAAAAGCAGACTATGGCCAACTAAAACTCATAATCATACTGTCCTTTCATGCATCAAGGTCCACCCACTTGTAATATGGAAAGGCATAATGCTAATGGGCAAAATCATATATTTGCTTTCCCTCAGTGGAACACACACTATTTAGATTATCATGAGCTGATACAGATGTGGACAGGCTGTCAAAATGGAACTCCTCCTTCCTTTTGGCTGCCCTTGAAGCCAAGAACACCATAAGTGCCAAGCCACCACAGCAGATCGTGATACAAAAGTTTGTGAAACTAGTTTTGTGAAATCTTAGTTTATCGTCCACTATGAAGATATCACAAAAGGGCTTGCAGACACAAAAAGGACAAATATTTTATGATTCCACTTATATGCGGTACTTAGAATAGGCAAATGTATAGAGACAGAAAGTAGAAGAGAAATTACCAGGGGCTGTGGAGGGGTGGGCAGAAGGGGAAGAGACATAGGGAGCTGTTGTTTAACAGGCATAGAATTCTGTTTGGGACAATGGAAAAGTTCTGGAAATGGATAAGTGATGGTTGTACCACATCAGGAATGTACGCAGTGCCCCTAAATTGTGTACCTAAAAATGATTAGAATGGTAAATTTCATGTTATGTGTATTTTTTCACAATGCGACTGCATACATACATGCATACGAACATACGAGATTTTAAAATATAAAATGCCAGTAATAAAAGAAACAGACGGCTCCCTCCTCCCCGCCACTTGAGCTGACCCAACAAATTCCAAAGGCCACCATTCAGAACTCTTTGCCTGAGGCTTTCTCAAGTTCCTTGAACTCACTTGGTCTGTATACAGGTCAGGCAGAAGTTCAGGGAATAGAATGTCCCCTGGAAGCAACGCTCAGAGAAAGGCCAAAAGGAATTGGTATTTTAATGCCCCAGATCATCTTTCCACAAAGGGGTGACTCTCAAGCGTGTTCACCACTGTCTCCCAGGGCTCCCAGTGGGAATAAGGCCCAGTTGCCTGCAGTGTCCTAAATTGCCTGAAAATATCCCCGTCACTGGCTTCTTCTGCCTCCCTGTCTCACTTCCCTAGTGATGCTTCCTGGAACCGCTTCTCTTATAAATTACTTGTACTGAAAACTTTGTCTCAGAGTCTGCTTCTGAGAAAACTATTCTGAGAGCTTGCAGTGTGCAGCTGGGATTTGAGAATGCAGGAATGGTTCGTCACACATGCCAGGGAGGTCTGCCTGCCAGGACAGCAGAGTCTGGGTTGCCTGGAGAACAGCTTGCCCTACCGAAGCTTGGAGGGTGCAAAGCACTCACACATGTAGACCAGAGAGATGGGGTTGTTTTAAGAGCCATCCTTCCAAGAAAACTTCCTGGAGGGGAGAGGTGAACCCCAAAGAACGGTAGTCTTCCAGACACTAGGTGCTAAGGTGGTGGTCATAGCTACAGTTGTTGATGCTTTCATCGGGGTAATTTGCAATGTCTCTGAAGAACGCACAAAATTACCCAGGAAATACAAAATCCATTTTGGACATTGGATATACCAAATGGATACCAAGGCCAGACGGTAACTAACCAGCCTGGTGAGACATTTACTGACCCTTCCTTCTCTCTTTCTTTCTGCTCCTGTCCTGGAGAAACGAGAAGAAACATAGGAAATTAGGAGTCGGAAATAAAACATAAGGTGTACAAATTATGAAGGAGCTGGTTGGGACTTGCCCCACATCCCCGTTCCATCCCCATGTCAGGCTTTTAAGCCCAAAGCTGGTCTGAGCCAGAGCAGGAAAAAAGGTTTAAGCTGTTGAGAATCTGGGCTATTTACATGAAGTCATAAAATCTGTGAGACTAGCCTGAGATTTTATCCAAGAGGCAAAGAGGCACGAGTCGATGAGAATGGGTTAGCGGAAGTACTATTTTCTGCTCACATTCTACAGATCATGGCTTGTTCAACAAACTGGTAACACAAATATTTTCTCCATCTGATTTTTTTAAAGTAATAGCAAAATAATATCTGTTAAGGGTAATATTTAACAGAAATGAGAAAAAGTTATGTCGAAGTTGATTACCACAATCCCATCGGGCACAGGAAACCACTGTGGTACTCTCAGATCTCATGGTACCAACCCTAGGCTTTTTGCCATAGTTGCACTGAAATAAAATAACCTAGTTTTCCTTTGTGTGTTTTGAGCGCTTATTTTTCTGCAACATCTTCGATGGGCATGTGTTATTTGTATCGTTAGAAAATAAAATCGGTGTCCTAAGAAGAAAGATATCATCCTAAAACAAAGAATAGGAGATTGAGAAATTTGAATGAATAGAGGCAAAGCTGATATCCATCATGTTATTAACCAGAAAAATAATGACCAACAGATTACAGCCCATTATTGGAGGAAATAATTCATGTTTATAATGAAAACCCTGAGGCTACTGGAAGGTCTGGGAGCACCTTTGAATTGTTGAATGTAGATTGATTCATGAAGCTAATTCTTTGAAAACTAGTTCACTTCTCATACCTAAGGTAGAAACAAGGCTGGCTGATTTACTAGAGGTCCCCATAGCCTGTTCCTGCAAGTTTATAGTGTATCTTCTTCTGGGGTCCTCGTATATATAGGGGGCATGCTACTGATTAGCAAACAAGCTTTTATTATTCAGAGTTCTCAACAGCTTCTTTTCTCAGAAATTCCATTGATCTTTTTGGCCTGCCACGTCTCCTTAGTTGGATATTCCTTTTGTCCAAAAACATCCCTGAATGTCCAGCTGAGAATTTCTGCTAATTAACTTTCTTTTTCTGTAATAATTAAGGTCCTTTAAAAGTCATGATTTTTTCTTCCTCTTAATTAGATGCAATGATTAGAAAGTACTTTATATTACACAGCACTTTACCTCTAATTGATTCCATTCTTCACTCGCTTTAATTAGGTTTTGTGAAATGATAAAGCATTTTTGCCTTTGGGCCTTTGTCAAAGTTTGTGTGTGAGTTTGTGTTGTATGTGTACACAGCTGGATGTGCATCTGTAAGTGCTACTATTCCATTGACTTTGCCCACTAACAATCTTGAAAAAAGAGGTGAAGAAAATATATGTTGTACATGATATAAATATTTTCACCATACAGTTTTCATCCTATAAAATTTCAAGTTTCCATATCTTGGGGGCGGGGTGTCTCCTGATTCCCACCATTGTTAGGAAGAGTCGCTCATGGCGGCTCTTGAGATGGGCCATTATCTATATAGTGGCCTCTGAGATAATCACCACCGGCGACTGAAAGCAACTTCTTCCCCCTTTCCTTCCTGTAGAAGCATCGATTTCTCATTCTGTACATTTCTGCACTTGACTTTATTCATCCTTGTGTTACCGTCTAAATGTATTATTCATGTGAGTCTTGTCACTGTAGGTGAATTGTAAATTCCCCACAAGGACCCACATCTGCATACCTGTCCGCTGCTGTGGAGGTCAGCAACTGCTCAAAAGACCTTACTGAACTAAATTTAGTAGTCCAACGGTGAAAGCACAAGATTGGAAAGCAAAAATCATTGTCAAAGAATATGATTACTACAAAACTCCCTATACTGTCTTTACTTCATTGGAGGAATGATCTTAATGGTATTTTCTATTATCTTTTACATGTATGATCTACATACAGTGTCCCTAATCTAGACGTTTCCTTCAGGTATGGTCCTCAGACCAGCAGTATCAGTATCACCTCAGAATATGAGATGAAAGATCTTGGGCCCCACTCCAGATGCATTGAATTCGAATCTGTATTTTAACAAGATCTCCAGGTGATTTGTAAACACATTAAAGTTTGTGAAGGTCTACTCTAAAAGGTAACGTCCGTTGTTTTCCCCCAGAACCACCACTACCACCAACTCTTACTATTTACGGAGTATAAGCAGATGCTAGAAACTGTGCTAAGCCCTTCACTTGCATTATCCCGTCAAATACTCACGATTACCCTATTTGGTAGATACTACTTTATTTCAATTTTAATAACAAAACCCGATAGCTGGTAAGTGGTAGATCTGAGTCTCAAATACAGTTTTGTTTCGTCCTCAAATATTGACTTTTCACCTATGCATTCTACTGTCTTTCATTCTGAGTGAGACTTTATGCAGACATGGAATTAGGAGACACCCCCCCCAATATATGGAAACTTTCATGCTTTTAAGCAGAAATATCATCGTATTGACAAAATTTGCACCTGAAAATAAAGTTCTTCCTGCTGTGTGGGAGTCTGACTCACTTCCATTAAAGCATAAGTTATTTTTTTTGATTACTTTTTTTTTAAGTTTTTCCCCCCAAGAAGCCTTTCATAATTAGCCTCCTTAATCACCCATCATGTGTTATTTTCCCCCGGAGAGAAAATGAAACACTAAAGAGTTTAGAAATGATCGTGGTTTAATCTTGTTGAACTCAGCTTTCAGTTTCTCCTTTTACTTATGAAATTTACACACAAAAAATGTATAGTTTAAAGAAAATCCAAGGTGGCAACCAACACCACTTTCTGTCATAGAATATAAAGTAGTATTAATGAGTTTAAAGCCCTATGCAGAGAATTCTTCAAAGTCAAAATGCATGTTTTTATTAGATTGTTTTATTTCTGAATGTTAAGTAAATGTTATGAAGATACTTGAGGGAGAAGGCAGTCTAGAGTAGTGATGAAGAGCATTGGTCTTGGAGCCCAGATGACAGGGTTGGCAGTCTCTGTGCCCCCACGTGCTGGTTGTGTGGTCTTGGCCAACCTGCTTCCCCTCTGTTATCGCTAGTTTCTTCTCTACAGCATACAGATAATAATCCTCACTTCTTATGGGCACGCTGAAGACTTAATAAGATAGTATACATGAGAAATATACCTCTCGGAAAAAAGCAGACCTCGCATTCAATAAATAGTGACAGCCAGTAAAGTTGTTTACTTGTAAAAGTATACATTTTTCCTAAGGAAATATTGTGTGTCTCTTCCCCTTTCCTTTCTTCTGCTGTAGAAGAACTTTCCTTTTTCCTTTCATCACCTCAAGAGGAAAAGGTTTTCAGGAAAGCAAGATGTTCTTGAGGGAGTGATTGATTTCAGGCCTTGCTTTTGAAGTCTCTCTCTTCTCTCTCTTCCAATTAGCAAAGTCAGCTCTCTTTGAGCCAAGAGTAGCCAGTTCTCATAAAGTCCTGGATACCAGTCCAAGCTTTATTGGATCTCAGACTGATTATTGCAATGCTAGCTTAGTTGTATTGTATCCTACTATGATCAAAGGTTCAACCAAAGCAGGGTTGCTTCACACTAACATGTGAAACTCAGTCCTGGCCCATGTGCTCTCATAACCCACTGGTCTCATTTTTTTTTATTTATTTATTTTTATGTTCCATCACGTCTAAGTTATTTATTATTTAAATCTGTGACTTTTTTCAGGACACTAAACTATGTGTATTGATGACCTCAAGTGCATAAAGCAATATTCTTAAATACAGAAACTAACATGAAAACTGTTTTTACAGTAGTTGGAATTTTTCATTTAAAGAAACCCTGGGGACTTACGTGGTTGCGCAGTGGTTAAGACTCCGCACTCCCAGTGCTGGGGTCCTGGGTCAGGGAACTAGATCCCACATGCATGCTGCAGCTAAGAGTTCACATGCCACAACTAAGACCTGGTACAAACAAATAAATAAGTAAATATTTAAAAAAAGAGAAACCCTGAATTTTATAAAATATTTTAATTGGAAAATTTAAAATGTTAATATATACTTAAATTTATACTAGTTTCAACAGGTAAACATTTTCAACTGATGGTCTCATGCAAGGTCTCATGACTCTGTTCCGGTTTACACCAACCTTGATGTCGGAGGTCACTCAGTATCTACCTAGAAATCCCAGTTGCCCCAAATATACTATAATTTTTGCGTTTTTTCCTGAAGATTTGCAGTACAGCCCACTGACTTTAAAAGTACAATACTGTAGGTAAGCAGGTTGATCAGAAGCGAGGTTATCTCAAAGTATTGCTTTAACATCCTTGCTAGACGAAGACTCACTTGAATTAATGGGCCCTCAGAGTGGTCAACTTTTATTAATTTTACTGTGAATATGTATATGGTTTGTTATCTCTTCATTATTGAAAAAAAACTTAGAAGGTTAAGAAGTTTTGTCATCTTCACTGAAACGTAACTGGCATATTCTGGGGCACGTACCAAATCAGTCTAATGTAACTAAACACCACTTCAATTGCAACATTCTAGAATATGGTCATGAATTCCATCTCTAGAATAGTTGCACTCTCAATCTGCTATGTTGGTTTTTAAAAGGGTAAATATGGTTTGGGTCATCAGGATATAATTTTGTGTATTCTTGGTTGATGTCCTTTTGCACATCCTAACTGTGAAGAACTGAAAACTTTCCAGTTTGTCTCAAGCCTAGTCAAATTCATAATCCTCTTCCACACATTGTCTCCAACAACGGATCTTGCTCCAGATTTTCATAGTCTCCTGCAATTATCTCTCAAATGAGCTTCCTGTCCTTAATGCTAACACACACCAAACCCACACTTCACACTTCCTTCACCTCTCTTCTTGTGTTATACATGTGACGGTATCCCCCAATTCAAAAACTTTCGATCCCGTTGCCCTTAATAGTAATAGCTGACACTTTTCCCACACTGATTTAGTCCTGGAACAGTGCTAAATGTTTACATGCATTAGATCATTTGCCCCTCTCAGCATTCAAATGAGGTAGGAACTACTATTGTACCCGCATTGCTAATCACGCTCAGAGAGAGACCTAGTGAACTACATAAGACCACACAGCTAGGAAATGTTGACACCAGGTCTTGAACTCAATTTTTCCAGATTTCAGACTCCCACACCTATAGCCCCTGTGCTTTATTGCCTGCAGAACTGATATCAAGCCTCTTAATCTGTCACCCAATATTATCCACGCTAGCACGTGTTGCTGTCTGCCCAGCTGTGTCTCCTACAGTGCTCCTGCAATATAGAGCTGTACATCTCATGGTCTGTGAACACGCCCTGGATTTTATTACTTTAGTGTTTCAGTTATGCCATTCCCTCACTTCTAACGTCATTTCCCCTTTTTATGCATGTTCAAGCACCCTTATCTTTTGGATGTGTCATCTGTATTAGGTTGTCTGCGATTGTTTAATTAAAATTAAGTTCCCCTTCTTCCACATTCTAATAGCACTGTTTTTTTCTTGCCACATTCAGAGTTTGATTTACTGGTGGATTTGTCCTGTAAGCTTCTTGAGGCACACTGCCCAATAAATACCTCTTGAGTAGAATTGAACACATACCTACAATTGACCCTTGAACAATGCAGGATTTAGGGGAGTTGACCCTCCGTGCAGTCACACATCTGAGTATAACTTTACAGTGTGCACTCAATAGCTGCAGGTCTGCCTCTGCAAATTCAATCAACCACAGATCATGTAGTACTGTAGTATGTATTTATCAAAACAATTCCAAATGTAAGTGGACCCATGCAGTTCAAACCCATGTTGTTCAAGGGTCAACTGTATTCTCTTCCACCTTTAATTTCTACCCTTAAAACGGAAAAGTATAGTTAAAAGTCAGAAAGTAAAATGTTAGTATGTTGTTCAGCTTGCTTGTTTAAAGCAAATGGAAATTAAATCTGGTACTTTTTTCCCTTGTCTTTTGAGATCCTTGTTACATTAAAAGAAAAATCGACATTTGATTGAGCTATTACCACTGCTTTTTGTTTCTGTCTTTTACAGCCATGAAATTTTCCTGAAAGAATTGTTCCCTCACAATGGAGACAATTAGTTTATGTGTCCCCTCTCTTTAACCAGGAGGCTGAGGAGTAAATCTCAACACGTAGAAACTAAAGGATGTATCTATGAAGTCTCCCAGATGAGGTGCATAGTAACAGACCAGTGCCATGGACACTTTTTGTCCCTTGTAACTTTATAGAAACCACAAAACCCTAGTTACTTTTGACTTACAATAGAGGCAAGGTCATCCTTATAATGAAAAAATAAATAAAAGAAGGAAAACAAGGTCTATATTTTCAGACCCTGAGATTCAATTTGTCATAAAGCTCTATGACAGTTTTATTCTCTAGAGAGATGAACTATCCTTTTGCTGAAAAATCATCACCTTTTTTCAGACCTTATGTTATTGCTAAAGAGTTGTGAGCTGGAGATGTAATAGGACGCTTTAACAATAGGAAAATATTACATTTGAACATTATATTCTGTAAGTTGCTTCTCTTTCCAAACAAAAGATGTATGAATCTACTACTTGAATTGTGGGGACTGAGTGAGATGTGGCCTCATTAAGTTGTTAATGGAACTAGAGATTGGGAGTTTTCTCAGAGGCACTAGGCAATGATAAGGCAAGAGATAAGGTCAAAAATATTTGGAGGTCAGCTCAAGAAAAAAAAAGTAGATGAAAAGTAGAAGGGAAATTCTTATTGACCTAAAGATATTGTAGAACAAAAAGGAGAAAGAGTAAAACAGTTGAAGTTTCAAAGGGGATGTGTGTTAACCTCTGCTAACCTATCCAAGGTGCCTTTACTGGGGGTCTACCATGTGCTCAACTTTGCACCAAGGGAGGTAATACATCATAGAAAAGAAGCATCAGCCATTGTTTCTGAATTTAAGACTTCAAAGTCTAGTTGTGGAATCAAGCATACAGTCATTCTGTCATTTACACATTTCTCAAAAGTTTATCCAATGCCTATGTACTGCCTACCTAGAACCAGAATGAATGCTGGGGAATTAAGACAGACACAACCCCTTCCCTCACACAGCTTTCAGTCTAAAGAGCTGGACAAGCACCATAAATATCTTCTCGATAAAAAACATAACCAAGGTATCCCTTTTCTTTTTCATTTTTTTTTAAGTAAAAATGAACTATCCCCTCAAACTAGAAAGGGAAGACTAGCATAGCTTTTTTTAAAAACATCGTTATTGGAGTATAATTGCTTTACAATTGTGTGTTAGTTTCTGCATTATAACAAAGTGAATCAGCTATACATATACATATAACCCCACATCCCCTCCCTCTTGCGTCTCCCTCCAACCCTCCCTATCCCACCCCTCTAGGAGGTCCCAAAACACCAAGCTGATCTCCCTGTTCTATGCGGCTGCTTCCCACTAGCTATCTGTTTTACATTTGGTAGTGTATATGTGTCCATGCCACTCTCTCACTTCGTGCCAGCTTATACTTCCCCCTCCCCGTGTCCTCAAGTCCATTCTCTACATCTGCGTCTTTATTCCTGTCCTGCCCCTAGGTTCTTCAGAACTTTTTTTTTTTAAGATTCCACATATATGTGTTAGCATACGGTATGCGTTTTTCTCTTTTTGACTTACTTCATTCTGTATGACAGACTCTAGGTCCTCACTATAAATAACTCAATTTCGTTTCTTTTTATGGCTGAGCAATATTCCATTGTATATATGTGCCACATCTTCTTTATCCATTCATCTGTCGATGGACACTTAGGTTGCTTACATGTCCTGGCTGTTGTAAGGTATCCCTTTTCAATAGCTTGAGATGGTTCACATTGACACATGATCAGATGAGCAGGAATCCATTCTTTTCCTTTGACCTTTTTTCCCCAGGGGTCATGTCGAAAAATATAAATGTGACAGTCTTGTTCGAAAATCAGTTCTAGCTGCTCTGTGCTGAAACTTCATACTCTTTGATCAATATCTCCCCTAGCTCCTGGCAACCACCGTTCTAGTCTCTGCTTCTATGAGTTTGAGTTCGGCCTTTTTAGATTCCATATATGAGTGAGATCATGCAGCACTTATCTTTCTTGCCTTGCTTATTTCATGTAGCATAAAGTCCTCCAAGTTCATCCATGTTGTCACAAATGGCAGGATTTCCTTATTTTTTAAGACTGAATAATATTCCATTATGTATATATCATATTTTATTTATACATTCATCTACGGACAGACACTTGAGTTGTTTCCACATCTTGACTATTGTGAATAACACTGCAGTGAACATGGGAGTGAAGACGTCTCTTTGAGATACCGTTACATTTTCTTTGGATGTATACCCAGAAGTGAGATTGCTGGATCACATGATAGTTCTATTTTTAATTTTTGAAGAATCTCCATATCAATGTCTATAATACTTATTCCAATTAACATTCCCACCTACAGTGTACAAGGGTCATCTTTTCACTGTGTCCTCATCAACACTTGTTATCGTTTGCCTTTTTTCTAACAGGTGTCAGGTGATAGCTCATTGTGGCCTTGACTCAGATTTCCCTGATGATTGGTGATATTGAGCGTATTTTCATATACTTGTTGGCCACCTGTATGTCTTCTTTTGAGAAATGTCTATTCAATTCACTTGACCATTTTCAAATCAGGTTATTTATTTTCTTGCTATTGAGTTGTTTAAGCTTATTAAGTTGTTTAAGCTTATATATTTTAGATATTAACCCCTTATCAGATTATGGTTTGCAATTACTTTCTCTCATTCCATAGGTTGTCTCTTCACTCTTTTGACAGCTTCATTTGCTATACATAAGCTTTGTGGTTTGATGCAAATTCCATTTGTCTATTTTTTCTTTTGTTGCCTGTGCTTTTGGGGACATATCCAAAAATATCATTGCCCAGACCAATATCAGGAAGTTTTCCTCTATGTTTCCTTCTAGTAGTTTTACAGTTTTAGGTATTATGTTTAAGTCCTTAATATATTTTGAATAGATTTTTGTATATGGTGTGAGGTAAGGGTTCAATACCATTCTTCAGCTTGTGCATATCTAGTTTTCCTAACACCCTTTAATGAAGAGTCTGGCCTTTCCCCATTGTGTGTCCTTGGCACCTTTGTAGGTGATCAGTTGACTATATAAAAGCACAGATTTATTTTTTGGGCCTCTATCCTGTTCCATTATCTATATGTTTGTTTTTATGCCAGTACTGTACTGTCTTAACTACTGTAGCTTTGTAGTGTATTTTGAAATCAGGTAGTATGATGCCTCCAACTTTCTTCTTCTTTTTTTTAAATTAATCTTTGTTGGAGTACAGTTGCTTTACAGTGTTGTGTTAGTTTCTCCTGTACAGCAAAGCGAATCAGTTATACATGTACATAATCCCCTCTTTTTTAGATTTCTTTCCCATTTAGATCACCAAAGAGCACTGAGTAGAGTTCCCTGTGCTATACAGTAGGTTCTTATTAGTAACTTTATTCTTCTTAAGATTGCTTTAGATATTTAGAGTCTTTTGTGATTCTGTATGAATTATAGAATTGATTTTTTCTATTTATGTGAAAAATACCATTGGAATTTTGATATGGATTTCACTGAATCTCCAGGTCACTTTGGGTAGTATGGCCATATTCACAGTATTATTACAGTTCATGAGCACAGGATTTGTTTCTTGATCTTAGAGGAAAAGCTTTTCGTTTTTCACCATTGGACATGATTCTCAATGTGAGCTTGACATAAATAGTCTTCATTCTGTTGAGGTATGTTCCTTCTATATCTAATCCGTTGTTTTTTTTTTTTTATTGTGAAAGATGTTGAATTTTGTCGAGTGCCTTTTCTGCATCTGTTGAGATGATAATATGATTTTTATTCTCCATTCTGTTAATGTGGTTTATTACATTTATTGATTTGTGTTTGTTGAAACATCTTTGCACCTCAGGGATAAATCCCAGTTGATCATGGTGTATGATCCTTTTAATGGGATGTTGAGTCTCATCTGCTAGTATGTTGCTGAGGATTTTGTATCTATATTCATCAGAGATATTAGCCTGAATTTTTTTTTTTTGTAATGCCCTTGTCTGGCTTTGGTAAAATGAGTTTGGAAATGTTCCCTCATCTTCAATTTATTGGAATAATTTGAAATGGATTGGTATTAATTCTTTGAATGTTTGGTAGTATCCATTAGTCGTTCACCGAAGAAATCAAGGTCTTTTTTAGTGTTGGAGGAAAACTAGCTATGTTGAACTTGTTGAGAAATTCCTTATCAGTTTCCATTGTAATGCATAAATGTGGCCACAGCAAATCTCTTGCATCTATGCTACCAAGAATATATAGAACAGAAACAAGCCATAGTATGAAGCACTCCACTGAGTACAATGTTGAAAAGTCAAGCCCAAGATAATGGTAATTTGACCATTACTGTTAAATGGTCATTAAATGGTAATTTCATCTTATCTAGTGTCTTTATGTTATAACGCCCAAGGGAGATGCAACTCTATCATATTTATGAGATTTTTATACATCTAAGCTTTGAACATTTGTACTTATTGGCACATACCTTCTTATTCTCATTTTAATTGAATTTGAAGCACACATAGCATAGCTGTATAACCTTGAACTAGTCACATAAATTCTGTTTCATCATCTGTAAAACCAGTCGGTACACCTTCCAGTAGTATCATTCTCCTTCTAAATACATTAAATTCCATTTTGTATGCAGAATAATCTAACTGGGAGATGATTTGGTTAAAGGTTTATTATGAAAATCAGAACTAGGAAGCCATTTTTGTGACATGGAGAATAGTCAGACAGAATTGGGGATATGAGCTTGCTGAGTGAATTATTAAGTTTAATACTAATGAGATTCTATTTTTATGAGTTACCCCTTGACAGCAATTCTTAAATAAAAAGATAGGACTAACATCTCAGGCACAATTCACTGCATAGTCGGCAAATAGAGAAATACCTTTATTAAATTACCCTTGAGTCAAAGGCCTGTTGTCTGTGAGATTAGCCCTTATAATCATTTTCAATTAAAAAACCAGCTACCACTCATGGCTAAGGATTTAATTTGAGGACACTTTAGAAAAATAACTATTTACAACATTTTTATACATTTGAAGAATTTATTGGGCATATTTGAAATTCCATTCACAATAAATACAGAAGGAATAGAAAAAAGTATGATTTCTGATTATTTTCTACAAGCACTGAAAACTTAACCCTAACAGACCCATAGTTAGTGATAAAGCCATACTTCAGTTACACATAAAATGCTATATATATTCTGTCTACTCTAGGATAATTGCTAAAATATGTGTAAGAAAAATTTCTCTGGGACATCTTAATATGTAAACTAATAGAGGTATTTCAAATTATATACCTATTATGAAAGTTTAAGTTTTAATCCGGAGGTCAGCATTGTCTATATTCTGAAGAAAAGACTGTCAGTCCACAGGGGAAAAATGTTTCTCCCAGTTAACTCTTTGCAAGAAATTTCTTTTCTATAGTTTGTTCTGCCCTCATAAAGCACGCTTAGCCATTTTAAAAAAAATAGTCCTCATGTCCTTTGTTTATACAATTATCTAAGGAAGTAGCGAAACTCAGGATTTTGTCAAAGTTAATTGAGAGCAACAGGACCAAAAATTAAATTCAGGTTATTTTAAATGAGTCCAGTTTATTCATAATTAATCAGACAATGTTTGATATCTTAACCAATATGTTTTTAGTTCAAAGCATTTATCATTACTTCATGGCCCTCCCCCATTAAGGCACCCACTTAATTATTTTATGCTCAAAACCTCAGAAAAATGATGACTGAGAAGAGTACAAAACAATCCATTTTTGGCTTCTGATTTTTAAGAAGCATAATTGTTGTTATGGCAAATGGTGATTGCTTCTTGAGAGAAATCTTCCTGACCCCATCTGTCCCTCTCCCTAACTCCCATCACAATAATAATAATAATACCACGGGGTGCTGAAAAGGAAGGAGGACTGGGGGGAAGAAAAGAACTTGGACGTGAGTGGGCAGAAGGAGCCCTGAACCCTTAGATTTATTCTCAAGGTGGAAACAATGGAAAACCTAGAACAGGATGAGGGAGACATGTCCCCAGAATAGCAGATTTTTCTGGTTACCCCACACATATACCATATCTATTTCCTCTTTTCTTTAGTGGTAGAACTTGCAAGATTTAATTGCCACCTGTCTTCCCAGGCAAAAGGCTGTTTTTCTTGGCCTTCTGTGCAGCTAGGTTTGATCATGTGACTAAGTATACCCTTTTTTCCTTGACTATAATGAAAAAGAGTGGTGAAAGCTGGACCACAGGTTGAGATAGAGCAATGAGGTGAAAGAAGCCTGGATAATGACACACTTAAAGCATTGTAGCAACGTAGAACCACCTTCCCATATTTTTCCATAAGGAAGAAATAATCTTCTATCTTATTTGAGTGACATTATTTTGATATCTGATAAAATAGCTCGATTACTATCCTAATATACTAGATAAATCCCAACATATGGCCAGTTATTGGTTTCCCCATGCAGTGTGGTGGGGACTATAGAATACATTTCTGCAAGATATGTGTAGGCAGATGAGACCGAGACTTCCTCAGGGAGTTTCCCTGGCTACAGCAGAGCTTGGGAGGCACAGAGAGCAGACGGATCTGAAAATGGCATTTGGGAAGAAGGGTGAATTGCAGTAGCCAGATGGACTGATGTCCAGGTCCAGGTAGGAATGACAGCTTATCAGCAAATGCCCATGTCGATAGGCAGTGTTGACCCAAACAAGCTTGCGTTCACCCCCACTCTAAGCTAATATGCCCTGACATTGCATAAACCCACTAGAATTTAGACACAAATGTAGAGAGAAAGGGAGGGAAGAGCAGATCCCTGAGCTCATTGAAATTAATATTTTACCTCTTAGAAAAACAAAATCTTATAGCAGACATTAAGTTCTAGAAACTAAAAATATTCCCAGTTCTTACATTTCTTGGTTTGTGGGCTATGACTCATACTTGGTGCCCAAAACAATGAGTAGAGGTTGGAGGGTGGTAGAGTTTAAAATGTTTAAATAAAAACTAGCTGCTGAATTATTCATTGCAGTCAACAATCCACCATTCTGTCTCCAGTCTTTACATAATGTCTGGTACATAGTGAACACTCAAATATGTGTAAATATTACTGACTTGTGGTATTATATAGATAAATTATGCTCCATAAGTAATTATAGGTTAATTTTAAAAATATCTGCCCCGTTTTAAGAAAACACTTAAAGTAGTTGGAGAAACTACTTAAAGTTCCTGCACACAGCCCCTAACCTGTATACTAATTCAATCCCTTTAGTATACACATTCCATTGTAATATGCTATTAAATTTGGTGACAGTATTGGGTGACACTCTTACTTTCAAAGCTATTTGAGTGTTATTTTGCAGTTGACAAATTATTATATAAGTTTTAAGTGTACAGCATTATAATTTGACATGTGTATACACTGCTAAGTAATCACCACCCACAAGTCCTATGTGCCATCCATCATCATACATTGGACACCCTTCATGCATTTCCCTCACCCCCAAATACCTTTGCCCTCTGGTAACCACGAATCTGTCCTCTGTATCTATGAGGGTATTTTATTTAATTTTGATCATTTGTTGTTTTTTTTAGATTCCACATGTGAGTGAAATCATACAGTATTTGTCTTTCTCCATATGACTTATTTCACTTAGCATAATACCTTCAAGTTTCACTCATACTGTTGCAAATAACAGGATTTATTTCTTTTTATGGCTGAGTAGTATTCCATTGTGTGTATATGTGTAGATGTGAATGTGTGTGTGTGTGAGTGTGTGTGTATGTCTTTATCCATTTATCCAAAAATGGACAGGTTAGGTTGTTTCCATATCTTGGCTATTGTAAGTAATGCTGCAATGAACATAGGGGTACATATATCTTTTCAAACTAGTGTTTTTCTGTTCTTTGGTTAAATACCCAGAAGTAGAATAGCTGGGTTATATGGTAGTCTTATTTTTGTAAGGAATCTTTACACCGTTCTCCACAGTGACTGCACCAATTTACAGTCCCACCAACAGTGCAAGGGTGTTCTCTTTTTCCACATCATTTTCAACATTTGTTATTTCTTGTCTTTTTGATAATAGCCATGCTAACAGATGCAAGGTGATATCTCACTGTGGTTTTGATTTGCATATCTCTGATGATTAACAATGTTAAACATCTTTTCCTGTGCCTATTGGCCATCTATATGTCTTCTTTGAAAAAAATGTCTATTTAAATCCTCTGCCCATTTTTAATTGGGTTGTTGTTTTTTGTTGTTGTTTAGAGTTGTATGAGTGCCCTTATATAATTTGGATATTAACCCTTATCAAATATATGATTTACACATAGCTTTCCCATTTAATAAGTTGCCTTTTCATTTAGATGACGGTTTCCTTCAGAGTGCAGAACCTTTTTAGTTTGTTGTAGTCCTATTTGTTTATTTTTCCTTTTGTTTCCTTGCCTTTGGAGTCAGATACAGAAAAACATTGTTAAGATCAATGTCAGTGAAGTTAATACCTATGTTTTCTTCTAGGAATTTTATGGTTTCAGGTCTTACATTCAAGTCATTGATACATTTTGAGTTAATTTTTGTGTGTCGTATAAAATAGTGGTAGGGATTCATTCTTTTGCACGTGGCTGTCCAGTTTTCCCAAAACCACTTATTGATGGGACTATCCTTTATCCATTATATGTTCTTTGCTTCTTTGTTGTAAATTAATTATCCATGTTTGTGTGAGTTGATTTCTGTGCTCTTGATTCTGTTCCATCAATCTCTGTGTCTGTTTTGTAAGTATCATATTGTTTTGATTACTATAGCTTTGTAGTATAATTAAAAATGAGGGAGTGTATTTCCAGCTTTCTTCTTCTTTCTAAAGATTTTTTTGGCTGTTCATAATCTTTTGTGGTTCCATTCAAACTTAGAATTATTTCTTCTAGTTCTGTGAAATATGGAATTCTGATAGGGATTGCATTGAATCTGTTGATTGCTTTGGGTAGTATGGACATTTTAACAGCATTAAGTCTTCCAATTCATAAACATAGATGATCTTTCCATTTATTTGTATCTTCTTCAATTTCTTTCATCAGCACCTTACCATTTTCAGTGTGCAGTTCTTTCACCTCCTTGGTTAAAATTGTTCCTAGTTATGTTATTATTTTTGATGCAATTCTAGGTGGAATTATTTTCTTAATTTCTGTGCCTGATAGTTCATTAATACTTTATAGAGATACCTTTGACGTCTTTACATTGATTTTATATCCTGTGACTATTGGTTCTCACAGTATTTTGGTGGAGTTTTAGGGTTTTCTATAAATAGTATCATGTCATCTGAAAATAGTGACAGTTTTACTTTCTCCTTTCCAATTCTGATGCGTTCTATTTCTTTTTGTGTGTGTGTGTGTGTGTGTGTGCCTAATTGCTGTGGCCAATACTTCCAATATTATGTTGAATAAAATAGTGATAGTGGGCACCCTTATCTTGTTCTTGATCTTAGAGGAAAAGCTTTCACCTTTTCATTATTGAATATGGTGTTTGCTCTGGGTTGTCATATATAGCTTTTATTGAGTTGAGGTAAATTCCCTCCATACTCAATTTATTGAGAGTTTTTCCCTTGAAAGTATGTTGAATTTTGTCAAATGCCCTTTCTCCATCTTTTGAGATGATCATAAGATTTTTATCCTTCATTTTGTTACTATGATGTTTCATATTGATTGATTTGTGACTGTTGAATCATCCTTGCATCCCTGGAATAAATCCCACTTGATTGCAATGTCTGACTTTTTAAAAGTATTGTTGTATTTGGTTTGTTAATGTTTTGCTGAGGATTTTTACATCTATGTTCATCAAGATATATTTACCTGTAGTTTTCTTTTTTGGGGTGTCCTTGTCTGGTTTGTGCTGGCTTTGTAAAATGTGTGTGAAAGTTTCCATCCTCTTTGATATTTTGGAAGAGTTTGAGAAGGAGAGGTATTAAATCTTTGAATATTTTGTAGAATTCACAAGTAAAGGTTTCTGGTCCTTGCCTTTTATTTGTTGGGAATTTTTTTATTGCTGTTTCAATCTCCTTATGAATAATAGGTGTATTCAGATTTTCTATTTCTTCATGATTCAGTGTTGGAAGATTGTATGTTTCTAGGAATTTATCCATTTCTTCTAGGAAGAAACTTTTGGCATATAATTATTCATAGTAATCTCTTATGATCCTTCATATTTCTGTGGTATAACTTGTAATGTCTCTTTCATTTCTGATTTTGTTTATTTGAGCTCTCTTTTTTTCTTTGTTAGTCTACCTAAAGGTTTGTCTATTTAGTTTATGTTTTCAAAGAACCAGCTCTTAGTGTTACTGAGTTTTTTCTAATTATTTATAATCTCTATTTCATTTATTTCCACCCTTTATCATTTCCTTTATTCTACTAATTTTGTCCTTGTTTGTTCTTCTTCTAGTTCTTTATATATGGAATTAGATTGTTTACTTGGAAATACTTTTTTGTTTCTTGAGGTAGGCTGGTATTACTGTGAACTTCCATCTTAGAACCACTTTTACTGCAGCCCATAAATTTTGGTGTGTAGTATTTCTGTTTTCATTTGTCTCTAGGTATTTTTTAATTTCTCATTTGATTTCTTTGGTGACTCATTTGTTGTTCAGTGGCATTTGTTTAATCTCAATGCTTTTGTGGTTTTCCCCATTTTTTTCTTCTGGTTCATATCTAGTTTTATCCCATTGTGGTCATGGAAGGTGCTTAATGTGATTTCAGTCTTCCTGAATTTGTTGAGACTTGTTTTGTGACTAACACTGATTTATCCTGGATAATGTTCCATGTGCATTTGAGAACACTGTGTTCTGCTGCTATTGGATGGAGTGTTCTGTATCTATCTATTAAATCAATTGATCTAATGTATTATTTAAGGCTGATGTTTCCTTATTAATTATTTTGTTGGTCTGGATGATCTATCCTTTGATGTAGTGGGGTGTTAAATTCTTCTACTATTATTGTTATTACTTTCAATTTCTCCCTTTAAGCCCATTAATATTTTCTTTATACATCATGATGCTCTTCTGCTGGGTACATATACATTTATAAATGTTATATATATTCTTGCTGGATTGACTTATCATTATGTAACACCCTTCTTTGTCTTTTGTTATAGTTTTTGTTTTAAAGTCTATTTTGTCCACTATGAGTACAACGACACCAGAGTTCTTTTCATTTCAATTTGTATGGAATATCTTTTGTCATCCCTTCTATTTCATGCTGTGTGTCTTTTCTTCTGAGGTGAGTCTCTTGTAGGAGAGAGCATGATATAGATGGCTCTTGGTTCATCCATTTAGCCACTCTATGTCTTTTGATTGGCAAATTTACTTTCTTTACATTTAAAGTAGTTATTGATAGGTCTATACTTATTACCATTTTGTTCATTGTTTTCTGGCTGTTCTATAAATTCCTCTTTTTTCCTTTCTTCTTCTCTTTCCCTCTTCCCTTGTGTTTTGGTGGTTTTCTTTAGTGTTATATTTAGATTCCTTTCTCATTTTATTTGTGTATTTACTACATGTTTATTTATTTACTACATGTTTATATGTTATGTGAGGTATATACATGACATCCCATGTAAGTTTTAAGGATGTTTTAAGTTGGCACCAACTTAAATTTGAACACACTCCAAAGATTTATCTTTTTACCCCTCCCCATGTTTCATGCTTTGGATGATACATTTTACATATTATAATTTTATACATCCTTAACTAATTTTTGTAATTTTAGTCATTTTCACTACTTTTGTCTTTTAACTAGTTCCATGCTTGCTTTACAAGTGATTGATCCACTGCCTTTTCTATGTATTTACATTTTCCATTGAGATTTTTATGTTTTCTTATTATTAATTAGTATCATTACTTTTCAGCTTCTAGAAGTCCTTTAACATTTATTGTAGGGCCAGGTTAATGATGACAAACTTTTTTAGCTTTCATTTATCTGGGAAACTTGATCTCTTCTTCAATTATGAATGATAACCTTGCTGGGTAGGGAATTCTTGGTTGGAATTTTTTCCTTTCAGCACTTTGTATGTATCATGCCACTCCCCTGTTGCCTATAAAATTTCTCTTAGAAAATCTGCTAATAGCCTTAAGGGGTTTCCCATGTACATAACAAATTTGTCTCTTGATGCTTTTAGGATTATCTCTTTATCCTTTACTTTTACCATTTTAATTATGATGTGTCTTTGTATGTGTCTCTTTGGGTTCATCTTATTTGGAACTCTCTTGGCTTCTTGGACCTAGATGTCTGTTTCCTTCCTCAGATTAAGGATGTTTTCAGCCACTATTTCTTCAAATAATTTTTCTGGCTCTTTTTCTCTCTCATCTCCTTCTGGGACCCCTGTAATGTAAATGTTATTCCACTTGATGTTGTTACAAATGTCCCTTAAGTTATCTTCACTATTTAAAATTATTTTTTCATTCTTCTGCTCTGGATAAGTTCCATTATTTTGTCTTCTAGCTCACTGATTCATTCTTCTACCTCATCCAGTCTGCTGTGGAAATGCTCTAGTATATTTTTCAGTTGTTACATCTCTGTTTGATAATTTCTTATATTTTCTATCTTTTTGTTGAAGTTCTCACTGTGTTTATCCATTTTTCACCCAAGTTTGGTGAGCATCTTTACAACCATTACTTTAACTCTTTATCAGGTACATTGCTTATCTCCTTTTTGTTTTCTGAGGTTTTAGCTTGTTCTTTCTGTTGGAACATATTCCTCTCTTTTCTCATCTTGCCCAATTTTACTTTTTTTTTTTTCTTAATGTATTAGGTATACCAGCTGTCTCTCCCAGTCTTGAAGGAGTGGTCTTATTTAGGAAGTGTCCTGTGGGGCTCAGACGCATAATCCCACCTGCCACCAGAGCCAAGCACTCAAGGGGTATCCCCTCTGTGGGCTGCATGTGCCCTTCTGTTGTGTCAGGGCTGTGGCTGCCATAATGTTCTGGTGGGTGGGGATGGCCTCTGGACAGGCTGCAGGGCTTGGTGGCAGCCACCACAAGGTGCTAGTGAGTGGGGCTATTGCTTGGCTGGCTGTGAGGCCTGGTTGAGGTGCAAGGGGGGATGGGGCTCTCAATGGGGAGTGCACATTAGTGCTAAGATGGAGAATTCCAAAATGGGTCCCACCAGCACCAGTAGCCTGCGGTCACAGAAATGTCTCCTTCCATAGGACACTCGGTCACTGGAGAGTGTCCCAACTGGTTCCTGCCTCTCTGGCAGATGCTTCAAGATTAGTAAGTGGGTCCTCTTTCACCTGAGGTCCATGTGCTTTTTAATCTGGTATTTTTGTGCTGCTTTTCAGGCTGAGTGAATTTACACGTGAGTTGTTTAAGAGTGAATTTTCCTTTTGCTGCACTTAAATAGTTTTTCTGGGCATGTTTCCTCTTGACTTTCAAAGCCAGGTGTTTCAGAGGCTGGTCTCTCCAGTGCAGGATCTAGGGGTTTGGGTGCCCAATGTGGAGGTTGGATCACTTGCTTCTCAGGGAAAAGATTCGTACCTTGCAGTTCTTCCCCACTGCGGATCTCAGCAGCTAGGGTGTGGGTTTTTCCTTGGCAAACCCATCTCTCTGCCATGCCTACCCATCTTGATGCTGTCCTTTTACTCTTTTTTGTGGAGGCTCTGTCCATCCAGTTTTCAGTTCCCTTTCCAAGGGAATTATTTCATATATAGCTTTAGACATGTTATGTCATGGGAGGAAGTGAATTTATTATCTTCATATGCTGCCATCTTGAACCCTCTCTGACAAAAATTTTAATATTTCAATATCCATAGCTAATCTTCCAATTTCCCTTTACTTCCTTAGAACCCATTGCCTAGAGTATTAGCTATTTATTCAGCACATATTTTTAAAGTGTTTTTTATGTACCATGTGCTGGTTTATCACTGCAAAGATAGCAGAGAACAAGCCCAGTGAGCTCCCTACAGTTTTAGTAGAGAAAAATGTATTAAATGGGGGAAGTAACTGTTTAAGATGAGACCTGACCATTTAATGACATCAATCAGGCCAATGAGGTAAAAGATAGGGGGAGAGGAAGGGAATATATTCAAAAAAGGGGAATAATACATTTGAAATCTTAGATGGAGGAAGCTGTGTCGGAGGAATTCCAAATTCTGAATGGCTGTATCATTGAAGGAGAAAGGGGAAGTGGACAAGAAATGAAGCTGAAAAGTTATGCACACACTAATGCTGATTTCAGGAGTGATAAATCCCTAGAAGGCATCTATGAGTAAAACCTATTTTTCTAAAAACTATTATTAAACATTAGAGCCCTAATATTGTAAGTCAAACGCTTTCAAACTTGAAGCTCCCTTGAGGTGATTTAGCTCAAGTCAACTGTTTTTCTTTCCACCTCTCTGGAAGGTATCAAGAGGTCTGGAGGGGAGAGTGGCCAGCAGATTTAACCACTCTTATGATTGTATATTTTAACAATTATTTAGAACCTTGACATATACTTTAGATTAATTTTATTGATTTTTCACAAAGATTTACAGTGTACAGATTTTTTTTTTACAATTTTAGTTAGAAATTTTAATAACCTTTTTTTGTTTGTTGGATTTTTACATCTTTATTGGAGTATAATTGCTTTACAATGGTGTGCCAGTTTCTGCTTTATAACAAAGTGAATCAGCCATACACACACACATGTTCCCATATCTCTTCCCTCTTGCATCTCCTTCCCTCCCTATCCCACCCCTCTAGGTGGTCACAAAGCACGGAGCTTATCTCCCTGTGTTATGCGGCTACTTCCCACTAGCTATCTACCTTACGTTTGGTAGTGTATATATGTCCATGCCACTCTCTTGCTTTGTCACAGCTTACCCTTCCCCCTCCCCATATCCTCAAGTCCATTCTCTAGTAGGTCTGTGTCTTTATTCCTGTCTTACCCCTAGGTTCTTCATGACATTTTTTTTTTCTTAGATTCCATATATATGTGTTAGCATACGGTATTTGTCTTTCTCTTTCTGACTTCCTTCACTCTGTATGACAGACTCTAGGTCCATCCACCTCCTTACAAATAGCTCAATTTTGTTTCTTTTTATGGCGAGTAATATTCCACTGTATATATGTGCCACATCTTCTTTATCCATTCATCTGATGATAGACACTTAGATTGTTTCCATTTTTTAAAGAAAAATTTTTTTTCACTCCCATTGCCCATTCTCAATATTAGCCTGGAAATCTTTTCAGAAAAGAGATCATCAGTTGAGATAAGTGGGGAAGAAAATTGATTTGCCCTCAACCCCTTACACTCTTGTACTCCAGGAAGAGAAACAGATAATGCCTCTTGAATAAGGGCTGGTGGTTGGGTGTAAAATTCTGAAATTAGAAAAGCTAACTCAGTTCATTAACAGATCATTTTTATCTTTTTAAATTGACAGAATTTGAGGTAATTCAAGTTTGCCAAGAGATAGAGAATTAATGAATGTTTAAGGAAATAAGAATATACTTTAGGGAAAATGTCACTAATCCTCACATCCTAGACACTAACTCACCATGGAAGGATTGTGACTAAATTCTACTGAGGACTCTAGAAGAAATACCAACTAAACAGCCCATGAAAGAAGAAGGAATATGGACTTCAAAAAAACAACCACATTGTACAATATTCCTTTAAACTTGCTAAACCAGAATGCAGATCTATATAAGTAGAATTTAAACCCCAGTTCAGAGCTGAGTTAAGGGTCATAATTTCTATACCTCAGGAAGACAGAAGTAAAAATTATCATGGAATTCAAGATATTTCAGGATATTTACTATCCTGAACTACTGTATCTGAACAAACCCATTCACTAAATTGTAAGCTCCCAAGTCAGGGAAGAGGGTTGAAAACAGCAGGAGGAGGAAAGAGCAGGAGAATATTTAAATACTCCAAATGTACACAAGTTGAAAATTGGCCTTAAAATGGCAAGAAAAATAGAAAACGCACTCTGTAAGCCCCCAAAGCCTTTCCCTTAAGAGTAGATTGGTCAAAGATTCCAAATTGTAAACAAATATAAAGATGAGCAAATAGGAGACTTTAAAAATAGACTTTAGGTAAGAGTATTCTGGGGTAGATTCAAAAGTAGAAGTCAAAGGAGTTTTGTTCTCTCTTTTGTAATGGACTGAAAATAGGGGCTTGAAAGGGGGACATAGTACAAAAGAAATAATTGGGGTGGAAACTACTGATTTAGAAGATCTCCAAGATGTGACTAAATATATTGAAAATATTCTAGAAATTAAAAAAGCTAGGAATGAAAACAAACATCTGACTCTACAGATAAAATAACTGCCCCCCCAAATAAAAACATGAACAGAGAGTTCTCTGTTTTTTAAGAATCAAAAATCTATAAATAAGCATACTTGTAGATATTACAAACAGAAGTCATTGGAAGAGCCAACATCACTTATTGGTTGAAAAACAAAAGGACAGCTGTCCAAAATCTGTTCAGTGATGCTGCCCCAAGAGAAATATTTGAATCCAGTAGCTCTGGTCCTTTCTTTAAACTCTTGAGGTGAATTATTTACAAATAAAAACGAACAGCAGTACCCTCTACTTGTTAACACAGTGCCACTCTACACACGTTCAGTTCCCCTGCCACAGCAGATTAGGTCACTCAGAGCACTGAAACCACTCAAGCAGTGATAAACAATCCTAAATCCCTTCCAAGGTCCCGACTTCAGATTGTTACTTTGGGACTATTATTAGAAGTATACTCCTTTCTCTTCTGTGACATAGCTTCCTCAAATTGTATAGGTAAGAATCTACTTAGCAAATGTAACTGCCAGGTAAAACATACTGCAGAAAGATTATCGTTAGAAGTTGCCAAAAATTCTTTTTTTAAAAAAAATACATCCTTATTGGAGTATAAATGCTTCACAATACTATGTTAGTTTCTGTTGTACACCAAAGTGAATCAGCCATATGCATACATATGTTCCCATATTCCCTCCCTCTGGAGCCTCCCTCCCATCCTCCCTATCCCACCCCTCTAGGTCTGCGCAAAACATCGAGCTGATCCCCCTGTGCTATGCTGCTGCTTCCCACTAGCTAACTGTTTTACATTCGGTAGTGCATATATGTTGATGCTACTCTCACTTCGCCCCAGCTTCCCCATCCCACCCTGTGTCCTCAAGTTCATTGAAATTATATCTGATATGGATATTAATAGACCTACATTGTGTACCATTCCGAAAACACCTATGGGGTTAGTGACGGTTCCAGAAACTCTATGGACAAAAGACTCTTCACACTTTGGCAAAAATAACTAGAGCAGAACCTATCAGATTCCAGACTGATTTTTCTAAACGTTGCCTAAGTTTCCTCAATACCCTTTTAGCTGCAGCCGTTAAAAGTCTTAAGCCAATTTTGTATCTGGGACATTCCAAGTGACCTATCAGGTGATAGAAAAACACATTTTACTGGGACAGTTATTTGGGAATTAAGCAACGCCTTGCCCTGAACCACAAAACTTCACTGGCTTATCACTTTCAGTATGCTGGAAAAGTAACAAAAACAAGTGAAACACGGAAACTGACATTACCTAAGTAATCAAATATCCTTGAGGGCCCATAGTCTTAGTCCTAAACTCTTATGGTCCTGTGCTCTTCCCCCTTCAGGACCTCATGGATTCTCTCCTCATGCATTAGTCACTACTGGACATCTGTTTTAAGGCATAACTTCACCTGTACCTGATTCCAACATTATATGAGTCAATGATGCTAAACATAATAAAGAAGAAACCCAATATATTCTGTCCTATTGTTAATGGGTACAGGCTGTCTTTTCTTACCAATCACCTAATCTGTATTTTATGACCTAAAAGTAAGTGATCTGGTGTACTGGAAAACATCAGAGTACAAGAGGTGTATGTTCATTATCTCATTCAAATAGTACAGCAATGCTTTGAAGTAGGTGCTACCATTACCTCCATTTCACAAAAAGAGAAAACTCTTGGTTAATTCACTTGCCCAAGGTCCAGTTGTCTAGTACATGGTAGATCTAAGATTTGGACCCAGGTTGTCCAAGGAATTTAACCGCTTGCAAAAATAATGCATGCAAAGAATTTTTAAATTAATTAATATCAAATTTTATGAATACTGGTTAACTCTTCAAAAATGAAATAACATTTGGTGTTTTATTCCATAGAATTTTGGCCAAACTTATTTACCAAAACTGTTTATCCAGTGATGTGTCAGGTACTTCTTTCTTCTCTCCTTCATGGATTTTATCACATTGATTCATTGGAAATTGTTACTCAGGGTGTTCGTTTTTTATGTGCAGAATGAACAGACGTTAAGTCTTGGAGATAATGATAGAACATGCAATCCAGCTGTCATACAAAGACCTGACCAAGAACAATGTTGGTTTTAGAGAGTGGAAGGATCAGTCAGAGAAGAATGAACAGGTTTTCAGAGCCCCAGCCAGTTCCATCACTCCGTGGTAGTAAATACCATGAAAAATGACCTGACTTCTTGAGTGTTCATAGGGATTGGGTGAAATCTCCTCCTCCAGAACTTTCTTCCAGCTCTTCAAATATGTAAGGCTGAGAGAAATGAAGCTGGCAAATTAATGCACAGAACATCATCTCACATATGTAGCTGTGCCCAGATTATGCATATGCATATCATTTTCTCATTAGCATTTACTGAAAGGAAAAGAGCAGAAAATAATAGAGGCACACTAGCAATCTGTAGAGAAATGGAAATAATGAGGACCTCCTCGCTTTTAAATTCCTCTAAAAATATTTTTAGAAGGCAATTTCTGTTGATCTTTATTTTCACTGGTGTCTGTTAAATAGCTCTCCTGGATTTGTTTTTGCTTGGCAATAGACACGACATGCATTTTCTTGAAGCCTGGGAAATTAGATGCAGGCCCCATGTGCTTTTCTCATCCTGAAAGTTTCATTACAAGCACTTGATTTATTCATCTTTTAAAAGTTCAGGACACCCACAGATCAGCCAACTGACTTTTGTTTATTATCGGTTTTCGCTAGTGTAGACTGAAGTAACTCCATCCGTTATTCCTCACCATTACCCTATTCTCTATCATCTACCTATATTCTTTTTCATTATGCGAAGTATTAATGTTCCTTTCCAATCCCCTTCTGCCACTGCTTCTCGTCATTTTATTTCCCCATCTTTGCCTTTCATTTCCTATGCTAAATTCGACTTACCTGGTGATTGCTTTCAAACCCTTTTGTATTAACCTTAGGTTCTGAACTTTGTCATAAATACTTTATAGACCATTTTCATTACCCCAAAAAGAGCATACTTGGGCTCTAAAATCCATTTGATTATAGAATCCAACCATTTGATTTTAAAGTGGGTATGCATAATAAAGGATACATTTTAAATATACAGTATTCCACACCAAATATCTAAATTTTCTGGGATCAGTTTTTTTCATTATTCAGTAGGCCCTGACAGCTGAGTAAGTTTTAACTGAATTCATCAAAGGAATATTGTTGAATGACAAATGCAGTGTGCATCCGTTGCAAGAAAGACCTTGTACTCCATTATGAATTTATGCAACCCATGAATAACCAAAATCATGTACATTTAAAAGGCTTATTAACCCAGAATGAATTATTTAGATACAACCACCAGCCATTTTGTAGATCTGCGGTGCCACATTGATTTCATAAATGAATGAATAAAGGGATTGATAGAGCTGTGGCAAAAATTTTAAAAATACAGAAACCTAAGAAAAAACACGTTTCAAAACCATTTAAAAAACACACAAGCAAACAGCATTTTTCTGAACATCCCCAAATTATGGTCCCAATGTTTCTCCTACCCAGTTAAGTATAACTTCTGCTCATTATGAAGTTAATCATTATGTTGTAGTATATTGTTTTTCTTCAATTCTGACACTAAAATTGCCTTGAAAAGTCCCTATGTTTTAAAGTGATTAGATTTATTTTTCAGTAATCTTATGAATCAAATAATTCAAAATATAATCATAGTAATTTTATTTAGGAGCACATTTTGCTGCAAATCACAGAAAAACCTAGTTTAGCGGCTTAAAAAACGTGCTTTGGTAAAGTGGTTAGTTGGTGGTTCAGGAGTGACATAGCAGTTCATTGATATCAACAGGGATATCGGCTCTTCTGTTTTTCCAACTTTAATCTGTAGGCCTTCATCTTCATGTTGCTTACATCATGGTCACAAGATGGCTACAGTACTACTAGGCTTCACATCTTTGTTCAGTCAGGAAGGAGCAGTGCAAAGAGACAGAAGTTATTTTTTTTCCCCCTCAGTCCATGTTTTGCCTTTATTTCAAGAAAGAAAATCCTCCCTGGAATTTTGACCTCATTAGCAAAAATCATATAACCTGGCCATTTCAAATCTCCATCAGAGTCATGAAATAGAATATTGTGGCTTGCTTTTCTGTATATTACCAGCAAACACAGATGAATAGGAGTGTGAAAGACTTTGGAGCAAACTGCTATACTTTTAGTTTGTTCCTATTTCAGAATGTAAAATGATACCATGAGAATTACTCAAGATGTCTTCAGGAAAACAAAAGGATTTTTAAAAATAACAACTGAGCATAAGATAAATAGGATAAGATTGGTGGAATGTGGTGAGTTCTGAAGCTAAATTGAGTTGACCCTATTTGGAAAAGCAGTGAATACCATGCTAAGGAGATTAAGCTTGATCGTATGGACCACTGTTCTCTGCTGGGCTACACATGAGAATCATTTGGGGGGACTTTTCAAAAATATTAATGGCCAGATAAATTAGAATTTCTAGGGGTAGGCTTAAATATCTGTTTTAAAATTTTTCTTCAAGTGATTCTAAAGCGCAGTCAGGGCTCAGAGAAGTGTTTCTGAACTTTATTGGAGAGAACTGGAGATTTTAGAGCAAACCATTAATACGGCACACCATTCATAGATTTATTCGCAACATAAATAGGGAGGCAAATTGCCTTGTCAAAGAAATGAGTTTTACAGACGACTCGTGTAAATATGTCCTTAATGTATGGAACTTGAACCCATGAAAATTTGAAACTTGAACATCTCTTTAGAAATTATTTGCAAAAGTGTAATAGTATATTGTTATTTGTAGTCTTAATGTCATAAATCTTGAAAACCTTAAAAGCCCAAAATATGTGCATGCCAATTTTGAAATACATATGCTAAAGAATTTCTATTTAAAACCTGATTTGTTTCCAAATACTTTATGTGTTTTGATTTGTGCAGTAAAATTGCAAACTTGATGAATTACCTACTTAAACTTGCTATACAAATAGAACTTTTGAGTTGGTCAGGAGAGGCTAACTTCTGTAACAAACAAGCCCTAATCTCAGGGGCTCAAGAAATGATTTATTATATTTCTGCAAAACAAGGGAAAAGAGTGAGCACGGTGAAAAGAGTGGGAAGTTTTAGGGAATAGGTCTTGACTTGACCCACTATCTAGAACTCAGTCACATGACCCCGCTTAACTGCAAAGGAGAGGAAGAAATTCAGTCATCTTCTGTGTCCAGCAGGAAATGGAAGCAGATTTTGGTAAAGATGTGTCATTGTTTCTACCACAACTATCAGTACTTAAACAATTGGAACTGAACTTTTAAATAACCTAGAAAAAGCCATATAACTTTTCCCAAGAAGAAATGTACACGATCACATCTTTCGTATATAATTTCAAAGATTTTGTGCATCTAGCTTTAAAAATTCCAGTCTACAGCAACTCTGAGAGTTGACTACCTGGATTTGTCACTGGCAGTTTTCATAAGAGAAAATAAATTATTATTTGACAATTTCAATCAGTATAAAATTATTTATACTCTAGTCTACCCATAACTTCAACCATTGGTCCTTTCTCTTCTTGAAAGAGACACATAATACTCTTTCATTATGTCCATACTTCAAATATTTGAAGAATGCTTTTATGGTTCCTTAATTCAGAGGGAACACAACTACTTAAAGACTAGATTAGGTCTGCAGACAGGTGTTATTTAGGCGAACTGTTTAGTTGTTGGTGGTGTTTTTTAATTTTGAGCTTGCATGCTTCCGAGCATTCTCTGCCTCAGTTTCTGCCACACTGTAGCTTTTTTGCAACGAGTTTCTTCATTTGGGTCCCTGCCTGGCTTCCAAAGGCATTTTAGTTTGCAACCCTCTGTTCAAGTCATGTCTTTTCTAGGAAAATTAGGGATTGTAAATAAGTTTATCTTGTATGCCAGCTTGGGTTCTATCTGAGACTTTGTGCCTGTGGAGCTGCCTTGTGAAAAATGTCAAAGAGATAAGCAGGTTCAGCAGGAAAGAGCCCTGTGATTGAAGACTCCTATATGCCATGAAGGCAAAGGAGGGGAAGGGTTGCATATATACCATCATTTGTAATTCCTGTGCTCCTCATTTCCAATCCCTTCAACAACTTCATTTCTAGACCTGCCTTTTCTCTACTTTCCCATGGTATCACTGAACCTTTTGGAATATGGTTCTAAGAACATGGAGTCTATATGAAGTAGAAACATCTCATGGAAAAAAAATGGGACTGTGACTTCTGGGAATTATTATGCTAATTCAACCTCAGTTGCATACATTGGTATCCATGTCATACACTTAATCTGTCCAATTTGTAGTACCACAACATCCCTGGAGATTCTTCGCACAAATCACAGATAGCATCTGTATTTCCTCCATGCCATTGTTTTCTACTTTGAATTCTATTATTTTCATCTAAGTTATTTGCTGTCTTTTCTAATCTTGCATCATCTATCAATATGATTATCAGTCATTATTATTTAAAATGCTTCAGCTGCAAACAGAAGTCTATAATCCATTTTGAGTTTATTTTTGTATATGGTGTGAGGAAATGTTCTAATCTCATTCTTTTACATGTAGCTGTCCAGTTTTCCCATCACCACTTGTTGAAGAGACTGTCTTTTCTCCATTGTATATTCTTGATTCCTTTGTCATAGATTAATTGACCATAAGTGCATGGGCTTATTTCTGGGCTTCCTATTCTTTTCCATTGATCTGTGTGTCTCTTTTTGTGCCACTACCACACTGTTTTGATTACTATAGCTTTGTAGTATAGTCTGCAGACAGGGAGGGTGATACCTCTAGCTTATTTCTTTTTTCTCAAGATTGCTTTGGAAATTCGGGTCTTTTGTGGTTCCATATAAATTTTGGGATTATTTTTTGTAGTTCTGTGAAAAATGTCAAGGGTATTTTGATAGGGCTTGCATTAAATCTATAGATTGTTTTGGGTAGTGTGGCCATTTTACCAACATTAATTATTACAAACCGAGAGCACAGTATATGTTTGATTTTTTTGTATCATGTTTAATTTCCTTCATCAATGTTTATAGTTTTGAGAGTATAGGTCTTTCACCTCCTTGGTTAAGTTTATTCCTAGGTATTTTATTCTTTTTGATGGGATTTTTTTTTTACTTTATCTTTCTGATAGTGCATTTTTAGTGTGTAGGAAAGCCACAAATTAAAGATCTAAATGTAAGACCTGAAACCGTGAAACTCCTAGAAGAGAGCATAGGCAGAACACTCTTTGACATAAATCAAGTATTACTTTTTTGGATCTGTTTAGAAAGTAGAATATTACTCAGCCATTAAAAAGAATGAAATTCTGCCCTTTGCAGCAATGTGGATGGATCTGGAGAATATTATGCTTAGTGAAGTAAGTTGGACAGAGAAATAAAAATACTGGGGATATCACTTATATGTGGAAACTAAAAAATAAAACAAATGAATGTATATAGCAAAACAGAAACAGACTCACAGATATAAGAAAGCAAACTAGTGTTTACCAGTAGGGAAAGTAAAGGGGGGAGGGACAAGACAGAGGTATGGGATTAAGAGATACAAACTACTAGGTATGAAACAGATAGGCAACAAGGATGTATTATACAGCATAGGGAATTATAGCCAATATTTTGTAATTAGTTTCAATGGAATATATAAAAATACTGAATTGCTATGCTATACACCTGAAACTATAATAATATTATAAATCAACTATACTCCAATAAAAAAGAGAAACGGAAGTCTAAGTCAAACTTGTTTAAACAACACAGGAGACTGTTGGCTCATGTAACAGAAGTGCAGAGGTAAACCATGCTTTGGAGTTGGAAGTTTCAGCCATTTTACGTTATCAAGGACTCAGGGGCTTTCCACTCTTCACTCAGCAATAGTGTCAGCTTCATCCTACGGCTTAACGTTCCTCCTTGTAATCATAAGATGCCTGCCAGAGCATTCTGGGCTTCGTGCTACCACCATCACATACACAACAGGATACTCCTTCTGTTCAACAGATGATCTCTTGGAAATCCCCCAGAAAATGTCTCCTTGTACCACACTGGCTCCCATTTTCCCAACCCCTCATGTCAGAAAGCACCATGACTGTCTTAAGCCGGGACTCCAAACCAATATTGTCAAAGAATATGGGCGGGCAAGGATTGATTTAACTAATCAAGTCCAACTCCTCAAAATGTGGTCAGAGTATAAACCCCTTAGCCTTTCACAGTGGAATTGTTATACCGTGAACCACTATACTGGCCTCCTCAATCCTTACGCAAGTCATTGATGAGACTCAAGACATTCGTATATGCTTTTCCTTCTTCCTGGAACATCTTTTCCTGAAGATGTTCTTCCACACTCACCCTTGAATTTTACTTGGTTCAGTTTTAGTTATCTTTCACGTCTCATTCAAGATGACATTTTCCCCATAATGCTTTCCCTAAGATTCTATTACACTCTCTCTCTCTCTGGCACCTCTCCAGCACCATATAGAACCCTAATCCTATCATAATATTTATAGTATGTGCAGGATGTATCATTCCCTACTGTTAGTGTTCTCTTCTTTCTTGGGTTTCCCCAAAAAACTTTAAGTACCTTGAATACCAGACCATGTCTTGATACCTCTGACATCTGTGTAGCTCAAGCACCAAGCACATAGAAGGCAATCAGTAAATATTATTGAATGAAAAAATGTTGAATAAGAAAAAAAAACTGTCTTCAGATTCTGGGATCTCACCAGTAGAATTCTTCTAAATTGATGTTAATTCATCAATCAACTTTAAATACAATCATCCAGGGACTTGCCTGGTGGAGCAGTGGTTAAGAATCCGCCTGCCATTGCAGGGGACATGAGTTCGAGCCCTAGTCTGGGAAGATTCTACATGCCGCAGAGCAACTAAGCCCCCGTGCCACACTACTGAGCCCGCATACCACAACTACTGAAGCCCGTGCGCCTAGAGCCCATGCTCTGCAACAAAGAGAAGCCGCTGCGATGAGAAGCCCACGCACCACATCAAAGAGTAGCCCCCGCTCACCGCAACTAGAGAAAGCCTGCGCGCGGCACCGAGGACACAACGCAGCCAAAAATAAATAAATAAATAAATTTATAAATACAATCATCCACATAGATGTCAGTCTCCCTAACTGTCCTGTCACCCAATCCAAATTTCTGCAAAAGGGTGTCCTAGAAGCCTAAGGCTGAACTTTCACTGAAATAGGCTCTCATTTGCCCACATCTCAACCTTAGCAAATATCAGAAAATGAGATTCATTTCTGGGACTGGTTCTCAGTAAATCGATATTGGTTTTCTGAGATTACTGATGTGTTTCTTTTCTTCTAGTCCTAAATGTCCACAACGTATCTGTTCATTAATAAAATAAAAAGGGGGATTGAATGTGGTATCATGAATCTAAGTCAAATATTTTTAGCCTTTGGTGGAATGGAAGATCAGACTTTAGCTTGGATAAATAGTAGAAGCAACAGTTTGTCATGTTGCTGTGTCTGGATCATGGTTTGTCCTTTTCATTAGTCTTACTTTCCAGGTATTGATTATCACCCGTCGCTCCCCTCAGGTTGTTGACCTTCCAGCCTTTGGTTACACAGGGTTGGGGGTGGGATTCAAAAGCATATGAGTAATGTATGTTTTCCTTTTGTTATAAAAGTCTTCCTGGATTTTTCTCAGAGAGACTAATTTCTTATGGTACAAATTGAGATTACATATTTCTACAAGACAATACAGAGTGAAAGAAAAGAAACCAGGAAAAGCAATGTTTTACACAAAACCAATAAAAAGCAGACAGATTAGCCCTGAATCAACTTGCAGTGTGTCAGAGAAGTAAATTTAACTGCTCAGACTCACAGAGGGAGAATTCATCTTTGTCTCTGTGGTTTAAGGAAGATTTTGACAAGAAATTTAATAACATGAAAGAATAAGGGTGATACTATACACAGTGGTTTATTTCATGAAAGAAAAGAATGAAAAAGTCACTAGATGTTAAGTCACTGTTCTCAATTCATTGTTTCTAATTCATTGCATCTATTCATGAAAACAATCCTCACTCAGCCTCCACAACTGGGACATTTGGAAATAGAAATGGAAGGAGAGAAGGAGTTCCCCAGAGTTTTTGACTGAGCATTTGAGGCCATAAACACAAAACCAATACATTAAAAAATGCTACACCATAAACACAAAGCATTCCTATATGTTGAAATTAAAAATAAATTAATTCCAGATTTTCTTATTGTAACATTGTAAAATTTTTGATAGATTTGTCAAAACTAAACGTTTACCTTTGCTCAGGTACTCGTTTTGTAAGGGTCTTACAACAAAGGCCTGCCATTTTTGCCAGTCTTGTAATCTGCACTGGAAGGTCTACTTGTTCCAGTGGGTTTCTACTCTTTTTAAACACTTCTTAGCAATGAGGGTGACGTTAAAAACATCAGACATCTTGGCCCATCAAAAATGTCCTGTGTTTTTTGCATGCATGCTTTATGATTACGTCCTTGATGGAGGAATTACATTACTCCCTGAGCTTTTATGTGGTCCTCACAGGTAAGAAGGATTTTCATGATCTCTGAATTCTTTTGTGCTTATTGTGGTGCCTGACACTCACCGGTGCTCAATGAACGTTGCTTGAACAAAATCAAAGGGTGGAAAGACTGTGGTCTTAGCGTCACTGAGACCTGGCTTCTAATTTTTACTCTTCCACTTATTAGCTCCGTAATCTGGAGGAATTTTCTTTTGCTTTCTGAGCCTTAAACAAAGACAAAAAAGAAGGCAATGATACCAGCTTTGCAGAATTGTTCTAAGGACTTGAGATCATGTGAGAGGAAAAAAAACTACAAAAACTAGACGCGTATATAATAGGCTTATGGGTTGAATTGTGTCGCCTCAAAATTCCTATGTGGAAGTCCTAACCCCAGTTCCTTAGAAGGTGACCTTATTTGGAAAGAGATTCTTTACAGAAGTAATCAAGTTAACGTGCAGTCATTGGGGGTCAGGGGGCGCTAATCCAACGTGACTGGAGTCCTTGTAAAGATGGAAAATTTGGACCCAGAGATTCACATAGAGGGAAAACAATGTGAAGAGTCACAGGGAGAAGGTGGCCACCTACAAGGCAAGAGAGAGGAGTGCAACAGATCCTTCTCTCACAGCTCTCAGGAGGAACAAACTCCGTCAACACGTTTATCTTGGACTTCCAGACTCCAGAACTGTGAGGCGATAAATTTCTGTTGTTTAAGTCACTTACTTTACAGTATACTGTTAAAGAAGCCCTAGGAGACTAATGCCATAGGTCAGTAAACCTGGTTTATTTCCCACACGTTCACCTTTGGTCTCACACTTTTATCACGTCACTCCCCTTCCTCCCAGCACTTTCTCTTTGCCACGTCTGTGGGCGTCCTTTAGGAAATGGGCCAGAGTCACCAAAACCTTGCTCTAGTCCACACTGAACTGTGGCCAATAGAGTTCACTATAGTCATTACTTTTTGTGGCCAGGCCATCCCTATCTCTACCCAATGAAGTGGCTTCAATTCAGGCAAGAAGGACAATAAAGTAAGTGAAATTCATTGGTTTTTGTGGCTAGAAATAAGCAAAAGGTTTGACATCATCATCATGATATAATTAATACTTTACAGTGGTACAATGTCTCAATCTTTTAAAATTAGCTTCATGTATAAGAATTAAAATTAAGAGTTGAAGAATAGTTTGTATTCTCCTGGATCTGGCTGGCTTGATTTAGGTAGAAACCAGGTGGTAAACCGTTCATCTATTTTCTTGAGTTGTAAATTCCTTTCCTGTTTACTTCTTAGTATAGGATAAAAACTGTAACTATCTCCAGGGCCTTCCACTTGAGTGGAAGTAATAGATGAAGCACCACTTACGGATTCTGACCCTGCATTAAAAGTCCGTTTTGTCCACACCACATGGACTAAGGATGCAGTAGCCCTGAATTCAAAATTTTTACGCTGTTCAGACTTGACACAACTATGGAAGCAAAGAAACCATTTCCTACTAGGAAATCACTAAAAGATGTGTGTTTGCCGTATTATTTGTATTTGCTTCTTCGGCTGAATGCATTTTCATTTCCCCTCAGGTTTTACTTCTTTCAATATTTCTTGGCTGTGATCAGTTTGATTTCTGACACTTTGGCAGCATCAGTTCAAGAGAAGAATGCAACTAATTTGGTAGATAAAATTCTAATCTTTCCTGTCTTGATTGTCAATTTTTGAAAGGTAATCTAAGCTGATGTCTTTATCTCCTAATTTATTTTGTCTAGATTTGACTAAAGCCAGGTTTGAGCTGTTGATTACATTCTCCCATCTGATCCTCTGAAAGCTAAGACCAATGACACAAGCTCTAATTGTTGGGAAAGAACACGCTTCTAAAATGTTTGTGATACAACATTCGCTATTAATTTGCCAGTTAAACAAACTGTTTATGAAGTTGCTAATGAGTGAACTCGGCTTTCTTCTTTGATGTCTGCCTTACTCTATTCTCCTTGGTCCAGTGGAAAACTCTGTTGCCGTGTTTTTGAAGAACTGGGAAAGATACTCTTTCAGAGAGAATTCTGTTGACGCCAAAGAAAATTCCATTCTCCAGAATAAACTTGATTTCAGCCTAAGCGGATGCTAGCCATTGGTAGCTGGCACTAAGAAATATATTTATTGAATTATAGGTTTGGTTGAGAAGCCATTGAAAAATGTTTCTACAGTTTGGGATTATCTAAATCACTTGCCTATCTCTCACTTAAAAAAAATTATATAAATATATAAATAAATACAGACACACACACACACACACACACACACACACACATTCCACTCCTTTGGAGCTCACTAGTGCTGAAATCGTTTAATTTCTTCATTTTGAAAGATTCTGTTTACCCAAATGAGTTTAAGTGTTTTCATTTGAATCCTGGGCTTTTTCTTATTTAAGCCAATAATGAGCTTACTCATCCTTGTGTGCTGCCGGAAGGAAAAGCCCCCCAGTGTCTATGGACACGGCCTCTCCACACCAGTCCAGGGCAGAACCTCCTTGACTTTCCCAGCTCTAACCTTTAATGTGCAAGCGCCCTGAGCCCTGCATGCATGATAAATGGGATCTCTGGCTCGTCTGAAAACAAGTTTGTATCGGCAGGAAGATTTAGTATCCCCTGTACACCCTCAAGATAAAAAATCATCTGGGCTTGTGGGAGCAACTTGTCTAAGAAGAGTAATTTTAGAAATTCTTGCAATGACTTTGGAGGGGCTGAACTCATAGTGGTTTCCCCTTGATTTTATTTCAAACACCTGTTCTTCATGAACAAGCATAATTCGAAGCCGAGGTAATGGGGGCCCACAATGCACGCAACACACAGAGCTGACTTTTGTCCTTTGTATAGCTTCTCTCCACAGATTGCGTGTGAGCACTTGCGTGTATTAGGAACAGTTGCTAACTCTGGTTCTTGCATTTTCAAAACTGCCGTCCCTTGTTGTGAGGCTCTCTCAGTGGGATAAGTCTAACTGATAAATTACTAAAACAAAAATAGAAAAGTGATAGTCGCGATAAGTTTCTTTAGTGCGCAGCTGGTGCAAGCATCTTGTTCTCACATCTGTGTGTCAGTCAGCAGTCTTCCCCGCACCCCACCACTGCAGTCACTTCTTTTCTTCTTGGAAGTAAATCTCTTTGCCAAAAATCTGTTTGTTTGTTCTGCTCAATAAATGACACATGTTCTTATTAATGAGCCCTCTTCCAGTTTTCATAGGAAGATTTTCAGACATCTTTTCATTTTACTTAGCCTCTTGACCAGAGCCTAACTGCGTGACTATAGGTTTTCTCCAGGTGAGCAGGATTGTGGGGAAAGTTTGTCTCTGGCCCCCTTGGCATTTTTCTCAGTAGCAAACACTGTAGCATTTAGTGTCTCCAGTTTGTCCCAGGCAGTCCTAGGGCAAGGGGGAGAGTGTCTGAGAGTGCAGTCACACAGATCTGACTCTTATGTCTGATCCACGTGTGGTCACACAAAACGGTTCCTCGATCTCTCTTGGAGCTCAGCGTCCTCATCTCCAACAGAGCAATGGCGACACCTGGCAAATACAGAATGCAGGAGGATATTCATTTAGCCTGAGTCTAGGCTACTGTAACAAAGAGGCCTGACATTAGTCTGTGGCTTAACTATTATAGAAGTTTCTATCTTCCACGCATCAGAGTCTGAAGGGAACATTCTAGATTGGTGGATGACCCTATTCAACACAGTCACTCAGAGGTCTTTTTTAAAAAAATTTTTATTGGAGTATAGTTCATTTACAATGTTAGTTTCAGGTGCACAGCAAAGTGAATCTGTTATACATATACACATATCCACTCTTTTTCAGATTCTTTTCCCATATAGGCCATTACAGCGTACTGAGTAGAATTCCCTGTCTATATAGTAGGTCCTTATTAGTTATCTATCTTATATATAGTAGTGTGTATATGTCAATCCTAATCTTCCAATTTATCCCTCCCCCGCCTTACCCCCTGGTAACCGTAAGTTTATTTTCTACATCTGTAGCTCTATTTCTGTTTTGTAGATAAATTCATTTCTAACCTTTTTTTAGATTCCACATATAAGTGATATCATATATTTGCCTTTCTCTGTCTGACTTACTTCACTCAGTATGACAATCTCTAAGTCCATCCATGTTGCTGCAAATGCCATTTTTCGTTCTTTTTTATGGCTTAGTAATATTCTATCGTATATATGCTCTACATCTCCTTTATCCATTCCTCTGTTGATGGACATTTAAATTGCTTCCATATCCTGGCTATTGTAAATAGTACTGCATTGAACATTGGGGTGCATGTATCTTTTCGAATTATGGATTTCTCCAGATATATGCCCAGGAGTGGGATTGGTAGATCATATGGTAGCTCTATTTTTAGTTTTTTAAGGAACCTCCATACTGTTCTCCATAGTGGCTGTACCAGTTTACATTCCCACCAACAGTGTAGGAGAGTTCCCTTTTCTCCACACCCTCTCCAGCATTTATTGTTTGTAGATTTTTTTGATGGTGGCCATTCTGACCAGTGTTAGGTGATTCCTCATTTTAGTTTTGATTTGCATTTCTCTGATAATTTGTGATGTTTAGCATCTTTTCATGTGCTTTTTAACCATCTGTATGTCTTCTTTGGAGAAATGTCTGTTTAGATCTTCTGCCCATTTTTTGATTGGGTTGTTTGTTTTTTTGATAGTGAACTGCATGAGCTGTTTATATATTTTGGAGATTAATCCCTTGTCGGTTGCTTCGTTTGCAAATATTTTCTCCCATTCTGAGGGTTGTCCTTTTGTTTTGTTTATGGTTTCCTTGGTCTTCATTCATGTTGCTCTACTGTTCCCTAGAACTTGGTTTTCATCACTAGAATTCCAGGCTGGGTTTCCACAGGTCTGGCTTACTGAGAGGAATACACAACATCAAGGAAACTTGCCTGTGGTCTTACAGCACTAGGCTTGACCTAGCACATATTAACTTCTACTCACATTCCATTACAGTAGTCACAGTCACATGACCACAACTAACTGCAAGGAAGGTTGGGAAATGTAGTCTTGCATGGGCCCAGGAATATGGAAGAGAGATTAAGATGGAAAATTAGAAATCTCAACCACAATTGTAATAGTACCTATCTCAAAAATCCTCAGATGGTTAAATTAAATCACACACATTTGTGCCTGGCACGTGGTTAGTGTTCAATACATATAAGCCCACATTATTTATAATAGTAGTAACTGATAAACTCAAAAGTCAGGATGAAAACAGACTACCAGTTTTGCTTAAACTGACTCAGTTTCACTTAATCCCAGTACTAATAAGACCCACCTCTGACGGGAAATTAGGAGTTTCTGTCCCACCAGAAAAAGGATCTGGAATTTGTCTATGTCCTGACGTCCACTGGTCTGGATCCCTGTGAGGTACCTATCTTCTCGGGTTCCAGTGTGGTTTCGAATCCTACTTCAATTCTTTGCTAGGTTAAGACACTTCCCCTTCTATGTAGTTCTTGACAGTTCTCTTTTCTTCAGGGTATGGACCCTGATTTCTCTAACCCTAAGCATCTAATTGGGCTCCCCTCCCTCTTAACCACCAAGTATGGATTAGGATGAAAACAGGCAGAGTACCTTCTGTGCTCTCTTGTCCTATCACTTCAGGTAGTTCATCTTATTGCAGTGGTTTGCTGACCTGTCTGCCTTCTGCACCAAACAGAAGGTGGAGACTAGGTATGGCTTATTTACCATTATATCCTCAATTTGCACCAAAGTACCTAGTATATAGTAAGTACTCAATAAGTATCTGAATGAATAAAAAACCAAAAAAAATAAATAACTGATAAATGTCCGCAGAAACTCAATATATCAGTTAGTTTTCTTAGATATAAGTAACTGCAGCTGACAGTGGACAGATTGAAATAGAAAAAGAATTTACTTTAAAAGGTTAATATATGGGAAGTCCTAGAACTATTGAGTGCGTGAAGGATCTAGGCCTCAGGCCAAGTAACCTGGGAAGTACCCAATCCACACTGGAAATAGGTCAGAGGCGAGAACTGGTACCACCACTGACTATGACACTACATTTGTATTGCTGCCACTTCTGCTCTCAGAATTTGATCTTGAAATGACCATCAAACCATGCATGTTGCATCTGGTTGAGGCTATGTCACATGCCAGTGCCCTAGCTGCAAGGGAGTTCGCAGTTTCTTGGTGTGGTTCAGTATCTGCTGCCCCCCAGGATTCACAGAAGGGAAGTTCCCCCCAAAACACAGGAAGTGTCATTGGCAAGTGTCAGTTGGCCAGAAAGAAAGATAATTACTTATTACACTCAGATACATCTGTTGCTGTTTTAATGCTCTGATTCCATCCAAAGAAATTTGACCTAAGATGCAAAGGATTAAAGTACACCCTACCATGCCATACCTTACCATACCTCACCATATCATACAAAAAATATTTCCAAGATCCTGTCTTTGCTTTCTCTTAATCTCTCACCTCTATGTATGGGCATATTTCTGAATGATTTCTTGATCAATTTATTCATTGTTGTGTCCGATATATTTTAACTCTCTCTGGACACAGAGAAGAATTGCACAAAAGTTTCTCAAAATCTACGGCTTTACTAAGACAAGAGCTTATCCGTATATACAAGATTAAGGAGGATGCTAAGCCTTAGGGCTGTGGTGTGTGTCCTCTGTGGGAGGACATGAGCCATAGTCTGTATTTGTATATTTATACCTTGGTTTATTGTCTTTTTGTCCCCACAGAATGCAATCTTTATAAGGGCAGAGACAAAGGTGTTTGGTTTTTGTTTGTTTGTGTGTGTGTGTGTGTCTTACTGCTGTATCCCTAGAACCTAGAACAGTTTATTATGAATGGTAAGTATTTAATAAATATTTGTTGAATGAATGAATGAATATATGAGTAGAGGATTAGCCTGTAAGTAAACATTCTGACCTGTTTTCTTTCTTCTTCATGTATTTTTGGTCTTTATGTGTTATTGTTCTATAGAGTAGGACAAGGAGACTATAGGAGTCCATGAAGAACCTTGTACTCTCTACGTTTGACTAAGTGCCTACCTCCCAAAGTCTCCAATTATGAAATTTCTTCAGTGAATAAAACCCTCATCCTCTTAACTTCTCTTAATCTTAAGCTCAGACTCCTTTTAGGTCCCTTAACAACACTGCATTGTTATTACTCATCATCACCTTTGTCAGTTCTTGACTGTTCAGTCTATTCTACAGCCATCATTTCAAAGATGCTCTTATGAGCTGTACTGTGTTGAATAATCTCCCCCTAAAATTTATGTCCACTTGGAATCTCAGAATATGACCTTATTTGGAAATAAGGTTTTTACAGACGTTATCAAGTTAAGATGGGCCATACTGGGTGAGGCTGCACCATAAATCCAATGACTGATGTGCTTGTAAGAAGAGAGGAATCTAAAGACACAAACAGACATACAGGAAAGAAGAGTATGTGAACAGAGATTGGAGTTATGCTGCCACAAACCAAGGGATGCTAAGGATTACTGGCAACCACCAGAAGCTAGGAAGAGGCAAGGAAGCATCCTTCCCTAGAGCCTTTGGAGGGAGCCCTGCCAACATCTTGATTTCAGACTTTAGCCTCCAGCACTGTAAGAATATAAATTTCTATTGTTTTATAGCACCTGTTTGTGCAACTTTGTTAAGACAGCCCTAAGAAATAAATACCCTAGCCCTGGAGTCCCTCACCACCTTCTCAGTCATGATACCCAACCCCAGTCCTGAGTCCTTTCCAATTTTTGCTGCTGGTTCTTGTTAGCTAAGAAGCTTGCTGGAAAAAGTCACAAAGAAGCACCATTCTTGGCTTTCACCCCATTTCTTTGCACATAACACACCATCTTACTCCAGTAAAATACCTGCTTCCCCCAGTCCCACTTCTTACATCTAGAACCACTCCCTTTTCACTAACTCCTTTTGTAAACTTACCCTTAAAAAACCTCCATATGGCTCTATTACCTCTTAGGGAACACCATTCTTGCTCTCTCCCTCCTGCCAGATTTCTTAAAAGAATAAACATATATGCTTTTTCTACATTCTCGCATCTTTCATCCCTCCAAAACAGGTCTATAAATACTTCTTACCATTATGGACATCTCTGTGGTATTTAGCCATATTGAGCCCTCATGAATTTCATCCTAAGATCTTTCTCATACATCACATTCTGAGACTTTATGTTGTTCTAGTCTCATCCCTCCTTGACTACCACTCCTTTTCAAATTTCTCTTCCTCCCTCCCATATCCCTTAAAATAGACAACCTCTCAAGTCTGGGACCTCACCTTCTCTTTTACTATTTCCCTTGATCACATTTATTTTTCTGAATTCCTCTATCCCTTCTGTTTCATCTGTCAGCGTGCTTTGGAACATCCTAAATACATGTTTTAAGGAATAAATGAATGAAGCCCAAATCTGTATCTTTCAGATCCATGCATTTCTAAACACACACGGAACTAGGTTTTATTTATTATGTATCTTTAATGCCTAGCATAGACCTGTGTTCTTTACATGCTGAATTAATGAATAAATGAATGAGTGAATCACTATTTTTATGCAAATATCCAGTTTGTACAGAAAAATTCAATAAATCCAACAATGAATTTACTTCCTCGTCTGTACCCACCGCCAGGTCTTCCTTTCAATATTTCCCCAGCCCTAAGTGTCACACCAATATTTGGGATCATTTTCATTTCCTCTCTTTGTATTTCATTCTATCAGTTTCCATAGTCTTTTGAGTTCCACATCTGTAAAATATTCCAAATCTCTCTTTTTATCCCCCAATCCCAAATCTCATACTCTAGATTGGCATCATTTCTCTAGTGTTTTCCACATTGATTTCTATCTATTCTAAACCTCATAATTATAACCCAAATTTTCATCTCTTCTCCCTTCCTATCCAGCCCCTCTAGTAGAACAGCATTGTTGTTAAGAATATCAGTTCTGGTGTAAACTGGACTCAAGTTGAACGCCTTGTCTTCCACTTTCTAGCTGTGTAATCTTGGGCTGCAGTGTTATCCCCCTGAAGCTCAGTTTCTCATTTGTGAAACAGGGAAAATAATAGTACTTATCTCAGAGGTGCAGAGTACAGCGTCTGGTGTATAAAGAGTGTTCAGTACATATGAGGAGTCATGAGTGTGCAGATGGTGACCATGGTGGTAGCAGCAGCAGCAGCTGAGGGGCCAGCTTCCATTCTCTCTTGCTCATCCAGTAATCTTTCAGAAGCTCCTGAAAGCCTGCATCTAATAACAGAATATTTACAGTCAACCTTATGTATCCTATGAGGAAGAGCAGAAATGCCAGGAAGCGACCAGCCAGAAAGATGCTAAAACCAACATCAGAGAATTTTTTGTAGGAATTCAAAGAGAAAGTTCATTTAAAAAGGTCAGCCCAGTACATGGCATAGATTAAAAATTCAATAAATGAAATAATCTTCAGGAATATTTTAGAGGGGTGTGAGTTACAGTACTAAAATGAGGATGTATTCTTGTGGTCACCACCCAAGGAGATTGTAGCAGACATTAAAACCATTCTCTGTTGTTTAAGCCCACAAAAGAGATCGTATTTTCCTGCCCTCTTAAAGTGAGGCAGGTCTAAGAAGTTTGCTCTGGCCTGTGAAGTATGAGCCAAAATGACCTCTTCTACATGGAAACATTTAATTGTCAATGCTCAGTTCTCTGAAATTGCCTTCCAAGCAGAATATCTCTCTTCACTTTCAGTAGACATCTAGTGAGAATAAGAAGTAAATCTTTGTTTTCTTAAGCCACTGAGATTTGGGAGTTGCTATTACCACAGCATAACCCAGCCTATTCTGACTGTTAGGGCTCAATAACCAGGGTCAGGGAGGAATGTACCCGGAGAACTATCTAAACTTCCTTCCCACCCTTGAATTATTTTTTTAGTAAAATGGGCTGCAAGTTTTTTAAATGAATTATTTAATAAAATCCTCAGGGTTTTCTCTTTAATGTCTTTCTTCACATACACATGCTCACTGTTCCCTCTACCTCGAAAGTCATTTTAAAAAAATTATCATTCCTTTATCTGCATATCTATATTGTATCCATCATTCAGTGACCAACATAAATCCCATCTCTAAAAGGCTTCTAGCCCTGCCTACCTGGAAGTTATGGCCCCCTTTCTGATGTCCCCATGGCATCTTATGTATATACCTCTCTGAATTTACTTTTTATTTTTTATTTCACATTCTTTTTATCAACATATATATTTTAATTCCCTTAGTAGATTGAAGCTCTTTGACTGTTTGATCCATGACTTAGATGTCTTATCCTGGGTGATTTAACAGATTGTCTTGGCCTTAGTAAGTCATTGTAGATAATTGTAATGCATGATGATGAATGAAAAGTATTGATTTTTAACTGTATAATAAGACTTAGCAATCTATGGCACAAGAAACAAACTCTACGAAGATTTTTTGAGAGATGTTCTGATTTGTCGGAAATCTAACCACTCATCATTATTCCCTTACAAATTTTGAGTCAATTAAGAAACTGACCCAGGGTCAAGATGGCGATGTGAGAAGATGCCGAGTTAGCATCTCCCCATGACTAGGGCAACTGCCGGCCGCTGGTGGGGGACTCTGATGCCCAAGGTGATGGGAGGAACCCCCAAGTGAACTTCCACTCCACACAGCTTGCAGGATCTTGATTCACAAGCCTGGGGTCGGGCCAAAGCTCCTGTGGTGGGAGGTCCGAGTCCGAACCACTGGACTAACAGAGAACCTCAGACCCCAGGGAATATTCATCAGAGTGAGGTCTCATGGAATTCCTCATCTCAGCACCAAGAACCAGCTCCGCCCAGCAGCCTACGAACTCCAGTTTTGGAAGCCTCAGGCCAAACAAACAGTAAAACAGGAAAAAATCCCACTCATAAAAAAAAAAAAGAAAAAAGATGGCAAAATGTATGTCACATATGAAGGAGCAAGGTAAAAACCTATAAGATCAAAAAATGAAGAGGAAATAAGCAAAGTACCTGAAAAAGAATTCAGAGTAATGATAGTAAAGATGATGCAGACCTCAGAAATAGAATAGAGGCACAGATTGAGAAAATACAAGAAATGTTTAACAAAGATCTAGAAGAACTAAAGAACAAACAAACAGAGATGAAAAACACAATAACTGAAACTAAAAATACACTAGAAGGAATCAATAACAGAATAACTGAGGCAGAAGAATGAATAAGTGAGCTGGAAAACAAAATGGTGGAAATAAATGCCAAGGAGCAGAATAAAGAAAAAAGAATGAAAAGAAATGAAGACAATCTCAGAGACCTCTGGGACAACACTAAACACACCAGCATTCAAATTATAGGGGTCCCAAAAGAAGAAGAGAAAAAGAAAGGGTCTGAGAAAATATTTGAAGAGATTATAATTGAAAACTTCCCTAACATGGGAAAGGAAGTAGTCAACCACGTCCAAGAAGCACAGAGAGTTCCATACGGGATAAACCCTAGGAAAAACATGCCAAGACACATATTAATCAAACTAACAAAAATTAAATTCAAAGGAAAAACAAAACATAACATACAAAGGGATCACCATAAGATTATCAGCTGATTTGTCAGCAGAAACTCTGCAGGGCAGAAGGGAGTGGCAGGATATAGTTAAAGTGATGAAAGAGAAAAACCTACAACCAAGATTACTCTACCCAGCAAGGATCTCATTCAGATTCGACAGAGAAATCAAAAGCTTTTCAGACAAGCAAAGGCTAAGAGAATTCAGCACCAGCAAACATGCTCTACAACAAATGTTAAAGAAACTTCTCTAGGCGAGAAACACAGAGAAGAAAAAGACCCACAAAAACAAACCCAAGACAGTTAAGAAAATGGTAATAGGAACATACATATCGATAATAACATTGAATGTAAATGGATTAAATGCCCAACCTAAACACACAGACTGGCTGAATGGATACAAAAACAAGACCCATACATATGATGTCTACAAGAGACCCACTTCAGACCTAGGGACACATACAGACTGAAAATGAAGGGATGGAAAAAGATATTCCATGCAAATGGAAATCAAAAGAAAGCTGGAGTAGCAATACTCATATCAGATAAAATAGACTTTAAAATAAAGACTGTTACAAGAGAGAAGGAGAGACACCAAATAATGATCAAAGGATCAATCCAAGAAGAAAATATAACAATTATAAACGTTTATGCACCCAACATAGGAGGACCTCAATACATAAGGTGAATGCTAACAACCATGAAAGGAGAAATCAACAGTAACACAATAATAGTAGGGGACTTTAACACCACTTACACCAATGGACAGGTCATCCAAACAGAAGATAAATAAGGAAACATAAGCATTAAATGACACAATAGACCAGATAGATTTAATTGATATTTATAGAACATTCCACCCAAAAGTGGCAGAATACACTTTGTTCTCAAGCACACATGGAGCTTTCTCCAGGATAGATCACATCTTGGTCACAAATGAACCCTTGGTAAATTTAAGAAAATTGAAATCATGTCAAGCATCTTTTCTGACCACAACACTATGAGATTGGAAATCAATTACAGGAAAAAAACTGTAAAAAACACAAATACATGGAGGCTAAACAGTGTGCTACTAAATAACCAAGAGATCACTGAAAAAAATCAAAGAAGAAATAAAAAAATTCATAGAAACAAATGACCATGAAAACACGATGACCCAAAACTTATGGGATGCAGTAAAAACAGTTCTAAGAGGGAAATTTATAGCAATTCAGTCTCACCTCAAGAAACAAGACAAATCTCAAATAAACAGTCTAACCCTACACTGAAAACTACTAGAGAAAGAAGAACAAAGAAAACCCAAAATCAGTAGAGGGAAAGAAATCATAAAGATCAGAGCAGAAATAAATGAAATAGAAATGAAGAAAACAATAGCAAAGATCAATAAAACTAAGAGCATGTTCTTTGAGAAGATAAACAAAATTGATAAACCCTTAGCCAGACTCATCAAGAGAAAAAGGGAGAGGATGCAAATCAATAAAATTAGAAATGAAAAAGTAGAAATCACAACTGACACTGCAGAAATACAAAGGATTATAAGACACTACTACAAAGAACTATATGCCAATAAAATGGACAATTGCAAAGAAATGGACAAGTTCTTGGAAAGGTACAATTTTCCAAGACTGAACCAGAAAGAATTAGAAAATATAAACAGGCCTATCACAAGTAATGAAATTGAAACTGTAACTAAAAATCTTCCAACAAACAAAAGCCCAGGACCAGATGGCTTTACAGGTGAATTTGATCAAACATTTAGAGAAGAGCTAACACCCATCATTCTCAAACTCTTCCAAAAAATTGCAGAGGGAGAAACACTCCCAGATTCATTCCAAGAAACCACCATCACGCTGGTACCAAAACCAGAAAAATATATCACAAAAAAAGAAAATTATAGACCAATATCACTGTTGAGCATAGATGCAAAATCCGGAACAAAATACTAGCAAATGGAATCCAACAACACATTAAAAGGATCATACACCATGATCAGGTGGGATTTACCCCAGGGATGGAAGGATTCTTCAATATATGCAAATCAGTCAATGTGATGCACCACATTAACAAATTAAGGAGGGCTTCTCTGGTGGCACAGTGGTTGAGAGTCCACCTGCGATGCAGGGGACATGGGTTCATGCCCTGGTCCGGGAAGATCCCACATGACATGGAGTGGCTGGGCCCGTGAGCCGTGGCCCCTGAGCCTGCGCATCTGGAGCCTGTGCTCCGCAATGGGAGAGGCCACAACAGTGAGAGGCCTGCGTACCGCCAAAAAAACCACAAAAAAACAAAACCAAAAGAAACAAATAAAGGAATAAAAACCATATGATCATCTCAATAGATGTAGAAAAAGCGTTTGACAAAATTCAACAGCCATTTATGATAAAATCTCTCCAGGTAATAGACATAGAGGGGAGTACCTCAACATAAATAAAGGCCACATATGACAAACCCACAGCAGGCATCATACTCAATGGTGAAAAATTGAAATCATTTCCACTAAAATCAGGAACAAGACAAGGATGTCCACTCTCACCACTCTTATTTAACATAGTTTTGGAAGTCCTAGCCCCAGCAATCAGAGAAGAAGAAATAAAGGGAAATAAATTGGAAAACAGGAAGTAAAACTGTCACCATTTGCAGATGACATGATACTATACATAGAAAATCCTCAAGATGCCACCAGAAAACTTCTAGAGCTAATCAATGAATTTGGTAAGGTTGCAGGATACAAAGTTAATGCACAGAAATCTCTGGCATTCCTGTAAACCAACAACGAAAAATCAGAAAGAGAAATTAGGAAACACTCCCATTTACCTTTGCAACAAAAATAATAAAATACCTAGGAATAAACCTGCCTAAGGAAGCAAAAATTTGTACTCAGAAAACTATAAAACATGCAAAAAATCAACGATGACATAAACAGATGGAGAAATATACCATGTTCTTGGATTGGAAGAATCAATATTGTGAAAATAACTGTATTACCCAAAGCAATCTACAGATTCAATGCAATCCCTATTAAACTACCAATGGCATTCTTCACAGAATTAGAACAAGAAGTTTTACAATTCGTATGGAAACACAAAAGACCCCAAAGAGCCAAAGCAATCTTGAGACAGAACAACAGAGTTGGACGAATCAAGCTCCCTGACTTTAAACTATACCACAAAGCTACAGTAATCAAGACAGTATGGCACTGGCACAAAAACAGAAATATAGATCAATGGTACAGGATAGAATGCCCAGTGATAAACCCATGCACATATGGGCACCTAATTTATGACAAAGGAGGCAAGAATATACAATGGAGAAAAGACAGCCTCTTCAATAATTGGTGCTGGGAAAACTGGACAGCTACATGTAAAAGAATGAAATAAGAACACTCCCTAACACCATACACAGAAATAAACTCCAAATGGATTAAAGAGTTAAATGTAAGGCCGGACACTATAAAACTCGTAGAGGAAAACATAGGAAAAACACTCTTTGACATAAACCACAGCAAGATCTTTTTTGACTACCTCCTAGAGTAACGGAAATAAAAGCAAAAATAAACAAATGGGACTTAATTAAACTTAAAAGCTTTTGTACAGCAATGGAAACCATAGACAAGATAAAAAGACAACCCTCAGAATGGGAGAAAATATTTGCAAATGAAACAACAGACAAAGGATTAATCTCCAAAATATACAAATAGCTCCTTGGAGCTCAATATCAAAAAAAAAAAAACCCCAAACAATCCAGTTAAAAAATGGGCAGAAGATCTAACTAGGCATTTCACCAAGGAAGACATACAGATGGCCAAGAGGCACATGAAAAGATGCTCAACATCACTAATTATTAGAGAAAAGCAAATCAGAACTACAATGAGGTATCACCTCATGCCAGTCAGAATGGCCATCATCAAAAAATCTAGAAACAATAAATGCTGGAAAGGGTGTGGTGAAAAGGCAGCCCTCCTGCAGTGTTGGTGGGAATGTAAATTTATACAACCACTATGAAAAACAGTATGGAGGTTCCTTAAAAAACTAAAAATAGAACTACCATATGACCCAGCAATCCCACTACTGGGCATATACCCTGAAAAAACCATAATTCAAAAAGAGTCATGTACCACAATGTTCATCGCAACACTATTTACAATAGCCAGGACGTGGAAGCAACCTAAATGTCTATCAACAGATGAATGGGTAAAGAAGATGTGGCACATATGTAAATGGAATATTACTCAACCATAAAAAGAAATGAAATTGAGTTATTTGTAGTGATGTGGATGGACCTAGAGTCTGTCATACAGAGTGAACTAAGTCAGAAAGAGAAAAACAAATACTGTATGCTAACACATATATATGGAATTTTTAAAAAATGGTACTATTGAACCTAGTTGCAGGGCAGGAATAAAGATGTAGACATAGAGAATGGACTTGAGGACACGGGCTGGGAGGGGGAAGCTGGAGCAAAGTGAGAGTAGCATCGACATATATACACGATTGAATGTAAAATAGATAGTTAGTGGGAAGCAGCAACATAGTACAGGGAGATCAGCTCAGTGCTTTACAATGACCTAGAGCAATGGGATAGGGAGGGTGGGCGGGAGGCTTAAGAGGGAGGGGATATGGGGACATGTGTATGCATACGGCTGATTCACTTTGGTGTACAACAGAAACTAACACAGTAATGTGAAGCAATTATACTCCAATAAAGATCAAGAAAAAAGAAAGAAAGAAACTGACCCAGAAATGAAATTTGAGTGATTACCTTTATTAGTGGTGAAACTGCATTGGAAAATGTCATTTGGATCCAAGGCCAAAATAAGTTCCTACAACAACATCTTTGAAATTGACTGTACCCAACTAGTCACAGATGTGGCAGCTGGAGGAGCCGGGGCCTCCCTGGTAGGGTGGAGAGTCTGGCCCTAGTGAGGTTCCAATACAGTGGGCAGAAACACAGGAAGAAAAGGAGAAGGGTCTTCCCTCCCAAAAGACACTCAGAAACCTGTACTGTAAGAACTGAACTAAATTACTAACCACAATAGATGAGAGTACAGAAGGAAGAACACAGAATTCTTCCAACCTCCTCTGGTTTTAAGGTCAGATTTTTAAGAAACAACGCATATGCCAAGGAAAATAGGCTTTAGATCATGTTTAAAGATCTTGCATGCCTGAAGTCTCTAAAGGAACTTTTTAAAAATATGCCAATTTTGTACTGTTTAGTTACTCATTTACTCAAATGCAATTTTTGTATTTTGATTAAAAAAATAATATTAGGTGGACAACATCATATTGTCCAAAGGTCTTAGGGAAAGCAGGAGCCTTAAGTAGGCGTAACTGTTTACTGACTGCCCATCCTGTCCCAGTAGCCGTGGTGGCATATGTACATAAGTGAGGTCATATGCTCACACTTGAAATTTGTGACATTTTCCACTTCTAACACTGCAATCTTTCCATCTGACCCAGAAATCTAAACATCCAGCTTTTCAAAGGAAGAATGTCAACTCTATAGAGATTTAGCAATCCAGCAAGTAAATGGCTTCTCAGATGGGGAAAAAAGTATGCCGGCTCTCAATAAAATACACTCCATTAAAACTTAGAAGCAGGATGAAATTGTATTATTGCTTTAATGTTTGAATTGTGTCTCCTATGTGGGTTTGTAATGTGATATTTCACATTAGGTCACTTACAAAGAGTTTTCAAATTATTAAAAGTTCATTGTCAATAGAGTGATGGGAAAAGAAGAACAAAATGTCCCCCCCCTCCGCCACTCCAGAATCCTCCACCCTCCCCAAATACCAACACCTGGAATAAGCCATGCTGTGCTTTCATAAAAAGCTGTTGGAAGCCAGAGAAAAACAGACCAGATAGAATTAAGAAAAATGGATGTATCCCACTGACCCTGAGTATAGAAGAGAAATGTGGAGAATGTGTGAATTATTAGCACAGTAGAAAAATATTTTATTTAAGAACCACATCTTCACAGCACTGCCTGAAGGGTTTCACTCAAGCTGCAAAAAAAGTACAGATTAAAAGCTCGGGATACTTAAGAATCCATCATGTTGTGTGTAGGAGAATCATAAAATCACCAGCAAAAAACGACACAGTGGGAGTCCCAACTTGTAAACCATTAAGCTCCCAGGCATGCATCATACTTCATCCTAAGGGGCAAAAGAGGAATTAAAAAATGAATTTGCCGGTTCTGCCTATGGAGTGGCTCTTTCTGACAATAGAGTTTATCTCTGAAGGAATCCAGGGTTTCATTGTATTTTGTTTTGCATTCCTCTTCAATGAGACATGAAATGAATTTACATTTTAGGTCTTCATAGTAAAAGACTGCAAATAAGTCGTTGCAATTTGTTATCTACGAAAGGAAGAAAGTCAGGGAGGAAGGAAAGAAGGGAAGGAAAGGAAGCAAGAAGGAAGGGAGGGAGGGAGGGAGGGAAATAACTGTCTTTGCCCTTAATTTAGTGAGTCCATGGACAATTCATGGGCCACCAGAATGAGCCTTATCTAAAAATATAATAATAATAACTGCTCTACGTTGCACACTTTCTTTCTTTTATGGTAGAGTCAATCTAATGAACACTGCTGTATGTTATATGGGAAAGTTGTTGAGAGTAAAGCGTAAGAGTTCTCATCAAGGAAAAAATTTTTCTTTTTCTTTTATTTTGAATCTATAGGAGATGATGGATGTTCACTAAACTTACTGTGATAATCGTATCATAATGTATGTAAGTCACGTCATTATGCCTTACACCTTAAACTTACACAGTGCCATATGGCAATTATATCTCAATAAAATGGAAGAAAAAAAGAGTCAGTCTGCATCTGCTCACCTCATCTGCAAACAGCCCTGCCAGTTCAACACTTGGCAGTAGAGGAAACTGGTGTTTACAGAGACAAAACATTTTGCTCCCAGTCACCCTTTTATTAAGTGGCAGAGCAGGGCTTTTTTTTTTTTTTTTAAATTCAAAGCACAGTTTTAAATAACTTATGAATTAAGGAATCAAAACCAGAAAATATTTGGAACTAAGTGATAATGGAAGTACTCTTTATCAAAATTAATGGAATATTGCCAAAGTATTTGTAATTTATAAACTTCATATATATAATAGAAAAAGAACAGAAAAAAATAATGAGCTATGTGTTTAAACTTAACAAGTTAGAAGTACAACAGAATAAATGAAAAGAATAGGAAAAATAATGGAGAAAGCAGGAAATGACATAGAAAACAAAATTTGCCTTGGATTTATATGGAAATAACATATTTGCTGGTCAAGAATAGTTGAATACTAGCAATTACGGTTTAACCTAAATACAGTTGAGACAATAAACTGTAAACTATGAAGCCTAAAGTTGATCCTTTGGAAATACGAGCAAAATGGAAAGAGAATGGCTGTGAGTATGAATGAAGCAAAGCTGGAAAAATCTCTTTTTGTCACTTGTTATTTGTGTGACATTGAACAACTATTTTTTTTAACATCTTTATTGGAGTCTAATTGCTTTACAATGGTGTGTTAGTTTCTGCTTTATAACAAAGTGAATCAGTTATACATATATACATATGTTCCCATATCTCTTCCCTCTTGCGTCTCCCTCCCTCCCACCCTCCCTATCCCACCCCTCTAGGTGGTCACAAAGCACTGAGCTGATCTCCCTGTGCCATGGGGAGGGGGAAGGGTAAGCTGTGACACAGTGAGAGAGTGGCATGGACATATATACACTACCAAACGTAAAATAGATAGCTAGTGCAGAGCAGGGCTTTGATTTCCAGCTCTGACTGATTCTAAAGCCGTGTTCTAAAAAAGTTCCTCAGTCTTGACACTACTGTCATTTGCATCTGGATAACATCTTTGTTGCAGGGGCTGTGTTGTACACAGTGGGATATTTAACAGCATCCCTGGTTTCTACCCACGAGATGCCAGTAGCACCCCCCATCTCAGGTGTGACCCCCAAAACTGTCTCCAGACATAAGCAAATGCCCCTGGGAGGCAAAAGTGCCCCCAGTTAAGATCCAGTACCCTAAACTTGTCTTACTCCAAAATGTGGAGTAAGTTACCAGACAGTCAACATAATTGGGCCAGAATGTGAATTAACTACGTCACTAAGCATACTGTTTAAATCCAATGACGTTTTTTTTTTTTCATAGCAGGACTTTTTCAATGAAAAAATCAGTGTGTGGCTTTTCATTGTGGGGCAAGCTCTTTATGTCTTCAAAGACCGCACTGTGTGACAGGCATGCTCTAGATCAAGGTGCTCTATGGCCTCCATGAAATGGTGATGTTCAGTGAGGATTTGGGAAATCAATAGTATGCGAGTTGTTTTTCCCGTTAAGCCCGTGTTAAGCAGTGTTTATTTCTGGCAAAACATAGCCCATCAGTGACAAGATGATGGTAAAGTAGGGCTTCAGAAATGGCTTTCAGATTTAGTTTGAGAGTGGATTGTATTGCTTGCTCCCTGACCTTCAAGTTCCAAGATAATATTCCCAAAGTGGAAAATCTCAGTTCCCAGCTGGACAGCCTGTCCTTCGCCACATTATTACAAGGTCTAACATAACTCAGCCCAGAGTCGCCATTTCTACCTACAGGTTCCTGGGGACTCTGTGGTCCCCACCGTCCTCCACGGCTGCTGCTCTCCTCCAGGCCCACCTGGTTCCTGTACCAACTCAGTAGTCTGTCTTCCATCTCATCAACCAATACCCACCAATATTAATGATAATGAGGGGTAAAATAACTACAGCAGCAGCAATACTGTCCAGCAATAATTGAATGCTTCATTATGTGCAAGGCGTTCATTAAGCTCTGGATATGCATTAGGTCACATAATTCTCACCATAACCCCATGAAGTAGGCATTACTTTAATCTCCATTTTACAGGTAAGAAAACTGAAATCAGACTTGGTCTAAGTACTTTGAAAGAGGTCATTAGACAAATCAGTCCCTGATAGAACACCAAAATCTCTTTACTTTTTTCTTTAACTTTTTTTTCATATTCTTTCCAATTATGGTTTATGACAGGATACTGAATATAGTTCCCTGTGCTCTACAGTAGGACCTTGTTGTTCTTTAACTTTTTGTTACACAAAATTTCAATCATATTTAAAAATAGAAGAGTATAATAATTCTCATGAATCAGTTGCCCAGTTACACCAATTACAAACCATGGACAATCTTGTTTTATCCATAACTCAGTCCTCTTCCTCCTACACATTTGCTGCACTTACTGTGCAGCAAATCCCACACAGCATCATTCAGCAGTGTTTCAGGATGTATATCCAAAAGATAAGGACTGTTTTTAAAAAAACGTAGCCGTTATCACAACTTAAAAGTATTGTCAGTAATATCTAAAAATATTAAATACCAGTTGTATCATAATTGTTAATAATGTTTCTGTTGCTGTTTTATAGCTTGTTTAAATCAGAATCAAAATCAATTCATGGCAAACAGTTCATTTATGACTTCAGTATCTTTTAATTTCTCTTTTTATTTGCAATTTATTTGGGGGGAAGAAAACTGGGTCATTAGTCCTCTAGAGCAGGCATCTGTGTCACATTTTCTTCTTTGTTTATTTTTTTTCAGCCCTTTTAAAATGTAAAACCAATCTTACCTTGAGGGTGTACCCACCCGGGCAAAGAACAAGCTGTGGTTTGCTGATTACTATGATAGAACATCTCACTGTCTGGATTTTGTTCTTTGCAAGCTCATGATGTCAGCAACATGTTCATCTACTCTTTGTATTTCCTATAAATAGTGGTTGGATCTAAGGGCTTTATCAGATTCAGGTTCAGTTCTTTTGACAAGAATCCTTCAGAGGTGGTGGTGTGTTCTTCCATCTCGAGATACGTAATGTCTGGGTTTTTTTTTTTTTCCTCACCCCAGATTTGTTTTTCAACATCAGTGTCCTGTGTAGGTCCTTGACCTCAAAGAATTTTAAGTCTCTTATGAGAACATAAAATAAATATATACAAAAATATAACAACAATACCAAATTAGTGGTTCCTTTAACTCATTTCTGCAGTGTTTGTTGAGGGACTACTCTGTGCTAGGCATCAAGTTAGGTGTTTGGGATAGAGAGACTCCACCCTCAAGGAGTTCAGTCTTGTGGCAAGTGCTTCACTGGAGTCAAGTACAACAACCAGTAAAATAACCAACCTGGCTTTTAGAAAACCAGGGAAGCTGCCCCCAGCAAGAAGGAAATAATAAGAATGAGAAGTATTTGGAGGAGGGAGCAATCAGGCCCTCTTGGTCTAGACCAAGGATGCTTCATTGACATGTGATGTGAGTTGGACCTTGAAGGATAAGTAAATGGCGGGGGAGGGGGTGATGATGGGGCAGGTCTTGATGAAAAGGACAGGTGTGAACTGAAGTACAGTGTCAGAGAGGGTGGAGTGTGTGGATGGCCAGGGAGATGAGCTGCTGGGTGAAGCAGAGGGACTGTGTAAAGCATCACAGGCAGAAACCTATCATTTTATGCAAAAGCCAATTTCTAAAATCTCCAGAATCAGAGGATCTTTTAGGAACCACCTAGTGGAGTAGCAATAGCAAAAAATTTTGAAAAAGTGATATCAAACTCACTTATTTTCATTATCTCATTTAATCTTCATAGCAATACCATTAGCTAAGGATTATCATTCTCGGTTTTATAGCTGAGAGAAAGGAGTTACAGGATTCTTAATTCTCTCCTACCCAAATTTACCCAACTTGTAAATGCCGGAACAAGAATGTGAACTCAGTTCTGTGCTACTACGAGCTCATATATTTTCAACCACAATACTCTGGCTCTACCCTAATTCAAAAGCATAGATCCCCCTAGAAGAATATTAGTAAGTGATAACCTAATCTCTGATTAAACATCTCTGATGATGGGGAGTATTCAGAAATATCACAACCCAGGAGGATTGCATTCCTTTCTCAGATACTCATTTCTGCCCCAAATCATTTAGATAACTTTTTAAAAAATTTAGGCCCACCTCATTAAAAAAAAGTATTTGAAAAGAAAGAAATATACACGCACACCTCAGAGATATTGCAGATTTGGTTCCAGACCACCGCCATACAGCAAGTCACGTGCATATATTGTTTCCCAGTGCATATAAAAATTATATTTATACTCTACTAGTCCATTAAGTGTGCAATAGCATTATGTCCAAATAAACAATGTACATACTTTAATTTAAAAATGCTTTATTGGGCTTCCCTGGTGGCGCAGTGGTTGAGAGTCCGCCTGCCGATGCAGGGGACACGGGTTCGTGCCCCAGTCCGGGAAGATCCCACGTGAGCCATGGCCTCTGAGCCTGCGCGTTCGGAGACTGTGCTCCGCACTGGGAGAGGCCACAACAGTGAGAGGCCCGCATACCACAAACAAACAAACAAACAAACAAACAAACAAATGCTTTATTGCTAAAAAGTGCTAATCATCATCTGAGATGTCAGTGAGTCATACTCTTTTTGCTGGTGGAGGGTCTTGCCTGCAGGTTGATAGCTGCCGACTGATCAGGGTGACTGCTGCAAGTTTGGTTCGCCGTGACAATTTCTTAAAATAAGACAACAAAGAAGTTTGCCGCATCCCTTGACTTTTCCTTTCACTTGAACATATAGAAGCCATTGTAGCATTATTAACTGACTTAATTTCCACATTGTTGTGTCTCAGGGAATAGGGAGGCCCAGGAAGAGGGAGAAAGACAGGGGACTGGTCATTGGAAGAAGTTAGAGCACACACACCGTTCACTGATTAAGTTCACCATCTTACAGGGATGCGGTGTGTGGGCCCCCAAAACAATTGCAATAGTAACATCAAAGATCACTGGTCACAGATCACCCTAAAACATCATAATAATAATAAAAAAGTTTGAAATATTGTGAGAACCACTAAAATGTGACACAGAGACACGAAGTGAGCAAATGCTGGTGGGAAAATGGCGCTTGACAGACTTGCTCAATGCAGGGTTGCCACCAACCTTCAAGTTGTAAAAACTGCAAATGTAGTATCTTCAAAGTGCAGTAAAACAAGGTATGCCTCTATAGTAAAATAGCAAGCTTGAGAAAAGAGGAGGGAAGCGAATCATTTACCAAACTGGTCAATCCAGTTGCTCTGACTGATAGAAAATCTGGCTCAAGGCTCTAAGAGGAAAAGGGGGTGGCGGTGTGGTGAGTTGGGCAATTGGGATTGACATGTATACACTGATGTGTATAAAATGGATGACTAATAAGAACCTGCTGTATAAAAAAATTAAATTAAATTAAAAAATTAAAAAAGAAACCAAAGGGCGGGGGAGGGGAAAGGAAGTGGAAGTAGGGAAGCAGAGTAGAAATTCATATTCATTAAGCCTCTCTGTGTGTGGCACTGTGCTGGTACTGATTATTTAACATAATTCATTTAATGTCAAACATCCCTACGAGGTGTTTGAGACATGTTAACATTTTTTTTCTTTGAAGACAAAATTCTTGAGTGTTGATCCAAAGAAGTATTTCGCATGGGAAGATATTGAGTTATATTGGAGCTACAGTTTTCGGAAAAGCTTCGCAAACAGCACACACGAAGACAGCTCTGCCAGTGATAAACAAATCTGTGTCTTCGGCCACCTTTGCCAGTTAATACCCAAATATTGGCAACCTCATGAGAATGAAATGATCGCAATGCGCAATTTCCCTGTGTCCTAGTTTTGTATGAGTTCAGAATGGGGTGAGTAGTGAAGACTAACGTTCTCCAAGAAGACTAGTAAACAGAAACAATAAGCAGAACAAATGATGCTTATGATTAAAGCAGACGAGCAGATAAGTATCTGACAAATGGGGTGGGGTGCAAAATAAGATAAGGATAAAGCCAAATCTATATAATTTGAACTTCAAAGGGGGGCTGGTAAGACCATCTTCTCTACAGCAGATGGTCTCAAGAGAATAGATTCTTCTGGTTCAAAGTAGGATTCCTAAAGACAGCTTTCCCCACGGAAGTTATTTTTCCTTGGTTCACACACATTAGCCTTGGTAGCGTTTGGTGGTAAGAGAGAACCATGATATGAGCTGTAGAGTCAGATTATTAATTGATGATTATTCCTATAAGAACATTAATGCACATGAATGACGCAATAGGATACTAAGATTGAGGGGGAAACTTCTATTCAAATATCTGGTTCAGGGTCTCTCAAAGTATTTCTGAAACAAGCTGAAAATAATATTTTTTAAGTGAACTTAAATATACTAGATGTGGTCATTCTTTAAATGTTACTAAGCTGGACATTTTCAGTGCTTAGATCATGCAGATCTACTCCGATGAGAAACAATAATTACTGAATGATTATGTGTAAACATTTCCCTGTCATTTCTTTAGACAGTGACCCTCCTAGGTTAATGCGAAGTGGGCTAAAAATACTGATTACAGAAATGAGTATGAAATGTTGTAATTTCCAATTATTCTAAGAAATTGGTCTTGGAAATCCTGAATTATGAAGGATAAAGCGGCTCCAATTTAATCTGTGAAACAGGACTTTAATTTAGAGCCTTTGCTAAGTTAGCAAGGCAAATAAGACGGAATAATGGTGGGAGAGTAATATTGTCAACAGGTGCCCTCCAGTGGCAGAATTTGAAGCACTTTTTAGTCAAGTAAAATTCAAAGTGTCTTCTATTTCAAGTCTCAGGTTTTTTTAACAGATGGACCCAAATCTTTTGAGACCCTGATAGTTAAGAATAAGTCCACAAAGTCTTTAGATCGAGCTTTGTTTTACATTGTACAGTCGTTGTAAGACGCTGGTGAAGGAGGCTGTTTGCCTTTAAAGTCTTCTCCGGAGGGCAAAAGGCTGAGAGACACAGGTGCTCAGAGTCAATTTCAATTTCAATTGACTTAGCAGGAAGAGGTGGGGAAGGTATTTTTGAGTCCTCAGGCTCATTGATCTCACTTTTATCACATTCCTTTGTGACACCCTTTTTTGCTTGAAGGAATCCCTCTCTGGAATGAGCCGGTCCTCACGTAGAGGTGCAAGGCCTTTGCTTCTTGTTGGAAGCAGAGCCGTCCTGCCAGCTGATGTGGGTGTTTGGTGAAGAAGCTGATGGCCGTGCATTCATGTGACAAATGTCTAGCTTTGGGTGTCCTAGTCATACTCTGGGTCATTTAGTTCCCTTTTTTTTTTCTTTTTTAACATCTTTATTGGAGTATAATTGCTTTACAATGCTGTGTTAGTTTTTGCTGTATAACAAAGTGAATCAGCTATATCCCCATATCTACTCCCTCTTGCGTCTCCCTCCCACCCTCCCTATCCCACCCCTCTAGGTGGTCACAAAGCACGGAGCTGATCTCCCTGTGCTATGTGGCTGCTTCCCACTAGCTATCTATTTTACATTTGGTAGTGTATATATGTCCATGCCACTCTCTCACTTTGTCCTAGCTTACCCGTCCCCCTCCCCAGGTCCTCAAGTCCATTCTGTACGTCTGTGTCTTTATTCCTCTCCTGCCCCTAGGAAATCCTGGTTCTTCAGAACCTTTTTTTTTTTTTTTTAAGATTCCATATGTATGTGTTAGCCTACGGTATTTGTCTTTCTCTTTCTGACTTACTTCACTCTGTATGACAGACTCTAGGTCCATACACGTCATTAAAAATAGCTCAATTTCGTTTCTTTTTATGGCTGAGTAATATTCCATTGTATACATGTGCCACATCTTCTTTATCCAGGCATCTGTTGATGGACACTTAGGTTGCTTCCATGTCCTGGCTATTGTAAACAGAGCTGCAGTGAACATTGTGGTACATGACTCTTTTTGAATTATGGTTTTCTGAGGGTATTTATTTCCCTTCTTATTTTAAAGTCTGCCTTGACCACCTCACGATGTCTCTGGGTCCTGTCTGTTCCCATCTGATCTCCCACAGTCTCCCCTCACCTTCCTCCGGGGTCTTCCTTTTAGCAAGTGTCCATGTCTTCACTTTCCTCTGGAGCTGAGGGACTGGATAAGCCTGTCAGACATCAAGGGAGCCCTGAGACACCTCTATTCTTGAGCATCTTGGTATATTAAAACATAAAGAAATGCCAAGATAGATTTAGCAGAGTTGTAACATATTTTGTGGTTCCAAAACTGGAATACCTTTTTCCGTTAATAATTTTAACACCAATGCAATATTGTTACCAAACCCAGCTTCGGCTGCTCACAACTCAGTAGCCAATAATTGGAGAGGCAATTGTCATAGAAAGGAAAGGTGCTTTAATCCGAAAAGCCAGCAATCTGGAGGGATGGTGGACTCCAAAGAGTCCGCTCAGCCATGACAGTTTTTAAGGGAAAAATGGGGGGTGGGGTGGGGGTGGGAAGAATCTCAGTGAATCATCATCAAGGCCGGAGGTTGGGTTCGGAATCATCCTCTGTTGCCTGCAGGCTGGCTGACTCTTTCTTCAGATGGTATCTTGCCCAAGTGATCTGCCTGCAGGATTGCTTAGGGGGCTGTTGAGGGCAGAGAGCTAGTCATTTTTTTGACTGCTTAAATCTTTATTCTTACTTCTTTTTATCTAGGAAAAGAATCGACAGGTTAGACAAGGCACGGTGTGCATTCAGGAGAGCCTAAGTCAGGAATTAGGTTAAATTACCTAGTGATCTCATTCCTATAATTAGGTTCTTTTAAGGTTAGAGGGGAACAGAAATGGGCAAACAGGAAAGGAGCAAACGAGCTGTTTTCAGTATAATTGTATTACCTGTAAGATGATTACAGGTCATACTTTAAAAAATTTGACTCCAAGTAAACTATGAAAAGGGTGATCTAGTAGAAGCTCATAAATTTAAAGGTGTATAAAGAATACCATCCTCCTTCAGCCCTGTCAGTACCTCTCTCTAACAATAAGTATGAATTCGTTGCGAGAAAATACGGTAGCATCAAAAGTCTAAAATGATGCAACATCAAAAATGTAAGCCCTTCCGAAATGGGAAATGTGGACCAAGTAAATGGCTCAGCCTTTTTTCCAAGACAGTGTGTGAAAAGTAGAGAGTTTCTATGCAACTAAACATGGAAGTGAGTTTCGGCACAAAAACAAGTAGGAATTGAGGAAAGTATTTCAATTAGAGAAAAGAAGTAGAAAATCTCTTCGTAACAGCCACCCACGCAAACCTCAGTCAATTCATATTCAGAACACAAATTTTAACTGCACAAGAAGCACTTGGGTCCACCTCCCCATGCACCTCAGATTTAGCGAGGGAGGGTCAATTTATAGGGACAATAATCGACTCAGAATGGAAGCTGATGGTTGAGAGCTCTCTTTTTGGATACCCACCTCTAGTAGGGATTGTTCATATTCTAATGATGTTATCAACTCATCCTAATATTTTATAGCATCTGGAGGAAATGGGAAAAGCTCATTATAGTTGACCTTCGTTAGCCTTGTCATCGTAGGCAAACTTCACTCCAAGTTTGCAGGTAGATGTAAGAAGTCAAGCAGTGTTTGGAGTGTAAATCAGAACTCCTGTTTAAGGAGACAGTAACCTTAATACCCTCTGCATCAATTATGCCGTTTTCTTCTCATACAATCTAAGACAGCATGTGGCCCAGTCCCACTCAGCCTCAACAGGTCACATAGATGTTTAGAGCATATAAGTTTAACTTCTAACCTCTCCACCTTTGCATTTTGCTATTTGAAGTTTCCTTAACAATGATTCTCTGGTTGCTAAAATGTTGCATTATAATCCCTCTCCATTTTTGTGGTATTTTGACCAGCATCTACTTCTTCATGGATTTCCTTGCTGTTTAATGCTAGGAATGAAATGTTCAAAATCAGTATTTGCAACAGTAAAGGGTCAAGAGGGCGGAGCCATGGAGCAGCTTAAGGAGAGTGAGATACTTAGGTCCATCATGGGAAGTGATTTCATTATGAAAGCAAATGTTTGAAAGCAAATTGTATAATTTAACATCTCTTTCCACTAAATCAGTGATTTAAAATCTCTTCTGGATCACAGATGCCTTTGGGAAGCTATAGAAAGCCATAAACCCTCTCCTTCCCCCTTTATGACTTGCACCCGAAAATGTACCCAAGCGCATAGGCACTAAATGTCACGTGCAGGTCCAGGGGATTCATTGACTTCATTTTAGAATGTTTCCTCCAGATCAGTGATTTTCAACTGGAGTGATTTTGCCCTTCTAGGAACATTGAGTGATCTCTGGAGACATTTTTGATTGTCACAATTGAAAAGGCACTACTGGAATCTAGTGGGTAGAGAGGAAAGAGATGATATCCTATCATGTATTGTTACAGGCCCCCCAGAACCAAGTTGAACGTTTCTGTTCAAAATGTCAACAGTGCCAAGGTTAAGAGAAGCTGCTCCGGATCTGCACTGTCCAGCACGGTGGTCACGAGCCAGTATGGCTATTGAGCTCTTGTAATGTGGCTAGACTGACCTGAGATGTGCTGTCAGTGTCAAATACACACCAGATCCGCAAAATTTCGTATAAAAATGTAAACTATCGCATCAATATATCTACGTGGTGAAACAATATTTTGAATATATTTGGCTCAACAAAATGTATTATTAAAATTAATTTCACCTCTTTGTTTTTACTTTTGGTCATGTGCTGCTAGAGAATTTTAAATTACATATTTGGCTCACATCTGTGGCTCACATTACATTTTTATTGGATCGAGCTAGACTCTGTATAACATGGAATCAATGAAAACTAATTAAGAGTTTGATTCTAAATTAGGGGACAACAAGCTGTAGCCTGGAAGCCAAACCCAGCTGCCACCTGTTTTTGTAAATAAAGTGTTACTGGAACACAGTCACACTCATTTGTTCACCTATTGTCTATGCCTGTTTTCATGCCCCAACCAGAGTTGAGTGTTGTGACATGGATCAGATGGCCCCAAGAAAGACTCAACTATTTATTATGTGCCTCTTCAGAAACAAGTTTGCCAACCCCAGATCTAAGGGTATATCCACTACATGGGTGAGATAAAAATGTTGTCATCCTGACAGTAACAGTGTTTTCGTAGCTGAAGTAAGCAAATCTGGGACTTTTGAAGAAGAGCTGGCTGAACAGAGGAGAGCAGGTACAGCGGAACACACTAATTGGCTAAGCTACCCTCCTATGACTGTACTTTACATTCCTATTCAACTGGAAGATGGCTCTTCACAAAGGAGACTAAAAAAGATAATATCACACATTAGAAACAGATCATTAGTTTAGTCAACAAAAATTTATTGAGCACCTACTCTCTGCCAGCCACTCTTCTAAGAGGTGGAGATACAACAGTGAACAAAAGAAACAAAGTCCCTCCACTCACGGGGCATATAGTTCACTAGGAGAGCGAGAATATAAACGAACAGAGAAATATATGTCAAGTGGTGATAAGTGCAATGAACAACATAATAGGATGAAGAACCCTGGGGTGGAGGTGATGCAATTTTATTTAGAATGAGACCACCATGGGAGTCTTCTCTGAGTGGTCAACATTTGAGAGTGTGGGAGACACACAATTGTAAGCTTTCCCAGAGGACAGTTGGATATTATGTGTTTAAATCTCAAGCGTGATCCAGCAGTTGTACTTGTAGTAATTTAACATAAGCAATTATTAGAACAATTGTGCCAAAATACGTGCACGAGAATATTCCCTGGAGCAGATTCCTCATAACACAAAAAAATGACAACTATGTAAGTGTTCAACTAAATTTATTAAGTTAAACAATGTTGATGACATAGTTTCTTCAAAGAAGCAAAAAAAAGGTATTATAGCATAATCCAAGTATTATAGAACTTTTGTGTTTGCAGAGAAAAAAGTCTCAAAGACTTAGCATAAATGTTAAGACAACTAAATGGTAGAATTTTAGGTGTTTCTTACGTGCTTCTTTATACTTTGTAAAAAAAAAAAATCAATAAATTTATTTAAAAACAGAAGGGAGACTGTAGTCCTCCAAATGAGCAAATGAAAAAAATTCCCATTAAACATCACCCACAATGTGATCCTCTGTCACTGAAGCATCAGAAGTGAGTTGACAAGGTATAAGATAATTAATAGAATGAATAAAGCGAATTGCCTTTCAAAACAAATCCTGTAGATTCTGGGACACCAATCCCTTATATAATCTACCGGAGATTTAAGGTAAACCCAATTAATTCCTTAACCCATGGCCATGTTGAAATGCTTAGAGATGTCAAATGGACCAACAGGAAACTCCAGAGAGCACAGAGATTACCTACCAATTGCAGGTGACAATTCCAGACCCTACGCTACCCAGGAAAACTCAAAGTTCTCAATGTTTCTCAAAGCATGGTCCTGGGACCACAACACAAGCATCATTTGATAATGGTAGTAGTAGTTGGGGATGGGAGGGGAGATGCTCATTTAGAATTTGGAGGCTTGGGTCCTACTTCACAACCATACCTGGGTGGGGTCCAGGATTTTCATCTATAAGAGATCCCCTGATGGATTCTTGTGCAAAGCAAGGTTTGAGAGTAAGTGCTTGTAGGAGAGGATGAGGATCCCTTTCAGTTCTGTTATCTCTTCTGCTTAGAAGTTCTAACACTATAAGAGAAGCCCTTGGGAAAGGTAACGCCAATGGGGACTTACCTAATCATCCGGTAACTATTGAAAGAGGGACTCTTGCTTATGTTGGGCCTGTAAAGAGGGCTGTGGCTGATACAGGCCAGTGTAGCCTTGGCCTCCTTCAGAACAGTCCTGGTACTTTTTGTCTAAGAACTCAAACCAAGCTAATTTCCTGTCCCTAGTTAAAAAATGCTGGGATTGGACATATTTTCCCATGCATATATTAATACTCTGAACAGGTAAAAATAAATACCTACCTGTTCCTGGAAGGAGATACTTCCTCATGGAAGAGAGGAATGACTATCAATTAAAATAGCTTATTTATCAAGACTTAGAGCTTGTTCACTAAGACTAAATTTAAGACCTATCCTGTCTGTGTCTACCAATGACAGCTAATATGTCGTAAAATATGCCCAGTTCCAACCATTCCCCATCTCACAAGACACACCTCAAAGGCATCCACACTGGGCCCTAAAACCTTATAAATACCGTTCCCTAATTTCCCCATTCTGAAACACTACTCGACTTTGCCGTGGTGGTGTCTCCCTCATGGCAGTAGGCCTAACACACATAGATTTGCTTAATCAAGTCTATTCTGAAAGTTTGTGAGCTATTGACATTCAAGATGCCATTATTTCAGTCGATGTGGGTTGACATAGGCCAGCTTCCCTGGGGTATCTGGGACTCATACAAATTCTGTTTCTAGGCTTCGCTCTTCCCCTTTCAAGAACGTTAACGTTTCTTATTCCCAGCTAAGGCTCTTGGCAAACATCCCCACCCAAACTTGCATTTATCAAAGAAATACCCAGATGAAAAGCATAAAAGAAAAAAAAAATCTGTAAAAGGTTTTGTAAGATTCTCTCCTAATTTAAATTCCAGAAATGCTTGTAAGCAGTGGCGGCTGAGTTTCAGCTTTTATAACTTCCTCGGTGCAACGGCTGTCTCACTGATACTTAGGATTTAGAGTATAAGCTCCAGCCTCAAAAGAGAACCAGGGAGAACACACAGGAAAAAATCTGCAGCAAAAATAGCAGATGAAGAGCGAGAGCATACCTGGAAAACATGGTCAGACGTAGCTGGTTGGGTACTTGGCTGTCCTCTTTGAGCCTTGTGAGACCTTTGGCATCTCAATGTTCCCAACCATCAATTTCCCTAACTTTAAAATGGAAATTAAAATTGTGCAGTGGTTAGGATTAAATGCTAAAGCTAAAATACAAGCTCTCTACATGCTAAACTAATTTTTTTATTTTTGCAAACTGTATCTGAAAGCTCTCAGATGATAGTTGAAATAAGATGTCAATGTGGGTTTACATTTGAATCCTGGTTCTTTCTCTTACTAACCTTGTGTCCTTGGATAATTAGTCCTTTTAAGTCTTAGTTTTCTTATGTACAAATCTTAAAATATTATTGCCCCATGGATAATAAATAAAATAATGTATTTAAAATACTTAGCATATCATTCGATTCAATCAACTCATACCTCGTCAAGGTATGTAATCTTCTGTGACTAATTTAAAGTATTACATATGCTAGATATCCTTCAGAAGCAGAGAACTTTGAGACCATTCCAGTGGGACCCACCATTGTAGTAAGCCAAGATTTCTCTCCCTTTTGCTTTCAAAAGTCTCTGCTACACATCAGTTTGAACTCTAACCTGCCTTTAAAAAACAAAGAAACTCCTATAGTTCTGAATCTTTAGGTTTTCTCCACAAGTCCCAGCTATCTGATTAGGTTTCTCTTCCTTTGTCCTCCCTCTATGTCCTTTTTGTTCTGTGCTTCCGCACTCATGTTTTAACCAGAGATGATTTCTTCAGGGACATACCCACGAAATAATCAAGAAGAGAATTTTAGGACTAGTGAACTGATGCCTTGAATGCGAACCTCTTCTAGGGCTAAAAATTATTAAATTGGAGGTATGTTAAGAAGCAAATATTTCCACAGTCTGTTAAGATATTCAGAGGCTTTCACTAGTACAAGTTTGCATTCTTTAATTTCTCTAGGGGCAGGCAAGAAAAATACCAAGAGTCTGCCTTTGGGGAGATGCCATTTCATGAGCAATCTAGCAGTAATGAATGGTAATGCTGGAATTTCAAGGAATCTGTTTTGAGGAAAAAATGAAACTCAAAAGCCTTTCAGTTCAAGAGACTGGCATAGGATGTTCTTCCTTTTCAATGATCTGCCTGTGCAGTCAATAAATGTTTATTTAGTGCCTGCAGCATCTCAGGCACTATAGCATTGGAAAGGAATTCCTGCAAGTTCACCGAGACCTGCGGGGATGACCTGCATAATGGGAATGATTTTATGCAAGAGAAAGAAAGCAGGAAGTAGGGTTCAGAAGTGCAGTAGGCAGCCCGGGAATCTGAGGGTGGAAATAATGTTGAGTGTGTTGGGAAAATGATGGGAGGAGGAGGTGAAGGGAAACTGTACTCGAAATATACTGTACTCAGGCAGATACAGCACAAGGATAAGTTGGTCCTATTACAAGTTGCAAAATGGACCTAGAGGCATGATCCAGTAGCAACGTGAGGTTTCAACGCTTTAGAAATGTGATCTGAATTCATGTCTGACTGCAAGGCCTTGCTTTTAACCACCTGTTAGGGTCTCTTTCAAAGGATCTTCTACATGGCTGAACTCAAATGAGGTTCCTCCGAATCACACTTAGGCATCGTTCCTCCCCAAAGGCTTCCCTGAGTGCCTAACGCTGTCTTAGCTCCCCTCCTTCCTTCTCCCGTCACATCCACTTCCTTCTCTTAATGATAATTCCAATCCCTCTGGACAAGAGTTGCTGCCTTGTCTTTCTCCCATCCTTGGACTAAGCTTTCTGGAAGCCAAAGATAGTCTCGTGTGTTCTCACCAGTGCCTAGTTTACAGTTGATACTCTATACAGTCTGCTGAACGTGGAGGTAAATGGATGAATGCATGTGGCTGGACCCATGGGTGGACGAACCTGTAAGTGACAAAAGCGAGGCATGAAGGCACTGCAGACTTGTTTACCTGAGAGGGGTCTAGGATCATCAGAGTAAAAGTAAATAACAAGAGCTAAGTTGGCTGCTGTGTGTCAGTTTAGATATCGGTCAGTTATGGATTTAACTGGAATTCAGAATCTAAAATACAATGGTGAGTTTAGTCTAAATTTCCTACATCTCCACTAAAGTGAGAAGCGGCGGGGTGGGAGGGAGGTGGCAGGGGGACGACCCATGTTAGTTACTGCTCCATTCTGTGTTGTGTCCAGAACCCAGGGTCCCTGTTCCCCCATCACTCCGGCTCTACTACGGTCTGCACGCATGGCGCTGTGGGTACTTACAGCTCCAACCCAAAAAAATGGCTGTTAATGCAACCTCTTCCTTATGAATTAGTCACAGGCAAGGGAGCATCTTGTGTTCCTCCGTACCTCCTTTCTTTACACTGTGCTAATGGAGAATAAGGCAAATTCTGAAGTCCTGTTCACTGTATGACCCTACTTGCATTAAAAAAAAAGGCCATTTATATGTGTATGAAAAAATACAGAAGAGACACACCAGTCGATAACGGTGGGTATTTCTGGAGTGGAGGGATGCTGGAGAAATGTTGAGCTTTTTATTTCTATTGTTTATGTTTTTTTCCTATAACTAAACTGTGTACCTGGTAAAGTAAAAACAATGTAAAAGAGAGCAGTTCCGAACTCACAGCAGTAATTGTGACCACTCTTGCTTTACCACTCGATGTGTACCTCTGATTCACCCCAAGTTCCTTGGGGGTCAGGTCATGCCCTCAGGAGTCAGTTCCTTACGCTGGAGCACAGGGCTCTGAAGAGTAAGGACTAGATACCAAACGAATGAAGTCTCAGTTTCTGTTTTTAATTCGAACGCCTGTGCTTTGAAGTGAACATGATGAATTTTTTAGTCCTCATCTAAAATTTGGAGAAAAGTCTGAAGGATATTTGTACCCTTTGGGATTGCCAGTTGTTGAAATAATGTTAGCTTGAGGTCAAAAAGAAGAGAGAGCCGCAAATGCTGAGTCAGTTATGCAAACATGCTCATTGATTCTGACTAGCATTGAACGGTAAACGGTCTCCATCTACTTTCCACGTTCTTCTTAAGCACATTTTTTCCTTTGCAAAGCAAGCTTGTCCTTAGGATGGCCCTTCGGGGGAAGCCTTTATCTTTGTACGCAATCTGACTGAGAGCCCAGGGAGGGACCCAGAGGCCCACGTTCAATTTATTCCATCTCTTCTGAAACAGGCAAATCGTGCATAACCACAGCCAGCCGTGACAGGGTCTCACTGAGAGTGCATTTCATTAGGGCTGTCATTTTTCATGGGCTTCCAGCAGACCTGGTGAAAGGTTGACCTCATACCTCAAGCAGGGTCAGCTTTAATAATAAACACCAAAGATGGACAAAGGAAGAGCATCGCTGGGCTGGACCTGGATGTATGCGCCAAGGACTAGAGCTATATGCATTTCTTCCAAATGGAATCAAGAGAGACTCCTTACATGACATGGAAAGAAACATCCAGGAAAGCAGGGTAACCAAGAGTTAACAGAACGAACTTTGCAATTAAGTAAGTTGAATTCAATGCCAGGCTCTACTGGACCTCTGTGGGTCAATGACTCTCAGCCTCACTTTCCTCATCTGTAAAATGGGGAAAATATTAATCTCTATTCCATGGATTCCCTAAGAAGTTTAAAAAAGACAGTATGTACCTTTCACTTAGCACAGTGCCTGGCATCCTGTTGGTACTTAATAAATGTTCTCATTATCGTGAACAGTTGTAGCATAGCAATGTGGGCTAATTGGAAAAATCAAATAAATACTGCAGTAGGAGTCAGGCTCTGAATCCAATCTCCATTCTGCCACTAATTATGTCATTGTGGGCAGCTGTATAATTTCTTGTTCTCCATTTCCTCATTGGTGAAATAAACAATTGGACTGGATTTAGGGTTGCAAGCTGGCAGCCTACAGATGTCCTTCATTTGGCCCCTTAACAATGTTCCAAAAAATTAGAGAAATTTCTCTAAACTATCTAGATGTCTGGTTTCTAATAAAAATCAGGGCAGCATTTCCAGATGGCCATAACTGAGCAGCAGAAGGTTTTTAGACAGGGCGTCCACTTTCCAATTCACCACAGTCCCCAGCATACCCTATTGTCTTACACTGAGACCACCTAATTAATGTGCATTAATTTCCTGGTCCCTGTAACCATTTAGGTTTACAACCCATGGTTTAGACCAGTGGTTCTTAACATTAGCATCACCTAGGGAGTGTTTAAAAATAATAGTGACGCCTCCTCCCATACCAATGAAGTCAGTATATCTGTCCATGGAGCCTGGACACCTATATATTTTTTTAAAACTCTTCAGGTATTTGAAATCCACAACCAGGGTTAAGACCTGCTGGACAAACTATTCCCTAATGTTCTGTCGGTGTGACAGTCTCCTGCTTCTGAAATCCTGAACTTTTACATTGCTCTAGCCTGAATGGGTAGACAGCTACTGTATGAAAATTATGTGTTCAAAGTACAACTACTGCACATTAAACCATGATGAAATACAGCAAATGAGAACCTAAGCTATTCCTTTCTGTGCCTTCTCTATAACAGGCTTGGAGAACTTGGAGATGAATTTCATTTTGCTTATTCCAAAAAGAATCATTTTAAAAGAAAGCGTATACATAGGCTTCGTTATTTTATATTTCCTTTTTGCATCTTATTAGTTACTAGCTCCTACATCAGGCTTCAAAATCTCTTCTAGATTTATGTTTAGATGTCCCACTGTAATTACTCTAGGCAAGGAAGAAAAAATGTGCTATTACTCACACACCCCATATTGTATTAATACCAAAGTGACATTAAAAATAACCTTTAGCTAGGGACGTAGTTTCCAAGTTTTAAAATATTCTCTTTAGCCTTCCTTTTTCCTTTCAGCTCCTCCGATTCTGTAGGGCTCCTATTCAAAAACTTCTTCATCTATTTACAACTTTTGGACAGTTTATCTTAATGCTCTTAAAATTTTAATTTTAAAAGATTAAAATGCATTTGATTTTATCATTTGAATTTGCCTATTGCCGAATTTAATGTTTCTATTAACTGTGCTATCTAGAGAGTTTGGGGCAAAAACCAGGAAAGCAAAATTAAGGTTGCTATAAACCAGTATTTTTCAACTGAGGGAGATTTGCCCACCCAAGGCGACATTTGGCAATGACTGGAGACATTTCTGGTGTCAAGAGTGGGAGTGTTGGTGCTACTGGCACCCAGTGCATAGAGAGCATTATGCTCCTAAACATCCTACAATGCACGGGACAGTCTCCGCAACTGAGTCATCTGCTGGCAGAGAATGATAATACTGCTAAGGCTGAGAAACCTTATATAAAGCTTTAAAAAAAAAAAAATTGCTCCATACATGTAAATTGTTGGTTTTCAATTCCTGACCATGGAAAAATCATCAAGACGGCACTTTCCATTTAAAAATGTGGACGATTCCTTTTCCCCCTTCAAAGTACTTTGTGCTCTGAAGTGAAGGGTTATATGCAAATACTGGCCAATTAGTCTGTGGCTCAGTTAAGAACAGGAAGAGGACAGGGTGTGACAAGGACTCAGGAAAGGAGACGAGCAAAAGAAAAGTGTATTTCATTATGTTTATGCCAATTCTTCTATGCTTTACATCTTCATAAACAGAGGAAATTCTCCTGGGAAAGTCAGCCCCTTCTTGGGGAATGAGAACTTGCCAATATTAATCAATCACCATCCTTACCAAGTGGCCTCAGAACCTATGCGTCTCCTGTTGAAAGTGCATCATCGGCTAAAGGATGGTCAGTTATAAATGGCCAAAGTCCGGCTCAAAGACACACTGTCAATTTCCAAGACTCAAATCATCTGATTTTGAAGATGGTTCTCAGCTGGTGTGCATGTTCTCAGAGTGGGAGTTCTCGCTGACCATAGTTATGCAAGATTCATGGCGCTTAAAAAAAAAAAAAAGCTACCTTTGAAATAAGACTTGGAATGGGATGAAACACACCCAATAACACTTTTCTTTTGGTCAGAACTTTATTTTGCAAAAGATTCTTTTCTCCTAGCTCCGCCCGGCCCATCCACAAAGTTCAACCGACCCACTATGAGAAGAAACTATGAATCTGAGGGTGCGTGTTCTGGCGAAAAAGAAAAAGGAAAAAAAAAAAGTAAGACACACTATGAGGACCAAACCAAACAAAATATACGTTTGGGCTGTGGGACTGTGTCTGTTCCACGGGTCAGCAGCTTGAAACTGACGGACAAAAACTTTAGAGTCTCTTTAAGTTCAAAAAAATCTATGGTTGGATTTTTAGTAAGAAAACTCACCACTGCTAAGACATCTTTTTAAAATGCTGTCATTTCCTTCATTGTGTTGTTTCCCTGCTCAAAAATCCATCACGGCTCCCCACTGTTCTGCAAATTAAGTCTAAGTTTCAAAAAATGCTGAACTCTGAAATCTGACTCAAGCATCTGTTTTGCCCCTGATTTCCCAGCATCCTCTGATATTAGTTCTAGCTTTCAGCCCTGTAAGATTGCTTCTTGTTGCCTGCCCGTGCTCTGTGCTTCCCCGTGCTGCATCTTTGCCCCTCGCCACCTCCAAGCAGGCTGCTCTCTCCTACCCCTTCTTGTCCAAAGCCGGTCATCCTTCACTCTCAAATGTCTTCTTTTTCAGACCTTCCCAGTTCCCCTGGGAGAAGATGTCCATCCATAACGTTTTAAAACAGGCCCTGCCACAGTCTACCTGATAGGGTGCAATGGATAAGAATTCAGGCCTGGGAGTCAGTTCTGCCATTAACGAGTGCTTTACACTAGGCAATTTCTTTACCCTGTGAGAACCTCAGCTTCCTCACCTCTCCCATGTCCCCTTGTCCACAGGAGTTGACAGGTCACATTTACTAGTTCACAAACTGGTTTTTGCAAGTAATCCAGTCACACCATATATTTTCTGTTCATACTTTTTATTGAACATCTGTTTTACTTGAATTTGTGCATGTGAATATATGCATGTGTATATATATATATATATGTACACCTGTTTCAAAGTTCTCCCCCTTGCTGAAGCCGTCTTCCCCTCCCCCAATTCCTCTCCCCTCCCCCACTCAGCACCTTAGCCCCTCTGTTTCTGATTTCTTCTCTCATTCTCTTCAGGCATTTTAAATGCCCCAGGCTCCATTATGCAGAGACGCTTCCTCTCTGATTCCTGCGTCCATCCACAAAATTCTGAACTTACCTCCCATTTCTGTGAAACAAGGGACTCTTCTGCTTCTTAGGAAGTAATGGAGAAATTAACATTTTTGTACCAGTGATAATAATAGTCCCCACCGCCTGGTGTTACCGTAAGGAGACGTGACATCTAGTCCCTAATTAAGTGCTCAAGTCTTAGATGATTGTCGTAACAATCCATTGTGGTTTGTCTGTCTCCCTTTTGAGATTGTGGAAACGTTAAGAAGACTCCTCATTTATCCATCTTTCAATAAATAGTGAGGCAATTCTGTTCTCCACCTGGGTTCCACACTGCGGTCACTCAGGGAGTTTAAAAAAAATGCTCAGGTGCCCAAGCCAGATCAAGTAGATCAGAAGGCTTCCAGCGGGGCCTGGGGGGGATGGGTGGTCAGGGTTTTCCAGGTGATTTTAATGTTCGCCCTGGCTTGCAGCCCCAAGGAGAGTAATGTCTCACAGGCAGCAGCAATCATTGCTAATGGGGATCCCGCTCTTCTCATACAGCAGGCATTGCGCTGAGCGCTTTCTTCGTAACATCTTCTCGTAGTCGTTTTTAGAGATCCCCAGGCGATGCTGTTGCACCGCCCAGGTTGAGAAGCAGTGGGAGCTGCGGCATTAGTTTGGGAAGCTTCACTCCCCCCGCGTGAGGTAGGTTTGCTGTTGCCGCATTTTCCTCAGATGAGGAAACTGAGGTTGAGGGAGGTTGAGCGTGTGCTCCAGTCCGTCAGTGAGCAAAGGTCAGTCGGGAGGATGCACGTCCAGCCTGAGCAGCTGACCCCGGAGGCCCACTGTCCTCACCTGCCTTCTTTAGGAGGACGCAAGTCACCGTCACTAAACTGCGTGCCGTCGCTCTTCACCCCGCACGACATGTTGCCAGGTAAGAGAATGTCCTTCGGATGCGCCATTTTCTTTTCCTATCACGACCACTTCATGTTTCTTTTGGTCGCTCTTTGTGTATGCTTACGGCATTTTACCCTCTCTCTGATGCTTTTTAGCTCAAGAGACTTAAAAACCCAAATATATTATTGTGTATTATGAAACAGTCCGGAGATCCTGACATAATTAAAAGACGACATGACTGGATTTCAAATGCATGCTTGCAAATAACAGTATTCTCCCATCCGAAGGTATTTGATAATAATAGCCTACTTTTATGATTATTTTTCACTGATTTTAAATGAAGCAAGGTGGAATAGTATGTGTTTTTACTCTAAAGAGTTTGCAGTTTGGGTTTTAGCTATGGGGGTGAATAAAATTTTACTTAAGTGATTTAGTTTAATCTCATGATTTTAAAGTACGAGAAAACAGAAAATCTAAGCCAACATTTCCTTTATATTTTCAAGTCTTGATAGAAAAAAAAAAATCTAACTCTAGCTAGAAAAAAAGAAGTATTCAAGTTACAATATTGGCAATACATGAGATGTATTTTTATCAAAAAGTAATAGTTTTTGTTGGCTCATTTATGAAGCCATGTAGGTGGGCCAGGCTGTTCTCATTGCCTTCCCCTCCTCCCTTCCCTTCTATAAGCACCAGCGTCAATCTATTCCCCATTTCGCCCACTCGATAGAAATCCCCCCCCCACTTCAAAGAGTCCAGATCCTGGTTCCCAGACTTGAGCATGCAACAGAACCACCTGGTAATCCTGGGAGAACACAGGTTTCTGAACCCCTCCTGTAGAGTTTCTGATGACAGTTCTGGGGTGGAGCCCCAAGTATTTGCATTTCTAACAAGATGCCGCGCAGCGCTGCTGATGCAGGAATAATACGTTGGAAAGCTCTGATTTGCAATGATCAAACGTACTATTAAGAGGTGATGCTGTGTGTCTTTTCTGAAGTTAAAAATTCAGGACCATGGTCGTAAAGCACAAATATCTTTTACTGTCTTATCTAAAGGAGTGTTTTTGACTAACATCTGCTGACAATAATATATTAACAAAAAAGCAACAAGTGTTTATTGAGCCCTCCCAGATTCTGCACAAGGGCCCCTGCCTCAAAAGCCAGTTAATCAGTACTAACAGATGTGACCTATTTTTGTGAGAATTGTAGCACCCCTTGGTCACCTGCAGGTGGCAGAATATTCTAGGATAAATGTCATTTTCTGTTTATCTTGTGAAATGATTGACAACTTTCAGAAGGTTATATAAAAATCACTTTGTGTGTTGAAGGAAAATAAATTTTAAAGTATAGCGGGTACGATGTTTTGCACAGGAAAACGAATGTTATCAGCAATTTGGGTAATTCATTTGGCAGGTCTTGAAAAAGCAACATTTAATAATAATTACTATAAATATGTTTTAAACACCATATAACAGGCTGTATATTAATTGCTGTATATGAAATCTGTCTCTGCTCAGAGCAAGCCTTGTAATGTCAATTATTTTCACTGTTAAATACAAAACAAATCTGAGGTTCAAAATTCTACTCATCCTTCAAGTTTGATTTAGGCTTGTTCCGTGAAGCATTTCTCAGTACTCCCGTATATGAAGCAATCCCTCCCATATCTTTCTCCTCCTTTCCACTTCTCATAGTAGTTTCATAGTCTTGGATTGCTGGCGTTTGTGTACGCATGTTCCTCACTGACAGAGATGTTGTGATAATTACCATTTTAAACAAGACAGTATGTTACTGAAAGCGGGGTCTGGCTGCTCACTACCGTAAAGCCAATAAAGAGACAAGGTTGGTGGAAAGAAAAGTTTGCTTTATTTCAGAGGCTGGCAGCGTGACGGGGGAGTGGGATTCTGTCCAAACGCCGACTCCCTCCACAACCACTGACAGGGCGCAAGAGCTTTTATAGGAGGGCGGAGGGGGCTACGTGTAGAAACAGCACAGTCAGCTCTGACAGTTGTCTTGAAATTGGTCATGCAGTGGTCTGATCAGTGTCATTTTGATGAAGTACCATTAGTCTTCAGTCCCAGGGTCGTTCTTTTCCCCATTTCTTTGAGGCTACTTGGAATTGTGGCAGCTTATGTATGGCTTCAGTCTGTTCATCATGTAGTTAACTTCTTCCACCTGGTGGGGCTTTCAGTATCTATCAGACAGCACAGAGGATACAGCTGAGAACATTATCTATAGCCCTTGAGGAGGAATTAAAAGTCCTTGACTTTGTTTAATGAGTAAACTATTATCATTCGGTCTTGTTTGACTGTTTTCCTTTGCTTCTGCATTTTCCTGCTTCTCTGACTAAACTTGGGTATTTTTTTATTTTCAACTTTGGCCTTTCAGTTTTTTCTTTTTTAAAAAATATATATTTATTTATTTGGCTGTACCAGGTCTTAGTTGAGGCATGTAGGATCTTTATTTGCAGCATGTGGGATCTTTAGTTGCGGCATGTGGGATCTAGTTCCCTGACCAGGGATCGAACCCGGGCCCCCTGCATTGGGAGCACAGAGTCTTAACCACTGGACTGCCAGGGAAGTCCCATGATTAAACTTATTCTTTGACTAAAGTTTTTCTACAGACAAAAGGCAGGCAGAGGACATGGAGGGGAAGAACTATAGGGTCCTCCTCCATTTCAAATATACATCCCAATATTTAGAACCCATGAATGTGACTTTATTTGGGGGAAAAAAAAAAGATTTTTGCAGCTGTAATTATATTAAGGATCTCAAAATGAGCTCATCTGCGAGTATCCCAGCAGGCCCTAAATCCAATGGCAAGTGTCCTTACTAGAGATACCCACAGAGAAGAGGGGAGGCCATTTAAGACAGAGGCAGAGATTGGAGCCAAAAATGCAGAGAGGTTGAGTAAGTTCTCCAGGTCACACAGCAAGTAGAGGGCAGTTCAGAGATACCACATCGCATTGCCTGACTCCAAACTTCAATCTATCCACCACCTTTAAATACCTCTCAATGTATCATGGTAAATAAAAGGTAAAAAACAGAGACATGTTTAATGGCTCTATTTAATGGCTCACATCCTTTTAACGAAGGAGAACTTAACAAATGAGAAGGGATTTTTCCTTAGCTCCGTTGCCTTAGTGACAGTGTCACAAAATTATGGTTTCGCTAGATTAATAGGAAGATGTTTTGTTGTAGGTCTACCAGGAAAAACAGCCTGTAGAACACAGATTCTGATGAGACATTGCCCCCAGGACGTGAAGAGAAAAAATCAGACTCTTCCTGGAGTGTGGTGCAAATCCAGTTTGAAAGAATATACTGAAAATTATAATTTCGTATTTCTTAGGTAATGAGGTACTTTGTTTAAGAAACTTTCTTTGAGTCTTCCTTTAATTCCGTGTTCTTCAAAGTACAGCCGTTTAATCCCATGCACCAGCTTCACCTGAGCGCTTATTAAGATGCCCTTCCACCCGCCACCTCCCAGAACTGAATCAGGTATATGTCTCTTTAATAAGCGTCCAGGCTGTGCGCAAATCTGGAGAATCACTGCCTTCCTGTTGCCCTTGGCTATGTCACTGCCAAAGTAGAACTTCATATTAAAGATGTAGTGTGTGGTACATTCAGGGTTTGAAGTCAACGGATTTTGTTTAGAATCTCAATGCCGCCGTTTAGCAACTTTCTACACTTGGACATCTAAACTCAGTCCAGGGAATGGAGTAGCTAGGGTCTTCGTGCTAAGAGTGCAGGGGCAGGTTGGGGGGTGGAGTGATGGTGAAGGGGAAGTTTTAAAGTAAGAACATAAAACAGAAATCAGTGGTATTTAAAATTACTCTTGAAAAGGAACATCATTTCCATTGCCTAGCATTGAAAGATTTCTGCTTTTTTTAGTTGGAACTTAAGACTTTTTGTTTTCAGTGATCATGTGTGTGGAAAAAAACTGCTTCTTTAAACACCTGATTTATCCTCACCCCAGTGTGATTCCCACCCACTGAGAAGAACAAGAAAACAGTCTGTGTCTCCCTCTTCACACCAACTCCTGGAATCAGAACAAACCCACCCACAATGCGAGAAGCATCCCCGCCCGCCTTCTCTCGGCTTCTCTTTCTTCCTCTCAGTTTGCCAAGGGCCTGTGGTTTAATCTGTGGCAGTTAGATACATTCATGATGAAATTCCAATATATTTTCCTCTGAAAAACAGATATCACACCTTGAGAGTATATTAAGTTATAACCTCAGTGCCGTGCCTGGCAAACCATAAGCACTTAGGAATGGGGAACTCATCTTGAAGCTGCGCCTCTTGTTAATTTCAGGGTTGTTTGAGAAGTAAATGACATCTATATATAAAGAAACTGGACCATAGTAGATGCTTTTAAAAATAGCTGTTGTAAGTACCCTCATGGCATAGCCATCTATCTGGACCTTGAAAACTCTGAATACATTCCTGTATATGTTACAGTCGTTTGTATCAGAGGCACATGAGATACTGGCTACATGAAGGACTTAGTTGCTGACTGTTAATAAAAAAAATTAAAAAAAAAAAAACAACTTCAGCACGAGTCTGTGTTTACTTGAAGTTTTATCTTTATTTTTTCCTCTCTTATGATAATTCCTGTCAAAAAGGAAGTCATTGCTTTAAAATGTTGGCCAGACCAGCAGACTCCTGAAATACCGCTTTGCTTCTTATGAACCATTTACCCAGCTGGATGTTTCTAATTGGCTACTCCAAAATGTATTAGTTTGAATGACCAGCCTATTGGCTGATTGCTCACAGCCAAAGATGTTGCATAAGAAGAGATGATTTGAAATGTCTGTGATCAGTATCATCAGCTTCTCCACACGGCTAAATTTGGTCATTTGGGGAAACATAATATTATTTATTCATTTTGGCTAACCGCAGATCCCTGTCTGCAGTTTATTATATGTGGAATTAGAGGTCATTGGCCATCTTCTCCACTGGATGGAATTATACTGCATAATTGCATTCTCAGACACCTCAGCACTTGGACTGTTCATGTGATGGACCATAATGGCTCCTCTGGTGCCCATTGGTATATTGACACACGCCAATAATTTATTCAGCTAATCACTGAGTAGAGCATCTGATTTCAGGTACTGCCTCTGGGATATGGGACATCACCCTTAAAAACTGCAACGAAATACAGGATGTGGTGAGATCCATTCATCTCTTTCTACTTTTTTTGGTAATTCTTTGTTCTCCTATATTCCCCAACTTACGAAGTCATTTTAAATGTAGTCAGATATTTCCTTGAAAAGAGAAAGATCTATTGGGGAAAAACAAATAAGGTGGAAAACTGAAAAACAGTCAGATGAGCTCCCAACTGACAAAAGGCAAGGATGAGAACATCTATTAGATCCCATTGTAGACAAACTCAATAGGAAGGATTTAGAGTAGAAACATTTCTCTGCTTTTTTTAGGAGATGCATTTGCTGTCTTTGTATTAATTTGTCTTACCATGGAAGCTATCTCATCTACTATTTAAAGACTAACAATACTTTAGTTTGTAGAAGCAGTATTTCAGTGCCTTACACCCAATTATTAAAATAAACATTTTGTAGGGGTATAGCATACACAACAGAAAAGTGTACACAACTTAAGTATAGGGCTTAATTTTTTTATATATATAAATTTATTTACTTACGACTGCATTGGGTTTTCCTTGCTCTGCGTGGACTTTCTCTAGTTGCAGAGAGCGGGGGCTACTCTTCGTTGGGGTGTGCGGGCTTCTCATTGCAGTGGCTTCTCTTGTTGCGGAGCACGGGCTCTAGGCGCACGGGCTTCAGTAGTTGTGGTGTACGGGCTCAGTAGTTGTGGCTCGTGGGCTCTAGAGCGCAGGCTCAGTGGTTGTGGCATGCGGGCTCTAGGACGCAGGCTCAGTACTTGTGGCTCACGGGCTTAGTTGCTCCGCGGCATGTGGGATCTTCCCGGACCAGAGCTCGAACCCGTGTGCCCCTGCATTGGCAGGCGGATTCTTAACCGCTGCGCCACCAGGAAAGTCCGATTTTTTTTTTTTTTTTGACACAGTAGATATAGCCATGGAACCAGCTCACAGATCCAAAACTAAGACATTACCAGCAGCAGAATAAGCCTGATCGAGCTTATTCAAGGCGGCTGTCCTCCAGCCGGTAAGCAGTGACTTGTAACACCGGAGATCTGTTTGACCTGTTTCTGAGCTCCGCATAAACAGACGCCTACGATTTGCGTTCCTTTGGGTCTGGCTTCTCTTGCGCAATATTAAGTTGAGATTTTTCCCGTGCCGTTACATTGATTTCATCTCATTTCTTTCTAGGGTGCCATTGTACAGCTATGGCGCTGTGTGTCCATTCTATTAATGGACGTTTAGGTAGCTTCCAGTTTAGATCTATTATGAATAGTGCTGCTAGGAACAGTTAGCACAAGTCTTTTCATGCACAAGTTTACACATTTCTTTTGGTTGCATGGCTAGAAGTGGATCACTAGGTCATAGGATGGGCTTGTGTTGACCTTTAGTAAATAATGACAAAGCATTTTCAAAGTGATTGTACTTATTTGCACTCCTCCCAACAGTACGTGAAAGTTCCAGTTATGATGTATCCTTATCAATATGTAGTATTATCTCTCTTTTTAATTTAGCCATTCTGGTGGTGTAAAATAATCTCAGTAGGATTTTACTGCATTTCCTTGATGACTGATGAAGCTGAGCACCTTTTCTTAGGTTTGGATATCTTTTTTTTTTTTCTTTTTTGTCCAAGTTTTTGCCCAATTTTCTCTTAGGTTGTTGCTTTTTCCCTTCTTGATTTGTTGAATGCCTTTGTTCTGGTTCCTAGTCCTTTCTCTTATTCATCTTCTGTGAATATCTTCCTCCACTTTTTGAGTTGCACTTTCACCCTCTAAATGGTATTTTTTGATAAATAGAAGTTCCTTAAATGTAATGCACATTACCTTTTCTAAGAGTATTTTTTGTGTTCTGCTTAAAAAATCTTTACCCCAGGTCAGGAAGATATTCTCCTATTTTATTTTTCTAAAAGCTTAATTGCTTTCTCTTTAACATTTAGATCCACAGTCAATCTAGAGTTAGTTTTTTGTTTTGTAGTTACTTAGGCTCTTTCTCCCCTGAGCTACTTAAGTCAAGTCATTCTTCCCATCAGAGGATAAATATTTTAAAAACAGGAATTATATTTTACTTGTTTTCATACATTATATTTGGTGACCTAGTTTTTATGCACTTAGCCGTTAATGACCTTATTAAAATGCCGATCTACATTATTATCTTTATAACTCTGATTCTATTGGATGGCTGTGCAATCATTTAACTCATTTCCTGTTGGTAGATATTAAGGTTGGTCCAAATCTTTCAGTATCATAATCAATGCTGTGAAAGTGATCTTTGAATGTATAGCTTTGCACATTTATTAAAACAGTTATTTTTAATATAATCAAGAATTAGGTTGCTGAGTCAAAGGGTATCGACATGTTAAGGTTTGAGCAGAAGTGGATGTTATCATGGAGCTTAAATTTCACAGCCCTTTACTTACATAGGCATCTTTCAAGTCCCTGTAGCAAATCTTTTATTTGTAATTTTGTATCTTTTAGCAGTGATTGCTAAAAGACTTTTCCTTCACCTTTGCCCTATATGGTATCATCAATTGAAGGTATCATTTAAGGGGTCCATTCTTGCTTTAATATAATCTACCTTTGGTTTGATAAAGTCCACTGGTTCTTTTCCCTGTGTTTATTGTGCAACTATTATTTGTTAACGGGAAGAAGTGTTTGGCTGGCCCAGTGGGGTAAAGAGTGCCTCTCTAATGGAGTTCTGGTGATGTTTTGTGTTGATCTTTCCATAATAACAAAGAATGCAATCCATATGGATCCCAAGTCAAGAAGGAAACAGTACATACTTGTACTTGTGTCCCAAGGAAATGATAGTATTCCAAGATGTATGTGTGACTTGGTGTAAAGAGCAGAAAAAAATGCAATTTACTAGTTTTTGGAATTCAAGTGGTTTGAACCTGATTTAAAATGAAAGCTAAGGTCAGACTACTACACCATCTGCTTAGGTTGCAGCTTTATGTCTTTACCCATAAATTTTCACTATAAAATTTTCTTCCCGGGCAGAGAAAAAGTTGAGGAAAGAAAAGTTAGTGCCTCCCGTCTGTTTTTGCTGCTAGGTGTGATAAATGCAGCATCATCTAATCTGAGTCCCCTGTTTAAATCATTAAAATCTTTATCTAATCTCAGTCACTGTAAAATCGCAAATGAGTGCTCTAACTTCTCTGTGTCCATTTAAAACAGGGGATCTAGCTACCCCCTTACTTAAAACTTTGATACGTCGTCATTAAAACTTTGGAAACCCTCTTAATAAAAGGAGTATGTAGAAGTCATTAGCATGGAATGTAAATTCACAAGCTGCTTGATTTAGAATGTATTTCAATTCTTGCTCCTCCCTTATATTTATATTTTTTAATTAGTGGCTTTTTTTTCAAGTGACCTTTTCCCCTTGATGAGTATATACACAGACCCTTTAACAGCTTGTTGGCCATTTGTGCAAGAAGTAACACCACTTTCATGAATACAAGATACTCATGTTTTTGGCACGGGGTTTGGTTTTGACCGTAACTGTCGGTAATCATTGCCGCCTGCAGATGTGAGACGGTGCTGTCCACCATGCTGAGCATTCCCAGGCAGTCAGACTAAGCTAAGGCATCTGGAAACAGCACATCTGAAAATAGGTTTTACGACACCCAGCAAGCAGCCTCTTTTCTCGTAATACCTAAAAGTTTCTGAGCGAAAACGGCGTCGGCGGCTGATAAGCTTTGCAGAAATGTCACCTGGTACTAAGAGAAGCAATTTCCTTCCAGAACAAAGACCCCAAAGGAAAAAGCAACTCGATTCAGGAAGGAGGTAAATGAATAAATAAATAAACCGTAATTTTTCAAGGGGCGTCTTTGGGTAGATTTTTTTTCTTGTCAGCTAGGCATTTCACAAGTTCTGCTGACTTTCTAGATCAAGTGGAAACAGAAATACTGTTTTCCATTTTTGCAGTCAAATCCACTTGTATGGATAGCGCCACAGAACAGACGGGGCTCTGAGCTTAGGATGCCATTGAGAATAACTAGAAATGCCCTAAATCACACCATTCCCTTCCACCACCAGAAATTAAAAAAAATAAAAATAAAAAATCCCTGGAAACCCTGCATATTTAATTGCCTCCAAGTCTTAAGGACTTTTGATTATTTTTGATTATTTTTTATTTTTTTCTTCCACTTTTGTTAATATATAATTGACATACAGCACTGTATAAGTTTAAGGTGGATGAAATAATGATTTGACTTATGTCGTGAAATAAGCATTTTCAAGTTACTTCATTTCTTCATTATTTTAAAGAATTAAACAAGATACAATTGAGTCCTCACTGTGAAATCCTCTCTGATCCATGTATGTTTTTACAATTGTACTAAATATTTTTATTGATAAATATTATAAACTATTTGGATATGTTAAAACATATACATATTCATCTCATATACATATATGAGATTAGTCAGTGAAAAAGTATGAACATCTTTTAACTTGGGAAATGGTGCCAAATTGGAAATACTGCAGATCAGTGGGGTTCTACCATTTTCTCCCCCTTATTTCTTAAAGATTCCATAGTTTCTATTGAAAAAGTCAGTTCTTAGTTTTATTGCTTGCCTTTTGAAAGTACTGTTGTGGGGTTTTTTTCTGGATGCTTTGAAGTTTTCTCTTTTCCTTTGGTTTTCAGTAATTTGATGATAATAGGTCCCAATATAATCTTTGTTGTTTATCCTTTATGGAAATCACTGAGCTCATAGAATCTGTGACATGAGGTTTTTTTTTTTTTTTTTTTTTTGCGGTACGCGGGCCTCTCACTGTTGTGGCCTCTCCCGTTGCGGAGCACAGGCTCCGGGCGCGCAGGCTCAGCAGCCATGGCTCACGGGCCCAGCCGCTCCGCGGCATATGGGATCCTCCTGGAGTGGGGCACGAACCCATGTCCCCTGCATCGGCAGGCGGACTCTCAACCACTGTGCCACCAGGGAAGCCCGACATGAGGTTTTTTTTGTTTTTTACCAGTTTTGAAAATTCTTGGTCATTATCTCTTCAGCTGTTGTTTGTGACCCATTCTAATACTCCAAATAAATGTATGTTTAGACTTTTGGCTGTGTCCCTCATGTCTCTTACATTTTTTAAATTCTCTTTTCTGTCTGTTTCAGTTTGGCTAGTTTATTGAGTCATCTTCAAGTTCACTCTTCCTATTGTTTGCTATCTCCAGTACGCTGTTACACCTATTGAATTGATGTGTAATTTCACATGTTTTAATTTCTAGGATATTTGTTGATTTTTATGGATTCAAATTTTCTATTGAAATTCTTCATCTTTTTCTCTCTATTCATCATGGCTATTTAAAAAGCGTTATTTTGTAACTCCCATATCTGGACCATCTGTGGGTCTGTTTCTACTGTGTGTTTCTTTTTTGATGAGCAGTCACAATTTTATTCCACATTGTATGTCTCGTACTTCTTGAATGTGTATCAGACATTGTATTTAGAGAACCCTAGAAGTTACAAGTGATTTTCTTTTCCCCAGAGAGAGTTCCCCTCTCTTCTGTTTGGAAATAAGGGGAGAAGTCTATTTTCTCAATCCAAGCAGAGACTGATCTAGCCCAGGGCTAAATTGTACTCTCAGGAAGCTCTGATCCTTCTCGGCTTCATCCTTGTGGCGTGGGCACGGCCCTTCTGACGTTTGTTTGCAAGACTGACTTTTTAGGCCTAAAAAATGACAGATTCAGTGCTGCTCTTGGGAGGTTTTGAGCTTAGCTCTTTAACATTCCATTTCCAAAGATTCAAAGTTTAGCAAACGTTTTAAAAGAGAAAGGAGGTACATGTTTCAAGAAAGCCCCATTTCTCCAAATTGTCTTGCGAGCATGTCAGGATTACTGGAAATTTCACTCTGGCTTTCAGATTCTTTTGCCTAGGCTCCCAGCTTCCCACATATACCCCAGAACTTACGAAATGTCTTGTGGAGAAAACCAGCTGCATTTGGGCCTCCTCAAATTCCCAGTCCATCAGCCAGGATCAAGTCCCCGCAAAAAATGTTCAAGTTTTCTCTTTCCTTGAGTAGAGGTTCTCTGTTTGGATCAAGCCTGAGCCTGTCTGCAGCCCAAATCAGTAAATATCCCAGGAGAAAAAAAAAACAACAACTGGTTATTCTCAGCTCATGTTTGAAGTCCCTTCAGTTCTGCTCTGAGTTCCAGCTTACCTAGTCCTCATAATTTCTATATCTTGCCAGTATCTTCAAACATGTCTTTGGTAACTTGCCTGTCTTTTCTAGTTCTTAGAGTGAAGGAGTTGGCCTGCTTTGTGTTGCTACGGCCAGGCTGGAAGTAAAAAGCATTCACTTCATTGCCTAAAACTTGAGGGGCCAGAAATTTAGGGTAAATACTTTGCAGCTGTCTCTGAGACTATCCCCTATCTTCAATGCTGTAAATCAGTCTCAAAAATGGGGAATTCTAAAAGAAAAACATTGATAAATTGGTCTATAATCAAAACTTTAAAACTTCTGCTCTTCAAAAGACTCTGAAAAAAATGAAAAGAAACCAGACTGGGAAAAATATTCCCAATAAATATACTTGACAAAGAATTCATATCCAGAATTTATATTAAATATAAGAAGACAAACAACCCCACTTTCTTTTAAATGGCAAGAGTTTTTGGACAGATATTTGAATGACCGGTAAGCACATGAAAAAGTGTTCAATGTCATTATTCATCATGGAAATCCAAGTAAAAACTACAATGAGCTACCGTTACATGCCCACCAGAATGACTAAATTATAAGACTAACACCACAGATTGACGATAATATGGAGTCACTTGAACTCATATATAGTTGGTAGGAGTGTAAAACAGTACAGCTACTTTGGGAGAAGGTTCGGAAGTTTCTTCTAAAAGTAAACATAAGACTGCCCTAGGACTGAGTAATTTTACTGCTAGGAATTTACCCAAGAGAAATGAAAACATATGTTCACTTATGCATGAATGTTCATAGAAGCTTTATTCCTAATGGCCTCAAACTGGAAACAACACAACAATGATTATACCCTTTTTTTTTTTGCGGTACGCGGGCCTCTCACTGTCGTGGCCTCTCCCGTTGTGGAGCACAGGCTCTGGGCGCGCAGGCTCAGCGGCCATGGCTCACGGGCCCAGCCGCTCTGCGGCATGTGGGATCTTCCCGGATCAGGGCACGAACCCGTGACCCCTGCATCGGCAAATGGACCCGCAACCACTGCGCCACCAGGGAAGCCCAGAAGCTCGGAGTTTTGATACTAATCTCTGCTTCTTCCTTGGGGCCATTTGACTTTCTCTGCATTCTGAACATCCCTTTTTCCTTACATAATTCTGAACTAAGTATGGGGTGTTTAAGGACCTCTAGTCTGATATTACCATCCAGCTCGTGTTTTTGACTCCAGTAATATCAGATGGCTTATAATCCTCTCCTGGGCAATCCCTGTGCTTATTCAGACCTCCATGCTTTTGCTTATTGCCTTGTTTGCACTGCACATGGTTTTCTCCAACCTTCTTTTTCTGCTGAAGTATACTTCGTAAGACTTGGTGCAGGTATCATCTCATTACTAAGGCTTCCAAGTTAAAGAGGCTACCATTTCTCTCTGCCCACCTTTATGTACCTCTATGTGCGCCACTGCATTCTATCATTCTATTGAAAGAGTTGAAAGCAGTCACAAAGTACTCCACAATGTAAAGAAAGCTTCCAACAGTTGGGGCCAACGACTTACACCACGTGCTTTCCAATAGTTGGCTGAAAAGTCCCTACCAGCATCGGTCAACTCCACCTGCTATTCCCCAGTCACAGAAACTGCTTACTAAAGAGGGGAGATGTCGAGCTGAGCTAAGCTACTCCATGGTATTGCTGCCTTGGCACCCACTTTGTTTGGCACAATGGCCTGCAGAGACCTTAACTAACGCTAGTCCCCTCGTGCAAGCACATGTCCTAGATGTTAGCCTGCAGAATAACAAGCAAACGTAAGTTTCTGCTATGATCTCACCAACAGCCCTAATGGTCAGCAGTCTCTGCTGGCTCCCTGCATCTGTCGGCCTTATTCACCCCTTAGGTAAGACCCCTGGGGGCTCAGCAAAATTTTCTGTTCTTTTGGTTTGAGTGGACAAATCTGGCCCTAGCCTGGGAACCCCAAAGCACTCCACCCATGGCTCCTGGTAAGGGAATGTGCCCGAAGTCCTGCCTGTCCTCTCTCTCTCCATTCTGCCTTGATCTCCCTGTATAGCCCCTGGAGGCATGCTGTGTACTTCCTCCAGGACCTGTGAGTGATAAACTTCTCTATTTCACTTTCTCTTGTGACTTGTTGCTGAACCACAACTCACCGTCCGGCGCCCTGTGCTCCACTTAACAAATGTTCATTTAACTAAATCCTACCTGGAAGGAGGTAGAAAAGAAAGTCGAACTCAGATGCCATAGACTTTCTCCAACAGTCCAATCCTTTCCCATGTTCTTTTCCGTGGAAACTTCTTCACACCCCATTTCCATGCAAGCGAGAAAGACGATTTTGAGACATCTGCTCATAAAGAAGAGAAATGTATGAAATGAGGGGCAGATCAGAATTTCTTATTCTGGTTGGATATTTGCTTAGACAATGGACGTGAAATGTATTTCTCTTCATTATGCTCAAGAGAGAAATTTGGGGGAAAAGATGGCATGTCATTTAATCTTCACAGTTTGAGCCACTTAGCTATTGTCACACAAAAGGGCTGCCTGCCATCCAAGAGACTTATGCAGCTCAAGGATGTGGGGTGGGCCCCTGGGAGTTGGAGTGAAGGGGGCAGTGGAAAGGTGTTGAACTTGAATAGGACTCTGGAGTCAGCCTGCTGGTCCCCAGTACCCGCTCTACTCGTCTCTGGCTGCAGGGACCTGGGCAAAGCACTTCCTTTTCCTGAGCCTTAATTTTCCCATCTGTAGAAAGGGATAGTCTAACAACTGACTTTATAGAATTTTAATAACGAATAAATTGAACAGTGAAAGAAAGATGCTTACATAGCACTTAGCATGAAGTAAAAGCATATTTAATGTTCGCAAATAAATGTAACCATTAATTTTTTTTCTTTGCTTTAAGACTAGACTTTATCCCAGATCTTGATCACAGTTGGATTCCTCCATTTTCTTTCTATTCCTTCTTACCCCTGGCGTGGCCTGGGCCACCCTGTGCCCAGTTAAGTTTCAGGGTTTCCGTCTTTCCTAGTATACTCTGCTGCAGTTGAATTAGCTATGCCTGCCTGTGCCCAAATATGAGTAACTAATTGAGTCTCATAGTGCAAACATTCCTATAGCGCCTCTTAAAATACCCTAAATCATGTGATGAGAAGGTACAGAGGAAATTTGGAAAAGCCAGAGGTGTAATAAATCCTAGCATTTAGGTTGTGTACAGAAAACACACACACACACACACACACACGAACACACACACACACACACACACACACACAATCTGCAGCCACCAGCCCAGGCAGTCAGCTGGCTGTTTCCAAGTTAGACTTGTAGTAATGAGGCTGGTACCACCAGTAACAATCCAGAAAGCCCAACAGTAACTGCTATAACGTGATCTCCAAACGGTCAAGACTTGATGACAGCAATTATCATTGACAGTTGCCCTAGCGTTTATTCCTTCTTCCAAGTTAGGACCAACCAGAGAAAGTCAAATATTCACCCCTAACCAATCACACAGGATGCCCTGCTTCTAGTTTTCCTGGCTACTGCTTCCCATGCCACCAGCCTCCAGTCCAGGCAAACCTGAAGCCTTCCCTCTGTCCACTATAAAGCTTTCCCATTCCTCTGCCTGCCTTTGAATCTCTGCCTAAACACAAGTGATGGTGGCCAACTCCTTTGCTATAGCAAGCTCTGAATAACTAGCCTTTGCTTGTTCTCATTTAGGTGGTCTTTGTTTATTTCCACAGTGTTTATAAAATATTGTTTGAATTTTATCTTAATGAAATCTGATTACGTATTAAGCTATAGTCATAGTCACTGTATAGTCACGTACAGTCATATACATAGACACTGTATAGTGTCATGCAGAATGGCTGGTCCTACTGCGGGGGATCACAGAGGCTTAACCTCGGCATCTCAAAAGCACCCAAACTAAAACAGAGCACAGTTGAGAAATAAATCAAGGTCCAGAGTACCTGACAGGAAGCAATTAAAGATTTAAGAACCACTAAAACTGAATGAGGGCTCACTCTGTCCTATCAAAGTAGGTCAGTTCTGAGAGGATGACCTGGTTGATCCGTAAGGGAATTAGAAGTGTCACTTTAAAATTAATTACAGAGTCACATGAACCATTCACCCACTGACATCATCACAAATGGTCAGCTCATTTCCTCTGTTCTCATATTACCCAGAAACACCAAATGTGTTAGGAATTCCCAGACTTTCAGCAACGAGTTTTGTTGGCTCTTTTTCATTAACCTATACATACGTTACCTTTAAAACAATAATGTAAAGATACACTGATATATTCTTTAATAAATACATTCTTTCAGTCTACGAAGGAATTTTCAACTCCTCCTATTTCAGAATTAATGATTGCTTCCGTTTCTTTTAAGCCCAAAGGAACTACGTTGTTTGAGAGGATTGAGTGGTGGAGGGTGAGGGCAGGTAGCCAAATAGGGAGAAGAGAGCACCAATCATACAATAGACGTGACAGAGGATTGCTCTTAAACTTTTTTAAAGTATAGTTTGAAATAACATCCCCAGGCTATAGAGCTAAATTGCTTTGATCATTTATGAGCATCTGTGTCTCTTCAATAAGGCTTAAACTCCCACAGGGGAGCAATGAAGCCAGAAATAGTGTTCATCATTAATCCAGGAGAACCCCTCTATAGTATGGGGTCCAAAATAAGACCAACTTGTCTTGGACCCTGGTTCTCTATATTAAGGTATTTTATCTATGGATATAAAGATATGTATCAGTGTGCTCCATCTGTAGGCTCTTGTGGCTATTAAGGGAGCATCAATAAGCTTAGATTCCAGCTAAGACCACCTCTCACTCCTTCTTCAGGTGTCAGCCTGATCATCACTTCCTCTGGGAAATCATTCTGCTCTTCTGCATCCCCAGCAATTCCCATGTCCCTGTTATCTCCCTTCCCATCTTTCCTCCATATTTCATGCAGTTTCCATTTCTCAATTTCCTTATCATATGTTGACACATAACTTGTACACGAATGTTCATAGCAATTTTATACATAATGGCCCCGAGCTGGAAGCAACACAAACAGCCATGTACAGGTGAATGAATAAATGAGATACACCATTTTTAAAACAATTATGTTAGTTGTTTGATATACATTTATCACTAATCATATAGCATCCTTGAGTACTTAGTTTACATCTATAAGAAACGACCAAAGTTTTTTCCACAGTGGGGTACCACTTTACACCCCCACCAACTGTGTATGAGACTTCAAGTGGCTCTATACCATGGCCAACATTGGGTGGTGTTAGACTTTTAGATTTTAACTATTCTGGTGAACGTGTTGTAGTATCTCACTGTGGTTTTAAGTTTCATTTTCAATGATACATAATGACATAGAGCACTTGTTCATGTGCTTACTGGTCATTTATATATCCATCTAAAATCTCTCCTCATTTTTTTAAGTTGGGTTTTTCTCTTCTCACTCTTGAGTTGTGTGAGTTCTTTATACATCTCAGATATGAATCCTTTGTCAGGTATATGTATTGGGAATATTTTGTCCCAGTCTGTGGTTTCCCTTTTCATGTTTTCAAGGTGTCCTTTGAAGAGTAGAAATGTTCAACTTTTGATTAACTCTGTTTATCAGTTTTTAAAATAATTGTCAATTTCTGAGATTGGCTTATGGGTTTCATGGGAACATTAGTCTCAGAGACAGTTACAAAGCGTTTATACTGACCTTATGCTAAAGACACTAATTCAAGGATTCCACAGGCTCAGTGATTCCCATGCAAGTTAAAAAAAGAAAATCACATCAGGACACATAATGGTCAAACTTTTGAAAACTAAAGGGAAAGAGAAAATCTTAAACACATCCAGAGAAAAAAAGTCACTATTTTCAAAAGAAGAGCAGTTAAGTCCAAAAGCTGAATTGTCAAGAGAAACCATGGAATGTAGAAGAAAATGGAATAGCATCTTTAAAGTGCTGAAAGAGAGGAAAATCAGCCTAGACTTCCAGTTCCAAGAAGAATATCCTTCAGATACTAATATTAGGATACTTTTAGACACACAAAAGATCTAGAATTTGTCACCAGAAGAATTCCACTGCAAGAAATTATAAAGGAAGTTCTTTGGCTGAAGAGAATAGTTCCAGATGAAAGCACGGAACTGCAAGAGGAAGGAAGCTCACCGTGTAGGGAAAATAGGGATAAAAGTCAAATAATATTTACTGTTGTAATGTTAATACTAATAGTATCTTGTGTAGTTATAGGGAGTGAGGATGTAAAACACGTGGCATCCGTAGCACACGGGGCAGGAGGAGGATAAAAGGAATTAAACTTTTACATTTCTCACATCATCTGGGACGTGATAAGAGTACTAATTTGAAGTAAAATGTCATAAATCAAGGATGCATATTGAAATCTAACCACTGAAAGAATTATATAAGAATGTATAATTAAAATAGAATGTCGTAAATCAAGGATGCATATTGAAATCGAACCACTGAAAGAATTATATAAGAATGTACAATTATATAAGAATGTACAATCTTATATAAGAATGTGTAAAAAAAAATGTGTAAAGAATGTATAAGGATTATATAAGAGAAAAATTATTTCCGTAAACCAAAAAACAAAGCCAACAGAAAATAGCAGGGTTAACTATAAATACACCACAAAGGAATGTAAAATTTTATTCCTTTTTGCCAAAGTATGAATTCACAATCCCTAATCCACCATCCGCCTGATGGGCTCCATTTTTTTCAGCCTGGTAAAGACATGTTTTTATGCTGCACATGTGAAAGAGGGTTCCTCTTTCCCAGCCACTCAGCTATAAATTTCATGGTCAGATGCGTCAAGACTAGCATGATCTTTTGGCCACACTGTCCTGTCAGTATTTATTTACAAGTGTTGATTTTAGATAAAACAGGGGAGAGGGGAATAGAATAAACAAGTTGTGTGAGTTAGGTCTCACTAGGTTATGCTACAATAACAAATAACCCCCAAATCTTAGTGGTTCAGAAAAATAAAGGTTTATATCTCACACATGTGACATGGCAATGGCAGTCAACCTCAGCTCTCCTCCACACTGTCTTCCTTTGTGATCCCAGCTGAAGGAGTATCCCTTATCTAAGGCAGGACCCCTCTTTTAGCAGTAGAGTAAAAGTGATGGCAGAATAAGGTAATAACTCTTAAAGCTTCTGCTCCAAAATACTGGAGGTCACTTCTTCTGTTTCTTTGGCCAAAGCAAGTCTGACGGCCAAGGCTGATATCAACAGGGTCATAAGTATCCTCCAGCAGGAGAAGGCCATGGGGGGTGGCCAATGAGAAATGGGTCAAAAGGAGAAACAGTGAATATTTTAAACAAATACTACAATCTACCACAGACATGGTATTTCCTAACCATTACATTTTTCTTATATCCTCTTCTTCCAACCATTATTTAGAAATTATCTTATCTCTTTTCACATGAGATTAAATTGCTTCTTCTCTAAGAATAACTTGGCATTGTTTCCTATTCCCTTTTTTCTTTTTCAGTTATACCGTGGTTATATCTACTATATCACATTTTCTCCTCATTTCCTTTTTTTAGTTAAATCATTTTGTAATTCTTTATTCCTTCTAATTGAGATAAAATAGACATATAACATTGAATGAGTTTTAGACGTACAACGTAATGATTTGAGATATGTACATACTGCAAAATGATCACAATAAGTTTAGTTACCATCCATCACCACACATACAGATTTTTTTCTTGTGATGAGAACTTTTTTTTTTTACAGCTTTATTGGAGTGTAATTGCTTTACAATGCTGTGTTAGTTTCTGCTTTATAACAAAGTGAATCAGCTATACATATACATATATTCCCATATCGCTTCCCTCTTGCGTCTCCCTCCCTCCCACCCTCCCTATCCCACCCCTCTAGGTGGTCACAAAGCACCAAGCTCATCTCCCTGTGCTATGCGGCTGCTTCCCACTAGCTATCTATTTTACGTTTGGTAGTGTATATATGTCCATGCCACTCTCTCGCTTTGTCACAGCTTACCCTTCCCCCTCCCCATATCCTCAAGTCCATTCTCTAGTAGGTCTGTGTCTTTATTCCTGTCTTACCCCTAGGTTCTTCGTGACATTTTTTAAAATTTATTAAATTCCATATATGTGTTAGCATACGGTATTTGTCTTTCTGTTTCTGACTTACTTCACTCTGTATGACAGACTCTAGGTCTATCCACCTCATTACAAATAGCTCAATTTTGTTTCTTTTTATGGCTGAGTAATATTCCATTGTATATATGTGCCACATCTTCTTTATCCATTCATCCGATGATGGACACTTAGGTTGTTTCCATCTCCTGGCTATTGTAAATAGAGCTGCAAGAAACATTTTGGTACATGACTCTTTTTGAATTATGGTTTTCTCAGGGTATATGCCCAGTAGTGGGATTGCTGGGTCATATGGTAGTTCTATTTGTAGTTTTTTAAGGAACCTCCATACTGTTCTCTATAGTGGCTGTACCAATTCACATTCCCATCAACAGTGCAAGAGTGCTCCCTTTTCTCTACACCCTCTCCAGCATTTATTGTTTCTAGATTTTTTTGATGATGGCCATTCTGACTGGTGTGAGATGATATCTCATTGTAGTTTTGATTTGCATTTCTCTAATGATTAATGATGTTGAGCATTCTTTCATGTGTTTGTTGGCAATCTGTATATCTTCTTTGGAGAAATGTCTATTTAGGTCTTCTGCCCATTTTTGGATTGGGTTGTTTGTTTTTTTGTTATTGAGCTGCATGAGCTGCTTGTAAATTTTGGAGATTAATCCTTTGTCAGTTGCTTCATTTTCAAATATTTTCTCCCATTCTGAGGGTTGTCTTTTGGTCTTGTTTATGGTTTCCTTTGCTGTGCAAAAGCTTTTAAGTTTCATTAGGTCCCATTTGTTTATTTTTGTTTTTATTTCCATTTCTCTAGGAGGTGGGTCAAAAAGGATCTTGCTGTGATTTATATCATAGAGTGTTCTGCCTATGTTTTCCTCTAAGAGTTTGATAGTTTCTGGCCTTACATTTATGTCTTTAATCCATTTTGAGCTTATTTTTGCATATGGTGTTAGAAAGTGATCTAATCTCATACTTTTACATGTAGCTGTCCAGTTTTCCCAGCACCACTTATTGAAGAGGCTGTCCTTTCTCCACTGTACATTCCTGCCTCCCTTATCAAAGATAAGGTGACCATATGTGAGTGGGTTTATCTCTGGGCTTTCTATCCTGTTCCATTGATCTATGTTTCTGTTTTTGTGCCAGTACCATACTGTCTTGATTACTGTAGCTTTGTAGTGTAGTGTGAAGTCAGGGAGCCTGATTCCTCCAGCTCCGTTTTTCGTTCTCAAGATTGCTTTGGCTATTCGGGGTCTTTTGTGTTTCCATACAAATTGTGAAATTTTTTTTTCTAGTTCTGTGAAAAATGCCAGTGGTAGTTTGATAGGGATTGCATTGAATCTGAGAATTGCTTTGGGTAGTAGAGTCATTTTCACAGTGTTGATTCTTCCAATCCAAGAACATGGTATATCTCTCCATCTCTTTGTATCATCTTTAATTTCTTTCATCAGTGTCTTATAATTTTATGCATAGAGATCTTTTGTCTCCTTAGGTAGGTTTATTCCTAGATATTTTATTCTTTTTGTTGCAGTGGTAAATGGGAGTGTTTTCTTGATTTCACTTTCAGATTTTTCATCATTAGTGTATAGGAATGCCAGAGATTTCTGTGCATTAATTTTGTATCCTGCTACTTTACCAAATTCATTGATTAGCTCTAGTAGTTTTCTGGTAGCATCTTTAGGATTCTCTATGTATAGTATCATGTCATCTGCAAACAGTGACAGCTTTACTTCTCCTTTTCCAATTTGTATTCCTTTTATTTCCTTTTCTTTGATTGCTGTGGCTAAAACTTCCAAAACTATGCTGAATAAGAGTGGTGAGAGTGGGCAACCTTGTCTTGTTCCTGATCTTAGTGGAAATGCTTTCAGTTTTTCACCATTGAGGACGATGTTGGCTGTGGGTTTCTCATATATGGCCTTTATTATGTTGAGGAAACTTCCCTCTATGCCTACTTTCTGGAGGGTTTTTACCATAAATGGGTGTTGAATTTTGTTGAAAGCTTTCTCTGCATCTATTGAGATCATCATATGGTTTTTCTACTTCAATTTGTTAATATGGTGTATCACGTTGATTGATTTGCGTATATTGAAGAATCCTTGCATTCCTGGAATAAACCCCATTTGATCATGGTGTATGATCCTTTTAATGTGCTGTTGGATTCTGTTTGCTAATATTTTGTTGAGGATTTTTGCATCTATGTTCATCAGTGATATTGGCCTGCAGTTTTCTTTCTTTGTGACATCTTTGTCTTGTTTTGGTATCAGGGTGATCGTGGCCTCTTAGAATGAGTTTGGGAGTGTTCCTCCCTCTTCTATATTTTGGAAGAGTTTGGGAAGGATAGGTGTTAGCTCTTCTCTAAATGTTTGATAGAATTCGCCTGTGAAGCCATCTGGTCCTGGGCTTTTGTTTGTTGGAAGATTTTTAATCACAGTTTCAATTTCAGTGCTTGTGATTGGTCTGTTCATATTTTCTATTTCTTCCTGATTCAGTCTTGGCAGGTTGTGTATTCCTAAGAATTTGTCCATTTCTTCCAGGTTGTCCATTTTATTGGCATAGAGTTGCTTGTAGTAATCTCTCATGATCTTTTGTATTTCTGCAGTGTCAGTTGTTACTTCTCCTTTTTCATTTCTAATTCTATTGATTTGAGTCTTCTCCCTTTTTTTCTTGATGAGTCTGGCTAATGGTTAATCAATTTTGTTTATCTTCTCAAAGAACTAGCTTTTAGCTTTATTGATCTTTGCTATCGTTTCCTTCATTTCATTTTCATTTATTTCTGATCTGATCTTTATGATTTCTTTCCTTCTGCTAACTTTGGGTTTTTTTTTGTTCTTTCTCTAGTTGCTTGGGGTGCAAGTTTAGGTTGTTTATTCGAGATGTTTCCTGTTTCTTAAGGTAGGATTGTATTGCTATAAAGTGCCCTCTTAGAACTGCTTTTGCTGCATCCCATAGGTTTGGGTCGTCATGTGTCCATTGTCATTTGTTCCTAGGTATTTTTTGATTTCCTCTTTGATTTCTTCAGTGATCAGTTCGTTATTAAATAGTGTATTGTTTAGCCTCCATGTGTTTGTATTTTTTGCTATCTTTTCCTGTAATTGATATTTAGTCTCATAGTGTTGTGGTCAGAATAGATACTTGATACAATTTCAGTTTTCTTAAATTTACCAAGGCTTGATTTGTGACCCAAGGTATGATCTATCGTGGAGAATGTTCCATGAGCACTTGAGAAAAATGTGTATTGTTGTTTTTGGATGGAATGTCCTATAAATATCAATTAAGTCCATCTTGTTTAATGTATAATTTAAAGCTTGTGTTTCCTTATTTATTTTCATTTTGGATGATCTGTCCACGGGTGAAAGTGGGGTGTTAAAGTCCCCTACTATGAATGTGTTAGTGTCGATTTCCCCTTTTATGGCTGTTAGTATTTGCCTTATGTATTGAGGTGCTCCTATGTTGGGTGCATAAATATTTACAATTGTTATACCTTCTTCTTGGATCGATCCCTTGATCATTATGTAGTGTCCTTCTTTGTCTCTTCTAATAGTCTTTATTTTAAAGTCTATTTTGTCTGATATGAGAATTGCCACTCTGGCTCTCTTTTGGTTTCCATTTGCATGGAATATCTTTTTCCATCCCCTCACTTTCAGTCTGTATGTGTCTCTAGGTCTGAAGTGGGTCTCTTGTAGACAGCATATATATGGGTCTTTTATTTGTATCCATTCAGCCAGTCTGTGTCTTTTGGTGGGAGCATTTAATCCATTTACATTTAAGATAATTATCGATATGTATGTTCCTATTCCCATTTTCTTAATTGTTTTGGGCTTGTTATTGTAGGTCTTTTCCTTCTCTTGTGTTCTTGCCTAGAGAAGATCCTTTAGCATTTGTTGTAAAGCTGGTTTGGTGGTGCTGAACTCTCTTAGCTTTTGCTTGTCTGTAAAGGTTTTAATTTCTCCATCAAATCTGAATGAGATCCTTGCTGGGTAGAGTAATCTTGGTTGTAGCTTTTTCTCCTTCATCACTTTAAATATGTCCTGCCAGTTCCTTCTGGCTTGCAGAGTTTCTGCTGAAAGATCAGCTGTTAACCTTATGGGGATTCCCTTGTGTGTTATTTGTTGTTTTTCCCTTGCTGCTTTTAATATGTTTTCTTTGTATTTAATTTTTGACAGTTTGATAAATATGTGTCTTGGCATGTTTCTCCTAGGATTTATCCTGTATGGGACTCTCTGTGCTTCCTGGACTTGATTAACTTTTTCCTTTCCCATATTAGGGAAGTTTTCAACTATAATCTCTTCAAATATTTTCTCAGTCCCTTTCTTCTTCTCTTCTTCTTCTGGAGCCCCTATAATTCGAATGTTGGTGCATTTAATGTTGTCCCAGAGGTCTCTGAGACTGTCCTCAGTTCTTTTCATTCTTTTTTCTTTATTCTGCTCTGCAGTAGTTACTTGCACTGTTTTATCTTCCAGGTCACTTATCCTTTCTTCTGCCTCAGTTATTCTGCTATTGATCCCTTCTAGAGTATTTTTAAGTTCATTTATTATGTTGTTCATCATTGCTTGTTTCATCTTTAGTTCTTGTAGGTCCTTGTTAAATGTTTCTTGCATTTTCTCCATTCTATTTCCAAGATTTTAAATCATCTTTACTGTCATTATTCTGAATTCTTTTTCAGGTAGACTGCCTATTTCCTCTTCATTTTTTAGGTCTGGTGGGTTTTTATCTTGCTCCTTCATCTGCTGTGTGTTTTTTCTGTCTTCTCATTTTGCTTATCTTACTATGTTTGGGGTGTCCTTTTTGCAGGCTGCAGGTTCGTAGTTCCCGTTGTTTTTGGTGTCTTTCCCCAGTGGCTAAAGTTGGTTTAGTGGGTTGTGTAGGCTTCCTGGTGGAGGGGACTAGTGCCTGTGTTCTGGTGGATGAGGCTGGATCTTGTCTTTCTGGTGGGCAGGTCCACGTCTGGTGGTGTGTTTTGGGATGTCTGTGGACTTATTATGATTTTAGGCAGCCTCTCTGCTAATTGGTGGGGTTGTGTTCCTGTCTTGCGGGTTGTTTGGTATAGGGTGCCCAGCACTGTAGCTTGCTGGTCGTTGAGTGAAGCTGGGTGTTGGTGTTGAGATGGAGATCTCTGGGAGATTTTTGCTGTTTGATATTACGTGGAGCTGGGAGGTCTCTTGTGGACCAGTGTCCTGAAGTTGGCTCTCCCACCTCAGAGGCACAGCACTGTCTCCTGGCTGCAGCACCAAGAGCCTTTCATCCACATGGTCAGAATAAAAGGGAGAAAAAGTAGAAAGAAAGAAAGAGGATAAAAGAAAATAAAATAAAGTAAGGTAAAATAAAATAAAGTTATTAAAATAAAAATTATTATGAAAAAAAATTTTTTTAAGTAAAAAAAAACTGGACGGATAGAACCCTAGGACAAATTGTGAAAGCAAAGCTATACAGACAAAATCTCACACAGAAGCATACACATACACACTCACAAAAAGAGGAAAAGGGGAAAAAATAATAAATTTTGCTCTCGAAGTCCACCTCCTCAACTTGGGATGACTCGGTGTCTATTCAGGTATTCCACAGGTGCAGAGTACATCAAGTTGATTGTGGAGCTTTAATCCGCTGCTCCTGAGGCTGCTGGGAGAGATTTCCCTTTCTCTTCTTTGTTCACACAGCTCCCGGGGTTCAGCTTTGGATTTGGCCCCACCTCTGTGTGTAGGTCGCCGGAGGGCGTCTGTTCTTCACTCAGACAGGACGGGGTTAAAGGAGCCACTGATTCGGGGGCTTTGGCTCACTCAGGCCGGGGGAAGGCAGGGGTACGGAGTGCGGGGCAAGCCTGTGGCGGCAGAGGCCGGCGTGACGTTGCACCAGCCTGAGGCGCGCTCCAGGGACCCTGGCAGTGGCGGGCTGCACAGGCTCCCCGGAAGGGAGGTGTGGAGAGTGACCTGTGCTCGCACACAGGCTTCTTGGTGGCGGCAGCAGCAGCCTTAGCGTCTCATGCCCGTCTCTGGGGTCCGCGCTGTTAGCCGCGGCTCGCACCCGTCTCTGGAGCTCCTTTAAGCAGCACTCTTAACCCCCTCTCCTCGCGCACCAGGAAACAAAGAGGCAAGGAAAAGTCTCTTGCCTCTTCGGCAGGTCCAGACCTTTTCCCGGACTCCCTCCTGGCTAGCCGTGGTGCGCTAGCCCCCTTCAGGCTGTGTTCACACCGCCAACCCCAGTCCTCGCCCTGCATCCGACCGAAGCCCGAGCCTCAGTTCCCAGCCCCGCCCACCCCGGCGGGTGAGCAGACAAGCCTTTCGGGCTGGTGAGTGCCGGTCGGCACCGATCTTCTGTGCAGGAATCTCTCCGCTTTGCCCTCCACACCCCTGTTGCTGCGCTCTCCTCCGCGGCTCTGAAGCTTCCCCCTCCGCCACCCGCAGTCTCCGCCTGCGAAGGGGCTCCTAGTGTGTGGAAACCTTTCCTCCTTCACGGGTCCCTCCCACTGGTGCAGGTCCCGTCCCTATTCTTTTGTCTCTGTTTATTCTTTTTTCTTTTGCCCTGTCCAGGTACGTGGGGACTTTCTTGCCTTTTGGGAGGTCTGAGGTCTTCTGCCAGCGTTCAGTAGGTGTTCTGTAGGAGTTGTTCCACGTGTAGAGGTATTTCTGATGTATCTGTGGGGAGGAGGGTCATCTCCGCGTCTTACTCTTCCGCCATCTTCCCCTAGATCGAGAACTTTTAAGATTACTCTTTTAGAGACTTTCAAATATACAATAGAGGTAACTACGTTGTTAACTATATTCACCATGGCATACGTTACATCCCAGAACTTACAACTGGAAGTTTATATCTTTTGTCCACCTTCATGTATTTTGCTGAGTCCCAACCCCCATCTTTAGAAACCATTAGTTTGTTGTTTTTTCGCTTTCAGATCCCACTATAAGTGATATCACGTGGTAATTGCCTTTTTCTGTCTGACTTATTTCACTTAGCATAACGTCCTCATGGTCCATGTATGTTGTTCCAAATGGCAGGATTTCATTTTTTTATGGCAGGAAGGCAGGCAGGCAGGAAGGAAGGAAAGAAGAAGGAAGGAAGGTGAATATATGTATATACACATTTCATTCATCTGCTGATGGACACTTAGGTTATTTCCATGTCTTGGCTATTGTAAATAATGCTGCAGAAAAGACAGGGGTGCAAATATCTTTTCAAGACAGTGATTTCATTTCCTTTGTATAAATACCCAGAATTGAATTGCTGGACCATAGGCTAGTTCTATTTTTAATTTCTTGAGGAGCTTCCATGCTATTTTCCTTAGTGGCTACATCAATTTACATTCCCACCAACAGTGCACAAGTTTTTCCATTTCTCCATGTCTTTGCAAACACTTATTATTTCTTCTCTTTTTGATAATAGCCATCCTAACAGGTGTGAAGTGATATCTCCTTGTGGTTTTGACTTGTGTTTCCATGATGATTAGTGTGTTGAGCTCCTTTTCCCATACCTGTTGGCCATCTGTATGTCCTCTTTGGAAAATTGTCCGTTCAGATACTCTGCCCGTATTCTGGTTAGATTGTTGGGTTTCTTTCTTTCACACACTGAGTTGTGTGAGTTTTTTAAAATATATTTTAGATATTAACTTCTTATCAGATATATGATTTGCAGATATTTTCTCCCATTCCATAGGGTGCCTTTTCATTTTGTTGATAGCTTCCTTTGCTGTATAGAAGCTTTTTAGTTTGATATAGTCCCACATGTTTATTTTTGCTTTTGGTGTCAAATCCAAAAAAACCATTGCCAAGACCAAAGTCAAGGAGATTACCACCTATGTTTTCTTCTAAGAGTTTTATGGTTTCAGGTTTTATATTTAAATATTTAATCCATTTTGAGTTAATTTTTCTGTATGGTGTAAGATAAATGTCCAGTTTCATTCTTTCACATGGATATCCAGTTTTCCCAACAACACTTATTGTAGAGACTATCCATCCCCATTGTATACTCTTGGCTCCTTTGTTAGAAATTAATTGACCATATATGTATAGGTTTATTTCTGGGTTCTCCATTGTCTGTTTTATTGATCCATATGTCTGTTTTTATGCCACCACCATACTGTTTGGGTTGCTAAAGCTTTGTAACAGTTTGAAATCAGGAAACAGGATGCCTCCGACTTTGTTCTTCTTTCTCCAGATTGCTTTGGTTATTTGGGGTCTTTTGTGGTTCCACACAAATTTGAATTTTGTTTTTCTTCTGTGAAAAATGCCTTTGGAATTTCGATAGGGATTGCATTGAGTCTGCAGATTGCTTTGGGTAGTATGGGCATTTTAACAGTATTAATTCTTCCAAACCATTTAACAGTATTAATTCTTCCAAACCATTAGCATGGTTTCCATTTATTTGTGTCTTCTGCAATTTCTTTTATTACTATTTTACAGTGTTCAGGTCTTTCATCTCCTTAGTTAAATGTATTCCTAAGTATTTTATCATTTTGATATAACTGTAAATGGGAATGTTTTCTTAATTTCTTTTTGATAGTTCATTATTTTATAAAATGCAACTGATTTTTATATATTGATTTTGTATCCTGCAACTATACTAAATTTATTTATTAGTTCTAACAGCTTTTTGTTGAAGTCTTTAAGGTTTTCTATATGTAATATCATGCCATCTGCAAATAGAGATAGTTTTCATTCTTCTGTTCTGATTTGGATGACTTTTCTTTTTTTTGCCTAATTGCGCTTTCTAGGCATCCAGTATTATGTTGAATAAATGTAGTGAGAGTGGGTATCCTTGTCTTATTCCTGATCTTAGAGGAAAAGCTTTCAGTTTTTCACTATTGAGTGTGATGTAAGCTGTGGGATTGTCATATATGGCCTTCATTATGTTGAGGTACATTCCCTCTATACCCACTTTGTTGAGAGTTTTAAAGTCAAGATACATCTATATGAAATATATATAATTTTCCCTAAGATATGTTATTGAACCAAATGTGTTTATCAATCAGTATTATTTTAAAATCAAGAAATGCCCATTTTATTTATCAGTTCTAAGTCACGTATACATGAAGCAGATATATTTTCCTATTTTTAAAAGAGCTATTGCTACTGACTGTAATTCATCCTGGCTGGATGAGACCAGATGAATTTTCATCTAAAGTCTTATGTCTCATTTTCCACACAGTAGATAAATAAATAGAGCAGATTCAAAACATGGACTACATCGTAAAGAAAAATTTTATAAGCCAACACACATAGAGAGGGTTGAAGACAGATGTGTCCCTTTTAGTAATCTACAATTATGAGCTTAAAGCAGACTTCTAGAGTCAAGACATCAAGAACCTCTGCAATTCTCTGCCCCATGTTTCATACATAATTGCTACCCATGGCATCATAAGCCAAATGAATGGATGAGGGGGAGAGGAATGGCTATATAACAACCACAACAGTAATATATTACCCATACACCATACTTTGTAGTTTAAAAAGCAGTTTCACATCTGTAACCTCATTTCAACTTGTACACAACTTTGCTGAAAGCAGGACTGGTGTTAATATCCTCATTTTATACAAGAGTGAAATGAGACTTTGAAACTTTAAGTGACTTATCCAGGGTTACAGAGCTATGTAGAGACACAGGCTAAACTTGAACACATGTCTCTGCACACTGCCTTTCAAACTTTGTATGCCTGAGGATCAACAGAAGATTTTGTTAAAAATGAGATTCCTATCCCTACCTTCCAGAGACTCTAACTCCATTTTTTTGGTGTGGGGTCCAGAAATTTACATTTTCATTAGATTCCCAGGTGATTCTGGTGCAGTATGAACCCAATTTTACCTAATTGTGGAGGGCAAAGAGGAGCTGGAAGAATCTGTGGGAAGCATTTAAAATTGAATATCTATCACTAGCCCTATGAGAAAAACATAATCTACTCCCTGCACTGCTATCACTGGTAACTGGTGACGTAGTAGTAGGTCAGGATGAAAAAAAGCTAATGGTGTTGGTAGATGTTTTGTTAAAGTAACATGCTGATAACACCATTCAGTGTAATCCCAATGAAGTTTTATGAACAACTGATGTGCTTCAGTTTTGCCTGATTATGATATTACCATCTGATTATACTCATGTAGAGGTATCCGGGATTGGGACCCCTGTGTTCCTTTGGGACAACTTGAATAAAATTGAACTCTCAGCCTTAATAGGATGACAGCTTGCCAGGAGATGTTACCAGCCATTACTTTCCTTAATTGTCTACATTACATACAATTAAATGCTCCTATTTTCTTGACTGCATTTTCTTTTATTTTGTTCTTTTAATGTGACTTGGAACATCAAGACTTGCAAACCAGAATTTTTGGAGGACACATAGATGTTTTACAAGTGAAGTCAAGAGCTGTGTTTTAGAATTTTTTTTTTAAAAAACATTTTAGGCAGGTCAATATCAAAGGAGAGTCTCTTAAAGAATGATGACCTGGTGTGCCTTTTTTTTTTTTTTTTTTTTCAGAAATGGAACAAGGATCTGTCATGTCATCACAAATTTAATACTGTCTCTTGTGTTTTCCTTTGCAATCTCTTTGATTGGATTATGTTCAAGGACACAGGGGCCTCTTGTCTTTTGAGTCCATTTAAAAGTTCATTTTCCAGCTTTGACATTCAGCTCAAGAGTTTCAACAGCAGTTAATCAAAAATATTCGTATCGGAAACGTCATTAATCTTTACCAGACAGGAGCAGTTATGTTTGTGACTAAACTTTGATGGACTCTTTGGAGGTGGGATTTACCATTTTGCAAATGTTTTGAAAAGGAAGACAAGGCTTTGAACAAAGTGAGAGAAACAATTTTAAAGAGTTAGAACCAAAATCCAAGAGTCACTCAGTCAGTCCCGGAGGAAACATTCATTTCTGCTGTAGGTCATGAGAATGGTCACTTCTGGGTTCAACACCATCCGAGTGGGCATTAAGGCATTTGGTTATCCGTCCTCCTCATTTCAGTTCTCAGCCCTTCTCTGCTCTCTCCCCTTGGCTGAGCTCGTTTCTTCCTGATTTCAATTTTCACCTCAATGCCTCAGTGTAGATGACTCATGGATTCATCCAGTTACCTAGCAGGTATTGAATTCCCACTGCTCTAATAGCCGTCATCATCATAGCTTCCATTTATTGAGTTCTCATTATTGCCAGAAACTGCTACCCTTCTCTGTATATTGTGGAGAGACTTGGGTATCGTGGTTCAGATGGTGCAAGATCTGGAGGCCAACTGCCTGGGTTTGAATAACTTTGCAGAAATTATTCAGGTTTCTGTGGCTTTGCTTCTCTCTCTCTCTCTCTCTAAAATGGGTATGAAAAGAGTACCTACCCACAGAATCTTGGGTTTTCGTTTAGAATTAAATAAAAAGAGTTCATAAAGTATTTAATATACTGCCTTACTCATAGTAAAGTTTCAATTAACATTGGTTTTAATAGTTGATGGTTATTTTCACTCTCAGTTTTGTATAATAGCCCAGTGCACCTAAGATGTAATTACTATTTTTTCCAATTTATAAACATACCTGTGTTCTTCATCATCATGCTATGCACCTCTCTAAATTATGGCCCATGAGTATAATACATTGTTAGAAAAGATATCAGCCCTTGACCTCAAGTTGCACACATACACAAGTGAGAGGCCTGAGATAACCATAAAATATTAAAAACTGATGAGCACTCAGGATCCTAATTGTCTGCTTATAGACTTATTCCTATTATCTGATTTCTAAGTATTTACAGAGTTACATTCAGAGATGAAAACACAGTGACTACCAAAAGCCAGAGCTGTAATCACAGCAAGGTGTTCCATTTACAACCAAGGGCATTCGTCTCAGCGAGGTTTAGGGATGTGGTGACAGTCATAGCCGGTGTCACAGGCAGAGCTCCTGACTCTCTCTGCTCCACCACTCACCATAATCCATCACCACTTGGTGTCCTACCATCAACACTAGTCATCATTTCAAAATGTAAACTTAACACTCAACACATTGATTACCTATTGGCTACAGTTTGGAAGGCCCCATATTTGACAAAATACTCTCTTTCAACATGGTGCCTACAGCACATTGCAATTAATCAGAACCAGCCATATTGGAACCATCTTTAATAGTTACCAGACAGAAGCTTTTACTTGTACAACTAAACTTTGATGGGATTTACCATTTTGAAAATGCTTTGAAAGGGAAGGCGAAGCTTTGAAGCAAAGTGGGAGAAGTAATTTGTTTTTTAAGAGCTCAGCGAGGATTAAAACCCACGAGTTGTTAAACTAGTTCTTTAAGGAATCCTTTGTTACCACTGCAAGATATGAGAACCTCATCCCCTCATCTCTTGTCTGCAGGAAATCTGGTTGGTTCATAACAGATTCAATATCTAAGTACTTGTCACCATACCCACTGCCACCATCCTGTTCCAAGCCATGACCGTCTCTCACTGCGTTCACTCTAGGAGCCTCCTATCTAGACAGCTTGCCTTTACTTTTACCCCCTAGAGTATAGTCTTTTCAAGGAATTGACTCCACAAAGAATTGTGAGTAATGATTTTCAAATATGAGTCAGATTATGTCCTTCCTATATAGGATCCCCCAGTGGCATTCCACTGGACTCAAAGGAGAGCTCAACTCCCTTTCAGTGGCCTAGGGCCCCACCCTCTCCAGCTCCCTTCTCCTTTCCTGCCTGCTGGCATCTCCAATTGCTCTCCGCTCCATTCATTCCCCTTCAGGGCCCCGGCCTCCTCGCATTCCTTGGAAATCTTAGGGCCTTTGCCCTGGAATATTCTTCACAAAGATATCTGGGAGGCTCACTGTCTCACTTCCTTAGTTCTTTGCTCAGAAGCTCCCTTCTCAGTGAGGCTTACCTGGATTACCACTTTAAATATAGTAACATGGCCCTGCATGTGCGCACACGTGCACACGCAGATGCACCCACATTCCTGATTCCCTTTAACTGTGCTTAGAAGTTTATATAGTGTCTGACCCAAACTAGGACATCTTTTAGAGGTAAAGAGTTGCTGTGAATAATTATGTTGGGACAACAGGAATAACCTGACGCTGCCTTGGGCAAACAGAGACATTCACCCAACCTGCTCTGATTTTCCCCCGTAGCATCTACTGCCTTTTGGCAGACTATAATATTTCCATATTTATAATGTGTATTAGTTATGATCTGCCTCTCCCTCTTGGAACATAAGCTCCACGAGGCCAAGGGTATCCGTCCCTTTTATTTATTGATGTATTCTAAGTGTTGAGAATAGTGCTTGACAGTCTGGCACATAGTAGATTCTCAATGAATATTTGTTGAATTGAATGAATAAGTGATATGGGGAAACCAAAGATTATCCCAAAGTTCCTTCAAACTTTAAGCATGAGGTGAATTTTTCAGTTCAGTTCTACAAAAAGTCTTTATCAAAATTAATGAGATGGGGGCTTCCCTGGTGGCGCAGTGGTTGAGAGTCCACCTGCCGATGCAGGGGACACGGGTTTGTGCTCCGGTCCGGGAAGATCCCACGTGCCGCGGAGCGGCTGGGCCCGTGAGCCATGGCCGCTGAGCCTGCGCGTCCGGAGCCTGTGCTCCGCAACGGGAGAGGCCACGACAGTGAGAGGCCCGCGTACCGAAAAAAAAAAAAAAAAAAAAAATTAATGAGATGAATACGCAAACCTACAATCTGAATCATAGTCATGAAATTCTAGCTTTTGGACACTGGGTCTGGAGGAGATACTAATGGATGATCTGGGTCTATCTCCCTTCTTTCAAAAAAACAAATGTTCACATCATTGCTCCCAAATTATCTCCTGTCCTCCATCCCTGAATGTCTCTGACTCTCTCCTCCTCTTCTTTAAAAGCTCAGGTAGAAACTTCTCCCTAAAACTTTGCATTTTCCCCACCTCCCATGACACCAAGAAAAAGTCTTGTCCACAAAACATTGCTATCTGTTCCCTTATATTATTATTTCTGTTCCTTGTACATGTCCTGGAATTGTGTATATCTCATTACATACATTCCATCACATCACCTTCCAGCTTATTGCTATGTCTTCTTTGTATCTTTCAGTGAACTGTAAGTTTTTTCTAGAGCCAAGTGCTCTAATTTATTCGTTTTTGGATTCACAGCAGCTGGCACAGTACCTGGCATACTGTGGGCACTGTATAGGTTTTTACTGATGTGAATTAAACTGCACTGGATTTATTGACAACTGTATCTTCAATCTCATTGACTACTCCACCTACCCAAAATGTGCTGTATCACTGCAACGTTCCAGCTTAACTATAGCATTTTATATCGTTGTGATACCAAAGACCCTTTATAACATGACGTATTGACTTAGTAGTGGTTCTGTGGCCTCCAAATGACCCCGCTCCCAGCTATAAATGATCTTCAAACCCTAGTTGCCATATTAGAGAAGGCCAGCATTTTCACGACAGCAGATCAGCAGTCTAAACTGGGTTCTTTTATTTACTAGTGAATACAAGAATTTAAAAAATGAATTTGAAGCTATCAAACCTAATCTGTGTCAACATCTAATCTTCTGCAGTTATATCCCCAAACATAAGTTTCCATGTATATAGAATACACATGCGCACACACACGTGTATCTATGATCCCCACAATGTATGAGGATAGATATTATTGAAACACATCGCCGAATTCCTGTGAATTATTTTTCAAGCCTCTAATATTTTGATGACTGTTGGCCAAGTCCTCATTGACTCTGTTACTGAACAGCTTGTCCGTTACTACTTGTATTTTCTTCCTCTGCGCCATCCACCATATTTCATCCTGAGCTGCTTTACCGTATGAGAGTGCTAATCATCTGTGTTTAACTTTGACTATATTCAATTTCTGCTGTGTTCTTTAGCCAGAAACCAGTTCTGTTTCATCCATCCAAGCCTGCTTTGTATCTGAATCTTTCAACAGTGAAATGCCCAGAAATAAAGGAAATACTTGAATACCTTAAATATAGTTTAACTATCATTTAATCAAGATTCTCCAGATAAGCCACTCGCTGTCGAATTTCTTTTATTTTGCTCTCCACACATCTATCCCCAGAGCCTTCCGCCGTGAAAGCCATCCAATAGGAATTGTTCATAATCTCCGTCATTTAAAATCCTCCCCCACTTTCTCCATCAGAGTATATAATACATGGCATCTTTTTCCCCATCTTTTCCCAGCGTACTTCTTTTGTTCAGTCTAGAATCAGGGAATTCATATGACAGATACAATTGATTTAAACTGTGCTGACTCCCCTCCCAGCCAGCAAGGCCAGATTCTATCCTCTTAAATCACCATTCCAAGAAGGGAAGAAACAGACAAACATTACTGAACATCACAGAGAACAGTTTCTCACCAGGTTGAGATATCATGGGAGGATCTTCCCAAAGCCGCCAGGGGTCTGTTGGAAATAGTTGCAAGAGTCAAGCCCTCACAATTACCAAAAATTCAAGCTGCCTTATGTATGTGTGGAAAAGATGTGTCACATGCTTGCTCTCTAAAGTACCTTAAGGATAACATCCTGTTCACTTTTCACTCGGGTGATATCTGTATTTCAGCAAATGTCAGCAAGTCCACACGCTTTGGCAGAACAAATGTTATTTTTCCTTTCATGACTGTCCTAAGAGGAATTGTGCAATCCTACAGATAATCGCAGCGAGCTCTGGTTGGCGCGCGACCAAGGCAGGATACTCTTCTCTGGAGGAGGCCAACTGTGAATTGGGTTCACTGCTGGCAAATTGCTTTTTTCTGTTCGGTTTAATTTCGTTTTCATGATTTTTCCTGAGGGCTCATCTGGCCTCGCTCAACTAACTGGTTGAACAGATCAGCTCAAGTTCAGAAGCCCTCAATCTTTCCAAGATTTCGAAATGTCTCTTTATTCAATCTCTGATTAGGACAAGTGAGAGTAACCAACATTTTACAGGTCTTAAAATCGCCAAGACAGATACTTAGGGAAAAAAAGGGCAGGGGAAGAACTACAGTAAATTACACCAGGCATAATTTCACCCAAACTCAGAGGGAAAAAGAAGAAGAGTGGAAGCAGCTTTTAACTTTAAGTGAAAGTTACATTCTCTGAACAATGATTTCTTTAAAAATATGCTGGACAATCCATGAATAGCAATAGTAATGGACCAAAGAAAATCGAGGCTCTGTGTTCAAGACAAGAGACCAGGAGCCAGGGCTCGAATATTTGGGAACTTGGTTTCTACTTATGCAAACTGGCTGGAACACTCAGCCGTGAATAAACTCAAGATTCTAGATTGGCTCCATGAGTGAAACATTATTGGAATAATAATGTTTATAGGTTTTATTAATAAACCTATATTTTAATTAGGTTTAATTAAAGGATGTTTTAATTACAGTTAGGTTTAGTTACATAAAACATACACACACACACACACACACACACACACACACCAAACTTGAGTCCTTCAAATGAGGTAGAAATTTTATCTTCCTTACATAATAGAATCTGGAGGGAAGTAGTCCAATACTGAGAGGAGAATTCCCTGCTCACCCGAGTGCTCTTATCTTTATGTTCCACAATGTTATCCCGTGGCTTCAATTCACAATGTTGCCTCATGTTCCAAAATGGTTGCTGGAGCTACAGCCTTTATGTCTGCCTTCCAGGCAGGAGAAAGCAGGGAAAGCAACAGGCAAACACCTCCTACTTGAGTCAGCTTTACTTGATGAACATTCCTAGGAGAAATACACTACTGGTTACAGTAACCAGTAAACACACTACTGGCTAGATGCATGGAGGCTGGCAAATGCAGTCTTTTAGCTAGACATCTTTTTGCCATCCTAACCAAAATACTGGCTCAGTTACTAAAAATACAAGGAGAGTGGATATCGATTAAGCAGCTTCAGTCTGTCTTGCGGGTAAAGTGATATTTTCATGAAACTGGAGGGGAGACAGTTTGAAGCCTATTGGCTCATTTTAACCATTACCTTATATAAATATATCACGAATGATTTTTCATAATGCAAATAATTATTTGGTTCTTTTTATTTTATCATGAAATCATCCCCTTAATGAGTAAAATGATGTCATACAAGATGACATATGGCTGATTTCTCATAAAATGGCAGTATTAACCTGAACACGTTAGTGAGATTTGAGAGAACACTGAGAAGACTCATGTAACCAAAACACCCATAATATATTGCCTGAAACATCTATCATGAAAGCCATTCCTTCAGCATCAAGATGATGTGCTTCTAAAAGATCTTTCTAACAATGAATATACCTTACCCGGAAGTAGTAACCATCACGCCATTCAGTACTCATGAATCCATTTCTCTGTATTAGTTTATCAAATTAAGTATCACTGGACATGAGTTCTTGTGAAAAAGAGGGAGAAATTTGAGAGAATCTACCTAGGAAGACAAGTAGACGAGTAGTCAAGAGTTCCACAATTATTTTTGAGTAAAGGAAGTAAAATTCAAGTATAGCGTAATTCTCAGTAAATCTTTCTGGCTGACCATTGGATCAATGGATGAGTAAGTGAACATATGAATAAATCCTCCGGTGAGTTTTATCAGTAAAGATTGCATTATTTCTTGATGTTGTTCTTGCTAGTAGTGGAAAGCTTTATAATAGCAAATTTCAGACGTAACTGAAAAAGGAGAAGGTGTGCTCTATTATAGCCAGTCTGGGGAGTTACTGATTATGGTGAATGTTAGGGTAACCAATATAAAAGGGACCCTCAGAACCACAGGTTACATGACAAAGTAGGCCTTGAAAGCACCAGGATGGCTGACCAGGGACACAGCCCCTGGGCTATTAGTATCAGCTTGAACTTATAATTATTTCATCCAGCAATACAGCAGAGAGAGCGTCAAAATATAACCACTCAGCATGAGACGAGATAAAGATTTTCCTCAGTTGACTATGATCAAACGGGTATATCCAACTTACCCTTAGTTCTGTACCTTATCATAACTTTGAGTATGCCTTTCTTTCCTGGTCCGGAGCCAGTGTGGTACAATGATTACAAACATCAGCTATTGTTTCAGAAATGTTTGAATTCCATTACTGCCTTTCCACTGGCTAGCTGCATAGCAGTGAGCAAGTTACTTAACTTCCCTAAACCTCAGTTTTCCCATCTTTAAAATGGGAAGAATGCAGTTGCCTACCATGTAAGTAACTGTGAGGATTGAGTGAGGACTCACTGTTGTAATTTGTTGGAATTTAAGGGGACTGTATTAGTTAGCGTTCACTAGAAAAACACAACCGATAGGATCTGTAGTGAGGCAGAGAGGGAAAGGCAGTACGATAGAGACAATGAGAGAGAGAGAAGGATAATTATTTTAAGAAGTTAGCTCATGCATTTGTGGTGGCTAGCAAATACGAAATCTGTAGGGCAAACTGGCAGACTGGAAATTCAGATAAGATTTGGTGTTGCAGCCTGGAGCCTGAAGACTGAAAATTCAAAGAGGGTTTCTGTGTTGTAGTCTTGAGGTAGAATTGCTTCTTCTGGAAAACTCAGTCTTTGCTTCTAAGGCCATCAACTGATTAGATGAGGCCCACCTACACTGTGGAGGCAAATCTGCTTTACTTAAAGTCACTAATCTAAATATTAATCTCATCTAAAAAAAATACCTTCACAGCAACATCTAGACTGATGTTTGACTAATCACCAGGGCACCATTGCCCAGGCAACTTGACAGATAAAATTAACCAACCCAGGGACCCAATAAATATGACTGCCTTCTCCACCTGGATTCTGAGCAAATAGAGAAATAAGACAAAAGAGTTGTACGTTGGAAAATCTAACCATAACTCCTATGACAGGCAAAGGCTAGGATGGAAGCCGTGGTTTATATTTGCAAGTAAGTGGGTGCAATGGAATTAGGAACACTCACCCCACCTGCCTCTGACAGGTAGATGAATACAACGAGCCCAGGCAGTGATGTCGGCAAAGATTTATAGCACGGAGCAGCTGGGAGGAAGTCACAGTGCTGCTGACAGGTTCACACTTGGAAAGACAAAAAGAAAGAGGAATTTTGTCTTCCCAAATTTTCCAATCAGATGAGTTTCTCCATGTCGCTGGAGGAAAGGCAGTCGAGGGGCAGAGGGTAGAACGAGTGCTGCCTGTCAGTTACCCATCCTGCACCAGAAGGGGCTGTCAAGAGTCGAGAAGGATCATTTCACCTCCCAACATCCTCCTCTCCTCAGCATCACCATCATTTTTCTTCCTGATGAAACAGCGCTGTTTATACTTGTTATCTGGGCCCTTAAAAATGTAGTCTGTGAAATGCAGGCTCAGGGGACTTCAATCTGGAGGCCCTGCCCAAGACTTAGCCAGGACCCTGTATCATCCTCTATTCTACCAACTGTATGCTTCCTCTACCCTGGGAACAACCAATTCGTGTCTCCGCCCCTGGCCCCCACTCCCACTCCCACTCCCTCCAGTTGAGAACCAGCTGGGGTTTAAAGTGTCAGGCCTGGTTTAGATCTCTTGACACCTCTGAAACAAATTCCCCATCATGTGGGAAATCTGCTCAGTCAGTTCGCAGAAGCTGTCAGAGCCTCAGCCAGCTTGAAGCTGAAGGACTCGGACACGCCCAGGGTAGGGGGAGAGACGGGATCTTTGGGGGCACCCTTGACAGTGTCCTCTTAAAGGTCTCATCCTTCCCTCCTCGGTAAAGAAATCTAGGGGTTGAAACCTGATCTGCCGACCTCATCTCCCTCCCCTTGGCCCAGAATCCAGGGCTGCTCCCCTCCCGTTCTCTCGAAGCAGCTTGTCTGGGCAGGGCTGGTGTCCTATCTTGTGTCTATCAGAGGTGGGAAGTGGAAGTTGCCTGTAAAAGGCAGATGAAAAATTAAAGTGATCTTTAGCTGACAGATCGGTTCGAAGTGCTTGGCATCTTAGATCAGTTTTACATGGTCCCCACGTGAGAGATGGTCACGCACGTCTCCACCGCAGCCCTTTATTCCAGAGCCAGCAGAAACTGGCCGGGCTTCACGTTTATCTGAAGAACATCTTTTATTCTAGATCCAGTTGGGGAGATTCCTGAGTGATCTTTAAGATTCTCGGTGACTGGGGAAACCTGAGGGAACCCAGAGAATCAGCGTTTGGACCGAGTATCTGCCTGGTTTGGGAGGCTGTGTGGAATCAGGGAGAGAACACAGGCTTTGCAGCCAACTCTGCCCGTTAACCAGCTGTGAGACCTTCAGCAGATTATTTGATCTCTCTGGGAAACTCATTAACCTCTTCAGGCCACATTTTGAAGGAACTCTAAAGCTGACATTTTGGAGCTAACTTTTCCCTGGCAGGAGAAATTGCCTGCTAAGGTAGAAAGAGCTAGTCAGGTTTGTGGTTCAGATTTGAAATCTACCATGTGTCCTGTGTGACCTTGAACAGTTGCTTAACGTCTCTGGGCCTCAGTTTCCCCATCTATAAAATGGGAACAAGTAGAACCACCTTGCAAGTCGTTGTCTTGAGAATTAAATAAAATAATAAAGCACTTAGGAGTCCCCCAGAAGATGTGCTTTCTCATCCTTCTGTGTCTGTTCCCCTGACATTTGGGGAACCAGGGTTCAAGTCTGGGGTACAGAGAACCGTCTCTGGATTTCTTGATTTTTTTGTTTGTTTGTGTCAAATATCTTATATTTTCCCTGTACTTGTCTGGGATACTCACAGGATCCGTAGCAAAAGCGATCTGCTTGATTTCCTGACATCAATTTGTTCATTGGGTTCTTAGGGGAGGATTTAAGTAGATAAGACTAAAAGTTCCCCATAATTTTGTCTAAGCAATTCAACACTGATCAGTACTTGGCGGCAGCTCTCTGGACCACATTATAATTTTTTGATTGCTACACAAATGTACCACACAGATCAAAGATCAGCAGAGCTGCCAGATACTTGGAATGGAGTTCATCTTCATCAGGAAACACCAAGGAGGCCTGGAGTCCCAACCGGAGAGTGTTTTCTATCCAAGAAGGTCATAAAGTAGGAACATTTATGCCAAAAACAGGCTCAAATCAAGTGACAGTGATATTGATTAGCAGGGCAAGAGTTAGTGTTGTTTTTTCATTTGTTAAAAAAGAAATGAAAGATTTTGGGCATTCACATGGTAATCCATTTTAAAAACACTAAGCTACCATATTTAATTAATTAATTATTTTCAAGTCTAGTTGCTTTACAGTGTTGTATTAATTTCTGCTGTACAGCGAAAGTGACTCGGTTATACACATGTACACATTCGTTTTTATACTCTTTTCCATTATGGTTTATCCCAGGACATGGAATATAGTTCCCTGCAGTTACACTACCATATTTCTTGAGCGCATAATTTGTATGAGGTGCTTTGCATACGTAACCTTACTGAGTCATCCCAGGAGCAGGCAGAGTGAGTTCCTGTTTTTAAGACAAGGCCACTGAGGGTCGGGAAGGGTCGGTGACTTTGCCAAAGTCACGCAGCTCCTTGCAAGCCCGTTCTTAGAAGCACTGAGCTGTACCACCTCCAAAAGTAGGAGCTACCATTGATGGAGACGTTGGACTCCACACATACTGTCTGAGTTCACTTAATGTAATTATCTCCACAAAACCGTAGGATGGTGTTCTTACTCCACTTACAGATAAGGGAACCGAGGCTCAGATAAATAGCAGATGTAACCAATAACATACAGTAAAAAAAAAAAATCTGGGAACTGAATCGAGGGCAAAAGTGACAACTGTCTCCATACAACCTCCTAAACCTCGAATAGATTTTGCTGCCTGCCTGTTTCTCACAAGACAGAGTGCTTTGTCACTGTGGAAAAGACATCCACGGGAAACCCAAAGCCATGTAGCACTTCTCGGAATTACACGCCGCAGTTCACGACCCAGGGCAGGTTGCCACAACTGGACTGATGGGAGGGACCAGTGGCGTTTACTCAACGTTCTTCAGCCTCTGTGATCTGCGCACATTATAGGATTACGTCTCCAAGCTCCTTGAGGTAGGCTGAGGCCGTGGGACTAGTGCTGACCCATGAACTTATGCCGATGGCACCTGTGTCACTTTCAGGCCGAAGCACTTCATTGTCATTGTGAGAACATCCCGAACTCTTGCTGGTGGTGTTTGAGGCAGTAGCTGCTCAGTTTGTATCCCCGAATGACCTCTTGTCCCAACCCTGATGGACATGTAGCCTCAGCAAGAAGGGAATACTTGTGATTCTCAGCCATTGTAATTTGAGTTTTTGTTTGTTTGTTTGAATAAACCACAACCGCCATGACTGATACGGAACCAGCCCCAAAGGAGCTTTATAGACCTCCCAAGGTACCCAGCAGGTGTTAGGAGGCTTTGCACCCAGAATCACGAACTCAGGTGTTACAGGACCAGGCAGGGCAGGGTGAATAAGCAAAGCAGAAGTGAGCCTACAATAGCAGAGAGCAGACGGGACGGGGCAAACTGCTGGGCACCTGCCTAAGAAATGTGGGCTCCATCTTGCCAAATCTGTCACTTTTCCGAAGCAGCTGGGTATCTGGGACTTTTCCTAATGGATTAAAACACTGTGCACGTGAAAGAAAGCTGGACTCTGGATTAAGTTCACTCCAGGGATTTCCAGCTCCTGCCTCAAGTTCACGATCAGGTTCCCATCTGTCTGTTGTTGACCCAGAGATTTAGAGCTAGTTCTTTGCGTCTTGTTGTGTGACAATTGGGCATGTCAGCGATGTCCTTAGTACTCCCATCTGTAAAATGGGTTAAGTGGGAGAAAACTGGTGATTCTTAATCTTTCTCAGGTACTTCTGCTCCCAAAAGTCTCATATAGACATAGACCACAAATCTTATGGGTTTCACAGTTTTCAGTGATGCTGTAGACCTCAACCACTGACCCTCTCTCCCCATAATATCAATGGATTCTTGAAATCAAAGCTAAGGATATCAGGCTGTATGACGGCAAGGCTTTCTTTCATCCAAAAACATGTCTCATTTCAGCAGGAGGAATGGGGTATTTTTCGCCTGTTGAAGACCTCAGTGTTTCTTCTTCCTCTTAGGGAGCCCACGGCTCTGACGTAGTAATTGAGGGTGATCACTTAGAATGATATCGGTATTGATTTTGTCATAATGTTTCAAGTGGGGCAAGGCCTCTCACCTTGACACTTTATAGTGTATCTAAGCAGAGGGAGACCTGATACGTTAGCGCACGCATTGTTTTTCTGGCTTATGAATTTCTAGCTTATAATGTAATTCCACTGGTTTGAATTTAGTTATCTTTGGCCTCCTTCAGCTTTATAATCCAAACCATCAATGCAAGGCTGCTTTGAAAAATAATCTTTCAGACCTCACATCCCAACTGACTCCCTCTCAGGGCAGATGATGGGTGGTTTCCATTGCAAGTCTTTGCAATAAGTCTTTTTTTGTGGTCACGTTGTCAGCTCTACTCTTTAACCCTTAAAAATCCATCCAGACAGGCCTTGGGATGCATTTTTCCAAAGGAGCCATTGTAATATTTGTGGGGTGAAGAGCATGAAATCGCTGACGTGTGCATCACAGAAAGGAAGCAGAGTTCTCCTCCAGGTGGGCTCTGATTTCTTTCCCACTTTGACAGCGTGTGCTGTTAATGCTTTCGTCAGTAGCACCTTTTACTGCCTGTCTTGCATAAAGGAGGATTCCCACCCCATTTGTCAGGATCCTAAATATACGAAACTGTTTTCTCTGGGAACCCCTTGATGTGGTTAGAGTGAGACTGAAACTTCTATTAGACAATCATTCAGCTGAAATAAAATTTATCATAAAGGGCAGCTCTAACATGAAATCTTTATATGCAGCAAAGAGATCTTAATTTGAAAAAAAAAAAAAAAAACCCAGGATGCAGTATTAAATTATGTCTGGAAACAGGTCCAAGGTCACATGATGAATTGGTCACAAAATGAAAACATTAACGCTAGAAAGAGAAAACCAAATAGCATTTAAAATTGGTATTAAATTAATTCAAGCAAGGTAGCTACCCCAAGATGCTAGAAATTTCTGGAAGTAATCTGATTCTTTTTAGTTATCCCGCCAACTTCATATAATCGGCCTATCAAGACAATCTGTCCTGCCTAATTACTCATGTTCTCGGAATGTGTGTTCAATTCAACAAATATTAGTGGGGCTTCTATGCGTATGGCAACTCACAAGGTCCTGTAGGGACTGCCAAATAAGGAACTCACAATTTAAGGAAGTACTTCCCTAGAGCTGATGTGTAGGCTGGTGACGGCTGAGTCGTTTAAAGTGCTCTAAAATTACAGACTCCCAGGACCTACTCCAAGCAGACAAATGTAGAATCTCCAGGGGTAGGAACAAGAGTCTGTATTTTAACCACATTCATTAGATGAAACTGATACAGAGTAGGTTTGGGTCCTATAACAGTCAGGACCTCACCACTGCAAGTGACAGACATCTAATTCCATCTGGCTTAAAGCAAAAAGGGAAACAGTTGACTCTAGGAACTGAAAAGTCCAACAAGGTGATGACTTCAGGCACAGCTGGATCCAGGTGCTCAAGCAATGTCATTAGAGATTGAGTAGTTCCCTCATCTGTCAGCTCTGTTTTCCTCTGCGTTGGTTTTACTCTTAAGCACAATCTAAAGCACTACAGGAAGTAGTAGCAGTGGTAATAATAATAATAGTAATCGTAGTGGTAATAATAATAACAACAATAACAATAAAAATGGAACTCTTACTTTGCTTCAGGCAGTGCACTTTACCTATATTGTCTCATTTAGTCTTTACAGTGATAATATGAGGTAGGAAATATCTCCATTTAACCCATGAAGAAAGAGAGGTTCAGAGAAGGGAAGTGATTTATCCAAAGTCACACAGTTATCAAAAGAGATGGAAAGGAGAATTAAACCCAAGGCTGCCCGGTTGTAGCTCTCAGTCTCTTACCCCTTCTCCTATATACAGAAGTAAAAAATGCCTAGGATAAGTCATTAGATTACTGAAAGAAAAATGATTTTCAGAGGTAGAAGAAGGGCCAGAGAGTATAGTTCAGAAGGCAGGTTTTATGTGTGCCCATATGCTCTCAGCTCTCTGTAGATTAAGTTTGGGTAGGCTCAGAAGTCTGCATTTTGGATGTCCCCCTAGTTGATCTAATTCACACCTCCTACAACAGTAACACTTTTTCCAGTGATTCTTCACAGCTCACAGGACATCTGCTGAAGCATTTGAATCCATGGACAGCATGTGCGGGACTATTGCTGAATTTGTTTTAACAAAGAAAGACAGGGGTGTCATCAACAAAATGGCACAGAAAATGATTCCAGGGTTTCCAGAGGCAGAAGGCTAATAACGTCTTTGTAGTCCAACTGATAGGAGCTGATAAGTCCTGGACTGGTGGTCTCACTGTAGGGACAAAATGAAAACAGAACGTAACACGTGGAAGCAAGATTTAATAGTCAAAAGGCTATGAACCATGAAGGCAGCTTTTTTTTAATTTATGGGTGACAATGATTCGCAGATTTCTAACTTGGACTGTCCTAAGAAACTCTGGTAGACTGTGGACCCCGTGAACATGCCTCCTGGCATTCCAACCTTATGTCACTCTGGGTTTGGGCATATGACATGATTGCATCAATGGGACATTAGCAAACATGACACAGGTGGAGACTTGATATGCACTTGCATCCTAGGACTTATCCTATTGGAACTCTTTTGATCTGCTACCTTGAGACTGCTATGCTGTGAGGAAGCTCAAGTTGACCACGTGGAGGTAAACCAAGATACTCTAAAGAATAGCCCCAACCCATCCCAGTTTCTAGTCATCTTCCAGCTACATGTAGATTCATGTGTGACCCCAAGCAAGATCAGCAGAAGAATCACGGAGCCAGACCACAGAATCCTGAAAAATTATAAATCCCCATGGTTTAAGCCACAAGTTTTAGGGTGGTTTGTTACGCAGCTGTTGGTAACTGAAGCAAATCAGAATGCTTTCTTCTAGTTGGTGATGTAATCCAATGTTCAATCCATTGTGTTTCCCTCCCTTCTCTGGCTGCTAGGAATCTCAAAGCTAAGTTTTGTGTTCATTGCTGTGTCACTCTTCAACCAGGAATTCTTATTAGAAGTTATGCATTTCTTTTTCAGATTTTTGTCTTTTGCGATATATTAATTCAGTTTTCTTATCATGTCTATTATTTTGTTTTGAACTGACTGCAGTTACTCTTGCTGTATACATCCATTTGTTTTATTTTTTAGATTGTGCATGTAAGTGATATCATATGGTATTTTGTCTTTCTCCGCCTAACTTATCTCACTAAGCATAATATTCTCTAGGTCCATCCACATTGTTGAGAATGGCAGAATTTCACTCTTTTTTTATGGCTGAGTAATATGCCATTGTGTATATACCAAATCTTCTTTATCCATTTGTCTGCTGATGGATACTTGGGTTGCTTTCATATCTTGGCTCTTGTAAATAGTGCTGCATGAACAATGGGGTGCATGTATCTTTTTGAATTAGTGTTTTCATTTTTTCCAGTTAAATACCCAGAAGTGGAATTGCTGCATCATACGGTATTTCTATTTTGGTTTTTTGAGGAACCTCCATATTGTTCTCCATAGTGGCTGCACTAATTTACATTCCTGACAACAGGGCAAGAGGGTTCCCTTTGCTCTACATCCTTGCCAACATTTGCTATTTGTAGACACTTTGATCATAGCCATGCTGACAGGTATGAGGTGGTATTTCATTGCTGTTTTGATTTGCATTTCTCTAACATAGAGATGTTGAACATCTTTTCATGTGTCTGTTAGCCATGTGTATGTCTTCTTTGGAAAACTATTCAGGTACTTCTGCCCATTTTTTTGATGGGGTTGTTTTTTTGATATTGAATTGTATGAGCCGTTTCTGTATTTGGGTTATTAACCCCTGGTCAGTCATATCATTTGCAAATGTTTTCTCCCAGTACATAGGTTGTCTTTCCATTTTGTTGATGGTTCCCTTTGCTGTGCAAGAGCTTTTAAGTTTAATTAAGTTGCATATGCTTATTTTTGTTTTTATTTCTCTTGCCTTAGGAGACAGGTCCAAAAAGATATTGCTACAATTTATGTCAAAAAGTATTCTGCCCATGTTTTCTTCTAGGAGTTTTGTGGTTTCAGGCCCTACATTTAGGTCTTTCATCCATTTTGAGTTTATTTTTGTACATGGTGTGAGGAAGTACTCTAATCTCATTCTTTTCCATGGAGCTGTCTCGCTTTCCCAGCACCACTTCTTGAAGAGTCTCTTCTCCATGTTGTATTCCTGCCTCCTTTGTCATAGATGAATTGCCCAGAGGTGCATGCGTTTATGACTGAAGGTATCCTTAAAGTAGTCAGAGTATATATAAGATGAATAAAATCCAGTGATAGATAAGTAAAATAATGACTGATAAGGAAAAAATAATAGTAACTAACTGCTAATATGTATGAATTCAATAAAATATTAACGTATTTTCTGAGCCAGGCCCTGCTCCAAAATATTTACATGTACCCAGTTATTTAACTCTCAGTAACTGTGTAGGAGTACTGCTACCTCCCATTTTACAGATGGAGAGACTGAGGCACAGAATTTTTGTGGCTTGCCCAGAGTCACACAGCTAGTAAGTGATAGAGGTAGGGTACCAGCTCAGGCCTGCCCAAATCAGAGTTCCCATTCACAGCCATTACAGAGTAACAGCACTTCTTCAAACGCTTTTTAAGTTGTGTTTAGCCTATTTTGTTATATGTGAAATTTAAAAGAGAAAAAGTTATCTTCCAAGTGCTTTTAAGTCAAGAGTTGTCACCAAGTTGTTAAGTAGTTTTATAAATATATATATATATAGACATTTGAAAATGAAGCCACTGTCGCCTGAAATGTGTAAACACAGCATTTCAAAGAAAATTAATTTTCTCCAATTCAAAGCAGAAATTCAAAGCCCAGCTTCTGATGCCACAGTTATTGCAGTTATCAAAGGTATTTCATTAACCTCATTTTGTCCTTTGACAGATGCATGTTCTTTCAAATGTATCTTCTCACAGAGATGTAGTACTTTTGTAAAAGTCTATCACTGTTTCCAAAAAGTGCAACTATTGTATAAATATAGGGTCTTATTGCATGCAGCTGGTCCCCAAACATACAATCAGTACCTTCACACATTGATTACCTTAGAGCACCCACGAGCCAAATATATACTTTGATATGTTTACTGAACAAATGTTTCGGATATTCTGTTTGCCCTACTTTTTGGTTCATAGAACCATAGCATCACCAACTTTGCCTATAAAGTAGAGCTTATTAAATACTTTAAATGATTTAATGAATTTAGATATTAAACTTTTATTTTCAAATGAGTACAAAATGGGTAGCAGGAGTACTGATTCTAGTGATCAAGTAGGGACTTACCTGGCGGTCCAATGGTTAAGACTCTGCCCTTCAACTGCAGGGGGCCTGGGTTCGATCCCTGGTCTGGGAACTAAGATCCCACATGCCGCACGGTTCGAGCAAAAAAAAAAAAAAAAACTAATGATCACGTATTTTGAAAAATTAATTAAAACCACAAGGTTGAAAGAGTTATATGGAGTACCAAATGTAGAACCCTTTTGGCCTCAGAAGGTTGCTTTTACTCTTAGCTGGTTAACTGAGAAGGAAAACAACAAAATTTTAAAATACGTATTGTGGAACTATGTCATTGAATTTTATATCTAAAAGGTGGAATATAAGTCAGAATTTTATCATTTTTGGTTTTTATATTATGAGCTGAAAGTGGATTCACAGAATTATTTTGTTTAATTCTAACACAAAACTTAGACAACATTAATGAGAGATTCAAAGTTACGTTTGTCAATTTAAATATAGGTTCAGCCCTGGACTGTTATTTCATTAAAGTTAAGTATTGCCTTTTCAAGGGAAATGTGTCTGCCGTAAGACATTAGCTTTCCTGTGTCCTTTGTGTACATCCTGCCCAAAGGCAGCTAGCTGGCCAGGTTGACCTTGTGAGATGCTTTCTGTCTAAATTCCAGTGTCTTGTCCGTGAGACTGGTTTTCAGTTCCCTCAAGGCAGTTTGAAATTAAACAGCCCAGAAACGTGCAAAGCTGCTCTGTTCCGATGTGTTCCTAGCTATGAGCTTCTCACAGGGCTGCTGGTCCTACAAAGCAGACGCCCACCCATTTTGCCCCTGCCCACCTGCATGCCCCCCAACCCGAGTGCTGATGTGGACCCTGCCCTACCTCTTGGCTTCCTCCAGGCTGCAAGTGAGAGTCTTCATTGAATGAGGACAATGCTCTCTTTTTCTTCTCAGATTCTAAATGACAAACACACTGACAAAAATACTTTGGTAGAGTTCTGGTAAATGTTCACTCAATATAGTCTGAGAAGCAAGTCTTTGCTAACATAAACATAGCACTGCTAAAATACTCCCACTAGAAGAGTCATAGCCCTATAGCTAATAATTCACAAGTTGGTCGCCTCATAAATAATTGTTAATCTTCTGATGCGAATGTGCTGATGGTGAACAGCAGGCTTTTTCCAGTTTCCCTTTCTGCTGTTCATCATCCCTTCCTGCCTGTTTTCTCCCCGGCATCAATACTTTTCAGTCTCCAAGGATACAGAGACGAAGTTTTGTTTAGAAGCTGATTCCTTCTTCCCAAGGATAAGAGAATTCAGAAGGAGAGAAAAACTCTCCAGGCTTTATTTTTCAAGCGTGCTTTACTACGCTTTATACTGAGGAGAGCAGTTTCCTCAGTTGCTGAGGAGCAAATGCAGGAAAAGTTAAGTCATTCCCCAAGGTTGCTGACAGCTTTTGCTCCCATCCTAGAATTCAAACCACAACAAAGAGCCACTTCAAAGTTACCACGCTACAGAGTTCTCAAATTTTAGTTAATAATAAGGTTTCTGCCTACCCCAAGTCCAGTGGGTACCAGAAAATTTTTCTGTACTTGGAAAAGAGAAATCACGTTTAAAATATATATTCTTCCCCATGCCCCCCAAATATAATTTATGATAAGATATAATATTTGAAGAGCAAACAAAGATAGCGCTCCGGGCTTGATTGTTTTTCCGCATGGTCTTGGGAACTGGTAGCTTCATTCAGACTCAGAGAATTTGTTGAAATTGTGTGATGTAAGTGAAGCCATTGACTCTTGGGGAACTTTTTCTTCTCAAATTATACCTATCGTTTTCAGGGTAAAGGGTTGAGAAGAGGGCTGGAGAACTTCTAAAATGACTATTCAGTGTAACTTGGGAAAACTTCAAAGCTGAGCTAAATAATCCATATATGCAGATGCTCCTGAAATAATGGATGCTAAAATCATGAGAGTTTTAAATCATAACAGCAAAAGTAATTAAACAGAAAGGTGACCAACAAACTTTGAAAAGGGTCAGCGAGAAGCTATAAATAATTTCCTCCAGCTGCTGACTCATTCTCAGAAGCAGCAGATGCTATTTTTATCTCCAAAGGAAAAGTGTTTTCTTCCTGTAAACTCCTTTTTTAATCCTAAATTGAGTATGATAGCTCAGCCTGGGTTGAGCGGAAAGGAAAATAAGAACCTACCAACTGATCTCACAACTCAATTTTCTTTGTAAGGTCACTCCAAATTGGAAGGATTTCATCTGACCCATCAGAGGCTGTGGGAAGATTAGAAATACAAACGCCAGCCACTTTTTTGGAATTAAAGGCAAAGATACTTTCGTTGAGCCACCCTGAGGGAAACAGACATTTTGAATCGTTTGAAAATGTGATGTAGACATATGCATGGCTTATTTAATCCCCTTCCTTTCCTCTTTCCACCCGGAAACCCCCAGAACCCTTCCATGGCCACCATTTCCACCCCCAACTTCCCATCATCCCTGCTGCAGACCCAGAAAACTGTAGCTGCTACGAGTGAGGCCTAGAGTTACGAACCACAGAGCTCAGACTTCTCTGAGGGCTTGCTTTTCTTCAGCTTTGCTTAAAGGTAGATGTAGGATGGACTCCCAGATGGAGAACTCTTGGCTGTCCTACCATCAGCTCTGCCTTACTCGGCAGGTATCTTCTGTCCCCAGATCACGAGTAGGCAGGTACAACGTTTGACCTTGACTGGTTTTTCTAAGTTATTTAGGACGTTTGCAGTGAAACCAAACTGAGTCTTCCGCTTTATTCCAGTTTCTTGCAAGGGAAGAGCTTTTATACAGTTGGACACGTTCTGGTTTTTCCTCAATGAGAATTTTAACCCTCTTTTGCATTATTTCTACAATAATTTGTAAACATACTTATTTTTACCTGTGTTTTTTTTTTTTTTTTTAACTTTTCGGGTCAACTTTTTTCTACTGTACTTATTTGTCAAAATAAAGATTCTCATATAACGCTGGTTGAAAAGAAAGCCATCTAGAAAAGTGTAAAGATACAGGTTGAAATCCCAGTTCTGCCTACTGTTCGCTCTATAACATGTCTGACGTCACTTTCTGAGCCTCAGTTTGTTGTCTGGGACGTGGGGAAACTATCATTTCTAACTTTGGGTGGTGTTGGTATGATTCAAGCACAGAGTTCATATAAAGCTTTTGACCCGAAACGTAGGAATGGTTTAAAGTTGGTTCCCGATCCAAGTCAAAGAGTAGCCACAGCAATAACAGTAACTAACATTTATTAGGCACGTAGTATATTCCTGGCGCTGCGTGCCGTATCTTAGTTAATGTGCACAGCAGATACTGTATTCCTTCACCACAGATGATACTTGATTTTTGACAGGCCTGTCCACTCGTCATTCACACTGAGTGAACCTGTCTGTTTAAATTTCGAAGACCTTTTGCTTCTTGCCCTCGCACAGCTAGTGTTTTGCCCCAAGGCCAAGACTTGACAGTTGCATTTAAGAGGTTCGACATCACGAGATTTGGTTCATTGTTTCAGCCCATCGAATTCCATCTGCATTCTAGCTATGTGGCCACGTACTCACTCTCCCTCCCAGCCTCTTGCCCCTCATAGGTTAAGTGTAGCTTGTAAGTCACTGATAGAGCAGACCTCTTTCTAAGCCCTCATTCAGCTGCTCCTTTCCTTCTGGGTGGGTCCTTTGGGGTCTCCCCTGGAGTTGGGGGGTAGATTTTACAGCATATTCCCCTTGTGTGCAGTAGTTGTCGGGGGACACCAGCCGTGTAGCTCCCGGAGACCTTGGGGCCAGTGGAACCTACAGCCTCTCCTGACAGAAGGGATCCCCTGGCCCCATGAGAAACCATGTATAGATGTACCCCGTCCCCGTGGGTGAGAGGGGGGCCCTTGCATCCAGCTGGTTCTTGTCCAATCAGCCAAGATGGGGCTCCCAGAGCCCCATCTGCACAGTCCTCCAACCTCAAACACTCAAAAAATGTCCACATTCTAATGGATTGTCTTCATTCCTAGAAAGAGCTCATTTCTGCTTTCTTCCTTCCCTCCTATTCTCTCCGATCTCTCTGTCTCTGACACACGCTCGCTCGTGCTCTCTCTCTCCCTCTCCCTCTCCCCTCTGCCCTCTGCCCTCTGCCCTCTCCCCTCTTCCCTCTCCCCTCTCCCCTCTCCCCTCTCCCTCTCCCTCTCCCAGCCTGTCCCTCCCTCAGGCCCCCATAGAGGAGGAATCTGATCTGCTCCCCTTTGGTTTTCCCTCCCAGAAATCTCTCTGCTTCTTGGGGCTGTGACAGCATAAGACCCGCCTCAGCTCTGCCTCTCAGAAAGCCTCAGCAGCTCTCCTTCTCTCTGCTTCCCTCCTTCACTCTGTGTTTGGACAACCCCTCTTCCCAGTGGCAGGTATAATTAGTTTCCAAACTCCAGACAGATATTAATGTTAGGGAATAGTAAAAAAAAAAAAAAAAGATCAGAATTCTCTGAAATACCCCAAATCATAAATTGTTATTAAAATACCCCCAATATACCCACAATGTTCTTCCTACAGTTAACTCATTCTTAGCATTTTCCAAAAAAAATATTTAATAAGAAACATACATGAGTTTAGAAATAGTCATAAAGAACTGTAGTCTAGATCAAATACATAAACACTGGAAAACATCTGGGGACATAATTGGGTGGGTTTTAAATAATGTAACATTCTAGTAAGACTAACTGCTCTAAACAGAAGTGTGTGTAGAAATTGCCAATTTGAGAACTTATTTTTCTTTCAAAACTTGTTATTTTTTGGAATATCACTCATTGATTTAGTATAGAGCATACCATGTGAATGTTAATAACCTTAACATTCACTTTATTTGTAAGACGAACTCATCATTAGCGGCTGACAGGGTCATGAGCAAGTATTTATAACATGGCCACAGCTACAAGCAAAAATGGTTAGACTGTGACTGCTTCTCTTCTCTTTGCCCCATCCCAGTTACCAGAAATCTTGACTTTGACCTTCAGCTCTGCATGTCTGCTTTTCCTGCTCTTGCTTTGTTCTTGACATCACTGGATTCCTTTGAAGAGTAATGTTTCTATGTTGAAAGTTAACCTTTTGTTCTTACTGGAGAATTATAATACTTTTTCCGATTTTCCTGATTTCTAAAATTCATCTTTCTCAGGATGTGAGATTCAGAAGAAAATAACTTTCCCAAGAAATGCCAGGAAGGAATCTCCACGTGGAAACCATTGTTCTAATGGCTATTTATTGTTTTGGTCTAACCAGCACTATTTTCCCCTCCTTTTTGAAGCAGCACCCTGATTTTCGGTTGTGGGACTTCCCTGGGCCACTCTCTTGCTATCAAGCATGGCGTCTCATGTCCCCATGGAGCAAACAGAGCTACCACATTCTTTCTAATGTCTGCGGTTTCATCATGGACTGTGGGTACCATGATGTGGGTAACTGGTCCCTTATTCAGAGCCACTTAGTGGTCGTTAGTTGTGGGTATGGAGCTTCAGTGAAGATGTCAGAGAGAGTTAAAACACTTGTTGTTGTGTCTACACTTTGACGAAACCAAGATTCTAGGAGTTTCATTGGTTCCTGCGCTTTCCAAACTTCCATTTGTTTAATTATGACATTCTAATACATTACTCATTTTGTTTGTTAGCAGTAATTATTTTGCTTGGAACTTAGGGAACTTAACTGATTCACTGGCAAAAGAAAACAGGCTCCAGACCTACTAGCTTAACCCCAAAATGTTTGATCCCAACGGCCCACAAATTACCCACTCAAGATTTTAGGCTCCGTCTCCTGCTTTCGGGCTCCCATGTTTTTGCTGCCTAAATATGTTACAATGAGTTTGCCGATAGTTATCTGATTAGATTTCCAGGGGGTTTTGGTGTGAGACTTCAGAGAATGACTCCAAAACGTCCACCAAATCACAAAGATTTCATTCTAGACTCCAGACTAACTTTTAGCCCAGGCAGCCGGGAATTTCTCTTAGGCCTTAGGACCCTGTCCCACAGAAATATTTTCCTTGGTGCACCCAGTATTTTTTCCTCCTTAAATTTTTTTATATGAGGCTATTAATTAAAATCCATAGATTTCACCTTTTAAAAATCCGTATTCTTTTAAACAGATAAAAATATCGAGAAATACTAAGCCCACGTTTCTGAATGACAGTCCTTTCCATGGGTCACACACTGCGCACCGTGCCTATCTTTACGCAGTGTTTTACTTCTTTGCATTAACCTGCCTGACCCCTATTGGCGACTGAGTTTGTAACGTCTATTCTGCATGACCTAGCCAAGCTCAGTAGAGGACTAAAGTTTGAGGCCAAACCCTCATTCACAGTGTAATTCCCTGTGGATCTAAAAGGATAGAGGTGGCCAGTTGAGGGTAGGATTCAAAAATTCAGGAATGTAAATTCGAGTCAACTTGTAGTCTTATATCCAGCAGGTTTTTGGTTGGGGTATACAATAAACAGCTGAAACAAAGAAACAAAGCAGTAACAGCAACAAAAATACGGCAGCTCAAACAAAACAGAGGTTTATTTATCTTTCCTGAAATATTCCAGAGGCTGGCACGTGATCCAGGTTGCAGGGAGCTCCTTTCTGAGAAACCATCCAAGCATCCAGGCTTCGTCTTCCTTCTGCATATGGCCTACCATCCTCTAGTGTGATTTCTCATCCACCTGGATGAAGGTGGCTCACCATACACATCCCAGGTCCAGCCCATGGGAGGGGGAAAAGAGGGAAAGTGTGGAGGAAACCAATTGCATCGAAGCAGGTGTCTCGAAGGTACACCCACTACTTCTGCTCTAACTCCACTGGTGCTAACTTAGTCACAAGGCCTCTCCCAGCTGCTAGTAGCTTTGCTAACATTTCTGATTGGCAGCCATGTGAGCTGCTAAGAAGCAGTGAGATGCCATTACTAAAAGGAGGCAAGAGTGCGTGCCCACTGGAGGACAGTCACTGTTCCCTGCCCCAGCCAGCCGTTTGGAAGACACCAAGAGGCAGAAAGGTCTCTCTTCTCAGAGACCGCACATGCACACACACACACGCACACGCACACATACACAGACAAGCAAACGCACACACACACACAAGCAAACACTCAGCACACACACATGCACACATACACAGACACAAGCAAACACACACACAGACACAAGCAAACACACACATAGAGACACATACAGACAGAAGCAGACACACACAGACACACACACAAGCACACACACACACAAGCAAACACACAGAAGCAAACACACACGGACACAAGCAAACACACACACACAAACGCACACACACACAGACACAAGCAAACACACACACACAAGCAGACACTCAACACACACACACGCACACACACAGACACAAGCAGACACTCACACATACACACACACACAGGCACTCACACACACAAGCAAACACATACACAAACAGAGACACAAGCAAACACACACACAGAGACACATACAGACACACACAGACACAAGCAAACACACACACAAGCACACACACACAAGCAAACACAAACACAAGCAAACACACACACACAAGCAAACACACACACAGACACAAGCAAACACACAGACACACACACACAATCAAACACAGACACACACACAAACACACACACACACACGCACACTCACAAACACAAACACACCACCACAACCACCCCAGCCAGAGGCACCTATTTATAAGCCCTGGATGTTTCTTATATTTTGAACCCAACAGCTACACACGGTGAAATCATGAGGAAATGATCTTCCCATCAGATGTAGATTAGAAACCAAACTCTGACTTTCACAATCTCTTTCCAGTTCTTCCTTCACCAGATAGGTGAGACTTCTCACTTTATCAGCATGGAAATTATACATTTCCTGAAATGTTGGGAGTGGAAGTCCCTCCTCATGGGATTTTTATCTTAAAAAAAGAAAACTGTCATAAAAGGAAACTAAACCTCATGCCATACCTGTGTGGGTGTGCATGTGTGTATATAGAGTATGTGCCGTAGGAAAGAGAGGAAAAAAGATAGTTACACGGTGATCTCCCCCGCCATGGATTCTCCAAATCTTTGATCGGAGCTGCGTAACAGTTTGCTGGGTCTGCGGGCGTCCTACTCCAATGGAATACTTGCACACATCGTTTAGTTCTCAGAAGTTTAAAGCTGCCCCCTAGGGCTTTAATTCCACTGAGAACTTCTTAAGAAACTTTGTATTTAATGCCAAATTTTTAAGATGGCTCAAAGAACATCTTTATTTTCTATTTTCCTTTTTTTTTTCATCCTTTGTGCTAGTTCCAGAAATCTCATTTTCAGCGCCCCAATACATGAGACAGATGAAATCACTGCTGCGCTGGTTAAAGCGGGGCTTGACCACCTGGAGCTCTAACTCCTGACCCTTACCGTCATCTTGCCCATTAAGTCCCTGAGGCCTCTTTGAGGCGCTCCCTGTCACTCTGTGATCACTGTCTGAAAACCATGCTTCACTGACTCTTTGTTCATGGCCTGAGGTTCAAGAGTAGGAAAGAGAAGGGGAAAAAACATCCAGAAGAGCATATGCCTTTTGTATGTGATACCAGTGCAGTTTGCCAATTCTGTTAGTAGTGTAGGAGGAAACCAGCCAGGTCACCCATTACAGGGACAAAGCAGTGGTGTGTTGTTAAGAGCCTCGTGCAGTTCTTAGTGCCACACTTACCGGCCTCGTGTAGTCACAGCCCTCATCTAACTTGCACGCTTTTATAATGGGAAGCAGGTGCTGTGTTGGGATCTGGTGGGATCATCACAGCTTACTGAATACGAGAGTGTGGGCAGCTCAGTTTCCCCATCTGTAGAAAGGGCAGAAGGACTGCTTCCTCTGCTCCAGCACTAGGTTCTCCCCCTGGCTTCTTTGACATCACCAGAGAGGCCTCTCTGACCATCCTGTTTAATAGCATCCCCTGGCCTGGTACCCCGTATCCCTTTACTCTTCCTGCTTTTTCACCATTGTTCTTATCACCACCTGACAGCATATGTATTTATTTGTTTATAGTCTCTCTCCCCAACCAGAATTCAACCTCATGAGAATAGAATCTTTCTGTGGTTCTGTTTGCTGCTGTCCCCCTGGAGTCCAGGAGAATTTTTGGCATTCATCTGGTGGGCAATAAAATGAGTCAGCTGATGGGTGAATCGTGAAATTCTTGTGAAAAAAGAATATGGGTAAAATGTTCCACGGGCCACCTGGGCACATGGGAGGGCCTCAGTACAAACTAGTTATTTGTACTGTTGTCAGTACCTTCCACCCAAAGATGCTAAGATGATGGTTGACTTAATGACCTCACCCATTTCTTTGCCTCTTGGTGGATCTCCTTGATATGCTTCCCAAGTTATAATAGACATTCCCACAACACGGAGAGGCATGTGCAGGTGGTGTAGCATTTCAACTGTTCTAAGCACGTAAGGTGAAAATCGCGTATAGTTTGAAATTCCCTTGAAGATTCCTTAGGAGGACTGCAAGGCCATTCCAGCCCGGTTTCCCTTCAGCATCACAACAGATCAACAGTTCTTTGGTTGAGCAACACATGGAGTATTAGGCTTGTGTTAGAGCCTATACTGTACCAAAAACAATAATAAAAAGTTAAGTCGTTATGCTTAACACTAGTCTGTCTAAACATCAGGATACTTCTCAGCAGAATGAGATTTTCATGGGATAGGACACCCCTGGGGTCTGAGAACAAATGTAGATGAAGGTCCATGTCTCTCGTAAGTCACTCTAGACGTGCCCCTCTAGACTGGAAGGCTGGCCAGATTGACCGTCACTGTTTCATTTCTGTGTTTCTTCTGTCTTGACCTTTGTCTCTCTCTCCCTTGCCGTTCCCTTCACCCCTTTTCTTTTTTGCCGCGTTTAGAGTTAGCTGTGTGCGTTTGTAGAATCATGAGCAGTGACAAAAACTGTCATGCTCAGAACATTTTCTAGTTGGAAGGATCTTTTGAAGACATCTTATCCAAACTTTGCCGTTTTACACAAGGTATGTAAGAAAGTTGTGTCTTGTCTAGAAGCACACGGTCAAGTTCTAGCAACAGAAGCCACTTGTGAGGCTTCCTAATCCATTGACTGTTCCATCTGCTTCATCTGCCTTCTGTTGTGTCACCTGTGACACTTTCACTCACCTTTCTCCGTCTTCCACTCCTAAAACCATTCTCCCCAGAGCAGTGCAGCTGCCTTGAGCTCCTCTCCCTCCTGGCTCAGGGTCTCAGCATCCTTTGAAGAAGGTGGCGTGCTTCTTCCTCTGTTCCCTCTACAGTCTCTTGCCTCAACCCCCCCGCCCCGCCCAAACCCGGCCCCCACCAGGAGTCAGGTGGATTTCCAAGAAGCCTCTGGAACACTGACTCACTGCTCTGTAGTCAGGCCAGTGCCCACCTCTTCCATCCTTTGGCGGCCACTGTAATTCCTGGTGGGAAACATAATTCATGAAGCCCCTATGGCAAACACGACAGCACGGGGCATCAGCGTCTGATGTTTTCTTTGAGTCATGTTGAGCCGGGGCAACTTTCTCACACAAAGATCAGGAAACATATCCAGGCAGACAGCACGAATGGATAATGAGGGGGACTTAGAGACTCCAACAGGATAAACAGAGCTACATTTTTAAAATAATAAGCGTTCGCATGTAAATGCAAGATTACTGGTGTAGATTAGATCGTGGCTCTCACAATGACCTCACGTTGCACTTATGTCCCGAGAAGGGTTTTGATGATGTGAGACATCACGCAGAACAACAGTTTGTGGCCAGAAAGCCACCAGAGTTCTAGAAAATGTTGGACCACTTAGAAATCGGACCCTTCTTGTGTGATTTGCTTAGAGCCATTGGGCTAGTTTCCCAGCCATCACGCTCACATCCTCCACCACCATCTCTCCCGCTCTTCACTCTCCCCACAGGTATCTCTCCCACAGACACACACTCAATGCGCTTTTCAAAATTTTGCACCAATGTGTGCATCTCATTTCCTCTTTCTCCCGTTATGGTCTTTTCAATACTCTCAAGGGCTATGACTGTGGCGAAAACCGTAAAAACCAAGGAGGAGGCACCTTGAAGGAAAGGCTGAATCGGAGCAGTGCTGTCACTGTACTTCCCCAAGGTCACTGGATGGTGCTGCGTGTTAATTACTGGGTGCCCCGTGCCCCCGGAGTTCTCTTTCCTTTTGATTCCTACTAGGAATGTTAAGTCTCTCCACGTGTTTCACAGACCACGCCCCCTCAACCCCTTCACCACTACGTATATTCATTCAAGTCGGGGCAGGAAGCGCGAAGAGAAAGAGAAAACTATAAAATGTCTGTCTGTACAGCCCTCCCTTCAATCTTTCGGCTAATGCCTAAGGTGACAACTCTAATGGCCTTTGAAGTTAAAAGTGGAGTTGAGTATATTTCAGTTGGTGCCTTTACAGTCTGACTGATGACATTTCATGTTGTAAAATAGTTTTGGTCCTGTGGTTTCTTCTCCTAGCAATGGATGGGAAAACCTTAATACATGAGGATATCGTATGATAAGTGGATAATAATCAGCGGGGACACGGGTGGTGCACAATCAACTGTGTGTGTTATTTTTAGAGTGTTCACGTGATATGATTCATCTTAAAAGCATTTCTAAGTGTTAGGATCTGAAACCATTGCCATGATTTACTGAAGTCATGGAGAACACATGTGACTCTTGTTTTGAAAATGACAGCATACAGATCCCATGGCTTTCTTCCTCCCCTTTCGGCTTCTTACAGAATTGGTGGGCAAAACCAAAAGACCAGTATAAATTTTCCCTGGTACCCTGCTGTCCGTGTTCAAAGACTGGGAGTATTTGGTGTACATGATCTATGTACCAAGGTGATATTCTAACAGAGACAAATTATGTTCAAACATCTGAAAGTCATCATTTCTATGCATATGCAGGCAGTTTGAGAAAAATCTACAAGAGGATCAAAAACAAGATTAAACCACATCTGTTTGGGTTCAAATGACACTGTCTATGTAGTTCAAAGTTGTTTCCTTTTGTATATATATAAAAAAAAACCCTGCCCAGCTGTTTTTTATCTTAAATTCTTAGCCTTTATCAAAGAAGTGTTTTCATTGGCTAGCCAGTGTTATTTCTAAAAGTTGAACTAGTTAGGAAAGGGGGCTAAGAAAAAGAAAATATGCTTTATTCATCTTGGTTCTATCCCCAGAGCCTTTCCTTGGCACTCAGAGAAAACTAATACAAGGGTTTTGTTCAATTCTAAATAGAAATGCTGTATCTACTGTGTGTCATCATGTCATAAATTAGGTCTTCCTTCATTTTATACCAGTAATTGATTACAACCAATAGTGATAAGAAACGTGAAACAAAAAAATGAATCCTCAAAGACATGAATTATATAACAAATAAGCATGTGACTGCATGAATGTTATGCACTGTTGGATGGGAAAGGGGAAGCTTTTGAAAGCTGCCCCCTCTCTCAGAGATGTGGGTGTAGAGTGATATTGCCCTAGCAGTGTGTTTCTTTTAGACATCTGATACATTCATACATTACAAAATCACATCTGATTACAAAGTCCTCCTATTTTATGAGAAATAAATAACCTCCACTATGAAACACCACTAAATGGGTCATTAGAATGAAACGGGAAAGCAAAAAATAAGCATGAATCAGAGGAATGTTGATATGACAAGCAAACGTTTCTAAGCAATTGCTTAGCTGCTTTCTGGTGAGATGATTCTCCTGTAATTTCCAGCTGTTTTTAGCAGAATGACTAAACCACATAATACAGACAGTTTTCCATATACATAAACACAAATGGACTCTATTGGTCTTACCCCATGTCAACCATCAGCAAGTAACTTTAAGGAGGTTTATTGTCGTTGCAAAAACCTTTTCGTCATAGCCTTTACAATGAGTACTCCCTTAAACACACCCAGAAGTATTCTTTTTCCTTACCAGACAAGGAGCGCTTTAAAGCCTTTGTCCCTAGTTTGTGTCAAAGAAGCGAATTCAGTTTTCCTCAGTTTTGATTGCCATAAAAACCTATTTCTGCTACGAAATAAATACTAAGTCCTAGGTATGAATGCAAAATGCACTGCACCTTCTCACTCGTGGGGTTCTATCAATGTCTTCTTACTTCCTTAATACATTGAAAATACTCAGTTTAACATAGTGCTTGGGCTTCTGAGTCATTCTTCCTGACTTCTTAGTTTTGCCCCTTACCAGCTAATTAATTTTGGCTACTTCACCTCAGTTTCCTCATCTATAGCATGGAGAATATCATATGACTAACTTCATTGAGGCATTGGAAGGCATAAATGAGAAAAGACATGCGAAGCACTTAACAGCATGCCTAACTCATAATGTCTGCTCAAAAAAAAAAAAAAAAAACCAGAAACAACTATTTATCATCATTATTCTGCAGGCTGGTCTAAATCTTTTCTCTGCTCCTTATTCCCTACGGTCCTCACCCCATTGCTCTCCGGTGAGCTCAGATCATGAGCCAGGTTCCGCCGTGGAACAGGCAGTTGAGGTTATCCGGCCATTTCCATTGCTGGCTGTATCCACCCTCTCTCCCTTCCTTAGCTCCTCCTCCTGGAAAAGTCGCACTCTTCCCTTCTGAAACTAACTCCTACCGCTCAAAGAGAGCACGTGGGTTTGTCAAGTGTGAGCCAATGGGGTGGCTCGTCCTGCGCTTGCTCAGTGGGAGAGACTGCCCGTGACCAAATGCCTTTGTCTGCCCTGATCCACAGAAAGGAGCCGGACAGAAAGGGTGGTCGATGGATACCGCCAAGTCCAAGTTCTTGGACCTGGCTCTTCTTGCCTCTTCTGAGCCCTGACTCCACCATTTATCCTCCTTCTCATCACATTTTGCCATGCCTCTCTCTCGGAAATCGTGAAAATAACATCTTAATAGCCTCCTAACTGTTGCCTTACCCCATCCCATTTCCTCACACACCTGTTGCCAGGTTCATCGTGCAAAGCTACTCCTGTTCAGAAACCTTCACGGCTGCTATTACAAACAGAAAGAAGAAAAAGAAAAAAGCTGATAGAGAGGGGAGAACATCAAGATTTTACTGCCTTTGTTGAGGAAGAGAAGTTTAGTCTTGAAAAGAAGATAAAAATTGTGGCGCTTTCTGTGTGCCAGACACCGTGCTACATGCCTGGCTCATTTTCTCCTTTTTAAACGTCACGAGACTTGAATGAGGTGGGCCTTCTTGGTGTCGCCATTTTATTAATAAGGAAACTCGGACTTAGGTTAACCTTGCTTGAGGATGTGTGGTAGGATGTGTTGCTATTTAATCATTGTGCGTGTGTGTGTTTCTTATCTCCACCCCCAGCGCCACCCTCACTTGGCAACATGGAAAGCATCCTAGATGCACAGTAGTTACCTGATAAATCCCTTTTAAATCAAATTGGTCCCCAGGTTTCAAACAAATCCTCGTCAGTCACAAAGGACAGCTGCATGACTCCTCAGAGTATTTCTTTTTTTCAAAGCGTACATTGCATTGGACCTTTTCATTCTCAAAGCACGTTCCCGTGCCTCTTATTTGATCTGCAAAGCAACCACATAATCCAAATCTTAATAGTCCCATTTTGTGGATGTGGAGAATAAAGTTCCAGATAGTTCCATGATTTTCCAGCGTTGTACACCAGTGAAATCACCGAACTAGGAAACAAACCCAAGTTTCTCCCATCTTGAGTAAAATTTCCTTAACCTAAAGCTTGAAGTACACCTCTTTAGATGCCTGGAACAGTAGCTCAGAGACTACTAGAAGTTGGTAAGCTACGTTATTTTTAAGTGAAAGAGCCGCTGAAGACCTTACAATCTGTCCGTAGTTAGGAACGTCAGCCCGCAGCGTGTGGTTTCCCTGCCTACTGCTTGCCTTCGAGGTGAGTTGAGGACAGAGTTTCGGCTTAACAGTGAAGGTCTTCGTTTTCCTGAATTTATTTAACAACCACTCTGGATGTTATTTCAACACAGTTTATCTTCCTCCACAGTAATATGCCCCTTTATAATTTCAAGGCAGATCAACATGGACTGGGGCTCTTGAGGTTTCTGGACAAAGGTGGCCCTGAGGCTTATTCAAGGGATTTGGATTTCAAATGGGCAGAGGAGGGCTTGGCGAAACGCCTGCCCGGAGATGTTGGGTGGAACTGCCAGGAAGGGAACGTTAATGCTGCTTCTGTATTGGGCTGATCTTCACCCAGGGAAAGAACAAGTAAGCACAGAGATGCTTCTGAAAGTGGTAGGAGGAAATCCGATTTTTTTAAAAGAGTATTTTGGTCTCTTGGTTCCAGAAAGGTTCAGTTAAGTGGGTGTTCAAAGGAGAAATAAGGAAAAAGTGAGGCGTAGCATCTACAGTCCGGCCAGCTATGGATCGAGGAGGTGGCAGAAAGACCTTGTTACTATTTCGGACGTAGGATTCTACACCAAAGATGCATCAGGGCTCACAGCTAGCCTCGACTCAGTATTGGTTATGTGTCTTCTGTGTTGATGTCGCACTCCTTCATTAATTCAGCTACACCTGTCTGTCATGTAAAGAAGGAAACAAGCTCAACATATCTTATACCAAAAGCATAGATTTTCTGTTCTTGAGTAGGAAATTTTCTGTGCACTTCATGTTTGACCAGGAACCACAAAAATTGATTTTGAGGAATCCTTTTTCCCTAGCTAACTTTAAATCTGTCTAAAAAACAAAAATAAAAATAAATAAAAGTTTGGTGCTCTTCACGCTTGGATCTCTTCAAAATGCGCCTCCCCCAGTGGGCCTCCCCTCAAACCTAACATCTAAACTCATATCACAAATTGTTAACTTCTCCTCAGGTGCAATAATGGCGGTCTGCTACTGCATACAAAGAAGAAAATGGGTACTTATCTTTTGGAAATACATCATGAAATATTTATAAATGAAGTAATCAGGCAGAGTTGGTGTAGATAGAGAGGAGATAAGATTGCTCATTGTTGAAAGGGGCTAGGGTTACATGGGGGTTCATTTTACTATTCTTCTTACTTTGTGTATTTGAATTTTTTCCTGACAAAGAAATTTTAAAGTAATTTTTTAAAGTGAATATAAAATAGTGCCCCCCCCACCCCAGCCTCACAACCTACACTAGGTCACTCTGCTTTGCTTCGTCCCATTTGATGTTTTTCCCAGCACCTTAGATCTCTCAAATCATCTTGTCAGTGAATTGGTTTACCTTTCAGATCCCTCAGAATGTAAGCTCCATGAGGGTAGACACCTGGTCTGAATTACTCATGTCTTATTAAGAACACAAATGGTGAAACATTCAGATCTAGGTTTATATCTCAGCTTCACTGTTTTCTAACTGGAAGGCCTGGAGCAAGTTACCTAATTGTGGAACCTGTTTTCTTACCTTCTACACAGAGCTTCTCTCTCTTCTTCACGAATGTTGTGAGCATTAATTAAAAACACGTATTAAGAGCCCATCAGAGGACTTGTCACTTGCTAGCCTTTTAACAGATTCATGTCTTTTAGGTCTTTCATTGTCTTGTGTTTGGGATATTAATTGATATATTTACATTTTAGTCAAGTCCAGCATTTGGGAGGATTGGGCAACTAAAGGTATTTCTCTTCACTTTAAAAACAGACTCAGAAATTGAAAAGTCTACTTTTGCCTTTACCAGTTCTGACTTGATCTATAAATCCCTTTTGCTGATTTCTTCTGCAAAATGGAAAAACCATAATACATGAGTTGGGGTGATCATGAAGATGAGAGAGATAAAAAGTGCTTGGAACCCCATATAAATGCCAAGCCAAATTTTGTAGGAATCCAAAACGCATTTGAGATATTCAGCAGTTCTCCTAAGGCCTGATTACAGGCTTGATGGCCCTAATTTTTCTCTAATATATAATTCTCTGTTATAGTGCTCTACAAAAATGCTGTAGCATATCATTAATGCTTACAAAATGTCATAAAAGTGCACAGAGCAGAAAACCTCCCAGCTAGAGAAATTTTACCATCTGAAGATAGAGGCAGTGAACTTTAATCTAGGAAACTGAAAAACAACCACAGATTGGGTGGGTATCTTGGAGAGAACGTTCCTTCTTGTTCCTTTGAAGTAGGGGACGCTATTTGAGAACCGATGATGTTTGACTATAGAGGAAAATCCAAATTAATTTCCCAAAAGTACTCATAGTAAAGGGAAGGAGCAATAGCAATCAGGGGAGGAAATTTTTAACAGAAAAGAACCCTCTATTGAAATTGATTAAGAATCAGAACAGAGAATTAATTTGTCTACAGACAGATTTTTTCAAGAGAAACCTAAGTTTGAAGTTGTTGGAAACAAAGGACAAAAGCAGCATTATGGACATTTGGGAAGCTGTATTGCATTGCCCATCGAATGCACTGGACTGCAGATAAGGTCAGTGCATGATTTTGGAGTTGAAAACAATCTGAGCTGTTAAAAGCCTATGATGGTTATTCCTAGAGGTAAAGAATAAGTAAAATCAGTCAATGAATTAATAAATACTTAGTGAGAACCTACTGTATGTCCGGCTCTGAGGACATACCAAGGGAAGCCAGGCAGGTGTATTCCGTGTCTTCACAGCATTTATAGTCCGCTTGAGAAAACAAGTACTAAGTAATAATAAGACAAGTGCCTATAGATAACTGGCTAAACTGCGGTACACTTGCAAAATACTGTTAAGGAATCCTCAGGAGAATTTAATAAGGAAGTCTGTCCAATCTAGGGGAATGAGAAAGGGGATGGAGAAGACACAGAAAGTAACCCTGAGGAAGTGTCATTTATTCAAGCTTGATCATGCATAATTGGGAGTTGGCTGGGTTTCCAGTGGGGAAAGGCTTTCTACAAATAGCTAATAGCTTGTACAAAGGCCCCAAGGTAGGAGAAAGCAGATTGAGTGTGTAAACAGAGAAGCTAAAGTGGAAAGAAATTGGGGAAGGTGGTAGCCAAGATGAACCTGGAGGAGTAGCTAGGAGTCAGATGATACAGGGTCTTGGTAAGGACTTAGGACATTATCCTATGTGCAACAGGAAGTTACAGGAGGTAAGACCAAAGAAAGTTTAACAACTCTTCTTGTAATATTCATTCCATAATGCGGTCAATTATAATTGGAATGATCTGGAAGACAGACCATTTGTACACATTGGCCAAGATACCCAGACATCTCCAGAACTGTAGGATTCTGAGAACTCACTGTGCCCTGAGACTAAAGAATCACAGTGTGTCCTGCCAAATGGAAGATAAACATACACAAACACACAAAAACAAAGCCTTGGAGACCATCTCTGGAAAATAGGCAAAAGAATTCTAAACCACATCTAAGGCACAAGTGCTTAGAAGACATGTCAAGTGGGTGAGGTTGACCCACCCAGAGGGTTATTGGGCATTTGCAGTGCATAGGCTGGGGTAGAAGGGTAATCCAAAAGGTGGACTACAAATGGGAGTGGTGGACTACCATCCCTGAAAAAATATTCTGCCTTGTGGTTGGTCGCATACGAATCTGCTTACTGTATCTTACGAAGGTTCCACCCATTTGCTCAAGACAAGAACCGGGGAATCATCCTTGATTCCTCCTCCTTTATTCCAGGCGATGAATCTGTCAGCAAAGTACTTGTTATTCTTACTTCCAAAATAGATCTTGACTCGATCTCCACTGTTACCACTCTGGACCAAACCACCAGCCTCTCTGGCCTTGCCAACTGAGGTAGCATCCTAGTCCTTTGCCATCCATTCTCCTGTAGTAGAGAATGAAATATTCTTCAGTGGTTCTTCAATATTCTTGGTTTCCCACTGCACTTAGAAGACTGTCATTCCTTTTCCTGGCTTACAGAGCCCTGCATGATCTGTCCCTCTGCCTACCTCTCCATCCTTATTCCATGCCTCCCAGTATCCTCTCAAACTAACCTTGATTCAGTTCCTTGAATGTGCCATACTTTCTTCTGCCTCAAAACCCTAGAACAGTGCTTCTCCAAGTGTGGTCCAAGGGTCTTCTGTATCATCTGGGAGGTGGTAAGAAACACAAATTCTCAGGTTCTACCCCTGGGGGTGGGATCCAGAGGTTTATGTTTTAACAAGCTCTCCAGGTGATTTTTTTTTTGAGTGCTAAAGTCTGAAAGTCATAACTCTAAAGAATTCTCTTTTCTGGGCCTGAAATGCTCTGTGCTTTTAGCTGCAAGTTTACCAAAAAACAGAATAACAGCTGTTCAAAATGTAGAAATCTATTTCTTTCTTATGAGAAATTCTGTGTAGGTATTTCAGAGCTGGAATGGGATTCTACTTTTCCAGCAACTTAGACTCCTACTGTCTTGCTCTCTACCATTCTTGCCTTCTGTTCTCAAGCTCACATCATGATTCAAGATATCTGCTTCAGTTCTTGCTGTCATGGCTTCATTCTAGGCCACTGGAAGAGATAAAGGAAAAGGTCATGACACTTCCTTAAAGATACTTCCCAGAAGTTGCACACACCACTTCCATTTATGTTCCTTTGACCAGAATCCAGGGTCTTCGTATGTGAAAGCAAGGAGTGATTCATGTGATGGATACAAGAAGTAGGCCAGTTGCAGAACCTCTCCTTGGACTGCGTGAGCCTTCTGGCTTTACTGAAAGGTTAAAGATATTTTCTCCCCATCCTTCTTATAGCAGAACACAAGCCTGGGCCACGTGTACCATCATTAACATCTCTGTTAGATTTCAAGTAAGATTGCAAGTAAGAGAAAACTCTGGCAACAGCCATAGAAATCATTTATTGGAAGAGTACCGGGTAATCCACTGAATCCATGGAAGAGATGAACAACTATGCATAGGTCAAGATGGGAATCAGGAAAGCTCCAGCCTTTACTTTGTAGAAGTCAAGGAGAGTTTATTCACATAGGTGCTGCCATGAGATGAATCAACTCCAAGACCCATTTTCATGTGTCTACTTGAGTTGCGTTTTCCCAGAAGAGAGATTTCAATGTGTCTAGCTCGTGACGGGCTGTACCTCCTGCCACGTGACCACTGCTGTGGTCTTTGATGCCAGGCCTCTGCAGCCCTCTGGATTCTGGTCTGTTTTTCAAGTCTAGTCCCCAGCTTCCTGCTGAGTCTGTAAGTTTCTGATATTCTTTAGATAAATTCCCCCTTCCTTAGGATAACTATAGTCAGAGCCTGTTGCTCACAACCAAAATCCTGGCTAAAACAAAGGGGCTTTGTTCAAAGGGTTGTTGGTAGTTGATGTCCATATATTTGGGAGACTGGGGACATGATGACATTGGTACAGTAGGGTAGAATCTTATTTATGTATCATGGGATAAAGCTAAAGATAGTAGGGGTTATGGACTTGACCTGATTGAAAACCTCTCAATGAGAGGTGTAATGAACTTTGGCCAAACTCCAAAGTAAGGCTGCAATTTCTCTTACTGTATATTTGTACACTACTCTGTATTCTGAGTGAATGGTTTTCACTGATTACAATTGTCTTCTTGCCTCTGATTGTAAAAATCTTGAAATCAAAGCAGAAAGGCCTGCAATAAACCCGTTCCCCTGCCAAAGTGTGTTTGTCAAAACAGCAGACAAAACAGAACTCAATTTGATCATCCCAGGAGAATGGAACTTGGAAATCCTTTGCCAGAAATATTTTCAGAGCAAGCCTTGAATCAGGAGGTGCCTTTTATCTCTGGAGACATCAGTAAGCTGACCTAGGAAAATGTAGCTGTGCTCTCTCCAGCCTTAAATGTGTGGGAACCAGACGTATGTCTCCATATGCCAGAATTTTTATTACAGAACTAACCCAACCCCCTCAAAGAGCATCGTAAATTCACAGTAACACGTCCATCGTGACTTTTACCAGTGAATGTGGGGGAAAATACAAATATCGTCAAGGTCGGTGTTCACCAAACAACATCCAAGAAACCATTAGGGACCCAGCCAAGGGCCTCAGCCACTTTAGCCTCACTCTGTCCTTGATTTTTCTACATTTATTGAGCCAACTCTACATACAGAAAGTTTGCCCCCAAGAGAGCCACTTTCTGAGAAACAACAGAACCTCACAAATCTAGAGGGCATCTATCTTAAGAGACATGATGAAAACCATGAACTTGGAGCATCAAAAAAAAAAAAAAAAAAAAGACTTCACTCTCTTTGGAAATCCTATACATTCATCCTTAAGGCACTTAACCCTAAAATACGTGCCAAGAAGTGGCCATCTGATAAATAGTACTTGGGCTACAGCCAATAAACATATGAAAAGTTGCTCAGCATCAGTAGTCATCAGGGAAATGCAAATTAAAATCACCATGGAATAGCATCACACCTACCAGAATGGCTGAAGTGGAAAAGATTAACCGTACCACATATTTCAGGGATGGAGAAATTGGAACTTTCATAAACTGCAGGTGGGAACTTAAACTGCTTTAGCAATTTTGGAAAACTATTTGGTATTATCCACTAAAGTATATATATATATATATGTGTGTGTGTGTGTGTACACACACACACACACTCTGTGACTTCCAGTTCCACCCTTATGTATATGTCCAACAAATTTATTCACACATACTAGAAACATGTACAAGAATGTGTTTAGCAACATGATTTGTACTTGCTGTAAACTGAAAATAATCAAATGCCCATCACCTATCAAATATAAGTAAATCTATGCAATTAATACTGTACAGCAATGCAAATGAACAAGCTGCAAATGACATACATGAACGTTAGGAAATTAATGTGCAGTGAGGGAGGCCAGAAACCAAAGAATACGTTATGTATTATTCTATTTATACAAAGTGGAAAAACACGTATAAGCACTATGGTGTTAGAAGCCAGGATGGTGGTCACCTCTGGGGAGGAAGGAAGGGTATTGATTGGAAGGGGCTAGAGGGGAGTCTTCTGGGGGACCTGGTGTTCTAAGTCCTTGATCTCAGTGGTAGTTAAATGAGGGCTCTATAATTTAAGCTGTACATTTATAGGTTGGACATTTTTCTGTATATGGACCCTTCAAAATAAAAATTTAAGAAAAAATACCACTGGAGATTACTGGAATAAATATATTTCCAGTCCTGAATTGTCAAAGAGCCACGGTGAATTGGAAATCTACAATCATACCTGGATTTGTTGTTCATCCGTCTCAGTGTCCTCATAGGTGAAGACCTAAGAATTTGTACCTAAAAGGATTACCTTGGGCTTGCAACTGTGCTGCTCCTCTGCCTGTTATCCTTTTTCTGGACCCTTCTTCCAACTCGTTTAAGCTGGATAATTTTTACTAGTCTTTAAGATACAAGTGGGTTTTTTAAAATTTATTTTATTGAAGTATAGTTGATTTACAATGCTGTGATAATTTCTGCTGTACAGCAAGGTGATTCAGTTATACATATATATACATTCTTTTTTAAAATATTCTTTTCCATCTTGGTCTATCACAGGATATTGAATATAGTTCCCTGTGCTCTACAGTAGGACCTTGTTGTTTGTCCATGCTATATATAATAGTTTGCATCTGCTAATCCCAAACTCCCAGTCCTTCCCTCCCCCCCACAGCCCCTCCCCCTTGGCAAACACAAGTCTCTTCTCTGTCTGTGAGTCTGTTTCTTTTCATAGATGGGTTCATTTGTGTCATATTTTAGATTTCACATATAAGTGATATCACATGATATTTGTCTTTCACTTTCTGACTTACTTCACTTAGTATGATAATCTCTAGGTCCATCCACATTGCTGCAAATGGCATTGTTTCATTCTTTTTTATGGCTTTTTTATACCACATCTTCTTTATCCATTTGTCTCTTGATGGACATTTAGGTTGCTTCCATGTCTTGGCTATTGTAAATAGTGCTGCAATGAACACTGGGGTGCATGTGTCTTTTCAAATTAGAGTTTTCTCCGGATATATGCCCAGCAGTAGGATTGCAGGATCATAAGGCAACTCTATTTTTAGTTTTTTGAGGAACCCTCCATACTGTTTTCCATAGTGGCTGCACCAACTTGTATTCCGACCAACAGTGTAGGAGGGTTCCCTTTTCTCCACACCCTCTCCAGCATCTGTTATTTGTAGACTTTTTAATGATGGCCAATCTGACCGGTGTGAGGTGGCAACTCACTGTAGTTTTGATTTGCATTTCTCTAGTAATTAGCAATGTTGAGCATCTTTTCATGTGCCTGTTGACCATCTGTGTATGTTAAGATGCAAGTGTCGATGTCACTTGCTCTAGGAGGGCAGTGATTGCTATGCATTGATGATACCACATCCCTGTCACTTCCATGTCACAGTGGGTCTCATCAGGGTACTCATTTCAGCAAAAAGTGACTCAGGCTGACCAAAAAGAAAAGGAACTTTCAAAAGAGTAATAAGAGGCCTCCAGCATCACTGTGAAGACTGGAGAATTCAGCTTAAAGTCAGCAGCAGGAAAAAATAGCTAAAATCCTGCTTTGGAGAGATTTTGGTGAAGAAAATGCTATCCCCATCGCAGCCACCGTCAGAGAAATAAAGTGCCTTGTCCCTTCCTTGAGACAATAGAACCTATTCAGAGTCTAGCAAGGTGTTATCTGATTGGCACAACCTATTTCACATGCCTATGACATAGCTGCAAGAGATGCTAGGGAAATGTACCCAGTATCTTCAGCCTTTATGGTTGGAAGAGGTCTCTGCTCCATCTCAGTAAGAAATTTCTCAGCAAAGCAAATCAAATGCTAAGTGTCTAAAATAAATTGCAGGAGTTAAACAGGCCGTGTTTCTTTGTTTACTTTTCTGCCTTTCCCAAATGGCGGCAATATCCGTGAGGCCAAGAACCACATCCAGCTTGGGTACCAGTTCATCTTTACACTCAGCACAGTGCCTAACGCAGAGCAGGCCCTGAGTTGAACACTGTTGAACAAAGGAATGACAGATATAATAGTTATAAAATTGTTTAACATCGTATGTGGCACACAGTAAGAGTTCTTCAAAAATAGAGCAATGGATCCTTTGAAGATGGGTGTCATTTCTCATTCTGTTTTGTGTCCCTAGCAATATATCAGGTACTTAGTATGTATTCAATTACGTTGGTTCAGTGAATAATTAAATCAATGAGTTAATGGATATGTGTTAACGTAATTCATTTCGAGTAAGCTGTATCCAAGGAGCTGTTTCGAGCACAGATGCTTGAAGGTTGAACAGTGACCCAGCTAGGCAGCGAGATCCTGGAGCGGGGAGGTCGCATAATGGGCTTTCTACCATCAGTCACTAAAAGTCCACTGAAGCTCGTATCTGTATAAACAATCTCTCTATGAACCAAAGTAGAAACGCTTCTTTTTGCTTCTTCATCTGCTTCGCAAGGCTCACGTTGCTTTCCTTACTCCCAACTGCCTGAACATGTAGGGGCAGACGGGCATGCAGTGTAATTCATGCCCCTGTAAAGTCACCAGCTATTGTTTCGATCCCTTTGCAGAGAGCCCAAGTCATAGAATATCAAATCTCATGTCCCGTATTGTCTTTGGGGCATGTATGGCTGATCCAGATGGCAGCATAAGTTCTGATTTCCGGCAGATAGTGGTGATTAATCTACCCCCAATGGTTATGACTGGAACTTTCTTGAAGATTTCTTAAGACTAGGAGTATCTGACTCAGCACTATCACCCAATCCCAAAGTTTGGCCTTACTGTATATCTTCAGCTGCAGCCATCCACCCTGATCTAGAAACAGATGTGATGTAGGGAGGAAGAAACTCGGGACCTGATTGGGGTCCAGGATTATATTTAGTCCCATCATAATACAGCCTGATCCTGATGCAATCATTTGACAGGAGATAGAATGTGAATCAAATCAAAGCCAACTAAAACTATTGTCAGATTTCAGTAAGCGGTTCGGCTACATGAGAAGGAAGCGGGGAGGAGCGGGGAGGCCGGGAAGGGAGAGGAAGAGTTAAAAACTCCAGATGGTTATATTTATTTGCAAAAAAAAAAAAAAAAAAAAGGAAATTTTGAAGCATGGTAATAGTTTTCTTCAAATTTGGAATAGCTTCAAAACTGTTTTTCATGTGTAAGGCTAGGTAATAGCAAATTAAAAGAATAGGTAACTGTGATTACCCAAGCCTCCGGAATTTTTTTTTTTTTCTTTTGAAGATCTTGAAGCACGAGTTCACTGTAAATGATGACCAGTAGGTGGCAGCATAACCTCCACCATTTTGATCTTTATCTGCCAAACTCCGGGGCTATCATCTTTTGAAAGTTAACAGTCACAAATTGCATACCAGCTGCCCAATTTGTTGGCTGTTGTAACTCTTCTTTTATGATGCACTCCTCTTTTCAAAGAGATCCATTTAACCCATATATCCTTCAAATCTGTGCACAGTACTGAAGATGCATCCGCAGTGTGCCAACCTGCCTTTTTTCTTTTTCCGTTCTTTCTCTTGGCTTTTATACAAGCAAATCTTTGCGTGTCTAACTGTATAAAGACAACTAACTGTTCTATTAAATGTTGCTTCTACCTATCTCGTATGTGTAACCACTTACGTACACATTTACTCACCAAGTACCAAAGCACTGCCAGTGGAAACAGAAAGGATGGGGGATTGATTTTAAACAGATTATGGTTCCGATCCCGGCTTCATCACTTGACTCATACAAAGATGAAACGACTAGATTTAGCGATATCTGCCTGGTAGGATTATTGTCATAAGTATATACAGTAGTTGAATTCACTGAATGTTGATTGAGCTCTGACTACGCACCAGGCATCGTGTCAAGCCCGGGGAATACGCACTGCATTGGCTTTATCCTAAAGAAGGTCACAGTTTACAGCTGAGCTGTCCAATACGGCATCCTCTTGCCATGTGCAGCTATTTAAATCTAAAGTAAGCAAAATTAAGTCCGATTAAAAATCCAGTTCCTGGAGTGCACTGGCCACATTTCAAGCGCTTGATAGCCTTATGTGACTCATAGGTAGCATATCACATAATGCAGATAGGGCCCATTGCCATCATTGCAGAAAATTCTATTGGACAGCACTGGTCTGGATGGCTAAAACAGACTCATAGAAGTTGATGATCAGTTTCAAAAGCGCTTTCGAAGACCAATACACGGAACAGGGAGGTGAAACAAACAAACAGCAAAGAGTGATGAACTCTTCCCTGTGGTGTCCCAGAAAATTTAGAGACAGAGGTCGTTTTAATGGAAGCCTTGACACAAAAGATGATACTCAAGAAGTAGTCTGAGGAGTATCAGGGTGCTTTCAGGAAGACCTGAGGGAGGGAGAAATGTCTCTGAAGAGGCACATCTGTGCAAAGGCTTTAAGGAAGACAGAAAACCACACAAGTTCTGCTCAGGGAACCCGAGCTGTTCTGTATTGTGGAAGGCTAGGGACTGAGAGGCAAGGAAGGTTAGACGGAAGGAGATGCAACTAAGGAGAGAAAATCGCCCACTAGATTTTGAGTGTTAGAGCGAACTCTCATGACGGCTTAGCTTTTCTTTCCCCAGTGTAAGAGAACCAGTGGTCACCCTTTTTACAGCTGTGCTCAGAAGGAGGGAGCACAGAAAGAGGGAGAGGTTCCTGACGGATTCTTTCCACAACTGCGTCCAAGTGGAAAATGAAACTAACCCCTTCAGCCTGTACAGCACCTCCCAGAACAAGGCTGTTTTGCTCACACATTCCTCAGACTGTGAGAACAAGCCACCAACCATGTCACCAATAACACAGCTGCCCCAGCAGCCCCCGTGGATGTGCATCCCCCCCCCCAAGTGAGTGAGGAATGCCTTCTGCCAACATTAAAACGGATTCAAGCCTCGTGAGTCCTAAGCTTTGAACCCATCTCCAACTTTCTGTGGTTACAGTTCATAGTTGGCTGGCAAAATATGACTTCCTGGTTCTAAGATAAAAGACTTGAGGGGTGGGAGCGGGGAGAAGACTTAAAAAAAACCAACTTGACATCAAATGGCTCTCGCAAAATGCAACTTTAATGAGCAAAGCGCCAATGAGTTCTACTCATCCCGATGACATTTCTGAAAATGTCATCTTTCAAAATTTCAGGAGAAGGAGGTTCGGCAGATAGGTTTGGGGTTTCTTTAGTCTTTAGATAGTTGGGGAAGAGTGGAGGTATTGCTGATTCCCAGGGCACAGCGAAGAAGAGGAAATGGCCCCGTTTCGGGGGAGGGGAGAAAGCAAAAGCTCTGTTGTAATAGATGGTCCAAAAATCATCCGTCTTTCCTAAGAGATGAGGTGGGGATGGTGGAGGAGGGATCGGCGGAGCTCTTCGTACGGTTTCATTTAAGCTTGAATAGAGATAATCAGCTCTGCTGTTTATTTCCATACCAAATGCTCCGGGGGGCCAGAGCTCTGTCACATTCCTAACCGAGATCATTTTAGCGGCAATCTTTCTGGAATAGAAAATGTACTCAAGACACTTCCTCGTAAAGAGTTACCAGGAGAATCTAGAAGAGCCCTCCGGGATTTTCAGGAGCAAATGGCTCTCCTCTTCCCTCCCAGGCGGCCAATTATTCCTGTGACAACACCTCATACTTTCCATGTGATGCCCTTTGACAGAGGAGAAGCTGAGCCCAGCTAAATGCTCATCCACTTGACCCTTTATCTCTTTATCATCCCAATTAGAAAGTTGGGGGAGGGGTGATGGCACCAGGGGTCAGCTGTAAACCCTTGCTTCAGTGGTGTTGAGACAATAGGTGTGATTTTTAAAAGCAGAAGGTTTTGGCATTAGACAGCATGCTTTAGAGCCCGAGCTTGGCAGCTTGGACGTAGGACTTGACACCTCTTCGCCTCATCTTCCTCAACTCTAAAATGTGAAATTACATCACGTTTACCTCCTAGGGTGAGTTTTGAAATGATAGGAGCTATGTCACCTGGGTGCCTGATAAAGAGCTTGACACAGCCAAGAAGCATTTGATTAAGGTTGGTTATGACCTTTGCTGTTATGAGGTCACACAAACCGATTAGCATATTGCAGAACCTGAGGGATGGTCAGTCTCCTCTCACCAAGGGGTTTATTTTCACTTTTCTTAAGAACAAATGGTGTATCCAGGTCTCCCAATTGTTTTTCTTGTGGAAAGAAAACATACCCATGAGCTTTTCCTTCTTAAGAAATTTTAAAGGATACAGTGTAGTATCGTCAACTGTAGGCACAATGTAGGCCTCTAGAACTTAATCGTCTTGCATAACTGAAACTTTATGCCAGTCGAGTTGCAACTCCCCGTTTCTCCTCCCTCTGGCCTCTGGAAACCACCATTCTACTCTCTGCATTTGATTATTTTATATTCCTCGCACAAGTGGTATCAGGCAGTATTTGTCCTTCTGTGAGTGGCTTATTTCACTTAGCATCATTTCCTCAAGATTCAGCCATGCTGTTGCACATGGAACGATAGCCTTTCTTTTTTAAGGTTGGATAATATTCCACTGTGTATACACATGACAAATTCTTTATCCGTTCATCCACCAATGGACACTTAGGTGGTTTCTGTATCTTGTGAGTAAAGCTGCAGCAAACACAAGTATGCAAACATCTCTTCAAGATCCTGATTTCTATTCTTGTGGATAAATACCCAGTCGTGGGATTACTGGATCATATGGTAATTCTATTTGTAAGTTTTAGAGGCATCTCCGTACTGTTTTCCACACTGGCTACACCATTTGACATTCCCACTAACAGTGTGCAAGAGTTTCAGTTTCTCCATGTCCTTGTCAACACTTGTTATCTTTGGGTTTTGTTTTGTTTTATAATAACCATCCTAACAGGTGTGAGATGATATCTCATTGTGCCTTGGGTTTGCATTTCCCTGATGATGAGTGATGTTGAGCACCTTATCGTATATATGTTGACCATCTGTACATCTTCTTTAGAGAAATGTCGATTCAAGTCTTTGCCCAGTTTTTAATCAGGCTATTTGGTTTTTTGCTAATGAGTTGTTTGAGTTCCTTATATGTTTGGTATATTAACTCATCAGGGTTGAGGTTTGCAAACGTTTTCTCCTATCCTTTAGGTTGCCTTTACACTGTTCATTGTTTCCTTTGCCTTTTCACTTTATTGTTTCCGTCAAGCTTTTTAGTTTGATGTAGTTGTCTGTTTTTGTTGCCTATACTTTTGGTGTCATATCTAAGAAATTATTGCCAAGATTGATATCATGAAGCTTATCCCCTATGTTTTCTTCTAGTAGTTTTACAGTTCCAAGTCTTATATTTAAATCTTTTATCCATTTTTAGTTGGTTTTTGCATGTAGTGTAAGTTAAGGGTCCAATTTCATTCTTTTGCCTGTGGATATCCAGTTTTCCCAACACTATTTGTTAAAGATGATCCAGCCCCAAATTTTCTCTCTCAATACCTGGGACTTTAAGGGAGGGAAAGCCTGTCCTCTTTGACATCAACCTCAAGGCTGAAAACCTTGGCCCGTAACTTCCCTTTATTAGCCTAGAATCATTCATCAAAACCTTTCTTAAACTTATTTTCAACCAATATTAACTCAGGGAATCTTTTCATACCTGTGTTACACGACAGGGAATGTGTACTTCTTTTCACTGGATTCATTGAATCAAAGTGGTTTTCTTAAGGTGTGATAGAGCTTCTCTCCACAGAGGATGTAGGGCCTTGAGAAAGGGGCTGTACGTTCATCCTGGCTTGGCTTTGCCCTCCTTAGACACCCACCCTTCCAACTTGGAAATGATACAGTTGCTGTTGTTGTTTTTATTGCTTCCTCGTTTGGAAAGCTTCTGCCCAGTTCCTGGTTTACTTTCCCTTCTCCTGAAATTTTCTGGAGCAACACCTATTCCATGAGAACAATTTTTTCACCAGTTTACAACTTGGGGCAAATTAAGCGAGAGTGGATGACTATTGCAGCGCAGCAAAAGAACAGCCTCAGAACTCAGGTCTGGATGTGGTCATTCCTGAGTACCTGCCCGGGCTATAGGCTCAGCTTCCTTCCTGGGTTTGGTGGTTCTACATCCCAACCCTCTACAAAAACACCTAGCAATGCCAGACAGAGGAAAAGGAAAATAATCTGTGAAGAAGTTGAATCTTCTTGCCTTTGCATGAACTTTGAGAAGTATAATTAACTACTTAACTTAGCACCCCCAAAACCAAACTGTGAGGATAAGAAAGGATTGTTGTAACATCTGTTCTTAAGAAATATTTGAACATCATTAATCATTAGAGAAATGCAAATCAAAACTACAATGCGATATCATCTCACACCGGTCAGAATGGCCATCATCAAAAAATCTGCAAACAATAAATGCTGGAGAGGGTGTGGAGAAAAGGGAGCCCTCTTGCACTGTTGGTGGGGATGTATATTGATGCAGCCACTATGGAGAACAGTATGGAGGTTCCTTAAAAAACTAAAAATAGAACTACCATATGACCCAGCAATCCCACTCCTGGGCATATACCCTGAGAAAACCATAATTCAAAAAGAGTCATGTACCACAATGTTCACTGCAGCTCTATTTACAATAGCCAGGACATGGAAGCAACCTAACTGTCCATCGACAGATGAATGGATAAAGAAGATGTGGCACATATATACAATGGAATATTACTCAGCCATAAAAGGAAACGAAATTGAGTTATTTGTAGTGAGGTGGATGGACCTAGAGTCTGTCATACAGAGTGAAGTAAGTCAGAAAGAGAAAACAAATACCGTATGCTAACACATATATATGGAATCTAAAAAAAAAAAAAGTCATGAAGAACCTAGGGGCAAGACGGGAATAAAGACGCAGACCTACTAGAGAATGGACTTGAGGACACGGGAAGGGGGAAGGGTAAGCTGGAAGAAAGTGAGAGAGTGGTAGTGTATATATGGACATACATACACTACCAAATGTAAAATAGATAGCTAGTCACATAGCACAGGGAGATCAGCTCGGTGCTTTGTGACCAGCTAGAAGGGTGGGATAGGGAAGGTGGGAGGGAGGGAGATGCAAGAGGGAAAATATGGGGGGATATATGTATATGTATAACTGATTCACTTTGTTATAAAGCAGAAACTAACACACCGTTGTAAAGCAATTATACTCCAATAAAAACATGTAAAAAAGAAATATTTGAGATGCTCTATGAGGTTCACAATTATATAAAGAATCCTCAAGTTTGGAGCAGGGATTTCAAACTCAAATGCCTATAGGGGCCAGGCATATAATGTAAATATAATGTAAATTAGGGAAGCAAGAGAATATAAGAAAAGTTTTTACTTAATTCTATTTTAAGTGCAAGTGCACTGATTAAAGACCATTGCCACTAGCTCTAAGTATTGGGTAGTAGGGAGTGCTGGGGACTGTGGCAGACTGGAGAGGGCATGCCTTATTAAAGAGAGTAGTCCTTTCTCAAGTCCAGCTGATGGTTGCTCTGTGAGAACATGAGCCCAGTGTTGCTAGATGCTTCATGTTTTCAGGAGAAGCCAGAAGTCTCAGACATTTCTGTTAAATCTTCTAATTTTTTAATGTTGGCAAGTAAAGTCATCAATACAATTAGAAGTCAGGATATTGACAACCCTTATGTAGAAAGTACAAGTAGAATTTTGGGTTTCTTGATCTTGGTGCTAATTACACAGTTGTGTTTTTTTGTGAAAATGTATGGAGCTGATGCTTCCATATGCACTTTTTTGTGTGTATGCTATACTTTAATGAAAAAGTTTGTAAATGTGTTGGCATTTTAGGAGAATTTTACCACGTTATCTGGGCCAACATCATGTAGGCCAAATAATGCCCATCTGTGGGATGAATTAAGCCCTCGAGGTCACTCTTTATCAAATTTAATTTAGAGAACTTAGAGGGGGGAAAATTGCTGATTTGTCTACCACTCATTCAAAGGCATGGGAGGAAGGAAAGGGCCAGACATGCTTGCAAGGTTACGGCACACACAAATGTATTTCCAGGCCATACTACCCTGGCCTGATTACATATGGAGAGCAGCCCAGATCCCCAGGCTGTGCCCTTCTCACCCCTACCTATGAGAGTCTGTCTTCATTTGACTTACCCAGTGCTTCCCTTGGTCCACCATCACTGGGGCCTCTAATTCTTGCGTCACTAAGTCTCTCCTTGTGGAAATTCAGGTCTCATGTTTCCTCTCATTGAAATGAAAGCAGCTCACTGCAACCTAACCTTTAGGGAAAAAAATGAAAGTAATGCGAAACAGTAGAAAGTAGACAAGCTTTGAGGTCAGACACAACAGGGTTCAAATACTGGCCCTACCACAGACTAGGCAGGAATTGGGCCAAGCTCCTTAACCATTCTGATCTGTTGTTTTCTCATTTAAGTAACATGGACATAAATACCTGTTCTCTAAACTTATGAGATGCCTAAATAAAATGCCTAGCAGAGCAGAGCTTCTCAAAGTTTAATGCCTAGGAAAATTTTCCCAAGAATCTTGTGAAAACGTAGATTCTGATTGAGTAGGGTAGGGATGGGGTCTGAGATTGTCCGTTTCTAACACATCCCCACATACACCAATGCTACTGGTCCCCAGACCACACTTGGAGTAACAAGGCTGTAGAATGCTTGCTCACAGTGCTTAATAGACATTAATTCCCCCCTTCCTCCATAAAAACATATAACCCCGCCATGGAGTTTGACATGGCAAGTTGGAGGCAGGTAAGCTGTAGGCACTGACTGTTTACTTTGCATGGGGTTCCAGTAAGCTCTGGACAACTTGTTTCCTTTGTACTGATAACAACACGTGCCGAGTCTCTGTCATGGTGACTTTCACGTGGAGAAGCTCGGATTGCTCTCAAGCATGGTGGTGGTCAACGGGGTTTCCGCATTAGGAAATGAGACAGGAAGAGTTAAACATGCTTCTCTATAGGAGGCTTCTCTTTGTTTCCTCAAGATGACTACCAAACTCGCTGGTTTGTTTTTTGTTTTTTTTTTTCATCTGAATGTTTTATTCCATGAATAGCCTACCAACATAAATGTGTTTCAAGTACATGAATAAACAACATAATAATAAAAAGCACATGATTCTCCCAAGAATTTATCCCTGCAGTTCTGAGTTAACCAAAAGACAGCAACTTTCACTTTGGGGGAAGGGAATGAGGACAGAGTTTCAAATGTGCTGAAGAGACTTCAAGAGGAGGGGAAACAGGAGGGAAAGAAAGGACTATTGGTCTACGCTACTCATAGTTCCCCAGAACTGTTTGTGGGATTGGGGCAAAACTGTTACAATAAGAGATTGAAGTGGCAATAAAAGACACATCTGGTTTTGTACTCGTTTTGGAGACAGGAAAGAATACCTTTTCCCCAGGGGTATAAGAAAGAGCAGCCGGCCTCCTCCTTTTCCCTACTGGATAAGCCTATGTAGGTCACTCACCTGAGTCTTAGTTTCTTCATCGATAGCATATGGGAAGTTATACCTCCCTATTGAAATGTTCTCAGAAGGTACTAAAATCATACATGGGGAAGTGCCTAGCTCCTTGGCCACTTAGCTAAACAAATTCTCCGTAAATGTGTGTTCCCCACCTTCCTTCTCTAGGGGGATAAGGCTCTTGATCACAGACCATGGGCCGGGAAGGAGCACAATATTCTGGTTCCCTGTACTCATCTAAATCGTCAGGACACTTCTTTTGCTTGGCAGATATTCTGATCCAAGATGGCAGACCTTGGTACACATTCCTGGGGTGTGTTCCAAATGATCCCTGCCATCACTTTTGCTCAACACCGACTTTGGTCCCCATGGCCAAACAGCCCCTCATTCAAACCCATGTTCATCTAGCTCCACTTACCCTAGCACTTACTTACCCCGACCCCACTTGCCTCTGACACTGCTAGGACTGTGTTGCAAAGCTCTAGGTTTGAATTGTATCTTTCTTACTCACTAGCTGTGGGAACTTCAGCACATCGCTTGACTGCTAAGTCTCAATTTCTTCATCCGCAAAATGGGAAGATATAAAATGGGAATGGGAAGTAGGAAAGGTCTGAGGCTTCGGACCAGTGCCTGACACACAGAAGGCACTTTGATGTGCTAGTTGTTATTGTTATTATTCACAGTGGGCTTTGTCCTTGTTTATAGGTGAGGAAATTGGCATTCTAGGTGAGTGAGTGATACAGCCAAGCTTTAAGATTTGGCAATTCCATGGGGGAAGGGAGGCCCCAAAATGCAGAATAAAAGGTGTGCAAGCCATTTTTTAAAAGTTTAAAAATCTGCTGGCTCTGAAGCCCACGGTCTGAGTATTGGAGCCGGATTTGAACCTCCCACCTTCTTTTTCAAGGTCTCAACCCTGCTGGATCCTTATCTAATATAGTTCTTGCCCATTGTTTCCTCTGACCCCTCACTGGGTAGCTGCTTATTTCAGCTTTGTCGGCCTTCGTAGTTTTGACTTCTCATGTGACTCCAATGCCCACCAGATTCCTTGAAACTTGCCTCATTTCCCTAGCACCTGCCCTTCATCCTGCGTTCACCATTCACTGCAGCAGAGACTCTGTATCTTCTTTAAGGCCAGTGTCCTATGTCCTGATTTAAATTTATCTCTGAGGAAGAAAACTCTGCTATGGTGATTCTGTATACTTAGAAACCAGCTTTCCTACTGTTTAATGAGAATGTACTGTACTAAGTGAAAGGGAAGTGATATTAGGTAAAACAGAGAAAAACAGAAGCAGAAAGATGATTGCTTTTGTTTTATACCTGGTTATAAAGCACTGTGGCTCAAACTTGTCATCTCGATTTCTTTTCCAGCAACTTCCTCCTCTTCTTCCAACAACCTCTAAATGATGGAGTGTCTTAGGATTCTACTGAACTTCTTCTGTGTGCTGTCTTTACTCACTTCTTAAGTGATCTTACCCTCTCGGCTTTAAATAGCTTTATTCACTGTCTCCCAAACGTGTATCTCCAGCCCAGACCTCTCCCTTGTACTCAGGATTCACATCCAGCCGTCCAACTGATCCATCACTCAAGTGTCTGATAGTCATCATACATTGAGCAGACTCTCCTCCCTAGTCTTCCTCATTTGGTTAAAGGCAGACCTAGACTTCCATCTACTCCTTCAAGACAACCATACTTTCTCTCATGCACTGTAGGCAATAAGTCAGCAAATCTTAGAGGCTTTACATTCAAATTATAGCCAGAGTCCAACCCCAGCTGTTAGCCATCAGTTCTTGCCAGAACTGCTGCAATTGCCTCTCAGGTGGTCTTCTGTGCCACCCCTGTCCCCTGAAAGTTATTTTCAATAGAGCAGCCAGAGAGAGCCTAACAAGTCAGATCATGGCACTCCTCTGGCTGCCCATTGCTCTCAGTGTAAAAGCTCACATCTTGATCCACGAATCCCACTTCTGGGCATATATCCAGAGAAAACTCTAATTCACAAAGATACCTGGGCTAAAGGAGGGGCGCGCCTTCAAGATGGCGGAGGAGTAAGACGTGGAGATCACCTTCCTCCCCACAAATACATCAGAACTGCATCTACATGTGGAACAACTCCTACAGAACACCTACTGAACGCTGGCAGAAAACCTCACACTTCCCAAAAGACACCCTCAGGGGACCTACACGTAGAGGCAGGGCCAAATCCAAAGCTGAACCCCAAGAGCTGTGCGAACAAAGATGAGAAAGGGAAATCTCTCCCAGCAGCCTCAGGAGCGGCGGATTAAATCTCCACAATCAACTTGATGTACCCTGCGTCTCTGGAATACCTGAATAGACAATGAATCATCCCAAATTGAGGAGGTAGACTTTGGGAGCAACTGTAGGCGTGGGGTTTGCTTTCTGCATCTAATTTGTTTCTGGTTTTATGTTTATCTTAGTTTAGTATTTAGAGCTTATTATCATTGGTAGATTTGTTTATTGATTTGGTTGCTCTCTTCTTTTCTTCTTATATATATATTATTTTCCTTTGTCTCTTTTTGTGAGTGTGTACGTGTGTGCTTCTTTCTGTGATTTTGTCTGTATAGCTTGCTTTTGCCATTTGTCCTAAGGTTCTGAGTGTCCGTTTTTTGTTTTTTTGTTGTTTTCGTTTGTTTCTTTGTTTGCTTTTGGTACGCGGGCCTCCCACCATCGTGGCCTCTCCCGTTGCAGAGCACAGGCTCCGGACGCGCATGCCCAGTGACCCCGGCTCACGGGCCCAGCCACTGCACGGCACGTGGGATCCCCCCAGACCGGGGCATGAACCCATGTCCCCTGCATCGGCAGGCGGACCCTCAACCACTGCGCCACCAGGGAAGCCCCTGTTTGTTTGTTTTTAGTATAGCTTTTAGTGCTTGTTATCATTGGTGGATTTCTATTTTGGTTTGGTTGCTCTCTTCTTTATTTCTCTCTTTCTTTTTTTTATTACTTTATTATTTTTAATGATTTTTTTCTATTTTATTTACTTTATTTTACTTATTTATTTATTTTTCTTTCTTTCTATTTTTTTCTCCCTTTTCTTCTGAGCCATGTGGCTGACAGGGTCTTGGTGGTCTGGCCAGGTGTCAGGCCTGAACCTCTGAGGTGGGAGAGCCAAGTTCAGGATATTGTTCCACTAGAGACCTCCCAGCCCCACATAATATCGAACGGCGAAAGCTCTCCCAGAGATCTCCATCTCAACCCCAAGACCCAGCTTCACTCTACGACTAGCAAGCTACAGTGCTGGGCACCCTATGCCAAACAACTAGCAAGACAGGAACACAAACCCACCCATTAGCAGAGGGGCTGCATAAAATCTTAATAAGTTCACAGACACCCTAAAACACAGAACTGGACATGGTCCTGCCCATCAGAAAGTCAAGATCCAGAATCATCCACCAGAACACAGACACCAGTCTCCTCTACCAGAAAGCCTACACAACCCACTGAACCAACCTTACCCACAGGGAGCAGACACTGAAAACAATGGGAACTACAAACCTGCCACCTGTGAAACAGAGATACCAAACACAGTAAGTTAAGCAAAATGAGAAGACAAAGAAATGCACAGCAGATGAAAGAGCAAGGTAAAAAACCACCAAACCAAACAAATGAAGAGGAAATAGGCAGTCTACCTGAAAAAGAATTCAGAGTAATGATAGTAAAGATGATCCAAAATCTTGGACATAGAATGGAGAAAATACAAGAAATGTTTAACAAGGACCTAGAAGAACTAAAGAGCAAACATGCAATGCTGCACAACACAATAAATGAAATTAAAAATTCTCTAGAAGGAATCAATAGCCGAGTAACCGAGGCAGAAAACAGATAAGTGACTTGGAAGATAAAACAGTGGAAATAACTACCTCAGAGCAGAATAAAGAAAAAAGAATGAAAAGAATGGAGGACAATCTTAGAGACTTCTGGGACAACATTAAACACACCAACATTTGAATTATAGGGGTCCCAGAAGAAGAAGAGGAAAACAAAGGGACTGAGAAAATATTTGAAGAGATCATAGTTGAAAACTTCCCTAATATGGGGAAGGAAATAGTCAATCAAGTTCAGGAAGCACAGAGAGTCCCATACAGGATAAATCCAAGGAGAAACACACCAAGACACATATTAATGAAACTTTCAAAAATTAAATACAAAGAAAAATATTAAAAGCAGCAAGGGAAAAGGAACAATTAACATACAACGGAATCCCCATAAGGTTAACAGCTGATCTTTCAGCAGAAATGCTGCAAGCCAGAAGGGAGTAGCAGGACATATTTAAAGTGATGAAAGGGAAAACCTACAACCAAGATTACTCTACCCAGCAAGGATCTCATTCAAATTTGACGGAGAAATGAAAACCTTTACAGACAAGCAAAAGCTAAGAGAATTCAGCCCCACAAACCAGTGCTACAACAAATCCTAAAGGAACTTCTCTAGGCAGGAAACACAAGAGAAGGAGAAGACTTAACGATAACAAACCCAAAACAATTAAGAAAATGGTAATAGGAACATACATATTGACAACTATGTTAAATGTAAATGGATTAAATGTTCCAACCAAAAAACATTGACTGCCTGAATGGTTGCAAAAATAAGACCCAGACTTATGCTGTCTACAAGAGACCTGCTTCAGACCAAGGGACACATACAGACTGAAAGTGAGGGGATGGAAAAAAATATTCCATGCAAACAGAAATCAGAAGAAAGCTGGCACAGCAATTCTCATATCAGACAAAATAGACTTTAAAACAAAGACTATTATAAGATACAGAGAAGGACACGACATAATGATCAAAGGATCAATCCAAGAAGAAGATATAGTAATTGTAAATATTTATGCACCCAACATAGGAGCACCTATGGTGCTAAGGCAAATGCTAACAGCCATAAAAGTGGAAATTGACAGTAACACAGTACTAGTAAGGGAGTTTAACACCCCACTTCCACCAATGGACAGATCACGCAAAATGAAGATAAATAAGGAAACACAAGCTTTAAATGATACGTTAAACAAGATGGAGTTAATTGATAATTATAGGACATTCCATCCAAAAACAGCAGATTACACTTTCTTCTCAAGTACTCATGGAACATTCTCCAGGATAGATCATATCTTGGTCACAAATCAAGCCTTGGTAAATTTAAGAAAATTGAAATCATATCAAGTATCTTTTCTGACCACAATACTATAAGACTAGATATCAATTACAGGAAAAAATCTGTAAAAAATACAAACATATAGAGGCTAAACAATACAGTACTAAATAACCAAGACATCACTGAAGAAATCAAAGAGGAAATCATAATATACCTAGAAACAAGTGACAATGAAAACACGACGACCCAAAACCTATGGGATGCAGCAAAAGCAGTTCTAAGAGGGCACTTTATAGCAATACAATCCTACCTCAAGAACCAAGAAACATCTCAAATAAACAACCTAACCTTACACCTAAAGCAATTAGAGAAAGAAGAACAAGAAAAACCCAAAGTTAGCAGAAGGAAAGAAATCAAAAACATCAGATCAGAAATAAATGAAAAAGGAATGAAGGAAACGATAGTAAACATCAATAAAACTAAAAGCTGGTTCTTTGAGAAGATAAACAAAATTGATAACCCGTTAGCCAGACTCATCAAGAAAAAAAGGGAGAAGACTCAAATCAATAGAATTAGAAATGAAAAAGGAGCAGTAACAATTGACACTGCAGAAATACACAGGATCATGAGAGATTACTACAAGCAGCTATATGCCAATAAAATGGACAACCTGGAAGAAATGGACAAATTCTTAGAAAAGCAAAGCCTTCCGAGACTGAACCAGGAAGAAATAAAAAATATAAACGGACCATTCACAAGCCCTGAAGTTGAAACTGTGATTAAAAGTCTTCCAACAAACAAAAGCCCAGGACCAAATGGCTTCACAGGCGAATTCTATCAAACATTTAGAGAAGAGCTAACACCTATCCTCAAACTCTTCCAAAATATAGCAGAGAGGAACAGTTCCAAACCCATTCTATGAGGCCACCATCACCCTGATACCAAAACCAGACAAAGATGTGACAGAAAAAGAAAACTACAGGCCAGTATCACTGATGAACACAGATGCAAAAATCCTCAACAAAATTCTAGCAAACAGAATCCAGCAGCACGTTGAAAGGATCATACACCACGATCAAGTGGGGTTTATCCCAGGAATGCCAGGATTCTTCAATATCTGCAAATTGATCAATGTGATACACCACATTAACAAACTGAAGGAGAAAAACCCACATGATCCTCTCAATAGATGCAGAGAAAGCTTTCGACAAAATTCAACACCCCTTTATGATAAAAACCCTCCAGAAAGTAGGCATAGAGGGAACTTACCTCAGCATAATAAAGACCATATATGACTAAGCCACAACCAACATCGTTCTCAATGGTGAAAAACTGAAACCATTTCCACTAAGATCAGGAAAAAGACAAGGTTGCCCACTCTCACCACTATTATTCAAGATAGTTTTGGAAGTTTTAGCCCCAGCAATCAGAGAAGGAAAAGAACTAAAAGGAATCCAAATCGTAAAAGAAGAAGTAAAACTGTCACTATTTGCAGATGACATGGTACTATACATAGAGAATCCTAAAGTGAATATTCCATTCCAGCTGAAGGCCTTTGTACTCAGCCTTGCCTCTGCCGAGAAGACTTTCCCCACGTACCTGCACGAATCATCCCATGTTTCATTCACATCTCTGCTCACATTTTCACTCTACCACAGGCCTTTCCTGGCCACCATATCGAAATGGCACCCATCCTCTTTAGCCCCCAGCATCACTGTCCAGCCCTTTCTTGCTTTGTCTCTCCTGGCATTTTTCACCACCAGCCTTATCATACACTGATAGATATACTGATAGACTTTTTTATCATCTACCTTCCTAAACAGACTAGACACTTGTATCCTCCCTGAGCACCGGAGCACAGACATTTTGTTTTGTTCTTGTGTCCTCAGCATCCCCCCGCCAAACGGTTCCTAACACATAGATGGTACGTAATAAATATTTGATGAATGAATGAACATTATTGATATCCCGGCCCATTTTCTCACATGAGTCCAGGCAGACTGAGAGTCACCCACAGAAGTCACATCAGAAGTGATGTCCCTGTTTCTATCTGAGTTGTCTCCAGAGAACTTTAACAACCTAGATACCTGTTTGTGACCCTCTCATCCTGTTGATCCAGGCCCATCTCAAGACCAACTTGATGAGGTGCTAGCTTTTTAAAACTCCTGTATTTTCACATCTTTCCTGTTGCATTATTCTGGATTATTTCCATTGCAAGTTACAGAAACCCAATTCAAACAGGTGTAGGGTTAACAAGGGGAAAGGCAAAAAAGGGCGGGGGGCGGATTTCTTGACTAATAGAACTAAAAATCCCAGTACAAGAGCACTTGGAGAAAGGTGCTGGAAAGAGTTTGTCGAGAATGTGTTCTTGGGCTTCCCTGGTGGTGCAGTGGTTGAGAGTCCGCCTGCCGATGCAGGGGACACGGGTTCGTGCCCCGGTCCGGGAAGATCCCACGGGCCGCGGAGCGGCTGGGCCCGTGAGCCATGGCCGCTGAGCCTGCGCGTCCGGAGCCTGTGCTCCGCAACGGGAGAGGCCACAACAGTGAGAGGCCCGCGTACTGCAAAAAAAAAAAAAAAAAAAAAAAAAAGAATGTGCTTCTTTCCTTCTCTTGGCTTTTCTTTCCTCTCTTTGGTAGAATTCGAACCAGTTCGCTAGGAGTAGAGGTAACCGTGGTCACCCACATCCCCAAGCTTATATTCTGCCAAGTTAGCAAGCTCGGTATCAGACCTGACCTAAGATGGGGTTAGTTCCACTTAGACCACATGGGCCTAGGAGACATCCAGGTGTTTTCCTCAAGAAAAGTCAGCCTGGTGAAACTGAAAAAGAATCCAGATAGTTGCTGTGCAAATGAAAACAATGTCCACTACATTTATTTTACCTCATGTCCTTAGCTTATAGCATCTATTTCCTAATAGATGTGATACCTAAGGATAGAGACCAGGTCTTGCCTCTTTGTATCTCCAAGATCTCACAGGGGGCCATACTTAGGTTAAATACGTAATAAATGTTTGATAAGAATGATAAAATCCCCAAACCAAGTAGCCCAGCCCAGAACTGTGACTTTATTTAAAGTTTTTTTCATCCCAGAGGAAATTTGAATTCCCTTTCAGAAACTGTTTCGTTATTGTAACATGTCTCCTCTCTCCCTGCCTCTTTCCTTTCGTGGAGTCTGCTAAAATCTTACTATGTTATCTCTCGCTGCGTAACAAATTATCCCAATGCTTAGTGGCCTTAAAGCAATGGTATTTATTATTGCATAGTTACTGTGAGTTGGAAGTCGTCTGGCTCAAGGTGTCTCCCAGGGCTGCAATGAAGAAAATGGCCAGGGCTGCAGTTATCTCAAGGCCTGGCTGGGGAATGATCCTCTTCCAAGGTCACTCACCTGGTTGTTGGCAGAGTTCAGTCACTGTCTTTCTCTTGGATTGAGAGCCTTAGTTCCTCACAGGCTATTAACCAGAGGCCACCCCTCAGATCCTTGCCAGGTGACTTCTCCATGGAGCAGCTCACAGCATGGCAGCGGGTTTTTTCAGAGTGAGAGGGCAAGAGCAAGTACCGGTGAGATAAAAGTCACAGTGTTTTGTAACCTAGCCTCAGGAGTGACAGCCCATCATCACTTTTGCATATTTTATTCACCAGAAGTGAATGGCTAGGTCCAGCCCACACTCACAGTGAGGGAATTACATGAGGGTACAAATACCAGGAGGGGGCTTGCAATGGTAGGAATACTTTTGTGTCACCTGGAGACGGCCCCAGCAAGTTTTCACAGTGATGACAATTCCAACACTGAAGGACTGACTACCTGGCGCCTCTTTTGGACGAGATTCTGAGGTCTCATGGACTCAGTGGGAAAGAGTGCTGTAATCGATTAGTGATGTCTGCCCTGGGTGAGATATGGAAGAAGGGCAGCTTAAGTCTGCATATTGGCTGGCCACATTCCAACAGCATCAAAGCCAGTTTGCCCAGGCCTAATGTACATAACAATTTCTCTATGGCACTAATCAGAGGAAGTGAGATGCAGGTAAAACTCACACATCTGATAACTGAGTCTGAAGGTGCTTTGGTCCAATGGCATGCCTTGAGTTACTGTTACCAGTTACCACTGGTGCCTTGTCTTACTGTTTGTTTGTTTGTTTGTTTGTTTTTTAGCATATGCCCAAATCAATATTGAACCATTTTGTGCATTTGCATCCAGTTTCCTACTGCAAACATACTTAAGAAGCGGAGCGGGGCGTATTTGTTCTGATTTTTGGTTTGGTTTCTGAGGTTGTGTAAGGAGGTTGGCCCAGATGCTGTAATCTGTCCCTAAGTTACACAGTGAACTCATGACTCTCCTGCCATCAGGAACAGTAACTGCAAAGGCTGGACCTGTGGGTAGAACCACAGAGAGAACTGAGTCATGTTTCACAAGGTACTTTCTCTTCCTCGAAAGAACTAGCAACATGTTTGGTAAATGGCAAAATAAATAAAAATTTGAAAGTCTGATTAAAAACATGTTTGTAAACACTCCCTTCTTTTTCACTTAAGCAAGAGAACAGAGCTGGCTTATTTTGACTTTACCCCAAAATAAGTTTGTTTGGAATAATGGAATAAATGGAAAAGGAAAGCAAGTGTCTCTTGCTTTAAAATATTAAGGGATGTTCTAGAAATGAAAATATTGCTTTACTTACTGAATGTTGGAGCAACAGGGTTGTGTTTATAAACTTCTATAGAAGGTCAGTTATTTACATTTAGTATTGAAGTTTCCTTCCTCCCTCCCTCCCTTCTTTCCTCTCTTCCTTGCTTTTTTTTCTTTCTTATTTTCCTGTTACCCAATTGTACTGACAGCTTGGGAGTTAACAGAGGAGTTTACAAAATACAAAACAAAAAACAAAACCAAAATAAGTTTTAAACAAGCTTAATTTTGAGTTTATTTTTGTCCCCTCTGTTTGGATTGGTTTCTTGCCATGCAGTGACGAGGGCCATCCTGAGATAAAAATTTGCTCAGAGAATGAAATCTCCACTTGCAAATTCCTTAGAGGCACTGGTGGCACTCAGTCTTCCCAGGGTTCACATGTTAGTATGGCCACATGTCAAACTCAGTCCCTTCCAGGGTATTAGAACCCCTGAGATTAGCATCTCAGGACGTGTGGTCTGCATCCTGTGGCCATCTGGAGCCTGCTTGCCGGAGCCGTCTCTTTTTCACCAGATAAGTTACAGAAAGGGTTAATTTATCACTGTGCCAGTTCAAGCAGGAAGCCTTCCTCCTGCTTGCTGGAGCTCCGCCCCCACCCCACCCCACCCCACCCCACCCCCCGCCCCCAAGGCCCAGAGCAGCTGAATGAGGGCCAACATCAAAGCGGAAACTCAAAGCAAATCTGCCAAAAGCGCAAATGGAAGGGGCTGAATTGGAGAAGGCTTTATGAAGTGTCACTTCTTAATCCAGCCCACGAAATGAGCAGCGGTGACCACTATCACACCCAGAGCAGAAGACAGGCACGCCAGCCTGGGCAGAGACCAGGGCTCCCCACTGAGATCACCAGTGTCCCCTAAGGTGGTTTCTTTAATTACACACCTTGAAAATGCAGCAAAGACACATGACAAAAGAGCTGCTTCCGCGGGGATGCCAGCGCAGGGCGTGGCCTCATGCTCTTACTGGATGTCCGTGAACACGTGCGGGTGGCCTGCCTGCTGCCCCTTCTTCAGTACTGCCTTGAGTTGGACACAGATGACTATTCCTTCACCATTGTGTGGGCGTTCTGAGAAAGGCAGGCTGGAATACTTCTGTTTCGTTTCTTGACGTGGCTCTTGGCCCCTTGGTTAGAACATTTTCTTTATCCTTCAGGGTGATAAATGTAGAGTTCAATCTTCCACTTCCCCCATATCTTGCAAACAGCAGCGTTAAGTCAGATGGACTGGGGTGGGAATAGCATATCACTTGTGCGGCAGTGCCCTTGTGGGGCTGACCATTCCAAGCCTCCATTGTATCGTCTGTAAAGAGGGGATAATCAGCGTTCCTTGAAGAAGTCGAGCTGTTAAACGGATGAGTGAGGGAGTGTATATAAAGGCTCAGCCCAGTGCCTGGCAGATAATAAGCACTCAGTATAGGTGTTTTTCTGCTGCTGTTGATCATGCATTCATTCAACAAACATTCTCTGAATGCCTTTTCTGTGCTAGGCACTCTCCTGAGCACCATGGGCAGTGATGAACAAAATAGACAAGTTCTTGGGCTTCCCTGGTGGCACGAGGAAAGAAAAGCTAAAAAGTAAATGAATAAATGAACAAGATAGGAAGTGTTTGATGCCGAACATGAGCAGAGCTTAGTGTGATAGAGAAAGACCTGCACTTGGGAAATTTAGACCAGGAATTCCTAGGAGAAGTTCCTGTAAAAAAAAAGAGGAGGACTGAATTCAGACCTGCATAACGAGGCACCAGGCCTGTGAGAATCCAGGGGCAGAGCGTTCCAGGCAAAGGGGGCAGGTACAAGGCCCGTGAGTCAGGACTGAGGTTGGCATTTCTCCTTGAGGAGCGAAGGCTGAGCTGGTCGGAGCCCGCATGGGAAGAGGGCATGGAGGGTCACAGGGTGGTGGGGCCTTATTTCTGTACCGCTTCTAAGTTTGCACGTGACTCAAAAAGTATTTTTGCATTTCACTCTGCTCACTTCATCCTTGAGTTTGCCAACCCATCGCACAGAACAAGAGGGGGGCATTAATTTATTCCCCACAGCCTAAAAGCCCCACCATCATTCATAAAGCACAGATTGTTTCCAAGAGAAATGCAGAACCTGAGGGTCTGGCAGCTTGGAAATCTCTGGAGAGAAATCTACATACGTGCCACAGAAGGCACAGTAGAAATATGTCTTTTTTTTTTTCTTTCTCCAAAGCTGAAATGGACATTGTAAATGCAAGAATATATGGAGACTAAAATCTCAGTTTAATTCCATTTGGTTTTTCATACTTTGGACAAAGGGATAAATATCTGCTTATTCTCTGCATTTCTCTTCTGTGAGCTTCAGCACGTTGTGATAGAAAGAACATGCCATATGGAATTGTGTTCCACAATTTGCTGCTCAGTGTTGCAACTTAATCACTGTGTGACCCTAAGCAAGTTGCTTACCCTCTCTGAGCAGAGCCTCTATTCCTTCATCTGCAAAATAGGGATAAAGATACATATGCTATAATAGTTATGTTAGGAGGAGCGCCTAGCATGGTCCTGGCGGTGAGTAGGGACACTCAGTAGATAGCTACTCCTGCAGATCTAATAGAAATACAAGTCTCTAGCAGAGGAGATGGCAAATTACTGCCCATGAGCCAAATTCCCCGTGTGTGTAAATAAAGTTTCATTGGGACACAGCCACGCCCATTTGTTTACATGATGTCTCCAAGGCTTTCAGTAGCAGAGTTGAGTAGTTACAGCACAGATTCTGTGACTCACAAAGCCTAAAATATTTACTCTCTGGCCCTTCGCAGGAAAAGTCTGCCAGGCTCTGCTCTTGACTTCTAAATGTCAGTGCTCTTTCCAGTATTTCAAGGTGCCTGAAAATTCACTCCATGTCGTGAGAATCTCGTAACTTCTTCACTGTGACTTGAACGTGGTAGGCAGTTCTTACATAGTGATTTAATTGAATTAAATACATATACACACACATATATAAATATATGTACCTAGATTCATACACAGATGCATGTATGCACATGCATGTACACACACATGCATATATATGTACAAACACCTTTAGATTTCTTGTGGTTGCTCAGTCCTTTGTTCTCCCCAGAGTGCCCATCCCTGAGTTGCATACTCATTTTTGTTTTTAATCTATTATTTATTTATTTGTTTTTGGCTGCGTTGGGTCTTCGTTGCTGCGCGCGGGCTTTCTCTCTACTTGTGGCGAGCGGGGGCTACTCTTGGTTGCGGTGTGTGGGCTTCTCATTGCGGTGGCTTCTCTTGTTGCAGAGCACGGGCTCTAGGCTCGCGGGCTCTAGAGCGCAGGCTCAGTAGTTGTGGCGCACGGGCTTAGTTGCTCCACGGCATGTGGGATCTCCCCGGACCAGGGCTCGAACCCGTGTTCCCTGCATTGGCAGGCGGATTCTTAACCACTGCGCCACCAGGGAAGCCCACATACTCATTTTTTTTCAAATTATTCGTGGCACCTTTATCTATGCATGGCTGACAGATGTTGTAGGTTTGCAGTCACTCAAGTCACCCTTGCCCTTTGCATGATCTAATGTTCATGGAATGAGCAGACCCTGCTGACCAGCTGGCGCCTGAATATTCTATCTTAACTCTCTCGATCCCAAAATGTCAGCATTGGAAGGGGTTGCTCAGACCTTCTACATGTCTGCAAGCAGGAATTCCAAATAACGGACCAGCCTCTAGGAGTCAGGGTGTGGGGTCCTACTCCAGCAGCTTGAGAGGACGCCCTACACAGTATCCATCACCACCCATCACCTCTGCGGCATCGCTTTCTGCCTCTCTGGCCCTTGGTCACTCCAGTCCCGACACGTGGCCTGTGTGCTGTGCTGTACCTCAGTCACCCTCGGCCCCTTGCTCTGGCTGTCCCCTGTCAGGAGTCCCCTTCCCTGAGAGAGCCACCACTTTTCACTCAGAGTTTATCTTCTCCGTAAGTCCTGCCCTGACCACCACGTTGCAATGCAACCTACCACCCCTGTGAATACTCCTGCCCCGTCTTTGTTGCCCTGATCTATTTTTCCATGCATTTATGACCTTCTGCCCGACTCTACTACTTGTTAACCATACACATTGTTTATCATGTGTCCCCTCTGTTATATGTCCCCTCTTGTAAGCTTCACAAGAGGAGGGATGGTAGTGTGCTTTGTTCACTGATCGATTCCATTCAAGCCAAGAATTTATTTATTTTTGTCAAACACACACAGCACTTATTTTGTATCTGACACAGTTCTAAACTCTTTAAAAATATTTACTCACTTAATGGTAGATACTTGGTGACTATTGACAGGCTAGGTGAATAAAGGGAGGCAGCAAGGGTGTGGCTCTGGGGTCAGATTGAGCCATGTTTCAGCCCTGGATCTGACACATGGCCGCTGTATGACCTTGGGCAAGTCACTTAACTTCTCTGGACATCTACCTTTTTTCACTGAGAAAATAGGACTGAAAATTTGCGTTCATCGATTTGATGGGAAGGCTGAATAAGATATCATTTAAAAGGTCTCGGTACAGTTTGCTGCACGGAGAAAGAGCTAAAGTTGGTAGCAGTTTGATGCTGATGGTACCATATCACTAAGCAGCATCTTTCAAGTCCCAGGCGGCCATGATCACTTCTCGTTTCCATTGCTCTTTCTCTTTCTTTAAAGAACAAAAGGGCCCATTAGGGTCATTCATAAGATAGCAGTTTCTTCACACCAAATTAAAAGAAAAATCAGAACAGGTTTCTTGGGCAAAGTTCCCTTGAAATTAAGATGGGAACTATTTGAAGAATTTCAGTTCTAATGTTCTCTCTCTCAATATTGTGTTAGGAATACATGAGATCCACCCTCCTAACCAACTTTTTTAAGTGTGCACGATAACTATTAACTACAGGCACAGTGTTGTACAGTGGATCTCTAGAACTTGACCACCTTGCATGACTAAAACTTTATACCCATTGAAGAGCCACTCCCCACTTCCCCGTGCAAACCACCTTTCTACTCTCTGCTCCTGCGCTTGACTATGTTAGACACCTCATGTACGTGGTATCATGCAGTACTTGTCCTTCTGTGACTGGCTTAGCATTGTGTCCCCCAGGTCATCCCTGTTGTCTCATGTGGCAGGATTTCCTTCTTTTTTAAGGATGAATAATATTCCACTGTACGTGTAGTATCTTCTTTTTATACTTGCAGTGAAAACGCAAGAATGGATGACTTAAATATAAAAATGGATTTATTTAGCCATTCAACACCTCTTTATTGTATTTACTGATGACCAGAGGTGTGCCAAAATCTTTGCCCCAGAAGCAAAAGACACACAGTGATCCACAGAGGGGGGAAGAAACCACTAGCACACAGCTCACTCTTTGACAGTGGTGATGGGTGGGTTAACAACACAATAAATGTTGTGAAGGGGGCAACAGAGAGCCATGGGTACACACAGATCTTATGTTATAATGACTAATGGCTACTGTTCGCTATCTTTCAACTATTGAGTACTGTGCTAAACATTCGTAGGTGTTAATATATCATTTAAAGTTTCTGCTGTAACCATGAAGTAGTTCTGTTATTGGGTACTGTTTGCAGGGAGAAAAATGAGATTTAAAGAGGTTAAAAAGATCACAGTTAGTAAGAGATAGAGGCAGCAATTAAATCCATTGAAAGAGGTTAAAACGATCACAGTTAGTAAGAGATAGAGGCAGCAACTAAATCCATTGAAAGAGGTTAAAACGATCACAGTTAGTAAGAGATAGAGGCAGCAATTAAATCCACTGAAAGAGGTTAAAACGATCACAGTTAGTAAGAGATAGAGGCAGCAATTAAATCCACTGAAAGAGGTTAAAACGATCACAGTTAGTAAGAGATAGAGGCAGCAATTACATCCACTGAAAGAGGTTAAAACGATCACAGTTAGTAAGAGATAGAGGCAGCAATTACATCCACTGAAAGAGGTTAAAACGATCACAGTTAGTAAGAGATAGAGGCAGCAATTACATCCACTGAAAGAGGTTAAAACGATCACAGTTAGTAAGAGATAGAGGCAGCAATTACATCCATTGAAAGAGGTTAAAACGATCACAGTTAGTAAGAGATAGAGGCAGCAATTACATCCAAAGTCCCAGCTCTTTAACCTGGTATAGATTTATAAGCAACATGCTGACACTGGCTCTACCAGAGCTGATGAGCACTTTCTGATTTGTTTGCCTTTGGAGATATTTTTTTTTCTCATTTGTGGAGATAGTATCTTGCACTATAAGATTATTAGAAGAATTAAATAAGATAATAAATAGAGAGTAGTCAGCTAAGACCTAGCCCATGGTATGCAATAAATGTTAGTTCTCCTGCATCTTTCTTTGTACATAAGTGATTGTAGTGTCCTGTGTGGATGGATGAACGTATATACCAAATAATTAATAATAACTGATATCAGTGAAGCACTGACCATGTGCCAGGCGCTGTGCTCTTCTCACGGATTAACTCATAGCATCAACACAGTCGCCAGCTACTATTATTATCCTGGTCTTTCTGGAAGGGTGACAGAGGCACAGAGATACCGACTAAGTTGCTGAAAGTCACAGAGCTTATACATGGCAGACCAGGACTCAGTCCCTGGTGGTCTGGTTTCAGAGTCTGCCCTTGACCAGTCTGCTACCTAAATGCCGTCAAAAAAGGACTGCAGATACCCTTGGAAGTAGTCACTGGTAGTGAATGTGCCAAGGCTAGTGTGATTCCCAAAATGGAGGTATTTGCTTTATTCTCAAAATAATGAAATACTGTTTACTCATTTCTTTTCAAATTGGATAGATGTTTTTCGAAGTCACCAGTAGCCCCATGTAGCTAGATGATCCCGTACATTTTCCCTCGTTAGCATCAGTCAGTGCCATGACAAGGCTGCTGTTATCTTTCTTAAAATGTACTCGTGCTACCCACCTGCCTTACCCAGCACCATCAGACAACCAAGTGCAGCAAATGGCTCCCTGAGTAATTTCAGTGACCTCCCAGCACCTACCAAGTTTCGTGATAAAGCTCACGGTTTCATTTTGGAGTGAAAGTTTGGAAAGCTGTCTCCGTGCTGTTACTCCTCCAAGATGCTCAGATATTTATATTGCGTTAACTCAAAGTCGTGTCAACTTTCTCAGTGATGCTGTTCAACTCCGTAAAGCATGTAGTACAAGTTGTAAGAACACATTTTCTATTCCTCCAGAGAATTATCAAAAGAAGGCTTCAGAACAAATAGGGAGGAGGGGGCAGTTACCCCTTTGTGCTCCTTTTCAGAGCTGCAAGCCTCAGCCAGGGCCCCCAAAGCCTGGGTTTCATCTGGGTGCTGCTCCGAAAGGAACTGGTCCTTTCTCAGGACGTGAAATATTCGTTCACGTCTCCTGATGAGGGCAGTTTGCAGACTATAATTTCTGTGCGGCTACATTGCCAGGACAGGTTTGGACAGAAATATGCAAGCAATAAAGCGTGACGGGGCGCGCAGAGTTGGGTCATGAAATGTATGTCCCCTCGTCCCCTGTGTGTTGTGAGGCAACTCAGTCACCTGTGTAGGATTCCAGCCAATCATCTGTGACTCACTGGAGGCCGATTAGATCGTTGCTGTCCTGAGGCCATTTCATTATAACGTTTGGTTGTGAATTTCATTACGTTTTACAGTCTTACGCGCTTGTGTTTATAACAAGAGCCATCTCCCCTTGTGAGATGACATTTGTTTTTATAAAACAAAAGTTCAATCAATATCTAAGCTTATGAAGGTTTAAAAAAAAATGTGTGTGAAAAGCAATGGGCAGAAATCAGATTGTTACGTAAGCCACCATGAAATGTAAATCATTGTTAACGGAGGGGCTGTGTATGGCGTTACTCAAAGTGCAATAGGAAACATAAATCGAGATGACGTGGACGCATGTGCAATAAGTCCTTGAGTAGCTGAATACTTACCTCTGGCCAGTGCTAAGATACACCTAGGGGGAGGAATAATGGAATTTTACCTAAGCAGCAGAGGGGTGATACTGCGTCCATCATTACAGAAAATAGTGACTCTCAGTTGCAGTCTGTGGAGCGTATTAAGGGAGAGCCAGGGACCACTACATCTGGGTTTCCTGCTTTCTCAAAGTGACGTACACTCAAGGGTACAAATGGACTCATAGATCTTGGGCTCACCTCTCTGTTTCATGGTACAGAACTGTCAGGCTTCAAACCTATTTAAGACTAGGCTTCAAACTGTTTGAGAACCATATAGAATTATGGTATTTTGTATTTGAGTAAATCACTTAGTCCAGAGGTTGGCAAACGTTTCTTGTAGTAGGCCAGTAAAGATATAGCAAATATTTCCAGCTTTTCAGGCCATGTGTTCTCCATGGCAACTACTTGACTCTGCTGCTATAGCACCAAAAGCCGTCAGATATAATATGCAAACGGATGGGCGTGGCTGTGTTCCAATAAAGCTTTCTTGTGGCCACTGAAATTTGAATTTCGTATATTTTCACAGTTTTAAAATATTATTTTTTTTGTTTTTTTACAACCATTTATAAATATAAAAATGACCATCCTTAGGTCACAGGCTATACAGAAACAGGCAGTGGGCCAGATTTGGCCTATAGGCCATAGTTTTTAAACCCTGATTTAACCCCGTAACAAAACCCCTGGGGTGGAGGTGGCAGGTTGCCATAAGCAACCTGGCTAGCTTTCTTTACTTGTCTGAGTGTGTCTTCTTCTCCAAGAGGCTGGAATAAAAAATTCAAGAGGCTAAAAAGCAACAGCAACTTTCTCATTGACCTTCGGACGCTTAAATATACTCAACCTAAATAATGATTTTTATGGAAATCATTAAGTTTATTTAATTTTGACTTTCAAAAAGGGTAGTTAATAACCCTTGTCACCTGACTTGATCTTTGGCAGGAGAGATTTCTCTCTGCCTATGTGATCCAAAGCCTTATTTACAAATTTAAAAAACAGAAAATACAGTTGTTACTGGAAATTCGGTTATGGTAAATTCTGTTACTGTTCAGCCAGTATCCGCCCCTCATTCCCCTCCAAGGGGGGAGGATTCTTCCCTCATCCCTGTCCCCCTTCTTGGACCTTAGGTTTGGTCAGCTGACTTCATTGGGCCAGATAAGGAAGGAAGGTCCCTGAGGGTGGATGTGACAGTGTACCAGTTGCACTCACAGGTCTTCAGAGGAATTACGTGTTTCCATTTGCCATCTGACCTCCTCCATGAGAACAAGATGCCCCAGGTAGCCACTGCCCCTTCAGTCTGACCCAGGCATGAGAGACCCTTGAAGTAGGCCTGACCTTGATTGGCAGCGTGGAGTAGATTGGTAATGACCCATAGACTCACAGCCAGAAGCAGAGCAGCTGACAGTCCAGCGAGCAAGCAATAAATATTTATTGTTGTGCGCCACTGAGATTTGGGGCGTTTTGTTTTGCGGCGTAATTAAGACAGTAGCTGACTGAAATACAAGTTAATGGCAGAGCTGGGACGAAAACTCAAATTTCCTTATCCTATGGGCTTTACTTGCCACTAAACTAGAAAAAGAAAAAGAAATGCACATAAAACATCTCTTAGTGGTAGAGTATCCTCTTGGTGTGGCCTCATAATCACACTTTCCAGAACAAGATAGGAGATCATGTATTTGTGGGGTGAAATTATTGATGAACCCCAATTCTCTGTGACACTTCGGAACTACCCTGGTGGTGTGCCACCCCCAGCACCTCTGACACACTTACAGTTTGCTTCTTATATCATCGTTTATCATGCTTTGAGTAATCGTTGCTGTATTTATTTATTTTTCTTTCTCCCTTTGTTTTTATTCCCAACAAAGCTTGGCACATTGTGAGAGAGAAATCTCATTTTGTTCATCTTGAAAACGGACTTGAGAGAAAAAGATCAGGTTTCCTCTAAGTAGAAAAGACAGTGTTATAAAGAGAGGATGAATAGAAGCTTCAGTTGCTAAAAAATGATTCAAGTAGCATTTAAGAGCTCAGAAGAAACCCTTGGGTGGATCGAGCTTCCATGGAACTGTATTTGTTGGAGATTTTTCGAAATCATATCCACATATTCCAATTACACAGAACCAGTTAGCTGTGTTGTATTAAACAACTGTTAAAAATTCGGTGCCAGCCCGTGAGCCATGGCCGCTGAGCCTGCGCGTCCGGAGCCTGTGCTCCGCAACGGGAGAGGCCACAACAGTGAGAGGCCCGCGTACCGCAAAAAACAAAAATTTGGTGCCAGGCTGTATGTAATGGTTGGCCTACATAGAGCCAATATTTGGCACACTGACTATATACTTGAAAGGGACAATTCGGGAACACAAGATGAGGGATTCAATGGAGCACACTGTCTTCCTCTATTGCCCTTACTGTAGTCCCCCCTTATCCGAAGTTTCACTTCCCACAGTTTCATTTACTCGCAGTCAACTGTGGTCTGAAAATATTAAATGGAAAATTCCGGAAATAAACAATGGATACGTTTTAAATTGTGCACGTTTCTGAGTAGCGTGATGAAATCTCCTGCCGTCCCACTTGGTTCCACCCAGAACGGGAATCATCCCTTTATCCAGCATATCCGGCGTGTTAGCCACTTAGTAGCCATCTGGGTTATCAGATCCACTGTCAGGGTATCACAGCGCTTGTGTTCAAGTGACCCATATTTTACTTAATAATGACCCCCAAAGCATAAGAGTTGTGAGGCTGACCAGTCCGGTGTGCCAAGGAGAAGCTTTAACGTGCTTCCTTGAAGTGAAAAGGTGAGAGTTCTCGACTTAATAAGGAAAGAAAAAAATCGTCTGCTGAGGTTGTTTAGATCTAGGGTAAGGTGCATCTTCTGTCCATGAAATTGTGAAGGAGGCAAAGTAAACTCACGCTAGCTTTGCTGTTGCATCTCAAACTGCAAAAGTTACGGCCACAGTTAAGGTGGAAAAGACATTAATTTTGTACAATAAGATATTTTGAGAGAAAGAGATTGTGTTCACATAACTTTTCTTACAGTCTACTGTTATAATTGTTCGATTTTTATTATTAGTTGTCGTTGTTAATCTCGTACTGTGCCTAATTTATAATTAAACTTGATCATAGGTATGTACGTATAGGAGAAAAAAGGTGGCATATGTAGAAGTTGGTACTGCTCATGGTTTCAGGCATGCACTGCCAGTGGGGAGGGGTCTTGGAAAATATCTCCAGTGGATAAGGGGGTAGCACTGTGATAATTTTCACTGAGTGCAGTGGTTTGACTGGAGAGTTTTCCTAGCCATCCATTTTCTTTGTTTCCCCCTCAGTTCTTTGGCAATTCAATCAATTGTTTCTTAAATGAAACTTGCTTTAAAACTAAGCCTGTTTACTTTTGACTGCTGCCGGCTTGGTCTTTCTGAAAGCATAGATAAAGAGCTTTAAACTGGGGTCCTTCCAGACCACTAACAAAGAGAAAGAAAAAGCCCGAAAAGCTTCTGCAAAGAAAAGTTATACTTCTAGCATAGAGTAAGGGAACGTTTTAAGAAAAGAACAGACTTTAAAATGAACTTAATCACTTATAACTTTAAAATGAACTTAATCATTTATAACTAAAATGGATCAAATTTTCTGAGTTTCCCTGTGAAACTAAGACGTTAGTTTGTGCAATATGGTCTTAATTTTCATCAGTATGAAAATAAGACCAGATTACATATTGGATAAAAGATTGGGAAAGTGAATAAAAGAAGTGGTGGCTTTCAAACCTTGCTTTTCTTCTTCTTTTTTTTTTTTTTTTTTCATTTTTCACTGTTCCTGTGAAAAATCACGGAACTAAAAGTGAGGCAAGCAACCTGATAGCCTTGTGTTACACCAAAATGAGCGTAAGACAAAGCGGGCCGCTGGCATGGTCTTGTTGACTGCACCTGACACATAGGTACCCAGATGAGGGCGCAAGTGAATCTGAAGCGATTACCAAGTATTACCTTTGAGTAATAAGCAGTATTTTCCTTACAGGACTCACGAGTGTTGTCAACAAATAGACATATCGAAAAACATGGACATTTTCATGAAATTACGTTCTAATTCTGTACCTTGTCCAAGAATATCATGGAGTTCTATGAGCTGCATGATAGCCTTCTTGCCTTGGGTCCACATTGTCTTGCTCTGTAGATAGCATATTTTGCTAGCTGAGAAAGACAGGGCCCAGGATTAGTGACTGGGGAAATTGTCCTTTGATGGAGCCTACCAAGTGTGGCTGAGGCCGTCTAGGTATTCTGCTGACTTGTGCACTGGTGATATATGTGTCTTCTCTAAGCCCATCTCAGATGAGCTTTTAAGTGTGGGCTTTTAAGTGTGAGCTGTTAAGTGTGGGCTGTTAAAAGGAGTCACAAACACAATGAAGGTGGTATTTCTTAAATGATTTTTTTCAGGTTCGCTTAGGTTTACTCAGCCTTCTCAACACCATATCCAACATCCAATAGATTCTTATTTAAATTTTCTCACTGGGGTAGTTTGACACTCAGTGGAGTATTTAAAACAATACAATTAGATGTGATAGTACATATCTTAAGGGTAACGTTACTTAAAATAAGGCTTGGACATACTCTATTCTTTGCCAGTAGCAGTTCCTTGCTACTTCCTGGGTAAGTTTACTTTCATAATATTGATCTTCATTTAGTCCTTTGTTCTAGCGTATTCCTTCCTGCCCTCAAGCCTCTGCCTCTGCTCTTCCTTTTCCCTGTGATCCTCTTTCCTTCTCTCTTGCCCTAATTAATTCCCGTTCATCCTTCACATCCCAGCTCAAGTGTTACCTCTTCAAAGAAGTCTTCCAGTGACTTCCCTAAATTAGTCAAATCCTCGCTCTAGGTCCCCATGGGACCATACATCTCCTTGGTATAGCACTTGTTTCAGTAGCTATTTAGTATTTTTTCTTCAGGGCTGTTTGATTAATGCCTGTGTCTTTCAAGTGAAGGTTAACAGATCGGTATCTCCAGAACTTCACCCAGGGCCCCCAACACTGAGGAAGCATTCAGCAACTGCCATGGACTGAATGTTTCGTGTCCCTCCCAAAATTCATACGTTAAAACTCTACCCCTCCCCCCAGTGTGATGGTACTTGGAGGTGAGTCCTCTGGGAGTGGATTAAGTTTGATGAGGTCATGAAAGTGGGACCCCCATGATGGGATTAGTGTCCTGATAAGGAGAGGAGAGACAGCTTTTTTTTCTCTCTCCCTCCCTCCCTCCCTCCCTCCCTCCCTCTCTCTCTCTCTCTCTCTCTCTCTCTCTCTCTCTCTCTCTCTCTCTCTCTCTCTCTCTCTGTCTCTGCCATGTAAGGACATAGAAGGCGGTTATCTGCAAATCTGGAAGAGAGCTCTCCCCCAGAAGTGAATCTGCCATCGTCTTGATCCTGGACTTCCCAGCCTCCAGAACTTTGGAATAAATGTCTGTTGTTTAAGCCACCCAGTCCACACTGTATTTTGTTATAGCAGCCCAAGCTAACTAAGACAGCACCTGTTTGTTGACAAAGGGTAATAGGGAGGAAAAAAGGGAGGAGGGAAAATGTATCTGAAGGAAATAACCAGGGAAGTCTGCAAGATTGAGCTGTCACGATATTTGTCAGACCAGTAATTATAATAGCAAAATCCAGGGAATCAGTACTTCTAGTATCAATATTCTATATAGCCTCTACCAATGACAACTTACACATAGAGAGATGGCCCCAGCGTGTGATTACACCAATGAAAAAAGTTATAAAGCAGTGTGTACTACATGGATCCTACTTTCTTTTTAAAGAAGAGTATAATGGAACAACACAACTGTGCACAATAATCTAGAAGAAGGACCAGCAGGCATCGGCACACTAACAACAGCTATCTTGGGGTGGTATAAATCTGGATGGCTTCTTTCCTTCCTTGTGCTCACCCAGATTGTCTCACTTTTCCAAAATTAGCATGTGCCACTTGTGTGTACCATATGTTGGTTTCCTCCCATGCAGGCGCTGCTTTTTCCTCACGCCTAGTTTGAGGCAGCCTCAGCTCCTTTCTTCCTTTTCCAAAAAGAATCTGAAACTGTGAGCTCTGATGAGCAATGTAAATTCTATGGAAGTTTTAAGTGAGAGAGAGAATGCTTTTTTCTCGGAGCCCATGGTGTTTATCTGAAAAAGGTCCCCACTAGACCTTCTCTTGGATCAGGGCTGTTTTCCAACTAACCAGTGGGTTTTCCTCTCTCTCATCTGTTACCCTTTGCCCTTGTCGTCTCCACTCCAGCGTCTGATGCTTATAAACGTAAAGTCCCTTCCTTCCCTCGCTCCCCCCTTCCCTTCCTCCTTCCCTCCCTCCCTTCTTTCCTCCCTCCCTCCCTCCCTTCCATCCTCCTTCCCTCCCTCCCTTCCATCCTCCCTCCCTCCCTCCCTCCCATCCTTCCTTCCTGTACATAAAAACCTGTCCCAGCCCCACACTTTCTCCTTCCCCACAGCTGGCGGAATATAACTAACTCCTCAGCAAAGGCCACATTTCCTCAGTTAAAAAAAATCCTCAAACCAGCTGCTGAGAAGACATAATTTCATCCATATTGTTACACATAAACAATAAAATTGAAACCATAATTATCAAAAGATGAAAAAGTTCATGAGCAATTTATCGTTTTCCCACATAATACTCTATCATTCCCTAGCATAGACCATCGCTAGCTTTTAAAGCAGAAACATTTCAATTAAGAACAGAAGTATCAGCCACAGCCTGAGCTAAGATGTTTTGCTGCTCTTTGGGGAATATTATCCACTGCATATTGGTCTAGTTATCAAATTTCCCAGCATGCTCTAGACATTGGTTTTCAAATTCTCAGATTTGGTAGGACGCTGAAAATCCAATTCTTGGCACACTTTTAGGGCATCTTAAAGGGCCTGGCACAAACACAAATAAATATATCCAGCAAGACTCCACTTTCTTAAGGAGCCCCAACTGTCATCTTCTGATACTTAAGGACTCACAGGACCCACTGCGAAACCACAGTTCTTGCCAATTGGGCAGAAGCCAGGAAGGGGTCGGGATGGCCAAGTTCTACAGCAAACTCCAACAATTCCAATTCTTATTCACCCCAGTTTCATCCAGAGCTCCCATGTATAACTGAAGTCAGAATTTCTTTTCTTTTTTTGGAAATAATCAGAGGTAACATTTGTGACTTTCAATAACAATAGCTTTCTCTTAACTGCAGCAGGCCAGATCCAATGCTAAAGTTTGACATGGATTGTCTCATCCAATTCTCCCAAGAATCCTGTCTACATCATACACATACTGCTTGTGTCATCATTTTATTAGCAAAATGTGAACTAGGGGTTGAGTAACCTGTGGAAATCCCCACAGGAAGTGGTAGAGGCTGCGCTTGAAGCCACGGCTGACATCACATCCATACTCTTAACCCTTTGACACACTCCTGCTTGCCCTATATATTTAAATCTTCTTTGCTTCCCTTTTAGCATAGAGCTAGAGAGAATTACGTGACATCCTTAGAACAGATGCGCTAATGTTACATATTCGCAAAAAGATTTTTTGTTGTTGTGGCCTGGCTAGTTTTTTTTGACACCGTCAAACGTGTTTCAGCCCCTAACACTGTAACTAATAGAAAAGAAGTAGGATAATTTCAAGGACTGTTATTATGAAATATATTAATATTATATCATTCCCAAGTCCCACTTTTCTGAAATTAAAATTGTGGTATTACACATCTGGTAGAACACGTACACAGCCCTCTGTATTTACTTGTTCCGCATCTGCGGATTCAACCAAATGTGGATCAAAAATATTATTCTATCTGTAAGGGACTTGAGCATCTGCAGATTTTGGTATGGGGGGTAAAGGGGGGCCCTGATCTCAGGTGACTCTTTCCCTAGACAAGAGCACAAAATTATAATTTTCTTAAAAAATTAATAGAAAGAGTATACTAATACTCTATCCTTTCTTTACCATGTAAGCTCAAAAGTATCTTCAAGATTATTCTTTAGAATCTATGATTTAAAAAATATAAAGGAAGAATATATAGGTTGTCCTTGAAGATAGACTTTATGGGCACAAGTAAACATGTGGAGATTTCCTTCCAGGTCAAATTCAATTAACCCTCATCCTGTCTTCATATTAAGAACTGTTTACAATTCAGCCAAAACACAAAATGAAGGTATAAGTAAAGTGGGGAGTATTTTTGGTTTTATTTTCCAAGTACAAAATCGACGACAGAGTTTAAAGACTCTTCTAGTTACTATCCAAAGTCTTGACTTCCAGTATAACATATTATGTCATGCAGAAATAAATAAAAAAAGAATTTTCCTCTTCCGCATATTATCTCATGTGGAACAGGAGAAAGTTTTTTTTGTGTCCTAATAAGTTCCCCTAAGTTTTATTACATCTGTTTTTATGGCATTAAGTTTAAGATATCCACAGGTACTTCTTTGGAGAGCCCTGTTTCTTGCATTCTTCTCAGCTGTGTGACCTTGGGCAAGTCTCATAACCTCAGCTGCTGTGCTAATAAAATAGGCATAATTATCAAGTGTGGTACGAATGGAATGATATCTGCAAAGATAAGATGCCAGCGTGATGTCCAGCACACAGTAGGTGCTTAATATATGGTAGCTCTCATTACTATCTCCACCCTCCTTCGAGACTCTTCTCAAGTTTCTTACTGTGCATAGATGAATGCAACCCCTACAGTTCCGCAGTAGCCCTGCCACTCTGGGATATGCAAAGTTATGGTAATTAATAGCCATGATTATCTACATGGTGCTGTTTGTGGAGTCCCTTGGGTCCTGCTTGACACTCCAGATTTTTCACCTCTTCTTAACTCTTTGGGATGAAGGTGCTGTGTTGGGAAGATCTCTAATATGATGTAAATGTCTGAGATACCAACTTAGCACCCATTAACACTGAGTCAGTACTTTATTTCTGGTGTTTATTTGGCAAGGATTCTTACAAGGAACACAGGACAGATGAGTTTTGATAGGGGAAAAGGACAGGGAAAAGTTCTAAGCAAAGGTGGCATCAAAACAACACAAAGCTGAAGGACTGGCATGTCCACCAGTTTAAATGCAACAGAATAGGACTGGTAGGACACATGGGTGTCAGCATCCTTTCACTCTGCAGTCTGATTCCCCTTCCAGTGCTGAGTCCTCAGGACTGAGCCCATGTTTATTTTCCCCAACACACGGGAACCTTGTAAACAACAATTGCACCTTATGTTTGATAGCCCTTTAGCGGTGTACTTCTGACACTCTACATGCATGCAGATTGCCTGAAGACCTTATGCAACTATAAATTCTGGTTCAGGAGTTCTCCGGTCGGGCCTGAGATTCTGCATTTCCAACCAGCTCCCAGGGGATGCCAATGATACTGGTCCAAGAATCCTAAGGAGTCCTTAGAGCGTATAGTCATTTTCACAGTGACCTCATGGATCTTGACAACAGACCCGTGGAAAGGGCAGGAAGTGCTTTGTCTCTATTTTGAAGGGGTGGAGACTACGTTGCATGGAAGTTAAATGGCCTCTTAAAGTCAGATGGGAAGACATTCAGAATTTTAATCCAATGTTCTTCCAGCAGTTTCTTGCTGCCCTCACTTTAATTTTCACTGACTTAAGTATCATTACCAACTTAAGATCAATTCACAGATTCATTTGAGATGAAAGAGGAAAGGATATAGCTGACTTTTTTGTTGTTGTTGTTGCGGTACGCGGGCCTCTCACTGTTGTGGCCTCTCCCGTTGCGGAGCACAGGCTCCGGACGCGCAGGCTCAGCGGCCATGGCTCACGGGCCAGCCGCTCCGCGGCACGTGGGATCTTCCCGGACTGGGGCACGAACCCGTGTCCCCTGCATCGGCAGGCGGATTCTCAACCACCAGGGAAGCCCTAGCTGACTTTTTTATTTGACTGCTCTAGATCTACTCTTTACAGCATTATATCCACCTACACCCTCCCACCTGCTTATACATCTTAGCTGCTTCTCACCATCTTCACTATATAAATGTATATCACACAGATGGACCTCTTCCATTCAACTCCAAAATTAGATACTTATTGATCTTTTATCTGGGAAAGGCATTGAATGATAGTCTAGGGGCAACAAGATAAGACTTGGGTTCCTGCCCTCAAAGACATTTCGCAACAGCAGAGAAGACCTACATCTGTACCAGTTGTTTCAGTAGAAGACATGCTATACCAACGTAAGATGTGATTTGACAAAGAGAAGAATAAGCAAAGTTCTATGAAAGCAACAAGAAGGGAGCAACTAGTTCCTACTGAAAAGGGTCAGGGAAGATTCCTCAGTGGAGACTGCATTTGTGGCTTAACCTTTAAAGTAAAGCAGAATTTCGACATGTGGGAGAATATGCGGAGGAGGAAGAGAAGGAAGAAAAGACAGATTGCAGGAGTGAGTAAGGGCTCAGTGCGAGAGATCTGCTAGTTTGAGTTGGTCAGGCTTGTACATCTGTAATACAGTCCGGGGGAAACTCAATACCTTGCTTCTAAGGTACTGGCGGCAGAGTGCAGTCTCCTGTCACTCGCCCTCAGAATGGAACCCATCCAGGTTCCCACATCTCATTCTTCCTGAGTCCAGTCCACCTCAGGAAAAGTATCACTTTTCAAGAAGGTACTTAGAGGCTCAGATAACAAATCTCTCGTTGGTGAGTCATGTTCTTCTTGGCAATGCAAGAGCCCATGGGTATTTCCTTTCCCGCCTCTTCCCCCCGCCCCCCACACAATCATTCCTAATGGAAACATTGCCTCATGCCTTCCTTTGCCAAGCCCTCCAGTCTACCTGAAGCCCAGCTTCCGGGATTTCTTCCTCAAACTCAATTCCTGTCTCTCGTAAACAAGTCAGCCAGGCTGTCTTCCTTGAGCCATTTGGGCGCTAAGCATAGAAGATGATGCTAAGTCATTGCGAGACAATTTTTATTTTTATCTTTTCCAGGCTTCCCAGCTTAGAAACTATCAATAAGGGGATGAGGCGGGCAAAACAATGAGCAAACAGAAGATGCTCAATAAATGTTCATTGTTGTTATTATTGGCTTTCATTTACCAAGTTGGTTTTGGTAAACGCCAACTTCAAGACATTTTTTTATTTTGCTTGACAAATGTTCCCCTTGTGAATTCTTCTCCGGATCCCTTCTTTCAGTAAGATGGGACATTCTGCATAATCTTTTTTTTTTTTTTTCCAAAAATGTCAAGGTCCCTAAACCAACCACCTCCAAAGAAGAAATCCTCAATGAACACCATGTGTGTCTGATTCCAGAGAAGACTCTCCGCCGTGGAAGCATTGGCATGACATCCTTCACCACTACCGTTGTTAACGTTGCAAATTACAAATGGATCTTCTCTAGTCACTTATATAACCCTGGAGATTTTCATATTAAAAAATATATATACATCTAGTCGTGACTAGCAACTGTTAAAAATATTCTTATGTCATCTTCAGTCAAGTTCTCTCTTAGCCAACATTTTATAAAGTCTTTAAATGAGAGAGGAATCTTTGCTCCAACCCCTATGGTGATGTCTTCCATTCTCTAGAGAAGGTATCTGCCACTTTACCAGAAGCCACCTCCCATCTCTGGAACTCACATTTCAGAAGGATATATAATGTATAGAATTTGCATTTATTAGAGGGAAGGCAAATCTGAAATAGAAGAAACACGTATTCCAGGACATTGTGTAATCATATTACCATGAAATACATGCAGTAAAAAAATAACTAAGCCACCAAAATGTTAACAAGTTACAATTCGTAATTAGCATACTTAGTATTTATAAATTGAGATCGCTGAAGTGCCCAACGTTTGAAATAATTTTGTGGTTAAAATGATTTCTCTACTTTTTGACTAAGAAATCCTCTATTGAAAACCTAGCCCTTGCACAAATTAAGGAGAATCTCAAATGAGAAGGTATAAAAATAACAAAAAGTCTTTGCTCTCTCATTAGAAATACATTAATTGTGAACAAACTGTGAAAATCGACACAAACTTAAGAAGTGTAATCTTTAGTTCTTTGCTTCTCTTTAAAGAAATAATCCATCAACATATTAATGTACTTCCTCTTTATATATAATTTGCATAATTGAGTTCATGTTTATAATTACTATTATAGCATTTCCCACTTAATTATATCTATTTGAAAATTTTCATTTTACTGGCTACGTTTTTTTTAACTGCTATGTATAATCAGTTAACCATTCTCTTATTATTCAACAGGTGCATTGTTTCTAGTTTTTCATTATTGTAAATAATGCTTTGATAAACATATTTGTACATAAATAGTTATCTGTCCTCTTATATCCCTAAGGGAATCTTTTCGAAGTGAAATTATCCAGCCTTGGTACATTTTTTTTAACTTTTTATTTCGACCTAGTTTTAAACATACAGACAAGTTGGAAGGATAGTATAAAAAATTACCATATACGCCTTCACTCAGTTTTCCCAAATTGTAACATTTTAACACATTTGCTTTATGAAACTCTCTTCTCCCCTTCTTCCCTCCCTCTCCCTCTCCCTCTCCCATTTTAGAGTTCCTTGCAGACATCATACATCTTTACCCCTAAATACTTCGGTGTATATTTCATACAATTAAGGATATTCTCCTACGCAAACATGTATAAGAATTAAGATAGAAAATTAACATTGACAGTATCTATTATCTAATCTACAGAATTTATGCAGGTTCCTCCAATTGTCCAAATAATAATATTTATAGCAAAAGAAAATTCTGGATCATATGTTGTTTTCAGTTGTCATATGTCTCTGGTTTTCGGTAAATTAGGACAATCCTCATCTGTTCTTTGTCTTTCGTGATATTGACATCTTTGGCCAGTTATGGTGTAAAATGTCCTTCACTTTGGGTTTCTTGGATATTTTCTCATGAGTAGTTTCAGGTTTTTCATTTGGGGCAGGAATAATCTAGAGGTGATATTGTTTTCTTCATAAGATCCATGATGTTGATTTGTCCCATTACTTCGATCACTCGGTTAGGGTGGTGTCTGCCAGGATTCTCCACTCTAAAGGTACCTTTTTCCCCGTTATAATTGATATGCATTTTGTGAAGCTATGTAAATATCCTTTGACCCACTGGTGTTAGTATCTATTCACTATTTATTTTAGCTCGAATGAATTGTTGTTGTGACGTTTGCCAAATGGTGATTTTCTGATTCCATCATTCATTTTTCATTTATTAGGCGCATTCTCCCGTGAGGAGAAATTTTCCTTTTCTTTGACTCCTTAATTTGCTTATATCAATATGGACTTATGGTTTCCTATTTTTACCCAGTAGGTCTTAATCTGTTATTTTCACTATTCTGATGCTCAAATATAGCCAGGGGGGCTCCTTCGAGTTGGCTCCTGTGTCCTTTCGGCATGACCCCTAATTCTTTGACAACTTCATACTTTCCTGAATAATGTGAAGTTTCAGGTCCATCTTGGTTTTGTTTTTGGTTTTGTTTGTTTGTTTATTTTTTTGCTTCTTCCCTGGAGTCAGCTATTTCTCCAAAGAGCCATCCTTGCTTTTAGCGGGAAATGGTATTTTCAAACCGAGATAGGTGTGCATGTGGCTACCAAGGTGTTACTGCTTCTAGATCTTTTCAACCGACAGAGCTAGAAAATACAAATATGTATATATATACTCTTATATGTACATGTGTGTATACATACCCACACCCATCTCTATCTGTATCCATATCTATAACTGTATCCATGGCTATATATATTAAAAATAATACATGTTGTATGACCTCCAATTGGAATGACTTCCAAATCCAATTCAACAGAATAAGATCTCTTCTAACTTCAAACCTTTTCATATATGTGGCCCCATTCTCAAATAATTTAAAACATGGCTACTACTATCCACAATCTATTTACTGATTTGCCCAATCCTAGTTTACACTGAAAGTAAGTTTCATAATTGCTAACCCATAACTCTGTGGGAAAAAGAAAACCTGTTAAGGTAGAGGTGAATAGTTCTTAATAATTTCTTTGTATTCATCCTAAGGGTTGATAGTCCAAATACAGTGTTCCAAAAAATAAAACTTTTGAAGATTCTCACTATATATTGTCATATTTACTTCAAGTCTCATCACCAATGATTAAGAACAAGTGATTGCTAGTAACTTACCCAAGATTGAATATAGTCATTCCAAAAAAAAAAAATTTACTCATTGGGTAAGTGAATAAAATGTTACTGTTATCAGTTGTATTTCTTTTATTGCTAAGGCAAATTATTACTGGAGGAAAAATAATTTTGAAACCCCAAGTATTTTCTGTGAATTGGCTTGTATATAATTAGCAGATCAGTGCTTGAGCAGATACCAGTGGGATTCTGTCCAATATTGAGGAGACCCTGCAGTGGGCATTGCCTCTGGGAGCAGTAGGTGAAGAAATAAATGGGTGATACTGAACAGGATATAAGACTCATGTGCATAGATAAGCAGTCACCGAAAGAACCATCCTTGTTCCTTCACCCCACTGCCAAACTCCAGGCCGTGTGTTTTGCTTTTGGTGACTTTTATATCTCTTGCCCTGAAATTTTATTTTAACTTGAAATCACTGAATTCATATGTTGGGCTGGAAGCAAGGCCACCTACGCTATGGTCTGCCACCTATTCCAATCCCTCTTGGACTGGCCTTGTTCAACAAATGGTTCTCAAAGAAAGCCAGTGTCACTCAAAAGTCCTATGGAACTGACAAGCTCAATAATAAATATTAAATGAAGTCTCAGGTGTACAAGAACTAGCTTCAGAGTTCAAGCAAAGAGGATTCATTCTAAACAAAACACATATGTGTGGGTAATGTCCTGAGTCTCTCTAACAGGACCACCAAGATCTGGAACTTAAATGAGATCCACTCAAGTCTCCTTAACTGGCTTGTATGTACATAGACCACCCATTGATAAAACTTCCTGGCCTTTAAAACACCAACACAATCCCCCCAATCCAACAAAATCAGCCCCAAAGTTATTCCCTACACACTTTAAAGAAGTGAATTCTATAGTAGATGAGTTATACCTCAGTTTGAAACAAAACAAAAAACAACTACTGTACTCCTTAAAGCCGTTTCAGCGACGGGCTTCACAATGTGGGGATGAGATGCACAATAAACAGGGACTCTTAGTATTTTCATTTAACACATGAGGAAACTGAGGTTCAAAGAGTAAAGAAAAAATGCGCAAGAACACTCTAGTTATAAGTGGAAGAACCAGGACTCCAAAAACCCAGTTCTTTTCCTTTCCAAAACTCAGGCTTTTACCCAACACACCGTGGCTTCGGTGAAGACATACAAGGTTCATCCTGCTGTTAAGTCACCTCGAGTCAACCCAGCTTCCCATCAGAACGAGGCTTTGCAACAGGAGTAATTCCATCACACGAGTAGGTATTTTGGTTGACACTGTATTGGATAATTATCTTGGCGGATGGTTTCGGGGTTTTGTGAGAGCGTGTTTCTTCCCTCGCAGGAGTGACCACACATTTGACCAGACTAATTACTTCAGCCAGTAAGTTCAGCCTCATGAAATGACAGTCCCTTGAACTGAGATTCAGAACACAAAGTGGTAGGATATATTTAGCTGCCCCAAAGTAGGATAAAATAAAACGGAGTTTGGTGCTGCAGGTATGTAACGAAGACAGTGGCAGTCCTTATACCGTACTTTCCAAACATGACTGTGTGTGAATCATCTAGAGATGTTGCTCAAGTTCAGATTCTCACTTGGTGAGCCTGGGGTGGGGCCTGCACTTCTGTGCTTCTAACCAGCTTCCAGGTGATGCTGGCGCTGCCATTCCATGCACCATACTCTGAGCAGTAGGGGTCTAGAGCGTTGTTGTCCATACTGTCCCATCACAAGGGTTATCTGAAGCGCCTGTGGAAAATGCCCCTGCAGGAACCATCCCACCCTGCTGAGTCAAAATCTCGAGAAGAGAGGTCAGGAGAATTAAATGACTATCAGGCGTATGAAGTGACAGATCACCAGCCAGGTGGGAATCCCTAGTCTAGATGACCCTAACGATTCAACCCTGGGACTCTCTAATACTATGAATATACGGCAATCACTACCAGTGTTTAAGATCGAAGTCTTGGCCTCTTTCAGTATGTTGTTTCAACTGATCTATGCCATTTATGCTCAGTGATTCTTGGGACCTCATTATATAATGATGTATGTGTATATTAGGCAGTCCTTGTTACATAGGCCCTGTTTGTCTCAAAGACCTAGCTCTGAAACTGCACTAAAAAACGGATTAAGCCTGACAGATACTGTACATATGCATGCTTGGTGTTGGTGTGTATTGATATCTATGGCTAGGGTTTTATTTGTACAAGAATATTAGTTTGTCAGTGGTTAAAACTGGAGGGGAAGATTAAAGAGAACAGGAAGAAACATAAGACTTGAAAACTGGCAGAAGTTGGTAATATTTGACTCTGAAGCAAAATAGTTTTAATAACAGGTTGTCAGTCTTGTTTGAGACGTGCTAGGTTCTTGGTGTTTATTTAATATATTTAAATGTCCATCTTACAATTAGCAAACTGATACGTAAACACACACACACATTCTGGTTGCAAATAATGTTTTCTAGAAAACCAGAAAGCATATTTGCATAAGTTGCATTTATTACCTTCCCTGTTTGACTGTGGACCACTTTCCCACTCCCAGGACTCTCATCTTTATAACATAGAATTGTTGAAGTTAACAAAATTATCTGTGTTATATTACTTAAGTTTTACTGTTATTAACTATTCTTCAGTTTCTAACACAAGGGAAAAAATACTTTCTGGTATGTAAGTTCAAAGAAATAGACCTCTTACCAGATGAGAGCAGTTGTCCTGGGAATGCAGATTTATGAAAATTGATAGCCTGTCTTTGTCTGGCAAAACAAAGTGCCTTTCTTTCCCATTTTGTTCTCTGCCTGTGTAACAGAGATTGATTTTTTTTTCCTTCTTTTTTCGGGGGGTGGGTTGTGAATTTTTAAATTAGACATACCTCTCAAGCCCATTGCAAGGAAACATCGCTGGGGTCTCTGCCACTCCTTTGAGCCCCAGAGAAAAAGACATTGACTTCAAGTTCAAACTAAAATGAAGACTTAAAGCAAATAAGCTGGGGTTGAAGGAGACAGATGTTCAGATTGTATGTTTAAATTGATGAGGAGTAAACAGTGTATTATAAACAAAGCCAGACAGCTGGATATGGTTAGAGAATGTTTTTTAAAAAATAAGTAAAACAAATAAAATTTAAATTCTCTTTTTAAAAATGAGAACATAGGAAAATGTTGAAAGAAAATAATTTTGTTCTGTTTTGGTATCAAGGAGACAGTATCCAGGATTTTATATTTTTTTCATTCTCATAATGTATGTTTATATGTGTGTTGCACTTACCTAGGCTTACTTAGCATATGCTAAAAATAATGACTTTTCATCTCTTGAGACATGTCACATGTTCCTCCAATTACCCTGCTTTCGGTTTCAGGGCAGTGAGAAGGGGCGCTAAACAAGCAGCTGAGATAACACTACAAATTTAAAACGTCGCTTGAACATACCCATTCAATAAAGAGACAAAGGGGCCATGGTGGCCTTTTTTTTCTGCCCTAAAAATCTGGAGAGCAACTGGATTTTCTATCACACTTTTGGGGATTTGAACAGCATCCAGACATCTGTAAGACGTGTATTTTTAATCACATCTGACTTTCACTCCCAAGCCTTGTGTACCAAAACTTGAAACTGCCCTGTAGCTTAGAAGCCCGCAAAGCATCCCCCACCCCCAAACATGAGGTTTCCCAAAGCATTTGTTCCCAATTTCCACAGTTTGGGTTAGAGTACATCCAAAGTGCTCCCTGACTCTTGGAAAGCTAGAAACCTGGCTTGATTTGGCAGATTTTCTGCTAGCTGCACCTTCCCAGGAGGCTTGCCTTAACTCTCTTTCTGACCTGCATAAATTTTTTCTTATTTGCCTGGAACGATGTAATAATTTTACTACTAAATAAAGAAAATATTTATTGAGCATTTGTTAGGTAAGAGACATGTAGCATTGACGTGAAGGAGGGTGGGTAGACAATATAGTGCCTGCCATCCCTGAGCTTGGTGTCCAGTCGACAAAGAAGACACAAGCAGAAGAAATGGTCAATAACAGTCAAAGATGTAAAGAACTTTATGGAAAAGAACATAAAACAAATGGTGTGTTTACAACTCTTGCCAGAGGATGCAGTAAATTATTAGAGTTCAAAATGGCAAAGAGTATTACAGAGGAGATGCAAAATGAATAAGCGATTGTAAGAGGTTGACCAGATGTACTGATTTGGCTGAGCCAACACTAGTTCATACTTAATGGTGTAATATTGGCCCTTTTCATTCTCAAAAGTGTCACAGTTTGCATGAGAAATTATGTGGTCAACCTACTATGGAAGAGTGAATTTAGATAGGAGGAAGGGAGAGTAGGAAGGATATTGCAGAAGGCAGTAAACAAAGATGATAAGCAAGATCAAAGAGAAGAGGTATAAGGCACATGCCAAGGCTCAGTGAGTAAAGCTACGTGTTTAACAATAACACAGACAAGTATATATGCAGCTTGTTTATGAAGTTTATTACTACCAGTTCACTACATACATATAGGAAACTGTTTAAATTAACTTCTTAAAATTATATAAAATGATACTCTAGTATATAGTAAAATAAACAGAAAATAGATGTGAGAATAAAAAGGATTTATAATGACTCCTAACATCTAGCACCTAGTGTTCACCATTGTTAATATTTGCTCGGATGTCATTTGACGGATTTTTATTTTTCTTTGCAAATGTAACCCCCAAAGGGTATTGTATTGTCCGTATTGATCTTAAATATGCCTTGTTCACTCCATTTTTTCGTTATGGATAACTGTCCGTATCATCAAATAGATTTATATATGCGATAATTGTTTCATGGAAATTGTTTCATAAATTATATAGATGAATTGTGATATGTTAAACAAGTTCCTAAGTTGAATATTTGGGACATTCAGACTATAATTTTTTGCAACTATAAACATTGTAGTAGTGAACATTCTTGTAGTAAACCTGTGTTCATTTGTTTTCTTCCACATAAGACATTACCAGAGGAGTAATTTTTAATTAGGTTTTATCTTAGAATTTGTAAGCTCACAATGGAGAAGTTAAATCACCCGGGTCATTTACCTGTTGTCATTTTGTTCCCACATAATCAGAAAGAAGAATTATGAGAGATCTCTGACTTTTCTCTGTTCCCATTATAGCCATTTTAGTTTTTTTTTTTGTATTGTGATAGTCTCTTAAGTTGTGTTACTTTTTCCACTCTAGCTTTGTCCAAAATATTCTCCACATTACAAAAAAAATTATATTTTAAAACATTGCCTACATTATACCATTTTCCTGCCTAAAACCCTTCAACGAGTTCCAGTGGGCCTCACATTAAGCTCTCTAGCCTGACCCTGTACCATCTAACCTGTGCTTGCCTCTTCCTCCCAATCTCCTGCCCCATCCCCACGGCCTGCTACACTCCAGCCCCCGTGGCCACCTTTCAGTTTCTGGAATAAGCCAAACTTTTTTCTGCTTCTGGCTCTTCACACATCAGTCCTGGAAAGGCTCTTTTCCTTTATAGCTTTGCTCAAATTATAATTATACTCATCTGTTTCTAACCAGCTTATTTTGTAACCTCTTCCAGTAGACTGGGAGCTCCGAGTGGCAGTAATGAAGCTGAATTTTTCATCGTTGTTTTGACGGTGCCCCATTAAGCTTGACTGACACATAATGGGTGCTCAGTAACTATCAGAGAGGTAGATGATAAATGAGATCTGTGGCCGTGCACCCAACTAAGCCTGTTTCCTTATTCTTTTAGCGTGATATTCAAGAAAATCTAGCTAACCATAGCAGGTATATGAGTATTGTTGTTGTCAGATGACAAATGTCAAGAAGGGAAGTACCTGGAGATAGACCAGTGTTTTCAGTAAACTCCCTAGAATCAGGCGTCTTAGATACTCCTTTACCCCATGTATAGGGTTTGTTTGCCGAAGGCCAACCCAAGGTCAAAATTACAGCAACCAGTCAGAGCGCTATCATCCTGACTTTCTGAAGGAAACCCTCTGGAATTAGGAGTCACCCCAGGGGCTGGGATGAGTGACACAACACAGCCGGCGTCAGGATGACCAACGAGATTAGCCAGGTCAAGGCATCGGCCAGCCGAAGCAGCCGCGATGGGCCCAGCAGATGCCGAGGGGTGATGAGGTGTCACTTCTGCTCATCCCCATCTGTTCATTGCGCTGACCCTGGAGCTGGCCTCAGCTTTCTTTCTGGACTCACAGGCAGCTGGGACCCGAGGAAAATGAGTATCATGTAAGGGTGTTTGGCAACTGTATGTCTGATATGTGCTCATAAGTCATGAAAATGACCAGGGCAAGGCGTCAGCTTACAATCTTCGCATGCTTCTCCTTCCTATAGAGCCCACCCTCTGCAAACAGAGAAGGGAGATGGTGGATGGCAGAAATCTCTACAGAGGCAATTAGGGGATAAACGCATCTGAGGGAGCTGGCCAAGAGTCTGTCTTGGGCTCTGCCTTTATAACATCCTGTGTTCCCCCAGACTGAGGGAGATCATCTTGTGCCCAAGGCCTCTGAGCTGAAAGTTGATAACTCTGCACTCAAACTTCTTGGGTCTGAATATCAGCTCAGCCATTCCCTCGCTGTGTGACCTCACCCAAGTTTCTTAACTTCTCTGAGCCTCAGTTCCCTCATCTACAAAATGAGAACGCCAGCCCCTCGCTGCACTGATGTGAGGATGAAACGACACAAAAATAGTTCAGTGTACACTGAAAAGGTTTAATAAGTAATAGTTGCTTGGCTTCCCTGCTGGCGCAGTGGTTGGGAGTCCGCCTGCCGATGCGGGGTACACGGGTTCGTGCCCCGGTCCGGGAAGATCCCACATGCCGCGGAGCGGCTGGGCCCGTGAGCCACGGCCGCTGAGCCTGCGCGTCCAGAGCCTGTGCTCCGCGATGGGAGAGGCCACAGCAGTGAGAGGCCCGCGTACCGCAAAAAAAAAAAAAAGTTGTTTTTATTATCACTGATATAAACTATCCCAGGTTCCCCACAGTCCTTAGAAAGGAATCAGGATTCCCCCAAGATTCATGAGGCTTTGGAATCTTGATATTAGTCTTGTTTCTACATCTTTCCTAGTCTGAGATATTCTCTCAGATCTGCCCTGGGGAATATTTAATTATCCTCTGTCTCATCTTGAGTGCTAACTCTGCTCAACTGCTAATGGCTGCCTAGGGTGAGAAAGTGTGCAGCGATCCATTGGCAGTGTGACACGGATGCCTGGTATTGTCTATCCTTGAAGAGCTGGAAGCATTTCTGTCAGCAAAACGGTCTGTAATTCTTTCTGAGGACACACCTGGCCTTGGCAGGAAGCATTTACCTCTGGTTTAACTAAACACTACTGTTGGTCCTATGTTCCCTGTTCTTGAAGCTCCTGCACCCATTCGCAGAAGGAAAAAGGCGTAACAACCATATGCGATACATTTCTCCTTTCCAGCTTCCCTGATTCTTTTTCATGAATCCAAGTCATCTCTCCACACCCACCAGCAATCCTGGCTGAAATGACTGTTTTCCACAGCACTTCAACTTTTCATCTCCCCGGGACCTGCTTTCTGTCTGGTTCAGAAGACTTTGGAGGGTGGGGGAGGGCACCCAAGTCTTCTCTCCAACAGGGATTTCTTGTTGAAATGTATTTTCTCCTCCACATCAAAGTCCATTGGAAACACACAAACCTCAACCCATCAGGGGTTATATACATACATAAATAACATCTATCAGTTTCTCTAACGCTGGTCTTTATCAAGAGTAAGTCGTTTACAAGGGCATGAGAAGCATATCTTATAAGGCAGCTGACATAATCAGTGGCCCAACCCTTTGAGGGGTGACCACAGGCATTGTCCCCTCAGTGGCCAAATTGTCTGTGACGGCCAAACTGCAAATCATGTGATCCCAGGGCCCACACGCCCCATTCCTAACCATTGGTCGACTGAGGCCACTTCAAGGACATCTTCCTGAGTAGCAACAGAATCTGTGCACAGCATGAGGCAAGCCACAGGTTCTGCAGCAAAGGAAATTCCATTGCAGAGGGAATGTCAGCCAGCCCTGGAAGAGCCAACTTCTCTAGCCCTCTGTAAGCAGCCAGAAAGCCAAGCTGACACACACATACGAGTAAGCTTTCCACAGCAGGAAATGCTCTGGCAGTGTTTTCTTTCTCAACTCTTGCCTCAGTCAGGAACAAAGACCAGAATCATTATGTCTAAAGCAGGATTCTCAGAGCTGGAATCAAAGGGAGTCAAGGGAGGAGCAGACGGGGTGGAGAAGTATCTTGTTTAAGATACAGGTTCCCAAGGACCCACCAGACCTACTGAGATAGTCATCCTTCAGGGCGGAATCTAGGAATCTGAATTTTAACCAAAACAAGCACATGTGGGCATGCACACCCACGCTGAGAATCTCATGCACACTCAATTTTTTAACTGCAAGGAAAATGTTGAGTAAACTATAGAGCTACCTCTTTCCTTACAGACCAGCCAAGAAATGCATTGATTGATTGCTGAGTAGAAGGTTTCATAGCACCCACTTCCCAGGGGGAGGAAATATTTTCAGCTCTTATTTGTCCCATGACAGATCTTTTGTTGTGGGGTCTCTGCGGTCCACACGCCAGCTTTGCACCCTTCTCAACAGGGAAGTTCCATTTCTCCACCTATTGTCATCTTCTTAGATGGAGACATTCCACAACAACATCTACTGCTGATGAGAAGCCCTGGGAAAACCAGGTTCAAGTCACATGAAGGGCAGTCCCTCTTTAAGCTTCTGAGAATGCCATCCTATGTTTTCCCACTTCTGTTTTCCCCCCGCCTTTGTTTTACTTCCAGCCTTTTTTTGGATGCAAATAATGGAATCTACTGAAATCAATTTAAGCAAGAAAAGAAAGGGGGGTATAAGGTGATCAGGGTATAAGGTGGTCATTCAAGGTAAGAAATACATTCAGTCTTCCCAGGGATCAAAAACCAGGGTCTTGGCAAACACTGGAAATTGTGGTGCCCACGGCTGACTGTCTTCCTAGAACTTCCTTTCTTCTTCCTCATAGAGTCCCAGCTCCCCTTGGTGTTCAGCTCTCCCCTCCAGGGCCCAGTGCTTACAGAGGGAGCCCAGCCCAGCTCCCAGCGAGGCCCAAACCACCGGCTTCCACTCCAGCAGATTTATGTAATTTGTAGCATCCCTGTAGTTTCATGAAATGAAATTCAGAGATACATATTTTGTGAAATCAATATAATTCCGTAACTGCCATACAAAGAATAAATAAAAGTTTCATTTAATAAAATTATATGCATTTCAATCAGAAAATGCCCCAGCATGGCTCCACTAAAACACATAATAAATAGTGGGATGACAGTGCTTGCGGGAAGGTGCGCTGTGAATTCGAGAACTATGTGTGTACACCAGGGTTTCTCAACCACAGCACTATTGACATTTGAGTCCGGATCATTTGTTGCCACCTTATTAAGCACTGAAGGATGTTTAGCACCATCCCTGGGCTCTGCCTCCTAGATGCCAGCAGCATCTCTTACCCACCTCCCAGACAACCAAAAACGTCTCCAGTCATTGCCAGCGAGCCCTGGGGCAGTGGGCAAGATCACCTCTGGTTACGAACCACTGGTGTAGACTGACAGAAGGTGTGTTTTGTTGGCAACTCAAATATAACAAACAGTGTAGTTATCAGTGAAGTGATTTTTCTGAGACGATGACCAACTGGTAGTCAAGTTCCCAACAAACATACTGAAGTCTTCCCTCTCTTGAACACAATGGCTGCGTTCTTTGAAAATTCAATGTGCAGAAGTAACTTGCAAAACAATGCTTCATGTTTATGTGTAAATGACGGTCATATAATGCACTCCAATGATCAGAAACAGGGATTATTTCCATCTGCAGATCAAGTAAGAGTAGAAAATGGTTTGGACGATCTGGCAGTCTTTCAAAAGTTTAAACATAGAGTTAGCATATGACCCAGCAATTCCATTCCTAGGTAAATACCCAAGAGAAATGTAAACATGTATCCTCACAAAAACTTGTACATGAATGCCCAAAGAAGCATTATTGATGACAGCTCAAAAGTGGAAACAACCCAAATGTCCATCAGCTGACAAACAGATAAATAAAATGTGGTAGATCCATATAATGGAGTATTTTTTGCCCTTAAAAAAATGAAGTGTTAATGTATGGTATGACATGGATGAATTTTGAAAACAGTATACTAAGTGAAAGAAGCCAGTCACCAAAGGCTGCATATTGTTTTATTCCATTTACATGAAATATCCTGAACAGGCAAATCTTTTGAGACAGAAGATAGATTAGGTTTCTAGGATGTGTGTGTTGGGGAGCTGCCGGTCAGGCTGAGTAATTGCTTTGGGAGCTTATTTGCCATGGAGAGGAATGATGGAAATGTTCTAAAATTGGTTGTGTTCATAGTTGCACAACTTTGAATAATCTTAAAAAAAAAAAAAGGATCCTATACATTAAATAGGTGAATTCTGTGGTATACGAATTATATCTCAATAAAGCTGTTATTTTTTTAATGTCCTGCAGATCAGAGGACAATTCGCTATTGTATGAAACTATATTGCAGACCTGTTTTTTTTTTAACATCTTTATTGGAGTATAATTGCTTTACGATGCTGTGTTAGTTTCTGATGTATAACAAAGTGAATCAGCTGTACATATACATATATCCCAATATCCCCTCCCTCTTGCATCTCCCTCCCACTCTCCCTATCCCACCCCTCTAGGTGGTCAAAAAGCACTGAGCGGACCTCCCTGTGCCACGTAGCTGTTTTCCACTAGCTAGCTATTTTACATTTGGTAGTGTATATATGTCCATGCCATTCTCTCACTTCGTCCCAGCTTACCCTTCCCCCTCCCCGTGTCCTCAAGTCCATTCTCTACATCTGCATCATAATTCCTGTCCTGCCCCTAGGTTCTTCAGAACTGTTTTTTTCTTTTTTTTGAGATTCCATATATATGTGTTAGCATACAGTATTTTTCTCTTTCTGACTTACTTCACTCTGTATGACAGACTCTAGGTCCATCCACCTCACTACAAATAACTCAGTTTCGTTTCCTATTATGGCTGAGTAATATTCCATTGTATATATGTGCCACATCTTCTTTATCCATTCATCTGTCGATGGACACTTAGGTTGCTTCCATGTCCTGGCTATTGTAAACAGTGCTGCAATGAACATTGTGGTACATGACTCTTTTTGAATTATGGTTTCCTCAGGGTATATGCCCAGTAGTGGGACTGCTGGGTCATATGGTAGTTCTATTTTTAGTTTTTTAAGGAACATCCATACTGTTCTCCATAGTAGCTGTATCAATTTACTTTCCCACCAACATTGCAAGAGGGTTCTCTTTTCTCCATACCCACTCCAGCATTTATTGTTTCTAGATTTTTTTACTGATGGCCATTCTGACAGGTGCAAGGTGATACCTCATTGTAGTTTTGACTTGCATTTCTCTAATGATTAGTGATGTTGACCATCCTTTCATGTGTTTGTTGGCAATCTGTATATCTTCTTTGGAGAAATGTCTGTTTAGGTCTTCTGCCCATTTTTGGATTGGGTTGTTTGTTTTCTTGATATTGAGCTGCATGAGCTGCTTGTATATTTTGGAGTTTAATCCTTTGTCAGCTGCTTCATTTGCAAATCTTTTCTTCCATTCTGAGTGTTGTCTTTTCGTCTTGTTTATGGTTTCCTTTGCTGTGCAAAAGCTTTTAAGTTTCATTAGGTTCCCTTTGTTTATTTTTGTTTTTATTTCCATTTCTCTAGGAGGTGGGTCAAAAAGGATATTGCTGTGATTTATGTCAAAGAATGTTTTGCCTATGTTTTCCTCTAACAGTTTTATACTGTCTGGCCTTACATTTAGGTCTTTAATCCATTTTGAGTTTATTTTTGTGTATGGTGTTACAGAGTGTTCTAATTTCATTCTTTTCCATGTAGTTGTCCAGTTTTCCCAGCACCACTGATTGAAGAGGCTGTCTTTTCTCCAGTATATATTCTTGCCTCCTTTATCAAAGGTAAGGTGACCATATATGCGTGGGATTTTCTCTGGGCTTTCTATCCTGTTCCATTGATCTATACTTCTGTTTTTGTGCCAGTACCATACTGTCTTGATTACTGTAGCTTTGTAGTATAATCTGAAGTCAGGGAGCCTCATTCCTCCGGCTCCATTTTACTTTCTCAAGATGGCTTTTCATATTCGGGGTCTTTTGTGTTTCCATACAAATTGTGAAATTTTTTGTTCTAGTTCTGTGAAAAATGCCATTGGTAGTTTGATAGGGATTGCACTGAATCTGTAGATTGCTTTGGGTAGTACAGTCATTTTCACAATGTTTCTTCTTCCAATCCAAGATCTGGTATATCTCTCCATCTATTTGTATCATCTTTAATTTCTTTCATCAGTGTCTTATAGTTTTCTGCATACAGGTCTTTTGTTTCCCTAGGTAGGTTTATTCCTAGCTATTTTACTCTTTTTGTTGCAATGGTAAATGGGAGTGTTTTCTTAATCTCTCTTTCAGATTGTTCATCATTAGTGTATAGTAATGCAAGAGATTTCTGTGCATTAATTTTGTATCCTGCTACTTTACCAAATTCATTGAATAACTCTAGTAGCTTTCTGGCAGCATCTTTAGGATTCTCTGTATAGTATCATGTCATTTGCAAACCATGACAGTTTTACTTCTTCTTTTCCGATTTGTATTTCTTTTGCTTCTCTGATTGCTGCGGCTAAAACTTCCAAAACTAGGTGGAATAATAGCGGTGAGAGTGGCCAACCTTGTCTTGCTCCTGATTTTAGATGAAATGGTTTCAGTTTTTCACCATTGAGAACAATGTTGGCTGTAGCTTTGTCATATATGGCCTTTATTATGTTAAGGTAGGTTCCCTCTCTGCCTACTTTCTGGAGGGTTTTTATCATAAATGGGTGTTGAATTTTGTTGAAACCTTTTTCTGCATCTATTGAGATGATCATATGGTTCTTATCCTTCAATTTGTTAATGTGATGTATCACTTTGATTGATTTGCGTATATTGAAGAATCCTTGCATTCCTGGGTTAATCCCCACTTGATCAAGGTATATGACCCCTTTAATGTGCTGTTAGATTCTGTTTGCTTGTATTTTGTTGAGGATTTTTGCATCTGTGTTCATCAGTGATATTGGCCTGTAGTTTTCTTTCTTTGTGACATCTTTGTCTGGTTTTGGTATCAGGGCAATGGTGGCCTTGTAGACTGAGTTTGGGAGCTATATTTTGGAAGAGTTTGAGAAGGATAGGTGTTAGCTCTTCTCTAAATGTTTGAAAGAATTCGCCTGTGAATCCGTCTTGTCCTGGGCTTTTGTTTGTTGGAAGATTTTTAATCGCAGTTTCAATTTCAGGGCTTGTGATTGGTCTGTTTATATTTTCTGTTTCTTCCTGGTTCAGTCTCAGAAGGTTGTTCTTTTCTAAGAATTTGTCCATTTCTTCCAGGTTGTCCATTTCTTCCAGGTTGTCCATTTTATAGGCATAGAGTTGCTTGTAGTAATCTCTCATGATCCTTTGTATTTCTGCAGTGTCAGTTCTTACTTCTCCTTTTTCATTTCTAATTCTATTGATTTAAGTCTTCTCCCTTTTTTTCTTGATAAATCTGGCTAATGGTTTATCAATTTTGTTGATCTTCTCAAAGAACAAGCCTTTCGTTTTATTGGGCTTTGCTATCATTTCCTTCATTTCTTTTTCATTTATTTCTGATCTGATATTTATGATTTCTTTCCTTCTGCTAACTTTGTGGGGTTTTTTATTCTTCTTTCTCTAATTGCTTTAGGTGTAAGTTTAGGTTGTTCATTTGAGATTTTTCTTGTTTTTTGAGGTAGGATTGTATTGCTGTAAACTTCCCTCTTAGAACTGCTTTCGCTGCATCCCATAGGTTTTGGGTCATCGTGTTTTCATTGTCTTTTATTTCTAGGTATTTTTTTATTTCCTCTTTGATTTTTTCAGTGATCTCTTGGTTATTTAGTAGCATATTGTTTAGCCTCCATGTGTTTGTATGTTTTAAAGTTTTTTCCTGTAATTGGTATCTAGTCTTACAGTGTTGTGGTTGGAAAAGATACTTGATACGATTTCAATTTTTTTTAATTTACCAAGGCTTGATTTGTGACCCAAAATATGATCTATCCTGGAGAATGTTCCATGAGCACTTGAGAAGAAAGTGTATTCTGTTGTTTTTGGTTGGAATTTCCTATCAATATCAATTAAGTCCATCTGGTCTAATGTGTCATTTAAAGCTCGTGTTCTCTTTTTTATTTTGATTTTGTATGATCTGTCCATTGGTGAAAGTGGGGTCTTAAAGTCCCCTACTATTATTGTGTTACTGTCTATTTCCCCTTTTATGGCTGTTAGCACTTGCCTTATGTATTGAGGTGCTCCTCTGTTGGGTGCATAAATATTTACAATTGTTATATCTTCTTCTTGCATTGATCCCTTGATCATTATGTAGTGTCCTTCTTTGTCTCTTGAAATAGTCTTCATTTTAAAGTCTATTTTCTCTGATATGAGAATTGCTACTCCAGCTTTCTTTTGATTGCCATTTGCTTGGAATATATTTTTCCATCCCCTCACTTTCAGTCTGTATGTGTCCCTAGATCTGAAGTGGGTCTCATGTAGATAGCATATATATGGTTCTTGTTTTTGTATCCATTCAGCCAATCTATGTCATTTGGTTGGAACATTTAATCCACTTACTTTTAAGGTAATTATCAATATTTTGTTCCTATCACCATTTTCTTAATTGTTTTGGGTTTGTTATTGTAGGTCCTTTCCTTCTCTTGTGTTTCCTGCCTAGACAGATTCCTTTAGCATTTGTTGTAAAGCTGGTTTGGTGGTGCTGAATTCTCTTAACCTTTGCTTGTCTGTAAAGCTTTTAATTTCTCCGTCGAATCTGAATGAGATCCTTGCTGGGTAGAGTAATCTTGGTTGTAGCTTTTTCCCTTTCATCACTTTAAATACATCCTGCCACTGCCTTCTGGCTTGCAGAGTTTCTGCTGAAAGATCAGCTGTTAACCTTATGGGGATTCCCTTGTATGTTATTTGTCATTTTTCCCTTGCTGCTTTTAATATTTTTCCTTTGTATTTAATTTTTGATAGTTTGATTAATATGTGTGTTGGCATGTTTCTCCTTGGATTTATCCTGTATGGGACTCTCTGTGCTTCCTGGACTTGATTGACTATTTCCTTTCCCATGTTAGGGAAGTTTTCAACTATAATCTCTTCAAATATTTTTTCAGTCCCTTTCTTTTTCTCTTCTTCTGGGACCCCTATAATTTGAATGTTGGTGCGTTTAATGTTGTCCCAGAGGTCTTTGAGATGGTCCTTGATTCTTTTTTATTCTTTTTTTCTTTATTCTGCTCTGTGGTAGTTATTTCCACTATTTTATCTTCCAGGTCACTTATCCATTCTTCTGTCTCAGTTATTCTGCTATTGATTCCTTCTAGAGAAGTTTAAATTTCATTTATTGTGTTGTTCATCATTGTCTGTTTGCTGTTTAGTTCTTCTAGGTCCTTGTTAAACGTTTCTTGTATTTTCTCCATTCTATTTCCAAGATTTTGGATCATCTTTACTATCATTACTTTGAATTCTTTTTCAGGTAGACTGCCTTTTTCCTCTTCATTTGTTTGGTCTGGTGGGTTTTTACCTTGCTCCTTCATCTGCTGCATAGTTCTCTGTCCTCTCATTTTGTTTAACTTTCTGTGTGTGGGGTCTCCTTTTAACAGGCTGCAGGTTCGTAGTTCCCATTGTTTTTGGTGTCTGCCCTCAGTGGGTGAGGTTGGTTCAGTTGGTTATGTAGGCTTCCTGGTGGAGGAGACTGGTTCCTGTGTTCTGGTAGGTGGGTCTGGATCTAGTCTTTCTGGTGGGCAGGACTGCGTCTGATGGTGTATTTTGTGGTGTCTGTGAACTTAGTATGATTTTAGGCAGCCTCTCTGCTAATGGGTACAGTTGTGCTCCTGCCTTGATGGTTGTTTGGCTTACGTCCTCCAGCGCTGGAGTGCTGGCCGTTGAGTGGAGCTGGATCTTAGTGTTGAGATGGAGATCTCTGGGGGAGCTGATATTACATGGGGCTGGGAGGTCTCTGGTGGTCCAGTGTCATGAACTCGCCTTTCCCACCTCAGAGGCTCAGGCCTGACACCAGGCCGGAGCACCAAGACCCTGCCAGCCACACGGGTGGAAATACATTTGCTCTTGATTCTTGCATGTTCCTGGCCTGTGAACGTAAGAGACTTGTCTCCTGCAGCTGTTAAAATGAGTAGTTCTCTTCACCTGTCCGCCAGAATCTTAAAAGTTTATATAGAGGCTTTAACATGGTTTCTGTCACATATTCAGTGCCAGTGGTCTCAACAATGCCTTACTCTCTCCTGCAGTCCTCTTTATGCTTTCTAAGACCGTTAGCTTCTTGTCTACTTGTTACCCCCAAATCATTGTGAGGACAATAACAGCCCCTTAAATTTCCTCACAAGGCTAGTTTCAGCCACTTGGAGAACCATGAGCCACTTGTTTAACAAGTTATATAAATGAATTCTTCCTTGCTAGTGATTGGTTCAGGAATTCAGGCTTAAGCCAATCAGTAAATCTTTTAGACCATAGTGTTCACATGACCTGTGTTGGCCCAACCAGATTGTATGAAAGACTTTTATCCACTGGCTTAGGAAAGAGCCTCTTTTACTGTCTCTCACAGGGCTTGAGTAAAGACAAACATATGTCTAATTGCCCCTGACAGCCACATTGAGAGGATGAGTAGAGGTAGACGTAGATTGAAGCCAGTGGTGTGGATAGAAAGGCAGAAAGAAAGAATCTGGGTTTGTTGCTGAACTGCTAATTAACCCACCCTAAATCCGAGCCTAACTGTTAATACATTTCCTAATTTTTTAACCAGCTGGAGGCTTGTTTTCTGTGAAATAGGAACCAAAGTGGACTGAAGTCGGGGAATGAGATTTGCTACTACCCTGTGACAAGCTGAGATCCCAGAACATCTGTCCCTTCGTGGGAAGATTTCCAGCTCTACCCAGGAAGTGCAGGACGTAGAATCAACCCTCCTCCTCAAGGGAAGGGAAATACCAAAGAGCATGTTTTTGGACCCCAATCCATAAGGATTAGCTTTCAAGGCCTGGCCTAGACCTAAAAGTAGACCTTGGGAGGACAGGCCAATTAGAGGGCCAAGGTGAATAGAGAAGAGAAAGAAAAGATTTTCAGCTATAATGATAACTCACAGTTCATCTCTGCCATTTCTAGAGTTGGGTAATAACTTGTAGGTATTCCAAAGCTTGCCTCTTATTTATTTAAACGTTCTAAAATTGTCATTTTATAATATTTTATTCATGAGTCCAGTATCTAAAGTCTTGACAATTTTGCTTTTGCTCTTTATTGTTTCTGCTGGTTCTCACTCTTGTTGCCTTGTTTCCTTATGTGTTTGATCATTTTTCATGGTATGTTGGTCATTGTCCTTAAAAAGTGTTCGTAGGGATTGTATTTGTTTTAAGTTGAAGTTCCTTTCTCCAGAGATAATCTGAGGTGCTTCTACCACATAACTAGATACACTGTCAGTCCAGGACAACTTTAAATTCCTGGACTGAGAAAATAATGGACTTCACAACTTGGGAGCATATCGTCAACATCAGCATCTTTATTCCTACCATTATTGTGCACTCATTCTACACAGGCATGATTCTAAGTGTGCCATATGAATGATCACACTTAAACTTCATAGAAGCCTGAGGGTGCAGGTATTACAATTATCCCCATAATTCAGAGAAAAGGCTAGGGTACAATACATTAAGAAATTAAGTAACCCTGGGTCATATAGTCAGCTGGTGGCAGAGATATTAAAGTCCTATAACCTAAAGACCTAAATTTCAGAACCCACTAAGATAGTGAGTAGTTAATAAATACATGTTGATAATGTTCATCACTGTAATGCTTTTGTTCTTACGAGCTAAAAAAATATAGAAATAAAGACACAGCCTCCATTGATTTAAGTTTTGAGATGAAATCCTTCAATCTCCAGTTTCCTCTATACTACATAAGTGGATTGAGTGTGCCCGGAAGGGAAACAACAAAGATTTGACGATGCAGTCAAATGTTTTGCACAGAACAGTAGATTTAGGCCAAATTCCAGAGAGAGTAGACCTCAGAGAATCACAAATAGCACTGAACTCACAACTAAAATGTAAAATTATTTTGCAAGAGGAAAGTTTTGCAGAAGTACAGCTATGAACAGCCTGGCACAAAACCAAAGAGAAACTTCCTGGAGTTTCCAGCTAACAGTTGACCGGAGAGTAAATATGAATTGAGGATTCCCAAATGCAACTTTGTGAGGGGGCCTATTATCCTGCTTAACTACAGAGATTCTCATTGGTCCTGGGACCGTGCCCTCAGCTGCTCTGGAGCTGCCACAGCAGGTGACTAGGCCAGTGAGCTGAGTGAGCTGAGTATTGCTGCCTTCAGTCGGGCCTCTCATTATTCACTTGGACAGTTGAGATTGATTCCAGACTGACCTCCAACCTCTAGTTGACTATGAGCTCCTCAAGGGCACGGACTGATGATCTTTTCATCATTAATGCTCAGCACAGTGACGGCACCCTTACCCACTGGTTCATGCCACCGTTTTTAGTGAGCCTCTACCGTCTGCTAGTCATGAGAACATGATGGTGAACAAAACCCTGCATGGTCCATGCTCTTATGGAGTACATGGTGAGGGTCTAGTGAGGGGCATATAAGAATCAAATAATAAAAGCCAAATGAATATTACCAACTCCGATCAATGCTATGGAGGAAAGGAACTCAGGACATTAAGAATCTGATCTCTTCTGGAGGTTAAGGGAAAGTTTTCAATAGAAATTGACATTTGAGCTAAGATCTGAAAGACAGATATAGTTTAATCAAACGTAAAGGAGAAAAACATTCCAGACAAAGGGGACTATAGTGGCCAAGACCCTGTGGGTCAGAGGAAATGTGGCACAGAGTAGTTGATCAGTAAAATTGGATGGAGGAATGAATGATTGACTCAGAATAACAGCTAATGGGTCTATGGCACTTACCATATTCTGGGTATTATTCAAAGTGCTTAATTTATATCATTTCATTTAACCTCCACAAGAACCCTATGAGCTAGGTATTATTATTATCTCCAAGTTACAGATGAGGTCACTGAATTACAGAGAAAATATTTCACTCTTCCAAAGTTTCACAGTTAACAAACTGTGAACCTGGGATTTGAACACAAGTACCTGGCTGAAGCAAAAACCCGGAGCTTTCTTGGCGATCTGCAGAGGCCTTGGAATCACATATATCATTCAATCGAGCAAATACGGTAGGCTGAAACAGTGAGCATCAGTTCTAAAATTGAGTCTGTGAGATCCAGGAGCCAACTCCTTTGAATGACGTGAAAGTGAGATGGCTTTAAACAAGTGTTAAGGTTTTTAAAACTCAGTTAAAAATGCGCCTATAAAAAACATGACTGTTAAACTTGGTAAATTGGCAATGGAAACTACAGAGAACAATAAAACAAAAATACCATTAACTAAATTTTTTTTAAAAAACCTTTAAAATTAAAATGTTAACATAATCAGCATTGTTTCCTTTGAATATCTTTTTCTCTTCTACATACACACTCTATCATGAACACCATCTGTCCTTGCATTTTCCCCGTCTCTCTGCAATCTGTGAATGGACTCCAGTTATTACTTTGTCTCTAAGCGCAAGAATTAGAGAATTGGGAAATCCCAGAAAACCCCTCCTTGCTTCACAGTAATGATGTACTGATGAGCCCTGCTGAGAAATTAATTCTGGAGGTCATGGGGGACTGTTTCCTCCCTGATGGCTATATTTGCGTGAATCCAAATCCAAGTGAAGTTCTAAACTCATGGAACAAGGCAGGCAACCAGCCAGCAGCTCTGCCAATGCCCGTCACCCTCACACAACCAAGGTGTCTTATTATTACCCAAGGAGCCTCCAAGTAACCCTTGCCCTTGAATTGTCCCTCTGAATTTTTTAGGAAGTTGAAAATTCCAGGTTACTTAGGGATGCTGGTTTACTTTGAAATCTCTTTTCTCTCTCTCTCTTTGTATCTCTCTCTCTCTGTCTTTTACTCTCTCTCAGTCCTGTGCTCCCTCTGTTCTCTCTCTTGTCTCTCTCTGTGTCTCTTTCTCTTTTGACTTTTTTCTTTCCCAGCTTCTCTGCTCCTCTTGGCCACTCTTAAGAGCAAGCGCTGGCAGGCCATGCATCAAAGTGGGCTATTTTTGTTCTCGCTGTGAGAATGTTTACAACATATTGAAAACTCAGCCTGTGGTTTAACGTTGTGTATATTTTCAGTGAAACTGACTGGTTTCCAAAGTCAGTGGATGCCTGTGAAACCCACCCAGGGCTTTATGTATACGAGCAATACGTCGAGCGTCTGTCCTGACCCTCGCCACTCCCACTGGGTCAAATACAGCCCCACGTGGGTAGCACAGAAAAGATCAGGCTGCGCCCCAGCTTTGTTTCCTAACAATACTGATCTCATGACCAGTGGCTCAAAGTTGTGAAAGAGGAAATTCAAACCTAGTGCTGTACGACCAGGAATTCTATGAAAATTCTGTCTGTGGCCTAATTAAATTATTCCTCCTTCCCACCCAACAAGGCTGCTCCCAGATGTTTTGGATACATGTACCATTCCATTAGAATACAGTTAATCTTGAATATATTTTACCATGAAACATGAACATAATAATTACAGAATTTTCCATTCAACGTCCCCTATCATATTCCTAGCATATTGGAATCTCTTAGAATAACATTTAACTGTTTTCGTATGGGCTTCAGCTGACATCTTAGAAAATTTGAAATGGCCAATCACTTCACTGCTTCAAAACCCAGTCAAACTCATTTTCTTTCTTTCTTTTTTTTTTTTTTTTTTTTGCTACAACTCCAAGTTTTAAAATAAGATTAAGGCCAACCTAATTTTCTAAGTGCCTCCTGCTGATTCATCAGCTGATAGCAAGTCTGAGGTATTCAGGCCAATTAAACTGGCTCACCAAGTTTTGCTCAGTAGGTAAATATGAAGTGCAAATGTCCAGGGGGTCTTCTTTTATCTGGAGCTAAAATCAGAGGGAGCTGCAAAGGCTGATTGGTGTTTGTCATCAGGGTGGTAGGGAAACAGCCCACTGGCGTTCACTAAAAACTATGCTGACAACAGCTCGTGAACAGACTGAAACCTTGAGCAGAGGCGCTCCAGGTGGGCAGTGCAGACAGAGGGGGTCCGAAATCAGGCTGGCCTGCTTTCTTGGACAGAGGCTAACTTTCCGCTGAGGTTTGGATTCCTCAGTCTGTATTTGGTCCTTGTTCTGAGAGTGACTCCTATTGTCTAGGTGTGCTGCCAGCTCACACCAGACAACACTGGGCCTCTTGTTCCCATTCGTGTGGAGATTCTGTAGTTGAAACAACACAGAGCGTGGGCCACCCTCAAGAGTTATAGCCTAGTTTAACTGGATTTAGAAAACTGGTTAAACAAGGCTACAGCTCCCTGGTCTTGGACCTGCTGTTTGTGTTTTGTTTTTGTTTTTCTTTCCCCTCTGTTTGGAGTATAAGTTCACTCCCTTTAGAAAAGTGAAAAGGATAAGAAAATGGAAACTGACTAGTGGATTGGAGGGGTTTATTTGTACTGGCACAGCCGTCTGACTTTTAACAAAGAATTTCTTTAAAATGTCAAGCGTTTGCCAACGGCACCGGCCCCCCCTAAACTCTAATTGCTTGTTTGGGTCTGAGTTCCCCACTAGAACCGTGGTTCTCAAAGTCCACAGAGCATAAGAATTGCCAGGAGGACTTGTTAAAGCACAGACCGCTGTCCCACCCCCAGCGCTGCTAATTCAGTGGCTCCAGGTGGGGCCTGAGAATCTGCCTTTCTCATAAGTTCCCAGGTGGTGTGGATGCTGCCGGTCTAAGGAAGACACATCAAGAAGTACTCATTGTGCAAGACTGGGAGCTTCTTGAGGGCAGGGACTGGCTTACTCATCCCTTTAGAACATCTTGTCCTGTGTCTGGTAAAAAGACATCTTCCAATAAATGATAAACTCTCTCCATTCATTCGACTACTATTTATTCAGTATCTACTGCATTCAAAACTGTTCTAGACACTAGGGATTCGCAGTGAATAAGACAGGGAACTTTCATGTGCTCAGAGAGTTTCCATTGTAGTAGGGCAGTCATGGAAGAAGCACATTTGTAAAATGATGGACAGAAGGATGGAGAGTGACGGGGGTAGGAGGTAACTGTAGGTAGAGTGTCAGGGGAGGTGTCTCTGAGGAAGAGTGAATGAAATAAGTGAACAAGTCATGCGAAGATTTTGAGAAGGAAGATTTCGTGTAGAGAGAACAGTAAGTACAAAGGTCCTGAGGCAGGAATAGGCTTGGCATTTTCAGGATAGAGCGAGAACTCCTGGGTGGCTTTCAGAAGGAAGTGATTTAAAGGGAGAATGGTAGATGGTAAGAACAGAGAGCTAACCGGAGATCTCCTGCAGAGCCTTCAGAGGGTGGTAGGGGGTTTGGATTTTATCCTGAGTGTGATGGGAGGACCATGAAAGGTTTTGATTGGGGAAGCGTTATTGTGTGGTTTTGTTTTCAAGATCGTATTGGAGGAAATAATGGAAGTGAGGAGAGCAGCTAGAGGCTACTATCGATACAATAATCCAGACACAGAGTGATGATAATTTAGACTAAGATGTTGGTGGTAAGTGAGATAAGAAGTGGTGAGATCTGAGATATATTTTGAAAGTAGATCCAACTGCAGTTGCTGTTAAATTGGATACGAGGTGTGGAAAAAAAGGAAGGAATCTAGGATGGTTCATAATTGTATTTTTTTTAATGAATGGGCTTGATATTTGCTAAGAGGGTAAAGTGCAGGACATGATTAGCTCTGTGTGGGACAAGTCATGAGCTGTGATTAGACTTCCAAGCAGGGATTCTGAGTGATTCTATAAGTCTGGAGCTTAGGGGAGCTGTCCATGTTGGAGGAGAAATTTGAGAATCGTCAGTGGAGAGATCGCCCAAAGCCAAGATCGTCTGGGATGTGCATGCGGAGAGAAAAGAAAAGGGGATTGAAGGCTGAGCCCTGAGGTTCCAGCATTTTGAGGATGGGACGGGAAGGAGGAGCCAGAAGACAAGTGTTTCCAGAAGGAAGAGATGGTCAACTGTGTCCATTGCTGCTAAGTGATCAAGATACACAACTGACCATTAGATATGGCAAAATGGAACCCCCTTGACAAGAGCAGTTTCAGTGGAGTGGTGGGGAGGAAAACCCGACTAGAATGGGGGAGGAAAGAATGGTGTGTGAAGAAAGAAAAACAATGGGTAGAGATAACTATTCCAATGAACAGTCTTACTAAAAGAGAGCAGAGAAAGGAGATAGTAGCAGAAAATGGAAGTGGGAACTTAGGAGGGTTTTCAAAGGAGGGAGAGTGTTCATTCTGGTCGAGTCGATCCAGGAAAGGGAGAACTTGATTATGTAGGAAAGAGCAGAGTCACCTGCGGTAGCGAAGTGCTTGAGTGGGTAGGAAAGGAAAGGACCTGGTACACCAGTGGGGAATCAGCCCAAATAGAAACAAGAGTGGCAGACTGAGAATGAGAACACGGGTGCAGTGAGCAGGAAGTTGGGAGAGTTCTCTGCCACCTCAGTATTGGGGAAAGATGAAAGTTTAATGAGCACGAGTGAGTCATTGGGATGAGTAAGAGAATAAACTAATTAAGGAACCGTAACCACGTTGCTGAACTACGCTGCGTCCCACTTGATGATCACAGCTATGAATGTAATGTGAAGCCCATCAGTGTGGTTATGTTTCCTTCAGATTACATTTCCCAGCTCGGGATGGAGCATGATGGAGGGAGAGGGTCCAGCTTGGGATATAACCAGGAATGAGATGTGCCTGGTGAGGGACGAGGAGTTTGAGGATATATGCAAGGGAGTACTGATAGTGACAGACCGTGGACATTCACCAGGGTGACAAGGAAAGGAGCGTAGGAGAGGTTTCTCAGTGGGAGATAGAGTGGCAGAATCAGTGCTTGGAAGTCTGGAAGGGATGGGTGGATTGTTGCCCTGGGGAAATGGACTGGAAGAAGTGAAGGAAGTACAGTTCTCGGTGATGATGAGAAAAGTCTAGCGTTGAACTTGGCGTGGGTTGACTGAGGTAAGACAGCAGGAAAGATTTGGGGGAGTGATGAGGTCAGTGAACAGAGAGGCCAGTGTGTTGGCTGCATGGTGGAGCTGACGCATGCAAGCTGAAGAGGACAAAATACTCAGAGTAATGAGAGGTTATCAGTCAGCGTATAACTAGTAATCACCTACAGTTTCAAAGCTGTGTGCGAAACAAGTAAACAAATAAGGTTAATCTCCTTGCCTCAAGGAGCATATAAATGTCAGGGCATAAAAGGCAGGTTGTGAGGGTAAACAGAATCTGCTGTGTAAACAGCACACTTTTCGAACAAAACAAAACATACCCATAAAATGAATGAAAATTGGAGGGTTCTTTTCACTTTGGGTCAAAAAATGTCCATAAACATTTGTATATGTATAATGCTGACAACCCTAGAAGGGGCCTTGATGACTGATTTGTGTGATTCTGAATAATTATGTAGAACCAAGTATTAGATACACCATTACAGATAATTCCCTGTAGCCTCAACAGCAGAATAGTTGGGCACCTCTGTACCACTTGTTCTCATTCGTTTGTTCAATCCTTTTAATAAACTTACAGAATTTCAGGAACAGGTGATAAGTAAGACCAGCCCCTCCACTCTGAAATCTCACAATCTCGTGTCTTTTAACTTACGTCGCCTGTGACTCTTATAATCAACTGTATTTTCCTTTATACCTTGGCTCTCCAAAGATCAGAGCTAAACGTGTGAGCAACTACTAGAAATGTACAGGACTTACTGGTAGACATTTGTGGACTAAGCTCTTCCGTGTTTCCCTTCTGTCCCGTCTTTTGTGGGTTTGTTTGCTTTTTTGTCTTATTTCCTTGAAATATTTTTAATCGTACAGTTGTTTGTACCTTTGTAAGCCTCTTTAAATCCTCTGTGAAACAAGGTTGAGAATAAGTGAATAGTATAGGGCACTGTACTATTGACTTAAGTAAAGTTGGTTTTAGTAAAAAGAGGATATTTTGGCCCTTGTAACTGGGAATCTCTAGTGATGGACTTTAGGGACCACTGGATCTAGGTGCTTAGGGAATGATGGCACAAATCTACCGCTCTCCATCTCTGGGCTCTGCTTTCCTCCGTATAGGCTTTATTTCTAGTCAGGACCTCAAAAAACAGTGGCAAAGAGAAATACCAGTAGCTTCTGGCCATCTCAGCAGAAATAGTACCGGCAGTGTTTCCCCAGCAGTACCGGGCTTGACTCAATAGGCATCCTCAAACCAATCTTTGTTACTGGGCAATGCCATGTTTTCTTTAGGTGGGTATGGGTCACACAGCCATCCCTGGGGTGTGGAGTAATATTAGCCCAACCAGAACCACATAGGTTGAGAGTTGGGGAAAGATAGCTTTCACAAAGGATTATACAGTGCTGAGCCAAAGGAGATGGACTGGATCCTCAGCAGGACAAAAAAACAGATGTCACATCTCCAGACGTAGAATCTAAGTCCTTAGAGTCTAATCCTGTCTGAGGAGACAGGACTTAGGTACAGAAATGAAGTGAGGCAGTGCCTACCCGATAGGAGCCAAAAGAATGGTTTGGACATTTTACATGTCCCAGGATGCCATAGGAGTGGGAGTGCATTGCGAATGAGACAATGCAGTCATTCAAGAAAAATTTCCTGAAGCCCTTCTATCTGCAAAGTTCTGTGCTTAGTGCTGAGAATATGTCAGTGAGCAGAACAGACAAAGATGCCCGTCTCCCTGGCACTCCCATTCCAGACAGACAATATACCATAGACATAAACACAAGTAAAGCCTAGAGTTTATTAGAGGGTGATGGGTACTGTGGAAATAGGGAAAACAGAGTCGGATAAGGGAGGTTGGAAATTTTCAAGGTAAGATTGGGCTTCATTGAGAAGGTAACATTTGAGTAAACACATGAAGGGGTTGAACAAATGAACCGTGTGAATATCTGGGGGAAGAGCATTCCTGGCAAAGGATCCAGCCAAGGCTAAGGCGCTGCAGCCTCACTGTACCTGGAATATTCTAGCAACAGCACAGAGGTCAGTGTGGCTGGAATGGAGTGAGCAAGGGTGAGAGTAGAAAGAGGTCAGGCTGGAGAGGGGAAGGTGGGGAAGTGGGGCGGGGGAGCAGATCCGGTTGGGTGCCTCCCAGGCATTTTGATTTATAACCTTCGTGAAACAGAGTCATTGCAGGGTCTGGGAGAGGAGTGACCTTCTTCTAATGTACATTTTAAAAGATCATTCTGGCTGCTGTGTGGAGGATGGGCTGTAGCCCGGAGAAGGGTAGAGGGTGGCACAGATAGGAGGTTCCTGCAGAACTCCAGCAGTGACAGGATGGGGGCTTGGAACTGGGGATTAGCAGTGGGAGGGGGATTGAGGCAGATTCTCAATAGGTTTGGAAGACAGAGCCAGTGGCATTTGCACTTCCCTGCGCATGAGCTTTAAGACATAGGCAGGATCAGCAGGCAGAGAAAGACGAAGAGCGTTGCGAGCTAAATGAAATATACAGCAGAGCAGAGCGAGAGAAGGCCCAGTGAATGGGCAGGCCACGGCAAGGAGGAAATTTGATTGGAGTGGAGAACGGATATAGGGAGGGAATAGAGGGTGGGTTTGGGGTCAGATATTAGAGGCCGCCCATGTGGGTTAAGAATTTCAGATCTCATCTTATCTTGAATGGGAGACATTGAAATGTATTGAAGAGAGGAATGCCATGATAGAATTACGGTTTAGGGAAGTGAATGGGACCTGTTGGTGGATAAGATTCTTGTTGCAGGGAGTTCTCTTACAGAAGTTCTAATGAAATGAGTGTGTGAACTGAAGTAGTAGCAGCATTATAGTGCTGGCCTGTGTAACCAACAGGTTGTCGCTGAAATAATGAGTAACTTCGAATAATAATAATAAATATAAAAAATATAAATATATAAATAAATAATAAACAAACAAACAAATAAATAAAATAATGAATAACTTCGAAGGCTAGGTCATAAGGGCACTCTGGCTTCTGTCTGGCTCTCTGTTAGATCACTCACTCTGGGCAAAACTAGCTGCCCTGACGTGAGGCCACTCGAAGCACCATGAGAGGTCCACGTGGCAAGGCAGCCGAGTCCTCCTGGCAGAGTCAAATGAGTGAGCCAACTCGGGTGTGGATCCTGCAGCCCCAGCTGACACGAGAGACCCTGGAGCAGAATCACGCAGCTAAGCCACTCCTGAATTCCTGACACGGAGAAGCTGAGAGAGAATAAATGTTTGTTGTTTTAACCCAGTAAGCTTTAGGGTAATTTGTTATGCAGCATTCAATAACTTATAAAGTAGGAAAGATAGAGGCATTGAGTATAAACCACCAGTGCAAAAAACAGGAGAGAGAGAGAGAGAGAGAACAGTATATGTGTGGGTGTTGGAAAAGAATAGCATAATGGTAAGGAGCTTGGACTTTTAAAATAAATCAGACATGAATTTGAAACCCAGAACACACACACACACACACACACACACATCAGTTCTATGTGACCTCGGGTAAACACTTAACATCTCTAAGCTTCTGTTCCTTCTTTTTTTTTTTCCTGTGTTCTCAAAATAATAGTAACTACTTCATACAGTTGTTGTGTAGATGAAAAGACAGACTTTTCATGAAATATCTTACTTGGCACGTGGTAAACACTCTATGGAGTTAAGTTATTAGAGGTCATATCACTGAGGGCAAACCTCATATACTTTTCGGACGTGGCGCTGCCAGTCTTTTCAGGGAAAAAAAATTCCATTTTGATGCTTTTGTGTGTGTGTGTGATTCTGAAATATATCAGAACCTTAATTAACTTTTTCAACGTGGATTATCTTAAACAATTCTGTGTTTCCCAAACATTCCAAGGAAGAAAAGCATAGAATATAAAGCAGAAACAAATAAATCTGGGGAAAAAAATGTATTTGAACAGAAATAAAAAACTCTTTCAAGAAAACGATACTCCCCTTTTTTTTTTTCTTTCCTTTTGAACAGTGTAGACACCGTGCTTGGTGCCTATACAAAACCTCCAGCATCACAGGAGGGCAGATGCCTAATGTGGGTTCCATGTTTATTACTTTGAAGAGAGTAAATTTCTTCAGCAAGAGCTATTATACACTAAGGCACAATCTCAAAGTCTTCAAGGTTTGCTGTTCTCATGTATGGCAGCAACCCAGTTATCAGTTGTATTCATGAAATTAGTCAATCAGTCAGTTAAAGGAAATTAACTTCAGTGGTGTAAAGGTTTTCTTTTTCTTTTTCAAATTACCGATATATTTTGTCTCCTTGAAGTGTAAACCATCATCATTTCACAGTAGCAACAAGTCACCACCAGCAAGGATTAATTTGTTGTTACCAGAGACTGACAAAGTTTACGCCCTGGTTGTCAGACGTTGCTGTTTTCTAGGTGTGCATGTGGGTAGCATGTGAAATGTCTCTCCTATGTACTCGCTTCTCTTCGAGCAACCAACTCACTCTTGTGATAAATAAAACCACTCCTTTCAGAGTGGTTCAGTGTTGGACCAAACTTACCCAGCTAGTTAATAACAGAGCCTGAACTAGAAATAGTCTCTCTTTCCCAAACCTAATGAAGATTGTTTGTTTGCTTTTACTACAGTGCAAGTATTTTAACAGCTTTCTTAACTGGTATCACCAAGTCAGTCCCCTTTTCCCTTCCAATCATCCTGGTCATTCGTAATAGTATTCCCTCACTCAAGAACCTGCGCTGGCTCCCTTTTGCCACCCCTACTAATCCCAGGTGCCATTATCCATCTTTGTGCCCCTGTCTTACATAAATATTTTCCAAACGCTCCTAAATATTGCCTTTCTCACTGAGCGAGACTGCTTTCTTTAGGCAGTTAAATCTCCTAAGAGGGACCCTGCTAATGTACTCTGTTCTATGTACTTCTTACCACCTGAGTACTCTCTCTGTCCCTCCTTTTGAAATCTTTGTAATCTCTTCAATAAAATTCCACCTCCTCCATGAAACCTTCCTCAATTCCTCCATCCCTTTTGGACTTCAACTGTGCTAGGACCCCCATCGTACTTGCAGTCAACACTCCTGAGTTCAGAACTTGTTGCCCCTTTGCCTACTGTGCCAGATATCTTCAGTTTATCCCTCCAAATCCATTCTTCACCCTTCTCCACCCTGCTCTGTGCCCCTGCGGGCTGACCTGTTCCGTCTCCCCCAGAGGTTCTTGAAGTGTAACCCAGGACCACAGCATCAGACTCACCTGGGAACCTGCGGAATCAGAGACACTGGGGAGAGGCCTCAGCAGTCTGTGTTTTAGGAAGGCTTCCAGGTGTTTCTGACGATGCTCAAGTGTGAAAAACGCAGGTCTACATCGAAGGCCCTCCTGTTCTTTGGCTTTGTGGTTGGGTTCAGTCAACAGTACTCTAGCAGGAGATCAGGGCTTCCCTGGTGGCGCAGTGGTTGGGGGTCCGCCTGCCGATGCAGGGGGTGCGGGTTCGTGCCCCGGTCCGGGAGGATCCCGCGTGCCGCAGAGCGGCTGGGCCCGTGGGCCATGGCTGCTGGGCCTGCACATCCAGAACCTGTGCTCCGCAGCGGGAGAGGCCACAACAGTGAGAGGCCCGTGTACCGCAAAAAAAAAAAAAAAAAAAAAAAAGGAGGGCCAGAGGGTCAAAATCTGGGAAGGAAATAGGACAAGGAAAGAAGAGGTGGGAGAGAAGGAGAGAGAGATTTGAAGACGTTATGCTGCTGGCACTGTAGATGGAGAAAGGGACCGTGAGCTGAGGAATGCAGCAGCGTGTAGAGGTTGGAAAGGGAAGATTTTCCCCTAGGGCTGCCAGAAGGAATGAAACATCACAAATACCTTGATAATGTGACTAGTAAGACTCATTACAGACTCTGACTTCCAGAACTGTAGGAGAAAAAATTTGTGTTGTTTTGAGACTCTAAGTTTGTGTAACTTATTATAGCAGCAACAGAAAACAAATACAACTAGCTTATAGAAAACAGATGTCTTGATTAAATGTTTGGGAAATCCCCCATCCTATACCGTGAGACGTATTGCACTAAAGAACCCTTTCTAACTCTTTGAAACCCACTGCTTCCCAAACTTTTCTCTAGGAAGACCTATTAACATACAACAGGCTAATAATAATAATAGCAGTTAACATTTGCGGCATGCTAAGTACATTCCAGGCACTGTGATGCAGGCTTTAAACATCAACTAATTCCCCCAGTAGCCATAGGAGGTCGTTATTACTATCCTCATTTCACAGAGTGGTAAACTGAGCTTCAGAAACGTTAAGTAATTTGGTTCATGGCCGCATAGCTAGTGGCCGAGCTCAGACTTAAAACATTGCCTGATTCCAACAGCCATATTCTCAGCCCTCCACGCTACTCTCTATTCTTGAGAAACAGACTCTGATAAAGCCTGAATAGACTCAGGCTACTTTATGGCTAAAGTCAAAGCATGAATACACGATGTGTAACATCTTTACAAATACCAAATGCATCTCTTCTCATAGTTTCAAATATTCCATGTTAATCCCATGCGAATCTTAGGGCCAAGTACAGGACGGAAACCTGTTTCAGCTTGTTTGGAAGTAATTAAACTTCTGGAATGTGTGCAAGGTAAGGGAAACTTCCTTTCCATGAAGGAGCAACTTTCAGATATGAAGTAGCTGAAGTGTAGGGAGGTGACGTGACCACATAGGTTTACTACACTTAAATATAATTCAGTAGAGAGACACCATTCAGACATCACAAATCTGTCAGTATCTCTCTGGTGTGGCCCTAAAAATTATTTATTGGCTAAAACTAGCAGAGAAAAATCTCAGACTGTTAAGTGGGAGATGTTTTTACAGGCAATCCTAATTATATATAATGTTGGGGAATTTACAGAACAGAGAGTTTCATGCATCAGAGTTAGAAGAGTTTTTTTCTGAATAAATGTTTATCATTTAACAGTAGTCTCCATGGGGTACTTGTCGTATTTTAGACACATATTTTAGGAGGCAGACACTACCCTTTGCTGGAATATTTTATTGGCATATGCTTCAACTTCTTTACTGATTATTACCAAAGAAGTTTGTGCTTTTAATTCTTCCAAATAATATGTCTGTTTTTGTCAGTCTCTATGTGAAATACGGTGAATTATTTTGACAAGCATACGTTCAAATTAAGCAAATTTTAAATTAGTGGCTATATCTTACTACTTTTTTATACGAATTTATATAGCAACAAAGCAGTTTCACAAGGTAACCTCATGTACTTATAGACTTTAAAAGAAAAAAGCACTTCTATCTACAGTTCTTTATCCCCAAAATGAATGACATTAATATTTAGTTGTGAAATGGAAAAAAAAGACATTAGTAGGAAAACTGGTGAAATCTGAACACAATGTGAAGTTTAGTTAATAGTAGTGTGCTAATGTTAATTTCCTAGTTTTGACAAATGTGTCACGTGATAACATTAGAAGAAATTGGGTAAAGGATTACAGAATTCTCTTTACTCTCTTAGCAGCTTTTCTGTAAATCTAACATTATCTCAAGAAGTTTATTTTAAAAATTGAAGAACATCACCCATGTTAAACCACATGAGTTTAATGATGCTGCTACTTGTGCGTACACACTAGGGCTCAGATAACTCTGAGAGCTAATGTTGCACTCTTCCCATCTCCATTCCTATGCTTAGATACCAAGACCTAGCAGATGTCTAACCAGGAAAACAAAGCCAATTAGCAAAGCAGTAAATTGCCCTGTGGTTGACACTCCTAAGAGGTGATGGTTGGTTTGTTAACCAATTCTTTTATCATAATCAGCTTCTTCAGTAAAGAACTGGCTCCCTGTGGATACCACATCCTTACACATGGTACCATTCAAAAGAAACACACAGGGCTTCCCTGGTGGTGCAGTGGTTGAGAGTCCGCCTGCCGATGCAGGGGACACGGGTTCGTGCCCCGGTCCGGGAAGATCCCACGTGCCGCGGAGCGGCTGGACCCGTGAGCCATGGCCGCTGAGCCTGCGCATCCGGAGCCTGTGCTCCGCAACGGGAGAGGCCACAGCGGTGAGAGGCCCGCGTACCACAAAAAAAAAAAAAAAAAAAAAAAAAGAAACACGAACAAAACTAAACCTCAAAATATCACCTCATAGTCTATATATGTAGAACCACTTGGTACTTAGTTGCCTGTCACCTGTCCCCCATCTAGGTTGTGCATCTTTCTAGAGCAGGAACCAATGAAACCCAGCACCTTGCCTGATGCAGAGAGGCTCAAACGTTACTTGATGATGGGTGGGTTCGTGAATTAGCTAGCTGGCATCTATATGAGAGGAGTCTTGGAGGATGTAAAGAAAAAATTGGATACCGCTGTATATGCAGTGAGAACAGAGCTCTTATGCACACATGTATATTTCCCATAAGCATATGGGGAAGGTCCCAGTGACCTGAGTCATGAATGTGAATTCAGAGCTGAATGAGCCCTCGAAGTACAGTGAATATGAGGAATAATTCTTTCCTTAGGAAAACAAACCAGGTAAACAGAGTTCACACCAATCCCCGACACAGTGAGGACAAAGAGCATGACCTACATGTCAAAACGTGACACCATATTTTCTTTTTTTTTAACATCTTTATTGCAGTATAATTGCTTTACAAGAGTGTGTTAGTTTCTGCTGTATAACAAAGTGAATCAGTTATACATATACATATATCTCCATATCTCCTCCCTCTTGCGTCTCCCTCCCTCCCACCCTCCCTATCCCACCCCTCTAGGTGGTCACAAAGCACCGAGCTGATCTCCCTGTGCTACGTGGATGTTTCCCACTAGCTGTCTATTTTACGTTTGGTAGGTTATATATGTCCCTGCCACTCTCTCACTTTGTCACAGCTTACCCTTCCCCTCCCCATATCCTCAAGTCCATTCCCTAGTAGGTCTGTGTCTTTATTCCCGTCTTACCCCTAGGTTCTTCATGACCTTTTCTTTTTTTTTCTTAGATTCTATATATGTGTGTTAGCATACGGTATTTGTTTTTCTCTTTCTGACTTACTTCACTGTGTATGACAGACTCTAGGTCTATCCACCTCACTACAAATAACTCAATTTCATTTCTTTTTATGGCTGAGTAATATTCCATTGTATATATGTGCCACATCTTCTTTATCCATTCATCTATTGATGGACACTTAGGTTGCTTCCATGTCCTGGCTATTGTAACTAGAACTGCAATGAACATTGCGGTACATGACTTTTTTTTTTTTATGGATATAATTTTATTTATTTATTTTATACAGCAGGTTCTTATTAGTTATCCATTTTATATGTACTAGTGTACATATGTCAGTCATGACTCTTTTTGAATAATAATTTTCTCAGGGTATATGTCCAGTAGTGGGATTGCTGGGTCGTGTGGTGGTTCTATTTTTAGTTTTTTAAGGAATCTCCATACTGTTCTCCATAGTGGCTGGATCAATTTACATTCTCACCAACAGTGCAAGAGGGTTCCCTTTCTCCACAGCCTCTCCAGCATTTATTGTTTGTAGATTGTTTGATGATGGTCATTCTGAATAGTGTGAGGTGATACCTCATTGTAGTTTCGATTTGCATTTCTCTAATTATTAGTGATGTTGAGCAGTCTTTCATGTGTTTGTTGGCAGTCTGTATATCTTCTTTGAAGAAATGTCTATTTAGGTCTTCTGCCCAATTTTGGATTAGGTGGTTTGTTTTATTGATACTGAGCTGCACGAGCTGCTTATATATTTTGGAGATTAATCCTTTATCAGTTGCTTCTTTTGCAAATATTTTCTTCCATTCTGAATGTTGTCTTTTCGTCTTGTTTATGGTTTCCTTTGCTGTGCAAAAGCTTTTATGTTTCATTAGGTCCTATTTGTTTGTTTTTATTTCCATTTCTCTAGCAGGTGGGTCAAAGAGGATCTTGCTGTGATTTATGTCATAGAGTGTTCTGCCTGTGTTTTCCTCTAAGAGTTTTATACTGTCTGGCCTTATATTTAGGTCTTTAATCCATTTTGAGGTTACTTTTGTGTATGGTGTCAGGTAGTGTTCTAATTTCATTCTTTTACATGTAGCTGTCCAGTTTTCCCAGCACCACTTACTGAAGAGGCAGTCTTTTCTCCATTGTATATTCTTGCCTCCTTTATCAAAGATAAGGTGACCATATGTGCGTGGGTTTATCTCTGGGCTTTCTATCCTGTTCCACTGACCTATATTTCTGTTTTTGTGCCACTGCCATATTTTTTTTTTAACATCTTTATTGCAGTATAATTGCTTTACAATGGTGTGTTAGTTTCTGCTTTATAACAATGTGAATCAGCTATACATATACATATATCCCCATATCCCCTCCCTCTTTCGTCTCCCTCCCACCCTCCCTATCCCGCCTCTGTAGGTGGTCACAAAGCACCGAGCTGATCTCCCTGCGCTATGTGGATGTTTCCCACTAGCTATCTATTTTACATTTGTTAGCATATATAAGTCCATTCCACTCTCTCACTTTGTCCCAGCTTACCCTTCCCACTCCCCGTGTCCTCAAGTCCATTCTCTAAGTCTGCATGTTTATTCCTGTCCTGCCCCTACGTTCTTCATAACTTTGTTTTTTTTTTTAGATTCCATATATATGTGTTAGCATATGGTATTTGTTTTTCTCATTCTGACTTACTTCACTCTGTAGGACAGACTCTAGGTCCATCCACCTCACTACAAATAACTCAATTTTGTTTCCTTTTTTTTTTTTTTTTTTTTTTGCTGGTACGCGGGCCTCTCACTGTTGTGGCCTCTCCCGCTGCGGAGCGCAGGCTCTGGATGCGCAGGCTCAGCGGCCATGGCTCACGGGCCCAGCCGCTCCGCAGCATGTGGAATCTTCCCGGACCAGGGCACGAACCCGTGTCCCCTGCATCGTCAGGCGGACTCTCAACCACTGCACCACCAGGGCAGCCCCAATTTTGTTTCTTTTTATGGCTGAGTAATATTCAGTTGCATATATGTGCCGCATCTTCTTTATCCATTCCTCTGTTGATGGACAGTTAGGTTGCTTCCATGTCCTGGCTATTGTAAATAGAGCTGCAGTGAACATCGTGATACATGACTCTTTTTGAATATGCTTTTTGCTGGGTATATTCCCATTAGCGGGACTGCTGGGTCATATGGTAGTTCTATTTTAGTTTTTTAAGGAACCTCCATAGTGTTCTCCATGGTGGCTGTATCAACTTACTTTCCCACCAACAGTGCAAGAGGGTTCCCTTTTCTCCACACCCTCTCCAGCATTTATTGTTTGTAGGTTATTTGATGATGGCCATTCTGACTGGTGTGAGGTGATACCCCATTGTAGTTTCAATTTGCATTTCTCTAATGATTAGTGATGTTGACCATCCTTTCATGTGTTTGTTGACAATTGTTATATCTTCTTTGGAGAAATGTCTATTTAGGTCTTCTGCCCATATTTGGATTGGGTTGTTTTTTTGATATTGAGCTGCATGAGCTGCTTGTATATTTTGGAGATTAATCCTTTGTCAGTTGCTTCGTTTACAAATATTTTCTCCCATTCTGAGGGTTGTCTTTTTGTCTAGTTTATGGTTTACTTTGCTGTGCAAAAGATTTTAAGTCTCATTAGGTCCCATTTGTTTATTTTTGTTTTTATTTCCATTTCTCTAGCAGGTGGGTCAAAGAGACTCTTGCTGTGATTTATGTCACAAAGTGTCCTGCCTGTGTTTTCCTCTAAGAGTTTTTATACTGTCTGGCCTTACATTTAGGTCTTTAATCCATTTTGAGTTTATTTTTGTGCATGGTGTTATGGAGTGTTCTAATTTCATTCTTTTACATGTAGCTGTCCAGTTTTCCTAGAAACCCTTACTGAAGAGGCAGTCTTTTCTCCATTGTATATTCTTGCCTCCTTTATCAAAGATAAGGTGACAATATGTGCATCAGTTTATCTCTGGGCTTTCAATCCTGTTCCATTTATCTGTACTTCTCTTTTTGTGCCAGTACTATACTGTCTTGATTACAGTAGCTTTGTAGTATAGTCTGACGTCAGGGAGCCTGATTCCTCCAGCTCCGTTTTTATTCCTCAAGGTTGCTTTGGCTATTCGGGGTCTTTTGTGTTTCCATACAAATTGTGAAATTTTTTGTTCTAGTTCTGTAAAAAATGCCATTCGCAGTTTGATAGGAATTGCACTGAATCTGTAGATTGCTTTGAGTAGTACAGTCATTTTCAACAGTGTTGTTTCTTCCAATCCAAGATCATGGTGTATTCTCCATCTGTTTGTATCATCTTTAATTTCTTTCATCAGTGTCTTATATTTTTTTGCATACAGGTCTTTTTTTCTCCTTAGGTAGGTTTATTCCTAGGCATGTTACTTTTTTTTTGGCAATGGTAAATGGGAGTGTTGCTTTCATTTCTCTTTAAGATTTTTGATCATTAGTGTATAAAAATACAAGAGATTTCTGTGTGTTAATTTTGTATCCTGCTACTTTACCAAATTCATTGATTATCTCTAGTAGTTTTCTGGTAGCATCCTTAGGTTGCTCTATGTATAATATCACGTCATCTGCAAACAGGGACAGTTTTACTTCTTCTTTTCCAATTTGGATTCCTTTTATTTCTTTTTCTTTTCTGATTGCTGTGGCTAAAACTTCCAAAAGTATGTTGAATAATAGTGGTGAGAGTGGACAACCCTGTTCTTAATCTTAGTGGAAATGGTTTCAGTTTTTCACCATTGAGAATGATGTTGGCTGTGGTTTTGTCATATATGGCCTTTATTATGTTGAGGGAGGTTCCCTCTGTGCCTACTTTCTGGAGAGTTTTTATCATAAATGGGTGTTGAATTTTGTTGAAAGCTTTTTCTGCATCTACAGAGATGATCATATGGTTTTAATCATTCAGTTTGTTAATATGGTGTATCACATTGATTGATTTCCATATATTGAAGAATACTTGCATTCCTGGGATCAACCCCACTTGTTCATGGTGTATGATCCTATTAACGTGCTGCTTAATTCTCTTTGCTAGTATTTTGTTGAGGATTTTTGCGTCTATATTCATCAGTTATATTGGCCTGTAGTTTTCTTATTTTGTAACATCTTCGTCTGGTTTTGGTGTCAGGGTGATGGTGGCCTCGTAGAATGAGTTTGGGAGTGTTCCTCCCTCTGTTCTATTTTGGAAGAGTTTGAGAAGGATAGGTGTTAGCTCCTCTCTAAATGTTTGATCTAATATACCTGTGAAGCCATCTGGTCCTGGACTTTTGTTTGTTGGAAGATTTTTAATCACAGTTTCAATTTCAGTGCTTGTGATTGGTCTGTTCATATTTTCTATTTCTTCCTTGTTCAGTCTTGGAGGGTTGTGCTTTTCTAAGAACTTGTCCATTTCTTCCAGGTTGTCCATTTTATTGGCATAGAGTTGCTTGTAGTAATTTCTCATGATCCTTTGTATTTCTGCAGTGTCAGTTGTTACTTCTCCTTTTTCATTTCTAATTCTATTGATTTGAGTCTTCTCCCATATTTTCTTGATGAGTCCGGCTAATGTTTCCTCAATTTTGTTTATCCTCTCAAAGAACCAGCTTTTAGTTTTATTGATTTTTGCTATTGTTTCCTTCATTTCTTTTTCATTTATTTCTGATCTGATATTTATGATTTCTTTTCTTCTGCTAACTTTGGGAGTTTTTGGTACTTCTTTCTCTGATTGCTTTAGGTGTAAGGTTAGGTTGTTCATTTGAGATTTTTCTTGTTTCTTGAAGTAGGCTTGTATTGCTATAAACTTCCCTCTTAGAACTGCTTTTGCTGCATCCCATAGGTTTTGGGTCATCGTGTTTTCATTGTCATTTGTTTCTAGGTATGTTTTGATTCCCTCTTTGATTTCTTCAGTGACCTCTCGATTATTTAGTAGTGTATTGTTTAGCTTCCATGTGTTTGTATTTTTAGAGGTTTTTTTTCCTGTAATTGATATCTAGTCTCATAGCATTGTCTTCAGAAAAGATGCTTGATGCAATTTCAATTTTCTTAAATTTACCAAGGCTTGATTTGCGACCCAAGATATGATCTATCCTAGAGAATGTTCCATGAGCACTTGAGAAGAAAGTGTATTCTGTTGTTTTTGGATGGAATGTTCTATAAATATTAATTAAGTCCATCTTGTTTAATGTATCGTTTAAAGCTTGTGTTTCCTTATTTATTTTCATTTTGGTTGATCTGTTCATTGATGATAGTGAGGTGTTAAACTCCTCCTACTATGATTGTGTTACTGTCGATTTCCCCTTTTATGGCTGTTAGCATTTGCCTTATGTATTGAGGTGCTCCTATGTTGGGTGTATAAATATTTACAATTGTTATATCTTCTTCTTGGATTTGTCCCTTGATTATTATGTAGTGTCCTTCTTTTCTCTTGTAATAGTCTTCATTTTAAAGTCTGTTTTGTCTGATCTGAGAGTTGCTACTCCAGCTTTCTTTTGATTGCCATTTGCATGGAATATCTTTTTCTATCCCCTCACTTTCAGTCTGCATGTGTCCCTCGGTCTGAAGTGGGTCTCTTGTAGACAGCATATATATGGGTTTTGTTTTTGTATCCATTTAGCCAGTCTGTGTCTTTTCATTGGAGCATTTAATCCATTTACATTTAAGGTAATTATTGATATGTATGTTCCTATTCCCATTTTCTTAATTGTTTTGGGTTTGTTATTGTAGGTCTTTTCTTTCTCTTGTGTTTCCTGCCTAGACAAGTTCCTTTAGCATTTGTTGTAAAGCTGGTTTGGTGGTGCTGAATTCTCTTAGCTTTTGCTTCTCTGTGAAGGTTTTAATTTCTCTGTCGAATCTGAATGAGATCCTTGCTGGGTAGAGTAATCTTGGTTGTAGGTTTTTCCCTTTCATCACTTTAAATATGTCCTGCCACTGTCTTCTGGCTCGCAGAGTTTCTCCTGAAAGATCAGCTGTTAACTTTATGGGGATTCCCTTGTATGTTATTTGTTGTTTTTCCCTTGCTGCTTTTAATATTTTTTCCTTGTATTTAATTTTTGATAGTTTGATTAATATGTGTCTTGGCGTGTTTCTCCTTGCATTTATCCTGTATGGGACTCTCTGTGCTTCCTGGACTTGACTGACTATTTCGTTTCCCATATTAGGGAAGTTTTCAACTATAATCTCTTCAAATATTTTCTCAGTCCCTTTCTTTTTCTCTTCTTCTTCTGGGACCCCTATAATTCGAATGTTGGTGTGTTTAATGTTGTCCCAGAGGTCTCTGAGACTGTCCTCAATTCTTTTCATTCTTTTTTCTTTATTCTGCTCTGTGGTAGTTATTTCCCCTATTTTATCTTCCAGGTCACTTATCCATTCTTCTGCCTCTGCTATTCTGCTATTGATTCCTTCTAGAGAAATGTTAATTTCATTTATTGTGTTGTTCATCATTGTCTGTTTGCTCTTTAGTTCTTTTAGGTCCTTGTTAAATGTTTCTTGTATTTTCTCCATTCTCCTTCCAAGATTTTGGATCATCTTTACTATCATTACTCTGAATTCTTTTTCGGTTACCCTCCCTTTTTCCACTTCATTTGTTTAGTCTGGTGGGTTTTTACCTTGCTCCTTCATCTGCTGTGTATTTCTGTCTTCTCATTTTGCTTACCTTACTGTGTTTGGGGTCTCCTTTTTGCAGGCTGCAGGTTCATAGTTCCTGTTGTTTTTGGTGTCTGAGCCCAGTGGGTAAGGTTTGTTCTGTGGGTTGTGTAGGCTTCCTGGTGGAGGGGACTGGTGCCTGTGTTCTGGTGGGTGAAGCTTGATCTTGTCTTTCTGGTGGGCAGTACTGCGTCCGGTGTTGTGTTTTGGGGCTCTGTGAACTTAGTATGATTTTAGGGCACCTCTCTGCTAATGGGTGGGGTTGTTTCCCTGTCTTGCTAGTTGTTTGGCATTGGGTGTCCAACACTGGAATTGCTGGTCATTGAGTGGAGCTGGGTCTTAGCATTGAGATGGAGATCTCTGGGAGAGCTCTCCCTGATTGATAATGCATGGGGCCAGGAGGTCTCTGGTGGTCCAATGTCCTGAACTCAGCTCTCCCATCTCAGAGGCTCAGGCCTGACACCCGGCCGGATCACCAAGACCCTGTCAGCCACATGGCTCAGAAGAAAAGGGAGAAAAAAAAGAAAGAAAGAAAAATAAAATAAAGTTATTGACATAAAATTTTTCTTTAATTTTATTAAAATTTAAAAAAATTTATTTTAAAGGAGAGCAACCAAACCAATAAACAAATCCACCAATGATAACACACTAAGAACTAAACTAAGATAACCATATAAATCAGAAACTAGTCAGCTGCATACAGCAAACCCCAAGTGTACAGTTGCCTCCACAGTCCACCTGCTCAATCGGGATGATTCGTTGTCTATTCAGGTATTCCACAGATGCAGGGCACATCAGGTTGACTGTGGAGCTTTAATCTGCTGCTCCTGATGCTGCTGGAAGAAATTTCCCTTTCTCTTTGTTCGCACAACTCCTGGGGTTCATCTTCGGATTCGGCCCCGCCTCTGCGTGTAGGTCGCCCTCTGGCATCTGTTCTTTGCCCAGACAGAAGGGGGTTAAAGCAGTGGCTGATTCGGGGGCTCTGCCTCACTCAGGCCGGGGGGAGGGTGGGGTACGGATGCGGGGCGAGCCTGCGGCGGCAGAAGCCGACATGACGTTGCACCAGCCTGAGGCTTGCCGTGTGTTCTCCCGGGGAAGTTGTCCCTGGATCCCGGGACCCTGGCAGTGGCAGGCTGCACAGGCTCCCCGGAAGCGGGGTGTGGATAGTGACCTGTGCTCGCACACAGGCTTCTTGGTGGCGGCAGCAGCAGCCTTAGCTTCTCATGCCCGTCTCTAGAGTCCGCGCTCATAGCCGCGGCTCGAGCCCGTCTCTGGAGCTTGTTTAGCTGGTGCTCTGAATGCCCTCTGCTCACACACCCTGAAACAATGGTCTCTTGCCTCTTAGGAAGATCCCGGCTTTTTCCCGGACTCCCTCCCAGCTAGCTGTGGTGCACTAGCCCCCTTCCGGCTGTGTTCACGCAGCCAACCCACAGGCACTGATCCTCTGTGCGGGAATCTCTCCGCTTTTCCCTCCGCACCCCTGTTGCTGTGCTCTCCTCCGTGGCTCCGAAGCTTCCCCCCTCTACCCCCCACCCCCCCGCAGTCTCCGCCCGCAAAGGGGCTTCCTAGTGTGTGGAAACCTTTCCTCCTTCACAGCCCCCTCCCCTAGGTGCAGGTCCCGTCCCTATTCTTTTGTCTCTGTTTTTCCTTTTTTTCTTTTGCCCTACCCAGGTACATGGGGGGTTTCTTGCCTTTTGGGAGGTCTGAGGTCTTCTGCCAGCATTCAGTAGGTGTTCTGTAGGAGTTGTTCCATGTGTAGAGGTATTTCTGATGTATCTGTGGGGAGGAAGGTGATCTCCACGTCTTACTTCTCTGCCGTCTTCAAGGTCCCCTGACACCCCACATTTTCTAATGTGGGAAGGCTCAAATTCATTCTCTCACTTATTGGGCAAATATTTTTTGAGACTTGGGGATTCAGTAGTCAGTGAATCAGACAGACAGGAGCCCTGCGCTCATAGAGAGTAAACAAGGGAAATAAGTAAGCAAGATATTTCCAGGTTGGGTGCCTCCAGGATGCTTGAAGCTACAAGTCCTGGGCAGGCTTCATTAGCTGAAGAAACATGGGCATCAATAGGCAGCATTACTATGAAGATTAAGGGAGATTAACTGGAAACTCTTTACTAATCTAAAACACTTTATAGTGTATGGGTGCACAGTTTATTCAGCCATTCGTGACACTCTTTCTACATTCATGGATCACACTTTGAGCACCTAGGATGTGCCAGACCCTGTCAGAGAGACCCTAAGATACAGAGAGTGACAGCAGTGCTCTCAGGCTGTCCACAGGCCAGCAAGGGTCAATAGAGGTTTTCCATAAAGGGCCAGAAAGTAAATAGTTTGAAGCTTCATGGGTGGTTTAGCGTCTTTGTTGCCTACGTGTCTTGTCATTTGTTTGCTTGTTTTTGCAACCCTTAGAGATGTGAATTTACCATTCTTAACTCAGTGGCCTTCCAAAAACAGCCCAAGGGTCAGATTTGGCCCATGTGACATAAGTTGCCACCCGTGATCCAGAAGACTGACAAAATAACCACGTCAGCATCATGCGTGCTCAATTTGAGGGCTGTGGTGTCGTTATTGTCCGCTTCCTGACATAATTCTCACAGAAAAAGCCTGTAAATTGAGAGGATCATGTGGTTTTTATTCTTCAGTTTGTTAATATGGTGTATCACATTGATTGATTTGCGTATGTTGAAGAATCCTTGCACCCCTGGGATAAGTCCCACTTGATCATGGTGTATGATGCTTTTAATGTATTGTTGGATTTGGTTTACTAGTATTTTGTTGTGGATTTTTATGTCTGTGTTCATCAGTGATATTGGCCTGTAATTTTCTTTTTTGTAGTATCTTTGTCTGATTTTGGTATCAGGGTGATGGTGGCCTCATAGAATGAATTTGGGATGTTCCTCCCTCTGCAGTTTTTTGGAAGAGTTTGAGAAGGATGGGTGTTAGCTCTTCTCTAAATGTTTGGTAGAATTCACCTGTGAAGCCATCTGGTCCTGGACTTTTGTTTTTTGGAAGGTTTTTTTTTTTTTGCAGTATGTGGGACTCTCACTGCTGTGGCCTCTCCCGCTGCGGAGCACAGGCTCCGGACACGCAGGCTCAGCAGCCATGGCTCATGGGCCCAGCCGCTCTGCGGCACACGGGACCCTCCCGGACCGGGGCATGAACCCGCGTCCCCCGTACCGGCAGGTGGACCCTCAACCACTGCGCCACCAGGGAAGCCCCTTTTTGGAAGATTTTTAATCACAGTTTCAATTTCATTACTTGTGATTGGTCTGTTCATATTTTCTGTTCTTTCCTGGTTCAGTCGTGGAGGGTTGTACTTTTCTAAGAATTTGTCCATTTCTTCCAGGTTGTCCATTTTATTGGCATAGAGTTGCTTGTAGCAGGCTATTATGATCCTCTGTTTTTCTGCAGTGTCTGTTGTAACTTCTCCTTTTTCATTTCTATTTCTATTGATTTGAGTCTTCTCCCTTTTTTTCTTGGTGAGTCTGGCTAAAGGTTTAATTTTAAAAGATAAAATAAAATTTAAAAATGAATGGAAAAAAAAAAAGCCTGTAAATTAGCATCCAGCATCTCACACCATTTTTAAAGGGAAAACATGAGGGCAAGTGTAAGTGCGGTAGTTAAGGCTGCTTCCTCCTTCTTCCTTGCTGTCATCACCCAGTTTGTTCACAGCAGCAGTGTGCCCAGGTAAATAGTTGTTTCCTAAGTTTACTTGTTGCAAGAAGTCGCCTTTGGCACAGTTCTGCCCAATAGGCTGTAAGCACGATTCTGCTAGGGTTTCTGGGTAAATGTTGCTTTCCTGATGAGAGAGCACAAACATATCTGGTGCCATCCATCGCCCGTTGTTCTCACTTGCATTCAGACATGGTGTGTGGGGCTACGGCAACCCTCTTTTGACCATGAGGCAACCAGAATGAAAAAGGACCTCACAGATAGGCTAGCCCTTAGATCATTGAGGCTCTGAGCCGCTGTGAGCAGTACTCTTCCTTCATAAACCTTTACTTATTTTGTAGGGCACTTTAAGTTTCTCTTACTAGTTGCTAATATCATTTCTAGTACAGTAAGGTTTAGTGATCTACCCAGCATACCCCACGGAGTTTGTGACAGAACTGGAGTGAGGTGAGAGGTGCCAGGCTCCTCTGGCATCACCACCACTGCCACTAATGTTTATTGAACATTTACATGTATTATCTTATTTCCTTATTATCTAATTTTGTATTTATCAATCCTTATATAATTTATTGTCTTTTTTTTTTTTGCGGTACACGGGCCTCCCACTGCTGTGACCTCTCCCGTTGCGGAGCACAGGCTCTGGACGCGCAGGCTCAGCGGCCATGGCTCACGGGCCCAGCCGCTCCGCGGCACACGGGATCCTCCCGGACCGGGGTACGAACCCGTGTCCCCTGCATCGGCAGGCAGACTCCCAACCACTGTGCCACCAGGGAAGCCCGATTGTCTAATAATTTTTTAATAATCAAAATTATTGTCTAATTATCAATTATCTAGTATTATCTAACATCAATAATTCTGGGGAAAGAGCCGTTAGTCACTTTGGGGTGAGGAAACTGAGTCTCAGGGACCAATTTTTCCAAGGTCTCCTGGCTAATCAGTGGCCAAGCCACGATTTAGACCAGACAGTCTCATGCCTCAGGCCTTGCACTTTATCCCTGCCCTCCACTTCCTCGCCTCCATCACAGCGCTGTCGATACACGTAACCCATATTCAGGTCCAGTGCCAGAGTCTGCTGTCTGAATCTGTAGCCTTGGTCACAGTGCCCCGGGTTCTCAGGTACAACCTAGAAACAAGCCTCAGCCTTGGCAATGAGCAAAGGTGAACAAGCCTGTCTCTTAATTTCCTGTCTCTCCTCAGCCTTAGGAATTACTATCACTGGGAACACACAGTTTCCCAGAAGTTGACAGTTCAACTAGTTTGGCATTTGAAAATTACCATGATTAGTTTTAGCATGTGAGCAATTTCTTCCAGCCTCGTGGTTCACAGAATTTGTTCTTAATCTTTTAACTAATGATGGGATGACATATTTCATTTGTTTTCAAATTTCCCCCTAGACTCGGTGACTAGCTGGACACCTGAATTTTTTAAAAGTTGTTACTGAAATAAAAGCCGTCAGTTTAATCTTCCTACATGCCTATCCTCTTTATACTGATGCTATAAGTTTGGTCGTGAAGGTAAGAGAAAGAAATTGAAAGTCATTAATATTCATTTTTGTCTCACACACTAAAAAAAATCAGTGTTCTGAAGAATCTGTCGGGTAGGTTAGGCTAAGCGCTAATCTTCTGTTTAACTGTTGGCTGGTTATCTTCCTTGTCATATGGAGACAGAAAGAGAATATTAATTTACACAGCATTACACAAGGCTAGTGCACAAAGACGTAATATAAATAATACTGAGAACCGTCATCATCACAGCAGAGCTTTATACTGAGTGCCCGCTAACACCTGACACATATTAACTCTTCTTTATTGTGATAGAAAAGCACAGAATATAAAATTCATCATCTTAGGCACTTTTAAGTGGACAGTTCCATGGCACTGAGCATATTCACAGTGTTGTGCAACCATCACTGCCATCAGTCCTCAGAACTTTTTCACCTTCCCACACTAAAACCCTGTACCCATTAAACACTAACTCCCCACCGCCTCTCTCCCTCACCTCCTGGCTACTACCATTCTGCTTTCTGGCTCCACGAATCTGCCTACACTAGGAGCCTCGTATAAGAGCAATGATAGTATATTTGTTCTTTATGACTGGCTTATTTCATTTAGCAGAATGTCCTCAAGGTTCATCCATGTTGTAGCATGTGCCAAAATTCACTCGATTTTTTTTTTTTTTTTTTGCGGTACGCGGGCCTCTCACTGTTCTGGCCTCTCCCGCTGCGGAGCACAGGCTCCGGACGCGCAGGCTCAGCGGCCATGGATCACGGGCCCAGCCGCTCCGCGGCATGTGGGATCTTCCCGGACTGGGGCACGAACCAGTGTCCCCTGCACCGGCAGGCGGACTCTCAACCACTGCGCCACCAGGGAAGCCCGATTCACTCGATTTTTAAGGCCAAAGAACATTATACTGTATTTATATACATTTTGTTTAACCATTCATCTATCAGTGGATGCTTGGGTTGCTTTCACTTTTTGGCTATTGTGAATACTGCTGCTACGAACATGGGTTTTTTGTAAAAATATCTTTTCAAGTCCTGGATTTGAATTATTTTGAGCATATACTGAGAAGTAGGACTGATGGATCATATAGTAATTCTCTGTGTAATAGTTTAAAGAACCACTATTCCGTTTTCCATAGAGGCTGCACCATTTTACATTCCCACCATCAGAGCACAAGATTTCCAATTTCTCCACATCCTTGCCAATACTTATTTTCTGGTTTTTTATAATAGCCATCTGAATGGTTGTGAGGTGGGAGGGGCTATTTTTATTTGTACTTTGTAAGTGAAGAAACTGAGGCACAGAGAGAGAAAATAACCTGTCCAAGTTTACATATTTATTATGTGACGGTAGAATTGGGATTCACACCCAAGTGGTGCAGCTCCAGAAACCATACTGGATTCTGTTCTCTACAGACCTTTTAAAGCTAAGAGCAGCTACCCTTTAATGAACATTTATTATGTGCCAGGCACTGCACAAGGAATTTTACATGAATTATTTCATCTAATCCTCACAACTAACCTGCAAGATCATTTTTTAATTAATTAATTTAATTTATTTATTTTTGGCTGCTTGGGTCTTCGTTGCTGCGCACAGGCTTTTCTCTAGTTGCAGCGAGCGGGAGCTACTCTTCTTTGCGGTGCATGAGCTTCTCATTGCGGTGGCTTCTCTTGTTGAGGAGCATGGGCTCTAGTCACGCGGGCTTCAGTAGTTGTGGCTCTCAGGCTCTAGAGCTCAGGCTCAGTAGCTGTGGCGCACGGGCTTAGTTGCTCCGCAGCATGTGGGATATTCCTGGACCAGGGATTGAACCCGTGTCCCCTGCATTGGCAGGCGGATTCTTAACCACTGTGCCACCAGGGAAGCCCCAATATCATATTATTGTCCCTACTTTTCTAACAAGGAATACAGAAAGAAGTTTAGTATATTATCCAGAGTTACTTAGCTAGTAAATAACAGAGCCGGGATTTGAATCAAAGTCTCTGAATCCAGGGCTTGAGCAATTAATCTCTATCCCATACTTAGTTTTAGACAAGTGATCATTCCATTGAATTCTTTCTCTTTCTGTGTGCCCTCAGCAGAGATAGTTCCCCCTCCCTATAGGTAATCAAAGCCCTTCAAATTGGATTTCATAATGATATGGATTTCCCCCGTCTCAGGGAGGATTTTGCTGGCATTTGAATGCAATTCCTCAAGGCTTTCTGATGAGCTAAGTCAATTGAAACATGCACACCTAGTGTAACATTCCTTCCCAGGCAGATTAAGTTGGCAGGACTCAACCTTTCATAGAAGGGCTGTGACTCTCAAAAAAAACCTTCTCATTTACCACTTATCCCTTCCAGTTACCTCGTTGCTGTTTTAAAAATGTTTTCTTCCAATGGGTAATGCTAAAAGCAAAGTTTTCTCACAGCCTCTCTGGCTAATTCTTTCCTCAACTTCCTACCACGTCTTTGGAATAGATGAGCAAATTTTACTACCTTGACTCTTTGGTGTACCCCGAAGACCAATATGTTGCTGTCCTTCAGGAACTCTGCTAAATCTCCCCAACTCTTAATGACTTAACTTTGTCAAACATCAGTCCCCAGACAAGTGGGAAATGCTGTTCAGTATAATGGGGTGTAAGCGTAGTTGAGTGGTTACGAGCACAGGCTTTGGCGTTTACTCACCCGAAGTTCAAAGCCACCCACCCACTTCAATAGATGCTTTACCTTGGGTGAGCTATTTTAAACTCACTAGACCTCAGTTTCTTCATCTGTAAAGCATGGCTTAAGAAGTTGCAGTGTCATAGGGTTTTAAAAGGACACATGGGATTATATTCGTAAGAATATTAGCGTGGTATTTGGCACGTTGTAAGATCTCTATAAACATCAGTTTTTCTATTAAATCTCACCAGTGAAAGGATGGCATTCTAAGGGTAGAGATTAATTCTTCTTGCCATACCTGGTGTAGAGCCTTATACACAGGAGAGGATTAAGAAATCTTTTTGGATAATGATTGCTCAGTATTTGGATGGGATAGCCATGATCTTTTCAACATTGTGTGTTCAAGATCACAAGTTTCAAGATGAAGGATCAGGAAGGATGATGGGAAGGAGGCAGAGGGGCTAAAGGAAGTGAGCATGGGAAACAGACGCACACAGGAATTTCAGAAGTCATCCTCCTGTGAGATCCAACCTTGACCAGCGCTCACACTTCACACCAAGATACGTTGGCTGTCGTCTCCATGTGAAGAGGTGGATTGTTGAGCAAAGCTCTGCGTGTCTAAATGGTTCTAGCATCTTGTCCACCTGAGGAGTTGTCCTGCTTCTTCCCACCACACCCACACTTTAGGAAATTTCTCCTCTCTAGGACATCCTAGGCCAAATCATCTCCATTTGTACCTTTGAATGCAGTCAGGCGTGGAAGCATTTTGCTTGCAATTGGAACGTTGTAGCATTGTACCAGAAAGCCTGCCCAGTACTTACATCATGGCTGGAATTTGAACTCTTATTCCTTTACTTGCTTTTCTAGAACTGAGCTGCCCAGCGTAGTAGCTGCTCTACACAGACACCTCTTTACATTTAAATTGATTAAAATTTAGTACAATTTCAAATTTACTCACTAACCATATTACCAGTGCTACGCAGCGTCATGTGGCTAGTGAACTACTGTACTGGACAGAGCAGATGTAGGTCATCTACATCACCACAGGAAGTTCTACTGGACAGTATTGCTCCACAACATGACCTCAAGCATCATGGAACAGATGAGTCACGTGAAAAATAGTGACACAGCTAGATGGTCAGTAGGAGAGCTGTTATTCTCATGCACACTGTGGTGATTTTAAAGCATGTCATAAACACTTTGACCATCCCCTTTTCTTGAATATGGGCTATCCGTGACTCGCTTCTGTTGAATAAAATGAGTAAACTTATTAAACTCAAGACATGAGAACCGTCTGAAGACTCGAGCCTTTGAGTCACCACAGCTTATACTAGGTGGAGCAGAGAAAAGATGTTCCCGCTGTACCCCGCCTACGTTGCAGATTCGGGAGCCAGGTAATTTTGTTGTTTCAAGCCACTATATTTGGGGTGGTTCCTTATAGATAAATAGATAATTGGAAGATACACATTCTTAAAAAGCTACAGGTTTTTAATGAAGTATCTCTAGCGAATTATCTTTAATGAAGTTCAGAGCATGATGAAAAGAGGTCAGAGGAAGCGCAAGGGCCTTTCTCTTCAGTAGCTAATTGCAACATCAGTGGTGAGAACCTGAGACAAATAGAGTAGGAAAATGCTAATGCGCTTTCAGACATGGCAACCACACGCACCATCCCATGGCATAAGCTCCACCTTCCTTCAGCCCCACTCTCATTGGCTCAATGATGGCAACACTTTTTATTCTTGCTTCCCCCAGTGTCAGAACTTCTGATTCACTGGCAACTCAACAATTTTTTACAGGGGTTATAGGCTGCTTGGAAGAGGACTTGTCTCAGTACTATATCTGCATACAACTCTTGATGCTGCTTTTAATAGCATTGTATGTGATAGTTAAAATGGCAAAGATTCCTAAAATGCTTTTATTCTTAACTCACATCAAATTGAGAAAGCATTCACTGTCTATATAAAAATTATTTTTCCTATTGGCTTTAGTTTTGATTGGTGTTAGATTTCCCTGAAAGCAGCCCTTAAGAAAAAGACTTAGGGCAAGTAGCTTATTTGGGAGTGTCAGGTGGACAGATAAACACAGGCAATGATTGAGACCAAATACAAGGATGCGATTTTGAGTTGACACGTGCTAGGGCAGACTGGATTCTTAACGCCGCGGCACTTTCAGAGAAGTTACATGAAATGCTCCTCAGGTCCATCCACCCCAGAGGAATGAAGGAGGAAGCTTTGATCACTGGTTCCTATTTTCTGTGGATCGGTTGTTGTTCCACGGACTGCATCTGAACAAGTGCCAAATGGATTCCCAAGGGCATCCCACACTGTATACCGTGCAAGAAATCCTAGGGCAGAAATCAGGAGACGTGCAGTGGAATCTCAAGGTAAAGCACTGTCAGTTTCACCTGCGTGAAGCTGGCTGAAGCACGAGTGGAACGGGTTATCTCAGATTGGCTAGAATAAGAGGTGAAGAGAAGACAGATAAGAGGCTCTGAGGTGGTTCCCAAGGTGTGTCTGATACAGTCTACCCTTGGATCCACTCGGCCGTGCTTCTGGTCTCTCAGTCCAAACAATTACACAGTATGTTTAAAGTGGCAGCCACCGCAATGTGTATAAACACTTGATGCAGGGGGGTTAGTGAACCAGGCTAAGTGACTGCAGCCAGCCCTGAGGCGATAACGGATATTCCCTAGATGTCTCTACTACCAGCCATTCTAGATACCTTTCTCTCTTGGTTAGGACTTCAGCTGGGTTGCTTGCCTGGTAATGACTCAAATATTCACCTTCAGGAGGTCTGAGTCCTTAGCTTCCTTGCCACTGTTAGAGTAGTTGCCCTTCTCCGTATACCATTATCAACAGGCATGGAAACAGAAAGAGACACCCCTAACGAATGTCCTGGGTTTCAGGCTTCCTTATCACTGCCCCCATCATAATTAGAGTCCATTACCGTCACTATCACATTAATTCTTTCCTTTGCCTTCTGGTGTGTTGTCATAAGAATATGCAAGTACCACACCTCAGTTAGACAACTGAGTTGTTTGGCTACACTTTAACTACCAGATCCTTTCAGATAACTGTACCCGTTTGCCACACTTAACCTGCAAACGAAGCCTGAGAAATAAATGCGTACAGGATATAATGGGATTTGAGAAGAAGAGGTGTTCAGAGATGACCCGCTAATTTTTCAGTGTTCAGACAAGGAATCAGCATCATTCTGTGTGCCCTGCTACCTCTGGAGGTTTCAGGATTTTTATCTAGGAGCAGCCATGTAAGTGGAAGTGAACAGCCAAAGGAATTGTTTTAAAGCTGCAGACCACAGGAAGCGTGCTGGTTGTACTTAGTATGTTTACTTGGGGTGGCCTTCAGCATGGTGAGGACACATAAGTAGCACCCCTTGGCATTATCCAGGTATACTGCTCAGGTAGACTGGAGTATTTTAGAACAATTTTCCATGCTAAAGATTGCAATAGGAACCCATCATATCAGGTGCCTTTTTTTTTTTTTTTGCTCTGCATGTTTTTAGCCTGGCCTGCTCCGTGTTCTAGTCACAGCTGCAGTGGACAGTTCCATCCACCTTGCACTGGTAAGTGACACTCACCTCAAGGGCATGGCCACACCTTACATCCTGCCTTAGCATTTTCTGTGGCACTGCTGGAGTCTACTGGACTCAGAGCAAGCCCAGCCCCTAAATGTGAGAAAGTTAATGCCCCCAGGAGCTACCCTCATCCAGCGTGGGTTGGGAGCTAGTAGCTAAAGGTTCCAGCCTCCCATCTTTGGAATGGACAATTCTGGGAAGCATTCCACATGTTTCTCAGCTGTCCCAGCACAATCAAGTCCCCACTTCCCAGAGTGACAGCCTCAATAACTACTATTTGGGCTTTAGCTCCTTCCCTGTTTTACCCTCCTCACTCCCTCACTCTTGATTCTTGAGATCACCTCCTACATAAAAAATTGGAAGCTAACATCAGAGAAAGAAAATTATCTGGGATAAATAGAGGCATTTCGTAATGACAGAGAGGTCAGTTCTCTAAGAAGACAAAACATGTACGTACCTAACAACACTATCAAGCATGTGAGGCCAAAACTGATTGAACTACAAAGATGAATAGACACACTGACTGTTCTAGCTGGAGATTTCCATACCCCTCTTTCAGTAATTAAATTAAGCAGGCAAAAATTTTTAAGATACAGTTGACTTGACCGGAGTTATCAGTCAACTTGATCTAATTGACACCTACAGAACACTCCACTGAACAACAGAGGAATACACATTTTTCTCAAGTTCTCATGGAACATTTACCAAGGGAGACCACATTCTGGGCCATGAAAACAAATCTTAACAAATTTCAAAGGATATAAATTATGAAAACGATGTTCTCAGATCACAATGGAATTAAACCAGAAATGAATAACAAAATCCCCCAATACTTGGAAATTTAAAAAAAAACGCACTTCTGAATAACCTCTGGTCAAAGAAGAAGTCTCACAAAGAAATTTTAAATGTCTTGACTAAATGAAAATAAAAATATGACGAATCAAAATTTGTGGGATGCAGTGAAAGCAGTGCTTAGAGGGAAATGCATTTAATTATGCACATCATTTCAGTGGAGCCTGTATTACTCTAACTCCAAAAACAGATAAAGGCATCACAACAAAGGAAAATCACAGAGCAATATCCTCAATAAAATATTACAAATAAAATCCAACAACAGTTAGAATTATATACAATAACCAAATGGATGTAGTCCAGGTATGCAAGGTTGGTTCAATTCTAAAAGCAATCAGTATAATCCACTACATCTGTAATTTAAAGAAGAGAAATCATATGATCATATTGATTTATGCAGAAAAAACATTTGACAAAATCCAACACTCATTCGTGATGAAAACTCTCAGCAAACTAAGACTAGTGGGAACTTTCCCCACTAAATAAAGAACATCTACCAAAAAACAGTAGAGCTGACGTCATTCTCAATGGTGAGAAATAGTTACTTTCTCCTTAAGTTTAGGAACGTGTCGAGGATGTCTCTTCTCACTACCCTTGTTCACATCATTCTAGAAGCCCTAGCTGGTACAATAAGAAAAGGAACAATAAAAGGAAAGTAAAGGGAAGAGAGGGAAGGAAAGAAAGGATACAGTTTTGGAAGGAAGAAATAAAACTGACTTTGTCCACAGCTGATACAAATGTCTATGTAGAAATTCCAAAGAATTGAAGAAAACAAACAAAACAAACCAAAAAAGCCAACAACAAGAAACCCTTGTGGAGCACGTAAGTGAGCATAACAAGGTTTCAGGGTACAAGGTTAATATACGACAGTCAGTTGTTTCCAATATAACAGCAATGAACAGTTGAAATTAGAAATTTTTAAAATTACCATTTATAATAGCATCAAAAAATAAAATGGGTATAAATCTAACAAAATATATATAGGATCTATATGTGAAAAACAATAAAACTGATAAAAATCAAAGAAGATATATAAATGGCTGAAGAAATATTCTGTGTTCATGGAATGGAAAGGCGCATTGTTAAGATGTCTATTCATACCAGCTTTATCTAAGATTTCAATAAACCTCAATCAAGAACCCAGCCCACTACTTTGTATATATTGATAAACTGATACTAGAGTATATATATGAAGGCAAAGACCTAGAATATCTCCAGCACAACACTGAAGGATAAAACCAAAGCTGTAAGACATACTAGCAAATTTCAAGACTTACTATAAAGCTATAAGTGATCAGAAAGCATGGGCCTGAGGAAACAATAGACATATATAATCAATGGAACAGAATAGAAAGCCCAGAAATAGATTCACACAAATATAGTCAATCGATCTTTGACAACGAAGCAGAGGCGATTCAAGTGCTGGATGATAACCCGAAGTATAAAATGCATATCCATGAATCCATATCGATATAAGTAAATGATTAAATAATTTTTTTAATGGGAATGAAGTCTCCTGTGCAGAAGAATTTCAAGTATTTCACGTAAATACTCTCAAGGAGCTGAAGCATAATTCTCCACTTAAGTGTGGGCTGCACGTAGTGATTTTCTTCCAAAGAGTTTAATATGGAAAGTGATAATACACAGGGAGAAACCTGACAAATACTACTTGTCCAGGAGATCAAGGTCAGCATCCACAGTGACGTACCAAGTGGTAATATGTACCCTTGATATAATGTGATGAAAATGACGCTTTACCTCTGTGGTCTGCCTCTCAAAAACCTATAACTCCAGTCTAATCTTGAGAAAACATCAGGCAAATCCCAACTGAGGGACATTCCACAAAGTACCTAACCAGTACTCTTCAAAGCTGTCAAGGTCATCAAAAACACGGAAAGACAGAAACACTGACACAGTCCAGAGGAGGCTAAGGAGACAGGATGATTAAATGTAATGTGGTATCCTGGATGGAATCCTAGAATGGAAAAAAGATCATTAGCTTTAAAAAAAACAAGCTAAGGAAATTTGAATAAAGTATGGACTTTATAATGTATCAGTATTGGTTCATTAATTATATGAAATGTACCATACTAATGTAAGGTGTAATAGGAGAAACTGAGTGTGAGGCATATGAGAATTCTCTGTACGGTCTTCACGATTTTTTATAAATCTAAAACCATGCTTAAAAATAAATTTTGTTGAAAAAAATCCATTTTTAACAAAGAACATTGCAGGTGACAAACTGAGTAGAAGCAGCATAGTATAGGGCGGGGGTGAAGGAGTAGCATGGGAATCTGAAGACCCTGCTCTGTTTCGAGTCGTTTTACTAATTGGCTGCATGACTCAACTTCTTAGAATCTCAGTTTTCCTCATTTATTATAATAATAGTAGTTAACATTTTAGTAAACTTTATGAGATTGGGAACCCTGTCCTGTGTATCATTTTATCCCCAGTGCCAAGAACAGAATGAGCACATTATAAATATTCAATAATTGTTTATTGAGTGAATAAATGATCAAAGGAAGGAAGGGAAGAAGGAAAGAAGGAAGAAAAAAGAAAGGAAGGGAGGAAAGGAGAAAAGAAGGAAGGGTGCTTACTCTGTCAGGCACAGCATGCTGTAACTTGCATCCCTTACTTTAGGTAATACACTCAGTAATGCACGATGTACATTCTTTCCCATTTGACAGCTGGGGCACTATGGCTTGGAGAAGTTATATTTCTTGCCCTGCCCGTACACAACCAAAAACTGACACAGGCAAGATTCAAAGCAAACTGTCTGACCCTAAACCCCGTACACTTAACCTGTACTCTCCTGAGCCCTTAAGCTCCTAATGTAATAACAGTACAGAAGGAATTTGCACTTTCCCAGATCTCCCATGCTGCATCTCTTCTGTGCCCTCATGGGGTCACACTAGATTATTTCTAAGGTCTCTTCTGTAATGCCAATTACAGGACTCAATAGAACCGAATCTTCTCCCCCAAGACTCTCCCTGCCCGGTTTTGTTTCTCTTTGCTCGCCACCCCAGCTAGTTATCTCCATCTGAACTTTGCTTGGACAAAAGCACCTCATCTATAATTTTTCTTTCTCTGGATCCTGTCGGGGAGACAAAGAGACAAAGATAAACGCGTGACCTCCACATTCATTTTTATGATAACAATATCTTGTCCTGACACACGCAGGCCTGGGTCTACTCAGCAGGTTCAACTGAAAAGCATAATAGCTCGGGGGGCAGGGGTAGAAGGCAATAGAAGAGACCTTTCCCTTTAAACACCAGGAGGATAAAAGGCAGCTCAACCCAGATAGCATCAGACACCACAAGACAGCCCAAGTAAGCTCTCTGTTGTGGAAGTTCCTGGTCTGTGTTATTGTTGTTTTACCCCTAAGTTCAGACCTAATTGTAAGATCATGATTTAGAGTAAGATAAAACTCAGGGAGAATGTCAGATTGTGGAGGAGAAAGCTTTTATTCAAATTGAACTTCTTTGATGGTAGAAAAAATAGGGCCGATGTCAATTGGTATTTTATAGCAATCATCTAATTGCTAAATTCCTCCTTTCTTTTTCTTTCTTTCTTTCTTTTTTTTTTTTGAAAGAGAAAAGAGCAAAGATAAGTTCTTTTCAGTAAGGATTCCAAGCCAGTCATCTCATGTTTTTGGAAACGAGCTGACATTTTAGTAAAAAATTGGGCTTTCCATATACTACTCAAGATAAAAGCTAGCACACTGCCCTGTGTCGTCTGTGAGTGTCGTTTGAATTTTTTTTTTAATGCTTTTACAGTTTTTAGAGCAATTGTGAGCTCCACACATTTTTGTCTGAGTCATAAAACTGGGGAGATGTTTGCAAGTCATAATGTTCCATAAATGGTTCCAAATTTATGGTTGCCCTATAAACTGTATTAGGCGATCCAAAAGCAAGTTTGTTGCTTTCACCGGTGCTTTCGGAGTCTATAAATTAAAGCGTTAAGCCCGTAAACAGCAAATGAACAGTCATGAAATCACCCTGGGACAAGGTGAATACACTGACTGCTCAGAACGTTCTGTGTCTCTCAGCTCCCAGGCGTTACTAAATAAATCATCCGTGGCCTGGAATCAAGGTGCCCCTCCTCAAGAGGCACCCAGCAGGCGAATCAACTCTGATGTCACATTCCTACCAACTAGAATGAGGATGACTAAGGCGATCCATATGGTGGAGAAGCTTTATCATGTCACAGAAACTTCATCCTCAAGGGAAACTCTGTCTTTCTTCCAGAACCCTTCTTTCCACAAGGCCCAAGGCAGCCTGGCGGAAATCGCTATAGGATAATAATAGATGTTAAGACTTATTATTTATTTATTTATTTATTTATTTATTGAAATCTTACAGACGCTATGCTAAGCACAATAGATGAATGATTCGTGCTGTTCTCACAGGCCTGTGAGGGTTATTGTGTGGGGAAACTGAGGCTTGCAGAGGTTAACTGCTAGGATAGCCTGGTCCCAGATAAAGCATCTTAGTCTTTCTATATCCAAAGCCAAACCGTTAGCCACTCAAAAAATTGTTGTTTCGAGACAAAACACAATCCTTTTGAGCCCAAGCAGATAGTAAAATGTCTCGAGTCGGCCTTATGTGCGTTTTATCCCTGACTACGAATCCAATTTAGCCAAAATAAGAGCGATACTGATAAGGATGAAGAAAAGGAGGCGTTGTCGCCTTTACTGAGGGGTTACCACGTACAGAGTGCTGTGCTAGGCATGATGTATACAGGATTCATTGCGTCCTTATTGGAGCCCTCAGAAGCAGACTCCACTAGCACTCCCATTGGGCAGATGAGAAAACTGAGGCTCAGAGTGGTAAAGAAACGTTTCCTGAGTCACATGAGAAGTGGCCAAACTATGACTTGAAACCATATGAGACTGACTGTGAGATGCATCCCCTTTCTACAGCACCAAGCTGTCCACACCATCTTTGCAGAAATGATAGGATTCGAAGCCGAAAAATTAATTAGGTGTGTTATGAAAGCTAAGTCTTCTGTTAACTCTAACAGGTTGTGCGTGGTCGAACTGGACCAGAGCCCACACGGTCTGAGCAAACCCTTCACCATCCTGATCACCTGTTCTTCCTCCACTAAGGACGAAGAGAACTTTCTAAGTCCAAGTCTTGGTCGTATTTACCCTTTTTCCTGCAAGCCCATCATCCTGGGTTTTGTTTTTTTAAAAATACGAATTAAAAACCACAAGTCTCACTTTTCAAATAACCTGTTGAAACCAGGGTCCCTTTTCCCTTCTCCTTTCCTGCCTGTAGTGGGCGTGTGTTGCTTTTCTCTCTCCATCATTCCTTCCCCTTCTTTCAGGTAATGGAAACTTGATCCTTGTTTGCAGAGTAACACTGCTCACTTCTCAATGCACGTCTCAAAAAGTAGATGTTCCTGACAACTTCATCTTAGCCCTTGGAGTCAGCCCTGTTTGACGTTAATTGTTTAACTTTTCTGCTCTGTGAGCCACTTAATTTCCCTTTTTTGCTTTAGCCAGTTGGTACGAGCCATGTCACTTGCAAGCAATGTAGACCTGAGCCTTCCCAAGCCAAATTTCAATCTCAAGTCACAGTTTCACATGAAAGACTGAAAGTACTCACTATCTCTACCCTACTCTGTCTTCCTGTTTTCCCCTCAGCATTTCCAAGTAAGTTAGCACTAGAGCACATGTATGTCACAGAAGGGGGTCGGTAGACTTTTTGCAACGTCTCAGATACAGACAATACACTCTCCAATTACCCACGTCAGGACAAAAATCACCATCATTGCTCTTCTTGCTAGGACTGGTGACCACATCCCTCGCACTGTCTGCACCCCTGAAATTCTCCTTATTGTTCTGAGAATTAAGGGCTGGCCTTTGGAGTGTGCTCAGTATTGATAGCCGTGGTTATTACAAGTCCTTTTCTCAAATGTTGGAAGAGCTTCCAAGGAAGAGAATGGAATAGTAGACATATGTGTACCTTTATTATACAAAACAGCAACTACTGAAGTCATAAACGCAGGTATAATTTCCTAAGCAATACAGCTTTGAGCAGTTGCATTTTCGATAAACTCTTCTAGATGATTTTGAACTGTAGAAAACCACAGCAACATTTAAGACCCTATGGCTGAACATATGAGAGAAGAGCTCACAATGACCCTTCATGTTTGAGTTAATAAACATTAAGATATATTGCGGAATCTTGAATACCAACTGTAAGCCAGTGACTCCCAAATTCATATCGCCAGGTCCAGTTCTCTCTGATCTTCAGACCCATGTATCCAACTGCCTACTTGGCATCGTTTGAATAGGCATCTCAAGCAGAATTCTTGACTTCGTCTCCCAAACCCACTTGGGTTTCAGTCTTCTCCACATTGGTAAAGAACGCTATCATTCACCTATTTGTTCAGGCCAGAAATCTTGAAGTTGTAAATCTTTGACTCTTCTTTTTCCCTCACGCGCCATGCAGTCCAACAGCAAGTCCTTCCATGGAACCTTCCAAGAGGCTCCTTGATCAGTCCACTCCTCGTGCCCTTCATGGCAGCTACTCTATTCCAAACCACTGTCATTTCTTACAACTACAGTAGTCTATCTTATTTGCTTCCTCTCTTGCCCCCTAGAGTCGATCCTCCTTCCAGAAATCAAAATGACCTTTGAAAAAACAGGCACAGCAGATGATTTCTCTCTTGCATCTAATCTGTCTGCTTTTCACCATATATCCAGAATAAAATCCAAAGTCGTGAACTGGTCTGTATAGATCTATGTACTGCCTGATTCTCTTCTTGACCTCAACCCTTCCAGTGCCTACACCCAACACACAACTTCTGCTCTAGACATTCAGAGGTCTTGTAGCTTGAACAGGCCAAGTTCATTCCCGCCTCAGGGCCTTTGCCCATATTCTTCCCTTTTCCCGGAAATCAACTCCCCGCTCATGCAACCGAATTCCTCTGTTTCTCCAGGGCTTTGTTCAGATGTCACCTCATCAGAGAGGAGTTCTTTGTCTGCACTATTAAAATAGCACACACCCCCCGAACTTACAACTAATGTGTACAAACCTAATCATTCCCTATTCCCACCGTTACCTTGATTCACACTTGTTCATAGCACAGGCTATGTGTTTAAGATCTATGTATCTGTTTTCCTCACTAGATTGCAAGCTCCAGGCAGGCAGACAGTTGTTTTGTTTGCCACTGTATCTCCCATGCCTTGTATGGGTCTCTTCTTAGCAGAGCTTGATAAGCATTTGTTGAATTATTTAGTTAACAACCATAGCATCAGCTTCAACCCCAGCAGCCTCAGAGCTCCCGTTTCCCCCTCCGTCTTCCGTGCCTTTGGGAAAACACACCACTCACCTGGAATTCCCCTACAGATAGATGTCTCCATCTTAGTTGAACGAAATCATTAGGTCTCGCGTTTAGTGAGCATCTCTATATGGTAGGTGTTAAATGCCAAGCCCTTGACGTGCAAGATTCTCTTTAATTCTCAGAACGATGCTCTGAGGAAGTTCATTTTCATTGTCCCCATTTTAATGATGAGGAAACTAAGATTTAAAAAGAACTGCCTTGTACAAGGCTTAGATGTGAATCGCCAAACTTGATCCCAGGCGTGCTGATCTCAGAGTTACGCTCTTCCCCGTCTGCATCCTGTCTTCATCTCTGATGCACTGAACAAGCCTCTCAGAGCCGGGGGAAAAAAAGGTTACTTCCTATTTTTTAAGCTGTTGATATGGTTTGTCTTGTGTTTAAGGAAGATGTCAAAATCGAGTGGAAAATTTGTGGAATAGTTTAAGTGTGTTCACTTAGCACAGTTACACTTCTAACCTACGAGACACACCGAAAACACAATGAGCTATGAGTACTATTTACAAGGTGATAATGGGAGTTTTTAAAAGACAGTGGTAATTCATAATGAACTCCACGTGGGGAGATGCAGTTACAAGACACAAAAGAATGGCGTCTTCTTCTAGACCGTAGGCGTGGCCTCATCTGGCAGTCGTAATTTGAGGCCCCTGTTTGCTGAAAGGATAAACAGTTCTTCTTCACTTTCTTCCCACCTTGTGAGAGGCCTTGACAGCGCTGAAGGAACTTAACCAAGAAGTGCGTGGCCTGGGGATGTGCCGAGGGCTGGAAAGGCAAAAGCCAGACCTTAACTGTTGAGTTCAGAATCCCCATCCTTCTGTATCAGTGTCACTGAACAATCAGAACACGACACAGATGCATTGACTGCACTTCCAGATAAAGGGGATTTACTCTTCTGAGTTCCCACTTGCTCAGCCATGTAGCCAAGCCCCAATGACCAAAGCTGATTCAGGCTTTGGTCACACCCTTTTTCTTTGGGGAAATGCTAACAGAATGAATGTTCTAAGCTTTGCCTTCACTGTGACTCATGCCTTGCAGGATTTTCTTTTGCTTTTCTTTTGCATTTTCTTTAAAGCTAAATTAGGGGGTCAAAACTAGGGTGCCAGTATGACTGTGCAGGTTGCACACTGTGCAACTCTGGGGGTCACCATTCATGGAGACCACAGTGGGACTCAGCAGCTCTGGTTATGATGCGTTGGTACCCTTTAAGCTCTCTGAAGCTTCGTCTTTTTCCTTTGTAAGCTGAGGGTAGAACCTGCCCGATTGATTTCCTAAAGTTGTTTGAAGGGGTAATGAAATAATAGAGGTAAACACCTCATGAATTGCAAAGTTCTTCAGAGAGTGTATGAAGTGTGTGTTGGGGTGGGAAGTAGAGAATCGACTAGCCGTCTTTGTATATAATTGACCTTATACAAGCAGAATCCCACTGTTATAAATGGTACCATTACTTTCTCCATAGATGCAGGTCCTGAGACAACCCTCTAACCCCTTCATGTGAATGTTTATTCAGACCACAGACGAACTGAAAGAAATGAAATTCTTACACCACCCCCTCAAAAAAAAGAGAAAAACTATATGCTAGATAAAGTAGAATAAAATAGCATAAGCTTGTTTTTTTAAGTGGAGTCTGTTTAACCATTGTGTTAAAAGGCTAACTGAACTCCACGTGATCTCTCAGCAGGTAAGTCCCCATCCACATAAACTGGATCTCAGACTTTAATCAAGGAGGTGACTTTTTCAATCAGATTTTTACAGTAAAATAAATGTTGTTTTCAGAATACATTTGATGAAATGGCTATACTAATCAGGAGAAACACAAAATAGCCAAGGAAATCAGACATTCCATCTTAGCGCAAGCACGACGGGCTCGGAAGCAACAATAAAGTCCTGCCAGCAAATCTGATGTTATCGCTAGAGAAATAGGAATTGCTTGAGCCATGTTTTGACTCTCCTTATGGAAGAAAGAACAGTGTGCTGTACCCAGGAAATGATTCTAATCCAAGGCTCTGGCCATCTGCATGGGTTTTGAATACCAAGCTGCTCTACAATTACACGGAGACAATCACATTCTGGGTCGCCTTCATTTCGTATTTTCAGTTACTGAAAGAGCAGACAGTTTCAGCTGCTTAGAGTTCTCTGCTCAATAAAAGCAATTCACAGTTACATTATTTTTTTAATTGATCTTTATTCATTAGCGCCAAATGAGAGAGATAATTGGCCTCTAATTACCCTGGCATCCGAGTAAGTAGTAGTATAATTTTCCATTTGGCTCCAAAGTATTCTCCATAATTAAGTCATGTGTCTCTTGCTGTCTAATTTAAGAACCCGAAAGAAGTGAAATAGTGGGGGAAAAAACACTTAATCACAGCTCTTACTGATATGTGACTTCTTCCATATATACAGCTTTATTTTGGTTTTAACCAGAATTGAGGCATAATGCCAAGTTCAGGGGAGATGGGAGCAAGGAGTGAACTCTACACAGGAAGAAGGCTCCTCCGTTGTTTATTGGAGATGGAAATGCAGTGCTCAAAAACGTTTATTGCTAAGATGGACAGAAAAATAGATACCATCCCACGGCATGCCTGGGTGTTTCTGTTTTGATTAACATCAATTTGATTGCTATCTAATCCCTTCAGAAACCTAGACAGAGATGTACCACTCATAATTATGATAGCTCTTAACTTATATTTATAGAACCCTTTATAGTTCAAAACACTGTAAAGTACATTATCTCATAGAAACCAGAGAGGAGGCATAGTTTCGAGCTTAAGACGCCAGCTCTGGGGTGGGACTGCCTGGGTTCCAATCTCAAGTGCGCTATTTCCTAGCTTAGTACAACCTTGGGCAAATTAGTTTGTCTCTCTGTGGCTCCTTTTCTTCATCTGTAAACTTGAGATGATAATAGCATCTTCCTCATAGGGTGGCTGTGAGGACCCCATTAGTGAATATTTGTAAAATACACAGAACCCCGGTGTGTAGTAAGCTCACCATGCATGGCTGCTAATGGATTAGGGTTTCAGAAACGTTGCAAATCCAGATAATGGGATATAGAACAGGCGTTGGCAAACAGTGGCTCAGGAGCCTAAAGTGGTCCACTGCCTACTTTGTATGACTCGCAAGCTAAGAATAGTTTTACCGTTTTTGAAAAAGAATGATAATTAGTGACGTGAAAATTATATAAAATTCAGTGTCCAAAATAAGGTTTATTGGCACAGGGCCACAGCCATCATTTAAGTATTATCTATGACCACACTCAGTGTGTCGTTGTCTATGTCTTTGCCTGTGGCAGAGCTAAATCGTTGTGCCAAAGACCATATGTCCTGCAGAGCCAATAATATTTGCTGCCTCGCCCTTTGTGGAAAAAGTTTGCTAACCCCTGGTATAGATGTTAAAGTAAGTTATAAGATCGGGACCCCCAAAGTAGTACAATTAAGGGAGAAGGAAACAGAAATCAATTCCCAGTAATAGGAAGAAGGCATTAGAATGGCCTGTACTTTGGAGCTACACAGACATGGTTGGAATCCTAGCTCTAAACACATCCATCTGTGTAACCTTGGAAAAGTCACTTAAACCTGTTGGTTTCTAGCCCCCTCATCTGGGAATAGATTTTAATAATAATTCTACCTTTCTCACAAGTTTGTTTTAAGGACTGTATTAGGTAACATATATAACACACTGAATAGCCAATAAGTATCCAAAGGTCGAGGATGACACAGAATTAGAAAATACACAATGAAGTTCAAGAACTCAGAATTCAAGATTCATGTCAAGATCCAGGAGGGACAGAGGTCAGAGTGAGGAGGGACAGGAAAGGCATGTTTTCAAGATGATGAACGGGGCCTGGCTAAGGACAGGGAGACAGGATCCACCTGGATGTTCCTACCAGCATGACGTCCACCAAAGCCTGAATCTCTTTCCCCACTGGGGTGTGACATAGGCTTGTGGCTTCAGCTGTTTCTATGATCCATATTTATCTCCAGGGGTGTAATGAAGACAAGAAACAAGTTGAGACGGATGGAGGAAATTGATGTGTCCTGTTACGTCTGAGGCACCCGTGGGACATTCAAGTCTACTTGAGCAGCAGACACCTGGGAATGAGAACTTGAGACAGAGCTATGGCCTGGAAGACACTAGGAGGGTAGTGGTAGTTCAAGTCCTCAAGGCTGAGATGAAGGAGAAGAACACATAGGGAAGGAAGATTAGAAAGCCAGGAACAGAACTGGGGCAGACATGGCTATCTACATAAAGGCCATGCCAACGCCGTGTTCCATCGCTTCCTGCCACCATAGAGTCCATGGGGCCGAACGCTCACCCAGCTGATTTAGTCTCTAAACCCCACATGTTGGGGGTTCTGGGTAACAGAAACCCACTCAAACTAGTTTCAATTTAAAAAGAGGATATGCTATAAGGACACAAGGCCCTTTCAGAGAATTCAGGGATAAGAATGAGCCAGACCTTACCATGGACTCTGTGGAGAGGCTGATGGCATCCAACAAATAGACGTCCACTTCATTTCCTGGGTTCTGAACCCATTGAGGGTTAAGGCCAAATGGAAGATTCCAAAATCTAGGTGCCTGAGACAGTGTCCGGTACATAGTGGGTGCTCTGTACACATTCATTGAATTTGAATAAATGAATGATATTTTTGCCAGCCCAGGCAAGAAGTACTTTTTCATGTAAAAGAATAAGGCCCAAATGATTGAATATCAAGAACCAATGGCAAGTGAGGAGCACAAGTAAAACCCATTGCCCACTCTGCTATACTTTGCTTTCATAGCATGTATCACAGTTTTTAATAATATAGTGATTATTTGATAAATATGTCGTGAGATTATAGACTTCATAAGGACAGAGGTCGTGTCTGTTTTGATCATGGTCTAGTACAGGGTCAACAAACGTTTTCTGAAAAGGGCAAGACAGTAAATATTCTGATCGTTGCAGGACACATGGTGTCTGTCGCAACTACTCTGTGTTGTTGTCACACCAAAGTAGCCATAGACCATATGTATCGAATGGGCAGGGCTGTGTTCCAGTAAAACTTTGCTTGTGATGTCAGGAAGCAGGACATACATGTTTCATGGACCACAGTTTGCTGACCCCTGCTCTAGCAGATAGTTAGTGAGTTCAATACATGCTAAGTGAATGAATATTCTGCATCAACTTAAAATCAGCACAGGATGATCTCAAACTGTCTGTACCATACAGACATCAGTGATGTCTTTCTATTTGACTTCTGCTCAAAATTCCATCAGGCTTTGTTCACTTGATTTGATGGTCAGTTAAGAGGCAGCCAGAAGAAAGTAGGACAGACAAGATGAAAAACAATCTTCCTTTTTTAAAGAAAAGGAGGAGAGTTGGGGCTTCGAGATTTAGACCTAGAACTAAAGCCACACCAATCTGTCTGAACTACTGTGGCCCAAATATGAGAAAGTTACATATGTGACTTTGTAAGAAGACCACTTGGGCTTTGAGGTCCAAAAGGCCTGAGTTAAATTGTCACTCTTTGGCTGTGTGATGTTGAGCTAGTGACCTCTTATGACTGAGCCTCAGTTTCCTGATCTGTAAAATGGAGATAACAAGAAACACCTCCCTTGCAGTGTGGTTATAAGGATTAGTGTGTGTAAATGCTTAAATTTGTTTTAGATAAAATATATATATATATATATACCTGCTCAGCAAATATTATCTTTGTTGTTTTGACTCAATTTTGAAATCCTTTCAAAAACTAGATTTGTCCTTGTCCCAAAGAGCAGCAAATAGCCATTTTGCCCCCAGCAGCTTTCATGAAAAATTCAAGACCTTTTCAAAATATACACATTTCCTTTGACATCACTACACAATGCAGAACATGTGTGTCATTACAAAGGTGAAAACAAGGCTTTGTGGCATAAATTATTGATATGTTTTGGAGCATATGTAAAATGGGACATGGGGGAGGGAGATAAAGTGAGTAAAGAGATGAATGTGAAAGAAACTCGACTTACAGGCACAATTAAATCCCTGTGAAATAATCCTGGCCAAATAACAGTATTTCAAACAGGCTGACTATAAATTAGAGAAAGTTGAGTTCACTAAAGCTGTCTATTGGCAAGTCTGGGGGTGGTGATTCTAAAGCCATATACCTCATGTTACCCTCAGCAAACAACTGGGCTTATCTTTAATGTGAAAAATAATGTTGATGTAACTCAGCATATTTTCCTGGAGAGCGGAAAGAGTATCTGCCTTTTGGGTGTTTTGTAGATACAAGCCAAATAAATTCTAAAAAAGTATTTGGTTAATCCCCCTTCCCTGCCCAGACACACACACACACACACACACACACACGCAAACACACGCAAACACACGCAAACACACGCACACAGGCACACACACATGCTCACACACGCGCACACACACGCTCACGCACGTTTTCCCTATGTAATTAACAAGTTCTTTTGTTTCTCTGGAGCCTCTCGAGCTGTAGAGTTTGTCAATTAACATTGGTTCCTGTGAGAAGCATGATATAGGTAATCCTTACGAGTGTCCTCACGCGTGCTCTCCCTTCCCTTCCAATTATACATTTCATCTCTCCTTAAAAAACAAATATTTTTTAAACATCAGCTTTTTATTCTAGGATAATGTTAGTTTTACAGAAAAATTGGAAAGATAGTAGGGAGTTCCCGAATATCCCACACTTAGTTTCCCTTTCTCTTAACATCTTATATTGTCTGGTATATTTGCCACAATGAATGACCAGTATTGGTGCCTTATTATAACTGAAGTTCATACTTTATGTAGATTTCTTAGTTTTTACCCAGTGTCCTTTTTATGGTCTAGAATCCCATCCAGGACACCACGTAACATTTGGTTGTCATGTCTCCTTAGGCTCCTCCTGGCTGAGACGCTTTCTCAAACTTTCTTTGGTTTGGATGACCTTGAGAACTTTATGGAGCCCTGGTTAGGTATTTTCTTAGAATGCCCCTCAACCGGGATTTCTCTTATGTTTTTCTTACGAATAGACTGATCTTATAGGTTTTGGGGAGGAAGGCCATAGGGGTAGAGTCTGCTGCTCATCACTTCCTATAAGGGTATACACTCCCAATATGGCTTCCCACTGTAAAAAGCAAATTTTAAACTTGAGCCATAGAAACCGCTTCTCCCTAAGTAGACATTTCCTCCAACTTGAGCACAGGTGAATTTTACCAAAATAAATGGATTTCCAACTAAACACAGAATGACGAGTCTTGCCACATCTGGAATATCATTCCTTTTAGTTTTGTTTTCACCTTTTGTTTTTTTATTTCCCATCATGCTTGGAATCTGAGTGACAACACAGTGGGTTGCACCTGTAATTTCTTAATCTGAAATTGCTAGCAAGAGGATTGCTTCCGAAGAGACAGGGTAGAAGAGAAACTGGCAAAAGTAACAAAACCTGGTCTCTTTTTTTTCTTCCCTTCATCCTAACTGCTCAAAACTCTTGGACAGAGAGCCTGCCTCACAACTATTTTGATACATATCAAGTTCCACGCTGACTTAAACGTGTTTGGACATATTTTAGAACTGTGTACTTCCTATGTACAGCAAGTCTTTGACTATGGAACTGACTGTCTTTTGTTTTACTATTCGTTGATGGGAGTCCCCGTAGAATATAAATTAATGAAACAGATCAGATATTTCCACACTAAACACATAGAAGTATTCTTGACTTCTACAAAGAAATATGCTCTTTCCCATTGTTCTTGAAAGATGCGGTCATCTGTCCTTTGTTGCCCCTTTTCTGAGTCATGGGTGCAGAGAGATGGCTTCACTCTGCGCAACGCACTTGCGCAAACTCAGTGACAAATGGCGGCTTGCTCTTTGGTGTCGGGAAGAGGACGGAGCCTGGCAGGCTCTGTGCTGAATGGGGGAATGGAGTGGCCTCACCCAGAGGAGGCAACGGCTGCTCAGCAACATGGTAAACAGGGAAACGGGAAGGTTTTTTCCTTAGAACAGTACCTGGCACCGAGCAGTAATTCAACAAATATTAGCTGTCATTATGATTATTATTGTTCTCACTGTCATTGGTTTGAAATGGGTGGAGTTGGAGATGAGAATTAGTGCTGAGTTGGGTCAACAGTCAGTAATGGAGTTGGATTACAGAATCGGTGTACTCATTTTCTTCCATTCTTGCCCCCAGCTTTTTGTCCTCTGACTCCTTCTTGTGATTTCTTCTCTTAGGAACATGCCTCTCCCTGCACCCCAGGGTCCAGAGGCTCAATCCTCCATGTGCTTTCAGGCTCACATCAAGGGCCTGCTTTTGATCTTTCCCTCACTCAATTATAGAATCCAAGTTCTCATGGCCCTTTATCCAGCGGTGTGCTGGAGTAGGCTTGTACCAGCTTGAGAGTAGGAGTCGTTAAATTTTCAGGAATCTTCTAAGCTAGTTGTTAAATACAACCATTATTAAATATTAAATTATTTAAACTTAGAATTCAATGACTTCCATTAAAAACGTAGACAATACACTTCCTAATTATTTTACTACATTTTATTACTATCTATGTTCTTTTAGGTAAGTATGTGTATGCTGTCTGGATGATGGAAATACTCTATGATGGTGAGCTAATACATGTCTCTTCCCAGCTAGGTGTTCAGTGATTTTAGACTGGTAGCTTGAAAATGGCCATAATGGGACTATTTACATTATGGAAACCAGCAGTCGCTGCAAATCAGTGCTTTCTCTAAGCACACAACCCAGAGTTAGGTGTTAAGTAGTTACCAGCATGACATGACTTTTAGACTTCTTTTGAATGCTTATGATTTTTTAAAAAATCTGTACCTCTCTTAGGACACCATGCTCCCCCTTGCATTGCAGATCGTTGGTTATAAGTCTCAAAATTTCTTCTAGATTATACAGTCCTTAAGGGCAGGACAGATATCCTGTTCATGATTATATTCCCCAAAACATCTAGCATAGTGTATGTTCAATATTTACTTATCAAATGGAATTAATTAGAAGCGACAACTCAGTTCTGGGAAGTGAAAATCAAGCACACATTTAAGTAATATAATATACTCGTCTCGTGTGTAAACCAAATCGAAAGACAGAGAGTTGGCTGTAGGGAGGCCAGCCAGGAGCTTACTAGCAGAGAAGGAATCTGTACAAGGTGAAAGATGGTGCATACAGCAATGCTATGGATGGAAAACTGCAGAAGGGTGAGATCAAATTTACGCATAATTAGTTTGAGGAGAACTGATAATATTGGTGTCCTAGTTTTCTTCTATTATACTGGGATAAAGAAGTTTCTTTCACAAATCTCTCTGCATCTTCAGAAAGTTCTTCTAAATCTTTCCAATGATTCGGTTTACAGTATGTCAGAATAGGAGCTATAGTGTTTTTCTGTGCCAATCCTGAGGATTTCCAGTGTCAACTAATTCCTGCCTGCCTGCCCACACTTCTTCCTAAGGGCAACCACCCTGTGTAGAGCCACTGCTGCCCTCATCGTCCTGTTTTCTCCCAAGTGACCTCGCTTCCATAGCTGATTGGCTCAGGGATGGATATCTGCCTAGTAGGCTGGCCAGTGAAATGTGAAGAAGCTGAGCTGGTGAGTTACATCATTGCTCTTAGCAATTCCACCTGGGAAACATGGAGCACTTAAGCCATGTTTAGAATTGGTAGAAGGAAGTGAAACCGTGCCGTGAAGGCACTACAGAGTAGAACTGGTGCCACAGCGAGCAGAAGCCATGTTGTGAAACAGCACAGAATTTTTGAAAAAGCAGGAAAGGTTTTTGGTAGATAAAGGAATTTGCAGCAAATAGAGAAAGAGTTTATTAGAGAATGGTTGTAGCCGGGTCATGGAGCTATTTTAGTTTCTGGTTTAGTAGTTATATTCCATAGTTTTAAAAACAGAAAATGTAAGTAATTTTTACCCAAGGTCATATATAAGCAGCTAGACTTCACAATCCCAGATTTTTCCAAACAGATGGTAGTATAGTTGCTACAACTGCCACTCCATGCCCGAGACAGATAGGGCTGATTGGACCAGGAACATTTACCATGAACACTGGATTTAGCTTCTAAATTCTTCCTGCATTAAGATCGGAAAAGTCACTGTCATCATTATGAGTTAAGAATGATTTAGTCTGGGCTTCCCTGGTGGCGCAGTGGTTGGGAGTCCGCCTGCCGATGCAGGGTACGTGGGTTCGTGCCCCAGTCTGGGAAGATCCCACATGCCGCGGAGCAGCTGGGCCCGTGAGCCGTGGCCACTGAACCTGCGCATCTGGAGCCTGTGCTCCACAACGGGAGAGGCCACAACAGTGACAGGCCTGCGTACCACAAAAAGAAGAAAAAAAAAAAAGAACGATTTAGTCAGGCTTCCCTGGTGGCACAGTGGTTAAGAATCCGCCTGCCAACGCAGGGGACATGGGTTCGAGCCCTGGGCCAGGAAGATCCCACATGCCACGGAGCAACTAAGCCTGTGGGCCACAACTACCGAGCCTGTGCTCTAGAGCCTGCGAGCCACAACTACTGAAGCCCGCACACCTACAACCCATGCTCCGCGACAAGAGAAGGCACCACAGTGAAAAGGTGTGCACCCCAGTGAAGAGTAGCCCCAGCTCGCCACAACTAGAGAAACCCCATGTGTAGCAACGAAGGCCCAATACAGCCAAGAATAAACAAACAAAATTTAAAAAAAAAAGAATGTTTTAGTCTAATACTTCTGTTTTCATTCTACAAGAGTCTCTTTCAAAATATTATTCCATAATATTGGTAATAGGTTTCCTCTCAAAATTCAGAAAGAAATCACTGAAATAGTTATCTGAAATCCAAATTAACTGCCCAAAAATAAACTTTAAGTTTTTTGTTTGTTTGTTTGTTTTTTACAGCGTCTGGGCTTCTAATTTTGACCAGCTGTAAACATCTTGGATTCTTGCACAGAAAAAAGAAAACCATTTTAAAGACAGAGATATGGTCAAATAAATTAATCCCATTATGAAAATTGTGCTAGAAAATCATGAGGAAAACACAAAATAATATATGAAAAATGAAAGATCTTTAACAGAGCCAGAAAACCGTTGACCATAGAATGCAAGACTTTTCTAACAATGTCAAAGAGCAAATGATGAAACTATGAAAACATTGCAAGTACTTTACTTTAGCTTTCAATGAATTGTATGACATAGGCTTCACAGCCCAATTAGTACTCTGTTTTGTCTTAAAGGGCTTCCAAATTTACTAAGAAATGTCAAATCAAACAAAAAAAAAATCAAAGTTATGTAGATACTTTTCAACTTGTATCTGTCAAAGAAGAATTTCAGTTAGACATGAAAAATTAGTTTCTATCATGATGGACAGTACTCCAGGTATGTTAGATTAAAAATCTAAAGCTAATGGAACTTGAAAACAAAAGACGGGTGACTCCTTTAATGCTTTGCTTCACTGTAAGATTCATATTGAAACTCTCTGTGCTCAGTTTACTAAAGTGAACTCTATGAAAAGTATCATGGGTGCAATTGTTAAAAATTGTTTAATATGTGTGCAAATGCTATAAATCACCACCAGTTTATAGAACTCTTGATGAGACTAGAAGACAGTGATTTTAATGATGTTGTGTACTTTGCCAATACACGTCAGTTGAGTCATGCAAGAGTTTTACGAAGATTTAACTCCACTCCAAGATCTTCTTGGAGAAGAAGAAAATGAATGCTTGTCAAATATTTAATAATCAAAACAAAAAATGGCAGAATGATTTATATTTTGCACCAATATCACACTACATATGAACAAGCTAAATTTGAAGCTTCAAAAAGTTTATTTGTATCAACTGTATATAATGGACATTTATAGACATTTTTCTCAAACTTACATGGAACATTCACCAGGATGGATCACATTCTGGGCCATATATCACACCTTAAAAAACTTTAATGAATAGAAATCATAGCATGGAAGGAGAATTGCTGGATCATATGGTAGTTCTATTTTTAATTTTTTGAGGAGCGTCCATACTGTGTTACATAGTGGCTGTGCCAGTTTATATTCCTAACAGCGCACAAGAGTTCCCCTCTCTTCACATCCTTGCCAACACTTGTTATTTCTTGTCTTTTTGATGATAGACATTCTAACAGTTGTGAAGTGATATCTCATTGTGGTTTTGATTTGCATTTCCCTGATAATTAGCAGTGTGAGTGTCTTTTCATGAACCAGTCGGCCATCTGTATGTCTTCTTTGGAAAAATATTTATTCAGATCCTCTGCCATTTTTTAAAACAGATTGTTTTTGTTGTTGTAGTTGTTACTGAGTTGTATGAGTTCCTTATATATTTTGGATATTAACCCCTTATCGAATATATGATTTGTAAATATCTTCTCCCTTTCAGTATTTGCCTTTTTATTTTGTCGCTCATTCCCTGTGCTGTGCAGAAGCTTTTTAGTTTGGTGTAGTCCCATCTGGTTTTTGTTGCCATTGCTTTTGGAGTCAGATCCAAAAAAAATATTGCTAAGGCTGGCATCAAGGAGTTCACTACCTATGTTTTCTTCCAGGAGTTTTATGCTTTCAGGTCTTATATGCAAGTCTTCAATCCCATTTTAAGTTAATTTTTGTGCATGGTGTAAGATAGTAGTCTAGTTCATTCTTGTGTATGTGGCTGTCGAATTTTCCCAAGATCATTCATTGAAGAGACTGTCCTTTCCCCAGTGTATATTCTTGCCTCCTTTGTCATAAATTAACTGACTGTATATGCATGGGTTTATTTCTAGGTTCTCTATTCTGTTCTTTTGATCTATGTGTCTGCTTTTATGCCAATATCACACTGTTTTGATTACTATACCTTTGTAATATAGTTTGAAATTAGGGAGTGTGATGCCTCCAGCTTTGTGCATCTTTCTCAAGAGAGCTTTGGCTATTAGAGATCTTTTGAGATTTCATATGAATTTTAGGATTGTGTTATATTTCTGCAAAAAATATCATTGGAACTTCGATAGGGATTGCATTGAATCTGTAGTTTTCTTGGGGTAGTGTTGACATTTTAACAATATTAATTCTTCCAATTTAGGAGCACAGAATATCTTTTTATTTATTTATTTATTTGTGTCTTTTCCAATTTCTTTCATCAGTGTCTTATACTTTTCATTGTACAGGTCTTTCACCAACTTGGTTAAATTTATTCCTAGGTATTTCATTCTTTTTGGTGCAATTGTTTGTCTTTAAAATTGTTGCAAAATATACATGACATAAAATTTTCCATTTTAATCATTTTTAAGTGTACAGTTCTGTAGCATTAAGCACATTCACATTGTTGTACAACCATCACCACCATCCATCTCCAGAACTTTTCATCTTCCCAAACTGCAAGTTTATACCCATTAAATACGAACTCCTAATTTCCCCCTCATCCAGTCTCTGGCAATCACCATTCTAATTTCTGTCTCTATGAATTTGACTGATGTAGGTACCCCCATATAAGCGGAATCATGCAATATTTGTCATTTTATGTCTGTGAAAGTTTAAATTGTATGTTCCAGTAATATATTTCAAAGTTTTATCCCATCCTGTTTCCAACAGGACATTCATTATACAGAAGAAAGGAGGAGCTGTACTTTGATAAACATTTAGCAGTGGTCAATTTCTGTGAAGCTCCTTTTTCCTAGGGGAAAAATTAAGTTAAATTCAGAAAAATGCTAGCAGCTCTGCAAGGAAGTAGAAGGTGGTGTTAGAATAATTTACGAGGGACTTGAAATCACTCCTGAGCCCTGGGATACTTCTGTCAAATATGTAGCTCGTTGGGCCTTTCATAATTGTGTCTTAATGCTTGGAATGTGTACTGGCTTGTTATAGGAAAGTAGCATTACTTAATCAAACGATGAAATTATATGGCAACTCTAACATTTATAGTACTGAAGTTCAAATCATTCCCAAGATGAGTGATGTTGCTACTATACAACGTACATCAGTGTTTCCTGCTAGGAAGAGAGATGGGTGGATGGATGGATGGACTAGATTAGATCTAAGTTTACATAATATACGTGCAGGCCGTGGGCTGTTCACGTTTCTTCATCCCATTTTTTCTTCCAAGAGAAAAATCAAATATTTTAAAATGTATCAACAACAAACTCGTTCTGTGATTATACGTTTTCTTGACTCTCCAAAAATTATTTACATAATCTCTGCCTTGTAAACACCTAAATGCAAGTTTGTGTGTTTATAAACAACCAAAGGACTATGGACCAATGTGAGGAAAATCAATAAACTTCTAATCAAATCCCTCTGAACAGACATTTTGGTTTGCCTTGAGGTTCACCAGAGGGTAAAAGAAAAAAAAAAAAATGTTAGTGGGGGAGAAGGTGAGAATATGGAAAAAATACTAAACAGAGTTTCAAGTTTTAAAAAGTCCCTGAAATTATTGAAAATGCAGACATGAAAGAAGAAAAGGAAGTGGCTGCTAGTGGTGACAAATTGGAGAACTAAAAGAAAGTTTAACATTCACATCACTATTTGATTGGTATTTCACAGTTGTCACTGAGGCTGGGGGAAGGGTGCATGGGACTCACCCAAGTCATAGTTGCTGACAGTGTGGGCCCCAAGCCAGCCCAGTTCTTTTTTGCTCCATCCCACATTGTATCCAGCCCACATCTGGTCATGCAAAACAAACAGAGCTTTCATTTATTTTTCCCTTCATAAATGCAGGAAGTATCTGCACTTCCAAGGAAAATATTTATGTATTTTTAAAGTGGATTCTAAGACCAATTGAATACAAATTAAAACAAATATATATGTCTGCTGGCCAATGCCTCTCTGAGGCCCTAGTTGTGCTTTACACATGAAAACAGGCTAAACGTTTTAACTCTGAGGAAATAGGGTTTCATTCGATTCTGTCATCTTGTTTTTGAAGGAATTTATGCTCCACCCTGCCTTTTCCATTCATTTCATCAAACGATGATACTACATCAGCAAAAACCCAACACAACGGAACGAGGTGCAAGGCAGAAGTGATCTGAAAACCTTCAAGTTGTGTTTCAGTTGTTTTTGAAGAAAAAGGGATGGGTGGTCAGTGAGCATTTGTAGGATTCCATCTGCATTTGAGCACAGGATTGTAGACTTGTTAACTCACAGTGTCACACAGATTTGGAGCAACATTTTTCACTTAGGAATGGCCACCCTAGCTTTCTTTGTCCATTTTAAGGGAGCAAGCACAGAAGCCTGCCATGGGCCCACTACAAAAGGAGTTCGTTATCTCACAACCATATGACATCCTCAGCTCCATAATCAGAATAAGCTAAATAAATTGAAGAAAAATAATGGTAGCTCAATGCACTTTATAAGCATGATTAAAGCCACTGGAGGTGGGGAAAAAATAAGCTTGGGTCTCTGAGGTTTCTAAATTTGAACGGACTTTCAACCTTATGGCTACGAGAGGCTGCAGCCCTAGTGTCTTCTCCATAGCCATGTTGATTACTTGGTTAATGTAAATTCCAAGGAGTCTCAATAGTTAGATTAAAGAAATAGTGGTAGGTCATGTTGAGTTTAAAATTAATTATGGAATTTAATCATCAGTAACAATACTACAATTAACCTTTGTAATATTTTCCAAAGGCCAAATAAAATAAAATGTAATAAACAGAAATCATGTAAATATTTAAAGACTGGCCCCTCTAGTCTAGACAACATGGGAGCTCTAAAAGGCACCATTTAACTAATGTTTGGGTGGCTTGTCTGCTCTTTTCCCTTAACAAGCTTGTACTCACATAGTCAATCCAACGTTAGCCTCTTCATTCTGCTTGTGTTCATTGTCACCTGACTGCCACCAAGTTGGGACAAAGAACAGCCATCAATAATTGCTGTCATAGGTGGTTTTGGGCCACAGCTGCAAGATGGGATCTTCCTCTGACCCCATCCGCAAGGTTGGCTGTGGTTGACCTTGGTCAGCCTGAAACACGCTCTGTACAGCTCTCATTCGGCTTGGTCTTTAGACTCCAGGCCTGAAAGCTGTCAGGGTCAGGGCAAAAAAATCTCACGTACAACTTACTGTTCCCACCAGAGTGGTTCTGTGAGCATTCCCCTGGCTTAACAAGAAGACATTTTGCTGATGGGAAAAGTTTATAACACCAATATCTTGTTTTTTTTTTTTTTTTTTTTTTTGTGGTACGCGGGCCTCTCACTGCTGTGGCCTCTCCCACCGTGGAGCAAAGGCTCCGGACGTGCAGGCCCAGCAGCCATGGCCCACGGACCCAGCCGCTCCGCGGCACGCGGGATCCTCCCAGACTGGGGTACGAACCCACGTCCCCTGCGTCGGCAGTCGGACTCTCAACCACTGCGCCACCAGGGAAGCCCCAATAGCTTGTTCTTGTTGTTAAACTTTAGCCTTGTTGGCTTTGCCGCAAAAAAGGTATCTCATCTCTATTCCTTCCGGGGCGTGGAATATAATACTTCCGCAGTCTACCCCAATCCATGATCACTATTATCTCTCACTCAGGTACTAAAATGACCTCCTTTCTCCTTGTCTTTTTGCTTTCATTCTTCTTCCCATTCACCTGTGATCTGTTCTTACTCAGCAGAAAAAACAAAAATGATCTCTTAAGAGTGTAAATGAGAGCACATTTGCATTTAAACTTTCTGATGTGGCCTCACACTAAGCTTCGATGCCTTCGCTAATATTTACCTTCATCTAGACCCAGCACCAGCTATAAAATACGGAGCCCAATCAAAGTACGGGGACTTTGTTCAATATTATTGCAACTTTCAAGATGGCAACAGGAGAGTATTAAAACAAATGTGGGGTCCTTCTAATCACGGGACCCTGTGCCACTTTTTTTTTTTTTGTGATATGCAGGCCTCTCACTGCTGTGGCCTCTCCCGTTGAGGAGCACAGGCTCCGGACGCACAGGCTCAGCGGCCATGGCTCACGGGCCCAGCCGCTCCGTGGCATGTGGGGTCCTCCCGGACCGGGGCACGAACCCGTGTGCCCTGCATCGGCAGGCGGACTCTCAACCACTGCGCCACCAGGGAAGCCCTCCTGTGCCACTTTGAGGGTGACCCAACCGTGAAACCAGCCCAGTCCCCACCAGCACCATCACCAACCCTCTGACATATTATATCCATTTCGCAACCAGTACGTTGGAGCACTGAATCCTGTTTTGGAAAATGGAGCTGTACACACACACAGTTCCCATCACTGTGGAGCGTAGCTGAGTTTCAGAACATGCCTTCCTAGCATTTTCCCTTTGCCATAGTCACTGTGTCTTCAAGTACTTCTTTAGAATAATAGAGCAGTCCCAGTGATATTGGCTATCGCCTCATACGGGCATGGGGAAATCAAGAAAATTAGGAATATTTCACTCCATACTTTTACTGGTATATCCACAAGCAAATATAATCAATGGTAAGAAAGCAAATTTTGTGATGGTTACCTTTCAATACGGAAAGAGCAAGATGCCACAGAGAATAAAAACGAGGAAACTGCAAATACAGAAGGATGGCCTGGCCAGCGTAAGGAGTCGATAGCAGGGTATTTTCCAGTTATCCAAAGCCCTTTCCTTGGCTTGGCCCTACTGCCCCATTCCCTGCTTGGTGGAGTTTGTCTGGTGTTGAAGTCACTTGAGCGCTTCCTTGAACATGATTTTTTTAAATAATAGTAGTAATAAGAATAATAATGTGATTTAGTGAGCTCCTGTCATATACCCAGCGGTGTACTAGGTGTTTTACTGACATCAGTACACTTAGGGGGCGTACTGTCGTACCGATTTTATAGATGAGCAAAATAAAATTTAAAGAAGTTAAGAAATCTGACCAGTGAGCAACAATGCAGCCAAACCCATGCCAGCTGGGTTCTTTCCTATACCATGCAGCACCTTGCAGATAAGTGTCTCTGAAAGTGTGGTCAGTGGACGACTTGCCTCCAGATCATGTGGAGTTTGTTAAAAATCCAGAGAGCCTTGCCTAAAACCTAGAGAATTTGATTCTCCATGGTTGTGGCCTAGAATGTGTGGCAGGGGTGTTGGCGGGAACAAGCCCCAGGTAATCTTACGGACAGTGATGTGAGCCTTGCCGCTGCAAGTATTTTCCTCTGTACTGATCTGTTTTCGTAAGGACCCTCCCACGCTGTCTGGAGGTGCCTTTTGGGTGCTCTGGCGCTTCTTCCACTTCAGCTAAATGATGCGATAGACCTTGGCATGGCGTAGCATGTTTTAAATGCCAGTAAGCCTCTGCAATTCCACCAGACACGCAGGAAACAAAGTTGAATAATCCCGTACAACAAAACCTGAAGCAGATCATTTTCCCCGCCACACGATGTGAAACGAGATATGCAAAGCAGGGTCCTTAATGCTACGATGTGCACTTTGCATCTGCCTCCATGCCTGGATGGTCATTTGTTATAATGCATGTGACATTCCACAGGGCAGCCTAGGGCTCTGACGATTGTCAGCTGCACAGAAGAGTGAAGCAGAGAGGATGATACAAAACAGGCCCTGAGATAAGAGCCATCCTCTGACCTAAGGGCCGTTCGCAAGACTGCATGATCAGCACCAAATTCCGTAAATTATCCTGAGCTTGAATCCGTTCTGAGATCCTGCCGCTGAAGGAGATTGCAGTCTTACTACGTAACCCCTTAGCCTATATTTTCCTCCACCACATTCATACTTGGTCGTTAAATTCCAGCCTATACTTACTTTCCAAATACCAAGTCATGATGTCATGTTACCGAAAGTGTCTTCTGTTTCACTCCCTTACACCGTTTCACACGTATATTCATCCTGTAGGTTCTCTTGGGTCTCATCGTGTAGGAAAGCTGACACAGGTTGTGTCTACCTCTTACTAGTTAAAAAAAAAAAAGAAAGGAGGAGGCCGGTCACTGGAATCATCAACTACCTTCTTAAGGCAGAAAAGAAAGATGAAATAATGGAATCTGGCCCCGGGATGTTTAAAAACTAGCATGGAGGAAAAATAAAAACATTGCCCGGATAAAGAATCTTACACCAGAGATCGGGAGTTTGCCTTGTGAGGTCAGAATTCATCCAAGTACAAATAATAAATAGAGGAGAGAGAAGCATTATCAGGTTTACATTTTCCAATAAGCATTCGGAACATCAAGGCTCTGAGAAGGTGTGGAATCCCTTCCAGGCCTGAGGAGGGGGGACTCTCGTGGATACAGCATGTCTCTCCGCGGGAGACTCTCACTTTCGGAGGTCTTTGTTTAGAGTCCTTTTGCCACAATTCAGCGAACCTCTCTGTCCTCCCCAGCCACTTACACGCTCTGGCCTGCAAATGCCTCTTATCACAACTGAGCATTTCTTATCTCCAAGAGGATTGAAACCAGAGCGCCCTCGAAGGATCCAGGGACTGTTTAAGAATAGCAGAAATTTAGCCTGACCAGACTTACAGAATGGAGAATCCTCAAAGACAGAAGAAAAGTTATCTGCTAATGGTCAGCATTGGCCCTAAGCCCTCGTTCTTCCTTTCAGCTATTCACTCTGCTTTACTCCATTAAACCTCAATTATGGCTATCATCATTTTCCTTTGAAGACCAAGGGCTGGTCTGGGGGGACAAAGGCCATTAATCACTTTTCAAAGGTCTCATAGCATGCTTTAAAGATGCCTATATTTGGAAAGCCAAAAAAACTATAATCCAATGAGTTTGGTAACTTGAAAATGTTCTTTTGTTGGTTTGTTTGTTTTGGTTTGGTTTGGTTTTATTGCAGTACGCGGGCCTCTCACTGTTGTGGCCTCTCCCGTTGCGGAGCACAGGCTCCGGACGCGCAGGCTCAGCGGCCATGGCTCACGGGCCCAGCCGCTCCGCGGCATGTGGGATCTTCCCGGACCGGGGCACGAACCCGTGTCCCCTGTATTGGCAGGGGGACTCTCAACCACTGCGCCACCAGGGAAGCCCGAAAATGTTCATTTTTGAACAGAACAAGAAAGGCGTTTATTTTCCCCAAATATATAAACATAATAAATGTCAAGAAGAAAGATTAACGGGAAAGACATGAACATTATAACGGCACAGGAAATAGAAATATAGAACGATAACGCCAGTATCAGACAACACATTAGGCACCTAGGTGTATGGACCATGGCTTAAAACACATGGATATATAGTTTCTTTGTACGCTAAGACATCTTCGTTGTAGTATGGTGAAGTGAATTTACTTCCGGTCAAAAGAACAGTCGTGCTAAGGAGTTTTGTTTGGCATCTAAGTAAATTTGTAAAAAGGTGATGGACGTGCAGGCAGCAGGCACACATCATTAATATAGTCTTCACAGAGTATCAGTGCTCTGCATTGTTTCCACAGAAGACACTGAAGTTATGTACATAACATTACTCTAAATCCCTAACCAGAGCTATTCATATAAAGTCCTTATTGTAGCTATCTCCCTGACCATGATCATGTAGCGTAGAGATATTGCATTGTTGACAATCAGATAATATAAATTACATTTGCTCTGAAATAGCACTGGCTGTTGCTTTTGAAGCCAGCCAAGGTCAGACTTATAAGATGGAGAACATATGCCCATATGGCTTAAGAACTAGATTGCTATCTGCTGAAAACCTAAATTCCTTGAAGCTCTCTAGAAGACGGATGCTAATGGAAAAACCTCACATATTCTTGCTTGTAAGGTAGTTGAATTTGCATGCCCTGGGAAGGCGCACGGCGGTTTTTCACCTAGTGGAACTGAAACTAGAAGAAAAAAGGAATTGGGCATATGCCAGGAAAATGGAGCCTGTACTAAGCAGTTTCCATCCACCACCACTTGGGAGACCGAAATGATAACTAAAATAACACCTTTAATTTTTACTGTGCTGCATATGTGCAAAGAATTTCATGTGAACTTTCTCTTATGATTGCAGTTAATCTGGTAATAAATGTGCAGGTGACACAAGACTAAAAGGTTTTGGTAGCAGATAGACTCCAGGAGGGTCATTATCTTAACAAGATTAAGTGCTGTGGGGTAAGTGTAAGGACCAAACAGTCAACTGTGTTCATGTGAGAGGGGGATTCAAGACCTGGCAGAAGCACTGACGGTAACAACTCAGGGGTATTGGTTGATAAAAAGCTCAGTTAGAGTCACTCATTGCTGTGGCTGGTGAAAGTGTGCATTCCACTGAAGTGGAAGCCTCTGTTACTAGGGTCTGAAATGAGAAGAATGTCAGCGCACTCTACCTTCCCCAGAGTACTGAATTCCGATCTGGGTCCCCTACTTGATGTAGGCCTCCTATGCTTGCTGCGTGCCAGGCCCTGTGCCAAAGCCTTTATGCATGTTATCTTGTTTAAGCCTCAGATAATCAGTGAGGCAGCAAATGGCAGGTTAGAGAGTGCAGTGGGCATCTGCCTGTTGGCCTGCCCAATATTCATTCCATTCTCTCTCTTTGGGTAACTACCTCTCCATCATTATGTACAGGCTTGGTTGAACATCAGTCGTATTGCAGACCAAAGGGTGAGAATGTGAGTCAAACCAAACCCATGGCATTACCTTTTCCAGGTATTTGAGCCGTGAATGGAGTATAACAAGGACAGAAAAGAATAGAGCTGATAACACCCAACATCAGTGCTCTGAAAAAATGGCCCTACTGCTTTGGTCCCCAAGCTTTGCTTGTTACTCAGTTTTCCAGGGCCTGATTTTTTTTTTTTAATCAGATCTCTGAGCCAGTCCATATACTTCTAATAAGTGCACTTTTTTATTGTTTAATTCAGCCAGGTACTATTGCTTATTATAAAGAACATCAAGTGACTTGCATCGAGGTAAACAAGTCATTCAAACCTTTCAGGCTCACTCCAGAACCCACATAGTTAACTGCTGCTCTGGCCCAGCACCAGGCCCTGTGAGAGGATAGCAGGCAAAGTACATGGAGGAGAGAAAAGGGGGAACCAGGAGGGAAGGGGATGGGAAATCACGTGTAGAACAGTGATGGAATGAAATTGATTTTTTCTGGAGAAAGATTGACATGGAGATAAGTAAACATCTTCAAATGACTGAAGGACAGTTATTTGGAAGAAAGATGAAAGATGGATAGTCATTTATTCATTCAGTCTTTTCACAACACAGTTTTGTTGAAATGTGTCAGGTGCTGGGGTTACAGAAGTGAATAAACACAATATCTGTGTTCTCATGGAGCTTGCAATCTAGTTAGAGATAATGGACAAGGAACACGTTTTAGAAATGAATTTAGCAAATGACAGGAGATGATAAATGCTATGAAGAGTGGTGGTGATATTTGATATTTGGTGGTAACACGAGCAAAAACCAGTATGAAGTAAAGGAGCCAGCCTCAGGGCTCCCTGAAGGAAGAACATTCCAGGCAGAGGGAACAGCCAATGCAAAGGCTTTGTTTTTTTCAAGGGATGTCCAGGAATGGGTAGAGAGTGGTGAGTGGGAAGAGAAGAGATCAGAGAAAAAGAGTCTTGTATGGCTACAGTATAGAGGCTTTGTAGAGCTGCCAGAAAGTTTTGACCAGGGGAGTAACATGATAAAATAATCGGGGTGGGGAGAGCAAAATACATTTTAAAAAAAATTTTATTATAGTTGATTTACAATGTTGTGTTAGTTTCGGGTGTACAGCAAAGAGATTCAGTTATACAGATACATATATCCACTCTTTTTCAGATTGTTTTCTCATATAGGTTATCACAGAATATTGAGTAGTGTTCCGTGTGCTCTGCAGTAGGTCCTTGTTGGTTATCTGTCTTATACATAGTAGTGTGTACATGTTCATCCCAAGCTCCTGACTTATCCCTCCTCCCCAGCACATTTCCCCTTTGGTAACCGTAAGTTTGTTTTCTATATCCATATGTCTGTTTCCGTTTTGTAAATAAGTTCATTTGTATCATTTTTTAACTAGATTCTACATATGAGTGATATCATAAGATATTTGTCTTTCTCTGTGTGACATACTTCGTTTAGTATGATAAGCTCTAGGTCCATCCATGTTGCTGCAAATGACATTATTTCATGCTTTTTATGGCTGAGTAATATTCCATTGTGTATATATGTACTACATCTTCTTTATCCGTTTATCTGTCAATGACATTTAGATTGCTTCCATGTCTTGGCTATTGTGAATAGCAGAATGTATTTTTGAAAAACGTCCCCCTTGGGTGATATATAGACAGCAGCTGAGAGCATAGTAAGCAGTGAGCAAATTATGGTAGCGGTCCAGGCTGGAGAATGATGGGGCTTATACTAGGGTGGTCAGAGTAAAGATGATGGGCGATGCATCTTGGTGTAAATTTGAGGGTGGATCTGATGGTGTTTGCCAGTGGATTGAATAGCGAGTATAAGAGACAGAAAAGAGTAAAGAATGACTCAGATTTTTGACCTGAGCAATTGAATGAGTGAAGATTCTATTTACTGTATGGCCTTATAGGGTAGAAATAGGACTGATGGTAGATGGACGGGGATGCTATATAAATTAGGACTTTTCAGCAGTTGTAACTGGCAAAGGAAGGAATGAAGTGATTTAAAGGTGATGAGTTTCCCACACAGGAGGCTGGCACAGGTAAGGAGGACAGCTGTTTGGCAGAGGCTTTGAAAAGGGGCTCAAATGCCAGTAAGGGATGGAACTAAATGACTGCAAGCGTCCTTCCAATCATGAACTTTCCTCAACCATGAGGTTTACAGAATTGATAAGTAACTCATTACCCATTACCGTTCATGCAGGTAGAAGGGAATAAAAATACACAGTCAAATTGTATTTTGCTGGTTTCAAACTTGGGCAAATTAGGGAGGGCGACATTGGTTTCTACAGCCCATGACTGAGTTCATTACTTCAGCATAAGACAATCCCTTTTCAAAATCAGAACACCCTGGGAAAACAACAGGGTGTGGTTTGTTATTGTTTCTCTTTCCTTTTCTCAGTGTAAAGCTGGAAAGTCTATGCGTCTATGTAGTCCGGTAAGGTAGCAGACAATAAAAGCAGTGGCTGGGATCCAGTTACCCTTCATTCCTTGTGTTAGCCATCCTTGGAACTGACAGATTATATAGGGGACCTCAGACAAACCAAAGAGAAGAAAGAAGAGCCAGGCTTGCTGAGTTTTTATTTTTTCAAAGAGAAATAACTCCTATAAATTCAACTGAAGGGCACCTGGAGTTCTGTAAGGCACATTTAAAGCTGATTCCACAAATCCAAACTCTTGGTTTCCCTGGACTGGTTTTCCCAAGTCTAGCGTTCCCTTTCTAGATATGCTACAGTTCCCACTCCCAGCCGAGGAGGCCTGGGACAAATCTTAGAGTGGAAAATACTCCCCAACCCTTTCCCATTCATATCTAGTGCAGAAGAAATCAAGGGGGGAAGCACACCATGATTTATTTAATTTTTTATCCTGCCCATCCTGTCTTTCTTGGCTCGTTTCTAAGAAAGAACATCCCCCTTTCCTTGCCAGGACTAACCTGAGAGCCTGTATCCATCTGTGCTTGACTCCTACGGGAACTTGCCTCCCCAGCCAGCTGCTCTTTCTGTGTCCCTCCCATTCCATTCATGCTGTTATTAAACACCTTTGAGCCTCTGTCTGACTGTGTGCTAAGCATGTAAGAGGAAAGGTGCCTCTCCATCCCCACCCAGCACTCTAGTTCCGGTCAGTGGAGAAGGGATTCCAGCCTAACTGTGAGATCTCTGAGTCTGAAGCTCCTTCCAGCTCTCGGTCGTGCTAAGGCTGGATGCCAGCGTTGGTGGTCCTTTGAGTAGCAGGGCACCACCAACACGTCTTGGAAAAGCAAGGGCAAGTCCAGACATGAGTGAGAGTAGGTGGAGGAGAACTTGCCTGCTCATCGTGAAACACTCACCAGAATTTGTGAGCAGCTGGGTATCTGGTGATGGGGGGAGGTGGACGTGTAGGCTGCTGTGGGGGTGTGTGTGTGATTATGACCAGCAAGAAGAGTCGCGGGGATGACACGTGGTCAATCAGATTGTCGGGCCAGGGATGTCAAACACTGCATCTGGTATCATATCGGCTATGGTCTGTGATTACCCAAAAAGGATTTGTTTTCAGTGAGCTCTTGATCTGGAAAAACAAAAGGAAAAAGGAAAAATATTTTCTCTTCATTCCTTTATGTGCCTGTAAGACGATGGGTTCATGGTAAATATTTGTTAAGCAAATACCTGTGTTGAAAAGGGACATAAATTAGGCTATAAATACATCCAATAGGAGAAACCACTGGAAAGAAAGAAACCTAAGTTATTGGGTGACAGTGGAATGCACTTCTGTCCATTGGAATTATACGGATAGTAGACACTACTTTGTGTGAGGAAGTTGATCTGTGTATATTGTACATTTTCTTGATGTTGCTCCAGTGTTTCATGAGAGAAGAGCTTATCCTCAGTTCTTCTCTAAATATCACCTCCAGGAGGCCAAAAGGATGTGCTCTCTGCATGCCATTTAAAAAATCCAAGACAGTAGTGGAAATTAAAAGTTAAAAACCCTGTGTGGAATAGATGACACAGTGCTACCAAATCACTGAAAATCCAATAAAGAAAATGGGAGAGAATTCTTTCCCAGTAATGTTACTTGGCTTCATCTGAAGAAGTTTGACTTACATTTTTAATAAAATTTTTTCCCCTTTCTTTCTGGTTTATTCCTAGGCTTCCAACATTTTTAGATTTTTTAAACCAGATGAATGGTATATGGTCAGAAAGGAACGTGGAAGGCAAAAAAGCATGGCAGCTAGCAGAAAATGATGAATGTGGCAATAATGATGCTAAAAAAATAAGACAGGTAAGGTACAAACGTAGGTCCTTGTCTGTGCTCCTCCGGGAGCTCCCCAGTAGAGATCCTGGCTCAGCCCAGCAGGCTGGGCTTAAGTGTAAATATAGATTTTCAACTACAGCCTGGTCCCCCAACCCTGGTGCTCTGGCCAGGGTTTTGGTTACAACCCATGGAAACATCTCTGGTTGGCTTATTCAGAGATGAAATTTATTGGAAGGATATCAGATAGCACATAGCAGGCAGGAACCAGGGCAGGCACTGCAAAGCCAAGTCTAGCCACAGGAATGATCCCCTTAGCCTGCTCCGCCAGGGCCATTGTCACTACCACGGAGCCATTGCTGCCGACGGCTCCTCCCGTGGCCCCGGGCTCTCGGTGCTACAGCACACACTTTCTATCTGACCCTGTGCCTTTCCGTCACTCCACTGACATTCAGAGATCTGGACTTCCGCACCTGATGGACTATGGGGCCAGGAAGCAGGAGAGCGGATACGCATCCCACCCTCTTAGCTTTTGTAGTGAGAGGTGGGCTTGGTTTTGCTCTGATCTTGGGAGCTCCCCAGATAGAATATTCAGATGTCATACAGCCAGAATGTCAGAGGTCCACTGCCCCTGGCCAGCAGGCTGGGTGCAGGGCCAGGACCGTGTGTGAGAAAGGGCAGAATGTGAGCCAGAGAAGCTTCCCCAAAATGGTGACTGAAGCGGCATTGACAGCAGCTGAGAGCTGGCAGCAGAAGTGGTTTGCAGTCGGGCCAAACAACCAAGAAAGACATGATCAGGGGACAGTGGGCACAGCAGTGGGTAGGGGTGTCATGTAGCCCCAAATCTGCGGGCAGGTAACCCATACTCATGTGTCATGCTTCTCCTGTTCTCAGGTATTTGGGGATAGATCCTGACGAGTAGAACGGTAGACACAAGCTACTACCTGCTCCCCTCTGCCTTCCATATATTTCTTCCATCTATCTGTCAGGCGGTCCGTGTTTCCCAAATCATGGTATAGCTACCTGTTAGTGCATGAGAGATGATTGTTAGGTCATCGTTGTGTAAACGTTGTTTTCATCATTACGCATTTATTGCATTTATTATAATGGTGTTCAGAAATACGAAAAGTAAAATTAACTTACTCTGTGGTGGGCACTGTTCTAAGTCCTTTTCACACATGCAACCTCATTTAATCCTCACAAAAATCCAAAGAGGGGATTATTATTATTATTATTACCCATATTTTACAGATGATACAACCAAGGCTCAAAGAGGTTGAGTCAGTGCTCAAGGTCACGTGGCTAGTGAGCGAAGGAGCCTGGGTTTACACTCGGGCAGTCTGGCAGCAGAGTCCTTGCTCTCTCTGCCGCGTGGTGAGGGTGCTTACTGTGAGAGGAGCCCCGGCTGGGCATTTTGAACCAAGAACATGATTTCAGCTTTCCTCTTTTTCATAAACATGAGTGTTTCTCTTCACCGCAACCCTGTAAGGGTAGCAGTAGCTAACATCACTTAGCACTTAATGTGTGCCAGGCACCGTTCCAGCTGATGCATGTACAATGAACTCATAATGAGGACGCAGAGGCTCTCTTATCCCCATTGGAAACGGAAACTGAGGCACTGAGGGATTAAGTTACTTGCCCAAAGTTACGTAATTAGTAAGCCTTAGAATGTCTGCTCTCGCCTGTGTGTTATTTTGCCTCATTAAGCTGCCAGCCTGGGAGGGAGGTGCCGTTATTATCCCATTTTACAGGTGAGGAAAGTGAGGGTCAGACAAGGGAGTTGTCCTGGTTCAAGTCCACAGACTTCCTATAAAGGGCTAGATAGTAAGTATCTTTGCCTTTGTGGCCTTAAGTCTTTGCATTACTATGCAACTTTGCTCTTGTAGCACCAACACAGTCATAGAAAAACATCAGTGAATGGGCATGGCTGTGTTCCAATAAAACCTAATGTATAGACACCAAGGTGTGAATTTCATATAATTTTCATATGACACAGATTACACTTCTTTTGACTTCTTGTGAAATGTATTCTTAGCTCACGAGTGAGGCAAAAGCAGGTGGCAGGCAGGATTTATCCACAGGTCACTGTTTGCCAACCCTTGGCCAAGGTCACGTCACCAAAGAGTGTCTGATTCCAAACCAGATCTCTTTCCACTGAGCCATGGAAGCTTCCACACAGAGAGATGAAAATGAGAAGGGCTCTCCCACACCAGGGACAAGCCAGAGGCTAATAGGATGATAGCTCCGTCCTGGCCTGTGGTATCCCTAAGCGTCAGCTCTTGACAGTCAGTAAAGTTGGAGCGCTCTGGTGGATGGAAAGAAAGCGTTGATTGTGAAAAACAACACTTAAAATCTAAACGTAATACTTTTAGAGCATGTTTTAGAAAACTCCCTCTATGTCACAAAAAATACCACAACTTTTTTTTTCAGGACCATGATGAAATGAATAGTTTTGAGCCAATGGCTTGCATTTTCCCCTTTACCCCGAAGAAAATCACATTGTAAAATCATGAATTTCCCCGAGAGGGCTCTTTGCCCGTTCAGCCATGTCTTCTAAGGGGTTTGACTTATTGAAAAATACAAACCACTCATGGCTATAAAACCAGTGAACCTCTTTCCTTTATTTAACCTATTGCCCTTGAAAATGTACTTTTTTATGGTTCGCACGTGATCCAACGAAGCCTGCTCTCAGCGATCCTTTCACATGAGTTATGTGGAGAAGCACTTCAAAGAGAAAAGAGAAACACTACATAAATACAAGGTAGTAGTGAACTCAAGTCTACTCTTAACTCATAACTTGAACCCTGTTGCTAAGTATGATAGTCCCCGATTGAGACAGGAATTTCCTGATGTACGCTCTCTCCTTGCTTCATGTCCCTTTAATCCCTCTCCCATTTCTGTGCACGCCCGTTCTTGGAATAATATCATGCCCAACAGCCAGCACACCGGTTCTCTGTTGGAGAGCTGCCCTCGGGCTACTGGAGCCGGCTTTGCCCCCTTGAATAGAAGGATGACGTGGTAGTCCAGGCACTCCCACCCTTGGGGGCAGTTCTTGACCAATGACTGATGGATGTAGGGCTCTAAATATTGTTGCTCCTTCGCTCCCAATTGGGACAATTGAGGCATGAGCCTGGCTGTGTCCAGACCGCCCCCCACCCTCGTGGGAATGAGTCACCTTCAGTAAGGTGATTCATCCTTGCTAGATCTCCTTCTATTCCCTGGTTCACGCTCCTACTCTCTTCTCATTTTCCCCAGGATTACTTCTTAATAAATCGCTCTCACAGAAATCCTCATTTCGGGCTGTACTAGTGGGGACCCACCTAAGCCATGGAGTTACAGCAAGCTTCTTAAAGTTCTGCCTGCTGGTACACAGCATGTTGCAATAGGAACCCATTACTTTGCGTAACTCTAAAGCGTTTTCCAAATGCTTCTAGAGCAGCATCTGAATAAGCCTTCAAACTGGTACGACTACCTCCATCACACTGGGGAGGAAACTGAGGCTCAGAGAGAGTAAACAACTTGCCCGAGGTCACACAGATGAGAATGAACAGAGCTTGGGCCTCCTGCACCTGTGGGTTGATGGTCATTATTTGAAACTAAATTGTCATAGGATGTTTTCTCAAATGAAAGTGTAGTCTCTCTTTTAGGGCAAAGGAAAAATCTCTAAGAAAGAAAATATGTTGGAATCATTTATTCATACCACAAATATTTATTGAGCCCCGACTTCGTTTCAGATGCTGTGGTAAAGGCGATAGATACGACAGTGAGGTCTACATGGGACTTAACTTTTAACAGGAGGATGAACAAGAGAAAGAAAAAAAACACAAACCTTTGTAATGGCCATAATTGCTTTGAATAAAATAAGCAAGGAACTGAGAAAGGGAAACTCCGAAGGGATCCTCTTTAGAGCAGAGAAGATCTGGCGAGGGGGAGGGAGAGGACATTTAATGTGAGAACTGAGGATAAGGTTGGGATGGGGGAGGAAGGAAGCCAAGAGCTCGGAAAATGTGCTCCAGAAATGAGGATCTGAAGCCCACCCTTCCCTGAGAAAGGGAGAATTCAGAAATTTGGTTTTCTTGTTGGCTCTAGGATTACACTTATTTGTAAGCAGAGCAGACGGTCATCTTGGAGGTAGAATTTCAGGGCTGTCAACAGGGGGTTGGGCAGAGATATCCACCACCCTGCTGGCCTGGGCTTTTGACTGAAATATCCAGCATGTGTCTTACTCTTGAACGACCCTCTGGAGAAGCTCAGTTGGTTTACTTTGGCTCCACATCTGCTGTTAACTGGAGAGGGGCCAGCCTGTTAGACTAACTCTGGCCAAACCACCCTCAACAATGGAAGGCTGTGGTTGGCCCACATCCAAGGATCGGGGAGGCGGCTGTGAGTGTGAGAAGGGCGGAGAGTGGCGACCGTAGGTCTGCCTCCCTGTTGTGCCTTCTCATCTTCTGTGTCCTGGGGAAAGGAGCTCATCTCTCTGAACCTCTGTTGCCTCTTCTATTAATGGTGAGAAGACCAAGTACGCTAGCAGGCTGCTTGTGACGATCAGAAAGAACATATGTAAAAAGGACCTGGCTCGGTACCTGGAACTCTCAAAATGAGAGCTTCAGCTGGAGTAGAAGTAGTAACAGTAGCAAGAACTGTAGAGGGAGAGTAGCAGTCGTCATAGTAACAGTCACACTAGTGAGCATTGATATTATGAGTATCATGGCCTCTGCCTATACCTGAATCATTCTGGTAATAAACCAGACCCTCAAGGGTGAACCATAATCTCATACCCATCGAAAATACCAATGCTCACCTACTGCTTTCGGGAAGTGACTCGAGCTTTGGAACGTATCCAGAACAGAATAGCACTGGCCAATAGACATACAATGCAAGCCACATATGGAAGTTAAAATTTTCTAGTAGTCATATTTTAGAAAGTAAAAATGGGTGAAATTAATGTACGTATTTTTTCTTTAACCTAATATATCCCAAATATTATCCTTTTGACATGTAATCAATATAAAGGAAATTATTGCTGAGTTTTTTTATTCTAAGTGTGCATTTTGTATTTATAGCACAACTAATTTCAGACTAGATGCATTTCAAGTGCTTCATAGTTGTGTGTGGCTAGTGACCACCATGTTGGACAGCACAGTCCTAGATAATAATATATTCGGTGTGACTAAAATTACAGGGTCAGGGTAGTTCATGGGGCAGGGTTTACCCGTTCCCAACTCTATAGAGGAAAAAATTGCAATTATTAGAAACATACCAAAATGATCAAAAGCAGACAATATCAGTTATGTAAACTGTGAACATAGGAAGCAATTCTGTTCTTTCTCTGATAGTGGAAAAGTTTGTCTTTCTTTCAGCCACCAAGATTTACGAACAAATACCCTAACAAATAAAAGCTCTGAGTCTTTGGTATAACTTGGCTGAAATAGACCCTTAAATTCATCTCTTCACCTCATTCACATCTCTCCTCCAAGGTCACCTCCTCAGAGAGGTGACCACCCGACACTGGCACAGCTCTGCATGGCTTGGAACACAGCTGTCTTCTTCCCTGTCCTTTCTAATTTCAGCAGTGTGGTTTTTTTTCTTGCCAACTGTTGCCAGCTTAAGATGCCATCAATACCGAAGCCTCTCTTTTTCTTTCTGGCAATCTCTCAGGAGCTATGCCTCTCCAAGGCACCAATCATTGGCTAAATCCTGCTCTAGATCCCATCCTTTCCTCCTCACCCCTTTTCCCCACCTGACTCCAAATGCTTAGAAGTTTGCGGGAACCACTTAATCCCAGGAGGCATGCCTAACACCATGGATATTATTGATGGTTCTGGGCCATACCAAGTAGCGCAAGGACGCTCCTCAATTTCCCTCCCCTCCATGCTGTATCTAATGGTACGCTCTAGGGCCTCTTTCCTCATCTGTAAGATGAGAGTGTTGGACCAAGCCAGTGGTTTTCAATATTTTTAATGATGGGGACCCAACCCACATTTAAAAAAAAATAATTTTGAGGACTATAATATAGTTCTATAAGTTTTAAAATTTATACCTCAGATCACTGAAAATTCCAAGAAATAACCATCTTAATATGTGGTGATAATTACAGGCAATATTACTTTAAGTGTATAAGAAGGAAAGCAGACAGGAAAGCAGAAAGACAGGGAAAATGGAGAAAATCAAAAATGAAGGTGGGAAGGAGGGATGGAAAATAAGACAAAAGAAGGAAGACACATTATGAATTAAAAGTCAGTCCTGAAGATGGCAAAGCAGAGATGTGGAAAGATCCTGGATCTATCATGATTCTATTCAACTGTGGAATTAGCCAACCCTAAAATCCCACCTACTTCTAGACTTCTAATACAGTAGTTCTCAACTACAGCTTTACACTGGAATTACCTCGACTGTTAAAAAATGCAATAAAATGTAGTAGCCTGCCTGTATCCAAGATTTTTCCGTTGCAACGGTATGGGGTGTAGCCTCTATGGCAAGACTGTTTAAAGCTACTAAGGAGATTCTAATGTGTTACCACATGGAGAACACTGCTGACAGTAAATCTTGTATCATTTAAGCCAGTGTCTCTCACACTGTAATGTACATATGAATCACTAGGGGATCTTGTTAAAGTGCAGGTTCTGGTTCAATAGATCTGGGATAAGTCCTGAGACTCTGCATGTCTAACACGTTCCCAGGTGAGGCAGTCCTGCTGCTAAGGGCTCACATCTGGAGCAGGGATGTTGTAAGCCAGTTTGACTTAGAGTTTCTTATGAGCAGGAGCATCCCAGCTGAAACATCTTCCCACCTTATAGGTTACTTGATTATCCACCGCCGCCCCCACCTCCAATGCCCCATTCTTCTCGTTTAAAAAAAGGCAAGAATATTCTTTCTGAAGAACATTCAAAATAATCTTTCGGGGTTTTTTTGTTTGTTTGTTTTTTAAATAAAATGGCTTTCACTTCTTCCAGGATATATCCTTTGCTCATCGTTACATGTTACTTTTTCCAAGAATGTGGTGTGGGCCTCTCTCTTCAAATTAAGGTGTGCATTTCAAGAAACTCTCTTCCATTTTATCTTGGAATATATTCTTCTACTGCATTTGTTGCCACTCTTCTTTAGCAACCCCATTTATACATCAGTTGTATCTCCTTTGTCTACTGTCCATACCTATCATCTTTTCTACAGCCATTTTTATATCTTTAGTATTTTTCATTTTATTTTGCAGGATTTCTTTAAGTCTGTCATCAGTTTGGAGTTAGGACTTTTTTTGTTTCATCTATTAGGAAATTCACTGTGGATTTTTTCCTTTTCTGTTCTTCCCCAAACTTTGCCAACTCACGTTTATCATCTTCTATTGATTTATAGCCTCTTCTTTGAATCTTTACATCTCTTATTTAAAATATTTTCTTAGTGAGATTATATTGCATATAATTCCTTTGAAATGGTTTCCATCATATTTTGTGTATTTCTTCTTGTTATCTTGAGAGAGAGATAATATACAATTTTTCTTGTTTCTATTTTTCCAGTTTTTATACATAAGCTTCAGGTTGACCCTTTTCTTATTAACATCTTTGAATAAGTCACACAGCTTGCTGAAGGCAGGGGGGAGTGATATAATTGCATTGCTGTTGAAACAACCTGTAGCCTCCACTAAGGTTTATGATCTATTATACTCTCTCATCAAATCTATATTTTTTTAAATTTCCTGAGGATACATCTCCCTCATTTTAGAAAAATCCAAATTAGAGTTTCTCAACATGAAGACCCTAATGAGGACCAACTTTTAAAATTGAAAGAGGGATGGGGGAATGCTAGGGTCTAGGCCTGTACAGATTACCAGGGCCTGGTGGTCAGGATGTAGAACTGGGGGAAATCTCATGTAAAGAAACCCTGGATTAAGAAAATACCTAAAGACAAAAAGACAGTATGAATTCATTAACATCGTAAATGAACTTGTGTTTTGGTACACACAATAGCATTTGCAAACATTTGACAAAGAGCTTGTGTATGGGCATCATATGTTATTTATTGTGTCTGTGGAAAATGTGTACACATGGATTCACAGAACTCCTTTTCTTTTTTTTAACTTTTTATTTTATATTGGAGTATAGTTGATTAACAATGTTGTGATAGTTTCAGGTGTACAGCAAAGTGATCCAGTTATACATATACATGTATCTGTTCTTTTTCAAATTCTTTTCCCATTTAGATTGTTACATAATATTGAGCAGAGTTCCCTGTGCTTCACAGTAGATCCTTGTTGGTTATCCATTTTAAATATAACAGTGTGTACATGTCAATCCCACACTCCCTAACCATCCCTTCCCCCCAGGTAACCATAGTTTGTTCTCTAAGTCTGTGAGTCTGTTTCTATTTTGTAAATAATTTCATTTGTATCATTTCTTTTTAGATTCCGCATATAAGCAGTATCATACAATATTTCTTTCTCTGTCTGAGTTTCACAGAACTCATTTTCATTCATTTGTATTTATCAGGTGCTCACCACATGCCCACGTGCCCTCATGGGGTTTGGTCTAGTGGTGAGACAGATAGTAAATAGGTAAACCAATAAATAAGTGGTTTCAAAATGTGGAATTATGTGAAGGAAGTGAATGGAGTTTGAAATGGAGAATGACCTGCCCATAAAGCTGGCCTCCTGAAGGACAAAATGGTCAAAGTCATGTGAAGAGCTGGAGCGGATGGGTGAGCATGCTCAGTTGAGGGAACACCACCAGGAACTTCCCCTAAAGTGGCCTGCAGGTATCCTAGACAGCAAGCAAAGCCTGTGGGACTGGATATGTGGTCACCGAGTTGGTACAGAATATCAGAGATGCAGATGTAGTCAGAGAAACAGAGCCCCTTTAGACCACGGTGAAAAGTTAATTCTACATCCAACATGAAGCAGAGTGCTTCAGGCAGGGGTATGCCCTGATCCAATTAAATCCATTTTTAATGGCTGTAGTGTAGAGAATGTATTCGAAAGTGACTGTAAAAGAATCAGAAAATAGACGTAGGCTATAATCCTGGAGAGAACTGGTCATTCTTGGACTAGAGCAGAGACAGTAAAGATGGAGAGAAGTCTGCAGATCTGAGATATATTTAGGAGGTAGAACAGACAGGACATGTTTATGGCTTGAACGTGGGTGGTGAAGGAGAGGGTGGAATGAAAGCTGTGTCTCCAGTTTCTAGCTTGGACAACTGAACAGGTGGTGATGGCCCTCACTGACATGAGAGTGACCAAGGAAAGAATGTGTTTGGGAGGAGAAATCAAGAGTTCAATTCTAGAAAAGTAACATTTGGGGTGTTTCTGAGCATCCTGGCAAACGCACTAGAAAACAATTTATTGAGGGATAACCTGGGCACCAAGGAGAAATCTAGGCAGCACATATAAATGTTGGAGTCAGTGTAATACAAAAGATATTTAAAGTCATACGAATGAATGAGGCAATAGAAAGACCGAAGGAAGGAGCCTTAGCAGTTTTAAGTCTCTCCATGGCCCACATGTTGAAAAGCATTGAATATAGTTACACTGGCCTTACTGTAATCAACTCTTTTGGTGACCCATGAGAGAAACCCCCATCAAGTTATATGAAGCAAGAAAGGGAATTATTTGCTCAAACATTGGTAAGACCAAGAGTCAATACGCCTAAAGGCACAGATCGATCCAGGAGATCTTACATGTTACCAGGACACAGTCACTCACTATTTCTTGGCTTTCTTTTCCTCTCTGCTGGCTTCATTCCAGGCCAGCTCTCTCTACGTGGCGTGTGTCACAGGCCAGACTTCCATTCTTCCATGAGCAAACTCAAAGTTAAAGAGAGCTTTCCATTCCAGTAGTTCTACCTTGATGTCTTAGTCTGTTTGGGCTGCTGCAACAAAATACCACAAACTGGGTGGCTTATAACAAAACACTTATTTCTCACAGGTCTAGAGGCTGGGAAGTCCAAGATCAATTTTCTCTGGCAAATTGGGTGTCTGACGAGGGCCTGCTTCCTAGATGGCCATCTTTTGGCCGTAACCTCATGCGGCAGAAGGGGCGAGGGAGCTCTCTGGGGCTTCTTTGATAAGGAAGGGCACCAATCCCATTCATGAGGCCTCTGCCCTTATGACCTAATCAGCTTCTCAAAGATCTACCTCCTAATACTATCACATTGGATATTAGTATTTAACATGAATTTGGTGGGGGACACAAACATTCAGTCTATGGCGCTTGGGTCATGTACCTAACCTGATGCCAATCACTGTGCCCAGCATATGCTGTTTGGCCAGGCTGGGTCCTATGCCCATTCCTAGATCCAAGAGATACAGACGACGACTTGGCCTGAAAGCAGGGGGTGTATGTATAATACTTCAAAGGAAAAAGCAGAATGCCCTTCTAGAAGAAGAGGATGTTGGTGCTGGACCAGGAAAAGCAACAGCCATGCTTAGAGGTCACTTGTGTCTCTAAAGTACACTGACTGTGTAGAAGCATCTGAAATTTCCATTTGTCCCATCAGGCAAGGGACGTAAAAGTTGCCTTACCTGTAGTGGGTGGGCATTATGTACGAAACACTGGAGGTAGCTGTGGGTGGGTTTGGGGTGGGCTGTTGCAGGATGGCTCCCATACTAAGAGGTCAAAAAAGAAAGAGGTCAGATTCCTACCCTCAAGAGTAAGAATACAAATGGACAGATATGGGGAAAGTCAGAGAAATGAGGGTGGCTGCTTATGGAAGTGGCCACACTCAGGATTCTAACAGGAGTGGGTGACATTGTATTGGGTAAAGCAACCTTTACAGTCTTCCCTTGCCCCAAGGCCAATATCTGAGAATTCTGTCAGGGTCAGGGGCCTGCGTCCTAATAAGAAAACTTTGAACGCAAATAGCCTAAGGGATACGTTTATAAGACAAAGCCTACAGGCCCATTTCTAAACTTGGCGGGAAAGGGTATTGAGCAAGGTGATATATGTGTAGCTTTTAGAAATGGAGCCTGACCCAAAATTTCTGCGTGGGTGTGACAGCTTAGAAACCGCAACTGCGGTAATGAGTCTTAGCTGTACTCTATATGTTCTATTCAAAAACACTAAATCAAACCAAAGTCCAGACCGCAGCTCTCAAGTTGCGCACACAGAGTAATTAGGTTTATGTACTAGCTATTGTCCCTGTTCTGAGCCTGTCATATAAAAGCAAAACGCCAGAACCACAGGGAGTTGTAACTGGGTGCCACGTCTGTGTTTTAATTCCATGCGCTTTCCCTTTCTCCATGAAAGAAAAGCAGAGTTGGTTTCCAGTTGTCTGGGGATACACATCAGGCATCAGCCTTAGCAGAGGTAGTTCTGAATCTTTATGCTTTCGAGATTTGGCATTTCAAATATGAATTCCCAAACTTAAAATGCAATGGTTTAGAAATGGTAAGTAGGTAAGTTTAATTTTAAGGTTAAAAGAGGTTTTATGCTCCTTTCTTAAGAAATATGACTCATTTCGGTCAGGTTTCGTGCACGGAGGTGGAGAGGAATATACAGAGGGGGTAGCTGGAGGTAAGGAGAGAAGGATGCAGATCTGACAGCTCTTTGTAACCCTGCAGAAGTCACTTAATTACTCAGGGTTTCAAAGCACATGGAAAACTCATAAAAGACAAGCTGGCTCAGAAAGCCAGACACTCAACTGAAAAGAAGTGTGACTGAAGAAAATGAGGAAAAATAATTCCAGGCCAAAGGAAAAAGAAGCTAATAATTTTTTAAAAAGCAAATGCTTCGTTCTCTTCTCCTGATGTTAATCTGAAATAATTTAATAGTCAGAACACCTTCCAGTGTTTGAAATATTATTAGCATCGTCCGCTGTCTTCTCACATTTTCTCTATCATACAGCTGTCTTGCTTTATTGGAAGGGAAGAAGATGGGGCATAAACAGTTTTAATAATAGCCATGTCTAATAAGTCATGCTTGAATTTATTTCCATATTATGGAGATGTTTCTCTTGTGGAGCTGTAGTTCATTTTCCATTTACTTATGCTGTCTGGGGGCATCTTTTTAGCTAGTTAGACGAGTTGGGGGCCATTTTTGTTCCTTAAAGCAGAGTGAGAAGTTGTATTAGTTAGGATAGTCTGATGGCTGTGACAAAGAAGGCCTAAATATTATGATGGCAAAAAACCCAATGAAAGCTCATTTCTTCCTCATGGAAGTGTCCCCAGACAGTGTTGCTAGTCAGCCTTACATCCGTGCAGTGATTCAGAGACCCAAGTTCCTTCCATCTCCACATTGGCATAGTTTGGTTCTTGGTGGTCTTGTGAATCGAGCTAGTGGAAAGGGCAAAACAACATGGAAGAGGCATGTCTGACTCTTAAGAATGTTGGTTCTGCCATGGCACAGATCTCTTCTTGTCACACTCCATTACTGAATGTGAGTGACAAGTCCCACCTCCACACAAGGAGGGGTACCAGTGTCAAGCCTGCCTGGGCAGCCGCGTCGAAGCAACGGCATCATGCCATAGGTGGGGAGAAGGGATTGGGTGCGGCCGCTAGCGTCCTCCACCGCAGAAATCTTCAGCCTTCCCGCTATGTGGAATCCCTGACCCCACTCTGTGGCATGGTGAGTTCAGGGTCTGGGATCAAGCACCCAGGAGCTTGACATTCTGCTGCGTCACTCACAGGTCTGCAGGAAGTCTTGGCAACTATGGGCTTCATTTTCTTCATCTGTCAAAAGCGGCGAAGGGCTTCCCTGGTGGCGCAGTGGTTGAGAGTCCGCCTGCCGATGCAGGGGACACGGGTTCGTGCCCCGGTCCGGGAAGATCCCACATGCCGCGGAGCGGCTGGGCCCGTGAGCCATGGCCGCTGAGCCTGCGCGTCCGGAGCCTGTGCTCCGCAACGGGAGAGGCCACAACAGTGCGAGGCCCGCGTACTGCAAAAAAAGATGAACAAACTAAGGCTCAGGGAGATTATGCAGTTGCTCCCAGTCATCGTAGCATCCTGACTAATTGGTTGAAATAGTCTTAACAGCAGATCTGACTGCAAAATGCATGCTTTTGGTCTGTTGGTAACATATCTCTCGCAACCATTAGTAGATCACCTAGTGAGTGTTCTACTAAGGGAAGGTGAGAAGGGTGCCTTTATTCTAAACATATAGAGGTTCACTTTTAGAATGCTAAGACTCTTGAAAATAGAGGTTTTGGCTTTAAAGGCACAGAAATCTAAAGAGAGGGATTGAGAGAGAAGACTGACTCATTGACTAGAGAGAAAAATCTAAAGGCGTTCAGGAGACCACACACATCTCCCTTTATGGCCTCGTGCCAAAGAAGCATCTAGACCCCTCTGAATGTCCAGCCTTTTAATTCGGATAATGGTGGGGCTGGGGAATGCAGGGTGCACATGTGTATCTATGTGTGAATTTAGAATGTGATGGTAGGGATTATTTTTAACTTTACTTTAAAAAGGGTAGTGCAGGGTTAATAAATCATATCATATATAATTTAGCCTGAAAAGTACAGGGTTAAAATGCAACCAATGTCAAAACCAAAGACAAAGTAGAAATCCATATGTTGCTCTGAAATGCACCCACTTCAGCAGATGTTTTGGCTGCTGTGGAAGGAAGCCAGGTTTCTTGGTTTATGGGAATCCTGGGGCTGGGCGGTAAGGAGACCCCATTTCTCACTGGCCACTTCTCCCTCCTATAATCAGAAATATGAATCCCTCTCCCTCCGCCAGGACTGTGGCAAGACTCGTGTTCACCTCCTTTACCATTACTAGTCTCTTGCTTTCCGCTCAAAATTGCAATGTCACATCACTAAGCCGGTCGGCAACTGTTTATTGAGTGGCCTTCTGTGTGTCTATGAATGGTGAACGACCTCAGTAATCGCACTGCTGCTCCACAGGGAAACTACATAAATATGCTCTCGTAAATGAGAGCATTTATTTGGTGGGAGGACCCGTGGAGGTTCCCCCGAGGAGGTGATGTGGAAGCTGACACACGGCAGTTAAATAGGAGATAACTAAGCAAGGGTGGGGTGAGAGCAAGAGAGAACAGCACGGGAGTGTCCCTAGTAGTGAGGGAGAGATTTGGGCACAGTGAAGGGGAGAGAGATGCTGAGAACAGCTGATTAAGCTGCTCTAACACAGCGGTTCTCAACCAGGAGTGATTCTAGCCACCAAGGGATATTTGGCAGTGTCTGGAGATATTTTTAGTTGTCACACCTTGGGGGATGGACGCTCCTGAACATCCCATGGGTAGATGCTAGGGATGCTGCTACAGTGCACAGCACAGCCCCCTTAAACAAAGAATCATCTCACCCAAAAAAGTCATCAGTATCAAGGCTGAGGAACTGTTCAACAGGAAGCCCAAACACAGAGGATTAAACAAGATAGGGTTTTTAAAAATATGTTTAACAGCCCAAATGGACTGATTTGGCTGAGATGGCCAGCTCTCTAGTGCCAGAAACCCAGCCTCCTTCTGCCTTGTTGCTCTGTGTCCTCTAGGGCACAGGTTGGCAAACTTCTCTGTGAAGGACCAGACTGGAAATATTTTGGCTTTGTAGGTCATATAGTCTTTTTTTTTTTTTTTGTGATACGCGGGCCTCTCACTGTTGTGGCCTCTCCCGTTGCGGAGCACAGGCTCCGGACGCACAGGCTCAGCGGCTATGGCTCACGGGCCCAGCCGCTCCGCGGCATGTGGGATCTTCCTGGACCGGGGCACGAACCCGTGTCCCCTGCATCGGCAGGCGGACTCTCAACCACTGCGCCACCAGGGAAGCCCGGTCATATAGTCTTGATCACAGCTTTTTTCAACTCTGACACTGTCCTGTAAAAGCAGCCACAGATAACGCCTAAGTGAATGGGTGTGGCTGTGTTCGAATCAAACTTTATTGACGTAAACACGATAGACCGGGTTTAGCCCACAGGATGTAGTTTGGGCCCCTGCTTGGTCACGTGGGCTTGGTCTGCATGTTGCCCAGTCGGAGGGGGAGGCGTATGTCCTTTTGAAGGACAACATGACTTCTGCTCACATCCTATTGTCCAGGACTCGAAAGGCTGGCAATGTAGTTCTTGGCTGGGCAGTCATGGGCCCAGGGGGAGCTCAGCATTTTTTGTTTTTTATGCACAAGGGAGAATGGATACTGGGGGACAATTGGCAGTGTCCTCAACTGCTGAATTGAAGCGAAGAGAGAAGCACAAAATGAGGCTGGGAAGAGAGGCAGGGTGAGATCATGCCAGCCTCAGAGATGAAATGAAGTGTAAGGTTACAATTTTTCTCTTAAGAGAAATGGGAATCTCTTAAGCAGCAGTGTTTCAGAGCCATTTTTCCATTTTAAAAAGATCACTCTGGCAGCAGTGTGGAAGGGGCTTGCAGGGATGTGGGGAGACAACTTTGGAAAATATTGCTGCCATCCGGGTAAGAGAGACGGTAGCTTGAATGAGGATGGTGTTAAAGACAAGAAGTAAATGGTTGGGAGAGAGATTTCGAGGAGAGAATCTGTAGCATCCTGTAGATTAAACTCCCTTTTGAGGAATTAAGAGAACGCAGCTTCATTATTAATCTTTTTAAACAGAAAAGACTTGATCACTGTCGTCCACATTGGGCATCTGATCCAGCCCCAGCTGGTCCTTGTCTGCTAATTTCCTCTTTTTCCTCCAGGACTCAACATACCTATTGTTCAACATCTTTTCTGGGAAAAAAAACCCATCCTGGTTCTCCCAAGCATAAGACTCTGGGCTGAAGTCACCCAGGATGTGGCCACGGAGTTCACAAGTCCCACATGTAACGAGGGGGCAACCCCAGCACTTGACATAAGCAAAGCGTGTTTTGAGTCTGACTGGCACCAAAGGAGGCAAAAGCCTACAGTATAATTATGCCAAGCATATAATACGATGCAATTGGTTTCTGTCTCCCATATGCCCTGTGGTGCAGTGCAAGGGCTTTGAATCGTAGAATGTTCCAGTCCCGTGTGTCTGTGCCATTGGAAGCCTGAGAAAGCCATGGTACCTTCTCTTACCTCAATCAGTACTGCTGTGGGCATCTCCTAAGCACCTAGCGTATGGGTAGGTGCTTAGTAAATGCTCAGTATTAGGGACATAGAGGTGAATAAGACATGACCTTGTGACCTCCTCAATGAAATAGCTCTCTGGTTTCTGCCCCCGGCCCCTGTAAATGAAGGATGAATAAATATTTCCCTAATTGGTTTAAAATGGGTTTCCAGGAATGAAGGCACCTTGGCAATCTGAGTTATAGAACTCCTGAAGAGATCCTTTGGTTTTTATACTTAGCCTGGTGGACACGTTTGACCTTGAAAGACAGTACCACTCAGTAATTCACTTTCAAGGAATTGCCTAAACGACTATTGGCACCATTTTTCCTACAAAGAGAGGATACCGCATTCTTCTCTCTTCATTTGTTTTTGGGGTTGTCAACATTGTGACAGTGGCTAACCAGCTAATTTGCAGAATAATAACTTCAGAAGAGAGAGATGATTCATATGTGGCTCTGTTAGGGCCTCTTCTTCCTCTAATTCCTTTCTGGTAAAGGGTGTCAGTAAATTGCCTCTCAGTATCACTGTATCTGTGGCTCTGTATCCAGTCTGTATTCACATGCATTAGGATCCTGGAATTCCAGGGCTGTAGGGCAGAGAATCTGGGCTTCATTTGTAGGTGATAACTTCAGAAAGCATGAGCGACGCCAGTTCACTAGAATCCTCACCCTCCCCGTGGCCAATAACTCAGTCTTTATATTATTCAGCTCGGTAGTGCCAAGCACTCCACTTCCCATAAACCACAGTTTATGGACAAGATTTCAAAGAACGGCGACGTTACATTTCTCTTGGTTGGCTGACATCTCAAAAATGTTTTGCCTGAAGCCCTCCCAGAAGAAAAGAAGTTATTCTTCGATTGTAACTAACACTTTAAATGTTATCCTATTGAGTCTACCTCAACTCTATGAAGTAGGCGCTAATAACCTGTGCCTTTTGCAAACTGAGGAAATTTGCAAATGTGGCACAGCCAGTAAGTGGTAGATACAGGAATTGTAGGTAGGTTTCTCTGACTCCCAAGTTCATGATACTACACTATCTCCTTTGTTCAAAGTATTACTATTTATTGAGCATGTATTTATCATAAAGTCCATATCCCTCTATCTCACTATGATGGTCTTAATGGTCTCAAGTTTAGTTGGTTTAGTCTCATCACAAAGGCAGTGTATTTACAGATGACAAGAGTCGCCAAACTAAAGCCCGTGGGTCAAATCCAGCCCTTTTGAAAGCAAAGCTGTATTGGAACACAGCTGCAGTCATTCATTTGCATATTGTCTGTGGCTGCTTTTGTGCTACACCATTAGAGATGAGTAGCTGTGACAGAGAGCCCAGAAAGCTGTCACAAAGATGAAATATTTACTACGTGTTTCTTTACCAAAAAAAGTTTGCCAAACCCTGATATAGAGCACAATCATATATATTGTTTCTTTGATTAAATTCTTTCTAGTGAACAGACTGGTGGTATTCAAGGCTTAGGGTCAGTTTAACTGTTAAATTTATATGTGTACATTATTTGTTCCATTCAATACATTTTTATCAAATGGCACTCCCCCCCGCCGCCCCCCAAAGAAAAAGGTCGTAAGTCCGTCCATGGGGGATTTCTGGATGAAGAAGAAAATGCATCATTCCCAATTAACGTGTGAAAAATGTGAAACTTCTTTTGACTTTTTCCAAAAGGCACCCCTACGTTTTTGCTACTATCTGGAGTTGTGTGCAGTTCTGAGAACATCACCCCTTGATTCCATTTACAAACTGGGTAGTCTCTCACCCGGCTAGTCAGTTACTGCCCTACTGGAAAACAAAAACAAAAGCAAAGCATATAATACACAAGTTAGAAACACACTTGCACTTATCTCCTACAACTGAAAGAACCGTCAGAAACTCTGCCATTCTGGAATAGAAAGAAAACCGGTATGAGCTCTCTGATTCCAGCTTTATCTTCATCTTGAAGCTTATACAACCCACAGATAAATTATAAGTTATGACAAAGATTTCCACCAACGACAAACTGACTCACTGTCCTCCAAGTCCTTTCGTCTCTCTGGATTCCACTTCTAAGCTTCTTTATATTCTGTCAAGATGGAGTGTGCTATTTGCCAAAATTACAGACAGTACGCCAGCATTGGGACATATTTTCAATCTTTACCTGTATCAAACAATATTATCATTGCTGAGGTTTTTTTCCGTCGTTGCTTTTTGCCCCGGTAGAAAGAATCACAGGGCCAGCTTTGTGTCTGTTCCTGTAAAGTGATGAAAAGAGAACGAAAGGTTAAAGTGACTTTTGTTTGTTAAAATATAACAAACGATTATCCTAGAAACCCCATACCATCATAGCACTATTTTCGTTCATGTTATGTTTTAGCTTTTTCATTGCCAAGTGCCCGCTTGATTTGGATACCAAAACCACAGTTTATGGACAAGATTTCAAAGAACGGCGACGTTACATTTCTCTTGGTTGGCTGACATCTCAAAAATGTTTTGCCTGAAGCCCTCCCAGAAGAAAAGAAGTTATTCTCTGATTGTAAAAATTATAAAAAGAAAAGGCAAGGCAAAAAACCAAACAAAAAGACCCCACAAACAGGGGTAAGCCTCTTTTTAATGCAATGAGATTTAAATGAAAGCAATTGTGTTATACTTCATGGAGGCGGTAGGGAGGTACTCTGGAAATCTGCTAGTTTGAGAGCTGCCATTCTACATGATTTGAGCTCAGACCTCTTTTGCTGCCAGTGCCAAAGTGGTTTGATTCTTGCTGTAAAGAGGAAACACCAAGCACAGCTCTGGCTATTTGAGGTCCTAGGTGACAAGAGAAAGTGATATCACTCTGCAGGGCTTGGCTTGTCAAATCCATCAGTAATGGAAGATACATGGAAGCAGTGTATGAAATTCCATCCCTGTGGAGCGGACAGCCTTCTTGAAAACAGAAAGTGCTATCTTCCCCATCAGCTTAAAGTTATTATATTTAGCAACTGTGTATGTACATTCTTCACGGGTTTCTACTTATAAAAATTAGTTAATTAGTAATTATTACCGTAGCTTAGGTAAGCATGGATTATTATTATCACAATTTTACAGACAGAGTAAATGAGAATGATGGAGACGGTACCAGGAGAAAAATTAAAATGAATGAGTTCCTAGATCACAGGCCCGAGCTGCAAGGATTTTCAAGAGCTTGTTTATTTTAAAGAACACGCTTTCTTTTTTTTTTTTTTTTTTGCGTTATGTGGGCCTCTCACTGTCGTGGCCTCTCTCGTTGCGGAGCACAGGCTCCGGACATGCTGGCTCAGCGGCCATGGCTTATGGGCCTAGCCGCTCTGCGGCATGTGGGATCTTCCTGGACCAGGGCACGAACCCGTGTCCCCTGCATCGGCAGGTGGACTCTCAACCACTGCGCCACCAGGGAAGCCCAGAACACGCTTTCTTAAAGTGAAACTTAAATATCGGAAAAGTAGCTTTTCCAAATTAAAAAAAAAAATGTCCTATTAATCAGTGAAACCAGTGCTGAGATTCTGTTTTTTATTTATGAATATTTCTTTGTATGATTTTATATCTTCCCATATATCTGTGAGGGTCTTATTTTTGATGGGGTATTCCATGCGATTGTAACTCTCACTCTTCAAATGGCATTCCTTGGTTTTTTGCTCTTTAGGAATAATCAAAGATCTGAGAGGTTTTAGAAACCAGAATTTTTTTTTTTTTTTTGGACCAGTGAATATTTGAATAAGTTACACATGCAATCTATATGTTGAGTGAGTGTCCACGGTAAGCCAAACACTGTCCCGGGGCCTAGGGATCCGGCACTGACCGACAAGACAGGTATCTTTTAAACTTTAATAGCTTAAATTTGACTTTAGAAACTGTATCTTCATGTAATTTAGCTGAAGGACGAGGGTCTATTGTTGCAAAAAAAAAAAAAGTCATTTTGAATGTATTTATTAAAAAGAGAGAGGGCTTCCCTGGTGGCGCAGTGGTTGAGAGTCTGCCTGCCGATGCAGGGGACACGGGTTCGTGCCCCGGTCCAGGAAGATCCCGCATGCCGCGGAGCGGCTGGGCCCGTGAGCCATGGCCGCTGAGCCTGCGCGTCCGGAGCCTGTGCTCCGCAACGGGAGAGGCCACAACAGTGAGAGGCCCGCGTACCGTAAAAAAAAAAAAGAGAGAGAGAGAGATTTGAAAATGTCATACTTCTGGTTTTGAAGATAGAGGAAGGGGCTGTGAGCCAAAGAATGTGAGGTGCTTCTAGAAGCTGAAAAAGGTCAGGAAAAGAATTCTCCCCTAGAGCCTCTACAAGGAATGCAGTCCTCCCAAAACCTTGATTTTAGCCCCATAGGACTCTTTTTTGGCTTTTTGACCTCTAGAACTGTAAGAGATTAAACTTTGTGTTTTTAAAAGACAAATTTGAAAAAAAGAGCATTACATTGCCTTGTTATGTGTATTTGTTTTCCCTTCACAGATGATTGCTTCAAATCAGGGTATAGCAGTTAGGGAGGCTGATGGATTTTTAAAATTTTATTCGTAGGCAACGGGTGTACATATATTTTACAGGTGTTGCTTCTTCCCCCTTTAGGACTAGTGATGAATCCTGTAATAAGATTGTAGTAGGCACCCATTTTTTGGCTTTGTGGCATCTCTTTGGGAAACCACTCCCTCCCCTACCTTCATTTCTTGTGGTCTGGGTGTGATTGTCCCCCACTCCCTGGTTCAGGAATGGGCACATGACCTGAGGCAGGCCAACAATGCCTAGGACATTTATTCAAACTGTTAGGAAAGAGACGCTCTTTCTGCTGGGGTTGAGAAGCTGGTGAGATGCAAACCTGGACTGCAGGGGCTGCATAACTATGTGGGGAGAGCCTGCCTGAGAAGCAAGCCGACCGAGAGGAAAGCAGGGCAAATTTGTACTGTGTTCTTGTGAACACCTGGATTTAGCCATACCTGTAGCCGTTCTTACCTCCAGGACTTTTAAGTGATGTGGCCTAGTCTTTTTTTTTTTTTTTTCCCCAATGCCTGAGTCACTGTGAATTAGATGTTAAAACCTTGTAGGTAAAAAGAGTTCTAATGCAATTCAAATCAGTAATTTAAAAAAATATATAGCCTTTGGTATGCATAAGAAAATCAACCCTAGTTTAATAGATGTAATTTTGAAAAAAAAGCTTATGCATGAATACAGACACATGCAGAGTACTACCTGCATATCTAATATCCACAATTCCCTTCTTCCTTACTAAAAGAACCCTATTAATATTTTTGTGTTTTTATAATAGCTTTATTGAGATATAATTCACAAACCATAAAATTCACCCTTTTAAAGTGTATGATTCGGTAGCTTTTAGTATATTCACAGAGTTATGTAACCACCAGCACGATTAATTTTATAGTATTTTCATCACCTCAGAAAGAAATCCCATATTCATTATGGGCACCCCTCGACTTCTCCCTCCCCCTAGCTTGTGACAAGCACTAATCTAATTTCTGTCTCTATAGGTTTCATATAAATGGAATCAAACATTATGTGGCCTTTCGTGTTTGGCTTCTTTCACTTAGAATAATGTTTTCAATGTCCATGCATGTTATAGCGTGAATCAGTACTTCCTTCCTTTTCATGGCAAATGATATTCTATTGCATGGATACACCAGAGTTTGTTTATATGTTTATCAGTTGATGGATATTTGGGTTGTTTAAACTTTTTGGCTCTCACGAATAATGCTGCTGTAGACATTCGTGTATACGTTCTTGTGTTGATATATATTTTCAGTTCTCTTGGGAATATACCTAGGAGTGGAATTGCTGGGTCAGACGGTCACTCAACGTCTAACATTCTGAGGAGCTGCCAAACTGTTTTCCAAAGTGCCTGCCCCATTTTACAATCCTACTAGCACCGCACGAGGCTTCTGATTTCTCCATATCCTTGCCAACCCTTGTTATTATCTGTCTTTTTGACATTAGCCATCCTAGTGAGTGTGAAGTGATAGCTTGTGGTAAAACCCTCTTAATGTTCCATGAAGCAATGTGCCCTCATAAAAGACTACATTTCACAGATTCCCTTCTTTGCACTTAGGGGTTGCTGTTAAGCTGTAAGAGAACATAGTCGGATGGGGCTTCCAGAGAAGCTCTGCAAGAAGGCTGGCTAAGTAAGGGGTCGTCGTTTTTGGCCTTTCCTTTCTTCCTCCATTTTTCTGCCCTGGAATTGTCGGCTCTGCAGCAGGCCTCCTAGTCCATGAAGTGAGCATAGAGACCAGGTCGTATAGATGTTAGAGCAGGAAGATAAAAGAATTCTGAGTCCTTGTGACTTGGAAGCTACTACATCAGCCTTGGGCTCCAAAGTATGAATCATATGGTTTTACTTGAGAGAGAAATAAAATTCTAGCTTGTTTATTCCCTGGCTATTTGGATGTTCTGTTACATTAGCTCAACATAATCCTCTTTTTTCCTGCGTGTGTGTGTGTGTGTGTGTGTGTATACACACATAAGTATGTACACACATATACGTATGCACACACATGGATATATTGGCTGGATGCTTACGAAGCCTATTTCTTCTTTTTCCTGGGAACATAGCTAGAGTGCACTTCCCAGATTTCCTTGCTATTATTGTGGCCCTGTGACTGGATTACTGCCAGTAGAATGTGGCAGTAATGTACGCCATTCCCAGGCCTGGTCAATGGAAGTCTTTCATTCTTTCTCCCCACCTGCTGACTCAGTGGAGATGACTTTGAGGAGAGGACTTGAGGAGGGCAGAGCCATGAGATGGAAGGGGCCTGGGGCTCTGAGTGACCACATGGATATCCACACCAGGGGACAAGAGTGAAAAAAAAAAATCTTCAGCGTGAGGTGTCTGAGAATTTGGGGTTTGCTTATCCTAATTCAATTGCCTATACATACACATTCATATTTACATAAACTCGCATAACGGATCCCAGGCCACTCACTGATCAGTGTCACACACATCTCCTGACACTTAGTCCAATTCTCTCTCCACTGAACTGGGGTGCAGTGTATCTCCAACGACATTATGTTTCATCATAAATACTTAGAAAGTCATCTAACTTCTTTGAACTTCTGTTTCCTCATCAGATAATGAGTAGTAGGGGCTGGATAAGATACTTAATACATTTGTTTTTGTGTTAGAACTATTTGTACTTTCACTCAGTTGGCCACCTTGGGGGTCTTGTAAGTGCTCTAAAGGCAGGAGTTAGGTCCTGTGTCCTTTTTCATATTCTTTCCTTCTAAGTTCTCTACATGATAGTTGTTCCGTAAGTATTTGTGGAATAAAAGAGAAGGTGTCTTCCAGCTCCAAATGTCTACAATGCCATGTAGGATCATATTTGTCGTACACACACTTTTTCTGTGCAAAGCCTGCCAGTTCACAACCAGACCATGGTCCAGCTGTTCCTATGGGATTTGGTTGTTCCCAATATCAGGATAAATTTTGTTCTGGGAACAATGTTCTGAGTAATGATACGTACTCCAAAGAGGCCACAGAGGCCTGTTTAACCCATCCTGTGACACAGATACTCATGCTGTTAGCATCAGCCTGTGCTTGGGATCCTAGGAGTAGGAACTTACATGGAGCAGGGAGTGGGAACGCTTATTTGTTCAACGTGAATTAAGTGTCTTAATTCAACATGAATTAAGTGTTACATACGTGAGATAGAATGTGGACACAAGGCCCCGACTCTCTAATAGAACGTTCGGCGAGAACTAGACTTTGACCAAATGTGCTCCTCTACCACCCAAAACCCTTCAGTGCCGTCTGTCCAGCGCTCCTAAAAGCAATTCACACTCCTTACTATGTACGCCCTGCAACCCCCTGGATGTCTGGCTCCTGCCGACTTTTCTACCTTTATCTGATTTCGTTCTCCCCCCTTCTCAGCCTGTTGTAAGTTCCAGGCATGCTCTGTCCAACTTCAGTAAACCAAGAGCTTGACTCCCTGTGGACCACTGCACTTTCTGTTGCTTCTCTGCCTGGAATCTTCTGCTGACTGTTGCTGGCCCATCTCATCTTTCAAGCAACATCTCATTTCCTCTCAGCAGACTTTTCTATTGGGAACAGCCTCCTCTAATTTCTCTCCAGCACATCGGCTTGGTTTATGGTCTTTATAGCAGAGCTTCTCAAATTTCAAGTGCACACCAATCTCTTGGGGATATTGTTACGATGCAGGTCCTGACTCAGTAGGTCCTGAAGCCTGAGACTGTGCACTTCCAAGAAGCTCCAGGGTTATGCCTGTGCCTCTGGCTACACTTGGAGCAGCCCTGCTCTAGAGAACGTATCCCACCCCACTGTTGTCTCAGGAAGCTCTTTGTTTCTGCATGCTTCCTTCTGCCCAGCCTGGAACGAGGGCTCAGGAAGGCACCATCGCCCATCGTGTTTACCCCTGTCACCGCTGTGCCCGAAGAGCACCTGCCTAGCATATAGTAGCCACTAAATAAATAACTACTAGATAAATTCAGAGATTTCAAGTGTGATGAGTGTTACACCAAGGAATGTACATGGTGCTGCAGAAGCTAATCCCATCTGGAGAGACAGCGATGGAGGCCTTGCCAATGTGCAGCATTAGACTTTTGCACAAATTTGTAGGAAGCGTTTTCCCAGCTCTTCCTGTTCTCTGTCCAGTGCATCCACTGTGATGGGTCATCCTGACTAACCCAAGTCTTCCAAAGTCTCCAGGGTCAAAAATTACCTATTCTTCTCCCTACTAAAGGCTCAATGAATCTCCTGGGCCCCAGAATGGGTGACATTGGCTATGGTAGGAGGCAAGCAATCTCATTGAGATGTTTCACACTTGTTTGTGGATGACAGATATAACTTACTACTCTCTGGTGTTACTTCTATTTGGTTAAAAAAAAAGATGCTTATTAATCTAATTGTCTGGTGCTATTTCAGCTAGTGGAGTATGAATATTTAAGCCTAGGGAAGCCACCAAAAACAAGAAGAAAAAAACTGGCTTTTTTTTTGCTTTCTCCAATACTGAACACGCAAGTTATCTAAAGCCCAGGGGAAACTGAGGACTGATAGAGGGAAAGAGGAGATGAGTAATGTTGGAGGTGTGGAGTGATTATCTGTACCATTTGTAAGATAATAAGTCCCCAGTTAGGGGCTGTGGAGGAGGAATCATGTGCTCACAGACATTAAGAGGGAGGGTGCTGGAATCCTTCTGTCTATGTTACTGACTGCCATTTTAATAACTACATAACCTCTGTAAACCTCAGTTTCTTCATCTGTAAAATGGGCCAACAAGACATCTGCCTCTTGATGTGCTGTGAGAAGTAATGAAATAATGAAGGTCAACTGGTGAGGACAATGCTCGGCACTGAGTAGCAGCTCAAAAATGGTAGACATTATTATCATCACCTTCTGAATAAACAGGTTGATGGAACGGAGAGTCAAGAACAGAATCTAAATCGGAGTGACAGGGAATATTGCATTTTTGTTAGGCTTGGGACCACGCCTTGGTTAGAAAGTGCAGAATAAGACCGTAAAAGGAAGCGTTGATGGCAGAGATGGCGGAAGCCGTAAGAATCATTTGCAAAGGGACTGATGCTCTTGTCCACAACGAATCATCCCTTCATCAACATTTGGCTGCTTCTGAGACACCTGAGTAAGTATCTAATCCATGTCAGAACAACCAGCTACTTTTCTCAGATGACTTGCCACACCAAACGTTTAGCTTCCTACCATTTGTATTCATGTGTATTACTGTGGTGCCCCAACTTTTCAAGGTAACACCTCTCTCACTATGCTGCATTCATTAGGTCATTCCACAGCCAGCAGAGGACACGGGCTGCCAGCACTGTCTGACGTTAGCAATTAATGAAAGGCTGCCCCAAACCAGTGGTTCTCAGCCTCAACCCAGTGCAGTTTCACCTCCCGAGGACACTGGCAATGTGTGGTTGACAGCACTGCAGGGGGTGGGGAAGGTAACCACCGGCATCTAACCAGAGATGCTGCTAAACGTCGTACAACGCACAGGACAAACTATTACTTGACCGAAAGCAGAAACTGAGAAAACTTGTCCTTAAACTGGTCTTTCTTTTAACCTTTCTGGTTCTCAATTCCCCTATTAAATTCAGCCACTAAATAGTATGCAGGATCTGCCAACTCTGACATTCTAGGAGTCTTTTTTTTTTTTTTCTGACCTCCAAGAATTTTGCTTCTAAAATTAACCAGCGAGGATGGTTTAGACAGACTTTTCTTTTTCTTGTGCCGCAAGAGGCCAGTCCACAGTCTGCTATAGCTTTTCTGTGGCCTCAGCTGTAGCATTTCATCAACAGCCTCTCATTTGGCAACAGGGTGGGGATGGGGGGGAACAAGTCTGCAGAGAAGCCTACACCCAAAGTAAGCAGTCATTTCCCATTTATGGCGTATGATGCGCTTTCGTTGTTTCTCAAAACCAGTTTGGTTTGAAGATTATCACCCTGTTGACACTAGCCCACCTTGTGAAACTGACAGGCCCACACACCTTTGATGAAAGAATGTGTTTCTTACCCATTATCTGAGAACCTGTGAGCAGCTTAATAAATACACTGAAGGAGGATTTCTGGAACATGCTTATCTGAACAAAGGCCAATTATATTCCACCTCGAGAACTTGCAAAGGAATGCATTAATCGATTTAAGCAATTAAACGAAAGCCCCTACCACAAATAGACAACAAATGCAACCAACACTGATGAAAGCACACTGTCCAGTGACCTCAGGAAGGCACTGAGAAATCTAATCAGTGACTTTTTTTTTTTTTTTTTTTTTTTGCGGCACACGGGCCTCTCACCGCTGTGGCCCCTCCCGTTGCGGAGCACAGGCTCCGGACGCACAGGCTCAGCGGCCATGGCTCATGGGCCCAGCCGCTCCGCGGCATGTGGGATCTTCCCAGACCGGGGCACGAACCCATGTCCCCTGCATCGGCAGGCGGACTCCCAACCACTGCGCCACCAGTGAAGCCCAGGGACAACTTTCTAAAGGTCGGTTCAAAACAAGTAATCCTTGTGGACATCAACACAACCCTTTCACTCTGGTGAAACAGTTAAGTAGTGAAGGTCATGGGGCTTTCGCAGACACAAAAAGGAGAGAAGTAAAAGCAATTAGACAAAATGGGTGCTGTCATCCCACGTTCCAGACCCCAGAGCCACACTAAACACAGAGATGCAACTTTTCCACTTCATTCTTCAGGATCTAGCAGCACATTCCAAATGAGAATGCCATAGCTTGATTTTTCTTTCTTACCAATGTTGGCTGGATGTTTCTTAGCCATCGAGAGCCAGGGGAGAGGAAAAAAACAGAAAACAAAACAGGAAATCCATGGGTGATGCTATGAACTGATCACCTAGGTTGGAATCCCAAAGTATTTCTTCAACACTCAGAACTGTTGCTGAAAACTGCCCTGCTTGAAGCTACCCCCCCAGCAGAAGAAAAAAGTCCAGATTCATGGATGGCCACTTCCCAATCAGGTGGAAATCCATTGAATAATAGCATCGGCACCACGTGGAGGCTCTTTTGACAAGGAGATTCTCAGACTCCACCCCACACCCACCGGATCAGAATCTGCATCCACATTAAAATGTGAGAAAGACTGCTCTCCGGGGCCTTCAAGAGTATTTTATTTTTTGCCTTCTCTCAGCCTGAATTTCCTCAACTGGAGAATGGAAATATAACAAAGTGCATACATAGGAAAAAAAACAAAACTGAAGGAACGCAGTTCACATGATTGTGGGGGTGATTATGGGGAACTTCTCCAAGTTCTACACTTGTGCGGTTTTTAACGCTGTAAGACCAGCGTTACTTCTTTTGTAATGGGGGAAAATAAGTTTTAAGTACGACGCTCTCTCACAATATTGTACTGATGATTTTTAAAGGGACCTTTTTATCAGGGCCCAGCACAGTGCAAGCCACACTTTAGTGCAGACACTTCAGAGGTATTAGGTGAAGTGAACGGAGCCAGCCCGGCAGCTTCTCCCACGCTGGCAGCCGGCGAGCAGCTCTGGTTCCCGAAAACTGGCCCTTGTAGATTCGCCCTCTGCTTCTGGAAACCTTGGCCTGGTAAACCTCCGGGTCCGCTGAACCTCTGGTGGGACCTGTAGTTGCAGGAGCGTCCCGCAGGCTTTGTAACTTTCCCCGGAATGAAATAAATAAATAAAGACCGTAAATGCTGAGATAGCGGGCCCCGCGATATTTTTCGCTCTCTGTAATCAGCCACAAAAAGAGGAGGCAGGGGAGGGGAGTAAAAAGTCGTGATCTGGCCCGGAAGGGGCTCCAGGAAAACTTCGTCTGGGCGACAGCAGCACCCTCTGCGCCTAACCTAGTGAGCTTTTCTCGGCTGGCATTTTGTCTCCCATAGCGAAAACTGCAGGAGAGCGGAGTGGAGTTTCCGGAGAGAAAGGCTCAGGCTGGCGTCCCGGGCGGGCCAGTCTCCTTGGCGAGCCTCTGGGTCTTCCTACCCTCCTTCGCCACCCGTCCCCCTCCCTTTTGCAGGGGGCGGGCGGGAGGCAGCCGAGGTAGGATGTGCGTGCGCACGCGCTCACGCAAATACGGCTGAGGAGTTCTGTTCCTCGGGCATTTTCCGAGGAAGTCTGGAGCAATTAGGCTCAGTCCGGGGAGAGCCAGCGAGAGAGCGGGCGGCGCAGCCGGCGCGTCTCGGCTGCCTCGCAGGGAAGGAGGGGGCGGCCGGCCGCCCGGCGGCGACCCCGGGCCCCGGCCGCCACCATGGGCTTCGAGCTGGACCGCTTCGACGGCGACGTGGACCCGGACCTGAAGTGCGCGTTGTGCCACAAGGTCCTGGAGGACCCGCTGACCACGCCGTGTGGCCACGTCTTTTGCGCCGGCTGCGTGCTGCCCTGGGTGGTGCAGGAGGGCAGCTGCCCGGCGCGCTGCCGCGGTCGCCTCTCGGCCAAGGAGCTCAACCACGTCCTGCCGCTCAAGCGCCTCATCCTCAAGCTCGACATCAAGTGCGCGCATGCGGCGCGCGGCTGCGGCCGGGTGGTCAAGCTGCAACAGCTGCCCGAGCACCTCGAGCGCTGCGACTTCGCGCCCGCTCGCTGCCGCCACGCGGGCTGCGGCCAGGTGCTGCTGCGGCGCGACGTGGAGGCGCACATGCGCGACGCGTGCGACGCGCGGCCGGTGGGCCGCTGCCAGGAGGGCTGCGGGCTGCCCCTGACGCACGGCGAGCAGCGCGCCGGCGGCCACTGCTGCGCGCGGGCCCTGCGGGCGCACAACGGCGCACTGCAGGCCCGCCTGGGCGCGCTGCACAAGGCGCTCAAGAAGGAGGCGCTGCGCGCGGGCAAGCGCGAGAAGTCGCTGGTGGCACAGCTGGCCGCCGCCCAGCTGGAGCTGCAGATGACCGCTCTGCGCTACCAGAAGAAGTTCACCGAGTACAGCGCACGCCTCGACTCGCTCAGCCGCTGCGTGGCCACGCCACCCGGCGGCAAGGTAGGCACCCGCCGCCCGCCCCGACCCCCTGCCGGGCTCCTGGGTCCCCGGGGCGCCTCCCAGTCCCTTTGGGCACTGAGGTCCCGGGAGCTGCCCGGGAGCATCTCTGCCTCCCTCTTCCGACACTGCTTGCCAGATAGATCACCGTGAGCAAGGTCGGGGAATCGGTCTAAACTTGGGAACTGTGGTCCTTTGACAGATTAGACTCAGGGTAAAGTATAGCTCCAGCAGCTTCAGGGGTTCTAGAAAGACTCAAAGGAATCCGCGACCAGCGCAGAGTAAGAATGAGTGTGGCTCCGGAGTCAGAAGTGTGCAAAGGCTGTGCTGCAGACCAGCTGGGTGATCTTGGGGAAGTCGCTTAGCCTCTTTGGAGGTTGGGAAACATGGCTCCTGTACACGTGACCCACCGGATAAGATACTGACACAGGCGTGAGCTATATCCATGCACCCTCAGGAGCTCCAGAAAGAATAAAAGGAGCCCACAGCCCGTGTAGATTAAGTTAAGAAGGCTGCCAGAGAGGCCTCTGGAGTAATAGCTGGATTCCGACGTGGGCTTTGCTGCCAACTAGCCGGCTGACCTTGAGCTAGCAGCTCACGCTCCCTCAAGTTGGAAAGTGTGGCCCTAGAGATGTGACACGGGGGGTGAAACACAGGCCCCTTCTGTAGTATTCCTCCAGGGATTGAAAGAATTCCAGAAAGCAGTAAAGGGACCACCACCAAATACAAAGTAATAATTGACGGTGAGGCCTCTGGAATTAGAACTGTTCTCGAATCTGGGCTCTTGGTTAAACAGCTGAGTCATGTTGTGGCTTAACCTCCAGGTGCCTCCATTTCCCTAAATGTAAAATAGCTCGTTTACCCCCTTCAGGGAGAGAACATGTGAAAAGGATCTAGCACGGTGCCTGGTGGAAAGTCAACGCTCAGCAAGTATCCCCTGCACTTATCTTTAACCTCCTCCCCTTGTAAGCCATCCCCTTGTGCTGGGAGTTGGTGAAATTATAACGGCCACCACTACTGGAGGCTTGCTTTGCTCCAGGCCCCGTTCTAAGCACTTCTGCTTCTCAGCTGTTTCCTTTGTAATCAAGTAAGGGAGGCACGTTGCTTCTCGTTCTGTAGGTGAGGAAAGCTCAGGACCAGTGAGACGCGGTCAGATGCCTGAGTCACAGCTTCTAGGTGCCAGAATTGGTTTCTGAACCCACAGGTGACCAAGTTCGCGAGCACTATCGTGTTGCCTCCCAGTGTAACCACAGGTGCCATTTACTGAGGGTTTATTATGTACCAGAGACTGTGGCAAAGCACTTCGGAGGCATTCTGTATTTAATCCTCTGAGATGAGAAAGCAGGCTCAGGTCATAGAACTCGTTCAGAGCTGGCATTCAGGTTCTACCTCAGTTGTCCACCTTGGGGTGTTCTGACATTTTGGGCCCCAAAATTCTTTGTTATGGGAGGCTGTCCCGTGCATTGTCAAAAAAAAAAAATATATATATATTTTGGTGTTGGGGGTAGGAGTTTTTATTAATTAATTAATTTTTGCTGTGTTGCATCTTCGTTTCCGTGTGAGGGCTTTCTCTAGTTGTGGCAGGCGGGGGCCACTCTTCATCGTGGTGTGCGGGCCTCTCGCTATCGCGGCCTCTCTTGTTGCGGAGCACAGGCTCCAGACACGCAGGCTCAGTAGTTGTGGCTCACGGGCCTAGTTGCTCCGCGGCATGTGGGATCCTCCCAGACCAGGGCTCGAACCCGTGTCCCCTGCATTAGCAGGCAGATTCTCAGCCACTGCGCCTCCAGAGAAGCTCGCATTGTTAAATGTTGAGCGGCATCCCTAGCCTCTACCCACTGGATACCAGTAGCACCGCCCCCTGCCCAGTGGTGACAACCAGAAATGTCTCCATGTGTCGTCACCTGTACTCTGAGTGGGGCACAGTCACAAGATGAGAACCAAGATTTCCCTGACTGCAAAGGCCACATTTTCACCAGCTGGGGAGGGACGTGGGCCATTGCCGCTGCCATTCTGGGGAATGTATTTGCCTGAGGGGCCCCCAGGGGCCTGTGTCTGCTTGTGTGCTTTGCCTCTCCCTGCCCTCTCCCAGCCCCCTCTTCCACAGCGCACACCCGGTCTGCCAGTTTTCCGACTCCCCCCTCCCCACCTCCACCCCATCCTGGCCCCTGGCCTGTCTGTCAGCAGCAGCCTCAGCAGCTGGCCGGCTCTGGGCGAAGGGCAAATATTTACAGCTCTGAGGCTCACCCAGGACCGCACAGGCGTACAAAAGACTGGCGTGAGCTTGCGAGTCACCAAAGCAAGGGGCAAAGCTGGGTCTTCAAGCAGGCGCCGGGTTTGGGGTGAAGGAGTTTCCGGAGTTTCTCCTGTTTATGCTGTCATCTGGACTTCCTGCATAGTTTTAAGTGATGCTTATTTATAAATAAGCCATTCACTCCCCCAGAGTTTATACATCATTCATTGTGAAGCTAGTTTATTATTTCTTCTTGCCTTTCTGTTTTCTTTCTGGAGTGTTTGGGTAAACTCCGTCTCGGAATCAAAAATATGATACTTGAATCAAAACTGTGCAAGTTTTTGAAGCTCTGTTGGGTGAGTCAGTTGGCTCATCAGGGCATTAAGCTTAGGGACAAGATGTTGCTTTTTGAGCTTACAGAGAGAGTTTCCTTCTGGAGTTGGAGCGCTGCTTGGGACTTTTATGGACCTCATTGCTGGGCCTGAGGACAGCCAAGAATGGCCTGGCCTGAAAGCTGCACTAGTTCATTTTTCTGGCCTCTGACCCTGGCTGGTCCCAGCTCAGGCCTTAGGGGGAAGCTCGCTCCTTTTGCCTTTTGGTTAACCCTCAGTGGCCCTTGTGGAAAGCTTCTGCTTTCCAGCGCCTGCCAGACGGACCCCTCCCACTGCAAGCTTGTTTAAGAACTTGTTTATTTCATTGGCCAGACTCTCTGCTCCTGCTGGGTACTGTTTATTCTCTTCTAAAAAGCAGAAGGATTTATATTGCTTGGAAACTCGCATGCACAACACTTTTATTATTTTTTTTAAAAGTCCTATCATTTACCTCTCTGTTACAAGCTGAAGTAGATAAGAAAGACTCAGAAGATTTTTCCATACCCTTTCCTCAAGGCCTAGAACTTGTTCCATAAAATGATCTGGCATTATTTAAATAATATAAGGTTTCGGACTTTTGATACCAGCTGAGCATTTAGGGTTTGGACCTACTTAGGCATTGTTTCTCCTGCCCTACAAGGTGAGCTGGAACAGGTCTTCGCAAACCTTCAGATGATTGGGATCACCTGGAAAGCTTGTTAAATCGCACATTCTTACCCTTAGCAATTCTGATCCATCAGGGCTGGTATGGGGCGTGAGGTTCTGCATTTCTAACAAGCTACCAGTTCATGCTGGGCCACCTATCACATTTTAGGTAGCTACTCAGCTAAGCAAGGAGTGTGGGCTCAAGTACAGATACAGGTCAACACATGTTGGTCTTCACACAGTTATGATTTTACTGATCATCGTCTCAACACCCCTTCCTGAACTTTTTTTTTTTTTTTTGCGGTACACGGGCCTCTCACTGCTGTGGCCTCTCCCGTTGCAGAGCACAGGCTCCGGACGCGCAGGCTCAGCGGCCATGGCTCACGGGCCCAGCCGCTCTGTGGCACACGTGGGATCCTCCCGGACCAGGGCACGAACCCGCGTCCCCTGCATCGGCAGGCGGACTCTCAACCACTGCGCCACCAGGGAAGCCCCCTGAACGTTTTTTGAAAGACCAGGGTGAAGTTCTAAAACCCAGACTGCCTAGCAGTTATATGATAGGTAACATGGTCCAGAAAGCCTTCTGGAACCAGTGTGAAGTCTCATCTGGGCTACAGCAGACTTGGTGATGCTATGCTTGAGGATGTTAAAGAGTTGGGCTCCCAGCCTCAGTTTCCTACCCTGACTTGTCCACCTGATTCTAAGAACAAAGGCATTCCACAGCAAAAAACTTGTTTGGCTTTCTGGGAAAGAGAAAGTTCTGGGTGTAACTTGCCTTGGAATTGTTGAGAAACTTGCGACCCAGCCTTGATAGCTTCTGCTCTTTTAGCCCTACTTCCAGTCTGTCATTAAATCAGGTGGATTATACCTCCTAAACACTTCTTGAATCTGTTCATTGCTCTCCAGTCCCATCAGATGATGACCTTGGTCCAAACCAGGGTTTCCTGACCTCAGCACTATTAGAATCTTGGGGTGAGTAATTCTTGGTTGTGGGGAAGGTAGTGTGTGCGTTATGGGATGTGTAGCGGCATCCCTGGCCTCTACCTACTAGGTGTCAGAAGCATGTCTCACGTGGTGACAGTTACAGATAGCTCCAGACACTGCCCTTGTTCCCTGTGGGACAAAAATCATCCTTGGTCTCAACCGCCATAATCTCTTGCCTAGATCACAGCTGCTCCCTCTATGTATTTTCCTGCTCCCCTCCAGTTACCTCGAGCTGGGAATTATTTCTTAGAAATGTAAATCTGATGTCACTCTTCTTTCAACCCTGCTCTGCCTTGAGTTCCTCTTGGGTGGATATAAGGCCAAGCACACTCTGGGTCCTGCTGGCCTCCACCTGCCTGTACTCTTCTCCCCTTTAGTCTCTCTTCCCAGGTTCACTGGCTTCTGGCAGGTCCGTGAATATGTCCCTGAGCTCCTTCTTGCCCCTGGGCCTTTGCACTTGCTCTTTTTTCTCCTTGGAATAGTCTTTCCAGTTGCTCATTGTTAGGTAACTGGCAAGTTTTCCAACTCTCCCCTTCTAGCCCCTGCCTTTCTGTCAGCACTTAGGGTTTGCTCCTGACTAGATAACCTTTCTATCCTTCCCATCCCAGCTCAAGCATCACTGCCTGTGGGAAGCCCTCTCTGACCTCACAGACTAGGTCTGGTGCCCTGAGACTCTCACCTTGGTGCTCTGCCTGCATGGCCTTCATCACAGCTGTAAGTGAATAATGGGAAGAGCTGTTCATTGTCTGTGAAGGACAATAAAGGAAGGACCATGTGTGTGTTCTTCAGGGCTGCGTATCCCGGCACCAGTTCGATTACCGTGTACCCTGTGAACTCTCGATATGTCTTTGTTCAGTGAATAAATTCAAGATCCAAGGGGCTGTCTTGTCAGCCCTCGAAACTTTTCAGATTGCTAACCAAGAGTGAGCTTGTTAGCGCACTCTTAAAAAAGAACGAGTTTTTCCGTGACCTGCAAGTTAACAAAATTGTTTCCAGGCTTGTGGGAGGTATGCTTTTGTTTCCCCAGATCCATTTGTGTAAACTCCCAAATCCCAGAAACGATTTTGTCCATTTCAGAACTCCTGGAGATAAGTGAATCTAATAGACAATTGTATGAAAAGGTGTTCCAGATGTCCACACAGTTGGAAATGTATCTATTAGAATGTTCATAGTTCAGTGTCTTTTCTGTTTCTGAAAAGTGTCAGCAAGTGGCCATTCCATGGTGTATCTTACAGAACAGCCCAGTTCAGCTAAAGGAATTGTGGGTTGTTGTGTCCATTTCATTTCAGTGATTTATAAAGAAAATTAGGATTTGGCTTACAAATACGTTACCCAGCTACACTGGCTTGAATGATCATAACTGAATAATTTGAATTGGGAACTCTGTTGCCGTTTATCTGTAAGTGATTCTTTCTGAGTTCACAGATGATGTTTGCTCTTCTGTAAAAATACTCGATGTGAGAGAATCTATTTATAAGGTGGTTTTGTGTTGGCTGTAGACTAAGGAGCTTAAAAGGAAAGGAAGTAACATTCAGTGAGTTTAACTGGGTGCCGTGCACTTAGGGTACATTGTGTATGTACACACATTAGCTTCCCCATCTCATTCATTTGGTAGACCCCTTTTGGTAAGAGAGGAGGATTGTAAAACATTATCAAACAGCTAGGTTAAGGCCAGAAGTTACACAGATTCTAAGTGTAGAGCTGAGATTTGAACTCAGCACCCGACTCCAGGCTGTTACCAAAATAAGAACAGTATTTTCTCCTGAGGCAGAGTCCCCTCCAAAGTGTCCTACAGGGTTTCCAAAGGACTGTTACTGCACGTGCAAGCACTGTGCGGGTTAGAGATGTGGGTGCATCTTCAGGAAGACTCTGTGAGGTTAGTACCCACAGCCCATTACCCTTCGTATTACAGATGGAAAAAGAGAGCCTCCAAAGATTAAACAGCTTTCCCAGCATCATTTTCTGCCTCCGTTTAGTTGGTCTGATGGCTTCTGGTCCATGGTGATGAGGTGTGTCCACCCCACGCTGTAATTCTTGTTTTCAGAGTTCTGAAAGTATACATGCAGTATAAAACGAAACAGGTTCTGCTTGTAAAAGAGAGTTAGAGGAAGAAAGAGAGGAAGGAAGGAAGGAAGGAAAGGAAAGAAGGAAGGGAGGGAAAGGGAAAGGGAAAGGGAAGAAAAAGAAGAGAAAAGAGGTGGTGTCCTGGATGGAATCACGCCTCATCTCCTTAATTTCGAACCTAGTAAGTTAAAGAGTGGTTGATGGTAGGAAGTAAATGAAATGCTTCCAAATGTGTTCTTTCAGTCCAGCTCCTCACATGCTTACACACTGCGTTTCAGGCGCTGCGATAGGCACCGCTGGGTGCAAAGGGGAACTTGAGCGGCTTTCACCCCTGGATCAGTCAGACACCCACTTGTGCCTTTGAAAACAACACGTCTTGCTGTTCTTTGCTCAGCGAAGCCTTTTAGCCGCGGGTCACCTCTGTCCCCCCAGACTAATGGTGTTCTAATAAGCCTGTTACAATAAGAAAGGGAAGTGGTGTAACATAATGATTACCCTTGTAAAGAAATAACTAACAGATGGACCCGAGCGTCCATCTTTCTCCCCTATCCCGTATGTCTGTTTACAGGGAGCCTAAGGGGTGGAGCCGCGTGCAGCCTGTGTGCACGTGGGCCCTGCAGCAGCCCCTTCTCCAGGAGGGGTGGTTGGATGACCTTTCACCCTGGCAGAGGGGGACGGGTGTGCAGAAATGATTCCTGGGCAGAGGGGTCAGCCCTAGAATTTTGCTGGAAGCTGTTTTCAGGTGCCCTCTGTCTTTGCTGCACGTGGATCGGGAAGGGGGTGAAGCCGCTTTAAGGTTGTGGGTCAGGGTTGGATGTGTCACCAGCAGCAGCTCCAGGGTACCCTGGACTGAGCTGTCCTGTGATGAGTATCAGACCCTGGAGTTGGTGACAGCCGGGCTCCTGTGCTCCTTCTGCCTTGTTGTTGAGCGTCTCTGGGAGGATCTTCTAACCTCCTCTAAGCCTTAATTGCCTCATCTCCAAAATGGGGTAATGCTGATAGGACTGGCATTAGGGTTAGGTGATGAACGCTATGTGCACAGTAAGGCTGACCAAGCATTTGTTAAACATTTATTAAGTGAATGTTTCTTCAGTACCTATAGGTTTAGGGATGTTCTTCAAGTAAATCACTGAGGAAACATTAGAAATTGGAGATGGTTTAATAAAGAAGGAAGGGGATTTTTACTCGAAGGATTACAGGCTCGTTGCAAGCCATGGAATGCCCTTGGGTGACCAGAATCTCTGCCTTTCTCCTCTCTGACTGCTTGTCAGCGCTGGAAACTTTGTGAGAGAGGGATATTCAAGTCAAGTTCACTGCATCTGGGTAGCAGCTCTGAGCTAAGGTGTAAAGGAGGAGGCCAAAGGCGCGAATAAGATGAGGTTACTGTGTGTTTACTTGAATTTATAGTCGTCCAACTGCAGTTAACAAAGGTAAAGAGGGATGGGCCAGGCCAAGCTCCCACCTTCCTGTAAGTGACAAGGTAGGACTTCGCAGCTGGGTTGCCTTTGCTTTGTTGCCGATTTGGACAAGAAAATGCTCCAGGTTGGGCAGTTGGATGATCCTATTTCAGAAACTGAAATCACCTTGTAGTCCGTCAAGTGGAAATGTGAAAATGCTGCCGCACCTTGATTCGGTTTGTTCTTGTCCGTGTGTCGGTGAAAGCGTAGCTTGTGGGCGTTCACCAGAAAAGCAGATGAGCGGATGATAGAAATGAGAGATACAGACTTGAAATCAAACTCATGGAGATAGAGAAGTAGACTGAGGGATTTCTTAGGTTATCTAAATACAGCAGCAGCTTTAAATATGTGTATATTCTTGGCCTAGGGCAGCGCTGACAATCTTAATGTCTTAGGTTATTTTTCAGAAACATCTTTGGCTGTGGGTGAATATATCCCGTTCTGTAGATATTATAGCTCCATAAACGCTATACCTTTGCTCCTTTCTGCCAGTTTCCCTTGCCCTTTGTCTCTTTTCATCCTCTCTGCACCTATTCTGGTGACAGATCAACACCGCCAATACTTCAGTGGACTGTCTCCTCCGTTTCCAATTCATTTTCAAGAGTCATTCCCACGACTGCCTTCAGTCTTGGACTTGAACAGTTTCCCCCTTCTGTTCTTCCTCCAAGAATCCCTTCTTTTAGAACTGAAGTTGGAATGACAGGGAGGGCTTGGTCCAAGCTGCTTCCTCATTAAAAACATAGTTTGACCGACGAAGAGGACAGAAACATCTTGGTGCGGGGAGAGAAGGCATCCCCATTCTCTTTAGGACAGAATTTCTGGCAGCCATCTCTGCCGCCCGGTCCCCCCAGCCCCGCCCCTCCACATTTTTGCGCTCTCTTGTCACTAGTCAACAGACAGAGCTGTTTCCCAGCTGTGCGAGTCTCTGGGAGCTTTGCATAATCTGAGGCTGAGAGGTGTTGTGTCACCCCAGATACACAGACTAGTGGTCAGTCAATTACAGTTCTCACAACCCGCCGGGCAGCTTTCCAGTCTAGCCCGTTCTCGGCTACAAGTCCCACAACAGCAGTAATCAAGGAACACCCGTCACTGGGCGGAAAGGAGTTTTTAGAAAGAATCCACACTGACAGCGGCACGATGGACTTTGGGGGCTGCCACACCGCTTAGGAGGTGGCTGGCGTCCAAGCTTCTGAGGCTGGATTGTTTGGAGAACAGTGACAGAGTGATGCTGAAAGGAAGAGGGACTCTACCATAGAAGACAGTTTGCATTCTTGGACTTAAAAGAAAAGCAGCCACCATGAGGTGTCTTTTTGACAAAGTACATTTGAGTTCTGCTTTTTCGCTGTGGCTATTATCCCCCCCCCCCAAAATTCTTGTCCAGTTAGACCCTGAATGGAGCAGATTACAAATTGGGTGATTTTAACACTGATCGGTAGTTGATTTTAACACTGATCGGTAGTTACACGTTTGAATATGATAGCCAAGCTTATTTTCAGCAGAATCTAGTGTATGTTCCTGAACTTGGAGCTTCTCTTTCTGCTTGTAACTTACTGGCTGTGGATGGCTCATGCCACACCCGCTTCTCCAGGGTTACTCTATCTCTGCCCTTTCTCAATCCTAAAGACCTAAGCATCTCCCAGGGACACCCTACACTTCCCTAGGGGCCTGACTGTCCACTAGGTTTGGATTCTGGGGTAGAGACAGGATGCTGAGCATCTGTTAGAGCTTCGTGGCCCTTCTCCCAAGGAGGCAGTGCTGGCACTGGACTCCAGGATATGAAGGCATCTTCCTTCTCCATCCCCCACCCCGGGCTTTTGGTGAGAGCGCCTCTCCCTCCTGAGTCCTGGCTCCGGAAGGGAAGAGACCCTGCCATTCAGGAAGAGGGTGGCTCTGGGAAAAGCTATCTCATTTCCAGTTTTGTGGTTTCTTTCGTTTTCTTTTTGTTTTCTTCCCAGCCCATCAAGACTCACTCATCCGATAGAACTGGGAGGTGTCCAGGTGTCTCAGCAAATACCTGGGTATCCTGTGCCCCACACTCCTCCCTCCACTGTCCGTATCCAAGCCCGCACTTCCTTGGACTGGATGTTTCTCCTGTCCTGTTGCGAGCCACCATCTGTTCCCCCGCCCCCTTTGCTCCCAGGGCCATCTCCCTCCGGGCCTGGGGTGTCCTGTGTCCGATTTCCCCTCCTCGAGCCTCACAGCCGTCTGAGCAGCACCCTTTGCCCGTGCCACCTCCATGCCCCCGAAGGTCCACGCTGAGCTGCTCCCCTCGTGTTCTTTATCATGTCTCTCTCCCACTACCTCCAGGATAAAATCTGTCTCCTGGCACTTGTGCAGTCCTCCAAGAATGTGCTGCTCTTTTTCCAGACTTGGGGAAAGGAGGAACGTGCACGTGGATGTAATAGCTCCCATCAGATGGCCAGATGTTGGGATGAATGTACAACTGTCTTTATTTCCTTAACTTCAGGCCTCAGCTCTCCCAAACTTACTGTAGACTAAGTTAACTTAGGATTAGACATTCCTCATTTCCAGATTTTTGTAGCAGAGTCATTTATGTGGTTAAACAGCACCATGGCCTCATTGCTGAGATGTGCTAGTGTCCGACCCACCCTGTGCTCTGCTTGTGTTTGGAACCCTTGCTATTGGCCAGGCCTTGTACGGGGGCACTAGGCAGTGATAGTCTATCTCATTCATGTTTCAAGAAGAAACCATTATTATCCTCATTCTAAGAATGAGGAAACTCAACTCAGCTTCTGACTGTGAAGTCCAAGATCTTAACCATCACCCTGTTCCTGTCAAAGGTATAGTATTCTTATGACACCCTTCAGGGTATAATAGATACTCTAATCTTTGCCACTGTTATTGCATAGTCCAAAGAAGCCTTGCTTAAAACTCTAATTACAAAGCTAATCAGATGTCTAATCCTTCATGACGTTTTAATGTGAAAGCCGTGTCTTTTGAGGCAAAGGAGTTTAGGGTAGGGTGCACATGTTTACCAGCCCAGGAGGGACAGCATGGGTGCTGGAGTCCTGTGGACCTGGGTTCCAACCCTGCCCCCCCCCTTGGACCCACGTGATCTTCAGCAAGTGTATGCCTTTCTCGAGCCTCAGTTTCTCAGGTGTAGAGCATTGATGTAATACGTGCCTCCCAAGGCTGATGCTGCGGTTGTTCAGTTGTTTTTGTGAAACAGAGCTCTCTTTTTTTTTAATTGGTATATATATTTTTTAAAATTTTATTTATTTATTTTTTGGCCGTGTTGGTTCTTCGTTGCTGCACGTGGGCTTTCTCTAATTGCGGCGTGCAGGAGCTACTCTTCGTTGCGGTGCGCAGGCTTCTCATTGCAGTGGCTTCTCTTGTGGAGCACGGGCTCTAGGTGCGCGGGCTTCAGTAGTTGCGGCACTCAGGCTTCAGTAGTTGTGGCTTATGGGCTCTAGAGCGCAGGCTCAGTAGTTGTGGTGCATGGGCTTAGTTGCTCCATGACAGGTGGGATCTTCTCGGACCAGGGCTCGAACACACTTCCCCTGTATTACTGGCAGGCGGATTCTCAACTACTGCGCCACCAGGGAAGTCCTCGTTCCCTTCTTTTACTATACCAAGCCACTGAGGAAGTTTCAAAGCATGGGTTCTGATAAACGACCAAAACAGAGCAATATAGGTTAAATTTTCCTTTGGATGAACAGTGTCACTTATTAACATAATGTCTGTGAGCAGCCGGGAACGCAGTATTGATGAGAGCCTTTGTCCTTATTCCACTTGTACATGTCTTCACTCAGTGCGATATAATTGAATGAGACTCGTTTAAATGCCCTGGATCCGGTGCATTTTGAACCCAGGAACAGGTTAAATAATTAAGCAGGAAGTAAGGTTAACCTGTTAAACGTGGTGTTGTGTGAAGCCTGGTGTTTAAATTCTCTATTATTTCTTCTGAAGAATGAGAAATTCAATGAAAGTCTTGATAGTTAAGGTTGCTTGTGAGAAGGGGAGTGGAAAGGAGATATCAGGATCAAGCTCGGGGTGTCGGAGAAAAGGAAATGACCTTTGATCATTAGATGGAGAAATGAAAGGAATTCGGCTCAGACAGAGCTTTTCTCTTCTCTGTCAGTGCTCCCGGTATCATGTGTTGAATCTTCCACATGATGGCTCAGTCCTGTAAATTAGTCCTAAAATAGGCAATGTCACCTAAAACCCGTGTCTATCCGTCCTAGACAACAGACTGGGTCAAGACACTTCTAGAAAAGGAGAACCTCCTTTCTTTCTTCCCTGGGATTGAGTGCATCTGGCAAGGAGGTGTAGACAGTTAACTTGATTGTTCTTTGCACATTGCTATCTGGCGGAGGAATCTTATTTCAGGCATCGTCTCAGTTGGTCTCCACTGTCCCTGGAGAGAGATCTCTGAGTTTGGGACCAGACCTAGGTGTCTTTGGGCATCTCAGGTTGGGTCTTCTGGAGATAAATAGTTCACTAAAGAGTTTGGAGTTCTGTTCTGAAACTGGTTTCCTGGGTAAGACCTCCTATGATGAATTCCTTTGTGGAACTTTTTGGAACTCCCACAAGGGAACGATCTTGGGCGAGACCAAATATGTCGCTAGTCTACGTGGCACTCTTTTCTATGTTCCACACGAAAAGGGAGTTAGTGTAGACAGTAATTAAGGTCTAGAATGGGAGATCATCGGTTTCCATCCCAGCTTGACCTCTTACTAGCTCTTTGACAAGGGACAGCTTGCTTTCTTGTTCTCCGTCAGTCTTCCCACCTGTATCATGAGGGTGGTAATAGTGACAGTTGATAACATTGGTTGGATTATTAAATAAAATAAAGCACTTAAGTGCTCAATATCATTTCTGGCACATGATGAAGAGCCAATAAAGGTTAGCTGTTATCATTGTTAATGCAATGCAATGAGATTGCTTTATTTTTCTTTCATTTTTTAGAAGAATAAATAGTTGTCACAGTCGATTTAAAACTGGTCTGTTTTAATCGTTTGGCTCTGCGTTCTCCTTTGTGCATCATTTGAGCTTGTTCAACCAGAGACATCTGCCTTGGATTACTGTGTGACTGTACAGTGTCTATCCTTGATTAGTTATGAAAGCCAGAAATGTAAGATATGTATGATAACTCTCTCCAATTCCCATGTATGTCTAACTTTTTCACCTCTCTAAGATAACAAAGCAAGAAATGGAGTTAGCAACATTTTCCGTTTCCAAGGCAGAAAGATATAAACTCTTTCAGTTTGCACATCGCTGTATTTACATCTCAAAACTATTAGGGTGATTCTGAAGTTTTATTCTCTTACAGCAGTGAATATCGTTGCCTCTTCTCTTGTTGCAGGTCAAATGAACAATAAAGATTGATAGCGTTGATAGATGCTCTGGGTGGTGGTGCTGAGAATAGGACTTTTTTTTTTAAGTTCATAAATAGGTTGTCATTACTGAGGCTCTGCTGTTTTTCTGTTAAAGTACAGTAGTTTGATAGAGGCTCGCTTCTTTTATATTTACCTACTGTATTTTCTGCATTGAGTAAATGACGCTGCAGAAATGAAGATTTTGTTGTGTTGTTCTTATAGGACACCTAGTTCTTTCATCAGAAACTGCTTTTTTCTACTAATAAATTATCATTTTTGTTTTTACAGTGTTTTAGTAATTGATGCTAAGGCTTCTATGACATTTTTGAAAATATTTTGAATTCTGCTATACACGAACTAGTCATGAGAAACAGCCGTTGTTGCTAAGAACTTTAAGCGCTTGCAGATACTTTTATACATGAAGACCCGTTAGGTTTTTTTTTTTTTAAGAAACTTTAATCTTTATTTATTATTTATTTATTTATTTAATGTCTTAGGTCGTGCCCTGCCCAGCATGTGGGATCTTAGTTCCCTGAACAGGGGTTGAACCTGTGCCCCCTGAATTGGGAGCATGGATTCTTGACCACTGGACCACCAGGGAAGTCCCTGAGACCCATTAGTCTTTAGTGTGTGTGTGTGTGGCTGTGTTACATACAGTTTTCCTCGCCAAATATGGAACAGTGTTTTACATTGACAACTATAGCAATAAATGAATTAGTGCTCCAGAAAAACCACTGGGCACTGCACAGTCGGCAAGAGTGGTTTTCTTTGCCACCGTGGAGCTCGAATAAGATATTTGCATTCATGTCATTCAAATGTTGGCATTTATTTCCCCAGCAGAAGTAGAAAGCGCAGGTTTCATCAGGAAGCAATAAATAGCAGAATAAAACCTCTTTGTGATGAGCTGTCAGTGCTGTTTTTGAGAAGCGTGAAAAACCATACCGCATTTAAATGATACCCTGTTTAAACAGAAAACAGGAGTGAAGCAATTGTAAATTTATAGCCAGTACATGTGGAGTTTTGCATACCATTCAGGTAGTTGGAACTGTTTCAGAGGTGTATCAACAAGTTTAATATTTATGTCTAAGCCTATTAAGTGATAGTTTGCGCAGAAGGTTAAATCTATTTTTATTTATCTGTCTGTTACTTGAGAGTGTTAGTTGGGGTGCCCTGGCATCTCCATCCTGTTTGACTGTTGAACGTTGCGCCTCTGAGACCTGCTGGGGCCATTTCTGCTTGGTTGATTTAAAGGGGCTCACGTAGACCCCCCCTCCACCTTAAACAGAGTGTTTTCTGTTGTTGAACACTCCGCATCCCCTCAGGACTGGACAGTCATTACTTTGTGAAAATGCCCCCTCCCCCCTTTTCAGTAAGATTCAGGATTTTTCTTTTTCCCACCCATGTTTGCATCTGACTTTTCAAGAGCCATTTTCCCGCCAAGTCTCCCAAACACAGATGACTACTGATGGGCCGTACGTGCACACAGACTTCCCAGGGGATTGCTGTTGGAATCTTTCATGACATAACGTGGATGCTGCTGTTGACAGTGGTTGAGAAACAGACAGACAGTAGTCATCTAGACAGCCAGCTTGCGCTGGGCTGGCCATAGGAAAGATGCGTTTGCAGACCAAGGTGTCACTGAGAGAAAATATTCATTCCACGTGTCTGGACATCTCCAAACGTTCTTAAGTGATTGCTCCAGGGTTAGATGGTATCAAGAAATGTTTGTAACCTCTTCAGCACAGGACAGAGTTTCATCATGGGCCCCCAAAGTTCTCCCTGGTTAAACTTCCCTAGAGACATAGGATTTTTAACGCTCAGCAGCCCATGAGTCCACTTAGATAGAAAGAAAATTCCTCCCATTTTTTTCGCTGTTTGTAAATAAAATTTTGAACTCATCTGTTCCCTGCAGGGTGAAGAAACAAAAAGCCTGACTCTTGTCCTGCATCGGGACTCCGGCTCCCTGGGATTCAATATTATCGGTGGCCGGCCGTGTGTGGTATGTTAATTGCTGAAATGGGTTTTTCTTGTCCCTAATGCAGGTGGAAGAGGGGTCAGTGTTTGGGGGGCGAGGGGTAGGAAACCTTGGTCACTTCATTCTGCTCTTATTAGAGTTCGTTGTGTATCTAACATCTTCCTGCTCAGGGATTTTTATTATCTCATTTTTTTATTGAAGCATAGTTGATTTATAATGTTGTTAGTTTCAGCTGCACAGCGAAGTGATTCCGTCTGGGGGATTTTTATTTCATTGTGATCTCCTAATGTAGCATTGTCCTAGTCATACAGTAGCTCATCTTAGCCGTTTAGCTCTGGGGATGCGTGTCTGGTTGGGTAGCAGTTGAGCTGAGGCACGTCGCGTGAGACGTGTGCAGTTGCACGGAGTGACTTTGCTAGATTGGGGGCTCTGAGACTGGCCATGTGATCGGGGCTTCTGCTCTGTCTGCCCTTCATCAGTCAGGGGCAATTCCCCCATTTGTGGCATAGTCCATCCCATGCTCTTTCTTCCCTCTGGAGCTGTTCACCCCATTCATCATGATCTCCTCCAGAAAGGAGAGACTGAATTCAAATCTGTCAATTTAATTGCAAAGAAAATGTCTGCTAAGAGGGCTGGGGTGGGGGGAGGGTGCAGCAGAGGATGTGTTTTGGGATCTCACCTTTCACGATTGCCCGAGTATGTGTCATCTCTTGCTCTTTTTTTGGGCTGACCCTCTCCTTGTTTGTTAGCTTTGAAGGAAAATTGTCAAGGGAGGGAAAAAGAAAATCAGATTCACTCATTCAACAAATAAGTATTGAACACAGGCTGTTTGCTAGGGGCTTGGAGATACTGGCCAGGGAGACTGGGTCCCTGTGGTCATTGAGTTTATGTCCTGGGTGATACTGGGCAAGAAACAAGTAGATACAGTAATTACACATGGGAGAAGTACAATGAAGGGTAAAAAGTGGGAGGATGGCATGTGGTAGCTACCAAGGAGCAACGGCCATCATTGGCTAGAGTAATCAGGAAAGAGAGGAAGGGATATTAAGGCAAATCCTAAAGGATAAGAAGATGTCAGCCATCCAGCTGTGGTTAATGTTTGCCCCCGCCTTCATGGAGCTCAAGTCCAGATGGAGGAACTGATGAGTTAGGAGAGGAAAGCACTGTTCTCACTGATACACGCTGTGCCTGGGTCCAGCTAAAGATGCCTGGGGACGGTGGAGTGGGGGGTCCATTAGCCGTAGGGAAGGAGGCCACCTGGGGCAGGGCCATTGGAGCTGGGGTCTGAAGGATAAGTAGGAGTTTGCTAGATCAGAGGGTCCATATATAATACATTTATACATTTGAGCAGGCTTAACTTTAAAAATATATATATATTGAGCATATTTAGTTAGCTACAGATTATAAATATATTGACTACTGAACCAATGTTACCTGTCTTATAAAAGTTACATGCAAGAGTCATTTTAAATTATGAAGTTAAAATATGAATATGATTTTTAAAATGCTTTTTTGTCATTCCAATGTGTTGCATTGCACGTACCCATCTTTGAAGACCACTGGGCTAAAAGAAAGTGGACGGACCCAAGGGAAGCCCAGACAAGGACAGGAACAGAGTTGAGGGGTGGCAGGAAGTGGTCAGAAGGAGGCTGGAGAAGCAGAGGCGGGTTATGATTAAATTCCCTTTGCTTTTAGCCAAGGCCACAGTTTCTTGCAAGAAACTTCCACACCGTTTATTGCAAGAAGTGACAGCTTAGTTGTAGGTGATACGTAGTCATTAAAATGATGAACTAATACATTATCTGCCTTATAAAACATACTTTAAAAAGCACACTTCTAGACAATGAGGAGAATGAAGGTGGGCAGGGGTAGGGGCCGGTCCCACTTGGCTGGGCCCCAGCACTGTGCACACACCCTTGTGTTCCTCCCATCGTCTCGAGGGGTTTCTTAAGAAACTAACATTGTGGGCTTCCCTGGTGGTGCACTGGTTAGGAATCCGCCTGCCAAGGCAGGGGACGTGGGTTTGAGCCCTGGTCCGGGAGGATCCCACATGCCGCGGGGCAACTAAGCCCATGCGCCACAACTACCGAGCCTGCGCTTCAGAGCCCGTGAGCCACAGCTGTTGAGCCCGCGTGCCACAACTACTGAAGCCCACGTGCCTAGAGCCTGTGCTCCGCAACAAGAGAAGCCACCGCAATGAGAAGCCCGCGCACCGCAACGAAGCGTAGCCCCCGCTCGCTACAACTAGAGAAAGCCTGTGCGCAGCAACAAAGACCCAACGCAGCCAAAAATAAATAAATAAAATAAATTTATAAAAAACAAACAAAAATCCCAGCAGGGTTTTCCTGACACCCATTTAAAAAAAAAAAAAAAAGGAAACTAACACTGTGTCAGGCTGGCACTTTTCACTTTCCCCTCTTTCCAGTTGACTCAGATCCTAGGTGGCATGTCCCGCTGCTACTCTGATTCAGTTCTTGCTGCCAGGGGTCAGGCTCTCCAGCCCTGGGAGGGCGTGAGGGAGCCAACTGAGGCTTGACTGGCTCAGTAATTGTCCCTAGGAAACACCAGGACTGGACGGACCCAAGTTCTCCAACTTACCATCAAGAACGTCTTTTGCCGTTTGGCACAAATAACAGAGAGTTGACTGTACTTGTTTTTTTTTTTGTTTTTTTGCGGTAGGCGGGCCTCTCACTGCTGTGGCCTCTCCCGTTGCGGAGCACAGGCTCCGGACGCGCAGGCTCAGCGGCCATGGCTCACGGGCCTAGCCGCTCGGCGGCATGTGGGATCTTGCCGGACCGGGGCACGAACCCGCGTCCCCTGCATTGGCAGGCGGACTCTCAACCACTGCGCCACCAGGGAAGCCCTGTACTTGGTTTTTGTTCATAATTTTTATTCCTCCTCTCCATACCCATCATTACCAGTTTTAAGAAACAACTACCGTAAGCGCAGATGCATTTCACTTTTAGATGATTTAGAAGTTTCTGCAGCCAAAAGCGCCCAAACTAGGAAGATCTCTTCTGCACACACCAAAGCGTATATAGAAGAAGGGAGCCTGATGTTTGCAAAATGCCTGAAATAGAGAGGCAAGCCTACGGCTTGACAATTGTTGGGCAGCCGACTATGGGAAAGCCCGAAAAGATGGTGTTTAGTTTCTGCACCTCCCCAGGGGTGAAAAGATGCTTCCAGCCTCACTAGAATGCAGTTGTTGTGTTTTTTTTTTCTCAGACTTACCAAAGAACATGTTTTAGGTCATTTTCTTTTTCCTTTAAAAAAAGTGATTTAAGCACAAACCAGACTCAATTTTGTAGCGTTCAAAAGTGTTCTCAGTTTATGTGGTCTTTTTGTAAGAACTCCATGCATGGCCCTGGGGAGGAAGATTGAATTCCATATGCATGTGTTTGCCGTTGTGTTTTTAAAAACTTGTCCTGATTAGCAGAAACAGCAAAGGGAAACCTAAATGGATTCTTCACTGTTGCCTGGAAATCTGGCAGGTCATTGAGAACATGCTAAAAAGCCAGCATAAGCAACAATGCGCACTCATTGTCAGTTACTGGAAGTAGAACGCTGTGCGGATGACGTGTGTGTTTCCCAAGGAATTCCTGTGTTGGATGCTTGGTTGAGTTGTGACATAAGCCCAGCCGGGGGCTCTGACATAAGGCTTTTCATTGCGTGATGCAGTACGTGATGCTCTTAGCAAAATCACATCACCCATTCATGAGTGCTCGTATCCCTAAAGAAACAGCCCCCAGTCTGGTGTATCAGACCTTTCCCTTCAGCCTTTGGCAAATATACTTCATTGTCAGGCACCCCTGGGATGAAAACAGTCCCTTTCATTTTTCTGTTTCTCAAGCCAACAAAAGCAAACAAATCCTAATTCATCTTGGTTCACCTTCGTGCATAGCTCTACCTTAAAATGTGTTAGGAGAGGAGCCAACAATCAAAGACTAAAGAGATGTCTCTTAAGAGAAAAGTCTCGCTATCAGCGACGGGCTTGATTGGTTTTTTTTTATTTTGTGCTTTCTGTATTTTTTGAATTCTGTTACCATCCCCTACCACTGTCTTTATTTAAGCTCAGTTGTGGTGTTTGCTCTTGCCTGTTCCTCTCTGATTTTTGCTTGGACTTTCTGATGCTCCTTAAGAAAAATGACTTGTGTACGATGTATTTTTCTGAAAAACAAGCCAAAGCCCAAATCCCATCCCCTTTTTTCCCCCCTTCCTCCCCAGCCAAGAAATGCAAAACAGTTAAATCAGAGTAAACACAGATCTGTTTTCATTTGGTATATTGACATCATCCCTTAGGGAACTCAGGCTTGTCCATAAATCCTTTGTGGTCCATTGAGACTCTTCAGGTTCCTCTAGTGGAATATTCCCATAGCCTGGAATGTTGGAATTCATGTGTATTTTTGAGACTTTTCTCAATGGGAGACAGCATTGCACTTAGAGCTTGTATAAGAGAATCAACCTATCCTTAGTTTGAAAGTGACCTATGCCACTTTTTAGCTGTGTGACCTTAAGTAGGTTACTTAACCTCTCTGTCTCAGATTTTTTCCATCTATGAAATGGCTAATAATATTACATACCAGTTGTGGTTATTATGAGGATTAAATGGCGGACAGAGTGCGCTCACTACGTACTTGGTACCTAATGTATGTTCAGTAAATAGAAGCTGTTGTACTGCTTTGTATCTGATATGGGCGCGTAGGGAGCTACACAGATGCCTTGGGAGTCGTGCACCATCAGTAGTGGCTGCGAGAGAGAAGGGAGCCTCATAGAAATTCAGACAGTGAAGGCCTGAGCGGAGTGCTGTGATGCTGGCCAGGGGTGCCTTTGGGGGCCGGTTGATCCAGCACAACACCCACAGATTTGCAGACCCTTCTCTCTTGGAAGAGTGTTGATAGAATCCAGATGGCAGTGAGAGACTTATCTTTGTCTTGTGGGGATAAATGTTGGGAAAAACACTTAAGGTTCATTTTTGCTTGTGATTTTGGTGTCTTTTGAATCATATCTATAACATTATGTAGTGTGTGTGTGTGTGTGTGTGTGTGTCTTTGTGAGAAGCGGGGATGGGAGGGGAGAGAAGAGGTAGAGAATGTGCATTTTCCCACCCTTGGTTACTACTGTTACACTTCAAGGGGTAGATGGAGCCACTTCAAAGCCATGTCTCTCCTTCTTTAGAATATAGGTTTGTTTTTGTTTTGCAGTTTAAAGAGGAAAATGTTGTATTTTCATAATTATTTTTTAACAAATGGAATTTTGATGTATTTGCATGTAGAGAAATAAGTAGTGAAGTAGATCTTCTTATGGCGTTATGTCAGGGAAATTGCCATGATGGTAGATTTTGGAGTTTTTGTGGAACATCCTGAACTTACTTCCCAAATGCTTTTTGTTTGGAAACAACACATGCTTTTGCCATTGCAGTTATAAATCCATCTGTTAATCACGAGAAATTTAATCCACACACTTGGAGAGCATTCATCCCAGTGCTATTTGGAAAGAAGTTCATGAACAAGCTGTGAGGGTTTTTTTTTTTTTTATGAGTTGGAGCTTTTTGATTTTAAATAAAGGGAGGACTTTGAGCATGGAGCTGTCTTCTTTCCCAGAAAGTTTCAGTCTGGACTTTGAAAGATCTAAAGGAATTCAAGAAGATTGGAGATCAGAATTTATTAGGAGGAGGGAGGGGTCATGGTGGGCTTTTCTGATGCAAATCAGAACAAAGATAAAACGCCTATTTTCACCATCAGATTCTTGGATATTTAAAAGTTTTATAATACTCTGTGCTTGTGGGGATATGAGAATACACTCTGTCTAATGAGCTGTAAGTACAAGCTCTCTGAAGGATAGTTTGGCGACGTCTATCAAATACACGTACCCTTTGACCCAGCAGTTCCATTGCTAGGGATTTGCCCCGATATATACTAGCAAAGATATTTCAGAACACAGATAGAAAGGAATTAGAGGTGACACAGTCTCTAATAGCAACAACTGTAAACAGTGCTCATTATCCCTGTGTGGGGTTGCTGTCCAGTCACTTAAGGGAGTGAGGTAGACAGTGGGGCTGATGGTGGAGAATCTGCAACCAGGCACCCGAGAACGTGGGGAGCATAATCCCATTTCTGTGTGTAAGAAAAAAAGAAATACATTAAAATGTTTTGGAAAGGGTGGATAAACTGCCACTCGATGCAGTGAAGGGGTAGAAGGACAGTGGGTTAGAGACGGCAGGGGCTTATCATTTTATACCTTTTGGTACGGCTTGACTTATTTTGTCACGTTACTTTTAGTTTAAAACAGAAATCGGGGGAGACAGCTGGCTTTTACCCCCTTGCCACTTGTGCCGCCAGCAAGAACCCATTACCGTTTTAAGAGTGTAAGCTCGATTTTCATGACCAACTTAATGCCTAGCGTTCACGTGTGTGTTTCTTTTAACCCAAAGGACAACCAAGATGGATCGTCCACTGAAGGAATCTTTGTATCCAAAATAGTTGACAGTGGACCTGCAGCCAAGGACGGAGGCCTGCAAATTCACGACAGGATTATCGAGGTATGTGGACACTGCCAGGGTCTTCTGTAGGCCGAATGGCATCCCGTCTTCATCCGGTTCGAGGCAGGGTGCTCGGTGGGGCAGGGAGGCCTCAGCTGGGACTCTTGCGGCGCAGGAGTCAGACCTCTCCGAGGGTGTGGGACCAGACTGGGTGCTGATTGCCTCGCTCTTAAGCCTTTGTTCACGTTCAGTGCAGAGAAGCCGGATTACGAGTGGCTTATTCACGATTTGGCTCTTGTCACGCGGCCGCACATCTGTTTTGCGTTCTTCCGTTAGAGCTTCGTGTGAAAACCACTGGGGAGTCGTGTGTTAGTTAGAACCAGATGAGCAGTCCCTGTGGTGCACATGGTGACTCTGTTCAGATCGGTGACCAGGGAGGGGATCATTGTGTCAGCTTTGGAATCACTGTAACGTCCTCAGAGCTCACGGCACACAGTTATTTCTACAGATCCCTCTTTTATGCGTGTCTTTTCTGCCTGTTGTCACTTGTACTAGTTGATTGTCCGGGGACGTGCAGGCAAAGGTTGATATTCAGGATGGTCACTCGTCTCATCACCGACTTCCTCGTTTTCAATTTTCACTCATCATTTTAAACTGTTACTTAGGGGCTTTATAGATTTTCACCAGGGGAGGTAGGTAGCTCCCTCCGCCCCGCCACAGGACACTTTGGAATAGGGTCACACTGTGTCCTAGCATGCTCCGAGTTGCTGAAAGGGAAAGAGTGATTCATGGCCTGCTTGTGTGGCCTCCTGTTGCAAAGTTTGATACAAATGACTATATTTTGCTGGTGGTTTTGACTACGTTGATTGCTCTTTTAATGGGTAAATTATATATATATACATGGGCTCAATTTGTTGGCTCTCCTGTGAGGAAAAAATTAAATACGAGAATCCAGGATGAGTTGTTGAAGCCCGTAAGAAACTCACCCATGGGCCGTAGCCATAATATAGCACGTGAAACAGGAAACTGGAAAAATGGCACTGTGACCACTGGATGTTTTATGTTCCAAACACACATTTGCATAGCATCTATATTTCTTGAGTATATGTGTGGTCTCTTTCAAACCTTGGACCGAGTGGGAACTCTGACCATGGGATGAGCCACGAGGGAAGTTCCCGTAACCCGCCGGAATGTGGCCATGTGCTTCTGGGGGAGGGAGCGTTGGGGAGAGGATGACAGAGTCTCGCTTTTCTGGTCCCATTTGGATGAATTCTGCAATGTGCAAAGCAGTACACTTCAGGTCAATTTATATCCTTAGGGGAACAGACGGTTATATCTCCCCAAGAAAACAAACTGAACGAGTTAGGGTATAAGAGTTACTTTTCTGAAAGAGTGGATGCAGTGTGACAGTTTACATATTAAAAGGATACTTGGGGACTTCCGTGGTGCGCAGTGGTTGAGAATCTGCCTGCTAATGCAGGGGACACGGGTTCAAGCACTGGTCTGGGAGGATCCCACATGCCGCGGAGCCACTGGGCCCGTGAGCCACACCTACTGAGCCTGCGCGTCTGGAGCCTGTGGTCTGCAACGAGAGGCCGCGATACTGAGAGGCCCACGCACCGCGATGAAGAGTGGCCCCCGCTTGCCACAACTAGAGAAAACCCTCGCACAGAAATGAAGACCCAACACAGCAAAAATAAATTAATTAATTAATAAACTCCTACCCCCAAATCTTAAAAAAAAAAAAAAATGAGATGGGACGTTTTTATTAAAAAAAAAGGATACTTGATTTTGTTTTAAGGACATCATTAATACTGCTACATCCCCCTTGACTTTTTGAAGGGTTCTTAAACCTAGAGATCTTTTTGCTGCACGTTTTAGGGTCAATCTTCATATTTCCCCGGTCAGGGGAGTGGATTTTCCCTACCAGGAATTTGCTTGGGCAAGATGCTTTTTCACGAGCTCAAATGCATCCTTACTGTCTTTTTTTCAAGGAAGAGAGAATACATTTTTTTAAAAAATAAATTTATTTATTTATTTATTTTTGCTGTGTTGGGTCTTTGTTTCTGTGCGAGGGCTTTCTCTAGTTGTGGCAAGCGGGGGCCACTCTTCATCACGGTGCGCGGGCCTCTCACTATCGCGGCCTCTCTTGTTGCAGAGCGCAGGCTCAGTAGTTGTGGCTCACGAGCCCAGTTGCTCCGTGGCATGTGGGATCTTCCCAGACCAGGGCTCGAACCCGTGTCCCCTGCATTGGCAGGCGGATTCTCAACCACTGCGCCACCAGGGAAGCCCGAGAATACATTTTTTGAGACTATTGTTCCAAAAGATAAGTACAGTTTCCATTGCCAAGGGTTTGGTGGAACAGCCAGTTTCTGTAAGTAATGGAATTTCATTGCTCTTACGTTTTGCAAATGAGAAATGTACAGCTGGGCAGGATTTTCTCTTGGCAAAGGGGGATCTGTGTTTGAAACATTTAGTACGGTTTCTGGTGAGTCACATTCCCCTTTTGGACAGTATGTAAAATATTAATCATGTCCCAGTGTTGAGATGGAAAGAAGGATGATCACAATAGAGAAACAACATATGTGTAATTGCAATTGACACCCCGTGCCCTTCTCCGTCAAATCCTAATCTCTTTTGACATGATACAGTGATTCCCATGCCTGAAAACGATGTTCTCCTGTTCACCTTGTCTGTATCTGAGTTTATTACCAGGCATGAATTTGATTATTTTAAGTGTGCACGTGGGTTCACTAAGAAGCGTCAACGGCTTTCTAGTTTTCCTCCATATTTCTTCCTTTTCAGAGGAGTGAGCAAACTCCCACTAGATTTTCACCATAAAAACTTTCATCCTGGCAAAAGGAAGCTTATATTAAATCCATAGAGACTGACTAAATCTCGTCCTCAGTGCAGAGTTGTTAACGGTTACTGTGTTCCTACCGCTCTTTGTTCCCCAAGACCGGAGCTGTAGTTCTCACCCACATCAGAGCCAAGCATACTCGCCTCGTTTTTTATCAGAAATATTGTGAAATGCCATCAATACTCTCATGAAACGAAATTCATAAATAATATTTATATACATGCACACCTAATGGTAGAACCTATATACTGACATTAATAGAAAAGTAACAGGAAGATCATTTATAATAAAATGTATGTATCGGTATGTAAACGCTTGGGCACAGCCACATTAGAAGACACTGTGATGTTTGTTGCCAGACGCTGGCATGTCCTTGTGGTCTCGGCACGGTGCACCGGCGACAGAAGTTGCTGGTCCAGGAAGGCGGTGCTGTGGAGTTTGGCACCACAAGCAGAATCGCCGTCCACGATTGGATTTTCCACGGTGGTGAACAGATTGTGGTTAAGATACGGCACAATTAAATACAGTCTTCCTTTGATTTGCACACATCTCTGTGTGTATGTGTGTGTATGTGTATTTTTTAAAATTTGTGGTAAAATATACGTAACATAAAATTTTAACCATTTGTAAGTGTACTTTTCTGGGGCATTAAGTACTTTATCGTGCAACCATCACCGCCATGCATCTCCAGAACTTTTTTGTCTTCCCAAACTGAAACTGTAGCCGTTAACCCCCCGCTCCTCCCCTTCCCCCAGCTCCTGGCTGCCATCCTTCTGTTTTCTGTTTCTATGCATTTGACTACTCTAGGTGCCCCACATAAGTGGAATCATACAGTATTTATCTTTCTGTGTCTGGCCCATTTCACTTAGCATGATGGCCTGCGCAGTCATCTGTGGACTTGTAGCATGTGTCAGAATTCCATCTTTTTTCAAGCTGAATACTATTCCATTGTATGTATAGAAGTATATACCACATTGTGTTTATCCATTCATCCATCGATGGACATTTGGCTTGCTTCCATCTTTACACTGTGGTGAATAATACTGCTGTGAACGTGGGTGTGTAATCTGTATGCATTTAAATTGCAAAAACAAAACAAAACAAAAAACCCCTCAGGGTTTATATGTAAAACAGAGTTAGGGTGTACCCTCAGGTAATCATAAAAAGTTTGTCACTTTACCTTTACTAATGTCTGGCAGGATACGGGATGGTTATTCAGGAAGCCCAATAATTCTTCATTGCCCGAGACTGTGCGTTTAGGGCTTCTAGCATCCTTGGTCCCCACCCCAATCCTTGTGACAATGAAAAATGCTTCCATAGATTTCCAGCAGTACCTCGGGTTATGATAAGGACCCCGGGGAGAATGACTGGGGTAGAGGTTTGTCTTGTTCCCAACCTTATGATGCAAGGTGCGTTGCTCAGAAGCTCGTTCTTGCATTGTACTCGTCTCTCATTTGGCGGTAAGTGAATTTCTGTGACAGTTGTCTGGGCTAAATGCAATGTCCTCTTCTGCTTTGAGATAGTAAATGCTATTCTCCGAGTGCAGTGCAGGCAGGGAGTGAAGCCCTCTTTTGCCACTAACCTTTGTTTTGTACAATCCTCTGTAAATACGTGTTCATCTTGGGAGTGTTATGATTTGAAGACCCAAGCATGTGTTCACAGAAGGTCTGTAAGCTCAGTGGCTTTTGTGTACATCAGTCATTCTCTGTTTTGTTTGTCATTGCTAAAAAGGCTGGGTTACAGGGTTGACTAGAACAGATTAACACTGCCTTCCCTTCCCGAGCTAGGCTACCTGGTAAAGCAAGATTTTACTATTTGTTAGTGAAGATAATGTTCTCCCAGCAACTAAAATGGCAGAGTGCCATGTGAATTCACCTGCAAAAGCATTTAGTTTTAGAAAAAGGAAGACGCTCTTTTTCTTCTGTTAACTTTTTATCTTGACGTAATTTCAGGCTTGCATTAATGAATTCCTGTACAGGCTTTACCCGGATTCCCCCAGCACTAACATCTACAACATTTACTTTATCCCTTTCTCTCTCTACCCCTATTCCTAAATACATCAGTGTGTATTTGTTTTTAGGAGTAAGACCTTCTCTTACATAACTACAATCCATTTATCTAAGTCAGGAAATTAATATTGGTGGGGCCCTATTGTCTCATCTACAGAATGTAGTCAGATTTCTAATAATCCGTACAGTGTCCTTGATAGCAAGAGAAAACCGCAGATCATAGGTTTTACTGAGTTGGCACAGTTCGTGATTTCCTTTCCTTTAGAGCAGTGGCTCAAGTATTTTGTCTTACATGCTACTGATGTTTTCAAAGAACACAAACTAGGTCTTTTGTGTAATGTCTCTCAGTTTGGGTTTGTCTGATGTTTCCTCATGAGTATGGATTCAGGCCATACATTTTGGGCAGGAATACCAAAGAAGTGATAGTATGTCCTTCTCAGCGCATCCTGTCGGGGGTCACACGATGCCACTTTGTCCCTTTATTAGTGATGTTAACTTCGGCTGCTTGGTTAAAGTCTTATCTGCCACGTCTCTCTGCTGTAAAGGTATTGGTTTCTCCTTTGTCTTGTATCCTGTCGGGGAGGGTGGGGGGATACTTTGAGGCTGTGGAAATATCTTGCCGCGACTCAAACTCTCATACACTGGTTTTAGCACCCAGTTATGGATTTTACTTGACTATTATTATTATAATGGTTGACAAATGGTGATTTACTAAGTACATCCTTCTATGTTTATGAGTTGTAAGAAGAAGTGTTCTTTTCCTCCCTGTTTTTTTCTGCCTATCTCCATGTGTCTGTCTGTCTGTTTCAGTATGGACTCATGGATTCTTATAATTTGGTGGTCACCTTGGCCAGTTTGGGCCAGAAGGCGCTCTTTCAAGCTAGTACCTCTGTCCTTTTCTCCTGTTTCCATCAGTTTTTGAGCACTTCCTTACTTTGTGGCACCACGAGATGTCCCAGGCTCATCTTGTGCTCTCCTTGCCCCAGCCCTAGAATCAGCTCTTTTTCCAAGTAGCTCTAACTCCATTGAGTGAAGAGTGAGTGGCATTTAGAAACCAAAATATGGGTGCTAGGGTGATCATATATAATTATACGAGGTTATAATTGAGGTTTCATTGTTTCTAGGCACTCTCAGCAGACAGAGCTAGAAAATGGAAATACGCAGATACACACACAACATTATCATCATCAACAACACACCTCTCTCCTTCTGTTTCTCTGTTCGTCCTTTTATATATTTTGAAAACTATGCCTGTATCAGTACCTCTTATTCCAGTCCAAGTCTGCATGCTTAAGTTTCTCCTCCTCCTTTGAAGATTTGCAACTCCTAGAGGAATCCCTTTTGAAATAGTGATGAATGTACTCTTTTCTTTTGAATCAAAACTCTGATCTTTGCTTAGCTGTTATCAGTGAAGTAAAAATTGTTGATGAACATTGTTTAAAATATTTCTATATTATTTTTGGTTTGATTTTGGGAGGAAAAATGTGCTCTAAAGTAGGTGATTTTGTAATTACATTTTTCTGTCATTATGGGGTAAGAAGGTCTCGGTATTTCTTGTGTAACTGTATGCAGGAAACCTATTATTGCTCAACAGGCAGAGAGATGCTCAAGCCATTTGGGGGTGACATTAAAAATAAACACGTGAGGCTATGCTGTTGTCCTCTGTAGTGACTGATAGCCATGGACCACACTCAGCAGAGGAGAGGAAAAAATTCTGTGGCAATTATCCTCCTGAGAAGTAAAACCTGTTTGTGTCCATTTGAAATCTCTGTTACCTCAGTTACACAAATAATCTGTTTTGATGAAAGGGATGTGGTATAATTCAAGCTATGTTGAGAAGATTCTTTTTAAGCCGCAAAAATACGCAGGTTTTAGAGACCCCTTATTAGTAATGGGCCTCAACTCTCCATTTCCAGAGGCAGAGACTAGAGTTTCATCTGAGTTACCGATTTCGGTTGGTCGACAGCGTTGTACCCTGGATTTTTATGCGGCAGGATTCTGAGGCCATGTCTGGATTGAGTGGGGGTGAGTGGGGTGATCATTTAGTGATGTTTACCGTGGACACAAGAGAGGAGGGGTGACAGTTCGACTCTGGACTTGTTATCTCTGGCTGGACTCATACGATGTTTTTGGAATGACGACATTATCATTTGGAAGTAATGACTCTCCTTTCATTGGGATGGTGTGTATTTCATAATAATGTATGAGTCATTCTTTTTGGTCTTCAGATGTAAAAGAAAGTGGACACCTTTGTTGCATCTCAGTTCTTTTTCCCTCCTCCCCCTGTTTAAAGACGCTTTTCACTTTCATCTTACTCTTATAGCCTGTACCATAGCAATAGAAGTTCTGGCAAAATGAAAGCAGCTGATTTCCTTAGTATTAGCAGGCACATGTGGAAGTGGAAAGAGCCCTGAGGTTTCAATGAGGACCCCAGGTTTAGGTTTCTACCAGGTTATTCGCTCTGTGGTCTTAGTATCCTAGATGCTGAGCCTCGCGTGCCTCATGTCTAAAACGGGAAGAGCATTACTCTCTGTCTCCCCTACCTGTCATGCTGTCTGAGTAGAGCAAGGAGATAACATACGTCAAAGGATTTTTGCTCTTACGTGCCAATATGAAGAATTGTTTGGGTTTTTTTTTAAATTCAAATTTTAGTATCTGATACAAGAACTTAATACCAAAGCCAATTATAGAAGTCAGCAAAATACTTCTGAGATCTGTTTTCCTCTTGTGTGTTTTAGCCAGAATGTAGTGCTGCTGCAAGGTTATTGCGGAAACCTTGAACTGTTTCAGGCAGACATACTTTTCAGAATTAACAATGTGACCAATTAATGCCAAATATTTCCTCTTTACTCCCAGTTGCCTTTAAAAAAATAACATTTTGTATTAATTTTTTTCCTAATGACTGTACTGATATATTGACTTGGTAATATTTATTATTGTTCTTATTTTATTACTGTTTTGCTATAAAAACTAGCTTTACCAAAAAAAACACTAGGTTTTCAGGGAACATGTTTGTAACAGACATCACTGCACACCAGCCAGATAAACGTTAGGTGAAGGATAAAACATATGGCGTGATGCAATTTGTTTGTTTTAAAGACATTTATGTATATTAGTCTTTTCATAGGAAAACGTACTCGGAGGTAATAAAACATTTTAAAGTTACATATAAAGTCGTAGAGTGGGATTATGGGGAAACTCTACATCTTTTAAGTCACCTTTCTATAATGTTGGGCTTCTCCAGAGAAGTGAGTATTCTTTTTTATAATCCAGAAAACAGTAAAGAGGAAAAACGATGAGTTAGAAGTTTCCTTTGAGTTTTAAGTATCACAAAGCTGACTCCTGCTTGTGTGTTTCCTTTTGTATGTTACTTGTCCTTCTCTTTTCCAAAAGCTCCTAGCAGATGGCCTCACATATGAGATGGGTGGGCAGCTCATGCTGAGACGCTGGAACCAGGCTGTTGGAAGTTCCTCCCTTCCATTCTCTGTCCAGATTATCAGAGTTTACTTCCTCTTGACACTGTGTACTTCTGTGGGGGTTGTGGCTCCCCAGAAGTTTTAAATCTATCCCCTCATGGTCAACCCTTAGTAAAAAGAGTTATTTAGATCATCCACAAAGCACTTTAAAATAAGAATAAATCAGAAGTGACTGGCATCCCCATTAAATTTTTTGAATAAAGATTAGGTCGAAAAATTAAATCTTTGGTAATTCCCAGACAACAACAAAACAACAAACCCTTGACAACAGTACAGATAATATACAGTTTATATTCAGTTGTCTTCTTTGTACACCATATCTAGACCCTTATCTTTAAGTATGGGGGTTTTGAGAGCAAGAACCCATGTCATTTTTTTAAAAATTAAGTTTTTGTCTTTCAGTCTGTTGGTGTAAGACACAAAGAGTTAGGTACACTTTTTTTTTTTTTTTTTTTTTTTTTTTGCGGTACGCGGGCCTCTCACTGCCGCGGCCTCTCCCAGTGCGGAGCACAGGCTCCGGACGCGCAGGCTCAGTGGCCATGGCTCACGGGCCCAGCCGCTCCGCGGCACGTGGGATCTTCCCGGACCGGGGCACGAACCCGTGTCCCCTGCATGGGCAGGCGGACTCCCAACCACTGCGCCACCAGGGAAGCCCTAGGTGCACTTTTATCGGACTTGAAAGGTATGTTTGGAATGGTCTGACTTAAATTATCAACAACGAAGTATATGTAAAATAAGCGGTGTGGGAGAGGCCCTGGGAGAACCTTTGAAAGCAGTAGGTCCACATCATTTTGAAAACAAAAACTAAGCAGGGGGCCTATAGATGAGGGGGCTGGGAACAGGAGCAGGGAGAGTTAGATTAGGAATTGTCACTGGGAACGACACGTGGAAGACTCAGGTGGACTGGCGGCTGCAAGTGCTGATTTGCAATTACGCCACTTTCACTGAAAACTCCCAGTACCCCAGGCTGGGAAGCTGCAACAGCACGATTTCGTGCAATGGTGATGAATGATTCCCATGAGCCTCTGGGGGAGGGCAGCTGGGATGGGGTTCTCGGCCACACAGAGTGCCACGTTGCTCCAAGAAGACCTTTGGCTCTTCTGTTTTGTCTATTTGTCTGTGTCTATTTTGACAGTCATTTGAACTGCAGACAGTCTGGGTCCCACCTCTCTTCTCCTGAGGGTAGCTAGCGCTCCCTGCTTCCTTTTTGGCTCTTTTGATTCTCTTAATTTCCATCTTTCATCACTTCCTCTTTTCCTGCTACTCCTCATGAGTCACTTGACAGCTCTCGGGGACCAAGAGAACTGAAAGCCTAAGAGTGTTTGCTTTCTTAGCCACTTGCCACCTCCCCAAAGAGACGTGCCAGTCTGTTTTTTTAAAATGAGCTAAATATATTTATGTTTTATTTTTCACTATCTGGAGAAACTCTGGGGTGGATTAGAAGTTGCTGGCAGTCACTGTCCAAAGAAGGCAGTGTTTGTTCTTTTCCTGGAATGATTGTTACTAGGACATTCATGTTTCTACACACGTCGATTTGAGAATTTGTTAGCCAGACACATACAACTCCTGTTCGGTGTTTATTTTAAAAATTGGGGTCAGGGGGATGCATTATATAGAGTGATCTCTGGTCGTGGCTTGTTGAAAATCTTCATGTTGAGTGAGTTCTCAGGCTCACAGTGGAAGAGGAACCATCAGCAGGCATGTGTTCTACTTGTTGGAGGTGAGTTGTATTCTCCCTAATACTGAGATAGGCCAAGATGCCTAGAGAGCTCATATGTGGTCCCTGGCTCTGGGGAGTTTCCATGTCAGACTGATGGACAGAGGAAGGTAGCTGATACTAGGGCCCTGAGAAAGGCAGTCAGCTGTATAGAGTGGTTAGCAGTCACAGACTCTGGAATCACACCAGGTTTTGAATTTTAATTCTACCATTGCTAGCCTTGCGACCTTGGACAAGTTTCTCCTCACCTCTGAGCATTGCTTTCTTCTGTAAATTATGGACACCATTTAGGCACACCTTGGAGATACTGTGGGTCCAGTTTTAGACCACTGCAGTACAGCACATATCACAATAAAAGGCGTCACATGAATTGTTTCGGTTTGCCAGTGCATATAAAAGTGATGTTTATACTACACTGTAGTCTGTTGTGTACAGTAACATTCTGTCTAAAAGAAAATGTAACAGACCTTAATTTAAAAACACTTTATTGTTAAAAAATGCCAAACATCACTGATCACAGATCACCATAAGAAATACAAGCAGGAAGAAGTTTGCAATATTGCAGATTATCAAAATGTGACAGACACGAAGCAAGAATGCTATTGAAAACGGTGCCAATAGACTTGCCTGACGCAGCGTTGCCACAGACCTTCCATTTGTAAGAAATGCAGTAATCTTCGAAGCGCAAGAAAGGTGAAGCGCAATAAAACGAGGTCTGCCTGTACGTGTATCATAACGTTGCTACAATAAAGAATATAATGCATGTGTCTGAAAACTGTAAATTTGGCTCCAGAATAAACACTCCCCAGGTGGTTAGCTTCGCTGGTGGTGTTTCTTGTCATTCTGTAGAGGCTGGGCTGGAAGGACCTTCTAAGAAGCCAGTGCTTTGATGACGGTTTTATGGTACAGTTTCATAAGCCCAAAATTACAGTTGTGAATAGATTTTAATTTGTTTTAATTTAAATAATTTTAATTTGTTTTAGATTTCTTTTCTTTAATTAGTGACCCTTTGAATCTGGATGGAGAAACAGCTATCACCTCCTAAGGCCATATAAATCACGGTAATTGATCAATCAGGAATAATTCTTAGTTTACATGTTAGTGTGAACCTGGTAATTCATTGCATATGTGCTGACTTCAGTGTTCTAAAAATAAAGTAAAACAGTTCATGTTTAATATCAGCTATTTTTAAAGTGCCTGAACCGATTACGATTTCCATTTTTATATTGACTCATGAGGAATATTGGGATTTTCTTGAAACTGTGGAGTTTGTATTTCTTTGAACAAAATCTTCCCTTAAGATGGCAACTCACGTCAACTTCTCTTTAGGGTAACGTTTATAAATTGATGTCAGTGCAATACACCAACGTAGAAAAATTGAGAAATACGGTAAACAGTAAAGATGAAAATAGAAAACCTTACGGGTAGTGAGCAGTGTCTTGAAAAAACTTTAATCAGTTTGCTTAATCACAGGGTACAATGGCCTACTTGTTAGAATCTGATGAGACATGGAAATTGCATGTGGAACACATAATATTACTTGCTCTAAACCCTAGCTTAAATGAGATGGTAGGAGCACAAGTAAAACAGGATGATGTATGATTTTTTACAGCCATGTTAGTGGATTTCAGATACTTTGTATCATTCTCTGAAATATCTGAAAGAGTCAGTGTGCTTATAGGAACCTTGGGGTGGGGTAATATTAACATATGTTGGGGGCTTGGAATAGAATTGCTGGTGATAAAGGAACTTGAGAAGAGGGAATCAAGCAAGAAAAAAATATGTCATATTTTTACTGAAAGCTGGAAACTCACTATCAATGGAACAACATCTTAATTTTCTTTGGTGACTGAAAGGGAAGATTGAAAGCTAGCAAAAAGATCTCCTTTCCCCTTTCCTTTTAAAGGACTAATGATGGTGGTAACAAAGTTGGTGAAGTTTATAATTTCTCCGTTCAGCTGCCCTGATCAGCATCTTGGTATCTGAAGGACTGATTGCTTTGGTATACGAAGCGGCAGAGGGAAACATGATCAGATAGAGGAAGGACATTAAATGCCGCATTGGGCTGAATCATTTTCAGAGAAACGTTACCTTAACCTTGGTATCTGCGTTTTCATCAAGTTCTAAACCACGCTTAAACTTTTATTAGCCACAAACCTTTAGTAGACCGTGTTTTGACAAATAAGATTTGTTTTAGGACTGCTTCGAGAGCTTGTGAAAACTGTATGTATCTATATGAGTCCGTGTATGAGTATACATATATATGAATCTGTGAGTAAGTGTATATGCCTGAATACATTGACTTCACATGAGTTGCTTGTGAGATTTCGTCTTTATTTTGTACGAGCCGCTCATTGGAGACCCAAGACAAATCAGATGAAGTTTTAAGCTGTTTCAAATGTAGTCCCTGCTTAATAACCTCTGTTTACACTTTGTGAGAAATGAAAGGAGAATCCTTTGGGCAGGTGGTATTACGTAAAGTGCAGGCAAGGAAATCTTTGTTTTGACAAGGTTATTGAATTACCTGCGAAGCCTATTCATAGGTAAGATTAGGTTAATTTGCCTGACACGTTAAGTACATCTTAAAAGTGAAATTCAGAGAGTCTCCTCTGCTTAAATTTACTAGATTTAACAGAACGTACGGGGAATTACACTAATTCAGAGAGAAGAGGCCAGGGAAGGAAGTTGCTTTTTCCATTGCAATGATATTTTTCCTTTCTTCTTCAGTTTGTTTGAAAGTTAAGTCCATGTAAGGGTTTGTTATTTTTTTGCCATTATTAGAACACTAAAGGCATTCGATGTGATCTGTTTGTGGCCTTTTGTTATAATTGATCCCAGTTCCAAGTGATCTTTTAAAACTTAAAATAGTAGAGATTTAAGAAGAGAAAAATTGATGTTTCTTTACATTCGGAATCAGCTTAGTCCAGTCTTTTTTTTTTTTTTTTTTTTCAAGCGTGATGCGTGTGAGAAGTACAAGTCAGAACGGTTATAAAAATAACATCGTGGGCTTCCCTGGTGGCGCAGTGGTTGAGAGTCTGCCTGCCGATGCAGGGGACACGGGTTTGTGTCCTGGTCCGGGAAGATCCCACATGCCGCGGAGCGGCTGGGCCCATGAGCCATGGCCGCTGAGCCTGCGCGTCCGGAGCCTGTGCTCCGCAACGGGAGAGGCCACAACAGTGAGAGGCCCGCGTACCGTAAAAAAAATAAAAAAATAACATCGTATCATCTCCAGGGAGTGCTGATGTTAAACTGTTTCAAGACTGTGTAAGAGAGGAAATTAGTCCTTCTGATAGACCCTGCAACAGAGAGAGAATCCACCATCCTCCTTGGAAAATCAGGGTATGGTATAGTCAGTTAAGCCAGTGTAGCATTTCACCCTGATCAGCAAACCTGAACAAGCATTTCGCAAACTCGAGTCAGTTGTATACCACCTGCTCAGTTTTTGCCTTTCATATACCACCTGTTTTGTTCAACACTTCATATTGTCCTTAAAGCTTTTGTTTCGCCTAGATTTATTTTAAAAGGAAACCTATGTCATGATTGCAAGTGGAAAACCATTTCACGTGCTGTAAACAGAAGGTGACAGTAAAAATAAATACCGTAAAAGTGTAGAGTTCATCAGTTTCATCTAGATACTGTTGCTTGGGGAAGACTCTGAGCCTGAACCTTGCTTTCTCTTTGATTAAGAGCAGAATTATCCTGTGGGGTTAGAAGTGAGGATGGTGACTGGGAATAGGCCCCAGGAGGGCTTCTGGAGTGCTGGTCCCGTCCTATTCTTCATCTGGATATGGTCAGTGAATGTGCTCAGGCTGTGCATACGCACCGAGTCGTACACTTCGTGTAGGTATGTTACATGTAGATAACACTTATTTTACCAAATGGTGTTTGAAACACTTAGGCCCAGATTGACTCTGTCCCCTAGAGGCAGTCAGACAAGTTGGAGATTGACAGTGGGATGCCTTGCGCATCCTGTCCCTCGGGTCCTTTTATGCCACCTCCAATAAGGTCAAACGCTCCAGACTTCACCTTGCCCACTGCTGCCATGTGCCAGTCTGAGCTACACTTTGTGTAGGCACTTGAGTTTGGTTGGTGGAGGGATGAAGGAGCTCTTAGAAGTTTGAGTCCACCACAGGGAGGAGTGATTTCATCACTGGTAAAGAATTTCAGAGGCAGAAAGGTGAGTAATAGTGTAATAGGCCAGACATCAGGGAATGCGTCTTCGATACAGTTTTGTTTTTATAAATTTTTGAAAATCTGTACTACCTTTCTGCATTCCAGTTGTAGCTGTGTATAGTGTGCCCGTTTGTCCATCGATGCAGCCCATAGATACGTAAGTCCTGCCGCAGCAGCCTCTCCTGCTACCCTGCTCTTTGAAAGAGCATTTTGCAAACTTTTTTGGCAAGAAATATGCTTATATACAACTCGGTGCAGCACTCACTAACGTGAGCAGGTCCTGGTATATGTGTCTAAAAACTGAGGAAGAAGTTCATGAGAGATATTTACCCTTAGGACATGCAGAGCTGTCTGGTATTTCTATTTTATTCTTTCTCTTCTAATGCTGTCTGCCACCGAGTGGGTTGATTTCATGGCTCACTGAAAGGCAGTGGCCAGCAGTTTGGAAACATTCCTGTGGAGGAAAGAACTGTACGTTCCACGTTAGCAGCAGATGTTTTTTTTCTGACATTATGCCCTGTTGATGGCCCACGTGAGCCCCAGCCTCTGGCCGAAGAATGGAGTCAGGTCTATTAGGATATATGACTGTATTGACAAAAACTAAGCTCCACTCCCTGTCAACTCTCCGCTTATGAACTTCCTGCCTGAGGCGAAGTTCATGGACTCTGCAGGCCACCAGCAGATGGAGGGCATTCATTAGCGGTCACTGGCGTCATAATGGACTAACTACAAAGGGGACCCAGGTCCAGCCTTTGGAAGCCTAACTTGCTTCTATGTGCGAAGCTTTGGCGTGCAGGGTGACTTCCCCTCACTACACACTGAGGAAATGTGTATCTGCCTGGTGGCTGATGTGGATGCTTTTCGTGCCACGTGTGGTGACTGACTTCCAGAGTCTGTGGGGCAGTTTGTCAGCTCTACCCACTATGGCTTCTGAATTCAGCCTCTGTTGGGCTCTCCTGAGGAGGAGGGCCCCCTGGGAAATTGACTTCATGATGGAGGGACTAAGGCGGGTCCTGCTTGAGTGTCAGGTCCTGAGAGCAGGGCCACATCGGTTGAGCCCTGGATTTGTAGTGTTCTTGGGGCCTGGCCCGATGCCTGGTGACTTGGAAATAGATTTTCAAGTCACATGACCAGCTTCTGAGGGTAAAACTGCAGGAAGTCTAACATTAGAAGCCTTCAAGGCAGGTGGCAGTATGTCATGAGGTCTTGGGGACATTTGAGACTTTGACAACACCTCCTGTGGACAGGTGGAATCTGCCAGCTGTCCATACAGGAATAGCACCAGCTGAAAATAGACGTATCTCCTGGTGCCGGGGGGAGCTCAGGCGTAGAGTTCCTTTATCGGGAAGCAATATAAATATAATGAGATCCTAAGAAAATCAAGAGTTCAATTTTTGATATACCACGTTGGGTTTTATAAACTAAACTTTAAAAAAAATCTCCTACATTTATGAATTCCAGACTTTATATTTTAAGAAAACATTGTTTTTAGTCATGTTTAGCAATAAGATATAGGAAGTTGTGTCTTCTCTGGTTAACTCAGTTTCTGTGAGATAGAGTATGAGTTTCGTTTAACAGTTGTGGTCTTTGCTTACGAAGCTGCAGGCTTTGCCACCATATTTGGAAAATGTTTGACATTGGCCACCTGTGTCCTCTTATGGACTTCGGTCTCCGCACCTGTAGGACCCACGTTTAACAGCATGAAATCAAGAGCAACTAAGTTCTGGAAGATGCCTTCACCCCCTTTTATTTTGAGTGTGTCATGTTTTTAGATGAATGTTTAGCCACTGTTGTTGCCGTGGAATTTTTATGCCTGTTCCGGGAAATAATTCTGTTGTTTATCAAACCAAGTCGTCAGTGAAGGCATAATTCGTGGTAGGGCTTTCCGAGGGCTCCTTTGGAGGGAAATGCACTAAACAAAGGCCTTGGGAAAGGCCTTCATTGCTTCTTGCCCCCAGATCACACCCAGGATGATGAGTGAGATGATGTTTGCAGCCCAGCGTAGTAAACAGATGTATTTTACCCTTTCACTGTTATCTTTGTGCTAAAATGTTTGAGATATGTGTTCTGTGCTGTATTAGTGAGAAAAGATGACAAGCTGAAAATAGATGAATGAGCTTGGGATGAACATACACACACTACTATACATAAGATATTTAGATAACCAACAAAGGACGTACTATGTAGCGCAGGGAACTCTGCTCAGTCAGTATTCTTTGATACCCTATATGAAAAAATCTTAAAAAAATGAATATATGTATAACTGAATCACTTTGCTGTATACCTGAAACTAACATAACATTGTAAGTCAACTATACTCCAATAAAATTACAATATTAAAAAAGATGAATGTCCTCATAGAATTAACATTAAGCTAAAAACAATGCAAATGTGAATAAAAATGAAGAAATCAGGTAGAAATGGCTTCTTAGACAGTTCCTGCTCTGTTTTTCTAATACCGTTTGCTAGCAGAAACTTTAAAACGTGAATTCCTAAGCTCTAAACTGCTAAGACTAATACAGAGCAACTGTCTTAATTTTTCCTTTAAACCCTTGAGCCAAGAAGGGAAACCAAACTGGTTTAGAGTCGGGCATTTGCTTGTGTGTTGCTATGCCAACCAGCTCAAGAGTGAAAATGTTCTCTCTCAAAGGTGGACACTGGACTCATTAAAAAGAGTTTATTTTGAAAAAATAAAGAAAGAAAGAAAGAAAGAAAGAAAGAAAGAAAGGAAAAGAAAGGAAGAAAGGAAGAAAGAAAGGAAGGAAGGGAGGAGGGAGGGAGGGAGGGAGACAGAAAGAAAGGAAGGAAGGAAGGAAGACAGGAAGGAGGAAGGAAGGAAGGGAGGGAGGGAGGGAGGAATGAAGGGAGAGAGAGAAAGGAAGGGAGGGAGGAAGAAAGAAAAAGAAAGAGGGAGGGAGGGAGGGAGGGAGGAAGGAATAATTTTTTTTTCAAAAAAATTATTTTTTTTGAAAAAATAATTTTTTGTTAAAGGTTTCAAAAGGAGGAGATAAAACGAAAAATCATGCAGTTTCTCTCACCTTTCAGGATGTGGGATGGCAGAATTCACTCAATGGACATTTTAAAAAATAAGTGCTCTCTCTCTTGCACCAGTTGAAAGGATCACGGGCAGCTCTGTGCATAATTAGCCGCTTTTGTTAACACATGTCAGTGATGTTTGAATGCATCTAATGTAACATTTTGCTTAGCTTGGTGCCCAAACAAGAATGCACAATGTTAGTGAAAGAATGCAAAATAGTATCTGTATTTGCTTTAGAGGAACTGCGTGAAATGTTCTTTAAGGACATCCTGTAAGTAACGCTAGAATCCAAGACAAAATAACTCTAGAGGGCTCGAAGTAGATATTTAAAGGACCTTTAGGAAAAGTTTTTAAACACTAGGTTGTTTTCATAGCAATAATGTTTTCTTCTTTTCCTAAATGAGTTTTTATTTATTTACACACACACACACACACACACACACACACACACACACACACACACACACACACACACACACACACACACACACACACACACACACACACACACACACACACACCCCATTCAGTGGAGCATCCAATTAAGAAGTAAAAGTTGGTAACTTCTGCTGAAAATGTAGCCATCGTCTTAATTGAGGAAAATGTGTTGTTGGCACTCAAGTTCAACTCCTAAGCAAAATGGGTCTATCTGCCATTATCCTGTTTCCTGGGCACAAGTGGCTCTTTTTCTCTTTTCCTTCTTTTTTTCCCTCCTTCCTCACTTCACCCCCCCGAGATACCTGAGGTTCAGTAGCTATCACAGAAGATGCTTCTGTAACAAGGATGCCAGATTCTGCTCCTTAAGAGCATTGAAGCAAACTCTTGGGTTATAAATGGCCTGCTTTTTCTTCCTTCCTTCCTTCCTTCCCTCCCTCCTTCCTTCCCTCCCTCCCTCCTTCCTTCCTTCCTTCCTTCCTTCCTTCCTTCCTCCCTCCCTCCCTCCCTCCCTCCCTCCCTTCCTCCCTCCCTCCCTCCCTCTTTCTTTTTCTTTCTTCCTCCCTCCCTTCCTTTCTCTCTCTCCCTTCATTCCTCCCTCCCTCCCTCCCTTCCTTCCTTCCTCCTTCCTCCTTCCTGTCTTCCTTCCTTCCTTCCTTTCTTTCTGTCTCCCTCCCTCCCTCCCTCCTCCCTTCCTTCCTTTCTTTCTTCCTTTCTTCCTTTCTTTTCCTTTCTTTCTTTCTTTCTTTTCTTTCTTTCTTTCTTTCTTTCTTTCTTTCTTTCTTTCTTTCTTTCTTTCTTTCTTTCTTTCTTTCTTTCTTTCTTTCTTTCTTTCTTTCCTTTCTTTCCTTCCTTTCTTTTTCTTTCTTTCTTTCTTTCCTCTCTTTCTTTTCATTTACACCAAACAGAGGGAATGTCCTGGCCTTGTCAGAGACAGAAAAGAACTGCTGTGGCCTTGAAAGTGAAAGTATAAAGCTAATTGATGGTTTAATGTTACAGACCACCTACGAGACAGAGCTCGAACTTGAGGTCTTTTCGACCTTTAAGGAGACAGAAATGCCACTTTGCTTTTAATTTAGGGGAGTCCTGGAAGAGGTAGACACATGGCTAGATGTGCAGATTAGAAATAAGTTATTTTTATATAACATTGGGGTCGCCTGTATGTTTAATAAGCTGGTCATAGGATTCTCCCGGTCAGGATCCGTGAGACCTTTCATTCCATCATAAGCTAGTGATGGGCTGGCTTGTGTGGGCTAGGCCTGGCCACTGGCAAGGGCTGCCGCCTTGGGGTGCAGACTCCTGGGGTGGTCCAGTGAAGGACTGTTTCAGGTGGGTGCAGACTTGAGGCCACCTTGTCCTATTTTACATGGGCCATTTTTTCCCCTCCATTTGGTTAATTTAGTTTGGGATGCTGGAAGTGCTTATGGGGGAAGGAGAATCTCCTGGCTGATGGATCTCCTTTGTAGAGTGTAATTGGTGGGACACACGGGGAGACATGGGGGGAGAGTGCTGCACGTCCCAGGTGGGCTAGTTTGGGATGTCCGGGTAAGTGCACACCTGTGTACCCAAGAGAAAAGGTCTGGGAACCAGTGCTGAGAAAATCACCCGCTAGCCTGAGGCTGCTTTAGCTAGTGTGGTTCATTTGTTGTGACATGGTCCACACAGATGCTCCTGCAGAAGAACTTACTTCTGTAAACTCCTGCCACAATCTCAGCGTTAAGCAGCAGTGTGTGGAGTGCATAAGGGTAAGCTAGCTGCTTGAGTCGGGAGCCCAGCTCTGATAAAATTAGCTGTGTAGCCTTGGGCTAGTTACTTAACTTCTCTGGACTTTTGTGGTCCGAGAAATGAGGACTGTGGTGCCTATCTCATTAATTGTGTGCAGATTAAATGAGTTAATATGTCTCAAGATTTTAAAAGCTCTTAGAAGAGTTTTTAGTACACGGCAAGTATTCAGTGACATTTTTAATACTACATCGTTCTTAGTGGTGGTTGGCATTTGTTGAGTACCTACTATATATCAAACAGGGAACTTCATTATCCTGATGGGTCATTTCATTTAATTCTCTCCACAGCCCTGCAGTAGCAGGTAGCATTGTTCCCACTATAGAGTTGACGCCACTGAGACTCAGGTGAAGGGCTTTATCTGGGGTCTCACAGCTGGCAGGTGCGGATGACAGGATCCACATCCCCATCTGACTCTCTGTGTGCTCACCTTGATGTCACGTTTCTGCCCAGCCAGATCCCATGTCCATGGAAAGTGGGTCGAAGCCTCATTAAGTGAACAGGCGTACAACAGAACTATATATGTGTATGTTTGTATATATATAATTTATTTTGTTTTAAAAAGTTATTTTAGTTAATGTAGGCATAAAGAATAATGGGAATTTGCACACAACAAGTTGCCGGCAGTGACCTCACTTGAAGGATAGGAGGGGATAGGTGCTGAGACCTTTTTATCGATATTTATTAAAATATACAGTTCTCTTCTTAACTAACATCCTTTATTGAATTACCACTGCCCAGGTCGTAAAGTTATGTGTTGTTGCTACAATCACTGAGACAGTAGAAGTTTTAAAACAAAAAGGTAGATCTCCACCTACCTTCCTCTCCTCTCCCTCCTCCTGTGTTTGAGGGAAGTTGTGTTTCAGCCTGGGACATGTTCTTGTCTGTGAATAGAGAGAAAAAGAAACACACGCACACACACGGGATGTTAGTTTCTTTTCTTCTTTAGATCGTTGTCTTTACACAGTGAAACCCCGCTGTACTCATTCTTGGGATTGCTTTCTTTACGTTGTGTCGTGCACAGGCCTCCAACAGTTACACAGATAACCCCTCAGCTTTAATAATGCATACTGTTTCATCACACGCATGTGACCCCAGCTTATTCGATGCCACATGTATGGATACGTCCTTCAGTTATCTTGCACTTTGTGGACCTGCCAACATTGCCGTCATAACATGCCTGTGGTTGTTCCCTTTGGACCTGGTCCTTGGACTCCAAAAAGCTGATTGTGTGCTGTATATAGTCATATGAGTATGGAGATTTTATTTTCCACAATGAGTAAATGTTTCTTTGTAATCAGAGATAAGACTTCCCATAAAATACATAGAATCAGGTGATCACATGTTCAGACCCCCGCATAGAGGCACCACACAAACCCCAGGGCTTGGTATGGAAAGATGGAGCTTCCAAAAGCAGAGTCACATTAATTCAAAGGCTAAAGTAACGTAGTTGGGTGTTCGTTGGTGATATTGTGGGGTTCTGTAGTAAAAGATAATATTTAAGGACATACGGTCACGGCACAGGGAGTGTTTTTGTTTTAAGAAGGGGAGAAATTAGTAAACGTAGTGAGCAAACCATCAGTTCTATTTGCCTACTCAGCTGCCTGGGAGAAAGCCGCGCGCGCACACGCGCTCGCGCGCACACGCGCTTGCACTCACACTCACACACATGCTTGTGCACATGCTCCTTCCCGTACACACACGGTTCTTTGTACGAAGAAGAATCCCGAAGGAATGTTGCTTATGCTTTTGCATAGGCCTGTTCTTCTGCATACGAGAGTATGTATGAACTTTGAAATTTTATACTTGGGTAAACCTCAAGCCCCAGAATTCGTACCCCCTCCACAAAAAAACGGCATTTTACTAAAATAAAAACAGTTGCTGGTTGCTTCTGGTGTGTTATGTGGAAGCTTTGGACTGGATACTGCAAAGGTGGATGTATTGTATTTCAGAATTCATTGGAGGTAAATTTTATTGTTACGAAGCAAGGTATATAATTCAAGCCAGTCTCTGGAAAAATAACAACAGTAACAAAACATAGTCATTTATGGAGAATTACCAAACCACAGAGATGGTATGTGAAGAGGTCCATGTGCATATTTTGTTTCATTTTCTTTCATCATACTGAAGTCAAGATGAAAGAAAAACCCTATTTTGTGTCTTAGGCTGGATGTCAAGAAGTTGCCTTATAGGTGAAACGGCCGCAGAAGAGGCCCCATGTTACTTGAGTAGCTACGCCATTTGGATGGAGTCCAGTCCAGCCCTCTCCTCTTTGTGTCGGATTCCGCTCTGTGGGGAATAGTGACATCACAGGATCATTTTGAGTCACTGATGAATAAGGCATCATTCAAAGAGTGATGGGAAGTGCTGTAGGCTTGTTAGGGAGAGGAACAGGCTCCAGGCTGACCTGCTGGCCTTTCTACCTGGGCCCACCTGGCTGTGTGAGCCGCTGGCATGAAGAGGAGAGGACTCCTCTTGAGGACACCCTCCCCCGTAAGGATCTGATGAGAGTTCTGGGGTTTTTTGCCAAAAAATGCATACTCTCATCTTCTCCCGTTCCCTCTCTCTCCCTCATGCACACACACACACACACACACACACACACACACACGATTTCGTGGGACACACAGACTGTTTGGAACCCATCCTTGAGCCCCCTGTTAAGGATTCTTAAGTTTGCAGTGTCTAGACAAAGCTCTGAATATCATTATTCTCCTTCAGCCAAGATCAACTCAGTCCTAAAACAGCCTTTCCGTTTTCCAACTGGATAAAGGAACATCCACAGGAGCACTGCCCAAAATAAGGACTTGAAGGTAGGGGGTATCAAACACCACGGAAAATGATAGATGGTGACTCGGAGTGCTGGGAAGGACCTTCCTTTTCTGGAATAAGTTTATCTGGAGTTATTGCTTCTCCAGTGAAGTTTGACACATAACTTTTTCTCTACGGGTCTGAAGGAGCTTAGTCTAATATTATGATGTAAACATGCCCCCCCCCACACACACACACATTCTGTACCTAATAGTAGATCCCGCGGACAAGACATTCTACCTGTCCATTTAGGGTTGGGGTCACATTAATAGTTTCCAACCACCGGGAGCTCCAGGAACAATGGTGCCGTGATTTATGAAGTGACCTCTGCGTTGTCCTGTTGTTATAGTCGGAATGTCAGTGGCAGGTTGCTCATTTTTTAGGAGTGACAGCACCTCTCATGCAACGACAGTTTTCGACGTGCCTCGTTCAGAAAGGCTAGTTAAAGTTTAGGCTCTGTATAAATTTGGGCCAGTTTTCAATACCTGTTCACCTTTATTTTCTCATCCAAAAAAATGAAAGTCACAGTAGTGTTTTTAAAAATAAGTTTGTTGGGGGCTTCCCTGGTGGCGCAGTGGTTGAGAGTCCGCCTGCCGATGCAGGGGACACGGGTTCGTGCCCCGGTCCGGGAAGATCCCACATGCTGTGGAGCGGCTGGGCCCGTGAGCCGTGGCCGCTGAGCCTGTGCGTCCGGAGCCTGTGCTCCGCAACGGGAGAGGCCACAACAGTGAGAGGCCTGCGTACCGCAAAAAAGAAAAAAAATAAGTTTGTTGGGTCAGTAAATGAAAAAAAAAAAAAAGAACATGAAGTGTTTGCATAGGCCTTGGCATGTCTAAAGTGCTAAATATACTGGTAAATGGAATCGAGGACCATTTATTATTATCTAGTAGTAGCTGTTGATTGGTCTCAGGCCACACAGAGTGGGGCCTTCCAGGATCAGTGTGCCTTGGAAGATTTGGGTCTTCAGAGTTGACTCAGATGTTACCTACCGAGGGATGGGGCAAACTACTGAGTTAGTTTGCAAAATCTAGGGAGTAGGGACTGGCCAAGTGGGACCGTGTTTAACCATGTAGCTCTCTGTTCGCCAAGAACCCATGCAATTGTTTTTCCCACCGTTCGTGAATGAAGAAAAGAATTCTGTAGCAGAATCTATTTTATGCTCACTGAAGTATGAATGGTTCTCATATCCAACAGGAAAGAGCAAGAAATGGCAAGGGATGCAGGCTTCTCATCGGTCGCCAAAGCAACTTGGATTCTCGGCTGCTCTTAATTTATCTTTTAAATAAGGGAGGAGAATCCTCTAGATGCTTAACGTATCGACAGATTTTTAACACTTCACCAATCGGTCATTCTCTCCCCCCCGCACCCCGTGCCCTTAAATTTCGTTTTGGCTGGCCTTTTTTTTTTTTTTTTGGTAACTCATTCTCACTCTCTTTTCCTTTCACCTAAATATTTCCTCCTGAAGGAATCTTAAATTTCCTTGTCCTCTGTGAAATGGGAATAATTATAATAACTAAAGGTACTCCACAGGAGTAGTTGAGTGGCATTCAGAATCCCAGGAGTAAACAGAGGGCACACCTGCAGTGGGATAAGTCAGGAGAGGTTGGTAAGACGCATCTTTTCAAGGGTATGGGAAGAGTGTAGGGCAGGGGTTAACACACTTTTTCCATAAAGGGCCAGATAGTAAGTATTTTCAGCTTTGGGGGCCACATTGCCTCTCTTTGAGCTCAACTCTGCTGTTCTGGTGTGAGAGCAACCATGGACAGCACACACCTGAAGGGATGTAGCTTCCAATAAAACTTTATTAACAAAAACAGGCTTTGGACTGGGTCTGGCTCATGGGCCATTGCTTGTTGACCCCTAGTGCCAGGGACACTTAGGTGATGGGGCAGTAACCTGGGCTAGGAGCAGTGCTGTGACCTGCTTCGGTTTGAAGGGCAGGAAGGAGGTACAGAAGCCAGGAGGAGAGGGCACTGTGGAGCAGGCCGCACAGACAGGAGCTCTGGTCTCTGGAAAGATGCTACTGTGGAGAAGCCACTCCACAAGGAGGACGAATATCCAGGTCCTCTTTCTCCTTTGTTTTTTTCTTCTCCTCTGCTGTGACTGAAGCCAGCTGAGCAGAGGGGCCCATTAGCCTGTTCTGTAAAGGGAGTCCTCCCTGGGAATAAAGATCAGGGTGGGAAAAGGCAGCCTCTCTGGCAGGTGGAGTTAATGGGGTCCGGCACCCAACACACTTAGCATGGATTCTCCCAGCACCAAGGGCTCTGTAAACATTGTTTTCCTGTTTTTGTTTATTAATCCTAGTAGTCGTAAACACCTGCATCTCTGATTACATGTAGGGTTTGCATGCATTCTTTCCATTTACAATCTAAAGGGTCAGTGAGTAAAGAAAGCATGAACAGAATGTTCCCTAGAGACCTACTCAATGCAGAAGTTCGTCATGTAACAGTTTCTAATCCCCTGGGCCAGTCACGCGCTCCTCCGGATTTTTCATTCTGCAAGGATGCTTTTGGAAAGACGTTACACTAAGCTCTCAATTGGGCTTTGAGAGCAGGGAAACCGTGTTTGCCAGAAGGAATGAATGGAAATTGACCTTCTATCGAATGAGACGTCAGCGATGCATGAGCGAGTGCTTCCATTTACGGAAAGTATTACTTGAGTTATGTCCCAAAATATCACATCACATTTCAGATTAAAGTGAGGCCAGCACAATGAATGTCTTGATAACCTTGTAGTCCTCACTAATAGACACGTCGAAGATAGGTGTCTTGAAGATGCATGTTGTGCTTGGTTTATCCTGTTTCTTTTTCTCTTTTAAAAAAATTATTTTTATTGAAGTAGAGTTGTTAAACAATATTATATGTTATATAAGGTGTATATTAGGGTGATTCACAAATTTTAAAGGTTATACTCCATTTATAGTTATTATAAAATATTGGCTATATTCCCCGTGTCGTACAATATATCCTTGTAGCTTATTTTATACTTAATAGTTTGTACGTCTTACTCCTCCACCGCTATACTGTCTCTCCCCACTCCTGATTTTTTTTTTTTTTTGCTCATAATTCAGTTTCGTGGTGCTTTCTCTAGAAATTGTACTTACCTCTAGGACCTTGACTTCTTTATTTGCAGCTCTTAACTACCACTCTAAACGGATAGTAACCCACACCAACAAGATGTCAGTTCTTTAAAGTCCACTTTTTCAGGAACCGGGGTAAACGGGTCTTGATGTCTATCAACAAGTATATCTAGTCAGTGAGTTTAAACACACAAAATAATAAAAGGCTAAAGGTCGATGATCTCAGCAGGCTTTTCAGGGAATTTATGTTTGGTGTCGATGCTTGTATTCTGACAAATTATCTTGAAAAGAGAATTTGTTAGTATTCCGGAGCCTTAGAATTCTCCTTGCATCATCCTGAAAACTTGTTTCTCTGCATTTTTGTAGTTTGGATCACTTATTTATTTTTACATGCAGAGAAAGGCACATGGAAAGTGCCCGCTAAGAGCCAGGGCTGTGGCATCGTTGTTTGGCGCACTGCATCCGGGAAAGATATGCAGCTGTCTTGGTTAGATTGGCGGTGGGGGCAAAATGCAGCTCAGATCTGGAAGATGCAGTTTGCCTCAGCCTGTATCACTTATTTAGGTAGGGGACTGTCCTTTTAATCAGCTTTATTTTTCAGTGGCTTTGGTAACTCCTCTCGTCAGGTATGTCAACTGCATTATTTTAATCAGTCTCACTTTGGACTTGGTTCATCTGTCCTTAACACCTGCTAGAGCTCAATTCCCCAGTTTGGGGTGGCTGGCAGGGTGCGGTAAAGAAATGATCTGGGCAGGAAATAGGTGACTCCCTACCCCAATGTGTGCACCTGTGTATGTGCGGGGGGCATACACACACGTATGATTTTTTCTAAAGGACATATAGTTATTCCTTGCAGAATGATAGATACCTAAAGGGGACTTAGTTGAGGCTTTCTCTCCTTTTCTTCCCTCCCTTCCTTCTTCATCCTGATGCCCCTCTTCTCTCTCTCTCTCTCTCTCTAATATTTCACCCTAACTTTCAGATTACATCACTCTTCAAGTGTTCTTGGCAGTCAAACCTACATTTAAGAGCGTTGCTGCAGAGTCATGATACAGAAACTGATTTTGATCAACATACATAGAGAATTGTAGAAACAGTAGGATGATCCTTAGAGACCAGTTCATTCAGTCTCCTCCTTGTGTAGTGAGAAAATGGAGCCACATGGAGCTGAAGGACCTGCTGATGGGTGGCAGAGCTGGGCTGGAACCAGGCTTTACTGTCAAGGTGCACAAACACAACACTGTATGTTTTGTCACATGCTCTTGTGTTTCTTCATTCTGAACTTAGAAAGTTCTTGTGCTTCTATAAGCACTTTGTCCTTTAAACACACGTCCCAGTTTTGGCCCACCTGTCAACGTGACCAAGTTTGATGGTTAGTTTTCCATTAGACCTGAGTGCCATTTCTCAAGTGTCTCCTTGAGAAAGTCACTGTGTTAGATTTCTGGGAGAAAAAGATGAGACGAACATTCTAGGAACAACTTCTTCTTGTGTGGCTCTTCCTTGAGCTTGTCACCGATGTTAGTTGGGAAAGAGGACTTGCCTTAGAAATGGCATCTCCAAGCACTCTTGGCGGTATAAGGTGTTACACTCGAGTTGGTCTTGCAAGGATGGCTTTTCCAGAAGGTTCTAGGCACCTTTGTGATCTGTGAGCAGCACACATATTGTATTTGCTCTGTAGTTGTTTGTGAGCCATCTCAGGAATTACGTGTGTAATTATAAACCCCGTGCTTCCTTTTAAGTACAGTACGATGCTGATTGTGTTCATTGTTTTTATAGGCAATCATGTCGAATTACAGAAGTACTGGTTTTTGCGATAAAGATGAAATCCTCCAGAGCTTGGAGATTTTCTGTGTGTTAACTTATTAACTTTTTTCCCCCTTTCTTTAAAAAACCATCACTTTGCTCTCTGGTCCCACACTTCAAAGGAGTGACAACTTAGCTCTTTGGGAAGCTGAGAGGTAGAAAACTCAGTTGTATTTGACAGCTGTCCCAATAGGACTTGTGTTATAAATGAAGCCTTTGTTCAGCGAGGACTGAACTGCCAGAGATAGAAACGGGCTAGGTGCGGGAAGGAGAAACAGGAGACCTTGAAAATTTGTTTGCTAAAAATGACATTTTCAACTCTTGGACCCAGTGTGGAGGAAGTCATGCTTGAAGACCATAAAATCAGAGATGTGTGGGAAGAAATGAAAAAGGTTCGTGCCACATCAGATGGAAAGTCAAGGTCCAAAGAAGGCACTTCAGCCATAGAGAAAAAAACATGCTCTGAACTGTATTACTGGACTGTCTCTTACACAGAATATCATCGATTAAAGAAAAATACTAAACTGAAAAAAAATAAAAAGAAAGAAACCTGAATTCGTTTTAAAAATCACCTTCCTGTCTCTTACCTTGAGTCAATGTTGGTTTCTCCCTTTTGGCTGTTTTGCAGTCATCAATGTGCTTGTTTGACTGAACTCATTGATTTTCTTTCTGTTTTGGAAGAAGCCTCTGGGGAAGGAGGCTGAGTTGAGAAGGATTTCTCAGCCCCACAGCCTCCCGCTGCCTAATTAACATGGTCAAGTGCATACTCTGTTGGGTTTTAGAAGCTTTATCCAGCTTTAGCCAAGGAGACACTTCTACCCTGGGGCAGGTTTTCTCCATGGGGAGATTAGCAGTGAAGAGGCTCTGAGTATGGGGGTTAGAATGTACTTAGAGGAAGGCCTTTAGCCCTAGAAGGTAATTAATGTTGGACATTTTTTTTCCTTTAGAGGCTGAGTGTCAAATATCGGACAGGGCTAGAGCCAGCTCGTTAATCCTGACAACTGTTACTTCTCTCTTGATGCTAGAGGGGTATTTGCCCTTTTAATTCCAGGCCTTATTGCCTCCTGCAGACTGCTCATGTCCAGAGGTTGTGCTGAGATCCAGCTACACACTCTTCCTGGCAGCCAGAAGTGTGCATTCATGGCAAGGCAGGAGTGAACAGCTTGTCTTGAGTGGGGTGGAAACACCCTTCACTATTTGCTGTGATTTTTTGAAAGTGTCACAGCATGGGTGAATTTGAGGGCCTAGTGTGGTAACGACCCAAGGCTGGGAGGGGTAAACTGTATTTTTTGGCTTATTAAGAAGCCTTATAAAAGGTAATTTTGGAGGGCTTGTATAGATTTGGAAGACTGAAAATGGCCCATAACACTGACATTTTCTCATTGAACAGGGGTTTACGCTCTGTAAAGGGCCAGATAGTAAACGTTTTCAGCTTTGGGGGCCATATAGTCCCTTGAAACTAATCAACACAACAATATCTTAGTGTTTAAACAGCCACAGACAGTGTGTAAACAGATGCATGTGGCTAGGTTCCAGTGAAACTTTGTTGAAACAAAACAAAACCAACAGGTGGTGGGCCAGGTTTGGCTGGCAGGCTGTGGTGTGCTCACCTCTGGTAGAAAGTACTGCTTCTGATTTGTAGGTCTGGCTTTGTGGCTAGATTTCGTCTCAGAGACCCGTCTGTCCCTTACGTTCTGTCCTGGTGCTCCGGGGCTCCAGCATTCCAGATTGTCACTTGCTACACCTTGTAATAAAAGCAACCAATCCTGGGGTGCATCGTACACACTCTTGTTCTTCCCTGGCCACGGAAGGCCCTGGAGATCATGCCTAGCTGTCTGCTCTGGGTTCTTGTACTGCAGGAGATGGTCGCCTTCGGACCTCAAAGAGACTTTTGGGGCAAGGAAGACAGCTCCGCATTTGTACAAGCCGCTGCTGGTTGCCAGCCAACGGATCAGCAAGCTCTGTATTTTGCTATAGCCTTTGAGATAAGCCACAGTTCCAGGGACTCGCTGTGGGGCACCAAAGGAGAGCTGAAAACCTCCCTTTTGCCGATGAGCTCGTGGCATTTTTTTGGTTTATCTGAGGTCTCCAGCATGAAAGCTTTAGTAAGTGCCTTTCAAAACTCCAGACGTTTTTCCACGTTTCTCCTTAAACTGTTGAAATCCAAGCAGAATATATGTAGTGTTTTCTCAAATGCAGGAAGGAATCTGCATTTTTATCAGAAAGCTGTGGGAGGGGCCTTTTGCAAAATCGAGCGTCTCCCTCTTTGCCCGACCGCTCTTGGATTGGTGTGATTATTTTTATTAGTTCCTGGTGAGTGGCTCCTTTTAATACTTCTGTCCTACTGCTTGCAGTGACTCTGGTGTGCCTGTAACTGGGGCGCAGTAATTCAGCTGTGGCTGAATTATATGCACTATGACAGCCGGAATGTACAGTGTGTTTTATGGGGGTTGTTGACATAGAGATCAGCAGATAGCTTAATTCCCTGCCATCCATGTGAGGTCTGGGGGCACACTCCAAGGAACAGAGGGAAGTTCACGGTGTTTCTAAGCGTTGTGGTGAATTGATCCAGGACTTCTTTTCTTTTCTCTAATCAGCCAGAGTCTCCTGGAATAAAACGTAGCATTGGATTTCCACCCAGCGGAGTTAGGAGTTAGCAAAACTCGCAGTTTGACCACATGGACTTTGATCCTCGGGAAGAACTGATTCAAATTTTTGAAAGAGGGATAAGAGGTCGAGGAAGACAGTCCACGTGACCACCCGTGAAATCGGTCAAAAGTTAGAAAACACACGGCTGTGAGCAACCAGATTGGGTGTGTTGTTTTTATTGTTGTGATGATCGGGTTTGAGAAGAGAGACTTCCTTTGGAGACCTGACTCCAGCTCCCCTCTCTGTGTAAGGAAGATGCTAAATGAAGCAATTCTTGAGATCGTTTTTTGGTATGAGTCAAAATTCTGTTGACACAAACCTGCTTAATTTTCCGAAAACCATTCTATTGTCCCTGGCTCACGATAGGTACCAAATTGCCTGGGACCCTTTCCCCAAACCTAAGCCCCTGTAACATTTCTCGTCCTGCCCTGTCTCAGTGCAGGATGGGGATGGTACATCCCTGTCTGTTCGGGAAGTGTGTGTGTCCCTATCAGCTTTCACGGCGCTGCCTCTGATCTCTGGGTTCTGAGCAACTGAGTGAGAGATGAACTCTGTTGATGCGGTGGGCGACCACCTGCTCTTAGAGATAGAGGTCTCCGGCCCTTCTCCCAGGGCAGGGCTCTCGCTGGGGCAGCTGTGGCTTTGATTGAAAAGATATGCGGCCCTCTGGAGCTGACTTCAACCCAGTGGCACTGGTCTTTGAAAAATGCACTTCGGCCGAGCCCCTGTGGCACTTGTTTGCTGAGGGATTTTGCCTTTGCTTAGAAGCGAGAACACAGCTTCAGCCGGATTGCCCCTCCCTGAAGGCGTTTGCTACGAATGAGTCTTCTACTAATATGTTTAAGGATTTATAAGGAAAACAGAGTCCTTCTTAAATAAAAGGGACATTGACATAAAAAGCAGTAATGGTTGATGCTATCTGTTTTCGCAGATAAGCGTTTTGTCACAGAGGACGATTTATGGTGGGAATACCGCGTAGCTACCGTGGCAGGTGATAAATCACTTTTCTCACCACTGGATATCGAGAAGAAAGGGATACAAAGACCTTTTAGCCGTAGGAAAAGTAAAAGCACTCCAGAGCATTTTGGTTTATACATGATATAGTGCAGAAAGTTTGCTAGAGAACTGGGATCGTGGGTATGTGTACACTTAACGTGAAATGTCTTAATTTCATTTTGAGTAAAGTGATAGTTAAGATCTGCGTGGAGAAAATGGAATCTTGAAAAACCCAGTCCATACCTTGGATGGAGTAAGTGATGCTTTTCAGTTTAGGGTTTTCGTGCAAGTAGAAGAGGTGACTATGATGATGATAAAAATCAGGACCTGTATCTTGGACTCTGTGTAAGTTTTCTTACTGCCCACAGCCGGGTGGATCTGAGAAAACAGGCACAAATGCACTTATAAGATGTTAAGGGTGAGAACAAAGTAAGCACCTTAAGGGACTTTTTAGGAATGTCTCGGAAGGTGTGAGTCCAGAGAGGGATTATGAAGCTCGAGGTCTTCTTTCCTGGGACCTTCCTCCCCTCTACTTCTCTTCCTCTTAACTTCATACCATTGCCACTTGGATGGGTGGAGTCTCCTGCTGGCCTCCACCGATGCCTCCTTGTGGATAGGAAGGCTCTGGTCAAAGACTAGCCTTTGAGGAAACCCGAATCTAGGCCGCCGGCCAGCTGGAGTGAAAGACTTCCTTCCAGAGGACTCATCCTTTTCCGCAGGGCTTTGTTAGAGCAGAGATCTGTCGGCAATGAGCGTGTGGGTTCACGCGGCATTCATTACATACTGGAGTCTGGGGACAGGTAAGGTACAGATGTGAGGACTCCTGTGCCACCTAGCGTGAAATCAGCCATCACTTATTTTCCAAGAATTTAATGCATGTGCAGCCTTTACTCTGTGACTAGCGTAAAAAAGGAAATATCCCTGTAATTATTGCCATAAAATGTCAAGTCGGAGTCTTCCATTTTTTTAACGTTCCTGGTCTCTTCTAGGTGCTGTATGCTCCATGAGTTCCTCAGTCAGTATTTGTTTATTTAGTTGTTCGTTCACTTATTCATTTGCTCGTTTATCCATTCGAGAAATACTTGAGGCCTTCTACCTGCTATCCTCAGTGCCAGCACCCAGCAGCAACGAAAACAAGAGTCCTGTCCTCAGGGGGCTTACATCCTAGTAGGTCAGAGCGTGGCAATACGCAAAGTCAGATATAAAGTGTGTCCGCTGGGTCTTAAGTGCCTGGAAGTAAATGAAGTGGCGGTGGTGGCGAACAGAAAGTGATGGGAGGATAAGCTAGCATCCATTGTGTTCTCAGCCTCTCCAGGTGTCAGTGACTTCCTGGGCTTCTCTGCCTGTCGTCCTGACAGCAGCTCTGGGGGCCTGACCAGGACTGTTCTCCCCATTTACAGATGAGGAAAGCAGGGCACAGTGTTTAAGAGACAGGCAAGGTGACTCAGAGGGTAGATGTCGAGTCACCCAGAAACCCTTCTCTCAACCTCGTGAGAGTCCCTCATCTCCACCACTGCCACCCCCAGCCCAGTACCTGGCATGGGGCTCAATGAAGATCTGTTTAGGCTTGATACTTGAAGGCACTGTGCTCCGTACTGGGAAGGAAAAGAAATGTAAACGCAGGTCCTGCCTGGAGAAGTCCCAGTCCAATGAGGAAGGCCCCTGAGACGCTCCGCCACCGTGCTCGGAGTGTCCCAGCTGAGCCCCACAGGCCCTGCGGTGCAGGGCCAGGTGGGGTCTATCCCCAAGTGTGGTGGTGTGGGGAGTGGGTGGAACTTCTCGGAGGGCTTCACCAAGGAGGGAGCAGCCTTGGTAAAGAGAGCAGAGAAGAAAAGGGCATTTCCAGCAGTGGGACTTATCAGTGTAGAAGCCTAGAGGCTTGGAAAAATGTGGCAGCCAAGAGGCAGGAATATGTCCCATCATGCAAGGATGAGGTGGCGTCCACTCCCCCCCACAAAGGATCAGTAACCTGCTTGTGCTGGGGTTCCCCGGAGGCTGTTTGGAGAGAAGCTCAGACTTCATTTCATAAGGCAGTCTCCAGGTTCCTCTTGTTCACCTTGAGGGACTGACATTCTTATGAAGGACCTGCAAAAAAAAGTCTTAGGAATAAAGAGCAGAGTGCAATTCACCAGGTGAGGCCGTGCGATGAAGAAGAAGCGTACTTGATGTAGGATCAGACGAGCTTGATTCAGATTGCAGCAGCAGCATTTAACCTTGGATGAGACTTTTTATTCCTCAGAGCCTCAGCTTTTCATCTGGAAGTGGGAGTAATGATACCTCCATCCTCAGGGATCCGGGGCTGAACAGGAATTTTAGCCGAGCTCTCTTAATTTCTGTGACCTGCCCCCTGTTGCAGTGCAAATCTCTTTGAAAAACTGCAGGTCTGGCTTACCCCCATGAAATAGGAACAGTTTCAGCGTAAGGCCCTGTGCTTGTTAATAGGTTTGTCACTCGTTTTAATCACAGGATCTTACTTTCTCTTAGCACTGTGGCTGATTATTTAATTTTGACGTAATTGTGTGGCAAATATCCTGCATAAGGAGGTAGGGCTGTAAAAAGAGTATGGCCACAAACAGGGTTTGGTCGTGGGCCAGCAAATTCCTAGCTGCCTTTGCTGCCACGTGTTACCATATCAAATGAGTTGCGCCGGGATCCTCCGCCTGCCGCTGATGGCTCCTTCTCACTTGGGTGACTGTGTCGAAGGTAGTTTTGCAGTGTCATTGTGTTGGTCATTATAGTAATGACATGCATTTACCAAAATTCTGTTGGAGAGTCATTTTCAGCTCTGCCTGGAGAGAGCCCTGTGGATCTCCAGGTACCTCAAAGGCTATAAAACTGCTCCAGTCAAAACTGGTTTGAATTTACTGCTTCAGAGATGCAGTATGAAACCCAAGACAGCAATGGGTGTGTATTTTTGGAACAACTAAAGACTCCTGCGTTTCCAAGGGAAGATTAATAATAAGGACATTTATTGCTTGTAGCACCTTTAACCTTGAATTTTAAAAGAGACGACTTTTTTTTTTTTTCTGTAATTATAACCAGCTCCTGGGAGATAAACACGTTAGTGATGGTCTGCACCATTTTACAGATGAGATCACCGAGGTTTGTGGCTTCCAGCATCCATTTCTCTTTGATGCCAGGCTTCACACGGCTCTTCCCTTGGTGGGTTTCTTCTTATCCCTAACATCGCAGCTTAGATGCTGCCTGTCAAAGAGGCCTTGCTTCATTTTCCTTGAAAGTAAACCTGCTTTCCCCACCCGTTGTTTCCTTTTGCCGCTTATTCCCTTCTTAGCAGTAGTCAGGAGCTTTAATTTTCTTTATGACAGCTTGCTGTTAGTGTTTATTATTTAATTTTACTTATGAGTCTGTCTCTACTGTAAGAACATGTACTCCCTAAAGGCCAGGGCTCCCTCTTTGTACCTGTTGCCCTAGTGCAGTGCCTGACACCTGTGAGGCCCTTTGTTAATATTTAAGCAAGGGGGGTAGTAGTTGAGGTTTTAAAGGCTAAGCTGTTCATTGAATGTTTATGTTCAGAAGGCAGAAAGCAGACTGAAGGAAGGTTGACTGAGGTATAAACATTGTTATGAAAACACATTTCCAGCAATGAAATAGGTTTGTGCTTTAATGTGTATAGTTTTCTGAATAATGTCTGGCAGACAAATAAGACTTGCTTTGGGAGATTTTTTTTTAATACAACACATTTCGAATTAGAGGACATTTCAGTGCTTGTTCTACTTGAGTAGGATTGATGAAAATCTGTTAATCAAACACCTGAGGAATTTTTAAAGTTTGGAAACCCAGGCCATGATCTTGAACTTTTATTTCTAATAATAGTCATACCTGGCTTTTTTTTTTTTTAACAGATTGTGTAGTTACTAATTGTTTTTTGACTCTTAGCATATCTGCATGTAGTTTAGAAGGCTTGCTGTGGAAGTATCCAGGTCAGTTGAAAAAGCTCCCTCCTCAGTGATAGGCGTCCAAGTTGTTCAAACTACACGATTCTTAAAACTTGTTCTTTTTACATCTCACCATTTGGGTGAGGCAGGACAGTCCAGTTCCGAATGACTGTTGGAGAACTTGTCTAATGAACAAGTAGATTTTTCTCTTATATTTTTCTACGGGTCCAACTCTATTACTTGAGGTATCTTCAGCTATAGGTGGTAGAACTTTCAGATCAAAACAGCTTAAACATGTTGTCTTAGGGATACAGACTAGGTGATTCCCAGGTTAGTGAGTTGAGCAGCTCAGTATTCTTGCCAAGGACTCAAGTTCTCCTTGGTCATCCTTAGCATGTTCACTTGGTCTCTTCGTGGTCCGAAGATCCTGGCATCACATCTAGACATGACAGCCTCCAGAGACGGCAGCAAGGCATAATCTCCTTGTCTCTGCAGTAGTGTAAAGGACGCTTTCCTAGAAGCCCTAGAAGAGAATGCATCTTTATAGTGTCTTGCTAGGCAGGAGGGGCCACACCCCTCATCGAGTTATGGGGCCTGAATTACCATGATTGGCTTGGACCACTTGGGATCTATTCACTTTCTCTGAGGGTGACTAAAATGTGGATTGTTCTGTGAAAGAAAAGGTGAAAAAGAGATGAGCAGGCAGTAAGAGGTCTGTGCCATTCTAGGTATTTTTGGGGTTTTTTAACAGGATTTTTTTTTTTTTTTTTTTAATTTGGCCGCATTGGGTTTCAGTTGCAGCACACGGGCTCTTCATTGTGGTGCACGGGCTTCTCTCTAGTTGTGGCGCACAGGCTCCAGAGCACGCAGCCTCAGTACTTACAGCACGTGGGCTCTCTAGTTGTGGTGCATGGGCTCTAGAGTGCACAGGCTCAGTAGTTGCAGCACGCAGGCTTAGTTGCCCACAACATGTGGGATCTTAGTTCCCCGACCAGGGATTGAACTTGCGTCCCCTGCATTGGAAGGCAGATTCTTAACCACTGGACCACCAGAGAAGTCCCTGCCATTCCAGGTTTAGCCTGCTAAAAGTCCTCTTCACGGATGTGTGTCAATCTCTCTCTGATAATGAACATTTGACCAAACTGGAACAAAGTGACAATTCTTTGTGTGGATGGTTCCCACCATCAAGTCAGATTTTCATCCTGGGAATTTTGTGATGAAAGCTCCTCCTGCAGTATTTTCTCTTACGAGATGAATGCTGCGCTCACAGGTCATAAGACTCTTTGGATAAGATTTTAAAATAGTTTTTTAATCCAGATGTGCTAAGTGAGCACGCCTGTTTACCAGCTGAGGTTTTCTTGTACTAGAAGAGATGTCATTTCGTGCAGACTATGAAAGGAAATTGGTTCAAGTAAGTCTGACTGCGAAGTTTGCAAAATCAAACCCACCCTCTGTCTCTCTCTTGCGATAGAAAATAGAAATATAACTCAAAATTGTCAAACAATCATCGTGTGGTCTCTGGAAATTTCAAGCTTGCACTACCTTGCCTTTTCCCCTAATTATGTTAATACTTGGAATGTTTAGGCTTTCCGATGTTTGACTTTTCTGAAGTTGAGAAAAGGTATCGAGTTTATTTTTACTTTTCCCAGATGTCACTCATTTCTTTGACATAAAAATCCTTATCTCACAGGGGAAGCTTCAGCAAATGGGTTAAGGAATGAAGACCAACCTGGCTTTTATGAGAACAGGGATGCTTTTCACTAGAAACATAATTTTCAACAAACAGTGCCAGTTTGGAAACCTGTCGGATTGGTCCCGTCTTTACAGGGTATTATGGAGGTTGAAATCAGCATAAAGGTTTATCATCCTTATTCTTAGACACAGCATTAAGAAACATTATCTGTCAGTTCATCCAACTTTTCTCCTTTTCAGATGAGGAAACGTAGGCTTAAAGAGATTAACGGACTTGTTCACATCTGTTCATCTGGGGGGATATACTATTTCCTTATAGCCCCAGAGAACACACGGCCCATGCAATGTTGTATAGCATTGTATATATACAGTCACCTTAACAAATTTCTACTTAGGTAACTTTGATATTTATTGTAAAAGTAGCAATTGGGAGTGGTGGTAATAGTGATGATGAGAATGATAAAAGTCAACAGAACAGCAGCCTAACGTTTATTGAGCACTTACTGTGTGCCAGGCAGCATGCCTAGAGCTTCACTGGCATGCTCTCACTTCAGCCCAGCAATAACTGTATCGGTCCCCATTTACACATGAAAGGCGTGAAGTTTGTAGGTTAAACTAGTCCCGTGTCACACAGCTGGTGAGTAGCAGAGCTGGGATTCCAGCCCGTGTTTGTCTGATTTTAGAGCCTGGGTTCTTAATGAAGAGACTTGCCATTAACCGTGGTGGGCAGGGGGGGCGGTTGTGACACTGAGAAGGAAAGGTCCTGAGTGACATCAGGCGTGACCAGCCCTAGGAAGGACTGGATCACCGAGTGGGCATAGGGTACTGTATATATCAGGGGAAAAGTATAACTTCCTTTCGCCCCACCAGAGGAAGTGCTGGCGAGAGAGGAAACCTCAACCAGGGGTTCAGGCTGTGAAATGAGAAGTCAGCTACAGGTGCTGGAGGGAGCTGATGGAACTCGGATGGGGCTGGGGTTGAGATCCCAGCTCCTTGTGACACACACCCTGGATTGAAGCCATAGTGCTACTAGTGAGAGTAGACCAGATGCTTAAGTAAAAGGTGGGCCTGGGACACACGGACAGGTGTCCTAGGGGGAGACACCAGCTAAAGTGTGAAGAGCCCTGCAAGGCAGGCGGTGAGTCCCAGGATTACAAAAAGCTTTTTCAGATGGGAAAACAGAATTTTGGAGACTTTAAGTGGCAGCCCCAAGTCCACAGCTCTGAGTCATTCAGCTGGGCTTGTCAGGCCCTGGATTTGAGATCTTGGATGTAGAGTTATATAGGTTTGGTTCTAGAAGGGCTGGCTCAGGAAGCGAGAAGGACAAGAGGTAGGAAGAAGGCAGTACACCAAAGACCAAAGAGGTTCAACCTATAAGGCTTCAGCCACGCTCACGGAAGCCCAGGAGCCCAGGGAAGAACGTGTGTGTTACACACAGTGCATGTGGATGATCAGAATTACCGTGACACCAGTAACAGGTTGCACCCCGGGGATGAGCCTGGGCTCTGGAGGCCGACTGCTTCACGCCCTAGCTTTTGCATCCTCATGCTGTGTTACTTCTAACAGATTGCTTTCCCTCTCTGGGCCTCAGGTGCATCTTCTGTGAACATTGGGATAAGAATAATACCTCCTAGAATGTTGGAAGAGTTCAATGAGATTTAGAGCAGGAGTTGGCAAACCTTTCTAAAAGGGACAGTTCATGGATATTTTTGCCCTTGGGGACCATACGGTCTTTGTCAAGACTGTTCCACTCTCCTATAAGTTGGTGGAAAACTCAGGCATTTGAAAACCTATTATCTGTCATAGAAAATTTGCAGAAAATCCCGCAGTAGGCAAGTGGCCCTTGGCTTGTGAATGAAAGCCCATAAAATGGTAGCCGTAAACGTTCAGCTTCAGATACCAAATTGTTAACACAGTCAAATGCAAAAAACAGATAACTTTTTTGAAATACAGGGTTTCAGTCTGTGTAACTGTGATTATAAGAGGCATGTCCTCTCTGCACGTCTGCTCAGCTTTCTCCTCAACACTGCTTTTGATTTATCCAGCTCATCTACCATTTTTAAAAACTAGAAATATAATTTGACAAGTCGCAGCCCATGGTTAAGTAAGGATCGCCCTCAAGTCTGAAAACGTGTTTTCTGTTTATAGAAAAAGGGATTAAGCTGATTTGGAAATGCTGAGAAGATGCACTTCATCCTGAAGGTGACAAGTAACTGAGGCGTGTATCTAGGAACCTTTGGTAAAGAATTCTCTTCCCCTCTCCTCAAATTAAAAAGTGAAGAAAAGTAAAGAAAGCGCAAAAAGTTGTCCAGTGGTGCTGTCTATTCGAGCTCTGATTTGGGGGGAAAATGGCAATATGTATTCATTATGCCCCCAATTTTGTAAATTTTAGATGCTCTTGCACTAAATGAAGGCAAAAAAAAGTACATGGTGTGCCTCAGATGGGGCCAACCTTGGTAAGTAGGGCTTTGTGGGGCTGGAGGATGGTTTTGTAACATGGCTCTCCAAAAGCAAATTGAGGTCTGAGTAATGACATATTTTGTCGTGCTTTACAAGGAATGGGGCCTTTTTGTTTATTTTTTCAAAGAGACTCTGGAAACCATGTCTAATTTCAATCTAATGAAACACCTCCTAACATCAGGGGTTTCTTGGGCCAGTGTTTTATAAGAATTTCATCTCATGGTCATCATGTAACAGGGTGTCCTGTATTCACAGATACACTCTGCATCACATCACCTATTAGACTTCTTTTATTGGCTTAACTCTGATAATGGTAATGAAGTTCTCATTGCTTTTTTTTTTATATGTTGGACATTAATTTATTAAGTGTCAGTCAGCTCCTACTATGTGCAGTATTTAGAGGTAGGAGGGACCATGGGGATGTCGGTCCATTTATCCCTGTGAATGTGTAAGTCACGATGACTCAGGCTTTTCTGCGCTTCTTTGGAGATTAGAAATTGACTCAGATGAGGCGATGTTTTTTGACCAAACTTTATAAGTCTCCCAGAGGATGTTGGCAGTGGAGTTTGGCAAGCAGAATATCTCTTCTTGAAATCCAGTAAGCTCAATGGATTCCTAATGAAAAAAAAAAGAGCTTTTCCAACAGAAAAGATCATTTGGGTTGCTAGGAGATATTACCTGTACCAAGTTGTGATTATTTGTTTAAAATCATACCAAGAAATGAGGAAAAAGAACTTCTTTTTAAAGTTTGCTTGTCCAGAAATGTAAATCCTGGACTTGAGTTCGGGCTGACATTTCCCAAACACGGGCCTCATCCATGGTGGAAAGTGCATGAGGATCTGCATGTGAAGACCGACCCCAGCATCCTTGCCCATGCCCGTCATGTGGACCCAGTAGTATTTTTCAGCACTAGTGCAGTTCAATGTTTCCCTGAGAATACTGGCTTCCTGGGCAACTGAGCGGATTAGCCGTATCAGATGCTGAGAAAGGAAGCTCGCACCCACATGTTTAGAACACACTTGGGGGGTCTCCGTTAGTGAGTAGAAACAGTGTCTGTGGTCGGGGAAGCCCTTGCCCTGTGGTGTGTGCTGCAGCCTTCTGGGAATACTGCGTAATCAGAGCTGGGACACTCACTCCATCCCAGCCAGTGGACAGACGGGCAGCAGCGTGCTCTGGTCACAGCAATTATGAAGCAGGCAGAGGGTGCAGGAGCTCATCTAAGTGGGGAATGAGCCCTAATGGTTGAGAGGTTGAAAGCTTTCAGAATGTTTGCTGCTTCTCTTAAAACAGCTCAGCGAGAGTAGTTGAGCAGATGTAAGAACTAAACATTATCCTGCTCGCAGATGAGTCAAATCTCAGACAAAACACATATTTTATTTCAGTATCCAGTTGATCAGTGAGAAGTAAAGAGTTCCTCCCTGGGGCTTCCCTGGTGGTGCAGTGGTTGAGAGTCCGCCTGCCGATGCAGGGGACACGGGTTCGTGCCCCGGTCCGGAAAGATCCCACATGCCGTGGAGCGGCTGGGCCCGTGAGCCATGGCCGCTGAGCCTGCGCGTCTGGAGCCTGTGCTCCGCAGTGGGAGAGGCCACAACAGTGAGAGGCCCGTGTACCGCAAAAAAAAAAAAAAAAAAAAAAAAAAAAAAAGTTAAAAAAAACCTTCCCTGAAGGTAGGAAAGTCGTATAAAGTTTATTTCCTGGATCCCTTTGTTTGGTTGTCTTCTGCTAATAGACAAATTTGCTTAATTTTCAAATGGTTTCCCCACATGAGCTGTTTCCATGATTGCTTGTCCTCCTCCCCTTGCGTTTTCCCTCTGTCTTTCCCGGTTTGTCTCTGACAAGCCTCATTTAGACCTAGGAGATAGATTTCAGGGTCCAAAAATGCCAAACCCACTTCATGCACATGAACCATGACCCTTGGTGATGGTCTCCAGGAGCCAGGAGGTTTTCTATGTTAGAGGATCTTAATCCTCTAACATAATAATGTTCTCCTGCATTATTAAGTGAGTGAGGCTTAGTCCTGGCGGTATTAACACGGAAGTGTCCCTATTCCAACACCTCCATCTCCGTTTAATTAATACGATGCTGATGCAAAGAGGTCCATCGGCCGAAGGCCAAGGTACCATCCCACCATGATGAGAAAAGGAGCAGATAAAATTGGCAGAGTTTGCAAAGGTTTGTTTAAGCACCTTTGAATGAGTAGGTTGAGTATTTCGAGATACGGAGCGAAATGTATCTGACATGCCATTGAGTTGATGTGTTTAAATAATTTCCCAATTCTTCTTGCATGTGTACAGTAGTGCAGGTTTTCTTATGGAAGGTCCTGTTTGTCAGTATGTGTATGTAAATTGGGATCCAGAGATTGTATTCTCAAATACACCCTTGTACGGTAGGGGTGGGGGAAGAATACTCAGCTTCAAGAGGATTCCAGTCACTCTCTGTCTTCGCCTCTGTTGTTTCATCTGTGAAACGGCTACATTACTACTGCTAAGTATAGGATCCTCGTGATAATCAAATTAGGAGGAATATGTGTAAATTGCCAGGTGTAGCTCTTGGCACATGAAAGAGGCTCTCTTGAGGCTTTAAGGGAAAGGTTTCCACGGCTTTGAGGAATAAGATTTTAAGCCTTCTTGGATTAAAGCCACGTTGATATCTGCAGGAAGTTGGTTACCTTATTGATTGGCTGCATCGGGTCTTAGTTGCAGCACACGGGATCTTTGTTGAGGTGTGAGGGATCTTTTCGTTATGGCGTGTGGTCTGTTCGGGTTTCTCTGTAGTCGTGGTGCACAGGCTCCAGGGCGCGTGGGCTCTCTCGTTGAGGTGCGCGAGCTCAGTAGTTGTGGGCGTGGGGCTAGTTGCCCCGCAGCATGTGGGATCTTAGTTTCCCGACCAGGGATCGAACCCGCCTTCCCTGCATTGGAAGTTGGATTCTTTACCACTGGACCACCAGGGAAGTCCCGAGTGTTGTTTACTTTGAGAGCAGGCACTGTCTGGTGCAGACTCTGGGGAGATGTCCCATGCAGATAGAAGTTTTGACATTGCCCTTGCTAATTAGATCATGTTAGGGACAGCGGGCAGGTCTGCCGCATCTGCCTTTGACAGAATGTATTATCTGGGGTTTGTAAATGAATTGTATGCTCACATGTCCTCTCTAAGTGTAAATATTGATTCTCAGGAAGAACTGAAATAATATTGTGGTGGGACATTTTCTCCTTGTTTAGGTTTTTGCCTTGCTGTATTTAATTGCATGCACATTAAAACTGCAACGCAGCCTTGGCCAGACTTCGGTCAACGAGATACCACCGCCAGTTCTTCTGCGATCCATACTGTTACCTATTTAATATTTTTATTTAAGTACACTCTTCAAAAATGTGAATTTATTTTAAAAGGAAACAATGCTCTCCTTACCGTGAGTGGAAAACTGCCACATGCAGTAACTAGAAAGTGCTTTAATGTGCAGGGAGAACAGTGTCTTCAGATCTGCTGAAGGCACCAAGTTTAAGGCCTGCAGCCCTTGTGCAAAAGGAAATTATCAAGTGGGTGAGAGAGATGTTTAAGATGTGTTAGCGCCCATCAGAGAGTTTCTCCTTAACGCGAACAGCTTAGACAAGTTCTGAGGGTTTTTTTTTTGGATTCCTGTGTCAACATATTTTATAGATTAGACCCCATTTAATGCCATCATCTAATCTCTTATTAATGCCAGTATCATTAGGGGCTCCCATTTTCTCCTCCCCTGGAAACAAAGTTCAGCACATTGCCGGGCTGCAACTGTACTCTTAAGAAACACAGATTTGAGTAACTCTTTCTCAGTTAGCCCATCAGGTTGGGAAGGACATTGCCAACCAGGCAGAATGTAATAAATCCAAACCCACTGAAAGACATTAGCCAGAGAACTGCCATGTACAGCCCCCGGGAAACTGAGGCTACCGGGGTGACCTGATTGCTAGGTGTACACCTGGGCATTTCTTGAGGATAGGACCACTGTTTCAACGCTACTGTAGCGTTTCTCTTGTATTCGAAGCCGGGTGCCATGTGTATAGTCGACTCTGTAATGAGTTGTTGGGCAAACTTGGAGCATCTGGCAGCTTGCCAAGCAGGGCAGTTCCGTATCCTTGGAAGCTTTTGTAATCCTATTGCAGATGCTGCCACCCAGTACAGCTCTTAGGTGTTCCTGGCTTGTGGGAGCAGTGATGAAACTCAAAGACTCACGAGAGGGCGTGACGTAAGAGGTTAATGTGAAGCTGACACAGCGTGTTTAGGTCATTAAAATTTTAGCCCACCCCTCCCTGCCATTTGCATGGAGAGAGGTCTTGGAATGGGCTCTTTTCAGGTTTGGAGCCACCTACTTCTCACCGTACCTTATCAGTCCTGGGGTCACAGCCCCTGAACAGGAGGGAGGCTGGACGGATGGGAAAAGGAGTCGGAAGGAGAGTTTGCATGTTCACACTTCCAGGCCTGGGCACTGGGTGTGCCTCAGACCTGGCAAACGCCAGTGAGGGATGAGTCATCTCATGTATTTTTGCCTGCTTTTCTGTTTTGATTGAGTGGATACTCTAAGCTTATCATAATTATTTTTGGCAGGGGGAGGGTTATTATGTTAGAGCAAAAAAATTTAGTGTTCAAAATAATGATACTTTTGAACCATGCTGTGATATTTGTATCTTAACAAAGAACTCTCATACTGTGCAAAAATTAGGACATTTAAACTAATATTTAGTACTTACTTTTTAAAAAAAAATTGTTTGCCTGCTAGCTTTCCAGATATGTTCCTGGAGGGTTTGGGGTTGGTTGGTTGTGTTTTCACATGCCCAGGGAACTTTGCTCCTCTGTATACAGCTAGCCATGGATTTTATTTTTATTATTTAAAAATAGCAAGTACATTACAGAGAGCTGTTTTCGAAAACAGAGTTTCTGTGCTTGATTTCATTAGTCCTAAAGACAAAAAGCACATATTAAAGATACAAACTTTTTCACATTATGAAAGTAATGTATTTTCATTTTATAGAACATACGGAAAAATATGTGACAGAGTGAGATCCCACCAACTGGAGATAAGATTTTGGTGTGTCTTCTACTCTTTGATTTTTATGCATAGGAAAAAAAACGGTTGAAATTAAACCACTTCGTGAATTTTCTTATTTTTGCTTCTCTCCTTGTAAGACAGAAGTTGAACTAAATGGCATTTATGTTCTAAAACTCACTGCTCATAGAGTTAGTTAAATGATTTGAAACAGTGTTTTATAGCCTTAGTAAATTGCCTGCCTTTTCCAATCATTGTGACAGCATAGTCCCTCGTATATTTAAATAGTCTTCAGAAATGTAATGTTAATCTTTAGACATAAGATATGACATTTAAATATTAAATGGAAGAAAATAGCCAAAGAGATTGATTAAAATGCTGAGATACATTCCACATGTGTAATTACTTTTATTTACTCCCATTAGTTTGCTTGCATAGTTTTTAATTTGAAGCTTTAGATTCTAAATGTCACTATTGACCTAAATTAAGAATAAAGAATAACCATACACTCAAGATTTTAACAACCACAAGAACGAAGGACTTACATCACAAGATGAGCAATCATCCCAGAAATCCAGCTTCGTAACTTACAACTAGTGATCAGTTTTCAAGCAAAGAGAATTTAGATTTTATTAACTTGAAGCAGCTGTTGTCTGTAATACGCTACTTTTTTTTTTTTTTTTCCGGAAATGGAAAAGGTCGTATAAAATAAAGAGTACTTGTGTTGTTTCTTTTTGAAAGCAGCTGGCTTCCCATCGTTGGGCTGTTTGTGAGCTCAGAAACCCCAGGCCCTGGATGTTTTCCTTGGGAAGGAGCTGGGGGGATGGGTGGAGAGGGGGAGCAGGCTTCCACCGTCCTGTGCAGGGGTCCCGTTATTACTTCCCCCGTACCAGCCCTGCTGCGGTGTCTCACCATCATAAACCCTGCCCCAGGTACTCAGATGGGAGGGGCAGGATGAGAGCAACCCCGTCCCCCAGGCACTTGGAGGGGAAGGGAGACCGGTGGCAGAGTCCCAGGGGGAGGGGAGAGGGCGGAGGCAGTGCTCTGTCAGCTACTCATCACTCAGGCTCCCAGTGGAATTCCGCGCATGGCACTTGAATCACTGCCCCCAGCATCCTCCATAGGGACGAGTGGGGAAGACCCTCAGGGCTAGAAGCTTCCCCAGTTCCTGGGCTGCTTCCGCAAAGCTGCTGTGTGACCTCGGTGTCCTTTGGAGAGCCACTCGGGATCTCATTTCTTCAGGGTTGCCTTTGATCCCTGGCACGAAATCATCTCCAAGCACAGTTTGTAGTTATTATGTATTAGGATTATTTGATTAATGTCTTCCTCTCCCTATTTTGTCCACTGTTTTATCCCCAGCAGCAGGCACCATTCCTGGTCCACCGAAAGCCCTGGGTAAATATTCACTGAAAGCAAAAAAAAGACTTTTTGACATATTATTTTACCTCTCTTTGGTTAGTTTAGCTATCTAAAATCTCGTGATGAAAATAGTCATGTAAATTTCGAAAGCTCTTTTTTGGTGACGTAGTACATTCGCCAACAGGAAAAAGACAATTACAGTGTGCCTTAGATTATTTTTAGTACATTTTAATATAATTTTATATTATTATAAAATAATGCTATGTTATTTTATGTAAGTGTTATATTATTAATGCCTGAAATTGTTTTTGGCAAGGTCTTACCTTTTAATGCAAATTGTTTTCTTGAGTGAAAAATACAGATTATGAATGATTTTCGCTTGAGATTTCCTTGCTGTTTAAGCCATTTTAAAAATTTCCAAGAGTAGAGAGTTTGCAGTAATTATGCTCTTTTTAAGATGAGGATTTTGAAAGTCGAGAGAATTTCTCAAATCAGTGGTGGATTTGGGAAAGAAAATTGGGCGGGGGGGGGCATTTTCGGGAATGTTCCCTTTTGAATCCTTAGTACATTTTGTAATTATTGTCTTCAGGGTCGCTTTGCCCTCTTCCGTGATGAGCACAGCACCCTGCTGGTGTTAAGTACTGGGATTCGTTTGAATTTATGTATGTATTTAGTTACGGATAAAATCATGGAAGAAAGACGTAGATTCAGCTAGAAACAGTCTTGTGTTTAAGCCTATTCTTTTTAACTTATACGTTTGACACAATAGTTACGTTAAATTCAGACGTAGAGACCCGGGTTGCCATTGGCCTCTCCCTGTCACCTCTCCATATCCTGAACTTCGTTCTTTTCATAGAGTTTCCCCTTCTCCTACCCTGTAAATTCACTGTGTATATCTCTGTCAGTTTTATCTTCCCAGAGTTTAGGACTTTGAGACGTGGCATTGATTCAGACTCAAGTAACGTGGAATGGGAGGTCGTCATGCTGGAGGGAGTGTGAAGACAACCCTTACTTTTCATAAGGAAAGGCAATTGTGTGAGAACAATTGTTTTCACACAAATGTCAGTGGGAAAATGTGAATTACTTAAGAGAATTGAACTGTTTCTAAACATCCTGGGCTGTAGGAATCGCTGAAAGTTAGGGTTCTCCCCATGGGTTTGTGGATTCAGAGCCTGGCTCTGCCTTTCGACAACCCTTGCAGCTGTTCTGTTTTATTGGTTCACTCTGAGGACAAAGGTGCTTCTTCTGAGAGCTTCTCCAAGGCCTCATACTCAAAAATTTGCTTTGTTGTCCCAAGGGACATGGCTCGGTTTTTAGTAACTCGTGCTCGTTCTAGGGGAGTAAAGTAGTGGCTCTAAAATGTTCCTTTAAGATGTCGATGATTATGGCACAATCATCTTCCTTGAGAGAAAAAAAAAAATGACTGGCTCTGATCCAAAAAATTACAACACTTTGGCCATAAATCCCTAATTGCCTCTAAAAAGTAAAACAGACATGTTTAATTTTTCTATCCCCTGTGCAACTTATCTGCGTTGTCTGGTGATTAAGACAGGCGGCAGCCAGTTAGGCTTTTTGGAATCTGGTTCTTTCCCTGCCACTGAGGACTCTGGCTCAGTCCTCCCAATGTGCTCGGCCCTGCTAAATACATCAGTAGAGAAAACTGCTCTCCCTTCCATGTAGGGGTCTGCAAAGACTCGTTCTACTGAGAAATTACTGAGATGTTTGTATGACAGACATCATCATCACTGCCTTTGTCAGAATTAGTGAGTATGGATGAGAATTCTGGAAGCTAGCTTATGTATTTCTGTTACTTTATATCTTGAAGGCCTTTCCAGGTTGGGATATATAGAACTCTACTCAAACTTTTTAAACTACCACACGGTATTCCATGGGATAGCCATTTCTCTCATTAGGACTGTTTCTAATTGTTCCCTACTACACACAGTGCTGTAGACCATACTTATATGAACAGTGATGATGATGATGATGACAGCAGTAACAACAACAAGCAGACACTTAGAAAGTACTTACTGTATGCCCAGCATTAGTTTTATCATTGGAGTGTGTGTGTGTGTGTGTGTGTGTGTGTGTGTGTGTGTTTTAATCCTCGCCACAATCCTATGAGAAAAGTATTCTTATTATCACCATTTTATATTTGAGTAAAATGAAACCCAGAGAAGTTTTCTAATTTGACCAAAGTAACAAAGCTAGTAGGTTTCCTAACTGGGATTTGATCCGAATAGAACCTGACAGGTATATCAATACATTAAAATGCATAATCTTCTTCCCTAGTTCTTCCTCCTGCCCTAAATGGTGGCCATGACTCAGACCCAGACTTTGGCCCTCTATTCTTCCATCTCAAAGCTACATAGTAGCTCTGTGCTGGTGCCGCCCAGGTTTCTGGGCTTCATTTGCCTCTGCTTTGCATCACCAGCTGCCAGTGAGACATTTGCGTACAGTTGTAGGTTTCTTGCTCCCCAACCCCATTCCTTCTCATTTTTGCTTTCCTTATACCCCTTGTACGGACACTGGCCAGGATAAGCACCCTTGTCATACTCGTGCCGTGCGTATTTCAGCATCTCTCCTCACCTCTGTCCGTGCCCTTCTCATGTATCCATATCCTACCGTCGCTCTGCCGGAGCTGAAGACAGTCTTCTCCGTGTCACCTTGGCCGACCAGCCATTGCAGCCTGTATTGACGGTTCTCATTCTGTGTTCTGAAGGCATCTCCCGGAAAGCTTCAGGATGGGAACTGTGCAGTCAGAGGGCCTGGGTTCCAGTACTGGCTCTGGGATACTTAGCTTTGCTGACCTTTAGCTTCCTCATCTGTAAAATGGGGGTAATACTTCTTACTTCAGTCATGAAGAATAAATGAGATAATGTTTTAAAGAACGTTAATTATCTTTATACTACCAATTACATTCTCAAAATGCTTTCCTCTCTCTGTAGCCTCTGCCTTAGCCCTTAATTATTCTACTTTACATGTTAGTTTTGCCTCTTTAGATTATTGGAGCTCAGGTCACCTCAGGTCATCTGGCCACCGGAGAACCAGCCCACAGTGGTGAGCAGTTAGTAGACCTTGCTTGTTACTGAGGGCTGTATTGCTGAGAATTCATGAGTCATCATGCTGGGCGACTCTGCTCTGGACGACTGTGCTCTGTTTATCCACGAATAGAAACATTTACCTTAATTCTGAAGAGCTGTTTTCCAAATACCACATCTGAGTATCTTCAAATTCCAAACAGTTTATCCATCATACATCTCCCAAGCAGGGGCACCTGTTTTCTCTGGGCACATATTCCATAGGCAGACATCTAGATCAGTCCGGTTAGAATTTGCTGAATTACACAAATAGTGATGTCTTAGTAGTAGTTTTTCATATAATCTTTCTCTTAGTTTCTACAGAATCTAGTTGATAAAAAAATGAAATGTCCTTTTGAAAACTATCATGGGCGCACACACACACACACACACACAAAACTCACACACAACAGAAATATCTGCTTTTTATAGTTCGTGCTTTTCTTCGGGAAGAAAATACCCTAATTTTCTAGGGCCATGAGGAACAAATGAGATGGTTGTGTGAATTCCTCAGTAAACTTCCTGTCTAGATACGATTACTCTCCAATTAAAGTTAGTCACTGGGACACTTCATGGGGAAAAACTTTCGAGTGGTGAGCAGTTACTGGGCTAACTAGTACCTAATCACCAGTACAGCAGTGATTGTTTATTTAGCACTTCCTATATCCAGGGACTGTGCTAAGTTTTGTAGGTGTACATGTACACATTTATTCCTTTAATTCCCTCAAGAAATCTAAGAGGAAATGTTGAGGAAAGGACACTGAGGTCCAGAGAAGAGGAGTGACTGTGGGGACAGAAGGGGCTTGAGTAGGAAGTTGGAGAGCTCCAGGGGGCTGGCGTATTTCCCTTTGCAGACAGAAGTTGTCCCTGAACTGAAGTGGAGGGGACAGTCCACAAGGAAGGAGGGACAGTGAAGGGACCTGGACAGCCACAGGCATCACAGTGAGACATGGATGGGGTATTTCAGCTCAGTTGCCTCCCAGCGATTGGCCTTAAGTGAGTTACTAACGCTCTCTGGGCCTCAGGTTCTTCCCTGGTACATAACGGCCGTTGTGATGCTGTGAAAAAGAAATAACATATAACAAAAGGATTATTAGTCTGCTGCTTCAAGGTTGTAGCACCCAGTGAATATGTTCCTTTACCGCTTTCAGGATTTTATCTGTAGGCTTCTAATAGTAGACTTAGGAAAAATAATTATGTATGTTTCAGGTGTAGCCAGGGACATTGAACAACTGTAACCGTTACTTGCATTCAATACAGATCATGATTTTTGCAACATTTGCTTTTCTTTGCTTCCTTCTTCCCTCCCTCCCTCCTTTCTTCTTTTTTCACTTTCTGTACTGAAGTGTACTTCAGTATCTGTCTCTCAAAACACATACACTTTTCCTTATGTAGCTACAATATAGAAGTGACAGAATTAAACCTAAACTGAAAATCGGTAATACTGTAACCTTGGAAAATAGGTAAAAACATAATTTCTGTATAGTTTATGAGTTGGTGTTCATTTTTTCACAAGTGACCAAATCTAAAGGTTTTGTGCATGCTTTTCCGTTTTTGCTTGCCTTAAATTTATTTTTCATAAGATATTATACTCGAGATTTAAATATACTCAAATTCTGTAAAGAGTGACTAAAACATTGATGTGGGCGTATTCTAGTAATTGTTGACATTTTACCATAGTCTTGAAAGTTTTTTAAGGGGGAAATACTGTGGTGGAAGATGTCTACCAATTTCCAGCTCTTGTTGTTCCCATCCCCTCCATCCCCAGACATGTAAAGCCTCCGCTAAAGTTGGTGTCTGCCTTTGCTGTCTCTATGCATTTTTAAAGACTATTTCTGGAATTAAGACAGGCGTTTTCTTAGATTGAGAATCAGGTAGGAAAAACGGATTCCTTCATTCCTTACGGTAACCCTCAAGTGGGTAATATTACTATCCCCATTTACAGATGCAGAAACTGAGGCTTAAGTCAAAATGATCCTTACTAAGGTCACACAGCTTGTAAGTGGAGCAGCCAGTGTGGGGCTCTGTTGGTCTGACCTCAGAGTCTGTGTTGCAGGTACAGTGCTTTACTCTTTCTATTCCTTGTGAACTGTCACACTGAGATGAACATGAACTATACTGAAACCTAAACTGAAGAGCGTCTAGTGGCAAGTTTGCAGTCTAGGAACAAAGAGTATATTTACTGGAGTAGCCTATTCAATATGGGGGGTATTGGTAAAGAGCAACAGTGGGAAATGAGGGAAAGGAGCCGCTCTGCAGAAGTACACACTTGAACCTATTTGTAAAGAATTTGAAGATCAAAACTTTACTGTGTAGAGCAGGGCTTCCCAAGCATGATCTCCTTTCAAGGGAGGGGGAAGTGAGGTAAACATCTCAGTTTACAGATGAGGAAACTGAGTCAGACCAGAGCACTGCCTTCCTGGGTGGTGATGAGTGTGAGTCATGTTTCAGATGCTGCAAATTGGCAGCTGCCGCCTGTAAGGAGATGTCGGGGTTGGCGGTGGGTCTGCTCTCAATTGCCTGAGCCTCTGAGCCAGGACCAGTCTCCCCCGAAGCGGCAGCCGGTGGAAACCCTGCGCACACAGTGATGTCGGACTGGCTTCCATCTTCATGTCATCTCCTTTCACTTGAACTTAAGTGAATGACTTTACCGTTTATCACTTTAAACATCGACTGGGAGGATGACGGCATCAGAAAAATAAACCACGGTTCCTTGAGAGCATCCAGAACTCTTTTCTGTACTGTTCAGCCTTAACTAGTTTTCTTTCTGGTACTCTCATTGTAAACATCAAAAAGAACATTCTGTTTCCGCAGGGCAGGGACACTTGCAGCATCGCTGTCCGTATGACCCTTGTCTCAACAAATCTGATTTCTGATGTGGGCCCAGAGGCCGGCATTATTTATTTGTTTTTAAAATCAATTCTCATTGGAGTATAGTTAGTTGCTCTCCTTGCCTGGATCCCTGGCACTTGTATTTCTTTCTAATACCCAAACCTGTTGTTAGAGAAAGACTTCTTTGGGTCGAAGCCACAGTATATAAATGGCCCTTTATTTTTAGAAAGTAGTACTTAATCTGCAATAATTAAGCTGCTTTGGGGGTCACTAAAATGTCTGCCGCAGTGAAATTTACCTTGAAACTGCACAGAGCAGGTCTACTCACCAACAACAGTGCTTTTTGATTTTGACTGTGCACTAAGTCAATTGGGGAGCTTTTCAATAAAGACTGAAGCCCGTGTCCCACCTTCAGAGATTTCTGGTTAATTGATCTGGGTGGGACCAGGTATTGGTAGTTTTTTTTTTTTTTTTTTTTTTTCCGGTACACGGGCCTCTCACTGTTGTGGCCTCTCCCGTTGCAGAGCACAGGCTCTGGACGTGCAGGCTCAGCGGCCATGGCTCACGGGCCCAGTCGCTCCGCAGCACGTGGGATCTTCCCAGACCGGGGCACGAACCCGTGTCCCCTGCATCGGCAGGCGGACTCTCAACCACTGCGCCACCAGGGAAGCCCTATTGGTAGTTTTTAAAGCTCTCCAGGCTTTAATAATACGCAGCCAGGATTGAGAACTAGTGCCCTGGAGCAGTGATTCTGAAACTTGAGCATGCCACGGAATCTCCTGAAGGGCTAATGAAAACACAGACCGCCAGGCTGCACCCCCAGAATTCCTAGTGCAGTAGGTCTGAGGTGGGGTCTCAGATTCTGCATTGCTAAGCTCCCAGGTGATGCTGTTCTGGGAACCTGCTTTGACCTCTGGCCTAGAGAGATCTTTCCAATAGCTTTATATGATTCTATTTTTTTTTTTAAAAAAAGATGCCTATACAAATAACCAGCATTGCTTTTAGTAGAACAACCACTTTAGGCACAAATATTAAAATACATTTCTCTTTTCCTCGGCGAGTTGGACCATTAGTTTTTTCTTTAAACCAGTATCCTCACTAGCAGGCAACTAGAGACCCAGAATCTGAAAGGAACTGGATTCAAGGCAGATGAGAAGTTTTGTCGTTTTGTTTTTTAAGTAGAAAACGTTGCAGGGGTCTGTAGAATCATTGCTCACGCTAGCAAACTACCCACAGATTGTGCAGCTTTCCTGACACACGTAGCTTGGGAAAAGATGATATGGCAACACTTTTAATGTTCTAGAGAACATGAGACATGGCATGGAAGTGCAAAGATGAATACAAAACATGGTCCTTGGCCCCCAAAAGAGAACATTCTAGCTGCAGAATATACAGTCTGTGACTAGACGTGTATATTTCTTATTTCAGTGGACTCCGTAAATTTCTCTTTCTCCAACTCTTAGGACTTTTCCTATTTCCCTTTGCAAACGCTTCTCTCAGTCCTTAAGTGAAACACCTATGACGAAACATTGGATGTTCTAGGGTGCCAGCTCTGCCACGCTCCTAGAGCGTGGCTTCCTGCCTCACCGTCCACTTACCTTCCCGTGACCTTTATGGAAGAGCGAACTTGTAAACGCGGCTGTTCCGTGTCCATCTTGGGCCTGTGGGCTTGGACTTTGAACCCAAGCCATGGCGCAGCCTGACTCACGCTTCCTTCCTGCCGTGCAGCTTCTCTTGGGGAAAGTCCCTATGCTAGCTGATAGAGAAGAAAAGAGCCCATTCTATCCCTCTAACAGACCCTTAATTAATAGTAATCACGAAAATTGAAGTTGTGCACGGCCATGGCTATTCACCATTGTTGTCTTAGCGATTCCTGGACTGCACGAACAGAGCACCCCTTATTCTGCAATTAAATGAAAAATAATGGCATCACTTCAGCTTTAAGGAAGGAAATGTCCAAGTGCAACCTCTGTGTAATTAAGCTGAACATGATTATTATCAGAAAGTGATTGTACTTGTGTTCAGAGGCGAGAAGAGATAAGCCAGCAAGCATGTGACCGATCAAAAAAAATGGTGCTGGGGATGTTTGACGTTCTCCCCAGACAGCCAGCTCCCTGCCTGATGGCGGGGCAGGTGCCACTTTCCGTACCATTTTCTCTCTCTTCCGGCTGTTTGAACATTCTTTCTCCTCAGTTCTCGGTACTGTTTTTGTACCATCTGCCTGTTTGCCATTTCTCTGTAGGTCTTCTTTCACCTGCATCTGTTTCCCTGCTTTTTGTTTTATTTGTTTGTTTCTTCTTTGGCAAGAATCGCTTTTCTCGACTTGGACGTGCCGCTAGCTTTCTGACAGGTAAAATTAAAGCAGTCCGTTTAAGTTTTAGCCAAACCAGGTGTTGAGTGATTGACCCTCACTCCAGAAACCTCATTTACTCCTCGCTTCTTTATTACCCTCTCATAATTCATTAGCTTAATAAAACGCATGTGTGAAAGGCCGAGGCCGAAAGCACTGCTATATATAGCGTGGATGCTTTCCTGCCTGCCCGCCCCTCCCCTGCCTGCATCCCGGGGACTTAAGGGGACCGACCAAGCTCTCGGTGGGATAGTCAAGCCTCCGAGAGGTGGTGCTTCGAAGAATCTCCAGTCGGTGAGTGTTCAAAAGCAGGATTCCCTCTTCGCTGTGGTACCTCGGTGAGACACCTCTCACGGAAGTGCTGCCCCCATTCCCTTTAGTGGAATCCTAGGGACATAAGACCTCCCACTCTCTGCTTCGTGATTCCCAGCAGCCCCCAGAATATCCAGTATTTTTCAGCTGGTTGCAGAGCACTGCCAACTCACCCAGCTTCTTCATCAGAGAAAGCGTCAGACCCCCGTGCTTGTCACTCTGGGGTCCTGCTTCTCTCCAGCATTTAAAGTTGGCTGGTGGATCCCAAAGGCCCGTAGAGGAGGGGGTGGGTGTGGGTGTCGTCTTCGTCTTAATTCAGGTTTAGCTAATGGCTGAAGCTCCCTCCGCCCTTTACCGTTTTCGCCAGAGCCCGGGCTCATCTCGCGAAGTCCTCCCCTACCTCTAGGTTCCTAAACCCCTGTGTATTATGAAGGAAATGAGATCCATATGCTTTTGATTCATTTACATGTAGCTCATCAAAATGTAGTTTTGTAAGAGCTCTTCGGTGTCCAAGAAGCATTTGGAGCCTTTTTATGAGACTTCTAACCACCGCCCCCCGCACCCCTCCTCCATTCCCTTAGAACCAGGAAGTCGGGACTTGCCAAGAATAAATCAAACCAAGCTTCAGGGTTTTATTCGCTACACTTCAGTGGACTCACACCTTCAGCAACAACAGAGAAGACTCTCTGCCCCCTTCTCAGGGTGCCAGGGAAGCAGCCCTCATGCCACTTGCACCCCAAATGGCAGTGAGTTGGAGCGCCCCTCTGCTCCCCTGGGAGCAGGCAGCCAGTTGCCTCCGCGCAGTGGTTTTGCAGCCAAGCCTCTTCCCTCTGGCCGGGGAGCTGAGAGCCTCTGCCGGGCGCAGAGCTCAGAGTGCATTTCTGCAGCCATCCCCACCTCTATCCACTCACCGCTCCCTAAGTTCTCGCTCTCAGACTTTCGCGGCCACAGGTTCTTACCAAGCTGTTTACTTTGCACCCGTGACTTGTGTCTTTTTGCTGGGATGGTGGCTGAAGCACCCACAACTGTAAACAGGGCTTCGGGGTAGCGTGGTCATCATTTGATGACATTTTGGAGTGTTGTGTCTTTCTTCATTTTTCTTCATCAAGAAAGGCTTATAAGCTTTAAGGAAAAAAACTACCTACTGCCACGAAGACTCCAGAGCTTCTAGTCTGTCAAACCACAGACATGAAATGAGTCAACCTGTTTCTAGAGGTGGGTTAGTGAGGCGGGGGGTGGATTTTCCTCCTCCATCCTAAGGATGATGAATTAATGGAAAGCCATTCCAGAGCTTAGGATTCCTCGCTTGGGCTGTTGGCATGAGTGGGGTGGAAGGAATTCTGCCCTTGTCTTTGCACGTCTCGGCTTGTTTCTCCTCCTCTGTCAGGATGGCGCTGGGCCTTTCGGGGGCCAGAAGCTGGGCACGTGGAAATGCAGAGGCGGGGAGTGGGGAGCAGAGCTGGGTCTGAATGTTCTTGCCCCTCCTCCCAGCTGCAGAACTCAGGCTCTTTGCAGTGTGTTTATTTCTGCATGTGGACGCATAACACTGTGATAACAGCCATCCACTTATTCATAAATTACATGGACTCCAAGGATATTTCTCTGCAGAAGCACTCTTTATCTTCCAGTATGAAGAATTTGATAAAGTCCATGCTTAGTTTCAACACGAAGACAATATAATTAAATATTATATGTATACGTTTTGTGTATGTGTAAGTGGGGGAACCATTCTTAGCAGAACTTTAAGAATACTTAACAGCAATTGTAAAATGTTTAGGCGAGTTGGTAAGGAGTCTGAGTTAACGCTTGTGAAACCTTGAAATCTGAGCTTCACCTGAAATCCCATAGCAGGGAAAACCTTTACCAGAGATGCTTGTGTTGAAGCTCTTTCCTCACTGGTGAAAGGACCTGGCCTGAGTGTGCTGGGTTTATTTGGTTAGTTATTTCTCAAAGTGAATAAGCCAGTACTTTTGTGATCTGAGGACAGATAGCTGTCAGTCCATTGCCACAGTACCTTCAAGCGGCTTGAAATTTGCTACATAGTAAGGACCACTGGCTGCATGAGCGCAGGTGAGATTTTCTTCATTCTGTGCTGCTTCCAACGGGTCCTTACTTTCCAGACATAAAAGGTTTGGAAGATAAACAAATACTCTGCACACAATCTATTTGTTTATCTGAGGTTTACAGATAAACCAACGCTATACACACAGTCTGTGTAATTCCCCCGGGTCTCTCAGTACTGTCATTCCAGGTGCAGAAATAATAGTTGACGTTCACCCAGTGAATTTTGCCCGGTGTGATCCATTCACCGATTTGCTCATTTATGCAACAGGTGGAAGTGCCTTCCCTGGGTGTGGTCTTATTCTAGGTGCTGGGGAAGCAGCATCCAGACAAAAGCGGTCCCTGCCCTCACACAACTTCTGTGCTTGTGGACGGAGCTTCCATCCCAGCGGTCACATGGGGAGTGGCAGAGCCAGGTGGTGAGCCTGGACCTTTGGTTTTGTTCAAAAAGTGATGACTTTCCCTGAACTGAAAGTCATTAAGCAAGTCAAGGTCAAGCGTCAGAACTGGTAACCTACCAGCTGGTTAATTTCCAGTTTGAATAGCAGTGGGAATTTCTCACTCTTCCCAGGCCCATGGAAGTTTTGGTTTTCATTGCACCAGCCTCATCTCATGTAAATAGGACTGATGAATTTGATTCAGAGTGATCAATCCCAATGTGATATACTACTCCTAATCATATTAGCCTAAATTGTGTGCACAGCCCCTCAGTGGCACTTGTACCTCAGGCCTCGCTATAGGTGAATTTGAATTCAATATTTGCAAGTTGAATTGTGTTTTGAACAGTTTTTGGAAATTAGCATTTAAAATGCACTATTTCTTATATCAGATATTTCTTAAGTAAGGCGAATAAGTCCCTGCTCACTTGTCTTTTGTTTAAATACAAATTTTAATACATATTTTTAATAAGTGGTGACTTTCCTCCCGACTCACCCTGTAGCTAACTCGCGTCAGCCCTTCCACTACCATGTGTAAAAAAACTGCCATTGCACGCGGCCAAACCCCGACGTTAGAATCTAAGGCTTCGAGGAAAAAGCATTTTTATCAAAATGTTGCTGTTGCCAAGAAGTTTAGAGATCTGGGGATTTTTGCCTGCATGTTTGAGTCATTTCTAGTTGAGAATGTCTCAAGGACTAGAACTGCTAGGGCGAGCCATGTGCAATGTCCTTTTGTTGTAGGTCAAAATGGGTGAATATCGGTAATTCCTTCTGGCTTGGTCCACTACACTTCCTTCCTCTTTTAAGTACTTAAATGCAAGCAGAATTGCTGTGTATGTCCCAGGGACTCAGGCATTTCTGAGCAGTCTAAACTTTGGTCCATTTTGTGTTTTTTTCTGTAGATAGCTAAAGTGATATAATGTTTTATCAAAACTTGGTATTCGTAACCTTTGCAGCAGTAGCTGACAGGATTTTTTCACAGGGCGATCTGCCCTTCTCCAAAGGGTTTCTTAAACTCAGATTCTCAGATTGTGACCTTACGGAGGAAGAAGGTGCCTTCCTCACCACCTCTTACGGCGTTACTGAAAGGGGTTCCAAAGGCACCGGACATAAAGCATAATAGATGAAGATGCTGTATGTTGGGGACCATCATCCCTGGGCGGGCTCTGGCATACCTGCCCCCACTTATGCCCTGGCACGAGACACAGGTGCTAGTTGGGCTCAGTGAAAGTTAGCGGTTGGCTTTTTACTTGTTATTAAACGCCAGTGTGGGAAGGCATGCTGGGAAATGAACAGAATAACCTAAGTGGATGTTCTTTCTTTCATTTTGTTTCCCTTGCAAGTTGTTTCTGTTGTTTTGTTGTTGATATTTTGTAGATATGTGTGCGAGTACTTGGAAATGAGGAAAGCAGCTGTGGAAATTTCGATGAAAAGGTTACAGAATCGGGTTCAGTTTTCATATCAGATCTCATGCACATTCTGAAATCTGTAAGGAAACAGGCCACAGGTTGATGCCGGCTCATAATAAGCTCCCCAGAAAACGTTACTGACAGTAACTCGAACACACAGTTCCCTCCTTCTCAAAATAAAACCAACTACCTGATGATACAGCATGTTTCCTTAGGCTTTTTCTAAATGCCAAGGCATCTCCTTGACTTGGTTGTTTCAGGAAAAAGTCCAGATGGTGGAGATTCAAGACAGTCAGTGGCAAAATTTCAGTAAAACGGAATATTGTGGCACAATGAAGGAACGGTGCCTTTGAGAGTTTTTCTTCACAGTTTGCTTTACAGTTCAGATATGCATAACAGTTTCAGATGCAGTAAAAAGGGCAAGTTTTAAAACATAATTGTCTCATCTGTGTAAAATAATAACACACATAGGGGCAGAACAGCAGTTTGGAGAAGCACACGGTTGACTGCTGGTTGGCGGTCGAGTTGGGTGAGCGTAGGGAACTTTAACGAGTTCATTATGCGTGTTTTAGTCTTTAATTTTTTTATAATGAAAAGGTATTTATTTTGATAATAACAACTAAAAGTGCTGAATCTGAGTTAGGCCAGGGGAGTTCTCTTTCCTTGCTGTGTGCGTGTTGGTCTGCAGTCAGTCTTCGGAGTCTGTTTCAGATGTGAAAGCATGAGATATCCTGTGTCATAGCCCCAAGGATTGACTGTGCTGAACCCGTTCCTACGGTGAACTTCATTTCTCAGTTAAATAGTTGGTCTGCTTTTAGGAAATACGCCTGTGGCGTCCGTCGTTGCCAGCTGCCTTGAGAACTTTCCCTGGAAATAACTGTGGAAGAAATGAAAAGCCTGAAGGAAAGACTGAATCTTTTGTCTGTCAGAAATGCCTTCATTTTTAAGTTTACGTTAGGACGGAAAATATATATGTGTGTGTGTGTATCCTTTCTTTCTTTTTCTTTCTTTCTTTCTTTCCTTCTTTCTTTCTTTCCTTCCTTCCTTCCTTGCTTCCTTCCTTCCTTTTTTCTTTCTTTCATCCATCTGTCTATCTATCCATCTATCTAGAGCCAAATAGCATTTGTAAACTTTCAAGAATAAATTTAAAGGCTGGATGAAATGCCCTTTTTCTTTTCAATGCAAGATTCAATTTTGCCTGGTTTGTGTAAGAAGGAACTCCCTCCTCTCTCTGTGCTGCCCCATCTCACTGCAGAAATTGCCCTTCCGGTTCTGAGGAGGGCTCCTGGGAGATGCCACGGGCTGAGTGCTGGCCTCCCAGGTGCAGGGCTCTGCACTTGCCTCCCTGCTGAAATCGGATGCCTGGTCCTCTCTGCTCTGGATATGCTGTTTGTCCTGGCACACCGCTGCTAGAGATGCCTGGAGAGAGAAAGCAGGTCTGAGCCCTTGGGGATTCTTTCTGGACAGCATCTTTACCTTCTTAAAGCTGTCCATGAATGTGAACTGGGCATATTTGCATTTATACAGGTAAAATACGAATCCCAGAATAGAACTCGGTGTGGCCAAAAGTGCCAAACACTGGTAGGACACAGCAGGAAGGCATCATTTTTTCTGTGTGACTTCAGTTTTGTTTTGAAACTCACATGAGTGCTTGGGGTTCATGAAGTACCAATCGTGATGACATTCCGCATAGCTGTGTGAAGTTAGTGTGTTTGTGTGTTTTCATGCAGTGATCATCAGCAATGAGGTCTTAGAATGCCCTTTATTGTGTTTTGATCTAAGGAAAGATTTGTTTACATTTAACTTATAGATCTGCTAGAAAAATTGGTTGCTGAAGACCCACTGATAAAGGTGTGTTTGCACTGACATTGAAACCCAGGCGGTGTGATGACATGATGGCAGGGCTTTTGCTCTTAGCAACACAAATCCACCAGCGTGTTCCTGCCCCGACACTACTGACCACCCTGCTGTCTGCTCTTCCAGGGAAACCTGTACAATAATTTTGCTGATTTCTCTTTGGCTTTGCATTTCTCTGTAATTATTTAATAATGCTATCAAAGCGGGAATTTTATTGTATACTTATTTCCCCAGGTCATTTATAAAACTTGGGACACCTTTTCCAACACTGACCCCATTGTTAATAGTTCCCGATCCGGAGAAACTGCAGATTATTCTTATCTTGCCTTTGTGTTCCCCAGAACATTCGTTTCTGATGACATCTCCTTCATTAGTAGTTTAGGGTCTAGAATACTTCCAAAGAGTTTTTGAAAATCAGTTACTCAAATACTACTCTTCTCGGATGCCTCTCTGGTGGCAAGATGTCAGGCACCCAGATGTTTCCAGCATTTACAAAATTTTAGTACCAGAGAGTTGGGAGATGAGGATAAAATATGGTTCCTGCGCTCAGTGACCTGTGGAACACACTGAACTAAACACCACAGTGTAAAATGCTAAATATTTGAAATAGATGAATTAGCCACTTAGGAGACATTAGTGTGGGTTTGGAGACAGCTGGAAAGATTTTGTGGCAAAGGTAAGATTCTGCTTGATGGTTATTGGGTGTCTCAACAACAACAGCAATCTCAATATAAGTCCAGTATGTGTACATCATAGACATAATGTAGAAAAAAGACTGAAAGGAAGTAGTAGAATGACAGCCCCGTGGCAGCAGCATATCTGGTGATTCAGAGCCTGAGTCTTGAGCCCAAACATCTAGATGTTCCTTTTCCTGGCTATCAGACCATGTAACTGAAGTCACTTAACATCTCTCTCTGCCTCAGTTTCCTCATTTGTAAAACGGGGATAGTTCTGGTACATGACTCAGAGGCTTAGGTGGATTAACTGAATTAATATATGTAAAGAATTTAGACCACTGTCTGGCCTGCAGTGAATGTTCCGGAAGTATTAGCTAACTTGGCCAGTTTGGAATGGCGAGATGATGAGATATTATATCTTGCTCTTCTACAGTGAACATGTGTGGCTTTGATAGTTAGAAGAAAAATATTTTTAGAGTTGCTTAGTAGGGTTTTAAATCTGTGTGTAGCACAGGTGAGTCATATTTAGATGACTGGAAAGCCATTTAGAACGTATTTCCATGAGGTTAGGCAATACTGGCTGCTGACATTCAACTCCCATTCGTCATTCCCTCCTAAATGGAGTTAAAAAGCTCCCAGAACCTCTTTGCTTCTCAAGAAGTTTCCGTGTACATTAGGATAAACTAGTTCGTTCCCTTTATCACTTGTAATGGTAAAGTCTGTTTGAAGAATCGGATACCCAGGCATCTCAGTCGGTAATGTAATTGTTTCCAGAAAACAAATAGAGCTTTTGCACCTCCTTAGAGCAAGTTTTGTCAAATTGTAGTCTCCAGTCATTTATTATACTTTTGTGCTTTATCATTTTCAAAAATACCATATTTGCCCCAATACAGGACGATTCCCTCACTTCCCCCATGAGAACATTCAAAAACGTGTTTTGTTTTGGAAGGGGCCGACACCAAAATATAAACTTGGATAGATGCAGATAAAGTAGTCAAATGTTAACTAATAATATAATTTTTTTTCTGCTGTACATATTTAGGTTTTGAGGTAAATCACATAAAAATAATGTGCTAAATTAGAAACACTGCCTTTTTACTGTCGTATTTCAAAAAAAGTTTTATTAAAACTTCACTTGCTTGTTTAATCCAGCAGTTCTTCAGTGCACACCATACTTTTATTAGAGGCCCAGCACTTCTTCTGTCATATATGTCACAGGAAGTTTCATCCGAGCCATAAATCCTCATCCTCATGCAGCCTTTCAACGTATTTTCCCATCATCCCATAAACGTATATTTGTGCTCTCCACAGTTAACCCCTCACTGATCGCTTTCAAATTAATCTCTAAAAGCCTTCTTTCCAGTGGTGTCTGACACTTGGAATTATATAGATATACCCATCAGGAATAAATAATATGTCTCTGTCAATTTTTTCCCTTCGATTTCAGTTATCTTTTGCTATGTGTCAGACCATCTCCAGGTTTGCTGTTAGAACAATGATTTATAATTCCTCATGATTCTTGAAATCAAGTGGGCTCTGCTTGCACTGGTCTCACTTGGGTTCACTCATGTGACAGCTGGGTCTCATATGTCTAAGATGGTCGCAACCATGTGTTTAGCTATTGGTGCTGGATATTGGTTGGGCCCCTCTCTCAAAGTAGGTTTTCCTGCTCCGGGAGGCTAATGTGGGCTCTTGGTATGTTTGACTCGGAGCATCAAAAGGGAAGAGTAGAAGTCAAGAGGTCCTTGAAACCTCACTCGGAAGTCACCCAGTGCCATCTCTCCTGCATGCCATTGGCCAGAATTAGTCCGAGGGCCCGGCCCGGTTTGAAGTGAGGAAGTAGAGTCCCACCTCTTGGCGAGAGTAGCAGCAGAGAATTTGTGGCCATTGTTAACCCATTACAACCCCATTTTTAACTGATCCCCTCCAGTGACTCCACAGACATCCCAAAGTTTCTTCCACTGAAAACGTTTCATGCTAACATAGCTTCCCTGAACGTTGTTTGGTGGTTCAAAACTAAGTAAGTAAGAGAATGACTTGTAATGTGAAAACCGTTTTAAGGACCCAAATGTGAGGGGAATGCCTCCTCTGAGGAATAATCACCTTATGTTTTCTTTCAGTAAATATGATAAAGTTAGTGACCCTGGGACAAACACAAGTCTGTTGTCAGCCTTGAAGAACGGGACAGATTTGGGGTGGTGTTCCCATGGGGGCTGGGTGGGGGGAAAAGCTGTCTGCAGTTGTTGTCAAAATATGCAGGTATTTTATAAAAACAGCATTTCTTTGGGAGTATGCTTTGTTACAAGGGAACAGTTTGGCCCTTTTGTGTCTTTGTGGAAGCAACAAGATAAGGAACTTTCGAGAGATTGGAAGAAACACGGGGAGCCCTTCACCACGACGGTTAGCAAACATCTCATGTGCATCTGTTGGGCTGCCGTGAGGACTTAATTACCAGGTCTTGGAGTTTGCCTTTACGTACCTCATTGTATAAGATTACAACCAGATGAAAAATCAAATGTTCTGTGTGGGAGAAAAATGGATGCAAAACAAGGCTTGCAAAACCCTTAAGTGCTTCATATTGCTGAAGAGTAACTGCATTGTCTCACATAAGGAAAGACCAGGAAAGTACTCCAAATGAGTGGGAGCGTCGAGAAACCACAGAAGAAAGGGCTCGACGTCATAAGGACATTTTTTAAACGAATAGTACGCAGTGTAAAAGACAGACTGCAATTTTTGAATTATGTTTCCTATAAAAGTACATCAGGTAAATATGTGTAATTGGAGTCCTGGCTACAGCTCATTTTGAAGACCTTCAGAAAACTAGATTGCCTCTCTTAGGAGTAGTATTTTGATTTGAGAAGTTCTTCTTTGCCACTGAGACGAAGCACAGTACTTACAGAGAAGGAGACACCCCACACTGTGCCAGGAGTGTGTGTAATACGTGCATATTCTGTGCAAGGAAATTAAGAGTCTCTGCTTTTCATCCAGAAGCAATTAGAGGGCGTCTTTTGTGGCCGCTGGAAAACAGATGCAAGACTCCTGGAAGTCTGAAGTGTTAAATGAAGGTGGAAAATGAAAGTGGGACGCATCTCTGCGAGTCCTAGATCTTCAGGTGACGGCCCAGGCCTGGGACAACTGAACACAGTTGATGCATTTTCAGTTGTCAGCATGCCCCATGGATTCCGTGACCACGTTCCCTTGAGTTTTTTGGGAGCATCAGGAAGTCATTTTGATCCAGAAGCCCCCGTTAGAACAGTGAATTGGGTGCTGATGTTGAACACAATTTAAAAGACAAAGTTTCTTTAAACCAATAGCCGTCATTTAGGGACTGGAAGGGGGGTCCCGTGTCTGGAATGCCACATGTGTTCTGCAGCTGCCCCTCTACTTAAATCCCCCCATGGTGGCAGGTCTCTACACAAGGAGAACGTGAAAGAAAGGCCTCCTGTCACCTCTTAGAGCAGGTAATAGTTGGGGCTTACTGGCCATCCTTTGACTCGTACTGTCCAGATTCTGTAGCGCTCTCTAAAAGATGGAGAGTCGAGACTATCGCCTAGGGTTAGTTGGTGCCAAGTATCAACACATTCCCAAGTATTACACAGTTCAGCATTATAGGTTTTAGCCATCTGGCCAATTAAAGCAAATTTATCACTGTATTAGAGTAGATGACTGTTGGAACAAATGACCCCAAAACTTCAGAGGCTCAGCACAATAAATATTTATTACGTATTCGAGTCAAGCACCAGATGCAGTTTGGCAGGGGCTGGGGCCTCTGTTCTTCGCAGCAGTTTAGGAGCCCAGCTTGTCCCATCTTGCAGCCCCACCTTCTACAGGACTCCTGAATCTCTCCACTTGGAAAGTGAGTGAGGAACCGGCAGGGGTGGTGAATCTGGGTCAGACTCAGAAGTGATGCTCATGGCTTCTGCTCACCTTCTCTTGGCCAGAACGTGACCTCAGTTAACTGCAGGAGAGGCCGAAAGGAATAGTGAGCTGTGAGAATGGTCAGTGTCAGTGAGCGCTGGCAGCCTGGGCTCTTGCTCTGTGCTTGAGGACTAACGGGGAGGGTAACTGCACCTTGGATTCTCAGATGTAGTCGCCAGTCTTAGCACCAACAATGGGAGGCTTCTCCAATGGCCCTGGGATGCTGTGCAGTGAAAATGACTCTTGTCATATATAGGAGAAATTCTCTGTAAGCGTAAGATGTTTCCTGGAGCGATCAAGACCCCCATGTCCTTTACCCCTGCCACCCAGCAGAAGTAGGGCCACATGGCCGTATTCCCCCTCTGGGCGCATCCCCTTTCTGGTCTCTGATGCAGTGGTTCCTGAGTGTGGAAAACATGTTTTCCTTGTGTAGAGACCTGCCGTCGTGGGGGATTTAAGGACAGGGACAGCTGAAGAACATGTGTGGCATTCTAGACACAGACCCTCCTTCCAGTCTCTAAATTATGGATACTGGCTTAAAGAAACCTTTGTCTCTTAAAATAAGTGCTCAGTGCTCAGGATTAGAAGCAGCTGGAAATCTTTGCGAAGGCGCAAAGGTTTCAGATGTGTCTGAGTATTTTTTCAGTGGGCGTGGCAGATGATCCTGAATGACACACATATCTGTCATGCTGGCAAACCATATCCTCGGAGTGTCCCCCCAGGCAGCAGCGATGCCTGCATTGTCAGAGCAGCTCTGGACCCCCAGCCTGCAGGCAAGCAGAAAGGACTCCAGGAGAATTTAATAGGGAGTGCTGAATCTTGAGAGTTTATTAATCAGTCCGATTTAATGAAACTTTAAACATCTCTGGGGTACACGCCTGGTGCCTGCGAGTCACTAGAGATAGTAAATGCCGTGACGTCAGAAATGACTTACTGGGGAGTGCAGTGCCACAGACATTTGTATTGGTTACCATGAGCAAAAGTGACCCAGAGAAAGAAATTACAGTACTTTCATGGATTTTTTTAAAGTCAAATGAGCATCAAAAAAAAACTTCTAGCTTTTATTTCTCAGTCACATTTATCAAATTGTGTGTATTTAAGGGAGTCTGTCTAGATCATATCATTTTTCCTTTTATAGTGATGTTACGTAATATATAGTTATGGAGAAACCCCCAGTTCATATCCTTGTAAATTCTCCCTGTCCCTGCAGTTAAATCCTGAGCTGAGTTACTCCACAGCATAGCTGGAGTCTGCTTTGCTTGTTTGTGCTGTGTCCCACACGTGGGTGCACCATAAATACTGTTCTGTAATAACCTTCAAGGTGCACATTAGGTGTGAGGGCTACACCGTAGGTAACAACAGTAGACAGTTGAAGAAATGTAGATACTAAGCGTGCAGTTACTCCAGTTATGGACCAGTAGGGAACCATCTGCCCATGTGAATTGTCAGGTGAAACTTTCACAAGATAACTTCTCCCCAGGAAGCCAGTTCTGTGGATGTATGTCTGTTTGCATTTTTTCCGAGGGCTTTTGCTTTCACTTCAAACGTATTTTAAGCATCAGGAGTAGGGCTGGGGGTACGGATAGGTGGGCTCTGTTGGCCGTTGCTGTTACCGATGCTCTGGTTAGTCTCCATTCCACGTAGAAAGAGGAAACTTTGGTTACTGTTACGGCATGAACGGGACCTTATTCACACCTCTTAAGAAGGGATTGGAGTGTGAGGAAATTAATTACTACCATGAAGCCATTATCATTCTGCGCAGGTTGAGCTCTGCTACAGTAACAGCTTTTGAAAATCTCAGCCATTTACAACAACGGTGGTCTGTTTCCTGCTCTCCTGATGTATTCCTCTTCGGTCAGCAGCAGCTGACTTCCAGGTCATCAGCCTTCCAGAACCCAGGCTGAAGGAGTGCCCCACTACCACCTGGGACGTTGCTGGTCTCAAGGGAGAAGGGAAAGACACAGTGCAGAACCAGGTGATGGTCCTTAATCTTCGGCTCAGAAGGGGCACACTCCCTCCCAGTCTATTTCCCTAGTGAGTGACATGAGTGAGTCTGACATCACCAGGACAAGGAAGGGCAGCAAATACTCTGGGCAGTAGTAGAGCCTGCTGCGCTCGGCGAGGCAAGATTGATTTCCTCAGTGCCGCCCTTTGTCAACTAGAAGGGTTTCATACTGGCCGATGGAGACTGAAGGACACGCTAGGGGAGGGATAGACATGGACTGCTCGCTCTTTGCTGGTCCTTGTTTCATAGAGTGACCAAGAATCCTTGGTGTCAAAGGTGTCGTCTGCAAGAAGTGAGGGGAAAAATAGGAAATATATGATAAGTGTGGCAAAATGGGAGCTTCCAGGGCTGCCCGGGCAAGGCCTAGGAGCCCCTGCTTTGAGGTTCACAGACTCCTTGTCAGTCTTGACCCATAATTTTCTGAACCACCTGAGACCTGGTCATTGTCTCTCCTGGGTTCCCATAAATGTATTCCTCTCCAACAACATGCAATCTCATGAGGCCGCTGGAATGAGTCTTTTCCCTTCACCGGTGCCCTTTGAAGAGTTAAAATAAAATTAGCACGTAAAAGATAAGGTTAACTAGGCACAGAATCCACCTCCAAGGATCCAAAAAAGGAGAAAGGGATCTTGAAGGTCCACCGGAGACTTGCCTGAACTTGGAAGAATATGGCAGCCTGGCCGGTGGAATTGGCTTAGCTGCCCAGTAACCCAAGGAGTGGCCTTCACTGACCCACTGATTCAGGCACTGGTTCCTGTTCGTCATGCATTGTTGTAGGTACTGAGACACACAGGTGCCCTGCTTTTGAGGCACTTACGTTCTAGTGGGCGCGATTGTTAATGAACTATCACTTGTATATTATTTTATTTAAAAATAGATCTGTTTTAGGGCTTCCCTGGTGGCGCAGTGATTGAGAGTCCGCCTGCCGATGCAGGGGACACGGGTTCGTGCCCCAGTCCGGGAAGATCCCACATGATGCGGAGTGGCTGGGCCCGTGAGCCATGGCCACTGAGCCTGCGCGTCCGGACCCTGTGCTCCGCAACTGGGAGAGGCCACAACAGTGAGAGGCCCGCGTACCGCAGAAAAAAAAAAAAAAAAATATATATATATATATATATATATCTGTTTTATGAAGTATGATACTGGGGACTCGACAGTGAACAAAAACAGGCCAAGGTCCGGCCCTCATAGACACACCATTCTCCTGGGGGCATAACTAGGATATAATCTATGAGTTGTTAGACAGAATGTGAGGTGGTGCCGAGTGCTGTGATAAAGTGTGAAGGTAATGGGGTCGGGAGTTTGGGAGTGGAGGGTTGGCATTAAGTGTGCTCTTGGGTCAGGTTGGGCCTCGTGGAAGAGGTGACATGGAAACAGAAACCCGGAGGCGATGAAGGTGATATTGGCCAAGGATGTTCCAGAGGGAGGGAGTAGAAGGTGCAGAGTGGGATGCCCAGCTGGTTTCTTTGGTTGTCTCTCACCTGGGCTTCTCACGTGGTATAAGGAAGTTCTTTGTAAGAACTTCCCTCTCCTACTAGCCATGCCTTTCGCAGAGGGCGGCGGTTCCTATGGACCTTTAGTGAATACTTTGTCTGCTGTGTGGCACGTGTCACCTAGGCAGTTCCAGTAAGCCACTCCTGTTACATAAAGCATTCGGGAATGTAGCCGCACGCAATTCCAGGCTATTTTTTTTTTAAATAATAAAATTGCCCTTTGAGTTTATAATATACTCACGGATAGATGTTTTCTCAATTTTTCTTTTTTTTTTTTTTTTTGCACTTGGAGTTGCAAATAGGTAGTGGATTGATACACGGTTGAACACTCTTGTAGTTGTGCAGCTCTATATACATAACCGGAGGTTTGTTCTCGAAAGTGGTTAGAGTGAGAGGGTGGAGGTGGAAGATTTGGGAGGTAGCTGTATCCTTCACAATCGCTCTATTGTCAAGTCAAATTAAGGTAAATACAAGTCGCAGCTGGCTTGTGCACTCATTTTGGATTCAGTTGCTTTTGCTTTAATTTTTGCCAAAAGTAAGCATTAAGGAATATGGAAACTTAAGTTCATGTAATTAGGAAAGAGTGCTGCATGAGGTTACTGGAATTTTTTTGTAAAATACTTCATTTCTGATCCATTTGATGTTGAACCTTTTTTCTTTCTTTGATGTTGAAATAAGAAGATTAAAATCAACTTGTTAAATGTGAAACCTTGAGCTGTAAGGAAGTGTCATTGAGTAAAGGCTTCTAAAAAGATTTTTCTGGTTTGCCTCTTTAAAAATTATTATTGTTGTTGTTGCTATTGTTATTATTAAGAGTGATTTCGCTTGCAAATCTAGTTAGGGGCCAGACGTCTGACCTCCTCTGGCCAGAAGCACACCAGCCAGCAATCACCACGCCGAAGGGCTGAATCATAAATTTGAAACGTGGTCAAATACACTGTTACTTGTCTCTGTTTAGGTGACCGCGTTAAACCACTGAGCCCCAGCCAGCAGGCTTGGTACTGTATACCCAACAAATAAAAAAGACATCCGTATGCCACCTCAGCTGTTTCCCCAGGGCACGGTAATCCCCTCCTGCAAGGTCTGCTTTATTCTACAGTTGTTTCTAGGTGGAGCCTGTGGGTCAGTGGGAAGTAGGGAGGGTTTAAAGTCACGCAGACTCAAGTTCGAACCCTGCCCCGGCCTGACTATCAAAACTTAGACAAGGTCTGAACTTTCCGAAGCGTCTTTGTTTATCTCTTCAACCTGGGTAACGATATGACAGTCAGTTTGTAATGAGGTTCAAAATGAGATGACTCATGGAAAGCAGTTAGCATGGTGCCTGGCACATGGTAGGTGTTCATTGTTTGTTGGTCCTTTGCATATACTGTCGAGATGGAAATGATTACTCAGGTCGCCTGACCTTTTGGGGGACTCATCTCCATAACTGGCAGCCTGTAGGTTGGATGTGGCTAAAAGAAGTGTTTGGCTTATTGACCACTGTGTTTAAAAATGTTTGGAATTTGTTGCCAACATTTAAAAATCCGGAGATTTTTACAGAGAAGTCTGGGTTTCTGGCTTTATTTGAAAATTGAGACTGTCTGAAAACATTGTATCTGCCCCACTCTTCCGTTCAAGGCCAACAACCAGCAGCAGCTGAGGGGTGGTGGCTTTCCGCAGGGAGGATGTGTGCACTGAGCTCCTTTCTCTCCTTCTTGTTCTTGCCTGCTCCCTGAGGGTACCTCAAGTGTTACCAACACCCAGTCTAGACATTAGGCTGACTGGATTCGCTGAGCCAGCATGTGTATATTTTCTCTATATGGCATTGAGAAGTTTGGAAGCTACATATGGGCCTTGAGATGTGTTTGGCTCTAGCAAGGAAAGGTAACCCCTTGCACACCCCTGACTGAAGAAGAGGGGTACCTCCTTCGAGGGAGGCTATCTGTTTGATTGACAATGCAGCTTTGTCCTCAGCTAATGAAAAATGGCATTCGGGGAGGGGGTTGGGACACTGGGTCAGGCAAGAAGATCAGCCCCTACAGTCATTCACTGAGTGGGGGGGCGGGGGATAGATACACATCCAAGTCATCCTCAATATGACAAAGGCAGACATGGTAATGACAGAGGTTATGAATGGGGGAACATTGTAGTAGTACCATGAATAGAATAGGGCATAAAGCTTGCAATGGAGAAATCAAGAGAAAAGGCAGGATTCATTTGGTCCACAACAAACAGGATAATTCATTACCAAACATATTTTGGGACAGAATCAGCACTCTTGATTGAATAAAGACAATTAAAAAGTATAGTCCAGTCATAAAATTTTGCATTTCCCTGACTTGTTTCTCTTCAAAGCTATATCCCTTATCTGGTCTTCATCACAACCTGCTAAAGTCTTCACAGCACAGTGACAAAAGTGGTGTCAGTCGATACCCTGGTCCAGTCAATGAATTCATGACATTTCTTCCTTAAAATTCCAAAGTTTTGATTGATTACATTTTGAGGTGTATAAGAAATGATTATAAATCAAAGATATCCATGATTTTCTCCCCGAGAGATAAATTTAAGACTTTGGGCTTAAATTTACTTTAAAAAGTGACATTTAATCTGTATTTTTCTCACTACAATTTAAGGGTCTACATGCTGTTTTAAATGACAGCTACAATTTTGTAGGCCATTTGGTTCTTGTATTAGACCCAGATTTGGCATAACCTGGTATATCAAGATTTTTACACGATCACTTTGACGAGTATTTTGATTTCTTCCTTAATTCTCAAGGAACTAAGAATTACCTTGGTTTTCATAACAACATGACTATGTTGGCATTGATCTTGAGGTTATTGGTTCTTAATAACTAGTTCTCAATTATAGCATCCATTTCTCTGAAGGATTTTGTAGTGAACCAATAAATAATCATGTTTTTGTCATTTGGTAGAGGTCTTATGTAACCGCTTAATTTTTATTGCGCTAGTATTAAGTTGGAAAAAGTGTCTACACTGTGCCCAGGAAAAGAACCAGACCTCTCTAGACATCTCTGTGGTCATTGTTCCAGCATTTCCAAGTTCACTTCAGGCTGGTAGGGAGTATGGTTGAACAGAATCACTGCAGGGAGGCCAAAATTTGACCCCCAGAGTGTAAAGAGATTCTGTGTTCTGTGACTTTGCATTAGGCTTTCGTGGTGGTTATCAGACGTTCAAGGAATTATGCTTAAGTGAAAGGGTGAGAAGTAAAGTCATGCTAATAATGATGATGATGATGTTGACAGCTAACACTTACAGAGCTTATGTGCCAGGCCTCGGTGTAAGGGTTTGCTGTGCATGAATTCGTTTCATTTTCCCAACAGTCCTATGAGGAGGGTATTATTACTCTCCCCTGTTTACACATAAGGAGCCTGAGGCAGAGACAGATGAAATGACTTGCCCAATTTAGAGCATCTAGTGAAGTGGCAGGATTAGGCAACCCAACCTGGTTGATGTTCTGAACTCCTGTGTCTGGAGAAAACAAACACACAAAGAGAAACATTTATTTTCACCTGTTGATTAATTCCCTCCGGCCTGAACAGTTCTTGAGGCAGCATGGCAGTTCTGATCTTACGCTGTCAGGAAATGAATGAACACTTTTTCCAGGAGTGCACTGAATAGTACCAGTTTGATGAAACTCTTCATAAAGTATATTACTTTACTCTCCTGTTGTCTTAAAGAACAGATAGTGGCTATACTGCAAATCTTTTCCAACGGCCGTGACTCTCCCGGCAGAACAGAGAGGGGTCACTGCATCAGGTGCTTCTCTTTTACTCCTTAGAGCCCAAAACTGTACTTGGGAGTTCACACATCTACAGTTTTATGTTTTGTGGTTTTTTCCGGTCTTCTCCATACCGTTGGATTTTGAGTACAAATCTCCCCCCTCCACTTCCTCTCTCTTTTTGTTTCTCATTTTTAATGTGATATAGACAGGAAGGCAGGCCAGCTGGCTTGTGAAAAGAGTGATGTGATCACCAGAAAGCAGCCCAGGTTCCCGAAGGAAAGTCAGGACCAGGCCCCATTTATTTCATTTCATTTCTTGCTTTTTTCCTTTTCACTTTTCGCCCTTTCCTTCTTTTCTTTTTTTTTTTCTTTCCTTTTTTCTTTTTAAATGGAGAATTAATGAGTAAGAGTATCACGATGATATAGTTAGACCTAGGCATCTTTAAAAAAGAAAGGTTTCTTATTTTCCCAGCCAACACCTTGCCATCCCCTTGAGGACAGGCTCTGTCGTACCGTTTCTGTATCTTCCTTTTCCACTTCCCATCCCTAAAGCCCCCTTGCTTATTAACATGGTGCTTTGCAGAGGACAGAGTCAGCATTTGCTGGCTTGAATTGGAAATGGACGGTCTGAGCTGTATTGCGTGAGGTGACGGGTGACGGGCACCAGAGGTGGCAGTGCAGACGAGCAGGGGTGTGAGATAACAGGGAGGGTGGGGACTGACTGTAGTGAAGAGCCCGCAGCGGAGACCGCAGGCCACCTGTCTGCATCCCCGTCTAGGGATGGGTCTGTGCCCTGGCCTCAGTTCAGTTTTGTCTTAATGTCTTGGATGAGCCTTTGATCTGCCAGTGGCGAGGGCCAGAGGCGACCATCAGAGCCCTTCCAAGGTCTCTGCCTTACAGGTCCTGAACAAGGAGTCAGAGCTCCCAGCAGCCCTTCAGGTCGCGTGTGTAAGGTTTGTAAGTCCTCATTTAGTAGGATAATGAATGAGGCCCAGTTTAGGTAGAAAGTCACTGTGTATAATTCATTCCAGCAGAGGTGCTTAATTTGTATTTGCACTCGTGGACGCCAGGTCCAAATCCTCATTCCTCAGCCCTCATTCTAGCCATGGGGACATAAAACAAAACAAAAAGCTCTTACATATTTTTAAGTGTGTATTACTCTTTTTTTTTTTTAACAACTTTATTGGGGTATAATTGCGTGTATTACTCTTGCTAGATCTCTTTTAGTGAACATAGGCTGGTCAGAAAGTTTTCTCTCCCTTTGGGTTAGCTATTTCTTTCTTACAAGGTTTTAAAGCATTTCCTATCAGCTGTTTGTTTCAAAAAGGTTCTTGAGACTAAAAATATCCACTTTTCCTCATGGCCATCCCTCTTCCTCTCTATTCCAAAAGGCATTGATGACCTCAGTGTCAGATGGTGTGCAAGACGTACAGTCCTTTTACGGTCCCCAGTCCCATGCGAAATCCTCATTCTCTGTTTCATGCTATTTCACTAGTCTGTGAACATGGCTTCGTTTTGTTACTTTCTGCTGTTTGTTTTTGATCCCCACTACATGGCCCTCTTATGCTGTGAATAAAATTAAGAATGCAGCCAGAAATAGAGTGAGGAATGGCATTGAAGGTTTAAGTCAGCAGAATTTGGAATCATCCACATTACTTCACAATTAAATGTGAAAGATGGTCAACTTTCTGAGTGACCTGCGTCCTTCCTGCATCTCTGCCCCTCCTTGGAGGAATGTCGGGGCCACGTTATCCTGTCCAACTTTAACAAGAGCTCTCCTGCGTATTGCATTTATCTAATCCTTATTGATAATTGCTTGCTGCTTGCCCTGTTGGCCGTTATTCCCATTGAAATGCTTTTCCCTCCAGCAGTAGTCTGCAAACTCCTTAGCAAGCTTCCCTGACCTTCAGAAGGGAGGTCATTCAGTTTCACCTTCTCAACACACTGGACAGAAAGCAGGACTGGGTGTTTGAAGAATTAACCAGCAGGTTTTAAAACCTGCTGCTAAAGAATACCCGCTTCTTCCGCAAGTCTAGGCCAGGAGGGATCCAAGGCAACCAACCACAGCAGTAATGAGTGGTCTTGCCCGCAGCCTCTTTAGTGTGTGGTGGGTGGCCCTTGACCCCAGAGCCCACTGCCCTTTGACCTTGACCTTCAAAGCTCTGAGTCAGCATGAGTGATTTGTCCAGGTCAGTTGTGTGCAGACCTAAGCCTGTGGACACTGCCTGCAAGGATGGCTCATGAATGGAGCCTGAACCCTCCGCTCATCATGGGAGAAGAGTTGTCTGTTGTTTGTATTTTGCCCAACCCGGGTAAACGGGGGGTTTATTTCCGTCATTGGGTTTTTAGGTCAAGTGGTCTTTTTGTGTGGTCTGGGACGTGACATGAACCATGATTATTTAGGAACCTCCTTGTCTTTCTTGTACCAGTGCTGAGTCCCCATTAACTAGAGTTCTGGTAAAAACAAACAAACAAACAAAAAAAAACCTTCTAATATTAGGAGTGGGCAGATTCTTTAAATAGATCAAAGGAAGACAGCCACTTTTCCTGAAACAACTTAATTCATGAGTCAGAGAATTCTAAGGATATCTCAGAATGTATGATTTTTTTTTTATGCCCCAGATTTGGGATTTTTGATTCTTCTTATTATATGTTAAGAGAGCTTAGAAACTCTTAGGAAGAATAGCCCAACCTCATATAGTATCTATTGCAAGTGCAAGGACCTCAGCATTCTAGCCGCCCTGTTCTTTGAAAGCACAATAGCTATTCCTGATGGTTTTTCAACATTTAATTAATGAGATCTAGGATAAAGTGTAACTTACGGCCTTAAAAATCATTTCCCGGTTCACATCCTCTGGGAGGGAGAAGGAAGTGAGTAGCAGGTCCTACTTTGCTCACTTTGAGCTCCTGATTAATGCCAGACCCTATGCAAGGGCTTCTCCATATATTATCTCCTTTCATCTTTATTATCCCCATTTCACAGAAGGTAAAAACTGAGGCTCAAAGGGTTTGTAGGACCGGACAGGAGAGCATCCACATCACACCATTTTTGTAATCAAATAAACATTGTTTCATGAGTATAGATTGGTTCTCACTAGGTTTATTGTGTATGTACTTTGTTTCTGACCACCCCTGGCCACTACAGGTGGATGTGAAACCCTCTCAGGAGAAACGCAGTAGAGATAATGTCCTCAATTTATGCTGGTGGGGCTGGGGCTCAGGAGATAGAAGTTTCCAGAGTGCTGTGAGACTTTGAGAAAGGCATTGCTAATCTTTGTAGTCCCTTATTTGTGAAGTGGGTGTAGAAATACTTCATGGATTGTTGTGAGAATACTCTGATATAATTATATTAAAATGTATCAGTTTAGTAGGTATTTACGCTGCACCTTTCAGCATGAGAGCTGTACTTGGCACTAGGTATACAGTGGCAAATAATAATAGTGCTCATTTATGAAGTGCTTATTATGTGCCAGGGGTCATTTAGGTGCTTTACTTGCATCATCACATTGGATTTTAACCGTGGAAAACATGCAGTAGGTATTCTTAACCCCACCTCCACGTAAGAGGAAGAAATCATTGCCCAGAGAGGTTAAGTAACTTGCTGAGGTCACACAGCTAGTGCGTGGTGGGGTTGGGATTGGAACCCAACAGTCCACATCTAAAACCTGCCTTTTAACCATGACATTATGATGTCTGTGCTCTACTGGCATAGAGGGTCTCTGCCCTCAGGAAGCTCAGAGTCCAGTAGAGAAAGGATGAAAATAAGCAAACATAATGACATCATGCTGCACTAAGCGCTATGAAGGAAATAAACAGGATGACCCAAGTGAGAGGGGCGAATCTGGGAGGGCCTCTCAGAGGGGGTGATGTTTAAGCTGAGATCTAGAAATAAATTGCAGTTAGCCAAGTGACAAGTGGGGAGCAGAGGGCTTCAATGGGGGCGGAACATCACGCTGAAGTCTAGAGGTGGGAAAAATCTGGATACGAGGGACTCAGAGTAGCTGCTCAAAGTGAGTGACCAAGGTTATTGGTAAAGACTACTTTGAGCTTGAAATCTCTTCACAATCAGTTGAGTAAAGATTCTGCAGCTGCCTCTGTGGCTTTAGTGTTTTCTCTGTTTTATTACATATGTTCAATTGTATAAACATGAAAGCGATTCAGCCTTTTCATGAATGCCTATAACTGACCACATTGCACCACGCCTCCCCACTCCCAAATGTGGGAAAACAGAAGGAAGGAGAAGTTTTGAAGTTCTGCTTCCAAATATTTCCTTAGTGGTCTTTTATGGGGCTTGGTTTCTTAGAACCTGACATGTGTTCATAAAACATGATGTTCCTCTGCCTTTATATACATTCTTTTTCTTAAAAAAAAAAAAAAAAGATTTAACAGAGTCATAACTCTGAGCAAGGAAGCCCTCAAAAGAGAATCGCAATTATAAATGCTGGAATATGCTATGCATAAAATTAATGAATGCTAATTTATCTGTTCTGCTTTTAACGGAGCAACGTCACGCAGAGCACCAAAAAGGTTTCACGAAGAAACCTTTCGTGCCTACCCACACCCTTCGAATCTGCCCCAGGAGGCAACATTTCTTTAAAAAACATTATTGAAATCACATATCTTTTGTCCCTCTCTGGTACATTTCACCTCCCCAGACACACTGGCTATTTTCCCAAAATGTAAACTAGGATTATGTTCACTTTGAATTTGCATGCCTGGGTAACAGTGTCGCTAACCTTTGCTATTCCTTTATAAATTGAACTTAATTAAACTAGAGCTTGCCAGTGAAAACATACCCTTCTAAATTCAGATTTTGGTTCTGTAGCCCTGTTCAGGAAAAAAAAAAATCCCTTTTATTAGAAATTGCTGATCTCACATCAAAGCAACAAGAGAAGACCAAGTTCTCTTTCGTTTTTAATAAAGAGGTTTTCTGATCCCCAAGGGCACACCTGACCACAGTGCAGCCAGCACTGGCAGCCTGTGACGAGGGGCCCATGGAGGTCACAGCCTACTTTCGGAGGTCATGGCTTTTTCAGAACTTGGTGTGTTTAGAGAGGCTAATTTGTTAATCAGAGAAAACTTGAAATCTCCATGTGATTTCTTTTAGGCTACTGGCAGTAATACGCATCACTGAAGTTTTTAAGCCTTTTTTTAAAGACGGATTTTGAAGATCTGTAGGAGAAAGGAGTTCTGTATTATAAGAAGGAAAAATATGTACATACTTCTACTTTTACTTAAATGTCCTTTTTTTTTCAGTCTCCCACCTTCTCTGTTTTCTAGTCGCCAAAAATTTTGATACATTTGCATCCTTGACTATAAGAAGGGATGGTGGTATCTAGCCCTGTCTTCTTTTTGCAGTATTTTATATTAAACTAAAAATCAGTCCTTCTAGTCCAAAAATGTTTCCCAGCCTCCCAGAATAAAAGTGTCTGGTAGGGCTTCCCTGGCGGCGCAGTGGTTGAGAGTCCGCCTGCCGATGCAGGGGACACGGGTTCGTGCCCCGGTCCGGGAAGATCCCACATGCCGTGGAGCGGCTGGGCCCGTGAGCCATGGTCGCTGAGCCTGCGCGTCCGGAGCCTGTGCTCCGCAACGGGAGAGGCCACCACAGTGAGAGGCTCGCGTACCGCAAAAAAAAAAAAAAAAAAAAAAGTGTCTGGTGAACAGAAAGGTTCCAGTGAAGGGTAAGCGTGCCCTCTGGTATCTGCCCGAAAGATATAGTCCACAATACTGAAACTATCCCGTCCTGGGTTTTAAGTCCAATGAATCGACTCACAGGCTCCAAACTCCTTTTACAGAACACGTTGGATCCTTTGCCAGGATCTCAGTGAATGTGTTCCTTACTTGTTCATTTCCTGCTGCTTTTTGAAAAGCCTCCTACTTCCTTTCTGCCAGTTGCATTTGCTCACTCCTAAATGAAAGCAGCTTCAAGAAAGCGCCGGCCAACATCTGAGCAATGGGAGGGCTGTGTTGTCCCGCTGTGTAATCCTGAGATTGAGGTTTGTTTTAAGCCCTTCCATCCCTGTCGTTACGCCACCAGATTTCTCTTTGGACCTTTAACCAAGTGTTCTCTTTCTGTGGTCTTATTTTTCACTGATTTAAAGTGTTACAATTCATATTCTTTCATAACATTCTTTTGTACGTGTCAGTAGAACATTGTGTTTTTCTGCAGAGAATCACTACGCATTTCATTTGCTGTTTGATATTTTATATTTGTGCATGTGTATATATATATGTGTGTATATGCATATCTTTATGCATACATGTGTGTATGTGTCCATATATATGCACACATACATATAGCTTTTGTAATTCATAACTACTGAAACAGTTTTAAGGTTTATTCTATGGTTTTTTTTTGGTTGAAGTCTATCGTGTCATGTCTAAATAATGAGAATTCATTCTCTCTCTCAAATATCTCTTGCCTTTTATTGCTTTTTTCTTGTCGTATTTCATTGGCTATCACAATAGCCAATAGCAAGAGATTTCTTGCTCTATCACAAGAATCTCAGTTTTCACATAGACAGGTTTGAGGTCTGAGTGAATTCATCGTTAGCAGCTAGGTCCTAGAGTAGCAATTCATATTATGATCCTTAAATATAAAAACGGCAGTCTGATACGAATAATTCATGTCAGAGACACATATCAAAGAGCACATTTTCCACAAAGTGAAACATTCCTCCAAAGACAATGAGGAAAAGTATTATAGTTCTTTTATCAAATGTTTACTAGATGTTAGATACCAGGTTAACAGGTAAAGATACACTGCGTTATTTGATTGTTCGAACAACGACCTGAGAAGAGGTCTTATCTTTGTGTCTGTTTTACTGCTGAGGAGGCTGAGGTTTAGAAAGTAAGTAACCTGTTAAACATTACTATAGCATACTGATTAAACGCATGCCCTTCTGAGTCCAGAGCCTGCTGCCCTGCACTACTAAGATGTTTTGCTCTTCATGCCTCATGTTCAAATGTCTTTTGTTTTCATGCCAGTGACTGGAAAGTCGCAAAGTGAAAGGAAGTCTACTTGTCAGGAAGTTCATATTCTGATGACTATACTATGTTTATCTCCTCATTTAGTGTTGCTGGATATCAGGGGTCAGCACATTTTTCCAATAAAGGGCCAGGGAATAAATATTGTAGGCTTTTGGGGCCGTGCCATTTCTGTAGCAACTACCCAACAATACTGAAATAGCCCCAAAGCAGCCGTTGACGTTACCAAATGGGTATGGCTGTGGTTCCAATTAAATTTTATTGATGGACACAGAAATTTCAATTTCATATAATTTCATACATCACACACAAAATATTTTGTTCCAATCATTTAAAAGCTTGAAAGCTTTATAAAAACTGCACATGGGCCAGAGCTGGCTTACAGGCTGAGTTTGTCAACCGTACTTTACACACTTAAGTCTTAGAACCTCAGATAAATGAAGAGGTATACATTCGACCAACCCTTGTACAAATCATTCTTCCCGTCACATTTATTTAACAAATGTTTTTGAGTGTCGACTGCTGCATGGCAGCTACGCCTTGGGCAGTAAGGATACAGAGATGAGTAAGGTGATCTTTGTTTCCAAGGAGTTTACAGTCTAGTTGGAGAGAGGGGTGAGGTAGTAGGGTGGAAGTGGTAGAAACTTTTGCATGAACAGTGGCCACGCAATATCAAAAATACTTCAGACCTAAAGCAGATTTGCATGTGATCATTGATTCCAGCAAGGTCCTGGTGAATGGTAGGCTTTCTACAGGCCCAGACCCTCTAGAACTGCCCTACATCCCCCCTCAGTGTCTTGTAGGAGGTGCAAAGTCTTTTCGGAGAGACACGCATGTTTTTAGGTCATGCGACGGAGTTCCTGATTCCACACTGCCGTGCTAGAGACCATTCAGAGACCGCAGAGCGGTGAGCAAACCCAGCGACTTTTTAGTCCAGTGCCAGCTGCCAGCCCACCTCTCCCAGATGCACACTGTGATGCTCTGAAGCTTGGCGAATCTTCCTCCAGCTGATTCTAGCTCCTCAGAAATGAGAAATATAATGGGGAATGGGGGCGGCTGTGCCTGAGGTCCAGAAGCGTGAAGTCTTCCTTGAGGCTGAGCAGGGGTGAGGGGGCTTGATGGGGTTGCAGGCACACTGACCACAGAAGGATGCTCCCGGGAGACAAAGTCCATGGGCAACGCTGCCCCGTGCTTGTCTCCTTTGTCTTCTTGCTGACTTGTCTCTCTAGAATTAAGTTCTTGACTCTTCCCTACCAACGGTTCTTTTTTTTTTTTTTTTTTTTTTTGCGGAACGCAGGCCTCTCAGTGTTGTAGCCTCTCCCATTGCGGAGCACAGGCTCCGGACGCGCAGGCTCAGCGGCCATGGCTCACGGGCCCAGCCGCTCCATGGCATGTGGGATCTTCCCGGACCGGGGCACGAACCCGTGTCCCCTGCATCGGCAGGCGGACTCTCTACTACTGCGCCACCAGGGAAGCCCTACCAGGGGTTCTTTGGTTGTGTCCCTGCTGGCTTTTTCCAGTCCCCTAGCTTCCAAGCTAGGTGCAACACACACCTTCACCAGCCTGTTCTGCTTAAAGGTAGAGGTTCTCCAGGGCTCGGTCCCCAGCAGAGATTTTCCAGTGTTTACATACTCCCTCCAAGTCATCTTCTCTGTGCTTGTAATTTCACTACTATCCAAGTGCTCACGGCTTTCAGATCAGTATCCCCAGCTAGACCTGCACCCTGGCTTCTGGCTTCAGGCTTCTTCAAACTGCCTGCCCAGTAGCTCATGTCTTCCTCACCAAGACCGGCTTGCCTCTTCTCTGCCTCCATTTCTTTTTCTCTCTCCGTGTCTCTCTCTCTCCGTGTCTCTCTCTCTCTTCCTCCCTCCCTCCCTCCCTCCTTCTCCCTCTCTTTCCCTCTCCCTCTGTCCGCCTCTCCCCCCTCAACTCTCTCCTATCTCTCACCCCTCGGTTTCTCTCTCTCTCCCTCCCTCTCTCCCCACCCCTCCCTGCTCTCTCTCCGTGTTTGTGTCTCTCTCTGTGCTAAATTAACCTGAAGTCTTCCTTTGTCTTTCGCGTGTCCCTCTGCTTATCTAGACCCAAGTATCTTGTAGTCTGATTTTGAGGTTTGGCTATAAAGACAACTTGAATTCCATTTAAGATGTCTTTACTTTAGTTCACTCTTAATGCAGCTCATAAACAACCCCAAGGATATACATGGGACAGAGTGGCTGGATGTAGGTCCTCCTTGCCTCTCTCCTAGATAAGTCCAGTGCCAGCAGTACCTTTTCACAGACAAATCTGATCGTGTCTTCCCTCTGTTAAAATCCTTCTGTGAGTTTCCCACTGTTTTAAGGACTGCCGGGTATAGTATGCAGGTTTTGCATTGCACAACCCTAAGAGGCACCATTCTTCTCATCCTAGCTGCGTGAATAGCATCTCCTTCAGTTGTACAGTGTACAGCCTGTACTCCTGTACATGGCAGCTCTGGCTCACAGGCTCCGGCAGCATCTGTCCTTGAACTCCAGCCCTACCGTATCCCATACAACTCTCTCCCTGAGACCCAGCCCCAGAGTTTCTGATTCCGTAGGCCTGGGGTCAGGCCTGAAAGTCTATTTCTTTCACGTTCCCAGGTGATGTGATGTTGCTGGTCCTGGGACCACACTCGGGGAACCACTGATATAGATATAGCTTGACATAATGTGAAATGTCTTCTATTGTAACACTGCTCGCTTAGGGCTCCTAGGACATGCCTGGGTGGGGGCTACCTAATTCAGTTTCGTAAGAGCTAGAGGGATCTCCATTTTATAAAATCAAATTAAATGATGATGTTTACCTATTTTCATATTAATATCGAACTGTACAAGCAGCACAGGACCACATTCTTGTTGAGAATTTTGGAAACATTACAGATTAGTCTAAAGCCCCTTGGACTGCCCCTCTTCTCTGCCCCAGCTGTTTCTTATCATCCCTTCTTTCCGCCCCCCTGCTCTATGCTCAGGGAACCCTCTCAGCAGTTCCAGTGCTTCCTGGCTCCTACGTGGGTTTGGCCATGGGGAGGTCTGCAGGGTATCAGAGTGAGGAAGGAAAATGGGGTTGGGGACTCATTCCTCAGCCTCCCACTGCGAGGTTATGTCAGGCTGGCTACAGCTGTGGAGGGAAGCACCCCGCATCTCTCAAGGAACGTTGCGTAGGACGTGCTCTCCTTTGGTCCTAGTCACTGTTCTTGGTCTTTGAGGTCCTCCGATACCTACTTTGCAAGTCAACTTGATTTGTCTTAAGTGTGGCATCCTTTTCCTGCTGGGAACCTCACTACAGAGGTATACCTCACTCTTTTTTTTTTTGTTTTTGTGGTACGTGGGCCTCTCACTGTTGTGGCCTCTCCCGTTGCGGAGCACAGGCTCCAGACACGCAGGCTCAGCGGCCATGTCTCAACGGGCCCAGCCGCTCCGCGGCATGTGGGATCCTCCCGGACCGGGGCACGAACCCGCGTCCCCTGCATTGGCAGGCGGATTCTCAACCACTGCGCCACCAGGGAAGCCCACTCTTTTTTTTTTAATTGTCTTAAAATATACATAGCATAACATGTTCCATCTTAACCATGTTGAAGTGTGCAATTCAGTGGCATTAAGTACATTTCACATTGTTGTACAACTATCACCGGTGTCCATCTCCAGAACATTTTCGTCATCCCAGATGGCAACCCTACTCCCAATCTCCCTGCTCCCCAGCCCCGGGCAGCCACCATTCTACTTTCTGTCTCTGTGAATTTGACTACTTTGGGCACCTTACAGAAGTAGAATCCTAAAGTGTTTGTCCTTTTCGGACTGGCCCATTTCACTTAGCATAATGTCCTCAAGCTTCATCCATGCTGTAGGACAGGTCCCAATTTCCTTCTTTTTGAAGGCTGAATCATATTCCATTGTACGCATGTACCACATTTCGTTTATCCATTCACCCACCAGTGGACACTTGGTTTGCTTCCACCTTTTGGCTATTGTGAATAATGCTCCTATAACATGGATCTACTAACATCTTTTCAAGACTCTGCTTTCAATTCTTTTGGGTATCTAGCCAGAAGTGGGATTGCCAGATCATACGGCAATTCTGTTTTTAATATATTGAGGATCCACTATGCTGTTTTCATCTTCTGCTGCTTTGACCTGAAAAGCTCCCTCTTACAGTTGCTCTATCTCTATGGTATCCCACATCAAAGAAACTTATTTCGGTCGTGTCTGTGAGGTCAGCTGCTTTTGTCTTAACCCATTTATCATTTTGATGCTGGCAGGTAATTTGGTCCACGGAAAGTTTTAGCAAAGTGCATTGCAGAAACTTTACATCATCTTGCTGGGGAAATACGAAGCCAGTTTTCAAAGCAGTTGTGTAAATTACAGATACGGATTCAATTATAATTATTCAGTTGTGGCATACTGAGGATTTTGATTGCCATGGCTACAGATGCTACAAATATTCTGTTTCCTCTCTGTCGTTTCGGAAGTATCCTCTTGTATACACCTCAGTGGTCCAGCCTCCAACCTTTTAAAGAGTCTCTCAGCATCCTTTTGGACCTATACCTAGCTGTGATGTTAAGTTTGGGGGTTTCTGCCTGTTTATCTAATACCTGTTTTTCTATAACTAAATTTTAGGTGCTTGTAGGAATAGCATGTTATGCCATGGTCCAGTTGAGAGTTCTTTTCATATAGGAAGAAGACTTATTTGGAAAAATCCTTGGTATACCAGGATTATACATTTAAAAGAAACTGCCATTAGTTTGAAATTGTATTATACCTTTCCCAAAAGTTAGTCACAGGTGAATTATTTTACATAATAGTAACGAGTAACTTTTTTTTAGTACTTACCATAGCCCAAGCACTTAGCAGTTAGACCCAGCTATCTGGTCTTATTATTACTTTCATAATCCTGAAAGATAGTAGAATTATCCTCATTTACTAGACAAGGAAATTGAGAGTCAGAGAGGTAACCTAAGTTACCCAAAGTCACAGAGCTAGTAAACAGAGGTTACAGAACTTAAACCCTGGTCTTTCCACTGCATCCATGATTTCTCTCCCTCTACGTAGGATGGACACACACACACACACACACGCACGCACACACACACACACACACACACGCACGCACACACACCCCCACACACACACACACCTCCGCTCAGATATCTGGACTGCTTCCACACCTCCTTTGTGGTAGCCCATGAATACTCTCGCCAAATATTAAATAAGTCCTTTGTATTTTTTCCATGGGGGTGGGATTGGAGGAACCAGGGTTAATGGAAGATCCCCCTGAACTCCAGCACGGTCGTGGCAACAGCTCCGCTCAGCAACTCGAACTCAGCTTTCTCTTGTTTGCCTTGGCCTGAAAGAATCCTCAAAGTCTATAGGCAAACGAACAGAACCAGCAGTAGCTCAAGACCATACATGGATTTTTTAGTGCTGTGCTCCGGAAGGTTTGGGCAGGTGTCCAGAACTCTTTGTACTGTAACAAGTGTAGATCCCTTTCTGGAGTGTTTGTTGTAAATGTCAGAACTCTAGGGTAATTTTGGCCAGGCTTGGTTTTACATTTTTCATGGGTACCTATTTATAGGTTTGAATCGAAATCTGTTTTTTTTTACCCGGTCTACCCAGAAGCCATAAAGAAGAAGATGGATAATTTGTATAAAACTTAGAACTGACATATGGTGGCAGAAATAGAATAAAAAATAATCTGGCAAGAGCAGACAAAGGGCTGATTTCCTGCTTTCCTCATGTGCTCCTACATGTCGGTAGGAAAAAGAAAAACTATTCAATAGAAAAGTGAGCCAGTAGTACCTTCAGTACATGTATGAAAAGGTGCTCAACTTCATTCATAATCAAGAAAATGCAAAACGAGATGATGTTGGCAAAGATGTAACTGTCCAGTAATGTGCAACATTGACGAGTGTGTTGACATAAGCACCCTCATAAACTGTTGGTGGGAGTGTAAATTGGTGCAGCTTTTGTCAATATCTATTAAAATGTGCATTCTGACTGGCTCATAAATTCCATTATAAGGCATCTACACTGTGGATAAAGTCACAAAAGAGTACGCCAGGATTTGTGCTTGCGCACGCATACAAAAGACACATACACACACACACACACACACACACAGGCAGTGATGCTATTTGTAACATTATGCAATGGAAAACCAACACCACAACAAAATAGCTGTTCCTCCCAAATTAGAAACAAGCTGAATGTTAAATTAATGACAATCACTATTAAAAATAGAATGAAATAGATCTGAAAGTGCTCAGTTGGACAGATTTTTGAGCTTCATTATCATTTGAAACAGCAAGTACCTGTGTAAATCATTTCTTAAAATGATACCTATATACTGCTAGAGTCATCCCTGGGTGTCCCCAAGGGGATTGGTTCCAGGAACACCCCCCCACACACACACCGCCACCCTTGGATACCAAAATCCACAGATACTCAAGTCCCTTCTGTAGGTGGCCTGGTACAGTAAATCCAGTCGTCCCTTTGTGTCCACAGATAGAAATTTCATGGTAGAAAATCCACGACTGGTAGAATCTGCGGTTGTGACGCCAGTGGATGTGGAGGTCCGGCTGTTTGTACGTATATGCTTATACCCAGGAAGTTGTTGCCAGTGGTTAAAGTTTTGGGACTGCTGTTTTAGGGGTGTGGATAAGCTTTTGTTTTTCCTTTTTACATTTTATACTTTGTGGGGAAAGAAGTGTTCCCCAGTGCAGTCTGTTTATTGAAAAAATTTAAAATTTGATTGAAATGCATTTGAGCATGGTTCTAGCAGTTATAACCCCATTTAGCTCTAAGTCTTGATCTAATCTATGCAATACAATTGTCCAGAGCTATTCTTTGGGGAGGGAGAAATACAGGCTTATCTATTTGGGGGCTGAGAGCTGTTTTCCAAAGTTGACTGTGATCTGGATAGATCCTGGGCTCTGCTTTTCTATGGAAATCCATCTTTTTTAAAAGTCTTGGGTGGAGTTACATTGGAAACAGAATGTGTGGGTGAGGTCATTTCCTTATAGGAACTTTCCTGGGGTGAGAGGAAAGCACATTTGGTTCTAGGCTGTATGCAGGGCTGATTTTTGGTGGAAAGGGAGGCTCACTAGATTATCTGGTCAGAAAAGAACACCTAAACTGTTGTATGTTTGGAGCCCCTCTGTGCCAGACTGCTAGTGAGCATGTAAGGGTAAACTCTTTTTTGAGGGGTTGATTTTTCATGTTGGGAAACATATGAGGGGATTTCACTTTACAGTCTGTTCACACCAGATGTAAATCGGCTTCCACTGCTTTCTCCCTTTGTCATCTAGCAGAGCTCGTTTCCTTATCTGTAAAATGGGTTTGTGAAGGATACCTGGCTTACAGAGCTGCTAAGCGTTAAGTGGGATGATGTAGGTGAAAATCTGCACTTGGGAGCACGTGACAAGCCGTTGTTGGTACCTGTCATCACCGTTGAACCACAGCTCTACGACCTTAACTCACGAGTTTGTGCAGTTCTGCATACACTAGGTCAGATAGATCATGGCCTGGGATTCGGACCGTTCGTTAATTGGGTGGCAGAACCAGCAGAGCCTCAGAACTCAAAATGGTTGGCTAGTTACCTGATGTGAAGTGCAAAATAGGCAAGTTCCATACCTGTTGGTGGAAATTTCTTGCGTCAGAGACTTACTGGAAGTGGAGGGGTGCAAGTGTATTTGTGTATTCATGGCCCTCACAGCCCAAATCAAAACCAGAGAATTTGCCCGGATAAAGAGACCTAAGTAAACTCCTAGGTACCACCCCACCTTCTCCCCTGCCACTCCAGCCTTCCAGGTTCCCCCTTTTGTCATATCTTCTTTCAACCAAAATCTTCACGGGACCACTATTTCATTGTTACACACGTACACAGACACTCATTATACTCTATTTGCCTAAATCAACCACTTGGCTAAGGCCTGCCCCGAGGAAGAGTAGTTTAGGGTCATCCCACACCTTTCAATGCATTAATTCCAACTTGAACTAAGTAGGATAAACAGACCCCAGACCTCCTACCCTGGAGACCCAGCTTTTCAGTCTTTTTTAAATCTGCCTTTCAACATGATCAAAGCAGCATTGCCTACCCCAGAAGACAGCACGGAGGCTTCTAAGAATCCTTTGTCCTGCTTATCCTCAATCAAAGGTGATTTTTCATTTGCATTTCTAATCACCCTCTTCAGATGTCTTGTTCCTAAAATTAGGTTAAATGTCCCTAAACGGTTCCGGTTCCCTCGTGTTTGACAAAGGCTGTCTGACCCTTCAGTAGGGGTTGGCCTTTCTGTGAAGATCTCAACAAGAAGGTCACGGAAGCGTTGATACAGAAACTAATGGGATTCGTCTTTTCCATCCTTTATTTTAAGTATAATCTCATCAACATGCCTAAATTTTGTGGGTGTGTATTTTCAAGAGTAATTAAAAATTAGTTCGTTTGAAGAACTACAGCCTAAGCTCTCTTAGCAGTTACCATTCAACGGTGGGTCAGAATATTTTCTTTTAGAGGGAGACCCATATTTCTTTGGTTCATTGTTTCAATCAACGTTCAGGGATCCCAGAAGATTGCAGGTGCCTCGTTCTTGGGTCTTAGCTCAGGATCTGGATGCTAAATGTTGTGGTCTGATGAGGGAAAGGTGAAAACTTCCTTGCAGTTCAGTTCCGTGTAGGTGGAGGGGAAAAACAGTGGCCGTCGTTATGGACATGCGAATGTTAACAGGTTTGCTTCTCAGGGGCGCTGGTTAAACAACTTCTTAACTGGCCAGAGTCCAGCACGTTAATCATTAACCTGGGCCTGAGCGTCTGCTGCCCCGTGTATTCAGAATTAGTTTATCATTACCTCTAACTACTGCCTTTTATGGTTCCGAGGAGCTTCTATGAAATCTCTTATCACCGCCAAGCCTAACCTTCATTAACTCGGGGTTGTGGGGGGAGGAGGCAGTGTGCTGATATTTCTGAGTTGGACCAGAGTGAGCCGTTTATGGCCAGTTGAATTTTTAATCACAACTGCTTAAAAAGAAAGAGAAAGAAAAGGGGGAAAAAAGAAAGAAAATAGCAGCTCACTCATGGCAGTCTTCGGACCATGCTTAGAAGTTCATATTCTCATGACCTACTTCTCCACTTAACTCCTGATAACCCTGGGCCTCTCCATTTTCTTTTTGGAGGACTGGGTTAGTGGGAGTAGTCAGAGTGCCCTGGCAGGCAGGCTGGGTTCGAGGCTCCGGCTGGCACCATCCCGGAGCCCCATCTCAGTGCCCCTCTCCTCCCCGTGTCAGCTCAGCTCCTGGCAGGGTCCCTGCCCTGGAACCAGGCCTTGTAATTTTCACAGATGCTCTCAGGACTCCAGTCTCTCCTGCGGGGGGGGGGACGACGACGACACACAGCATCTCTAAACTGCTCTGAATAAGGCCCATCTTTTTTCTTTCCTCTCTGCTCCTTCCCTCTTTGTGTGTCTAAATCTGTGTGTGACATTTTCATTTTTCTGACTCTTAAAGTATAACAACAAATGAAATCAATACATGTCTACGTACAGGGTGAAAAATCTGGAAGAGTCTAAAAAGAAAGAAAAAGAGCTTTCAAAAATCTAATTTTCAAGAAGAAAGCTGAGTTAATTTTCATTTCAGTGTCTAAAAAGAGCTTTTTAAAACATTTCAGAGGGTTCAACGTGCAAGTATGAGTGTTCGGCTACAGGGCCTTTGGTATGATTCTACCCTGTAGCTGGAGGTCTAATCATCAATTATACTAAAGCTTTTCTAAGTCTCTGGAAGGGTTTGTCTGGGTCTTATTTACCGTAATAGGCAAGTTAGGGAAATTTGGGTGTCATTTATATTTCAATTCAGTACCTTTTTCATCTTTTTCAAAAACAAGCCTGATTTGGGCTTTCTGGATGGGGAGCTGTCCTCCCCCCAAAAATCTGAAATTCCCTTCTGACGCTATCAAACGCCTTCCTTTGGGTTTTATGCTTCCAGGATATTGTCCACAGAAATATATGCAATGTTCAAAGAATGTGGACGACCAGTAGCGTGTATGTTGTAGCCTCCTGAACCGAGGGTTTATGAAACTGGTTGAAGAGTGTTTTATTGAAACAAGACAAATATTTATGAACGATTCAGAATCCTCTGTTTTGAAATGTAAAGTGTGGGCCCAGTGGCATAGAGAGTTCCAGGTGTTTCCTGTCTGCGTTTGGAATGGTTCGCTGCTGCTCTGCTTTCCTAGCTGTTCAGAAGAAGCTAAGAAGCCCGCGGCTTCCCTAATAATGCCTAGATGGCTGAAAGCACTCCCAGGAGCAGGCTTGATTTCATGAACGTAAAGCCGTCTTGAGACGCGTATAGATGGGCGTGTTCTGATCTATTCCATTTGTCACTTGCTTTCAAAAAAAAAAAAAACAACAAACTTGTTTACGAAACGAGTGTGTTCACTCCTGTAAGTATGTAAGGTCTGGTTTTGAAACCCGTTCTTACTAATCAGAGGTTTACTTTCTGGTAGCCCCAGCTTCTGTGTTGTTCACCATCCCTGGTTTCTGTGAAATAGAAATATTATGTATTCGCCCAGACAGTTGGAAGCCGTTCGTGTAAATACCGGCCGTTGTGATTTAACTGTCAGCCCCAAAGGCCCCCGCTTCGGAAGGGCTCCTTTGAAAACCAAGCACAATGAGATGTCTGTTTTAGATGAGGCCGCCAAGCCTTGGTCCAAATACTACCCAGATTTGTTTTCCGTGTGCCAGCGGAGCTGCTTTGTGTGTTGAAGCCGTAGACGGGACTTGAGGGTGGTGAGAAACACTGCTGTTTTCTTCCTCCATCCCTGATCTGCCCCAGGCCCGGGATTTCATGATGAGACGTGCAGCAAAGCCACTGCCTTTAGGAGCGCTTGGAACGGGAGAATGGAAAACTTGCCCCAGAGAGACTGTCCAAAGACACAAGAAAGACCAAGCGTGGGATCCAACCAGATTCACGCAACTGTGAAAGCCAGCTCTGGGGGCCCCTGGCTGCCAAAGGGGGATCCAGGGATACCCAGGGCGGGGGGTGGGGTGGGGGGTTGGAAAGGAGGACCATTTTTCTGGCATGAACAAGAAGGAAGGAGAGAATAGTAACCTGCTTCCTGCTTTGCTGCTTCTTTTTTGCATCGTGGAGTTCATTCTCCCAAACGCTGGGCATCCAGGAGCCCACAGAGGAGAAAGGCTGGCTTTTTTGTTTTTGTTTTTGTTTTATGAGGGCGAGGGATGGGTGAAAAATAGAGAGAAGCATAAAAGAGAAATTGAGTCACCTGTACTCCTGCTGCCTAAAAGGAGCCCCGTTTGTCACACCTGCTTTCAGAGCTTTTTTTCATCCTCTGTTTATACATTGAGAATATCTGAGTATAGTTTCCTTCATATTCTCACGTTAAAGTTGCAGAATGTTATATATACATCTAAAACCCTCCTTGAATCTAACCCCAGCCCTACTCCCAAGCTAGACCCCTCCCCAGTGCAGAGGGCACTCCCTGCTGTGAATGTGATATGTGTCCCTTCCGTCTGTATTTTCTACTTCTGGGTCTGTTAGATTGCCCTCTGGTTCAGATCTCTTCCCCAGGCTAGAGCACATATTTTATCCATCCCCCTGTTATTGGATATCGAGGTTGTTTGCCATTTTGGTTTTGTGTTTTTGCTTTTCCAAGCGATGCTGCTGTGAGCTTCCCTGCACATTTTTCCTTGTGCATATGTGCTGGCGTTTCTTCTGTGGTGGAGACCTAGGAATGGAGTTGCTGGTTCCTGGGCAAGACCAGACTCTGAACGTGGCAGGCAAAAGCACTTAACCTCATGCCCCCGCTGAGTCCATTTATAATAGTTGTGCTTGATTTCCGGGCAACGGATTAATGGACAGGAAAGTGGACGGAGGGGACAGAAAGGATGCAGTAGGGATGGTGTGGAATCCTCAGGCTCAGTCATTTACCACGCTGCTGGCGCATCTATCTCGAGGTGTCCTGATCGTCACAATACTTGCCTCTGATAGGAAACATTTGGTTGAGGGCCTCACCTCCGCACCCCTGCACCCCCAAGTGTACAGCAAATGAATCAGTCCTCGTAGAAGAAACAAATGGCTTTTTGTTGTTGCTGCCGCTGCTCTAAACATAATCTGTTGTTTTCAAAACATTTGCAGCTATTGATTTCAAGGAATGGGTGGCCGGAGGCCCTGGCCGCTGGTTTCCCCAGGTGGAAACATTTGCAGTGGGTTTTCAGAGACGTCACAGGGAAGAGCCGCCCGCCAGGGCTCAAGGCAGGAAGTTGTCTGTTTGGTATTTACTCAGGCATCTTCTGGCAAGAATTGATGATTCAGTCAGAGCCGACAGTGACCGCTTGCAGTTGCTGAGATGGTGGGGGGAAGAGGCTCTTTTTCCTCCGAAAAGCCTGAGACCCCAGTTGAAAATCAAACTTTGTCACGACTCTCCCGATGAGACCCTTCTGCCCTCCAGGGCTCAAAGCCTCGGTCCTCAGTAAGTTAATCGATATCGACAGACGCCCCTTGGAGCCCATAGCGCTGGGAGAGCCAGAAGGGACATGAGTCATCATCTCGGTCAACCCCTTGGTTATGACAGAGGAGGAAACTGAGGCCCGGGGAGTGAGACGGTCACACTAGCTCACACATGTGCGAGAAGTTAGGGGACCAGCGCTGCAGAGGGCCAGCTCCTCTGCCTTCCAAGGGCAGGGACCACCGCTTGGATCGGTGCCCTCCAGAACCCCACTAGCGCCGGCCACGTGGTAGGTGTTCAATGAACACGTCATCCTCTGAGCATCCCATCCCCGGGGTGGCTGGTTACCAACGTGAATATGAAGGCAAAGTCACTTCCTCGCGGGGGCCTTGGGAAATAAGAAAGGAAAAGGCAAACACATAAAAAATGTAAACAGCAGAGTAAGCCTGCCTGTTTTTAAAATTATTGTTTATATCTTGCCTCCTTCCACAAAGGATTTGAAGCAGCTTATGAGCGTTAAACGCCAGTAGCAGGGCCCTTACTAGGCAGTAAGTAACTGATTGCCACGTGAGGCTTACAGATAAATGCTGAGAGGCAGGGGGCAGGTGGAATTATCTTTGTCTCTAAAGAACGTGTGCAGGTCTGTCTGTATAAACCACAGTCATAATATATAAATAGAACCTCAGAGGGACGCTAGAAGCTCTGTTGCCAGGGGTTTACTTATTTATTTTGTCTTTTGGAGGAGGAAAGCTTGGGGATGGCTACGGAAGTACAGAGAGGAGGGAAAAAATACTTATTCTCGAACTTATCAATTTTGTGTGTCATACGCTTTCTCAGATCCCTAGCACAAAGACGTTTATGTCTACATTTCCAGAGATGTTAAAAAGAAAGACCTTGCTTATATTTATAATCAACAATTTAAAACAGACCTTACCTGGGAGCTAGTTCCATTCAAATAACTAAAGGTTGGAAATTAGAGGCTTTCTTGCTCATCTGTCTTAAGGATGGAAAACTGTTCACGCCGAGATTGCCCCCTAGTGGTCCCATAGGTTATTGATGGTCTCGTGCAAAAGGCACTGGCAGATCTGGTCCCTGGGGGAAGCACCACCATCAGCCTCTTGGGTTGCTCAGAGGTGAAATTGGCCGCCACAGTGACATAATTCTGCGTGGAGCAGCTGGTTGGCTTTTCTTCTTTCATTCCCATGGTTTTTCTTTTACTTCTATGCTACTGTCCCCCAATTTCTAGAGATGATGCAAGACGGATCTCATGCCCAAAGCTCTGATGACCAGAGAGAGGGAGGCCTTCCTTGGCAAGTACTTCATCCAAGGCCGTGTGATGGGAGGGGTTGTTTGGAGGTGACTGCAGCTCAGCTGGGGTGTCCAGCACTGTGTAGAAAGAGAGGTGTTTTTCAAGCAAGCTTCTCTTCGATAGCCACACCCGTTAAGAATGGAGAACGGGGCTGGCAGTAGCTGTGTTTTAATTACAAAATTTTGTTGAAGTCTGACTTACGATTACTGATGCCTGAGACCTCCTTGCTCTATACAGTTTTAGAGATTGATTACATCTTCCTTTAAATCCATCTTTCCATTGCCAAGTGTTCACCTGCCGGTCGTGATTTCTCATTTGGCCGATTCTCATTAGACCTGACGTAATGAAACTCCATCACTTTGTCCAGTTACTGAAGTAATACAGTCTTGTTTCTAAAAGCACCGGGAAGAACCGAGAGTGAGAAGTCACCTGTCATCTGACGATGCAGGAAAAAAGCTGTTACCCTTTTACTTTCTGCCTTATTTGTAGTTTATTGTGTAGGTGTGTATGTATGAATAAGTATGTTAGAAAGTGAGAATAAAAATGTATGTTTACACACTCATACACACACACAGTTTTTAAGAGATCACCTTTTTCCTGGGGTACTATAGCTTTTTTTTTTTTTTTTTTTTTTTTTACTTAGCACCATATCATAAACAATATCCTTTGTCATTACAGTGCTTTTAATGGCTGTGTAGTTGTCAACATGTGGCTGTACTGCGATTTCCTTTACATATTATCGTTGCCATTTTTACCGTTATAAACAGTGCTATATTGAAGATTCTTATATATAAAACCTTACATCCATTTATATATTTTTCTTAAAAGTTTCTAGACTTGGAGTGTTTGCGCCATTATGGATATTTCCTTAGAAAGGTGAGGGCTGCTGGTTTCCCACAGGTAGTGTCTGAGCAGCTCTTCTCCTTGCCCTTTCATTTGTACTGGGTCATTTTTAACCTTTGCTAGGGGATAAGTGAAAACCAGCACCTTGTTATTTAAATTAGCCCTTGTTTTTATACCTAATTGGGTTGGACCTTGTTTCATTTATTCATTAGCCAGTCGTATTTCCTCTTTGGTGCAAGGCTTGTTAGCTTCCCTCGGTTTTGCTTGGGGTGTTCATCTTTTATCTTACTGATGTAGAAGAGCTTCATTTGTATTAGAGACAGCAACATTTGCATCTTTGTTGCAAACATTCATTCCCATTCGTTTGGTTTGCCTTTTCCTGAGATTTGAGAGACACAAATAAACAACCTTTAGTTAATTAACAAATTGTTTATTAAATAATAAATTAGTAAATAATGCATAAGGTTTTAGGCTTCAAAGAGTTGATAAATGTTATGGACTATCTTTCACAAGATGGGCAGTTTGAAAATTGTAATATTTAGGCTGATGGGTCTACAGGTTTATACAGTGGAATATGTTTTTTCTGATCTGGTTAATCAGTGTTCTGCCACCTTGTTTGGGAGGGTTTTGTGTGATATTATTCCTGCCCAGTACATTGTAGTCCAGTTCTATTAAAACCACCACCAACATGCCTGACACAGTGACGAAAGTTGCATGAATTAAATTCTGTGACTTTTAATTCTGAGCCAAAGTCTATGCCTTGAATCCTGAAAGTCTAGATCTTTAAGGGGCCTGAGTTTATTAGAAGAGTGCGGTCAGAGAAGGACTTCCTCCCAGTAGTGCCCAAAATGATGATTCATGGGAAACCACGTACCAAAAACGGCATCATGTGTGGAAGAAGTATAGTTTAGCTCTTAAGGAAAAGAGCAAACTCTTGGCCTGCAGTTCTGTGATCTCATAATCTTCTATTCTGAACTACCTCCCTGGGGAGTGGGGCTCTCTTAGAATAGAAATGGGATTTGGCTCTAAATCAAAAACTTGATAGACTATCATTTCCAAAGAGCCAGGAGCACTTGTTAGAGTTGATGCAAAAACTGTCCTTTTCATATCACAAGCACGGTCATATAAGAACATGGTGATTTTGTGTTTTTCCCATACTTACTTTGAAAGGATTTCTCAGCAATGCTTTGTTTTGTGTATTTCCCCCACATAGCAATCAATCATGTTGTTAATTACTACCTGAACAATTAGCCTATATGCATGCACATAAGTGACACTAACTCAGTTACCCTCATATATAACATCTAGTGACTCACATGGGTAGATACCTACTTAATACTAAGTGCTACTCTGTGACATAAATCACAGCATAATCCTTTTTGACCCACCTCCTAGAGAAATGGAAATAAAAACAAAAATAAACAAATGGGACCTAATGAAACTTCAAAGCTTTTGCAAAGGAAAACATAAACAAGAAGAAAAGGCAACCCTCAGAGTGGGAGAAAATATTTGCAAATGAAGCAACTGACAAAGGATTAATCTCCAAAATTTACAAGCAGCTCATGCAGCTCAATATCAAAAAAACAAACAGCCCAATCCAAAAATGGGCAGAAGACCTAAATAGACATTTCTCCAAAGAAGATAGACAGATTGCCAACAAACACAAGGAAGGATGCTCAACATCATTAATATTAGAGGAATGCAAATCAAAACTACAATGAGATATCATCTCACACTGGTCAGAATGACCATCATCAAAAAATCTACAAACAATAAATGCTGGAGAGAGTGTGGAGAAAAGGGAACCCTCTGGCACTGTTGGTGGGAATGTAAATTGATACAGCCACTATGGAGAACAGTATGGAGGTTCCTTAAAAAACTACAAATAGAACTACCATATGTCCCAGCAATCCCACTACTGGGCATATACCCTGAGAAAACCGTAATTCAAAAAGAGTCATGTACCACAATGTTCATTGCAGCTCTATTTACAATAGCCAGGACATGGAAGCAACCTAAGTGTCCATCGACAGATGAATGGGTAAAGAAGATGTGGCACATATATACAATGGACTATCACTCAGCCATAAAAGGAAACGAAATTGAGTTATTTGTAGTGAGGTGGATGGACCTAGAGTCTGTCATACACAGTGAAGTAAGTCAGAAAGAGAAAGACAAATACCGTATGCTAACACATATATATGGAAGCTAAAAAAAAAAAAAAAAAGTTCTGAAGAACCTAGGGGGCAGGGCAGGAATAAAGACGCAGATGTAGAGAATGGACTTGAGGACACGGGGAGGGGGAAGGGTAAGCTGGGACGAAGTGAGAGAGTGGCATGGACATATATACACTACCAACTGTAAAACCGATAGCTAGTGGGAAGCAGTCGCGTAGCACAGGGAGATCAGCTGGGTGCTTTGTGACCACCTAAAGGGGTGGAGTAGGGAGGGTGGGAGGGAGACGCAAGAGGGAGGGGATATGGGGATATATGTTTATGTATAGCTGATTCACTTTGTTATGCAGCAGAAACTAACACACCATTGTAAAGCAATTATACTCCAATAAAGATGTTAAAAATAAAAAATACTAAGTGCTATTCTTTGGAGGTGGGAAAAAGTGGTTTGTAGTTCCAGTGAGTTATTGCGTGCGAGCATCACTTCATTCCTTGAAAATGAGGCATTCAGAAGATGGAGTCATTATAAAATATGTCAGCTCTGTATCTGTAATCACCCATCAGTAATGATTTTGCACAAGCAGCCCTGGTTCATGATGCCTGCCCAAGAAAGAGTGTTCAGTTGCAAACCGGGCCGGAATTGTGTCTGCTACTATGGCTGAGATGTTGACTCCAGAAAAATAACGTTCTCTATTTGGGACCAGGAAAGTTGTCATGGAGATGGAAATCTTCCTGGTACCATAAAACCCCTGCTTGTCATCTGACCTGAGTCCCGTATTTGCACAGGTGGCTCTCCTAGCTGAGAAGGGCTGAACAAAAACAAATCTATTCTTCCTGAATGGTGCCTTTATGTGTCCAAAAGAATATGTTTCCTTTCTTTAGCCCCTCAGTTAATGACCCATTATCAGCTAATTAAATCACAGGTAAATTTTATATGAATTCGTTTTGTTAACACAACACTTGCTAACTAACCCCATATTCCTATGTGTTTAACTATATAACTGTTTTAATTAATGGTGAGAATGAGGGGCATTGGGTGGTCATCTGAGAAGAAGAAGAATGTACCCACAAAAGACAGACACACATGCACAGCCCATAGTGTAATATTAATTTCCATTTAATAAAGGAGGCTGTTGTAAATAATGCTGCTGTGAACATCGGGGTGCATATATCTTTTTGATATATGAATAAATGAACATCTACCATGTGCACTGCAACTTTGGGATACCATATTTGCATCTCTGTTCTCCTTGGAAAAGGAATAACATAGCTGGGATTTCTGTTTCACTGAGTTATATTTCAGATGTCGAGGTCGTCTACGTGATATGAAAACGCATCTGTCCAGGCTCTCTCCCTACCCGCCTTGCTATCTTGCCTATGTCTCACAGAGCACAACTTGATCTATGTATAAATTTTGTGTAAAAGCTTTAATTGTAGGTTTTTTATTCGTCTGTGATGTCTTTCTGCCCCAAAGATTGAGATAAAATTGCCTTATCTAAAATGACAGAATAACTAGCCCTGGTAGTGTAAAGTTCTCGGATCAATGATATCCATATACCCAGCCCCAATAATGCAGAACCACAGCTGAGTTTTCGTGTGTTGTCTCTTTTGCTCATAGGAAGAGTTTCTTTTTTCTTTTTTTAAAGAATTTATTTATATAGGATCAAAGTAACTGTCCTTTAGGAAGTGTTGTGTGTAAAACATTATCACAGCTCTGCCAGAAGGTGGCGCTCTGATACCATACCTCTGCATCCTTCCTTTCCACAGAAGAGACTACAGTCACACTGCATACTGGAGGCCAGGATTTTCTGTAAGATGCCACATAGCTTATCTTTAGAAATACCTGGATCCCTGAGGGATTTGCCTTCCATCTGACCACTCCTTGACCGAGCTGCTTTCTCCGTAGCTGTACACTGAAAGTTATCATTTCTTACGCTTGCCTGGATTCGTGGTGTCAGGTCCGGAACATAATAACATAATATACCGCAAAATAGCCACCCCCATCAAGCAGCCTTACGTATGTTGGCGGCGGGGGGAGAGGGGGTTCAGGGGTTGGGAGAATACTGCAGTAAAAGAACATTCAGAAAGATAAATATTAAATGGAATTGATGAGTATTGAAGAAAATAATTTTACTTGTTAGGGGCCTAAACGTATCAAGAACTGAGTATCTTGTTTTTCTCTTCTCACATCCATCTGACGATCTCTGTCTTACGGGAAGCCGTTTATTTAGACGGTAAAGAACACCATTATGGAAATGGAATCTTCTCTATAAAAACCGCAACCAAGTTGTAATTTTGACTGAAAACATAGTAATTACCTCAGACAAAAGGTTTTACACTTGCTTCTGTGTGCCCGTGAGCCAGGTGCGTCAAGATGCCTGCGCCGCTGGTCGCTGATCGTCTCTGGTATCGTCTGCTGTTGTGTTTTCCTCTCTGCTTAATAACACAGCTCTAAGAAAAGGGTCTCATTGGATCTAAAAGCTGGCGACAACTCACGGAGCTTCGTTTTCTGATCGTCTGTTTTACAATTTAGACGACAGTGTCACCCACCTTGTTCCCGCCGAATGTGGACGGAGCCGGAGGGTCAGATTTAACCAGGCTTCCTTTCGACACCCTGTGAGCCTAGGGTGGCAGCCTCCTGTCTTTCCAAGATTGCTGTTTATGCTCTCTTTATAGGAGGCACAAAGGAGATATTCGTTGAATGAATTATTGATCGATTGGAAGTGGGAGAGACTGGAGAGGGAGGGAATAGTTAAGAGTCTTCTGCAGTCATCAAGGTGGATGATGATGATGGAGAATTGGTATGTATGGAGAATTGGTGGGGAAGTTGAGACAGGCTGGCTGTGCCCTGTGTGGAGAATTGGTGGGGAAGTTGAGACAGGCTGGCTGTGCCCTGTTTGGCAGGCAGGTGGCACAGAACCTAGGAACAAACCAGAGAAACATACTAAGAGTAGATGGGACCTTGAGTGCAGGGTATCATCTCTGAAAGCCACTTCCCAGTTGAGAGTGGAAAGGACTTGGAAAGATACCCCTCACTCAGCACAGGAGTGGGCATGATTTTAATCAGAGGTGGAAATCAAGTGGAGAAATTAGTTCCGTTATTAAGAGCCCCACAGAAAACCAAGGCGGCTATGGTTTCGTGTTTGGATTTTGCAGCTCGAATCAGGTTCATGAAGTCGTAGCAAAATTTCAGCGAAAGTCTGTAATGATAACATGTCCAAATAGTTCCGAGGATTACAAGATTTCTGAGTCACCTGACTGGACTTCTGTGGGAAAAGAAAAGGGAAGGTGGAATACAAGAAGAAGGTGTGACAGCACGCTTGCTCTTCAGAAATTGGGAGTCCGTCTTGGGAGGCAAGACTTGGCATAGAGGAAGCTGAACCCAACCGAGCTGAACAAAAGAAGCAACGACATCACTCAGAAGGAGCAGAGAGTTGATGGAGATATTCACAAGGGCTACCGTGGATGGATTAGGTGTCAGGAAGATAGGACGAAGGTAGAAATGGCCTGGAATATATATGTAGGTGGTTTAAAGGGGCTGACCCAACTTGCATGGAGGTGGGAGCTGGCAGGTGGGCTGGGCTGAGTTATTGAGATGCCAGAGTAAAAGGAGGAGCTCGCCCTTAATCCAGTCTATAACAAGGAAGCATTGTTGGTGGGAAGAGCGTGTTAAGTGTGTGTTTTAGGGGGATTACCCCGGCGGTGATGCTGATGCAGGCTGGAGCCATGGCGATTAGCGTTCAGCAGTCCTGGTAATTCAGCTCAGAGACAGTCAGGGACCAAAGTGAAATGTGCCACGCCTCACGTGGATATGGGGAAGGGGAGGGAAAGAAGTTTAAAAGGGAAGTTCAAGTTCAATCAGTAGCAGACTTCGAAAACAGCTAGGCCTTCCCCTGGTACTGTTTGTAACCCCCCCCTCCTACGGGGACTGGGTTTTCCAAAGAATAAATCTCTGACAAGTAATACCAGTAACAACCACAACATAATTTTAGTTAATATCCATCCAGCTTTCCCTGTGGCTGGTTCTTTCTAGATACTGAATGTGTATTAAGTCATTTAATTGTCACAACATAGAGGTAGGTATTGTCGTGATCCTTATTTCACAGGCAAAGGAATTGTGGCGTGGACGGTTCTGTAATTCACCCAAGAAGATGCAGCTAATAAGTGGCAAACCCAGATATGAGCCAGGAAGCCTCCGCAGACCCCCTACTTCCTTTTATAATTCAACAGAAGGTCTCTTTGCCCTTCCTCTTCCCCCCTCCCAGGCATGGGCATTTTGGAGCTTGTTAGTTGGATGCCACGATTTTGAAATTTCAGTGGTTTCTTAACATCTGCGGAGTCGTTAGAATTAGGATATCTCCAGGAAATCCAGTTCTTGCAGTCATTCTTATCTAGAGCCTGACACTAATAGAAATAGATGCGTCTGAAATGGGATAGGTGCTGAGTTGGTGTGAGGACTCAGCAGGGAGGCTGTGACTGCAGATCAGCCCTGAGAGCCTGGGAGGATGGCGGCTCGTGGTCAGCCTCCAGGTGTGGAGACTGTAGCTCGTGGCTGTGTGTTACCCAGCATCAGCTCTGGTTAATCTGGCATGACCAGATTCGTGCCTTGGTCATGGTCATGGGTGATCCTTCATCACGCTCTGCAGTTTCAAAGGCAGATGGCACGAGATCAGGGACCGTCAGTCTTTTCCGCAGCTCTGTACCAGTGCCTGGGACCTGGAGTGCGTTGCAGGGGGGAAAGGCAACAGGTAGGCTATCGGCAGGTTACTAAAGGGGTCCAGGAAACTCCGTCACATTCTTAGCGTAAGAATAAGCCATGTGGCCATTTGTCCCTTTCGTGTGGTATCACTGGCCACTGGGGGTCACCTGGTTGCAGTTCTCCATCCTCAGGCGGCGACAGGGCAGGTTTCTAGGACGTCGGGATGCACAGCTTTTACCTCAGAAACAGCAGCAAGTCTGACCAGTGAGTCACGCGGCCACCATGTGGCCCTACCCGGTATGTGTTATTAAAAACAAAGTTAGCTTGTTACTGATTCGTCACAGCTTTGGAGCATTTTCCCTTCTCTACTCCCTTTCTACTACTGGTATGAAAAGGTAGGGTTAGGTTACAGCTAATAGCAAGTCATTCATTGTTTCAGATGTAGCAATTAGGAAAAAATACTCAAACATTTACTCTTTTTTCAGGTAGCTAGGTTTTGTTATTGTTGGTTTTTAATTTTGAAGGAAAGCAGTGTTAAACTCTTGTGTTCTCATGTGATACTTAGATGTCAGCAGTAATTCTGGAACAGCCGCCCTTATAAAACTAACCACTGAATGTTATACTTATCCCAGCCACAGGGATGAAGATCTTTTCAAGTTAGGGTACAAATGGAGTCACCCATTGATGGACCCTAAAGAAGGCAAGAGTGACGTCAGGAGGATGCAGAAAGGGGGACGGGTCTAGGAGGTACAGTTGACCCCTGAACAACACGGGTTTGAACTGTGTGAGTCCACTCATGCTTGGATTCTTTTCAATAAATGCAGTCAGCTCTCCGTATCCACGGTTCCACATGCCTGGATTCGACCAGCCCGGGATAGTGTGCTATGTTTGCGATCCAGGTTGCTCGCATCTTTGGATTTGGTATCCACAGCGGGTCCTGGAACCAATTCTCTGCAGATACCAAGGGATGACTGTATTTTCAGTGGAGTGACAGGACTTGGTGATTTACCACAACTGGAAAATGCAGAGGAGAAAGGCGATTTTACAGGTCTCCCTTCAGAAATCAACAAATCGCACCGAGGTCACTTCTCCCTTGGTGAAGGCTGGGGGGTTCTTGTGGGCTCCTGATGGGTTCAGCAAACGTTTGAGCCCCTGTTACGTGCCCAGCCTTGTGCTGAGCTTAGGAGGTGCTACGCCCCAGCTGTAGATGACTTTTCTTAACTTCCTTATGTTCCTAAGATACTCATGGAGGCAAGTCAATCCCCATGTGATGTCACTGCTGTAAAACTAGTGATGGTGTAGCTGAAACAAGATTGGCAGTGAGGTGGTAACTGTTTACGCTGGGTGTTGGGTTCATAGGGTTTCATTGCACTACTTCTCTACCTTTATATATGTTTGAAAATTTCCATAGTAAAGAAATATTTTTATAACATCGGTAATCACCCTGTAACTCTTGAGCCTTTTGGATTTTGAGTTTTCTTAACTCGAGATGCACCTATCATAGCAGCAATTATCACGAGACTTTTGCTTTAGAAAAGTAGCTGAGCAGACAGAATTCTGATCATTCAGCTTAAAGATGAGTTTTCATGTATTTCCTCACTCTTCACAAATACGCCAAGAAAGGCCGGACCAAAACCCCACAGAAACAGTTTCATCATTTACCTAACAGTGTTCCTGTCAAGTGCATGTATGTTACTGCTTCCCAAACATATATTTTTCCCCCCTCTGAGTGTAAAGAACAAACAGAACAAGGAAGTAAATGTTTCTGAATAGCCATGTTTAAATTAATCATATGCTTCCTTAAAGGAAGCAAAATAGACAAGCTCCTAGCCCAAAGACTCTGTGGTGTCTACCCAATTATTTTTAAGCTGGAAAATAAGGCCCAGAGTGTATAATAGTCACATTGTAACACTGTAGTCACCATATAATTTAGTTCTTCAGTTAACCGCATCAATACACTTGTGAATCTTAAAACTCTACCAATTGCTTCGCCCATACATTAATGATTCTGTTGTATATTATAGCAGATATGGGGAGGGAGGGCAAGGGAACACGGTGTCCTCGCTTAGCTTCCTTGAATATACTTAGTAATGCTCACTGAGTTATTAGTTATATAATAAAACCTCATTATTGCGTGCTAATTTGTGGGAAAGATTGGCCATTTAATAGCTTGAAGTAAAATATTTTCAAAATAATGTGGGGACTTTTTGTTTGGATCCTAACTTTTCTTTTTTTTTTTTTTTTACTAACTGTGAAAAGCATCTTTGTGTTGAGAAAATGTGAGTATGGGTGGATGTTAGGTGAAATTAAGGAGTTACTATTCATTGTGTTGGGTGTGATAATGGCATGGTAGGTTTTTTCTGAAGTCCTCTTTATTTCGAGATAATATTATGCAGTATTTATGTATGAAATGACATGTTCTCTGGGATTTGCATTAAAAGACCCCAGGAAATTAAAAAATGGAGGGGTGGGGATAGATGAAACACGAGTGGCAAAAAGTTGGTATTCGTTCAAATTTGTGTTGCATACACCGGGGTTCATTAAGTTAGTCTCTCTGAGTATGCTTGAAGATTTCCACAATAAAATGTCAATAACAAAGCAAAGGAGAAGATCAACAGAAAAATCAGAATAATGTTTACCCTGGGAAGATGTAGAATAGGGAAATTGGGTTGGAACCCTCAAGAAGCATCAGCAGTTTGAAGATTGTTGTTAAGCTGAATGGTGGGGACGTGGGTATTTAATTTACTGTTCTTTGTACTGCGTGCACAGTGTGTCAGCCTGTTGTTTTGTATGTACTATACATTGCATTTTAGAAATGAAGCTCATCTATATGGAACAGTTTTGTTTTTTTTCAAATACGTATCTTCACTGTGACTTAGTAAGAGTCTTTAGGACTGTACTTTGATGAATCAACAATCCTTCAAATCATACAGTGATGAAATTCTTGGGAGGGGCAGAGCAGAGTAATTGATCAAATAAAAAACTGCTTTCACATACCAGCTATAGCTTCTGTCTGAATTGGGCAGCTTTCCTTAAAGCGACAAGAATTCTTGAAAAGGAAAGAAAGTGATCTGATCCTTAAAAAGTAGACAAAACAACTTTGGTTCATGATAATCTTTCTTTGGATCTGGGTGGGGTTTTTTTTTTTTTTTTGGTTGCCAATACTGTCCTAGAAGTCCACCTTGTTTTACGTTAACAGCTCTCTGCCTGAAGAAGTGAGTGTAAATCACCCCCAGAGAAGCCCTTGCCTATGTGTGTAAAGAGGTTTATACCTGGATGTACATTGCAGTGTTGTACATTCAGAAACATCCTGAATGCCCATCAACAACAGAATGATTAAAGTATGGAGTTAAAAATAATGAGACAAATATATGTGCACTACATGGAAAGATCTCTAAGATGTACTAATGAGAGAAAAAATGAAGTTACAAAATACTACACAATGTTTGATAGCATTTATGGAAAGACACATATCTATGACACAATATAGATCTATAAGTAAAAACATCTGGGAGGGCATACCCAGACAGGTGACAGGGATTTCCTCTTGGAAGGAGATGATCAGAGGAATTTTAGCTATATAGCGCATGCTTTAATTTTTTTACAGGCATAGTATATTTGTGTATTACTTCTGCAATTAAAAATTATGTAAAGGGCAAGCCACTTGCTAAGTGCACCTTGCTATTGGAAAGACTTCTTGAGTAAATAATTTTTATAAAGTGATTGATTTTCTTTGCTTTGTTTTTTTAAAAAATTTTATTGATTTGCTTTATTTGTTTTATAATACTGGATTTTTGTCTATTTGGTTCTTGAAAAGTAAGCTATATCTTCTATTTTTGGGCATGTTAAGAAACCTGAAATCGTGTTCTTCATTTTAAAAAAAGTATACTCCTTAGATGTTGCCTTTTATATTGAATGGTGCATGGAACTAAGTAAATAAATGAGGTTACAAAAGTGTTCTTAAAATAATGCAGAAGAAAAAGGTCATGGAGAGGCAAAAATTGCTTTATAAATTCAGCTTCTTGAAACTAAAGAATTATGTCCAAAACCAACAGCTCTTAAACATTACATTTCAATAATGCGTTTCATAAGCAGTTGCCTTGAAATTTTTTTTGCAAATGCTATGTCATAGGTTGTAAATATTTCCCTTGGTAAGTGTTTCATGAGTTATTTGAGTTCCTTTATTGGCGTTTTGTATGACAGCAAATGACCTTGCATGAGGCAAACATAGATTTTATTCACACATCTTCCGAGGAGTAACTTTATGTAAATGTGTCAGGACTGTCCTGCTCTGAGCTTCATAGTTAACCAAGGAAAGTGTGTTATTTTAGGGAATGGTATGGTTAAAATTAGTTTTCTCATAAGTAATGTTAGAGATAAGGAAAACAGCCTTTTACTCTTCTGATTTGATCTTTTGGTTTTATAGTAAGAAAGACTTTGTATGAATTTAAAGTGTTAATATAAGTTAAAGTACTGTGGTGGTCAGTGAAGAAAGATTACTTTGGTCAGGATTCTTTGGAATGCACGTGTCAGAACCCCAGCCCAAATTGGCCATAGCAGTAAACAAAACAAAGAACAAATGGCAATTCATTGTCTCAAGCAATGGAAAAATACCGGCATATCTAGCTTTTGGCTCAGCTAGATCCGGCTATTCCAGTCTTGTCATCCTTTTCTTAGCTTTGCCTAACTCTGTTGGCTCCGTTTTGGGCTGTGTTTTTCACCCAGGTGGTAAATGTGGCCCCTAGCATCTCCAAGATTGGTTTTATCAGCCCAGCAACCCCAGGGTAAAAGCAAGTCTTTTTGTCTTGATAATTTCCATAAAAGTCTTAGGGCAGTTTCTCATTGGCCCAGGTTAGGTCATGTGCCATCCCTTAACCAATCACTGATGCTAAAGATTTGTAGCAGTCTGATTGGCCAGGCCTGAGACACATGCTCAGCACTGGAACTAGTGATGGAGTCAACTTCAGGTGAACCATGCTGAGAGAAGAAGAAGGGGTAGTAACCCAAGGGGAAACAAGGAGCTGTTACCAAGCGTGGATACAGGCAGGCAGCAAGAGATGCACCTTTCAGAGATACTGAGTCCTGGGTTTTTCCCCGGGGGGCTCGTATTCTTGTGTGTACGTGCGTGTGTCTGTGTACAAACACAGACACATAAACACACGTAGTCGTCATCTACTAGGGTGCTGTTTTTGAGGGGTGTCATGCTCTATCAAGAGTTCCACTCCACCAGGTTTGGAGATGCTGCAGAGATGGTACTTGACCTTCCATGTTACAGGTTCAGGGTCACATGCTCCGTGTATATGAGGTCACAAGTGCTGTCACTGTCTCTCCTTCCCAGTTATTTTCTTCCGTCAGGTGCTAGGCAATTCTCCCATGTCACGTCCACCCTCCCTTTTCCCTGAAGCTTCTCGAAAGACAGGTAGAATATAAGAGTATGAAGAGACTTCAGGCGTCATGCGGGCACTGAGGCCCAACGTGGGCTTTAAGGAGCCTTGAATCCCAGTATAGAGATCCCTCTGGGGTCAAGGAAAAAGTTTAAAGTTAGAAAGGAAAGCCAAGCATGTGGAGGCCCCGGACATACCCTCGCGATCCCCTTCAGATGTCATGCTTTGTAAAATTGTGCATGAGAAGGTTTCTCCAAAGTTCAAGTAAAAAAGAAAAGGAAATGCTTATCTGTCAGGAGGCCCAGAAAAGCCAGATGCCTTGCCAAGCGTGGGCATCAGAGCCTCAGTGCCGCCCCGTACCGTGAACTCAACCCTGTGAGTTCACCTCATCTTTTCACCTTGCTCTCAGCTCCCTTGGGGGGTGCGTTCTTACCTCTACAGCCCCAGATCACCGAGAATGACTCCTGCACATGGGCACCCAATGAATATCCTTCACTCGTGCTTTGGACACTTGGTAAATCCCACATTTTCCAGGGCGTGATGAGACAAGGGCTGTAAACACATCTGCCTCCTACGGCCCCGGGCGGGCACAGGAGTAAGGGAGTGAGGTGGGCCGCTGTGTGGCAGCTCGTGGACACACAGCCTGGCCTCGGCCGTAAGCCACCGTCAGAACCAGCCGTTCGCTGCCACGAGGAGATGCAAGCCTGCCTGCGGCTGCTTGTGCTTCTCGGTTTTTGCAAGAGAAAAGAGAAAACTGGGCTTTTCTGATGAAATACATCCATTTTTTAGTAATTGGAAACCAATTAAAAAATTAGATCCCCCTTGAAATGGGCGTAGGAGCCTGATAGGGCCTGGGACGGAGATTCAAGGATCTGTGAATATGAGAGACACCCGTTGAAGATGTCTTCACTGCAGTCTTTTCAGATCGCTCCGTTCAGTGGTTTGTGTGTGTTTCTTTTGCGGGGAGGGGGTCTGCACAAGCTCAGAGCGGCTGCAGGGGTTCCCAGGTTCATCCGCTGCTGGAGCTGCAGCGCCTGTTGGGAGACCCTTGGCATGCCGGACCTCTGGTCCAATCAAGAACCTTCCCTGTGAGGCTCTTCTTTTGTTCTTCCCAGTGGCTGGGAAGCCTCCTCATCTGAATTAACAAGCCCCGTCTCTCAGGACCTCCCCCTGTCGCAGTTTCAAATCTGTTTTGGAGCAAGTGGTGCAAAGCCCAACCGGCGCAAAGCCCAACCGGCATGATAGATTTGTATCCTTAAGAACAGGCTCCAAGGCACAGTGTCAGGTGGGCGAGAGCCAGCTCGGAACAGGGCGTGGGGTGAAACGCGTTCAGACATCAAGATCCCCCTCCGTGCTGCTTGTTCTGTGCGGGAGACTGAAAAAGGAGCCCCTGGTGTGAACCATTGAGTCATTGATAGGCTAATTTTAGCGCAGCCCCTGAAGTAGGGGACGACTTGGGTTGCAGGAATTCCTCCTCAGCGCCCCAGGAGAGTTGCTGTAACCTGAGCAGGAACCCGCGTGGTGCAGGGGCTCACGCAGCCTGCCAGCCTGCCTCCCAGGAGGCCGGAGGGTCAACGTAAGTGAGCGTGAGGCAAACGGGCTGTTGGGAATCGCAGCCGCCTCCTTGAGCTTTCCCGGGGCTCGCTGAACTTACCGTGAACTTGGGAAGTTTGCCGGGCCGGTGTTTACGGACTCCTGATATTACAGTTTCAGCCCGAGAGGCGCAGGAAAAGAGGGGTCCAGTACATTTAAGGACGGCCGTACCGCACTTACCTCTGGCCAGGGGGGTCCTCAGTCACTCTTTCCTTTGGCAGCCAGCTGGGCCAAGTCCCTTGGGTTCCTTTCAAGTTCAGGGATCCAGAGACCAGCAGCCACTGCTGGCATTCCCTATTCAGGAAGGCAGGCCTGGGTTCTGCAGTGGCTTACCTGCCAAAGAACCAGGCCTTCACGGGAAAGGTCACGTTGGTCTGAATGTACCATATCCTCAGCCTGTTCCCCTTTCCGTGGGCTTTCATGCTGATTCAGCAGTCAAGAAAAGTCACCCCATATCCCCAGTTTTTGCTGACTCTGCTCACATCGGAATTTATAGCGGAATTTATAGCGAGAGAACCGGTGAAGAAAAACACCTTTGTTCGGCCACTGGTGCAAATATAGCAGTGAGGATTTTGCCTACACCTGCCACCGGAGGGTACAGGTCCTTGTGCAAAAAGAAGCAAGAACCCATCTTGTAGGGAGTGATGGAAGGGGCTCGGATTTTCTCAGCCGAACTGAGCGTGGAACTGAAAACCTTCAGGATGTTCTGGTTATATATGAACAACAAGACTCCTAACCAGGCTCTGTGTTTTCTCTTCTCTGGGTGGGTAGAAGGGGTCCTAGGGTTCTGTGTGCAGTGGTGAGATGGGCCAGGCAGTGTTATTGCAGCCGTGCAGAGCCTCCTGTGGGGAGTTCGCCCTTGAAACCCGAGGGAGGAAAGCAGGGCTTGCTGCGTATGCGTCCTTGGGGAGGGGGACTGTGCCCCACCAGGGCTGCAGGTGTGCTGGGGCATGAAGATGAAATCAGTTGTTTGCAAAAAAAAAATAATGTCTTTAAGGTTTTGCAGGGCAGGTAGTGTCAATTAAAATCAGTTCATCAGAGGATTTTTAGTCAGTCCCTAGGTTCGCATACGAAGAGATGTGATTATAAGTAATATGGCTGCTTGTACAAGCTGCTCACGAAATCGGGTCATTACCTTGTAATCAGATGTGTGGGTTGAGATACCTGGGAAACAGTCTGAAACACCACCGCCTCAGGTGCCTGTAGGAAAATTGGAAACTGCCCCCTGAGCCCGGGTAGGATCACCTCAGACATTGTATTTACAAGCTCAGGGATTGTATAGTCTTCTGTAGTGCCGCTCCACCAAAGCCCTTCTCTCGCCCCCGAAACAGAATGGGGTAGAGCGTTTTATTCGACAGAAGGTGAGCATCTACTCTGAGCTGGGTGCTGGGGATACCATGGTAAAAAGGATCAGTCTCATAATTTACTGGGACCACTGCAGAATGAAACGTAGGGCCCCATTGTTTGAAAAAGCAGGGAAAAGTGCCGTTAAAACTGAAACATAAAGCACTTTCTTTTCTTCCGTGGTCTCTCTGTCTACCTGTCATGGTGTTTTTGTTTGCTGTTGCATGCCATGCACCCTCAGGTATGGAGCTGCTCCCAGGGCAAGTGCAGTGCAGACCCTCGTAGGCTTATGGGGGCCCCACCCTGCATCATGGCACACACACAGCCACCAGCTGCTGGGTCCCCTTCCTGCCACTCACCTGCCCGGTGCACTGTGTCTCACCCGGGGGAGGGGAGTTGAGCCAGGTGTCTCCCTGTTGCCTGGGCCTGCAGCCCTAATCCACAGCTGATGGATGAACTCCAAGGGTATCACAACCAGTATGCCAGGATGTGCTTGGCCCACTACACATACTGTGGAATGGCCAGCCTGGGGCAGGGACCGCCACCGCTCTGCCCTGCCCCAAGATGCCACAGGCGCACACACACATGACTCCACTGCTCCCCTTGCCCAGTCCCTAGCAAGGGTGAGGTCAGCAGCAGAGGCAGGGAGGAGGAGGTCACGCAGGGCCCCGGGGACTGCTGATGAGCCGAGTCTCCAAGCTCCCGGCACATGTCTGATGTCCCATCAGATTTCACTTACAATATGCAGATTCACAGATGGAAGTATGGAAAGTTTCAAGACAGTGACCACAGGATATTAAGCCCCAGGCACAGGACCGATCTGAGTGCACGAAGCCAGCCCCTACAGGAATAAAAGAGGAAAGATAGTCAGGAAGACACCTACCCCGCCTCCCTTCCAATGAATATATTTTCTACTAAGGTAAGAAAGAAACAAGGAGGCAAGGGCAGAGAAAGACCAAGAAGGTGACAGACTCTTAGAGATGGTAGGCAGGCGGCACCTTGGATAACAGGTCATTTAAACTAAGACCCAGCTGTGAGAAGGTGGCAGCCAAGGGAAGAGTGGGGAAGAAGGTTGTTCTAGGCAGAGAAAACGGTATGTGCAAAGGCCCTGAGGCCAGAAATTGCTTGGCTTGTTGTTGAAACAGAAAGCAGGTGCTGTGGCTGTGGCTTGAGGATTGACAAGGGGAGCAGCATGGGAGAAGGTGGGAAAGATCTAGAGGAGTATTTGGGGACAAGCTAAGTTTTGTTCCTCATAGCCCCCTTTTCCTTAAATAGTACCTGTGTCTTTGTACACCTCATTCTCTTGAGTTAATTCCTGCCTAAAAGGCTCAGCTTTTTCACCCCAGGGAGACCCGAAAAGAGGAAAGTTTAGATTTTTTAGTTTGTTTTCCTTCAAAGGGGGATTTCATCTAGTAGCTAGAGTGCCTGTCGGCACATGTGTTGACAATTAATCTAAAAATCAAACCACACTTCGTGCTTTCTCATTTGCCCCTGTGAAATACGAAAGGCAAGGGCCTCCAATATCACGACCTTATTGAAAAGAGCTTATCTAAAATTGGGGAAAATCAGCCTGCAGTAGATATCTGATGTGGTTTTTTGCTGCACATTGCTGTCAGATAAGAAGATAGTTTCTGGGGTTCTCATTAGGTGAAGTTTCTGGGAGGCCTTGCTTCTGTTGTGAAATGGCCTCAGAGGTGAATGATTTAAGCTGTGAGCAATAAAAGGCCCCACTTCTGGCAGAGAGGGTGACGTCGTTGGGAAAGTCAGATGGGTTCCAACAATTGTGTGCACTTGCTTAAACAGCGACGCAAATTACTCAGCTTACACAAAAGCTGTTTTTAGACACTTGCAAAATTCAAGATGGTGAATGTTTTGGCTGCTTAACGGGGCGCATTTGTTCTGGATTTGCCAAAAAAAAAAAAAGAAAGAAAAAGAAAGGTAGAAGAAAGCTTGAGGGTCACAAGAGAGCACAGCTCTGAAATGGCCTGGACAGTCACAGCAGTAATTAGCTGGGATTAGGTAATTGGGACATCTTCATCTTGCGGAGTATAATGAAGTGATTAGTCCACCTCTCAGAAAACATAGAAAGGGAAGACAGCCTTCTCCTGGGACTTGTACAGAGAATGTATGAAATGACAATTTAGGTTCCTCCGCTACATTATTGAAGTACTTATTGTGTTGGCGTTATTTTCCCAGTGGTTAAAAAAAAAATCATTTGTTTTCTTTTTAAGGAAGAACATGACCTTCTAATAATAAGACAGAATTAAAATACTACTTAAATTTGGTTAAAAAAAGTTTTTTTTGAGAACTCCCTTGAATTCCAAAATCTGAAACTGTCACTTTAGACACATCTCTATAAATTTTGAGGCACTGAAGTTACTGGAAAAAAGTAAAGCACCGTGACCTGTAGATCTCTACCTTTTAAAAGTCAATTAATATTGTGGAATTTTTGTATTACATTCACTCTGAAAATCCATGTATTCCCACACAGAGGAAAAATGTTGACTGTTTCTATGTTTTAACCAGTTTATTGGCGGGGAGGCAGGGGGCAGGGCGGTAGTATAAAAAACAACGACCACCAACTTTGGAGCAGAAGACATTAACCAGACAAGGCACATTTAGTTTATAATAGGTTTGAGGCTATTTCTTAGGGTTGATTTATTCATATCTTTCTTTCGAAATATTTAGCTTGCCTGATGTGAAATAAAACATGTCTGATGATCATGCTTAGATGTTACTTACGCCAATCTGCTTCTGGCAGTTCCGCAAGTAGTCACAGAACGATATATCTCCCAGCTCTGCCCCCCAGCTGAGCCAGTGCTACAGGGAGGAAAGTTTCATGGACTGGTTAAATTAAATGTGTGGCTTTTTTTCCTTCTGTTTTTACTGTGGCAAAATATAACTTAACAGTCACCATTTTAACGAGTTGTAAATACACAATTCAGTAGCATTAATGACACTCACAGTATTGCACCACTATGATCCCTATTTCCCAAACAGTCTCATTATCCCAAACAGAAACTCTGTAACCACTAAGTAAACGGATGGCTTTTTTCGTTGCTTGGATTAATAGTGTTTTCGGAAAATCATATCCGTCAGCCCAACGATCTTTTGCCTCCCGCCTCGTGCTCATCTGCGGTGTGCACGTGCCTTGCCAACTCTAAAGCCGTGGAAATCCCTATCTGTATACTTGGGCCTGGATTGTAATCCCACCCCTCCCATCCCTGGGCTCTTACACAGGCCATAGAATTTGGAGTTATTACCCATCAGAGTTAGATTCAAGCTGTTGACCTAAAAGCAAGCCATTCCCAGCCACCGGCATCTCCCAGACCCCACTGTCGGGTAATGTGCATGTTATTTTTCCGTTTCCCTCGGCACGCACCTCGGTCCTCGCAGTGTGCTGCTTCCCAGCTTCCTGTCAGCTTGATCCACTTACCTTCCGCTGATGAAGATAAAGTTTTTTTGCACAAAAGCTGCTCAGACACATCCCATGCTGTGTGTTGGCAAGGGCATTGGTAATAGCTTTAAAATTCACTTAAAGAAATTGGAAACAGTGAGTCATGTGCAATCATTGCCAGACATGTTGTTAATTACTTGATAGAGTTGCTACATGGGCTGCCTTTTGGTTGTAATTATAGTTTTTTATCATCCTTGCCTTGCTTGTAAGTTTTTCCACGTTTCTTTGTGAAGATTACAAGTGGAGACGGATAGGTTAACACACATCAGATTTTCCTGAAATTGACTTAACTTATTTAATCGTCATCCTTTGCATGCTGGCTATGTTTCTTTGAGTGCCTGCATTAAAAGAAAAAACCCATTTTTCGTGGTCTTACAGCTTAAAATGAACAAACATTTCCTGCTACCAGTAAGTTGGAACCTGACAAAGCTCTCATTAAGGAAGTTGTTGCAAGATTAAAATACTACCACCTATCCTAACAGTAGAGCTTAATTTTTTTGTGATGCAGTCAAACTGTATTTGACTTTGAAGCTGCAGGCACTTAGTAACCACGTAGCGGTAGGAAAACCACTTCTCCCCTGAAGGATCTGAGTGAAGAGCAGTATTGGAACCTCTGAGAAATCCTTGTGTCATTGGTTTGAATTCCACAGGAGACTCATTCTGCAAAGAGGTCAAGGGATTTTGAGGAAAGTATTTCTCATTCCATGATGATGATGTTACAAAGTTTTGATTGTTCAGTTAAGTAATTCTTCACTATCCTTGTTTAACCAGTTAGGGAACTGGGACCCCATAAAAAGCTTACTTTCATCACCCACGTATATTTGTTGGAAATTGGGAAAAGGAAGAAAGGTTAGAATATGTGTCCCATCTGCCTTCATTTTAAGGTTAATTTCACTCTTTCTATTTTAATGTCATCTCACTTCCTCTAGTAGAACGCTTATGCTGCCTCTTTCCAGGGGCCTCCCATTCTGCGTAAAGAGAAAGCCCAAGCCTTCCTTATACCAGCTACTTAGGCTTTGATATGTGAACACAGCAGCTGAGGATCTTGCTGAAGTGCAGATTCTGATTCCCTTACGCCTGGAGAGGGGCCTGAGATTCTGAGGGTCCAGCAAGCTCATGGGTGACGCTGCTTCAGGGACCACGCTTGACGCAGCAAGGTTCTGTGTTTCACTCCTTTCCAAGACCACACCTTCCTCCCCTTGGAAGTCCTGCTTCATCTCTCTCTCACATTGAATACCAGTCATCTTGAAGGAACAGTCAATCCCTGCTTTCTTTCCTGACATTCTGTGTCGCAGCCTGGCTTCTTCTCCCAACTCTCTGCCGAAGCTCTTCTGGCAAAGGACATTGTAGGGCCTTTCTGCCATCATATCCAGCAAGTACTGTCAGTGCTTATCTTACCCTGGGCCCTCTGGGGCATGTGGCCAACCACTCCCCTTCGCTGGAAAATGATCCTCTGACCTCACCTCTCTCGTGCTCTGGGCAGTCGTGACTTACGCAACTCCCACATCGTCCATGCGCCCCCTCCAGAACCAAGATCTGTATTGCTGCCTATCTCTGGGACATCCCTGCTCCAAAGTCAGTGCGTCTCAAACCTACGGCATATAAATCCACACTCCTCCTGTTCTTTCCTCTTCCCCCTCTTCCTCACGTCCCCAGTCTTACTTAACATCACCGTCATCCACCCAGTTTCTCAAGCTACAAATCTTGGAGGTGTTCTGGGCTTTCCTTGCCCACCTACCTGTCAATTCCTTCCAGTTCTGACTTCATATTGCCTCTCGTGTCCATCCCCTCCTCTGCATATCCAGCCTAAACTCCCCCGCCATTACCTTTGCCATGACTATTATAGCTCCTTCCTTCTTCCCTCCCTCCCCACTGTTGTCTCCTTTGAATCCTTTTTTTTTTTTTTTTTTTTTTTTTTTTACGGTACGCGGGCCTCCCACTGCTGTGGCCGCTCCGCGGCATGTGGGATCTTCCCAGACCGGGGCACGAACCCGCGTCCCCTGCATCGGCAGGCAGACTCTCAACCACTGCACCACCAGGGAAGCCCTCAAATCCTTTTTTTAATACTACCTGCAAGCACTAAAGTTTTTCTAAAACCCGTATCTGACGTATCTTTACCTTGTGAAGAAAGGCTCTGCTGGTTGCTATATAGTGCCAGTTACTTAGCCTGGCGTCTGGGGCTCTTCCCAGCCTCTCCTATAGCCCCCACTTCCCTCTCTAGCCTGCTCTCACCCGAACCTTACACACTAGCTGTCCTGTGTCCCAAGTACATCCGGAATGTCCTGCCTCCGTGCCTTTGCATCCACTGTCTTCTCCATCTGCGATGCCCTTCCTAGCCTTGCCAGTTAAATCCAGCTCATCTTTCAACTGATGGCCTTGCACTTTTCAGTTCTAGAAAAGGGACTGAGAGAATGGACTGTCTGTCCATCCTCCAAAAACAAATCAGGGAAGAGCAAAAGTGGAGAGATTTCACTGATACCTCTGGAGCATATGTGGGTCATAGTTCGCAAATACCATTTGCTAGTACCATTTGCTAGTACCTTTTCCACCAAATTCTTGATTGGACCATTGTTCCAAGTCAGTAGACGCTCCCGTGGTTGGTAGACAAAGTTACGTTCGTAGCTTCATCCTAAATTCTTCCACATGGTTTTTTCCCTAAGGCTCTGTGTTGTGAATAACATGATCAACAAGTTTATCACCCTCACTTTATAGCATGTGCAATTAACTTATATCACCTCCACATTTGCCTTTTAAAGTAAAGGTGTGTATATATTGGCCTAATTACATGACACCTGCATCGCCCAGGGAAGAGATAGGGACAGGAAACTTGAAAGAGCATTATGGTAGCATGATAGCATCTGGTGAACTACAAATAAATTTCTCCTACTCTGTCAACACTTGAGCATCGTGAATCTGGGGCCCATTTCTGCTGTGGGATGACCGACAGCGCAGTGAAGACACGGCTGATGGGGTATCCTGCTTGCACAAGTGCATCTAGCCGAAATACTTTATGCCAACTGCTCTTTTTCGCATCTTCATCGCGTTGACTGTACAAGTGGGGAAGAAGTGAGTTCCAGAAAGCACATCTCTTTCTTATGGACTGCTTCAAAGTGAAGCTCTTCCCTTCATCCTGGTAGATTTTTCTTGGTGACTTTCTCCATCTGGAGTGCTCTGATCAGCCACTTAAATGCCTGATATCTCTATGACAGTCAGAGCCATCTTTTCTTCTTTAGTTGGCCTTCTCTGAAGTAGAGAGAAAGTCCCATCTTTAGAGTACGATGCAAGGGCAAGGTGTGCGTGTTAGTTGTTTTCTGTTCTCTAATGCTGGAGAGCTTAATTTACTCGCAAATATGAAACCGTCAGTAGCCATTTGCTAAGCCCTGTGGTGTCCAGAGAAACATCATGCAGATGTGCTGAGGAAAGTTGAAGAACGATGCTTACTTTACACTGATCCAGGGCGTGTAGGATAGCTTCTGAGTATGTCCTGCAGAGAGACAGGATATAGTCTATCCTCAGAAACAGTGTAGGCTTAAGACCCCTTAAACGCTATATTACTATGGAATGGTGCCTGGTGGCAACCCAGAGTCCTTTACTCTTACTGTTGAAGGGCTTCCCAGGCTAGCCCTGTGGGTATCCTAGGACATGACCCCACTCCCTGGGGTGTCTTTAGGTACTTAGTTGACCTCGCTCAGGGGCAATCCCCAAACTGATGAACTTTCTCTCAGTGCATTCCATGGGTACTTTAGGGCGCACAGTGGTTTTGTTTTGTTTTTTTTATACATTGTTATTTTTTTAATTAATTTATTTTTATTTTATTTACTTTTGGCTGTGTTGGGTCTTCATTGCTGTGCGCGGGCTTTCTCTAGTTGCAGCGAGCGGGGGCTACTGTTCATTGCAGTGCGCGGGCTTCTCATTGTGGTGGCTTCTCTTGTTGCGGAGCACGGGCTCTAGGCGTGTGGGCTTCAGTAGTTGTGGCACACAGCCTCAGTAGTTGTGGCGCACAGGCTTAGTTGCTCCGTGGCATGTGGGATCTTCCTGGACCAGGGCTCGAACCCGTGTCCCCTCAGTTGGCAGGTGGATTCTTAACCACTGCGCCACAAGGGAAGCCCGCACACAATGTTTTGAAAAAAGAAGTTGAAGACCGTTGGAGATGTCATTTAAAAACATCTCGAATGCTTTAAGGAACTAGATGGTAAATGTGTGATTTGGCCATTGTGACACAGCCTAGAAGAGTGATAGCCACCACTGAGGCAACCTGGAAAGGGTGTATCCATCTAAAGTTGTCACCTACTTTTTTAAGAGAACGAAGAGTTGAGGCTCTCTAATGGATTACTCTTCAGTGAGTTCCAGCTTCATCCCCCTTTCTGACAGTTTGCCTCTAAGGCTGGGTCTAGGGTTCTGGGGTCCTGTGTTGCAAATCAAAATGTGTATTCTCTTAAAAATAGAGTTGTAACATCCAAGGAACTTGACTTGGGATGGTATTGATACAATAGCTCTAATGTGTATTCTCTTAGAGTTGTAACATTCCAAGGAACTTGACTTGGGATGGTATTGATACAATAGCTCTTGAGGTAAATTATGAATTTACTACAATTAAACCTGGAGACATTTCTGTGAAAAAGGAAGTTGAGAAGGGAACAGCTTGCTCCTGTGGACTCTAACCTGACACCTGCATCAGGCGTGACTAATCAATCATTGCCTTCCTCTCCTCAGAGCCCCTTACAGTCACGGCCAATCAGTGAGAGATGCCCTTACACTGAAAATGTTTTGCTATGTTTGGATGATAGAAAGAATACTGGGCTGGGATTCAGGACACCTGTGTGTAGTCCCGAGGTTGCCACCGGCTAGCTTTGTGGTTTTGGTCAAGTCTTTTACACTTTTCATGGGCGTTTCTATTCTCCTCTATAAAGTAAGTGAGGTGGGTTGGATAATCTCTGATATCCCTTAGTTTTTTTTAAATTACACTCTAAATTTTAAGAACAACCTGTTCATAAATTTGAATATTTTATGCCATTTTTTTCAAGGGTAAGAAATAAGAACGGGCAGTTCGTGGCTCCGGAGCTCAGTGGGTACCCATGTGTCCGGTTGTTTGTCGTGTAGGAGATTTAGAGTCCTATCAATCAAAGCTTTTTATTAAGTTGAATTAATTGTCTTCTCTTTATTCTTTGTTTTTTTAAGGTAAGAGGAGGAGATTGTTCTCCGAAGTAATACCCTCCTGGACGGGCATTATATTCTGTTTAACCTCTGGCATATCTGATCACTACACACAGTCCTGTGTCAGAGGGTTCAGAAGCCCATTAGAAGCCCTGTGGGAATAAGAACTTTGTGCCTAGTGGTGAATAGCACAGGTTTCCGGGTCAAGACAGACGGGGGCCAGATCCCAGCTCTGCCGTTTACTGGACTGTTGTGACCTTGGGCAAGTCACTTACCCAAACCGTATCACCCAGGTGTAAATCAAGAATAATACAAGTCTAGAGATTATCATATTAAGAGAAGTAAGTCAGACAGAGAAAAACAAATACCATACGATATCGCTTATGTGTGGAATCTTAAAAAAATAATGATACAAATGAACTTGCTTACCAAACAAATAGACTCTCACACATAGGAAACAAACTTACGGTTACCAAAAGGGGGGAAGCGATAAGTTAGGAATTTGGGGTTAACAAATACCCACTACTATATATAAAATAAACAACAAGGACCTACTGTGTAGCGCAGGGAACTGTATTCGATATGTTGTAATAACCTATAATGTAAAAGAATCTGAAAAAGAATACATATATTGATATGTGTGTGTGTATATATATATATATATATATATATACACGCACACATATAACTGAATCACTTTGCTGTACACTTGAAACTACCACAACATTGTAAATTAACTGTATACTTCAATTTAAAAAAAAGAATAATACAAGTACCTGATTCACAGAAGTGTTAGAGGTGAGATAGCGCAGTCAGCAACCCCAAGGAAGTGAGATACAGAAGTTGCTTGTCCTCTTCTCATGATGACGGAGAAGATGTGGGACATGGGGTTAAGAAAGCAGTACGTGTCCAGGGCCAGCAGCCACTAGAAACACCCTGAATTAGGAGCAAGGACCTTCTGTAGGACAGCACTCGTTTAGGCTGATCCATTTCCGGTTGTGCAGATGAAGGAAGGAAGAGCGCCCCGCCCCACCTGTGAAGGAGCACACAGTGCCGCGGGGAGAGAGGTGGAAATATCACCGTCCTTCTCGCTGAAGCAAGTGCCTTTACAGAGGCCAGCACCGTGGGTCAGAGGGTGGGGACAAGGTCCGGGGAGAGCTTTCCAATCAGACTTGAGAAGCTGAGTTGAAGCAGGTTCCTGGAAAGAACAGAGAGTATGCCATCAGCATGGTTTCGAGGAGAGCTAGACAAAAAGAGATCAGGCCGACGCCGGGAAGCCTTTCTGAGCAGAGAGCCCCGTGTGTGCCGAGGACCAGAGGCTCGAGCCTGCTTTTCCTGCAACTTGAACTGACACGTTTCAACAGAGGCAGGACAGGGAGGGTCGAGTGGGCTGCAGGACAGTAAGAAACACCGGATCGTGCAGGGCTTGCCCAGATGCTCAGCTCCGGGAGGCTTGTACCCTTCCAGACTCCAGAGCCTGTTGGCCACAGTTTTGACCACAGTGGCTGCAGCCCTGCTAGACCTTAGGCTGGCCTTCGTGCCCAGTGGTTTTGGGATCAGGGCGCTCTCTGACGGGCAGTCACCAGGGCCAAGGGAAGACACGTGTTGTCTGGTGAGAAGAAGTATTAATAGAGTTATTAATAGTGAGTCCCTGGCCTCAGGTCTTACCCTGAGGATGGTGGTTTGAACGTCTCCGTAATTGGATTGCCCCCAATAAAATCCCATTACGAACAACAGGGTTTATTGGAACACCTGGTACCAGCCTCTCTGTTGGAAGTTGCGTTCCCTGCACTACACTCTCCCTTGCACCTAACCTGATTTCCTTCGCTTCCTCCCGTCGTCTCCCCATCCCGCTCAGTCTGTCCCTCTCCCTTTGCCAAATAACACCCCGCACAGCCAGGTTTGAATCGCAGCTCTTGTTTTTTAGTGACTATGTGAGAGCCCCCGACACTTGTGAATATTGAGTTGAGCTTACCACATAGTGACTCGGGAGCCTGGCAGGGTGCAGGAGGGGAGACAGGGTTGCTTTGGGTCACTCCATCCATCTGGTGATGCTGGTCGAGGAAGGGGAAGGGAAGGGCTGGCCCTGTTGGTCCAAGCTCTCATCACAGAGACCGTTTCCAAGCACTCGCTGGCGGCCGCACAAAGGGGGATCCGCTTCTCAGGCCGAGCCCGCACACGGATCTCGGGTTTGAGTGATTCCACCAGGTACCTGTCCTGGGCTACATATAGCAGGCTGGGGGATGACTTTCCCCCTGGAGTTCTCGGCGAGTTGTTGGATGTAGCCCAGCAATGGAATAACAGTGGAAAGGGAACTCACTGGGTTGACTGTGGGAAAGTGTATGCTGGCTCAAAGGAGCCCCTCCACGAAAGAGAGGCTCTCGCTCGGGGCTGGGTTCTGCTAAATGTTCCCTTCCGAAGTCGAAAACACCAGTGAACAGAAGGGATTTAGCTTCTCCTCCTTGAGGGCTGAAAGAGCGTGGATGGTCTGAGTGGCAGTTTTATTTGAAGTTGCCGTGTTACTTTCATTGACGATGATAGTATCATAAAGAAAGGAGATCTGAAAAAGCCAGGGTCTTTTTAGAGCTGCCTGAGCTCAAAGGAGCAGAGAACTCTTGAAGGTAGAACAGGATTCAGGCCACATTTCTTCTTTTTCCGTTGCACAAATGCTGATGATAAATGAATCTCCATGGTGAACCGATGTTCATTCAGTGGTGAATTATATAGTCTAAGGTTCTGCTCTGGGGATAACAGCTATACATCGATCCATCGATTCTGTAAGACTTGGTCAACATGTGATTTTGAAACAATATCAGTAGGCAGTTTCTGTTAATCCCTATTAATCTTAGAGAGATTATAACCCCACCTGGGATGCACTGAAGGAAAAATGCACTGACCCACCTGGGTCAGAGGGCTGGCCCTCTCTTTGTTTAAAATCCTACCGCTCCTGGCGAACCCAGGAACAGAAACTCTTAGGTTACAGTTTCTCTGGAGGTTCAGGATGTGGCCAGAGTGATGCACATACACCTCTTTCTGCTTTGATTAAAGAGAGCCATGATTTAGTGACTCGCCACAATGCACTCACTGCAATTAGCCAATTCCATGGCTAATTCCAATTAGCCAGTGCTCTAAATGTCATTGATACTCGATAAATTTTTACACCAGATAAAAACCTTGATTTGTTTTGGGCTTTTGTTGATAAGTCATTTCTTTCATTATTTTTTAATGTTTGAGAATACTTTTAGAGCATTAGGAAATACTATTGGCTCGGTCAGCAGCCCACGTGAAGGGGGTTTTAGTGTAAAGAATCCAAGATCAGGGTTAATCCAAGATTGTAGACAATCCAGGAATTATTTACCTTTGCTTTTAGCATGTATTTTACTTTATTTTATTTTAAAAGTCAGTACCCTTTTACTTTTTAAATTTTACTGAAGTATAGTTGATTTACAATGTTGTGTTACTTTCTGCTGTACAGAAAGTGATCCGTTATACATATATATATTCTTTTTCATATTCTTTTCCATTATGGTTTATCACAGAATATTGAATATAGTTCCCTGTGCTATACAGTAGGACCTTGTTGTTTATCCATCCTATGTATACTAGTTTGCATCTGCTAATCCCGAACTCCCAATCCTTCCCTCCCCCTTGACAACCACAAGTCTGTTCTCTATGTCTGTGATTTACTCAGCCATAAAAGAGCAAGAAATAATGCCATTTGCTGCAACATGGATGGACCTAGAGATTATCATACTAAGCGAGGTAAGTCAGAAAGACAAGTACCATATGATATTTCTTATATGTGGAACCTAAAATATGACACAAATAAACATATCTACGAAAGAGAAACAGACTCACAGACATGGAGAATAGTGTTTTGTTTATTGAAGACTGCTCTGTTAGAGTAAGCTTCCTGGGTTGAGAATGTGGGCCTTGGAATGAGAGAGACTCATGTTTGCTACTTCTCAGCTGTACAGCCTAGAACAAAGCACTTTCTCTTGCTGGACCTTGATTTCCTCCTCTGTCTTATGGGAATAATAATAATCTTGATAGCTAACACGTAGTAAGTGCTTACCGTGTGCCAGCCACTGTTCTAAGTGCTTTACATGTCACTTAATCCTCATTGCAATCCCATAAGGTGCGCCTGGGAATAATAAAATGGGACCTGCATAATAGGGTGTGATGTACTATTGAGATAGTTCCTGAAAAGCGTTTCACATTCTGTCTGGTACATTATAAGAACTCAGTAAACACATGGTGTCAGTGGTGGTTGTAATAGTTATCTATTGCCGTGTAACAAACAGATTGCCCCCAAATTTAGTGCTTTAACCAAAACCAAAAACTTACTATCTCACACAGCTTCTGAGAGTCAAGAATCTGGGGGAAACTTAGCTGAGTGGTTCTGGTTCAGGGTCTCTAGCGAGGTTGCAGTCAGGATGTCGACCTGCACTGTGGTCATCTGAAGGCTCAACGGAGGGTCCGTGTCCAGGGTGGTTCACTCACAGGGCTGTTGATAAGCCTTCCTCAGGTCTTCACTGGCTGTGGGCAGGAGGCCTTGGTTCCTCAGCCTGTGGGCTTCTCCAGAGTGCTGCTCAGGAGTTGCCAACTGGCTTCCCCCACAGCAAATGATCAAAAAGAGAGAGAAAGAGGGAGAGTGAGCAAAATGGAAACAGTGGTGTCTTTTATAACCCAGTCTTGGAAGTGACATACCACCGCTTCTACCGTATTCTGTTAGGCACACAAAACAGCTGCATCACAATTAGGAGGTGACTACCTAGGGGCGTGCATACCAGAAAGCAGGGGTCGTTGGGGCCATCTTGGAGGCTGACTACCACCGTGGTATTTGTGCATTTCTAAGTACTACATCGAATCACTGGCCAAACCATAAAGATGGGAAGTTGACCAGAGACCCTAGGAAAACTTCTCCAGACTTAAGGATTTGCCGCCGATAGAGTACCAGCCTGACCAGTCATTATATGGTTCCGTATTGTATAAGTTCAGTGCAACCACCATGCATGTGGGGGGAGTATTTTCGGTGACTTTTTATTTGCATACCCAGAGATGGTACCAAACACTTGTGTTGGCCCCTCTGCCGTTTGCTCGCCCTGGCTTTTATTTTAATATTCTGGTACATATTTTGTTTTTTTTTGATCTCCCGCCACTGTGGGCACAGCTCATCTTACAGTCAGCTCTAAAAGCATATCGCAACCCCTAGGTAAAGGTTCATTTCACTACAAACTGGCTGAAGACAGTGAATTTATATTCAATCACCAGAGTGTTTCCCCCCAGTTTCCTGGGGACAGATTCACTGCAGTATTCCTTTAAACGGATTTTCTGGCCTTTCTCTCAGGCCTGCATTTGACATTTTCTCAAGAAAGTTTATTTTTTAATTTACAACTTTGAGAGGCTTATTTTATGAGATGGGTTTTATGCAACAAAATATAATGGGTTCAGGGGCGGGGCAACCCTATGAATTTGAAATTGACTGCCATGAGGAGGAATTATTCATTTCATTTGTAGGAGAAAAATGACAGCTCACATGAAAGTAGGAAGGTTTCAGGTCTCAATTCAAGATGGAACAAATCACCTTTCATAAGTCAGCACGCTTGGTGTTTTGTATTTGCCATAAATATCTATTTGTGAGGCTTTGGAAGGATGTGATGAGGGTGTGAGCTCTCGGGAGACGATTATCACAGGGTCCACTTGGCTAAAGGGGCCTTTCGAATTAAAACAAAAGACGAGGAAGGCTGCTGCCTCATCAGAACATCAGAGCTTGGAATCAGATGGGCACGTCTTTATTCGCTTTCTTCTTGCTAGAGCTCGTGATCCCTTCTGTGTCTCAAAAAGAAGATGCTTGGTTACTTGATGCCTGGTCTTGCTCATTCTAATAACATAATGGTGAAATATTAACTTATCAAAGTGCTGGAAGCTTTAATAACCATTCTGCCCTGAGTCTGAGCAGAAAGGACTGGAAAAATCGCCGTGCTCCCATCTTCACCCTCACACCCCACATCACTCCATTAATTTCCAGGCATCGCCCTTCATTAGCGACCCCGTGGCTGAAGGACTGTGTTATGAGGCTGCAGGGTCATGAACCACACCATCTACCCCTTGGTTCATTTCACAGCTTGCTCCTTTCTTAATGCCGCACGGCTCATTTTCCCCCCTTCACTTGGCGAGAGGGACCTTTCCCAGGGCTTGAAATGGATGGGTCTCCCGCTGGCCCTCTTTTGTTTAATGCCTCTCTATTCTCTCAGCTTAAAAGTGTAAACCGTTGCCACGAATAGTAGCATTTGCTGTACACCCTCACCACCAATGAAGTTTGGATTGCAAAGAAATGGGCCTGCAGTGTTTTAATGTAGGCGATTTTCCAGTGAAGATGGAACACATGAGGATGACCTTATTGAGTAAATTTACCTTCATGTGTAAACCCCATCGTGGAAGATGGTATTTGGTGAGTTTAATCTGCTCTGTCTTTTTTCATAAATAAGGTTTAATTATGAGATGTGATTGTTTTCCCACCGAATACCGTGGATAGCAGTCTGCCTTAGAAATCGCACGTGTATAAAATAAACTTCCAAAGCCGATAAAACCAGCGAGAGGGGGCACACCTGCTAAGCGCTGGGATTTCTCCCATCTGTCTGGGTGGTAAGCGGTGTTACCTTTGACCTTTTTCTTGGCTGGGGAAGACTGTAGCCATGCCTAAAAGCGCCTGGTGAGGTGGCAGGGGGAGCAGAAGTAAAGTTTGTTTTCCCATAAAAGAGATACTAGGTGCGTACGGCAGTGCTTCGGAAACGCCGAGGAAACAGGGTAGCATCGTGATAAAGGACATGAACTCGACAGCCAGGCAGGCTTGGGTTTGAATCCAAGCTCTAGTGCTTTAGTAGATGTGGAACTGGCTAGGAGCTTCAAACAGCAAGCTTTGTTCCGTCACACAGTTTCTGAATGTCAGGAGCCCGGCGTGGCTGAGGTTCTGAGTAGCTCTGGTTCAGGATCTCTCACAAGGCTGTAGGCAGGTTACTGGGGGCAGCAGACATCTGAGGCTGGGATGGGGCTGGAGGTTCCACCTCTGAGCTCATGGCCATGGCCCTTGGCAGGAAGCCTCAGTTCTTTACCACATGCGTCTGTTTGTGACATTTTAGCCGGATTCCCTGAGAGCAGGTAATCCAAGAAAGAGAAAGAGAGAACGCCTGAGACAGAAGCCTTAGTATCTTCTATACCCTAATCGTGGAGTGACATCCAGCCACTTTTGCCACATTCTGTTGGTCACACAGACCAGCCATGGTGCACTGTGGGTGGGAGAGAACTGCAGGAGTGTGAGTACCACACACAGACCGTTGGGACCTTGGCTACTACAACCGGGCAAGTTACTTAACTTCTCTGAGCCTCCATTTCTTCTTCTGTAAAATGAAAAACAATACTTACTTCCAAGGGTTATAGTGAATATTGAATTTTAATGAAAATGCTTAGTACGTCCTTGGACTCCTGATAAACTCTCAATATTACGTATCATCTTTATCATCATCATCATTGTCGATATCTACCCTGTAACTTTCTGCAGTGTTGAAATGGGCCTGTATATCTCCAATTTCCGGGTTTTTTTAATTCTTTGCCCCGAATGATCCTCCCCCTTCTTTGAATTTCATTGTCTTTTTTGGCCGCGCGCAATTAGAACCCACCAGAACGTCAGTACCTGAAGTCAGAGGGGTAGCCCTGCTGAGTCTTTGCTGGCTGCTAGAACCTTCACAATATGGCTAACAGAAGAATTCACAGAGAACCTGCACAGAACATTGGTCATTAAAACAATGAGAAAAAAAATTTTTACAGGAGTTTTTGGTCCAAAAGCTAATACTGGAGTCTGAGAAAAAAGAGGACAAAGGGCATAGAAAGTAATAGTGGAAAGTTGTAGAATATGCCCTTGCTTACTAAACAGAGACCGCCTCCCCTTTAAGGATCTGATAAGGATCTTTGGACCTTCTTCCTGGAGTAAAGCTCATGTGCACACATCCAAGTTTGCATAGGATTTTATGAGTTTCCCAGCTCCCACCCATTCCCTCCAGGTAAATCAACTCAATCTTTATAAAAAGAGCAGTGATGTAGTAAAGGCCTAGGATGTCACGTTTCACTTTTTATCTAAAGCGAATAGCAATCAGGTGTGCCTTAAACACATCAAATCATCACTTATACAGCCACGTGTATTAGACTTTTGGTGTTTTTGACAATTTACTTGCTACTCCAGCTTTCTGAACGATGCCAGCTCCCCATAATTTGTTTTTCCCCACCATGATGTAATCATTAAGTTGCCGTAATGAAGATTGAAGGTTTAATAATGGAAAGTGTTACAAATTCCAATTTAATCATTCCTAAATTGATTAGTGACTTTCCCCAAATGCCTGGCCGTGGAAAACCAGAGGTCTAAGAGAGACAGAGTGCTGTAGTCCGAGTTTGATAAATGGAGCTTTGGTGCAGCTGTAATTGAGTTATTGAATTTACTCCTCTTCCAAATGATGTTTGCATTGTCTCCGCCATATGTGTTGAGGGCCAGAGAAAGGTCACTCGAAGCTTCAGACTGAGGGCACGCATGGGTTACGGCGGTTTTGAACAGCACCATCGAGGTTAGTCAATTAAGAGAAACACCCAGGGTAGGGCATCCCAGGGCCTCGTGCTACTGAGCGGTCAGTGGCAAAATCCCAAAGGCCTATTTAAAAGAGTCTGAAGATGCTGTAAGTAAATGTCTACTCTTGGCCTCGGGCTGTTTAGCCCCTGACAAATGACATGGGTGAGTCCCTGCAGGCGGATTTGAAGGAAAGGACACCTATAAACAAAGCCGGCGCCCTCGGCTCTGACAAAGGCAGAATTGAAATCATCCAATAGCAGCGCCCGCCTAGCCCACTGCATAGGAGCTATGTTGATTTCTGCATTGCTTCCTATTGCCAGATGGGCACTTTTTAACTTTCCACCTAGATTTTTCTCTGCAGCCGTCTCTTAAAGACAGCAGATCAGCATTATTATACTTCAAGGAATTTCGCGAACAGTTTTTTTTGTTTTTGTTTCTTCCCTGCAGCCCACTGACTTATCCCCGTTTTTTGTCCACATTCCAGGTGGGTGTACAACATGAATGCCCCTTGTGTTTCTGTGTTTTGTAAATAGTCTTCCTTTTTCTCTGAACCTGTTTATACAGCTGTCTTACAATAGAAATTTTACTCTAAGATGTGATTTTTACAGATCCCTTAGAATTGATGTGTATAAACCTTTGAGATCTTTGGGGCGAAAGCCAGGAGGCTGTTTTGCATGGGACTTAGGAGAGACGCACCTTGAATGTGTGCATGGAAGTGGTCAGGAAGCGGCGAGCAGCCAGTGACAGACAGCAAGGAGGCCCCAGCCTCCCTGAGAGCAAAACCAGAGGCGAAGGCTGAGTGGGGCCCAGCTGTCAGCTGGCACAGTGGCCCTGTGGCTTCATGGCTGTGAGCCAACATGTGCATATGGCCAGCACAACCCAGAGACAAGCCACCCCAGGAAACTCAGTCTGCTCTACACTCATACAAATACAGTATTCTAGAACCCCCCTGAAAACACACCATATGCATTCCCCCGAAACTGCCAGTGGATTAATTTGCGAAACATAGATACTCTATTAAGTTTCCAAGGGCTGCCATAACACTTGTTTCCTTTGTCCATTAAATCACAAACTGGGTGACTTAAAAAAGAAATATATTGGGGCTTCCCTGGTGGCGCAGTGGTGGAGAGTCCGCCTGCCGATGCGGGGGACACGGGTTCGTGCCCCGGTCCGGGAAGATCCCACATGCCGCGGAGCGGCTGGGCCCGTGAGCCATGGCCGCTGAACCTGCGCGTCCGGAGCCTGTGCTCCGCAACGGGAGAGGCCACAACAGGGAGAGGCCCGCATACCGCACACACACACACACAAAAAGACTTAGTGTGAAAAAAAGAAATATATTGACTCAAAGTTCTGGAGGCTGTCAGTCAGAAACCAGGGCCGTGCTCCCTCTGAGACGTCTGTAGGGGAATCCTTCCTTGGCCCTGCCTGGTTTCTGGTGGTTGGCCCACAGTCTTTGGCGTTCCTTGGCTGTAAAAGCATCGTTCCAATCTTGTGGCTTTGCAAGACGTTCTCCTTGTGTCTCTTCACATTATCTTCCCTCTTCATTCAAATTTCCCCTTTTTATCAGGACACCAGTCATACTGGATTAGGGCCCACTCCAGTGACCTCATTTTAACTTGATTACCTCTGGAATGACCCTCTTTCCAAATCAGGTCACATTCTTAGGGACTTGGGATTAAGACTTCACCCTAATCTTTTTTAGGGGACACATTTCAACCTATTATAGTTGAAAAAAATTACGAATCTAAATTCTTCTTGTCATCTAGGGCAATTTGGAATTTATTTCTCCCAGATATTTCCATCAAAGCTGAATTTTCTGGGTATTTAAGGGAGAAAAAAAGGATGACAGGTATTAACAATTGATCCTCAAAATGTCAGGTTGTGAGCAGTTGGTTTGGATGATTGGTTCAATGGGTCTTGGGTCCTGAATTTAGGCCCAAGTTAACCAGTTCAACTGGCTTTAGCTCCAGGTTGTAGATTTCACTCCAACCCTGCTGCCTTCTCTAGATATAGATGCCATTGTTTCTAGAAGAGCATGTCAGAGAGTGTATGAGTTCTCTCTCTCCCATCTGAGAATGGTATCCACAACACATGGCAGGCAGTGGGTGGAATAGGAGTGCATGAGTTTAGAGAATTACAGACCTATAATCAGATTCTGCCAACACCTCTTATCAGCTGAGCGACCTTGGTCCTAGTACTGCTGATGACCTCGATCATGTTCCCTCATCCATGAAAATCAGAGGATGAAGTTCAAATAGGATGGTAAGAGCAAAGTACTTAGCACACAGCATGGGCTTAATAAAAAGTTAGTTCCTTGTGGGAATTCCCTGGCAGTCCAGTGGTTAGGAGTCTGCCCTTCCACTGCAGGGGGCACGGGTTCGATCCCTGGTCCAGGAAGTAGGATCCCGCAAGCCCCACGGCACGGCCAGGGGAAAGAAAAAAAAGTTGGTTCCTTGAGCAGCCTATCCTTTGTATAATCCCAGAGCGTGCTGATATAATGTTAATAATCATTAATACCATACTTTACAGTTTACAAAGCCATTTCACGTATTATTACATTTAATTTATATTTATTGGATGGATGGACACTGTTAAGAACATAAAAATGCTTCTTTTAAATTACTCATAACTGGTAGCCATAACTGTGAATCTTCCAATGTTAAAGATTTTATTTTTTTATTTTATTTTATTTTATTTTTTTAGCAAACAGCTGCAGTTAGTAATCTCAGCACTGATATCATCCTCTGATGCAGTGGTTCTCAACGGGAGGTGATTTTTGCCACCAGGGGATATCTGTTAATGTCTGGAGACATTTTTGGTAGTCACAGCTGGGGGTGGTCCTAGTGGCACCTAGTAGGTAGAAGCAAAAGGTGCTGCTAAACATCCCATAAAGTGCAGGACAGCCGCTACAACAGAGAATTATCCATCCCAAGATGTCAGTAGTGCTAGGCTTGAGGAACCCTGCCTTAAGCCTCCAGTATATTTCCATGAATAACTGCTCACCTTCAATCAATGCATCCAATCAGAAAATGGGTACCATGTAATAGCACTTCGTTTTTTATTTCCATCCTGCAAAGAAAACTATTGAAATCAGAAGCAGTATTTTCTAATGTTATGAAAGGGGAAAAAAAAAACCCCAAAACCCTGCAGCGTAAGTCGATAAGCATTTGATGAATACATATCCCTGTGGTATTGCGTTGCTGATAAATGACAGTTGTGGAGGAACCTGGCACTCAGGCCAGGCTTTAAACATCAAACGGCTAAAGCTTTTGGATGGCCCCTGCATTCACTGCACTTGCACAGTGAGCGAGCACACAGCACTGGCGAATTTTACTCAGAGCAGACGAAACGGTAGAGCCATCCCCAAGAGCACGCCTGCCCCGACATGTTGGAGGAACTCAGGGTCACCATGACTGCAAATAATGGGGCCTTCAAAATACGGAAAGGCTGCAGTTGCTCAGACTTAATTTATATTAAAGTGCTGAATCCTTTATTTTTTTTTCCAGAAAGAAAATAGATATTTGGTAGGATCATAATGCCTGGTAATCATAATCATAATACGAATCAGACCTGAGCCAAAAGCTGACAGGCATCCTCCTCCTTGATTCTCATAGCTCTTTTGAGGGAAGTGGTGATTATCCCATCTTACTGTTGCGCAAGCTGAGGCTGTGAGATTAGGTGACGAGTCCAAGTTTACACAGTTGGTACGTTGGCAGAGCTACTTAACTTCATATTTGCATCAGTCAGCACAATGGGAGAGTTTGGGAAGGGGACGGTTCTAATAATTAGAGATTACTGCCTGTTGTTGAGTCGTATGTGAAGCATGATAGACACCTGTTTTCAATCCATCCCAATGGTCCTGATGCCTATTTATTTATGTATTTATTTATTTATTTTTAGCTGTTCAGAACATTTATTACTCCAGAAATGATTTCTTTTATGAGTATACACTTAGTGGACTTTTAAAATGAAAATAAAGAAAAAAACCTTGATTTGCCATAAATAAATGAGAGGTTATACGGAATTCCCTGGTGGTCCAGAGATTAGGACTTGGCGCTTTCACTGCAGGGCCCAGGGGCTTTTCTTTTGTTCTGTTTTTTTTATACTGCAGCTGCTTATTAGTCATCAGTTTTATACACATCAGCGTATACGTGTCAATCCCAATCGCCCAATTCAGCACACCACCATCCCCACCCCACCACGGTTTCCCCCACTTGGTGTCCATATGTTTGTTCTCTACATCTGTGTCTCAACTTCTGCCCTGCAAACCGGTTCATCTGTACTATTTTTCTAGGTTCCACATATATGCGTTAATATATGATATTTGTTTTTCTCTTTCTGACTTACTTCACTCTGTATGATAGTCTCTATATCCATCCATATCTCAACAAATGACTCAATTTCGTTCTTTTTTATGGCTGAGTAATATTCCATTGTATATATGTATGACATCTCCTTTATTCATTCGTCTGTCCATGGGCATTTAGGTTGCTTCCATGACCTGGCTATTGTAAATAGTGCTGCAATGAACATTGGGGTGCATGTGTCTTTTGGAATTATGGTTTTCTCCGGGTATATGCCCAGGAGTGGGATTGCTGGATCATATGGTAATTCTATTTTTAGTTTTTGAAGGAACCTCCATACTGATCTCCATAGTGGCTGTATCAATTTACATTCCCACCCACAGTGCAAGAGGGTTCCCTTTTCTCCACACCCTCGCCAGCATTTGCCGTTTGTAGATTTTCTGATGATGCCCATTCTAACTGGTATGAGGTGATACCTCATTGTAGTTTTGATTTGCATTTCTCTAATAATTAGTGATGTCGAGCAGCTTTTCATGTGCTTTTTGGCCATCTGTCTGTCTTCTTTGGAGAAATGTCTATTTAGGTCTTCTGCCCATTTTTGGATTGGGTTGTTTGTTTCTTTAATATTGAGCTGCATGAGCTGTTTATATATTTTGGAGATTAATCCTTTGTCCGTTGATTCGTTTGCACATATTTTCTCCCATTCTGAGGGTTGTCTTTTCGTCTTGTTTATGGTTTCCTTTGCTGTGCAAAAGCTTTGAAGTTTCATTAGGTTCCGTTTCTTTATTTTTGTTCTTACTTCCATTACTCTAGGAGGTGGATCAAACAAGATCTTGCTGTGATTTATGTCAAAGAGTGTTCTTCCTATGTTTTCCTCTAAGAGTTTTATAGTGTATGGTGTTACATTTAGATCTCTAACCCATATTGAGTTTATTTTTGTGTATGGTGTTAGGGAGTGTTCTAATTTCATTCTTTTACATGTAGCTGTCCAGTTTTCCCAGCATCACTTATTGAACAGACTATCTTTTTGCCATTGTCTATCCTTGCCTCCTTTGTCATAGATTAATTGACCATAGGTGCGTGGGTTTATCTCTGGGCTTTCTATCTTGTTCCATTGATCTGTGTTTCTGTTTTTGTGCCAGTACCATATTGTCTTGATTACTGTAGCTTTGTAGTATAGTCTGAAGTCAGGGAGTCTGATTCCTCCAGCTTTGTTTCTTTCCCTCAAGACTGCTTTGGCTATTCGGGGTCTTTTGTGTCTCCATACAAATTTTAAGATGATTTGTTCTAGTTCCATAAAAAGTGCCATTGGTAATTTGATAGGGATTGCACTGAATCTGTAGATTGCTTTGGGTAATGTAGTCATTTTCACAATATTGATTCTTCCAGTCCAAGAACGTGGTATATCTCTCCATCTGTTGGTATCATCTTTAATTTCTTTCGTCAGTGTCTTATTATAGTTTTCTGCGTACAGGTCTTTTGTTTCCCCAGGTCGGTTTATGCCTAGGTATTTTATTCTTTTTGTTGCAATGGTAAATGGGAGTGTTTCCATAATTTCTCTTTCAGATTTTTCATCATTAGTGTATAGGAATGTAAGAGATTTCTGTGCATTAATTTTGTATCCTGCGACTTTACCAAATTCATTGATTAGCTCTAGTAGTTTTCTGGTGGCATCTTTAGGATTCTCTATGTATAGTATCATGTCATCTGCAAACAGTGACAGTTTTACTTCTTCTTTTCCAATTTGTATTCCTTTTATTTCTTTTTCTTCTCTGATCGCCATGGCAAGGACTTCCGAAACTATGTTGAATAATAGTGGTGAGAGTGGACATCCTTGTCTCGTTCCTGAACTTAGAGGAAATGCTTTCAGTTTTTCACCATTGAGAATGATGTTTGCTGTGGGTTTGTCGTATATGGCCTTTATTATGTTGAGGTAGGTTCCCTCTATGCCCACTTTCTGGAGAGTTTTTATCATAAATGGGTATTGAATTTTGTCAAAAGCTTTTGCTGCATCTCTTGAGAAGATCATATGGTTTTTATTCTTCAATTTGTTAATATGGTGTATCACATTGATTCATTTGTGTATACTGAAGAATCCTTGCCTCCCTGGGATAGATCCCACTTGACCATGGTGTATGACCCTTTTAATGTGTTGTTAGATTCTGTTTGCTAGTATTTTGTTGAGGATTTTTGCATCTATATTCATCAGTGATATTGGTCTGTAATTTTCTTTTTTTGTAGTATCTTTCTCTGGTTTTGGTATGAGGGTGATGGTGGCCTCATAGAATGAGTTTGGGAGTGTTCCTTCCTCTGCAATTTTTTGGAAGAGTTTGAGAAGGATGAGTGTTAGCTCTTCTCTAAATGTTTGATAGAATTCACCTGTGAAGCCATCTGGTCCTGGACTTTTGCTTGTTGGAAGATTTTTAATCACAGTTTCAATTTCATTCCTTGTGACTGGTCTGTTCATATTTTCTGTTTCGTCCTGGTTCAGTCTTGGAAGCTTGTACCTTTCTAAGAATTTGCGCATTTCTCCCAGGTTGTCCATTTTATTGGCGTAGAGTTGCTTGTAGTAGTCTCTTAGGATGCTTTGTATTTCTGTGGTGTCTGTTGTAACTTCTCCTTTTTTGCTTCTAATTTTATTGATTTGAGTCCTCTCCCTCTTTTTCTTGATTAGTCTGGCTAATGGTTTATCAGTTTCGTTTATCTTCTCAAAGAACCAGCTTTTAGTTTTATTGATCTTTGCTACTGTTTTCTTTGTTTCTGTTTCATTTATTTCTCCTCTGATCTTTATGATTTCTTTCCTTCTGCCAACTTTGGGTTTTGTTTGTTCTTCTTTCTCTAGTTCCTTTAGGTGTAAGGTTAGATTGTTTACTTGAGATTTTTCTTGTTTCTTGAGGTAGGCTTGTATAGCTGTAAACTTCCCTTTTAGAACCGCTTTTGCTGCATCCCATAGGTTTTTTGTTCTTTTTGTTTGTGGTACAGGGGCCTCTCACTGTTGTGGCCTCTCCCATTGCAGAGCACAGGCTCCGGACACGCAGGCTCAGCGGCCATGGCTCACGGGCCCAGCCGCTCTGCGGCATGTGGGATCTTCCCGGACCGGGGCACGAACCCACGTCCCCTGCATCGGCAGGCGGACTCTCAACGACTGCGCCACCAAGGAAGCCCATCCCATAGGTTTTTGATTGTCGTGTTTTCATTGTCATTTGTCTCTAGGTATTTTTTGATTTCCTCTTTGATTTCTTCAGTGATCTCTTGGTTATTTAGTAACAAGTTGTTTAGCCTCCATGTGTTTGTGTTTTTTACGATTTTTTCCCCTGTAATTCATTTCTAATTTCATAACGTTGTGGTCAGAAAAGATGCTTGATATGATTTCAATTTTCTTAAATTTACTGAGGCTTGATTTGTGATCCAAGATGTGATCTCTCCTAGGGAATGTTCCGTGTGCACTTGAGAAGAAAGTGTAATCTGCTGTTTTGGGATGGAATGTCCTATAGATATCAATTAAATCTATCTAGTCTGTTGTGTCATTTAAAGCTTCTGTTTCCTTATTTATTTTTATTTTGGGTGATCTGTCCACTGGTGTAAGTGAGGTGTTAAAGTCCCCCACTATTATTGTGTTACTGTCGATTTCCTCTTTTATAGCTGCTGTTAGCAGTTGCCTTATATATTGAGGTGCTCCTGTGTTGGGTGCATATATATTTATAATTGTTATATCTTCTTCTTGGATTGATCCCTTGATCATTATGCAGTGTCCTTCCTTGTCTCTTGTAACATTCTTTATTTTAAAGTCTATTTTATCTGATATGAGTATAGCTACTCCAGCTTTCTTTTGATTTCCATTTGCATGGAATATCTTTTTCCATCCCCTCACTCTCAGTCTGTATGTGTCCCTTGGTCTGAAGTGGGTCTCCTGTAGACAGCATATAGATGGGTCTTCTTTTTGAATCCATTCAGCACGCCTGTGTCTTTCGGTTGGAGCATTTAATCCATTCACGTTTAAGGCAATTATCGATATGAATGTTCCTATGACCATTTTCTTAATTGTTTTGGGTTTGTTTTTGTAGATCCTTTTCTTCTCTTGTGTTTCCCACTTAGAGAAATTCCTTTAGCATTTGTTTCAGAGCTGGTTTGGTGGTGCTGAATTCTCTTAGCTTTTGTTTGTCTGTAAAGCTTTTGATTTCTCCATGGAATCTGAATGAGATCCTTGCTGGGTAGAGTAATCTTGGTTGTAGGTTCTTCCCTTTCATCACTTTAAGTATACCATGCCACTCCCTTCTGGCTTGTAGAGTTTCTGCTGAGAAATCAGCTGTTAACCTTATGGGAGTTCCCTTGTATGTTACATTTTGTTTTCCCCTTGCTGCTTTCAATAATTTTTCTTTGTCTTTAATTTTTGCTAATTTGCTTACTATGTGTCTCGGCGTATTTCTCCTTGGGTTTATCCTGTATGGGACTCTCTGCGCTTCCTGGACTTGGGTGGCTATTTCCTTTCCCATGTTAGGGAAGTTTTGGACTATAATCTCTTCAGATATTTTCTCGGGTCCTTTCTCTCTCTCTTCTCCTTCTGGGACCCCTATAATGCAAATGTTGTTACTTTTAATGTTGTCCCAGACGTCTCTTAGGCTGTCATCATTTCTTTTCATTCTTTTTTCTTTATTCTGTCCTGCAGCAGTGAATTCCACCATTCTGTCTTCCAGATCACTTATCCGTTCTTCTGCCTCAGTTATTCTGCTATTGATTCCTTCTAGTGTAGTTTTCATTTCAGTTATTGTATTGTTCATCTCTGTTTGTTCTTTAATTCTTCTAGGTCTTTGTTAAACATTTCTTGCATCTTCTCAATCTTTGCCTCCATTCTTTTTCCGAGGTCCTGGATCATCTTCACTCTCATTATTCTGAATTCTTTTTCTGGAAGGTTGCCTATCTCCACTTCATTGAATTGTTTTTCTGGTGTTTTATCTTGTTCCTTCATCTGGTACATAGCCCTGTGCCTTTTCATCTTGTCTGTCTTTCTGTGAATGTGGTTTTTGTTCCCCAGGCTGCAGGATTGTAGTTCTTTTTGCTTCTGCTGTCTGCCCTCTGGTGGATGAGGCTATCTAAGAGGCTCGATGGGAGGACTGGTGGTGGGTAGAGCTGACTGTTGCTCTGGTGGGCAGAGCTCACTTGTCTGCTGATGGGTCGGCTGGGTTCCCTCCCTGTTGGTTGTTTGGCCTGAGGCGACCCAACACTGGCGCCTACCTGGGCTCTTCAGTGAGGCTAATGGCAGACTCTGGGAGGGCTCGTGCCAAGGAGTACTTCCCAGGACTTCTGCTGCCAGTGTTGTCCCCACGGTGAGCCACAGCCACCCCCCACCTCTGCAGGAGACCCTCCAACACTAGCAGGTAGGTCTGGTTCAGTGTTGCCTGGGGTCACTTCTCCTTCCCCTGGGTCCCGATGCGCGCACTACTTTGTGTGTGCCCTCCAAGAGTGGAGTCTCTGTTTCCCCCAGTGCTGTCAAAGTCCTGCAATCAAATCCCACTAGCCTTCAAAGTCTGATTCTCTAGGAATTCCTCCTCCCGTTGCTGGACCCTCAGGTTGGGAAGCCTGACGTGGGGCTCAGAACCTTCACTCCAGTGGGGTGGACTTCTGTGGTATAAGTGTTCTCCAGTCTGTGAGTCACCCACCCAGCAGTTATGGGATTCGATTTTGCTGTGATTGCGCCCCTCCTACCCTCTCATTGTGGCTTCTCCTTTGTCTTTGGATGCAGGGTATCTTTTTTGGTGAGTTCCAGTGTCTTCCGGTCAATAATTGTCCAGCAGCTAGTTGTGATTCTGGTGTTCTCGCAAGAGGGAGTGAGAGCACCTCCTTCTACTCCGCCATCTTGGTTCCTCTCCCCTGATGCCTCTTATGTATAATAAATCTTGGAAAACTTGGTTTGCCCTTTACAGCCCAGAAGACAGGGTATGTGTTCAGCAAACACCACCATTTTCCCCTAGACATGTACCTCATCACCATCATTTCCTAATGCGTTCTAACTGACTCTAAGAAAAAACGTTGAGTAACTTTATTTTTCAGGGTGAGAGGAGGAGAAGGGGCACTTAGCACAGCTTTATTATCTTACAGTTCTGGAAGGCAGAAGTCTAAAATACGTCTTTCTGGAGTATAATCAAGGTGTTGGCAGGGCTGCATTCCTTTCTGGAGGCTCTAGAGGAGAATCTGTTTCCTTGCCTTTTCCTGCTTCTAGAGCCTGCCTGCTTCCCTTGGCCCGTGGCCCCTTCTTCCACGTTCAGAACCAGCGACGTTACGTCTGTCTTCTGTAGCCACATCTTCCTCTACCTTTGTCTTCCCCGTTTTTTTCTGTTGCAGTAAAATACACATAACATGAAATTTACCATCTTAACTATTTTTGAGAGTGCAGTTCAGTAGTGTTAAGTATATTCGCATCGTTCTAAAACCAACCTCCAGAACTTTTTCATCTTGCAAAACTAGAACTCTGTACCCACTAGACCACTCCCCGTTCCCTCCTTGCCCCAGCCCTTGGCAACCACCATACTACGTTTTATTTCTACGAATCTGACTATTTTAGATGCCTCATATAAGTGGAATCATACAGTATCGGTCTTTTTGTGACTGGCTTATTTCACTTGGTTTGAGATATTCTATTTTAAATGAAACTTTTCTCTAACATCTAGAAATGGAAAATCAGTCATGGTTGTCATAAGAGAAGGAATAGCTATAAAAATGAATACAATGAAAACAGCCCATGATTAGGTGCTAGCTGGGTTCTACTGGCTCTTGGACACTCTGATGTTCTTACCTCCCTGTGAGATCGGCAGGTATTAGCAAGATGCAAGATGTATCAGTACCAGACTGAGCCTCTCGCTTTTTCACACTCTGGAGGAAGGACATTGGAGAAAGCAAAACTGTCTTGTTACGTGATTCAGTGTTAATTCAAGGACTGTCCTTGTACCACTTAAAAATAGTTCAGGTGCTACTGGCGTTCACCACCGGAGAACACCCAGAAAGGAAAGAGGAAAAGGGCAGGTACGACGAATGAGCAAATGACCTCAGTGAAGAAGCAGATATTGTTCCTGGAGTATTTGGAGTGTGTGCGCCATTGGGTGCATAGAAACCAAAAAGGGGCTCTGCTGTCCGTCCTTCCTTCACCTGGGCAGATTCCAGTCGATTGTCAATTATGTGTCACCAGGAGGTGAGAGAAGTCAGTTTAATTCCCCATGAAAATTAGGACTTGACCTGACTCTGTGTCTTTACTCCGAGTACCTGGTGCTTGGAAGTGGCTCATTAATCCCTTTGTGTAACCCCCTTGAGATCACCAAGCTTCAAATGAATCTGCAGTCTGAGCACCGTCTCTGCGCTGGGGGTCAGATGGAACATCAGATGGCGTCTGGCGAGAGTCGGTCCCTGCGCTCTGGCCGTAGGCACTAAACTGTGGGTATCTTAGCGAATCCAGGATAACTTCTTGGGGACCCATTTTTTCCTCTCTTTGGAATCTACCCAGCATCCTGGCAAGAACGAATGAAACGATGCGTCACTTAACATGCGCAGGAGGAAAGGGAAAATTCCTTGTTCCTTTTTTCCTGGAAACTCTCTATATTTCTGCCTAGTATTTTACCTACTGGAATATTCTTTCTTCCATTCCTTTGTTAGTTAAAGGCGAATGCAGAGATCTCACTGGGGGTTTATGGATTTAAACAAGAATTGTTGTGATGAAGTTTTTGGAGTCACATCAAAGCAATTCGTTCTAGTGTTTCTGTATGTTTAGGGTGGGGATAAAGGTAAGCCCAGGACCATCTCTAGGTCCAGTGCATCTCTTAGGGTTCCTGCTTTCACTCCCACACCCAGCCCCACCTTAATAGACTCACGAAGGATTCTGTCTGGGTCCAAATCCTCGCCTTAAATGCTTTAGGGATGATCGAACACCAGGAATGTAGCCCAGTGTTCCAGGTGAGGTTTTTACTGTCATTTCATCTACCTCTCAGAGACCCAGCTGCCCTGAGTATCTTACCTTTCATTATTAATTGGCTTTTTTTTTTTTTATGATCAGAGATTTACCGGCCCCCTAAAAGAACTCCAGGGCCCTTTATCTACTTTTATTGCACTGTCTTATAGTCCTAACCAGAGATAACTGTTTGCTTGGGGAGAGAAGGAACTTTTGTTGGTCATTTCAGATAGGATACCATATGTCAAATTTGTAAAATCTTGTTAACAGTGTGTTTTCTTCGCTAGAGAATTACCCTCTAGTTGGGGAAAACGGAGCTGCCAATTACAGCAGCCTCCTGCTGTGAATAAACTGGTGTTATATTCCCAGACATCAGGCTAGGCGAGGAAAGAGCCCCCAATTGCCTTTTCCTTTCTTGCCTGATAGAGCTTTAGAGTAGAGCATAATTAGCTTGACTGACAATCAGGAAAATACAGACTTCAGTATCTGTTTTTATTTTAAGGTCTTCCTGTTTTGGAGACGTACTCCAACCCCGTTCTATAATGTATTCCTTGATGTAAAAATTCAGTCAATTTACAGGGCCGGAATTTGCTTGAAATGTTCAAAAGAAAGATAAACGAATCTACCTTGTGACCCAAGAAACAGGTATATCAGACTGCAACTATTAAAAAAGAAACCATAAATCCCTGTGGCAGTAGAGCTAGTAAATTTTTTTAAGCTGCCTCCTTTGGGGGGAATTTGGATTCTGCACTTTCTTAATTTTACTGGGACAGAGATATTGCTAAAGGAAAATTGTTTCTGTGGCACTAAAGACAAATAATGTGTGACAGTAATTGTGAGTTCCCAGTAGCCGTTTTCTGATCCTCAGCAGTTGGCTTTATCCTTGTATGGGGTCTTGTTCATCAACTCCGGCCCCTTCAGAGGTTTTCCTTGAAAAATGAGAAAGGGATATTTTGTTTCATTTGGGGTTTTGTTTTCCAAATGTCCTCCTTGCATTTTGCAGCCTGGAAACAAGCAACTTGGTGGATGTTCGGTCCACATCTTCTGCCACCGTGCCTAAGGCAGGCGCTTTGTTTTAGGAAGGGGATGATTGATCTGAGGTAAAGGAAGGGAAATATACAAAAAAAGGGGAGAGGCTGAGAGTCAAGATGCAAACACTAAAAAACACAAAAGAAAGTACACATCATCCTTCATCAAATACTTAGCGAGTGCTCAGCGTATACCAGGCACCAGGCTAGGCTCTGGGGGTAAAGCAGTGGATAAGACACCAACTCTTCCAGTGAGCGCTTCTATTCTAGGGGGGGAAAGGGAGGATGCATACTCTCTTCCAATATAACTAAACTCATTACAGTACAGGTAATCAGCCTGGAAACAACTTAGCCACTGAAAGATGTGATCGGGGCATCCAGAAGCCTAGCAGAGCAGAGTCTGGTTCTAGCTTTTTAAAAAGAGACACCTTTTCCTAAGTTATAAATCCTCTTAGAGTAAATGTCTGTGTATAAAGTTTCCAAGGAATGAGGAACAGCTGGAATGAGTGGTATCACGTGAATGATAAAACGGCTTCCCATGCTCCTAGCATCCTGGGTCGTCTTGACACTGAGCAACCCCGTAGCTCCCAGATGCTGTCCTAGGATCAGCCTCTTCCATCTGAGGGTCTCAGCTGCCTGCTTCTTGATTTTGCTAGACCTTCCTTCCCAAGTCTGATAGAGTAAGGACGGGCCCTGCTTGAGGTCACAGTGCAGTGAGCCCCAAGAGAGCAGGGATTCTGCCAACCCTCACCCCCCCCCCATAAGAGGACCACTTCTTTTAGCAGCTTGCCTTCTCTCCTCGCAGTGTCTGCAGACCTTTCTTGCAAGGCTCAAAGTTTATCCTCGCATCTTTCTTTGCCTTTTCCTTTCCATCCTTGGTGGTCTCAACAGTGAGTAGTCACAGAACAAGCAGAGCACCTAAAGATGGTGGAATATTTTGGTGGTTAAGCACACAAGCTTGGAAGCAAGACAGACCTGGGTGTGAATCCCGACTTTGGACGTAATACTTAGCCCTCTAAACTTTGTATTCTCATTTGTAAAAGTGTGACCAGTATTGCTTACGGAAAAAGGATGTTGAGAAACGTGATAATGTGAGCAAAGTGCTTAGCGTGGGACCTGGTATCTGGTGGTGGCCACTTCATACGTACGCGGCTGCCGCCATTGCTGTAGTTAATTGAGAGAATGGGGCCAGCCCCCAGCGGCCCATGCAGAGGGATCAAAGGGCTTGGTTTTCCCTCGACGTGCCCTTGTACCCAAACTTAAATGCTAGACTTCTTGCTCCATTATGCAATAGGAAGAAAACGTCTACAACTTAAATAGAATCAGATTCTCTTTAAAGGTTCACAAGCCCTAGAACACTTTAGTGATAAAATTGTAATTTTTACACCTCTAGAGCAAATTTACCATTCAAGTTTTTCTGAGCCTTCCAACTACAGGCCTGCACAATAAAAAATGGAAGGACAAAGAAAGCATCGTTTCAAATGCGTAAGCTATTTGACACCTTGCTTTTTATATAATTGAAAGAACGCACACCCCAAATTACACTGGAGCAAAAGATGATAGATGGTATCGATGTGAAACATGAAAGACGAAGTCTAGATTTTATTTTTCATCGTGAATGAATATTGAGCAAATAAGTAGAGCATTTCAGGACCCCGGAATATATGGGATGCTGTGTATTTATTTTCTTCATTACTCTGGCCACAGTGTCACCCAGGAATATCTCAGAGATGACAGCCAGGCAATTAAAGACAACTGTGTCCAGGCCCCGGCCCTGCCAGCGTGAATCATGGCTTTCTCTGGCCGCCCCACGGCTGAACCTCTGTCCTTGGGGAACCTCGGGCTGTGGGTGACTCGGCAGTTGCTGTGACATGTACTTTTTCACACATGTGTGATGTGACTGTGGTAGGATACAGCCACTGGCTACAGAACCATCCGGATAACTTAATACTGTCTCCCACATCTCTCTATGAAAGAGCAAACCCTAGGAGCAAAGTCTACGTGAAAAGTTTGGGGTTTCTTTTTCAGATTATCATGAAAACTTGATGCCTGCAGGGTGCTGGTGGGGAGACAGTGTCTCTAAACAGATGAATGAAGAAAGCCACCTATTCTTAACAGAAGCACATTTGCTGTAATCAACACTTCATATGTTCGTGAGATGAGTTCCACTAACACAGATCTTACTGGTGTTTATTTGCTTAACGGGGTGGGTGGGGTAGGGAAGCTAGTGTCCAAAGGATTTATTATAATATTTCTGAGGACTCCAAATGCATACTACTTATCCTAAGTTTATATAGCTTCCTGAATTATCTGCAAAGTTGACTAAGAATGGGTGTGAGATACTAGAAATAAAAACTTACACACATAACATAGGCCTGATGAAATGGTTAGCTCTTCTCAAGACTGGCTGTTTTCACTAAAATATTACAGGGTTTAGATTTTCAACCATTTCCTAACATGATTGGATGAGACCCAGTGCTAGTGTGTGTTGATTTACTCATTTTGAGACCCATTTGACACAAATTATAATAAGTAATAGTAAATGTAACATGAATCCCTGTATTCATGCCTAATCCATAGAGGAGCTGTGCTGAATTCACTAACTGGATGAAAATAAGCCTTGTTAATTTGTTTCTTTGTTCTTGATTGATTACAGAAGGTTACTAAGAGTGCACTCACATCACATTCAATGCTAGAACTCTTCATTTAGAAAATGTGGCATCGTAAATAAAGAAAATGATGGCGCTGCACTAGCTAGAAATCTAATATGCTCCCAGAGGAGAATTTAAACATTTCTTAATTCGTACGGAACCTATAGTTTCCAGCGGATTGTCAAGATAAACCAGAAGTTGAGGCTTCAGAATGTTGGTCCCATTTATTTTGGTCTTAATGATACCGACAGATGAGGGGCTAGTTGGCTTGCCGATCGGGTCTGTGGTGATCTTCAGCCATCATGGTGGAAAAAAAAGCTCCTTCCTGGGGACTTCCCTGGCAGTCCAGTGGTTAAGACTCCACGCTTCCACTGCAGGGGGCATGGGTTCGATCCCCTGGTTGGGGAACTAAGATCTCGCATGCCGACCAGCCAAAAAAAAAAAAAAGCTCCTTTCCATGGAGGACACAACTCATAACTCAGGCTCACCAGAGAGAATGTTAGCGTCGGTCGTTATTGTCCCAATCGTCATTCTCTCACCAATTGCTATTTTTTCAGTCACAGGATTCTTTGGCTGTTAATTCTCAAAACCAGCAAACTTTCTGTCGCATAAAAGCACCACAACAAAAACCCTACGATGTATGTATGAGAATTCTAACAATAAGAGGTTTTCCCATCTCCCGTAAACCTTGTCATCTACCTTTCTTCACTTGAAATGGGAGATGCAGTGAGCTCCAGTGGAAAAGGCGGGTGTGGACTGCACAGGCAGACATCTGGATGTGACTTTTGATTACCACATCCCAGCAGGGTGACCTTGGGCAAGTTACCTAACTGCTCTGGGTCCTGGGTTCCTCGTCGATGACGCTGGAATAAAAGAGAGTGCTTAACTCATAAAGTTATTTTGAGGGCTAAGTGACAACAGGTAGCTAAGGTTCCTAGCCCTGTGCTTAGTATACAGTAGGTGTCCAGTACCTCCTAGATTGCCATTAAAACCTCAGATATGCACAAAAGTTGGAGGAAAACTACTTTAAATGGAGACAAGATTCAGAAATATCTGCGGTGAGACAGAGGACAGGCAGTTACCTGACCCTGTAAGATAAACTCATTTGCATTTTTTCAAAGCAGTGAAAGAAACTAACACTCAGATGTGGCCAGTCTCTGAGGGAGCTGTGTTGGCCTCTGATTTGGGAGCAGTCAATTGACAGCTGTTATGGGCACCTGCTGGACACAGAGGTGAGTCCACCCGCTAGGACCACCCTGGTGCCTCCTGTTTTCTGATCGTGTTGATGAAGAAAGCGAAGCACCCCAAGGTAAACCGCAGCCAGTTGATAAGGGCCACATTTGGAGGGTCCACTGTGTTCAGAGTCCTTAACCGAGAAAAGGGATGAAAAGCAAGGGCAGGGTGTGGTTTTCCCCATTGGTATCCAAACCCCAGGTCTCTGCACCTGAGTGCCTCTCCAGTTTGCACAGCAGAATTTCTGCTGACTCTGCCCTTTCATGTCCCTGGCGTGGTAGGCACTGGGTTGGTGGGGTGATGGGAAACAGTGCCCACAAGACAGGGGGGCTTGATGTGGAAGAAGAGGCCAGCAGAAGCCCAAGGGGACACGTGGGAGCAGCAGGCACCCTAGCAGCGTGGCTGCCCCCAGCATCCCTGAATTGTTTCCAGCTAGAGCCAGACAAGCCCACATGGGGGCCATTCTTCACCAACAGGTACCATTTGTTCACCAACACCATTTCTCTGTTCCTGAGCCTGGATGGTTCTCGGCATGTGCGCTAAAGCCGCAACTTCTGCTCACCACCGCCCTCCGCAGAGACTTCTTCAAAATAAACATTGTGTTTTAGTGTACTGTTGGGATTTCTATAATTTAAATGTTAATATATCAGTATAAGTACCATTATTTCCTTTTTAATTTTCCCACTTCGTGTGGGGAGACCATCTTCTCAAAATCAACAAAAGGAATTCATAGCATAGAAAATAAGTCCTTTGTTATATTATTCATCTCTGTGTCTAAACTTTACATCTTGCTAGGTGGTGGTGTAGCGATCATAGCCGTCTTTAAAGCAGTGGACCTAACCTATCGAAGGATGGATAAGTGGACATCCTTTGTCTTAACTTCCATTATACATGAAACTGTTACTTTGGTTCGAGGCCTGTGTCTCTTTACTATTTATCAGTATTATTCCAGAAGAAATGATGAAAGTCATTTGCTTCACATTTGAAAATATGATCATTTATTTAAAATGTTAGCAGTAATTGGGGTTCCCTGGTGGCGCAGTGGTTGAGAGTCCGCCTGCCAGTGCAGGGGGCACGGGTTTGAGCCCTGATCAGGGAAGATCCCACATGCCGTGGAGCAGCTAGGCCTGTGCAGCACAGCTGCTGAGCCTGTGCTCTGGAGCCCGTGCGCCACAGGTGCTGAGGCCCGCGTGCATGGAGCCCACGCTCCGCAACAGGAGAGGCCACCGCGGTGAGGGGCCCACGCACCGCGGCGAGGAGTGGCCCCCACTTGCCACAACTGGAGAAAGCCCTCGCACAGCAATGAAGACCCAGCGCAGCCAAGAATGAATGAATGAATAGATAAATAATAAAATGTTAGCAGCAATTAAGGCACATATTTCTAGAAATACGATTATATTTTTTTACCAATAGGCATTATTTTGTTTTACTTGGGTCAAAATTTTATTCAACCATAAATGTAAACCTTGATTGTATCTTAGAAGAATAATACAGGCCTATTCGCTGAGGACTTTGTTAGGAGGAGCAACGCTAAAATGAAAGATGCTCTGCTATCAGGGTGAAGGGAATATTTGCCAACTCTAGGCAAGTCTCACCATCTGACCTTAATGAGTCCACCACCAGTGGGGAAGGTATCACTGTGATAGCAAGAGAAACACACACACACACACACACACACACACACACACAGCTTTCTTCCTCTTAGATACCCAAGAAACTAACATTTGTACATAGACTGTATGAATAACGCATTGGATCTTTAACCTAACACTGCTCCCATAAAGCAAGGACCATCTTCTGACTGTTGACCACTGAAGTTTAAATGTGTTTCTCACTACTGCCCTTACTGCCGTTTTTTAAGAAGCACAGAAGAAATGGGTATTATTTATGCAGGCTTTGTGCTCCCTCTGCTGGTTCTGTAATTAACTAATAAGTCTAATTCCCATAACTATGCTGATGCCATCAGTTATTTTTGAGTATGGACATGGAACTACCCAGATCAGCATGTCTGTTCAGATAGCATCAGGAAGAGGAGCAGGTCAGAGGAGGACAGTTGGCCTCATGAAGAAAGTGAAGAAAATGGACATTTTGACTGGTCTGAATCGGTGTGTGAAAAACCTAAACACAGTTTTATGCTTTTATTTGCTCAATATTGGAAAAAATGATGTGTCGTCGTTTAAACTGACATAGTGCATCCCCCCTCCTCAGAAGATTTTGGGAACAAATATGACTTTTTCGTCTTTAGAACAAAATCTACTGTAATATCTGTTTTGCAGGTGAGAAAAATAGAAGCTCAGAAATTATATATGCCTGACTTCTAGAAGTCTCTACAGGCTAAGAAAATAGATTTCTCTAGGTGGCACATAGTAGCCAGTGTCTTGACTTCGGATCTGACACGTGTTTTGCTACCAATGTGGGGATTGTAATATAGCCATTTCTTAACGTCAGCACAGCATCGTGTGATCAGTAAGAGCAAAAGTTCTACAGTTGGATCAACCGAGGTTGAATTGTGGTTCCAGCACTTACTGTGTGATTCTGAGTCGGTTACCTAACCTTTTTGACCTCACCTTTCTTGTCCATAAATTAGAAAGAATATTTTAGGCAAGAGTTTTTACCTCATGGAGTTACTGTAAGGACTAAATGACATAACGCCATGGTACAGAGTAATTCTTAAAGTGTGTTGATGATGACGATTTGGGAATAGTCTTTGGTCGTAACTCATGGTGATTCTTTCTCTAATATGAAAACAGCTTTTTTTCCCAATTATGAAAAGTATAAACTTACTAAGGATAAGGGTTCAGTTCAGTAGGAATATATATACATTCCTAAACCAACAGCTTGGAACAGGAGATGCAAACTTGCATGGAACTCCAGGAGAAACCAGCCAGTGCACAAGAAAGTATAGAAATTCAGACATATTTCCTAGGGATCATAGGTCAATCAAACCAAAATGCCAATGCAAAAAAATAAATAAATAACAAATAATAATGATAGTGATGTACTGGGATAACAGCTGATTCAAATCAGAGATGAGATTGAATAAACATCCTCTGGACATTATGTATTCATTTATTTATGCATGCATTTTTTTTTTTTTTTTTTTTTTTTTGCGGTACGCGGGCCTCTCACTGTCGTGGCCTCTCCCGCTGCGGAGCACAGGCTCTGGACACGCAGGCTCAGCGGCCATGACTCACGGGCCCAGCCGCTCCGCGGCATGTGGGATCTTCCCGGACCGGGGCACGAACCCGCATCCCCCGCATCGGCAGGCGGACTCTCAACCACTGCGCCACCAGGGAAGCCCTGCATGCGTTTTTTTTAAATCCACCTGTTTAGTTCTCTATGTAAAATAATTACACACTGTTCATGCTTGTCCTCGAACCTCCTGTTTCTCAGTCAGCACCACGTTCTAGCAGTCTCTCCATAGCAATAAATGTAGATCTTCACCAAAGTCATGGTCAGTGAGTGTTATCCTTGGCTTGCTTGGTCTTTAGGGTTTATAGACACTACTCCACCCAGCTTAATGACTGTGTTCTTAGGTAATGCACATAATTCCAATAACAACCGAGGTAAAGCGGACGGAAGAGGTAAATCTGGAGTCAGGATACATGCAGTGCTTCCCAAAGCCAGCTGTTGGTAATTCTTGAACTATTCACATCGACCCCTTTCTCTGACCCCCGTGCCAAGGGAGAGTTTGGTGCCACGTTGATGTTGCAGCGCATCACCTTGCCCAGGTGGGGTTGGGTGGGAGTCATTGCTAATGGGTCATGCAGGGGCTTGGGGAGGAGGCGCCTAGAAACTAAGAGAATCATTGCCTCTGAGTCTCTCTGGGCTCTCTCAACTTGCTGGCTCTTGTAGGTTTGGCCGAGACCCCTTGTGTTCATGTATGTGGTGGGCGTTTCAGCCACGTGCATGAAAGTCTTCTGAAACATACCTGCCTGTGGTACAGAGCCCAGGCTCACAGTCCTGCCCGAGGGGCACTGCCATTGCTGTTTGTTTTCAAACTGGTTTAAAAATAGGGAACCGTGTGCTAGGTTAGCTTGCCGCCATCTGATTATTTAGCTGTAATCTGTACCTGCACTTTTCACAGGCCTTGACTACCCTCTGCCGTGAAAATATTTGGAATTTATTCTTCAAACAGTGTAGGCCACTTTGATTGTTGACTTAAAGCGTGCTAGAGGTTTTATAATGGTTATTTATATTGGCCAACACTGACCCCTCTGTGAAATGACCTGTTGATGTTGGACGAGGATAAGAAACACTGAATACAATGCAGGAAATGGAAAGAGATCAAAAAGAATGAGTGTTAGCTCAGTAACAGTGCTTCATGGGCTTACACGGAGATCAGTGGTCTGTGCGTGTGAGGGTTTCAGAATCATATTGTTTGGCCCACTTGGAGGCATTAGGCGTTCTCTCCTGAGACGTTTAAGAAAGTCCTTCAGACTGTGTTTTTCATTATAATATCCACATTGTTGACTATTGATGGTTGTCTACAATATTGACTGTAGACAAAATCATTGTCTAAAAGTAACATTATAAAAAACTATGTATTATATAGATATTGTCTACAAGTATAAGATTATAAAAAACTATGTATATATAGATTTTCATATACTTCAAGCATGAAGAAAACGACTTTATGTACATGGAAATTACTGTGGTTTTTTAAAAAAAAAAAAGCCAGTGTTTCTGTGAAGTAAGTCCATTTCTGTGGAATCTTCCAGAATTACCGTGAAGGCACTCACAGGCCTGCCTGGCTGCAAAGGAAGTAGCGTACTTTCTCCCAGCTGTTTTCTCTCATCATTACACTTTTTTTTTTTCTCATTATTCAGTCTCAGAGTGTCTGTCTGTCCGCGGCACGTTTCCAATGTCATTCCTCTCTGTACAAATGTCAGATACGAGACAAGAGAATGTGCATGTTTGACAGCTGCCCAATAAATTAGGCAGAGGGACAAGTCAAAAACAACTGCGGGGGACTTTGAAAAAAACAAACACGTGGCCAGTGAAAAAGAATTTCCTGTGGAAAGCTTGTTTTCCCGGCACCAGTTGTTACTTCGTGAATAACTTACAAATTCATTCTACTGTGTGCTTTTAGTCAAGTGTCTAGCATGGTGTTGGGGATAGCACTGGACGAGCTCAAAACTTGAAACCAAATAAAATACGTTGCCCCGAAGAGAGAGCATGTACTCTGGAATTCCAAGTATGAGATGAGTGCCTTAATAACGCCACCAGTTGGGGGGCTCTGGGATGCGTTAGAAGCCCAGGCAGAACTGACTTGACGTTACCTTCAGTTCCCTGTGAGCATGGAGTTCCCAGCACGTGGCTCTGCCCTCCGTGAAATGAGAGGAAAGTGAATTTAAAGAGAATTACCCGAAGTGTATATTTCCATATCAGTTCTGGAGAGCTCTGTGTGGCAGACGTGTTGTGGTCTCTTGGGGGAAAATAACAAATGAGTGTCATCACGTTGCTGGCAAAGAAAAGTGTCTTCTGCTTAGGTATCAGTCCACCTCCTACCGCGCCTCTGCTTGAGACCCCACTACCAATCTACCATATCGGCTGTGTCTTTGTTTTAGTCCTGTGTTCCGCCCTCATCCCAAGAGTGTATATATGTGGGATGATGGGTGGAGATTAGGGATTCATTCTGTAGCCCTGAGGCCCTTTGTCCTTTTCACATGGGAATCAGACTCACCACAGTGGCCTCAGCTGCAGCCGTGTTCCAACCAGCCGAGCCAGCTGGCCTGTAAACACATGGCAGCTCATTTCTTACATACACCGGTCGAGATCCAATTGTGTGAGGCTCTCCCAGTTTTCTCCCTGTGTTCACTGTTTATTCTAGCAATGGATTCCTGTTACTTACGAGAACTGACTTCCCAATAAACAACGTGAGCAGAGTTATCTTTAAATCTCTGTTTACAGGGCTGTGTGTGTGACAAGAAGCTAGTGGGTCTGGGGGATTCAGTAGGGGGAAAGCGGATGACCCCGTGTGATATTAAAAGATGATGGTGTGAGTGAGAGTTACCTGGCATCGGCAGGCGGGTCATTGTTTTACGAAAGGGGAAGCCCTGCTTTAACACACGTGGGGGGATGTGCTGGGGAGGAAGGCTATTCACCTACCTCCTCAAGTTGCGTATAGACAGGGAGTTGGCAGTCGAGCCCCTTTCTGATACCAGTTTTGCTTTGGTGTTTTTCTCCTCTTCATTTACTCTTTAGTGACCCCGTTTCGCACATCCGTGCACCATGACCGAAGTGACAGACTTTGGTCCCTGTTGGATTAATCAGTGTGCTCTTTGATCCATGGCACGTGTTCCCCGTAGACACTGAAAGTCAGCGTGTTCAGCATTTGTGATCTGACGGTTCAGAGTTGTTAACCGGGCTGAGGGGCTGGCTTGGGTATTTGTAGCCAAGATGTTCCTCTCCTTCTAGGTCTTTCTCTTTCTCACATAGCTACTCCCCACAACACAAATATGGGCTGTACCAGTCATTCCTTAGCAGTCAAAGGAATTTGAGAGCAGGTTTTTTTTCTTTACGGCGCTTGCCCTGAAAGATACCATTAATTACTTTACTGCCTGTGGAATTGAGCCACTTAGGGTGTCCCTAGAGCCTGCCCCCCACCCGAAGGAGTATTTGAAGCTCCAGGAGACACAGCTCAGGATGTCGCCTGGCAAACAGTCCACACAGATGCTGTGCCTCAACTTTGGAAGTGAGATGTCAAGACTTTCCCTGACTTGATACTGGATTTTTCCAGTGTGGAGTTCACAGGTCAGGCTTGGCAGTCCTGGTGGGTTTTCCCAATGGTCTCAACTCCACATGGGTGGGAGTGAATCTGGAGTGTGTCAGCTTTTTTTGTTGTTTTTTCAAGAGCATGAGAAACGTTCCAAGTCATCTTAGAAATCATGATCAAGGGCAAGAACACTTCTGACCGTTAATTTTGATGGTCTCATCCAGCGGGGCTGAAAGAACTGAGGGTCCTGACGGGCCAGGCTTTCTTCTTTGGCTTTTTAGTTCTCATCTTTCACAGGTGGGCGTGACCCAGCCAGAACAATCTTGGTGCTGTGCGGTGGTTTTCATCCTTCTCCTACCCTAGTTGGCAGAAATACCTGAACGCCTTCTGGAATGTGAGCTTATGTCCTAAACCAGCTTGACCACGTGTTTCTTCTCAATCCGGAAAACCCACAAGTCATTTGGAATGTATACATTTATTTACTAGGAGGAGGCTATTCTTTCATTAAAACGTATTCATTGTATATGTGGCATGTCCTCGTCCCCTCCCCCCACCCAAGGAAGGAAATGAACTGTGTCTGATTACATGCTAGGCCTCAATATCTGTTGGTCGAACGGATGAGCTTCAGTCTAGCCGTTCCATGCCATTTGTATTCCACATGTGTGTGAATCATGGCCCCAATATGTGCGTTCATTAGCAGTGGCACCCGTGTTTAATGGGAATTGAAATAGCTTAGTGGTAAGTTTAGCAAGGGCTGAAGAATGTTTAACAAGGTCTGAGGATAAAGAAGAATGCCTACGGAGGAGGCTGACGGGATTCGTGGCATCTCAGTACAGGATAGAGCAATGTAGGATGGATTACACCCTGAGAGGCAAGGCTCAGATTAGAATTTGGGAAATATTTTGTAAAAGCCAGTGCTCTTAGAACTCGCTTTGGAACTGAGTTGAATTATATTCTTCCTTGGAGGCCTTTAACAAACTGTGAATGGAGAGTAAAAGAAAAAGCCTGGCCAGTCCAGTGTCTCTGAAGGACCCTTCTTCATGTCACCGTCTTCCAAAGAAGCAACCCAAAGGGTGTCCTGCGTGGCTGTTGGTGGCTGGGAGTGTGAACCCAACTCAGACACTGTCTGGGATGCTGGTTTTATTTTTTTAAGCCAACTGCCTTTTCCACAAAAAGCATGTAGGTAGAACGTGAACTTCTTACACCCTAGGCTAAAACATTTTTTATATATTCTTTTTCATACTCCTTTCTATTATGGGTAGAATATAGTAGGATAGAAGATAGAATAGAGGATATTGATTATAGAACATAGGATATTGAATACAGGATGTAGGATATTGAATATAGTACCCTGTGCTCTGCAGTAGGGCCTTGTTGTTCATCCATCCTATATATATACTAGCTTGCATCTGTTAATCCCAAACTCCCAGTCCTTCCCTCCCCCTTGGTGACCACAAGTCTGTTCTCTATGTCTGTGAGTCTGTTTCTGTTTCGTAGATAGGTTCATTTGTGTCATATTTTAGATTCCACGTATAAGTGATATCATATGATATTTGCCTTTCTCTTTCTGACTTAACTTTGCTTAGTATGATAATCTCTAGGTCCATCCATGTTGCTGCAAATCACATTATTTCATTCTTTTCTATAGCTGAGTAGTATTCCATGGTATATATGTACCACATCTTCTTTATCCGTTGATCGATTGATGGACATTTAGGTTGTTTCCTTGTCTTGGTGTCGTGAATAGTGCTGCTATGAACACAGGGGTGCACGTATCTTTTCGAGTTATAGTTTTGTCTGGGTATATGCCCAGGAGTGGGATTGCTGGATCATATAGCAAATCTATTTTTAGTTTTTTGAGGAGCCTCCCTACTGTTCCCCATAGTGGCTGCACCAATTTACATTCCCATCAACAGTGTAGGAGGGTCCCTTTTCTCCACACCCTCTCCAGCATCTGTTATTTGTAGACTTTTTAATGATGGCCGTTCTGACTGGTGTGAGGTGATACCTCACTGTAGTTTTGATTTGCATTTCTCTAATGATTAGTGATGACGAGCGTCTTTTCATGTGCCTCTTGGCCATCTGTATGTCTTCTTTGGAGAAATATCTATTTAGGTCTTCCACCCATTCTTCAATGGTGTTCCAACCCAATCAAAACATCTTTTAGTCAAGGGAAGTCAGTAGTACAAGGGAATGTATTCTTTTGCAGCCTGTGCCATACAAGTCAAAGTCCAGGTTGCCGCTTATCATAGTTTAACGAAATGATCGATTCTAGCTTGCTTTGATTAAATTACATATTCAGTTATTTTTGTTTGAAATTAAATGCTTGATTATATTGCTGAATGCTATGTAATTTTACGTGCATCCTTCCCTTATCTAACCATGAGGCATGGAGTGTGATTAACAATGTGGCTGCCAGGAGGAAGAAGCAAAATAATTATTTTTTCTGTACACAAGTCCTCATCATGATTCAGAAATCAGTGTGCATCCTGGGAGGATCGGCGCTCGCCGTGGATTACGGACTCCAGGGTGGCCTTCCCTCATTTCCCTATGAATGTAAGACCTGGGGACTGAGGCTGGCCAGGCAGGTTTTTATTTCTCTCTTTTTTAAAGACTCACGTTTAACTACAACCACTGGGACCTGAATCAGAGCATCCTGTGCCCAAATATGAATATTAATCAGACTCCAAGCCGGGGAGTTCCTCTTGGAGTTTGACAGTTTAAAGGATCAGTTAGCTAATTAGAAGGTGACACGGCATGCCGGGTCCCAAGGCTCTGACCTGCCTTCTGTCTCCTCTTTTTATTTTCCTTTTGACAAGTTGGATTACATCATTACTTGTAGTTTCACTTGTTAGCCCCGCCGTGAAATGAGAATATTCTCAGCTGTAATTATCCGTGATTTCTTCCCCAGTCTCTCAAAGACCAGGCTTTAAATGAAACTCAAAGAAACATACAAACATTCGAGGTTCAAAGGCCCGTGAAAATCAGCCTCCCGGCCGGGCACGCCACACACCAGCCGCAATGCAGCGAGAAAACCAAGGGTCTTCACAGCATTGGAAATCGGGTCGTGGTCGTCATGGTGATTGTTCTAAAATAGAAAGACGCTGTTCTGACTTTGGTGCTGCAGGGGTGGATGTATGCTTCCAGGTGTTTCCGTGGCTTCTCTGGCTTGAGGTATTAGCTATTGTGAATGCCCCCGGGGGTGGCCGTGAATTATACCCGCCTGTGTTTCTTGCCTGCCCCTGGTGGCTAGAACAAAGCAGAGAATCGTGAACTGGTTTCCTTCTGAAGAAGAGACTGGCAGAGTATCCAGACCATTTCGCGGGGTGAACCCTCAAACTAGGTAACTATTTACTAAGCCATGACATTTGCGAAATGCAGCCATTTCCTTCTGAAACCATAAGCATGTTTGCTACGCGGGCCACGGAGGTCACTCCTAGAAAGAAGTGAGAGCGTGTGACAATCATCAGAAGTGACTTTGGTTGGTGTCTGTTGTTGCATCCACCCTTCCCCACAATCAGGGTGTTTATCGTATGATTCAGGGACCACCTACGTGAAATACAAGGGTGCCAAGGTCTACTGAATGGGTAGAGCCTAGGAATCTGCATTTCACAAACACGAACCTCTCACTTCCCTAGAGGGGGGGATTCTGATGCGCCGCAAAGTCGGAGTAATTCTGTTCTAAATGTTTTGGGAGATTTTCCTTGCCATGATAACTGCCCTTTTGCAAAGCTTCCTTTTCTGTAAAGTTTGCATGTGGTCCATAGAGGAGCTTAATTCCCAGGAGGGAAAATAAGACTCAGATCAGTGTTCAGCTCTTCAAGGGAAGCTTTTTCTGGTGCCCTAAGTAGAAAGAACTCTTTTCTCCCTTTGCCCCACATGCCTCTGCATACATCTGTCAGAGCACATCTAAAGTTGATGGCATCATTTAGTGGACACGTCTGTGGGCACAAGACACTGAGCTACTCAAGAGAAGGAACTAGGGTTTAGCATCATCTCTGGCAGACATTCATAATGAAATTCAAATAAAAAGAAGAAGAAGAAGAAATCTACTGAGAACTTACCATGAATGCTTTGAGGCAGTCACTCTACTGAGTAACTCATAAAAGCTTTCCCTTTAGTCTTCACAACAGTCCTGTGTGCGTAGATGAGGAAACGGAAGCTTAGGAAGAAACTTGCCAAGTCCCAAAGTCGTGTGCTAAATTGAAGGCGGAGCTTGGATTTGAAACGTGGTAGTCAGAGCCCTGAGCCCTGTCTCCTCACTCTGCCCTGCTCAACCTCACATGGTAGGTGCGTGTTTGTAGGTAATGAAAGGGAAGGATATTTTTAGATGGAAGAGGGCATTTCTGCTGTGTTGAACTGCCGGAGTACATAGAGAGGCAGGAGGAAGGAAATTAAGATCTGTGTTAGATGTTCCAGCATCAAACTGGAAAGGCTATGGCATTTGAGTGTATCCACCTTTATTTGTTTGTTTTTAAATTTTATTTATTTATTTATTTTGGGCTGCATTGGGTCTTTGTTGCTGCACTTGGGCTCTCTCTAGTTGTGGTGAGCGGGGCCTGCTCTTCATTGCCGTGTGCGGGCTTCTCATTGCAGTGGCTTCTCTCGTTGCAGAGCATGGGCTCTAGGCGTGCGGCTTCAGTAGTTGTGGCACGCAGGCTCAGTAGTTGTGGCACACAGGCTTAGTTGCTCCGCGGCATGTGGGGATCTTCCTGGACCAGGGCTTGAAGCCATGTCCCCTGCATTGGCAGGCAGATTCTTAACTACTGCACCACCAGGGAAGCCCCTATTTGTATTTTGTGTGTGTGTGTGACATCTTTGTCTGGTTTTGGTATCAGGGTGATGGTGGCCTCATAGAATGGGTTTGGGAGTGTTCCTCCCTCTGCTATATTTTGGAAGAGTTTGAGAAGGATAGGTGTTAGCTCTTCTCTAAATGTTTGATAGAAGTCTCCTGTGAAGCCATCTGGCCGTGGGCTTTTGTTTGTTGGAAGATTTTTTTTTTTTTTTTTTTTGCGGTACGCGGGCCTCTCACTGCTGTGGCCCCTCCCGCTGTGGAGCACAGGCTCCGGACGCGCAGGCCCAGCGGCCATGGCTCACGGGCCCAGCCTCTCCGCGGCACGTGGGATCCTCCCGGACCGGGGCACGAACCCGCGTCCCCTGCATCGGCAGGCGGACTCTCAACCACTGCGCCACCAGGGAAGCCCTGTTGGAAGATTTTTAATCACAGTTTCAATTTCAGTGCTTGTGATTAGTCTGTTCGTGTTTTCTGTTTCTTCCTGGTTCAGTCTTGGCAGGTTGTACTTTTCTAAGAATTTGTCCATTTCTTCCAGGTTGTCCATTTTATTGAGTTGCTTGTAATAGTCTCTTACGATGCTTTGTATTTCTGCAGTGTCAGTTGTTACTTTTCCTTTTTCATTTCTAATTCTGTTGATTTGAGTCTTCTCCCTTTTTTTCTTGATGAGTCTGGCTAATGGTTTATCAATTTTGTTTATCTTCTCAAAGAAGCAGCTTTTAGTTTTATTGATCTTTGCTATTGTTTTCTTCATTTCTTTCTGATCTGATCTTTATGATTTCTTTCCTTCTGCTAACTTTGGGGTTTTTTTGTTCTTCTTTCTCTAATTGACTTAGGTGTTCCCCATTTATTTGTAAGGGAGGAGGAGGAAGGGAAACCAGCACGAGGGGGATCCATGGACATGAGGAATATATGTGAACAGGAGGACTAAGGAGGAATTAAGATGGAGTGGATGGTCCACAGGGTCAGACCTTACCGGAGAAGGCAAGGCAGGTGGTGGTGTCTAGGAAAAAGGACCCTAACACAGTGGCCGGAAGGCTGGGGTCACATCCCAGTTGTGCCACTAAGTAGCTGGGTGACCTTGGCCACCGGCCCCTAATCATTTTGGACAGCAGCTTATCCCTAAAGTGGATGGAGGTGCATCTTGGACCGTGGATCTCTGTGTCCTCCTGCTTAGATAGTTTGGATCGAGGATTTGCACAGGGTCCTCAGTTGTGACAATTGAGAAGGCAGTGTGACCCGAGATGGAGCGCGTTTGGCAGTGGGAGGGAGGGGTGAGGTGCCCAGCATCCCACGTGGTGTCGAGGTGAGGAAGGAGCGCGGGCACCGTCGGACGCCACCGTCAGGAAGCGCGGCAGCGACCAGGAGGAGGAGGGGGTGGGGCGGAGTCGAGCGTGGCCCCGCCCCCTTTAAAATGAGGACACTTCCCTGGGCCTGGGGAGGGAAGAGACAGGCAGCAGAGGCCAGACTGGACAGACTAGAGTGGACGGTGGGAGGGGTCCAGTTTGGGAGGCCGCGACTGCCAGCATGGAGGGCCTGAGTTCAGAAGCAGAGAAGCCTCCGTTTCCGGCGTAAGCTTGGGGAGAGGAATGTGGAAGGATACGCGGTTTCTACGGTAGGTGCAGAAGAATACTGTTTGATACCACGTATACGAGGTGCCTAGAACAGTCAAATTCATAGAGTCAGAAAGTACACTGGTAGATGCCGGGGGCGAGGGGGGCGGGGTATGGGAGGGAAGGGGAGTTAGTGTTCAGTGGGGACAGTTTCGTTGAGGAAGATGAAACATTCGGGAGACGGATGATGGTTAGAGTTGCACAGCAGTGCAAAGGTGCTTAGTGCCCTGAACTGTACACTGTACACTTAAATATGGTTACAATAGCATGTTTTATATTACGTGACTTCTACCACAATAAAAACAATTTTTAAAAAATTTTTTAAAAAAAGAAGGTGCGCAAAGTTTGTTTCTCCACCGATGCATATAATTTGGGGAGAGGAGGTAGCAGAGATAAATACATGGATTGCAAAATATGTGGATTTGAAGAGCTTGGAAAGAAGCAGGGAAGGTTCAGCCCATGTCTGTGTGAATCCCTCGGGAATCCTTCTGTGCTGTTCTGTGACGGGGAGCAGAGGGCCCAGCAGGCTGGGAACCCCTGCAAGGGGGTGAGGCAGGAGCTGCGGCTCAGCCCCACCTGGCACCGTTGACGTGGGAAACACTGAGGGCTGGTTCAGATGGCAGGATACACACACTACTGTGTATAAAATAGGCAGACAACAAGGACCTACGGGATAGCACAGGGAACTCTACTCAATATCCTATAATAGCCTATGATGGGAACGATCTGGAAAGGAATACATACCTATATATGTATGACTGAATCACTTTGCTGGACACTTGAAACTAACACAACAGTGTAAATTAGCTACTCCTCAATTTACAAAAAAAAAGGCGGTAAGATACAGAAAGCTGATCAGCATGGTGCGTTACAGTTCAGTATCGGAAAGAAGGAAGTGAGCAGAAAACATGCTCAATCCTCTGTTCTTCTGAGCGCCCGGGTTAGCCCTTCTTCCTAAAGCCAGGGAAATTACCAGAAGCAGCCTGGCTTTCGTGTTCTTCTGCAGCTTCCCTGGAATGTGGGCTGTCTGTAGCTACAACGACCAAATAACCTATAAAGAGAGTCAAATATGACAGTGCGGTATTTTGGAAATAGAAATTCATTCTGTTTTTTAAATTCTTAGATTAAGTCCAATGATTCTTATGTTTGTTTGTTTTTTCAGTTACGGTACCAACAGATGATTTTTGTTTCTTTAAGGTCCTTGCAAGACGATCTGTATCTGGCCCTTCTATTAGTCCTCAGATATCTTTTCCCCTTTAATTTTACCAGTTCGTGAACTCCAAGTGATGGAGAAGTATCGTTTTGTAGTGTGCATGGCACGATTCAAAGACTGGCTGGTGTGCAAGTGAGTGAGACTGGAGTATGGCTTGGTCAAGCAAAGCTTTGAAAGAACACCCACTGCTGACGTTAACAGTGTATTTGTTCCTTTTCCTATAATAAAATACCTTGCCCCAAGGTAGGTCATGGTAGATGGATGCAAAAACAAGATGGGCAGAACTCAGAATGCTGACGGGGACACCTGTACCGTGAAAGGTGCAAAGTGAAAGAAGCTGTTAGTGTTCCTCGCTTCATCCCATAAAATAAATTGTGGTTTCAAAGCACCCACTCACTGGCTTTCTCGTTGATATTACCCAGCACAAGTTTGCCCATCCCATGGGCAGATCACTGAAAGATGTTGAGGTCCAGCCATCAAAACATTTGGACGCACATTAATGGGTTTTACACCTTTGTGTTTCTCCGATATTACTGTTCCGCCGCTTCAACAAGCCCACTAATATCAGATATATCCTATCAGGGACTATTTTAAATCACTTCAATTTTCTCTGCCCTTGGGCTCTGCCCGTAAGACCAGAAGCCGAAGCATGAGTACTGCCTGTGATCTAGTGTTTTACTCCCCCCACCACCCCGCCATTTATATTAGAGGGAACTTTATTAGCTTTTGGACACACGTATATCAGTTTTAAAGATTAAGTACAACGTCAATAGTTCTTACCTGGTTCTCCAGTATATTGCGTCGTTATATTTTCCCCTAGAATGTTAAAAAAAAAAATTTGTATTGCCATTGGTGAGAGAGCATTTTTCTCTTAAAACCAACCATTGGTCATAATAGTGTTTACTTATTCTCTGAAGTGCTATTTTATATAGAAAGTAAATCCAGGATAGAAGCCTGATAAGTAATTTCAGACTTGATAGCACATGAACCTTATAGGTACAGGTGAATTATGAAGCCTCACTTTGCGATGCTCTTTCTTCCTCAAGTAAGTCTCTTTGTCACAATGACTTGTTTATCTTCTGAGTGATTTTAAAATATTGAACGAGCTTCTCCTTAGTGCCCAAGTCATCCATCCAGCTCATGCTTCTCCTGTCCTCCAAATTCCTTCAGATGCAAACTGTCCAGTAGCCTGTGGCTCAGTTACAGGCTATTGGAAAGGACTGTCTGCTGCAGGGGCCTGTCCTGAGTCCTAGAATCTGGCCAGGAATGAAAAAGAGAAGCTGCGTTTCCCAGATCCACTTATGGCTGCAGTTCCACCTGACATCCGCCAAAGAAAGTACAGAGTAGTTTGCCGGTTGGGACACCCAGTTCTGAATTCCCGACGTGAGCTCTACCCTGGTGTTACCCTCTTGCCATTTTATACCTTTCCCCCTTCACATCCCAGGCCACTTTCTCAGACGTCACTCTGTCCCAGCACCCCTTTGCTTTCCAGGCCACCATTCCCATGGGCTTACCTTTCCTGGCACGCAGCTTCATGTCCAGCAGGAAGTGCATTCAGTCTCCAGCCTGGATCGTTTCTTCCTAGGTCCGAATTCCCTCCATCTTGCAGCAACCAGCTCAAATCACGCCCGCCCCACAGAGGCTGGAGGAATCACAACAAACCCAGAGGCATGGTCCCAAGGAGCTTTGCTGTAGTTGCCCCAGTGGGGTTATTAGGAGGAATGTGTCTCAGTCTCCTGTCTGTAGTGCTGACTTCCCCTTTCTCCCCTTCACAGCTCAGTCCTGTCTTCCAGAGGAGGTGCTGAGCTCCCTGAGTACAGAGACAAGGTTTGACCATTTTTCCGTGCTCCGTCAGCTGGTGCGGTGTGGAGCACAGATGCTCGGTAAATGCTCGCTTACTGATGAATCACTATTTATTGGTCATAAAACATGGCAGAGTGTCTGTCTCCAGGACCTTGTAGCTTTCCTCTTAGAAGGAAGAAGCTGGTCACGGTCACCATTCTGTTCCAGATCCTCAGGGTAACGTTTGCCAGCTTCAAGCTCAATGATTGGGAAGACAGACAGACATGCCCCCAAGAAGCTAGCACAGTGCAGATTGTAGCACACGGCTCTGGCAGGGCACCCAGGGACGGGAGAGAAATTTTGATGAGGAGATTGGGGTTGGCCTTAATATGAATGGGATTTGAAGGATGGAGTCCACATTTCGACAAGCAGAGGTTTGTGCTTGTCGAAGGGTATTCTCATTAGAGCTAACAGTCTCAATAAAAGCATAAATGGAGTGAAGAGATTGGGGATGTCCGTCAGGTAGGGTAGGGGGAAATCGAGAAGGTTGGCAAAACAGACATGGGCAAGGTCACGGTGAGGCTGAAACTGAGCGCCAAGTGGATGTACATTCCACACAACGTGGTAAACGTGGGACATCAGAAGAATTTGTGGTATGAGAACGAACCCCTTTTATATTTTGGAATTCATGTGATAATGTTTACTGTAATTTTTTATATCAATACATAGCCAGTGATAATGGTTTCCATTTACAGTCAGGATTAGGTTTCACTTTAAGATACATGTGTTTAGGGCTTCCCTGGTGGCGCAGTGGTTGAGAGTCCGCCTGCCGATGCAGGGGACACGGGTTCGTGCCCCGGTCCGGGAAGATCCCACATGCCGCGGAGCAGCTGGGCCCGTGAGCCATGGCCGCTGAGCCTGCGCGTCCAGAGCCTGTGCTCCGCAACTGGGAGAGGCCACAACAGTGAGAGGCCCGCGTACCGTAAACAAACAAACAAAAGATACATGTGTTTAAATAAAACCAATTGAGTAGCTTTAAAGAAAAGTATCAGGTAAATAGTGCTGAGGCTAGTATATCAACAATCATGGTAGCTCCCTACATCTGAAAGTTTGGAACATACTGATGTAGACCCGGGAAGACCTGAGTGGAAAGTTGCTGCAGGAAAGCTACCCAGACCAAGGACTGAAGGAGTGTTGCAGTTTGACAGTGGAGAAGCCATCGGTGAACTTAGAGCAGCTGCAGTCCTGGGGAGGCCCCAGGTCAAGTCCAGGGTGGCCGTTCCATGAGGGCAGGGCTTTTCTGTTTTGTTTATCCCTCAACCATAGTGCCTGGCTCACAACAGGCGATTAGTAAGGAGGTAGTGAGTCAATAGGCAATGAGTCCTGCAGGTACATTCCTCCCGCCACCCCTGGGCTAGAGCTGCTGAGCTGAGACCAGCCTGATTCCCCCGGGAGAGCCAGCCTGGGGGAACAGGGCTTCCCCAGGTGCAGGAGGGAGGTGGGCCGCCCAGCAGCCCGGCCTGTAGTCTCCGCCTGTGGTCTTATACCCAGACTCATTTTATATTTTAAGCCAACAACCACGGGGACCTGGGCGCCAGCTTAAACTGCGAGCGAGGAGGCCTGGGAGGGAAATGGGGACCACACGTCCATCTCAAGGCGGCAGCCCGGACTCTGCACTTGCCCCACGTTTGTCACATGGAGATGCAAGGCCCTGTGTGCCAGACCTAGAAAATGTATCAAAAGATGTAAAAACAACAACAAAGAGGAACTCTACACAGTTAGGTGAAAACAGCTGACTTATTGAATCAGCACCTGATCCAAAGGTGAAGATGCCGTGCTGGTCCGGCATGCAGTCTGTAACCTCTGACTTAGGTGTTTAACTTAATGAGGTCACATCTCCTCCTCTGTCCCTCCAGGGTTTTATAGTGTTCATTTGTCCCTTTATGTACTTTTTTTCCAGCCTGTTAGTCTAGTCTTTCCCCTGAATCCCTGATAACATGCCTGGTACCATTTTCTTGTGTCCCTCGGCTCCAATTCTGAATGTCTCCCAACCTTCCTCTTCCCGAGGTGTCTTCGTCCTGGCTGTCTGTACTGTCACCTGCTTTCCTTCTCTCTCGTCCAAGTCTCTCTTCACAGCTCAGCTGCCTGGGACGTTAAAGCATGTGCAGGGCTCCCACCTTCATTCTCCCACATACTGTCCCGACACCCTCTCCGGTCATTTCTTGTCTCTTCCATCTCCGTGTCCACATGTCTCTTTGTCACCTCCATCTCTCCCGCCTGGACTCCCGGCCTCTAATCTTCTTTCTGGCTGTCAGGTCTCACGTCCAGTGGTTGGAGCAGACCCAGCAGGGTCTCCTCAAGGCCAAGATAACCCCCAAGGTCGCTGGGAGCCTGGGCAGGGTCACAGGGCTACAACATACATCACTTCCACATGCCTTTCAGAGCGAAGCCTCCTTGGGGTCGGATGCTTTCTAGGCATTTCTGGGGTCACAGAGATGACTCACTCAGGAATCCACCCTATAGGAATTTCAAATCTCCTCGGGGAAATAGAGGCACTGGCACCCCCCAGAAACACACAACGTGCTCTGGGGCTGCAAGGAATTAAAGCATCTCCAGGGGCCTCCCCGGGGCTTGTGTTGAAGTCAGGGCCCATCGGAGCTCTTTCCCACTGGCTGTCTTCGTCCTCGACACCCGCGTTCCAGCCTCCCAGGGGCTGATCCCTGTTGCTCTTGCTGCAGTCGTGTCCGGTGGCCTGTTTTGTGGTTCATTGAGCAGCTGTCAGAGACTGATGCTCGTACACCCACACGGGGTTTGAGCAGCAGCCGTGGCCAGGCTGCCCTCAGCCCGCCTTCTCTTCCACCCACCCCACCCCTGCGGGGCCCAGCGTGCGCCTTCTCTCCAAATGGCTCCCGGTAGAACAGCGAGCTATCCGTCTCCAGCACCCAGCACCTCATCAGGCACCTGGAGCCCAGGACAGCAGCACCTCCATCCATTTGGCAAGGGAAGAATATCCTTTCATTTTTTTTAAGCAAGATTTGAGGTCCTGAGTAGATGTTCTGAGTTTAGGTAGCTTTTTCAGAAATAAAATGGCACTCGTAGCTGCTCTGATATATTCTTTCGACTCATCTGACATTTTTCTATGTGTCCTGACCTCTTTGAAGTTGCTTTTTCTCTTTCCTGTGATGATGTGGTTTCCATCCACACTTGGCTTTCTAGCAATTCTTACTTTTTGTTCAAGAATCAATTCAAGAAGTCACTGAATGGGGTTCAGACAAGCTGTAGAAAAGTCACCTTGACAAAGACGAGGGTTAACTAGAATTTGCTAACGCGTTTCCTCAACAGATTGTAACTTTGAATCTCTGGCCGTGACTAGTAGGGGGGCTTGTAGGAGCAATTTTTGTCCCGAAGGTGCTGTCTTAGTTCGTTCGCACTCCTGTAACAAAGCAGCGTAGACTCTGTGGCTTACCAGTAGCAGACGTTTATTGCTCACGGTTCTGGAGGCTGGAAGTCCCAAGATCAGGGTGCCGGCATGATGGGTGAGGCCTTGCTTCTAGGTCACAGACTTTGAGTTGTATCATCACATGGTGCAAGGGACTGGCATCTCTGTGGAGTGGCTTTTATCTGAGCACTAATCCCGTTCAGGAGGGCCCCACCCTCATGACCTAAGCCTCTCCCCGAAGCCCCACCTCCCAATGCCGTCACATGGGGGCATTAGGATTTTAACATACGACTTTTGGGGGCACACAAACATTCAGACCCTAGCAGACATAAAAAGTGCTTTTTCCGGGTTTATGGCCTTGATCTTGAGGGTAAGAACAGGCTTCTTTGTCCATTTGGGTCACTGCTATATTCTCAGGACCCAGGAAAGTGCCAGGTACAGAGTGGGCGCCCCATAAATACCCAGTGCTGTATTGATTCATTATTGACCATCTCTGGTTGAGGGAGGGTGGTGGACACATACAACTGGATTAGGCCTGGGCCTTGCACTGGAATAGCCCTCTCCAGGGAGGAAGAGGGGATGCAGACACAGAAGGACCACGCAGGCTGAAGCATCCGTAAGGAGGCAGCAGAAGTGCAGTGAGCACTGAGGAGGGTCCCTGTTGCTGGTGGGGAGAGGCGGGGAGATTTAAGGGGCGCATCGAAGGTGATGGAGATGCGCAGTCCAGGCCAGGGACCCAGCAGGTGCGCAGTCATGGAGGCGTGCAGGAACCTAATGCAGGAAGTGCTGCTGGACAACAGAGAAGACAGAGGAAGCTGGGGCAGAGCAAGAAGGCCAGAGCCACACACGCGGAGCTTGGGCTGCAGCTTGAGGGCAGTGAGTTTATCAGCTGTGTGTGTGTGTGTGTGTGTGTGTGTGTGTGTGCGCGCGCGCGCACGCAAGAGAGAGTATCCTAGCCACAGTATATGGTAGGAATTGAAGTGAGAGTGAGGTTCAAACCAGGAGGAAGCCAAGTTAGTGAATCCGTATGATCTGGAAGCAAGCTGAAAGGAGCCCAAGGCGAGGCAGAGCCAGTAGGCAGGTCTCTCAGAGACTGGGGGGAGATGGGATTTATTCCTCGACTAGCTGGGGCTGGCCCCAAAAGGGCTCCATCGCTCCATATGGTCTTGTTTCCTCCTTAGCCCCATCGTCCCTCCTCTTTTTTGTCATGGCTCTTCCCAGAAGAACATAGAGTTCGGCTGAAAGTCTGTAGTTTTGCTGAGACCTGTGCTTATCATACAGTGGGAAAAACAAGAAGGCCGTCTTACAGGTGTCAGACGAATAGACGCCCCAGTCTGTGTGCTGAAAATGATATGCTTGAATTAGTTGGATGCATCCTCAATTAAGTGAACGTGAGTTGATGTCTCCATCTGCTGACTTTCGCAGCATCCCTGATGACTTACGGAAGTTCAAAGGACGATTGTAAAGGATATTCCCCGGTCCCCGTCAGCCCCCACTGTCCGTGTCTCTTCTGTCCGTCTCTCTCAGTGTGTTTTCCTCAGTGACGCTGCTTTGCACTGTAGTTTTCCTTTCCACGAAGGCAGGAAGAAGCGGGCGTCAGTTGGTGCAGAGAGGGGAGAGTGCCGTGGGCGCTGGTGAACCTACGAAGCACCTTCCATTGGGGTGATAACTAACTTGGAAAGGATGTTCAGCGTCTTCGGCAAACCGTGTGCGCCTGTGGACAGCCAGTAGTTTTCATTTTTCCTGGGACAGCTGTTCTCTCAAAAACAGTTCTGTTGTAAATGACTTCCTGTCGCTCGCAGACTTTCTGTGCCTTTTGGATCCACGGCGTGAAATGCCTCGTGTATGGCACAAGATAGGTGAACCTCCCTTCACACAATTGTATTTCTTACATACTCTGCGAAAGCAACATTTTGAAAGCGAAACCGTATTCTTTTTTTTTTTTTTTTTTTTGCGGTACGCGGGCCTCTCACTGTTGTGGCCTCTCCCGTTGCGGAGCACAGGCTCTGGACGCGCAGGCTCAGCGGCCACGGCTCACGGGCCCAGCCGCTCCGCGGCATGTGGGATCTTCCCGGACCAGGGCACGAACCCGTGTCCCCTGCATCGGCAGGCGGACCCTCAACCACTGCGCCACCAGGGAAGCCCCCGAAACCGTATTCTTGATGCCCTAGATGATTTTCCAATGTAAAGGGTAGTTTTAAGGCAGATTATCACAAGAAAGTCTTGTTTTGACTATAATGGGTACATGAGTGTTTTACATTGTTGATTCCAAATAATACCAATTAATTCCAATTAATGAATCCAAATAATTCCAATTAATCACAAGTGGGTGGAAAACCAACCATGAATTGAATTTGCATGAGTAATTTCTCTACTCCTCCTCTTCTTAGAGCAAGAGGCTCTAAGACACCCAGCTCATGGACGTGTCCTTCTAAAGCGACCTTCTCAGAGCGTGACCCAGGTACCACTGAGGGTTCTTGAGGTCAAAACTATTTTCATAAGAATACCAAGGTATTATATTCCTCTTTCTTTCACTCTCATTCCCTTATGAGTGTACAGTACTGTGGAGTTTTCTAGAAGCTCCTCTATGACCCGGTATCAGAAAGGACTGAATGCAGAAAGCACTGTGAAAGGCCAGCTGTCTTCAATCTAGCGAGATATGAAGACTTTTGTGAAAATGTTAAAACAGTGCCATTCTTCTCAAAAAATCTTTTTGTTTTGGAAAGTATGGTAACTTTTCCAAAAATGTTGTTTATATTAATCTGTAATGGATTTGTTATTGCTCTTTTAAATGAATTAGGGAATAAATATTTTTAAATTTCTCATTGCCTCTAACATGCTACACTGCAGTAGACATAACCCACATAAACAAACAATGGCCCTTTGGGGAGGGTGTCGGTGATTTTTTAAGAGTGTGAAGGGTTTGTAAGCCCCCAAAGTTTGAGAAACACCGCTCTGAAGTACAGGGCATTATGCAATAAAACTCTTGGCTTTCGGTTGAGATGTGAAAGTTTTCTAAGCAACAGGAGAAGGATTGGCAGAAGTTGCCCATCCACTTAGCCAGGGCCCATTTCTACACTGATTTGGGGATGTACAGTGAAACGACGAAGAAAGCTAACTGTGAAACACAAAAACTTGCCAAAAAAAAAAAAATAATTCGAAGGCCCACAGCATTGGGGGAGGAAAAGTAACCGTGATTCCCTCGTGGGGACCCAAGCACGCTGTTTTCCTCTGCATGTGGCACTTGTGGTTTGAGCTCTAACTGAAAGTTACTGAGACCGCTGGGCCAACCTCACGTATTCATTGAGCCACAGAGTATGTGTTCTGCAAGCACCTTCACGGGGCTGGACTGTGGTCACATTCGGACCCGGTCCCTGCTCTCAGGACGCTGGAATTCCTAGCCAGGGAGACTCAGGAGGCAAATGAGCATGCGTGGACAGGATCATTCATTCATTTGAAGAGTGATGCAAAGGAAATGAATGGGTTGAAATGACACAGTAATTTGGAGGAATGAGAAATAAATTCATACAAGGTGCCTGGCAAAAGCTTTTCTAAGGAGGCTTCATTTGAGCTGAGATGGGGGTGCTGGGTGGGTCAGAAGGAGAAGGGCAGGAGCCCTTCTGGCAGAGGGAACCACACTTGCAGAGGCCCCGACAGAAGTGAGGTGAGCCCTGGAGCGGTGTAGGGAGGGAGTGTGGGGGATGATGGGGATGGAGCAATCGATGGGTAAGGATCTGACTTTATGGGGCATTGGAGGCCCTGGCGGAGGGTTTGATTTTAATCCAAGCGTGATGAAAGGTCATCGGAGGGTCCCAAAGCAAACAAAAGAGGTGGTGGGATACCTGCTTCATAAAGAACAACCTGGCATGTGGAGAGTGGATTGGGGGAGGGGCAGTCAGTGGGGAGGCACGAGAGGATGCAGAGAGCGGGACAGGAGGTTCCTGATGTCATCCAGGTGAGACTGGATGGCGGGCCCTGGGCAACAGAGAAGTGGGCAGATGTGAGATCTAGTGTGGAGTAGAAGAGAGCGGACTTCCTGACGGAAGGCTCTGGGGATGAGGCCAGGGGCATGAACAAACATAGCCTCTGGTTTGGGTTTGAACCACCTGTGTTTTCTCACATCCTGGCAGCAAAACTCTGCAAGGTCATTCGCATTATACCTACTTGGAGATTAGGAAACGGAGGTCTCAGTGACTTACTCATGGATGCATAAGGCCCCTTCCCAGCATCAAAGCAAGTCAGAGGTCACTGCCACTGCCCAGCTCTGTCTGCGGCTTCCTCTCCCTGGTGCCACACCTCAGCTCTCTGCTCCAGCCCAGATGGTGACGCCAGGTGAGGACCTGAGACAGAGGTGAGAAATGGGACCAGCTGTGCCCGCTGGCCACCAGCCCAAGCCGAAGTTTACTGGGACTGGTTTACTCGCATCGCAGGTGTGTCTTGGTTCCCAGAGAAAGGGAGCTTTCTTCTTCAGGCTCCGTGATGCCTCTTGACAGGAGACGTGGGAGCCCTCCTGAGAAACCGTTCAGCCTTTATAAACTGAAGGGAGTGAAGGCTGTGGAAGCAGTTGTGAGAATTTTTTTTTTTTTAAACAGAGAACAGGAGTATTTATTTATTTATTTTTAAATTTATTTATTTTTGGCTGTGTTGGGTCTTCGTTTCTGTGCGAGGGCTTTCTCTAGTTGTGGCAAGCGGGGGCCACTCTTCATCGCGGTGCGCGGGCCTCTCACTATCGCGGCCTCTCTTGTTGCGGAGCACAGGCTCCAGACGCGTAGGCTCAGTCGTTGTGGCTCACGGGCCTAGTTGCTCCGCGGCATGTGGGATCTTCCCAGACCAGGGCTCGAACCCGTGTCCCCTGCATTAGCAGGCAGATTCTCAACCACTGCGCCACCAGGGAAGCCCCCAATTGTGAGAATTTTAAACATCAACCACTTGGGTTGAGAAAAAAGGAACTGACTGTGCATTTCGTTCTGGTAGCGGGACGGTTGTTGATAAATTTTTTTTAAGTCTTTTTGCAGCCATCAAGCTTACATAGTAAGTACAGAGGCTGAATGAAAGCGGGGCAAGAAGCAATGCAGCAAAGACCAAATGTCTTCAGTCCTATCTGTGCTCACCTTCCGTGGGCAATGACAGGTCCCTGCTTCTTTGAGACTCAGGGCAGGGCAAAGCTACAGAAGTCTAGGCAGATACAGAACATTGGATACAGATGTGCAGTAGCCAGTGATACTTAGCTCACTGCTGCATGGCTGTGGGGATGCGCGAGACTGGCCGCTTCTCTTCCTTCCAATTAGCCCGGGAGCCCTTTCACAGATAACTTTCTGCTTTGGGAATTGGAAATGCACCTTGGCAATGATTATCTGCTTGCTCACCTTTAGGGCAGCCTCTCTCCTTACACCCCCCTGGTTACTTTGCATACTCACGCATATATCTTGCAATTTAAATTTTTATATTTTATTCATACGTGGAGGATTATTCTTGCAGCCTAGTAAAGCGCTAAATATTACATGAACGTGATTCAAAACATGTCCATTCCATAAAACCCGTTTATATGCTGTCATTTTCTACAGCATTAAATACATTTTATATCATCAGAAATGTTATGGTATATTTAAAAATGAATTTCTACTTAGCTTAAATGCATTAAGGATTATCCTAAGAGACCCGGCTCAAAATGCAGTCATGTTTATTTGTAACTGCCAGAAAATGGCTTGCAAAACTGTTAGTGTGTTTTATTATTCCCTGCCACCGGAGTACTTGCTTGTTAATTAGAGAAATTTCAACTGTCATGGTTGGCAATTATAGCTTCTGTATCATTGTCTGTTATGAATAGTCAATGAGGGCTGATTAATATGCATGAGCGGCAGTATATATAGCGTGTGCATTGGACCACAATCCAGCTGCCAGAGTCACTCAGAGGAGGGAGTGGTGTGTGTGCGTGCGTGCGTGTGTGTCTGTGTGTGCGCGTGCATGCTGCTGCTAGGGAAGGGAGCGTGGAAGGGGAGAGAGTTGTTTGCAGCCTCTGAGGAGAGCACCGCCAGCGTGCAGTGTCGTGTCGCAGCACCTGGCACCTGAGGCTCTCCGAGGACACCTTCATGCCTGCATGCTGAAGGCGCTGCTCCTCCCGGGCGCCGGCGAGTCCTGCAGCCTTCGTCTGCCGGTTCTCTAAACATGGGATGCAGTTTGTGCAGCCTGCAGAAGCCAGAGGAGCAGTACAAATTACTCTACGAAGTTTGTCAGGTAACGACGCGCTGCCTCTTTTCCTGTGGGAGCGCCCGGGCACTCACCTGGCTGAGCGTAACTTCTGGGGAAGGAATTGGGGATTTCTGTGCGTGTGTGTACTTGGAATGTGACAGCCTCTCTGACGTTTCTGCATATTTTCTATTAAGTCTCTTAGGTGATTTCCTTTTCAGTGGCACCTAAATGCTTGTATTTGAATATTTCAGTAGATGCTGAGGGCCATAAGGTGTGGTTCAAGCTATAATGTCACAAAGCTCCTTTACAATTGCCCGCTCTCCCCGGAGTGGCGGACAGATGTCCTAGGCAGGGTCAACGCGTGGTCACACACCCTGTGAACAAGTTGCAGAAGACGTGGAGGATGATTAATGCTGGCACGGTTTTGTCTCTGTTTACGAATAGTTGTAAGGCGCTCTTTTCAGGAGAGCACAGGCGTCTACTGCACTCTTCAGTCTCTCAGCAACTTCTCGTAACAGAACATGTGGTTCAGATTCACGCTTCACACTTGCCATTTCTATACCTCCTCCTGTGAAAACTTTAAGAACTTCCAGAGCAAGTGGCTTGATCTCGGGTGCTTTCGTCCACAGCCGATGACTCCTCTAAACTTCTGCAGTGTCGCTAGCAGGAAATTTCAGTGGAGATGAAATGGGGTATTTACGGTATGACCCAGAGAACTTACCTTATGTTCATGCTGAGTGTTTTATTTTTTAATATTCCGGTCTTATCCTCACCTAGGAGGTTTTCACACTGCTATACCTGACAGTTAATTATTTTCCCCTTAAATCATTCTAACTCCTTCAAATTTTTCTCCAGTAATCAGAAAATCATAATTCTGTTACAAAGGAATGTTAACATTAGCACATTAGAAGAAGGTTGTTATACTGAGAAAAACGGCGCTTGCTGTTTAATTTATGACAATACATGGTATATTAATATAGTCTTCAAAGGGGCTAGACTCAGCTTAAAAAAGAATTTGATTAGCCATCAATTGGGTGCCATTTTTGCAAGAGCCAGCAGAGGGCGCTTCGCATTAAAAACACAGCGAGACAGGGCTGCTTGTGAGTTGGCTGCCTCAGTGGACAAATTCTAATGATTGGGTGAATAAAAGGGATGGGTGTGGGTGGGTGTGCGCGCACACCGGCACTGAGGCATACAGAAGGTCAAAACAAATCTTATCTTTTGGGACTTAGGCGCCTCCACCACCCTCCTGTGTGGAGAGCACCTAGCTTACAAAAAACAATCCTCTTAAATAAGTTTGGGAAGTAATACTTCTGACGTATGACTTCACGCTCAGGGCTTTGCTGGATTTCCGTCCTTTCAGAGCAGTCCGAGGGCACATTGGAGGTCTGGGCAGAAGTGCTATTGCCACTGGAGATCTGGCCCCCACCCCTTATGTGATCATATGGTAACGTTGTAATCCTAAATTTGCCAAGTTACCATGTGCAGTGAGCCCTGGTGCTCAGTGAGTCAGGCATTCAGAAGTGAAACAAGCAGAACGACAAAACGATCACCAAGGTGGTCACTCACCGCTGCATAGAAAATAAATGCTCTGTGTAAAAATGGAGTTATAATAACTTGCTTTTTGTTCTTTTAACCATCAGTGCGTGCAAGTATTATTTCACATACATTGCTGTAGATGTAAGAATTAAACTGGCACCTCCAAAAGGCAACCCTACCGCATTTCCTGCAACTCTGCATTAACTTGTGCTTTATTTGTCTGTGTTATTTGGGCTCCTCCCCTCTCTGCCTTCAAAAAGAGGGAGCCTGGCTTTTGTTTGTTTGTTTTTTTACTAGGTGAATTTATATGGAAATATTTCTGGCCAAAGCATCGTGCAGTAAATTGCTGATAAATGACTTCCATCTGGAATACACTTTGTCAGCCATTTGGGAAGCCATGCAGATTTATTTTCAGGAAACTCAAACTACTTTTCAGACCCATTACCCTTGTGCCAACTAAGTAAATTTCCCCTTTCTCCCATTCTTTGGAAGTCCTGAACCGTAGCATAAAGGAATTCACAAAACACTTGCAGGAATTAATAATTGCATTCCCACTCTTATTATGCAAAGCCTTATTAGAGCAGAGAAATTAAGGTTTCCATAAATTACAGTTCCAGAAGGTCCGGTGTGTCTGGCTTCCGTAAGCGCTTGTAACAGCAGCACAAAGAGGATCAAATATTCTGGGGCTCAGACTTGATCCTTTCCTCATCCAGAGATAATTCAAAGAGATGCTCTTCATTAGGGCCTTTGGCAAGCTGCCCACAGTTTCTTTTAGGGGCTGCTGTGAACTTAATGATGCAGAACAATGGCTTTGCCTCTTGTTGCAAACATACCTTATTGTACCTTTAATCACAATAGAAAAACACCAACAACACACAAAGTTGCCTGGTCGTTAAAGGACGTTGCACAGAGTGCACACATCCCGGTGATCTGCGCCGTGTGTTAAGGGATGCGTTGAGATATTTGGAGCTCTTCGAAGGAGAGTATAAGGTGTGCCTGCTGCCCACCCTGGGGTTGTAGGATCAGGTGACTTAGAGCAGTTCTTTGTGCTTTTCCGGTGACTGTGGCGTCCTGTGGAGCATCAAGACAGGGCCCCTGCCTATGTGAGATTTAAAGTTTAACTTAGCAGCTGCTTCATGCTTCGGAAAGCCTTCACTTGCCTAGGGTGACTTACAATACTCAGAAGCACTGTTAAAGTGAAAGGCTGGGCAAGTGAGAAGGGAAGATGCTTTCAGGTTATCCAGGGGTGCAGTCTTCTTCTTGGATAAATTAGTTGGCCCTGGAGATCTCACGTTCACAGGGTAATGGGACAGGGAGCCCCGCAGCTCTAGGGCTGTGGCTGGAATCCGGCTAAAGCTGGTGACCTGTTGTGCGGGAAGGGCGTGTGCAGAGATGAGGAGGTCTGCGGCTCAGCTGGCTTTGTGCCCGTGACTCCACCCAGCTGTGCCCCTCCAGGACCAGGGAAGGCCACCCAGGGGACGCTCTGAGGAGGCTCTTCCCACGAACGGAGGCCTGGGGGAGGGTAAAGGAGGGACACACTAGGCAGTATCATTCATTCCTCCCGCCTCCTCTGAGGTCAGCCAGAAACTCAGCATTAATGACCTTTGCTGTTTGATTACACAACAGAGAAATAATTCTGGTTGGGACTTAGGCTTCAAATGAAAAATTATAACAGCTAACACGTTCTCTAAAAATCTGCATGCACATTTTCAAGATGGCAAGCAAAATGTGTCGATAAATGGCAGTGATATTCCTTTCAGCAGCCACAGTACTTTTTAAAATTTTTATTCTTTTATTGAGGTATAGTTGATTTACAGTGTTCCAGGTGTACAGCAAAGTGATTCAGTTATACATATATATGTAGGTATGTATCCTGTTTCACATTCTTTTCCATTATAGGTTATTATAAGGTATTCACTATAGTTCCCTGTGCTATATAGTAGGTCCTCGTTGTTTATCTGTTTTATATATAGTAGTGTGTATCTGTTATTCCCAAACTCTAACCATAGTAGTATCTATCGAGCACTTACTACATGCTGGTGCTGTGCTAAGCGCCAACCATGCACTTCCCCATCAAATCCTCACAGCAGCACCAAGAGATAGGTGGTGTTATTATCCGCATTTCAAAGATGAAGAAACTGAAACACAAAGGAGTTATAAATGGGGCCAGGAGCCACATCTGTGCTATAATTCTAAAGTTTGTGCATTCTTCTCTCGTATAAATCATTTTCATCAAAGTCACCCATGTTATATGGAACACTGGGGTTGGTTTTTAAAATTTGCTCCTGCCTTTGTGGGGCTCTCTTGCAGACACCACGGTCTCACTCGAGCCATGTGTGCTTAACACCTCTGTCAGCCTGCTGTTACTGGGATCTGTTTTCTTACAAATGAGAGGGGTTTCCGTAGAGCCTCTGGTCATTCACGTGGGGCAGCGCATGGGAGGGGGAGTGGAGCGGAGAGTTCTCATTAACCCCCCAGGCAGCTTTAAGAATGGATGATTTGAGAAAGCTTATGTTCTTTTGCCTCTCAGTTACAAAAAAAGTATCATATAAGAGGATTTGTGACTCTTTCTGCCATAAATGTTGTTGGTTTTGAAAAGCCAAAACTTCAGCCAATAACCGTGACTTGCCAGAAAACTAAAGATGTATGTCTTTGTGACCCTTTCTCCCTCACTCTATTAATAAGCCAGTTGACTAGGAAAACACAGAGTTCTATAGGAAATGCTAATGCAGAGCAACAAGTTTAAGGAATATTCTGGAAACTTGAGTGTACACAGTCCTATTTTCATATTTAATTAGCTACATTCAGTACTCAATTAGATGAATTTACTGCTTTAAAGCAAAGCAACGATGAGTCCGCTGAGAATCAGCCCAGTGGTCGTACAGACTTAATGGTGGCTAATTAGATGAACATAAACTTGACCTCTACACAGCAGCGTGGAGCCTGGCATCCTTTTCCTGCAAGTAAGAGTGTGCTCACTTAAACGACCTATCGATAGATTCTAAAAGCTTTGTTTCAGAAATGGCTTTCTATTCTGAATTAGTTTAAGCAAAGCAGGTGTGGAAAAAGCAAGCCCGTCTCCTCCTGCCTTGACAACCTGGGGCCCTTTATCGAGTATGGCGCCTGTCTCTCTATGGCTCAGAAAGTCACTGTTTTCAACATGGGCTACTGTCACTAGCTATTGTTTTCTCTTCCGTTAACGGTGGATCATAAGCCACTTTTATGTTAAGAACTGAAAAGGTAGAGCTTAGGGTTAGACCAGGGCTTACTCCCCTCTTTCTCCCTGTCTCTTCTGTAAGTAGAAAGCTGTGGGGGAACCAGCAGGGAGTTGTCCTGCTTTCCCCATAGAACTGAGGCCACTTAGCTGCCACCCAGCTTAGATACCCTTCTGAGCATTCCCCTGAGGCCGGGCGCACCCCTGGATCGCTGCACTGAGCCTTCCCATGAGGCCCTGCACACCCCTGGCTCCCTCCACTGAGCCTTCCCATGAGGCCCTGCACAACCCTGGATCGCTGCACTGAGCCTTCCCAAGATGCCCTGCACACCCCTGGCTCCCTCCACTGAGCCTTCCCATGAGGCCCTGCACACCCCTAGCTCCCTCCACTGAGCCTTCCCAAGATGCCCTGCACACCCCTGGCTCCCTCCACTGAGCCTTCCCATGAGGCCCTGCACAGCCTTGGATCCCTGCACTGAGCTTTCCCAAGATGCCCTGCACAGCCCTGGATCCTCCACTGGGCCTTCCCATGAGGCCCTGCACACCCCTAGCTCCCTCCACTGAGCCTTCCCATGATGACCTGCACACCCCTGGATGTCTGCACTGAGCCTTCCCATGATGCCCTGCACACAGTATTCCCATGATACCCTGCACATCACTCTATCCCTGCACTTCCTTCCACTTGGTTTCCACGTTCTCTGTTCATTGAACCGCCTGGGAGCTCTCATCACCACATGTACCCTCAGCCCATGGCTGGTTGACCACGTGGGGTTTTGTATGTGTCTGTAGGGGTTGAGGAGCAAGAAAAGAAACAAGGGCTCTAGTTAGGAGCCCGGAAGGGGAGGAGATGACCATGATTTGAACCCAAGAGGCCAGGAGGGAGAGCAGAGGGGATACAAGACATTTATTTTTCATTCATTCAGCCAGCAGGTTCAACCAGCCAGCCGCACTCTGAGCTCTGAGCTGCTCTGTGCCTTCCTCACTGGCTCCCCCGTGCCCTTAGAATAAAAGGAACCGTTTCACCCAGGCTGCAGGGCGCTGTGTGACCTGGTCTCCTTACGGCTGCACAAGCCTCATGCCTCGCACCTGCCTGCTCTTCATCTGCCCTGGTCCCCGCAGGGCTCCATTCAGCACCCAGAACCCACCTTCCTCCTTCCCTCCCCAGGCTTTCCAACAGACTGTTCCCCGCCACCTGCAGCGTAGTTCACTGATCCTTGAGGGCTCAGCTTAAACGTCCCTCCCCCTAGAGAGCGCCCCTGATCTGAGAGTTCCCCGACCCGCACCTGCATTGACCTTTCTCTGCAGAGTTTATTTCCCTTCTGGCACTTATCACAACTCATGCACTTACGAACTTGCTTATCGTTCGTCTCCGACCCCAGCCCCCAGGAAAATGTGAAGGTAGGGACACTGCCTTGTTCTCTGTGGCACCCCCGGGCCTGACACGTAAGCAATAACTAATCAGGACATATTTACCAAGTTAACTTCTGAATGAGGAATGGCTCAAGTGGGTCCCACTTTGGTCTGGAAAGGTGTACGCGGTGACACGTGAGACCGGGTCCCAGGCCTCGAATGGCTCCCATCGGTATAGCTGCACGCTGCCGTGAGGCAGGCGGTCACAGGGGAGGGGACTGCCCCGCTCGCCACATTCCTGTCACCGGCCTGCCATGGCCGGCAGAAACAGACATATGGAGCAGTGAGAAAAAGTGCAATATTTATACATGACTTCTTACCCGCATCAGTAACGCAGGGAGAGGCCGTGGCTAAGTTGGGGAGGTACAGAGGAATACCGTCAGCAGCTCTGGGTAAAGGCCCACTAGAGCCAAAATAACCCTCCCGCCCTCTCCGCCAGTGTGGGATTCAACAGAGAGCATAGCGTCCTCTCTCTGAAGCGCACAAAGCCGTGTTCCTGGCAGCGTCCCCTTCAGTGGTATGGCAGGTGTCATCTTATGAGTGAGAGGCCGTCGGGCCATGCGGCGGAGAGGCGAGCACAGAACTGTGAAGAATGAGTTCATCTACTTCAGATGGCCTGCGCTCCTGTTTCTTCACCAAGGGCATATTGCATTGTGTGTGTCTGTTGGGGAACCTTGGGCAAGCGGTCTCATTCCCAGTCTACTGGCCCCCTGACTGGCAGAATAATATTTTTTTCAAATACATTTGATTATACTCATCAGCTTGTAATAAAAAATCATTTGAAATAGTGCAGAAGTGAAAGAAAATTAGTGGCACCAGTGTTCACTTGTGGAGAACGCGTGTCTTGAGTGGCAGTAGGGATCAAGGAAAGCTTTTCTGACTTTTGAAGCGTCTCCAGAAATTTCTTCGAAGTCGTTCGTTCTCCAAGTGTGGTTGGTCCTCGGCCGGCAGCGTCACCATCACCTGAGAGCTTGTTAGAAACGCAGATTCTCCAGCCCCACTCCAGACCTGCTAAGCCAGAATCCCTGCCAGTGGCGCCCCGCAATCTGTGTTTAACAAGCCCCCTGGATGAGTCTGGTGCTCCTTCAAGTTAGAGAACCTCTGTTCCACGTTACACCAAAAGTACTGGAAGAGGACTCTTTCGCTCCCTAAGTTCTCTGGCAGATTTTCTTAAGTCTTCCTCTAGATAAGTAGGCAGCAAGACAAGCTCTTATCTCAGACATTCAAATGCAGATCGAAAATTTAACCATCCGTTGGTTAACACCAAAAATGTTACTTTGCTTAAGCAGAGTTTTCAAGGGAATAATTTTGTACTCTCTAGTTTACAAGCGAAAAACTGTAGGTCAGTGAAGTTTTGTCTATAAAATAAACACACACACACACACGTGTGTGTGTGTGTGTGTGTGTGTGTGTGTATCTTTCACAGATAAAACTACACTAACCTTCAGTTGTTTTTTTTTAACCACTGTCCTTCTCAGAGCCACCCCAGCCTCTGAAGTTATCCTGTATCCTCCTAGCCACAGACCCTCCTACTTCTACAGACACTTCCCTTCCCAGTAGTAAATGGGAAAGTAATCTAAAGTGATGCCGAATAATGTGAATGATGACGGGCGGAGTCCTCCTGCCAGAAGAAAGTGTGTTTTTAGAAAGGACCTTGTTACCCAAATGAATCCTGGTTTTCAGAAATCTGGAGGAAGTAGGTTTGATCGGGGACTTCTTGGCGGTGATGAGTCATTTAGCTGTCACCATAATGACAGTTCATGATTTACACACCCCACTTCTGGGGGACATCCAGGCTGCAGGACTTGATCTAACTGTATCTGTCAATTAAACGACAGCATGGGCCAGTCGTAAATAATTCTCTTAGGACACGTCTCTAGTTCTTTTGTCAGATGATCTGCATTTTTAGCGGTTCTTACTTATTAAGTGTTGCCAAATAAGCCTCTCTGTGTAACACCCAACAGTGTGTGAGTGTCCGCCTCTCCTCACCCCCACTCCCATACTCACTGGGTATTAAGAAGAGTCTCACTTTTTTTTCCCTCTTTTTTTCTTTTTGCCTATTTGATAGCAAAGAACAGTGGGAGAGGAGAATGGAATCTCATTTGTAACTTTCATTCTGACACCAGTCTCAAGGTATAAAAATCCCTCTAGGACAGTGGTTCTCGAGTGTGAACAGGCATCAGAATCACCCGGAAGGCTTGTGTAAACACTGGGTCCCGTGCATCACCCTCCGGTTTTAGATGCTGCTGGTCTGCGTACCACCCTTTGAGAACCACTGCTCTAGGAGATAACGTAGGTACTTACATGTAGGTGGGTGGGTGAGTGGATGGATGGAAGGAAAGAGGGGAAGGAAGGACAGGATGTGAAGGAAAGGGGGGCGTTTAGGGGATATACCTTTTCAGTTTCACTAATGCCAAATCGTTTTTCATCATCATGGTAGAGAGATTCTTGTTGCTGCACATCCCTGTCGACACTTGGTACTGTCTGAATTCTTAACTTTTCCAATGTAATTTACATGGAGAGGTAGCTCACTATGGTTTAAATTTGCTTTTCCCTAATCATCAATGAAGTTGAGCACATACCCTCGGTATCCTCAGGGGACTGGTTTCAGAAGCCCTTGCAGATACCCAGATCCATAGGGGCAGAAGTCCCTTACATAAAATGGTGTAGTCAAGTGAAAGTAGTCAGCTGTCCGTATCCCTAGATGTGAAGCCCCCCAATACACGGAGCTGACTGTGTTTTTTTCATATGTACATTCATCATATTCGAGTTTCTTTTTCCGTGTATGGAGTCCCTGTCCAGGCTGTCCCCAGTTCTCTATTGGATTTTGCATCTTTTTCACTTGGTTTGTAGGATTTTTTAAAACATAGTCCGATACGAGCCCCTCAGTAGTTTTATACGTTTTCTCCCAGTTTGTAACTATCTTGCCCTTCTCTTTAGGATGTCTTCCAAGGAACCTAATCCCTTAATTGAATGTCATCAAATATATCAGTCTTTTCTGACGGTTTGTGCTTTTAGTCTCTGTTGGGAAACATGATCTCTACCTTGAAGTCATAGAACTACTCACCTGTTTTCTTCTAAAAATTTAATATAAATATTGCCTTTCTCAGCACCTTTTTATATATGGTGTAAGGTTGGAGTCCAACTTCTTTTTTTTTTTTTTTTTTGCGGTACGCGGGCCTCTCACTGTTGTGGCCTCTCTCCCGTTGCGGAGCACAGGCTCCGGACGCGCAGGCCCAGCGGCCATGGCTCACGGGCCCAGCCGCTCCGCGGCATGTGGGATCCTCCCGGACCGGGGCACGAACCCGTGTCCCCTGCATCGGCAGGCGGACTCTCAACCACTTCGCCACCAGGGAAGCCCCAGCTTCATTTTTTTAATATGGATTTTCCAGTACCACTTGGAGAAAAGCCTATCTCTTCCGCATCAAGGGGCAATGCCAGCTTCCCTGTGTGGTAGGGACTGTTTCTGGCCTTTCTGTTCTGCTCCCTTTCTTCCCTCGGCACCAGTATTGCACTTAGAGCATCTGTTATATCCTGCTGTCGTTATGCCGTAATTCTTGGTCCCTGGTAGAGCAGAGCCACCTTCGTGCGTTCTTCTGGGCTGTTCATGGCGCTCTCATCATTTGTGGACTTGGGAAGTTCAGCTTGTCAAGATAACATGGGTAGTGTTCTTTTTCTCAAAGTGGGTGGGAGATTTACAAGTCTTCATTGTAGCAGTGTTTTCAATTACATATATCTTTGATATTTTTAAATTTATTCAATATTTAATAAAATAAAAGTATTCGTAAAAGACCCAAGAAGAAATAACTCATTTTAAAACCTCCCCTTTCCCCCAGTTCTGAAGGAAAGTAACTCACAAATAGTAAGGCGGGCAGGGGAGGAGTTGATAAGCTGTAAGATCTTTAAAAAGTATAGAATACTACTTCATATTTTTCTTCACATACAGCATTCTTCATCCATAAAAGAATCCTCTCAAACCATAACATTAGTTGTAACGGAAGAGAAGACGTCCATAAGACTACAGGAAGAGCTGGCGTTTTTATAAACACATTTCCTAAGAGTTTGCATGTTTTTATGTAAAGAAGTCTTTGGCAAAAATGCCTTTTTTGTGAACAAACAATGCGTAAACTAAGTAATGCAGACACCTACTATTCAGAGCGTTAAACCAATGAAAGCAGGCAATTTGTCAGGCATCTGGGAAGATAACAGTTTCCTCCCTGTGTTAAGCAGTTTACCATAGAATTACCAGACATGTTCCTGTTCTACCCTATATGACAATTAATTATTCCCCTCCCCTGCCCAAAATGTCAGTGGTTGTCACACATAGCATTCAAAGTGACGTGCATTTTAATAAAAGAAAACTGCAAAGGATAGGAACCAATTTCCCTCTATCAGGCAGCTGCTCAATATTTGGGGAGTTGGAAAAACCTCGAGAGAAATAAGTATCCCTCATAACAACATTCCTTGTGGCATCAGGAGGTGAAAAGCAGTGGATGTCCCCCCCCCCGCAGAATCATAGTAGTCTTTTACATCCGGGATTCCGTACCTTTTTATCTGGTTTTGAAATGCCCAGCATGAGTAACTTGTATTGCACATCCTCTCTGTGTTAGATACCAGCGACCCTATGCTGCACTTACCTGCATATATTGATGTGTTCCCATTTGGAATAATTCCTCAGCAAGGGGTGCCTCTCTTGCCCCCGGACTGGCATTTTCTCCTTTTTATTTCTCGATCTAGCAACTTGGTAAGCTTAAGATTTGTAGGGTAGGGCTAGGCCTCTGGAAACTTTGCAGGAATTGAAGTTTGAGTTGTTCGGCATGTCTTTCTCATCTCTCCCACCCCGATGAAGTTTCCGCTCAAGGTCTTCCATGGAGGGGAACCTGGGAGCATGTGGCTGTTCCCCTAAGACTGAAGGAAGGGGGGCAAATCAGTGTGAGAGTTAGTGCATCTCTTTTATCTCAATTGGCTCTGAGGTTTCAGAACCAATTCTATTCCCTATCCAGCCCCAGTTAAGAAATGTCCAGACAAAGGAGGAAGCAATTCCAGCATCGTATTCTTTATCCTCGAATGAACAGTGAAGGCCCGAGGACAATATATTCTCATGATTTGGGGGTTTTGTTTATTAGCTTCCAATAAATGATAATAGCAATGATAGATGACTGTTATTTGCTGTGCACGTGGCTTATATACATGTGTCATACATATACGTGTAATTCTCACACAGCCCCTTAACGTCCAGGTACTATTGTTAGTTCCATTTTACAGATGAGACAACTGAGAGTCAGTGAGGGAGGCTGACTAACTTGCCTGGGATCACGTGGCTGGTGAGAGGGAGAGCAGTTATCCTAACGCAGGACTGCCTGACTCAAGCAGAGACCTGAATGTGGGCAGATCCCCTCACTCTTTCCTTCCACACACACTCAGAGGTCCCTCCGTGGTCCTGGTAACGTGCTAAGTATCAGGCATTGCAATGGAAAGCAAAGTCCCCGCCCTGTGGGGTTGACATTCGTGGGGAGAAGGGAGGAGGGGGTCCGAAGTTAAATCTTACACCAGTGAGCGTAAGGTAAACTGCAAAGGAATGTTGGTCAACTACAAAAGCATCGTAGAAAGACCTAACCAAGAAACTGTGCGTGGTTTTGTCCTCTTTTAAATGGAGGTAGGTCTATAGCTTTAGAGGTTATGTGATGTTATCAGTGTGATACTGCCTTCAAGTGGAAGTTCATCCTATTGTTTGATTAAGGCAGGAGAGGGATTCCACCTGAAGCTTACCCCAGTTGAGGGTCACCCTCTGGTGGTCCTACGGGCAGCATGTATTGAGTGCCTACTGTGTTCTCTGGGCCACATGCTGAGAGAAAGACTGAAAACAACCCCTGTGCTCACAGCATTCATGGCCTAGTTGAGAAGACAAACCAGAGACCTCGTTTTACTCAGAGTTGATGTATAAAAGGGGGAAGCTCAGGGCCGTGCTATGGAGTAACTTTGTGCTGTGGAAAGTTCTCTGAGCCTCTCTGAACCTTAGACTCTTCCTCTGAAGCACAGGAATACAAACTCCCCCTCTGCCTAGGGTGTTGGGAGTGTGCACGTGAGCTGTGATATGTTTGAGTGTATGTACGGCACGATATTGCACTGAACACTGTTATATATTGTCAAACAAGCCGATCTATGGGGACCAAGGGAGAAAGCCGGCATTTCTAGAGGAGGCGGGGGCAGCCAGGTCTCCAAAATTGGGTCAAAGAGGATCATCGTTATGGGTCGTAAGTCTCCAGGGCAATGCGTAAAGCGCCGCGAATGAATCCAGGAAGGCCAGCTTCTGGACATCACTGGGTACCACTGTAGCTAAGTCATTTCTGTTAAAGCAACGGTGGAGAACAGGGCTTTCAGGAGATGTCCATAAGGCCAAGTCTTCCCCAAAATAATATGCAGAGGTGGAATGACGCCATACGTTTGGAGGAAATGCTCAGATTCGGTCATTTGTTCAATAGGTTATTTTTTTATTTTCTTTTTTTCGGTACGCGGGCCTCTCACTGTTGTGGCCTCTCCCGCTGCGGAGCACAGGCTCCGGACGCGCAGGCTCAGCGGCCATGGCTCACGGGCCCAGCCGCTCCGCGGCATGTGGGATCTTCCCAGACCGGGGCACGAACCCGTGTTACCTGCATCGGCAGGCGGACTCGCAACCACTGCACCACCAGGGAAGCCCCAATAGGTTATTTTTCGAACGCCGACCGTGTGCCACATCGGGACAGCCACTGACGATGCTGCAGTGGTTGCAAAGCTAACTAAAAAGGTTACGGCCCTCACAGTTCTCACCACTCAGAGATGGAGTTTCATCGCCACGTTGCCTCTCAGGTGAAGTCACACCTGTGCCCAGCACTCGGGGCACTTGTAATGGGGATTAGGACTGAGTCATGGCGGCCAGGCTGGCTTTCTGACCTGTGAATAGTCACGGGTCCCCAGACAGAGGCTCTGGGGCAGAAAGAGCCCCGGATTCTAGGAGAAGCGTATCATTACTTTCACGTGCACATGTCCCACGTATGCTTCGCTATCCAGAGAGGGCTTTGTTTCCAGCATGCTATGCAAACTTTGACACTTACTCGTTGAGCTCCAGCCGACGAAAACACTTTTGAACGAATAAAAGGTCTGTGTAGGTGGTGTTGTGACTGTGTGACGTATATTTAAAAGAAGAAATGTTTTGATATTAACCATCTCCCTGCTAAACTAAAAAAGCTAGCGAAGGGGCTTCCCTGGTGGCGCAGTGGTTGAGAGTCCGCCTGCCGATGCAGGGGACACGGGTTCGTGCCCCGGTCCGGGAGGATCCCACATGCCGCGGAGCGGCTGGGCCCGTGAGCCGTGGCCGCTGAGCCTGCGCGTCCAGAGCCTGTGCTCCGCAGTGGGAGAGGCCACAACAGTGAGAGGCCCGCGTACCGCAAAAATAAATAAATAAATAAATAAATTTAAAAAAAAATTCTAGCGAAGGGGATGAGGGCACATAAGTTGTCCGACTGTAGATTTTGAAAACAGGGAACTATATTCAATATCCTGTAATAAACCATAATGGAAAAGAGTATGAAAAGGTAAATCAACTATACTTCAATTAAAAAAAATTATTGCCTAAAATTAAAACAAGAATATGGAAAAGAATATATATATACACACACATACCTATATAACTGAATCACTTTGCCATACACTTGAAACTAACACAACATTGTAAATTAACTATACTTCAATTTAAATTTTTTTTAAGTATGTATTTAGACTTATACATTCATATCAATAAAAAGGAGCCTATATTATTCCCAGATAGAGTTTGTATGCAAAGCCTAGGATAGCAGTTAGCACAGGTATGCAGCCAGAAGTTTCCTCTGGACACACACAGCGAATGTTACCACTGCCGAGCTTGTTTTTCAGTGAGCTCATCCGACAGGCACGATGAAATGAGGTCGAAGGGAAGTTTCCAGAGCTTCAGACTCTTGGTTTCTAACTCAACTAAGAAAAGGTTTTAAAAAGGAGAAATCCCTGACCCAAACCAAAACAGAGGGAAAAAAACTACTGTTGCCTAAAGCAACTGAAGAGAAACACAGTGTTTGCACGGCTGCCCTCTGCCGCTGCGCGTGATGGGGAATCATTTTTGCCGCCAGCGGTCTTATTTCTGTTTCTCAGACCCACGCACCATTTTGCTGAAACACAGCTGCAAGTGAATTTCCACCCATCTGGGCACACTTGCTAACTCTCCTGAAGCATCCAAACTGCAAATATCAACCGCAGCCATCTCCGTCTCCCCCTGTGATAACTTTACCTTCAAAAATATTATTCCATTCTTTTTCCAGCCTTCTGTATGACATAATCAAAATCATGGACACACACTTGCCTCTCTCTCTCTCTCTCTTTGGAAAACCCCTACATTTCCTCATATTCTAATTGCATTGTCAAGTGTTTTGTTTGGTTCATTAATTCCTTCCCAGATGATTTGCTCCTGGTAGGTTTCTAGCAAGTTCTACCCAGGTCTAATAAATCATCTTAGAAAACGCTGCAGGTTCTTCTCCATCCTAGAGACTAGAGTTCTGCAGCCCTGCAAGCGGTTTTATTCTCCTTCCTCTCACAAGATTATCCTCTTCAGCTTCAATTATTAAAGCTCTCTAACCATCCAATAGCAGAAGAGAGATTGCAGAATGGAGGGCTGGCCACCCTCTCACTGGAGCACCCCATGGCTCACTTCCCTGCAGCATACTCAGGGTTGTTTTGTCATCTAAACAAAGTTTCTCCAGGTGGCTGCAGGCAAGGGGTCCGTCTCCTCTGTGTCCCCTGCTGGACCTGAGAGTCAGGGGGATGACTGAAAGGACGTGCTACCCTGATGGGATGCTTCCATGTAACCAAAATGGAGAGCAAGAAAGTGAAATCAAGAGGTTGTTTGTTTGTTTGTTTGTTTTTTTACATCTTTATTGGGGTATAATTGCTTTACAATGGTGTGCTAGTTTCTGCTTTATAACAAAGTGAATCAGTTATACATATGTTCCCATATCTCTTCCCTCTTGCGTCTCCCTCCCTCCCACCCTCCCTATCCCACCCCTCCAGGCTGTCACAAAGCACCGAGCTGATCTCCCTGTGCTCTGCGGCTGCTTCCCACTAGCTGTCAAAGCAAGAGAGAGGCATGGACATATATACACTACCAAACGTGAGGTAGATAGCTAGTGGGAAATCAAGAGGTTTTAAGTGAGTATCCAGAGGATGTGAAAGGGTTTAGGGACACAGGTCTTGCTCCCAGGAGGTGACTGAATTGTTGGAGCAGGGGATTATGGGATTGTGTCTAGAAAGGCTGTAAGGCATAGGCCAGGTGTTGGGTAATCAGAAATAATCAAGGAGGGCCCCAGGGTCCACTGAGATTGATCCTACATTAAAAGTCATCATCATCATCACCTAGAGTAATCCCCTCATTTACAGGTGAGGAAACTGAGGCCAGAAAGGACCCGTGGTTTCTTTTGACAAAAAGTATAATATTTTTCTTACTTTATCTTCTTGGTTCCCAGCATTTATCAAGGACAAGACTCATGCGTATGTGATTTAGTACTTTTAACCCAGTTCATATTTTCTACAAATATCTCTAATTTTATTTTTGCTCAGTTCAACAGACTTATCATGGGCCTCCTATGTGCTAGGTATTCTGTGCAGTTGAAATATGCAATTATTCTGCCGTTCTTATTGCCCAGAGTTTAATCACCAAAAAAAAAGCGAGGATCAATTATTATAATGGGGTCGTAGTTTAAGCCCTTCAGTGCCTGTGAAGTCAAGAGGGAGAGTCATTTTATTTCCTATTTCAGAGGTGATAAATATCCTAGAATGTCATCATTATTCTTTTTGTGCCATTTGTAAATCACATTTATAAATCTTTGAGAAAGGAGTACCAACTTAAGTTTATTTTTGATTCATAAAGGTTCTAAATCTTCCCAGTTTCTGTTTCTTCCACCGTAGATGTCTCCAGAGTTGGTTATTCCCACTCATTTTCATTGGTTCTTCTTTCACAGCCAGTATTTCCAGAAATCTGCATTAACTTCTCACAGCAGCCACGAGGTAATTGCATATTTCAGTGGAGGTAACTTAGGACTTATACAATCTATTGATGTAAAGTTGTTCCTGGGCTCTGGTTGCAAGGGAGGGGTCTCAGCAAAGTATGACTGTTTTGGCAATCCAGGAAAGATGTGTCCGGATTCATTACTGCATGTAAGCACTCCTAAACGGAGTGGTCGTACATATTACAGATGAAATGTGAGCTCGTAGGATGAAGTGTTTTTCCTCTTGGAAATGTTATTCCAATTTAGAAATACATCTCAACCCAGCAGAAAAGAGGCAAATATTTTCTCCTCTAACCTAAATTTCCTTAACAAATTGAACAGTAACTTGCAATTAAAAACACAGAATCTTCCCAAAGTTGAGGACAGACACGAGGTTAGCTTTTGTGCTGTAATTATGTCAACTAGATAAGCAGTGAAATGGCACCCGTCCCCCAGTTACGCAGCATCGCTCTCCAAAATGATTCTGTTAGCATAAAATATGGAGTCATGTTCCCGACTCTGAGAACACGTGCGCAACAAGGGCTGTCCCCAAAAACAGAACAAAACCAAACCAAGGGCTGTCCTGCCAAACTGCAGGCTTCAATTCTGCAGTTTTTCTTTCCCTTCTTACCTCTCCCTGTGGGAAGATTAGGAAATTTTTCATAATGAAAATGCCCACAGTTAGCTATCGTAATACCGCTTGGAACTGCTGATGTCCGGTAACGGTCAAAACTAAAAATCCAAAAATTCTCGTCAGTGGACATGGTTTGCATTTTTCATACTAAAACACCAATAACGTGGGACAGTTTATGTGAAGGACGAAGAGTGTTAGGAGCAAGTGGGTGGAGCTCCGCTTTTTGAAGCTGGGGAATTTGTGTCCCGTTTGCCAGAGAGGATTGTTGAGATTCGAGATTGAGTAGCTTTTTCAATCAATCGGCAAGATAAACCGTGCTTCCTCTTCTAATCTAAGCTCCTTATGGTTTTCCCGCAAAAGGGTGGAGATCCAGGATTCCAGAGTCTTAGGAAGCAAAGTCTCCAGCAATAACTAGGAGCTTCGGTCCGGGCAGGACGCTCTCAGCGTCCACGTGAACTTGTGAGGAAAGCACCCCAAGAAGGAGCAGGGAGCAGGGACTTAGGACCCCGCCCATTAGAGAGAGCCTCTAGGCAGGAAGTAACCCAGTAGCAGAACCACCCACATTATCAAGAAACCCAGGACCTGCCTAGGTCCCTATGCAGTTCAAGGTGTTGAGATTTGGAGCTTGCGTTTGTTTTGTCTTGAAAGTTACACCTCAACAGGTATTTTACTTTGCAAAGAATGCTATATTTGGAGTTAGTAGCTCGGGCCAGCTTGAACTTGGTCTCCTGTTGAATAGCTATGGAACCCTTAGGCAAGTCACTTACCCTCTTGAGTCTCAACTTCCTGTGAAAATGGAAAGAACTCCCCTGGTGGTTGGGAGGGCTCCACTTTCCAAATATCTCTTTGGTCTGCTTGTGCCACTCAGTCGCCTCGTTCCTAGCCTCTTCCAGTCCATTCTTCACACAGCAGCCAGATGCTGTGATCATGGTTCTAAGATGTGAACCTGAACACGTAGCCTTTGAGTCCTGTCACCTCTCCACCACCCCCACCACACCCCCCTCCCTCGCTTAAATCATCTCAGAACCAAAGTCCTATCTGTAGCCTCTGAGGGTCAACATCATCTGCACCCGCCCACCCCTCTAGTCTCATCACATCAGCATCTCGGTTCCACCTATCCCGATCCTCGTGTACCAGGTTTCGTCCAGCCTCAGGGCCTTTGCACGTGCTTCTCCCTCCGTCTGCAATAATCTCTCCTCTCTTCCTCTCCATGTAAATCCTGGTTATTCTTCTGATTTGTCCTCAACGTCTCTTCCTCAGAGGAGCCCCCTCTTCCCAACACCCGCCCTCTTAACCCTGCCAGGTTCTCTTTTCTTCCCTCAGTTACGCGATTATTAGCATCTGTCTCCTTACCCAGACTATGAACTGCCTGGGGCAGCTCCCATTTCTGGTTTTGCTCACTAATGCACTGGGGTTTCAGTAGGGGTATTGGGCACATAATCATTCCCAGGTTTTGTTATTCATGTGCTGATTGCACATGAATAAGTGATTGAGTGTACAGTGCTAAGCCTCGTGTATGGTACATAGAAGATACTCACAAGTGTTAGACAGTATTTGTTCAAAGAATCAAGTAGCTTTGGTCTTTGGAGGACATTTCGAGTTCCAGCCCTGCTTTCTAGTTTTCCCCTGATGTGGAACTTTTAAAAATGCTTTTTAGGAAATTGGAGGTATTTGAGAAGATACAGCATAATTCATTAGAAAGGTGATTATGGACAAGCCAACTAATGATTACTCCTATATGAATGAGGTCAGAAGGAAAACTAGCCATTCTCTAAACATTCAGGGGTAGTTTTATTTTCATACTGACACCAGGCCCTTCTCAACTGATTTTTTTTTTTTAACCACTAAGATGACATTTAATTTCTACAGCGTTTTCTTCAAGGATCCTCCACAGTCATTTTAACAGACGTTTTACTAATCGGTCTGTAGACCACTAAATGAACTAGTTGGTGATGCAGGAGCCAAAATTAGTTTTCATCTAAGTGATATGCATCATAATTTTATTTCTTTGGATAGAAAACCGACAACAAACCAACAAGATTCCAAATCACTGTTGAGGTTACACAAATCCTTGAGAGCCAGGAAATTCTATTCAAAGTGAATCAACTTTAGCTTTGATTTTCTTTCTGGAATTCATTGGTTTGTTGCCTGACCTTCGTGTTCTTTAGAGATAGTTAGGAAATTTCATAATCTTGTTAAGAGCAGCAAATAAAGTGCAGGTCGTTAAGGCCAGTAAGCATTTTTCACAATTAGATCTCTTGGCCCGACTCCTCTTTAAGATTCAAAGGCTTCAGAAACTCTGAGGCTACTTATTTCATTACTGCTCAAGAATGTTCTTTTTTAACAAAAGACTACTTTTGCCCTAATTGGACTATTTTAAATGGTGTTCCATTGCCAGAGCTTCGCAACATGCCTTGGGACATGGACGTTCGTAGGACAGACAGGCTAAAATCTGATGAGACAACTTAGTGAGAAAAGAATTTAGAGAAAAGATAGATTCCCTTCTGCTTTGAGCTTCTCTACAGTTACGTAGGAAGGGATGGGTTAGTGAACATCATTACACGTGGTGTCATTACCACCACGAGTTCCTGGGAAAGGTGAGCCCACCTGGTTCGGCATGGAGGAGCCCACCCATCCCCAGCAAGGCACGTCCAGTGAATGTCCTCCTTTGACGAGGATCTTTGTTCTTCCCAGTTGAGAGTATGTTCCTTGTCTAGGGCCCACCCCTCTCTCTTTCTGATGACACCGTTTCATCCCAGGTTCATCCCACCATCCCTTCTTGGGGTCAGTATAATCAGCCATTAACACTTCCCTTCGCTTCAAGGCTGAGGTTGGGTCATAGCAGTCCAGCTGTGCTGCCCAGTGGTTAGAGCATGCACTTGAAGTTGGGCAGGCCTTGTTCAAATCCCATCTCTCCTGCTCATGAGCTGCACATCTTTTAGGAAGCTGCCAGCACTCCTCGGACTTTTACTTCCTGGCCCATAAAAGCAGAGGTAATACCGCTCACCTCACCATTGACCTTCTTACTGTGAAATGGGATGAAATTGTGCACGTAAAGCACTTAGCACAGCACCTGGCACAGAGCAGACACCCAGTGCTTGGAGTGCACAGGATCACATCCTTGAGATGGATGCCAGGATCCAGAAAAGGCTTTCTTTCCCCATAAATGAGTGGGACGTAAGATCTGTTTTATGGGTGTTCTTGTGATTTATTTGCAGCTAAGCTTTTACTGAAATTTGACAGCTGGAATCTTTAGGAACCACATGTGGGCCAGTATCTCCTGTAAAAGTGGTGACTACGAGCCAGACTCCCTTCTAAGCCCTTTTCTACAAACCTTTACAACTCCATTTATAGATAAGGCACAGGGAGAGGTAGGTAATTTGTCCAGGTTTGTAGGGTTATAACAACAGCTAACACTGGGCCCTGTGCTTAGATCTTTGTCTCAAAACCCTAGGAGGGAAATACTTTAATGTCCCCCATTTCCAACTGGGACACTGAGGCACAGGGGTAGAATGATTTACCCAAAGTCACACGTCTGGTAAACGGAGCAGGGATTCAGACCCCTGTGTGTCTCCCCCCAGAGCCCCGACAGTGTTCATTCTTTACCCAGTGTTACTGGGCCTTGGTTACCACTGTATCAGTGCCTGGCACATGATGGGTTCCCCAGTAATTCTCCAAATGAGTGAGGACAACAGATAGCTAACGTTTATGGAGCCCTCACTCTGTGCAGGGCCATGCACCCTAATTACTTTCTCTGCACAGCCTAATTAATTCTAACACCACCCAACGAGATAGGTCCTGCTGTAAACCCATTTCGCTGGTAAGAAAACTGAGGCACTGAGAGGTTAACTTGCCCAAGATGCTACAGCACATAAGTGACACGGCCTACGTTGAAGCCGAGGCAATCAGCCCTAGGGCTGGAGCTTACAACCTTCACCGCGGACCCCCACGACATGTAAAACTCCTGCCTCTTCTTGCCCGTCTTCATGCAGTATCCGTTAGAAGCCCCTCCTCACTTGAAACTTAAATGACTGTGGTGACATGAAACATCACGAAACATTGTTGTAAATCCTGTGTGACGACAATTCTGTTGATGGAAGAATCTTCCTACACGCCCCTTCCTCTAATGGTCAGAGACCCGAGGGTAGAAATTTTATTCTAGCCAGCCCTCTAGTCTGAGGAACTCAACTAACAAATTTAAGTTTGTACAGGAGATTTATGAGACCAATATGAAGTTTATACCAAGGAGATGGAAATGACATAAAATGGTTTTCATAAGGCTTTGCTGTGATGCTTGCAAAAACCTGGCCACGCTTTGTTCCTTCTACGTGCGGCTATATTTGCTGTTACCGTAGGAGATCATGCCAATATGGATGGTTAAATGCAGTAAACTTGACGTGTAGAAAGAAGCGTGAACCCTTCTGAACTAAGCGTGCGTCTCCCAATTCAAGGCGAAAGCCACCAGCATCCTTAGCGGAAGGTCTTCAGGTGCACAAACACTCTCTGTGCTTCTGGATTTCATCCCCGTTAAATGGTGATGATAGTAGCACCACCCTCATGGGAAGACTGCGTGAGTTAACGTAGACAGAGTGCTTAGACTAAGTCTTCGTCTGGCAGGACAGCAGGGTGCTGTCCCCCTGTTGGCTGTATCACGATTGACGTGTCAGAGACTCCAGCATTTGGCCTCACGTATTCTGTTCACTCATTAGGTACCAAGGTGAGCGATGCCGCACAGAGAGCTTCCTCGGAGTGTTCAACCTGGATGTCCTCAGGGAGGACCCCTGTTGACAACCCTCCTGGTGCGGGGTGAGGTAGCCGAGCACCCAGCAGTCCCCTCCATGTATCCAGGACTCAAGTGTAAATGCCCGTAGGCCAGGCCATCGCGCGCTTCCACCACTCCCGACTCCAGAGCTGGGCACCCGAGCGGGCCCAAGGCCAGCCCTTCTGGCTTTCGCTGTGAGTTAGAGAAGGGCCCGCCTTCTTCTGGGCGGACACACCTGTAGCCCACCTGTCCTCATCACCTCCCGGCCTGGGCACGTTGCTCACGGTTGAGTCTGCGCCCCTGCTGGAAGGGGGAGGACGGATATGGGGAGGAGAGAGAATGGTCCGAGAAAGAGAAAGAAGCAATTTCCCATTTTCGGATTTTTCGGTGAGGTCTGTCAATTTGGTATTTCTTATTTCTTTCCTCTCCATTGGGGATCAAGGTTCCTTTTTTTTTTTTTCAAGGTTCCTTTTTGACTTCTAGTGGTTCCACCTTGTCACCTGCAAGTTCAGAACCCAGGGACTTCAGGAGAGCTTAGCTAGGGCTGCCTTGTTTCTTCACAAACACTCCAAGACCTCTCTGGGCCTCATATATTTCATTCTCCAAAACATCAGAGGGTACTTTCCTTGATACCACTTTGATCGTATCAAGAAATGGAACAGGAGACGCTTTAAGATCGAAAGCACTCCTCACGGAATATGTATGTATGTAACAAAATACAACACACGTTTTATTCTTGTTTGGAATCTGACAATTATAAAAATGGACACATAATCAGGTTTGTGTCGATCTTAGCTATGAATGTAAGATCAGAGCGAAAATGCTTTTGTTTCAAGAGTAGGAAAGACCATGAAATGCCAACAACTGTGCACGAGAGGAACATGACAGTCTGCAGATGCGTGAATAGGTCACTCAGGTGATAAATTATTTGCGAGGCTGCTACATGCTAGCCGCTGTGCTAAGCTCCGGGTGTCCTATAGTGAACAAAACACACAGTTCTTGCCCTTGTGGAACTTAGGGCCCCATGAGAAAATGTCGGCCATCAACCGAAAATCAAATAAGTACATAATTACACATCTCAAAACAGCTGTGAAGGGTGTGATCCCGTTTGACTCAGCGACATCTCCTGTGGGAACGTTCTCCAGCATCACTAGTCTACAGGTAGAAACGGGGAGGCAGGTGACTGGCCAGAAAGATAGGCCAGGGCTTTTCAGATGAGTAAGAAAGAATAAGAGAGGGGCAGGGATGGTTGAAGACATTTGCGAGAACATTCTCCCGGGATGAACAGCGCTGAACCCTTGGAATGTGAAGGACCGTATTTAACTGACTTGTAACCTGAAACCAGTCCCTCCTCCAGCATTAAATACATACCCGGAAAAGACACTCGCGTTTCAAAGAAGGACTTAAGGGACCTAGACTGTAGAGAGATTCAGCTGTAGAAACACCTTGTTTCCAAGTACTCACCACTGGGCTTTCCTATGATATGTTGAGCTGCTTCTTTAAATTACCACCTTTAAGATGAGGTTAAAGTAGGCATGTTCATTTTAAGATGCAAAATGGTTCAAAACCACTGTAGTTTAATAGACCTCTGTGACCTATCGTTCACAATGGGATTTCGGGGTGATGAAATCAAGGCTTCCAAAAGGAGATAAGCATCATTTTGTTGATGAAGATAGGATTTTGACCTGAGAAGAAAAGCATCTTGTAATAGTGTAGGACTAAGACTTTTTAATCTGAGTACATCTATGATTTTTAGCCTCTTTCTTTAAGATGTGTCATCTATCACTCGGAGGCTGGTAGCCATGTATATTCTATATTTAGGGGAAAAAAAAAACAGTAAAGCATTTTGAAACATGATAGGCTTAAGTTTGACAGAAGGAAGACTCCTCTGATAGGAAAATTAGCCAGGCTATACATTTCATCCACACAGGGCACTCAGAATATAATGAGGGGATCTTCCCGTTGAAGAAATACCAAACCTAGGAAAAAAACATCAGGACACATTTAGAAATGACCATGGACAAACCTCACTGCGGTCCTTACTGCAAACCGAATGCACCCGTACAGATGTAAGTTCTACTACATCGGAACTGAGGTCTCTGTGAGTGTAGTCTCCTTGTTCATACCGTCTTGAAAGTGAGTACTTTGCACAGAAACATATTAATTTGAACACCATTTGTTCACTAAGACCCATATTCCTTCTTCACCGCCATAATACCTCTATTTTAGATAAGTTGGCCTTCCCTTTATCAAGCCCCAGAGCAGACTATAAATTTGAAATAAATTAAGGCAGACAGGAGTTTGCCTGAATGAAAGAAGTTTTTTTAATCCAACCTAAATCAGGGCTTGAAACCTTTTACTTTTCGGTATGTAGTTTATTATCGTCTATTGCTTCCAGTGGAATCTAAGTTTTAATTAGTTTGACAACATAGGTGTGATATTTTACAGAATGCAATCACTGCCCCTGTATTTAATTAAATGAACCCTATAAAACCGGGGTTTTAGCCCGGGGCGTAATTTATAGTAGGCTGAATTGAAAACTGCATTAGCACTTTATACTGGGGTCGTTTGCACAGAAATCGAGGTGATCGTGATACGCAGATCCTCAGAAACCAACTGTCTTCCCATAAATAGAAAGGTATTGCCTAATTCAGAGAGAATATGCTATGTCTTTTCCAGATAGATCTTAAAATACCACGAAATGCTTATAATTATGTTGTAGGGAACTTTGAAAGCTTTCTGGCTCCTGTTTTGAAAGGTGATTTTAAAAAGCGTATGACAGTAGTTTCACCAGTGGAATTTCTAGGTAGACCGTGAAAACCAAGAGTCTTTCTAGGTCGTGAGCTTAATTACCGTTCCAGCGTGTGTAGATTTTGCCTTCCTCGGCCAGATCCAACCTCTCATTAGATGCCACGGTGAAATGCTACCCACAGTGCATTTCATCTGACCATTTCTTAAGTGGCTTGCACCTCCTGTGGCCTCATTTTTCCCCAAGAAATCCTTCCAAGTAGTATCCCGTCAGCCAAGAGGGGAACGAGTCTCCCTGAGTAACCTCAGAAAATACTTGGTGAATGAGTGAAAGATGGACAGCTGGGTTATCCATGAAATGTACCCCCATGTGGAAAAACCTACCAGCTTTGCGTTCGTTCTCAGGACCGTGGAAAACATACCCACGGGCCCCTCATGCAAAGAGCCGGAGTCATGCTACCCAGGCTTAAATGCAACCGGGAGGGAATCCTTCCGTGCCCTTGGCATCTTGTCCCTGGAGATCGTATGCTAAAGGACCTCTTGAAGGTCCCTTAGTGTCCTGTCACTTTTGCAGCAGTGATGTTTGCCCTGAGATAAAGGAATTGGATTTTCACCCTAATGGCACCTACATCCCAGGGGACCATCCAGAGCCTTAGGTGAATAACGTAAGCATTTAATTTATAATAAAGTTTACCATCAGCGTTTTTTCTCCCCAAACATTCCATTTCCTTGGTTTTAGAGCTGCATAAACTGTTTTAAAGGCAATCTGCTCAATTGGGCGAGTTAATGATATTTAATCTGACTGGGCCAAACGTCACGGGATGAGCATTGCGCCTGTAATTGCAGCCATCATCACCGCCGTCTTGTGTAATGTACATGTAATGCTAATCCCGGGAATAAAGGTTGTCATTCTCGGTTGGCTGACGGCATGCACCGGACTCATCACCTCGCTGAGTCTCTCAATGATGTGATTCCAAGATGACAGGGTAATAAGTGTTATGTGCACAAGGTAATTGCAAACAAATTTGGCCGCAAAAATGGATTGTCTAGGAGAGTAAGTCCCTGCCTTGTCTCATCGTCTTTTAAGAGAATGTAATGATGCCTAAAATACGTTGTCAAGAAGCTTGTGTGGCGGGGGTCTAGGCGTCCTGTAAGATTTCTCCGTTGCACCGCCCGCCCCAGAGAATCCCAAACTGCGGACTGAAAATATCAATATGTATGTCGGTAGCGGAGGAACGTTTGGGCTGGGAACTTCCCTGAAAAATCAAGAAGCCTCTCAGTATACAAATGCCTCTTAAGACCACCTAACTAGGCTGCTTTTGCTTCTTTGATTTGCAGACTCTTTTCTCCTGGGAAAATGTGACTGTTGTGGGGTAGGATCCCCGTGAGCACTGGTATCTTAGTAAACTCTTATGATGTGCAGGCTAGGCTGTAAAGTAGATTATCTCATTAAACTTTATAATAACCCTAAGAGGCGTGACACTATAATTACATTTATTTTGCACATGAGGAAACCGAGACTCAGAGGGAAATAAATTGTCCAAAGCGACAGTCCGGAGTCTAACCCTGGTCTGATTCCACAGTTTGAGCCCCTGGGCACTGCAGCCCTGAGCCGTAAGAAAGGAGCGGGTCCCCTGGCTTGTGGAGCGGCATATTGGAACTGTGTTTGATTAACATATACAGGGCACCGGGCTCCTGAAATTGTTGGGTCCGCTTCAGTGGTCAGAACTGCCTTTCCGTGGGACCCGGCCGTGAGCGGGGGTGACGATCTGGTGGGGGATGAGAGGACGCTTCACAGTCGCCGACCAAGTTCCTGGCCTCCCTTGGGATTTGCCACCTCCTCTTTCTCTGCATCTTAGGCCCTCGGGATGTTATGGGTGCCGATGCATCCATGCCGTTGAATAATACCCAAAGTCAGAGGGATTCGGAAAAGCTTGCCTGCGTCTGTAATCGTGTGCGCCCGGACACAGGGCAGCTCTTTGCCCCCGAGAATCTTCTTAGCTTAGACTGCTGCAGACGAGTCCATCCTTTAAGTGTTGTAGGTACCATTTAAGCATCTGCTTAGCGGTTCTAGCATTGGTTTAGACACCTGTACGAGAAAGCAATAGTTGCCATCACTTTTCTGTACAAAATAATAATAATAATAAGCTGAGTAAAATACACTCCTAATCAGAAAAGCATTTTCACTCCCTGTTTTATACACATCAGAGGAACGTCTGTAGGAACAAATACTACACTCCTGTCTAACTTTACAGTGCATCGGTGCAATATCTATACCTATTGGGGTGTTTGGGGCTGCAGGGAGTTAAAATACAAGTGAAAATGGCCTCAAGTATGAGGATTGTGTTATCAAATATGACAAGAAGTTTGGGGTTAAGAGGTTCTAAGCTTGGTCGGTTCATTTGCTCAAAGATAATCATCAAGAGACCCCAGTTCTCTGTTTTTCTGCTCTGCATCCCTTAGTGTGTTAACCTGGCCTTAGAGACCCGGCTCCATGTCTAAGCAAAAGGAAGCAGACCTCCACAATGGGCTAAAGCCAATTAAACCCACATCTCAGGTCTCCCCCAGAGGGAATGCTCTCTGATCTGGTGGAAAGGAAACAAAGTCCAAGCTCTTTCAGCAGAGAGGAAGCAGGAGGAACAAGGAGGGGTGCTTTTTATCAGGCAGCTGACCTTTCCGCTGAGGTATTTGCAAGACCTAATTATGTGGATAAAACGTAAAGACTCCTAGGATGGATTTCTTTTTTTTTTTTTAAGACACAGTTGGAAGGCTCCCTTAGAAGAAAGTCCCATGCTCGTTCCTGTTTGGCAAAAGGCCAACTTGCAGACCCATTCAAAAGTCTTACTGTGAGTTCACTGTGGGTAAAACTACCTTTAGCACACGCCATCCCCAGCATGGCGAGCTGGCACTGGCCAAACCGACATCTCCTCAGGGTGCTGTCTACGGCATTCATTTAATCCAGGGAGAAATTTACTATGGCATCATAAATTCGTAGATGATTTGACTCCCGGTGTCACGCATTAACGGAAAACACGGCTCAGACAGTTCGGCCTTGGCGCGAATTTCACAGCACTCCAACTTGGGCTTCATTCCCCCACCCTCACCTCATCCCCAAGCCCTCAGAGTTCTAGGCTCTGAGCAGGGAAGGGGTCGAGGTGCTCAACTGGTTTGCAAAGCTAGGAAGAATTCCTTCATGTCCTTTCATTCTGTCCTCCATGGAGGAGGAATGAAGACGGCCGTGGTGTTAAATCCTGGTGTTTCCACTCCTCCAGGGTGAAGGATGGTAAGAGTTTGATGGTTCAGCCATTCACTTATTTACTGGTGCACCTGAGTCATTTTGCAGCCCACAGTTGCTGCTCTGCCTAACTCCGTCATGATGATAGTAAGTTACTTAAGTGGACTGAATCCAAATCATTAATAATCTCCACTGGCGATTCATTTGGGCTTCATTACAAGGAAAGAATCCGACATCTATTCCTCAACCCAGCAGTTGTTTGCAAGGCACTCCAACCTAGAGTTCTTGTCCCTGTAGGGCCAGAGTGAAAGGGCTTAGGGAAAAAAAAAACCCAGAAAAACTGCTGCATAATCGGTATTCATGTTCTGCTTGGCAAAGAGAAACCGAAGTGCTCTACCTCAGGGGACAGACCTAATCGTCAGTGTGCTTCGAAGTACACGATGCTAAGGTGGGGCATGTAGACGCCAGACTAGCAAAGGTTCGGTGTTGGTTTTGGCATTTACAAATAAATGACATGAGTTTGTCAGTGGTGCTGTCCAGAGAAGATCTGAGAAGCCAAGGAACTTCTACAAACATATATTCTGCGGAATATGATTCCTATACCATCATTTTATATTGGCCTTTAAGCAGTATACATACCACTTGGGGGATGGTATCAAAATATTTCAGAGCCTGATAACTCTCATGTGAGTGCAGTCATGAGACGTCACCTAGCTATCGGAACACGATGTCGTAGTCCTTTGCTGTGGGGAATGGGACGGGGAGGGTAAATAGCTGAGCTTCCATGTTGCTTGGAATAACTTCTTTTTCTAGACATAACGTTCCGGCTTCTATTTCCTCTCGTGTAAGCTGTTCTAAAGACAGCCGTGTTCAGTTAGTTCGGATTCTATCGTTGGAAAGAATCCTGGATGCAGCGTCCGAAGTTCTGACCCATCAGTCACCAGCAAGGTCATCTTGCGCAGTTTATTTGTGGCTATAAGGGGAGAGGGATGCACGTACTTCTGGTCTTTCCAGCTTCCCATGACTGTGATGACGGACGTGTTAAGAGGCGTCTTCATTTAAGTCGTGTGGTAGACAGTGGGCACTCGGTAAGTGTAGACATTGAGGATGCAGCAGTAGCAAAGGACTGTGTGCACAGTGGGAAACAACACAGCAGTTAAGCTAGCTGCTGTTTCCCGAACATGGGCCAGAATGTCAGGTCATTTGAGTTCCTCCTTGATACTTGCCATATCTACCTGTGACCTGTATTATCACTTACTTAATATTCTCATTGACTTTTTAAGGAAAAGCAAAGGCATTCGTTTAAGAAGGAAATGTCATATCGCTTCCATAAAAGGGAAACTAATCTCACCTGACAGGAACTGGGAAAATACACACCATTAAAACAGAACAATATAATTAATTTCCAGTTAGCTAGTATGGCCCATAAAGGCTGTGAGCCTGAGGCTGCTCTTTTCTCTCCCAGGCAAGATGAGAAGGGGATGAAATTGTGTTAAAGACACTCCAGTGGGAAGCCACGCCTTCCCCGCCGTGAGATTTATTATTTCATGCCTGATCTGCACACCTCCAAACCTACCGCCTTCCCACCAGGCATTCCTGGGGAAACGTGAAACAGAGCAGTGAAGTCCTCGGACGCCCGCACGTTTTCCTTTTAGCTGCTTACACACGAAAACCGTCTTTCCGGCTTCCGCTTAATTATAATCCTCTCCCCCTCTACTGTTTTTCGACAGGTTAATGGCAAAGACTTATCCAGAGCAACTCATGACCAGGCTGTGGAAGCCTTCAAGACAGCTAAGGAGCCCATCGTGGTCCAGGTGTTGAGGCGAACGCCACGGACCAAAATGTTCACGCCTCCGTCAGAGTCACAGATGGTGGACACGGGAACCCAAACGGACATCACCTTCGAGCACATCATGGCTCTTACCAAGATGTCCTCGCCCACCCCACCTGTGCTGGATCCCTATCTCTTGCCCGAGGAGTAAGTCACATGGTGATGACTCTTAAATGTGTTAAGTGTGGTACAGAAGTACAGAGAAGTTGGTTTCTTCCCTTCCGTGTGGTGAAAACAATGAACACATCTTACAGTTTTCCCCCAAGTTGCCCACGTTTCACTTTATTGTTTATAGAGGCAGTAAATTGAATCCTGCTCAAAACCGCTCCGACATATTAATTACTTTGTTAGAACCCTGGAGCGGAGTTAGTCAGATTATATTCGAAGAACAAAATGACTTACAAATGTCATAAAAGTTGTTTCCGAATGAAATTTAATCACCGCAAATGGCAGTGGGAAGGTTTGGTAGTTCTCACTAGAGGGAATGCTGATGGTTGTTTTAAAGAGACAGCAAAGCAAGTTGTGAGTGTCAAGAGAGCCCAGGAGGTTGTGCCTTCTGCTTTCTTGGGTCTCATTTCAAACCTGGATCCATGGAGTAAATTCACACGTGCCTCATATAAGCGCTGCAGTTACCGATTAAATAACAGCTGTGATGCAGCGCATCACGTAAATTACTTTACACACGACTCTCCTCTTACCTTACTTACTGCCAGAGATATCACGTAGTTCAGAGGCTCCGAGTTGGACAAAGCCTAATCTCTAGCTGTGTAACTTGGGTAGTTGATTTCCCTGGGCCTTATTTTCCTTCTATTAAAATGGGATGATAATCACATTATAGAATTGTTGAAGGATTAAATGAACCAATGCGTGGCAGGTTCTCAGCGTGGCATACGGTAAGCGCTGGATAAATGATAGTGGCGATCACTGGTAATTTAGTGATGGATGTAAAATATGGAGGGACAAAAATGAAGAGCAAGAAATTTTCTCAGGTGGACGAGTGGCTTAAAAGATGTCCATTTTAAGGTGGCTCTTCGGATGTGATTTTGCACATCTCTGGACAAGGTGTCCACCTCCCCTTCTTAGCCTCTCCGGTTGATGTTAGAGTCCCTCCTCCCATCTTGCTGCTGGTTCGGATCATTGCCTTGATGCCTCATTTCCAAGGGCATCTCCACCTCTCCTAGGGAGATCCTCTGAGCAGTACCTGTTGGATTCCTATTAGTAACTCAGTAGCGGGAGTGAGTACACGTTTCCTGTTCTACCAGATTCCAGACAGAGGCTGGCCTCTCATCCCGTGGTTCTGACGGTTAGCTGTCATCAGAACCCAGGGCTAATTCCCCAGGCGTGACAAGGTGAATTGGGCGGCGGGCAGCGTGTAAAGGTAGAGGAGGGGGTGCCCCCCCGCCCCCGATCCCGTCTGACACTCAGAGTGCATAAGGCAGTATGCAGAGAACTGTCACCTCACCCATTTCTCATGACTGTCCCTTCTGTGCCACGAGGAACTGCGGACTCAGCAGTGGTACTCCATGAAAGTTGGCAGCTGGATGGAAAGGCAGGTCTGTCCCACCGCAGTGTCAATACTCCATAGCGTGCCAGTTGCTAGGAAACAACTGGATGATTCACTGACTACAGTCATTCAAATCAGTTGTTGGACGTTTTAGACCCAAACTGCCTTTCACATTGATGAGGCCTTTAAGGCTACTCCTGACTCTCGATGTTGAACCGTCACAATGACAGGCCTTTTAGAAGCTAAACCCTTAATTTCCTCTTAAGTCTAGTTAACGTGACATGACTCTTCCCCCAAGGGGCAATTTGAGAAATGTCAGAAGAGTGCAGAGGTCAGTGCTCTCCTGCTTCTGGCTGCGAGGTCAGAGGACAGCAGGAGTGTGCATCAGGGCTGAATGGGGGAGTGGGGGTGGGGCGGGGGGGGTTACCTTGAGGCTTGAAAGCCCAGGCCTTCCAGCAGCGTCCTCAGTACTAACAGCCCCTTAAGTGCAGGCAGCATATTTGCCTGACGGGTGCAGAAAATTGAAAGCCAGCCCTCGTTTGAATGACCGCTCATGTCTGGTCTGTTGTTTCAAAACTAAGCGCCTGGGTGAGAAGACCAGAGCCCACTGATTGCCCTGTTGACCTTTGAGAACGCGGAGGTTTGGGTCCCCAACCAACCATCAGGCTGAAGCTCTCCATCCGCATCTGACACCTTTCAGAGCCACAGACCTGACTGAGCATGTTGTAATTCCCGCTGGCTTTGGTCCTAGAGCTTCCATTAGCGGTGTTTCCAAAGAGGTGGTGGGCTCTGTGAATTGTGCTGTACACTTGTTAACCTAGAGAAATGCAAGCTTCCGTTCTCCTAGGCATGTGTACGCATGTGGGTCTGCATATATACACACACGCATTATATGTGTGCCTGTATGCACGTGTTCTGCATACGTATACGTGTATACTGGGTGATGTCAAATGTATTTCTCGTTGCGAGACAATCAAAGAAGTTTGAAAAGAAACGTCCTAGATGACAGCATAGCAGTTTCAGTTTCACAGCCCTTTGAACCTATCTCAGAGGCCGGCACATGTCTTTAAGTGTTGCCTGAAGTGAAGCTTTTTTCTCCCCAGAGATAAAATCTAAGAATGAAGCCATGAGCAGTCAATAAGAGTTTGTCTCCCACCTACAGACTGAGTTAGAAATTAGTCACATTGACTCACATGACTAGTGGGCCAGGGAATGATCACTGCAAACCACGAAGCCAGTCCCTCTCTCACCGTGCATCTTTTTTTTTCTTAACAAGTTTTTTTATTGCAGTATAGTTGATTTACAATGTTGTGTTAATTTCTGCTGTACAGCAAAGTGATTCATTATGCATATATATACATTCTTTTTTATATTCTTTTCCATTATGGTTTAATCACAGGATATTGAATATAGTTCCCTGTGCTATAGAGTGTGGGACCTTGTTGTTGATCCATTCTCCGTATACTAGCTTACGTGTGCTTACCCCAATCTCCCACCCCATCGCTCGCCCTCAACCTGCATCTAAACTCCTTCTTGTGGAGGAAATGGGCTTTAGAGAAGATGGTGGAAATATTGTGAGGGAGGTCCTGACTGTGCCGGGAAACGCAACCAGAGGGAAGTGAACTGAGTAAGAACCTCAGCCTCTGAGAACAGCCCCTGTGGCACTGATGGGCCTTGTGATGGGGTGATGGGAACAGATACTTAGAACTGCAAGCAGGGCCTTAACGATCTTTCATCTTTTTTCAGGCATCCCTCAGCCCATGAATACTACGATCCAAATGACTACATTGAAGGCATCCATCAGGAGATGGAGAGAGAGGAGCTGGAGCTGGAGGTAAGAAGCACGTCCCTGGCTCGTTTCAATACTCGCTGTGAAGGCTAATACGTCTCTATCAGCGTGCATTGAGATTACGGATGCTCATGGAATGTCCACCTCTCGTGGATTTCTTTTAGAAGAGCCGCGTTCAGTGGGTTGAGGCCTCCTTGGAACACTGCTTTGCAAGAAGAAGGGCTATTTAATAACCTTTATAGGACAACACTGCTTTTTGAGGATCATTGTGACAAAGCAGAGGTCTTTAAAAAGCTATCAAATATCTCAGGAGCTAGATTTTTGGAGTAGGATGTCGACTTTGTAAATCTTTGGTATTTCGTTAACTTTATAGCAGTGGGTTCTTTAGTTCCATCTTACTTTCTCACACCTTTGAGAATCTGATGGAAGCTGTGGTCTCTCCCTGGAAAAATGCTCCCGTCTCTAAGAGTTTGCATGTGATATCTGGAGGGTCACTGAGTTCCCACAGTATCTGCCGCACGTGGCCCACTCTGCCTTACAGTTGTTTTGTTATATCTGATACACCAGAACCGCTGTTTGCTTTCTCTTTCCCTTTAACTTAACCCAACTCCTTTAAACTAAGGTAAATTTTTTTTTGAATTTTATTTTATTTTTTTTGATACAGCAGGTTCTTACTAGTTATCTATTTCATACATATTAGTGTATATATGTCAATCCCGATCTCCCAATTCATCCCCCCACCACCATTGTCCCCCCCGCCCCCCCGCTTTCCCCAACTTGGTGTCCATACGTTTGTTCTCTACATCTGTGTCTCTATTTCTGCTCTGCAAACCGGTTCATCTGTACCAGTTTTCTAGATTCCACATATATGCGTTAATATACGATATTTGTTTTTCTCTTTCTGACTGACTTCACTCTGTATGACAGTCTCTGGGTCCATTCACATCTCTACAAATGACCCAACTGCATTCCTTTTTACGGCTAATATTCCATTGTATATATGTACCACATCTTCTTTATCCATTCGTCTGTCGATGAGCATTTAGGTTGCTTCCTCGACCTGGCTATTGTAAATAGTGCTGCAGTGAACACTGGGGTGCATGTGTCTTTTGAATTATGGGTTTTTCTGGGTATATGCCCAGTAGGCGGATTCCCTTTTCTCCACACCCTCTCCAGCATTTGTTTGTAGATTTTCTGATGATGCCCATTCTAACCGCCGTGAGGTAATACCCCATTGTCGCTTTGATTTGCATTTCTCTGATAATTAGTAATGTTGAGCAGCTTTTCATGTGCCTCTTGGCCATCTGTATGTCTTCTTTGGAGAAATGTCTATTTAGGTCTTCTGCCCATTTTTGGATTGGGTTGTAAACGAAGGAGAATTTGAAAGGAAATGCTGTATCCCTAGCTCAGTCAGAAAATCGGCATCCCTTGACATGAATGGAAGGTGTCCAATAAATACAGCGGACACGAGGCAGTGTTATTAAATCCTGGTACTTGTCACTGGTACCTGCCCAGGGCTGGCTGCCTGGGGCCCGTTCTCTCCACTGCCTCCTGCTGCCTTTCTCTCTGTCTAAGGAGATGGGCTAGTATCACAGAAGTGGTAAGACTAGCCCAAACTGAGGCTTTCTACCTAAAGGAAGTAACCTTCTCCACGTGAACTATCTGAGAGCATCTTGCTTTTAGTGGGAGGAGGCCACTCTGAAACGCCTCCCTAGAGCCTTCTTATTCAAAGTGTGGCGCAAAGACTGGGACAGCAGCTTGTGGGGGGTTGTGAGAAATACAGAATCTGGGCCCTCAGACGTACAGAATCAGAATCTGCATTTTACCAAGATCCCCAGGTGTTGCGGTGCACAAGTCCCAGGGCCCTTGACCCGGAGGCCCCAGGCCCAGGCAGAGAAGCCCAGGCTTCCATTTGCCCTCGTCCTGAGTCACACACGATCGAGGCTCTGTGCGTTTCCTTCATTATGGCGGGAAGCTGTACCTCCGAGCCTCGAATACCACCCACGCCATTGGGGCAGAGTGAAGTCCCATGGACTAGAGATGACTAAGCCCCTCACGGACATTCAAGACTCTGCTCAGACTTCTTCCTGTTGTTAAGTAGAAAGCACAAAGAGAGCCTACGCGCACGCTTACATTCATTTCTGCCCGCCTGCGTTGACTGAGCAACTGTTACGCTGAATACCCTTTTTGGTGCTAGAAAGGCAAAATCAGCAAGTCATCACCCTGCCTGCCCTTCAGGAGGCCATAGTCCCTTTGGGTCATCAGCCATTAGCTTAGACGTGAGCTTTTCATCTAGAAAACCAAACTGTGGCCATTCTCCATCTACAGCTCCTTTGAGCAGTCATCACGAGGTACCATGAGTCCGTACCAGGCAGGAAGGCTGCTTTTACATTTGGACTTTCATTTAGAGCCGCTTGGACGTCACCAGGTTATTTCTGTTAACTAAGTGAACCTGGTGGTTTTGGGTGAGCGGCGCGTCCCAAGTTCTGAGGTCAAGATTCAGGTAGGTTCTCTCCGTGGCCCCTCACCAGGAGGGAATCTCCAGGAGAGGACGGTGTGTATACTTCCAGGAAGGCTCTGTTGCAGAGGCGTGTCTCTGGAACGTCACCCGGTCAGTTCGAGAGGGTTAATGAACAGCAGCACGGCCAAGAGCTGGCATTCCTAAAGCAGACCCAGTTTTCTGGGGGAACGGCGTGTACCATCATCGCCGCTTCCTCGCAAGATTTCTTAGAGCCGTCAACAGTGTGTCCCTGCTAGGTCCCATCAGCCTGTTGGGTCCCCCCACCCAGGCTTGCTGTGAGTAAGGGGGCCAACCTCAGCCCACCACCGCTCCTCGTGTTAAGTTGAAGTAGATCAACATCTGCCCCTTTCGAAAAGGAACCCGTTCCATGGATATTATATAGGAGGAAAATATATGAGTGTTTGGGGATATTATGGAAGCAAATGCACAGAGAAAAACAGATGTTCTCTCTTTTAAAGCACACAAAATGATCATATTTAGGTAAGTGTCAAATCCCTGTTATTGTGAAACTGCTTAGCGTTAAAAGGATTACACCCCAGTATACCCAAGGGTTGAGCCGCCAAATAATTACCCGTAAATCTTCAGGTACGGAACACCTGCTCTGGATGTTCCTGTAGGTAATTAAGACGGAAAAATAGACGTCTGAAGAAGGCTTTTCTTTTTCCTTCGTCTATTGTTTTCATTTCCCAGTTGATTCATCAGTAGCATCCTAGCCGGGCTGTGAAGCTGCCGTGACCTATGCTGTGTCTTGATGATGTCATTTTGAAACCAGAAAGGAAAAGAAAGCTACGCTCTCACCAGGGAGACTAAAATGATCTCCAAACCTGGTTGCAGAGTGTAACGTCATAAGATCTCAAGGGAAGCGAGACCGTCCTGGAGGTAATGCAGGCTGTCCCCGCCAACCTATGCGCTTTTCTTTAGCCTTTAAGGCACAGCGCCAGGGCTCCTCCGGGGAACCTTCCCTGGTCGGCCCTACCCTCACTGAGTCAGCTTCCTCACCACCCTCCCGATTTCATCAGCACTTGACCATTCTTTCTCCTGCCACCTGCAGTCAGAACCTGCCCCCTGCTCTTATTTTATCCCCCCAGATCCTGGTCCGGCTCAGTGTGGCTCATCTCCAGCAAAGCTTCCGTACGGCTCTGGCTAAAGCACCCCTCCCCCAGTAGGGCCATTTCCTACTTAGACTCCTTGTGCTCAGACAGCTCCTGGCAGGGAAACATCTGTTGAATAAAGGAATAAATGCCTTGTGACCCAATCTCACACGTCAGGACCTTGAAGGCAAGTGCAGTCTTCCTAGAGACATCTCTACGTCCCCGACAGTGCCACGCATAGATAACGTGTGGAGATGATTTCAAGAAATATGAACAAGCAGTTCTGGATCGATAAGGTCTTAGAGTTATGCTTCAGTAACCAGTCTTCCTAGAGGTGCAAAAGCCATCGAAATTAGTCTCTGGGATGCCCTCTGATGAAAGTGGCTGTCGTTGAAACAGAAAGCTTGAATCAACCAAGGTGGAATGGCCCCCGTACTTTACTCAATTGAGCTATCGTTTCCATTTCATCTAAAATGTCAGGCTTAGCTGTTCATTTTTATCCAGCCGTCCATCTAGACCGGTAAGCAACAGGACACCCGTGGTGGGGGAGGCGTAATCCAGATAATGGTAATCCATTATTCATACGAGTTTGATTAATGGTCTGCTTTGCCATCTTATCTCCATCATCACAGACAGATATGTATTGATGCCCTCTGTGCTTTCCATGAGGTACTCAATTGTGGAAGGTTCTACATCTAGCTTGGAGTGAGAATGAAATGTTGAGAATTTACTAACCACTCAATAAGCTGGAGGAACGGCAGTTTCCACCGAGCCCCAAGATATTGTCTCTGGGGATAAGATGGTAGAAGAGCCGAGAAGTTTCAGAGAAGTGAAGTGACTTTCCTGGGGCAGCCTGGCTTGCTAATGGCAGAGCCAAGTTCATTTTTCGTTTGGATCTTTAGTCTGCCTTGGAATCTCAAGCGAATTCAGTTTTATTGAGCACCTACCATGCACGGTATATAAGGCTAGACGCTGCTTTTAGTGCACAATTCAACTACTACTGCGTTACTGTAATTAATCTTCTTTATGAGCAGCCAAGGTAAAACCTAAATCTGTACAGATCCCAAGACGGTATCGGCTCTTAACAATGTTGTATTTCCAGAGCTTCTGAAAACCTCTTACGGTTCACTCTTTGCTTAACTATTAGCAACCAGGCTCTTCTCTATGATGTGCAACCATCCCCTGGAAATGCAGTGACCACAACTAAGTCATAGTGGGGTTTTTTTGGTGGTGTTGTTTTTTTTTTTCCTGTCAAGAGATTAACCATGTTTAATTCTGGGTGATAAGAATATAAATGATCATTCCCTTCTTTGCACTTTTCTGAATTTAATTTTTTCTACTTTAAAATCTTCTTTTTAATTTAAAAAAAATTTTTATTTTACATTAGAGTACAGTTGATTAACAATGTTGTATTAGTTTCAGGTAGACACAGCAAAGGGATTCAGTTATACAGATACATGTGTCTATTCTTTTTCAAATTCTTTTCCCATTTAGGTAATTACAGAATACTGAGCCAAGTTCTCTGTGCTATACAGTAGCTCCTTGTTGGTTATCTGTTTTAAATATAGCAGTGGGTACGTGTCAATCCCAGACTCCCACTCTATCCCTTCCCCACACCTCTTCCCCCGGTAACCGTAGTTCATTCTCTAAATCTGTGAGGCGGTTTCTGTTTTGTAAAGAAGTTCATTTGTATCATTCTTTTTAGATTCCGCATATCAGCAATATCATATGATATTTGTCTTTCTCCGTCTGACTTACATCACTTAGTATGATAATCTCCAGGTCCATCCATGTTGCTGCAAATGGCATTATTTCATTCTTTTTAATGGCTGAGTAACATTCCATTGTGTATAGGTACTGCACCTTCTTTATCCATTCATCTGTCGATGGACATTTAGGTTGCTTCCATGTCTTAGCTATTGTAAACAGCCCTGCAGTGAACATTGGGGTGCATGTATCTTTTCGAACCATGTTATTCTCCGGATGTATGCCCAGGAGTGAGATTGCTGGATCATACGGTAGCTCTCTTTTTAGTTTTTTAAGGAACCTCCATACTGTTCTCCATAGTAGCTGCACCAATTTACATTCCCACCAACAGTGTAGGAGGGTTCCCTTTTCTCCACACCCTCTCCAGCATTCATTGCTCTTAGGCTTTTTGATGATGGCCATTCGGACTGGTGTGAGGTAATATCTCATTGTAGTTTTGATTGCATTTCTCTAATTAGTGATGTTGAACATCTTTTCATGTGCCTCTTGGCCATCTGTATGTCTCCTTTGGAGAAACGTCTATTTAGGTCTTCTGCCCATTTTTTGATTCGGTTGCTTGTTTTTTTGATATTGAGTCACATGAGCTGTTTGTAAATTTTGGAGATTAACGCCTCGTCAGTCGCATCGTTTGCAAATATTTTTTCCCATTCTGTGGGTTGTCTTTTCGTTTTGTTTATGGTTTCCTTTGATGTGCAGAAGCTTCTGAGTTTAATTAGGTCCCATTTGTTTATTTTTGGTTTTATTTCCATTACTCTAGGAGACAGATCAAAAAGGATCTTGCTGCAATTTATGGCAAAGAGTGTCCTGCCTATGTTTTCCTCTAAGAGTTTATAGTATCTGGTCTTACATTTAGGTCTTTAATCCATTTTGAGTATGGTGTTGGAGAGTGTTCTAATTCTTCTACATGTAGCGGTCCAGTTTTACCAGCACCATTTATTGAAGAGATTGTCTTTTCTCCAGTGTATAGTCTTGCCTCCTTTGTCATATATTTATTGACCATAGGTGTGTGGGTTTATCTCTGGGCTTTCTATCCTGTTCCATTGAGCTAGATTTCTGTTGTTGTGCCAGTACCATCCTGTTTTGATAACTGTAGCTTTGAAGTATAGTCTGAAGTCAGGGAGCCTGATTCCTCCAGCTCCAGTTTTCTTTCTCAAGATTGCTTTGGCTATTCAGGGTTTTTTGTGCCTCCATACAAATTTTAGGATTTTTTGTTCTAGTTCTGTGAAAAGTGCCTTTGGTAGTTTGACAGGGATTGCATTGAATCTGTAGATTGCCTTGGGTGGTATAGTCATTTTCACAATATTGATTCTTCCAATCCAAGAACATGCTATATCTTTCCATCTGTGTGTCATCTTCGATTTCTTTCATTGGTGACATAGTTTTCAGTGTACAGGTCTTTTGCCTCCTTAGGTAGGTTTCTTCCTAGGTAGTTTATTCTTTTTGATGCGATGGTAAATGGGATTGTTTCTTTAATTAGTCTTTCTGATCTTTCATTGTTAGTGTATAGAAATGCAACAGATTGCTATGTATTCATTTTGTATCCTGCAATTTTACCAAACTCATTGATGAGCTCTAGTGGTTTTCTGGTGGCAACTTTAGGATTTCGTATGTATAGTATCATGTCATCTGCAAACAGTGTCAGTTTTACTTCTTCTTTTCCAATTTGGATTCCTTTTATTTCCTTTTCTTCTCTGACTGCCATGGCTAGGACTTCCAAAACTATGCTGAACAAAAGTGGTGAGAGTGGACATCCTTGTCTTGTTCCTGATCTTAGAGGAAATGCTTTCAGTTTTCCACCACTGAGAATGATGTTTGCTGTGGGTTTGTCATATACGGCCTTTATTATGTTGAGGTATGTTTGCTCTGTGTACACTTTCTGGAGAGTTTTTATCATAAGTGGGTGTTGAACTTTGTCAAAAGCTTTTTCTGCATTGCTTGAGATGATCGTGTGGTTTATAGTCTTCAGTTTGTTGATGCGGTATATCACACCGATTGATTTGTGGATATTGAAGAATCCTTGCATCCCTGGGACAAATCCCACTTGCTCATGGTGTGTGATCCTTTTAATGTTTTGGTGGATTGGGATTGCTAATATTTTGTTGAGGATTTTTGCACCTGGGTTCATCTGTGATAATGGCCTGTAATTTTCTTTTTGTGTGTGTGGTATGAGTGATGGTGGCCTTATAGAGTGGGTTTGGGAGTGTTCCTTCCTCTGTACGTTTTTGGAACAGTTTCAGAAGGGTAGCTGTTAAGTCTCCTCTAAATGTTTGAGAGACTTTGCCTCTGAAGCCATCTGGTCCTGGACTTCTGTTTGTTGGAAGATTTTTAATCACAGTTTCAATTTCACTACTTGTGTGATTAGTCTGTTCATGTTTTCTATTTCTTCCTAGTTCAGTCTTAGAAGGTTGTACCATTCTAAGAATTTGTCCATTTTTTTCCAAGTTGTCCATTTTATTGGCATATGCTTGTCTCTGATGATCCTTTGTATTTCTGTGGTGGTGTCAGTTGTAACTTCTTTTTCATTTGTAATTTTATTGATCTGAGCCCTCTGTTTTTTTTCTTGATGAGTCTGGCTAGAAGTTTATCAATTTTGTTTGTCTTTTTAAAGAACCGGCTTTTAGTTTCATTGATCTTTGCTATTGTTTTCTTCATCTCTATTTCATTTATTTCTGCTCTGATCTGTATGATATCTTTCCTTCTACGAACTTTGGGTCCTGTTTGTTCTTCTTTCTCTAGTTGCTTTAGGTGTAAGCTTAGGTTGTTTATTTGAGATTCTTCTTGTTTGCTGAGGTGAGATTGTATTGCTATAAAGTACACTCTCAGAATTGCTTTTTCTGCGTTCCATAGGTTTTGGATCATTGTGCTTTCATTTTCGTTTGTCTCCAGATATTTTTTGATTTCCTCTTTGATCTCTTCAGGGATCCAGTGGTTGTGGAGTAGCATATTGTTGTTTGGCCTCCACGTGTTTAGTGTTTCACAGTTTTTTTTCTTGTAGTTGATTTCTAGTCTCATAGTGTTGTCATCAGAAAAGGTGCTTGATGTGATTTCAGTTTTCTTAAATTTACTGAGGCTCGCTTTGCTGGCCCAGCATGTGATCAGTCCTGGAGAATGTTCCATGGGCACTTGTGAAGAATGTGCATTCTGCTGCTTTTGGATGGAATGCTCTGTAAATATCAATTAAGTCCACCCGGTCTAATGTGTCATGTAAGGCCTGTGTTTCCTGATTGATTTTCTGTCTGGATGATCTGTCCATTGGTGAAAGTGGGGTGTTAAAGTCCCCCACTATGATTGTGTTACTTTCGATTTCTCCTTTTATGGCTGTTACAATTTCCCTTATATATTGAGGTGCTCCTATGTTGGGTGCATATATACAGTTACAATTATTATATCTTCTTTTTGGATTGATCCCTTGATCATTGTGTCGTATTCTTCTTTGTCTCTTGTAACGGTCTTTATTTTAAAGTCTATTTTGTCTGATATGAGTATTGCTACTCCAGCTTTCTTTGGATTTCCATTTGCATGGAATACCTTTTAGCATCCCCTCACTTTCAGTCTGTACCTGTCCCTCGATCTGAAGTGGGTGTCTTGTAGATAGCAATATATCCAGGTCTTGTTTTTATATCCATTCAGTGAGCCTGTGTCTTTTGGTTGGAGCACTTAATCCATTTACGTTTAAAGTAATTATCGATGGTGTATGTTCCTATTGCCATTTTGTTAACTGTTTTGGATCTGTTTTTGTGAGTCTTTTTTCTTCCCTTCCTCTTTTGTTCTCTTGTGATTGGATGACTAACGTTAGTGTTGTGTTTGGATTCCTTTGTCTTGTGTGTGTGTGTGTCTATTGTAGATTTTCAGTTTGCAGTTTCCATGAGGTTTTGATACAGCAGTGTATATATGTACAAGATTGCTTTACGTTGCTGGTCTTTTAATTTCAAATGCATTTCCAATCTCCTGCATTTGTGCTCTCCTCTTCTCACCATTGCTGGTTTTGATATCATATTTGTGTGTGGATGATTTCCTACATTTACTGTATGTTTGCCTTTACCGAAGAGCTTTTCTATTCATAATTTTCTTGTTTCTAGTTGTAGCCTTTCCTTTTCTACCGAGAGAAGTTGCTTTAGCATTTGTTGTAAAGCTGGTCTGGTGGTGCTGAATTCTCTTAGCTTTTGCTTGTCTGTAAAACTTTTGATTTCTCCATCAAATCTGACTGAGAGCCTTGATGGGTAGAATATTCTTGGTTGTCGGCTCTTCCCTTTCATCACTTTAAATATATCGTGCCACTCCCTTCTGGCCTGCAGAATTTCTGCTGAGAAATCAGCTGATACCGTTATGGGAATTCCCTTGTGTGTTATTTGTTGCTTTTCCCTTGTTGCTTTTAATATCTTTTTCTATGTCTTTAATTTTTGTCAGTTTGATTGCTGTGTGTCTCGGTGTTTTCCTCCTTGGGTTTATCCTGCCTGGGACTCTCTGCACTTCCTGGACTTGGGTGACTATTTCCTTTCCCATGTTAGGGAAGTTTTCAGCTATTAATCCTTCCAGTATTTCCTCAGGTCCTTTCTCTCTCCTCCTTCCAGGACCCCTGTAATGTGAATGTTGGTGTGTTCATTGTTGTCCCAGAAGTCTCTGAGACTGTCTTCATTTCTTTTCATTCTTTTTCCTTCTGTTCCGTGGCACTGATTTCCATCATTCTGTCTTCCAGTTCACTTATCCATTCTTCTGTATCAGTTATTACGCTGTTTGTTCCTTCTAGTGTATTTTTCATTTCAGTTACTGTATTGTTCATCTCAGTTTGTTTGTTCTTTAGTTCTTCAAGGTCTTTGTTAAACATTTCTTGCATCTTCTTGATCTGTGCCTCCATTCTTTTTCTGAGATCTTGGATCCTCTGTACTATCATTACTCTAAATTCTTCTTCGGGTAGATTGCCTATCTCCACTTCACTTAGTTGTTCTTCTGGGGTTTTATCTTGTTCCTTCATATGGGACATATTCCTGTGCCATGTCATTTTGTCTAACTTTCTGTGATTGCGGTTTCCGTTCCAGGCTGCAGGGTTGTAGTTTTTCTTGCTTCTGCTGTCTGCCCCCTGGGGGAGGAGGCTGTCTGAGAGGCTTGTGCAGGCTTCCCAGTGGGAGGCAGTGGTTCCTGCCCACTGGTGCGTGGAACTGGGTCTTGTCCTTCTGGCGGGTAGCTATGGCCATGCCAAGGGGCGTGCCTAGAGGGCTGTAGGCTCAGGAAGACTTTATGCAGGCTGTCTGCTGATGGGTGGGGCTGTGTTCCTGCCCTGCTGGTTGTTTAGCCTGAGGCATCCCAGCACTGGAGCCTGCAGGCTGTTGGGTAGGGCCAGGACTTGGTAAGAAAATGGCAGCCTCCAGGAGGGCTCACGCCAATGAGTACTCCTCAGAACTGCCGCCGCCAGTGTCTTTGTACCCTCAGTGAGCCACAACCAATGCCCGTCTCTGCAGGAGACCCTCCGATACTAGCAGGTAGGTCTTGCCCAGAGTCTCATGAAGTCACTGCTTTTTTCCCTGGCTCCTAGTTCGCACAGGACCCTGTGTGTGCCCTCCAAGAGTGGACTTACCGTTTCCTACTGTCCTGTGGAATTCCTGCAATCAAACCCTGCCAGACTCTCTGAGGGCTCCTTGCTCTTGTAACCAGACCCCCAGGCTGAGGAGCCTGACGTAGGACTCAGAATTTTCACTCCTGTGGGAGAACTTCTGTGGTGTAATTATTTTCCCGCTTGTGAGTCGCCCCCACCCCTGGTGGGTATGGGATTTGATTTTATAGCAGTTGCACCCCCTCCTACCATCCTGTGGCTTCTTTGTCTTGGGATGTAGTATATCTTTTTTGGTAGCTTCCAGGGGTTTTTTGGTCCATGGTTGTTGAGCAGTTAGTTGTGATTTGGTTGTTTTTTGTAGGAAGCCGTGAGCTGACATCCTTCTACTCCACTGTCTTGTCTCTGTCCTCGTGTGGGTTGTAAGTGACACTTTTCCAACTTCTGTTTAGCGTTCCCAAGAAGATCCAGGTAACAAAAGGAAATACTATAGCCCATGCTATCTTAACATCATTGTCAAGTACATACCTAGAGTAAACCCCAGAGTAATACCCTGTGCTTTGTTTGTTTGCTTGTTTTATAAATTTATTTATTTATTTATTTTTGGCTGCGTTGGGTCTTTGTTGCTGCGCACGGGCTTTCTCTAGTTGCCGCGAGCAGAGGCTGCTCTTCATTGCGGTGCGTGGGCTTCTCGTTGCGGAGCATGGGCTCTAGGAGCGCGGGCTTCAGTGGTTGTGGCTCACGGGCTCGGTGGTTGTGGCTCACGGACTCCAGAGCACAGGCTCAGTAGTGTGGCGCACAGGCTTAGTTGCTCCGCGGCATGTGGGATCTTCCCAGACCAGGGCTTGAACCCGTGTCCCGTGCATTGGCAGGCGCATTCTTAACCACTGAGCCACCCGGGAAGTTCCCCTGTGCTTTATTATTACTGAAAATGTGCTTTACCAGCATCTGTTTATCCAGAACCACACATCCTTCTTAGAACCAGACCGCTTCCAAGATAGAAAGCGGCTCCTAAAGGACTGCCCTTGAAGTAGCATTGCGCTCCCCTTCTTGAGTCTGGTTTAAAGGCTTGAGTGCTAAAGTTGTGCTTGGCAGCCAGCTGGAACTGGGGTGGGGCGTGAGGCTTGGACATCCTCAGGCGAGTGTTTCAGATTGGAGTTGGCTCCTCCCATGCACTGCCCTGACACACAGCATACGCCTCAGGCCGCAGCCAGGCCTGGGCTTCTCCTCCGCAGCAAGGACGTAAATTGGCCTTTGCAGTTTTTAAGTCAAGTCTATCCAAAGTGAGAATGTGAGTGTCCCCATGACAGCCTGTCCTGGGAAACTTTGCAGTGGGATTTAAAGGCTCAGTGCAGTGCTGGGCCGTATATCATTCTGCTAGAGCGAGGAAGCGTTGTTTTCAGAATATCAGTGACTGCAAACAGACCTGGTAATCAGAACGTCTTGTCTACCAGGCAGAAATGTCATCTTCACCAACACGTGTTGTATGTAACATAAGTCCAAACAGCATTTATGGGGAATCTATGACTAATTTTCGAACCACATAGGGGGTTAACGGCAGCATATAAAAAGGGTTTAAGTAAGGAAGAGCGTAGGATACTGTTCTTGATTAATTATCAGTGATTCAGGTGAAAATACTTTAAAGCAACAAATGTTTTAGGATCTCTTCCATGCCAACCTGCTGTTTTGTTCTAAGAAAGTTGTCTCTTGTTATAATAGTAGTTCTTCCAATTTCTGTCAATCAAAATATTGACAAAAGATAGAGTAGGAGTGCTTTTCAAGTTAGGTTTTGATCAAAATCCTATTGATTGTAGACAGCAGACTGCACAGAGTTTGGGGACTAGGCCAAATGCATGAAATCTTTTTTTACGTGTCGGACCTTCATCTGTCACATTCCCTTCGAGTCTTCCTTTTTCCTACTTGAATACTCCTAGTACGTCATGCTGTTTTTTTCCCAAGACATCAGTTCCAGACTTTTCACTTTCCCGAGCTCTTAAATGGAGCCCTCAATCCTACACGTGTATTACAGAGTCATGCTTCTCAGACTCTCGGCGGTGAAAGACCGGGGGGACCAGGTTAGCCGGTTGGTTTAATTTTTAACATGTCACTGACCAATACGTGATTCTGCCACGAGTGACTCCATAGCTCACCCCTTGCCACTTCAGCTCAATAGTACCTGACGCAGTCTTACACCGTGGTCAGTGAGACAAGTCTGCTAATCCTATCCTTGGCTATCATGACAGCGTCCAAGTGCTATAAAATTTCTAAACACTGCCCTCATTTTCCGCACCTACCTCGCCGTGACCTTGAAGCAAACTTTGAGTCATAGTAGAGTGAAGCCCAGTGGAGCTCTGGTATCTTCTGACCTTTCTTAAGAGCTGTTCACCTTGGTGGCCAATCATTCAGTGAAAACTATAACCTGTAGTATCACTTTTATTCTGGGAAAAGTCATATCACAATGTTTATTATCTTTCTAAGTTTCCTTCTTTCAGCCTCTCCAGTTACCCTTCTCTCTGCTTTGGTTGCACGTGACCTTGTTCCAGAACCGGCTGGCTTCCCCCTTGAAGCCAGGGCTCTGTGGCAGCAGTGGGGCTGCAGCGGTGCACGTAGAGCCAAACGAGTAATCGGGACATTCCACGGATTTACGCTGCCTCTTAGGAAGCGCCGAAACGGAGAAGGTCTTCCCTTTAGCCTGCACCCAGATGAGGTGCAACCTGAGACAGAGACTTGGGCAAGCGTTTGAAACATGAGGATGCTGTGGGCCTAGTGTATTTGCGGTATGCAACCGGGTTATTCCAAAGTACCTGGAAAGTTATGTGCCCTCGTGGTTAAACTCGTGCTACCTCTTTGATTGCTTAGTCTTTTTCTCAAAACAACGAGAAACGAAATTTCCATCCAACTCCACTAAATTATCAGAAATTAATGGGATTTCATTTAAGGGAAACGTGCCAGGTTGCTAAAGCTATAATGAGGAAGTCATTGAATTAATTCACAGGTCAATATTCAGAAAATAAAATTATCTTATCGGGGGGCACGAGAACTACACACACTCGGCTGCTGCAGACCACGGCTGTGACTGCCGGCAAGAAGCTGCCTGCACGTCTTGTACTGCGGTTTTCCGTGGACTGTCTCTGGGCCCGTCACTGTGCTGAGAGCTCGGCAGTCTCGTCTCAGTGACTCTTCACCCTGTCCAAGCGGCAGGGTGACATGCGCCAGTGAGGAAGCAGGCTCAGATATAGTAACGAGCCCGTGAAACCCCGTGATGAAGCTGCTAGAAAAAGCTAGAGTTGGGATCTGCACACAGGTCTTTGAGCCTCATCTCTTAAGCACCACACTATACTCTACACATCAGCCGGAAAGCCTGCTGAAAGTATCCAGCAGATCATGGCAGTCTTCACTTTAAAAGTTTTCCAAGGCTTCCCGTGATGCTGAAATCAAATCTGAGCTCCCCGACGCTGGCCCGTTGGCCCCACTGCCTGGCTATGCTCAGCCTGCCCCGCTCTTCCTGAAATCAAATCTGAGCTCCCCGACGCTGGCCCGTTGGCCCCACTGCCTGGCTATGCTCAGCCTGCCCCGCTCTTCCTCGTTCGCAGGGCTTCAGCCCTCCTGGCCCCAGGGCCTTTGCACCTCCTGTTCTTCTGTCTCGAAAGTATCCATGGTATTGGGCACCCAGGGGAGGGTTCCGTAAGTATCTGCTATGTAACTGTGTTGAGCTTTGACCACAAAAACAACTGTGCCCTCACCAAGAAGAACCGGGAGAGAGAAGATATTTCCAGAGACCGACCCCATCTCAGAGCTCCTGCTGGTTGGCAAGCAGCTAACACTAAACACCAGACCGGGGCCTCCGCCTGAGAACTTATCATCAGGCAGCCCTTGGCCCTTCGTGCTGCCGCGTCTCGTGTGGGTGGTTGGCAGGATGGGCGGAAAGGGAGACTTGGCCCGTGAACGCTTTCAGAGAAGCACGCCACTTCCTCCAGGGGTCCAACAGTTTTCAAAGTTCTGACTTCATTCCAAAGTGCAGGTTAATTGGCAAATACAGTGGCGTTCCCTGTGCCCTTGTGTCTCGCGCTTGGGCTCGCTTTGCTTTTACTTAATTTGCTGTAATAGCGGCGGAAACTAATTTCTCGACTGTAAATATCACAGCTGTTGGGGAAAGCATTAATTGCGTGCTATCACGTTACCCTCCTTCCTTGGATCAATTTATGTGTAGTCTGTTTGCAAGTTCTGTTACTGTGCATATTAACAGAACACAACGGGAAATAATCTCACCACACACATTGGAGGCATTTGTACTGAAGTGGCTGGATGGGTTGGGGTTTGGAAATATTCTTGTTTGTGGCAGACATTGAAAGAATGCTTTTTCAAAGCCCGACCCCAGAAGTCTTGACGCTGAGTGAAATATGGGTAATTTTTCTTTGGGGGGATCAATACAGTAACTATTTTCAAAATGACTTTATATTGACGGAAAGGTCAGAAATGCCCTGGGCATTGATCCCATGCCCGTAATCACTTTTTTGTTTAGTAAGTTAACCGCTCTGCCCACATCCAATGCGAAGAAATCCAGTTCATCATTTAAACGAAATGTTTTTTAAAGCATTGGACGTCCTCCCAGCCCTCACTGCCTGCCGGGGTCTCACAGGGAAATGCCCTTTCTTTGTCTAGGAAGTGGATCTCTACAGAATGAACAGCCAGGACAAGCTGGGCCTCACAGTATGCTACCGGACGGACGATGAAGATGACATTGGGATCTATATAAGCGAGGTATCGGGGCTGATTTTTTATAACTATCATAGCAAGAGAGTTGGTCTCTTTTTTGCCTTTTATGTGTTAACCAACCTTAACTCTGGCTCACGGAGATGTCTGTGGAAAGACGCAGACAGATTTCTTCGTCCCCTTTATCACGCTCCATGGAGTGACGTCTTTACATAGGGGTTAAGTCCTAATGTTGGCACATAAGACAAAACTACCCTTCAGAAGCCTGCAAATCGGCCATAAAATGGAGCCGTGTACATGGCTTCATGTGTTCAACCCCGAGGGAAGAGCAGATTCACATTTCCCTTCTCGTGTTCATTGAATGGGATGGGGGAGGGCATCACTTACACTTTTTAAAGTATTTCTGTGTCTGTTTCTCTTTTTTCTTTGCTTTTGGTGCGGTGTGTACAGTTGAATTCACGTAAGTTCAGTGCAATTTCAAAGTACATAGACGGAAGCTATCTTTATCTTCCCAGAGGAGACAATGCAAAGCAACTGATTTCAGGATGGATACCTTACCACGCACTGCCCTCTTTGCAAGCACAGAAACCCCATTTTGTCAGGAAATACAATCCATCCCCATGGGATGAATCAAGGGATGTGTCTGCTAGGCTTAATAATTATCCCTTGGGGTATACTTCGCCCACCAAGCTTAAGTTGGCCCATCATGACTGCATTTCGGGGGTGTCTCTCCCAAACTCAATCCCACTTGTCTCAATTATATTTCATTTTTAAAGTTACTTTCCAAACTTCAATATACCCATTTGGTAAAATAATTAAGTTGCTTTAATTATTTTCAAGGTTGCTAGCCCACATGATGAAGGGTACCCTTTAACCTGTTCTCCAGCACACTTTGCTTTTCATTCCTGTGCGTGCAACAGGAGTCAGCTGTGCCTCTTCATCCCCTCAGGTCACCAGGGTCTGTGCACACTGCTGTGCAGCAGGGTCGCCGTGCAAGGATCCCGGAACACAGCCTGGAAAGGGCTTGGAAACAGATCAGTCCCTCTTCGTCTCCCTCTGCATGACCCTAAGTCTTGTTTATTTCGGCACAAAACGAAAACAGAGGGATGAGCACGACCATGTGTTAGAGGCAGACTTTTTATTTTCGTGCGTGTTTAAGTTACCCCCTCGGTGCTGAGATGTCTGCTGTGTGTTTCAGATCGACCCTAACAGCATCGCGGCCAAGGATGGGCGCATCCGAGAAGGAGACCGCATCATCCAGGTAGGTCAGCTTCCTGTTTATCACTAAAGAGCAAACTGGTTCTCATTCATAGCTTTGGGGTGGAAATGCAGAAGTTAACAAACAGGGGGTCGCAAATGTCGGGTGTGTGGTGAGGCCAGAGAAGGTGATGGCTGAAGTACAAGCTATGGAAAACACCTGGCAACAGGGTGTGTGAGGCGTGAGACAAACTGGAGAGGATGCCTGCCCCACCTAAGCGGGAAGGCTGCCCCAGCGCTTTGCAGCATATGAGCCAGCTCATCTCCTTTCCTTGCCCTTCTCTTTGGGCCACAGACAACACATCAGTGGGCCAGGTCAGGCCCACAGTTCTTGTGAAACAAAATAATGCTCATTTGAGCTTTCTCGGAGGGATTAATTTTGGACCGAACATTTCAAGTTTGAGCCATCTTTTAAACGCCATGCCTCAGCATTTAACTAGTATATGCCATGGCTTTTAAGAGTCGTTTCTTTATCTGTAAAGGATACCTGTTGCTCTTTCGAGTCAAACTGAGACCCGTCTTTTTTTCCCTTTAATTGTCTTTTAATTTAAGCTTTAATTATTTCTTTTAACAAATAACATTCTTTATTGAAGTACAGTTGATTTACAATGTTGCGTTAGTTACAGCTGTAAAGTGACTCAGTTATACATGTGTATACGTTCTATTATTTTCCATTAAGGTTTAATCACGGGAGATTGGGTATAGTTCCCTGTGCTACACACAGTGTAGGACCTTGTTGTTTATCCATTCTCTGTATATACCAGTTTGCCTCTGCTAATCCCAGACTCCCAATCCAACCCTCTCCCCCCCTCGTCCCCCTTGGCAACCACCTGTCTGTTCTCTGTGTCCGTGAGTCTGTTTCTGCTTCAGAAATAGGTTTATTTGTGTCATATTTTAGGTTTCACGTATGAGTGCCATCATAAGATAGATAGTTGTCTTTCTCTTTCTGACTTCCTTCACTTAGTATGATAATCTCTAGTTGCATCCACGTTGCTGGAAAAGGCATCGTCTCATTCTTTCTTTTTGATGGCTGCGTAATATTCCATTGTCTGTGTGTACCATGCCTTCTTTATCCATTCATCTGTCCATGGACGTTTAGGTTGCTTCCATGTCTTGGCTGTTGTAGCAAACAGTGCTTCAGTGAACACTGGGGTGCGTGTGTCTTTTGGAATTCATTATAGTTTTGTCTGGATATATGCCCAGGGGTGGCACTGCTGGATCACATGGTAAATTCTATTACAGTCTTTTTTAATCTCACAGAAATTGAGAGCCTCTGGTTCATGGGTAGAAGACTTAGCTTCTACCTCTGCTCATTCCTGCCTTGTCATTTCGAATCCACTGTGTTTAGACATATCACTGCCTACCTCCCTGCGAGTAATTTTCGTTTCCTTTTGCCACTGCTTATTCTTACACTTGCCCTGACTTCAGCCCGGACTGTCATTCCTGACGGGGCTGAACCCTCAGGAGTAACGGCCTTTTCAGTGGCTCTAGTTTTCCACTGGCATCTGCCCTTGGCCGCGGAAGCACTGAGTTCCTTATCTGGCCCTCCCTGCCTCCCGGACAACCACACCTCCCCTCGTTGACGAGATCCATCACCCCCTTTGCTGCCCGTTCCTTCACTGGCATAGAGAGTCGAGGGCAGGCTCCCCTTCCAGCTCCACGGAACCATTGCCGTGCACCCTGGAGCTGAGACCTCCAGACCAGCAGAGCTCGAAGGTGACAGGACAGAAGCCAGAATCCTGCCAGAGCGTGGTCAGGCGTGATGGTGAGAGACTCCCTCCCGCTTGACCTTGTGTCCCACCTTAAAACATTCAAGTGTGAAACTGGGAACACAGAACACGCTGCATAATTCCAGCACGTTCACGTACAGCCCCCAGTGCTGCTTTTTTCTCCGATATTATCTGAAAATTAGCTGTAGTCACGCTTTAGTAGATTCCATTTAGACTCCTGCCTGAGTATATTTAATTACGTGTCATTAAATTGCTTAGATGTTTTCCCTCTTCACAACGCTGTGATTTTTCTCAGGGCTGCCTTTTGGAGTCCCAGCTACTTCTGCTCACGTAGCCTCCGCCTGGGCACTACGCCCGTGGGGGCTGTCATGTAGCCCAGAGACACTGTGTCAGTTTGAGCAAGGCCTTTCCTTCTGAAAACCAGTGTATTCTTTTCAAGCTGCCTGGAAGTTCTCTGTTCCAGCTGTGAGATGCAGGCCTGCAACAGTGCAGAATGATTCTGCACAACTTACTCATGCTCCTTGTCTACCCTTCCACCTTTTCCTTTTTAGATTAACGGGATAGAGGTACAGAACCGCGAAGAGGCCGTGGCGCTTCTAACCAGTGAAGACAACAAGAACTTTTCCTTGCTAATTGCAAGGCCCGAACTCCAGGTGAGTCAGCTTCCGGCACGTGAAGCTGGGTCTGTAGTTCTAAAATCAGTAACAAAGTCTAACGAAGTCCCTGGCCCTGCAGGACACTGCCCACCTATCGAATCTGAGCTTGAAGGGTACTCCGTACCCCGGAAAGGTAATCTGAGTTGCTCGGACTTCCAATCTGTTTCTCGTTTTGACCTTCTAAGGAGCGTGCTGACATCCACCCTGGCATTTACACCGCGAGCCCCGCACGTTCGTTAACGCAGAGAGCATAATGAAAGAAAGGAGGAGGGAACATGAGGGCGTGGAAAACACAGCCAGGGTCATGCCCGTCAACATGTTTGACTTCCCAGGACCTGACCAGTATCTGTGTGGGTCTCATTTACAACCACAGCGTGTTAAGGAACGTACAGCATGACGATTATAGTTAAACTCCAGGTGCTCTCATCACCCAAAAAACAGTCACTGTGAGATACGTTAGTTACTCGACTGGTAATTATTTCAGTATGTCTATATGCACATCACATCATCGTGACGTACATCTGCCACGTAGGACAGTTTTTACTGGCAAAAAAGGAAAGAAACTTTGGTCAGCAGACTCTTCCTTAAAGGGCCAAAGAAGAAGTAGGATGGGCTTTGGGAGCTGTGTATATGGTCTCCGGTGCCACTGCAGTGCAGAAGCAGCCGCAGACAATACGTAAACAAAGGGGCTTGGCTGTGTTCCAATTACACTGTTTTTAAACAAACAAAAATAGGCCGCAGGCCAGATTTGGCCCACGGGTGGTAGATGTCAGACCCCTGAGCGGTCTGCTTTCTTATGAGCATGAGAGAGAAGAGCCCTGATAAAAGTGATAGGCCTTGCCCAAGACTAACAAACGGCTAGGTTAGTAGAGCTACCTTTTTTTTTTTTTTGGTCAGAAAGAATGCTTTCCGTACTGTAAGTGCCTTCCGTGGGGACCTGCTAAACTTGTGTGCGGGCCATCAAGCAGAAGGGCAGGCAGGGCTAGGGCTCCTGGACGCCGCCCCTATACTCAGTGGCCTCCTTCACCGAAAGGAGCTAACCTGGGGGAAAGCGCCTCACCCTCCAACAGTAAAAGAGCAGACCGCAGCCCCGTCCATCCCCCGGACGTGTAGGGAGGGTGGGAGCTGTCTTCACCGTGAGCGTGGGGTAGTCGTCTGTCGTAGAGCAAAACGACAGGCAGCCTGCATTTCGATGACCCCCGGAGGGGGCCCCAGAAGTACTTCTCCCCAGGGTTACTGTCCTTTCTTAAAAATAAATACATAAAATGAGAGCGAAAGGAGCCTCAGCTGAAGGGCATGTGTGGGCGGCTGTCTCTCCCCAGCTGGACGAGGGGTGGATGGACGACGACAGAAACGACTTTCTGGACGACCTGCACATGGACATGCTGGAAGAGCAGCACCACCAGGCCATGCAGTTCACTGCCGGCGTGCTGCAGCAGGTACCACTCCCGCCAGCCCCTGCGCCCTCTCAGCAGCAGGGAAACCCGGCCCCACATCTCCCTCGGGATGCCCAAGCCCCTGAGCAACCCAGCTGCCGCCGGGAAGACGGCCAGGAAACTAACTCACGAAGTGCTTTTCTGTTCGCCCGAGTGAAAGGCAAGCCCGTAGTTTCCCTGACCACGAGAGTGCCGTGTGGCTTATAAAAGCAAAAGCAGTAATGCCCGGGTACCCCTGACCTTCTGACACTCGTTTCGAAACCAAACCCCCCTGTGCCGGCATTAATAGATCACTAGAGCAGAGAAAGAAAAAAGTCATGTTTTCAAAAGCAAAGCAATTCCCTCTGTTTAACCTGAGCTGCTTGGCACCCTTTCCGTCCCCCTTCTATGCCACCACCATTGTCAGAGATACCCTAAGTGACTGCTAATCGAGGGCCTTAGGAGCTAAAAGGACATCACCTATGCCTCCTGCTTCCCGTGCGTGCACAGGGGTCCTCGAATGGCTGGAATCATTCGGTGAGGTAAGGTGACTATCGTCCTCCTTTCCCAGGTGCGGAAACTGAGGCTGAGAAGGAGGTTCAGTGGCTCCCCCAGGTCAGGCTGACCGGGTAGTTAACCCGTAGCTAATTCCCAGGCCCCCCTCCTACAGGAAGAGTCACACCTGGGAACTGCACCTCCGGCGCCCCTCACTGTGCCCGTGTGTTCTTGTTTTCTGTTGTGTAGAAGAAGCACGAGGAAGACGGGGGAACCACAGACACGGCCACCATCCTGTCCAACCAGCACGAGAAGGACAGTGGCGTGGGCCGGACGGACGAGAGCACGCGCAACGACGAGAGCTCAGAGCAGGAGAACAACGGCGACGACGCCCCCGCGGCCTCCCCGCCACTGGCCGGGCAGAGGAAGCTCACGTGCAGCCAGGACACCCTGGGCAGCAGCGACCTGCCCTTCAGCAACGAGTCCTTCATCTCGGCCGACTGCGCCGACGCCGACTACCTGGGCATCCCGGTGGACGAGTGCGAGCGCTTCCGCGAGCTGCTGGAGCTCAAGTGCCAGGTGAAGAGTGCCAGCCCCTACGGCCTGTACTACCCGGGCAGCCCCCTGGACGCCAGCAAGAGCGACCCGGAGAGCGTGGACAAGGAGCTGGAGCTGCTAAACGAGGAGCTGCGCAGCATCGAGCTGGAGTGCCTGAGCATCGTGCGCGCGCACAAGATGCAGCAGCTCAAGGAGCAGTACCGCGAGCCCTGGATGCTGCACAACAGCGGCTTCCGCAACTACAACACCAGCGTCGACGTGCGCAGGCGCGAGCTCTCGGACATCACCGAGCTCCCCGAGAAGTCCGACAAAGACAGCTCGAGCGCGTACAACACAGGCGAGAGCTGCCGGAGCACCCCGCTCACCTTGGAGATGTCCCCCGACAACTCTCTGAGGCGAGCGGCCGAGGGCGTCGGCGGCCCCGGCGGCGAAGGCGCCGCGGGGACCACCGAGGTGTATGGGCCATCCCCAAGGAATCTGCTCTCCATCACGGAAGATCCCGAAGTGGGCTCTCCGGACTACAGCCCTTCTCCTGAAGAGCTGGACCCCAGCCAGGCCCTGGAGGGCAAGGAGAGGAAACCCAGCGACGACGGCAGCGGGAGCCCCACCCCCAGCCAGAAGCTGGGCGGCGGCTCGTACCTGTCGCCCTTCCCGCACTCCCCCTACAAACACGCCCACATCCCGGCGCACGCGCAGCACTACCAGAGCTACATGCAGCTGATCCAGCAGAAGTCGGCCGTGGAGTACGCGCAAAGCCAGATGAGCCTGGTGAGCATGTGCAAGGACCTGAACTCGGCCAACCAGTCGGAGCCGAGAATGGAGTGGAAAGTGAAGATCCGGAGCGACGGGACGCGCTACATCACCAAGCGGCCGGTGCGGGATCGCCTGCTGCGGGAGCGCGCGCTCAAGATCCGCGAGGAGCGCAGCGGCATGACCACGGACGACGATGCGGTGAGCGAGCTGAAGATGGGGCGGTACTGGAGCAAGGAGGAGAGGAAGCAGCACGTGGTGAAGGCCAAGGAGCAGAGGCGGAGGCGCGAGTTCATGATGCAGAGCCGGCTCGACTGCCTGAAGGAGCAGCAAGGGGCCGACGACAGGAAGGAGATGAACATCCTGGAACTCAGCCACAAAAAGATGATGAAGAAGAGGAATAAAAAGATATTTGATAACTGGATGACGATCCAAGAACTCTTAACCCACGGCACGAAATCTCCAGACGGCACTAGAGTATACAATTCGTTCCTATCGGTGACTACTGTATAATTTTCCCTTCTGCATTATGTACATAAGAGAGAACACTACCGTTGAGGTAGCAATTCCTGCCTCGTTCAATGCGGCAAGCTTTTGTATATAAGATAAATAGTGTCATCATGTTTATAGTCGAAATCAGCGAGCCCTACCCACTCACTCTGGGTGTCGTCTTAGCTCTATTTTAAGCGGAGAAAAACCACCCGTAACTGTGTGTCTTGGAAGGCAATATTAACAAAACAGAGCTTTTTTTCAAATAGCGATGGTACTTTTTATACGCGTTACCTTTCACATGAAGTTTTTAAAATTTCAAAAAGCTCTTTTATTAAGCATACCTTCACAGAAGAATTTGTTTACACACTATATTCATATACGAAAGTTAAACACACTTTTTTTTTTGCCTGCCGAAAACTCAGATACGACTGCCAGTATGTATTTTTAATGGAACCCTACTTTATAATATGTGAGTGACCGTTTAACATTAGGTCAAAGCTTCCGCTCCAAAAACCACCAAACTCTGTGGTTCACGAGGTATACTACACATAAATTTAAACATTCTTCTCCTGGTTAAAGTTCCCAAGAGAGTGTAAAGGTTTTTAACAGAAGGCAAACTATAACACAGCTTCGTGGAAGTTTAAAGCATGTTTGCAGATACTGCAACCCGTTGGAGGACTTTGCATGTACAGGAAAGTTGTGGATGGAGACGGTTTGTGGAATTTTAAGTGCTCACTGTAGTAAACCTTTGCTTTGTAGATTCAAAGGGACAGACTTTTTCGAGCAAATTCAGAGAACCATGGTTAGTTATAAACAGTAAGTAAAATGAAGTTAAAATAAATTATTATTTTCTATTTGATATGTTTTGAAGTGATTCCTCATTTTGCAGTGGTGCCTATAAAATAAAAGCCTTTTGCAGTGTGTATTTTTTTTTCCCTTCATTGTATTACCTGCTGCCTCGGAAGAATTTGAGCATTTCAGGTCATCCACTACCTTCATTCTGCTCCGAATCCAAAGACAGGTCTGTTTGTTTGTTAGGAAAAAATCTAGCATTCGAATGACTGTCTGCCTTACAGAAAGCCTCAACTTGGCCCACTATGCTATAAACTGGAATAACTGAGCAAGTTTATCAACCAAGCTCGTGTTCACAACAAAACCCCTTTGGTTTACTGCCACCATTACTGCCTGTCAGTAATATCTAACAACATCTCTGAGTAGCAAGACCCAACTTTCCATTTCTAACATGCATCTGCAAAAGCCACAATATTTTCATAGAATAGCAAGGGTCACCAAAGTGGGTGGGCTTCAAAACTGGTATGTTTCACACCGCAGCAACCCACAGGATCCCAAATACTGAATTCGCTACGAATTGTTCCCCCATGATAGCGTTCACACAGATGTCAGCTATAATGTCTACTAAAAAGACATATGTACATACATACATACACAAATGAACGAATGACTGGGATTACGAAAGGTATCATTTTCATTTGCTGTGATGCCAGACAGACACCTGGTTTTCTCACTGAAATTTGGATTGAAGTGGCCAGGTGTTTAGGTATCTGAGACTTAGATTCCTCCAACACACCCTGTTCGAACCCATATTCCTCCCTTGTGGCCAACATCTTAAGACTAGTCATTAGTAGTCGTACTTCCATTAGAACAAACTTAATGTAGATACGACACCGATATATTTATTCCTCACTATTAAGATATCTGTTCATAACCTCTTCCAGACCAGGCATCGCGAAGATAATTACACCTGCTGCCTTAGTGTTTGCAAAAGGTGGCCTGTTAGCACCATGGTTTTCCAATACTCTCCAAGTTCAACTTCCAACAGAATTGGATCCTTGGCTCCCAGGAGCAGCACCCCATCTCCAGCTCTCTTAACCTCACACCCTTTCTTGCTAGTTAGTGTGTCACCGAGAACCAACACCAATCAGATGAATTACAAATTGCATCAAGAGGGCTTCCCTGGTGGCGCAGTGGTTGAGAGTCCGCCTGCCGATGCAGGGGACACGGGTTCGTGCCTCGGTCCGGGAAGATCCCACATGCCGCAGAGCGGCTGGGCCCGTGGGCCGTGGCCGCTGAGCCTGCGCGTCCGGAGCCTGTGCTCCGCGGCGGGAGAGGCCACAGCAGTGAGGAGCCCACGTACCGCAAAAACAAAACAAACAAAAACGCGGCAAGACATACACAGGTTGGGTATAAGACTAAGTGCGTGGGTTTCTTTGGAGAAATAGCCTTCCTGCCTTGTGCGTTCTCATTAAAGGCCAGAGGGGTGTACGTGGCTACAAGAGCAAAGATCTCCCACCTAAACAGTCATGTGCCATCAGGCTGAAGTTGAGGGGTTTCCAATCAGGGCTCCCTGGGTGCCTCTGGATTTAGGGGTCAGTCTGTGCCCCGTGTGAAACAGTGGAGGGAAATAAAAAGTAACATACATTCTAATCCCAATTCCGGACCCTTCAATTCCAACTTATTTTCTCAATCACTTTTTCATATGGATACACTTAGACCTAATTTGCAATGTCATACGAGGTTTCCCGAACCGAATTTAGCAAATCAACTCCTAAAAGGAGTCAGAAGAGACCTGAGAAATCATTTGATCAATGAGCAGGAGACTCAAGGAGACAAACAGTGGCTGCTTAATGAACAAACGGGGATCTGAATTCAGAACCCAACACCCGTTCCCATAGCCCTTATGGCCACTCCCACGGGGGAAAGGTCACTGTCAAGTGCACAGTTAACTTGAACGTATTCAGTCCTGTGCCCTCAACCAAAATATAAACACAGCTCACCAGTGGATGCCCTGGAGTGAACATCAGTCAGGAGACGTGAATCCCATTTTTCAGTGAGTCTGAGCCCCCAAGTGCCTCCGAGCACAGGCATTTCCTCAACAGGCGAGTTGAGGGATTTTCCTGGTTAACGGTGACAAGAGACGACGTACAACTTCCATCCTCCCAGATATGAAACCGTAGTTCCCACGTAAACAGAATTTCCCCTGTAGCCAACAGGGATTTCTACCACCACAGCTGCTTACACTGTCATTTCCTTGGCGCATTTAAGAACGTGATGGAAACTGGATTCTCCCCACAGGAAAATATACGTATGATACACAACACAAAAAAATTTGCATATAATTTTGGAGGCTTTATGTGCCCCCAAAATCCATTCATGGACCTCTTCTAAAGATACAAAAATCTCAAGTTTCGACCAACTGAATTTGATCGCTCTATATTTTTCACACTATCTTTAGGTGCATTTTATAGCACTCTTTGATTTCAATGACCATTTTAAATATCAAGGAGTACATTTTCCCCCATGAGACCCATATTAAGGCAATTAAAATTCAACAAACCACTTTACCTGTACTCTTCCAGTCGTGCTAACGGTCGTTTCTCCCAGGATTAAACCGATTTCCGAACTACGACGAGGAAAGAGTCCCAAGGCTCCGTAACAGCCACTCCACTGGATGGATGGCAACTTTATTCCTAAAATATAAAGGGAAAGAAATGAAAATTGATTGATCATCCAGTGCTACACTTTCCAGTACAGTAGCCACTGGCCACAGCTGGCTATTAAACACTTAAAGTATGGTGAGTCTAAATTGTACTGTTCTGAGAAAATGGATTTCAAAGACTTAGTGCTCCAAAAGAGAGATGATGTAAACTATTTCAAGAAGTCTATGCATGTTGAAATGTTAATACTTTGCATATCTTGGATTAAATAAAATAATTATACTTCATTTCACGTTTTTTACTTTTTTTTTTTTTTTTTGGTATGCGGGCCTTTCACTGTTGTGGCCTCTCCCGTTGCAGAGCACAGGCTCCGGACGCGCAGGCTCAGCGGCCATGGCTCACGGGCGCAGCCGCTCCGCGGCATGTGGGATCTTCGCGGACCGGGGCACAAACCCGTGTCCCCTGCATCGGCAGGCGGACTCTCAACCACTGCGCCACCAGGGAAGCCCACCTTTTTTGCTTTTTAATGTGGCTACTGGAAACATTTAAATCACAGATGCGACCCACATTTCATTTCTGTTGGATAGCACCAATACAGAGACTATCAGGTGTGGGTGTGCAAAACACGGGACCTCACGATCTCACCAAATCCATAGGGCAGTTCTGCCAGGCAAAGGGCCTTATCACCAGTTCACATTCAGACTAAGAACCTTGCCCAGATGAGTGTAGAGATGTGATTTGAATTTGCATCCTCCTGACGCCAAACCCTTTACCTTTCCCAACTCTGCCTCCACGGGCTTCTCAAGCAGTGACTATTAAGTCCGTTTGCGTTATGCTACTCTTTGTAACCTAGTCATGATTACGATGAAAGAAACTGCTTCAAAGTGACAGGCATTTCACTCAGTTCCCTTTTGAGTTTTAAATGACAAAATATCCTAACACTCCTGGCAAAAGCATACGACAGCGTATAAAAATCTAGGAACTGGGGGCACTAATTAAGCTTTTCATCTTTTAAATGAAAACAGGAGACTCCAAATACAAGAACCACAAATGTGACGAGATAGAACTCTACATTGCCTAGGGAATACGAGTCAGAGAACTCATTAGGATTGTAAACTAAAGTATGAAAATTAACCAAGTAATTATCTAGTTGTAGCCTTAGCGGTAGGTTACAGGTTACTTGTTAGCAAGATTGCCCAGAACCAAGGAAGCAAACACAATTCTGCCAGAAGCAACTGCAACTCCCACTTCTTTTTCTGTTTCCCAGTTGTTTGAAGCACACTAGGATATCTGCAGAGCATCAACTAATTAAAAAGAAATCATTAAAACGGAGATGAGATGCAAGAGTTCTCACGGCAACCGCTGTACTCTTCAATTTTGATTAAATGTGAATTCCCGAAAGCAGCTAGAAAACAAAGTGTGGTTCCTGGGGTTTCATTCAGATGGGTTTTTCTGATTACATGATCCATTTTCCTTTAGCTTCCAGTTTAAGCTAATCCTAAAAGGGCACGGTCCGTGGGGGCATGTGCTTTGCCTATAACGAACATGGTTTTTGCCTTTCAGTGGCGGAACACTGACCACATGCACTCAGCATCTTTTTAAAATGAAAAATGAGGAATTAATGATCCTTCCTTGAATTGGGGCTATTGCAAACTTAAACTTGCTTACCAATGCAGTGATTCTTGTCAAAAGCCCAATGAAACTCCCTAGACGTCTGAGTCTCTCGAAAACACATTAGGATCACGTTGACTCGTGCATTCATTCCTCCTCCTCAGCTGCCAGCCCAGACGGTATGGGTCTGATTTAGCACTTTTAGCTCTGAAGAATCATGATCACCTCTATGCTCTAGGCACTGTGTCAGAAGCCAGGATGGATTTGTTCAGCCAGGAGTTTTTGTGCCCACTGTGTTCAGGGCCATGAGTTCTCATGGAGCTTACATCTAGTGGGAAAGAGAATAAAAATCCAGTCATCACACAAATACTTTTAAAATGTCAACAAGGTTAGAGTGGGAGAGGGGACGACGGACCGGAGAGCTAGTGCCATGGATTTCAGGGAGGGTCTCTCACAAGAGTCATGGTTGAGCTGAGAGCCAGTGGATGAATGTGAGTTAACTAGGAAAAGACAGAAGTGATATTCCAAGCCACGCAAACAGCACGTGCAAAGGCCCTGTGGTGGGAGAGACATGGTTTATTTAAAACAAACCGAAAAGACAGCCAGTGTGGCTTGAGCGCATAAAGCAGTGGAAGAGAGAATGTTGTGTAGTAAGAGTGGGGGGACAGGAGAGAACCAAACACTTGACCGTAAATCCCTATTCAATATGGCCGACACTTACGGAGCACCTAATATGTTAGAAACCATGCTAAATGTTTTACTTGCTTAACCTTAAATTGCCTGTGAGATGGGTGGGTTTATTATCCTTGTTTTGCAGATAAGAAAACAAAGAAGACTTAGGGAAGCAACTCACTCAAATTGAAAGAGATGTACAGGCTCAGGGGCAAAGTGAGACCAGTTCTTTGTACCCACACTTCATCACTGGCCTGGGAAGCAGCATCTCCATGACAGGGGCTCATGGGTTTTCACTCTGGGGGAGGTTCATACCTAATTGACTGTTTCTTAGCTCAAGCTACCCTAACAAAATACCACAGGCTGAGTGGCTTAAACAACAGGAATTTATTTCTCACTTCCAGTCTGGAGGCTGGAAGTCTAAGGCCAGAGTGCCGGTATGGCTGGGTTGTGGTGACCCCTCTCTTTCTGGCTTGCAGATGGCTGTCTTCTTGCTAGGTCCTCACACAGCCCAGAGAGAGAAAGCTCTGGTCTCTCTCTCTTCTTTCACAGACTCTAATCCCATCGTGGGGGCCCCACCCTCATGACCTCATCTAAAACTAATTAACCCCCCATGGTCCCACCTCCAAATACCATCACATTTGAGGGTTAGGGCTTCAACACATGACTTTCGGGGCACACAACATTTCGTCGTTAAGAGTCTGGATAACCTGCCACCCTTTTCATCCTCTGCCTTTTTCCAGCCCAAGGATAAATCTGTTTATAACCATGTCGCTTCCCATTTCTATGCCATGACAGGTGATAAGCTTAATAAGCTTACTCATCACTTCTACAAAGTGCAAATTGGCTTCTGGCTAGAACATGTTTCTCCATCCAGGGCTCCACTTGCCATCACCCATCATGCACACACAGATCAGGAGCTTAGACAAAAAGTGAGTTTCCTCCTCCCTTCCTTTCCAGCGAAAGCTTTTCCTACCAGTTTTTACCACTGTCCAGAGGAGGAGTACCTGATCTGATGAAATGGTCTCATCACATGCATAATGAAGAAGGAAATTTCGTTTCAGGGCCACACAGCTTCTCTAAGTAGGCAGGCTCCTGAATGGTCCCCTGCTGTATAAACTAATGTCAATGACTCCTGTCAAACAGGGAGGCTTTCCAACCCCTGCTGCCACCCAGTCAGCTCTTCCTGCCTTCATAAATGATCTCCAAAGTGCTGTAAGCAGAGGACACAAGGTCCCAAAGGCCCATCCACCTCCAGAAAGAAGTTTCTCGGTGCCAATGGACTGCATAGAGGGGCTGAATAAATCCTAATTACATACGATTTAAGCTTTTCCATTTTCTGAGAAGCAGGGTGTTTGAGGCAAGGAATGTTGACTTTGCAAATGCCTAACCTTTACCCAGAATGAACAAACAAAACCTGCCCACTTGGTTTTTGAGTTGAGTCTTAGGGACAAGGGGTATTGGGGGCTGATGGAAAAATGAGCTTCTAAGAACCCCCTTCAGTCTGACCTGAGCACTGTTGCCAGTACGTATGGACTCTATTTCCTTAAGTACATGGGCATGCCCGCTTGCTGGATTCCAAGCCAACATTTTAAGCGGTACTTCCGCGGGGAGACTTATACATGACCAATTTTTAGCTGAGTTTTAAATCTTCTGGCTCTGGTTGACCCAGCCTTTCCAGGAATGTGACCTGGTTTCTATTTTCCACTCCATTAACCCTTTTGCTTTTCCCTCCTCCTTACCAGAATCACTTCTTTAATATCTACCTTATGTACCATGATCTCATTTTCCTTATGAGCAACAGCACAATTTACAAGCCAGGCTTGGAAGTCACTCCTTCATTTAGCGTCAAGCATAATTCCAAAAGAAGTATATACTGTGGTGTGTAGTTTTACATTTTGTAACAAGGCCACATATTAACTGTGTTTCTTAAAACCCACGAGAGCTCAGCGAATCCTCATCCTATATAGAGAGACGAGACGTGCAAGTATGATAGATCCACTACCAGACTCAATGAGCATGTTCAAGGTCCACAGGGTAAGCCAGGACACCTGCCTCTCAAAGTAATGCCTTGGGAGATGTGAGCAATCAAAACTCCATAGCAACCAGCCGGTAACTCATGTGATACCAAAATGCTTCAGTGCTATTTAGTTTTTAACAAAGAGGCACATGTAAAGTGCCAGAGAAAGCAGACAATTTTGCATATAATTCAGGGGATTCACAGAAGCAATGTATCAGTACGATCTTAAGCAAAGATGTGATAAATGTTGACTTGATCTCCTAGTCCAAGGAAACCTCAGGTCATCTTCATGAGCTTGGACTTGGCAGCGGAGTCTCAGATGTGATACCAATGCATGAACAACAAAAGAAAAACAGACAAATTGGACTTTATCAAAACTTGAAACTTTGTACACCAAAGGACATTATTAAGAAAGCGAAAAGATACCCTACAGAATGGGAGAAAGGATGTGCAAATCATCTATGTGATGTTTACTGTCTATAATCCATAAAGAAATCCAGTCATGTTGGATAGGGGCCCACCTTAATCCAACTCATCAACAAAAAGATAACTCAATTTAAAAACAGGCAAAGGGGGCTTCCCTGGTGGCCAGTGGTTGAGAGTCCGCCTGCCGTTGCAGGGGACACGGGTTCGTGCCCCGGCCCGGGAAGATCCCACATGCCACGGAGCGGCTGGGCCCGTGAGCCATGGCTGCTGAGCCTGCACGTCCGGAGCCTCTGCTCCACAACGGGAGAGGCCACAACAGTGAGAGGCCCACGTACCGCCAAAAAAAAAAAAAAATGTTAAAAATAAATAAATAAAAACAGGCAAAGGACTTCAGGTGACATTTCTCCACAGAAGATACACAGCTGACCAATATGCACATGAAACGATGCTCAGCGTCAGTAATCATTAGGGAAAAGCAAATCAGAACCATAACGAGAAATGACCTCACATCCACTAAGAGGGCTGCTATCAGAAAAACGGAAAATAACAAGTGTTGGAAAGGAGAGAAACGGGAACCCTTGTACATTGTTGGTGAAAATGTAAAAATGCTAGAGTGGCTCTGGAAAACGGTTTGGTGGTTTCTCAAAAATTAAATGTAGAATTACCGGATGATCCAGTCATTTCACGTCCTGGAATAAACCCAAAAGAATTGAAAGCAGGGACTCGAAAAGATATTTGTAAACTAATGTTCATAGTAGCATTATTCCCAACAGCCAAAAGATGGAAACAACATGAGTACCCATCAAGAGCTGAACAAAATGGGGTGTAAACATACCGTGGAATATTATTCAGTTATAAAAAAAAGCAATGATGTTCTGATACACATCACAACATGGATGAACCCCTAAAACATTAAGTGAAACAAGCCAGACAAAAAGAGACAGATGTTGTATCACTCCAGTTATATGAAATATCTAGAATAGGCAAATTCAGAGAGACAGAAACTTAAGTGGTTACCAGGGGCTGGGGGGCACAGGGATGCAGAATTACTGCTTAATGGCTACAGAGTTTCTGTTTAGAGTGATGAAAAGGTTTCGGAAACAGGTAAAAGTGATAGTTGCACAACAGTGTGAATGTACTTAATGCACTGAATTGTGCACCTAAAAATGATTCAAATGGCAAATTTTATGATATATATTCAGATATAGGTGCACACATGTGTACGTAAATAATCACAATTAAAAAAATAACTCATGTCTTCTAACATCTCAAACCAAATTCCCTTTGGCTTCTTGGGTGTGTAGATTGTTACCAGCATTGAGGAGAGCTGCACACACACCCCCGCAATCAGAAAATGAACACTAGTGCCACATTTTATTTGCAGTCCTAGGGGGTCCACAGTTTTTGCGGAAGTCCTCCCAGATACTGGCGTTGGATCTCATCTGAGGTAGAATGGATCCAAAGCACAAGGAAGTTGGTGACCCTTCATTTGTGCTGAGAATGCTTTTACGATTTGGGTGCCCAGGAAACAAATTATACCTATGTCTCCTGGGCCTAGGGACTGCTCGGGGCATGGGCCACGCCTACCTTAGTGCTTCAGAATTGTATATTTGTGCCCCCCAAAATTCCTATGTTGAGACCTAATTCCCCAAGGTGACGTACTAGGAGGTGGGGCCTCTGGAAGTAGTTAGCTCAGGAGGCCGGAGCCCTCATGAACGGGATTAGTGCCCTTATAAAAGAGGCCCCGCAGAGAGGCCTCCCCACTTCCACCATGTAAGGAGACAACAAGAAGACAGCCGTCTGCAACCCAGAAGAGGGCCTTCCGCCCCAAACCTGAGCTTGCTGACATCCTGATCTTGGACTTCCAGCCTCCAGAACTGTTAGAAATAAATTTCCGCTGTTTATAACCACCCAGTCAATAGTATTTCGTTACAGCAGACAGAATGGACTAAGACACTTGGTTTCTATTGCAGGACCCATCAATTACAAATGGTGCCAAATAATACCAAAATGCTTTTCAGAAAACTCCTTAAGATGCCAGATGGGAGGTACAAAGACACTTAGGGCTCTTCTGTAACTGGCAGGACTGTGTCCAGGCATAAAGAAGGCTGGCCTCTTGTTGCCTCTGTGGGGAGATTTCATAGCACAGACTTCTCTCTAATCTAAAAAATGTAGGCACGAAGATAACTCTCAACAAGGGTTATCTCACTGCCCAAATTCTGGGAGCTCTTTTTAAAACAGTCTGGGGCTTCCCTGGTGGCGCAGTGGTTGGGAGTCCGCCTTCCGATGCAGGGGACACGGGTTCGTGCCCCGGTCCGGGAGGATCCCACGTGCCACGGAGCGGCTGGGCCCGTGAGCCATGGCCGCTGAGCCTGCGCGTCCAGAGCCTGTGCTCCGCAACGGGAGAGGCCACAGCAGTGAGAGGCCCACGTACCGCAAAAAAAAAAAAAAAAAAAAAAAAAACAGTCTGGATGCTCAAATGTCACGAGGTCTCCAATTGCAATCTCCCTCACACCGCCCATCCCATACGTGTGGACACCCACCATTCCCCGATCTCTCACTTGCCTGCTCTACAATCTTACCCCCTTGAGGCATAAAGAATTGTTTCCACTTCAGTAATCTGACTGAACACCTGAGGTTTTCACTGGGGATGACAAGCTAACCCAGGTTCTACCCGTCCCACCTGCCAAGATTTCTCATGGATCGTGGAAGTGGCGAAATGAAGAAGGGCAGACACAGGGAGGAACAGCAAAGGGAGCTTTTCCTTGCTGCCTGCCGGCCTTCACTCCTCCTCAGTCCTTCAAGTATCTACGGAGCACCTACTGTGTGCTGGTCACTCTCCTGGCACCAGGGCTACATTGGGGATAAGGCAGAGATGACTCCCCCCTCACAGAGTACCCATTCCGCCGGGGGGAGGGAAAAAAAAAAAAGCACAAGTAAACAAAGAAAAAGACTTGCAAATCATGTTAGGCAAACAAGCACTGGTCTGAGAGGAGCGTTACCCACTAAACCAGTGGTTCTCAAAGTGGAGTCCCCGGACCAGCAGGACCAGTAGCACCTGGGATATTATAGGAAATGCAGGTTCTCGAGCACCACCCAGACCAACAGATCCAGACACTCGGGGGCCACGCGGTCTGTTTTTTCAAGCCCTTCAGATGACTCGATGCATGCCGAAGTTTGAGAAACACTGCAAATAAACAGAATTTTGACTGTTTGGGTTGTGAAGTTTTTTGTTTGGTTGGTTGTTTTTATCCCTAATTCTTAGAACAGTCCCTGGACAAAGTAGGGGCTTTATAAAATATGTCGAAGGGACACTCAGTTGGGTTATTGTACTTTACGCTGAAAAAGACCACTCTAAACACCTAAGCTGAGATCTGAAGTTTGAGAAAGAGACGGCCATGCAGAGTGTAGGCCAGAATCTTCCTAGCCAACTAGAACTGCAAGTGCAAAAGGCCTGGGGTAGGAAAAAACTTCCTATGGAATCAGACTGCCCGACAGGCCATGCCTTGCATCTTACGAGTCCCATCTCTGACTGTGGGATCCAGAGTCTTACCTTCTCAAGGAACACAAAGGTAGATCTCCTCTTAGCTTAACGAGCAAGTGAAAAACCTACGCTTCTCTGTGAGCACGACTGCCTTTCTCGTTTGGCGGCACGTGTAAACCCACCAAGGAGGGCCTACTGAAGCCGAGGCCATCGTTTACAGAGCCTGGCTGGGTCTCCCCTCAGGATGGACTCTCAGTGACCTTGGACAAAGGGGCTCCCAGGTGTCACCCAGTAAGCAAGGCGGGAGACCCTGGGCAGTCTGACTTTCTACACTCTATTCTGAAGCAGCTGAGTTCTCTTCACTTCAAGACAATAAACAAAGAATGCTCCCAGACAAATTCAAGGCGGCTTCATAAAAAGGACATGAACGGCGGCAAATAAAAGAAAGCAATGACAAACACGACTGCAGTGATTCAAGGTGCCTGGGGCCAGAGGGATGGGTTGGGGCCAAATCGAGGCTGCTACTCAGGACACTGTAAAGACCCAGTTCCGGTGAGCACAACACACAATGCCAGCCGGCCTGAGAGACTCCGAGGACGCCGCTCCCCTCCTCCCCTGAATTCACCTTCATCCAGGAAAAAGATGCCATCTTTGCTCTAATTACATCCATTGGGAAATTTTCCTTTTTTTGTTGTTTTTTTAATGTTAAAAAGATTCCTGCAGAATATTAACATAGATACTTTTTAAAGTTATAAAGGGGGAAAGATGTGATGTAGATGTCTTTAAGATACCCACAACATTTTTTCAGTTATAGGACCGTCAGATCTTAGATGATGGGCTAGAGAACTTTTTCAGTAAATATCTTAAGATATGTGGGCCCAGACACAAAATCAAGGACATTAAGTAGGTACTTACATAAGAAGAGAAAAAACACATTTCCACAACTTTCACTGATGAATTTCAAAGTATATGAGAACAATTTTTAGTAATATAGGTCTACTAATGAGAAGAAGGGAATTAGGGTGTGGAGGGGTAACATTTTGCTTACTTGGGGATCAAAGTTATTATAAATGTTCCTATCATCAAATCGATTACAAATATGTATCAGGGAAAACCATTCTTCCCTCGGGGACTGTACAAAAACAGATGGCAGGTTGGATCTAGCTCATGGGCCCTAGTTTGCTCATTTCTAGCTGAGACCCTGTGTTAGTCAAGATTCTTCAGAGAAGCAGAACCACTGTGCACATGTGTCTGTGTGTGTGTGTGTGTGTGTGTGTGTGTGTGTACACATACGTATGGATGAATAGATGAACATAGATAGAAAGGTATTTTTTTTTTAATAAGGAATTGGCTCACACAGTTATGGAGACAGGCAAGTCCCAAGGTCTGCAGGGTGAGATGGTGAGCTGGTGAGCTGGAACCCACGAGAGACAGTGGTGCAGTTCTAGCCCTAACCCTAAGGCTGGTCGGCTCGAGACCCAGGAACTGCTAAAGTTTCAGTTTGAGTCCAAAGGCAGGAAAAAGCTGATGTCCAGTCCAAAGGCCATCAGGCAGGAAGAACTCTCTCTTACTTGAGAGGAATGGCAACCTTTTGGTTCTATTCAGGACATCAGGTGAGTGGATGAGGCCCACCCACATTGGGGAGAGGAATCTACTCTACTCAGTCTGTTGATTTAAATATTCATCTCATCCAAAAACACCTTCACAGGAATACCCAGTATAATGTGTAACCGAATAACGGGGCACCCCATGGCCGAGCAAGTGGACACATAAGGTTGAGCATCACAGACCACCACCAGCCATATCTTCGGACTCCTCACGAGACCATGGTTCCAAAAATCAAGCCTCCTTCTCTCTTCCCACAGCCCCAGGTGCCAGGAAGTGGCTGGAAAACTGCCGTGGATGCAATGTAACCTGCTTTCCTAAAACTGAGAGTTGTGTGTGGCTCTAACTACACCTGGACAGGTACAGCTCCATGATGCAGGTGGAGGATCTGGCTTTGTCCAGCTGGGGACCAACACGTCCCTGGAGATGCCACGACTGCCTGCATCCAAGCCATTCTCAGGCACACATGCGTCTCCTAGACTCCCTGAGGGGCCATTTCCCCTTCCCCGAGCTCCCCTTCCTTCACACCCTGGGCGGAAAACAAATTTCTGAGTGCACTGTATACACACAAATGTCTTTCGCCTTTATTTCTGACTTTGGTCCAATAGAAGCTATTCTGTACTTCCTGCCTGAACTGCTCTGAGAAACTTCCTCAACAATCCGTCAGCTCCCAGCACAATTATGGCCTGACTCGAATGTGTAAGAGCCTCTGCCAGAGAGGTCGCAAATGCTTTGCCCTTGATTTTCCTGTCTGGCCTCTGCCTACCTCCCTGATAACAGATTCCTCTCGAGGAAATGAGTCCTGAGTGGCTTGAGCAGGAAAACAAGAGGGAAATGACTGGAAATATGGTTGGAGAGGTCAGGGGAGGCACCTGGGAGGAGTGTCTCTAGGGAAGTGGGGTGCTTTTCATAAGGATTTGATGAGATGACGGAAGCAAACCTAACTGATGCTCTGTAAGCATGAAATGAGTACTACGTCCCAAATATTTGAGGCTTCCGGTGCTGTGTCTACCACACTCTCCCACAGGTCATGGCACGGCAATGTTAACAGCCCCCCTTCCCCCAGCTTCCAGCTGGAGTGAGGGATGCCATACTGTCATCACCATCCCGGTGTTCCCTCACATTCAAAGTTACGGTTGAACTATGCCCTGCCCCCCCCGCCCCCCGTAATAACATGTGGAAGTCGTAACGCCAAGCGCCTGAGAATGCGAACTTATTTGGAGAAAGGGTCTTTAAGGAGGTCATCAATTTAAAATGAGATCCTTAGTGTGGCCTCTAATCCACTATGACGGATGTCCTTATAAAAAGGAGAAATCTGGAGACAGACACACCGAGGGAAAAGGCCATACGAAGATGAAGACAGAGATGGAGCTGATGCTTCTACAAGCCAAAGGATGCCAAAGATTGCCAGCAAACCACCGGAAGCGAGGAGAGAGGCCTGGAACTGACTCTCACCCACGGCCCTTGGAAGGAACCAAATCCGCCAACATCTTGACCTTTAAACTTCTAGCCTAGAACTGTGAGAGAATGAATTTCTGTTCTTCCCGTCACCCAGCTTGTGGTATCTCATTACATCAGTCCTGGCAAACGAGCACACTGAAGCACAGAACACGGAGGAGAACGGGGCCCTGGCCTCCCTTTTTTATTTTTTTTTTGCGGTACGCGGGCCTCGCGCTGTTGTGGCCTCTCCCGTTGCGGAGCACAGGCTCCGGACGCGCAGGCTCAGCGGCCATGGCTCACGGGCCCAGCCGCTCCACGGCATGTGGGATCCTCCCGGACCGGGGCACGAACCCGTGTCCCCTGCATCGGCAGGCGGACTCTCAACCACCGCGCCACCAGGGAAGCCCTGGTCTCCCTTTATAGTGAAGTTTCCTATTGCTCCACTTGCTTCCTCTCAGGTAGGATCACTGCATGGTTTTTGAGTGCCTACGTAAAAGTTAAATAAAATCAGAGCCCGTTTCCAAGGAGCCAGGTAGAGGCGTCACCCCTGGGTCAATATGTGAGAGGAAGATGGGGTGGAAACTGGCAACATCAAGTCTCCAGACAAGAAGCAGGTGGCCCAGATTTCCAATGTTAGATGACCAAGAAGACAGAGGAGCAGCTGGTCCCTCCCCTAGGATTTCAGGGCTCAGAACAGCTACTGGGCCTCTGGCCCACCCCAGAGCTGCCGGAAGGCGGCTGGAGCAACGGGAGGTTTTCCTTCCCTCACCTCTGATCCTGGCAGCCTGGCCCAGCTACACAAAGGCCTCAGAAGCAGGGGAGAGAAGACATTTCACGGAGGCCCCAGAAGGGGCACACATCCTGGTGGGGAAGGACGGAGAGTGAGGGAGCCTCGGCTGAGACGACTCACGCAGTCACCCCCAGCAAGGCAGCTGGTGGTCAAACCTCCAACACTTCATAAGGATTCTTCTAAACAGAAGCCATAATTCGAGTCTAGCTCTGCTCAAAGGGTCAACAGCACAATCCTGAATCTTTTCAAAGTATCAGTTTACCAAGATGCTAAGAAGTATTATTCATGAAAACGTTCCATATTCTGAAAGGAATATGGATACGTTGGATTAAACCAAGTGAAACGTTATTTCTTGACTGCAGGACTCTGCAGTGACTTTGATATGACATGGTACTTCATCAGTCTCCAGAAAAAAGAAAGAAATATAACCACTTGTGTGTGGAATCTAAAATATGACACAAAAGAACATGTCTACAAAACAGACTCACAGACACAGAGAACAAACTTGTGGTTGCCAAGGGGGAGGAGGGATGGGGGAAGGATGGAGTGGAAGTTTGGGATTAGCAGATGCAAACTGTTATATATAGAATGGATAAACAACAAGGTCTTACTGTACAGCACAGGGAACTATATTCAATATCCTGTGATATATCATAATGGAAAAGAATATGGAAAAGAATGTATATATATGTATAGCTGAATCACTTTGCTGTACAGGAGAAATTAACACAACACTGTAAATCAACTACACTTCAATGAAATAAATTTTTTTAAAAAAGAAATATAATCAACAAAGATTCCAATTTTATTTCATTACCAACTTTTTTTTTTCATCTTGAACTTCTTTTCACAACACCCCATCACATCTCTGAGAACTACTTACTAAGGAAAGTAATTGGAAAATGCTGGTAATGAGCTTTGCAGTACGGATAGAGAGACACACGGAAGAGAAAGCATGAAGTCAGCCAATATAAAGCCAGCCGGACCGAGGCCCATGGCTCCCGTGCAGAGGAAGGAAAAGTTAGTCACTGCCCTTTTCGCCTCATAGGTCCCTACCTGGGGCAGAAAGAGCTGGTGTCTGTAGGAAACATCCTCCAGTTCTCCCACATCAAGGAATCAAACTATCATTTGAAGATTCGTTAGGCAGTAAGAGCAAGCAATTATTCCAAGCAGAAAAACTCAAAAAGCTTAAAATATGATTAGCTTTGCTGATAAGAGCAAGGCATGGAGGTGACCATAAATCGTTGATAACAGCCTTCTGCAGGCCTATCAGCTGGTGCAACAGGATCAGGAAACAGAAACTGAATTCTTTGCTACGAGTCCATTAAAGACGCCTTCTAGCCTAGGGCACACAGATAACCGGCCTCTACCTGGAAGCCTCAACAAGATAGTCGAATAGGTTTTATCAGGTCTTCAGGCCATGCAGTCATAGAATTATAGAGTTGGAAGCTTTCTCAGTCTCACTTTAAAGTTAAAGAGACTTAGCCCAGGGCTTCCCTGGTGGCGCAGTGGTTGAGTGGTTGAGAGTCCGCCTGCTGATGCACGGGACATGGGTTCGTGCCCCGGTCCGGGAAGATGCCACATGCCGCGGAGCGGCTGGGCCCCGTGAGCCATTGCCGCTGAGCCTGCGCGTCCGGAGCCTGTGCTCCGCAATGAGAGAGGCCACAACAGTGAGAGGCCCGCGTACCGCAAAAAAAAAAAAAAAAAGAGACTTAGCCCGGGGGGTGAGTGGTACTGAAGGTCACCTACCAGGTTCATGGAAAACCAAGAGTAAAAAAACCCCAGCTTCTTGTTTACACTCCATGCTTTTATCACTACATGATCCTCCTTTTACTGTGCCCCCAAGGGCTGTAAAAGTCAAGTAAAATCATGAAGAACTTGTCAGGTGTCTGGGGGCAGGTAGGTGCTAAAAGTTCTTAATATTTACTGAGCACCTACCATGTGCCAGGTACTGAGCTAAGCTCTTAAACCTCATCTGGCTCTTAGAAAACCCCCTGAAGTGTGTGCCTTTGCACAGGTGAGGACGGCAGCCTTCTGCAAGTCTAAGTGACCTGTTCAAAGTCACACACACGGCAAGCAGCAGGGCTGCCAGGCACCCTCAGGGTTTACTCCAAGGCCAAGGCTCTTAACCGCTCCCTGCAGGACCCTCTGACCAGTCGTGAAATCAAGAGCACCACTTTAACTAAACAAGACTACGTTTTCAGGATTTCCTTTAGAGTGCGAGGGTAGTCATAAAAGCAACGGCATGACTGACAGTGATCCCATGAGGTCACTCTGCCTCTGTCCTTGTGTCTCCACAAGCAACCACTTCAACCCTCCCTCAGTCTTTTCTTTTTCTCCTGCCAGAATGAGAGCAAGCCTATAGAGTCTCTTACACAAGACAATACTCGGAGAAGCATTTCTATATCTGCCTGCATGCTGGAGCACAACGGTCTGCTTATTTACACCAACAGAATAATTTCTGTAACTTTCTCTCCATAAAAAAAAGACACCGTGGACATTTTCCTGTGTAAATGAATAAAAATCTCCATCATCGCTTTCACGGGCACGTGGTGGACCATCACACAGGTACACACATGTCTTCAATCACGCCACGAGACGGGACTTTTGCACTGTTGCCAATGTCTGACTCTCCTAACCAGCTCTGCGGTAAACGTGCTAGCAGAATCATCTCTGCACCTCTGTTCCACTGTTTCATCATTTAGCAATCCCACAAGGGGAACTGCAATATCCTTTTTCATTTTGAGAGATACCACTTCCAGGAAGTCTGTGCCAACGCCCCACCGCCCAGCTATGTGGGATGTGTTAGCAGATCCCATCGCTAGACGACCAGAGGAACACCATCCACACAAATGGCTGTCTGTTAGCACAGGGGGAGCACCCAGGCACCCAGGCATCCCCATCCCTAAGCCACCAGCACTTTTCAGCAGGGCCACCACTATAGTCTTTTAACTGGTCTTCCAAATTCAGTCTTGCCCACCCCACCCATGCTTCCTCCTCGAGGCAGTCAAAAATGATCTCTTTTAAATATAAATTTGATCATGTCCCCCCTATGCCTAAATTCTCCACTTCTCACTCCTCCTATGAAAATTCCCCTGATCCTGAGGCTGACTACTCCAGCCCTACTGGTGCTCTAGCCACATTTGTCTTCTTCCATTTCTTCCAGAGAATTCTTTCCCACTCTAGTTTCATTTTCTAGAATCTCTTCCTCGCCTCTCTCCCCGGTCACTCCTCCTCTCCTTTCAGGTTCCAGGTAAGATAGCATCTCCTCAGAGAAGCTTTGCCATCCACAGGCACCTTGCAGACTAAGAAAGGTCCCCCATCGTCAACATTCAGAGCACCTTGGAATACTTCCTCAATGTATTAAATTACTTCCTAAAATGTATGAAAATGCTAACAGTCACTTGAATGTCTGTCACCTCTGATTGACTCTAGGTTCCATGAGGACACCCGGAGACCTAGCACAGTGCCTCTGACGTGGGAGATGCTTGGTGATACTGTGATGAAGGAAGGAATAAAGGGGGGCGGGAAGGGGGCGGTGGAACAAAGGAAGGGAGGGGGAGGAAAGGGAAAAAGGGAGGGGAGGAAGGAGGAGGGAGTTAGATTTGCCACTGAGATCTTCCAGGGAAGGCAGAAAGGAGGAGGAAGAACTTGCAGTAGTGAGTGAAGAACTAGAGATGCGAGCTCTATTTTATCTCAAACTTGCTTTACACTCAGCCATTGGATAAATATTGATCAGGTGCCCATCGTGTCCTAGGCCCTGCTGTAGACAGCAGAGAAGGTCCTTAGCCTTCTGGAGCTCATGTCCTAGAAGGATGGGAGAGGAGAGAGCAAATAAACAACGAACCAATACCTGAACAGGACGACTCCAGACTGAAGAAGCCTGTAACACAGGTGGGTCGTGCAGAACGAGGGTGGACACTGCTACAGGCGGGGGTCAGGGAAGGCCTCTCTGAGGAGGTGACGTTTGAGGAGATGGCAACAAGAAGAACTGAGGCCAGGGAAAAGCAAGAGTGGTTTTTTAAAATAAGACGGGGTCAACTTACTCTAAAGCTGAGGTACATCCTTCCAACCGGCAGAAAGAAACGGACATCCTTAGTACGTGGGTTCGATTCCTAGGGCTGTTATAATACTGTACCCCGAACTGAGTGGCTTAAAACAACGGTAATTTATTGTCTTATAGTTTTTGGAGGCTAGAAGTTTGAAATCGTGGTGATGGCAGGCCACGCTCCCTGTGAAGACTCCGGAGGAGAATCTGTTCCATGTTTCTCTCCCAGCGTCTAGTAGCCTCGGGTGTTCCTTGAGTTGTATATGCCTCGCCCCAATCCTGACTCCAGTGTCATGTGACCATCTTCCCTCTGTGTGTCTCTGTCTCTATGTCCAAATTTCCCCATTTATAAGGACACTGGTCACGTAGGATTAGGGCCCACCCCAGTGACCTCAATTTACCTAGACCGTCTCTGTAAAGACCCTCTCTCCATATGACTGAATAAACTGAAGTTCTTAAAAAGGAAATTAGGGGCTTCCCTGGTGGCGCAGTGGTTGAGAGTCCGCCTGCTGATGCAGGGGACACGGGTTCGTGCCCCGGTCCGGGAAGATCCCACATGCCGCGGAGAGGCTGGGCCCGTGAGCCATGGCCGCTGAGCCTGCGCATCTGGAGCCTGTACTCCACAACGGGAGAGGCCACAACAGTGAGAGGCCCGCGTACCGCAAAAAAAAAAAAAAAAAAAAAAAAAGGAAATTAAACATATCAGCTAATAGATTCAGTTTAAAATGTTTAAAAAGGTTTAATCACCTATGTTTTTAATAGTAAATTATCTCAAATAACAAACAAAATCTTTAATGAGATGGCTAAAATGTGAGATTTATAAACAAGATCATGAGATTGAGAAATTGGAATTAAAAGTTTGCAGAAACACTAGGGACTTCCCTGGTGGCACAGTGGTTAGGAACCCACCTGCCAGTGCAGGGGCCAAAGGTGCGAGCCCTGGTCCGGGAAGATCCCGCATGCCGCAGAGCAGCTAAACCCATGCATCACAACGACTGAGCCCGCGTGTCACAACTACTGAGCCCGCGTGCCACAACTACTGAAGTCCACGTGCTTAGATCCCGTGCTCTGCAACAAGATAAGCCACTGCAATGAGAAGCCCGCGCACCTCAACAAAAAGCAGCCCCTGCTCTCCGCAACTAGAGAAAGCCCGTGCGCAGCAACGAAGACCCAATGCAGCCAAAAATAAATAAATACATAAATAAATTTATAAAAAAAAAGTTTAAGGAAAATTAGAGTATGACTTTAATAAACTGAATTTTTTTAAGAACTACTAAATAATTTTTATACCATCCGGGATGTCACAAAACTCACATTAACACAAAGAAACAACTTCCCTACCTGCACCCAAGCCAAAGCATGGTATTGAAAGGAAAAAAGATTAATCCTTGTTTTGCTGTGTCAGAATTTCCGCATTAGGACAGGATGGTCATTTGGTATCTGTGTGTCTGTGTGTGTGTGCATGCATTTTGATTTATCTTGTCTTCCTGTTAAGTGACTTCTAATACACTTTCCTTCACATCAGACTGCATAGTTGAAGGACTCTTTTCATTGCTGAGTTCTCTGCAAAGTTACGAAATCTGACCAGCAGACTGTAAGAAACTCACTCTTCATACCCTCAGCAGCAAATAATATTATTTTAAAATATTCATTATCGGGATTTCCCTGGAGGTCCAGTGGTTAAGACTTCGCCTTCCAGTGCAGGGGGCGCGGGTCCGACCCCTGGTTGGGGAGGATCCCACATGCCTCAGGGCCAAAAAGCCAAAACAACAAAGGGAAGCAATAATGTAACAAATTCAATATAGACTTTAAAAATGGTTCACATCAAAAAATCTTGAAAAAAATTACGAATTATCCAGTTACCTTAACTTCCATTTCTTTGACTACTAGTAAAGGAAGTTTAAAAAAAAAAAAAGCTACAAAATCTGTAATCACAACCCCCACGCTACCGCTTTCGGATGTGGCAGTCACGCCAACGCCTCCCATCAGCATTACGTTACCCCGGGTTGACACCGCACCCCGTCATCTTCCACCCACAGGGCCCGAGGCCGGGGCCACTTAGCTGGCCTGGCTCACATCTCACTGGCTGCTTGCAGCTAAGGCAGCAAGAAAGCTCATTTCCTCCCTGGCTCTCGGGAATGAGTGGCTGTGTTGGCAGCCTTCTGGGTCCAAATGATGCAGAAGGGCCACTGCCCTAGCTGCCCTAGCTGTGGGCCAAAGCAGCAAAAACTCCAAGCTCTGGCTTATTTTCCCTCGAGAAAGGTCAGTTCACAGCCTGCGTTTTATATTCACCCACTGCAACATCGGAGCAACTGTCAGGGGAGAGCTAAACGCTGGTTGACTTTAAGCTTTGAAAAGAGGGGATTAATCCTAACAAATAAGGTGGGTGGGGGGCTTTGAAAATGACCGGGCCGCGTTAACGACGGCGTGTTTCTGAACACAGAGGCATCGTCTTTATGGCTCTGCTAGGGCAGGGGTAAACCGCAGCCTCATAATATCTCCCTCCGAAGGGCTATGATAATCCTAGCTGCTGTCTGAGCTGAGCAGGTAACAGTGAAAATGGATGAAAAGTATATGTTTATGTCCTTTCTATTAAATTCAAAGCTATAAACGCGGAGGGCACTAAAGTTGATCATCGGGATGACAAATGCCTCCTTCTTGAAGAGCCCCAAGAAGGTTAAAACAACAAAGCAAAAGGCAGCAACTCTTGGTCCTGGAATTTGTCATCCAGCCTTCTCTGTGCTTTGGCCCTTCCCTCCCCGCTGCATCTAATTTATTTTCAAAAATACACTCTGTGGGCAGAAGGAGACTATGTGAAATCAGATTTTCTTTTTTCCTTTCTGGGTTGGAAGTTTAGTCTTAAGGTGACCTCAGAGCAGTTCCGACAGCCTCACTCCATCCCAAACTCCCACATGCACGGAATCAATTAACTGTCTGTGTCCTCCAGCTCGGGGGAAATTCCTGTTGGCCCCTAAGAGCTCTGAGGTCAGTGTATGATTTAGAATTGCTCTGATACTCTCAGAGAAGGAAAACGTCCAGAGCTGGGACTAGGGTGAGGAACTAACCTTGGGTGTAAAATTTAAGGGGGTGCCAAAACCCTCAATGATAAGGATAAATAATATTTTAATGCAATCCTTTCAAAAGAAATCAAAGTATCAACCTCTGGCCCTTGTGTTGGCCACCTGTTTTTGTAAATAAAGTTTTACTGGAAATCCAGGGCTGGGATTCGAGTAAGGCAAGTGAAGCAGGGTGAGGCAATTACAGGGTCACATCTTATGTTTATTTTACAATTTTGATATTTTCTTATCATGCATTTTGATGTTCTAAAAATATCACATTAAAGTCCTCTTTATATCTCGACTGCTAACCTTTCTGGCACCCCTTAAATGTTACACTACAAGTGAGCACCTTACACCCCTCACCCCAGTCCCAGCCGCCTAGCGCCCACATCCCAACTTTTCCAAAGTTCTGTTATATTATAACTGATATTACCAAGCTGTTACTATTTACAGGCACTGTTTGAAGGCCTTTTTAAATACATCTATTTGCTCATTGAATTCCCCACTGAGTGTGTAAACTAAGACACAGAGAAGTCAAGTAGCTTGCCCCTGGTCACACAGCTAGTAGAGGACCTGGGATTTGAACTCAGAGATTCCAGCTCTGCAGCTGGGCTCAGCCACCAGTCCACTCTTCCTCCCTGATTTTTTTGTTTGTTTCTTGTTCTGTTCCATTTCTAAATTTATTCTGTCCACTTTCTCAGCACACAGTGATTCCTTAATCCAATTTACCCAGCCTTTATGCCGGTAAGTTATCTCTACTGTCAGAAACACTAAGTGCACTGTCACCTAAGTGCACTGCCTAAGAATGCAATAAAACTTGTTTTTCTAACCAGCTAGATTGGTTTACGTGGTGAGATAAATATTGTGCTAAGAGCAACTCCAGCACGTCTCAGGGAGAGACTTGTGGTACCCACTCGGGCTGGTTGGTAAGGCACCCGGCACCCGGTCCCGGGATGCTCAGGGAGCAATGGCACACAGAGGCGGCTCCTTTCCTTTGTGCAAACCCTGATATTCTCGTTTTTCCTGCAGGCACTGAAGCGTGCGATCTGGCTGCCCAGGGTCACCCAGGCATCTGCTCTCTCCTTGAGTGGCTGCCACAGACACACGTCTGTTCTTCCAATCCCTGTTCCTTTTGGGGAGAAGGAAGGTTGTCGGCAATGGGCCTAGCACAGTAATTACTAGTGGCGCCTTAGGAACGATTATGAAAAAACATCATTATCATCCTCACCACTAACATTGATGGAGGCCTCAGTAGCTGGCAAAGCGGGTTCGCCGGGCTCTCCCGTGCCCAGGGCTCTACAGGTGCTACGTCACTGAATAAGTTTCCAGGACAGCGCGGCTCAAAGCGCAGCGGACGACGCCTCGCACCAGGATCTCCGGCGATGCTCCAATCAAGAGGCCCCTTTCTCAGATCAAAAAGCTCCCAACTTCCAGAAGTCCCCGTCCGCCCTCTCACCTTACCGTCTGTCTCCATGTCCTGGCAGTGGTTCTGCAGGACAGAGTGACACTGCTTCGAGAGGCACGGGGACTCCGGCCCCACCACCGACAAGCTCTGGTCTCTGGACAGCTCACCCCACGCCTTGGAGCGTTGCTGGAGGACTAAGGGATGGCACTGGTGGCTCTCCACCCCCTATTCCAGGCTGACACCTAACATTTGAATGTGGCTGCAGGAAACAAGGTTACCACGGGGCTGGCTGACCTCATGTGAAATTCACACCCACAAATCCCAGGGGCCACGGAGAATTTCCAGGCCAACTGTACCTCTCTGGTAAGTTTACTTCCCCAGTTTCTCAACGACTGTTTCACGTCTTCCGTTTCCTCAAACCCCCTTGCTTCCCTCCTCTGCCCTCCCCCAGCCAATGCCCTAGGTCGATACTTCAGGAACAAAGGGGAAGCAGTGAGACAAGAACTCCACTGTGACGTCCACAGCCTGACCTGCAGGCAGATGCCCCTCTCTGCTTAAAATTTTTGTTCTCATCAGGAAAATGTCATTATTCCTTAAAATTAACTGTCCTCTGGATGTTCCCCTTCCTGAGAGCTTAGATCCACTCTTTCCCGTGTCATCATTATTTCCCTGCCACTGGATCATAAAAAAAAAAAAAAAAAAAAAGAGCATCTCCCATCTTAAATTAAAAAAAAAAAAAAAATCCTCCTTTTTAATCCCAGGACCCCCTGCAAACATCACAGCATCTCTCCGTTTCCTTTCCCATCAGTGATCCATCTAATTCTATATCCTCCTGCTGTTTCTACTTCCTCAAAGCCTGTTTCCTTTGTCACTGATTCCAGCTGGACGCCCATCCCCACAAGGGTAACTAAGGCCCCAGTGTCACAGGGGACTCTCGTGCTAACCAGGGCAGAGAGCACGTTTCTGACCTCATCTTCCTCCAATTTCCCAGCGCCTTGCAGCACATCCAATCACGCGCCCCTTTACACCCTCTCTTGACGTCCAGCCCACCGTGATCCTCTCTCTGTCTGTCCTACCTGACGGCTGCTGTTCGCTGCCTTAATGTCATCCCGCCCCCGGGCTCCCAATCCGACTGCCTGCACCACCCACAGTCTGGCAGCAGAAAACCTTCTGGGCTCTACCATACGCTCCTTCTACTTCATTTCATCTAGTTCCTTGGCTTTAGATATCATTCATATGCCAGTGGTTCCCAAACTTTTACCTGGTCCCTGTTCCAGACACTTACCTCACATCCCTCCTTGTGCACAGAAGACTCCAAATCACACCACACCTCGCAGTGACGAGGAGACCCGACGTCCTGCTCTCCACGGCGCTCACGTGACTGTGTTCACTCAGCAAAAACTCATCCTTGATGACGGCTGTGTTTTTCTGGCTGCAAGAAAAAGCATTTTCCTTTGAAATTAACCTTCTGGAACCACGCTCTCAGTTGCTCTTTTCTATAAACTTGCTCCCTAGACGCCCCCCGGAGAGGGCCCAAATCCCGACATGATCCTCGGGGATTCTCTTCCCACATCCAGCTCACCGGCACACCCTGCCTTCTCGGCTGCCAAAGCAAAGCCCCTTCGGCCCTCTCCCCACCAGCTGGTCAAGCCATGAGCACCTCTCCCTGAGCTCCTGGAAGTTTCCCGTGGGTTCTGTGGGTCCTTCTTTACGCTTCTTGGTGACATCCGTTTCCACCTGCAGCATTTGCTCCAGCTGTTCCCGATGTCCCTGCTGCCCTTTCCCTTGGCCTTGGCAAAGCTGTCTCCCTCTGGTCACTCACAGGTCAGTTTAAATGTCCTGATTCCAGGGAGGCCTGCCCTGACCACCCGATCTAAACTAGTTCCCTCGTAACTTTCCAGCACGCACCTCTTTTACTTTCCACACAGTACTGAAGACCACCTGACAACGCTGACTTTGCTTACTTTTTATAGCCTGTTTCCTACCGCCATCAAGAATACCCGTTCCCCCAAACACAGATTGTCTGTGAGCCTGGGCATCCCCACCCACTCCAATTTAAAACACTTCCTGGCCATATGGTAGGTGCTCAATAAATATATGTTGAAAGAAACAAATGTGCACAGCATGTAATACATAGAATCTAGCCCAGAAAAAATATATATATAACATGTAAATGTGTGTGTGTGTGTGTGTGTGTGTGTGTGTGTGACTCCCACTTTCCATCACACTGCTTAAAGATGTGAGGACCTTGTGATAAGGTGGCAAAAAGAACTGAGACTCCTAGAAGGCCTTCACTGATTGAACACATGCAATTGTTCCTGCTTCCTTCCAAAAATCTCAATAAATACTACAAAGGTACAAAAAGGTATAAACTCACAAAGATGAAGAGAATAGGAGATAAGACGCCAAGAGTTGAAAGACATCAGAAAAATTGTTCTGAACACAGAACGCTGGGCCCTCAGTGTGCATGGGTTGGGGGTGGGCACAGCAAAAAACAAGGATGCCACCTTGAAATGCTGAACCGGCCACAGAAAGACTCGGGAATCAGAGGCACTGGGAATCTCTAAAGAGAGGGGCGACCGATAAGGGTAAAACAAAAATTAGCTCAACGTCCAGGAAAGGAATATTTAAACCACCAGGGCACCTCCCCTAACGCCACATGGCTAGGTCAGGACCCATCCTGACCCCAAGAGTTGGGGGGATTTTTATATCTGGAGATATCAGACCAGACACGTTTTCCAAATGTGAAAATTCAAGGCACAGTGAAGATTCAAGTGAGGCATCACACTGAAAACGGGGATGCGGTAGAAGTCTGCACACCCATAGCGCGAGCCTCGTCCCTTCTGTCCACTGTGACTTCGACAATCATCCTGGGAGCAGAGCTCAGACAGGAGGAGGCAGAAGATGAAAGAGCCGAGCTTGCAAAACTGACGGATCTGAGAGAAAAATACCTCCAGATATCGACATTTGAGGAGTCTCGTGATAAAATGGCAGGACTGCACCTGCTTACCTTACAGTGAAGCCATCAATCTCCTCCCACCAACAGACCCGCTCCAAACAGAAATGCACACGCACACCCACTCCAGATACACGTACGTCACACAGACACAAACACATACTCCACCCCACACACATATCCCAAAGACGTATATGCACATACCCCAAACATACACACACACATACACCCCAAAGACGTATATACATAATGCCCCAAACCCATAGAGCAAACACACTTACATGCATATCATATACACACAAACCACAAATACCAAACACTACACAACTATCTCAGACACGTACACATACTTAAAACATATAGACACACATACCCTGAACATACACACTTAACTTTCCAGAAACTTTTCCCCTGATTCTTATAATATGACTGGGAAAAGACAACCAGATGCTTAAATCGATCTTCTAAAATGAAAGAGCAAAGCCAAAAAAAAACAAAAATTAGACTGGGGTGAGTTTGGGCAGGGAGGAGAATCCAGAATTTTTAAAAAAAGATAGTACAGGGAATAGAATAAAAGTTCCAAATAGCATAATCACAATACTGAGAGAGACTAAAAGATATTACATCCATGAAACAAAAGCAGGTTTCTATAAAGGAAACATTCTGAAAGTAACAAAGAGGATCTAGAAATTTAAAACATGATACTGGAAAAAATCCGTTCAAGACATGGTAGAAATAGTTGGGGAAAAAAATCTCCTGGAAAGTGTAACAAAAAGACAAAGTACGTGGAAAGCAGAAGAGAAGAGATAAAATTAAAGGCTCAACCCAAAGAGTCCAAAATGGAAGGCTGAAAGTGGTAAACAGGGAAAAGAAAGTAATCCATCAATGATGTAAAACAAGAAAATGTGCCAGAGCAGCAGGAAATAGATTTCTAGGATTAAATGGCCCAGAGGAGGCACAGCACAAGCATTGGCTAAAAGTCCACTGTAATCGTTAGAACATTTCAGAACACTATGAAAAACGAGCTAAGCGCTTCCAGAGAGGCAAATACATACAGCATATCACCTACAGAAGATCAGGAATGAGCATTCGACTTCTCAACATTAAACCTGAAAACGAGAAGGCAACAGAGCAAGGCCTCAAATACCCTGAGAAATCATTGTATCCAACCCAGAATTACATACCCAAATAAAGTATGAGTCAAATGCAATAATAAAATGTCTTTACATTTTTAGACATGTACTTAATTTTTTTTTTTCTGGCATTCTACGTATCCTTTCTCGGCCAGTTACTAGGGGATTTGTGCCAGAAAAATGAGTGAGTAAACCAAGGATAATTTCCAAGAGATACAGGAAAGAGAATACCTATCACAAGAGGAAAGAAAACTCCCTGTTGGTAAAAGGAAATCCCTGGAAGATGATGGTACAGCTGGCCTACAGGATAACCAGCTCAGGTTGGTACAGAAGGAATGCCTCTTAGGAAAGGAAACTATGTCTTATCTGAGGTGCTAGTCTATAATGAGAAGAGCCTTACAGCTTTATCAGAATATTTGAGGGAAAAAATGAGAGACAAGTACACAGAGAATTAAGCAAATTCAAATAATCAAAGCAATTATTAACTCCAGGAAAAACGAAAGTCTTCACAGGAAAGGAAAAATTAACTATATAGTATATTCCATGGCTCAGCAGTGAATGCTATTTATATAATAAAAATAATATGATTACAGAATACTAATTTGACCAAAGCTTACGATATAACAATAATGGAAGAATGTGGAGAGGGGAAAATGTATGTGGGTTTGTGTCTCTCGGGGAGGGTATATAAGAAGGTGAATCTATCATCCTTCATTTTAGGAAGCCCGTAAGTAGTCTAAAATACACAAGTCAAGAAATAGCAATACAAACATATTTCTTAAAAATATAAAAGTCACCAGCATACGAAAAAGCTGGTGTACATGTATTACACTAAAAATTAAATTAAAAATAGCAAAGAGCAAAATATGAAGGAGTTACTTAACACGTGAGGGTATATTATCACAGAATGGTGCAAAGCTGGACTCCCCATAGATAAGCTTCACTGGAAAGAGGCCAGGCATAAATAACTGTGAAAAGATTAAATGGGTTTAAGAGGATAACGTGCAAATGTCCTCACTTTTCATGCTTGCCTTTTGCCATATCATTAGAATAGTAAAAACAGCAGCTAACATTTATCAAGGGCTAACTGTGAACAGAGAATAGTGCTAAGCAGTTTCCTAACATTAGGTAATTCCATTCTCAAACAGCCCCTGAGGTAGAACAAGATTCTATCATTTTCCCATTTTCCAGCAAGTAAACCAAGGCTCAGAAAAGATAACTAACGGAACCAAGGTGAGTGCAATTCTCTCTTGGGCCTGAATAGAAGGGAATAAGACGAAACTATCTGTATCCAGTTTTCTGCCTTTCCAAAAAATAAATGACCAGAGACAGGCAATGTTTAAATGCTGGGAAAACTTGCAGAAAGATAAAGTTGACTTTGACTGAAGTGGACTCAGACTCGAAGCAGTAGGTAGAGGGTGATGGGCAGTGGGAGAATACACTAAAACAAATGAAAAAGAAAAAAAAAAAGCCAAGCCTGATGAAAGTCAGACACAAATCTGTCCAATCATTAAGGAGGAAATTGCCAATCCTGAAGCATTTATAAATCACCCCAAACTAATCAGCCATTTAAGGACAATCCCATAAAAAAAATAAAAGGGACCACGGCAGGCTGCTCTCAGGAGATAAATGGCTTTGCAGCCTCATCGGGGTATGCAAATTTGAGGATATCACCAGGCCTTTTCTGAGTGATAACTTGGTTTACTTTGGAGGGGGCAGACCACTGGGAAACACAGCGGAAAACCTGGGAGATTTCTCAAGCCATGGGGTGAGCCATGCGTCAAAGCAATTCCAGGGTAGATTTTCTCAGAAAACCTTGTCCCAAGGGCATAAAAGGCAGGTGGGCCATCCGGTGACTCAGCCTTGGGACTGGCCCTACCGTGCAGTCAGGGCAAGTGGTGACTCTAAAAGCCACAACTGAGACAGACTCTTCCTTTCATCTCAGTGTCTCTCGGATTTATTTCTCTCTCCCCTTTCTCACTGCCACCATCCTACTGAAGGGCTGAGGGCTGCTGCATTTTAGGACTGGCTGGAATTTTAGTGTTACTGAGTTTCTTCCTTTTCCATTGGGGAACCAGGAGCCCAGTGTAGTGCGCTGAACTGTAGGCCCCCCAAAGATACGTCCGTGTCTGTTAATGTGACCTTATTGGGAAAAGACTCCTCGAAGTTATAATGAAGGGTCTTGAGATGATATCATCATGAATTATCCAGGTAAGCCCTAAATCCAATAAGCATCCCTGTAAGAGACAGAAAGGAGAAGAACGGACGGAAGAGGAGAAGGCCATGTGAAGACGATGGCAGAGATTGGAGTGATGCTGTCACAAGGCAAGGAGGGACTTGGAGCCACAAGAAACTACAAGAAACAAGGCAGGATTCTCCCCTACAGCCTGTGGAGGGAGTGTAGGCCTGCTGACACCTTCACTTGGGACTTCTAGCCTCCAGAACTGTGAAAGAATATATTTTTGCTGTTTTAAGCCACCCAGTTTGCAATAGAGCTTTCGAGCTCAAAATAACTAGTCTAATTCCCTAACTTTAGAAATGAGGATAAAGGAGGACAGAAAGTGGCATGACCTTCTGAAAGTCACACAGCTTCTCGGTGATGGAGAAAGGACCTGCGTGACTTTGGATAAGTGAATTAACCTATCTACCCTCAGTATTGTCATCTAGAAAATGCAGATACTAACACCTGCTTAGTAAGGTTGTCATAATGATCGAATGGAAGAAAAGACGTAAAACCCTATCACGTTGCCTGGCCCACAGTAACTGATGATGGTACCCCATGACTCGCCATCATCTCGTTCATCATTTACTAGAAGAGCCACTCATACCATCAACTGACCCTGCACTCCTTTCCGGAACTCCTTCCTTAAACACCACCGCTTTTCAAAATAATACTAAAAGTTTAATTTGTTTTTCCAGTTTTACGAAGATATAATTGACACGTAATATTGTAAATTTAAGGTGTGCAGCATGATTACACACACACACACACACACACACACACACACACACTGTTACCCTGTGCGTGCGTGTGCATGTGATGAGAATTTTTAAGATCCACTCTTAGCGACTTTCAAATATACAATACAGTATTGTGAACTATAGTCACCATCCTGTACATTAGCTCCCCAGAACTCATTCATCTTAGAAAGGAAATGTGTACCTTTTGGTCACCTTCACCTTTTTCCCCCACCCTTCCACCCCTGGCAATCACCGATCTACTGGTTCTGTGAGTTTTTGTTGTTGTTTTTTTTCTAGATTCCACACATAAGTGAGATCATACGGTATTTGTCTTTCTCAGTTTGACTCACTTTACTAAGCATAATGCCCTCAAGGTTCATCAACATTATTGCAAACGGCAGGATTTTTTTCTAGATGAATAATATTCCATTATATTTATACCACACTTTATCCATCCATCCATCAGTGGACACTTAGGTTGTTTCCGTGTCTTGGCCGTTGTAAGTAATGCTGCAATGACTACAGGGGAGCAGATATCTCTTCCAGATTGCGATTCCTTTTCCTTTGGAGATATACCCAGAAGTGAGATTACTGGATCATATAGGAGCCTCTGTGTTTCATTTGGCCGCACCAGTTTACGTTCTCGCCAACAGTGCACAAGGGCTCCCTTTTCTCTGCATCCTCACCAGCCCTCTTGTCTTTTTGTAAACAGCCAGTCTAACATTCAAACGAGGTGACATTTCACTGTGATTTTGATTTGCATTTCCCTTTCATGTAGGGAAATGTTGACGATATGTATGTTTTCTTTGGAAAAATGTTAACTCAGGTCCTTTGCCCATTTTTCAACTGGATTATTTGTTAACTTTGCTGAATTGGATAAGTTCCTTATATATTTTGGATATAAACCCCTTATCAGATATATGATTTACAAATATTTTCTCCATTTTATTGATAATTCCTTTTGCCATGCAGAAGCATTTTATTTTGATGTGATCCTATTTGTTTATTTTTGCTTTTGTTGCTTGCGCTTTTGGTGTCATATACAAAATACAATTTCTAAGATCAATGTCAAAGAATGTATTCTCTGCTGCTGTTGGATGGAATGCTCTGTATATGTCTGCAAGTTCTATTTGGTCTAAAGTGTTCAACTTCACTATTTCCTCACTGATCCTCTGTTTGGATGATCTATCCATTGTTGAGAGTGGGGTATTAAAGTCCTCAACTATTAGGGCTTCCCTGGTGGCGCAGTGGTTAAGAATCCGCCTGCCAAGGCAGGGGACACGGGTTCGGGAAGATACAACATGCCGTGGAGCAACTAAGCCCGTGCGCCACGACTACTAAGCCTGCGCTCTAGAGCCCGCGAGCCACAACTACTGAAGCCCGCGTGCCTAGAGCCCATGCTCTGCAACAAGAGAAGCCACCGCAACGAGAAGCCCGCGCACCGCAAAACGAAGAATAGGCCCCAGTCGCTACAACTAAAGTAAGCCCGCGAGCAGCAACAAAGACCCAACACAGCCAAAAATAAATAAATATTTTTTTTAAAGTCCCCAACGTTATTGTGCTGCTCTTTATTTCCCCTTTTAGTTCTATTAGTATGTGCTTACATATTTAGATGCTCTTACGGTGGATGCTTAAATATTTACAAATATTATACTTTCTTGACGAATTGACCTTTATTAGTATATGATGATCTCTTTGTCTCTTGTCACCATTCTTGAAGTCCACCTCGTCTGCTATAAGTATAGCCACCCCTGCTTTCTTTGGTTATCACTTGCTTAGAATATCTTTTTCCATCCCTTTACTCTAAGCTACATGTGTCTTTAAAGCTAATGTGGGTCTCCTGTAGGCAATGTAATGTTGGTCTTTAAAACCGCAGATGACCTGAGTACCAAAAATAGCTCTTGCAACCTGTCAGACTCATTCCTCCTACAAGCAGACTGTTAATGTCAGCCACGGGCTGCACCATAGGCTGGAGTTACAGGGGTAAAGAAGACCCCACCATGTCTCCTTACCAGCCAGTACCCACTCACTGTCTGCCCATCCGGTAACCAGGCAGTGTCAGAGGAGGACAGAAAGCATCTGAAGGGGGGAGGACACGAGGTGGTGTTGAGCCGCTTGGTCTGTTTACATCCCAAAATGCACCAAGAAATACAATGCCTTTAGGCTACTGATTCTCAGCAGGGCTGGGTGGGTGGGTTTTGCTCCCCTGGGAAACACTCCGCAATGTCTAGAGACATTTTTGGTGTCACACAGTATGGGGAGTGGGGAGGTGCTACTGGCATAGAGTGGATAGGGAAACAAGGCTGCTGCTGAAGGTCCTACAGTGCACAGGACAGTCCTGCACCATCCCCCGTCCCCGCCGCCCCTGCCACAGAAACACCAAAGAATAATCTTGCCTAACATGTCAATCATTGCGGGTGTGGAGAAACCCTGCTGTAAGCCAACAGAAGCCCCTGCTTAAACATAAGAAGGCAGCGGGAAGGGAGCCCAGGAGATTGTGGTAAGAAAGCCATGGGAACATGTCCCATAAACAACAACTATGTCATGCTGGTTCCTCATCAAATGACTCGCTCCTAGGAGACCTGGCCGCTGACTTATGATACCTGTGGGGCTGATTGTGACGCTGAGCGCAGCTTGATCCCAGGGATACACATGGGGACTAGATGAAGGCCAAGGACGACCTTGGTAATGAGCACCTCCACCCCCAACCATGCCAGCTGCCTCTTCAAGACCCACTCAAATCAGGCTCTGGAAATAGCAGTTGAATTGAGGGGATGAAATCTGCAAAGTGCTCATCCCCATTTAGCTGGGAATCAGGTGGCTGGCATAAACCATTTCCTTATATCTTGTGAAATGACATTCTTCTCTAACTCCACGGAAACAGATGCCTCCTCGCTCTGATTTTCTTTATAGGACAAGGTAGGGTGGAACAGGGTCCCTCTGTATGAAGATTCAGATAATATTAAATTGAAAAGCAGAGAGAAAGCTATTTCCTCTTCGATTTTCTTACAGTGCTTCTTAAAAAAGAGCCTCCTATTGGTACAAACGGGTCCTTAAAACTTCTGTAATAGTTATGTCTTCTGCTAATTGACAGGGAATAGGCCTTGAGCTCAGAGCCTTCAAGACAACAGTATTTAACTAGAACTGAATAATAATATTTGTTTTCAATAGCATAGTACTTACTTTCACAATTACTTCCTATTTGTGGCAAGTAATTTCTATTTTCTACTTACAGTTACAAGTTAAAGTTTTCTTGCAGTGTATGCTAATTTATGTTTTTTTAAGTAAATTTTGGTTTAAAAATATTAAGTAAACAAGAGCAGAGGTGGCAAGTGGATATAGGAAAAAAGACACACCCAAACACCATAGTCAGTAGCCCTGCTGACTGCAATCTGCATTCATTTGCTTGTACAAAAGTATCATGAATGGAGGAAACACAAGACCAAGCAACCTGATGGCTCATGAACTCCACATAGCTGGAGCTGGGTATTCAATTTATAACCTTATGTCGTCCTTCTACACGACATTATTTAGGACACTTTTGTGTTTAGGGCTGCAATGGCCAGTATGTTTGACCTGAGAATACACATGAAAAGTAGAAGGCTATTTGAAACTCCTCTTAGGATCTGTGGGACCACATCTATGTTTAGGACTCTGATTGATTGGTTATGTCTGCCCTGGGCAAGGGATTACTGAGGGGCAGCATCTGGGCTGTGTGCCTTCACACTGTACCTAGGAGTGTTACCGTGCCAGCTCAACACAGGAGGGTGAAGCTACAAGACTGAGAAAGAAGGGATTTTGTTGGAAGAGGATCCCAGACCTACCACGTGTCTCCCTCAATCCCTCCTCACTTCCATTCCCAGGGAACACTATCCTTTAGTCCAAATGTTAGCTCTTCCACAAAGAGTTTCCAGACTCCTTCAGGTAGATAATCTCCCCTCTTCCTGCTTCCATCACCCAGGTCACTATCACTTGAGACTGCCACAGATGAACTTCTATATTTCCACCCCCTCCGTCTCAGCTTTTAACCTGGGTCCTTAGGAGAAAATTCAAGAGTCCCGAACTTATATATGAAAAAAACCTCCCCCTTCACTGACATCTAGCTGAAACTGTGCTTATCTTTCAATTATAAAGGCAACAAGTACCCCTGACTCTGCCATTCATAGAAGAAGGCAAATGTTTTCACATCACGTCATAGTTATTGTAGCTACATCAAAATATTCTTAACACAAATTCCTAACTTGAAACTACTTATTAGACCCACTACAAGCTGTGGCTATGTAATGCATTAATAAAAAAAACCACATTTAGTACTAGATCACAGATTTTTTTTTAATATTTTGATACTGTCAGTGTCATTGATGTCCTTATTGTCCTTATGTTACTTATTCACTTAACTTAAAAACAGTATTCTGAGAAGGGAGCCTAAAGTTTCACCAGATGGGTAAAGGGGGTCACAGCATACAGTAGGTTAAGAATCGCCTCTTGGGCTTCCCTGGTGGCGCAAGTGGTTGACAGTCCGCCTGCCGATGCAGGGGACACGGGTTCGTGCCCCGGTCCGGGAAGATCCCACATGCTGCAGAGCGGCTGGGCCCGTGAGCCATGGCCGCTGAGCCTGCGCGTCCGGAGCCTGTGCTCCGCAACGGGAGAGGCCACAACAGTGAGAGGCCCACGTACCGCCAAAAAAAAAAAAAAAAAAAAAGAATCACCTCTTAATGGCCCAGACTCTGAGCTCCTTGACTCGAGGGCAAAGTCCAGCTCTCACTTACCTGTGAGACCCTCTACCACCCAAACACAGCACAGCACACATACCAGGTGCTCAATAAACAGCCCCTGATAAAAGGCTCAGAGTCTCCACTAGCCACGTACAAAGAGGTTTTTGCCACTGAGGCGAGAGTAAGGCTGCATTTTAGAGACAGGCAGACCCATCTGGGCTGTTAAACCATTTCCGTGCTTGAGAGAACCAAACGCACCTACCACCCAAGTTCACCCCTCCCTGCCGATCCACGCCTATGCTGTGCCCGTTTTGACATGTCAGGCAGCATCTGATCGCCCTGCAACACCAAGACCTGGCTTGATGTGTCTGCTAGAGATATCCCATGAGATTCCTTTTCACACCTTACACCGAGGACTCCACCCAGGTGTGATTCTGGGGGTGCTGCCTGGACAAGTAACCTGTTCAGTTCCCTCCAGAAAGACGAGAATTGCCACTGCCTCCCCACCCCCACCCCGCCAAAGTCATGGTGCAAATCATCCCCACACCTATGGTGGTCTTCCGGTGACTCTCTGCTGCCGCCCATTGCTCTGCTCCAAATCTCTGAGATAAAAACAAAGCATACCTCCTGGCTCAGGAAATCCTGAGAGGGCCACGGAGGCACCCCGGCTTGATTGTGGGCGGGGAGGATTTGGAGGGGATCATTTTCTCCTGCAACGGGAGCGAGCAGGACCCGGGAGAAGCTTGGCTGCAGTTTGCAACAGGAAGGGAGGACTGGCCTCGTTCTGAACATGCTCTGCCTCTCTCTACAAATTCCCCTCTTATTTTAGGATTCCTTTGATTAGCTAATGAGATGTCTAAAGCGTGAGATGTATCCATTCAAATCATAACCACAGCTGTGCCTACCGCTCAATAGCCTTTCCTGCCAGCACCAAAAATATCGTCTTTCTCCACAATAAACACTTTTTATAGTACCGATAAGACCACTCCAGGGAGTGCTGTTATCATGGAATAATCATGGCCCCGTGGGACTCGGGAAGCCTGGCCATGTTTCAGGCTTCGTGATGCTGGAGGTAGGGGAGGGAAGCAAGGAAGGGCAGAGGTAAGGAGTGATTCTATCAAAACAAGGACACCCCCTATTGTGCCTTTGTGCTTAAAGCTTTGAACGCCTCCGCTGAGAACACGTGCATGCGGGTCTTGCAGGGTAGAACAGCTGTGACTTTCCTGCATACAGCCATCTGCATTCATGCATCTTTAATGGACTGTTTGGGACCATCAACCTGCAAACAAAACTTAGCTTAGGTTTTGAATCTTGGTCAACGATGGTGATTTCTAGCCCTTCATCAGTTCTCCTCACCAGCATACTACTCCAGCAAGAATTATTAAAGAAAGCATGAGTTGTAAGAAAAACATTGAATCTTGCACCTCAAGTTCACAAAAGCGGCTGTGACCATGGATGAATGGGGAAGGGCCTCCAGGGTTCGTGGCTCAGCCCATTGGCCTTGATTTGGGCTGGCTGCGATTACATGTGAATTCCCCTTCCCGACTGCCATGCGTAGTTTTGGACACTGTGGCAAATTAATCAGGTTGACATGGGAGATAGTGACACGGCTAGTTCAAATCTGTCTATAAATATGCAAAATGACCGCTGAAAGCAAAGAGGGATCCTTGGGAAAACTACTGACAGCATGTGTGGTTTTCAGAGGACTATGGCATGGCTGTGTGCTGTCTACATTCTGCTAGTGATGACCCAGTGAATGAAAGGAAGCAATGGTTTACAAAAATGACTTCTGAACTTACATATGTTTTATCTATAAATTCTCTCATCAGTGAAGCGAAAAACAACATGTTCCTTTCCAGAGCACTTTAACTGCGGATGCGTGGATTAACAAAGGGAAGCTTAAAAAGTTCAAGTAATTTTATAACTTAAAGAGATTGCAGGCCTTGCTTTCTCCTTAAAAACGATCTTCTGATTAAAGAGGTTAGGCTGTTTTCGGGATGGTGCTTAACGTTAGTGTGTATATAAAGAAGTCTAAATACGGCTTAGGTGCAGAGACGATCATGTCCATTTACCCTCCAGTCAAAAAGGAAGCATGGGCTTCCCTGGTGGCACAGTGGTTAAAAATCTGCCTGCCAGTGCAGGGCACGTGGGATCTAGCCCTGGTCCGGGAAGATCCCACGTGCTGCGGAGCAACTAAGCTCGTGCGCCACAACTACTGAGTCTGCGCTCTAGAGCCCGCGAGCCACAACTACTGACCCACACACCGCAACGTGTGCAGCAACAAAGCCCCAACGCAGCCAAAAATAAAATATGTAAAAAAAATAATTTTTTTAAAAAAAGGAAGAACACACATGCATGCGCACACTTCCACACAATCCAAAGAAATATACGGAAACCAAATTTATTTGAGGAAATTTTGCCCTTTCTCCACTCTTCTCTGTTTTTTTCTTTTTGGCCGCATTGGGTCTTTGTTGCTGCACATGGGCTCTCTCTAGTTTCGGTGAGTGGGGGCTACTCTTCATTGCGGTGCGTGGGCTTCTCATCGTGGTGGCTTCTCTTGTTGCGGAGCACGGGCTCTAGAGCACAGGCTCAGTAGTTTTGGCACATGGGCTCAGTAGTTGTGGCTCGTGGGCTCTAGAGCGCGGGCTCAGCAGCTGTGGCGCATGGGCTTAGTTGCTCCGCGGCATGTGGCATCTTCCCGGACCAGGGCTGGAACCCGTGTCCCCTGCACTGGCAGGCAGATTCTTAACCACTGAGACACCAGGGAAGCCCTCCATTTTTTAACGTTAGTTTAAAATGGCATTTGTCAATATTATGTATAAAATAGATAGCCAAGGACTTACTGTTTAGCACAGGGAACTATACTCAATATTATAAAATAAGCTATGAGGGAAAAGAATCTGAAAAAGAATATATATACACATATATACATATGTATTACTGAATTGCTGTGCTGTATACCTGAAACTTACATGATATTGTAAATCAACTATACTTCAATAAAATTTTTTTAAAATAAAATGGCATTTATCTAGCCAGTATTTTATGACTATAAATGAAGGATAACCTTTAAAAACTATGAATCACTATATTGTACACCTGTAACTTATATCATATTGTACATCAACTATACTTCAACCAAATAAAACAGGAAAAGAAAATGGCATTTGTCATCTTCAGTTCTTACCTATTTTAAGATCAATTTCACAAGAGTCAAGGTGGACTCCGAGACACCCAGAAAATTATTTTTCAAGAATGTGTACATACTCAGTTGACAGGGAAGTAGTAAGACCATCAAGTTCTCCCATCCCAAGCCCTAGGTCTCCTCCTAAAAAGTATCACCCCTACTTTCGTCTTCCCGGGACGACAATCATCCTCGCCCCGCAAATCTCCTTGTTCTTTAAAGCACCACTGGAATAGCTCTGGGTGCTAAGACGAAAGGAGGGGGATTGTTTTGTGCTTTCAGCGAAACTGATTCAACCAGTTCAGCATTTGGTGGAGACTGAATGCTCCCCATTTTTTAATTTCATCAGATCGAAATTGTTATAAAACGTCCTCCTGTGAAAGGATATTCCGTTTTAATCAGGATTTCTCTTCACAGAAAGAAACATAAACATGTCAACATGACACTCAAGGACCACAATGTGTCTTCCTAATACAATAACAGCCATCGGTTTATGAACCATTCGGTGAAACAGCCAAAGGAGAAATTAGATCATTTGGCTCTGCTTGTGGACTGTAATAGATCTCCCCTCAGTTAAGAGAGCTGGGTACAGGCCGCAATGATTAATGGGAAACCTCGATGGTGTAAACACTGCTTAATGTAAGAGCACAATATGGCATGCAAAGCCAACTAAAACAGCCATAAATGTTTTAGGCACCTTACAAAGATTTAAGAATATTTATTCCATGTATAAATCCTTTGTGTACTATCAGCAAAAGCCCAGAGTCCAGAGGTCTGGCAGCCTGAAACACAACGTGGCAGATGAAGGCTGTGTGCCTTCTCTTTTCTGGTTGCATTTTCCTGTGATGATTAAACCAAATTAGTTGGCTAACTGCTTTCAAAATGAGGCGCAACTCCCGAGCGCCGGTCCTTTTATATTATGGCTTTCTCAGCACTTACTGCTCCAAGACATCTGATCTCCAGAGCTTTGTAACAAGGCATGGGGTTGGGGCCAGAGGGTCCCCTTGGTAGTTTTATTTTCCATCTCAAGTCTTCTACGCCCGTGCCAACCACAGTGTGGCTTGGGCCCAGCTGGGGCAGCAGGGCCTGGATGCTTCTTAGAAATGCAGATTCCTATGATCCAGCCGAGACCTACTCAATCAGCAGCTACATTTTACCAAAATCTGCATGAGATTTGCCTGCCCGTTAAAGCTTGAGAAACCCCGGATTACATCGTCATCCCTCTCACCTCCCCCATTCCTCCATCCCCAAACCCCGGACGGCTCCTCAGAGTGCAGCTAAAAGTGTAGTGAGTGAGAGAGTCCCTTTGTCACCGACTGTGTGATCTTAGTCACCTTACTTAGCCTCTCTGACCCTCAGTTTTCTCATCTGAAAATAAGGGGAAACAACAGTACCCATTTCAAGGGGATGATGAAAGGATTAAACAAGACAATGTATGCCAAAGCTCACAGGGAGATGCCTGGCACACAGTAAGAGCTCAATCAATGGTACAAATGTGGCGTGATAGAAAGGCACCGATGGGACCAATTTCAGGTTTGCTATGGACTCTTTACAAAAGCCTTTTCTCAATTTCTTTATCTATCCAGTGGGGACAGTAATGATCCCTAACACAGAGATGGAGAAAGCAGAAAAAGAACAAGTTTGGAAGTTGGGATAAGAGCTGAGAACAGTGTTCGTTACTGAAGAAGAGAAATAAAAAATAAATGATAGGAGTGGCATTCTGGATGAGTTCTCTTCTCCTGTGTGTCAAATTACCCTAAAAGTTAGCGGCTTAAAGCAAATATCTACTGCCTGGCAGTTCCTGTGGGTCAGGAATTCGAGACCATCTTTGCCAGGTGATTCTGACTTGGGGCTTCTTATGAAGTCTCATTCAATATATTGGCCAGGGCAGCAGGCATCTGAAGACTTAACTGGGACTAAAGTATATTTTCCAAGGTGGTTCACTCCCATGGTGCTGGATGTTCGCACAAAACTTCGCTGCCCCCCCTTGTGGGCCTCTCCATGGGCTACTTGAGTATCCTCATGACCTGGAGGGTGGGTTCCCTCACGGTAAGGGAGCTAACAGAGGGGACAAGGGAGAAGCCACCACCCCTTACTCTGCCTAGTCTAGGAAATCATACTCCATCAGGTCTGCCAGACAACCCCTCTGAGAAGCATCCGTAGTTGCGGCACTAACGTGGCCAAGAGTGGCTCTGGCCCTTAATTAATCCTTTACAGAAACCTAAGCCCCCACTGAAGATACAATAAGAACCAAGTGTAAATTTCTTCTTGGCCAATACTGCTTCAACGCAATCCCCCTTTCAACCAAATTGTTGCCCCCAAATCCCTACTATTTGGAGACGCTGGGGCCTCCACAGTGTGTCGACTATCATCTGTAAAAGATCTCCTGGAGTCTCAGAAACCCACCTTGTCAGGAAAGTCTCCAGTGATTGGTTAAATTTCCAGTTCAGTCTGAAACACTCCTCCCCACCCCAAGATACTCTGTCATTCAGTTGAAGTCTTACTGATCCTCTAGGCATAGGTTAAATATTCCTTCTTCTGTAAGGCCCTAGATGAGATAGAAACCTCTGCAAGGTCTCTCCAGAGCCCTCTCTAGTTCCTCTGTCATAATTCTCTTCACACATTTGAAAATTTGGGGGCTTATCTGTGTGTCTCCTTTAATTGACCACAAAATCCAAGATGGCAGAGACCGTGTCCAATCTTGTTCAATGTGTATATACTGAAGGCTGACACAGTGCCTGGCACACGGTAGAGCCTCAGTTAAAATCTTTTGAGTGGATTTTATTTAGCCATTCAATCAATCAATATTATTGAGAGCCTACTGTATGCTGGGCAGGGTGCCAGGGACAGCAGATACGGCCGTGAACAAAATCAAGTAAGTCCTTCCTCTAAGGGAGTTTTCATTTTAAATAGGCAATGACAGTAAAACAACAACAAAAACAACAACAACAATTTTTTTAAAAAAACTAAAAATCAGGCAAAAATACAGCATGCTTAGGTACGACAAAATGTTTAGGAAATAAACAGCACAGAGCAACAGGACAAAGAGTGATGGTGGGGTGAGGGGTTTCTATTTTACAAAAGGGGATTACAGGAGGCCTCTCTTGAGAAGGTGGTATTTGAGCAACGTTGTGAATGAAGTGAAAACAAAGCCATGAACAGCAAGAGAAAAACAAAGAGTCAGTCACAAGGCAACTCCCATAAGGCTATCAGCTGATTTCTCTGCATAAACTTTGCAGGCCAGAAGGGAGTGGCATGATATATTCAAAGTCCTGGAAGGAAAAAACCTGTAAACTAGGATACTCCACCCAGCAAAATTATCATTTAGAACAGAAGGAGAGAGAAAGAATGTCTCAGAGAAGCAAAAACCAGAAGAATTCAGTAATAATAACCCTACCCTAAAAGAAATATTGAAAGATCTTATCTAAACAAAAAAGAAGCAAGAATCTACAGGAAAGGAAAAAACACAGCAGGAAAGGCAAATAAATAAAAGGATTGAAGATCACTTAAATAAGCCAGTACATAGATTAAAAAGCAACCCAAAACACTTTGCAAAAGTGATTATAACTACAATTAATAATTTCAGAAAGGGAAAGTAAAAAAACCAATGCCTTTTAAAATTGCATCAAAAAATAATAATATACTTAGGAATAAATCTGACCAAGGAGGTGAAAGACTTACATGACGAGAACTATAAAACAGTGATAAGGGAAACTGAAGATGACTCAAAGAAATGGAAAGGTATCCCAGGGTCTTGGATTGGAAGGATTAATATTGTTAAAATGGCCATACAACCCAAAGTAATCTACAGATTTAATGTGATTCCTATCAAAACACCCATGACATTTTTCACAGAAATAGAAAAAATAATCCTAAGATTTATATGGAACCACAAAAGACCCAGAATTCTCAAAGCAAACCTGAGGGAAAAGAACAAAGCTAGAGGCATAACCCTCCCAGACTTCAGACAATACTATAAAGCTACAGGAATCAAAACAGTGTGGAATTGGCATAAAAACAGACATATAGATGAACGGAACTGAATAGAGAGCCCAGAAATAAACCCACACATCTACAGTCAATTAATCTATGACAAAGGAGGCAAGAGTATATAGTAGAGAAAAGACAGTCTCTTCAACGAGTGGTACTGGGAAAGCTGGACAAGTACATGTAAAGCAATGAAATTGGAACACACCCTCACACCATACACAAAAATAAACTCAAAATGGTTTAAAGACCAAAATATAAGACATGACACCATAAAACTCCTAGAAGAGAGCATAGGCAAAACATTCTCAGACTTCAATTGTAGCAATATTTTCTTAGATCAGTCTCCCAAGGCAAAATAAATAAAAGCAAAAATGAACAAATGGGACCTAAACAAACTTAAAACCTTTTGCACAGCAAATGAAACCATCAACAAAATGAAAAGGCAACCTATGGACTGGGAGAAAACGTTTGCCAATGATATGACCAACAAGGGGTTAATATCCAAAATATGCAAACAGTTCATATGATTCAATATCAAAAGGACAAAAAACTCTATCAAAAAATGGGCAGAAGACATTTCACCAAAGAAGACATAAACAGCCAACAGGCACGTGAAAAGATGGTCAACATCGCTAATTATTAGGGAAATACAAATCAAAACCACAATGAGGTATCACCTCATGCGGGTCAGAAAGGCCATCAGCAAAAAGTCTACACGTGATAAATGCTAGAGAGGGTGTGGAGAAAAGGGAATCCTCATACACTGTTGGTAGGAATGTAAATTGGTGCAGCCACTATGGAAAACAGTATGGAGTTTCCTTAAAAAGCTTAAAAGACAGCTACCATATGACCCAGCAATCCCACTACTGGGCATATACCCTGAGAAAACCATAATTCAAAAAGACACATGCACCCCAGTGTTCACTGAAGCACTATATACAACAGCCAAGACATAGAAACAACTCAAGTGCCCATTAACAGACAATTGGTTTAAGAAGATGTGGGGTGTGTGTGTGTGTGTGTGTGTGTGTTTGTATAATGAAATATTACTCAGCCATAAAAAAGACTGAAATATTGCCATTTTATTCTTAGTGAAGTAAGTCAGTCAGAGAAAGTCAAATGTTATGTGATATCCGTTATATGTGGAATCTAAAAAATAATACAAATGAACCTACATGTAAGACAGAAATAGACTCACAGACATAGAATACAAACTTATGATTTGTATGACCGAAGGGGAAAGGCAGGGAGGGATGAGTATTGGATTAATGGATACAAACTACTACACACAAATATATAAATATACATATATAAAATAGATGACAAGGATTTACTGTAGAGCACAGGGAACTGTATTTAATATCTTGTAATAACCTACAATGGAAAACAATATGAAAAAAATCTATATATATAACTGAATCACTTTGCTTTACACCTGAAACTAACATAATATTTTTAAGCAACTGCACTTCAATTTTTAAAAAGCGTAGTCAGGAAGATCTCTATGGGAAGAATGTTCTAGAAGGTGGGAATAGCTAGTACAAAGGCTAAGGTGGGCGCCTGTTTGGCACGTTCAAGGAGCCCGTGTGCTGGCGTGGAATGCGGTGGGATAGGAGATGAGGTGAGAGGGGTACAGGTGAAGAGAGTAGGTCATGAAGGGCCCTGTGGGCCACTGGAACCATCAGAGAGTTTGACCAGGGACAACATGATCCGATGTAGGCGTCCGAAAGATCCATCTGGCCACCGTGGGGAGAGGAGATTCTGGGGAGCCAGAGTGGACACAGAACATGACTGAAAGTTCAGACTACTCTGTTAGATACTAAGAGGGACAGAGGATGAAATCAGCCTTTGGTCTACCCTCTCTGGGGAGACGAAACATGTAAAGAAATAATTAAAACATGGCTAAGCAAGGGTACAAACAAAAGCCACCAATTCTAGCTAAGGAATGATAATAGCTACCATTTGTCAGTCACCAACTACGTGCCTCATGCCCCGCACACATTACGTCTTCCACCAAAGGACCCTATGAAGCAGGAGGCTTGAGCCACAGATCATCAACGAACAAATGTCACCCAGCTTCCCAGCACCTCCAGTTATTAACAGCATAGAAAGACAAACTGAAGCCCCAAGAAGTCAAGCAACTTGCTGAAATTCAAGCTCGGTGTAAGTGGCAGAGCTGGGATTTGAACCCAGACGACCTGACTCCAGAGGAGGGCTTTCAACCAGGTCATGAGGTTGGCTCCAAAGGTCTTCCTTTGCAGGCATCTAAGCTCCTGACCCCTGGTCTGAAGAAACAGAAAAACAACCAAGAAAAATACAAAGACCTCACAAAATGCTGAAGTGCAGATTCATGAAGCTAAGGATGGTTGTAAAGGCAGCAATGTTTTAATGAGCTACGAACTCTTTCAGCCTAAGAGAGTGATTTGTATTCTTCCCAGTTCTACAAGCCCAAATTACAAAAATTATTTTTTTCTCCAGGCTCCTACAAATCCCGGTATCTTATTTATCTTGTTCTCCACACAAATACAGGGGCCCTTTTCCTTCTTAAAATTCAGATCTAGTCCTGCTTAAAGTTCCTTCCTTTTTATTTGGGTTTTGCTTTTCGAGGGATGTTTGGTTTGGTTTTGCTAATTGTAAGGACAGTGTGACAGACATCCACTAACCACAGAGAGAGCACACATCTGGCTGTTAAGCCATCTCTCTCCCCTCCTATGTCCACAGCAGACACCCCTAATCGATTCCAGTACCCTCTGCCGGTCCTTTGCGAGGTTTCACAGTGCTTTTCACGGTGCTCCACTCTTAGACATTATCAGTAGATCAAAGTTGAACTCACTTGCGATTTTTGAAGTTATAGTCTCTTCCAAAGCCTTGGTTATGAAAACCAGCTAGCAGCTCACTCGGGGTCCCTCTTAGAAATGCCCACCAGGCTTCTTAGCTTGGTAACCATGGGGAATACAGATACCTGGGCAAGAGCAGCACACGTGTAGGGGGTATAAAAGTGCTGGGGTTGGTGGGTTCTCTGGGAGGGAGAGAGCTGAGAAGAGCAGATAGCACCTGAGAGGCTGCTTCTTCTAACAATCCAGACGAGAGCGGACGGTGACCAGACAGAGGTAAGAGCGGAGGAAACGGGAGAAGCTTAGGCAGTGTTTTTCAAGCTGTACATCATGAAATCAACTTGCTGGGGTTTGCTCGGCTTCCTTGATACTGAAGTAAAAGAAGTGAATGGGTAAGTATCGTCCGTGAAACTCATTTCCACTCTCTGTTACGCACGTGTGCTGGGTTGAAACGTAAAAGGTATGTCCCTTGATAGGTCACAGTCTGCGTCTGGCTGAATAACGGCACCTCCAAAGGTTCCACACCCTAGTCCCCGGGATCTGTGACTATATTACATTACATGGGAAAAGGGATTTTGAAGACGGAATTAAGGTCACTAATCAGCTACTCTTAAAATAGGGAGATTTTCCCAGATTCTGGGGCCCAGGGGTTTCAGACTTGTGGGTCCTGGAACCAAGAAACCAGCCAAGCCCACGGGACCTCTGACCTGTAGAGCTGTGACAACACAGTGGGTACAGCTTCAAGCCCCTAAATTTGTGGTAATTGCTATGGCAGCAGTAGAAAAGGAAAAAGGGTCCAAAAAGTCTGAAGTTCTTCCTTTTACTACAGAGTAATCTGTGACCTTGGACAAGTCATCCAACATTTCCTTCTATGTACGATAAAATTGGGGTATAAAAGAGCCAACTCACTGGATGTTGGAGGGACCAAAATTAATGGCAGTTTTGCACATTAAACGTTCACAGTAATAATAGTTGCCATTATTATTGTGCCCTTGACTCAGTACAGAGGCACTTTCGGAACTTCAGTTTGTTATCTGGAAAATGAAGATAATACCGCTTCCCTCATCTGGCTGGGAGAAAGGACTAATCAGGTATTGTAAAATAAGGTTTACAAAACTGTCTTTTTAAGGATTACTAAATGAAGATGATTAGAAGGAGACTACTGGTTCTTAACCTCAATATCCTCTCTCCCCTTCTTCCTTATTAATAGATTCTGTACTTTTCAGCAGGGGCTTAGCTGCTCAGAATCAAGGCAGTCTCTCCCGGTCTCCCTGGCAGCTTGTTACAGCCAAGCGATGAAGTGTTGGCCAATCTTACGTAAGCAGAAGTGTTATGTGCAACTTCTAGAATATTCACTTAAAAGGCTATGGGATGACCCTTCTTTCCCTTCTTCTTTTCTGCTGACTGGTAGGTGGACACCAGTCAGCAGAAAGGAGGTCAAGCAGCCCCTGTGGACTGTGAGGTGGAGAACTGCAGAGCAGCAGGAGAAAAGGAATTCGGAGGTCATACTAGCAGCCCTGGATGGCTACCTCTGGTCTTTGTTTACAAAGGAGGGATATTAACTTTAATCTTGTTTAAATCAATTATTTGGGGTCATCCTTGATTTGTAGCTGAACCTGAAGTTCAATAAGAAAGGGGATAAAGGAGACCCAGCATCCCATTATGAAGAAAAGAGTAGCCCAAGCAATGTGATGAGCTAACAGGGACCGTGGGAGATCAGAAGCTTGTGGAAGTGCTCACTGTATTGCCTTACATAGATCAGAGCCCAGCAACATAGGCTGTCGATAGTGGTGACGGTACTGGATTGACAACCACAGTGCCCCAATCCGGGTTCTTTTACCTGCTGCCCGAGAGGCTGGATCCAATCTCCACTCCTTTAACAGGAGGCCTTTCTGTTGGAAATAAGAAGAAACCTTTCTTGAAAGGTAGTATGAGAGTCACAAAGAAGGGCGATGTCTAACACTTGGGTCATAGAGCGTAAAGCTTGCACCTGCATCATTTGCTAACTCACAGCATTGAGCATCAATAGGTTTACGATATGAATGATGCTTTAAAACTTGACAGACAGCTATTCACATAGGCAAAAACACTCTCAGAAATGTTCCAGATGTTCATAAACAAATACATATAAATGAATTGGAATACCTAACTAAAATAGAAGCAAGTCTCTATATTAAAATGTTTTAAACTGGTAAGACAGATATTTTTCAAATGACTCAATCTGTCTCATGGTTCAGCCACCAAGATAAACAAACTAACCTGGCATCTTTGAGTAGATTCATGAAGGAAATTAATTTGTAGTCCAGGGGGAATTTGCTTTTCATGCACCCCAAATGTGTTGTGTCAAAAGAATCAATAAAGATGAAGGATTTCAAGATGAACATCCCAACACAATCCATTAGAGAATGCCCAGGCCATTTGCATTTTCTAAAGAGGCGAATAATGAAATCAGGGTGAACAGTAATCCAAGACAATTCTCTACCCTCCAGGGAAGACAAAGTATACAAACAGACTGAGAAGGCCTCACTCCTGTCATTCAGAGCAAAACTTTGGCCCAACCTGTTCATCTCACTCATGACTCCAAGGTTCTGAATACTAGAAGCATCTGGAAGTCATGATATTAACTGCCCCACTCCCATCCCCAGCAAAAAAAAAAAGAAAAAAAAAAAAAAAGAGCAAATTACAATGTAAAAGTAAGCCCCTAAAAAATACATTATTGAGAAAAGCAGGAGAGAGAAGAAGGCCATTTACCACGGGCTGCACGACTTTTGTTCGTTATCTTACTCAGTCCTCATAATATCCCTGGGAGACAGATTTTCTCCCTGCTTACAGGTGAGGAGTATAAGACATGAAGTAACTTCTACAGGGTCTCACTGGAAGACACTGGCAGAGCTGAGACAGAAACCAAGGTCTGTTTGACTCCACAGCCTAGAGCAGGAGTGTCTGATAAAAATCTAATGTGAGCCACATACGTAACTTAAAACATTTTAGTAGTCACATCAAAAAAGTACAAATAAAAAGAAATAAATAGATTGAAAAGTAAAAAGGAAGAGGTGAAATCACTGCTACTAATATATTTGATTTTCAACCCAAGAGATTCAGACCATTATCATTTCAACATGTAATCAATATAAAAATTACTGAGGTATTTCACATTTTTTTGTGCTGTCTTTGACATCTGTGTGTATTTCAAACTTATACCATACCTTAATGCAGACCAGCCACATTTCAAGCGCTAAAAAGCCACGTGTAGCTAATGGCTACCTTATTAGACAGCATACCCTAGAGTAATAGTGCCATTTGCTACCGTTTTATTTTGACGTACAGCAAGGAGTCCCAGATGCTTAAAGTTCATGGACATAAAATTCTAAATACCTGATGAGGCCCTGGAGGGTTGAGCATATTGAATTTTGCCAAGTGTATTGGTTGGCTGCAGTAACAAGCAGCCCCAGAGCTCAGTGGCTTGAACAACCCAGTTTCATTTCCTCCTCACGCAACATGCCCAACACGAAATGCCTGTCACTCTGCTCCACATCATCGTCGCTCTGAGACCTAGGCGGATGGAAGAGATCCTACCTTAGGGAAGAAGGAAAAGAAAAAACAGAGAAACAATACAAACAACTCATACAACTCAATAACAAAAAAACAAACAACCCAATCCAAAAATGGGCAGAAGACCTAAATAGACATTTCCTGAAAGAAGACATACAGATGGCCAACAGGCACATGAAAAGATGCTCAACGTCGCGAAGTATTAGAGAAATGCAACGCAAAACTGCAGTGAGGTGTCACCTCACACCGGTCAGAACGGCCATCATCAAGAAGTCTACAAATAACAAATGCTGGAGAGGGTGTGGAGAAAAGGGAACCCTCCTACACTGTTGGTGGGAATGTAAATTGGTGCAGCCCCTTTGGAGAACAGTATGGAGGTTCCTTAAAAAACTAAAAATAGAGTTGCCATATGATGTAGCAATCCCACTCTTGGGCGTATATCTGGACAAAACTATTGTATAATTTGAAAAGATACATGCACCCCCCATGCTCATAGCAGCAGTATTTACAATAGCCAAAACATGGAAACAACCTAAACAGCCAATCTAAATGTGTGTGTGTGTGTACACACACACACACACACACACACACACTACTCAGCCATAAAAAAAGAATGAAATAATGCCATTTGCAGCTACGTGGATGGACCTAGAGATTATCATACTAAGTGAAATAAGACAGAACGAGAAAGACAAATACCATACGATATCACTTATATGTGGAATTTAAAATATGACACAAATGAACTTATCTACAAAACAGAAACAAACTCACAGAGAACAGACTTGTGGCTGCCAAGAGCGAGAGGGGTGGGGGAGGGATGAATTGGGAGTTTGGGATTAGCAGACGCAAGCTATTATATAGAGAATGGATAAACAACAAGGTCCTACTGTATAGCACAGGGAACTATATTCAATATCCTGTAATAAACCATAATAGAAAAGAAAAAGAAAGAAAGAATGGAGAAACATACAGCATCTCTTAAAGATTCTCATAGGAAATGACACAGTTGACCAGCGAAATAGCCAAAGCAATTCAGACGGCCAAGACTGATGTCTCAGGAGCAAGAGTGGGAGAGGATATATATATATTTCCCCTCTACGGAGGGGCAGCAACTATGTACTTTGAATTAACAACCCAATCTACAACTTCAAGAAAGGATTTAAGAAAATAACATTAACTAACATCTATTATTATTGCACTAGTGATACTTTAACACCACAAAAATAGGAAGAACAGAACTTATATTATTCCTATTTTCTTATGTTATTCTTATTTTCTCACCTCACCAGAAATTGGTGGAATCTCACCCCCATCCCCACGAGATGGGCAGCAGGGTATAACTGGGAATCACTGATTTCCGTAATGACCACATCTTCTCTACTTTTCCCCATTTCCTAAATCCTACGGTCCCCATACATTCTAAATTTTCCATGTCTTTTAGAATCTATGTCATTTGATATGCATCAAGGAATAGGTATGTCTAAAGGTGGTTTACCCAGAGACTTGCACTGTCTACTTTTTATATTTCTGTATTATTTGCTTTTGCATACATATATATTTCTGTACTATTTGGCCACAAGAAAAAATGGACATAAATATTTAGCTTAGCTTGCAGGGGACCACTGATGGGGACCAGGGAATGGGGGCGGCTTTTCTCTCCAAGTGTGGGTGAAGCAGACAGCCTCCCACGTACCACAGGGGTGCTGAGAAACCCACACTCCTATTTCTTTAGGTTTTGCTTTAGAATGTGATTTAGGGCTTAGGGGATTTAATCGATTTAAATTTCTCAAAGGATCCAAATTGACCCAGAGGTATCATTCCAATAGCCCACTGAGGCGAGTGAGAAACCGGCTTTCTCCCTCCAAAGCAAATGTTGGCCACGAATAAAACACTCAGCAGATATACCAGTACTACAGAGATGGTCATTTCTCTTACATAAATGGCAAAGCCTCAAACTTCCACTTACAGTTTAATAAAGCCTGCCTGAAATCATAAGGCATTTTCATCTCTCAAAGGAATTTAAAAAAAAAAAAAAGAAAGATAAGTATGACCAAAAGCCATAGTACCTTGTACAGCCCCAGGAAACCGGCAGAACTTCATTAATCTTTAGATTAATATCTGGTCACCTTATAAAAAAGTGGCTACCTGGGTCTCTCAAGCAGACTTATTAGATCTTTAAAGAAAAAAAAATATTTTCAGTAATAAATACATATCTAAACAAATAAATGCCACAGGCCCAAAGCCCCACAATTCACAGGAACAATTTTATTGGCCTTTTTACTGCTCCTGATATCACAAAAGTTTACAATTAATAGCCACCAACAGGAAAGAAGAGAGTGAAAATGTTTATTGCTTTAGAAACAGTGGCGCTCCCCTCTCAGCTGGGTAACGATTGTCCTTTTTCAGTGTCACTGAGTAAGGGATGAAGAATAAAACATGTTCTTAATGTGGGTGCCCTGCATTTCGACAGAGATAAGCTGATGTGTAGCAGGAGGTGCAGCCCCAAGCAGGGGGCTGGAGAGAGGCGTGCGTTGATGAGTCTCCCTAAAGCAATTACTGCCCATGACAGACAGCATAAATTTCATATTGCCTCTGAGCAGGATAAAATATGTGCCAAGGGCCATCTAGGTTTGAATTAAGACAATCAAAATGCCGAAGGGGAAAGAATATCTAAAGTTAAAATCAAAGGCTGAGCTTGAGAACGCTGAATTCTTTTTCTTAGTTTCTTTTCCCCCTTAAGCAGTCTTGATCTGGCGTTCAGGTATTCATTCAACAAATACACGCCAGGAACCGAAAACACTAATAGTAGTAAAACAATAATAATACCTTTTTTAAAAAATCCAAATCACTCACTATTCATCGAAATGGTACATATTCTAATCTTACCACATACTAATATTATTATAAACAACTTTTGACTAGGATTCTTGTTAATTTTGTGTTGTTGCTAATTGGACCAGGAGAGAATTAAAGTTGATTTTTATGCCATCTACAAGAAAACATACACATGAACACAGGATACTGCAATGCTGTTTCTGACTTACCCAGAAAATAAGCAGCTTTTGCATGTGTCAAAGGACATTTTCTTAAGTATTTTTCCTTACAATACATTTCTTTTTTTCCCCCTGCAGTTCTTTCACCAATAAGGCTTAGCCATGAAGCTTATTGGGAAAGGAAAAGGCAGTTTACCCCAAAACAAGTCCACAGAGCAGGGAAACCTACGGACATAAGGAAAAAGGCAAGCAGGACCAAGACATAAGACCTCAGAGCCCCCAGTCTTCTCTCTAGTCCACCAGCAGGGTTGGACCTTGAGAGAAGGAGATGGTGGAAATTTGGGGGCTGGCAACCCCTGCCCCTAGAAGAACTGTAGGGAGACCTCGCCCCTCTGAGACACCCACCTAAGAGAGGAAGAGGACACTTAAGGTAAAAGATACGGGCCTGATGTCCCACCTGTGAGTCCCCTCTACCGGCCTGTGCTAAGGTGGGAAGTTCATGGGTGTTCCAGGGCACAGCTGTGGAGGTTCTGAGAGATCAGGAGAGGTCAGGAGAGACCTCACGAACAGAAGGTATGGTCTGTGGTCAGCAACCATAGGAGGCCAGTGCGACCCCCAGAGACAGAACAAGACCAGGCACAGTGCAGCATTTGCCAGCCTCGTGTCCTGGGCCACACACAGCGGGAACCATTCAGGCCCAGAGGGGCAGCACAAACAAGAGGCACCTCCTTCCACCCAGCGGTGCCCCTGTGAGGTTGCTACCCTCCTTAACCAGATGCCACCCAGGGAGAAGAGAAGGAGGAAAAAGGAGAGAATCCATATTTACTCAAGAGAGACAGAGTTAACCTAAAAGCAGCTGTTTTCAACAGGAAAAGTCCTAGTTACCTTTACTTGGAAAGACTCTCTCCCCTAGTGGAATAAGGGGGTGGCTTGTTGCCCAATGTTCTCAGTAAAAGAATCCTGATTTTCAGCTGTGTACATTGTCAACCAACTAAAGAATTACATTTCCCAGCCCCTGCCCCTTGCAAGCAGATGTGACCATGTCATTAAGTTTTGGCCTGTAAGATGTAAATAGATATGTTGTATGAGACTCCCACAAAGTCTCCCTAAAAGAATGTGAGCAGAGACTTCTCTCCTTCCTCTGTCCTGCTGCCTGGAACCTGGATGTGATGCTTGGTACCCCAGCAACTATTTTGGACAATGAGTCAATGGTCATGCTTTAAGGAAGGAGAATAAACGGCCAGGAGCAGTCATCACAAATGTGGTGCTGTCCTGTCGGCCCTCAATCTCCCATCTCCAGACTTTTTTTTTTATGTGAAAGAAAAGTTAAGAATCTTGTTTAAGTTTCTGTCGTTTTCCTATTACCTGTTGTAGTAGTGTTTATCTGAAATAGTCTTGATAAAGTCGCTTGTGAACAAGAGCCGATAAATAATGGCCAATAAGGAAAGATGAGTTTTTATACACCTAAAATTTAATGTATCTCCTGCTACACACATATGTATCTTGTTATATTTTATAATGTGTTGGTAGCAGTTGGTTAGATGTATACAGAGCAGAGGCCAAAAATCTGTTTTTAAAATAACTACTAAGAACTGTTGAAATGGGTTAACTTACACGTTTGGGAGAAAAACTGATTTGATCTTATGGTCTTAACAGGATGACAAACTGTTTGACTGATTGTACCAATATAATAGAAATGTAACTTGATTTTCAGCAATTCTATAAATTTGTGAGCTATGACAGTCACAAATGGAACCTCAAAACTCTGGCCACTCTGACCACTTTTCTCTTCCCCTCCCCCAAAGGAGCCAAAGATAGAAGTGTGAAAAGGGTTCCGGGGAACTTCAATCATGTAATGATTATTTCAAAACCACATTCTGACATTTTTGTATACATTAACCAGGTTCATCGCACACATTTTAGAATTTGCCCAGGCCTTTCAAAACTCAGATGTCGGTGGTCGAAAGGGCTTTAACAGTTAGCAACACAGGAGCTATTTCCCCCAGAGCTACCAAATCAAATTGTGCCTAAGATATTGCTGGTTATTGGGGATTATTTATGTCCCTGGGAGAATAAAGAATCTAAGGTGAGGGTATTTTTTTTTATCCTAATGATAAATACGGATAGACTATAAAACTGCCTGTTACCTAGCAGAGAAAATTGTATTAAAGAGAAACCTTGTAAATTTCAAAAGCCTACGAACATGATGTAGAAAATTGCCTGTGTTTATGGTACCATTGATCAAAAGACTTCCATCAGTGTTAGAAACTTATGGGAAGGATTCACACTGAACCTAAAATGAAACAAAATTCCCCCTTTTGGGAAAAAAAAAAATCACAACCTCAACTCTAGACCATTAGGAGGGGATTTGAATGGGCTAGATCCACACCTTCATTATTAAATGATTCGCAAGAACACCAAAACCTCATCGTCTACCCAAGAAGGGACAGAAACTCAGAAAAAACTTAACCGATTGGGCTTGCAAAAATGTTGAGCAGCTACTTTGCAATACTGCGTTAAAAATACATATGCTTTCTGAGGGGAGGGGCTTCAAGATGGCGGAAGAGTAAGACGCGGAGATCACCTTCCTCTCCACAAATATATCAGAAATACATCTACATGTGGAACAGCTCCTACAGAACACCTACTGAAGGCTGGCAGAAGACCTCAGACCTCCCAAAAGGCAAGAAACTCCCCACGTACCTGGGTAGGGCAAATGAAAAAAGAAAAAATATAGACAAAAGAATAGGGACAGGACCTGCACCAGTGGGACAGAGCCGTGAAGGAGGAAAGGTTTCCACACACTAGGAAGGCCCTTTGCAGGCGAAGACTGCGTGTGGCGGAGGGGGAATCTTCAGAGCTGCAGAGGAGAGCACAGCTACAGGGGTGCGGAGGGCAAAGTGGGGGAGATTCCCGCACAGAGGATCGGTGCTGACCTGCACTCACCAGCCCGAGAGGCTTGTCTGCTCACCCGCCGGGGCGGGCGGGGGCTGTGAGCTGAGGCTCGGGCTTCAGAGGTCGGATGGCAGAGAGAGGACTGGGGTTGGCGGCGTGAACACAGCCTGCAGGGGGTTAGTGCACCACGGTTAGCCGGGAGGGAGTCCAGGAAAAGGTGTGGACCTGCCGAATAGGCAAGAGACCATTGTTTTGGGGTGTGTGAGGAGAGGGGATTCAGAGCACTGCCTCAACGAGCTCCAGAGACAGGCGTGAGCCACGGCTAACAGCGCGGACCCCAGAGACGGCATGAGACGCTAAGGCTGCTGCTGCCGCCACCAAGAAGCCTGTGTGCGAGCACAGGTCACTCTCCACACCTCCCTTCCGGGGAGCCTGTGCAGCCCGCCACTGCCAGGGTCCCTGGATCCAGGGAAACTTCCCCGGGAGAACGCACAGCGCGCCTCAAGCTGGTGCAACGTCACGCCGGCCTCTGCCGCCACAGGCACGCCCCACACTCCGTGCCCCTCCCTCCCCCCGGCCTGAGTGAGCCAGAGCCCCCGAATCACCTGCTCCTTTAATCCCGTCCTGTCTGAGCAAAGAACAGATGCCCTCAGACAACCTACCCACATAGGCGGGTCCAAACCCAAAGCTGAACCCTGGGACCTGTGAGAACAATGAAGAGAAAGGGAAATCTCTCCCAGCAGCCTCAGGAGCAGCGGATTAAAGCTCGACAATCAACTTGATGTACCCTGCATCTGTGGAATACCTGAATAGACAACGAATCATCCGAAATTGAGGAGGTGGACTTTGGGAGCAACAATATATATTTTTTTTTCCCTTTTTCTCTTTTTGTGAGTGTGTATGTGTATGCTTCTGTGTGTGATTTTGTCTGTATAGCTTTGCTTTTACCATTTGTCCTAGGGTCTGTCTGTCTGTTTTTTGGGTGTTTTCTTTATTATTACTTTAAAAAAATTTTTCTTAATAATTATTTTTTATTTTAATAACTATTTTATTTCTCTCTTTCTATTTTTTCTCCCTTTTATTCTGAGCCGTGTGGATGAAAGGCTCTTGGTGCTCCAGCCAGGCGTCAGGGCTGTGCCTTTGAGGTGGGAGAGCCAAGTTCAGGACACTGGTCCACAAGAGACCTCCCAGCTCCACATAATATCAAATGGTGAAAATCTCCCAGAGATTTCAATCTCAACACCAAGACCCAGCTTCACTCAATGACCAGCAAGCTACAGTGCAGGACACCCTATACCAAACAACTAGCAAGACAGGAACACAGCTCCACCCATTAGCAATGAGGCTGCCTAAAATCATAATAAGGCCACAGACACCCCAAAACACACCACCAGATGTGGACCTGCCCACCAGAAAGAGAAGATCCAGCCTCATCCACCAGAACACAGGCACCAGTCCCCTCCACCAGGAAGCCGACACAACCCACTGAACCAACCTTAGCCACTGGGGACAGACACCAAAAACAAAGGGAACTACGAATCTGCAGCCTGCAAAAAGGAGACCCCAGACACAGTAAGTTAACCAAAATGAGAAGACAGAAAAACACACAGCAGATGAAGAAGCAAGGCAAAAACCCATCAGACCTAACAAATGAAGAGGAAATAGGCAGTCTACCTGAAAAAGAATGCAGAATAATGAAAGTAAAGATGATCCAAAATCTTGGAAATAGAATAGACAAAATGCAAGAAACATTTAACAAGGACCTACAAGAACTAAAGATGAAACAAACAACGATGAACAACACAATAAATGAAATGAAAAATACTCTAGAAGGGATCGATAGCAGAATAATTGAGGCAGAAGAACGGATAAGTGGCCTGGAAGATAAAATAGTGGAAATAACTACTGCAGAGCAGAGTAAAGAAAAAAGAATGAAAAGAATTGAGGACAGTCTCAGAGACCTCTGGAAAACATTAAATGCACCAACATTCGAATTATAGGGGTCCCAGAAGAAGAAGAGAAAAAGAAAGGAACTGAGAAAATATTTGAAGAGACTATAGTTGAAAACTTCCCTAACATGGGAAAGGAAATAGTCAAGTCCAGGAAGCACAGAGAGTCCCATACAGGATAAACCCAAGGAGAAACACACCAAGACACATGTTAATCAAACTATCAAAAATTAAATACAAAGAAAAAATATTAAAAGCAGCAAGGGAAAAACAACAAATAACACACAAGGGAATCCCCATAAGGTTAACAGCTGATCTTTCAGCAGAGACTCTGCAAGCCAGAAGGGAGTGGCAGGACATATTTAAAGTGATGAAGGAGAAAAACCTAAAACCAAGATTGCTCTACCCAGCAAGGATCTCATTCAGATTTGATGGAGAAATTAAAACCTTTACGGACTAGCAAAAGCTAAGAGAATTCAGCACCACCAAACCAGCTTTACAACAAATGCTAAAGGAACTTCTCTAGGCAGGAAAAACAAGAGAAGGAAAAGACCTACAATAACAAACCCAAAACAATTAAGAAAATGGTAATAGGAACATACATATTGATAATTACCTTTAAAGTAAGTGGATTAAATGCTCCAACCAAAAGACATAGATTGGCTGAATGGATACAAAAACAAGAACTGTATATATGCTGTCTACATGAGACACTTCAGACCTAGGGACACATACAGACTGAAAGTGAGGGAATGGAAGAAGATATTCCATGCAAATGCAACTTAAAAGAAACCTGGAGTAGCAATTCTCATATCAGACAAAATAGACTTTAAAATAAAGACTATTTCAAGAGAGAAAGAAGGACACTACATAATGATGAAGGGATCGATCCAAGAAGAAAATAAAACAATTGTAAATATTTATGCACCCAACATAGGAGCACCTCAATACATAAGGCAAATGCTAACAGCCATAAAAGGGGAAATCGACAGTAACACAGTCATAGTAGGGAACTTTAACACCCCACTTTGACTGATGGACAGATCATCCAAAATGAAAATAAATAAGGAAACACAAGCTTTAAATGATACATTGAACAAGACAGACTTAATTGATATTTATAGGACATTCTCTCCAAAAACAACAGGATACACATTCTTCTCAAGTGCTCATGGAACATTCTCCAGGATAGATCATATGTTGGATCAAAAATCAAGCCTTGGTAAATTTAAGAAAATTGAAATCATATCAAGTCTATTTTCTGACCACAATGCTATGAGACTAGATATCAATTACAGGGAAAAAATCTGTAAAAAGTACAAACACATGGAGGCTAAACACTACACTACTTAATAACCAACAGATCACTGAAGAAACCAAAGTGGAAATCAAAAAATACCTAGAAACAAATGACAGTGAAAACACGATGACCCAAAACCTATGGGATGCAGCAAAAGCAGTTCTAAGAGGGAAGTTTATAGCAATACAATCCTACCTTAAGAAACAAGAAACATCTCAAATAAACAACCTAACCTTACACCTAAAGCAATTAGAGAAAGAAGAACAAGAAATCCCCAAAGTTAGCAGAAGGCAAGAAATCATAAAGATCAGATCAGAAATAAATGAAAAAGAGATGAAGAAAACGACAGCAAAGATCAATACAATTAAAAGCTGGTTCTTTGAGAAGATAAACAAAATGATAAACCATTAGCCAGACTTATCAAGAAAAAAAGGGAGAAGACTCAAATCAATAGAATTAGAAATGAAAAAAGAGAATTAACAACTTACACTGCAGAAATACAAAGGATCATGAGAGACTACTACAAGCAACTCTATGCCAATAAAATGGACAACCTGGAAGAAATGGACAAGTTCACAGAAATGCACAACCTTCTGAGACTGAACTGGGAAGAAATAGAAAATATGAACAGACCAATCACAAGCACTGAAATTGAAACTGTGATTAAAAATCTTCCAACAAACAAAAGCCCAGGACCAGATGGCTTCACAGGGGAATTCTATCAAACATTTAGAGAAGAACTAACACCTATCCTTTGCAAACTCTTCCAAAATATAGTAGAGGGAGGAACACTCCCAAACTCATTCTAAGAGGCCACTATCACCCTGATACCAAAACCAGACAAGGGTGTCACAAAGAAAGAAAACTACAGGCCAATATCTCTGATGAACATAGATGCAAAAAATCTCAACAAAATACTAGCAAACAGAATCCAACAGCACATTAAAAGGGTCATACACCATGATCAAGTGGTGTTATCCCAGGAATGCAAGGACGCTTCAATATATGCAAATCAATCAATGTGATACACCATATTAACAAATTGAAGGAGAAAAACCATATGATCATCTCAATAGATGCAGAGAAAGCTTTCAACAAAATTCAACACCCATTTATTATAAAAACCCTCCAGAAAGGAGGCATAGAGGGAACTTTCCTCAACATAATAAAGGCCATATATGACAAACCCACAGCAAAGATCGTCCTCAATGGTGAAAAACTGAAACCATTTCCAGATCTGGAACAAGACAAGGTTGCCCACTCTCACTACTCTTATTCAACATAGTTTTGGAAGTTTTAGCCACAGCAATCAGAGAAGAAAAAGAAATAAAAGGAATCCAAATCGGAAAAGAAGAAGTAAAGCTGTCACTGTTTGCAGATGACATGATACTATACATAGAGAATCCTAAAGATGCTACCAGAAAACTACTAGAGCTAATCAATGAATTTGGTAAAGTAGCAGTATACAAAATTAATGCACAGAAATCTCTAGCATTCCTATACACTAATGATGAAAAATCTGAAAGTGAAATTAAGAAAGCACTCCCATTTACCACTGCAACAAAAAGAATAAAATACCTAGGAATAAACCTTCCTAAGGAGACAAAAGACCTGTATGCATAAAATTATAAGACACTGATGAAAGAAATTAAAGATGATACAAATAGATGGAGAGAGATACCATGTTCTTGGATTGGAAGAATCAACATTGTGAAAATGACTGTACTACCCAAAGCAATCTATAGATTCAACACAATCCCTATCAAACTACCAATGGCATTTTTCACAGAACTAGAACAAAAAATTTCACAATTTGTATGGAAACACAAAAGACGCTGAATAGCCAAAGCAATCTTGAGAAAGAAAAGCAGTGCTGGAGGAATCAGGCTCCCTGACTTCAGACTATACTACAAACTACAGTAATCAAGACAGTATGGTACTGGCACAAAAACAGAAATATAGATCAATGGAACAGGATAGAAAGCCAAAAGATAAACCCACGCAACTGTGGTCAACTACTCCATCACAAAAATAAGAAACCCATGCACCTAAGAAACCCATGCACATATGGTCACCTTATCTTTGATAAAGGAGGCAAGAATATACAGTGGAGAAAAGACAGCCTCTTCAGTAAGTGGTGCTGGGAAAACTGGACAGGTACATGTAAACGTGTGAAATTAGAACACTCCCTAACACCATACACAAAAATAAACTCAAAATGGATTAAGGACCTAAATGTAAGGCCAGACACTATCAAACTCTTAGAGGGAAACATAGGCAGAACACTGTATGACATAAATCACAGCAAGATCCTTTTTGACCCACCTCCTAGAGAAATGGAAATAAAAACAAAAATAAACAAATGGGACCTAATGAAACTTAAAAGCTTTTGAACAGCAAAGGAAACCATAAACAAGACCAAAAGACAACCCTCAGAATGGGAGAAAATATTTGCAAATGAAGCAACTGACAAAGGATTAATCTCCAAAATTTACAAGCAGCTCAATATTAAAAAAACAACCCAATCCAAAAATGGGCAGAAGACCTAAATAGACATTTCTCCAAAGAAGATATACAAATCGCCAACAAACACATGAAAGAACGCTCAACATCATTAATCATTAGAGAAATGCAAATCAAAACTACAATGAGATATCATCTCACACTGGTCAGAATGGCCATCATCAAAAAAATCTACAAACAATAAATGCTGGAGAGGGTGTGGAGAAAAGGGAGCCCTCTTGCACTGTTGGTGGGAATGTAAATTGATACAGCCACTATGGAGAACAGTATGGAGGTTCCTTAATAAACTAAAAATAGAACTACCATATGACCCAGCAATCCCACTACTGGGCATATATCCTGAGAAAACCATAATTCAAAAAGAGTCATGTATCAAAATGTTCACTGCTGCTCTATTTACAATATCCAGGACATGGAAGCAACCTAAGTGTCCATCGACAGATGAATGGATAAGAAGATGTGGCACATATATACAGTGGAATATTACTCAGCCATAAAAAGAAACGAAACTGAGTTATTTGTAGTGAGGTGGATGGACCTAGAGTCTGTCATACAGAGTGAAGTAAGTCAGAAAGAGAAAAACAAATACCATATGCTCACACATATAGATGGAATCTAAGAAAAATAAATGTCATGAAGAACCTAGAGGCAAGATGGGAATAAAAACACAGACCTACTGGAGAATGGACTTGAGGACATGGGGAGGAGGAAGTGTAAGCTGTGACAAAGTGAGAGAGAGGCATGGGCATATATACACTACCAAACGTAAAATAGATAGCTAGTGGGAAGCAGCCGCATAGCACAGGGAGATCAGCTCGGTGCTTTGTGACCACCTAGAGGGGTGGGATAGGGAGGGTGGGAGGGAGGGAGACGCAAGAGGGAAGAGATATGGGAACATATGTATATGTATAACTGATTCACTTTGTTATAAAGCAGAAGCTAACACACCATTGTAAAGCAATTATACTCCCATAAAGATGTAAACAAACAAAAAAAAGAACTCGGTACCTATTTGCAAATGGGCTGTTTCTCATCCGAAGCCCAGATGAGTGCCTTCTTGGCCCATCCTGGCCTAGTCTCAACAGCCCCTGTCCAGAAGCAAGGTAACTGCTCGGGCCTTTAGAGTGGGAACGGGGTCCGTGTTGCAGTAACCCAGAAGCTTTTTGTTAAAAATGCCCTCCTTGAGGTCTCCCCTACTGGTTTTGGAGAAAGATGCCGCCAGGGCACAGTGTTCCTGCCTGTAGAGCCCCGGTCACGATTTCCAATGGTTTTATACGAAGACCAACTTAAGAGCACCATGTGCCAGGGAAACTAGGGCCCTTCTTGCAAAACGTTTGTGCAGTTTTCATATAGGTACCTTGATGTTTCCCAATTTGGACACAAAAGGATTTTAAAGTGCAGCTTATTCCAACTGCTAGGCTGGGATCCTGACAGCTCAACCACAGATGGTCCATGGACGTCATGAGGCCAGCGTGCCCACAGGTGGGTAGCCCTGCTCTCTGGCAGGGGCACTGGCTAAAAGTTCTGCACAGCTGATATGTACTGTCTACCCAAGGTGGAAAGGGTCAGAGTTTTACTTTCTAAAAACTGTCCTAAAATTCTGATTCCCCCTAATTATAACCATCCACATTAATCCTCTTGGAGTCAGCAAGTAAAGTTCTTAACTCTCAGCTGGAGTAGACAAAGTATCCAAGTGCCCCTGGCCCCGACCCTGAGGCTTGGGTAAGTTATCCAATCTCTCCAGGCTTCACTTATTGCCCCTAGAATACGGATTAATTCCTGGATTCAGTGATGATTTACTGAATCCTCGTCTTTGCTAGGGTTAGAACCAGCAGAAATGGTCCCTACCCTCATGAAGCTTGGATTCTAATTGCAGAGAGGGGATCAAAACAAAACAGAAGTAAACAGGCAACATTTTTGGAAATTGTAGGGATCATAATAGGATCTATCACAGGGTTATTAGAGGATTAAATGCAATAATACACGTCAAGGCCTTTGTGCAAAAGCTGGGCCCCAGTCCATGCTCAGTCAACTCAAATTATTATTACAAATAATTAGGAAAGAAGGAAAGAATCATCTTTCCAGTGTTGAAAGGAAATGTATAGCTGATGAGATGACGTCCACCTCGATTTCACTTATCGTCTCGGAAAAGCATTCTCCCCAAAACCAAAAGTTGCACGTGAACTTGTGGGACTATATAGGGCTGTGGTTGCGGACACAGGGGGCTCTGAAATCTGAGAGGAATGGGATGAAATCACAGCTGTGTGATCCTGGGCACATGATGTAACTTCTCCCCGACTCGGCTTCCTCATCTGTAAAATGGGACTAATACAGCCACAGAGGGTTTTATGAGTATTTCATAAAATATAAAGCACTTAGCACTGGTGCCTGATACATAGTAAGCTCTGGGTATGTATAATTTATCTTACAAATGACAAAATTAGCGTTGTCTCATCTCACTCCAAACGCACCATCGATGTGCATTTTTAAGAAGCTCTCTGGATTCCCTTCATCTATTTCTCCTACTTCACACCCTATATCACAGGTTTTCTTAGAAACAGGCTAGAACTTCCTCCTTCCCTGCAAACCACCGCATTCAGAGCCTGGTGGACCCACCTCTCCTTTGGTCCTTCTCCATCCTTTGCTGCTGCACTGTCACTGGGGCCCGTGATGGGCTGATGAGTGGTTGTCATAACACAAAGCCTGTCAGTGATAGCAATCAATTCAGGATGAACTATGGGGAGTATGACGAGTGAGTGAGGGGGTGCTTCTTAAAAATATATTTTTGTGTGAAGCTTTTAAGAAGTTGTACATCTGTGCCCAGGTGGAACTCCCTTGATGATGCACTAACAGTATGCCTGATGGTTGTTTGTGTACATGGCTATGCAGCTCACACACACACACACACACACACACACACACACACACAGCCTTCACTGCCCTCCCTACAAAGTTTCTCTGCAGGTTCCATAAACCCAAAGACAAGCTTAGAATGAGAGATCTATAAACGCCCCCAGAGACAAAGGCTTACAGGGGACTGTTTCTCAGCCCAGATGTCACAACGGCCTGATTTTTATCATCTGTCATGTGCAGGCGACTTGGAAACAGACTGCAGTGACATAATGAGTAATACCAGCTTAGATAAAATGCCACACATCAATCCTCCTTTGTAACGCAGACGCCTCGAAAATCAGAGACACCAAGACATTCTCCTGGAAAGAAAGGGCCACTTGATTTCTCCTTTGTTGCTGTTTTGTAGGTTCATGGGTGGCTTAAAGGAAAAAAATCACCTGGCCACACCAGTCAACATAAAACCCGTCCTGTCCAGCCTCTGGGGCCACAGCAGGCCCACCACCTGCTCTGCTTGGCATCCAGTGGGCTCAGCAGGCATGAGGCCAGCTCACAAGCAAGGTTTCAACCCCGACACAGGAAGAGAAGAAATCTACAACTAGATCATAAATGGAACAGGAAAACCCATCAACACTTACTCTGGTGGGTGGGGACTTGAACGCTGGGTCTGTGCCTGCTGCCGCAGGAGTACAGGGCTTGAGGCTGTAAACTGCCATGTGAGAGCAAAGGAAATCGTGCCCAGTAATAGGAGCAGCCTGATGAAAACTCTAGCCAAGAGAGAACACTACCAGGAAAACCACATCCTCTCATCTACCAGATGCTACGCAGAAGCAACTTTTCTCTAAATGCCTGTGTGTGCTTCAGGGCTGGAGGACAGGGGTGTGATTACCAGGCCCCTAGTATTCCTATTCTATTTTTCCATCTAAGGCAGAGCACACCCTTTGACCTGGAAATTCTCCTTCCAGAAATTCATAAAGACACATGGATAAGGATAGTCACGAACAAAAATGTGAAAATCACCTACAGTATCCATTAATAGAAGGAGTAAATAGATTTGAAGCGCCATGTAGCGATTTTACAAAGCTGATGTAGATCTAGGCAGATTAACATGGAATGACGCCAATAAGATTTTAGTAAAAAAGGCAAATTTATATATGATACAATCCCATTAACACATCAACACACGGGTGCATGCGTTTGCACCTGTATGTATTTATTCATAAATGACAGCAGTCTGCAAGGAAGTGCACCAAACTGCTAACAGTGCTCATTTCAGGCACGTGGGGTTAGGAGCCCTTTATACTTTCTTAGTATTTTGTGTTATCCATTTCTCTTAAAAAAAAGAACATTTATAACCTGAAACAAAATGCCTTCCTTTCTTTGGGAAAATAAGAAAGCAAAAGAGATATTTCACCAAATGTAGCACATTTTTCCAGGCACAACAAAGCTCAGGGAATGTGACTGGGATCCCAGACTAAGGGGGTCAGTCTTAACAGCTCTCTGCTAATTCATCGCCACAATGCCCACCAATAACGAATGACCACTGAAGGGCATTTGCAGTTTAGAAGCGGACGAGAGAAGTCAACGTTTAGAGCTAATGGAGGAGACCTCACAGCCCTCAGAAGGAACCAACCCTGTGGATATCTTGATTTAGGACTTCCAGCCTCCAGGACTGTGAGATAATGCATTTCTGTCGTTTAAGCCACCCGGTTTATGGTGCTTCGTTATGGCACTCCTAGAAGACTGATATAATTCGTCTCTGTAGGTGTTCAGAACTATAATGCGGAAGCTCCAGGGATGGGGGTGGGACCATTGGGAGAGTCAGTCAGCTGAGCCTAAAGAGAAAAAAGGTCTAAGGGCAGAAGCAGACAGGAGAGATGCCGGAAAACTCTTGAATCCTTTCTGGGCCCGCTTCTGGTCGCTTCCTGAGGCTCTGGTTTCCAATGTACCTTAATCGATTCCTACCATTCTCCTTGAGCTAATTCCAGGGAATTTCTATTTCTCCTAATACCTCCAATACTGAGCATTTATATAAATCTTGAATCTCCAATTCCACATTAATGGTAACAGAGCAGACCCACCAGCACAGAGGAGAATTCAATAAAATCTGTTGGATGAAACCATCTGTAAATATGTGAATAAATTTATCTGAGACAAACGGATCAGGGGCCACGAACGAAGAAGAGAATTACTGATGTAAAACTCATGGGAACCTCTAAGTAGAATGAGCCCTTTTCCAGAAATAGGAAGGAGATGAGGAGACCGTATTTAGTGCCAAAATTAGATGACACCAGGCAAAGTACTTTGCTTTGGCTCCGAAGCAAAGGGCAGAATAAAGTGGAGCAAATCTGTTCTCTTTCTCTGCCTGATGGTCTTTGGAAAAAGTCATCACCTTCTGGCCTCTCTCCATTCCAACCACAAGATTTTATTGGATCTTCCAATGACCCTACCCACTTACCCTCACCCAGGTGGTGGTCACCTGGCTATCTGGGCCAGTCATATATCCCACGCCTCCCCTCCCTGGCCGTAGTGATTGTTTCAGGGAAGATCTGTGTCCCAAGTCCAGCCAATCAGAATCTTTCCCTGCAATTCACGAACTGTAATGTTGTAAGCTCAGAACCTCCTTTTCTGGAATTATGGAGTCACAGAAAGAGAAGGAGGGACAATGGGAGAGAACACAGACAGACAGACACTTGATGGTTTTGATCTTCCCGAATCCAGGCATCCTGGGCCAATAAGATCACAGTTTTTTCTGTGGATTGATTAGAAGAGAAACTTCCCTTTTGCACAAGTTAGTTCAAGTTGGGTTTCTGTCACTTACAACCCAAAGCGTCTTGATCTGTACAGAGGATACAAGACTTCATCCACACATTGCTCATACCCGTAGTCAGCTGAGCAGAGCGCCTCACCCTGCAAAGCCTGAGCCTGGAGGACACTCCTCTGCTGCGGTGGCTGACACTGCATGGCTTGGTTCCTCTACCTTGGCTGTAGCTACCATTGGAGTGAGCAGTGGATCTACAAGCAGCCAGCTGCTCACGACATAGGATGCAGTCTTGCCTAAGAGCCCTGCCCATCAAGAGTGCTCCAGCGAATGGCTGGAGGCTGATGCACTCAGTATTCCCTTTAAAGCCTCTGAGCCCAAAAGCTGCACAGAGAGGACTTCGGTACATAGTGGCAGGGACGGCAGGAACAGAGACAGACAAATGCAGAGCCACAGTAACATGGGGTCACAGGGGCCAAGCAGAGGCACAAGCCCCTGACCAAGACACTTCTAGAATTGCTGTTTCAACAAACAATACAGCAGAGCGGCCACTTGGGCTCAGACCCTGGCGACTCCACTTCTAGACGTGTGACTCAAGTAATGCACCCTCGCTGAGCCTCGGTGTCCTCATCTGTACAATGGGGACCAACACTAACTTCAAAGGATTGTCATAAGAATTAAATGAAATAATGGCGTATAATAAACGAAGCATCTCAAATCAGTGAGAAAAGATGGGTTTTCAACAAATGGTGCTGGGATAACAGGGTAGCCATCAGAAATACACAAAGCGATACAGGTACCTAGATCTTATACCAGAATAAACAGTAATGGTAATACTGTTACCATAAATGGTAATATAAAAATAAAGCCACAGAAGTCCTGGAAAAAAACCATGGGAATATGTTTTTATAACATCACAGTGGAGACACTCTTTTGATAAAACACGGAAGACTGATAAATTATGTAGAAAACTTTTTAATCAGCATGGCAAAACCACTTATATAAAGTGAAAAGAGCAACAAATGGGGAAATATCAACAACTCACATCCCTGACAAAAAATTAACCTCTCTCATAAATAAGAACGTCTAGAAATTGAAGTCAAAGAGACAACCCAAAACAGAGAAAAAAACATACATACAACCAAATAGCAAATGACGAAACACACAAAAAGATGCTCATTCACAATAAGAAAACTGTCTATTGTAACCATACTAAGATGTCAGTTTTTACCTAGCTTATCAACAACAATACAAAAGTTGAATAACCCATTGTGCTGTACAGAATAGATATAGGGCTGCAGGCCATATAAATAGATGTCCAGGCGGGACACTTGGGCATTATCTACCAAAATAACCAAGGCACATACCCCTTGATGTGTCAATTACACTTCTAGGAATTCATCCTACAGATTCAGTTGCAATGGAAAATGACTTATATGCAAGGTTTGCAAATATTTGTATTTGCAAACAAATGGAAACAGTTTCAGTGGCTTTTAGTAGAGGACTAAACAAATTATATTATTCCAAACAGTGGGATATAATGCTGTCTTCCCAAAAAATAAACAAAAATAAATGGGTTCTTTTACTTCTGACCCAGAAAGAACCACAAGTTATACTACATTATTAAGTGAAAACGCTGGGTATGGAACAGGTGTACAGAATGCTTCTGTTTGTGTTTTTAAAAGAAACAAGATAAGGGCAAAGAATAAACATAGGTATTTGCTTATGCATAAAATATCTCTGCAAGGATATACCAAAATCATTAATAGCATTGTTGTCCAGGAGACAGGGATAGCCACGTATGCTTTTCTGAATTGTGACTCTTATGTATACAAAGAATGAAACTTTAAAGAGAAACGGAACAAAAAGAGTAATGGATACACATCTCTTAGCACAGTACCTAGAATGTAATAAGCTCTCAGTAACTATTAGTGGCTTTGGTTATGATTATTTATCATTACTATTGTCCTGGGAGCCCTCATCAGACATGTAACTTACGCTGCGTTCTCCATGATGGCCCTGGCCTCCTGGGACCTGGCCAAATGTTTCTATGTTCCTTACACTCCATCCTTACACTAACTTCTCCCCAACCATGCCCTATGCCACCGCCCCCCCCAATCTACCTTAATATCACCTGACGAAGACAGTACATCACTCCGTTCCACGCTGTGCATCCCTATTTCAGTGCCACTTGAAAGAGCCTTCCGGCTATGAAAGGCTGATTTAGGGAAGCTGACTAGCGCAAGACGATGAAACGCAAACCCCCGGGTTCTCTGTCACCCAAAGCCACCTCGACCCACCTCTAGGGTCCTGAACGACAAGCTTCTTTGCTCTGATGTGTCCCTCTGCCAGCACACCACTCATCCTGTGCATGGGGGCTGGATGCCCTTAGGAGAGGCCTGGCAAGTCATGGCAGGGAGAAGGGAAGGCTCTGCTTCCCACCCACTCTCCATCCTCGGGTCCATGTTTCTGGAAAATGCTTCTAGCAAGAAGGAGGGGGTTTGATGGTTGGAGAGAGGGAACACGTGGATCCCTCACTGCTGCTCTGCTCCCGTGGGTACCCAGCACTCCACCCTTAAGGTGTGCGGCTATCAGACTCACATAAGAAAACATATTCAACAGCACTTTGTCATTTCAAAACGCTGGGCTGTTACCCACTGTTATTTTAGCAGAACAGAAATCATACCTTACTTGCCTTCTGCAGCCCTCTCAGCACTTAGCATGGTGCTAAGCACATAGTAGGTCCTCAATAAATGCCACTTGGCTTAATGAAAGTACAAAGTGAGTCCGTTCCGTACATTATGGACCTGGTGGCAGATGCGAAGACCTCTACGTGGCCCTGTTATATCTACCTAAAACATTGAAATAAGTCTTTCCAACTCTTTTTGAGAAAACGTTACATCCTTTATGCGGACCCACTAGCTCACAGGTTGATGTGAGTTAGAAACAGGGAAGAAAAAAAGCCCAAGTACAGTTTCACCTTGAGTCTGATGTCATCTTCCAATTGCCACCAGATCCCTGGCTTTCCCTTTCCACCCAACTCCTTGAAGGAGTCGTCTACACACCCTGTCTTCCCTATCTCACTCCCACTCACTCTTCAAACCACTCCCAGCTGGTTTCTGTCCCCAATTCTCCCCTGGAATTGCCCTTGTCAAGGTCATCAACCCATGTGGACCCTTTCCAGAATCTTTCCTCTTCCAGATTCTCAGCAGCAGCCTATTTCTAACCTCCTCCTCTCAAAACATCTTCCTATTCCCTCCCTCCCACCACCTCTCTGACCACTCTTTCATGGACACTTCTTTTTCGGAAATATCGCACCCTTGAAATTCTGTTCTAGACCTTGTCCCCTTCTCAGGCAATTCCATCAACACCCATGAATTCAATTACCATTTCCCTGCTGCTAACTCTCAGATCTTTACCCCAGCTTTGGGCCCCTGTCCGCTAAAACCTACTGGCCATCCCCTCTTGGGTGTCACACTTCAAACTCAGTGTGCCTCAACTTCACTTCTTTTCCTTCTTCTGCAAACCTATCCAAACTCAACAAACGGTACCATCTTCAACCCAATGGCCTAAGGCGATTTGACTCTTTCTTTCCCCCTCACCCCCAAAGTCAGTCATTCATCATGTCCAGTGGCTTCTAGCTCTTAAATATATATCTAGTCCATCCACTTATCTCCTTCTGTCCCATCTACTAACACCCTCGTCCCAGATGTCATTCTCTCCCCCTTGGACCACTGCACTGGCCTCCATTTCCTCAGCTGGTACCATCCTCCAAATCTACTCTCCACCAGAGCAATTTTTCTGAAACACAAATTTACCTGGCAATCATTCCCTCTGGATTCTTTCCTTGTCCTCACGCTCTACATTTAAATATAAATATTAGTTACAATAATGGGTCAGCCACCCTTGATAGACTAAGAACCACTGGCTTAAACAAGGTAACAGCTTCCTTCTCTCTCAGTAGAAGGCGAAGGTGGTAAGTCGTACAAGAAGGTAGGCAGTTTTGCTCCAAGAGGCCATCAGAATCCAGGGTTCTGCAAGCCCTGCCGTTCTTTTCTTTTTTTCTTTTTTTTTTTTTGCGGTACGCGGGCCTCTCACCGTTGTGGCCTCTCCCGCTGCGGAGCACAGGCTCCGGACGCGCAGGCTCAGCGGCCATGGCTCACGGGCCCAGCCACTCCGCGGCACGTGGGATCCTCCCGGACCGGGGCACGAACCCGTGTCCCCTGCATCGGCAGGCGGACTCTCAACCACTGCGCCACCAGGGAAGCCCAAGCCCTGCCCTTCTTAGAGCGCTGGTCTCATCTGCATGGCTGAGGTTGCCGACAATCTCCAGGTCTGTATTTCAGTCCATCAGAGGCCAAGGAGGAGAACAAGCAGAAGCAGAGGATAAGCAGCTTCATTTTAAAGACTTGATGGGGGAGGGGGGTATATATCATTTCTGCATACTTCCCACCAGCTACTACTTAGTCACATGACTGCCCGAGCCGCAAGCCAGGAACGTGGCCATTAACCCAGATAAAATTAGCAGCCATAAGCACTGCTGACTTTACATACTCACCATTTCCCAAATCTGTCCCTTCCACCACTGCTCGCTATGGAAGCCAGCTTACACGGTGTTTCTGTGGGATGCGTACAGTAGCCTCCAGAATCATCTTCCTGCTTTCAGTCTTAGACCCATTAATTCTGTCTGATCGTATTGATACTTGTCTTAAAACATTTCAATGGTCCCAAATAACCCTAAAGACTCCTTCCACGGAAAGTGACAACCAAATCACCACTGCTTGAACAGAAAAGGAGAGTTCATTGGCTCAGGAAACTGGGGATGCTGTTAGGCTAGTGACCAGCATGGCCAATGGCTCATGGATGCAAGGAAAATTACTAGCACCCGGTCTTTCTCCATCTCTGGGCTTTGCTCTCCTCTCTATTGATGTCATTCTCAGGCATCCCCCTAGGGAACCTCGGCATCTCCACTTAGCAACCCCAGGAGGGTTTAAATACGCTTATGTTTACCAATAAATGCAGTAAGAATCTAAGGTCTGATGCATACTGTCACCGATTGGCTCAACTCAAATCTCCTACTTGCAGGGCACGGAATATACAATATCTTCACTGCGCAGGCCTGGGTCCCGTGTCTTCCACTGCAGTCGGGGGTGGGGTCAACCTCACTTTAGCCACATTGACTGAGACTGGGGAGAAGTTCCCCAGAGGAATTAAGGGCTACTCTTAAAGGTACAGGAAACAAATGACAATACATAAAAAAAATAAATGTTCATAACACACTCTCCGTTTGCAAAGTAGCCACGTTCCTGGGTACGGGAAACAGGCCTTCTTTAACTCAGTACTTTTGCATCTCTCTCCGACACTATCGCCTAATAAAGCCCACTTCACACTGAATGGTTTATTTACCCTGACTTTACTATGGTTTGTATGTGTGTGTGCACAGGCAGACATGCATGTGCACACACACACACACACACACACAGCCCTCTACTTTTGCTCATGCTGTCCCCATGGCTGTTTCTCGGATAAGCATGTGTCCCCTCTATTCCTGCAACACTTGATGCAGAGGACAGTGACTATTCTTAACATATTATTTGGAAAGTATACATGTTTACATCTATCCCTGTCCCACTTCCAGTGGGAGATATTACAGACTGACTCTCCTCATCTCCATGCCATCTTTCTAGTAGGAGTGTTTGGAATGACTCTTCCCAGACTCCTTTGCAGCTGGACATAAAGTAGACTCAGCAACTCAACTGCACTCATGCAACCTTTGGAAGGCAGAAGTGAAGCAGAGGCCATCTTCCTACCTTTGTAGGATGTTTCGTATTACCGAGGAAGGGCTCAGAAACACAACGTTTTTGTACAGCAGCATTCAGCGTGCTTTCTCCAGTCTCTGTGTGTCAAGGGGCAGTTGAGGTAATAACGCTGGTGACAGTGGTTCTTGTACCTCCTGCCTGATGACCAGAGGTGCTTATGGAATCGGCCCTGGAGGCCAGGGCTGACGGTACTCCTTCAGTGCTTCCTGCAACTTTCTAAGCATCTGCTTTCCAACATTAAACCTCTACCTGCTTAAAATACCTAGGGTGGTATTTTCTTGGGCTGTTCCCTGATTGATCATTTCTCCGTGGAATTGTCTTATTCCTATTTATACACTCAGTGCCTAACACAGGAACTGGCAGCAGGTGCTCAATAAATATTTCTTGAAAGCTAATGAAATTGAAATATATGTGTAATTTCTTGGTATCCAGAGGTTTATAAGCGCAAAAGACCATCCAAGCATGTCTGCTTCTCCTACATCTAGCTTTCAAACCCAGATCTTGACACCAGATATCCTGCTGTTCGGGAAAACAGTGTGAGTACCTTTGACCAAAGAAATCCAAAATCTCTAAGGGACAAAGGGCACCTTTCCTTATACAAGCAGCGACCCGTGCTTTTTATAAGCACAGGCTCTGATAACAAACAGTGACATTATTCACTAAAGAAACTGCTATGGTCCTGACATGGTCTAGTGATTTAGCACTTGCAGGTAACTTTTATTCTGAATCTTAATTTACTACCCACTGGTGACCCTTGTGTAAAAATCAGGACAGGAGAGATTTGATCTCGCATGTAAATTTTATGTTTTGTCTGCTGGCAGATTTATGATTCGGGTTGCACCCAATGCATTCAATGAGGGAGAGCCACATAATGGTCATACGTGTCATCACCCAGCACATTAAGCTTCCTTGCAATATCCCAGATTACAGTAGTACATTGCAGAGCATGGCCATTTGAAGGTAATTCATTCCAAATTCAACTTGGATTGCTTTTTCTGTAAAACTGACAGGGGGCTATGTTACAAGACCGTTGGTGTGTATCTCTATCCTAAAAATGAATTTTCTGCTTTCAGAATGCTACAGCAAGAAGTCAGGATGTTCAATTCATTAAAAAAAAAAAAATGATAACAACATCCCTTTGTAAGATCGCTTGGCTCCAAACAAAAGGAAACAGGGAAATGTCACAGAAGGCAGTTGAACAGAGAGACTAAGAGGATGGATGTTCGGTTCTGAAGGATCTGGGATCCTAGCTCTGTAACTGATACTGTGCCTTGAAGCCTCAGTTGCTTCAAGTGCACTGTGCACTTACCCCCAGGTATGTTGTGAACATTCACAATATACACATGCAATGCTTAACCCACGGTAAGGACTCAGTGTGCTGCTGATTACTTCTCATACCTGCCTGGTCATTTCTCCTGGAACTTTTTCACCAAACAGCCACTAAACTTTTCCACCAAACAGCAAAGAGGCATCCACTTGTTCCCTTAGAAGTGGACACCAGCTCTTCCGAGGACAGAGCCTGGAGTGATCCACACAGAGCTCTGAAAGTTATTTGAAATCTAATCTTGAAAAAATATAAGGGGCTTCCCTGGTGGCGCAGTGGTTGAGAGTCCGCCTGCCGATGCAGGGGACACGGGTTTGTGCCCCGGTCCGGGAAGATCCCGCATGCCGCGGAGCGGCTAGGCCCGTGAGCCATGGCCGCTGAGCCTGCGCGTCCAGAGCCTGTGCTCCCCAACGGGAGAGGCCACAACAGTGAGATACCCGCGTACCGCAAAAAAAAAAAAAAAAAAAAAAATCCGGTATATTACTTGATAATATAGCTCCACATAATTTAATATAAAATATGATTAAAATTGATACTCTGGGAGTGTTGGTTATGTGGGTAAGTTCATATGTTGAAAATCTAAGTTATACCATCAGGACGTGTGTACTTTTCTCTGTGTGTGTGTGTGTGTGTGTGTGTGTGTGTGTGTGTGTGTGTGTGTGTGTGTGTGTGTGTGTGTGTGTGTGTGTATTATACTTCAGTAAAAAGTTATTTTAAAAGATTCTCCAGGAAAATACACCGGGTTTATCCTAGAGCTTTGAGTAAACCCTGCACACTTCCCCAAGCCCCTAGGGTGGCCCTCCCTTGTTTGCAAAGCAGGTCACAGAGGACGCAAAATCTGCATTGAGGGGACAGTATTACTGGAAAAATGAGTAAGGCTTCTTCATGTGATCGAGGACACAGTGCAGTCAGGAGTTTATCACAGCAGATGTGGACTTGTGCTGATTGCCAATTTCCAGACACTCATTTGGAAGCCCACAGTTCAGTCAATTAGGGCTGATTCTGTGCTGTATTTGAAATACGGGATTTTTGTTTAAACCCAGAACTCATCATCCACGACCATTGAGGCAAAATGCTGGTTCATTTTTTCCAGTGACTGACCTCTAAGTGTCCAATTACAAAGTTTTATCATTTTCAGCTCCCCCCCCTTTTTTTTTTGGCCATTACCCCCTCAGGAAGGAGAGAATTCAGGGGTCAAGAGAAAAGTAGAATTTGAGGTTAGAATTGGATTAGAAATCTCAATTACAAAATCTCTAAACCCAAACTTCATAAACAAATTTCCAAGAACAACATTAAAATCAGTAGTACAGACTCTCAGGCTTAAATTTGATTTTAAAAAGTTCCTAGGAAGAAGATTCATAACATTATTATGAAGGCATGGGGCTACAAGACCTTTAAGATTCTGTCTGCATATGAACATACTAATCTCAAACTAATGCCTACACCACTGCATCCCCAAATGGGCTTTACTTGAAAAGCCAGATGAAATTCATGTCAAATAAATATGAGAAGCACCATACCTTTTCTTCTGCTCCCAGAGCTTCGTGAGCCACATTAAAGGCTCTGAGAAGTCCTGCAGCAAGTTTAATTGTATTTAACCCAGCACTTCCCTAACTTCCCTGACCAAGCATGTGATACCATTGAGAATGTTGTAGAAATTGGGGAAATGCTAAATTCACCCTAGTGAGTGGCTCTGGTTGTCAAATTTAGTGTGAAACATCTAAAGCAGGATGGCAATGCTTTTGCCTTCAGGCCTCACATGGCTCTTATCCACACATTATTTAGTTCTCAGGAGTTCTGAATTTTTTCTTTCAGATTTTCTATGACACTGAACTCTTCAGGCCAACCTGTTGTCATAGGGTTCCTTTGGCCAACGGTAATTCTACCGTGATTCCACAGTCCCACAGGGAGTGGCACTGCCAAGTACCATGAATAACAGTTATGACATACTTGGTTGAAAGAAAGGGTTCACATACACACACACAAAACCTAGTAAACTCTTGCCTTCTGCGTCTATTTTTCTTTTTTTCTTACTCTTCTAAACTTTCCTCTTTTTCCCTTTTTTCTCACCTTTTGCTCCATTCTATTTCCCTACTGCAGCTTTCTTACCAACGTCTAGTGCATCTTCCTAATGTTTTCTATAAAAGGGTCCATAGTAAATATTTTAGGCTTTGCACGGTCATTCAGTCCCTGTTGTAACTACGCAACTCTGCCATTGCATGGCAAAAGCAACCAGAAATAATACAAAAGCAGATGGGGATAGCTGTGCCCCAATAAAACTGTGTTTACAAAATCCAGCAGAGGGCCAGATGTGGCCCGTGGGCTGTAGTTCGCCAATCCTTGACCTGTGCTTTACCTAGCTACGCTAAGGAATTCAAGCATGTTTCTTTTCTTTTTACTTCTTGAATGATGTTGCCTATTTCCTGTGGCTAATCCAGCCCCAGTGTTCTTCTGTAAATCATATTCTCATTTTCAAGCTGATTTCTAACCCTACCTGCATCAGGGAGCATCGTAAAACTATCCCCAGCCACGTATAGGAATTAGGCTTCCCCACACACTAGGAGTCAATGTCAAGCAATATACCCTGTAGGGCTTTGCACTTTGCCTTGCCTTAGAAGGGATTTTTAAATATTTTGTCTTCTGTTTTAAATACAAGCGTCTCTCCTCCCAGTATACTGCCCACACTTAAAAACACAGAGCAGAGCTTTCTCACAGTCGATTCAGATGCCCGTGTAACTGTTTTGTCCAATTTTTTACAGGGGATGAATATTTCTAGGAATGAACACAAGTCACAAAAAAACTAAATGAAGTTGCTTTGCTGTGGGGTGCTTAATGAACATTTTCTTGCAATGGGTGCAAGCTATGTGTGTGTGTGTGTGTGTGTGTGTGTGTGTGCGCGTGTGAGAGAGAGAGAGAGAGAGAGAGAGAGGAGGAGAGACAGTGGGGAAGGGGAGGGTGGCTTAGAATGAAATGGAGAGAGGTCTGGAAGGGAAGCTCTTCTAAGACTATAAACAGTACCTTTCTCTTCTCACGCCTCCAAAAGAGACATCCTACGTAAGCATCCATAGTGTGGGCACAGGAGCTTTCAAGAAATACCACATACATTTATTCTAACAGGGACTCAGCAGTAAGGCCTAAAAAGCACGGTCTTCAAAGGAAAGGGCTGCTCTCACCTTGTGAGACCATCAAAACTATTCCCGCAGATGCCGCGTGAGCCTCCACTTATCCGACTTGAAAGGAGAAGGGCCTGCTGCCAGCCTGCTGGGATTTGAATCCTCTGGTTCCCGGGGAGAGAAGGGGGAAGAAGGAATTACCGAGACCAGTTTTAGCACGCGGCTGAAAAGCCGCACGACTGGAAGACGCCTTTGCCCACGCGGTTTTGAACTAAATCTTCCCTTCCCTCCCAGATGTAAATGAGATCATTACTGAGGCTCGGTTTAGCTGGGATGGATGGATAGGCGTGGGGGGCCCCGAGGGGGGAAGGGGAGCCGGCTCTCAAAGGATGAAAGACGGTGTGGCCAGGCCATCCGGGGCACCGAGGGCACAACCTCACCTGGGGGACACGTGTCGAGGGCAGTTCCGTAAAAACGCGGCAGCCCTGGTGTGCTCTGAGAGCGGCACGGAGGAGCGTGACGGTGGGGGTACGTCCGTCTCCAGCTTCCTGTGCAACCCAGGGAAAGTCACGTGTCCTCTCTGTCTCACATTCTCCTCCTCTGTCAAATGCAGGCGAGGAGGGCACCTGGGCACGGATCTGCGTTCAGGTGCAAAGTCCCCAGAACGTGCATCTTGTTGCCTCAGGTTCCTCATGGGTGAACACGGGGTGTTGATGACATCAGATACAAAAGGCTGTTTTTGAGTGGCTAGAACAGTGTCCAGGACACAGCAAGTGTAACAGGAGCGTGACTAGTATTGTGAGTGATGATCAACAGATAGGTGAATGTGCACTGATTAAGAGCAGGGTGGGCAGGCTTTTTCTGCCAATGGCCACATAGTAAATAGCTTGGACGTTGCAGGCCCTCCGACTTCTGCCTCAGCCTCTCAGCCCTGCTGCTATCTAGCAAGAGTTGCCCTCCACAGTACGTAAAGTAACGAAGGAGGCTTTGTCACTGTACAAGTTTTCTTACGGGCACCAGGATTTGAATTTCATAGAACTATCACCTATCACTCAATATCATCCTCCTTTTGATTTTTTTAAAACCATTTCAAAAATGTAGAAACTATTCTTGGATGTGAGCCATCCAAAGCCAGGTGGGGGTTGGATTCGGCCCATGAGCCATAGGTTAGCTGAGCCCTGATTATAAGAGTAACAGCTGTTGGGGCTTCCCTGGTGGCACAGTGGTCGAGAGTCCGCCTGCCGATGCAGGGGACACGGGTTGGTGCCCCGGTCCGGGAAGATCCCACATGCCGTGGAGCGGCTGGGCCCGTGAGCCATGGCCGCTGAGCCTGCGTGTCCGGAGCCTGTGCTCCGCAACGGGAGAGGCCACAACAGAGAGAGGCCCGCGTACCGCAAAATAAAAAAAAAAAAACCTTCAGATGCTCAAGTGTCCAGAGGAGCCACCCAGCAGTATCCTCGGCCCAACTGCTTTCCCAGTGATGCCCAGTCCTGGATTTTAAAGGCTGATCTCCTTTCACCAAGCACTTTTGAATTTTTGCTTTAAGAGAAAATATCCCATAGCATGTTCCAGATATTAGGAAACTAAACAAGTAACCTCCGAGAGTAGAATATGAGATATTGCACTAGGTTCCCCGGAGCAGCCATCTCCCGCGTGCAAGTAATTTTAGGAAGATGGAATTGATTTCTGACCTTATGCCTCAGTGTATTTGTAAGCATTCGGATTTGATGAAAAACAGTCAACATGAAGGGCAGTTTGATTTTTCAAGAGCTATAAAGCATAGACAGGGATAACGGGGTAATGTGCATATTACCCAGCAAATGCAAAGTTCTGGCTACAGCAGGCAAAAAATGAAATAAAACTAAGCAAAGTCTCCCATTTCAGTTTTTTTTACCCATTTTATGTCAGCCTTGGTTGGATGAACCCCAGATGGGCAGCTTTGTTCAATAAGCACAGCCTTCTGCGTTTTCTCATTCCCTTCGCCTCAAGCCCTTAGGCAGACTCGAACGTTATCTAACTCAGGAAAAGTTTCTCGTTTCATTGAGAGATGGGTCTCATGGACCTCTGGGAGTGAGATTTGAAGGCTCCTGGATCCTACAGCAAGAGAAATCCAGACACAGACGCCCACACAGGTAGCACTTAAGTGATTCAGGCCGCGAAACAAGGCTCATCGTTCTGCCAAGCAAGTCTGGTTTGCAAGCTTCACTTTTCCGGGGCTCACCCAGGGAAGACAACGTGATTTTCAATGTACAATAGTAATAAGGACATGCATCTAAAAAGATTAAATGAACATGCAGAATACATAACAAGAATCCATTCTCCCTACACACACACACACACACACACACACACACACACACACTTTTCTGTACCATTTGAATAGGCTTTTACTGGATGCAGCCTCTTCCAGCTCAATTACCTTACAGAAATTTGGATACCAAACTTAATTTGCATAAGAGGGACCAAGAGAGGGAGATCACAAGCAATTATATAACTTGAAGACCTATGATTAAGTCTTTAATAAGATTTGGCTTCCATTTCAAAGGTCCATCTCAGGGCTTCCTAATTATGGAGAGATGAGCCTGATAAACACGGGACACGTCAGACGTAAACAAATTGGGAATTTCACGCTACGTGTACCCACACGGTAAGAAGACGCAAGAGTAGAACAAGGCAGGAGGCGTTACTAATAGGACTGGGGCGGAGGAGGGGAAAGCCCAGTGCATGTCTAAACTGCCAGGGAAGTTGAGAACTGTTCAACTTTATGGAAGATCAGCCTTACTGGTCGCTAAGCCTTTAGAGACGGATTTATCAAAGAAGTACCAATTAGGCAATTCAGTTGAAACAGCCTAGAGGTAAATTTAGCTCTCACACCTGAGGTGTGGGGAAATTCTGAAGCCCTTGTGCCTTTGTCGAAACTGGAAACTCTCATTACCAGCAGCTTTGTGCTTTGTCTGCATATACAAAGTTTCTCGTGGCGTTCTCCAATCCCCTTCCCTGCAAATAGCCCCACTGCAAGCATCCTACCCCACAGAGTAGGCAACAGAAACGCCTAAAGCACCATCTCTAACGCCAGCAGCTGAGGATCTGCTCTGACATTGCAACAACAGAATTCTACTGAGAGATGTACTGTGGATGATACCCGTAATGACAGATAACTACCATGTGTAAAGAAATGTTTGCCATTTTGCATGGGAGAGAGATTCTTTTCCTTCCAAACTGTCCATCGAAGAACCCTACCGTTCATACCCCTCAATGCAACTTTCCACAGCAAACAAGTACGAAGATAACAGCTCATTTAATATGTACTAAGGACCCCCAGTGTGCTGGGTGCAAGTCCTCTAGGGGACCTTGGTAAAAGAAGTAGTCCTCATTCTTGGGAACCAGAACTTCGCAAAGGCGTTCTCTTGGTCGCCATTAAAAATTAAAATAAATGATTAGAAAAAAATCATAATATGCGTAATCAACGAGTAGCATCAAATCACAAAACTAAACACAGAGGGAAAGGGATGAATGGAAGCTGACTCCCAGCTAGAATCTAATAAGTTATCAAATTCCATTGACACCACCTCAGACGTGGTGGTGCAGTTTTCCTAGCCCCAGAGCTCATCAGCACCTCCTGGGCCTGCCTGGACCACCCCCATCTTCCTCCATGCTCCCAGAATTATCTTTCTAAGGCCCAGCCCTATTAATATACCTCTCATGGCTCCTAACTGGATTACAAAATAAAGTCAAAAACTGGGTTGACATTTAGAAGGTTCCACAACGTAGCCTCTGCTCCCCTTTTAAACCCCACCTCTTACAGAGCTACATGTACCCTATCCTCCAGCCCCACAAGTGTCCACGCGCTGGGCTTTCTGCCTGGGAAGCACCACTGCAGGCTCCCAGCAATGCTTTCCGGTGGGCGTCACGGCCACCGTCTCACAGCCAAGGAAGCTGAGTCTGGAGAGGTTTCGGGACTGGCCCAAGGTTGCACAGTCAGGAAGCCGAAGGGCGAGAATTTCAAATCAAGCCTGCCTGATTCCAATACGTATGTTCTTTCTCCTACACTGCTTTAGTCCTATGGAGAACATTATTCGGCCTCTTGAAAAGTGCTTGGGGTTATTAGAACTTGGGAACTTCAGACAGAACTATTCTACGGGAAACAAGAGAATTTCTTTTGATCCCAGAGAGACGGACAGGAATAAAGAAAAAAATCACGTGGGCACCAGAGGCGGTCAAAGGAGTCACAAGAATCCCACTGTTATTCCTTTCCATGAATTCTCTGAAGTTTTCAGTAAAAGTTATTATGCTTACTAATGTTTGCGGGATGAGGAAGTGTCTTGTGCAAACCAAGAAGGGGCTGGGCTTTGTGCAGATATTAACAAGTGTGGAGTCGAAACAGCACAGGCAGATGGGGGCGTGTACAGGCAGAAGGACACAGGCAGAAACTGGGGAGGGGAGAGTCCTCTGGACTCCTACAGGTCTTGGTACAGATGGAGCAAATCCCCGAGAGGCAGGAGACGTTTTCATCTTTTCTCTATGAAACACTGAGCTCTGCCTTGTCCCCCGAAGCACCCATGTATTTTACGTCAACCCTACCCCTCTTTTCTTCTCTCCCCCTTACCTGTACAGCCCACCACTCCAAGGAACACTCGCTCCCAGGGTCCAGGATTCCCTCTCGTCTCCTATCAAAACCTCTAAGCAGAGAAAGGCTCTAGAAAACTCATTTACCTTAGGGAATAAAAATGATTCATGGCTAAAATCATCACCCCTCTAGGGCTAAGATTTTCATTTTTCAAGCCTAAAGGAAAGCAGCTGTAGAAGTAGACACCAGGCAGTAAGAAATAAGTGAGGGGCTTCTCTAAAGGCTCAGAACTCTCTACTTTGTTTCCTGCTGACAAAGGCCAATCCGACACAGAATATGGTGTCTCTCTGTTTTTAAAATCTATTTCATGAAATTAGGAGTTTGGTGATAGCTGTCAGAGACGCACAGGGAATATTGAAATATAAATTGTCACGTGCTTTAAGATGGCTGTGAAATGATTGTTGTTCATTAAGTGGTTATTCCTTTGGCTTTGGTAAAGTAGAATGCATGCCAATTATGAAACTTATTGAACTTTTCAAAAGGAAACTAGAAGGACACACACACACACACAGAGAGGTATACACCAAGTGAAAAATAGAGCTGTACAATACCAAAGATTCTACATTCTTCTTTCTGTTTAAACTAATATGTGCGTGTGTGTGCGTGCACATATACGTGGGTTTATTTAATTGTCATTCCAGCTCCTTTTTCTGGTATCAGCAGCTCCCTCTCCTTTGAGTTCATGTGGTTCTGTCCCTTGCAGTGCCCCATAATAACACCCCACCCCCGACCTGGTCACAAAGAGAGGTGACCCAGGTCTGTCGTGGTATAGTCCCCACTGTCCACGGAGATTGGCCCAAGCAGAGCTGTCACCATCCTTCCCTGGGACTGATCTACAGGTCCCTAGATAAAGAAGTTCCTCTTTTCACGGGGGATCACTGAACTGATGTGTTATAAACCTGGGGATACAGGTAAGCATCTTTCCCCTCAAGGGAAGGAGATCCTTCTGCAGTGGACTGGAATGAAAAGAAAAGAACGAGATGATGGGAAAGGAGAAAGGGAGAGAAAGGAGGAGGGAAGACTTCAAATCAACCCCAGGACTCAATCATGCTTCCCAACAGCACAGCTATTAATTCTACTTTTGTCTCAAGCCGATTGGAGTTTGGCTTCTATCGTGCTCAAACTAAAGAACTTTCCCAAATACTGTGAATATATATATACATGTATGCTTTTGTACGCCTCCCTACCCAATTCAAAACACATCCAAGCAGTTTAACAACACTTAGGTCTAAAAATCTAGGATTGACATTTAAGGTAGGGAAAACATGTTCCATTTTATTCACTTATTTTAACTTTTCAATAGGTACTTATTATTTTTCATGATTCATTTTTCAGGTAAAACCCAGTTTTTTCAGAAACACTTTTGTCTCTAATTAAGGAGAGGAAGAATCTGTGTTCATGTCCGAGTAGCAACCACTAAATACCCCACAGGTAGCAATATCTGAAACCAGCAAATTTACACACGCAGTGCACAGTAGGCCTCTGGTTCGTTTGCTGATTCAGTTCATTGTACAGCAAGCCATTACAAAGTGGAGTCGTCCAGAAACATTATTCAGGCCTCCTTCATATGTGCCATTTCTACTAAAATGCTCTCCCTCCAGGTAATTGTTACTCTGGGTCCCCAAAAGGCAGGATTTCCTACCAATTCCAGCTCACTGCTTCCTCATTGAATAACCCCCAAATGACACTCCATTTTCTCTCTTTATGCCAACCGAGAACAACCAAGTCACCTCCAAGGAATACTAGCAACACGGCCAGATTCTGTCAGATTAAAATATGAGACAAATTAACCCTCATTAAGAGAATGCACCTGCAACACTGCCTACCAACTGTGAAAAAGCAACTGGCCACACCCCGGAGCCCATATTGTCTTCACCCCTCATTAAGCAGGCCCCCCAGATTTCACTGGGCAGCCACTGCCGTGAGGGGCTGTGCAGTTGGCGGCCCCCGCTGGACCACATGGAGGAGGTCTCACAGGCAAGTTGGGTTCGTTTTGTCTATTCTAAGTACCTTTGTACGGGAAACAAAGAGAAATTTGATTTTAGAAACCTACTCGTATTTTCTCTAGGAAAAAAAAAACAGTTAACGTCTTTAAAAGATGCCAGTAGTGGTCTGGTTTATCCTATGCCTTTCAAAGCAAAACATTCTTTAGAGGATCAGGTTCCTGTCTGATGCCCTAAGCTACTGGCTGCCTCAAGTGGTCACAAGATCACGTTTTGCCTAAGTAAAGAAGGGTCTCATGTTTTGCCTTAGAATGGATTTTTTTCTTTTCCACTAAAGGACCTCTCAGTAAAAAGTAAAATGTTCCTGATTTAATTTCTGGGAGAAAAAGAAAACTAACGTGAAGGCCCTGTGCTGAGCAGTTTTCTCACCAGATCTCCTCTGACAAGGAGACAGAATTTAAGGTAGTCTGCTGTCCTCCCCCAAGCCCCCAAGTCACACAGCCAGAAAGTGGTGGCGTTCTTCTGAAACGAGGCACATTTGATTCCAGAATCCACATCTGCAACGCACAGGGGTGCACAAACTACAGCCCATGGGCTAAATCCAGCCCACCTCCTGTTTCTGTAAATAAAGTTTTATTAGAACACGGCCGTGCCGTTCAGTACTGTCCAGGGCTGTTTCCACGCTTCAACAGGAAAGTTGAGTAGTCGTGCAGCCAGGACCACAAGGCCTACAAAACCAAACCTAGCAACCATCCGACCCTTTACCAGAAAAAGCGTGCTGACTCCTAATACAGTAAAATGTCCCAGTTGATAAGAAGAGTAGAACTCAGCTCTGTAGCACAAGAGACCAAACTACGCAATTGGTAGTTTTCATTGCCGGACAGAATCTCCCCGTGGAGCAGACGCCAAGCCCCTGTGGCAGCCTTCTATGCCACGATGGCCTAGCCTTATCTGACCAGCCCTGATGTTTTTGCAGGCTACATTTTCACCCCTGACATGAAAGAAAGCTCCCACTTACTGGAAGCAAAAGGATACATGGAAGTCAAAGGTGAGAAGGCCCAGCAGGTCTCTGTGGACCAGGCACACATCTCCCTCCCTCTTCTGTCACTGAGCCCCTGCCCCCCAATAACAGGCCCCTGGCAGGGAGGGTTAGCAAGGCCCACGCCTTCTGTGGATGGACTCACAGGTGTTCCAAACACTCTCTGCCAGCTTTCCAGTGAGAGCCTTTTCCTGGGGGGTGGAGAAGCTTAACGAAAGGAGACGTCAAAGCTACAAGAGAGCAGGAAGGGACCACTGTGTAGGACACGCTTCCCCAAATCTGATTTGAGAGAATACTACCAGAAATACACGCCAGTGGATTCAAGAAGACCACAAAAAATGATCAAAATGGCACAGCGTAACTGCAGCGAAAGCTAACCAATACAGGATGCGTATCTGTCCCGTTTGTAACTACAGAAGAGAATCATGTACGTTTCCCTCCTGGACCAATAAATGTGATTCTAGAAATTCAGAGATCTTTCATAGGATAGCCACCCAGGTATTTGTTTTTCATTTATCAGATATTCATTGAACACTGACTATGTGCCTGTGTTCTAAGTGCACGAGATACGATAGTTCCTGCCATCATAGAGTTTCCATTCTAGGTGGGAAGACATATAAATAAGTAATAAATTACCAAGAATATTTTAGATAGAGGTAGGTGCTACGAAGGTAACAATAGTTGTACAGAATAAGGGGCTGGGGAGATAATTTTAGACAAGAAACACAGAGGCATATACCTGCTATATGCCAGGAGCTGTGCTCATTGTCAGGGAAAGAGTTGGCAGGTGCTGACCAGAGAGAAAACGGAAAAATCTATATAAAGGGGTTTCAGGCAATGCAACTAGACTTGTCCCATGAGTCAGACCCATGGGCCATCTGCGACAGTGGAATAACATATCATTGCCTGGGGAGGCATTTTATCCCCTATGATGTTTACAGGTGACCCTTGAACAACACAGGTTTGAAATGTACAGATCCATTTATATGCTGATTTTTTCAATAGTGAATATTACAGTTCGATGTTGGTTGAATCTGGAGATGTGGAACTCCAGATCAGGAGGAACCCAGGATACAGAGGGCCGACTGTAAGTTATACATGGATTTGTGAGTGTGCAGACGGAGATTCCCCTAACCCCAGTGGTGTTGAAGGGTTAACTGTATTACGTCTTTTATTTATAGAGTATATTACTTCTTTATTTATACTATTCTTGTTTCAGAAAGGATTTTAGGAAGGGCACCAAAACCTAGGAAGGACAATGGAAATGTACAACAATGGTGAAATGGTTCATTAAAACGTGGTATAACTTAAAAGGTGTTGTGGAAGGTTATGTAATGAAATGGAAAATATTCCCAATATATTATATGGAAAAGGTATATAAATACTAAAGCAGCATTTGTGACAGTTAATTTTTATCTGTCAACTGGACTGGGCCATGGGGTGCCCAGACGTTTGGTTAAATATTATTCTGAGTGTGTTTCTGGATGAGATGATACGTTAATCAGTAGACTGAGTAAAGCAGATGGCCCTCCCCGATGTGGGCGACCCCATCCAACGCATTGAAGTCCTGAATAAAACAAAATGGTTGACCTGCCCTAGAATAAGAGGAAGCTCCTGCCTGATTGCCTTGAGCTAGAACATCAGTCTTGTCCTGCTTTCAGGCTAGAACTGAAACATTGGCTCTACTTGGGTCTCGAGCCTGCCGGCTTTGGGACTGGTGCTACACCAGGGTCTCCAGTTTGGTGACCCAGATCTTGGGACTTCTCTTGACGTATTTGTGGGGAGAGGTGAGTTCCACATCCTACTACTCCACCATCTTGATTCCCACCCCAGGACTTCTCACCCTCCGTAACTGTGTGAGCCAGAGCCAATCCCTTGGGTATTTTCTACTCCCCCCACTCTCCATCGCCTCTGTCTCTGGATGGATGGATGGATGGATGGATGGATGGATGGATGGATGGATGGATGGATGGAAGGACCTCGATCGATCCTGTTGGTTCTGTTTCTCTTGAGAACCCTGACTAGTCCACTTTTGCATTCTATAATGACATTCTTGTTTAAAATGTGTACACACATAGAAAAAACTTACCATTACATATTAACTGCGGGTAGAACTGAGTGATGGAATTACAGACCACTTCTATTTGTGTGTGTGTGTCTGCATTTTCCAAAGGCTGTTGGAAATAGGTATATATTTTTACAGAGAGATATAGGAAATTTCAGGCAAAAGACTGAGTTTTCCTGTCTCCTGGGCAAAGCCATCCACGGGAACTTGGGATATGACAGAAACAGGCTACCCCCACCCCGAACCTGTGGACTCAGTTCACTCGCCTCTCTGGTGCCCACACCTCACTCCCCAGGCAACTTTCTGGGTCCAACTGGGCTTCCACATGGTTCTGCAAAGAGGGAGAGAAGCAGAGGATCACCAGGCATGAGTGCTGTGATCCCTTTGGCACTAGAACTTTTCACTAGAAATGAATAAATTAAGAGTCTGGTTCTGGAACATTGGTCACGAGAGTCTTGCCAGCCTGAGTCCTGTCCTGAAAGATGAACACAGTCAGGACACTGTGAACCGTTGGAGGCCACATGGCTAAGGGCCAGACTCTGGACCAAAGGGAGCTACTCTGTTTGTCCTAATTAAGTCTCTAAATGGACACTTCTCATCCATCAGGCTTTACAGAGTAACAGTTTCTCAAGAACTGTCTGTCAAACGGTGACACATTTTCTTCTCATTTCTAAAACCAAACCATTTAAGAGTCTCCAATTCTGGTCTCTTAGGCTATGGTTCCCAGGCCCTTCAAATCACTCTTCAAACTTACCTTCATTCAATCTTCCATGATCCAAAGTCAAAAATACTAAATCCAGGAGAAAAAAATACTAAATACTATACTTCCCAACACAGCCTCACATAATAAAAGAATATAACCTGGGCTTCCCTGGTGGCGCAGTGGTTCAGAGTCTGCCTGCCAATGCAGGGGACACAGGTTCGAGCCTGGTCTGGGAAGATCCCACATGCCGCGGAGCAGCTAGGCCCATGAGCCACAACTACTGAGCCTGCACGTCTGGAGCCTGTGCTCCGCAACAAGAGAGGCCGCAATAGCGAGAGGCCCACGCACCGCGATGAAGAGTGGCCCCCGTGTGCCACAACTGGAGAAAGCCCTCACACAGAGATGAAGACCCAACACAGCCATAAATAAATAAATAAATATTTTTTAAAAAAAGAAAAGGAATATGACCTGAGTCTCACAACGAGCCTATCCAGCCAGAAGGCTGGGATCATCATCCCCATTTTATGGATGAAGACACTGAGTCTTGGAGAGCTGGCTGGTCCAAGGTCACACAGCCTGTAGATGGCAGAGCCAGGCCTGCTTTTGCTCAAATGGATTACTCCAACCAAAGAGAACCACCTACCGGAGCCCCTAGTCCTTGTTCTCTCAGCTTGTAACGCTACCCCACCCTCAACTGTTCATCTTCATTCCCCTCATACGCAACATTGACACCAGCTCTTTGAAGACATGACATATAAAGTATCTGAAGGACGATTTTATGCTTTAGCGCTCATTCCTTGAGCCCAGGAGTTGCAAACTTAGTGGCCTAAACGGGTCAGACAGGTAATGTAAATAGAGGAAGCAGTCAGCTTATGGGAGTGGAGTGATCCGTGGCAAACTGAAGAGGGGATGGCTGTCTGGATGCTGAGTTCTCTCTCTAAATCTATAGTATCAGAGGTAAGCCAACTATAGTCGTGGGCCCAATCCAGTATGTCCCATGAGCTAAGAATGATTTTTACATCTTTTTTTTAATGTTAAGTTGTATGAGCTGTTCATATATTTTGGATATTAACCCCTAGGGTCTCTTTTATTTTATTTATTTATTTATTTATGCACGTATGTTTGGCCACACCGTGCACCATGCAGGATCTTAGTTCCCCAACCAGGGATCGAACCCACGCCCCCTGCAGTGGAAGCGTGGATTCTTAACCACTGGACTGCCAGGGAAGTCCCGACCTTTACATCTTTAAGTGGTTATATCATAAATGATTATATAAATACCTGCCTAATGTCCTTGATTTTGCCTCTTGACCCACAAAGCCTAAAATGGTTACTGTCTGGTCCTGTATGGAAAAAACTTGCCAACTTCCGCTTTACAGTGTTACGTTAGCCTCCAGAGCAACCAGACACCTGTCCACCTGCAGAACCCAAGCAAATAAACCTATTTGTTGATTAAATGTCTCCGAATCAGTCACTGAGAATGTAATTATCCAATCTGAAAAAGCTACGTCCTCTGTGATTCCAGCTGTATGACATTCTGGAAAAGGACACAGTACAAAGCACTGAACTAGTGGTTTTATTTTAAATCCCTTTTTCTTCTTCCTGCGCTTTCCAAACACTGAAACTGCCTCAAGGAAAGCCATACGAGCACAGGGCACCATGATGATCTCCATTCTATAACTACCTCGGGCCTCTCCAAGTCAGAGCACAATAAAAGAACCCACGTGCATTTCCATCATTTGCTAGGTTCCAGCTCTGCCCTTCAATTCCCAGTGACGACCCCCTTCTCTCCAAATCCCGCACAAACCCGATATGCCTCCACACTCCCTCAGCCACACACTTTATTATTATCTTAAGGTCAATCCCTTTATAAACGTGCCTTTGACTGGCTTTTCTTAGATAACTTGAGGGCAGTTCTTCTTTGCAAAGCAATAAAAATATCCTGGCCCAGCATGTTATCAGGATGAAAGTAATTACAAAGTCCTGAGCTGAGCTGCCTGGGACAGCCAGCATCCCTTCCTATTGTCTCATTCTATGAACAAGGAGGACCTGGCTCATGCCTGCCTCATTTCAAAGGGCCTCTCCCTTAAAACATGCAAGGAAATTATAAGAAAGTATCTGTTTTTCCAACAATTCTTCATTGCATGCTAATATTTTTCCATAGGCATCTTAGGGGAAATTTTCTCCATGTTTAAGTGGGTATGTTACTGCCCTTACCTTTGTAAGTAACCCTGACAATCTAATTCCCTACATAGTGTCTTTTTGGTGGGGCGGGTTTTTTGTCCCCTGCACCCTGCCTCCAACCAGATCTCAAGCTAATTGGCTGCGAAAGGCTATTCCAGCAGTGCTGAGTTCAGTGCCGACCATTTCAAAGGTCATGAAAGAAGCGCAGCATACAAGGGAAGGGAGCCCGCTGTGTCCGTTGGGCATTTCCTATACCCAGGTTTCCCTGAATCACGTGTCCATGGAGAGAAGGCTATCAATGCCACACCAGCAGAGGCAGTAAGAGTGCTGGCGAGTTTGATGTCAAGGTTGGGGGTTGAGACCCTACTCTTCTGGAAGAATACAACCTCAGAAGGAGCCACCACAGGCAGAAATCACACTTCCTTGTGACCTCATTGGATAAGCTTATTAAATTGTTAAGAACACAGACCTTTGTGTGTGAGCCACCGCTCTTGATCTTAGCCAAGTCAGTGAAATTCTTTGAGCGTTTCTCCTCAACTTGCGGACACGGAGGAGTGGTTGTGGAACTAAAGAGATAGGACATGTCAAGTACTTGTTAGCATTCCACAGCAACAGAGCACACGGGACTTCCTACCAAGGCCCAGCTCCCTTGGAAAACAAGAGCATTAGACCTGATGATCTTCAAGCTTCACCAGCTACAACATTCCACTGGTCCAGTTACCAGAACAGAGAACCAGAGGGCCCAGTGAAAATAACTTTGAGGGACTTCCCTGGTGGCTCGGTGGTTAAGAATCCACTTGCCAATGCAGGGGACAGGGGTTCGAGCCCTGGTCCGGGAAGATCCCACATACCGCGGAGCAACTAAGTCCGTGCGCCACAACTGCTGAGCCTGCGCTCTAGAGCCCGTGAGCCATAACTACTGAAGGATGGGCTCCGCAACAAGAAAGGCCACCACAATGAGAAGCCCACGCACCGCAACGAAGAGTAGCCCCCTCTCGCCGCAACTAGAGAAAGCCCGTGCACAGCAATGAAGACCCAACACAGCCTGAAGTAAAAACTAAATTTTTTAAAATGCTGTGAATTCAGAACGCAATGATTAAAAAAAAAATTATAAAAAAAAGAAAAGAACTTTGAGTCCAGGAGATATGAGTTCCAAACCAAGGCCAGTTCACTCACCATGACAAGTGACTCCTGCCACAGGACACCTGTTGAGCACTGTGTCATCTCTCAGGCTAACACCTACAAGTGCCAGAGCCTAAGTACTTAACATGGTCACTCAATTCCTCCCCCACAATAAGCTGGTAGCACTGGTACTATTAGCATCCCCATTTTAAAGATGAGGAAACTGAAGCTAAGAGAGAATGACTTTGCAGATTTAAAAAGGGGGGTATGGTATGAATTTTAAAAAGTGGGGGAAATAGAATAGGAGCCATGAGAAATAGAAGAATAGGTGATGGGTCAGACTGGCTAAGGAGCCCCCTTTAGACTGTGTGCCCAAAGAAGGTCTTTCTGAAGGGGGTTGTCTGAGCTGGGGTCTGGAGGACAGAATGAGCCTTGCGGTCTAGGGAGAAGATGTGACTACGGGAAGGTCCCACAGCACAGCAGAGTCCGGTCTGAGGCAGTATTTCTGGAACTTTCTGTGCATCAGAATCGCCGGCAGGACTTGTTAAAAACACATCACTGCGCCTCACCCCCGGAATCTGATTCAATGAGTCTGGGGTGGGGCCTGAGAATTTTCCCATCTAGAGAGTCCCCAGCCAACAGCGACGATGCTGAGCTGGAATCCACACTTTGAGAACCACGCTCTGGAAGAGAAGTCTGAGAACATTTTCTTTAAAGACGCAGACGGTAAACACATTTTCACTTTGCAGGCTATAAAGTTTCTGTTGCAACTACTCAACTCTGCTGTTTATCAGGAGGGTAGCCATAGACAATATATAAACAAATGAGCAAGGCTGTGCTCCAATAAAATTTCATTTCCAAAAATAAATAGTGGGCTGGGTTGGGCCCCGCGGGGCACAGATTACACACCACTGGTCTAGGGGAATCAGGAACCTTCCAGGACAGAGACCAAAGCACGTCCCTCTCCCCCAACGAGGAGCAACAGCATTTCGCCAGTATTTTTAATCATACTTTTGTGTCTTAGCTTAAAAGCCATAGCCCCAGGAAGCCCTCCCTGACCTCCATGGACTGGGTGAGCACCCCTCCTCTGGATGTGCATGGATCCATTCATGGGTCCTATCAGAGCACCAAGTTCAGTGTGAGGTACATGACCGTGTGGTGTCTCTCTGTGAGGAGGAGACCAGATCTGTCACCTTTAAACGCCAGGCCAGTGCCCGGTATAAGGCCTGCCATCCAACAGGCCACCGAGAGTGCCACTCACTGAATGACTAAATCTTCCATTTTCACCTTTGCAAGAGCAATTCCAGGGCCCACGAACTGCCCTTCTTATACTTTAATACATAAGGTTCACTTGGGGATCTTCTTAGAAAGCAGATTCTAACTCATTTGGTTTGGGGTAAGATCTGAGATTCTGCATTTCTAACAAGTTCCTAGGAGATTTCGAGGCTGCTGGTCCACGGACCACACTTTAGATGATGGTGAGAATTTAGAAAACACAGACTAAAGGAATCTCACTGACGCTGCAATATAAGCAGAGGCCCTCGAATCACTTTCTCAAATACTATTGATATGGAAACCCAGGACACCAGCTCCAGTTTCCTGACTGATGTGAAAAGAAACCAGACTTAACAACCAACAAGGGAATTGTACTTTACAAACCTCATTATATTTCCTGTTATTTTAACTATCACTGTAATTAAACTCAAAGACTAACCACACAAAACTCACTTGGGCACATTGCACATGCTTTGATGCTCAGCAAATTCAACCTACTCCCATGCCCTTGGAATTCATTTGTCAAACAAATGGGTGTCACAGGCTATCAATCACAAGAGCCCTTTATAAGGCAAAGCTCCCAAGTCACCTGTGCCAGGCACTGTTAAGAAACAGACCATTTTCAGCATATTCTAAAAGTGTGTTGTTCTTGCACATCTGATCGCAGGCATCTCTAGTGCAGGAGACCCTCAAAACCCACATAGAATCTTAGCGCCTGGGAACTGGCAGGGATCTTGTATTTGCTCCAAACCTATCCACTGACAGATGAAGAATCTTAAACTCAGAGAGGTTAAGTGACTTTCCTAGGGCCACTCTGCAAGGTAGAGGCAGAGCTAGAATGAGTGTTTCCTGAAACCTGAGCCTGAAATCTCATGTTTGGAAATGAGTTTCAAATTGTGGTCCACGGCCAGCACTGATCCATGAACTCTTTGTTGCCTGTCTGCAATGACGTAAGTACAGAAATTGAGGATAAGCATTGAGCAACCTTTATAGCAAGTTGACAATGCTGACATTTCCAGTCTCTCGGAATTCTGGGTCTTTCCAACTCCCTAGCGAATTGTGTGTGGCCCAAGCACCATCATTATCTATGTATGGTGGGGCTATACTGGATTGGAAAGTTTTTAAAAATCTGGTCCTTCACCATGACTATTAGTTCAAGAAGCACTGATGGATACCATTAAGTCTCTCTCACCAATCGCCACAGATCTAATTTAATTGAAAAGCATGTAACTATATTATTTATCAGTTGGCAAGCTCTAAGAAATGACACTCTGGCCACCTCCCTATGTAAACCTCCAAACTGCTAGGGTAGAAGTATAACCTGGTAGTTAAGAACTTGGGCTCTGTGAAGAGCCAAACTTTCGCCCACCCAGGTTCCACCACTTTCCTTCCTATGTGACCTGGGATCCCCTCCCTCAAGTCTATAAGCCTCAGTTTATGCGTCTGTAAATTGGGGGCAAGAGTAGTACCCATAGCCTATAAGGTTGTTGGGAGAGTTAAAAAACAATTATAAAAGAAGAATCCTCATAAAATGCCCAGCACAGCGCCTGGCACATTTGTTCACCTTTGTAAGTATGTTAAGTACACAGGGCAGGCATACAGACCCTCGAGTCCATTTGCTTGGAATACAATCCCAGCTTTATCACCTACTAAATGGGTAACATGAAGCAAGCCACCTACCTTCTCTACCTTTAAAACCACTTCATTTGCAGCTGGAAATAAAAATGTCACTGCCTCTAGGAAAACGTTGTAAGGATTAAACACAATAATCCATGTGAGCACGGAGCTCACGCCTGACACTCAGCAAACTCACGGGCGCAGTCCAAGAGGGCTGTCTCTTAGTGTCCCAGCTACATGGGGAAGAATGCGCCTTCGAGCGAATTCATACGTAAGAGTTTACATGTGCAATTTCCTGGACTTTTCTTAAATTAGTGGAATTAAAAGTTATGATTAAAAAATAAAAGGCAAGGACAGACCCCAGGGGGACCACGGAAGCGAACTCTTATCTGAACAGAACGGTGGATGAGTGCTACCCCAAAGCAGATTTTAAGCCTTTTTTTAAAAACTGCTTCTTGCTGCCTGTTTCTTTCAGGGTTTTGAAAATGAGTCCAACTATTGATAAATGAGATGATCAGTAGCTTGGGCTTGCCAAGAGTGAAACAACAAGAAGATACAGCGTGACATTAGTTTCTCTTCTGATGTGGGCAGGAGGAGACCACAGGGCATCTCCACATCTGCCAAGAGCCATTCAGCAGCTGTCGCCTTGGGCGTCTGGGGCTCGCTCCACTCTGGCCCCACGGGCCGGGGCTGAGCAGACGGGCGGAGTCACACTTCGCAGCTCAAGGTCCTGAGCTCAGGCCTGCACCAAACCGCTGTGTGTCACCAGTCACGTGACTGGGACAAACACTACTGGAAGGCGTTACAAGCTAAGCATTTGCGGAGTGAGAAGCGGAAGCCCTGGACTCTGAGCTACGAGAGGCATCATCTGTGGAAAGGGCAGCGGGAAGCAGAGAACCAGCTCATCACTTTCCAAACCAATACGAGCCAGTGGCAGAGCAGCAGCGGGACCACTATTCCGGGGCTTCTATAGCACCTGGGAAATAGGTCTAAGAATAACGGGGTATGAGAGGCAGCAAACTTGGAACATAAGGAAAAGGAAGCGGCCAACAATTTTGTACACAACTTAAATCTTCTTTAATGCCAGAAGTATCCTCAGCTCTCGGGGCTGGTGGCCTTCTGGGAGGGCTGCTGAGGGACGCAGGAGGAAAAGGAGATTATTTCCCCAATAGCACCGACTGACGGTGGTCTGGCCACTCGCTCTGCTCCCCCGTGTGGACCAGACGAAAACACAAAACGAGCTCCAGGGTGACAACACACCGTGCTGTTCCGCCGTGGTCACAGTGGATTTCAGAAGCTGAACTGGCCAATACCACAAACACCAGTCGCATGTGGCTCTGTAAATTCAAACTGATCCAAGTGAAATTAAAAATGCACTTCCTTGGGTGCATTAGCCACATTTCAAAAGCTCAAGAGCCCCACGAGATTCGTGGCTATCATACTGGACAATGCTGATACAGAACATTTCCATCATCCCAGAAAGTTCTATTAAACAGCACTGGTCTAGAGATAACAGAGTAGGTTGTTTACAAAAGCCAGCGAGTGAGAGAAAAAAAAAAAGAGAACACTGGTGAAGGTGTGATAAAACGGCACTGTTACACTCTGCTGCTAAGAACATAAATTTGGTACATTTCTAGAGCTCGACTTGACAATCTATATCAAGAACCTGAAAAACGATCAATATTCACCGGCCCAGTGTTTCTGCAGGTAGGACTCCATCCAAAGGAAGTAACCAAAGAAGGGGTCAAGAAATTTCTGCAGTTTTCATTCAAAATATTTGCTGAACAAAATATTTTGTTCAGCAAATAAGAGAATAAAGTTAGAAATCATGTAAATATATAATAGCAGGAGAATAAAAAATAATTTTCATCCTGTGATGGAATATCATGCTGCTAATAAAATTTGAGTTTAGGGCTTCCCTGGTGGCGCAGTGGTTGAGAGTCTGCCTGCCGATGCAGGGGACGTGGGTTCGTGCCCCAGTCCGGGAAGATCCCACATGCCGTGGAGCAGCTGGGCCCGTGAGCCATGGCCGCTGAGCCTGAGCCTCCAGAGCCCGTGCTCCACAACTGGAGAGGCCACAATAGTGAGAGGCCCGCGTACCATGAAAAATAAAAAAAAAATTGAGTTTACCACCAATGAAATGGGGGAAAAAACTGTGACCTAAGAAAACACAGTGCCAAGGGTCTGTGCGTCATTACTCTATTTTTAAAATATTAGGTATGAAAATATAAATGAAAGGAAATACACTAAAATTTCAACAGTGGATATCTCTAGATGATGGGATCACGAACTTTTTAAAACATTTCTTCATACTTCCCAGAAAAATGACACTATATTTATCATTCACCAAATGCTCACTATTTGCTGGGGACAGTTCAGAGGCTTATATGTGTTCACACGTTTAATTCTCATAACACCCTATAGGGTAGATTCTATGCCCATTTTGCAGATGGGAAGCAGACACAAAGAGGCAAAGGAATCCCCCCCAAGGTCACATGGCAATGGGGTACATGAGCCAGGATTTGAAAGCAGACACTTGGCTTCAGCTTCCAGAGTCTCAAAGTGTAACAAATCAGTTCAACTTACAGAAGGCGACACTGAGGGAGGAACTGCAAAATTGCTTTAGGGAGCACAGCTATTCACCAGCAGGGTCAAAATCTGACACTCACAGATTGGTGTTATCAGCCTCAAAAAAAAGAGGGTCATAGGCTTCCCTGGTGGCGCAGTGGTTGAGAATCTGCCTGCTAATGCAGGGGACACGGGTTCGAGCCCTGGTCTGGAAGGATCCCACATGCCACGGAGCAACTAGGCCCGTGAGCCACAACTACTGAGCCTGCGCGTCTGGAGCCTGTGCTCCGCAACAAGAGAGGTCGCGATAGCGAGAGGCCCGCGCACCGCGATGAAGAGTGGCCCCCGCTTGCCACAACTAGAGAAAGCCCTCGCACAGAAACGAAGACCCAACACAGCAAAAATAAATAAATCGATTAATTTTTTTAAAAAAAGAAGGTGAAGGTCATGTCACCTTCTCCGTTTAAAAAAAAAAAAAAGGAGGGTCTGAACCAGAAATTCAACTGACGTATAGAAAACAAGCTACTTTCCATTGCTGGCACTCCAGAATGTCCAAGAGCCAACTCACCGCCACATCTAGATGCAGTGTGCACAGTGCCTATCATGTAGGCCCCTCCTACTAAGCCCTTCACATACACCACCTCATTTAATCCTCAGAACCGGCCTCAGAAACAGTGGCCGTGATTCCTCCCATTTTAGAGGTGAAGCAGTGAAGGCTCAGAAAGCTAATGGTCCAAGGCCGCAGAGATTTGAATAGGAAAAGCCAAGGTTCACACTTCGGCTGTGGACGCCAGCGCTCTGGTTCTTTACAAGGTCATAAAATGACCACATAATTTATATTCCAACAGGAACTCTGAAGAGTGAAAAGAGACGCTATTAATAATTATTCTAGAATGATGGGTGTGAACTGTGACTGCCCCAGGCAACCCTCCTCAGCTGGGATAAGGGGCCTCTCCGGAATGTCCTCTAGCAGGAAGGTCCACGGGTGGGCCTTTGGACTTGCTAGGGGCTCAGATTATGGGCTGGAAGGACAACACTGTTGTAAATTCCCAGGTATATGTCACAGGACAAATTACAGATGCTTTTCTCGTGGTGCTTCCAAGATATATGCCAGCATGTGGCTGCCCAGACTAGCCCTGTTCGCTGATCTGGGGACCCCAGAGCGGAGTGAATAAGGCAAACTCAGGCCCTTTTGATTCCATGGGATGAGGTGGAAGGTTCTACCTTCAGCAATTGGGATTTGTTGTTATTCTTGTCAGTGGGAACAAAGACAAGACTGGGTCGATTTTGCCCACTTCCCAGCCCCGGCGCCAGCTGTAATTCATCATCACGGGCTCCCTGCACAGTTCCTCACACATTACTTAGATGAGGCAGCCAGCAGTGGGAGGAGAGATCCTGCTAATCTACAGACTGGATTCACTGCACTGCCCCCGGGGCTGCACCCTGCAGAACGCACCTACTGCTGGATGGAGCCCATCCATCTACCAATGCATCACTACCAATACACCCATCTACCAATGCATCACTTGGGGTCAGAAAGGATGGGGTGACCCATATGTGCACTGGCCCCATGATCCACTAAACAGCCACCTTGAAACCCACCACGCCGGCCAACTAATCGGGCCTGGGGCCATCATCCATTCATTGGAAAATGACATCATCTTGGAGGCTGAAATTGGCTTCTCCATCATCCGGAGAACAGAAGGCTTGAAGGAGGGCCAGACACCTGGGCCTGGAGGCACCTGTCTTGCCCCACCAAATCACAGAGCAGTGTTTACAGAGGTGACAAATGAGGACAATAGAGGCAGAATGCCTAGCTCTGCCATCATCTCTGTGTGTCCTAGGGCATATCCCTTAAATTCTGTAAGTCTCGGTTTCCTCAGTTATGAACTGGGTAAAATGATACAACTCACCTACAGGGTTTTCTGAGGATTAAATCAGATAATACATGATTGGTGTTTAGCACAGCATCTGGCTCACAGTAAGAGCTCAATAAATGTTAGCAGTGACAAAAAAAGTATTATTATATCAACAGTAGTAGAAAAGTATACAGCTATAACAATTATTACATGTTACTATAACTAATATGTAATATATTACTAAAAGTGTAACGATAACTATTACTGTTATTATTATATCTTTTTAATTACTATATCACATTTTAGATGAGAGCTACCTGCTAAATACGTTACCTAAAATCAAGGAGATAGAATGGAATAAAACAGAGAAAATGACGGTGAAAGTATACCCAGAATGAAGTTGGGGATTTTTAGATCAAAGATCAAGGTCAAGCCATCACCCAACGTAAAAAAAAAAAAAAAACCCTCAGATTTTAAGATTCTCACGAATGTCACCCTTCATCATAAGCCAAGTCTGGGGGCAAGGCGTGGTGGGGAGTTGGACTGAGACTCCAGGGTCGTGTCCGGATGAACACTGATAGGCAGCAGAAGCCTGCTTCAATCCCAAATCCCAGCTGAGAAGAAAGAGGCAGAAAAGCACCTAAGTACTACTGATGCATCCGCTGCATCTCAAGGAGAGCCCTCGCCTACTGGAGAAGGGCTCTGGGAAAGTTTTTCAGCAAAAAAGGGAGAGAGTGTCGTGGAAACTGTCAATAAAACACAGAAACAGAACCAGCCCAAATATTTATTTTCCCCTCTTTTCTTCCCCAGGGATGCCAGAGTTAACAGGTGGGAACTCCAGGCAGAACTGTTCCCTTCTGTCCCTGATAGATTTTTTAAATTTTATTTATTTATTTATGGCTGTGTTGGGTATTGATTGCTGTGTGCGGGCTTTTTCTAGTTGTGGCGAGCAGGTTACTCTTCATTGTGGTGTGAGGGCTTCTCATTGTCGGGGCTTCTCGTTGCGGAGCACAGGCTCTAGGCGTGTAGGCTTCAGTAGTTGTGGCACGCTGGCTCAGGAGTTGTGGCTCACGGGCTCTAGAGCGCAGGCTCAGTAGTTGTGGTGCACGGGATTAGTTGCTCCGGGGCATGTGGGATCTTCCCAGACCAGGGCTCGAACCCGTGTCCCCTGCATTGGCAGGCGGATTCTTAACTACTGTGCCACTAGGGAAGCCCCCTGTCCCTGATAGATTTTTAAATGTCCCCTTATTCCTGGCCTTAATGATTTCACCTTATATTTGGTGATTCTCTCCCTAATCCTCCTGCCTCCCCCAAATCCCAAGCAGTCATTTGCAAATACGATGAGTTTTCCTGCTGGGTTGTCACTAAACTAGTACAATTCACACAAGACTCTTGAAAATCCGGAGCTAGGGGGAAGAAAGGTGGTGGTGGGGAGGGCCCCATGAATCACTGCCTACCCACCCAAAATCAGTACTATTGGGGCGGTAACATAGGCTGGAGAGCCATTCCGAGAGGGATGCAGCCGTTACAGTTGCAGCTAATATAACATGTGAACGACAACTTAGTAAAATCCAGAGACTTGATGACTTCCAGCCATCGTTCAAGGGCTGGGGCTATAATTCACCATATTACTGCCCACAGTTCAATACTCATTTACAATTTCTCATCAGTCTTTCTGTATCGGCATCCTCCAGCCCACCCCTGCCCTACATTCTACAACTCTCTTATTCTGCTTCTAAATTTCTTTTTTTAATGGAAGGGATGGAGCATGGTAGGCGACTTCTGCCTCAACTCGGACCACAGCAGACAACTCTTCGATTCCAGGGCTCCTTGAGGGTTCCCCTTCTCTTTCCTCTTTGCCTTCAAATCCAACTATTTATAAGCAATACCTAGGTTTCCCTAAAGGTGAGTCATAAACGTAAATCCCAGCCAGTGCGAGGTGGATGACTTATATGGGTGAAGCGAGCCAGGAGAGGATTCCTGCTTTGAGAAACCCCACCAGAAGCATCGTTTTATCATCCTCTTCTACCGAGTCAGCCTGCAGCCTCAGGAGCAGCTCTGAACACAGGCGCCTCCAGTCTGTGTCACTGGCTTCCTCCCCTTGTTTCCCATGTCATTATCACAAGAAACAACTCAATTGAGACTCTTTTCAGGTCATCCAAAGAGCGAGTGACTTGTACTTACGGCAAAACCTCTAAACTTCAAAAACCAGGGCTTTTCTAGCCCCTACAATTAGAGGAACTGAGATTTGAATAGCGGCCAGTAAATTTTCCTGCATCATTGATTTTCACTAAGTGTGTGACACGTTGTATTTTCTCGAATCGAGTGGAGATACTTGTTTTCTTAGCAGAGGCTCAATCGATGTCCCTTCTGCATCCCTCAAAGGGCAGTAGGGAGTCTGTGCTGCAAGGGACAAGATCCACTCAACAAAAACGTCCAGTCCTGGCTTTTAGAAAAGCCAATGTCCTGACTCCACCTAGAGAAATTCCAAAATAAATTTCCTCCCACCTCTAGATCGCCTCTTCATCTTTTTTGGTAGAGAGTATGTTTACAAGATAAGTGTTGACCACGGACTGTTTTACCACCTTAAGGGGAAGACTTAAGAATGAAGACAGTGAAACTCTTAAGAATGGATTTACTTGTGACTTTCCCTTTTTTTTGTTTTTGTTTTGTTTTTTGGCGGTACGCGGGCCTCTCACTGTTGCGGCCTCTCCCGTTGGGGAGCAACAGGCTCCGGACGCACAGGCTCAGCGGCCATGGCTCACGGGCGCAGCCGCTCTGCGGCATGTGGGATCTTCCCAGACCGGGGCACGAACCCGCGTCCCCTGCATCGGCAGGCGGACTCTCAACCACTGCGCCACCAGGGAAGCCCGTGACTTTCCCTTTTTGATTCATCGACTATTAACACTCTCCAGAAATGGCAAGAATTCCTTTCAATTAGAAAAGCCAGAACAGACAACACATTCATGTGGAGAAGCCAGTCACCCTCAGATGGAGTAGGTATGCTGACGAGAGACGTATTCGGGGGTGATGCAAGTACACTAAGAAACGGCTGGGAATTGGAAAAGTGAAAAACATCTCTAACTGCTGATTGCTGACACCTCCACCCCAACACACTCGAACCCCCATGGATGCAATGATCCTCCTTGAAACCAGGCTGATTCTGTCCAGTTTCAGAAAGGATTCATTCATATAGCACTGTCCAAAGAACTTTCTGTCCTGAATCAATATTCTATACTTGTGTTATATAATATGATATCCAGTATTAATAGCCATATGATGTTATTAAGCATTTGGAGTGTGGCTGGTGCAAAGGAGAATTTTAAGCTGAACCTTAACTCTTACATTTAATGCGAATTTTCAACTTTATTTAATTTTAATTAAGTTAGATTTAAATGGTCCCAGGGGCTAGTGGTTACCATGTTGAATAGTGCAGATCGCCAATAACAATGTGCCTATATATTTAGAAATTCTCCCACCCAAGAATGTAAATTGGTGCGGCCACTATGGAGAACAGTATGGAGATTCAGCAGAAAACTAAAAATAGAGTTGCCATATGACCCAGCAATCCCACTTCTGGGCATATACCCAGACAGAACTATAATTCAAAAAGATACACGCACCCCTATGTTCACAGTAGCACTATTCACAATAGCCAAGGCATGGAAGCAACTTAAATGTCCATTGACAGATGAATGGATAAAGAAGATGTAGTATGCATATACGATGGAATACTACACAGCCATTAAAAAGGATGAAAGAATGCCATTTGCAGCAACATGAATGGACCTAGAGGTTATCATACTAAGTGAAGTAAGTCAGAAAGAGAAAGACAAATACCATATGATATCACTTATATGTGGAATCTAAAATATGACACAAATGAAGTTATCTAGGAAGCATAAACAGACCCACAGACATAGAGGACAGACTTGTGGTTGCCAAGCGGGATGGGGTTAGGGGAAGGATGGATTGGGAGTTTGGAATTAGCAGATGCTAACCATTATATATAGAATGGATGAACAGCAAGGTCCTACTGTATAGCACAGGGAACCATATTCAATATCCTGTGATAGGGCTTCTCTGGTGGCGCAGTGGTTGAGAGTCTGCCTGTCGATGCAGGGGACACGGGTTCGTGCCCTGGTCCGGGAAGATCCCACATGCCGCGGAGCGGCTGGGCCTGTGAGCCATGGCCGCTGAGCCTGCGCATCGCAGCCTGTGCTCCGCAACGGGAGAGGTCACAGCAGTAAGAGACCCACGTATCACAAAATATATATATATATATATATATATATATATATATATCCTGTGATAAACCATAATGGAAAAGAATATGAGAAAGAATATATAGATATATGTATAACTGAATAACTTTGCTGTACAGCAGAAACTAACACAACTTTGTAAATCAACTATACTTCAGTAAAATAATTTTTTTTTTTTTGCGGTATGCAGGGGCCTCCCCCTGTTGTGGCCTCTCCCGCTGTGGAGCACAGGCTCCAGACGCGCAGGTTCAGGGGCCATGGCTCACGGGCCCAGCCACTCCGTGGCATGTGGGATCTTCCCCGACTGTGGCACAAACCCGTGTCCCCTGCATCGGCAGGCGGACTCTCAACCACTGCGCCACCTGGGAAGCCCTAAAATAAATTTTTTAAAAAAGAAATTCTCCTACCCAAGTCTCTTTTCAATTAGAGTAACTTCATCAAGAGAAATGGGCTAAGAGCAGTTGTCAGCACCTACTGGTGTGTTCAAAACTACTAGCAACGGTTGACAGTGAGAGGCCCACATTTCAATCATCTGAAAATGCTACCATGCTAAATTCATTCTGGGGCATTCCCATAAAACAGGCAACTGACGGCACTTTAGTGTGACCAGCAGTGCAAACTGTTCCCTCTCGAGTAACTGAACTAGGAAGAGATCCAAGTTTGCTAAGCCTTGCCCAACTTTGTCTTCCTGCTGGGGTCAAAGGCTGCTAGGAAAGATTGATGAGTTCCTGTGTCCAGAGCCAGGGCAGGTTTTTTAAGGAAGCTAGCGTCATGTGACAGCAGCATCTATCTTCCGCTGACAAAAAAAAAAAAAAAAACCCAACACTGGTTTGGTTACTCCAGCTAATTGCAGTCTCTTTGCTATCTTCTTCTGCTCCATGGGTCCACCATGAGGAAGCTCAGCTCACCCAACGAATTAACAGGTGGTCAAAGGGGCTGGATAACCTTGCAATTCTCAAGTGTTTATGCTGAAGATGTTGAGCAAAGCCAATTTTTCTCCCAGTTCCATCCGTTAAACAAAGAAGAAATTTGCTTAATCGTTTACTTAGGTCTGGGTGTCCTAGTCCTGGTTCCCAGGAATTCTCAAACCCCAAATAATTGTTGCTTTATCTCCTTACTTCCTTCTGATAGTTCCTTACTAGTTTTCTTTAAAATCAACCCATCCTTTTTAAAGTAAACTGGTTTGTACAAAACACTTTATACCTCAATGCAAAGGAAAACACATAGGTATTACGTCCTAGTTATAGATCTTCTCCTATACTATTAAATTTTTTAATGACAAATGCACACACACACACACACACACACACACACACCTAACACCCTCTCACTGATAAACAGCAAGGGTGGCTACATTTTGGACTATCCTGCCAATTATCCTGGAATTCAAGGATAATAATTGGAGAAGCACAATTTTTTTCCCACCTCACTTCAGTTTCACATAGAAATGCACACGCTGCATCACTTTGTACAAGGAGAAAAGACTGCAACTTCAAAGAGATGAGGGAGTCGCACTGATCGTGAAAAACTTCTTTGTGTATAAGAGAAAAAGAAAATGCACTGTTAGAAAGAGACCTGCTTGCTCTCATCACCCGATTTTCCGTCTGACCCTTCTCGACTATACCTCCCTCCTCCAGCACAGACTCTGTCCTCTCAGCCTTTTCTTCTGCAGGAAGCTGAACGTCTTATCTCGTTCTGGAGGCGTTATGCCCTTCACTTAGAGACTGCTGTGACCTCCGCGATGCTAACAGCCTGTCTGTGCTGCTGCACTTCGCAGGGCATCACAGCGGATGGCCTCCCTGCCTAATTTTACTGCTCTTTCAGAAACAATTAATTGAGATTAGCCTATAAACCATCCATATAAAATAGGCAATTATCGATTACTGACACTTGCACGGCTCCACCCCTCTGTAAGGGAACCGTGTTGTAAAGGGTGCCAGTGCTCCTCCATCACCCCTGTCAAATCTCCCTTCCAAATGCAAATGCAGTGCTGGTCTGCCCTGGCCTCTCCCCCCACTGTCCGACCTAAGCTGTGATGGGCACTCAGCGAGCAGTCAAGCCGGCTCAAGGGATGACCTGACGGGCATGTGGCCTCCAGTGTTGGCCACCTGGAGCTCAATGGGCTGGAAGAGTCTATTGTCACGTGTGTCTGGAGTGATGGTGCCTTGCAGTCGCCAAACAGAGTAGGTTCCTGTAGCCCACAATTTGGAGGGTTCATTCATTCATTCATTCATTTGATAAATATATCTATGGCCCTTCTGCCTTAGCAAGCACATGAAACAGCAATGAATAAAGTGGACAAGGTCCCTGCACTCGTGAAAATGACTTCTAGAGACAGATGATACACAAGCAATCACGTAAATAAACAAGATACTAAAATGTGATCAGGAAAATAGGAGTGCACGAACTGGGGGATGGGAAAGGACCTATTTTAGTAGTGGCATCACCATTAACCATTAACAGGCTGGCCAAGGCAGGCCTCTGTGAGGAAGGGACAGTGGAGCTGAGGCTGGAGGGACGAAAGGAGACAGCAGTGCTGGGAGGTGGGGTCGAGCATCCCGGCCAGAGGACAAGAGCAAGGCCCTGGTTCGGGGCAGGGCTAGGCCTATCGGAGGAAAGAAAGAAAGCCCGTGCTCTGGCACATAGGTGAGATGTGCAGATGGCAGAGCGAGGGTGTCGAGTCAGGAGGAAGCAGGTGTGGCAGGACTTCGGAGCTGAGGCACAGGGCTAGGACTTTCTCCTAAGGACTTCGGAAAGTAAGTGAGGGGATTTAAGCAGAAATGCCATGAGCTAATCTGATGTGTATTCTCAAAATAGGCTCTGCTGTCGAGTGGAAAATGTGTTATAGGGCATAAGACGGGAAGGGAAATCACCTCTGGCTGCACCTGAGAACGACCCACAGAACCATTTTTAAATAATGGTACCGTGGGCCCACTTCCAGAGAGCAATGCCATTGCTGTGGGGTGAGGTCCAGAGATCAGTGTGTTTAAAAGCTCCCCGCGTAATTCTAATGTGCAGTTAAGGATAAGAATCGCTGCCCTGGAGGAAATGCTGTGACGCTGCAGAAACAGTCTGCACAGGGCTTCTCCACGTGTGCTCTCTGAACCAGAAGCATCGGCGCCACTGGGTGCTTGTTAGAAAGGCAAGTTCTTGGACGCCACCCCAGATCTATTGAATCAGAAACTCTGGGCCTGGGGGTAGGGCCCAGCAATCTGTCTTAACAAGCCTTCCAGGTGGTTCTGATGCCTCTAGTGTTTAAGAACCTCCAGGCTAGAAGATATCATTTTGAAAAATGTGAAAATATTCCAGGGTCAGAATTCCCAGTACTGGAAAAAAAATTGATAATTCTGCCGTAGGAGTGGCACTCTTACAGAGGATCGCAGAATTAAATCCGAGTGATGCCGCTGCTCCTGCAGTCACAAAAATAAAACATCAAGGTTTCACCCCCAGAATGTGTGCTCGGAATGGCCTTTCCAATATTGGTAATGAATCCCCTTTGAACCACTCATACCGCAAGTAATTCAAGTCCTATATCTGCAAGATGGCTGGTCAATATCACATACCAAGGTGTTGCTTTCCCACAGTGCCTTACTCCTACCAAACGCTTTCACACATGTCCCCTAATAGGTACATGGTAACGACCCCACCGGGTAAACTCTATACCCATTTTACAGGCGGAGAAACTGAGATTCAGAGAGTATGAGTTACTTGTTGAAGATCACACAGCTAGAAGTGGATTCTGCGGCTACTTTAAGTCTCCCACCCCACATTTTTTTCCCGTCTATATGACGCTGAGCTCACGGCTTCCGATAAGATTTATGTGAGCTAAGCCAAAGTAATATTTGAAATAAGTACATTAAAATGTTTAAGAGTGAACTGGAATCCACAGTCTGGCTTCCAGCCAAACTGCTGGCCCATGGCCAGTACCATCCAAGGACAGACATCAATTTGTGCGGAAGGGCAGAAGCCTGCAGGCATCTGAGGCTGGCGATGGGGAGACGAGGGTATGGATAGCAACCCTCTGCCCAGCCCACAATGAGGTCAAGTTCTTCCCTGCTTCCTGCAGAGAGGGGGCCCTCAGCCCTGGCAACACATTAGAGTCACCTGGGGAGCTTAAAAACCACAACTCCAGGGCCCAGCCCATGAGATGCTAAGTTCAAAGCTCTGGCCTGGGACCTGGACAAGAGTGTCTATAAAAGGCTGCATGTGTGACCCACTGTGAGCCAGAGGTGTGAACCACAGCTGCAGAGAGACGACAGCAGAGAAGAAGTGCAGGGTCTGTTTTCTAGAAGAATATCGCGAAGCTCTGACCACACACAAGGTGACTGAATGGAGGGAATTGGAGGGGGAGCCCTCGGACACCTACCCCATCCCACCCTTGGGACCCTGTGGACTTGGGCAGGCAGCAATGGGGCATCAATGTGTAAGGGAAGCAGCAGAAGAGAAACTCCGAGCCGCGGCAGCAGTGCCTGTTGGGCTGGACCAAGCTGGTGCCGCAGATGTGCTCCCGTGCATGAGGGCAGTAGAATGCGGTGAGGAAGGTGGCACAGAAAAACAGAGGAGACGTGCTTTGAGCGCTCACAAGACAGCCCCTGGGTTCTCTCAGAATTAACTGCTGGGGCCTGTGTGGGAGGGAGCCCGTAGGCGAGGGTCGTTGACGTTCGGCTAGCAATGGTGTTCTCTTGTGCAAGTACTATGAATGCACTCACGGCTGCATTTCTTCAAGTCCCGTCCATTTGCTGGGCCGGCTTCTATCTTTAGCATCTCCTCGTCTCCACCTCTAAAGGCATGACAAGAAGAGCATGCAACCCCCCGGCCCCGACCATGGCAAGGTAACCAGTCCCCCGGTGCATGGCCTGAGGGGTGGCAGAGAACCAGACATCCTGGTGAGACCCGCCTCAGAACAGAAATAGTGACAGACACCCCGCTGAAAGGCACAGCCCTCCACAAGTTCCTCCCCTTGGAAACCTGTTTTTCTTAATTGTGGCTGGGGAGCCCATCAGGAGCGGCATTCCTGGGGCTAAATGCCTGGACTGAGGCCGGCAAGACCAGCCGCTCTCCACGGAAGGATTAGCCGAAAGCCTGTGGCTCCAGATGAAATCAGAGGCGCTAATGAGAAACCTCTGGACAGAGCAGGTTGCCCTGGCATCAGGCATTAGAAGCTGCCTTTATCGTGGCTACTCGCAGGAAAGGAAGCCCAGGGCACCGTTTCTACATGTAATTATGCTCTCATCCCAAACCCCGCTGCTAAGGGAACATTAACCTGACTGCCGCGCTCACCACCAGTTTTCATTTTACTGCACCAGCTAACGCATATTCCACCAGGAGGATGAAAGACTTCAGGTGCCGAGGCTGTCAGACATTTCCGCTTATGAATTTAGTGAGGCTCCTAAGTCATGACTGAGCTGCAGCTTCCAGCATCTCTCCCCTCGTTTGCAGGCTTTCTAACATTTCCCCTGCTCTTTGGGTATCTTGGAGCAATCACACTAACAGGAACAATTTAATGCAGTCCTGGGGATGCAGGGGTTTGGAGGATTACATTTCAATACTCAGCTTCTTATCATAGAGAAACACCCTTCTTTAATAGATGCCCTGGACCCCAGACTTGGTCATTTCTCTCCCAGCAGAGCCAGCTGCACCGGATCAGGACTGAAGAATTAGAAATTTGGCTACTGATCGAAAGATCAGTTCCAGTCTCAGTTTAATCTCAGTTCCAGTCAAGGATGGGCCAAGGGCAGGATAAATGCTAATCAAAAATTAGGAGAGACAACATGCAAAGACCAAAGGATCATTTTTCTCAACGCTCAGAAGTCCCGTCTCAATCCAAGCACCCATTCACTGACCCTATATAACTATCTACCAAGGTACCCCAGATAGAGTCCTTGAGGTTTTACCTCAACTCCTCCATCTTCCACAAGTCCCCCCACCTATCTAGCCAATAAGCCAATTCCTTGAAAGCTCTCTCTGAGGTTTCTCTTAAACACACCCTATTTTCTCTACCCTCATTGCCTGCGCCCTGGTTTAGACTCTCAGCATCTCCTGGCTGTATTTGTTTGCTCAACAAATATTTAAAGAGATACTACTATGTACCAGGCCTATGTGCTGGGATCACAGGGTTTCCTGTGCTCTCATGGAAAAGATATGTTAGACAAATAGGTATGCAAATCGTTGTTTAATAACAAGAGGGTAGTCAAAACTTGGAAGAAGGGCATAAAATGAGTTACCTGTCTCTACAGCTTTAAGCCTGAGCTCCACACGAGGTGGCTGAAACTCTGAAAGAAATATCCCAATTTTTCTGACCTGAGGAACAAGAGGATAGAGTCTGGGTCAACTACTGCCACTAGAAAGTAAGGAGAGAGACGAGAAAGCCACAGTAAAAGAACTCTAATTTCTATACGTAGTTTCTGCACAAGTGTCTGGCTGACATATTAATTGGGCAGATTTCCAAGCAGTTCAGCTAAAGACAAAAGAACTGAACAGAGATTCGAGCTGCTGCTCAAAAGTCAGAGTTAACCATTTGAATTCAACCAAGTTAACTGCCTGATAAAACAAAAACATCAATAGTCTTCAGAGGAGTATAATGGAATCCAGAGTTTTACAGTATAACATCACAGTATTGGGGATACAATCCAAAATTACTCAATATTCAAAGAATCAGAAACCATGACTTAGTTGCAAGAGTAGAGAAAACAGAGACTAATCCAGAAATGACCCCATGCTGGCATTTGAAACAGCTGTTCTAACTAATGTTTAATGAAGTACATTTTAAAATTTCTCCTGATGAATGAGAAGAGACATAGAAACTATGAAAAAAGACCCCAATGGAAATTCTCCAACTGAAAATTAAAATATCTGAAATTTAAATCAGTGGTCGGGCCTAACAGAAGAAGAGAGATGACAGGGAAAAGAGTTAGTAAAAGTGAAGCTATGTCAAAAGAAATTACCAAATCTAAAGCAAACAGAGAAAAAGGATTGAGAAAAATATACAGAGCCTCAGAAAAATTGGGGATAATATCATATGGACTAGCTTTTATACCTGTAAAGTCCTAAAGAAAAACATGTCAAAAAGGAATTCTATGCCCAACTAAAATGTCCTTCAGAAGGAAGGCAAAATAAAAAAACATCTTCAGATGAAAGAAAACTAAAAGAATTTGTTGCAATCAGACCTGAACTCTAAGAAATGATAAAAGATTTTTCAGGCTGAAGGGAATAATTTTTCAAAATCAAAATGAATTTTTTATTCCTAAAGTTGTCATTGATTTGAATACTGTCTAAAAATTACATTAAAGGAGGTGTGAGGTATTAATGTTTATCAAAAGGGGACTTTAAATGGTTGAATAACACCACTCTAAATAAAGTCATCACGCTAGAGTCAAAGAGTTAAGAAAGGTATGGTCTAGATATATAACCACATGTTATTCAGAGAGTAAAATGGTTCTTATAAATAGTTTATAGTAACTTAGAAAAATGCCTCTTACAAGTTAGCTAAAAGTGTATCTATAAAGCCCTCAAATATTCATAGCCCTTGACTGAATTATTCCTCTCCCAAGAACATATCTTGAAGGAATATAAAATCATACCAAGAATAATGTATGAAGATGTGCATCAATGTAATATTTTTTCCTGCAAAAAACAAAAATTCAATGTAGTCTGTTTCATTAAACGACTTGTTAAATATATTATACTGCATTTTTACAATTCACTGTGACACAAACAATAAATACTACTTTTTAATAACTGTTAGTGTCAAAAATCATTTTCATTGCAAGAAGGATAGCAATTTTATTTTTAATGTGTGTATAGTTCTACTTCCATTAAAAAAAAGTACTGTATAGCATACAGGACGTCAGTAATTATCTCTGCATGATTTGTCATTGGCAAATTTAGTATTTTCTTTATTTTTCATTTTCTAAGTTACTTTTAATAAAAAAATTAATTACAAATGAATTTATATATAGGGTATGATATAAATTCTATTTTGATGTGCATCTGAAAAGATGGCTAGAACAAAATACCCTAATATGGAAATCATCCATTGGGATATTCTCTATTGAGTGTAATCTGGTAGTTGTGTAACCAGTTTACTTCCTTGTATAACCAGTTTACTTCCTTGCTTCCTGAAGAGAGGAAGAGGCTACATAACTTGATGGTTAAGGAACAGGTCCTAGAGTCAGACTGCCTGGGTGGGAATCTCAGCTCTGGCACTCACTTTAGTTAATCTCTCTCTGCCTCATCTAATATGAAGTTTATAATAAATACTGACTCCTAGGGTTGGCAGGAGAATCAAGTGAATTAATTTTGGTAAAATGTTTATAACAGTGTCAGGCATTTCGTGTTATTTAAACAAAAACGAAGTAGAAAATGATCCTAAGTAAATAATTAGATAAAAATGTTCACTGCAACATTGTTTTAAAAGGAAAAAAAAGAAGAAGAAATAGCCAAGAAGAGATGAATTCGAATGGCAGAGCAGTTAAGAGCAGAGTTCAAATCCCGGCCCTGCCACTCACTAGCCGGATGACTTTGGACAAGCGATTTAATTTCTTTGTGCCTCAGTTTTCTCATAAATGAAACGGGGAAAATAACAGTACCCACTACATCATTGTTAAAGGGTTAAATAGGGTGATATCTGTAAAACTCTCAGAACAGCACTGGAATGCAGCAGGCACCAGACTCAGTGTTCTCACTTATAGAGGGGCTGTTGATGTGGAGATGGTGGTACATCTCTAGGTGATAGTATGTGTCTTCCACATATTGCTGAGTGAAAGAATCTAGGTCTGCTCCTTACGTGTGAGCACTCTGAGCTCTCCCTGTACTCGATGGGGCAAGCAGGAGCTGTATCCATCGGGAAGGGAGTACCTCCTATAGTTTGCACGAAAGCACTTTGTAGATGAAAGCTGGCTTTCTACAATACCATGTAAAATTGAATTAATGGATGTACATTAAGTGTTTTTAAATGTCCATCTGTGTTAGCATAGCTTATATCAGCATGGTGGGCTTGGGGTATTATTACTCTCTTTTGCAAATCTTTCTGTAGATCCCTTCTCCTCCTATCCCATAGAACATATCTTTTTGTATAAAGACAATAAAGTTTTGTGTCCTACACAGCTCTGACTATTGCCTTGGAAAGATACCCATGACAGAATGGGTACCCATGGGTGGGTAACATCTCATCTACAAATGTCTGTGGGTGCAAAAGTGTTTGGGGGGGAAAAGTGGAACATTAACATACAAAAATGAACAACTGGGGAATTCCCTGGTGGTCCAGTGGTTAGGACTCCACGCTTTCACTGCCATGGGCCCAGGTTTGATCCCTGGTAGGGGAACTAAGATACAGCAGGCCGCCCAGCACAGCCAAAGAAACAAAACAAAACGAAAATGAAAAACTGCTATTTCTGGGCCCAAGTATTACAGGCTATTTCCCCAGCTTTGTGTATTAATGAGACTATTTCTTTTTTTTGTTTGTTTGTTTTTGTTTTTGGTACACGGGCCTCTCACTGTTGCGGCCTCTCCCGTTGCGGAGCACAGGCTCCGGACGCGCAGTCTCAGCGGCCATGGCTCACGGGCCCAGCCGCTCCGCGGCATGTGGGATCTTCCCGGACCGGGGCACGAACCCGTGTCCCCTGCATTGGCAGGCGGACTCTCAACCACTGCGCCACCAGGGAAGCCCCGAGACTATTTCTTTAAAAAAAGAAACTTTTTAGATTTCAATACATATGAATAGGAAATATACTACGGGGCAGTTGTCTTTTGGTGGTGATAAGGAAATTCTCATTTTCTTTTATATCTTTTTCTCTGATGAATGCATATAATTTTTATACACAGAATATATAATTAAATTATACGTGGGTCATCTACATACTTGGTTACAGTCAAGAATAAGCTGGATGATTAAAAGTGAAATTTGTAAAAACACTTTACAGGTGGAAAGGGAAGTTGTGTACAGTCTCTCCACTCCCGACCCGCAAAAATCATGCAAGCAAGTGAAGCAGCTGTTTCCATCACACAGCTCTATTTTATCGGTTAGCAAGGAACGTGCCCCCGGCACATTCACCGTAATAAGCCTCTGCTGCGGTATGAAGTTTAGGAAACCTCATTTCCAAGTTCCTGGTATGTCACGTTCCCAGCTTCCCCTAGGAGTGCTGCAGGAGGTGACTGTCTTATGTACAGATTCTTTTCATTCCTTATATTCCCGGCTGTGCCGTGCTCAAACATTTTCAGAGCTAGAGCAGAGCAATGAATCCACACGTACACACACACACACACACACACACACACACACACACAGGTCAGAGCGAAGAAATACAAACCAGATATTAAACATGGATCATACTCTCCAGACTGTCAGGCTGAGGAAACACTAAGACACATGCATCGGCCCACAATCTCCAACGTGTTAAAATAATTTAATTGGGTATTTCATGGCACGTTCTGCATTATTATGGCTCTCTTTGGATGCAACAAATGATTTGCTTCAGTAAGAGTCCCAAGCAGTGGCATTATGTGATTAAGTAAGTGAGAACATCAACCGTTAAATTCAGTTCAGTCATGCTTACATCCATCTTATTTCTTTTTTATAATTTAAATTTTCCTGCCAGTATATATTCACCTGAGACCATTTTTAAGTAATCTGTTTATGAGAGTTTCTCTTCTTACTTTTCATCCAATTACTGCTGCATTTAGAGTTTCAGAACTGCAATCTGATTCTCCTTTGTTAAGTGGATTGACCATTATGTTACAACGCACAAGAATACCGTCCTCGATTTCCATATTTATAACAGCTCTCCAAAATATTTCAAAAGGCTTGTTTTGTGGACCTCAAAGCAATTGCAGTTTATTAGACTTTAACACTTGATTAGAACTTACCTAGTCATTAAGCAGTGGTCTTAACCTCTCTAACTATTAAGTTCAACAGTGTATAGGAGGTTAAAAGAACACAGTGAAAAGTTTAGAAGCAGCTTGACAATTCTAGAGCAATGGTTCTGAACTTTGCTGGAACCATTAGCCTTCGAGGATATATAAGAGATGCAGATCTTCCACCCAAAACAATGCACGCACACACGTAACAAATTTTCTGTGTTATTTACAGGCTTCACACATACACGCATACATACTACCCAGTAGTTCATAGGACTCAAGTTCAGAATCCCGTCTCCATACCAGTGGTTCCCAACCAGGGGCAATTTTGCCCTCTTGAGGACACTGGGCCATGTCTGGAAACACCACTGTTTGTCACAACTGGAGGAAGTTCGGTGCTCCTGCGATCCACCGGGCAGAGACCAGGGATGCTGTCAAACATCCTACAATGCCCAGCACGGTTTCCCCACAATGAAGAATTATCTGGCCCAAAATGTTGATTGTGTCGAGGCTGAGAAATCCTGATCTAGCAAGTATGCCAAAAAGTCTTATTGGGTCTCAAGACCCAGCTCCCTAAGAGAAAATACCCAAAGAGAGTAAATGCAAATCATGGGGAAATCCATACATTTTCACCTTGACTCATTCACTCAACCAATTATCTATTCAACAGACTTTTACTAAACATCTACTCTGTGCCAACTTTCATTACCAAGTCACGAAGAATACAGAAGCGAACAAGACAGGGTTCCTGCCTTCTGAGGAAGTTACTCCTTAGAAATAAAGCCATTTAAGTAAATAGCCCGTTAGAAGATTGTACTATCAGTTAGGAATGTGTTCAGCTGCATGTAATACTTTAATCAAACACGGATTTGACTTAACCAGATACGTTTCCATGGGAAAAGAAATCCAAAGGCAGGTAGTCCCGGACATCTAAGGCAGTCCCTGCAGTGAGAAAGGCCACAGATACAGTTCATTTTCCTGCTCTGCCATCCTTAACATTTTGTTTCATTTCTGTTCTCACAAGGAGCCTGCTGCTCCTCAAGGCTCAAAGGTGAATTCCAAATGGACAAAGGAGACAAAGCGAAGGACAAGGGCAAAACAATGTACAGAACTAGTTGACTTCTCTTTTAAATGGATATGATGGCTTGGAAATTTTACTCCGTAGACTTGCCCTTCCATCTCATTGGCTGCTACTGGGTCACATGACCACACACATCTGCAAGGGAGTCTGGGAAGGTAAGAATTTTTAACTGGGCACACAGTTACTCTGAGAAAAATCAGGGTTGCGGTAATAAGAAAGAATGGATATTGGGGTGGTAATCAGCAGCGCCTGCCATAAGTGTGGTAAGTGCAAGAAAGCAAGGTTTAGGAAATACTCAGGGAACAGTTAGGAGAGGCACATCGGCCACCCTTGAGCAATAAGGGGGAAGGGAGCCTGCCAGACATGTCAACAGAGACTTGAAAACAAAATTGAGGGAAAGTTACCACGTGTGTATATTTAAGAGCAGTGGGGTGGGTGTCTGATAGCACACTACAACAGAAGGAGATGATGCAGAACACATTACAGAACTCACTCAAAATAACGTGACAGGACACCAACTGGCCAACAGATCTCACTGTATGAAACACCTTGTGACACTCGGCAAGAGTCATACACTGCTGCCTGTCAAACCCTACTGAGTGAGAGCAAATAATGTAGCATGCAGATTACAGGGGAATGTATTTCTATCCTATAATATACTATGAAGGAGGGCTATATATGAATATACTTTTGAAAATGTGTCCCAAAATTAGCATTATAAAAAAAATCTGTGCTAATTGACGTTTAATGAGTCCTGTCCTTGAAGGAAGGTTCTTATGCATCAAGAGATTGTTTGCCAATGACACCCCACACAGGTGAATAGTTGGGAAACCAGCAGCTTCAGAGTATACTTCTGGGTATGTGTAAAGCACAGGTACAAAGTAAAATTAAGTAACGTACTACAAATATTCATTTGAAACAGTTTTTCTCAGATGTGACCAAAGAGTAGACCATTTGTTCAGAAATCCACACACTGGAAGAATTTATCTGAATGGCTTAATCAAATTTTCCAAAGATAATAGGTAACGATTTAGTGTTTTTTAAAAAACAGCTTTATTGAGGTATAACTGACATACCATAAAACTCAGCCATTACCCCCAAAAGTTCTCTCATGTCCATTTTGATTTAATCCCTACCTTCTTACCCAGCCCAAGGCAAACACTGCTCTGCTTTCTACCTCTATTAGATTTTCCTCTTCTGGGTACTCCATATAGATGGAATCATACAACATGTGGTCATTTACCTCCGGCTCCTTCCATTCGTCATCATGTTTTTCAGGATCATCTATGTTGCAGCAGGTATGGGTACCACACTTTGTGTACCCAGTCACAACTGATGGACCTTCACATTGTTTCCAGTTTGAGGCTGTTATACATAATGCTGTTATGTGTACATGTCTTTATATGGACTCATGGTTTCATTTCTTTTGGAAAGAGTCCTAGAAGCAGAATTGTTGGGTCATATGGTGAGTTATTTTTAACTTTTTAAGAATCTGTTCAACTGTTTTCCTGAGAGGCTATACCATTTTATATTCCCATCCGTACTTTATAATAAAATTTCTCTACATATTGTCAGCATTTAGTACTGTCCACCTTCTTGATTATAGCCATTCTAATGGATGTGCAGTGGTAGCTCATGTCAGTTTTCGTTTGAATTTCTGTAATGATTTATGATGTTGAGCATCGTTTCATACATTTATTAGCCATCTATTCACTGTATCTTCTTTGGTGAAATGTCTCTTCAAATCTTTTGACCATTTTCAAAAGCTGGGTTGTCTTCCTATTATTGAATTGTAAGAGTTTTTAAAATATATTTTGGCTACAGTCCTTCACTAGATATATGAATTTTGAATATTTTCTCCCAGTGCGTGTCCTGTCTTTTCATTTTCTTAATGGTGTTCTCTAAAGCACAAAATTTCTTCACGTTGATTATACGAATGCATTTTTTTTTCTTTGCTAGATGGTGCTCTTTGTGTTGTCTCTCAGGGACTGTCTTGCTTCTTAGTAAATCTAATCTGACACTCTCTGCTCCTTGACTAGAATATTTAAATCATTCGCAGTTATTGAAATTATTGATATGGTTTGATTTATATTTTCCACTTTGTTTTCTGTATCTTTTTCTTCCTTTTTGTTCCTTTTTTCCTCCTTGATTGCCTTCTCCTGTATTAAATAAATTTTAGTGCATCATTTTAATTCCTCTGTTATTTTGTTGTTGTTATCTTCTTAGTGGTCACTCTAGGAATTACAACATGTGTCAACTTATTGCAACCTACTTCAGATTGATACTAACGTGATACTAATAAAGTACAGAAACTTTGCCCCAGCATAGCTCCATTCCCCTCCCTTTTGTTTTTATGTATGTGTGTATATAATATATATACATATACACATATATGTTTTATCTTATTGGTCCTGTTTCTCAGGAGAACCGTGATTAACACACTTTCCTTTAGTTGTTTAAACATGGTTTCCTTTAGTTCTTTGAACATATTTTTAATAGCTGCTTTGAAAGCTTTGTCTGCTAAATCCAACATCTGGGCACATTCAGAAACCGTTCTATTAACTGCAGTTTCTTCCAGTTACAGGTCACACCTGTTTTTCTGTATGTCTCATCTGCTTCGTTGAACGCTGAACATTTTGGAGAGCGTACTGCAGCAACTCTGGATTCTGATTTGTTCCCTGCGATGGTAACTGTTGCTATTTCATTGGTTCTATTTATTTAGAAACTTTCCTTGGCTAAACTTTGAAACCTATCACCTCCATAGTGTGTACCTGCTATTGTTTCTGTTCAGGCTTTTTTAAGTTCTTGATTTTACTTTTAAACCTGGCATCATGTGGGTTGTATCAGCATAGCTCAGTAGTCAGCTACTAGAAAGAGGTTGTACTCAAACACTGGAACCAGTAAGTCTATTATCTCCTGCTGATGGTAGAGGATAAAAGTGGACGGTAAAAGGTCAGGCTATTCTTAAGTCTGTCCCAGCTTTTGCTTCCTGCTAGGCCCTTTCATGTATTCTGTGGATATGTGCAAAGGTTTAGGGTTGGCCAGGAGTATATGAATAGCTTAGGTTCTCTCTGGTCTCAGCTGTACATGTACACAACCTCAGAACATGCCCCAAACATGACTGAAAACTGAGGCTAGTAGAGCTACTGACCCTCTCCACTTGCTGGTCACCAAGATCATAAAAGCACTATGCTGGTTACCAGTAACCAGTATGTCACCCACTGCTCGAAACTGCAAAAGCGCCATTCTACTGCAACAGCACCAACTGAGCCGGGAAGGGGAGAAGCTTCAGACCAGCACACCATAGACTTCCCCAGGGTTCTAGAATTTCAGCAGATTTTCAAGCATAAATTCTTCTTAAATTGCTGTATGCCGTTGGTTAATTTCCAGAATGCTGAAACGGTTGCTGTGTCAATTTCATCCAGCTTTACAGATGTTTTGGGGGGAAAGGATTTACTGACTTCCTTATTCAGCCATACCTGGAAGTCCTGCCAATAATTCAATTTTAAAGTCACACCACTGTAAATAATGCAAAAAGTGTAGTGATAGCAAGGCTATGAATGTCTCATGGGGGATGTCATGATAGACTGATCCATCAACTGGGGGAGAATGGGACGGGTAAAAAGGGCTGATCACATTCACGTGACTATCAGTCCCAAGCATAATTTACAAGTTGAAAGGGTTGTTCTATGTCATTTCTATATCTTGGCAAGTGACAACTGTTTTAAAGCAATGAACTGCAATTCTACCTGTGGATGTATACATGGGCATGTGTATATACATGCACATATTATATATCTCAGAATATATACATGTTCATATACAGATGCACACACACAAACGTGTACTAAAACAGCTGTATTCTCCCTTTCAGGCACATCCTTATGATCATTATAATTAAACTATGTGAACTCCAGATTTATTATTAATCCAATTCTGGTCAAATTCCAGAAATTCTAGGTATACTCTCATCTACAGAGGTAGAAAAGATATTCCAGGTATACTGTCTTCTACTTCCAGGCAGAAGAGCACAATGGACAGAAGAATCAAATGCTAACGTGAGCCCAGTTCCATGAAAACTAAGCATAAAACCATATTATTAAGTCTGAAGGTGATTTCCAAAAAGAGGTCAACAGTATTTCATTAACCAAAACAGTCTGATTGGCTGTGAATACTGCTTTGTGGGGTGAAAGAGGCTAGCCTCTCTTTCAAAACTTCCCTAAAGTGGTCAGTATCTTAAATCCACGGAAGCAAATAAAAAGCTCAAATTACCTTCAAAACTCAAAGCGGCTTCAGCACCAATTTTTCACACTAGATCATGAATAATGCCAGTTGGCTGAAACTCTCTGATGAGCGCCTCTAGGGAAATTTGCAAAGCACGCGTTAATCTTCAACCTCTACCCAAGAGTTTTCCTTCACAGTCATTTGCCCCTTGTCACAATCATCCCTGTTACAGGGTGAGTTTAGTCACTGGGGTCACCAGCCGCAAGAGCCTAAGAGTTGGTGGTGACGGGAAGGTTGATCTGAGACATGCTTGAAATATCTTTTGACGAGGACTTCTCAAGATGGCAGAGGTGAGGGTTCATTTGCTTTCCCTCTCAGAAGTTTGGAACATGCTTTCATTTCCCAGTGTGCTCCAGATCGAGGCAAGCACTGACGTGTATTCATAAGCTAATACGAATGAGCATTACCGTAATGGCTACTATTTACTGAGTACTTGTCCAGTGCCTGACACCGTATCCTAGCTGTTTAAAATTAATGTGAAAAAAAAATTAAATTAAATTAACGTGAGCTTTGAAATTACATTACAACTCGTGTTGGTGAGAAAGGCCATTGCCCTAAGGAATATTTTACAGTCACCTCTCAGTTATACTTCATTCAGATAGATGACATTTACTCTTCACACCAATTCTATGAAGTAGGTACTACGAATATCTCTGTTTTACAGATGAGGAACCAAAAACTCAAGAGATAAGTCAGTTGGCCAGTGCCAAGTCAGGCTTGGACTAATTTTCTTCTACCCTCAACAATCCTGCTTCAGCCACTGAGTTCATTGCTGGGAGTCTATTAGAAAAGCACTCCTGTAGTACTACTTTGAATTAGGCAAACTGTAATATAAAACAGGAAGAAAGATACTACCCTATAAGGACTGCCTTGAATAATGAAGATGACGAAACCCAAGACAGTATTTTACCTTTAACACATTTTAAAGAGGGATATGTCTTGGGTGAAAATAAAGGAACATATCAAGAGACTGGGAAAAATACTGACTTTTAATGATTTCGAAGGCAAATCCAAGCCCATATGAAAACACCCACATTATTCCCTCATTAGTTTATTCATTCATTCATTTAAATATATATTGAACACCAGGTATAGGGATTTTGCTAGACTCAGGAGATACAGACGCAAACATGGTGGCTTGCCCCAGCCTCAGCAGAGAGTGGAGGTCAAGCTAACAAGTAATCAGACTAATATAATCAGTTGTGATAAGTGCCCTGGTAGGAGAATTATAGAGCCTCATCTGAGCGTGTGTGGAGAAAGGGGCTCCAACCTCGTCTTGCCCTTTTCAGAGAGAGCGTCCCACGGGTTATGTATCAGCTGAAACCGGAAGGAGACATCCAGGTGAATGGGGAGGTGGGTGGTGTTCCAGGCAGAGGAGCATTTCAGGAAATGGGAACTTCATGAGCAGATCCAAGAGGCAAGTGGGGACGAGTATTATTCAAGAAACTAAAACGTTTGGTATGGCTCACGCTTAGCATACCCACAAGTAGCAAGAGATGAGATTAGACAGAACTGGAGCTATTTTTACAGCAATGAAAGTAGAAATGCAAACTTACCTAACCAGAAAGAGTCCCTGGCTTGGAATAATAAGCAAGAAGCAGAAAGCTAGTGCAAGCACCCATTTCTGGTCAAGTTGCCTTTATGGGAACAGGGATTTTTTTTTAAGCCAATGAATAGGAGAAGTTTAATATGCTCCATCCTAATTCAGGCCTGGCTTCTGACATGCCCCTCTCTTTACAGGGCATATCACGGTGAACATCGATACAGACCCTCTTTTCAAAACGAGCCAAAAATATAAAGGGAGATGCCATCTAATAGGACTGAATCTGGTCTTTTGTCCTCATCAAATATGACTCTCAGGAAAACTTAACATCAGCCATCACAGAATGAGACTCTCATTTTAAGGACGACGGAGTGCCTGGAGGAGATGAGTGTACTAGGCCAGCAGAGATGGAGAAATCGAGGCCTTGGAACCATGGCTTGCTCCTAGAGACCCAGGCATGCATAAAACTCCCCTGGCTGCCAGGCAATTTGGAAAAGGAGCAGCTTTGGTTGTAACATAAAGCAGGAAGAAAGCTCACCACTATAAACGGACGGCCTGGAGAATGGGGGATGGATGAAACCCTTTTATGGATGTCATAAACTGAGCTTGCTATGAGTTTATCTGTTCTGTGCACGATGGGCAGCGTGAAGTTCTCAGGTAGAAGTGAGAGCAGGCTCATCGTCTAAATGTTATTCCCTCATCCCCCTCTCTGTCTGGCTGACACCTACACATTTGCGGCGGGTAGGGTCTCAGTTTCAGCATTTTCTTGTCATCATTGTTGTCTTGGTACACCTTTTTCATTCCCCAGTAAATGTGAAGCCTGCTTGTCAAATATTCCCATAGCACCAACCTCTCTCTTCTTCCTCAAGATGATCGCAACTCGCATTCCAGGATTCACTGAAATGTGTCTTGTCTGTCCTGTGGCACTGAAGTTCCTGGAGCATGGGGCCCAGTCCTTCATCTCCATCATGGACAACCCAGGGTCTGGAACCCAGCAGCTTTCCATAATGAGGCCTTTTCAGTTTTTAAATAATTAATTCTTAATTCAATAAAATGTTGCGATTTCCACTTAAAAACAAACATTTGTTCTACATCAACTACTTGCCAGACACCATGCCAAGAATTTCCTCAAGCTTTTTCCCATTTAATCTTTACAGCAGCCCGGTATCCATCATCATTTGGAAGGAGAAGAAATCAAGGTTGAGAGGGGAGAGTGACTTACCCAAGGCCACGTAGACAAGATGGGGCAAAACCTGGATTCACACCAGGTCTTCTGACGTTAACCCAATATCCTTTTCCATCCTCATTACACGACATGAGCCTACCCACTGCATTCTCTGCTGAAACGCACAGTACTAAGGACTTCCAAGCTTTAGACAGTCTAGTTAGCGCCATGATTTTGCTATATCCGGCACTACCCACCCTAATGTATTTATCCATCATGTTATATGTAACATCAACAATAAACTTACTTTGAAAAGAAACTTTTAGTCGATTTCTATAAGTAGAAGATAATCTTTGAAATAAGATAGTAAAATGAAACAAAACCAAACAGAGTTCTATAACTCTAGCTAGACGTCAGAGCTTCTGAGCCCAGAGCTGGTCATTATGGACTCAGAGGGGGAAATAACCAAATCATAACAGCACCAAGCTGAGATTTCTTCTTGGACCCAATCGACAGTATCAATTTGGAATGAGTGCTCAGAACAGTGCCTGGAACATAAAAGTACTATAAAAATGTTTGCTAACACATAAATGGGCAACTGCTAAGTGGCAGGTTTTACCCTCCAGTGAATATGAAAGAAAGAAGGGAGAGAAGAGAGGGAGGGAAGGAGCAATAATGAAATAAGAAAACAAAATCATAGATTATATATATATATATATATATATATATATACACACACACACACACACACACATGTGTGTAAACTGTAACTTTGTGGAATGGATGCTAACTAAATTTATTGTGGTAATCATTTCACAATATAGGCATATATCAAATCATGATGTTATACACCTAAAACTAATGCAATGTTATATGTCAATTATATCTCAATAAAAATAAAAGGAGGTGGAGAAAATGTCTGTATCACTATGAAATATGTTGTTGGTTAATATTCTCCCAGAAACCGTCTAAAACAACTTTCACACCCTCATTTTGGACATCTCACATTTTAAAACAAAATATTAAGACAGTGTTTCAGAAAGCAAATAATTGTAATTTAAAATAAAACCACATCCCTGGGGTCTTACCATAGGAGAGTGGTAGCATATTTCTTATGCAGGGAGGTGGCCCTTTCTTTAAGGAAGTATTTTGATAGTCTCTTTGGGTGGGAAAGGGGAGGATCCCCAACCTGGGACAGATCTGGAATGAGGCCATCAAAACAAAAAGAGGTGAAAGAGAGAGGGAAGGAAGGAAGGAAGGGAGGAAAGGGAAGGGAAGAAAGAAAAAGGGAGGAAGGGATGGAAGGAAGGAAGAAAGAAAGAAAGAAAGATGAGGAGAGAGAGATTTGGAGTTCCACAGGTTCAAAGGTGACCTGTAAAAGCGGGGAGATGTACAGAGCTAGGAAACAGGGAAGATATAATACTAATCTTTTTTTTTTTTTTGCGGTACGCGGGCCTCTCACTGCCGCGGCCTCTCCCGTTGCGGAGCACAGGCTCCGGACGCGCAAGCTCAGCGGCCATGGCTCACGGGCCCAGCCGCTCCGCGGCATGTGGGATCCTCCCGGACCGGGGCATGAACCCATGTTTCCTGCATCGGCAGGCGGACTCCCAACCACTGCGCCACCAGGGAAGCCCTGTAATACTAATCTTGTTCACAGAACCCAGTTTTCCTTCTTTTAGTCCTCATCACAGTTTATCGCAGCTAGAATTCATTTGTGTGTAGTGCAGTTAACCTCTCCTCCCCTCTGTAACCCTCCATTGTAAACTAAAAGCCCCCTCACGTCAAGGCTGGAGTCTGTTTTGCATTTACTGGTCTGTGTGTAAGCGTCTGGTCTAGCGCCTGATGCACAGTAGATCCTCAGAATTTGTCGACTGGGGGCTTCCCTGGTGGCGCAGTGGTTGAGGGTCCGCCTGCCGATGCAGAGGACACGGGTTCGTGCCCCGGTCCGGGAGGATCCCACATGCCGCGGAGCGGCTAGGCCGGTGAGCCATGGCCGCTGAGCCTGCGCGTCCAGAGCCTGTGCTCCGCAACGGGAGAGGCCGCGGCAGTGAGAGGCCCGCGTACCGAAAAAAAAAAAAAAAAATTTGTCGACTGAATAAGCAAAGAGGAGAGCGGAGGCAGTAGCATGGCAGGAGTCCGGAACCTAAGTCGTCAAGACCACCCGTGAGGGTGCCCCTAGAGAGGGAAACCAAGGCACTGGTTTAAAAAAAAAAAAGTGATATCTAATTCTCAGATTTAACATGTTCCCTGTGCTCTCCTCCTCCATTACCCTCAAATTCTGTAAACCGTTGTTATACACCACATCCATGTAGCATTGGGACTGCGGGGGAAGAGGTGGCATGAATCAATTCCTGTAGAAACGGCAAGAAGGTAGCAGTCACCAGAATCCTGCCCGCTTTGGAGAAGCTAGGTGAAGTGTGGAAGGGCCAACTCTGACTTCTTGGAAATCCAGGGAGGAGGCTGAGGTGTGGGTTCAAAGCCATTTGGAAGGCTGGCAGGGTTACAGACAACACCCTCACCCCCCAGTCAGGTGCTCTTGGGGCAAATTAAAAGTAGAGCAAATTGGGTGGAAGACGAACTGTAGTGCTGGCTCCCAGCAAATGACAGACAGAAACGGCATCACCTGGGTAACCGTCATAACCAGCGCAGGTTCAACAAAGGCAACAGAGTGTCAGCCCTTAGCATCTTTTTAAGAATAAATCACAAGCTATCGACACATCTCTCCCCATGGAGCCATGTGGGAAGCAGATGGGTCCACATTCCAGTATCAGCAAAAGCTATTGATTGGTACTTATTAAGTGCCCACATGCTCCTGGTGCTGGACAAACGATCCAGTTCCATTTGTCAAAGCCCTCGGTTAATATAAATACCAAGTGACAGTCCCCAAATGACCCTGGAGGCTACATGGGAGAAGCACTCTGATAACTCAACAGATAAGCTATTTGCAGCCACAATCCCTTCCCAAAGTGACAGGCAAGGGGCTCAACACCCTGATTTACAAACGACACTGAAAGCAAAAATGCTAAGATATCTATTGAATAAAACACTTTAACTCCTTAAAATACAGTAACAAGCAGTAGTTTAGCTTCTGTGCTACCAGGGAAGGGTTACATCTCCCCAAGAGTCACGAGGAGATTTGTACTTTTTAAATTCCCCTATAAAGGAGTTTCAAACGGAAGATTTCCTCCAAAAAGAAGGTGTTAGTTAACTTTCCTTAAGCTATAAATGTTTAGCAACAGAAGTGGGAAAATGGTGGGTACAGGAAAGGGGTCAATGGAAAAACTTTGCCATTTGTACTCAGCTGCTCTGAGGGGCATCATGACATCCAGGGGAAAAACAAAAACCAAAAACAGTACCTCAAAATTCAAAGATTGGTTCCTAAACTGTAAGTCATTTCTAGGAATAACTTTCCATCAATCCCAGGAAACATTTATATCTATGAAGCTTGAACGGCTCTTCCATCAATTTATTGGGGATTTACAATAAGGGAGCTGTCATCTTCCAACAAGGAGATGATATGCCCGTTGATTCCATTTCTCTTTCTGGCACACGAGGAAATGGTGAGTAATGCTTCTTGCCCTATGCGGAATGAATCACTAGTGACATAAACACTCCTCAGGCCTCACAATGGAGAACGCTGGTGTCCTTCTTGCCATTCCCTTCTCTGGCAGCCGATCAATGACAACATGTAAATGTGCCTCCAGGACAACGCGCCCTGTCTGCCAGCCCTGCAGGAGCCCCTCCCTCCAGGATCCCTTTGTGCATCGGTGACAGAGCAGCTTGATGTATGGTCTCCGTGACGTGCTCCACCTCATTAGAGGACAATCCTTTGCTCAATTCTTAATGGACTTTACAAATTGGTTGTCCTCCCTCTGGTGCGAGATTATTATAATTTTATTATTCATTCCAGGAATTCGTTGCCAAGAATGACAACATGATCAGCGCCACTGACAGATATGAGGAACATCTCCCGTGACAGCTTAGGAAGGGGACCATCTGAAATCACGTCTGATCTTTAATTAGGAAGCAACGATTGGCCACTTTTCAGCAGGAGAAGCGAAACGCCGCAGCATCGGTGCCCTCTGCTCTGAGAAGCCTGTGGGCCCCTCCATGCTAAAGGCAGAAGTTAGGCAAGCTGAGGCACGCTGAACAAAGCCCTCACTGTGCCAGCTGGAATACGCAGGTCAGACGTTAGTCATCGTCAGCCTCACTGACGCTGTCAGCCAGAAGATCTAGACTCAAATTTTGGACCTGACACCAAGCTGTGCGGGCAGGTCATCTATTCTATTCTGGTGCCAGTTTCCTCCTAAGTCAGACTAGAGGGGCAAAGCAATGCCGTGAAGTTTTTTCAGTTCCCAAACTCCATCTAGGGCTGACATTTTTGGTTCTCAACACTCAACCCCAACCATTTACTTCTCCCTTCTACTGTGTAGGCAGATTCCACCTCCCACAATAGAGACTAAAAATGCCAGATACTCAATTTCCCAGCCTTCCTGGCACCAGGGGTTGTCCTGTGATACGATCCTACCAGTGAACATAAGTGGATATCTGCAGGACCAGAGAGATATCTCAGATTAAAAAAGAAAGTGCGTGAGAAAGAGAAAAAGAGACAGATGGAAGAGCAAGCGGAGCCTGCCCATCTTCTCCCTCCTTCAACAACGGATCATGACAACTCAGGATGTGAACTTGAAGTGGCAGCAGGAGGCGAAGAGTAAGAAAACTGCAGAGACAATGACCCAGATCTATGGCATTATGGGTTGGCTGAACCAACCCTGGAATTCTCTACCTCCCGACTTCTTGTTATAAGAAGAAAAATAAGTCCAAACAAATTAAGCCACTTTTAGGTGCTATTTTCTTTCTTGCAGTCAAAAGCATCTCGGATGATACCGGGTCATCTTTGCCTTTTTTTTTTTTCATGTTTTGTGCCACTGCTGACAGCTGCGTGTCCTACTCTGATGGACGTTAGACTGGCCACAGCAAAAGGCCCACATGACCACCAGGAAAGGCTTGAGGGAAATGACCAGTCCTTGACGGATCCTCAACCTCAACTAAGACCAGGAAGTTACTTTTCCATCCCCTCCCCCATAAATTAGTTCCACCTCAGCGGTCTTCCACAGTCTGCTCAATACCTTAGAACCTTCAACTGCTGAATTTAACCTGAAGACTTTGCCTCCAGATTACAGTTAAATCTTTCAATGAAAAAACAAAAAAAAATCCTTAAGGAAATATCTTTAGACAAGAAATTTTGAAAAATTATTTTTTGAGCCATCTCACCACTGCTAAGGGTCGACTCCAGACCCAAGATATGCAGCGATTATTAGAAGGATTTCAACGTCCTACTTTACTGCTGGATCACAGAAATCATGACTTTTGCTGTGGCTAAATGTTCTTTGAAATGCTGAGCTTGCAAACTCTGCCCTAAAAGTGAATAACACCATTCTGAGTAACTCAGACAAAGGGTCCGTTGTAGCCTAATTTCAACGTCATTTTCACTTGTTCTGTGATAGCAGGAGAGGCTCCACGACAGCCCTTGTTTCTGATGAGTTTCAGCGAGCTAAGGAGACAGTTAGAGCCGAATTTACGGTCACTGGATGCTGTCTGAGCTTTCTTCTCCGCACCAAAGCTACGGAGGCTGGAAGCAAATGTCACTATGACAACCATTTATGTGGCTAAAATGGAAAAGTAAGATTTGATGGAAGGGGGGAAAAATGCATGCACCTATAACTCTAAAATATATGGCGAGTTTTATGTTTAGTTTTTTTTATTTTTTTAAGGCTAACCACAGCACCTGCCCCCTCCCCTCCCCTGCTCCTAGATGTGTCTGTGAATAAAAGGGGCCATAATGAAACCATGAATAATAAGTAAAAGGCTTCAGAAATAATACCAGGGGGTCTCCAAGTGTTCTCATTTACATCCTCAAGCAACGTACACGTGTGTCCTAACTAGCGTTCCTTCAGAGGACACTCATTTGCTCTTTCCCACTGTTTGTTCTGCCCGCCCCCTGCATTTGAAATATGTTTTGCCAAAACCCCTACAGCAAAATATTCAAAGTGTCTCAAAGCTCCCTTCTTAAAACAACAGGTAAAACAAGTAATGAGCTATTTCCATGTGTGCTTGGCCAGGTCTGCTGATGACAAACTCCAAAGTGCCTCTGAGGAATTGACGGTCTCAGAAGCCCCTTGCCAGTCAGCTTCATTCTCCTGGAAACTCTGAAAAGATGCCAGTGAAAAAGACATGCAAGTGAAAACCAGGGGATTTATGTCCACGGCTTTCTTTGCCATTCTCTTGGTCTGGGTTTCAAACACTTAAGTCTTCAGGATAAGGAGAGCCTGCCATAGGCTCATGGTACAGAATAACAATACTATGTTTAAAAAAAAAAGAAAAAAGTTGTTTAGGCAGGTTTTAATGTAACCTGAGCAATCCCAAGCTTCGCCAGCAGGAGAGCATAAATGAAATTACACTTATATCTGAATTACACGGGCTCTTCAGACGCCACTTCAAAATCTCTCACTATTTTAGGGAAGTCCTTTGGATGTGTCTTTCTCTCTGGCGTCCCGGTTGGCATCTGCTGGGTGAAGGAGCCCCACCCTGCCCACCCCTTCTCCCCTTCAAGAAGGCTGTTTCTCTGCCTGGCTTGCAGTCTCCTTAAGACTCCCAAAGACGAAACACACACGGTTTTCAAGGGGCACACGGCACCAAGCAACCCTCGGTCTCTGCCGTTCTAAAGCCATACTGAGCTCCGTGAAGAAAAGGAAAGGTTGTCCCTTTCCCTCACTCGGAGTCCTGCTCTGTTACCAAGGTGCAGCGCAGCCAGGCTCTGGCCCTGAATCTCAAAGTCCTTCTTGAAAACAACTTCTTCATATATCGGCCGGAGGCCGTTTCGGTTTAAAGGTCAGACTCTGTTTTTGAGATTGAGCTGGAAAACAATTCTCCCCACCCTCAAGGTGACCAGGCGCTAGATTTCCTCCCCTGGGCCACGGTCTGCACCCCCATACCTATTCTAAAGGCAGCAGCTGGTGGTGGTGGTGATGTAAACTGGTGCAGCCACGATGGAGAATGGAGTAGAGGCTCCTCAAAAAATTAAAACTACAACTACCATACAATTCAACAATTCTACTTCTGGGTATAGATCCCAGGGAAATGGGAAGAGGTTATCAAATATATGCACTCTCATGTTTACTGAAGCATCATTACAATGGCCAAGATAGGAAAACAACCTAAGTGCCCATCAACAGATGAATGGATAAAGAAGATGTGAAATATATACACATACATATACAATGGAATATTACTCAGCCATGAGAAGGAAGGAAATCCCACCATTTGCAACAACATAGATGGACCTTAAGTACGTTATGCTAAGTGAGATAAGTCAAAGAGAGAAAGACAAATACCTCATATATGTGTAATCTTGAACAAAAGAAAGTAGAATGGGTTACCAGGGGCTGGCGGCAGGAGAATTGGGTAGATGTTGTTTAAGGGCTTATACTTGCAACTGGTGGATAAGTAAGTCCTGGAGACCTAATACATAGTACACTGATTAGAGACAATAAAACATTAAACTTCCTAAGAGACTGGATCTGAATAGTTCCCATCACTAGAACAAATGATGATGACGTGACATGACAGAGCTGTTAGCTATTGCTACGATGGCAAGCATACTGCAATATAAATGTATCAAGTACGTTGTACCCCTTAAATTTACACAGTGTTATATGTAAATTATATCTCAATTTTTTAAAAAGACAACTATTGGTGTATTGCCTCCACCCTCTGCTGTGCGGAATAGCTGCTCATAGCTGGCGGCCCTGTTCCCACGGTGGGGCATTTCCTGCCTGGCCAGAGCTTCATTGTACAGGGGGAGACTTCTTAACCAAGCTGGGTTTATTCATATTCTCTCTCTTTCTCTCAAACCAGGGAAACATGATAACAAAGAGAGCCACCATCATCTCCAACTATGATGTAAGTAAGCAAGTTTGTTTTCAGATTGCCAGGGAAGCTCTCTGGTTCTGTACCCATGACATGAGCCGAGAGCTTAAATATCTGAGCGTGTCATCTTAGTAGTCATCACGACTGCCATTACAGTCAAGGACAGAAGTCACGTGGACCCCTGATCCTTGCTTCAGAAGGTACCACAAATTACGATGTGACTGCTTGCATGGAGTCCCAGCAGCGCACTTGCCGCTGGCAGAACCCAGCCGTGCCCAAGCCTTAGGGCCCCATGAAACAAAGCCCCAAACCCATCTTGGAGCACCAGTTCCCTAGGACTGCCCCTGGTACCAATGTCCATATCATTCAGGGTCCCATCAGGAGAGAGAAACGATACCAGGGTTTTTTGTTTGGTCGCATGGTTTTGTAACACGGAATTTAATAAAAATAAGCATTACCTAAGGATCAGATTGTTAACTTTATAAAGAGCAAAAAGGGAACATTAAGCGACCACTTAGGGAGAAAGCTACCACTCTCAGGACTGCAGGAACCAAGGGAAGAGGTTGGAATTATTAGAACCTCAAAGCTTAGAGAAGGTTCTCTGCAGAGCTGAAAATGCAGATCTTTGGGGATGAGGTACTGCCAGGCTGGTGCTGTGAACTCTGAGCTTAAATGAGGGGTTCCCATGCGGCTGGGACTCTGATATCCAAGGAGAGGGCACGGGCAGCTAGGACCAGCGTCTGAGAAGGTACGACGTGGCTGATTCTGACAGTGCTGGGAAACCTGCAGATGAATTCCGGTGCTGCTACGAGAAGGAAATGCCACTGCTGGCATGAAGAAGAATGACTGGGGTGATGCTCACAGGAATACAAGAGCTTCCAGTATCCTCTAATTCCCCACACTGGCAGAGCCTCCTAGGAAGCAGTTGACCGAAGCAGAAATGTGGTGTGCAGTGTCCCAAGCCTCGCAGAGCAGAATAGAGAAAGGTGGGTTCGGAGCTGAGAGACAATAGCTTAATTACTAATGATGTAATTAACTAATGATGTAATCCACACAAAAGAAGCATTTTAAGAGGCAGAGGTGAGAAAAGAAGAGACGTCTGGCTGAGAGGACAGCATAAGCCAAAACAGAGACCCGAGGACCGCTGTTGGTTGAACATGGCTGACATATGGGATCTGTGGGCGTGGAGGGCACAGGAGAGAGAAAGTAAGAAGGAAAATGGAAAAGTCGATCGCAGTCCTACTGTGGAGGGTCCTCGGTGGCACGTGGAGTAGTTAGAGCATTTTCCTACAGTCATTTGGAACCCAGACGTTTTTCATCAGGAAGATAAAATGATCAAAGATGGGTTCTACACTAATGGTGGGAGGGAGAAAGGAATTATCACTTTTTCCATCTTTTAAAATTGCCACCGAAGCAGCCGTAAGATAGTTTCATTTGAGCTGTATCAACCATTCTGCGTGGGTTTTCCAGGACGAGCCCCCGTGTTCAAATGGATGCTTTTTAAAGGAAGGTTGGGAGGAGGGGGACAATTTCTCCTGTCCAAAATTTCAGTACCCTCACTGGCATGCTACCAGGTTTAAAATCACAGACGTGCTTATCAACTACAAGAGGAAATAGTAACTTCACACAGGAGAAACTTGGCAAACACCAACGTACCAAGCTGCGATCAAGGAAAACCTCACCTGTAATGAGACATATCAACATCGTGAACCCGTCATATAATTCACTGAGAAGGATACAATATTTTTGTTAAACTCATGCCCAAAATGCATAACCTCGGTTCAATCATGAGAAAGCATCGAACAAACCCAAATTGAGGTTTATTTATAAAATAAGTGACCAGTACTCTTCAAAAGTATCAAGGTCACGAAGACAAGGAAAGATCAAGGAATTGTCCCAGACCGGAGGAAACTAGGGAGAAATAACAACCAAAGGCAACACGTGAGACTAGATGGGATCTTGAAACAGAATGAGAGCGTTAGAGGAAAAACTGGTGAATTTCAAATAAGGTCTGTAGTTCAGCTAATAATATCATGCCAATATCAAATTCTTATTCTTGATAATAATACTGTGGTTATATAAGATGTTATGCTAAGGGCAAGTAAGGTGAGCGGTATCAGAGAGTTCTCTACAGTATTTTTGCAACTTTTCAGTAAATCTAAAATGAGTTGAATATAAAAGATTTTTTTTGAAACCAGATTTATTTACGTGGGCTGGAGTCCCATGGGATTTCCAGCCATAATCATCACAACAAAGGTTGGGTAAATAGATGACCCTGAAGCGCCTTTTCTGGAAAACAAAGCCTGGGAGCCTGCTGTTACACACAGCACACCAGACAGGCAGGATGTTACTTAAGACGAAGCACTGGGGGAAGAAATATCTCACAATGGGCCACAGTGAAAGAGAGGTGAGAGGTTATCAAAAACCAACACTGTCTGCTTCCTAAAAGAGTCAGGGACCAGCCCAGTTTACAAGATGGAATAATAAGACTCCTTCAACCAACCCACACCTCAAAACCTGCTCCCAGGACCAGGCGTCATTGCCGCCCGCCCTGCACCTCCACGTAAATCAGGCATCAAGGTCCTTCGACTCTGTCTCCACATTCTTCAACCCACCCCCGCCTCTCCCATTCAGGTCTTCCTTCAACAACGGTCTATCGCTCTCTTCTTGTAAGATGACCAAGCCAACTGGCCATTAATGGTTGCTGAGCTCTCTTAGTGACTATGGGTAACGTCCAATGTTTAGAGGTGGCTGAGAACCATAGCTCTCCTCAAACCCCTGTTCCTAGCCAGGTGGTAGGTCACGATTAAAGCAAGTCTCACGCTGAATTCCACCACCCCTACAAACGTTTATGAGCAAGCAGGTCCCCAGAGAATCAAACCACCTGGCCTACGCAGAGGGAAATTAAGTCCCTGTTCTCAGGCTTTTTAGGCGCGTTATAAAGCACTTTGCATAGATGCAGTCTGAGGTAAGTACCACAGTGTTCTAAAGGCAGGTTCAACTCTGTGTAATTAATTCAGGCAACAGAATTCTCCCTTGAACAGAGGACTAGAACCTTTCGGATTTCTAGACCTCGATGAACCTTATTTTTAAACCCCGACAAAGACACTTTATTGACCACGCTTTAGTCAGGCTCCCGAACCTTTTCCTAGATCCCTTGTAAAATCCAGTTTTAGCAAGAACCCGGCTGAATTAGTTTAATCAAAATTCCCCACACCTTCGATGACCGATCACCCTCGATATCTGACCACTTTCCTCATCCTCCACCATTCCCCAGGTGATGTCTGATTACCCTGGCCTGGCCTCGGCAAGAATCCTCTTAGTTGGTTTAGCCAGAATCCTCTGGACCCCGTATGTTTCCCTCTTAGTAATTTCCCATCCTGCTCCTTTGGTATACATCCCCGCTTTCTCATGCTGTATTCAGGGTTGGGCCCCATCTCTCTCCCACGCTGTAACATCCCATTGCAGTGGACACTACCCACCCGTCACGATGGTCCTGAAGAAAGCCTGCCTCACCATCTGTAACAAGCGTCATAAGTAATAAAACTTATTTCTAATGTCCCTTATGTAAATTAACAGACCCAATGGTGCATATTCAGAGAGCGATACCTGTTGGCTGCCCTGGAGTGTGGGTCCACGATGACACTAATCCAGACATTAACTATTCCTAAGGTAGAATATAAAGTTGACTTCAGCCCACATGGAAAGATATATGAAACGGTCAATACTGATGGATTGATATTTACAGTAAACTACCAAAGATATAACTTCTACATTCTAGTAGGTTCTGGGGATAATGGATGAGCTCAAATACACATGGACCCTGTCCACATATAGCCTAGAGTTCAACAGCACAGGCAGACACCACTAACACATTTGCCAAGAAATATACAATGAGCCAGATGTGTGCTCTGGTTGTGTGTGCTCACAAGGACTGAACACCAGTCTAGGAGAACCACTAACAAAGAATATGGCCTTGAATGCGGAATCAAGGGAGGCTTTTTTGAGAATGAGATAAAGGAGCAGAAATCTGAAATATTAAAAAGACTCGGTGGGGCTTCCCTGGTGGCGCAGCGGTTGAGAGTCCGCCTGCCGATGCAGGGGACACGGGTTCGTGCCCCGGTCCGGGTAGATCCCACATGCCGCGGAGCGGCTGGGCCCGTGAGCCATAGTCGCTGAGCCTGCGCGTCCGGAACCTGTGCTCCTCAGCGGGAGAGGCCACAACAGTGAGAGGCCCACGTAACACACAAAAAAATACTTGGTGAAGGAGAGTGGAAAGGCGGGCAGAGGGAACAATCTGGCAAAAGCGCTGCAAACAGCTGGTGGCAGGACAGAGGGAAGCCCAGTTTGGCTTGAACAGAGAGAACCATATTCAAACTTAATCCCAACTGGTTGCCCATCTCTGCTGTCCTTCTCCATCTATCCCACTGCAAACGCCAGAGTATTAGTCATGCGCATGCCACGCTTCAGTCATGATTATATCCCATTCCACTGGGCATTTGGGATTTTTTCTTAAAAGAGACTGACTTTTTCTCTTTGCACAAAAATGTGAACAGAAATTTTGTATCCTCTCTCTCAGCATAAAAACTAGTATCGCTTGCCATGAAGAAAGGTAACTCCAAAATGCGATATGATACAAATTACATTAATTTCAGGCTAGAGATGGTCCCAACAGAAAGCTCTGAGCCTCAGGTCTGTTCTTTAGCTAATAAGGTAGACGTGCAAGTGTCAGAAAAAGTGTTAGAGAACAGCACTCTACATTGAGACTTTATCCTTGATTTCACAGAAGGATTCAAAGAGAAGCCAAAGAAGACTCACATCTCACTCTGTAAGACAGGATTATTTAACACCTTGTCTGCCAAACACCGAAAATTGTCTCAGACTTACTGCCAATTTGGGTGTATGTGTCACATATTGAGAAGCAGTCCTTCTAAGTAATATTACAAGAGACCAAAAATGAGAGGCATGAGGAAGCAGGCATTGTTCTCCCAGACTGCAGACAAGGGCGCTGAAGTGCCTTGCACAAGGTCACACGAGTAGAAGGTGATAGAACCAGACTTGGGAGTCAAGGAGCCCAACTCTAGAACTTCTGATCTTCCTCACAATGGACTGTCATATTGTACTACGTGGCTGAGAAGGAGAAGGAGGAAGGGGATGGAGGGGTGAGGAGGGCAGGGGAGGGAGGAAACTAAGACGGGACAGAGGAAGGAAGTCAGCCTTAATTAACATCCACCTGCTACACTTCCTCACTGTGCTGCTTGACTTCAATCAGGCCAGAGAAGTCACAGTATAATGGTTTCCACAACCTGGTTCCAACGCCGCTCTATAGACACAGAACCACACCTCCTACCTGGGCTCCCAGCAGAAAACACTACTGGCTACAGCATTCTTACCATCAAGCCCAAATGCAACCTCAGAATCCTTCTCACCACTGCACTCCATGAAGCCTCTAAAAAGGATCAGAGCAGGCACTTGAGATGCAGCCTACTGCTCATTCCTCTTCTGGTTTATCCCCATCCTAGCTCACCAATAGTCCTTGATGTTAATCTATCAGTACTTGGTTAAATGACAAAAGGAAGTAATAAGCAGATGATTAAGAGCTGTTTTTATCTCATAGTTTTCAACACATAGTCTGATATTGGTTTCTAACTATCACTCTGCAATGTTTTTAAATCCCCCCCCCCCCCACCATCTAATCTTCTTCAATGGCAGCAGGTTCCTTCCATGGTGATCTGCCCCACTAGGTCTGTAATACAGAGGAACTATTTCAGTTGTAGTACCTTCCCAATTAAGGAGAAAACAGTTGATTTGCTGAGTCTTCCAGCCTGGATTTTCAAAGGGAAGATACCGGGGGTTGGGGAGGGGAATAGGGCAAAACAAGTAAGTCCCAAGTTTGTTCTGAGATCATTCAAAACGCAGCCTAGGGTTTCCCTGGTGGCGCAGTGGTTGAGAGTCCGCCTGCCGATGCAGGGGACACGGTTTCGTGCCCCATGCCGGGAAGATCCCACGTGCCGTGGAGCGGCTGGGCCCGTGAGCCATGGCCGCTGAGCCTGCGCGTCCGGAGCCTGTGCTCCGCAACGGGAGGGGCCACAACAGTGAGAGGCCCGCGTACTGCAAAAAAAAAAAAAAAGTAGCCTACAGGCTTTTATACTTTCTACATCTGTGGTCCAATGTGGTAAAAGATGCACAAAGAGTTTCCCGGACATCCCAGATCACACCCTGAGTTACACCGGGAGAGCGGGCTTGCTCACTTTGCAAGTCGATGAATTTTTCAACATCTTGAATCCCTTGTTGGAAATCTCTCAAACATCAGCACCTCTATGACAGCATCTCTCCTCCCAGCATTTCTAGCCCGACATGGCTTTATTTTTATAGCACTCTGCACAACCTGAAATTGCATTATGGTTTTGTTCGCTTACTTATTTATTGCCTGTTTGCCCCAGGAGACTATCAACTCCTTGAAGACAGGCATCGTTTCTGTTGTAAATACATCTCATCCCCAGCGTATAGAACAGAGCACAGCACATACAGTGTCTATATATATACCCAAGGGAATGAGGGAGAGACTGCACGAAGGACAGCAAGAGAGTGTGAAGACAAGCACAGTAATTAAGACCATGGACACTCCAGGTCGGCCACCAAGGTTTCATGTGCAGGTCCAGTGCTGCCCATCCTCCTCGGGCTTCATTTTTGTCTTCTGAAAATAGGAATAATACGACCTACCCCAGAAGGCTTTGGCGAGGACACCCCCAGCCCTGCCTGTCCCAGTGAGTCTGTTACATGAGGATTTCGCAGGAGAATTTCCCTGAATTCTAGATACAGGAGGATGTGTAGTGGAGAAACGTGGGCATCAAAGATCTCCCTCAAAGGGAAGGGTTAGTTAGGAAGTTTGGGATTGTCACGTACACACTGCTATATTTAAAAAGGATAACCCACAAGGACCTACTGTATAGCACAGAGAACTCTGCTCAATGTTACGTGGCAGCCTGGATGGGACGGGAGTCTGAGGGAGAATGGATACCTGTATATGTATGGCTGAGCCATGTTGCTGTGCACATGAAACTATCGCAACATTGTTAATTGGCTATACTCCAATATAAAATAAAAAGTTAGAAACAAAAAATCTCCCTCAAAGAAGATTCAGGAGGAAAATGGGGAGATTTTCAAGCTCAAGAAACCTGTATCTTCTCATGTTATTTAAGCTTTACTGAGATGTAACTGATATATTTTAAAACTACACATATTTCATGCATACAATTTGACGAATTTGGACATATACCTACACCCATGAAACCATCACTGTAATCAAGGTAATAAACCTATCCATCACCTCCAAAAAAAAAAAAAAAGACTTTGGGGAGGAATAAGATGAACTGATACAAGTAAGACCCTCGATGCCTGGTACAAACTAAGCACTCAGTAAAATGTAAGTTATTTTTAAACAAGGCTTTAACCAGCCCTTCAAAAAAATCCAATTCAGGGAGAATCATGAGAAGATCTCAGCACAAAATGCTTTTGTTCTTCCTCCTACAGACAACATCTAGAATAACAATGTCTAATGAAGCTGATGCCACTGACGTTGGTTTACAAGCTTGGAAACCTTCCTGTGATTCGAATACCTCCTTAAAAGAGTTCCTTGGAATATGAGGTAGTGTGGTAGGTGAAATCCACTTGGATGCCTGGGAATTTTTTTTCTCTGAGCCTCTATTAAAGATATTTGTTTTGGGCTTCCCTGGTGGCGCAGTGGTTGGGAATCTGCCTGCCAATGCAGGGGACATGGGTTCGGGCCCTGGTCCGGGAAGATCCCACAGGCCGCGGAGCAACTAAGCCCGTGCGCCGCAACTACTGAAGGCTACCCCTACTACTACTACCCCTACTCAGTAGCCTACTACTGAGGCTGCGCTCTAGAGCCCACGAGCCACAACTACTGAGCCGACGCGCCACAACTACCAAAGCCCACGCACCTAGAGCCCATGCTCTGCAACAAGAGAAGCCACTGCAACGAGAAGCCCGCCCACTGCAACGTAGAATAGCCCCCGCTCGCCGCAACTGGAGAAGGCCCACGCACAGCAGCGAAGACCAAACGCAGCCAAAAACAATTCATTAATTAATTGCAAAAAAAAAAGATACTTGTTTTCCCAGCTCGAGAGATTTACTCTTGATCATCTTCAACTTGCACCAAGTTCCACTAAATCTTCCCATCATCTGGATGTCGGTAAATCACACCTCAATTTGCTGATTAGGAATCCGTTTGATTTCATCACCTTTCCTATAATTATATACTCCCTATCCTATAGGTAGATCTCATTCAACATGAAATAACAAGGTCAAGGGCATGCATTATATTTTAAACTCTCTTTAACAAAACTTCAATGGCAATGAACGTCTCAGAAGTCCGTTTCTAATTTTTAACATTATAGCAACTGGCATAAATTATGAGCGTCAGAAGCAATAATAATCACCCAAGATGAAAAATGAAACATTTGTATACAGCCTAAAATACTTAGATTGACAAAAAGGAAAGCAAAAAAGTACTTTGATGTACAAAATATTTGATAATAACGTATTTAAAAGAAAAGATCTGGTATAAAATTTGATTCCAATAGCCTTCTTGGCAAAGAGATTTCCTGTTACTATTTAAATGTAAATGAGTCATGAAGGTTGTGTCAGAAATATTTAACTCAAAACCAGACCCAATACGGCAAGAAATACAGAGAACAAAGCCCAACCAAGCAAGTTGAAATAAAAATGTTTGAGTGTCCAGATTTCGATAACTTTATGCAGTCAGAAGCAGAGGGAAGAGAGAAATGGGTACAATTAAGATACTCTACATGCCATTTATTAAATATTGTGTGACATGCAACTGTATGGATTTCTAGCTTAACCAATCCCAAATTTAATCAGAACATTTAACAGTTTTGTATCGATGGTGCTTTGGAGAATTCAGCTATCGATTTAGACATATTTATGTGTCCTTTCACAACAATCCATTTTAAGAGACTTTGATTTTTTTCAAAGAAGAAGAAGAAAAAGTACATTTAATTGTGGCCTCTGCGTCCTAACGAGAAACATAAGCTTGAAGTCATATCTCTGTTCCAATCCACTGAAGCAGACATGCAATTTAAAAGAATTTAAAAGAATTAATCACAGATGCGAGAATGCAGTCTACAGAGACTTCTACTTAACCAAGTATTAATGCAATTTATTCAGCTAATTCTGCTTGTTTGAAAGGAAAGTGTCCATGAAGACTTGCAATTGAAGACGAACACTAGAATTTGTTCAAGAATAAGAACAAAAACCACAACAATAGCAATGACCGTTTACGGAGCAGCTACTAGGTGCCAGGCACTGTGCGAAGAGTTTTACCTGCAAAATCTTATCTATCGAAGACAACCCTGTGATGTGTAGGTACTGTGGTCAATTGGAGTATTTCACTGCCTTTTCCATGTGGCTCTCAATGCCTCCCCCTACAGGAGACAGAGTGTATCTATTTCAGCCTATCGGAAGTAGGTTTGGCCAGGTGATTTGCTCTAGCCAACGCAATGCTACCAGGCATGATTACAGTGCCATGAAAGACTTTCAGTGGGTCCGCATCATTTGCGTTGGGCATTTCTCTTACCTTCTTCCGTGAGAGAACATGCCCTAGGTAGCTGCCAGTGCCACAGTGAGAAATGCACAAGGATCAGAACCCAACTGGTCTAGAGTCTGGGTGAACTTCAACCAACCCACAGGCCCACAAGCAAGAAAAATGCATGTTTTCTGCCGTAAGTCACTGAGATTTTTGGATTGTTCAACACGAAGCATTACCGTATATTAAACTGATTCAGCATATTCGTCTGCTAAAGCTGTTGAAACAAAGTACCACATTAGGTGGCTTAAACAACAAAAATCTAACACCTCAAGGTTCTGGCGGCTAGAAGTGCAAAATCAAGGGGTTGACAGTTCTGGTTCCTTCCGAGGGCTCTGGGGCCCCTCTCCGAGCCTCTCTCCTTAGCTTGTAGATGGCCATCTTCTCTCTATATATCTCTTTAATCATGTTCCCTCTATCTGTGTTTCTATGTCCAAATTTCTCCTTCTATAAGGACACCAATCGGACTAGGGTCCAACCTAATGTCCTTGTTTTAATTTGATGGCCTCTGTACAGACCCTTCCTCCAAATAAGGTCACTTTCTGAGGTAGCTGGAGGTTAGGACTTCAACATGTGAATTTTGGAGGGACATAATTCAACCTGCAACATATAGGTTCTAGTTTTAATATTCAGTTTACAGATAAAGATATTGAGTTTCAGAAAAAGTATCTTTTCCAAGATCACAGAGCACACAAGTGATGAGCTAAGCTTGACCCTCAACTTCTGCAAAGACTTTGCTCTTAAACCTTGCACTTCACTGCCCACCCACTACTTTGTAAAAAATGCCGAGAGTGACTTTCTGAAAGCTGATGTGTTGATCAATTACTCTTATGCAGACACATATACATGTGCTTAAGTACATGGTTTCCTATTTCATTATTTTACAAGAAATATCAGAAAGTCTTAAATCATAAGAATGGCTAGAACATAAGCCCCTTCATTCATTAAATATTTCTGGAACCCCAACTATGAGCCAGATCCCCCAGAGAACAACAATGAAACATCTCATTTCCTGCCCATATGGAGCTCACAGTCAAATGAGGGTGACAGATGGATCAAACCATCACATGTCTTACTCTGAAATCACAGATGTCATCAGTGTCACAAAGGAAAGTTACAGGGTTCCATTAGAGTTTAAGTCAACAATCATGACCCATCTAGAGATGTCGAGGACAGCTAAGAAAACAAGAAGGGAGCTGAGATCCCAAGCAGGAGGGGGAATCACGTAGGCAAAGGAATTGGAGAAGAACTTTCTGGAGAGCGGAAGAGCACATGCAGAGACTCAGTGGCAGAAGGGAAGACCCAGAAGACTCAAGGGAAAAGAAGTCCAGAGCATCTAGAGCATCAAATGTGAAAGGAATGTGGTGGGAGATGTATCTGGCAAGATAGCTACAGTTGACCCTTGAACAATGCAGGGATTAGAGGCACCGACCCTCTGTGCAGTAGAAAATCCGAGTATAACTTTACAGTCAGCTCATGCATCCGTGGTTTAAACCAACTGGGGATTCAACCAATCACAGATCATGTAGTGCTGTAGTATGTATTTATTGAAAACAATCTGAACATAAGTGGACACATACAGTTCAAACTCATATTGTCCAAGGATCGACTCTATTATTTAACATGATCTGCTTAGCAATCCTAGAAAGTACGTACTATTACCAGCCTTATTTTCAGATGCGAAAACTGGGGCCCTGAGCTTGCCCCAAGGCCAACCAGCTGGTAGACGGTAGAGCAGAGGCTCAAACCCAAATATGTCTGGCTGTGGGAGCACCACACTGCACTGTTTCTCAGAGCAAAAGAAAATAGGACCCTTATTTAATGGAATAGCTTCTATAATTACCACCAACACCTAGATTATAGATAATGCCTCTTTTTTTGCCCTACGTACATCTCACGACTACTGATCAAATACTGATGTATTTGCACTACGTTACTTTATGATTTCCTTGTAAAATATATGTTTAACCTTATAAAACTTCCATTTTTATAGGCTGAAAAACGCTCAACTACTAGCAATTTTGTATCTTAATTCACACCCTAACGTAAGTAAAACACGTGAGTGGATAAGTAATCATAAATCGCGCGGGTGTGGTACCACCTTCCAGATGAAGAAAGAGAATGTTCACAGCGCCCCCAGAAGACCTCTGAGCATCCCTTCCCAATGATGTGTGTGCAGGGATGTGCCAAGGCTGGGGGAGATGGGAGTGGTCCACCCTAGGTGCAGACAAGAAGGAAAGGGTGCATTTCCTCTAAAAACATGGCCCACGGCATGTGTCTGCTCTGGTATAGTGAGTTTCAATTCAAGGAGGGGAAGAAAGCCAGATGAAATACTTCTTGAACAACTCCAACAGCGATTAGTTTCCTGATCATTTAGAGCAATTCATCAGAGCTTTCCCACAAGACACTTCTGGGTCTTAATGAACTATATGCTGAAACTGCAGCCCAGGAGCACTTTTTTCAAAGAGAAAAACCCTAACTTCCAGCCACCGCCCCCCCCAGCAGAATCAATCACCCCACTGTGCATTGTTCCAGAGCCCGTGACAGCTAAATGGTGAGGCTGAGGACCGGCCTTTTCCACGATCCCGAGCTTCTGTGCTGCTAAACTCTGTGTCACACAACGCTTGGCTGTGGACCCAGCCAGACAGCCAGGGCACCTGCACGTTGAACTTGGCTCTCAGCTGAGGTGCACAGGAGGCTGGTTTCCAACACAGCTTAAACACAATTAACTTTTCATCGGATGCAGCCTGCCTCTCTCTGTTCCTAATGTTCCCTTAGGACCTGGGATCCAATCAAGTCCAGCCTGTGACTAAGAAAGAGAGGCAGAGAAACTGACCAAATATTGTCCAATGCTATATTACAAACCTATGCGAAAGGAGTTTAATTAAAGACCACAACAATTCTTTGGGGAAATGTTTCTTTTATTAACCATTCCTGCCGAACAAAGCAGCTTTAAACAAACCCTGACCGCTTGGAGGCTGTGTATGCCTGAGGTTTCTTTTTTTTCTTCTTAATCGGTTCTGCTTTTTTGGTTATTTGGTCATTAGGAAAATCAGAAGTGTCCTGGACCCAAGAAATCCAATTTAAGTAAGCTCATTCCATGTTCATAAATAGAGCAGATGACATTTAAAACAGACAGACCAACAGGGACAGTTCTAAGTGTGAAATTGTTGTTCAGCGTAAAGTATTAGCATAAACAGAGAGAGGAGCTATTTGTGGAACAACTAACGAGTTCAGGTTATTTCAGCGAAATCTATGCACAGCCCGAATGTGGGCACGACATTTATAAAAGTGGAGGAAAGGCAATTCTTTTGCACTCTTGTATAATAAAACCACTAGTCAGTGTCACTGATGTGATAGCACCAATTGCAAAAGAGTGAAAAAGCAGAAATCGAAATAGAAGAACCACATCTAATGGGACAATGAAATTGGATTTTAAAGTATGATTGGAAAAGAGGAAATACCACTAAGGACCAAAGACACGAGGTTATGAATTTTTTTAACTAGAAAAAAGAGTCAGAGGATATGTAACTTGAAAAGTGACCCATGAGTACAGGTGAACATTCCAAGGCCATCCAGGAAATGGGAGGCACGTGTTATGTGCAGTCTCACTCTTCACAAAGGTACACAGGACAAAGAGAATAAATGTGAAAGTGTGTGTGATGGGAGTTTGCATTTCGCAAAAATGCCAAGAAAATATGCAAAGTAACAGAGTAAACATTCTGTAAACATAGAGATTACTAAGCATGTGCTGTAACAGTCTACCCCCCAACATTTTCATTACCAATATATGCACTTGTTCCTAAAGGATACATACAATGGGACCCCTTCCCTAGGCACGCATCCTCCAGGAGACCTCTTCTTGGCCTAATCCCGGGCAAGTTACACATGGCAGACTGTATTGTCCAAGGATGGCTTCAACAACATCCTCCAACCCACAGGCTCTTTTTGCAATGAGACCTCCCAACACCCTATCCGGTGGTGGCGTATATTCCTTTATCCCCTTAAACCTGGGCAGCCTTCACCAGTGCAATGCCCCAGAAGCAACACGTAGCCCTTCACTGGCCTGGTGGTTTCCTGTTTCTGCTTCTCCAAAGTCAGCCACTGTGAAAAAGTACAGTTACGCTGAAACCACCACGCGCGGAAAGGTCGAGCCACACGGAGAGGCCTTGCAGGATGTGGACAGAGAGAGGCCAACAAGCACTGTTGGCACCAGGCACGTGATTGTAAAGGCCATCGTGGAAGTGGATCTTCCGGCTGTGTGGGCCCAGCTGATAGCCTGTGAGTCAGACTCCAAATGCCCTGCCAAGTCCTTCGCCAATTCCTGACCCCCCCAAAATTCGAAAACAAACTAAAATGGTTATTTTAACCTACAGATTAGATAGTTGTCTATGCAGCAGTAGATAACCAGAATATCAGTCTTCCACATTTGAACTTCACCTTGCAAATGTGTATTTTGCCCATGTTGCATTCTAAGGATTTCATCCTTCTCCGAAATATTGTCATGCAACTTTTCATTTGAGAAATGGAATATTTCCTGCCATATAGTAAACAAAGGATGTCACAGTCAGCAGCAACTGCAGCCCTCTGCTGTGTGTCAGTGAGCCCTGAGGAAACTCAGGAAGGAAAGAATACCTGCCATATAGCAGCCATCAGACTGCAGCCACCCCCTCCGGGGAGCCCTCCTGACTCAAGGGAGGAAACTTTGAGATACTAGCCCCAGATAGCTGAGGTGCATATCAAAGGAATGATTTCAGTGAGCCCAGACTCTTGCATCTTCCCATACATAAAAAAGCGCTAAATTCCTTAACTTGGGATATCTGGTTTTCTTTAATTAACAATAATCTTTTGACATTCAGACTACCCACCCTTTGTTGCAAAACTCCTATACAGCCTAGCTCCCCTCTCACCTCCTCGGAGCAGTTCTCTAAAGCTGACTTGAGATGCTGTCTCCCGGGCTTGAAGTCCTAAAAATTCCCACCAAATAACACATAACTCTCAACTTGTAGGTTGTGAATCATGTTTTTAGTCAACACAATACTTCGGAAATCTCAACGTTGCCAATCACTCGGATGTCCGGTTTTCTTTTTGTTCAGGAATTGGGAGAAAATATCAGTGTTTCTCAAACCGTGTTGGGAGGACCACCTTCATCTGAACATCTGGGGTTGTTAAATACGTAGATTCCTGGGTCCCGTCTCAAACCCACTGAATATTCATCTCTGACGGTAAAGCCGAAAACATGTATTTTTATATGCTCCCCTCACGCCTAACATATATGCATTCTGGTCTCATGACCTTCTGAAACTCTGAGGCTGCTTATTTTCAAGGCAATTTCCAAAGGAATTCTAGAGGCATTCCGGCAGCTGCCGCAGAAAGACGTCAGACCTGCCAACGCCATGATTTCTCCTACTTCGACATACTATCTGGTGCAATCGTACATGGCACAAGATGAGTCTCTCTACTCACCCTCTGCAGTTAAACAAGCCATTTATCTGCAAAATAAACTTGCTAGGTTAATACCAACAGCTCATAAGTCCACCGGCCATTCTGTGTGGAGAAGGCAACTCAGGAGGAAAATTCAGCTCAAAACAAGCTTTAGCCACCAAATATAATATGTGAACTATCCGGCTACATGGTGTTGGTGATACTAGAAAGAATAGAGGAGCCCTGACCCCTGGTAACTCAATCTGGTCAGGAAAGAAGTCGTTAAGTAAACAAGAGTTCCATTATGTTGATGGTAACAAAGACCTACAAAAGAAGCATTCTGCTCTACTTGGCACCTAAGACCTACAGGCCTTGAGCAAGGGAAGGGGCTGTATTGGCAAAGCAGATGTGAGAAGAACCTTTTATTTTCAATAAGGAGAACTTCTTCCTCCAGGATAGAGCTGCCCTAGAGCACAGTCAACCCCTTTCACGAGAGACCAGGGAGGAACAATGGTTCATTGAGACGCCCAGGACCACACATCACCAAAGCCTAGAGGTTGGTAACAAACTATCAAGGACACAGGTTAATTGTTCAGTGACTTCTGTCAACAGGATGACATCCCAAACTACTTCTGTGTAGGAGGAGTCAAATCCCAATGAGGCAAGAGATAGTCGCAGGTCGTAAAAACAATATTAAGCAAATAAATGTCTCTGATGCCCACACTGTGACGTCAGGACTCTGGAGATTTTCAAGACTAGAAGAGGTGAAGAAAACAATCCCTTGAAGTCTGAAGCAAGCAGAGGAAGATCATAGCAATTCTGATCGCTTACACCCCACCCTTGGGGGGCTTATGACCACTGAAGACTTCCAGAATTTTCCTCTAATCCTCACCATCTCTTGAGGTTGATCTAGGAAGTGTTTTAGATTTTAAAAATTGGAGATCAAGAGAGGGCTGGTGAATTGTCCAAAATCACACAACTATGGCAGCTGGAAAGCTGGAATTCCAAGGTGTTCTGACGGTCCACCTATCTGTCCAGAGGACAGAAGTCATAGCCGTGCCAAGAGTCAACACTCAGAAGTGCATTACCCATTTGACGAGCAGAGTTGGTTCCAAATGATGGAGACATACTGGGCTTTGACTGGCAGAACCTCAGCCTAGAGCAGCCTCTAATAACGTCACTGTGTCCAAATCCCTTCATCTCCCCAGGCTTTGATTTCCTCATCTGCAGAAGAGCACGCCATGCCAGAATTGGTGATAGAGAAGGCTATGTTTCTGAGAAGCTGCGTTATATGTTTTTCTCTCTGTTTTCCCCTCCTGGAAGGTAGACAGTCCCTTCTAAACTGTTTCAGGGATTTTTTTTTTTGGTTTAATAGGAAAGAGAGCAGAAGCAGACTGACGTTGCCACCTTCCCGGTGTTTTATGAAAGCCCAACTCCAAGAAAGCCATAATGCTAGATGAGCCAAGAAACAAGAGGCTTGGGAAGGAAGGAGAACGACGAGGAAGAGGAATCCCCCCAGACTGGGAAGAAGACAGGGGTCTCTGGGTCCTGAGAACAGCCACAATCTACGTTGCCAGGAGAAGTCCCTGCTCCCTGACTGTGCCCTGGGAGGCGGTCAGATCTCAGGAGGGATGGTTGTGTAGAGCACAGGAGGACAAGGGCCCACAGGCCACAGGTCTCCTACTTGGCCAAAGAGGCCACCCCCTTCAATGTCAGGAAAGCAAGGATGCCACCGGAATCAAAGTTCCTGGCAGTGGACACTGGGAAACAGGAAGTAATCAATGTGGACCAAGACAATGCCCTGTCACCCCAGATGTTTTGTGGTCAGTGCAGGTGAGTTAAGAAGGGGACACAACCTAAGAATGACCATGTTGCAACTAAAGTACCTTATTCACTAATTCCTCTGAAACCAGTTTTTCCTTCAGCGTGGAACAGATCACTCTCCTCTGCTGAGCCCTAGAAGAAGTAGCTCACTCGCCTCAAGGTACCATCTTTGATGATAGAAGAAAGCAACACATTAGACTCATGGAGGGAAGAGCAGATCCTGTCTCCCTCACCTCTCGCTGGCTCTAAAGCATCTGCTCTTTGGCTACAATAACAGAACGAGCCCCTCAGTGGCAAAGACCACCATTCAAACAATTCACCGCCGAGTCATCACCAGTTCCAAAAGACAACTGAGTTGGGTGTCACTGGTCTCCTTGCCTTTGACTACAGTGTTAGCCACCGAACATTCTAGTGCTTCTTTTCTGCTCACCTAACAAGGAAGGAGATGGGGCATACAGAGCTGTTTCATTAGGACCAACAAGGAATTTTTAGGAGCAGCTCCGTCACATTTAACTAGCTCCTTCAGTAACAGAAAGGAAATCTGCGTCAGAGGTTGTCAGCCTTTGATGGATGTTTTCATTCTCTGAGTGTTTCTGTCGCTCTCCTTATGTGGCCAGGCCATGATGGAGAGTCTGAGCTTATCAGACGCCGTACTCCACCTGCCGCCATGTCCTGCAGCCATGATATTGCTGTCGGAGTCCAACCCCAGCCTCAGCAATTGCACAGTTCCACTGAACAGAAAGGACTGACAAGCGTTTTGGGGCGGGGGTTCTCTAATTTGACTTAGAACATCCTCAGCTTTTCACTTGCTGCTGGTCTGAAATATCAAGAAGTACTGAGAAGAAATCAATTTGTTTGTGATTTGGCCAGCCAGGTTACCAACAGCTTGTTCTGTGCTGAGCAGGCTTGATTCAGTCATAATCAGTGATCAGAGGGGCTAGGAGATTAGGGCCAAGAAAAACACTATATATTAGCCAAGTCTTTGGTTCTAAGATCCTATACAAAGTCCTTTTTATCAAAGTTGCTTTACTGTAATTTTTTCTGGTTATTAACACCATATGTTCTCCTTGAAAAAATCAAAAAGGTACGTATCTTTTAAAGGCTATAATGTCACTCATAGCCTCTGTGGCAGTTTTTGTTTTCTAAAGATGGCTATAAACACACACATACACACACACACCACCCCTCAAGTTCTTCTTACACTGTAAAATGGATACTTCACATTGAGAATCCATGTTTCCTCCCCTTGAAGCTACGTGGGTCTTTGAAACTGCATTGATCACTTAAAATTCAGTGCAAGTGGTGCTGTATAATTTCCAAGGATTGGTCATAAAAGGTGATGTGGCTGTAGCTGCGTTCTCCACTCTTCCCTTTTTCTCTCTCTCTCTCTCTCTGTCTCTCTGTCTCTCTGTCTCTCTCTCTCAACATGGGCTTTGGGAGCTCTGGATGGACATGAAAGAAGTCTCCATGCTGAAGAGATCACAAGGAGAAACTAAATAGAAGATAAACGCTAAGCTCCGGCTGTCCAGCCCCAGCTGTTTGAGTCTCCACCAGACACACCAGTGACCCGCCAGGTGATTCCACCCTCCTGTTCCCGTGCCTGCCCCCCACAAACTGATGCCAAGTAGAGCAGAGATGAGCTGTCCTTGCCAAACCCTGCCCAGATGGCAGACTCCCGAGTTAAATGAATGGTTGTTGTTTTAAGCCACTAAATTTTTGGAATGTTTTGTTATAGAGCATTAGCTAACTAAGGAACAAGCCCAACAACTTCAGATAAACCACTGTTACCACATTGGCGTATACTTCTCTCAAATGATATATAGATTTCTTGCTTATTCCCAAACAACGGAAGAAACTTGCTCAACCAAGTATTTTTTTGTTCCAGAACACTGTTTTTTATAAATTATTGGTTTGCAATGTAGAACCAATTTTCTCCAGCAAAGCAAGTTATCTATTCTGTGGGCCAGGCCACAGAAGCCTCTCAGTCCCAATCTACCTGTAGAATGGATGGACTTAGAGCAAAAGCTCTACGGAATGTCCTCCAGTGTGGGAAACAATGTTTCTTCCTTTCTTTTAGTTTTGTAAGGATGTATTTCTCCTCAAGGATTTCTCTTCACATCCGTATGTCTTACCATCATAAACAATTGGATTAATAAAAACAAAAATAAACAAATGGGACCTAATGAAACTTAAACTCTTTTGCACAGCAAAGGAAACTATAAACAAGATGAAAAGACAACCCTCAGAATGGGAGAAAATATTTGCAAATGAATCAACAGACAAAGGATTAATCTCCAAAATATATAAACAGCTCATGCAGCTCAATATTAAAAAAACAAACAACCCAATCAAAAAATGGGCAGAAGACCTAAATAGACATTTCTCCAAAGAAGACATACAGATGGCCAAGAAGCACATGAAAAGCTGCTCGACATCACTGATTATTAGGGAAATGCAAATCAAACTACAAGGAGGTATCACCTCACACCAGTTAGAATGGCCATCATCAGAAAATCTACAAACAAGAAATGCTGGAGAGGGTGTGGAGAAAAGGGAACCCTCTTGCACTGCTGGTGGGAATGTAAACTGGTGCAGCCACTATGGAGAACAGCCTGGAGGTTCCTTAAAAAACTACAAATAGAACTACCATATGACCCAGCAATCCCACTACTGGGCATATACCCTGAGAAAACCATAATTCAAAAAGAGTCATATACCACAACGTTCACTGCAGCACTATTTACGATAGCCAGGACATGGAAGCAACCTAAGTGTCCATCGACAGATGAATGGATAAAGAAAACGTGGCACACATATACAATGGAATATTACTCAACCATAACAAGAAATGAAATTGAGTTATTTGTAGTGAGGTGGATGGACCTAAAGTCTGTCATACAGAATGAAGTGAAGTCAGAAAGAGAAAAACAAATACCTTATGGTAACGCATATATATGGAACCAGAAAAAAAAAAAAGGTTCTGATGAACCTAGGGGCAGGATAGGAATAAAGAGGCAGATGTAGAGAATGGACTTGAGGACACAGGGAGGGGGAAGGGTAAGCTGGGACAAAGTGAGAGAGTAGCATGGACATATATACACTACCAAAGGTAAAACAGATAGCTAGTGGGAAGCAGCCGCATAGCACAGGGAGATCAGCTCGATGCTTTGTGACCACCTAGAGGGGTGGGATGGGGAGGGTGGAAGGGAGACACAAGAGGGAGGAGACATGGGGATATATGTGTACATATTGCTGATTCGCTTTGTTATACAGCAGAAATTAACACAACACTGTAAAGCAATTATACTCCAATAAAGATGTAAATAAATAAATACCAAAAAAAAAAACCTGACACACGCACCCCAGTGTTCACTGCAGCACTATTTACAATAGCCAGGGCATGGAAGCAACCTAAATGCCCATAGACAGACGAACGGATAAAGATGTGGTACATGTATACAATGGAATATTACTCAACCATAAAAAGGAACGAAATTGGGCCATGTGTAGAGACGTGGATGGACCTAGAGACTGTCCTACAGAGTGAAGTCAGACAGAGAAAAACAAATATCGTATACTAACACGTGTATGTGAAATCTAGAAACATGGTACAGATGAACCTGCTTGTAAGGCAGAAATAGAGACACAGATGTAGAGAACAAACCTATGGACACCAAGGGGGGAGAGCGGCAGCGGGGATGGGGTGGGATGAATTGGGAGATTGGGATTGACATGTATACACTAATATGTATAAAATAGATAACTAATAAGAACCTGCTATATAAAATAAATAAATAAAAATGTTTTTTTAAAGTTGGATTAATTTCGTACAGTAACCATTAAAGAGATCACTGAGGAACAGATCACTGTGGATTGCAGTTGTTGAGGGAAGTTTCATGGGAAGTTTGGGACTCATGTTCACTGAGCAGAAGAGGTGGGCAATAGCAAGTATGATGAGCATGTGTGGGTTATTTCCCCTGCCCACCATCATTACCCCTATGGTAACCACACTAAAATGTTCCTTAAAACCTTGTTATGCAAAGGATGGTCCGCGGACCAGTACCATCAGCATCGCCTGGGAGCGTGTCAGAAATGCAGAATCTCAGGCCCCACCAGAGGAGCCTACTGCATCAGAACCTGCATTTTAAAAAGATACCCAGGTAACCTGTTTGTACATTACAGTTTGGAAAGCACTGTCGTAAGACCCCCACCCTTTCTCTGCTCACTGTGTCTGTGACCCCAGTGGGGCTGACCCACAGACGTGGCTGATCTGCAAGCCTGGTTCACGGATACACATGGGACTCAGGCCTATCCAAGGAGGGTCAGATGGACACTTCTGCTAACACGATACAGAGAAAGGAAGCTTTTCTTTCCAGGTTGCTAAACTGGTGAAATGAAGCCGTGAACTGTGGTCATACATGGGGTTTGGAAGTTGGTGGTTAAACCGCACTTTCTCCACTCCTGTATACAAATCTAATTAAGAGAGACTGACACAGGAGTCAATGATACAGATAAACAATACCAGCTTTATTACTGGAGGAGGACAGGCCCCACGCTAGTAAGCTTGTCACATGAACAGCCAATAATACGACCATCTTGAAGACAGATCATCCCAAAAAAGAAAAGGCCACTGAGTTTCACGTGCCCAGTTCCTTCTTGCAAAGAGCATCAGACGTCACTCCTTCCCCCTTGTGGAGAGAGAGGGTAATAGAAGTTCCTGCTTCTCTGGAGGCAGGAGGAATGAGGAGATATGCATTTCCTCCTCACCCAAAGCTAGCATTGCTCCCAGGTGGGAAGGACCAGCTTGAGAATGAAGGTCACCTTGAGGCAAGAGATGGAGAGGTCGTGGATAACATCATCATCTACTGCTCGGAAAGGAAGTAGTAAATACCCTACCAGCTGACAAGTTGCTTCAATCAATACCTTGTCCTGACTCTAACATAAAGGAGAAATAAAAAAGAAAATAATTTAATTGAACTATGTCTTGTGGTATATAGGTGCTTGAACATTATTATGGTGGACCAGGGGTCAGCAAACCTTTCCGGTAAAGGATCATTTAGTAAACACTGCAGGCTTTGCGGGCCACGGAGAGTCTCTGTTGCATACTTCTTCTTCTTTTTTTTTTTTTATATACACAACCCTTTAGAGATGTAAGAATCAATCTTAGCTCATGGGCTGTACAGAAACAGGCCATGGGATGGATTTGGCCCAGAAGCTCTAGTTTGCGGGAACAACAACAGTAACTAGACCTATAACAAGATGTCAGGGGCTTCCCTGGTGGAGCAGTGGTTAAGAATCCGCCTGCCAATGCAGGGGACACGGCTTCCAACCCTGCTCCGGGAAGATCCCACATGCCGCGGAGCAACTAAGCCCATGCGCCACAACTACTGAGCCTGCACGCCTAGAGCCCGTGCTCTGCGATAAGAGAAGCCACCACAATGAGAAGCCCATGCACCGCAACAAAGAGTAGCGCCCGCTCGCCACAACTACAGAAAAGCCTGCGCTCGGCAACGAAGACCCAACACAGCCAAAAATAAATAAATAAATTTATTTATTTATTTAAAAAAAAACAACAACAAGATGTCAGATGCTTGTATCTCCTTATCATCACTAGGTCTGGACTGGACATGTCTAAACAAAGCCTATGTTAGTAAGTATACCTGTGTATATATGTGTATCAGAGCACCCTGAACGCCTCAGCCAGTGTGGACTCAGACAAGAGCGCCATATCAGGGGTTAAGAACCTCAAAAATAGAGGATAATTCTCAGTAAAGTTCCACATGAAGCACACTATATAATATGCCCTCTATTTTTACTTTACTGCAGTTGCATTCCTGGAAGATTCAGTGTATATTAAAACCCGGCAAAAATGTATTGTACTAACGTGGAAAATGGCACTAAGATCCTGCCTTCTGTAAACAGAAACCAGGGTTCACTTACAAGAATGTCTGGTTAAGTCATTCGAACATCACATGGGAAGGAAGGAAATTCTCTAACATGTGCAACTGCGTGTGCATGTCAGGCAGCCTAGCAATCCTTAACCCTGCCCACCAAGGGCCAGCATGGCCCCCCTCCGATTACTATGACAACCAGAAACACTCCCATAAATCTCAAAATAGTGCTCCCTGACAGCAGAGGTGGATGCAGAGATGGAGCGGAAGGTCATACAATTTTGCGTAAATATACTTTCAAAATCTCTAAAGGCCCTCCCAAAGCCTTGGAGGGGGCCACGCAAGGGAGGGACCCAGAGGCTTCAGTGGCACCAGCTTTCCAGTCAATCTGCCGCTGCCTTTCTGTGAGGATGGAAACGGACGCGGGACTAAGAATCACATCTGCCCAGAGCAGGGTCCGGTAACACCTGTTAGGTGGACAAATCCATCTGTGCAAACCAAATGTGGACTCACGGTCAGGACTGGCTACGGAACTGGGGGACCCAGTGCAAGATAAAAGTGTGGGGCTGTGGAGTCTTGTATTCAAAAAGTATGAAGAATGTCAAGATGGCAACAGGAGAGCATTCAACCAAGCGCAGGGCCCTTCTGAGCGTGACCCCGGTGTGACTGAATCACTCACCTCCCGTGACCCTCGTCCTGCCACAAATCAATCCAAATAACAATCATTAAGAAATGTATGTTATTAATAAGTGTCTCCACATCTGTTACTTTGCTTGCTTTCATACCCCTGGCCTTATCCTGACGCCCGAGATGAGAAAGTGAACCTTAGCGGGGTGTCAGGTCGCATCTAGGAAGGAGAGACGCGAGGAATTAAGACCAGGTCTCCTGACTCGTTCCCTACCCCGTCTGCCACTCCACAACCACAAAGTCTTTGGTTCTTCGTCCTGTTTGCCAGCCCTGGAAGTCACAGGTGGGAACTTCCATGGACACAGTCTGGGGCCTCAGCAACACTAGAGAGATTATGAGCTGAAAATGAACATGAACATTCACTCACTTAGATACTGTGTCTGTTTGCTTACTTGCTTGTTGGTTAGTTGTTCTCTTGTAAGCCCCTTTGCATTAGAAGACTTGGGATTAAGTTCAGGAACCCTCCAGTCATAAAATGGTATCAATGATTTGCAATTAAAGCATGGCCAGTTGGAGAGAGAGACTTAGCTAATTCTTGCCCAAAGCATTTTGGATGTTGCTGGGTATATGTTAGGAACAGGGCTAATAAAACGGCTGACCGGCAGAAAAATTCAGACCTCCCAGGGATTCTACTACTCCTACCAAAGACTCTGCCAAACTCCACTCCTATTGTTGCCTTTAAAGACAGAGCACAGCCCTATCCAGAACCTACAGCAAAGCGGCCAAGAGAAAATGAGAAGGAAAAGCTTTTGTGCTCTGCCCCCTCGGCATGGAAAACTGTTGACTATGTCTTCTTAGGATTCATGGAGCTTTCGAGAAACTAGATTTCTAGACCTTGGTCAGTGTGATGGTGGAGTAACTGGATACTTCTCTATTCCTGATGATCTAGGTCAATTCATTTAAGTTTTCCCAAATATGTTGCAGTCTAGTCTATACTTAGCAATGAATTACAGTATTTGCAAGAAACACAGAAATCTAAAAGTAATGCTTGCTGTGATAGCCTGTTCCTACCACGCTCCACAGCAACAAACTTTTATTTCAAGTTTCTATACCTTAGGCTATATCCACACATACATGCACACATGCAGCTAAAAAGAAAATAATGAACAAACAAGTTGATTCCAAGATGAAAACAAGAGTGTAAAGCAAACAAAGCAAAAAACCATAAGCGAGCCAAGGTTGCTGCTGGGCGAGGGGAGGGACCTGGAGAGGAGAGTCACCCAAATGTCAGCAAAAGCGGGGTATGAATTACAGCTTATAGAACAAAGAGAATAAGATGGAAGCACCAGAGATATTTCATCATAATATACATAGACCACTGAGTTTATTTGGTAGTTAAGGAGGTAATGGCTTTCTTTCAAACTCATTTTAAAAGTTCCTTTTTTAATGGTGGCGATAAATGTTTTTTAGTGCGGGGACTATATTCATGAGAGTGGCCACAAGGCCATATTCAATCCTTGCTAAGGATGCTTAATGAGGTGATGCTGCTTTCACTAAAATATTCTGTGCTGTTTCAACAACCTCATCCTTGGCAGAACTATCTCTCAAGGTACAAAGACAATATGGGGGAGAAAAGACGTATTTTACCCTGTATGTGAGGAACTCCGGGGTTTTTCTTGAGTATGTTGCCAACTGTCTCTTCGCCATGAGGTACTGAGTGGCAGGGAAATTTAACTGGGGCCTAAAAACAAATTAACAGAAGTAATGTATAAAACAAGCTTTTGCCAGTATCCAATTACAGCATCAAGTTATGCTAAAAGGTTGATGGATGTATTTTAACATCAGATAGCATAAAATTTAGGAGCTAGATACGTTACAGTCTTATCTATCCATCAACCCTAAAATTTAAAACCAACCACTAAGATAAAAAGGAATTTGCGTGGTGCTGTCTCTCTAGGTTGAAAAGTATGTGTGCCTCCCCCCTGCACCTCATCCCCGGGTTTGCAAAACCAACTCGAGTTTTCTCTTACTATTAATCAATTATCTTATAAAGAAACACTATTTTAAAAAATTCCTTCTCATCAAATGCCTACACCATCGAGCAGTATTTTAAAAGTCATTATAACTGCGTGAGAAACATCCCATGTGTTTGAGTCCCCACGGCTCCTGTGAGCATTTAGATGTTTGAGTTTTGAAGAAAAACAGAAAAAGATGTACCCAGTGAAGAAAATGCCTCAGAATTCTATTTTAAAATCTATTATTTCCATTGCAGTTGATCCCATGTATATACAGATGTCTTTTAGCTTTTTATTACTGCAGCTGTCTTCACAGTGACGTTATTAACATGCAATAGATTAAAAACAAAACGATACACTGTGATGGAAAAACAAAGGCAAACCTCAAAAACCAAATGGTATCCAAAATTAAACAAATATACCTAATATCGAAGAAGTGAAAGTACCGCAGATAGATGAATAATTAAACACCTCAAAATCAAACCAGTGCGGGGAAGAGGCTACTTGAAAAAAAACAAAACAGAGATTTAAAGGCATAAATCATGATTTATAACCTATCCCAACTTTGACCTCATAGAAAGCAAGAAAGGTCAAAGGTGCTGCTTCGTTATGTATTTATTGCTTAGCCAAAGCATTATTCATCGATCTTCATTTTGAAAGATCTATGTGGAGTACAAATTCTCACAGATAGAACCATTGCAGGGAAATTTTTATGTGCAGGATTTATCATGAAATCTGCAGCTAATAGCACAAGATGCCTAATTTGTAATTTGCCTCTTTCCAGATTTATAGGATTGCAGCTTTACAGCCAAAAGATGCAAGCTGCAATGTGTCATGGGAAGATGGCTGACAGTTCAAACACAGTCACTGTCATTCTTCAGAAACTATTCTTTAATTCTCTAATGAAGATACCAGGAAATGACCACCACTGCTGCCACCATTAATTCCCACACCCATACACGTGCATGCTAGAAAACTCTCCATCTGGAAAGATTACTGTGTTGATTTCTAAAACAAAGTCAGATGTAAAAGATTTGAGGCAGGATTGCTTTTTTAATGAAAAATGCATGAATGAAATTACAGAATCCTCTTTTCTATTCATCTTGGTTGGGGAAAGACCAGATGGCCTCAGGAGTGTGTCTCTAATCCCAGAATACAATAATCTAGTAACAAAATATTGAAACGAATGTTGGCCCCAAATGTAATTTTGAAACACCAAGGAGACTTCTGGTTACCTTAAGTGATGTCGTAACAGTCCCAAAAATCTACTTAAATCCATTTCAATCATTTTATGAGGTGACGTAGCAAGGTGGCATGCCTATTTATTTGAGAATGAGAAGAAAAAGTCCAGAATTTCTGGCCTGGCACCAAAACTGCATGGCATCGTCCGCACCAGTGTGGCACAGCACACTGAGTTACCAGAATATCTCCCCCCATTCCTTACAGCAGTCACAGCCCCTGCGCTATCTATCTTCAGCCAGGAGCATCCTCACCTATTCACCTAGAAGGGTGAGCGGCGGTGCAGTGAAATTTTCCAATATGGTGTCTATCAGACGACATACTGTGATGGTTAATTTCATGTGTCGCCTTGACTAGCCATCGCTTGCCCAGATTAGACGTTATCTCTTGGTGTGTCTGCAAGTGTCTTTCTGGATGAGATTAGCATTTGACTTGGGGAACTCAAAGTCCAGTTTGGATTAGGCTCAATCCATTGAGGGTCTGAATAGAACAAAAGGTGAGGAAGGAGGAAATGGTCCCTTGTCCTTCCTACCTGCCTGAGCTGGGACATCTCAGCTCATCTCCTCCCACCCTGGGACTGGGACTTACACCAGTGGCTTCCCTGGTTCTCAGGCTTCAGACTCAGCCTGGAATTACACCACCAACTTCCCTGCCTCTCCAGCTTAGAATATGTATCCTGTTGGTTCTGTTTCTCCGGAGAATCCTACCTAACACGGATGTTAATAAGTATAATGGGTTCCAAAGTCAAATTAGGCTAGTAAATTATAAGTTCAACAAAGCTCTAAAGGGTCTATCATTTTAGGACTTTTCAGAGCCTCTAGTATGGTATACACCAGGAGTCCCTGAAGGGAGATTATCCTACAGAGCTCCTTCTAGGTGATGCAGCCACAGACCATGCATAACTAGCCTCTCTAGAAGGAGGCTTCCTGGTCGCCATCCAAAGCCTTGGGGCCAGACACACCTGAACTAAAACCTAGCTGTGCTGCTTTTCCAGTTGTGTGAGCTCTGGCATTTATTTCAGCATCTTGGGCCACTGTCTTCTCATCTGTAAACTGACAAATGAAATGATACTCTTAGCTGAATGCCAAAAAGCAAAAACACCAGTAGTGGCTAGGAGACCCTCCCCAGAGAAGCTGGAATAGGAAGAGTAACCAACAAGAACTACCCTTCCTCAAGCAGGTGGCGAATATTGGTCCCACTATGGCAGCCCAGCTTCCATACCCCCTTCCCAACAGTGGCCCAGTTCCCCCTGGGGTATCGTCTATTCTCCTTTGTGTGTGGTCCTTGTGGGATGGTAATTACAGAGACTCACAGTCATTGTGGAAATCAAAGCGTGGGGCTCCTTCCTCCCCACTCCCATGTCCTCTGGTACAGATGGAGGGGGCCTCATGACTTCAGCTCAGCCAACAGCATTCTACCCATCAGGACTCTTGAGTCTCGGGGATCATCAGACTGGAAAGTCAGGTTAAAGGTCAGCCATGGAAGTAGTAGCAGGAGCGTTTCTATGACCAGGGTGGTGCTGGGCTTCCTATCTATTCCCAACTCTGGGGCTGCAGCATTCAGTCTATTTACTGAACCCCCAAAATCCATCCAGTCAATTAACCTTATCAATATGAAACCAACAATTCTTTTCCAATGGTGCTCTGATCAGCAGAGATACAAGTCTAGAACAGGTCCTGGATGGAATACAAGGAGGAAGAACAAGAAGGACAAGAACGACTGTAAGTGAAGAATAAACCAAACATGTATCTGCCTCATGTATGGTTCATGTATGGTTCCCATGGGGCCACTTCTAAAAACAAAAGAATTCAGGTTGCATCCTTTAGGATCCTGCCAGAAGAATGGAAACTTCTCTGCATTTGAAGCAGAGGGAATTTAAAGCAGGGAATTGATTACCCAAAGGAGGAAAGAGCTGAGAAGCCAATAGGGGACAGGGAGGCGGCCCCAGGAAAAAGCAACAGCAGAAAGTCCTTACAGCCCTGAAGCAACAGGGCTGAGGCCACAGAGCAACCACAGCTACTGCCAGAGACACTGCCCAAGACAGAAGGGTGGGGACGGGAGAAAACAGACCCTGGCTTACCCCTACCTCTGCTTCCAACCTCCCACCCACGTATCCCATTGGCCCAACCAAGCCAGGCGTTATAGGAGCCTGCAGGGGCCACCCCTCCTCCCCCAGACTGGATTCCAGGCAAACAGTCCCAGGACTGGCAAAGCAACTCTCACACATAAAGTGTGTTATGCCTACAACAGGCTTGGTTCACGTGATTCCCAACTCCTTGGGGACCTCCTGGCCTAATCCTGTTCCGTCTTTTCAAATGAGACAAAGCACTTTCAGCCGCCCACCTCCTACAGCCCAAGTCCCACTTGTCTCCCTGCAACAAAAACCTACGAAAGCATTTTCTTGGGTTCTCCTCCAGATGTTCTACGGACTTACTAGTCTCAGAGGTTTCCAACACTCGTCATTTCAATAAGTATTTTATCTCACATGGAAAGCCAAATGGAATACACTTGCTGTATTTATCATTTCTACAGTAAAAATAAAATCTCTACAAAGCAAGTACCAGCAAGATAAGGATGAATCCACAGGCCTTTCTGGTCTCATCACAAGAAGGATATATTTTAGAGACGCTGTACTGGATGGAATTAGGATTCCCTCAACCAAATTTAATATAATTTTTTTCTCCAGGGGAATTTCTGATGAGATTGTCCTGCAAAGGGACCATCTCCTAATGGGATTTGCTGATCAAGATTACATTGTGCTGTTAAGTAGCCATTTTAGAAGAAAATGCAACCAGAGGAGGGGGGTAAACGCAGCTGGTGAACACAACTTGCTGGCATAGCCTGGAGAGCTAGGTTGGTACTCTTTCTGCATCTGGCGGAAACGGGGGCACTGGTATATCTGAGCGCCCTCCTAAAGAACCCAAATTAGAAAGAGATTCGATCTTAATGCAGACCATTGACTTTCTCTCTGTACCAGGGTCATGGGGCACTTCAACTGTGGTGAGACACCTGGCCAGTGGTATCCCTGGGGGCTGGGATGAGAATGTCCATGACAGAGGCAAACTCAGCCCTCCAGGGAGCATCACCATGCTACTCTTTTCCTGGCAGTGGGGTAGTGGGCTCACGTGCTCAGACAAATGACGTCCTCCATCGAACAATGCTAACCCTGGCCCAGACTGCCGTCCAGGAGCCTTCATCTGAGAAAAATGGTGGGAAAACGAAATCAAGAAATGGATTAGAAATAGCTCAAAACTCGCCTGAAGCCAAAGCAATCTTTTAAGCGGGAATGTACCAAGGGCCAGGGGGTGGGGGGGGTGGGAGCTGTGATCCTCCCCAAGTACAGGAAATAAGGAAGAGCACTGACTGTAGAGAATTTTAAAACAAACAATAATACTGCCTAGAAAGCAGTCTCCATTTATTGTCACCACGAGCTAGCAATGCAAGAAACCAGGATTGGAACCTGCCACGTCAAAGACAATTTCTTAACCCTCTGAACCTGACTGCCTCGCCTGTCAAAACATGATGCCATCATTGGCCTCAGAGAAGGCTGCAAGGATTCTGAGTAAATATGTTTTAAGCACTCATGCCAGCACCCGGCACACTGTAAATGGTCAATAACCGATGGATACATGCTACTGTTATTATTTGAACAAAGATTGTCACCAAAAGACCGGAAGAAGATAAATGGGCAGCATAGGATAAAGATTACTCATGTGACAAAGGATGTCAAATAAATGTCATTTAACTACAAGACAGCACGTGGTGGCTATTGGCATGGCAAATATCAAATTACAGCAGTCACAACAGAGAGAAAAATCTACCTCTCTAGTGTGTCATGTGGGTATTGATTAATAAGATGCCCACAGGAAGGTTTGTGTTTTTACCCAGACAAGAGCCAGCTGAGGAAAGGAATGAGTGGGGAGGAGGAAGGAAGAAGAGGAGGAGAGAAATTTCTTTCACTGGTCCCCCAGATTGGATCCCATAACCTCCAAGAGGATCAGGAGAGAGAACCAGTAGCAAAGAGCCCATAACAGAATTGGTGCAAAGCCTAGAAGTATCTCCAGCAATCCCACAGAGACAGAACTGTGGTTGCCAAGGGGGAGGGGGTGGGAGAGGGATGGAGTGGGAGCTTGGGATTAGCAGATGTAAACTATTATATATAGAATGGATAAACAACAAGGTCCTACTGTATAGCACAGTGAACTATATTCAATATCCTGGGATAGGGACTTCCCTGGTGTTCCAGCAGTTAAGACTCCACACTCCCAACGCAGGGGGCCCAGGTTGAATCCCTGGTCAGGGAACTAGATCCCGCATGCCGCAACTAAGGGCCCACATGCCGCAACTAAGGATCCCACATGCGGCAATGAAGATGCCACATGCCGCAACTAAGACCTGGCACAGCCAAATAAATAAATAAGTAAATAAATATATTTTTTTAAATCCTGGGATAAACCATAATGGAAAAGAATATGAAAAAGAAAATATATATATATAACTGAACCACTTTGCTGTACAGCAGAAATTAACACAACATTGTAAATCAACTATACTTCAGTAAAATAAAATTTAAAAAAAAATAACCCCACAGTGTAGTCTCTCTCCTCTTAGGAGATGCTCCAAAACACAAGACAAAACGTGGCCACATAGGTCAGAGGTTTTTAATAAATTTCTAAGAGCGAGTACTGTAAAATTTAAACTCCTTTTAACAAAATCTAGGCTTAGAAGACGGAAAGTCAACTCTGCCAAAATATTAACTGAGTTACATCAGGGTAGTACAATGGGCGATTTTTATTTTCTCCTTTGTACTTTTTAAATCCTTGAAAAACTGAAACTATGTTACTTTTTGAATCAAAACTTAAATCTCAATTTTTGTACTAATAAGTGATATATAAGAATTACCTAGGACCCCAGTGGTCCTTTTAGGTTAGATATGGTGGACCCTTTTTTTTTTTCAAAGAGGAAAACGTTGGGTTTTTTTTTTCAAAGAGGAAAATGGGTCAGTTTCTTAAGATCCTAAATTGAAGTAGATGAAGAAAATGTTTTGGTTTTGTGACTAGTTCATTTGAAAATAAACGACACATTATGGAGCACTGAGGGTTTAAAAATGGAGGTGGGGATGCAAAGGAGAAAAATATAGGACAAAGGAAATGCTTTATACGATCAGAAATAAAAGCTAACCCCCAATTAAAGTGATAAATCTTTAATCAAATAACATCGCAGACATAGGTCCAACCAAAATCTTGTTACAAGAAGCTTATAAATTACGTTTTTGGAGCTGGGGGCACAATCTTTCTTCAGACCTGGGCTGCAGCTTCCCTATCTTAATTCAAACCAGAGCTATGAAGAAAAGGTAGCGATACAGTCACGTACTCAATTTACAAGCTTTTTCAAACAACTGCCATTTTCTAGAACGATCTCTGGGCTGCCACAATCCAAGGACCATAACGCATTGCACGGCCAAGACGGTGGGGAAAATACCTCCTGTGTATAAACAGGTCTTAAGATTTTTAACTTGAAATTTGGGCCCATCTGATGAGGGACTGAGTAAAATTCAATGCTTTTATGTAATGGGGGGAAAAAAATAAAAGGAATAACTTCAAGGGGAATGCTTAAGCCACCAAAAGAAACCAATGTGCTCAAAATATGGTCCATTCCTGTGATTCTTATCAATAAAGCATTCCTAGACCCCACCCAAACCTGCTGAATCAATTCTTGGAGAAGAGCTCCCAAATCTTCACTTTACCTCGTTTTCCAAGCAGTTCTTAGACACACTCTAGCTTGAAAACCTCTGATTTGTAAATATTAAGAGTGCAACAATTCAACAGCTCATTCAAGATCTACTAAATAACTCTTCATTCACTTATTTGAAGTACTGACCCTACTACCTCTCTGAGATTATTTTCTGATTGGCCTTTTGCTAACCAGGCAAAGCCCACTCTGCACCAGCAGTGACAGTTTCTCAGACCAAGTGAATTTCTTAAAGCCACACACACAATAAGAACCCACGATACTCTTCCTGGTACACTGCAACTATTCGCCTGGGGTCACAGATTCCTCTCCGGGTGTCCTCCTAAATTCAAGGACCTTTTATGATGAGGAATTAAATATCTCTGACATACAGGGAGAAATTAATTAGCACCTATCAAATGAACAACTATTTCATTCCCTGCATGAATTTATACTTTGCTTTTGTCACAGCCCAAAAAACACAGAGAAAATCTCTGTAAAAATTAGTTACACTCTACGGTTTCTGGTGGAGCTGCAGAGATTACCCCTTGGGCTGTTATTTGCGGTATTTACGTTTTTTTTTTTTCTTTTTACTGAATTATCAAGTGAAAATCCAATTGTTCCTAATGGCACTCACTCTGTGTGTTTCCTATTCCCGTATATGAGAAAGGGTTTATTATCCATTTGTGGTAATTAAGACACTGATGTTATATAGACCCATAAAATTCATTAAGCCAGTAAAGAGCTTTTCATCAAAATCACTGTAGCTAAATATTTATTTAAAAATAAAAACTAAATTAAAATTAAGAACTCCCATGACCAAAAAAAAAATGCTTTCAGAGAGTTTGGAAAGCAGTGGTGGGCATCCCTTACAGTTTTAAAGTATATAACTATATTTTCTTACAGAGTAGAAACAGCCCTAAGCAGGAATCAATCATGGCTAGCTATAAAGAAATGAAGTAATTAACCATAAGGAAATAATTCAGCAAGATGCCAACAGTTTAATAACATTTAAGTATTTGCACTTAAGCATTACTGTTTCTAAATGGCTTCATAATTGTTTTAGATTTGCAAAAGGTGCTAACATGTGAACAAAAGAAAGAGCAAAGCAAGATGGATCTGGTAGGCCGGATGTGTCATTAAATGCAAGAAGGAGGTCTGCATGTCCTGGGTGGAATAGAGAACACAGGCTCTTTACAGAGCTGGTCTGTACAGTGCAAACTCAACAGCCCTCAGAAGCTTACGCACTTCCCCAGCCAGGGGAAAAAGGAGGAAATCCAACAAATATCTTTGATGAAGAGAAGAAGTTCATGTTGCCATCTTCCTGTCACGGGCGAAGTTCATTAAGAAAGCCAGAGCTGAGAAAGCAAAACACGTTGACTGGAATGTGTAAGAACTTCTGCTGTGTGGCTAGGGGATAAAGCTTTAATCAGAAAGTCCTTTCTTTATATTTGAGGCACTACAAAAAGAGCCAAGAAGAAAGCTGTGGTTGTCCATTAGCAAAGGCTTCTGCCCGCAGTGGAGGCTTTCTGTATTTCCATCCTCAACCACAAGAAGGAACGGGGTCTGTTTCCATTTCCCATCAAACATCACAAGAGTGGTTCTCTCCCAGGACTCCAAGGATAGCTTCTCAGGGTGCCATGAGCTCTCTATAAACCTTCTATTTTAGTCTCCTACCTTCATTTCGACGACATCTTAAAAAAAATATCTGAAGGATTGAGAACTGTCATAGGGTTCTCCTTGGCAATCATGTGTATATTGGTACCAATTAGCATAACTTCCATGGAAACGAGTTAATGAGAGAAACGATAGTGGTAGACTTTAGATGAAAATTATACTGATGCCAAGGAAAAGCCAACAAGACCCCGCTGTGTGCCCTAGGAGGAGAGGTGTCCTGGGAGCTTGAGCAGAGAGGCGTCTGGAGAGAAGGGAGTTGGCTGGTTTACGGATGGACATCCACCAAATTCACACGCAACCAGCACCCAGCAGTCAGGACCACCTCGTACTGTGTGAGCAGCAGTTTAATTTCAGCAAAACAACAGCATCCTTCACTTACAATTAACATTGTTAATTTAAATGTCGTTGGTTATATAGTTTTATTCCTATGTGATTTGTGTTGAGTTTATACTTGTATAGCAGACGTGAGAGTTAACGCCTAGAGTGTGGTTTCTCAGCCTGGGCACTACTGACATTCGGGGTGGATAAGTCTCTGTTGTGGGCCGTCCTGTGCACTGTAGGATGTTTAGCGGCATCCCTGGCCTCTACTCACTAGATGCCAGTAGCATCCTCCCTTAATTGCAGCCAAAAATCTGTCCAGACATTCCTGAAGGACAAAATGGTCCCTAGTTGAGAAACCAGCTGACCTAGTGTCTGAGTCTGGGTCCAGGCAGGAAAGAGAGGACGCACTCAGATTGGGCAATGCAAGGGGAGTTTAATATGGAAACTGTTAATAAAAGTGTGGGGAGGGAGTAGGGAAAGACATTTACCAACAGACTAAAGGGGCAAAATAAGACAGCAGCACATTGTAGGAGTGAGAGGGGAGGGGCTGGGGTTGAGGGGAAAGAGATGCTCAGCGAGGCCCCAGCTGTTCCAGACATCCCAGCCCAGGTGCCAGCCAGGAGGAGAGAATCCATGTTGACATCCAGCCCAGATAAGGCTCCAGGTGCCTCCAGCCCCAGCTGTCATCAGGCGGCAACGACGCAAAAAGCTCCAAGTGAGAATTGCCCACCTGAGTCGGTCCAACCACAGACCCATGAGAAACATCGATAGTAATATGCTGCTTTCTAACCCAGCAAATTTTAGGGTGGGTTACGCAGCAATAGGTAACCGGACTACAAATAATCGAAATGCTAATCAACAGTTCCTAGGGTATATATTGAAGTTAATAAACACACACACACACCCCCCACACACCACCATCCACAATGAAATATTTTAAGAAAATTGCAGACAATATAACCACCCTGCCATGTTCTCAATTTCTGAGTTTGAACCCATTTGGTTCCTTCTGTCTGCTACACTTTCAGGATCTGGAAAGGTGTGATGCTGATTAGTTAGGACCCCAAACCATCCACAGGGGCCACATGTCTTCTCCCACGGGGCACTGGAGTGTCTGCCAGGTGTACAGGTGTGTTCCAAGTGTTGAAAGTGCCCGTGGGGAACTGATGGGAGAATGTCTCTTTATCTCCTTTATGTTCAACTCTGTTAAAGGGATACCCAAGGGTTTGTAGAGAAATTGTTCCTTTTTTACTTGTTGCTCTACTCTCCGAGAGTACAGAGAGAATCCAGTGAGGGCTGGATGCAGAGAGAAATCCAGATGACAGACTTCACACCGTCATCTGACAGCGGAGCTTCCTCTAACAGGGTCGGGCTCTCCAGAGCTGGCTCCTTGTTTCATCAGGACGAATTATCCCCCAGGAAGGGCCTCAGTCCTCATGCAGATTGGCTTCCCAGGGTGCCCACTCCATCAGCAGAGACATGGCCACAGTTAGTGAATTCCTTACACTCATCTAGAAGCTCCGCTCCGGATAAATGAAATGGTGAAGAACCCTGACAATCTAACAGATTAATCATTGTAACAGAACGACCCGGGAGTCTGAATTTAGTTTTTTAGCAAGAAGCTGACAGCTGCTTCTCTGCAGAGCAAGGTTAGCAGCTCAAATGGCTCCAGGAGGGAGTGATATTCAAAATAATGAATATTTAACAACTGGCACTACCTGGGCACCCGTGGGTTCAGAACAGTCCCCGTCAGCATCTCTCAGCCCTGCCCACATGGCCCAGCAGGTGAAAGGAAGGTGTGGGCACAGGGGGCTGTGGAAGAGGAAAGCTCGTGCTTGCCTGTAGGGGAAGCTGCTGTCAGTTCCAGGTCACGGCAGATGTGGGAATATAAGCCATCTGTTTTCAGATCCACAGATTTTTCCCAGAGAGGCCACAATAGATTTCTTTATGAAATTTAAATATTGACAACTTGTTTGAAATTTTACAAAAAAAAAAAAAACCTCTTTACAGGCCAAACCAAAAAAAGAAATGAATGTGTATGACATCTCTGTGTCAGTTCTTCACTGCTGCTCCGAGGCAGAGCCAGACAGTACCTTGGAGCACACTGTCATTATTTTCTATGTAGGGTAACGTAAGGAGCCTCTTCATATGCGGCCAAACTCCTAGGCTTTCACACTTTGAGGGGATGAAACTATTGGTCCCTTTTATTTTAAGTAATTAAAAAATAAATTTTATTCCAAGCAGAGTTGTACAACAAAGGAAGTAATGCATGATAAGACGCATGACATAATAAATAGAAAAATTGTGAATTACATTTAAATTTCACAGTAAGAAAACAGAGATATTGATATAACCAAAAAGTATCATTTAACTGAATTGCCAGGCTAGGGAGACTGGAAGTGTGTGCATGAGCGTGTGTATGTATGTGGAAGGAGAGAGGAAGGAGAGAGTTAAAAAGTTAAATCCGAGGCAGACGTCGTGCCGCTCTGCAGTGTTGCCCTTGTTCTCCACTTTTCTGTTTTTCTTTTCGCAGACGCCGCCCTGCTCTCATCAGCCTCTGGCCTGCCATCTCCTTGAGTCCTAACACCATGCCTTCAATTGAGTTGCAGAGTTCTGACGGAGAGATATTTGAAGTTGATGTTGAAGTTGCGAAACAATCTGTGACGATTAAGACCATGCTGAAATATTTGGGAGTGGGTGACGAAGGAGATGATGAGCCAGTCCCCGTGCCAAATGTTAACGCAACGATATTAAAAGAGGTCGTTCAGTGGTGCACCCACCACAGGGGTGATTCTCCTTCTCCTCAGGATGGTGAGGACAAAGAAAAGCGAACAGATGACATCCCTGTTTGGGATCAAGAATTCCTGAAAGTTGACCAAGGAACACTTTTTGAGCTTATACTGGCAGCAAACTACTTAGACATCAAAGGTTTGCTTGATGTTACCTGCAAGACTGTTGCCAATATGATCAAGGGGAAAACTCCTGAGGAGATTAGAAAGACATTCAATATCAAAAATGATTTTATTGAAGAAGAGGAAGCCCAGGTATGCAAAGAGAACCAGTGGTGTGAGGAGAAGTGAAATTTTGTGTCTGATGCTGTAACACTGTAAGGACTGTTGCAAATACTAGTTGCACTGCTTTGTTTATAATTGTTAATATGAGAAAAACGGTCCACAAATGCAGCAGCAAATCAGTTGTATTAGCAGAATGTCATCCTCGTTGCATGTGTAGTTTCAGCACAGATTGCAAACTCATGGCTCAGTTTCTTCTAGTATGATCAAAAGTTCTTTTTTCTTTGCTCTGAATAAACTTGAACTGTGGGTTCTCTATAGAAAGTGGCATTTTGGGCTTCCCCTCTCTTTGTAAAGCTATTTCTGCCTAGTTTATTGTCCAGTTAACTTTACCTTAGTGACCTTTAAAAGCTGGCACTGTAAATAAAACAACTTGCAAAAAAAAAAAGTTAAATCCTCATCTTCTCTCTCTCTTTTTTTTTTAATTGGTCCTTTAAGTTAGCAAAGCTGTCCCCTCCCCCTTGCTGTGCTGTGAAGACCTTTAGAATAAGAAAAGTCAAATTAGCGTCAAGTTCCAGGAACTTCCTGGGTAAAAATATTAAGGACATCTGCTTCCCCCAAGTCAAACCTTTTAGAAAACCATTGGGGGGACTGAGATGAGGTGCCAAATAAGTCCTCCAAAGAGAGCTTCAAAAAGGCGGGAGAAGTCTGGGCTGCACTCCACACTCTACCAAGAGCTGACTACCCTCCCATGGCGTTTGTGCTTTGGGGATGGGTAACTGATCATGTGATGGGAACTCTAAAAATAGGAACATGGCAGCCTGGGCAGGGCCTGGACCAGCAAGGACATTATACACTAGTGGACAAGCTGTGTCCATTGAACTGTGAGCCTTCACTTTCAACTGTGACACCTTCCACACCAGCCACCAAAAGCAGGAGCCATTGTGGGCTCATCACATTCTCCCCCTTCTCTCCCAGCCTGCTGTTTTGAGGTACAGTCTTTCAGATCGAGTAAACCCATGAGCTGGACCATCTCTGTGGGCCTGTGACACTTGCACTCGCAGAGGACCCCATATGCTCAGCTTAGCTGGTTCAATGTTCATCTTGAACTGCTTAACTTTTGAACAACAGGTCTTGCATTTTTATTCTGCGTGAGCCTACAAATTTTGTAACCGGTCCTGCCCCTGAGATTCCTGAATCATTGCAGAGGAACACTTTTGAAAAGGCGGCCTCAAGAAAGTGATACAGTCACATTACTCATGGTCGCTATGTTCTATAAAGTTGCCACGAACACTGACTTAATGAGTATTGAACGAGGCTCCTAGGAGAAATACAGGGTTAGGTTCCTGTGAGCTTCTGATCACAACATTTTCATCAACCAATCAATGTGTTACGTGTGTTTCTGCTCAAGGACACGTTAGTTAGAATATGCCATTGATTCATTAGCATTGAAATTCTGACAAAAGCACTATAACTCATGCCTGAATGAAGCTTATCTAACACATACTTCCTCATAAGGCACCCTACAGCCTTCTTGCACTTAGGAAGACTAGACAACACTTTAGCACTAAGCAAGGGTGTTGTTTAAACAGTGAAATCACCCACCACCAACAACAACAAATGCAAAACTTGTCTCTGAATGACCCACGAGAAGGACACTTGTTTACAGTGTGAGAGCTGCAATGAGGAGACAGAACATCACCTTGTTCCAGGTCATTTTGGTGGACCCCAGACCCTCATTTTTCACCACTCTGTGCATACTCAGAAATGACCGAAAGTGCTGTATTCATTTGGGGGTTACCAGTAAATTTTAGCATGTAGGTAAATTTGCAAGCACACAATCTCTGAATAATGTGGAGGGACTGCACTATGCTTTTTGTTCAGTTTGCTGTGTGAGAACCCAGCCAATTCGTGGGAAAATAAGACCATATTAGGATACCAAACTGACAACATATGTCAAAGCACTCAGACTACTACTAACAATAATAACAATACTGCATATACAGTTGACCCTTGAACAACGTGAGGGTTAGGGGCTCAAACCCTCCACCAGTTGAAAATCCACATATAATTTAGGGTGGGTCCTCCATGTCTGCAAATTCAACCAACCACAGATCATACAGTACTGTAGTATATTTACCATTGAAAAAAAATCCACATGTCAGTGGACCCATGCAATTCAAACCCATGTCGCTCAACAGTCAACTGTACTTATACAGCACATACAACGTCGCTTGAACTGCTCTAAGCACTTCACATATAGTAACTCACTTAAGCAGCACAACAGCCCAAAGAGGTGGTACGAGGTCTGTAATTTACTCTAAAATGCTCCCACTTAAGTATGTTCTAGCTAGTCGAAGCTCTAACACGAAAGGCCAATGCATTGCTCTAATAAAAAAAAATCTGTATTTCAGAATGATTAACTGATGTCATATCAGAAGGACCACACTCCAGAGGCAGCTACTACAAAGTTTCTGTTATCTGTATTTCCATCAGCACTCAAGGTTGGGTTAATTAGCATGATGAACGTCAGAAACAGACTCTTACTGGTGAAATTAATGGCTTGCTAAACAGCATAATAAATGTTCAAGGAAGACTCTTTACAGGCAACATTAAGGTACTCTGGCTAACATATTTTTAGGATATCTCCCCCCTCCAACAAGGTATAAGAATACCAAGATCTGTGACCTGCATCCTTGGGAATGGTACCCAAATCTCAATCCTTAAATGCCCTGTATTTGTCCACTGTTACGGGATTTGCCCGATGCTACCTGTCAGAGCACCTCAAGTCAACCTTGCGTGAAAGGTGAAAGCCAGAACAGCTAAAAAATGACAGAGCATGTCTCACACTCACAAAAAAAGAGAATATGCATGTTTTCTGTTCACTTGTTACTGTTTGACTAACAAATGCCTGTGTATGTGGAGAAATTTTGTCTGAGTTCATTTTGTTATACAGTAAACCCTGATAAAGATATTATGGGAAAGTACCTAGCCCTCACCCCCACCAGCTTCTTCAGTGGGTCTCATTATTTGTAGATGAGGATGCTGTGTCCCCAGGTCTACTAAAAGTTAGAGCCAGGACTTGTTCCCAGGCAGAGCTGGGCAGAATCTGTACTCTTAATCATTACACTGTACAGCTACTCCACCTAAAAGCAATACGTAACCTAAATCCATTGCTGCTTAGATTAATTTGACATAATCATGTGAGATACAGAGCCCCAAAAGTAGGTACATTTGCAGAAAAGGGAGAAAAAAGAGTCTTAGAGAAGAAAGACAAAGGCACCTACATGCAGAATCACAGAAACACTGCCATTAAAAGAACAGATGGGGGGAGTGTATAGCATTGACAATCCGAATACAAGTGGTTCCCAGGAGTCAGGGAGTTTTCTAAGATGCTAAACTCTTTGTAGCAGCATTATTGGAAAAGTCAGCATATACTCAAACTGTTTAAAAAATGTTTTATTATATAAAAAGTAGTTGGCGTCTATACAATCAAACAGGTTTGCTTTCATAAAAGTAACCAGCAGGGCATTGAAGAGTTAGACAGGTTTAAAGCAATTCATTACTGTGTAGAACGAATCCATACGTGTGGAGTATCCCGCATCCCTGGTTTCCACCTGCTACATTCCTTTAGAGGCCCACGATCATTATGAGGCCCCCACCAATTCCCAAAATGTTTCCTGGAGACATCAATGCACTGGAATACAAGACAGGCAATATTGCAAGTGCAGGAGGATAAAAAGGGACTTCACTGTGAGGAAGTGAATGGAGAACAGTTAACCATCCTGGTAAAGCTTGGCTATAAAATGTACAAGAAGACAGTAGGGTACAGTGAAATTTCCTCCCAAAATAAAGCAGATGAGCATATGTAGAAGTGGAGACGTCGGTGAAGGAGAGAAACAGACGGGGTTGAACAGCCTGGGCTCTGGAGGGGTTCCTCTGGGGAGGATGAGACGTGGGCTCTACATAGTGCCATAGATGGATCACAGATGGTGGGGTGGCTTACGAACGCTGGAGAACCTCTCCCTCCATACTTCCCACAGAGTGTGTACACAATGGAGGGCCAAGGATGGGCTCCAGCTACAGCCTTTCCTCACCAACACGGGAGTCATCACCTGGGTTGGTGCACCAGCCCTGACCCCCCAGGTGTCCCATTCCCACTCTGAGAAGCTGGAAGAAATCACCACTAACCAAGAGGATTCTATGCCATGGCTCAGCAAGGGTCTCCCCGTGAGAAGACAGTGCCTGGAAGAGCTTTAGTCAACAAGAAGCTCCATTTCTCCCTAAGGAAACTGGAGGTAAACGATATCTCTTGAACTGAAGACGTGAACATTTAACGCAACCCACTTTAACAAACCTAGAAGTTCAGGCATTTTGGAAAGAAATATTTTTAGCACTGTAGGCCATGCTGAGGCAATGCAGTTGACAGAAACACTACCCAGAATCTTACATCAGCTTAAAGCTGACAAAATGACCTGACTAATGAGACCACCCTGGGTTTTGTCCCGAAAACCATAGGTGAGGAAAATGATCCTCTTTGCAGTTAGAAATGGTGACGATGAAATCCCACATCTCACTGGCTGTTTGGAAAAACCTCTAGTAACAAGGTAAAGATGATTTTCTCAACGTTTGGAAAGGATAAAATTTTCTATTTCCTGTGATGATTTGGGGGGGTTTAATTTACAGGCCAGATGAGACTTAGCCCTCCTACTGTTTGAACCTCCTCAGGCACACTCAAAAAACTTGTCTGGTACTGGTAATACATAATGCATTCTCTGAAGCATAAATAAGCTAAAGAAATGAAGAGATGAAGTTTGAAATAAAGGTTAATTGAAGAGAGGGGAAAAAACAACTTGGACACGTTGAAGTCAAAGAGAAAACCGGCTGAGGCACTTTCTACCAGACGGAATAAAAAAGCTGGTCATTCCTTCAGGAAGTAGTTACTGAGGACCCATTATGTGCTAGTGTGATCGTTTAAAGGCATGGTCACAGAATTTTTTTTTTTTTTTTGATACCTGGCTTAGTCCATTCAGGCTGTGGTAACAAAATACCACAGACTGGGTAGCTTATAAGCAACAGAAACTTATTTCTCACTGTTCTGTTGGCTGGAAAGTCCAACATCAAAGCACGAGCATGGCCACCTTGTGGTGAGAACCTTCTTCCCAGTTCATAGCTGAAGGCTTCTCACTCTTTCCTTACATGGTGAAAGGGGCAAGGGATCCCTGAGGGTGTCTCTTTTACAAGAGCACTAATTCTATTCATGAGGGCTCCTCTCTTACGATCTACTCACTTCCCAAATGCCCCAGGCCCTAATCCCATAACCTTCAGGGGTCAGAATTTCAGGTAGGAATTTGGGGAGGCACAAATGTTCAGACCACAGTCACACTCCTCCCTCCAAAAGGGAGAATCTAATTCTCTTTCTTTTGAAGGGGGCCCAACTTAGTGAATCACTTCTAACCAGTAGAATGTGGCAGATGTGACCGTGTGTGATTTCTGAGGCTAAGTCATAAAAGACACTATCACTCCCATCTCACTCGCCCTTGGATTACACTAAGTCCCCTACATACGAACCTTCAATTTGCGAACTTTCAAAGATGCGAACCTGCATTCTGTCAACGTCAGACGTGAGTGAAATTGCAGCTCGCCCTCCATCTCCTATTGCTGCCGATCCTTCAGCTCTACCATCTCCCACCTCCTCTCCCTCCTCCAGTCAGTAACTCTTCTTGCCTGTTCACTCAATGCCAGCCCTGTATGCCAGATGTTGTACCGCACTACTGTACTTTTCAAGGTACTGTACTATAAGATTAAAAATATTTTCTTTATTTTTTGTGTTTGATTTTTATGTATTATTTGTGTGAAAAGAATTATAAACCTATTACACTTCAGTACTATATAGCCAATTTTGTCAGTTGGGTACCTAAACTAACTTTGTTGGACTTCCGAACAAATTGGACTTAAGAACACCCTCTCGGAACGGAACTCGTTCGTACGTAGGGGACTTACTGTATTGCTCTGAGGGAAGCCAGCTGCCATGTTGTGAGGACATTCAAACGGCCTGTGGAGAGGCCCCCGTGGGCAAGAACGGAGCCTTCTCAACAACGGCCACCAACTTGCCAGCCATGTGAGAGAGCAACCTTGAACTTGGATCCTTCAGGCCCTGCCCAGCTTTCAGAGGACTGGAGCCCCAACTGATCTCTTGACTGCAACCTCACAAGTGACACGGAGCCAAAACCACCCACTGGAACCATGAGGAGAATAATGTTTACGATCGCTCTAAATGACTAGTTTGGGGGTCATTTGTTATGTGTCAATAAATAACTAACACAGCTCGTGACTTTGCAAAATTCTGCCAACATCGGAGTGAAAACAGCACAGTCTCTACCAGAACAAATCTCCAGTGAACACTGTGAAGATTCAACTATGGAAAATCAACAGTAACACCACCATGTGATAAGAGCTGTAATAGGGGTATCCATCAATATGAGCATGGTTATGCTGTAGTAACAAGCAACCTAAACACTTTAGTGGCTTAACATAGCATAGCTGATTTCTTTTTAATTTTTAATGTTTTATTTTTTATACAGCAGGTAGTTATTAGTCATCAATTTTATACACATCAGTGTATACATGTCAATCCCAATAGCCCAATTCATCACACCACCACCACCAACCTCCCGCAGCTTTCCCCTCTTGATGTCCATGCGTTTATTCTCTACATCTGTGTCTCAACTTCTGCCCTGTAAACCGGTTCATCTGTACCATTTTTCTAGGTTCCACATACATGCATTAATATACGATATTTGTTTTTCTCTTTCTGACTTACTTCACTCTGTGTGACAGTCTATAGATCCATCCACGTCTCAACAAATGACCCAATTTTGTTCCTTTTTATGGCTGAGTAATATTCCATTGTATATATGTACCACATCTTCTTTATCCATTCATCTGTTGATGGGCATTTAGGTTGCTTCCATGACCTGGCTATTGTAAATAGTGCTACAATAAACATTGGGGTGCATGTGTCTTTTTGAATAATGGTTTTCTCTGGGTATATGCCCAGGAGTGGGATTGCTGGATCATATGGTAATTCTATTTTTACTTATCTAAGGAACCTCCTTACTGTTCTCCATAGTGGCTGTATCAATTTACATTCCCACCAACAGTGCAAGAGGGTTCCCTTTTCTCCACACCCTCTCTAGCATTTCTTGTTTGTAGATTTTCTGATGCTGCCCATTCTAACTGGTGTGAGGTGATACCTCACTGTAGTTTTGATTTGCAATTCTCTAATAATTAGTGACGTTGAGCAGCTTTTCATGTGCTTCTTGGCCATCTGTATGTCTTCTTTGGAGAAATGTCTATTTAGGTCTTCTGCCCATTTTTGGATTGGGTTGTTTGTTTTTTTTAAATTGAGCTGCATGAGCTGTTTATATATTTTGGAGATTAATCCTTTGCCCAGTGATTCCTTTGCAAATATTTTCTCCCATTCTGAGAGTTGTCTTTTCGTCTTGTTTATGGTTTCTTTGCTGTGCAAAAGCTTTTAAGTTTCATTAGGTCCCATTTGTTTATTTTTGTTTTTATTCCCATTTCTCTAGGAGGTGGATCAAAAAACTTCTGTGATTTATGTCAAAGAGTATTCTTCCTATGTTTTCCTCTAAGAATTTTATAGTGTCCAGTCTTACATTTAAGCCTCTAATCCATTTTGAGTTTATTTTTGTGTATGGTGTTGGGGAGTGTTCTAATTTCATTCTTTTACATATAGCTGTCCAGTTTTCCCAGCACCACTTATTGAAGAGACTGTCTTTTCTCCATTGTATATCCTTGCCTCCTTTGTCATAGATTAGTTGACCATAGGTGCGTGGGTTTATCTCTGGGCTTTCTATCTTGTTCCATTGATCTATGTTTCTGTTTTTGTGCCAATACCATATTGCCTTGATTACTGTAGCTTTGTAGTATAGTCTGAAGTCAGGGAGTCTGATTCCTCCAGCTCTGTTTTTTTCCCTCAAGACTGCTTTGGCTATTCGGGGTCTTTTGTGTCTCCATACAAATTTTTAGATTTTTTGTTCTAGTTCCGTAAAGAATGCCATTGGTAATTTGATAGGGATTGCACTGAATCTGTAGATTGCTTTGGGTAGTATAGCCATTTTCACAATATTGATTCTTCCAATCCAAGAATGTGGTATATCTCTCCATCTGTTGGTATCATCTTTAATTTCTTTCATCAGTGTCTTATAGTTTTCTGCATACAGGTCTTTTGTCTCCCTAGGTAGGTTTATTCCTAGGTATTTTATTCTTTTTGTTACAATGATAAATGGGAGTGTTTCCATAATTTCTCTTTCAGATTTTTCATCATTAGTGTATAGGAATGCAAGAGATTTCTGTGCATTAGTTTTGTATCCTACAACTTTACCAAATTCATTGATTAGCTCTAGTAGTTTTCTGGTGGCATCTTTAGGATTCTCTATGTATAGTATCATGTCATCTGCAAACAGTGACAGTTTTACTTCTTTTTCCAATTTGTATTCCTTTTATTTCTTTTTCTTCTCTGATTGCCATGGCTAGGACTTCCAAAACTATGTTGAATAATAGTGGTGAGAGTGGACATTCCTGATCTTAGAGGAAATGCTTTCAGTTTTTCACCATTGAGAATGATGTTTGCTGTGGGTTTGTGGTATATGGCCTTTATTATGTTGAGGTAGGTTCCCTCTATGCCCACTTTCTGGAGAGTTTTTATCGTAAATCAGTGTTGCATTTTGTCAAAAGCTTTTTCTGCATCTATTGAGATGGTTTTTATTCCTCAGTTTGTTAATGGTTTTTGGTTTTTATTTGGTTTTATTCCTCAGTTTGTTAATGGTTTATGGTTTTTATTCCTCAGTTTGTTAATACGGTGTATCACATTGATTGATTTTCATATAGTGAAGAATCCTTGCGTCCCTGGGATAAATCCAACTTGATCATGGTGTATGATCATTTTAATGTGTTGTTGGATTCTGTTTCCTAGTATATTGTTGAGGATTGTTGCATCTATATTCATCAGTGATATTGGTCTGTAATTTTCTTTTTTGGTGGTATCATTGCCTGGTTTTGGTATCAGGGTGATGGTGTCCTCATAGAATGAGTTTGGGAGTGTTCCTTCCTCTGCAATTTTTTGGAAGAATTTGAGAAGGATGGGTGTTAGCTCTTCTCTAAATGTTTGATAGAATTCACCTGTGAAGCCATGTGGTCCTGGACTTTTGTTTGCTGGAAGATTTTTAACCACAGTTTCAATTTCATTACTTGTGATTGGTCTGTTCATATTTTCTATTTCTTCCTGGTTCAGTCTTGGAAGGTTATACCTTTCTAAGAATTTGTCCATTTCTTCCAGGTTATCCATTTTATTGGCATAGAGTTGCTTATAGTTGTCTCTTAGGATGCTTTGTATTTCTGGGGTGTCTGTTGTAACTTCTCCTTTTTCATTTCTAATTTTATTGATTAGAGTCCTCTCCCTCTTTTTTGTGATGAGTCTGGCTAATGATTTATCAATTTTGTTTATCTTCTCGAAGAACCAGCTTTTACTTTTATTGATCTTTGCTATTGTTTTCTTTGTTTCTGTTTCATGTATTTCTGCTCTGATCTTTATGACTTCTTTCCTTCTACTAACTTTGGGTTTTGATTGTTCTTGTTTCTCTAGTTCCTTTAGGTGTAAGTTTAGATGGTTTATTTGAGATTTTTCTTGTTTCTTGAGGTAGGCTTGTGTAGCTATAAACGTCCCTCTTAGAATTGTTTTGCTGCATCCCATAGGTTCTGGATCATCGTGTTTTCATTGTCATTTGTCTCTAGGTATTTTTGATTCCCTCTTTGATTTCTTCAGTGATCTCTTGGTTATTTAGTAATGTATTGTTTAGCTTCCAAGTGTTTGTGTTTTTTACATTTTTTTCCCTGTAATTCATTTCTAATCTCATAACATTGCCTTCAGAAAAGATGCTTGAGATTATTTCCATTTTCTTAAATTTACTGGGGCTTGATTTGTGACCCAAGATTTGATCTATCGTGGAGAATGTTCTGTGTGCACTTGAGAAGAAAGTGTAATCTGCTGTTTTGGGGTGGAATATCCTATAAATAGCAATTAAATCTATCTGGTCTATTGTGTCATTTAAACCTTGTGTTTCCTTATTAATTTTCTGTCTGGATGATCGTTCCATTGGTGTAAGTGAGGTGTTAAAGTCCCCCACTATTATTGTGTTACTGTCAATTTCCTCTTTTATAGCTCTTAGCAGTTGTCTTATGTATTGAGGTGCTCCTATGTTGGGGGCATATATATTTACAATTGTTATATCTTCTTCTTGGATTGATCCCTTGATCATTATGTAGTGTCCTTCCTTGTCTCTTGTAACAGTATTTTAAAGTCTATTTTATCTGATATGAGTATTGTTATTCCAGCTTTCTTTTGATTTCCATTTGCATGGAATATCTTTTTCCATCCCCTCACGTTTAGTCCATATGTGTCCCTAGGTCTGAAGTAGGTCTCTTGTAGACAACATATATATGGGTCTTGTTTTTGTATCCATTCAGCAAGCCTGTGTCTTTTGGTTGGAGCATTTAATCCATTCACGTTTAAGGTAATTATCGATATGTATGTTCCTATGACCATTTTCTTAATTGTTTTAGGTTTGTTTTTGTAGGTCCTTTTCTTCTCTTGTGTTTCCCACTTAGAGAAGTTCCTTTAGCATTTGTTGTAGAGCCGTTTGGTGGTGCTGAATTCTCTTAGCTTTTGCTTGTCTGTAAAGCTTTTGATTTCTCCATTGAATCTGAATGAGATCCTTGCCGGGTAGAGTAATCTTGGTTGTAGGTTCTTCCTTTCAACACTTTAAGTATATCATGCCACTCCCTTCTGGCTTGTAGAGTTTCTGCTGAGAAATCAGCTGTTAACCTTATGGGAGTTCCCTTGTATGTTATTTGTCGCTTTTCTCTTGTTGCTTTCAATAATTTTTCTTTGTCTTTAATTCTTGCCAATTTGATTACTACGTGTCTTGACGTGTTTCTCCTTGGGTTTATCCTGTATGGTACTCGCTGCGCTTTCTGGACTTGGGTGGCTACTTCCTTTCCCATGTTAGGGAAGTTTTCGACTATAATCTCTTCAAATATTTTCTCGGGTCCTTTCTGTCTCTCTTCTCCTTCTGGGACCCCTATAATGTGAATGTTGTTTCGTTTAATGTTGTCCCAGAGGTCTCTTAGGCTGTCTTCATTTCTTTTCATTCTTTTTTCTTTATTCTGTTCCGCAGCAGTGAATTCCACCATTCTGTCTTCCAGGTCACTTATCTGTTCTTCTGCCTCAGTTATTCTGCTATTGATTCCTTCTAGTGTAGTTTTCATTTCAGTCATTGCATTGTTCATCTCTGTTTGTTTGTTCTTTAATTCTTCTAGGTCTTTGTTATATATTTCTTGCATCTTCTCGATCTTTGCCTCTATTCTTTTTCTGAGGTTCTGGATCATCTTCACTATCATTATTCTGAATTCTTTTTCTGGAAGGTTGCCTGTCTCCACTTCATTTAGTTGTTTTTCTGGGGTTTTATCTTGTTCCTTCATCTGGTACATAGCTCTCTGCCTTTTCATCTTGTCTATCTTTCTGTGAATGTGGTTTTTGTGCCACAGGCTGCAGGACTGTAGTTATTCTTGCTTCTGCTGTCTGCCCTCTGGTGGATGAGGCTATCTAAGAAGCTTGTGCAAGTTTCCTGATGGGAGGGACTGGGGGTGGGTAGAGCTGCCATAGTTTATTTCTTATTCTTGACATGTTACATGTCAATTGTGCTTGAGCTCCCTGCCATCCTAATTCTAGGACCGAGGGTCAGAGCAGCTCCCATGTGGCTTACTTCAAGTTACCAGAGCAGAATGGAAGAGAAAATGGCCTACTGTGACTGCCTCTTAAAGCTTCCATTGGGCAGTTACACAGTCATTTGATTTTGCTGAAGTTTAAGGAGAGACAGGGGAATATAATCCTACCATGTTCCCAGACAAGGGGATATAAGATATTTAGACCATCCCCAGTGACTACCAGATATATGCTGGCTCCTATGAGAACACAGAGAAAAGAGCAACTAACCTCCCCTTGGAGTAGAAAGGGTCAGAGCTGGTTTTACAGAGGGATAAATGCTAAGTATGAAGAGTTTTTTAACTAGTCAAGAACAGAACAGCATTCCAGGTAGAAAAACGTATAAACGGTTCATTTGCCCAATAAATTTGCATGTGTTGGAGAATAATAGGGAGCAGAAGGAGAGGGTATGTGTGTTAGGCTGAAAACACAGTCAGGGGCTTGGTCTGATGAAGGACCACAGGCAGGGTTAAGTTTACACTGTGATGACAGACACTATCGTTATCGAAAATTTGGTCCTTGTCCCCGATGCCAAATGAGAATAACAAGGATGAGGTTTTGAGGATGAAGGAAAGAGAACTTTATTGATCTTCCAGCAAATGAGGAGAGTAGCAGACTAGCGTCTTGAAAACTACCGTCCTGCCTTGTGGGGAGAAAGCAGGCATATTTAAAGGAAAGTCTTGGGCTGGGGTTAAGATCAGAGGAACAAGCAAAAACAGCAAGAATGCCCACCCACGTTAATCAGTAGCAAAGACTGCACAGTAACAAAGGACTTAAGTTTTAGTTCCCAGCAACGGAGAGAGAGGATGGGAAAAGCAGTTTCACTTAGAAATTATCCATCACACAGTTTTAGACTTGTGGCCCTGTTACGGTGTTTCATGATGAGGACGTTTGGGGGTGGGGCAATTCTTTATGTCTGGCACTGTTTGATCCATTGCAGGATATTTAACATCCTGGGCAGCAGACACTCCATGCCTGTAGCACCCCCAATAATTATGACATTCCCAACTCCCATACCCATTCCAAACAACCCCAGACTGGAAGAAATACCGCCCCCTGTTGAGAACCACTGGGAAGTGAGATTTACTTACATTTTCTTCTAAGATGCAGGAAGTATAATCACATTTTGACAAAACTCAAGAAATGCCAAGAAGAAACAAGTTATTACTATAACAATTGCCACAAAATATAAACTGTAGGACAGTAGCAGTTGGTTATTACGGTATAAAGACATTAGGCAGTAGATAATATGCAATCTACCTCATACCCCTCTAACTCTGCCCCTCAAGAAAGGATTGTTTTCTCTGTTTTCAAGAAGAACACAAGTGATTGAGAGTAAAGGATCGGAGAGAACTGAATCTGCTCTAATTTATTTATTTTTTAATAGACATCACTAAGTTTGCTGCTTGAATAATATTTTCCAACACAGCCCAAAATGACTGTGACACACCACTGCTAACTGCTATTATAGAATTCCAGTTGGGAAATGACTTTATCTAACTTATATTTTTAACAGATCCTTCTGGTAGCCTGATGTAAAGAGCGGTTTGGACTTTTGCAGAAGTCCAAGCAACCAAGGCTGAGGAAAAAGAAACAGAGTGAACTGGGTGGATTCAAAACACTTTTAGGGAGGAAGGATCAACAAGATTCGTTGCCCACTGACTAGAAAGAGTGAGTAAAAGGGAAGAGAGGAGGCTGAGGAGAAGCCAGAAGCCATTAAGGAAACAGATGATGAGAGAGAAAATAATGTAGGCGTACGGTTAAAGAAGGAAATCTACAGAAGCTGACATAGTGAATCAGCTAAAGGCCAACAGTCTCGAGATCCTGTTCTGCAAAACTCTAGTCCTGCAAAATGTCCTACATAAAAAGCATTCTGTGGTCAATTAAGTTTGGGAAATATTGTATACTCTCCCCACATGGAGATTTACTGTATGTATTAGTAAGAAACCAATTTAAACTTTAACCCAGAGCATACTCTGAGTATTTGGTCTCAGAACGCTTTTTACTCAAAAAGCCCATTAGATTCTGCAGGGGACTTCCCAGATGGCACAGTGGTTAAGAATCCGCCTGCCAATGCAGGGGACAGAGGTTCGAGCCCTGGTCCAGGAGGATCCCACATGCCACGGAGCAGCTAAGCCTGTGCGCCACAACTACTGAGCCTGCGTGCCTACAGCCTGTGCTCCACAAGAGAAGCCACTACAATGAGAAGCTCGCACACCACAACCAAGAGTAGCCCCCGCTCACCGTGACTGGAGAAAGCCTGCACGCAGCAACAAAGACCCAACACAGCCAAAAAATAAATAAAATAAGTAAATAAATAAATAAAAAGTAAGATTCTGCAGAACCAGTGTTCCAAGGAACACACTTTGGGAAACAGTTCAAAATCCATGTAGGAGAACTCCTCCAACTTAACAACAAAAAAACTCAATTAAAAAATAGGCAAAGCACTTAAATAGACAGTTCTTCAGAGAAGATATACAGATGGCCAATAAGCACATGGAAAGATGCTCAACTCATTAGTCATTAGGGAAAAAGTAAAAGCACATCAAAACCACAGGAGGTACCACTTCTCACAGTTCTGAAGGCTGGAAATCCAGGATCAAAGTGTCAGCAGGGTTGATGTCTTCTGAGGCCTCTCTCCTTGGCTTGTGAACTTTGCCTTCTCACTGCGTCCTCACACTATCACCCCTCAGTCTATGTGGCCTGTGTCCTAATCTCTTCTTCTTGTAAGGATACCAGTCACATCTTATTAGGGCCCGCCCTAACGACCTAATTTTACCATAATTACCTATCTAAAGCCCTATCTCCAAAAACAGTCACATTTTGAGGTCCTGAGGGCTAAACCTTCAACACAGGAGTTTGAGGGGCCCACAGTTTACCCCCTAACAGAGGATAAGGTGGAGAAGCAGTTAGACAAATGGACAACACCAATTTACGAAGGAGCAAAGTTGTACTCTGATATATATACTAGAACTGCCGGTAGAAAATGAAAAGGCTTCAGTAGGATAAGAAACTATAAAACCCAGAACTAAGATTAAAAGGCAAAAAAATACCTTGAAGAGAAATGCTCGCAAGCTTTGTTACCAACAAAGACTTCACTCTTTGATGTGAAGAGAGTCTTTTAAATCAATTAAAAAAAAAATCCAGATAGCCCTGTAGAAACATACTAAAAGATATGAAGAGGAAAACCCAGAGGAATACAAAAGACAATTAAATACAATAATGTGTAATCACCAGCTATCAAAGAAAAACAAATTAACACAAAATATTTCACTAATCACACTGACACGTATTAAAAACACTGATCTGGTAAGAAGTGACTGTGGGCAATGTGCAGAAAACACAAATTATCACGTAAGTTAGTTCCAACAGATAAATTAGCATTGCCCATTCAAAGTGTATAACCTATAAGCCGGCAATTCCACATCCACTGCACAGGTAAATTCACTGCAGACTTGCTTATAGTAGCCCACAAATTTGAAACAACTTAAATGTCTATTGTTGTGGACTGAACGGTCTTCCCCCACAAATACATATGTCGAAGCCCTGACCCTAAAGTCACTGTATTTGGAGACAGGTCCTATAAGGAAGTGATGAAGGTTAAGTGAGGTTATAAGGGTAGGACCTCAGTCCTACAGGGCTGGTGTCCTTATTAAGAAGAGGAAGAGATACCAGAGATCTCTTCCTCCACACACGCCCAGAGGAAAGGCCATCTGAGGACACAGCAAGAAGGCAGCTGCTCACAAGCTGGGAAGAGAGTCCTCACCAGTAACTGAATCTGCCAGCACCTTGATCTTGGAATTCCAGCCTCCAGAACTGTGAAAAAATAAACGTCTGTTGTTTAAGCCACCCAGTCTGTGGTATTTTGTTATGGCAACTGAAAAATATCAGTCAAAAGTTGGTTACATCAACTACAGCGTATTCATACAACTGGAGTGCCATGGAGGCTTTCAGAAGAAATGCAGGTTGATTCACACGTAACGCCGTGGAAGGATGTTCCACCTTTATTATGTGATAAAAAACAAGTTATCACGACCTGTATATCATGGTCCCATTGAAAAACAAAGTGCTATACAGGCTCATGCAGATTTTTCCAATCTGGAGAGATCATGGAAACAAGGAGGGAAAAAGGGGTAAGAAAAAAAAAGAAATACTCGCAGAAGTTTCACTTTTTTAAGTCATGCACATCTGTAACTCTTGTATTTTAAGAAAAAGCAAGGTTTTATAATTTGTAAATATATATATTAAAAAATAACAAATTCATGTTGACAGAATTTTCCAAACTCCAGAGGTAATTAACACCCCCTGAGTTTCCCTGTAGCGTTAAGAGTTAATTCATTCTGTAGCCTGGGTGTTATCCGAGTGATAATCCTACATGATAGAAACCTGCCCTTCCCCCCCCCCCCACTATTTTATTACAAAAATTTCCCTACATACATAAAAGTTGAATTTTACAGTGAATCTCTATATGCCCACTATGTAATTCTACAATTCACATTTTACTATTCTTGTTTTATCACATATCTATCCACTGCTCTATTCCTTCACCCATCCATCTTATTTTTTATATAAGAAATATACATATATTTCAAAGTAGGTTGCAGACACAAGTATACTTCCCCCTAAATACTTCCATATGTGTAGCATGCTAACTGCTTTTAAACACAATGAAAACCCTTTCACACACCAGAAGAGACCACACACTTAACCTGAGACTATCCAAGGGAGAGACTTAGAAAGAAATGGGGTCTGGAGGGGACTTCAAAAGGACTAATTAGATTTTGTGTGCCACCTTAGTCTAACCTTCACTGAGAAAGTACAGAGAAGCATCCACACCTCATAGCCAAACATCAATATGTTTGTAATTAATCAAAACTGCAAGTTAAGAAAAAATCAAAGGGAAAATAAGGATCTGGACAAATATACTGCTGTGAACCTTTTTTTTTTTTTTTTTTTTTTTTTTTTGCTGTGTGCGGGCCTCTCACTGTTGTGGCCTCTCCCGTTGCGGAGCACAGGCTCCGAACGCGCAGGCTCAGCGGCCATGGCTCACGGGCCCAGCCGCTCCGCGGTATGTGGGATCTTCCCGGACCGGAGCACGAACCCGTGTCCCCTGCATCGGCAGGCGGACTCTCAACCACTGCGCCACCAGGGAAGCCCTGCTGAGAACCTTTTCCAAGAGGAGTTGGTGGCTCAGACTGGGAGGTTCTGCCCTGGTTGGCTGTAAGCCTTTAGCTTCTGGGAAGATAACACCAGCCAAGCATCCTTTCAAGTCCTTGAAGATATGGTCTGCTTCTGTTTGCCTACAAATATTTGCATGTTGGTATCATTGACCGTTCTCAGTTTTTTTCAAGCACTGTTTTAACTACAGAAACTAACCCCAAACAGCTTAAGACTGTTATGTAACACGCAGTGAAACAACTTAACCACCCTAAACTGAGAGATTTATTTATTCATTTTCAAGGTAGACCCAGGTTTTAAATTTTCCAATTAGCAAGTAACCTAATAGAATTAAAAAGTCATGCAAACCACCTTCCCTTTGATAGACGGGCCTGCCCGCCAACCTGGTTTACGAGAAAGCAAAGCAAAGCATTTTTCTTCCTAAACCAGAGATAACATTGGCTCCTGCTTTGACGAAGGTGCCCAGCATGGTCCATGAACATAACTGAGGAACGTAAATGCTCGGATTCTTTGCAATGACTGTGCCTTTCCACAGGTCCTCCCAGAACTAGAACTGTGAATACCTCAGCCCCCTCTCGGGAATGTGACACCTCTGGGAACCTCCCCAGAACTTTTGTTTCCTTGAGAGTAGGTGCCTTCTGTGATCATGGCAACACCTAAAGTTCCGAAGCTTAAGAATGCCAAAACTTTCTGCAATGAAGCACTATTTAGTAGAATAAAAACACCAATAGAACATCTGCCACAAAGATTAGAAAATCATGAGATTTAATTATTTCACTACCTGCCCAAGATGTTCCCTCCGCCCCCATCCCCCAATGACAAACTACAGATGGTACATGTAAGTACAATCATGTGTGATTCATGGGTGCCTGGACGGCATACTTGCTTAAGAAAGAGGAGAATCCAAGGGGGGAAAGCAACTTACATGTCCATTTAAACGTATCTGTTCTAACTTACCTTCCCATTTCTTTTTCCTACTTAAAATTCAACAATCCATTAAAAGCTAAATCCACTAAGACTTTAAATGGCCTTCATGGAGAGGAATAAATGACATTGCATTTATCTGTTGAGAACATCAATGGAAAACTAACTGGAGAAAGGAAAGACTAATTAATAAGAGCAGAAATGACTACTTAACTTCCTTTGATGTTAGAAATTATGAAAGAGTAAAATAACCACTCTATTTTATCAGGCACAATAAACCAGAGGAGGCAAAGCAAATGAAGTATTGACCTAAAAAGACAGGGGCAAACGTTCTGCCCCACAGCCCAGACTGCTTGGGTTTTTGAACAGAACTCAGGACCCCTTATTACTGACCTTGGGGCCGCCCACTTCTGTCTCTACCTCAACACCAGAGACGGAAGTCACGTGCTCTGAGAATCTAGCTGTCCCCGTGGATCAGCCCAGCTTTGGAGGCAGGACCCATCAAACCCCAGCCTAAGAACTGTGAGCAACTCCCTAGAAGCAGCCATAGTTCCTGATCTCAAATTCCTGACAATCTAGTTGGAAAGACTAAATGAACTCACATATAAACCGAAGCAGTACACTTGGAAAACAGGAATGGAAGACAGAGAGAAGCAACAAAAAAGGAAGGTCCAGGAAGCTTTAGGTCTCCAGGGAAGAGGGAGCAGGTCTCTGGAACCTTGGAATACTGCGAAATTAAACATCCATGGCAAGCTTAATCAGATCTCCAAGGAGCAGGCAACTGACATCTGGGCTGGCCAGCCAATGCCTGTGCTAACATGGAATCAGTTTAATTATATTTACACAAACATGATGGAACAATATAATCACAGCATCAGACTCTCCCAACTTCCATCCTCCCAAAGCATTATTTGAATATCACAAAATTGCTCTGTAAACAGAAAGGCACACATACAATTTCTAGAAATCCTGTAACGGCGCAATTATAGCTTGACCATTCGTTTGTTGTTGCCGTTCACAGGACTTAGCAAAATGCCTGGTCCTTGGTAGGTGCCAAACTAAGGAAAGCTAAATAAATCATCAAGATGATAAAAGCAAACTCTCTATAACTGAACTTAAAAACCACACAAAGGAACTAACAATTTTATATGTTTTAACTAGGTATCTTTCAGGGTTATTTGATTTTGTTGATTTCTAAAAGAAAAGAAAAAAAACAGCACAAGAGATGTTTTCCTGAACTGAAATCACTTTGTACCGGAATCTGACTTAAGGCTTATAAATCTTCACATTTATCAGAACTTCCAAGTCCGTTCCCCTCACACAGGCCTTTGAAATAACTGATGTCACCTCCACTCCCCAGGCTGAGGAGACAAAGCAGGAGGAGTTCCATATTCAGACACCGATGCACAACCAACGACACACATCCAGCTTAGGACGGACCGGGTCTGGTGTCCCCCTTAAGCTTATTGCCGGGGGAGCCCAGCGAATTTGCATACAGCCATTGAGAAAGAGAACTGATACCAGAAGGGATGGCTCCACACTGAGTGCCTTGATTCACAGAGTGTTCAATGACATAAATTTAAAGGCCAGGGCCCCCAAGCAACGTTTTAGGTTGGGCTCTTTTCCTCTTAATTACAAAATAAACAAAAGCAAGGAAGGTCTCTGCTCTCCAGAGGCTCCGCATGAAACACTGGAGCGAGCTGCTTCCAATTCAATCCTATGCCCACCGCCCCGGATCAATAGACCCTTTGGTTCACGATGTCATCGGCTGCCTTTCTCCACCGCAGGTGCAGGTGGGTGGCGACAGAGCCCAGCTTCTCTCCCAGAGGTTCCTTCATCTACAAAAGGAATAAAACCAGAGGAATTGAGAGGCGGTACCAGGACACTCATGTGCCCAGGCAGCTGCATGTGACAGGCCTTAGAGCTATTAAATTAACACACCCTCAGCCAGGAGGGAGGGCACCCCAATCAGAGGTGGGAGACATCTGCCCGCTAACAGAGCGACTCCACGTGTGATCCACAGACGAGCAGTGTCAGCATTGTGTGGACACTTCTTAGAAATGCAGAGCCCCAGGCCCCACCCCAGACTCACGGAGTCAGAATCTGTATTTTTACAAAATCCCCAAGGGATTCACAAGCGTATTAAAGTTTATGGGATACTGCGCTAGAAGATCGACAAAAGAAAAAAGTGTCAGTAGCAACACTCCCATAATTAGAAATGCCTGTTTATCTGGTTTGGAAAGAGCCCTTGATTTAAACGATCAGAAAGCTAAGCTTTAACGTAGCCTTCATTCACGGGGCTGTCACAGTAAAAGAGGACCAAACCTGTGTGTAGGCTATCAGTGAAATGCTGGCCCTGCTGCTGTGATTATCACCCCTGGAACATGTGAAAATTCTGATTCCACGGCCCTGCCACCAGACACCCATTCAAAGGGCTTTGCTAAGACCTAGAAACCAGCCTGTTGAGACAGGCTTCCCAGAGGATTCTGACACAGATGGTCCCTAAACACACTATAATAAACACCTCAGGGTTTAACCATTATGCCGTGAACTCAAAAGATAATGATGTTAGTGTTAGAAGCTCTTGTCCCCATCAGCCAGAGGAGGAGACGTCAGGACTATGGGATGAAGCTGGACGAGAAGTGACCCTTGTCTACTCCTAAATACATCTCTCTCCCACACACACACACACCCCTCCACATCTATGCATGTGCTACGTTGTAGAGCAAGGTGCTGCAGGGAATATGGGATTCCCGGGAATGATGGGGGCCGTGGGGATTGTTAATAAGGCGGCTGGTTGGTAATAAACCTGTTCCTAATGAGGACAGAAGCAGGTGTCTGAACCACAGCTGGTGCAGTTAATTGGTGGGAAAGTTTGAGGCTCTGTGGTTCACAGTTTAGGGAGTTCTGTTTAGTCTAAGACAGATGACAACACGGTATCTGTTGCAGACTCAGCCTGAAGGTGGGCAGTCAAACCTACACTAACTCTTACTGGCCCAGCTAAGACGAGTTCTTATATTACAATAGATACTGATGAAATGATTTCCATTGAGAGTTGGCAAGACTTTAGAAAGCCTCTGGCCCATGGACCACCTACATCAGAATCACCTGGTGGGTGTGTGGGGAGGCGCTAGTTAACCATGCACTAACCTAGACCCACACACCAGGACTACTGCCAGAGGGAGACGCCAGGATTCATGTTGTTTTAGAAGCCCCCATGGGGTTCTCGTGATCATCAGGTTTAAGAACCACAAAAACTTCATCTTCTAGGTGAGAAAAACAAAGTGACATGCCACAGTCCCCAGCCCTGATTCCCCATTGAGCGCTCTACTAGGGGACAGGTGAGCTACCTAGACAACGTCCTCTGCCCCTGGGGCCGTCCTGGGAACCAGGAAAGCAGAAGCACCACTTTGAGGGGACTTTGTGCCAATGGTGGCCAGATCTTTCTCCCTATTTTTATTTGTTACAACCCCCAGTGGAATCCTTAGTGGATACTTAAATGCAGCATCTTATACCATCCAGCGTCTCTGGCCTTACCCCAGAGCATGGCTCCAAGCTGGAAGAATCGGCCCTCCAGAAAAGAGCTGATGTTTATACCCACTCTACATCTGTTTGGGATTATACACAGTGTTCAGTATGAAAAAAAAGGAGCAATAAAATTTACACAGGCATTATCAGAGTCTCTTTCTGAATTTTGCTCCAGAAAAGAATACAAACCTAGATTTTAAAACAAAAAGCAATGTTTCATATGCTACCATTTGTGTTAAAACAAAAAGGAAGATAATTGCATATACATGTTACCTGATTTCATTTGCATAAAATTTCCCCTAAGTTACACAACAAACCAGAGGCCTGTGATAGGAGGATGTGCAACTTTTATACTTTTAAAGTTGTGAACGTTGGAATTGTACTGCCTACCTAAATTACTAAATTCAGTTTTACTTTCTTTTTTAATTGAAGTGTAGTTGGTTCACACTGTTGTGTTACTTTCAGGAGTGCAGCAAATTGATTCAGTTATTTTTTTTTTCAGATTTTCCATTATAGGTTATTACAAGATATTGAATATAATTTCCTGTGCTATATAGTAAGTCCCTGTTGCTTATCTATTTTATGTATAGCAGTTTGTATCTATTAATCCCATACTCCTAATTTAGTCCTGCCCCCTTTGGTAACCATAAGTTTGTTTTCTACATCTGTGAATCTGTTTTGTAAATAGATTCATTTGTATTGTTTTTTAGATTCCACACATAAGTGATATCACATATTTGTCTCTGTCTTACTTCACTTAGTATATTCTCTAGGTCCATTCATGTTGCTGTAAATGGCAAAGTTTCCTTCTTCCTTACGGCTAATATTCCATTGTGTGTATGCATATGTATGTATGTATGTATGTATGTGTGTGTGTGTGTGTGTATATCTCACATCTTCTTAAGCCAATCATCTGCTGATGGGCACTTGGGTTGTTTCCATGTCTTGGCTATTGTAAATAGTTCTGCTATGAACATTGGGGTGCATGTATCTTTCTGAATTAGAGTTTTCTTTTTTTCTGGATATATACCCAGGATTGGGATTGCTGGGTCATATGGTAGCTCTATTTTTAGTCTTATAGGGAACCTCCATACTGTTCTCCATAGTGACTGCACCAATTTACATTCCCGCCAACAGTGTGGGAGGGTTCCCTTTTCTCCACACCCTCTCCAGCATTTATTGTTTGTAGACTTTTTGATAATGGTCATTCTGACTAGTGTGAGGTGATACCTCATAGTGGTTTTGATTTGCATTTCTCTAATCATTAGCAATGTTGAGCATCTTTTCATGTGCCTGTTGGCCATCTGTATGTCTTCTTTGGAAAAATGTCTATTTAGGTCTTCTTCCCATTTTTTGGTTGAGTTGTTTTTTGGATACTGAGTTGTATGAGCTATTTGTATATTTTGAATATTAATCTCTTGTCAGTTGCATCATTCACAAATATCTTCTCCCATTCCATAGCTTATCTTTTCATTTTGCTGATGGTTTCCTTTGCTGTGTAAAAGTTAAGTCTGATTAGGTCCCATTTATTTATTTTTGCTTTTATTTCTTTTGCCTTGGGAGACTGATCTAAGAAAATATTGCTATGATTAAAGTCTGAGAATGTTTTGCCTATGTTCTCTTCTAGGAGTTTTATTATGTCATGTCTTATATTTAGGTCTTTAAACCATTTTGAGTTTATTTTTGTATATTGTGTGAGGGAGTGTTCTAATTTCACTGATTTACATGTAGCTGTCCAGCTTTCCCAGCACCACTTTTTGAAGAGATTGTCCTTTCTGCATTGTATATTCTTGCCTCTTTTGCTGTAGATGATTTGACTGTAGGTGTGTGAATTTATTTATGGGCTCTCTATTCTGTTCCATTGATCCATATGTCTGTTTATGTGCTAATACCACACTGTTTTGATTACTGTAGCTTTGTAGTAAAGTCTGAAGTCTGAATGGGTTATGCCCCCAGATTTATTCTTTTTCCTCAGGACTGCTTTGGCAATTCTGGGTCTTTTGTGACTCCATATAAATTTTAGGATTATTTGTTCTGTGAAAAATGTCATGGGTATTTTGATAGGAACCACATTAATCTTTAGATTCTTTGGGTAGTATGGCCATTGTTTAAATTGGGGTATAGTTCTTTTACAATGTTGTGTTAGTTTCTGCTATACAACAAAGTGAATCAGCTATATGCATACATACATCCCCTCCCCCTTGGACCTCCCTCCCCCCCATCCCACCCATCTAGGTCACCAAAGAGTACCAAGCTGAGCTCCCTGCACTCTACAGGAGGTTCCCACTAGCTATCTGCTTTACACATGGTAGTGTATATATGTCAATTCCAATCTCCCAGTTCATCCCACCCCACCTTCCCCCCAACCCCGGGGTCCACACATCCATTCTGTATGTCTGTGTCTCTATTCCTGCCCTGCAAATAGGTTCATCTGTATCATTTTTCTAAATTCCACATAAGAGGGAACCCTCGTGCAATGCTGGTGGGAATGTGGATTGGTGCAGCCACTATGGAGACCAGTATGGAGGTTCCTTAAAAAACTAGAAATAGAACTACCATATAACCCAGCAATCCCACTACCAGGTATATACCCTGAGAAAACCATAATTCAAAAACAGGGGCTTCCCTGGTGGTGCAGTGGTTGAGAGTCCGCCTGCTGATGCAGGGGACGCGAGTTCGTGCCCCGGTCCGGGAAGATCCTGCGTGCCGCAGAGCAGCTGGGTCCGTGAGCCATGGCCACTGGGCCCGCGTGTCCGGAGCCTGTGCTCCGCAATGGGAGAGGCCACAACAGTGAGAGGCCCGGATACCACAAAAAAAACAACAGACATGCACCCCAGTGTTCATTGCAGCACTGTTTGCAATGGCCAGGATGTGGAAGCAAGCTGGATGTCCATCGACAGATGAATGGATAAAGAAGATGTGGTGCATGTATGCAATGGAATATTACTCAGCCATAAAAAGGAACAAAATTGGGTCATTTGTAGAGACGTGGACAGACCTAGAGTCTGTCATGCAGAGTGAAGTAAGTCAGAAAGAGTATGGCCATTTTAACAGTATTAATTCTTCCAATCCAAGAGCATGGGATATCTTTCCATTTCTTTGAATCATCTTCAATTTCTTTTATCAATGTTTCATAATTTTCAGCATATGTCTTTCACCTCCTTGGTTAAGTTTATTCCTAGACATTTTTTATGCAGTTTAAAACAGATTGGGGTTATTTTTACTTTCTCTTTCTGATATTTCATTATTAGTGTAAAGAAGAGCAACAGACTTATGTATACTAATCTTGTATCCTGCTACCTTGCTGAAGTCATTTATTAGTTCTACCAGTTTTTGTATGGAGACTTTGAGGCTCTCTATATAGAGTATCATGGCATCTGCAAATAGTGACAGTTTTACCTCTTCCCTTCCAATTTGGATACCTTTTTCTTTTTCTTGTCTGATCACTGTGGCTAGAAATTCCAATACTACGTTGAATAGAAGTGGTAAGAGTAGGCATTCTTGCCTTATTCCTAAATTTAGCAGGAAGGCTTTCAGCTTTTGTTTTTAAGAAAAGATGACGATGAATGCTGCAAAGCTGATAATCTACAGCACAAGCTATTCTTAGTCCAGCAGGACCCTGTGACTCACCAGGGCCAGCCCAACCCTCCTGTTTGTCCCGCCTGCTAGCACCAAGAAAGAGCTGGGATGATGTTTCCCCATTGGGCATGGGATACACCCCTCCATCCCAAGCATGCCCCAATCCCTATTCACCATTCACCAACTTAATCTGCACAGGATTTCGTTTTCCTAAATAACTTCAGAGTTATGGCCACAGAACTAACCTGCACAGTAAGGAGAGGGACTGATCAGAACGTCACAGGCTGCATACCTGACACCACTTACCTGGCATCTCTGGCATCCAGACACCAGCCAGAAGCCACCAAACTACAAAAATCCTCAGCTCACCGACAAGTAAATCTTTGAGGACCATGAGGAGTCCTCAAATAAAAGCCAACTGAATCCTGGGTATTTCCCTGCTTAATGCTCCCAGGTGAAACTACTTACCCATCCCCCATTTAAAAAATTGTAGCAGGAGTTCTTACTATAAGATCATGAAACTGAGACATTTTCAGGAAAGAAAAAATATGTATATTGTTCTAAGAAGATTCTCAAGGATTCCTGACCCCAAAAGGTTTAAGCATCGTTGTTCTGGAACACACATCTCCATGTGTGGTCCCAAGACTTCCCACATCAGGGCCACCCAGAAGAGAACACTTTTTAAAATGCATATTCCTACAAACTGGTTACCTCTTGCAACAGAATATCTGCAGGCGGTGCCTAAGGATCTACCTATAAAACAGAAAGGAGTCTCCAGCTCGCTCACATTTGAAAGTCACTAATAAGAGAAGTATTCAGGTTGTTTCCCTATCTTGGCTATTGTGGCTAATGCTGCAATGATCAATGGCAGGGAAACAACCTAAGTGTTTGTCGCCAGATGAATGGATAAACAAATTGTGGTTAATACAGACAGTGGAACAGTATTCGATTCCACCTTCCTTGAGGACACGATGCTAAGTGAAATAAGCCAGACACAGAAAGATAAATACTGTAAGATCTTTGTTTATACGTGGAATCTGGGGAGGGAAAGACTCCAACTCATAGAAGCAGAGAGTAGAATGGTGGCTACCAGGACCTGGGGAGGGGGGGAGCTGTTGGTCAAGGGGCACAAAGGTTCTCTCATGCAAGATGAATAAGTTCTGGAGATTTAATATGCAGCATGGTGACTACAGTTAATAATACTGTATTGCATGCTCAAAATCTGCTAAGACAGTAGATCTGAAATGTTATCACCGCACCAATAAATAGTAACTCTGTGAGGTGATGGATGTGTTAATTAGCTTGATCCTGGTAATCATTTCACAATGTAAATGGATATCAAATCATCACTTTTTACACCTTAAATATATACATTTTTTATTTATCAAGTATATCTCAATAATGCTGGAAAAAAATAAAATTTAGAGAAACAAAACGAATTGTGCAGAAGACACAGCATTTGCTGTAGGTGAAGAATCTATTTTCTCCTTAGAAAACTCTTCAGGGTGGGATGGGGGTGGAGAATGAAACAAAAACTCCACATTTTTTTTTTTCTTGGCCTCACCAGGCATGTGGGATCTTAGCTCCCCAACCAGGGATCGAACTCGTTCCCCCTGCATTGGGAGAACAGAGTCTTAACCACTGGACCACCAAGGAAGTCCCTGTAACAGCTTTTTAAACGCCATATTCAAAGGGCCAAATCTCCATCCTTATAAACCCTTCTTTAAAAAACATGCCTGACTTATATTTAAAGATTAAAAGAAAGTCTGACTTGTTTACTGATCATTAACTTAATTACCAAATATAACAGTTTGCATTCTCAGCGTATGATTTATTAAGAATGCAACCCTGATATTAACTCATGCCCAACTTGGTACAATGAGTGACAGCCTAATACTTGGAACTCCAAACATGTTGCACTGTTTTTACACCCTTCCAAGGTTTAATCCCATCCTATCTGTCAACTGAAAAACCTCCTCATCTGATCCAGAGGGTTTTTTTCTTCCAAGTTTTCTTCTTATGAGTCAAGATTTGTCCATGTAAAATTCCTTTTATGTTGGTATTTTAATTGAACACTAAAAAATAATAGTTCATGGAATACAAGATTTAGTGTAGCACATAAAAAAATAAAATGACAATAATAAAAAAAATCCATCTCGCTCACATAAATTAAGGCAAAGCCCTAAAAATTCAACCTATGACTATCATATATTCTGCAGTTGATTTTCCATTTTCACCCCCAAAATGCCATAAATTACAAAGTATTAGCATGCAGCAGTGCAAGTTGGTACCGACCAGACACATAATTCTTCTCTAAAACATCTCAGCCATTTCTTATCCTATCTGCCTTTCCAAATCTTTATTAACTCCACCAAAAGAGCTTATTGAAAGCCCACCTGCATTTTGATCGCAGGGGCTTTCAGCCAGTAAAAAACAAAACAAATTAGAACTCTGATATTCACATACATACAGGGGAAAATCAATAGTTTTAATTTTCACATGGAGGCCCACAATTTTCAACTGACGGCCTCAGCAGGTTTTAATGGACACAAACAATTTACTTTTACTGTTTTAATTGTTTTTAGTCAATCACTTTTTATTGCCCCTCTCCATCTGACTAAACCAATTAATCGAGCTATATTCATAAATGATGACTGGATAAAACGGCCAGTTATGTATATTTTACTATTTGAGTCTCAATTACAGGCGGCATTAGGAAGTAGCTGGCCCAAAAGGTAGCCTCGGTCATTAAATCAGAAAAGGGAACAAGTCAGAAGGAAAATGACAGAACAGGGGCCCTCTGTTGGCTTAGGGCATCCGAGGGCAGCTGCTTGGCAGTTCCCATTCTCCCATCTGAGTGCAAAGCGGCCATCCGTTGTCCCCCAGGGAGGAGAAGGGGCAGAGTTTCAGGTTACTGCGGTGGCAAAGGCCTTGAGAGCCTGCAGGCAGGTGAGGGCTGTTTTGTGTTGAGTTAATTAGGAGACTCCGCTACAGCTCCGGCAAGCATGAGGTCACATATGCAGACTGTGGCGCATGCCACCCACTTTCTTTGGAAGCAAACCCTCTCCTCTCTCCAAAAACCTGCGAAATCCTGGAGCTGCAAGCTCTTGCCTCTAAATGTTTCATCTGGGGTAGTTTTATGCCTCGCAGGCAAGCATGAGAAACCCCCCTGTTCACTGAAAAAGCTTCAACACAAACCACATTTTCCTGCTTAAAAATAACATCCCTAAAAGTTGATCTGTAAGAGCCTTATCGAAGACAAAAGTCTTTGCCACCAAGACACTGTTACATTTTAACTCCTACATCTGCTTTGATCACATGGTCCAGCCCTGGGCTTGACTGGAATCACTAGTGAAAGTTAATCAATCCCAGCTGTCATCATGGCTTACAGGATGGAATTTTCCAGAATTGTCACGAAAGTGCTTTCTAACTTTGAAGAGTCATGGCTTCTTGGTATCTCACTAGGGGACGGCTGTATCCTAGCGGGTTTGGCATTTGCAAATTCAATTACATGCACTGGCCAAAAAGAAAAAAAGAGGGAGAGGTGGAAAGGAAAATAATTGAAATAGTGCAAATGACTTTGCCCTCCATCCACTTGACGAGCGTATGTCCCAGAGAGAACATGAGATTGGAAATAAGACTCAGCTGGCCCCACAGTCACTCTAAGCCCGAGCCAACTCTTAAGCACATCTGGTCTCAACTGAAGAAACCACAGAGAGTTCCAGTTCGCGGGGGAGAAGATCCCTGTGTTGGATTTACTGTGGTTCTGGGGCTACCCTGCACGTGCTCCTGACGCACTGCCTTTAGCACCTTCCCCGGTGCAGGAATTCACTTCCCTGAGCACCCGTGGGCATCGCAGTTGGGAAGTTCTGCTGTGCTAACGAATCCAGAAGACTCTTCTACTGCAGTGTGATTTATTTACGCGGCACAGCAGTCAAACCCTCAGAATCTCTGATTGACCAAAGGGCAAATAATTACTCCTTTTAATTGTGATAAATCACCCTGGAGCAGGCAAATATTTGATTCTCAATTAATTTCCTCGGCACTCCCGACAGTGACAGCACAGCTGCTCTGTCACTCCTTTCCCTTCCCTATTAGGACTAGGGTGCAGATCTGAGTGAAGGGACAGGTGGCTGACAGTGACTTATAGGGGGCAGGCTACGCTCGGAGAGCATGTGATAAAAGCCCTGTGATAAAAGCCAAAATTACGAGGAAATTAATATGCAGCTCAGAATTGGCATTTAGATAGATACACCAGATAAATCAGAGCCCATCCTCTGATATTGCAAAACTGCTAGAGAAGAAAAGATGCTGAGTGTGGGAGCAGCATGTGTCTCCAGCGTCAAAAGAAGCAATTGTTTCTTTGAGAATTCAGTTGCCTGCTTTCCTCCTCTCCAAAGACTGGGGTTATATGGAGGAACAGGGGGCTAGGAGAGCGTTTTTCAGGCTTCACTCCTCACTACCTATTCAAATTACATAAATTCCCTGTTCCTCAGTTTTCTCACCTGCAAAATGGGAAGAGTCACAGTGCATACTTCTTAGGGGGTTATTAGGACCTCGTAAGTTTATATAAATATTTGTTGCATAAATGAATAAATTTTAGTTGCTCTTATTACTACTCACAGCAATGTCATCTTCATTACTGTGGAGGTTTTAAATGCCGAGAATAAAGCAATAACAAAAGGAGCTAATACACACAGCGCTTCTATGTACCTGACTTAGCAACATGGCAAAACGTCCTCCAACTATATACCCTTTCCACAGGTACAACCCCTTTCAGGAGGGTCAAATGTATCCTAGTGGGTCTAGCATTTGCAAATTCAATGTGTGTGAGGAGATTGTGACACAGTTCTCTCTTCTGTCTTCTTTCTACACAGCTGCAGGGAGAGCTGTGAAATCCAAGTCTAGGGTACTGGGGAGATCAAATAAAGTCTCATAATCTTCTTTGGTCTGCATCCAAATGACTGAAGAGGAATAGGGAACTCTACATGTGCCAGCCCAGATTATCAGACTTCCCAGCACTGAGATCTGGGGTCTGTGGTAGCCATTTTCACAGAAAGTACAAGGGCGGCACACTCAACCATATCACATAGTAAAGATGCACACATAAACCCGGATCAATATTACTGCCTGGACTCTGACATATGGCTGCATGGGGTATCTGGGTCCGAATCTGGGCTTGGAGACCTACAGGGAAGAAGAACAAAGCGGCATCGCGTTGACTGTGCATCCTGACAGAGATGGAAGATGCCACACCCCAGTGCTGTGGAATTCAACATATTTTGCTGAATTGCCTCCTCTACACACTTAGGATATAGTAACTAACTGAAGTACATTGTCCCAACCCCTGTGAGGTTTCACAGCCCACAGAGGCATCAACTTTTAACCTAAGGATGGGAAAGAAAATTGCATCACCTATGCTCTTTGTTTATAAGCAAGACTGACTCCAAACAAAAGAAAAGAGGAGTTAACTAGGACAACTGTGGTCGCTTGCAAAGATAGCCCTAAGTTCTCACCCCTCCCAATCTCCATGCACTCTGCATGTAACGTTTCAGGGCCCACCCACCATAGCTGGGCTGAGCTGCTCCTCACTTTGACATTAAGCTCAACTGTGACTTGCTTTGGCCAAAGGGGTGTTAGCATATGTGATATAAGCAGAGGCTGAAAATGGACTTCTTTGGGTAACAAGATGGTGTCATTCTCTTTTCTCGCAGCTGCTCTCTAAGTACAACCAAGTACCACAGCAGTAATTGGACAGATGACCATAAAAGGAGGAGAGAGGAAGGTGAGCTGGCTAGGGACCTCAGGACTTCAGGAACAAAACACAATAAGTTCCCTGGGTTTTCTTATCCCACATGCCCCAGATAGGGTACCAGATAGTGTATAACCCAGAAACATCAACAGGCATTAAAAAACAAAATAAAACAAAAACCACAAGAAAGTCTGCCGTATCCTGGGCAAAGTCCTCATCAGGGAATTAGAAAGGAGACCCATATCCAGTGACAGTGAGAGCCTGATCTACCTGCAACATCAGCACCAGCAGAGCTCCAGGGAACGAGCCATTTTAATCTTCCCGCAGCATCAATAAGAGAGAAGTGTGGGCAGGTGCAATCAACCCACATCCCACACCAGGTTACATGAGCAGAACTAGCATCTCTGGCACTCCACACAAAAGGCAACCCAGATCTGGCATTTCCAGCCCTTCACTCAGCAGCAGCAGGTGAAGCAAGCCTGGACCCTCCTGGTTCCCCACCCAGTGGCAGAGAACCACCAGAGCTTGTGACTCTTGGCCATCCACCCAGCTACAGGCATTTTCCTTCCTGAGGCACTGGCACAGACAGAGTGAGAAGCCCACCTACACCAGGTGGCCAAAGAACAGATTAGGAGAAACACTCTCTGTCCCGTAGGTCCAGAAACCTTCAAGTCCCACCTAACAACACCAGGTGGCACAGGAAAGTGCCCACCCTCCACCTCCCAGCCCTGGGCAGCACCAGGAGGGTCCAGCAGCTGGGATCAGGAGGGAGCCAGAGAAAAAAGCAGAGCAGAGGAAAACTAAACTGTCACTGAAACTACAGCCCACAAAAGTAGCCAGAACTACGCACTAAATCAGACGAAGTGACTTGCTGCTAAAATTAAAAAGACTTAAATAGGGTTAAAACTAGGAAAATCTCAACTTGAATGAGAAAAAACAATCAACTGACACCAGGACTGAGATGAATAAGACGTTTGAACTATCTGATGAAGATTTTAAAGTAGCTGTCCTAAAACTCCTTCAACAAGTAATTATTAATTCTCTTAAACAAAGTAAAATGTTCTTAAATTAAAACTTCAGCAAATAAATAAAACATTTTAAAATGGAAATTATAGAACTGGAAAAAACAAAAACTGAAATTAAGAATTCAATGCAGGGCTTCCCTGGTGGCACAGTGGTTGAGAGTCCACCTGCCGATGCAGGGGACACGGGTTCGTGCCCCGGTCCGGGAAGATCCCACGTGCCGCAGAGCGGCTGGGCCCGTGAGCCATGGCCGCTGAGCCTGCGCGTCCGAAGCCTGTGCTCCGCAACGGGAGAAGCCACAACAGTGAGAGGCCCGCGTACCGCCAAAAAAAAAAAAAAGAAGAAGAATTCAATGCATGGGCTCAAGAATAGTGTGGAGATGACAAAATATAGAGTCAGTGTGAGGACAGATAAATAGAATTTGTTCAATCTGAGCAAAAGAGAGAAAATGAAAGAAAAAAAATGAACAGCATCTCAGCGACCTATGGGACACTAAGAGAAAGACATTTTTATCTTTGGAATCCTTAAAGGAAAAGAGAAAGCATGGAGCAAAAAAAAAAAAAAAAGAAAAGGAAAAGAAAGTTCAAAGAAACAATGGCTGAAAACTTCCCAAATTTGACAAAAAATATAAACCTATGGATTCAAGAAGTTGTGTAAACACCAAATATGATAAACCCAAAGTAATCAACACAAAGACACGTTATAAACTCTTGAAAACAAAAAAAAAATGCTAAAAACAACCAGAGAGGAACTGGTTACTTAACATTACTTACAAAGGAATGCCAATTTAAACAATTCATTTCTCATCTGAAACCATAGGGACCAGAAAGGAGAGGCACATTTTTCAATGGATAAAAGAAAATAACTGTCAACCATGAGTTGTGGATCTGGTGAAACTGTTGTTCAAGAAAAAAGGGGAAATAAAGACATCGCCAAATGAGAAAAAAAAATGAGACTCTGTCACTAGCAGACCTACCCTTAAAGAATAGCTAAAGGAAACTCTCAGACCAGAATGAGAATAACAGAAGAAGGATAAGAAATTCATTTTAAAAAAAGGAAGAACAATGGAATTGGTTTAAAGGGGGTTAAAATAAGAGAGTATCCTCATACTCATGAATTGTTTAAATAATATTTTATGGGTGAAGCAAACACTGCAACATCATTTGCTGTGGTGCTTAAGGCATGTAGAGGAAATACTTGAAACAATTGTATTTAAAAAGTAGGGGTGGGACTTCCCTGGCAGTGCAGTGGATAAGAATCTGCCTGCCAATGCAGGGGACACAGGTTCGAGCCCTGGTCCCGGAAGATCCCACATGCTTCGGAGCAACTAAGCCCATGTGCCATAGCTACAAAGCCTGCACTCTAGAGCCTGCGAGCCACAACTACTGAGCCCGCAAGCCACAACTACTGAAGCTCACGTGCCTAGAGCCCGTGTTCCACAACAAGAGAAGCCACCACAATGAGAAGGCTGTGCACCGCAACGAAGGGTAGCCTCTGCTCACAGCAACTAGAAACAGCCCTCATGCAGCAATGAAGACCCAATGCAGCCAAAAATAAATAAAATTAAATCTTTTTTAAAAATTAATTAAAAGTAGGGGTGATACAGAGACCTAAATAGAACTAAGGTTTCAGTACTTCATTCAATGTGACAGACATCAATACCAGCAAGAGTGACAGGCTGTGATAAACTCCATAAATATATTGTACAACCTAGGGAAACCATTAAAATACATATATAAATTGCAATATAAAAGATAATACAAACAATAAAATAGATACTAAGAAAAACAATATAAAAGAATTCTTTAAAATATTCACGCAATCATAGGAAGGCAAGAAAAGAGGAGCAGAGAAATGAGAAGCAGAGGAAACAAAGAGAAAGTAATAAAACGGCAGAGTTAAGCTCTAACATATCAACAGTTATTATAAATGTAGGTAGTCTAAATATACCAATTAAAAGGGAGTCACAGAATTGATAAAGATACATGACCTACCAATAGACTGTCTACAAGAAACTCACTTCAAACACTATGACAGTGTTTGAAAGTAAAAGAATGGAAAAGGATATATCATGCTAACACAAGTAATAATTTTAAAAAGCAGAAGTGGCTACATTAATTTCAAGTAATGTAGACTTCAGAGCAAAGAAAATTACAGGGGACAAAGAAGGACATTACATAATGACAGAACAATCCATTCATCAGGAAGTCATAGTGATCCTAAATGTGGATGCACTAAAAAACAGAGCTTCAAAACACATGAAGCAAAAAGTAAAAAGAGAAATAGGTGGGTTTCCTTGGTGGCACAGTGGTTGAGAGTCTACCTGCCAATGCAGGGGACGCGGGTTCGTGCCCCGGTCCGGGAGGATCCCACATGCCACGGAGCACCTGGGCCCGTGAGCCATGGCCACTGGGCCTGCGCGTCCGGAGCCTGTGCTCCACAACGGGAGAGGCCACAGCAGTGAGAGGCCTATGTACCACAAAAGAAAATAAAAAAGAGAAATAGGTAAGTTTACAATTATCCCTGGGGTGTCAACACCCTACTCTCAGTAACTGATACATCTATTAGATAGAAAATAGGCACAAATATAGAATAATTGAACACTACCATCAACCAACAGCAACTAACTGGCATTTATACAACACCCAGCAACAGCAGAATACATTTTTCAAGCGCCCACGGAACATTTACCAAGATAAACCATATCCAGGAACATAAAACAAACCCCAACAAATTTAAAAGAATTAAACTCATACATTTTGTTTTTCAACTAAAATGGAATCAAACTGTAAATCAATAACAGAAAGACTTGGAGATTAAATAATATGCTTCCAAACAATCCATGAGTCAAAGGGAAACCCTCAAGGGAAATATTTTAAAGTACACAAAAACCAAATGAAAATTAAAATATAGCATTTTAAAATATGTGGGGTGTATTTAAAGCAATACTGAGAAAAAAATTTATAACACCAACTGCTTAGATTAGAAAAGAGAAAAGTTCTCAAATTAATAATCTAAGTTACTACATCAAAAAAATTAGGAAAAGGAAAGAAAGATAAACCCGAGGCAAACAGAAAGAAGGAAATAAAAATAGTAAGTGCAGAAATCAAAGAAATTGAAAATGAAGAAAATAGAGAAAACCAATGAAACCAAAACTGGTTATCGGGAGGGAAAAAAACCTATAAAATTTTAAAACTTCTAATAAGACTGACAAAAAGAAAAAAAGACACAAATCACTAATATCAGGAATGAAACAGGCAGATCAGTACAGATCCTGAAGCCATAAAAAGGAAGATAATAAGCGCACACTAAAAACAACTTTACACATAAATGCAACAATTTAGAAGAAAAACATCAATTTCTTGCAAACCACCAACTATTAAAATTAACCAAGATGATAGGTAACTTGAATACTCCTATAATCATTAAAAAAATTGAATATACAATGTTAAAGCTACCTATAAAAGAAATGCTCTGGACTAGACAGCTTCCCTGGAGAATGTAAAGAAGAATCAACACCAACTTCGCACAACCTCTTCAACCAGAAAAAAAGAGGAGAAAGGAATGTTTCTCAACTCATTTCATGAGGCCAGTATTACCTTGATACCAAAAACTGAAAAAGACAGTAATAAAAAAGGAAAATTACAGAATATCTCTCAGGCTACCTAGGTGCAAAAATCTTTAATGACATACTGCAAATAGAATCCAACAATGTACAAAAAGAATTATACATTATAATCAAGTGGGATTTATTCCAGGTATGCAAGGCTGGTTCAATATTTGAAAATCTATCAGTGTAATCCACCATATCAACAGGCTAAAGGAGAAAATTTATATGATCATATCAATTGATGCAGTAAAAGCATTTGACAAAATCCAACATTTATTTATGATAAAAACTCACAGCAAGCTAGGAATAGAGTGGAACTACCTCATCTTGATAAAAAGCATCTATTACAAAAATCTACAGCTAATGTCATACTTCATGATGAAAGGCTGACTGCATCCCCCCTAATACTGTAAACAAAGTAAGATGTCCTCTGTCATAATTCTTATTTAACACAGCACTGAAATTTCCAGCCAGTACAATAAAGCAAGAAAAAGAAATAAAAGTCATACAGATTGTAAAGTAAGGAGTAAAACTGTCTCTATTTGCAGATGTTATAACTGTCTATATAGAAAACCTCAAGGAGAAAGAAAGAAAGAAAGAGAGAGAAAGAAACAAAGAGAGAAAGAGAGAGAGAGAGAGAAGAAAGAGAGAGAGAGAGGGGGAGAGAGAGAGAGAGAGAGAGAAAGAAAGAAAAAAAAAAAAAAGAAAAGAAAAGAAAGAAAGAAAGAAGAAAAAATCCTCCTAGAACTAATAGGTGAGTTCAGCAAGGTATTAGAGTACAGAATCAACCAACACACAAAAATCAATCACATTTCTACATGTTAAAAATGAACATGTGGTAAATGAAATTAAAAACACAACAGTGTTTACCATTGCACCAAAGAAAATGAAATGTTCAAATACACATGCAACAAAATAGATATCGAATCTGTATGCTGAAAATCACAAAATTCTGATTAAAGAAATCAAAGAAGACCTAAATAAATGGAAAGCTATGCCAAATTCAAGGATTGTGTTTCAACACATTAAGGATATCTATTCTTTCCAAATTGATCTATAAGTTTCATGTCCTTTTGGTCAAAATCACAACAAGGCTTTTCATAGACATAGACAAGCTTACTGTAACATTTATATAGAAAGGCCTAAGACTTAAAAGAGCAAAAATAATCTTGAAAAAGAAGTACCAAGTGGGAGGATTCCCTGTACCTCATATTAAGGCTTATTATATGGCTACAGTCATCAAGACAATGTGGTATCGGTTTAGGGAGAGACACATTGATTGATACAACAGAACAGAGAGCCCAGACATATACACACAAATATATACAACTCATTTTTCACAAAAGGGCAAAAGCATTTTAATGACCTTTTCAACAATTGGTGCTGGAGCAAATGAGAATCCACAGGCTAAAAATGAACCATGACTTGAACCTTACACATTGTACAACCGTCAACTCAAAATGAATCACGAACAAAAATGTAAAACTATAAAACATTTAAAACAGACATAGGAGAAAATGTTTGGGACCTAGGGCTAGGCAAAGAGCACTTAGACTTAACACCAAAAGCACAATCCACACGAGGAAAAATTGATAAATTGGACAGCATCAAAGCTGAAACCTGCTCTTCAGAAGACCCTGTTAAGAATATGGAAAGACAAACTACAGACTTGGAGACAATACGTCCATCAAAAGGTATACAGCCTATATAAAGAACTCTCAAAACTCAACAGTAAAAAAGCAAGCAATCTAATTTAAAAATGGGCAAAAGATATGAACAGACATTGCACTGAAGATAATATACAGGTTGCAAATAAGGACATCAAAAGATTTTCAACTTTATTAGTCATCAGGAAAATGGATATTAACACCCCAATGAGGTATCACTGCATACCTATCAAGTGTGAGAGAAAACATAGTGACGAGCAAATGCCAGTGAGGATGCAGAGAAACTAGATCCTTCATACACTGCTGGGGATGATAAGTAGCAAAGCCACGTTGAGTGTGGCAGTTTCTTATACAGTTGACCCGTGAACAACATGGGTTTGAACTGCTCAAGTCCCCTATACGCAGATTGTTTTCAATAATAAGCAGTACAGTACTACACCATCTGTGGTTGGTTAAATTGGCAGATACAGGGAACCACGGATACAGACGGCCGACTGTAAGTTACAGGCAGATTTGTAACTTCAGGGAGGGTTAGCACTCCTAACACTCACCTTGTTCAAGGGTCAACTCTACAAGTAAACATGCGACTACCATATGCCCCCCACCCCGACAACTGCACTTTTAGACGTTTATCAAGAGAAACAGCAACTTATAATCACACAAAAACATGTATGCAACAAAAAGCAACTGTTAATAGGAGCTTTGTTCGTAACAATCAAAAACTGGAAACAAACCAGATATTTCTGTCAGTGAATGGTTAAACTAGGTCAATTCTGTGGAATACTACTCAGAAATAAAAAGGAACAAACTCAAGAGAAAAACAAATGCCGTATGCTAACACATATATATGGAATCTAAGAAAAAAAAAGAAAATGGCCAAAAGAACCTACGGGCAGGACAGGAATAAAGATGCAGACCTACTAGAGAATGGACTTGAGGATATGGGGAGGGGGAAGGGTAAGCTGGGACAAAGTGAGAGAGTGGCATGGATATATATATACACTACCAAACGTAAAATAGATAGCTAGTGGGAAGCACCCGCATAGCACAAGGAGATCAGCTCGGTGCTTTTCGACCACCTAGAGGGGTGGGATAGGGAGGGTGGGAGGGAGGGAGATGCAAGACGGAAAAGATATGGGGACATATGTATATGTATATCTGATTCACTTTGTTATAAAGCAGAAACTGACACACCATTGTAAAGCAATTATACTCCAATAAAGATGTTAAAAGATAAAAAAAATTTAAAAAAACAACAAAAAGGGCTTCCCTGGTGGCGCAGTGGTTGAAAGTCCGCCTGCCGATGCAGGGGACGCGGGTTCATGCCCCGGTCTGGGAAGATCCCACATGCCGCAGAGCAGCTAGGCCCGTGAGCCATGGCCGCTCGGCCTGCACGTCCGGAGCCTGTGCTCCACAACGGGAGAGGCCACAACAGTGAGAGGCCCGCGTACCGCAAAAAAAAAAAAAAAAAAAAAAAAGAAATAGAAAATTATATGTAAGTTAAATTAAAAATTTTTTTCTGTTGCAAAAAAAAAAAAGGAACAAACTTGATATCTCAACAATTTGGATGAATGTCCAAAGAATAATGCTGAGAAAAAGCCAATCCCCAAAGATCATATACTGTATGATTCCATTTAAATAACACTCTTGAAATGACAAAATTACAGAAATGGAAAAAGATGCGTGGTTTCCAGGGGTTAAAGACTGGGGGTGGGGGCTTCCCTGGTGGCACAGTGGTTGAGAGTCCGCCTGCCGATGAAGGGGACACGGGTTCGTGCCCCGGTCCGGGAGGATCCCACATGCCGCGGAGTGGCTGGGCCCGTGAGCCATGGCCGCTGAGCCTGCGCGTCCGGAGCCCGTGCTCCGCAACGGGAGAGGCCACAACAGTGAGAGGCCCGCGTACCGCCAAAAAAAAAAAAAAAAAAAGGACTGGGGGTGGGGTGTAGGGGATAGAGAAAGGTGGTTATGGTTCTAAAAAGGGATCTTTGTCGTGTTGAAATTATACTATATCTTGACCATAACGGTAGATACAGAAATCTACACCTGTGATAAAACTGCAAAGAACTAAATATAATATATGCACACATAAGTGAGTGCAAGCAAACTGGGAAAATCTGAACAAGATCAGTGGGTTACATCAATGTCAATCTCCTAGTTATGATCCTATAGTTTTGCAAGACAACATCACTGAGGGAAATTGGGTAAAGGGTACATGGGATCTTGCTGTCTCTCTTACAACTTCATGTGACTCTTTAATCGTCTCAAAATAGTTTTCTAAAGGGAAAAATTAGAATTCTGTTTCTCAGTGGACTCGAGTATTAGGACTTTCTCTCTTGTGCCTCTACCATCACCATGAAAACATGCCAGGACGAGCCTGATGGAGGATGAGAGACATGTGATGCATAGTCAGTCACCTTAGCTGCCCGGCCAAGGCCACCCTAGATCTGCCGACAGCCAGCAGATCTGCCCCGGTCATGTGAGCAACCCAAGCAAATCAGCAAAGCCAAAAGGCAGCTGACCCCAGACACACATGCAACTAAGGCTTGTTGTTGAATGCTACTGGAGTTTTTGTGGCTGTTTCTCATGCAGCATTACTATCCCAACAGATAACTAATACAATAACCAGATCTCAGAAAAGACCCAATCGAGGTAACTCAGAAAGGCAGGCAGCCCAGCTATATCAAGGCTCCCGCACGCAGCGACACAACTGCTCCCACCATTGTTTGTACTTGAGTCCTCTGGCTCAATTACAAAAGATTCAAATCCCCAGGGGAGTGTCTCCCTGCCTTCACTTGAATCCTGTGCTCCTCTCTTTGCAGGAAACAGCAGAACACCTTGACTGCATGCAAGGAGAGTGTGTGGGACCCCAAAGGAAAAGTGGGGTACAGGACAAAGAAGGGATTATGGATGCTAGCCAGGCAAAAATGACAGATGTCCTCTGCCAGGATAGACGGGCTGTACTTAGTTACACTAGGGTGATGATCAGCTTTTAAACATAGACTTAGAACTCACAGTTCTAATTTTTATCATTTTAGGGGAAAACAGCTTTGAGAAACTAGGCCACATTAAGACACAGTGTGACAGAATGGTTTAATAAATATTTGGACCCTGGAACCAGATTGTGTGGGTCTGAATTCAGCTCCTCTGCAAAATTACAACATCTTGACTTTGGACAATTAATTTGAAAAATGTCATATCCTCTACCCAGATATTAAAGATTTATCATTCTTATTACTACATTAAAAGTTCTGGAAATCTCATGCAGTCTCAGTTTACCAGCCACTACCCTTGTGACCTTGGCTATGTCACTTAACCTCTCTGTGTCTCAGTGTCTTCATCCATAAAATGGGTATAATAACAGCACCTATCTCCTGGGGTTGTTGTTGAGACTTAGAGAATGCATCTGTAAAGCATTTAGAATGGTGTCTGTTCTGGGACTTCCCTGGTAGCACAGTGTTTAAGAATCCGCCTGCCAGGGCAGGGGACACGTGTTCAGTCCCTGGTCCGGGAAGATCCCACATGCCGCGGAGCAGTTAAGCCTGTGCACCACAACTACTGAGCCTGCGCTCTAGAGCCCGTGAGCCACGACTACTGAAGCCCGTCTGCCTAGAGCCCATGCTCCGCAACAAGAGAAGCCACTACAGCGAGAAGCCCACACACCACAACGAAGAGTAGCCCCCGCTCGCCACAACTAGAGAAAGCCCGCGCGCAGCAACGAGGACCCAATGCAGCCAAAAATAAATAAATAAATAAATTTTTTTAAAAAGAAGAATGGTGCCTATCCTAAATAACAGTGTTACCTGGAACATAAACTCTTTCATTCTTTGTTTGAATATGGAAGCCCCTTGCTTTATCATTCCTCCCGGTGAGAGACGACAATTTATAACATTTGATCTGTGAGCTTTAACAACAAGAAAGGCCATATGTCACATCTCATCCCTCTGCAATTGGGGGAAATAACTAAAGAGCCGTAAATCCGTAAATCTTTATTTTAACGGCTGCAGTGACAGATCCTTTGATACCCAACATCCCGTTTCACTATTGTAAATGTCTCATTCCTCTCAAGGTTTCAAAAGGGTGCTTTACAGCCATTCCTTCATTGATCACATGGCTTATTGACATGGCCCAGCTGAGCCAACGGAGGCTTTTCAGCAGCGTGGAGCAGCTCTCCCTCCATTTGTGGGCGTCCTGATTAATAGTCGATTACCACAACAGCTGTGTGGCCAGCGCACATCAGGCCCCAGTGGAATCAGATTAAGGGGAGCCTCCTGATGTAGTGGATTAAAGAAGTAATTTTTCCTCTCTGGAGACTTGGGTTCAAACCTCACTGAAGCCACAAGAGAAAACAGGTTTTGTGGCCTCAGTCCATCCCACAATTTGTCAACATCCAGCAGGAGCAAAATCCATCCTGAAAGCCATTAATCAAAGAAAGTGGAGTCATCAGAGCTTAGGATTGATGGGACGTGGGGAAGCTAAGAGGCTACAAGTGACACTCTCAGCCTACTTAGAAAAGGGTTTGAGGACACAGGCTCAAAGGTGGATAAAGGTACAGACGATAACATTGTCTGTACTTCCACTTCCACTTCCTCCACCTCTGGCAACCAGCCATCTACCTTGTATCTCTGGAGATTTGCCCATTCTGGACATTTCACATAAATGGAATCGTACAAGGTACAGCCTTTGTGTCTGGCTTCTTTCACTGAGCATAAGGTTGTTAAGATTCATCCACGTAACGGTACTACATTCCTTTTCATAGTTGAATAATATTCCCTCGTATGTGTATACATGTTTTGTTCTCCTGTTCATCAACTGATGGACATTTGGGTTGTTTCCATGTTTGGGCTGTGATGAATAATGCCATTATGAAAATTCATGTATGAGCTCTTGTGAGCACATACATTTCCAATTCCCTTGGGCACATACATGGAGCGGAATTTCTGGGTCCTATGGTAACTCTTTGTTTAATTTTTGAGGCAATGACAGGCTGTTTTCCAATGAGTCTGCACAATTTTACATTTCCACCAGCCAAGTAGGAGAGTTCCAATTTCTCCACATTCTAACCAACATTTATCATTATTTATATGTTTTACTATAGCCATCCTAGGGGATGTGAAGCAGTAATGTATTATGGTTTTGATTTGTTAAGCATTGATTTGTTAACCATTATTGGCCATTTATACCTCTACATTTCTACATTGTAGAAACGTCTAATCATATCTTTTGCCCATTTATTAACTGAGTCATCTTTATTGTTGAATTGTAAGAGTTCTTATATATTCTAGATACTAGTCTCTTATCACATACAGTGATAGGCAAATATTATCTCCCAGTCTCTGAATAGCCTTTTCACCTTCCTGACGGTGTCTTCTGAACCACAAATGCTTAGAGTTTTGGTGAAGTTCAGTTTATTTCTCTCTGGTTGCCTGTGCTTTTGGTCGGAGACACTGTGGCAAAGCCACAGAGAAGACAGGAAAAGTGGAGGATTTTGGATCACTCACAAATGTTATAAAGGCTGCTTATTTGCTTTTTTTTTAAACATCTTTATTGGAGTAAAACTGCTTTACAATAGTGTGTTAGTTTCTGCTGTATAACAAAGTGAATCAGCTATAAATATACATATATCCCCATATCTTACCCCTCTTGCATCTCCCTCTCACCCTCCTTATCCCACCCCTCTAGGTGGACACAAAACACTGACCTGATCTCCCTGTGCTATGCAGCTGCTTCCCACTATCTATTCTACATTTGGTAGTGTATATATGTCCAGGCCACTCTCTCACTTCGTCCCAGCTTACCCTTCCCCCTCCCCATGTCCTCAAGTCCATTCTCTACATCTGCGTCTTTATTCCTGTCCTGCCCCTAGGTTCTTAAGAACCATTTCTTTTATTTTTAGATTCCATATATATGTTAGTATATATATATCCTATATGTCCATATATATATTAGCATATGGTATTTTTCTCTTTCTGACTCACTTCACTCTGTATGACAGTCTTGAAGTCCATCCACCTCACTACAAATAACTCAATTTCATTTCTTTTTATGGCTGAGTAATATTCCATTGTATATATGTGTCACATCTTCTTTATCCATTCATCTGGTGATGGACACTTAGGTTGCTTCTATGTCCTGACTATTGTAAATAGTGCTGCAATGAACATAGTGGTACGTGACTCTTTTTGAATTATGGTTTTCTCAGGGTATATGCCCAGTAGTGGGATTGCTGAGTCATATGGTAGTTCTATTTGTAGTTTTTAAGGAACCTCCATGCTGTTCTCCATAGTAGCTGTATGAATTACATTCCCACCAACAGTGCAAAAGGCTTCCCTTTTCTCCACACCCTCTCCAGCATTTATTGTTTGTAGATTTTTTGATGATGGCCATTCTGACCAGTGTGAGGTGATACCTCATTGTAGTTTTGATTTGCATTTCTCTAATGATTAGTGATGTTGAGCATCCTTTCAAGTGTTGGTTGGCAATCTGTATATCTTCTTTGGAGAAATGTCTATTTAGGTCTTCTGCCCATGTTTGGATTGCGTTCTTTGTTTTTTTGATATTGAGCTGCATGAGCTGCTTATAAATTTTGGAGATTAAGCCTTTGTCAGTTGCTTCATTGGCAAATATTTTCTCCAATTTGGACGTTTGTCTTTTCATCTTGTTTATGGTTTCCTTTGCTGTGCAAAAGTTTTTAAGTTTCATTAGGTCCCATTTGTTTATTTTTGTTTTTATTTCCATTTCTCTAGGAGGTGGGTCACAAAGGATCTTGCTGTGATTTATGTCATACAGTGTTCTGCCTATGTTTTCCTCTAGACTTTTATAGTGTCTGGCCTTACCTTTAGGTCTCCAATCCATTTTGAGTTTATTTTCGTGTAAGGTATTTGGGAGTGTACTAATTTCTTTGTCTTACATGTAGCTGTCCAGTTTTCCCTACACCGCTTATTAAAGAGGCTGTCTTTTCTCCATTGTATATTCTTGCCTCTTTTATCAAAGATAAGGTGACCATATGTGTGTGTGTTTATCTCTGGGCTTTCTATCCTGTTCCACTGATCTATATTTCTGTCTTTGTGCCAGTACCATACTGTCCTGATTACTGTAGCTTTGTAGTACAGTCTGAAGCCAGGGAGCCTGATTCCTCCAGCTCCATTTTTCTTTCTCAAGATTGCTTTGGCTATTTGGGGTCTTTTGTGTTTCCATACAAATTGTGAAATTTTTTGTTCTAGTTCTGTGAAAAATGCCAGTGGTAGTTTGATAGGGATTGCACTGAGTCTGTAGATTGCTTCGGTAATATAGTCATTTTCACAATGTTGATTCTTCTAATTCAAGAACATGGTATATCTCTCCATCTGTTTGTATCATCTTTAATTTCTTTCATCAGTGTCTTATAGTTTTCTACATACAGACCTTTTGTCTCCTTAGGTAGGTTTATTCCTAAATATTTTATTCTTTTTGTTGCAATAGTAAATGGGAGTGATTCCTTAATTTCTCTTTCAGATATTTCATCATTAGTGTATAGGAATGCAAGAGATTTCTGTGCGTTAATTTTGTATCTTGAAACTTTATCAACTTCATAGATTAGCTCCGTAATTTTCTGGTAGCATCTTTAGGATTCTCTATGTATAGTATCATGTCATCTGCAAACAGTGACAGCTTTACTTCTTCTTTTCCAATTTGGATTCCTTTTCTTCTTTTTCTTCTCTGATTGCTGGGGCTAAAACTTCCAAAACTATGTTGAATTGTAGTGGTGAGAGTGGGCAATCTTGTCTTCTTCCTAATCTTAGTGGAAATGGTTTCAGTTTTTCACCTTTGAGGATGATGTTGGCTGTGGCTTTGCCATATATGGTCTTGATTATGTTGAGGTAAGTTCACTCTATGCCTATTTTCTGGAGGGTTTTTATCATAAATGGGTGTTGAATTTTGTCAAAAGCTTTCTCTGCATCTATTGAAATGATCATATGACTTTTCTCCTTCAGTTTGTTAATATGGTGTATCACGTTGACTTGAGTATATTGAAGAATGCTTGCCGTCTGGGATAATCCCCACTTGATCGTGATGTATGACCCTTTTAATGTGCTGTTGGATTCTGTTTGCTAGCACTTTGTTGAGGGTTTTTGCATCTATGTTCATCAGTGATATTGGCCTGTAGTTTTCTTTTTTTTGTGACATCTTTGCCTGGTTTTGGTATCAGGGTGATGGTGGCCTCGTAGAATGGGTTTGGGAGTGTTCCTCTCTCTGCTATATTTTCGAAGAGTTTAAGAAGGATAGGTATTAGCTCTTCTCTAAATGTTTGAAAGAATTCGCCTGTGAAGCCATTTGGTCCTAGGCTTTTCTTTGTTGAAAGACTTTTAATCAGAGTTTCAATTTCAGGGCTTGTGATTGGTCTGTTTATATTTTCTATTTCTTCCTGGTTCAGTCTCAGAAGGCTTTGTTTTTCTAAGAATTTGTCCATTTCTTCCAGGTTGTCCATTTTATTGGCATAGAGTTGCTTGTAGTAATCTCTCATGATCTTTTGTATTTCTGCACTGTCAGATGTTACTTCTCCTTTTTCATTTCTAATTCTATTGAGTTGAGTCTTCTCCCTTTTTTTCTTAATGAATCTGGCTAGGGGTTTATCAATTTTGTTTATCTTCTCAAAGAACCAGCTTTTAGTTTTATTGATCTTTGCTACTGTTTTCTTCATTTCTTTTTCATTTATTTCTGATCTGATCTTTATGATTTCTTGCCTTCTGCTAACTTTGGGGTTTTCTTTGTTCTTCTTTCTCTAATTGCTTTAGGTGTAAGGTTAGGTTGTTTATTTGAGATGTTTCTTGTTTCTTAAGGTAGGATTGTATTGCTATAAACTTCCCTCTTAGAACTGCTTTTGCTGCATCCCATAGGTTTGGGGTCATCATGTTTTTACTATCATTTGTTTCTAGGTATTTTTTGATTTCCTCTTTGATTTCTTCAGTGATCTCTTGGTTATTTAGTAGTGTATTGTTTAGCCTCCATATGTTTGTATTTTTTACAGATTTTTTTCCTGTAATTGATATCTAGTCTCATAGCATTGTGGTCAGAAAAGAGACTTGATACGATTTCAATTTTCTTAAATTTACCAAGGTTTGATTTGTGACCCAAGATGTGATCTATCCTGGAAAATGTTCCATAAGCACTTGAGAAGAAAGTGTATTCTGTTGTTTTTAGATGGAATGTCCTATAAATATCAATTAAGTCCATCTTGTTTAATGTATCATTTAAAGCTTGTGTTTCCTTTTTTTATTTTCATTTTGGATGATCTGTCCATTGGTGAAAGTGGGCTGTTAAAGTCCCCTACTATGATTGTGTTACTGTCAATTTCCCCTTTTATGGCTGTTAGCATTTGCCTTATGTATTGAGGTGCTCCTATGTTGGGTGCATAAATATTTATAATTGTTATATCTTCTTCTTGGATTGATCACTTGATCATTATGTAGTGCCCTTCTTTGTCTCTTGTAATAGTCTTTATTTTAAAGTCTGTTTTGTCTGATATGAGAATTGCTACCCCAGCTTTCTTTTGATTTCCATTTGCATGGAATATCTTTTTACATCCCCTCACTTTCAGTCTGTATGTGTCCCTAGGTCTGAAGTGGGTCTCTTGTAGACTGCATATATATGGGTCTTGTTTTCATATCCACTCAGCCAGTCTGTGCCTTTTGGTTAGATCATTTAATCCATTTACATTTAAGGTAGTTATCAACATGTGTGTTCCTATTACCATTTTCTTAATTGTTTTGTGTTTGTTATTGTAGGTCTTTTCCTTCTCTTGTGTTTCCTACCTACAGAAGTTCCCTTAGGATTTGTTGTAAAGCTGGTTTTGTGGTGCTGAATTCTCTTAGCTTCTGCTTGTCTGTAAAGCTTTTAATTTCTCCGTCGAATCTGAACGAGATCCTTGCTGGGTAGAGTAATCTTGGTTTCGGGTTTTTCCCTTTCATCACTTTAAATATGTCCTGCTACTCCCTTCTGACTTGCAGATTTTCTGCTGAAAGATCAGCTGTTAACCTTATGGGGATTCCCTTGTATGTTATATTTTGCTTTCCCCTTGCTGCTTTTAATATTTTCCTTTGGATTTTATTTTTGATAGTCTGATTAATATGTGTCTTGGCATGTTTCTCCTTGGATTTATCATGTATGGGACTCTCGGTGCTTCCTGGACTTGATTGACTATTTCCTTTCCCATATTAGGGAAGTTTTCAACTATAATCTCTTCAAATATTTTCTCAGTCCCCTTTTTTTTTTCTCTTTTTCTTCTGGGACCCCTATAGTTGGTGTGTTTAATGTTGCCCCAGAGGTCTCTGAGACTGTCCTCAATTCTTTTCATTCTTTTTTCTGTATTCTGCTCTGCGGTAGTTATTTCCAACATTTTATCCTCCAGGTCACTTATCCATTCTTCTGCTTCAGTTATTCTGCTATTGATTCCTTCTAGGGAATTTTTAATTTAATTTATTGTGTTTTTCATCTTTTTTTTTTTTTTTTTTGTCTTTAGTTCTTCTAGTTCCTTGTTAAACGTTTCTTGTATTTTCTCCATCCTATTTCCAAAAATGGATCATCTTTACTATCATTATTCTGAATTGTTTTTCAGGTAGACTGCCTATTTCCTCTTCATTTGTTTAGTCTGGTGGGATTTTACCTTGCTCCTTCATCTGCTGTGTATTTCTCTGTCTTCTCATTTTGCATAACTTACTGCATTTGGGGTCCCCTTTTCGCAGGCTGCAGGTTCGTAGTTCCCATTGTTTTTGGCATCTGCCCCCAGTGGGTAAGGTTGGTTCAGTGGGTTGTGTAGGCTTCCTGGTGGAGGGGACTGGTGCCTGTGTTCTGGTGGATGAGCCTGGATCTTGCCTTTCTGGTGGGCAGGACCACGTCCAGTGGTGTGTTTTGGGGTGTCTGTGGACTTATTATGATTTTAGGCAGCCTCTGTGCTGATGGGTGGTGTTGTGTTCCTGTCTTGCTATTTGTTTGGCATAGGGTGCCCAGAACTGTAGCTGGCTGGTCATTGAGTGGAGCTGGGTCTTAGTGTTGAGGTGGAGATCTCTGAGAGAGCTTTCACCATTTGATATTATGTGGGGCTGGGAGGTCTCTGGTGGACAAATGTCCTGAACTCAGCTCTCCCACCTCAGAGGCTCAGGCCTGACACCTGGCCGGAGCACCAAGACCCTGTCAGCCACATGGATGTTCGAGGGGCATGGTTCATTACGGATGGGTCACAGAGCTCCCTGCAGTCAGCCATGTCAGACTCTGAGCAGAGCTTAGACTTCCTGATGGACTGTGCTTATTTGCTTTTATCAAAAGTCACAAACTCTCCAACCCAAGAGACCAACAGTGTGGGGTGTGCATATCTTTTAGTTGGTTCACAGAGTGGTACTGTTTTCATGGATTCAACATTTAAGAATCTGGATTCCCAGCAACTCTAAAAGTATTTGAAGGGCTGGCCATACAAGGTTATTTATTTTCCATGCCCTGCAGGAACGAAGCAGAGGCTGCTGCTTTAGCTGGGCAAGTACTGTCCTGTTCATCATGCTCATCTGTCACCGCCTCCATGGGGACCCTCTACATATTTAAGGCTTAGTCCTGGCTGTGTTAAAGACATCTCAAGTCACCATTAGCCCCATTTTACAGATGAGACCACCGAGGCTCAGAGAAGAAATAAGTAGCCCCAAGTTGCATAGCTAGAATTTGGTTGAAACGTGATTTAAGCCCAGTTCTGCTTCATTTCAATCGCACGTTCTTGACCACCATGCCCTTCTGCTTGTGTGTCAACCACTCATAGTCTGCTACTCATCCCTTCCACCCTAAACAACAGCAGATAGTCAATACAGTCACAAATATACACTGAGCACAATTCTAGGTCCTGAGGATGCATCAGAAAACAAAACCAGTCCCTCCTCTTGTGGAGATGACCTTCTAGTGGGAGGTAGGGAGGGATATAAAGACAGGTGAAAACCTACAAGATATATAACAATATGATGAAAACAAAACCTTGGCGAGGGGACAGAGAGGAATGGGAGTGATACTTTGGATAAGAGGGTTAGGGAGTAAAATAAAACAGAGGTGTAAAAGACAAACTCAGTGCCATAGAAACTAGAACGTGATGCTCAGGAGTCAGTGAAAGAAGCTATAGAGCTCAAGTCACAGTAGAGGCTGGACCGGAGCTGAATCGTGAATGTAAAATGTGCTAGAATCATCAGTGATTGTCTATCACGTTCACACACTTTCCCAACTGAAACCTTCCACCCTCAGCCACTGGAGCCGAGGCAGCCACACTGTATCCCCTACCACCTGCACCACACGCCCACCTTCCTTGGACAAAGCTGACTGGATGAAGAAGGGGTGCAAGATCTAAGGGCAGCCAATCAACTCAAGAGCTGTGCAGTGACCAGTGATGTGGCCTAGCTCATAAGACTGAGCAGAGCTAATCAGATTCTTCTGTGCACATATTTGGTCTGAGAAACACAGAAACAGCAGCAGTGAGCTGTGAAAGCTGCACGAAAGAATGACAAGCCAAGGCCATTTATAAGTTGAGGTTATAAAGGGGAGAAACTGAGTAAGCACAGGGAGCTGTTCCAATGGGCATATAAAGGATGGGTGGATAGACCTGTGCTCAGCACCCCTTGTGCCCTTTTCCAGGCATGCCTTCCTCTTGAAGGTACTACACTTCCCAGAGCACCTTGCAGCTGGGGCTTGTCATATAAACTAGGTTGCACCAGTCAGACCCCTGTGAGAAATGACACAGAGGTTTCTGCTACATAGCGAGCAAGCATGATAGTGAAGATGGGGTTGAATTCTTCCACAGCCAGTCCCAGCGGGCTGAAGTCTTGTGGGCATCTGCTTTTCCTGGCTCAGTGTGGCTCTGAAGCCAACACATAGGGCAGCACCTTCAGGATCTCCAGAGAGCAGCTGCCATGCATGGTGGTGTTTCCAGAGACAACAGTTCCAGCAACAGCATCCCCAATCACCTCTTCCTGATCGTGGAGGAGGCAGCAGCTCCTCTGGTGGCTGAGTTCTGCAGTGTTCCTCAACATTCTGGGTGCCTGCTCCTTCACCCATACTCCTGGGACTGTTCCTAGTCCCCTTTATTAAATCCCTGTCTGCTTAAGATACCTGGAGTGATCTCTGTTTTCTGCCACAGTTATGGGCTAAGTTGTGCCCCCACTCCCTCCACCCCCCAAAAAATTCATATGTTGAAGTCTTAATCCCCAGTACCTTAGAATGTGACCATATTTGAAGATGAAGGTCTTTAAAGAGGTACCCACGTTAAAGTGAGGCCATTAGGGTGGGCCCTAATCCAATATGACTGGTGTCCTTATAAGAAGAGGAGGCTAGAGCACAGATACACACAGAGGAAAGACCATAAAAAGACACAGGGAGAAGATGGCCATCTGTGAGCCAAGGAGAGAGGACTTGCTCTCTGCCAACACCTTGAGCTTGGACTTCCAGCCTTCAGAACTATGAGAAATAAATTTCTGTTTAAGCCACCCCACCTGTGGTAATTTGTTACAGCAGCCCTGGCAAACTAAGAAGGTCACCAAACCCTGACTTATATAGAAAAGGAATGGAGCGAAGACACAAATGGGCAAAGATTCCATGAGCAAGCCCCTGGCACCTACAAGCAAGATGGAGAGTAACCCCTTAAAAAAGGGTTCCTCCGACAAGCTGCATACTCCTGGGAAAGTTCCTCACCCTCTTTGGGCCTCAGTTTCTTCATCTGTTAAATGGGGGTAATTGCAGTTGTGAGGATTAAATTACATAATCCATGTAAAGTGCTGGGCACTGTGCCTGTATCATTACAATAAATCCTCTCTTTGTTGTCAATTGAATTTGTTGCTTATAGCCTACACACTCCCAATAAAACTCATGGACCCAATGCAGGGGACACAGGTTCGATCCCTGATCTGGGGAGATCCCATTTGCCGCAGAGCAACTAAGTCCGTGCGCCACAACTACTGAGCCTGCGCTCTAGAGCCCACAAGCCACAACTACTGAGCCCGCATGGCACAACTACTGAAGCCTGCGTGCCTAGAGCCTGTGCTCCGCAACAAGAGAAGCCTCTGCAACAAGAGAAGCCACCACAGTGAGAAGCCCGCGCACCTCAACGAAGAGTAGCCCCCGCTTGCCGCAACTAGAGAAAGACTGTGTGCAGCAACAAAGACCCAACGCAGCCAACAAATGAATACTTAATTAATTAAAAAAAAAAACTCATGGAGGATATCTTGGTAGGTAGACCCTTATGGAGAACATAACCCGAGAAGAGACAAAACCTCCGAGGTCTGAGTCCTATCCCTCCTCACTCAGGCCCCTTCTGGAAGGGGCAGTGTCTCCACTATTTCCTGCCCTGGGCTGGTGCATGTGTGGCCTCCAGCAGTGGACAGAAGCAGCAGGCAGAGGCAGTGGGTTCAGGACCAAATCCCTGGTCAGCCCCGCCTCAACAATGATGTTCAATTAAGGAGTCATATTAAAACAACAACAACAACAAGACAGAGCCTGGCACCTTAGCCGTTCTTAGCACTCTCTTAGTTACACACGATAGAAAACTTGACCCAAACAGCTCAGGCAAAAGGGTGGATCGTTTTGGCTCACGTTCCCAAACCACTGTGCCAGGGAATGGATACTGTGATGGGCCCACCTGGGTCAGGACCCACTCTTCAACCAAGGACTCCGGTCAGAGAGACACGGTTCTGTCCTTCGGATCCAATGGGTGCCGAGGGACGGGAGGAGGAAAGCATCCTGAACCGGCCACTGTGAGCTCTGCAGCCCCACCCAGAGGCAAATTAGCCTATTTTCTAAGAAACAATAAAATCAAGATGACGGTAAAGAAGAAAATAATGCTCTTACATTATTGAAATCTAAATTATCAATCTAGCACTTACATTGTTTCAGAGAGCATGCCATTCACTTTTTAATGTCTCTTGTGGTCTTGTGGGGCCGTTATTTTTTTCTTTACTTTACAAATGAGGAAATGAAGTCAAAGATAAATTAGTTAACTTATCTAAAGTTCCCAAATTAACAAGTGGCTTTTCTTCTAATCTGGATAAGCCCAAAGTCCTTCCTTGTCTCACTATATTCCATACTGCGTTTCTCTGTTGTTGTTTTCCTTCTGGGATGACAAAGGTTTGGAAAGAGAGGAGAACCCGTCAAGGGCAATGCTAAGTCCCACCACCCTGACACCCTGCCCCTCACAAGACAAGGTCCCTACAGATTGGGTTACCAAGCGGATCTCATCTTGCTGGCTAACTCTGACAAAGACTGCTCGCAAACACTACAGAGAGACTTTGGAAGCTGCCTTGAGTTCGAAGGGAGAAAGATGCTGTCATCAATTCGCAACGTCTGCATGGGCAAAGGACATAAAACTTACCATAAGAGTGCTATGTGCTTGTTAACTTTACCCCACAATCCCTAGGCAAAGGAGCATCGACCCTGATTCTTTAGACTTCCAGCCTACTTTTTATTTTCCATCTCTATCCAACTTGCCTTTCAAAACACTTTGGAATAACACAGCATTCTTTCCTAACATCGTTCTTCCTACAGCCCCCAAGTTCCTGGGACGTTGCCTTGGCTGAAACATTATTTATTAACATCCCGTTACTGTGCATTGGTCTTTGGTATCTGGATCTTGTGGCCCCTCTGTTTCTCTTTTCCAAGCAGGGGTCTGACCCAGCACCTGCATAGCTCAAAGCATGACTCTGCAGCCTACCGTCTCTTTCTTATTTATCAAGCCTTTCTAGGAAGAACAGGATCTTCACCACCTTCAGCAGTGTAACTTTCTCATAATCCATGCAATATATATAACCACACAAAAGCAATTCGTACACGAAGAGATTCCATCACCTCTGAATTCACACGCAGGTAAACAGATCCTGCATGTACGTATAAACGTGCACGCACAAACCTCAGTCTCATTTCTCTCTTCCTTAACCCTACAGAGAAAAGCTACAAACTCCAACTGTCTATATGTGTGTATGTGTACAGACTGAGAGAGTTTCCAAATTTATATATTCTGCTCCTGTCCATCAGGGAGGAACAGACGAAAAGACACTGGAATGGGACACCATGCAGCCACAGACATTAAACAAATACAGCAATGAGGCAGTGCATAAGTAAGTTCCAATATAGAAAAATCTCCATGACAGATTATTAAGCAAGCAAAGCAGATCAGCGTGTGGCAAAACTGTCAAGATGTCACGAGGCATTCAGAGATATAGGGCAGCCACAAATACAAATAACCACCAACGGTGAACGAAGTAAAGACGTATGAACAGCGCCTTTCTGTTAAGACAATCAGGTTCGTTCCTACATCAAAAATAAATTTGGAAGGATATACACCAAACCATGCTAAGTCATTATCCTTGGGAAATGGGATCATGAGAGACATTTATTTTTGAGATTATTTCTATAATGATTGAATTTTAACTAGCAGGGTGTATTAAGGTTTTTTAAATCTACTTCATAACGTTTGAACTGTCATTTAGGTTTAAGAGTTCCACGGAGGACTTCTCTTAGAAAGGAAGGGACAAAGGAGGAAAAAGAGGGTGAGGGGGATTGAGAGAAGGAGAAACTCAGCTCCCCCTTTAACGCAGGATCCGAACCACTCTAATCCCTAGAAGATTATTGTCAACTATTGCATAAACAGGAAAACTCAAAGGCTAACTTTTTATAGTTGGAAATGAAGCACAGCAACGCCTCAGAATGTAAACAGCCCTGAAACTAGACGCAGCCTCTCTCCCTAAAAGCCTGGGGTATTGTGTTCCTGGATCAGCTTCTCTCGTCTTCGCCAAGTTCACCTACAGGCTGTCACAATCCACTCTCAGGCACCAGGGTTCGGGCACACCCTAAGCAGAGCACAGACCTCGTCAGCACTTCAACTCCCGAGGGAACCACAGGGAATTCTCTCCCAACGACCCTGGCGTTTCAGCTGCTCAGTCCTGAATACGGCTCTGTGGCCCCAAGATTACGGCTCACATGGAAATGCACTTCTTGACATCTTTTTTCTCCTTTAATTGTTCTGGATGCCAACGGATGCCATCAGCCCCTTGATGACAACCAGGTGTCACCGTGAACTTCTACAGGAGACCTCCTCCAGCCACTTCCTAGTGGCCGTTTGCAGCACATCCAGACAGGGCAAGAATCTGTGATTCCATGCAGACAGTTCATTCCCTTCACCAAGGAACTCCCCGCTCCTTTCATGCAGGTTCCCACTGTGTTATTGCTGTGACATGCTCCTATACTTCTGGTGCAAGGTGGCCTTTGTGGTTTTTTTCAAAACCTCGGTTTGCTACAATTTATGCCTTGATTAAAAGCGTGCTGTCGGGTGAAACATGCCATTCAGGGGAGGGTTCTCTGTTGATTAGTAAAACAAATCAGGTCAAATGTTTTTCATAAAGATTTTTTTGCACGTCTGCAATTCTGAAACGGCTTAGATTTGGCTTCTCCAGTGGTTTTGTTTCATAAAGAAGGGAGGCAAGAGGAAATTTACTTTTTTCTTCGACGAGGGCTAGGAGTGGCAAGAGACATTATTTTTCTCTGAATTAATATGATCACTCTCAGGACTCCCCTGGTGGTCCAGGAGATTAAGACTGCACTTCCACTGCAGGGGATGTGGGTTCGATCCCTGGTTGGAGAACAAAGATCCCAGATGCTGCACGACGCGACCAAAATATATATACATATATATATACATACATACACACACACACACACACACACGTATGTATATATATATATATATCTCATTGCTCTGTAATAACATCATGAAAATAATTATATTTAAATTGTGACAAGTTTGGTGCCCGTTTCTTTTGCTTGAACTTAAAAGTAGCAGCTACCTGTCTGAGAGAGGCCATCTGACCCATCCTGTTTGGGGGGAAAGCTTTTCTTTGGGGCCATCCATCCAACATGCCATAAAATTTCGATCCTTCCTGGACGAGGGGCCCTCAAACTCAGGGTTGATTCCGTTTACGCTCCACCGCTCCACCTGTGCCTAAGTGTACAGGCAAGCTCTGTATCCGTCTCATCACCTCTCTGTGAGGGCAGGGGCTTCCCTGTCTCCATTCACTGCTGCTCTGCTAGCACAGGGCCTGGCATTGTACATACGTGTTGCTTTCATGAACGGACCCTGTGTTATTTTAAGTATGTTCCCTCTTTGCTCTTGATTGGCGTTCCCTTGGGTGGTGGCTCTCACTAGCCTTGAAGAACTAAAGGCAACAGACTCTGTCTTACTCATCATTTTATTCCTAGAAACCAGCACAGAGGCCCTTAACACTTTTTAAATTTGCTGAGTCACCAACTATATGCCAGGTATGGTGGAAGATACAACGAAAAATAAGATAGGATTGCTGCCTGCGATACCTTGCCATTTGCTGACAACAAGATAAAAATAACTGACATTTGAGTATTTAATATGCAACCCTGTGAATGCCTTACAGGTGTTGCATTATTTCACTCTCCCAACAAGCCTTCAGGTAGGGTTTTGGGTTTTTTTGCTTGTTTTTTTTTTATAAATTTATTTATTTTATTTATTTATTTTTGGCTGTGTTGGGTCTTCATTCCTGCGTGCAGGCTTTCTCTAGTTGCGGTGAGTGGGGGCTACTCTTTGTTGCGGTGCGCGGGCTTCTCATTGCAGTGGCTTCGCTTGTTGCAGAGCACGGGCTCTAGGCACGTGAGCTTCAGTAGTTGTGGCACGCGGGCTCAGTTGTTGTGGCTCACGGGCTCTAAAGCGCGGGCTTAGTAGTTGTGGCACACGGGCTTACTTGCTCCGCGGCAAGTGGGATCTTCCAGGACCAGGGCTCGAACCCGTGTCCCCTGCATTGGCAGGCGGATTCCTAACCACTGCGCCACCAGGGAAGTCCCTCAGGTAAGGTTTTTATTCCTATCTTACAAACAAAGCACTGAGGCTCTGAGAAGGTAAGGAATTCACTCTGGTTTTAACTTGCTCATAGTTAGGAAGGGGCAGAGCAAGGACGCCAACCCAGTGGAGCTAGTTAGGAATATTGGGCAAGAAGAGGCAGTGGATGGCTCCATGCTAATGACCGTGGGAGGGCAGAGGAAGAGGACCAAACTGTAACCTAGAAGAACAGGGACAAGTGACTGTTTCAACAGAACTCCTGCAGTTGCAAGTGACAGAAATAGAAATCCAACTCCACGTGGCTTTAAAAAGAGAACAGGGAAACTCACTGGCTCATTAAATGGAAAAGCCCAGGAATTTGACAGTGGCTGGATCCCAGTGGCTCAAACAATGTCAGGAAGGCTCGTCTGTAAGCGTGGGCTCTGCTTACCTCTGGGTTCATTGCCATGCAGGCCTCTGCACTGACGATGGCACAGATGTCACCCGCTCCAGGCAGACATCCATCAGCTTAGCGTCCCCAGCCAAAAGTCAGGGCACCATTCCCAGGGATGCCAGCGATGTCCTGAGCCCTACACGTATCCCTAAACCAATCACTGCATGTCAGAAGACATCAACTCTGACCACAACGTTTATCTGCTCTCTGAGCACCACAAAAGTATATCAGTGTGTATAAACACCCCACTATATTTAAAACAGATAACCAACAAGGACCTACTGTACAGCACAGGAAACTCTGCTCAATGTTACGTGGCAGCCTGGATGGGAGGGGAGTCTGGGGGAGAATGGATACATGTATATGTATGGCTGAGTCGCTTTGCTGCACACCTGAAACCATCACAACATTGTTAATCGGCTATACTCCAATATAAAATAAAAATTTAAAAAAAGTATATCTAAACTAAACATAAAATTAGATTAGTAAAAATAATTATATCACAAATTACTGAGAATAATTTCAATTTAAGTAATACAAATTTAAATTTTAAATAAATTTTTTTAAAAATAAACTTTAAAAACATGAGCAGCCCTATGATAGGGAAGCTGTGAGTTGTGGACTGGAAAGGGAGAGAAAGTCCCCTGTAAAATCTTTCTTCTTCCATGTGACCAAGGTGGGAAGCATTACTAAGTTCCCCCAAGTGCACTAGAAGCCCTCATGTGTCACTTTGAAAGGCTGGTACTTGGTGAGTTAATCAAGAGTCTTCCAGGGTTTCTCTAGTGGTGCAGTGGTTGGGAGTCCGCCTGCCGATGCAGGGGACACGGGTTCGTGCCCCGGTCCGGGAGAATCCCACATGCCACGGAGCGGCTGGGCCCGTGAGCCATGGCTGCTGGGCCTGCGCGTCTGGAGCCTGTGCTCTGAGACGGGAGAGGCCACAGCAGTGAAAGGCCTATGTACTGCAAAAAAAAAAAAAAAAAAAGAGTCTGTCCAAGTGAGGATATGAAAAACAATAGATAATGCATACATAGTATTCTTTTTTTTTTTTCTCGGTACGCGGGCCTCTCACTGCTGTGGCCTCTCCCGTTGCGGAGCACAGGCTCCGGACGCGCAGGCTCAGCGGCCATGGCTCACAGGCCCAGCTGCTCCGTGGCATGTGGGATCTTCCCGGACCGGGGCACGAACCCGTGTCCCCTGCATCGGCAGGCGGACCCTCAACCACTGCGCCACCAGGGAAGCCCCCATAGTATTCTTTAAGTAAACATTTAATTAATTTATTTATTTGTTGTTGTTGTTGTTGGGTCTTCACTGCTGCGCAAGCTTTCTCTAGTTATGGCAAGCGTGGGCTACTCTTCGTTGCAGTGCGCGGGCTTCTCATCGCAGTGGCTTTTCTGGTTGCAGAGCACGGGCTCTAGGTGCGCAGGCTTCAGTAGTTGTGGCACACGGACTCAGCAGTTGTCGCTCGCGGGTTTAGTAGTTGTGGCGCACGGGCTTAGCTGCTCCACGGCATGTGGAGTTTTCCCGGACCAGGGATCGAACTCGTGTCCCCTGCATTGGCAGGCAGATTCTCAACCACTGGGCCGCCAGGGAAGTCCCTAAGTAAACATTTTATTTTGGAATGATTTTAGGTTTACAGAACAAAGATGCAACAATAGAATGGAGAATCCCAGATAGCCCTCGGCCAGCTTCCCCCATTACTAACATATTCTAATTTTATGACACATTTGTCAAAACTAAACTAACAGTGATACCTTACTAATAATTACACACTTGAGGTGGATTTCACCAGTTCTCTTCATTAATGTTCTCTTTCTGTCCCATAATCCTCTCCTGGCTCCACACTGCATTTAGCAGTCAGGCTTCCCCAGCCTCCTCTGGTCTGTGAGAGTTTCCCAGTCCTTCCTTGTTTTCAAGACTGTGAGTCTTGAGGAGTCCTGGGCAGGTATCCTGGAGAATGTTCTTCACTGTGGGCTTGACTGATGTTTTTCTCCAGATTAGATTGAGGTTATATATATAAATTTTTATTTTAACTTAAAACACATATATGTACCCTCACTAGCCAATATTTTGATGAATGCTCAATACTTCCAAGGATAGGTTTCCTGACTGGAGATGTACACCACCTTTCTTGCATGAACCGTACCGATAATGTACCATTTGTAAAGTTTGATTTCAAGCTCTTCGAAGAGGCTGTATCAATTAGGAATGCTTTGAGTTGTAACTAACAATGGCTGAAGCAATGCAGACATTTAATTATTTAATATATAAAAGAGTTTGAAAGTTGGCATTTTGGCATTGGTGCTGTGGCCCCATGATGCTGTGAGGGACCCATGCTTCTTTTCTCTTTCCACTCTACTAGCCTTAGGTGTTGGCTTGTAGCCTCATGATCACAAAATTGTTGCTGCACTTCCAGACATTACATCTGCATTCAAGGCAGGAAGATGAAACAGTAGAGCCTATCACATTTGTTCCTTATATCAGAAAAGACTATTTTCTCAGAATCACCCCCCGCTCAGGACACTTTCACCTATTCTTCAGTCAGAACAGAATCACAGACATACCCAGTTCCAAAGAAAGCTCAGAATTTATGTACTTAGCTTGTATGGAAGTGTCAGAGCAGGAGGAAAGAAGGTTGAAACAGATGTTGAGTTACCCAGTCAACAGGGTCTGCCAAAAGAGAGAAAACCTACAAGCATTTCAAAGCCATCAGACTACTTCTACATTTTAACAAACTTTTTCAATATTTCAGTTTTCTTGCCCACATCTAATTCAACAGCATTCTTTTAGCAAATTATCTTTCTAATGCATTCATCTTACTTTTCATAGAAATGAAAAATTTTGCACTTTTATCTAATTGGATTACATGATATTCAATTTAATTCATTTATTTATTAATCCATTTAATTGAATTGATTTATTCTAAATTAAAACACAATTGACATAAACAGGTTTGGGAGCAAACTCAGTCCAAGGGGTGTTGGGGCATGGGTGCAGAGACATTCAGCTCAGTCAGCTGAGAATTGCCTGGTGGGCAAGCCGAGGGCCTCACTTAGAACCTTTCCTGAGGCATGAACACCACCAGCTGATCAGATGTTAAGTGGGGTTGCTTGTAAGAGCTTCTACTGAGCAAGCACCATGCTATGCTCTGTGAGAAATATAGATAGACGTGCCATTTAGATGCTTCTAACAGCACTATCCGTCTATCTCACAAGGAAGATGGAGCAAACATAGATGGGCTTGAAAGATAAGGAAGGTCCTGGCACAAAAACAGAACCATCCAGGTAGAAGAGACAAAGGATGCTGCCAGTACCAGCCCACATCCTCTTGGCCACTTCAGCACACATAGGTCAGGCCTCCAAAGACCAGCACCTGAGTCTCTTTACCTGGAGATTTCTCTGAGTACCACACCTTTCTCTGGCCCAAAACACTGGAGAATTCCCAGATGGCTGGCAGGAGCTGTTGTATAAATACTCCAGGCCCCTTGCCCTGTGGTGGGATAATGCTGGGAGGTGTGATTCCAACAGGATTAAGCTCCAGGTGCCTGCAGTGGTTGCTGGCTTGATAAGACAGACCATCTAGATTGACTGTTTCCCTGCCCTATCTTACTTCTTAACTCCCCTAAAGATGTTTCTTGGGATTACATCCCAAATACGCTACTGGTACCCAAATCCTCATCACAGGATCTGAGAAGTAACAAATTAAGAAAAAGAGTATTAATAGCAGCTTCCACTCAATGAGACTGTCATACAGAGTGAAGTCAGAAAGAGAAAAACAAATATTGTACATTAACGCATATATGTGAAACCTAGAAAAACGATACAGATGAACTAGTTTGCAGGGCAGAAATAGAGACACAGAATTGGAATGAATTGGGAGACTGGGATTGACATATATATACTAACATGTATAAAATAGATAACTAATAGGAACCTGCTGTATAAAAAATAAAATAGAATTCAAAAAAAAAATTTTTTTAATGTTAATTTTAGGGACTTCCTTGGTGGTCCAGTGGTTAAGACTCCACATTCCCAAAGCAGGGAGCACAGGTTCAATTCCTGGCCAGGGAATTATATCCCAAATGCCGCAACTAAGACCTGGCGCAGCCAAATAAATATATATTTTTTAAAAAAAAGGAAAGAAAGGGCTTCCCTGGTGGCGCAGTGGCTGGGAGCCCGCCTGCCGATGCAGGGGACACGGGTTTGTTCCCCGGTCCGGGAAGATCTCACATGCTGCAGAGCGGCTGGGCCCGTGAGCCATGGCCGCTGAGCCTGTGCTCCGCAACGGGAGAGGCCACAACAGTGAGAGGCCCGCGTACCGCAAAAAAAAAAAAAAAAAAAGGAAAGAAATATTCCCCCTCTTTAAAAAAAGAATGTTAATTTTACTACAGGTGAATTTCTCCTCCATTCTTTTTTTTTTTAATGGCAGAGCTGGGAGTCTAGGGACTGAAATAAAAAGAAAAATTAAATTAATTAAAATAAAATAAAATAAAAATAAAACAGTGGCTCTGGCCAAGTGTGGTTCCTGGACCGGCAGTAGCAGCAGTACCTGTGAGCGTCTTAAAAATGCACATTCTGAGGCCCCACCCCAGCCCTCCTGAATCAGCAGCTCTGGGCCGGGCCCAGCAATCTGCGTTTTCACAAGCATTCCAAGGGATTCAGATGTACTGAAGACTGAGGCCCACTGCCTTGTGCCCAGAAATCGAAACAAGTCTGATTCTCAGCAGCTTTCAGCCAATGTCCACCCAAACACCTCTCGTGAAAATCAACTATTTGCTGGATTTACTGAAATGAGGACTTCAAGGCTGGTGTGGGTGTGGGTTTGTGTGGGTTCAAGTCATCACGCACACCCGTTGCCAGCCAGGTGGGATTCAGCGTGTCCTACTTTCAAGGTGTGTGGACTCTCCCCAAGCACAAGCCAGAGCTGGGCATCACTGCCCTGGCAGGGGTTGGCCTTGGCAGGTCTGGCACGTCTACCTTCATCTGACTGTCTGGAGGCTCAGTGGGCTGGGCCGTGTGCTCACCAGACCAGCTGAGACCAAATCACAAATGTTTCCTCAAGATGAAACAGGAGGTGATTCAAGGGCGGTAGCAGCACTAACTGCTTGTGCATAGCCCCAGGCACCACCGAGTTCCAGACCTGCCCCTTTTTCAGGACCAGGAAAGCAAACTTGGTGAATTTACTAAACAGAAGGAATTAGGTACCGAATGAAAAGTATGTTCATCTTTATAGTAGGGTTACAGTTTTAGTTCCATTCCAGCGACAAACCGCTTGAAAGCAATAGTTCACTCTAAAAATGAATTCCTAATGAAACAACCAAAATGCCCAAACCTAACTCATAGGGTTCCCTGCCCAGTGTTTTCATGGAACGTCAGATCCTGAAGGTGTTAATAGGAATGTCTGACAAAGGGTGTGTGGTCAAGTGAATTTGAGAAAAGGTGCTCCCTCCTCTGACCTTCTGGAGACTCACAACGCACATCAGCATATTAAAGGCTCTGAGAAGTCCTACGGCACAAAATCCTGCTGTGTAACTCGGGCTGTCACAAACCCCAGACCTATTTAAGAGGTGGCAGAGCACAGTGGTTTAGTGCAAGTTCTGGAACGAGTGTCTGGATACACAACCTGACTCGGCCCCTGACTGTGTGACCTCAGGAAAGTTACTCACCCTCTCTGTGTTTCAGTTTCTTCACTGATGAAAGTTGACGAAGTTCACAGAGGTGTTATGGGGATCAGCTGAATTAATGGAGATAAAGCAAATACAACAGTACCTTATGTCACCTACTACAGGTTCAATAAATGTTCAACGTGTAAACACACACATTTTTAAATTACTTAACTGATTTAATACAACATTATTGCAGGACCCTAGTTCCCCTAGACACGGTTTAGGAAATTCAAGAGATATGATCTTACCTTTGCCTAGAAAGCAAAACAAAGGTCTGTGGGCTTTTCTGGATGAACAGGAAAAAGCTTAGAACCAACTGTCACTTTAAGAGACAAACGGGATACTGGCTGGTGAGTGTGTATTAATACGTAATTCTGGTTGGAGCCCTTCACCTGTGTGCCGTTCTTCCTGTTTTTCATAAAAGATTCCTCTCTGTATAGATTCCCTTTGGAATGATCTCTCGATGCCCAGAGAGAAGCAAAAGAGAGGGAAGTAAGGAAGAAAACTTTCAATGAAGATTTTGAATCTAAGTCATTAGGCCAAAGAGGGTGAGACAAGGTACATCTTGGAGGTTTGCCCACAGCCAATGTGACTGGATGAACTCCCAAAGATCTGGTTACGACATGGCAGCAAAGGGCCATCCCTTGGCCTTGAGCACCAGAAGAACAGGCCTTAGCAACAACACCCAAACACCTGTCAAATGAGGCTCCAACTCAAGGGGCCACAGGGAACATCATCTCAGGCAACCAACCTGGGGCAGTTCATCCTCTCTTATCACTGAGGGCTACTGCTCCTCAGACCTCAAGTCCCAAAGTTCACTTTCTATTTTCACAGTTTTTGACCTCTGAGGATGGCTGCGTCTAAAATAAGCAGAGAAAAAGAAACAGTAGTGATTTTTACCACTTCTCAGCCTAAGAAAATAGAGTAATGCTGACAAGCATCTCATGAGGCTCAGAACTTCTTCTTATTCAAGAAATATTTATTGAACTCTTAATAATACGTCTTAGGTTCCATCCTAGGACTGGGATTATGGCAGGTAGCAAAACAGACCATGTCCCTATATTTCTGGAGTTACCAAATGGCCAACTTGGGGCTCCGGGATAGCCAAGAAGAGACAGGTGGGTGTCTGGGTGAATACTCACTGGCGAATTCCCTTACTGAGCACTTTACATCCATTATCTTACTTAGTTTTCACAACAACCCTAGGAAGGCATTTCTACTTTCTCCCTTTAATCCATCTGAACTGAGACTCAGAGAGGTATAGCCACTTGCTCAAAGTCACACAGCTGGTCAAGACTGGTGCTGGACAGGTACTGATTTTAGGCAGCCTGATTCCAGAGACCACATTCCACCACACCACACTTTTCAAGAAAGAAAGAGAATATGGAAAGGTCTGACGTTCCCTTCTTTCCTTTTTTCCCACAAATGAGAATCGTTTTAGTGTTCAGATCCACGGAATGCTATAACAGAGGTAATTTAACATTCTCTGAATTATTTTACACTCCTGCAATGATTATGAACTGTCAGAAAAAATATTTTTATTTGCCATTATTTTTTTTCCCAAATGAAGGATAAATGCTAGTTATAGAAACGTATTTACACAGGCAGAAGGGTTTTTGTGTCGTTCATTCAGCAAAGCTCTGAGCAGCTGCTGTGAGGGACACACAGCAGACAGGACTGAGACTGAAAACTCGGCCGCCTTCCTGGAATTGATATCCTGGCAGGAGCAAAGGATGAAAGGCGCTTCACTGGGGGGAGGAGGGACGGAGGCAGCCTGGTCGGGGGCAGTCAGTGCAGGGCAGGATCTCTAAGAAAGTGAAGATAAGCCGGTAAAGGAAGGAGAGGGAGCAAGTGGGTGGGGTGGACTACCAGGAAAGAAGATTCCCGCAAAGCAAAGAGTCTGTGCAAAGGTCCTGAGACAGGAAGGGACAAAGCTCGTTGGCAGAAAGGAGAGACAGCCCATGATGCGGTCAGACAACACAAGGCTCTGTGAGCAGGTCCTGTGAGGACTGGAAAGCTTCAGCCTAAGAAAAGTGAGCACCACTGAAGCGTTTTAAACAAGAGAAGGCACAAATAAAATCACCCGAATCCCACCATCCAGACATGACATGTTAATATGCTAATATTTTGTTCATATGTTAATACTTTGCTGCGGATCCTTGAGAAATTTTTTCTAGGCACCTATGTTCACAAGCACAGACTTCTAACCTGTGCAAACGCAGAACCAGACAAGTCTCTTTTCTAGTCTGCTTCTTCCTCTTCACACTATGTGGTGGTCATCATTTTAGGTCCATGAATATGGCTCGATGGCATTATTATTATTATTATTATTATTATTATTATTTTGCAGTACACGGGCCTCTCACTGCTGTGGCCCCTCCCATTGCGGAGCACAGGCTCCGGACGCGCAGGCTCAGCGGCCATGGCTCACGGGCCCAGCCGCTTCGCGGTATGTGGGATCTTCCCGGACCGGGGCACGAACCCGTGTCCCCTGCATCGGCAGGCGGTATGGCATTATTTTAATGATGGCTCGGTACACCGTTTTATTAAGAGACCAAAATGTTGTTGATAGACAGCGCCCGCTGATAGCCAGCTACGTTGTTCCCATTTTCCTCCATCACAGTGACCATCCCGGCACGTGCCTCAGCCCGGATTTTTCCTTCCAACTCAATGTGGCTGAATTCTCTTCTCCTCACGTCTCTGGTCATCCCAGAGGCCTGGCTTGCCCTTGATCTGGAGGTTTGGTGTCTGAGTGCCAGTTGGGTTAAAAAAGATGTAGGGCTGATTCTGGCAGAGGAGAAGATGCCAGTTTCTACCCTGATCAGAAGCAGATGGTGGGACCCAGAGACAGATTAGAATAAAGAGGGAACTGGCAGCTGGGTCTTCCTTTGGGAATTGGGGGGCGGTGGGGGGGGGCGGTGGGGGATGCAGTAAGGATGAATTAAATGTTAAACCAAAAAAAAAAAAAAATGGTGACATGAGCTGGAATCCAGCCACAGGCTCGTCTTGCATCTGACAGCGGCACATATGTCCAGAAGCTGGATTCTCAGGGGGAGAATTTTAGGGGCGTCTCAGTGCAGTGGTGACACACAGCATCTACAGCCCAGCCTGCCCACCTTGTCCCCATCTCTGTCACCCCCACTCACGTGCTCTGGCCTCCTGGCTCTTACCCCAGCCCACTGAGCCTGTCCCCATCCAAGGGCTCTGCACCGGCTGGGCCTCCCTCTGGAATGCTCCTCCTTGCATCTAGCCCGGGATGGAAACTTCTCACCACTCAGATTTCACTCTACTGTCCTCTCTCCATGAAGCCTCCACCAAACATCCTACTTAAAATGGTCCTTCCTCCCTGCACCACTCCCATGACTGTCTATCAAATCGTCCTCTTTGTTTTCTCCAGAGCACCCATCAAAAGCATCTTGTCTTTCACTTTACTTGTTTACAGTCTGCCATTGCCTCCTAGAATGTAAACTCTACAAGGAAAGAAATCTCCTCTTCCTTATTCCTTATTTGCATCCCCATCATCACTCAGCACACTGCCTAGAACAAAAGGCACACGGTACATGTCTGATGAATGAATGAATGTGCAAAGTCACTCAGCCCTGGGTTCAAATCCCAGCTCCACAAACATATGACCTGAGGTAAATAGTTAACTATGCTAAGCCAGTTCCTTATCTTTTTTCCTGGGTATGATGAAAGCTCCCACCTTGCTAGAGTGTCATGAAGATTAAGTGAGATGTTGCCCGTGAAGCCCAGTGCCAGATACAGCTAGCGTCCAGGGCAGGGGAAGTAGAGAACGGAAGTCTTCCTAGAGCAAACTCAGGTACATCAGGCTGTGTTGCTACCTTCAGTTCTTCCCTGGGCTTCCAAATCCATAATTTTACCCGGAACAAGCACAGCACAGGTCTCTTTAGAGCTGCTATAGACAGTTGAAGATAATTATCAAACAGGTCTGGGGACCAAAGTGTTATTAATTGTCACTTGTTTACAACTTTACCCATAGATGAGTTTTTAAAAGCTAACAGGGCCTCCGGGGCAGGTTCTGACATACTCATTAAGGCAGGAAACAAACTTCTATCCACGTTCACTTAGAGTTGTAAATGCCACTTGACTACAGCCAACCAGGTCCACACCCACGAGCTGCCCAGTGGTATGAATTATTTACGGAGCTTAATATTTGCATTGTGGGACGTGTCTCTCCTTGAATTCTCAAATTCCCAGCAAGAAACCTCTCGCCTTATCTCATTAGCTGCTCCACGTGTGGAAGGGATATGACAACTCCTCTGTTACACGGGGTTGGTAGCAAATAGGCCTCCCTTTTTCCAGGATGGAAAGGAACAATTGGGTGGTTTTCAAAGCATAGTGCTCCCTCTGGTGGTCATTATTCAAACTGCAACACCGGTACCCACACCACCCCCATCCCCCAGTGCCTGCTCCCCGAAAGCAATGGGAATTGGCCTTGGGGACACAGAGACGGCCTTTTACTCCAGCTAACTGAATGATAATCCCCTCTCACAAGTGACTTTTATTAAATTATATGTGAGACGGGGGAAGGTAGTGGGTACAGACTCGTCATAAGTTAATGGGAATTAAGGCTGATGCCAGAATGAGGCCACACCTCGAATCAAATGTTCTGCTGTGAATTTCAAAGCAAACTTGAACATGGAGGGGAAAGGGAGGTGGGGGAAGTGCTCGGCTTTGTTTATGCTGAGCAAGAAAGGGCTTCCTGTTGCTAAAAAGACCGGATCTGAAGCGCTCAGAGCCTCCTCGGGGCCGCCAACGTTTCTTACGCAATCCCCTTTGATGACTGGTGTAAATTTCTGAAAATACGTGGAGGTGATTTCCCTGGAAATCCACCCGGGCGGAGCATGAAAGGAAATCGAGGCTTGGGGCAGAAAGCTGGAGCTGGGTCCTGCCAAGCCGGAGACAGAAGGCAGCTGTGTGCTGGTCGCCTGGACCATCCACTCGAAGGCAGATCCCAGATCATTTGAATCTGGGGATGCAGTGCTGAGGGGTGCCAGCGCTGCTGGAAAAACCCCACCCAGTTCATTCCTCTCAGCTTTTTTAATGTGTAGATATTTCCCAACCAGAAATCAGCATTATCCCCTTTCTTTTTTTTTTTTAAATTTATTTTATTTATTTATTATTTTTGGCTGTGTTGGGTCTTCATTGCTGCACGGGCTCCTCTCATTGCGGAGCACGGGTTCTAGGCATGCAGGCTCAGTTAGTTGTGGTGCACGGGCTTAGTCGCTCCGCGGCATGTGGGATCTTCCCGGACCAGGGCTCAAACCCGTGTCCCCTGCATTGGCAGGCGGATTCTTAACCACTGCGCCACCAGGGAAGCCCCCCTCTTTCTTGATAAGTGTTTTCTGTTGGTAAAGTTGAAACATGCCCAATTTTCTTACCCTGTTCTGAACAAGAGTCAAACTCCTTCCAGCTACCCATCACCCCTACCTACCGAAATTCCCCCTTGTTCATCTCAAGTGGCGAAAAACTAGACAGCAGGCTAAACGCTATCAGTGTGAGAACAGTTAAATCAAGCAGGTATTCCACACTACAGAGGACTCTGCACTATGAGAAGAAATGAGTGTAAACTCTGTCCACTGACCTGCAGGGGTGGCCGTGTATATTGCTGAAGGAGGAAAGCTGTGGAGCCAGGGCAGGACACCCCAGAACTGGCATCTATGTTTGTAATGTATTTGCATGAACAAGAGTAGGATGCACATAACTGAACCAGGACTTCAAGGGGGTGGGGAATGGGGGGAGTGCGGGAAGCATTTTCTTTCTACTCCAGATACCACTAGTTAAGAAGATAATCCAGGGCTTCCCTGGTGGCACAGTGGTTGAGAATCTGCCTGCTAATGCAGGGGACACGGGTTCGTGCACCGGTCCGGGAAGATCTCCCATGCCGCGGAGCGGCTGGGCCCGTGAGCCATGGCCGCTGAGGCTGTGCATCTGGAGCCTGTGCTCTGCAACAAAAGAGGCTGCGATAGTGAGAGGCTCGTGCACTGCGATGAAGAGTGGCCCCCACTTGCCACAACTAGAGAAAGCCCTCACACAGAAATGAAGACCTAACACAGCCCAAAATAAATAAATTAATTAATTAATTTAAAAAAAAAAGAAGATAATCCAGTCCTTGCATGGACATTTTTCCCATGTCAGGTGAATGCCAGAGGCCCCTCTGTGAAGCCGTTCCCTGTCTCCCCGTCATCAGGCGCCTTCTCTCTCCTGCCTTTATTTCCCCCATGGAGCTGCTGCCTGTCTTCTTTGGCCTATTTTAGCACTCATACAGGGGTCTCATTTACCCCTATATGATTCTGAGCATTTGAACCCCTCTACCTAGGCCAGCCCGGCATGCAATGGGGGCTCAATAAATGCTTTCCAAAGCTCGGGAATGGGAAGAATCATTTAATCAATCATTTGGGGGATAAATTCCTAACAACTGGGGGAAATGACTCGTTGAGAAATGCACACAAATTCAACTCCAGGGACTTCCCTGGTGGTCCAGTGGTTAGGACTCCGTGCTTTCACGGCCGAGGGCACGGGTTCAATCCCTGGTCGGGGAACTAAGATCCCGCAAGCTGCACAGCATGGCCCAAAAAATAAAAATAATTTTTAAAATTTAAAATAAATTTAAAACAATTAAACTCCAGGAGAATTAAACAAGTCAATTTAAAGAAACAAATATTCAGTCCATTGCCATGGTTCCCAAACTTCAGGGGCACCAGCACCACGTGGAGGGCTTGTTACAACACGGGCTCTGAGCCCCACCCCAGAGCTTCTGATTCCACAGGGCTGCAGCGAGACCTGCGCGTCTGCCTATCTAACAAGTTCCCAGGGACCACACGGCCCCACATTGAGAACAGCTGCTCTGTGATCTCAGGGTAAGTTACTCCCTTTTAAGCAAAGGAAGAAAAGACAAACAGAAAAGCGAGATTGGACCCAGGCTTCCCAGGCGTGGTTACCCATCAGAATTAGATCCCTGGCTTCAGCTTTTTGAAATACAGAGTCCCAGGCCTGTTACCATCTGAAGCTGAGGGCAGAGCCCAAGCGTCTGCATTTTTTGGAAACAAATTCCCCCAGGCATAGCCAGATTTGGGAACTGCTGATTTACCTAATGTAAAACCTCATGGGCTGAAAAATAACACTAGAATAGAAAAGAAAAAAACCAGAAAGGTAGGAGTTTTCATGGAATACGGTAGAAAGGTTAAGTGACTCTGCTATATAGAGAGCTTGTTCAAATGTTTAAGGAAAACTTCGAAGCCCCAGTAGTTAAACAGAAAAAGACCTGACAAGACGATCCAATTCGTAGCCATCAGCCCCCTCTGGAACTCTCTGGAACTCCTTGCGGGTGACTTCTCTGATCAAACAATTCCCAATGCTTCTCTCCTATGGACCCACATGCATCCAGAGAGAAAATTTCAGAGCAAAGGGAGCTTTCACCAGACTCCTCCCATCCCCCTGGCTGGCTGTCTCCAGAAGCACTGCAGGGCCCCCGGGCCACCCCAGCAGACGTGGCCATGGCAACAGCAGTCCTGAGGGCATCAGTCACAGCAAGTTCCTGCTCTGGGTCAGGATAGCACCAAAAGCTTAGGGACGTTCTCATTTAACTCCTGGGTTATTTTACACGAGGAAACTCAGGCTCAGAAGTGTTTAAATCCTATCAGTGGCAGAGACAAAAGGAAATTTGGGGCTCTCAAAATCTTCGTGAGCATCTCAGTGCACCGCCCATCTTTAAAAATGACATTTTCTAGTTTATGTGAAGTCCAGTGTAAGTGCAGCTTCAAGACCCACCCCCAGAGAGCCCCTTAAGACCGTCCAAGTCAGCACTAAATAAAACCAACAACAGATACCATTTCTTGGGCCTAGGCATGGGCCCCTCGCATGACCTCATAACAAATCCGTGAGATTGTGCAGTTATCCCCATTTCACAGACAAGGAAGCCAACATCAGAAAAGTGAGGCGATTTACCTGAGGTCCACTGGATGGGTTTTTGTTTGAAGAGTCCCAGCTGTGTTTTCTTTTGCTGGTTTTCCAAAATAAAAGATGTGGCTTCAGGCCAAGTGAATCCAGTCCCAGATCAGAGTCTTTCCTGCTCCACCACAAGGAAGCAAAGTCCTGAACTGTCCCCACAGTCCGGGCTCCAGGGCCAGCACCGGGTGGGAGCCGCAAAGAGGAGACGCAGATCCGGAGGCCCGAGCAGGAGCTGGGTGGGCGGCGCCAGCTCCTGGCGTGGAACACGTGGGGCACGTTGGCCCTCAGACTTCTGGGAAGGCGAGATCCCTCTGTAGCCCAGGTGTACCTCATGAGGGCCGTGAAACAGGGCGAGGCTGAGTGGAAGCAGGGGGGAGGGAAGGCCTGGGAGGATCAGCCCCTGCTCCGAGGACGCTGGGAGCTGCCCTGGGGGGGCGGGGCTCAGGCCCTTCCCTCCCACCCTTGCAGTGCCCTGCTAGGGTGACCAGGCTAAAAGTGCACATACACACACACACGTGCATACACACATGTACAGGATGTCCAGTTCAATTTGAATTTCAGAGACACAATGACATCTTTTAAGCATAAGTATCTCCCAAATAGTGCATGGGACACACTTATACTAAAAATTGATCGTGACTCTGAAATTCAACTTGAACTGGCTGTCCTGTGTGTTACCTGGCAGCCCTGTCTGCCTGCCTCCCCAAGCCTCCAGGGCGTAGAACTCGGCTGGTATGGGACTGGCTGGAGGCCCCTTTAACAGCCTCCGAAAGCAGACCCCCATCCGGCTTCTAAACAGATCTGCTCTGGGTCAGGCCCAGCACTTAAGCTACGCGCTAAGCACTGAAATTTTCATCATTATTTCTTCACTGACCGTTAAGTTACTTAGAACTAGTTTTATATTTCCAAACGTGGGAGGGCATTTTTGCTTGTTATTTGATTTATTAACGTCTAACAACTGCGTGGGCCTGAGGGAGCTTTGCTCTGTCCGCTCTCTGCCTCGTTCCCTCCACTCCAGTCCCAGCGGCGGGGTTATTATTCCTGCTCTTCAGGTGGAAGTGATGGATTCAGATCGCAGAGAGGCCAGGTGCGCCCGCCTTTCTCCTTCCCTTCCCCCTCATCCTCACCAGCCTCTGAGGAGCACAAACAGTAACCCTCCCCGTCCCCAAGTGGCAGGGACACGCCAAGCACAGGGAGGTCCCGTGACCCAGCCCCTCCCGGAGCCCGTGTGAGGCTCATTGCCAAGAGTTGCCTCCGCGGCTGGAGAGAGCAGGTGGAAGGGACCCTGGAGACGCCCTGGTCCAGAGCTTCTCTGGCTGTTGTGGGCATCGGAATCCCCTGGACCCTTATTTAAACCTCAGGCCCCCAGGATACCCCCACTGGAGCCTCAGAACCCCTAGGGTGGGGCGTGGGCTCTCCAGGTGACTCTGAAACCCACCCCGAGGTAAAAACCGCTGCTCTCATTCCACCCCTGTATCGTTACTACTGGGAACCCAAGACCAAGGGAGGGAGTCACCCGGCAGGTTAATGGCAGGGTTACGGCAGGAACTCAAGGGTGGGAACCCCAACGCAGAAGCCAGCAGCCTCCCCAGGAATCCCTTAAAGCAACTTTCTCTCCGTAATCATTGTGTTCTCTGAGGCTGTCGGTTTATCAGACTGAGTGCTTTCAAATAAATGAACAGCAACAGCACACGTTGAGGCTGGAATGATAAAGGTCACCAGAGCTTGGGGCAGGCCAGGCTGTTCCAATGTTGCCTCTTTTAATCCTCACAACCGGGCCAAGAGGCAAGATTACGACTGTGCCCATTTCGCAGACTGGGAAACAGCGACCCTGAGCGGACAGCTGATTTGGCTGGGCTCGGGCAGAACTAAGGCTGCACGTTGCCGCTGCCCCCAGGTCCCTAATACTTAGCCCGCCTGTGCGATGCTGGGTTTAGCCCTTTACCGAGACTAAAGCACTTCGGCATCAGATCAGCCCTGGGAGGTAGGAACTATTATTATTCCCGTTTAACCGATGACTCACTGACAATAACGTGTAGTGAGGCTTACGGTGTAGCAGGTGCCTTGCCAGATGCTGTGTCCATGCGTCTTGTCACTTAATCCTTTCAACAGTAGGTCCAGTTTCTCTAGCCATCTTAGAGACTGGGAAACTGAGGCTTGGAGACGTGAGAGACCTGCCCAGGTGCACACAGCTGCTGAACGGCACAGCAGACTCCGCTCTGGTGCTCTTCGTCTTGAGAACGTGGGCGCCCTGAGGGCAGCGCTCTGGCTTTGCACCCCATTTTCCCTCGGGACCACGCACAGCGGCAGGCACAGAGTAGATCTTTAATTAATCCAATTCAGTGCAATTAAAAATCCAACTCGATACAACAGACTGAAGTGTTAAGCCTCTCTTGGAAACCAGTAGAACCTGCCATGCACACCTCGCCTCCCAGGGCCCAGCACAGGGCCTGGCACCCAGTAGGTGCCAGTGAACATGGCTTCCAGAAGGAGGTGCTCTTTCCCCCTGTGTGTCCTTGGAGAGGGTCTGCAGAGCGGACTCTGTGTCAGCTACACAGCAATCCCCCCAGCAGGTGTGTGGCCCTTTGGAGAAGGCAGAGCAGAGAGCAGGAGCCTTGCTCTGAAAAGGCCGAGGTGGCCATGCAGAACCCCCCCGTGTCCCTCCCCCGCTGCCCCATCACCTCCCGCTACTCCCGCGCTGCCCACTGACCCTGGGGACCTCCCTCAGCCCCTCCTGCCAACTGGCCTCTGGCTCCAAGGTCTTCGGGCTCTAAGCTCAGTCCCCTGAAGGGACTCGGTCTAAACCCATGTGATGTTTTCCATGAAGCTCTTTAATGGGCTATTGTCTGTCACCTCCGCCTGCCCCGGAGACCGGGCCTTCTCAAGTCTCTCCTTGGACAGGAAGGATTTAGCTCCGTGAAGTTTTGATTTTGCCACTCAGTGTGCACAGGTGAGCCAGAGGGCGGGGAGCGGCCCAGGTCATCACTGTATCCCGTGCTCTGCTCAACAGCTCCAGGCAAACTCAGCGTCTTCAGGACCTGACTCCCCAGGTGGCCCTGTCTGGACTCTCCCCATCTCAGTGGATGGAAGTTGCCCGAGTCAAAAATCTCGACATCACGCTGGCTCACTTTTTCTCACCGTCCGTAGCCCATCTGTCAACAAACCTTGTCAGGTCCACCTTCAGAACGTACCCAGAAATGCACCCCTTCTTTCACTGAGACCTTTTCTCTCCCTCTCTCTCTCCCATTTCTTTTCATCGCTGTCAATTTCTATCTCCATCTCATCATGCGGTTTTATTTCCTCCAAAGGACTTCGCACTTTCTGAAATTATCTTGTTTATTTGTTTCCTTGTGTGTTTATTTTGTCTCCCCCCCTCCCATGAATGTAAGCTCAAAGAACACAAGGACATTGTCTTGTTCTCACATGGACAGATGAAGAAATAAAGGAACCAGAGAAGCTGTGTTCTTAAGAAATGGGCAGAAAGCTTGGCTTCTAGCACCAGAAAATTGGCAATGGGAGGTCTGTTCTGCCTTTACACTAACGCTCTGCCTCTGTTTCTCAGTGAGTGTTCTTTTGGGTCCCTGTCCTAATTCGCACACACCTGAGTGTGTTTCACCCCGATCCCCTTTCAGATCCTATGGTTTGTCCTTCAAAATGCTTTTGGCACATTTAACGGCAAGGCTCTGTCGCCAAGCCTCCATATGTGTCTGCATATCTTCTGTTGTGGTTACTTTGAAGTTTGTTGAATTGTTTTGTTTTGACAGGACTGTCACATCTCGAAACTTATTGCTGACTAAAAACATATGCACGACTTTTTTTCCTTCTCTTTTTTCTTTATTTTAATTTTTAAGAACTCCATCACCGTCTTGCAACTAAAAACAGGACCACAAGAGGGCACCCTGAGGCCGTGCTTTCCTCCGTGTAAAATGGATGGAAAATTTAGAGATGCTGGGGATGGTGCAAAGCCCTGGGACCCTTAATCATTCTTCATTCCAAGATCTGCATCTCTCAGGGGTTAGTACACCCTTCGGGGAGCAGGCTTGGAAGAGAACATTAATAATAATAACAACAACAGCACTAAATAACAAGCTGCAGAACTTTGTCCGGTTAGTAGGAATCTAACAAAAGTACCGTATTTATTCAAATATGCTTCTTTCTACGTTCTTTTATCAGGGTTGAGTGACAGTGTATAGATCAACAGCTATAAGCATAAACCAAAGAAATCTGAAGATCCTGTAAATTACAGCCTCTGGGAAAACTTCCTCCATGATAGAATCAGGCTTGGAAGAGGACTGATGGAGAAGTTGAAAGGGATAAAGCGGACTTAGGCACTCTTGTCACAAAAAGGGCCATTGCTACTCCATCAAATTCTTAGATAGTAACACCCTCAGAGGGAACTTTTGTAACTTCAGTAATACTGTAAACAGGATGGTTTGATGGATGCATTTGAAAGAATTGGGGTGGGTGGGATAGGAAAAGGTTTTAAACATGCAAGTACATGTTATCAGTTGCCCTGACATAAGGTTGAGGCCAAAGGGAAAACTGACATCAGAGAACCCCTTTGGATGTTTAACTAGCTGTGTGTCATTAGAGAGATTAGTTAGCCTCTCTGAATCAACTTTTAAAAAAATTTCTACACTAGGATAATAAGAGTACCTATTTCCAGACTGGGAGTGTCAGGAAAAGCAAATCTAAATCATCTGATGCATGACGGATGCTTTGAAAGGGCTAAGCTAAATTATCATTTATCTCACATGCTCAGGCTGGACAGGTCACATGACTGGAAAAATGACACCTCTGGGTGTCCATAAAAGAAATGTCTCTGTGTTGCTGTGGAGTATGAATTAGGTCCCCTTTTGAAATTCCACAAGAGATGCCAGGAAAGATTTCAGGAGTTTTAAATTCAAATAAATTCATGAAAATTATCACTGCTTGATAAATGCCATTTGCTTCAGACCTTCCTACCGCAGCAGAGAGATATTAAGGACCTGCTTTTAGATGTTGACATCAACATCCGGTCAATGGCTGAAATAAGAACATCTTCAAAATACTTTAGGAAGCATTTGAATGACACGGGTTTCACAGAGCATCCAAAGCCTGCTTAGCTCAAATTTCCGGGAGGAGAGGAGAGGAGCTGGGAAGAGGGGGACTCAGAAAGCCCACACTCTGCTATGAAGGAGTCTCTCTCCATAAAAATGACAGGAGTTTCAACAACAAGAGTTACCTCAAGCATTCACTGGAAGATCACATCAGCAAAAGGTAATTTCAGGTGTCTAGCGATCACAAGAGTTTGTAACCAAGGCTGGTGAGATGCTACTTGGCAAATTCATCTCTTGATACACCAAGATGTGGTTCCCAAACTTTGGGGTTTTATTAACTAGGACACTTCTGATTTCTGCTCAGCAAAGCATCACATATTGGTTTTTACCCTCATCTGGGTCTCCTCAAAGGAGAAGACGGCTGTTCCCTTCAAGACTTGGGTCTGAGTTACATGTAAGAAGAGGAGCTCAGGGGAGGGAAGAGAAAGGGCAAAAGGCAAAGGGCAAAGGATACAGAGGCAAAGAACAAAGCCCTTTCTCCCAGTGAAGAAGCACTCCCTGTGGAACTCTGCCTTCACATCACTGGCCAGAGCTGTACGACATGGCTGCTCCTGGGACCTAAGGGCCACTAGTCACCTCTGCAGCCTCTACAGTAAAGGCAGGCAAAGGGAAAGGGGACGATCATGGCTTTGAGTGTATCTGTCAATAGTCTGCCGCGGGGCCGAGGGTTCTCACTGTTTTATTTTACCAACTAAAGACACTAACACAGCACCATCTCCCCTGCTACCTCCATCATTTCATAAAAAAGAGATTTTAACGCTTCAAAGAGCAAAGACAATCTCAGAATAATGATGTGTTCTATACCTCACATCCATTTAGTTAAGTGAGAAATTCTCCACATCGTCCTTGGTTTCTGCATTTCTTCAAAACCCACTCTGGAAACAGTGTGAGGACGGGCTGCCCTTCTCATCGGCAGGGAGACCCTGTAAGACACGACACCAAGGAGCCTATGGTTTTTGGAGACACAACACAGAAAAATCCCTTTTTTTTTTTTTTTCCAGATGTGTTCATCCTCATGACCATGGAACAAATCCTAGTGGAATTAAGTCTGGGCACAAACTTCTATGAGCTGTCGTAAATGAAGATGTACCATATTGGGCCAAACTCACACATCTGTCTGTTTCTGTTCCAGAGCATGACTAATATTCTATTATTAGAAACCAGGCTGGGACCTGTGGTTCCAGCTTCTGAATGAGAAGAATGACAAGGGAGCAGCCAGGCGTCCGTCAGTCAAATGCAAAGAACTTCATGAAGGGGAGAGCGGTCTGGGCCAAGTCCTGACCAAGTGGACCTAGGGAGCCAGTCCGCCCAGGCTGGGGACCCCTGACTCGAGGCATCTGATGCCAACTCAATGGTTCCACCACCGCTGGGACCACAACTGGCAATGACAACCACGGTGGGACAGTAGCTCCAAGGGGGTGAGTTGTCATTTCTCTTCTGTGAAGACATAGTTTGACACTTTCCCTCCTTTCCCCAAAGAAGACTGCACCTCTCACAAGAAACCATCCCATGTAAAGGAGGAAAGCAAATTTCACCTGGAAGAGAAAAAAAAAACTTTCAACCTTTTGTCAATGGTTTTATAAATTATTTCTCCACTGGATAACTTATAGGTGTTTCAATTATTGGTAGTAACCCTTCAAGCCTGTTTTTCTGCTAATTTTTCCTCAACCTTGGTTAGGTTCTAAATTGTCTTAAATGTAGGACATAGCTAGCCATGAGTGATTACACACCAGGAGGACAGCAGTACACATTAGAACAACAACCCCTTAGAACAAAGGTCAGCAGACTTTTTCTGTAAAGGGTCAAAGAGTAAATATTTTAGGCTCAGTGCACCCTGTGGCCTTAGTAGCAACTACTCAACTCCGCCCTCATAGCAAGAAAAGATCTGTAGCCAGTACATCAGAGAACAGGTGTGGTGCATGCCAATAAAACTTTATTACAGACACCGAATAAAAACACTAACTGTGTCTTTATGGCCCTTTATTGTATTTCAAATAATTTTCATGCATCACAAATTTTTCTTTTCTTCCCATTTTTTTCCCAACCATTTAAAAGTAAAAAACTATTTTTTACCTCAAGGGCCATACAAAAACAGGCAGTGGCCCTGCTGTTTGCCCACCCCTGAGTTAGAGAAATAAAACAGATAATGGATTCAGGAGCAAACTTAACAAGAAAAACATGCAAAACCTACATGAGGAAATTAAAAAAAATTTTGAAGTCAAAAAAAGTAAACTTGGGACTTCCCTGGTGGCACAGTGGTCAAGAATCCACCTGCCAATGCAGGGGACACAGGTTTGAGCCCTGGTCTGGGAAGACCCCACATGTAGCGGAGCAACTAAGCCTGTGCGCCACAACTACTGAGCCTGCGCTCTAGAGCCCGTGCGCCACAACTACTGAGCCTGCGCTCTAGAGCCCGTGCGCCACAACTACTGAAGCCCGCATGCCTAGAGCCCGTGCTCCGCAACTAGAGAAGCCACCGCAATGAGAAGCCCGTGCACCGCAATGAAGAGCAGCCCTCACTCGCTGCAACTAGAGAAAGCCCACGTGCGGCAACAAAGACCCAACGCAGCCAAAACTAAAAGTAATTAATGAAATTTTTTAAAAGTAAACTTAAACAGAAAGATATCACATACTTGGTTAGAAAGACTCAACATCATAAAGATGCCCATTTTTCCAGTTAATTTTAAATTGTGGACCTTTCAAATGTTTATGATTGATAAACAACAAGGCATCTGATAGCACAGGGAACTATATTTAATATCCTGTGATAAACCAAAATAGAAAAGAATATGAAAAAGAATGTATATATATGTATACCCAAATCACTTTGCTGTATAGCAGAAATTAACACAACATTGTAAATTAGCTATACTTGAATAAATTTTTTAAAAGATGTATTATGATCAAATTAAAGTACCAACAGATGATTTTTCTGGAATCATACAAGCTGATTCTAAAGTTCATATGATATAGCTAAAAATACTGTGTTATATATTGTAAAGTTGGTAAGAGAGTAGATCTTGAATGTTCTTACCACAAAAAAACACATGGTAATGAGGTCTTGGCTAACACTATTGGTTATAATCATTTTGCAATATGTAAATGTATCAAATCAACACGCTGTACCCCTTAAACGTACACAAGGTTATAAGTTAATGATATCTCAATAAAAGTGGAAAAAAATTAAGTTCACATGAAAAAACAAACAAGCAAGATTAGGTCTGGAAAACCCAGAAAAAAAAGAGCAGTGAGGAGGAACCAACTGTACTAGAAAGTAAAATACACTGCGAACATCAGCATTGAAACCAATGTGGAATCAGCCCGCATATGGACAGAGCAACAGAACAAAGTGAAAGTCCAGAAATACACCCACAAGCAGCAGCATAGCACAGGGAGATCGTCTCGGTGCTCTGCGATGACCTAGAGGGGTGGGATAGGGAGGGTGGGAGGGAGGCTCAAGAGGGAGGGGATATGGGGACATGTGTATGCATAGGGCTGGTTCGCTTTCTTGTGCAACAGAAACTAACACAGCATTGTGAAGTAATTATGCTCTAATAAAGATCCAAAAAAATTAAAATAATTAAAATTATATATATATATATTAAAAAATACAGAAGTATACCCAAATGCACCCAGGAATTTACGATGTGTTAAAGGTGGCCTATCAAATCATTGTGATAAAGATGAGCTTTTAAATAAATGATGTTGGGCCATAAAGACACACTACACATCAGGATAAACTCCTGATGGACCAAATATTCCATGTGAGAAATGAAACTATGGAACTTTAAACAGGGGAAGGCTTTCTAAAAATAAATTCTAAAGGGATTCCCTGGTGGTGCAGTGGTTGAGAGTCCACCTGCTGACGCAGGGAACACGGGTTCGTGCCCCGGTCCGGGAGGATCCCACATGCCATGGAGCAGCTGGGCGCATGAGCCATGGCCACTGAGCCTGCGCGTCCGGGGCCTGTGCTCTGCAATGGGAGAGGCCATGGCAGTGAGAGGCCCGCGTACCACAAAAAAAATAAAAAATAAAAATAAATTCTAAAAAAAATTAAATCCAGAAAAGATTAAAAGAAAAAACTCAAATTCAGCTACATAAAAGTAATGTTTGGCTTATGATTTTTTTTTCTAAGCAAAAACCATAGGAAAAAGACCAACTTGGGGAAAAAAGATGATTGTAACCCATGTCATAGAGTAAGGGTTAATTCCCATAATATATAAAGAGCTCCTGGAAATTCTAAAGAGAAAAACCAACAACCCAGTAGGAAAATGGGCAAGTGGGTGTGGGAGGGAAATAGCAACAGCCCTTAAACACATGAGAGCCCCACAGGGTTGGTGATGAGGCCATGGAAGCAGGCACCCACCCTCACAGCTGGTAAGAGGACGGAATGGCATCACCCTGTGGAGGGCAATTTCTGGGAACCACCCAAATGATTGCAAAATTACCTTTCGACTCAAGATCCCACTTCTGGGAATCCACCCAACAGACAGTGCTGTGCGTGAATCAGATGATATATTGGCAAGGTTATTCATGGAGGCACTATCGTAGCAGCGAAGATTGGAAACAAGTGTCTATCGCCCTATGGGATACAGTAGAGAGAATGAGGACGGTCTCTAGGTTGGGTGTGGGGTGAGCACCAGGACCTATTAACTGAAAAAAGCAAGGAGCACAACTGTACTCAGCAAGATACCTTCGGGAAGGACAGAGACATAAGACTATATATATTTAATTCGCTTATATTTACGTCAGGAAACACTGAAAGAAAAAGCAAGATATTAATAAAAAATGGTTACCTATAGAGAGTTGGGGGAAAGGTAGATGGAGACAAGGGTGGGAGAGAGCTTTATGTCATCTTGACATTTTAGGTATTCGAAAAATCTAATTTAAAAAACGACTTCCTTCCCTGGTGGCACAGTGGTTGAGAATCTGCCTGCCAATGCAGGGGACACGGGTTCGAGCCCCGGTTTGGGAAGATCCCACATGCTGCGGAGCAACTAAGCCTGTGCGCCACAACTACTGAGCCCATGTGCCACAGCTACTGAAGCCCGCACGCCTAGAGCCCGTGCTCCGCAACAAGAGAAGCCACCGCAATGAGAAGCCTGTGCACCGCAAGGAAGAGTAGCCCCTGCTCGCCGCAACTAGAGAAAAAGCCTGCACACAGCAACGAAGACCCAACACAGCCAAAAATAAATTAAATAAATAAATAAGGACTTCACTTGTTCATTTTTTAAAACTTTGATTGAACAATGTCTCAGGCTCCTATGAGTATGTGGGTGGGGGTGAAGAGTGCGGGCGTAGGTGGAGTATGTGATGCATGGTCATAAATACGTCTATTTTCACATATTCAAAAAGTAATCTGAATATCTTCTTTGGTGCACATGGAAAACAATTAATCCCATTATTAAGAAGCCAAATCTGGTTATTAATTGGAAGGGCATGAGTATAAGAAAGAACAAAGAATCAGAGAGACCCCCCTGAATTCTCAGAGACAGACAGTGGCTGCCCTCCAGGGAGCTGAGCCCCTCTGTGGGGCACAACCAACACACTCAACACAAAATGTCTTTTTTTTTTTTTTTTTCCCGTTACACGGGCCTCTCACTGTTGTGGCCTCTCCCGTTGCGGAGCACAGGCTCCGGACGCGCAGGCTCAGCGGCCATGGCTCACGGGCCCAGCCGCTCCACGGCATGTGGGAACTTCCCGGACCGGGGCACGAACCCGTGTCCCCGGCATCAGCAGGTGGGCTCTCAACCACTGCGCCGCCAGGGGAGCCCAAAATGTCAGTTTTTGACACCCGATTTAAGATAGAGCTACTGCTCCTCCCATCCCCCCACTGCCCATCTTCCTCCCTTGTTTCACCTGGGTCCTTAGAGGTACTAACTGTCTTACATACATTTCTACTTACCTTGTCTGTCTTCATTAATTGCTGTGTCTCCAGGCCCAGGTTCACAAGTAACCCCTTAATAAATACGTCTGGATGAACAAAGTAGCAAATCACTGCCTGGATTGACTGATGCCTCTTTCTGAGACGCTGGATTCTAGCATCCTGGTTGTATCTTCTCAGAAATCTGGATGCATCTCAATCACGGAAGGCCAGCGGGAGTCGTGGCAGTGGCCACAGTGAGGGCATGTGCAAAGTGGCCGTCCCTTTTCATACTCTCGTCCCTCCAATCTAGTGATGCGCACCATGTGTGTCGAAATTAATCACCACTGGAAACCGTCTTTGTTTTTTATTTTTATTTTTTGCTGTACGCGGGCCTCTCACTGTTGTGGCCTCTCCCGTTGCGGAGCACAGGCTCTGGACGCGCAGGCTCAGTGGCCATGGCTCACGGGCACAGCCGCTCCGCGGCATGTGGGATCCTCCCGGACCGGGGCACGAACCCGTGTCCCCTGCATCAGCAGGCGGACTCTCAACCACTGCGCCACCAGGGAAGCCCTGGAAACGTCTTTAAAAGGCTTATGCTGTGATCCCGCATTGAGACCACAAGTTAGCATGTCCCCCAACCAAAATGTGTGTGTGTGTGTGTGTGTGTGTGTGTGTGTGTGTGTGTGTGTGTGTGACCATGTCCTGAAAGTCACAGAAACAGGACAGCAAGGAGTAAATCTTTGACATTAGAAAAGCAAGTATTCGTTACTGGGAAAACGACTGAAATTACATATTTTCTTGCCAAGCAACAACCAAGAGTTTTGCAGAGTCTAAGAAAGAAAAAAATACCCACAAAGAAGTGAAGCTGTGTTTTGTTTCATTGCAGCACCATCACAGGCCACAGCAGGGCAGACAAACTGCAAAATTTGCCCGGAGACAGTGAGGCTGCTGTGACCCGCGAAAGGTCTGTGCAGGAAGAGCACCCAGCCTGTCTCATGCTTCCATGGGCGGCTTGTTTTCTTACTTTACATAAAGTAGCGCTGTATCTTACAATTGAGATGGCTTGAAATATAGTATGTGGTTTGCCTGACAGATAATTCATCCTTCCCTCCACCACTTCCCCAGGGGCAAGGACATCTATTTCACACACAATAATTCTTTAAGGATTCCTTAAAATCCAAAGGCTTGTTTAGTTGTTGTTTTCCGTAGAGGGGGGTTGGAGGGGCTGGTTTTACATGTCTCAGTGTCAAACTGCTCACACCGTGCAAACAATGGCCACAAGTCAAAATATCATGAGGTCCCTTAAAGGAGGCCTGTTGTTAAATAAATTATGGTTCATCTACCACTGAAATACTATGCAGCCGTTAAAATGACTGGGGTAGCTTTCCAGGTACTGATGTCAAAGAAGTATCACAAAAATATATAGGGAAGAAAAAAGGCCAAGGGTATCTCAATGTGTGTAATGTACATTCACTACGGAAAGGAAAGCCAGGGGAGAGGTAGGGACCACCACGGTGGTTTGCAATGGAATTAGGTTATCTTTGGAAAGATACAATTTCTTCAAAATGCTGTTTTTTTGAACTCATATGCAAGCAGCGCTTACTACATGCCCGACTCTTTTCTAATGGTTAATCCTCATAACAGCCCCATGAGGTTGGGACCTCCTCCACATCTTACAGTCACAGGTCACACAGCCAGCAAGTGGCAGAGTTGGGACTGAAACCCAGAGAACCTGCCCCAGGATCTTGACTGTCAGGCACTAAGCCTGGCTGGTAAGGGCACCTCCCTTGGGGTTCAGGAGGAGGGTGAAACTGAGGGATTTGAAGGAACACTAGTAAGACAACAACAGTCTGGTATATATTGCTCTGCTCTATTTGAATTTTTGCCAGGTATGCATTATCTAATTTTTAAAATAAATTTTAAAAAATAGATGATATACTCAAAATGTCTAGCTGGAAAAACACGGGTGATACAAAAAAGATGTGAAGCTAGATTGTGAAGTTCATGGAGTGTGAAACCAAGTGCTTAGGTTTCTGACTGACGAAGCCTTTTGATGTACCTGAACTTGGGCAGGTCTGAGTGTCTCTGAGAACCTTCAGATACCGGAATGGCTTCCTCTCTGCTGCCCTACTATGTCTACAGGTCTCCTACGACTAGACAGCACCTAAGCACAATAGGTAAAAATCATTGGGCTTTGGAGTTCTCACCTTCCACTTTCGAAGGGTCCCAGGGCAAGTTGCCTTTCTTTACATCAAGAACCCCGTCTGTAAAATGAGATAATATTAAGCATCTCATAGGGTTGATGGGAAGGTTAAACGAGATAATGCATTACACTTGCTAAGGATACATAGAGCATAACGTCAGCGCTCAGCTGGTGCTTGCCATTATTACCAGGTACTGACCAGGATTGAAACCTCGACTTTGAGTCCAGCAAAATTGTTGCATTCCCCAGGGACAAACCCTATCTCCCCCCTCCATGACTCTCCTCCTTAAAAGAAATACCAGGTCCTGGACTAGATCTAGCTTTATGCCCATAATTACCTTGAATGCTCCCAACAATCCTACCAGGAAAAGTTATTTCCCCCACTTTACAAATGATGAAACTGTAACTTTCCCAAGGAACCTCAGGTGGGGACTCTGAAGCTGTGACTTAACCCACGTCTCTGTACTCTGCCCCTTGATACCGTGCTACCTCCTTGGCTGTCCTGCTCACCTCTCAAGGCCAAACTGCACCCCACCTCATCTGAGACACCTTCCCAGACTGCCACAACAGCACTAATGTCTGTCCTGTGCAAGTCGCAAGCTGCCTTTTGCTAAAAACTTGCCTAGTTATTGTTCTCCAAGCATGACTGAATGGACTGTTTACTCCTCTAGCCCCCCAAATACACAATTCATACAAGTTGCCACCTAGAAATTTCAGGTTCCCAGATTGAAAGTGGGAGATTATGTGCATTCCTAAATGCATGTGAATTCTGGTGGTGACAATTAAGCTTAGCCTCCCATTCTGCAGCACTGCAAGCAATGGAGAGAAAAACAATGATCCAAAATGAAGACGGCCGAACACTAACCATGTATTTACCCCTCAAAGTCTCAGCAAACACAGGCACCATTAAAGGCCTTGCAAACGTATTCAACCGCCAAGATTTCTTGAAGCAAAGCATTATCGGCCAAATAGCAAGTCCCGTTAATAGCACATTAAAGCAGGACTTTGCGAGTTTAATGACACAACTTACCACTTCCAGAAACACCTGTCCCCAATCAGGCAAGGGTGTGGTGTGGTGACTTTCTGTAGGTCAGGGGGGCTGGTCACAGTCACAGAAGTTTGTTATTTGGATGCACATTTCTGCCCCTGGATTTAGGAACATCCAACGGCATATACTGCTCCCAAATCCACGAACTTTGCAACAATGAAAGGCTTCAGGGATGAACTTGGAACCCTTTTAAAGCAGGGAGAAAGTAGTCCCAGGAATCAAGTGTTTGTGTAGCCAGTATCCACAAAGCCCACTTAATTTCAACTGTTACCACTTGCCAAGCATAGGACTAGCTCGCAAGATTATAAAAATCAGTAAACCAGTGGAGTCTTCTGACTAGGACACTGGGAATTACTGGCATTTTTGTGTATTTGTCATTATTTTTAGTTAAAAAAAATGCATTGCCTTTGGGAAGAAAAACTCTGAAAGCGTACAAATAAATCCAAAGACCCCAGACTCAACTGAATTTTACACTGGAAAAAAAAAATCTGTTAAAATACAACAGTAGTGTACTCTTCATTCTAGATGGGCAAGTGGTCAGAGATCATGCTTCTTATTCCTAATCAATAGAAGAATCAGTCTTCGTATCAGTTAACCCAAAACTCTATACTAGCTATAGCATTTAGTAAATAATAAAGTGGGGAGAAGTTAGAAATCAAAGATGAGAAGCTGAAACTCAATATTTAAATTCAGAAACATGCTGATTAATACTCCTATCTTCTGAGTCGAGAGCCACAGATGTCACCACTTACTATCACCTACTGTGCAGTAATACATAGGAAGAAATGAGAACCCAGAACTGAAAATGGAATCCACCCTCTCCATTGAGGGCAACTCTACACTTTTAACCATGTAGTTGTCTGAAACTGCCATTTCTAAAATGATTCTAATACAAATAGCGTAGATCTGTGCATGACAACTAGTGCCAAATTATGCCAAGAGAAATTTTTACATGGTAAATCTTGATTTTACTGATCCCAGGTACGAGTTGCCTAGCAGAGAACAATCGTCCATTCAACTCAGATGCACCATCTCTGTGGAAACACCCTGTTATCACTTAAGCAACAGAGCTGTAATGAAGTCATGTGGCTCCTCTCCCTATGGATCAGGAAATGCTTGTGCATCTTAACGTACCTAAGGTGAGAGAAAAGGGGGCACTGGAGGGAGGGAGTGTAAACTATTAATGGCAAATAAAGTAATTCCACACATAAAGATATTCTTCTAGTTTATATTTTATTGCATTATGAAAATAATACATTTATTTGGCAAAGTAATCTAGGCTCCAAGTTGATGAAATAGAATTCTGAAGAAAGTGTACTAATTATTTTTAAAATGTGAAATATTAGATGTATTCTAACCAATACATACTAGCATTCTTGCTAGGCCAATAGTCCAATAAACCTAATTATAATAATTCCATATGAAATTACAAGGTGTTTTTGCATTCATCCATTTTATGATTAGCACAAATCTCGAGAGAACTAAGCTTCATCTGATCAAAACCAATGTATTTAAGAAACTCCTGTTCAGAAGACATTGTGAAACACTATCCAAAATTTTTATTTCCTTTGGTTCTACAAATTGCATTTTTGTCCTTACCACACGTTACATTTCTCATACTCAAACATCGTAGCTTTAGATTCTGCCCCAAGTATCTTTATAAGTAAACTAGTATATTACAATTACATTATTTGAAAAATTGCTGACTTTACAAATGCAAAAATGCATAAGTACATGCCTATCTACACCAGCAAAATAAAACACTCTGAACCTCCATGCTTTAACAGGCCACGCCTTCTTACCCAGGGTTTCTGGGGATGCCTTTCCAAGCCAGAGGGTTTTATAGCTCTGACAGGCAATTTCATTGCTCCATCCACACTTCTGAAAGGTGTAGTTACAATAAACCCTAAGTGGATTAAATGTATCTGATAATCAAACATATAAAATATGACATTTTCCACTACTCATTTCTGTCTGCCAACATTTTCAGAACTGAAGATATATTTTAAAAAATGTACTGGGATAATGTTTTCACTTTCTTAAAAGGGAAAAGTGCTGAAAGTGTATTCCATGTATATTCTCGCTCTCCTCATCAACATTTTAAATTCTTTTTACATGTTGGGTTCAGAGTCTAGAGTCTAAAAGGTAAACGATCTGCTCAAGGCCAAAACAGAAAATAATATTTTAATCACCAAAGTCCTAATTCTTCATTTAGATCTTTTAATATGACTTTGCTGATGTGTGTTAAGAAAATGTGCCTAAAATTAGCCTTCTAAAAATACACATCTGAATCAGTTACTATTAGAACTGACATTTCCATGAAGCAAAGTCTGTGTAAGTGCACCTATGCATATACTCGAGGAAATTTACTTCCCAATGGACATCGTATCTCCAACCAGCTGAACAAGGTTTCCCAGTTTAACTACCTAAGTATTCCATCTATCCTAAAGAAAATATTCCATGAGCATTCTACAACTATCTGTATAAACAGCAACAAGTTTGATCTATGATCAACATAAGAATATCTAATAAATATTAAAACTATTAAACTATAGATTAAAATGCAGATCTCTCATAGAGTTGAGTGATGGCATTTTGGTACATTCACCATTATTGTACTTTATTTAATAAAGAAATACATTTGCCCTTGCCAAAACAGCAACTGCAAGTTTACAAATAAAACCACAGACCTCAAAGTCATGACGCTAAATCTTCAACTTATATTTAACAAAAGTAAATCAGTTTACAAGTGGTCCATGGCACAATTAAAATAAAAAATATCAAAAGGTCACAGAATCTTAAAGAATAGGTTTATTGACAATAATTTCATAAATATTCTAAAGAAAATTTCAGAATTTCTAAACTTAAAATGTTTAAAATCTGCTCTCATTGGCAAAATATCCCTCAAGAAAATAAAGACTAGGTCACTACAAATGAATGTCACATTTAAAATCTGCTTCATTAACATTTTTGCAAAATTTTTTTAAAAATTTACAACGTGTGATTTTTTTTCCTCCCCTCTTGAATAACAGTAAATAAATCAATACTCAGTTTTTATTTCAACTATGAGACATATTCACAAATATATCATCTAGCTGCTGTAAACCTGACAGTCAAGTCAGTCAGTAGTATAATATCCTACAGACATAAACGGAGCCAACTCATTTTGGTATTTTTAGTCATAGCAACTGAAGTAGGCAAAATGCAAAACTTGTGGTTGCCGCCCAAATCACCCCAGAGCATATGATACAGTGTCAGAAAATGTTTGCATCAGTTTTATAAGTTCATCTGTGTACTTCAGGTATCTGAAATTAAAAAAAGGGATTCTTATATATTTTGATAAAAATGTACTCAAATATTTCATAACATTAATATTTATTGCTTTATATGAATACTGTATTGAAAGCCCAAGCATTCAGTTTACACACAGAAATTATACAATTATATACCGCTTCACAAAGGCAGTGAACACATTACATTCTACAAAATCTACTTTACAGAAATTTAAAAATTCTAAATATCAAAAGGTACAGCTGAAGAAACAGGTATAAATTTGGCAGCCAGTAATTTAGACAGGGAAATTGCAGCTTGCATGACTTTAAGTTATGTGAATTTGAAAATATTGAGTTTAGAGTAACCATTGTGCTTTGTGTTGATCTGAAAAATATAACACTGGCTGTCGAAGAAGCATGTTCAAAAATATTTAATTCACTTCAAAATGTCATACAAATTACGGTGGTTTTTATGTACCCCTAAAGCTTCAGTCATTTAGCTCTGGTACATTACTAAAGTAATGTATCAATTCTTCCAGTACAGTGGTGTTTCGTACCATTGGCATCTGTATACGCTAGAACAATTTAGAAAGAAATGTGTAGTGTCCCCGCTGTTCAGCAAAGCAAGCAAAAGGTGAAGAGACCTCCCTGGTTCTTCTGAGATGGTTTCATGTCAGCTTTGTAAGCACTCATTCTACAAAACAGTAAGCTAATGTTTGAACACAATTTCCAAGATAAAGCACATTTTCTCATAAATAATGAAGTCTTTTTCTCAGGCACCTCAGAAGTATACAAAAGAATTTTAGTTTGAACAGATCTCTTGGAATGTGTTTAACCTGGCATTTCAACAGACTTAAGATTTCCAGGGTTCCACAAGGGCCAGATTTTATTTGAATTGCTCAGAAGAGAAAGAAACTGTCTTCTGAAAGAGGTGAACTCAATCATTACCAATAGAAAAAGTATCCACTGTATTCATCTCTTATAGAAAAAGAAAAATATAACATTTCCCCCCTTAGAATAATATATATATATATATGTATATATGACTTAAAGTTCCATAGTACATAGTCAAACAATAAAATCTGGAAACCAACATGAAACCCTATAATTCATGTTAAAATGTTGCAACTATGACCAAAATATGAAAACTGCTAGAGCTGTCAGAAAGAGACAAGACAAAAAGCTTTCTTGCATATGTATAAACTAAATGTGATAATCTCCAAAAGTTTTCAAAATTATAATTATTATCTTCCAGTTTAAAATTTTTAACTCTAAATTAAAAAAAAAAAAACAATCTATACACAAACCACTGATCTGACCAGAGCAAAAGAAGTCAGCGGTAAGCAGGACCCCGAGGAGCTGGTACTCACAGTTCTTACATGTGCGACTCTTTCAGGATTGATCCCATACAGTACTTTATTTTACAACCTGCTTCTCTTGTAAAACTAAAGGTCCATTTTATTACATAAAAGTTTTATACAGTGTGAAACCAGAACTGTATGGAAAATACTGCATCTAAATATTTCTAAATAGTTAGTCTTGTTCCATTGGTTCATCTGTGACTTCTGTGGCTTCCATGGAAGATTCTGAGAGAATCTCTCCAGTTTTACTGGAATTGGATCCTATTAATTCTTCCGTTTCATGGCAACTGGAACTACTTACAGGGCCGGTATTTTCACTACCTTCAGAATGTAAACCTCTCTCAACTTGAGTCAGATCAGATTCCTCCATTTGATTATTTTCCTCAGAAGTCTCTTCATTCACAGTTAAGGCATCATCAGATTCTTTTTCTTGATTTTTCCTTTCTGGGATCATTTCTCTTGATGTCATAAAAGACTCTAAAAATAAGCAAATGTTGTTGTAGTTAAATTTCATTTTCAAAATACCTCCACAGTTAAGTTTCATGAATTCTGATACTCTACAGTTCAAATCATATCCCTGAAACTCAGCAGCAACTACAGAACACATAAAGGTGGGAGAAAAGCCCAACATCAGCATTATAAGGAGTTCCATTATGTGACATTCTTTCACGCAAAAATGAAGTACAAGAATTTGAGGATCTCCTTACTCCACCCTTTTACAGATGGTCTCTAAATACCTTCTTCCTCTTCATCCTCTTCTTCATCCTCTTCTGTACAGTGCTGCCTGGTACAACTAATTTCTTTGTCGTTATTCTGAGATGAAGATGGAGCTTCTGTTTCTTCTACCATAACTGAAGAAATTTCACTGGAAGATGTCTGACTGGCCATCTCTCTGACGTCGCTTTCTTTGTCAAACCTGAGTCTTTTTACCTCACGCCCCTCAGCTTCCACAGCATCTTCATCTGGATGTTTATTTTTTATAGGGCTCACTGAGGAACCTTCTGATTCAGATGTCGAAGAGTCACTGTAAATATTGTTTTAAAGTGTCATTAGTAAGACTGTGTCTTCATCGTTTACATTCTCATTTTTAAGGTCTAATAATGTTTAACTGTATTTCAGTGTCAAAGTTAAATTATAACATCCGGGCAAAGAAAAACACAAGAGAATAATTTCGAGGACACCTAAACTGTTTAATAAATATTTCCCACTAGCAACTTGTCAGTAAGTTACATGACCTTTCTGTTCAATTCTCCAGTAAGTTAAATGTCCTCCTATAATAAAACTACGAGTCTTCCACAGGGACATACTCTTTTCTTTTCCTTAAGTAAGTTATTGTGAAATATTTTTAAACTCACAGAAAAAGAACTATCATATCCTCCTAAAGCAGATCCCCTTAATTAGCAACTCACTGCATTTGCTCCATCACCCTGTCTCCATCTCTGTTTATTCTTATTGTCATTAGTAATTTTCTGAACCATCTGAGAGTAAGCTGTAGATAAGATGCTCATTATTCCTGAGTAAGTCAGAACAAAGACACCTTTCTGCGTCATCACCAATTTAAGAAATCAGTTCTGATAAGACCCTTCTGTCCAGGCAGGCCAATACTCTTTAATTCCTCTCACTCATTCAGTCTTCCTTCCCTTAATGTGATGTAGAAAATTTGAGATGGGATATAAATAAAAAGGTTTCCTTTTATGATCTACAATGAGAAATAATTCACAAAATTTCAACTCATTTATAAATATCTTCTCTTTTCAAGTAACTTTCAAAAAGAAGTAAAAAATGTACCATGACCACTTTCTTAACACCCTATTATAAATAAAATCTCCCCAAATTAGCAGTTTAAGTCTTTTCTCTGCCCATCGTCACCATGTGATAATGCTGCAAAAAGCTGCAGCCCCTTTTAACTGCATTAAAACCTTTTCTACCCCTCAAAACAACAGTAAATTCTAAATAATAAATAATGAGGGCTGAAAAACCATCAATAAATGTTAACTCTTTTGGAAAACATTTTTTCTTTTAAATATAAATCACATACAAACCTGTGATTTTTATCCTCATTTTGCTTTAAGTTTGACTCTTTGCTGTCTGTGCTCTCAGGTAAGCCATTTGTTGTCATGGGGACTGACAAAGAAACCTTTGGTCGATTAAGTGGCCTGGGTGTTCCAGGTCCATTTATATTAGACCTACAGTAAAATAAATGAACATCATTTTCCCATTTTTGTTAAAAAGTCATCCCTCCCAAGGTTTGTTTATATGAACATATCACAGAAACATTTTCTTTAATTTTGACTTTCAGAACCATGGATTACCAAATTAACTAATTCTGTTTGGTATATCCTAACCTGCCGTAAAATTCCCAATTCTTAATAAGTATATTGAATTTCCTAACCAAAATTAAGAAACTGTAACTCTTTGAATAATAAAAATCAATAATCTGACCTTTCAGTGTAACTTGGTGAATTTCCAGGAAACATAACACCATTCATTCGATTTAAACTATTGGAACTGTTCTTCCTACAAGAAAAGAAAAAAACGCTTTTATGGATAGTTTAATTCTTTAATTTTGATGAGAATCACGGGTCTAAAAGATCTTTTGTAAGATCTCACTGTCACAGAACCAAATGAAAGACTTCTAAGAAAAACAGCTATGGGATTATCTTAGTATGTTATTTAACAACATACAGGTACATTCTTCAAGAGTTCTAACAAATTCACTGTTATTGGTCTGTATGAAATCAGATATTTTAACCATTAAACCAGTGTTTCTCAACAGGGGGCAACATCTTCCAACAATCCCCCTTCCCTCACTCTGCATCCCCAGGGGACATTTAGCAACGTCTAAAGAAATTTTTCACGGGAAGTGGTGGACACTACTGGCATTCAGTGGAAGCCATGGGCAGTGCTAAATCTCCTGCAATCCCAGGACATCCACTCATAATAAAATACCAGTGGTGCCAAGGAGTGTGCCCTAAATTGCAACCTTAATTTACTATATAAATCTTAGCAACTGGAAATAATTTTCCATCATGAAGAGCGATGTCATCAAGTAGCTATTACAAACCTAAGAATTATTTCCTAGAAATGGCCTGTCTCGGATGGGATCCCAGGGTCCAGACAGTACATAAATCCAACAGTGTTAAGACTGCAGTAAATCATGAATCTCTTTAATACAACTCTGTTCACTGGAAAAACATATAGGTAATGTTACTGGTAATATTCTACTTTGAGTACTGGATGGTAGTTTCATAAGCATTTACAAATATTATCATGCTTAATTACATATAAAATAAATGCAACCTATTTTTAAGACTAATACATTAGAAATGATTTAATAATTAGAATATACTAGAAAAAGAAAAATATACTTACTCTGAAGAAGGATAAACACAGCTAACCACCATCACATTCTGCAATAACAAAATTGGTGATTAATATGAGGAAAAGTACCACAAAATAAAGTTTAATTATTTGTTTTTAATTTCTCAGAATCTCCCCTGGTATTAAGTTTCCATTTTATTACACTTTTACTAATAAAAGAAATGGCTAAAAATAAAAATCTCTAGGGGCTTCCGTGGTGGTGCAGTGGTTGAGAGTCCGCCTGCCGATGCAGGGGACCCGGGTTCGTGCCCCGGTCCGGGAAAATCCCACATGCCGCGGAACGGCTGGGCCCGTGAGCCATGGCCGCTGAGCCTGCGCGTCCGGAGCCTGTGCTCCGCAACGGGAGAGACCACAACAGTGAGAGGCCTGCGTACCGCAAAAAAAAAAAAAAAAAAAAAAGATAAAGGATAAAGAAAAATCTCTAATCAAGCAACGAAAACTAAAACAATAGCAAAAGCCCAAAATCTAATATCCCACTAAACTATTTTTTTGCCAGCCTCATTTTTTTTTTTTTTTACTCTACTCTAGTTACTTTAGAGCCCTGACATTATGTATTACAGATAATAGAACAGAACCACCGTCTCTTATTTGAGATAGAATCTCATCAAGATATTTAGAGTTTGAAGTATTTAGGCCTACTATAACGAACTTCCTTTTAAAGCAGTACCCAATCAAAAGCTTGATGTGTAGCACAATATACCTCAAGGAAAGAGACTCAAACCTTTTTTATAATATAATCTTTCTGGTAACAATAACTTTATTAATAGTCAATACTCATTGCAAGTTTGCTGAGCCGAAGTAAGAGCTTTTACATTTAATCCTCCTCACAGCCGCATTATGATCCACACTATACAGATGAGGAAAGTGAGACTTAGGTTATGTACCTGGTCCATGGTCACACAACTATGATTACTGTGACACTGCCTCATTATCCAAAGATTGCCCAAGTGGAATTACTGAAAGTCTCTGAACTGAAAATAATACTGAAGAACCATCTCAGTTTCCTGCCCTTCAGGAATCTTACTAAATCGAAGGTGTAGAAGCTCAACAAAACACATTAATCCAGTAAGGCCCTAAGATCTATTATAAATTACTAGGCAATGATTTTGGATTCCTGCTCCAAGGGTAAAATAAATTGAACTTCAATTAGAACCTTAAAATAACACTAGACTATGTTTTAGGATCAATCACTAAAAACCAATGGTTTTAACAAAACCACTGGTCCACAATCTTGGTTCCCATGGGGCTCCTTCATTCATTCTTTCCAGACAAGTCTATGTGTCTTGCTTTTCATTCTCTCAGACTGTTTCCTTTGTCCAGAATGCCCTGCTCCTTTAACATCCCCTCACCCACTAAAAACCTAATGCTTCTCTCATTCTTACACATGATATATATCCTTCTCAATATCTAACTTAAATGCTTTGTATCAGAGATTTTCCAAGTTGTGTACCTCTGAACTCTAGAACTAAAGAAATGAATTCTGTAGATAAACAAGTTTGCAAAACGCTCTATTATTAAAATATCAATTATAGAACTTCTTGGAGCTATTAATATGTTAAGGTATACTAAGAATTCCCACGAGACAATAATAAACTGCTTTTCCCAAGCTTAACTGACCTCAAGCATTCCTCCACCTCCCTCCTATTAAATCTTCCTCTGAAACTTAGGACAGAATTTGGAAAACAAATTGGGAAAAACTTCAGATAGACTGAGAAACCTATTTCAAGAAAAGGTGCCTGAAACAGGGCCTACTCAAAGTTCTTTTCTGAAATCTATTATGCTACAGTTTAATATAATTCCAATAATAAAATAAATACCTTTTCTACTCCTCTGAGAAATTTGTCTGTTCCTGTATAGTTTCTCCTTGGATCTGTGAGCAATTCACATAGTCGCTGAATAGTAAAAGGTATACTGCAAAAGAATATAGTTTTATAGTTTGGGGTCATTAATTATTAAGAAAATTAGGAACATTATTACTCCTGCTATTTCAAGCTTTATCTAGTCACCCCTGTGTTAAGCTACAAAAGAAAATGCTACAAATGAATGGATGAGTCACTTAAAAACAGGCAGGGCAATAAGCACACCTGTCCTCTTATTTAAAAAGAAAACAATGTTCCCTCCCTTGCCTTAAAAAGCAATAAAGAACATTCAAAATTAACGGAAAGCTTCAAAACTGAGAAAAAATTTTAACATTCTTAATTCTGACAATTCAATTTTAAGTTTACAAGAGAGGCAACACAAATAATAATCAAGTCAGAGTTTATTTAAATACAGAAACTTTCTCAAGTATTCTTTTGCAAAGATTTTTTTAGTGTTCAAATAAAACTACAAATGTTTTGTTATCAGACAGAATAAGACAAGTGATTCCAATGAAAAAGTATTATAAACATAGTTATGCTCCATAATTAAAATTTTATGTACAACCTACATGTTTCATCAAACTTAAAATACATACAAATACACTCAATATTTTGGTAGGTACCTTACTGTTTGACAAATACTTCAACCACAATCAAATTTTCACTTGACCACAGAAAATACAAAACTGAAACATAAATTGGACCTAAAATCATGTTATAAACAGCAGTGTTTATCTCACACACTATTAGCATTCCTGAGTGTTACAATATGAACAGCAAACATGTGAGCAGAGAGATGACAAATGCAGCTAAAAAGTGTAAACGTAAACTTTAGACTTCAGTTATTTGCCACACAAATCTATTTATTCTCCTTATAAAGACAATTACAAAGCCTCAGATTAACAGTTATTACCCACAAAGTTATTTCTTGTTGACAGGCAGATCAACACAAAATTCCCTCCCACCCACAAAGTAAGGCCACTAGTGATTAATACCGCAGGACTCAAAAACCCAGTCTAACTTCAAATCCCATGTTGTCCCTTCCACTACACTGCACATACGTAAAATCGTAAATGTTTATTTTCTAGTTGGACAATGTTTAGTTCTTGTATTCTTAGCATCAACACTATTCTTATGTTCTTTTAAAAATTCAAAAACAAAATTCAATATATGACCTATGACAAATTTTGAAAACGTTTAAAATAAATATTATTCATATGAAAAGAAGTATTTTAGTTATGCGAGAGACCAAGTATCAATCTTCTCTCAAGTCGTATATCAAAGCCTAAAAGTCAGAAAACTATCATTCTGCCAAAAGATTGGGCACTAAGAGGCGAAACATTTGTCTCATTATCACAAATATTCAGAGGCAGACAGAAATACAGGACAACTTCTGATATTCATCAAGACTGCTATAGGAAAGTTCTTTGGTTTCTGAGAAAAAGTAATGTTTTTTTCTTCTTAAAATTCATAGTAGAGTACACTGGCAAAACTAATTATCTTTGTTTTTCCAAACTGTCTTTCTTCATATTTGACTGAAAGCTTCTTAAGGGCAGGATATCTTCACATACAAGATAGTCAATATATAATTTATTTATATACATATATATCTGAAATGCAGTACCATCATGGATTTCAGAATATTACTGGTATACCTGTACCTTAGCCCCTCTTTGAGTTCACTACCTTCCAAATCCTAAACACACACACACTTCCAAACGCTATTCCCTCACTAATGACGTCAGAGTGATACTAAAAAGGAGTTTTTACCCATTTTTCAAAAACTAGCAAAATAGCACCCAGTGTTAAGAACATTCGAATACTATTTAACCAGCAAATACTTAAACAGACATTGTCTAGTTAGGTCTATTCCTCCAACTAAATTTCTTTCACACACTGATACTAGTACTTTCTTTTAAAATTAACTTTAAAAGATGAGCATCTTCCAACTCCCTGCTTAACAATGTTTTTACACTAAATGTTTTGGCTAATTTTCTCTAGGAAGGTAGGTAAAATGTTAGTCAATTATTAACACTGTATGCGTGGGTGAATATTAATACTGCTTTATGAGGAAAAATGTATTATGTTTGCATAACGATGTCAGCCTATGACAAAATGAGTTTACATTCTTAGACACTTCCAGAAGCTTTTGAAGTCATTTTACCAACTGTCCAATAGATGGCACTAAAATGTTACACAACTCTCCCTCAAGTGAACAGGCTTAAAATACAAACATTTCTTGTAAATCCAAGTATCCACTGGAAACAATATTATAATTCTGACAACTGCACTGAAGGTCTCTTCATAAAGTGTGTACTTTTTAACCTTTTAAGTAAACATGAGAGCCAACTATGAAGCAGAAATATTAACATATACTCAATAGCAGACCCGACAGACACGTAATGTAAACAATTACAATTAAAAACAACCCAATTACAACAAGAAATGCTAATAAAATCGCGTATACAGTGCTACGGAGACAGAATAAACTGCCAGGGAATCGAGGATAAACGTGGGAACACTTAATTTAAGGTGCGTCTTTAAAAGGAGGTATAAGAATAAACCAGATAAATCCCCAATGAACACCTGGTACAACTATATGAAAGTTCTGCTTTCTGTTACTCTTCCATTACACATAAGCACACAAGATAGTTTATTCTAACTTTGGAAAATATACCAAGAAAGCTGCTGAACATCAGAGAAAGACATCTAAGCTCAAATTAGAAATTTTAAACACTAACACTAAGCCCTAAAGATAGAATTTCCTATCCTGTATTTTAACTTGAGAAAGACTCTAAGTAACTAAAATTTATGTGTTGTTTTTAATTTATCTTAGTCTGTTTAAAGGTTTGATCATCAAGATGTGCCAATATTCTGGATATATACCAAGGTATTAAGAAGGCATCCAAAAAGAAGAAATGCACATTTCAGTCAGAGTCTAAGATTTTAAAAATCAGATAACCTATATCTTGCCTCTATGTCATTATATAAGCAACGTTCCTCATAAAAAAAGATAAAGGAGTATAAAACACAGAGGCCATTAAAGTAAAAGGCTAAAGAGATAACCACAAAACCAGACATCCTATTTAAAAACTGCTAAAACAACCAATCACTTCTGTTTTATGCATAAAGGTGATTTTTACCACATCTTTATTTTCTATTAATGACCACATTTATACTGTGTCTTAGTTAACAGAATTACTCGTTTGACCTCAACTATTTAAGTAGAAATTAACTTATATATCTCTTAGATATCAAAGGTTAAATGGGTTAAGTTTTGTTTACTCTTAAGTCCTATAGAAGTCAGAAATCACCACTGGAATCTTGTGATATTATCTGACCTGAAACAATATGCTCTTTCTGGATCAGGATTTATTTAACATCTGTATAAATATACACAACATAAATATTCATTTGCATATATTTTACAACTCAAATCAAATGTTAGTAATTGAGATTTATTGAAAACAGCACTGTAAAATGGCAAGTATAGAAAATTAAGAAAATGAAGAATTAGCCTCTTACAATAATGGTAAATAACCATAAACTAGTATCTATACCATTCCCCATTAAAAAACAAATCTATAGCAATTGCCAACACTTTTAATCAAGTTTACCATCTTCTACAGTGCCTGAATTACTTTACTTGCCTCAAATAAAAATGTTAAGAAAAATTAATTAGGTTTCTGCTATTTCCTCTCTTTTTTTTTAATACAGCAGGTTTATTTCCTTTCAATTATAAAATTTTATTAGAGAGAGCATCATATCAAACCCTATTACCACCAGACAAGGTAAGGCAGGAAGGAGAATAAGGAGGGAAGGTTACTAAATAATTCTGATTCTCAACTAGTTATGCTAAGAAAGGGAGTAAAGAAAAAGAAATAAACAAATTTCAGCTAAAGGATTCAATATGCTCAACAAATACTGGCACAAATAACTAATAAAAAATGCAATAATTCTATTTTTCTCAACAGAGGAGCAGAAATTCCAGCAAGCAATAAAATAGGTAAAAGGAGTAAAAGAACAAAGTAACAAAAGGCTGGAACCCATTCTTTCATCCCTGAATAATCTGAGCTAACTGTAAAGCAAACAATACAAAATCAAAAAAGGAGTAAATGTTTTATATCTACAATCTAGATTTTGAAGTATTAAAAACCTTGTATATGAACCTTTAAGAAAAAAAGTATGAAGAGGCAAACTCTCAGGTGCAGAAACTTACGAGATATCTCCGTTTGTGTGCACATGCATATAAAACAATCACGTGAAAGTTTTCAGGACTAAGCAAAATCTAGTTAATTATGTACATTAAAATAACTTTAGAAGACCCACACGTAGAGAATGGACTTGAGGACACGGGGAGGGGGAAGGATAAGCTGGGACTAAGTGAGAGAGTGGCATGGACACATATACACTACCAAATGTAAAACAGCTAGTGGGAAGCAGCCACATAGCACAGGGAGATCAGCTCAGTGCTTTGTGACTACCTAGAGGGGTGGGATAGGGAGGGTGGGAGGGAGACACAAGAGGGAGGAGATATGGGGATATATGTATATGTATAGCTGATTTACTCTGCTATAAAGCAGAAACTAGCAGAAACTAACGCACCATTGTAAAGCAACTGTACTTCAATAAAGATGTTAAAAAAATTTTTTTAATAAAATAACTTTAGAGAAGAAATTCTATAGTCAGACTATAATCATGCCAAAAGATATGCATTGGACGCCTTAGAGATGATGTAACAAAGATTTTTAGGTATCAAGCAGTTGTGCAGTGTGCCTAGAACCCCTCATAAATACACAGCCATGCTGTTTTAGTCAACTACCCATAGTAAGTGAAATTTACTGCTTATTTTAGAGAGGTCTTAGCTCTAACAGACTGTCAAAGGTGGAGGAAGACTTAAGTAATTAATTTACATTCATTATTCTTCCATTTCAATAATTAGGATTTAAAATAATCTTTTAAAAACTACTAGGAATGTAAGTTATTCTCTACCTCTCGAAATCTCTCTTTGGGTACCATTATAGGAATGAACTACTAGCTACAAGCAATTTCTAAATTATATTCATGGCATCTAAGATAGGAAGAGAATTTTCATAAATGGCCTCAGTTTGAGTAAGCCTACATATACTCTTGTTGATTATAAACCCACATAGAGGGCATAAAATGGCAACTGTCGGGCTTCCCTGGTGGCGCAGTGGTTGAGAGTCCGCCTGCCGATGCAGGGGACACGTGTTCGTGCCGCAGTCCAGGAGGATCCCACATGCCGCGGAGCGGCTGGGCCCGTGAGCCATGGCCACTGAGCCTGCGCGTCAGGAGCCTGTGCTCCGCAACAGGAGAGGCCACAACAGTGAGAGGCCCGCGTACCACAGGGGAAAAAAAAAAAAAAAAAAAGGCAACTGTCTTTTAACCGACCATTCGTTGAAGTTTCTAATTTCGTTAATTTTTAATTTTTGGTGTTTCTCACCTAAGAAACTGTAACTTCAGTTCTGGAGAGTAGCTATAATCCATCTTCCCCTATAAAATTTTAAAGTTCAAAAGTAATTTTAAAAGGACAAGAAAATATGACTAAAAAAAATTTTTTAAAGAACTTTAAGCATTCAACTATGTAATTCTATCTACCCTGCCCCATTAAACAAAATACAGATACAGAAACATGCTTTTATTCCTTTCACTCACTCATTCCATACCTGTTTGTTTGAAAACCTACTATGTTCAGGCATTCACTGTGCTAGGCCTTATATGGAAAAGATAGTCCTCCCTGGTGTCCAGAATCTTACAGTTCAGGAAGTCAAGCAAACAAGTGAATGGACAATTTCCGCTTCAAAGAGGGAAAATTTATATACTGACAATACTAATTTTAGAAAACAGTTAATCTTTTCGTGCCAATATATATATTTTAAGATATACGCACCCTGCGGCACATGGGATCTTAGTTCCCTGACCAGGGATTGAACCTGTGCACCCTGCAGTGGGAGCATGGAGTCTTAACCACTGGACCGCGAGGGAAGTCCCCATGCCAAAATATATTGAAGCATTTAACACAGAGCTTTCACTAATTAAAAGCAAAAAACAAAAACAACAAAATGAAGTTACCAATAAGAAAATCACCAAAAGATTAAAAAAACCAAAAAAAGACATATGAAACCACAATTCATAAAAGAGTCATTAAGGACATGGATGTTCAATTTCACTTGCAGTCAGAGACACAAATTCACGTACATACCCACAAAAATACTGAAAAAATAAACTATCTGCATTTATATAAACATAGAAGCATAAATGAAAACATTTTGTGAGGTGAATTTGGCAATATTAATAAAAATTTTAAGTGTGCATACACCATGACCTAGCAACTCCTTTTCTACAAATTAAAAAAAAAGCAACAATAAATCTATACATATATTCAACATATGACATTCATCAACACAAAAACGTATTTACAAGGAGGCTCACTACAAGCACTACTTGTAACAGCCAAAAAAATAAATGCCCATCACCAGTGGGAACAGAGAAAATGAACTATATAATCTGTTCATGTAACAGAAAACAATGCTGCTATTTCAAATAAACAGACAAATAGAAGACACAGCTGTAAATGTACTGATATAAAGAAGATTTCAAAGCTCTTCTAAAAGTAAAATAAAACTGGCATATAACATGTTCCTATTTTCTTTATATATTCCTAGGGCGACTGGGGATCTTTTTATAACTATGCACATACTTATGTCACTTTTATAATTTAAAAGATGATCTATTACAAATAGCAGGAGAGGCATACCGGCAAGGACATACTCTCAAACTAGCTAAAAAAGAACAAAATGCTACTTCTACCCACCACTCTTAGCAAAAAAAATTTTAAAAGCAAAAGCTTGTCTATGTCTATTCAAACACAAAAGTAAAATTGAAAAATATTAGACATGTTTTTATGTACCATGTACCAATATAGTATGATACAGACAAAAATGGCTGAAATGAAAAATATTAATGTATCACTGATTAACACTTGAACTCTGAACTTCCCTGGTGGTCCAGTGGTTAAGACTCAATACTTCCACTGCAGGGGGCACAGGTTCAATCCCTAGTCAGGGAAGTTCCACATGCCACATGGTGTGGCCAAAAAATAAAATTAAAAAAAAAAAAAAGACTTGGATTCTGCCTGATTAAGAAAAATAATTCGTAAACCACCTTTCTGAAAAATCAGAGAAAAAAACATAAATTCAAAGTATTTATGGTTCAAAGATGAAAAATATTTTAAAAGTAATTATATTTATGTATGCTTAGGCATTTAATGACTGTTCAAGTCATTTTCTGAGGTAGGTCGACTACCTATTTAGCAAATTAAGACATTACAAATATTTAGATTAATTTAATACCTACATATATGTATTTCATCCAATTTAATTTGAAAGAATTGAAAATGGTATTACTAAATTCAGAATCACAAGTAGCTTCACATTCACAAAGCAGTGGTATAACTTAACCTGTTTGACCATAACTCGTAATTTTAAATGAGAGCCATAACTTATTGAAGTAAAAGATGAGTTACCATAATGTCTAAGTACTATCTAACTACCTCTGCACTATTTATAAACACCCCCAAGAAGTATTCTTAACCACATTCAATTCAACAGTAAATCTTACGTATACTTCTAATACATTGCATGTCTTCATCTTGGCATGTGCTTTAAAAAAAAAATCAGTATTGGTAAGTAAATATATACATACAGTTAAAATAATTGTCAACAGTACAATAGGGTACACAGTGAAAATAAAGTCTCCCTCCAATCCCAAACCCCCAAGAGCAGCTCAATGATAAAGCTTTAATTTCTCCCAAAAGAGAAGTATTTTGGCAACATACTTAAAACCAAAGCTTAAGAATTTGATATTTTAAGCCAAACTGCTAAGCAGGAGAACATAGCATATAATAAAGGGTTAGGTGATTACACTATCTTGTTGCAAATCCCATGTGATTAAGTAGCTGAAGAAAAAAATGAGACCATTTATGCTACCTAAAACTACTCACAAATGAAATGTGATCAAATAAAAACTGCCCCTAAATATGAATTCATGGGTAACATACCCACAATTCATTAAATTAGGTATTGTCATTCCACACTCCAAATTGTTAATGCCAATTTAAATACGGAACAATTCGTGCTTCCCTGGTGGTGCAGTGGCTAAGAATCCACCTGCCAGTGCGGCGGGGGGGGGGGGACGACACGGGTTGGATCCCTGGTCGGGGAGGATCCCGCATGCCACGGAGCAGCTGAGCCCGTGCGCTACAACTGAGCCCGCAAGCCACAGCTGCCGGGCCTGCGTGCCTGGAGCCTGTGCTCCGCGGCGGGAGAGGCCACCACGGGGCGCCCCCCTACGCTCCACGGCAGGTGAGTGGCGCCTGCTCGCTGCAGCTGGTTGTGGGGGGGGGGGGAAGCACAGCAGCAGGGATCCAACGCAGCCAAAAATAAAAATAAATTAATTAAATACTGAACAATTCAACTTAACAAATACTTCTTCCCTTCAATAAAGGGAACCCTAAAAATACAAAGTCCTGAAAAGGAAGTATTTAAAATAACACAGAGTATGACACGCAATTTAAAGGTCAACTTCATTTTAGTGGAGAGTAACTTTTCAGTACAATGTTTTACAAAGGGCTGAAAATGGTTACTTACTGGAGGGAAAAGAGGGACTCTAAAAAAATGTTTTAAAATAAAAAATCACTAAGTAGAATCTTTTCATAAACCGTTGCTTTTCATTTTAAAAGAAATGTTACTTATTTCAGTGATAGGTTCTAGACAAAGTATAAGGATTTATAATATCAAATATAAAACAGAAAGAAAAAATTTTAAAATATTTGATTAATGTTTCCACTGTCTTACACATTTAAAGTCTAAATGCCACTGACCCATATAAACGTGGTTCAAGTTTTTTTAAAAAAAAGCTGTCAATATTTTAAATACTTGTAAGCTGGAAATCAATAACTACTATATAGATCACAAGACACAGAACTTGTTCTAATGGATAATCAGTTATCAACCAGACACATCAAAACTTAAGAGAAAAAATCTGATGTTCTCCTAAAAATTAAACCTAAAATAAGTTGAATTAAATGCATACCCATTAAATCCAGTGACAATTTTCAGTATCCTTTCCTTCATTTCATCAAAGGGAATATATTCGACATTAGGGTTGGGAGGACCTCTTGGTTCAGGAGCTGAAGTTCTGAAATCATCCATCACTTTCTCCAGTTTGAAAATAAAATAGCCTTTAAACTGGGACCACTGAATCCTATAAGCAAAAAATTAAAAAAATATATAATACCATGTAGGGTCACAATTCTCGAAAAAAAGCACAAATACAAAATTTACCATGACACTAATGCTAACAAAATTAAGATCTGGAAAAGTAGTCGTGAAAATGTCTTCGTTCAGTAGTCTGCACCAAGCCTGATCAATCTGACTCACAAGGTCCAACTGGGTTCCATCCAATTCTCCCAAACTCCTGACCCAAACAAAACCTAAATCAGATTAAAATCTTTAAAATTAACTACTTCTGGCTGAAAGCTTATTGTCTAAGTCCCCCTCTCCACATTTTTAAAACATTATCTTGTTCTGACTCTATCTATCTCTCGTAACAAACCTAACCCAGGAGGTGTTACTGCCCCCATTTAAAAGCGGCTATTGGAAATTGGCCCAACCTTACATTTATAAATTTAAGTGGACAAATGACTCCATACCCTAAGCTCTTAACATCCAAGGTATAATGCTTATATAGACTAGTAAATGTTTCTTGTTTTTAATCTCTTAAATAGCAAAATAAACTTCAATTTCTCCTTTTTCTTTTGCTTTCAACAAAACTTTTTAGTATTTTGTCATTTAAAAGGTATATATCATAGGTTCTATCCAAGATGTAGCCTGCAATGTAAAAAAATACATAATATCCTTGTGTAATCTTCACATCTGTTCATGAACTTTTAATATAAACATCCTTTTACCCCTGCTCCCTCACATTTTACCACTAATATAAGGATATTTTGTGATACCTGCCTAAATAGCCTAATGTCTAGGAGATGCAAGAGTCAGGAATGCCAACCATTCCTCCAAACACTATAACCATTACTGGCAGCAGATAGATCTCTTACACAGGAGATGACTTAAGCGAGACAAGACTGCTAGTCTGCAACCACTCTTCCATCCCATCCAGCAACCCTACAAATTAAGGCAGCAGTTCTCAAAGCGAGGCCCAAGAGGTCAAAGCTATTTTCATAAGAATAGAGTTGACTTTTTCACTGAGTTGACATTTGCAATGACAGTAGGTGCAAAAGCAGCAGTGGGTAAAATGGACAACACTTCAGCACAAATCAAGGCAGCAGTACCCAACCATACTAGAAGTAGTCGTTACCTTCTTTATCACCAGACTCACAGTTTAAAACAAAACAAAAAAACCTGTTTCACTGGAAAGTTTAATAAAACAAATTTACTAACTTAATTAAATCTGAACCTGTGAAAACACACACACCTTTTTAATATCCCATGTAACAAGATAAGAAGTATACATAAAGGACTTCTGTTGCATAACAAAACATTATGGACATCTCAAGTCACAAAAAGTTAAATACTGCTGCCGGTTGAATGAAAGCCATTTTTACTTGAAAGGAATGTCAAACAAACAATGCTTATTCAGACCAAGAGAAATTGCTAGACATCACCTCAAAAACGAACATGTGAGTCTATCACTTGAAGAAAATCAACTGCAATACTGGTGGCCACTGATAAAATTTCAACTTCAAAATAAAAAATGTAAAATCTAGAAAATGTTTGTTCTTCACTGTGAGCTTCAAAGGTTCCTGATACATTCCCAAGACATTTCAAAACCTACCACTGTTGATATAAAAAATATTGTGACACGCCCCGCCCCAAAGTACAAGCAACAAGAGAAATAAATTGAGCTGTATCAAAGTCAAAAAGCTGTGTATCAAAGGACACTATCAGCAAAGAGTGAAAAGGCAACCCACAGAATGGGAGCAACTATTTGCAAATCATCTATCTGATAAGGTTTTAATATCCAGGACATATAAAGAACTCCCACAACTCAGCACCAAATAAACAGACAACTCTATTTTAAAAACGGGCAGGGGGCTTCCCTGGTGGCACAGTGGTTGAGAGTCCGCCTGCCGATGCAGGGGACACGGGTTCGTGGCCCCGGTCCGGGAAGATCCCACATGCCGCGGAGCGGCTGTGCCCGTGAGCCATGGCTGCTGAGCCTGCGCGTCCGGAGCCTGTTGCTCCTTAACGGGAGAGGCCACAGCAGTGCGAGGCCCTCGTACCGCAAAAAAAAAAACACAAAAAAACAAAACAAACAAAAACAAACAAACAAAAAAAAACGGGCAGGGCTTGCCTGGTGGCACAGTGGTTAAGGATCTGTCTGCCAATGCAGGGGACACGGGTTCGAGCCCTGGTCTGGTAAGATCCCACATGCCACGGAGCAACTAAAGCCGTGCGCCGCAACTACTGAACCCATTTGCCACAACTGACACATCTGCACACCTAGAGCCTGTGCTCTGCAACAAGAGAAGCGACCGCAATGAGAAGCCCACGCACCGCAATGAAGAGTAGCCCCCGGTCGCCGCAACTAGAGAAAGCCCGCGCGCTGCAACGAAGAACCAACGCAACCAAAAATAAATAAATAAAAAGTAAATGTGCATGAATAAGCATTTCTTTAAAGATACAGAAATGGCCAAAAAGCAAATAGAAAGATGCTCAACGTAACTATTCAGGGAAATGAATATCAAAAATCACAGTAAGACAGAACTCCACATCCATCAGATTGATCGTTATCCAAAAAAACAAACCAACCAACCCCACACAAAAAAAATAACAACGACTGCCTGGCAAGTATGTAGAGGAACTGAAACCCATGTGCATTGCTTGTGGGAATGTAAAATGGTGGGGTCCCTGTGGAAAATAGCATGCCGGTTCCTCAAAAAAATCAAAGAATTACCATATTATCCAACAATTCCATTTCTGGACATCCAAAAGAGGTGAAAACAGAAACTCAATCACATGAAACTCACTTATACACAATGGCAGAAACTACCCAAGTGTCCCTCAACAAATGAAGAGATAACCAAAATGTGGTATATACAATAGGATATAGCCTTAAAGAAGAAGAAAATTCTGACACATACTAAAACAATGATTAATCTTGAACACATTATGCTAAGTGAGATAAGCCAGACACAAAAGAACAAGTATTCTGATTCTACTTTTCAAAGGTATCCAGAATAGTCAAATTCAAAGAGACAGCAGAAAGGCATATGCCAGGGTCTTGAAGAAGGGATGGGTGAGATGTTACTGTTTAAAGGGGTACATAATTACAGAAGATCAATAAATGGCCAATAAGCACATGAAAAGATGCTTGACATTATTAGTCATTAAGGAAATGCACATCAAAACCACACGACACCATTTCACACCCACTAAAGTTGTTATAATAAAAATGACAGACAGTGCTCGCTTCAGCAGCACATATACTAAAACTGGAGCGATACAGAACAGGATTAGCATGGCCCCTGTGCAAGGATGACATGCGAATTCGTGAAGCGTTCCATATTTTTTGTGGATGGACCTAGAGACTGCCATACAGAGTGAAGTAAGTCAGAAAGAGAAAAACAAATATCGTATATTAACGCATGTATGTGGAATCTAGAAAAATGGTACAGATAAACCGGTTTGCAAAGCAGAAACAGAGACACAGATGTAGAGAACAAATGTATTGACACCAAGCGGGGGAAGTGGGGCGGGGGGGGGGATGAACTGGGAGATTGGGATTGACATATATACACCAACATGCACAAAATAGATAACTAATAAGAACCTGGTGTATTAAAAAATGAAATACAAAACTACAGGGTTTTTTTCTGATTATAAAAGTAATAAAGCTCATTGTAGATACGTCAAGCAAAACAGGAAAAATATAAAATCATCTGCAATCTCACCTCAACATGACCATCAATAATATTATTAAGATCCTCCAGAGAGTATTTATGAATTTTCATATGCACTACTTCTTTCATTTTATGTAAATGAAGTTTGAATTATGTACTTTTTTCCACTCAACAATGTGTCGTTCACATTTCCATTTTCAAAATATACTAACTTTCGTTATTCTAATGGCTCAGTCCACTGAATAGATGTATGACAATCTCTTACTGACATATATATATGTGTGTGGGCGTGTATTTCGTTTATCTTTCACAATTAATGAACTAAAACCTATATTCTGGTAAACGTTCTTGTGCATACCAATTTATATTACCAATAAAGGTATATGCAAATACTTCTAAAAAGAAAACTTCCCTGGTGGCGCAGTGGTTAAGAATCCGCCTGCCAATGCAGGGGACACGGGTTCGATCCCTGGTCCAGGAAGATCCCACATGCCGCGGAGCAACTAAGCCCGTGAACCACAACTACTGAGTCTGCGCTCTAGAGCACGTGAACCACAACTACTGAGTCTGCGCTCTAGAGCACGTGAGCCACAACTACTGAGCCCAAGCACTACAACTACCGAAGCCCACACGCCTAGAGCCCAAGCTCCGCAACAAGCGAAGCCACCGCAATGAGAAGCCCGCGCACCGCAACAAATAGTAGCCCCCGCTCGCCAAAACTGGAGAAAGCCCACGCACAGCAATGAAGACCCAACGCAGCCAAAAATAAGTAAATAAATAATAAATTAAAAAACAAACAAGTGTTGGGAAGGATGCAGGGCAACTGTTGACGGGAAACGCAAAATGGTGTTGATGGGAATGCAACCTACACATTGTTGATGGATGCAGGGCAATTGTTAATGGGAATGCAAAATGGTGTAGCCTTTTTGGAAAACAGTTTGGCTTGGCAGTTCCTCAAAAAAGAGAGTTGATGTGTGACCTGACAACTTACTCTGTTAAATGAGTGAATTATACGGTAGGTAAATTTTACTACTATTATTTTTAAAATATGGTGAGGGTGATTATCTAAAGCTATCTGCATGACTACGTTTTCCCTCCTTTCCCTAGTCTTCTTTGGAAAGGGGAATTAGAGGTTTAACAAGCAGAGGCAGCATATTATAATCTCTAACATGCCTAATATTAATTTCTGAGTAGTATACAATTGTCAATGGTTACTAAAATTTATCTTTAAATTTCACTAGACTCCCTACAGTCATTTAACTAATACTTAAACACACCAGGGGAGGGTACTGAAATAGGAGTCTTACACTTTTCATTTCTTAAATTAAGAATCTTTTTGTAGTTTTAATAATCACCCACTAAGTCATAACGTGTTTCATGAATTAGAATTTCCATATCACATGGGTTTTTTAACCTACCTTTCCACGAACTGCTTGAGAATCCACCCATGACATCCAAACAACAGCAGCAACACATTAATGGCAATAGGGAGACAAGGAGTGATAGAGACCAAGTAAAGCAAACTATGAGGAGCTTCAAAGACTCTAGGTCACCAATTCTAGGTCAGACGGTAATTAAGTCCCATAAACTGAAATGAATTATGTACAATTTGTGTTTTAAGTTCCAAATGTATCAAGCACAGTTAGTCTAAATCAGATCCAATAGATGCAAGTCAAATTCCTATGCCATATATAATTGAAAAAATGCTTCTATAAAATGTGAAAGATAACGCTTTTTGATGTAACACAACTGATAAAAACAAAAGCAAAAAATGCTTCCCTGAAAATTATGTAATTTGAGCACAAAAATAGGCCAAGAGTAAATCAACTAAAAATTTGGCAACAGAAATAATTTTCTTAGGAATGTACTCACAGGACAAGAAACTACAAAACAAACAAAAAAAAACCCTTATTTTTCACATGAAAATAAAATTATTCTAAACAGATGCTCATGAAACATAAACATGCTTTCAACTTTAAAATCAACTCCTCCACATAAAAATTTCCTCCAAAAATAAAATACATACTCAGAATTTAAATCTACTTTGCTAAAATTAACTCGAGAATTTACTGAATTTCATTACTCATTAATTTTTTAAAGTAACTTCACCTCCCTTCACTTCCTTTTCTTCTCTTTCCCTTCCACTTTTCCCTTTATGCAGTTTCTCCTCTACGAAGGCAGAACAACTCATATCACTAATAAATGCAGCCTCCTTCCAAACACCACACTGACCTTTTTCTTCCACAGGAACTCTCAAGTACTAAAACAAACGTGTTTCCCTCACAATTCTCAGGTTAAAGGTATCTTTCAGAGACTCAAGAGCCGAAAATCCATCTCTTATTTCCCAGCTAGTTCTAGAACATTTTAGTGGCCAGCAGCAACATCTTAATTTGTTGCCCCTTACAGTTCCAAATTCTATTAAGATTACTTCCTACTCAGACTAATTGCTTTCCACACAAAATCTGTGTGGGAAGCTAAGAGAAGAGAGCACAGGAGAGCCCTACACTATCTCCAAGGGAGAGCAGATACTGTACCATTTGTAAACAAAGGGGAATATGGAAAAAAATGAATGAATGAAAACAAAAAGGAAATTAATAGGGCTGATCACTGACACAAGGTGACAGGCTTTGAATCAGGAGACTTAAAAGTGCCACAGAATTTAGTCGTAACTATCTGACTGGAGCAAACAAAGACAAGTAAATTTAATCTGAATACTGAATTACATGAGTGATAAAGATGGGCAAAAATCAGAACACAACTGCTCACACAAAATCTTGACAACGTTTTTAAGAACTTACTTTAAAATACAAATCACTAGCTCAGAAAACCTACAAGTGGGGTCCAAACCAAGAGAACATTCCTTGCATAATTTCTTTTGCATAATTATACCTTTAAAATATATTATACTTTATCAATTAATTGAGCAAGCATTAAAATATCAGTGGAACAGAGAGACCAGAAACAGACCCATACATAAATGGAAACTCAGTATATGGGAAAGGACAGATTTTTCAGCAAATAGTCTGAGAAATGACAGAGCTACTACAAAATTTTACTAGAGTTTAAAAATTTAAAAGATATCTGTTTCCCCCTCTTTCTGATTATATAAATAGGACAGTCATTGGAAAAAATTACAAAACATAGAAACAATGAAAATTGTCCGTAATGTGCCCAGTAATTATTACTAAAGTACATGTTTAGTGTATTTTTTCACTAATATTTATTTATTTAAATTGGGTATCCTTGATTAATATCCCTTTGTTTCCCTACCTCATTCACTGTGGGTATTGTCACGGGACCAGTAGTCTGAAAAGTAAGATTTTCAATATATATCACATATGGTAGTACCATTATTTAATAACCACCATTTTAAACAAAGAATTTAGGTTTGCTTCTAGCTCATTACAATTAAAAATAACTGCGTTTAATATCCCAAGAATAAACTTTGTAGGCATCTGTTTATTACCTTAGGATAAATTCCTGTAAGTGGAATTACTGAGTCAAAAGTATGAAATGCAAGAACTTTTGATACATATATTCAAAAGCCCCTCAGAAATGCTGTACCACTTTATAGTGCCATCAGTATAGAAACACCTATTTTATTCCAGTATTACACGCTTTCAAAACTCTGTATATTTAATAGTAGAAAAACACTTTAATTTGCCTTTCATTCACTGCAAGTGAAACTGAGTATTTTTACCTATGTTTACTACCCACAAAACATTTCTTTTGGGTCTGAGTAGGTCCTTTGCAATTCCTCATCCTGCAGTCCCTCAATTTTGGCACCACTGACACTGTAAGCCTGATAATTCTTTGTCAAAGGGGGATGTCCTGTGAACTGTAGAATGGTGAGCAGCAATCCTTGATCTCTACCCACTAGAAGTCATTAGCACCCAACCTTCAACTGCCCCCCAAATTTTGACAATAATAAATGTCTATAAATATTGCCAAGTGTTTCCTGGGAGACAAAAAGTATCCCCAGTTAAAAACCACTGCCTACTCCACCCCTTTAAAATTGTCTTTTTCTCACTCTCATGTTATTACAGAAAAAGTAAAATTACTATGTAACACAAGTATGAACAAAACTTTTGCGTTCTCATTTTGTACCAACTGCTGCAAAAATAAAAATTGTTGTTTTCATATAAATGTTGAAGTGACACTAAAATATTTATCTAATTGTTCCTATGTTGAAATTATCTTTGAAATGCCATACATTTCTTTGCTCAGAAACTCACACCTGAAGATGGAATGGTACCTGCTCCAAAGCAATAGAATTATGACACAAATTCTGAAGGGAAAGTATTTGGCACTAGAAGTGAAGTTTTCAAATTAAGAGTGCTAAATATCTAATGATAATTGTACACAAAAAGGATCCAATCAGATGGAAAAGAAAGCTTCAGCAGGTAACGCTAACGTTCAGGTAATACCTTAGTGCAAACTTGGGTTTCTTCTTTGGCAACTTATATATTCATGATAAGGACTCTAACATGTCTAAAGATTCAAGTTACACTCCTCTACTCACCCATCTCTCTCTACCAATTAAAACAAAAAGTTCAAGAAACAGTGTGTTCTGGTTAGCTTGATTTATGCTTAACTCTTAGCTAACCTTTGACCCTTTTTTGAAAATCTTTCTCAAATTTATTAACAGATCAACACGGATCCTTCCCTTCCACACAGACAGCTGAACCAAACAAGTATGAACCAAAGATAGATCTCCTCTAACAGTATGACTCAGGCTGAAGACAGCCAATTTAGAATTCAGAGGGTACTAGTTTTTTTTAAATAGCACTAGTTTAATGGCTGCAGTGGATCTACCCTCCTCCCTGCTACTGGAGAGTCACTCTTCTCATTCCATTCACCACCGATGCTATCACTTCTTCCATAATCCATTTGATACTAATGCCAAACTGCCATCAACAGAGATGAGTCCATTCTTTTACCACCACATCTGCCAGAGCCTAGGTAGGCCATGGGCCCTTTTTTCATTCTACAAACTCACAATGTAATGTCAGTGTCAACAGCAGTTAGAAAGCCCAGAAACAATGTAAGACATTGATCCTTCACAAAATTAGTTTGAAAAACAAGATACATAAACAATAAACAAATAGAAATAAAACAGCATAGACTATCAGATGCAAAGATTTCAGTGATGGTATAATAGAACAAAGAAAACGGAGATGAAATGTAGGTTTAGAGCCATCAAGAAAAGCCTCAGGACAAAGTGGGACTTTAAAAGGTGAACCTGAAAAGCATGAGTAGAGTATGAAAAAGGAAGTGGGAAAGTATAGGACCTAAACATAGAAGGAGTTTAATATGGACAAATGACTTTTTCAAACTCAGCACTATTGACAGTTAGGCTGCAGAGCTCTGTATTGTGGTAGGCTGTCCTGTGCATTGTAGGATGTTCAGCAACATCTGCGACCCCTACACTGTGATGCCAGTAATCCCCATCACAAATGGTGACAATCAAAACTGTCTCTAGAACCTGACAAATGAACCCTGGGGTTGGGGGGAAGGGAGGCTTGCTCCCAGTTGAAAAGCACTGCAATACACAATCTCTTTTGTTGAGAAGTACACTGGTTCCTGAAAAACAGTAAGGCTGGCAAAATCAGAGGTGCAACACCAAACTCTCAAAAAATCTGAAGAATAAAACAGCACGAATATATATATTTTAAGAGACAGAGGAGAAATTCTAAAATGTACATGAGTCATTCAAAAAATGCTCATTAGCATTAAAATCTATCTCATGAATCACTTCTAGTCATACAGGAAAATGAGCTGTGGAGATATGATCTAGAATTTATTTTTCCTAGGGTGTAGTCTTCTGTTCATTGAGAAAGGTGAAGGAAAAAACACAACAAACAACAGCAAAAAGTCCTTCCACCTGGACCCAGATATCAATTCATGCGGTGCAAAGCAAAGGAAGTTTTAAATACTCAAGTTTTTAAAGGAGATTGAATGAACATACATAAATGGTTTTATAATTTGTTAACGAAATATAAAATGAGTTAACACAGCAGTGGTGGCAGATTACTGTACACTTTAGTACACCGGTTTCATCCTGGAGAATCCTTTTAGAGTCTGAAGGTGAAGCTCAAAGTGTCTTTATAGTGTTTGCAATATTGGCTTTTTATAGTGTGGTATGTATCTATTTTGTGCTATTCCATTTACAGATTATTTTTATTAGTGTTTTGAAGTATGACCCAGAGTTATGCTACCTTACAATTACTAATAAAATATAATTATTTAGAAAGCATTTTTCTCTATCTACACACTCTCAAAACAAAGAAAAAATAATAACCACTAAAAGCATAGTATCTACTGAGAAAACAATTTGTACTCTAGGCTAAGAACTGTCTGAACATGTGAAAAATGAACACAACAACACTGAAATGGATAACCCTTCCTGAGAATCTCCATCTACGTAAGACGAAACTAAGAAGATTAACTGGAAATTTTTCTTTCAGGGAAATGTTTTTAAAACAAGTAACTGACAAGCCCAAAGCTAACATCATGCTCAGTGGTAATTAGCTGAAAGCTTCTCCTCTAAGATCAAGAACAAGACAAGAATGTGCACTCTCACCAGTTTTACTCAACATAGTACTGGTAGTCCTAGCCACAGCAATTAGGCAAGAAAAAGAAATAAAAGGCAACCAAGTCCAAAAGGAAGAGTAAAACTATCTCTATTTGCAGGTAACATTATATTATGTATAGAAAAGTCCAAAGACACAACCAAAAGACTGTTAAAACAAATGAATTCAGTAAAGTTGCAGAATACAAACTCAAGATAGAAAACTCAAGTGTGTTTCTACACACTAATAATTCACTATTGGAAACAGAACTATCCCATTTACAACAGCATCAAAAACAATGATATACTTAGGAATGAATTTAAGCAAGGAGGTGAAAGATCAGTACACTGAAGATTTTAAGACACTGATGAAAGAAAGTGAAGACACTTTCAAATGCAAAGATATTCCATGCTCATGGAATGGAATAATATTGTTAAAATGGCCAAATACTACCCAAAGCAATCTACAGATTCAATGCAATCCCTACCAAAATGCCAATGGCATCTTTCAGAGAAACAGGAAAAAAAAAATCCTAAATTCGTATGGAACCACAAAAGACTCTGGACTGCCAAAGCAATCTTGAGAAACAAGAATAAAGATGGAGGCCTCACACAATCTGATTTCAACTATATAACAAAGCTATAGTAATCAAAACAGTATGGTAGTGGCGTAAAAACAAACAGATCAGTGGAACAGAACAGAGGGTCCAAAAATAAACCCATGCATGTATAAATACAGTCAATTAATTTTTGGAAAAGGAACAAAGACTATACAACGGGGAAAGGATAGTCTCTTCAATTAGTGGTGCTGGGAAAACTGAATAGCCACATGCAGAAGAATGAAACTGGATCACTATCTTACACCTACACAAAAATCAACTCAAAATGGATTAAAGACTTGATCATAAGACCCAAAACCGTAAAACTCTTAAACCTGATTTTTTGGACCTGACTCTAAAAGCAAAGGCGAAAAATGCAAAAATAAAGAAATGGGACCACATCAAACTAAAAAGCTTCTGCACAGTGGAGGAAACCATCAATAAAATTAAAAGGCAACCTATGAAATGGCAGAAAATATTTGCAAAGCAGATAGCTGATAAGGTTAACATCCAAGATATACAAGGAATTCATACAACTCAATAGCAAAAAAAAAAAACCAAAAACCTTATTTTTAAATGGGCAGAGGATATGAACAGAGATTTCTGCAAACAAGACATTCAAAAGGCCAAGAGGTACAGGAAAAAGTGCTCAACATCACTAATGCTGAACTGTACACTTAAAAATGACTATATGTCAATTATATCTCAATAAAGCTAGTGGAAAATGATTAAAATGGTAATTTTTCTTTTTTCTTTTTTTGCGGTACGCGGGCCTCTCACTCTTGCGGCCTCTCCCGTTGCGGAGCACAGGCTCCGGACACGCAGGCTCAGCAGCCATGGCTCACGGGCCCAGCCGCTCTGCGGCATGTGGGATCTTCCCGGACCGGGGCACGAACCCATGTCCCCTGCATCGGCAGGCGGACTCTCAACCACTGCGCCACCAGGGAAGCCAGGTAAATTTTATATTATGTATGTTTCACCGTAGTAAAACAGAATATAAATTTAAATTGCCATATTTAAAAGATACTACTTTTCAAACTGAGAGAGCCTCATAAAGGTTGACAAATAGATTAGGGGGTCAGACATCATAGTAAAATTGCATAATTCTGGAAACAAAAAAAAGACTCTGCAAAACTCCAGCGATACAAAACAGATTACATACAGGGCTTCAGACTTAACAACAGTGCAGGAAGAAAGCAACAGGAAAATGCCTTCAAAATTCAAAAAAAAAACTCTTTTCAACCTAGAATTTTGTACTCCAACTATCCATTTAAGTAAATGGGTAGGAAAAAAAAAAACATTTTCGTTGAAAGTACAAAAATAGATGTATTTCCTATCATGCTTTCTCTCAGTCCACCAAAACAATGAAGTAAACCAAGAAAGAGAATGTGACATGCTATCAAGGAAACTAAAGACCCAAGAGGAGAAAGTGAATTTCAGAATAATGATAAAGGCAGATTCCAAGAGCGGAGGAATAGGGCAGGTCTAAGAGCAACCACTCCAGAATGGAGCAGTTAAGAAGGCTCCACAAGAGATTTTTAAAAAAATATAATATTGGTAAAAGACCTAATATGTCATATTTTGCAATGAGATCTAAACAACTAAAGTTTGGGGTGGAATTAGCCATAAGTATACAGAAAATTAAATGGAAAACATAGCATTCACTAAGACAATGTGTGTAACACATGCTGAACTGACCAAATTTTCAATATAATTATACTGAAGACATTGGGCAATGGAAGTGAGAAGTATGTATGTATGGAGTGAAGGAGAGGAAGTAAAAAAAACTAAATCCTCACTGTGATTATTATGAAATCAATAATTAATTCTAAAAATTTAAAGAAAAAAGGGATTTTCTAAGACTGTAACTTAGAAATAGGCAGATTAACACCCATTCCCCCAAGAAAACAATGATTTTAAAGTGGTTATCTCTAGGGAATAGGGGAAAAAAAGGAAAGAACACAGAAGACTTTTTTCTGTTCCCTTTGTCATATTAATAAACTCACTAAATCCTGTGCATGTAAAACTTCGATGAAAGTAAAAATCACATGGTAAAAAAAAAAAATTAAAAAGCATTGGTGCTAGAGTCTGAAAGTTTGGTTGGGTTCAAATTTTAGTTCATCCACTTTTTCATTTGTATGACCTAAGAGAGATAACTCCAGACTCCCTTTGTTTCCCTTCTCTAAAATGGAGGTAACAGTATCTACTTCACAGAACTGCTGTGAGGATTACATTAGTGTAAGCAGACTGCTTAGCAAAGTGGCTGACACCTAGTAAGTACTCAATCAATGGCTGTTTGTCCTCAAGAAACTCAGGATGTGGAGAACATCTGAGTAATACTGCAGAAATATGCAGAGTTTTCCAGACGGCTTTCCAGGTGTAAAAATGGATTGGGACAGTGAGAAAGACCTCTTTTAGGGCATAAGATGGTTGAGCTTATCTTATATACTCTCACATAACAGATATATAACAAATTGAGGCCATCTCTCCAGCCTAAGAGCACTTCTAGAGCCTCTTTAATTATTCCCTTCTATTAGAGAAAGGAGAAAATTTACCCAATATTCCTTCTTCACCCATTCACAAAATTATTTCCTTTTAAAAAGTAAACATAATACTTTAGCTAATGTAAGAATTTAGAACAGGGAAAAAAACCTACACTTCACCCAGCTTTGTCAAACCTTAGCTAGTCATATTTTTAATAGTTCTAAACTAGAAGATATTTAAATATATTGCACTTACTGCAAAAGTTCTTTGACTCTACCAGTACCTCCAATCCATTGATCCTACCACCTTTTTACTGTCCCTCACCACCTTCATTATCAAGATTAAATTATAATTAATCATTAACCATTAGTCATCCCCTTGCATGCAGCTGCCCTCTCCGGCTTCACTGTACTCACAAAGTCAACTTTACTAGTAGGTTAAAATGCAATCCCCACCAAATCTGTGCCTATACAGCAGCACACATGGGCACAAACACAAAATTAAAGAAAAATGAATCACCATGCTGGCTTGTTTCAAGTACACTACCAGATTAATATTTTATTTCCCTAGTTTATCCACTTCCAGACTATTCTAGGTAACTATTTCATATCTTCTCTCTCCTCAAACCCCTCCTGAGTTCTCCCTCACTCTCACAATTAATGACCTTGAATTTCCAGAGTCCCACCACATTTATCCACCTACTAGTAGGCTCATGCACACCCCGAATTCCCACCTGTTATAAACTACCCATGTTCTCATCTACTTACATGCCAGATTCTCCATTTGCACACCTGCTCAAGAGCATCACTTGTGTAATTCTCCCCTTTCTTCTATCAACCATATCAACTTTTTAAATCTCTAATGGATCATTTCCACTACCTTACAAATACATCTATATTTCTCCCATCTCAAAATTTTGTTCTTCCCTCCACTTACCCTCCTAGCTCCCCCATCATTTATTTGCTCTCCTTTGAAGGAAAACTCCTTGAAATAGTTGTCTCCCTCCCATTATCCCTCAAACCCACTCCAAACAAGTTTTCACTCCCACCACTAAAATTAATCTGCTCTTATCAAGGTCATCAATTACCTCCATATTGCTAAATCCAATGATCATTTCTCACACCTCATCTTAACAGCATATAAAGAGTACTTCACACAGTTAGTTGATCCTTTTTCCTCAATTACTTTCTGATACTGTCTTTTAACTTGCTGATCTTTCCTACTCATTGTCCTTTTCTGGTTTCACAAAATGCTCCATGCTGGAGTAATCCAAAGCTCAACCAATCAATTCTCTGTCTACACCTGGTGATACTGTCAAGTCTGGAAGTTTTAAATACTATTTGCCCATGAAATCTCCTATCTCCACATTCACCCATTCAACCACCTGCTCCACATCAAAATAGCATTCAGCATGTCCAACAGTGAACTGCTGGTCTTTCCCACAAATTGCTCCTCACACACCTTTTCCCATTTCAAGTGTGAAGAAATTCCATCCTTCTAGCTGCTATGGCAAACCGGAGTCATTCCTGACTCCATTTTTTCTCTCACACACCACACCCTATCTTCAGGAAATCCTGCCAGCTGCACCTTCAAAATGTATTAAAAATGTTGACTAATTCTCACCACCTCCTACCACTTAATCCACCTCTTCAAAAACACTATTATTTTCAATAACTGCTGCTTCTAGTTTACTTTACCTAAAGTCTATTATCAGCACGGCCGTTCATACAACTCTCTTAACACTTAAGTCTGACGATGTCACTTCTCAACCCAAAACCCCACACTGGCTGCTGATTTCACTCAGAGTAAAGTCTAAAAAGTCCTTACCAGGGTCCACACTGCCTACATGATTTGACCCCAATCTCCTTTAACCTCTCTGATTTCCTCTGCTTGGTCAGTCTACTCCAGCCACAGTGGCCACCTTTGTTAGTCTGCAAAAAAGTGAGACACACTCCTTCTTAAGGGCCTTTGCACTGGAAGTCCTCTGCCTGGAATGCTCTTCTACTAAATATATGCATGGCCAACTTCTTGTCTCGCTCAACTGTCACCTTCAAAATGAGGCTTACTCTGACCACCTTATTTAAAAGTACAACTACCTCTTCGGGCTTCCCTGGTGGTGCAGTGGTTGAGAGTCCGCCTGCCGATGCAGGGGACACGGGTTCATGCCCCGGTTCGGGAAGATCCCACATGCCGCGGAGCGGCTGGGCCCGTGAGCCATGGCCGCTGAGCCTGCGCATCGGGAGCCTGTGCTCCGCAACGGGAGAGGCCACAACAGTGAGAGGCTCGCATACAGCAAAAAAAAAAAAAAAAAAGAAACTTTCTAATAAAACCATTCAAACTGGAAACTAAAAAGCAAAGTTGATCCAATTACATTTGTAAAGGGCTACTGGCATTTCTTTTTCACATATGCCTGAATTTAATTCCTCAGAACACAAAGGTTTGCTCAAGTATGCTATAGTTTTTTCTGATGACTTTTTTTAAAGCTACTATTAAATTCTCCTTTTTTATTTTACTGAAGTATATAAATATTAAGCATATTTCGGGGCACAGAAATGGGAGTGACTTTCACTTCTTTTATGAAATACTGCACTGTTCAAATTGTTTTAAATAAGGTACCCTATCCTGATCTTATAATTAAAAAAAAAAAAATTTTAAATACTCGGCCACATTTCTCAACACTACGCCTCACACCAACACCAAATTCAATAATTTTAAAAATTACCACATTTAGAAAACTTCATTCCATTAATGCGATTCTATAATTTGAAGTTTTTGTACAGTTCAACTACAAATGTTTCAAAAAGCAAAACCTTCAAACAATCACAAACAAGAATATGATTTTATCCACAAATCCTCATACCAACAACTTTTAAAGACTACCAACTAAATATAAAAGGAATATACTTTTAAAATGTTTAAAACCTTTTATTTGAAACATACCAACACTTAAATCAATCTACTTACACTGTAAACTCAGAAGCCTTTCTTTTAAAATAATTCTTCCAAACTGTCTGTACTACCTATCCCAAACACTTAAATATGTACTTTTCCTAAACCTTCAAAGAGCTAACAACACTGTATTAATCAAATCTAAATCAGGAGAAACTGTAAGACTCTCCATTATTTTAAGAAAACTGGGACACTATTGACGTTTGAAAGACATTCAGTTTCAAAGATATAAAAATGTGGAAAAAACACACGCTGATGAGGAATATTTACAAAAAATTAATTTTAAAACGTCTTTCTGGGTAGCAAAGAGATTCTAGGATTAAACTGTTAATTTAATAAAATTTGTAATTATGTCAAAATTTTGAGGTATATCTGGAATTTATATACATAGCATAAAAAAATTCAAAAAGCAAAATCTTAAAGCAATTTCAATTTTATTCCCATCTAATCTGACCAAGCTCTACTGCACTTCACACATTATTAAGCTAGTATTGACACTAAAGCTTTCACCTCCCCACCCAAAACTTAAAAATAGAAATGTATATCAAAAATGGTAATTACTGAATCAGATTACTCTTACAGCATATGCTGACTTAAGGAGCAACTGAAAAAAATTACTCTTAAGGAACTACACATTTAAGTTTCCCAAGTCCTAATTTTAAAGATAAACTTAACACATAGTTGATACTGGCAAATACTGATAAAAGCAGTTGAGCAAAATATTAAATGAAATATAACACTTTTAAAATAATAAACACTGTAACGGACTGTGGTTTGTGTGCTCACCAGTGCATCCCAGGGTACCTAGCACAGTACCCAGATAGAATATATGCTCAATAATCATTTGTTGACATCTCAATAAAGATTTGAAGGAATTTAAGCAAACTTGATACACAGAAATTACACAAAAACTAACTTGAAGAACAGTATATAACAAAGCCAGAAAACTTCACACCAGCATTTTTTACATAAAATGTCACATAATATGCATTTACTATCACACACTATGCATTCAATAAATCCCAGCCCCTTTTCCTTCCACTTAACAGTGTACACCTAAAATGTTTACTTCATAAAACTCAATTAACATCAAAACCTTTAAGAATACATCTGCATAAAACAATCCATATCTGAATGTAATCAGTAAAAATAAAAAGACATACAAATCATTGACGAATGTTACAGACTGTGTTTGTATCCACCCAAATTTCTTTTGTTGAAGGCCCTAGCCCAGTGTGATAGCATTTGAGGATAAGGCCTTTGGGAGACAATTAGGTATGAGTGAGGTCCTGAGAGTAACACCCTCCTGATGGGACTACTACTTTTAGTAGAAAAAATGGGGGGTGTGGAGGGCAGGCAGGAGAGCAGTCCCCCAGGCCCCATCCCCTCCATGTGTGGCCACAAAAAGAAGGTGACCTTGGGCAAGCCAGGAAGAGTTCTCACCAGAACCCAACCATGCCAGCACTGTGAGCTCAGACTTCCAGCCTCCATAACTGTAAGAAGATAATTTCTGTTGTTTGAGCCACCCAGTCTACGGTATTTTCCTACAGTAGCCCAAGCTAAGACAGCAAGTCTACTACTTTGAAGGAACAGTGACATATGATACAGAAGCATATAATGATCAAAAAACAAATTATGGCCTCTAAGGGTCTAGCTTGGTAGAAGAAATAATACTTCTATTAAAGTACCCATACAGGGACTTCCCTGGTGGCGCAGCGGTTAAGAATCCGCCAGCGGGGGCTTCCCTGGTGGCGCAGTGGTTGAGAGTCCGCCTGTCGATGCAGGGGACACGAGTTTGTGCCTCGGTCCGGGAAGATCCCACATGCCACGGAGCGGCTGGGCCCGTGAGCCATGGCCGCTGAGGCTGGGCATCCGGAGCCTGTGCTCCGCGGCGGGAGGGGCCACAGCAGTGAGAGGCCCGCGTACCGCAAAAAAAAAAAAAAAAAAAAAAAAAAAAGAATGCGCCTGCCAATGCAGGGGGCACGAGTTTAATCCCCGGTCCGGGCAGATCCCACATGCACAGAGCAACTAATCCCGTGCGCCACAACTACTGAGTCTGCGCTCTAGAGCTAGAGACCCACAACTATGGAGCCCGCATGCTGCAACTACTGAAGCCCATGTGCCTAGAGCCCGTGCTCCACAACAAGAGAAGCCACCACAACGAGAAGCCCACGCACCGCAACGAAGAGTACCCCCACTTGCCGCAACTAAAGCCCACGCACAGCAACGAAGACCCAACATGGCCAAAAATAAATAAATAAATTTACTTTAAAAAAAGCCAATTGATGAAACCATTAAAAAAAAAAAGTCCCCATACAGAGTAGAAAATGGTAAAATGCAGACTTTAGAAAGGCAAGATTACTATCTTGTTTTAAAATCTAGGGAGGCGTAAAAACAAGCAAAACTGACAAAGGATATATAGAATCTGCACACAGGAAAAAAAGGGGAGAGAGAAAGCAAGCAAACTCAGAATTTTCACACATACACAAAGCTCAAAATTCTGATACCAATAATATTTTCTATTTTTTTCTAAAGAAAAGAATATTTCTTTAATAGATGAAGACAAGATTCTTATTTTTCTCCCATTTAGATATTTAATCCAGCTCCTAACTCTGCGACACGTTTTAAGCGAGGCAATTTCAGCGTGCTCAAAGCCTACAGAACCACAAGTGGAAACAGACTAACAGAAAATATGATCAATGCATGTCATAAATATGGTAGTTTCTATGGAGAAAAGGAAATCCAAGAGAGCTTCTCAGGCGATCTGTATGTATTTGAATGGAGCTGTCTGAACAGTCTTAAAAGACAAGTTGAAGTTATCCCATGAGGAAGAATGTCAGAGGCAACAAACAGAACGATGCTATTAGAGGGACTTCCCTGGTGGCGCAGTGGTTGGGAGTCCACCTGCTAATGCAGGGGACATGGGTTAGGGCCCTGGTCCGGGAGGATCCCACGTGCCGGGGAGCAGCTGAGCCCTTTCGCCACAACTACTGAAGTCCGGGAGCCTAGAGCCCCTGCTCCACAACAGGGACAGGCCACTGCGGTGAGAGGTCCGCGCACCGCAGCGAGGGGTGGCCCCTGCTTGCCGCAGCTAGAAAGGGCCCGCGTGCAGCAACGAGGACCCAACGCAGCCAAAAATAAATAAATAAATATTTTTTAAAAACAGATGCTATTAGAATTTAATACTAGCAAAACAGAGCACTGCATACTCAGTGAACTGCAAGTCACTTGGCAAAGTTACATACAGTGGCAAGAGACAAATTGGAGAGGTAAAAAAAGCCCAGATCAAGAAACCAGTATAAAGAATAAAACAGTATTTGCCTAACTAATAGGATAAAAGTATAAGAATGAATGATACAAACTAGTAATGCTATACAAGGGAGAATTCAAAGGAAACAGAGAGACAATACATCCTAGTTAGAACAGTCCTAGTCTACACCTGGTGTTCTGCCCAGTTTACCATGTGTATCATATTTAATGAAGTATTATTAATAATTACACTAGGGACTTGCCTGGTGGCGCAGTGGCTAAGAATCTGCCTGCCGATGCAGGGGACACGGGTTTGAGCCCTCTTCTGGGAAGATCCCACATGCCGCGGAGCACCTAAGCCAGTGTGCCACAACTACTGAGCCCACGTGCCTAGAACCCGTGCTCCACAGCAAGAGAGGCCACTGCAATGAGAGGCCCCCACAACACAGCTAAGAGTGGCCCCCGCTCCCCGCAACTAGAGAGGGCCCGTGTGCAGCAATGAAGACCCAATCCAGCCAAAATAAATAAATAAATTTTAAAATAATAATAATTACATTAAAATATGCAGGTTTGGTAGACCTCTCTACTTTGTACCTCCAATTTCTCTCACCTTGTCAGACTGTTTCTGAAATGCATGAGTAATGAAGAGAGTCCTCACTTTAACACAGTTAAATCTGAAAAATGACAGAAATCTTTCTCACCTGTTCCAGGCTCAACTTAACCCTTCCCTTTCAAAGACAGTATGCAGCGGGTGGCTATGGCTGCTAACTCCTTTGGAGCTGGGAGAAGTGGTCAACACTGCTGCCACTGATGTCCCATTGGTGTACTGACCAGGTGTGTAGTAATCTGTGACTTTGTGAGATACACATAGCTGCCAGGCTATCAGTCAGCAGAGTTCATGGGTAATTACAGATTAGGTATATGCAGAGCAGTTAATTAAGACACAAAGCTAGCAATCCACCAACGAAGTGAGAAATTCAAGGTTCTCTCTCTCCCCTACACATATAAGAATGGTCCAATGAAGCTAATGGACATATTTGTGCAGTAATAAGAACTATGTGCAAATCAAAACTACAATGAGACATCATCTCACACTGGTCAGAGTGGCCATCATCAAAAAATCTAGAAACAATAAATGCTGGAGAGGGTGTGGAGAAAAGGGAACACTCTTGCACTGTTGGTGGGAATGTAAATTGATACAGCCACTATGGAGAACAGTATGGAGGTTCCTTAAAAAAACTAAAAATAGAACTACCATATGACTCAGCAATCCCACTACTGGGCATATACCCTGAGGAAACCGTAATTCAAAAAGAGTCATGTACCAAAATGTTCAATGCAGCACTGTTTACAATAGCCAGGACATGGAAGCAACCTAACTGTCCATCGACAGATGAATGGATAAGAAGATGTGGCACATATATACAATGGAATATTACTCAGCCATAAAAAGAAACGTTATTGAGCTATATTTGTAGTGAGGTGGATGGACCTAGAGTCTGTCATACAGAGTGAAGTAAGTCAGAAAGAGAAACACAAATACTGTATGCTAACACATATATATGGAATCTAAGAGAAAAAAAAGTCATGAAGAACCTAGGGGCAAGATGGGAATAAAGACACAGACCTACTAGAGAATGGACTTGAGGATATGGGGAGGGGGAAGGGTAAGCTGTGACAAAGAGAGAGAGTGGCGTGGACATATATACACTACCAAACGTAAAAGAGATAGCTAGTGGGAAGCAGCCGCATAGCACAGGGAGATCAGCTTGGTGCTTTGTGACCACCTAGAGGGGTGGGATAGGGAGGGTGGGAGGGAGACGCAAGAGGGAAGAGATATGGGAACATATGTATAACTGATTCACTTTGTTATACAGCAGAAACTAACACACCATTGAAAAGCAATTATACTCCAATAAAGATGTTTAAAAAAAAAAAGGAACTATGCATACTGCTGTCTGCTCCCAGATCCTAACAGAGTTCCTAAAACCCTTGAAAATAAAGGTGCTAAGAGAATCTTCTGTTGTAAAATTTAGTCTCTGGCCCCAGTTCCTGACACAGAGCTACTAAATCCCTTGGAATTTCCTGGGTGATAGAAATGTCTTTTATTCTAACGAGGCAACTCTGACTCTTGGTAGGCTCCTAGATGGGGGCTGGTCACCAGAAAGATGGAGTCATGATTAGAAGCTTGGTACTTTCAACCGCACTTCCCACTGTCATTCTTTGGAGAGGGGCTAAAAGTGGAATTAATCATCGATTATGCCCACCTGATGAAGCCTCCATAGACATCTATCAACTATGGGGATCAGAGAGGTTCTGGGTTGGTGAGCAAGAATGTATCCACCTGCCGGGAGGGTGGTGCACGCAAACTCCACAGGCATCTGTGCTCAGGACCCTTCTGGACCTCCCCCTATGTATCTCTTCATCTGGCTACTCCTTCATAACCTTTAACATCCTGTGCAATATTAATAAACGAATAATCTAGATAGTAAACTTCCTGAGTTTTGCGAGCCACTCTAGCAAATTAACAGAACCTGAGGAAGGGGTCATAGAACCCTCTAATTTTTAGCCTGCTGGTCAGAAACACAGGTATAACAGCCTGGACTTCTGACTGGTGTCTGAAGGGGATAGGTAGGTGGCAGTATTGTGGGACTAAGCCCTTAACATGTGAGATCTGATGCTAACTCCAAGTAGAAAATGGCACTACTGAATTGTCGGAGACTCAGGTGGTATCACAGAATTGCCACATATCTAACGTCAAAAGCGTTGTCAGTATGACCAGCAAGCAGAAAGAGTTCTAGACAATATCTGATCAGATAAAAGGCAAAACATTTGGGACTTTCATCTTAACTGAAAGTCAGGAAAGACAACACTTTAATTAAACTATCAAATCTTCAATAAGTAGTATTTATTTCCCAAAATCAGACTTTTCTAAGTTTGTCAAATAGAAGCCTGAAAGGTATCAATAAAACTAGAAGCCTTGGTTAAAGACCTTGATGGTCTTATAATACCCATCACTATTTTTATTTCACAGGTCACAGAACAAAACTATTAGACACTTTTTAAAGATTAACGTATGCTTTTTCCTATGAAGCAGAATCTTTCAACCTCAGCACTGAGATTCTGGGTCTGATAATGCTTTGTTGTTGGGTGTTACCCTGTGCAATGTAGCATTCTTGGCTTCACACTATATGCCAGTTGCGTCCCCCACTTGTAACAACCAAAAATGTCTCCAGACATTGTCACCCCTGGTTGAGAACCACTGTTAAGAATTATTGAAACAGAAAGTGAAATAAATATTACAGAATTAAATGCAAATTTGAAGAAAAATCCCACATCTCAAAAATCTCACACATCTTCAATTACTTTTACTTAGACACCATTAGTATTTTACGTACATTTAAATAAAAGTGTGTATTTATTCAAAACTAATTTTAAGATAGTAGGAAACAATCTTAAGATACGTCCCTTTTTTGGGGTAGTATTTTCATTTCTTCTGCTTGACTAGGACTTTATGACACTTTTGAGATCTCAGCGTGTTCTCAGTATTCAGCCAACCTAAGGACAGAATGTAGTTTTGTTTTGTTTTTTTTCTCTCAAACTAACTGGTTGTTTTGGCCTATTTACAAATAAATAGACCAGGACCACATGTGTGTGTGGGGGGGGGGATTTACCAGGACAAAATTTCAAATACAGTCATAAAAATGAAAGACATTGCTCATACTTTGTATTTGAAGTTTCCTTTACTGATAAATATGCCTACCTGTCTTTGGAATGTGAATAAAAAGATACACGCCAGAAATAACAATTCAACCCACCCATGATAACAAAGACTATCCTTTGCTATAATGTCTAGACCATCCTTTTTAAACAACTTGCTGCTTGAGACTTTCTTTTTCTTTTTAGAATGAGAATTTTTTTTTAATTTAATTTTATTTTTGGCTGTGTTGGGTCTTTGTTGCTGTGCGCGGGCTTCCTCTAGTAGCGGCGAGCGGGGGCTACTCTTCCTTGCGGTGCGCAGGCTTCTCATTGTGGTGGCTTCTCTTGTTGCGGAGCACGGGCTCTAGGCACGCGGGCTCAGTAGTTTCGGCTTGTGGGCTTACTTGCTCCGCAGCATGTGGGATCTTCCCGGACCAGGGATCGAACCCATGTTCCCTGCACTGGCAGGTGAATTCTTAACCACTGTGCCACCAGTGAAGTCCTTGAGACTGTCTTAAACTCAAATTATTCCTAACACAACAAAAGTATAACTTATTTAGAAGTTAACTTTATCAAGGTACTCTATTATTTTATCAATAAAAATCTAGCCAAAAAAATTAAGAAACAAATCATAGCTTAATAAATGAGGGAGACAGAAAACTACAAATAGCAATAAACAAATGGAAAGATGCTGGCATAAAATTTAAAAAAGCAAATTAAAATGAGATACCATTTTTCATCTATCTGATTTTCAGACTTAAAAGCCTAATAATGTTCAGTACTGATACTGGACAGGTAACTTTGATACACTGTTTCTATAGGCATATGTTGAAACAAAAAGATTTCTGAAGGCCAGATAATAATGCACATAAAGTCCAACCCATAAATCCCATTCGTGCATCTGTGCCAACATAATTATGCTCACTTAAGCATTAACTGTAAACAATCTTTAAGACCATCAAAGTGGACAGGTTAAATGAATTACAATACAGACAAAATGATGGAATACTATGCAACCCAAAAAATGATGTGCTTCAATAAGACATACACAAATTGCAGAAGTATGATATAATATTTTTTAAAAGAATTAACATATATACACATATATGTATAGAAAAATTCTATTAAGAATACACACGAAACAGGTTAACAACAGTCTAGTTTGATTTTTCTTTTTTCCTGTGAGTACTTTGTAATAAAAAACTTTTAAAACTAGACAGGCTTATCTAAAGGAGTATTAATTTCCATAATCTTTGTACATGAGTTTTTTCATATTATGGGCACAATAATAATTATTTAATTTATGTGATCCATTGAACTCAAAATGCAATTATTCTCACCAAACTTCTTGTTAACCAATATGGAGATGTGAATTTTAAAAGCATATATATGATATTCTCCATATTTAAGATACTTTCAGAAACACTGAAAGTTCTGCATTTATATTTACCACCTGTCCATATACTCACCTAATATCAATATTTTGGAATTTTTTAAAGTGGCCAAATCCTAGCTGTGGCATTCACTTCTGCCATATGCTACAGCAACTAAGATAGCAAAATCAAATGCCACAGACAATATTTACAAGAAAAGTGGATGACAAGGTAACAAGGTATTATCCCCATGAACCCTCTAGTATGAACAGTTAGGACAAGATTAGAGAGGTATTAATAGCTATACAGGAGCAAGAGAAAGACAACTTGTCTTACAACAGATTAACAGGAAAACCCATGGTTCACCAACAGTCTTCACTGGGGAAAAAAGAAAACCAGGCCACATTCTATCCACATTTAAGATTACTCCTTGCAGAAATACTCTTAATGTGCAAAGGCCCTAGAAAAGGCAGACTAGTCTCCACTTAAAGAACCACTTTGAGAAAAAAAATACCCACAATCTCAAAAGTTACCCTGGAGTCCTCATGAATAATATCCCTAAAATAAGACCAGAATAAAACTATCTCCAGAAATACTAAATTCACTTTAGCACAAACAATTCTGAATAGAAATATTTTGTTGTTAATAAAAAAGCTACCTCACCCGCCTTCCCAGCAGTACACAACAGTGCAAAAACTACCAATACACCTGTAAGACCTCTTACGTATCTCAAATTTCAAATCCTTCTATAATATGTAGTTTCTTGTTTCATCACCTGTAAATATTATCAACCTATCTCCCAATACTGCAAAGGTAAGATTTGGGGGTGACAGAATAACAAATCCAAGATGCATGTATTAAAGAGGCTTACACATTCTACCTAAAATACATACATCAGTTCATCACCTATATGCTTCATATGTATACTGCAAAATTACAATTATTGAAAGGTTTCAGCATTGGGGGTCACCAGAAAATGATCAAAATCACAAATGTTAGGGTACATCAACTCACCTACCCTACTGACCCTTTCAATAAATATCCCCTAACATAGTTTTTCTTAAACCACAAACCACCACACCCCACCTCCCCATACTTGCCACAATCCCTCCCCCAGGAAACCACCTGTGGTGTCAGTGCCTAGAAGGTCACATTATACCGTAGCACAAGGAAAGGAGGGGTGGCCAGGTATGTGGGATCTGGCTTAGGTAAGCAGCATGAAAGTCTTAGAATTTACAAAAGTAACAGTGGTAATAGATTCCTACCAAATGCATAGCTTCAAATTCTAAGTAGTTTCGTAAGGATTCTAAGATAGCTACAGTAAACAGGAAAGATGTGAGAAGACAAATGAACAAGTGAGAAGTGGTATAAAGTACTGGTTATGGGAGAATCTGAAGTCAGAATGGCTGAGTTTAAATCCCAATTCTGTCACTCACCAGCTGCACAATCAAAATTATTTAAGTTCTGCAAGCCTCAGTATCCTTATTTTTAAAAAGGAGACACCTACTTCAAAGAGTACTAGTGAAGATTAAATTAGGGTAGGCATATGAAACATCTGATAGTTTCTGGCACAAAAGAAATGTTCATTAAAAGTTTGCCTTTTAGGAAGAAAAAAACCTGATAACCCAAAACAGAAGTTCTTATGTGAAAATCCTAGTCCCTTAAAGATTTCTGATTCACCACTTTAAAATCAATCAAAGACTCTAACTAGGTAGGACTACTCACAAGCACCACATACTACAAAAAATAACATTAGGAGAATAAGATTTAAAGAGTCAAAAACTCAAGAGGCTCCACCCCCTGAAGGGAGCCCAGACAAATCATAGGGAGATAGTACAAGTACAGGTATGCACAAGTACAGGTATGCACATCTAAGTCAGACCTGGCTACAGGAAAGAAGGAAACGATAATAGCTGAAGTAAAGTTTTGGCAAGTAAAATGAACAGCTAGCTCAGTCACAAGTATAAAGAAACTTGATGAGATTAGGGAAGTCTTGGACCTGAAAACAGATCACTGTTACTCGTCAGTATGTTTTCATTCTTAGGATTTCATTTCAGTAAGCTGCAAAAACTTTTAAGTATCAACACTGGTATCAAATACGTGTTATTTTTACTATGAATTTTTATGTTTTACATCACAGTATATAAACAAGGCATCTAAGATTTGTTGAATGCCTGCTATTTCACAAAAACTCTGCAACCTAAGTGTTGTTATTCATATTTTCAGCTGGGGAACAGAGGAAAAGAGGGTGTAGGTGACTAACTTGTTCCATCATGGTCATTCAAGTAGGTTACAATGAAACTAGAATTTTAACCAGGACAGCCTGCTAACCTAGAGTCAAGCAGATTATAAGCAGAGAGACAAGAGATACCTTGACATACACAGCTCCAAGTGTGTCTTCACTACAATAAAGCTATCTCCCTCGCCCCCCCCCAACAAAGTCAAACTGGTAAGTGGTAACAAAAAAGCTCTACTTGAACTACCACATATATGGCACATTTTTTAAAAGCAATGGGTCACTATTACTATTATTTTACATTTTTATTGAGACTTAAATTAGCTCTTATACACTTTACAGTCAATGGTGTACGTTCTCAATAATATTCAATCTATTTTGGTAGGAATGGAGTTTGGAGGGTGGTTACAAGGAGTGCCAAACCCAGGCAGCCTGATACACGAAAAGGATCGCTGTGGGTGAAACCAGAGAGAACAAAGATGAGCAACTGAACACATATGAAGGCCTAGCAAAAATGAAGATCTAAAACACATTTCTCACATTCATCAGGTATTTTAAAGTACAATGCTTTCACAGGCATATGTATTAAATGAAATAACAGTCAACGTTCTCCCCTTCAACTGTCTATACTCTGTTTTAGTAAGTGATTTAAGTTTTTTTGCTATCATACTGATTTAGGTAGACAGACACAAACATACACACACACTCACTCACCCCCCCAGCCCCCCAATAATAAACTCCCATATCAGAAAGGTAAAAGACCTACAGTCCACAGAACAGAGGGAAACGACTGTAAATCTGGACCATAAATTCCTCATCTTCTTACTAATAAGATGTTCTGAAGCCACATGAAGTTGGTGACAGGCTTCCAGTAATAGTCCATAAGCATTATGAACTCCAATTTATTGGCAGGCACAAAGAGGATCTCTGGATATAGATAAAAAGGCACACATGTAGGTAACACTAAAACAGACACTCTGGGAACCGCTCTGTGGCTCTCATGAGTTAGTGGTAACACTGACTGGTCTCTCTCATCCAAGTGATTCTCAATTTTTTTACTGTCTCCAAACCACTAACCTATGTAACATACTCCCAAGAGATAACATCTTCACCTTCAGCAGACATTTAATGACAACCACTGTGCCTGTGCCCCGCCCTTTACCACTGTTACTGCAATACCACCCCTGGTAACTACTGCCACAACACAGACTCCCACAGGCTTCTGAAATGGAAGGAAACTTGGAAATCATCTTTTATAAGCTCCTCATTCAGTACCTGAGGGAAGTGTGGCCCACAGTAATTTAAGTGACTTACTGGAGACTAAAATAGTAGCTATGGGGAGGAGGGAGTTGTCACTATGCACTAGTCACAGCGTTAAGCACTCATAAAGTAAGAACTCAGTGAATTCCCATAACATCCCTTGAGATGGATTTACTTTATTTCCCATATCTTACGATAAGGAAATTAAGGCACAGAGAAGTTGGCCTTGGTGACAGAGTAACTAAGTGGTAGAGCTGGGAATTCAAACCCAGGTCTGTCTTGTGCTCTCGTGACTCTCCAACCAGAGCTCTTTCCACAAGATTAAGTACCTCACACTTGTTTCATGAGCCAAATGCACTCTATTTATGCCCAACGCACAGACAATTCTAACTTTTACCCTCTCCCAAATTTTAGTATCTATAGCTACATATTTTCATTTATTCAAGTCCTCACACAAGCTGAGGCAACCTCATGGTATAAACCCCATCTCTGAAGTGAGGAAACAAGCTCACAAATTATTTGCCCTAATTCACACAGCTAATTCTGACAAGCTAATTTCAGAATCAAGCCATGCTCCTTCCCAGAATGACATTACCACACGCTAATTCTCATGAAATTAGAGGACTAGCCAACTACTAGTAAAAACTGGACTGAACATGGAAAATATGAACTCATCTGCACACCAAAAAGATTGACGATTTGAAGTTAATTCCAGTCAGAAAACTGTGTTGACACATCTAGCTTCCAGTGCATCATGCAGTAGATTTTGTACAGCGTATATGACACATCAGATTTACAGGTTTGATGTGATGAAACAAATGAAAACTACAATTTTCTTCATGTTCCTATTTAATCACTGCAGTTACTAAAATATTTAGATGCAAAAGGGCAACATTTAACTAATACCGACTGAAAATCTACTGTGCTTCCTCTGTGTACCACTGTGATAATGGTACATGATAGGAATTTAGGTGGCACATGGGTAATTCATATTAATTAATATTTTAGTATTTACAGATTTTAAAATGACAGAAAAATATAACTAATGCAACAAACCACTGGTTTCAGACCTCCTTACTTCTCACAAGACTAAGAGGAAGAAATTAACATGTTGATTATACTTCTGGGGAGGGTTCAAATGAGGGCTTAATCTCTATCTGTAGTATTCTTCCATCTTAAAAAAATCTGAAGAAAAGTAAGCTGACCTCAAAAAGAACATTAAGTAAATAATTGTACAGATGCTACAAGGATGTGGCAAAAAATCCCAAAGGTAGTATGTGAAACTGACATTTTAGAAATAATGTTCAAGCGTTTGATACTATGTTAGACAAAACAAAATTCCCTCCCTAAAGAAAGCCACAGAAGAAGGATCTAACAGTCACATGGACTTAAGGAGATTTTATTTATAATAATGCAGATCTCAGTTGTTGATTACTACTACTTTTTAAGTAACTTTTATTTTCTTAGTAGTATTTCAAAATTGCTGAACACAAAGAGTTTGAAACTGCAGGGAGGGAAAAAAAAGTAGACTCAATATAAGCATTATCAACACGATAACAACTACTATTTATTGAGTAAATAAATAATGTTAACACTGTTTATGAAGCAGTGTATTTCCGTGTATTACGTACTCATGCTATGAGGTACTATTACTATTCCCTTTTATAGATGAGGAAACTAACTTAACAGGGACTGACTTAAAAAGTTCTCTTAGGGACTTCCCTGGTGGCGCAGTGGTTAACAGTCTGCCTGCCAATGCACGGGACACGGATTCGAGCCCTGGTCCGGGAAGATCCCACATGTCACAGAGCAACTAAGCCCGTGCGCCACAACTACTGAAGCCCGCGTGCCTAGAGCCTGTGCTCCACAGCAAGAGAAGCCACTGCAATGAGAAGCCTGCGCACCACAACAAAGAGTAGCCCTGCTCGCCACAACTAGAGAAAGCCTGCATGCAGCAATGAAGACCCAATGCAGCCAAAAATAAATTAAAAAAAAAAAAAGAAAAAGTTCTCCTAAATAGTGTAACTCTGAGAGGATGGCAGAGGTGCTACAATTTTTCATCTCTCCAAAACCTCTTATGTCAAACGTAACTAACAGCAAACCCAAAACCAATAAGCAAAAACATTTACAACAAAACTCCCTGACAAGGTTACCTCACAAACCCCAAAATGTAAGTTAATGAGGAAAAACTTATGGTCACATGACCAGTATCATTATCAGAATCTGTACAAGAGAAAACAGAAGTCGTAGTGAACCGGAAGGGCCTACAAACAGGAGAACCACAAAATTGCCAACAGGTGTTCACAAGAAATCATGGCAGGTCAATGTGAGAACAGTAGCTGAAACTGAGATAGGTTTTGCCCACTCACAGTAATAAGTGAAGAGAAAGGACCTCCAGTAAGGGCTGAAAGGGACAAAGTCTTGCTTCATGAGCTCTTGAAAGTGACCCACCAGACCTCCCATCCAGAGGAGACCCCAAAGACAAGAGAAAGATACAAGAGAGATGAAGGAAAGACAAGGTCCAAATAAAAGTACTGATAGAACAGAGCCTAGAAATTTCAGAAAGAACACTCCATATTCTAATACTTCACAAAAATAATGAGCAAACTCTGTGAAGTTAAGGACAGCTACTCTGAACCATGCCTCCTCCTCAAAGTGCAGAAAAACTATTTTCACATAAAAATGCAAAACAGAAAAATATCAAGGTCAAATCTAATATGAAATTGTTTTAAGAAAAAAGGAGAATAAGGAGCAAAATAACATCCCTCAAGACAGCAAAGGGAAGCTAGAAAGACTTGCTCAGAAACAGATCACAACCTTATACTATTTTCAAAATAAGCTAAACATATTGAGAAAAATGATACAAGTCAGAATTAGAGAAACTCAGAAAATGAAGCAATAGAATACAGCAAAGAATGAGAAAAGAATTACTTCAGGAAATAAAGACTAAACTAAAAAGCACACAAGAACAAATGATCACAACACACAATGCAGTAAGAATCCTTCAAAAGAGGAAATTTTGAAAAATCAAAATGGAATTAAATTTAAAATTTCACTTTAAAAGACACTGTTAAGAGAATAAAACGACAAGCCACACAGTGGTAGCAAGTATTTGTAAACCACATTAATAAAGAATTTGTATCCATAACATATAAGGAACTCTCAAAACCCAATAACAAATCAAACAAACCCCATTTTAACATGGGCAAAAATGCGAAGAATCAATTTACTAAAGGAGAGATACAAACAGCAAATAAATAGATGAAAAGATGCTCAACATCATTAGTCATTAGGCAAATACGAATTAAAACCACTATACAATAGGTACCTATTAGAATATCTAATGTGAGAAAGATCGACCGTACTGTGTTGGAAAGGATATGGAGAAACTGATCTCAACTCCCATGATACTGGTGGAAAAGCAAATTGGCACAATCACTCAAGAAAACTGTTCAGTAGTTTCTAAAGTTAAACATACATGTACACATCCATTCCACTCCTGGATGTATTTTTACCCAAGAAAAAAAGAATGCATACAAAGACACATACACAAACGTTCACGGTAGCTTTATTTAATAAAGAAAAAACTGGGGCTTCCAGGGTGGCACAGTGGTTAAGAATCCACCTGCCAATGCACGGGACACAGGTTGGAGCCCTGGTCCGGGAAGATGCCACATGCTGTGGAGCAACTAAGCCCATGCGCCACAACTACTGAGCCTGCGCTCTAGAGCCCAGGAGCCACAACTACTGAAGCCCACGCCTAGAGACCATGCCCCGCAACAAGAGAAGCCGCTGTGATGAGAAGTCTGTGCACCTCAATGAAGTCACCGCAACTAGAGAATGCCTGTGCGCAGCAATGAAGACCCAATGCAGCCAAAAATAAATAAATAAATTTTTTTTAAAAAACTGGAAATAACCCAAATGCCCATCAACCAGTGAATGAAGCAAGAACTGTAGGATATCCATGTAATGAATACAACTCAGAAATAAAAAGGAATGAATTGTTGATTTCTGAACAACGTGGATCAATCTCAAATTATGCGGAGTAAAAAAAGGCAGACAAAGAATATACTGTATGATTCCATTTACATAAAATTCCAGAACATGCTAACTAATCTACAGTGACAAAAAGCAGATCTTTAGTTGCCTGAGGGGAGGAGAGCACACACAGGGAGGGGAGATTACAAAGGGAACGAGGAAACTTCTGCGAGTAATGGATATATTCTCCATCTGGGGTGTGGTGTTAGTTTCATGAGTGTAGATGTCAAAATTTACCAAACTATATATTTTTAGTAAACTAAACTTACTGTTATCAATAATTGAAGTTTTTTAAAATAAGCATTATTAAGTAAAGCTATTTTCTAAAAACAGAAATGAGGAAAAAAATCCAGGAATTCTTACCTTAAGAAACTCATCCATCCTAAAACATCAAAGAGATCTGAACTGCTACCTTTTAGATTTTCATTCTCGTATTTACAGTCTTAGAAGTTAGACAAAGCTCAGTTTAGCCATAAATGATGACAGAAACTGCAGATTTCAGTATCAAAAGTTAAGGCATGGGCTTCCCTGGTGGCGCAGTGGTTGAGAGTCTGCCTGCCAATGCAGGGGACACGGGTTCATGCCGCAGAGCAGCTGGGCCCGTGAGCCATGGCCGCTGAGCCTGCGCGTCCGGAGCCTGTGCTCCGCAAGGGGAGGCCACAACCGTGAGAGGCCCGCGTACCGCAAAAAAAAAAAAAAAGTTACGGAATGCCCATATTGATTTAAAAAAACAAAAAAACAAAAAAGACTAAATAAAGCTAAATGTAAAAACACCAGCTGTTTGAATCATAAATTAAAAAATATTTTCCAAACTCCATAAAGAATCTAACACCACCAATCACTTTAATACAAAATACTCTCAGTGAATGTACAAAGACCTAAAGATTTGGTGGGGTTGGAGGGGTGGACAGGGATGGGACAACTGATGACCTTTTTAAGTCCTCTCTCAGGACAAATAATTGTCCAGAAAAATCAGGTTGAATTTCCCTAGCCACTTAGTGATCCAGTCAAACAGGATATTAAAGAGCTTTCTTGTAGAAACTTTCAACTGTTTATACATTTACAGCCAAAGTATTTTATCAAAACGGGACGGCAGGGGCTTCCCTGGTGGCGCAGTGCTTTAGAGTCTGCCTGCCGATGCAGGGGACGCGGGTTCGTGCCCCGGTCCGGGAAGATCCCACATGCCGCGGAGCGGCTGGGCCCGTGAGCCATGGCCGCTGAGCCTGCGCGTCCGGAGCCTGTGCTCCGCGATGGGAGAGGCCACAGCAGTGAGAGGCCCGCGTACCGCACACACCAAAAAAAAGGGACGGCAGTCTGTACACACCTGGTAAGAGGCGTTAAGTATTTAACTCCAAATAATCTTGTTTATCAAAACTATGAAGTAAAATGCTTTTCCTCTTGATACTGTAGAGAGGTATTAGTTCGGACCAACTACCAATCAATATAAATACAAATTATTCTGCATCAAGTTTTTAAAATCAAGATGTTCTAGGAGACTATAATTCAAAGGCAAAAATTACCTTTCTTTCCTGAAGGGTTCTATTTTTTAAAAGCACTAAATAGAAATTTAAGATTGAACACATCACAGTCACATTCCTAAGGTGACTGGTAATTTTAATAAGCACCAGGGAGTTTCAGCTCGTCTGCAAGACCATTAAAGAGGGGTTTTTTTTCCCCTTTCTAAAATCAGGCCAGTTATTAGAAGGCTACGCTGCAACCATAAGCAAATCTTGTGAGAAATGAACATTTGCTAATAAAGCCAAAGAAAGTATACATCATTTGCTGAAGCTTACACTCTTTTATTAGGCCTCAAGAAGAATTTTAAAACTAGACATGAAGTAGAGGAGCCAAAAGAAAGCCCACTTTTTAAAACTACCCCCCAAAAAAACCTCTCCCCTTCCTGTTCACTGCCTCCTACACAAAGGCTACAAGGTACCAAATCTGCACTGCTCTCTACAAATAAAGTTAGCCTGAGTGTGAAAACAACTCCTAAACAACTACACACACAACAATGAACTGAAATGTTCCTCTGAAAACAGTGCTAACTTCATAGTATAAGTTTCAGATTCACAGCATTTGCAAACAAGCCTAATAAAATGCTGAGCGTATGTTAACAAGTTAGCTATCCTAGAAAGTTTACAAGACAGTCAAGATTAGCATCTGGAATTTGTCAGATAATCACCCAGAGTGCTCAAGAGAATAAATATAAGTGACACTTCAAGCACCCACATATATAAATATGACAACAAAAGGTTGGATACAGGACAATAGGAGAAAATACCACCAATAAAAGAATCTGAAACAGAATCAAAGCCACAGAATTTGGGAAATAAGCCTGTTTGTTATGGCCAAAAACAGCCATAATGGAATATGCATTCTTCTTTTTCTCTGGCTCTTCTAGACTAACACATTCTAAATGCGCAAAAGCATAAAGAAAATCTTAACAAAGCTCTAAAATTCGTTACAGAGCACATATGAAGTAAATAAAGCATATACACTTAGTAAATGCTTTAAATTACTGGAGCTCGTGCAGTTTAGACAGATGGAGTATTCACTGCTTCTGAAATACACTTCTGTCCCTTTCCTGAGCAATTCTGAAGGATACACAGATCTATAACAACGATTACATGTTTTCAACTCACATTGTTTCTCCAGTCTTGGCTACATGACAAAGAAACTGATCCAGGACCGGACAAACTTCCTTTTTCCCCCTCTTCTCAAAATCTAGATAAGGGAAGAAAGAAAAGTTGTTAGTATTTCTAAAAGTCCACCAACCATTTCCAATGCCTTCTAACAACAAACTTTCCTCTCACTCCTTCCTCATATTAAGCAGCAATTAAAAAAAATTTTTTTTAATTTAGAAAAGCCTCTCAACGAAATATCCACCTCTTACTCTCCAATTTCAAATGTCACTCTTCACAGGTAACGAGAGCCCTCCTAAAGGGGGCACTCAACTTCGCCACAAACCAGCCCTAACGCAGTGCTTCTCAAACTGTGGTCCGGGGGAACACCAGGACCACATTCATCTCAGAGACCGGCTAAAATACAAAAACCCCAGATCCCGACCCCACAGACTGTTTATTTACATGAAGTTCATAAATCTGCGTTTTAAGAAAACACCAGCTCCCTCTCGTAGCCGTCCCCCAATGATCCTGGGTATCAAAGCCTAATTCTCAGAACGCTGAAATCATGCTCTCCCAAGTTTGAGAACCACTGTTCTCAAGCCTGTTGCTTGGAAGGCGAGCAATTCAGAGCCGGGAAGGCGACCACCTGAGAATGAGGGCGCGTGGAAAGATGACTTCAGAAGCCCTGAAAAAGGCTCCTTGAGACACTTGAAAGTTGCTTTGCCGCCCCCTCTCCCCCCCCCCAAACCTTTCACTTTTCTTCTCCCAGCCGTGGCCCGGCGTGCGGGGGCCTGATGGAGAACGAAGCCAGCCTGGGAAGGCGCTGCGGGCCCAAGACCCGTGCCCCGGGAGTGGGAGAGGGGCCGGGGCCCCCGCGAGAGCTTCCCGGCTCCCCTCCCCCAGCCCAGACGCCGGCGGCCGACACAAAGCCCAGAGCAGGGCGGGAGGGAGCTGCCCACGGGGCTCCCCGCCCCCGGGGAAGCGGGAGGGGGATGGGAGCCGGGGAAGCGCGCCCTCCCCCCCAGTCCGGCCCGGCCCCGCGGAACCACTTGCCCCGAAGGGAGATAGGACCACGGAGGGTGAGAAGGAAGGGAGAGGGGGCAGCTACCCCCACCTTTCAGCGCCTCCTGCAGCCTCTCGACGTCCATGGCTTCACGGAGCCCCTCGCAGCCTCCGCCTCCTTCCGCGGATCTCCCGGGGACTGGAAGGCCTCCCCCCACCCCCCCGACGCCCTCCCCCTCCCTTGCACACACTCCGGCACGCAGGCGACCGGGGGGGGCACCGAAGGGAGCCGGGGGAAGCGAGCGAGAGAGCGAGACCGAGAGAGCCAGCACCTCCCCGAGCCGCTACCACCAGCCCTCCAACATGGCGCCCGGCACGTCATCGCGCGCACGCTCCCCGCCGCCGTCCTCGCGCCCGCGGCGCGCCCAGACCCGGAACCCGAGAGCGCGTGCGCGGTGAGGCGTGTGGCCCCTGGCAGTCCCCCGCAGACCCGGCAGGGGCGGTAGCCCCGCCTCTCCCCCGGGATGGCCCTAGCTACCTGCGCCGACCTGAAGACGGAGTGGTCTAGGCAGGGGGGTGGGACGCAGACCCCCTGGATGTGAGTCCTTGCCATTTGCTAGCTGTGTGACCTTGAGCAATTTACTGAGCCTCTCTGAGCCTCACTTTCCCCATCTGTACAGTGAAAGCACTAGTATGGACCACTCTATTAGGTGGCTGCGAAAATCAGGTGAGAGTGTGTACACTTAGTGGTCAGAGTACGCATTTTAAAAGCACTCACTATTACTAGTAATCGTAGCAAAAATACCTCCTTGCCTCAATCCAAAGCTCGTCGATGACCCACCCTTGAAGAGAAGCAAGGCACACAGCAAAGGGATGAAAAGCTTAGGCAATGGAAGCAGCTGGATTTAAAGCCCAACTCAACTGTTTACTCCCTGTCGGACGTACTTAAACTCCGGTAGCCTCAGTTACCTCATCCTTCCATTTACAAATGGAAGTTTGTAAAACAGCCCTGAGACTTGAGTGAAACGGCGATGATGAAGCACTGAGCGCACAGGGTGCCTGGAACTTAAGCACTTAATGTGGCTGCTGTTTTTATTATCATTATGATTTTGATTACATTACATAAGCACCCAGGAAGTTACAGAGGGCAGAGACCTCAGAAGTGCTCTCCCGCCCTGACATTTTACAAATGGGATAGCTGAGGCACGGAGAACTAGTCTGGCAGCAGAACCCAGAACATCTGGCAACTAGCTAGTGTGTGGACATTTTTATTATCCTCTCATGTCTGTGAGCTTTTCAAGAAAAAGATACTGCACTGTTCCACTTTCTCTTCTCAAAGCCTAACACAAATCTGTGAAAGGAAGGAAGGGAGAGAGGGAGGAAGGGAGGACAGAAAGCTATTTCTTGACTGGTGTTAGAAGGTGCAAATTTGGACACAGCCATCACAAGTGTTGACCCTCTTAAAAGATAGTGGCTCTGACCCTGAACCTGGGTGGCAGATGTAGGCAACGCCCCCCCCACAAAAAAATACTTTTCTGGATTTTACCATCAGAGAACCAGTCCCTAGTATCTTGAGACCCTTTCACTGTTCTAAGCATCCAGCTCAGTTACAAATAGCCTTGCAGGGGATGTATTAGGGTGGCATCATCACAGTGGGCCAACACTTTCAATGCCCTGGATTTAGTTTATTATGGTCCCTTCCAGTCTGAAGGAGCCTACCCTCTACACAGCAAAGCTTAGCCGCCACTCTCTCTGCCACCCAGTACTCTGTTTAAGCAGGTGTCTTCCTGTATGGCCTGTGCAGGACAATACAGTTGCCACTAGCCACGTATGGGTATTTAAATTTAAATTAATTAAAAATAAAATTAAAAATTCAGTTCCTGAGTTTGTCAATGAAATTCAGTTCCTCAGTCACACTAGCCGCATTACATGTGTTCAATAGGCCCATGTGGCTAGTGACTTTTGCACTGAGAGAAGATTCCATGATCGCCAAAAGTTCTTCTGGAACTTTCTGTTAGAGACTGTACCATGCTAATTTCTCCCACCTTGCTCTGTCCCTTTTCATCAGCTGTTCTCCTCACTTGGAGATGCCTCAACTTCCAAAAACTGGATAAGGTCCATGGAAGGAGACAAAGTACACACAGCAGTGTCAGCCGAAGGGAATGAGGAAAAGTTTCCCTAGAGGAAGTAGAAGCGTTTAAGCTTGAGAGCTGAATTCTGAGAGGAAGGAAGCCAAGTGAAGTGGAGAGGAGACGCTTTCAAAGAGAAGAACTAAGTGCACGGGCGCTGAAATGAGACAGAAGAGCCAGGTAGGTTCAGTCTGGCTTAAGCTGAGAGTGCAAGGGCAGAAGAAGCAAGGGATGACGCTGAAGAAATATTTTCTTTGGTTCATTTCTTCCTTCTTCCTTGGAATTCTTCTCTAGCCAGCATGCTTCCCAATGTCTGCAATTTCTAGAGCCTCCTATTGGTACTAACTCCCTTAGAGCAAAACAGAATAAAATGTGACGTCCAGCCTCCACGAATGACCCTGAAGATCCTAGCCTCCTGGGGTTCATGCCCCAGTGTAGTCTTCTCCCAGGTGAATCAGGGAGAGCGGGTCCCTGTGAACAATAGCGTGGCAGAAGGGATGGTACTTGACTTCTGAGGCTAGGTCATAAAACGTGCTGAGGCTTCTGCTCTGGGCACTTGGATTGCTCTTTCTAGAGGAAGCCAGCTGCCATGTCACAAGAACATCAGAGCAGCCCTGTGAAAACGCCCAAATGGAAAGGATTGATGGCTTTAACGTGGGTCCTCCAGTCCCAGGAAATCCTTCCGATGACTGCAGCCCCAGCTGGCATCTGGACTGCAACCTTATAAGGGATCCCAAGTCAGAACCACCCATCTAAGCTGTACCTCAAGTCCTGACCCACAGAAACTACGAAAGATGACAAATGTTTATAATTGTTCTCAGCTTCTAAATTCTGAGGTAATTTGTTACACAGCACTAGATAAACAATGCACAAAGGAGAATATTAATAGTAACAGCTAATATTAAGTATTCTCTATGTGTCTAGCATTCTTCTAAGCACTGTATAAAAGTATTTAATTTAATCCTTGCAAAAATCCTATAAGTGATATATTTTTTAAAATATTTATTTATTTATTTTTGGCTACATTGGATCTTCCTTGCTGCACGCAGGCTTTCTCCTTTCTCTAGTTGCGGCGAGAGCGGGGGCTACTCTTCGTTGTGAAGCACGGGCTTCTCAGGGCGGTGGCTTCTCTTCTTGCGGAGCACGGGCTCTAGGCATGTGGGCTTCAGTAGTTGTGGCACCAGGGCTCAAACCCATGTCCCCTGCATTGGCAGGCGGATTCTTAACCACTGCGCCACCAGGGAAGTCCCCCTATACGTGATATTATTATCGCCACTTAACATAAGAGCAAACTAAGGTATAAAGAAGTGAACTAACGTGTCCAAGGTCACACAACTACACAGGCAAGGGACTGACCCATGATTCAAAGCCAGACTGGTTTCAGAGGCCCAGACTCTTTCTGGTCCTCAAGAAGTTTACAAATGACCAGGAAAGAAAAAAACATAATTATAGACTCTGATGCAAAGTAGAAGGCAAGTATGCAAATCAGGTGGTCAGAGGCCTGCGACATCTCTTTCAGGCAGAGATAGAAGTTTTACTATTTGGAAGGGCCTCACTTAAAGACTGGAAAGGATTTGCACCAAAAGAGAAGAGGCTTCCAAGGCAGAGGGAACGGTATTAACCAGGCAAGCTGTCCGTGAGGGCCTCCTAGGTACTGCAGAGAACGCGTGCTTGGAATCTGTTCCCCCGCAGAGTCAGGGTGTAATAGAAGAGATGTCCCTTAAATGCAAACATGCAAGAAGACTGGCCCGTTCCTCTGAGGGTACACAAGAGGGGAAAAGCCTGATGACACAGAGGAGAAGGTAGAAGGTAGAGACAGGAGAACGGGAAAGAGAAAACAGCTGGGACTGTGTCCGAAAAAAATGTGCAAGGATCTTCAAATAACCCCAGGGAGAAAGACTGGAGTTGGGCCATCCCTCTGAGATGAGCCTGTGGGGAGGGACAAGAATGGGAGATTGAGGAAAAGTCTAGAAAAATCCACACACCGTCTACAAGGGCTGAAGGGCACAGAACAGGCTGTGTTAAAATACGAATAGAAAGACTTGGAGGCTCTTTGATTCTCATGGCCTTTTATCCATGCTTTCTAGTCCTTATTTGTATATCGCAACAAGTGCCAGGATGAAGCTGAGGTTGGAAGGTGGACAAATTAGAGTGAATCCAGGTTTCTAAACAAATAAGAGAATAGCTTCACCTATCCGCAAGGTTCACTTTTTCCCAGAGACTTTCAAAAGCTAACTGTTTCTTTATTGGAAATAAGGGCAACAAAGGGTGTGCTCCGAAAGACCCAGCGTTGTGTTCTGCGGTACCACGACAGTGTGGTGGCCACTGGCAGCCACTCTGGGCTGAAGACCAGTGTTAAGAGAGGAGGCTGGCAGACAGTAGTTAGTACTGCCTGGGTGGATGCCTGCATGAAGTCTGACTGCAGTAATGGGGGTGCACTTCAAACTGTGTGAACGAAATGGGAATTTATGAGGAGGGAAGGGCAGGCCATAGGATCAGGGACTCTCCGTTCTGGAGGCCAGGAGTCTGAGATCAGGATGTAAGGCAGCCCACATCCCCTCTGGAGGGTCTAGGGAAGAGTCTGTTCTTTCCCTCTCCCAGCTCCTGCTGACTGCCGGCATTCCTTGACGTGTGGCTGCATGCATCCCTCCCATCTCTGCCCCTGTGATCACGTTGCCTCTTCTGTCTATCACTTCTCCCTTGACCTTACTCTTAAAAGGACACTAGTTATTGGATTAAGAGCCCGTCTGGTTATCCAGGCTGATCTCCTCAGCTCAAGATTCTTAAATTACATGTACAAACACCCTTTTTCCCAGGAAGATAACGGTCACAGGTTCCAGAGATTAGAATGCAGACATAATCATTTTGGGGCTACCATTCAGCCCACTATAGTAATTAAACGATTTTTGTGGGAAGGTCCTTTGAAACTTTGTAAATATCCCATTTCTCATCAAATGTTCACTCCTGAGTTCTCGCCTCCATTGACGTTTCTTGGCTGAATTAATTATGATTATGATGGTTGCCAAATGGTGGTTTTCTAATTCCATCGTTCCTTTTACATTTATTAGTTGGCATCCTACCAAAAGGAAAGTGTCATCTCCTGTCATTGATTCATGTTTTATTTATAATAATTTAGACTCACTGATTCCTATTTTATTCAATGGGTTATGATTCATTGCTATCATTATTTATTTTGATACCTAAATTGTCCTATACTTGGCCAGTGGGACCTTCTTCAAGCTGGCTTCTGCATCCTTTTGACATGTCCCCATCAGTCTTGGAACACTTCTTTATTGTCGGGTACAAAAAGGTATTCCAGGCTCATCTTGCATCTTCCTTCCCCGGCCCTGGAGTTAGCCATTTCTCCAAGAAGCCCCAATTCCTTTTCGTGGAGAATGCTATTTAGAAACCTAGATGAGGCTGCTAGGGTGTCCATGACCATTGGGATGTCATTGCTTCTAGGCCCTCCACATATATATTTATTTCTATATCTAGCTATATCCATCTATCTATCTATCTGTCTGTCTATCTATACACAGATAGATAGTGAAAACTATGAGTTCTCAGCTTCCAATTCCAATCCAACACAGGAGGATTCATTCTAGTTTTCTCCCTTTCCATATACATAACTCTCCAACATTGAACCTTGTGTGTGTTGCCATTCTCCTCAACATATTCTTTTATTCTATCAATCTCCCTGTTATGCAAGCGACCTATCACCAATTCCTTTAACAGTGGCCTTTCTCACCTGTCTTGGGCTCTGACACCCTGCACCAGGCTACTTCCCCCCACCCCCTTGCAAATTCCTACTTTTCTTGGCCACACTTAACTGGTTTGAGACTGAATTATTCCAGAAGGAAGGGTAAATATTATTAGTATTTATAATGATAATAATAGTAATTTTAAACTTTTCAAATAACTGATAAAGAATGTTTTATAAAGCAATTCAAAGACTACAGAGCAAGCAAACATCTCTTAAGATGGTCTCCCTCACCCAATACCCACCACAGCTAGACGGAGCTTTATGAGTTTGTAGTAAATCTTTCCAGATGTTTCTTAGGTGTTTACGTGTCTCATCTGTAGTATTACAACAGCCTCCAAATGTTCTCCTGCCTTCTGTCCTCGCCTTCCTACAATTTATTTTCAACACAGCAGCCAGGGTTTTTAATAAGAGGATCCGATCATGTGCCAATCCCCTCATTCCACTCAGAGGAAAAGCCACAGTCCTTGCCCTGGGGCCTCTATGCACAGTTTGCCCCTCCCTCCCCCAACCTCGTCCCCTGCCCCCAGCCCTTCTTCAAGCACTCGGGCCTCTGTGACCTCCATGATGTACTTTTAACCTGCGAGTACACTCCCCACTTAGGATGGTGCCCTAGCTCTTCCTTCTGCCTGGATCCCTCTTCCCTGGGATATCCACGTGACCCTCTCATCCCCTTGAGTACCACCTTCTCAACAGAGGCCTACTCAGGCCACACTAAGTGCCATGGCGCCCTCCATCTTCCCCTGCACCCTTCAACCAGCTCCTCTCTCCCCAGCCCCTATTTCTTTTGCTCCTAGCCCTTCTCATCTCATATTATGTAATTTCCTTTTAAAATTTTGTTTATTGCATGTCTCTGCATCACTAGAACATAAACACCCTGAGGACAGAAAACTCTTTTGTTCCCTGGTTTGTCCCAAGTGTCTCGAAGCTTTGTGCAGTGTCTGTAACACCACAGGGGCTCAGTAAATATTTGGTGCAGAGCTTCCCTGGTGGCGCAGTGGTTGAGAGTCCGCCTGCCAATGCAGGGGACACGGGTTCGTGCCCCGGTCCGGCAAGATCCCACATGCCGCGGAGCGGCTGGGCCCGTGAGCCATGGCCGCTGAGCCTGTGTGTCCGGAGCCTGTGCTCCGCAACAGGAGAGGCCACAACAGTGAGAGGCCCGCGTACCGCAAAAAAAAATAAAATAATAAATAAATAAATAAATAAATATTTGGTGCATAAACATTTATTGAAGTAGTTCTTCTTGGCTTAAATTTATCTCAAAAGGTAACGCATTCTTCTGCAGTTTGAGTTTTGGTTTTTTACTTAACAATATGTCTTGGGATCTTTCTGTTTTATTTTAGATATACTAATTAAAATCTTATTTTGTGTAGTACTTTGAAGTATAGATGGAGTATTGTTATTCAACCAGTCGTCTATGAATCACACATACAACTACTCCAGTTTTTCTCTATTAAAAACCAGGCCTTGTATAATTCAAATCTCAGTGTCCTCCTTTATAAAATAGACAGTATTCACCTCATAAAAGACTGAGGATTAAAAGAGATCCTGGGGTAGGACTTGGCAAATTTTTTTTTTTTTTTTGACTGCGTTGGGTCTTCATTGCTGCGCGCCAGTTTTTCTCTAGTTCCAGCGAGCGGGGGCTACTCTGTTGTGGTGCACAAGCTTCTCGTGGCAGTGGCTTCTCTTGTTGCGGAGCACGGGCTCTAGGCACGTGGGCTTCAGTAGTTGTGGCATGCAGGCTCAGTAGTTCTGGCTCACGGGCTCTAGAGCGCAGCCTCTGTAGTTGTGGCACACGAGCTTAGTTGCTCCGCGGCAGGTGGGATCTTCCTGGACCAGGGCTCGAACCTGTGTCCCCCGCATTGGCAGGCGGATTCTTCACCACTGCACCACCAGGGAAGCACAGGACTTGGCAAATCTTTTATTGCATTTTTATGCTGTTATTATTACCTGTGCTACTGCAAGCCTCCTCATGGCCATTTCTCCAGGACACTAATTGTTGGAGAGGCACGTTTTTAATCAGCAGTGCCTATGAACTTCCTCAAACAGAGCTGTCATCTTCCGAAAGTATGTCACTGTACACCCACTTGTGGACTCAGTAATTTTTGTCAATCTGATGAGTACGAAAAATAATACCTCTGTGTTGTTTTTTGTTTCCAAGATGTACCTGTTAGTTGGAATATTTTTTCCTTTTTTTTTTTTTTTTCCTGCCAAGAGTGTAATTTCATCTTTTATTCCACCTCAGTCCCTAAAGACTTTCCAGACAACCACAAATCACATTGATGGGATCTATCTTCTGGGTTGTCACAAGCTATGCCACTTCTGCAATGGCCTAACTATATGTAGATTTTGTTAGTGTCACCACCCAGAAGTGTGGAGTAGGAAAGCGGGGAAGGAGTCAGCCTCGATCAGCAAAGTCGCAGACTTAGAACATAAAGCTGAGCCCAGGAAATTCTGAGAGTGTGTATTTTATGCCAGACGCTGGTCTGTGGAGACTGTGGTGAGTAAGGCACAGTCTCCTGGATCTTACAGTCTAGTGGGACAGAGTAACGTAAAGGAAGTAGACAACTAAGTAATGGCCCAGGATTTATAGATTGTAGCAAGTTCTAAGAAGGAAATAGGGCTTCCCTGGTGGCGCAGTGGTTGGGAGTCCGCCTGCCGATGCGGGGGACGCGGGTTCGTGCCCCGGTCCGGGAGGATCCCGCATGCCGCGGAGCGGCTGGGCCCGTGAGCCATGGCCGCTGAGCCTGTGTGTCCGGAGCCTGTGCTCCGCAACGGGAGAGGCCACAACAGTGAGAGGCCCACGTACCGCAAAAAAAAAAAAAAAAAAAAGAAGAAGGAAATATACAGGATAATATGGTATGAAAGCCATGTGGGGGAAGCCGTTTCGGGTGGGGTGGTCAGAGGAGATCTCTCTGAAAAGGTGATGTTTGGGTTGAGACTTGAAAATGATTCATGTTGGGAAAGAGCTGAGGAAATTAAAGATGCAGAGGCTTCAGACAGCAGGGGGAAAGATGTGTTCAGGGAAACTGGAGGAGGGTGGGAGGATGGTGGGTGAGGGAGAGCAGAGCAAGGATAAGGAAGCCGGAAGCTGGAAACTGTGATTCCTTCTAAGCCATGTTAACGAGACTGGTTCTCATCTTTAGGGTGATAAAAAGTAGGATGTTTTAAGCAAGGAAATGGCATGCTCCAATGTGTGTTTGTCAAAATCACCATAGTTTCTTGTCTCATCTTCCTTTCTAGGAGTGCCCAGTGCCTTCTCTTCTTTCAGGAATTTCCAGTTCCTGTCATCTCCTCTAGCATCCTAAAATCTATTACTGATGACACACCACCTAGACTGTCATTCTCATGGTTTGGAGTGAGTTAGCATTACTCGGGGAGCTTGATAAAAATGGGCATTCTAGGCCCTTACCCCAGAGATCCTGACTTAGTAGGCTGGAGGTAGGAGCCAGAAATATCCATTTCATCAAACTCCCAGGTCAGTGGTTCTCAAATCAGTCTGCATCAAAACTACCTGGAGGGCTTATGAAAACACAGATTACTGGGCCCCACTTCTAAAGTTTCTGATTCAGTAGGCCTGGGGTGGAGCCCCAGAATCTTTGACACTTCTTTGTTTAATTTTTTTTAATATAAATTTATTTATTTATTTTGGGCTGTGTGGGGTCTTCGTTACTGTGTGAGGGCTTTCTCTAGTTGTAAGCAGGGGCCACTCTTCATCGTGGTGCACAGGCCTCTCCCATTGCGGAGCACAGGCTCCAGACACGCAGGCTTAGTAGTTGTGGCTCACGGGCCCAGTTGCTCCGCGGCATGTGGGATCTTCTCAGACCAGGGCTCGAACCCGTCTCCCCTGCACTGGCAGGCAGATTCTCAACCACTGCACCACCAGGGAAGCCCTGTTTGTTTAATTTTTATTTTTGTCTGCATTGGGTCTTCGGTGCTGCGTGTGGGCTTTCTCTAGCTGCGGCGAGCGCGGGCTACTCTTCATTGCGGTGCGCGGGCTTCTCATTGCGATGGCTTCTCTTGTTGCAGAGCATGGGCTCTAGGCACGCAGGCTTCAGTAGTTGCAGCATGTGGGCTCAGTAGTTGCAGCATGTGGGCCCTAGAGCGCAGGCTCAGTAGTTGTGGCACGTGGGCTTCGTTGCACCGTGGCACGCGGGCTCTTCCTGGACCAGGGATCAAACCCATGTCCCCTGCATTGGCAGGTGAATTCTTAACCACTGCGCACCAAGGAAGCACCCCCCCCAGAATCTTCATTTCTAACAAGTTCCCAAGTAATATTGATGCTACTGGTCCAGGGACCATGTTTTAAGAACCACGGTCCAGGGTGATTCTAATAAAGGTGATCCCTGGGACCACCCTTTGAGAAACACAGGCCCAGGGACTAAAGCTAATCTTGCTAGTATTCCATAAGTGTTCTTCCTAATATCTCCCAGACTCTCTGGCCTCATCTTGGCCCACCCACTCTCTGCACTAGGCCAACCCCTAGCATTCTTTGCTCTTGGCACAGAAAAGTTCTCATCATTGCTAGAACTCGTCATGACTCTGCACTTGCTGGCCTTTGCACATGCTGTTCCTTCTCCTTGTAATGCCCTTCCCCCAAGCATTCCCTTTAGACCCTGCTCAAATGTTATCCCTTCTGTGTGGAGTGTTCCTCATCTCTCTGCTAGACATTTGTTGCTCCTTTCATTGGATTGCCTGACACTTTGCACATATCTCTAACATAAGAGCATGAAAACTTTTTTGACCAAAACCAGTAGAAAAAATTCATTTTATATTGCAACCCAATAAACATATACTGATATATTACATAAAATTAACATACGATTTTATAAAATAATACTTACCTTAACATGCACGCTTCTATTCTACTTTTTTTTAAAGCTGGCTGTAACTTTTTAAATTGATTGTGGTATGAAACACACAGCTTTGGGGGCTTCCCTGGCTCAGTGGTTAAGAATCCGCCTGCCAATGCAGGGGACACGGGTTCGATCCTTGGTCCGGGAAGATCCCACATGCCACAGAGCAACTAAGCCCGTGTGCCACAACTACTGAAGCCCACGTGCCTAGAGCCCGTGCTCCACAACAAGAGAAGCCACTGCAATGAGAAGCCCGCGCACCGCAACAGAGTAGCCCCTGCTCAAGGCAACTGGAGAAAGCCCACGCACAGCAACAAAGACCCAACGCAGCCATACATAAAAAAATAAATAATAAAAATGTAAAATGGACAAAAGGTTTGAACAGACTTTTTACCAGTGAAAACATATGAGTGTCAAATAAACACATGAAAGGATGCTAAACATCATTAGTCACTAGGAAAATGAAACTGAAAACCACAATGAGATACCACTTCATACTCACTAGACTGGTGAAAATTAAAAAGATTGTCCACATAATCTTGGCAAGCACGTGGAGAAACAGGAACGGCTAGTGAAAATGTAAGTGGTACAACTAACTTGGAAAACAGTTTAGCAGTTTCTTGAAAAGTTAAACATACATTTACCATAGAGCTCAGACATTTCAATCCTATATTTTACCCAACAGAAATGGAAAAATATGTCGAAAGACATGTTCAAGAATGTCCATAACAGCTTTACTTGTAATAGCCAAAAACTGGAGACAAGAAAATCCATCAATAGGAGGATGAAATAAAAAGGAATGAACTATGGATACATGCAATAATATGGATGAATCTCAATGATGTTGAGTGAAAAAAGCCAAGCAAAAAGAGTACATGATGCATGATTCCTTTTATGTAAAATCCTAGAACATGCAAACTCATGTATAGTAACAAGAATTAGATCAACAGTTAGCTGGGAACAGGGGTGGAGGAACGGATGGATTGAAAGGGGTATGAAAAGACTATTAGGGGTGATGGAACTATTTGTTATCTTGATTGTGAAGATGGTTTCAAGGGAGCATACATAAGTTACAATCAATCAAGTTGTACCTTTTAAATATAAGTATTTTATTGCATTTCAATTATACCCTAACAAAGTTGTAGAAAAATATTAATGACTAGCTAAACACAAGTCATAAATGCAAAAACAAAACAAAAATCCTAGTCTAAAATACGATGCATTTAAAATGCATATCTTAAAAAGGAAAATAATGGATAATAGAATTCAAAGCATTTGGGGATCTAAGCTGGGGGAGAGGGAGGAGGACAAGGAAGAAGAAGAATTCTCATAATAAGTAAAATAAGATCATAAGTATTGAAATTCAGTTACTTTACTCATATAAAATAATTATCAGTTGCAGATGATGAAACACAGATTTCAGTACAGTGGGGCCCAAATCCAAGGAAAGGCTGGTAGAAGAGTGGGGAAGTGAGACAGAGAAGAGAAGGAAGCCAGTGAAGACTATATTATCAAGGAAGTTACTAGTGCAGGCAGTCTGAGCTTGCTCCCAGTGTAGAATTCTGGGATGGAACTCCAGAACAGACAGCTAAGAGTTGAGAGGCAAAGGAGCTGGGGTATTTATCCACCAATTCCCGCCAGTCAAGGGTTGAGAGCTACTTCCAGATGTGTTAATTTCCCAACACTTCCAGCCTGCCCAAAGGCAAGTAGAGCAGGCTGCAGTGGAAAAGGAGAGTCTTCAGGCAGAGAGTCACAGGGGCTGGAAATGAGATTCTAAGCTGGCATGCATGGAAATAATGCGTGTTAAGGAAATAAGGCAGGGCATGCTGTGCTGGTCAACCATTACACGCCACATACTGTGGTATTTAAATAGACAGCAACCTTAAGAAGCTTACATTTCAACATGTAATACACCAACTATTTTCCTAATTAGTTCTTGACTTTATCTAAATTTCATCTCAACTGAACACAACCTCTTAATTTTATGTTGACTTTCTCCTAAATCACCATGCACATGCAAAGAACAGCAGAATATCAGGGGAACCATGATAAATAGCTATCAAGTTTTAAACTTGATTTTTAAAAATATTTATTTATGTATTTATTTTATTTATTTTGGCTGCACCGGGTCTTAGTTGCAGCACTCAAGATCTTCGTTGCAGCATGCGGGATCTTTTTAGATGTGGCATGCGGGTGACATGCAGACTTCTTAGCTGCAACATGCAAACTCTTAGTTGAAGCACGCATGCGGGATTTAGTTCCCCGACCGGGTGTATAACCTGGGGCTCTGCACTGGGACTGGAGTCTTACCCACTGGACCACCAGGAAAGTCCCCTTGATGTTTTGACCCAAGTTGACGATGCCATTTTTTGGCTGCACTCAGAGACAATGTATTTTTCCAAAGATGGAATGATTCTATTGAAATGACATGAAAATTTTATGGCTGGAATCCTAGAAGGATGTGTGGTTTTCAGTAAAATATTAATGAAAAAAAGCATTGTTAGAGTAACACATTTCCCTTGACATCAATTAAGCTTCTGAATCCAGAGCTATTTCTGAATTTTTCACTTACATGAGCCAATACATTCTCTCTCCCTCTCTCCCTCTATATCAATTTGAGTTGTATTTGCTGTCACTTGCAATTTAAAAAATTTTTAACTAATACAGAAATTGGCACCAGGTGTGGGGTTGTTTCCAGGCAGCCAAAATCCCACAAATGTCCACAACAGAGACATAAAAGACAGATTACGTGAACACAGAGCATTCAGGTAGAAAGGAACTTGAGCACTGTCTGATCCAACCGTCATTTTATGGGCAAGTAAATAAATCTCCAAGAAATTAAATAAATCAATACACTTTTAGTTAATGATACTTTAGAGAATGGGTTATCATAACCCAGCACCCTGAACATTTGTAGGAGAAATAGGTTTTGGAAACAACACGCAAAGTAAGTATAGCGTGTTACGAAGCTTCACTGACAGGAACTGGTCCCAGTTCATGGTGCAGCAGAATCACTTTACTTCTTTTCAGTAAATACTTCTGGAGCACCAGAAATGTATTAGCCATTGAGTTAGGTGATGCACATTGAGCAGGGGAAAAGAACAGGAACTGTACCCTCAAAGAACTTTGTATCTAGGGGGAAAGGCAGTCAATTAACTCAGAGTTTCACGCAAATAAGTATTGTTGCTGTGATAATACATACCGCAAAGAAAAAGTCCAGGATTATATGAGGGAATATAAGAGGCAGAACTGCCTTTATGTAGGGGATCCAAGGAGCCTTCCACAAGGAAAGGATATTTAAATCGATACCTGAAGGATAGTAGAATTTGCCAGGTGAATTTCTAGGGTAACTGATTCCAAGCATGTGCAAAGCCCCTGATGGGAAAGAGCTCGGCTTCCTAAAGGAACAGAAAAACAAACTAGCATAAGTGAACATTAGCGGAGTGAGGAAGAAGAACTCAAATGAAGCCAGGGAGATGGGTAGCAGGTAGATACGCAGGGACTTCCTGAGAACTTTGGACGCTATTCTAGGAGCAAAGGGGAAACACTGAGGAGCTTTACACAGGGTGGGGATGGGTTAGGGTTTGGAGGGGACCAGACTGAATGCAGAGAAATAAGAAAGGCATTAGAACAACAATCCAGGTCAGAGAGGAGAGGAATCCAGGGAGTAATGGTTTGAGTGGAGACAACAGTGAAAATAGAGGAATTTCTGACTGACTCAGTGAATATTCTGGAGGTAGAAGCAATACACTTTTTTCTTTTTTTTTGGTACTAGTTTGAGTTGTTTGTGCTGTCACTTGCAACTTGAAGAGATGTACAGAAATCGGTATCAGGAGTGGGGTGCGTCAATGGGGATGTGATGATTTAGTGATGAGGGTGATGTGAAATGTGACAGAGGGCGAAACAAGTAATGAGCAGGTTTCTAGGATAAGGCAGGGGGTGGACTGGTGACACTGACTGACTTAGGGAACCACGAAGGAGGAGAAGAAGGGGGAACATTATGAGATCATGATCAAGGACAGGAGGGCTACTTATAAGCTATGAAGAGCTAAAGGGTGTGATAGGAACCAAACAGAAACAGGATAGCTTTGGGAATCGTAAAACTACTGAAGCCAGAGATTTTCAAACTTTTCCACCTATGTTCCTCTAAAAAGACAAGGAAGGCAGAACTTCAGCATGTGGACCCTCTGGTAAGTAAACATCTGACCCCATGGCAGACTAATAAATAAAAATGCCAATTTTTCAATATGATACTCTTTAAGAAATCCATCAGCCATTTATTTACTGGAGGTAAGGGGGCCACAAACAAGGAATTTTTAGAATCTTGGAATTCCATGTTTTTGTGTTTATTCCTCACAACAATCTATGAGGAATCCTTGTCCTGTTCTAGTAAGTGGGAAGTCTGAAGCACAAAGATGGTCAAAACAGTTGCCTAGGTCACATGTAGGCAGAAAATGGTGGAACTAGGATTTAAAGTTAATGTTGTCTAAATATAGTACCTGACTCATATCTCACAAAATAATTTGATGTGGGTTCCCAGTTATTCCAGAAAACCATATCCAAATACCTTAGCATTTTAAAAAGTTTTAAAATATGAGGAGGAAACTCAGTAGATGAACAGAATACCTTGTGCTGATTTTTAAGAGTCTAGGTATTGGGGGGAAAAAACCTTTACGTAGACTCAAAACCCTTGGTATGTTATTTTTGATTATGTTAGTAGCTAACAAGTCAGGTTCAATTTTGCTAAATAAAATATAAGAACGCAAGAACTAATTTCACATTTTCCAAATTTTCTTCACTGTATGTCAAACACCAGACACCTTTACAACCAAATAACATAATGTATAGTGTGGTATTTTATAAACAAAGAAGATTTTTAATGATTTTTTTAAAACAGGCTAAACTACTTGCTAAACCAAATATCTCTTTTAATAGCTGGAAGGACTTAAATATTACTATTTCATATTATAAAATCTTAAACTTGAAATCTTCCAAAAGAAAAGGAACACACTTCCAAAATAACACCAAAAGACAAGATTTTTTAAAAGCTTTTAATTAAAAAAAAGTAAAACAGGAGATGGCATTTATAAAGACAAGATAGTAATTAAATCATAATACTTATGTTCCTTTTAATTTGCTGTAATAATTCCTTTTCTTTGGAGTGTTCTTTCATACGCTCATTTCGTCCCAAAGAAAAATCACTAAAAAATAAGTTTTCCAACATAAAAAATGCATTCAGCTTCTCCTTGGGAGCTATAACAATGGGTGCACTTTGCAGTGACAACACAAACATGTAAAACTGATGAAGCAGAAATTGCACCTGATTCTTATATGTTCATGCATATGGTGATACAAACAAAGTGCTTTATCTTGAAGACACAAGAGAATATTTCCAGTTCTGACCTGTGAAAAGTTCTCTGTTTGCCAGAGAAATCTCATCAGCTTTTTAAACGCCAGCATGGCAATTGTGAAATGATATCACCTAAGGTGTCACCATCTATGATTCTTCAGTTCACAGGGCACAATAGATGCTGGGTCTTTCTTTAAAAACATATGAGGGTGTGTGTGTGTGTGTGTGTGTGTCTGTCTGTCTGTCTGTACGTATTGTGTACATTTTTTTTTTAATTTTTGGAAAATTCTCATCATAAAGATCTGATTTCAGGATTAGAAGTTAGTTCTGCCTGCACAGGGATCCCCAAGTGCTCTGGCTCTGCCACTAATGCAAAGCATCTTGGTACCACTGAGAAGCTAACATCAAAGACAGGAAGGGAAAGGAAAAAATGAAAAAGAGGAAGACGAAAAAGTAGGAGAGAAACAGAAAGACATAAAAAAGCTTGCTTACCATACTAATAAATGAGGATATAATGATTTGTACTCTCATGGCATTCAACATATTTCTGAATTCAGTCATGAAATCATATTCATTTTGGTTTATCCAATACATGCGATTTATCTTTTTTGTATAAGTATCAGGCAATATTTATACATAACCCTAAATCTGTACGTATGTTGCGGCATATTCAGGGTGGGTTGGAGTGATTATTCCATTATTGGATCACTATTTTGTGACTGTGAGTAAGGTTTTGTACAGTTTGCTTGTTTTATAAACACCATAACTGCAATGAAATAAATACTCACAAACTTCTATAAGTCTGTATAAATATCCATTTCAATAATAAATTCAGTAAAAGTCACAACAATTTGCAGTGGAAACACTTAATATGGAATAAACGTTTCAAATAAATAGTTAAGCTTGGAGCAATATATCCTAAATGCTAAATTGTCTTGGAAGTTGAAAGAAAACTTAGATTTTCTAGCCAGTTAATATTTCAAATACTGGAATTTCTGATGTAAGTCACAATTTCAGAGATTTATATTGGGAAAAGAAAAACTCAGCAAGAAAAACATGGTCAGCATTTCTAGTGACCCTGCTATTGAAAGTTCTAATATCCATGCACACAAAAATACTACACTTTGGGCTTCCCTGGTGGTGCAGTGGTTGGGAGTCCGCCTGCCGATGCAGGGGACACGGGTTCGTGCCCCGGTCCGGGAAGATCCCACATGCCGCGGAGTGGCTGGGCCCGTGAGCCATGGCCGCTGAGCCTGCGCTTCCGGAGCCTGTGCTCCGCAGCGGGAGAGGCCACAACAGTGAGAGGCTCGCGTACCGCAAAAAAAAAAACAAAAAAAAACCCCCCAAAAAACTACACTTTGCTATTAGAAAGTGTTCTTTCATTCTCCAGTGGAACTCTGTAGTCATGCCTTAAACAGAATTTTAAAGGAAACAAGGAGAGGACAGGAGAAGATAGGAGGACAGAAGAGACCCCGTCTCATGGTCATCCCACAGATTCGATGTGCCAAAGGGGGCAATGTAACCTTTGGCAAACTTCAGACCACGGACTGCATGTTTCAGGAGTCCACTGAATTCAAATTGTGGTTATCATATTTCAAAGGCGCTAATGTCGTAGCTTTCTGGAAATTATCACAGGCAGAGAAAATACTGCCTCATGGCAACGTCCTAACTATAAGAAATAATTAGCACTTTGTGGCATGGGGATTAGAAGATCAGAGTTTTTCTAAATTCTCCACCGAACTCACCTAACATTTCAGGATACAGCAAAGGAATTCCCAGGCAGAAAACCACACCAAATTCTAAGGCTTCACAGTCTCATAATGCATCATTCTAGAATGTTCTAGAGTTCTATCACTGACCTTTGCTGGAAATCCTATTTGCATCTTCAGACTAGAACCCACAATTGAGAGTTGTGGGTAAACCTGACTCTCATAAAAGAAAAGGAATTGCTGTATGCCATGTCTTTATCTGCAGATTTTTTGTGGGACTTGCCAAAGGAGGAAAGGAACTTCTTTAGGTCTGTGAGCCGCCAGCAAATCTGAGTGACATCTGTGGGGTTTGCTGGCTGTGCTGAACAAGGAGAAAGAAAACTGGAATGGAAGTCAGGGAATCATCTCCACATCCTGGCTCTTTCACCAAAATCCTATTTTTGGGATACAGAATGCATTTTCCCCGTCCAAAACACAATCCCGAAATTCCCCCCACATGCTTTAGAAATCAAATAATGAATGATGTCACCTTCAGTGGTAAAATGAGGAAACATAAAATACAACAGCAAAGATAAGAGTTTCACATCATAATGGTAATTTCCCTTAACAAAAATAACAAACCACAGGTCACCCAACTTATCAAAAGGAAAGTATGGGTTATTACTCAACCATTTTAGATTTAAATTTGTTACTACCATAATGGTGCTGCATACTAATATTGACTGATACCTATATATTCTTCGGTAGTGCTGAGACTTGCATATATTTTTTTCAGGGTAAGACCTTTTCTGCTATTATAGAACCTATGATATCCTACGGGATTCCAATATATCGGATACCATATTTGCATTACCAAAACAAAAATTTTCATTTTATACTTTCAGATCATTGTCTATATGTGATGAAAAATATTTAATATTTTTGTTTTCAAAAATTTCTCTGTGAAACGGGATGTATCCTATACACATCTGTGTGCCTTACAGAACAGTAATTATATGGAATATATTTGTTTCTTTGTATTACAATTTCCTTATTTGCCCAGTGGAGATGATACAGGCCCCTACTAAGTTCACTAAGTTGTTGCAAACATCAAGGAGATCATTTAAGCACACGTTTTTTGAGATAAATAAAGCATTATGCAAAATGCCCTTATGCTAATAGCAGCTACAGGAGCAACTAGGGATTAACTTTGATTCCTTTGGGGAAAGAATACCGAACTTCCTCTACTGTAGCTAGGTGATAAGACACACCTTGGCTAACAGCTAGAATACCCTCGAGAAGAAAAAAAAAATTTGAGAGACCTTTCTAAGGCTGGTGGGAAGATGAATTTTCTGGTCAGTGGAATCCACTGAACTATGTATATGTACACATTACATTCCAAGTCGGCCTTTAATTTCCACCTATTTTCCAAGAGTTTAAAGAGAGAAGGCCACACCTACCAAAGTAAGAGATAAAATGCTTTTGTCTCTGGGTCAGCACAAAATCACATCTCTGCTAAATAGACCGTTTAGGTTTAACACAATTACTGAATTTCCTTTCAGAAGCTGTGGCTGCATAGACATGTCTTACGATTTGGAAAAATCTGAACAATTTTTCTTAAAAAACAGCCCCAGATATGCTTCATCCTTTATCACTGCCCAATTAGCTAAAATCCGAATGCTTCTCCCCGATGTATTTTTTTGAAGTAGAAAAGGATAGCTTTATTGCTTTGCCAGGCAAAGGGGGGATACAGCAGACTCCTGCCTTGAAAAACTATGTGTCCCCACCCCAGAGGATTTGATGAGGGGTTTTATAACAATGGTGAGGTGGGACCTCTGACAAGATTAGGGTGTGAGCAGGGCTTGTGCTCCCTTAATCTCGTCTCAGGTGGTCGGTCTCCTAACCCTGATCTCTGTCCCAGACGTGTTTTAAATAAAGGGTTGCAGGCATCATCCTTTTGTCTAAATTTTTAGTCTCCTACATAAAAATCTCAGCATAGGGTCCCACTTTCACTTAGACTACCTGTTTTAGATACATGTTTATACGATGGAAAAGACAACCGCAAGTAAATATAAAAGTAGGGAAAAAAAGTCTAGAAGGGACTACACTAAAATAAAAATCTTTTTCCCTGGTTAATAGGATTATGGCTAATCTCATCTTGATTTTGGTCCAATGACCTATATATTCTCTATAAGTTTTAAAAATTTGTTTTACAACAAGCATGTATTACTTTTATAACAAGGGGTGGGGCGAACCCATTGCATAGAGAGAGTCTCAAGAGAAGTGGATAAAATGTGCCACATTAGATGCCACTGACATTGCCTCAGACACTTGGGAATCAGAAGGCTCACAAGAGTTCCTTTTCACAGCTAGCTCGACCTACTTCAACAGTGTTAAGTGAGCAAAAATACCATTTTTTCAAAAAAACAGAGAGATAAATAGCACTTTAGAAAAAAATTAAAGCATATTTCCATTTAGGGGCAACTGATTTAGCAACATTTAACAAGTCTTTTTAAACTTAGTTGTCATAGAGCACCATGAAATATTCACATAAAAGAGATCCAGGCAGCTTGCAGATGAGTATTTCCTCGTTCATGAGATGCCTAATTGACTCGAGACAATGGGAAATACTCAGCGCCTCTGGTTCGGGCCAACATGGATGATGACATGTTTCTCATAAGCCCTTTTCATGGTTTTCTCAATTTGCTTCAGAAAAACTTGTGGGATTCGTCCACATAAAGTGTGCACAGTCTCCAAAAACTTCAGCTGAAGAGGGTAATACATGGATTGAAAGAGATTGTCTTGAAAGGGAAACTGAAAGATGAGTTAAAAATAAAAAAAAAAGAAAAGTGTATTTTAGTTACTGAAATGCCATTTAACACGCAAATAACTTACTGAGAAATGACACAGGGAATTAATATAAACATGCAGGCACAGCTTGGTACGTTTTTAGATACAGAGGAAGGGACCTCCGAGGACCGAGGTTCAAATCCTGATTCAGTCCTGTGCAACCCCAGGCAATCACTTACCCTTTTGGGGCCTGTTTCTTTACCTCTTAAAAAAAAAAAAAAAAAAAAAAAAAAAGATGATTTATTTGGGTTTTAAAAGCTCTTAAAATCTGAGTGAAGTATATTTCCCAGGACAGGATATTCTATAGCATGCTCTTGCTGAGTAGAAGCAAGACTCAGGTATAAACAAAAAGGTCCTACTGTATAGCGCGGGAAACTATGTTCAATATCCTGTGACAAACCCCATAATGGAAAAGAATATGAAAAAGAATACATATATGTATAACTGAGTTACTTTGGTGTACAGAAGAAATTAACACAACATTATAAATCAACTATACTTCAATAAAATTTTTAAAAAAGACTCAAGTAGATACTTGAAATCTACTACAATAAAACACTGAATTGGGGCTTCCCTGGTGGCGCAGTGGTTGAGAGTCCGCCTGCCGATGCAGAGGACACGGGTTCGTGCCCCGGTCCGGGAAGATCCCACATGCCGCAGAGCGGCTGGGCCCGTGAGCCATGGCCGCTGAGCCTGCGCGTCCGGAGCCTGTGCTCCACAACGGGAGAGGCCACAGCGGTGACAGGGCCGCGTACCGCAAAAAAAAAAAAACCAACCAACACTGAATTGTTCATATATCTTGCCTTTGTAGCAATCTTAACGGAGGAACTATGGTAATCTCACGAAGTTCAGAGTTTAACAACTACTAGTGAAATGTATCATCAGTGAACTTTATTTTAGTAATTCAGGTACCAAATATTGGTTGTCGGTTTTTTCCCACTTAATATTGGACTTTAAAAAGAAATTATCTTGTTTTCCTATGGAATGTGTCTGTATTTCCCAAAATAAATCTTTCAGACCACCTAATTATGAACAAGAGTCAAAGTTTTACTACAGTCTTGTCGAAAGGGAAAAGGCCTCTAGTAGGTCAAGTCAAAGATTCATTGTTGGCAAGGACATTCTAAACAAAAAGACTAGAGAAGAAAGCAAAAGGGAAATAAGAATGATGAAAAGTCAGATACTATTGCCTGACAGCAGAGTGGGTGGGTGTCTAGCTTCCTAGAACAAGTCTTAATCCCTTAAAGTTCATCAGAAATATTGCTTAAGCATGTTTATCAGAAATGTGAATTTCTTCCCAGAAGGAGATTACACATTATGTAATGCAAAAAAAGGGTTCTGTCCGAGACCATGCTTGGAACGCTTTTTCTTTCACAGCACAATTTAGACCACTGATAAACTCCTTTTCATCACTGTATCCCCAGTGACAGGAACAGAATAGGTCAAAACTGTGGAGCCCTGCTTGATTCCTCTCTTTCCCCCACATCCTTCACCTGGTGCAACAGCAAGTACCGTAAACTCTACCTCTACAGCACATCCCGAGTCTGGCCTCTCATCTTCCCGACACCACCCAAGTGCACGCCAGCCCATCTCTCACCTGGAAGGCTGCAGTAAGTCTCATAGATAGCCTTTTTGTTTTCACTCTTGCACCCCCTGCACCAAGTTACCACGGAGATATTTTTAAAGCATAAATCAGAGCACGTTTTCCTGCAGGGGCTTCCCGCTGCAATTAGAGTAAGATTCCAACCCCTCTCCTGTCCCCAAAGGTTCAATGTGACCCGGAACTCTCCCTGCTCATCTCCTCCTCGCTTCCCTTTTCTGTTCATTCTGGTTACTGTGGCCTCTTCCCTGTCGGTGGGCACACAAACTTACTCCTGACTCAGGGACTTTTCCCAGGTTATTTCTTCTACTTGGCAGGATCTCTCCCCAGATTGTCCCAGGGATCAAGGCTCAGGCTGGCAGAAGCCTCCCTGAGGACCCGAGCTTGTGAACCTTCCTCTCCATCCTGGCTGCCCATCCTGGATGCCCAGCACCTGCTTTAACCTTCCACTATCTGGTAAGAGTTTTATTGATTTCTTCGTTTATGTGAGTACTGTCTGGCTTCCTCACCCAAAATATACGTTTCATGAGGAGCGGGCTTTGTCAGTCTTGTTGACTTCTGAGTTCCCAGAACCTAGAATTGTTCCTGCATAAAATAGGCTCTTCAGAGATGATTGTTGAAAGAATTACTGGCAGAATGTCTGCCTCGTATATAATTTTCCTTGGGTCATGATGGGGGGAGATCACACTTACCATTCACACAAACATACACACAGAGTTAGGGTATGTGAGTATGTGTGTTTGTGTGTGTGTGTGAGAGGGAGAGAGAGAGAGAGAGAGAAGGGGAGGGAAGAGAAGGAAGAGGGAGGGACAGGAGGAATATTTTCAGAGAGAGATGAAGGAAGAAAGAGACATACAGCGAAAGAGAGAGAGAGGAAAATTATTTATAGAGGGGAAGGGAGAGAGCAAGTGAGAAAATGTGGACAAGATAAGAAAAGAAAAGAGTGTGAAACTTCTAATTATTGAGAACAACTCTATGTCGGGTGCTGTACTAAAAGTGTAAAAACAATCATTTTGTTGAATTCTCACAACACGTTTTATGAGGTAGATAATATTATTATCCCCATTTCACAGATGAGGAAACTGAGGCTCAGTAAGTCAAGAGCACAGAGTTAATGACTAATCACCAGAAAGGGACAAAATTGGGACCTGAACCCAGGTGTGTCGATGCCTAAAGCCAAGCCCTGACTCCACTGCACTGGGGTGCACAGTGGCAAGTGGAGAAATAGGTCTTTTATGATGAAGTCTGTCTATATTTACTTGAATTTCAGGATGGGGTTAGTGACTGTCCTGATTGAAATGCGTGAACGAAAATTGTCTTTTTAGTCCCAACTGAGGAAAATCAGTGAGTGTATTATGCAGAATCATTTATGAAACAGTTATTTGGCCCTCTTTCTGATCCACCCAGAAAACAAACAAGACCGATTGTAACTCTAGAACCATAGTTGCTCAATCCCAGGCCAGGGCTGACAGAGTACAGAACAACCTGGGGCATGGCTCTGATGTCCATGTCTGCTGCATTCTTATTTGCCTTCCATTTGTACTCCTGAATGGATTTGCACCTGGAGTCAGTGTTTGAATATCTAAATGTGATATCACTAAGTACAGAACAAATTTTCTATGTAATTAAATCACCTGGCTTTGGAGAAACAACAGCAGGAATCCCAGGAGAAAAAAGAGGTGTTAGTTTATTGGCACGTGAAATTCTTTCCCTCCACAGAAGACAATTCTGGGGATTCCAGAATTGGAATTCTCTGGGATTCTCCTTAGCAAAATGCATACTTTCATACGTGCAAAAATGCATTACTGTGTTGCAGGATTCACCCTCACCTCAGTCCTGCCCAATCCTTTTCATGAATCATGAGGGTTCCCAGATCCCCAAGGAAAAAACCCTCTAATAAAATCTACATGCCTTCTGTCAGGGGTTGGCAAATTTTTTCGGTAAAGGGCTAGATAGTAAATATTTCAGACTCTGTGGGCCGTACAGTCTGTCACAGCTACTCATCTTTGCCTTTGTAGCATATCGGTGACCACAGACAATACGTAACATGAACAGTTGTTGCTGTGTCCCGATAAGACTATATGAACAGAGAAATTTGAATTTCATAAAACTTTGTTACACAGTTCATAAAACTGTGTTACGAAATATTCTTCTGTTCATTTTTTTCCCAACTATTTAAGAAACCATTCTTACTCCACATGTCTTACAAAAACGGGCCAGATTTGGCCCAATATTTGGCCCAAGTTGGCCAACCCCTACACTCTACGTTTTGGAATGGCCCCACCAACTTCAAGGTGAAAGGCAATGTGGAAAGCAGTGTTTCCCAAAGTGAGGGATGCAGGTACCAGCAGGCAGTACTTGACGTGATATTAGGTGGTGAACCACAAAGCAAGGTCCTTTCGACCTTCCCAGTTACTGCAAGAAGATAGTTCACATAGGTCTTAACTGCTCCTGCTAAAATCAACCTCTTCAAGGGAGTAAGAGGGGGCCTCAGCTCCAGGCCAGAATAGTTGGTGTGATCTTCACACTCAGCCAGAGGCAATTACAAGGCTGTCTGGCATGTCTCGGGGGAAAGCTGTCCTCCCAGACTTGGTGCATGGCAGCGAGCTGCAGTTTTCTTTGTGTGTATGAGCCACCCTGGCTTATACGCACGTTTGCATCCCTGCCCCAAGCACCTCCATGTGGAGGCCTCCTTTGGGAGGTGTGTGGGGGGGTACCTTTCTCCTCCTCCCCTCTTCCTTCCCTCTCCTCTTCCCCAAGATTCCTGGGCCCGTAAAGATGCAAAAGCCTTTTATTCAGGAGATATTCCTGCCTCCGTGCTGCAGCCACTTGACCCTCAGCCAGCATCCTTTGGTGGATAAAAATGGACCACCGAGAGCTGGTGCCTCTTCTTGCCTCTTGCTCGCACTGTGGCAGTCCATAAATAAAGACTTGATTGTCACTTTGGTTTGGCTCCTGGTCCTAACTCAGGAGTCCCCAACTCCTGGTCCTTGGACTGGTACCGGTCCGCGGCCTGTTAGGAGCCGGGCTGCACAGCAGGAGGTGAGCGGTGGGCAAGCAAGCGAAGCTTCGTGTGCCGCTCCCCGTCGCTGGCATTACCGCCTGAACCATCCCCCACGCCCTCCCAGCCTCCCACCCAATCCGTGGAAAAATCATCTTCCTTGTAATGCGTCCCTGGTGCCAAAAAGGTTGGGGACCGCTGTCCTAAATGACCACCTCGACACCTGCTTGGTCAATAGGGTGGAGCTGGCAACCAGGCAACACTTAGCTTGAGCTGCATAATATTTTATTTTTATTGTATTACCTATATCCTAACCTCTGACCCTTTATTACGGCAAATAGCACAGAGTTTCTCTTTCTTTTTTTTTTTTTTTTTTTGCTTACTGTTCTCTTCTTTTTTGGGGGGGATTTTTTTTTAATTCAAACAGAAAGTCACAAAAATTATAATCATCCTCATCAGTTCACTCAGTCCCATGTAATTAATTTTTGTTTTCATCTTGATCTTTTGTTAGCACTTTTATGAATTCATGAGTTTTCCATTAGAGTTCTGAAAATGCTTATTCGTTCAGTTCAGCAGTATAGTCAGTTACCAAGGGTTTCTCTGTCTGATAGGACACTTCTTCCTTCAGCGAATTTATTTCAGAGAAAAAGAAATGAGTGACTTTCTTGGAAATATTAAGTCAAGAGTGGACAAAGTATAGTACCAGGTGGCAAGTGGATGGAGTGACGTAGCATGAGTGAGGTTGGGGAAAAGCGGTAGAACTCAATGCTTCTGGGAATTATTTGGCCTTCAAAGGGACGGGTGACCACAGCACCTGCACTGCTTCATGCTGATAAGTACATGTCTGCTGAATGGGGGGTGAGAACACACTTACATCTCGGATTGCTTCATAGAGCGCTTTGAAAGTTGGCTGCTTCTCATCATGGTAGACGCCTCGGTTCCCATGCAGGACAGACACGCCTTCCCGCTCGGCCGCTCTGCAATTGCTTCCGTACATGCAGTGATCAGGACGGTAGTTCCACTGGCAGGGGAACACGTACAGACACTCTGGTGGTGACAAGAGAAAGATATGTGTGTACAATCAGTGTCAGCGACGAAACCAACGTTTCCATAAACTGCACACCACACAGGATTTCAAAGTGCGTGACTGTGATTGTGACTTGTAGGTCAGATTTTACCACGTTTGTCGATATTCTGAGATCAGGAACTGAAGGAGCACACATTAGTGATGTTGGAGGTTTCACCCCAAAGGGGAGGGCAATATAGCATCTTAGACAAGAAGGCAAATGAGGGCAGCAGACGGCCTGGATCAGAATCCGAACTCTGTCACTCAAAATCAGTGCAACCTGGGTCCAGTGACTTAACCGGCCTGTGTTTCAATTTCCTCATCCGCAAGATGGATGTAACAGGATTGCCCTGTTATTTTGATGATTCAATTTTTAAAAAGCTCATGTAAAATGCATAGCAGACTGACAAGCACACGGCGGTGGTCCATAGCATTAGCAGTTACAATCAACTCTTTGAAAAGGTTTTGTGAAATGGACCAACTTGAAAAATTAGAGTCAAGATTGAAGCAAAGGTTCTTCTTCAGATTAAAAAGCAACCAACCAGGGCTTCCCTGGTGGCGCAGTGGTTGGGAGTCTGCCTGCTGATGCAGGGGACACAGGTTCGTGACCCGGTCCGGGAGGATCCCACATGCCGCGGAGCTGCTGGGCCCGTGAGCCGTGGCCGCTGGGCCTGTGCGTCCGGAGCCTGTGCTCTGCAACGGGAGAGGGCACAACGGTGAGAGGCCCGCGTACCGCAAAAAAAAAAAAAAAAAAAAAAAGCAACCAACCAACAGAAACAAAGTGAAGGAAAAAAACAACAAACAAAATATTACAATAGGAAAACAACAACAAAAAGCAACACAAAAAGAAGTCCCCCTGTCAAGGTGACTATATACACTGTGGGTGAGCACGTGCACATGTGTCCTTGTGTGTGTTTGCATCTCTAAGCCTGTGGTTCTTAGCCAGGGGTGATGCTACCCTGCAGTCTCCCGGGACCACCTGGCAGTGTTTGGAGGGAGACATTGTTCGTCATACATGACGAGGCTGCTACTGGCATCTAGTGGGTAGAGGCCAGGATGCTATAAATACCCTCAGTGAACAGCAAGCCCCACCACTGTAGTCGTGCCAAGGTCGAGAAACTCTGCTCTAATCCTGATGGACTCAGTAAATTTCTTCTTGGTGACGAGGGATTATAAAATCAGCAGTAAGCTCATAACCCCTGAGCTTCCTGGCTTCTCCTTCCTGGTGCCTTTAAGGGCCGGGGCTAGAGGAGGATGGATCAAAGTTCTCTGCAAACGTGTGCCACTGACCATAAGAAAGGCCCCGAGTGACAGCAGAGAAGGCTTAGAGCAAATCAATTACCAGTGTCAGAAGAGCGTCATAAAGATGTGCTTGTTGGTTGGGTTGATGTCATTCCCTTCTCATGGAAAGGACCCCTGCTTAGAGGTTATTTACAGAAACCTTCGAGATGGAAAGCAACGAATGAAGACGTCATTGCACATCCCCTCTGGCAGATGGCGTGTAATATTTCTACCATTCAGAAATCACATGCCACTGGGGAATTCCCCGGCAGTCCAGGGGTTAGGACTTGGAGCTTTCACTGCCGAGGGCGCAGGTTCAATCCCTGGTTGTGGAACTAAGATCCCGCAAGCCGCGTGGCGCGGCCACAAAACAAAACAAAACATAAAACTCACAGACTGCTGTGACATCCAAGCACCCTCTAATTCCTAACTGTTCACAACACACTATGAGATTTTCCTTTTCTTGGGAGAACTCCATTCCACCAGGATGTTTCCCTTACCTGCATTCACCTCCACGCTTGCGCATACATAATCCACAGCTGGGACAGAGCGGTGCTCATCATGAAGTTATACTATCAAGGTCTGAATCCCAACTCCTCTATTAGTTGTGTGACTTTGCTGCACTTCCGTGAAGAGGGTGGATGTGAGGATAGTGGGAGTGAAAATATCTAAACATGCTTTTGTGCTTCTGAACTGTGACCTGACCCCAGCCCAATAGCTGCCTTTTTTTTAATCCCATGAGTCACCTCACTCCTTTCTGATACCTGCCCGGCCATTTGGATTTGCAGTCCCTGCTTAAGCACCTGCCAGTATTCTCTCCTGAATGAATTGCCCTAGACACTACCTCTGTTTTTGTAAACGCACGGATTGATGGAATGAACAAATATTTATCAAATGCCTGCTATGTGTATAGGTCCTGCCTTCATGGAGTTTAAGATTGGTGATGAAGGTTTTTTGCCTCTTCCTAAGTAGTTTAAGGACTCTAATACAAAAAGAAAACTTTTCCTCTCTTTGCAGCCTCCTTAGAGGACCGAGCCCAATGAGGGCATCACTCAAAGGCAAAGCACAAAGACATAGAGTCTAAACAATATGTTACTAAATAACTGATGGATCCCTGAAGAAATCAAATAGGAAATCAAAAAATACCTAGAGACAAATAACAACGAAAATATGACAATCCAAAACCTATGGGATGCAGCAAAAGCAGTTCTAAGAGGGAAGTTTATAGCAATACAATTTTACCTCAAGAAACAAGAAAAATCTCAAATAAACGATATAACCTTACACCTAAAGGAACTAGAGAAAGAAGAACAAACAAAACCCAAAGGTAGTAGAAGGAAAGAAGCCATAAAGATCAGAGCAGAAATAAATGAAATAGAGATGAAGAAAACAAGAGCAAAGATCACTGAAACTAAAAGCTGGTTCTTTGAGAAAATAAACAAAATCGATAAACCCTGAGCCAGACTCATCAAGAAAAAAAGGGAGAGGACTCAAATCAATAAAATTAGAAATGAAAAAGGAGAAGGTACAATGGACACCACAGAAATACAAAGGATCATAAGAGACTACTGCAAGCAACTACATGCCAATTAATGGATAACCTGGAAGAAATGGACAAATTCTTAGAAAGGACAAATTCTTCCAAGACTGAACCAGGAAGAAACAGAGACTATGAACAGACCAATCACAAGTACTGAAATTGAAACTGTGATTAAAAAATCTTCCAACAAACAGAAGTCCAGGACCGGATGGCTTCATAGGCGAATTCTGTCCAACATTTAGTGAAGAGTTAACACCTACTTTACTGAAATTCTTCCGAAAGGCTTTGTAATAAGACAGGTAGGTTCAAAGTTGGCTTCTACCACCTCCTAGTTCTAAAAACTTGGGTGAGTTGCTGAAACCCTTGGCCTCAGTTTAGAAGCACTGAAGAGAAGTTAAATGATGCAGATTTGAATCCCAGCTCTACTACGTGTTAGCTGTGACCTAACAGCAGAGTGGCTAAGAAGGAAGCTTTCGAGTCAAGCTGTTGGGTTTCAGTACAAAACTCTGCCATTAGTTGCATGAACTCAAGCAAATGGCATGATTTTTCTGGGCCTCAGTTTCATTATCTGTAAAAGGGGAAGAATTGTAAATATCACTCGTAGGATTTGGGGAAGTATTAAATGAGTTCATATATAGAAGTACTTGGAACAGTGCTCACTGCACACAGAAGATACACCTCGTAAATGTAAGCTGTGATCATTACTATTATCATTGCTATTGCCATAACAAGAACTATTGCATTAGGCTACTAGAAGGATAAAACAAGGTAACTTAAATGGAATGAGCCTGGCATCCTTCTAGACACATAGCACATTGGTGGTAAATGTTTTACACCAATTGCCTCTAGACATGCAGGCGGCCAGACTTTCTTAACCTTTTATGAGTCACAGATCTCTCTGAGAATCTAATGAAAGCTTTAGACTCTGTCTTTGGAAAAATATATGAAGAATATCTGCTTACAAATTTAGGGGTTTGTAGATTTCCCGAAGATCAGCTAGGAACCACAGCTACTGAACATCACATGTGAAATTCGGTCCCAGACAGAATTCAATTCACGTGTTTACCTTCCCTTCAGAATTTTCCAGAGGAAGAAACGTGAAATACCGTGAGAATAGAACTGAAACAAGTATTTGTTCACCACAATGCAAGGCATTGGTGTCACTGGGTGATAAGGCACTGCCCCTGCCCTTCGGGAATTTATATCTTCTAAGGGAGATAGTATAGAAATGAACATTTTTTATCAGAGTTTATAAAAGGAAGGCATTTTGGTAAAGCTTTACTTAAACTTAGACTTATATAGTAAGGATAGGATTCTGACAGTTAGAAATAGAAGCCTGGAAGAGCATTTGAGGAGGAGAAAATGGCCTGATCATGGCGAAGAGTTTGGAAATCAGAGTGTGTTTTAGAAAAGATAAAGCATTTAATTTTGGGGGGGGCAAACTCAATTTCTTCAAAGAGGTAAGATAATGGTAGGAAAGTTGTTATATAAATAGACTGCTTTGCCCTAAAATATTCAAGATATATAAATCTTTATTAGGTTGCAAGTAATCAACTTTGATTCTAGCATGTGAGGCAAAAAATATTTTTTTTCCTTTGGAAAGAGAGGAGGTAGCTCAAAAAATCAGAGGGAAAGCTGAATTGGGGCAGGAAGTGGGGTGGCTCCTGGGATCTGGGTGTGGGGACTAATTAATGTCAGCTTCTCGGCATTGCTGCCAGGATGGACCAGCCTTGCCTACTTTCTGCTCTTGGATTCCCAGACTCAGGTTCCCAGGAGATGGTCTGACTAGTTAAGTGCGAGTCAGGGGCGGGCAGGGCTCTAAGACTGCATGCAATGGGGGAAGAGTAATTCCCCTGAGAGAACTGCGTGCTGTTACTAAAAGAAAGGGCAATCAAGAGTGCACAGGTGGACATTTACATGAACCTATTTGCAGGGCAGGAATAGAGCCACAGACGTAGACAATGGACGTGTAGACACAGAGGGGAAGGGTTAGGGTGGGATGAAGTGGGAGATAAAGTTTGACATAAATACACTACCATGTGTAAAACAGATAGCTAGTGGGAACCTGCTGTGTAGCACAGGGAGCTCAGCTCCGTGCTCTGTAATGACCTAGATGGGTGGGATGGGCGGGGGAGGGAGGCCCAAGGCTGGGGGATGTCTGTATACATATAGCCGATTCACTTCACTGTACAGCAGAAACTAACACGACATTGTAAAGCAATTATACTCCAATTAAAAAAAAAAAGAGTGCATAGGTAAAAATAACAGATGTGCCTTTTTATTCACAGATACATTTGGCGTGGGTTACACTGCGAAATCTCCTTCTCCATGGGGGCAAGGAGGAGGAGAGGGGCTACACCAGCACCCTGGGCTGGGCTGAAGATGGAAAACCTCTGTAGAGCAGCTGATGAACACGGAGCGTGGATTAATGATGGTTATTTGGCACACGATGAATAACTATACCGAAACGAATCGAGTTTAAGCAAGATTATCATGGCTGTCAAAATCTAATGTTTAAAAATGACAGCATGGTGAAATGTGCGGGTTATTTTTTTCTGCTGCTGAGGAAATAATACAGTGAACGGTTTTTAAATTCCAAAGCCTCAAAACACTGCAATTTATTAAAAACATTTTTTTCAAGCCAACCTCTCTTCAAACCCTGGGTCTTTGCTATTTTTCCTCTCCATTTTATGTAGATAAAGGAGCTCAGTAATTGATTATTTATGAGTCTGAAATCCCTTAGCGATCCTTTTCCGGAGTCTACGTTTATGTCCAGAGCCTCCTAACTACTTGCAAAGTACTGTGTGAATTGATTGCTCCTTACATTTCTGATCATTTCCTACTCTTGGGGTCTCTAAGATTATGGAATAGTTTATGTCTGATCATTTTAACTTCCTGGTGGAATAGGCTTGCTACTTACTTACTACACTATATCAACAGAACGGAGGCTGTTTGCACGACCCACAGCGTGTTGTTTGTTCTGCTTTGTGTTTTAATGTCTCATTCTGCAACTGAGCTTTCCCAGCCTCCTCTTCTTCCTTCTTCCAGAATGTACCTTGTTCCAGAAAAGGGCAATTCATTCCTCCAAGAAGATGTCTCTGATCACACAATTTAAAGATGGAACCCTCTCTCCCCAGCCTTGACAGTGGCTCTCTCAACCTCTCGTTTGTTTCCTTCATAGCACTGATCACAGTTTGTGATTTTGAATGACTCATTGTTACTCTTTGGAAGCTGACCTCTCCCAAAACAAGGTAGGTTTTGTAAAAGTAGAGACGCTGTCTCCTCTGCGTGCCGCCGCATCCCCTCTGCCTAGCCCTGTGGCTGGCACCTAGTAGGTAGGTGCTCAAAAGATATCCACTGAATGAATGGGAGAATCAAAGCATATACGTTCCTTTACCCTCTGTATCTTTCCGCTTTCTCTGCTTTCTCCCTCTCCTTTCTCTCCCCAACATCCCTTCCTCTCACTTTCCTGGCTGTGCTCTTTCTCTTCCATTTCCTTCCTTCTTCCATTCCAGTCTCTTAATCCCATTCCTCCAACCAGCCAACACCTCTGAAGATCAACTCCAGTTAAGGCACTAACCCTCCCACTGGAATCACTCAATGAAGACAAAGTAGACGTAACCCCTTCTCACAAGGACCCTACGATCTTCATTCTTGAGCTTCGTATCAGAGCTTGAACTTCTCAGACTCCCAAAACAACGATCTGTTTCCAGTTTTCCAGGACAGTCCTAAAACCAAATAATTGGGCCTGTCCACCCCAAAACACATTCACAACTACCAGCTGCTGGAAGCTTTTGGTGAGGTGGGTATATAGTGTGGTTGCACACCCAGGCAGGATGAGAGCAAGGCCTGACAGGGCCTCTGAAGAGGCCTGTTCCATGTGACTGTGTGTCCTGCTCTCTGTGGCCCCAGCAAACCCTCCCGACTCTCTAGTATCACATTCAACTCATGGACGATCTATGTACATTCCATGCGCGTTTCAGCTCTTCTCTCTTTTCGTGGACAGAGCCCTAGCGCTTCTCATCTGGCTGGATGCCCTGCCTTGTCATCTATACTGGGCTGGTTTCATTTCTTCCCCTGGCCACCCCCACTTTTCTAGAAATTGCTTTGAAAGAAGGGACAGACCTCGGTGTTCATGTTTGAGAGAGGAAAATGCCATGTGATCTTGCTCTCCTGGTCCCTGATGACCGGATCAAGGGTGGTCTCCCCATCGAAAGAGAACCAGTTCATAGCTGGGCTGGGAATCAGTTAATAGGCTGGGACAGGCCAACCCCCCAACCCCTCTCTCTCTTACCTTCAAGAATCCGAATTAAGAAACCTAGACAACCCATCATCACTGGCATGGGCTTGTAAGGTTGTGCTGGCTTGGGGTTGGGCCATGTACAAGCAGACATTATTGCCGGACAGATGGAATGGAATCAGATGGGCATGAAGACAAGCGACACAACATACACCGTGAGGACTCTGAGGGATGAAGAAATGAGCTTTGATCCTGAGCAGCCGCCCAGAGATGGTTCTCATGAGGCCTGGCACGATCTGACCCATGTGTTCATGGGACTGGCACCTGGACCTTTACTTAGCTGGTCTGAGTTAAGTTGTATTCCCTGCAACCTAAGCGCATGAATCCAAGCATATCTTTCTACATAGGCTTCTCTTTTAGCCCTTGTCAAATCTACCCTTTCTACAGAAGTCTGCTCTTGACTCAAATTCACCTGTAAATATGTGAGTTCAGTCTTTCACCCCTTGAAGAAGCTGCCTTGGCTCACCTGCCAGGAAATGTCCCGTGGGATGAGCTACCTGCATGTCCCCCATGGGCTTCAGCTGTCTTCTTGTGAGTCAGTCTAGTACCCAGCACGGCAATTACACACCCACAGGCATTTACTATCTAATTATATAGCAAGAGTTTTAAAACATTTTTAAGCGAATGGCTTTTAAACACATTTTAAAAGCGATGGGATTGGCTACGAGAGGCTCTAATAGTAAAAACATTCTAGATACGGGCTTGGGTTTTGTGTGTACTGCTTCGCCAATGGCAACCCAAAGAATCATAACAATAAGCATGTTTATCTCCTGAGTCATGGCCAATTCTCTCTCTCTCCTTTCCAGGGATAAAAGTGACACACTTTTTTTTTTTTTTCAAATATAGTTAGTTCTGGTTTATAGAAAATGATCCCAATGAATATAAACAAAGAAAAACCTTTCAATGTGATGGATATCACTGGATTTCAGGTCAAAGAGCTCATGTTTGATAAAGTACCTGGATAAAGTATGCAAGATCAAAGGCAGACCATACAAAGAACAATCCAGGAGTTCCCTAATACTCACTGATCCAAAGTTAGGAAGCTCCGTTATTTACTTGCTACTGCTCAGACCCAAGATTCAGAACAACTTCCTAATTATTTTATAATATCCTTGTACTCAGTGGACCTGAGACGGGCAATGTGACGCCATTAAACTCAGCTGGTTTTCAGCTCTGATTAAAGACAAGGGGCTCGCATCTAAGGGCAGAGCTGCTTGCGACCGTCTTTGAGTGTTATTTACTCACTGATCACGTCCTCAAATAATCTGCAACAGGCTAAGAGGATTTCTGCGGAGGCAACTATGCAAATGTTTTGAATTCCTCAGTTTGGGAATATGGACAGATAGGCTCATGGAAGAGAGTTTAAGCCACACAACACAGAGGAAAAAATGCCATATTTAAAGGGCAGAAATAATGCGGGAGAGAGAGACGCATTTGGGGAAACCTGCCCAGCTCTCTAGAATCCACCCTCCTCTGGGACCTTCCCCTCACCCCCAAATACACGGGGCCGGAGTTGGAGTGGCCTGGGTTTGTGCTCCTGCTCTGGCACTCATTAGCTACACCACAAATTATTTAACTCTCTTTCCCTTGGTACCTTTGTCTATAATACGGGGATTCTATTCTCAGGGTTGTTGCAAGGATTAAATAAGAAAATGCTCAGAAGAGCACCTGACACTCAGTAAATAATCAATGTCAGCCATGATTCCTTAGCTCCACGCTCCTGGCCTAGGGGACCTACACTGCCAACATGTGATTTCTCCCCCAGGAATTTGGAACTGGGATGAAGTTAGTCTTTCCATAAGGCTGGACGTGGAGCATGAAACCTTGGTACTTTGCTTTGAGCACAGAATGAGAACCTTCAAAGAGAGGAATACACAGTCTCACCAGGAGAAGGAAAGTCCAACCTGGGTTCCTCTTCCTTTTGCCTCTCCTGCTTTAGGTCCTGGGCCCAGCCTGCTGGCCTTTCTGCCCTAGGTTTCTACAGGACACCAGTTTGCTTATTAAAAAAAAAGTATCCTTTGTGCTTAGACTAGCTCCAGGGACCTTTTATTTGTAGCCAAGAGTCCTACTCAGTATAACTACACCTAGAAAAAAAGATGAAATCCACTTTAGAAGAAAAAGGAGGGGCAGACTTTCAAATCCCCGTTGATCCCTGTTGCTATCAAAGTGAAATGGATTAAAACATGCCACAAACGAACAGCCAACACATCCCCTTCATCAAATGAATTAGTATTGGGACTCTTTGCCAGAAATGCACCCCATTCCACATCAATCTGCTCGCTTTCTTTTCCAGGATTTGCTACTTTTTGATCCAAGGGCATGTGAGATTAGGTTCCATTTCAGAATTTTGTTAAAAAACAAAAAAAAGGTACATACACAGAAGTCTTTATAAACAGGAGTCTCTAGTTCAGGATTTTTAAAGACACAGGAGAGGCCTGAGGAGGTTGGGGTGAAGAGTGCTTTTTTCCCCTAGAGATCTTTCTCAAAGAGAAAACATGCTTTTGGTTTTAATACCATTAAATAAGGTTGTAGCAAAGATGAAAGAAAAGAAGGAAAAGTTTTAGCTTTAGGTGTCCATACAAAAACACAGACCAGAAATTTACATCTCCTTTCCTTCCCCAACTACCCAAACACTGACTTAACAATATAAGAGGAATTTCTTTAGCCCTAGGTGAAAAGAAAGAGGGATGTGGGAATCCAAGTCCTTCTTCTAGACCCTTTTAACCCTGAACAAGTCACTGTATGGTAAGGACCCCAAGAATCAATTCCCTTCAATCTAGCAATTGTTCAGGCCACGGCGGGCCTTGTGCCTAGATTATAATGTTTTCATTTAGTTCTGTGCCACCCACTGATTTTGCCTGTACTTCTTGCAAGAATGGCGTGGCAAAACCTAAAAGATATTCTTGAAGAACGGAGCCCAGTGTTGGGGGTTTCAACATTTGGCCTTTTGTGTCAGCAGCGCAAGGACCGCCCGCGTGAGACCCCGGGGAGGGGGTGGGGTGGGCGATGAAAAGGCACCCTTTGCAGGGGACACAGGCACAATTCAGGCTTCGCCAATACAGCCCAGGCTGGAATGTGCTCTGTGGGGCGAGGTGGGCGGAATCCTCCGAGAACTGCATTCTTGAAAGAGAACCTACCTGGGTTGAAATAAAAAATAATATTTAATAAGTCCTGGTCTCCCCACGTGATGGCGTTCTTGTACTTCTGGTACAGAGGGTATAGCATGTCCTCCCAAGCCAAGCCTGTTGGAATCATGCTGTTCTGGAAAAGAGAAAACCATCAGAGTGGCTAAAGCACGGCAAATATATCTCACCCGCTGAGAATCAGTGTACAGGGACGGGTTCTCCCCTTCACCGCCCCGCTCCCTAGAATGAAAATGAAATCAGCAGAGGAGGGGACCTGTTGGCCTCAAGGCATAGGACAAAGCAGAACTAGGGCTGACGATTACAGGTGTACACATGGATGGTAGATGGACCAGAAACTGGCAGTTGGGCCTATGGCTTCTGCTCAGAAAATCACGCCCCATGTGGTGGAGGCATAAATCAGGAGCTTGGGATGAACATACACACACTAGTGTATATAAGATAGATAACCAACAAAGACCTACTGCAGACCACAGGGAACTCTACTCAGTATTCTGTTAATGGCCTATATGGGAAAAGAATCTGAAAAAGAGTGAATATACATATATGTATAACTGATTCACTTTGCTGTACATCTGAAACTAACACAACAGAGTAAATCAGCTACACTCCAATAGAAATTTTTTAAAAAAATTATTTACTTTTAAGACAAAAGCAACATATTCAGACTAAATATTCAACCAGCACACAAAGATGTAAAAAGTAAAAATATTTTTCCTCCTGCCTCCTGCAATTCCCATTCCCACTTTCCCTAGATGTATCCACAATTAATGAACAGTCTCTTAGATATTCTTTTGGAAGTTTCTAAGGCATAAAAGGGATCACCTCTATGGCATCATGCTCTGTTGCATTTTAATTTTTTCACTTAATATTTTTTACAGCTCTTATCTCACTTATAGATTTGATCTAATTCTTTTCAATAGGAGGATGATTTTTTTGACTTGTTCTCTACTGATGTTCACTTAGGTTCTTCCAGTTTTTTGCTAGGATAAAAGACAAGGCCATGAACAGCCTTGTATGTTTATCTCTGTACATTTACATAAATATATCCCTAGGGTAACTCCAAAAAGTTTTCCAGGGTTTTTGAAGCCTGGGATACACAGAGTGTTTAAACATGGAATTCAGAAATGCAACGTAATATTCCCCAATAGTAAGTCTGCTGAACAGTTTAAATTCCATAATCACCTGGAATTCTCCTAAGCCAACAAATATTCCATAACTCTCCAAATACTTTTCTCTTCCCTGGCTTCTTCCATTCTCACCTGCAAGCCAGCTACTTCCAAAATCAATACACTGACACTCCTGGAACGCCACCGTTGAGGAGACAAAATCCCGATATTTAAACAAGGATATATAACATACTTCCTTACCTTGAACTGGGCACTTCTTATTCGAGTTAAGTTCATCAGCATGACTCCTGAGTTAACTCCCGCAGAGCCATAGAAAGGGTGCCGAGCAAAGCGGCTGTACCAGCCGATCTTGGGGATTTCATGCTCGGGGGCCATGGCCGCAAGCTGCGTGGAATTAAATTGCCTCAGAAGCTTCCAGATGTCATCAACAGGTCTCAGAAAGAGAACATCGGTGTCCACGTAGAGAAGGGAGTCCACATCCTTTAAAATCACCTTTGTGTGTATTGGGTGAGGAGGGAGAAAACAAGAAACAAAGGAAGCGGCCTGATAAGTCAACACTGCCAATGATTTTGTTGATTAATGTTAATGCTAGAAAGGGTCCCACTCTTAGCTTCCATTCCTCCCTTCTCCTTGGACTTCAGGGATAAGGGTCAGTCAAAGGGTAGAGACTCAAAGGAAGATCCATCTTGATCCAGATTGGTCCAGTTCCAGGATCCTGGATTACATCTGGTAAGGGTTGAACGTCACAAGGAATGAAAACATTAGCAAATGACTGTGGCTTTCTTCTCCTCCATCCTCCAATAAGGCCATCTGTCTTTCTCAGTTTTTTCCTGGAAAAGCTAGGGCTAGCATTAGACTACTTGAAGTGGACAATCCGTAGATTAGCTCATGCCAAGCTTTAGGGTAAATACTCTGTTTCTGGATCCATTTCTTTTAGTGTTGATGGACATGGCTCTGCATCTTTTTGAAATAGTATTTTCAGCTAAGATTTAGACTTGGAAACAGGCAAAACAAGTCATTGGCCAGCTTTGTCTGCAAGGATTGGCCGAACGTCTTTTTCTAAAGGGCCAGAGAGTAAATATTTTAGGCTCTGTTGTAGCTACTAAACTGCTGTTAGCATAAAAGCAGCCAAGGACAATATATAAACAAATAAGCATGGGTGTTTCCAATAGAACTATTTAGAGACAATAAAATTGGAATTTCGTTTAATCTTCAGATGTCACAAAGCCTTCTTCTTTTGATTTTTTTCAACCATCTGAAATGTAAAAGCCATTCTTGACTCAAAGGCTGTGGTCTGTCAACCTCTGTTGTAGATCGTTCAAGTCAGCCACCTTAAGTAAATAAGTTTTGCTATGCTAGATGCTTAGTTTACCAGAATTTTGCCCTGGGGTTTGAGACTTTAAAGTCATAGTTAGTAATAGAGTTCTTTGCCTTGTTTTGCCATTGTTTCCCCAATTGAGAGGTAGCTTAACCAAAGAAGGATCATCATCCTAAAACTACAACAACACTTGTTATGGACTGAATGTGTCTTTACAAAATGCGTATGTTGAAGCCCTAACTCCCCAATGTGAGGGTATTTGGAGATGGGGTCTTTGGGAAGTAATTAGGGTTAGATGAGGTCCTGACGGTGGAACCCTCAAGATGGGATTCATGTCCTCATTAAAAGAGACACCAGACAGCTTGCTCTCTTTCTCTCTCTCTCTCTGCTACATTAGAACATAGTGAGAAGGCAGCAGTCTGCATGCCAGGAAGAGTGTCCTCACCAGAACCCAACCATGTCAGCACCAATCTCAGACTTCTAGCCTCCAGAACTATAAGAAAATAAATTTCTGTGGTTTAAGCCATCCAGTTACGGTATTTCGTTATGGCAAGTTAAGACACCACTCCACTGAGATCCTAATATTTGAAACTGATGAACACGGGCACTGTATGGTACAGGCATCATGGAGATTTCAGTCTTGAATAATTTCAAAACTTACATGATTAACTGCAGGATTTATCTTTCCTTCCTCATCTACTAGAGGAATAGAATTTACAAATCAATAAAATGAAATAAAAAAAATAATGATCATCTACCATGTCATAAAAGAAGACATCCGTCTTAACAGTTTAAAGATCCTAATTCCAGAATTAGGATGAATTCTTTAAAATGAATACACAAACTTAAACAAACATCTACCACACTATACTTATTTTTTCTTATTTAACCATGGACAGGTAAAAACTTTGCCACAGATTAGCACGAGCCTGCTGAGTTTTTTTTTTTTTTTTTAAATCACAACTCCAGAGTACTGTGGAAGAAGGGCAAACTCTCTACAAAAGTAATAATATGGGCTTCCCTGGTGGCGCAGTGGTTGAGAGTCCGCCTGCCGATGCAGGGGACACGGGTTCGTGCCCCGGTTCGGGAAGATCCCACATGCTGCGGAGTGGCTGGGCCCGTGAGCCATGGCCGCTGAGCCTGAGCGTCCGGAGCCTGTGCTCCACAACGGGAGAGGCCACAACAGTGAGAGGCCCGCGTACCGCAAAAAAAAAAAAAGTAATAATAAATTATACAATCATGATACAAGTTACTTATCACATGTAAATACAATTTTGATGTTCAAGACCACCCAAAGAACTCAACATCCTGCCAATCCTATTTTACTGGGAAGGAAAACTAATGCACAGAAAAGTGTTCTGTCCAAGTTAATGTGTCAAATAATGCTAACAATTGCTGGATTTGGAGCTAATAGAGTTGCAACACGGTAAAGTCACTTTCTAGAATGTGTTTAAGGAAATGAGAGACTGCACAGTGTTTCACTAAAAAGCTAATTTAGAATTAGAGAATCAGAGGACGAGAAAGCTATTTCAACCCATGTGAAAGAGAACAGATTTCTCTTTATGGCTGATTATCTAATAAGGCCTAAATAAAACTGTATTAATATTAATGTTTTAATCAATTAAGGGTTATGCAGACATCTAGTCCCTAAATTCAAGCTCACTGACTTGATTAGTTTTTTTCTCAGTCTTAAATCAATACTATTGTTAAAGTTATCATCACTTTCTTCAATAAAATAAAAGTGTTACCATCTTTCATCAAAACAAAAAAGAAAACAAAAAGACTTGAAAAAAGGTTTGGAAAAGGAAAACTAAAAAACCCTTCAGGATGGAGGCATTCCATCGTGAAATAATAAGCAAGATAAATATATTGATTATACAGTATAGAAGCTGGTTAAAAATAAAGCAGGGAGAGGGGCGGGGGTCCCAGGTAGGAAGGGGCTTGCAATTTTAATTAGGGACATTGGGAAGGACTCACTGAGAAGAAAGAGGGCAAGTACAAATAGCGGAGGCTGGACCACTCTTAGAACAGCAGGGAGCCAGGGCGGCTGGACCACAGTGGGCAACGAAGAGCCAGGGATGAGGATGGAGCAGAGCGGGGGCTGAGCGGGGGCCGGTCACTTCACTTAGGGCTTTGTTTGCCTTTGAAAGAACTTGTTCTTTCACTGTCAGTGAGATGGAAGCCATTGAAGGGCTTTTACCAGAAGAGTGCCATGGTCTGACTTAGATTAAGGATCACTTTGGATGCTACACGGAGAAAAGACAATTAGGGCACACAGGGGAAGCGGGGAGACCAGTTAGGATGCTATTTTAATAATTCAAGTGAGATGCGATGGCGGCTTGGCTCAGGTGGTAACAACTCAGGGAGTGAGAAGTGGCTGAATCCATAACACAGTTTGAAATGGAGCCAACAGGATTTCCGCAACAGATTGGATGTGGAATGTGAGACTAAGAGAAAAGTCAAGGGCAACTCCATGGATTTTAACCTGAGCAACAGGTATGATGGAATCGTCTTTAACTGAGATTGCACCTGATGTGTGTCACTCCCGAAGTACCTGCCTGGCCCTGGCACATATGTACTGGAGTTGGCAGATGCTAAAGCCTCGCTCCCTCCCTCCTCCTCTGCATTTACCCTTCCTGAAATATAAAGAAAATTGTAGTGGTCCTAGGAAGGGATGCATTGATGGCGGATTTCTGGGGTGATGGTCGTTTCTCTAGTTCTTGACCACAGTAGTGGTTACAGAGGTGTGAGTGTGGTAAACTAAGGATAAAGTGTTTTGGTGGGCTCTTTGTGGTAGGTAGATCATATTTCAAAACTGACACACAAAAGTAGCCCTAATGGTACATCTCAGAGACGGAACGGAAGATAGTCCTTAGGAATACTGAGTCTGACATTCCTGAGTTCAAATCCTGGCATCATGTGCCCTGTGACTCTGGACAAGTTCCTCAGTTCCCCATGCATAAAAAGTGGAAAGCAAGACCTCCACCACGTGCCCTGTCTTTGGGTTGTCACTAACATCCAGTGAAATAAAACACACACAGGGAACTCGGTACAGTGGCTGGTACGTAGTAAGTACTCAGTAAATAGCGGTGTTGCTACTATAAGAAGTCTCCGTGTTTTTTCTTTTAAAACTCACGTGTAATTAGTTACCATGCACATCAATGTTCACAGCACTTCAAAGCATGTGTCGACCACAAAGTGTCTTTTATATAAACAAAGTTAAGCTGAGAAAAGTTGAAGTTTTCGAACATCTCTAATATCATAATCCACATATTACCTCGACTGAAAACAAGAGCACCAGGGCTTTTTACTCTTTATCTGAAAAAATAAAAGACCAGGAGAAAAACTCCACTCTTCTTATAACATTGCGTCTCTGGAGGCTAATTCTGCAGCAATTATTGGTGGTATTAATTTGAAGAGGATCACTGTGGCCACTTTATAATGGGCAGAGGAATATTTACCGAAAGGATATAAAATTAGCCATTCTAATTCCCTTATGGAAATTAGCACTAGAAATGAGGCCTCTGTTTTCTTAGAGAAGAGCAAATAGAGAACAGACAATAGCTATTTGTATACAATGCTGCTCTGGCTCCACTCACCACCCCAACCTGGGCAGCTGCCTCTGGCCACCGGCAACAAGATTATCAGGGGCCACCGGCACTCCTTCAAGTTCATTTTGCTGCAACCTTGTTCTGACTTTGACAGTACAACTTTGTGGCTGAAAGTTCGGGGTTTGAAATCTAACCATTTGTGTTTGGATTCTGTTTCTACTACAAACTGCGGTCTTGGGCAAGCTGCTTTAAGCCTTCTAAGCCTTAGTTTCCTGATCTTTTTTTTGGCCGTGCTGTGCGGCATGCAGAATCTTAGTTCCCCGACCAGGGATCGAACGCGTGCCACCTGCAGTGGAAGCACGGAGTCTTAACCACTGGACCACCAGGGAACTCCCTGTTTCCTCATCTTGTAGATGGGATTGGTCACTCACTTCAGAGTGCTTCCGGGATGATTAAAAGAGGTAATGCATGTGAAGCCCCTGACATACACACAGTAAGGACTCAATAAATGCTATGTGACATTCTTATGGGCTCACTCTCAGGACGGCTAGTTCCTTCATCCATAGCCCGGTAACTGGCTGCAGTAGTGGTGGTAGTAAAAGAATGAGGCATGTGCTCTGTTCTCAAAGAGCTTTAGTGGGGGAGACAGATAAGAGGCAAAGCAAAACAAGATGTGGCTAATGGTAGGAGTAGCACAGAAGCACTTGGCAGGGCTACTAAACCATTCTGGATTGAAAAAAAGGACAGAAGTGACAACTAAGCTGAGAGATAGGCAAGTGAAGAGCAGGGCAAAGAGTACTGAAGATAGGGCTTCCCTGGTGGCGCAGTGGTTGAGAGTCCACCTGCCGATGCGGGGGACGCAGGTTCGTGCCCCGGTCCGGGAAGATCCCGCATGCTGCGGAGCGGCTGGGCCCGTGAGCCATGGCCGCTGAGCCTGCGCGTCCGGAGCCTGTGCTCCGCAACGGGAGAGGCCACAACAGTGAGAGGCCCGCGTACCGCTAAAAAAAACAAACAAACAAAAAAAACAAAACACAGTACTGAAGATAAATAGAACAGCATGTGAAAAGGCCCAGAGACCAGGAGGGAGCAACACACCAGGGAGGATAGCAAATTGGTTGGTGGGGCTGGAGCTTACAGTGTGAGAGCCAGGAGCCAGGGGTGGGGAGAGATTAGGCTAAGTGGGTGGGGGCCCAATCAGGAGCTATGCTGACAAATTTGGACGTGATCCTAAGAGCCATGGGGAGATGTGAAATGACATGAACCAGAAACCTTGAGGTCTGATGTTTCCTCTCCTATCCCCATTGCCCACATCCAATCCTCAGCAAGTCCCGTATGCTCTTCCTCCAAAATACATCTGAATCTGCCCATTTCTCTCCCTTTCCACTTACCCTGAGTTCAAGGCACCATTACAGCTCCCCTAGAATTCTGGAAGGGTCCATTCACTGGCCTCCCTGTGTATACACTTTCCCCTTCAATCTATTCCTCACAGAGCGGCCAGAGGGATTTTTAATCTCCAGTGGCATTTCTTCTTTGACCCATGGGTTATTTACAAGGGTGGTTGTTTAATTTCCAAATATTTGGGATTTTCCAGATATCTTTTTATTATTCATTTCTAATCTAATTTCCTTGTAGTCAGGGAGCACACTCTGCATGATTTCAATCCTCTCAAATTCACTGAGACTTGTTTTATGGCCCACATATGGTGTATCTTGGTGAATGCTATAGGTTTATTATTCTGCAATTGTTGGGTGGAGCATTCTGTAAATTCTGTAGCTGCCAATTAGGTCAGTTGGTTGATAGTGTTGTCAAGGATTTCTAGGTGCTAACTGATTTTCTGTTTGCTTATTATAACCCCAGGAGCTCTATGGAGTTTTATCTTCAGACACAAAGAAAGAGGGGAGAAATATGAAGTTACTGCAAATTCATTAACATCAACAGATATGATTTGGGAGAGTTCCCTGGTGGCCTAGTGTTTAGGATTCCGGGCTTTCACTGCCATGGCCTGGGTTCAATCCCTGGGTGGGGAACTGAGATCCCACAAGCCATGTGGCACAGCCAAAAACAAACACACAAAAAACAGATATGATTTGCGAGCCATCATTTATTTTCACACTAACAGACAATTATCAAAAAAGGAGTGTTGAAGTCTCTCGCTCTGATTGTGGATTTGTCTATTTCTCTAAGCATGGTTTTGCTTTGTAGATCTGGAAGCTCTGTTGTTAGGTGCATACTCGTTTAGGGTAGATACACCTTCCTGATGGACTGAGCCTGATTGTTATGAAAGATCCAGAGGGCTTTTTTAAAAACCTTACATTAGAGGATGCCACTTTCATCTTTAAACCCCTTCAAGACTTTTCACTGTGCTTTCATTACACATGAACCATGGTCCCTAAAAGGCTCTGCAGGATGGACACACTCTGTCCCTACAGGGGACCGAGTTCCTATCAGTGGTGATCTTTCACCTCCTAGCACAACTTTTCATTATGGCTCAGTTACTGTCAAAATCAACAGAGGGTGAGGAGGAAAATGGACTTAATGGGAAGTTAACGAGCTCCTACTTCTCTTCTTGCCTACAGCCAGGGTTTCCTCTGTGGGAGATGCTCTTAAGTCTTTCTTTAGATAGAAAGTAACACAGTTAGTTTCCCCCTTTCGGAAAGAAAACATAAAGTAGAAACTATCTCATTTAACAATGGAATCATCTTTTGGAATGTTCCTTCTCACTTCATTCCGGAAATTCAATGCACCCAAGGTAAAGAAGATACTGTACTCAAATTTGCTGAAAAACACTATCAATTATGAAATACTTGTGCAGCCCTGATGCTTTATTCAGTTTCATTGTTTGTGAGTTCTCCTCTTAGATAATTGCCTAAAGTATCAAAACTGTGATTAGGGTGAAAATTAATGATGTCCCCAAATTGTATCTGTTGATGTAAATCAATTAGCAGTAACTTCACATTTCTCCCCCTTTCCTTGGGTCTGAGATTAAGCTCTAGGGAGCTCCTGTGATCTAGGATAAGCATCTTCCCCAGCCTCTGCCTCCCGGATGTGAGGCAGAGCTTTCCAGTTACCATTCTCGAATGGCCAGCTCTAACTCACGCTGTAGGTCTGAGCTCAGGTGTGACCTCCTCAGAAAGGCTTACCCAAGAGCCTCCTTCCTCTCTGCCTCCAGGCTCCCCATCACACCACTCTACGTACCTCTGTCTGCAACCAGTGGCCTTTTGTTAAATTATTTTCTCGTCTGTTGCTTGCCTCCTCCAATAACAATAGAAGTTCCATGAAGACAGGGACCTTCTGGGTCTAGTTAACTCCTAAAAGTTTATGTGCCTAACGCAATGCCTAATAGATATATTAGGCATCCAATAAATATTTACACAAAGTAAGGAATTCAACTGCTGAACTGTCTCAGAAACATTGTAACTTTAAGTATGTTTCAAGGCTGATTGCAGAAGGAAGGACAGGTCCTGAGAAATAAGAAGGTCTGTGAATAGTTGAAGAATAGAAGACCTAAGTTCCTGAAGAGAAAACTAACGTAACACCTACCATGCTGAATATCATTCTTTTGCGGGTGTGGTCCAGTGCGTCACCCTTCAGGCCCCTGTTGATGGTACAGCTAAGTCACTTCGTATGTATATCATCCCATTTCCTTACCTCGCTAGCATTTTTTTTTTAACATCTTTATTGGAGTATAATTCCTTTACAATGGTGTGTTAATTTCTGCTTTATAACAAAGTGAATCAGTTATACCTATGTTCCCATATCTCTTCCCTCTTGCGTCTCATTCCACCCCTTTAGGTGGTCACAAACCACCGAGCTGATCTCCCTGTGCTATGCGGCTGCTTCCCACTAGCCATCTCTTTTACGTTTGGTAGTGTATATATGTTCACGCCACTCTCTCACTTTGTCACGGCTTTACCCTTCCCCCTCCCTGTATCCTCAAGTCCATGCTTTAGTAGGTCTGTGTCTTTATTCCCATCTTACCCCTAGATTCTTCATGACCTTTTTTTTTTTTCTTAGATTCCATATATATGTGTTAGCATACGGTATTTGTTTTTCTCTTTCTGACTTACTTCACTCTGTATGACAGTCTCTAGGTCCATCCACCTCACTACAAATAACTCAATAACGTTTCTTTTTATGGTTGAGTAATATTCCATTGTGTATATGTGCCACATCTTCTTTATCCCTTCATCTGCCGATGAACACTCAGGTTCCTCACTAGCATTTTTAAAAGACCCTAAAAGCTAAAGGAATGGAAAGGGAGCTGCAGGAGGCAAAGGACAGAACAGAAGCAAAGACAAAAACGCCATTTAGATTCAAGTAGGACTGAATTCCAGAGGAGGGAATCTTTGTTAAATGATGTTAGTGATAATTAGGAGAAGGAAAAAATATTCAAAGAGGGTTAAAGCAGGAAGTGGAAACAGAGAGGAGGAAAGGACAAGTTTCAAGAGGAAGTAACAAAGAAACACGTATTTTTTTGTTTGTTTTCTTACCAAGGGGAAACATCTCCTACATTTATGACAAATAGAGAGTTGAATATAACTAAAATAGCAACAATTTATCCGTACGGTCTGAAAGCCACAGTCTCCATATACACTAAGTCAGGTCATGACTAAAGAAACGAAGGTCTCCATGGAAAGGCCCAAGAAATGCAGCCACTGTTTCAGTCTGGGAAGACGAAGAAGCTCTGGAGATGGATGGCGGTAGTGGTTTGCCCAACAATGTACTGAATGCCACTGACCTGTACACTTAAAAATGATTAATTAAAAAATTTTATGTTATGCATATCTTACCACAATAAAAATGGGAAAAAACGAAATACAGATACCACTCTTAACCTTTTTTCAATTCAAATAAAGTTGGCTTTAAACAATGTACTCAATGGTGTTTACTCACCTATTTCTACCTTTGTGAATTCTAATTTCCCTAAACAAAATGTATTCTAGGAGTTATTCTTTTTAGGAGTTATTCTTTTTTTTTTTTTTTTTTTACGGTACGTGGGCCTCTCACTGTTGCGGCCTCTCCCGTTGCGGAGCACAGGCTCCGGACGCGCAGGCTCAGTGGCCATGGCTCACGGGCCCAGCCGCTCCACGGCATGTGGGATCCTCCCGGACCGGGGCACGAACCCGTATCCCCTGCATCGGCAGGCGGACTCTCAACCACTGCGCCACCAGGGAAGCCCTCCAGGAGTTATTCTAAGATGATCTTTAATTTCCACAATTCTATCAGGTTCCTGTCCTTTATATTTTCTTCTTTTCCTGTTTTGAAGAGTAATTCGTTCCTAGAGCACACACCTCTCCAGGTGAGATGTCCTTCAAAGCTGACCGAGAGCCCACCTTTGCCAATGAAGGAGCCTGGGCAACGTCCCCTGCCACCTGCCTCCTCTCTCTAACAGAGAACTTTCCCCTAAGGGGGTAGATTCCGGGGAAAATTTTTGGGGTCCCGTACCCCTTCTCATTCTACAGAAAGATAAATTGAATGGGATAGAATTTCTCAAGCTTCTTAGACTTTCTCCTCTGGGACCAAAATTCCCAAGTCTCCAAATCAAAATCAGAACAAAAAGGAAATTCTACGTTTCAATACATATTTGCAAATTGATCAAAATAAATTCCCTTTTCCTCTACCATCATGTCACATTCCTTTTCAAAAAACGCACACTGGACCTATCTTGAAGCTATTACAGAGAAAATAATTATTGAGGAAAGGGAGAAGGTCAGGTAATGACAGACATGTCCACTGATGGCTGGGTAACCTCTCAGAGATCCTCTAGTAAACAGAGTGGAAATCTGAAAGATGCAAAAATCATGGTAATTTAATCCTCATTTCATCCTCACGACAACCTAATGGGGTAGTACTATTATGACCCCCATTTTATAGATGAGGAGACTGAGACAGAGAGAGGTTAAGTTCCTTTCCCAAGGTCACACAGCTATAGAAAATATTCAACCGGTAGATATTTTTGTCAATAAAGTAACTTACAAACATAAAGGAATAATGATCCCTCTGTTTTTTTTAGCACGTGTTATGTGCTAAGCATCATTCCAGCCATTTCCTATACATAGTACATTGTTTCCAGTGCCTCAACAACCCTGCCAGTGTGGTATTATTACTCTCATTTAATAGATGAGCTTAAATAACTTACCTAAGGTTAGCACTAGTAAATGGCAGCACCTGGATGAATCCAGGGCTCTCTGACACCAAAGCTCACACTCCTTGTGCTCCACCATGTTGTTTTTCATCCACCACAAAGCAGTAATTGTGCTTGTTCACAACGGGAATGATGGATGTGACTAGTGCTAGAGCAATTGTTCTTAAACCTCAGCGTACATGAGATTCATTTAAGAAGCTGGGTTGAAATGCAGATTCCTAGGCCCTACCTCCAGATTCTGAATTATTAGGTCTGACCTGGACCCCTAGAATGTGCCTGTATGTATGTATGTGTGTGTTTTTTTAAATTTTGAGATCATTTCAGACTTACGGAAGAGTTGCAAAAACTCCAGAGAGCTCCCATGTACTCTTCACTGAGCTTCTCCTGTGTTAATATCTCACATAAGCGCCCAACATTTGTTAAGACTAAGAAATTAACCTTGGTACAATTCTATTAACCACAGAGTTACTATGATTTTACCAGTTTTTCCACTAATGTCTTCTTTCTGTTCCAAAATCCAATTGGTATCTCACAGTGCCTTGAGCTGTTCGGAGTACTTTCTCTTCTCCAGTCTGTGACAGTTCTTCAGTCTTTCCTTGTCTATTCGTGAGCTTGACAGCTTTGAAGAATACTGGTCAGCTATTTTGTACAAAGTCTCTCAATTTGGGTGTTTTCTCAGGATTAGACTGAGGGTATGCACTGTCAGGAAAAATACTACAGAGGTGAAGTGTCCTTTCTCTGTGTGTGCCCGTCTCTGGGTGTACATGATGTTGATATATCAATATGTTACTGGTGACGTGAGCCTTGATCCCTTGGCTGGCTAAGGTTCTGTCTATCAGTATTCTTCACAGTAAACTTACTATTTCTCCTTGGTAATTACTAAATATTGTAAAGGAGACACTTTGAAACCATGAAAATATCCTGTTTCTGGTTAAACTTACACCCCCTAATTTTAGTATTCACTGGCAGATCTTACCTGCAGTAATTAGTACTGTAGTATTCTAATGGTGATTTTCTATTTCCCTCATTTCTTTCTACATTAATTGAATTCTTCTGTAAGAAAGAGTTGTCATTTCTCCCCATCCAGTTATTTGTTCAGTTATTTATTTGTATTAGTATGGACTTATGAAAATTATTTTATTGGGGGGTTAAAATTTGATATATATTCTTTTTTTTTTTTTTGCGGTACGCGGGCCTCTCACTGTTGTGGCCTCTCCCGTTGCGGAGTTGGATCTTGGCTCACGGGCCCAGCCGCTCCGCGGCATGTGGGATCTTCCCGGACCAGGGCACGAACCCGTGTCCCCTGCATCGGCAGGCGGACCCTCAACCACTGCGCCACCAGAGAAGCCCAGATATATATTCTTAAATAAATAATTATTTATTTTGTTGCTCAAGCTGTTTCAACTTTGGTCATTTGGAGCTCTTTCAGATTGGCTCCTGTGCGCTTTCAATATGCACGCCCTTCCTTTTTTTCCACATCCTTACCTTCTAGCACCACAAGACACTCCAGGCTCGTCTTGCACTTTCCCTGCCCTCTGTTCTAGAATCAACAAGTTCTACAAGCAGCCCTGGTTCCTATTATTGGAGGACGGAATTTAGAAACCAAGATTTGGGTGCAAGGTGTGCTCATTGCTACTGGGGTGTCACTGCTTCTAGCCTCTCTTAGTGGATCTCTAGGAAGTACATGTATGTATACTACCCAAGGTATACATACATATCTCTATCTATCTAGTTAACTACCTATCTATCTATTAAAAAAAACATGAATTCACATTGATACCTGATCTCACGAGCCTGTATGTGCCTTTGAAAAATAATCTGTTAAAGAAACAGAAAATTTTGAGCTTAGATTATCAGGGTATTGGGCTGAGTTTTGAATTACTGGGCATGATTTTAATAAGTGAGGCTGGAGGTGGAAGAGTGGAGAGGCGTGGTCCCCAAGCAACAGTATGGAGGGGGGTAATACACACAGCGTCTCGGAAAGACAATGGCAGAGCAGCCTGGCTGGAATGGGAATTCATGATTTGGAATAATGCTGAAAAGTTAATAGGTGCACTCGGTCAGAATTCAAAGGGCCCTGAACACCGGGCTGAGGGGGTGCGAATTGATCCTACAGAGACTCTGGGAAGGCTCTGGGCTGAGAATCCACATGAGAATATCATTCAGAAACCAAAAATCCAGGAGTGGCATGCAGGAGGGAAGGGACTCGGATGGCAGGGAGACAAATATATCAGTACCATCATCATTTTCTCTGTTATCATTGCCACATTTACTGTTTGTATTAATGTAAATATACCCAGAACCAGAACACCTGGCCAGAAAGAGGCCAGCACCTTCTGTAATTCTGGCATGCCTGTATGTATTTGCAAACGTGAACAAAAAGTTTCTATACATTACGAAAAGCTTTGATGCTCTTTTTTTTTTTTCTGACTGGTTTGCCATTTTAAAAAATTGTCTAAATTATACAATATACAAATTCATGCTTGTGTGTTATAAAAGTATGGACAATTTAGCAATCCACAGAATAAGAAATTCAAATTTTTCTTTTTCTGCCTATCCCCACCACACCATCACTCCATGCCCCTGCAACCCTCTCTCCTCTTTCTGCATTAACTAACCATAACGGTTCAGTGAATATCACCCCAGACAGTTTCTGCACATTTATCTATATATGTGACCTTTGCAAGGCCAGGAATTCAGATCTCAACTCAACTGTTACCTCCTCAGAGAGCCCCACTCCCCATCACTCTCTAAACACTTTAATTTTCCCCCATTATTCTTATTACTACCTGAAATGAACTTTAATTGTTTTTGTCATTCTTCCCTGACTAGGATGTAAGCTCCGTGAAAGCAGGACACTTGGATAACTTGCTCACAGTCATATTTCTAGGGCCAGTCACATAGTTGGGGCTGAATAAGTATTACTGAATGAATGTTTGTGTATATGAATGTTTGTGTGTATATATACACACACACAAATGCACATACTTTTGGATTTTTTTAACTTGAGGTACAGTTGATTTACAATGTTGTGTTTTATTGGTGTACAGCACAGTGATTCAAATATATACATATATATTCTTTTTCATATTCTTTACAAAATATTGAATATAGTTTCCAGTGCTATATATAGTAGGATGTTGTTGTTTACCTATTTTACATATAGTAGTTTGTATCCGCTAATTCCAAACTCCTAATTTATCCCTCCCCACCCTTTTCTCCTTTGGTAACCATAAGTTTGTTTTCTATGTCTGTGAGTCTGTCTCTGTTTTGTAAATAAGTTCATCTGTATCATTTTTTAGATTCCACATATAAGTGCTATCATATATTTGTCTTTCTCTGACTTACTTCATTTAGTATGATAATCTCTAGGTCTATCCATGTTGCTGCAAATGGCATTATTTCATTCTTTTTTTATGGCTGAGTAATATTCCATTGTATACATGTATCACATTTTCTTTATCCATTCATCTGGCAATGGACACTGAGGTTGCTTCCACGTCTTGGCTATTATAAATAGTGCTGCTATGAACATTGGGGTGCATGTATCTTTTTGAATTAGACTTTTCTCCAGTATATGCCCAGGACTGGGATTCCTGGATCATATGGTAACTGAATTTTTAGTTTTTAAGGAACCTCCCTACTGTTTTCCATAGTGGCTGCACCAATTTATGTTCCCACCAACACATACTTTTGGATTTTTAAAAATATCAATGGATTCACTCTATACATACTTTCTAATTTTCTCTTTTCAGATATTTCCCTTTTGTTTTGGATGTGCAGAGAACAAAGAACTTTCTGTTTGATTCTACATATTCTCAAACATCCTTTATAATGTGCAAATAGTTTAAGGTAGGGGAGAGAATTATGAACACTTGAAATGTATCATTCCCATATAGTGTTTTCTTCCCTGTTCCATTGGGAACTTGTACAAAAATAAATATCCACTCTTGATTAAATAGTGACGCACCACTTAAACTGTTTTGAGATTTTTCAGGGTCACTAAATGGCTAGCTTAAAATGCAGTGGGGGCTTCCCTGGTGGTGCAGTGGTTGAGAATCCGCCTGCCAATGCAGGGGACATGAGTTCAATCCCTGGTCCGGGAAGATCCCACATGCTGCGGAGCAACTAAGCCCGTGCGCCACAACTACTGAAGCCCGCGCGCCTAGAGCCTGTGCTCTGCAACAAGGGAAGCCACCGCAATGAGAAGTCCACACACTGCAACGAAGAGCAGCCCCCCACTCACTGCAGCTAGAGAAAGCCCGTGCGCAGCAATGAAGACCCAACACGGCCAAAAATAAATTAATTAAATAAATAATTTTAAAAAAAATGCAGTGGCCCAGGAGAAAAATTACATCCATTTTTATTTTTGCCTCTATTGTGCCCTCTTGTGGAATGATATATAACTTACATACTCATTTTTGTGAAGTTTTAACAAAGAGCAGATTGTACCCATGTCCTGGCTACTACATTCACACATGTTCCCATCAACGCAGTAGACTCTTCTGATCAGTTTAATCTCTGATCTCCATGCAAACAAGATTCAGATTGCCTCTGAGTTGGGCAAATCAATGATGGCTTTGTTCAGGACGCTTCTCCTAAAAGTCTGGCTCGTCAAGCTTGTGTTTGGTCTTTGATTTCATCATCTCAGCTGTTGGGTCAGCTGTTTTAACTGCATGCAGGACGTTTTCCACAGGCCTTGCGTTACTGAAGGTGTCTGGTTTCTCTGGCATGCTCTGAGATAATGGCTCTCTCAGATCTTCCATCTGCTTCCATCCCTTTGGCTTGCTTCCTCCTCTTATCAGGTGTTGCAATCCCGGCCAGCAAGTACACACTATCTTCTCCTGCAGGCTGTAGACATCCTGTTAGCCCTGGCAACTGTCATTTAAAGCAGAGACCAGTTTCTTAGTCAGATGATGCTGTCCCAGAGAATATGCTGTCTGCTAGGGAGTTGCTGGAAACAGGATCACTGGGTCACAAGGAACTGTAGCTCTTCCCTCGAATTGGACTGGTTTTCGACAAATGTTTTCATTTTCCTTGTATTTGAAATCAAATCCAACTAACGTGTACTGAATATATACTGGGTTCAAGTCTAGCAAGTTATAAGTGTTAAATCTTCAAATCCTCTCTACGACCCTTTGATGAACTTGGTAAAGCCCTTATTGTAAGTCCATTCATTCATGCATCCGATGTCCATCCTCCCTCCCTCTTTCCCACCCTTCCATCCTTCCTTCCCTTCCTTCTTTCTCATCCAAACATCCCAATAGTTTTACTGAGTGCCTTCTGCTAATATGTGCAGTGCACTACTCTACTTGTTGGAGACCAAAAACCTTTCCCATGATAGAGCTTACATGTTAGTGAGAGAAACCCAAAAATAAAACGAATAAGTAAAGTATGTAGTATTCTAACTTTAAAGATAGTAGCATAGAGGAAAAAATAAAGTGAGGGAGGGGAGCAATTTTAAATACAATAGCTTCACTGAACAAGTGAGTGTGAACAAAGACGTGTACTATTTTTATACCCATTTAACAGATAAGGATGGAAGGTTCCAGGGAATCTTCCAAAGGAGGTATTTTGGAAATTTTTGGGAATCTTTTCTACAAATACAGGAGAAAATTCTGGCATTTAGAAACTACAAGAAGCAGGGCAGAAAGACTATACTATGGGAGAAACTTGGGCTCCAATCCAGGCTCTAAGATTTACTCCAGGAAAATGATTAACTTCCCTCAACTTCAGTTTCCTTGTTAGAAAAAAATGGTACCAATCAGTACATTCCTCAAAAAGTGAAGAGTTGATGAAATCATGAACCTGAGGATCCCAGAATGTACTAGTGTGACAGTCACTGCCTGGCCATTGACCACCAACCATTCAGATCTCCCCTTTCAGTTGTATGTCTTGAAGTCCTGTCTTAAAGCCTCATTTCTCATGCTGTTTTCAACTGCACCCCACAGTAAGACATGCATTTATATCATGATACTAGTAGTACATGCACACATAAATATATAAAACAGAAACATTTTCAAATATATATTTGTCCTTACTATAGTAACGCATATCCCTTATTTGATACTACTTTAGTTATTTAATTTTTTAAAGAACTGATCATTAGCCACTAAACTGATTTCAAGAGTGACCAGTGAGTAATTTTCTAGTATTTGAGAAACACAAGGGTCGAACCGTTAACAAAGGCTTGGTAAATAATTTAATGTAGATAGACAGACAAACAGACATATGAACAAATACATAAAAAATGTCCTCAACATCTCCCACCACATTTCCCTCTCTCACCAAAAACAACCAATTCCAATCCTTTAAAACTGATTCTTTGGGTAGGTACCTCCACGTCTCTAAATAACACGCTAAAAGAAAAACAATTCTCTGAACTCACAACTTCTGGCACCAAATGTGTGGGGCTTTCCCCCACACCAACCAATTCGCCAACACTCCAGACACCAACTGGCTGTCCTACAATTCAGTTATGACACTGACTACGTAGGGTGAGGTCCAGAAGGGTCCTGAGCCCAGGAGCTTCTGTCTCCATAACGTTTGCACCACCCTCCCAGCACATGGATGCGTTCACCAATCCAAAATCTCTCTGGACCTCATCGTTTACAGATTTTAATGGAGGCTTCATCACGTAGGCATGATCAGTCATTAACTCAATCTCCAATCTCCCTCTCCCCTCCTAGAGGATGGGGAGTAGGGCTGAAAGTTCCAATCATGGCTTGGTCTTTCTAGTGACCGGCCCCCATCCAGAAGCCCACCAAGAGTCACCTCATTAGAAAAAAAAGACATACCTATTAACCAGGAAATCCCAAGGGACTAAGAAGCTCTATGTAAGATGCCTCTATCACACCCATTATTCAAGAAATTACAAGGGTTTTAGGAACTCTGTGTCAGGAACCGGGACCAGAGACCAAATGTATATTTCTCATTATGTCACATATGCCTCATCTACTGACTTCTTACCCTGGAAGAGAATTTAGCTGCAGTACTCGGGATCTTCATCGCAGCCTGCAGGCTTCTTAGTTGTGGCATGCATGCAGGATCTAGTTCCCTGACTAGGGATCGAACCCAGGTGTCCTGCACTGGAAGTGTGGCATCTTACCCACTGGACCACCAGGGAAGTCCCGAAATTTTCTTGAATTAGTTTCACTGTTGATTTCCTATCCTTTGTGTTCTATGTTCTCTTTCCAGGGCTCCTGTCCTTTAGATGTTTGATCTATCCTCTAATTTTCTAAACATTGTATTGCTATCCTCCATATCATTGGTTTTTATTGTTTTTTTATTCTACTTTCTGAATAAAAACCTTTTTCTCCCAATTCTTCTATTGATTTGTTCATTTCTACTACCACAGTTTGAATTTATGAGGTTTTTAAAATCCTCTAAATGTTTTTTTTTAATAAATTTATTTATTTTATTTATATTTGGCTGTGTTGGGTCTTTGTTACTGTGTGCAGGCTTTCTCTACTTGTGGCTCGCGGGCTCTAGAGCACAGGCTCAGCAGTTGTGGCGCACGGGCTCAGCTGCTCCGTGGCATGTGGGATCCTCCCGGACCAGGGCTCGAACCCATGCCCCCTGCATTGGCAGGCGGATTCTTAACCACTGCGCCACCAGGGAAGTCCCTAAATGTTTCATTTTTAAAATAGAATCCTATGCTTCTTCATGTAATACCTTCTTTTATTTCTCTGAGAATACTGATGATAATTTTTTTAGAAGTTTCATTCATCCTTCGTATTGATGTTTTCCTCTATATTGATGTTTTTCTCTTTATTTGTCTTGACCTCTGTCTTTCCTAGTAGAGGGTTTCTCCAAATATCTAGTGATTTCTGGATTTCCATTGAGATTTAAGAGGAGTTTGGAAGTATGTGGAGGGAACTTGTCAGCTGTATGCTTCAGTGTAGGAAGCTCTGGTTGGGCCACCTTAATGGGGAAACTCCTGATGTCAGTGTCCTTAAATCCCCAAAGATATTTCTTTCAAATCCCTGTTTGGAAGACATAATTTTCCTTGCAAGGTTCTGAGAGCTATATGGGAGGAAAGGTCTGTGGTCTCAGCATTCATATTTAAATTTTAGACTGAACCTCATGTTTCAACATGATGCCCACTACTGTGCCTGGATTCCTATAGTCCAGAAATAATCTATTTTATCTTCTCTAGAAATGGAACCGCCAATCTTTTGCCCAGGGAAAGAGAGAGGCGGAATCCCAGTTACATGATGTAAAATTGGCAATCTGGGGGTCTAAGTGTTTCTCAAAGAATCTTGCAATGAAACCACTGATTTTAGGCATATTTTCACTGCCAATTCCGGCTGATGCCACCAGTTCACTGGCCTTTTGGGATTGTGTCATGTGAGTTATTTGCTCCTGGGCTTTCTCCATTGCTGGTTAATGATACAGATGTCTCAAGCAGACTAAGTTGGTTACCACCAACTTAGTGGTAAAATCTACTTCAAGCTTTAATTGCCTCCTCTTCTGTACTTTCTATCCTAGAATAGAAGGTTTATGCTACTTAAAAAATTAATTATCCATTTTAGTATAGTTTGGGGAAAGAACGAATATAAATCAGATGTTTTGCTTGCAGTCTCTAATCAGACACAAGCCTAGTGTGCTAAACTTCTTTTCCATTCTGAGAGTCCCTAACATCCTTCCAATCAAGTCCTCTTCTGATTAACTCAGGCTAAGTCAATTATAATTGCTTGCAATCAAAGAATTATGTAACAGTAAGTAATCAACAAATATTAGTCACGATTCTTGTACTATGCTTCATAACAAACATGGTAATTCCAGAATTACTAAGATGGTAATCATGTTGGTCAAAAAGACTACGATGTGTCTGATATCAAAATAGGAGCATCCTCTGCTGGGGCATGTTGTAATTGTTCTGTGCTGGTTATGGCTTGGACAACTAGACGGAAAAAACTTTTGCTGCTGTTAAGCAAGATAAGGTCCTTTGGGGAAAACAGTTAATGATCTCAGTAGTTTGATGCTACTTATCAGTACTCATAATAACAGCAATAATAATAAGAATTACAGATAACACTTATTATGTACTGTGCATTATTCCTAAGGGTGTTACATTTATTAACTAATTTAAGTGTTCACCACACTATGAGTTAGTAAAATTCTTATTCCCATTTTACAGATAAGTAAATTGAGGCAAAGAAAAGTTACTTCTCTCTCTCTCTCTCTCTATATATATATATATAAAAACATTATATCTACCCTCTCTCCTGTGGAAAAACTGAATCCATATGGTTCCGATGCAATTGGTCCCTGTCGTCCAAAGGAGAGAATGTGACTTAAGTTGGGCTAATCAGAGTATCCTATTTTCCTGGCCACAGTAATTGTTCAGGGACAAGAACATGAACCATGAGGGGCCAGTCAAAATATACACCACGATTTTTATGATAGAGTTATTAGAGACCATGCTTTTATCCTCTCTTAATAGCTTTATTGAAACATAATTTACACATCAGAGAATTCACCCATTCATAGTAAACAATTCAGTGGTTTTTAGTATATTCACAGAGGTGTGCAACCACCATCAGAATCTAAATTTAGAGCATCTTCAGCACCTCAAACAGAAATTCTGTACCCACTAGCAGTCACTCCCCATTTCGCCCAACCTGTAGCCCTAGGCAAGTACTAATCTACTTTCTTTTTTTCTTTTCTTTTTTTTAACATCTTTATTGGAGTATAATTGCTTTACAATGGTGTGTTAGTTTCTGCTTTATAACAAAGTGAATCAGCTATAGTATTCATATATCCCCATAGCTCCTCCCTCTTGTGTCTCCCTCCCACTCTCCCTATCCCACCCCTCTAGGTGGTCACAAAGCACGAAGCTGATCTCCCTGTGCTATGCAGCTGTTTCCCACTAGCTATCTATTTTACATTTGGTAGTGTATATATGTCCATGCCACTCTCTCACTTCGTCCCAGCTTACGCTTCCCCCTCCCTGTGTCCTCAGGTCCGTTCTCTACATCTGCGTCTTTATTCCTGTCCTGCTCCTAGGTTCTTCAGAATGTTTTTTTTTTTTTTTTAGATTCCATATATATGTGTTAGCACACGGTATTTATTTTTCTCTTTCTGACTTACTTCACTCTATGACAGTCTCTAGGTCCATCCACCTCACTACAAATAACTCAGTTTCATTTCTTTTTATGGCTGGGTAATATTCCACTGTATATATGTGCCACATCTTCTTTATCCATTCATCTGTCGATGGACACTTAGGTTGCTTCCATGTCCTGGCTATTGTAAATAGAACTGCAATGAACATTGTGGTACATGACTCTTTTTGAGTTATGGTTTTCTCAGGGTATACGCCCAGTAGTGGGATTGCTGGGCCGTATGATAGTTTTTTTTTTTAGTTTTTTAAGGAACCTCCATACTGTTTTCCATAGTGGCTGTACCAATTTACATTCCCACCAACAGTGCAAGAGAGTTCCCCTTTCTCTACACCCTCTTCAGCATTTATTGTTTGTAGATTTTTTGATGATAGCCATTCTGACCGTTGTGAGGTGATACCTCATTGTATATTTGATTTGCATTTCTCTAATGATTAGTGATGTTGAGCATCCTTTCTTGTGTTTGTTGGCTATCTGTACATCTTCTTTGGAGAAATGTCTGTTTAGGTCTTCCACCCATTTTTGGATTGAGTTGTTTGTTTTTTTTGATACTGAGCTGCATGAGCTGCTTGTAAATTTTGGAGATTAATCCTTTGTCAGTTGCTTTGTTTGCAAATATTTTCTCCCATTCTGAGGGTTGTCTTTTCGTCTTGTTTATGGTTTCCTTTGCTACGCAAAAGCTTTTAAGTTTCATTAGGTCCCATTTGTTTATTTCTGTTTTTATTTCCATGTCTCTAGGAGGTGGGTCAAAAAGGATCTTGCTGTGATGTATGTCATACAGTGTTCTCCCTATGTTTTCCTCTAAGAGTTTGATAGTGTCTGGCCTTACATTTAGGTCATTAATCCATTTTGAGTTTATTTTTGTGTATGGTGTTGGGGAGTGTTCAAATTTCATTCTTTTACATGTAGCTGTCCAGTTTTCCCAGCACCACTTATTGAAGAGGCTGTCTTTTCTCCGTTGTTAATCTACTTTCTATCTCTATAAATAGATTTGCCTACTTAGGAGATTTCATATAAATAAGATCATAGAATATATGTCCTTTTTTGAATGGCTCCTTTCACTTTGCGTAGTGTTTTCAAAGCACACCCAGTGTTGTAGCTTGTATCAGTACTTCATTCCTATTTACAGCAACATATTACTCCATTGTATGAATATACTACATTTTATTCATCCAGTCAACAGTTGATGGATGTTTGGGTTGCTTCCATCTTTTATCTTTTGGCTCTTATGAATCATGTTGCTATGAATATTTGTGTACATGTGTTTTCATTTCTCTCCATTATCTAGGAGTAGACTTGCTGGGTCATATGGTAACTCTATGTTTAATCTTTTGGGGAAGTGGCAGACTGTTTTCCAAAGCAGCCACACCATTTTACATTCCTACGAGTAGTGCATGAGGGTTCCAATTTTTCTACATCCTTGCTAACACTTGTTACTATGTCTTTTTGTTTAAAGCCATCCTAGTAGTGTGAAGTGGCATCTCAATGCATTTTTTAAAAATTAATTAACTTATTTTTTAATTTATTTTTGGCTGCGTTGGGTCTTCGTTGCTGCGCATGGGTTTTCTCTAGTTGCGGCGAGCAGGGCTACTCTTTGTTGCGGTGCGCGGGCTTCTCACTGCGGTGGCTTCTCTTGTCGCGGAGCACGGGTTCTAGGCGTGTGGGCTTCAGTAGTTGTGGCACGCGGGCTCAGTAGTTTTGGCTCATGGGCTTTAGAGAGCAGGCTCAGTAGTTGTGGCTCGCGGGCTTAGTTGCTCCGTGGCATGTGGGGTCTTCCCGGACCAGGGCTTGAACCCGTGTCCCCTGCATTGGCAGGCAGACTCTCAACCACTGCGCCACCAGGGAAGCCCCTCAATGTGGTTTTGATTGCATTTCCCTGATGACTAATGATATTGAGCATCTTTTCACACGTGTATTGCCCATTTTTGAATCTTCTTTGGAGACCTGTCTATTCAGATCCGTTGCCCATTTCTAGTTGGGTCATTTGTCTTTGATTACTGAGTTGTAAGAGTTCTTTGTATATTCTAGAGAAAAGTACTTTATCAGATATATGATATGCGAATATTTTCTCCTATTTTGTAGATATCTTTTTGCTTTCTTGATGGTGCTCTCTGAAGCACAAAAGTTTTCAATTTTGATGTAGTCCAAGTTATCTAGTTTTTCTTTTGTTGCTTGTGCTTTTGGTATCACATCTAAGAAACCACTGTCTAATCCAAGGTCTTGAAGATTTACTCCTATATTTTCTTCTAAGACTTTTATAGTTTCAGCTCTTACATTAGGTCTTTGATCCATTTGAATTAAATTTTACGTATAGTATAAGGTACAGAATATAACTTCATTCTTTTGAATGTGGATATCCAGTTCTTCCAACACCATCTGTTGAAAAGATTACTCTTTCCCCAACTGAATTGCCTGGGAACCTTCGTCTAAAATAAATGGACTGTGAATATGAGGGTTTATTTCTGGACTCTCAAATCTCTTCCACTGATCTATACCTCTACCTTTATGCCAGTACTACACTGGCATAGTTACTGTACTTTTGTTGTAAATTTTGAAATCAGGAAGTGAGAGTCTTCCAAGGTTGTTCTTCTTTTTCAAGATTGTTTTGGATATTTTGGGTGTCTTGAATTTTTAAAAAAACTTTATATATATATATATTTAGCAGTTTTAGGTTCACAACAAAATTGAGAGGAAGGTACAGAGATTTCCCATACATGCCCTGCCTCCACACAAGCATAGGCTCCCCTATTATCAACGTCACTCACCAGAGTGGTATATTTGTTACTAGGGATGAACCTATAGTGACTCATCATAATCACCCAAAGTCCATAGTTTACATTAGGGTTCACTCTTGGTGTTATACGTTTTATGGGTTTGGACAAAGGTATAATGACATATATTCATCATTATAATATCATACAGCATATTATCACTGCCTTAAAAATCTTCTGGGCACCACATATTCATCCATTCCCCCTCTCCAAACCCCAGGCAAACACTGTTTACTGTCTCCATAGGTTTGCCTTTTCCACAATGTCATATAGTTGGAATCATATAGTATTTGGCCTTTTCAAATTGGCTTCTTTCACTTAGTAACATGCATTTAAGATTCCTCCGTGACTTTTTATGGTTTGCCGGCTCATTTCATTTTAGCACTGAATAATATTCCACTGTCTGCATGCACCACAGTTTATTTATCCATTTACCTCATGAGGGATATCTTGGTTGCTTCCAAGTTTTTACAATTATAAATAAAGCTGCTATAAAGATCCAAGTGCAGGTAGACATAAGTTTTCAGCTCCTTTGGGTAAATACCAGTGAGCACTACTGCTGGCTCATATGGTAAGCATAGATTTAGTTTTGTTAGAAACTGCCACGCTGTCTTCCAAAGAGGCTGTACCATTTTGCATTGCCACCAGCAATGTATGACAATGCCTGTTGGTCCACATCCTTGATAGCATTTGGTGTTGTCAGTATTCCAGATTTGGGTCATTCTGATAAGTATGCAGTGGTATCTCACTGTTGTTTTACTTTGCATTTCTCTGATGACATATGATGCAGAGCACATTTTCATATACTTATCTGCCACCTGTATATCTTCTTTGATGAGGCGTCTGTTAAGGTCTTCCACCCATTTTAAAATCAGGTTATTTATACTCTTGTTGTTGAGTTTTAAGACTTCTTTGTGTACTTTAGGTAACAGTCCTTTATCAGGTGTGTCTTTTGCAAATATTTTGACCCAGTCTGTAGCTTGTCTTCTCATTCTCTTGATATTGTCTTTCACACAGAGCAGAAGTTTTGAATTGTAATGAAGTCTAGTTTATCAATTTTTTCCTTCATGGATTGTGTCCTTACTGTTGTCAAAAAGACATCACCATACCCAAGGTCATTTAGGTTTTCTCCTATGCTATCTTGTAAGAGTTTTATAGTTTTGCATTTTACATTTACATGATCCATTTTGAATTAATTTTTGTAGTGTGTAAGGTGTGTGTCTATATTCATTATTTTGTATGTGGTCGTCCAGTTGTTCCAGCACCATTTGTTGAAGAGACTATCTTTGCTCTATTGTATTGCCTTTGCACCTTTGTCAAAGATCAATTGACTGTATTTATGGGGGTCTATTTCTGGACTCTCTATCCTGTTCCATTGATCTATTTAAGGTTCTATTTCTATGAACTGGTATAACATCTTTCTTAAATGTTTGGTAGAATTCACCAGCAAACCCATCTGGGCATGGTGCTTTCTATTCGGAAGGTTATTAATTATGGATTCAATTTCTTTAATAGATATAGGCCTATTAAGAACATCTGTTTCCTCTTGGGTGAGTTTTGACAGATTGCGTCTTTCAAGGAATTGGTCCATTTCATTTAGGTTATTAAATTTGTGGTCATAAGAGTTGTTCATAGTATTTTTTTAATTGTACTTTTAATGTCCATTAGAAAGAATCTGTAGTAATGCCCCTTTTTCATTTCTGATATGAGTAATTTGTGTCATTTCTTTTATTTATAACTTCGCTAGAGGCTTATTGACTTCAAAGATCCTTGAATTTCCATATAAATTTTAGGATTAGCTTGTCAGTTTCTGCAAGTTTACTGAGGCTTTTATATGGCCTAACATATGGTCTATCTTGGAGAACGCTCCATATGCACTCAGATGGATGTGTGTTCTGCTGGTGTTGGGTGGACTGTTCTAGAGATGTCTGTTGGTCCAGCTGGTTTATAATGTTGTTCAAGTCTTCTATTCTCTTGTCAATGTTCTGACTACTGCTTAATCCATTATTGAACGTGAGGCACTGAAATCTCCTACTCTTACTGGTGGATTACCTATTTCTCCCTCTAATTCTGTCAGCTTTTGCTTCAAGTATTTTGGGGGCTCTGTTGTTAGGTGCATGAATGTTTACAACCGTTATATTTTCTTTGTGGACTAACACATTCATCATTATAAAATGTTTCTGGTTTTCTCTAATAATGTTACATATTATATTCGATTTTATCTGATACTAGTATAGCCACTACAGCTTTCTTGTGGTTGCTGTTTGATTGACATATCTTTTTCCATCCTTTTGCTTCCAACCTATTTGTATTTTGAATCTAAGGTGTGTCTCCTGTAAACAGCGCACAGTTGGATTGTATTCTTTACCATCTATCTCTGGCAATTTCTTTCTTTTGATTGGAATTTTACCCATTCTTATTTAATGTTATTATAGATACAGTTGAGCTTATGTCTGCTATTTTAATTTTTGTTTTCAATATCGCATGTCTTTTTTATTCCTGTAGTCTTCTTTTAACTGCTTTCTTCTGCACTGAGTATTTTCTAACATAGCATTTTAATACATTTTTTCACCATATTTTTTGAGATATTTCCTTGGCGGTTGCCCTAGAGATTAACATATATATCTTATCAGAATACACTTCAGATTTATACTAACTTCATTCCAGTGAGATATACAAATGTTAGTCATATATAATTCTATTCTCTCTTCTCCATTTTATGACATTGCTGTACATATTACATCTATACTGATACAAACCCAACAGTATAATTGCTACTTCTTACAATTTTATGTGTTTAAAGAAGCTGAGAGAGGAAGAAGAGCAAGTATATATTTATGGAGTTTGTTATATTAACTTTTTCATATGCCATTTTTAATTTTCTTCATTTGTTCCTGTGGATTCAAGTTACTATCTGGTGTCATTTTCTTATTCCATACAATTTTTCCTCCATTCCAACCTCCTTTGTGCTATTTTATATATATATATATATATATATATATATTTATATTTATATTACATTTCTATGGTACAGGCTCAACACATGATTATTATATACATAATGTTTTATACAATTGTTTTTAAAATCAATCCAGAGAATAAAGGGTAAAAAATACTCACTTATATTGTCTTTTGCATTAATGCCTTTATTGGTGCTCTTTTTTTTTTTTTTTTTATTGTGAGTTTTGAATCACTGCCTGGAGTCACTTGCTTTCAGCCTGAAGAACTTCCTTTATTCTTGTGGTTCTGCTGTAAATGAATTATCTCAGATTTTGTTTATCTGGGAGCGACTTTATTTCACCTTCATTTTAAAAATCATTTTGCTGGATATAAGGTTTTTGGTTGACAGTTCCCCCTACTTTTTGGCACTTCAGATAATGTTATCTCATTGCCTTATGGCATCCATAGTTTCTAATGAGAAGTCAGCATATAATCTCATTGGAGTTCCCTTACATGTGACAAGTTATTTTTCTCTTGCTGCTTATAAGATTTTGTCTTTGCCTTTCAGGACGTTTACTATGATTTATCTGTGTGTGGATCTCTTTGAGTTTATCTTACTTGAAGTTAATTGATTTCTGATGTGTAGATTGTTTTTCATCAAATTTGCAAGTTTTCAACCATTATTTCTTCAAAAAAAATTTTTTTCTCTATTCCTTTCTCTCTCTCCTCCTTCTGGTGCTCTCATCATACATGTCCTGGTGGATCTGATGGTGTTTCACATCTCTGAGTCTCTGTTCAATTTTATTTGTTATTTTTCTCTGTTCTTCAGATTGTATAATGTTTACTGGTTATCTTCAAGTTTACTGATTCTTTCTCCTTTAAGTTCAAATCAATAGTGAGCCCCTCTAATGATTTTTTTCACTTCAGTTATTTCACCTTTCAACTCCACAACTTCCATGTGGCTCTTTTTTTAAAAAAATAATTTAAATTTCTTTATTGATAGTCTCAATTTTATGAAACATTGTCATCACATCTTACTTTACTTCTTTAAGCACAGGTTCCTTTTGGTGCCTGAATATATTTACAATGGCTGTTTTGAAGTCTTTTCCTACTAAATCTGACAGCTGGGTCCTCTCACCAGGCAGCTTCTGCTGCCTGCATTTTTCCCTGTGAATGAATCACACTTTCCTGTTTATTTGCCTGCCTCATATTTTTTTGCTGAAAAAAAGTTAGAGCATATTTTTAGCATGTTAATATATTTTAGCATGATAATGCATTTTAGGATGTTTTAGCAATTCTGGATAACTCTCCCCTGCCCACCGCACGCCCCAACTCAACATACAGGGCTTGTTCATGTTGTTTGCTTGTTTATTTGTCTAGTATCTTGACTGGGCTATTTCAGTGAAGCCCACTTTATCCACTGTGTGAAACCTATGATGATTTTCCTCAGTGGGTGCAGCCTTGTGCATGTCCACAGTCACCCAGGATGACAGTGGTTTTATCAGGGCTCTCTCTGATGGACACTTCTTCTAATCATCCTCTTAGGCTGTGCATCCCTGCTGGTATTACACCCAGCTATCAGCCTTCACTAACTGCCAGCCGATTGCTCTACTGTTTTTTTTGTTTTTTTGCGGTACGCGGGCCTCTCACTGCCGCGGCCTCTCCTGTTGCGGAGCACAGCCTCCGGACACGCAGGCCCAGAAGCCATGGCTCACGGGCCCAGCCGCTCCGCGGCATGTGGGATCCTCCCGGACCGGGGCACGAACCCGTGTCCCCTGCATCGGCAGGCGGACTCTCAACCACTGTGCCACCAGGGAGGGAAGCCCTGCTCCACTGTTTTTGACAACGGCCTGAGCACAAGTTGATCCTGCAGTATGATCCATTAAATTCTGGCCCATTTGCAGGGATAGTTTTTGAAGTTGGTATTTAAACTTTGTTCTGACACCAGGAGTGCAGTTTTTATTTGTCTCTTTCCCTGGGTCTCCCTTGTAAACTAACTAGCCTATCGTTTAGCTTGTTGCTCTCATGAAGCTTTCTCTTAATGAACAGAGCCTCTGAACCCTTGGACATACTTACCTGAAATTTAAGTTCTGTAAGATATAGCTGGTAGAGAGGAGAAATGCTGATGACCTGCCCCTCCCAAGGAAATACCATAGCCCTCAACTGGGAGCTGGGAGGATCCCTGTGTTCTTGACTGAATTGTCTAGAGTTGGGTTTCCACCACGCAGAGCTAGAAGGGGAGAGGGAGGGAGTGGGTCATGATTCAAGTGTCACAGACTCTTGCTCTTCCTTATTAAGTTTTAGTAGATTTTCTTGAGTAAGAAATCTGTTTCTTACTGTGCTTAGGTCCTTAGGACAATTTCCAAAGACTCTAGATAGTTGTTTTAAAAACAATGTTCACAGTTATGCTTGTTTCACTGGGGAACAGTTTCCAGAGCTCTCATGCCACCATTTCAGATGTCACCACCCTGCCAGGCTCTTGTTCTGCTGCAGTAGCTAAGCGTTAGAATTTGTCTCTCAGGCTGCTTCAAGCAGTCATCATTCTCACAGAGCGAGCCCTGCAAGGGACGGGGAGAGAGACAGACACAGACCTGGTGACATTATAGGAGCCTTTGGATCTAGCTGTGCTTGAGATGAGCCCTCTGATCTGGACTCCACAGTCAGATAAGTGAATAAATTGCCTTCTTTGCTTAGCTAGTTGCAATGGAGTTCCTCTCACATGTAACCAAGAGTTGTAACTAATACCCTGAATGTCAAACTTTTAATAATGTGTGAGTAAACGATAAGTACTGTGGAAAGCTTGTTCAACAAAATTAGTATCTAGGGTCATTTTCATGTGATATTTAGGTAGTTAATCTCATCCTGATAATTTATGGCCTCTGAGTACTTGAAGAAATAGATAGACATCATTTATGATGATTCTAACTGATGTTCCTCTTAATAAGCATTTTTAATACGTTCCTATTCGCCTGTCAATATTTGTTGCTACCCAAAGGGTTGTTTCCAAGGAAGTCTCAATGTTAATTGCTAATTCTGAGGCATAATATTAATAATAATACAGAAGCCTAACTTTAATTATAGAAAGGTCTAATAAGTCAGGTAAACCTCTCTTTTCCATCGGTCTATGGCAAACTTATTAGAACATTTCTGGTAAGCATACAGTTTTCCAAATATTTGAACCAGATAAAGACCTCTTTAACAAATTAGAAGTAGAAAGAGGGAAGACTTATGTTGTTGCCCTTGATGTGATATAGAAAATCTAGGTAATTAAGATTTTTGTTGATTTGGGATATTACTACTTTGACATATTAAAGCATGGGACAAGTTTGTTGGAAACATAAGAGTTAGAAATTCTCAGGATGTATTTATAGTTCAAGACTGTGAGCAATTTTATCCAATCTCTCTTGATAATATTCTTCCCTAACTCCTTCCTTGAATGTGGATACTTATGACAAGTTTTATGAGCAACGGCATCAGACATTATTATAATCCTGGAACTTACAAAACTTGGTCAAAAAAGTCTTCCTCTGGAGGATGACTGGAAAGTGCCTTAACCTACCTCATATTACCATGTTTGGTACCGCTTGCCAATAAAGTCTCTGTAGATTCTGCAATCCAGTGATTTCTTGTCATATTTTAAATATCTCTAGGATCTCCAGAGGAGCACATTATTGAGAAGACAGGTCTTTATAATCAAACAGGCACAGTGTGTAACAAAATGTAGAGATCCATTATGCAATCTCACCAATTCCTATTAAATGAGGAAAAGGTGATGTGAATTCACAAAACTCAGTTATTCTTATAGAATAAAGGCTTCTGGCCTTCACTAAGGAAAAAGGGAAAAGTCCTCCAAGGTCAGTTTTAATTGACAGGTTTGATTTATTTGTGATTGGCATATTGTTTTAAATACTTTGAGCTTCTGAATTACCTGAAAGCAGAATGCAGTCTAGGGAGCTTAATCAAGTCATCTGCTGTTTACTTTGCACTAATAATGGTCCTTAGATCCACCATTCACGGAAATAGAAAAGTAAGCATCCACTGATTTAGGACTTCATAAATCTTGAATTGGTGGGATCTGAATTCCACTAATTGTACTTGAGAATCTAACAGTCTTGAGTTGCAAAGACACATGCTCTGATTAGTAAAATCTTACCTGAGAAAGGGTTTCATCTACAGGTTTGTGGTAGATGACACTCCCTCAGAAAAGAGGTAAGGGTTTCCCTGGTGCTGCAGTGGTTAAGAATCCGCCTGCCGATGCAGGGGACGTGGGTTTGAGCCCTAGTCCGGGAAGATCCCACATGCCGTGGAGCAACTAAGCCCGTGCGCCACAACTACTGAGCCTGCGCTCTAAAGTCCACGAGCCACAACTACTGAAGCCCGTGCACCTAGAGCCCCTGATCCGCAGCAAGAAAAGCCACCACAATGAGAAGCCTGCATACTGCAACGAAGAGTAGCCCCTGCTCCCTGCAACTAGAGAAAGCCCGTGCAGCAGCAGACTCAATGCAGCCAAAACCAAAAATAAATAAAAATTAAAAATAAAAAAAATTTAAAAATTTTAAAAAAGAAAGAAAAGAGGTAAGACTGTGATTCTCAGTCAACCGACTGACCAGGGCTAGAATGTTTGCATTTTATTTTATTTTATTTATTTGGTTGCACTGGGTCTTAGTTGCAGCTCGCGGACTCCTTAGTTGTGGCATGTGAACTCTTAGTTGCGGCATGCATATGGGATCTAGTTCCCTGACCAGGGATCAGATCTGGGCCCCCTGCGTTGGGAGCATGGAGTCTTCACCACTGTGCCCCCAGGGAAGTCCCTGCATTTTAGAATCTCCATCTCCTCTGCAGTGCCTCAGCAGCACACGGGTCTGGTTTTACAGAGACGAATTTCAAGGAGAACATCACCTAGACTTTATTTCAAATTACCCTGAGGATCAATATATCTCACTGATGTCCAGAAACTCTATGTTTATAATCTTCTGTTATGATATACAACTCAGGGAAGGTAAATGTCCTGTCAACTGCAATCTGTCTTTATTATTTTTAAGGAGGGCTAATTTCCATTATCAAAAGCAGATAAGGAATGTCAGCACTCATTTGTCATTCAGAATAGAATAGACTTGTTTAGCTGGGAATGAATGAAAACCATCATGTGGTGGGTCTGTTTTTTTAGTAGTGGCAATCAAGTCACAATTCAAGGTCAGGGAAGATTCAAATGTGTTCTACTGGGTTGCTACTATTTTTTTGCATACGTTGGGGAGACAATTTTCCAAAAATAACTTGGGATTTCTAATATTTTTTCCCCTAAGACAGAGATAAGAAGCAGAAGCCTGAGATTTTCTCTCGTCTTCTCAAATAGTAGTTACTTTTCATTTCACCAATCTGGAGATGTTGGTTCTGATTTGGGGCAGTCTTTTCTTACTCCCATTTTAATGCAATGAATCCCACCTCACAACCTGTATAAAAGGCTGTGGCATGTGAAAAATAAGTCATTTAGTAGTGAGTGGGCTTGTGCAGCAAATCAGCCCCAAGAGTACAGCCAGGCCTTGTTTTTTTCACAGGTTCTGCTCAGGAAATGCTAAAACTGCCATTTGCCATTTGGGATTTCAGACCAACAGATGGTAAGACCTCCCTGTGTGGGTGTTTCCCAGGCACCTCGAAATCAAAATATGACCCAAATTAAACTCATCTTCTGCCTTACAAATAATGGTCTTTCTTTAGCCTTTTCCATCCCTAAATAGCACTGCCACCCATTTTGTAGGCTGAACTATAAGAAATTGCCTGTTTTGAAGGTCATAAGTAGCTGAATACTGGCAATGTCAAACAGATCAACCTCCATAGCTGTTCAGGTCAGAAACCTGGGTGAGATCTTTATCACCTCCTCTCCCCTTCAACTCCCACAGCCAGCCAGTCACGGGGACTGGTAATTCTATTCCTCAGGCACGGTCTGCATCCATCTCTAAGGCAACTGTCATAGCCGAAGTCAGTATTAATTGGCCTCAGCAATTCCACTGTCCACACTGCAACGAACCGGTGAGTCCTCTGTATTACCCAAGTCAGATCATCTCACTTTCGTGCTAAGAATTGTTCAATGGCGTCTCACTGCCCTTAACGCAAAGACCAGACACTCCAACATGGCTTACAGAGCCTGTAAGCTCCAGCCCCTGCCGACCTCTTCTATCGTACCGTGCTCTATCTTCTGGTTACTGGACCCTCTATCTTCTCAAACGTGTTCCTGTCCACTTTTGCAGTAGGGCCCCTTTGTACCTACTATTCCATTTGCCTGGAACTCTTTTCTCTCATTACCCACCCTAGTCTCTCAGTGACCCCCTACTACTCCTTCTTTCACGTCTCAGCATAAAAGCCATTCCTCGAGAGAACCTTCTAGACATCCCCGAGACCAGAGTGGAACCCCATGTTACATACATCCATGAGACTCTGTTCTCCACCTCAGCATGGATCACATTTCTAATTACCTGTTCAATGCCTTGCTAGACTCAAACTCCAAGGAGGCAAGACCAATAGATAACTAATAAGGACCTACTGTGTAGCACAGGGAACTCTACTCAATATTCTATAATGACCTACATGGGAAAAGAAACTAAAAAAAAAGTGGATATATGTATATGTATAACTGACTCACTTTGCTGTACAGCGGAAAGTAACACAACATTGTAAATCAACTCTACTCCAATAAAAAAAAAAAAAGACCACAACTGTCTTGCTCGCCACCATATCGCCATCACTAAGCCAGGGCTTCGCACCTAATGGGCGCTCAATAAGTGTTTACTGAAGGCATGACCTTCACAAATGTCAAGGTTACAGTTCACAATTCAAAGCTGCCATCTTTGTTCAGTGATATTCTCAGTTTTGGAATATCTTCGGTGATTTTTCTATTTAGAATTTTAAAGGAGGAAACAAAAACATTCAATGTGAAAATTCAAAATGGAAAAGGTGAACCAGAACTCTGGACCTTCTCTGAATTATCCCCTAGCATAGCTACATCTAGAAATAGTTATTATTATAAGAAAAATAATAATAATCTAGAATAACACTTATTGAGCACCAACTAGGTGCCAAGCTTATGGAGGAAAGTGAGGCTTAGAGAAGTTAAGAGGTTTAGTGAGGTCCACACAGTTAGTAACTGGTGCCTCCATAGTCACAAAGACCCATAATCCAAGACATGCTTGGGATGCTCTCAGTCCCTCAATCTTTGGGAAAGACAATTTCTCAACCACAGGGACCCTCTCTCTACACCCGGAAGACTCAGAGCATCAACTACAGAAACCAAGAGGAACATATTTTCCACTGTAATTAAAATGTCTCTAAACACACCCTAGTTAATTCCATGATGTTTCCAAGAGCAATTCTCTCCCAAGCAGCATCTTATTAAAAGCAGGTGTTCCTACCGGAAGAAAGAGTCTCTGGGCAGCACACGGTTTGAATAATTTCTTCCATTCCTGAGGGTTTCCAACCGAAAATGTGATGGGGTAGATTCTGTACTCAAACTTCTTTGTATATGAGTCTGGCCACTGTCGTAGCTGAAAAACATGGAAGGTCAGGGGAGGGTGATTAGACCCCAGAAATATGAAAAACACCTAAGTCTTCTGCATGGCCAGGTGGAAATTATTCAGGTAGCATACGAAGAAAGTCTAATTTTATCACCACAATTTATGCTCACTGAATAAAAAGACCATTGCTAAGATTTTAAAAAATAACACCCAGAGTTGGCAAGGATGATGGGAAACTGGCACCTAAACTGCAAGTGTAAATTTAAACAAACTTCCAGGATGGCAATTTAGAGACTAGTAACAGCAAATCCCAAGACAGACGCACAAGGACTTTCACCGAAACATAGTTTGTAATAAAAACAAACAAACAAGCAAAAAAACCTTGTTCAATACTCAATGCTCAACAATAAGGAATCGGGAAGACGCATTACGATGGAACTATGCGGTGGACTAATGTACAGTTAAAGCAGATCTATATGTGCTGTCATGAGAAAATGGTTACAATATATAGTTAGGTTTTAGTAAAAGCAAAGTACAATACGAAATATATAATATGGTTCTATCTTACAGGGAAAAATATATGCATACGCTTACACGTAGAGAAAAATCTGAACAGATATGCGCCTAATTGTTAAACGTGGGTACCTGTGGAGGAGGTGGTGGTGGTTTCATTTTCTAAGTTTATATTTCTGTGTTCTTTAAGACTTTTAAGGACAGTGTATATTACTTTGTCTGCATAAATTAATTTTATAATAAAATTATTTTAATTTATAGACTTTATTTTTCAGAGCAGTTTTATGGTTACAGAATTGAGCAGGAAGTATAGAGACAGTTCCCATATACCCTCTCTCCTTCCCCTCCCACCCCCCAGTTTCCCCATCATTGACATCTTGCATTAATGTGGTACGTTTGTTACAACCGATGAACCAATATCAATACATTGTTAAGAACCAATATCAATACATAGTTTACATTAGGGTTCATTCTCTGTGTTGTGTAATTTTACAGGTTTTGACAAATGCATGATGTTCTGTGTCTACCATTATAGTATCATACAGCATAGTTCTACTGCCCTAAAAATCCCCTCTGTTCCATCTACTCATCCCTCCTCCCTCCTTTTCATCTCTGAACTACTGGCAACCACTGATCTTTTTACTGTCTCTCAGTTTTGTCTTTTCTAGAATGTGATATGGTTGGAATCACACAGCATACAGTCTTTTCAGATTGGCTTTTCTCCTTGGCAATATGCATTTAAAGTTTCTCCATGTCTTTCTGTAGCCTCACAGCTTATTTTTTTTATCACTGACCACTATTCCATTGTATAAACATATCACAGTTTGCTTGCCTATTCATCTATTGAAGGACATCTTGGCTGCTTCCAGTTTGGGGTGACTAGGAATAAAGCTGCTCTAAACATTCATGTGCAGGTTTCTGTGTGGACAGTTTATCAGTTCATTTGGGTAAATACCAAGGAGTGCGATTACCAGATTGTATGGTCAGCCTACATTTAACTTTCTAAGAAGCTGCCAAACCATCTTCCCAAGTGGCTGTACCATTTTGCATTCCCACCAGCAATGAGTGAGAGTTCCTGTCGTTCCACATCCGCTTCAGCATCTGGTGTTATCAGTGTTATGGATTTTAGCAATTCTAATGGTATGTAGCTGTATCTCATCATTTTAATTTGCAATTCCTTAATGACATGTGATCTTAAGCATCCTTTTCATATGCTTATTTGCATATGTATCTGTGTATCTTCTTAATTCTTTTTAGTTAATGCCTTCCCAGTGCCACAGTAACTCCACTTCTGAGAATTTATCCTATGGAAAAATTCCAAAAGTACATACACACTTATTACAAGGTTGTTTACTGTAGCATTGTTTGTAACAGTGAAAAATAGGAAACAAGGTAAATAAGAAATTGGTGAAATAAGCTCTGGGATAGGCTTACACAACAGAATACTATGCAGCTACTAGTGACAATGTTGCAGAAAAAGGTCAGCAAAACATGGTAGTGGAAGAGCCAAACCCAGCCTGCTACAAATAGCACACAAGCCAAGAATGGGTTAAACATTTTAAAATAGTTGAAAAAAATAAAAACAAGAGGACTTGCCTGGTGGCGCAGTGGTTGAGAGTCAGCCTGCCGATGCAGGGGACACGGGTTCGTGCCCCGGTCTGGGAAGATCCCACATGCCGCGGAGCGGCTGGGCCCATGAGCCATGGCCGCTGGGCCTACGTGTCCGGAGCCTGTGCTCCGCAACGGGAGAGGCCGCGACAGTGAGAGGCCCGCGTACCGCAAAAAAAATAAAAATAAAAACAAGAGTAACACTTTGTGACATGTGAAAATCACATGAAATTTGAATTTCACTGTCCATAAATACAAGTTTTGTTGGAACACAGCCATACCCATTTGTTTAGGTATATCTATGGCTGCTTTTATAAGAAGGAATAGAGGTGAGTAGCTGTGAGACCAGACAGCCTGCAAAGCCTAAAATAGTTACTACCTGGTCTTTCACAGAAAAAGTTGGTCAACCCCTATTTTAGAAGAAATTCAGTAATATAAGTTAACAGTGATAGAAAATATAGAATATAATTCCATTTCTAATGTTGATATGACAAGAAATGTAAATAAATACACAAAAATTGTTCTCCTCAGCATTAATATGATGGTTGATTTTTTTCATTTCTGATTTTATAACTTTTTTTTGATAGTTTACATTTTTACTCTCTGTCCACTAATATAACTTTTTTTTTACAGTGTACATGTATTGCTTATATAGTCGCATAAAATTTTTTGAAAAACCACACCATTGGGAACACTTTAAATTTGCAATTTTGAGATGGATATTTGGGAGAGATATCTTCAGGCATAAACACCCAACACAAGTGCACGAACACATCAGAACTGACACTGGGCATGAACATTCAGTGCAACAGTACCAACCAATCAGAACAGACACTGGGCACAAATACTCAGGACAACTGTGCCACTGCACAACAGCCCAAAATCATCCCTGGAAGGAGAACAGGAAGGTCCCATAGTCTACTGATTTCCTTGACTCTTTGATCTTTAGCATCCTATCTTCTAGAAGGGTTTATCCACCTTTGCCGATCCATGTCTTTTAAGTGGAATATTCAGTCCATTTATATTTGTTCCTATGTCTATATTTGAATAGTATACTGACTCCAGCCACTAGAAATTCCTGTTGACACCTCTTCCTATGTCAGAGCTACACACACACACACACACACACACACGATGTCAATGCCCCATGGGGCCCCACCTATCACCAGAACGGATTGGTGGCCATCCCTGCTTCTGTGTCGCACTATTTCCTGATTCTGAGTCTGGGGCAGGAGCACAAATTAACCAAACTTAAATCATATATTTGATCCTGAACTGTCTGGAGAAGCTACGAAATCAACCAGCTGGCATTTTCAGCTTTTATACTGGGAGATGACAAAAATAAATGAAACTTTCAAATATTAAATACCAACAACGTAGACAGTAAATACCACCAGACAGTGTACTTAAGCAGCTTTAAAAAAATTTCTACTTAAGTATAACAGAACTCATCCACAATGCCATTTCCAGAGGGATAATGATGGCAATTAGCGTTTTGTTTTGTTTTGTTTTGACCCTGAGGTATGTGGCCCTGAGCATCTCCGGAAGTTATCCCAAGACACTCTGGATATTCCCACAATGCCTCAGTGTTGAAACTGACAACCTTCAGAAGGATGGTATAACCTGCGCCTCCACACCAGCATCTCATGTGGCTGAGCAGAAACCAACTGCCGCTGATCTATAGCTTCAGGGCTAACACAGTGCCCAACCCAGGGAGACGTTCCAAGGAATCTTTGTGGAATGAGAGAATAAATAGGTTATCTGATTCAGCCTCACAATTACACTCTGCAATAAGAAGAGCAAGAATCGTGGGTCCCTTTTGTATGTCTATTATAGATTTTTGCTTGATACAGATGAAGAAATTGAGACTGAGAAAAGTTCTGTGACTTACGGAAGAGCCAATATTTAACATCTAAACTTGCACCATGATCCCAGCATGGAAAAGAAAGGGGTGACTCCCTATGCCCTGCGGTGATGTGAACACCCTATTATAATCTCCTTTGCCAATGGAGCTTCACTGGTCTAACAAAGAACTGAGGAAATAAGCCATCAGAGGGATAAAGTCAGCAGGGCAACGTAAAACGTGGCTCAACTTCACAAGTATCTGCAATATTTCCCCAAACTTTAGCTCCTAATTTATAATGTCCCCGGTACTTTGGCTCATAACAAATTACCCCAAAACTCAGCAGTATAAAACGACCATTTATTATGCTCAGATATCCAAGGATCAGGAATTCAGACAAGGCACAGAAGGGACGGCTTGAGTCCGCTCCACAATGTCTGGGGCCTCAGCTAGAAGGCTTGGAGGCTGGGGGCTTGAATCGTCTGAAGGCTCGTTCTCACATGTCCGGTGGTGGAGGTCAATTACCGACTGGGGACCTCAGCTCCTCTCTGTGTGGGCGAGTTTGGACTTCCTCACTGCATGGTGGCCAGGTTCCAGGGCCAGGCATCCCTAGACAGAGCCAGGCACAAGCTGTATGCTTTCAATGATCTAGCTCCAGGACATTTGGCATACTCTATTTTATATACACATACGTATTATGTATGTAGACGTATCTGTGTTAGCCCTCGCCTTATAACAAATTACCCCCAAAGCTAGTAGCTTAAAACCACAAATGTTCATTAACTCATATCATTTTTTAGGGTCAGGGATCTGTGAATTGGGTTGTTCCAGCTCAGGACCTCTCATGAGGGTGAGCCATGTGAAGGCTGGATGGGGCTAGAGGTCCTGTCTCCAAGCTCAAGCACACAAGTGTCGGCAAGAGGCCTTCATTCCTTAACACACGGGCCTCTGCAAGGGCGCTCTGACATAAAAGCTGACCTCCAAGAGAGAAAGAGTGCAACCAAGATGGAAGGTGCAGTGCCTTATTAAACCTAATCTCAAAAGTGACATAGCATCACTTCTTCCCTATGCTACTGGTCACACAGGCCAGGCCTGGGACAGTGCAGGAGGGAAATATACAAAGGTGTGAATAACAGGAGGCCCTTTGGAAAACACAATCTGTTACACATCTATAGTTACACATACACATCTTCCTTCTCTTGTCTTTTTTAAGTTCAAGCCTGTATTATGTTCTGCTCTGTCCTCATGCCCCAACTTCTAGCATGCAGTAGGTACTCAATAAATGCTTGTCCAATGGATATTGTACATGACCTGACTAGTGTTGACCCATAGCCACTTTTCCTCCATTCCTTCATGTAGGATACCTCTCAGCCCCCTTGGAGTTGGGTGGCCCTTGTGACCAACTGCTTCTGGACAGTTAAATAGGAGCAGAAATGTCGCTGTCAAGTTGAGGGAGTGAAAAGCACAGTGGGGATCCGATAGTCCCAATGTTTCCTTTAGTGGCATCTCAAGAACTGCAGAGGCCAAATGTTCCAGCAGGTGCAGCTACGTGCATGAATGGTCTCTGTCAACTGTGGTCCCAGGCTGAGGGGGCCGTGTGGACAGGGACCCTGCTGTGCCTGCATGACACATGCAGCAGGCATGTGGAAAGTCTCTGAGCTTTCTGGAAGCTGTCACTGCAGCCTGAGGTAGCCTATCAAGATTATCGATAAGCATCTCTTGTATCACTTCTGCTGGTCCCGAGCTACAAAGGGGGAAACCGAAGTCCAAAAAGCCCACAAGACTTGCCGGAGATCACACAGCAAGAGTGGAGCTAAATTTTGAATTCAAGACTTCCATCTACTAGTTTGGGAGGTAGTAGGATATAGTGGTTAAGTTCGTGGAGGTCTGAGTCAGTAACCTTGAACTGACACCTGATGAGCTACTCACTAAGACTCTCTGAGTCTCAATGATCTCAGCTAGTAAAATAGGGACATGGTTATTACCATCTTCAAAGGATTCTTGTGAGGATTAAGTAAAAGTAAATCGTAAGTCATAAGCCCTTGATAAAGGCTATTTTATTTTTAAAATTATTATTACTACTATTATTGTTATTATTATTAATTATAATTCCCCTTACACCACAGAGAAGCTACCTATGTGTGTTTCAATGTTTTTCTTTGCCCCTTTCACTGACTCAGACCTTCCTCAAGCCATTTTCCAATCAATTTCAAAGCCCCAAGACTGTTCTGCCCTGACTTCTCTTGGTGAGGATGTCGAGGTGATTTTTTTTCTGGAGAAAACATAACACGTTTTCTAGCTTTCTGTTATTAGTCTTTCTCTGCCCAACAGGCTGCTTTGGCCTTTCTCATCAGCATGGCTACCCCAGTAGCAGGATGCAGCCTGGTGACACAAGTCGGTAGATACAAAACAAAAGAGCTTCTCTCTCTGCCAGTGCACAAGAACTCACCGCAAGAGAAGCCTCTCCAGGAAAACAAAGCTCAGTGTGCTGACGCACACGTACCGAGCCCGGGGAGAAGAGGCATTTCCAAAGCTCTCCTGGACTGGGAGGAAACTGTTACTTATTCCTCAGTACAGGAAGAGTCAAATCAATGATGACCCAGCCACATAATAAAAGACTGTGTCGTCAGCAAAAAGGGATGAGGTGAGAATCTATGAGTCCTCACCTGGAACGATGTTGATGCTATGGCTTTAAGTGAGGAAACGCAAGTTCCAGAATAATACACAGAGAGGGATCTGGATTTTGTAAAAGAAATATGTTTTGATAAATAAATATAATAAGTATATTATATATTTATATATATAAAATAAAAGAATACGTGCATGTGCATGTGTTATACATATATGTGTTTATACTTATACAAATATACGTGTATACACACAAACATACACAATCACACAGATGTGTAAACACACACACACCTGCATATGAAAAAAATATGGGAGAATCACTCACAAGTGTTGACTCTGACAGTTTCTTGTGTGGGAAAGAACCGTAGCAAGGACTTCTGCCTTTTTAATTTATAACATCTATACTGTTGGAATTTATTTTGATGAGCGTATATTATTTGTCATTCAAAAAACACACATACATAGATAAAAATTAGCTACGTGACTCCCACTAAGAACAATGTCAATAACACCAAGAGGGATGGAGCCCTGGGTCAAGTGCTTTAAGTGCATCATCTCATTTAATCCTCACCATGTCTCTCTACAGGGGGTGTAATTATCCCTATATTATAGATGAGAACAGTAAGGCTCGGAGTCAAGGGTTCATGGGCGCACAGCTGAGTATGCAGCAGAATAATTAGGAAACAGGATATGCCTTTCCCGCAATGCAGTCTGTCTGCACTCAGTAAACAGCGTGCCACAATTCCTGCACATTCACCTGCTTGTCAAACTCGGACTTCAGAGATTCTTCGGTGAAGATGTGAAATCGCATCTTCCTGTGGCTGAAGAGCACGGCCGATTTGAGCATGACCAGCGTCTCCTCCAGCCGATTGCCACAGGCCACCACGGCCAGGTGGATCCAGAGCTCGGGGGGCAGCACAGCTTGGAAACTCCGGAGTTCTCCAGGCCTCCTAGAAAGAAGAAAAACAGGTGAACGCTGTTATTAAACTCATAAAAGAAAAACAAAACAGCTAGTGAAGGGTTGGAACGTTTCAAAACATGAACAGGCACAATCTGTTATATTTTATAAAATGATAAGCATTTTGACAATTCTTCCTGCTTAGGGAAAAATACCGTTTATTCCCATATTTATCCTGGCAATAGCAGGATGAGTCACTGTTTGGACTGCTATAGGTGTCTGAGGCTTTTTCCGCCAGCATTCAGCTGTCTAGTGCCTGCTGGCTGCCTACTGGCCCATGTTTGGAAATGGTATTGCTAAACTCTGACAGCTGACACAGGGCTGTGGAGCTCCCACTCACATGGGCCATGGAAATTAGATTTGAACGCAACTTGGACAAGAGGAAGGTGGGCGGTGGCTTTCCCATGTGAAACGAGCAACATGATACTCCCATGATCTGGATGGTTTTAGCTTGCAGTGGAATGCATGACCACCGGACCATAGGAAAATCATGCACACCCGGGAAGTGAGCAAAGAAAACAACGCATGGGCCTCCACTCCATCTTGGGAGAGTCTTAAAGAAACAGGTGTTAATCCTAAATGTCTCGCTCAAGACTGCGGAGCTGGTAGGTACGAAATTCAGCTTCCAGTGTGAAATGCATATTAACGAGAAGCAGACAGGAGAGGGGGCAGGTTAAGCTGAAAATTACCAAGGTATCAAATATCCAGTCAACAGCTGAGAGGGGAATAGGGTCCAAGAAGTCCAGAATCATCATCCAGCTATTTCCTCGTAATAAAACATTTGTTCCAGACAAGGAGACACAGCCAAGCCTCAAACACACCACTGAGAAACATTTGCAGGCAAGCTGGAAGAAGCTGGCCTGGAAAAGGTGCCCTGAGACAAATGAAACTAATTTACTTGCACAAAAGATCTGGAGACCAGGGGAACTTGGACGTGGAATGCTACCTTCCTTCCAAAAACTTCGAGTTCAATCAGCGTGCTGCTCCATTATTCACTGCTTGGTCGAATAAAGGCAGCCTTGCTCCAGATTTCTTTCACCAAGAGGAAAGTTGAAGATGTGGGTGGAGGACTTTTGATAGCTTTCCAGTTTGATTACTTAAGAGCACGCTGAATAGAAGCACAGCCTGCTGGCTTAGTTAAGCTCAGATTCGGGGAGTCACTGAGATTCTAGTTATTTCGGGGATCGGAGGAAAAGACAAGTAGAGCTGTCCTACATATCTCCTGAAATTGTCCACGTCTCTCCATGCCCCTGCTGCTACCTGAGGAGATCACCAACTTCCCTCACCTGATCGCTGTGACAGCCCCCTAGATGGTCCACCTGTCTCCAGTCTGATCCTTAACCCCTATCCTATGATTTCTTCTTGTGGGTGCCAGAGTGACGTTCTTCTAAAAATGCACAAAGGATCGTGTTACTCCCTTGATAAAAATCATGTAAGGCTCCCGACTGCCTTCAAGGTCAAGTCCAAACTGCTGACTGCGGCTCCTACTTATATCTCTTGTAACTGCCTCTAGCACCCTCCGCCTGCATGGGCAGCCATGCAAAATCACGGTCACACTTATATTGCAGCTCTCCAGCTCACTCCTAGTCATGAGACCATGCTGGGTTGCCTTCGGGCCTTGGCACATACACTGTCCCTCAGAAATGCTCTTCTCTGCTCTCTCTGCCTTGCTAACTGCAGCCCATTTATGAGTCCACAAATCTATACTGAGTGCCTACTATGTGCCAGACACCGTTCTAGGTGCCAGGAAGACAGTAGCGAACAAACCGGACCAAGATGCCTGCGCTTGCAGAAGTTACATTCTACAGGTGGTAGGAAAAAGACAAAGAAAGAATAATGGTCAAAGCAAACAATAACTGAGTAACATATAGAAAGTTATCCAGTGGTAAGTGCTAGGAGGAAATAGATAACAGAGCCAGGAGGGATACAGGAGTGGCTGATGGGCTGGAATATATTATACAGTGCAAAGTTAGGGGCGTCCTCACTGAGCAAGTGAGATCCGACGACAGCCTGACGGTGGGGAAGGCAGGAGGGAGTCACGTGCTTTTCTGGGTGAGGAAGATTCCAGGCAGAGGGGACAGTCAGAGCAAAGACACTAAATCAGGAGCATGCCTGGTGAACTCAAGAACCCTTGCCTTCAGGATTCAGACGTCTTCTCTCCCTCAGCTTCATGGATGGGTTTTCATACCTGCTATTAAAGCCAACTCCCAACCAATGTATGTAAAGGGATGGGAAGGATGCGTCACAGATAATGCTAAAATCACAGTCAATGAACAAAAAAGACAGTCAAAATACCAGCCAAAGTATGCTACAAAAGAGATTAAATGCAAACTCACTTGCTTAAAGTTATGTTCAATATTTAAAAACACAGGTATCCAAAGGTACTAAAATGATAAATACAATAGCTTAGATGTCTTAAATACGAACCATTACCCCACCCCCAAATAGAACCACTCGGCCTAGTTTAGCTTTACACCTTGGGCTTTTACATAAATTAAAAGTTTTAACCTCAGTAATCAGGGAAATACTAATTCAAACAATAAAGAGATTCCACGTTATTTTCGCACTGGCAAAACATAAAAAATAAAAGTTGGACCATACACGTCTCAGAGTGGATATGGAGGTGGGGGACAGCTCAGAGGCCGCTAGCGGCAGTGTAAGTTGACCCAAACACTTTGGAAAGCCTTTTGGCAACATCTATCAGGAGTGAAGATATATATATATATATATATATACGCCCTCACTCTTCTGGTTCTACCCTTACATATGTGACCTGAAGAAACTCTTGCACGTTTGCACAGGACCCACACAAGAATGCTCACAGCAGCCCTGTGTATAATAGTGAAAAGCTGGAAAAAACTCTTCTGTCTACGCACAGGAGAATCATGAATATATTTGACAAGTTTAAGTGGAATACTACACAGCAGAGAAAACGAACAACTCAGAAAGTCACGTGTCAACATAAGGATCAAGAGGAGAAACAGCAATTTGTAGCAGGATAGTGATAGAATGAGACCGTTTCGATGAAGCTTGAAAACCAGCAAAACAGCACTGCGTGCCGTTCACAGACATATGGAGCAAAAGTCATCATGCATGAGGATGACAAACATCAAAGGCAAGGCAGTGGTTATTTCCAGGGACTTAAGTTTTTATTTCTTAAGATGAGTGCAGGGTTCACAGAAATTCATGATGTAATTGTCTGTTTTATTCGTACACCCAAACTATTTGACATATACTTTGTTTTTCTTTTTGATTAAAAAAGCTTGCACCTCCCTGCAGCACAGCAGGCCACTTCTTTTCTTTGCAGGCTTCAGTGATACAGGACTGCACGGTACACAGAGCAGGGGCTGGGGCCTGCAATTTTTTGGTGTCTGGTGACAGGTACTAAAAAAGACAAATAAAAGCCTCTCCTGGTGGCAGTTCAAGTATCAGCGGCTGGGGTTTAACGAGACCTTTGCTGCCCCTACTGTGTTACCTCTCACGTTACATTAAAAATCCTGGGCTTCAGGTAATAAGCGTCTGTGCTGTGTGGTCACACGGAATAATCAAGTTTAAGGGTGCTGAAATGGTATGCCTTTCACGAGATCTTACCAACAGCACACTCAGCCCCTCTCAAATGTCACCTGAAGGCTCTGCAAGGATCCAGGGAAGTCCAGTCTGTGAACCTAGGACTTCTTAACCCCTTAAGTCACCAGGTGTTGGTGGCAAATGGGAGATGGGGAACTGTACTTCCCCTGCTCTGACTGGTGGTTAACTATGTTCTTATTTACACTTTATAAAAGAAGACTGGAGTGGACATTTGCTGTCCAGGATTTTTAAAGACCTGTTGCTGAGGCTGGAGCTGATGGCAGGCACCTTGGCCACCACACTGGTGGAGCCTGGAAGGCAGTCAGCAGAGTAGAATGCAGAGCTACAAGATGGTGGGTCAGATCTCGGGTGACATTACTTGAGCACCTGAATCCAGGTGCACTGACCCTAACCCTGGAAGTTCATTGATCAAGCCAATAAATTCTCCTCTACTTAAGTCAGTTTGAAACAAACTTACAACTTAGCAATCAAAAGTGTCTTAAGGGCTTCCCTGGTGGCGCAGTGGATGAGGGTCCGCCTGCCAATGCAGGGGACACGGGTTCGTGCCCCGGTCCGGGAAGATCCCACATGCCGCGGAGCGGCTGGGCCCGTGAGCCATGGCCGCTGAGCCTGCACGTCCGGAGCCTGTGCTCCGCAACGGGAGAGGCCACAACAGTGAGAGGCCCACGTAGCGCAAAAAAAAAAAAAAAAAGGTGTCTTAACGTAGGTCTTAAAAATAGGTTTCCAATCACCTTGGACTCACTCCGCCTCCCTCATATTCTCACCGGGAGTCATCCTTGAAATGCTCCATGAATCCACTCCCTCTCTGTAGCTCACTACTAGGACCTCGATCAAATCTCCATCACTCTACCAGTTTCATAGGTGGAGGAGACACCAGATACCATGTCGCACAGCGGATTCCCGACCCGGCTGCATATCATCATCACGGGAGGTGTTTGTTAGTATTGAAGCCCCATCTCACAGAGATTCTGATTCCGTGGGTCTGGGGTGAGGCCCCAGAGTTCGCACATAAACACACTTGAACTACAACCACTTGCAGTTCATCTCCAGCCAGCAACTCATCATCTGAGCTGACCTCTCACCTCTCCTCTGTCTCCCAAACGCTTCCCCGAGCCCTCAGGAACGCCCATTCTATCCTCTGCCTTTTCTCACGGTCTCCTCTTCACCTCTTGCCTTAATGAAAACATGCTGCCTTGTGAGGACGCCACCTCCCCGGCAGACCCCTCGAGTGGCAGCTGTTCTTCCTGCCCTGTCCTAGGGGCCTCAGGGCAGGAGGAGGGGCTGTTTCCCTCCTTGCTTCTCACTGCCGAGCCCAGACGCGGGCCATGTCTCCATGGCGAAGTCCGTGGATGCGGCTATTTCCACCTTCCGTGTTGCCGTCATCTCTCAGCTGCCGGTTTACTTCTCTTCATTCACTGAGTTGAGCTTCTTGCCCACAATGTTTCTCCTCACCCCCGTTCCTCAATATTCTTCGGGGCTTCATCTGCTCTTTAGAAGATGGTTCCCGATCCTTCAGTTTTGTGAGCTGAACACCCTGCACCTTTTCCTTCTTACTACCTGAAGCACCTAGTGCTGGGCTCATATCCTGGACCTTCACACAAACTGTTCCACCTGGAATGTTCTTCCCTAGCTCTTTGCAAAGCTGCCTCCTTCTCTTTTGGACAGCAGAATGGCCTCCCCTGACACCTCATTGAAGGAGCACCGTCCCTTTTATTTTCCATCATGGTCTTTGTTTATTTCATTCCAAAAATGAACCTCAGCTGGTGATTATATATTCTTTCATTGTAATTTATAGCAAGTACACAATATTATTTACGGTCAATATAAGACAGTGTATCAATAAATTAAAAATATCTTTAGAAAAAAGACTGGAATAAAACACAATGCACATTTTCAATTTAAAAAATGTAAAACGTGTTGAAATAGTAAAGTTGGTACATGAAAAAACTTCTTGCCCCATAAAAAATTTTTGCATGTTACATTCTGGTCTTTACTCTATTGAATACATATTTTTACAGCTGCAGTAATGCTGTACATACAATTTTATATCCTACTTTTTTCATCTGCTTCTTTTATTTTTCTTGTTACTTTTTAAGTCTTCATGACCATCATTTTATTCTATCCGGCTAAAACACCATATGGCTTATCATCATTTCCTTTGTGTTGTTGTTTCCAATTGTTCTCAGTTATATATATTAAAAAATCTTGCACTAAGCATGGGTGGGCCAATAGATTTCTTTCTTTCTTTGCATTATTTCCTTTTACTACATTCCCTGGAATGGATTTACTGGGTTAATAGCTATTATCCTAGCAAGAATGTAGTAATTTTGACAGTTTCTCGCATTTACCCAAGAGTTCTTGGAAAACACCAGACCGTAAGAAGCAAAAACAAAAAAAATGTAATAAACATTAGCCCAGCCACCTCTGAACTCCTTGTATGAGGTAACCGTGTAGCTGACTGCTGAAACAAGATGAAACACACTTGCGTATGGCATCAGTGCCTCCAAATTCCTTGTGTTCTGAAGCGGTGATGCTTAGGTTGCAGTTATCATTTAGACACTGCATCAAATAACATTGAGTCACACAGTGAGAACTTATTCCATTTTCAGTTCTTTTTCAACAATGGCAATAAGAAAGTCTCAGTTGGTGCAAATATGTCTTGAACACCTTTCTTTTTCTCTTTTTTAATATTTATTTATTTTGGGCTGTGCTGGCTCTTAGTTGCAGCACGCGGGATCTTTAGTTGTGGTGTGCAGACTCTTAGCTGTGGCATGTGGACTTCTTAGTTGTAGCATGCAGACTTCCTAGTTGCAGCATTCATGTGGTATCTAGTTCCCCAACCAGGGATCAAACCCAGGCCCCCTGCATTGGGAGCATGGAGTCTTAACCACTGGACCACCAGGGAAGTCCCCTGAACACCTTTCTAATGTTGCCTAATCCTCCCTTTCAACTGAAAAGACAGCAGACTTTAGATACAGAACCTTCAGCAGGAGTATCAAGTTAGAAATGAACAACATTGTTTGGTTTTCTTAGTGTTTGATTTGACAATTACCTTCTGTTTATGTTTTTGCTGACAATTCATGGTGATGTTATAAAATTTCCTTTAAAAACAAATATACTTAGAATGTGGAGAAATTAGCACCCTCAAACATTGCTGGTGGGATTGCAAAATGGTGCCGCCACTTCAGAAAGCAGTTCTACAGTTCCTCAAAATTTTAAATATAGAACTACCACATGACCCAGCAATCCTATTTCTCGGTATCTACCCAAGAGAAATGAAAGCATATGTCCTCACAAAAACGTGTACATTCATAAATGTTCATAGGAGCATTACTCACAATAGCCAAAAATTCCAACCCAAATGTCCATCAACTGATGAATGGATAAACAAAATGTGGTATATCCATACAATGGAATATTATTTGGCAATAAAAAGGAATGAAGTACTGATGCCTGTGACAACATGTATGAACCTTTAAAACTGTGAACTGTGAACCTCGTGAAAATATAAAAGACCGCATGTTTTATGACTCCATATGTATGAAAAGTCCAGGATAGAAAAATCCATAGAGACATAAGGCAGGTTAGTGGTTACCAGGGACTCACAGAAGGGGCAAATGGGGAGTGACTGTTTTTATGGGTATAGGGTTTCTTTTTTGGGTGATGAAACTGTTCTGAAATTGGATAGCAGGGATGGCTGCACAACTCTGTGAGTAAACTAAAAACCTCCACAGTGTACACCTTTTAAGGGTATTTGAATTATATTGCAATAAAGCTGTTTATTAAATACATAAAAGGCACACATTTATAACAAGGATAGATTTAAACTTTTTCCTTTTAAAGTTAGCATATCATAGGGTAGTCATGTTAAAAGAATCATGACACTGACGTGGGAACAACTGAGGCTTGTAAAACGCCGCCCCCATTGTCCTGGCTTAAGCCAGCCCTGTGATCCGATGAGAAATGATGCTCATAATAACACAGAAGGCTCAGAGCAGAAGCAGCCTCACCACCTCCGCGCTGCCCAAGACGAAGCGTCTCCTTAATTGCTTAAAAAGTCTCAAGCGTGTGACTTAATTAAACTTCAATTTCTGGAGTGTATAAATGATGAAATACGGCATTTGTGTGTCTGCTATTTACGTTGGAGCCTATTACCGCAAAACACACTGAATTATTAAAGCGAGTAATTGCTTCTACTCAGACCCTCTTTTCTGCCATCTGCTGCTACCTCTGTTTCCAGGGCTTCTCCTTAACTGACAGGCTAAATTAACTCAGGTAAAGCTGATGCTATGATACGGGCCGGCAGTGTGAGCTGGATGGAAAAAAAATCACAGTTCTTTCAAACACAGCCTGAAACATTTGGTGACTAGTTTTAACAGGGAAGGAAACACAGAAATATGAGGGTGGGGAAGGAAGCAGACACATTTTAAGAGGTTGAATATGCTCACCCTAGGGGAAGACTTGACTAGCAGAATGCCACTCCCCTCTCCCCTAGTGGAATCTCTTACAAGACGAAGCCACGGCTATCTGAATGTAGAAGTTTGCAAATGGGGTCAGAGTGGCAGTTGAAGACGTGGAAATACCTTGATTCAGCCCCTAGTAGGAGCGTCTGGTGATGGGTGGTTATATCTGCCTTAAGTGCTGGCAGCCAGAGGCACTAGTGAAGCTCCTCACAAACCACAGGTCTGGGAACACGGGAGACCCTTGACAAAAAATTTCCGCGCCGAAGCTGTAAGTAGAGCCTTCACTTAGCAACCCAGACGTGACGCTCAGGACTGTGCTAACAGTTAAATCACTTTTAACGACCCATGGTTTGGAGTTAAATCAAGTATCTTTAATCTTCCAAGACAGACAGAAAAGCCTGAAGTCCCAGCATTACATGAACAGTGTTGACACAGTGCCAAAAATATCTGCCATGAGGGGGAGGCTTGATAAAACCGTTCGATAAGGGCATCCAATTACTAATAGTTTGTATTTAGTCTGGATCATGATATTTGAAACATGGCTGTGCTCCTAAACAAAGTCTAGGTCTAACGCACATTAGGTGTTCAATGTCCAAAGCTGGTGGCTTTGTGCGTCTCTAGGTGTGTGTGTCTGCTTTTAGCCATCACTGTACACATATACATGCTTTATGATTAGGAAGTAGCAGAGCAACGATTCAAACTCAGGCAGCTGGACTTAAGAAGCCCTGCTTTTAGTTATGACGCTGTATTTGGGGTCACACACAAGCGAGTCAGAAAAGGAGCCCCTCCAGGCAGATGAAGCCTTTATCTCTACTCAGAGCTCCTGACTCAATGATCCGAAGGTGGACTGGATTTCAGTCCTCACCCACAGTCCCGCCAGGTGTGACTCGCACAGCACACCTGCACCATCTCTACCTCCATAATCCATCCTCTCGCTCTTAGCTGAGGTCACGCACAATTGGGTTTATAATTCTTCTCCTTCCAAAACTCTAGGATGCTGCCTGGACTGATTCTCATTTCATTCTTCCCCCCGTGATTGTTCCTGACACACAGGGGATTCTATTTCTCCATCTCCCTCTTCTTTTCAAATTAAGATGTTATTGAGATTTAAAAAATATGAACCAGCAGCGCTGGTTTGAAATAAATGTCTGGTGACATACGAGGGGGAAGCATGAGGATTACATATTCTGAGAATGGGCACCTCTATCTCATTTCCTGAAAAAGAGCATAAGGGACTTACCAATTTTTTTTTTTCAGTACGCGGGCCTCTCACTGTTGCGGCCTCTCACATTGCCGGAGCACAGGCTCCGGACGGGCAGGCTCAGCGGCCATGGCTCACGGGCCCAGCTGCTCCACGGCATGTGGGATCCTCCCGGACCAGGGCACGAACCCGCATCCCCTGCATCGGCAGGCGGACTCTCAACCACTGCGCCACCAGGGAAGCCCCGGGACTTACCAATTTAAGCAAAGGAAAAGTGGTCTCCCCAGCTAATTTCCATACTCTTATGCCTCAGGCCAATAGGGATTTTAAATTTTTATGATAATTAATATACTTTAAATTGTTTCATAAATATATAAGTAATGCATATACTTATCGCAGAAAAAAGTGTAAAATACAGACAAGCGAAGGCGGGCGAGGGGTAACCAAACCAACTTCATAACCTCTGTTAACGTTTTGGTATACCGTCTTCCAGAGTTATAACCACTATATGTAGGTGTGTGCACATAAATATGTAAATATGTAAAAACCTTTAAAGAATGGGATAATTTTTATAATCTGTTCTTTTCCCTTACAAATACGAACAATTTTCAAATTTAAAAAAAGAAAAGAGATTTTATCAAAGGGATCTTCTTCAAAGGGATTCTGGAAAGCCATCAAATACTTCACATTTCAAGATCTGTTCCCAAGTACAGTATAGTTGTAAGCAATATGGATCTAGATGCACACAGAGCTGGCTTCAAATTCTAGGTTTGCCACTTGGCTGTCCCATCTTGGGCACACACTTTAACTACTTCTCACCCTCAGTTTCCCCATCTGTAAAAAGGGCTTGTTGATTCTAGTGGCTCTTTGCTTTTGGTTTTGGTGTTTCTTACTAGCGTCCATTTCCAGGTGTTTCTGGTAAGAGCACCTCAGTTTTCTTCGGGGGAAACCACTGTTCTCAGTTCATGAGGTTTGGACGCACTGAAGCATCCTCCCCCAGATGCAGACATCAGGGGCTGGTGTGCATGTGATCCAAGCCAGGGCGGTTAGAGGCAGCCCTGGGACTCTTGCTGGATGAAGTCTTTCCCTTCAAGGTTACTAAAGAAGGAGGACTTAAGCCAGACCCGTTGGAACTATCACATGGAAAAATCTGGCCTGAGAGTGTGGCCCACACAGAAGGAAGCAGAGTTAAAAGATGGAGGCAAGATGGTCACACATCCTGGACACACCCATGACTGAAGCTTTATCTCCTTTGCACATCACAGTTTTATGAGCTAGTAAATCCCCTTTTATGATTAAGTGATACGAGCTGATGAGCTGGGATTCCATCACTCCAAATGAAAAAGAATTTGACCTATCCAGTAATAGTACCCACCCCTTAGGTTGTTACGAAGATTAAATGAAATAACGTGGTGAAGTGCTTCATACGGTACCTGACATGTTTTAAGTCATCATTAAATATTACTTGTTATCATCATTATTATTAAATATTAACTTAGATGCATCAGAAGCCTTCATTTTTCTCCAAATATTTTATGTCCATGCCCAAAATGGGCGAGGCAGAGCAGCAAAAAATTTATTTTAAGTGTCAATACCCTAAATTATTGCAAAACGAGGTTTGAAGTGTTTGTACATTTTTAAAAGTTCTCAGACATTAACACGGACATCCATTAACCCGTTCCTCCTGAGGGATGAAATTTGATACTTGAACACTAAGGCTTGTTACTTTGGAACCAGTGGTCAGACAACCCGGCTCCTTTTAATTCCCACAAAACTGGGATGAGGAAACAGCAGAGCAAGGGTTCAAGCCCAAGCAGAGACACAGGCCCCCGCAGAGCACTGTCTGTGAACAAAATTCTGCGTTTTGGTTTCTGAGGACACCTCCTAATTCCTGAAAACTCTTCACTTACCCTCTGCTTTTCTAAGCTCGGAAACAATAGTTCTCTGCCCTTGAGTGGAAATCAAAGCTACAGACAGCCTGACTTCCAGGTCTCAAAGTCTCCAGAACAATCGCCCAACCCAACCAGAGGCAGTGAAAAGGGTTCTGTCCCATCTAGTCCCCGAGCTTTCACTAAGGACCGGGACACTGGGGTTAGGGTAGCATTCGTTATATGTGGAAGCTGTCTTCATTTTCTCAAGACACAACCCAGGGAAAAGCCTGCCTAAATCCTTAGCTCTGGCTAACATTTGCTGAGACCTTCTCGTGTTGCAGGTACCGTGCCAGCCTTTGACTCACATCGTTTCATTTCCTCGTTGAACTTAGAAGAAAGCCTAGATTGGCCGAGGAGCACTGACTCATTCAAAGCCACACAGCCAGTCAGCTGGATCTAGTTAGGATTCAGTTTCTAAATAATAAAGCAACCATGGACACTAACGGTACTCAGAGCAGCACGTCACTTGCTGAGTGATCGCCATGAGCTGGCCCTGTGCTTGGTGTTTTATGTGCATTATTACAATTTCAGCTCTTTGGACCTCAGTTTCCTCTTGTATAAAAGGAAATCACGCTTCAGATTATGTGTTCTCTATTGCCTCCTATTTATGGAAAGCTTGGACTCTAAATTGTACCATGATGAATTTTTACCAGAAGATGACAGTCTTCCGTGTTGCTAAAAGAGGTCGGGGGGAGGGGCATCCAAACATCACCCTCAAATACACCACAGTCGCTCTTGGCTGCCAAAAAAATCACGGACTCCCAATAAAAGCATCAAGTTAAGAAACTCCTCTTACCAGGGGGCAGTTTTCGAAATTTCATCGTAGGAGATAAATCAAGCGCTGGGGAAGATCTGGAGGGGAACATACAATGAATTCCGTCTTCAACTGAAGCCTCTTCTTTTCTTTTTTTTTTTTTTAATATTTTAAATGGTGGCAAGATAGATCTAACATAAAACTTTACCTCTTGTTTTCTTACAGTAAATTATAACATGAAGAGAAGTATTTCCAAAGGAAACAAATCTGTTCTCAAATTTTCTTCCAAGAACTCTCACCTATGGAGTTTCTAGGGAGATGTGTCAATAGGGCCACTATTGACGGAATTTTCTAAAGGTGCTAAAAGCAGGTGCTACACATCCACGTCCGTCAGGACGTTATGGTGGTGAGTGACAGAAACTCAATGCATGGAAGCTGGGACGGGGACGGGACAGTGGCAAAGGGCAGAAGCTGGCCTTGGGAACAGCGTCAGAACCCGCCCCCACCCCGGCTGCTGGATGTTGCTTCTTACCCCTCCAGGCCACCTTGGGTCCACGAACTCTCCATGCAGACCAGCTTTCTCCACGTGGCAGGGACACAGCTGCAGCCACCAGAAACAGTTCTCCCTTATGCTGTCTCTGACCCCAATTTTTTAAATCCCTAAAAAAAAGGCTCTAATTTGGCTTAGGAACCTATCCCGGAATCACCTGCCACCTGGGACAAGGTCAGGTGCACAGAATGGCCACTCCAGGGTGTGACGGACCTTCATGTCCTGTGTGCCCCCTAGAGCCATTCCCCTCTCTCTCCATCAACAGCACTGAGGTTTTGATTTAAAGAACCATCTGGTTCTGTTAAGAGGATTCTGGATGCAAATAACAGAAACCTCAACTCCAGCGTGGAAGAGAAGGGCCCTAGATAGGGCAGGCCTCTGGATCTGTGGATCCCAGGGCTCAGTACTGTCCTCAGGGACCCACAGTCTCCTTCTTTCTCTACTCTACTGCCCAGAGTGATGACTTCAGCCAAAGCTGGTTTTCTAAGGATCGTGGTGACAACTGGGACTATTTATTTCCTTGTTCATATCTAGAAGATAAAGTCTTTTGTCCAATAATGTAAAATAAGTCCTTCTCTTCTTATTCTGTTCCCTTTTTTTTTTTTTTTCTTTTTTCTTTTTTGCTGTACGCGGGCCTCTCACTGTTGTGGCCTCTCCCGCTGCGGAGCACAGGCTCAGCAGCCATGGCTCACGGGCCCAGCCGCTCCGCGGCATGTGGGATCTTCCCAGACCGGGGCACGAACCTGTATCCCCTGCATCGGCAGGCGGACTCTCAACCACTGCGCCACCAGGGAAGCCCCCGTTCCCTTCTTAAGCAGGAGCTGATTGGGCCAGCTTGGGTCATGTAACACCTGTACACCAGTAACTATTGCCAGAGAAATGAAATTATGTCTTAGCCCCGGATACATAAAGTTTACACTACGACAGGGATGGGACTGTCATGGCAGGCTTAGACCATTGCCTGGAGGTACAGTTCACTGTCAAATTGGGGGTGGGGTGGGAGAATGGAGGTCAGGAGCCAAAGACAAGTCTATTACATCACCCTCCCCCCAGTGGTTTAGGTGGTCTTGGCTTCATCCCTAACTCTACGGGTGGCCCTTGCTTGGTTTACTTCAATTAGCTAATCCCATCCCACCCCTCTACTCCTTCCCATTTCCTCATCCACACTGTAGGCATTTAAACCAACCAAAGCCAATGAGATGGGAGAAAACTTTCACTGGTGCTTCTAGGAAATAAAAACACTCCCTCATCCAGAGAAGCAAGATGAGCCTGGAGCATCTTGTAGCGCCCGAGAGTAAGAAAGTGCTCAGAAAGGCAAAACTGAAAACAGAAAGCCGAAACACAGTGATGGGGGTCTACCAGAGGAGCAGAGCAGCCAAGTGAAAGAGCTACTAATCACCAGACGGAAACAATTTCAGCAACAAAATAAAGTCATACTGGACTGTAACTCAAAGCACAAAATCAGTATCTACCAGTCCATCCTGATTTATGACTGAATAATACAGGGGGGAGAACAAACACACCATCTCTCGCACAAAAGAATTTCAAATTATTTATATAGAGATACTCCGCCCTCAAGGAGGGGGAACACAACTCCGCACTCCTTAGGTGGGAGTTGTGCACAGTGACTTCCTTCTAAAGAGTAGAGTATAGTGAGGGGAGAAAGAGTAAGTCTAGAGTGGAGAAAGCTGACAAACACTAGCTCAGCCAGTGGCCAAGGTCAACGTTAAATCATGTCGATAGTATACGCACGTGATAGGACGTGATGAAAACGGCACTTTACCTCTACGGTCTTTCTCCAGATAACCCATAACCCCAGTTATCACCATGAGTAAAACACCAGACACATTCCAACAGCGGAGTATCTTATAAAATATCTGACCAGTGCTCTCCAAAACTCGCAAGGTCATCAAAAACAAGGAGGGCTTCCCTGGTGGCGCAGTGGTTGAGAGTCCGCCTGCCGATGCAGGGGACGCGGGTTCGTGCCCCGGTCCGGGAAGATCCCACATGCCGCGGAGCGGCTGGGCCCGTGAGCCATGGCCGCTGAGCCTGCACGTCCGGAGCCTGTGCTCCGCAACGGGAGAGGCCACAACAGTGAGAGGCCCGCGTACCGCAAAAAAAAAAACAAAAAACAAGGGAAGTCTGAGAAACTGTCACAGTCAAGGGGAGCTTAAAGAGACATGACAACTAAATGTACTGTGGTGTCATGGATAGAATCCTGGAACAGAAAAAGAGCACTAAGTAAAAACTAAAGAAATCTAAATACATTAAACATTAGTAATAATGTATCACTATTACTTGATAAATGATAACAAATGTATTGTACCAGTGTAAGATTTTAATCAGAGAGGAAATTGGATACAGGCTATATGGTAACGCTCTGTACTACATACTCCCCAATTTTCCCACAAATTTGTTCTAAAAAATAAAACCTCTTAAAAAGAAAAACATTCCCTCTCTTGGAAGGATGTTACTATTAGAGATCCTTACTATTTTCCTAAAGGGTGTAAGATTGTTTTGAATATTATTAGGTAACATGTAACTTAATAATATAAGTAAAGTCTTAGTATCAATATAGTGCTGGCACAAGGGGGGGTTGCTTCATGTACTCATTCATTAGTTCATTTGACAAATATTTATTGAGTACCTACTGTGAAATCATCTCTGTTCTAGGTGCCAGTGGTACATTGGTTAATAAGACATGAAGTGTGCATGAAGAGGGGAGGAGCAAACAAAGTAGGATTTTCATGCAATGATGAGTGCTATTTAAAAAAAATACGAAATAAGAGTAAGGAGGTCGAAGATGATGGGCAGGGTCCTTTTTCCTAGGGCAGCTGGGAAGATCCCGCTGAGGACAGAATCTGAAAGCAGAGCTGAAAGAAATGAGGGAGCTAGCCACACAAGGATGTGAGCAAAGAACATTCCACCACAGGAAAAAGTAAACAGTGCTGGGGTAGGAATGAGGGCATTTGAAGGCCAGTGTGGCTGAAGCAGAGTGAGTGAAGTGGAGAAGGGCAGGACATGAGATCAGAGAGCTAAATGGGCTGAAATCAAACAACGGTTCAAAGGCCACGCTAAGAAATTGAATTTTACTCTGTATGATGGGAAGTTAGGCACTGGAACCAGCAAAGTGACCCAGTTACATATTTAAGATTATTCCAGCAGCTGTATGGAAAATGGACTGTAGAGGGCGCTAGAGTGGAAACCCCAAGCCAGAGAGAAGCTACTGTAGTCCATGTGTCAAACTATGGTGTTTAGCTCAGTGGTAGCAGGGAAGTGGTAGATGTAGTGGGATTGGGGTTATATTTGGGGATAAAACCAAGAGGGCTTATTAACTGAATACACAGAGAGGGTGAAAGAGGGGTCTCACGGACCAATCAACAAAAATGAATTGGACAAGAATCAGGACTCACAGTGACAAAATATCACAGATGGTTCCCAAGATCTAGAGATCTGTAATGTGTTCTGGGGCGACCAGCTAATTATAGGATGGCCACAGACTTGGCATTCTGCTCTATAACATCATCCCTCTTTAGTGAGACATTTATTCAGGCTTGAACCCTCTAAGAAGACTTATCTTAGAGACCAAAGAGAACTGCAGGAAGTGCTGTCTCTTGATGAGCAAATACGCAGGCTTCCTCTCGGGGCAGCTCCAGAGGCTGCCAAGTGTGTAATGTGTTTCTGTATTGTCTCCCCTCCCCCCTCCCCCAAATTCTGGGAGGGAAGCAACTCCATTCACCATTGCACACTGAGTACCTGCCCCAGGATACATGTGCAATAAACATTTGCTGAATGACTGTGGAATAAAATGACAGAGGTAGCCTAAGTCTCCCTTAGAAGTTATATTTTAAGAGAAAACAGCAATAGCCAGGCTAACCCAGAGACAAAGAATAAAGTTCAGGAGGGGGTTGAGGCTGACGAATCCGTTGGAGCTCTAGGCTACAGCCAGTAAATGAGAAACAGTGATTTTGCAAGAGATGGCACAAAGGGCTAAGCAACAGTCATTGATGGGACTTTGCAGCTGAACTTGTTGATCTCGTCACAGGACCATCAAATGTCAGAGCTGGAAGAGATCTTAGAAAACTTGTAGATCGACCCACATGTTTACAGATAAGCAAATTAGGGTGAAATGGCTCAGGACTAGAACCCAATCCTCTGGACTCCAGATGCCAAATTCTTTTTCCTATCACACAGATGGGCAGTTATATTGAACTTCCTCTTCCGTATGTAGGCTCAAAGAGGAGTTTTCAGAGCAAGCTGGAGAGATAGTCTTCTGAAATCCGAAGTCTATACTAATATAAAATTCTCATTTTAGAATTCAGTTCCATGAAGAATAAATGATCCCTCTTGATAAACTTTTCCCCTTATCATTCAAAGAAAATAAGGCAGCCCATCATGGTTCCCTTTTTGACACGGCTGCCAGGAAGGTTAGAGCTAAATTTTTCTTTTTCTAATAAATTTATTTATTTATTTAATTTTTGGCTGCATTGGGTCTTCGCTGCTGCACGTGGGCTCTCTCTAGTTGCAGTGAGCGGGGGCTACTCTTTGTTGCGGGGCGCAGGCTTCTCATTGCGGTGGCTTCTCTTGTTGCAGAGCACAGGCTCTAGGCACGTGGGCTTCAGTAGTTGTGGCTCGCGAGCTCTAGAGCGCAGGCTCAGTAGTTGTGGCAGACGGGCTTAGTTGCTCCACGGCATGTGGGATCTTCCCGGGCCAGGGCTCGAACCCGTGTCCCCTGCATTGGCAGGCAGATTCTTAACAACTGCGCCACCAGGGAAGCCCCGTTATAGCTAAATTGAACACTTAGTCCTCATAACAACAGTGGCCTCAGTGGTTAAGAATATGCCTGCCAATGCAGGGGACACGGGTTCGAGCCCTGGGCCGGGAAGGTCCCACATGCCCCGGAGCAACTAAGCCCGTGCGCCACAACTACTGAGCCTGCGCTCTAGAGCCCGCGAGCCACAACTACTGAAGCCTGCGCGCCTAGAGCCCGTGCTCCGCAACTAGAGAAGCCACCGCAATAAGAAGCCCGCACACTTCAACAAAGAGCAGCCCCTGCTCACCGCAAGTAGAGAAAGCCCGCGTGCAGCAACGAAGACCCAACGCAGCAAAAATTAAAGATAAATAGAATTCAGATTTAGAAAAATTAGTAATTAAAAACAAAAACAGTGGCCTTAGTTTTTGTCAAAAAGTACTTCTTTCCTACTCCTCTTGATGACTTTTCATGTTTCATAAGTATTTCAATGGCCTTATTGTATATGTCTGTGTTACTGTTAGACGTCTCAAATTTGTTTTGGAAGTCAGCCAGGTCTAAATCACCAAAAAAAACAAAATAGAAGGAAGATTTCATTTCTCTTGTGCACTGGAACGGCTACTTATAGTGTGGTGTACGTTTTCAGATCCCACCCTTGACCTAAAACTCAGACATTACCTCCCGGCTTTATATTTATAGAAAGGAGAGCCCACCACACGACAGACTGCATACAAATGACTAGTTATAAAATTGTAGGGTCTGCCCGCTAACTAGGCAAGTCCCTGGAAACTTCTCCGAAATGAAAACAAGATGTGGAAGGAAAGTGCCATGCTTGCTGTGCTGACGTGGCAGGACTTCACTTACACCAGGACCTGGGGGGGAGCAGTGCAGCCTGGCCTAAGGATGGTCAGCAGGTGGTGGACTGGGTCCCACCCAGCTCCACGCTTGCTGCCGACTACTCCCCAGGCTCGAGATACAAGATCACCGTAGCCTTCCTCTCTTCTGGATTCTAGCCATGTAAAGAGATTAAAGCGCTCATTTTCTGAAAACATGAGGCTTTCTTTTCCCTCCCTAAAATGAAATTCCTCCTAAACCACAAAAATTTAACCCAGGCAGGATTAGGAAAGCAACAAAGGCGTCCATGCAGAGATCTTTCCTCCTGCTCCCTTAGTGCTCTGTCGCTGTTTCTGCCCAGGTAGCAAAAGAAACGTTAATAAGTCCCTGAAAATGTCAACATCGCCAGAGGACGCTAGACTTTCATGTTTATGCATTTGAGCCTGAGACTTCCTGTGGCTTTTTTTTTTGTTTTTTCCCCTTTCCTGAGTTTGAAAATTTTGTTCTTTATTCTTATGGTGTTGCCCATGATTTCCATGATAATCTAAGAGATACGTTTAGAAGAAAAATGGCTTCAGGAGACACTGTTGCTCATGGAAATAGTCCTTCCCGAAAACAACCATTTGGATTCTGTTCATGGTCTCTTCCAAGTCAGAGCCAATTTTTTCAGGCAGAGACAAGAAAATGCTGCCCCAATGTTCCCAACACCTTGAAGGATGAAGACAGTTCCAAAAATCTATGATGTTTCTTCAGAAAAATTTCAGGAAAATTATGAATGCAGGCAAGCCTACTGTATGACACCTGCATTAGTACGAAAGGGCTCAACCTGTACCAAGACTGCTGGGATCAGTATCCTCATCATGGAACCTTGGACAAATTGCTAAACCTTGTGTAATATTTTCCTCGTCTGTAAAATGGAGATAATATTAGTGCTTAATCAGTGCTTACTTCACAGAGCTGTCTCTCAAAGTTTGGTGTGCATCAGAAACAGGAGGAGTGCTTGTTAAAACACATACTACTGAACTCAACCTCTTGATTTTTGATTTTGTGAGCCTGGGTGGAGGAGGGAAGGGGTGAGACTCAGCATTTCCAACAAAGCCCCAGGTAACTCTGGTGCTGCTGGTTCAAAGAGAACTCCAAGAGAACCACTATCTAGGGTTATGGTGCTGATGGCGTAGTTAATGAACGTAACCTAAGTGTTAATAATGACTATTTTAATGTACTGTGGTTAACACTATGCCTTGTAAAAAGTTAGCTGTGATAAATGGTGTCCATTCTAATTATCTTCCAAGTTGTCCTATCAACTTACAAATCATAGCAACTTTGTAGCTAAACCGTAATAGAATCCATTACAAGAAACCTCAGTACATAAGAGGGAAAACCCTATTAACTTCCTAACAGAAATATCCTTATTTTAAAGAGTGAATACATTCATAAGAGATTGTAAATGGTTCTAAATAGACTTAAAAGCAATTCTATACATCACTGGGGTTTTTTCCCCTAAAACTTGTCCATACCCATCTGTACATTTCTTACCAGGCAGAAGAGAAACAAAAGCTGACACAGCTACTTACTAGGTTTCCTGACTTTTCTCTCACTTACAGTAAAAACGCCAAACCAAATTTAGTCATTACGGTGAAAAAGAAGTCTTCCACTCGTTTCAAGTAATTAAGGAGCCCAGCAAATGTGGACGTTGCAACTGGCAGTTATAACCATCAACAGTCTCCAAATGGTAGAGGAAACAGAGGGCTACAAGACAAGGGGATTTTTTAAAAGCTCTCCACAACAAAGGAAATGAACGCAAATCCCTAACCTGCGGGTGTTCCAGCAACCCTAAGGCCAAAGATGAAAAGCTGTGGCGGGTTAAGCTCTGTGCAGATAAAGAGGATATCAAACAGAATGTCGAAGGCTAACATGTTTTCCTTGCAGGGCTCTGACCACACATGAGTCTGAAAAAGAAGGAGGAACAGGGAAAGCCCCACGCTTCCAAGGAGAACACTTCTTAGTACACTCTGGTCGAGAGCCTCTTCTGTTCTAAGCACAGGGGGAGATTCGCGGTTCAATGAGAGGCAGCCAGTACTTAGTAAACATCTAACTTTTCCAACTCAGTCAGATCTAAGTTTTTGGTAGATATTCTCCAGTGAAACATGAGAGTTAGATAAAGCATTCTTAAATCGTGATGGCTATTGAGAAATTCTACAAAGGGCGCATGTTTGCAAGAACGCAAAAAAAAAAAAAAAAAAAAGCCTTTGCCCTGACAGTTAAAAATGTACCATGCAGACCACTTTCCCTGACACTTCTCTTTTCAAAAGGTACGTGATGACCAGCACTGCGCTGTTAACAGGACTCCATGAAGACGGTTTTTCATTTCTAGCGGGGAAAGAAAGAAAAGTGGGCAGCCCGTGGGTGAACTTGGAGTTTGTCCCTCCAGCCCACAGCCTCCCATGGACCGGACACGGGTGGAAGGAGGGAGACACGGGTCCGCGGATGGGATTCTGGGGCTGCCACGACTCACCTCGCCAACTTCTTCAGGCTCTCGGCGCCCCGACGGCTGGCTCGGGGGCGCGGACGCGGAGGCCGGCGCCGGCGAGCGCTCTGGACCGCCCCCGGGAGGGCACCCGGGCCCGGGAGGCGCGCGGGGGCCGGCGCTGGGCGGCGCGGCGGGGCGGACGCGGGGCGAGCGAGCGGCGCGCGGGGCGCGGCGCGGCGGGCGCGCAGGGACAGCCCCGCGAGCAGGAGCGCGGCCAGCGCGAGCAGGAGCAGCGCCGCCGCCTTGTTGCGGAGCTTCATGGTGCGGCGCGGCGGCGGCGGCGGCGGCGGCGGCGGCGGCCCCTGGGCGGCGCGGCCCCTCTGCGCATCGCGGCGCGCCGGGCGGCGGCGGCGGCGGCGGCGGCGGCGGCGGCGGGGCGAGGGCAGCGGCGCGCGACGGCCGCCTCCTCAGCCCGCCAGCCGGGGACTGGGGTCCGGGCGGCCGACGGGCGAGCGGGCGCGCGACGCAGGAGGAAGAAGGGGAGGGAGGGGGAGGCGTGAGCCGGCCCGAGGAGGGGCAGCCCGCGCTTACCGTACTGTGTGGAGTAGCCGCCCGTTCGTCCGCCCACCCGCCAGCCGCCAGGCGCTCCGTCTTCAGGTAGGGCAGCCTAAAAACCTCTCACCTCCTCATTCATCCACTCATTCATTCATTCGTTCATTCATTCATTGTCTTCCATTCTGTTCCATTCCCTCGTTTACTTCCTCAATTCCGTCACTCATTCACTTACTCTCCCATTCCATCTTCTCTTCATCGGATTCTCTCTTATTCCATGCATTTGCCCCATCATTTATTTTTACCCATCTATCCACGCACTCGTGCACCTACCCATACATCCAATCAGGCAGGGACATCTCTGTCCAGTTTTCCCAATGCAGGGCCTGGCACTTGGTGGGTACCTGTAAGATAACCACTCCAGATCCACGTTGTCTAAACAAGTTACAGAGTGAATTCTAGAGTCTGGGTTTGAAATCTGACTCTGCTGCTCGTGATCTAGGCTAGGTGATCATGAGCAAGTGGCACAACTTTCTTGAGCCTTAATTTCCTTACATGCAAACTGGGATTGTATTGCTGCTCTCCGCAGAGCCGTTGTGTGGACATTACATTAAACAAAGCATTCGAAGAAACTCGCACAGTGCCTGGCTCACAATTGGTGCCCAATAAAAGCTCTGTGATAATTAGTACAATAAAACAGAGCTCATCATATATACATAAATGCACATTTTTTTCTTTCTGACGTAGATTTGATATAGAGTAATATTCACAAGCCAGTGTAGAAATGAATGTTTCTGAGACTTTAACAGCCGCAATCACCAGATGAAGTTTCCAGAGTTTCCCAGCTCTTCTTCCAGGGCATCCCCAAGCATCAATGTGAAGCATGAGGACACCTCCTCTTATTATTCACCATGAACTGACAGCCAGCGTTCTATTAACTCTCTTTTCTGCTTGGCCACGTGACAAGGAACAGCAGTTATGACAACGTCTCTGAGATTCTACAAGATTCCATGTTGCCTTATAAATCGTCTAAAATTCAGTTATATTCCGAATGGTTCTCATATTAGCATTACATTTTAATTCTTTGAGATCCCATTGTATTTAAAGTTCTAGGAATGAGAATATTTAAACACCTGGAACCTCTGGCCAAGTAGGCACCTAAGAGATGGCAGGATGCAGGCTCAAGGTGTGCACAGCAGATGTTGCAGGTGAATGAGCACCAAAAAATCCATCGATTTCCACTGAGGGTGAGGTATCGTCCCGCTAGGATGCATTTGGAATTGGGGGAAGGATGTTTTGGGTTGTCACAATAACTGGCAAGTTCTACTGGCACATACTGGACCTCCCACAATGCTCAGGACACTCCAGCAGCACAAAGAATTGTCCTGGGCCAACTGCCAACACGGGGGGGGGGGCACTGTGGAGAAACACTGGGATAGGCTAAAGCCTGGTGTTCAGGCCTTCCAAGTTTAGAAATGGCCACTATTATGTTAGTATGTGGCCCAGTGAAGCAAGAATTCCCAAACTCTGTCTTGCCACTTCCTCTCTTCCTCAAGGAGACACATGCAATAAGAATAAAATAAGGCAAAGTAACACTTGGCTAACAGCTAAGGTTTTGGCCTCAAACACCAAAGTAGAACTTGGAACAACTAGGTTTGACCAAACAGAGGACTCTGTTTTCTTTTACCTTGCTGAAACAAAGGAAAGGCCTGATTTATCTCCTTCCCCTGCATCCAAATTCATGTTTGGGTTACCATTCTGATACCTAACATCATGGAAAAAAGATTCCAGATACCATATCTATGACTCATCCCATTTGTCACTTGGATGTCAAATATACCAAATGCTTGTGTATTTGTCCCCCTACCCCAGAAATCTGTTTCTCCCCTTGTCTAGATACTCAGTTGCTCAAGCCAGAAATTAGGTGGGAACCAACCTTGGTTTCTCTGTTTCCTCTCACCTCCTGTATTAGTTCTCTGTTGTTGCATAACAAACTACCCCAAGTGTGGTGGCTTAAGATAATACACGTACAACCTCATGTTTTCTGTGGGTCAAGAATCCAGCACGGTTTGGCTGGGTCCTCTGCTTCACAGGCTCTCAAAAGGCTGTAATCAAAGTGTTGGCCTGGGGGTGGTGGTCTCATCTGAAGGCTCAACTGGAGAAGGAGCTGCTCCCAAGCTCACTCACATGGTCGTCGGAAGGGTTTCAGTTCATTGGACTGAGGGTTTCTGGTCCTTGCTGGCTCTTGGTCAGAGGCTGCCCTCAGGACCTTGCCAGGTGGCTCTCTCTATCAGAATAAGTACATCAGAAGAGCCAGAGAGAGAATGCCATCAAGACAGAGGTAACAGTTTTTTATTATTTTTGGAAGTGATATCCCATCACTATGCCATCTTCTCCTTGTTGGAAGCAAGGCATTAAATTCATTCTGCACTCAGGTGGAGAGGATTACACAAGGGCCTGAATACCAGGATTACTGGGAGCTGTTTTAGAAGGCTGCTTCCCTCACCGCCCATACCCAAAGAGTCAGCAAGCTCTGTGGACTCTGCCTCCAAGACATAATCGGCATCTCTCCACTTCTCTCCTGAATTGTCAATAGTGTTTGCTTGACAAGATCAAATCTTGCCCAATTCCTAATGGCCTTGTTCCCATAGTATTTCACATAAGTTATTCCCACTCCATCCCCCACGACTCTGAATTATATGAAGTGGCTCTTCTATGGCCTAGAAACTTTCTAATTGATCTCCTTGCTTTTTCCCATGGCTTCTTCCAATCCTTAAACCAGAATAATCTTTTAAAAACATAAACTATTTCTCCTTTGCTTACAACTCTTCAGGGATGGTAACAAATTTTTAGATCTAATACCCAAGGCACAATCCATGAAAGAAATGATTGATAAGCTGGATTTTATTATAATTTAAAACTTCTGTTCTGTGAAAGACAAAAGTCAAGAGATTCAGAAGACAAGCTACAGACTGGAAGAAAATATTTGCAAAAGACACATCTGACAAAAGACTGTTATGCAAACCATGCAAAGAACTCTTAAAACTTAACAATAAGAAAACAAACAACCTGATTTAAAAATGGGCCAAAGACCTTAATAGATGCTTCACCACAGGTGATATACAGATGGCCAGTAAGTGAATGAAAAGATGCTCCACGTTCTGTCACCAGGGTGGTCCAGTGGCTAACGCTCTGCGCTTCCCGGGTTCGATCCCTGGTCAGGGAACTAGATCCCATATCCCACAACTAAGAGTTTGCATGCTGCAACTAAAAAAAGATCTTGCATGCCACAGCTAAAGACCCTGCAGGCCGCAGTGAAGATCCCATGTGGCACAACTAAGACCTGGCACAGCCAAATAAATAAATAAATATTAAAAAAAACAAAAAACAAACAGTGAGATACCACTACACACCTATCAGAATGGCCAAAATCTGGTACCCTGACACCACCAAATGCTGACGAGGATGGGGACCAACAGGGATTCTCGTGCATTGCTGGTGGGAATGCAAAATGGTACAGACAGTTTGGTGGTTTCTTACACAATGAAACACACCCTTAACCATACAACCAGCAGTCACACTCCTTGGTATTTATTCAAAGTAGCTGAAAACTTATATCTATACAATAGCCTGCACTTCAGTGCAGGTTATTACTAATTAGTTATTAGTAATTCGTAATAGCAGCTTTAATAGTAATTGTGAAAACTTGGAGGCAACCAAGGTGTCCCTCAGCAGGTGATGGATCAATAAACTGTAGTGCGTCCACACAGTTGGATGTGGACTTTGGGTGATAATGGTGTGTCAATGCATATTCTTCAGTTGAACGAATGTACCCCTCTGGTGCTGAGGTGTTGATGGTGGAGGAGGCTGTGTATAAGAGGAGACAGTATGTGTATTGGAATTCTCTGTAGTTTCCCTTCAATTTTGCAGTGAACCTAAAAAATTGCTCTTAAAGAAAAATCTATTCTTTTAAAAAAGCAGGTATGGGATTTTTCACTCAAGTACTCTGACTCTACTGTCCGTGTTGTTAACCATGCCCCCCAGAGTATAATGTATATATGTTGCTTGAGCAAAGAGAAGGCTGCGAAATGACCTCTACAAGATGGTAGCCAATAAATACCCCAGTGGGCAGGACAGGAGGTTTGGGGTTATGTCTGTATCAGTTAGAAGCAACGGAAGAGAATAGCTGACTAACTGTGGCTTAATCTATGGCTTTTCCAACTTAAATGGGTGGACAAATGGTCTGGAGGCCTCATTAAAATGTAGATATCAAGGTGGTGTATCTGAGCCATGGCCTGAGATTCTGCATTTCTAATAAGCTGTTAAGCATTGCTCCCTGGGGCTTCCCTGGTGGCGCAGTGGTTGAGAGTCCGCCTGCCGATGCAGGGGACACGGCTTCGTGCCCCGACCCGGGAGGATCCCATATGCCGCGGAGCGGCTGAGCCTGCGCGTCCGGAGCCTGTGCTCCGCAACGGGAGAGGCCACAGCAGTGAGAGGCCCGCGTACCGCAAAAAAAAATACAAACAAAACCATTGCTCCCGCTGCTAGTGGTGATCCAACATTTTAAGTAGCAAGGACTTGATATATTCATCTTACATAGTAAGAAATCCAGAACAGATGGAAGACAGGGGTGGAAGGAAATGTTTCCACTGGAGACCTACTGTGAACATTTGTGTATTTGTCTTTCGGTGAGCATAAGAATGCGTGTGTGTTGGATATATACTAGGATGGAAATTGCTGTGCTACAAAGTAGGCATAAGCTTACCTTTAGTGGCTGCTACCCAACAGTTTTCCCACATGATTTTATCAACTTACCCACCTACCAGTAATGCATGAGAGTCATGGTTGCTAAACATCTTTGCCAACATTTTGTTTGTTTGTTTCATTTTAGCCACTCTGGTGGGTGTGTAGTGGTATTGTGGTTTTAATTTGTATTTCCCTGATGACTAATGAAGTTAAGCATCTTTTCATGTATGTATTGGCCAACTAGACTCTTATTTTATGTCTTTTATGAAATATCTGCTCCAGTCTTTTGCTCATTTTTCTGTTGAGTTGCATTTGATTGATTTGTAGGATTCTCCAGAATCTGCATAAAGAACCCTTATCAATAAATATAGTTTCATTTTTAAATGTAAATCTTTGATTAACTTGGCATTTATCCTGGGTGAGTATGGGCCCAACCTTTTTTTTCTTTTTCAGATGGTTTTCTCAACACCAATACTGCACAGTCCATCTTTCCCCCATCAATTTGAGGTGTCGCCTTGGTCATGTGCTGCAGTCCCAGGTGTATTTTGAGATATTTCTGGGTTTTCTATTCCATTCTGCTTGTCTGTCTCCCGTGTGAGAGTGCAATTTTACGTACTTAGCATTAAAACATGCTTACATATCAATCAGGATGACTCCTATTGTTTTAGAGCTTCCCAGGCTATTTTTATTTGTTTTTCCATATGAACTCAGAACTAGTTTGTCTCATTCTAAAATTAAAAACACAACTTTATTGGCATTAAGACAAATTTTTAAATTAACTTACAACAAATTAACATCTGCACAATCTTGTTTTTCCAATTGAGAGTGATTTAGCATCCCTTATTGGTTCAAATCTTATTTGGTATCCTTCAAGGATGCATAAACTTTTGAGAAGCATAACTGAGTGGGTGGGAAAGTGAGGAAAATCTCTGAGGCCAAGAAACCACAAGAAAGTAAGAAACCTGAGAGATTGTTCAGCCCTGTAGTCAAATTTTTCTTTGGACAGGAAATAAAACCTAGAGCCCAACCAAGCAAGGTATGAGGTTGGAGTGGGAACACCTGAATAAACTGGGTCCCCCAAAGAGTGGCACTCTGACTATAACAGTCACAGACTGTATAAAGCATCACTCAGCTGATCAATAGCGCCTTATCAGGCCCATCCCTAGAATTCTCAGGGTCTGGGGCAAGAGTAAAAATGGAGACCCACCATTATAGCACAGAGAACTCTGGTCAATATTCTGTAATAACCTAAATGGGAAAAGAATTTGAAAAAGAATAGATACATGTATATGTATAACTGAATCACTTTGCTGTACACCTGAAGCTGAAGCTAACACAACATTGTTAATGGACTATACTCCAATATAAAATAAAAATTAAAAAAAATGGAGACCCACCTACCATATGCTTAACTATTTACAAGTTATAAGTCAAACTAACCACTGTCAAATGACATATGTTCTATGCTCCTGCATGGCAAATATGTTTTGATAACAGCCTTGAAGTCCAGGAGGAACTTTTTGATTTCTACATGATGCCTGGGGGTGATAGAGAGCAAGTACTCAGCCCCAGCATTGAGCTCCCCCTCTCCTCCCTCCACCCTGGCCCATGCGTGGGCACCCCTGTCCATATGTCTAAGCTTTGTCCACGCCCCTGCAAACAGCTGCCCTTTGGCCACGCTCAGGTCCAAGGGCGTGTACACTAGGGGCAGTTTGCCTTCAGAAGGACCACTCAGGAAAGAGGCCTGCACCAACCCTGGAGATGGGCTCAGGAGCATTTAGATAAGGAATCACAGAGTCTTGGCTATCCAGAGTGTGTTCTAGAAGGAGGAGGGTCCAGGGCTCTGGATGGGCACTGCCTGACAAGGGCCAGAGTGGGTGTCAATAAAACATGGGGCCCAGCAGGAGCCACTCTACCTGTGGTTTGAGGACAATAAAGGTCCTTGCGCTGATGAGGCGATTTCTCAGCAGAAAATAGAACGGACTGTACAGCTATGACATAGGACTTCGGATGTCTCCGTAGATGGTAGTATGGAGAGACGACCATGACTGAGGATCACACAGGACTGGACATTCCTGCACGTGTCTGTGTAACAGAAATGACTCCAAGCATCAGATGCCCTCTCAGACCCACCCCACTCTACTCAGTTCCATGATTTTTGGAAAACTTCCTAGACATAAAATGACACCTTGGGGTGAATTAGGGAGGAAGAGAAAAACTTAACCCCTTGAGTTTACCTCAGAGAGATTAAAGAAAAGCTCTGAAGTGACTGAGTTTACCATAAATTGACAGGCAAACTGCTGCTAGAGAGAGAAATGAAATTCAGATATGGAAAAATCAAAGTTACATTTTTTGGTACCTGAGTTGAAAGTTCATACCTAACACGGATTGTATTGGTGCTATGTAGGTACACTAGGGTTTTAAGATCCACCTACTTCTGAGAACAACCTGACTCACAGTTCATGGCCATCTCATCACAGGGACAGGAGAAGGAGTGCAGAACTCCCATCTGAACAGAACGTGGTAGTCATGTGGGGGAGTAGAAGATGATAGACAAAGACGGACAAGAGGGGACTATTGATATATGGATTCCAAATAAGTCACCCCAAGGTCTCTTCAACCAGGAGTTCTCTTGGTGAACTCAGAAAACAATTTTGCTATTAAAATGTGTGAATTTTATCTAAATTTCCAGGATACACATATTAGCTAAAATTAGACTTCTGAGGATTTTTTGTTGGGGAACTGCACAAAAAGAAACCAGATAACATTGAAGGAAGACTAATGCTGCCATGTATTATCATGCTCTAGTCAGCTCTGATTACAGCAGGATGTTATTGGCACTTAAGTCACTTGATGAAATAGAATAGAAACCTAAGAAATGATTCTGGACAATATCCATCTGTGCTGTGCATTAAAGAATGCTTTTTAAGTCAGTGTGGAAGGATGACTTTGGGGTAAACAAATGCCAAAATACCATCAGGAAGAAATAAAAAGTTGAATATAAACAATAAACCATAAAAGAGCTGAAAGAACACAGAAGTAAATAGTTTTATGAATTTAGTTTGGAGACAGCTTTAGTGAGCATAGCCAAAGTCATTGTTGTTTATAACGGCCAGCAAATTGGATGTAACTGAATTACCTAATCACTGAGATCAGATAAATTGTGGTACCTCAATTCAATACAATGTAATTCACATAGAAAGGTTATTCATGACAACATTAATTTAAAAATAAGCTATCAAGGGACTTCCCTGGCTGTCCAGTGGTTAGGACTTCACCTTCTAATGCAGGTTCGATCCCTGGTTGGGGAGCTAAGATCCCACATGCCTGGAGCCCAAAAAACCAAAACATAAAGCAATGTTGTAACAAATTCAATAAAAGACTTTAAAAATGGTCCACATCAAAAAAAATCTTAAAAAAAATAAGCTATCAAAAAAGTAAGTACAGTTTAGTCTTATTATAAGAAAAGTCTATATATTTAGCAAAAAAATGTAGAACATTGTCTGGTTGTCTCTGAATGGTTAATTTGTATTCTTCTTTATGTTTTTCTGTATTTTTTAATTTAAATAAACAATCTCCACAAAACTCCCAAAACTTCTGTGACACTTCTCTATACTAAGCAATCCTTACTACTTTTAAAAATTAGTGGAAGCAGCTTTATTCATGATAGCCGAAAAGTGGAACAAGACAAATGTCCACTAACGGGTTAATGGATAAACAAATATGGCACATCCATACAATGGAATACTATTCAGCAACAAAAGGGAATTAACTACTGATTCATGTTACAGCCTGGATGAACCTCAAAAACATTATGCTATATGAAGGAAGCCAGGCACAAAGGACCACCTATTGTATGGTCCAATTTACCTGAAATGTCCAGAAAGGCAAATCTATAGAGAAAAAATGTAAGTTATTTGTGACCTGCAACTCAAGGCAGGAAGAAAGATTAATTGTAACTGCAGAGAGATTTTGTTGGGGGGGGATGGGAATATTCTGGAACTAGATTAAGGTGATGATTGCACAGCTCAGTAGAAAAAATCGCTGACCAGTACACTTAAAAGAGAGTGAATTTTATGAAATGTAATTTATGCCTCAATAAAGTTTTTTTAAAAACTTAATGGAGAATTTGGTGAAAATTCAGAGCCTAAAAGGTTTAGAGGTTTTGTTTTGGTTTGGTTTTAACATGGAAAGAGAGGATGAGGAAAGAATGATTAGAGACTTTACAACTACAGAGGAAAGAATCTGGCATTAAACACTACAGGATCTGTCCAGATATTTACCAGATATTTAGGATGGATATATCATGGTGTTTTTATTTATTTATTTGTTTGTTTGTTTATTTATTTATTTATTTATGTCTGCATTGGGTCTTAGTTGCTGTGTGCGGGCTTTCTCTAGTCACGGTGAGCGGGGGCTACTCTTTGTTGCGGAGCATGGGCTCTAGGCACGCGGGCTGCAGTAGTTGTGGCGCACGGGCTTAGTTGCTCCGCGGCATGTGGGATCTTCCCAGACCAGGGCTCGAACCCATATCCCCTGCACTGGCAGGTGGATTCTTAACCACTGCACCACCATGGAAATCCACTGTGGTATTTTTTGATGCCAGGAGAGAAAGCTTATCTAGATTAGGCACAGAATTATGATTCTGTTTCCTAAGCCAACTGTGGGGTCCTGGAGAAAAGAAACTAAGTCTTAGCCTTGAGTATTAACTTTTGCTACCAACTTGCTATGTGACCTTCCCGCAATCACTTCATTTCTCTGAGTTTCAATTTCTTTATCTTAAAAAAAAAAGTGGATTGTACTAGATGGTTTTTTTTTTTTTTTTCCGGTACGCGGGCCTCTCAGTGTTGTGGCCTCTCCCGTTGCGGAGCACAGGCTCCGGACGCGCAGGCTCAGTGGCCATGGCTCACGGGCCCAGCCGCTCCGCGGCATGTGGGATCTTCCCGGACCGGGGCACGAACCCGTGTCCCCTGCATCAGCAGGCAGACTCTCAACCACTGCGCCACCAGGGAAGCCCTAGATGGTTTTTATAGTCCTGTTCAGCTGCAGACTTACCTTCCTTGGCGTTCACCACCCTTACCAATTTGCCCCAACCTCTTTTACAATCCTAATGCTTGTTGCTTCAGTTTTTGTATCCTCCACATAAGATAAGATAAGGTGACCTGGTTCCACCCCATTTATCTGTGATTTTTCTCCCGGGAGCCTTTGCTCAGGCCCCACACTTATCAGAAATGAGAGTTTTCTAATTGTTCCAACCCCCATGCATTTCTCTATCTCTGGATCTCTCTGACTGAATTTCTACACAGTATGTCTTTCATTGCTATTCCATGTATCCATTGCTGCATTGCAAACCTCCCCCAGACCTACCAATGTGAAACAACAATCATTTTCTTAGGCTGACAATTTTGCGAGTTAGAAAGTAGGGCAAGCACAGCGGGGATGGCTTGTCTCTCTTCTGATGTAACTGGGGCCTCAGCTGGAGTGGCTCAGATCCTAGAGGTGGGTGGGATGGAGCCATAATCCTAAAGCTGTGTTTCTGGCTGACAGTGAGATTCCTCTGTTCTTCTTCATGTGACATCTGCTGAGGCTTGAATGGCCAAGGTGACTTCTTCACTCTTGGGAATGGTGCCTGGGCTGGGATGGCGGAGGCAGCTAGGGCCAGCCACACAACCTCTCCACGTGGCAGGTTGGGCTTCCCCACAGCCTGGTGGTCTCAGGAGTAGCTGGATTTCTTGCACTGTGGCTGGCTTCCTTCAGAGCATGCATTTCAATAGTGCAATTGGAAGTGGCAAGGTTTTTTTATGACCTGGCTCTCAGAAGTCATGCAGTGTCACCTCTGCTGCATTCTGTTGGCTCCACAGGGCCAACCCAGATTCACTGTGCAAAGGGACCACACAAGGGTATGATTACCGGGAGGAGTGGCTCATTGTGGGAAGACACAGTTTTGGAAATTGGCTACCACAACTGCTAATCCTTCTGTGTTTTATTTTCATAGCTAAAGTCTAAATTATTTGAAGTTAGCGATGATTTCTTTCATCTTGTATTATCTCCTCTCTCTCCTCTTCCCAGATCATCAAGAACAGAAACATGAGTTTTATAGATGGTGGACTAGAGGTGGGATAAGCTCAGGGGTCCCAATCCTGGCTGTGCTACTTATAAGCCATGAGACCTGGGCAGTCATTCAACCTTGTTAAGTCCAAGTTTCCTCATCTATAAAATGAGGGTGCTGGTGATATAACGGCTGTTTCCTCCTAGAGCTGAAATAATGACATTGTTTGCAAATCACTTGGAAAAATGGCTCCTATGTAATAAGTGACCAATAAATACCAGCTATTATTGTTGATTAAATTTATACCATAAATTTATGATAACTTGGGGGCAGTATTGCCCAGAGGAAAAGGAAAGAACCCAAGTATTATTTTCCAGGGTGAAAAAAAATTCCATAAACTATGATAATGAAGGCAGCAGGCTCTGTCCCATTGGCTGGAGACGTCTGATGCCGTGAAGACGTAAGTTTAAATTTTCTTATTTCTTCATGTCTCATATAAAGAAAGAAGACATCTAATTGGCTACAAATTATGACCTAAAAAATCACAATAAAAAGATTGTTAAATGCTGAAATGACCAAGAAAAACAAGTGTAAATAAACAAAACCCACAAGGAAAAAATCTTGATTTGAAATGAAGGAAATGTCAAGGTAGGAGAAGAAGTGTAAATAAATTGACGGGTGAATGAACACTTAGAAACTATGCAAAAACCAGAGTGCAGAATGGAGCAAAGCCAAGGGAGAAGATTGGGAGAGGATTCAAGGCTAGGTCTTCATTATGTACTATTGACAATGACATAACTACTACCTGCATTTCAAATACTATGGCCTCTAGTTGAAAGGATTTATTCTTATTTAGGAAAAAAGTGACTAATGTGAACTCTTCTGGGAAAATAACGTAAAATCATCCAGTTACGCTGTTTCACTTTTACAGAGAAGTACTTACAGTGAGTTTACAATACACATAACCAACAGAAATTGTTTCAAATTGCAGGGGGACCTATTTTTCTCCTCCTTAGAGCTCATAGTTTTGCTTAGTATTTTCTCCAAAATACTGGTTTTCTTCTGCGTGGCTGCAATAATCAAAAGGCATTCAGGAAGAAAGAGAGTCCTGGCAACAGTTTTTTTTAAATATAGGCAAAATCATGGCTTCAAGACCCCTTGGTGAAGAAATGCCAGGAAATGACACTGCAGAAAGACCAAGAAGTAGGCTGTTGAGTTAATTTTAGGAATTTCGATATTGAAAGCAAGGTGGGCATTCCACTCTATTTGGAAGAGTAGACCTGTAGCACAGATGGCATCTTAGATCGGAGCTCCTGGAAACAGACTCTGAGGAGGACCATTGAGTGAAGGTGGTTTTAGGAGGGATGCCTTGGGAGATATACCTGTAAAGAGAAAAGTGACACTGGACAGAGGCCCACAGTGCCATTGCAACCAAGGCCTCTGCCAATCCTGCAGGGAGCTTTGGAGCCGGGATGGCTTTCAGAGTTGTCCCGTCTGAGGCAGCGAGCCAGACCTTTGAATCCTGCATTAGCCTTTTGGAGGTGGGTAACTTTGGACAAGGCAGTTTTCTGCAGCCAAGGGCAATGCCCTGTGAGGGACACGGCTGTGAGCCATCAGCAGCCTATATTCCCAGCATCCAGGGGTGAGTCAGCTCTTATTGTTTTGTAGTCATGCACAGAATTTCTTTTATTATATATTGATTAATTACATACAGTAAGGTGCCCAGTCTTAAATATGTGTGTGGCTCTATGACTTTTACATAGTATATATCCACATAATTCCCACCCAAATCAAGATATAGAGTAAATATTTCGCACCCAGCAGGCTTCCTCATGCCTTCTCCCGGTCAATAACCATCCCCACAAAAGTAACCATTATTCTCACATCTACAACCATAGATTGTTTTGCCTGTTTCTGAACTTCGTGTAAATGGAAACGTCTAGTATGAACTCTTTTGAATCTGGTCTTTTTTTCCCTGACATATAAACGTTCTTTAATAACTCTCTTATCTGAGTGATTTCATTACTTAGAAAGGCAGAGGGTATCTGTTTTTTGGATTTAAAATTTTTTTTTCACTATTTTTAAAAAATTGAAGTATTGTTGATTTACAATGTTGTGTTAGTTTCAGGTGTATAGCAAAGTGATTCAAATATATAATATATTTGAACATATAGATATATTTATATATATATATGCTTTTTTTCAGATTCTTTTCTATTATAGGTTATTGCAAGATACTGAATATAGTTCCCTGTGCTATACAGTAGGTCCTTGTTTTTTATCTATTTTATACATAATAGTGTGTATCTGTTAATTCCAAACTCCTAATTTATCCCCCCTCCACTTTCCTCTTTGGTAACCCTAAGTTTGTTTTCTATATGAGTCTATTTCTGTTTTGTCAATAAGTTCATTTGTATCAGTTTTTTGCATTCCATGTATAAGTGGTGTCTTGTATGTGTCTTTGTCTGACTTGCTTCACTTAGTAGGATAATCTCTAGGTCCATCCATGTTGCTGCACATGGCATTATTTCATTCTTTTTTATGGCTGAGTCATATTCCATTGTATATATACCGCATTGTCTTTTGGATCTGGTCTTTTTGACTTAACTTGCCTATGCGATTCATGCATGTTGTATATAGCTTTAGTCCATTCTTTCTTACTTCCGTTTAGCAATATTGAGTGAATATACCACAATTTGTCTATTCTACTCTTGATGGGCATTTGAATTGTATACAGTTTGGGCTGTTATGAATAATGCATCTATGAGCATTCCTATACATATCTCTTAATGCACGATTACCACTCATTTCTGTTATGTATCAAAAAGAGGAATTGTAGGATGCTAGGGCATACATACGTTTAGCTTTAGTAGATACTGGCAAATAATTTTTTAAGGTGGTTGTACCGATTTACAATCCCACCACAATCTTTTCTTTCTTTCTTTTTTTTTTTGGTGGTACGCAGGCCTCTCACTGTTGTGGCCTCTCCCGCTGCGGAGCACAGGCTCCGGATGCACAGGCTCAGCGGCCATGGCTCACGGGCCCAGGCGTTCCGCGGCATGTGGGATCTTCCCAGACCGGGGCACAAACCCGTGTCTCCTGCATCGGCAGGCGGACTCTCAACCACTGCACCACCAGGGAAGGCCCCACCACAATCTTTGGTGCCAAAAGAGCTGGGTAGAAATCATTTGTGCGTGATGGACTAAAATCATGTTCACTATGAATTAAGGAAAAGATTAGTTATGCTGAGGATAACAGGATTATAAGAGCTTTCAAAAAAATAACATAAAAATTTGTGTCATGTATTCTCCATAGATATTGTAGATACTTTTCTCCAGTAGTTTTGAGGGACTGTAAGGAATGTTAAGATGTTCCTCAAGATGTGCACATAGGTCAGGTACCTTCAACCTATTCCCTAGAAGCAGAACCTGAGACAAAGATTCGGATGCATGGGATTTATTGTGGGGTGTTACCCAGGGGAAACCTGTAAGGGAGGAAGTGAAGGACAGGGAAAGGGGAAGTGCTGAGCAAAGATACGGGCAGGGAAAATCTACCCTTGGCCTGATCCTGTAAGGAACTCTGGAGCGTAAGCCACACCGGACTCATCTGCCCTTTAAGGCAGTCTTCTGTACCCCGTACCAGTCCTCACGGTTGTGGTGGTAATTACTTCGGGAGCCTTCCATCAATCTAGGGCAGTCATTCTCAATTGTGGACAATTTTGCCTCCTAAGAGACGTTTGGCAAAGTCTGGAGGTATCTGTGGTTCTCACCATAGCAGAGCTGCTCTTGGCATTGAGAAGTAAGAGGCCAGGGATGCTGCTGAACATTTCACAATGCACAGGTGGGCCCCCCACGGCAAAGAATTATCTGGCTCCAGATACCTGAGGTGGAGAAACGCTGGACTAGAGAAAGTCTTTGGAGAAGAGGTCATCCCCAATGTTTGCAGCCAGTGACAGATGGGCTCCCCAGTTCCATAAAGAACATCTGGGCAGGGCATCAAAATGGTACCTTCTGTAGATGTCTTTTAGATATACAACATTAAACAATGAAGGAAGTTCATGGGACTTCCCGGGAGGTCCAGTGGTTGGGACTCCAGGCTTCCACTTCAGATGGTGCAGGTTCGATCACTGGTGGGGGAAGAAAAATCCCACAACGCTGCACAGGGCGGCCAAAAAAAAAAAAAAAAAAACAATGAAGGAAGTTCAAAATGCAGTTTGGTTAGCATTCCCCTGTGATCTGCATTTCATCTAATGGGATGGGACTAGCATCTTGAAATATATGTTGCTAAGCCCTTAGCTACACACTGCACAAAAATGTCCGAAACAAAACAAAACAAAAATACCCTGGGATCAGCTGTAACTGTTTTAGATTTTCTTCAGAACTTTACTGAGCTTGTATGTATACAATTGGAATCAGGCTAAATCCTACCAGAAATACCCATGACTGTGCTATATTATTGCCAACACTGTGCTCTTTTAACAACTGTAATTTGAATGGGCTGACGGATTGGTGCAAGGATCAAAAATAGTTGTGCTTATAAAGGGGTTTAAAAAACTTTGGAGACATCACCAGTGTTAGATTCATGGTCTGTATCCTGTTGGGACCATCTCTTAATCCTCTTTTACAATCCAGTATTTATCTGTAAGTTATCTATGAATTCATCCAAGCCCTCTTAGAATCAGTTTATAACTCAGAATTGCAAAACTTAGGATATCTAGTCCCATTGTATATAAAAGGATAATTGTTTTTCAAACTTCAAAATGTGTTATCTAGTTTGTATTCCAACTTTTGTATTTTTATTCTAGTTTTGTGATCTATGCTTATGATTTTACTACTGGTTTCATTTTTTTCCTCTCTCAAAATGAATCATCACCTTGTTAACTTCTTAAGAATTAACAATATTAACATTGATAAATAAAAAGGGTATAATTATGCTATAATATTCTTGACAAAAAAGTAGTCAAATTGAAATATTATAATGCTAAGTTAGGTGGAAAAAGTGAAAATAAGAGTATGATACCATTTTTGTTTAAAATTGTTCTGTACTTTTTATGAATAGAAGATATATTTTATGAATTTTATGAATAGACTGAGTCTGAAAAGATGTATTCTAAAATAATAACAGGAGGAGGAAAACAAGATGGCGGAGTAGAAGGATGTGCTCTCGCTCCCTCTTGTGAGAACACCAGAATCACAACAAGCTGCTGGACAGTCATCAACAGGAAGACACTGGAACTCAGCAAAAAGGACACCCCACATCCAAAGACAAAGGAGAAGCCACAATGAGATGGTAGGAGGGGGTGCAATCACAGTAAAATCAAATCCCATAACTGGTGAGTGGGTGACTCACAGACTGGCGAACAGTTATATCACAGAAGTCCACCCACTGGAGTGAAGGTTCTGAGCCCCACGTCAGGCTTCCCAACCTGAGGGTCCGGCAACAGGAGGAGGAATTCCTAGAGAATCAGACTTTGAACCTAGTGGGAATTGATTGACAGGACTGGGGGAAACAGAGACTCCACTCTTGGAGGGCACACACAAAGTAGCGTGCGAATCGGGACCCAGGGGAAGGAGCAGTGACCCCAGGGGAGACTGAACCAGACCTACCTGCTAGTGTTGGAGGGTCTCCTGCAGAGGCGGGGGTTGGCTCTGTTTCACCATGGGGAAAAGGACACTGGCAGCAGAAGTTCGGGGAAGTACTCCTTGGTGTAAGCCCTCCCAGAGTCTGTCATTAGCCCCACCAAAGAGCCCAGGTAGGCACCAGTGTTGGGTTGCCTCAGGCCAAACAACCAACAGGGAGGGAACCCAGCCCTACCCATCAACAGTCAAGTGGATTAAAGTTTTACTGAGCTCGGCCCACCAGAGCAACAGTCAGCTCTACACACCACCAGTCCCTCCCATCAAGCCTCTTAGATAGCCTCATCCACCAGAGGGCAGAGAGCAGAAGCAAGAATAACTACAATCCTACAGCCTGTGGAACAAAAACCACATTCACAGAAAGACAGACAAGATGAAAAGGCAGAGGGCTATGTACCAGATGAGGGAAAAAGATAAAACCCCAGAAAAACAACTAAGTGAAGTGGAGACAGCCAACCTTCCAGAAAAAGACTGCAGAATAGTGATAGTGAAGATGATCCAGGACCTCGGAAAAAGAATGGAGGCAAAGATCAAGAAGATGCAAGAACTGTTTAACAAAGACCTAGAAGAATTAAAGAACAAACAAACAGAGATGAACAATACGATAACTGAAATGAAAACTACACTAGAAGGAATCAATAACAGAATAACTGAGGCAGAAGAAAGGATAAGTGACCTGGAAGTCAGAATGGTGGAATTCACTGCTGCAGAACAGAATAAAGAAAAAAGAATAAAAAGAAATGAAGACAGCCTAAGAGACCTCTGGGACAACAGTAAACTCAACAACATCTGCATTATAGGGGTCCCAGAAGGAGAAGAGAGAGAGAAAGGACCAGAGAAAATATTTGAAGAGATTAAAGTTGAAAACTTCCCTAACATGGGAAAGGAAAGAGCCACCCAAGTCCAGGAAGCTCAGAGAGTCCCATACATGATAAATCCAAGGAGAAACATGCCGAGACACATAGTAATCAACTTGGCAAAAATTAAAGACAAAGAAAAATTATTGAAAGCAGCAAGGGAAAAACAACAAATAACATACAAGGGAACTCCCATAAAGTTAACAGCTGATTTCTCAGCAGAAACTCTACAAGCCAGAAGGGAGTGGCATGACATATTTAAAGTGATGAAAGGGAAGAACCTACAACCAAGATTACTCTACCCAGCAAGGATCTCATTCAGATTCCATGGAGAAATCAAAAGCTTTACAGACAAATAAAAGCTAAGAGAATTCAGCACCACCAAACCAGCTCTACAACAAATGCTAAAGGAACTTCTCTAAGTGGGAAACACAAGAGAAGAAAAGGAGCTACAGAAACAAACCCAAAACAATTAAGAAAATGGTCATAGGAACATACATATCGATAACTACCTTAAACGTGAATGGATGAAATGCTCCAACCAAAAGACACAGGCTTGCTGAATGGATACAAAAACAAGACCCATCTATATGCTGTCTACAAGAGACCCACTTCAGACCTAGTGACAGACTGAGAGTGAGGGGATGAAAAAAGATATTCCATGCAAATGGAAATCAAAAGAAAGCTGGAGTAGCTATACTCATATCAGATAAAATAGACTTTAAAATAAAGAATGTTACAAGAGACAAGGAAGGACACTACATAATGATCAAGGAATCAATCCAAGAAGAAGATAAAACAATTATAAATATATATGCCCCCAACATAGGAGCACCTCAATACATAAGGCAACTGCTAAGAGCTATAAAAGAGGAAATTGACAGTAACACAGTAATAGTGGGGGACTTTAACACCTCACTTACACCAATGGACAGATCATCCAGACAGAAAATTAATAAGGAAACCGAAGCTTTAAATGACACAATAGACCAGATAGATTTAATTGACATTTATAGGACATTCCATCCAAAAACAGCAGATTACACTTTCTTCTCAAGGGAGCACAGAACATTCTCCAGGAGAGATCACATATTGGGTCACAAATCAAGCCTCAGTAAATTTAAGAATACTGAAATCATATCAAGCATCTTTTCTGACCACAACACTATGAGATTAGAAATGAATTACACAGAAAAAAAGTAAAAAACACAAACACATGGAGGCTAAACAATACATCACTAAATAACCAAGAGATCCCTGAAGAAATCAAAGAGGAAATCAAAAAATACCTAGAGATAAATGACAATGAAAACACGATGATCCAAAACCTATGGGATGCAGCAAAAGTAGTGTTAAGAGGACGTTTATAGCTATACAAGCCTACCTCAAGAAACAAGAAAAATCTCAAGTAAACCATCTAACCTTACACCTAAAGGAACTAGAGAAAGAAGAACAAACAAAACCCAAAGTTAGCAGAAGGAAAGAAATCATAAAAATCAGAGCAGAAATAAATGAAACAGAAACAAAGAAAACAATAGCAAAGATCAATAAAACTAAAACCTGGTTCTTTGAGAAGATAAACAAAATTGATAAACCTTTAGCCAGACTCATCAAGAAAAAGAGGGAGAGGACTCAAATCAATAGAATTAGAAATGAAAAAGGAGAAGTTACAACAGACACCGCAGAAGTACAAAGCATCCTAAGAGACTACTACAAGCAACTCTATGCCAATAAAATGGACAACCTGGAAGAAATGGACAAATTCTTAGAAAGGTATAACCTTCCAAGACTGAACCAGGAAGAAACAGAAAATATGAACAGACCAATCACAAGCCCTGAAATTGAAACTGTGATTAAAAATCTTCCAACAAACAAAAGTCCAGGACCAGATGGCTTCACAGGTGAATTTTATCAAACATTTAGAGAAGACCTAACACCTATCCTTCTCAAACTCTTCCAAAAAATTGCAGAGGAAGGAACACTCCCAAACTCATTCTATGAGGCCACCATCACCCTGATACCAAAACCAGACAAAAATACTACAAAAAAAAAAGAAAATTACAGACTAATATCACTGATGAATATAGATGCAAAAATCCTCAACAAAATACTAGCAAACAGAATCCAACAACACATTAAAAGGATCATACACCATGATCAAGTGGGATTTATCCCAGGGATGCAAGGATTCTTCAACATACGCAAATCAATCAATGTGATACACCATATTAACAAATTGAAGAATAAAAACCATAAGATCATCTCAATAGATGCAGAAAAAGCTTTTGACAAAATTCAACACCCATTTATGATAAAAACTCTCCAGAAAGTGGGCATAGAGGGAACCTACCTCAACATAATAAAGGCCATATATGACAAACCCAGAGCAAACATCATTCTCAATGGTGAAAAACTGAAAGCATTTCCTCTAAGATCAGGAACGAGACAAGGATGTCCACTCTCACCACTATTATTCAACATAGTTTTGGAAGTCCTAGCCACGGCAATCAGAGAAGAAAAAGAAATAAAAGGAATACAAATTGGAAAAGAAGAAGTAAAACTGTCACTGTTTGCAGATGACATGTTACTATACATAGAATGTATAAAACTAAAAATGCCACCAGAAAACTACTAGAGCTAATCAATGAATTTGGTAAAATTGCAGGATACAAAATTAATACACAGAAATCTCTTGCATTCCTATACACTAATGATGAAAAATCTGAAACAGAAGTTATGGAAACACTCCCATTTACCACTGCAACAACAAGAATAAAATACCTAGGAATAAACCTACCTAGGGAGACAAAAGACCTGTATGCAGAAAACTATAAGACACTGATGAAAGAAATTAAAGATGATACCAACAGATGGAGAGATATACCATGTTCTTGGATTGGAAGAATCAATATTGTGAAAATGAGTATACTACCCAAAGCAATCTACAGATTAAATGTAATCCCTATCAAATTACCAATGGCATTTTTTACAGAACTAGAACAAATCATGTTAAAATTTGTATGGAGACACAAAAGACCCCGAATAGCCAAAGCAGTCTTGAGGGAAAAAAACAGAGCTGGAGGAATCAGACTCCCTGACTTCAGACTATACTACAAAGCTACAGTAATCAAGACAATATGGTACTGGCACAAAAACAGAAATATAGATCAATGGAACAGGATAGAAAGCCCAGAGATAAACCCATGCACCTATGCTCCACTAATCTATGACAAAGGAGGCAGAGATATACAATGGAGAAAAGACAGTCTCTTCAATAAGTGGTGCTGAGAAAACTGGACAGCTACATGTAAAAGAATGAAATTAGTACATTCCCTAACACCATACACAAAAATAAACTCAAAATGGATTACACACCTAAATGTAAGACCGGACACTATAAAACTTTTAGAGGAAAACATAGGAAGAACACTCTTTTTTTTTTTTTTTTTGGCGGTACGCAGGCCTCTCACTGTTGTGGCCTCTCCCGTTGCAGAGCACAGGCTCCGGACGCGCAGGCTCAGCGGCCATGGCTCATGGGCCCAGCTTCTCTGCGACATGTGGGATCTTCCTGGACCGGGGCACAAACCCGTGTCCCCTGCATCGGCAGGCGGACTCTCAACCACTGCGCCACCAGGGAAGCCCGGAAGAACACTCTTTGACATAAATCACAGCAAGATCTTTTTTGATCCACTTCCTAGAGTAATGGAAATAAAAACAAAAATAAACAAATGGGACCTTATGAAACTTCAAAGCTTTTGCACAGCAAAGGAAACCATAAACAAGACGAAAAGACAGCCCTCAGAATGGGAGAAACTATTTGCAAACGAATCAATGGACAAAGGATTAATCTACAAAATATATAAACAGCTCATACAGCTCAATATTAAAGAAACAAACAACCCAATCCAAAAATGGGCAGAAGACCTAAGTAGACATTTCTGCAAAGAAGACATACAGATGGCCAAGAAGCACATGAAAAGCTGCTCAACATCACTTATTATTAGAGAAATGCAAATCAAAACTACAATGAGGTATCACCTCACACCAGTTAGAATGGGCATCATCAGAAAATCTACAAACAACAAATGCTGCAGAGTGTGTGGAGAAAAGGGAACCCTCTCGCACTGTTGGTGGGAATGTAAATGGAAACAGCCACTATGGAGAACAGTATGGAGGTTCCTTAAAAAACTAAAAATAGAATTACCATACGACCCAGCAATCCCACTACTGGGCATATACCCAGAGAAAACCATAATTCAAAAAGACACATGCACCCCAATGTTCATTGCAGCACTATTTACAATAGCCAGGACATGGAAGCAACCTGAATGCCCATCGACTGATGAATGGATAAAGAAGTGGTGGTACATATATACGATGGAATATTACTCAGCCATGAAAAGGAACGAAATTGAGTCATTTGTTGAGACATGGATGGATCTAGAGACTGTCATACAGAGTGAAGTAAGTCAGAAAGAGAAAAACAAATGTTGTATATTAACGCATGTACGTGGAACCTAGAAAAATAGTACAGATGAACTGGTTTGCTGGGCAGAATTTGAGATACAGATGTAGAGAAGAAACGTATGGACACCAAGCGGGGAAAACCATGGTGGGGTGGGGATGGTGGTATGCTGAATTGGGCGATTGGGTTTGACATGTATACACTGATGTGTATAAAATTGATGACTAATAAGAACCTGCAGTATAAAAAAGCATACAAACAAACCAAAAAAACAACTCATACTAAATTTTTTGGGTTATTTGTATGGAAATATGTTAATATAAATTTTTCAGACATTACATGAAATTTCTAAAAATCTTGTATGATCTGGTATAATGTTAGAAGTCATGATTCTAGTTATTACTTTAAAATGTATGTCTCAGAAATAACTAAATTTCCTTGTCAATTGCATTATTATGAACTTTCATGAAATCGTTAACAGTGGTCATTTTTAAGTCTTTTGTCATTTTCAGACAGTTCTGGGTGTACTCTGATGCTTTTGCAAAAATGTTCCTATAAAAGGGTTTCATCTTCAAGGAATTCATGGAAAAGATTCTGACAAGTACAGGTTTCTGGTAACTGACTATACTGCTGAACTGAATGAATAAGCATTTTCAGAACTCTAATGGAAAACTGATGAATTCATAAAAGTGCTAACAAAAGACCAAGACGAAAAAAAATTAATTCGATGGGACTGAGTGAACTGATGAGGATGACTATAATTTTGGTGACTTTCTGTTTGAATAAAAAGAAAAATCTCACAAGGACTCAGAGGCAAAAAATATACAAATCAATTTTCACTGCAAAGTAAAGGAGCTGTTACAGTGGAGGATTACTGCACTGAATGTCACTATTATGACATCGTATGAGTGTGTTTCATGTTTGGTAATTGCAATCATTGTTGCTTTTGTTGTGGTCACCCATTTACAATGCTTGCTGTCAGTTTATTTATCTCTTGTGAAAATAAAATACAGTGTGTGTGTGTGAAAAAAATAAAAAATAATAAAAATGGGGGAAAAAGAAGGGAGGAATGATTTAGAAAATATTAGAACATAAGAAGTTTATAGAAATTTTTGTATCTGAAATGTACTGTCACCTTATTATCATAATCATTGATTAAAGGAATAAAGAGGAAAAATGTGAATTAAAAAGTAAATAAATAAAATAAAATAATAACAGTGGTTAAGGTGTAGTTTGCAGATTCTGTGTAAGATCCCACCATCTCCCCAAAATGGCTCAGAGAATGAACTAGAGTTATAAACAGCTTATTCAGGAAGCTATTTCCAACATAGGTTAAAAGTATGTTCTTTAAGATAAGGTTGTCTTACTTGCCTAAATGCCTGCCACCTTCTGGAAGCTAGGAGCACTTCATTAAAAGACTCCTAATAGTAGCACTTTGTAATAGGGTTGAAACTGGAATTGTTTATGGAAAAAAATTTTTTTAATTTGACATTTAATCTTGAGCCTTGTGAATCACAATTAAGTTTGTTAGACCAGAAGAGGGGCTAATTTAATATAATTGGAGGTGGCAGGTTATATGCTTGTCCTCAATAAATTGGCCACAGAAAAAACTATTTTTAAAGTAGTGAAAGGCCATCCAAAAGTAGGCCTTAAGAAAATGGAAAAAACAAACAAAAATAAATAAATACAGCAACTTCAAATGCTCAAAGATGATGAAAATTTTCATTCTTGTTTGCTTTCCCTCTAAAGCAGAGTTAAAATGAAACGTTGAAATGATGTGTTTATTTTCAAGCAACGTCTATATCTAGAAACACGAACTCGACTGGATCTTTGAATCGATATTGATATGCCTAAGAAAGTACCCAAGAAAAATAATAAAATAATGTTGCAGACTTACATTTATAGTGTGATAATGTACCCATGCACATACAGACATAAAGTAACAGGGTGCCTAGAAATATGTACATAGAAAGATAAAAAGCTCTGCAAGAGTGGCTAGATGGATCACTCTTGGGGAAGCAGAAGAAAAGACCGAAGTTGGACAGCAATCAAGGGAACTTTATCTGTAGTCTGTTTTTTAAAAAAGAGAATGAGCTTCTAACTTGTGTAATTTATCACTAATTAGAAATCCAAGTAAACAAATCCCTGTTATATATATCAGTATTTTATGATATAGCAAATGCAATATATATTTCATCGAAATAAATAAATAACAGCAGCAATGTACCATATAGTCTTTCTGTGTTGCAATCTTGTGTGTGTGTGTGTGTGTGTGTGTGTGTTGCCAAACAAAGAGTAAAACATCCAGGAAATGCACAGCTCTACTTTGTAAAGTGCTTTCAAACAGACTTTCCTCATGCATAGCTTTTAATAATTTAAAAAATTAATGCTTGTGACCTCCAGGAATGAGGTCCCATGGTAAGTGTAAAGATTCTTTTTAGAGAAGCTAATTTGGAATGATCCAGCCAAAGGTCTATCTCAAGGGACCTTTTGAGAGCTTTACTATTTCCAAGTTTGTATCAATTTATTTTCATTATTGAGTGCCTATTATTTATAAGGCCCAATATGTTCTAAAGCAGCGAGACTTGTGCTTACAATGGGAAAAAAGTTGGGTATGTGGTAATATTAAAGGGAGTCAGCTCTATAGTATTTTAGAGCTTGGGCTCAGTAATCAGACTCACTTGGGTTTCAATTTCCATTGCACCACTCACTAGCTGTGTAATCCTGTGCAAACCATGGGGATATATAAAGCCTAGTTCACGGAGCTGTCAGAATGGGGAAATGAGATCATTATAAAGGATACTGTGCAGTGCTGGCACACAGTGAGTATTCAGTCAATTCAATTAATTCCTCTGCCACCCAAGGAATGGATGAATGTGTAAAGAGTGCTCTTTAAACTGTTTTACACGTAAACTCTTTGTCTTCATCAAAACTCCTAGATTTAAGCTGAATGATTTTTATTTTGAATTTTTTATTTTATTTACTCCTGTTAATATGCTTTAATGAGTCTTAATTAATTTTCAAGACTCATAAAAAATTGGAGGTTGAAAAGGCTTTTGAGGTTATCTGGCCCACTGTCCCCAGAGATGACTTTCACCCATCTTCCACTGATATTTAAACCCAGGAAATAAAAACATTTCCTGGACTATTCTAGTTACTGGTGGAATAACAGGAAATAAAATGAGAGGGAAGGAAGGCCAAGGGAATATGCACGGGAGGAGGGAGACTAGTGAGAGAGGCATTGGGAGAGTATGACCAGCATAGAGTAAAAAGGGGAAATACAAGGAAGAGAAGGAAAAAAGACAGAAAAGAGGACCTCGATTGAGTGTAAGGAGAAAAGTGAGAAAATGAAAGAGGGGAAAGTACAGAGGCATTGCAATTCGTCAATTGCAGGCACTAACAGTGGTTAAGAGTCAGACATTCTGGGTTTTGGTAATTGTAAAATGCATGATCATAAGACATATTGCTTAATCTCTGTGAGTCGTGTTCTTCGGAGTTCGTGGTGTAGATTAAACGAGCTAAGTGGGATGGACGCTCTCTAAACAAGAAAATTCTGTTTAAATAGGAGCTAGGAAGAGGAGAGAAAGTGGCAGAAAAAGATACAGGGAGAGGGACGTGTAGGGCGAGAAGGAGGAGATAGAAATCGGTAGAGACAGAGGGAGAGGGAGAGGGAGAAAGGGGAATTGTTGACAAAGCAGGTGAGAACTAAGGAAAACCACAGTAACGATGCTTCTGTGGCTACTGCGGTGACGGCTCCAACACACCGAACACTGACAACTTGCCAGGTATGTTGTTAGAGCTTTACATGCATAATTCCATGCTGTACTCACATCATCTCTACGAGTCTATGTTCCAGCCTCATTTTATAGAAGAGATATCTGAAGTACAGAGAGGTTTTGTAACTTCTCCAAGGTCTTACAGCTGCGAATTGGAGAGAAGGGATTCAAACGCGGGTCTCTCTGCCTGCAAAGCCAATGTTCAAATCATCTCTAAGAACCTCCAAAGAGGCTTGGTGGGTCCAAGGCGGACTCTAGCCCAGGTTCTTCCAAGTTATGCCCTGGGTTCAATTTCTGCGCCCAAAGGCTCATTCACCCCGTTCCTTCTCCACCTCCCCACTAACAGCGTCCCGTCTCCACGGAGATCGCCGTGGGGCGGGACTTCCTTTCTCACGCACGAGCACTTCCGCCTCGAGCCGGAAGCGCCGTGTCTAACAGAAGGGGCACCAGAGCGTGGGGACTTCTTGGAGAGTTTGAGCGGCAGGACTGCGACTGCTGCGAGAGTGACCGACTTGGGCCCCAGAGTCCGGCGTGGTGATGCTGACCCCGGCGTTCGACCTTAGCCAGGACCCCGACTTCCTGACTGTCGCTATCCGCGTGCCCTACGCCCGGGTCTCCGAGTTCGACGTCTACTTCGAGGGGGTCGACTTCAGGTTCTACGCCAAGCCGTACTTTCTCAGGCGAGTTCCGGGTGCCTGGCTCCGGGAAAAGCGTGTTTTGGGGATTCATTTATACATTTATTCACTCATTAAATAACTGCTTATCGAGGGAGGATGAAAGAACAAGAGAGCACTTCTCAGCATCACGACTACGTTTTCCCGAGGTCCCTGCAGCACGTGCTGAGGAAGCGAACTCTTCCAGGCGTGCGTTCTGGATGTTGCAGAAGCTCATCCTTTCTTTTTTTTTTTTTTTTTACATCTTTATTGGAGTATAATTGCTTTACAATGGTGTGTTAGTTTCTGCTTTATAACAAAGTGAATCAGTTATACATATACATATGTTCCCATATCTCTTCTCTCTTGCATCTCCCTCCCTCCCTCCCACCCTCCCTATCCCACCCCTCTAGGTGGTCACAAAGCACCGAGCTGATCTCCCTGTGCTATGCGGCTGCTTCCCACTAGCTATTTGGTTTACGTTTGGTAGTGTATATATGTCCATGCCACTCTCTTGCTTTGTCACAGCTTACCCTTCCCCCTCCCCATATCCTCAAGTCCATTCTCTAGTAGGTCTGTGTCTTTATTCCTGTTTTACCCCTAGGTTCTTCATGACATTTTTTTTCTTAAATTCCATAAATATATGTTAGCATACGGTATTTCTCTTTCTCTTTCTGACTTACTTCACTCTGTATGACAGACTCTGGGTCCATCCACCTCATTACAAATAGCTCAATTTCGTTTCTTTTTATGGCTGAGTAATATTCCATTGTATATGTGCCACATCTTCTTTATCCATTCATCCAATGATGGACACTTAGGTTGTTTCCATCTCCGGGCTATTGTAAATAGAGCTGCAGTGAACATTTTGGTACATGACTCTTTTTGAATTATGGTTTTCTCAGGCTATATGCCCAGTAGTGGGATTGCTGGGTCATATGGTAGTTCTATTTTTAGTTTTTTAAGGAAACTCCATACTGTTCTCCATAGTGGCTGTATCAATTCACATTCCCACCAGCAGTGCAAGAGTGTTCCCTTTTCTCCACACCCTCTCCAGCATTTATTGTTTCTAGATTTTTTGATGATGGCCATTCTGACTGGTGTGAGATGATATCTCATTGTAGTTTTGATTTGCATTTCTGTAATGATTAATGATGTTGAGCATTCTTTCATGTGTTTGTTGGCAGTCTGTATATCTTGTTTGGAGAAATGTCTGTTTAGGTCTTCTGCCCATTTTTGGATTGGGTTGTTTGTTTTTTTGTTATTGAGCTGCATGAGCTGCTTATAAATTTTGGAGATTAATCCTTTGTCAGTTGTTTCCTTTGCAAATATTTTCTCCCATTCTGAGGTCATCCTTTCTTAAACTTTCTTACATCCCCGCCTGGAAGAGATTCCGGAGCCACTGTAAAACATGGAGTTTGGGACCATATCGCCTTTCCATTTTCTGTCCTGTTGCCCTAGTTCTTGTCCCTTTTTCTGTTTTCTTTTCGCTCTGCGTTAGTCATCCTTGCCCTGGGACAGCGCGCGCTGACTTCCCAGCTGACCCGTCCATTTGACTTTTCTCAGTCCACGTTCTGTTCCCCGACCTCTTGGCTGACTGCTCCCTATTCCCTAAAATTTTCGCCTTCTTTGGCCCCGCCGACGCCAAAGTCCTCTCGTTCTCCTACCTCCTCGTTGTCTGCTTCTCTGTTTGGTTTTTGCCCCCTCGTTGTGGTTGTCGCCCCCCAAGCCTCAGGGAGGGACCTTCAGCACTTGTCTGTTTGCATTTTTCTCCTTGAAGAACCGTAACAGCAGTGGTAACAGCTAACCCCTTCTCCTCCCCTTTCGTGTGGCGGGCAAGCAGTGCGTGTAAGTGGCGGTTAAGTACTTGTGTGCATTGTCTCATTTTACCTGGACAGCGATCCTTAGAGATAGGCATTATTATTAGCCCCATTTTAGAGAGGACACAGCCAGATTATTCTTACTTAACGTTGTCAATACCTTGTTCTCTCCTTTCCGCCAAGGGAAAATCCATTCTCCTCATCTTTCTCATTCCAGCCTACCTTTCCTGCCCAACTAAGTACTTTCCCAGCACAGACATTGCTCTTGAGTTGAGCTGGTTCCTTCACTGGGCCTGAACCAGTTTTGCTCAGGTATCTATTAGGCCTTAACTTAATCCATCTATCTGAATATATTGCATTTCCGTACTTCTTCACTCTTTCGTTCTTTCGCTTGATTTATCGAGCTCATGGTATATTCCAGACTCTGTTTTTGGTATTGGGGATGTGGTGGTGTCTTACGTAGTTTTCATTCTAGTGGGGAGAGAAAAACAATAAACAAGTAAACATATAACTACAAATTGTGGTAATTTCTCTGAAGGAAAGTAAAGTGCACTGATAGAGAATAAAAAGAAGCCTGGGTTTATTCAAAGTGGCCAGGGAAAGCCTTTCTGAAGAGGTGACATTTAAGCCAGAACATGAAGAATGGGTAGAAGACGATGATGGTGTTAAGAAACATTTATTGACTTTTTACTTCAGGTTACTGCTTTATGTAAATTATCTCACTGGATTTTAGGACAGTCCTACAAAGTAGGTTCGGTTATTTACCCATGTTACAGATGAGAGCGCAGAGGCTCAGAGAAAAGATATTAAATGAGAGAGGATTGTAAAATAAATGCAATACAATAAAAATTTCAAAATAAAAGCCACTTGCTTAAGTTTGGGAGTTTTGATGAAGACCAAGTAAGAGGACGTGTGAAGCAATTTAAAGAGTAGTTTTAATACAAATTCATCCATTCCTTGGGTAGCAGAGGCTCGGGAGTTGTGGGTCTGAGCACACTTAAAGTTCTGTGACTTTTGGCAAGTTATTTAGTCTCAGTTTCCTAATCTGTAAAATGGAACTAATATTACTAATCTTAAAGAGTTGAAGTGAGGATTGAGATAATACATGCATGATGCTTATTACTGTGCCTGGTAATTATGTGTTCAGTAAATGGTGGGTATTATTATTTATTAAGAGCATCTTACTGTTGCAGTTATGTGCTGCTAAATAACCAGTCAAGCCTAATGGTGTAAAACAACAATCATTTAACTCCCTCTCTTGGTTTTTGTGCCTTAGGGATTTGGTAAGGTGTTGGCTGAGCTGTTCTGGCTTGAGGTCTTTAATTTAGTTGTAGTCACACGGTGACTAGACCTGGGACAGGAAGGGCTGAAGCAACTGGGGGCTGATAGGGTGGGTGGAGGAGGGAATCTCTTCTCGAGTGGTCTCAGGACCTCCCTGTGTGGTCTGTTTTCATGGTCTAGTTTGTGATTCCTTCAGGGAGTTGGACCACTTCCATGATACCTGAAGGTTTTAAGGGCAGATATTCCAGGGAGCAAGGCAGAATCCATGTCATCTTTTATAACCTAACCTCAGAAATCACAGTGTCACTTCTGCTATATTACATGGGTTAAAACAGTTCCAGAAGCCCACTCACTTTTAAGGGGAGGGGACATAGATTGCACTGTTGGGAGGAGTGATGTGAGATGGACCATCTTTGGAAATACAGTTTGCTACAGTATACCAGAGATGGATAAAACCTCACCCCTGTCCTTGAGGAATTGAGAGTCTAGTGGGGAAGGCAGATCTGTGAGCAAATATGATTTCACCATCATGCATTACGAATTTAACTCTATAGTTACAAAGGGTTTAGGAGAAGGGAGATGATAATAATAGTTTACAGTTTCTGAATGCTTGCCTACTGTACTAGCCACTAAGCTTTTTACATTATCCTTTCTTCCTCAGAGTAACCCTAGGATAGATTCTGTTATTTTTCCCTTTTTATAAATGATGAATATGAGCCTTGAAGTTAATGAACTTGTACCAAGAAAGTTACAGAGCTAGTAAATGGCACAACTTAGACTTAAGTCCACAAATGGACTCCATTCAGATTCTGAGAGTAAAGTTAGTGTTTGTGTGCATGATAACAAACTAATTTATTCGTAACTGAATCTTTAGGCTGAGTTTAGAAGAGATTTTTGTTTGGAAAATGTGTTGTAGCTTCAGGAAACATTGGGATCAAAGGTAGGTAGGTTGGAAAGCCCCGGACCTCTTGGGGGTCTGCCAAGTTTGATGATGATGATGATGATGGTGATGATGTTAGAATAGGTAGCATGGAGGAGGGGGGTGTGGGAGGAAAGGAGGTTCATATTTTAAGTTTGGAGTGGAATGGAGCTGGCCTCATGTAGTACTGGTGAGTTTAAATTATCTAGTCAGTATCAAGGCAGCGATAGAAGCTTTTTTAATAGAAAAGTGACAATCAAATTTCTGTTTTAGAAGAATTCTTCTGGGGCCTAAGTGGAAGACTGACTGACCCAGAGTGAAACTGCAAACAGGGAAATCAGTTCATGTCCTTTAGTAGGAAAGAGGGGGAAATCCCCATATAGTATTAGTGAGATATGAGAAAAACACTTTTGCTTTCTGCCTTTTTTTGTACTACTTAAAAGTAGTAATTTTCCCAATATAAACAGTTGGTTTTGTTGGTTCTTTATTCTTTCTTATTTCTTGATTCTTTTTTTTTTGGAAGCTAATTAGTACACTTTTATTGAGCCCATGCTGTATCGGGCACCAGGTATATAAATAACTCTCACTAGGAAGGGAAAAAACTGTAACAGTAATGATATCTAATATTTATTGTGGCTTTTCTTTTTAAGTGTTTTATCAGTGACAGCGCCTATTCAAACAGAAAGATGAGTCACCTCTGATTTCTTTCTTCTTAGCTAGAGAAGAAATGTAAGTTATTTAGTTTGTAAAATTTAAATGCTAGGATTATCCTTCTAAAATTGTTGATGTTTAATATCACGGATGGTCCCTTATGATGCTTTGTAATTTAAGGACTTCATGAGACCTTTTATTACATCTGCAGATTAACCCTTCCTGGAAGAATTGTAGAAAATGGAAGCGAGCAGGGATCCTATGCTGCAGATAAAGGTATTGCCTTTGGAATTTTTGTTAGTTTTTTTCCTTTGGATTCTTCCTGTTGGAGTAGTTAAATAATAATCTCACGTACTATGGGGACCTTTAGGTGTATGGCAAGTGCAATCTGCCCCTGTCACTCTGTATCGTTTCTTAATGTCCAGTGCCTGTTATTCATGGATTTTTAACAATTACATTTCCTCAGTCCTTTAAAGTACTTCACAATATTCTTTAAAGTAAAGTTCAATTAGTCATATACTCTGGCTTTGCTGTCTAGAAGTTTTATTTCCTACTTCTCCCTCCATTTAGTAAGTTAGATTGTTGGAGGTGACTGATTAGAAAAGATGTGGATGATTTTTGTAAGTTGTGAGTCGAATGTTTCTTTTTCTTTTTAAAAATTTTTTTAATTTATTAATTAAAAAATTACAGTTTTCTTTTTAAAATTTTATTTTTTAATTGAAGTATAATTGATTTATAATATTGTGTTAGTTTCAGGTGTAGAGCAAAGTGATTCAGTATATATATATATATTCATGTTTATATATATATATATGTATTTGTATATATATTCTTTTTTCTTGTGCAATTTTCAGTCTTAAAATTTAATTACATGTAGGTGAGAGAGAAACTGTCCATAGGGGGCATTTAAAGGCTGATTGAATTTTCTACTCCTAATTGATAAGCCCTTCATTTCAACTCGTCTTGAAACCATTTATTTTCCTTCTGTAGAAACCACTGGATTTTCCTTTGTCACTGGATCTGGAGTAAGAATAAACTTGTGTACTGTTGTGTGGTTTATTCAGTGACTATTTATTGACCTCAGTGAACTAGGGTAAGGGAGGAAAGATGGGATGAAAGAGTTAAATGACAAAGTTCTAACCCATAGCACAATATAACTAATGTGGTAATAAAGTATAATGAAACTGCCTTTCTAGGTAGTAAATCTGCTTTTAATTGCAGTAAGTTGCATACAGGAGTAAAGTTATTAAATCTTGAAAGTACATGGGGGTTTAAGAAGGTTGTATATGTGGAAATATTTGGGTTTAGTTGTAGCTGATACATTAGAATATGGGTTAAGTGCACTGAAAGAGGTAAACTGTTTTAAAATGTAAGAGTAGTGAATAATGTAATCCATTCATAGGCAAGCCTAGATGAAGCTGATAAACCCAGTCAAGGAAAGAAAAGGAGTACACAGATGGAATCTGGGTCTGCGTTAGACAGACTTTAGGGATATATTTCTTGAGATATCAAGAACTTTATCAAGCTGTCATTGCCTTATTTAAGATTTCATGTGTATTTGAAACTGCTGCTCTTCTTCATTGGATTAAATATCCTGATTTCCCCCCCCCCCCAGTCCAGAAATAAATCTTATGAGTAGCTACGGGTAACTCTAAGCTATTGCCTTCTCAGGCCATTGCATTTTTGACTTGAACCTTTAATATTATAAATAGGTGAAGGTGATATTGGGTAGGATTTAAGTATTCTGTGGCTTTAACAGATTAATTTCTCATAGAGGTGACAGCTGAAACAGTGGTTCTGAAAAGTCTTGTTTGAGCCTTTTTCACTAACTATGTAATAAGGGTGTAATTTTGGAGCTCTGTGTAATAGAATTACAGTTTACCAAGATACCTGTTTCTTAACTGTATTTGTGAAGTCTTTGTAGTTTTAAATCTAGCTAAGCATAAAACAAATTTATCTTTAAGGAATTTTTACCATTCGATTGCCCAAAGAAACTCCTGGCCAGCATTTTGAAGGGCTGAACATGTTAACTGCTCTACTGGCACCAAGAAAATCCAGGACTGCAAAACCACTTGTGGAAGAAATAGGTATGTTTATTGCCTTTGGGAGGAAATACAGGTAAACGAATGTTTGGAATGCTGTGTGTTTCTAGGGGAAAAGGGATATAGCAAATAGGAAATTGGAGAAAATACTTCAGGTGACAAGATAAGGAAGTCATGTGACACCATGTGAAAATAGTTCATTTGCTGACACATAAGTTAAAGACAGAAACAACTCTGTTGAACCTGTAGGTCAGTCATGTTTTGGGACGAATTGAAATAGCATCTCTGTGTTTGGCGAAATATTGGCCTCTTGAGCTAAAATCAGAAGGTTACAATTCAGTGTAGTAAATATAAAGTGGACGCTGCCTAGGTCAAGAAATGGAACGTTTCCCACATCCTGGAATCCTACCCTGGTTATTTCACCCTCCTTACTCTCCAAGGTAACCACTACCCTCAGTGTAGCCTGGTTTTGAATTGTATATATAATTCATACAGCAGGCGTTGTTTGCTATCTGGCTTCTTTCACATAACATTTTTTGTGAGATTTATCCACATATAGCTGAGATATGTTTTGCTTTCATTGCATTTATTATTTATGCATCCTGCTACTGATGGAACTTTGGGTTGGCTCTATTTTTTTTTTTTTTTCGCTAATAAGATTAGTGAGACTAGGGGTGGGCGAAATAGGTAAAGGGGATTAAGACGTACAAACCGCCAGTGACATAATAAGCAAGCCACAGTGATGTAATGTACAGTGTAAGGAATATGGTCAATAGTAGTCTAATAACTTTGTAAGGAGACAGATGGTGATCATTTCATAATGTTTGCCAATGTCAAATCATTATGTAGTACACCTGTAATGAACCTAGTATGGTACATTAACTGTATTTCAATTAAAGAAAGAAAAAGAATAGCGGGGCTATTCATATCCTTATACATGTCTTTTGGGGTACATGGGCAGGCATTTTTTTCCTATACTTTTTCTTCCCCAGGTTGTACCTAGGAAATCCAATGCTTTAACAAATTAGTATTTCGCACATTTAGGTGCTTCTGAGGTTTCTGAGGAAGGAGTAGAAGATGACGATGAAGAGTTTGATTGGGAAATTGAACAGTCTCCCTATGAAGAGGTACCGGAAAGTACTTTGAATCCGGAGTGCCGCTATGGGTTTGGAAACTTACGCTCAGGGGTGTTTCAGCGGTTACAGGTATGTTTTTCTAAAAGACTTTGGTATATACCAAGGGTTTTACTATTTGCGTATTTTAATTTCAGTTCTGCTTATACCTGGAGGTTTTTTATGAAGATTGTAGGAGGTGACGTATTTAGAGCACAAACCACAGCTCCTTGTACGTAGTCGTTTACTCGGACGTTCACTCCCTTCCGTTGCACTGGCTGTGCTGCCCAGTCTCACTGCGCTTACACATGGAAGGTGCCCTGGTCTCCTTTTTTTTCCACTTCATTTGCTATTGTGGACATGAAGTTTCCAAAATACAGAACAGAACCCCTCTCTCATCATACTTCCTGAAAAGCTTTATGTTTTATACCTCTAAAAAATGAAAATCGTATACTTGTGGCTTGATGTCTCTTCTGTTTTATATGTAAATGAGACAGAATATTCCTGGTGAGAATGGGTTTGTGGCTTTTGTGAAATTGTTTAGTTCTTGATATACAAGTAGGCACTTTTGTTTATTTACTCTTGATGGGGGTTGAATGTAATCTCTTGTTAAAATCTGATCGTTTGTCAGTTAGGCTAAAAAGGAATGACATTAGTCTTTCTGTTCCTCAAACATTCTAGTAAATTCTACTTCATGAATGAAATGGAGATTCTGGATTATTTTCTATTTGTACTACAGAAAACAACATAATGGGGTCTTAATTTTTTTTAAATGAAAGAAATGGTGGCGAACAGTTTTTTACTTTAACTTCATCCCTGTCTGGGTAGAGGATGTTAAACCTGCTTAGCATGTGGTTTATTATAGTAAGACATATTTGAGTCTGCTAAGGAAAGTTAAAGGACCTATGTTTTAGTCCCACTTGTACCTCTGTTTAGATTTCGGATGCAGGCCGGTTATTTGACCACAAATAAGTTTTGTCTGCTCTTTGTAAAACAGGGATAAATTTGCTCACCTACTTTATAAGGCCATTTAGAAAATTTAAGGAGATGCTACATTGTGAAAACTCTTTGACAAAAAGAATAGGATGCTAGAAAGACCTCTGCCCTTGAGAAATATAAAATGCTCTCAAGACTCCTTAAAGGGAACAAAATTGGGAGTTACTTAAGAGCAACTATTGCTGATGAGATACTTCGTTCAGAACCTTATGTTTTTCTGCTGAGTTATCGTTTCTCTGTCTTCTCTCTCCCTAATCACATTCCCAGGTCATCTCTGAGGTAGTAAGAGTAGAGTCAGTTTTTTCTACAGCAGAAACTACAGCAAATGGATCTTAATTGTTTGGCTGAGAGTATTATTAGTCTATTTGGGGATTACCCGTCTAAAGCTATAAAGGAATGAGAGAGAGAGAGAGAAAAAAAAATATATATATATATTCTTTTTCAGATTCTTTTCCCTTATAGGTTATTACAAAATATTGAGTATAGTTCCCTGTGCTATACAGTAGGTCCTTGTAGGTTATCTATTATATATAGTAGTGTATATATGTTAATCCCAAACTCCTAGTTTATTCCCCCACCCAAGACCTTTCTCTGCTAGTAAACCAGCTAGAGGAAACTGAGACCACTATTGCATAAATAAGAGCTTTGAGAACATCTATTTTAAAATGATGTGTTTAAGAAACCACTGTTTTCTCAACTAGTGAGAAAATGTTTTCTCCCAAGTTTATAGTTTCTCTGGTGCTGCCTTTGGATGAGAAAATATCCATAGAGTTTTGCTGACTACTCATACTTTACTAGTATTTTTAGTCTCTTGCCACCACCACCCCTTTAAATGAAATATAGCTTCATTTATCTCTGATGATAAAAGTGATACGTATTCATTTTGAAAGTACAGTATAACAAAGTAAAACATCCTCCATAATTCCAATACCCGGGTATCTTCTCTGAATTGAATAATTTAACCCTTTATTGGGGGAGAGGGTATAGTCCTTCATACTTTTTTTCCCACCAGCCATTTACACAGGGTTGGCTTGTGAGCATCGGTATTTTATACTGATACCGAGATGGAAATAAAAATACGTGTGCTGAAACAAAATCTGTCACCCCCCTCCCCATACAGACACGTGCGCGTGCGTGCGCTCGCTCGCTCGCTCGCTCTCTCTCTCTCTCTCTCTCTCTGTGTCTGTCTGTCTCCTTTCTGAAGTTGCTGCCAGCCACAGGGCGCCTTTGGAAAGCTGCTCTGGCTGCTCCAAGTCAGGGCTTCACAGCAGGCTCCTGGTGACAGTGGCTGCCAGCAGCAACAATCCTAGAGTCTCTGGTCTTTAAATAGCTCTCCTAGCAGTGACCTTAGCAATGCTTTCAAAACAGAAAGAGAATCACTTTCACCCTGCTGTAGTGTGTCATTTCTCATCCTCTTTTCTTCCTTCCCTTTGGTTGACAGATGCCTTAGACTGATTTCACTACCCCAAGCTAACTTTACTTTTTAGTTCCAGTTTCTCTTGAGGGTCCAGTGGGCACAGAGCCGCTGCGGATGATGGTGCGAAGGACAGGCCTGGGCGGGGCTTGCACTGCTGTGGACGTTCACGTTCTGCGGGGCACGAGCTGCGCAGCTGTGTGGACGCCCTGAGTCTGGAGGCTGGGGGAGGAGGGGGAGAATTCTCTTCTGGCTGTTGAATTGTCACTCCCACGGGAGCAGGGGCCTTGTCTGTATGTTTATTTCCAGGTCTCCAGCGCCCAGAGCAGCGTCTAGCTCAGAGCAGAGCCTCACACGCTGTTTGCTGAATGAGCAATTTGAAAGTGAACACCAGGCAGGGTGCTGGGGGTACAGTAAGCAAGAAGACAGACCAGATCTCTGCCCTCATGGTAGTTTCTAGTGGAGAGACAGATAGTAATCGTCTAAAGGGCAAATCAACAAGATAATTTCAGATACAAGTGAAGGAGAAGGGGGTGATGTGAGAGCCGGGGCGGGGTGGTGCTGTTTTGGCCAGGAGGCCCCGAGAAGACCTCTTGGAGGAGATGACATTTGCTGAGTCCTGAATGACGAGAAGGGTGCTGTAAGCGCAGAGACTCAGTGTTCCAGAGATGGCAAGAAGTCTGGTGTGTGGCTCCTGTGTATTTGAGCCAGAAGGGGAAGGTAGGAGATGAGGTTGAAGTACAAGACAGCAGCTAGATTCTGCAGCGCTTTGAGCCATGGTAAGAGTCTGGGTTTATTCTTGGTGCAGTTAAGGTTTTGAAATGCCTGGAGTTACTTCGGTCCAGTTATCCTCTGAAATGTGAGTCTGAAAGATTATACCCCGTTGTTGACCTTGTATCTGGTCCAGATGAAATAATGAAGCAGGACATTATAATCCTCCCTGGCTCCCCAATTTTTTTTTTTTCTTACTACTTGCAAGTGAGGCAGCTGAAGAGGAGGGAGGGTATGTGCTCTCAATAGGAAGTCAGCGCCTGAGCCACAGGGAACAGCAGTGGAGCAGGGAGTCAGAGAGAAAGAAACTGACGTTCTTGAATGATCACACCCTGTACTTAGGCCTTGCTCATATTAGTTCACTTAACCCTTCTAACAGCCTATGGGAGACAGAATGCTGTCCCTCACCCCTGCCCCTGATGTCCCCGTACTGACCCCATGTACTAAGTACATGGCGAAAGGGACCGCGCACATGTGAAGAGGCTGAGGATCTTGCGATGGGACGATTATCCTGGATTATCCAGGTGGGCCCTGTCTAAGCACAGGGTCTTTACGAGAGGGAGGTCAGAGAGTCAAAGTGAAAACAGAAGCAAGCGCATGATGACGGAAGCCGAGGGAGAAGGAGACTTGTGATGAGGGGCTCCTAGGCCAGGAGTGAGGACAGCCAGCCTCTAAGCTGGAAAGGGCAGAAAAGCACACAGTCCCGCGGAACGTCGGAAAGGGAACCAACCCTGCCTTCGCCTTCGTTTTAGCCCAGTGAGACTGACCTTGGACCTGTGACCGCTAGACCTCTACGTTTGTGTTGTGTTAAGCCGCATTTGTGGCATTTCGTTACAGCAGCAAGAGGAAAGTAGTCCCAGCCTTGTGACGGAGGCGTGTCTAGTTTGTTCACAGTGAGGGTGCTGAGGCTGAGAGGTTGCACAGTTAGACTGGACCTGGCTTTTAAATTCAGAGTTTGTCTAACTCCAGAGCCACGGTTCTTCTACCTCATCAGGCTGTTTTCAGAAATGTATGTGTGTCGTGGTGGGCAGCAGGCAGGGAACTCCTTGGGGCTCGAAGGAGGAAACAAATCCGGGGACTGGAGGCTGCTGGGGAGAGGGGCTTGGGGTCCCCGGGCAGGAAGCGGCTCTGAGTACTCATCCAGCGGAGGGGAGTCCTGTGGACACAGCACCATCCTTGTCTCCCGCAGGGCCTGCTTCACCGCCCCTCCTGGCTCTGTGGCTGAGGAGCTGATGCCAGGCAGGTAAGGAGGCAGAGAAGCGAGGAAGAGTGCAGGCTGTCCTGCTCAGGGGAGAGGTGCTTCTGATGGGTGAAACTAGAGCTCTGAAAGCGTTTTCCCATGGAAGCATTGCTGCACACTTGTGAACTTTGTATTGTGAGTGCTCTATTTACAGTTTATTTTGACTTGAATAAACTTGCGGGCTGCCCTGAGATTCTCTGTTATTTATCATAGTATGTCTATAGGAAAATACATTCTGAGTCTTCCAAAAGTAAATTGTAAAAGAACTTTTGGAATGCAAATTTTCCTAAGCTTGGGGACAGCCAGTGATCTGATTTTTGCCCAGAATGTTTGTACTTAAAAGTATTAAGATGTTCTGGATGTGACTTCCAGAAAGTTCCCCGGGCCCCTTCATTGTACTAGAATGTGCTTATATTAAATGTTGTTGATGTTACTTGAGCTCAGTGGATTGTGATAGGGAAGAGAGATTTTTTTTTTAAGTGCAGAAATTATGATTGTGTGGGGAGTTCTGTATCCTAGTCTTTCCCTGGCCGATTCTGTGTAGCTGGTTTCATTGTAGTGATTTTGCTGTGCTATAGCTGCCGACTTTAAGCCTGGGTACTAGGCACTAACCTACCATTCAATTTACAAGTTTGTTCTAATGGTTTGCGTCCACAACTGTCTACCAACTTATTTCCCTTGACTTCTTTTCAGCTAATAGTGTTCAAGCTGCTTCCGGTTTGCCTACTATCCCTTGCGGTTGGTAGTAGGAAAGGGCAGACTGAAGAAAGAAAAAAAAAGAGCTTTAGGAGTATTTTGCATTGTACAAAGTTTCTTTCCTTCATAATTCTGATCACAAGAAAGAAGACCATGTGGCATTGTAGGTGGTTTTACTAATACACCTGTTTTCTGTAGGGTTGGGCTTAGGAAACAAGCCATACAGCAGTATGTACTCATCCAGGTGAAGGTGATTACAGTAAGGGTGAATATTACTTGGGATTGGATTTGTAAATTTTCAAGTGGAAAGTCATATCTATCAAAATTGCCCTTAACAATTCTCGATAGGGGTGAGAAGGGACCAGGAAATAAGGACAGAGCCCACAGTTGGCTTGGCCTTGGGGTGGGGGTCGACTGGATAGCCTGCATTTCTGTTCAAGGCGAGTATTTACAGGGACACGGAAGTTACCAAGGTTTGGTTTGCTGACGTGGCACCCCTGGCAGCAGCAGCTCTGTCTTGGGTCTAGAAATTCATTTCAACTTGCCTTTCCTAACTTTCAAATCTCTGGGAGTAAATGGGGGAATGAGTGCAGAATTAAATGTTCCTGTTTGCTTGCAGAGGATTACCCTGTTTTTCATGTTAAACTTTTATAGCCTTAATCTATGTTAATCAGTTTGTTTGTTTTAAGGATTAGATGACATAATTGATGTGAAAGCTTCTAACAGGGCCTGGCAGGTAGTAGGTGTCTAACAAACATTTGCTGGATTTGAATCTAAATGTCACACGTGGTATCACGGCTTACCAATCAATTAGATTCTTCCTGTGTTTGGGCATTTTGTACAAAATGAGATTTTTCATCGCTAAAATAGGAGATAGCAATTATTCTTTCTTTCCTGGGTGTTCTTAGGATGAATTGAGTGATGTTATCGATCTTAAGGATCCAGATTCCACCCCTGCAGCTGAACGAAGGCAGAAACGCCTGGCTGCTGAGCTGGCGAAGTTTGATCCTGATCATTACCTGTGAGTATTGAGGGATTTTTTTTCGTTTTGCTTTTTTTGAGAATTGAATAATTTACTTGACATTGAGTATTTAAAAATTTTTTGAGTATCTTTTTAACTGTTAGGTATGTGCTTTTTTGGACTCTAGAATTTAGTGATGGCTCACAACCTTAGTTGACATTTGAATTAGCCTACAACTGTTATACCTCTGTGATCTTTGTAAGATACTGTTTTTCGTTACCTCATTGCAGCACCAGAGAAGTCTTTTAGTGTACTTTGAGTTTTTTCCTCGCCAAACTTAAAAATAGAACATTGCATCCATGAGAATCGTAGGTACCATTCTTTTCAGGAGACTCTTTGCTGTGATTAATGGTATATATAATTGAAAACATGTTTCAATTTCTTTTAAGAATTTGAATCTACATGTCCCACGTTTCTTGGCTGATCCAGGGTTTTCCCAACACTTTCATCCACTGGCACCTGTAATCGAGGATCTGTTTCAAATTAACAAATAACTGTTCATTGGGGTAGGGTATAAACAAAATCTACTTTTAAGTTTTGCTGTATTTCCCACCTGCATTAATTGTGTCTTGAGCCATCGTGTGTCTCTGTCAGGCTTATATTTGTCTAAGGAACAGATGTAATTAACGGGTAGGTAAATAATCACTTGCCTCGGAAAGATTGTGATGTTTCTCATTGGCCTCGATAGCAGCACTTCTTTCAAAGAAGTGGTTGTCCCCGGGCCTCTGTGGGTACTCGGTGGCTTTCCTAGGATGTGAGTCGTGTTTTGATGTAGACCTCACTTATTATTCTTCCCAAGTTCCGGGCCCACGATTTTTAAACTGTTATATATGCAGCTGTCATTGTCATATTCCCTTATACTTGTATAGTGCTCTCAGCTTGTCAAGTGCTCTCATGTGATTATTTAATTCAGTTTTCACAACAGCTGAGGAAAGGAGGTTAAGGGACTCATCCAAGGTCACACCACTACTAAGTGGCTCGGCCAGGACTTGAAAAGAGTCTTTCCATTTGTCATTTTGTGTTTCCTTTTCATGTACACTCTCAGTTTAACTGCTGTTGCTCTTCTGATTAACATTCTATCTCCTGTGACACAGTGGGAGACTAATTGGAATGGCAGAAATATATCCTGTGATGTGCAAATGGGCTGAGTGATGTGTAGTGATGAATGGGGGAACTCTTGGACATCCTGAGGGAAGCTGAGTAAGAGCAGGCTGGGTTATATTTTGGAGGACGTCTGGGAGATTCAACTCCATTTACATTGCCATTTCTAATTACCTTTATCTCTCCAATTGTGATTTTAAAGGTCCACTGAAGAATAATTTGAAGAAACGCATTTAAAATCATGCTGAATATTTAAAGCAGAAAGATTTCATTGTCACCGAATTTCCCGGGCAAGCATGAGAACAGATTGAGCCTTACAAGACAGAAATTTCGAGTGGGAGGGAGCTTAATTAGCAGAACTGCCTATCTCTTCTCTTCTAAAACTCGAAGTATAGCGATATGGCCTGAGAACATCAAGAAACTGGAATTTATACTTAGCAGTGTGATATTAGAAGCAGCCCTTATTTTTCTCCATCTTCTGGTTCTTTATCCAGAAAACCACATTTTCTTTAATAGTATGCATGAAATGCTCTTCGCATTTCTCCAGGAAGAGTTTTTTTTACACGAGTGACTTAAGTTTAGTCACAGGCAAGTTGGAGAGTGGGTGTCAGGAGATAAAGGTTCTTTGTGACTTTTCTGGTAGGAATAAGACTTCGGCAAATTGTCATTTTTGCGTTACTCATTATTTATATTAGCTGACTGACTCACCCAAATGTATTATATTAAATGAAGTGCAAGCAAAATTCTTTTAAATTTTCAGTTAAATTTTTTTAGCTCAGTGCTTTTTTTGTTGTTCTTAATGGTTAGTACAGTGGAAGAAAAAGTTTATTGTAAATTCTTATCTACCATGCAGACAGTACATTGCATGCATTGTATTAGACATTTATATCAATATACGTAAATGGGTAATACGTAATGCATGTACATGCCAGTGTAATACATAATATAAAATATATTACGTTAGCATAATATATGACATTTTCAAGTTGTTTGACTTGTCCTCACAAGTCATGATGTCTCTTCATGTTGTCGGAGTTTTTAGGAGCTTAAGGAAAACTAATTTTAATTTCATCCTAAAGCGGAAAGGTAAATTGACTATATACAAAAATGTACACGTTTCAAAGGCACATATAAATGACTTCAGATTATTATTGTTTTTAAAATCCTCTCTTGTAAAGTATGGGTACCAGTGTGTGATTTTTTTTTTTTGCCCCCTATGTTTTGCAGCCCAGCAGAATTCTGGGCATATAGATGATCCATAAACAATTATTTTTTTTTTACTATCCATTTCTTGCCATTTATAATTCCTTTTGAGTAGTATTTTTACAGTAAAATATGTTGAAGGCATCTTGAAACATTCCTTCATAGTCCTTTCCCTTTTGCTTATTATAGCTAAGTTTTCATATTTCTCTTGCTGAGAGTGGTGTTTTCTTTTCCTTCCCAGGCAAAGTGTTTTTTAATTGTTGGCATATTTTTTACTTCAACCAGTTCATAAAATCTCATTTATTTCCTTCTTTGGGAGAAAGTAAAAGAATTTAGTCAACATTCAAAATATCTATGAGATAAGAAAAGGGACAAAAATGATCGTATAGCATTTGGGGTGCCTTTTTTTTGGAACAAGAGAAGGCCCTCTTTATTGTTTGTTTATTTTTTATTGAGATATATTTGATTTACAATATTATATTTGTTTCAGGTGTACAACATAGTGATTCAAAATTGTTATAGATTATACTCCATTTAAAGTTATTAAAAAATATTGGTTATATTCCCTGTGCTGTACAGTACATCTTTGTAGCCTGTTTATTTTATACATAGTAGTTTGTACCTCCTAATCCGGGGTGTTAAGTAAAATTGTAATGTACAGTGCTACACATGTGTTAAAGAAGATGACAGACTGATCAGCGTTCTGGATTTACTGAGGAAATCTCAAAATGACAAGTAGTAATTAGAAGGCTGAGAAGAGGATCATCTGCTTCCAAGGTGGCTCTTTATTCAAAACAGCAACCTTAGGAAAAAGCACTGGGATAAACATGTCACTTATTCATCCTTTCACGTACGCACTTATTTGTTCAACAAATATTTGTTTGAATGACTTCCGTGCCAGGCAGTGTTGTAGACAGCAGGGAGAGTGTGGTGAATACGAGGTAGCTGCCCTCATGCGGCTTACACTCTAGTGGGGAAGTGGATAGTATTTGGACTGTGATAAGTGCTATGAAGAAAAGCCAGGTTAAGGGTTTACAGAGCCACTGGGCATCTCACTGACTCCTTTGTTTCAACATATTCAAAATCGAACTCATCATGTTACCTGTAAAGTCTTCCTGAATTTTCTGCTTGGTGGAATGCCCTTTTTTTCATCCCAGTCACCCAGGTTAGATACCTGGGGTTCATCTTTGACTTCATTCTTATCCCACCCTTTCAATCAATCCTGAAATTGTACCGTTTATCTCCTTGCTCTGTCCTTCACTCCGTCTCTTCCTGGCCCTCGTCTGTGGTCTGTGTCTGGCTTGTTGCAGCTGTCCCCTAACACCCAGTTGGCATCTCTCATTCCAGCCTGCACTTCTGCAGATCCATCAACCATAAGACTACCAGCAGGATGTCTTACGTACTGAGAGTGAAAATCTGCTTAAACCCTTACTGGGTTCTCCTTTGCCTACAGCATAAGCTCCTAACTCCTTAGCATGTATAGAAAGTTCTCTGTGATCTGGACGCCACCTGCCTCTGTAGCATCTCTCTTGCCACCCCCTGCCCACATTTCATACTGTGGCGGTGACGAATGTTTGCATCTCCCCGCCTGTACTACACCGCTTCTCACACACTTTTTACTCCTGGTTTCCCTTTGCTGACTATTTCCCCACCCCATCCCGCTTTCCCTGAAAAACTTTGACTTACCCTTTAAGGCTGGGCTCAGTTGTCACCCCCTGGCACCCTTCCTTCCAAGTTGGCATAGGAGCTGCTCGTGTGTTATAGCTCATCTTGTTTTTACTGCATGGTTTTGTAACATTCTGGGTTTGTGTCTGTGGTTCCCGTTAAACTGTGGTGCCCTGAAGGGCAGGGACTGAGTCTTACTGATCTTCATCTGCCCGACCCCTTCATATAGAGGGCCCTCAGTGAATGCTCGTTGAATTAATGGCATTTAAAAAGTTGAAAATAATTTATTCGGGAAGGTAGAACATCAGTTGACCTCAGATCTTGGGCATCATAAAGAATAAACCATCCCAATTTAGATGAGGGACTGTATTAGTGAGATTTTACTCAAAACACTTTGAAAGTTTTTTGGGGGCAGGGCATGAAGGTGGCAGAGATACTGTGCTACAGAAGCAATTTTCCCCAGTATTTTTCTCCTGGGGAGAAAAGCGTCTTTTCAGATGGGCTCTTCTAGCCTTGACTTAAATGTCCTTGGTGCCCCAGCTTTCGACACCCTTGCCTCTCACTGTGCCACTTCTTTCTCCCTGGGCATTCTGTCCTCTTCTCTGGCCTCAGTAACTGTCTGAACGCTCAGGACTCCTAGGTGGTCTCTCTTGAGCATCAGATTTGCATGTCTGACCGCCTGTTGGACAGGTCTTTGCTTGTATGTCCTGCAAGGACACCTCAAGCAGCCCATCCCAAAGCAGAAGCCATTCCCTCTCCAGTCGTGTCTGCTAACATCCCAAGTTAGCAAAGGGCACTGCGGTCCACCGAATTGTCAAGGCCAGTGTCCTGGGCAGCAGCCTGATCCTGACAGGAATTGATATTGAGAATTACTGTTTCAAGATAATTGCTGTTCAGTTTTGTCCAATATGTGCCTTATGTCCTCAGTCATAAAAATGGAATGTTTGTATTGGTTAATAGCTTGGGTTTCAGACTGAGACTTCAGTGGATCCAAATTGTGGCCGCACTTCTTACTGGTTCTTTGACCTTAACCATGATATACAATTTTTCCAGCCCTCAGTTTCTACTCATGTAAAAGGGGAGTATTAATAGCACCCCTTGCCTGTGGGGGTGGTGTGAGGATTCAAGGAAATAATTGATGAAGAGTACTTAGTGCAGTGCTTGGCACATCCAAAGAACTCAGTGAGTTATCTGTGATCCTTTTAATTTTAAAAATATTTCAGGGACTTCCCTGGTGGCACAGTGGTTAAGAATACACCTGCCAATGCAGGGGACATGGGTTCGAGCCCTGGTCCAGGAAGATCCCACATGCTGCGGAGCAGCTAAGCTTGTGCGCCACAACTGCTGAGCCTGCACTCTAGAGCTCACGAGCCACAACTACTGAGCCCGTGTGCCACAACTAGTGAAGCCCACGTGCCTAAAGCCTGTGCTCCACAGCAAGAGAAACCACTGCAATGAGAAGCCCACGCACTGCAACAGAGTAGCCCCTGCTCGCCACAGCTAGAGAAAGCCTGTGCGCAGCAACGAAGACCCAACGCAGCCAAAAATAAATAAATGAAAAAAAATTTTCAGTATCTCGGTTGAAAGAAAAAATATTTAAGGTCACAAAACTGTGAGCTAGGAAATCCAGTTTACCAAAACAGCCAGTGTGTTGAGGTTCTAATTACCTGAAATATAAATGAATTTTCCACCATGAGTTATATACTTTTTGTCATTCTTTTCCCAAGAATATCAGTTTCCAATTTTGAGTGCAAGACCGTATAGTTTCTGAATAAGTGACCTCCAAGAGTATATTTTGAATGTAGCAGTTATTTTCCTAGTTAAAACTGAGAAAGTAAAGTGTGGGAAAATTAATTTTCTGTTCTCTACAAAGGTTGCTTTTATCTTTTGCAATAGTTTTAAATTAAGGAACTATTAAGATTAGCATAGCTAAATAAAATAGATTGCATCATGGAAGGAAACATGAGTGCACGTGCTAAAAAAAATAAGGGGTGTGTGTGTGTGTGTGTGTGTGTGTGTGTGTGACATCTGTGGATATGTAGTATCCTAAATCTTCTCATGTGTTTATTTATTTTTTGTTGGTGGAGTTAAAAGATGCTTTCCTTTAACTATATAACCTTACAAAAATCTGTGATATTTGCAAACCTCGCACAAGCCCTAGGCTTCAGTCCATTGTGTGTTCAGATTCACTTCATCCCACATGGCTGTGGTACAGGGCATGGGACTTCAGAAGGAGACTGGTCTTCTCTGTACTTTCTGTCTAAAGAGATCACAGATGTCAAATATCCCTTTAGTCCAGTGCTTACTTTTTACTTATGACTATTAGTAACCACAACAAAAGTAATAGCAGGGCTCAGTCTTTCCTTGAAATGTACTTTTAGTCTGTATTTCTGGTGCAGATGTGATGAGTTAAGGTAAAATTTTAAAAAGTGAAAACCAGCCTAACTCGGTGTAACAAGACCCTTCATATTTTTTTTTTCCCTAGAGCTGACTTTTTTGAAGATGAGGCAGTTAAACAGGTTTTGGAATATAATCCGTGGTGGATTGATCTGTATTCAAAAATGATGGCTTCTTTGGGAAAGAGTCAGGAACAAGAAGATCTTGATGCGTTAGGTAAGAAACTCAAAATTAGGTCATTTGTTTACTGCCTTTCCTAAGCACACAATTATAATTGCCTCATAGAGTGAAGATGTTATTTTGATTTGTTAATTTTGGAAATGGGTCTTCATCCCAGACTGGGAAATGCCACTCAATAATTACACTTACTTGTCTTGGAAAATTCTTTTGGAATATGTTTTACTTTTGAATCATTGGGGTCTTTTAAATTTTTAAAAAATTTTTTATATTTTTATCAAATTTAGGGACACTAACAGAATATTTGTAGCTGTTGAATAATCTGCTTGAGAGATCTGACCATTCCTCTGTGGCAAGGGCATTTGAGTATTAGAAATGGTGAGAAGAGACCCAGTTTTCAATCCCTTTGTCTGTTGAATGAATTTGTTAAGTTCTTCCTAGTTTTTTCACATGTGGTTTCATGTGGAAGCAGAACTAATTATCTTCCCTTCCGTACCTTACAGAGAGCAGGTGAGCCAGTTTTTACCAGCGAAGGCTGAGCTGGGGGGTTTTATGAGCCACAAGAGACTGCTGTGCCATATTTAATATTAAGCTAAATGTTATGCACAGAGTCATTTCTTAGATGGGCATTGTATTAACACCTTCTCTGAGTGGGAGGTTGGTGTGTTAAGTCTGTAAGTTAGAATTAAAACAGTTTCTAGTAGGTCAGTGTTTTCTGTTACACTGATTCAGTTACACTGTTACACTGATTAAAAATACTACACCTAGACTTGTGGTGTGGTTGTGGTAGTATATACAAATGCTGAATTTGTATATACAAATCAGTATCTGTATATACAAATCACTTTGTAGTATATACAAATGCTGAATTTTAATGCTGTATACTTGAAAATTATATAATAAAAAGTACATGTATTAAAATTTTAAAAGTCTATTCTATGCAGTATTTGAGAATGAACAATTTTACTACCCCCCCCGCAAAATTTAGTGTTTAAATGAAAGGAATACACACACACACAAACACACACACACACACACACACACGCAAATACGTTAAATGGAATATAGAATTTCCCCACTCCAAATTCCTCTTCTTGAAAGTAATCACTACAAACAATTTGGGTTTTTTTTTTTTTTTTTTTGTGGTACACGGGCCTCTCACTGTTGTGGCCTCTCCCATTGCGGAGCACAGGCTCCGGACGCACAGGCTCAGCGGCCATGGCTTACGGGCCCAGCCGCTCCGCGGCACGCGGGATCCTCCCAGACCGGGGAACGAACCCGTGTCCCCTGCATCGGCAGGCGGACGCTCAACCACTGCGCCACCAGGGAAGCCCAATTTGGGGTATTTTTAATGCATATCCTGACATCTAAATATTTGCTTTAAGAAATGTATACACATAGACTCATATACACTCTCTTCTCACTGCTTTCTCCAGTTCGCAGTGTATGTTGTACCTCTTTCTTCAGCACTTACAGTCCTACCTGAGGCTCTTAATGCCTGCCTAGTGTTCTGTTGTATATTTGTGTCATGATTAGTGGCCACGTGGTCTGTTTACCACTGGTGGGCATTCGGGTTGTTTACAGGGTTCTGCAGTGGTCTTTTTTGACCACTCATTCTGAAGTAGCTGTTGCAGCACAATGTTTTGATCCTCCGCATAGCAATGCAATATCCTGCTATTTGCTCTATTTCTAGAGCCTAGAAAGAACCTGTTATGTAATAGGTACTCAGTAAATATTTGTAGAATAAATAAATATTGCAGTAAATATTTTTGTAGTTAGGTTTCATTAGAGTTTAGGTGATCTCTACCAGGTTGAAAAATTGCCACTGTAATTTTTTGGAATGGACTCTATATTGCACAACGGAAACTCTTTTATAAGTAATGACTCTTGTTTACATTGTTTTCAACAAATCCTTGGTTTTATATTTGATTTGAGTTTAAGAATCTTTCAGAGACCTCCCATATCATGTAGGCGAATTTTCAGGTACAAGATTGCTAACACAATTTAGATAGTTAACTGTATATGCCATGTGGATCTGCTCAGAAAGTTTGCTCAAACTTAAATCATCAGTGCTCTCTAGTGAATCATTTTCCCCAGTTTGGGTTCAGTATTTTACTGAAGTGGTCTGGGGAGGAATTGGTGGTTGTGTAGTTAAGTTTTCTGTCCACAAGGGTGCGCTAGTTGCCCTAAAAATCGAGAGACGGCATTACCTTTGATTTGAATTTTAACTTGCTCTGCTTTGATCCGTTGCAGCTTGTTCTAGGTCCTGTTTTCTGTGTCAGCCGTGCTTTGAGTTAGTTCTCTATGTGTAATTTTAACAGAAGGTTAAGCCAGTCGGTGCCTTTAACCATTGGCCTTCCTGACCCTTTATCTTTATCTGACCTGTGGCATATATCCATACTGGTGCTTCAGGCACACTCATATTCTGCTAGCTGTTACGGTGGTTCATTCTAAGAATCACCTTTAAAAACAGCAAGGGCATGTGATAAAGGTAGAACAACTTGAATTCAGTGTTGTACAGAAAGTACCTCTTGTAAATGTGCCAAGTATCAGGTTATGCATAGAAGGTAAATGCGGGTTTCTGGGTTTAATGCCTTGCTCCGCCACAGGCTGGCTGTGTGACTTTGCAACTTCTCTGGGTTGCTGTGGAAATCCTGTACCTACCTCATAGACTTGTCATGAGGATTGAACTAGACAATGTACTTAAAATCCTTAGCATACTATAAGTGTTGGAAATTGTCATCATAGAGTAAATCAGTGGCAGGAGAGCCAGGAATTACCTGGCTTCCTTTTGAAATCATAATTTTTATACATTTACACAGCTTTAAGGGGAACTTCTTTAACATGATTCCTCTTTCAGTTTCTTTTTCTTGTTCAAATATTTGAGACACCCAGAATTGGAGGCGTGAATTGAAGTGTGTCGAGCCAGGCTCAAATAGGAGAAAAAAGAAATAAACCAAAAAATAAACCTTAAAGTTCTCAGCTCACTCAAGCAGCGTGATGCTGCTGTAGTTTTCCCCTGCCTCCTCTTCCTCTTTTTTCTTCTTTGCCTCCCAGGCCTTCCTCTCTGTCCCTGCAGTGGCACGTTGCCAGGCATATATAATGGTGCAGGTGAGGGGTGCACCTTTGATTCCTCCTCATAAACTATTAAGCTGGTTTGTCTCGATTTGCAGATAAGCCTTAGGTGGTGAACTTTGCCCCCCGCCTTTGCCTTGCCAAAGACGAGGTTATGGCTCTTGTCATTTTCATCGTCGCCCTGAGTTACAACACGGGGACTTTCATTGCCATCTTCAGTTTTGTAATGATCCGGATCTTCCTCCCCAAAGGCTTGTAAATGGAAGTGTTAAATGCTGTACTCGCACTGAGCTCTGGTTTCACGAGGATGGACTTCCCGCATTTCCCATGTTGTCTCTCAGTGGTTAATTTCAGCCCAGGAATCTTGGCACACGATTGCTTGTTATGACACCACATAACATTTATAGTCAATGAACTTCCTACCAGGGACATCCTGTTTGGCACCAGTGTTTGCAGAGCTGTCAGCATCAGCCCTGAAAGCTGCAGCACTGTGGAGCTGCCCATGTGGGCCAAGGGTTTGAATGAGCACATTTTCTTCTGATTCCCTTGATCTGTTTCCAGAAAGTGGACAATGTGATGCATTTGCATTCCTCTGAGAGGAGCCAGATCATGGTTGATTTAATTGTTGACCCGTGGAAGACAGGGATGTTTGGGAGGGGAATTAGGCAGAAGAGAAGATTTAAAAGTAACAAACGAGGTGATGTTCGAAGTGAAGTGACAAGGTCACTTTCCACTTTGATGGGAGCCCCCGGGTAGTCCTCAAATGTTTTGATGGGGTATTTCATGTTGGGAGTTGGTCCTGGGCCCTTTGCTTCAGTGTTAGGGCGCCAGTTTCTTCCCCAAATGAACTGAGCTTTAAGCTGGCTTTTGTTTGACTGTAGATTATGTGTAGAAGTATAATTGACCGAAATGTTGTGAACTGTCAATATATAGCAAAGTTGCTCTGTCGTGTAGCTAAGTCATACGAATGCTTGACAAATGTTACTTGTGGTGGCAAATCATCCAGGTATTGCTGGCACCGTGTCTGTACTTATTTCTAGCGTTGCTGCTTGGTTAGACCTGATTGTGTGCAAACCTCCCCAAGATCCCCTTTGGGTGATATTATTTACAGCTCTAAAAAAAAGGCCTGGGGGAGCTCAGACTTTTGGTTTCTCTAGTGATTTCCCAGGCTGTTGTTATTGTTATTTATGATCTCTGGTTTCTTTGAATTTCAGAATTTAAATACTTCTGTGTATTATTAATGAAGTACTTAGGCCAAAATGGAACTCAAAACCACCCAGAAAAAGGTGGTGGTGTTTCATTTTTAAAAATTTAATTTTATTTATATATATATTTTTAAATTTTATTTATTTTTTTTGACTGCGTTGAGTCTTCGTTGCTGCACGCGGGCTTTCTCTAGTTGCGGCGAGTGGGGGCTACTCTTCGTTGTGGTGCACGGGCTTCTTATTGCGGTGGTTTCTCTTGTTGTGGAGCCCAGGCTCTAGGCGTGTGGACTTAGTTGCTCCGTGGCATGTGGGACCTTCCCAGACCAGGGATCGAACCCACGTCCCCTACGTTGGCAGGCGGATTCTTAACCACTGAATCACCAGGGAAGTCCCAGTGGTGGTGTTTTAAAGGAAAGTTAGGGGCACCCAGCATTCAGGAATTCAGAAGAGTACATTCAAGTCGGCCTTCCTTGTGTGTACGGTTGTGGGAAGTGACCCGTGATATGTGGAAGCACTTAACTTGTGGGTCATGTAACATCAGAACACGCAGTTCCCAGGTCATCCTTTACAGATCACTGAGCACATACAGGTGTGATGACCAAAGAGTAAGGAGTAAACATGTGGATGAGTTGATGTGTCGTTCAGCGGTTCTGGGCACGCTTACCTTGTGATTCAGACTTCCATGGAAGCAGAAGTCTTAATTAACCAACTAGGATCTAAAGGCTTTCCCTCTAGTGAGATACTGTGGTCACGGACACCTGGCACTTTGCTATTAGCTAAACTAATGAACGTCTCCAAAACTGTACCTAAGGGAAGGAATACTGTCTCAGCCCTTCTAGGGGTCTTCAAATACTTTGTGAGATAATACGTTCTTCATGTAGTGAAGAAATGTTCCTCCTTACAGGTTCCTTACATCAGACCACTTTAAGTGAACCGAGAGATTCTCTTTAAATTGAGAAATCTTCGTACGAGCCCCGTAATGGAACACTAAACACCCAGTTGATCTGTCACATGAATTTCTTTTTTGAATGTCAGTCGTTAAAGAATGCTTCATTTGACACTGGCCTGCATTAAGTTTAAAAATATACACATTTCTTTATATTGCTGGCCAGCAAATTAAATAAATACATTCGCATAGTTATTTGTTGTTTATGTAAGCAATGCTTGTATAAATACATTTAAAACTTTTTTTTAATCATAAGGTTTTTAACATGCTTGGAAAAAATACATATTTTATGTCAAAACCTTGTTGTTGTTTTTTTGGCACTAAATATATTTTAGTGAGTAAAGGAATATTGCTTCTCGTAATACCAAGTAAGTGTATTTAAGATTTTTTTCCCCCGGAGGACAGGCTGCTAAAAAGTGCTGGAAGGAAGCCTTACAGCAAAAAGAAACCATGTTAAACTTAAGGCTCCTAAGAGAGTACAGAAGTGAGTTTGGAAAACGATAGGTGAAAAGGGACCATTATGTGGGAGTAATCAGTCATATTCTTTTCCTTCTGGCTTTTGCCCAGTTGTGATGAACAGAAGGGCAGTCTTTTGTTGAGCAGAGACAGAAAGGGACTGGGACTTGACTAGGTATCAAGAGAGTGCTCTGGGAATATTAAAAAAGGCAGTTTAATAATTTTTGGTCTCTGAGAAGGTGTCAGAGACACGTGTCTTTTATTAACCCTTCTAAAAAGAGGCTTCTTGAGTTAGAGCTGGGCTCACGCCCACTTGGCTAGCGACCGAGTTTCTTTCCTTCCTTGCCCCTGGGTGTGGTCATGAGACTAAGTCTTCGATGATGGGAAGTGAGTGGCAGTGCTGTGTGTACTTTCTGGATCAAGTCTTTAGAAAGGAGGTGTTTGTCCTCCTCTTCTGCCTTCCCATTGGTTGGAAAATTTTGGCACCTGGAACAGCATCTTGGACCATAAATGGAAGTCATATGGTGGAGGCTCTGATGCCCACCCATCCTGGATCGTTCACTCCGATTAGCAGCATGAGAGAAAAACTTCTGTCTTACTGAAACCACCGTATTTTGGGTCTGTCTGATACAACAGTTTAGCCTGTCCTGACCTGCATATAATGGACAGTTCTAAAACCTGGAGAAAAAGGCTTCAAAGTTATTTTAACATTACTTTGATATGCACTGGCACTAGAAGCTGAATGCCCCTCTTGACTGGGTTGGACAGCTTTTAAAGTGAATTTGAAAGTGGTTGTCTGATAGGACATGGAAGGAAAATTAAGGATTACTTTGCAAGGGAAGAGATCGATAACGCTCTGATTTAGAGGTAGCAATATATCTAGATGCTTAAGTTTCTTTAAAAATTGTTCTAAGGAACTAGTAGGCTGTGTTTTACTCTTTACTTTAACTAGGAACTCAGCACGTCTATGTGATTAGCTGTTACTCTCTCTGTAAGTCTTGCTCTAAGACAAGACGTATTTTACTTTCTATGTATAATAATGAGGAACGATAATGCTCATGTTTTCTTAACTTGAGAAGATATATATTTTATGATAGCTTACCTAAATTGTAGACATTAAAGGCAACTTGGAGGGAACTACAGTCTTAGACTTGCTTGCCTTCCCAATGTAGACATAAAGGTGTTTTTTTAAATCATTAGCTTTTATTAAATATCTTAGTTTTTTGGTCCGGGTAGCCAACATTTGGTAAGGTGACTGATACATAAAAAGAAATAGCTTCTCACTCTTCTGTCAGTAATTTATTGGGAATGGGGAAAAATATTATATTTGCAGGTGACAAAACCCGAAAGTGCTTGGAAGTAGTTTTTAGCAAGAAAAGCAGCAGATTTATTTGATAAAATCGGTGGTTCAATACAGTGGAAAAGATGGATTAGTGAACAGACTGCTGGCACAATTAACTCTTCATCTGGAATTAACGAAAATCTTAAAACTTGAAAAAATAGCTTTCAGATGGATTAAAGACTTAAATTTTTTTAATTTTATTGATGTATTTTTTAATAGATCTTTATTGGAGTATAATTGCTTCACAATACTCTGTTAGTTTCTGTTGTACACCAAAGTGAATCAGCCCTATGCATATTCATGTCCCGATATCCCCTCCCTCTTGAGCCTCCCTCCCACCCTCCCTATCCCACCCCTCTAGATCATCCAAAGCACCGAGCTGATCTCCCTGTGCTATGCGGCTGCTTCCCACTAGCTATCTGTTTTACATTCGGTAGTGTTTATATGTCGATGCTACTCTCACTTCGCCCAGCTTCCCCCTCCCACCCTTTGTCCTCAAGTCCATTCTCGATGTCTACGTCTTTATTCCTGCCCTGCAACTAGGTTCATCAGTACCATTTTTTTTTTTTAGATTCCATATATATGCGTTAGCATACAGTATTTGTTTTTCTCTTTCTGACTTACTTTTCAGTCTGTATGACAGACTCTAGGTCCATCCACCTCCCTACAAATAACTCAATTTCATATTAAAGACTTAAATTTAAAAGAGAAAACAAGTAAATCTTAAAGAAAAGCTGAGAGACTCCATGTACAATTTCAGGGATTGGGGAAACCTTATCAAAGGCTATAAATTCATAGTCTGGTGAAGAAAAAAAGATAGATATACTGGACTACACACAAACATAAATAATTCAATGGCAGAAGATCCCCTAAGCAAAGTCAGTAGAGATGCCGTAGATTTGGAGAGATGACTGGGGTTGATGTCCATAATAGCCGAGTTCTTAAATATTTGACAAGCCATCCAGAAAAAACTGGGCGAGACATATTCTCAGGGGTAATTTACAAGAGAGCAAATCCAAATTGCCAACAAACCTGTGAAATAATGTTCAAAGTTTAGCAGTTAGAGAAATACTAACTGAAGTAACAATGATATGTCACTGTATTAGTTTCCTCCTGCTGCATGACACGTTACCACAAAACAGAAACACAGTTCTAATCTGAGTCAGTTTCCACGTGTCAGGAGTCAGGCATGGCTTAGCTGGGTCCTCTGCTCAGGGTCTTGGAAGGATATAAACAACTGTGGCCATCTTTTCTTTTTCTTTTTTTTTAAAATAGGTGTTGGCAACCATGATCCTTTCTGGAGTTCAGGGTCCTTTTCCAGGCTCACATGATGGTGGGCAGAATTTGATTCCTGCGGCTGTAGAACTGAGACCCTCCATGTTCTTGCTGGCTTTCAGCCGGGGTCACTCTCATATCTTAGAGGAACCCACAGCTCCCTGCCACGTGGCCCCCTCACAACATGGCATCTTAGTCCTTTAAAATCAGCAGGCGAGTCTCTGGCTCCAGTCTGCTGATAATGGAACATAATCATAATAATTATAACACCGTTGGCATATTTTTTTAAATAGAAGCAAGTTGCAGGTCCTGCCCACACCCAAATGATGTGACTCATTGGGGGTCATTTTACAATTTTTCTTACCACAGTCACTTCGCATCCATTAAACTGGAAATGATTTTGATTTTTTAAATTTCTTTTGATTTTTATTTATTTGGCTGTGTCAGGTCTTAGTTGCGGCATGCAGGATCTTCATTGAGGCATGTGGGATCTTTCGTTGCGGCGTGTGGTCTCTTCGTTGCAGCACATGGGCTTCTCTCTAGCTGTGGCGCGCGGGCTCCAGAGCACATGGGCTCGGTAGTTTGCAGCACGCAGGCTCTCTGGTTGAGGCGCGTGAGCTCAGTAGTTGTGGCCCACGAGCTTAGTTGCCATGTGACATGTGGGATCTTAGTTCCCCGACCAGGGATCGAACCCGCGTCCCCTGCATTGGAAGGCGGATTCTTAACCACCGGACCACCAGGGAAGTCCCTGGAAATGAGTTTTAAAAAAGCGTTTATTGCTGGGAGTGGGCAAGAGATATGTGTAGGAAAGGGAACTTATCCATGACCATTAGAAAGGAGAGTTGTAGCCCTTAAATAAAGTATCTCTTAAAAACAGATAAACTTTTTGACCCAGTAAATCTAAAGCCTCCAGTATCCAGTGACATATGATATAACATTTATTGCAGCATTATTAGCAGTGACATAAAGCTGGAAGCAGAGTGAATGCCCATCAGTAGGGGGAGTGGTTGGATAGAGCATGCTACACCATGGAGTATTCTACTCCTTTACAAAATTAGCTAAGTACCAAGTGACTTGGGGGGATTTCCTAGAGGTATTGTTGAGTGAGATGGGCTAGATGGAAAAAAAAAAATCTAATTCTCTGGGTGGGGGGGACAGTATCAACTCGCTTGTATACACATTTTTGTGTCTGGTTGTAAAGAAAAATATGAAGTGATATATACTAGATATTTTTAACATGGGGGAGGCAGTTGTTAAGGATGGAAACAGGGTGCCAAGCAAAAGGAGAAAAGGAAACTTCCTCTTCCCACAAGTCTGATATGTGTGGTATGGTCACATTTGCATATTTATGTAAAACTTTGTTTCTCTGTGTAACTAATATTTAAAAAATACGATGCCCTTAAAATTGACTAATACATGGGAATATTTCCGTTTCTTTGTATAGAACTTTCACAGTAGATAATGAATATTTACAGAGTGTTTCATTTAGCTTTTATATGTTTTCCGTTGTCAAAATGTAATTATCTTAAAGTCAATAACTGTCATTTAGCTGCCTTGAGTACAGAACAGTGTAGCGGGAAAAGATCAGGGGCTGGGGGGGGTCTGGAAATAAGGAATAGATATTGTTTAGACATTTTTTTCTGTTTTTTTTAGCTCTACTAGGATTTAAGCAAATACATAGGTCTTAATAAAACTGTGACGTCTAGTTAAAAAGTTGTTTCTATGTCCAGAGTTAAATAACTTTTTATTTTAGCTTCTGTAATCCAAGTTATAATTTTGACGAATCTTCTGCAATGGGGGTTTTGCAGCACGTAATGGAACTAATTTTTAAATGCATTTTATTCTAGTGTGTTTTTCTGAAGAAGAGAAATACCAGCTGCGGAAATTTGTCAATAAATCTTACCTGCTGGACAAGAGAGCCTGTCGTCAAGTGTACTACAGTTTGATTGATATCCTTCTGGCATATTGCTATGAAACTCGTGTCACCGAAGGAGAGAAGAATGTAAGTGCATGTGTGTCTGTGCAGGTTGGCATAGACTGTTGTATGGAGTAAACTGCATTAATGTCATGAGTGAGACCAGTCGTGATTAGTTACTTAGTGACGCTCTGGGCGGAGGTGCACAGGTGTGTTGGTGATGGGTACCAATAATGTTTTTATTTGGTCTTTTTTTTCTTCTCTCTTGGCTTTAGTCTCTGCCAAATAGCAGAGTATGGAAGTAAAGCTGAGGGTAGAGAAAAAGGATATCCTGAGCTCTCATCTCTTTTAGGAGATGAACTGACCAAATGAGAGGGCTGTTGCTACATGACACTTGACATTGGCAAGGGGTAAACTTTACTATAACCATTTCTAGTCTTTCTCCGACCTGTCCATTAACAGACATAAGGTATAGTATTTTATAAAGAAAGGAATGTGAAGCGTTTATCTGCAGGTGTTCCTCAATTTTTTTTTTTTTTTTTTGCGGTACGTGGGCCTCTCACTGTTGTGGCCTCTCCCGTTGCGGAGCACAGGCTCCGGACACACAGGCTTGGCGGCCATGGCTCATGGGCCCAGCCGCTCCGCGGCATGTGGGATCTTCCCGGACCCGCGTCCCCTGCATCGACAGGCGGACTCTCAACTACTGCGCCACCAAGGAAGCCCTCAATTTAAATAGTGTGTGTACTTCTGAAAAATTGTATATAAATCAGATTTTAAAAACTGGATTGTATCTTTTTGGTATTCGGTGAAATCCTATTGTAAAAGTAAATCCTTTTGTAAAGTATGTTGTTTCTTAAATGATCTTTTTTTAAAAATATAGACTGTACTGTATCTCTTCTTAAACCACACTTGATTTTGTAAATGAAGAGCTAAACTTCTTTCTCACCTATGTCACTGATGGCATATATTTAAAACAAGGCTGGAAAACAAAACAAAACAAAACAAAAAAACTTTCCAGTTAATGTGTCCCTGCATCTGTGTATAGTAGTCTTTGCTCAAGGGATTATTTTTGAGCTGTGCATATGCTTCCCTGTTTTTCATTTATTTATTTTATTTAAAAATTTTTTCAGTTGGAGTAAAAGTTGATTTACAGTGTTTCAGGTTTACAACATAGTGATTCAGTATTTTTATACATTTTATTCCATTTAAAGTTATAAAATATTGGCCATATTTCCCTGTGCTGTACACTATCTTTTTGTATTTATTTTATACATAGTAGTTTGTACCTGTTAATCTCCTACCCCATCATGCCCCTCCCCCTCCCTCTTTTTAAATTACACAAATAATTCATATCATTGTAAAGAAAAATACACATAGGAAGAAAATAATTAAGATTTCCTGTCATCTCAGCCATTGGAGGTAGCCACACTTAACAAGGTGATGTTTCTCTTCTAGGCTTCTTTCGTTGTGTATGTGTATTTACATTGGGTTATAATGTATATACTATTATTTAACCTGCTTTTCTCACTCACCATCATAGCATGAGCATAGTGTTAGGATAAGGATTTGATATGGGCCAAACCTTTTGCTGCTGGGATTCTGAAAATTTCAAAGGTGACTTTTGAGATTTGGATTTGTCTCCAAAATGAATATTAATGAGCGTAACAAGGGCATACTATAACTGAAAATGGGTTTTGTTTCCGCTCATCTTTTTAGAATACCATAATCAGCGAAAATGTTTTCGTTGACAAAAAAGTGCTTCATATTGCTTGAGAAGATGAGTGAGAGTGTTTAGTTATGCTCGATATAACTTCGCATTTTTGATTTGATTCTTGGATTCACATATTTGAAATCATGAAGTCTTGCAACTTCAGAATCTTCTCTAGAATGCACTTATTCTCACAGGCATTCTCTGAAAGGCCAAATTCTTGAGCAGCTATCTAAGTGCCAGAAAGAGCACTTCAACATTATCTTTGAGTCTTTTGGTAGATTATTTATAGCATATTTGGGAGGCAGGTAACCTAGTTGAGAAGGACGGAAAGTGAGCACGCATTGCTTTGCTTTAGTTTCAAAGTCCTTGCTTTTGTGTTCTTGTGTTCTGGTGCTCTTACCAGTGCAACAGCTTTCCTTTATAAATTTCCAAGGAAAGTAGACCGAAACTTGCCTTTGATCTCCTTGACATCAGTAAAGCCATTATTTTCCTGCAGTCATAGATGCTTCTTAGGTTTTACATATGTCAATACTATTTATATACTAGTTGAGTAAGTGGATCTATTTGCTTTAGTTTTGAATGACCTTACCTCTAATGTGACACTATCCTTTTCTTCAAAACAAATAAAGGTTGAATCCGCGTGGAATATCAGAAAACTGAGTCCAACACTCTGCTGGTTTGAGGTATGATTGTCAGTTGCAGTTGTTTAGATTTTGTTTGTTCAGAGTTATTTTTTTGTTGTTATTAGCTCATTTGGGGTAATTCAAGCAATTCCTTAACTTTTTAAAAGTGATAGCTTTATTGTACAAAGTTTTTTTCCATCTTTTTAATAAAACTGATTTTATTTATTACTTTTACTTTAATCATAGTACACTAATAAGGCCAGCTGTAGGGTATCTTGGAAGTTTGGAGAAGGAATGGGTATACTGTCCGTTGCAGGAAGATGTTAGGTTGAGTTTGAGGCATGTATGTAAGTCGGCATATATTGGGGCTCAGAGCTCAAAGATGGGCAGAAAACCTAGGTGATACTACTATTAAGTGTCACTTACCACCAGAAGCCGTGCTAATAAGGCTTTTGTGTACATTACTTCACCTATTCCTTTCTACTGAAGTGTGTGAGATAGAATTATTTTACAGATGAGGAAACAGATCATATGGCTTAAATAACTTATCCTGGGTCCTACAGTTAGTATGTTTAGATCTGGTAACTCTTACAATAGAGTAATAATTGCTTTTATATCTGTTTTGTAGAAAATAGTTGTGTAGAGCTCACCAAATATAGCAAAGAATATTATCTTTAAATTTACTAGTTTTGGGACTTCCCTGGTGGTCCAGTGGGTAAGACTCCGCGCTCCCAATGCAGGGGGCCCGGGTTCAATCCCTGGTCGGGGAACTAGATCCTGCATGCATGCCACAAGTAAGAGTTCGTATGCCGCAACTACGAAGTCCGCGTGCCACAGCTAAGAGTCTGCATGCTGCAACTAAGACCCGGTGCAGCCTAAATAAATAAATAAATATTTTAAAAAATAAAATAAATTTACTAGTTTTGAACACACTGTTGTCCATCAAAGCAGAAGCTTTAAAACAGTGTTTATTTAAACAGTTGATCATTGCATCATCTATTAAGGCAACTAGTTTTGTTTCTGTTTTTTTTCCAGTTTGAATCCTAGACAGTGTACATTTTAAGTTGGAAAATCAAAGTTGTTTCATGGCATCACTTTATTCAAATAATAGATAACATGTAAACAGGAACTGAAGCACTTAACTTTAGCAAAGAATCTTGCTATTCGTGAATGTCCATGAACCAACAGCTTGACCAGTGTCCTCTGCTGGGAGCTTGATGGAGAGTCAGGATCCCATTCCAGACCCTCTGAGTTAGAATCTTTAGCAAGATCTCCAGGAGTTCATATGCATGTTTAAGATGGAGAAGTGCTGTTCTCCAGACTTCCCTTGAGTTCTACATATTTCCATAATCAGCATATAATGGAGAAGCTGGCTTTCGTAATAATTGCATTGATTATTCCAATATTGAAAACAAAGTAGTTGGGGACTAGATAATTTCATAGTTTAGTTATAAAAGTCTGCATGAAGAGATCCACCTATTTATGATTTTATTTTGACATTTTTATTGTTTTTGAGATAACTTAGAATTGCCAGGCATGTAACTAGCTCTGTCAAACTTTATAAATGTTTAGTTTTGTGCCAGAATATTTTAGAAATTCATCATTCCTTTTTAGATATAAAGTATCCTCTGTTGGGTACTCAGTATTCATAATCAGATCACTCATTTGTTAAGGATGAAAATACATGGAAGTGATGTATACTCCCTTACTTTTAATTTTATATTTTAATTTTTGTATGTGGGTTACATTTTTAATGCATTTTTAATCAAAACCGAATTAAAAAACAATTCTGTAGAAAATTGCCTTTGTTTAGTGTTTTTGGTAAGTTTTGCATTGTTAATGGTATCATTACCATTAACCAGGATAAAGCCTTTTTTCCAGAAATGAGTAGTTTTCTCTTTGAAAAGTGAAAGCAAATTACTGAAGTAAATACCATGTATTACTCATGCCTAAAGCAAAAAAACCCAAAACAAACAAAAAATCAAAAGAGGGGGAAGGGGGAACTGAGAACACACTTCACTAAAGAGTTCTATATTTTTCATCTGCATTATCTCGAATGGTCCTAAAAGACAAAAACATGAAACATATATCATTTAGAAATGTCTTTTATGTGCATCTGTATTTTGTTAGTGCCATGTGTTTTACATTCCTATTGGTAATTCTTAAAAGACTTTTTAAAACTTTCCTCCTACGTATGTGATTTCTAAGGAGCATTTGTGATACGTTGATAAAGTATGAGAAATTACAAAGACTGAGATAAAAATTTTATTGTAAGGTTTACAGAAAGAGTCTCACTTCATGGCTTTGTATTTGTCTTCCACTTGGCTTCATGTTGATCCAAACTTAGTTTTTAATTGAGAATAGTTTTACATTTCATTGTGTGCTTTTGTTTTGTGTAATATGGAAACGATTACTCATTTAAATGATACTTCACAGACTTGGACTAATGTTCATGAGATCCTGGTGTCTTTTGGAAGAAGAGTTTTGTGCTATCCACTTTACCGCCATTTCAAGCTGGTGATGCAAGCCTACAGAGACACTATAAAGATGTTGCAACTAGGTAAGATGTTATTATGCTTGCAAATTTGAGAGTGAAAAGTTAAACACTTTTATAGTCTGTGAGGCTATAATCATGATTTTTGCTTTTTTTTTTCCCATACAAAAAGAAGTAATGAAAATCATCCCATCCAACCCCTTTTCCTCCCAGGTATTGTATAAAGTAATAGTCCCTCCATATAGGTGTATAATCACACACAGAAGTATGGTACTCTTTTCAGAGAGGAGTAGGAGGGGTAAATAGAGACAGTTTTCCAAACCATCTTGTGTTATAGTAGATTGTAACGTGCAGTATTTCTGTGTCATTCAGATGCCTATAATTTTCTAGGCATTATTCTAGGATTGTGAGTATAATAATAAATAAGTTCCCTGCTCCTATGAAGTTTATGGTTTTGCCAGGGTGACGGATGGTAAGTAAGTGAGCAATTCCAACATTGAGTGAAAAGTTCTCTGCTGGGGGAAGGAGAGTGATCATAGGAGGGGGCATGGAACCTGGACTTGGGAGGTCAGGAAAGGCTTTGCAAAGAAAGCACAGCTACTCCGAGGACTTTTGACTATTGCTGTATCAAACCCGAAAAGACAGATATTTGCTATTTTTAAGGATGTGGCAAATTCTAAGCTCTGAAACAGATTCCGAAGTGCCTATAACAGCATCATTGGATTAAGTATATAGTTTCCAAGGTGATGACTTTGAAGGGGCGACATCCACTTGCATGTCTTAATTCTGGCACATTTATTCAAAAGTCACTTGCTGTACTTTATGGTCGTTTCTTGTATTTTTCCTCCGAGAGTCTTGTTTCTTTGTCCTTAGATAAAAATGCTTCTGGGGGTTTAGTTTTCAGACTTGAGGATAAGAAGGAGAAAGAAAGGAAGAAGTTCTTTCCTTTATATCTAGGTGACTTCATTGGCTTAACGGGAAGAATCACATCTCTAATGTTTTGTCCCTCCTAGAGGTTTATCTCGGTTTTTCTTTGACTTCTGTGTAACCTATAGTCTTCTTGCTCTGGGGGAAAAAGTCATGTTTGAAGTAGATTCTTTCAAAGTAGATAATAATTGTAAAAGTGAATCATAGTTAAATGGAAGATACTTTTTTATTAATCCTGTTGGTTCAGACTGGCCGTATTTTATTTTAAAGGATTGTTGATTATAGGACAGCAGAGCTACTACCTTTGAGGACTCTGTCTTCTTTAACAGTGGGAAACAAACTGCTTTGGTTTTTTTGGGTTTTTTGTTTTTTGCATGTTCTTTCTTCTTGCCTTCTGTCCAGGATATTTTTTGAACTGCAAAAATTACCTTGAAAAATTAATCTACTGTAAATGACTGATTGTTGAACTTGAGTTACATCACAGTTAATTTCTTGTTTAAGTCATGCTAGATTATCTGCGCATTATTCATAGATTTAAACAGTGAGAATGCAGTTGGTGATTATCTTGTTATATCGTGGCTTCGAGATGGAAAACTGGCAAAACCCCCATGTGCATGTGCGTGCACACACACGTGTGCACACACACCCTCTTACTTGTTACTTTTCATTCTGGGAAATAATCTAGTTCTCTGCATTTTTATTTGAAAAGTAAGCAGTTCTGTGATTCATAACCAAAAATAAATTTGATTGCCTTGACTTACACTGTAGTCAATTACTCAGAGTTTTAGTAGGTTGAAATCATTATCTATCTGACAAAAAATAGGCTTATCAGCTGTGTTGTAATAGCAAGAGAAAACCTGAGGTAGCGCGCTGAAAATGAATACCAACCCTCTATAAATCATGCACAGTATGTTCTGTGGCTAATTTAGGTTGTGGCTCGTTAGTGCTGAAACAGGGAGCTGGATTGTCTAGAGTTCACACCATAAGCTAAGGGGATGGCAAGTTCTGGATGAGGATTGAAACCTTTGCTCATACAGGTGCGTGACACTGGGATGCCTTTAATGCCATGGAAGAGTCTCAGTTGTTTAGACACCTTATAATTTAAGTGCAGATAGCTCTGGTTTGGCATTTAATGTTCTCCAAGAATGAGTTCGTGCCTACTTATAATTCAAAAGAGTGATCACACTTTTATATAAAGGTCAGTATAGTGCTTCCATAGTTGAAAGTAATAAATAAGTCTTGCCCCAGAAGAAATACCAACCTCAAGTGAAACACGCTTCCAGAACCAATGAAGGAAGGCTGGTGTCAGAATCCACAGAAGATTGACTGAGAGCTAGGTTTTTAAACAGCCATGACTTTGCTTTACGTGACTTCACAGAGGCCTTTACAAAGATTCTTTACTGGGCCTTTGGCTATTTTCAATTTTCCATTCTCTCTGCTGTACCTTCCCCACCCCGGAAGACTGTACATTCATCTCTCACTGTTACCGTATGTCTCGCTCAAATTCCTGCAAGGCCAGAAAACCTACTTTGTCCCTGTGAGTGTTATTTTAGTGCTTAACATAGGGCCTTGCATGTGGAATTGCTCTCCCTGAATTGATATTCTTGGGGCACATGATCATCCCCATTTTTTCTATCTGTTCCTGTCTCTTTAGCAATTTTCACTTCCTCCTCCTTGTTCCATTCTTTGGGGAAGAGTGGGAAGAATCCTTCATGGAAGCATCACTTAGGTGCTGTTACTCACTGAAAAATCAATGAACAAAAGGAATCAAAAGAGAGCAGCTTTTCTAATATGTTTTAAGAAATTTTATTCTCTTTAGAAGTGACATAGTTTAGTATTTGATTATACATTGTTTATACAACTTACCGTTAGTACTCCTGTCTACGTTTCATTCAGCTTTCTAAAGGGATTCTTTACTCTTCTTTTATACTCTTGTGCCGCTGTTGAACATATAATGTAACTGTTAGATCGAAAGGGCTAAACTTCAAGGGGTAAAAGGGGAAAAACTTAATTTTTTCTCTCCGTTCCCCCCTTTGAGCTCATTCTGTGGAGTCTTTCTTTGATTGTTTCTGGATGGAATATGTATCCTATAAATATCACATCACACACGTATATCCTATAATATATGATATTCTGTAACTTTTTCTATTGCTTTAGATTATAAGAGGAGTCTGATTTCAGCACTCAAAGTGTTTCCTTTGAACTTGATTAAAAAAATAAATCTTGCCTTCCCCAGCTCGGGCCTGCGTCAGGTTGGGAAGCCAGCAGTGGCGAGGGGCCCATTGCCCTGCTGCAGAGCACTGCTTGCTTCCAGAGCTGCCCTCCACTCAGCCGCGGGCTGTTCCTTCATGCTTCTCCCTGGGGGCCTGTGATCAGGTTCGGGTCAGACACCAGGCTTTATATCCCCACAGCTTCCGGGCCAGGTAGGTTACGTTCTCCAGGGTTCCCCCACAAAACCCCCTTTCTCTTGGGGGTTTAAGGTGGTAGGAAAGTACCTTCTCCTCTCCCTCCTGAGTGGTGGTAGAAACCCCATAGCGCTCCAGCGACCTTATCCGAAGAGACTTTCTGGACCTCTTTACACTTAAATTCCCAGTGGTGAATATTGTTCTAAGGGGTCATAAATCAGTTTTTGGTTAGTGTCTCTACAAGCTTAGCCCAGAGGGTTTTAGCATGTCTTGTTACTATATGGGAACACTCGATATCTCTTTTGTCCTTTGTGAGCCTTATTGGAAGTGAGTCAGAGAGAGTCCGGCCTTAACGTGCTAGCACAGTAGGCATTCTAGCTGCAGCGCCCTGTTGACTCCTTTCTGTGCGCCAGCGCTAGGCTCAGTTCCTCATTTCATCCACACTGTCTTCCTGAGAAGTCGGGATTTCTGTCTCCATTTTGCAGATAGAAGACAAGCTCAAGGAAGTTCACTCTGCTTGCCCAGGGTTACCCAGCTAGGAGTTGGCGGAGCCTGGACTGGACGCCTGGTCTGTCTGACTCAAAGTCTGTGCCCTTTGAAGTGTTGAAATAGTTATAGTAAAGGAAATTATATGAAGCCAGGATTCACTTCACAATAATCCACAGTGGGTCGGGGGAAAGTGGGCAGGGTGTGGAGGAAACAAGGCTGGCCACGAGTTGGTACTTGCTGAAGCTGGGTGATGAGTACTTGGGGGTTCACCGTCCTGTGGTCTCTCTTTGTACATGTTGTGATCTTTGTTTATTTAAGTCTGGACTCTTAACCCCTATTCACCATTTTGTAGAAAATATTATACTTTTTGTTCAGACAGTTGTATAAATTTTTTTGGCTAATGAAAACACACATTTGAAGGTATTATTATTATTATTTCTGGTTCTGTTTTGTTTTTAGGGCTAACCAGAAACCTGCCTTTCCATGAACATTCGGGGTCTGATGCCTAGTGGCTGCATGGCAGACCATAACCTAAGAAACAGGCTTCTGGAGATTAGTTATTGTTACCAAGTAAAAACTGGCATTACTTCATACAATTAATAACCCTTACATATTAGTCTCACTGGGTTCAATAATCAATTTGTCAGAAATGACTGCTTTACTAACCTCCTCTGTAGATAGTTGTAATAACACAATCAATGTGAAAGAAAAGAACCACAGCACAGGACTTGGGGGCTGATCTTTTCCTTTAAGGAAAATGATAGTTCAAGATACTGAGCTATGGCCAGTATGTTGTGTGAGCTCTGAGTCCTCACGCAACCTGGAAGATGAGTTTGTTTTTAGTGTTTGAATTCTATTTAGTCAAAAGTCCAAATGCTGCTTTTTAATTGAATTGTAAAGATTACTCTAACTTGAAAACTAGAAGATGAAATCGCTAGGAGTTTTAGGTGTTGACATTCATCTGTATTTCATTTTTGTGGCTTCTCTATTAGGGACATTTTAAGGAACCATTAGACCTTTTAGTTTTTCCTCAAGTGCATTATGTAAAATGATTTTGAGGGTTATTCAACAAGTGTTGGTTGAGCACTTGCTATGTGAAGGTGCTGAGCTGGGTCTGAAGATCCAGGAGCGAGCAGGAAGGATGCGACTCGCACTCAGAGAACTTAAAATTCTAATGGGGGCCCTGGAATAACACAGCTACCAGGTTTAAAAAAAAAATTACATTCGTAATAAGTAGCTCAAAGCAGAAATACAGCGGGCGAAAACATAAAGCCAGGAAAATTGGCTGAGCTTTAAGTCACGTAAGACATTTAACCTCCTACAGAGGGGAGCTTCTGCCTTATTTGACTTCAGATTATCGGCTCCTCAATTTCCTGTTGCTCTGAAGTACTTGTACATTGGTTGATGCGTCCATCTATTTATTCATTCAGTAGGTATTTTGTCAGTACCTACTAAAAAGCTATTTATTACGTACAAAGCGCCCTGTACATACGAAGAGCAGCAGAAAGCTGAATTAGATTCCTGTACTGTGTTTGGGAGCACCTGCATGAGTAGGGGAGCTAAGATGTCCATCACAAATGTAAAATACAGGGTAGGCAGTGGTGAGCACCTTACACGAAATGCCAGCTAAGTAGTTCAAAACAGGGAGAGGTGACATTTCATTGGGGATCAGAGGAAGCTTCATTTGGGACATGAGATTTGAATTGGCACTTGAAGGGTGGGTAGTACTGGCCATAGGAGTAGGAGAAGTGTTCTAAATATTGTGAGTGCGGGGCATGAGGCAGTTCATAGAGGAGCATGATTTCATCAGTGAAACTTGGGAGTTATAGGCTCTCTGACCCTGAGATTTGCTCTGCAGCCTCTAAAACTAGTTGACAGTTCCTTTGCTACCTGAGTCAGCTGGTCTCCAGAATTGATTTCTCTGCTTCCCTAATATGATCACTTAATTCCCTGCTCCCCAGCCAGGAGATGATAATTCTTTCTGTTTTCTTCTTCATTCTAAATTGTGCTTGAACTTTTCATTTCCTAGTCAATTCCCCATCACAAAATGTCTCAAAGAATGGAACAACCATAGTGCTTTCAGGAAATTTCAGTAGCGTGGAATTCAGATCAAATATTGAAGTACTTTTGGTACCTGCTTTTGCTGACTGCTTACTTGCATACCAGCTAACCTAAGAAAGGAGGGGCTTCTGAGCCCTGGTGCGTGGGAGCTGCAGCTGGAACGTGTGTGGGAAAGAGGAGGACTCTGCTGGGAGGTCCCCATGTGCCAGTCTTTGGCCTCACTCTCCTGGGTTTCTTCCACCAGGCAAAGCAGATTTCTTTTACTCACACCTCTTCATCAGAGCCTAAATCTGGGTTCCCAGTCTTAAATTGGCACCTTCTTGGTATCTATCTGTATTATTTACCCTCAGAGCATTTGTGGGTTGATACATACACTTTTGTATGGAAGGATGCTGTGTATGTGCATAAACATTAAAGGGAGCAAAATCAAATTCCGATCAACTCCATAGACACTTGTTTCCTCTAAGGAGCCTGTTAATCATTGAATATTGTTAATCTCTGAAATTTTTTTAGATTGCTCACGTCGTAATCTCTGGGTTATTACATTTGTATAAAACATTCTTCGTTCCCTTAAACTACTCTCTAGGGGGCAGCATTTCCTGTATGGTTTACAAATGCCTTTTAATTGCCACAGATGATTAAGATCTTATGGTTATTCTGCTCCAAAAAAATCACTTAAAGTATCTTACGGGTGGGTGATGGCTCAAAATCCACTGCTGATCTCTTAAATATTTACATATATGTGTGTGCGTGTATAGATATAGATATATACACATATATATATACATATATCCAATTTAAATCTACGTTGTATTTCCTGTACTATTTATATAAGATTTTTTGTTAATTTCTGCAGTTTCTGAGCTGAGTGGTGTAAAAGAACCCCCAGGAGGTTAGTTACATGGTTTGATATTATGGCTTTTAAAAAAACTTCTCTGGTTAGTGCCTCTTTTAATAAATCTAAAGTCAGTTTAGAGATATTTTTTATTGATCTGTTTTTTTTAAGGAAGTAACTGTAAGTTTACGTTCTTTAAGTAAGCAGATAAAGGCAGGAAAATGTATATATTTAAGACAAATTTGGGAGAACAAAGAGAAAATATTTTATTTACCCTAATGAGTGAAAGTCCTGTTGCATGGTGATACTGAGACCTAGATGAAGTAAGTTGAATAATACTTTATATGTTAAATGGAAATCATGGAAGAATCCTATTTTTGCAAGTTAGGGTTTCTTTCAATAGGAATTAATACTGAAAAGTAATAAGCAAGCAGATATTTATTCAACAGACACAGATCAAATCCCTTCTCAGTGCAAGGCATTAAAGGAGAATCATCAAAGAGTTATGAGACTATGTATGACTTGACCTTGGCTCTTGAGTTTATTGTGTAACAGGAATGATAAGACAAAAGATAGTATACAAAATATAAGGATTTGTAATATACAAAGGAGAAAAATTCCTTAAGAAAATACCTTAACTACCACCCACAGGCCAAATCCGTGCTGTATGACTTGTGAGTTAAAAATGCTTTTTACATCTTCAAATGTTGAAAAAAATCAAAAGGAAAATAGTATTTCATGACACATTTAAATTATATGAACTTCAAATTTTGGTGCCCAGAAAAAAAGCTTTATTGGAACACAGTCATCCTCCTTCACTTGGGTATTGTTTATGGCTGCTTTTGTGATACAGTGGCAGAGTTGAGTAGTTGCAACAGATTATGTGGCCTGCAAAGGCAAAATATTTACTCTCTGGCTCTTCAGAGAAAAAATGTGCCTCCCCTTGCTATAGGTATACCTGAAGTTGGCCCTCGAACAACGTGGGTTTGATCACGGGCAGGTCCACTCTTAGGTGGATTTTTTTCCGTAGGAAACACTGTAGTGCTACAGTGTCTGTGGTTGGTTGAATCTGTGGATGGGATGGAACTGCAGATACAGAGACTGCCTATAAGTTACATGCGGATTAATCCCTTCGTTGTTCAAGGGTCAGCTGTGTACGGGATTGGAGGGGAGCCCTCTCCAAGTGAGCCAAAGTCTTTGGCTGCCTTCCGTTCCAGGTAGTAGCCAGTGTTGAAGAGGATCCTGTCAGCTGTTTCTGTCCTCCCCACAGGATGAGACAGACCTGAACTAGTTCGTTCCTGTTAGAGTAGGTCCTTCAACATTAGGAGAAACAGAGATGCCTGCTTGGCCAAGCAGGCGAATGAATGAGGGTGGCAGAGTTGAAGAAACATGGGAGCAATGAGGCCTGTGTGAACTGGAGACATACATGCTCCATCGGTAGCCTGTTGTTGCCATGTGGATATGTAGAGTTGCCACCTTTAGGGACTTAAAAGGAAGTGGAAAGTCATGATCTTTAATATAAAATTGCTCAAAAGTTTGAATGTGAACAATGATGTCAAGATTTAATGTGATACTATAAGAGCCATGGCTTGTCTGGGCACCCAGGTCAGCCTGTGTGGGCCATCAGTTTATGATTTCGACTCTAGAGCAAGCTAAGTGCCAGCCTGATTTCTCACACCCTCTTGGTCCTGCCTGTTTCCAGCTGCCGTGAGGCCTTGTACCGGGTCTCTGCTCCTTCTGTCGCAGCTTGAGACCCAGTCTCCCCCTGGTGTGGGCTCCAAGATGAGGTGGGGAAGGAGGTAGAGGTCCTGCATTCTCTTAAGTGACTATGACCAGGAACCTTAAAAAAGCAGAACAGAACAAAACCCAGATCCCTTACCTCTCTTTCTACTTGCTTTTGTATTGCTACCCTCCTCAGCTTAGCCTGGTCCGGGTGGAGGGGATGAGTCCCCGGATTCCAGTACCATGCCTCCTCACTCGGACTCCAAAGGGTGCTTTTGATACGGGGGAGGGGAGGGGCTAGACAGGGCAGAAGCAAACAGCCTGATGCGTGAGGTGCACGGCCCTTATTACTTCAAGAATGTGTAGGATTTAGAAAAGAAGTGGAGGAAGGTATTTCCTGAGAAAGCAGAAAGTAAAGAAAATCAGGGAGAGGAAAAGAAAAGAGTTACACGTTAAGAAATGACAAATATTCTGCTTTGTCTGGAGGCCTGGGCTGTGAGGGGAGTTGAAGGAAGAGGCGGGAGTGGTGTGTTGGGGAGCACGGTGGAGAGCCTGCAGTGCTTCCTAAGGAGACTGGCTCTGTTTTTTTTATATATAATTTTTAAAGGTTACGTTCCATTTACAGTTATTACAAAATATTGGCCATATTCCCCGTGTTGTACAATATATCCTTGTAGCTTATTTGATACCTAATAGTTTGTACTTCTTGCTCCCCTACCCCATCTTGCCCCTCCCCCTTCCCTCTCCCCACTGGTAACCACTAGTTTGTTCTCTCTGTCTGTGAGTGTGTGTCTTTTGTTTGTTGTATTGTTTAGATGTCACATATAAATGATACCATACAGGATTTGTCTTCCTCTGAGGAGAGTAGGTCTTATTCAGTGAGGGACCACTGCAGAGTCTGGCATTGGGGTCTGTGACAGGCCCATGGAGTCACATTGATCTGGCAGAAACACCAAGTCATTGCAGGGGGTGAGATTCGAGGTGTGGAGAATAGAGGAGACCGCCATTCTCACCTGAAGCCGAGTAGTTTGGGGACAGGTACTGGGTCTGGACTGGGGTGCCAGCAGTGGTGCGGAGGAGGAAGGAGTACGTGGGCACGTGCTTTGCAGGTAGAAGGGTAGGAGCTAGTCAGGGGAGTCCCGGGACCCTTGATCCCATATGACCTGATGTCCTCCTTCCCTTGTCATCTGTAAAGTGCTTACATGTCCTTGTCTCGCTCAGTTCCCACAGCAATTCTGAAGAATTTCCCCTCTCCATCTACAGACCTGGAAACAGATTCAGATTAAGTACCAAACAGCTAAGAAATGACACCAAGGCAAGCAGATTCTGGGCTGTACAACTGTTCCACAGTGCAAGAGTTACCATTGTTATTTTTACTTTGTAAAGAAATTAGCTAAGAACTGCACAAGATTATTTATGTGTAGCTTTTTAATGATCTTTCCTTAGCCTTTTAGAATTTTGAGACTAGAATTCTTAGACCTTAATTTCATAATCAAAGTTTTTATGTAACTTTTTAATATAAATTAAACTTACATGTAGATAGAGATATGTAACCATCTTTACTAGATTCTGTTTCCAGTACACTGATTAAAATGTGAAGAAGCGTAACTCAGTTCTCCCAGTATGTAAACCATTCAGCCATCACAGACATTCTCAACTGTGATACAGTGAGGGTGTCGAAAGGCTTTGGTTTTTTTCCTTTTACCTTGACCTGGTCAGTATTTCCCATCACCAAAAGGGACTCGTAAGTCTGGTCGGACTGGGTTTGTTTTTCCCCTTTGTGATCCATTTAAGGAATCCAGTTGTCTTTCTTCCTATATGTTTCTTCTCTCTGACTGCATGTACAGTCTTAGTTTTCCCAATTGGAAACTAAGCTAATTCCAAAAAAAAAAAGTCAGAACTTTTCATATTAAGTAATAGCTCCTGGGAAAGTGAAGTGTAATAGTCTTAATTAAAGGAGCAATGCAAAAAAGTTATTTTAAATTGAGCTGCCCGGTATTGAGATACATGCTGTATTCATAAGGTGGAATAGTTGAAATAAAATTTTATCCACAGAATTAAGAAGTTTTAGGTGCTTATGGATTTTTTTGTTTTTAATTCAGGTCTACATTGCAACTGTTCCAAGAGCTTTTTTCCGTGCATGTTCAACTTTTTAACCTTTCTACTTTTATACTTACTGTATAGATGGGATTTTCTTTTTTAATGTTCTACCTTGAACTTGGATGCCTCACTCTTAACTGTCTGAAGAAAAATTAGTCATGCTGCCATTATGTAATTTTGATGACATCCGGCCATGTATTTCTAAACTGACACAACCACTGCTTTGACAGGTGACTTAAGGAGGAGGATAGAGTGAATGTCCAAGCTGTCCTTTCAAACCAGCAAATCTGGCAGGGATTGTTAGAGCAGAAAAGGCAAAAAGCAGCCTTGGGTTAAATTCATTATTTGAACTTCTGATGGTGTGGTGATAGAAGAAAGTTGGCACAGCTACATCCTTTTCTTGTCAGGGAATAGAAATAAAAAGGAGAGGCAAGCCCATTGTATAGCCCACATCTGTCATGACATCATGGCTTAAGTGTACAGATCACAAAGGTGTTACAACTAGTACGTGTTAACTGAGCAATTTGACCAGGTGCTTTTAAACTTAGGTTCTGTGTGAGCCAGGCTACATTAACAGCCAGTCTTTACTGAACAGGATCCTACAGTTTGCCAGACATTGTTCTAGACCCGGGAAGACAGATGAGAAGCCGTGTTCTTTCCTGTCAAGGAGGTTGCCACACAATGTGATAAATAGTGACGCTGTATATTACGCAGTGGCTGGGAGGCAGATGTACCTGTTTTCATCCTGACTGTTGCTTTCCAGCTGTGATCTTGGCCAACTCTTTCATTACACTGAGTCTCAGTTTCCTCATGTATGAAATGAGCAGGAGGTCACCGACCTTAGTAGGGTTAAATGATGCAGTGTATGGAGAGTCCTTGGTGCAGCGGAAGTGGGTAGCTGTTAACTATCGTAAGGGACAGTGTGGCAGGCGTTATGGAGCAACTCAAACCGGCTTGGGTCGGGGTAGGGGTTGGGTGAGTGGGAAGCCAGTTCCTAAGGAAGTATATGCTCCTTGTGAGACTTGATGGTAAGTTAGGTTTGGGTTGAGGTTTGTGCATTGCAGGCAGAGGGAACACTTACAGAGTGTATGTTTGCTTTGTGTTGATTTTGTTTGTGGCTATACAGACAGTATATGTAATTTTAATAACAAAAAAGAATCTAAAAATTTATTTAGGGCTGTGAATTTGTGCTCAAAATAACAACTATCATGGCTTCCAGTATTTGTTTCTTACTACAGCCCCAAAATGTAAGAGCTTAAATGGCATCTGAGGAAGTTGAGGATAAAAATACTAAACAGACTGAGAAGCTTTCATAAAGTTAAATTTAACGCATGTTTGTGTTAATTGTTAGGGACTGGACTTTATGCTACTTCCTAACAGGGCCCGATATTGAAGCAAATTACCACACTTCGATTCTCTTAACTTGGATTAATTTGACACAGTTCTTCTGTCATCTCTTTATGGTCAGATGATCTCTGAAAATTAATGTTGAGAATAATTCATGAATTATCCCTCCTGATAATGTGGTCTCATCAAAAATCCCAGAATTCTAGCCAGATATCTACTGAGTTATGCATTTTAGGATGATAGCCCTGTTGGCTTTCGTTTTGAGATGATTTTACAAATGAAGACCAAGCAGTGCTTTCCTCCAGGTGTTTTGAATAACCACCTCTTTTTCCTTTACTCTTTTTGGCTTCTTGTCTTGTATGGCTCAGACTTTCAAGGACAGAAATAGCTACCCTGAAAACCACAGCCATATCATTGCTATAATGTACCAAGAGTTGAAAAGAAATTCAGCTCTTGCTATATAGAGTTAGCAGTTTTTATTATTTTTTTCCTATGCTGGCTTTTAGCCAGTGGAAACATCCGCTATCCTTTTAATCTCCTAGAGATGGGAGCCATTTCTTAAGAGCCTTCAACCATGAGCTTGGTCTGTCAGTGAGCGATTATGGCCAAACCTCGTCGGCTAATAGGAAGATTTCAAATAGCCAGTGGATTCTACTGTAGAACAGCTCAGTCTCGTCTCTGGTTTAAGATATATTAACCTGAGATGCCGCATCTGTCCAGAACAGGAAAGCGCATTGTTCTTAGTTTACGTTCCCTTTAAAGAAAAGCTGGAGAATGCGTAGCCAGAGACTGTGTTGGATACTGTTTACTGCCTACCTGCTTGTTACTATCATCCTTTTTTTTTTAGTGTTGTTACTGTGTTTCTCTGTTGTCATTAGACAGTCATTTTCCCTGAGGTAAAACGTTCATGGCCCTTGTCATTTATAGGCCAGGTTACTGGTTTTAAACTGCCTTCACTGGTTTTAGACTCTCTTGGAGAGATCTTGGTGTCAGAAGTCTTTGCTCCATGGATAGGGTTGGCTTCAATGAGGACGAGGTTGAGCATAGAGAATCCCTAACTCTTTGGACAGGCCTGTTATTGCATCTCTGTGGTGAAAATAGTTACCATGGTTACTGTGCAAGGTACCTGCTTTTTCCTGCTCTGGACCAGGCAGTGAGCTGGCAAAAAACGGTCACTTTCCTGCAGTGCCTTTGAGCAGAAATGAATCTCTCAGATTTAGGCCTGAGCAGTTTTTCAGGCGCATGGGATGTGTGACGAGCCCATGACTGGATACAGCCCCACAGGAGGCAGGTACACTGAGTCCCCTTCTAACCACTGGCTGTGTGACAGCCTGGAGGAGGGCCAGCGCTTTCCTTCGCTGATAGCTGTTGGATAAGTGGTTGGCAACCTGAGAGAAGGAGCAGTCAGTGCAAGAGAGATGTTATAAAAAAAAAAAAAAAAAAAGCTGCATGCTTCCTGAGCTTCCTGGCTGTAATGTAATCATCTATTGATGCTGTGGTCACCTCTGGTGATCTAGTGGGAACACACGAGGTCAAGTATGGCCTTGGGGTAACAGTACACAACGTTGGGGGCAGGATGGTTTTAATGTACTTTTTGTTCTAGAGTGTCAGCTGCCGGGAGCCTACTTTTCATTTAACTTACTTGTCACATAGCACACTGAAAATAGTTTGAGAATGAAAACACAAGCTTTTGAAGAATGCGTAACTTTCTCTTTCAAAAGTGCCTCGCGTGTGATTTTCTAGAATCACCTGATCTAAATATTGCTTCTCAGTTGTGCAAAAATACAAGGTAAAGAAAATTGAAATAGGAATTTAAAAATTTTAACATTCTTTGTCAGTGTTTCAAGGGTTAGCTATGTAGTAAGGAATGTCTGACTTTTTGTTAAATAGATAAATGTTTATTGTGCAGAATTTTGAAAATAGGGGAAAGTTTAAAGAAGAATAACTGTAATCCCATGTGTGGTGTTTATGTTTGAGTTTTTTCCATGTGTATTTGTCTTTTTTTTTTTTTAAGAAAATAGGGATCAAAACATGTAAGTACAATGCAGCTTCACTTTAAATTTGATTACTTTGGGTGTTGCTATTATTATTATTGTTGTTATTTTGTGATAACTGGAAGATTTCAACTTGCCTGTGGCCCTTAGCAAGGGACAACCTCACTTTAGGCATGTCTGCAAAACGAAACTAGGAATTTTTTTTTTAATTTGAAGATTTAATTGGCTTTATTCAGTGATTCATGAATCGGGCAGCATCCCATCTAGCAAGTATCAATGGAAGAGAGCTCCTCTAATTTCATTAGGTAACGGTTGCAATGGGTTCTCATTAAATATGTGACCTTAATTCCACACTCCTTTTCAGAAAACTCTCTGGTGTGTAGGGTCTTCTGTCGCTGCCGTGCACACCTGCCTTTAGGTGTTGTCCCCACCGTCCTGCCTGACTGCGTTCATCTCCTGCTCTCTGTCACAGCCTGGCTTCTCCCAGGCTTGCCCGTGTACTCCCTTTGTTCTTCTCCTGGAACCATCTGCTCCACCTAAATGGTCTTTTTCTGTTGTGCCCCAAACCTACCCTGTTTTAAGTCCCACTCTGCTCCTTTTCACACCGCCCTCCAAGCTGGCATACCTACCCCTTTTCTTCACTTGTTGAATTATTTGCTGTGAGGCCCAGCTCCAAGTCCTGGATTTTCTATTAACCCACTTCTGTTAGTAAGGCATGTCCTCGAGAGGCAGTATTCAGGGGCATCACGCTATAGAGGAGCTTATACAAGCTTCAAGTGAATGGTTTATTTTTTGGATAAAGACCTATGGCTGACTTTTAAAACTTTAAGTTAGTAGTTTTCATAAACCCCCCGTCCCCATTCCCACAAACGAGAGAGAGAGAGAGAGAGAGAGAGAGAGAGAGAGAGAGTAAGAAATTGGCATACCCTTGCCCTGACATTTTTTCTCTGTTGCAATTTAAACTGTTCCAAAAATTCTCACAGTTTAGTTAGTTCTCCCTTGATTTTCTTCTGTTTGGATAACACGGCTAACTTGGTTTCATAGTTTTGTGAGTTTTGATTGTATTCTCTCCTCCTGTCATCAGACTCTGCCTTCTAGGCCTGGGGCGTGGGGGGATCCCCACTCTTCGCTACACATAGTTGCCCTGGGCCACTTTGATAAGACACAAAGACCTTGACTTAACCAAGTGTAGTTTTAGGCCTTCTAAGTATTTCTTTTAACCCGTTGAGCAGTGGAGGTTTATTGACATTCCTCCCCTCTGCGTATGAGGAAGCCACATAGTGAAAATTTTTGAAAAAAACATGGCCCCTGTTTTGAACTTACTACCTGCTTAACTCAAATAATAAAAACGTGATGTAGACCGAATGGCCCAAGAACACATGGGTAGCGTAGCGGGTAGCTTCGGGAGTCAGTAAATTAAGAATTTGGATCCTGGGCCCTCCACTCAGTGGCACTGTATCTTAACGGTCCTTGAGCCTCAGTTTCTCCTTCTGTGAAGTGAGCAAAGGAGGTTATGAGGAGAATCAGCCGAGTTTCCTTTCCGTTTCTCTCCTTTGCAGGGTTTAGTAAGAGCTCTGACGATTAGGGAAGTCAGTCCGGGCTTCCTGCAGGATGAAGGCTTGAGCTGGGCTGTGAAGGCAGGCTAGGATCCCTCCAGGTGGAACAGAGAGGAAAAGGCCTTCCAGGTGTGGGGAAGCAGTTGAGCAATGGGCCACGGACAAGTCCACAGAGCCTTGAAAGCAAGCGCAGGGAGGGCCCTGATGAAAGCAGTGCATCAAAATGCAATGTCAGCGGGCTCAGCGGGAGAGAGTCCGAGGGACGTGGAAGAATTTATAATCTCCGCATGAGTGAGGATGGGTGGTCGGGGAGTGGTGGGGAAAGGGCAGCTACAAGAGGCATTTCCAGAGAAAAATCGTCAGGGCTTGGTGTGTGAGGCTAGGGGATGGAAGACATTGTGAGCCTTTAAGCAGGTGATTACTGTGTCATTCATTCATTCATCCTTAAAATACTTCAATTGAAAATGTACTGCTACAAGGTTCTGTTCTAGGTATTGGGGATTAATGACTAAATAAAACAGAAGTCCCTGCTCTTATGAAGCTCACTTTCTAGTGTTAATTGTGTTAAAAATTTAGTGGCAGCAATTTTGGCATCTTGTGATGTCATTAGGTAGCTCACGATCCTTTTATCATATCTAAAAGCCAAGTGGGAAATGTCGATGAGAGCACATCCAGTGTCCTCACGAAATCAGTGTACAGTATTTTCACGTTTTAGGACTATAAAGATAAGAATAAAACAGTGAAGCTGAAAATGCCGTATTTCACAGAGCTAAGGAAGTGGCACTACTGTAGATTTAGTCATTTGCCTTATGGTTAATAAATTTCAGGGACCGTCTTGAAGTTTGGAACACCTAGGGAATTGTTGTCGAGTTGTGCGATTCCTTTTGTAGGCTTGGGTTTGGATTAAAATTAGGTTCATTTAACAACCAGGAGGAAGTAATTAGGTTGAACAAGACTTCAGTATTTGATGGCTTTTTTTCCCAAGTGATTTTGTCAGCTTGTTTTTGAAGTAGGGCTATGATATTTTAGTTTTCAGTCTGAGTTTTCTTCAGTTCTTCAAGGTGAAAAAATTTAAGTTTGTACTAGATAATTCCTTGACAAAAAATGTTGATGTAAGAAATAGAGACATTTGAAAACTAAAATATAATTTTCCATGGTATTTTGAAAGCTTGAAATAGAAGAACATTATCTAAAGTTATGATGCATTTAAATACTCATTTACTTAGGAAGCTTCTCTCCCTGTCATTTAATGTACCTACTCATGTTTTATGTTATTTTTAAGGTAACCACAATTAATCAGCTATAACAATAGAGTATAAAGATTTTTTCATACTTCTTAAGGAAAGAAATAAAGAGGTTTGGACTTAGTACTGATATGATTTCTTGCAATAAAAGAATATGAAAAATATTCAAATAATGATTAAAACTCTGAGCTGCCGTAAATATATTACCCCTCAGTGTGTGAATTTCTCAGTTAAAAAAAAATCAGATGTTTTTCCTTGAGGATGATTTGATTTTTTTTCAATTTCCTTCAGGTAAAAGTGCAGTTTTAAAGTGTCTACTGGACATTCACAAAATTTTTCAGGAAAATGACCCAGCTTACATTCTAAACGATCTCTACATCTCAGACTACTGTGTGTGGATTCAGAAAGCCAAGTAAGTTTTCAGTTACGAATTTTACATGCTCCCATTTCCGGAACACCTACTTACCTGGGAGGAAGAAAATGAAATAACCTGGAGGATAAGTTTTAATCAGGGACAAACCCGTACAGGTACCAAACATTTGAGAAGTCCTGTATCAGCACAGGGAACTTGGTGAAGTTGCTTAGGGAGGAGGTGCAGATGACAAAAAGGTTAATTTTCCTAGAAAGAAATTGGTACCGCCTGGAAAATATGTGTTAAAACTGACAGTTGTGACTCTTCACTGTTACGCTATTGACTGTCCTCAGTGAAATCGCAAGACTGGTCTATCTGAACTTGTGTCTGTGGTTTAATTACAGTGGGGTGTGAATGCGAGTGTGTGTGCAGGCATATGTGTAAACATCACAGGATACAAACCTAATCAAATGTAATCACAACGAGAGCTGTGCCCTCTTTGGTTAATCTCTGGCTTACAGAATCCTTTATTCAGAGTAGAAGAACGAAAGTCTTCAGGGCCTAATAAAATGTATCTAAGGGTCTGAACATTTACAAATGGCCTCCTTGAACTTGGTATGTAAAGAATTTTTTAATTGTTTGCCATTGCCTCACTCAAGGAAGCATATCAAGTTTAAAAATGCAGTGAATTTTCATTTTGTAAAGGGTGTTTTATAGACCTGATTCTTATCAGACGTGCCCAAAATATCCATTTTAGCAGCAAGAGACTGTTGACGGAGAACATACAAAGAGAGCCTTTGATTGGAATAATTCTTAGGTGCTAGAGAAAAAGATGGCACAACATCATTTGTGACTTAGAAGAAAAATGATCATGATATTTTTACTGTTAGTGTGATTGGTAAATGAATGCTTTAGGATGGCGTTTAATGCCTGTTTTGAGTGAACCATTATATAAAATTTAGTTTTGATTTCTGTTCATGGGGAAGCAATTATATTGCAGAGTGAAATAAGAAAAAAACTTGAGGCCCTACCTGTTGTAAGCAAAATGCTTAGGGACTGCTCAAGATATTGCCAATAACATACAGCAGGTGGTGTCAGCATTCGAGTTGGAAATCTAGATTTCGCCAGATGGAAAATTGCATCTTTAACCCCTGAGGTCATGATGGTATGTCATCACTTCATTTGATCCTCCTGCTAATTGAGCTTATCGAATACCCTGCTGCCATTTCCAGTTGTTTTCATAATAAAATTAAATTGAAATAGCCTATTTGTGAGGGTTTAGGTTTTTCTTTTTTTCTTTCAGGGTGAGGATTTTATAAGCATGTAATGAGCATCGACGTTTGTGCTAGGATCCCATTTCTGTGAATGCCTCCTTCCTCTGTTTGTGGCATTCTTTATTGACTAGAGAGAAGATCGTATTTCATTGAACTAGAAGGGTATATACACCCTCAAGTTGATGTGGGGATTAATAGGACTTTTTTTCACTTAAAAAATTTTTTTTCCCTGGGTTTCAAGTTGCAGGAAATAAAACGACATTCTTAGGTTTCTAGTCATTGTTATGATAATAGTAATTTTAAAAAAGATGTTAATGTATTGCGAGCAAGGTAGAAGAGAGAAACCAGCAGGAACTCTTCAAATTACTTTGGAAAAAAAATTTTCATCTTTACCAATTTGACTGTAACTTTTCTATCCCTAAATAAGCTGTGTCGTTTTCACTTTGTGTGTTACGTTTTAACTCTAGTCTAACCCAGCTGTTTTCCCCTCCCCCTTGAAGTAAGAGAACCTAATTTTAATCAAATTTTCTAATTTTATTCTTAATTTTTCAAGCACAGCATAATTGAACTTTCCAGTATCATCTTTACTGTGAACTTTCTTGGCTCTGAATTAATAATACTGTGGTGAATGTCCATAATTTCCATAATTAATTTCTTCCTTACTTTTCACCTTCTATTTTATTTCTTTCCCATACAGTTTATTAGTGAAATCTAGCACCTTATTTTTATGTATTAAAATAGTTCTGCATTTTTCTTAGTCTCTATTTGAAGTTTTTGATTATAATAATAATGACTGTGTGAAATTTTATTTGAAATACCAGGCAAGTGCTAAATTCTGACTAGCATTCCATTTTTACAGTCAGACATTTACTTTGGCAAAAACTTACTGGAATATGGGTAGCAAAGGCATTCTTACACTGAGTTAATGAAGTTAGGGCAACAACTGTGGTAAGTTTTGCTTTAGTGCTTCGTAGTTAGTTTTCCTCGTGGTATGTGTCTTGTAGAGCACATTTGCAGAGCTTAAAAACTGAAGCTCCTGCGTTTTTGAGTTATAGACTCTGCACATAATTTTTCTGAAAAGGAACGCTTCCTGCCATCCTTTGCTGTAAGCTTCATTGGAAGTTTCTCGAGTGTGGTGGCCCCTGCAGCAAACACACCCTGGGTGGCAGCATGCAGAGTGGTTCGCTTGAGGTCATATAGCTTATAAGAGACAGGTCTGTGATAGTCTCAGGTCCTCTGGCTCCAGATTTCATGTTTTTGCAGATATACCACCTAGACAAGCCGTTGTCTTTGCCCATGGTATGGGGGGCGGGGGGGAGGCGGTGTGCGGGGAGCCCTCCCTGTAGAGCGCTTTTCCTATAGGAAGAGGGATTAAAGATTTATCTGTCTTCCTCCGGGATATTCCCATAGCACTCGGTTTAGAGATCACTTAGGCACATGTCCTGTCTGCCTCACATTGGGCATACCTCTTTCTCCTTCTAAAATTTTGAAGTCCATGTGAATGAGCACCTATCTGGGCCCATTACAGTTCCTTGTGAGCACAGTAAATTTTAGTTGAATTGAATGGTATCTAGTAGAGCCAGTTGAAGGAGCATTTCATTTTTTTCTTTTTGAACCAAACTGTAAATTAGCTCTAACTTATTTTTATTGTCATTTTTAGCTACATTCAATAAAAGACTTCGCCCTTCCCCTCATTTCTTTTCCAGTGGGCTGCACTCACCAGTAGCACTGGTAGTTCTGACGTACTGAAAGTTTAGCATTTTACACCCTTTGGTTTAAGCTGGGGTGGAAAAGCTTGTCCTGTAAAATATGTTCCAGCCCTGCCTCTCATGGACCGTAAGACCTTAGCAAGTCACTCCATCACTTCATCTAATGCACCAGTGTTAGTATTTTCTCTATTTTCCAGTGCATTTTTAAACCTGTGGAAATAATACTGCACATATCATTTTGTAACGTGTTTAATACTTATAATAGTACCCTATAAATCATTTTCCTTTATAGCATAATATCCATAGCATAGTATTTTTAAAATAAACTAATTGGTTCCTCATTATACAAGAAGTGCACACCCACTGAAGAAAACTTGATACTTTATGGTTTTAATGCATGGTGTAATTTGAAATGACATGGGATAGAATATGGTGTTATTTTGTTTTTCTGCGTGGAAAATTTTTGATTGTCTATTTTTGTTTAAAAGAAATTAAGATCTAAAATCCCAGCTAACTTTAGTACAAGTCTGAGCTTGTCATGAAGGTTCTGTATCTTTGTGTTCTCTAGTGTAGTTTTTTAAGGTAGGTGCTTAAGGGGGAAAAAGAAAATGTATGTCTTTGAAACACTGAACCTTTTTACATTGAACTGATAGATGGTTTACTGTGATCAATACTCTCCATGCATTTGTTTTTGCACTGCTTTTTTGCATTCTTCCCCCCACCCCCCAAAATGAAATCTTACTTTGCAACCCTTTGGACACTAATGTGCAAAGTTTGTAGAGGGAAACAACTCCATCACCTAATAGTTTTGTTTTATTTGATAAATCCTGGACCTCAGCTTCCTCACTTGTGAATAAACCCGAGCCATTTCTGCACTGAAATCTTAAAATTTTAGAAAACTTAGGACCATATCGTTGCTTCATACTGCTTTGCTTCTTCTGTGTATGTGCTTTGGTAGGGGATAGGGTTATGTTCCTGAGAACAGTGTAGCTCTCTTCCTTTTGGCTTTCTCTTGTTCCTGGTTTATCTGCCAAAAGCCGTGGGAGTGGGGGGTCACGCATATGCAGAGGTAAAACATCGGCACTGAATGTAGAAATGGAATTATTTATTTTTTTCAACCACTAATTATTGAGCCCTACTCTATGCCAGGTACTGAGATAGGTGGTGGGGATACTCCGGTGAACAAGGGACACAACACCTTGAAGCTGATCTTCTAGTGGGGAACATAGACAGAAGGAAAATGTTATGCCGTAGCCTGATAGCAGCAGCTACAGTGGGGAAGTATGGGTGCTATAGGAGCACTTAGGAGGCCACATGCTTAGTCTTGGCGTATAGGAAACCACTTCCGGAAGGAAGAGTTGAAGCTGAGGGCCGAAAGGTCAGGAAGGAGTGGTCAGATGCAGATGGGGAAGCAGGGGTGGAGGGCATTTCAGACAACAGGGACGGAGGAATGTGGCCCTTTTAAAGAGCTCAGAACGGTTGGATCTTGGTACAGGAATGAGAGAAAGGAAGTGAGGCTGGAGAGTTCTTGTAGATCATTGGCCACATGAAGATGTTTGAGGTTTGTCCTGGGAGAGTGTGGAGCAGCTGAAGAGTTTAAGCGATGGAGTGTCTGTGTGAGCGACACAGTAAGATTTAGATTCTGGGAAGATCCATCAGGTTACATTGTGGGGAATGAATTGGGGTGAGGGCAGAGCTCAGACTCAAGGCTGAAAGGCTAGTTAGGAGGTGAATGATCCAGGCAAAAGGCAGCTGTAGCCTGAGCCAGGGCAGTGAGAGTGGGGAAGGAGACTAGTGGTCAGGTTTAAGGGGTAGATGAGACAGGACTGAATAAGGATTGGATCTCAGGGGAGAGTGAGAATGGGGCCAGTCAAAGGTGAGGTCTGGATTTTGACTTGGGCCAGTTAACGGGGCCGTCGGAGGTGCCTTTGCTGAAATTAAATCATACTGGGGGGGGGTAGGTTGGAAGAGAAGTGAGAGGGTGGAAAGACGAGGAGTTCAGTTTCAGAAATGTTGATTTGAGGTCTCTAAGGAGTATCCATAAAGAAAGAGTCGGGAACATTTGGATCACAGCTGGAAAAGATGTATAGAGAAGAGTTGGACAAAGAAGGGATATGAATTAATAGGAAAACATAAAAAATGGTATCTGGTTGTACAGTACTGTTACACATATGAGTATAATGATAATCAGGAGTGGATGCATTCCAGGCTGGGAAAATAGCATCATGCAGAGGAGTCGACAAGTCAAACGTGTAAGCAACGTGGAGAACAGATTTCCTGGTTGTAGCTCTGGTGGCTTAGAAGGGCAAGAATGGACGTGAGGCGTTTTTGCATTTGGATCACAGTTTTATCTGTCCTTTAGTTTCCCTTTGTTATTAAGTAAGAGAGTCTGCAGTTAGCTTGAGGTCATGATGTTTTAGTAACAGGGCCAGATCAGAAACGCTGATTTCTCCCTTCGGTGTGCTGGAGACTGTCACGGTATTTTTGACTTAGAAATCACTTGGTGGTCTTCCCTGGTGGCACAGTGGTTACGAGTCCGCCTGCCAATGCAGGGGATGTGGATTCGAGCCCTGGTCCAGGAGGATCCCACATGCTGCGGAGCAACTAAGCCCGTGTGCCACAGCTACTGAGCCTGCGCCCTGGAGCCCATGAGCCACAACTACTGAAGCCACGTGCCACAACTACTGAAGCCCGCGCACCTAGAGTCCGTGCTTCGCGGCAAGAGAAGCCACCGCAATGAGAAGCCGGTGCACCGCAACGAAGAGTAGCCCCCTCTCACTGCAACTAGAGAAACAAAGACCTGACGCAGCCAAAAATAAATTTAAAAAAAAAATCACTTGGTTACATATGAGAAAACCAGTCGGACTTTTATAGTAAAAATGAGGACTTTATTAGGAGGCTACAGGTTATCTTCTGGGACCCAGGTGCAGAGTACAGCTGGGCCCCGTGAGCTCAAGGCACGAAGTGTGGGGTTGGCTTACTTTCTGGTGACATGTGGTCCCTCGAGTTGCTTATTTCTGCAGGTCCCTGCTGCTCTTCTCCCTTTGGTGCATATGGAGGAGAATGGCTCTTCTACAGCTCTGAGTTTCCATGTGCCTAGTTTCAGTAGAGATGGACTAGAGTCCCTTGTTTATGATTCCAAGGGAGGGAGAATGTGGTTGGCCCAGCATGGGTCCGTGTTTTTTCCTGGTCTAGTTGCCTTGGTCACAGAGGGCGTGGAGTGGGGGTGCCCCCTAACGTGGTACACACATGGTCCCAGGGCCCACTTTGTCACCAGTGAGTGGCCTTTCTCAGAGCAGGGTGCTTGTGGGGCATGCAGACCCCTTAAGAGGATGCTGCTGGAATTCCATGACAGCATTCTGAGCCATAGCTAAGGGCGAGCCCTGACACCTACCACTGCCTGTGTCACTGACACTCATAATAAAATACAGTGCTGAGGCTGATTTCAGAGGGCTGTTCAGTTCAGGCTGATCATCAGGGACTCTAGGTGGTTCCACTTCTGCAGGGGAAGTTACTTCTCTGACAGTGGTACAACATTAAGGGTTACATTAGCTGCTAACGGTTAGCATGTAGAAATTTCAAGAAACAATTGTGCAGAATTTCAAGCAAGTTAAACCTCCCTTGAATTGAAATCATTCTTGGGAAGGTGCTTATTGAGGCCTGTCAGGTTGCTCCTCAGTTTTACTGTTTATTTTTAATTAAATCCACCAATTCGTCCTGGACGGGAGTGGGTTTTATCTCCATAAGAAAAGATTAGTACATGCCAATATCCATTCACCGTAGCCCTTCAGTGCGGTTTCATATAGAAAGGATTTACTTAATGGTTCTTCACCTTATCACCGGTAGTTCAGCAATGCCTACTGGGGACTGCTGCTCTTCATTAGACTTCTCTAACAAGAAATGTGCCAATAAATCATGAGATTACGAATGCTCCTAAAGATTTCAGGACAAAATAAGCCTTTGTGAAGATACGAATGCTCCATGTGACTGTACACATTGAGAAAACTAGCCAAAGAATTCTATATCTGAATGTTCAGGTTTTGTGGAGCTTTTTGTTGTTGTTTTACTTGTTGTTTCTTTGTTTTTTTTAATGTGTAATATCCTTGTTTTTTTTTTTTAAGGTGACCTTTTTTATTTTAGAATAGTTGTAGATTTACAGAAAAATTGTGAAGATGGTACAGAGAGTTCCCAGATACCCCACATTCAGTTTCCCCTATTATTAACTTCTTACATTGGTATGGTAACTTGTTACAATTAATGAACCATTATTGATACATTATTATTAGCTCAAGTCCATAGATTCATTTAGCTTTTCCTAGTTTTTACCTAATGTCCTTTTCCTATTTTAGGATACCACATTTTGTTTCGTTGTTTACTAAGAACTGGAACTCAAATCAGTAAAGCTCCGTTTCTTGCACATTTCGTTTTTCCAAGAGCTTAAATGCTATTGAAAGGCAATGAAATATTATTGAGATATATTAAGATGCCTGAGGGGCTTACTACATACAAACATTCTAATCTAGACCTTGAAAAAAATAGGTTTGGCAGATGGGAAAATGTTTAGAAATTTGGAAACATAATTCATTTATCATTTTTACTTCTACCTGTACTGTGGGCATTGTGATTTTGCTATATTAATAAAAATTGAGGTTTGTAAAAGTAGAGTGAGCAAGGCTTTATATTTTCATATTAATTTTCTAAAGGTGGTAGACATTAGAGGATAAAGTGTGAATACAAGTTCTTATAAAAAAGATACAGACTTGCCGGGGTGAGTGGGCAGCTCCCAGACTGGAAAATGAGGGCATTTATCTGTACAGGGAGGCTTGTCCGTGTCAGGCCATTCGAGGACTACGGCTGCGTGGCTGTGTTTGGTTTTTGTCTCTGTCCTTACTCGTTTTGTTCCCAGATACTTGGCTCCAGACTTCTTAAATCCTTGGTTTTGGCTTGCTGGGGCCCTGGCTTTTCACAGAGTATAATTAGCTACTATGTGAGCAAATTGGTATTTTCCTTCACCTCCCTGTTCTAATGTACTTTTGCACGTCATAGGTCTTGGGAGGATTCTCGGTGGAGGAGACTGGCAGGATCAAGTGAGTTCCGGTGGGAATTGATGTAGTCAGGTTTTGTGAACCCGTATTCTCTGCTTCAGATAGAATTTTCCTTGTGCTCGGATGCTCTTCACGTCTCACTCAGAGAAGAGGCTTACATTGATTAATGTGGCATATGTGTGGTTATCTTACTTAGAAAGTGCTCTGTTTAAGGAGAGCTTTGTCAAGAGCGTCCTTTGAATGGAGTCACAAGAAAGCTTTTTAAAAAAACTGACAACTTCAAGTACAATTTCCTTTTTCTTCTGCCAAATATGACTGAAACCCAATCCTTGTTATAACATAATTATCTCAACTGAAGCCAACTGGGAGTTGCTGCCTTAATGTAAGGGGTGTGAAGTCCCCTAAACAAATAGAAGATTAATTACATTCACAGCATGTTATGAAGGTGATGAGATTGATTGTGATCATTTGACTGGTCCCATTTCCTGCTCTGACTACTTTCCTGAATAAATAGAAGCTGGGAAAATTATAAATAGAGCTTTAGAGAGTACCGTTGTGCCATGGGTGGGAAAACGGCGTCCCTGAGGTATATTCGTAGATTGTAAGTGATATATGATGTTAATTGTAGATAATTTTATCATTGATTATTTGCTGTTCTCAGTTTAAACAGCTTTCCAAGGATAGTTTTTATCTTTCAAAATATAGATATTAACAGAGCATTGGAGGAATTTGACAGAGTGTATTTTAAGTGTATAGATTTCAGCAATTTTTTAAAAATTTTATTTATTTATTTTTGGCTGCATTGTGTCTTCATTGCTGCGTGCGGACTTTCTCTAGTTGCGGCGAGCGGGGGCTACTCTTCGTTGCAGTGTGCGGGCTTCTCATTGCGGTGGCTTCTCTTGTTGCGGAGCATAGGCTCTAGGCGCGTGGGCTTCAGTAGTTGTGGCATGCGGGCGCTTAGTAGTTGTGGCTCATGCGCTGTAGAGCACAAGCTCAGTAGTTGTGGTGCACGGGCTTAGTTGCTCCGCGGCATGTGGGATCTTCCCAGACCAGGGCTCGAACCCATGTCCCCTGCATTGGCAGGTGGATTCTTAACCAGTGCCACCAGGGAAGCCCAATTTCAGCAAATTTCTGATCCAGTTTTAGATGTTTTTACTTAGTGTGGCCTTTTAGAAGGTTTAAACTAAAGAAAATGTCAACTCTTAGATGCTTATGTTGTTTTTTCCTCATAGAAGCTTCTGCTTTTGTTAAAATGATAAATTAGTATTTTCATGAGGTACTGTTTTCCATTTTTATTATATGTTTGTCTTACCTCTTTTTCCTGGATAGTTTTCTGATATTGTAACATTGTGATTTTGATTTAGACGTTTATTCTCCAAATCTTCTGTTATAGTGGTCTCTAAAGTGAGCTTCACTTAAGGCCATGGAGCGCGTAGAACAATCTTTCTAGAGTGCAGGAAAACTATAATAGCTCAGTGTTTATTGATTAAGAAGAATCTTAAGCTTCACTAATATTTAATGTATGGATCAGCGGCAAAAGTCATGTTTTGTGGGTCCCAGACTTTTTTAATGATGGGCTACTTGATCCAAAGTTTAGAGGAATAACCATCTTTATTTCCAAACGGAAGCACTTAGTACATTTATTCTCAAAGCCTGAATTATGGCCGGGGAGGGGTTGTCTCGCCTAAGAAACTGGAGCTGGGGTTCAGGGACTCCAGTCAGCCTCTGCTAGTTGCTTGAACGTAGTTGAAGACAGAGAAACTCAACTTCCAGAGCTTGAGATTTGTGCCAGATGTAAAGTGGTCCCTTCGTGCTTCAGTTTTATGTTCTGTTTGATGAGTGGAGAGAAAGAAGCCTAACTCGGGAATGCAGAGCCTTTGTCATGATGATAACATGTATTTCTTGTGCCCAGACACCTTGTCTTTTGCTTTCGGGGTTCTTATGTATTAACTTAAAACGTGAAAGAACAAAAAGCCGACTATCCTTATGAGAAGAAAAGAATGAAATGTGAAATGGATGCTCATATAGGTTTGGGAGTGGAGTGTAACGGAGGCTCAGTCTCAAGATGTTACGATTCCATGAGGAGTGATTTTGTGATTTCATTGTTAGTTACTGATCCAAAGAAAAGGAGCCAAAGAAGTCTGGACTGTGAATGTCCTAAAGGGCAAAGGACTTATTCAACTTGGTACCCTGGCACCTAGCAGAATGCCGGTCACTTATTAGTAAATGCTCATGGAACTGAAAATTTTCTTTCTAATTCAGTAAAAAGCTTCAATGAAAAGTAGCAGTTTTACCCTCCCTTTACACGATACTAAACCTCTGTCTCTAGGACCTTCAGCGCATGTCCTGTTCTTCTTGTCCTAATCACAAGATAAGGATACATGCACTTACCTACACAGATGTTACGTGTCCAGATGGATGTCAAAGGAAACAGAGCTTTTTGCGGGTGCTTATCTACCCAGATCTGAGAAAGTCAAAATGGGCTGGAGGTGTAGGAGAGAGAGCAGTGTGTGGAGGTTCGGATGGTTGGATGGATGGATGTTTAGATCACTTCCATGTCCCCTGCTTACTGTTGAGCAGTATTGGCCCAGAGGTTGGTGTGGGGACCTCCCCGAGGAGTCAGACGCAAGAATCGACCATCAAGGGACCAGCAGCCACACGCTGTCCGCAAGTCCCGAGACAGAGAACATGAGCCAGTTGAGGAGGAGGAGGGTACTCTGGCCTTCAATTCCAGGACATTCCCCAGGTCATCTCCAAGTTACACACCCGAGCAGGAGACAGACGGGCGATCCACTGTGTAACTGAAGGATGTCATGGATAGCCATTCAATTTAATTCTCTTTCCAAAAGGGAGATACCTATGTGTAATAGTGTCTTAGATCACACCTTGTTTATCTAAAATATTTATAGATGTAATTGCTTGTTAATTATTAATAGTGTATTAATTATAATTATTTAATTATTAAACTCAATTACTTGTAATTATAACTATTTCTTTTCTTTGTGGTTCATTTGTTTAAATGAATTCAGAGTCTGATTGAGTCCAAAATTTATTGAATATCTACTATGACCAGCATTGTGCTCAGTGCTGGAGGTTAGATCAAGGTCAAAATTTCCACATCAAGGAACCCACTGTCTGGGAAGGTTAAAGACACTACACTATTGTGAAAAATCATAACTGGAAAATTAAATGGCAAAAGCCACGTGTATAGAGCTGTATATGCTGAGATGGCTCAATCACATTAAGAAATATGTATTGGGCTTCCCTGGTGGCACAGTGGTTAAGAATCCGCCTGCCAATGCAGGGGGCATGGGTTCGAGCCCTGGTCTGGGAAGATTCCACATGCTGCGGAGCAACTCAGCCTGTGCGCCACAACTACTGAGCCCGTGTGCCACAACTACTGAAGGCCGTGTGCCTAGAGCCCGTGTCCTGCAACAAGAGCAGCCACCGCAATGAGAAGCCTGCGTGCCACAACGAAGAGTAGCCCTCGCTCGCCACAACTAGAGAAGCCAGTGCACAGCAACAAAGGCCCAACGCAGCCAAAAATAAATGAATAAAATAAATAAATAAATAATTTAAAAAATAAAATAAAATAAAAGTCTGGCCAACATGGCTGTTCGTTCTAAAGTGATGTTACTGTTAAAAAAAAAAAAAAAAGACGTATTCACAGAACAAAAACCCTAGAAGGAAGCACATTAATGTTGATAAAAGTAATCTCTGGCTTGTGGATTTACGGGTGGCTTTTCTACTTTACACTTACTTTTTGGGTGTGTTTACAGTGAACGTGTATTTTATTTTTTCCCTGATGGGCATTTTAGGAAATTACAAGGGTGATATCAGTGCTTGTTTTTTTTTTTCCTTACATGTAAGAGAATATTACAGAACTGAATGAAGTAAAAAGTGTGATGATCTGCACTTAAGGCCCAACTAAATCAGTAAACGAATGAAAAAAGAAAGCCCTTATGTCCTGAATGAAATGAAGTAGACATAAATAGATAATCTATCAGTACTTGCTTGAGCTTTCTCAAATATGAACTTAGCATTTAAGTAGCAATTTGACATTATCTTCAGATGTGGAGTTTCTCTCCTTGCTGGGTGCACCATTTTATTATTTATTCAATATAAAATTATATAGAGCAGAAAAAAGACACCAGACCATTAGACGTCTCCTGTGTATCTGTTCTCAGATTTACAATACATCAAGTGGCAGAATATACTCTGATATCATGGCATCTTTGTCCTTTGTGTAGGTGAACTGCTGTTAGCCTTGTGATGGATGAAATATCACTTTACATCACAGATTTATAATTATGTGGTGTGCCTTAAATGATGGTGAAATGTGAAAAGTGATGTCTGCTCTGATGATCTTGTTTTCTTCAGGCTCTTTCTTGCCCTGTAACCTCAAGCCGCATACACACCCAAAGTTGTTCTTCGGCGATCTCATTTTTGATACCTTCCTAGAACTCAAAGACACTTTGAGCAAAGAATAAAACACCATCTCACATCTAGTATTAAGTACCCTAGGCCGTTCCAAGTAAGCTTGCCAGCCAGTTTAGATTTTCTATCCGTAGAATATCCTAAAGCTTCAAGAAAATAAGGGTTTAGTTCTTACTGAAAGAAATTCACTTCATTTCTAACTTGATGTTTAAAATTACAGTTGTCAGCACACGTCCTATATACCTGTTTTAACAGATAAAACAGTTAAAAGGATTTCACTTCAGCTGGGTAAGCTAAAGCCATCTGAATGAATAAAACTATTGGCAAAAGGTCTCCACTTGACTAAATACTAGATTAATAAAATACAAGCTTTCAAAACTCAGGAAGTTGTGAAGCTTTTATTCTGAACACATCTATACTATACATACTTATGATTCAGAAGTGTTATCGTAACCCATGATTTCAGATGGAAATTTCAAATCTAGAATGTTCAGGAGGTACGTACTAGGTTTATGTTACCTTTTTATCAGAAAGATCCAGTCTTGCTCCAGGTTTATGGGAAAACATTTTTGTTTTTGGTTAACACAAGCTTACACAGATCTTCCATCATGTTTCCATTGATCATACTTTTTCAAAGGTCACCTGCCAGTCAAAGATGGGCTCTCCCCTTGAGGCTTGGGAGTGAGAGGTGAGGCCACACACCTACTCTGTTTCACATCTTTGGGGGTCTTGTTACCAAGTGGCGGTGATAGTGGTTTGTAAGTTGTGACTGCTATAGGCTAGAGTATCTGTTCTCCCAACCATCTGTTCATTCAACAGATATTTATGAGTTCTTACTATGGGCAGCGTTCCGTGCTAAGGTTCTGAGCCTCCAGTGGTAAGCAAAAACCAGACGTGCTCCCACGCCCCATGGAATTTATGGTCTAATGGAAGAGAGATGTTAATCAAAGAATCGCATACACAAAACGTAAAAGCAAAAGCTTGGAAAGTGCTCCAAGAAAAAAGATTCATGCTCCTGTGAAAGCACATTATATCCAGCCTGGTCTGGTGGGGGGATACGAGGAGGAGGCAGGTAATGACCCGGGAAGCTTTCCTTGGGGAAATACTTGCTTTGAGTACCAAAGTACAAGCAGGAGTTAACTTAAGTGAGGTGATGGATTTCACAGAATGTAGGAGGCCCACTACTTGCAGAGGTCATGTGGCAGGAGGGAATTTTGTATGTGTTCAAGAAATTGAAAGAACATTAGGATGTTCAGCCAGGGTGGCTGAAACATAAAAGGTATATGTGTGTGTGGATGGATCAAGATGCGGCTGGTGATTCAGGCAAGGCCCAGACTGTACAGTAGCTTCTGCACAATGTTAAGAATTTTATCTTGGTCTTGAGAACTGTGGGAAGCTGGAGAAGGATCTTAGGCACACGATGGGAGAAGATCACTGGGGTAGTAGTGTGAATTGCATGTTACATCAGCTAGAAAGCTCCTTGTGAGGGATGAGTGTAGCCTGACCAGGGAAGTAGGATTTAGGGACTAAAATGGATTTGGGGAGAGAGGGAGAAGCCATCACGGAGGACAGCGCCTGAGTCTGTGGCTTGCGCAGCTGAACAAGTGATGAGACCTCATTTGGGAAGAATAATTCTCAGGCAGTTGGCTTTTGTTAGAGAAGTTCTTCTGTTCACAGAACTTAGCCTCGTTTGTGGTGATCTGCACTATAGTTCATAATTCTGGGTAATGGCTAGTTTTCTTTCTTTGCCTCTATGGGTTTTTTTTAAATTAATTTATTTTTGGCTACATTGGGTCTTTGTTGCTGCACACAGGCTTTCTCTAGTTGCGGCGAGCGGGGGCTGCTCTTTGTTGCGGTGTGCGGGCTTCTCATTGCGGTGGCTTCTCTTGTTGCGGAGCACGGGCTCTAGGCACGCAGGCTTCAGCAGTTGTGGCACACGGCCTCAGTTGTTGTGGCTCGTGGGCTCTAGAGTGCAGGCTCAGTAGTTGTGGCACAAGGTCTTAGTTGCTCCATGGCATGTGGGATCTTCCCAGACCAGGGCTCGAACCCATGTCCCCTACGTTGGCAGGCGGACTCTTAACCACTGCGCCACCAGGGAAGTCCCTTTTTTTTTTTAAATGGAACTATTGGGTTCAATTATCGTTACCTCTTATTTGCCTTTTTTGTATGTGTATAGAGTTTGGTTATTTTCTTAAAATATTTTCTTATGAAATATAAAATATTAAAATAATATAAAATATGTGTACAGTTTAAAGAATAATAAAAAGGTGAACATGCATGTACTTACCAGCAATCTTAAGAAATAGAGCATTACCAGTTTCCTAGAGGTACCCCATGAGACCAGTCCCACTCATATTTCCCTCCTCCCTCTGGTAACCACCATCCTGAATTTTGTACTAATCATTACCTTGCTTTTCCTTATGGTTTTGCCATCTGTGTATTTATCCCAAGTTTAGTTTTAGTTTTAGTTTTACTTGCTTCTGAACTGTATGTAAATGGAATCATACTGTATGTGTTCTTCTGTTACTTGCATTTTTCATGTAATGCTTTTTCTTTTTGGGGGGATTTAACCATGATGATGCACAGAGGTGTAGTTTATTTATTTTCCTGCTATCTGAATCGACTGCAGTTTGTTCATGTATTGTAATGTAGATTGGATTGTTGATAAATGGTTCCCATTTTGGGTTATTAGGAAAATCCTGTTCTGAACATCTTTGTTCACGCTTCATGGTACACTTGTGCAACTTTTTGAGTAAGCCCTATACCGAGGAATGGAATTGCTGGGATTTAGGGGATGGTTGGAGGCCAGTTAGACTTTACTGGGTAATGCCAAAGGGTTTTCTAAAGTGGCTGTACCAATTTATTTCAACTTATACTCCCAGCAATGAGAATTTCACTGGCTCAACCTTCACGCCAACACTTGTATTGTTCAGATTTTAAAATTTTGCATTCTCCATGGGTGTGAAAGAGTTTCTTTTGTCATTTTCATTTTCATGTTCTTGGTAACTAATGAAGCTAAGCATCCTTTCATGTATTTGTGAGCCATTCATGTCCCTTCTTCTGTGAATGTCTGTCTGTTGTGTTGCCTACTTTTTATTAGGGCTATCTTTTTCTTTTTGATTTTTAGGTTTCCCTGGTATTCTAGATACTAGTCCTTTATTGATTAAATATGTTGCAAACATTTCTCCCCAGTTTGTAGTTTATCTTCCAGTCTCCTTGTAGTGTCTATATAAACAGAAGTTTTTAATTTTAATGTTGTAGAATTTATCGATATGTTCCTTTATGGGTATGCTTTTTGTTTCTTGTTTAAGAAAGTTTTTTGATTTGCTTGTCATAAAGATATTCTCATATAGTATCTTCTAAAATTTTTATTCTTTTGGGTTTAGCATCTAAGTCTTTAGTCCACCTGGAACTAATTTCTGTGTATTTTATGAGATAGGGGATCCATTTTCATTTTTTCCCCATATGGATAACCTTATCCCGGCTTCATTTATTAAATAGTCCATCCTTTCCCCATGCATCCTGCAGTGCTCACTCTGTCATACATCGTTTACATATACACATGGATCTGTTTCTAGGTTGTCTCTTCAGTTTCACCGATTTACTTGTCTATCATGTACCAATACCATACTTTCTTAATTACTGCAGCTTTGTATCTTAGAATCAGCTTGTCAAGTTCCATGAATAACGCTTTAATTGGAATTGCTTTGAATCTATTAATCAGTTTTGGGGGAGACTAAAACATTTAGTCTCTTTGCGATAACATGGTGTGACTCTCTAAGTTTTCTTTAATGTCTTTTAATAAAATTTTATAATATGCTCCATAAAAACTTTATACGTCTTTGCTAGATTTATTGCTTTATTTTTTGAGTTGCTATTGTAAATGGTATTTAAACAATTTTTTATTTTCAAACTCCTTGTTTAAAGTATATAGAAATGTAATTCACTTTTTAATATTGATTTCTGTATACAGCTACCTTGCTAAACTCTATTATTAACTTATGTACAGATTCTCCCCAGTTTTCAATATAGGCAATAATAGCAGTGCAATAATAACAGTTAGGTTTCTTCTTTTCCAATCTTCATATCTTTCATTTCTTTTTTGTTATTCTTCTTCATCATATTGTACTGACTAGATCCCCTAGTAAAATACTGAATAGATATGGTGGTAACGTACTTCCCTATCTTACTCTTTATTTTTTAGAAAATGCTTTCAACAATTCGCCATTAAATGTGATGTTTGCTGCAGGTTTTTGTAGATAGCCTGTATCAAGTTAAGAAAGGTTCACGTTATTCGTAGTTTGCCAAGAGTTTTGATCCCAAATGGTCATCAAATTTTATTGCATATTTTCCTCATCTTTTGAGATGACCCTAAGTGTTTTCTCCTTTAACTTTTTAGCATAATGAATGGCATTTATAAAATTTCTAACTTAAATTAGCCCTTGCACTCGTGGGATAAACCTATCTTGATTATGATGCATTATTTAAATAATGATGCTGAATTTGGTTTGCTGTGTGTGTGTGTGTGTGTGTGTGTGTGTGTGTGTGTGTGTTGCATGTGCAAGAGAGAGAAACAGAAGACCAAGAGAGAAAGACAGGGAGGGAAGGGAGAGGGAAGGGAAGGGAAGGAGTTTGGCCTATGATTTTCCATTCTCGTACTATCTTTATCTACATTTATTATCAAGGTTATGCCAGCCTGATAAAGTGTATTGGGGGTTGTTGCCTTTTCTGTTCTCTGAAATAGCTTATGTAAGACTGAAACAATCTCATCCATGAATTTTCAGTTAAGTTCACCCCAAAAGCCATCTTGACTTTTTTCTTTTTGAAATTTTTAACTATTCATTCAGATTTTCCAATTGCTATACAAGTATTCTAGTTCTCTGTTTCTCCTTGAGTCAGTTTTAATAGATTATATTTTTTTAGAAGTTTGTCCCTTTCATCTAAATTTTCAAAACTTTCTAACATAAAGTTGTTCTTATTTCCTCTTATCTGTTTTCTTCTCTACAGCATCTATAGTTTTCTTACTTTACATTCCTGTGTATTTGTGCTTTCTTGTTTTTGTTTCTTCTTTTTTGATCAATCTTGCAAGAGAGTGTATTTGATTAGTTTATCAAAGAACCAATATTTTACTCTCTTGATCCTCTCTCTTTGTCTTCTATTTCATTACTTTTTGCTTTTATCTATGTCATTTTATTCGTTCTGTTTTGGGAAATTAGTTATGCTGTTTTTTCTGACTTCTTATATAGATGCTTAACTGGTTAACTCTGGACCTTTCTTCATTTAAGTCTATAAACTTTCCTCCAAATACCTGCTTTGTATGCATCTTCAAGGTTGTGAAATATACTGAATTTTCATTATTACTCTATTCTAAAATTTTCCGATTTTACTCATGAAATGTTTAGAAGTGTGTTTCTCCAAGTGTATGGGGTTTTTATGTAATGTCTTTATTACTGATTTCTAACTTCATTGCATTTCTGTCAGAGAATTTAATTTGTTGAGGTTAATTTTATGCCTAGCATGATCATTTTCTTAAATTTTGAAGCTTGAAAGTAAGGTTTATGCTCTGATTGTTAGCTGCTAATTTGTATGTCTGCCTATTGTTGAAACTTGTCAGTTGGGCTGTTTACGTTTTTATATCCTTAATGATTTATTTTGTCTGTTTAATCTATCAATTTTTGGATTGAAAGGTGTGTGAAAGTCTCTTACTGTATTAGTGAACTTGTCAATTTCTTCCTGTCGACCTGTGGTCAGTTTTTACTTTATGATTTGAGGCATGTTATTTGGTGCTAGTAGTTTACAATAACTGATATTTTGTCTCCCAGTTATAGCTCCCTGGAGAACTGCAGTGTTTATTAAGTAGTGGTCTTCTTTTATCACTGATAATGCTTTTTTGCCTTACAATCTATTTTGTCTGATACCAGTATGGAGATCCCAGCTTTCTTTTGGTTAATATTTGCCTGGCATATTTTCTTTCTGTCCTTGGAGGAGTTAATTTTTGTGAACATTGTTTCAATAAACTTTCGATGACTGGTTTCAGATTCAAAGATAACTACAAAATCTTATATTTTTTTGTATACTGAGCATTTGATATAAAGCTGTGATGGATCAGTAATTTAGGAACCAGTTTAGATGTTTTGGGGGTTTCTGATCTTACTGTTAGGTACGTTGTCCTGTCTGGGTTCCCTGATTCAAGTGTGTCTGTCTCTGACGCCCCACTCCAGACTGGATCAATCCAGCAGGTCTTTTTAATTTGTCCTATATAACTTCTTTCACTTAAATTCCTCTTTTTGGTGTCACTGCCTTTCCTTTAATTCAGGCCTGTATTTTCTCATTTCCTGCCAGAGTGTCCCCTATGTTTTCCTTGCCCCCAGAGTCTCACTCCCTGTCTTGTTTTCTTCCAACAACAATGCCAATCCTGTCATCCTGAAATGCCATTTTGCTCATGGCTGTCCTGCTCAGCAGTTCTCCACAATTCCTCCTGCCAAGGTTAAGAGCCTAAGTGATGCCTGAGCTGGGTTCAAGACCCTTTGGGTCCTCTTCCTCATCTTTTCTACTTCTTCCCTCACTCCTGCTGATTGGGCACCCTCCCTCTCTCCTTCCAGATACACTCAGCATTTCCCAAATTTGCCAAGAGCTTCAGCCCTTCGCTGCCTTTGTACATTCCATTTTCTCTACCAGAAATGTTACATTTTGCCTGAAGCTTTCTCTAATGACACCAACAAAGTCATCTCTCCATTGTAAGGCTTGAAGCTAATGCTGGCATCACTTGTCTTGGTGATGATCATTGTAATCCAGTCAGTCATAGAGTTGAGATGTCTGGCAAAATCCCCTCCTTTGCCAGCCTTTACTTTGTGGGGCAGTTCCCTGTGCACTGTCGACACTACGTGATTTCTAGTTCTTGGCATGAGGCACTTGGCATGTCTGGAGACTGACTGATGGAGGAGGGGACTGGTTCTACTCTGAAGCACCTTAGATTGTTTGAAAGTTCTCCTTTGAATTGGACTGAAGTCTACTTTTTTTTCATTAGTTTTAATTCTGGACCCACATGGAATAATTCCTTTCTCTTTTCAAATACCTGTTTTTATCTGTCTGGGGGATTGCTATCACATTCCTTCTGAGTCTTCTCGATCAGCCTCTTCTGCCTTTAAATGATTCTCACAGGTCCAAAATTTCTACTTCTTTGCCCTTCCTGGTCTCTCTCTCTCTCTTTGTTTAATATTTACTTAGTTATTGATTATTTATTTATTTTGGCTTCACTGGGTCTTAGTTGCGGCATGCAAACTCTTAATTGCGGCATGCGAACTCTTAGTCGCGGCATACGTGCGAGATCTAGTTCCCCGACCAGGGATTGAACCCGGGCCCCCTGCATTGGGAGTGCAGAGTCTTACCCACTGGACCACCAGGGACGTCCCCCTTCCTGATCTCTTTTTAAAAGGCAAATTGTACTTTTTCAGTGCCTCCCCTCTCCATTTTGGGGTCAGTACCCTTTTAAAGTATCCTCCAGGTTTGGCCAGAAAGTAGAGAGGAGCTGTCACTCTCATTTTTTATCACCATTTCTGTATTAATGTGGTCTGGGAGCTCATCTACTTATAGTTGGAAACCTCAACACACTCCTTATTCCTAGTTTGCCATTAACCAAAACCCTTAAGATTTTTGTCTCAGATGTTGAATTAATTATAATTTGTCTCAGACGTTATTTAATTATTTACAATTATAATTTCTCATGTATCAGCTATTGAGAACTTTGTATCTGTTCCCTGGTTTTTACCCTGTTGAATTTGGTTTTGTCCCATGCACCTGCTTTAACTTTTTTGAAACTAGAATCTGTCATCCCAGCTATTTCCTGATCTTTTTACTTTTGTAACACTCTTTGTAAACTTGACTCCTGAAATCCAATAAGTAATCATTTTCGGAGCTTCTTCTGTATGCGAAGCACAAGATGAGGGACCCGGGAACTGAAGAGGAATTAGTAAGGCTTATGCCCTTAAGGAATTAGAATGAATGTTCTATGTTTTCACCTAAGACAGTGAATACACGTTGAATGAAGAAGTCTGGCGTCAAAACTTTTTACTCTTCCACTAGGTCCCTTCCTTCAGGTGGAAATTAATCTTACCTGTAAGGTCAAATGTGAATCCAGTCAGCTTTATAACCATACACCCCATGTTCTGTATTTCACCCATAAGGAAGCCACAGGAGACTGTCACATGCCTTCCTAAAACCCAGGCACAATCTTTGCCCAGGGCTCACAGGCTGAGGCCAGTCCAAGGGATGGCATCCATTTTTGTGAACCCATGCCAGCTCCTGGGGACACCACTTCATCTCCGAATGCGCACAGTTCATGGGTTTTGAGTTCACGGTCTGCAGTTTCATCACTTTCCTTCTTCACCGTCTGAAAGATAAGCAAGATGCATTTGCCTCTTTCCTGTCTTCTGTGTGGATGTTGGAGGCTAGAAACATTGTTCTTATCCCCTCTCCAGTTTTTTCTGTGATCAGCAAAATGCCTTTTCTGTTAGTATTAATCTGTGTCACAGTTTTTGCCTTCCATAATGATAGCTGTAATTTTATGGTACTTCCTGGGCCTTTTTCTCTTTTCTTCATCATTCTCATTTTATTGAACAGACAGCCCTTGGCCAAATTGACAGAAAAGCAAACTCCTTCTTCTTGGGACTTCTGAGATATAGTCTGGTCCAAATGAAGCCCTGATCATTCTGTCATCTTAAGCCATGGTCCACAAAGCCAAATCCTGTTTTTGATTTGAAAAGGTTGAGGTCGAAAACTTGTCCCTTGCCATTAGAAGTGTAGAGAGGCCATCGAGTATCATGGTTAAGGTTATGGGAGCCAGTGGGCCACTTGGCTGGCTTCAGATCTGTATGGCCTTGGACAGGTCATTTAAACTTTCTGTGCCTCAGCTATCCACAAAATTGGTAAAATTAGGCAAATTAGATGAGCTGACACACGCAGTATGCTTAGAGCACATTAGCACAGACTAAGTAGTCAATTAATGGCTTGCAAACAACACAGTTCCTCCATTGATGCATTGCTTGCTTAACAATGCCATTGGCTGAATCAGGCAGTCGGTCCATGATAATAATAGGAGCTTACTGCATGCCAGGCATTGTGTTGAGTACTTTATATTCATCATGTCTCTTAATCTCATAGGTTTTATATGATTTGGGTTATGTCCCCATTTTATTATGGCCCCAGGTTACAGGTATGGAAACGGAGGCTCAAAGAGATGAAGAAACCCAGGCCTGCTTGTCAGAACCTGAGCTCCTAACCACCTTGCTGTGGTCAGTCATTACCCTGTCATCTTCCAGAACATTAACCCACCCTCTCTGTTAACACTGCATGCTCTGTCTCTGTTGACGAAGATCCAGTGTGGTTTCTATTAATGAGCATTTAGTCTTGCTGGGGAGAAAACATATGTAAATGGCAGAATTAGTGGATTACGGAGAGAATCCGCTTCATTGCCAGTGATACAGCGGGTGATACAGCCGTAAGAAAGATATTGATTCAGGGACTTCCCTGGTGGTCCAGTGTTTGAGAATCCGCCTTCCAGTGCAGGGGACGTGGGTTTGATCCCTAGTCAGGGAACTAAGATTCCACATGCCACAGGGCAACTAAGCCTGCACACCACAACTAGAGAGCCCGCGTGCCGCAACTAAGATCCAATGCAGCCAAAAATAAATTAATAAAATAAAATAAAAGGTATTGATTAAGAGAAGAGGGAACTTGGCGTGGTCTACAGGGCTGAGTGGAGTACGGGGCTTGACCTGGGAACTAAAGATGGGTGGGGTCTGACCAGGCACAGAGAGAAAGGAGGGAGGTGTGCAAGGCAGGGACACAACTTGAGGCAAATCCGCGAAGTTAAAACAGTTGTGCTGGGAGTGAGAGCAGTGGTGAACTGGTCGCGCTGGTGGAGCGGGAATGTGCTGGGGTATATAGAATATGTTAGAGCATTGGGGAGATGCAGTTATGTCTGCAGCATGTACGAGTTGCAAGCTGGTGGCCCTTGGGTCACTATTGGTTCTCAGTGAGTTTTCTGAAACTTCGAATTGGTTGTCAGCACTTAAAAACTGGAAGATTTTATGTCAAAGTCTGGATTTACAGCTGCTCTGGAACTAACGGAGAAGTTCTGGCAGTTGCTGAGCCCACGTCCCCGCTTGGTGACAACTGGCCAGAGCTGAGGCCAGCTGTCTCCCCTGTACGGGACAAGGGTGCCCCATTCTGCACAGACCCCCGCCCCTTCCATGCGACTCCATCTGCCTGACTGGTGAGGGCAGCAGAGTTTGTGACCTTGGCCTCTTGGATACAGGCTCTGAGACTGGATCAGAGGACCCTGTCCTTTCTTCCTTTCAAACTGCAGCCTCCATGAGAGCAGGATCCAGGCTTTGCTTGGGCACTGCTGTGCTGCTCGGGCTAGAGAAACGCCCTGCAGATCTCGGGCCCTCAATCAATGTGGCACATGGGTGGCAGCAGTGACCACGTTACAGTGGGCTCAGTTTCTGAAGCTGAACACAGACGGATGAGGTGCACAGCAGTCAACCGGGTGGCTCATTTTAAGCCCTGTTTTGAAAAAGGCAAACTGTGGATGACCCTTAAGCAGCAAATAGGCCACTTATGAAGTCGAGACTGGTCTGCGTGTGTGTCAAGGAGAAAACTGCTGGTTGTGCTTTGCTCTGTTTCCAGCCCCATTCCCGGACCCGGGGAGGTACTCTCTTGTTCTCTTCTTCGGACACACACTAAACAATAGGAGTGGAAAATGCATCAGGAAGACCTAAGGCACATACTTATTGGCTTCATTCAGCAGGAACAGCAGCACGACCGAGAGCACAGCCAGAGTTCCCTGCTCTGTGCGATTTCACAAATCCTGTAAAACCCTAGTTGCTTTTCACTAGGGATGTGATCGTTCCTCCTGGCTGCGGATGGCAGCTCTCTGCCACGGCTCAGTTTAGCCCGGGTTCTTGTTCTGTTTATTTCTTTCTTTCCCTTTCTTCTGCACGTGATGTTCCTCTGGGCTCCGTCTGCACTCACCTTGCCATGGGAGCCCCGGAAAAGAATAAAGTCCACCCGCCTCTCCCCCCCCAGGCTTGGCTCCAGAAAATCAAAGCCCAGCAGAGGCAGCTCTTCTCCGCCTGCAGCAGGGTCAGCGATTTGTGTAATGTTTTCCGTGTCAGCTTATCTCTGCCGATTTCTTGTGTTTGTGAGCAAGGGGAGGAAGTGCCGCATCGCCATGGCTGCCTTTTTCAACAGGTGGGAGCCGCAGCTGCGATCAAAGCCCAGCCCCGCGCTCCCCGCCGACAGCCGTCCCTGCTTTTTTGTCAAGTGTTCCTGGTGGGGCTGGATTCATCCCTTTGGAGTGAGGTGGCTGCAAGAAAAAGCTTACCCGGATGCCCCCACGAGGAACGAAAGGAGAAAAGCCCTTACGTCTCTCGCCCCACGTGGGAAGCTTTTTGATCACATCGTTTGAATCTAACCATAATTAGGCTTTTGCATCCAGTTCTCGTAGGAACACGAAATGCTGTTCAGCCAGCAGGTTTGGTACTCACAGCCCTCTAACTGGGGGTTTCAGTTGTGCTGTGTATTCCTGTATTTAGTCACACGATATTTTGGAGCCACTTTTTCATTCTTATTTTTAGTAATCAGTAATTTTCGTAGATAGTAATTTGGGTCTGATTGGACATCTTGGCAACTCTTCAGTTCTCATTATAGCAGAGTTTTCGCCTGTATGTCTTGATGCTAAAGTGAACACAGAATTCTTAAGCGATGTCCAACAAACTAATTTTTGAGAGTCATGGTCACTACCTTAAAATAGAGAATAAATTTTAGTTCCCATCCTGATACAAGTATCCTAGAAGGCTTAATTTGCGTAAATGTTTTGCCAAGGGTTGGATCCCCCAACATAGGAAAGGTTCTTCAGGCTTAATTTGCGTAAATGTTTTGCCAAGGGTTGGATCCCCCAACATAGGAAAGGTTCTTCAGGCTTAATTTGCGTAAATGTTTTGCCAAGGGTTGGATCCCCCAACATAGGAAAGGTTCTTCAGGCTTAATTTGCGTAAATGTTTTGCCAAGGGTTGGATCCCCCAACATAGGAAAGGTTCTTCAGGCTTAATTTGCGTAAATGTTTTGCCAAGGGTTGGATCCCCCAACATAGGAAAGGTTCTTCAGGCTTAATTTGCGTAAATGTTTTGCCAAGGGTTGGATCCCCCAACACAGGAAAGGTTCTTCAGTGATTGTCCTGGCTAGTGTGGTCTTCCAGCCTCTTGTTTCACGTAGGTAATAAGCCCTGTGAGTACCCAGATGGTGTCACTGCTTCGGTGGGACCTAGCACACAGCAGGTTGCGTGTTAGAAGCCCTGGCCATCCCCCGGATTTACCCTCTGGCATCAGGCCCATGTTGGCCTGTGAGCACTGGTGAAGTGTAGAGAGTCATTCATACCTGCTTAGGCCATGTGACTGAGGAAAGGATCACACGGGCTCACGCATACGAAAGCAGTTCAGAACCCTCCAGTCTGGTGCCTGTGCGGAATATTAGTGCTCCAGGCTGTGGTAGCCCTGTACTCTTAGCTTTGTCTAGACCTCGTCTTTGTCACAGGAAATTAGGGCTTTCGATTCGATCTTGTTAGTCGAATTTTGTATGCATAGCCACGTGAGGCTATTTTAGTGTAGATTAATTAAAATAAAATAAGATTTAGGATTCAGCTCCTCAGTCACGCTGGACGTTTCAAGTGCTCAGTTGCCACGTGTGTCTCGTGGCTACCGCGTTAGATAGCACAGATCTAAAGCATTTCCATCTTCACGCAAAGCTCTGCCAGACAACCCTGGGCTCAGTTATCTATCAGGTTCCCTCCAGCCTGCGTTTGTGTAGACTTCAACAGAGTGGCTTGCTCAGTTCTTAAAGGAGAATTAATTGTGCCTTTAATGCCCCATCCTCCACCCATACCAGGGGCGTGGATCTGCTGTAATCTCTGCCCTTGTTTCCCTGGTGGCTGAGCATGAGGCCTTCCTATGGCATCTTTCACAGTTTCTTAGCAGAGAAAAGTTAGCTGTAGAAAGATACGTTCTTGAGCCCTTAAGTAATTTTATCTAGCTTATATTTATAGTATGAAATACTATAAAATTCTGGCTTGGCCAGAATTTCTCTCCTCTTTTACTAAACCTCTGGGTCTTCCTTTTTAGAAATAAGATAGCCCGTTGTCATTTTCCTTGAACGTGGGCCAGCACAGATTGGGTATCAGGCTCAGGTGAGTGGAAGGTAGGAGAAGCAGTTTTCTAGGCATGGATACATGATCTGGAGATTAGAGACAGCTACGTGGGAATTGACATCCACATGGCTTTTAGGCTGGGAGCAGGGGTTGGATGTGAGTATTGTACCAAGTTCAGTGGGCTGGAGGTTCAAGCCAGGAAGAAATGGACTAAGTAAAAAGCAAGAATAAAGCCAGGTCTCACACTTTAGGCTATTCAATGTATTTGGTCCCTTATGTCACCTTTCAGTGAGGTCTTCTCTAGACACGTAAAAAATTGAATCCCCTCTGTCCTTAACACTCCTGGGCCACTTTTCAGCTGTGTTTTTTCCATAGCAGTTATGCCATCTAGCACCCTCTGTATTCACTTAGTTTCTGTTCGTTGTCTATCTTTTCTTAAACAAGAGTATAAGCTCCATGAGCATGAGGGTCCTTATCTGTTTTGCTCAGTGCTTAGGCACATAGTACTTTCGGTAGATATTGAATGAATGAATGAATGAGAAATGCGTCTGCCGCGTTGTTTCAGTGAGACCTGGAGGTAGAGGTTACTTGTGCGAGAGGCCCATACTGGAGGTAAGGAAGCAATCAGAGGAGGGCAGGGCGGGGCTAGGGCAGGCCTGGGTGGGGTCTAACCGGGCTGGAGAGGGAGTGGGGGAGGAGCAGGCTTCTGGAGCCTGGCCTTGGGAGAGATCTCTGCAGAGGTTGAAGATTTTGTGCAAGAAAGCAGCTGATCCCAGCTTTGTAGAATCGGTGCTGGGAGATGAGATGTTTCTGAGAACGAGCCTCAGGATCAAGCGGGCCTAGAAGAAAGGCCACGGAGAGAACTCTTGAGCCAAAGGGCCATTAGAGAAGGGCTCCTCGCACCTTGACCTGGAGCCCAGGTGGCTGAGTGGCTGCAGGCTGAAGCTTCAGAGCTGACCCAGGAGCGGGGGAGAGCCTCGTGCCAGTCCCATCCTGCCAGCTGTTTGGTCAGATTGAGTCAGCGATGCTGAGAGCTGTAAAGCGTAAGGTGGTCATAATCATCACTCCGACACGGTCACGTCTGTCTGAAGCAGTGCTTCTCAGACTTCACTGAGCATACAGGTCCCCTGGGAGCTTGTTAAAATTGCAGATTCTGATTCAGGGGTCTGGGATAGGCCCTGGGGTTTTGCAGTTCTCACAAGTTCTGAGATGATACTGCTGCTGCTGTGCAGGGACTCCACTTTAAGTAGCAGGGCTTTATTAAGGAGAGGAACGAAATATGCATCATTGATATCAGTTGCCTTTATTAAGCCTTTGAAAATTCTCCTTGGATAGGCTAGGGACTGTCACTTAAGGATGTTCCGATAGACAAGTGCTTTTCACTGTAGTTGACCTAAAGTAGTTTTTGAGAGAACATAAGCAACCATTAAGCAAACTGGCCTTCCCCGATTCTGATTTTCTGTAGATGAACGCTTGTCAGCACTGTTGTCCAGTGTGGCTTTCAAATCCAAGGCTTCCTAAGGCAGTTCTTGAAAGTCCAAGCCTGAGCAGACTTTTACGTCCATTGCCTACATGGGAGAGGTGGTTGTACCCAGCAGGGTGTGGTGTGTGTGCTGAGCTGCTGACCAGCTGGTCTTGACAGGCGCCTGGATCGGGGTTAAAAGTCTGCTCTTGTGCGTAGCAAATGGACTTGAGGACATGGGGAAGGGGAAGGGGAAGCTGGGACGAAGTGAGAGAGTGGCATGGACATATAGGACATATATACACTACCAAATGTAAGATAGATAGCTAGTGGGAAGCAGCTGCATAGCACAGGGAGATCAGCTCGGTGCTTTGTGACCACCTAGAGGGGTGGGATAGGGAGGGTGGGAGGGAGACGCATGAGGGAGGGGATATGGGGATACGTGTATATGTATAGTTGATTCACTTTGTTGTGCAGCGGCAACTAACACAACAATGTAAAGTAATTATACTCCAAAAAAGATGTTTTAAAAAAAAAACTAATGGCATTTGACCTGTGCGTTGTGAACTTGCTTTGCAGTGGTAACTCCTTTATCCTTTCCATTTTCTCCCTTCTGCAATGAGGATGTCTTTTCTACACCTGTCCAACCATTATATTTTGCAACAGATAACTTGTTTTTTAGTTTCACAGGTCTGTGGACAGAGAGGAATTTACCCCAGGATGGAACATACCCAGAGACTCACCTAAACCTGATTGAGATGAGGTTTAGATGAGATTTTGGACCTAGAATTGATGTTAGAATGGATTGAGACCTTGGGGATGTTGAGACGGGTGAATGTATATTGCATGTGGGACAGCCATGAATTGGGGGGGCTAGAAGACAGGCTGTACTGGGTTGGATAGTGCCCCCCCAATTCATATCCTTCTCAGAACCCTAGAATGTGACTTCATCTGGAAATAGGGTTGTCGTAGGTATAAATTATTGTTAAGATGGGGTCATATTGGTGTAGGATGGACCCTTAATCCAATATGACTGGTATTCTTATGAGGAGAAGAGACACATCCAGGGGGAAGACAGACAGCCACACAGAGAGAAGGCAGGTGGTGACAGAAGCAGAGTTTAAGAGTGATGTGTCTGTAAGCCACGGATTCCTGGCAACACCTGAAGCTAAGAGATAGGCATGGAAGAGATTCTCCCCTCTGAGCCCTCAGAAGGAAGCAGCCCTCCTGATACCTTGATTTTGGACTTCTAGCCTCTAGAGCTGTAAGAGGATAAATTTCTGCTGTTTGAAGCCACCCAGTTTGTGGTAGTTTGTTATGACAGTCACTGGAAACTAATACAGGGAGTTTTTGGAAAATTATTCTAATGGTCTAATGGACTAGGTGTTGTTTATCATAATCCAGCCCCAAAGAATGGTATTAAGTCAAGTTGAAAATAGGATGAAAAATTATTTCATTGGCCCAAACTCAATATGGCATAAATGACTCTTTTTTTTAACATTTTTATTGGAGTATAATTGCTTTACAATGGTGTGTTAGTTTCTGTTTTATAACAAAGTGAATCAGTTATACATATGCATATATCCCCATATCTCCTCCCTCTTGCGTCTCCCTCCCACCCTCCCTATCCCACCCCTCTAGGTGGTCACAAAGCACCGAGCTGATCTCCCTGTGCTATGCAGCTGCTTCCCACTAGCTGTCTATTTTACATTTGGTGGTGTATATATGTCCTATATGTCCATGCTACTCTCACACTTCGTCCCAGCTTCCCCTTCCCCTTCCCCGTGTCCTCAAGTCCATTCTCTACGTCTGTGTCTTTATTCCTGTCCTGCCCGTAGATTCAGAACCATTTTTTTTTTTTTTTTTTAGATTCCGTATATATGTGCATTAGCATACAGTATTTGTTTTTCTCTTTCTGACTTACTTCACTCTGTATGACAGACTCTAGGTCCATCCACCTCACTACAAATAACTCAATTTTGTTTCTTTTTATGGCTGAGTAATATTCCATTGTATATATGTGCCACATCTTTTTTATCCATTCATCTGTTGATGGACACTTAGGTTGCTTCCATGAATGACTCTTATCTTGCAGTATTTTCTGTATGTCAGATGACATACAGAATCGGTAATGTCTTGTTCCAAGAGATCAGTTGTTTCTGTTAATGACTGAGATGGAAACGTTTTTTACTCTTAGAGAGTAAGGACAGGCTGTATTCATCTGTGCATCAGGTGCTGTTTGTCTTTCATGGCACTTTTCAGAGTAGAGGTTCACCAGCAACTTCTACCTAAAGCTAATGCATTACCTTTTATTTAGATCAGGTTGCATAAATGTATTTTGGGCGGAGGAGTTTGAAGTTTGGAACTGGTTCTTTTCAGTAGAGAAGAATTATGATTATATGTCATTATCATCATTGCCTTTTAAAAAGAAAGTTGATATACCGTTTGTTCCCAGAAAGAACCCGAGTGTGTGTTTGTGTGTGTGTCTGCGCTTTGAAATTAGAAGGCCAAGTCAGCATATTCCATCATCATCCAGTATGAAATGTGTCTGGAGTGGCCTCACTGGAGTCGTGTCCTACGTTATCAGTTGCTGGCTCTAGTGTCAGTATGTCATGCCTGGCAGGTTAGCAGGGTTTGGCGGAGGAAATGAAACTTAGTCAGTTACTACAAGATTTATAGTAGGCCTGCTATTGCAGGAAGTGGTGAAAAGTTGATTGATAGTTTGAGACAAAACTCTACAGCAAGAAACAGGATGTATGCTTTCTATTTATACCTAGTTTTCTTTTTCCTGCATTTCAGGGCTCCTTTTGCACTTTGTTTTGGCTGTTTCATAAGGCTACGGTTCCCTTTATTTTTTTCCCCCTAAATTCAGTTGCCAAATATAAAATAATTGAGGAAATTTTATATCAGCTTAGCCACAGTAAAGGCATATACCCTCAGCTGTTACTGTTACTCTTTCATGGCAGTTGGATTTACTGTAACTTGTCAGAAGGCAGTCTTTAATTAAAAAAAAAATTCCTCCAGATAGGATATTATTTCACATCTATAAACAGAATGGCAGGGTTTTGGGTTTTTTTAAAGCTACATGGCAGGATTACATTTCCAAAACTTTTCTAAGAAAAACCTGTGTTGAGTATAATTCTATTAAAATACGACATTGGTACGATCTATCATGTGTCTTTTAAATGCTGAATCTCTTCACTCTGTAATTAATACATCTTAACAAGTAGGAGTTCTTCACTTAGATATAAAATATATACTATAAGTACAACTAGTAACTCAGTGTATGTGTTCATTGAGTATATCCACATGTACCTGGTTTTTGTAAGCATTCTAGTTAACTAATAATGTCACTTGACAAGGCTTTTTGACACAACCTAGCCTGGTCTGTTTTGAGTGTGACAGTGAGAAACCACTAACTGCGTTAAATGAGGTGTTTTCTGAAATGGAAAGGCCATTACAGAGTTAGATTCTAGAATTTACAAGGAGTGGCAGAGTTAGAACCAACTCCAGTTGTGCCAGTGCTTGAAAGAACAAAGAGGCTACTCTTTCATGGCTTAATTTTTTTCTCCAAAGGAATAATTTCCTTTTCTGTGAACAGTGACTGCTAAGTTATCTGTGTAAAATGATTGAATAGAAACAAACCCAACTTTCATTCCTCAGGCTGTTGGGTCATATTCTAAACCAATGATATTTTGAACATTTTAATTCGTTTTTTATCCCAGCATTCTTTGAGAGGTCAAAATGCTTCTTCTGTAAAGTTTCTATAAGAAGTTTAATATCAACTTGGGAAACTAGACAGCTTGAGGTAGTAAAAGTGGGATAATAAGAAATAGAGGGACTTCCCTGGTGGTGCAGTGGTTAAGAATCCGCCTGCCAATGCAGGGGATATGGATTCGAGCCCTGGTCTGGGAAGATCCCACATGCCGCGGAGCAACTAAGCCCGTGCGCCACAACTACTGCAGCCCGCGTGCCTAGAGCCCATGCTCCGCAACAAGAGAAGCCACCGCAATGAGAAGCCCGCGCACCACAGCAGAGAGTAGACCCCACTCACTGCAACTAGAGAAAGCCCGTGCACAGCAGCAAAGACCCAACGCAGCCAAAAATAAAATAAATAAATAAATTTATTTTTTAAAAAAAGAGATGAATCAGGGTGGCAAGGAATAAAAAACAGAAACATATAATCTGTTTTTTACACACATTATATAAATGGGTCATCTTAAACATAATACAGTGCTAAAAGTGAGAAACAAACTTTTCTCGGAAGCATAAAAAGTCATCTCAGCTGGTAAGAGGCACGAGTTTCTGTTTGGGTCCTGGGCCTCATCCTTGCCACCTTCCTGCCTGTTAGAGTTGACACTTTTTAGTCCCAGCATTGTGAGGGATGCTTTCTGAAAAGAGCCAAGATGACAGGTAGGGAGCTTTGAAATTCCAAATTCATGCACTTATAAGTGATAGATGTAATATTTTTATAGTAGACAATAACAAATATATACATAGTTTTAACTTGAGTAGATATATCTACTGTATTCAGGAATATCCGCAAAAACAATTCACATTTTTTCCCCCTGGGATTCTACAACCCCTGTAGGTAAAGCTTAAATGTATACTCCATTTAAGATTGCTGAGCCAAAGGGACCAGTCCTAGTTTCTCTGGAGAATTCTGGGCCTTAGGCAAGTCAGAACTTGCTCCTTTGAGGTGTTGAGTGGTATCACGTTGGGAAGGAATCAAGAATGTGGGCTTAAGAAGGGAAGCTTTTCAGAGCCTGAGAATTCCTGGGAGCCCCCGTGGTGGGGAAGAGAGAGTGCGGGAGCTCAGAGGCCTGGGCTTCCCGTCCTGACTGCCCCTCATGAGCGGGGTGAACTTCAGCTGGTCTCAACCTCTCCAAGCTTCTGTTTCACCATGTGTCACGTGGGGATAAAAATGAAGCCGATTCATAGGCTTGTGGTTAGGAGCCAGCGCAAGGAGACGTTTGTGGAGCGCCGTCCTTCACGTATTGTTGAAAGTGTTTAGCGTGGCTCTTAAACATGTGAGGTGTGTGCTTACTGAAGTGTGAAGGCTTTTAGTTCAGATTTTTATTTTGCATATGATAATTTAATGTGAGGCATTGTCTCCTTGCCCAAGTTCATGGCTCTTTATCTCTTGAAGCTGTGTGTCATTACCCAGAGAGGACCTTTTTCAGTGAGAAAGATGGCAGTGAACTAGTCCTTAGGCTGGCAGGGCCTTGCAGTAAGGAGGATTTAAACTGGTCCACTGGCTCTCACCAGATCCGTGGCCACTGGTAGCCAAGGTTTCAAAATATACGGTGGGCATCATCTACAGCTGTCTTGGACGTGGATGTAGATTATACTGCAATCGTCTTATTTCATAACTGTGTTTTTAAAGATGTCTCAAACCCACCAGGGTTCACTCAGAGTTATAGCCCTTTGGGAATCATTCACCAGCTCTTGTGGATCTCATCCCAGTTTTCCTCTCTACCCCGGACCATCTTTCCTTTTCTAAGCTCTGGCAATCCCAGCACCAATACATGGGGTTTTCCTCATTTAAGAGAAAGTTGTGCATCCATGACGGCCATTGTCCTTGTCCTACCCTCCCTTGGACACTGACTGCAGTGGAAGCTTCGGGTCCTGGTTACACTTGTGGGGGGCCGGGGGCGGGGCGCGGAAGCTCATTGTTAACGTTAAGTATTTTGAGACAAAGGGGTCTCAGGTACATCCAGGCACTTAGATGAAAGTCCCCAAGTCCCCATCTATCACTTAAGCTCTATTGAAATGAAGTCTCATTTCCCCAGTATTATGGGATGGACTTCGCTTTGACGAATGAATTTATCCTGTGAACTCACCTCATCCAGTTTGTCTCAAGCCACTCATTTAATCTTTGGAGCTAGGGAAACCCAGAAGACATGTCACTCATTGCCACTTTTTTTCACTTGTCACACCAGATTTTCCTCTATGGAACAGCAAAGATATCATTTTTGGAGAACTGCAGTATGCTTTACACGTTGCTTCAGAAACAGAACTACTAAAATGAATCCAGGTTAATGAAAAAGTTTATCTGTTCAGTATAATGTAATGTTTTAAATGTAGCAAAAATATCCTCTGAAATAGCATGAGATGGTTTTCTGCTAAAAATGAAAAGCACTCCATGTCGCTCTCTGACTGCTTTTTTTATTTCTTTTTTAGTTAAAAAATTTGAATAGGTATTCCATTCACATAGGTTTAAAAATGAACAATAGTGTTTGGTTCAGCAGCACAGATACTAAAATTGGAACAATACAGAGAAGATTAGCATGGCCCCTGTGCAAGGATGACTCGTAAATTTGTGAAGTGTTCCATATTTTTATATTGTGTGATATTGCTTATATGTGGAATCTAAAAAAAGGGTACAAATGAACTTATTTACAAAACAGAAATAGAGTCACAGATGTAGAAAACAAAGTTATGATTAACAAGGGGGAAGCGGGGGGAGGGATAAATTGGGAGATTGGGATTGACATATACACACTACCATATATAAAATAGATAACTAATAAGGACCTGCTGTATAGCACAGGGAACTCTACTCAATACTCTCTAACGACCTATATGGGAAAAGAATCTAAAAAAGAGTGGATATATGTATATGTATAACTGATTCACTGTGCTGTACAGCAGAAACTAACACAGCGTTGTAAATCAACTATACTCTAATGAAAATTTTAAAAATAAGACCCAATATGTGGTGACAAGTCTCCCTCTCACCATCATCTTCCATCTTTCCAGCTCCTGCAGTGCCCCCTCCACATAAATACTAGTGTTTTCTGTAGCTCTCCAGAGTTCATGGATAAGTGTACAAGCAAATGAAGTATGTTTTTATGTCTTTCCTTTGTTGTGTGTGTTTAACATAGAAGGCAGCGTATACATGTGGCAGGCCTTTTGTTGTTACACGATATATCTGGGTTAGCCCCTGGAGAACCTCATCTGTTACATAGCTGTAGACTTTTCCTTCGTGGGATATGCCATAGCCGTATGCCACGTTGATGGACATTTGGGTGTTTCTTATTTTGGAGTATTAGAAACAATGCCACAGTAAATAGTACCTTGGGCCTGTGTCGTGTAGCCTACGTGTTTAATTTCCAGATGCGGGTTTGCTTGGGTCAAGGGTATGTTACGTTTTCAGTTTTGAAAGGTATTGCCAGGTTCTCCTTCATCGGGACTGTAGCTGTTAACTCTCTCACCAGCAGTGTATGAAAGCGCCTTTCCTCCACAGCCTTGCTGGCAGTGTTACCAAACGTTTGGATTTTTGCCAATCTGATAAATGAAAAATATATCTCAGCACGACTTTAATTTGTATTTCTCTTATTTGACTGAAGTTGTTGAACATCTTTTCGTATATTTAAGAGCCATTTGTGTTCCTTTGTATGGGAATTGTCTGCTTGTGTCTTTTGCCCATTTTCCTGATGGATTATTATCTGCATTTTTAAGAACTCTGTTAGGAGAACTAGGCCTTGTTTTGTGATATGAATTACAAATATTTTTCTCAATTTTGCATTAGCCTTTTGACTTTTCTTGTAATCTTTTTTTCTTTTTGCCCTACAGAACTTGTTGATTTTTATTAGTTTTTGTAGATTTTTATTAGAATTTATCAATCTTTGCCTTTCTTTTGTGGCTTTTGGATTTTGAGTCCTAGTTAGAAAGGCCTTCCTCATTCTAGGCTCATGAGGGAAATCTCCTGCGTGTCCTTATAGTACTTGGTTCCTTTTTTCCATCCATATCATTGATCTGTTTGGGGATTCATCCTGTGTGCCGTATGAAGTATGGATCCAGCTTTATTTTGTTATCTCTTTAAGCTGTGGACCCTGTTATCCCCAGACCAATTAATGAATAGTCCTAACATTTCTTCTTAAAATGGTCTTCAAGGTCCAGAAAGTTGGCAGCTCTTGCGGAAGCCTTAAAGAAAGCATCCCCGACCAAGGCCCAGCTGGGGTTGGAACTGCAGGAACTGGAAGCAGCGGCACTCTTGGTCCAGGAGGAAGAAGCTGCATCGAACGCAGGAGCCCGATGCATTTCCGGGCAGCAGACGCCTTCCTCCAGCTCTGAGACAAGCGATTCGGAGGAATCAGAGAGCAGCACATCGTCTGAGACCGAGGACTCAGGCTCGGAACACGAGGAGCCCAGAGGTGGTGAACGTGAGGCAGGGCCTTCCTTGCTCGGTCCCTTTGTTGAGGAAAGCAGCACGGCCCTGCTTCCTGACCATGGTGGGATGTGCAGAAGCGTGGTCCTCCCAGGGTCTGATGATGGTCAGGGACAGCCGCTCGCCTCTCCCCGGGCTCCTGGGGCATCTGAGCCTCTAATCCAGGAGCTTGGAGAACAACTGGAGACTTCGGTTCAGATTTCTGAGCCCAAGGGCTCTGCTGCTGGACAGCGTGCTGAAGAGAGACAGCCGGCAGACACCCAAGAATTGACTCCGAGTGGTCTCATTCGTTATTGAGAATTACGTCAGATTTGGTTTTGTTGACCGAATGGGAATTCTTCATTTTCACTTTGTACTTTTCCTTAGTGTATACAACATTGTTTGTCAGTGAGCTAATGTTGACACCAGTCGGTTTTCTTGTTGCACCTTTAAAAATAAAGTTCTAAAGTTTTTCTTAAAGCAAAGTGTAATTAATATTTGGAGATAAGAATAATAGTTCTGCCAGAATCTCTAGAAGGTAGAGCCCTAAAATACTTTGAGTAGCTTTACAGAGATACGCAGGACATACAGTAAGCCGCAAACATCTTAAGCAGATAGTGTGACAAGTGGTGACAGATACATACACCGAATAAAACCAGTACTGCAGTTGAGATGCTGTACTTACCCACCATCTCCAAGTGTCCTCCTGCCCCTTCGTCACCCCTCTCCCACCCGCGCCTCTGCATGCCACCCACCCCCATTCCCCAGGCAAGCCTCCGTCTGCTCCGTCGCTGTACGTTAGGTTGTATTTCCTAGAATTTAATATAAATTGAATCGTATAACATGTACTCTTCTTTGTCAGGCTTATTTCATTCAGTATAATTATTTTGAGATACATTGATGTAGCGTGTATCGAGGTTTGGCGGTGTTTTCTTTTCCATATCTGAGTAGTAGTTCATTAAATGGACATTTGGGTTGTTTCCAGCTTTCAGCTGTTCCAAATAAAGCTGTTATGAACATTTGTGTGCAAGTCTTTGTGTGGACATATGCTCTTATTTCTCTTAGGTAAATATCTACGAGTGGAATGACAGAGCCGTATGGTAGGTGTATGTTTAACAGTTGAAGAAACCACCAAACTGTTTTCCAAAGTGGCTGTACCATTTAACACGCCCACCAGCAGCCTGTGAGAGCTCCGCTTCTCTCTCATTCTTGTCATCACTTGGTGTGGTCCATTTTTAACATTTTTACCATTTTAATAGGTGTGAAGTGGTATCTCCTTTTATTTTGCATTTTTAAGACTTCTTATGTTGAGCGTCTTTTCACATGTGTATTTGTCATCTTTGGTGAAGTGTCTGTTTAGATCTCTTGTCAATTTTTTTAAGTTGGGTTGCTTTTCTTATTTTTGAGTTTGGAGGGTTCTTCATAAATTCTAGATACAAATCCCCAGAGGAGTCATCCTTGCATGCCTGATAATCTTTGATTGGATAAACATTGTGAATTCTACCTCGTTGGGTACCGGGTATGTGTTCTTATAAATATTCTTTAGCTTTGTTTTGGGATGCAGTTAAGTTACTTGGAAATAGTTTGATCCTTATGGGTCTTGCTTTTGTAATTTGTTAGGCAGGTCTGGAACAGTGCTCTGTCTAGGACACACTGTTTCCCCGTCCTAAAGAACGATTTTCCCGTGCCCCAGGGATTATGAGTGTTCCAGTCCGGCTGATGGAAGTAGACACCTGTGTGAGTGCTGAGCACTGGTCCCTCTAATCCTTTCATGTGGTTCTTGCCTGGCCTCATTTATAGGCTCTCCTCTGAGTCCTCGACCCTCTCCAGGTATCTGGGGTTCTCTACAGCTCTCCCCTCTCCCCTACCCTGTCTTGCAGACTCGGGCTGCCTTGGACTCCCCAAGCTCCCAGCTCTGTCTCCTGAACTCCGGAGTCCATTGGGTTCTGCCTGGGTCGCCCCTCCCTGGGCAGCCTAGACATTCTTCCAGGGCAGTAGGCGAGACCCTCGTACTGCTCCTGGGGTTTGTTTTCCATCCCTTGGGATCACTGTCTTTCATTGCCTGATGTCCAGTGTCTTGAAAACCATGGTTTCATGTATTATTTCTGTTTTTCTTGTTTGGTTATGTCAGGAGGGAAAATTCATCTGGTCCGTATTACTCCGTCTTGATTGGAAACGTAAGCCTCCATTAATAATTTAAATGTGAATTTTCCTACTTGAGTGTAAGCTCCTAGGGAGTGATGTCTGTGTCGTGTCTTGTTACCACTGAATCATCAGTGCCCATATTCTCAGAGCTCCATAAATATTTGCTGAATGAATGAACAAATGAAATAAACCAATTTGCTTTAGGGAGGAAATGAAATGAAATCTGATATGTATTAATCTCAGTAGCATTTTTATTTCAGGAGAGGGTATGATCCCTTTTACTCTGGGTCTGTATAGGTTGCAAGTATTTGTATTTCCACTATAAATACCAGTTTGTATTAACAGGATAGTTGGGGTGACTGTGCTATTTGACACACATGTTAACTCCTGAACACCATAACAGCTTTTTTAGAATGTGTTCAAGACTTTTCTCAGGCTCCCCAGAGACGTTCAGAATCCCTGTGACCATTGAAAATGCATTTCTCCTCAGTAGCACATGACCTGAGGCCAGTTTGAAAATGCATTATCTGTTATTCCCCTCATTTACTTCTACTGACGTCAAGTTGAGCAAATCCACTCTTGTCTAAAAGTTTAAAGCCGTGGAAGTTTCTCCTTCCATCACCTTCTGTCCTTACTTAGGAATCTAAACAGGATCTACTTTGGTGAGAATTGTCTTGGGTAGAAAAATTTGTTGCTCTCTTCCTCCAAGGATGGGCAAACATGATCCTTCCCGGACATCCTCAAAGCAGAGGAACTCGCTGAACGACTCTCATGAGTTTTAAAAACAATGTGAGTGAGCGCCTTAATTTTAGATTCCGCGTCTGCCGCGTTACTTTTACCCTTTCTTTGTTCTCAGAGGGTTAAAGCTTTGTAATATCGCATTACCCTGTCTTTGTTTAAGATGAGTTAAGAACACTATACCATGTGTGTAACCCAAAACACATCCAAGGGTGCTGCCTTTAATATATTTTTTAACTAGATGACCTGCCAGGCAACTCGAGGGATTTCCTATAACCATATGCATTTCCCAAGAACCCTGGGTGATGGAAGAAAAAATAAAAAGTTAGGGAAAGCACAGAGAGGGGACCTCAGCACTGCCTAGCTGCAGCTCAGTGGCAAGAACCAGGGCCTCGGGGCTGAGGAGACAAGGCACTGAGTCCCAGAGCCATGGTTCGGAGGTACGCCAACCTCTGAGCCTCTCCCTTCCTCTTGGAAATGGGAATACAACGACTTTTTTTGCTTATCTTACAGGATGATGAGACTGCATGTTCAAAACATCATTTTATCAACTGGAAAGTATTAAACCAGCATAAGAGTTTATTATTATTGTCACACTCCCCAGTGCTGCACAGGGCTCTTTTCAGCTACCTGACAACAGGTTTCTGGGGGAGCCAGCCCTTGGAAAATGAGAGCCCTGTCAGTCGCTTCTGAGGCATGCTCGTGGTAAAAGTCTACACAGTTCAGCAGATTAGACAGAAATATTAATTACATCAGTGAATCACAGCACTGCCTCATCTTCTGGGCGGGCATGATCATTGACCTGTGTTCTGTGTTCTGTCTCTCCTCCCATCATCCTTGAAGAATGACACGGGGCCTCGCTGTGGACATGATCGGTTTTAGGTGCCAGGGACTACACTGATACCATCTTTCACTGGCACGGGATTAATTTACAAATGACACAGGGCTACTCCCTACCACATTCTAAATTGGTTGAACAGCTGGGGGGTGGTTTTCACACCTGCTAGTGAAAAATCCATTTGGGTTGCATGGATCAAATTCTATTACCAAGAATTGGGCATATGAGAGAAAGGATCAAGTTTTCTCAGCCATAAGACTTTATAAAATTCTTCTAAATCAAAGGGAACTCCTGGATATCTATTTTGTTATAAGGAGATTGTTATTTTCTATCTTGTAACTAGAAATTGACCCATATAGTCAATAGTGACAAAAGATACATCTAAAAGAAATGGAAATGAATGAAAGACAATATAGGAAGGAAACTCTAGGCAGCTTTAGAGTTGCCGCTGTATTAAAAATATACCAACTCTTCAGAAAATTATAAAATCTTGGAAGATGTAGACATCCTCTTCCTCTTGTATAAAATGATCTGTCATGTAATGTCATTGCCTGTCTGGTAGATTGAAGTTAAAGCTTCATAAACACAAATCTCTGTGACTGTTTGGTCAGGCGTCTCCATGAAAGCAAATCAGAGATTGCAAATCTTAACATCATTCCATCTAAATCCCTGATGGAGTTTTTGTTCGTGATCGGCTGCTCCCTTTCCCGCCCATTTTCTAAGTGCGTCATGTATAGTTTCAATCCATAGCAAATGAAGGAAGCATTGATTAGACTTGATTTAAGGCAGCAAGTGATAAATGCAGCTGGAAATTGATTCATGCCTCTCCAGTGACTGGGGCTCAGCCATCCACAGTTGACACAACTCTTGTCTCAAGGCTGGAGAAAACAAACAGGGAAACACATGTCAAACAGATAAATGACTCGGCTGTTTTGAACTCTCTGCAGAGACCATTTGTTTCCTAGATAAGGAAGACTGCTCTCCAAAGTCATGAAAAGATAAGCTGGAGGAAAAGGATGGATGTGGGAGCAGATGCCTTAGCACTTGGGAAAAAAACAAACAGAAAGGATGTACCTCCCAGAAGAATCTTGCTACATGGATCCGCTTTCCTTTCCCCCCAGAAAATGCTGGAAGCAGCGATTTGGCCACGCGAGCCTCGGTCCTGGCTGGGACCACATGCTGAAGGCTCTGCCTCTGGTTATTTTAGGTATTCCAAGTGGTAGGGCATCGTCTCTTATGCTCTTTCCAGGGGGACATTCCCCACCTCTTGCTGGAGTGAGCATTCAGGGGAAGGAGTAGCTGAGCGACTGGAGAGCCCTGTCTATAGTCCCATCTAGCCTGAGGCTCCAGCAGTTTCACCACCAGCCCAGAGACCCCCCGGAAAACAGGAGCCCTACTGCAACCCAGGGCCTCCCGTGGAGCCTCACCTACAGCACAGAGTTCCATATTTACTGTCTTTGTTTCCGTACATGCTGTGTTTTCCCACCTCCACCTGTTTGCTCGTGCACTGCTTTCTCTTCTCCCTGTGAGTTTGCCCAGATTGGCCCATGCAAATGCCACCTCCTCCAGGAGGTCACCCTTCATTCTTCCTGGCTGGAAATAATTTCCCTCCTCTGAACTCCCACTGAATCAGGGCCAGGTCCTGCTGGAAGAGCCTGGAATCCAAGGAAAGACGAAGGGATTGGAGCAGGGAAGAGAGATTCCTACCAGGCTGTCCCCTAGGGCAGTGGGTTCCAGAGTTCTGTATTCACACTTCTGTAAAATTAAGATTAGAAACAAGAAAACGAGGGTGCGGGGCAGGGAGGAGTACAAGGCTGCCAGTGGTTAATTTTGTTCATGGATGTACACAGGCCGTATTCTACTGAAACCATGCTTCCACACAAACGTGTTAGCATCAAAAATGTAAAAAGACCTTTCAGAATAGTAGTCCTCTAAATCCAACACACTTACCTACAAGAAAAACCCTCTCACCTGAGAATCACAGTTAACTGCTTGGCATCTGTAGTTCCAGTCTTTTTCTGTGTATTTGTATACAGATATATATATATATACCCACATTAAAAAAAAATTAGAATCATGCACTACATAAATTGTAAATCCATTTTTTTCTCCTAACAAGAGGTCATGACTATTTTCATAAGTCATTGAATAACCTCCCAAAATGAGGCTTTTCCTAGCTGCACTGATGTAGTCTTATTGAAATAGAAGAGATTACTCTCAAATGTAAATTGTATTAATCAGAGTTTTCCTGCTGTGTAGTGTATTAGCCAAGCATGGGCACCTAGATTCTCTAGGTACTTCCTTTTCCTCAGTTGCATTACTGCAGCCTGGTGTATTTTATAGAAAGAATACCCTTGAATTAGAGAAGAGACAGGGTTTTCATAACATCCGTCACCGTGGAGCCACTGCATGGTACCAAGCTCTGTGCTAGGCTCGTCTTGTCCTAAGCACGTCACGCAGGGCCTGTCTCCCCGTCAATCCTTCTATAGGCATAGACCCGCCGATGGGGGCAGCTCTGGGTATGTTGAGACCAGGTAGCTCTGTTCTTAGCTGACTGGATCGGGCTTGAACTTGACCCAGGGTGGGATCTGCTAGTCCGGAATGCTTTATTAAAACCAGGGATTCTCGATTTTCGCAACACCCTTGGATCATCTGAGAAACTTTAGAGAAATACTGATACCCAGTCTTCTCTGAAGACAATGGAATCAGAGTCTCTGGGGATGTCTAAACAGGCAAAAAGTGGAATAATAAGATTCCTGTGCGATTTCAGCTTTCGGCTCAGAGGAGGTCAAGGTGTGACTTTCTTCGGTCCTCCCAAATCCGGGTTCATCTGACACCAGCCACCTCTACCATGCCGCCTAAGTTCCCCAACGAGGTCAAAGTCGTGTACCTGAGGTGCACTGGTAGGGAAGTCAGTGCGACATCTGCCCTGGCCCCCAAGATCGGCCCCCTGGGTATGTCTCCAAAAAACACTGGTGATGAATGACATCACCAAGGCAACTGGTGATTGGAAGACTCTGAGGATTACAGTGAAACTGACCATTCAGAACAGACAGGCCCAGACTGAGGTGGTACCTTCTGCTTCTGCCCTGATCATCAAAGCCATCAAGGAACCACCAAGAGACAGAAAGAAGCAGAAAAACATTAAGCACAGTGGAAACATCACTTTTGATGAGATTGTCAGCATTGCCCGACAGATGCTGCATCAGTTTTTAGCTAGGGAATTCTCTGGAACCATTAAAAAGATCCTGGGGACTGCCCAGTCTGTGGGCTGCAGTGTTAATGACCATCACTCTCATGACATCATAGATGAAATCAACAGTTGTGTGGTGGAATGCCCAGCTGGTTAAGAACTGCAAAGAAAAATAATTTAATCAAGTGTTATTTGACCAAAAAAAAAAAAAAATTCATGCTCTCAGAAATCTGCACTGGGAAGTGCAGAGGGCATCAGGCCCTTGGCAACCGATGCTGAGGGTGAGAGATGCACTGAACGGGATCTAGAGCTGGTCTTGCAAGCTCAGAGAGGAGGGCAAAGAAATATGAGTTTAGGAGGATCTATGCAGTGGAGAAAAGATAACAGCTGAGAGGGCTGAAGACACCAGCTGGTCACAGAAAGGAGAGTGGCTGGATGGAGAAGGATGCAGACACCTGAAGCTGTTAAGAGGACCCAAGAGCAGCCCTGGATCCCTACACCACCCTCTCACCAATTCCAGTTCCATTAGGCTTGACTGTATGCCTGTGCTTACTCTTTGAGATCAGAGAGCATCCGTTTCCCTTATTGCTGGTCAAATCAGAGGTCTTTCTTAAAGTAACAGGAAACCTGAGACAGCTGCTTCAAACTGTAAAGAGGGTTTATTAGTTCATGATGAAAGTCCGGTAATAGCGTAGATTTCAGGAGAGGCTTAACCCAGCTGCTGACTTTGTGACCAAAGCCCTGTTTCTTGTTTGTCTGTTCTGCCATCCTCAGTGTTGGCTTCATCCCAGTTTGGACACCTCTCACATCCCAAGGCGGCTGCCAGCAGCCCCTGCAACTACCTACTTTCTTCTTAACATCCATCCAGAAAAGAGAGTATTTGTGTTCCAGCATCCACAGCACGTGTCTTCAGGTTCACTCTGATTGGATCAGTTTAGGGACACACTCAGTCATTCACGGTTGGCCAATGAAATGTGCTGGCTGGCTTTTTCTCAGTCAGGTGGCCAGCCCTGGAGCAGGATAGGCAGAGGAGTGTCAGCTCAGCCCGCGGTCCAGGGAAAACCTGCTGGGGAATGTGGCGAGCCGACAGCTACAGGCCGCCACAGCTTCATTTCCTGGTACAGCACGGCGTTCATGTGGGGGCCACATGTTCCCCAGGCTGTTCCCAGGTGCTAGTGCTGGGCCGTTGCTACCCACTGTGGGACTTCCTTCACAGCTCTGAGACTTTGTCAGGCTGAGGACCCTGTGGGGCTCTCCACCGGATCTTCCTTGCCTCCTTTCTTTCACACATGTCAGTCCTCTTTCTGCTTGAGGCCCTCTCCTCCTACTCTTGACTCCTCTCCTCTTTAGCCTTCACAGAGGATGCACCTGTAATTCTCTCTTGGCTTCTGCTTCCCACAGGACCCCCTTGACATACCCTGGTTTTCCAAGTGAACCTCTAATTTCACAAAGGAGCTCAGCTCAAACGTACTGAGTCCCACAGTGCCTGAGGGGCAGAGACCATCCCCAGCACTATACAGACGAGGAGACCAGGGTTCCAGGCTGAGTAGATTGCCTGATGTCACCCAGGCAGCAAGGGGCAAGCCTTGGATTCCAAATCGTATCTTCACCTCTCTGCAGCCCTTTACAACCTTAGATGCTGTCCTCGAGGAGCCTGGTGAGGTGGCCTGAGTCTCTCAAGGTCACCCAGCTCCTCGTGGGAGGAGAGGCTGAGTCCCAGCGTGTGTCCACTGCAGACGGCTTTTCTAGACTTCTTCACACCTCGGGGACGAGGGCTGTCGGTGGAGATCGTCACTGTCTACCGCGCAGGCTGCGGGACCCACTGACCCGCGGAGCTTGGGGACTTGACAGGTGAGCCGTCAACATGCCTGTCATCCTTTGCGCATAACTCGTCCTGGCACGGTGTTTTAAAAGAAAAAGAAAAGTCAGACGTCGCTGAAGAGGGCCGGGAATTCAAAGCGCGGGAGCAGGCGGGCGGTCCGCCACCCGGGATGCGCTCGCTTGGCCCCTGCTCCCTCCGGGCTGGGCGGGGGTGTGAGGGCCGCACATCAATGAGGACGCCTGTCCTCCGTGACGCGAGCCCCACCCCCTCTAATCCGCCGCATTGTCCATTGAAGTGTCTAATTATGTGTCTTACAACCGCAGAACTCCCCCCAGAGCAACGGGGCCCTTCTGGCAGAATGAAGGGGATGATCGCTCCATCTGTTCCTCCGGCGCCATCGGGAGGCGGGCGAGGGGGCGCGGGCGGGGCTGCGCGACTGCGCGTGCGTGAGGGCGGGGGCGGGGCAGGAGGGCGGTGGAGCGCAGGTGCCGGGAGAAAGGGGATCCCAGCGGCAGGTGCAGATGCCAAGCTCGCCGCGGCTGAGTATATGCTTAATTACAGTCGACGAAGGGGGCTGTTTTAGTTAAGAATTATAGGAGGCAGGTTCAAATGGAGCTCGGAGCCGAGCTCGAGAAGGTAGCAGGCTGGGAGCTGCCGGGGAGGGCAGACATCTGCGTCTTTAATTGGGGGTGGGCGCGCTCAGAATTTCCTGATACGTAAAAATAATCACCTGGAACACCGGGAGGCTGTAATGGAGAAGTCAGAGCGCCCGCTCCCACCCCCAAAGCCGACTACATTGTTTGGCCTGAAGCAGATCCTTAAATTACAAGCGTATTTCATTCCCCTCCCAATAACGTTATTTCTCCGTGTGTGGAGACCTGGCTCCAGGGGCCCATGGAAGTACCACCTGGGGTGGAAGGCACAGAGGGGACGATCGGAAGTAGGCTGTCTTTGGAACCAAACGCCAATATGAGTTTTACAGTTTTCTTCTCCGTTGCCTGGTTTTCAACAGGGGTGGGCCCATTTCAAAGCGAGGAAACGGAGAGGCGCTCAGGCTTTCCCGGGGGAGGACACCGCGCAGCGGGAGCCGAGGACTCAGTAGGAGTCAAGGAACATTGCGAAAGAAAGGATAAACGGGAGTTGGTTAAGCAGGCGGAGGGTGGGGTGGGAAGAGCGTGTCCCAGGTGGAGGGACGGTGATGGGTGAGAGAACCAGATTGCTCTAATGGCTGGGACAGAGAGGGGGGTGAGTTAGCTACCCCAGCGGACTGGAAAAGCAACCCATAGAAATTACATGCCCCTGTGGGCCCAGACTTGGGGGCGGGGGGCAGGGGGAGGAGGGAGAGAGAGAGAGAGAGAGAGAGAGAGAGAGAGAGAAAGAAAACCCCGTACACACAATAAGTGAAAAGCAATTGAATATTATAGTCCCTGGTGAATTTCATTGTAAGGCGCAGCAAATATTGTAAATCCGTCCCCCTCCCTCTCTCTGTTTCTTACTTTCTTGTTTTCTATCACTCTTTTATCATAGTCTCTGTCTGCCCCCAAATGAAGAGTCACCTTTCCCCTCCAAACCTCTCTGACTCTCTCTTTCACTCTCTGCCCCCACAGTTACCTTCCCTTCTTCCTCCTTCCCCCTCTGTGGCTGTGATTTTGATCCTAGAGCACCCCCTTCCCTTCACTATAAGTTCTGCTCACTCATGGCTCCTTCCCCCTTGGATGGTTTAGGGCAGGAGGAGTCCACAAAGCAGACCTCGCTCTGGCCAAATGCATCCCATCACCTATTTCTGTACAGCCCATAAACTGAGAATTTAAATATATATATATATATATGTTTTTAAATGATTGAAAGGAACTTGTAGAAATTTTTTTCTCTTGTCATATGTTACATCTCATTGTGTGTTTCCCTGTGTAATAGCCTTGAATTTGCCTCTTGGCCCGCAAAGCTTAGACTATTTTACCAATTGGCCCTTTTCAGAAAAAGTTTGCTGACCCCTGGTTTAGAATTGGGATATGGGTACTTATGCAGTAGCATTTGGGGTGCCTGGCCCGGGGCTTCTGGGGTTTTCCAGGCCCTCCCAGGGGGAGGGTCTGAGAGAGGCTGGGGTGAGAGGGGTGAGGCTTCTGTGGCCGGTCTGGGAGGGCAATTAAGGGGAAGGGGATGGAGGCTGCTTTCAAAAACAAAACAAAACAAAAAAAACCCATTGGTAGTTGTCACAGGGGCCAGCCAGGGTCATACTTGTTTTCTTAGGATGGGAAGTGACTTAGAACTACCTTATCATTCCTGAGAGTAGGAATGGTGGAGTCCTGCTTCAGGATCGTCTTTCCAAAAGCTGTGGCCCTTTTGTAATCCTTTTTGGAGTCCTTCTCCCATCTTTTCTGAACATTTTTCAAAGCTTGTCATACGAAGCATCTTCCCATAATCTCCTGAGCTCCTGGGCGATGGTAGACATGTCGTTTGGTCCGTCTGGCATCCTCCCGGGGAAACCATTCCTGTCCCACTCTGTAATAATGGTGCTCTGTCCCTGACTGTCTGAAGGGCTGACACTACACGCAGGTCCCACCACAGGGGTGGACCCATGGCAGTAAAGCAAATCACAATAAGATGAGGTATATCTGTACTAAGCATGGAGCCCCTGACACTTACTGAATTGTGAGAGGGGCCACCCAGGTAGGCACCGTGCCTGGCCCTGCCCCTTGACAGCCATTCTGGGCAGTGTTCATTGCAGTTATCACAGCCAGCACAGATCTGTCTTTAGGGTGGAGTGGTCAGATACACATCTCACAATTTCTAATTTTTCTTAGTTATGTCCTAAAGCTGTGACAGTCAGAGTCAAAAGGTTGCAGTGTATTGAACACCTGCTGCATTCATAATGCGCCCCAGCACATGTTCCTCTATAGGCCTGACAGTATGCTTTTACTTTTAGTATAAAAGTCTCTCTGACTTAGTTTTTATTCTTTTATTAGGGGTGATTTGCTAGGTGTAATTTATAATTCTCTCTCTATATGAGATTGTTCATATCATATACAAAAATACTGCTACTAGTATTAGTGACAGCTCACACTTATTGAACACTTACCAAGTGCCAGTCTCTGGACAAAGGGCTTTACTGGCCTGATCTCCCCTAATCCTTACCAGAACTCAGGGATATGGGTGCCATGAGTCCGATCTTACAGATGACAAAACCAAGTCTCTTGCCCAAGCTCACAAAGATATGAAATATTGGCATTAGCAACTAAACTTGGTTTTATTTTAAAGAAAGACTAATAATGGGCTAGAGAAATGGGGAGCTTTCATGAAGGACACCCATCACCTGCTTTGAAGACAGGTCAGGATTTACCGCCCATTAGCTCTGTGACCTGGAGCATTTACCAAACTTCCTTGGGCCTCGATTTCTTTGTCTCTAGAGGAGGGGTGATAACTTCATCTTGAGGGAGAGAATCAAATGAGAAATATAAAGTTCCTGACACATCGTTAAGGCCACAGTTGGAGCCCAATCCCTTTTACTTTTTTATTTTTATGTTTTGTTTTTGTTTTTGTGGTACGCGGACCTCTCACTGTTGTGGCCTCTCCCGTTGCGGAGCCCAGGCTCCAGACGCGCAAGCTCAGCGGCCATGGCTCACGGGCCCAGCCGCTCCGCGGCATGCGGGATCTTCCCGAACCGGGGCACGAACCCGTGTCCCCTGCATCGGCAGGCGGACTCTCAACCACTGCGCCACCAGGGAAGCCCCCTTTTACTTTTTATTCCACCAGAGTAGACTGAATCATACAGGTTTCCAGAGAGTCCATGCAGTGCAATTGAAGCTCCCTGAGAAGTCGGTTTTTGGTCATTTTGTTTATGCCGTATTGCCTGCACCAGAACGGTGCCTGGCACATCACAGGCACTCCATACGTGTTTGTTGAATTGAGTTCTCTCTTTCTGTGAGTCTGCAGTTCTGTCACATGTGATTAACAGTGGCTTCCCAACAGTGGTTGGGACCAGGGGGCGGAGGGGGATCCAGGAGCAAAGCTTTGCATGGAGGAGGGGAAAGATCCACGCTCATCTCACTCAACAGCCCTCCAGGAGCCAGGTCTAGTGGCCTGCAGTGTTGTTAAGAGCTCAGCCCTGGCCGCCCTGCCTGGGAGAGCAGCTTGGGAGTTAGCCACTGGAGCTGCCTGACGCGTGTCCTGAAGCAGTCAGTGGATGCAGCTCCAGCCGTGCCTCTTCCTTCCTTCTCCCAGACTTGTCCGGTCCTCCGCCTATGAGAACCCCCCCACATCTGCACAGCGGCCGGGCTCAGAAAGAATCCTTCTTCAACGCCAAGTATCGGCAGGGCTCTCAGGGTGTGAATTATTCATCGACAAGCCCAGCACCCATCTGTCTCCAGTCAGCTCTGCTGACACCTCTCCGCACCCTGAGCTGCCCAGCACCCCCGTGGTTTCCTCAGAGTGAAGACGAGCCCCTGAGCCTTTTGCCTTAATTGGAGAGATGATGGGGCGAACAAGAGGCTCTAAAGTGTGTATTTGAAATCAATTTGCTCCTTGAAGCGGCATGAAAACAAAAGGCTGAGAGATGCCCACTGTGAGGGGATCGCCCTGGCGCCACGTCAGCTCAGGCTCCGCTAATGACCTGTGGCCAACAGCCCCCTCACACCTTTGCTCTGAAGAGACTGGCAGAAGCCGGGCGGGGGTTGGGGGCACGTGGCTTTCTAGTCTCAGAGGTTTCACAGGGCACAGCCTCTGAGAATCACGGACAGAAGATGGGGGGCCTGATCTCTTGCACATTTGCGGTGGCCGCCCTGGGAGGCCTGGTGCACCCCGCTGGCTCCTGGGGTGGAGCAGGGGTGGGGGAAAGGCAGTAAGATTTCAGAGGTTTAAAGAAGAGGTTCAGTTGCCTGTGAACGCAACCAGCTTCTAGAAATCTCTGGAGGTAACGGATGTGGCAGCAAATCTGTAGGACAAGAGGCAGAGGAAGGCATATATATGGGTTGCTAGTTAATTCTAAGGGGCAAAATGGCCATTTTCCTATGTTGAAATAATAGGCAGGAATTATTCGTGTGCATCTTTCATGACCAGTGGCTGAGAGTCTCCAGGGGAAAAAAATAGGGGTTTCCTCAGGAGGGAGTTATACTCTAGTAAAGAGTTCCCCAAGAATAAGTAACGATTGTGACTTTTGCCTCATAGCAGGCCATTCAAAGATGCTAGTGGCTCTGCTTCCCCTTTTAGAGCCACACACCCTACATTATATGTTGTATCAAACATTACATCGCAACCACATCGTAAGTATATATATATAATATATAATATATATTACACATATATTATATATAATACCTATATTATATATTATACATACATATTATATATAATACCTATCTTATATATAATATATATACAGTATATACTATATATACCTATATTATATAATATATATACAATATAATATATAATACCTATATTATATATACCACATACATATTATAACGTACTCCTATCATATGTACATATGTAGATATATTTATTTTTATACGTTATCTCTATTGTAAAGAAGTTTTAGAAGTTCACTTTTGAACTTACTCGGCTATGAATAGTCACTCATTTAATTTGCTATTGGCTCTGCTTTCTAAGTAATCATCACGCATAATCAAGAGCTCTTGCAAAGCAAGGTAACCAACTCACAGATTGTCTTCGTATGTAATACAATCTTTATGAAAACTAAACTTGACAGTGAACAAAGTGGACCTAATGTTTGTAAACATTGAATTAGACATTTATTCATTCTGATTTTGCATATCTTTCTTTAAATGTTTCAAGCCAGTGCCTTTTATTTTTTCCTCTTCTCTGACATGTTTGTGAGACCTGGAAGGTGGCGTGTGCGTGTGTGCCTCTGTGTGTGTGTGTGTGTGTGTCCACGTGCGTGTGTCCACGTGCGTGTGTCTATGCATGTGTCCTAATGGATAAAACAGGCTTGCTTGGCTGGGGGTGGGTCGATGGGGAGCCTGGAGGAGGTGCTGTCAGGGTCTTCAGGCTTCCAGAATCTTATTTCTGCAGGTCCTCCTGGCTCTTTCCCTTGAGTGAAACAATAAGCTTGGCAAGGTTTGTGCTTAGGTAAAGATGCCCAGGACTCATGGTCGGTCAGCACCTCCAGGTGAGGAAAACCTTAGACGGTGCCGAACCCAGGAGGACCTGCTAAGAAATCCAGTGACAACCATGGCCCTTACACTCACAGCACAAAAGTCAAGAAATACAGAGAGAAGGCGGGTACCCTCTCCTGGCGTGGGGTCTCCTGAGGGGGGTGTGTTTGTGCATCACTTCACCCAGCAGAGGAGTAGTGGAGGAGTTGTTTTCATGCCAGCCCGAAGAGGAGGGAGGGGAAGAACAGATGGGACGGGCGCTTTGTCACCATCACCTGATCGGTGGCCTCCTTTCATTAACATTTTATAGCCTGGCACTAACAGCGGGATCATTCAACACTAGCATGGGGTTGACCCGGTTCTGAGTATCAGGGGGCCTCGGAGACGCATGCGCATGCATTCCAGTCTGGCCCTGACCACTCGGCGAGCCCCACTGGCTATTTGGGGAGAGGGGCGCAGGAGGAATGAGGAGGGACCAGTACTGAAAGGGCACCTTCTGACTGCCAGGCACTGCACCCATGATTTACTTCCTAACTTCATGCCTCAAGCCACATGTGTCCTTTCTCAACTGAGGCAGTGGAAGCTACGGAGCATTAAAATGATGAACCCAAAGTGACACAGCCAGGATGTGGCAGCGGCGGGACTTGAATTCAGAGCAGTCACACTGAAACCCTGCGCTGTTTCTTTCATACTCTGCTGCTGCCCGGAATTCCTTGGCTCTCAAGAGTATGTTGGTGGGATTTCTGCTATGCCTCTAAAAAGATGAGCGTCCCTTCCAGTAAATTGTTCCTTCCCTGAAACTGAGAAGAGAGAAGAGGTAGATGCCACGGTGCCTCTGTGTCGGGCAAAGATGCCCAGCAGAGGAATCGGGGCTGAAGTCTAGCCCGCATGTCACCTGCTGGTCGGTACACTGGCGTTGGGCTTCATCAGGCCAGAGAGGGTTGCCTGTCAAGTCCTATGCCCCTGAGACCACGTCTACCCAGACAGGTGCCTCTTAATAAGTTGTACAAAGACACTGTCTTAGTTTGGGTTTTCCTGGGAGCAGACCCGGAGACCAATATTGTAGTGCAAGTCTTTTGTCTGGGAGGGGATCCCAGGAAGCACTAGCAGGGAGGAGAGAAGTAAGACAGGGAAGGGGGAGGCAGAATTATCTGGGTATGTATCAAGGTGGTTATCACTGTGGACAACCAGAGCCCCAGGTCGCCGCGGGGAGCTCTGGGGAACAGCAGAGAACATTGCCCTGAAGTCATCACAGTGCCTCATCGGCCATCACTCAGGGCTGCTTCTGGGGGGCTGTTCCTCTTTCCCCACACGCAGGTTGTGCTCTTGGGGTGGCAGACAGCCCTCCTGCCTGATGAGCTGCCCTGGTTGCAGGTGTGTGCAGAGGACGTCTGGGCAGGGTAGAGCCAGTGTCTACCCGGGCGCCCTTTACGTGAACCTGATGCCGGGTCCAAGACTTCTATTCTGCTGGATCTAATCGACCCAAGTGATTATCTATACCCCCCTCTCCAAGCCCATTCATCAACTGCAGGGTGAGCATAGACACCCATCTGTGACATTGTCTGGAGAAAAAGCCCATGGCCGCTAAAGCATCATCATGACATAAAGCCTCCTGACTTTATAATCAAGTCTGGGCCCTGTTCCTGGCTCTGATGTACCCTTTCTTCATTTTCTGCCTCTTTCCCTTCCCACCCCCCACCTTCGGAAGCCAATAAGGAAATCCAGGTTTCCTGGCTTCCTGCCTTCCTGTTTTTATCCTCTGGACCTCCGGCAGGGCTGGCAGGAGCAGGAGGCGGCTGCCTGGAGTGACTGCACGAAGCCCTGGAGTGGGACTTGCGCAGTGCTTGGGTGATCTGGAAGCTGTGTGTGCCACTTTCTCTGACGTTGTTTGTTTAATGGGGGTGGTGGCCAGTGGAAACTTGGAGGAGGCTCAGTTGACCCTTGGCATCTCCCCCAACAAAGCTGAATCCTTGCCTCGGCTGAACCCCCAAACCTCAGAACCCTCTGCGCCTTCCAGCACTCTCCCCGGACCACCTGGGGCTGCAGTTTTGCTTGTTCTCAGGCTAAATGGCCAACTGCAGAAGAGCTGAAGCAGGAGTTTGGCAGAAGTGTAAAGAGTTGCTTCAAATCAGAAACGCCCAAACGCAAAATTGCGACTACTTTAGTTTCTGTTTCCTCCAGTTCTGTTGCCGTCGTTCCCTGGAGGGTTATGATCCTACTTTCCAGGTCCCCTTGACGATTTTTGCCCAGCACAGACACAGCTCCGGAGGAGGGGATGGCCCAACCCTGTTGCTTCATTTGGCACTGCTGATCTAATGAGGTGTAAATCCCACAGATGCCGCTCGGGGCGGCCAACATAGTAATTTATACCAATTGGTGTGATTAGACGAAGCCCTCAATCATCCTGCAGTGTCGCGCTGCAATCTGTCACAGTCCTCACCAGACGTGCTTCACCCTGGCTTTGTGCTGGGATGAGTACATGCTTTCCTGAGTCCTGCTCAAGAGCCCAGATATAAGAGTGAGAAAAGGGCCCAAGGACTCATGACCGCCTACCAGGAGTGAGGACGCTTCCTCCCCTTCACCCGGGAGGGGACTGGCCGTGGGCTCAAAGCCTGACTCCTTGGGCGTGAATCCCCGCTCCGCCCCTAATAGGCTGCTTTCCTTGGGAAAGTGACTCCACCCCTGTCGCCTCAGTCTGTTCATCTGTAACATGGGGTGATAATAATGCTACAATCCTCATAGAGTTGTTAGGAGGGTTAAATGAGTTAATATGGGTAAAGTGCTTAGAAACATACCTGGCCCATAGTATTTGTCAAATAAGTAAATTTTCTTACTTTTTTTCTGTCCACTCCAGAAAGGCTCTGAGGAATCCACCAGTGAAGGTACACAAAGACCAGTAAAATGACTGAGGAACTCAAGAACCACATAAGGAAAGGGGTAAGGAGAGAGGGTTGTCGTCTGTTGTATTAAGGAGGGCTCTTTGGGCTCCAAGGAACACTTACTCATCCAATGACTATGTACTGATCACTTAACCGCGTACCAGCCAGCATGCTCGTTGCTGGTCTTAACAGCAGTGACCTCGTGGAGCTTGCATTTGAGTGTTACTTGTACAAAGCCCAAGTAAACAACCAAATAAATGAGATGATTTCAGAGTGACAGAGACATGAGGAAAGTAAACAGGATGGAGTGAAAGGGCGGAGTGGGGTGGAGGGCAAATACATGTTGGGTGAACAGGAAAGGCCTCTCTGACAAGGTGACGTGACAAGAAAGAACCAGCCATGTGAAGCTCTGGGAGGAGAACTTTCCATACAGAGGGAGCAGCACGTGCAAAGGCCCCGAGGTAGGTGGGAGCTGGGAGAATTGGAGGAGTAGCAAGAAAGCTGTTGTGGCTGGAGCAAAATGAAGGAAGGAGAGCAGTGTGTAGAGGTTGGGTGGGGCCAGATCGTGCAGGGCCTTATCGGGTAAAGTGTTCGACTTTTATTTTAAGGACTTTGGGTGCTTGAAGCAGACAAATGGCATAGTCTCCGTTACCATTTTAAATCTTTTCTTTTTAGTATTTTGCATTCTTCTCTTTTTTTTAAGTCTTTATTGAATTTGTTACAATACCTCTTCTGTTTTATGTTTTTTGGCCGTGGGGCATGTGGGATCTTAGCTCCCCAAGCAGGGATCAAACCCGCACCCCCTGTATTGGAAGGCGAAGTCAACCACTGGACCACCAGGGAAGTCCCCTCCTTCACCATTTTAAAACGTTTAGAAATCCAACTCTAGGTAGCTTTAACAAAAGGGAAGATTTCTTAAAAGACTGTGGGAATGTCTCAGAGAAGCTATGGGCAAAAACAGATCTGGGCTTGAACACTGGGAGATGAGTTCTCCACCCCCATGTTGGGTTTTCTCTGTGCTCTCTACACCCCAATCCACATGGAGCCAACAGCTCCTTTGTTATATGAACTTGACTTCCACAGTCCAGCGTCTCAAGAGCAATGCATCTCTCAGTTCCAGCATGCCTCAGCTAAGGACTTAGGGGCTGGCTTGAGCCCGGAGTCCATTCCTGGACCCATCAGCTATGGCCAGAGTGGGGGTGGGGTCACGCTTGACATCCTGGCTGCTTCTGAGTAAGGATGGGGGTCTGGGCAGGAGGAATAATTCTCCAAAAGGGAAGTGAGGGTGTAGGGCAGAGTAAGCAAAGTGTCCAAGTTGCCAGAAAACCAGAAACTAAAGAATGTAGCTGTAAGCAAGCTCAGAATTTAACCCTGAGTTTCCTGGCAGCCGAAGCTCAGAAAGAAACATGAGTGGGTTTCAGAGTTCTCATCTGCTAATAAAACAAGGCAGAGCAGATCACTAAAAGAGAAAAGCGTTTTCTTCCGCTAAAGCTAAGGGGACATTCTTGAGAGGTTCTCTGTAGAAGGGGAACTGAGAAATACGATGGAAGATTCTCAGCAACTTTTTAATTTAAATTTCTCAGATGATTTAGTTTTTCTGAATGTATGGAGATTCCCTTCTGGGGAGTTCTGAAAGTAGAGGGAGGGGACATCACGGAATCTCAGCAGTGGGCTGGGCGGGATATATTTGTGGGAGCCAGAGTAATGTGTCTCTTTCTGATGACCTCATTGGTTCGTAGGGACTTCAGCGCAAGGCTTGAAAACTCAAATGCCCTCGTACTAGGGAGATGCATGTGACATGGGCTGGGTGCCTACACCATGGTCGACGCAGCTGGTGATCCAGCTCGGTCAGCAAAGAGACCATAGGAAATCGCTGCTGTTCAGCCCCCGCCAAGTGTGTCCTCTTGGGCCTAATGATTTTCCAAGAGGAACTGGAAATTCTGGACTCCAAACCTTGAGTGTTGACAACGAATTGAAATCTGTCTGAAAACTTTCCAAGAGCCCAGCAAAATGGGGGTGAGGGGTGAAGGCGGCTGCAGCCAGGGGGGTGCAGCTTCTGTGTCCCCGTGACCAGTTAGCCGGCCTCACGGGAGCTTCCTGGAACATGAAGGGCTCAGTTGGGCTTTTGTCCAGATCTGGGCACAAGAGCCCCGGGGGTGGAGACTCTGGGTCCTAAGGAGAGATGCTGCCCTCCCCCATTCTCCCGTTTCAGGCTATGTGCTTGGCCCCAGGTATCCGGTGATGAGTGAAACAGGTCCACCCCTGCTCTCAGGGGGTTTATAGTCCAGTCAGGGAGCCAGACTTTGGACAACTAACTGCACAATGAGGTCATTGACCGGAGTTGTACAAAGTGCTAGAGGGAGGCCCACAGAAGGCTGCCTTAGGTGTTCATGGGGGTGTGACCTAGTCCAGGGGGTTAGGAAAGTTCCCCTGAGGACAGACTTCAGCTGAAGACTTGAGCAGAGGAGTAGGAAAGGGGAGGAGTAAGGAGGTTTGTGCTTCCAGACAAAGGAAGCGACCGTGGTGGCGCAGGCTGGGGAAGCTGTCTCAGGAGGGCAGCATTACGGATGGGCTGGGCCGGGGGAGGAGCTGATGTTGTCCGCCACGTTGAAAACTTAGAACTTGTGAGAAAAACGATCCAAAACTTAGAAAGAGGGCAAAAAGGAAGCCCACAGATTCTTTGATGTCAGACCAGAGCATTATTTACTCAGCCCACCCGAGGATGACTTAATTCTCTATGAGCTTGTACCTTTGTTTGATTTTACTCTTTACTGTTTGGGCCTGATCTCTCTGAAGTTACATGTATATCTGCAGAGAGCTGCCCTTCTGCAGAGAAGTCAGTGCTTTTGGTCTGGTAGAGAAGACCACCCCAAAGCTTCTCGCTTTATTACCCTGAAGGACTTTAGTCAGTTTTGTTTCTAACTTACAAAAATGAACAAGTAGGGATTTCCCTTGGTGGTCCAGTGGTTAGAACTCCACACTTTCACTGCTGTGGGCCCGGGTTCGATCCCTGGTCGGGGAACTAAGATCCCGCAAGTCGCACAGCGTGGCCCAAAAAAAAAAAGGAACGAGTAAATAAAACTTGACTTCCATACATCCTTCCTGAGGGACTATTTAACCCCCTGTCATCAAATGCTTTTTGAACCAGCTCTACTATATCACTGGTTCTCTCATTAATGAGTTAAATAAACATCTGACACATTTTTATCCCATATCAATAAGAGTTGGGTTTTCAGAAAACAGTATCTCAAAGAGATATCTGCACCACCGTGTTCACTGAAGCATCATTCACAGCAGCCAAGACATGGAAACAGCCTAAGTGTCTAATGACAGATGAACGGATAAGGAGAGTGTGGTGTACATATAAATGGAATATTATTCAGTCATAAAGGAGAAGGAAATACTGCCATTTGTGAGAGCATGGGTGAACCTTGAGGGCGTTATGCTAAGTAAAATGAGTCACACAGACAAAGACAAACACCATGTGATCTCATTTATACGTGGGACCTAAAAAACCGGAACTCAAAAATATACAGCAAATAGACTGGTGGTTGCCAGAGATGGTGTAGGGAGTGGGCGAAATGGATATAGGGGGTCAAAAGGTACAAGCTTCCAGCTATAAAATAAGTTCTGGGAATGTAATGTACAGCACGGTGACTACAGTTGACAGTACCGTTGTATATTTGAAGGTTGCTGAGAGTATGTCTTAAAGATTCTCATCCTAAGAAAAAAAAAGTTGTAGCTATGTGAGGTGACAGATGTTAACTAGATTTACTGTGGTGATCATTTCATAATATATACAAATATTAAATCATTATGTTGTACACCTTAAACTCATACAATGTTATATGTCAGTTATATCTCAATGCAACTGGGGAAAAAAGAGTTGGGTTTTTATTTTCTGAACATTATTTTTTGACTGAACTTTCTCCTAAGCATGATGAGAAACCATGGAGGGTTTTAAGCCAACACCTGCCATGATTGGATTTGCGTGTGGATCAGTGTTAATGTTCTGAGTGTAAGCAAACCAGGCTTCTATTTTGATTGTCAGATGGGGGGATTTCCCTCTTGGGACAAATAACCGATTTGGTTGAGGACCAATCTGCTGCTGTTATCATCAAGTGTAGGTTTATTATAGGGTCTTTCTACAAACATAGGAGACTCTAATCATGGCGGCGTCCATTTTTGTTAAGATTGAAAGCAGTGACTAATAATTTATTGTAAAGGAATCTGAACTAATGAGCTCCACTTACAATTAGAATGTTTGAGAAAGCTCTCTTCTCCTGGGTCTCCCCAGGAGGCCCAGCTCCGACAAAGGTGGCACCGCTCAGCCGTCGGGCAGATTGCTCATCGACTGCGTCAAGTGTCAGAAATTGGGCGATCTCTTTAAAAAAAAGAAAAAAAGGGAGGGGAAGATACCAGCATCCATTTCCATAAATTACTGAATGTGAAGTTAACATCTTCTCGTTGGAGAAGTGTTGAAATTGCACAAGCTAATTGGCGAGTCAGGGAAGCAGTGTTGGGACTGCAGACAGCAGACGAGTCATTGTTCCGTGGCGGGCAGAGTGAGGGGGCCCTGCTCCCTGGGGCAGCCATGCCCATCCAAGTGGGTCTCAACCAAGAAGGGCACCTGGAATTATGCCAGAAGCTTCCTCCGTTATCTCCTTTAACCCTCACAGCGCTTTGGGGGCCCTTATCTCCTTCCCTCAGGTAGGAAACTAAGGCTCCCAGAGGTTGAGTGACCTGCCAGAGGTCATGTGGCTAATAGGTGGCTGTGCTGACGTTTCGGTCTAGGTGTTTCGAATTCATGACGCCAGTGTGCCTTCCTGTGACTTGTGAACATTCTTCACTTTAGTTTCCTCAGTGTTTATACTCCAGCAAAATCATTCCAACTGATACGGTAGAAAGAGTATGATTCCCCCCCCCCACCACTTGGTAGAAGTAATACTCAGCTTTAGACAACTGATAGATTATTGAATTGGGAAATAATGATTCCTCCCTCCCTTCCTTCCTGCCTCTGTTCTTTCCTTTTTCTCATCAGTATGCATCCTTCAGGTTTTTGCTGAAACATCGTCTACTCACTAAAATGTCTCGTGGCTGTTTTACTTCAAATTGCGATCTGTGTGAGCCCTGAATGCTCGTTCTGTCACCTTATTCTACTTTTTCTTTTTTTCCCCCCATAGCGCTTGTCGTCTTCTAACATACCTATATAATATTGTGTATAACATATATACGTTATTTGTATTATCTTTACTATTTAGTATTTGTCTTCCCCAAACAGAATTTTAAATCTCAAGAAGGAAAGAATCTTTGGTGTGTTTCATTTGCTTGGAACAAGGTCTGGAATGTAGGAGGTGCTTAATAAATACTTGTTGCTTGAATGAATGAATGAATGAATACCCGTTATATGGCCTTTTATAGTTTAATGAAAATCAACAAGGAAAGCAAACCAAGCTTATTGTACACATCCAAATTCTCAGTGTTTGCAATATTCTCTCCGTTAATTTTCATGACATAGCAACTGTTATTATCATCATTTTACACATGAGGAAACTAAGGCCCAGAAAAGTAGAATAGCTTGCCCAAGGTTACACTTCTAAAGCTACGTTAAAAATGAATTTTGTTGAGGTATAAATTTCACATAATACAGAGCATCCACGTTCAATGTGCAGTTGAGAAGTGGATACGCCCACGTGACTATCACCCAAGCGAGATGCAGAACCTCTCTGTCACCCCAACAATTCACTTGTGCTACTTTGCAGTCGATATCCTTCAGCCCCTGGTAACCCCTAATTTGTGTTCTGCCCTTATACTTTTGCCTTTTCTGGAACGTGTTATACAATGGCATCATATAGCGAATGCTCATTTATGCCTGGCTCTTTGGCCCAGCATAATTATTGGAGATTCATCCGTGTTGCTCTGTGTACAACCGTTCATTCCTTTTTCAGCGCTGGGGCTGTTCTATTATATGGGTAGACCATAACTTCTTTATCCGTTTCCCTGTTGCTGGACGTTTGGATTGTTTCCGGTTTGGGTCTATTAGAGATAAAGCCACTGTGAACATTCTTGTACAAGCTTTGTGTGGACATCTATTATCATTTCTCCTGGGTAGATGACTAGGAGTGGGCTTGTTGCACTGTATCGTCACTCTGTGTTTAACTTTAGAAGGAATGGCTAAACTCTTTTCTAAAGTGTTTGTCGCGCTTTGCGTTCCCACCAGCAGCATATGAGAGTTCCAACGGGCTGACATCCTCCCCAACCTTTAGTGTGGTCAGTCTTTTTAACTTTCAGCATTGAATTGGGTGTCCAGCAGTGCTTCCTTTTGGCTTACATTTTCGTTTCCCAAACGAGTAATAACGTTGATCGTTTTTCATGTGCTTATTGGCCAGTAATGTATCCTCTTTGGTGAAGTATTTCTTCAGATCGTTTGCCCATTTTTAATTGGATTGTTTGTCGTATTATTACTGAGGTTAAATGATGCTTTATATATACTATTTTTATGCATTTGTACATTTATACATTGTGAACACATTTACACATTTACATTATATAATATGATTTTTCCCCCAGTATGTGGCCAGCCTTTTCATCTCCTTAATGGTGTCTCAGAACCCCCTTTTTTTTTTTTTTTTTTTTTTGCGGTACGCGGGCCTCTCACTGCTGTGGCCTCTCCCACTGAGGAGTACAGGCTCCGGACACGCAGGCTCAGCGGCCATGGCTCACGGGCCCTGCCGCTCCACGGCATGTGGGATCTTCCCGGACCGGGGCACGAACCTGTGTCCCCTGCATTGGCAGGCGGAGTCTCAACCACTGCACCACCAGGGAAGCCCTCAGAACCACTTTTGAACGACGGTCTGTCTGCCCTTCATTCCTTTCCACTTTCCCAAGTAAGGTCCATCTCGAGGAATTAGACCCTCAAGGGGTAAAAAAATAATCGTGAAAAATAACTAAAATACCCAGAGGAAAAACACAATCCTGGCCTGTGTTTGTTCAGTGGGTTCAGAAGTGAATTTCCCTAATGTGAGGCTGAGGGAGGTGGAGAGAGAGTTAATCACTAGCCCCGGCTCAGTGTTATTTTAATTAAGCATAATAAGAGTAATGAAGTTATGCACCTCTTAGGATTTATGGCTTAGCTATTGGTATGGCACGGAGAGGATTTCAGGAACAAATATAAGTGATGGAACCCCAGGGACTTTTCCTATCTTGCTGGGTTGTCCTGTAACCCCACAGGGTGGGAGGTGGTGCTGTGATGCGGTGGAAACAGCAGAACAGGGCAGGAGTGGGGCTGTCGGGAGACCTGGATGTGTTACTTGGAGCAGGTGCTCTCCCCTCTGGACCCCAGCCTCCTCACGTGAGGAGGATTTGATGCAGCAATGTGTTGGTGAACGTTTAACGCTTAATAAATGCTTCTCCAAAAAAAAAAGTACATGTATGTGTATACATGTATATATATGTACTATGTATATATACACATGTATATATGTATTTGCATATATACCATGTGCTTATAAAGTTTACTGATATTAGTGATGTATAAGATACAATTTAAAATAATAAAACATAGAATATTATACATTCCACATAGCCAAATAATTTTCACAAAATGCTTTTGTTGGTTTTTGCCCAACTCTCCTATCAGTATCCAACCAGCAGTTACAACTGACAAATGAATGCGGCTCTGACATGAATATTGGTTGATATTTTTGTTTATATTAAAGAGGAAGATGAAAGTGAAACAACAAAGACATATGTCAGGACGTTATGCATTCATCAATGGCATGAGTGACTTCTTTGCTGAATTGGATAACAGCGTTTGAATACTGGAAGACTGTTTCCTTGATTTTTGCTCTATTCACAGTGTAACAGCTGTATATACGATGCGCTTAATTGTTGACATTTTCGCCACTATTCTCTTAAGTCTAGACAATCAACAAAACAATAGATTAAGCTCTGACGTGTAGTGTTGGCCAATGTCTATGGTGTAAAGACTCCTACTTTGACCTGTGTTAAGCTACCCACGTGATGTCAGTGAAACTGGGTTTCAGAAGAGCTGTGTGGCTGTATGCCCTTATGTGCTATACCCACTTTACAGATACAGGAGATATAAATAACCTCAGAAGTACACATAATAGTAAAACATAGTAAAATACTTAGGAAGAGGTGGTTTGAGTATTTATGACCTTTATTTTTAATATAATTTATTTAATAGAAATTTATATAATTTAATTTTTAATTATGGCTGTGTTTTAATAACCAGCTTGGAAAATTCCTAAAAATGTTAGAGTCAGCCCTCGGGAGGGTATGAGCTGGTGGCAGCACGACAGTGGTTTGATGAGATTCAACCCAGTGTCCATAGCCAGGTGAGACTTCCAAGAAGGGCCAGCACTTCAGAACTTCCCATCCCATGTCACTCTCCCCTCCCAGCCAGGGCCAGGCCACTTCCTCTCTGAGAGAAGCAGGTGCAGAGAAGTATATTAATCGGCTTGGGCTGTCATAACAAATACCACAGATCGGGTGGCTTAAACAACAGACGTTTATTTCTCACAGTTCTGGAGGCCAGAAGTGCATGATCAAGGTGCCAGCAGCATTGTTCTGGCAAGGCCTCTCTTCCTGGCTTGTAGACGGCCACCTTCTTGCTGTGTCCTCACATGGCCTTTTCTCTGTGCACCACGCTCGTGGCGTCTCTTCCTCCTCTTGTAAGGACACCAGTCCTATTAGATCAGGACCCCATCCTTATGACCTCATTGAACCTGAATCACCTCCATAAGGTCCCTGTCTCCCAATGCAGTCACATTGGAGGTTAGGACATCAACAGATGGATTTGGGGGGGACACCATTCAGTCCATAACAAGCAGTGTGGTGTTTCTGCTCTGCCACAGGAAAGGAAGAGAAACAGACAGGTGATGGGGCAGTACTTGATGCCAGAGGCAGGGCTGGGGATCCTTTCCTGCGGTCTCCAGAGTGTGTCTGGGCCAGACGCCGGCCAGGCAGAGCGAGGAGGGAGCGGGGGGAAAGTGTAAAGACAGATTTTGCAGGGCTGATAACCCAAGCCCAAGGGTGGGGGGGATGTGACAGTGCCCTTGGCTCTCACATCACTGGCATGGTTAGGACCCTCGCCGTTGGAACAGTGTCACCCTGCATGGGCAGTGGAGCACAGGAGTCAAGGCCATGGGCATAGAGCCAGGCTTTCTGGGCTGCAAGTCCGAGCTGACCATTTACTAGCTGAGGGACCTTAAGCAAGTTACTGACCCTCTCTGTGCATCCGTGTTCCCATCTAAAGACTACAAATAATGCTGGTACCTTCCTCAAGGGTTGCTATGAAGATTAAATGAAAAAACATATTTGTACTTATATTTATAATTAGAATATAAGTGCCTGGCTCATTGTAAGTGATGTGTCAGTGTTATCTTTCGCAGCTGCGTTTACAATCTGTTTCCCTTTCTCTAGTGTGTGTCTTTGAGAAGATGGATCCCGTCTGTCTTTGAACCCCCAGCCCCTAGCACCATATCTGGCACTTAATAAATGTCCAATAAGCCTGTTGAATTACAGATAAATGTCGAAGTGCTTTGGAATGATTCAACAGCCAAGGAAACAAAATTCCTTCATACGTGGACTCATCCAATTATTAAATCATACATTCATTTAACAAATAATTTTTAACAGCTTGATTGAAAAATAATTCACATGACATACAATCCATCCATTTAATGTATATAATTCAATGGTTTTTAGCGTATTCACAGAGCTGTGAAACCATCACCATAGTCAATTTTAGAACATTTCATTACCCTGAAAAGAAACACCATACCCATTACCAGTCATGCTCTGTTTCCCCCTAAACCCCGCATCCCTAGGAAATCCCTGGTCTACTTTCTGTCTCTATGGGTTTGCCTCTTCTGGACATCTCGTTTGTGTTGTATCATATGATATGTTTTCTTGTGACCGGCTTCTTTCACTTAGCTTAATGTTTTCAAGGCTCGTCCATGTCATAGCATGTGTTGGTACAACACAATTTTTTTTTTCAATTTTTAAACATCTGCTGAACTCTGTGAGATAAACCAGAGAACGTGCCATAAAAACCGTATCGTCTGGAAAATACATGTTCACGTAAAGAGCTGCACATGATTGTTTAGCAGCTAAGGGCAGCTCTGGGCTAAGCATTTCACAGTCTCTTGTTTATTCCTCTTACCTTCTCAATGACGTAGGTATTACTGTTTACCTATTTCACAGATAAGAAAACTGAGGCTCGGAGAGGTTAGTAGCTTGCTCAGAGTCCTCACACGGCAAGGAAATAATCAAGCTAAGATTGAGACACTTGTTTTCACGTGCTGGCTATGCCATCTCCGTTCTGCAAACGAAACACTCACAAAAACATTCCCCAGATCCATAGAAACCTGGCCTATCGCAGCTGCACCGTCGCCGGTGTTCTCAGGTTGATCCACGGGGCCGAGTGTCGGTTTCAATTTATGAAAAATACAAAAAAAGGAAGGTGTTGGCTCTGCCTGCCTGTCTAGCCCGCCTGCGGGAACAGGGCCCGGGTGGACAGAATTAGCTTTATTAATGTCTCGTTTCCCGGGATCAATATTTGGCAGTGCTTCCTGTCTTTACACGGCTGGATGGGAATTAAAAACGAACATGTGTGATGCAGTGAATCCAACGGCAGAACCAGGGATGGCTTTGGAGCCGACCTCCTCCTGGAGCCCACTGACATCGTGATCCGGGGCCTGGGAAGTGAGTGTCCGGGTGTGTGTTTTCAAGAGTGATTCTGATCAGGGAAAAAGCTCCAGCTTTTACGCCTCAGCGTTGTGGACCCTCTAAGGCCAAACCCACAGTGCTTCATTCCAACGTGCAGACACTGGAAAGGAGAATGTCTCAAGGTCAGGCCACCCCCGGGAGAGGACAGCAGCCTGACAAGGTCACGGCCAGGAGATACTTACTTACCTTGTGAGTCAGTTATCACAGGTCCCACGCGGGCTCAGACACTGCCTGCTGCAACATTCCTGGGAGGCAGACATCAGCTAGGAAAGCAAAGTGCTGTCATCTCCTGGGTGCCCGCTGCACCCTCGGCCCTTTGAGGCCATCCTCTGACCTTCACAGCTCAGCAGTCCTTGTGATGCCCACTTTCCAGATGAGGAAACCAAGGCATGAGAGGAGAAGTGAGCTGTGCAAGCTTCTGCAGGAGTAAGCAGTGGAGCTGGGATTCTTAACCCAGGTTGATCTGGCTCCCAAGTCAACACCAAGTGATTCACTGACAACAAGAAACAGAAATGTCCGGCGGATGGGAACCTGGTAGCTCCCTGTAAGGAAGAAATACAGCTGGAGGCCGCAAACGATGGACGCAAGTCTAATCCTGTTGGCAGCGTTGTTTTGTTTGGCCTGAAGAGTGTTTCTTTAAGAACGTTTGAATTTATTACCAGCTCTTAAAAATAGGGAGTTTTCATATAGAATGCAGATTTCTGGCTCCTCTTGGGAAACCAGAAGATCTGGGAACAGTCAGTTGGAGCCGAGGATGACTGCCCTTTCTAGAAGGAATAGGAACCATCTGGAGTGCCATGGCCCCCGCTCAGCCAGGGGCCTGCTCTATGGGAAATTACATGATCCCACAGCTGCACAGGGAGGCTGGGCCCAGCCAGGGACGTTCCTGGATACCAAAGTGGAAGGGTACCAGCCTGACGGAACTTCCTCAGTGTATTGGTTTGCTAGGGCTGCCCTAACGAAGTACCACGCACTGGGTGGCTTCAACAACAGAAATTTATTTCCTCACAGTTCTGGAGGCTAAAAGTCCAAGGGCAACGTGTCAGCAGGGTTGGTGTCTTCTGAGCCCTCTGCTTGGCTTGCAGATGGCTGCCTTCTCCCTCTGTCTTCACTCTGAGGGCGTCTCTGCCCTAATCTGCTCTTCTTATAAGAACACCAGCTGTACTGGATTACGACCCACCCTAATGACCTCATTTTAACTTGGTCACCCCTTTAAAGGCCCTCTTTCCAAATATAGTCACATTCTGAGGTGTAGGAGGGTAGGACTTCAATATACGAATTTGAGTTGGGCCACAATTCAGCCCCTAACGATCAGGTATTGATTGTCTCTCCATAGGGGCAGACCCCGTTTTGTAGAGTCTGAAGCTTATACAATGTTGGAAGCCTTCTTGGTTAAAAAAAAAAAAAAAAAAAAAAAGAATATACAACCGTGAATGTAGAATTTGGTGCAGGGAGCAGAGCTCTTGGTGCCCTGCCCATGTCCCACAGGCTCTGGCACTCAGTGTCAGGACCCCCAGCTTTCTCCAAGTGCCCTTGGCCACCAACAGTGCTGGGGAAATAAATCCCACCAGAAGCCCTCAGCCAGTGACTCCCTCTCTCCAGGGTGGGACTGCTCTGAGGTGTGTGTTCTACCCTGGGCATTAACTATGTCTTTATTTTCTGTAAGGCTGTTGTTTTGACCTCTGAGGCCTTGCTGACCCTGAGGGAATACTCCCTCCCAGGGTTAGAGGATTCAAAAATGCGCCCTCGGGTGTATCTTTCAAATGCAAACCAACCAATCCAAGCACCTTCTTTGTCTATCAGGCTCTCACACTCCAAGTCACCATCCCCTTTCCCTAACCATTCCAGGGCCAGGTACCAGCCAACTAGGAACAGCCCTGTGCCCAGAGCCCACAGAAATGAGTCAAGTTAGCCAATGGTAAGCATCCTTACCCTGCCTCACCTGTTCCTTCCTGCAGAAACCACAGTAAAGACTCTTCATGCCCCCCACCCCCGTCCCTCTGCCTCCCGACCAACGCCTGTGCTTCTCTGTGTGGCTTCCCATGTGCTGTGCCCCCTCCTCTTGGGAACTATGAGTAACAAGCTACCCTTTCTATGGCAGTCGCCCCCTGATCTGTTGGCCTTGCCTTAGCTAAATAGTGAGAAATCTGCTATTTTAAAACATTCTGTTCCCCAAAGGCCTCCATGGGGTTAAGCTCCAGATCCCCACAGTGGGAGCTGCCTTGATAACGTGGCCTTTGTTGGCTGCGTGCCCTTCCAGGTCTCATTTCCCCACAGGCCTGCCAATACACCTCCCAAATAAACCAGCCGTATTCCCATCCTTGTCCCAGGGGCTGCGTCCAGGGGAACCAAATGAAGTCAGCACAGAAGTGAATATTTATTTTAAATACAGAGAGGAAATAAAAGTGGAGACAGTGGCCTTAACTGACGGCCACTGAAGGATCTTACACTGACAAATTTTACAAAAACGTGTGACCACATGAACACACTGTTAGGGCTCTTGGAAGGGGCCCAGGCAGGTGAGGGCCCCAATGCTCAGACTTCATTAGTTCATGTACATCACCCTCTGTCTAGGATGTAGGTTCCGTGAGTGCGGGGACAGTGCCCGGCACAGTGGCTGGCACATAGCAGGTGCTCTGTACATGATAGGTTAATGCATGCGCAGCCTAACAGAGCGGACTAGGTGTGCCCATCTCTCTCCTGGGTGGTGCTTGATGGGCATCCTTTAAGTCCCCTTTTTGACGGTGTCTACTGGTAGTAGCCCAGCCTCCTATAGAGGGACAATGATTTTCTTTAAATATGCTAATCCTTCATTCTTAGAAACCTGGGAGCCAGACTATCTCTTTAAAAGCACCTTGCAGTTTGCTGATTGGATCCACTGCGGGCTGACTATATGGTTTAACTCCAAAATGGCAATTCTGTCTTCGTTATTTCTGAGTTCTTTGGTGGGACAGGATGGATAGGTGGGGCACCTGGGCAACAAGGAAGGAGCAATGTATTATATTGACTAACGTATGATGTGGAGCTGCACACACCAGCTGGAAGCTCCTCAGCTCCCTAGCAGAGTGATTTTTTGGGCAAGTTACTTAGACTCCCTGAGCCTCAGTTTTCTTATCTACAGAATGGAGCAATGATGATACCAGCTTCCAGAAAAGCAGGAAGATTCCTTGAGATAATGCATGCAGACCCTTTGCACGATGTCTGATCCATTGTCAGAGCTCAGTCAGGGGAGGCTGTTTATGGGAAACGTAATACTAAGCCCAAAGACTGTTGACCCCTTGAGGCTATTGCAGTGCTATCCACAGGCCTCGGGCCAGCGTGGAGTTGTTCTCCAAGTGACATTTTACCAGTCTCCAGGAGCTTGTGAAGCAATCAGCGGATGCTGTAATGTGAACAAGGCATCATAAATGATGTGCTTTGTTTCCTGTGGGGGTGGATTCCTGGTGACTATCAGAGGTCAGGCCTCTCCTGACCGAACAATGGGGCTTCCTGAGGGAAACAGCCCTCTCCTGTGGTCAGTCCAGCAAGAGTGAATCACCATTTGCCTGTGACAGCTTCTGGTAACAGAGAGGAGAAACTGAGTGAATGATCGGTAGGAGCGGAGAGGCAGAGAAAGAAAGATCAAGGGACAAGAGAGAGTGCAACAGTGAGCTTTCTCAGCAAGCTTAACACAATGGGGGTGTGGTCTGTAGGAAACAAGATTTACAGAGATGTGAAATGTGTGTGAAGTGCAGAAAGAAAAAAGAAGGAAAAAGTGAACTGGGAGAGTATAAGGAAGAAGAAAGGAGCAAAAGAAATCAGAAGCACATGAATCTACAAGGTTCTGCCCTAAGGCCAGCCAAAGCCTGGAAATTGAGTAAATAACAGAATCTATAAGTACACATGCCACTATTTGCCATTCCTATGTCAGTGGCAGACATCACTAATCAATCATAACACTTTCAGCTGAGCTTAAATGTAGCCTCAGAATCCTTCTCAATCAGAGATCCAGGTTATAATCCACTAGAATAGGTGTTTGCATTGAAACCCTCTTCCTGTCTGGGTTGTAAGCTCTTGCCACGCATTATGGAGAAGGCTTGGACCAGAAGAGCAGACTAAGGCACAGAGGACCCAAGAGCAGTAAGGAGGGAGCATTAGGCCTGGCACATTCCTGGCCAAGGGGCAGAAAGAATGGGCCCTTCATAGTCTCAGAGGCTGAAGCCCTGTCTCCTGCGCTGTTGCACTTATCAGACAGTTCTATTTCTCTGACAGTAAAGTTGAGAGATAAAGCTGCCAGACTGAAATGAGATTGTGTTCTAGACATCTCCAACAGTGCTGGAAAACAGTGGCAGCTCAATAAAAAAAAAAAATGTTGAAATAATTGAACAAGGAATGCTCAGGGGTGGTAAATATAGGGAAAAGAAATATTCATTCGCCACTGCGGGGAGTGATGCGCCCTTCCTGGAGGGTGCTATGGTCCTATATATAACCTTAAAAATGTGCAGAACTTTTGACCTGGGAATTCTATTTCTAGGATTTTTTCCTATGGGAACAGACCTAGGAAGTGCATGGTAGTTTATTTCCGAGACTTCATTTCAGTGTTGTTTTTAATATTGTAAAAATATTGGAAGCAACCTGAATGTCCAACAGTAGGGGATCAGTTCAATGAATAGTGATATATTCAGGAGATGGAAGGCTACACAGCTGTTTATTATGATGCTGTCTAGGAATATTTAATGACACGTGGCTATATTTATGATATGTGATTGGTGAAGAGAGCACGTTATAAAAAAGCAAGTACCAACCTGTCTCCTCAGCACAATAGGAAAGGCATCAGTCTCATAAAAAGGCAAGTACCTTGAAAAAAAATTAAATATATGTATGTACACTGAAAGGAACTGGAAGGACATAGGCCAAAATGTTTTAAAAAAATGTTTATCTGCCGGTAGTTGGATAATAGGTGGTGATTATTTTTTCTTTCCACTTTTCTATGTTCAAAACATTTTCTACAGTAAACAAATTACTTTTATAATAATTCACATGTTTAGAAGTGACTGACAAGAGGCATGTATACTTGGTCATTTTACACTGAGACTCACGTATCCACGTGGCGTATGTGACTTTAGATATTTGAACTCTCTGGACTACCTGATAATAATGACATGGAAATAGCTGATATGTAATAAACATGAACACTTAGTACGCAAGTGCCAGGGACTGTGTTAGGTTCTTCTCATATTTGTCTCCTTTGACCTCACAGCAAGGCTGGGAGGCAGGTTCTGTTGGTCTCTCCATTTCAGACGTGAGGAAACTGAGGCTTGGGCATGAGGTGCCGAGGCCCCATGGGTGCTGAGGGGTAGGGGAAGAATTCGAAGGCAGGAAGGCTGTCTCTGGAACCCACACCTTCAACCTCCTTGCTCCATTGCCTTCAGCCACAGAAAATCTGAGCCAGAAATTTTTGAAATTCTACCATTGAACCAACGGGTATTAAGATATCACAGTAGCAGTGATTCTGAGAGCCCCAGATTAAGGTAGGTTCACATTTTTGTGTCGGTGTGTGAGTTCTTGTCAGAAAAAAAAAAAAGAGGGAATTAACGTGTCTTGAAAAGATTCCTTTTTATAATTAAGCCTTCCTTGCCTGCTTTCTGTTACCTGCACTGTCACATCACAGCGATAAATAGTGCGGGAAAGGCAGCAGCTCCTGTGTTATGTCAGGGCGTGAAGATGAGAAATCTAGCGCAGAAACCTCTTTCGCTTTGTTGGTCGTTTTCTGGGTGCTCTGTGTACATCCTCAAAGCTGCCCCTGCACTGGACATCCACTAGGTTAGATATATTTTTTGTCCCTGAATGGCATGTGTAGTTTCAATATGTGTCTCCACAGAGCATTTTGGGGGGAAGTGGGGCCTGAAAGGGAGCGAGACGGAGTTCTCTGCCGTCAGAGGTGATCCCTGTAATCACTCTTCTACCTTTGAACAAATCAGAGCTTCTGCTCAGGGAAGGAAACTCTTGGGAGAGGCTGTTCTGGAAACTGGGGATTCTTTAAGCAAGGGTGAAGGGTCAAAAGATACCCTTAACTCTTACAGGTACAGCGGTATTTGGTACCGCTGCAGTGTGGCTGCAGACTCGCCAGGGCAAAGGGCTCATGGACCCAGAAGGAAGGAAGTGTGGAGGATGGAAAGAACAGAGGCTTCACATCCTGACTCGCTAGCCCTGTGACCTTGGACAAGGGGCTTCCCTTCTCCGAATTGCAGTTTCTTCATCTATAAAATGAGGAAAATGTTGGGCTCCTAGGTTTCCTCCCTTCCCCTCCCCCTCCCCCTTCCTCTTCCTTTTTCTCCTCTTCCTTTTGCTCCTTCTTCTTCCCCACCCCTTTTCCATTCTTTTTTGACTAAGTGAAACAAGATATATGAATGCATGAAACGCCTGGCACAGAGGAGAAAGTCAGCACTAGCCAGTGAGGCAGTGTAAGTTCATGGTTGTGGCCGCGGGCTCTGGAATCCAACAGAGACAAAATGTGGTGACTCAAGACGGCTGCAGACTCTGACACTCCTCCCACTGAGAGGTGGAGTCTGTGTCCCCTCCCCTGGGTCTGGCTGGACTCTGACAGCGCTGGAGAGACGCTCTTCCAGGCCTCAGGCAGCTTCCACTGGCTCCATCAGAACTCTCTGAGAGCTGCCATGTCAAAGTGCAGTTGCTGTGAGACAGCTGTGCTGGAGAGATCATACCTGTTTTCTCCAGGTGACAGTCCCAGCTGAGTTACCCAGCCTCCCGGCCAAGGCACCGATCACGTGAGAGAAGCTGTCTCGTACCCTCCCGATGAGCCCCTCCACCAGCTGAATACGACCAGGTGACCCCAGTCAACGCCACATGCAGTGGATCCCTGCCCTAATGGCTGTCTTTTTAAGTCGTCAAATATCGGGGTGATTTGCTACCCGTGGTACATAACTGGAGCGCCAGGGTCCGAGGCCCGCCTTGACCACTTGCTAACCAGCTATCTGATCTTTAGCTATTACCTCTGCAAGCTTCCGTCTCCTACCTTTAAATGGGGATGGGACCAGTCCTTGCCTGGCAGGATCTTAGTGAAGATGACACGAAGTGACTCTGTCAAAGCGCTCGGGGCAGTGCCTAGTACATAGTAAGTGCTCCAGAATGCTGTTACTGTTATTATTCCTTTCTCAGACTTTGCTGGCAGGATGACGAAGAAGACGCAAAAGGAGGAAAGCTCTCAGACCCTGTGTGTTTGAGGGCAAGAGGCCCTGGGCAGCCGTCTGCTTTTCCCAATGAATAGAATTGTCTTAATCATACTTAATCCTGTTCTCAGGAGGGCATTTAAAATTGGAACAGTCATCTATTTGATTTCCTCTGAAAGAGTTGCCCTAATGAAGCCGTGTAGTTTGCAAGGGAATTAAGAGCCTCTTCTCCATCCCGAGGTCACTCTCCTCTGCTGTGCGATGTGTTAGTGCACGCACGCGGGGCTGTTGGCACAGCTGTCTTCTTGTTTTTCTCCCTACTTTTGCTCCAGTGACTTTTCTTTGAGGGGAACAGTCTCTACTGACTTCTAGTCCCAGGTGGACACCAGGGATGTTTGCCTTGGTCTGCAGCCCAGGACCACGCCGCCCACGGCTGTGCCTTGGCTTCCTTTTGCTACTGATTCCCAGTCTTAGAGACTGAAGGTGTAACCTCAAGCTGGTTTGCCTGATGTGTGAAACCGTGTGGTTTCAGAGGAGAAGTTGGGAGCTGTAATATGCAGGAGTCCGGGACTGAGGGAGCGGCAACAAACAGAGTGCTGTAGAAAAAACGCTGTGAGCATCAGGGCCCTTCATTCGTCCATTCAACCAGTATCCCGTGAGCACGCCAAGTGCTGCCAGACACCAGGCTAGACCCTGTCCTAGAAATGCGTGTCCTAGATCTGATGCTCGACCCCTCTACCCAAAGTTGATCTGACCCCAGCAGAATGGCTAGAACAAAAGTGAGAGGCAATCCCAAATCTTAATGAGGCAATAAAGCAACTGGAACTCTCCTATGCCACTGGTGGGAGTGTAGCTGGGTCCGAACACTTAGGAAAACAGACTCTACTAAAGCCAAACCTTTCCCTCTGAAGTACATGCTGACAGAAGCACACCTATGTGCAGCAGAGGACACCTTCAAGAAGGGGCGTGGCCACACCATTTGTAAGAGCCACCCACGGGCAACAACCCGGAAGCTGGTCAGTTACTGACCACACCATTCCGTCTCCACACCATTCCAGGACGTCGCAGGAAACTGTGGACAAGAGTGACTACTGCACGATTGCATTTCTGTGCCTTTTCGAACGGGCAAAATTAGTTTATGGTGTAAGTCAGGGCAGCGTTTGCCCTCGGGGGTTAGTAGGTGGCAGGAACAGAAGGGGCTCCTGGGGAGCTGGTAATGATCTGCTGCTTTTTGACTGAGATGCGGGTAATGTTCACTTCACATGGAAATGTTCACTTCATGAAATCCATTTCCCTGGCTACTTATAATGTGTATATTTTTCTGATGTGTATTTGAATAAAAGGTTAGAAACACGCTAGCCAACTTTGATCAAATGGTTTTGCCTCTGTAAACTTAGTTTCCTTACCTATAAAAAAATGGATAATATAGCCTTCTTCTTCAGGGCTATTGTTATACTGAGATTCAGTGGATGTGAGCATTATAGTAAAAACCTTGAACACGTTAAAGTGCTTCATAAATGATGATTCTTGTTATTGTTTTTTTACTAATTTCTTTTTCTTAGATTTCTCTGAATGCCTAATTAAAAGAAAAAAAAAATCTGGGGAAAATGTCCCCAGATTCTTCAAGTGAGAAAGAAATTTAAAAAACAGCCCTACAAAAGGCTTTTTTTTTTTTTTTTTTTTTTTGCGGTATGCGGGCCTCTCACTGTTGTGGCCTCTCCCGTTGCAGAGCACAGGCTCCGGACACGCAGGCTCAGCGGCCATGGCTCACGGGCCCAGCTGCTCTGCGGCATGTGGGATCCTCCTGGACTGGTGCACGAACCCACGTCCCCTGCATCGGCAGGCGGACTCTCAACCACTGCGCCACCAGGGAAGTCCTATAAAAGGCTTTTCTGTGGGTTGAAGTTATTTTGTGGTAGGTGTCAAGTCACCGCAGATGAGAGAGAGCTCCGTTTTGAAAATGTTCCTTTTCATTCTATGATCCTCAAAACCCCTTTCCTAATTGCGCTCTGAGTGTGAAACTTTGGAGCGAGGATGTCGGAGCACCTGGAAGAAATCTCCCCCCCCCCGCCCCCGACCTTTTCCCACACATTTTGGAGAACATGACTCAGAGCAGATTTTTCAATTCCTCCAGAGCTGAAAACATGTTGTGATAAAGTTGATACCTCTGGGCCTGCATTTTCCCTCTGGGTCCCGGGACTGTGTGTCGTGAAAGGGTTTAGCAGCGCAGGCTGTACTCTGCTGTGGTCTGAACGCTATCAGACCCTGGAGAAACGCCCTGGGCTTTGCTGCTGGGAGCAAGTCCACAGTTTTTACACTCTGGATATTACATTTCATCAACTTACAAAGTGTAATCCTGGAATTAGCCATTGGCGGCTGGAAACAGCCCCAGCTGGTCACAGCTGGGAGAGGAGAAGGGGCTTGGAGGGAGGCCTAGGTTCCGGGCGGCTGGGAGAGCCAGAGAACCGTCCACGCCGGTCCCTAGTCCTCGCTGTGAAGTGGTGGCGCTGGTTCCAGATGTTTCCCTCGCCCACTAGAGACAGGCCAGGTTGGGGGCCGGAGTCCAGGATAGAGACGCCTGAGTGTTCCACTGTTACATGTTGGCAGGCCTGACTCCAAGGTCCAGGCACGTCTAATGTGATTTAGTCACAGTGAGGGAGGGTGAATGCTGCTTTGCCCTCGGGGGATACTGGCCATTTCGCTGTTTCTTACAGGCACTCGACTCAGGAGTCCTCACCTCTACAGCCTCGAGAAACTGCTATGCCGGCTCCAGGCCCTCCCTCCCAGCACAAAAGGAAGACTTATTAACCCAGCACATACCTGATTGTGTTTGTGAGGGTTGAAGAGAAACCAGGATTCTTATTTGATAGTATCAGTTAAGTCTTTAAAAAGTGTAGCCCTGGGCTTCCCTGGTGGCACAGTGGTTGAGAGTCCGCCTGCCGATGCAGGGGACACGGGTTCGTGCCCCGGTCCGGGAAGATCCCACATGCCGCGGAGCGGCTAGGCCCGTGAGCCATGGCCGCTGAGCCTGCGCGTCCGGAGCCTGAGCTCTGCAGCGGGAGAGGCCACAACAGTGAGAGGCCCGTGTACCACCAAAAAAAAAAAAAAAAAAATTAGGAACCTATCCTAAGGAGTTTTGACTAAAGTGCAAAGCTCTTTAGTGGTATTTCAGTACACTGAGTATTTGGTAAGTGCCTGGTAAGTGACCGAGACTTAACCGGTTCCAGGTGCCCTGCTAAGACCTCACATGCGTGATCGCATAGACTGCTCAGGACGAGCCCCTGAGATGCCACCAGCCCCATCCTCATTTCATAGCCAGGAAACCGAGGCCTGTGGAGGTTCACTGGCTGCCCAAAGTCACAGAGCTGACCGGCATTGGAGCTGGGTTTGACTCGAGAGTGTCAGCTTATAACCATTTCGTGTTAGAGCTTTCAGCATCCCAGGTGAGGCCGACATTGGGCCAAACCTAGACATGTTCACTGTTACTGAAGGAAAAGTGCAGGGCGCCATGGGAACCTGCGCCTCGGACATCCCTTCGTGGTCGATCATCAGCCTGGCCACAAAGGAAATAACCTAAATGTCTGACAATTAGGGTTTGGCTAAATTATGTTATGTCCGTACCTAGGAATACTGGGCAGCATTGAAATGAATGTTACAGGACTATGTTACAGGACTATGTTTACTGACATAGCAAGATGTTCCCATCACATTATTAAAGGGAAAAGAATGGTTATGGTAAAAGAAAAAAAAATTCTTTCCCTGTGTGTGCGTGCGCGCGTGTGTGTGTGTGTGTAGGCATAGAAACAACACATTACTTACTAGTTGGTTTCTCTAGGTTTTGGAATTACTTATAGATAGATGTTTTTTCTTTCCGTCTCTCTGACCTTTCTGATTTTGGCGGGTAATTAGCATGTGTTACACGTCTAATTGGAATAACAAGCTATTTCCATTTGAGGGCAGAATAGCTGCTGCCTCTTCAAACGCACAGATGGCTTGGTGGTCCCAAAGCACCTTACTCCTTATTTTTTTACAAAAGAGAAAGGAGTCGCCTGCAGGTGGTGAAGGCTGCTCTGTGTACCTGTAGAGCTGAGGTCCCTGAATTGGGGCCCGGGGGTCTTCTGAAGCCGAGTCGCCGGGACTGCTTGTTAAATGGCAACTTCCTAGATTGTAACCTGATAGTAATAATAACTCACTTTTATTGAACATGTCTTATGTGCTGGCCACTGTCCTAAGTGCCTTTTTCACTTACTAACTCATTTGAGCCTCACAAACCCTAGGATACGTACATGATCACACCCACTTCCCTGACGAGAAAGCGGAGGCACAGAGCAGGTGACTGGCATGCTCCAAGTTACAGCGCTGCTGGGGGTGGAGGGGACTCCAGGCCCCCGGTCTTGGCTCTGAACCCAAACTTGCATTCACTACCCTCAGAGTGTGGAGCTCAGGAATCCGGATTTTTAACAAGCTCCCAGGGGATCCGGGAGCACATCAAGAGAAGTAATGCTGCTCTAAAGAATCTTTTATCTCAGAGCCACTTGCGTTGTTTTGGATTAAGAAACAGCTGATCCATTGACTCCACGTCAGCCGTGAACGGACTTCGTCCCCTTGAAGTCATTAGAACGAAAATGTCGATCAGAGATTCTTAGCTGTAGGCGAGTCATCAAATGGGAAAAGTAGATGAGCTTTGACAACCCACTAGTCTAATTGTCAGCCCCCCTTCCTTCCTGTTTTCCCTTCTTTCAAACACATTCTTATTCAGAGCCCACGAGCTGCTCTCTCGGAAGTTGGGATACGGGAGTGCTGTATATGCAGGGTGCAGAGAGGCCCCCCAACAAGGCCCCCTTCCTCTGGGAACTCTGAAACAACCTCAAAACACCATTTGGAAAGCCAGGGATGGTTGAGGAGCGGAGGCCAAGGTTGCCCACAGGCGCCCAGACTGTTGCCTGCCTCCTACCTTTAAAGACTAACCTGGGGCTGTTTCCGAGGTTGTCCTGATGCGTTAAGATGCCTGCGGGCTCCAGTGGTGATTGCGAAGCTGGGCAGAGTTGCTGTGTTCAAGTATCAACCCCAAGCTGAGTGGCACAATTGCAGGGGCCTCATCCCCATTACATGAATGGAGTTGGGCTTCGGGGGTGAGTCCTGTACGTTACAAAGGGAATGGTAAAATGCCTAGGACCTGCCCCAGGTCTTCCATTCGGGAATCAGGATGAGGGGCCTCGTGGCCAAGTTGGACCCCAAAGGAGCCAATGAGACAGCCTCAAGCAGTGGACATGATGGCCCTTAAATGCAAGTCTTCCCATCCCAAGGTGGTGAACCATAAAATGACCCTTCCAACTGGCCACTTTGGTCCAGTGCCTGCAATGGAAGCTGCAGTGCTGAACAGAAGATTGGGCCACTGGTGGTGCGGTCAGCAGAGCAGGGGAACTAGGAAGCTTGTTCCCTCTGCTCGGGGGCTGGGGAAGCAACATATTCACCAGGAAGATCAGCTCTGGCGCCCCCCGAGCCCTCTGAGTGAGGGCTCACAGCTGTGCGGTGTGAGACCACAGAGCTAGGGACAGGAGGTGGCACCACGGCATTTGAACCTGGAGTTTTTCTCTCTCTGAGTCAGTGACTGATGCCAGAGAACAAACATCCCTGGGCCAGATTAGGAGAGAACAATGAGTGGTTTTTCTCTCTGGGGAGGCATACGTTCCACTTCTGGAGCTGCAGTAACAACCTGTGCTCGCTGGGAGTTCTTTATATCCCTCTGTTACCTCAAGGCCTGACTTGACAGCTCCGATTTCTACAGGGAATGAAGGAATGAAAAAGAAAACACTCTTGACCATGAAAGACACCACAGTCTTTCTCCAGAGTGAGAGGCTTTTCCAGGAGTGCAGAAAAAACACCTGGTCATTCTTGACTGCTTTGGAACAAATTGGAGTATTGGGAGAATGGATGAAGGAGTGAGGGAGGGGCGTGTCAGAGAGGGATGGAATCCCTGGGCTACCCAAGTGACAGCCTGCAGTGACTGTGAAGTACAGGGGTCATGCTAGAGTTCAACACTGGAAAACACAGCTGTCTCCCCTCCCATCTCAGCTTGGGCCACACCTCCCTCCCCAAGGAGCCTTCTCAGACCATAGACCAGCTTGGCTCCTCTGTCTTTACTGGCTGTCAGTCCTCTGCATTTGACCTTTGTTGCCCAGATTACACCTGTAATCTTTGTTCAGCACCTGCCTCTCCCATTTGACTGTGAATTCCATAAGGGCGGAGGCTGGGTCTGCCTTGTTCGCCACTTGTATCACTTGGGAATCTTTTGGTTGCAAGGAACAGAAATCCCAACCCAAGCTGGATTAGGCAAAAAGGGACTTTTTTCTGCCCAGGTTTGGAATTGGCTTTGGACAATCCTGGATTCAGGGATTCTGAATATAAGTCATCCAGATTTGATCTCTCTACCATTCTTGGTTCCATTTCATTTTCCTCCTTGCACTGGCTTTATTTTCAGGCTCCTCATGATGCCAAGTGGCTGCCACAACTCTTGCCTAAGATGCGTTCAGGAAGGAGTGTCTCTTCCCGGTGACTAAAGCAGAATTCTCAGAATTAACTCTGATTGGTTTAGCTTGAGTAATGTGCCCATCCCTGAACCAATCACTGTAGCCCAGAAAGCATGGTGCTCTCTGATTGGCCAGTGTAGCACGTACAGGTCATTGTCCACCCAAAAGCCATTTCCTCTTTTTCCTTGTCCACAAGAACCCATTAGGTATCAAGCAGGTGGGCAAGATGCTCAGGGAAGGTGACCCCTCCTCAATGCAGGAAACCATTCATGGTAATTCTGTCACCTTTTGGTGATGATTGGTTTAAAAGTGTGCGCTGGCCCACTTCTGGCCAGTAGGACGTGATGCAAAGTGTGCTGGAGGCTTCTGGGAGTAATTTTGCTTCCTGACAAGTCAGATCTATAGGGGGAACTAGCTCCCTTCTTGCCTTTGTATATTGTTGTGAGAGGATGGGATGTTTGGAGCTGCTGCAGCCGTCTTGCAACCATGAGGTGAGATATTGCTGATATACTGGGGATGGCAGAATGGAACAACGTCTGCCCCTGACCTCTGTGCTGTTTCACTTCTACAAAGTGACTTTCGGAGCCACTTTGCATGTGCAGGGCACAAGAGTACCTAGGATTTATGCTCCTACTGGGCAGCCCTTACCAATGACTGGTGCAGAAGTGTGAAAGCTCAACTCCTTTGCTTTGGACTGGGACAAATGGTGAGGTGTACTTTCCATGCCAGAGCTCCCTGCAGGATCCGGCTGAGGCTTTGGGCTTGCTTGAAATCAACCTTTGCTCCGAGTCTTCTCCTTTCCTCCTTTCCTCCACCTCCCCCCATTCCCCACCAGACGCCCCCGGGAGCACTTCCTTAATCAATCGCTTGCACACAAATTGTTAGCTCCTTCTGGGGGACCTGTCGTTTCACCAGGGCTTGCACATCACAGCTGCACTGTAAATATTTGTTGCCTGAGTGAATGAGTACATGAACGGATGAACAAGCCTGGGAAATCACAGGCAGGTAGAATCCGAACAGGTTATTATCCTAATTACGGGCTGTCTACTGTTTTCCCTCTGCCTCTGTGAAGCAGGTTAGCCCCTTGGGGAATTGCCCCAAAGCTTTTGAAGGGGACAGGGTGTGTTCTTTTGAGGGGACAGGCTCCTGTGCTTCCTAATTGGGCAGGCCATTAGAAGGTGAGGTCATCTCCCCAGGGAAGGAGGCAGGGCCTTAACACTCAGGAGAGGGGCCCTGGGGTGGGCACAAAACCAGCCTGAACATCTGCAGTGCCTTTCGTTACTGGAGCAGCGTCTGGAGGGGATGACCATTCTGGAATGAATCAACTAAACCTTTGACCTGAACTCCAGTTTAATTCACTCTTCCCCCTCCATTAGCTAGTGTAAGGGAGGGAGGAGGGAGAAGGGGAGGGAAACATATTTTATCTTTACGGCACTTTTATTCCAAATGACCTGCTGGGTCAAACCCACTCTCCTTTCATGAATTATGCATTAGAGGAATCCTTTTGTTTTTCTAATGGCTTTAGTTGAGTTCATCTCCTAGAAAGATTTTTTTTTTAAATAATCAGGAATTTCAAATCAAAAGCTCACCTCTTGCCATATCAGTTGAGGTGCTTTTGACTGGATTATCCCATAAGTGAGTCTCCGTTGGTAGAATTTTCAGACTTCCTAGGCTCTTAGAAATCAACCAGCCCCATCCCCTTATTTTGTACACGGGAAGACTAAGAACCCGGAGACGGGAAACGACTTGCCCAAGCTCACCCAGCGCGTGAATATCCACAGCTGTTAAAAGACGGAGACAGCAGTATATTTCATGCTCTTTCTTTCAAGTCCAGTGTTCTTTTCTGCAAGTAAGCCTGGAGAGGTAATAGGGTTGCCATGGCTGCAGAGCAAATTGCTCCAAAATCTAGTGGCATAAAACAACCACTTATGCTCACGGAATCTGTGGATCGGGAATTTGATGGAGAACAATGAAAATGGCTTCTTTCTGTTCCTGGGTGTCTAGGGACTCAGCTGGAAGAGCCAAAGGCTTGGGGCTGGGTTCATTTGAAACCTTGTTCATTCACATGAGTAGAGGTTGTTGCTGTCTGTCGTCTGGGACACTGGCTGGAGTTGTTGGCTGGAATATCCTCATATGGCCTCTCGTGTGGTCTGGGCTTCCTCACAAACATGGTGGACAGAGCTCCAAAGAGGAGAGTTGAGAGAGGGAGATGGAGCGAGAGAAGGAGGGGTGGGGGGAGAGATTGGTGGAAACCATGTTACCTTTATGGAACTGAAAGTCACACAGTGTCACTTCTACAACAATCTGTTGGTCAGAGCAGTTACAAAGTCCACCTGGTTTCCAGAGGAGGGAACACAGACCCTGCATCTCAATGGCGAGTGTCACATTTGTGAGAGGGCGTATCAAATGGGATATATGTTGGTGCAGCCATCTTTGGAAAATACACTCTACTACAAGAGGGTTGGGGCTGGTACACATTAAATGTTGCTGAATTATTTATTTAGTATCTATCTTGTCTGCTAGATTATCATTTCCTAAAGGGTAAGGTATGTATCTGGCTTGTTTGCTGGTATATCTGTGTCCAGCACAGCTGCAGCTGACTCAGGGTAAGAACTAAATACATTTTTGTTTGGAAAATGAGTGTCAAAAAGAAAGTCTTTATTGCCTAAAAATATACTCCTAGATTTCCCTTCTCCTCTTATGACCTTTCCTTTTCATCAAGAACTTAAACTCTCCCACCATCTTGCCTGGAGAGTGGATTGATTGATCCATTCGTTCATTCATTCATTCACACTTGGGGGCACATGGAAGAGGTAGTTAGCTTAGTCTTGGGTGGTCAGAGAAGTTGTCCTGGAGGGAGTGATAGATATAAGAGGAGACCTGGAGGATGAGCAAGAGGAAGCAGGGTGAAGAGGCAGAAGGAAGGGCACCCTAGGCAGAGGAGACAGCCTATGCAAAGATGGAGACAAGCAGTTCAGGGTGGCAGGCACATCGATTTTTTTTTTTTTTTTTTTGGCGGTATGCGGGCCTCTCACTGTTGTGGCCTCTCCCGTTGCGGAGCACAGGCTCCGGACGCGCAGGCTCAGCGGCCATGGCTCACGGGCCCAGCCGCTCCGCGGCATGTGGGATCTTCCCGGACCGGGGCACGAACCCGTGTCCCCCGCATCGGCAGGCGGACTCTCAACCACTGTGCCACCAGGGAAGCCCAGGCACGTCGATTTTGAGAAGAGAGTGACAAAAGGCTTACCTTTTGTCACTCTCTTCTCAAAAGATATAAGAGGAGGCTGGAGGAGCAAGCAGGGTCTGGGTTGTCACGGGGCGTTCAATGCCACCTCAAGGAATTTGACTTATTCCTAAGAGCAGTGAGAAGCCAATAATTAAGCAACCGAATCCGTATGTGTTTAGAAGAACCTGAGTGCAGAGTAGATAATGGATTGGAGCGGGACAAGGTGGGAGGCAAGTTGGGACGTTGCTGGCAGAAATATTGATGCGAGACGATGGGGGCCAGAGCCGCAGTGGGAGGAGGTGGGGATGGGGGGTAACAGGTGGGTATTTCCAAGGACTGGATGGAGGTGGGGATGAGACAGAGGCTGAGTCAAGGCTTGCTCTCCGGTTTAGGCAAGTAGGGGCATGGTGGTACCAGACCCTCAGCCAGGGAACCCTAGGGAAGGAGTGGGCTTGGGGTGGGGCTGTGAGGAGGTTATTTTTTGGTCACGTTGAGGCTGAGATGCCAAGGGGATATCCGAGTGGAGGTTCCAGGAGGTGCTTAGATTCACGAAACCGAAGCTCAGCAGAGTGGTCTGGGCTGTGCATATGGACGCGGGACCGATAGAGAGATGGAAACTGAAACCACAGGTGTGTCCATGCTCACAGGGGAAGGATGAGTGCGATGGGGCAGAGCCATGGAGAAGGCGGGCAGGTTTCAGGAGGGGGGCAGGCAACGGTACCCAATGGTCAGAGACATCAGGGAAGAAGAGGAGCGACATTGTCCAGGGGATTGAACGAAAGAACTCACTGGCAACTTTCACAAGGACAAGCTTCCCTGAGAGATATAGGGAGAAGGCAGATGGCAGAGAGTTGAGGGGTGAAGAGAAGGTGAGAGAGTGATGAATGGATGAATGAATGATAAGGTGGATGGATGAATGAATGATTGAATAGCATCCCAGGAAAGCCTTTACATGCCTCCTCGCAGGTGTGGTAATTCTGGAGATACCAGGATGTACTTGCCAAGTACACTCTGCAAAGAGACCAGTTAGGAGGAATCTTTTCTGCCCAGCTCTCTCTGTCCCGGAAAAGTACCAATGTGTGGGCTGTCCTCAGCATCCCTCCCCTAGCAACCAGCATTTGTATTTAAATTCTTGGGGGAGGGATGCTGTCATCTTGTGGCTATCAGCACAGCTCTGTGGTCACATCTGTTGTTTTTGTCTGTGCAACGACCATTCATCATAATTTGGCTAATGGCATCCCGGTTTGAGTGGGACTGATCCCTCATCCCTTGTTCCAGGGGTGGCACATGTCCCAAGCCTGTCCAATAAGACTCAGGCCTGAGATTTTGGGGAAGCTATTAGGAAAGAGAAGCATTCTTTAGGCAGGAGTAGCTGCCACACGGAAGCAGCCAGCCAGCACAGAGGAAAACAGATCCAGAGACAAAAGGAGAAAAACAGTCTTGATGACAATTCTTGAACTCCTGGATCCAGCCATGCCTGAAGCTACTTAATCCCTGGATTTTTCAGTCACATAAGCCAATACATTCCCCATTTTTGCCTGTCAGAAAGGGCTGTGTCAGTTCTAGTGATGAATGAGTGGTCCCGACAGCAGCAAACTGCCAAGGCGTGGGGGCCTAAGGGTGGGGTTGGCAGGGGAAGTTTACTCGTTTTCCTCTCAGGCATTTCCCTGGACACCTCACTCACCAAGTTGCTTCTGCCTTAGGAATTTCTCCCTCCTTTTCGTAGTCATCCCATTCATTGTTCCCATTTGTATTCCTACCTTTTTGTAAAGCTGTCCTTGCTCAAAAACGTTACCTGAGATGCACAGTGCTGTGCTGGAGGCCCCCTCTCACCCCCAGAGGCAATGTACGTGCTTATGATTTTTAACAGGAGAGGCTCCCAGAACCCAAGATGGGAGTTGGTGCATTGCAGGGACTTGTTTGGTGTCTGTGCCTTCAGTGACTTGCCGACAACCAGCGTCCGATTCCAGTTCCCCACCCTCTGGCCCCGCCTCCCCATGTGTACAGCACCCCTCCAACACTGTAAAGTCTTGTTCATTTGTTTGGAACATGAATTAATCGTGCCAGGGAGACTCCCGGCCACTGGACCACATTTTGCTGTGTTAGCAACAAACGTCCCTTCATCCTGTCGACACAACCAGAGGGGAGAACAGAGGTCCAGAAGCCGCCAAGGTGATGTGAGGACCTGTGGGTCACCCACAGCAGAGGGAGGGACACATGCCCTATTCTTTCCACCTCACCCCCTCCACACAAACACACACAGCGCTTCAGCCCCGATCTTGGTTTCCTTCCTTTGGCTTCGGAGCACACCTACCTCAAGACTTCAATTGCACGGATCCTACTTTCCATCCAGCTTCCGGCCTGTCCCTGGCAGGGACCCAGAGCAGGACATCTCCTGGGTATGGTGGGGCTCACAGGTTTCCGTGATGGGCTTGCCAGAATCGTCCTGCTTTATCTTCTGTCCCTCTTCATTTAGGCTTGGGTGCGTTCCTCCTCCTTTTCTCCTCTCCCTCCCTTCTGTCTTTCCCTCCCTCCCTCCCTCCTTCCTGTCTCCCTCTCCCTCCTCCCTTTCCTTCCCTTCCTCTCTCCCTCCTCTTGTCTTCTGCCCTCATCTCTACCTCCCTTTCTCCCCTTCATCTTCCCTCCCTCCCTCCATTTACCCTTTCCACCTGTCTTTCCTTCACTCTTTCCTTTCTTATTTCTCTTTCCTTTTCCTCCACTCCCCCATCCCCCTGCAGGACTTTCACCCTGTGGTTCCAGAGAAATGAGAATGAAGGGAATAATACTGAAAAGCGGCCAGGCTCAGCCAATAAATCCTCTAATGCTTGTAATAGTTTCATTTTCTTTATGTTCATCCTAGTTTAAGAGTTTAATCAACATCTTCGGAAAACTTGTGATTTACTCCACGGAACCTTAATAAGAGGCAAGGAAAGTCCCTCCCTCCCTTCTTTCCTTCCTTCCATTTATTCAATAAATGTTCTTTGAGGGTCTGTTCTGGGCCAGGCTCTGAGCTAAGTGCTAGACACAGTGAATAGAAACATGGACATGATCCCTGCTCTGATGACCTTACAGTCTAGTGGGAGAGACAGATTTTCACCACAAATCACACATTCATGTATTCTCACGACCTCAATGAAAGCTCTGAATTTCTGTGAGGATCTAAACAGACAAACTGACCCCGTGTGGACGTGGAGACTTCCTTGAGGAGCCGATCTGAAGGACGGGTTTTCTAAATGAGAGAGAAGAGGAATGAGCACGCCAGGCAGAGGGAACAGAATGTGCAAAGGCCCCGGGTTGAGAGGAAGCGAGGCACTTTCACAGAACAGTGTGGCTGGGACAGAGAGTGGAAAAAACAAGGCAGAGGTTGGCAGAGGCCAGATGTTCACGGCTCGCACCCGAGGGAAGACTTTGAGTCTTCACTCCAAAAACAAGGCGATGCCATTGAAGAGTTTCCCTGGGGGCCAGGAGGCAGGGTGGTGGATGGGTGTGATGGTTTGGCTGTTGGTGCCGTCTAGGGCGGGGTGGGAGGTGGGGCCTTTGCGGAGCCTTGCTAGCCTCAGGTGAACTGCGTGGACTGGAAAGAAGCAGATTGGGTTGGATACAGCATTGGTCCCAGGGGCTGGATTGGTACCTGTTCTGGTTTCTTGAAAGGGAGGTATCCTGCCTGCACACCTCCTGTGTGGGTCAGAGGATCCTACGAGTAAGGAAGGTGGAAGGATCGTCACTGACTATGGATAAAAAAGCTTCAGGCCTGAAGTCAGACAGATCTGGCTTTGCTGTTTATCAGCTGTGAGGTCCCAGGCAGGTTTGCAGCTTCTCTGAGCCTGTTTCCTTATTTGTAGCACGAGGATACTAATAGTAATAAATGTGTTCTTTTTGTCTGCCTATCATCCCCTTTCCGATTAGGAAATTACCACTGCATGTGGTTCTGGTGGGACAGGGGATCCCTCAGCCCCACTTACCTTCCGGGCACATAATCCAGGCCCCTTGGACCCCGCCTCTCTGTCCCCAGGGGTTGGTCTCAGGGACCCAAGCAGGGTCAGTCAGAGTACCTCCGTGGAATCTGATATGGGGCTGTTGGAGGAAAGGGTCTTTCTTGCTTTTAGATTACGAGCTATAAGACCATAGACTTGACCTACTGGCGTCCAATTTTCTCGGGAAAAAAATAAGGGAGATGAGTGGGGTAGGGAGAGGAGGAAGAAAGAGAGGAGTGAAAAAGAGAGAGAGAGAAAAAAAAAACTTTGAGGTGCTGGATGCCACAGTTCCTGAAGCCCAAAGCACCGCTTGCACTTAGTTAGTGAGCCCATCAGTGCCCATTCAGGCTTAAGCCAATTTGAGTTGGGTTTTGTCACTCATAATGGATGTGTTCTGACCAATGAACCACATCATTGGGTTATTGTGAGGGTTAATTTAGGTAAAGAACCAAAAGCAAGTGTGAAGTGCTCACCTTGCAGAGTGCTCAGTAATCACCATCGAGGCTTACTGTTTGGGTCACAGTTCACAGCTGTAGAATACATAACTAGAGTGTGTGCTGTTTCTCACCTCCTGTGTGTAGTCTGCTATTACCCCACAAAGCGTTATACACCACCTTCACGATCCGGCGTAAAAGCCTCAGGTAGTGACTCAAGCTCCCCTTCCCTCCCTCCCCATCTCCCTCCAAAACTTGTGACTCCTCTGTCCCCTGGGGCTCTCTTGAAGTGACGGTGACAGAAACAGAACGCAATGACCTGAAGGATGTAACTGTGTTTAGATCTAATTTAAGAAGACCAGCTCCCTCCTACTCCACAGCAACTGATTCCCCATTACCTTTTTTACAGAGTGTATTAGTTATCTATTGCTGCATAACAAATGAGCCCCAAACTTAGTAGCTTAAAACAACCAGAGATTTATTATCACCTGGCTTCTGTGGGTCAGGGATGCCGCAACAGCTCTCCTGGGTAGTTCTAGCTCAAGGTCTCTGAAGAGGCTGAAGGCAAGACATCAGCCAGAGAGCTACTTTCAGCTGAAGGCTTGACTGGGGCTGGAGGATCCACATCCAAAATGGCACGCTCATATGGCTGTTGGAAGGAGGCTTTAGGTCCTGGCCACATAAACCTCTCCACAGAGCTGCTGGAGTGTCCTCAGGCTATGACAGCTGGCTCTCCTCTGAGTGATCCAAGAGAGAGGCAGATGGAAGCTGCAATACCTTTTTTTTTTTTTTTTTTGCTGTACGCGGGCCTCTCACTGTTGTGGCCTCTCCCGTTGCGGAGCACAGGCTCCAGACGCGCAGGCTCAGCGGCCATGGCTCACGGGCCCAGCCGCTCCGTGGCACGTGGGATCTTCCCGGACCGGGGCACGAACCCGTGTCCCCTGCATCGGCAGGCGGACTCTCAACCACTGCGCCACCAGGGAAGCCCTGCAATACCTTTTATGACCTAGTCTTGGAAGTCACAAACATCATTTCTGCAATATTCTTCTGACTATACAGTTCAGAGCTATTCAGCGTGGGAGGGGGCTACACAAGGATGTGAGTACCAGGAGTCGGGGTCATTGAGGGCCGTCTTAGAGGTTGGCTGCCACGCTTATGAGGGGAGCAGTGGTATTCTTAGCTCTCATTCAAGTTTCTTCTTGGTCTGACGGGACTTCTCTTCACCAAGGAGGCCTGTGGGTGCTCACGATAACATGGCATCTTTGAGGCACCAAAAAACACCCCTTCCAACAACTTGTGCTTGAAAGAGCTTTTTTTTCAGAGCTTGCAAAGAGCTCCTTAAATAAACGAGTGAAATGACTAAACTAATTTGCTGGTCTGTAATTTCCTGCCACGTCTGGAGATTTCCTAATAAACAGTAGCTTCAGGCTGGCAACCTGCCAGCATTACAGCCCTCTCCTGAGTGACAAACAAGGGATGTGTAAAGCATCTCAGAGGGTTGGGGAGGTTGGTACATCACAGGGGAAAGTGCTGGACCCAGAGGCTGGATGTTTGGCTTTGAGAGCCGGCCCTGCCTCTTACCTACCTTCATATTCCGAAGGTATAAAAGTGGTGACAACCCTGGTCCTCCCGGACTCACAGGGCTATATTACTTGGTGTGAATGAGCTGATGCAGCATTTCCAAGAGGCGGGGCCATGGGACGCTAGCAGCATGGGCTGTTAACCCCAAAAGGTGTTCTGTACTGGAGTGAGCGTGGTTTCCCGTGTTAAGCAAATCCCAGCCATTTCCCACCTTCCTTGATGACAGGCACAGCCAGCTTCGTGGGCTTACTGCCAGGGCAGCCACACAGGGCCCTGAGCTCAGAAGGGCCCTGTTGTTGCTGTCTTGAAATTCTTAATACGTTAAAAAGAAATTTGGGGGCTTCCCTGGTGGTGCAGTGGTTGAGAGTCCGCCTGCCGATGCAGGGGACGCGGGTTCGTGCCCCGGTCCGGGAAGGTCCCACATGCCACGGAGTGGCTGGGCCCGTGGGCCATGGCCGCTGAGCCTGCGCATCTGGAGCCTGTGCTCCGCAACGGGAGAGGCCACAACAGTGAGAGGCCCGCGTACCGCAAAAAAAAAAAAAAAAAGAAAAGAAATTTGTATTGGAGTACAGTTGATTTACAATGTGTTAGTTTCAAGTGTACAGTAAAGTGAATCAGTTATACTTAGACATATATCCACTCTTTTTTTTTTAAGATTCTTTTCCCATATAGGTCATTCGTTACAGAGTATTGAGTAGGGTTTCCTGTGCTCTGCAGCAGGCTCTTATTAGTTATCTATTTTATGTGTAGCAGTGTGGATACATCAGTCCCAATCTCCCAATCTATCCCTCCCCACCCTGCCTCTCCCCTGGTAACAAGTTTGTTCTCCACGTCCGTGACTCCATTTGTGTGCTGCAAGCAAGTTCATTTGTACCCTTTTTTTAAAAAATCTTTGAAGTTGTGTTTTATAAGTGATGATTGATGGGACAATAGAGCTTTTGCCGGGCAATGGGTGTCTCGACTCCCAGGAGCCCCCTTCTCACTGTATCCTAAAGGTGGGCTCTTGACTGCCTGTTTCCCTTTCCTTCTGCCCACCGGCTCCCCCTGCCCTGCCCAGAGACACGTCACCAGAGCACCCAGATCACGGAGCTCAGGACGGAGACTGGTTCTCATTGGAGGGGTGGACTGGTCTGCTGTCACCCTCTGCCACCTGCATGCATGCTTGGGCCTGGGTGCTTGTGAGGGGGAGGGCTGGGGTCCAGTGCCCATCCCACGGCGTCGCAGGGCAAGGAGGCAGCTCTCCCAACGCTGGGCTGGCAGTGCCACGGCACGCTGGGCAGACAGTTTGGTGGGGGCCTCTTGCCTCCCTCTGACCCAGGTACCAAGGAGGCTGTAATCCCTTGGGGATCACCCATTTGCTGTGAGTCGGGGCACCTATGGGAAGAGAAGGTGAATTCCCGCCCCCCTCCCCTCACCCGCCAGGGCTGTGCATTCTCCCTTTTCTTGGCATCCCACCTGTGGAACTTGTCAGATCCTGTAACATCAAGGGCACCACGCTCTAGTGGGTCAGAGCGCAGACTTGGGAGCCGCACTGTCTGGGTTTGGGTCACGTCTCACCAGTGTTGTCGCCTTGGCCCATTTACCTACCCTTTCTGTGCCTCTGTTTCCTCACCTCTAAAATAATGATCATGTAGTTACGACCTCACAGGTTGTCGTGTGGATTCAATGTGGTAGTACATGCCGAGCACCTAGACCAGGGCTCCCCGTGCATTGGGTATTTAATATTTGTTTCCCCCAAAGGACTTCGGCACTCCTGGGGCAGAGGTGTCACCTGTACCGTCCACTGCTGCGGTCCTGGTACCCAGCGCCATGCCCAGAACAGATGCGATGGATGGACCCCGGTCGAAGGAAGGAATCCCCAAGAGGGGCTTTCCACGGAACCCTCACCCTATCTTCTCTTTTCTAGAGACTCTCACACAATCAGCATTCCACAGCACGTACATTTAGGAAACGCCGAGCTCACCTCCATGAAATGACGCACCCACAGGCGCAGGGGGCAGTTACACACACACAGCGCTCCGCAGGTCCTTTCCCCTCCTCCTGGTCCTTTGAGACTCGGTGTCTCATCCATCCGTGCCTCCTTTAGGGTCGTCTGACGTTGGGGATGGAGCACACGGACACCGCAGAGCCTCTTGCCCACCTCCCGTCTGGGCCCACCTCTCCCGGCCGCCCGATAACTCCTTCCTCCTCCCCAGCCTCCCCCGTCCCTAACTGGGCCAATCTGTCCCCCTGACGCCACGCTCTGCTTTGTTTTCTCCGCCAAGCCCTCTCTTGGCACTTGACGGATTCTCAGCTGTCGCGAGCACATTTTTCAATCTGTGCTCTTCCAGTGATTTCCCAGCCAGGTTTCAGCTTTTTAAACGCTGCTTAGTTTTATAATTTCCCAATGATTTTCCTCGCCTGCCAGGGTTCCTCTCCATCGCCACTCCCCAGCTTCCTTCCTGGGGCGCCAAAGCCGTGCAGGTGACCCTCTAAGGAGGCCTGACTTATTCAGCCGTGGGGACCATCACTGTCCTCATTCGGGCTCCTCCAAAAGCTGGTCCTGAGAGAAGGGCACGGAGACAGTAGTTGATTTGGAAAGTGATCCAGGAAGCAGGAGTGAGGGAGGGTGAGAGAGGGAAGGGAGAAGGGCCCAGACGGCCACCTCATCTTCTGGGTACCCACTGGGTGACCTGCAGGGAACTGTAGGAATGGAATGGACCTTTGTGCTGTCCCACTGGAGGGTGGCGAGGCTGAGCACTTAGCCGCTGCCTGCCACCCCCATTGCTGGAGGGGCGTCCCTGGGAAAACGAACTTCCCTGCCTTTCTATCTGTGCCTGTGCAACCAAGCGGCCTTTCCTGGCTCTGGAGGAAACCTGAGCGGTGCTAGAGGTGGAGTTTGGGAAACATCTGTGGAAGTTTCCATCAGAGCTCCTGTGACTTGCGCACACAGATGTTCACTCCGGCCAGTTACACATCCACGACGCCCGGGAGTTGGGACTTTCTCTTGGGCTGTGAACTTTCCATTTCTTTGTCTTCTTTTTAAGCCTCTAATTATAAAGGCATTTTGCTGCCTTTGGGACAGGCTTCAGGCGGTTGGTGTCCCTACCAGAGGGACCTTGGGTCCACAGTAAGAAAGGACATTCAGCCAGGCAGTTCTTGTCCCTTAATGACACCTTGGCTGGAGCCCATACATTCCTGTTCACGTTGGATGTAGAAAGGTCCAGTTTAAAATCCTAGCCTCGGGCTTCCCTGGTGGCGCAATGGTTAAGAATCCGCCTGCCAGTGCAGGGGACACAGGTTGGAGCCCTGGTCGGGGAAGGTCCCACGTGCCGCGGAGCAACTAAGCCTGTGCGCCACAACTACTGAGCCTGCACTCTAGAGCCCGCGAGCCACAACTACTGAAGCCCGCGCGCCTAGAGCCCGTGCTCCGCAACGAGAAGCCACCGCAACGAGAAGCCCGTGCACCACAATAAAGAGTAGCCCCCGCTCGCGCCCATGCACGGCAACGAAGACCCAATGCAGCCAAAAATAAATTAATTAATTAAAAAAAAAATCCTAGCCTCGTCACCTCCCTCTGTCCTGCTCATGGCCTGAGGGGTGCAGTGAGGAGGGAGCCGGGAGGAAGGAAGGATCCTTCCTCCTTCTCCCACCCCCTCCTCCCCTCCTCTCCCCTGGGCTGCAGAAGACAACGTGAAGGGCGTTCCCCGGAGTTTGCGATGGGGCCAGGTGCTGAGACAGGGAAAGGGGTCTGGAGAAAGGGAAGGCGCCTGTTCTTACTCAGCAGGAACTGCAGGAGTCCCCTCTCCACCAACACCAGCTATCTGCATGCTCCCTCTGCGCGATGAGCTCCAAATGGGTCCATTCGTGACTCCCGTGAAGCGCGTCTGGGTGTGCGTGGGCAGAGTGGGATGTGGGGAACGTGCCCTCGATGCACAGATCTCCGATGTAGGAGAACCACCGCTGCTTGACCTCTCCTGACTCCCCCTCAGCAGAATCCCCCCAGCCACCGGCTCCTGGGGTCTTCTTGCCTGGGGGCCACCTTCCTGGTTGGGGCTGAAGCCTATGGGGTCCTCTCTGCCTGAGGCTGACTCCTTGCCCCATCCCTTTTAGTGGTGGGAGGGTTGACTATCCCTCTCTCTCCCTCACTGTCTCCAACTCTCTCCTGACCCTTCTAGAATCAGTCTGCAATTCCTGTTGCTCACGAGGGTGAGCAGGAAAAGAGATGCCCGGCTTCCCGTGCAAGCCCGCTGAGTCTCTAAGCACCTCTCCCAGAACATTCCTTCCTTGACTCAGAGAAGGAGACTCACCTCTCCCGCCCGGAAGTCAGAGCGCTGCTCAGATCCCCATGTTTGTTTGTGCAGGTTGGAGGGAAGGAAGGAAGGAATGGTGGCTGGGCCAGTCTGGGTATCGCTTCGTCTGCCTGATGCGCTCTGGCTGCTTTGCGGCTCCCTTAGGAAAGAGGTTCTCACCCTGGGTGGGAGCATTGCTTTTTGTATTCACCAACCTCTAAGTGAAAGTTGGCATTTCTTCCTGTTCAAAATGTAGACATCAAATCCCACAGTATTAGTCGTGCCTGTGACTTTGTCATCCATCAGAATCAGAGATATTTTCGTATCACACTACAGTTGTCAGATATCTGAAAATGACATTTTATGTTCATCTCCATTTAAAGATTACAGTCGTAATTAGATCCGCTGCTAGATCTTGTTTTTTAATGTTAATAAAGTAGCACCAGTATTACTTTATCATAAATTTGTTTAATATTTTGAGAGCCACATAACTGATTTTCTCTGTAGTTCCATGTATTTTATTTTGTGCATTTGAAAGCATTATTCTAAAAAGAGGTCCATCACCTCACTGGATGCCAACATGGGAAAGGTCAGAGCCTTGCTCTGGAACATGTGGGTTCTCTGTGTCTTAGGTCTAGTTTGGGGGCTTGGAATGCTAGGACTGGCATATCCCTCTAGATCATTTTCTACTCTGGCTTTCTTTTTAATTAGGATCCTGTTGTCCTCATTTGGGGCCAATAGGAGCTGACGTGTGTTAAGCGTTTCCTCTGTACAAGCATAGTGCAAAGCACTTTACATGCACTGGCTCATTTAATTCTCATTTTTTATGGAGGCACAGAGAGGTTAAGTGACTTGCCCAAGGTCACACAGCTAGTAACTGGGGGAGCTGGGATTTGAACCTGAGTAGTCTGACTCCAGAGCACACATTCTTAAACCTGCTGATTGCAAACCAGGTAAGAGATGGCTAGTTTTCCAAAAAGCGCATGTTCCTGGCTTTTAATGGTGTGGGCCCAGCTAGTAGACTCTTAACCACTGCAGTGTACAGCTCAATACCCTTTTGAGCTCCCCAACTGAGAAACAAACATTGAACCACAGCGCCCTCTGGCTTACATAGCAATCTGATCCCTCACTCTAGAGTCAAGTTGGCCCAAAGAAATTTAAGACCAACCTTTATTAGGCACCCACTGTGCGGCAAACCCTGAGTCAGGCCCTGGGGATAGGAGTAGAATAGGTATAGCTTGTACCCTCCAGGAATTACTGTCAATTCAAGAAAGACACACGCAGAAGCTGTGTTGGCTTAAGGAGAGCCAAGCTCTAGTGAAGGGTGTAGACACAGACCCGTGGATGCTGTGGGGTAAGAGACTGTCACAAGATCAGGAGAAGCCCTCCTTCACCTCCCTTGAGGCGCCCTACCCTGATGCCACCTTGGGCTCCCTTGCCTGGCCCAAGTTCCAAGATTGCCTTTGGTCCTTCCTCCCACTGAAACGTGTGTGTCTTCCTTCCTCTTCCCGCTGTATGCTCCCAGATGGCTGCCTAGCTAATCTCAGAGCCTCATTCAAAGTCAAGGGTTAATGACTCCTGAATTTTAACAGGAGTTTTCAGTGCTGTAAAGCAGGGATCACCAGCATGAACAGCAGAGGGTCAGGCTGATAACGTCAGTGAACTAAGCAGGCCTGTATCTGCGTGTTAAACATGCAGGAATATTCTTCACTCCCACAAAGATACCCTCACCTATTTTTTTCTAAACCACATTGTCTTCTGGAAATATTGTTCCCTTTTCTTTTCACTTTTAATAGAGATCAAACACAGATAAATATTTCTTTACCAGGAGAAAAACGACAGTGCAGCATGGTGATAAGCGCTAATAGTCACGTGGAAAACTAAGGGGACTGGTGACTTGGGCTGCCCCTGAAACAGACTCTGAGAATAAGATCTGATGCAATTAGTTTATTTGGAAGGTGATCCTGGGAAACATTGGGAGGGAACTAGAAACCAGGATAGGGAAAGGAAGGCAGCCTGTCAATAAAGGATGCCTCGTGGAGTGAGCTGCCACTGTGGGCAGCTGGGACGCGAACTCTGGAAGCAAGTGTAAGAGCTGCCCTTCAGCTAGCCCATCTGAGGACTAGGGAGCTGGGGTATTTAGACATCAACTTCCACCAGTTGTTGGTTAGGGGTTCTTGGCAGGTGGCAGAGCTTTAATTCTCTGGCCCGTCTGGCTGAGTAGGCTCCAGGGGACCAGAGAAAGCCCTCAGGCAAAGGAACACAGGTTCTGGGGATTGGATGTCAGGCCATTGGACCCCAAGCTAGTAAGACCCGAGGGTGCAACAGGCATTGACCGTGGTGAGCTGAAGCATGCTTGCAGCTGAATTCCGCCAAGAAAGAATGTGGTCCCAGGGTTGCTAGACCTTCTGATTTCCCAAGAAAAGCTGGACATTTAGATTTTTATGTGAAATTTCTCAATTTGTAAATGTTGACAACAAACCTAAAATTTTATTTATTTTGTTTAGTATAATTGCTTTACAATGTTGTCTTAGTTTCTGCTGTACAGTGAAGTGAATCAGCTATGTGTATACCTATATCCCCTCCCTCTTGGACCTTCCTCCCTCCCCCACTCCTATCAAACCTAAAATTTTAAAAATATTCTGTAGAAGCTTACCAGAGCATGTCTGTGGGCTGTATCCGGTTTACAAGCAGCCAGATTATGACGTCTGATCCATCCTAATGGCTGATCTTGGCTCCAGACCATTTTTGCTCAAGGCAAGTTCCAAAGATGCGTTCTCACAAGGATAGGTATTAGTTAGGGAGTAGGTTGGATTGGTGTAATATAGAGACACTATAGTACAGTGTTGGTAACCAGATAGAAGTGTGTTTCTTTTTTATGTAAAGTCTGGAGGTAGGTGGATGGTCCAGGACGGCTCTGCTGCCTGAGGTTGTCCAGGGACCCAGGTTCCTTCTATCTTGTTGCTCAGAGTGTTGTCTTTATCCATGTGGTCAGGGCTGGCTCACTAGTTCCTTGTCCACCTTCCAGTTAATAGGAAAGGGGAAAGAGAAGCTCAGTCAGTTCCAGTAATTGGTAATTGCACCATTCGCTTCTTCTCACATCCCACTGGTAAGAACGTAGCCGCATGGTCACTTAGTCGCATGGTGACTAAGTCTAGCTACAGGGGATGCTGCGGAATGTAGTCTCTCTCTCTCGTCGGCTATATGTTCAGCTTAAACTTGGTGTGTGTGTGAAAATTATATTTTTATAGAATTAGGGAAGGGCTGATATTAGGGGACAGTGAGAAGCCTTTGCCACAGTAAAGGAAGGGTCTGGAAAAAAGGATGGGATTCATACCTGAGGTAGGACCTACCTGAGAAAGATTCTTTTTTCTCACAAGAATGAAGAAAGCCTGGCTTTCCTCTCTTTGTTTTGCACTGTTCAGTCATGAAAACTTAATAGGAGGAAGCTTTCAAAAACCTTAACAGAAGATTTGCCCAAACCCAAACCTCTAAAAAGTCCGTTATAATGAGAAAGAAGTAAACACAGTAAACACCCACGAGACACAAGGTATTTTCACATATGTGGTCTCGTCTGATCTTCACAATTATCCTATGAAGTAGGTGTTATTATTCCCCCATTTTTCAGAAGAAAAACTGAGGATAAGACAAACAGGTTGACATTGAAGCTCTGTAACTCGGGCCAGGGCATGGGCACTGGCCCATTAGAGCTGCCATACAGGTTTGTCCCATCCGGGAAGTGAAGGGCCTCGGCCAGGATTTGAAATGAGGCCCATGTGACTGCAAAGCCTACATGCTTTTCACTGCAGTCTGATTTCCTCACGCCAGCTGCTTCTGCAGAGACGGCGACACCGAATCTACTGGGTGTTGAGACGGTAAACAAGCCGTGATGGATGAATCTCCTCTCCTCGTATGAATGCCTTATTGTTGTTATTCTTCATGCCCTGACGGAGTACTTACAGCCTCTCCTGTGGCTCTGCTTCTGTCTGGTGGAGTAAGGAAGGTCAGAACTCCCAGACCTAGCAGAAAGTTACAGCTGGGATTTGAGTCAATGAAGACTTGAAGACTCAGCAAGTGGCCCTTGGCATTACTGTTAACCGGGTCAAGGCCATTAACGCTCCTGTCATTAATTGGCTTGTTCTGTGATATACTGTTGTCCCAGAAATACCCATATGGGTGTACCCCATATATAAGCCAACTCTATGAAAACTGAGACTCAAAAAGATGAATGGGAGATAATTATTTAACCACAAGAGACTTTGTTTTGCAGAATGGCATTTCGGTATAGCTTGTCTCAAAATAACCCTGGAAATTTGATTCTGGAAAAAAGGGAGGGATAGATACAGAGATGTGTGGGTTCCCTCCTGGTCCATTTGGGAATGTTCTGGAATAGATTAGGTTTCAAGAACTCTGTAATGATGTGTCAGAGAGGACTTGTGACATCTGAATTGGGTTGGGGTGGTTTGCGGTGGATCCATTTGGGGTGCCTGCCAAGCCCTGTCTCTCCTCTGAGAATCTAGTCACCCACAACCCCACTGGTAGAAAGAGGGGGTCTAAGCAGCTATGCCTATGCCAAGGGACCCGCACACCCCACCCCTTACCACTAACCGGATCAAAGGTAAGCTCCTGACCCAGGTGTCAGTCCATGAGCCAACCAGCCTCTGCCCTTCAGACAGGGCCTGGCTACCATGATTTCCTATTGTTGGGTGTCCATGGGATTGCCTGCTGCATCCTTAGAATAAGCATGGTCAAAGCTCCCACTCAGTGGGGATTCCAAACTGGTCCCAGCTTATCCAGCGTGGTCAGGAGCGAGATCTTCTACCGTCTGCTCTCAGTGGGTCCAGTGGTCTCCATGGGCCCTTCTGTCCTGGGAGGCTTTTGTCTTGGCCATTGGATGGGGGAAGGGTGTTATCCATGGGACACATCACTGCAAACTGGATGACTGATGGGGTTTGGTGGGCCTTGCCAGATAAGAGAGTAGCCTTGATGTCAACTCAAGGAACTCCCAGCTCCTTGGTGCAACGCTGGGGGAGGCTGTGATCCTTATCCTCCCACTGTGATGCCCTGAGTGTAAGCTGTCTTTGCTTTGTTTCCCCATGGAGTAACCTCACTTCTTGCTGAGTTACACTGGGGGTGGGGATGGGGAATGAAGTCCTCTGGATGCAGCAGAGAAATTTGATGGTATGAAAGGGCCGGGTGAACCCACTGTTAATGCCTCCCATGTTACCCCACCCCGCTAGCTTGGGTGAATTTCTGTTCCTTGCAACCGAACGTGTCATGCAACATACCGACACAATAATCTGCCCCTTGCTTGTCCCTCCATTCCCTTCTGAATTTCTACAGGAAGTAGAAACCCTATCTGGCTACCCAGGAGTCTTGGAAACGTCATATCCAGATTTACTGCATTGCCCAATCAAAATCCATCAGGCCTTGAAGTTTAGCAACTGTCCCTGTATATTCAAAGGAAGGTCTTTATAGAAACAACAAACTTGCATTCCAGTGTCATGGGAGTTTCTTGTAAAGGCAGTTGGCCATCCCCTTGACTCTGCCTGGCCCTTCCTCCTTTTTAATCCCATCTGGATGAACTGGGCCAGTTCTTTTTCCTTCCGTTAATTGTATGCGTCGTGCGGGCTTTGTCGGTACTTTCTATATTCCAGTCATTGTGCTAAATGATTTACAGATGCCATGCTGTTTAACTGTCCCAAGCCCGGTGCGGTAGCTACTAATGATTATCCCCATTTTATGGATGGGGAAATTGAGAGGCTAAGTTACCCATCTGACTCCATTGCCCTGGAGTTTTACCACCCTGCTTTACTATCCCTCCTGCTTCCCTGGAGTGATAGTAAAATTTCCTCCTGTAGTTTTCAGTGGCTGCAGGGGAGAAGGCCCAGGTGTCCTGCCCGGCGGCAAGGCCCCCGGAACTTGGCTTTTCTCCTTCCGCCTTCCCTGCCAGCCCAGCTGCCAACCTGGAACACAGCCCTTTCCAAGAAAGCCCAGGAGAGAAGCCAAATGTTGACTCACCTGCCAGACACAGGGATGCGGCAGCCAAGACGCCTCAGGGCCCGTGCGGGAGGAGTGGGAGGAGTGGCACACAGGCCGTTGTGAGGCCCGGAGCCCGTGGGGCAGCTTCAAAGGGCTGGGCCTTCTTCCCTGAGTGCTCTGGGTTCCAGAGGCTAAAGAGATCCAGATGGGCTTGTCCCCTGCCCCTCCCACTCCACCCTTGAGCCCTGGAAGTTTCTGAAGGACACTGTTTCCGCCACACTTCCCCTTGGGTGGCGGGCGGGACTCTAAGAAAGCCCCCAGGATTTTCTGCCCCTGCCTGCTCCCCAGGGTGCACTCCCTGTACACTCCCCGAGACTGAGAATGCGATGGATTTTACTTCCATGAGCAGGTTATGTTACAAGATACCCTTGACCTTAAGAAAGGGAGATGATCCACCTGGGCCTGATCTAATCACAGGCACCCTTGGAAGGCAGAGTTTTCTCTGGCTGGTGGCAAGTGAGAGGTGCAGAGCGGGAGGATTCGACCCAGACTTTGTGGCTTGAAGATAAAGGAAGCCTTGCGGCAAGGAATGTGGGCAGCTTCTAGAAGCTCAGAGTGGCCCTCAGCTGGCAGCCAGCAAGGAAACAGGGACCTCAGGCCTACAACTGCGTGGAATTGAATCCCCCCAATGAGGAAATGACCTTGGAATTCGATTTTTCCATAGAGCCTCAGACAGGAACCCAGCCCAGCAAGCACCTGGACCTCAGCTTTCTGGTACCCTGAGCAGACAACCCGCTAGGCTTGTGACCTCCAGAACTCGGCTCACGGGTGTTGCTTAGTTTGTGGAAATTTGTTACGTGGCAGTTGAAAACGGCTACACCCTGGATACCTAACGCATCTTTTTTCTTTTTTCTTTTGGCCGTGCTGTGCGGCACGCGGGATCTTAGTCAACAGACCAGGGATCGAACCTGTGCTCCCTGCAGTGGAAGCACAGAGTCTTAACCTCTGGACCGCCAGGGAGGTCCCCTAATAGCATCTCAACCCCAACGTGTTCAGCTGTTCCCTCAAACCTACTCCTCGTACTCTACCCCATCTGGTTCATTACAGCTCGCTTCTTCTTGGCTCGGGTCCAGACTCTTAAAGGCAGCCTTGACTCCTGTCTTTCTTGTAGACCCTACATTAGATCCACCAGCACATTCTTTCCACTCTCCCTTCTTAATGTATCCAGATTTTGACCACGTTTCACCACCCGCATTGCCCTGTCCCTTCTCCTTTCATAAACTCCCTGACAGCTCTGTAGTTTATTACAGGGGAGCTGGGGTCCTTGTACTTCCCAGGCAGGAGAGGGAGGGTGCTCCCAGGCTGTGATTGGCTGCCGTCTTCTTTGGCTTCTCTATGGACCTGTCGGGGTGGCTCATAAGTTCAGATAGAGACACAAAGCAGAGGATGGCAGAAGAGGGGTATCCACGTGGAGACCTAACAGGGAGCAGACAACATTCAAACTCTGGCCACCCTTGGCCTTGGGGTCTCTCAGAGCCGGCTGCCCTGCATGGCTGCATGTAGAACACAGTTGTCTTCTTCTTTTTTTTTTTTGCAATACGTGGGCCTCTCACTGTTGTGGCCTCTCCCGTTGCGGAGCACAGGCTCCGGACGCGCAGGCTCAGTGGCCATGGCTCACGGGCCTAGCCGCTCTGCAGCATGTGGGATCTTCCCGGACTGGGGCACGAACCCGTGTCCCCTGCATCGGCAGGCGGACTCTCAACCACTGCGCCACCAGGGAAGCCCGGCACAGTTGTCTTCTGAGAGGAGTTCCCAAGCCTGCTTCAGGACTGCTTATGCTCAGAAGTCACGCTGTGGAATACTTTTCAGAGATGGGGTTTTATTTATTGTTCAAAGTTTTGAGCCAACAGTGAAAACTTATTGTTGATGATGACTGGGGAATTCCCGGGAGGCCCAGAAGAACTCACTGGCAACCAGTCTCCTGGTTGAGATTTAGAGCTTTCAAGTCAGCCGACGTGTGAGTCCAGCTCATCCTTCCTAACTGGGTTTCCTGGGACCACAGTTTCCTCAGTGAAGATGAAATGAGATCAATTTTCTTTCTGGTCAAACATTTAGCACAGTACCTGGCATCCAGTAAGTTCTCATTGCATGGTGGCGGTTATGCGATGTTGTCTGTAATTTACTTCTGAAGCTAAAGCATAGATCATATGCTGCGTGTGCCTGCGTATGTGTGGCACACATGTGTGTGCGTGCGCGCGCGTGCGTGCTTTCATCCACATTGTAGGGGCAGTTATCTAACATTTGAAAGATCACAGCCCCAGACTCCAGAGGAAGTTTCCCTAAGTGCTTCAATTATCTGGCTTAGCTCGGCGCCCACGGGTGTGTTAATTAGCATAATGGATTTCTAAAATGGTTTTTCATTGATGAAAATAATGGTGTTTGAGAAAGGTAGATGGCTAGAGATGTTTCATGATGCACCAGCCTTGTCTGAACTCTGCAAATGAATTGAGTGAGACCAGTTGCTCATTCTCTTGGAAAGGCCCTGAGCTCTGAAGTCCAATCAGTCCTGAGTCTAGACATTAAAGGGTTGATTTTATCACCTACCTGACTGGGTTAGCTAAATACTGCACTGACGGTATTGTCACATCCACCTCAAATGAACTTTTCATGAAAGGCTGTCCAAGTATCTAAAAGGGCAGATCGCTGAGGGGTCCCCAGGCTCAGGGGACGGGTTGACTGGCTGTGGATATGCCTGCTCGCTAATAACTGTTTCCTTGCTGGTGGAATTCAGGCTGAGATGGGCTCTGTCTGTATCATACCATCCGGTTTGGAGGTAGGGGAGGAAACCTGTAGCCTTCATAGCCTTCTAACTTTGGGGGGATGGGGAAGCTATAATCAAACACCTTATAATTTGAATAGTCAAATTGCTTAGGACAGTTTGCAACAATTGCTTTCAAATAAGTAAGAGAATTACAGTGGAATCAAGGAATAACTGGTTTCCTCTAGCTTAGGAAAGACGTGTTATGACAGGAAGTCAGAAAATTGTGAGACTAACACTCTGTATAGTATGTCCTGGGGTGGAGTTCTAGTGCTATTTTTTTAGACGCAGGTCAAACTTAGAAGGTGTGTGTGTGTGTCTGTGTGTCTGTGTGTGTGGTGTGTGTGTGGGGGGGGTACATGAACAGAGGAGCAGGTAGAAGGTAAGAGGTGAGGAAGGTGAGTGGAGAATTCTGGTACCGTTTTTCTCCCAGGAAAAGAAAGGAAATGTCATGGAACTTTCTAGAAGTGACATGGCTGAGTGGGATGAGCTAGAGTTTGGCCCTCAGATCAGGGTTTGGATGTGGCCTCTCTATCTTCCTAAGTGATCTGGGGCAAATTTCTTGGTCTCTCTGAATCTGCTTCATCATCTACAAAATGGATATAAGAATACTTTCCTCCGAGTTGTAATTAAGGCAAAGGGACTTGAAACCACTTAGCAAAACGTCAGGTACAGAGTGGGCCTTCGGTAAAGAGTTGCCTCCCTGAATATTTACAGGGTATCGGGGGCTGGTGCCGACGGTATCCAGGTTACAGCCACCAACAGGCATATAGGTTTCCCAGAGTTTACATCCCAGCAGTGAGGATGAACTTCACGAAGTCATCTCGTGAGAATCCCCCAGCGTGACTGTTAAAAATGCAGGTGATGGTGAGTGCTGTCCAGGCCTCCTGAACCAGAGGACCAGTGGGTGGGGCTGGGAACCCATTTTTAAGAAACTCCCCAGGTAATTCTGATGGGCTGCCAGGTGGGGGAACCGCTGAATTAAACACTCCAATTCTCTAGGGTAGCTTCTGGTCTGGCAAAACTTCCCTCTCCCTTCAAAGGCTCCCTGGCTGAGAGTCTGACCCGAGTGCACCCATATCTGTGGGAGGCACTGCCCACCTCATAGCCTGAACCACTCCACGGCAGTGGAGGCGGGAGCAAAACCCGTTGTTTTGCTTGTTTTGTGGACAGTACTCATATATCATCATCAGAAACATCAAAGGCTTGGCTGACCATGGAATTGACAGGCTATAACTTGAGCCATGCAGCCATCGGTGTGTAAACCCTGTTAACCTGAGGAAGGCCCTGCTTTTCAGATCGGTACCTAAAAACAATGAAAATCTGGTCTCGATGCTGCTACTGTCTGCCTGTGACTTTGGGATCATTTTTCCTACTCTCTCACCTCCTTAAAATCATGTGCTGTGCTTTTATTTAATTACTTTTTGCTAAAAAATAATTCATATTCACCGTAGAAAATGAAGGAAGTATAGCATTGACACAGAAACCAGACTAAAAAAAATACTGGGGATCCAGCCCCCGCAAGATAACTGCCATGAATATCTTTGGTATATTTCCTTCTAGTCTTTTTTCAATGTACATGAATACAGGGTTTTTTTTCTCCACAAAAATCAAGATGGCACGGTTCGTGCTGTTTTTGACCTTCTCTTTTCAGTTCAGAATGCATTTTAAAGTAAAAAGTTAACAATAATTTTTTTATGCCATTAAATAATCTATAACAGTGGTTTTCACACTGGGTCCAACAAAAACCTCAAGGTTCTTAGGCAGTACCTAGTGGTTACCTAAGGTAGGGGAAGAGAATGGGGGGGCTGGCGGGGGAGGCCCCAGCACCCTGTTTTAGTCGCAGCAGTGCCACTTGCATCTGGTGGTAACTGGAGGAGCCAGGTAGGGATTCCATCACAAAAAGATTTGGAGGCTTAAAAAACTTTTGCCCTAAGCCATTATAAAAAAATTGTCTTAAACCCTAGTTTCTTTCCTTCTTTTAAAAAAATTTAAATGGAAATGACCCTTTACAAATTATAAAACACATATCTGCTACTAGTTTTTAAAAACCCAAGTTTTATTGTGTATTAAAAAAATAGACAAATGCTATATGTTTTTCATAAAAAATCAAATACAGATTTGGCGAAAAACCCATCCTCATTTACTCCCACCCCCAAACACCCAAGGAGCCCAGCACTACCCCACTGCCCTACTTCAGAGCGCTCTGTTCCCAAAGGATACCGAGTTAAGATGCATGTCTCATTCCAGACTCTTCTCTGCATATGGATTGCCTTGGATTGAGGACCACAGAAGCCAAGCCTGAGACTGGGATTTGAGCACAAGTGATTTATTTGAGGGGTAAGGTGATCAACTCTCCTGTTTTGTCTGGGGCTGGGAGGTTTCCCAGTGATGTCACCCTGTAATGGGAGGGATGCCAGGAAGCACTGATAGAGGGGTGAAGCCATGACATGGGAAGGGAGGGCAGCTGACAAGGAACAGGTTAGCCCTGGGGACAGCTGGGGCTCCGGAAGGTTTAGGACTTCTGGGCAGTGCTGTAGAACGCCCCTCATATCGACCCCGCTTGCAGAGCTTTTATCCACCAACAGGGGTCCCTCACTGGTGGATACTGAGGGTACCACCTCTCTGACTCCAGGCCTGACCACCTCCTGCAACCCAGTAAAAGCCCAGGGCAGAGAGACACAGCAGCAGGAAGGCCAAGCAGTAGGGGCAGAGCACCAGAGCGTCGGCTATGGGAATACTGCTGTACACACATTTTCTAAAAGTAAAAGTAGGATCAGTCCATTCTTGCTTTACCGGCACCTCGATTTATGTAAGGTGTCGAAAGGAAAGCCATTAGAAGGCTGCACCTCTAATACTGCAGGCCCTTCAAAGAATCAGGGTTGGAACTGCCCTTCAGTTAAAGATAGCACAAGACTTGTCATGTAAATGACCAGCAGTAGAACCAGATAAAATAATAAATAAATAAATCATAAATCAAAATACCTCAGATGAGTTCTCTGCTGGATTCAGCTCAAAACTGCTGCTGCTGAACCGTTAGAAGAAATTAACAAGGAACAAGGCGATTCCATTTTCCAGCGCTGAGGTCCGCCCAGCTCCCGCAGGCGCATGTGCTAATCCCGGGTACCGACAGCTGCTGCGCCAGCCCTCGCTGGCCCTTCTGATGCGGCAGGAATGCCCCGGTGCACATCATGAGGTGTGTGCAGCCGCACGCAGCGTGTGCCTTCTCCCTCCGCGCTCAGCAGCTTTTTGACTGCTCTTTCTAAACAACGGAGCGGGGAATAAGTTCCTTCTCTCACCGTGTCTCCATGGTTATTTGACACGTGGTTGTATTTTGGAGTTCTTGGCACCGCCAGCAGTGGGTTTGGCTATGACATTTCTGTCTGTGGAGGAAACAGAGGGATGGAATTATTCTCCTGGAGAGCCTCACGCTGTTTCCTAAAACAATTTGCGAGGGGCAACCCCACTCCTGATGGATCATATTGGATGTTGCTAAAAATCTGAACATTGGTTGGCTTTTTGATGATAAAGAATCATTGTTGGTCTTTTTTTTTAAGTTGTGATAACGGTAATGTGTTTTTTAAAAAAAGCGTTCCAGATCTTTGGAAGCACACGCTGATATTTACAAATGGAATATGATCCCTGAGATTTGCTTCAAAATACATGGGTAGGGATGGATGAAACCAGATGGGCCATGAGTTGAGGATGGTGTATGCATGGGTGTTCTAAGTCCTGTTCCATCCACTTTTGTATATGTTTGAAATTGTCCACAGTGCAAAAATTTTTGTTTAAAAAAAAAAAAAAAAGGATGGCAGCTAAGAACCAAATCTGCTTTTCTTTATTTTCAAAGGTCACGATAGGGCTCCACAGAACGGATGTGGCTGCAGGATAAACTGAGTTGTTGCAGGAAAGTTAGATGCCAGAGAATTCTAACCTGGAGAGAGGGATGCTGGAGGGAGTGAGGGGTGTGTGTGTTGGGGGAAGGGCATTGCAGGGCAGCTCATAGGGTTTCAACCAGAACTGTCCACCTCTGACTGAGCAGGGTGGAATTTTGAAATACCACACCCAAACCCCAAACTCCCCAATTTGGGGGAAGCCAGATAATTTGCCTATATTGCCTAGGGAAAGAAGGGGTGCTACAGAATGCAGGGAATAATTTCCCAAGCTACTGTCCAAGCATTAAAAAAAAAAGACTTGATTAGTAAGAGTCATTGTTTTCCTCCCTCCCCCCCCCAATAAGGACAGTTAACTTCAGTTAAGCCTTTATGGTGTGCCAGGCACTGTTTCCAAGTATTCTACAAGTATTCTTTCTCTTTTTGAAAATCCTGTATCAATCCTGTGAGACCATTGGTTTTACAGAAAAGGAAACTGAGGCACAAGCCAGTTAAGTAACTTTCCCAGAGTCACAAAACTAATCTGACTCCAGAGCCTGGGTACCTAGTCATTCTAGGGACAGATGAGGGGAGAGCCCAGGGTTCCTATGCCCAGCTTAGCGTGGGACCAACTGGCTAATGATGGTCAATCGGGCGTTTAGGTAGAAAGGGTCTGAGAAAGTCTCAGGTGACAGGTGAAACACAGATAGGGTATGGAAGCCTCAGGGAGACTCTGCCCACCTCTGCCTCTCACACCTTGGCACTCCTGAGGGCCCCAGAGCTTGGACTCAGCCTGGGAGAGAGTCAGAGAAATTCCTACATGCGAGTCATTTTGTTTCTGTCACTTCCAGGATCAGGGACCTGACAAAGAAATGAACTTTGGATGTCAAGAAAATGGAGGAATATTCCTCCGTGGTTGAGCTTGCGGCCTGTAATTCTACATGCATTGCACTGTGGTCCGGTTCTGGCTATTGTGATTAAATGAGGCATTCTGAAGAAATCAGGGTCCCAGTTAAAATATTCGAGTTTTAAGTCACAGTGCCCGGGATTTGAACCCTAACCCTATCATTTAGTTGTTATGTGGCCTCAGTGTGAGCCTCAATTTCTTATCAGCAAAACAGGCGTGAGAATAGCAACCATACGAACCATAGTAATCGTACTAACAGCACCCGCCACGCGGGGTGTGTAACGATGAGACGAGCAAAACGTGCAAAATGCCCTGGGCAGCGCCTGGCGCAGGGTCGCTCCTCAGTCCACTGTAACCTATTTTTTCAAATGTCTCCATTCATTGGCGAGACAAATAAGAAATGGCTTTATTGTTTCTAATAATTGTCCCCAATCCAGCCATGTGACATTTTCCATCAGGAAACGCATCCTTAGAAGTCCAGCTGGATTCTACAATGTACCAGTTCCCTTACTAAAGCCATCAGTTTTGCTTCTTTACGCTGTATCCTGTTCATTTGAAAACTTCAATCTGGTTTTGGATTGAAAGGCCTTTTCCTGCTCTTGCCCTGGGTCAGGCCTGAACTATGATTCTAAGGGTCTGGAGGGGGAAGGAGGAAGGAGAGGAGGCACCGCCAAGCCTCCTGCCTTTCCTGATGCGTTCACAGACTGCTCTCCCATTGGCCAGTGCTGCTGCTGCCCCAGGGTTCTGTAGGCTGCCTGCCCTTGGCCTTACGACGGGCTCGTCTCCCAGCACCTCACTGAGTGCTGCGGCTTCCTTCCTGGATCTGGCCACAGCTGACTCTGCCATCATCCTCTGCGTGTAGGGTCCTTGCTCATCCACCTTCTGTGGCCAACTTTAGGGCCTCTGGGCACATACGAAATCCAGCTCCTGTACCTCTCAAGAACTAGGGACTTAGAGTGGGGTGCTCTGGGCCCTCTCTTACTCTTGGACTCCACCAGGGCATCCTACCCCAATTCTATCATCCCCTTTCTGGTAACAAAAACAAATGTCAGCGGGGCTTCCAATCAGCAAGTGGAATTCCACTGTGTTATGCCTGCAGGTGCCCCCAGTCACAAGGGTGTAGACCCTCTGGACCTCCCTTTCCTGGCTTTGGACGTGGGAACACACTTCCTCACCAAGGGAGCAAAAGAAAAGAAAAGGGCCTCTCTTGAAAAATGCTGCACTGCCACTAAAGGTGACTTCCCCTCTCCACAGTCATGATGGGGGTGACGGCGATGGAAGTGATGGTGCAGACACAATGGTTTTGAGCTTTGCGTTCAAGTTTAACGCACTTTGCATCTCTTTTCCCCATTCCTAGAACTCATTTCTATGTGTTCCCCTTTGAGCCTTCATTTTTCCTAATGACATCTGTGGGAAAACCCTTTCTTTTAAAGTTTAAACTCACCCAATTCAGGATTCTTTCATTTCCTTTCCTCCTCTGTGTTGTTCAAAGACTGGGAGGTTTAAATACTATCATGGCATTGATTAGGGACAAGTGGGATCCGATTTCTGTTCTATGCCCTCATCCTCTGAAACGCATAATGCTTCAGGAGGGTTGCTTATGAATCACCAGTGCCCTCATGGATCACCAGGGAGTTCCATTGGTTCTGTGAACCAATGGCCATGTCTGTTCTTGTTTGACTTCATTCGATCCCATCCTTCCTTTAACAACTGTATTCTCCTGGCTTCTGTGATCCCAGAGACTCTCTGGGTTTTCCTTCCATCTCACTAGCTGTTCCTTCTCTGCCTGTGTGACCGAATCCCACCCTCCTCTCATCTCCAAATGTCGAGTGCCGTGAGGCTCAATCCAGAGCCCCCTTTTCTTATCCGTTTAAACATTCTCTTTAGATCCGTGGCTTCAGATACCGTGCTTTTCCCAGGACTTCCAAAGGCCTCCTGGAGTGACCTCGCCTTAGAATGCCACACCCTTGTAGTCGACTGTCCATGTGACATTTCTACTTGCCATGGTTAAGAAAACTCTTGTTGTCTTTTCTCCAGACCTGCTCCTATACCCCAGTCTTCTCCATCTCAGTGGACCGTGGACCATCAACTGAGTTCCCAAAGCCAAAGATCGAGCATTGATCCTCCGCAGTCCCAGTGTACTCCATCTAGCAACAGTTTTTGACTCTATCTCCAAAACACAGCATCAGTCAGTTCCCTGAATTTCCACTGCTCCCATCTTGGTCCAGTTTGCTATCATCTCTTCCCAGCCTTCCCACAGTGGCCACGTAACTGATACCTCCTTGCTTCTCTTATTCTCCCCACCCCACTATTCATTCATCACACAACAGCCAGCATAAGCTTAAAAATATACATAAATCATCAGATCATGTCATGCCTCTTCTGATGGTTCCTGATCACACTTTCAATGAAATCCCGACTGCTTACCTAGCTTACAGACCCTGCCTGATCTGGCCCTTGACGGAGAATGACCTCCAGCTTTATTCTCTACCATCCCTTTGCCCCACTTAACTGCAGTCACTTTGGCTGCTTTAATCATCTATTGCTGCAAATCCAACCACCCTGGAACTTAGTGTCTTGAAAACAGCAACCATGGGTTATTCTCACAATTCTGTGGATTAGCTGGGCTCGGCTGGGAGGCTCATCTCTGTTCGTCTGTGGTTTCAGCTGGGCTGACTCATGTGGCTGCATTTAGCTGGGATTCCTCCTGGGGCTGGAACTCCTCTCTCACATGACTGGCTCCTCAGCTGGGGGCCAGCCGAGCATCTATTTTTCTCCACGTGGTCCCTCCAGCAGTGTAGCTAGATCCCTATACACGTTGGCCCGGGGCTTCTTCAAGAGAGTGAAATAGGAAATTGCCAGAATCCTAGACCCAGAACCAAAACACAGCCACTCTGTTCACATTCTGCTGGTCAGAGCAAGTCACGAGATGCACCCAGATTGAAAGGGAGGAAAGTTGACAGAGAATTTGTGGCCATCTTGAATCCACAGCCCTGACCCTCTTCCTGTTACTTGCGCGTGACCAGCTCGTTCGTCCCTGGGGGCCTCTGTGCCTGCCCTCCCCTCCGTGTGGAGTGTCCTTCTCCCTGATCTCGGGGCAGCTGGCACCTTCTTGTCATTCAAATCTCACCTCATATGCCAGCTGTTAAGAGGCGACCATCCAGTGAAAGAAGCCACCAGTCACTGTTGCGTTACACTTTGAACATTTTCTGCAGAGAATTATCACTCCCTGACTTTGTCGGTTTGTTTAATGATTTACTTTCACTTGTGTCTTTGCAGAGCAGTGAAAGCCCCGTGAAGGCAGGAACCTGGCTGATTGGTTCACTCTGTATCTTTAGTTGCTAGAACACAGAGGAGGCAAAAGCCCCCAGTCAATACATGTTGAATAAATGAATGCAAGTGGTCTCTCGACCCTTGGAGGAGAAGAATGCATCCTCTGGAATCACATGGGCCTGGATTTTGCCCCTTGCTCGCTGTGTGACCATCGGAGAAGTTACCTAACTTCTCTGTGCTTCAGTCTCTAAAATGGGACGAGAGTTAAGAGAACCCACCTCAGCTTCATGGGGAGTTGTAAAGACAGATGACAATGATCAGACTTATCAAGGGGCCTGGCACTTGGAAAGCCCTCGTTATTATTTTAATGTTAACTCTAATCCGCTCCCTCCTCCTTACTTCTTTTTCCTGAGCTTCAAAACCAGGAGAGAAAAATCCCATGTAACTGTAGAAGGTGGGAATCACATTTCATTGTGATCCTTAAAATGCTTTCCCTTGGCTGCTCGCTGGCTCCAGCCAAGAGGAGGTCGTCATCCTGTGTCCACTGCCTTCCGGTGGTGAAGAGCAGGCTGGTCAAGGTCAGGGAAGGGCTGGAAGGTCCACTCTCTGCTTTTTTTTTTTTTTAATTTATTTATTTTTGGCTGCGTTGGGTCTTTGTTGCTGCGTGCGGCCTTTCTCTACTTGTGGCGAGCGGGGGCTACTCTTCGTTGCCGTGTGTGGGCTTCTCACTGTGGTGGCTTCTCTTGTTGCAGAGCACAGGCTCTAGGTGCACGGGCTTCAGTAGTTGTGGCTCACGTGCTCCAGAGCGCAGGCTCAGTAGTTGTGGCACACGGGCTTAGCTGCTCTGCGGCATGTGGGATCTTCCCGGACCAGGGATCGAACCCGTGTCTCTTGCATTGGCAGGCAGATTCTTAACCACTGTGCCACCAGGGAAATCCTCCACTCTCTGATTTTTACTGGAACCTTGAGCTCCTGCTGCAAGGGCCACCAGACCTCTGAGGAGCTCCTTTCAGATCTGAACCCGCTGAAAGCTGCCCTGGACCCTGGCTTCCTAATTTTCATTAAACGGTTTGGTCCGTCCCAATTAGAACCTTTTGAAACCACTGTACTCAATTTACTACCTAATTACTCTTACCTTGTTTGTTTAATGAAGCTTACATAATGATTCTGGTGATTTTTATGAAACCTTGGGTGGAGATCTTACTTTTCACTTTATAATTTGTGATTTTTATATTCACGTTTTATAACCTTGGGTTCTTAATCATAAAGTCATAAGGAGCTTAATTGATTTGAAACTAACCGTGCCCTGAAGTGTGTACGTGTCAAATTGATTCAAATCGATCCAGCGAGCTTACATAAAGCTTAGGCCAAGAACATGATGGTACCTGATGGAAATTTTCCTAAAGCACTTGGGTGACTCAACTATGCCGCCATCTCCACACAGTAAATTATTGAATAAATACGTTTGGGTTTTTTTGCATTTATCACGGTCTGAAAAGACAGGAGTTTTTTTTTAAAGCCTAGGAAAAGTTAGACAAGTGTAAAATGTTCTATTTTTGGATCTTTCTGGAAAGCTGTGGCGAGTTCACATTTTGAGGGCCTGCTGGTTTGGAATATACAGATATTAACATGTTTTGTTTCAGAGCATGACAGTCAACATCACCCTCTCGAGTTGAAAATGGTTGGAAATTCAGGACTGATGACAGAAGCAATGGAAAAACACAAGAGTCATTGAGATGAGTTTACTTAAAAAAAATTTTTTGTTTCTTAAGGAATGACCCATACAGGCATCTTCCCATAGAGAACTTTCTCTGAGTAAATGAACTCACAGGAGAAATCCTCAGTTTTCTAGAACAGAGTGAGTTCCATGAGGCATTTCTGCCAAATGACAGGTCAGTTTAGTTCTAATTGGCCCTAATTGGCACCCCTTCCCTCCCAGAGGCTACATTCTCTTACCCGCCACCCAGCAGTCCTCACAAAGGTGTGAAATCTTTTGCTGGCTTTGAAAAATATGGGACATAATTTCCCAGTGGGTCACTGTAAACCCAGTGAACCTGATGGCTGGGCACAGGGAGAGGAGCCTGGCTCCGGGAAAGATGCAATTCCCAGGGCTCCGCTTCCTGCGGTCACGGCAGCGAACAGTCACACCGAATTTTCCTGTCACTGATCTCTCTAAAAGCATTTTCCTCTGTAAGCCGTTCTGATGGCTCCTGACTTGCTTTCACATCTCCACTTCTTGTTTCTTGCAAGTCAGTCATTTTGCTTTACTCTCTCTTTTCAAGAATCTTTGGCAAAACGCTTCTTGGGCTCGGCTGTCTGCAGACAGTCTCTTATGCCGCGGGCTCCCTGCCACTGCGGTGCTCAGCGGGGACGTCGCATGGCTTCCTAATGGGCCTCCCTGCCCTGGTCTTGTGTTGCAGACCATGCTTCTCGCTGCATGCCCCTCGGGGCCAGCACCACTGTCTGCTTTAGTCACCCCTCTGTGCCCAGGGCTGAGCGTTTGACAGAAAGAATTCGCTCAATTAAGAACTTCTTCATTTTTTCTACAAAATGCACAAAACCTAGGTGATAACTCAAAAGATTTTTACCTACTCAATCCCCACCCCCCCATCAAGATACTGAACATTTCCAGCCGCCCCAGCAGGCTCCCTCACGCCCTCTCTGTCACACCCCTAGCCCTATTCATTCTGGAAGTAAACACACCATTGTGACTTTTATCACTGAACATTGATTTTAGGCCTCTCTTGACCTTCATCTATGGAATTGTTCAGTGTTGTGGTCATGAAAGTACATCTCTCTGATCTCTGACTGTGGGGATTGACCTACAGCCGATTCTGCTGGGCTCTGAAATCCATCATCACCGTGTCCGTGGGAGGACACGCTTCCCACAGGCTGCTCCAGCCTTTGACTGGGTGTGGAAGGGACATGAGTGCAGCCCATTCCTGGAAGATAGGCAACTCCACTGACCGGCAACTTTGGCTCAAGGACTGCCCATCAGTTTTGCTGAGCTTCTTTAGAACTGCATGGTGGTCTAAGATGTTTCCGTCTCACCAATATTCCTCCTTGCATACCTTCCTTCATCCCCTCTCTCCTTCACAAGGGGCAGATCTGCATCATAGTCTGATGGTTCTCAGCCTCTCCGGGCTCCCTCCCCATCTTCCCAGAGGTGTTTCCCTTAAGCATCTCTTGGACACTTAATCTTGGCACCTCCTTCTTGGATGACCCAGACAAATGTCCACCCTTCTCTGTAGGCTTCTTTTCCTCATCACGAAGTCTGGATTTTCATCCACGTTGTTGCATACAGCAGCAAGGCGTCCCTTTTCTTTATTGCTGTGTACTGTTCCACAGTATGAGGACACCTGCAAATTAGTTTGCTTTTCTAGACTTGATGGGCATTTGGATTGCTACCTATTTGGGGCCATTATGAGTAAAACTGCTATGAGTATGCCTGGGCTTGTCTTTCGGAGGACGCATGCAAGCATTTCTCTTGGGTGTGGCGTATGTCATGAAATTGCTGGGTTTGTAGGGTACCGGATGTTTAGTCTTTGTAGACACTTCAAAACAGTTTTCCAAAGTGATTCTACCAGTCTGCTTTCCCGTGCTTATAAAGTATTTGCTGAAGGAACGAACTCAGGCCAGAAGGGTCTTTTTTAGAACTTAACTCTATCCCAGGCACTCCCCTGATTCAACACACACACACGGCTTTCCATGGTGTCCCCTTATTACAGATAATGTCCAAATCTAAAGTTACAAGCTGTGCAAGGCCCTGCGTGTTCTAGCCCTCGTGTGGTTCTCCAGTCTCATTGCTCACCACAGCCAGCAGCCAACACTCACCACCAGCACCAGCACCAGCAACATATACTTCACGTACACTGAGTCTCTCATCTTCAGATTATGCTGCAGTCTTTCTCTCCTCCAGGTTTTTGCACATATTGGACCCTCTGTCTTGAACAGCTCATTTTTTCATAATTATTTTCCTGCTTTGCCTAGTGTATGAGTTAGAAATGCTTTTGATTGCAAGCAATGAAAAAAAAATGGATGCAGATGGACTCAAATAGTGGCTCTTTTTTTTTTTTTCACATAACAGAAATATAGAGGTGGGTAGCAGCTAGCATTGCTTCAGCAGCATGATGACAACAGGGCTGGTTCTGTGTTGCCTCATGGTCATAAGATGGCTACCACAGCTCCAGGCGTTACATCCTTCCTTTCCCATAAGAAGAATGGGAAAGGGCTAAACAAGCCATTTCTGTCTCTTTCATGAAGAAAGTAAAACTTTTTCCCAGAAAAACCTCCAGCAGACTTATGTTGGTGTCACATTGGCCAAACTTGGTCTCATAGACCCCTCTAGCTTCAAGGGATGCTGGGAAGCTTCTCATTCAAGCTTCCATAGTGGAGAACAATAAAAGTGGGAAAGGGTTTGGAAATGGCTATGGAATGATCCAACCCTCAGTGTCCTTTTCATTAAGCCAACTCTGACTCACCCTTCTGGTCTCAGTCCAGCTGTCCCTTCCTCTCAGAAGACTCCCTTGATTCCTCACCTTTTTAGGACTAATTAAATGTTTCACCAACGTATTGATCTTTTACGTTTTCCCCAGTCTTGCATTTATTTGCTGAACCTCACCTTGAGGTATATGTGAAATCAAGTTCTTCAAGAAAAAACATGAAATTATATACAAACATGATAAAATACGTATATATACGATCCCACCCAAAGCCTCCTCACCTCAGTCAGCATTTTTCCTGTTTTATGATCAAGTTCATGTGCAACCACAAAGCCAACATGGCTTCCTGCAGGGGGAGCCCCCAACACTTCCTCCCATTGAATAAACTCCCAGGAAAGTGTTGATAAACTTGTCTCAGCACGTGTACCCACTAAATAGCTGCCAGTCCTGGCTGGAGACTCTCAGCCTTTTGTTTCGTTGCTATTTGAAAGCTTAAAATCCCCCCTTTTAGGGGTAATCTAGTTTAACAGGGAAGACCTTGGACTCTGGACCCAGAATGTCAGGGCTCAAATCCTGACTCTGAATTTACCGAATACATATATGGCTTAGGGCAAGTCACTCAACTTCCCTGGGCCTCAGTTTCTTCATCTGTAAAATGGGAATAATAACAGCACTTAGCTGCTAGGGTTGCTGTGAGGATGAAATGAATTAATCCTTGAAAACCCTGTCACACAACAGGCACTGAGGCCACAGTGGCTGCCCTTATTGCCTCTGAGCTGTGTTTCCATCTGCTGTCCCCACCGGCCCCCTCTCCTCTCTCCCTTAAAGTCGGCGAAATGCCTAATCCAATCACTGCCTAAATCAGTGACTATTACGTTTCCTCAGCGCATTTACAGTCAGGTGCGGGAGCTCAAACAAGCAGCCCGGGAACCAGAAGACAGCAGCCGAGGCGGAGGGCGTGCTTGCCGTGTGCCTTGTGTGTATCAGCTGGCCGCTTGCTCACACTGGTCATCTCATTTTCCCCCTTCTGTAGATAAGGAATCTGAGTCTTGGAGTGCTTTGTAAATGTAGAGTGTCCCAGCAGGTGATTAAACGCAGGGGTGTCTCATTTAAAGCCAGGGCTCAAATGGCTGGTTTTATGACTTAGGGCGGGGACTGGACAGCGCAGAGAGGCACCAGGTGCCCTGGAGTTCAGAGGTGGGAGAAGGTCAACCAACCTGGGGGCTTCCAAAAAGCTTTGCTGGACACCTGAGACACACGTTGGAGGGTGGGGAAGATTCTTGTCAGGCAGCTGGGAGAAAGGTTAGGAGTAGCGAGAAAGGCTTTTTAGATGAATGGCACAGCAAGAGCAAAGACACAAATTCCAGAAATGCAGGATATTTTGAGGGAAATAATGGTTGGGGGTACAGACTCTGGCAGTGGCAAAACCTTGGTTCAAATCCCAGCTCTGCTACTTCCTCCCTGTTTGACCTTGGTTAAGTTGCTTAACCTCTCTGTGCCTCAGTCACCCCATTTGTAAAATGAGAACAATAAGAGCACCTCCCCTGAAGCGGTTTGGGAGGATGAAATGAGCGGACACTTGGGGTCTCCTATGGTGTAAACGTCCAGTCAGTGTTACCTGAGTTCAGTACCCCAGCCAGGCAGGTGGTCAGCAGTGTCACCTGCTCTCAGATTAGGGTGAGAAGAACAGAGGAAACGGCTTCTGAGGTTTCTCTGTGCTTGAGGTAAAAAAGTTGGAAGCACTTGTTCTCCTTGATTTCCTCTCACAGCAAGTGACAGCGTCAATCACGCTGTGGATGTGGAGTCTCTTTCAGCAACTTGCCCGCATCAGCAAAATGCAGATAGAAACATGACCATGAAAGAGAGAGAGAGAGAAAGAAGCTCATCTAAGTACCTGACTGCAAATATTTAGCTCCAGCAGATATTTAAGGCCCTTTTGTCAGGGAGAAACTTGGAGGTTGCTTTCTGGGAGAAATCATACACACTGAATGTCCCAGTACCTTTTCTGAGTCACTAACAAGACCCCAAAGTCAGCCCCATAGAGGAGGGGAAATCAGAAGAAAAGAAAGAGAGGTGATTAAAAAAAAAAAAACCTTTCACATTTCCTTCTCTGATGAGTCAGCTGGCACATGGTCAACAAACAGTTTTGAAGGACCTGAGACATCTCAGGCCATCCTTCACGGCTAGCTTTATGTTCGGAAAAGTCAGTGCGGAATTTCACTGGCTTCCCTGCCCTTCCCTTGCTCACGCTCCCATTTCCCCTTAAGAGATCTAAGGAGAATTTAATCCATATGGTTTTGATTCCCTCACTCATCAAAATGCAGTTTTCCAAGAGGCATTTGATCTCCAAGATATTATGTGACTATCTTTTTGTATTTTATTTTTTCCCCTTAGAAAAAAAGAGCCGATGGTTTGCCAAAAGTAAATGAACTCCAAACCCTTGGGGTCTGAACTGGGTTCAAGCATAAGTTCCAGGGAAGCCAAAGGGGATGTTGCTTGGTCAGAGACCTCAAATATTCTCTTCAGGAGCCAGGTGAATCCAAGCAAAGTGGGGGAGGACTGTTTTTGCTTTTCTTTCTCCTGTGCTTGTGTGCTGCCCCCTATTCTATCCTAATAACTGAATAATAGTTGATATATTAAATCGTTCCTGAGTGCCAGGCACTGTGCTGAGTGGTTTAGAACGCTCTAATTGAGACTATATAATCATCCTTTGAGGGGTGTGCTCCCCCCACTTCTTCCTTTCTTTCCTTCCTCCCTTCCTTCATTCTTTCAACCATCAAATATTTTTTGAGCGTTTATTATGTGTCAGGCACTCTTCTAGGGTCTGCAGACGCCAAAGTACATCCTTACACCGGGTAGCAGACATTCCAGTTTGGGTGCAATTAAGCAAACGAATAAGATGGTTTCAAGCAGACTCTGTGTGATGAAAAAAATAAAATAGAGGCGGCAGAAGGACTCCTGTTGGACTTGCACGCGTGGTCAGGAAGGACTGAGCGGAGATCGGAGGGACGGCAAGGATGCAGCTGCAAAGATCTGGGAACCCCGGCTGCCCTGCAGAGGGAAGGACAAGGACAAAGTCAAAGTCACAAAGTGGGAACGCGTTTGCACATCCAGGATAACGCAGAAAAGCCGCACGCCGGAGCGGCGGGCGGACTAGGGGGCGGGCGGACTAGGCGGCGGGCGAACTACGTAGTGGTGCGTGCGTGGTGCGTGGCGCGTGGCCGGGGTGGAACGTGCGTCAGGCGCGGAGGGATTCACGGGCCGCCCTGGAAGCTTCTGGAGTTCGGACGGGACAGGACGGAAGCGGTCTTGCGTCTGCACTGTTCTTCTGCGTGCTGGGTTGAGAAGAGATAGGAGGAGCGAAGACGGGAAAGGAGACGACGAAGCTACGCTAACCAGGGGGTACGGGTCCCCCTCCCTTTCCAAACTCAGGAGCCCAGTGGACCAAACAGCTGCTTGCGATGGGGCACGCTCTGCTGGCTCCACCGCTCATTCAGGGCACCTCAGGAACTGAAGAACTCTGGACACCGAGGATGCTCGCACCAGTCTACGGAGGCTCAGACCCACAGCAGGTAAGTGGGAGAGAGGCGGTTGGATTCTGGCACATTTGCGCAGGTGAGCTCGATGGAGGTGGCATGTGCGGAACGAAGGGAAGGAGGTACCAACGCACCCGGTTGAGGCTTGAACACGCGGGCAGATCAGTGCGTGGTCATCTCTTCGTTTTACAGATGAGCAGACGAGGCCCAGAGCAGTTGAATCAGCCGCCTGAGATCCTCTAGTAAGGGGCGGAGTGAGAAGCAAGCCCAGGCCTTTCTGCCTCTCAGATCGGATCTCTCAAGGGCGCTTTCACAGCTCAACAGTTTGCCCTTAACCACCGGTTTGCACTCGTGAGGACAAACCGGCCACATTTCCCGGGACCTCACGGTGACTTCTTCGGCCCTTCTGGGTCTACTTTCCCTGCCTGACGGTGTAGCTCCCGCACGAGAATCCATAGACCAGGAACATTCTCTTTATTTTGGGTTTTTTCTGTCTTAAAACAAGCAGAATAAGCATACCATTGCTTTTCCCTTTACCTATTTGATTTGATTTTTGACAGTTTGCTCATGCCTAGTCTATACTCAGTAGGAGTTTGCTAAACACTGCTTTTGGGGTTTTTTTTGGTATATGTTAATCCCAAACTCCTAATTTCTCTCCTCCACCCCTCGCCCCTTTGGTAACCATAAATTTGTTTTCTGTGTCTGTGGGTCTGTTTCTGTTTTGTATATAAACTCATTTGTATCAATTTTTTTTTTTTTTTTAGATTCCACATAGAAGCGATATCACATGATATTTGTCTTGTCTGGTTCACTTCACTTAGTATAATAATCTCTAGGTCCATCCATATCGCTGCAAATGGCATTATTTCATTCTTTACCAAGCACTGTTGATTGACTAAATGCCCAAATGAGTGTTGCACATTTTATCTGGTGGTCAAGAACTGTAGAAAGCTTTCATTCACTCATTCATTCACCCACCGTTTCTGAGCACCATTTCAGATGTTATGCTGCGTGTTAGGCGCTCAGAGTGAAGAAAAGCTGATCTCTGCTTTCCAACAGTTTCTAATCTGGTTAGGGGTGAGCGTGTGTGAGTGTGTGTGAGTGAGTGTAGAATAGGAGGGACTGGTGTGTAAACCAATCATCTTGATGCACGAAAAAGGAGCACTCGAATGAAGATAATTCATGTACAAAATGTTGTAAGTCCCTGGAAGAGGGGAATGGTAGCTCTTGGGGAAGTTGGGGAGTCTTGTTAGCGATGGCTTCAGGGAGAAGGCAAGGTTCCAGCTCAGATCTGAGGGCCAGGGGGAGGAATTCTCCGGGAACTGAGTGGAAAGCTGAAGGTGGTTGTGTTGGGAGGCATGTATTCCACCCTGTGACCCCTTCCCCTAAGTTAGGAAGAAGGCTGGGATGGGGGGACCACTGGGGGGAGGTGGGGAGAGGAGGTTATGGACGCATCCCTGAATCCCGCTGTGGCTTGGACATCTCTAGGACTTCCGCCGCCAGTTTCTGGGCTGAAGAAGTTCCCTGGTGCATCGTTCTGGTGATGGTATTGCTGACTGTGGTGGAGAGGGATTGCTTTCCCCACCCCGCATCCTTTCCCTTTTCTTTGATCAGCAGCCCTGATGCTTCTATGAGATCATCCTTGGCCCAGCCTCAGTCCACATGTTGTAGGAGAGGTCACCCCCACGCTGGCTGATTGGAATACAACATTTCCTTGGCTGTAGTGACCATAGGATCCATGCCATGCCAGTCAGGGCCAGAGAGACTCAGTTCTCCTATTTTCATTTGAATTACTGAAGAAGTGGAATTTGCTCTCCTGCTGGATTAGATGCTGGAAGAGGGTGGTCTGAGGAGCTGTTGGTAGCCACTTCGCAGCTCCATGGAGTCAACACCAAGGAGCAGAATCTGGCGCCGAGAAGGGAGCTAGTTCTTGGTCACATCCTTTGAGCCCTGGATCAGTCAATGCCTGAAGCCCCGCTCATTCTAGGGCATGAGCCAATAGCTTTCCTTTTCAGCTTTAGCCAGTTTGAGCTGGATTTCCTGTAACTTGTACCCACAGAATCCCAACTAATACTATGGCCAATAACACTATGATATGTCACGTCTCCAGAAAACCCTTTTCTTTCTTCCCAAGAAACTTTGGTCTTGGGATACAAAGGAGGAATAAAAGAAAGAATTTGGGGCATAATGGCCAGGAATGCACCTGGGAGGGGCAGAACACGTTTGCCCCTGATTTTCGGTTATCTGTGCTGTTCCCGCTAATGTCAACCACTTTTGTGTCGCTGAATGGAAGGATTTACTGCAGTGGTGTATTTCACTGGAAAGAGTTTTATAATTTCAGTACAAATGTTTGTTGTTGGTGGTGTGGGCTTTTTGTGGTCTTGTTTTTACAAATCATAAGCAATGGTTTAAGTAGTTACTGAATTAGAGACAATTCTGATTTTAAAGTATTCTAGAAGTCACCTGGCTCAACATCGTTAAGTCTCTGCTTCTTCAACAGTAAAACAGAGGTAATCAGAGTGTGCATCTCATAGGGGCATGAGCTGTCGTGTCTGTTAAGCGCTGACATAGATGTGCATATACTTTGATAGGAATACTACCTTATTTTAAATAGCTTAAGTAACAAGAGTTCAACATCTCATCCTAGAGAATCCAAGTTGTACAGCTTTACAAAATTAGTTGTTTCAAATGTGTAAATGGTTTCTCTTTGGGCCTCAGTTTCCTCGTGTGTGTAAGGAGGGTAATAATAGTATTTACCTCATAGGATAGTTATTGAAGATTAAAAGAATAAGGCCCTGGGCCCCTCCAAGTTCACTCTTCACCCTCCTCTATGTCTAGAAGACTGACCTGAATGGGCTGTGGGCACAGGCTCCACCACTCTCTGGTTTCTGGAAGGTCCACCTCGTGGGAACCATGAGTTTGGAGTGGGAGGAGAATGAGGTTCATGTTCACTCCTGGGGGGGGGTTTGCGTGAGCAGGCCGTGACTCCTGCTGGGCAGCCCTGTCTACAGGATCTGGTAACCGCTCTGTGTGCTCAAGGCGGCAGGCCCAGGGGGCTGGGGGAGGGGGTGACAGCCCACCCTTTACCCCCCTGGTGCTGCACTCGCCCTGTGGTTTCTCTATATCTTGCCCACATCTTTGGAAACGGTCTTTCTAATAAACTCTCCCCAAAGTTCCTAATTTGAGCATGCCATCTGCAGGCCCTGACTGATTCACTCTGAGGCCAGAGCCAGGACGGAGCCTGGCTCACAGCAGATTCTCCTCATATGTGCTGCTGCTGTTGTTTTGTCGTCTATGAAGCAAAGAATGAAACATAAGATGGATGTGTGGTCTGACCGTGCATTTCATTGTTTGAGGTCTTCTTAATCAGATGATGTGGTTTTACTCTCATGAGTTAGGAGCGGCCTTGACGAATGACTGGTCCTGCCATCTAAGTGCTGCCGGGAAGCAAGGCATATGGACACAAGCTCCAAACCCCAGTCATCATGTTGGACTTTCAGTCCTCTGGTATCCTGACCTCCGTTTATCATAACCCTCACGATTCTCAAGTATAATCCAGGAGGTTTTCTATTTCTGCTAATCTAATTTAAGCAAACCAACTGTGTTTGAAACTTCCTGTAGGGTCTATGTATGTTATGGACTGATGTCCAACAAATTCATATGTTGAAGCCCTAACCCCTGCCCCCCACCCTGTGTGATACTATTTGGAGGTAAGGCCTTTGGGAAATAATTAGTTTTAGATGAGGTCATGAGGGTGCAGCCCCATGATGAGATTAGTGCCCTTACAAGAAGAAAAGAGACCAGAGCTTTCCCTCTCTTGCTGTCATGTGAAGACACAGTAAGAAAGTGGCTGTAAGCCAGGAAGAGAACCCTCGAGGAATCAAATCAGCCAGCACCTTGATCTTGGACTTCTAGCCTCCAAAACTGTGAGAAATAAACTTCATTTATGTAAGGTTCCCAATCTTTGGTATTTTGCTCTAGCATCCTGAGCTAAGACAATGTAAATATTTCATATGAATGATGACAGTGTGAACTCTTCTGCCCTGAGAGCTCACTGTGGGCCAGATACTGGGCTAAGCATTCAGTGTGAATGACCTCATTCAATTTTCACAGTAACACTATGGCTACTTGTATTAGGAGTTGCCATCGGTGCCTTAAAATAGACCACAAATAATAGTGATTTTAAGAAATATTTAATTTTTCTCACACATAAAAGAAGGCTGAACCTTGTTGGCCATGGTCTTAATAGTAGCTCCTTGATCATCAGAATCTCAGGCTCCTTCTGTCTTTCTTAGTTCAAAATTCCATCTTCAAGATTACCTCATGGCCCAAGATGGCTGCTGTAGCTCCTGTCTTTATATCTACATCCCTGACAGTGAGGAAAAAGAGGAAAGCAAAAGATATTTTTTCAAGTTCCAGCTTGCTTTGTGAGCTTACTTTCCCAGAAATCCCACACAACAGCTGCCACTTACATCTCATGGGCCAGAGATTACTCCCATGGCCACACCTAGCTGCAAGGGAGGCTGGCCAAGGTAGTCTTTCAGCTGGGCTCACTGCAGCCTTCAGCCATGCTATCCTCATTTTACTGACAAAGAAGGTGAGGCTCTGAGAATCAGGGATCTTGCCTAAGACTTCACTGATGGTAAGACAGAGACAGCACTTGGGTGGAGGTCTGCCCAACTCCAATGCCCATGTTCTTTACCTCTTTACACTAATGACAGAGTTTGTCTAAGAAGCAAGGCAGGAGCCTGCACAGGCTGCTCCCTGTGTGCTCAAATGTCTCCACTGCTGTTGTATGGACACCTGCTGAATGGGTCCAGAGTTTTGAACAATTCTGGTTTGTGTCCAAAACTGACTCACAGAAGGTTTTCCAAAGGGAGCCCTTACATAAATGGAGGACTGTCTTAACTTGTTTGCCCATCTCTCTTTCCTGGTAGACTGTAGGCTTCTTGGGGGCCGGTTCCCCAGCAGTATGCCCAGTGGCCAAGACAGTGCCAAGACAGTGCCTCGCCCACTGTAGGGGCTCAATAAGCATTTGTTGAATCAATGAAGAAGTGAGTAAGTGAACTAATGAATTCATGCATAGCTAACAATCTTGAAAGGTAGTGAACTTCTTTTTCCCGGTTGGTATTTCCCACCAGCTGACCAACTGAGTTGAAACAACCCCTGTAAGAGTTAAAAGTCTCCCAGAGAAAACCACCCTTTGTCAACTGTGAGTCCCAGGAGTCTCCATCTGTGAAGATTAGCATGTGTGGCCCCCATGAGACCTTTCTATCTGATAGGTTTCTGGGTATCCTTTTTTTTCCGATTGGCCTATAAAATGTACTAAGGAATTATGCTAATGCTGGTATCTCTCCAACCACATCCTATTGAGGATTGGATCTATTTTTCAAAGACAAAACTGAGTTTTAATTTAGTGTCCCCATGACATTTTCCCTTTCAAGCACATGAAGGATGCTTCTGCAAAGGAAGAGGTCTTGGGAAATCTTTCACGGATGGCTGCGCTTCACGCCTGGGTGGAGTAACCCTCAGCACGCCAGCTTTCAATTAGAAGTAAATAAATGGAGACAGCTTTGCAGTGTGCCCAGCAGTCTGAAAGATTAACCTGGGACCTTGGGCCTTGATTTCTCCCACTGCGGCTGAAAATTTTCATTTACATTTTTCTGGCATTTTCTGAGCAGCTGTAACGTACAAGGTTTAAACTTGAAGACCTTCTCTCCTTGTCTCTGCCACCTCTTTTCCCACCCCCAATCTTTAAGAGTGCCATGAGCCCGGAGGCATCTGTGGGGAGCCCGGGAGGTGCCCTTTCTCTGCACGTGTGGGTTCTGAATGGAATTCTCTAGCTGGACCTTTGGTCCTCATGGGGCCAAGTAATAGAGTCTTTGTCCCCCTCTGTGATCGTAATTCTGTTTGAAGTTAGGGCAGAAGGGGACACGTCTGGCCTCTGCCCACCACACTCGGAAGCATAGGTGGATCGGGAAGGGCTTTGGTGAGGGCTGGGGATAGGCTCTGCTCTGGGGTTGGACTCCTTGCTGTGCATTTCCTCGAATTTCGAGACCCGAGGGGAAGGTCATCGCATTATTTTGAGGTTCTTCTGTCAGGGAACTGTATCATTTAGTTGTTGCTGCATAACGAGCCACTCTGAAACTTAGTAGCTTAAGGTGACATCGTTGACTTCGCTCATAATTTTGTAAATCAGCAATGTGGGCTGGTCTCAGCTGGGCAGTCCTTGTGGCCCGGGCTGGGATTGGCTGATCTCAGATGGGCACGATCGGCTGGTGGCTGGGTTTATGATGTCTGGGGCCACGTGGGCTCTCATCATCCAGCAGGCTAGCCTAAACTCGCCTGCCTGGTGGCAGAAGGATTCCGAGAGCAAGCACAGGAGCTTCTTGAGGCCTAGACTCAGAATTGGCATGACGACACTTTCACTCCATTCTTTTGATCAGAGCAAGTCAGCACCCTAGCTCCAATGCTAGGAATGGAGGAGATGGGCCCCACCTCTTGATGGGAAGGGCTACAAAGAATTTTGGCCATTTTTGTAATCTACAACAGGGAGTGATTTTCCAGATGTGCTTTTCAAGCCGAGTGCTTTCATGGGAGAGCCTCGGGGGCCACCATCGGGTCAAGGTTCGAGTTTGGGCTGCCCCCTCTCACCTTCAACCAGAGTAACTCACTTTTTAAATTTTAATTTTACTGGAGTATAGTTGATTTACAATGTTGTGTTAATTTCAGGTGTACAACAAAGTGATTCAGTTATACATATACATGCATTCATTCTTTTTTAGATTCTTTTCTCATGTAAGTTATCACAGAATATTGAGTAGCGTTCCCTGTGCCAGATCCTTGTTGGTTACCTGTCTTATATATATAGTCGTCTGTGTATGTTCATCCCAAGCTCCTGGTTTATCCCTCCCTGCCACGTTTCCCCCCTTTGGTAACCATAAGTTTGTTTTCAATATCTGTAAGTCTGTTTCTGTTTTATAAATAAGCTCATTTGTATCTTTATTTATTTATTTATTTTGGGCTGCTTTCAGTCTTCGTTGCTGTGTGCAGGCTTTCTCTAGTTGCGGCGAGCGGGGGCTACTCTTCATTGCGGTGCGCGGGCTTCTCATTGCGGTGACTTCTCTTGTGGAGCACGGGCTCTAGGCACGCGGGCTCAGTAGTTGTGGCACGCAGGCTCAGTAGTTGTGGCTCACGGGCTCTAGAGCGCAGGCTCAGTAGTTGTGGTGCACGGGCTTAGTTGCTCCACGGCACGTGGAATCTTCCCGGACCCGAGATCCAACCCGTGTCCCCTGCATTGCAGGCGGATTCTTAACCACTGCACCACCAGGGAAATCCCCATTTGTATCTTCTTTTTTTTAAGTTAGATTCCACATATGAGTGATATCATATGATATTTGTCTTTCTCTGTCTGACTTACTTCACTCAGTATGGTAATCTCTAGGTCCATCCATGTTACTGCAAATGGCATTTCATTCTTTTTTCTGATGAGTAATATTCCACTGTATATACGTACCACATCTTCTTTATCCATTCCTCTGTCGATAGACCTTTAGGTTGTTTCCATGTCTTGGCTATTGTAAATAGTGCTGCAATGAACATTGGGGTTTATCTGCAAGATATATTGGACTTCCAAGTAACTTCTCATTAGAACAAAAATTGTCATTGTTAAAAGATATTTGAATACCAATTTGTTGGAAGTAATTGTCAGGATCTCTGCTGCCTCCTCTGTGACTCACAGAATTGCACTTCCTGCTTTCTGGTGAAAGAGAACTAATGCCGGGAAGGAGGAAGATGCTAACCTTGGCCATTCACTCATTGTTCTCACCGCGCCCAGTAACCCATGCAGTCTTGTTTTCCTAGTCTGTAAAAAGTAGGTGGAAGACACTCATGCAGTAGTAAAGTCCTGACCCTGAAGCCAGACTTTCAGGGTTCCAGCCTCAGATTCTTTAGGTGCATTGTAGCCTTAGGAGAACTACTTATCCTCTCCAAGCACAATTTCTTCATTTATAAAATGGGAATGAGAATAACACTGCCTACTTCGTAAAGTTGTTGCATAATTGAGTAAGATAAGATAATTTGTATAGCATAAGAATTACTCAATATATGTTTGCTATTATTATGATGTACTTTTCAAGTTCCCTTAAAATTTGAATAAATTATGCATCTCTGAGGTTCAGGTTGGCAGTGCTGTTTTTATATTCTGTTGAGAACCCAGTTCCTGGTTTCAAGGTGATCTGGTCTGGGATTTTTTTCTAGGAAGGTATTAAACAGAGCAAAACAAACCTCTGCCTACTGGCCTGCCTCCAAATGGTAGAATTCAGCTGTTAGAGATTCATTCCTTTGGCTGAATACATTAAGGCGTCCTTATTCATTCATACTTTGTATGAATTGGTTGAGTAGATCCTTTTCTTCCATGAATATCAAGCTGAACCTTAAGCACTGAGAAAATGTGAACTTAGTTGGAAAGTTTTGAAGAGGAGGGAGTGATGATGCATATTGTATGAAGAGGAGAGGGGGGATAGGTTTGGGTTGGCCACTGCCGGGAGAGGAAGGGGAGCAGGGAGCAAGGAGTTTACTGCCTAAATGAAGCAGGAGACCCTTACCCTTGTGGGAGAAGAGTCAAGAGGCACTGGACCTGCTTTCCTGTGAGGAACCGAGGGTCTTTGGACCTGGGGCACATTTCCATGTGCATCATAATGAGTCCTCTTGCTTCACTCATCCTGATCCTTAAATGATTTGAGCTCCGCCCCCCCACCAGCTGTGCAAGAATATTCAAAGCCTCTGTGGCCGCCATCCAACAGGAAGGAACTCTTTGTATGCCCCTGGATGATGGAGGAGCTGGGATTTTCCTCAACTCCCCTGGGGCATGTAGCTTCAGTTTCTCAGGGAGAAGACTCTGTCCCCACATTGACACTGAGCAGGTTGCCCGTCGGGTTGGTCCTGCCCAATAGGCTCTGCCCCCGTTGCTCAGCCTACAGTCTTCCACTCAGCCAGGCCTTGGCAAACAGGCCCCGACTTGCCAGGCTGGATCCTGGACCACGGGCCTGATGGGAAAGTTAGGGCAATATGGCCCCAGACTCACTCTTCAGATACCATGCAGAGATGGGGTTCACTGGTGGTAGCTCATCATGGGATGACAAGATTTGGCCAGGAGAGCTCCTTGGACCAGACGTGTGTGTCCTGCAGAACCCAGCAAATCTCTGGCTGATTCAGGGAGCAGGTGGAGGTGGGCTCCGGCTCTGAGCCCACTGTCTGTGTGGAAGTACCCCTCTTCCCTTTAAAATTGTATTTTGGTACCAAAGATAAAGTAGGGACCCATGCTGAGCTTATCTGAGGGTGGGAGGCTTTGTTTTTCAGAGGGATTTGCCTTAGAATTTTTTTACCCACCAAATTTCCTATTATCTTTGGGAGTTGCACGTTTTCTTTCTTTTTTTTTTTTTTTTGTTATTGGAACGTCTATCATTTTTTTTTTTGGGCCACACCTCGTGGCATATGGGATCTTGGTTCCCCGACCAGGGATCAAACCCATGCCCCCTGCATTGGAAGTGCAAAGTCTTAACCACTGGACCTCCAGGGAAGTCCCGGACTATCATTTTTATTAAACAAGTCATCTGTGTTCATTATGGAAAAATCTGAGAAAGAACAGATAAGTGAAAGTTATGGTTGTTGTGAAAAATTGCTTGCATTGCTATTAAATTCTCTCCCTCCCTCCCTCTCTCTCCATAGCTCTCTGTTGAGAGCACAGCCCATGATTTATTGACATAATCTCCTGTTGTCGGGCATTCAGGAGTGTTTTTCCAGGCTTCCAGCACCTGCAGAAATCCCTGTGGGATGAAGCTTCAGTCACCTGCAGTGGTCGCTGACGGGTACCTCGCCCCTTATTAACTGCCTGCCCTCGCCCGTCTCACTTCTCCACTTCCCTACCCGTTTCTCTTTTGCCGCCGAAATAAACCACCTGCCCTTGGATCCTCGTCTGGGGTTGCTCCTTGGGGGCCCACACTAATGCAGCGATCACCAGCTTTGGGTTAGAAAGGCCTCCCTTTCCCAGTGAGTGACTTGATACCACTTTTCAGGAACGGAGTTTCTTGCCTGATATCGGGTACGCAGAGGTCAGGGCTCTGCTGGCTCACTTAGGCCACTTTGGCTGTGCCTCCTGGGTTTGGCATCTCAGTCTTTGGCCTCCAAGTTTCTCGTCCTTTTGCCACCAGATTTATGTGAGCCTTTTGCCAAGGCCGGCTTGTCACTGATGGCTAGTCCCTGTTCTTCCTCTTGTCACTTTGTCCCTGAGTTAATCCACTCTGACAATTCAGCTGGCTCCTCTCTGGGCTTTCCTATCAATAAATCTTTACTCAGCCTCAGGCTGGAAGCAGGAGCCCCGGGCCACACTGTTAGGTAGGTGAAGGAATTCTCTTGACCCTGCTTTGGAACCTCAGCTTTTTCTTGTAATCCTCTCTTTAAAGAATTTTTTGTTACTAGACTGTTATCTGAGGTGACATCTCATTCAAGTAGAGAGAGTTAAAAAAAAAATATATATATATATATATATTTGCAAACATGGCCCATATTCTTTAGTTTATACTTCCCCAGATTTGCCATTTTGAGGGTCCAAAGTCTGAGAACCCTGCCAAAGTACTCTAACATATACATTGATTTGAGCTAATACGTAAGTGCTTGCTAGGGTCTTGAAGAAGAGTTCTTGCTGAAAGACATTTGTAATCTGGGGACCTTTATCCAAAGACGTGAATGTAAATGTGGGAATTTCAGGCACTGTGGTAGGAAGTTTCAGTGACTCTCCAAATAGCATTCACATTTTGGCAGGGCGATACCTTGGCCTGGGGTAAAGAATTATAGTGCTTTTCTTTCCTCGCTCCCTCCCTTCCTCCCTCCCTCCCTCCCTCCCTCCCTCCCTCCTTTCCTTCCTTCCTTCCTTGTCAAGAAAGGTAGTATAATTGATTCTACCAGTTACTACCTTTGTGATCTTGGGCAAATTACTTATTCTTTCTGGGTCTGTTTTTCCGCCTGTAACATGGAGGTAATGACAGGATTACTGTTATCCTGCCTTTTGGAGTTTTTGTGAGGATGAAATGAGCTAATACCTGTAAAGCACTTAGGACAGTACCTGGCACAAATAACCCTTCAAAACATATTTGCTCTTATTATCAATTAATTCATAAAATCAATAAAGCACCTATTTCATGGCGGATCCTGAGGCAGCAGGGTGACTAAGTGAGCCCCAAAGCGTCTAGTGTAAGGTAATTTAGGGTACGGTTATTCAGACTGCCTCCAGGAAATCACAATTTTATGTTTTCTGTCTCTTCCCTGAATCAAAAGAATTCGGCCTATTTTAGGTAGGAAAGCGAGCTCTCCTCCAGGAAGCCGCTCATGATTGAGTCCAGGCAAATATGTCATCTCAAGGCAAGGGTGGTTGACAGAAGGAAAGCATTGGCAGGTTTTCGATAATTAATGATTTGGGCATTGATTTTAATGGCTCCCAAGGTCTTTTGGGAAAGAAGAGAGAAGGATGAGGTTGTGGATAAAAGATGTGCTGAAATGGACGGGAGTGGGGTCTGGGGCCGTGGGATGGATACGTGCTGGGCAGACACGAGAAGGAACCTGGGAGGGGCGCTGGTCCCAGGCTCAGTGTTCTGTTGGCCTGCAGCCTTGCCAGCGCCGCCTGGTTAAGAGCACGGACTCCGGAGCCTGACTGTGGGTTCTAATCTCTGCTTTACCACTTACTGGCTGTGTCATATTGTATCTTCCACAACGTGACTGGCATTCCTCCCACTGAGAGGGGGTTCTGTGCTCCCTCTCCTGACCAAGGAGTGGGCAGAGGGGATACTGTGTGACTTCTCAGGCTGAATCATAGAAAGGATCTAGTTCCCCCTCTGGCAGTCTCTCTCTCTAGGGACACTCTCCCTTGGAACCTACCCACCATGATATAAGGAAGGTCAGGCCACATGGAGAGGCTGCATCTGGGCAGGCATTCCAGCTGACAGCCCTAGCTCGGCCCCCAGGCAACAGCATCAGTCACCAGGCATGTGGGTGAAGGAGCCTTCAGATTTTTCTGGGACCCAGCTTTTTAGGCTTCTGCGTGGAGCAGAGATAAGCTATCCCTGTTAGACCCTGTCTGAACTCCCGACCCACAGACACCCTGAGAGATAATATAAATTTTATTGTTTTAAGCCACTAAGTTTGTTATGCAGCAGTAGATAGCTAACATGCCAGCTCTGTGACCTCAAACAGGTTACATAACTTCCCTTTGCTTTGTTTCCTCATTTATAAAATGGGGCTAATTACAATATCCAGTGTGCTGGTAAATCAGCTCTCCAAAAAAGAAAAAAAAAAAAAGCCATGAGTTTTTGCATCTGCTGATTTCTGTGGTGTAAATACTCCCGCAGTGGTCACTTTCAAGCAGACAATGGTTTAGAAACCAGATGGTGAAATTCCTAAATATATAACAATTGGTTCTCATGAACCCAGTACAAGCCATCTCCCAACACACAACCAAAATGTCTCCCTCTTAGCAGTAAATGATTTAATATCCATAAATAATTTAGACACAGCACAGAGTAAGTGCTCTGTGTTTGCTATTAAAATTCCTGCTGTTGTTGTAGTTATTGTTGTCACATGGACCCAGTTGATCTGCAGACGTCTGCAGTGCCACTCCATCCACACAGGGCTTCCCAAGGATTAGCTGGTCGCACTGGCCATTCCAACTCTGACAGAACCAGGAGAGCTCTACCCTATAATGCCCCAGGTACTTGTGAGCCGCAGGGGGGGTGCCGTGGGCACACAGCGGGTGATGTAGGGCAAGGGGGCTGGTGTGCAAAGCGTTCCTGCCTGTACGTGTCAGGGGGAGCCCTCGGTAAGGCACTGGTCAGTGCTTCCTCACCACACAGACAGCACAGTACAGTTGGGCAGATGCCCAGAGGGGCTAAGCTCGGGGTGCAGTGGGAACCCACGGAAGGGGCTTTTATCCAGGCTTTCGGGGGGTCATTCAGAGAAGGCTGAATGAGAATTTCCCAGGGGAAAGAGGAAGGGAAGGGAGTTCGGTGGAGAGGCTGGCTCCAACAAAAGCCTGGTGGAGAGAAAACACTTCATTTCTGTGGATTTGTGCATCTGTGTGTGGTAAGAGTGTAGAGTGACAAGTTCAAGGGCATTCTGTAGTACTAATGGCCTGCCCTTTTCAAATTGTCAACATTATGAAACAGAAAGAAAGGCTTAAATACTGTCTCTGATTAAAAGAGACTGTACAAACATGACAGCTAAATGCAGTGCACAGCCCTGAAGTGGTCCTGATTGGGCAGAGCCGGAGCTCTACAAAAGCATTAATGAGGCTACTCGCAAAATTTGAATCAGGGGCTGTTATTAAATCATAGTTTTGTATTGATATTAAATAAAATCCCATTTTCTCTTATGTGAGTGGATGTCCTTGTTTTTAGGAAATTTAGGCTCCAGTGTTAGGGATAAAAGGGTATGGTGTTTACGATGAAGTCTCAAATATTTCAGGGAAAATTTCTGTTTATTTAGACTGAGGGAGTGATTCAAACAGATAGGGTGAAATGTTAGCAATGGAAACATTGGGCAGAGAGGTTTAAGGGAGTTCCTTCTACTCTTCTTGCCATTCTTCTGTAAGATTCAAATGATTTTAAAATAAAAAGATTTTTTAAATGCGTGGAGGAAAAGAAAGTGTAGGTTAAGAGTCGGGGAGGGGAAAGAGAGAAGCCGGGAGTTTCAGCTGCTGGTTTATTGGAAAGGGCATTGAGGCGTGGAGAGGCTAAATGGCAGGTCGAGGGTCACTGAGCAATGAGCATGGACTTTGAGCCCCTAACCCTTACTTCTGGGCCCAAGTCGTGGCTCTTTCTAGTAAACTGCAGGGTCCCCAGAGGGAAGTGTGTGTTAATATATGGCCTCTGGTGTGGAGAATACCTCAGGGGTGTAATTTCTCCTGGCCGCCCAGGAGTTCTCCACAGAGCTCCTATTATTTCAGGTTATCATTACTGTGAGCTGTGCCCTGAATTCTCCATGCACTGCCCTGAAATTTGCCCCATATGTTTGTGAAGGTTGATTACATCTTTGGGACCTTTTTCTAATGTGAGCAGAAGCTGTAAAGTTTCAATTGTGGCAGCTCGTTGGGATCAAGTGTCTGTTGGAGTGCGCCGTAAAAGGCCTCTGCATCTGGTGTCTGATGTCAGACAAACGTGTGCGAACAATCTGTTGATTTCAGATGACGTGTGATGCCTTCATCTCTTAGATAGGAAATTAGGAGCAAATCTTTCTTTCTCTTTTTCAAAGGAGGATGACTCAGTGCAGGGTAATGGAATCCTGGCTAGCTTTGGGACAGGAATTAAAAAGGAAGCCTCACTTTCACATGCTTTTGGCAGAAGTATAAATTGGTACCACTGCTTAGGGGAGCTGACAGTAGCTAATAAAGGCTCCTAAGCGCCGAATAAAAGCAATTTTGATGCTTGTGCACTTATCTAAGAGAAACGAGTACATGTCCACCTAAACACATGTGCAAAAGTATTCACAGCGGTGTAAACAATAGAAGCTGAGAAATGGAAACGACCCAAACGTCCGTCAGTACTAGGACAGGTCAATAAACTGCGGTGCACTCGCACATGGAGTCCTCCCGGGCCACGTAAAAGAATGACGTGGTGAAATCCACAACAACATGGCTGGATCTCACGGCACATGGATGCAAGAGAAGACATTCTGTGTCATTCTATTTATTTGAAGTATAAAGACAGGTAAAGTGAACGTACGATGGCAAAGGGCAGAATAGTGAATATTAGGCAGGTGTTGATTGGGAAAGGGCATAAGGGAGCCATCTCGGGTGCGGGAAATGTTTGATATCTTTATCCGGGTGATGGTTACACAAGTAAGATTTGGGCACTGAGCTGCAAGTAAATTGTACACTAATAGAAGAGTACTTAAAAAGAAAAAAAGGGAGTTCGTTTCTATTGGCAGGGCTTTCTGGAGGGACTGCAGAGTGAGCCGTCCCAAGGACCATGCCTGGGAGAAGCAGCTTGACAGGAGTAGCATTGTCTTCTCAGCCCCATTTGGAGATCGCCGTCACATGTGCTCTTACTGACACGTGCTGGGCAACGGGCACCAGTCACCCAAGCCTCAGTCAATGCTGGTGTGTTGAGCCAGTGGCCTCAGGACTGCTCCTACCTGGAGAACAGAGGCTGAGACCACTCACACTCCACTGTGTGGAAGGATCACCTGGCCGTGTTCAGATGCAAATTCTGAGCCAGTAGGTCGTATGTGGGGCCTGAGCGTCTGCATTTCCAATAAATTCCCAGGTGATGCTGATGCTGCTAGAGCTCTAGAGGGAGGCAGGCCAGGGTGAGAATCTTGGTTCTGCCGCTTACAAACTCTGCGATCTTTGCCAGATTCCTCTGTCTCTCTGATGCTCTCTCAGCGTCTTCTGGAAACTGGGGACAGGGGGAAAGGGAGGGCTAGACAGCCATCTCCCAGAATGGCGTGGATTCAGCGGGGTAACATACGTACCTGGTCTAGAGTGAGCGCTCATTAATGGGTAGCTCTTGTAATATTTGTTATTTTTCATGAAGAAGGTTTGGGTCGCGATTTGGAGAAAGGTGAGTGAATGTGGTTTGTACAGGCAGGAGCTAGCTGTACGTTTATTTCCCTCGTACCTTGTTGAAGGAGGACGTTTTTTCTTTTCTTCATCCCATAATCCTCCCCTTGGTCTCCAGTATCAAGATACATTTTCTCTTCACTTTTCTTCCCACTCCAATCCACCCTAAATCTAGTAAAGACGGAAGAACTCAGGCAGAACTGAAGCTTGAAGCCGGGCAGGTTGTCAGATTGTCAGAGTGTGCCCGGAGGTGATGTCTTTGTTAAAGAAACATCCTCTCTACTTGGCTGTTTCTAGAGGGGCGGGATTGGCCCCTGGGAGTCAAGGTCTGAGTCTGGGGCTCCGTGTGTGCCCACACTCAGCTGCCCTCCTCAGAATCCACCCGTGCTTCTCTGCGCGCAGGGGCCCCTCTGGAGGAAGGCACATGTTTCTCAATCTGTGGGGCTGTCAGCTGGTGTCTTTTTCAAGAACTGAATTAACTTATCGTCAAAGGGAAGAAAAGGAGGAGTGCTTGGTTCCATGTTGCCTGGCCAGTGACTGGCCTGGAGCGGGTCTGGATTTCAGGGTGACCGTCTTTAGTCTGGAGGTGAGGGAGCCATTTGGTTGGCGGCTTGAGTACATCTGGGGTGGCTGGCGGCGGGTTGGAGGGAGCCCTGAGTCGCAGCTTAGTTCAGCTCCACAAAGGGAAGTTGTGTTTAGCGAGGGCCAGGCACTAGACCAGGCACAGAAGACTCAAAAATAACCAGCCAAGCGATGGCCCCCACAGTGGAGCAGGGAAGGCAGGAAAAGAAGCAAGGGTAGCGCCCTGGGAGAAATACAGAGGTGGGGGTAGTCCTGTTTCCTGTGGGAGCAGAGAAGGGGAGAGACGGGAAAGCGTGGCCTCCTAATGAGCTGCACCTCTTGGCGCTGACGCCCTTGGGCGCGCCCTGTCCACACTGAATCTGGGCTGACCTGCGAAACCAAGAGAAGTCGGTGGAAGTGGCCCCGCATGACTTCTGAGGCTGGGTCATAAAGAACCTTGTAGCTTCTGCCTTGGTCTCTTGGAACACCTGCTCTGGGAGAAGCCAGCTCTCATGTAAAGTCTGACTACGCTGAGCCGCCAGGTTGTGAGGAAGCCCAGCATAGCTTTGGGAAGGCAGCACAAGGAGACAGACTGAAAGATACCCACCCGGCAGCCGGTCATTCCCTCCATCTCAGCCAGGCACTGGAGGGCTGCGTGAAGGAGCTCCCTCGGGTGCTCAGCCCAGGTGAGCCTTCAGACGACCCCGGCCCCTGTCATCTGACTGCGACTGCATGAGAGACCCCGAGCAAGAACCACTCAGCTGAGCTCCGGCAACCCACAGCACCTTGAGTAACCGTGACCGATAAGAGTAACTGTTGCTTTGAGCTGCTGACTTCGGGGTGCTTTATTACGCAGCAGTGGGTTACTGGGAGAGAAAAGGATCTGGTAGGAAGGACTCCTGAGCTGGGAGTTGAAGAGCAGATTGCCAAATGGGGAGGGCATCCATGGAGAAGGGCATCTTGAAAAACCACATAGAAGGAAAAAACAGAATGGGCTACCGAGGAATTAGGAGCAGTTAAATATTAAGAGAGAGCAAACGGCCAGGTGGAGAGACCTGGGGGAGGAGCCAGCAGAGGTGAGCGGGGGCTGGAATCAGAGATTCAGTGCAGGGGGTTCTGACTGACGCACCACGTGGTTTGCGGGAGCTTTGTTTATTTACAGTTTTGAGAGGTGGAGGTGTGAACATCCTCTAGAAATCTCTCCACGGCTGCTGCTCTTATTGTCCTTGGCAGCTGCGACAAGAACCACTCAAAGGCTTGGTAAAAGCAAGCGCTCAGTGGCCTCATTGGCTCAGAGAAAGAGGGGAAAGGGTTAAGCACGGTTCATAGCTCTTCAGCTGCTCTTCCCAGGTCTGGGAAGGGTTACATGCCGGAGAAGTACTAGATTCCATCTCAGCAGCAGCCAGAGTCACTTTCCTTGAGTTGGTGATGTGTCCACAAAGCACCTGCCCGCCAGAGTTGGGAAGTGTGTGATTTAACGTACACTAACAGCAGGCCAGGTTTTCCCCGTTACCAGGGATGTCTCTCACCTCTACCTCAACTCCACTGAGAGGAGAAGAGCCAAAGGGAGGGAGGATGATCCCCACACGGCTGCGGCTTCCACTGTACCATCCTACCTCCTTACCCTCCCAAGTCTCCATTTGCTCTACTGTAAAATGGGAGCAGTAATGCTACCTCACCACTGACTTGAGAGAATTTAATGAAATACCGTGAGTCAAGTAAGCAGCCCAGAACCCCTCCACACGGCACACTCAGCCAGTGCAGGCTGTCTTACTGTCATCCTTGTCTTGGCGCCCTGGTCTTACTCCCACCCTGCCCCCCAAGCTTTCTCTTAGGGCAGCAGATATGGAAGCAATGAGCTGTTCACGGCCAGCATCACTAATGGACTGAGCCCCTCTTTGCCCCAGCGTGCAGATGGCCTCTCAGTCGCTGGCAGCCTCTAATATTAATTAATAGTGAACATTTCTTGAGCTCTCAGTGTGCTACAAATGAGTTTTCCCCTTTAATCCTCATAAAAATCCTGCACTCTGGGAACATTTTACATTTGCAGTGAGGGCACCTTGCCCGAAGCTATGCAGCCAGGAAGGGCCCCGGCTGGAAGCTGAACACTCCAGCGCCTGCTGCCTGGCACTGCCCCGCACTGCCTCCCAAAAGAGTCCATTCTAGAAGGGAGCCCCGCGGGACGGAAATGCACACCACCTGTCATTGCTCTCAAGAGACCGAGATGAACTGTAGACCCTTCAGTTAGCACATCTAGTGACTTTTTGTTTTTGTCCTGAATCCAAATGTAAAAGAAACTGAAGGAAGGATCCTTTTAAACCCGATTCCCCATAATCACTAGTGGGAAAATTCCTCAGAAAACTCCATTCCTCATTCGGAGGTTTCGAGGAATGCTCTGGAGCTTATGCTAGAAAAAGTCCAATAGGACAGAGACTGTTTTCCTCACTGCTGTATAATATGTACTTAGAGCAGTGCCTGGCCCATAGTAGATGCTCAATAAATATTCATTGAATGGCTGCAGGACCGACCTCTCCATTAGGCCCAATAGACGTGGTCTTTATGACCCAGATACTGTTAGGGGCCCGTAATAGTATTGTGACTTAAATGTTTTTTTAAAACAGAAGAGAATAATAGTACATATATAATAGTAAATATAAAATAATGAATCCAGCCTAAATTACATTCATCTTGATCCCAACATAGTCATAACGTATAATTTTTAGTATTTTTTTTTAATGGAGGAATGGCTCTCAAGGGTTCTGCTGCAGCCCTGAATGGGTGAGCATGATGTGTAAATGCCCGGAATCTGGTACAGAGTAGAGCTTAGACAAGGGCCATTTCCTTCCATCTGTGCTTTAGGAAGAAGTGCAGGGCAGGCATTTGTGACACCACACATACCCAGTGGCTCAATCCTTTTGTGGCCACAGTCTCCTCTCCCCTCCCCACCCTGCTAAGGGGCATGGCGATACCACGTCTCATAGACCTCCTGTCCTGTGTGCCATGGCTGGCTGGACCGGAGTGCACCCTTGACCAGGAACAGCCAGTAGGAGCTGCTCAGGGTCAGGAAATGCTGTCCAAGAGATGCTACCATGAGCAGTGGCCAGTCCGAAGGATCTGAAGAAAAAATAGGAGGAAAGAATCAGTAGATAGTGAGAGGAGAAACCAGAGACACCACAGAAAAGTGGAGACGGAGTAACAGTTGTATGAATGGTGGAATGGAGCGAGGATCCAACGACCCTCACTGTGGGTAGGGCCAGGTAATCTGGTTCTCAGATGGACTTCAAATGCTAGACCCACCTCCATTTACTGAGTGCCTTCTGTTTTCTGGGTACTGGGCTGCTTGGCTTCTATACATCATCTCGTTTAGCTTCTCAACAACCTAACAAGAGTTGGTTTGCTGTTTATCCCATCTCCTAAATGTGGAAAGGAAGCTGAATTCATTTGCTGAAGCTCGCACAACTAGTAGGTGGAAGAATAGGTCTCAAACCTAGCCTGTCGGACTCCAAAATCCACAATTTAACCAACAAACCATCTTTTTTTGCCAAATCCCAAAGTTCATTTGAGTCTCCGTGAGGCTCAACAGCTTACCCTTCTTGGGTTCCCTTGAGATTTCTGTCTCCCAGTGTGCTACCTATGTCTTTGCAGTTCACTCCCCACCCCCCCCCCATGACTTGACATAGTCAAGTTCTTTGTCTTCAAAAGACCAAAAGTCCAGGAGAAGTTGCAAGGAGAGAGGACGTGGGGCAAACAACAGGCAATAGACACAAAAGAGAAGCCAGTGAGGAGTTGTGTATTGTTGAAGAGAAGTAGCCCCATTCACCAGGTCGTGGTGAGAATAGCTTCAGATGGTTTGGAAAAATCTAGATCGAGGAGAGCCCATAGGGCAGGCAAAATCAAGGAGGTGGTTCTTTTCCTCATAGACGTAGCTTAAATGGGAAGCAATATTTGCGAAGTGATGTTTAGGAAGCTTCGTCTGGTGGCTTAACCAGGATGAATTTGCCAGAGAGGGGGATGAGGCAAGAGGCTATGTTTACAACAGTAGGAGAAAGATCACCGAGTTGTAACTTGGATGGTAGCATAGGGGATGGGGAATAAGGGTCACTGAAAAGAAAGACTGTCCAGGAGTTATTAGATAAAGGTGCAGTGAGAAGCAGCCCGAGGAGCCTTCTGCATAATTTCCTGAAAAATGCTCTGAAAATTTGGAAGCACTAGATAACAGTGGCAGAGATTCCTAGTTGTCCATAGCATCCTTTTGCCCCTTCTTCCTTCGTGTATGAAAGCTCAGAATCTTAAGAGGTCCCTTGTAGTTTCGTGTGGCGATGGGCTCGTCTCCCACAGTAATGGTCCCAGACTAGTTTCCCAACCATGCTGGCCATTGGCTGGGAGGAGCCTTGGGAAGAGTGGTCTTGGTCACAAAATGGTGGCAGATTCACAGAGCAATAGCTGGGCCATCAGTCAATTGCCCTCCTCGCAGCAGGAGATCTGAGGGAAGCATTTTCTTAGCTGTCACATGCTTTCCCTCTGTTTTTTTTGTTTTTTTTTTAAATTTTATTTATTTTTTTTTTACAGCAGGTTCCTATTAGTTATCTGTTTTATACGTATTAGTGTGTACATGTCAATCCCAATGTCCCAGTTCATCCCACCACCACCCCTGCCCCCGCTTTTGCCCCTTAGGGTCCATACGTTTGTTCTCCATGTCTGTGTCTCTATTTCTGCCTTGCAAACGGGTTCATCTGTACCATTTTTCTAGATTCCACATATATGCATTAATATACGATACTTGTTTTTCTCTTTGTGACTTACTTCACTCTGTAGGACAATCTCTAGGTCCATCCATGTCTCTATAAATGACCCAATTACGTTCCTTTTTATGGCTGAGTAATATTCCATTGTATATATGTACCACATCTTCTTTATCCATTCATCTGTCGATGGGCATTGCGGTTGCTTCCATGACATGGCTATTGTAAATAGTGCTGCAGTGAACATTGGGGTGCATGTGTCTTTTTGAATTATGGTTTCCTCTGGGTATATGCCCAGTAGTAGGATTGCTGGGTCATATGGTAATTCTATTTTTAGTCTTTTAAGGAACCTCCATACTGTTCTCCATAGTGGCTGTATCAATTTACATTCCACCAGCAGTGCAAGAGCGTTCCCTTTTCTCCACACCTTCTCCAGCGTTTGTTGTTTGTAGATTTTCTGATGATGCCCACTCTAACTGGTGTGAGGCGATACCTCACTGTGGTTTTGATTTATGTTTCTCTAGTAATTAGTGATGTTGAGCGGCTTTTCATGTGCTTCTTGGCCATCTGTGTGTCCTCTTTGGAGAAATGTGTATTTAGGTCTTCTGCCCATTTTTTGATTGGGTTGTTTGTTTTTCGAATACTGAGCTGCATGAGCTGTTTATATATTTTATAGATTAATCCTTTGTCCGTTGATTCATTTGCATGTATTTTTCCCATTCTGAAGGTTGTCTTTTCATCTTCTTTGTACTTTCCTTTGCTTTGCAAAAGCTTTTAAGTTTAATTAAGTCCCATTTGTTTATTTTTGTTTTTATTTCCATTACTCTAGTAGGTGGATCAAAAAAGATCTTGCTGTGATTTTTGTCAAAGAGTGTTCTTCCTGTGTTTTCCTCTAAGAGTTTTGTAGTGTCCGGTCTTACATTTAGGTCTCTAACGCATTTTGAGTTTATTTTTGTGTATGGTGTTAGGGAGTGTTCTAATTTCATGCTTTTACATGTAGCTGTCCAGTTTTCCCAGCACCACTTATTGAAGAGACTGTCTTTTCTCCATTGTATATCCTTGCTTCCCTTGTCATAGATTAGTTGTCCATAGGTGCATGGGTTTATCTCTGGGCTTTCTATCTTGTTCCATTGATCTATATTTCTGTTTTTGTGCCAATACCATATTGTCTTGATTACTGTAGCTTTGTAGTGTAGGCTGAAGTCAGGGAGTCTGATTCCTCCAGCTCTGTTTTTTTCCCTCAAGAGTGGTTTGGCTATTTGGGGTCTTTTGTGTCTCCATACAAATTTTAAGATTTTTTGTTCTAGTTCTGTAAAAAATGCCACTGGTAATTTGATAGGGATTGCATTGAATCTGTATATTGCTTTGGATGGTATAGTAATTTTCACAATGTTGATTCTTCTAATCTAAGAGCGTGGTATATCTCTCCATCTGTTTGTGTCACCTTTGATTTCTTTCATCAGTGTCTTATAGTTTTCTGAATACAGGTCTTTTACCTCCTTAGATAGGTTTATTCCTAGGTATTTTATTCTTTTTGTTGCAATGGTGAATGGGATCGTTTCCTTAATTTCTCTTTCTGATCTTTCGTTGTGAGTGTATAGGATGCAAGAGATTTCTGTGCATTAATTTTGTATCCTGCGACTTTACCAAATTCATTGATTAGCTCTAGTAGTTTTCTGGTAGCATCTTTAGGATTCTCTATGTATAGTATCATGTCATCTGCAAACAGTGAGAGTTTTACTTCTTCTTTTCCAATTTGTATTCCTTTTATTTCCTTTGCTTCTCTGATTGCTGTCATTAGGACTTCCAAAACTATGTTGAATAATAGTGGCAAGAGTGGACATCCTTGTCTCGTTCCTGATCTTAGAGGAAATGCTTTCAGTTTTTCACTATTGAGAATGATGTTTGCTGTGGGTTTGTCATATATGGCCTTTATTATGTTGAGGTAGGTTCCCTCTATGCCCACTTTCTGGAGAGTTTTTATCATAAATGGGTGTTGAATTTTGTCAAAAGCTTTTTCTGCATCTGTTGAGATGATTGTATGGTTTTTATTCTTCAATTTGTTAATATGGTGTATCACATTGATTGATTTGCATATATTGAAGAATCCTTGCATCCCTGGGAGAAATCCCACTTGACCATGGTGTATGATCCTTTTAATCTCTTGTTGGACTCTGTTTGCTAGTATTTTGTTGAGGATTTTTGCATCTATATTCATCAGTGATATTGGTCTGTAATTTTCTTTTTTTTGAAGTATCTTTGTCTGGTATTGGTATCAGGGTGATGTGGCCTCTTAGAATGAGTTTGGGAGTGTTCCTTCCTCTGCAATTTTTTGGAAGAGTTTGAGAAGGATGGGTGTTAGGTCTTCTCTAAATGTTTGATAGAATTCACCTGTGAAGCCATCTGGTCCTGGACTTCCGTTTGTTGGAAGATGTTTAATCACAGTTTCAATTTCAGTGCTTGTGATTGGTCTGTTCATATTTTCTATTTCGTCCTGGTTCAGTCTTGGAAGGTTGTACCTTTCCAAGAATTTGTCCATTTCTTGCAGGTTGTCCATTTTATTGGCATAGAGTTGCTTGTAGTAGTCTCTTAGATGCTTTGTATTTCTGCGGTGTCTGTTGTAACTTCTCTTTTTTCATTTTTAATTTTATTGATTTGAGTCCTCTCCCTCTTTCTCTTGATGAGTTTGGCTAAAGGTTTATCATTTCGTTTATTTTCTCAAAGAACCAGCTTTTAGTTTTATTGATCTTTGCTATTGTTTTCTTTGTTTCTGTTTCATTTATTTATGCTCCTTTATGATTTCTTGCCTTCTAGTAGCTTTGGGTTTTGTTTGTTCTTCTTTCTCTAGTTCCTTTAGGTGTAAGGTTAGATTGTTTATTTGAGATTTTTCTTGTTTCTTGAGGTAGGCTTGTGTAGCTGTAAACTTCCCTCTGAGAACTGCTTTTGCTGCATCCCATAGGTTTTGGATCATTGTGTTTTCATTGTCATTTGTCTCTAGGTATTTTTTGATTTCCTCTTTGATTTCCTCAGTGATCTCTTGGTTATTTAGTAGTGTATTGTTTAGCCTGCATGTGTTTGTGTTTTTTATGTTTTTTCCCCTGTTACTGATTTCTAATCTTATAGCATTGTGGGCAGAAAGGATGCTTGATATGACTTCAGTTTTCTTAAATTACCGAGGCTTGATTTGTGACCCAAGATGTGATCTATCCTGGAGAATGTTCTGTGCACACTTGAGAAGAAAGTGTAATCTGCTGTTTTTGGCTGAAATGTCCTATAAATATCAATTAAATCTGTCTGGTCTGTTGTGTCATTTAAAGCTTGTGTTTCCTTATTAATTTTCTGTCTGATGATCTGTCCATTGGTATAAGTGAGGTGTTAAAGTCCCCCACTATTATTGTGTTACTGTCGATTTCCTCTTTTAGAGCTGTTAGCATTTGCCTTATGTATTGAGGTGCTCCTATGTTGGGTGCATATATATTTATAATTGTTATGTCTTCTTCTTGGATTGATCCCTTGATCATTATGTGGTGCCCTTCCTTGTCTCTTGTAACATTCTTTATTTCAAAGTCTATTTTATCTGATATGAGTATAGCTTCTCCAGCTTTCTTTTGATTTCCATTTGCATGGAATATCTTTTTCCATCCTCTCACTTTCAGTCTGAATGTGTCTCTAGGTCTGAAGTGGGTCTCTTGTAGACAGCATATAGATGGGTCTTGTTTTTGTATCCATTCAGTGAGCCTGTGTCTTTTGGTTGGAGCATTTAATCCTTTCACGTTTAAGGTAATTATCGATATGTATGTTCCTATGACCATTTTCTTGATTGTTTGGGGTTTGTTTCTGTGGGTCCTTTTCTTCTCTTGCATTTCCCACTTAGAGAAGTTCCTTTAGCATTTGTTGTAGAGCTGGTTTGGTGGTGCTGAATTCTCTTAGCTTTTGCTTGTCTGTAAAGCTTTTGATTTCTGTGTTGAATCTGAATGAGATCCTTGCCGGGTAGAGTAATCTTGGTTGTAGGTTCTTCCCTTTCATCACTTTAAGTATATCATGTCACTCTCTTCTTGCTTGTAGAGTTTCTGCTGAGAAATCAGCTGTTAGCCTTATAGGATTCCCTTGTATGTTATTTGTCCTGTTTTCCCTTGTTGCTTTTAGTAATTTTTCTTTGTCTTTAATTTTGATTTGATTACTGTGTGTCAGTTTGATTACTGTGTGTCTTGGCATGTTTCTCCTTGGGCTTAACCTGCCTGGGACTCTCTGCGCTTCCTGGACTTGGGTGGCTCTTTCCTTTCCCATGTTAGGGAAGTTTTCGACTATAACCTCTTCAGATATTTTCTTGGGTGCTTTCTTTCTCTCTTCTCCTTCTGGGACCCCTATAATGCAAATGTTGGTGTGTTTAATGCTGTCCCAGAGGTCTCTTAAGCTGTCTTCATTCTTTTTTTTTTTTATTCTGTTCCACAGCAATGAATTCCACCATTCTGTCTTCCAGGTCACTTATCCGTTGTTCTGTCTCAGTTATTCTGCCATTGATTCCTTCTAGTGTATTTTTCATTTCAGTTATTGTATTGTTCATCTCTGTTTGTTTGTTCTTTAATTCTTCTAGGTCTTTGTTAAACATGTCTTGCACCTTCTCAGTCTTTGCCTCCATTCTTTTTCTGAAGTCCTGGATCAACTTCACTACCATTATTCTGAATTCTTTTTCTGGAAGTTTGCCTATCTCCACTTCCACTTTAATTGTTTTTCTGGGGTTTTATCTTGTTCCTTCATCTGGTGGTACCTAGACCTGTGCCTTTTCATTTTGTCTGTCTTTCTGTCAATGTGGTTTTTTTCCCACAGGCTGCAGGATTGTAGTTCTTCTTGTTTCTGCTGTCTGCCCTCTGGTCTGTTTCTTTGTTTTCATTTTGCCTTTGCCATGCTGGTTCCATGCTCAGGCAGGCTCTCCCCTACAGATGGGAAGATGGCTGCCCACAGCTGCAATATCACATGTCACTGCGTAAACAAATGGGAAAGAGCATCTGCCTATTTCCCAGCAGCCCTAGCAAAACCCTCATTGTGTCTCATTGATTCTCACCGTGTCACGTGCCCACTTGTAACCCAGTCACTGTGAGGAGGGAAATATGGCTTGCTGATTGGCTGAGACCAAGGCCACAAGCTCTGTTCAAGGAGCGATGGCACCATAGCCAGTCTCCATGTTCAGAGAGAAGGGGAGATTGAATCCCCAATCAAAAATGGGAGAGTGGGGAACTGTTGCTGGGGAGACAGCAACAAAATATCCTTGATAATAGTATACAGTGTCCTCACACTTAGTTCATCCAAGGACCCTGTTTTCAGATAGCAATTTGCTGTGTTACTTCTACAGAGTACATAGTGAGAAATGGAGCATCTTAGAAATATGTGTTGTTATATCTGCATAATTGCACCTTCTGGTTGTTCTTTGGAAATGGATCGTTAGAGTTAGGCATGTTAGCAAAGGGAAAAAAATTCCAAAAATTAAAGAATTTTTAAATCCAAATTAAATGGGGTCATATGGTTGGTTGAAACCTGCAGTTGCCCTTTCTTGATCTATTCTGTTCTCTTAGACATTTTATTTCAAAACAGATGTTGAATTTGCCAGGTTTATGTGTTTTTAAGAGAAAAGGTAATGAGACCCCACACATTTCCCCACAGCGTCCTTAATCACTTTTTCATTGCATCCCGAGGGCACCTGTAGCCTCCCAGACAGGAATCAGTTAGGGGTCTTGATTCTCTCCTATCACAGATGACACCTATGGGAAAAGGGCCCTGCCCTTCCCTTCCCACCTTGCTCCAGGGATTAATACCCAGATGAGGCTCTTAACAGAAGGAAGCAATGTGGATCCAGCAGGTGTGAGCCAGTGGGGCTAGGTGGCCAGTATTTTAAAATAGTGTGTGCTAGGCGTGAGTGAAATCATATCTTCATTGTCTCTGAAGAGGTATACAAGAGCAAAAGCATGTTCAGAAAAACTCATGACAGAGAATTGTACTTAGCAGACTAAAGTTTACAGAAAACATGTAATACCATTCTTAATGTTCTGTCATTTCTCTTTGGTGAAATAATAAGGTTGTCAATAATAAGAAAACCAGCAACAGCTATCTGTTATGGAGTCTTTTCTATGTGTCAGGCACTCTCCTAAGTACTTTATATGCATTATCTTGTTTAATACTCACAGTCATTTCCATTTTAAAGATGAGGAGGTTGAGGCTCCGTGCAATTAAGGGGCAAATTCAAGACCACATGACTGATAAGTAATAGAGTCAGAATTGGAACTCGGGTCTAACTGCAGTCTACGTGTTCTTAAAATTAATGTGTTACCCTGCCACTTCATGACGAGACCTTGTCTCAACCTGGTATGGCTGTCTCGTAGGGGTGCTGGGAGGATGCATGAAGATGTTACCTACTGCCCTACCTGCAGGGCTCGGCCCATTGGAAGCTGTGGGTTTTATTTGGACTAGACTCTTTTTCCTTGTTATCATCATCTTTAATTTATGTGGAATGGCATCGCTGAAGAGCTGCCAGGCCAGCACCAGTGACTTGGACCTGGGTTTTGCCAGCTCTGGACCCCACTTATAAGTTAGGACCCTGACTTTTTATAGAATCTTTTCCTAATAGGTATTCATAGAAGTCACCATGTGCTCATGAATATAACCAGTGAGTAGGTCCTGGCATAAGCCGTTTTATGTCCCTTCTTTTGCTCTGGGCCCATTTTTCTGGACGTGCGCAGTGTACGAGGTACCATCACTGCTTCCCTTCGGTGAGCTGTGCGTGATGGAGGGCACTCTCATTCCCCATCTCTGGTCTCCTGACCCCTTTATCAACCTGCTGCATTTTCAGGAGTCCTCAAATGGCCAGATGGGAATGGGGAGTGCAGTAATCTGTTAGAGAGTGTGAAAAAACTGGGTAAAATTGGAGGGGGGGGCATTAGTAAAGTGTAGCATGCATACAGAAAAGTACACAGATCCTGAGTGTTCAGCTCCATGGGTTTTTCATAGAATGAACCCACCATGTAACCAGCACGGAGACCAAGAAACAGAACCTTCCCAGCACCATAGAATCTTCCTTTTGTCCCCTTCCAGTAGTTAATAAGGATACCCTCTCCGTAAGGGTAATCACTATCCTGACTTCTAATGCTGTAGTTTCATGTTGCCTGTTTTTGAACTTGATGTAAATAGGAACCATAGACTTTTAAAACTCTGCTTTCAATATTATGTTTGTGGTATATATTTATATTAATGAGTATAGGTGTAGTTTATCAGTTTATCCTCCTTTCTGTGTAGTATGCCATTGTATGAATGTAACCCAATTTAGTTATCCATTCTACTGTGGATGGATGTTTGGATGTTTCCAGTTTTGGACTATTATGAATGGTATTGCTGTGCTGTACATGTCTTTTGGTGAACATATGTATGCAAACGTATGCATTTCTGTTAGATGTGTGTGTTTGAATAAGTGGAATTTCTGGGTCATGAGCTATGCGTGTATTCAGTTTTAGTATCTAAACTTGGTATCTACTAAGGTTGGCAAGGCTTCCAAAGTTTTTGTATGAGTTTACACTCCCCTCGGCGGTACAGGAATTCAGAAAACTTTGTATAGTATTAGGTTACTTTTTGTTTTTGTCCGAAGGGGCCCAAAATATCTAAATTTTGCCTTAGACTAAAGCGTCCCTCTCCATCAGTCTCTCGTGTATATCGGTTAGAGTTTTTGGTTGCAAGCAACAGAAATCAACTCTAGCTGACATAGAGCAGGTGCTCACAGAATGATGGAAGGTAATTCTCCAAAGGGAAGTCTGGATGTTGTTAGAACATAAAATGGATTCTGGGGGGCTTCCCTGGTGGCGCAGTGGTTGAGAGTCCGCCTGCCGATGCAGGGGACACGGGTTTGCGCCCCGGTCCGGGAAGATCCCACATGCCGCGGAGCGGCTGGGCCCGTGAGCCATGGCCGCTGAGCCTGCGCGTCCGGAGCCTGTGCTCCGCAACGGGAGAGGCCACAAGAGTGAGAGGCCCACACACCGCAAAAAAAAAAAAAAAAAGAAAAAAGAAAATGGATTCTGGGCCAAAGGATAAGACTTGGACATGGGCTGGAAGCAAGGCAACTTAAGAGACCGGCGGCACGAATGACAGCGGCAGTCTCCGAGCAGGAACTGTGTTAGCACGCCGCTCTGCACTAGGTGGCCTTGCTCTTGATCCTTCATTATGCAGCGACTCAGGAAAGGAAATCCACCCGACTGAGCTTACACAGTGGGCCTGTTCTCTGGCTACATTAGGGGAGGGAGAGGGGGCGCCTGTCCCTTTGAGTTCTGTAGTGAGAGGTGGTCACTAGGCATTTCCCTGCATCAAGGAAAATATAATCCCCCCCAAAGAAACATGGGTGTGGCTAGGATGGAAAAATGGATTCTGAGCAGCCAAAAAATGATGACTGCACACCAATCCGAGAGAGACATGTGCACGTGGAATGATGGCTGATAGGAGGCAAAGTCACACTTTTCGGTAGCTGGGCCCCAAACTGCAACACAGACAAGTCTAGTAGCTTAACTGGACCACATGGAACACCTTATTTCTTTCTAAACTGGTGCATTCGTTTCCTAGGGCTACCATAGAAAGATGACCACAGACTGGGTGGCTTAAAGCAATAGAACTTGTTCTCTCATAGCTCTAAAGGCAGAAGTCCGACATCAGGGCCTGGGCAGAGCCCCGCTCCCTCTGAAGGCGGTAGGGGAGGGTCCCTCCTTGCCTTCTCACCTCCTCCCAGCTCCTGAAGTTGTCAGCAATCCTTAGCATTCCTGGGCTGGAGGCTGCGTCACTTCAGTCTCTGCTTCTGTCCTCACGAGGGCTTCTCCCCTTGTGTACCTCTGAGTGTCCTCTTCTCTTACAAGGACACCGGTTATTTTGTTTAGGGCCCACCCTAATCCACTGTGATACCCCATGTTAACCAATTCCATCTGCAAAGACCCTACTTCCAAATAAGTTCACATTCTCAGGTTCCAGGTGGATGCAGATCTGGGGGGGCACACTGTTTAGGTTTCAGATGTTTAGGTCTCAAACCAGAGCAACTGGTGAGCTCTGCTTCCTTGAATTTCCCCCACTTGCAGATACCCAGGTGTGATATTTTTTTACATCCTGGCTACATGGAAGGAAAGGAAGATCGGAGCTACATTTGTGTCTTGATCTTTTAATGCGTTATAACCCCACTCCACTGCAGACCTGATCCGAGCAGGTTCTCGAACAGACCAATCAGAGCCGTATGGCTCAGTGGTTAAGAGCCAGAGGCTGTCGTCAGGCTGCCCAGGTTCAACCCTGGTTTGCCCTTGTTACCTACTGTCTGGGTGACACTCTCTGTGACTCGGTTTCTTCCTCCACAACGTGTAGTTGACAAAAAAAGTACTGTTTTGTAAGGTCGTAGTGGTAAAAGGTAAATGCAAAAGTGGAACCAAATTCTTAGCTCAGCCTGGCACAGCGTCAGCCCTGACTGAAAGCTGTTGTTATTAATTTGTGTCTTCCCGAGGGAAGTAGGTATGAGAAAGGAGGCTTAAAAACAATTCCCCCTCAGAGAAGCCTTATGGAGTTTTCATGAAATCTTTTCTCTCCCCCTGCCGTCTTTGCCCTTCCTCCCTTCTAACCTAGCACTGACACAAGTCCCTGGGACTCCAGGCTGGAATATGAAACATAAGAACAGACCCCAGGGTCTACACGCCCTCCTTAACAATCGAAGCTCTGTTATGGGGCCAAACTTAAGGGTCCAGCTCTGTGGTCCCTTAGGGCGGGTCCCAGCCCACGTGCAGATGGACTGCCAGAGGCCCAGCCCGTTCGTTTAGCAAGCTCAAGCCGGGGTCACGGCTACGCCCACTGACAGCCAAAGGCAGGGCTGGGTTGTCCCTTGGGCTGGAGACGCGGCCTGGCTGGGGCACCCGGGGCCAGAGCAGGTCCCTGAGGTGGGAAATCAGGCTGTGCCAGGGTCAACCGGGAAGAGGATTTGGGCTTCCTGCTGTCTGAAGGCTGTGGCGCCCTGGCTTCATCTGGTGGACGGCATATAAGACGAGCCTGTCCAGAGTGACGTGAGGCTGGCCGGGGGCCAAACTGCTATTGATTTTTCTTGCTAGGATCTGAGGCCAAGACAAGAGACTGCTTTCTGCGTGGGCTGTGTGAACCAGCTCAGAGAGGACGGCTGGGGGAGGGGGTGTGGGGGGGCGGGGAAGGGGATGGTTGAAGGCGATGGAGGAGCCGGGCGCGTGTCAGAAGCAGGGTAATGACTCCTTGCAGCCACCGTGTGCCTCGTGCAGTGAGGAATGCCTGTGAAGAATCGGCCCGGTCACCCCAGCAGAGGAGCCAGTGGATTTTCGTTGGTTTTTATAGTTTTCAAAAGTCTCCAGTTTCTGGCCTTACAGTGGGGCAGGGTTTCACACTTCCAGCTGCCCCGCCTTCTCCTGCCAGGGTGAAGGCACGGAGCAGAGCAGAGCTGCCAGCTGTGCGTTCAGGCTGGGCCCCTAATCCTGTGGGGCTGGAGCACGAGTATGGACGGGGGTCCACGTATGCTACGTCCAGGTGTTTCACGTGTTATGTAAAATATGTTCTTCCCTCCATCCTTGACAGAGATACCTTCCTAACGCCCTGCGGTGACAGGACTGCGTTTAGATTCCTTCGGATCCTCAGTGTTCCATGCCCCTGGCCTCCACCCACTAGTCTCCCATTGCAGCCTTGGTCCCGTCGTCCATCATGAAGAAGAGCCCCACTGGCTCTCTCGCGTGTGGATACTGCGGCCTGTGTATCCCTGCTCTGTCCCCAGCTCCCTGCAAACAGTCACCTCTCAGGTTTGGGGTGTGCACACTGGTGGGGAGGTTTGGTCTCCCGGGGACGAAAGAAGAGGAGGAGTGCCCTCGCGTCCTGGAGACAGGATCAGGGCCACTTGGGTAGGAAATTATGGTGTCTCAGGAGCCCACAGGGGCATCTAGAAGGAGCAGGGCCTGAGGCAGACATGGGCACAGCCCCTTGGTCCCATAGGCGCTATGTGGGGAGGCACAAGGCCAAGGGAGAGCCAGAGGGGCCCTTTAAATCAAGGGACCAGGCAAGACCCTCCCTCTTGCCTGATTCTAAAGGCTCTTCTGTCCCGCTAAGAGCCCTGAAATTCCGATCTCCTACCAATCTGGAGACTAGGCTCATATGGCAGGAAGCGTTATTGCTGAAGTCTGGGGGAGATGAATCCTTGGCTTTCCTGCGTCCCGAGGAAAAGGCTCACCAGGATAGGAAATGCCTCAGGACCAGCGAGATCAGCGGAGAAAACAGGGTTGACAGCCCCCTTACAATGGCCAGGGTCTTCCTTTTGGCCTTCTCTGGACCCATAGATCTTCCTTCCACAGTCCGTGTGTTTTCTGTTGTTTGTTGATCCTCCATCTGGCTGGCCCCCGAGTGCTGCCTCCATATTTTTGTCTGCTCTTTTGTCTGATAAGTTTCTTCCTGCACGCCTGAGCTGGCAGCAGCGGGCCTGCAGAATGAAGCTCTGTCCCTTCGCAAAAAGATTCCTCGTGTTCTTTGAAAAAGCCTTTCCAGCCTTCACTGCTCTTCCTCTTGCCCACCATCTCCTTTTCTTTGGGTCCCGTTATATATGTTTCTTTAGCAGCCTTGGTGTTCCCACATTTTTTTCACCACGAAGTTGACTGTTATGTAACAGTCTCATAGACCTGCCTCCCAGAAGCTGAAGTGTCTGTTGCTATAACTACAATGCTCATAAATTCGGCCTCACTTAAAATTATGCCTTTTCCAAAGTCCCCAAGTGAAGACTTAGAAGCGTTGGGCTAGCTGGATTTTTAACCGTAAAGTTCATGTCTAGACCCCCAAATCTGTCCTGTTTCTATTTAAAACGTTTATAAAGGGACCAGGGTTTCTCTTCATTTCTGCAGACAATTTAAAGGGTAAGTTTTATTTCTGCATCTGGGGTCACAGACATTCTCCACTCCCCGGGAAATAGATTTCACTTTGCTACCAGATCCCACAAGTAGCAAGGTCAGTAGGATGGAAGGAGAGGAGATGTGTGATTGTGAACTAGCCAGTGGCTTTTGTGTCCAGTCTGTCTTCCTGCTACGACTGTGTTTCTGATCTGAGCTTCTGTTTAGGAACTTTGTGTGGGAACCAGGTCATGGATAAGGGGACAAAGGGGACCTTGCAAATTGCTAATAGGTGATGGTTACTGAGTGAAAGGAAGTGACTTCTAAAAGAAAGAAGGAACCAGGTATCCAATCACTACCTGTCATTCCTGCTGCCGTGGCCCTAATCCAGGATGCCAGCCTCTCCCCCTAGGAATAAATACCTCCATAGCTTCTGTGAATAACTGCTACTGTCCCAATAATATATTCTCCTCTTTGTAAAATACAGAATCGCAGTCTAGTTGGTGATGGCAACATGCCAAGCTAAAAACTATCTTACCAGCCTCCCTCAGGGATTAGGCAATGTATTCATTGTCTACGGCTGCATAACAAATGACCACCACCTTGACGGCTTCCTCCTCATTGAGCTTCTCTGGAGAGAAAGCCCCCCACAGAGAGGGAAAGCTCTGGGAGGAAAGGCTAGCTGGGTGCTTTGCTACATGGTCATCCTGGGGAACCAGACTGCCCTCAGGGTGTCATGCAAGGCTGGGGTCTCAACTGAAGGCTTGACTGGGGAAGGATCTACTTCCAAGCTCACGTTTTTGTTGGCCGAATTCAGTCCTTTGAAGTGCTGTTTAATTGAGGGTGTCACTTTCTAGGTGCCTCTTGGCCGGAGGCCACCCTCCCTTTCTTGCCGGGTGGAAAAAGCAATGTCCTCTCCAGTATGGCACTCGGCATCATCAAAGTACGCAAGCAGAGAAGGCAGTAGAGTCTGCTAGCAAGACGGAGGGGACAGGCTCTTGTAACCTCATCGTGGAAGTGACATCTTATCACCTTTCCCGTGTTGCGTTGATTGGAAGCCAGTCCCTCCTGGCCACCGACATGATGTCAGAGTTTGAGCTTCTGGGATCGGCTACACTTGACCTGCCCCAATCCCTGGGCTTTTCAGTTACAAGAGACAATAATCCTTTCCCTCTTTCTTAGCTTAAGCCCACTTGAGCTCACTTGCCACCAAAGGAGAATATTCTAATACAGTAAGCTTTAATAAATATTTGATGAGTGAATTTAAAGGAAGTACTGAAGAACTGCTAAGTAATTTTAGAACTCTGAAGGCTGGAGATCCTAGAAATAACACCCAGGGGTTGGCAAACTTTTTCTGCAAAAAGCCAGCTAGTAAATATTTTAGGCTTTGTGGACTATCCAGCCTCCCTTATGAGCACTCAACCCTGTCATGGCAGCGTGAAAGCCGCCGTAGCTGATACACAGGTGAGCGTGGCTGGGTTCCAATAAAACTTTATTTACAAAATCAGGCAGTGGGTGAGATATGTCCCATGGGCTAGAGTTTGCTGACTCTTGCCTTAGGGCGCTGACAAACGTGGAAAGATGGTTGTTTCATATTTTTTAAAATACCTGAGCAGATTGGTGACCTTGGAGGATGCAGCTGCAAGGTTAGGTCATGTTTCTCCTCAGTCACCTCCTGTCCATCAGTCCTCTCCTCCTTTCCTGGTCCTTCCAGTGCCTGCAGTGCTTTGGCACAAGGGAGGGGGTGGCCAGGCCTTTTGTGGTTGCATGGTCAGCCCACCCTCCATCGCTTGGTTGGCCAGAGTGCTGTCAGCCTGGACCTTCCTCTGTTCCCTTCCCCTCCTCTCACCCGCAACTATTTTTCTTCTTTTATTCTTCTGTCCACTCACTAACCTTTTAATCCTCTCCTCTTCTCCCCTCTTCTTCCATCCAGAGAGGGAAGAGGAGGGAGCAGACGCTGAAGAGAAAAAGCAATGAAACCAGACTGGCTCCTTCCCTGGGGCTGGATCGAACCTTACCTGCTTCCCCAAAATGCTATGGGAGAGAAAAGGCATCTGAGCTGTTCTCAGGGGAGAGCAGGAGAGAGAACCCCTACTGTGAGGGAAGCATGTGGGAAGGTGGGGTTCCTGACAGTGGGGACTTTCTCCTGGAACGTAAGCCCCAGCAGGGCAGGTACCACGTCCGCAGTCTGTTCCAGTGCCCAGAGCAGTGCTTGCACTTGGTCCGCGCGCAGCAAATAGTTACTGAACAAACCAATGAATGGAGCCCTCAGCTGGTATTCTGAGTGATTTCTCAAATGAAGGCTCACTTTATTTTCAGGCTGCTAAAGACTCTGCTTCCTTGCTTAGCTCCAGGCCAGCTGCAAAGACTTCCTAAGCTGGAGGCGGGAGGGGCAATCCTGTCCTCTATAATCTTTTTAAGTGACTTCTTTAGAAAAGGCTTTGCATGCATTAAACACCGGGTTGGCAGAGTCTTAAACATCTTTCAGAGGTGGTGTCAGGCAGCTGCTGCAAATAGGGACCACAGGAGGCTGGGTAAAAAGATGGATGAGGGATTATCTCCTCTCTGTGGGGCCAAGGAGGGGCAGAGCCAGGAGCTGCTCAGAGCGCTATCCACAGTGACCAAGCACCCCATGGCTTCCAGAAAGCACCGCATGCTCCTCTTTCTTCTGCATCAGGCACAGCGTGGCCCTGCGATCAAGAACACAGGCTTGGTACCCGTGTGGTCTCACTTTACAATCCTGCCACCTCCCTGGTTAGGCTGTGTGACCCCAAGCAGGTTGTATGCCCTCTCTGTGTCACAGCCTCAAAATACTGACTGTGCTACAGACGTACATTTTAACACAGGGTTAGGTTCTAAAGTCAGCTGGATACCACGTAGAGTCCAAAATACCCTTGAAAAATGCCTTAAATCACCATAAAATTCAGTCTGTGCGATTTTGTGTATCTCCAGTGCTGCACAGAATTTTCCAGGCACACAAAAGGACCAATGGAAAGTCTGAGTGCAAGTGCTTGGGAAGTGAAATCATTCTGTCTTCCAGATAATTATCAAAACCCTGGCAGTGAAGGAAGGTCTGGGAGACGGGGTGGGGTGAAGATTTCTTCAAGTGCTCTGGCTTGCCTGAGACTTTTCTGCATGCCGGTTTCGTAGCTCGTGTCTGCAGTCTCCATACATGTTAATGGTTTTGCTTATAACAGGAAAGATCAAAGCAGTAGTGGCAGTGTGTGGGCTGTGGGTGGGGTGGACGTTAGGAAAGCTGAAAAGCCCTCAGAGAGTCGTCCCCTCAGTGGAATGAGCAACTGTGCGGTCACTGTGTAGGGCAGTGCTTGGCACAGGGTAAGTGCTCCATGGAGGAGAGGTTTAGTCTAACGATGGTGATGGTGACGATGGTGACGACGTCTTAAGGACCTCAGTTCAGTGTGGTCTATAATTAGTGTAGTGGATGCTGTCAGCACTCCACTCTTACCCCCTGGATCTCTTTGCAATACTCCTGCACCACATCTCCCCAGCCTGCACCTGAGCCCTCACCAACTCACTCACTCATGGGCTGTGTTTAGGCTGCTGGAGCCCCTTAGTCCGTGCCAAGGTAGAGCTGGAAGTCCCTGGGAATGTATGGCCCACCTGGCTCCCCTACCCTGGTGGTCCTGGTCCAGGGACAGCTCTGCGGTGTGACCCACACTGGCTGTACACTCCCCTGCAGGATGGAGCCCCTCCATCCCAGTCCTGTTTCCCACTACCCCCACTTCCTAAGTCACTTTCACCTGAATCCTCATTTAGGGGTCTGTTTCTGAGACCCCAGTCTAAGATAGAGAGGTTTGGGGAGTCTCCAGGCTACAGGGATGGACACCAGTGTGAAGAGAAGTGGGGGAGTAGCACAGAGGAAAGAAGGAAGCGCTGGGAGAGACAGGGAGGGGAACAGAAGTGTTTGCGGGGTATCAGTTCACACGAGCCGGACTTGACAAGTGGAGAAACTGAGGCCCAAGAGGGCAGGGGACTTGCATGAAGGTGTGCACCGTCACTAGGGCAGAACTTGGCACGGCGTCTGGCTCGTAAATGTGCCCCCAAATGCCTGTGGGATAAATGAATGAGAGGGTGAGTGGCCAGGACTGCACCCTGCCCCCGAGGGGGCAACAGGCTCACATGCGGCTCCAGAGAACATTCTGGCCTGAAGCACTTAAGTGCCAGGTGCCTCTGGGGCTCTGCTCCTAGGGGCCCCTGGTTCTGGGAGGCACGCCCCAGCCAAGGGCCTAGTGTAGGCACGTCTGTACTCCCTTGTCATCAGCCCAAACACACAGGGAGGTCATCTCTTCTTCCTCTTTCTTTGCCACAAGGGCATTTCACAGAGGTCAGAGATGTCTACCCTGAACTCCTCAAACTGTGATCTGCACCTGTACCTCCTTGTTGCTCAAATGCACATTCTGATCCAGTGAGTCTGGGGTGGGCCTGAGAGTCTGAATTTCGAACAAGCACCCTGCTTGCCTGTGAGCCATACTTGGCCTAGCAAGGTCCTAAGAATATAGGCATATTCTTGTCTGCATGGCCCCCTCCTCCCGGGAAGCCCCTTTCTCCTTACCCAGCCTTTAAGGTTCTGCTCGAATGTCACTCCTGATCGATCCCCTTGAGTCTTCCTTGTTCTCTGAATGGGAAGAAGTCTCTTGCCTCTTATAACATTAATGCCATCTTCGTTACGGCGTAGTTATTCGTGTCCTAGACTGTGGGTTCCTTAAGGCGCTCTGTGATTTCATCTTGAAACCCTACTAACACCTCTTCGGCTCCCTGGCGCATTGCAGCCATTGCCTACTTGTACATGCCAGGCTCTGGGCTCAGGCCCCGGTGGGCATTATCTCAGTAACCCTCAAGTCATCTTGCGAGGTAGGTATTAGCATGCGGAGGGTTAGAAAGGTACAGGTGAGTTGCCTGAAGTCATGGCTAGTCAGCGGCCAAACCCAGTGAACCCATCTGTCAACTGTCAAAGCCCACACTCTTCTGCATTTCGTATTTGTTGAAGGAATGAGTAAGTGAGTTAACGAATGGATGGATGAATGAATGAATGAAGGGATTTCAGATGAAAGAGCTGATTCTGTGCAAACTGCTTCACGTGAAACTAGGAAATGCACGTGCTTTGACTTGGGGCGGGGCTGAGCCTCCCCAATCCCTCCTTCCTTTCCATCCTGAGTTCCATGAAATTCTTATTCGTAATTGAGACCCTGCCCACAAAGAAGAGGAAACTGACACATTTAGCCCCAGCTCTTGCACTTTCTGACGCCCTCGGCCTTAGTCCTCAACATCTCATCTGTCACTGAGTAGGATCTCCCTCCCCTAAAGCGCGGGGAGAGAGCTCCCTGCCTCCTGGGGGTGGGGTTGTGTGTGTGTGGGGGGTGGCGCCTTTTAGAAAAGTGCAGCGGCTGACGTGGAAGCAGGCAGCTGTTGGCCTTTATTTCACTGGAGCAGCTTATCACAGATCATCTCCAACACAGGCCCTTAAACAGCTTCTGACAATTCATATCCCTGATGCTGCCGCTACTGCTGGGGGTGGCGGGGGTGGGGGGAAGAACTACCATATTTATCTGTGTATAAGCTGCATCCGTCCCAGGGCCACTGGCTCTCTGAGGTGGGCCAGCCCATCGCCCCTGCAGGTTTACGGGGAAGCCAGATTATTCTTCTTAGTCCTCTTAGACGCTTCTGTCTTCTGACGATGGGCATGGAGCAGACGCTTTTGTCAAAACAGGAGCAGGGACGGGGTGGTGACCAGCGCTGAGGGAGCCTGGGCTGGGATTGCGGCTCTGCTGCTCGCAAGCTGGACGACTGTTCTCTCTGGGCTGCGGTTTCTGCACAGCCTCACCTCGCAGGGTGGAGGCGAGGCCTGCGTGAGATCATGCACGGAAGGGGTCAGCGCAGGCCACACACGCACAGGGGAGAGCGCTCGGTAAACGGGAGGTGTGCCCCAGCTGATTTCCAGAGCTCTGGAATCTGTGGGATCGCAGCGTAGCAGGGTGGCTTCCTGAAGTTCATCCCCGTGACCCAGACCTCAGAGCCTCCTGCTCATCCTCCAGGAATCTTCCCCTGGGGAGCTCCCCGGGCTGCAGTGAAGTACCCACCCACCCCCGCCAGGGCTGAGCTGCTCTGTGTACAGCTCACAGCATCTCTCTGTCCTGTTGTTTTCCTCCGACTCCAGGCCGGTGCCTGACACGTCCTGGGCCCTCTGTAAAGATCTGGGTGAACACTATCAGATGCAGGAAACCACCCGGGCGAGGGCACGAGGCATGAAGAGGCACGGCCCTGTGGAAAGGCCAGAAGCTTGAGTGGGGATGGCTGGGAAGATGAGGCTGAAGAAGGCTTTGGGCCCAGATTCCCAGGGGCAGGCTGAGGCCTGCTAGGGATTTAGGACTTGACACACTGGAGGATGATAAGCAGGCCCGTGGGTAGCTCAGATTGGGGTGTAGGAAGCTCTTTGGCGGCTCTTTGAAGGGTGGACGGTGGGGTTGAGGGACAGAGTGGCCTGAAGGAGAACAGATAGGAAGCTGTTGCTAGAAGCAGGGTGGTATTTGAAATATTTAACTACTGGCCCCTGAGCAATGGGACACCTGGTAGGTCCTGAGATCAACCAGTCAGAAGGGGCTGGAGCAACATCTCGGTGCCCCTGCTGTGCTCAGCGTTAGCTCCTTAGTCGCTAGACCCTGGCAGTCTGGGGGTACCAGGAGAGGGGGCTGGGTGGCCTGGGTGGGGGTGGAGTGCGGGGAGCTGGGGACTCAAGCTAGCGGATACTTAACAGCAGACGTGGCAGCAGTGCAGTATTTTCACGATGCTAATGGCTGTAAGAGCACATACAGCCAGATCAGCCCTGGCTGGTACCTGGGCCTTGGAGAGACTGAGGCAGATTTCAGAAAGATTGCTCAGGTGAAATGACAGTAGTGTTTGGCGACAGCTTTGGTTCTCCCTGTGTCATAAGGAAACCGCCTTGCTCCGAGCCCTCCGGGGAAGGCAGAAGGGGGGTGGTGTCACCCCATGGCCATGAGGGTTGTTTACTTCTGCCTCCCGACGTTCACGTCTCCTCCTCCTGATACCAGCATCGCATTTCCCTTTGGGGAAACGTCCTCCTCCCATTCCTAGTCCATTTGGTACCCGGGTGCCCATGTTACTCTGGTCTGACCAATCAGCATCCACTGGACAGAGTGAAGGGTTCAGCAGTGAGGTTTTGATCCTGGTTGGCTCAGTGAAAGTCAACCCTAGGAATCTGATTGGAACTTCTGGTAGAAAGAAGCCCTCTTTCTACTGAGACTGCTAAACTGGAGGATCTAAACCTAGAGGGAATTTGCCTGAGAATGAAACTGATACACAGCAAAATAGTGCTGAGGGTTGGACTTCCCAGTGAAAGAGCTTGAGCCCCTGGATCCAGCTATGCCTGCAGCCCTACACTTCACCTTGAAGGTACTTGAGCCCATAAATTTGCTTTTTTCCTGAAGCCAGTTTGAGTTGGGTCCTCTCTTACTTACCAACCAGGTCTCCTCTGAGAATCAGAACTTGAAGACTGAAGTTCACTTACACTGGCTTAAACTGAGAGTCCACATAATACGCACAGGTTGGAGTGGCCACGTGCTCACTTAGGCAGAAATAGCAGAGGAGAGGTAGCAGAAAGGAACGAGAGTGAGAGATGAAACAGATGAACAGAGAGGGAAAGATAAGAGTCATTGTGACCTCAGGAAAAAAAAAATGAGATAAGGCCTTCTCTTTACTCCTGGGGTCTTCATGGTCCCTGCTTCTGTACCCGCAGGGAGCCTGACTGCCTTTCCTGCTCTCAGTTCCTTCCCCAGCCCTTGTATCCTTCCAGTAAATTGGCCTCCTGGACTTGTGTTAGTCTGAATGGATTTCTTTTCCTGGCCCCCAAAGAATTCACAACCAACACAGCAGCTAACAGGACAGGGGAGACAAAGAAAATAAACGAACCAGGGATGAGGTCAGAGATGGTATCACGGGGAGAGAAGAGGGTAGGAGGCACAGGCTAGGGCTGGGGGTGAGCCAGAATTAAAGCTGGGTTCCGAGTAGCCAGCGAGGCATCTTCCTGGGTCCATAGCCTAAACTTCTACGAATAGTGCAGATTGCTGTGTCCTGGAAACCAAAAGTCCAAGAGGCTCAAACAGCCGCATCCCACAGCCCTGCCCCGTGTGGACACTCACAGGGCTGTTGTCTGGCACCCGCCTTCGTTTGTGCTGATCTCCCCCTGGGGTTCCAGCTTCGCCTCTGATTGGCCATGCCCTCCCCCCTTTGGCGTCTCTCCTTGCCGCCTCATTCCCATCCCCACCATCCATCACACCACGCTCACCAGCCTGTCCCAGGAGTGACTGGCCTCAGTCTTTCATCCCCTCAATCACTGCGTAAAGACCTAGTCGCCGCAGAGTGTGTATCCTCTTGGCTCTCACCGTCCCGGGTACGCGGCTGCCTTCCTACTGCAAGCGCCTGGGACTCTGCCAGGGAGCTTTGTTTGGCCGGCGGCATGCTTGGGGGTGAGAGGTAGGCAGGTTAGAATGCGGGGGGGTCAACCCCTCCCAGGAGCAGCCCTGGACCAGTGCCAGAGAGGAGCTGGCGGGCAGATGCCCCAGCTTCCTTAGGCGGGATAACTCTGATGTCTGTCCTGTGCTGTCTCTCAGGGTGTGCTCCTGGGGGCAGTAAACTGAGTCAGACTGGTACCTCCCTAGTTCAGGCCACTGTCATTTCTCACCTGGATTCCTTCTGGCTGCCTTCATCCACTCTATAGCTGAAGGAGATTTCTAAGGTGCAGACGTAATGATTTCCCTCCTCTGCTCCCCAGCGCTCCTGGGCACAGTTCAAACCCCTTATGTGGATGACAGCCCCTGCCTGTCCCCATCTTCACTCTGGGCCTTGAACTGTGCTGTTCGCATCTCCTGGAATCTTCTCCTCCTTTTCCTCTTCCGGTACCTGGGCCCAGCGCATGGTGATTCATGGCTTTAGGTCTCAGCTCCCCTAGAAAGCCTTCCAGCCCCCAGGCAGAGTTGTAGGCATAGCACCTTGCTCTTGCCGTCCTCACCCTGGGTTTAGCTGTGCTGCCTGCCCTTCCCTCCAGAGAGCCATGTTCGCCGCTGTGATTGTGCATGAGAAACAACTGGGGGGCCTTTAGGATGCAGACCTGCCCACCCCCAACTCCACAGCCAGTTAAAGCAGAATCTCTGGAGCTGGGACCCAGCATCAGCGTTTTGTAAAAGCTCACCAGGTGCTTCTGACGTGCCGGCCGGCTGGGTGGAAAAGTGCCTTTGGATGGCATGATCTCCATGAAGGCAGGGCCTGGGTCTTATTTCATCTCCACTCCCTGGCGCGTAGTAGGAGGCCCCTGGTAAATGTTGGCTGTGAATACGAACGGCAGCTGCAAACGGGCTGTCCTTAAGTGCCAGGCACTGTTCTAAGAGGCTGAAAGAATAAATGAGTGAATGAATGAATGAATAAATAAAAGGCCCCCCCACATGCATCTGGGAGCTGGAGGCTCCAAAGACATGTCTGTCACTAAGACGTCTAATTGTCTAGCGGGCAGCAAATAGCTTCTTGCCAGAGCAGAGATTTAGTCATCAGCCCTGGGGCACGACCGACCCCGGTGGTCACTGCTGAGTTGCCAGGTCGCCAGCAGGTCTCCTCGGGGAGCAGCCACAGAGCTGGGAACCTGGGGGAGTGACGAGGTGGGGCTGTGGAGTGGGAGAGAAGGGACCCCTCATTTCGAAGTGATTTTTGGCCGTCGGGGTCTTTCAAGTGCATTGTTTCTGGGGCTGTATCGGAGAGTTGGACGCAGCCCCAGCCGGTGGGATGAGAGTGGAGTAGCTAGGGCTTGGAGGGCTGGATGTGCCGCTCTGCGTCCCATGCAGCTGCGCTGGGGAGTACACCAGAGAGGATGAAAATCCTCTCCCAGCTTTGCCGGCAGAATGAAAATATATGGTTTAATAAAGACAGATGATTCCATTTCACACAAGTGGCTCATACCCACCTCTAAGTAGCTGCTGTTAAAAATTCAGGCTCTGGACCTGTTTTAAATGAAGCCTGAGGTCGAAAAAAAAAAGAAAAAGAAAAGAGAAGGAAAAAGGCCTATTTGGGTTGGCAGGGAGGTCATGGAGCTTGGGTGAAGCCTGTTTCAGTCTGTCTGGAAGATGGAGTCAAAGCAAGGGCTTCGTGTTGCTTGATGCTTTTTTCCCCTGCACAAAGCAGGCTCTAAACGGCATTAGCTGTAATGAGGCGGCCCCTGCGCCGCCGGGTGGAGGGCCTGGTGGGGAAGTGATTACGGAGCAGGGTCCCTGCAGGACTGGCCGCAGTCCTGGGAGCCGGCTTCTCGGGCGCTGGAGTGCTTTGTGGGGCCCCCGCCTCCCTTTGTTCTGTCTCCAGGGCCAGAAGGAGCCCGAGGCAGAGCAGGGTGGCATTCTGAGCACCACCCGCCCCCCCCCAGCCCCAGCTGCCAGTTCCCTGGTTATCTGAATTGAAGAGGTCAGAGGTTAAGTGAGAGATCAGAGTTCTCGGGTCAGGGAAAGAGAAACAAATCCCCAGGGCCTTTGGCTGCGCTCTTGAAGCGTGTAGGCCGTGCCCTCTGGTACAGATAGGGGAATATTTTAAACATGACCCTGTCCTTTCCTGTTACCATGTAAATGGATTGATTTTTTTCTTTAATCGAGTTAGGGGAATTTCATGGAGGGGAAAAAAGGATTCGTTGGGCATTTGGATTTCGGTGGAGGCCCAGGAGTAGCAACTCCAGCGCTGGCCTCTGCTTCACAAGAGGATGCCGGCAAGGAGCACGTTCCTCGGTTTCCCTGTCTTCACACTTCAAGGCCTCAGAGGGGATGCAGCGACAAGGGATCTGAGATGCGCAGGAGCTTATTCGGAAACGGGGACAAGAAACCTGCTCTTAGGAAGGAAGGAGGCACATTTCAGAGCTTGTTATTCTGTGGTTTTAACAAGCTTCTTGTCGTTAAGGCTCATCAATCAGGAAGCCGTCGTGGAACCTCCTCTGGGTTCTTAGCCTGTGCGAAGAGCAGTAAGGGTTACTGAAGGATAAGACGAGATGATGCCTCTCAGGGGCATTTTAGGTTGTTTCAGAGCCAGAAAGACTCTTGGTGCTGATAGTTCTTGTCCTGTGACCTCGGGCCAGCATCTCCAAACCTCAATTTCCTTATCTATAATATGGGAGCAATGGGTCCCATGCCCTTACCGCTTCAGGGCACCCCAGGGCCTGTGTTCCTTCATGCAGGGACTTTAGCTACTCATGACCATTTTATTTGCCCTCGAAGGGGCCAGAAGTGCCCAGGAATTAATGCCGCCCCCCACTGCCCACACGGCTCTCAACCCATGTCTGATGGAATTGGTGAATAAGTACCCCAGCTCCCTCCCCGTTGGGTACGATGACTCTGAGGTGTGTGCATTCTGCACCATTTCCCAGAAATTCCCCAGGGGATCCAGCTCCATTTTCCCACAGGGCTAACTTGCTCGCTCCCAGGCCTTTTACTGACTTCCTTCCCAAATGAACGACTGGTACTGGAGTCCCCACTCAGGGTCGGCTTCTGGTGGAGCTGAAGACCGTGGGCGTTGAGAAGATGAGAAGAAGCGGGGTTTTCATGAGGTTATCGCAGTGACTGAGCAGTGCTAAGCGTACGGAGAACCTGGCACAGAATGAGTCCCCAGATAAGTGATCACCAGCATCAGGAAGACTCTTAACATTTATCTGAGAGAGATGGTGCTTTACAACAAGAAAGCGAGGCTGCGTTGTGACTGAGCGGTTTAGATGCTCAGAGGAGGGCTGGGCGGCCCCAAAGGCAGGGATGATCAGATACGGCCCCCAGGAAGAGAGTGGGATATGAACATGGGGGGGGGGATTGATGGAAGCGGCCATAGCCATGGCCTTCACAGAGCGCCTGGCTCCTGGGGGGTCCCCGGTATTTCTCTGTCAGTGTCTCTCAAACTCTCAGCAGACCTTGAGGCTCCGTCTTAGCACTGGACAGATTTTTGGCACATATTTGAATAATGTTCATGTTTCTTGTCAGAGTATAAGGCTCCAGAGGGGTGGACGGGCCATGTCCGCTCAGTACTGCGTCCCCGGCGCCTGGTACACAGCCTTGCGTCTTAGGTCTCTAGTAAGCGAGCCAGCAAAGAAGTGAATGAATGACGAATGAAGGGGTGAACATAGTCGGCTAACCCTAGCTAGTCTGGAAGAGGTTGGAGCAGACCAGGTTAAGGTCCTAGCAAAGGGACCAGTTTGGCAGGAGTAGAACAGGAAATATTACAGAAAAGCAGGCTCGGGGCAGATGGTGGAGGGCCTTGGGTGCTGACTTAGGAGACTGGGCTGTTATCCTGACTAAATGGGAGTTATCAAAGGTCTTCGAGCTACGAGGTGACACGGCAGAAACAGTTTTTTTAGGAAGACTCTTCTGCCACTTTCCTCGGCTGTTAAAAGGGAGTTTTCCTACACTTACACCATCGGGTTTCTGTGAACTTCAGTGGGACAGTACAGTGGCCATGCCCAGCACAGCGCCTACCGCGCAGTCTTAGGAAGCACCCTGTGAGTTAGCTGCTCTTCCTGGCTCTTCTTGGTAGTATTTTACTAAAAGGAGATTGTAAATAGAGAAGAGCAGAAGGCCGTAGCCTGAGGCCGTGGTTAAGGTGTCAGCCGTGACTGGGAAGGAGCAGCTGGAGGGAAGGTAGGTCTAGTGCATGCTGTCGTGTGCTGCCCGGATCCCCCTGTAGGGAAGGGACTGATTCCCTGACTGCCGGGAGCGCTGTTTAATGGCCTCTGGCTGAAGAACACAGCTTCACCCAAGCCTCCCCTCCTTCCGGGGGCAGCCCTCATCCCGTGGCCGCTCTGCGGGACCCTAAGGATCTGGCCCTTCCGCTCCGACTCAGAGCTCAGAATGGCTGTGCCAGTTCCGCAGCTCCCGGGGGGCTGGCTGAGGACTTTGCTAAGACTGAGCCACAGCTCAGCTTCCCCCTCACCCTGCTACCCCCCTCCACAGGTGAGGCAGAGAGCACCCCCAGTCATCTGCCTCTCGGGGTCGGCTTTGTAGGGAAGTCAGCTTGCAGCCGTGGGAGGAGTGGGGAGGAGAATAGCGTTCTGCAGGCCCTAGAAAGAGACAGATCCGGAAGGAGGAGGCGGGCAGCAAGACCCAGTGCTTCCATGAGAGCAGGAGCGTGAACCTGAGAAAGGCTATTGGATGTAGCAGCTAGGAAGCCAGCAAGGGGCCCAGAGCCAGTCATTCCAGTGAATGGGAGAGGCTGAGAAATCAAGGATGGAGCGAAATAAAACTGCAGGCACAGAAGAACCTAGAAGGAAGCCCAGGAGAGAAGGTGGGCCATGAGAAGCTAGCCTCTTGCTTTGGCCCATTTTGTGTAACATCCAATCAAGGATTCCCGTCAGAAAACCCTCTGGCCACAGGCTCGAGAGACATCAAATATCTTTTTAACTGTGAGATTTAAAAACAGCGATTTGGGGACTTCCCTGGTGGCGCAGTGGTTAAGAATCCGCCTGCCAATGCAGGGGACACGGGTTTGAGCCCTGGTCCGGGAGGATCCCACATGCCTGCGGAGCAACTAAGCCCGTACGTCACAACTACTGAGCCTGCACTCTAAAGCCCGCGAGCCACAACTACTAAGCCCACGAGCCACAACTACTGAAGTCTGCATTCCTAGAGCCCGTGCTCCACAGCAAGAGAAGCCACTGCAATGAGAAGCCCGCGCACCGCAACAAAGAGTAGCCCCCGCTCGCCGCAACTAAAGAAAGCCCGCGCGCAGCAACGAAGACCGCACGCAGCCAAAAATGAATGAATGAATGAATGAATGAAAAGAGTGATTTGTTTTCTCGGGATTGAGAATGCCATCCTTAAGGACCTCATTTCCCCAGTAATGAAAAGGCTCTGTAATCCCGATTGTAGGCATTTTGTAAAATGAGAGTCTTGTGTCAGTCCAGCCATGGCTCTCCCACTCTCCCCCGTCCTCCACGAGCTCTTTAGTCTCCCACTTTGGAACCTGAGCCCTGCGCCTCTTCCCTTTTGGCCTCCCTTGACACTTGTTTATTAATTATTTATTGACACCAACAAAACTGCATCACGTCAAAGCAGCTCATCGGAATTCTTTCCCCCTCCTCTCCCACACCCACTCCCAGGCGGGGACAAAGAGAGCGGGGAGTAGATGCAGAGCCCATCAGCTCTCCCATCAGACTGGCCCTCCCCACTTCCTTGTGGACCACTGCTGGTTCCCGAATAACCGTTCTGTCCCCGACGTCCACCCACGTCTCTTCTTAAAGATGTTTATGTAAAGGACAGCCCTTCTGCAGACTTCTATCTGGGTTTAAAACAAACTCCAGATGCTCACACACTGCTGATGGGCATGTAAAATGGTACAACCACTTTAAAAAGCAGTTTGACAGCAGCTTAAAAAGTTAAACATAACCATATGATCCAGCCATTCCACTTCTATATACAGACATCCCTCTGAATCCACAGGAGACTGGTTCTAGGACCCCCCTGAGGTTTACTAGAATCCATGGACGTTCAAGTCCCTTATATAAAATGGCATAGTATTTGCATGTAACCTACATACATCCTCCTGTATACTTTAAATCAGCTCTAGATTACTTATAATACCTAATACAATGTAAATGCTCTATAAGCAGTTGTAAATACAAGGTAAATGCTGTGTGAATAGTTGCCACGTTGTAGTAAATTCAAGTTTTGCTTTTCAGTACTTTCTGGAGTTCTTTTCCGAATACTTTCAATTTGCGGTTGGTTGAATCCGGGGATGTGGGACCCGTGGACACGGAGGGCCTACCGTATTCACCTACAAGAAACAAAAGCCTGTGTCCGAACAAAGATCAGTGCACAGATGTTCATAGCAGCTTTATTTCTAACAGCCCCAGCCTGGAAACAATCCCAAACTCCATTCACTGGGGAATCCAGAAACAGAATGTGCTACATCCGTACAATGGAATACTACCCATCAGTCAAAAGGAAGGAATTACTGACACTGGCAACAATAGAAAATTCCAGAATATGCCAACTAACCTACCGTGACAGAAAGCAGATCTGTGACTGCCTGAAGGGGACGTTGGGATGGGCTGAAAAGAAGAGAATAAAAGGGCACAAGGTAGCTTTTGGAGGGAATGGATATGTTCATTATCCTGATTGTGGTTTTAGTTCCATGGGTGGGTGAATATATCAGAACTCATCAATGTGCAGTTTATTGTATGGCAGTTATACCTCAATAAAGCTGTTCAAAATTATTTTCTTGAACCGAAGTCCAGGAGGAGGAGGGCATCACGGTTTAGTGGAACACTAAAATCTCTCTTAGGAAAGCGCGTTGTTCCTGGGTTGACGCAAGCTGACATGTCACCCTCTTCTTCTTGGAGACTTGACCGGGAGGGTTAGCCTTGGAATCACCCCTGCCATTTTGGAACTGAGTGGATTTGCTTTGCGCTTGATACTTCTGTTCTGAAATAGCTAGGAAAGAATATTTAGCAAATACTAGGTTTGATGAACTGAATAAGCGGTGGAAATGTGGGTGGAAAGAGTGTCCATCCCTCTTGGTTAAATTCCTAGAGTTTGCTACGTGGTGAACCAAATTGGGCTTATTTGTGCCTATAAATCTTTTCTTAAATGTTTAGAAGAATTCATTTACTGCCTTTGCAATAAATGCACATTTACATTGCTTTAAACGCATGCATGGCATTCGTTGTATTGACAAACCATGATTTATCTAGCATGGTTCATTAACCTTCCTGTCAGATATTTACGTTATTTCCAGCGTTTTACTGTTACACATCAGAGCAGACAATTTGGTCAAGACCAGTTTGGCCAGAAGCAAATTGATTAAGCTGTCGTTGTGGTGAGGATGTTGAATTCGTTGAAAATGAAGATGTTTGGTTCTTAGGTTTATAAAAAGAGGAGATTTTTGTGTGCGAACGGAAAATGTTCCTCGGAATGACTTTGCAACTTGTTATGTATCTTTCACCAATATCATCTGTTTTTTTTTTAATGTAAGATTTTTGTTTTTTACTTTTCTACTTTTAAATGTCTTCATATTTGCCATCAATGACACTCTGTTTGGGATTGCATTAAGAAGGAAACACCCTATGCGACCATCACCTAAAAAGATGGAAATGGCCTAAGTGTTAGTCATTTCCTGCCTTGTACAGAACACTCAAAATTTATGATGTGTGCGCCAGTGATTGAAAAATTAATCTTGGTTCAGTTTGCTAAATAAAAACTTTCAAGGGGGCTTCCCTGGTGGCGTAGTGGTTAAGAATCCGCCTGCCAATGCAGGGGACACGGGTTCAAGCGCTGATCCGGGAAGACTCCACATGCCACGGAGCAACTCAGCCCCGTGCACCACAACTGCTGAGCCTGCGCTCTAGAGCCTGTGCTCTGCAACAAGAGAAGCCACCGCAGTGAGAAGCCCGCGCACTGCAACAAAGAGTAGCCCTCGCTCGCCGCAACTAGAGAAAGACCGCGCGCGGCAACGAAGACCCAACATGGCCAAAAATAAATAAATAAATAAATAAAGTAATTATTAAAACAAAACTCGGCAGCCCCCACAAATCACATGAACCAATTTCTTAAAAATCTCTCTCTCTCTCTCTCTCTCTCCAGAGACATATCTATCTCGGCAGTGAGAATGCGGAGTCCTAGCCACTGGACCGCCAGGGAATTCCCAGTAAGTATCCATTTTATGCTTCTGCTGCCACCCAACCAACTCCCTTTTGATAGACATAAAACTTATTTTCTGCTTCTTATTACTAGCAGCCCCAAAGCATGCTTGATTGACTGAAAAGGAATTTGAAATTTAAAAACCAGAAAAAAATCCCCGAAATTTCTAAAAAATATTTAAATATTTTGTGTCTAAAGATACAAAAAGGTCATAAAGCTACCCCACCATGGATCACAATTACCCATACCCATGACTGATAATATTTTTTTCAACCACATTCTCATAGAGACCAAAGTGCTATTGCAACCAATGGCTTTTCAACCAAATCAAACGAAGTCACTGTAAACAAAGCTATGATAGGACATTCTTGTAATTAAATTTTTGCACACATCCTGAAAATATATCCTTCAGCTAAATACTCACGAGTGGAATTGCTGAGTCAAGCAATACGCACTTTCAAAGCTTCATCTCTGTAATTCTCCCCTTGGGATTTATTCCGAATTATGTGTTTACAAGACAAAGTTTTTGATTACTTCTTACATGCCAGTGTCTATTAGGCCTGGGATGCGGAGACACATGAGCTACATCCTTGGCTTCAAGGGGCTCCAGGGTGAGGCTCACTTGCCTTTGTGCCTATCACAGTGACCCTACAGGAAGCACTGAACAAATACCTGTTAAATGGACAAATGGATGGATGAATGTGTGTCAGTAGCCTTTGCTATGTAGCAAAGCACCTTACTGGCTTAGAACGACAAACTCGGTACTCATAATTCTGTGGATCAGTTGGGTGGTTCTTCTTCTCTGGACTGGCTCGACTGGTATCTGTGGTCTGTTGGAGGCTCAGCTGGGGCTGCACGATGGCCTTGCTCAATTACCTGGCAGTACGCAGGTTGGTTGGTCCTGAAGGGACTTACCTGGGATGGTTCATCTCTGCTCCACGTGGCCTTTCCTCCTTCAGTCAGTGAGCCCAGGCTTGTTCCCATGGAAGACTCAGGGTTCCAAAGAGCAGCAGGGGAGGGCAAGCACCAGGGCACAAGCACTCTTCAAATCAAATCTCACAGCCAAGCCCAGAGTGAGTATAGAAGGGTGTGAATACAGGTTGTGGATGTAGGAATGGGAATATGGCAGCACTGCCTTTCCAGAAAAGCAGTGCTTCTGATTCTAAGCTCTCAGTCTGTGTCCATTTACCTAAACGCCTGAGTTGGAAACTCGGTTCATAGTTTCTGAAATGATACTTTGGGGCTTGAACTTTTCCACTAACATGTGTTTAGTGCTGCCTTCAGAGAAATAACCCAGCGTGTCTGATTCTGGAGGCCTCAGCTGAGAAAACCGTTTCTGGGGAGACTGAATGCGGGCTTTGGATGCATGATCACCACGCTGTGTTCTGACATTTTTCTGAACAAGCGTAGAGAATGAACTCGCTGTTGCTGGGGCCACCGGTGACTTATTTGATCTCCTCTCACGAACACAGATAAAGGTCAGCCGTTACCTTGGTCCCCTACACACAGCCTCTTGCCTCTGCGGACATCATTTTTCCACTTGCTCAGCACTTGGAAGGTGATTTCAAGTGAAATTCCTTAGCGTCAGTTAAGCACTGGCCTCAGGATGGCAATGTGAGAGACCGTTTGGGGAGCAAAGGGGTGCCTCTCGTTAAAGAAAAAGAAAAAACCTTGGGCAGATTTTCAAAGAACTGTTGCCAGAACGATCCCTTCCCAACCACTTCTCGCCAGGAAGTCGCTGCCCTCTCTTAAACACACGTGACGTGTTGGGAACAGGAGGAGAGAGTTGGTGGAAATCTCTCGCATTCTTTACTGGAGAGGGCACAGAGGTTAATTTAGGAAATAGCTCTCTAATGGAAGCCAGATTGGGGGAAAGTGAGGAAACAAATTTAAAACTCGTGTTTGCAGTGTGTGTGAGAGGGACACATCTCGATGGTGCGGTCCCCGTGACACGGGGCTGTGTGGGTCAGTTAGGCGAACAGGATGATCTTAATAGCTGCAATTTATTCTTCCTTTTGGGGCTCAGGGTTCAGGAGTCTCTCTGACGAGCTGTTTATTGTCTGGATTGTGTGATTCTGAGAAAGTTTTTTGATGGCATCCTATGCAAAAGCATTCCCTGAAAATGCCAATTCAACCAGGTTTATCTTCTAATTCTTCCTTTTCCTGTGCCCCCCACCAACCCCGCCGCGCGTGCACGCACACGTGCGCGCACACACACGGACACACACACACTCACACTCACACACAGACACCATATTTCTCTTTTGTCACCCCAGGAAGGGTGTAGAACAGCGCTTCTCAAATGATCTGGGGGTAAAAGACCAGTTTTTTAGATTTTGAATCCCCTACAGACCAATACTTGCATAAAATACCATAAAAATATGTTAATAGAAAAAATGCGTATATAAAACAGAGACATACAAAATATAAGGCCAGCATTTTTATTAATAGGTTGTGCAGACAAGAAAGTTCTCAGGTAAATTGTTTTAAAGGTTTCCAAACACTCTCAATTTCTACACTTAATTGGTAACCAGCTGGTCACCAGTGTAGGGCCCACGCCCTGCCCAGCGCTGGTGAAGAACTCCATTTCAGTGGTGGACCGAACAAACGTCCATTCATTTACTCGCCTGTGTATCGTGCACGCGTTGATGGAGGCTGCGTTCCCCCCAGGAGCTCTGTGGGACATGCCAGGAAAGCTAGGACACGGCTCTGCCGGGGCGCACGGTGGGCGTGGAGGCAGGTGTGCCCTGCTGGCGAGGCGGGGCCGTGATTGGGGAGCAGAGGTGCGTGGGAGGAGCAGCTCACCCCAGTGTCAAGGCTCAGGGATGCCCAGCCGGAGGAGTGGCCTCCAGGCAAGTCTAGAAAGAGGAGGAAATATTGCTTCAGTGAAAAGAAGGTCTGGGAGAGTGGAAGGGACTGGAAGAAGTCCTCTCCAGGCAGAGGGAAGGGCATGGGCGGACGTCTCATGTGCTCCCGACAGAGCAGGCAGCGGGTTTGCCTGGGTGTCCAGGGGGAGGAAGGGGGAGATGAGGCTGGGAGATGGAGCATCTTGGGCCCATCGAGGCTATGCCAGGGAGTGAGGGCTTCATGCGGAGGAGCACAGAGAGCGCTGGAGCCCTCCAGGAGCAGATGTGCATTGCAGGAGGCTCCCCAAGTCTGCTTTGCGGAGGGTGGGAGGGGGGCAAGGCTGAGGCCAAGGCCCAAGGCACAGCAAAGGGTTTGTGCTGACATCCGGCTGGAGGTGATGGGTCTTGGGCCAGCTTCATCAGGGGTGGCCTGGACAGACAGATGCCGGGCCCATGGGAATAGAGACAGATCGTTTGCAAAGACAGAAAGGAGAAACTTTGAGGAGGGCTTTGAGCCCAGAACAAAATTGGGCCGGGCTGCCCAGAGCTGGCCCCCGACTGCTGCCTTTCCCACCACCACCAGCCCGGCACCATTCAGAAACCAGCACGCAGTGGCTTTCCTCAGGCTTCTTGTTAAAAAGTGCTGGTTTGCCTCCTCATCCAAATTACAGGAAAGCAGTAAAAGCTTGACCAGAAGAAAAGGATCCATTCCACACCATGCTGGGAAGAAAACAACTTAGAACAGTAGGGCTGCAATCCTCAAAGCTGTACCTCCAGCAAACAGCTGCAACTCCCCAAATCCCAGGGTTTGATGTCTGTAGCTCGTGCCACACGCTTATCTCTGTCTTTGTGTTTGTCTCCTGACGGATGGACGGACACTGTTACGGAAGAGGGATGTGTTTGATGCTGAAATCACACAACGTTCTGCCAGCATCAGTTAAATGACGAATCTTGTACGAATAACTCATCTGGTGTTTAGAAGGGAATGGAACCAGGTTTGGTTGATGTCTCTACTTTCACATGATCGGGGGCAACGTTTGGTCACTGGGCAGGAGTGGAGGCCGAGTGACGTCTCTAAGTGGACCCTGGGTCCCCTTCTCCCCCTGGGGGGCATCAGGGTTCTCACAGGTGCCACACCACCGAGAAGAGCCGGGTACCAAGAACAGAGGCAGAGTGCACCCTTCTGCTGCAGCTGTTTTGGGAGCGAATTCAGTTCATAGAGGAACATTCTGCCGGGTCAGTTCCCAGGCAGGGTTAGTGCTCTGGGCACAGCAGGGTAGAGGGAGGGGAGGAGGGAGCCTTCTCTAACTGCATGCAAATGATGCAGCCATTCAGTGTCTCTGCAGCTGGATTTCAATGCCTCATCACCCATCTGCAGCAGCAGGAATTTGATTAGATTTTTTTCTTTAAAAAAAAAAAATCCGGGCTCCCCTGGTGGCGCAGTGGTTGAGAGTCCGCCTGCCGATGCAGGGGACACGGGTTCATGCCCCGGTCCGGGAGGATCCCACATGCCACGGAGCGGCTGGGCCCGTGAGCCATGGCCGCTGAGCCTGCGCGTCCGGAGCCTGTGCTCCGCAACGGGAGAGGCCACAACAGTGAGAGGCCCGCGTACCGCAAAAAAAAAAATCCATGAGCTGTCGGAGGACCTACAGTTCTTGTCTGATCTGTGTATCCCCATGTCAAGAATTATGACCAGCACAAGGTATGTGCTTAGTGAAAGCTGGAGGATTCGCTGAGTGGATGATTGCAATTCTCCCAACTCTTGTCAGTTTCTGAATCCTGGCTTTTATTTGTCTTCCCCACTTGTTTTCATTCCCCTGTGGGCGCAGGGATTGTGTCTGTCTTAATGCTTCTAAATAATTCCCCAGCACCTAGCAGGGAGCCTGGCCCTGGTGGACAGTAGGTAGAAATTGGTTGGATGAGTGAATGGATGGGTGATGGGGGAGGGGAAGCCAGGCTCACCATGGCCGGTACCCAACCCACTGCCAAGCCCTGGTGCGGTGGCGGGGGGTTTCCTCTGGCTGCCCCTGCCTCCCCAGCCTGTGCTGCCCTGGTGTAGAAATCCCCCGCCTCTCCTCTGGGATGTTCTACACAACTCCAGAGTTCCGCGGTGGGATGAAGCTCCCTTTGCTGTGGGAGGCGGCTGGCTAGGAAAGGTTCTCTGTTGACACCCTCCCTTCATCTTACTTCCCCACCGGTGTTCCCCAGGAGCAACCCCCTAAATAAAGGACTTGCACTTGAACCTTTATCTCAGGGTCTGCTTCTGGGGAAACCCAAAATACGACACATGGACAACGTCTTGCCTCCCCGGGATGACAACCTCAGTGGTAGAGATAGTGTACTTCCCCTCCCAACGTTTTATTTAGAAGAACTTCAAACCAAAGGAAAATTGGAAGAATATATACGCTTTCTACTAGTTTCATCAATTGATAACATGTTGGCACAATTGCTTTCTCTCTTCTTCTCCCTCTTTCTCAATACGTATATTCTTATTTTTATCTACGTGTACATGTTATATATTATATAATTATACTTTTATTATATTTTATAATATACTCAGGAAAAATACTTACATATTTAGACCCTTCAGTGGGAAACACTGATAAGACAAACATGCCTTTCTCTTACAAAATTGCTAATACATTTTATGTAAATATGTATGTATGTTTGTTCATATTTATTTATTTATTTTCTGAACCATCTGAAAGTAAATTGCAGACTTGATGCAATTTCACCTGTAAATCCTTCAGCACGTGTCTACCCAGAACGAGGGGCGTTCTCCCACACAACCAGAAATTCCATGGTCACACCCAAGGACCTTAACCCTGATACAACAGTGCTATGTAATATACAGCCCCCACTCAGATTTCCCCAGTTGCCCTAGTCACGTCCTTTATAGCTGTGGGACAGTGTCTCTGTACACCGGACCACTCACCCCTGCCCACAGCGCTCTGTGGAGACAGTGAAGAGCCATTAATCCAGGCCGAATGAACAGAACAGAAGAGACTCTCTAAGACCCAGAGGTGGAGAAGTTTCAGTTAAGTGCATCGGGATGAGCATTGCCACCAGAGGGTGGGGCATCGCAGGCCCCCGGATTTCCAGGTGAAGTAGCTGATGGTGCACAGCTGCGTCGCCCTACGCCCGCACCCTCATCCTTCAAGCTCCTTTCCCTGACAGCCCTGCAACAGGACAGGGAGGGCGAGTCCTCCCTCTGGGCCCACCCTGTGTGCCGCTGTAGTCCAGTTCCTAATTTTTGATGGTCCAGAATTTTGCTTTAATTGGGAGGAAAAGAAGTGTAACCCAAAATCGAGGTCTGGGAAATGCAGTGACTCTCCGCGGCGTTCAGGACCAGCCGCATAGTTTGCGGGGCGCAGTACAAGAGGAACACGTAGGCACATCTCAAACAGCGACAGCAGAGTGTGAAACCGAGCGCACGGCCCTTCTAAAAGCGGAGCCCTGCGTGGCCATGCGGAGCACACGCCCACGAAGGCACCTCTGTTGCCTTTTGGGTGTTGCCTGGATTCACGGACAGCTTTTTCGAGCTCGAAGGTTTACACCAAAAGCAGTGAATACTGACCAAAGGCTTGACCGTCTCATGGGATTCATCCCAAATGGCTTAATTCAGCGCCCAACTGGTGAGCCATGATTATACCCTAGAGCGTCTACAGTTCTTGTAAATGCATCTGCAGTTATCACACACTTGCTCTGTCACCTTGTAGCACATGTCAGGTCTGAGAGGTGTTTCCCACCATAACCCTGCTTGTTTTCATACCTATCAGACAAACGCTCTCCTAGTTACTGTAACCTTCCATTAGCGCTGGTTTGATGTAAGGCCGTTCCTCTTCCATGATCCTTAGGGCAAGCTGCATCCCGTTCCACGCCACGACGTGCCGCTCCTCGTTCCAGGTTGCATGGAACATTGCATAAGCAGCATCCGTAGTTTCAGGGGAACATGAGGTTCTCTGTCCCCCCAGATCCTTTTCTAGGGGTACAGTTCCCAAAAAAGGAGACTACAGAGTCTATTTGAACAGTAATGCACCACAGTCTTGTCAAAGAAAGGAGCGTTTCTCTCATTTAGCTGTTTTCCTCTGAGGACTCCAAAGGATGTAACTGCTGCCGCTATTTCGTTATGGAGCCAGGACCCTGGGAGGAGAACGAACAGCAAGGGGGAGCAAGGTGCGGGGACCTTGGCAGCACCGGGAGCAGAGGGCAGTGGGAGGTGGGGACCCAGGGAGAGCAGAGTGTTAAGAGGTTCCCAGAGCCCACTGTTCTGCACCAAAGGATGACTTGCTGGGGAAAATAAATGGTTTACTCTTCCTCTGACTGTACATGTGCACATCTAAGTATGACTTCCTGTCTTGTTATAGCCTTTATGTAAATGCCCTCCCAGACTTAATGGGCATAACTAGGAGGATAAAGCAAAGAACCTTGGTGGTAGCCACGATCGGAACCTGACAGCACACCTGTGAAGGGTTGGAGGCCGAGTACCCTCACGGAGGTGTGTGGTTAGAAAATAACTGTGAGTTCACATTGCAAGTCCCTGTCCTCCGCAGGGAGAGATCCAGGGCAGAGATTTCAACAAAAGTCAGGAAAAAGTAAACATGGCCAGTGGGAGAAACTCGGAAATTCTTGTCAACAGGAAACATTTCCTTTTTGCTCTGTCGGACCCAGAAGCAGTCAGAAGCAGTGAGTGGCGCCCTGATTTTTCTCTTCCTGCAATGTAATAAGAACAGCCCTTCTTCGGCGTAAAGAAATTAGTCCTCCCTGCCTTAGCACCACTGTCTGGGGCAGCAGTCAGGACTGAGCTAGGGTTTTGCAGGACGTGTTGTGGTTGTTGCCTCTTACAGGGAGATTTTCAGTGTGTCGTCGTCCTTCTCCCTGACAAGAGGGACTTGTGTCTGGAGCAGAAGAGAAGGGCTTTGCAGAAGAAAGAGGCCTGGGGACAAACAGATGTTATCACTGGATCCCCAGGAAGACCTTACCAGGCCTGTAAACTCTTCCTTTGGAGCCTCTGTCTTACCAGTGTTGTTTTCTGGCCACTGGTGGATGTCTACTACATGTGGGAGTCATTTGTCTCTGAAAGCCAGGTCACCTTAGAAAGGTGGGTAATTAAGCCCAGAGGAACGAGAAAGCAGATGAGTTCACAGCTCACGGGTGAGTGAGAGCCAAGGTGACGACAGACAAGCTCAGAGAGCCACAGCAGAAAGAGAATTCCATCCCGTGGAGAGAGAGGCACACTGACCACCTGAACTCTGACACTGAGAAGCCATACAGCTCTCAGAAGACCCAGAGGGTACAAAGGACCAGGGTGTGAGCAGAGAGGACGTGGGTGGAAGCATAGGAGGCCGGGATGTTACTAAAAGATCACGTGCCCAGGCATTAGCTCAAGGATTCCCACGTGCATCATCACCACGTTAAACAGAGTCAATGTGTTTCTCAAGCACTGAGTCCCCAGAAATGCTTAAAATAGCATCATTATTCACCAGAGTGTGACCTTCTGCTCACGTGACCTTAGGCCAGTCACATTGCCTTTGTCTAAGCTCTAGCTAAGGATCTGCTGAGCCCTCGTATTAGGTTCTTGCTTTATCGTAACCCATTTTCCTTGACTGGATAATAGAATTCCAAGGCCAGGGCTGGAAAGAAAGGAGGTTTGTTGAGGCTGCTGTCTTTACCTCTGCCATGTGAGGAAACAGAGGCCCAGGACTTGTTCTGCCTGGAATCCCACGGCTCAGGGCTCGCAGAGCCGGGTGAGTGCCGAGTTTCTGAATTCCTTGTCCGAAAACTCTCCACCACGATAAAAACAAGAGCTTCTGTGCTTTGGCACCTCCTCGGATGCCGGACACCAGACTCGAGGTTTATCCAGAGGAGCATCCCATTTATTCTGCGAAACAGCCTTCCATTTCAAAGGTCAGGAACTGAAGCTCTCAGAACTAACCAACGCCCAGGGCCACAGAGCCACAGGGGCAAGCGGGCAGAAGCCGGCTGGGGTGTGTTTTGCTGACCGCACCGTTACCAGAGGCCTCCTCCTTCCACTCCACACCCCCCAGAAAAGCTCCCTGCGGGAGAGGCAGGTATGTGAGTGGGCGCTTCTGACATCGAATGTCCTGTTTCTTGATCTAGGTGGTAGTTACAGGGGTATTTATTTTGTTATTGCTCTTTAAATGGTAAAAGGTATTTTCACACACACGTACACACACGTGCACTGTATACATCAAACACTGCACACCCATACCTTGAAAACAAATAGAAAAGAATAGAAGGGGAATCTCGTGGTGGTTGAAGACTGTCCTGGGGTGGTCTTAAGGCAAGGTGCAGGGGGCTTGGGCTTGACATAAATGCAGAGTAAAAACGATCCAGGGTTCAGCTTAGGAGCCATGCCCCGTGATTAACATCTTGACTGAGGACCAGGTAACTAGTGCGTGGCAGGGCCTGAGGGGGCCGGGCGGGCGGGACGTGACATTTACTAGTGTTTCAAGAACCGGCCCATGGGGAATACGATTAGTCTTTTGCTTTGCTAGTCCCAGGGTAGCACAGGTGGGTTAACTTCTCTTTCACTGGTTTCTCAAAACATCAGGAGAAAGTATCTGTGAGTGTATTAACAGCAGGGTCATGGATGAGCATAGAAATTCAGAAACCCCCCAAGGGTCCATCCATGGGGACAGTTTACTAACGTACATTGTCTCCGTAAGGGGGGTGGCCACTACACGCCGCTGAAAAACCGGGACGTGGTGATCATAGCAAAGACACAAGCTCCAGCTCTGGTCCTGCGTTGAGGGTGTTCTCTGTGCTGGGTACAGGCATCCATTCTGGTAATTCGTGCTCGCAGCACATTCCCATTCTACAGATGAGGAATTGGGGGTTTAGAGAGGTGGGGTAGTTGGGTCAGCATCCCGCAGCTGTGACGTGGATAGACGCTCATGACATCTTAAGTTTAAAAAGCAGTTTAATGCAGGCTGTGCAGTATAATTTCACTTCTACACACAAGGTCCAGTAATGGGCGATTGGTGATAGAAATTACTTCACGTGTGAGCCCAACTGATGGACAGGTCTGCGGACATTGCAAATAATACAGTAGATTTTTAATAGTTGACCTAGAACGTGTTCATAGCAGAGTATATTGTAAAAAAAAGAAAAAGATAAGACTGTATTTGCAATATGATTCCTTTTTGTAAATGTGTGTGTGTGATCAGTGATCAGCGCCACGACAAAGAATTATCCTACCCAAAGTTTCAGTAGTTTAATAGATACAGTTGACCCTTGAACGACACATGTTTGAACTTCAAAAAGCCCACTTACACCAGGGTTCATCTATACACGGATTTTTTCAATAAATATAGTATCTGTATTTTCATTTTAGAAATGTTTAAATGAACTAAATGTGAGAAGTTTGTGTTTGATTAGAGATCACTACATGTGGAATCAGAAGAACTAGGGTTTGAGTCCTGATTCCATCCAAACTGTTTCAGCTTCCTGCCCTTGGGTGAGTCATTTATAAAATTCCTTTGTTTTTGAGGCAGAGACAGCAGTACGAGGATTTTCAACTGCACAGGAAAGGAGGTCAGTGTCCCTCACCTTGTGTTGTTCAAGGATCAACTGTATACACACACACATACACATACTTACAAATACATACATGCAGAGAGAGAAAAAGCATCGAGATGAAATATTTCAGGATGTTAACAGTCATTATCTTTGGGTATGGGTGAATTTTTTCCGTATCTCTTTTTTCTAACTTCTTTTTAGAGCATGATTAAGTTATAAACTGTATAGTTATAACTGTCTTAGAAATAGTTCAGTTGGGGGACTTCTCTGGTGGTCCAGTGGTTAAGACTCAGAGCTTCCACTACAGGGGGCACGGGTTTGATCCCTGGTCAGGGAACTAAGATCCCACGTGCTGTGCAGCCCAGACAAAATATTAAAGAAAAATTTTTAAGCAAAAGAAGAAAAAAGGGAAATAGTTCAGTCGATGATAAGCAGCAGAAGGGCAGAAGGTTTTGTGGGGGGAGGTCTTCCAGGGGTTCAAGCCATTGTCATGTCAAGTCGTTCTCTTGGGGAACGGTTTCCCTGGTTTTGAAGCTTGGGCAAAAACCCAGCACATGAAAACCACAAAAACCTGTGGGCAAATGTGTCCAAGGCCAGAGTGTGTGCCAAGAAGCCACGCCCACCTCGAGGGCGGTCAGATCCCGGAGCGCTGGAGGTGAACTTGCCGGAGGTTTTGCCACGGTGTTAATGATGGGGTCTAACACCATCAGCTGCTCGCTCCTAGCGCTGTGTGCTGGCTCTGTGCTCTTTGACCTTTTACGGACCAATAACATTGCAGACTCAGGCGGCAGTTTTGTAATCACCTGGGTCACGGCTCCTTATGGGGATAAAGAGAGACAATAGTGTCCCAGCTTAAACCAGAAAGGCTCCAGCAGCTGCTTAGCAACTCCCCGGCCGGGACGAGGAGCAGACATAAACCATCCCATAAAATGAGGGCAGGAGGGGCCCAGACAATGGCTGGAAACTCACAGGGGCTCCGGGCAAGTTTCCTGACAGCACGGGTGAAGAAGCAGACAGCGCTAGACAAATGGCCACCTCTGGGCCCACCTCATAAACCCTGCTCCTCGTGGAGGGGGAGCGTTGCCTCTGTGCTGGGTGTTCCAGCGATTGACTCAGACCACAGGTTCCCAGGGCTAAGTGCTGGTCAAGTGCCCCTGCTGCCCACCAAGGTCCCACCAGCCTCCCACCCATCATCCCCATTCAGCTGTACAACACATAATAGCTCTGCTCTGCTCTTTCTCCATGCACACTGGAGAAATCGCTTTCTTGCCAGGGTTTTCTGATCCAGGCAGATTCCTGGACCTGTGGCTTTGGATCGAGGATGGCAAAGAGGCTTCAAGTCTTGTGGCAACTCTGAGTGAGTGGAGCTAGCTGGCTGGAGCGCTGGGTTGGGAAGCTTCCCGGGACTCTGTCCAGGAGAGTGGGAAACAGGTTGTGATTGCGTTGTCTGTCAGGGGTGTATACATAGGGAGTGTTGGGCCCAGGCACTCCTCCGTTCCTCTTCAGCCTTTGACCTGTCTATCCACGTGGTTATTCCCAATTGTACTGGAATTTCTTTTTTTGTTTGTTTTTTTTGGAGTGACATGAATAGTTTAATTCAAGGGCATATCCATCTGCTAGTTCCTATCATTAAGAACATTGGATTTTCCACTAAAAAGCTGTCTTCTTAGCTTTTTGTTTTGTTTTGTTTTTTAGGGTTTTTTTTGTTTCTTTTACTGAGAATGTTTAGAAAAAATAGCAGAAGGTTACTTTTCCTAGAAATGGAGCAACCTTCCTCTGCTAAAGGGAATTTCTTATTTTTTGAATGTTATTTTATTTATGTTTTTATACAGCAGGTTCTTATTAGTCATCCATTTTATACACATCAGTGTATACATGTCAATCCCAATCTCCCAATTCATCACACCACCACCACCCCCCCCCACCGCTGCTTTCCCCCCTTGGTGTCCGTACGTTTGTTCTCTACATCCGTGTCTCTATTTTTGCCCTGCAGACCAGTTCATCTGTACTATTTTTCTAGGTTCCATATATATGCATTAATATACGATATTTGTTTTTCTCTTTCTGACTTACTTCACTCTGTGTGACAGCCTCTGGGTCCATCCACGTCTCTACAAATGACCCAATTTTGTTGCTTTTTATGGCTGAGTAATATTCCATTGTATATATGTGCCACATCTTCTTTATCCATTCATCCGTCGATGGGCATTTAGGTTGCTTCCATGTCCTGGCTATTGTAAATAGTGCAGCAGTGAACATTGGGGTGCATGCGTCTTTTTGAATTACAGTTTTCTCTGGGTATATGCCCAGTAGTGGGATTGCTGGGTCATATGTTAGCGCTATTTTTAGTTTTTTAAGGAACCCCATACTGTTCTCCATAGTGGCTGTATCAATTTACATTCCCACTAACAGTGCAAGAGGGTTCCCTTTTCTCCACACCCTCTCCAGCATTTGTTGTTTGTAGATTGTCTGATGATGCCCATTCTAACTGGTGTGAGGTGATACCTCATTGTAGTTTTGATTTGCATTTCTCTAATAATTAGTGATGTTGAGTAGGTTTCATGTGCTTCTTGGCCAACTGTATGTCCTCTTTGGAGAAATGTCTATTTAGGTCTTCTGCCCATTTTTGGATTGTGTTGTTTGTTTTTTTAATATTGAGCTGCATGAGCTGTTTATATATTTTGTAGATTAATCCTTTGTCCGTTGATTCATTTGCATGTATTTTTTCCCATTCTGAAGGTTGTCTTTTCATCTTGTTTGTACTTTCCTTTGCTTTGCAAAACCTTTAAAGTTTCATTAGGTCCCATTTGTTTATTTTTGTTTTTATTTCCATTACTCTAGGAGGTGGATCAAAAAAGATCTTGCTGTGATTTATTTTAAAGAGTGTTCTTCCTATGTTTTCCTCTAAGAGTTTTATAGTGTCAGGTCTTACATTTAGGTCTCTAATCCATTTTGAGTTTATTTTTGTGTATGGTGTTAGGGAGTGTTCTAATTTCATGCTTTTACATGTAGCTGTCCAGTTTTCCCAGCCCCACTTATTGAAGAGACTGTCTTTTCTCCATTGTATATCCTTGCCTCCCTTGTCATAGATTAGTTGTCCATAGGTGTGTGGATTTGTCTCTGGGCTTTCTATCCTGTTCCATTGATCTATATTTCTGTTTATGTGCCAGTACCATACTGTCTTGATTACTGTAGCTTTGTAGTATAGTCTGAAGTCAGGGAGTCTGATTCCTCCAGCTCTGTTTTTTTCCCTCAAGAGTGGTTTGGCTATTTGGGGTCTTTTGTGTCTCCATACAAATTTTAAGATTTTTTGTTCTAGTTCTGTAAAAAATGCCATTGGTGATTTGATAGGGATTGCACTGAATCTGTAGATTGCTTTGGGTAGTATAGTCATTTTCACATTATTGTTTCTTCCAATCCAAGAACATGGTATATCTCTCCATCTGTTGGTATCATCTTTAATTACTTTCAATAGTGTCTTATAGTTTTCTGCATACAGGTCTTTTGTCTCCCTAGGTAGGTTTATTCCTAGGTATTTTATTCTTGTTGTTGCAGTGGTAAATGGGAGTGTTTCCTTAATTTCTCTTTCAGATTCTTCATCATTAGTGTATAGGAATGCAAGAGATTTCTGTGCATTAATTTTGTATCCTGCAACTTTACCAAATTCATTCATTAGGTCTAGTAGTTTTCTGGTGGCATCTTTAGGATTCTCCATGTACAGTATCATGTCATCTGCAAACAGTGAGAGTTTTGCTTCTTCTTTTCCAATTTGTATTCCTTTTATTTCCTTTTCTTCTCTGATTACTGTGGTTAGGACTTCCAAAACTATGTTGAATAATAGTGGCGAGAGTGGACATCCTTGTCTCATTCCTGATCTTAGAGGAAATGCTTTCAGTTTTTCACCATTGAGAATGATGTTTGCTGTGGGTTTGTCATATATGGCCTTTATTATGTTCAGGTGGGTTCCCTCTATGCCCACTTTCTGGAGAGTTTTTATCATAAATGGGTGTTGAATTTTGTCAAAAGCTTTTTCTGCATCTATTGAGATGATCATATGGTTTTTATTCTTCAGTTTGTTAATATGGTGTATCACATTAATTGATTTGCATATATTGAAGAATCCTTGCATCCCAGGGATAAATCCCACTTGATCATGGTGTATGATCCTTTTAATGTGTTGTTGGACTCTGTTTGCTAGTATTTTGTTGAGGATTTTTGCATCTGTATTCATCAGTGATATTGGTCTGTAATTTTCTTTTTTTGAAGTATCTTTGTCTGGTTTTGGTATCAGGGTGATGATGGCCTCATAGAATGAGTTTGGGAGTGTTCCTTCCTCTGCAATTTTTTTTTTTTTTTTTTGTGGTATGTGTGCCTCTCACTGTTTTGGCCTCTCCTGTTGCAGAGCACAGGCTCCGGTTGCACAGGCTCAGCCACCATGGCTCACGGGCCTAGCCGCCCCACGGCATGTGGGATCTTCCCGGACTGGGGCACGAACCCGTGTCCCCTACATCGGCAGGCGGACTCTCAACCACTGCGTCACTAGGGAAGCCCCCTCTGCAATTTTTTGGAAGAGTTTTAGAAGGATAGGTGTTAGCTCTTCTCTAAATGTTTGATAGAATTCACCTGTGAAGTCATCTGGTCCTGGACTTTTGTTTGTTGGAAGATGTTTAATCACAGTTTCAATTTCAGTGCTTGTGATTGGTCTGTTCATATTTTCTATTTCTTCCTGGTTCAGTCTTGGAAGGTTATACCTTTCTAAGAATTTGTCCATTTCTTCCAGGTTGTCCATTTTATTGGCATAGAGTTGCTTGTAGTAGTCTCTTAGGATGCTTTGTATTTCTGCAGTGTCTGTTGTAACTTTTCCTTTTTCACTTCTAATTTTATTGATTTGAGTCCTCTCCCTCTTTTTCTTGATGAGTCTGGCTAATGGTTTATCAATTTTGTTTATCTTCTCAAAGAACCAGCTTTTAGTTTTATTGATCTTTACTGTTGTTTTCTTTGTTTCTATTTCATTTATTTCTGCTCTGATCTTTATGATTTCTTTCCTTCTGCTAACTGGGTGTTGTTTGTTCTTCTTTCTCTAGTTCCTTTAGGTGTAAGGTTAGATGGTTTATTTGAGATTTTTCTTGTTTCTTGAGGTAGGCTTGTATAGCTATAAACTTCCCTCTTAGAACTGCTTTTGCTGCATCCCATAGGTTTTGGATCATTGTGTTTTCATTGTCATTTACCTCTAGGTATTTTTTTGATTTCCTCTTTGATTTCTTCAGTGATCTCTTGGTTATTTAGTAATGTATTGTTTAGCCTGCATGTGTTCGTGGTTTTTAAATTTTTTTCCCTGTAATTGATTTTTAATCTCATAGCATCGTGGTCAGAAAAGATGCTTGATATGATTTCAATTTTCTTAAATTTACTGATGCTTGATTTGTGACCCAAGATGTGATCTATCCTGGAGAATGTTCCGTGCGCACTTGAGAAGAAAGTGTAATCTGCTGCTTTTGGCTGGAATGTCCTATAAATATCAATTAAATCCACCTGGTCTATTGTGTCATTTAAAGCTTGTATTTCCTTGCTAATTTTCTGTTTGGATGATCTGTCCATTGGTGTAAGTGAGGTGTTAAGGTCCCTCAGTATTATTGTGTTACTGTCGATTTCCTCTTTTAGAGCTGTTAGCGGTTGTCTTATGTATTGAGCTGCACCTGTGTCGGGTGCATATATATTTATAATTGTTATATCTTCTTCTTGGATTGATCCCTTGCTCATTGTGTAGTGTCCTTCCTTGTCTCTTGTAACATTCTTTATTTTAAAGTCTATTTTATCTGATATGAGTATTGCTACTCCATCTTTCTTTTGATTTCCATTTGCATGGAATATCTTTTTCCATCCTCTCACTTTCAGTCTGTATGTGTCCCTAGGTCCAAAGTGGGTCTCTTGTAGCCAGCATATAGATGGGTCTTGTTTTTGTATCCATTCAGCAAGCCTGTGCCTTTTGGTTGGAGCATTTAATCCATTCACGTTTAAGGTAATTATCGATATGTATGTTCCTATTACCATTTTCTTAATTGTTTGGGGTTTGTTTTTGTAGGTCCTTTTCTTCTCTTGCGTTTCCCACTTAGAGAAGTTCCTTTAGCATTTGTTGTAGAGCTGGTTTGGTGGTGCTGAATTCTCTTAGCTTTTGCTTGTCTGTAAAGCTTTTGATTTCTGTGTTGAATCTGAATGAGATCCTTGCCGGGTAGAGTAATCTTGGTTGTAGGTTCTTCCCTTTCATCACTTTAAGTATATCATGCCACTCCCTTCTGGCTTGTAGAGTTTCTGCTGAGAAATCAGCTGTTAACCTTATGGGAGTTCCCTTGTATATTATTTGTCGTTTTCCCTTGCTGCTTTCAGTAATTTTTCTTTGTCTTTAATTTTTGCCAATTTGTTTACTGTGTGTCTCAGCGTGTTTCTTCTTGGGTTTATCCTGTATGGGACTCTCTGCACTTCCTGGACTTGGGTGGCTATTTCCTTTCCCATGTTAGGGAAGTTTTCGACTATAATTTCTTCAAATATTTTCTCGGGTCCTTTCTCTCTCTCTTCTCCTTCTGGGATCCCTATAATGTGAATGTTGTTGTGTTTAAGGTTGTCCCAGAGGTCTCTTAGGCTGTCTTGATTTCTTTTCATTCTTTTTCTTTATTCTGTTCTGCAGCAGTGAATTCCACCATTCTGTCTTCCAGATCACTTATCCGTTCTTCTGCCTCAGTTATTCTGGTATTGATTCCTTCTAGTGTAGTTTTCATTTCACTTTTTGTGTTGTTCATCTCTGTTTGTTTGTTCTTTAATTCTTCTAGATCTTTGTTAAACATTTCTTGCATCTTCTCGATCTTTGCCTCCATTCCTTTTCTGAGGTCCTGGACCATCTTCACTATCATTATTCTGAATTCTTTTTCTGGAAGGTTGCCTATCTCCACTTCATTTAGTTGTTTTTCTGGGGTTTTGTCTTGTTCCTTCATCTGGTACATAGCCCTCTGCCTTTTCATCTTGTCTATCTTTCTGTGAATGTGGTTTGTGTTGCACAGGCTGCAGGATTGTAGTTCTTCTTGCTTTTGCTGTCTGCCCTCTGTGTCTTCTTAGCATGCTACTGTCCTGTTCTGATCCACTTCCACTTCTTGCCTGGATTATGCAGCAGGCTTCTCACTGACCTCCTGCCTCCAGCCTGGAGATCTGTTTTTCCTGTCCTGGAATTTATGACACTGTCATTCCAGTGGCCAATTATTGCCAATTCCAATGGCATTATTTTTACAGATCACCAGCATCAGAAGAACTTTGGGGGACTTTTCAGATGCAGATTCCTGGAGCCCAGTAACCTGCATTAGAATACTCTAAGGGACTTATCAAAAAATGCCAATTTCTGGGCCCCAGCTCCCAGTGTAGAGTATCCTGGAGGTGGGTATGGGGATCTTTACTCTTAACAAACAGCCCCAGATGGCTCGTAGTCACACCAAAATCTGAGAACCATTAACCTAGAGATATTGTTCCTGCCTAGACTGTCCCACCTAAGAACATTCCTAAAATCACTATTCTAGGTTTGGTTATAGTAGTTTAAAAATATGTCTAATATTCTTTAATATTTCTTCCTTCAAAAGATGGAGCCTCATTCTCCTCTCCTAAGTGTGAGCTGGACTTTGAGACTCACTTATCAGAATAGCATGTGGCAGATGTGACAGTGGGTGACATACAAGATTAGGCATAGGGGGCAGCGTGGCCTCTTCCTTGCTGTCTCTCAGATCACCTGCTCTGAGAGAGGCCAGCTGCCATGTTGTGAGACACTCAGGCAGCCCCGTGGAGAGGCCCAGGCGGTGAGAAACCGAGGCCTCCTGCCAACAGCCATGTGAGTGAGCCATCAAGAGGTCCTGGTCAAGCCTTCAGCCCAGCTAACATCTTGACTGCCACCTTATAAGAGACCCGAGCCAGAAGCTGTCAACCAAGCAGCTCCCAAGTTCCTAACTCACAGGAACTGTGAGATAATAAGTGTTTGTTGTTGGAAGCTTCTAAATTTGGGGATTATTTGTTATGTAACTAATGTCTGAGTAAAAAGACTGTTTTCAGTGATTTCTCACAGGGCTACACCATTAACCCAGTAAACCACTCCTGGATGAGTGAGCTTAACTTCTCCAAGAAAAAGACTTTATTTCCCTCCGGCCAATCCTCTGGGCAGAGTCAGAGAGGTACTCTGCAAGCAGGTTGTCCCCAAACCATCTGAGACCAAGCCAGGCTGTGGTCCCTCCAGGAGGCCCAGAGCTGTGTTTGCCCAGGGGAGCCTGTTTGACATACCACCTGTATATACCTACTCTTTGCCCTGCCTCCCAGTGTGGGTGCCCTTCTCAAAGCTCACAGAGCCTGAACATTCACCCCACCCTTCTTCCCACTCTCCCCTCCCAGCAGTTCACCTGTCTCCACACATGGGATGTTTCCGAGTCCCCCCAGCACCCGAAACCTCCGTGTCTGCATGCCTCTGCTCACACTCTCCCCTCCGCCTAGGATGCCCTCCTCTTGTCGCCTCTTCTAGAGCCTCCTCTGCCTCCCCGAGTCCCTTCCATGCGGTCCTGGGGCTTATCCTCTGCTTTACCAGCACTTTGTACACCCCAGGAATGATGCCTTCCTTCATCGTCAGAGGGCTTCACTCCACCCTCTAGTTCCATAGTCACGTCTCCTTTCCCTGACTTTGACCCACTTGCTTCCCTGTTTTAAGGCCCTTGTGATTACGTAGGACCCTTCCAGAAAATCAAAGATAATCTCTCCATCTCTAGATCCTTAACTCAGCCATATCTTCAAAGTTCCTTTTGCCGTGTAAGGTAACATAGCCATGGGTTTCTGATGATGAGGATGCAGACATCTTTTTTTTTTTGGTGGGGGGGGGGGTGTTATTTTTGGCACAAAATAATCAACATAAAATCATGTCACATAGCGCTGGGTCCATAGTAAGCATTCAGTAAATGCATTTATTATCATTTAGGCACCACCTCCTACGTGCCCAGCATGTGCTAGACATGGAGCTGCCACAGTGATCAACATGGACGTGCGACCTGCCTTTGTGGGGCTTATCCAGTCTCATCAGTATAACATTTGAACTCTCAGATTCTTATACTCAGTGTGCTGAAATCTACTTCACATATGCTCAGTGACTGTATCACTTGGCTTTTTCTATATAACAAACAATCCCAAAGCTTTCTAACTCAAAACAACTATTTATTTAGGGCTTAATTTTTTTTTTTTTTTTTTTTTTGGCCGTGCCCCTTGGCACGCGGGATCTTAGTTCCCCAACCAGGGATCAAACCCACGCCCCCTGCAGTGGAAGCACGGTGTCCTAACCACTGGACCGCCAGGAAATTCCCCTAGTTCTCAATTTTATGTCATCATTTTCAGTTCTCCTGACTGGGCTGGACTCAGCTGATATAAACTGGGCTCACCACGATCTGCTGGGGTTGCTGGTTTATAATGGTCTTGGCTGGAATGTATGGGGTCTTTCTCCATGTGGTTTTTCATCACCCAACAGGCTAGCCCAGGCTTGTTTGCATGTTGACAGAAGGGAACAACAAGAGGAGATGTTGCAAGGCGTCTTAAGTCCTAGGCTCAGAACGACCCACTGTCACACCTGCCACTTCCATTGATCAAAGTAAATCACAAACTGTGATTCCAGGGGCAAGGAAATAGACTTTATCTCTTGATGGGAGAAGTAATAAACTATTGTGGCCATTTTTGCCATCTACCATAGTGACATTGCAGGAAAGAGAAAGAAAGAATGGAGGTCGTGTCCCTGTGGAATAGTTACCAGAGGAGCATTTTTCCCTGGAAAGTTCCCCAGGAAAGGAGGCAGCAAGGCCACAACCTGTTCAGGAGTGGCCTTGGGGTGGCTAATTATCCTTGCGCTCTCTGTGAAGCACAGCGCGTTAAGCGTATTTCTTTCTCCCTGTGCTAAAATGCCAAGCTCCAAGATTTCAATTATAAATGACACAATTAAGTCCTTGGCCAGAAAAAGTCAAGTTCTCTTTTTCAGGAAGCTAGTGAGGAGACAGGCAGAGTGACTACACAAAGTCCACACAAGTGACAAAAGACATAAGCATTTTGAGAAATTGAGAGGTCCTTGGGACACTAAATTCCTTTAAAACAAAGGGTTCTATTTGTCATTGGCAAGTGTGAGTGAAAAAAGCAGGATATGAAACAGCTGATCCAGCCTTACCCCAAATTTTCAAACAGAAAAATGTTTACTTATATGTAGGCCTAGAAAAACGACTGAAAAGCTACAGTGTAAATATACACCACAGTATTAACAGTGGCTGGTCATCTGTCCTGGAATTAGAGGTGATTTTTGGTTTTTCTGTTTGTGCTTCTCTGAATTTTCCCAATTTTCTATAATAAACCTGAGTTACTTTAATAATCAGGAAAAAATGTAAATAAAAGAAACCCCACAATGGATTCTAATTACTTCAACATTTAAAACTGAAGCTTTGAGTTACTTGATTGTGCCATTAATGGTATTTGCTGGAATGCGGGCTTTTGTTTTTTTCTCCTTTAAAATTATCCTGAGGCAGTAACTTGCACACTAAGGTCATGAACTCTTAATTTCAAGTTTATAAAATAAAATGTATTAATCAGTGCGAGTTCCTTCCATTTGTATCCAGCCCCTCTCTTCTCTAGATGCCAGGAGCTCAGAGCTCTTTCGCAAATGAGAGACCCAGAGGCCATCGTATGGACTTCCTCACACAAATGACTCTACAGAGCTGTGATTTAATTTCTTACTCTCGGCTCTTATTAAGGGTCGATACACAGAATAGGCCTGCAAAGAACATTTCTGCATCTTTTACAAAACTACTATCTGTGTTTGGTTCGTGGTCCTTTCCACAGAGATTCCCTCGATAGAATCCCCTTGTATACCTGATGAGGAAGTTTGCTTCCCATGCTGCACGGCTTTGCTTCCTGTTAGGAGCCCATGAGATGAGGTCATTTATCTTGGTTTCTCCTTGCCTTTGCTGCTGGGAAGCTTAGAATCAAATTTTGTGCTCAGTTAAGGGGACTTCCTCTAGTCAAGGTTTTCTATCTTGTTGAATAGTACCACCATCGATCTATCTGGCTGAAGCCAGAAATCCCAGACAACGTTCTAGAATTTTCTGTCTCCTTGTGGCAAGGACCCATCCTGGAGGTTTTTCTCTTGAAATCTTTCTCTCTCTCTAATCTGTCCATCCCTTATTTCATTCTTGGATTGCTCAAGCAGCCTGACTGGACTTCCTGAATCTCATCTTACCCTACTCCATTGTACCCCCAACCAAAAAAGGTCCATCTTCCACGCTAATAGGGTAAGCGGTCTTTCTAAATGCCAGTCGGACCTTGTCGCCTACTAGTTACCCATCTTTCCACATGAAGTCTCCTCTCCCCAGCTTCTCTTGCAGGATGTCCATCTGCTCCCTCAACTCCCGTCTTCCTTCCCTCCAGCCATACTGAATCCACAAGTCTCACCCTCTGTTGTGTCTGGGATTCTGCACATACCGTTCCCCTGCCTCTAATGCTCTTCTCTCTTCCCTACCCCGCTGCCCCCCGTGGAGTAGTTGTAGTGCCATGAATCTTGCTTCAGAGTTTATTCCCTGAAGGCATACCTGGTTTGTTCTCCCACCCAGACTGGCTAGGCACCCCTCCTGTGAGTTCCCACAGATGTCCACGGTTCCCCTGACAGAGCACTGATCATAGTGAATTGAAGGGTGGCCTCCCTGATCTGTCTCCTGCTCTAAAATGCAAGCCCCAGTGGGACTGGTTCCAGGTCTGTTTCCCATATCATCCCCAGACCAGCAGACTGCCTGGCCTCAGGAGATGCTCACTGAACGTGTGTTCAAAGAACAAAGAGGCTATTTTTCTGCATAGGAGTCTATCTCTTCTGCCCACTCCCTCTTCCTAACCCTCATTATTTATCTACTGCTTGGCCTATTGCTTTATACTGTGCATCTCTGTTACCCTAAGCCAACCTGTAGTAGATTGCTTCTCAGAAATGACCGCAATGTCCCTTTCCTTGCCCCAGATCCTTGCAGTAAATCCTATCAAGGGCTGGGGTCCATTTCCCTACCCCTTGAATCTGTGCTGGCCCCCCGACTAATAATATGCAGACGATTGAATGTGGCTGGCTTTCCATCAACTCGGGCAGCCTGGCATGCTTTGGCTGCTCTCTTGGAATTGCGCTGCTGCCCCGTGGACAAGCTGGAGCTAGCCTGCTGGATGATGAGCGACACAGCAGCCCAGCCCCTCCATCGCCCTGTCCAACAGCCTGCCAGACACGTGAGTGAGACCATTGTAGACCAGTCAGCCCCGGGCACCCCACCTCGGACTGTGGCCACCTGGGTGAGGCCAGTGGAGATCAGCTGAGCTAGGCCCAGATCAGTGGACACGCCTAGTTTGACAAACAGCCTGGAGAGCGGTAACAAAGGCTTATTGTTTCAAACACCTGTGTTAAGGTGGTTTCTTACAGCACATCTTGGAATTTTTCCTGGTAGCTGACCTCAGGTGACACCATCTCCATGCAGTGGACAGGTTAATACTTCACAGTCTCCAGAGGGGGAATGTCAGTCTGGTCTTCTTTTTCTCTAGCAGCTTAGGGTACAGGCCCCAAATCTGTTTTCAAGCACAGAATTATAAAGTGTACCAAAATTCTTAAGTGACCAATTCTCCTTACATCCTTCTCGTCTCCACTCTACTTCTTCCAGCTTTTTTTTCTCCTAAAAATAAGACAGAAGTTAATTCTTCTTCCCTAGACTGTACCTGAAGTGTCCACATTTTTCATACACTGGGGTCCTTTGAACAAGTCCACTGACTGGCTCCGAAGTCTGTGGCCTGGTGCTAGTACCCGGCTCTTGCATGACCTCCCGCAGATCACTTCATCTCTCTGAGTTTCCATTTTCTTGTCTGTAAAACGGGCACTATAATTCTGTCTACCTCCGGAAGTCTTGAAAATTCATTCATTCATTCATTCCGTGAATATTTACCGAGGGCCTCCGTGTTGCAGGCATTATTCTGGGCACTGGGGATGTTTCCATGAGCAAACGGAGGGGGAAAGTTCTCTGTTCTACTACGAGGTTTATATTCTACCAGAGGGAGACAGACAATAAAGAATGAGGATAATAAAGAGGAAGAGTATGTGGCGTGATAGAAGGTAAGTTCAGCTGCAAAAAAACCAGAACAGGATAAGGGGGTGGAGAGGGGGCCGGCAGCATGGATCTTGGTTGCAATTTTAAATGGAATTGCTACCATAGGTCTTAAAGAGAAGATGATGTTTGAGGCAGGTCTTGACGGAGTTGGGAGTTAGCCTTGCAGGTATCTGGGGAAGAGGCTCCCAGACGGGGGAACAGGCAGGGCAAAGACCCTGAGATCAGAATATGCCTTGTGTGTCAGAGGAGCCTGTGTATCTGGCATGGAGGGGACGGGGTGGTGGGGGTGGGGAGGGTGAAGAGCCCCAGGAGAGGCAGGCAGAGAGGAAGGGGCCGCAGCAGGGCAGATTGCTTGGGGACCCCGCAGGCCTTGGGTTTCACTTGGAGTGAAATGGCCATCTGGGGAGGCTGTGGGCAGAGAGAGAAAGGCTGCAGTTTGACCAGCACGGTGCTGGCGCTGAAGAAGTGCTCCGTGGTTAGTGTTGGAGCAGGCAGTGGTATTTCAAGTTGCCAGCACTGCATCAGTCTAGAAAGAAACTGCAAGGGTCCTCTGAGGAACGGAAGCTGGGCCCCCCTTGGCCCTGCATCTGTCTGTCCCCATCCATGCTTCCTGGTATACTCAGCTCCGGGGCATGAGGGCCGTGGAGCCTCTCGGGAGAACCAGGGAACCCTCTGGAGGCTGAGCAGCAGTAATCACTGTGTTGATGGCGGTGGTGTCACCTGAGGTCAGCTACCAGGACAGACACCAAAGACCCCCCCCAGGGGATCTCACCTTGGGGTAAGAGCTCCCCCTTGTCAGCTACTGTGAGTTTAAGGTTCAGCTCTGTAAACACAGAACCCCCACTTGGGGTGCTCTGGCCAAGGGCGCCTGCATAGGGACTGTGCTATTTCCTCTCAGAGTCTGGAGGCACCTGGATTGTCAAGGGCTCTATGTGGCAGCAGCCAAAGATGCAACACGTTGGGCAGGACCAACTTCCTACCTCAGTCCATGGGAGAAAACAACCCCAAACTGGGCTCTGCGTAGACCTGTCAACTTCTCCACCCTTGGACACAGTCTTGATCCCTTTGGAGAGGTGAGGACCTGGGGTTTTTGTGAACAGGGGTACAGGTAGGGCAGAGGAGAGAGAGAGGCAGTGGGCATGCTGCTCGTCTGACAAGTGGGAGCTTGCGACCAATCATGGGAATATTAAGAATGGATGTGGCCTTATTTGTGCCCTGAGCTGCCAAGGCTGGTCAAGCCCATTAAACTGATCACTGTTGCTCTTAGTCTCATGGGCCTTGTGGAGAGTGTATGAGGCGGCCTTTTTGTCCCTTCATTACACCTAGGCCCCCTTCCAACCTACATTACAGTACCTCCAGGAGTTAGCTCTCATGGTTAGCGAGGACATCACCATGGGGACCTACTGAGGTGACACAAGGCTGGGAGGCCCTTGCTGGGGCTCTCACCAGCAAATTGGTATTGGCCAAGTCATTAAGAAGCAGTGAGCTTCTTGAACTTGACTGTGCAGGTGAATCCCCAGGGGACCTTGGGCAAATGCAGGTTCTGATGCAGTCAGTAGGTCTCAGTTGGGACCAGTGCATCCTCAGTGGAACAAGCTCCCAGGAGATGCTGATGTGGGATGAGAGCATCCATGGCTGGTCACAGCTCTGGCTGCACATTAGAATCACCTGAGAGGCTCCAGTCACATACGGTATCTGGTCCCACCGCAGCCAATATTCTGATCTGATTGGTTTGGGCAGGGTCTGAGTTTTGGAAGCTTAAATAATCTCCCTCAGTGATTCTGCTGTGCAACCAGGATTGAAAACCGGTGCTTTGGTCCACGAGCCTCACCTTTTAGGGCTTTCAAACTATATAATTTATCATCCAAGCTGGAACACATTCTTAGAGTAAAAGAGGTCACGGATGATAGTTACACAGGTTTAACAGGCATAAACTGGGGTTGTCCTGGGCGAATCCAATGTGTAGTCAACTTAACTGTAGCCTGGTAGGGCCCCAGCCCTACCCAAGCTCATAAAGGTGGTTAGTGGTAGAATCTGGGCTTGGAACCCATGCTCCTGACTCTTAATTGAGTTCTCACTGCACTACCTCATAACCTCAGTTATTCAGTCCATGAAATAGGGATAAGAATGCCTATCTTGAGGACTTCGCTGGTGGCGCAGTGGTTAAGAATCCGCCTGGCAATGCAGGGGACATGGGTTCGAGCCCTGGTCCGGGAAGATCCCACATGCCGCAGAGCAACTAAGCCCGTGTGCCACAACTACCGAGCCTGCGCTCTAGAGCCCGCAAGCCTCAACTACTGAAGCCTGTGCGCCTAGAGCCCGTACTCCGCAACAAAAGAAGCCACCGCAATGAGAAGCCTGTGCACTGCAAGGAAGAGTAGCCCCAGCTCGCCACAACTAGAGAAAGCCCATGCACAGCTACAAAGACCCAACGCAGCCATAAATGAATGAATGAATGAATGAATGAATGCCTATCTTGGTACTTCCCTGGTGGTCCAGAGGTTGAGAATCCATCTTGCAGTGCAGGGGACACTAGTTCAATCCCTGATTGGGGAACTAAGATCCCACCTGCCACGGGGCAAGTAAGCCCGCACGCCACAACTAAAAAGACCAAGTGCCGCAACTACAGAGCCCACATGCTCCTGAGCCCATGCACCACAACTAGAGAGAAGCCCGTGCATTGCAACGAAGAGCCCGTGTGCTGCAACTAGGACCCGACGCAGCCAAAAAAAAAAGGAATACCTATCTTGTCAACTCTAAGCTAGGGTGACTGTGAATTTAAAAGGAGGCCAAAATCCACGCAAATGTGTTTTAAAATGTTGAGCCACTCTGTGGAATTGGAAGGTATTTTTATTATCATGAGTCTGTGGTTACCTGAGCCGTCTGCGATCTACCCATCTTGAGTAAGAGTGACCACAGCTATTTGAATAGTAAATAATACATGGGTCCTATTAGCTAAAATAACCTTGACAAGGTGGAAAAGTAAGGAGACAGGAATCAGAAAGTGTTATTCCCTGGATGGAGGCTGAGCCTCGCAGGCTCTTAGGGCGAGGAAAGATAAGAATCTCAGAGTGGCCCACAAGCTAAATGGGAATCAATAATGTTGTCTCTGGAAACAATGAAGTTAGTGTGATCCATAAATAGAAGCACGGTTTGTCTGAACCATGAGCTCATTGTGCTGGACCTCTTGGATCCGAGGAGGGTGTCAGCATGAAGAAGGGTAGAGATGACCCTGGAATTGACATTGTCAAGGTGCTGGGGGTGGGAGGTGGGGGACTGCAGATGAAATCCCTTCTAACCTGCACATTTTCCAGATGAAAACACTGAGGCCCAGCCATGCTGAGTGAGTTACCCAGCAACCAGTGATGTCCTGGTGGAGCCCACGTGGGGCCCAAGGTCTTGGGTCACTTCCAAGTCTGTTCCTTGTGTGTTTAGGTCAAAAGAAATGCTGGTGGGGACTTAAATGACAATAAAGACCACCATGCCATTATAATACCCCCAAACTAACAATAATCCTCTGTTACCATTTAATGCCCAGACCCTCTGTCTTTACGGTTGGATTATTCCAGGCCAGAAATAAACTTCTCTCCCGAGCCCCACGTTGCATTTGGTCGATAGGTCTCTTTAGTCTGTTTTCATCTATAACAGTTTTCCTTCCCTTTTTTGTGCTATTCATTAGTTTAAAACAAGAAAACCTGGGTTCTCTGGCCTGTTGAGTTTGCCACCTTATAGTTTTAACTGATTGTTTCCAGGTGGTGATTTTGAACGTGCCCTGCCCCCCACCATTGCGTGTCGTCCCTGTAAACTCCAGAGCTTGATTCAGTTCGGGCTCAGCGTTTGTAGCAGCACTCCTTTGTAGGTGGTGGCCTGTGCTTTCTCCCCTGCACCCCATCAGGAGGCTCATAATGTCATGGCAGGTGGTATCTGTCAGAATTACACACCGTGGCATTTAAAAGGGGAACAGTTACATGTCATTCTACATGTGTCCAAACCCATAGAGTGTACAACACCAAGACTGAACCCTAAGGTGAACTGTGGTCTCTGGGTGATAAAGATGTGTCAGTGCAGATTCATCGCTCGCTGTACAAATGTACCACTCGGGTCGGGGGTGTTGATGTGGGGAGGCGATGTGTACAAGGGCCAGGGGTTATAGGGAAGTCTCTGGATTTTCCCCTCAGTTTTGGTGTGAACCTGAAAGTGCTCTAAGAAACAAAGTGTACTTAAGAAAGAAAAAAAAAAAAGGGAAACAATTGCGTTATAATACTCCAAGATCGGGGCGCTGGAGCTGATGAGGAAGGGAGAGTGATGAAACAAGAATGGCAAATTATGGCTGTTGTAGCTGGGCAGTGCGTACATGCCGTGCATGGTACCGGTCTCTTGCGTATTTGAGAATCGTTAACAAAAATTCAATTACTGCTGAGATGCCCCTAAGAAGATGTGGCAGACATAGTTGGTCGTTTCTAACCCATTGTTCATCCCCTGCTACCCCTTCCTTCTCTTTCCTCGGAGCGTCTTAATTCTGTTAAGTAAAGCTCCCTCGGCTACCTGGCCAGGTGTGGCAGCGGCTTCAGCCCCAGGAGCGAGGCCCTTCCTTCTCTGCCACAGCTGCCACTTGCAGCGCTGGCTGCTTCGGGGGACGGCCCAGCTTGAGCATTCAACAGAGGAAATGCTCGAAAAATCTCTTGTGTTTACTCCTGTCTTTAATCTTCACAACAAGCCAAAGAGAATATTACCATCCCTACTTTACAGATGATCGTGAGGCTTAGACAAGTCACAGAGCCCAGGGTCACAAGCCAGAAGGCTGAGGTCTGTGCAGTAGCACCAAAGCCCACGTTCTTAGCCACGCTAATGCTGCACTCCCAGGTCTGGCATTCCACGATTTCACTGAATTTTCTCTTTAGGTTGGTTGAATTTCAGAAGAATTTGTGATTAGGGGACAGACTCTTGGGGAACAAGAAATAGAATTTTGACATTGGAAAGACACTCTACCCTATGGTGATATTTTGCACATTTTTCTGACTGTAAGATCTTTTAGAATGTTAAAATGCAGATTCTAGAGAAGGCCCTTGATAATCTACATTTTTAATAAAACATCTTCCTCCCCGACGTGAGTCTCACAGTCAAGCAAGTTAGAAAAATCTCTATACCTCCCGGCATTGAATATAGGCCCAGACAGAGCAGATTTCCAGACAGAGTGGATTTATTAAACCTAAGCAAGAGAAAGGGATCTTGAAGTTCAGCTGATGCCGCATTACCCACAGACACGGGGCAGCCAGTCCTGATGACACATACACTGCGTCCATTTAGAGGCGGGTCCATCCAGGGCACCACAACCTCTCGCAGGGGCCAGGCCATCCTGCCTGCACCTGGTAACTAACTACCTGGGAATGAACCTTGCCCCTCAGCCCACAGCTGATTGGACACCTAACTAGGCTGCCCCAGTCAAATCCTTTCTCCCAAGAATTTTTAATTAAATTCTGGTTGCTGGGCACCAGCTCTATAAATTCACACGAGATTACGGTCAGTAAAGAGAGAGAAAGAGGAAGCGAGATGGAGAGGAAGAGGGAGGGAGGCTAAAGGAGGGGGAGGGAGAAGGGGGCGGAAACGAAAAACCGGGCAAGTGGAGAGAAGAGGGAGAAAGAGTTTAGTGGGTTAAATACTGGCCCTCAAAAGATGCATGTTCACCAGAACCTCACAACGGGACCTGGCTTGGAAAGGCGTTTTTGCCGATGTAATTAAGTTAAAAGATCTAAAGATGAGATGACCCTGGGACTAGGGTGGGCCCTAAGTCCAGTGCCTGGGGTCTGTATCTGTGAAAGGGGAGCGAGCTTTGACACACAGAGGGGAAGGCCATATGAAGACAGGGCAGGGATTGGGGTGATGTGTTTAGAAGCCCAGGAATGCCCAGGATTGGCCGTCAGAAGCTGGGAGAAAAGCAAGGAACCAATTCTCTTTCAGAACCTTCGGAGGGAACCACCCCATGGGCACCTTGATCTTAGACTTCCAGCCTCCAGAACTGGGAGAGCATCATTTGCTATTGTTTTTAGCCATCAAGTTTGTAGTGACTTGTCATGACAGCCCTGGGAAACCGATTGGTCTTTGGAGATGCAGAGGAGGGGGGAAAGGGCTGGGAGGGAGAGGGAGGGGAGGGTAAGGGAGGCAAGCACGGGGGAGGGGAGGGGAGAAAGAGGAGCAAGAACCAAGCACCAAGCAGGGGTGCAGGGAGCAGAGGGAGAGAGGCTACGCCGCCCCCTCGGCCCCTCCCCAGTGTCCGTGCCCTTCGATGTCCTGGGTCACTTGAGGATTCGGCCTGAGGTTCCCAAGGTGTCCCCTGCGTCCTGACATGACACCCTCACCCCCCCACCAGGTGTCTTTGAGAGGGCGTCTGCTCCCCACACCCTGGCCCCGTGGCGAGGGGTGCACAGCTGCACCTAAGCCCTCACCTGGGCACCCAGGCTGGCCCTGGGAGCGCGAACAGGGAGGCTGACAGTGGCCAGGTGCCTGGGATGGGGTCGCTGCAGCGAGCTGTGCACATGGGTTGGGTGGGGGACCAGCTGCTCTTTGCTGGATGACGCAGCCCCACGAAGTCCCCCCATCCTTCTCTGGCACTCCTCCCTGGCACTCCAGTGGCCTCCTGGCCAGGTGGCTTTCTGGGACCGTTTCGATGATGATGAGCCCCCTGCCTCCTGCTGGTCAGCCCCACCGAGGGCTCGGTGGCCCCCTCTGCAGCTGGTGCCGTCAGGGTCAGGGTCCTCGGGAGGGTGGCGGGTGGGAATTTTTTCCACGCCTGCTGGAACGCTCCAGAACAGAGGCATTGGGGCACACGCTTGAGGGGTTTTCAGAGCCCAAGGTCCCCTTTCACTCTCTCATGCAGTGTAATTTTTTATTGATGATAAAAAATAAAAATTCTAAAATAATAAGAAATGATTTTTTTAAAATAATGAAACCGGGCTTCCCTGGTGACGCAGTGGTTGAGAGTCCGCCTGCCGATGCAGCGGACACGGGTTCGTGCCCCGGTCCGGGAAGATCCCACATGCTGCGGAGCGGCTGGGCCCGTGAGCCATGGCCGCTGAGCCTGCGCGGCCGGAGCCTGTGCTCCGCAACGGGAGAGGCCACAACAGTGAGAGGCCCGCGTACCGCAAAAAATAAAAATAATAATAATAATAATAATAATAATGAAACCCTTCCTGAGTGCCAGGCACCACGCTAAGTGCTTTACAGCCAGCTCCATGGATTCTTCCAACAGCTCCAGGAATAGGGGTTGCTGTGACACCCCCCCCATTGAAGGGAGAAACTGAGGCAGATCAGGGTGGCAAAGACCCTACCCAGGGTCCCCAGCAGGAAGACAGATGGGATTGGAACCACGGGCTGCCTGCTGTTGACCTGCTGTGCTCCTTGCACGTACCCTGAATGAGGAGAATCCCCAGAGCGTTTTCACACTCTCCTTTGTTAGTGAAACCACGGCAGATTTTTCTCGGTGTTTTCCTTAGGAGAACGAGGGCCTGAATGGTTCTGAGCTGGGTCCCTCAGCCCCAGCCGCCTCCGGCGGCGGGGGGTGTCCGAGAACAACCAGAGTGGGAAGAGTCCTCACAGAGTTCCTGGGGTCCAGGTTGGATCCCACCCCAGTAACCCCGAGCCCTCCTGCCAGCCTGTAACTCTCCCACTCCCCTATCCCAGCCTTGCTGGGGCCATGGCGGTGTCACCCGTGGTTTCCCACACGGAGATAGGAGGTGGCTGGGGGGTGTGGTTGGGGGCGGGAGCCAGGCTGGAGGTCCGGAGACAAAGCTGCTCTGGGTGTTGGGGTGGGGGGTGGGTGGGTCCTGGAAGAGCCCACCTCACCTCTGGGCCTCCCTGTCCTTGTCTGACAAATTGAGATAATATCCACCTCCAAATCTGCACTGTAATTACGTGCTGTTTGTTGTATGTCAGTTATACTTTAACAATCAGATTTTCAAAAGCACAACACTCTGTTATTTGGGGAGGCACACTTAGGTACCTTCAAAGAAGCAAGCAAGTGCTTACTGGGAGGGGGAGGGGGAAGCTTGCGGCAGGATGGGTCCTGGAGGCTCTGGAGTGGAAACTCACTCACCTTGCTGGTGGTTCAGTAGCTGTTTGTGGGTCATGCTTTGTGAAGCCTTGTGTTTATGCTCTTGGTGTTTGTCAGTTCAAATGCTGTATTTTACAACTTTAAAAGGGTTACAGGGCTTCCCTGGTGGCGCAGTGGTTGAGAGTCCGCCTGCCGATGCAGGGGACACGGGTTCGTGCCCGGTCCGGGAAGATCCCACATGCTGCGGAGCCGCTGGGCCCGTGAGCCATGGCCGCTGAGCCTGTGTGTCCGGAGCCTGTACTCCGCAGCGGGAGAGGCCACAGCAGTGAGAGGCCCGCGTACCGCCAAAAAAAAAAAAAGGGTTAACAAAATAATGAAATTGGCCTCCCGGGTTGGTGGGAGCATTCTTTGAGATGTGCATTTGGCGTCCTGGCACACAGTAGGTGCCCAGTGAACAGGGCATGAGTCCAGTGAGCTGCCCTTCCCGGGCGCTCATTCAGCCCAGGGACAGCTCAGCAGGTGGTCAGGCCCAGAACCCCAAGGAGCCCACCAAAGAGAAGAGGGGAGAGGAAGAGAGGAGTTATTGACAAATTCATGGGACAGTGAGAAAGCATTAAGAGTTGTCTGCATCCCAGCCCAAAGTAGTTTCAGAAAGGAGCTGTTCTGATGGCTTTTGTGTTCCTTGTTTATTCATTCCATCCACAAATATTTACCGATCACCTGCCATGTGATGGGCAAGGTGACAGCTGAAGGGGATACCGTGGTGGGCAAGACAGAGCCCCTCCCCTCGGTACTTCCAGGCTAGTAGAGCAGCGGACGTTTAAACGGACAGATTCCACCCGTGGCGGTCGTGAAGGAGAGACGAAGTGCAGGGCGCTGGCTGAGCAGGTAGGACGGCCACCTCGCCTAGTCTTTCATTTTCATTTTGGGGACACAGTGGTGCCAGAAAAGTCTTCCTAAAAGAAGCGACATATATACTGAGACCTAGGGTTACCTGGTCTATCACGTTCTAGACAGGGAAAAAGAATGTGCAGAAGCCCGGAGGTGGGAAGGAGAGGGTGGAGACTTGACTGTAAAAATATTTAGGTGGCTGGAGTACCTGGGAGGGGGCGGGGGGGGGGTGTCGCTGTGGGGAGGAGACCAGAAAGGGAAGTCAGAGTTCGTTCATGAAGGGCTTTCCCTGCCTGGTAAGGAGTCCGGAGAGTGTAGAGTAGGGGCGTTTCGCCGTCAGGTTTGTATTTTGGAAGAAGCGTGGCAGCTGCCGTCTCTGTTAGAAGTGGATGGCTGCTCTGGGCAAGCAAAGCCCGCCTCCCACTCTGGAACGGGAGCCGACCTTCTCAGGAGAGTCGCCCTCACCCTCCTACCAAGGCCGCTTTTTTGTCAAAGGACCAGGGAAGCCCATTTCTGCCCAACTCTGAGAGAACTCCCACTGTCAGGGCATCGTGGATGACAAGTCTTGGAGGACTGGGGACTCTCGGTGTTGGTGCAAGGAACTCGCCTGCAGCGCCTGGCCCAGTGCCCTTCATGAAGCAGGAACTCAAATAATGCTTGCTGATGAGCTACTGAGGCTGCCGCCGCCTTGCTTTAGTTTTCCTTAATTTCTAGGACTGTGATGGACTGAGGAAGTAAGACTCCTAGGTATGCTGCACTACTGAAACCTAAAACTCTAAATGTCCATTTGTTTTGTGGCCAACATTTACCTGTCTAGCTGATGGAAGGCTCATTTCTCAAAGAGGATTTTTTGCTCAGATGTTATTAGTGAGAATGAGGGTCACACATGGAGCATGTTAAAATGCAGATTCCTAGGATCCACCACTTCCTCTGGGAATTTTGAGTCAGTAGGTTTATCAGTCACCTCTGGCTTGGTTATGCTGCAGTAACAAATAACTCCTCACATCTCAGTGGCTTGTAACAAGAAAAGGTTTTGTTTCTTACTCACAGTACATGTTGACCGTAATGTGAAACAGTAACATTTTTATTTTATCAGTTAGTATGCCATACTTTCTTCACTTAAGGACACGGACTGAAGAAACAGCCCCTATAGGGGACACGCCACTCTTGTATCAAAGGTGAATAATCATCTTAGAGGAAAGAAGGAGCGAATGATTTGGGAACAGTAATACTTTCTGGACAGGTAGTCTGGGGTGGGGCCTGGGACTATGCATTTTTAGTAGTATTTGCAGGTGAATCTGCTGCAGGAGCTCTGATGGCCACACTTTGAGGACCTCTGGGCGATCACATGTTAGGATAACAAAAGACATCGGTCTGGACTAGTTTCTCAAAGTGCAGAGTTGGGCAGTTTCCTGTCTCTCTGCCTGACACTTTAATCTTTCACTGCTCCCTTTCTCCTTTTACTGTTTTATCTTAGAAGCCTTCTGGGCTCTGAATCCTCCACATTTAAGCCTTTCGTCTTAGATCTTTCTGTCATACCTCCAGCTTTGTTTTCTGCTAAACAACACAATAAATCTGGTTTCAAAAAGTAATGCATGTGAATGGGCATGCATGCGTTTACGTGTTCTCCCTGCCTGAGTAGGTATTTGCGTTTTAACCAGGTTATTTTCATGACGCAGAGCTCCTGAAATGATGAGAATTTCATAAATGATGAGAATTTCAGGGACCTTAACCCGTCGTAATGGGTGGTGATATTAGGGTCCTGTTCTCCAGCCTCCCTCCCCCATGGATGGTGCATCTCTCTGCTCCCTTGTGATTATCTCTGGCGCTGCGTCTGCCACCTGGTGTTATAATAATCTATTCAGGTCTGTCTCCCTTGCTAGATGATGAGGTCCTTGAGGGCAGAAGCTTTGAGTTCTTCTATCCCCTGCATGCAAAAATGTTTAATGAATGAATGCATGTTTGTTTCTTGCATATCATTGCAACCCACTCTTGGAGCATTTTTTAAATTGGCTTTTTTTTTTTTTTTTTTTTTTGGCTCACGTCCTCGCATCTCTTTCCGATTCCTTAGAACTGCACTTTCCAATATGGTAGTCATCAGACACATGTTACTGAGCTGTTGAACTGTGGCTACTCTGAACTTACATGTAAAACACTAGACTTAAAGCACTGGATTTCAGAGACTTAGCACAATAAAAATGTAAAATATCTCATTGTACTTAAATATCTAATCAATATCCCATTCATAGTTTTTTTTTTTTTTTTTTTTTTTGGCGGTTCGCGAGCCTCTCAGTGTTGTGGCTTCTCCCGTTGCGGAGCACAGGCTCCGGACGCGCAGGCTCAGCAGCCATGGCTCACGGGCCCAGCCGCTCCGCAGCATGTGGGATCTTCCCGGACCAGGGCACGAACCCGCGTCCCCTGCATCGGCAGGCAGACTCTCAACCACTGTACCACCAGGGGAGCCCCATAGTTTTATATTGATTATAGGTTATAACGATATTATTTAAGTTATATTTAATTAAAATATTGTTAAAATTAAATTATTATTTAATTATTAAAATGTTTAAAACTTACTTTCTCTTACTTTGTTTCATGCAGCTATCAGAAAATGTTTAATTGCATAACGTGGCTTGCGTTATATTTCTATTGAACAGTGCTGCCTTAGAGAATTCTGAGTTTCCCAGTTACATCTGCAAGTTTTCTTTACTTCCCTGGGGAGTAATTCACTTAAGTCCAGAAGCAGGAACTTATTTCAAGGAACAAAGGAGCACCTGACAGTAGCTTTTCCTCTCTTAGCCTTCAATTTCCTTGAACGTGGGTTTTTTCTTCCAATTCTCCCTTGGAGAGGATGCCATCAACCTGAAAATTCCAGCAGCTCAATCCTGCTTGAGCCAGAGCATTGTTTCTGTCAGCATCAGGTCTGTAGCAGAGGTTCTTTTTAGTCCTGGTTGGCTGAGCAGGTCTTTTTCCTAAGCCCGAAAATCCCTATTATGGGATGACTTCATAAGTAGGGCCGACAGGCATGAAGAAGTTAGAGGAGGCAAGTGCAGTTCTGCTAGGAACACCTTTAGAGGGTGGGGCTCGCACTGACCGCCTGGAAGCAGGAGGGGGCTTCCAGGGCGGCAGTGTGCTGATTCTTGATCTGAGTGCTGGTTTGGTGGGTATGAAAAGTCACAACTTTATGAAAAGTCATCAACTGGTATATACATTTATGATTTGTTCTCTTTTCTATAGGTATGTTTATACTTCATTAAAAATTTTACATAGTAAGACAAATAGAATATGAGTAAAAGTCTCAAAAGATACAAAAAGGAGAGGGAATTAAAGCCCTGTGAAAATAAGTCTCTAGGACAGACTATGAAAAAATCTTCCATTGTCTCATTTTTAAAATGTGCCACATATAATAAATAACATTAAATACAGCGTTTGTGACAGATGCTTACGATGGCCCTGTGATCCATCTCTCTCCTGGAGAGAGAGATCCATCCTGTGATCCATCCTGTGATCTCCTTCTCTCTCTCTGTCTCTATTTCTCTCTCTCTCTCTCTCTCTCTCTCTCTCTCTCACATACACACACATGCACACAACACACACACACCTCATGTGTGACCTCGTGCATGACCCCTATGGATGATTTCATGTGGAAGGGGAAAATCTTTTTGAGAATAACTTTTAAAAAATGAAATTAATATATATTCGTTGTAGAAATTTTAGAAAGTACAGATTAGGAAAAAGAATATAAAACCACCAATTTTTTCATTGAACATGTACTAATATTGTAATATCCATAAGTTATCATTATTGACATATAGAAAGATGACATTGATTTTATGCATTTATAAAAATAGTAGTTGTTCATTGTAACAAAGTCTGGAAAACATAAAAAAATAAAATGAAGAAACTCAAGTCATCATTAATCCTCCTCACAGAGATAATCCCTGTTAGTGTAAATTTATGTCATCTATGTACATGTGCATATTAGTCTGCTAGGGCTCTCGTAACAAGATACCATAGACTGGGTGGCTTAAACAACAGAAATGTATTTTCTCACAGTTCTGGAGGCTGGAAGTCTGAGATCAGGGTGGTTGGGCTCTGGCGAGAGCCCTCTTCTGTGTTTGTAGACGGGACAGCCGCCTTCTCACTGTGTGCTTGCATGATGGAGAGGGAGAGTGAGCTTTCTTGTTTCTCCTCTTAGGAGGAACCAATCCTGTTGTATCAGGGCCCCAGTCCCATGATCTCACTTAACCCTAATTACCTCCTTGTAGGCCCTGTCTCCCAATACAGCCACATGGCGTTAGGCCTTCAACATATACATTTTGGACAGACAGTTCAGTCTACAGCAGTGTGTGTACAATTTTTAAAAATCAAAAGTTGGATTTTACTCTATTTCCACTTAGCAATATATCCTCTTTTCTCCCATGATTCTATACTCCTCTCCACTGTTTTTATTGGTTGCATAGTATTGCTGCGTAATAGCTGCATAATGGCTGTATGAATGTACCATTCGTTGTTTAACCAATCTTGTATGGATATTTAGATGGTTTCTAACTCTTTTCCGTCACAAATGACAGAGGAGTTGATAAGCTTTTAGTTTCACATGCTTTGTGTATATATGTGATTAATTCCTTCCAGATAGATAGAAGGCATCACCTTGAAGAATTTATCAAAAAGGAGCCCCTATATCTTTGCCTTTGTTCTAAGCTATGTGCTGGCAGAAAGGCAGATATTATTTGGAGTTTGGATCTTGGGTTTTTCCTGTTGTTCTAGAAGCCTTGGGGCTCAAGGAAGCACTGTTATCAAGGAGCCGCTGAGCTACCCAGGGGGCTCTGCGTAAGGAGGAGCTCCCAGAAAACCCTTGGCATGCAGGTGCTTTGTGCCCTGAGGCCATGTGGAGGCTGGGGGGGGGATTATGTCATGGAGGCTGAGTGTTACCTTACAAATTAGAGAAGGAGCTGGCGAGGGTATGTTAGACCCTTACCCTGTGTTCTAGATTACGGAGAGAAGGGAAGACAGAAGGGAAACCATGCCAGCAAGCGTGTGGCCAGGCACAGGTAGCTGGTGATGTTGGGCGGTATTAAGGAGATGCTCTTTGGCCAAGACCACCCTTCCTTGGGAAGGGCAAAGGTGGAGAGAATGAAACTAAGGAATACGTTGTAGTCAGAGTTTGCTAGGTTTTCCTTCCCAGCATTCATTCCCCATTCTTGCGATAACAGGATCCTGACTCTCCTTTGGGGACCAGCCCTCGCCCCCTCTCTGACCAGGGGTTGGCACAAAACCAGGCCTGACCAGTCCATCAGCGGGTGCAGTGACAGGCTTGTGACTAGAGCTGGCCAGAGGAGGCCTCCCAGGACGCCTGCCTGGTGTGAGAAATGAAGGGCTCCATTTGTCTCCTCTGGTAGAACGTAAGCCTGGAGTTGCTAATGGTGGTGCTCATTACTCAAGGATGCAGGGAAGTAGAGGTGAGAACTGCAGAAACAGTGAGTCTTGATGGCATTGTTGGAGCTCCTGGTTGCAGCCATGCCTGAAGCACCCTAAGCAAATGCAGCTTCCTCCCCTCCTCAACCCTCCCCAGGTGCCCCCCTGCCAGCCCTTTGTTCTCTAAGCCACTTTGAATTGGATTTCTGTTTACTGGCGACCAAAAGGGCCCTGAGTAAAATACCTTTCTATTTAACTAGAGCTCCCACTGCATCTCAGTGCAGAGCTCTGGTGAACTCTGCTGTCGAAACTTATTACCCAAGTTCATGGGACACCTAGGACCAAAGCAGCCCGCACATGAATCTCCAGTCCTGCCGCTGCACTGAGAGGGAAGGGCAGACCCGCTCTTGAGTGAGAGGAGAGCGAGGGAGGGAGAGAACATTGGTCCAAAGGTGGAGTAAGGGTGGGAGAAGGACAGACATGTGAAGAGACAGAACTGGATGGAGTTGTCCTGGCTCTTTGTGCTCAGCCACATGGAAGGAGACAAGGGGAGGCCACACCCATGTGTGCATGGCCTTTTGGAAGTCACTGTATGCCCCATTATGCCTTTGGGGATGGTGGCTCAATACGATCTTTTTTTTTTTTTTTTTTTTTTTGCGGTACGCGGGCCTCTCACTGCTGTGGCCTCTCCCGTTGCGGAGCACAGGCTCCGGACGCGCAGGCTCAGTGGCCATGGCTCACGGGCCCAGCCGCTCCGCGGCATGTGGGATCCTCCCGGACCGGGGCACGGACCCGCTTCCCCTGCATCGGCAGGCGGACTCTCAACCACTGCGCCACCAGAGAAGCCCTCAATACGATCTTCAAATTAGACCCAAACCTGCATCCCTGCTCCATGGGATGGGGTGGGAGGAGGTCATTAGCTCCGCTCAGCCAACAAGCTTTATGGGCAAGAGGCCGGTAGAGAATATGGCTTAGGAGTTGTCATCAGTTCTAGTGACTAGATCTTGTCATCCCCTCAGAAAGGGCTGCCTACTCCAGAGACTCTGTCCTACTGGTGACTCAGTTTCTCAGTCCCTCCTACTCTTTTTGTCTCACCCCATGACCTTTGCTTCTTTGCCCCTTACCCTGTGTGCCCCCAGTGAGTAAGCTCTAACCCAGACAGTGAGCCGCTGTCCACCACGGAGCTTCTCTACTGGTCAGAGTTCCTGCACTGGGCCTCCTCATGCCCTGGGTTCCCTTATGCCCACAGATGCCATATGGGAGCTCGTAGGTCTGATCAGACTGCAGGCAGGCGGCAGTGGTGGGACGTGCTCACATGATGCCCTTACAGCTTCAAATGGGATAGAGTGGCTTTTTCCCTCAAAGCAGAAAATCTCGAGAAGGTTCTAGAATCCTTCCCGTGGTTCACCTCTCCCAACGCAGGTTGAAAGAACGTACATAATTTTGTCTCTGTGTGTGAGAGGGAACGGGTATGAGCGTGCAGACATTCAGAACGTTTGACATCAGGCTCCTCTCCCCTTACACGTTTCCCTTTCCTCACCCCCCCACCCCCTTGTCAAGTAGCCTCTAGTCGTGGGAGCTGGACTGCGTTGCCTAGGCTACAGGCGCTTTCTATCAGTCTCAGCCTCCCTTCAGCCATCAAAGGGCCCCTTCCCGGAAGGTCGGCCACTAGCCAGCAGTTTTAGGCACACACGCTAGAGGATGCTCCTGGCCAAAGATGGCCTCGACCCCAGGCCCTCCCGCCTGTCATGGCAGGGCACTGAAGAGCCCCCACGTGGCCATTTCACCCCGAGCTGGAAAGATGGAAGAGAACTCAGCTTTCTGAGTCACCTTCTTTTACTTTGCTTGCAGGGTCGGTTCCCAGAGTGTGGTCCCTGGATCCGCAGCACCAGGAAAGGCAACCTGTCAAAAAGGCACGTTCTCAGTTTCCACCCCAGACCTAGTAGGTCAGAAGCTCCGGAGGTGAGGCCCAGTGATCTGTTTTAAACAAGTCTTCCAGGTGATTCTGATGCTGGCTGGACTCTGAGAACCGGTGGCTGACAGCACGGTTTCAGAGGGTTTGGGTTTGAGTAGTAAAAATGTTCGCAGCTGCTGGTGTTAACTGAGGCTGACTGTTACCTGCGCCCAGCTCTTAGCTAAGCACTTTATATGTATCATCTAGTGTAAGGTTCTCATCTTGACTCAACAGTAGAATCCGTGAGAATCTTTTGAAAAATACTGATGCTTGGGCCCATCTCTAGATAAACAGAATCAAATCAGCTCTAGTTACACAGAATTAAGAGTGCCTGGTGGAGATCCAGACCCAGTGAGCGTTCTTTAAACACTCCGAGGTGATTCTGATTCACAGGGAGGGTTGAAAAGCATACTTCTGGCCATCTCTCTGACACCTTGTAGCTGTGACTTTCGGAAAATTCCAATGCTCACTCCCCTGCTTACAGCCTTGATTTTTGAATCTGAAAAACAGGGGCAATGATTCCTACCCTATTGCCACCCAAGACTGTTATGTGGAATAAATGAAATAAAAGATACGAAATCTGGGCTTCCCCGGTGGCGCAGTGGTTGAGAGTCCACCTGCCGATGCAGGGGATGCGGGTTCGTGCCCCGATCTGGGAGGATCCACATGCCGCGGAGCGGCTGGGCCCGTGAGCCATGGCCACTGAGCCTGTGCGTCCGGAGTCTGTGCTCCACAGCGGGAGAGGCGACAGCAGTGGCCGCGTACTGCAAAAAAAAAAAAAAAAAAGATATGAAATCTTGTAACTGCTCGTAAAATTGTAAACAAGACGAGTTTGAAGCCCCAGCTCAAGTGCAGTGGGTAACCCAGCATTTCTCTCAGCAGGTTGGTGGGGAACAGTGTTGGAGGTGGGGACTCCCTTCCCCTAACTCCCTTTGGCTCTGACTTTCAGTTTAGATTTACTTCGTCTTTGCCTACGGCACATCCCTACCCCACCCCAGTCCTTCTCTCCCCAAACTTAGACCAACTCAAGCTCAAGGCTGTGTATAGCACAGACTGTGCTGAAGGGTCCGGACAACATCAAGGGCTTATAGGAGGCCAGAGCAAACATCTTAAAACTGTTAGTTTTTATACCATTCCCACCTCCAGGGGCTGGTTGCTGTTTCTCTTCTCCATTTGGGCTGCAGCCGCCCACCATCTTGGTACCCCTTCCTTCCCCTCCCCTCCCCTCCCCTCCCCTCCCCTCCCCTCCCCTCCCCTCCCCTCCCTAGCTTCCAACCTCCAGACTCACCTGCTCACTTCGCCTGCCGTGTTCTTTAACTATTTCTTTGTCACATTTCTATCCCAACCCTGCCTTACCCAGAGGGATAGCGTTCTACAACCGCTTGTTTCATGAAGGCATTTTGTTTGTTTGTTTGTTTGTTTTGGGTGTTGTTTTTTTCTTTACATTTTTTTAATCGGAATATAGTTGATTCACAGCGTTGTGTTACTTTCTGCTGTACAGCAGAGTGAATCAGTCACACATATACATGTATCCACCTTTTTTAGATTCTTTTCCCATGTAGCTCATTACAATGTATTGAGTAGAGTTCCCTGTGCTTTACAGTAGGTCCTTATTAGATATCTATTTTATATATAGTCATCAAGGCGTTTTGCTGAACAAAAACACTTGTCTCCTGGAACAGTTTTTCTCTTCTTTCCCCACTACATAAGCAGAACTGTTAAGATCAACAGCTTTAGAAGCAGATGTTCAGAGTTCATGTCTTAGATTTTCGCCTTGCTGGTAGTTGACCTTAGAGGGTACCTCTTGCTACTCCAGATGTGGTCCATGAACTAGTACCATCACCATCAACTGGGAGTTTTTACAAGAGGCAGACGCTCAGGCCAGCCCAGGACATCCCGAATAAGGATCTGCATTTTAACAAGGACTCCAGATGAATCATTTGCACGTTAAACGTCTTGGAAGCCGCATTCTAACATCTCTGAGCCTCAGCTCCCTGGCCTGTGTAAAGTAGAGATAATACCTGGGGTGGGGGTGGAGGTGAGGGCTGTGAAAATGACATGAGATAATATATGCAAACATAAGCACGTCTTGGAGAGCCTTCAGTAAATGGTAGCTTTTATTATTATTAGCTGTTCAGCTGTAACAGCTCTATTCCTGCATGCAGGATTGTTATTCTAACCCAAAATAGAACCTCTCAGGATGCCAGGACCCTCAGGGTACAGCGATCGCTCTGTTCTGGGGCTGGTGGAGGGGAGTTGGGAGGATGTAAGCCCTGAGGTTTCAGGACTTCATTGTGGGGGAAGGGAGAGATCAGCCTGGCCAGCTGCTAAGCGAACAACCGTGGTTCACGTATTTTGGCTCTGCAGACTCACGTCTGCGCGGTTGGGTGTGCTGGGGGTGCTGCACAGCCATGGGAATCAATGCACTGGATCTTCTTGGTGTGACATGTTTACTCATGGCAAGTAATTGAAAGCATCATTTGCATGTTAAAAACGGATCTGGAGAGCGGACATACAGCATGGTTCTATTTGTGGCAAATTTTACAACAGACAAAACTAAAGAAAGGTGATAAAAATCAGAATATCGCTTGCTTGTTGGAGGGCGGGGAGACTGACTGGAAGGGGGCTTGAGGGAACTTTCCAGGGGATTGGAAACGTTCTAGATCTTGATTGGTGTGGTGGTGATATTTGTCAAAATGCATCAAACTGTACCTTAAAAATTTAATTCATTTAAAACAGAAATGGGGAACAGGAAGGAGAGATCACAGGACGCCCCATTTTCTCTGTCTGGGAATTAACCAGACCCTCAACACCGAAGGCCCTCTGCCCTAAGCCCAACCTTAGCCAATCACCTACAGGCTGGGGCCAGTGTAGACAATGCCCAGGGCCAGTGTAGACGGATTGGGTGAAATCGTCAATCACACTTCCCCGGGGGCCTCGGGGCTGTATTCCCAGCAGGCCTGGACTCTGGCTCCTGCATCTCAGTGAGAAGGAGTCTGAGAGGAATTCCGTGGCAGTCCAGTGGTTCCCTGGCCGCTGCTAAGCAAAGGGGACTCTGCGCTTCCACTGCAGGGAGCCCGAGAATGATCCCTGATTGGGGAACTAAGATCCCATATGCATGCGGCATGGTGCAGGCAAAGAGAAAGAGAGAAAAAAAGAAGGGCTGGGGGAGGAAGGAAGGAAAGAAAGGGAGAGAGAGAGAGGAAAGGAGGGAGGGAGGGAAGGAAGGAAGGAAGGAAGGAGGGAGAGGGGAGGGAGGGAGGGAAGGAAAGAAGGAGGGAGGGAGAGGGGAGGGAGGGAGGGAAGGAAAGAAGGGAGGGAGAGGGGAGGGAGGGAGGGGGAGGGATGGGGAGGGAGGAGGGAGGGAAGGAAGGAGGGAGGGAGGGAAGGAAGGAAGGAAGGAAGGGGGGGGAGGGAGGGAAGGAAGGAAGGAGGGAAGGGGGAGAGAGGGAGGGAAGGAAAGAAGGAGGGAGGGAGGGAGGGGGAGGGAGGGGGGAGGGAGGAGGGGGAAGGAGGGAGGGAAGGAGTCTGAGAGGACAGACTCCGTCCCAGCGCACAGCCTGTGGCTTCTGTTTGTTCCCAGTTTATGATGGCACAGCCCACTCTGGGCTTCCCTGTGGATTGGGAACATTTCCCAGGGTGCTGCTCTGCCCCTCCTTGGGCACAAGTCCCCCACGTTTTCCTCTCCAGGCTGCTGGCCTTGCCCTGTCACTCCATGAACTTGGCATGAGGCAGTCACCGCCAGGCAGGGCTGTCTTCCACTTGTCACCTTGTTCAGTGTCTGCACCTTGGTGTACAGAGGAGCCCTGAATTCCCTGCCCTCCCGCCCTTTGTGTCCTAGTCCGTCTCCCAGCTCTGGCGAACACCCCGGAGACCATACCTTATCCTGACATGGGCCTTTCTTCACCTCAGAGTCTTGGCCCTATAAGGAGGGTATTTTCTCTTCCTTAAGTCTTGATTTCCGGTCTCAGGATTAAGCTCTTCCTGGGAGAATTAACAGTGGGATGTCTACTCTTTACGGGAAAACTCCACTTCCGCCCTCAGTGGGAAAAACCCCAGAGGGTGAGCAGATTATTCGCACTACACACACACACACACACACACACACACACACACACACACACACGTGCACGCACGCATGCACAGAAAGAGGAAATGACTTCTTTTCTGTTTTTACTTTTTTTAAATTATTTTGATTATTTTTTTTTTATGCAGCAGGTTCTTATTAGTCCTCCATTTTACACGCATCAGTGTATACACGTCAGTCCCAATCTCCCGATTCATCACAGGAGGAAATGACTTCTACTCAGTGGCTAATGACAGAATACAGGTCTCCTGACTTCAGGCCAATTCTAGTTCCTTTGATTGGGGCTGAGATTCAGGCTCCACAAGGGAACTTAGTCTGCTTGGACGCCACTGCACGATCCTGACAAGCCACTTAATGTCTCTGCAACTCAGCTTCTTGACAGTAATTGGGGACCGTAATAGTTACCTACTTCATAGGGATGTTTAGCGGCTCAATTAGTAACAGCTTCTGAAGTGCTGGAGTCCTGTTATTAGTTGTAATGGAGTATGTCTGCCGGTGTTGGCCGAGCTGTTGGCTCTCAGTGGGAAATGCTCTTTCCAAGGAAGAATCAAGATGCAAACTCTAGGGACTGGGCAAAGGAGGAGTGGAGCCCAGTTGTCTTAGGTGTTTCCAAACCCTCCTTGTCATGTGACTTTGAAGGGAAGATGTTGGAGTGAGGTGCTCACCTGAGAATTTCTGCCTGACAAAATGATCCTTGAGTTTATAGCCATGGACAGGCACGTCTTCAAAGTGACTGCCTTGTGTGGGTTCCCAGGCATCAGATGGGGACAAGAAAGTGACGGGGAGGGGCTGCCCCAGGTTCTTGGAAATAAAATTGTGCTTAGAGTTGCCCAAGGAAAATTCCTACCCAGCGGTTAGTGGTAGCTCTCTATATTAGTTAAGAAACAGGGTAAGCAGCTGAACGAAGAGATTGCAAACCGCGGTGGCTTATACAAGGTACAAGTCATTTCTCTGTCCTGTCACAGTCCAGAGGTGGCAATTCTGGACTGGTTGGATCACTCTCTTCTCACCACATGGCTTTCACTTGTGAGTCAGTCTCGCACCTTCGCAACCAGCAGGAAGGGGGGAAAGGGACCAAGAAGACGCCTCCATTTTTTCTAAAGCCAAGATCCAGAATGGGTACCAGCGTTACTCCTTCCAGCTAGAGCTTAATCTAATAGCCACACAGAACTACAAGGGAGGTGGCAAGTGTAGTGTTCCCCTGGGAAGTCTCTTTACACTGAAAGGAGGAAAGGCAGCCTGCCACCCCATCCTTAAGAGAGACCACGAGACCGTGGGCAACTGTGAAATTGAAGACGGCCAGAACGTCCAAAACCCCAACCGACTCATTGGGAATAATCACAGGAATGGCTCTGGAATGTGATTGTAATTTACTGAGTAGGAATCAAAAGAGGTGGTCAGGTTTCCGGAAAGGAAATGTGAAGATAGAAACTAGTCCCAGGCCACGGAGAACTTTTAACCCCTTTGAAAGACCCATCCTTAGAAAACAGTGCTCACCTGTGCCCGGGAATTTGATGCCAATGTGAGATGCCTCCTTCCAGCTGGAGGTTTGAGCTTCTAGCTCTTGTTCCTGACTCATCAAGGGAGGTGAAGGGGGAGGAGGTCAAAAAGAGAGGTCCCAGGGGTATAGCTTCAGTTACTCATTCATTGAAAGAGGACTTTCTCTACCTTTTGCAAGAGGAGGAGGAGATAGGGGAGGGGAGGAAAAGGCAAGAGGGAGAGAGCTGCTTCCCCCTGTCCCTCAAAACCCCTCTAGCTGACCTTTAAATTTTCAGAATAATGCAGTTTGCATATTACTTGAATGACAGTCTGGTGAGTGGATTAGAATACCCTGGAAAGGAGAAAACCTCAGCAGATAGTAAAGCTTTGTAAGACCCGTTGACATTTGGGGAAAACTTGCTGCTAAGATTTCTAATGAAACAGCCCTGGGATATTTTCAAAGACTGGTTTTCCCCTCAGAACATTCATGCCTAAGCCCCTCTTACTTGTCAAAATTAGACCAGAAAACTGCTGACACGGAGACTTTATTTTAAAAGAGCATAGGATGGAGCTGGGGAAGACAGAGACTGAATCAGAGAGATGAACATTTTTATTATGAAAAATTGAACACGTAAACAATAGACCCAGCTACAGCAATCACCAAGTCCTGGCCAATCTGACCTGCACCCCTCACCCCCTTCCTGACTAACCCCTGGATTATTTTGAGTAAATCCTGGCACTGTATCATTTCATCTATAAATTTCAGTATGTTTCTCTAAAAGATAAGAACTTTTTTACAAAAGACATAACCAGAATACATAATCACAGTTTAAAAATCAATAGGCAGGCCCCAGTAGGGACTTCCCTGGTGGCCCAGTGGTTAAGAATCCGCCTCCCAATGCAGGGGACACAGGTTCGAGCCCTGGTCCAGGAAGATCCCACATGCCACGGAGCAACTAAGCCCGTGCGCCACTACTGAGCATGTGCTCTAGAGCCCGCAAGCCACAACTACTGAAGCCCGTGTACCTAGAGCCCGTGCGCTGCAACAAGAGAAGCCACCGCAATGAGAAGCCCGCGCACTGCAACAAAGAGTAGCCCCCGCTCGCTGCAACTAGAGAAAGCCCGTGCGCAGCAAAGAAGACCCAACACAGCCATCAATCAATCAATCAATCAATCAATAGTAATTCCTTAATATAACCAACTATGCCATCAGTGTTTAACTTTCTCCAGTTCCCCTCCCCCACCCTTTTACAACTGATTTATTGACATCAGGATCCAAACAAGGGCTGCTTGCCGTATTTGCTTACTATGTCACATGCCTCTGTTCCTTTTTTTTAAATTTATTTTTATTGAAGTGTAGGTTTACAATATTGTGTCTAAGTTTCTTTTAATCTACAGGTTCCCACTTCCTCTATTTTTTCTCCCATTTACATCATAAAGTTCCCCCAAGGTCTGGATTTACTGGCTTCATCCCACTGGTGTCATTTAATATGTTCCTCCTCGCCTGCATTTCCTGACGATTGATTGCTAGATCTTGAGGCTTGGTCTCATTCAGGTTAGATCTGGCTTCACTGGTGCACGTTCCTACAGCAGGAGGCCCATCTCGCCTGACTGTCTCTCTGTGACATTAGCAGATGTTGATGATCATTTACTCGATCCATTGTTTCAGTAGGTGTTTGCAAAATGTGATGTTCAAATCCTTTTATTCCTTCTTTATTTGCTAGCTGGAGTCCTTCTGTAGATGGCAATGTTCCCTCCTCAGCTATTTATGGTTACCGTGAGGAACAATTCCTACAGGAAGGACAGGATAAATGCTCGATTTTTTCCCCTTTACTTACCAGTTTTCAGAATAATGAATTGTTTCCTTACCATCTTCCAAAAGGACGGAGAGTTTTGCTTTGTTTTTATTTTGTTGTTTATGAACTCATGAGTTTTTACATATGCAATGTGATTCAGTCCTTTGTGGTTCTGCTTACTAATGCTTAAACCATCCTACTGTTGGCCAGTGGAAGCTTCTCTAAGTTGACCCCTGAGTCCTGTTGACATGACCCCAGTAGTCTCTGATAGCTTCCTTCCTTTCTGATATGACTAGATGACCAGGCTTATCTACATTTCTTGCCCTAGACCTGGAATCAGTCATTTCTCTACAGAGCCTGGTTTCTCTTAGTGGTAAATGGTATTTAGAAAGCACCATCTGGGCAGTTCAAACAGTTTTTAAGAAAACGTTTCTTTTTAATTTAGAAATAAAGTATAAGCATTGCAAACACAAATTTAATTCAAGGACTAAATGAGAAAGTTGAACCAGAATGTTCCAGAATAGCATTGTCCAGTAGAACTTTCTGTGATGATGGACATATCCTTTATCTGAGCTTTTCAATATGGTGGCCACTAACTACTAGAATTTGGCATGTGGGCAGTACAATGGAAGAAATGATTATTAAATTTATTTTTTAAATTAATTTCAAGTTTAAGTAGTCACTTGTGACTAGTGAATGCCTTATCAGACAGTGCAGGAAATCTAGAATCTAGTGATTAAATTCCACAACTGTGTATTTTTCAAGCACCATTCGTGTGCAAGGCATGGGAAAGGCACTGCAAGAGAACTGAGTAGTACACTGTCATCCCTCGTAAGAACCTTCCAAAATATTATAGTAAAGGAAATAAGGTGAATCCCTTAATAATTTTAATGTAACCAAAGTGGTAATTGCTAGACAAGTTGCATTGCAATGAGAATTCCAAAAAAGGAGATATGTTTTAATAATCTGGTTAGGGTGGTTAGAAGTGGATTCATGGAGAAGATGACAGAAGAAAGACACTTTTAAGAAATTATTATATGGTTACTTTATTTTATTTTTAATTTTATTTTGGAGTCTTTTTCAAATAAACTTTATTTTTTGGAGCAGTTTTAAGTTCACACCAAAGCTGGGTGGAAACTTAGAGTTCTCACATATCCACCACCCCACACATGCACAGCCTTCCCTAGTATTAGCACTCCCCCCTCCCTGAGTGGTACATTTGTTACAGTTGAAATTGACACATCATAATCACCCAAAGTCCAGAGTTGACATTAGGGCTCACTCTTGGTCTTCTGCTTTCTATGGGTTTGGACAAAAGAATAAGGACATGTATCCATCACTAGAATATCACACAGAGTACCTTTACTGCCCTAAAAATCTTCTGTGTACTACCTGTGATCTCCCTACCCTCACCCTCTGGCAACCACTGATGTTTTTACTGTCTCCATAGTTTTGCTTTTTCCAGAATGTCGGATAGCTGGAATCATATGACGTGTAACCTTTTCAGATCGGCTCCTTTCACTGAGTAATACACATTTGAGGTTCCTCCATGTCTTTTCATTGCTTGTAGTTCATTTCTTTTTAGTGTTGAATAATAGTCCATTTTCTGGATGTACCACAGTTTATTTATCCATTTGCTTCTGGAAGGACATCTTGGTTGCTTCCAAATCTTGGCAGTTATAAATAAAGCTGCTGTAAACAGCCATGTGCAGGTTTTCATGTAGACCTAAGTTTTCAACTCATTTGAGGAGATAACCAAGGAGCACGATAGCTGGATTGTATGGTTAGAGTGTGTTTAGTTTTGAAGAAACTTTGAAAATTTACTTCATCAGGGCTTCCCTGGTGGCGCAGTGGTTGAGAGTCCGCCTGCCGATGCAGGGGACACGGGTTCGTGCCCCGGTCCAGGAGGATCCCACATGCCGTGGAGCGGCTGGGCCCGTGAGCCATGGCCGCTGAGCCTGCGCGTCCGGAGCCTGTGCTCCGCAATGGGAGAGGCCACAGCAGTGAGAGGTCCATGTACCACTAAAAAAAAAAAAAAAAAAAAAAATTTACTTCATCATCATCATCACAATAATACCTTTCATTTATTGAGTGCTTGCTGTAGCCCCACATTTTCACATGTAATAACTTATTTACCTCAATCCTAATAACCCTGTAAGGCAAATGCTTTTAACCTCCACTTTACAGGTGAGTAAATGGAGGCTTTAAGAGAATAGTGACTTGCTCAGGGCCCCACGGCTCCCCCGTTGAACTGGATTTCAAACCCACATCTGTCTCACTTCAACGCCCCATCCTTTACTGCTGTGTATCAAGCTCTCAGGGCCCAAAGGTTTCACCAGAACTTTTAAAATGTGTCTCATTGTCTTGGCTTCTTGGACTGCTCCTAAATAAAGATCACTTTCCTTCTGCACTTCTGAAAGCCTACTTCCAAAGGAGGCTGGCGTTTAGGATAACTTCCCGAGAGTGGAAGGGAAGAGCAGAGGTGACCATGTTGGGGAGACCCGTGTGGTGGTCAGTGGCAGAGCCCGTAGATGGCAGGGGACCCGGCATCCTCCCTGACTCTCCTCGGCCCCAGCCGAGGCTGGACCCCCTCAGCACACCTCACTCTGAGCTCTCAGCACTTCTTTCCCAGCCTGTCTTTCCATCTCCTCAGCTTCCTCCGTCCTGGGGTCTCTAGGACCTTTCCAAAGCCTTATACCCAGTTTTACTTCCCTTCCCAACGCTGTGAGTTGGCTTTGGTGGTGCTCTTTGCCTGGGTCACCCAGTGCTCCTCCTGGACACTCTCCTTTCCCGTCTCCCTTGCTGTCAGCTTTCCTGAGCCTCGCTAAGGTTCCTTGGAACCTGGCCTCAGTGGAAAGCCCCGGGCCTGTGCTTCTCCAACGGGCCAGTTTAGAGAAACCATATCTTCATTTATGGCTAGAATTTTTCTGTTGGGCATTGAATTCCAAAAAAAACCATTTAGTGGCTGTTGAAAGTCAGATTGCTCCGTTGGCTTCATATCTCTGCACCACTGCTCACTAGCAGTATGTCCCTGGACAAATAATTTAACCTGTCTAAGCCGCAGTGTCCTCATCTGTAAAATGAGAATATTAATAGTCCTTGCTCGTCGATTTCTTGATAGACCGAAAGGACATAATGCCCAGCACCTGGTGTGTGGTAAGCACTGGCTATATATTAGCCATTGGTAATAGTGATTATCCACATCATGGTAGATGGCCCTTGGTTTGGGGGAAAGCTGAAACAAATCACTTCGTAACTGGTTTAGTGTAATCGGGTTATATGAGCGCTAGGAGCTCTGGAGTAACTGATGAGCAGCCGGGTTCAAGATCAGAGTCTTCTTTCTACGTGATGGGTGGCCTTGGGCTATCGCTTAATTTTCTGGAGCCTCACTGCTATCATGTGTAGAGTGGAAATCATAATCGGCTGCTGCCTCTGGGCCTTTGCATGGCCATTCCCTGTGCCTGGATTTTCCTGCCAGAGCTGTGCGTGGCGCACTCCATTCATGTCCCTGACACTCTTGCTGTCCCCTGCTCTAATTCTTTTACAGAGCTTATTGTGACCTCATATTTATCACACACGTACCGTGGGCCGCCTCCCCCGTCCCCTCCCAAGAGTTCAAGCTCAAGGAGGCAGGGGTAAATCTGGTCTGTTCACTGCTAGGATCCCGTCTCCAAAGATGGCACCTGGGATATAGTAAACTGTCAAGGAAGGAAATTGTTGAAAGTAAAATGCTAAAGTCCTTTCAAAGTATACAGAGCTCTGGAGCCGTAAGGGTGTGCGGGCAGTTTCTGGGCCTTCTGGGAAACAACAGGAAAGGCCCGCGGGTTGAATTCATCACGCTGATGCACCTAAAATGTTTAGCTTTGATGGCAGAAGCATCTTCTTAGGCCCGTACCTAACCCTGTCGCTTTGTGATGGGCTTTAAGGAACCCGCCAGGCCCAGATGGAGACGAGCCAGTCCTGGTGGATGTACTCTATCCAGTTCTGGCCATGTGTTCCCTCCGACCTGGGCTTCTCCCACACCTGAGCAGAAGCCTTCTCTCTACTCCTTCCCTGCATATAAAGGGCACGTAGAAATGTCCAGGGATGTCACATCCTCACACCTCCGTGCGACTGTAAAGCCCAGCATCCTTCCCTGGAATTTTGCTTTCTAGGCTAATCCCTGACTTGTCATGAGAAGTCTTATCTGTTGTTACCTGTCATTTATGAATCACTCTTCTAATTATTAACTTAGTGAATTATCCCAATAGTTCTTCAGTTAAACGTATGCCGCCTACTTTACCAGTGGGGAAACTGAGGCTCTCAAAGCTTTGTCACTTGCTGAGGGCCGCACACTTGGCAATGACCTCAAAGCCAGGCTCCTTCCTTGGCCTGTGGTTCCCCCGTGGACTCTACACAGTTGAAGCAGAGGCTTAGAAGGAAGATGACTAGAAACAAACACACAGTCCTCTCTGGCCTCTTACACACAGTAAGGGGATACGTTTCCAAAAGGCTACTGGCAAATAATTTCGAGGGTTTGGCCAGCCTGAAATAACCAGTCTATTTAGAGGTTTCAAGACCAGGCAGCAGAGGCTAAATAAGGTAACGTGTCTGTCAGGAGGGGAGGCCCAGAGAAGAGAAGAGAATATTAAAAAACTCATGGTTCGTATCATGTTTTTCTTACCTAAGCCTCCTTGAAAAGTGTGCTACAAATAAAAGCTATTGCTGTCCTCACCTTAGGATACAGAAATATCAATATATATAGTGTATATATATTTTTGGTTTACAACATGCAACTACACAACTTCGGAAAAAGTAAGTTTATTATACATGATTTGGGGGAAATGGAGAGTTCTCATCCAAAACTTGATGTCCAGATTAAATGTATGGGGATTTAGGGGTTTCCCCTTTGGAATGTTAAATTTTTAGTAATGAAAGTAGCTTCCACTTACATAGCACTTATGATGTGCCAGGAACTGGGCTAGTCCCTTCCCATACTTTTTGACACTTAATCGTCACCACTCTATTTCCATTTTTCCATCTTATTAATGAAGACTTAGAGATTCAGAGAGATTAAGCAAATCACCCAGGCTCACACAGCTAGTAAGCAGCAGAGCCAGCTTTTGGACTAACATCATAGAGTCTAAGATTCACAAAGGTAATGGAAGTTGTGCTTGCCAGTATGTTACTTGGTGCCCAGAATAGACCCAGGCATTGTAAATGTTCAATAAATACTGGAATGAAGAATGAAGAATGAATGAATGAATGAATGAAAGGGTCCGACTCCTCTAATCTCAGCAGCCCTGCTGGATCTCCTCCTCACTCTGCTCTGCAGGCTGTCAGCCTCATCTCTGTAGCTGAATGACGCGATGCATTAGGATTGAGCATTCTCTATCTATAGCAGAATAAATTAGACCTAGGTGTGTTCACACTTTCTTTTATCGATTTTTGGTGGGAAGTAGAGGGTGTGAAGGAATGGCTGTGTGTTTACATATTTTTATAAGCCAATCAGGGTGGAGAGTGTGGATATACAGGGCAGGTCCCCTCTGGGTGTGTCTACTGGCAGGCTCTCCGACTTGTCCCCATTGCTGCTCTCGTTGAGGGAACCGAGCTCTGGAACCACAATGTCTGCTAGCTCTCAAGGGAGGGAAAAGAGGAAATGATGGGGCAGCTTCCACTGCGAGAAAGGAAAGCAGAAATTCGGTAAGAAACAGTTCTCTGGCAGTTCCTCAAACCTAAACTGAAATCTAGTGGCATGTCATAAAAGTCTCAAGGGAACTGGAAATCAGGAGATCGGGGTCTAATCCCTGCTTGGCCACTGACTTGGATAAGTCATTTTTGTGCTTTAGGCTTCACTTTTCTTAGCGCTAAAATAAACAATTTAGGCTAAAACTCTGCCTTCAGGCGTTTAGAACTCTGGGTGTGTTGAGGTGGGTGCAGGAGGGGGTGTTTGGGGTGGTCACACTGATTAATGAGTGGCATTTGTGTGTGCTGTGTTGGGGGGACAGAGCGGGGATGCTCAATGTATTCAATGCTCAGGGCCACACAAAGAGAAATTGTACCACTTAGAATCTGGAATGGTAATTAAGAACTGCTTCATTGCTGAAATACTGTGATTCTATTCTAGCCACATTCATTTGAATCATCCAAGTCACATGGTGAAAAGAAATCAGACTCTGAGTGAAAGAAATCAAGAGTAATGTGTATCATACATTTTTAAATGCCTCCCAATGTACATGACTTTTGTGAATGTCAGGACAGTTTCTTGACCTGTAACCCGTCTCCCACGATGGTCTCAGAAAACAGCAGGGAGCTGGCCTGGAGAGGAAATGTCACAGGCAGTTGCTATCAGACAGGAAGGTTAGAAGCCCTCTTTGGCAGAGCAGAGACACAGCCCCTCCCCTGAAAGACTCTGACTGGGGTGGGTACCAAGTCAGTGGAGTTGAAAGGCTGAGAGAGGCGTCCAGGGCTGTGGGCTTGCGATCGGGCCCCTTTTCTTAAGGCCTTGGGGTTTCCCAGCTGGAGGGGAGAAGGGGCTGAAATACACAGAGAACAGTGAGTCAGAGAGAGGCCTGGGGTTGAAATGAGGAGCTCATAATAGGAGGCTAAGGCAGAGGAGACTTGAGCAGTGGGTCTCCTAAAAGAGGTGGAACCGAACACCCCTCCGCAGATACTTGTGAAGGCCATTCCCTGACCAGAGGGAAAAGACCCCCTTCAGGAAGCCAGTGAGTTTCCACAGGTGAGCTGGTCCTTCCCCACCACCCAAAGCTAGTTAAGCTTTTGCCCATATGCAGATGCCGTCTGTGCTGTTGTTTTATTGAGATATAGCATACACACAGAGAAGGATACAGAGTATATAGCTTGATGGATGTACACACACGTGTGTACCCAAGACCCACAGTAGGATACAGACCATGTCTGCACCCTCTATGGTGCTTCTGTGCTTTCTCCCGGTCAACGTCTGCCGCCAAAGGTAACCACTTTTTAGCTTGATCACCATAGGGTAGTTTTTGAACATCACATAAGTAGAATCATACAGTTTATAGTTTTTGTGGTCTGGCTTTCTTCATTCAATATTATGCCTCTGAAGTTCATCCATCCTGTTGCAAGGAACAGTTCACCTTTTCCCCATTGCTGAGTAGAATTCCATAGTAGGATTACAACACAAGTTATTTATCCATTCTACTGTTGAAGGAGACTTGGATGGTTCCTAGATGCCATCTGGAGAAAGAGTACAAAGGATGGAAACCTCTTAAGATGAAAGAAATACTTCCCTTAGGGAATTTGAACCTCAAAGAGACCATTTTAAGCTAGAGAAGCAGAATGACGTCCAATTGTCGTTCACATTTTCTCTGTCTGCAGAAATGGGAACTCTAGAGCTAAATGAGGTCAGTTAATGGAAGATTTTAAAAAAAATCATATTTTGTGCACATCTGAGTTGAAGAGTGTAAATTTGGGCCCTGCTAGTGTGACTTTCTAATAAGAGCAACAGTGTTCAGGGCTGGCTTTTGGCTTATTCAAGGGGTAGACCAGTTGCCTTACTATTAAAATGGTAACAACTTGAACGAGTTATAGTCAAAAGGTGGTGCACCAAAAACAGGATGAGTTGTAGGGGAAAATATTCAGAAGGTGTGGAAAATCTGAGTGAACATTTCTAATGGGGGAGCAGTGCTGGGCTCCCCGGAACCTCAGACAGAATTTGAGTCGGCAGCACAACAGTTGTCAAAGAAAACACCAGGCTAATTCAGAAAGGTGCACAATTAGTCACCCTGCAGTGGTCAAAGGCTGTTGTTCTAACTATTCTGACTAATTTCAACTTGTTTATCTTAAGAGAAATGGGAGGCAGCTTGAGAAGTTCTCAAATAAAATAATCTCAGTGACTTAAGAGATGAAAAATGAGTCCAGGGTGAACAAGTCAGTAGAGTTAGGGCTGTTTTTTTGCTTTACCAGAAAACTCAACTACCCTTAGAATGGGTATTTTAGTCCAGGAAGAAAGTGATGGTCTACTTTCGAGGTGACGGTAGGAGTAGGTGTCTCTGAACGCCTTTATCTACACAATTGGAATGGTAAGAAGAGGACACAGATGAAAGCTGCGTATCGTTGCCTCTGTGGCACTTGTGAGGGCATCCATAAACGCTTCAGCTCGCTTTCCTCTGGGCACACAGTAGGACTGCACTTCCCTGCCCACTTGAAGATACCTACAGCTGCGTGACTTGCTTTGGCCAATGACATGTGAGCAGAAATGACGCTTCAAAGCAGAAGCTTTAAGAGCCAGTGTGGTTTCTCTGCAAAGATTTATTTCCCCCTCTACCATGATTCCAGGTCGTGGCTGCTTCAGCAGCCTGACTTCCAGAGGGAGCGAGACCCCAAGCCAACCCTGGATGGTTATGTTTGTGAGCAAGAAATAACCTGTTACTGCTTCAAGCCACTGAGATTTCGGCACTCACCTCAGCATAGCCTGGCCTATCCTGCACGATTGAGGTGCTCACCAGGGTCTCTGAGAATGGTCACTGGATGTGCTTTGTGGCCTTCGCCCCTTACCCCAGCTCTAAGGCAAAGGCGGTCATGTGACCTCTGATAAAAGACCAGCCCATTGATTCTTTCTCAAGAATTTGAACACTTCGGGATACAGAGACAATTGGCACTCTGTGGGAGAAGCTATAGCTAAGAGGATCTAAGGGACGATTGGAACTGTGGGTCAGGTGGGGCGAAGAACAAGGAAAATACAAGACAGACACCTGGTATAAGGCAGGGCCAGTCGAAGGACTCAGGAGAGAGAAGGAGGCTGAGAAAGGAGGTGCAGCCCCCAGCTAACCCTGACTTTCCGCTTCATCCCTAACGGGCTGGTGGGCTTGGTTTCTGGCTTCTACAAGATCCCTGTAGACTAACACTAACTCCCCAACACACACACCTTTTACTTGAATGAGTCCAGGCTGCTTCTGTACTTTCCAACAAGAACCTTAACGAGAACAAAATATAAACAGGAGCAAGAAGTTAATAGTACTGTTAACACTGGCTAATACTTGCCGTGTGCCAGGCACTGTCCTAGGCACATCATGCGTCGTGACTCGGCTCATTCTCCCAGCAACATTAGGAGGTACATACTTCTAACATCCTCACCTTTACAGATAAGGAAACTGCGGCACAGAGAGGGCGAGTGCCTTTCCCCACACCACATCGCTGCCAAGGGGTGTCTGGTTTTAGACTTGCAACCGCTACGTTATCATGAACTTCTGAATGTCACTGATGATGCCTTGTTGCTTAAAGGAGTTTTTGAAATTCTGCTTTACCATGTTGAAAGCTAAAATTATTGTCACTTACTTTAGATGTGATAATGGTATTTTTAAATGAAGTATTATCTTTTAGAAATGCATTCTAAAATATTTATGGATAAGATACGATGTCTAGGATGTGCTTGAAATAATGCAGGGGAACACAGAGGCGGTGAGTGACACTATAGCTAGCGTATGATTAGACACGAGTTGATCATCGTTGAAGCTTGAGTGATGGATACATGGGGATTATTAGGCTTTTCTCTCTGCTTTTGTGTATATCTGAAACTTCCCATAGTAAAATGTAGTATATAAGCACCGAGAAAAGGCATGGAAAAGACTGGAATTGATGCGAAACTTGAAAGGGGACTTTTTATCTCATCTATGCTATTTTTAGAGGGAAGTTGGCAAACTATGATCAGTGGTGCAAATGTTTTTGTACAGCTTTCAAGCTGTGAATGGGTTTTTACTAATGATTGAAAATGTTCAATCATTTGTGAATGTGAAATGCAAATTTTAGTGATGATAAAGTTTTATTGGTACAGAGTCACACCCATGCGTTTCTGTCTTGCTTGTGGCAGCTTTCATGCTCTAAAGACAGAGTTAACTAGTAGTAGCAGAGACTGTGGACCACAAAACTTAATGTATTTACTATGTGGCCCTTTACAGAAAAGTTTGCTGACCTCTATTTTATTTTTTTAAGATTTTTTTGATGTGGATCATTTTTAAAGTCTTTATTGAATTTGTTACAATATTGCTTCTGTTTTATGTTTTTATGTTTTGGTTTTTGACCGCGGGGCATGTGGGATCTTAGCTCCCAGACTAGGGATCAAGCCCACACCCCCTGCATTGGAAGGCGAAGTCTTAACCACTGGACCGCCGGGGAAGTCCCAGACCTCTATTTTAGAAAGAGATTTCTTCACGCACAACTTTGTTTTTAAAGCCAGTTTAAAAAAAAAAAAATATATATATATATATATATATAGAAAGAGAGAGAGAAAGTTTTCTTTTTTAATTAGGAAACTAATACAAGACCCTTTTAGACAATGTAGCCTGTACCAAAGAGTATAAAAAAGAAAATGAATATCATCCTCCAGGTACCCATTTCTAAAATCTTCCTTCTTATCTCTTATCAACCAGCTGTTGACAAAATGAAACCTGCTCCATTTTCAGGTAAAAGTGAGGATTGTCTTTCTGGGGCCGATTAGACAAGAAGTACAAGCGGACATTGGCTGTGACAGGGAGACGGGGTAAAAGGATTTGAAAGAGGCCACCTGGGATCTTATTGGGTTTAAATTGTAGAATAAACCTGACACAGTGTATCTAAGCTCAGGTATAATAAATCCAAGTAGGAGGGTGTTGTAATAACCATTTAATACAGATAACAAGAACTGATATTCAAGGTAGAACCTAGTTAACAAGTTTCTGGGGAAAAAATAACCTTAAACGCTGACAACCAATGATTATACCAGCATTATTTATTTATTTTATTTTTATTGTTTTGGCTGTGTTGGGTCTTAGTTGCGGCATGCAGGATCTTTCGTTGTGGTGTGTGGGTTTTCTCTCTGTAGTTGTGGCGTGCAGGTTTTCTCTCTCTAGCTGTGGCTCATGGTCTGCAGGGTGCGTGGCCTCCAGGCCACACGGGCTCTGTAGTTTGCAGCACACGGACTCTCTCGTTGAGGCGCGCGAGCTCACTAGTTGTGGCGCGTGAGATTAGTTGCCCCACGGCATGTGGGATCTTAGTTCTCTGACCAGGGATCAGACCTGCATCCCCTGCATTGTAAGGCGGATTCTCTACCACCTGACCACAAGGGAAGTCCCTATACCAGCATTATTTACAATAACAAAAAGGTAGAAGCAACACCTGCAGTGTCCATCAGCAGATGAATGGATAAACAAAATGTGGCATATACATACAATGGAGTGTTATTTAGCTTTAAAACCAAAGGAGGGACTTCCCTGGTGGCGCAGTGATTAAGAATCCACCTGTCAATGCAGGGGACACGGGTTTGAGCCCTGGTCCAGGAAGATCCCACATGCCGCGGAGCAGCTAAGCCCGTGCGTCACAACTACTGAGCCTGCGCTCTAGAGCCCGTGAGCCACAACTACTGAGCCTGCGTGCCACAACTACTGAAGCCCACGTGCCTAGAGCCCGTGCTCCACAACAAGAGAAGCCACCGCAATGAGAAGCCCATGCACTGCAACAAAGAGAGTAGCCCCTGCTTGCGGCAACTAGAGAAAGGCCACGCACGCACAGCAAGGAAGACCCAAAGCAGCCAAAATTAATTAAGTAATTAAAAGAAAACAAACAAACAAACAAAAACAAAGGAAATTCTGACACAAGCTACACCATGGGTGAGCCTAGAGGACAGTGGTTACATGAAGTAAGCCAGTCAAAAAAGTGCAAATAGTATATGGTTCTCTTTATGTGAGGTCCCTAGAATAGTCCAATTCATAGAGAAAGTAGAATGGTCATTGCCAGGGGATGGAGGGAGGGAGCGGTGTGGAGTTATCGTTTAATGGGTGGAGAGTTTCAGTTTGAGAAGAGGAAAAAAGTTCTAGAGATGGATGGTGATGGTTTGCACAACAATGTGATGTCCTTAATGCCACCCAACTGTACATTTAAATGGTGTTTAAATGGTAAAATTTTGTGCTATGTATATGTGACCATAATTTTTAAAAACTGACCAATTTCAAGTGGATGAAATTTGGTCATAATAAGGGTATACCTTAAGCAAAGAACTTAAAATGGATTTCGGGAAAGCAGGAGAAAGTTCAGGAAACTGAAAGAAGTCTTTAGGCTGCGTGACGCGTAATGCTTAAAGGTGGTGACTGATAAAGGGGTGCTGTGGAGAGGCTGGGCTGCCCCTGAGAGTTTGCTTTCTGTGTTTGGAGGTTCAGGCATAGGTCCGCTTGGGAAGTTGGAGACTTGATACCTCCAGTTCAGTGATTTTTATAAGAATGCCAAGAAAAGTCTCTAAAGGAAACGTTGGAGCTGTCATTAGTGGTGTTACCAGTGATCTGACTTTTCGTTCCTGGTATGCTGCCTTTACAACCTTGATTTCAGTAAAATCCACTAGGTTTCCAGTAACCCGCCAGGATTGTGGCCATTGCCCACAGAATTTAAGGACTGAGTCTTGGCCCAAGCTGGTGGGCAGGTCTCAGCTCCTCCAGGCCACCGAGCATGTGTGCCATCCTCTGTGAATGACTAGAGGGTCAGATTAGCAGGGCAGGCACGTAGGAAAGGCCGAGGGTCTGGTTTACTGTGGGAAAGCCTGGGGGGATGGGCTGGATGGCTGTCATCCATGGCATCACAAATGCCAAGTTGTACGTTGGTTGTGAACTGGAGTGGAAAAGATCTTCCTGGATGGGGATGCAGCATAGCCACGGCCACTTCTGATGTGAAGCTGTGTGACCAGACACTGAGGGTGGATTTGCCCAAAAAGTGACTTCTGGCTAGACCTGCCTCCCATTAGTGCCTCCTAGGATAGCTGGACACGCTATTTAAGGCCAGCATCCTTTTAAACTGATGCAGTTGACTATTCTGATTGGATAATATCCAGCTGAGCCGGTTGTTAAATATTTTTAAAAGTCACCCCAGCCAGGGATCTCCTTCAAATCACTGTTTGCCGTCCGCCTCCAGTGTCAGTGACGCTACGCTAGTGTTCAATTTTCTGATAACTTTGCTTTAAAAAAAAAAGTGGTGAAGCCCTTAACCAACCCCTAATTACCTCACATTTTGGGGCTTTTGAAATGAGTTTGCACTGGATTTTGTTTAAGATATCAAAAGGAGAAGATTACTAGGAATGGATAACCAGGGCCACAAAAATAGTAAAAGCTGCTATTTACTGAATCTACCATCTATTGGCCACTTCAGGCATATTATGTCTAATCGTTGCATGAAGTGTTAGGTCTCTTTCTTGTTTTACTCATGAGGGAAGCCAAGGCTGAGAGAAGCCAAGTGACTTGCAAAAAGTCATTCAGCTAATAAGTGGCAAACCCCATATTCAAATATAGCACCATAGTATTTGGTCTTTACGTTTGGGAAATCCAGATGTAAGCTTAGCTGATGGAGTGGACCTCAGTGGGTTTTGCCACTGAAGCCATCCATTCCAGTCACCTTTCTTCTGCTGACGATACCCTGATTTTCCTCTGCAGTGCCATCTTTTCCCCAGCTCTCATTCCAGATGTTTGGGGGGTTGGTCATGTGACTTGAGCCTGGCCAATCAGCACATGATATTTCCCTGGCTGCAGCAACTCACTCAACAAAGTTTTTTTTTTTTAACTTTTCATTTTATATTGGAGTATAGCTGATTAACAATGCGGTGATAGTTTCAGGTACACAGCAAAGGAACTCAGCCATACATATACAGGTATCCATTCTCCCCCAGACTCCCCTCCCATCCAGGCTGCCACGTAACATTGAGCAGAGTTCCCTGTGCTCTACAGTAGGACCTCACTCCACAAATATCCATTGAGAGAAGCTGGGGTATTCAGCAGGGTCGAGACAGAGGAGGGTGCTGCTCCGGTGGAGCTTATGTTCTAGTGTAGGCAGACAGCTAATAAACAAGTTACAGATACTCAGCATAATTTCAGTTGGTAATAAGTGTTTAAAAACAAAATAAAACAGGGTAATGAGTTGTAACACAAGGGGCAAGGTGGGGGGCTCTTATGCTGAGGGTGGCCAGAGCCACAGAGAGGCAATGGGACTTCCATTAGGTCTCTTCATACTTCTGCCTGCCTTGAACTTGGAAGAGCTTGGGACCCCACAGCTGCTGGTGCCATGTTGCCCACCCCGAGAGTCTGAGGATGAAGCCAACCTGGGGGAAGAAGGGAGGAGGGAGGGAGAGAAAGAGGGTCCTGATGATGTCCTTGAGCCCCTGAATCAGGCTATAATGGAAATTAAACCTACCCCTAAATTTCTGTACAAAGGGAGCCTACAAATTTTTGTTTCCTTAAGATGGTTTCATCAACTGGAAAGAATCTCCTATCATGTACAGCTGAGTTTAGTCTAATCACTGCCTGTCATGTGAGCCTCCTTCACTGCTGGCGGGTCTGAGTAAATTGTAGATACATGAGCAGACGACCGAATAGATAGATGAGAGCTAGATAGCCCCATACATTGATGGATATAGAACAGATAAAAGTTAGCGTTTGGGCTTCCCTGGTGGCGCAGTGGTTAAGAGTCCGCCTGCCGATGCAGGGGACGCGGGTTCGTGCCCCGGTCCGGGAAGATCCCACATGCCGCGGAGCGGCTGGGCCCGTGAGCCATGGCCGCTGAGCCTGCGCGTCCGGAGCCTGTGCTCCGCAACGGGAGAGACCACAACAGTGAGAGGCCCGCGTACTGCAAAATAATGATAATAATAATAAAAAGTTAGTGTTTGTCCATGCGTGGAGAGCAAGATGAGAAAGATACGCACCCAACTCTTCACACAGTTCACACTCCGGGATGAGAAGAAAGGGGTGTCACTTTTTAACAATCAGCTTCTGGAATGTTTGCATTTAAAGACAAGCGTGCATGACCTTTTAATATTGAAAAAACTACAGATTTGGAAAGGTGTGGACAGAAAGGCCTGTGCAATGGTCCTGGGCTGGGTCCTCAACCTCATGCCCATAGCACACACACCAAGGCCTCGGAGGGCCATTACTCAAAGCAAATGCCAAGAAATGACATGAAGGAGGACCCCACCGCCACCGCTGCTGTCTCTCCTGTAGAACTTCCCTACCTGTCTCCCGTGAGGACAGCTGGAAGACGCTAATATCTGTACGGCGCACTGAAGGATCAAGGCCACGTGAAGCCAGAATGTATTTCCTGGGCGCTCTTGTCAGCCCTAGAACCTGCCCAGTTGTCCCAAAAGCTGAGGGGATCAGTTTCTTTACCTGGAACCCATTCACTCAGCAACAGCTCAGTTGATTATAGGACAGAGGCCCTTTCTATTGAAAATGCACAGTTTGTAAGTCCTTCTCCTTCATGCCAGGGGAAGCGTATCTCACTCGAAGTTCTGACACTTGGCTAGCATTATTACAGGTGTTTATTTTGGTTTTAAAATATTCATGGAACTCATAATAACTACTCTCATTGTGCTTGGATTTTGCTTGCACTCTAGTAGAAGCCTTTGTAGAAGACAACTGTGGCAATCATTCTGGAATTGCCTTTCTCTTGGGTACTGCCGTTAGACCGTGGCTTGTTCCTGAAGCACGATCCCAGGTTAATGCTGTTTCGTACAGTCCAAGGTCCCACTGCGGATTCCAGCTTTCCTGTTGTTTAAAGCAAGGAACAAAACTTTATCACTCTTACCAGAAAACTCTTAAGGATTCTATGATAGAATCAGTCTTCATCACTTCTCCTTCTGACTTAGAAGTAAAAATTACTTCTATGTAGTAGATTACATTTGGACCCAAATAAATTGTGTCCTAAAGCCTTCTAAAACTATAGCTACTGCAGTCCTCCTCTTGTAATCTGGCTTTTTTTTATATAATCACTGTACCCAGAGAAAATGAAAAGGCAAACTCCAACCTAGGGAAGGTTGAATAATCATAAACTCCAACTTGAAGGAATCTGAATTAATGAGATTTCCTGGGATTTTTCCAGCCAAGAAAGAACTACCGCCTTCCTCCCAGGGAACTGTGATGCTTACAACTTTATTCACAGACATACAACATCATTCCCTAGAGAAGGAATTATGGTCAGACTTTAATTTGGATCAACAGATAAAATTAGAAAATCTCTTGCGGGAAATGTCATTCATTATTTACAAATGTACATAATTAAAGAAAGGAGGTATATACAGAATAAAGATGTTATTGTCTGTAGAGCAAAGAGTTAAATATAAGAAGAATTCCCTGGGATCTCACCAAGTGCACGCCCCAAACACATATTTAAAGTCTACAATGCAGAAAAAATAGCTTGAGGGATATACATCACACTGTCATCTAGGCTTTTCTCTGTGGACTGGGGAGAGACGTGGTTATTGAGGGATAAATTTAACTTGATATAAAAGATTGCTGTGATGTTTGGCTCTTTAAATAATAAGTAGAGTGGAACTTCGTTAGGCTCCTTGGCCACCTAGCAACTAGAATAGCTTGCCTGTATTTGTAGAATTTCCCATCTTATGCATCTGAATATGTCTAAGCCAGAAACTCACTTTCTGAGCCTCCCTTGTAACTCAGAAGGCCGATACACCCTGTAGGTGTATTAATCAGAATTCTCCAGAGAAACAGAACCAACAGAATAGAGGGGGGAGGCGAGGCGGGAGATTGATTTATTTTAAGGAATTGAGTCATGCAATTATGGAGACCCGGGGAGAAGCTGATGTTGTGGTTCAAGTCCAAAGACAATCTGCTGACAGACATCCTTCATGCTTGGGGGAGGTCAGTCTTTGTTCTATTAAGGCCTTCAACTGATTGGATGAGGCCCACCCACGTTTTGGAAGACGTTTGGCTTTAATCAGACTTCACTGATTTGATGTCAATCTCATCCAAAAACATAGTCACAGAAACGTCTCAAATAATGATTGACCAAATATCTGGGCACTGTGACCCAGCCAAGTTGACACATAAAGTTAACCATCACAACAGGGCCTGCCTGGACATATGACCTAATCTTTACACAAGGCTTTGGTTTGGAAGTTAGTACCATGTGGAATCCATTCTTCCAGAGGGGTGGTGGTGGACATATCCAGCTTACAGAGGCAAAGTGGCAGCAGTCGTAGTGGCAGCACCCTGTTGATGGAGTATACAGGGTTTGTGCCAGCAATAGCAGCAGAAGGATCCCCACTAGAGGCGTCTTGTTTTTGTCGCTCCAGGGCTCATCCTTGAGTTCAGGAATTTAGTGAACTACCCAGTTCCTTTAATACATTCCTTCTCTGTTTAAACTAACTAGGGTAGATACTGTTGTTTGTAACCAAGAACCCTGAAATTCAGTAAATGGTTAGATTATCTATTACTGCATAACAAATTACCCAAAATTTAGTAGTTTAAAACGATAGTAAACATTTTATTCTTTCTCACGTTTTCTATAGGTCAAAAATTGGGGAGTGGCTTAGCTGGGTGCTTCTGGCCCAGGGTCTCTCATGAGATTGCATTCAAGTTGTTGGCCAAGGGGCTGGGGCTGGGGAATCCACTTTCAAGATGGCTTATTCATATCGTTGGCCAGTTGTGCTGACTGTTAGCCAGAGGCCTCAGTTCTTCTCATGTGGGTCTCTCCATGGGGCTACCTGAGTGTCCTCACAACATGGAGATTGCCTTCCCCAGAGGCAGTGATCTGAGAGAGATCACTTTTTTTTTATGACCTTGTCTATGTGAAGTCACACCATCACTTCCACCCTATTCTGTTTGTTACAAGAAAGTTGCTAAGTCTAGCTCTTACTCAAAAGAAAGAAAAGGAGTTTCCACCTTTTGAAGAGAAGAATGTTGAAGAATTTATGGATATATTTTAAAACTTCCTGTGGTAGCCAGCCTCAAGATGGCCACCCAATGATCCTTACCGCCTGATGGTCACACCTGTGTACATTTCCCTCCTATACTGTATCACATGTGTTGTGCCTGACCAGTGGCTTATGGAGAAGTGATGGTATGTCACTTCTGAAGTTAGGCTATAAAAATCTCCTTTAGTCTCTCCTGCTCTCTCTCTACCCACCTCCACCCCCCTTTCTCTCTCTCTCTGTCTGTCTCTCTCTCTCTGTCTCTGTCTCTCCTCCCAACCTCCACTTCCCTTGCTCTGCTCCGGGGAAGCAGGCAGCCATGTGTGAACAGCCTTATGGAGAAGTCCACGTAGCAGGGAACTAGAGCCTCCAGCTACGGCCAGCAGGGAACTGAGGCCAGCCAGCAACCATACGAGTGAGTTTGAAGCAGATTCTCCAGCCCTGTTGAGGCTTCACAGGACTGCGTCCTCAGCTGCTTGTTTGCTCCCTCACAAGACTCACAAGAACCTCAGTCAGAACCATCCAGCTGAGCTGCTCTTGGATTCCTGACCTTCAGAACTTGTGTGAGATAATAAGTGTTTTTGCTTTAAGTTGCTAAATTGTGGAGTAATTTGTTACCCAAGAATAGATAACAGATACACCACCATACATGTATTACTTTTTTTCTCCAGAAGAAATAAAGGCGCACGTGTGTGTGTGTGTGTGTGTGTGTGTGAGAGAGAGAGAGAGAGAGAGAGAGAGAGACTGGAAGAGAGAGTGAGCAAATAAGATAGAGATCTACCTAAGTTACCAGAGACAGACATGACCACCTCATGTTCTCACAGAGCGTCCGTTTCCAGCTTTCTGAGATTTTACTGAACTCCTAGAAATCCTTAACCAGATCTGCAGTTGAAATGGATCTTTCTTAAGGCTGGAGGCTGCTGCCCACCAAGCTATAACCGCTGCCACCTAGACTATGTCCAGCAAGCCTGGGGACGCCCTTCCCTCAAGCTGGCAGGTTGGGGTTAGACTGGGCTCTGGTGTGTGTTAATGGATCCTGTGCTTCTAAACTAGCCATGATTGTTGTTTTGAATTTTTGTGAGCCTTTTTACTTTAGGAAGTCTCTCCTTGCAGACCATAGCAAGTGCTTTGTGGGTTACTCAATCATGTTTATAGATTCAGTAGCAAGAACAATTGTACAGTCTATATCTTATTGGCTACTCAAGGTAGCACAGCATCCATTTATTCAGTAAATATTTGCTGAACACCTGCTGGGTGCCAGCACTGGCCTAGGCACTGGAACACTGGACTGAAATGTCCTCAGCACTGTGGGAGGAGAGTAGCTGCCATTGTTGCAGTAGAAACACAATTACAGGAAAGCTAAAACCCCCCTCTTCCACTTGGGAAAAAAGCCAGCAGTCTGTCTCCAAGGAGCCCCACGGGGTGACTTGTGAATTCGCCCAGGCCCAGGCTCTGTCCATGAGCTTTTCAGGCAGCACACCAGGAGCGGGTCAGTGCCCCAGGGAAAACCTGTAAACCACGCTCACATGACTCTTCTAGAAAACCAGAAGGTCAGTTTATGAATTTACAGCGAAAATTCTGACTATCCCGGGAACCAGAGCACTCAGGTTTGCGCGTCTCACCCCAATCTCCCTCCCTCCTCCCGTGCTCCATTATCCTAGCCTCTCCTCTTCCCTTCCTTCCATTTCTGCTGTGACACATACTTCATGAGCATGTCCTAGGAGCCAGCCACGGGGCTGAGATCCAGAGGAACACGGTGTATGAAGCCGACAGAGTTCCTGCCCTCAGTCGGGGGGTGGGGGGTGGGCGGAAACCCTAATCGAAACATTCACACAGATAAACACCAAGGCCCTTTTTTGTTTCATGGAGGCCTTTGAGACTCTGATGGCCATGAAGATCCCTGTCCTCAGAACGATGTGCATCCTCCCACACACACACAGCATCTTACACACAGTTTCAGGGGAGTCTCGGTCACCCTGAAACCCATCCGGGACCTGGGGTGCAGAATCTCCCCCTCTGTAGACAGCACTGCACAAGAAGCAGCCAAGTCGTACCCAGAAGGTTGCTTCTGAATCAGACTTGCAGCACGGGATTCGGGGCCACACCATGCAGCATGTGGGATCTTAGTTCCCTGACCGGGGGTGGAACCCGTGCCTCCTGCAGTGGAAGCGTGGAGTCCTAACCACTGGACCGCCAGCGAAGTCCCTGACTCTCTTTAGATTAGGCCAGTACCTCGATCCCCTGAGAGCCATACTGATCTGGCCTTGGCGAAGGATGACACAGCTGACTCAGCGTATCTTAGCTCTGAACCGTTGTAAATAGATTTGAAGTTTAACTTCAGCAGAGAGTGGCATCTTCCTCGCTTGCAAGTTCTTAGAAGGTGTCCTGGTCTGGGCCCCAGCAGCTCTCAGCTGGTTTTTCCAAGCGTAACCAGAAAACAATGAAAGACAGACGCCTGGCTCATCAAAAATCTCTCCAGCCTACCTTTCTCCTCTCCACAATCTAGAGGAGCAGTTGGCAAACTTTTTCTGTAATGAGCCACGTAGTAAATATCTTAGGTCTTTCGCAACTGCTCAATTCTGCTCTTACAATCCAGAAAGCAGCCCCAGGTAATACATACATGAATGAGCATAGCTGTGCTCGTTTAAAACCTTGTTTACAAAAAACAGTGGACTGGCCAGATCTGGCCTGTGGGCTGTAGCGTGCTGACCCCTGGTCTAGGAGAGGCTCATCCTCCACATGGCTCCTCCCCAGCCCCTTCTGCTCTCTCTCCCTCACTGACCTTTTTGAAGGATTCATTACCATTGCATTTCTGAGGATTTAGACAGAGGGTCAAAATCTGTGGAAAGAGCAAATGCAAGAAAGCTTTCAACTAGAAAAGGTGTCCTTAGAGCTCAGTCCTTCGTCCTGGTTTGTACAGTGTGGAGAGATGAATAGGCAAGAGACATTATGTGAACACGGGAAAACGTTAGGAATGTTTAATCCAGAAGATGGAAGATTCCAGCAAGGGCTGCAGAGTGGTTAAGAGTATTTAGGCTTAAGTCAGATCATGACAATAATAATAACAACACAACACAGATAACACTCACTGTACACTTACCAGGTGCCAAATGCTCTTTGAAGTATTTTTCTAAATATCCTGTTTAGGGACTTCCCTTGTGGTCCAGTGGTTAAGACTTCGCCGTGCAATGCAGGGGGTATGGGTACCCTCCCTGGTCGGGGAGCCAAGGTCCCACATACCTCGCGCCAGAAAACCAAAAACATAAAACAGAAGCAATATTGTAACAAATTCAGTAAAGACTTTAAAAATGGTCCACATCAAAAAAAAAAAAAATCATCTTTAAGGCTGGGTTTGCTTTCCACCTCTGCCACTGTCGTGCTGTGTGACATCGCTTAACCCCTCTGAGCCTCCGTTTCTTCATCCATTAAACCAGGGATGTGGGGTAACCTGGGAAATGCGCTCAGCGCAGTGCCTGGTTACACCTTCATACTCAGTAAGGGTTAGATCTGATTATTCCAATCTGTGCAGGGGCCAGGCTTGGTCTTTGTACCTCAGGTCTTACCAGTGAAGCCAGTAGGCAGAACCTTCGGGAAGAGAGATTCTAACCTCGGGAAAAACTTGGTGACTCAGCACTTCTAAGATATACAAGGTTCTGGGGACGTCGGTAGGAGATTCTTGTTCTGTAGTCAAATAAATCTCAGTTAAGCAAAGTTAAAGAAGTTTCTCAGTGGCTGTGTTTCTTAAAACCCGGAATATACTATTGTGGTTTAAATATCTAAGCAAATATTATCACAAGCAGCTTTTTCCAACGTATTTATCCACCAATCATTTTCAGCCCCCAGGGTAGCTTTGGGGATTAGTTTGTCACAGAAAACCCTTTAGGAAAATACAGTGGGAGTTGTCGGAAATAGATTGGGGGTAGTGAGCTCCTCTTTGAGGGAAATGTGTGAGCAGAGGCCGGATGCCCACAGGACAGGGATGTGGACAGGATCGCACAGTGGATGACAAGGGGACTGAGTGAAGTGAAAAGCTCCTGGTACTTCTGGCAGCCGGGCTTGTCCTGCTAGGCTCTGGGAGCTCTGCGGGTTTTCTATTCCAGCCCTGGAATTTTGGACTTGACTTTGAATGACACCAAGAAAGAAGGGTGATGCTGGGTGTCTCTGGAGGCCCCCAGTTAGGAGGCCCTGAGAAGCCAGGCCAGTATCCCTGCACGTGGGGTCCCTTCAGGTTCCGTCACGGTGTGTATGGGTCATCAAGGGCAATAAAGTCGCACTGTCTGACACGTCATGGGCCCTCGGGAAATGTTCCTCTTTGAGATACGTCCTGAGCATTCTGAAATGTTAACGGTTGAGGGCTGGCAGCCCTGACCTGGATTCCTGCTCTGGGTTTGCTACTTTCCAGCTGGGAGACCCTGGGCAGATCCAGTCCCTTATGCATAAAATGGGACTAACAGTCGATTCCTCTTCATCCCACGGTGAGGACCTGTAGCGGACACCCTGGCGTCCCTAGCCTGTCTTAGGTGGGACACTGTGTAGGCACTCCTTGGGGCACAAAGCACAGGGCCTTCTGTGATGCTCTGAGCGCCTGTCCTGGGGAGGAACCTCCAACCAAAGCCAGCAGGAACAGGGTGATAAACACCCCAGCAGCCTTGGTCCTTGGGGTGGACAGTTCAAGGAGGCATCTGCATCTTCCCGGGAGGGATTGGAGGAATCCAGCTGTCCATCGCTTGCAGAGGTGGAGTGACCTCAGTAACTCACCTTACACTGATGTGTCTCCCTTTACCTGTCTCATTCTCCCCACTCCCTCCCTCTTGCTTCCTGAGATCACCTCCCAAAGAAACTTCCAGTACCTCAGTCCTTTTCTCAGGCTCTACTTTGGGGGAACTGAAACTAAGACAGGATTCCATAAGACAGTAAGACACTGCCTGTGGAATATCTGGCCATGATCAGTGCTTAATAATTAATGGCTCTAAGTAAGTCAGGCAGAGAAAGACAGATATCATATGATATGGTTTATATGTGGAATCTAAAAAAAAGGGTAGAAGTGAACTTATCCACAAAACGGAAATAGAGTCACAGGTACAGAAAACGAACTTATGGTTACCGGGGGGAAGCGGCGGGGAGGGATAAATTGGGAGATTGGGATTGACATATCCACACTATTATATATAAAATAGATTAACCAGTAAGTACCTACTGTATAGCACAGGGAACTCTATTCAATACTCTAATGAACTATGTGGGAAAAGAATCTAAAAAAGAGTGGATATATGTATATGTGTAACTGATTCACTTTGCTGTACAGCAGAAACTAACACAACATTGTAAATCAACTATACCCCCAATAAAAATTTTAAAAATAATAATAATAGCTCTGATTACTACTGAATACAAATCGTCTGGCCTACCCTCTGGTCTCCATCACGTTACCACCCAAGTGTATGTACACACCCACGCATGTGCACACCCACACACCTGTGCACACACCCACACATGCACGCCCACATGCTTATACCAACAATTCTGAGGCTACTTGAGGTCTTATCCTCCCACTCCTGGTTCACATGTGATAAGATTTCCCCTGTCCATTCAGAGCTGCAGGAGCAATCTGGTTAATAAAACTCTTTAAATCCCCCCCTTTTTCCCAACTCAACTGTGGACACACTAAAGGCTGTTATGGTCTAAAACTAGGGCTATTCTCTTTCTCCTTCCAGAACAGGGGCCAGTCCGATTCTGCCACCACTCTTTCCTCCTTGCTTGGATTTTGCCACTTGTTACCGCAAAAGACCATTCTGAGGCTGACTTTGTTGACAGAGGCAAGAGGTCCTGACTCGGGGCCTGGAACACTGAACGCAGCGGGGGGCAACGTTCAAGACTGGAGGCGGTGCGGGTTGAATAGATGTTCAGAAATAGTGGCGGGGATCGGGGGGACTTGGATGCTTGTTTAGTGAGCTGCTGTTTCAAGCAGCAGGCAGGACGTCCCCTCTGTTCCTGACATCTCCTGGGACAGTAGTAAGTTCTGTATCTTAGCACAATTAGTGGACATTTTCTCCTTATTACACTGAAGTGCTCCCGACCCTTTTAATCACCTATCAGGTTTGGGGTGGTGGCTTCATTAAAAACCCACCATTCATTATCACACTTCTCGATTTCCTGGACCACTGGGGCACTTTATGGGAACCTAAGAACATTATGACTCTGTTGGAGAGCCCCCATTTCCCTCTGTGTCCTATCTCCCCGCACAATCGTGCTCTGAAGTGAAGCTGTTGGCAGTACCTCCTCAGTGACTCCCATGCCCTCTCCCATGCCTTGTGGAGCAGTTACTGGTTAATGAGAAGAACTGTCCAGTAATAGGCGGTGACCTACAAATGAATAAAAGTTATCTCTTGCTCTAGTTCAGAAGATAACGATGACAAAGAATTGTCATTTAAAGTAAAGCAAAGCAAATGGTTTTGTGATTATAAGGATGTATGAGGCACAGTGGCAGGAGCCTGGGTCTCAGAGGTACGTGGACCTGGCATTGAATCTGGCTGTGACAGTTACCTGCTGTGTGTATCCTGGGTAAGTTGCTGAACTTCTCTGGGTCTCAATTTCTTTATCATTATAAATGAGGCAAAGTATACTGTGCAGACATTTTTTATTCTTCTCTTTTCTCTTTTTGTCTGCCCAGAAAAATTCCATCTTCTGGTAATAGCATCTCCTGTTCTTTGTGGTTCTAGTGGGGGTGCCCGTCATAGTAACAGCAGTTACCCACCCCCCCCCCCATTCCCTCAACAGGGCCCAGGCCTGGCCAATAAAGAATGGGCGTGAGGAATAGGCAAGGTCCTTTCTTAAGATTTTATATATAAACGCTGGAAGAGACTCTGTCTTCCCTTTGCTGAACTAAAATGATGGAAGTCTGGAGGTCTGGGTAGCAATGCCTCGGAATCCTTCTTCCATCCGCCCTCCATCCCCCTCTCCCTCCATCCTTTCTCCTGCTGCAGAGAGAAAATAAAGCCAATACACAGAGAAAGGCAGATCTGTACACAGAGGGGGATGGAGTCTCAACAGCATTGTTTCAGTTTCTTTTGAATTCTCCTTTGTAACTACTACTGCTTCTTTATTTTGATTTGGGTTTTGTGACTGTTGGAGAACAAGAGGGGGCCTTAAAGGTCGAGAGCCAACCTTCATTGTTTGCTAGATGAATAAGATGGAGTCGAGAGGCAGTGCCTTCTCTCCAGCCAGCCAGCTTCTCAGTTGGGACTGGCGCCCAGGCTTCAGCGTCCAAGTCCATGCGCATTCATTCTTCCAGGCTAGTCAGGTAACTCACAGGCTCATTGAGTGTATAATTCCCGAGTCACTGGATGGTGTGTCCCCAACCTCACTCCCCTACTTTCTTCTTATCTTGCCCCCTACCCCTCATCAAGCCAACACTGTCTGAAATATCACCATTGTATTCATTCCTTTCCATTCTCTTTGTGCTTCTTCTGGGAGTGGTAATACAGACAACTAATGTAAACTACTGGATGAATTGCTTTTAAGACCCTCTTTCATCACAGATGAAAGGGCTTTAGTATCTTAGGAGGATGGGTTAAAAAGGGGGGTGACATGTGGCAATGGTTCCAAAAGAAGGAAAATAGTATAGAAAAGGAAGTTCATTGCTCCTGAAAGCAGACTGCTGCAATTTTAGATCTTCCTCCTCTTTCTCTGTCACCATAGTCCCCTTCTCAGTGTTCCTACATAGAATCAGTGCTGCTGACCCTACAGCCATTTCCTCCCTCTTCTTTCTGGCTGCAGATTCCACCTCCCACTTTAGAGACTGAAAATGCAACTCACTTTCCCAGCTTGCCTTGCAGCTAGAGTATGTGACCTATTCCTGGCCAGTTAGACACGAAGGGAAGTCTGGTGGAGTTTTGGGAAAGGTTTTTCTCCTTGATCAAAGAGAGATGCACATGAGAAAGCCTCCTTTATTTCTGCTTTTGAATATGGTAATATAAAGATATGATGGCTGGAGCTGCTGCAGCCATCTTGCAGTCACAAGGAGACAAGTCTAAAACAAAAGCCAGCACACTAAGGTTTGTGGCGTGGAAAGATGCAAAGAGGCAGGGTCCTAGATGACACCGTTTCACTACAGAAATAACTCTGGGAGAGCCCAGCCATTGGATTTCTTGATAAGTAAGATAGTAAATGGTCTTTATCATCTGAACCACATTTAGTTGGGTACTTTATTTCTTGCAGCCCCAAATCATCCCATTACTATGTCTTAGACTTGTTTCCAAGAAGTTTCCTTGATGGAATATACATTTGTGTCTAAAATAAAGTTTTTTTCTTTGATGTTGTTCGGTATTTTTATTTTAATTTTTATTTATTTATTTTTGGCTGCGTTGGGTCTTCGTTGCTGCACACAGGCTTTCTCTAGTTGCGTCGAGTGGGGACCACCCCCTGTTGCGGTGTGTGGGCTTCTCATTGCGGTGGCTTCTCCTGCTCTAGAGCACAGGCTCTAGGCACGTGGGCTTCAGTAGTTGTGCGTTGCGGGCTCTAGAGCGCAGGCTCAGTAGTTGTGGCACATGGGCCTAGTTGCTCTGCGGCACGTGGGATCCTCCCCGACCAGGGCCCAAACCCGTGTCCCATGCATTGGCAGGCGGATTCTCCACCACTGCGCCACCAGGGAAGTCCCAACTCGGTATTTTTTATTACTAGAATTTCTGTTTGATTCCTTTTCAGATTTACTGGGTGACTTGAGAGTTTCCTGGTCCATGTAGATATCCTCCACCTTGTCTTTTATTTTCATAAGCATGTTAAGCATGGTTAGTGTATAATCTGTGTTTGATAATTCCAATATCTGAAGTCTTTGCAGGACTACTGCTGCTGCTGTTGTTTCTGCTTGTTCGTATTCATGGCGCCTTATTTCTTTTTATTCATGGTTATCTTTGATTGTATGCTGCTCATTGTACCTGAAAAACAGCTTGTAGGAGTAATTTGAGGTCTAGGATGAATGTACCTTCCTCCAGAGAGAATGTGTGTCTGCATTTGCCAGTGGCCTGGGGACCCTTCAGCCAGATTCAGGGGTTTGAGGTTGCCTGCACCGCCAAACACTGTGAATCCTGGCTGCAGATCCAGTACACAGGCCTAGCTACTTCTGGTCCACCTTTTCCCTGAGGGAGCAGGGCTTTGGGGTCCCTGTTATCATGGAGAGGCTCTCCAATTAGACTGCCCTTTTGATTTCTTTCTCCCTTATTCCACAAGGCCGTCAAAACAAAAGTTCAGATTGTTGGAATCAGCTGATGCCCTTGGTTCAAAAGTGCTTTCCATGCTCTGCTTATCTCTTTGGGTTCCTGTTTTTCCTTCAATAAAGTCTTACTATAAGTGCTTGCAAGATGCTCAGTTTATCCAGCCAGTTTAGTTGTGTCCTGAAGGAGGGTTGGTCCAAATAACATAACCCACCATTAGTGGAAACGGAAGTTTATCCTTGTCCAGTCACCAAGTTGTCCGCTTCTGCCTAAACTGTGTCTCCATAATCCTTACCACTTGGTTTTTCCTGTCCGCGGATGTGCACTCTACTTGCCTGTGCTGTGTGGCTGCCTTGTCCTGTTCTTGGTTTTGTTGGCCCCCTGATCTCTAGGCGTCACCTGCCTGATTTCTGTGTGCCCCGACCCCTGGCACTTGTTCCCCCCCTGACTTCTCCTGGTTGCCTGTGCCAGCTGACTCGGGTGCCACGGGGTTCCAGCTGCTTACCTAGCTCTTGAACCTCCAGCTGAGCTTTGATCCAGGACTTTATGATACTTGCCAACATTGTCCTCTCCTGTGCCTCCTCTCTATAAGCCTCCTGGCTACCCATCTGGCCTTGACTTTTCTGATTAATTCTCCTTCCCCTTCCAGAGCCACTTACTGCCTTGGCCTCACCTACCCAATGCATGGCACCATCTTGGACGTCCCTTGATTGAGTGTTTTACGTAGATGCGTTTGAGCCTGAGTCTCTTTAATTATCTTTGCCTAATAAAGGATCACACTGTGGGGACCTCATGAGCGTTTTATAACGATGAGTAACTCTTAAATTGGAATCATTCTTTAAAATGTAGAAGACCATGGGAATTCCCTGGCAGTCCAGTGGTTAGGTCTTGGCGCTTTCGCTGCCTGGGGGCCTGGGTTCCATCCCTGCTCGGGGAAGTAAGATCCCACAAGCCACGAGGCAAGGCCAAAAAAAAAAGTAGAAGATCAAAGTTTATGATAAAAAAGGAAACTGACAATGGCAATAAAGCCAGTCCTAGTCTTAAGACTTTTATTTGTTTTTTGAGAGTCTATTTGGCCGCCTGCGAGAAATAATGAGTTTAGTTTAGTGGTAGAGAGCACGGGCATATAAATCCAGTGGACCCGTGTTTAATCCCATTTTCACCCCTTATTAGTTATTTGAATTTGTACAATTCATCCTATTCCTCTTACTCTCTATTTCCTCATCCATAAACTGGTGCTAATATCACCTTCTTCACGAGATTGTTATGGGGAGAAAGAGATAAAAGGCACATTTAGCGCAGTAACTGCAAACAGTAAGCGCTCAATTTAAAGGCCTTATCTTGATCATGATCAATAAGATTAAGGTCCACCTTCCCTCCAAATATTTTACCACCTGGGTCGTCAGGTGGCTGCTCATCCTCCATCGCATCCTGAAATCTCCACCATCTGAAGCTTGCAAGCAAGCGTGTGGGGACGGTTGTTCCCAAAAGGCCCTGCTTGAAGCACACGTGTTCCTCTGGACTCATATGTGGGCGCATTTGTTTAACGAGGTGACTAGTTGAATCAAGTCCTGCTTGATGAGGTTGAGGGTTGCAATTTGAGACAAGTTATATTCACAGTTGAAAAACATCTTGGTTCCTCATGTCCCAGGGTCATTTTTCAGGAGATTGGAGACTCGGCAGAAGGCTAAGATAATTAGGCTCCTACAAGGGCAATAATGTACGTGGCCTTAAGGGTCTTTGGTATAAACATCTGTAGGATTTGAAGGCTAACTAGGTCTATTCCAACCTCCTCATTGGGCAAATAAGGAAACCAAGATTCAGAGGTGTGAAATGACCTGCCCAGGGCCGAGCAGTCCATTGGTAGTAAAGTCAAGGCAGGAATCCAGATCTTGGTTCTACCTTTACCAGCCGTGTGACACGCTAGGTGTGGTGGTTTAAAACTACTGCTACAGATAAGTCCACAGATTCTTTGACATTTCTCATGTCAAAAGGCAGAGTGTAATTCCCTTCCCCTTCTAAACTTAGTGATTTACTTCTAATGAATGGAATGTGAAGAAGTGATACTATGTGACTTCTGAGGTTAGGTCATAAAAAGGATACATTTTTTCCTGGTTCTCTCTCTCTCTCTCTCTCTCTGTGTCTCTCTGAATCCAGCTGCCATGTTTTAAGGATGCTCAATAGGCCTCTAGGGGAGGTCTACTGGGGAGGAACAGAGGCCTCCTACCAACGACCAGTACCAACTTGCCAGCAGTATGATGGAGCCGCAGTAGGAGCTCCTTGTCTAGTCCCAGTCAAGCTCCAGGTTGCAGCCCTGATGACATCTTGACTGCAACCTCATGAGAGAACCTGGGCTAGAATCGCAGAGCTAAGCTACTCCCTGATTCCTGACTCACAGAAACTGTGGGAAAGAACACATGCTTTTTGTCGTAAGCTGTTTACTTTGGGGTAATTGTTAAGCATTGATAGATAATGAATATGCCAAGATAACTCATACTAATAATTAATACTAATATTGACTCAAGACTTGTTAAGTGGGAGGTGATAAAAATCCAATTCAACTAGTGAGGGAAAAAAAAAAAGAATTATTATTGTTCCTGTCCTGGGGAAGACTAGAGGTGGAGCGGCTTCAGGGATCCACATATTCGAATGATGTCATCAGGATTCTTTCTCTCGTCATTGCTCTGTTGGCTTCTTCCTTCTTCTTCATTCTGTCCTCCCAGAGACACTTTCTCTATGTAGGATAGGTTGGCCTGGCTAGAGGCAACTCAGGGTTTCTTCATCTCCCCTTAATGGCCCCAAAAAGAAACCGAGGCCTTCTCTCCCCGAAATGCATGTATAATTCCAGGGAAGTCTCTCATTGGCCAAGTTTGGTTCCCATGGCTGTAACTGAACCAGTCACTGTGGAGATGGAAATAGGGTACTGTGATTGGCTACCGGTACCTTGGCTAACTTAGGACTAACTTGCTCTTCAAAGCATGGTCCATGGACCAGGAGGAAAGCATCACCTCAGGCCTTGTTTGAAATACCAAATCTTGGCCCCTCTCCAGACTCTCTGAATCGGAATCTGAATTTTCCCAAGATCTCCAGGTGATTTGTATGCACATTAAAATTTGAGAAGCACTGATCTACTATAATTTATTTCCCAGCAAAAAAAGTAATCTTTCCTCCTCATCTCCTATGTCAGTTTACTGCTCCTTTCCCCCCAGTTGGTAGAGTACTTTTGTCTTTTAACCCTCTTATATATTTTCATGTGCCCATCCTCTCTCATCACACTTGGGTCTTTAAAGACGGAATCCAGTGTCTGATAGACAGTGTCCTCTTCTGTAAAAAAGGGATAATGCTGTTCACCATCTGGGTACATAAAATACATGGGTTTACAGCATAGTTATATTGTATATGTTATTGTTAGATTGTAGATGCATAAGGTTGAGAGCTGGTACTTTTTCCCTAAACTGTCATTTATTGAGGTGCTTACCATACACCAGGCACTGTGCTAGGTCCTTTATTATGTTTTCTCATTGAATCCCCACCATAAAACTCACAACTACATTATAAGGGAAGCAGGTATTATGACAATATAGGTATTTAGGTAATTTGTAAATTTCCTCATTCGGAAATCAGGCAATGGACGGAACTTCCCTGGTGGTCCAGTGGTAAAGAATCCTCCTTACAATGCAGGGGACGTGGGTTCGATCCCTGGTCAGGGAACTAAGATCCCACATGCCACGGAGCAACTAAGCCTACGTGCCACAACGACTGAGCTTGCGCACCTCAACGAGAGAGCCTGCGTGCTGCAGACCACAGAGCCCACGCGCCCTGGAACCCGCCTGCCACAACTACAGAGCCCATGTGCCCTGGAGCCCGCGTACCACAACTAGAGAGAGAAAACCTGCAACCCACAACTAGAGAGAAGCCCAGGCGCCACAGCAAACAATCCCACATACCTCAACGAAGACCCCACGTGCCGCAACTAAGACCCGACGCAGCCAAAAATTAATAATAAATAAATAAATAATATTTTCAAAAAAGAAAAGAAATCAGGCAATGGAACAAGGTTACACAACTAGTGAGTCAGTGAGGCAGGATTTGAATCCAGAACTGTTGACTCCATAGCCTAGTTCTTAAGAGCTCTGCTACACCATGTTGCATGATGAAATCCCTCAACCAATATTTGTTAAAGAGTAAAAGCCCTGAGCCCCGTGAAAGAAGGATCATAAGATCAAAGCCAACTCGGGCCAGGCCAATAACATAATAGAGCAAAGGCCAGACTGATGAAACACTCTCTTCCCTCTTTACTGTGAGTGGGTCAAGCAAGTGTGATGCTAAATGGCAGGTGACCTTCACCCCAGTGTCAAGGAGACAAAAGGACAGACGGTGCCCCTGGGAGCTGGGGAGCCCATGGCCCATCTGGAGGCTGCGTGAACACAGCACCTTGCAGGACCACACGGAGTCATACACGGCATTAAACATTTTGAATCTGACCTCTAAGAAGGTGGACCCGGTGTTGTCAGAGCTGATTTTTCTAATAAAACCAGAGATCTGGACTTTTATGTGAAATCCTTGACTTTGAAATATTGGTGAATAACTTTCTGTTAAGTATATGGGTCAGACATCGGGGTAGGTGGGTAGTGGTCACCAGATTATAAACCCTGTTCTAAACTGGAGAGGGAAACCCGCACTGTTTTTTGGTTTTTGTTTGCTAAACTAGTACAAAAATAAATATGAAGTAAAAAAGGAAGGAGGAAAGGAAGAAGAAACGGAGGGGGACTTGCCTGGTGGCGCAGTGGTTGAGAATCCGCCTGCCAGTGGAGGGGACACGGGTTCAATCCCTGGTCCGGGAAGATCCCACATGCCGTGGAGCAAGTAAGCCCGTGTGCCACAACTACTGAGCCTGCGCTCTAGAGCACACGAACCACAACTACTGAGCCCATGGGCCACAACTACTGAAGCCTGCGCGCCTAGAGCCCGTGCTCTGCAACAAGAGAAGCCACCGCAGTGAGAAACCTGCGCACCGCAACGAAGAGTAGCCTCCGCTCGCTGCAACTACAGAAAGCCCGTGCACAGCAATGAAGACCCAACGCAGCGGAAAATAAATAAATAAAATAAATACATTTAAAACAAAATCAACCAAAGAAACGGAGGGAAGAAGGAAGGGAAGGAAAGAAGGGAGGGAGGAGAAAATTTGGCTCCTTGACAACTTGAGTCTCAAGTAATAAGTAAGGTGGAATCTCAAGTAATAAGTAAGGTGGAAGATAGCTTTCACCGGGTGGGGGCGGGGGTTGGGGGGAAGGGGGAGGGGCATAGGGCTGATTGTCCCAAGGGCTGGGGCCTACAATGGGGAGTCCCTTCTACCTCCCAATGCCACCAAGGGCCAACCCGGCTAATCAGCTTTTTTTTTTTCCTATCACCTTGGAGGCCTGCTCTGGCTTTGTTCAGCTGTTATCTTTCTTAATTAGATAATTGAAATAATTGTCCAATTAAGTTGGTTCACACGGCCCCCCTTACTTGAGGACTTGCTGAATCCAGCTGGCATCTCATTTCCGCTGACTCCGTTTCTTGTGTCCTGCAGGGTCTGAAACAGGTTTCAAACTGTTTTCTTCCCTCTCAGTTTGCTGTTTCAGTTCAGGAGCTACCACTAAATTTCAGTTCTGGCAAATGTCAAAAGAGACTCCGTAGGAACTAAAAGCCAAAAGTTAGGACTGGCACCAGCACAGTGGTGGCTGAGAGTATCAGACTCACAGGAGTTTGAGTCCCTGTTCTACCGTTGACCGGCTGGGTGACCTTGAACGTGTGCGCTGGCCTTGAACGTGAGCTGCAGTTTCCTCATAAGTGAAATGGGAATAAAAAGAGGACCTACCTCATGGGTAGGGTTGTTGTGTGATTTTTTTTTTTTTTTTTTTTTTGCGGTACACGGGCCTTTTACCGCCGTGGCCTCTCCCGTTGCGGAGCACAGGCTCCAGACGCGCAGGCTCAGCGGCCATGGCTCACGGGCCCAGCCGCTCCGCGGCATGTGGGATCTTCCCGGACCGGGGCACGAACCCGCGTCCCCTGCATCGGCAGGCAGACTCTCAACCACTTCGTCACCAGGGAAACCCTGTTGTGTGATTTAATTGAGATAATAGAAGTGAGGCCATCAGCCTTGTGTGTGACGCATAGTAAATGTTCCCTACCTACATGGCCTTGGAAAATGATGTATTCTTTTTTTTTTTTAATTGAAGTATAGTTGGTTTACAATGTTGTGTTAGTTTCTGGTGTACAGCAAAGTGATTCAGTTATACATGTATATATATATACTTTTCCAGATTCTTTTCCAAGATAGGTTATTACAAGCTATTGAGTATAGTTACCTGTGGTATACAGTAGGACCTAGGTGTTTATCTATTTTATAGTAGTTTGTATCTGCTAACCCCAAACTTCTCATTTATCCCTCCTCCTCCCTTTCCCCTTTGGTAACCATAAGTTTGTTTTCTGTGTCTGTGAGTCTGTTTCGTAAATAAGTTCATTTGTATCATTTTTTGGATTCCACATATAAGTGATGTCGTATGATATTTGTCTTGTCTGGGTTACCTCACTTAGTATGATAATCTCTAGGTCCATCCATGTTGCTGCAAATGGCATTATTTCATTCATTTTTATGGCTGAGTAATATTCCATTGAGCTATGATATATCACAGAAAATGAAGTATTCCTAATAGCTCAAATAGTTGGCATCATATATTTGTTACAGAACTGGAGAAAAGAAAAAGAGAGGGCAGTCACAGCGAGATATAAGACATAAATGATTCTGGGGGTTCTTTGGCTACTTGGTATGCTTATATGGTACTTACATGGGTATTTGTTTTTGTTTTTGTTTTGGCCGTGCCACGAGGCATGCAGCATCTTAGTTCCCCAACCAGGGATTGAACCCTTGCCCCCTGCAGTGGAAGCTCAGAGTCCAAACCACTGGACAGCCAGGGAATTCCAGTATTTATATGTTAATCTAATATCTCCATCCAGTATTGTTTCAAGTTGACTCTAAAGCCATCTAAGAGACATAGAGATAACAGGCTTTCCCTTGAGGTGGAGCCTCTGTAAGTAAAATTTCAAGGCAGTATTCCCTTCCCTTGCCCATCAGAATGGAAGGTCCATGTGGGCAGGGCTGTGTCTGTGTGTACATCATGGTGTCCCTAGGGAGGTACCAAGAAATAATTGTTAAATAAACAGATGTGGATTGAGGGAGGACTGTTCTCCAAAAGGACATTCAGACCAGTTTCAAGCAGTAACACTTTACAACAAGGTTATAAGGCGCATAACACATTAGCTAAGGGTGGAGAAAAATCTAGAAGCGGGCTAGTACTACAGGATCACAGAGTAAAACAGATAGTAGTTGTGGCTTCAGAACCCAAATGCCCAAACCTTCCCCAAACCTGCTAAAATGCTGACCTCGCCGGAAGCCGGGCAGCCAGTAACCAGGGTGATCCCCCCTTGGTCCGACCTTAGCTATGTTTCATTCTTTAGCACAGACTCCTGGAAACTCATTCTCTTCTATTTTGCAGGAGTCAGGTGTTAGAAGAGAATGATAGCTCTGTGCAGAGTATATTTTTTAATGCTTTTTAATCTTCTAAAAATTACACAAGCAGTACATCATTTTTTTCATGAGAAAAATGCCCATAAGTAAAAAGAAAAATGAATTTTCAAAGATTCTTTCTTAATGATGTATTTTTTTTCCTGGAATGTACTTTTAAAAAGGGGTAATCTTCAACTCCTATATAAGGCAGCAACGTGCATTTTTCAGGCTAGCAAAAGTAAAATGTTTCTTAGCAGTTTGCTCTAGAGTTCAGCAATGGATAAGGGCTTGCAGTTCCCCATGTCTTCAAACGTGCTTGGGCAATCAATATTCTCCAGTACTGCATGGCTGGACTTTGGCTGGAGAGGACTGTTTGGTGTTGAGTGTAGTGGGAAGTCAGTAAATGTTCCAGACAACTGCCCACTCACTGGCTTTCCGAGCACACACTCCCTATTTCTGCCTCTGTCCCTTAGTGCACACTCTGGGTGGTAGCCAGCCTCCAAGATGACCAACACTGATCCCCACCTCTTGGTATTCACATGTCTGTATAGGGCTGGCTGATGTAATCAATAGGATACTGTAGAAATCATGGAGCCTGACTTCCGAAGCTAAGTCATAGAAGTCCTGGCAGTTTCTCCTCTGCTCTCTCTTGGATCACTTGCTCTGAGGGAAGCCAGCTGCCATGTCGGGAGAACGCTCAAGCAGCCCTGTGGTGAGGTCCATGTGGTGAGAACTCCTGTCAATGGCATGTGAGTGCACCATTGTAGAAACATCTTCCAGCCCCAGTCAAGACTTCAGATGACAACATCCCCAGCGGATATCTTGACTCCACCCATCCTGAGCCAGGACCTCTAGCTAAGCCACTTACAAATTCCTGACCCACAGAAAGTGTGTGAGATAACACTTATTTTTGTTTTAAGCTGCTGGGTTTTGCAGTAATGTGTTCTGCTGCAAAAGGTAATTAATACATTCACCCTCCTGTCTAGGCTTACTCCTTTCCTTTCCAAATTCTCTCTCCCTCAAGGCTGAAGTGAAATTCCTCTTTCTGCCTGGATTCTCCAGCCCAGAGGAGTCTCTCCCTTCTCTATGCCCGACCACCATGCCCATCCTCCTTCTTTGGCCATAACCAGAGTTAGAAGGAAAGACAGCTAAAGCCAAGCCTGACATCTGTTGTGTCTTTGTTAGTAGATGACCACATAATGTATCATCTATACCGAGACACTTCTGAGCGTGAAAGGGGGTGCTATTAATAATGATCCTGGGAATCAGCAAAATCCAGGACAGTTCTAGGGCAAATAACAACATTTGGTGACCCCATCTGTAAGAGGTGCCAACACCTCCCCAGAAATTAGAGAGAGAAAAAATTGTTTAGCAGAGCTGAAGTTTTACTTGCCCAGTGGTTGGACGTACCCCCCCCCAAAAAAAGCTTGTTTACTTTTATATAATAGATGTTTCCCCCCTGCATATCTCCACCCAGCTAGATAGTGAAGGAGCGGAATATGATTTTATACCAGCCTGATAATTTAAACAGTCTCTGAGCCCTTCAGTCGTGACATGGCAGAGCAGAGGGAGTGTACAGCCAGAATTCCTAGCCCCATCTCCCCACCCCCATCGCTGCAAACTCCCCTCCCACCTCACCTCTGAAGGTGAAAACTTGGGCATATGGGGGATGAGTAGGAAGTCAAAGAGCATCAGGGTCTCCTTTAAAGAATGATTGGTCTGAGCCACTGCCTGCACCGGGGACCGCCGAGGGGCTCTCTGTCCTCCTAGCTTTCCGTAGCAGTGTCCTGGCACTGGAGCCAGCTCTAACAGGTGTGGGCCTTATGCCTTGCCCAGGTATGCCCACAGAGGGGCTGAAATCTAGCCAGCGCTTTACTAGGCGAGCCATGAGCCCGGGGGCTGTGTGTGTCAGAAGGAGGCTTTTTCCAGTTTGCACAAAGGCATTCCCTGGGCCGGGACAGACCCTGGCCAGCACCCAGAGTCCAGGTTATTTGCCCTGGGCTTTACATTCTTTGCTTGTGGCAGCTTGTTGGTCCTGATCGCAGGCCAGAACCGATTCCAAGTTCTTTTGGCACTTCCCTGACCCCACGTCGGGCCCGTGGCAGAGTTTAGGTCACCTGCATGCACTGCACAGGCCACAGAGGGTCAGGGCGTCTTCCTTAGACTCCTCTACACACTCCTCACACCACCTGCACACCATTGCTGCTGGCCCCAGGGACACGTGGCTTTAAGCCAGAGATAGGTCCCCACCCCCAGGTCCTGCAGACTTCCTTGCACAGTGCCTGGATGTGACCCGCTTACCCTGCTGTTCTCACACTTCTCCCATCATTTTCTGGGAGTTTCTAAATCTCCTCTGCCTAGAGATATCTGATTTTATCAATGGTCTGCAGGTTCTTCTTCCTTCCGCTGCCCTCCCAGGGTAGCATGAACAGGTTTGGGGTATTACTGGGAGTGACAAAACACAGTGATTAAGAGCCATAGCTCACCAGCTCTTTTTCATGCGCTATAGCACACATCATATAGGAAATAAGGTGTGGAGCCCAGTGGGTCCCGGAGAGGATCTGGAACCCCGGAGGGCTGCTCTGGAGGACTAATGGGGTCCCCAGCCACCCATATCCTGCCAGGCTGTTCTGAGAGCAGAGGGGACCAAGTCTCCTGGGGCATTCGGAGGCACTCTGGTTGAAAAGCCCTTCTTAGAGCCGTCAGCCTGACTTTGGTGAGAAGGGAACTGAGTAATTGAGAAATACCTGCCCCCCTCCCAAGAGCCTGACTTTCAAGGCCATTGTCCCCCTGCAGAGGTCAAGAACCTCAGCTTAGAGACTAATGCTGATCAACGGCCTCTTTATTCGAAAAGATCTTTCTCCTTCCCTGGGGCAGTAAGCCTCCTGGCTCAGCCCTAGTGCTGGGCAGCAGCAAGAAAATAGTTTCCAGGATAAACAACGAGGTCCTACCGTATAGCACAGAGAACTATATTCAATATCCTGTGATAAACCATAATGGAAAAGAATGTTTAAGAAAAAGAATGTGTGTATATATTTATAACTGAATCACTTTGCCGTACAGCAGAAATTAACACAACATTGTAAATCAACTATACTTAAATTTAAATTTTTTTTTAAAATTTTCTTTAAAAAGAAGAGAAAGGGACTTCCCTGGTGGCACAGGGATTAAGAATCCGCCTGCCAATGCAGGAGACACGGGTTCAAGCCCTGGTCCGGGAAGATCCCACATACCGCAGAGCAACTAAGCCCGTGCGCCACAACTACTGAGCCTGCGCTCTAGAGCCCGTGAGCCACAACTACTGAGCCCGCGTGCCACCACTACTGAGCCCACGAGCCACAACTACCGCGCCTTCACTCTAGAGCCCGCCAGCCACAATTACTGAGACTACATGCCTAGAGCCCGTGCTCCACAACAAGAGAAGCCACCACAATGAGAACCCCGTGAACTGCAATGAAGAGTAGCCCCCGCTCGCAGCAATGAAGACCCACCGCAGCCAAAAAATAAATAGATAAATTTATTAAAAAAAAAAAAAAGAAGAAAAAATAGTTTCTAGTGGGAAACTAAAATGTACAGGCATAACATTGGTGAAATAGGATCCCTGATACCGTGGTAATGATGGGACCTTCTCTGGTAGTGGATGGGGGAGCAGGGGTTTGGGGTTGTTGGGTGAGACCTCAAGGTAGCAGCACCCTAAAGTCCAGCTACCTTGTGGCTAAACTGTCTTCTAAAGGGGCAGATTCCTGTTACCTCCAGGGCTTTTGTTTTGCTGAGTGGTTTATGCAAATGAGGGGCCAGCCCGGGGGCTCTGGGTGAGCAAGGGGAGAGAGCCGCCCACTCCCCGCCCCTCCCACACTCTCTGCCCCTTCCCAGTCAATACTCATGCCCACATATGAATTTTGTCTGTTCTTGAGCTTCACCTAAATACTACAGCATGTACGTTTTTGTGTTCTGTCGAGTTTCCTTAACATTATGTCTCTGACACCCATCCATGTGGCTACGGGTGGCACCAGTCTGCTCTTTTTCCCTCGCTGTGTAGTATTCTGTTGTAGCAAAAGACCCTTAGTTTATTTAGCCCTTCTCCACTTCATTTGGATCGTTTTAGCTCTCACACACAAAAAGGCTGCTCTGAGCGTTTTTGTTCATGCCCCTTTGTGGACCTCACTCATTTCACTCCTTACGTGGGATTTTTTGAAAAGCATTCTTATTAAAATAATTTGTTTCTGATAAAAGTCATACATGCTCATTTAGAAAATGGAACATGCAAAAGTGCAAAGTTTTAAGAAAGTCATCATCGATGTACATTCAATCTTGTACTTGGCTGTTTCATTCCAGGTACCCTGAGCATTTTTTTCACGATAGTCTGTGTGAAAGAGGCTTAGCCTCTTTTTAATTCCTTCTGGCCTCATTCCTTGTATAGCCATCAGCTGACATTTGCGATGATTCTGAGAAGGTTTTGCCCAGGAGAGAGAGGAGAGACTGCAGACACCTGCCCTGTCCACCCCCAGGTAGAGGCAGGCTGTCTGTCTAAAGTGAGAAAGCGCTGGGTCTGCAGAGCAGATGCTTCCCTCCATCCCCAGCGGACTGAGCTCTCACAAATGGACCTAACAAGATGGAAGCACAGACTGCAAACTGAGAAGAGAATGAGAAGTGTGGCTGTGAGATCGGAAAACAGAGTGTTAGCAAATAGGGGAAGCGAGCGAGGAGTTTGGAAAGCTGTGTCAGTACCCTCACTGCGCTGTCTTGGGCAGCGCAAGGCACACGTGAACCATTCCAACGAGTCAGTTCAGTAGGTGCCACGGAGTCACGTTATCCTAACACAGAAAATGACAGGGCAGGCACAAAGCTAACGGTTTCCGTGTCCCTTTTACTCTTAGCTCGTTTCAAATATTGGCAAACTTTTCTCCATCTCTTGTTTGCACTCATTTTTGCTGCGTGTGTTTGATCGTAAACCTAAGCTTCTTGAAGTACCTCTCTGAACTTCTGTTTCCTCCCCTGTAAAATGGCGTGAAGGGTCATTCTTATCTCTTAGAGCAGGGTTTTTCAACTTCAGCCCTCTTGATTGACATTTTGGGCCAGAAACTCTTTGCTGTAGGGGCTGTCTGGAGCATCATAGGACGTTTAAGCAGCATCCCTGGCCTCTACCTACTAGATGCCAGTCAGCACCCTTCCCTCCCCACAGCTGTGACCAGCAAAGATGTCTCCAGATATTGCCAAATGATCCCTGCTTGAAAAGCACTTGTTTAGAGTATCACGTGAGATAATAATACAGGGAAAACACTTGGAAGTAAGGGCTGCCAGGTAAGTGCTGGGTGACCCTTAGCCATCAGTGCTGATGAGAAGGTCCTGGAAAGGTGTGGACTTACGGCTGGGGCTATTTCACAAGCCAGTCTGCTTGTTTATTTATTTCATCCTTATTCCTTTTTGCATCTTCCGTTCTCCCATCCGAAAGTGCGTGGTTTAAAACGCTTTTTTATTTTTTATGAAAGGTGCCTTTCTACAAGTACCAGAAATAAAACTCAGAGGGACTGGCATTGGTAAGTGGCTTTTGAAACTGGAGAATGTCAGAGAAATGTAAATCCTACTCTTCCAGGAGCATGTGTCTATCTTTTCCTAAGACGTTTCACAACCATTAACTCGTTGGACTCCACCACAGAGTGTTGTAGCTGAGCCCGAACCGAATTCCGATCGTTTCTGTTTGTGGAAGGGCTGGGCTGGTGGGAACTCACAGAGTTAGTATGAGGGATTGGGGTTGGCGTGGGGTGTGTCTTTGCTTATTTCTGGCTGATGGAAGGGAGGACAATATTTGGTGGACTTTGAGGCCTGAGGGACAGAAGATGAGGAAGAGGTGGGATGGTGTTGGTCCTTTCCTGTGGCCTTGAGGGATCTGAATGATGAGAGCGGGGTGAGGGGAGCTGGGGAGGGGCATCCTCACCACATGCCCCTCTGCCTCAGACACGGCCAGCTGGGGCTCCCTGAACCCAGGTGCCTTCCAGACAGAAGGGGTTCAAGGCGTTTCAGGTCACCCTCATGCCGGACCTCACTGCCACCAGCAGCAACAGAAAACACCAAGGTGTGTGACTGGGACCTCTTTTCTGATCTTTCCCCAGGGCCCCTAGGGCCTGTTCTCACCTTTGGCTCAGTTTCTACCCAGACTCTGTCTAAAGCTCTACCTGTTTGGGGGACCAAGGGCACCATTCCGAGTTCTGCCATGGGGCCCCTGAGAGCTGAGGCCAGTCAGCCAGTCAGTAAGGACGCCGCTGAGGCTGACAGCCACGCCCACAGCCTGTCCCCTCCTCCACTATAGCCACGCCCCCCCGCTGTGACCACGCCCGCCGTCTGTCCTCCTGCTCCAGTCACGCCCACTGCCACCGCCCGTGGCTGAAACCGCCCGCCTGGACATTCCTCCTCACAGCTGCCTTCAGCCAAGTGGCTGCCACCAAGTTCCTGAGATATGAGTCACAGGAGACCGTAACTGGGGGGGGAATCTCGTGCCAGCTTTATTTGGACGTTGCAAAGACCGTATGATTAGAGGCCAACAGAGCGGTGTACCTGAACTCTAAAGCTTTCAAAACTCTGCATTTGCAACTTTCCACTCTCTAGGCTCTGCGCTCCCCTCTGCGCCCTCCTCTGGGACCTGTTTGTTCTCTTTGAGTGGAAGACAGGCCAGCCGTGAGTACCTGGCACTGTTTTATACCTCAGCGTGGCATTGGGGAGGGCACCTAAAAGACCGCTGGCCCTCCAGATGTAGCTGAGCAGCCCAATGAAACTTAATTGCCCATTCTGTCCCTTTGTCCCTTGGATCCTCACCAGATGCTACGTGCCAGAGCCAGCTCAGCTCTTGAGAACCGTGCCATGCCCCTTGGAAGCCCTCAGTAGGATTTGGACTGGCTGGCCAGCTCCTCCCTCTAGAACATGAGCTCTCCAAGGTCACAGACTGTGTCTGCTTAGTCCTTGTTTACAGGACAGAAATTATTAGCATGCAGATGTTCTTATGTCTTCTCTCTCACCACTCCAGTCACAGCCTTGTAGTTGACAACGCATCTCATCTCCCTCTCGCTGAAGGGGAGGGATTCTTTCAGGTTGGTGAGAGACTAGGTTTATCCATCTAATAAAGAAAGTGAGAGAGGAGGGGAGAGGAACGTGTATCAGTGAGTGATTCTCAAACCATCTGCATTGGAACCACCTGGGGATTTGGTTAAACTGCAGACTCTGATTCAGTGGGTCTGGGCTGGAGCCTGAGACTCTGCATCTCTGACAAGCTCCCGGGTGAAACAGATGCTGCTGATGTTCAGACCACATGCACAGCAAGGGTGTAAAGGAGTGGATAGCGGGGAGGTTTGCACAGAACTGGAGAGAAAAATTCTGTGGAGCAGCTTCCGCATGTGAGAGAAATGGATAGAAGAGGAAGGGCTTTTTGGTTTTTTTGGTTTTTTTGAAATAAGCGTTATCACAGCCTCTGTATTTAGCTCTCATCATTCTCAAGAAATGCAAGGACATTTGTTGTTTGTCAGCTGCGTCTATTCCTCAGCTAATAGCTCTGCAATGTCCTCCGATTGAATGGTGAGCCAGGTTCTGTCCCTCCCCAGCACACGACTGCCAGCGAGGCCAGTGGGGGCTCCTGCTCAGAAATCTGAATCACGGATTCAGGTCCAAAACAGAGAACAGTTGGAGTATTCTCATTCCAGCCGAGGCAGCTAAGTGAGATTTTGAGCATTTTCTGCTGCCAAGAACCTTCTGGAGTTGCTGGGTGCCTGATGGCTGCAAGCCTGAGTCTTTAACCTTCCCTTTGCTCTAGTGTACTCTCCAGTATCCTTCCAAGAAATTATCTTTTTTGCCTAGATCAGCCAGAGTCCGTTTCTGTTGCTTGCAATCAAAGCACCCTAACAGATAAACTATTTAACCAGCATAAGATTTTGAGTTGTTATTTTGAAAGGATATTTCATTTCCTGAGTCTCTGTGTGTGTGTGTGTGTGTTAACTAGAAGACCACTTCATCACTTAGGCTGAACCCATGGGTGCTGCCTTTACACAGCTTACATTTGGGGTCCACGCTGAGTACTGTGCCTGAGAGAAATGCAGTAGGTGCTTAATGAATGGGCATGGAAAGAATGAGCAGTCACTTCACAGCATCTGCGCTGACCCCTGGCATCTGTCAGCTGCCCCTGTGCCTGGGGACATGTTAGATGGCCACCAAGCACTAAAATAGCAACAGCTTATAGGAAAGCGTGTGCAAGCTTGCAGCAGCACTAGCTAATAAACTGCTGACCTTTCCCTTGGATTTTCTTTCTCCCTGTATTTTTTACAAGCAAAGAGCTACAGAAGGTCAGAATGGAGCGAGGTCTTTGTTCCGTCAATATGTGGTGGTTCGATTAAAATATTCCCATTTAAATGAGTAGCACACCAGCAGTGGTTAAGAATCCTCCTGCCAATGCAGGGGACACAGGTTCGAGCCCTGATCTGGGAAGATCCCACATGCCGCAGAGCAACTAAGCCCGTGTGCCACAACTACTGAGCCTGTGCTCTAGAGCCCGTGAGCCACAGCTACTGAGCCTGTGTGCCACAACTACTGAAGGCTGCTCACCTAGAGCCCACGCTCCACAACAAGAGAAGCCACTGCAATGAGAAGCCTGTGCACCGCAATGAAAATCCAATGCAGCCAATCAATCAATCAAGCAAATAAAAAAACAAATGAGTAGCACGCCAGTATTTCCACTGTGGCATTTCCAGTTGTGGCAATTACTGCTAAAAAGAGGCAAACACTGTATACACTATAAAGCCCAGCCTAGCCTGTGGAGGCAAAAAGATTTTCATCCAAGTCCATCCTAACTGTGCTGTGGACTAGCTGTCCTTGGGCAAGTTATGGTCTCAGAGCCTCAGTTTCCTCATCTGTAAAATGGGCACAGATGGTATTAGCATCTTCCTCAATGGTTTGTTATAAGCACTGAACAAGGCAATGCATAAAAGGATTTATGTTCCTTAAGGCAATGCATATAAAGTGCTTGGAATGATGTCAGTACTCTGCAAGTGTAGCTATTATTAAAACACATTTTTCACTAAAACCAGCATGTGTAATCCTTCCCTCCCACTCTTAAATAGAAGTCTTAAAAAAAGTTTTTGATCCAATTATGGTTAAAAAAAATTATCATATACATGGGGAAAAGACAAAGAAAACATACTACCATTTTAATGTTTGTCTATGGGTGTAACATTATATATAATTTTTATTTTCTTCCTTCAGCATTCTGTGCTTTCCAGGTTCTTTGGCAATGAGCATGTACATTACTTTTATGACCAGAGGAGAAGCCCTGACAAAGGCTGTCTTTAAAAGAGAAGAAAAATACTGAAGTAAAGTGCAACATGATTTTGTAGGAACTGGGTGAAAAAAAAAAAATTCCCAAGTTAGATGGAGAAATAGATGTTTTCTGGTCAAGAGCTTATTAGGAGGGAAATGACATCAATTTGGGTTCACATCAGCTCGAGTGGCAAATCATAATGCAAAATGAAAGTACATTCAGCGGGGCTGAACCCACGCTGGGATTTTGTCTCGTGAATCACCGAGCTAGAAATGACCTCAGGAGGACATGTGACCCTGCCCCCTCTCCTCACCTTGGGAAAGCCGGCCTTGCAACTTTTCAGGACAGATGAGCAACGGTCCTATTCATAAGCCCTCTAGGAACTAACTCTACATACATTACCTTCCTCCTAAGCTCCAGGCAGTCTTGATTTAGCCTCTGCAGGTGTCCCCAACTAGCGGTCTCCACCCCAGTTCTCCTCCTGCCTGGGAGAGGCCTGGGAGTTGGCCCAGGTCCTTCCTGTTCACCACGGGTCCTTGCACAAAACCTAGTCCCCCTGGAAGTCCATTTTGACAGCTGTATAGCAGGGATAGGAAGGACTCGAGAAGATAAGGCAGAGGCGGGAGTTAGATGTTAAATGGGGGAGGAGCGGGGGGCGTCTCTTCCGGCCTCAGAGCCCATGTGTTTTATCATGTCTCTATTACCCTGGTGGGAAAAGTGACACATAGCAGAGGTAGCCTGTCTGCAAAAAAGGTGATGGGAATTTAGAGTTGGGGGTTGCGAGCCAGTGAAAAGGAAGTGAGGGGGGCCTGGGGAGGGAGGAAGGGAGAGATTGAGGGGAGAGGGTCCAGAGCCGTATAAAAAGCATCTCGGAAGAGCAGTGATCAGCAAGGGCATATGCAGAGCAAGAGAAACGCTGACAGCCGAGGAACTCGAGGACCAGGCTGCTGGAGATGCCCTTTTAACCGATGCGCTGTGCAGGACTGTCACTCCCCTCCCGTCATCCACAAGCTTTCGGGAACCAGCCTTGTGTCCGTGGTGCTCTGGGAGGCGTGAAGGAAGTGAGGTGGTCCAGGGGTAACAGAGAGCAGGACAGGGGGCGGCAGCCTCAGGAGCAACGGATGATGGTTAAGGACCAGGGAACAGTAGTGACCAAGGCTGCAGCCCTCACTGACCTGAGAAGGTAGATCTTTCTGGAAATCTGTGGAGGTTTTGAAGGAGACTTGTCAAAGCACTACCATGGAGGTTGAAACTGTTTTCCCAGTTTATTAAAGGAAAGGGTGATTACTGAATTCCAAAGAACCTGGGGCTCTCCAAGGGGGAGGTGTCCGGGTGACAAGTATTAGCAGTGCTCGTATGAGTAGTAGTGAAGAGTATTACTGTTAGCATTGATATTGGTATTGGCATCAGTATCTTTATTCCTTTGCCTCCCTCAAGTCCTCCACTAGCTCCTGCATCCATTTTCCTGGGGCCAAATCAATGAACCACCAAGACCCTGCCTCCAGGCATGCTGATGAGCATTGCGTGTGGTATCAAATTAAAAGCCCTCCTGAGGTCAGAGAAATACACTTACTGCTCTCTCCCACCCCTCCCCTATTCACATGCCAGGTCACTCCCTCAGGAAAGTGATGAAATGAAATTGGCTTGGAATGAATTGCCCTTCCCAAAGCCATGCAAGTCCCTAACCTTCCTAGATGGCTGCCAGCTGAAGGGCTGATTACCTCTTGCTGCTGTGATAACAGATCACCCCACAGTTCAGTAGCTTAGGGTAACAATAAACCCTTAATTCTCTCACACAGTTCCTGTGGGTCAGGAAATAGGCAGCGGCTTAGCTGGGTGGTGGCGGCTTGGGGTTGCTCAGCAGTTTGCCGTCAGGATGTTACCCTGGGCTGGAATCATCGGAAGGTTTGGGGCAGGAGAATCTGCTTCCAAGGTGGCTCGCTTACATGGGTGGCAAGTTGGTGCTGTCAGGGGGCCTCAGTTCCTTGCTCCAAGGCCCTCCCCCTAAGCACACTTGTGTGTCCTCAAGACATGGCAGCTGGCTTCCCCCGGAGTGAGTGATCCAAGAGAGAGGAAGGCGGAGCCACAGTGTCTTTTATGACCTAGCCTCAGAAGTCACACTCTGTCATTTCTGCGGTATTCTATTGGTTACACGGGTCAGCCCTACTCAATGGGGGAGAATCCAAGGGCATAAATGCCAGGAAGTGAGAATCACCGAGGCCATCCAGGGCTGGCTACCACTCCCAGGTGTCAACTGAAACTGACTAAGCTACCGTTCACAGATACACTTGTTGTTTCTTTCTACAGGAATGCGAAATTACCCAGTTTTCAGTTACATGAAAATGATAATCCCACTTGACATTTGTGCATCATTTCATCTTCTGAGAGCTATTTCTGCTCCATGCTGCAGGTGAGAAAATGAAGGCTCACGGAAGTAAAGTGACTTGCCCAGTCTCCCAAAGTTAGAAGGTTCTAGAAGCCTGGGAACTGAACTTGTGTGTTGTAGCTCCTAAACCAGTGCCCTTGCCATCATACCACACAGCTGCCACCAAGCCTCAAAGACACCACATGTGTCCCTATCTTCCAGGGCAAATGTGAACTGGAGAGCAGTTGTAGTGGAGTGAAGGAAATCTCCTTTTTATTTTTAATTTTTTTTATTACACAGCTGATCCATGCTCATTTGGAAAAGCTACAAAATAAAAAATGATTTTTTAGAAAAGGAAGGAAGAAAAGACATGCCCCCATAATAATACCACCCAGATCTAGCACTGTTAACATCTTAGTGTATTCCCCTAAGAACAAAGGAAACGGTTTTAAAATGCATTACATTTACGGCATCTCCAGGGCTGACGCTGAAGGAAACCCCATCCACTTGGCTTTGCCCGAGGAGAGGAAGGATGTGAAATATGACCTCGTGAGTGCGGTGGGCTGTGTGTGTGTGTGTGTGCGCGTGCGCGCGCGCTCTCTGGAGCGCGCTTGTGTACACGCCTGGTACTTCTCTGTCCAGGCCAGGGAGGTTTGGCACACCAACACTTAGCCAAGTTGCTGGGGCATTTATTACAACCTTAGAGAGTGTTTCTTCAAGCTAGAGGCAGGGCAGCCATGGCTCCGGGCGGCAAAGTGGCTCACCCTCTGGTTTGGTTCAAGTTCCTCCAGGCAGGAGAAGGTTGTTTCAGTTTAATTCTATCCATTTGGCCTTCTACTCTGCCCGCTGAGAGGTTGGGGCCCTATGTGCTCCCAGGGCACCGCAAGGCCCCCTTTCATCATGTTCCTTACATGTAAAATGTCTTACTTGTGACCCGCTCCCTTGCCCCTCCCCCAACCAGAGGGTCAGACCCCAGGAGGGGGCCTCATCTGCCTTGTTCACCTGTACCTACCTCCCAGCACCTGCCGCTCTGTCTGGCAGGTTGTCGTACTCAAAACATGTCTGAATTGACTGCAGGGTTTGGGGGTATACACAAGAGAGTTGCCAAGGGCATTCACAATTCATATCTACTAGGAACTAGATCCTGCTCAAGGGGGGCAGTCAGTGTCCCAGGCACCTTCTCTACGTCATCTGTTTGTGACACAGACCCACCAAAGTCAGATGGCCACCACCTGGAGACAGAAGAGGCAGGCCTACATCTTTTCTTTGAAGAACTGTAAGAAGTGTTCCAATGTATTATGCACCTGTCTGTCCCCACCTAGAGAGGTGGAATAAAATTGAGTGAGACTGATGAAATGGAGTCAGTCACAGCTTCTGCAGATTCCATCCTCCAAGTACAGCATCTAGGAGGTAGTGAGAAGCAGCGTTACGAGCAGCAGACTTGGAGTCAGATGACCTGGGAATCAAATGCCGTGTCATCTGCATTTCAGCTGTGTGAGTTGAGCGAGTTTGGTTGACCTCTCTGAGCCTCAGTTTCCTCATCTGTGAAATGGGAACAGCAACACTAAATTTTAGTGTTGAGCTACTTCAGTGAGAGTTGCTGGCGTAGTGCCTCGGCAAACTGTCTGGGTCTGAGTATATATACTTTTCCCTCTGGGAAGATCTCCTTTAACCTTGAAAATCTGAAAGCAGTGCCACCTACACGACTCCTGAAGCTTTTGCATGAGGAGTGCATTGATCAGTTTTGCCCCTGGACAGCTCCCACTAAACTGCATCTCTATTCATGGACGTGGAACCATCTCCTCGTGAGATTAGAAGATGCTGGAGCACAGCTCCAGGCAGTGAGGCTGAGTGGCCCTCCTGGAAGTTCCGGAAACCCAGTCTCAGCACCAGTCAGGACCAGTCAGGGCTGAAGGAGAAAATGAGCAGGATCTGACTATAGGGATCCCCTTTTTTCTGCTTGGGTTGGGTTGGAGAGTCCCTTCTCTAGCAGCAGTCCAGGTTTGCGGGCTGAAGCTGAAGTCCAAGGTTTCAGACGATAATCCCAGAACCAGGACATTAGGAAGTGCCCTGTGGCTCCCCTGCCGCTGGACTCCTTCCCTCTCTTTGGGCATATTTCCTGTCGAAGGGACTCTGGGTGCTTCAGGCCCTCTCACTGTGGTTTCTTCTCTCCCCATCACAAATGATCGCTACCAAGTATGACTCGCTAAACCTAACTGCTTTGACAATCAGATCCATGTGAAAAAGTTACTGGGTCACAGTTTGCAAGGTGTGACAACTTACAGTTAACTAGGGTCTTCCTGCAGATCCCACCTGAATTCTCCGGGCGGGAGGACGGGAAATCGTGTCCATCCCGCCTCCGGGGTCTTCCCGTCTTTCCACAGCATCTGGAAAAGCAGTCACATATGTTAAGTAGTTGTCGTCTTTGATCGAGACCGGTGTCCCAGCCCCATTTTATGGATGAGAAGTCTAAGAATTTGAGGGGTGAAGTGACCTCTTCAAAGTCCCTTGGTAACTTTGTGGCAGAACGTGGGGTAGGGGTGCGGGTACAGATCTCCTGACCCCTTTCCAACTGCCTGTCCCTAGTGCTAGAATCTTTCCACTCAAACTGTGATCTGTAGACCAGCAGCACTGGTGTCACCTGGGAGCCTTTTAACAGTGCAGAATCTCAAATCCAACCTGAGACCTATTGAAACAGAATCTGCATTTTAACAAGATCCACAGTTGATTCATATGCATTTAGACTTTGAAAAGCCCTGGTCCAGAACTCACTTTTTCCCCCTGGTTCCTTTCCCACTATTACTTTAACTCCAAGGGTCTGTGAACCTCCGAGGCTGAATTTAGCACGATCTCAACACACAGCGTTCGAGTCCCGGTGTCATTACATACAGTGCAGTTCTCCAGTGGAAAAGATTTCTACTCTGTTTCTGACATTTTTTCCTTTGCCTTATTTAAAATTCTAAAAAGAAAAGCCTCATTAATGGAGTCCTTTTTAGAATGGGCAGGAGACTCTACCATCTTAAATTTCTAGCAGAAAAGGTATGATAGACACTTAATAAATAATCGTAACTGGGTGGTGAAATGTATGTGAAAGTACTTAGTAAATTATAAAACAGCACACAAATGTTACTGATTGTAATTCCTCGGCTGTAGGAGCACAGAATGAGATCCTTCATGAGCCCATTCAGGGTGAAAATGTTTTTCAGGAATATGATGTGAAACTTTAAAGTTTTCTAATTATTTTCATTTTATTAGACATCCAGGGAGCTAGACTTGTGATTCTCAACCCTGGCCATGCATCGGAATAATTTGGGGAGCTTTATTTAAAAACGTATGACCCGGGGCTCTGGACCTAGATTCTGTTTCTGGAGGTCTTGAGGGTGGGACTGGGCAAGGGTCCATTTTTAAACTCTCCCAGGTGATTCTAACACACAGTAAGATTGGAGAACCACTGAGCTGGAAAGTTGTTATTTCCAGGTGTACGGTAAATATATGCGCGTGAGCATTTTATCCATAATGATGATATGACTGAAGTCCAAGTTTTCTAATTTCTACATCTTAGTGATAATCAGACCACCAGGAGATATAGCTGGAACTGAAATACTAATGGCTGCTGATTCCAAAGGGTATTAAATTGGTAGTGACCATTTCATCCATCATTCATTCTTTCACCATTTCATGTCCTCGACCAGTTAACATAACAACATCAAGGACTGAGTGAAATCCTGACAGTCTGTTTGTGTACAGACTTGTACCCCAGCATCAACAAACAAATTCTCAAATTCCATGTGGTCTTTACTCCAACGATTAGAGATTTTGACAACGCAGGTTTGAAAGAATATTGATGAGGATTCAGGAGGCCTAAGTTCGAGGGAAAGTTCCTTCCTGCAGTTGTCTGATGCTGAGTCAGTTTCCTGCTCTGAAAAATGAGGGTGTTGGACCAGTGGTTATCGAAGCTGGCTGACCATCAGATACACCTGGAGAGCTTTGTGAAGCCACAGATTTCAAGATCCTAGAGTTACCGAATCTAGGCAGCTTGGGAGGGGAGAGGAGTGTTGTAAAGAAGGAGTTTTAAAAGAATCCTGAAAGCTGATTGGACGATCACCTGTGTTTGGAGCCACTGAACAAGATAAGCTCCCAAGTTCTCGGCTCTGAGAATCTATGACATGACACCTATTTAGTTAAATTCTTATATCAGAGGAAACTGGTCTGGGGTTGAGGCCTGGCCAGAGGGCAGGGTCTACCGGGGGATAAAACAGAAAATAAGAAAAATAGTAAGAGGCCTCATCTTTGACTACCTCCTGTGTGTGTCTCAGGATTTTGTGTTCACGAAGCTTCTGTTTAGGTCTTTTCATCATAGTCATATTGCTCAGTGATGAGCGTTCATCTCATCACGTTACCTTTAAAAACTGTTGAAAAGGTGCCCCTTGGGAACAGTGTTCTTGTAGGGAATAGTCGCTTTTCCTGCTACCCACCGCACCTCGCTCCTGCTCTAAGTCTGAGCTTCGTTGTGCAAAAGAATCTCCTTGAAAAGCTGGTTTAAAATACAGATCTCTAGGCCCTCCTCTGATTCTCACTCAGGAGATTTGGGTTGGGTCTAGCAATCTGCATTTTCATGAGCATCTGAGACATCCAAACTGCTTTTGATCTCCCTGTAAAACTTAGTTGGCAGCCTTTCTCAAACTTCCCTTCTGATAAGCATCTCTTGGGTCCTTCAACGAATGAATGGATCAATAAAATGTGGTGTATCCATACAATAGAATATTATTCAGCCATAAAAAGAAATGGCGTGGGCCTCCCTGGTGGCGCAGTGGTTGAGAGTCCACCTGCCGATGAGTTCGTGCCCTGGTCCGGGAAGATCCCACATGCCGCGGAGTGGCTGGGACCGTGAGCCATGGCCGCTGAGCCTGCGCGTCCGGAGCCTGTGCTCCGCAACGGGAGAGGCCACAACAGTGAGAGGCCCGCGTACCGCAAAAAAAAAAAAAAAAGAAAACTAGAAGTACTATCTGATCCAGCAACCCCACTTTTATGTATATATCCAAAAGAATTCGAAGCAGAGTCTTGAAGAGATATTTGCACACTCATGTTCACAACTGCACTATTCAGAATAGCCAAGGGGTAGAAGCAACCCAAATGCCTATCGATGGATGAATGGATAAAGAAAATGGCGTATGTACATACATTGGAATATTATTCAGCCTTAAAAAAGAAGGAAGTCCTATCACATACTACAACACGGATAAACTTGAAGACCTCCTAGATTAAGTGAAGTAATCTAGTCACAAAAACCAAATAACTGTCAGCTCCACTTATATGAGGTCCTTAGAGCAAATTCAAGTAGAACGGTGGCTGCCATGGGCTGAGGGGAGTAGGAAATGGGGAGCTGTTCAATGAGGATAGAGTGTCAGTTTTGTAAGATGAAAAAGTTTTGGAGATCTGATGCACAACAATGTGAATATACTTGACACTACTGAACTGCACCCTTAGAAATGGTTAAGATGGCTTTAAAAAAAAAAAATAGATTGCAGCTTCCATTTCAGGCTCTCTCACTCCCCCTTGGTATGCTCACTCTCTGGCTCTGGCTCTCGTTCAAATCATGAGCTGCCATGTTGGGAAGACACTCAGACAGCCTATGGAGAGACCCATGTGGTGGGGAGTAGAGGCCTGCCAACAACCATCTGGGTGAACTTGGAGGTGAATCTTCTGAGGCCTGCCAACTTGTGAGTAAACTTGAAGTGGATCTTTAACCCCCAAGTCAGGTCTTCATAAGAAACTGTAGCCCCGGCAAACAGCTTGACTGCAACCCCATGAGAGACCGAGGGACACTCAGCTGAGCTGCATGTGATTTGTGGGATAATGGAGTCTTGTTGTTTTAAGCTGCTAAATTTTGGGGGTAATTTGTTATGCAGCAATAGGTGACTAATACACCATCCAATGCATTTTGCTCAGTTAGATTGCAGTGCAGACCGCCCCCTTGTTGCTCCAGCTGTAACTCCGCTTTTCAGGATATGAAAGAATATATATACATACACACACACACACACACACACACACACACACACACACACATATATATATATATAGTGATAGGTCAAATAGTAGGACCCCCAAAATGTCCACATTCTAATCCCTGGAATCTGTGAATATGTTAGGACGCATGGCAAAAGACCATTGCAGATGTAATTAAGGTTACAAACTTTAAAGTAGAGAAATTATCCTGGATGATCCAGTGGGCCCAGTCGAATCACATGAACCCTTAAAAGCAGAGACCTTTCTCTGGCTGCAGGTAGGAGAGATTTGGCAGAAGTCCAAGTTGGAGAGATCTGAAGTGTGAGAGGGACCCCGCCATTGCTGGAGGGGACAATGTGACCAGCATGAGAATGAATGTGGGCAGCCTCTAGGGGCAAAGACCAGCTCCCAGCTGACAGCCAGCAAGGAAGCGGTCCCTGAGCCCTACATCTGTCAGGAACTGAATTCAGCCAGAAACCTGAACGAGCTTGGAAGCAGTTTACCCAGAATGTCTCCAGGAGGGAATGCAGCCCTGCTGACACCTTCATTTTGGCCTTGTGAAACCCAGAACGGAGAAACCAGTCCAGCCAACTGGGACTTTGGATTTACAGAGGTGTGGGATAATAAATTTGTGTTATTTTCAGTTACTTAGTTTGGGGTAATTTGGGCAGCAATAGAAAACGAATGTAATTATATGGCTATGATATTTATTGGTTTTGAGTACTCTCCTATCAGGTATCATAGCTATGCAGATGTTTCACCATGCTATTTATGATTTTCCACTTATCCCACTGAAGCACTCATTCACTATCTCAGTGCCTCTCTGTACTGCAGGCTTGAGTGTTCCATGCATTGTTTTTCAAGGCTCTCTGGGAAAGACACTCCTTCTTTGGGAGCCCGGCGTCTGGCTGGATAAAGACTGAGTGCCTGCTGGTTGTTTCTGAGGCTACTAATCAATACTTACCATTAGGACGACAACTCCATGCATCACTAAGCTTTGACCTCTGTGCCCCAGAGCCGTCCCAAGATGCCAATTGATGTACAGGCAATATACATATTCCTCAAATGCAATATCCCTTTCAAAGACTTCCCTGAAATAAATTTTAGAGGCTTTAGCCATGGCAAAATAATGTTGCTAATGTACCAGCAAGCCCAGAATGTTTAGAAAGTGTGCTTGGATGAAAGAAATTGTGTTTATGCTTTCTAAAAAGATGTTTTGGATGGACACTGCCTTTGGACTGATGGCCAGCTGTTCCTGTCTTCTACACAGCTGGGTGGTGCTGGCATAAACCGTCTCTTAAGTCAGCCGTGAAAACAAGTACATACCTGCAAGCCCAAGACCTGAAAGCAAGCAGTTGCCCCCCTCTAGAGATCACAAGGCAGGCCTGAAAGAGCCTGAAAGAGCCGTAACTGCACTTTTCTTGTATCTACAACTTTCGGAATTTTATTTCCCCAGGAGTATGCGCTTTTCAAGGAACTCTTCCTAATGGTCTGCCGTCACATAACATTGTGGTGCTCTGAGCAAGAGGGGAGGATCCTCCTGGTTTCCTGGGTCTGTCCAAATGGGATCAATGGCCAAACAGTTGTTTGGATTAAATCCAAATAGTTAATCTAATCAGGCTTTCAAGAGGCAGTTCTTCTGATGAAAGGAGTCATATCTGAATGACCTTTGGCAGCTTTCTATATCTAATCAGTGGGTCCCACACATTTAGCCTTTCTGTGGAACCAGGGGGTGTTGATTGCTCAGGTGAAAAGGGGTTTATCGGAAGAGAAGACTCATGAAACCCTCTTGAAGAAAGGATAGCTGAGCCTCCAAGGCACTGAAATGCCATTAAGAATCCAAAAGGGCTACTGCCTCTGTCTCTTTCTGGAGCCGCCTGGCCTCCCCTCATTGCTTTACTGTGGAATTCTCTGCTTACTAGTTGGTGTGCGCAAGGCTGAGAATTCTGTTAGCCTTGAGTTTACATCACTGTGAGTTCTGTACCCATAACCATCATGATGAACTCCATCCTGAGTCTGAATTCTGATCCACTCAATTTTTAAATTCCCAGGAGAGAATCTGATTGGCTTGGTGTGGTCACGTGTCTAGTTCTGGTCCAATCAGCTGTACCCAGGGTGAGTCGGGGTCACAAGACATGAAGGCCTGGCTCCTCCAGGTGGTGGATAGGGCAGGGAGAAAATGATGCCTCCAGAATTTTTTCTGAACTGGTAATAGAAGATGCCTCTCTGCTACTTCTTTTCTTACCAGTCTGCAAACTTTTTAAGGGTAGAGGGGTTTTCTCATCTTTGTCTTCACCACCATACTTAGCTCAGTGCCTTATATAAAGATGCTCAATAAGTTAAAAAAAAAAAGTTTTTCATGCCAACTTCCAGTCATATGTACTTCTCATAGTCCTTACCATGCTGGTCTTAACGCATCTGGGTGTTTAGGCAAGAAAAGCAGGGTCAGGTAGGCTGAGCACTCCTGCATTCTTTCTTCTAGCACTGCTTAGCTTAATAATAACTATTATGTATTGTCCGTTTTCCAAGAGCCTAACATAATGCAAAGTGCTTTATACATCATTACCCCATTTATTTGCTATGATAACCCTATAAGGAAAGTGAAGTTCAGAGACGTTCAGTAAGTTGCCCAAGGTCACATAGCTCCAAAGAAGTATGGTCAATTCTAAACCTAGATCTATAGCCCTGTCCTCTTTTTTTTTTCTTTTACATCTTTAATGGAGTATAATTGCTTTACAATGGTGTGTTAGTTTCTGCTTTATAACAAAGTGAATCAGTTATACATATACATATGTTCCCATATCTCTTCCCTCTTGTGTCTTCCTTCCTCCCACCCTCCCTATCCCACCCCTCTAGGTGGTCACAAAGCACCGAGCTGATCTCCCTGTGCTATGCGGCTGCTTCCCACTAGCTATCTATTTTACGTTTGGTAGTGTATATATGTCCATGCCACTCTCTCACTTTGTCACAGCTTACCCTTCCCCCTCCCCGTATCCTCAAGTCCATTCTCTAGTAGGTCTGTGTCTTTATTCCTGTCTTACCCCTAGGTTCTTCATGACATTTTTTAAAATTTATTAAATTCCACATATATGTGTTAGCATACGGTATTTGTCTTTCTCTTTCTGACTTACTTCACTCTGTATGACAAACTCTAGGCCTATCGACCTCATTACAAATAGCTCAATTTCGTTTCTTTTCATGGCTGAGTAATATTCCATTGTATATATGTGCCACATCTTCTTTATCCATTCATCCAATGATGGACACTTAGGTCGTTTCCATCTTCGAGCTATTGTAAATAGAGCTGCAATGAACATTTTGGTACATGACTCTTTTTGAATTATGGTTTTCTCAGGGTATATGCCCAGTAGTGGGATTGCTGGGTCATATGGTAGTTCTATTTGTAGTTTTTTAAGGAACCTCCATACTGTTCTCCATGGCGGCTTGTACCAATTCACATTCCCACCAGCAGCCCTGTCCTCTTAAACACTGTCTTTGCCTTCCTCCTGGGACAGGAGGAGTTGTGAATGAGGCTGAGAGATGAAGCTAAGAGGAGAGGTGTTGGCTGAATCAATGCCAATTTTGTGAACAAAACAAAGTTGTTCTGTGCTAACAGGTTTTGAAAGCTTTTTGAACATGGCCTTGTACCTTTCATGGTTCTGAGGTTTTCCTACAACTCTTCTTAATTGAGTCTTTCCAGGCTGAGCTGCAGGATTTCAGTAATTCAACAACAAGAAAAGAGTCCTCAGAATTCTCTTCCTTCCCCTTTAAGCTGGGTGAGAAGGTGTCCCCCAGCTTTCTGCTTTTAACCACTGGAAAACATTCCAGGGAATCCGAGACAAGACCTGGATCAGGGCCGTCATTTTTTATTGTGCTTTGCACAGTGAGGGCTAAAATCCAGGCTGCTCTCCACTCATCAAGTCATGTACCCTGGCACCAGGCTGGCTGTGTTGCTTAGAGGGAGAGGTGCCCTACTCTAATTCACATGCTAGGGCACCCTGTGGGTGCACTGTGGTCCAGAGGCAGCCTTGAGTGGATTTAACATTGTTTCAGATCCCCCCCTGCTTTAGGTTCGGATTATGATTTGTGACGATGTCATTTCTGGATAATACCTCTAATCTCTGTATTGGTAAGAGGAATCCAAATTCTTTCTCAAGGGAGAGAGGGGTTGACATTGGTGCCTAGAACTGAGTTTTCACATGCTGGTGGGAAGGCGGGGTCATCTCCTTGACACTTCCCAGCTGGTCTCTCCACCCACAACCGTAATCCAAGCCACAGTGGGTAATCTTAGCAGTCTTGGGAATGGTGGGGAAAGAAACGGAAAACTCAGTTAGCAAAACAACGGGTCCCAGCCTTAGAGCAGCCAGTGTTAATCCCGAGAGAGGCTGGCTTGCCTTAGAGCTCTTTCTTTCTGAGGAATCTGAAAGTCCTTCCGCCCAACCCCCAGGACACTACAGGCACAGCTAAAGGGTTACATAGTATTTATGCCCTCTTTACTTCTGTTTCTAGATACTGTTAAGATGCCTTTCCAACATGCTGCCATGATTTAAGTTAGGCATGTGTGCTCATCCTGAAATATACACACTGGAATATATTTGGAACAGAGAGAGGATTTTAAAGAAACAGAGAGATGATGAGTTTCAAGATCCCCTTCCTCCTGCCCCTCCACCAGGCTCATTCGATACCTGAAGATATTTATAACGCGGCATTACCTTGGTAGTAACGCGTAGTGGTGAAAAAACAATCAATCTGAAGGGACAGACCTGGGTGGGTTCAGATCTTATCTCTGCCACTTACTAGCCGTATAACCTTAAGCAAACTGCTTAAACACTCTAGGCCTCATTTTCCTCATCTGTAAAACAGAGATAATAAGTTTCTTCTCCATAACCTCATTGTGAGGTTCCATGAGATAATGCATGTAAAACAGTGAGGACAGGGCCGAGAACATAGCACCCGTAAATGCCAGTTCTTCTCACGTCTTGAGATGGGAAGCCAAATTCTGGCTGAGAACTTGAACACCTGAGACAGTGTTTGTCATCTTTTGTTGGACGACCCCCTGTACTCCGTGTGAATGCTTTCGGAATTCGATCCTAGTTCCCGAAACCTTGTCCGCGTCGTTACTCCCACCAGGAAGAAGTTCTGGTTACCATGACGTGCACTTAGCCGTCAGCATGCCTCTCTGTCTCAGTCTCCAGGCCCCAGAAGTGCAGTGTTAGGCCAGGGAGCTTGTCACCAAGGGTGCAAAGCTGAAAGGAATGGGCCGTCCATTGGACGTACTTTAGTTGCAAAGTTGTGTGGAAAAATGAAATACTGAAAACTCAGGGCACTGGTGGAGAGACAGAGCTAGTGGCAGCAGATTTTCCATTCTTATGCACAACTGCTTCTCTGTCTGGGATAAGACAAAACTTCCCAGTGGCTTCTTTTTAATCTAAGGAGGCAGTCAGTGGATGCCGGGATGAGGTAGCCCTTGGTTAGCTGCTACTAGGAACCTCTGGCAGGTTATTGAACCGCTATATAGCCCAGTTTTCTCCTCTATAGCATGGAAATATTAATAGCATCCACCTATCTCACTTACGTTTTGAGGATTAATTGGGATAATGAATGTAAAGTGTCTGGCACACAGTAAGCACTCAGTAGGTATACCTTGTGGCCAGCATCATTGTAATTATTACCTACATCTTGGTGATACTCAGTATATGATCTGCAAGGCAACCAGCCTTCTGTCCAGAGTTGGTAAATAGATGGCGGGTGTCATATCTCTGTTGTGAATATCAACTACGAAATTTAATCCTTCTTTTCAAAGCTCTCTAAGGGCTTGTCCCATTCTGTGAGCTCTCTGGTTTGCTTCCCCACAGCCCATGCTCACCCTATGAAAGGGTGCTTTCCTGTGGCAGACACTGCTGGTTACCACCCCAACTGCCTGTCCCCCTTCATTCTTGTGAATAGAAGAGCAGTTCTGTTCAGGCAGCCACGTGCCGTGTGCCTGGCCCCAGGAGAGGAATCATAATTGGTGTAAGCCATTTCTGGCTGTCCCCTTTGCCTTTATCTTAATCGGTCTAGGAGAAGGCATGCGCTTGAGTTTCCAGTGAGATATAAGGGAAAGTCTCCCACTAAAAGGAGAGAGCAGTGTGGGGTGAGCCTCATTTTGGCCCCTGCTGTCTTCCTTCCTGCTTTAGGTACCGTCAGGTGAGAATGTGATGCTTGGAGGTACAGCTGCCATTTTGTAACCACGTGGTTATAAGCATGAGGATGACAGAGCAGAAAAATAGCAAGAGGCCAGCTTCTTGATGACACCGCTAAGCTGCCAGGCTGACTCTGGGGATGCTTGCCTCCAAACTTCTATTTTAGTGTACAATAACTGTTCTTATGATTTGCCCTATTGTGACTCTGATTTTCCGCTGCTTAATTGATACCCTCCTTTTCTGTTTGCCAAGTCTGGAAAATGACTGCTGTATAAATTCTGCCCAGATATAAAGACATTCAGTTCCCATTTTCTTCCTCTATATTTGGATAATCAAGTGTCTTTAAATAAATTCCACTCACCATTATAGTGAAAAGGCTCTTGAAAAGGTCACCAATGACCTCTTGATTGATGTGTCCAACAGCTTCATCTAATTTCACATCTTGCTGAACCCCTGATCCATTGGACAGCTTGACCATTTTCTTAAAGTGAGTCCCTTCCTTGGCAGATGTCACTGTTCCTTCTACGTCTCTGGGCCCTCTATTTCCTCTTCTCTTTCTGCCCTTCAACCGGATGAACCCCGACACTTTGCCCTTTGCGTTTTCCTTCTCATCTCTCACTAGGCGCTTTCCCTGAATGCTTTCTCCACTTCTAAGCCGCCACGGGCCCGAGTGATCCCCACATCTGTGTCTCCCATGGAGGTGTTTCCTCAGCATCAGATCCACCTATCTCTCTGTGCACAGAACGTGCCCACTTGGACGTCCCCTCAGGACTATAGACACCATTATTTCTAAACTGAACTATGTCCCCTACAAACTACTTGTCCTTTATGACACACCTCGCCACTCACACTAGCCCTCAGCTGGAAACCTCAGAGTCATCCTCAGCAATTCCTTCCCTCCCAACATCCAGTTAATCACCACCAAGTATAAGAATGTCTCTATTCTCAGGCGTCTGTGGCACGTTCCTCACGTTCACGGCCATGGCCTCTGTTCGTCATCTCTGTATCACAAAAGCCTCTCATACACCTCGGATCTCTTCCCTTCCCAATCATCTGCATTGCTGTTAGAGTGGATTTTCTAAAAGCAGGTTGAATCAGATTGTTGGATTTGAAATTTTCCAAGCGGATAAATGTGTGTGTGAGAGGTGGATGGGTGGGGAGACTGCATCAGCCCATCATGCCCTCCAAATAAAGTCCACACTTTAAAACATGGCACAGAAGACCCTCTAGTCACTCTGGGAACAGACTGCATTTTGTGTTTCGTCTCCTACCGTCTCCCCTCCACTTTCCCTGCATCCTCAGCTCGACCTCCCGGGGACTCCTCTTTCCCTCCGCTGTGTCCTCTGATTGGGTGCCAGACCCCCATTCCCCAGCATTCTGAACTCCTAGCATCCTCTGGTTCTCACCTCAAACTGCACTTCTTCCCCAAAGCATCCCCTGAGCCTCGGACTGAACCGGAGTCTCTCATCCTCGGCACGGTTAACGTTCAGGGTTGGATATTAGCTCTTTGCTGTGGGCCGTCCTGGGCACTGCAGGATGTTGTGCAGCGTCCCTGGCCTCTGCCTGCTCGACGCCAGGAGCTCCCACCCCCACAGCTGCGGCAAGGAAAACACGTCCAGAGACTACAAAATATTCCCTGGGGGACAAGATCGTCCCACCACCCTCCTTGAGAACCATTGAACTAGACTGAGTTCCCTTCGTATCACCCCATAGCTCCCTGTTTTTCCCCGATCATAACACACATGGCGCATTTTTAAAATGACTCGTCTGACTGTCTCATCTGTTTCAACCGACTGTCATCTCCAAGAGGGCATCTCCCAGGGCCTGGCACCCAATAGGCATGCAGTGTAGCTTCACGAAAGAGACGGCTCCATGGTGGGAGCAACCTTGCTTGTCCTCTGCCTAGCGCCCAGCATGGTGCTAGCTCACGGTAGCGCTCATAAATATCTGCTGAGTGAAGGAATGACCGAAGGATCCCATCCGAACACTCGTTTCCTTGCGAAACTTTTAAGTATCCCAGTGAACGTTACAATCTTTTCTTCTCTTTACCCTGTAATATTTTGGGCATGCCCCTGTCCTCCAGCACTCATTCCACTGAATGATAATTACAACCAACTTGTTAAGAAATGTTGGTAGAAATTAAACCATGCTCTCTCTCTTCAGGCCTTTCTCTAGAAACAGGAAAACTAGGTCCATTCTTGTTCCCAGGGATCGCATGGTCTCCCTTTTCCTTAAACTGCTACACCTGTTCTGCCCCCGGCTGCTCTCAGCCACACCCACCATACACCCTCATCCATCTTCCTCGGCTGACTTCAAAGAGGAGGACGGTCTCAGAGCTGCTGAGAACGAAGCACCGACTTCCGCTTGAAGGCCCCCTTTTGCCCTGCTTGCTCGCAGCCTCTCCCGCTGGGAGATGGGATGGGAAAGACCACCTCTGCAGCATGCCCATCCCTGATGACTTGAAACGCAAGAGGCTACAGTGGGCTCCACGCTGGAAAGGAGCCTTGTAGTATTCAGGTGAACAAAGCGGTGGTCAAAAAGGAGAGCAGCCTGCTTGGGAAAAGAGATCAGGAGTCAGAGAAGAGTTGGGTGGCTTTTTCTGCACAGTAGACGGTTAATATGCATTTTTTAGTCGCAAAGGCCTGTAGGGAGAAGATGCCGAAGTTAATATTTATATTTGGCACCCAATCCTCCGCATAAATAGCAGCACGGAGGCCCGGTGTTTGGTTTGAGGTCAGCTCCGTTTAAACAGCCAGGCCAGGTGCAGACCCACACGCTGGACCTTTGAACTCACTGTGTAGCAATCCAGATGTTCAGCGGAGGTGATGAACTTGGGTCACTGATGATGAGAGAGTGTGCAGTGTTCTTCTAGCATCTTCCACGGGGAGCCCTGGACAGTAGACTTGGCCCTGAGCCCATTTTCCTCGCTAGAGTCAAGAAACAGTAGCAGCTGCAGTTGTTGCTAGGGATGAGGGATCATCCACTGGGGAGTTGAAATAGCCAGGCGGGGGAGGTGGGTAGCAGGAAGGAGGTCATGAAATTGACCGTGCTCAGCCGCTGCCCTCGTTCGGATTACTTGGAGCCATTCTGCAATGGGAAAAATATTAGGCTTTAAATGACAGCCCTGACAAACATGATCCGTATGAGCAAATCAGTCTCAAAAGCAACTGCTATCATTTATTAATGGAGGACTTGCCAAACTGCATGGTTCTTCTAGGGTTTTCCAAGTCCCACACTTTGCCTCAAAAATGTGCAGAGTGAGAGGGGTTTGAACTTTTTGAATTTAATGCAAAGCACACATGTTGTTTGGGGTTGGTTCGTTTGTTGTTACAGTTGCAAAATATGTTATATAAAAAAGAACCATATAGCAATAAAATGACAATGTAAACACAAACCCTCCGAAAGGATGCAACATATTTCTAATGAAAGGAAACAACCACCTTCGCTTGATCCACAAAAAAATGAAAAAGGATGAAGAGGGGCCGTTTCATTCACAGATTGTGGAATCCTACTGTCTACTGCTCTCTGAATGAGTATTTTTGAGGCAAGACTTAAAAAAAACGGGAATTTTCCGAACGAAGCAGCTCCTGGCATAGCGGAAAGGGCGCTGACGTTGGCAGTCACGCAGCTTGAATTCTGGTCTTCACTGCTGACCCCCTGCTTCCTGGCTTCCACCCCCAGCACTCCATTCGAAGTGCTCTTGTCAAGGGTACCAGTGACCTTCTAATTGCTAAATCCGAAGGGCATTTTTCAGTCCACTTCTGACCCGACCTCTCTTCAGCAGATGACATAATTGCCCACTCTTTCCTCCTTGAACTCCTCTCACCCTGAGCCTTCAATGACACCATCCCATCCCGGTTATACTCTAGCTTTCCCTGTCACTCCCTCTTAGACCCTCTCTAGGCTGTTTTCTTTTCCACCAACGGCTACCAGCAGCTGCCGTGTGCCGAGGTCATGCAGGCTCAGGCTCTGTGTGCATTTTCTTGTCAACTCCTCACAGCAACCCTGGGAGGTAGGGCTTAGTGGTTCCACTTTACAGACAAGGAAAGTAAGGCTCTGAGCGATGAAGCAATCCTCACCCCAGGTCACACAGCTGATAAGTAGCTGGACTGGAATTTCCATCTAGGTTTGTTTGAATCCGCAGTCAAATTCTCAGCGACCACAGTGCCGTTTATCTTCCCCAGGTAGCCCCCTAAATAGGCGTGTTCCCCGGAGCTCTGTGTTTGGCCCCTGTTTCTTCTGTCTGCCCCATCCCTGTAGAGGTTCATCTACAGCCTTCCTCTCATAGCCCCTCTATGACAGCTTCAGAATATAGCCAAAATCTGTCCTGTGCTCCAGGTTTCCAGCTGTTCCCAAGATTTCTCCATTTGCACGTGCCACAGTCACCTTGTAGAGGTGGTGATGGTGGGCTCACTAACGACCATTCCCTTCCCGATGTTTTACCAAAGTCCGTGATTGCTTGAGGAGTGGGCGCATGACCTGATTCAGCCAGGAGAGATTGCTGGGAATGTCTAGCGATAAGGGGTTATTCGCTCTCTTAAATAGACACATGAAAAGTGGTTCCTTTTCTCCTTCTAGATGATGTTGTGCCCTGTAATACTGGAGTGGTGACAGCCATCAGCAACCATGAGGGGTAGGTTGAATCCAACAAGAGAAGGAGGGAATCTGGGTCCTTAATGACCAGCTGATTGTATCTTACTGGGACAGGGGCTTCCAGCTATGTTAAATAACACATTTTCTCATTGTTTGTGTGGGTTTTTGTTTTTGTTTTGTTGTTGTTTGCAGCCAAAAGCATCCTAAGTGACACATCAAATTCATCATATCTACGACTCAACTCATTATCTCCACCTCCAAACAGCCTCCCCTCCTATGCCTCTATCTCTGTTAATAGCACCATGGTTGACTCATTCACCCAAGTCCGAAACCTGGACATCATCCTTGACTCCTCACTCTGCCTCACCCCCAAAAGTGCGATCATGAATTACGTCCAGGAGATTCTACTATTGAAAATCTCTCGTGTTTTCTTTCCATTTACCCTCTCCTTGTTCTTTTCAGTTCTTTGCCATTTTACTGGTTTTCTACCCCGTTTTTCAGTTTGACTCAAGCCACCACCATCTGTATTGCTCCCAACGAGATTTTTAAAACTCAGTACCAATCCAGCAACTTCCTTGTCGACAGTCCCCTTGTCTTCAAGATGAAATCCATCCAATCCACACGGTTTCTAAGATGCTTCAAGATGGTGCTTACCTCTCTGAACTCTCACCTCCACCACACCACACATGCTCTAAGTTCTAGCCCACTGATTTTTATGGTCCACGAGCCAAGTGTCGCTGCATGTGTGGTTCCGTGGACCTGGGATGTCCTCCCTGACTTGTCTCCCTGGACAATCCTGGTTGGCCAGTAGATTCTTATGCACCTTGGCTTGCCACTCATACAACATAGCAGGTGTGAATTTCAGGCATGCCAGAAATAGCTTGCCTTATTTTCATCTCTCTCCCCTTGGTTTTTATTTTGAACCCCCATCCCAACTCAGTCTTGGTCCATTTGGTGCTTCCCCTTTCTCTGGCATTGTATCTAAGTTCTAGACTCTCCGGCATTGTATCCAAGTGTCAGGGTGCTGAGGAACCTGTCTGCCCGGTCTCAGGGCATCTGTTCATCACAGGTTGCCATAGAGACATCCCTGGTTTTCTGTTCATGGCCCCTTCCAGTCCAGGAGTCATCTTGGCAATGCCCACTCCATGCTGGGTCCCTGAAATCTCTATAAGGTGGCTTTTTCTGTGCCCGCGTAGGCACCCCTCTGCCTGCTCTGAGGTCTTGCCACCTTCCTGGGGGTTTGTGGACGGACACCCCTGCTCTCTGGCCCTTGCCCTCTCCGTCTCGTTACCTCCTTGCCATCTCTCCCTCCCTCAGCACCTGGGAAGTTTTCTTGTCTCAAAAAAGCACTTCCATCTGCTTTCTTCTTCCGAACATTTGCTTATTCCTTACTTCCCCTAAGCTCCCCTGTGGGAACGTGGAGGGCTTAGAATTAGGGAACGTGAGAGGCAGAGACTGACAGGGCTTATTTGCTTGTACTGTATCACGTCGCTTCCTTCAGACAGAGAATTAACTGCTTGGGAAAGAGGAAAATGCCAGGAGACAGAAGAACACAGAGGGACCATTACAATCACCTGGCGACTGCTGCCCTCCCCACCCTGCTGTCATTATTGGCTTTTGGCCCATTTCTCCCAGCCCGTGCGTTCCAGCGGCCCAGGCCCGCCGTGGCCTCCCCTTCCCAGGGGTTGTCAGCACCTGGAAGCTGGCACATGGTAGGTGCCTCGTAAACAGCTGTCAAATCTAAAGCTAAAAAAGTAAGACGAGAGTAGACGTTGGAGCCAGGGAGAGCTGAATGAATCCTGCCAGCTGCCTTCCTGGGGGTGTGACCTGGGGCCAATTTCCACAGCTCTGTCTGTGGGCAGTAGCCACGGGGAGGCGAGGACTTGAAGAGGAGGTGAGAGACAGTGCTCCTTAAAGCCCTGGCGTTTGTACGTCCCCTCCTCCTCACCTGCCCACATTCTGGCTCAATTTTATCATCTCCCCTCACCCTAGTCGTGTGGCCCAAACTTCTGTATCAGACGCCTCTCCTTTGCAGATGCATTTGGTGAGCCCAAACGATTGTGCCCTGACCCTTCCAGGTGGGTCCCTACTCTCCCTCCAGTGAATGACTTTCAGGATTCTTGAGTTCCAGGGATTCAGTGTGTGATAAAGTACAGAGAATTTGGAATTCTGGTTCTGCCATGCCCTGGCTGTGGGAAGTTGGACAGGTTTCTGAGTCTCAGTTTCCTCATCCGGAAGATGGGAGTGATGATAACTAGACTCAAGCTGCCTGGGTTCACATCCCAGCCCTGCCACTTTCCAAATACGCAGCTCAGGGCAAGTGACTTTTGTCTTCATTTCCTGTTTATAAAAGAAGCATCTGGCTTCCCTGGTGGCACAGTGGTCGAGAGTCTGCCTGCCGATGCAGGGGACACGGGTTCATGCCCCGGTCTGGGAGGATCCCACGTGCCGTGGAGTGGCTGGGCCCATGAGCCATGGCCGCTGAGCCTGTGCGTCCGGAGCCTGTGCTCCACAACGGGAGAGGCCACAACTGTGTGAGAGGCCCGCGTACCGCAAAAAGAAAAAAGAAAGAGGCATCGTCATAGAAGCCATCTCACAGGGTTATTGTTAGCGTTCACTGAGTTAACAAACCTAAATTGTTCAGCACCTCGCCTGTAAGCGCTCCACGTACGTTGGTTATCATGATCCCGCGGTGGCCTCTCTTTAGCTACCTACAAACTCATGACACTTTATTAGTCTGCTTGGGCTGCTGTAACAAAATACCACAGACAGGGTGGCTTAAAACAGCAGAAATTCATTGTCTCACAGTGCTGGAGGCTAGAAGTCCATGATCAAGGTGTCTGCCGGTTTGGTTTCTCCTGAGGCCTCTCTCCTTGGCTTGCGGACAGTCACCTTCTGCTGTGTCCTCACATGATCTTTCCTCAGTGCACATGCATCCCCGGTGTCTCGTCCTCTTCTTATAAGGACACCGGTCAGATTGGATGAGTTCCCACACTAACGGGCTCATTTTAGCTTAATCACTGCTTTAAAAGCTCTCTCTCCAAATAGTCACATTCTGAGGAATTGGGGGTTAGGGCTTAACATATGAATTTGAGCGGGGGACACAATTCAGTCCATGACAACGTGTAAAGAAACCCCACCATTAGACGTCTGTTCTTCGGAGGAGCCTCTTTCTTAACCTAATTCTTGATTAATGAATCCCAGGGTGTTTGGGTTGAGGGGATTTCTTTTGTGGTTTAGTAGAGAGACCCCGCTCTCAGAGAAGCAGGTTTTTTTTTTTTTTTTGCGGTACGCGGGCTTCTCACTGTTGTGGTCTCTCCCGTTGCGGAGCACAGGCTCCGGACGCGCAGGCTCAGCGGCCATGGCTCACGGGCCCACCCGCTCAGCGGCATGTGGGATCTTCCCGGACCGGGGCACGAACCCGTGGCCCCTGCATCAGCAGGTGGGCTCTCAACCACTGCGCCACCAGGGAAGCCCCAGAGAAGCAGGTTTTGAAGCTCCAATTTAAAACCTGCTCATGGGTCTGAGGGTGGCTGTGAGGACCAAGAGTGCCGTGTGGGTGAAACCCTCCACAATCTCCACATCCCCAGGTTTTTGCCTCTGACCTAAAAAGACAGAACTAGATGGATTGTCTTGATTCTCCTTTGCATCCTCAAAACTCTATGACTGTGATTCTAAGAGTGGAAATTCAAGCATCAAGAACAAGCTGCTGGGGAAGCGGTTTCTGGGCCCAAGGCATCAGCAGAGATTGTTGAATCAATGAAGGAAACCACGCCCATCTTAGGGAAGCTCCCACTCTGCATATTCCCAAGGCCCAAACTGCAGCAGTGCCAGTGTGCATCATTCAGTCCCTGGGTTCTGGCACATGTGGCTTGTCTGCTTTGGCAGGAACTCCCAGTAACGTGGGCCCATTAACTAGGTGTGCAAGGGGCAGAAAACCTACTTGTCTTTAAGAGGACCCCGGGATGCTCAGTCAAAAAAGACCACTTAAAAAAAAAAAAAAAAGACCACTTGAACTTCCACGTCCGTCCACCTTCCTCAGGCTCCCTCCAAAACCGACTGGTTCTTTTTCAATGCAAGGTGTGCTCTAGAAGCAGAGATGAAGGGATGGAGTCGGAGAGTCAGACGCCGAGTTTGAATTCAAACCCGTCCCTGGCTCTGGGCACATCACTGACTCCTGGCTCTGGGCACATCACTGACTCGGTTTCTTCATCTGTCAAATAGGGTCATAATAGTTCTTGTCTCACTGGATCATTTGCAATTTCAATGGGGTAACAGGTGTAAAAGTGCTTCATTCATTCCACCAATAATTTTTGAGCTCCTGCTACGTGTAGGAACATCTCCTACACTGTTCTAGGCACTAAGGATACAGAATGAAACGAAGCAAAGCCATCGTCCTGAGAGAAATTAAATGCTAGTGGAAGAGTCAGGCAAAAACAATGCACCATGCGATGCCAGGTCATGATAAGGATGTAAAGAAAAAGAAAGCAGGATGAGGGGATGGCACTGACGGGGAGTGATACCATGTAAGACGGCTCAGTCGGAGAGGTCCTCCCTGAGCAGGGAGCATTTAGCAGCCACCTGAACCATGAGGGACACGGAGCCATGGGAATATCTGGGGGAAGAACAGGTAGAAAGGCCCTAAGAGGTGGCTGCACTTGGCAGGAAACTGCAAGAGGCCCGTGTGCCTGGAGCTGCATTGGGAGTGGATGAAGTCAGTGGGCCTTGAAGACTAGGGTCAAGATTCTGGATTTTAGGGAGTTCCCTGGCGGTCCAGTGGTTAGGACGCTGCACTTTCACTACCGAGGGCGGAGGTTTGATCCCTGGTCAGGGAACTAAGACCCCACAAGCCACAAGGCGCAGCTGAAAATAAAAAAGGATTCTGGATTTTATAACCTCTAAGCATTATAGGTAATGTTTAGCTATTAATTCCATTTAGCTCGCGAATCTCTCAGGAAAATGTATGATTTATTAATTTTTTATGCACTGTGAGGTTGGAATAAAAACAGAACATTTACTCTGTCATCTCAAAATTGATTAAGAAGAAAAGATCAACATCCTTGATACATTTTATATTGACATAATAAAGAATATTAAATGTAAAGACAGAAGGAAAATGTTACAGGAAAAAAAGAAAAGATTCTGGATTTTAACCAAAGTGTCATGAGAAGTCATTGGAGGATTTTCAGCAAGGGGAGTGACTTTGTCATCTACATCTTAGAAGGATCCTCTGGTGGCTGTTTGGAGAAGAAACTTTAAGGAATCATGGTAGTCACCAAGCTGATCGCCAAATATTTCCTGCACCTCTCGGGCACATGGTGGGCTGCACTTCCTGTTGCCAACTGACCAGTGAGCTGGGGGCAGAAGTCCACGAGTGTCATTTCCAGGGCAGGCACTCAGTTGCCAGTCCGAGACCCTCCAGAGTTCCTTTTTCCTCTGTGTCGGCAACCAGTAATGTTGGAGGTGAAGCCTGGGTTGCAGGGGGAGGAGACGGAAAAGAGCTGCAGCTGGCCTGCAGCGGGCACATCACTTCAGCAAGAAGTCAACCTTTGTCAGGATAAGTCATGAAGATTTGGGAGCTGTAACCATAACCTAACCTAACCTATCCTAACAGGTACCAGGAGCAAGAGGGGAAGTAGGGAGCCAGTTAGGAGGCTGGAAGGTGATCGCAGCTTGGACTGGAGTGAAAGCAACAGAGAGGATGAGGAGTGGTCAGGTTCAGGATATACTGAAGGTTAAGTACAAAGGATTTGCTGACGGACGGGAGGTAGGGTATAAGGGAAAGTAAAGAGTCACGGATGACTCCAGGGATTATGGTCTGAGTAACTTACTGAAAAGAGCACCCAGGACAGCACAGGGTTACCCACAGCGCCAGGTGCACAGCAGAGCTACAAAATGCTAGCTCTTTGCTTAGTACTATGAAGGGAGCAGGCAATGTAGAATGTAGAGGCTTTGGGGCCTTTTCAACCCAAAACGATCAAGAGTCAGATTTATTGAGGCATAATTTACGTACAGTGAAATGTGCTCTTTGGGGTGACTAGGTATGAATTTTGACAAATTCGTTTTGTCTTGTCACCACCCGCACAGTCAAGATGTAAACTGCTTCCATCATGCCCCCAATTCCCTTTTTGCTGCTCCTCCCTTTGCACCCCTGACGCCTGGCAACCACTGATCTGTTCTCCATCCCTGTCGTTTTGCCTTTTCCAGAATGTCACATGGACTGAATCACACCCTGTGGGACCTTTGGAGGCGGCTTCTTTCACTTAGTTGAATGCATTTGAGATTCACCCGGGCTGCACAGATGTGTCCATAGTTTATTCCTTTTCCTGGCTGAGTGGTATTCCATGGTGTGGAGGTACCTACCACTCTTTGTTTCCCATTCACCAGCTGAAAGACATTTGGGTTGTTTCCAAATTTTGGTGATGATGAATAAATATCTGAGTACAGGTTTTTGTGTGAACATATGTCTTTATTTCCCTTTGTAAATTTCTAGAAGTGGGATTGCTGGCTCATATGGTAAGTGTATGTTTAACTTTGTAAGAAACTGTCAAACCGTTGTTGCAGAGGACTCATACCGTATTGCACTCCCACTGGTGTTGTTTGAAGGCGGCTCCGTGTCTTCCCCGGCACTTGGGAATGTCAGGATTTTTTGATTTAAGCCATTTGAATGTGCAGTAGTATCTCACTGTGGTTTAATTTGCATTTCCCTAATGAATAATGATGTGGAGTGTCTCTTCATGTGCTTATTAACCATTCATACCTCTTTTTTGACAAAATGTCCATTCAGATCTTTTCCTCATGTTTCACTAGGTTGCTTGTTTTTTAATTGTATCCTAAGAGTTCTTCATGTATCCTGGATACAACTCCTTTATCAACTATGTGTTTTGCAAATGTTTTCTCCCGGTCTTTGACTTGTTTTTCATTTTCTAAAGTGTCTTTGAAAGAGCAGAAGTTTTTAATTTTGATGAAGTCCAAGCTACCAACTTTTTCTCTTATGGCTCATGTGGTTTTTTTGGTATCATATCTAAGAAATCTTGCTCTATCCAAAGCCACAAAGGTTTCTTCTATATTTTCTTCTGGAAGTTTTATAGTTTTAGGTTTTACACTTAGGTCTCTGATCTGTTTTGTTTATTTATTTATTTATTTATTAACGGCTGCATTGGTTCTTCGTGGCTTCGCACGGGCTTTCTCTAGTTGCAGCGAGTGGGGGCTACTCTTGGATGCAGTGTGCGGGCTTCTCATTGCGGTGGCTTCTCCTGTTTCGGAGCACAGCCTCTAGGTGTGCGGGCTTCAGTAGTTGTGTCATGCGGGTTCAATAGTTGTGGCTCACAGGCTCTAGAGCGCAGCCTCAGTAGTTGTGGTGCACTGGCTTAGTTGCACCGAGGCATGTGGGATCTTCCCGGACCAGGGCTCGAACCTGTGTCCCCTGCATTGGCAGGTGGATTCTTAATCACTGCGCCACCAGGGAAGCCCTCTGATCTATTTTGAATTAATTTTTGTAAATGGTGTGAGGCATAACCCAGGGCAAATGTGACTTGTGATATTTCCTACTTGCGCAAGAAGCAGATCAATAAAACTTCCTATCTCTGATGAGCACGTGCACAGGTGACAGTGTGGCTCATTGCAAAATCTGGTTAAGGTTCAAACACAGACGGTCAGGGAAGCTCCACCTCTTTCTGACTCCGGGGCTGCTTCTTTAGAAGTTAATCCTGTCTTCAGTAACAGCTCCACAGATGTCGCCAGTGATCTCAGCACAGGCCTGGGTTTTTCAGTGAAATGAGCTAGGTTTTCCTCAGTTCCTAAGATACTCCAGGTAGTTAGATGCTTCAAGACACAATGTTCTCTCTTAAACCACTGAAGGAACATTCAGTGCAAAGTAGGGCATTAAAGCTTTGCAATTACGATCAAAATCTTAACCTTCCTAGCTTCCGTCCTTCGTGGGTGACTTTTTCAGTCACTAAGTGATACTGTTTTTTCCTTACTGTTCCCCTCAATAACACCATCTTGAGAAGTTTCATTACAATTATTTAGATCTTGGTACACTTAAAACATCAAGAATAAAACTGGATGAGGAGAGGGGGTTAGGAAGCCAACAGAGAATTGTCCACTTGTGATTTGGTCAACTGAGGACATTCTAAGCAAGGCAAGTACCGTCTACTATTGCCGCCGCTCCATTGAAAAAGGAGGATTTAAGTTACCCAACCCTACAAGAAAAGAAAAAACTTGGAAGGACATAATCTCAGAATAAAAAATAGTCTTTGCTGAGAACCAACTAATTGGTAATTTACTTGAGTGTAGGAAAGTATTCATACATTTCCCCTTTAGTTTTCTCATTTCACTGCAGGTTGGTGAAAACCTCACCCCAAACCACAGTTTGGACTCAGACCATAGGAAGGTGTAACATGGGGGGGCGGGGCGGAGTAAGCCCTAAGGTATCTGGAGAAAGGCTTTTTTTCCTCTCACTTGTGCGTAATACCCTTATTGGGTGTTGCTGAAGTTCAGAGCCCCAGTCTTAGTGTTTAGGTTTTCTGCCTGGAGTAGCACTTGCAAATGTAAAGGCAGGAGGAAGCTGAGTTGATAACGTTCCAGACCCTTCCTCTGACAGGCACCAGTAGGTTTTGCTTCTTTCTGGAGTATAAGAAAGGGGGGAAGCTCTTTTCGAACTGCCCTTCCCTGTCCAACTCCCAAGCTAATCTAAAGATCCTCCCCCTGCCTCCCTGCTCTAAGGGGTCTGTCTCTCCCAGTCCCTCATTCATGAAGGCAGACCAAAGACAGTCCCAGGCAGACAGAGAGTCTTGGTAAACTCATCAGTGGTTTCCATGGCACTCAGGATAAAGACCCTGCTCCCATCTCAGCCCACCCTGTCGTACAGGACGTAGCCAGGGGCTACCTCTCTGGCCCCATCTCTCCTCTCTCACAGGGCTCCTGGCACAGCTGCTCACCTCTGTCTCCTCCAAAGCCCCACATCCCTGAATGCTCTTCCTTTCTCTTCTCCTAGACAATCTTGCCTTGCTTCCCGTACTTTGTAGCATTTGTCACAATCATAATTAATTACTCTGATGAAGTCTGCCTGCTGAAGTAGAATGTAAACTCCAAAAGATCAGGAATTAAGTCTATCTTGCTTATCTGATCTTCCCATCCTGGCATGGGGCAAGGCATGGAGTTGCTGTACAATAAATTACTGTTAAATGAAAGAAATCCTCTTCGATGCATGTTTACCAGGCACTGTTCTAGGCATTTATATATCACAGTGTGTGTGTTTTGGAGGGGGGGTGGGGTGTGGTGAGGAGAAAAAGAGGAAAAAAAATCCTTGCCGTTACAGAGCTTCTATCCTACTGGGTAAAGATCTGCTAAACAAGATAAGCAAACAGCATGGTATGTCAGATGGTGATAAGTGCAAAGGAGACAAAAGAAAGGCAGTTAAGGGACACACAGGGAGCTGGTGGACGGTACTTTTAGATTTGGTGACCAGGAAAAACCTCACGGAGAATGTGACTTTTGAGCAAAGACCTGAAGGAGGCAAGGCAGCTGAAAATGTGGTTATCTGGGAAAAGAGCATTGCCAAGCACAGGGAACAGCAAGTGCAAAGGCCTTGTGGTGGGAGCACGACTTGTTCCTGGAAGAGCCCATGTGACTGAAGTGGAGTGAATGAGAGGGAAGGAGGCAAAATGTCCAAATGTGGTCTTTTAATCTGCCCTGTGTATCCATGGACTCATTTACACCAGACATTTCTTGGGGAGTGCTTCTAACCAGCGTCTGTTCTAAAACCACGGGCTTCTCATAGATTTTAAAGCAGTAGCACCCTTCCTTCCAATGAAATACGAAGTGGAAGTTCAAGATAGGAAACAGAGGAGCAGCAAGGCAGCTCTCTGTCAACTCCCACTCATCCCTTCACCCCACACTGGTTCAAGGTTACGCTGTGGAGGAAGATTTATTCCCCACGCAGCTCAGGTTGAAACCGCCGCTCTAGGATCATCGTCTGAGGCTCTGCCTAGAGTCATGCTGTTCTCCAGCATGAAGGAGTCTTGTCTGGCTCCTGTAACTACAAGGAGACTTCCAGTAGATATTTACGTCCAACATGTGAACGAACTTAGAGCTTCTACAGTTACAACCACATGGTGATGTGTGGGTCTGATATGTTCCTAGAAACTAGTTCTCTATTCTGGAACTTCTTTTTTCTTCAAACCAGTTTTTAAACTTTGTCTTTTTTTGAAGAGATAAAACAGGTCAAACACACACACACACAAATACACTAAAAGAGTCAGTCTCCTATGGATAACTAAGTGACCGTGTATTGGCAATGGAATTTCACACCCTTAAGCAAACAAAAAATGAATTACTGAGATAGCCAACAGTATGGATGAATATCACAAATATTTTGTTGAGCAAAAGGTGCCAGCCAGACACTTCAGTCCATACCGTGTGACCCATGTGTACGATGTTCAGGCAAAGCTAATCTGCAGGGAGAGGACTAAGTCGCCGGAAAGATGAAAAGATTCTGTATCTTGATCCAGATGGTGCATGCAAAGGTGCAGTGGATACACATAAAAATTCACGGAGCTGCAAAACAATTCGTGCGTTTTACTCTTGGTAAATAGTAATGAAGTCCGTCTCCTTCCCACTGCCTGTGGCTTCCAGCTACCCAAGTTTCCGTCCCACAAGGCCACTTCTTCAGCCGGGATTTCTTAATGCCCCTTTTCTCGCAGTACCTTCACGCTAGGGGCAGAATCCTGGGAGCATGCCAGGCAGACATCAGAGGCCAAGGCTGCAGGCACTGTACCATGGCTTGTGTGCATGCCCCTTGCCTTCCTCTGGCCTCTTTGGCCCTCCTCTTCCTCCTTTCCTCCCTGGAGGGTTGCGGGAGGTGGCTGACCCTGGCTGAACAGTGTTGTTCGTGCTGGCCCTCCAGGGTGTGCCTGCCTGGGAAGGACAGCGTGTGCTTATCAAGCTTATCCGTTGACACATTCCCTCCCTCTTTAATTCTCTCCCTTCTGATCCCTGGACTGATCCTAGGACTTCTTGCTCCCTGGGCACTCTGTCTCAGGGAAGTGAGCTTCCCTGGTCTACTGCCCTGGAATGCTTCCCTTTTATGGGGCAGTCTTGACAGCAACCCACTTTGTGTTTGCATATAAACTGGGGGGAGGGGGGCTGTCTCAGTAGAAGCTGAGGGCCCGTCTTATCTTCCCTCCACACCCCTATCCCCACCCCCCAACTTCTAGCATTATCCCTTGAGCCTGTCCCTTACCCCACCCAGGGCTTTAGCCCAGCCAAGCCTTTTATCTTATCATCTGTGGTTTTCCCCCTACCACGATTCCCCATTGCCTAAGGCCAGAGGGGCCTGAGTCACGTTCAAGTCAATTTGGCAAGCGTCCTTGGAGCAGGGCAGAAAGTAAAGGGTACTACTTGTTCCTCGCCTCTAAGAAGCTTCTGAAGCAGGGGAAATGGTGCACAACCCAGGCCCAGTTATAATCGTTCTCAACCCACTACTTTGTGTTGGTCCTTCCTAAGTGCCAGGCGCTGACCTGCCTGCTTTTCGTGCATTACGTCTCTGAATTTTCCAAAGAACCTATGGAGGATGATTATTAGCCTCATTTTGGAGATGAAGGCGCTGAAACATAAGGCTTAAACTGTTGGCATGTGGCTGCCGGGATCTGTACAGCAGCTTCCCTAGGGGAAACGCCCTATTTAGGCTCTCGGGGGGTTCAAGCAGGAGCTGAGTGTCGGGCCTTGGGGGACATTGAGCTGCGCCACACCCTTTCCGCACGTTCCCTCCGGCGTCAGGGGCCTGGGAAGGGGCTTCGGGCGGTGTATCGGCTGGAAACAGGGACTTCACGAGAGGCAGATACAAAGGTCCGCGTGGCAGAGGAGCAGAAGGGCGCGGGGGAACCCGGGCCAAAAGAGGCCCTGCCGGCTCCCGGGGCACCGCAAGCCTCGAGGCGTTGCGAGCGTCGCGGCTGTTGCAAGCCCCAGCGGCGCGCGCAAACTGCGCCCAACTACTTCCCCGGGGCGGCTTCGGGGCCCGGGGCCCGGCGACAGTCCCACGAGGCGGCCGCGCGAGGCCAGAAGCCCAGACCCGGCACCCGGGCGCGGCCACGTGCGCCCCGCCGGCCTCGCACGCTCCACCGCGCCGGGCCGCGGGGCCACCGGCAGGCACGCGCGCCCCCAGCGCGCACACACTCCCGGGCACGCACACCAACGGCCCGGCCCACGTCCGCCACGCCCCGCCCTCCCCCGCGCCCCGCCCCCGCCCTCGCGGCGCCGGCCGCCGCCTTCCCATTGGCCGCCCGGCGCGTGACGCGCGGCGCCCGGCCCCGCCCCTCGTCAGTCACTCGGCGGAGGCGGCGCTGGTGGGGACTAGTCTCGTCCGGAGACTGGCAGCGGCGGCGTCGGCGGTGGCCGGAGCTCGAGCCCCAGCGGCTGAGGGCGGGCGCGGGGGAGGGAGGGGGGCCGGTCCGCGACGACTCCCCGGACGGCGTTTCTCCTCCGAGCAGCGCCGGTTTCGGCTTTGGGGGGGGCGGGGGTACAGCCCATCCATGACCATGGGCGACAAGAAGAGCCCGACCAGGTACCTGCTCCGAGCCGAGGGGGCGGAAGGGGAGGGAGGGCTGGGGGCGGGCGGGGGCCGGCGACGACTAGGCCCCGGAGCCACCCGGGGCGGGGGGAGGCGCTGCTAAGATGGAGATCCGGGGGCGGGGGGAGGCGGCGGCGGCGGGCGGTGGCGGCGGCGGCGGGAGGCGGTGTCGCTCCCGCTCGGGGCCGGCGGCCGTGCGCGCCGCAGCCATGGCGGCTCCTCCTCAGCCGCCCTCCGCCGCCGCCGCCGCCGCCACTCCTCCCAGACAAAGGGAGATTTAACCAGGTGGGGAGGGAGGGAGGACGCGAGCATGGGAGGGGAGAGGGAAGGAGCCGGCCCACTCCCTGCCGCCGGCTTCGGGCTGTCCCTGCGCGCCCCCTCCAGATCCGGCCCGCGGCTCCCCTCCCGGCCCCCCCAGCCCCACTCAAGTCCACAAGTCCGCCCGCTTCCTGCGCCCGCCGCGGCCCTTCCCGGGGCGCCGCCGCCGCCTACTGTGCGAGACAGCACGGCCCGGGCCCGGAGGCTGCGTGGTGCCCGGTGGGGGCGCCCCGTTCCCTCCCCCGGTTCCTCTTCTCGGCCCCGAAAAGGGTGGGTGGGTGGTCGCCAGGGCGAAGTTTCCAGCGCCGGATTCCTGCGAAATTACGACGGCTCACCAGCGCCTGTGTTTTGCTGTCTCTCCCCCTTTTTCCTGCTCCTTGACTCTTCCCTCCCCTTTCCCCCACTCCTCACTCCTCTGAAGGCCAAAAAGACAAGCAAAACCTGCCGCAGACGAAGGCTTTTGGGATTGTAGCGTCTGCACCTTCAGAAACAGCGCGGAAGCCTTTAAATGCAGCATCTGCGATGTGAGGAAAGGCACCTCCACCAGGTACTTGAAGATCTGTGTTACCTTTTGTTATAGGACTTTTTTTTTTTTTTTAAAGGCGGGGTTATAGGGTTGTGAGCTCTACTTTCTGCTTTCTTTCCAACTTGTTGATTACGGCTTTTTCTGTACGTGCCGGGTGGGGTGGGGGGGATGATGTCGGTTTGGGTTGTGTATATTTCATGTTGGGTGCAAAGCCTCATGTTCACTGATTTATGGGAGGGAATTTTTCCAGGTTTCGTCTTGTTTCAAACAGACGCTGGCTTTATTTGACACTTGTATCCATTGGCTTATTGGTATTGGCTCCAAAAGAGAGGAAGCTTTGCTATGGATTGTAGGACATTGGACCTTTTATTTTTGCCATGTGCAGAATGTTTTTAATTTGCCTGTCGTGAATTATTCTTCTCTTCCCTGAGAAATTTGGTGGTGGTTGTACAGTAACGCGGTGGTTGTGCTTTTCCTGTCTTGAACTGCAAATGTCTTTTTTTTGTTTTCCTTGCACTTGAAGATAAATGCTGGAGTTTGATAAAGAAAGTGCATTTTTTGGAAGACTGAACTGTCAGTGTGTGTGTGTGTGTGTGTGTGTGTGTGTGTGTGTGTGTATGTTTCTGATTAGCTTATGAGAAATGGTGATGGAGGACGATTTTTGCAAAATGTAGAATGAATAGCGTGATTATACTGAAGTTTGTGTTTAGAGCTTTATTAAAATGCAAAGAATGTTGAAGGAATTCCTCATTTTAGTGAAGGTGGTAAACTGTGTGGTATCAAAACGAGTTGAACTACTCCAGATTTAACATTTAGATATTCTTGAATGAAATGTGGAAGCTGATTTTGTAGTCTTCCGGTCATCTTTTAACTTGTAACTGGAATTTGTTTCAGTGATTAGAGTTTGAAGTTAAAAACTATTCTTTATGTCATTTAATGGGCAGACGTGGGAGGGGGCTGTGTGTGTGTGTGTGTGTGTGTGTGTGTGAGAGAGAGAGAGAGAGAGAGAGAGAGAGAGAGAGGGAAAGCAAGACAGAATGAGTGAGTTCCTTGGGGATCTTTAAAGTTGATTGCCAAAAGTCTTATTTCATCAGGTACTTGTTTTTGAATTGGTGGCATTCCAACATGACCGTGTAGTAGCACTGCACAGTTCTAACTGGTTATTGTTCTTTGGCTAAATGAATGTGTCCTCTTAGGGTTTCATTGCTTTATTTATACCTGGGAATAAATAGGATATTGGGCAACTTTGTCCAATTATTGGTGGAACAGTTCTGTGAATTCCACTAACTCTAAATACTGAGACTTTTGAATAAAAGTATTCCAGAACTAAAAAGTACCTATTTCCCCATAGGTACTTTTTAAAGTAAATTCATATCAATATTCTGTATTATCATAGAGCAGATTTAGTTAAAATAAGAAACACTCATTGGGAGCTTAGTAGATTAGTAGATTTAGATTGGGAGCTTAGTAGATTTTGTTTTGCTATCTAAAACAGGGAATTCCATCAAATGCCATGAAAGTTTAGAAATGTATTTGTTATTTAAAGCAATAGTGATTGTATTTTATTTGAGTAATGTTTTTTTACATGTAGAATCCCTCAGAGGCCCAACCTCTTTATTGTGGTTTTGCTTTGAGTGTTACCGTAGATGATGTTAAAGTAAATGACTAGGAAACTCCTAAGAACTTGAGAACTTTACTGGTGAAGAGAAACTTAAAGCAGATTCAGTTTACATCCAGTGTATTGCTGGGAACAATTATCTCATAATAAAGTGCATTTCAGTTTCTACACATATAAAAAAATCTGACTCATCAGCTCTTTGGAAGCACGTGTAAGGTTTTGATTTTAAAAACAATATAGATGTTTAAAATTTTTTCAGAGTCACAGATGACAACATTGGAATTGTTTTTTTAACAAATATATTAAATTACTAATAATGAAAATGTTTCAGGAACAGGATACTCACCTACTATCTTGAAGAGTGTGACTTTTTTAGGTCTGTGGTTGTGTAGAATTTGAACACAGATTTTAGAGATCTGAGGATTTAAATTCTTACCAACTTATGATACTTTTACATAACTTAATTTCATCTTGGTTATTGTCAGTATTTTCATGTGTTAGATCTGGAAGTCTTTATAAAAGATTATGTTCTAGAAGTCATTGATCAAAAGGCAGATAACATTTGGCTTTCTTATGCTGTGGATGGGTTTCATGTGAAAGGGTGAATTTCACAGATTTTCCTCCTGTGTTATCCAGCGTATTAACTGTTGTTAATTTTTCTGTGACACTAGTTACTACTGCTTTGTTTTTTTCCTGGGCCTTTTTTGTGTGTGTGTAATTTTCTTGATACAACAAAGATTTGACATCTGTTGCCTTGTATAGTTTTAATCAGACTTGGTATTGATGACAGTAGAAAACTTGGTGGGTTTTGGATACTGGGTAATAGGCAAAAATCAGTGATTTTTAGAATAAGTTTTAAGTAATAAAAGGACTTCTAGCCTGTTGACTGGCATAGAAATTGGGTTTTATTGCTCTGAGCTGATGTTTTGTATTACAACAGCCTCGCTGGTTGGGTAGCCAGTGGTAATTCTGGAGTTTGTTCATCACTGTTGTCACTGTCGTTGCCATCATCTATCTACCAATCAAGCAAGGAAGTCAGCTTTGAATTAGTGATAGTTCAATAGGACATAGAACTGTATTCTTTGAGAATAGAACTGATACTCCTCAGTTTCATTAGGAAAATATTGCCACTCATCCAAAGAACATTTATTAAATTACTAGGGTGTGAAAGAGTCTGCTGAAGACATTGGGGATAGGAGGAGGGTGTTGAAAGGTTGGTAAGACATGTATAGGAATGGCTGTAATCCAAGTTATAAAGGCTCTGAGAGAGGTATAAATAAAGTGCTGTGGGAGGTCTGAGCAGTCTGGCTTGGGCATCAATTAGAAGAATTCCCCCTCCCCTCAATTCTTCTGGATAAGAAGAATTGATTTCTACAGAATTACCTGCCATCTTTCACTATTATTGCCATGTGTACTAGATAAATTTAATTCTGTGGGTGGAGTCATGAAAGTGTTTCAGAAGGTCTTTTCTTCTTTCTGTAGCAGCTTAGAGCAGAGGGTCAGAAGCTCGAAAGGAACGTATTAAGGGAAGAAGGAGACAACACTTAATAGGCTACTTGGAGGTTCACGGGGCAGTGGAGAGCTTTATTTTGGATGTATTACCAATTTTGTTTTGGGTCTGTTTATTTCTTAAATACAGTCCTTTTTCCGCCTATACTGTTCCACTTTATACCCTGCTGGTTGTTTTTTTTTAATAGCTTTATCGAGACATAATTTATATACCATATGATGCATCAACTGTATAAGTGTACAATTCAGTGATTTTTGGAAATTTTAAAAAGTTGTACAGCCATCACCACAAACCAGTTTTAGTACATTTCTGTCACATTGAATGGCTTCCTCATGCCTGTTCTGTGATACACTTTTACGAAGTCTTTAACACTAGAGCATGGAGGAGGCACCTGCGGCTGAGAAGTTCGCCTCCCCACCATGCTGATGTACTCTGAGCCTTTCAAGGTAGTAAATAAAGGAGTGTCTATGGAAGGTGGTGGTGAGTGGGAAAGAAACACTACCCCTTCCCTAGGTGATAGCCAAAGTACTATTTCCCAGCCCACTTTGCCTGTCTCATGAAAGAGGATATCAGCTTTTAAAAGGAAGAAAACCAACAAAACCACAAACTCAGAAATATACCTAACCGTTGTTCTGCTAAGTTGAAGTTTTTTAGTATTGGGCAGAGTAACTTCCTAGACATGGTGATAAATGAAGTATATTTTACTTCTGGTTTTGTTATTTCTCTGAATGTAATGATCTCTATTGTAAAATTAAAATTACTGAAATATTGCTTCATTTCTTCTTGATTAGTGGTTCTTCGATAATAGTGCTGCACTGAATACTATTCCCCTGAAAAATGTACCATATTTAGAGTTTATACAGACAAGTAAAAGTGAAGAATTTGCTTTAGATGTGTAATAAGATTGTGTGCCTTTAAAAAAAAAAATTCTGGTACTCAGGATATTGAATGAGAAGTTGGTAGTACTCAGTTGTTTGTGTGTAAAATATTTTCCTTGTCCAGGAACTCCCTGATTCTTCGCAGTTGTAACTTTGGACTTTTTCTCCTCTTAAATTCAGATACCCTGATAGTTGAAAGTCTCTTGACTAGTCATGAAGTACTTTAGAAGTTTTAGGGGAAAACACACATATTTAGTGAAACGTGAAAGTTTTGATCTTTGCTGGAAGCTTCAGAAGAGCATCATCCTGTGGTACTTTTCGGATAGGAAGCCTCCCAGGAAGCAGAGGGGTGCCTGACCTAGAGAGGAGCCAGGCCCTTCCCCGCAGTTCTGGGTCACTCGCCACAGTGGTTCTGTTCCTTAGGCCACACTGGCTTTATTGTAGTGTTTGTCTTTTGTGAAATTTCTCCATAAAATACATAGAAAAATTACCGGTCCTCCAAATCATCAAACCTTGTCAAACCTTTCGGCCTCGTAGCTGATACAAAAGCGGGTACAGGTTTAGAGATCACTCTTACCCAGAAACGGAGTGATAATTTATTTTGTGTTTGCTGTTACACTGGACTTAACTGATTTATTAGTACTGACTTGATCTTACGTATACTTGGTGACCTTAAAGTAAATTACGTGGGTAGTTGACAAGTTTTTATTGAGCACACAGACATCTGGGCTCTGGGTGTACAGTGGTGTACAGACAGATGAGATCTTTGTTCCCGTGGAGCTTAAAGTACTATGGCGAGGACAAGAAAATAAACAAGCGAACAGAAGAATAAGATCATTTCAGCTAGAGACCAGTGCTCTGAAGAAATTAGAGCAGAATAGGGAACTACAGAGTGGTGAGTACTGGGCAGAGCGACTGCTTTGTAGGCAGTGTCGAGATACACATTTGCCTTTTTAGGAAACACTAAAGCTGCTTTCTTTTGGAGCAAGGGAATAGTTATTTCTGGAGGTTTACCTGTGCCAGTTAGCTCATTTGGTGGGGGACAGTTTAGAGTTCGAGCCTTTCTGCATAGGCTGCTCAACTTTTAGCTACACATCGTAGACTAAAGTCTGGCCAGCTAACGTGCCAGTATATCCTGTTGCAGTTGACCCTTGAACAACTGGAAGGTGAGGGGCGCTGATACCTACCCCCCTGTGCATAGCTGAAAATCCATGTAACACTTGTCCTTTGGTATCTGAGGGGCATTCGTTCCAGGACCTGTCACGGATTTCCCTGGCTGCTCAAGTCCCATAGTTGGTCTCTATATCTCCAGTTCTGCATCTGTGGATTCAACCAACCACGGACTGTATGGTACTATAGTATGTGTTTATTGAAAAAAATTCGTGTATACGTGGACCTGTGCAGTTCAAACCCATGTTGTTCAAGGGTCAGCTGTTACTAGGATGGGAGGTTTTGAATGGATTCAGTGTGTATTTTTTCATGCGTCATGTATTTATTGTGTGCTTCCGTAGATGCTGAAGAAATTCCAAGTGGCTGTAGCTTATGAAAATACTTATTAGCACTAATTCGGTTCCTTAGTACTTTAGGAAATGGTGGGTCTCCAAAAGTCTCCTTTACAACTTAAAGTAAAACATTTTACAGTCATTGTGGTTCTCATTTGCCCTCTTGTCCCATCGCCAGGGCCTTTTCTCTTTGCAACATCTTCCTTTACACTTCCTAACACTATCCTCTCCTGTTTTTTCTTTTTTTCTTTTTGCCTGTTTATTTTATTTTTATTTTTGTGCGGTATGCGGGCCTCTCTCTGCTGTGGCCTCTCCCGCTGCGGAGCACAGGCTCCGAATGTGCAGGCTCAGCGGCCATGGCTCACGGGCCCAGCCGCTCGGCGGCATGTGGGATCCTCCCGGACCAGGGCACGAACCCGCGTCCCCTGCATCGGCAGGCGGGCTCCCAACCACTGCGCCACCAGGGAAACCTTGCCTGTTTATTTTTAAGTAAACTTTTTGAACTGTAGCATACATACAGAGAAGTGCACAAATCATAATTGTAAGGCTTGATGAACTTGCACAAAGTGAGCATACCTGTGTAACCAGTACCCAGATTAAGAAACAGAACATTACCAGGACCCCAGATGCCCCTTGTTCACGCTGCAGTCACTTCCCCTTGAACTTTATTTAAGTGGAGTCATACAGTATGTACACTTCTGGGTCTGGCTTTTTTCACTCATTGTTATGCTTGTGAATATCCATGTTCTGTGTGGTTCTTGTGTAGTCAACCACTGCTGTTTTATCCTAAGAATATCTTAGAGCTTAACTCTACATACAGACCCCTAACACATTCGAGAGATGGGATCTCTCTGCACCTTCTGTTCATTACCTACACAGTTGAACACAGTCATCTCCTCCCAGCAGCAGCATAAAATCCACACATCATTAGGTGAAAGGAATAAAACCTGGTGTGTGGAATTTTCTGGAGTATGCAAATGGAGTAAACTTTTGGCTCTCATGAGTAATATTGTTCATTGGTCATTTATATTTCAAGGCACTGGTTGAATAAACAAGGAACCTAACAAACTTGTTGAAAAGATAAGACCATAAAAAGATAGCCAGTGGTGTGAATACCATGGTAGGCATGGAGTGAACGGGTACCTGGTAGAGACCCTAAGTGCTTTTTAGAGGAGGTAGAGACAGTATATGGGGTGTGTTGGGGAAGGCCTCACTGAATCTGAGGTTTGAACTAGGCCTTTTTCGTTCTTGGATGTAGGGTTTGTTGTACAGGTTGATAGAAGTTAGTTAGTTCTTTGCCTCCTCCTACCTCCTTTTTAACTGTTCACTCTCCTTAGATGTCACCCGTACCTTTCCACTTCTGTTCACAGGCTGGTAATTCCCAGATACTATTTATTAACCACCTGTCACCATCCCCATGTACACATACACGTGACAAACAGATCCGACTGGTTCTTGGGCCTCTCCATTTGGACAGCTTAAATTATCTCCTGGTTCTCATTGCTTCTAGGTTAAAGTCCAAATCTTGAGCATCACAAGGGGCTTCATGGTCCTCTACCGTTTCTTTAGAATTTCTGGAAGCAGCCTGCCACCACCCTGTCTGCCCTCCACACACAGCATGTGTGTGTTTCATACCGAACTGCTTGGTGTTTTCCTAGCATGGACCATGATGTCTCATTTCCATACCTTCACACGTTCTTTTCCTCTGGATTTCTTCTAAAATGCTCCTCCTTCCTTGTAGCCTGGCTGACTCTTATTTGTCTCTGGAAGCCTTTTCCAACGCCCTAAGATCATGTATACCTCTTCATAACATTTGAACCGCATTTTTGTTTGATTACCTTTGTTATGTTTCCACCTTTTTTTTGAGGGCACGATCTTTCTTTTCATATCTTTTCCTATGTCTGTTACAGTGCCAGGCACTTGGTAGGGGTTCACTCAATGTATGTAGAATAGATGAAGACTGGAAGTTTGGAGTCGCCTTTAAAACTGTTGCAGCTAAGAGTTCTGATACGTATTGCACTTTAGGGCTTGCGTCTTGTCTGTAAAGTTATTGGATTACGGGAAATTTGTCTTTATAAAGCATGTCCTTAAGAAGTAGTATTCTCATTTTTCTGATTTTGTTTTCTAAACATGTTCTAGAAATTAAACACAGAGTTTACAACCTTGGAGACCTTGGGCCATGCATTTAAAGTACTTCCTGGAGTGTTTTTGGGCTTCAGAGCTTTAGCACACTTAACTAAATAACAGTGATGACTCTTTTTCCTTTTTTGTTGCCCATTTGGTGATTTAGGCTGCCAAAAGTCATGTCGAAAAGTGTGCTAATAAAGCAGAGGATCAGTCACGTTGTGGAAACCAGTTTTGAGATGTGATAAGGAGCTAGGTGGGTGCACTTGTAAGCTGGCACCTAAAGGGAGTTTAAAAATGGCTACGGAACATCTTGGGTGTTCTTGGAAATGTTTTGCTATGCTGTTCATTGTGTTAAGGTCTGTTGTGTTTTAACATACCCATAACTTGATAGTTGTACCTTATACGTGGTATACATTACTGTTATTTGGATTAATTACTGCTGTTAAGTCTTGACTCATTCTTTATGTGGCTATTTTTTCACTTCTGTGCAGTGATTGACACAGACTGTGGTGCCAAAGATGAATTCTCAGTAAAGGCATTGCAGATAAACTCCCGTGTTACTCAGAAATCATAAGTACGGATTTTTCTTGACTTTAAATGGGGTTGCATCCAGATAACCCGTCATAAGTTGACAATACCGTAAGTCAAAAATGCATTTAATACGTACACCTAACTTGCCAAACATCACAGCTTAGCCTAGCCTACCTCAAACGTGCTGAGAACACTTACAGTACCCTATAGTTGGGCAAAATCACCTAACACAAAGCTGGGTTTTTTTTTTAATTTTTTAAATTTATTTTTGGCTGCATTGGGTCTTCATTGCTGCGCTTAGGCTTTCTCTAGTTGTGGCGTGAAGCCTTCTCATTGTGATGGCCTCCACCGCTGCAGAGCGCAGGCCCCAGGCACACGGGCTTCAGTAGTTGTGGCTCGCGGAGTCTAGAGCACAGGCTCAGTAGTTGTGGTGCACGGGCTCAGCCGCTCCGCGGCATGTGGGATCTTCCCGGAGCAGGGCTCGAACCCGTGTCCCCTGCATTGGCAGGCGGACTCTTAACCACTGCGCCACCAGGGAAGCCCACAAAGCCTATTTTTAACAAAGTGCTGAATATTTCATATAATGTGTCGATACTGTACTGAAAGTGAAAAACAGATTGGTTGTCTGTGTACAGAATGGTTGTAAGTACATTGGTTGTTTGCCCTGCTGATCACGTGGCTGACTGGGAGCTGCGGCCCCTGCCTCTGCCCAGCATCACCAGAGTATTGTACCACATATCTCTAGCCCAGGGAAAGATCAAAATTCAAAATTTGAGGTGTGGTTTCTACTGAATGTATATCACTTTTGCCCCATTGTAAAGTTGAAAAAGCCATCGTAAGTCAGGGACCATCTGTAGTTGAAATCACAAGGTAAAACAGGTGAAATTTTTATTTTTAAATACAATTAGATCTTTATTCCTCCTCTCCTTTCCTCTCTCTGTCAATTTAGAAAATCTATTTAAATTATCCTTTGGCTGGGAAAAGAAACTCGGAAAGGGGGATGTAAAAGAAGCATCTTAAAACTTGCTCAAAACATTTTCTCTGTAATTTCAGATCATAAGCAATACAATTGAAGAGGAAACTTTGATAGCCTTTGGGAGGGACAAGAAATTAAGGGTGATATAGGATGCCAGTTTCATCAGCTTATTGGGTCTTAAACACAAAAGTGCATGGTGGTTACTCAGAGGGCGAAAACAAACCTGGTGACTGTTTTCTAACAACAGATCAGATTTCATATGTAGGCTATGAGTTTTTGATTAAGTAGGTCTGGGGTATCCTGAGAATTTGCATTTCTTACAAGTTCAAGTCCAAGGTGATGTTGATGGCTGCTGGTGTGGGGAGCACACTTTGAAGACTGGTTTAGATGACCTTAAATTCTCCTTTAAAGAGAAGCCAGCCACGCTTCCTCATGAAGGTGAAGATCGTTTTTGATGTCTGTTATGGAAAAATTATGTCTTAGTATTTTGAAGTGAGCTTAAGAGAAGTAAGTGATCAACGTTCTAGGAACCATGTTTTTAATCCAGAGCTGGCATTAGAGGTGATTCCTTAATTAATAAATATGTTGTGTGAAGTATAGGAATTGATAAATTGGGGGACCATATCAACTAAACTATTTTTTACATCCTAAAATCAGCAGTTATCTTGCATTACTAACACTTGGCTTGAATTTCAGACGTTTATTTTAAAAACCTATTTCTTTGCAACGTAAGTTAGAGAGACAGAACCAGGTCTTAAAATCAGTGAACCAACATTCCAGTAAAATGTTGGCAAAGAACATGAACAGGTAATTTATGAAAGAACTGCAAATTAAGTTAGGAGGTGTGGGAAATGTATACAACCTTCCCATTATTCAAATAAATACAAAACAAGGTAACATTTTTTTGCAAGTAAAAAATTAAAGATTAAAAAAAAAATTTTAGTGAGGCTAGGAAATGGGCATTTTTACAGACCCTTGGGTGGGTGGTGTGTAAGTTGATTTAAATTTTCCAAAGGCCATCACAGCAGTTGGTAGCAAATGCCTTTAAAATATTTGTATCCTCTTCCCCAACAATTTAATTTACAGGAATTTGTGTGATCTGCATGTGAAAATTCTGTGTTATGTATATTAATTGCATCGTTATTTTAACAAAAAATGAAATTACTTATATAGGAATCAACAAGGAATTGTTAGAAACTATCGAATAGCCATAAATACTTTGCACCTCTTAAAAATGGTTTGAGATCTCTATCAAGTGGTGGTGGAAATGTAGAATGGTACAACTACTCTGGAAAACAGTTTGGGCAGTTTTTTATAAAACTTACCATGTGACCTAGGAATTTCACTCCTGGGCGTTTATTCCAGGTAAATGAAAACTGACATTCACACAAAATCTGTTCACAAGTATCCATGGCAACTTTACTTGCAATAGCCTGAAACTGGAAACAAAAATGTCCTTCAGTATGTGAATGGTACATCCATACCATGGACTGCTACTCAGCAGTTAAAAAGGAAGAAACTATCAATGCATACAACTGGCATGGATCTCAAAGGGCCCTTATGCTGAGGGAAAAAAGTCAATCTCTAAAGGTCACCTACTGTAGGATGCCATTAACATTCTTGAAATGACAAAATTACAGAGAGAACAGATTAGTGGTTGTCAGGGGTCAGGGATGGCGGGAAAAGGAGGGAGATGCATGTGATTGGAAAAGGGTAGCAAGAGGGAGGTCTTTGTGGTGATGGAACAGATCTGAATCTTGATTGTAGTGATGGTTTCATCTATCTACACGTGTGATAAGGTGACACAGAACTGTTTACATATAGTATACCGATGTAAATTTCCTGGTTTTGATACTGTACTATAATCAAGAAGATGCAATTTTGGGGAAATTGGGTAAGGGTTATTTGGGACCTTGTACTATTTTTGCCACTTCCTGTGAATCTATAATTATTTCCAAATAAAAATTTAAGAACACATTTAGAAATAATATTTAATATAAGAAAATGCTCTTAATATATTGAAAGAAAGCAAGTTACAAAATGATGAACAATATAATCCCACTTGAAATAATATTTCGTACCATTTCACCTAATATACATACCTAGAAGTAATGACTGATCAAAATACTAATTCTGCTTGGTGGGATGATGGGGTTTTTTTGTATGTGTGCTTTTCTGTGATTTCTGTAGTGTGGATGAGTTGGTATCAGTTTTGCGGTTGGAAAAACCAATTTTCACAATAGGAAATTAAAAAAAATCTAATTCTAGAATATTGAAATTTAAGTAAGCAAAATCAAATTTTAGATTAAGGGATTTGAAAGTTTTGGTTATATTGGTTACACTAACTTAGTATTAAAACAGCTGTTATTATTGGAACATATCTGTATACTCTAAAATATGTTGTGTTTGTAAATTTAAAATTGTTTTGTGCTCTTGTATAATATCGCTTATATGTGGAATCCAGAAAAATAATACAGATGAACTTATTTGCAAAGCAGAAATAGAGACAGTGATGTAGAGAACAAATGTATGGATACCAAGGGGGAAATGGGGGTGGGATGAATTGGGAGATTGGGATTGACATATATACGCTACTATGTATAAAATAGGTAACTAATTAGAACCTACTGTATAGCACAGGGATCTCTACTCAGTGCTCTGTGGTGACCAAAATGGGAAAGAAATCCAAATAAGGGGTGGATATATGTGTATATATATAGCTGATTAACTGTGCTGCACAGCAGGAACTAACAAAACATTGTAAAGCAACTATACTCCAATAAATATGGATGAAAAAAATACTAAAACATTTAAGAAAAAAATGTTTTGTGCTCTTTTTTTTTTTTTTTTTGCGGTACGCGGGCCTCTCACTCTTGTGGCCTCTTCCGTTGCGGAGCACAGGCTCTGGACGCGCAGGCTCAGCGGCCATGGCTCACGGGCCCAGACACTCTGCGGCATGGGGGGATCCTGCTGGACCGGGGCACAAACCCGTGTCCCCTGCATCGGCAGGCGGACTCTCAACCACTGCGCCACCAGGGAAGCCCTAACTGTATTCTTTAGATTCAGAGTTATTCCGTCATTATTATTAGCCTAATCAGGTTACGTGTGATGTAAAAAGTTAATACAAGTCTGTGTAGATTAGGTGATGTATTTTGCTTGTTGTGAAGTTGAGTGTTTATCTTTCTGTTTCTCGGTTAAATATACCCATAAAAATGGGCTAAGAATATGCTATATACGCCGACTGCCTTAAAATCAGATTATTTGAAGTGCTATTCGTCTGAAGTGCTGTTCGTTGCTTGACTTACTCAGAAAATTAAACAGTTCTTTGAAGGAACATTGCATGCCACCATTGAAAGTCAGTGGTGAGAGGCAGTTTGTGAATGATTGACTCTCCCAGTGCGGTGGTGCAGTGCAAGGCAGTCGTCTCCTGGGCAGAGTCAGGTGCAGCATATATCATCAGGTGTTCATTCTTTGTGTTCTAATATGTAGATTCTCCTTTCAGTGTGTGCATTGCTGACCTTTTTCTGGTTTCTTCTTCAATTAAGAAAATTGAGGAAGTCACAGGACATCCAATTTGTTGCTGGGTACCCTGGGACAGAATGTGTGACAGTAAACTATCAAGTCATCTTGACACAAGTACTTTTGGTGTGCATCGTTGAAGCATATTTATAGAAGGGAAGTTATGTTTTGGTGCTCAGGACCGAGTGATGACAGGGGGAGGTAGGTGGAATGTTCTTTGCCCCTTGGTTTTCTCTCTGCCTTTTCGGATAGTTTTACTTTGGCTCAGCATGATTTGCCTCACAGTGCCTCTCTTCCTGTCTATATAGCCTTTACCCTTATATAGTTAAGGGCTGTAAATCTTACACAAAGAACCCATCAGAACTCCTACGAAAGACTCATCATTTCTGATCTTGGTGATGTCTTACAACATGAAATTCTGCTTTGGTATTTGTTTTTCTTTATTGAAGAGTTGTGAGGTTTGTGGAATGTAGCTATCCTGATTGACTTTGGGGATGAAGTTTGATGTAATCATGTTACAAAGATGTCTACTGTTTTGGCAGGGGCAATCTTAATGCCTAGGATTTCTTAAAAGTTTCACTATACACGATGTCCGCTACTACAATTATATATATTTTAAAAATAATATATTGTAAAATATATATGTACAGATTTGTGAGCTAGGTTGGAATGTAAAACTGTGGGTTGCAGTTAACACTTGAAATTCCCTGAAATTCACAGAACTAGATGATGTCTATGTTTCCTCCAGTTTTGAAACACTGTGATTTATGTCAGTTTTGTTAGCTTTTAATATAATGACTCTTGAATATCATGATGCCAAATAACTTGTCTTAAAATATATAGAAAATAATGTATTTGTAATGTCTTACCCTCCACCCCCAAGATATATCAGTAGATACACATTTCAGAATCTCGAAAAGGAAAACTTTGTTAAAACTTTTTGGCATTGTCAACTTTATGTGTAACTAAATAGTTTCCTATTTAAGTTATAGTTAATCTTTTTATTTTTAAATTCTTCATTTATGGGTTAATAAATCCTTGTCCCTGATTTTCCCAAATAAATTAAGCTCACTGCAGACTGACCAAAACACTAGATTCATTTAATCTCCTATTAAGGATCTTTAAGATAAGGGCTTCGAGACAGAACACCTGGTGTGGAGGATGAATTTTTTTTTTTTTTTTTTAAGTACAGACAGGTGTCCTGCAGCCTTAGGGGTATGCTTATTTGGTCTTTATTATATCGTTTAATTAAAAGAAAGACTGTAGAATGGATGAACAGCAAGGTCCTACTGTATAGCACAGGGAACTATATTCTTACCTCTTACTGTTGCCTAGGAAATGCCACCTTCTGCTTCTAGACATAGCTCATGTCAGATCTTTTGGGAATCCTTTCTTGATTCTTTTTTTTCTGTGATCATTGAAGCAGTTTGTATGCATCTCTAGCATAGCATAGCATAATTTTTGTACCGAAACTTCTTGTTTGCGTTTGTTGCCCCAAGTTTACATTTGAAGCCCTCATGGGCAGGTACAGTGACATACTGTTATGTCTTCAGAGGCAGGGTCTTCTGTGCTGCTGCTGTTGTATTCTTCATGAAACCCTTTAGAGTGTAATCCATTCTCCTAATCTCCCTTTTAAGAATCCTGGTTCCTTTTTAAAATGATTGTGCTGTATATTGGTTAACCCTCTCTGCAAATGGGTATGTCCATTTAAAAAAGAAAACACCTTGGTAAATGACTTGGAAATACTGCTAACCCTAATTTACTTCCTCTCTTTAGTTTCTAATTTTACATTACTCTTTGCATAGTCTGTTGTTACTGTTCTGTTGTTGCTGTTCTGTTGTTACTGTTTAGATAGGTCCCTTGATTATCTCCCTTTCAAGTTGATACCTGCTTTTCTGCTCACAGCTGAGACAACAATTGATTGCAAAATAGAATTCTTCTGAAGCAGTATCTTTTAAAAAGGTGATCCTTCTCAGGAGAACTCCTAAAGAATGACCTCCTCTTAAATTCCATTCTGCTTGAAGGTTTTAGAAACAGAGCTATCTTTAAAGGTTTGTAAAACAGTGACTAGAGGGTCTACTAGGCTCAAGAGTATGGCTTAAGGAGGATTAAAATTGACAAGATCGTGAAGTCTGTATTTTTCTTAGAAATTTTGCAGCTACATAGGACTCAGAATGATTGTAATTCTCTTAGCAAAAGGATGTTCAAGAGGTAGGCTAGAGAATTTTTTGAATTGTTTAATAATTTAGACATGTTGGAATTTTACCTATTATTTTTCAGGAGTGAAGTCCCGGATCTTTCCCTTTCAGCTGGTACTGTTTTATAAACAGAGCCTCTGAATTATTAGTATTTTCAGAAATCTTTGATCTAATAATGAATTTCTGTGAGTAATGAATTTCATGTGAGAAGATATTTTTCCTGATGAATTGGGATGTTTTGGTAAAAAAGTGAATTTGTTGCTTTTTTTTTTTTTTTTTTTTTTTTTTTTGCGGTACGCGGGCCTCTCACTGTTGTGGCCTCTCCCGTTGCGGAGCACAGGCTCCGGACACACAGGCTCAGCGGCCATGGCTCATGGGTGCAGCCACTCTGCGGCATGTGGGATCTTCCCGGACCGGGGCACGAACCCGTGTCCCCTGCATCGGCAGGCGGACTCTCAACCACTGTGCCACCAGGGAAGCCCTGTTGCATTTCAAATAAAACTATTAGCTATTAATAAGCACTTAATAACTATAGTGTGAATTTTGAGAATAAACAAATTATCATTGAAAATAGAGACTAAGGTTTCTAAATAGATGTTAATGTAGAAACTTCTGTAAAATCAATACCTAGTTTTAAAGAATATTTACAAGCAAGAAATGTCTTTACAAAATTGAATAAATTTAGTACACAGCAACCAAGCTGTTCAGTAGATTGGGAAACTTTTGCTAAACTTAGTATTAGAGTTAATCCTAATACTTAATCAATTTATGCTAACTTGACGAGTCATTGTGATCCTCCTGTGGTTTTGAGAGGTGTATTTTCAGAATTAATTTTGTTCGTAACATGCTCACAGAAAATTGGTATAAGGATATTGCTTTGTTTTTCTCAGTGACCAATAGAATCTTTAAAGTGTCCTTTTTAGCTTTGTTTTCCTGTCCCTGGAAGTTTGTTTTATTTCCAGTTCAGTGATTTTGTCAAGTAAACAGGTCCTGATTATCTTTTCCTATTCCCCTTTCCTTTATCCAGGCTCTATAGTTTTCTATGAAATACTGCTTTAGAAATTGTTTGTAACTCTTGTTCAAATGTCTATAAAGTAAAATTCAAATTTACAATAGTTTTTATTCTCCAGCTTCTTAGTAATAGGCAATGTGGTGAAGTGGAAAACCTTTCAAAGTCTGACATAATGACATATATATTTTTGTGTCATTTTAACTTTTCTAACCCTCGTGCTAATGAATGAGAGTTTCGATAGGTCAGAGCTAACTCTAACTTTGACTTCATGGTGGTGTCTGCTACTGTGAATTTCATTTTAAAACACTTTTACCTTTACGTAATTGAGTAAACCTATCCGGATTGCAGAAAGTAAGGTATAGTATGTGGTTTTCTTGTGTTCTTTATATTTTCCTTTAAAGAATAGGCTTTTGGACTTAACTGATTGTTCTTTAGGGTCAGAATATTTGTAGTGTGCAGATAAATCAGACTTTTTCTATAGTTCTGTTCTTGAGGATACAGTTTGACTTTCAGTTTAGCAAATATTTGTGGAATACATTTTATTACCTGTGAATGAACACTTTTTCAATTCTTTCCATTTGGCTGCATTTAGAATCAGAGGAACCAGTTTAGTTGGCCTCCCCTGCTTCTGCTTTATGAGATGAAGCACAGTAAGAGTGATGAATGCAGAACATTAGAGCCAGTTTTCAGTTGTCTTATATGATTTAGAATTTCCTCATCTAACCCCCAAATTCATTTTAGCTTCAACCTTTTTATCATTCCCTGCCCCCCCCCCCCCAAGAAAAATCCCCAAACAAAACACCAAACAGCAGACCCTGGAATTAGAACACACGAGGCTTCTGGCAAGTGGAAATTGATACATACTTTTCTTTGCTAACCTCTGGCTTTTCAAGACTCATGGATTCAAAAGTAGGGAAAGAAGTCCCAACTCTCCGTGTCCAGCCCCATGAGAAGTTTTAGGTGACGTGAAGCAGGGAAGAGCTAACTAGATAACTGACCGTTCAGTAAATTCAGCCTGGCTGTGTTTCGTTCCTTTCATATCTTTTCTTGTGCTGGACATGAAATTGTTTGGATCAGATACTGGTGTGGAGATAAGAAGAGTAGGATTACTCTACTGTAGGGAGTGTGAGAAATAGCATAGCGACCCCAAATACACGACACGAAGCTGTAAACAAGCTAGATTTATGACCTCTTCCAGTCATCAGGAAAACCACTTTATGCCTTGGTGAAACTCTGGCAGTGCAGATTGTTCCTGAAGAGATGCATGTTATAATTTATAGGATGTGTTTTGTGTGTGTGTGTGTGTGTGTGTAATGGTAATGATGGTATTGATACTAAATTTACAGCTAAAATGTCAGGCTCTATTGCCAGTTAAAATTACTAGGAATGAAGATGGAGTATTTTGAAAATACTTCGAAACTAGCGAGAAGATAACTGCTCTACAAGAGGATCTATTTGTAGCATTTCTAGAATGTGTTGTCAGATAGTACTAAACAGCTAGATTTTTTATCTCCTGATTTTAAAAGATGATAAACAGTAAAACCTGTGTAAATTTTGTACACTAATGTATAATTTCTGTATTAACTCTGTGTTACTTAATCCTTTGTATTATCTAAGAGAAACCAAGAAGTATTACACTGCAGTCAGGGAAAAAAAGCACAGCATCTTGTCATCTGTGTTTCCTTCTCAGTTTTATTAAGGTATAATCGGCATATAAAAAACTTCACATTTGAAGAGTAAACTGGGAAACCACCACAAAGAAGATAATGATCATATCTATCACTCCTAAAAATTTCCTCTTGCCCCTTGGTAATTGCTTTCGCTCCTTTCTGTCTCCAGGCAACCACTAATCTGCTTTCTGTCACTATAGATTAGCTTGCATTTTCTTGAATTTTACACAAATGTAATCATACAGTATGCACTTCTTTGGGTCTGTTTTCTTTCAATCAGCATGCTTATTTTGAGATTCATCCATGTTTATTACTTCTGATTGCTGAGTAATATTCCATTGCATGCATATTCTGCTATTTGTTTATTCTTTCATCTGTTGATGGACCTTTGAGTTTCCATTTTCTGGCTCTTACAAACAAAAAGCTGCTTTGTACTTTGCTGAACAAGTCTTGGTGTAGATGTATACTTTCACTTCTCTGGAGTACATACCTCAGAGTAGAATCAGTGGGTGTGTTTAATAAACTGCCAGACTTTTTTTTCAAAGTGGTTATATTATTTTAAATTTCCAAAGCAGTGTATGAGAGTTCTAGTTGCTCCACATCTTGCCAGCCTTGATGTGGTCAGTCTTTTTAATGTTAAGAGGGCTTCTGATGGTATCTCATTGCGGTTTTAATTTGTGTTTCCCTAATAACTAATGATGTTGAGCGTGTTTTCATGTGCTTAGTTGCCATCTGTGTATTTTCTTTTTATTATCTTTTTTATATCTTTCCTCCATTTTAAAATATGGTTGCTTGACTTATGAATTGTGAGAGTTCTTCTAGATTCAGATACATGTTTTGGAAGTATATTGAAGAGCAGATATACTAATTTTGATGAATTTTAATTTCCTTTTTCTTCTATAATTTTTTGTGTCATTTAAGAAATCTTTGCCAGAGATCACTAAGATTTTCTCAGATCATCTTCTAGAAGTTTTATAGTTATAATGCCTACCTTTAGGTCTTTAGTTTATTTTGGGTTAACACTTGTATACAAATTTTGTAAGGGTGAAGTAAGTTGGGTTTTTTTGTTTGTTTGTTTTACATATATGGCTATCCAGTTGTTCTAGCACCATTTATTGAAAAGATTATTCTTTCCTCGTTGAATTGCATTGGCATCTTTGATGAAAATCAATGGACTGTGTATTTGTCACTCTATTTTGTTCCATTGATATGTTTGTCTTTCTTTACTACTATCTTAATTAGTATAGTTTTGTAATGTCTTGGAATCGGGGCATACAGTAGATGCTCACTATCCATGGGGATTGGTTGTAGGACCCCCTTTTGATACCAAAATCCGTAGAAGCACCAGTCCCCTATATAATATGGCGTATTTGCATGTAACCTGTGTACATCCTCTTGTGTACTTTAAATCATTTCTACAGTAGTTTTACTATTTAACACAATGTAAATGCTATGTAAATAGTTGACGACGTATGGTAAATTCACGTTTTGCTTTGTTGGATTTTTTTTCCCCAAATATTTTTGCTTGGTTGCATCTGTGGATGTGGAGCCCTTGGATACAGAGGCAGGCTGATAAGACTTTTAATTTTGCTTTCAAAGTAATTTTCATTATTTTAGGTCCTTTGCATTATCATATAAAGTTTAGAATCAGCTTGTCGATTTCTACAAAAAAGCCTGCTGGGATTGTTGTTTGGATTTGTTGAATCTGTAGATAAACTTGGGAAGAAATGGACATCTTAACATTAGATTCCATATTCCAATCCTTGAACATGGTGTAGCTATCCATTTACTTAAATGTTCTCTCAACAGTGTTTTGTGGTTTTCAGTGTGCAAGTCTTGCATATTTTTGTCAAGTTTATCACATTTTTGATGCTGTGTGAATGTTGGTACTTCAAAATTTTCAATTTCTGGTTGTTTGTAGCTAGTTTATAAAAATACAGGGTTTTTGTTTTGTTCTTTTCAGGTTCTGTAGTTTTTTTCATCGATGATCTTGTCTATGAATTAATAGTTTTACTTTTCCAATTTGGATGCCTTGATTTTTTTTGTTTGTTTTTTCTGACTTGCCTATTGCACTGGTCATTTGTCCAGTACAATGTTGAATAGAAGTTGTAAGAGTGAAAATCCTTGTATTGTTCCTGATTTTTAAGGAAGTAAAGCATTCAGTCTTTTACCATTAGGTATGGTATTTAGTTGGGTTTTCTTTTGGTTGGTTGAGGAAGTTTCTGTTCTGGTGTGCTGAGAGTTTTTATTGGGGAATAGATGTTGGACTTTGTCAAATATAGTTACCCCCTGGATTTATTAAAACAGTTATACAGGTTTTCATGTGTAATGCTGAATTACATTGGTTGATTTTTTGAATTTTAAACCAACCTTGTATTTTTGGGATAATCTCATTTTGTCATGATGTATTCTCAGGGCAATAATCCATGTTGGATTATTTTGTTAAGGATATTTGCATCTGTGTTCACGAAGGACATTGGTTTGTAGTTTTCTTACCTTATATTTGTTTGGTTTTACATTCAGGCTAATGTGAGTCTCATAGAATGAGTTGGGAAATGTTCCTTCTCTTTAATTGTTTGAAAGAGTTTGTATGGAATTCGTGTTATTTATTCCTTAAATGTTTGGTAGAATTCACCAGTGAAGCCATCTGGGCCTAGAGTCTTCTTTATAGGTAGTTTTTAACTACAAATTATATTTCTTTAAAAGGTGTAAGAATATTGAGATTACTTCTTTCTTCCTGCACAAACTCTGACAGTTTGTGCCTTTCAAGGAATGTAGAACTTTGTCCATTTCACTGAAATAAAGTGGCTTATAATATTCCCGTATCATCCTTTTAATATCTATAACATCTGTAGAGATGTCACCTTTTTTTTTTTTTTTTTTTTTTTGCGGTACGCGGGCCTCTGCTGTGGCCTCTCCCGTTGCGGAGCACATGCTCCGGACGCACAGGCCCAGTGGCCATGGCCCACGGGCCCAACCGCTGCGCGGCATGTGGGATCTTCCCGGACCGGGGCACGAACCCGTGTCCCCTGCATCGACAGGCGGACTCTCAACCACTGCGCCACCAGGGAAGCCCGAGTTGTCACCTCTTTTATTCCTTATTGGTGATATGTGTTTTCTCCCTTTTTCCTGGTGTGTCTAGTTGGGCTTACCAGGATTTTATTGATCGCAGTGAGGTTTTGATTTCACTGATTTTTCTTTGTTTCTCTTTTGTATTTTGTTGATTTCTGTTTTAGTCTTTACTATTATTATACCTTTCTAGTTTTTTAAGGTATAAATTGAGGTCAGTGATTTGAGAGCCTTCTTTTCTAAATACAGGCGTTTGATGCTATATATTTCCCTCTCAAGTACTATTATAGTTACAACCCATAAAATTTGATAACGTGTTTGCCTTTTCAATCAATCCAAAATACTTTTTTATCCCTTTAATTTCTTTTTGACTGATGCATTATTTAGAATTATGTTACTTAGTTTCCAAGTGTGTGAGGATTTTCTAGGTATCCTTCTCATTGACTTCTGGTTTAATTATCTCAATTTTGTTGTTAGGTGTCTAAACATTTAGAATAATGTCTTTTTGACGAATTGAGCTCTTTGTCATTGTGAAATGACCCTATTTATCCCTGGTAATTTATTGCTCTGTTACCTACTTTGTCATATATTAATATAGTAATTCCAGCTTTCTTTTGACTAGGGTTAGCGTGGCATACCCTTTCCCATATTTGTATCTTTATTTGACGTGGGTTTCTTGCAGACAGTAGGTAGTTGGGTTTAGTTTTTCTGATCAGATATCACAACGTTGCCTTTTTAATTGTGGTGTTAAGACCATTTACATTAAATGTGATTATTGATATTATTGGTTTTAAATTTTAACTACTGTCTTACTATTTGTTTTTTATTTTTCCCACCTATTCTTTTTTTTTTTTTTGAGTTTATTATTTATTTTTGGCTGTGTTGTGTCTTTGTTGCTGCACGCGGGCTTTCTGTAGTTGCACCGAGTGGGGGCTACTTTTCCTTGGTGCGTAGGCTTTTCATTGCAGTGGCTTCTCTTATTGTGGAGCATGGGCTCTAGGCACAGGCTTGAGTAGTTGTGGTTCACAGGCTCTAGAGTGCAGGCTCAGTAGTTGTGGCACATGGGCTTAGTTGCATGTGGGATCCTCCCGGACCAGGGATCGACACTCCCTGCATTTATTGGCAGGCGGATTCTTAACCACTGTGTCACCAGGGAAGTCCCTTCCCACCTATTCTTGATTCTTCGTTCCCCCTCTTCTTTTGGTTTGAGGTTTTTTTGTTTGCTTGTTTGTTTTTGTTTTTTTATTTCACGTATGTCCTTTCTTACCTTCTCAGCTATTACTCTTCAGTTGTTGTTGCTTTAGTATATATACATCTTTTAACTTAGTTTACCTTTAAGTCATATTACACTTCTTATATATAGTATAAGAACCTTATTGTAGTAGCCCTTTTCCTGCACCTAGCCTTTACACTATTATTGTCATAGGTTTACTTCTGCATGTGTTGTAGTCTCTCACAATTAACTTTTGCTTTAATTTGTCAAGTTACCTTTTAAAGAGATTTTAAAATATAACGAGAAGTTTTATATATTTTCCCAATATATATTTTTGGTGCTGTTCATTCCTTTCTGTAGATCCAGATTTACATGTGGTAATATTTTCCTTCTGCCTGAAGGACTTCCTTTAACATTTCTTGTTAGTGCAGGTCTGCTGGTGATTGATTCATGTTATAGTCCATAAACAGTTATTACGATCTTCGACTTCCAATATTTATGTTGTCTTTGGAAGTCTGTGGTTTGGTGTGCTTGACAGGTAGACTTCTTATTTGAAATGAGGGGGTTCGGGGCGTGAACTTTCTCTTGACATATGTTTCCGTTCTTCAACCCATCTAATTTCCCCCAGTGGGAAGTATGTAAGAGTGATTGGTGTTTTTTTTAAGTTGCCATCTGTATCACATCCATAGCACTTCCTTTCCCTTTGTAAGATGTCCTTTGTTTTTAGAATCAATCCTTTCATATTGATAACTCGTCTTGATGACTTTCTCTATAGATAATTGTGGAGCAGCTGGAATACTTTGACAGAGGTAGAATGCTTTACATGTCTTTTTGAAGCTTATCTGATTGGTTGTACATTTCTGTGCATTAGAAACATACTGTCTAGTGATGTGGAACAGCCAGTCATCTTGTCTTGCAGAGTTGAGGTTTGATGAAGCTGGTTATATGAGGCTCTCAGAAAGCCATCTAGAAGGACATGATGAAAAGAGTTTTTGAATGGAAAACTGAAATGATAAAATATTTTAGAGAAAATACTTAAGAAAATAGATGAGAATTTTTTAAAAATCTGGTTTATTGAGGTATTTGTATGTAGTAGTATCAAACCTTTTCATGTATTAGGTCTGAACTTGGTCTTTTAATTACAAACAAGGAAAAGAATATTTCCTCATCCTGAAAGTACCACTTGGCATTCACGTCAGCAGTGTAGGAATTCCATTTCTGTGCATCTTTATCCTTCTCAGTACTTGGTATTGCCAGTTGCCGTTTTGTGTAGTAGGTTGTAGTGGTACCACATTGTAGTTTTTATTTTCATTTCCCTAATGGATAATGATAAGCCTCTTTTCATTTGCTTATGTAACTCACCCATGTATCTTTGGTGAAATGAGTTTAGAGGTTTTTTGCCCATTTTAAAATGTTTTGTTTCTTTGTTATTTAGCTTTTAGAGTTTTTCATGTATCCTGCATAACAGTTCTTTATCAGATATGTGTCTTGCAAATGTTTTTTTCTAGTATGTGGCTTTATATTTTCCTAATAGTGTCCTTCAGCGGGGAGGGAGAATTGGAATGAGTTGGTTAAAAATGTACGAACTTCCAGTTATAAGAGAAATAAGCACTAGGGGTGTAGTGTACAACATTTTGACTTTAGTTATCACTGCTGCATGATACACGGTAGTCCTCCCTTATCCATGGGACGTACTTTCCAAGACCCCCAAGGGATTCCTAAAATTGTGGATAATACTGAACCCTATATATACACCATGTTTTTTTCTATACATACATACCCATGATAAAGTTTAATTTATAGATTAGGCACAGTAAGAGATTAACAACAACAGTAATAAAATAGAACAATTATAACAATATACTATAATAAAAGTACCTGAATGTGGTGTCTCTCACACACTCAGAATACCTTATTGTATATATTTAATGCCTTTTTCATCTTGTCTTAGCATGCATGGTGGCCATAACTTGTGTAGTTTGAGGTGTGACAGCAAAACTAGCATAAATTCTCTTCCCCCGACCCCTTTTCACACATTGATGGATAGAAGATGCATTCTTGCGCTAGATCTTAGCAACCTCAGCAGACAATTTTTTTTTTCTTATTGAGTCAAGAACTTTCACTTGTTTACTTAAAGGAAGCACTTTATGGCTTCTCTCTGACACATTCAAATTGCCAGCATCACTACCAGCATCACTATTCTTGTGCTGTGTGGTAGTTACTAAGTAAAATAAGACTTAACTTGAATGTAAGTGCTGGAATACTTTGATATTCTCTCAGACAACCAGGACAGCTACTAAGTGACTCACGGGTGAGATATTCTGGACAAAGGGGAGATTAACATGCTGGGTGGGATGGAGTGGACAGCACGAGATTTCATCACGTTACTCAGAAGGGGCCACAATTTAAAACTTACAAATTGTTTATTTCTGGAATTTTCCACGTAATATTTTCAGGCCACGGGTGACTGAGACTGTGGAAAGTGAAACCGTGGATAAACGGGGACTCTATTCTATAGGAAAGATAAGAGGGTAGATCTTAAGAGTTCTCATTTTTTTTATTGTATCTATATGGTGGATGTGAACTAAACCTGTTGTGGGTACTCATTTCACAATATATGTAAATTAAACCATCATGCTGTACACCTTAAACTTACACAGTGATGTATGTGAATTATTTCTCAATAAAAGGGGGAAAAATAATGTCTTTCAAAGAGCAGACATTTTTAATTTTTATGAAACCCAGTATATCAGTGTTTTTCTTTTATGGCTTATGCTTTTTATGTTTTATCCAAAGAATCTTTGCTTAAACTGGGATCATAAAGATTTTCTTTTATGTTTTATTGGCAGCTTTATAATACGTTTGAGGTTTTACAATTAGGTGTATGATCCATTTTGAGTTAATTCTTACATATGGAGCATGGTATAGATTGAGTCTCTTATTTTTGCATATGCACATCCCAATTTTTTCTGCACCATTTGTTGAAAGACTCTTCTCTGTCGAATTGTATCGGTGTCTTTGTTAAAAATCAGACGTGTGGATATATTTCTGCACTCTGTTTTTCCATGGATTCTGTGTGTCTGTTCTTTGGCCAGTACCATACTGTCTATTGCAAGTAGTCAGCATAAATCGTGAAATTTCAACTTGGTACAGTTGGCGTGAAATCAGGTAACCTTCAGCTTGGTACAGTTGACCTTCTGTGTCCTTAGGGTCCGCATCCATAGAGAACCAAGCATGGATTGAAAAAACATTTTTTTAAAAAAACACGATTCCAGACAGTTTCAGAAAAGCAAAACTTGGAGTTTGCTCCTTGTCAGCAGCTATTTGAGTAGCATTTACTTTGTATTAGATACTATAAGTAATCTAGAAATGATTTTAAGTGGGGGTTTCTGGGACCACTCCCCCGCCGACGCCAAGGGACAGCTCTACTTTTTCAAAATTGTTTTGACTTTACTAGGTCCATTGTTTTGTCGTCTAAATTTTAGAATCAGCTTGTCGATTTCTGTGAAACTTTCTGGGATTTTAACGGGATTGCATTGAATCTAGAGATCAGCACTGCCCAACAGCAATAGAACTTTCTGTAATGATAGTCATGCTTTGTATCTACACTGTCGAATACGTGGTAGTCACTAACAACATGTGCCTATTGACTTCTTGAAATGTGGATATTGAGACTGAGGAAATGAATTTTATTTTTTTAAATTTAATTTTATTTTTGGCTGCGTTGGGTCTTCATTGCTGCGCGCGGGATTTTCCCTAGTTGCGGTGAGCAGGGGCTACTCTTCGTTGTGGTGCTCTGGCTTCTCATCGCGGTGGCTTCTCTTGTTGTGGAGCACAGGCTCTAGGTGCGCAGGCTCCGGTAGTTGTGGCGCATGGGCTTAGTTGCATCGCGGCATGTGGGATATTCCTGGACCAGGGATCTGCATTGGCAGGTGGATTCTTAACCACTGCGCCACCAGGGAAGTCCGGAAATGAATTTTAAATTTCATTTGATTTTAATTACATTGAAGTGTAAATAGTCATGTCACTAGTGGCTACTTTATTGGGATAGCTCAACTGTAGATCATTTTGAGGAGAATTGAGTTCTTAAAAATACTGAGTCTTCCAGTCCATGAATGTGGTGTATATCCCCTATTTAGTTGTCTTTGATTCTCTTGTCAGTGTTTTGCAGATTGCAGCATACAGATCTTGCACATATTTTATTAGATACATCTATTGCAGGTGTTTTAATGCTGTTGTAAATGGTACTTTTTCATCTCCAGATTTCCAGTGGTTCATTGCTAATATGTAGAAATAAAATTGGTTTTTGTATTCACTTTTTTTTAAGAATTTTTTTTGGTATGTTCCTTGGGATTTTCTGCATACACAGTCATGCAGACTGTGAGTAAAGACAGTTTTATTTTGTCCTTTTAAAAGTCTGTTTGCTTTTTATGTATTTATTTTTCCCCCTTATTCCATGGGCAAGGACCATGGGCAATGTTGAAGAGAACCCGTAGTTTGCTGCCTTTTTGAAAATTATTATGATGAATGGATGTTGAATTTTATTAATGCTTTTTTACTGCATTTATTGAGATACAGTTGTGTTGTTGTTGTTGTTTTGGCCACGCCTCTCAGCTTGTGGGATCTTAGTTCCTGGACCAGTGGATCGAACACAGGCCCTCTGCAGTGAAAGAGAGGAGTCCTAACACTGGACAGCCAGGAAATTCCCGAGATATAGGTTTTTTGTTTGTTTGTTTTTGTTTTTTTTAATCTGTTGACATGGTGAATTATTTTGATGTTTCAAATAGTGAAACAGTTTTGCATTCATGGTATAAGTCCCACGTGGTCATCATATTTTATTATTTTTATGTATTGCTGGATTCAGTTTACCAGGAATTTGTTAACGAGTTTTGGACCCATATTCATGAGAGAGATTGGTGTGTAGTTTCCTTGTGTTGTCCTTGCCTAGTTTTGGTATTCTAGTAATGCTGGCCTTTGGTATTCTAGTAACACTGAATTGAAAAGTGCTCCTCTTTTTTTTCTGGAGGAGGTTGTGTAGAATTCTTTCTTAAATTTTCGGTAGAAATTCACTAATGAAGTCTTCTTGGCCGGGGAGAGGGAGGTTCTTCTGGTTTTGTTATTTTAATTGCTGAAGGTTTCTAAGTACAAATCAGTTTATTTAGTAGATATAGGTCTATTTATGTTCTCTTTCTTCTTGAGTGAGCTTTGGTTGGAAAAGTTCCTTGACACATAGTTCATCTAAGCAGTCAGCATTAAGCGTAAAGTTGCTTGTAATTTTCCCGTATGCATTTAATGTTCATAAGAGTTGCAGTGATGTCTCTTCTTTCATTCCTGATACAGAGACTTTTTCTCTTCTTTTTTCCTTGGCTAATATGCTAACCCCTTTCAAAACTTAAGAAAAAACATAACCCTACAAGCTAACAGAAAAGTACAAAAGAATAGTAAAAAGTACCTTCGTACTCTCCACCCGTTGTTAATAAATGTTAGCATTTTTTCCTACATTTGCTTTGGGAAATTTTAATTAAAATGTTTAGTGTACATTAGTTGGGATTTAAATGGTGAGTACACCACTGTTACTGAAGCAGATGTATATATCATTCACGTGCATATTTTCCTGTTTTTAGTACGTGTTTGTATGAATTCATTATCAATATAAACCTTTTTTCTTTGTTTGGAAAATCAACCTAAATGGTGTACAGTACCTGTCTTATATCTTATTTTTTTCACTCAGCATTGTTTGAGATACATCCATGTTGATACTAGATCTGACTTGCACATGTTAACTGTTATGTAGTATTTTATTGGGTAAAATAGCTTGTCTATTCTTAGATTTCTTTTCCTTTTGTTTATTACAGGTAGCACTGTTGGAAGCATCTTTGAAATTTTTCCTTGTGATAAGTTTGTGAGTTTCTTTAGATTAGAGATTTTTAAGTGGAGTTGATGGATCATAAGATACGAGCTTCTTCAGTATTAAGAATCACTGTCATCCCTGGGTATTACCACGAGATTGTTTCTAGGACCCCCTGCGGATACTCAACTCTGAGGATACTCAGGTCTCTTAAATAAAATGGCATGGTATTTGCATATAACCTACGCACATCCTCACATCCTCCCGTGTACTTTCTAACATCCTCCTGTGTACTTCAGGTCATCTCTTAATACCTAATACAATGTAAATGCTATGTACGTAGTTGCTGTCATGCTACAAATTAAAGTTTTGGGTCTTGGAAGTTTCTAGAAATTTTTTCATTTTTTTCTAATAGTTTTGGTCAGCAGTTGGTTGAATCCATGGATGTAGAACCTACAGATAGAGGGCTGACTGTCTATTAAATTGTCCTCCAGACTCTTCTTGCCAGCAGCAGAATTCCAGTTTTCCTTTGCGCTTCACAGGTGATGCATTTTACACATGGAATGTTATAGCAATCCTGTGTCAAGCAAGTCTGTTGGCATTATTTTTCCAAAAGCATTTGCTGACTTTGTGTTTCTGTGTCATATTTTGGTAATTCTTGTAATTTCAGACTTTTTCATTATTATATGATGATGATGGTGATCTGTGATCTTTGATGTCACCATTGCAAAAAGCTTACAACGCGCTGAAGACTCTGATAGTTAGCATTTTTTAGCAATATTTTCTAATTAAGATGTGTATATATTTTTTAAAGACGTTAACACTTAATAGACTACAGTATAGTGTAAACATAATTTTTATATGCACTGGGAAACCAAAAAGTTCCCATGACTCACTTTATTGCTGTGGACTGAACCCAGAATATCTCCAGGTTATGCCTGTAATATCAACACTTGGGTTATCAGATTTAAATTTGAGAAGGGAGAATGGAATCTATAGGATGGGAAAGGATTTTTCATTGTTTTAATTTACATTTCCCTTATCAAGAAGGTTAAACATCTTTTCATATGTTTGTTAGCTATTTGAAATCCTTCTGTATTTGTTCACTGTGTTGGAACATTGAGAGGGTTTAATCTTCTGAACATACTTCTCTGAGTTTGAACTTTGGCATTCCTTTCTTTTAGTTCCTTTAGCATCTCTTCCCATGTTTTGTATCCTTTTGTCTTTAGTTATCTGTTGAGTTCAGGGTGCAAAAGGACTACAGTATGTGCCCATTTTGCTTTTCTTTTTACTGTTATAACTGTCAGGTAATGTTACGGTTTTTCAAATGGCTACTTTACAGCTGCACCTTTCTTTGAAATGGGCAGGAAGGCTTCCCCACCTCTACCTCCTTTTCCTGGCAGCTGTCCATTCCATTTGAAGACTTGATGGTGCCATCAGTACGTCACCAGATTCCAGGGGCTGAGCTTCACAGGCTTTCAGTGAGGGATAGTAGGTGAAGGAAGGTGAAATTAGGCACACAGAAGACAGGTAGAAGCAGAATGGCAGTTTATGGTGATAGTTCTTTCTGCTAACCAGAATGCTCAGATATCCTTATCAGATGCACTTTGTTACATGTCAGGGTGCTAAGGGGAATCCAGGTTAGTGATTTGAACTTGCTTGGTAAACCTGGAATTCATAACAAAAGCTGTGCCTGTTTGTGTGTCTTACAGTTTTTTAAAGACATGGCTTATACCACACTGTAGAAAATACCTTTCTGATTGATAAGATTGTTTTTGTTTTTGGTGAAAATTTTAAGTCTACTTCCAGAGGTGGTTTTATGTTGCTTGGTGTAGAAGTTTTAAGTGCTGAATTTCTTTCATACCTTTTTTTCTCTGGTGTTTAGGAGTCGAAAGTTAATGATTGATTTTGATCACAACTTTTCTTCTGATGAGGCGGTTTATGCCCCATAAAAAAGAATCATACATCGCAAGACTTAAGCATAATGCAGCTTCAGAATATGTGATTTATTGGTGTTCCACAGAAGAAGTAATGCAAATATAGTGCCTTGATTTTTTTTTTAACTTAAAAAAAAAACCTTTATCTTGAAATTCTTATAGGTTCACAGGAAGTTTTAAGAAATACTACAGAGAAATCTGATATATCCTTTTTACCCTGTTTTTCCCAGTGGTAACATCTTGCATGACTAATACCACTTCCAGAAAATTGACACTGATACAACCCACAGACTTTATTTAGATTTCTGTAGTTTTACTCAGACCCATATGGTGGTAGGTGTGAAAGCATGCATATTCGCTTCTTTGTAATGTTGTCACACGTGGTTTGTGTGACCACCATCAAAGTCAAGGTACAGAATTGCCATCACAAGAGCCCCTCAGCTACTCTTCTACAGCCACAATTACCTCCGGCACCCCCAGCCTCTCTGGCAACGACTGATCTGTTCTCCAGCTCTGTAATTTTGTCTTTTCAAAATGTTATATAAATGGAGTCATACATATGTAATTTTTTGAAATTGGATTTTTTTCACTCATCATAATTCCTTTGAGATCCATTCAGGTTGTGTGCATCAATAGTTCATTCCTTTTTATTGCTAAGTGGTATTCCATGGTATGAATATACCACAGTTTTAATGTTCACCCTTTGAAGGACATTTGGGTTATTTACAGTTTTGAATAATGAACAAATAAAACTGGTCTAAATGTTTGTGTACTGGTTTTTATGTGAACATAAGTTTTGTTTCTCTAGGATAAACGCCCAAGAGTACAATTACTGGGCAATGCTTTTTTCTTTCTTTTTTTTTTTTTGACACTACACATAAGACTAGAATATGTATGCTATGTTAGAATTTTCTAAACATAGTGTCTTAAATGGGAAACTGCTACTATCTTGAGTTTTCTTTAATTCCAATACAATTTATACTTGAAAACAGTCTGTTGTCTAATTGGTAAATAAAGAATAAGGAGTGAGAATATTTTGGAAATTAGCTTCTATATTTAAAAAATTTGGAGGATTGGGTTAAAGTTAACAGCTTTATTGCATTATTTACTATACAGTTCACCCATCAAACAATTCAGTGAGTTTTAGTGAACTTATGCAGCTCTACAGCCATCACTAAAGTCCAGTTTTAGAACACAGCACTTCAGAAACTTCCCTTGGGCCTGTTTTCAGTGAGTCCTTACTCCAGGCAATCATTGATACGTTTTTAGTCTCTGTATAAATGTTATGGCAGTGGAATCATTCACTGTATAGTCTTTCGTGTCTGGTTTCACTTAGCATAATGTTTTTGAGGTTTGTCCACCTTGTTTCATTATTGCTCTGTAGTATTTCGTTTTCTGTATTCACCAGTTAATGGATTTAGGATCGTTTCCAATTGTGGTGGTTATAAATGTTTGTGTGGTTATTATTATTATTTTTTTTTATGTTGTGTCTCTTGAGTAGATAACCTAGGAGTGGATTGCTGACTTGTAGTTGTATATTTAACTCCAAAGAAACTGTCAAAGGGCTTTCCGAAGGGGTTATACCATTTTATATATTCCCACCAACAACATACAGGGGTTCCATTTTCTCCATATCCTCACCAGCACTTGGTTGTATTGTATTTTTTATTATAGCCTTTTTAGTGAATGTGTTGTGGAACGTCATTGTGGTTTTAATTTGTGCTTCTGAAATCACTAACGAAGAGCATCTTTTCTTGTGCTTACTAGCCATTTGTGTATCTTCTTTGGTCAGATGTCTATTCACATATTTTAGCCCCTTTTCAAAAATTGGGTTGTCTGTGTTTTTAGAATTGTAAGAGTTCTTTCTATGTTCTGAATGTATGTCCTTTATCAAATATATGTGCCTTTTCATTTTCTTATTGATGTCTTTTGAAGAGCAGAAGTTTTAAATTTATCTTTTTCATCCTCTTATAGAAAAATATTTTTTAAGAAGGCAGTCTTACTAGTGAAAAATGATATATTGTGACCTTTGTTGGTCTGTTTCTAAAATGATACTGGGTTCCTGACTTGATTATTTTCTTGGTTTTTAGCTTTTTTTACCCAACAATGAAACAACAGCTTATAACATCTGTCTATATTTTTGCCCCAGAACCTTCTGAATGTATTATAAATCTTGTGTGAAAAGTTAGGTTTTCATCATTTTACTTTATAGTGAAAAAGCAGTAAATAATTCTACCCTTGGCATGTTCAAGACAGTTTCTTGAACAACAAGTAATTAAGCTTGATTGAGATACACAATATATATTAAAACTAACACCAAATGGCGTCAGATTATTAGAAATTCAGGGTAGTGGGGAACAGGTGTCTATGTTTGAGCTCTTTAAAATGGCTTTTTAGTTTCTCCTTTTGTAACTTTTTAATGTATATTTTATTGATGCAGCAAGCTTTTTTGAAATTGCCATCTGGAGATCAATTATACAACAATGTAATTCTGGCTTGAGAGTGTCAAGTTTTTATCATCCTTTTTCCTCTCTGCATATCTCACTTTTGTCTTAGTTTGACGTTGGCTCACTAGTAATAACTTACTAAAGTGCAAGGTAGATCTTGAGTAAATTTTGTTTAAAAAAAAGAGAAAACTTGACGAAGGAATGCAAGCAGTACACCTAATTATGGCATTCGAGTTGAATTTCCTTAGCCACTCATCATCTTCATATGCAGAGGGCAGCAGAATGATAACACTTAACTGAAAGTGAACTTCTCAGGTGGATTTCAAGATGGGTACAAGTTGAAGGTTATTTGAGTACTTTTTCCACTGCTTTGCATCAACCATCTTTTATGAATTTTCCCTGTGCAGAACAGTCCTAGCTTTGGGGCAGTGTGTCATCATGTATGGACAGCAAGCTATATAAGAGACTCTGATAATGAAGATCAGAAACCAGAGGGGACTGAGATCACCTTTCAGATAGGACACATTAGTATGAACTGTGTGTGCACTTCCTACCTCATATGCATATTTTTGCCAGTAAAAGTTAGAATTTTTCTGGGTAAGAAGAAAAATGACACACCGAAAGTTGGTGTAAGATGGGGGGAAAGTTAGTAGGAGTTTAGTTGTTGCTTCACTGAGTGCCTCTTAGAGAATTCGATGAGGGAGAATGTGCCTGGCATCCGGAGTGCTGGCAGAGTAACTTGTTAAGCTCTTGTGCAGGATCATTCCCATCAGAGGATTAGCTGTGCCCTTTTGGAAGTCGTCTACTTTGTTTTGCATTGTACACTGTGCTGTGGAGGTTCATCTTGTAGACATGGAGCACCTGTTCGTTCAAACAATTAACTTGGTGCAGTTTTTCCCAGCATAGTTGATAGCACAAAAGTGAAAATACAGGAAAGTGTTTTAATAAGCATGCTATAATCTTTTAAACATCTACTCTCTTGGAGGTTGCCAGAAATGTATTTCAAGTACGAAATAGTTTTCAAGCCTTCTATGGTGATGGGTCCTGCTGAGTTAACCACAAACTTTCAGTTAGGCTGCAGTTAGCCAAGCAGCAGTTAGCTAGCTATACAGGCAATCTGATCCTGTCCCCTTGTTACCTACCAGGGTTTTTGGCCTCCTTAATCAATAGAAGTTGATCAGAGGCCAGACAAGAAATTCAGGCAAGGCTTTATTGGGGCCCCGGCAGCAGCAGGGGGGAGTGGGAACAAACAGCAGGTTCCCTTGCTTGTTCGCTCCCGGGGGGAGGGGGGGCAGGGGGTGGTGAGCTTGTTCCTTCTATGGAGTGAGGGTAAGGGTGTGTCCAGGGGTTGGGCCAGAGGGATGGCTTAGGTGTTTTGCCCACCCCTTAGGTGGTGGTGTGTGCAGGGGACATGCGAGCAGCGCCCTGCTTTTGCTCCTGATGCCCTGCTTTTGTTCCAGGCTCTTCAAAAGTGGCAGTTGGGTTTTTTGGTCTCTTTGTATCTTTTGTCCAGAATTTGCCCCAACTGCCAGGCACGCAGTTATTTTTAGTCCCATACAGTTTCTTTGTATTTTTTTGCTGGAGGAGAGGTGTGTCCAGGTGCAAGCATTGCAGCTCTGCAGCAAAGGGTCCCAGGTCCCAGCCTGTCTCACCCTTACCAACTTAGTCTAGTAAGCTGAGGGCCCTCCAACCTGGCTTGGATGCCTTCCCTCAATTACAAACCAGGCTGCATGTTTTGCAGACTATTGAGGAAATGTGGAGAGTTAACAAGATGACTGGACTTAACTTCCTGTCTTTAATTCTCTTCCCCAAAGTGATGGTGTTGCTCTGACTGGCTGTGTTTTCACTGTATGACATAATAAGGTTTTCTTCGCAGCATTTAGGGCTGATGATGAGTTTCAGTTTTCTGTTTTTGAAGAATATTCTCTGATACACTTGTTTGTCAGTGTCAGACAAACGCCAGGGAGGGTTTTTGGGGAAGGAATTTTGATTTGACCAGGAAACTTATACTGGTAGATGTCTAGGCTGCTCTATTCCACTTAAGCACGAACATGCATAAAGAAAGTGAATGTGCTCACAAATAATGGAATCCCATTTGCTGCAGTATAGAAAAAATGTTAGATATTTGTCGTCCTTTATTTGCACCATTAGTATAGCTGCAAAAAGGTCGATGGGGACCCTTCTGAATCTCTCGAGTGGCAAGAGTGGCCCATCCTCACTGTCGCCTGCCTGCAGATCTTGGCCTTTAAAGCTGCCAAGGTGCATATGTCATCCTGGTCACCTGTGAAATGATTTCATGGGCTGTGGAGGACCCTCTTTTTACAGTAGGTTCTAGAGGTAAATACTGAGGTGGCTTCTCATCCCAGATTTACAAATTCGCTGAATCATCTTAAGTTTTGCTATTCTTCGTTGGTGTAGAATTTGTCATGTGGGCTAAAGTTGATTGATTGCTCATTTCTCTCATATATAAATTATACTTAAGTTTGTGTTCTGAGGTGTCTATATAGTTTAGAATATACTTTAAAGTTTCTAAGTGGATCTTGTCAAAAGTTAAGTAATAACCACTTTTAAAACCCATGGCACCTTGTAAAGCAATTACACTCCAATAAAGATGTTAAAAAAATAAATAAATAAAATAAAATACAGGTTACTGACCAAAAAAAAAAAAACCATGGCACTGTGAAAATAAATGACTTTGGCTTAAGCCAAGTAAATTCAAACTTTCCTCATTCTGAAGGTATAAATAAGACGTGAGATGTTATGAAAATTGAATTTGTAAAATATTTTCTTATAGAAGCCTTAAAGATGGAATTTGTATTTTATTTTTACCTTTAATTTTCAAGAATTACTACAAAATTAGATATCTACAGGTTAGAGGGTCTTAGTGTATTTCTCCTGATAGTCAGTTTTTCACTGATGAGAACAAGTGTCACCAATAAGTAAACAAATCTAAAAGGATTTTCAGACTTTAAAAAGTTGACATTGAAATGCAACCAGACAAGCTTAGTTATTACAATGTGTGTTTCAAGTGAATATAAACGCTGAATTTGGGAAGCATTATAAAGTAATCCTTCTTCTTCCCCGTCGTTGCAATTGCTAATTATCACTCCATTATAAATCCTTTATTTTGAAGTGGTGTATGTCAGCTGTAAAGAGGACGGGTAGTGAACGCAAATGCAGAGTGCCTGCAAAGGCCTGAGCTCCATGCAGCCTCTGCCTGAGCACAGGGTGTGACTCTAAACTTTTCCTGGCTTTTGTTTTCTAACCTATCAGATAAAAGGCTTATATTTAATAGATCTCTGTAGTGCTTTCCAGCTCCAAATCCTCAAATTTCATGGGTTGTAATTTTTTTACCCAGTTTTGTTCTAAATAAAAACATCATCTGATATGCTTAGCAATTAAATTATTTGCAAATACTTTACAGACTGTGGAAACTAGCATATCTTGCTGCCTTTCCCCCTTTCGCCTCTGAGAAAAAACTATAACACCAATGGAAATTCCTTACCGTCTACTAACTTTCAGATAAGAGCAGAAGCCTCAGGTTGAGTTTCTATACATTCTGTATTCAGTGTTAGAATGCCTGCACAGAGTTCTTAAACCCAACAGACTTCCTTAAATGGTTCTGAAGAGGATTAATCTCTACTGCTCTAAGGCTTCCATTGGAGATAGTGAATCACCTTCTCTCCCATGCGTTCAGAGCCATACGTGTGTGTGTGTGTGTGTGTGTGTGTGTGTGTGTGTGTGTGTATTCCTATCTATATCCTCGGGAGACTTGAGAAAATAATCAATGAAATGACTTTTTGGTGTTCTGTGGTTCAGGTTGAAAAAGGCTGTGGACACTGTGATGTGGTATAATCAATTCTTATGTGAATTTACAAATGCAAAACAAAACCCACAGCAGAGATGTTCTTTGTACTTGAGACTTCACCACCTGGCATATGCTTTTAGTTTTCCAGCAACCCAAACACTTGGTGAACACCTACAGTCCTTTCTGTTACCGGTGATCATGTGCTTTGGCTGCCCAAATTATTTGGCGTTCCCTGCACTTACTTGTTTGTCTCTCCCCTTGCATATATTTCCCCCTCCTCGGAATATTCCCATTGAATATCCCTCGGAATATTCCAATGGTCAGTACCATTCTTGGGCCTCTCATAGTTTTCTCATTTGTGAAATTGTTGTTTTGAGAGAATTGCTTGAGGAGGATGTATGAGCAAGTGTGTTGAAAGTGAGAAAGCAGCAAAATAGAAGTGTGAAGTGTTAGTGAAACCGAACAGATTCTAAGTTTGAATTGTTGAGAGGTTTCTAGGTCTCACCTCTTTTGTCAGTCAAAGAGGTTAATACATAAGGTCTTGCATACAGTGGATGTTCAGTAAATACTTGTTGAGTCAAGGAAACAAGTGAGGCTTGGGGATATAATGAACAAGAATGACACTGTGGCTTGGATTGGGGTGCAGAAGAGTGTTCCAGACAAAAGGATCCTCTGGAGTATGTCTAGAAGTGTCAGTGCTTCCTGGCAATTGATTGTGAAGGTAAGAACTTTAGATCCGGCTCCCAGTGCACGTGGGAACTCGTGCTGATACTTTGAGGAAGGGAGTGGTGTAAATCAGTGACAGAGAAAGAATGAACTTTGACACTCTTGTGGTAAACTAAAGAAAGGACAATACTAGAGGCCTGGAGGTTTGTAGTAGAAGTAGCTCAGGTGAGCTGTACTTTGATCCACAGTGGGAGGTGGAATAATAACCATTTATTGAGGGACCCATGATATGCCAGGTCTGGTACGAGGCATGTACTTTTATCTTTACAGCAGCCCTGGAGACACCTAGTGTTACTTCCATTTTAAAGATGAGGATAGACATAAGCCATCCAGAACGTACGTGGTGTTAGTATGATGTACTAACTCGAGTTGCAGAGAAAGGCGTTACACGGCAGAGAAAAGCGCGGGTCAGGTGGAAGCTGGGGCGGGGTGAAATACTGCCTTTAACGTGTGGGCGTCTTGAGGCGTTGCCTTTACAGATTTGGTGGAGAACTACCACCCAAGCTGGTGCTGGCAGCTTGGTGAAGCTCGTTTTGATTTCTTTGGAAACATTACGTGTTTTTGTTCAAGTTGTTTACTAATTATTATTTAAAAGTCAGACCTTTATATGTTTGTTCTGTTATCCTGAACATTAGCCTTACTGTGAGGAAGGATCTTTAACCACTTTGGAAATGCATACTCCCTGTTTTAAAGAGATCATTTGATGAATGAATGATGGTACCGTATTGTAAAAATTTTGAATTGGGGGAGAAAAATAACAATTACTACATATGTTTGAAAGTAAACCGAAGAGCTCTGTCCGGTAACTAACTTGACACTTGAGTAACTTAACTACATTAACCACCCGAAGAAGAAATGAAAGTAAAATTTTTATCATTCACATATTTGGCTGTGTCCACTGTTTCTGTTGTTTTATATGCCAAAGCCCCTTCCTTGGACAGATGACGTTTCCCCCTCTGATGTCGTCACACTTCTTTGCCTTATATAGATCTTACAGGTTTATACACAGCAGTCCACTTCATTTAAGCTTTCTGTTCCTGTCTGCAAGCCTCCTTTCTAATTGCATTTCTTTTCTGAAATGCCTTATATCAGCTTATCAGCTTCCTCCCCTCAGTAACGTTACCCCAGAGATTTGAATCAAGTAGATTCCTATAATATCAGGAGGTGCAGCTATGCTATAGGGAGTCATAATGATTTATTGCAGCTTGCTGCTAGTACTCCTTTGCCTATTTTATTCACCAGTCTACCGAATGCACTGTTTAGCTTGATAAGATATTTTCGTTTTTTTACTGTGTATGTTCTGAATGTTTTTATTTATAGGTCTAGACCATAATGTCCAAAAGGGAACTGTGAAGTCTTTCATTTGTACGGCATTGAGCTTAGTCTAGTGTGAACAGGCTCATTTCTTCAAAAAAACAAACAAACAAACAAACAAAAGGTTTTAGTAAGAAAAAAATTTAGTGTTTTTTGTGTGTTTTAAACTACACCAATTGGGTGAAATATAAAGGTACAGAATATGATTTTAGGAATATGAAATTGCTGAGTTTATAGAAACAGTTTTTAAGTACCACATGAAAAGTATTGTATTTGTAAAAGATGCCTGATGTATTATAAAATAATTTTGACTTATTTCTGCCAGTCCAAAGATTTATATTAAGTTAACGTTCTAAACACAAAGACATACTGTTGCCTTAGTGGTGGTGATGATGAAATAGGACACATTTCCAAGAATGCAGCCATCGTTAAAAGAAGGACTTGCATTGGATGGCATTTTTAAGTCATCTCTTTTCTTTGACGTGTAATTTTCGGGAAGGAAATAAAAATCTGAATGAAAAGTGTTTTTTATTATGTCATCAAAAAGGTGGAATGAAATATTCTTGTTCCTGGATTTAAAGAATAAACATTTCATGTATGTTTGAAACTTAGAAGTTTGGAGGTGAGAGGCATTTTGCTGAGCAGACCTTTTTTTTTATTTCATTAATTCCTTCAGGACTCACCTCAAGACACTTGATGTTAGGCTGACAGTTCAATGTTAGTTCAGGCACAGTGCCCAGGGTTCAGCCTGTAGCTAACAAAAGTAAAGGCATTAAGAATCCCAGTAATCCACTGTCACTCACGTCAGCTCTGTATGTTCTGGCCAGTGGAACTGGGGAGAAATTGGGGGCATTAAGTGGGCTAGACAACGAAAGGCACTTCTGCCATTGATGTGAGACTCTTTAAATGGAAAATGACTTCAAATAATGGTGCCAGGATGGTGTCGTTTACAGTTGGCCCAGGTTCATCTTAGAATGGAAAGTTCTTGGAGAGAGCTAATTTTTCTCATTGTGTCACCTGTAATTGTTCTTAAAATGGCTTCACTTTTAAAATAGAGAAGGTGAAAATTGCATCGCATCTTTTGAGATAATTTTCAGCAAATTCTGATTTTTTTTTCCTTTGTAAAACTGCTTACTTAAAATCTTTATGCTTTGTGCATCATCCTCATACTCAGGAGATACGCACGGAAAATCCAGAGTTGCCAGTGAAATCTAAAATTACTCATAAGTTGCATTTAATTTTGAATTATTATAAACATTATCTTTGTATATAACCAGAATTCGGGGATAGAATCCTATTATTACAGATAACATCGACAAGCAATTTTCTTATATAACAAACATAAGCTATAGGCAAAGTCTCTCTGCTTAAACTCTGGCAATTTTAATAGCTCAAGGGTTGACCTACATTGACTTGTGTTTGAGTTCCTAAGACTGTTTTGATGCTTGCAGCTTCAGGAGCAGGTTTGAATGCCCTCCTCCTCCTGTTCTTGGCATCCCGCTGTCTAATATTCTCTGTTGGTTTCTCAGACCTTTTTGCCTGAGACAGCAAGCAGACACGAATCCAGTGGTTTCCCTTTCCCCGTTCTTTTTCCTTTTTTTTTTCTGCTGGTGTTGTGGGTTGGGGGGAAGCTTCTCTTGGACAGAAGTCACCCTTCTTGTTTTGTCTGCCACCTTAGGGATTTTACTCCTTTCCCACAGACAAGAGTTTTGAGTAGAGTATTCAAGACTGAACTTACTTTCAGGGTGGTTTTTTTTATTCCAGCTTAGCACGTCACTCCATCCCCACCTCATTTTTTATACCAACTTGCTTGTTTGAAAGGGTGTGGAAAGAATGAGTGTGGTTCCTGCGACTTAGCTCCTCAGATATGTCTGGGGACCCCAGCAGTTGGGTTAAGTCTAGGAGGAATCGGGGGCAGTGTCTAGCAGTTAAGGAAGGGCTATGAGAAACACAAGGCTATTTCTGAGAGGCTTGTTAGGAGAGTATCCCTAAGAAAGATGGTTCTCCATGCAGACGTCACGTTAGTCTCCTGGGGAGCACAAAACCTTTGCATAGGTGGGCCCCATCTCGGACCCATTAAATCATTGTCTCTGTTGGTGGGACCAGAGCCTCATTCTTCTTTAAAGCCTCCCCTGTTGATTCTAATGTGCAGTCAGTTCTGAGAGTCACTGATCTAGTGGTAAACATAGTTGGCTATCAGTGATATGAATCTGGTAGGATTGCCTACCAAGCTGTTCATTTCTTTAGCAACTTTTGTGTCTCTTGGTATTTCAGCATATTCCTGTTGTTGAATTTAACTTTTCATTCAGCTAGTGAATTTTACCTTTCTGCAAATAGCACTATAGTAGACAGTACAGAGGGTTTACAGTAGCTGAGCACATGCTCCCTAAATAATAGTGTTGATCTGGCTCCCTGCCTGTCCTTCTGGCCTCATCTTCTGGTGCCCAGTCTCTGCAAATCTGCCACCTTGCTCTTCGCATTACCATACTATCTTCCTTCCAACTACAGGGCCATTTTCCATACTTTGCCTATCTGAGACTGTCTGTCTGCCTATCTGAGACTGCCTGTCCTTGACTCTTCCCTCCCCCCATTCTGGTTAACTCCCTCACCGCCCCCCCAAAGCCACTTTTCTTTGAATGTGCCCTTCATGTTCCTGTCTTTTGGAATGCTTTCCTCAGTTGTAATTTCCTATGTATGTGTGTGATTATTTGCTAGTTTGACTCACTATTTAGACCTAGCTCTTTAAGAGCAGGGATCAGCCTGTTTTTACTCACCATGGAGTATTTCTAGCACCTAGCACAGTGCTTGAGATAACAGCGTGTGTTGAATGAATGAATAAAATGCAAGGTAACTGGACACAAATTCCATTAGCTTGTATATGTCTATAGAACCAAATAAATAGGAGAGTTGATAGGAACTCAGAGACTTCTGAGGCTGGAGATACTGAGCAGCATACGGGCTTTATCTTAAAGCCTTCAGGAGTGTTGTTTTGAGGATTCTAGAGCCCCATTTGGGCTCTCCTATGTTTGCTCTGGGTTTGGAAGGGAGAGAAATTGTGCTGGGTATGTGTCCTCCATGGGCTTTGCAGGATGGACGCTAAAGGGTCACTGTGGAGAAATAGTGGTTTATAAAGAGTGGTTATTTTTAGAGAAATTGTTACTCAGTGGTAGCAAAATTTATGGACGTAAGTTAAGTAGTTACGACTTTTCTGGGCACCTTTTTTTTTCAAGGAAATGGGGATAATTCATACCTTTTTAAGTTTAAAATTGGCAAGCAAACCAGTTGTTCATTAAATCACCTGCTTATTAATTGCAGATGAGTCTTGGGATACATGTCTAATATTTAGGAGTGTATTTTCACATATCTATGAATATTACTTTCAGAATATTTACATGAATTTTATAAGGAAGGCAATGTTATGGGATAAAAGGATCAAGACCACTGTACCCAGGAGTCAGAAGACACTACATAACAGTAAAGCCTTTGGCAGACCGCTAGGTATCTGCATTTCATTTGTGTCATCTGTAAAACAGAAGAAATTGAGCTAAGTATTTTCTCACAGGGAAGAACCAAGAGAACATGGTTAACTACTACTCTTTTTTGTCTGGACTTAACTTCACAGCTTAAAAGAAAACGCCTTGTAATACATAAACCAAGGAAAAAAAGGTAATCATAGATGGCTCCCCACCCCCCATTAATTCCTGCTTTTAATTGTCCAGGGAATAAAATACATGGGGATTCACCACTGTTTTTTTCGCTAATGACCAGCCTTGCAGGAAGCCTAAGGCTTAAGCTCACTGGAAAGCATTAGCAAAGCCACAGTATTCATGGCAGTAAAATGAAGGCCTTTCTGTGATCTTGGTGGGCAGCTCTTCTGAAAAGTTTCCAGGCAAAAATCACCCTCCATCGCCTATCATGTAGAACTTTAGGGGGGTCAGTTTGGTACCTGTACATGTGGTGAGGTGGGCTCTCTATAAATAACAAAAAACGAGACTGCCTGCAGCTGCCTCTGCTTGTTCACTTGACAAGGGGGTCGTTGGCCTGGTTTAAGTGCCGCAATTGTCATGCCTTAGGACTTAACCTCTGTATCTGGTTGCTGGCACCCAGGTCCTCATCAGAAAATTCCTCCTCCAGCTCATTTTGTTCAGCTTCTCCCAAAAATTGCTCCCCCCCAAAAAAAAAATTACTGATAACAAAAGATTAGAGAGACTGAACAGTCCATTTGTCCCTAAATTCTCTCCCTTAAGGATCTAGTGGCCCTAAGTGGAGACTGTTGCCCATTGGTTTTTAGAAGTACCAGGGAGCCATGGGAAACTCAGCCAAAATTTGAATTTCGAGTAACTAGAGTGACAGTGTCAATGCTGTATATTCTTTTTCCTGGTCCTAATTTTCTGCTCTGGTTTTCATTAGTATTGATTTTTTTAGATATATAAATATTTAATCTGTGGTTAAGAAAATTTATAATCCACTGCCTCCTTTGTGGTATACAGTGGAGGTAGAATAATGGTTAGAGTTTTGAGAAAATGTAAGTTTTCTTAAAGCATTGGATTTCTCTAGTGTACTTAATATTTTTCAGTTTTTAAAGAATTTTACTTCAGTATGGACTCTAAATACATTCACAGCTTTATGCTAAGTATGTCTAAAATATTGAAGGCTTTAAACAATATCTCAATACGTAGTATACTTGGATTCAAACTGGATCCTTACCTGTCACTAGATGTCAAAGATAGGATAATGAGGTCTTCCTTAAATGCTCTCAGCCACCAAGCAGGAAAACTGCGTTAACCAAGTGAGTGCAAGACTTTATGTATAATTTCCCAGTGAGTACCTGGCTACCCATTTGTGGCAGATGGATCTTGATCCTGTTATTTTTCCTATGGGGGTTTTCAGGGTCATTGATGGCCCACGAGACCGATTGCAAGCACTGTCAGTGATATTTCCACTTAAGAGAGGACATTTAACAGGAGACCTTTACTGGGGGAAAAAGATTTCTACTGAGAAGATTAATGGGTCTATAATTTTAGAGACAGAGACAAAACACTGTCTTAAGGCAAATTAAACAATGAAATTGGCATTCCCTTTAGAAAACATTTCACTGGCTTCTTAGAAAATTTTCATAATACAAGAACATAAGCAAATGGTGTACCTTCCAGCCCTTAATTTTTTTCATTGTTGTTCTCCCTTTTTTTTTAAACTATAAGAACACCTGCTTACCGCCTAATAGCAGTTAAGTAGACAGAATTAAGTTATTTTAGGCTTTCTCATAATTGTTTTAAATATAAGAATCATGGTCTTTTGTCATTCAGAGGATTCAGATGTAATAAACTTGAGCTCCATCATGTAGAATCTGAATCTCAGAGAATGCAAATGACTGGGAAAGGTTTGAACAGCTAGTCACAGAGTATAAGGACTAGACTTGGGAGTCTCCTATTATATTGTTACAAGGGCTAATTTAATAGGATTAACCTCATTTTAGGCATCCAGTGGCCCAAATATGTTGAGTTTGCAGAGCTGCACGCTCTTTTTTAAAAAAATAAATTAGGAAACCTGTCACTTGAGGAATTTTAAAACGAGAGGATGTGATAATGGCAATAGTTGAAGGTGAATTGTATGATTCCTTGTTGTATTGGTTAACTAGTATGTCATTTTTACTACTCAAACCCCTTACTTGTTTAATGATAAATTTATTTTCTGGGAACATTACCACCATCGTTCTCTTGCCCTTAATATCCTGACTGAAACAAATTTACATTTTTTCCAGTTTGACAGGAATGTGTGTGTCTTTGTTCTTAGAGCTCTGGTGTTGATGTTGTTTTAACTTTGGAATGGCAAGTCTTGTTCTCTTATGAAAAAGCAGCTATTCTAGTTTCTGTTGCTTTTTTACTAAGACTTGCATAACATGCAACCTATGGGGAAGTCCTTTGACATACAGACACTGAAAGCTTTGGATTTGCTTTAGTGTGAGAAACCATATGCTCTCTGTAGTCTAGACTTATAATCGGCAAACTGGCCCACCAGCTGTATTCTGAGCCTGGGAGCTCAGAATGGTTTTACGTTTTTAAATGGTGGTGGTTTAAGTGTCTACATAATCGTCTTGATTTTGCCTCTTGGCCTGTAAAACCTAAAATAGTTACTGTTTGGCCTCTTACAGAACGTTTGACCCCTGGCCTAAAAGAATGCAATAAATATTATTGATAATATTTAACTGAGTATCTGAAGAGTTGACTAGGAGGTCAGAGCTGAGTTACTTATATTAATTAAGATTCACTTCTGGCTTCCTTGAATTAACCATTATTCCCTCTAGAGTAGATCTGATCAGAATGTATAACGGTAAAGGTTTTGTAGAAAATCAATGTGTTTAACATGGAACTTGCATCCTCTTTCATAGGCATTTTTCTTTACTTTTAAACTGTTGTCTGTTTGAGAAATGTGGGAAGCAGGTGTCTGTTTGAACTATCTATTGCTGTGTAACAAATTATCCCCAAAGTAGCAACTTAAAACAAATGTTATCTCACACCTTTTTCTCTTCAGTTTTATTGATATATAATTGACACCTGAGTATACACACACACGTATATATAGCACTGTATATGTTTAAGGTGTATAGCATCCCTTGACTTACATATATTGTGAAATGATAACCACAGTAAGTTTTGTTAGCATCCATTGCCTCAGATACCAAACAAAAGGAGACAAAAAATTTTTTCCTTATGATGGGAACTTTAAGATTTACTCTCTTAGCACCTTTCAAATTACCATAGAGCAGCAGGGTTAACTGTAGGCATCATGTTGTATATTACATACTCAGTACTTATTTAATTTTATAACTGGAATTTTGTACCTTGTCAGCACCTTTATCCAAATTCACACACCTTTTAAAAGGGTTAGGAATCTGAGGGTGGCTTAGCTGGGTGTTCTGGCTAATGAGGTTGTATCAAGGTGTTGGATGGGGCTGCAGTCATCTGAAGGCTTGACTGGGGCCAGAGGATCTGCTTTTCAAGATAACTAGTCCTTACATGACTTGGCTGAAAGCCTCAGTTCCTTGCTGGCTGTTGGCAGGCAAGGCAGGAGGTCTTAGCTGCTCACCACATGAACCTCTCCTTAAGGCTTTGTAAGCGTCCTCAACACATGACTTCTGGCTTCTCTCAGTGGTCCAAGAGAGAATGAGGAGGAAGCTGCACTCCCTCTTTATTCTCAGCTCAGATCACTTAAGTCATATTCTGTTTGTTACATGCATGTCATCAAGTGAAGTGACAGAAGGAAGGTACAGGAGTATGTATCTTTTGGGTGGAATTAGGAGCACTGGTTTATTTGGGTGGTGTATTTGTGTTTATTTCGTTGGTGTCATGGTGTGTGTGTTTGAAGACCATGTGCTTTTGGGGAGTGTGGAACTTGTGTGGGGTGGATTTCGGGGATTGCTCAAGGGGCGTGGGTGGGCATGTGTATGTGTCTGTCTGAAGAGGGGTATGGTGTGTCTGAGATGAAATTGAGACAAGGTAACACTGGGATGCTGTTTTTATCAGGAAAGAAGGCTGACTGGTGGGAAAAGGTAGGCTCTTCACTCTCCCAGGCAGGTTGAGATTTCATTTGGAGGCCTCCAAGAGAGGCTACGTTTCTGCTTTTGGAAGCTGCCTTTGCCGTCCATGAACTGGGATTATTTCATTACACACACACATATATATATGTATGTATATACATGGATTTTTATATGGATGGCTTTTCTACACAAGCCTGTGGAATTTGCCTCACCCAAGCTACCCCATTTTAGTCTGCCCCGATCAATTCAGTCAGGGATCTGTTTGAGGTATCACCAGTACATTTTCAAACTGGGCCATTGGATTCAGTTATGAAGGAGATCGAATAAATCTTTTTATAAAGTCTTATTCCCTCATGTTGAAACATATTCCAAAACATTTCTATTTTGAGAGGACTTTAAAGTGCAGATTTTGAATTCAGGACTATTGTCCAAGGTGTCACAGGAGAAAAGAAACACAACATCCTGTAATACTAGACATTGGTGATTTTTCTTAATCTTCAAGATAATATTTTACAGAGGCTTATATTTCAAGAAAGAATAAAAACTATTCTTGGGTCACAAAATGCTTACCATTTATTAGTTATGGAAATTAATACACAAGCAAAAACTCAATTGAAGAATAGATAAGCAAGTTTAAACCTATACTCTGTGTTAATTCTTCTCTAATAAATGGTAATGATGGGACCAGGGTGGAGAGGGAAAGATGGGATGATTCTTGGATGTGGGTGTTCTGTCCGCACCGTACTGCGAATAATGTCGGTGACTGTATCTATAGAAAAAAGGTAGGATGGCATTTATGTGTGGCCATGTTCAGTCATTTCCATTTAGCTAAGTTTATGGATACTATTCAAGGACTGATTCAACTTAAATTCAGCATTTGCAATTTTCATAGTTGATAAAGGAAAAGTCAGACAGCTTCAGCAGTAACATCCTGAGATTCTGAAAGTCCCAGATGGAATCTTAGCCAGTCATCCCTGTTGTTCTTGTTTGTTTTTATACAAACTGGTATTTGCTGGACCAGTTGTAACTGTGGGATCTACAAATCTGAAATTGCACGCAGACGTTTACTTGTTTGTGCTTTTTTCTGAGTAGGTTAATAGTTAGCATATTTGCAGAAGTTTCCAAGAGGTACCCATGTACTCACCCAAGTTAAGAACTACTGAAGAATATATTTGCGATACACGTAGTATTCTTTATCTCTGTTTCCTCAGCACTTAGCACAGTGACTAAATATGTCCCAGGGATACAAGCTGGTATTTTTCTGGGAAAATTTTATTACTATAGATGTCTCATGATTCCCTTTATTAACCCATGTTTTGCTTCCTTTCTCTTCTTGGGCCCCAGGACCTTTTAAGGAGAGCACTTCTCTTGGATCATTTGGAGAATTTTTATTTTAAAGGCACTAGATAGACATGTGGTCTGAAGCTTTTAGGGGATAAGTATTAATGAAATACTTAAATATTTTGGATTAAGTGGGAGTAGAGGGGAAGAAATCAAAGCAGACCTCAAAACGAGAATATTAAGAGTATTTAAAAATTGATTCAGTTTTTTTAATCCAGTTTTATTGTTAAGCACGATGTCTTTTTACTGCAGTGGTAGCAGTGACTGTGGACAGGCATAGAGTGGTCCAGAGGAGTAAATCACGTCACACCCTGTTTTGCCTGCTCTGTCACATTCCCATATTTTAACCTTTCTGACATGGTGGCACATATTAATATTGTTGACATCTCAGTTGGCGTTGGAAAGTAGAGGTGTAAAAATTTCCCTTTGACCTCTGGTAAGATTAAGAAAACGTGACATCAGTTGGGGCTTGGAGTAGATGCATAAGAGTTTTAGTTATGCACTGACCCTTCTGCTAAAAACTGGGAAAATTTTTTAGGAGTCTTGGTTAGGCACTTACCACTGTGTGGAGAGGCAAATTAAACCCAAATTCTTGAGAAGAGATTACTAGCTTTCCCTAAGCCTATTGCTCATCTATAAAATAAAGGAAATTTTTCATTATTATTAAAAAACAATTACTTTGAAACTAAGCAAAGGAGAGAGAGTAGCCAGTGTACTCCAGCAGCCTCTGCAGGTGTTCTCCAGTCTCTGCATTCTTGGATGGCAGTTATGATCATGCAACCACAATAAGATTACCCTGGGAATTGTAATGTGTGAAATGCATAAACTCATTACCCTATTGGTTGCTAACTCAAACTTTTATCACAGACACATAGCACTTTGGGGAATTAACTTTTATTACTAGAAAAAAGGAGAAAACAGTGAACCACATCTTCCTTTAGGATAACAGAAAATACTACCCCCATCCCGCTCTCCTCAAAAAAAAAAGAGCACCAATCCTCATACTTTAATTTAGTTCGATGGTAAGACAGATGGAACATGAAAAGGACACCGTATGAAAGTTAGAAATTCAATGAATGTAATAGGGAAAATAGCAAAACCAAAGAAGGTTCTGTGATCAAAGCAATGTGGGATCATTGGGTAAAAACAATGCTATGCAGATTCAGTGTAGAGCTTTTTGGTCTTCAGTGTTTACCGTCTGTTGTGAACTCTAAAGGGGATACTAGGACGTATAGTTCTCAAATTTATTTCGTCAAGAAACACCTATTTCTACCTCACCAAATACTACTTAGCAACTGCTCTAGGTCACATTATGACTACAAGTCCAAGGTCTTCAAAAGCTTGAAAATCCTGTTTATTCCCTACATTTCACTTGAAACCTCCTCCCCCTTAAGCATATTTTTCATCACACCAACTGGATGTATTTTCCCCTTTGAACAAAATTCTGATACACTTCGTACCTTTTGGGGTATTTATCCTGCTGAATCTCATTATGGCCTCCCTGTCTTTTTCACCTTTATTTTCTTGTAACATCTAGTTTGGGGCCAGTTTTGCATTTACTAGACCCTTAAGGTACGCGCTTGAACCCCATCCTCCCTGATAAGGAACAAAAGTGAGAGACAGGCTTCTGGTTTTTTCGAAGCACCATTGATTTCCTCTCTTGGCGTCTCGCTGTGCACCGGCAGTGCTGGGGCTTCAGGCAAGATCCTGTTGACCAAGAGATGGGGTTTTCAGGAACTTAGAAAGAGTGTGGCTCTCAGCCCCCTTGTCCAGTCTAGTCTCTGCAGCCTGTGGATCTTGAACTGTGGGTAACTAACTTTTCACAACTCAAAAATTGAGTGGAGGTGTCGCTGTATGCTGTGCCTCCCCCCACGATTGACCCTCTTGCTCTCTTTATCACTTCTTCTATTTTAAACATGTTCATATTTTTGTTAACTCTGTGGCAGAGTATGTATAGTTTTGCCAAAACATGATCAGCAAGCTGTTCATCATATTCTTCAGTAGTTGAGAAGGTTGAATGAAGCTAGTTCTGTTAAAAGTACAATAGAGAAGATAAATTGGTAGTATTATTTAGAGTTTTGTGCTTTTCTAAAAGTTCTGAATTGAATTTGCTAGCTCTTTAGGAGTCATTTGTTGGGTAGGAAACACCTCTACCCTGATGAAGATTTTAATGGTTAGTCCTGATGTCCTCACCCGTATCCCTGCCAATCAAGAGTATTATTTTCTAGCTCCTGTTTGAAGGGAAGGGTTTTGGTCTTGATTTACTATTTTCTTGTTCCCAGGAGTTAACATTTTCTCCTTATAACATGAGTATGACTACTGATGAGTTTTTGTCTTCCTGAAGTTTTCCTTACTAGATTTTAAGTTTGGCATGTGCATGCATATTGAGATTACATGGCTGTGGTTTATTTGTTAAGAACTGTTAGGTATGGGAGGAAGTTTTAAATGTATTTTTTATGATTGATGGATTTGATGCAGTAGTAACTTATGTAAGAGAACAAGTTCCTTCAAAAGACACTTGGAGGGCTTCCCTGGTGGCACAGTAGTTGAGAGTCCGCCTGCCGATGCAGGGGACACGGGTTCGTGCCCTGGTCCGGGAAGATCCCACATGCCGCGGAGCAGCTGGGCCCGTGAGCCATGGCCGCTGAGCCTGCACGTCTGGAGCCTGTGCTCCGCAATGGGAGAGGCCACAACGGTGAGAGGCCTACATAGCGCAAAAAAAAAAAAAAAGACACTTGGACAAGGCCCTGAATTAGTGGTCAGAAATTGAATACATTGTAATCTCCTTCTGAAAGAATTGTGTTCTCAATTCTAGCATGTTATTTTACGTGCATTCCAGTTTCCCAGAATGAGGTCTGGGTATGGGTGTGGATGGCTCTTAACAGGAGGAACAGTGGACAGCTGCTAGGTAACAGAGATGGCATGAGTATAGGACACTATCACTGATCGACACCGTGAAAACAGCTGTATGGGCTTTACAGGGCTAGAGCAGGTCTGCCCTTCTCCAGGGAATTTCAGTTTAATAGCCTAAAGTAACCAGAAGAAGGTTAAATTAAATTGTTTTCCATGTAGTCTTTAATAATACAAGGAATTGGGAATACAGTTTTTAAAAACCTTTAAAAAAAGAACTATTTGGCAAATTCACTCATGACTGGTGGTGCTCAGTAAATGTAGTGTGGCAATTAAGGCTTGTCTTTTTTTCTTATTGAATGATTTTTTTATGTAGTATCACCTCTCTGAGGCATATATTGGTATGAAACTTGGGGAAGCATTCTTCTGTTTTTACTAAAACCAAAGTTTTGAAAACTTGCATTTGCTTTGTGACTGCATACAAAAGTGTGTGTGTGTGAATGTGAAAACCAAAATAGCTCTGCTATACTTGCCCCCTCCAAGTGTATGTTTTGCTGGTTCCAACATTTTATCTCGCCTGTACTGGGAAGAAAGTAGGAGAGGTATTGGTTGGCCAAAATGTTCATTTGTTTTTTTCTGTAAGGTGGTTCTAGTAGTGCTTAGTTGTCTTTAACTTGGTTTGAAACAATTTTGTTAGATTGAATTGTGACAGCTATCATATCAGCGTGCATTAAAAAAAAAACTTATCAAAATTGGTGAATTTTTGTGTAGTCATTTTAATATTGAAGATGGAAGAAAAGCAACCTTTTCGGCATATTATGCTTTATTATTTCGAGAGCGGTAAAAACGCAACTGAAACACCCAGAAAGATTTGTGCAGTGTATGGAGAAGGTGCTGTGACTGATCGAACGTGTCAAAAGAGGTTTGGGAAGTTTCGTGCTAGAGATTTCTTGCTGGACGATGCTCCACAGTCAGGTAGACCAGCTGAAGTTGATAGCGATCAAATCGAGACATTCATTGAGAACAATCAACATTATATACCACGTGGGAGATAGCTGACATACTCAAAATATCCAAATCAAATATTGAAAATCATTTGCACCAGCTTGTCTGTGTTAATCGCTTTGATGTTTGGGTTCCATATAAATTAAGCAAAAAAAACCTTCTTGACCGTATTTCCACGTGTGATTCTCTGAAATCAACTGAAACGTAACAGAAATGTTCCACTTTTAAAACAAATTGTGATGGCGATGAAAAGTGGTTGCTGTACAATAATGTGAAACGGGAGAGGTCGTGGGGCAAGCGGAATGAACCACCACCAACCACGCCAAGGGCCGGTCGTCAGCCAAAGAAGGTGATGTTGTGTATATGGTGGGATTGGAAGGGAGTCCTCTATTACGAGCTCCTTCCAGAAAGCCAAAGATTAATTCCAACAAGTACTGCTCCCAGTTAGACCAACTGAAAGTGGCACTGGGTGAAAAGCATCCAGAATTAGTCACCAGAAAACGCATAATCTTCCATCAGGATAACGCAAGACCGCACGTTTCTTTGATGACCAGGCAAAAACTGTTACAGCTTGGCTGGGAAGTTCTGATTCCTCTGCCGTATTCACCAGACATTGCACCTTCAGATTTCCATTGATTTCGGTCTTTACCTCTCAATGGAAAAAAGTTTCAGTTCCCTGGAAGACTGTAAAAGGCACCTTGGAACACTTCTTTGCTCAAAAAGATAAAAAGTTTTGGGAAGGTGGAATTATGAAGTTGTCTGAAAATGGCAGAAGGTAGTGGAACAAAAGGGTGAATACATTCAATAAAGTTATTGGTGAAAATGAAAAATGTGTCTTATGTTTTTACTTAAAAACCAAAGGCACTTTTTGGCCAACCCAATATTTTCTCTCTTAACGGGAAAACTGAGGCTGAAGGCTGTGGTTCTTATAAATCATTCTGCAAATTGGTAAGAGAACCAGCAGTAAAATTCCATTTTCTTAACATCTATGACTCTTTTCACTAGACCAGTTACATTCAGATTAAGAAATGCAGCAAGCAGATTACCTCCGTAAATATTGCTTTCCTGTGACATCCTATTGTCTGATATCAAATCCATTATTCCAGTTCACTGAACCCTTTCAGATTTCCATTGTGTCATCCAAGGTGGCAGGTATCCATGCAGCTCACCTTTCTAGTCTTGCCACGTGTCTCCATCTAATGCATTGATTTGTACAGACCTTTATATCGTATATACACTCTTACTCGTCTGGATCAGCTGGGTAATTTTTAAGAATTAGTTGATAGTAGGTTCTTGAAAAGCTGTTTATAGCTCAGAGTCAAAATGCTTTTATTCCATTACTCTGTACCTAAATTAGACAAGTAGTTGTCTTTACTTTCATTCTCTTCTTTCTGAATCCTTGTACCTCAGTTAAGACCTCAATTGAGGTCTTACCTGAGGTATCTCAGTAAGATATTCTCAATAAGATTATTGAGAATTATTGTACCTCAGTAATTATTGTACCTCAATAAGATGTTCTCTGGGCAGGCAACCTGGTTTATTTTTAACTTTTTTTCAGTGGACACAATTTAAACACAAAAGTAGAGACATCAGCCTCTCTGCCCATCACTCAGCTTCCACACTTATCGTATTGGCAAGCTTCTCGATCTTCACAAATACTATAAAAGCTTATTGTTTCCGGGAAACCATCAACTGCATTTGTGTAAAAGTGCATCCTGGACAAAAAGTTGGCTCAGCATCTTTAGTCATTGGGGAATTGCAAGTTAAAGTCACATTGAGACGCTACTGTACATGCACTAGAGGGACTCAAAGAGACTGACAGTAGCAAGTGCTGTTGAGGATACGGAGCAGTTGGAATGTCCATACTTTGCTGGAGGAAGTGTAAGACGGTACGGTCACTTTTGAAAAAGAGTTTGGAAGTTTCTTGTAAAGTTAAATATATACTTGCCATAGGTTTTTTTAGCCAAGAGAAATGAAAACAGGTCCACACTAAGACTTGTATGTGAATGTGCATGGCAGTTTTATTCATGAGAGCTGAAAACTGCAAACAGCCCAAATGTCCATCAGTAGGAGCCTAGGTAAACAAAACACACAGCAACAGGGATGAATGTCAGAAAATACTTTGATTACTGAAAGTAGCCATACGAAACAACGAATATATACTGTATAATTCCATTTGTGTGAAACTCGAGGAAAGACTCATTCAGTCCACAGTGAGGGAAAACAAATCCGTGGTCTCTTAGAGCTGGGAGTGAGGCTTGTTTGGAAAAGGACACTAAAGAACTTCGGTTGGGGGTGGTGATTACACTGCTCTATATATTTGTCAAAACAAACTGTACCCTTAAAACCACGTGCGTTTTGTTGTGTAAATTGTATCTCCTTAAGATTTGTCCCAGGCAAAGATTGTCCAAGTCAACAGAGCTCAGCAGCGGTTGCTATTTCTAGCAACCACACCCCCAGCCCTACCCTTTTGGGGATGTTTGGATGGCAGGTGATTAGGCATCTGTAAGCAAGCAGGGAGTAATTTTTGAGATCCCACTCTTCTTTAGTGCTTTGGGAGCCGTGGAGAGGGCGCGATAAAGTCAAAAGGAACAGTGTTGTCGTTGCTCCCCTCCACCACAGGCTGTTTACTCTTTGGAACATGCACTCAGCCTTGGCTCTTGTACCCTTATTCCTTATTCCAGAGTCTGAAATCTTTTCCCTTTCCCTCCACAGAATGCCAGAAAAATACATTGTGTGTTTTTAGAGGACACTTGTCTAACTAACTGGAATCTTATTCCACCTGGAATTTTCACCTCTCGCCACAAAATGTTTGATGATGAAGTATGTCTTTAGAACACAAAAGTTTTCTGTTAGTAGAGGCAATAGATAAGGGATTACATTCTGAGAAAGTGTACTCCTTATGATATCCAGAGCTCTCACTTGCTTAGCTATCACCCAACTTTTGTTAGTGGTTATGCTGTGTGGAATATAACGCTGATTGTGATAATATGTAAATGATTCATCACTTCGAATGATTGTTTTGTTCCTTCTCTAGCTGGACTGTAAGGGTTTTCTTTGAGTATAGTGCTTAGGAATGTAAAATAGTCCAAGGAACATTGGATCCTAAAAACTTCTAGACTTTTTGGGATCAAGGAAGGGTGGGGGCTTGTCAAAAGAACTCAGCCTGAAGGAAGAGCTCCTAATGGCCAAAGCTGGAACAATTTAAGCAACAAGATAAATTATGATAGAATTGGATTTTAACCCATAAGATAAGATAAATAGCCATGAATTCATACTGATAAAAATAATTGAATAAATGAATGAATTTGAAGAGACAGCTCTTACTTAAAGAAGAATTCCAGTTAATAAATGTGGAAGACCAAATCACCATGGGGCCAAAACAAAACAATGGCAGTTTTGCGCAGTCCACATTTGAATGCTGAAGTTAGTGGGTGAAAGTTTGAGAAGAAACAGCATATTGGTATATAGAGTCTCAAGGTAACTCTTTTAAAGTCTTTTATTTAATAGATAATAACTTTAAAGTGGAGAAACCTGACAGACACTACCTTAGTCACCTGGTCATGGTTAACATCGGGGATAAGACCTGGAAACATCCGGGACCCCTTACTGTGATGCAGTCAGGAGAACGCACATCTTTGCTTTGGAATCGTCAGAATGTATAACCTCATTCTGGTCATGAAATAAACCCAAGTTGAGGGACATTTCTCCAGAACAACTGACTAGTGCTCATCAGAAGTGTCCAGGCCGTCAAAGACAAAGAAGCTGAGGAGCTGTCAGAGATAGGAGGAGACTAAACGTGAGGAAAAACAAACTGCAGTGTGGATGCCTAGATGGGAGGCTGAGGGAGACAAGGACTTTCGTGGGGGAAACGAGTGCGAATCCAAAAAAGTGTCCGGTTTAGTTAAGAGTATTGTATCAGTGTTAACTTTTCTGGTTTTGATAATTATCCTTTGTTTATATAAGATGTTAACATTAGGAGAAGCTGAGTGAGGGGTATGTGGGAAGAACTCTGTGCCATTTTGCAACTCTAGCTTAAGATGAAACATTTAAAATTTTGTTTTAGACTTTAAAAAAGAAACCTTGCAAAATCTCCATTGTACTTCTGCAAATTAGTGAATCAGATGTTCAGCAGATCTTTGATGACAGTGCACTTGCAGCAATGTAGTTTAAGAAGAAAAAAGTCCCTTTCAGACAAAGACATTTCAGAGTCATTTTTGGCACACACAGGCCTTACCTTGTTGGAAACTTACTACAAGGCATGCAAATTCGCTTACTTTGATGCCAAAGGGAGATGCTTCAGAGTGGAATACCAACTTGAAAAAAAGTGCCTGTAACAGAATGATGATGCAGATACGTGTGTGTATGCAGTATACCATCGTCCCAGTTTAAGTATCCCTTTTTATAAGCTAAGGATTTAGATACATCTGTGTAACTGGAGAGCTTGCTGGTAGTGTGAGAATCCCACTTGATTCCACAGTACTTACTCTGGTGATAATGTGGTTTCTCTAAGGTTAAGTAAGCAGACTTATTAATTATGTCATGCTCTGTGAAGTCAGTTGTTACTACCCATAGATCTTTTTTACTTTGATAGAGAAACAGAAGACCAAGAGCATTCCTGAAGGACTTAGGCTTGACTTCCTAAGAATTTTGTCCTAATTCCCTAGCCCTAGATAATTTAAAAATACAGGCACTGCAGTACAGAATGTCATAGTCTGCATTTTTCATACCTGTATGGTTGTGAGTATAGGTGGGGTATGTTGAAGTAGTTGAGATATTTGAGGTAAGAGGAAAGGTGGAAGGGTGAAGGGGCACATATGTGATCTAGTGAAGGAATGGAAGAGAAACACTTCGTTTGGAAGGGCACCTCCTTGACTGGCAGATTCAGAGACCTGTTTTCAAGTTCTCATTTGCTGCAGTTTTCAGTATTACTGACTACTTCATGAAAACTTTCTCCGGCTCTCTTTTTAGTGTTTTCCTTTGTTTTCCTCACTTTCACTGGCTCCAGTTGGATTCCCTTTCTTCTCAAGGTTCTTTGGGTTGGACCATGTGGCTTAGTGGAAGGAGCATAAACTTAGTGTAAACTGCTCTAGCCTATTGGCTCTAGGACCTTTGAGTTTTGATTCCACCAAAAACATCAAAAACTTGTGAGAATTATGAGGTGATACATGTAAACACTCAACACAGTGCCGCCTCATAGGACGCATTTCATCATCTGTTAATTTTCTTCTTCACCTCTTACAAACTGGGAGCTGTTCTATCTCTGGGATAGATAGTTATTATATTCATTGAGAACCTCTCATGTGTGAGGCTTTTTGCTTGGTCTTGGCAGTATAAAAGAAGAGTTATACAAAGTCTCCCAGTTCTGAGGCCCAGAGAAACTGTTTAGTATTAGAATACAACGTAATGTTACATGCTGATACAGCATCTGCTGTCTGCACCACATTGTTAGACCGTACTGTCAGGGAAACAAGTAACTATTTTGAAGCAAGTTTGGAGAGTATAGCATAAAATGTAAAAGGTGGGGACTGCCTCAGAGATGTATATAATCTTGTGGAAAGAGACAGATAAATAGGGTAATATTATAATGTAGAACATTAAGTGGTAGAGGTATGTCACGGTCGTTTGGGAACCCTGAAAATCTGACCACCAACTATTATTTGCCAGGAGAAGTTGGGAAAGCAGTGGCATATGAGCTGGGTCTTAAAGTAGGTATGAGTTTAGCAGATGAAGTATGAGAACTGACATTTCAGAAGCTAAGGGGTGAGCAGATAGGCAAATACAGCCATTGGTTTTGATATCCCTAGAGGTCCTGGAACCAGTCCCCCTCGGATACCGAGGGACAACTGTATTGATGGCATACCTCAAAATATTCTCATATTTATTTAAGTTTCTATTCCTATGCAAAAAATTCTAATTATTTTCTGGAATCCTGAGAAATGTTTCATCCATAAGTAGCAAATATGACCAACATTTAATTCAAAGATTTACTGTATTGTTTAAATTGGTATATGGATTCCCATCTTCAAGCTGTGCCACACTGTTCCCCTGTCCCAGCACAACAAAGTCATGTATACTGAGTTGAAGGAATTCTCCAAGCCAGTGCTCATGCCTCTAGCCAGTAGCTACTGGTGGTTTCAGAGTCATCACCTTCATTTACATCTAATTTTTCAACCATTTGAAGTAAATACAATACCCTAAAATTTTCCTTCCCTTGCTTCAAATAAAGACTATGATTAACCTGAAATGCCTGAAGTATAAGATGATATTGTCAGAGTCGTAAATTGTGTAGAGACCATTAGATAGTCTTCCCTCAAGCATCTGTTTGGTGATTGAACTGACTGGTCTTATGGTATTATACACAGAAGTTGTTTTACATTTTACCATGGGTTTTTCCCCTAGAAAAGGCTCTGCGTATTAAAATAATGTTACATAAGATCTTGAGAGAATGATATGTTCCTGACCAAATGTGTGATGCTTAGCTATGTAGAATTACCAAAGACATCCTGTTTAATCATTGTAACTGATCTATCTTATGATGGGTATATCTCCGTGCTGCTATGCAGTGTACAACTTTAATAAAACTTGCAAAATGTTTGAGAGGAGTGATCATACAACTTTATTTAAAAAAACAACAACAGGGCTTCCCTGGTGGCGTGGTGATTGCGAGTCCGCCTGCCGATGCAGGGGACACGGGTTCGTGCCCCGGTCTGGGAAGATCCCACATGCCGCGGAGTGGCTGGGCCCGTAAGCCATGGCCACTGAGCCTGTGCGTCCGGAGCCTGTGCTCCGCAACGGGAGAGGCCACGGCGGTAAGAGGCCCGCGTACCGCAAAAAATAAAATAAAATAAAATAAATAAACAACAACAACAACACAGTATCAGCATATTAAAAGCTCTCAGGATTCTTCTTTCCAAATCCTCCCCTCTTATGACCCCAACCAGTTAGAATGATGAATATATTATATATGTTTTTGGTAGATATCTTTGGATAAAATTCTGATGGGTCAAGTGCTATTTTTTGCTGCGCTGCCTTCCCATGTTTGTAAATGTTTCTACTCCTTTATATTATATTCTTCTGTAGACCAGTGTTTCTCACCTGGGACTGATTTTGCCACCCAGGGGATATTTGGCAGTGTCTGTCAGAACTTGGGGATGGGGGCGCCACTGGCATGTGGTGGGTAGAGGCCAGGGATGCTGCTAAACATCCCACACTGCATTAAGCACAGCCCCACAGCAAAGAATTACGAGTTCTAACATGCCACCAGCGCTGTGGTTGAGAGACCATGCAGTAGACATCCTTCCAAAGTGATGATAGGCTTTTAGAAAGTTTTGACTACCAGCGATTTAGGAAACCCATTATAATTTGACCCTGAACTAGCCTGTTTGTTATAACTCTTATTTTCTAGTACATGTTTTTGTTTCGTTTTAAGGATTAGGTTTGAGGGAATCCTTAAGATTACCTTAATTTAGTCCAACCCTCTAATTTTACAGGTGAGAAAACCAAGACCTGAAGAGGACAACTGGTTTGTTAGATCTTGGATTTATTTAAATTATCTAAATAGTGTTTTTTTTGGGGGGGGGTTCCCTCTGAAGAATTACAAATTCTTCTGTGTGCTTTGTAGGTGCCCAGTTTTGTGACATGAACTGTAATTTCAAAATGGTTACGTGCATTTTAAATGGGATCTCTGACAGCTATAAAGGAATTTTCAGAGCAGATTGGGTTGCTTTAGTATAGTTTCTTGGAGAAAGACTTGATACATCATCAAGTTTATTTGCATCTGAAGATATATGGTTTGCGAAGAGATTTGTAGTGTCTTGTGATCCTTCTTAAAATCATTTGCATGATTTATAAGGTAATTTTGTGTATCTTCTGGGGAGATTGGGAGAGGTCATATCAAAGTCACTAAACCAGCAGTGTAGTTTGTAGAATGTACTTAACGCAAACTTGCCTGTATGTTAAGAACAAATAACTCTATTGTTTTTATTAAATATTGAATACAAGTATCTGAGCTGAAGGAGCCATAGAGATTGCTTACTTACTCTATTCTGATCTCTTTTATCAATGAGGAAACTGCAGTCTGGAGAGAGTATGTAATTCATCCAAGGTCATGGAGTTAGATTCTAAAATAAATACAGAAAGCAGAGGAGAGAGCTGAGGCACCTCAGCCTGCTAAGTCCTATGATCCAACTTGTGTGACAGGGAGCAGCCCAGAAAACACAAGGGACCCTCAACAGAGATCTTGGCCGTTGAAATCTAAAGCGTCATATTTTATCAGCTTCTTGGAAAAGAAGCATACACCCGTACTCAGAGTGCAGAGCGCCTGCCTTGGCATAGAGTAGACACCAGGAAAAGTCTGTTTGATGAATTTGGAAACATAAGCCCAAATGCCGGAGGTGAAACCAGGACAAGAGACAGCACGAGGAATGTTACATCTCTCTCTGCTCCTTTACTCAGATGGGCTTCCGGAAGTAGGGATGCTGGCCCAGAGAGTTGGGATTTGGTAACCTACATGGACTTCTCCTCCTCAAGGAGGCAGGCGAGGGGAGGTGTGTCTCCACCACTTCTGTAGTCACAATACAGCAGCTACTGTAATTCTCACACTGCCTCAAGCGTGGCAGCGATCCTAACACTGCTCAGAAGAAATCCTCAGCCAGCAAAACACCTTTCCAGTCTTAACACCAAAGTCTTTTACTGTAGAATAAAATTTGTATTGAAAATTTGGAATGGCAGGTATCGGAAAGAAATGGCAGTTAGCCATCTTCAAAGAAGGTCCATTTTGAAAACAATTTAGGAAACATTTTTCTTCACATGATGTCAACTAGTCCATTCTTTGTCAGTGGATTTACTTTGGGAGAAATGCTGTGAGAGATCTAAAGGGCATATTTATTATGGGACATTTACTTTAAATATTTGAATGACCACAATGAAATTCTGTTATTTTAGGCACCACAGGGGAGAGGAAATGGAAGGAAGCCAGATTTATAGTCTGTGGTTGAAATACTTTTAAGCCTTGTTCTTGAAAGTTGTGCTTGTGTTTAGGAAGTTGAAAATTTTTTCTTTGAAATGTTTTCTTAAGCTGCGTTTGGAGGTGATGCTGCTTTTCATGGTGGTGGGGTTTTTTTGTTGTTTTTTGTTTGGTTTTTTTGCAGTTTTGCTGAGCAAGAATTTAAGCTTGAGTTGTTTTAGAAGTTGTCTTCTGAAGAAAACCTCTTCTTTCTTTACCTGTGATGAAGCAGCAGACTTGCACAGTAAAATATTTGTCATGGTCCTAGGGTAGCAGCTCTCCAGCTTTTTGGTCAGAGGATCTCTTGCACTGTTTAAAATTATTATGGACCCCAAGTAGCTTTTGCTCATGTTGGCTATACCTGTAGATACTTTCCACATCAGAACTTAAAACTGAGCAATGTTTAGAACACAGGAATATACAAACATACATTCCATTAGCTCTCAGAGCAGTGATGTCACGTGTCATTTAGTCTTTGGAAAATGAAAAGGCAAGTATTACTGTGGAGGTAATTATTATAGAAATAGTTTTCGCCTTGTGGACCCTCCTCAAAGGTTCTTGAATACCCCCAGGAGTCTCTGGGCCACACTTTGAGAACCAACCTGGACTAGGCTCTCTCTCCATTGCTGCCAGCTTCGTTTATAAAATAAGGGTTTTGTTTTCAAGAGCCTCAACCACTTGTAGCTCCTTTTACTTTCTGAACATATGTTCCAGAGTTGCAGAAAAGTTACAGTGCCGACAGTTACTGGTGCTCAAGTACTTTTTAAGTAAGTGTGTTTTCAGAGCATAAGAGACATTTGAATACATTGATAATTTTGAATCTGTAGTAGAACATTTCAGATTGTGTTGTTAAGGATGCTTGTGTTAGTTCTCTTGGAGCCAGTTGTTTCTAACCAAGTTGTATCTGGTGAGTTTGTGCAATACCACGTATAGTATTGTAAAATTGAAGTCCGGTAGCCTCCCCTAAAGGCATTCTCTTTTAAAAGGAATATCTGCAAAACCAAAATTCTGTCTGAAGTAATGCAGAAAAACTGACAGCTAAGTCAATGAGGATCCTTAGTGCTGCCTCTGCTCCCAGCCAGCATGATTAACTTAGGACACTAAGCTACGTGAGGGATTTCTGTCTCTAGAGCCATTTCCATAGGGCAGAGCTTAGCAGCTTCTTTTATTTGTAAATATTTCCTTTGCCCTCCCTGTGTCTGTGGAAGGGTAGTAGATGCATCTACAGCTGGAAAAGTTAGTGCTTTGAAACGTAGATATTACTTTTAAGGGGAATTATTTTGTGGAATATCTGCATGTTCTGTGTACATGTACTATGACGAGCTAAGAGAACTTTACCTCCTTTAATCTTGATTTCAGCCCTGATATATTAGGTGTGGTCCCATTTCCATTTTGAGTAATTTACCCAAGCTCAATAGCAGAGTCTGGATAAAGTCCAAAGGCTGTCCTAACTCCAAAGTCTGTACTCGCCCTATTTACCTGTGAAGGTGAGGATGGAGAGATAAGTGGAATAAAGGGGATGGCTTGACGGTTTTTTCTTTTCTTTTTTTTAATTTGATAGTTGGAGTCCGAATTAAGGGGGAAATTTTAGTTTTCTGGTACAAGGCAGAGTGGTTCTCCTGAGTCCAGGATGTATATTGGCAGCAAAGAGTAACCTAGAAGATGAACTCAGACCCCTTCAGGCCACCCAGTGGCTCGTTGTAGAAGATTTGAGAAATTTCATGAAAACAGGTGTTTACATGAGAGGCCAAAGAACTATTTAGGAGAGAAAAGAACAGCAAGAAAAGATACTATTTGGGGAGCAGAGAGAATTTAATAATGCCACGCAGTGTATGATTGTAGCAGTGAAGGTCACAGGGTCATAGAAGTTTCGTATTACCCTGGTGTAGCGTGGCCTGACTCTGTGGCAACAGCAGCTCTGGGGAAGGAAGGCCATGAGTATTCATCTTTCCAAAGCAAAGCCAGCTAGGTCTGAGTAATGTTGAAGTGAGCCTAAATCAGCAAGCTGAAAGAGCATCCTAGTCACTGGGACTGACAACTAGTACAAGGTCTTATGTTTCCTGCGTCAGGGAAGCTCCAGTCAGATTCTTTTTGTGGTTTCATCCCATAACTGAACAGATGAATATTTGTCCATTGGTCTCTTAAGATGATCAGCCCTTTAAAATAGTGGCAAAGTAAGTGCTTACCTAGAAACTCCCTGGGAACTTATTTACGAAACTAGATTATCTGCCATATTTCCTCATCTGTTATTCTTCATTGGGCTGGATTGACTCACCTGGGTGATTCTTAGTAATAACTGTACTATAACAGTGAATCAAATATGAAAAGGTACAGAAATTTTCATGAGATTAAAACCCTTTGTTACAAAACTCTCAGCCTAGCATGGTACACCTGAAAGACTACCAGACTAATAGTCTCTGGTGTAGTTGTAAATCCTCTCTCTCTTTTTAAACTGAGAATACTAGTGGTTGTGTAACATACCTTTTAGAATTGTTGAGGATAAAGTGAGGCAGTAGTTGCTAAAATATAAGTATAGGTGGAGGGGAAAGAGCCCTAAAGTAGCCTAATTACTTCAAATCTGTTCTACCTGTGCATGTCTAGAGTTTAAAAGAAGTCTTGTGTCACCCTTTGAGATCTCATGGTCATTGATGTTGGAGCCAGAATCCTGACTTCTGTGTTCACAGCATTTCTTCTCTGCTTTATCTTTGGTATGTAACTTACAATGGGTCAGCAGCGGGTGGGTAAAATGAACAGAAAGCGAGTTGCTCTTGTAGGGCCTCTTTTCTGTTGTGCTCACTGAAGCCAGGAGCCAGTAGTGTGTGGTTGGCAGTGTTGCTGGGACAGACCCTGAATCTTAACGCTTACATGGCCTTGGAGCTAAATACAGGCAATAGCTGGCGTGAAAATGGATGCGCAGCTTCTTTTAACTTGGAATACATACTGTATGCAGACAGAGATCAGATCTGTTTACCCTAATTATGGCTTTAACAGGTACTTCTGCAAAGAAAAAAAGTTGTGCAGTTTATAACGCATTTTACACATTTGGCCCACCCGCTTCCCTGAGGTTGTATTTTCTATTCCCATTTCATTTTCAAAATATTTTAGTCGGTAACGGCTGTGCAGAGTACTCTGCTGTGTTCCCAGCTGGTGTGTGTTTGTGTGTGTGCGTGCGCACGTGTATCGGGGGCTCAGTAATACAGAAGTTCAGTCATTGGTGGGGAGGTAAGATGCATCCTAGTTAGTCCAATGCGCACGTGTAGAATAACCTTTTGACTGGAGGGACGGGGAAATGGGTCATGTGGAGAAGCCTCCTTTTAATTACAGAGCCATGATGTGATCTCAAAGACTCGTGGGCTCCTGGTAGAGTGAGCTAAATGGACAGGCATTTTCAGAGTAGTGCAGTCCTGGAAATTGCTAATTTTTCAACCAACAGATTGCCAAGGCGAGGAAGGGCTTGGTGGGGGAGGTAAGGACGATGGCAGAACTCAAGGGCAGTGTCAGTTAACTTGGCAAAGATGTTTTGTAAGTTGCAGGGTACTTTTTTCTTTTTTAATGGATAAGTTGATTGTGTGATTTCAGAGCCTTTAGGGTATTTTAACTGAAAATGGAATTCCATAAGTGAACAAAACACACAAATGTTAGTTTAGGAAGAGCTGGACATAATCAAGGAAAAAAAAGATTTGTTATTGCTCTTTGTTGCCTGAACTACGAGAAGATGGCTTTGTCCTGTTTCTCTTTGTGGGAGCTGAGATACAGAAAAGCACATGAGAAATGATCACAGATTTCACGTTCCCCTGAGCACACAGTGGAGAAGGAAAGTGTTGTATGGGGGAAACATATGGTTTGCCCATGTTCCCCCAGAGCAATCCAGGAAGATAGCTTGTTTTTTGCTCTCATTTGTGTTTGTGTGAAATTTTTCGTTTTCAAAAATTAAGGATGTCCCTTGATAAAGATTTGCTTCACTTTGTGGAATCAGTTCTTCTCTGAAATATTAGCTGTTCAAATGCAAATAAATAGACAAGATTTCCTGATGATGTCTATTACTGAAATGTCACAGCAGATTTTCCTTTGTAAACTCTATTGGAAAAGCAACAATAAAGGTATGAAACAATTTTCAGAAGCCTAAAAATTTTTTATTAAAAAAATACAGTTTTGAAGAAGATAGCAAAAAACTTTTGTTGGCAAACGTACTTATAAAGGAAACCAGGCCCCATGTTACATACTGTATAGTATTTCTGGTCAAATAGGGCTTTTTGTTTGTCTGTTTTAGTTGGTGGTGATTAATGGGCTTTGAGGTGTAGTCACCAGAAGCAATAAGCCATGTTCTTTGATCTAATGTTTTCCCCTGTATTGGGAAAGCTGTTAATTGCTAGTTTAAGATTTGTTAGTTGGGAAACTTAGGTAATTTTGGAGAACCCCAGACTCTCAGCTCCGTATTGAAGAATTGACGTCCTGCAATATGCTGGAAATTCTGCCCATTAAGTGAGCTATATACAGTGTGTTGTACGACACTTAAAAGACTGCACTGAGCAGTGTAAATCTGTGGGAAGTAACTATTTCTCACCGATCAGCAGTGTTAAATATCATGATAAGGGTTCTTTCCTTACAGGAAATGTTAAAAGACATTGGAAAACATACTTTGCCATCTCCTCTCCCCGTGCCCTTTTCTCTCCCCTTAAGGACAACCAAGTAGTCCTCTTCTTACCCCAGTGAAGATGGTGGGGCTAACGAGAGTGCTGGAATTCTTGGGCAGGTATCTGTTGAAACCGTAGCCTGAGTTGACCTGGGTCTTCCATCCCTAGTACCCTGTGCCCCCTCCCCGCCCCCCGACACACACAAACGGTGGGGAGACTCATTTGAAGTTACTTTCATAAGAGGAGTCTTTGGGAACTTCCCTGGTGGCGTGGTGGTTAAGAATCCACCTGCCAGTGCAGGGGTCACGGGTTCGATCCCTGGTCCGGGAAGGTCCCACACGCCACCAAGCAGCTAAGCCCGTGCACCACAACTACTGAGCCTGCGCTCTAGAGCCCGTGAGCCACAACTACTGAGCCCGTGTGCCACAACTACTGAAGCCCGTGCGCCTAGAGCCCGTGCTCTGCAATGAGAAGCCCGCACACTGCAACAGAGTAGCCCTTGCTCGCCGCAACTAGAAAAAGCCTGTGTGCAGCAATGAAGACCCAACACAGCCATAAATAAATAAATAAATAAGAGGAGGCTTTGAAAAGTTCAGGTGGATCTGGGTTAAAAAATCCCAGTTTAGCCACTTACTGTGAACCTTAGACAAGGTTCTTGATCTTTCTGCTTTCAGTCTCCTTAATTGGTAAAACAGAGACAATCAGTTGTGCTCTGGAGGATGCTGTGCTGACTCTGGCTCCGTAGTGTGCCTGTCCTGTTTTGGCTGTGAGGTGGTCCTGGCCTGCTGCTCGACGGCAGTTCACAGCATCTAACCTGGAGAACGCGGCCAGCTGGGGTGCGGCGTGCGTGGCTCTCCGTGGAGGTGGCACGTTCCCATCCTCATGCCGTCAGAATGCTCCGGCCTGGGAATAAGTAGGGGACGGATGGCAGGAGCTGCCACAGCAGTTCATGCAGGGTGGCACCTTTGGAGGGTCTCCCACCGACGACCCTTCTCACTTCTTCACCTTCTTCAAAGTTACGCATTGTGTTCAGCAGCAGTGCACCATTTCAAAATGAATTCGGTGGTTTCCCCACCTCACCCCGTTCCCTGATCCGAGAAGGACTGTGGGGTTTGTTGGGGGAACTAGTTTGAAAAAACCACTCTAATAATTAAAATAATAGATTCCCACCTGTTGGTGAGGGTTTTTGTGGGGAAGGAGCAAGTGATGATGGAAGAATTACTAGGTTGTTATTTGAGGACGCTGAGAACACAGACGTACTTGTGAAACAAAACAGGTGCTTTTAGCAGACATCCCATATTTCTTGGTAATAATCTGATCCCAGTGAGCCTTGGGTCCTTTTCATTTGTGAAGTTTCAGTTTGGTTGCCCATTAGAGAGGAGGCACACTTCTTTCACTATTCTAGTCAGACATCATTTTCTTAGGAACAAGTGAGGACATCCGTGCGGTTGTGCACACGTGCTGCATTTGAGGTGCAGTTTATGTCACCGTGTGTGTGTATACATACTGTCCTACAGATGCTGGATTGTGGTGCGTGCACTGAAAAATTCTGAGGGTTTGCTTGCCCTGCTGAAATGTTAGAGAGTGGTCGTCCACGGGAGGAGTACGAGACAGGCACCTGGCCTGTTGCCCATGCTTTGCCCATGGCCTCGGCAAGCCGCCTGTGAAGGGATAATCCATCTTGGATCAGCACGGCGTCTGGGTGGTTGAGAGCCGCTTGCAGGTGCATCAGGTGCCTGCCATTAGGGGCTGTTTGTGAGACGAGGGTGACTTCCTTTCCTCTTTGCTCTCCCCTAGCTCTCTGTTCTGCTGGTAGTGCCAGCTGCTCACCAACCCAGGTACCACTTCTGATGTCCATTGCTTCAGGATCTCTCCTCTGATCTCTCATTCCCATATTCTGCCAATATTCTGCCAATAATCCCCCAGTACCTAGCATCCCTCCCATCTCAGAAGAAAGTCTCTGTTCCTTTCCCAGTGCTTTGCTTTTTTTTTAATTTTTATTTTAATTTTTATTTTATTTATTTTTTTATACAGCAGGTTCTTATTAGTCATCAGTTTTTTACACATCAGTGTATACATGTCAATCCCAATCGCAGCACTTGTTCTTTTTTTTTTTTTTGCGGTACGCGGGCCTCTCACCGTTGTGGCCTCTCCCGTTGCGGAGCACAGGCTCTGGACGCGCAGGCTCAGCGGCCATGGCTCACGGGCCCAGCCGCTCCGCGGCATGTGGGATCTTCCCGGACCGGGGCACGAACCCGCGTCCCCTGCATCGGCAGGCGGACTCTCAACCACTGCGCCACCAGGGAAGCCCCCAGTGCTTTTCTTGATTGTATGCTTTCTCTCCTTTGCCCCATGGCTAACCCCTCTCTTCTGCCTGCCTTCAGTCTTTCTCCCTCTTCAGTGTACAACATGATTTAAGCCTCCTGTTCCCAAGGAAATAACCTCAAACCCTGCTGACCCCTTTCTGCAGTGGCAGGGCTGTCCTTTACCTCAGCACCACAGTTCTCAAAAGGGTTCCTGTTGGCCGCCTCTAGATTATTCCTCTGACATCCTGTAGTTCCTTCCTCTTTGCAGCCCTGATAGTGTGTGGCTTGCTCTCCTGAAAGTCGGCAGTTGACTTCTTGATCACCAAAGCTTGGGCCCTTTCCTCAGTCCTTATCCTACTTTGTCTTTCTCTGAAATTTTCGTTTATCCTTTATTCATCCAGTAGGTAATTTTATTGGGTACCTGGTACTGTGCTGAATGCCATAGAGAAGGCTGATTAAGACACGGTCATGCCATTCAGGAGTGTGCATTTGATTGACAGTTACAGTGCGGCGTGCTAACTGACATCATAGAACTCTGTAGGACATGCTGGAGTGAGGCAGGCCCCCCTAACTCAGACTGGGTGGGCCTGGTGATGGGGCCGGGGGTGGTTTCTCTGGGGCAAGCGTCTGGTGTGCCACGTGCCGTTGGTTCTTCTCGCTGTTGCAGGTGGTCTTGGACTGGTGTCCAGTTGTCTTCTCTTGTCAGACTTCCATGCAGTGAAGTACACATACCGGCTTAATTGAAAGTCTCCCTCAAGGTGTAGTTTTTCATAAAGTTTTATTTATTTAGTTAGTTAGTTTTCACTTGGCTGAGTTATTTCATTTTGACACCTGAGTATTGGTTAGTATATGACAGTTTGTTTAAACTCTGATTTAAACTGCTTGGTAATCCCTGTAGACAGCTGGTCTGTTTGTGTTCCCTGTGAATACTTGTGAAATAGTTTGTAGTGGTGATTATCTTCTCTGTAAGTATTAACAGATACACTTCCTCTTTGAAAGAGAAGAATGTGTTAGAATGGCTGCTGCTGCCTTTGTTAGAACCTGTGAAAAAAGAATGTTACCTTTCACCTTTCACTTGAGGGGCGGGAGTTTAGAGTATTAAGTACCTTCCTCCCTTTATCTCGGGGCACTTCACATGTTTGAATCCCTTGCTCAGTGGCATGTGAGGCTGCTTGTGGTCCAGCCTGAGGTGACCGTACCCGTTGTGGGCTTCGTCGTATGCCGCCGTAACCAAGGCCTGTGTTTGCTGGAGACCAATAGGAAACTTGCTCTGGGATTGCTCCTTTGTTGGTGTGTTTCCTGCAAAGCCACACTATTGTGGAGCCAGCACTGAGACACTCAGAACAAACCCAGTGTCTTCCCCTAGCAGGCTGGCCTTGATGAAGTCAAGGAGTAGGTGTCTGTCCCCTCCTCGTCCTGTATTTCTTCTTCGCCACATCACACCTCCTCCCAAGAGGTGCTTCAGTAACTGTGCTTAATTTAGGAGCCAGCGTGTCCTGTACCTAGCAACTCTTTTTGTTTTCTTGAAAAAAAAATGGCGGAATTATTTAAGAAAGAAACTTCTGTTTTGTTTTTCGTAGGCTTTTTTTTTAAATTTTTTTCTATTTCCATTCTTCCACCGCTGGCTCTCTCATTGATGAGGCAGACCTTGTCTGTCCAGTTATTTTTCTCTGGCCAGTGCCTTCATCGTTGGGAACAGAGGGGGACGTGGGGTCTGAAGGGGGTCATTACATCATGGCAGGTGGTTGCTTCACCTCATTAATAACCCACTTAGATATGTGTTTTCTACCTTGTACTTGGAGAATTTATTATATTGTAAGTGTCGATCTAGATGCTAACGTCTTTGAAAATTAATAATGTATAGAAATAGCGCCTAGGTTTTCCTTTCTCCCTTTGCCATTTGGGTCCGAATGGTCATGCACTGTGAGAAGCGTTTGGCACCGTTTAGAATTTGTAAACAATAGTGCTAAGAGCCAGTGTCAGTTGGAGACTGGTGCAGACATAATGGTTTATGGCACAATGAATGTACCACTTGTCTAAGATGTTTTTATAGTGACTTTGTCTTCACCCCCTTGGAAGCTCGTATGAACCACAGTTACCTTTTATTGCTCGATACGTGTTGTCTGTGCCAGTCACAGAGCAGCAGGGGAGCAGACCAAGTCGGAATAATTAGATTGAGGAGTGAATGTCACACTTCTAATTTCATTCTCTTTTCAAGGGATTACCAGTGTCCATTTAATAAAATGGGATTAACCCTCTGCGGCAGAAGTATTTGAAAGCTGTCAGTCAGTATAATCTTGACAGCTCAAAAGAAGTAGTGTTCTCAGAAGCTGCTTCTCTTAGAAGCAGCGTCATGTTTTAATTGGCTGAAAGTCTTGACTGCACAGGGATATGTATGTTTGTGTGAGCGCGTGTGTTTATGTCATTAAAGGTGGATGTACGGAGAGTGGATTTGAAAGAGGAAAAGTTTTATGGACTTAACCATACTATCTGGAAATAATAAAACATCATATAATTTAGTTTGAGTTGCTGGATACCAGTAATAGAATACCTAAAAATTATGAGACCAAAATTTTAAAATTAAAGAAACAGTTAAAAAGCAAATAATGAGACATCTTTTCTTGAATGTTTTAGAAAACCTCGGATCAATTCTCAGCTGGTGGCCCAGCAAGTGGCCCAACAGTATGCCACTCCACCACCCCCTAAAAAGGAGAAGAAGGAGAAGGTTGAAAAGCAAGACAAAGAGAAACCCGAGAAAGATAAAGAAATTAGTCCTAGTGTTACCAAGAAAAATACCAACAAAAAAACAAAGTAAGTTCTTCGGTAACTCAGTACAGTACTATGTTATTTTGCAGGTGAATCAAAGATGTCTTTTAAATGCCTCTTTTTCTGTCTCCCCATTTAGACCAAAGTCCGATATTCTGAAAGATCCTCCTAGCGAAGCGAACAGTATACAGTCTGCAAATGCTACAACAAAGACCAGTGAAACGAATCACACCTCAAGGTATTTGAAACTAGAGTGAAATACCACGTCGCTGCCCTGATTCACCTGCTCATAATCAAGAGTCAGGGGTGGTTTTGTGCCTGTGGGTTTGTAGGCTAAGAAGGGGTGGGGTGAAGAGCTGGGGCAGTGGGACTGTTAACTTTCAAAGTACATGCACATAGATATGAGCTGCTTTTATATCACTGAGTCCAAAACAGGAGAAAGATAAATTGATAATAATTTTGCAGTGATCCGAAGCTTTGCTAACTGATTGGCGGTTTCGTTTCTTGCTGCGCTTCTTAGTCGGCAGATATGGTAGTAAGCGCTGGTATCCGTGCTGGCGTTTTAGATTCATTGCCACAGCGTCATGCAGTCTGTGTGTGTGGCGGGGTGATGTTGGGCCAGAAGTCCTTTGCATCCGTAGCCGATTTCATGGGCTCTTCCCCTGTGGTGTTGCTTTCAGGCCCCGGCTGAAAAACGTGGACAGGAGCACCGCACAGCAGTTGGCAGTAACTGTGGGCAACGTCACCGTCATTATCACAGACTTTAAGGAAAAGACTCGCTCCTCCTCGACCTCCTCATCCACAGTGACCTCCAGTGCAGGGTCAGAACAGCAGAACCAGAGCAGCTCGGGGTCGGAGAGCACAGACAAGGGTTCCTCCCGTTCCTCCACGCCAAAGGGCGACATGTCAGCAGTAAATGATGAATCTTTCTGAAATTGCACATGGAGTTGTGAAAACTATGAATCAGGGTATGAAATTCACATCCTCCACCTGCCCATGCCGCTTGCACCCCTGGAGAATCTTCTGTGGACATCGACCTCTTAGTGATGCTGCCAGGATAATTTCTGCTTGCCATGGGCATCTGGCCCCCAAGGAATTTCGCACCCTGACGATTACTCTTGACACTTTTATGTATTCCATTGTTTTATATGATTTTCCTAACAATCATTTATAATTGGATGTGCTCCTGAATCTACTTTTTATATAAAAAAAAAATCTGCTGTGCACAATTTTCCATGTACATTACAACTGGTTTTTGTTTTTGTTTTGTTGGGGGGGAGTGGGGTGGGAGGGGGAGGGAGCTTTTATTTATTGTGTTCACAGACTCCATCCTTTCAGCATATCCTTTTAAGTTTAGTTCTTTCTTCCAGTTATACTATGTACTATCAGTTTTGATATAACTATATATATATAAATATAAAATTATATATAAAGGGTTATTTGAAACCAATCCATGGCAACGCTGGTGCTTGATACACTGTGAAGTGAATACAACATTGAACAGTTACAGATCTGGGACGGTCCCTTCTATGAAAGTGCTGAAATTAAGTTAAAATCAGTCTTACGTGAAGTATGTTCCAACCCACGTGGGAACTTGACTTTCTCATCTGTCTAAAGAGTACTGGACGATAGAAAAATATATATTTTTTAAACAATGTGATCTCAAATTAAAGACTGCTCCAGATAGCCTGCATTTGCGATGGAATAACTGACAAATCACAAGTGGTTTAGTTGGGAGGGCTTTGATCAGTCAAAAGTAACGAAACTAGCTCCAGAATGCCAAGTATTCGTGTAAATTACGGTTACATGTTAACATTGCTGTTCTTACATAAGCATTCATGAAATTATGGTATTCTGTAACTCGAATTCCATCCATTTTCCAGACCTCTACTCATGTCTGAGGTAAATTGATAAATTGTCTCTTAGTTTTAGGATTCAAACTGTGTAACCTGTATTTTTCGTCCATACAAGAAGCAAATCCTTGTCTCCACTTTGCATGTGGTGTTCTGTTTAATGGAACTTTGTTTGCCTCACTTCCCCTCGTTTCCCTTACCCTACCCCTTCAGTGGTGAGAATTCTTTTTCTTTCTTAAAATCTAGTCTTGTTGTTTTACTGAACAAAGGTTATCAACCAGTACATCCAGTCCCCACATGGAGCTTTTCAGTGTTGGGAGACACGTCTCAATTCCCTGCTGTGGGAAGGAACTCAGTGGTGAATAAATGGTTGAAGTGCTGGCAGCCAGAGTTGCAGGGAAAGCTCCTACTTCCTGCGAGCCTGTGATCTTTTTCTTCCTCAACATAAAGATGGCTTGAGTAAAACTCTCTTTTAAAAAAGATTCTTTTCACTCTCTCTTTTTAAAAACTGTCTTGCAAAAACAAACACGGGGAAAAAAAAAAGACCGCTAATATGAATCCACCCCTCCTCATTTTAAAAATGTTCTGTTTTGCTTTGTTTAGATTTAGGGTCTGTCTTCTCTTTGACTCTTACATTCATATCTGCAGAGTTCATAGACTTGAGAGTCATTTCAAGCATGGGAACTTGATGTCACCTTCCTTTATTTGACGGTACTTCTGGGAGGGCAGCAGATTAGTAATGAAAGGCCACATTTTGGTGTGAAAAACCTGGTTTGCTTAAGAATAGAAGTAACTTCTGTCTGTGGAGGCAACAAGTAAACAGAAAAATTAACAGCTTGATTTGAGTAGCCAACAGGAAGGCTCCTTTCACATTTACATTAAAACTATTCCTTAGTCACTAATGTACCATCGTTTAAATTCTGCTCTCAAAGGTATAGATGATAAAGCAGTGCCACTTGTTGCTGTGGTCCTGTACTCAGATGCACGGACAGTGCGCCCCCTCTTTTCAAAATACTGCTTTCATCTGGGATGCAAGCTATACTTACCTTTTTAAATACATTTTTAAAGTATTTATTAATGAACCAAAGGAAATCAGATGCTTTCTGTAAGCATCAGGATATAGAATACATAGTGATTTGACTATGAATTTTAAATCCACATTTTAATATTAGTGGGGTATTGCAAAGACATTCCTTCTAAAGTTTTAATATTCCTTTTATTAAGGGTCTCAGGGAGGGTGAATTAGTCAGCCATATTTATTTTCCAGAGGTGTAAGGAATTGCTAAGTTTTTTAATTAACTTTTTAAAAAAATTTAAAAGTCACCAAACTCATGTGGGTTGCACTGCTTTTGAAACCAGTAAGTGTTGGTTTGCACTTTGTTCAGAAACACTGTGTACTTTTTCAAAATTAGTTTCATGTAAAGTGATTGGACCCCGAGATTAGTGGGAAAAGCTGGTTCACCAGCTACTCAGAGGCTGCTAATTGAGTCATTGCCAATGTCTTGGTTTTTCAGTTTTGCCTCCGTGATAAAGAATAAATTAAAGAATGGGGAGGGGTGAAGGAAGGGGGAGGATTGCTTTAGAACAGGTGAGAGGATGAAATGGCCATTTTGGTAGAAACTGCAGCGCACGGTGGGACTGCTCTCAGCAATCAGATGTTCTTGGGCCCATCCTTTAGCTGCTGTTGTGTGATTCTGTTACGGTAGTGAGGTGGTAGGTACCTTAGGCTTTTAATTTCTGAAATTGATGACGTCCCTCAGGCATGTATTCTGGAAATGGAATTCCTGTAACTTTCTGCATTTGCAGTTTGCCCTACAATTAGTAGGCAGTGTGTAAAAACACTAGTGTAGGTGATAAAGATACATATTAAAAGAGGACCAGAAATACTTGGTATTCAGCGGCACAGTAAGCAGGTTATAAAAACAAACAAAAGCACAGTGTTACGCTTGCAAGTTTCCATTCGTTTTAATACCACACAATCCTTCACACTCGTGCGTGCGCGCACAGAGCTTATCTGACCTGCTCTGCTTGAGTCATGCAGTTCAAAAAATAATAATAGTAATATTAAGGTAAAGACATCTTGACACCCACAAAAAATTTTAATCAAAATCTTTCAGTTTCAATCTGGATATTCAAAACATTGGCAGAAGCTTCTGTGAGTTTAGTTCCACTAAGATGTTTCACCTGCCTTATCAAGACCATTCTCAGTCTACTTTTTTAAGCTACCGTATCTTAAATTATTGAAAATTTATTAATTGCTGACTATATAATAACCTTTGCTTGTATGTAACCGAAAATGGTTTAAGAGCCAACATTTAGAGTATGACAATGGAGCTGAACAGTTTTTAATGCGCAAGCAGTTCTGTTCTTGTGTATGACTTGTAACCTTAATTTACTGTGTAAAGATGGTTACATTATTTCCTTAGCTTTGTTTGTTGGAGACAAATAGAGAATGCTTGTTAAGTATGTCAAAACATAATCTTACCTTGTGAATTTTTGTTAATGTATTATACGAGCTATATTTTTCATTTGCTCAGAAAGACAGCTTGTATAACGCTTTTGGAAGTTCCTGCTCTGTAACGTCTTTAGAGCTGACAGTCTGTTAGGTTTGTTTTTTTTCTTCATGCTAAAGTGTTGGTGGTTTTGTGAACTGGTCAGAAATTCACAGGTCTTAAATGTTTGGGGGAAATTTATATTGGACACTGCTCTTTGTCTAGCAAATAAAAGATGTTAATATATTCCTGTTACTGGCATGTGCACGACTATGTTATTAGAAGCCACTTTATCGTTTTCCTGCTTTAAATAGAAATGTCTATTTATGAATTCTGCTTGTAGTTTTTTCACAAATAAAATAGTAAAATTTACATTGAAATCTTTATTTTTGTCTGTGTAGACTTTAGCCCGTAGGAAAACAGTTAACTTTTGTACTCAAATTCTTCATTTGTGTAATATTCCCCGTAGAACAGGAGGCCAAGAACTTGAGTTTATCATATGCTGAAGTTAATTTGGGTGTCTCAGTGCACGGCTCAGAGCTGCAGCAGAAAATATAATGGAACCAAAGAATGGCCGAACTTTGGAAGAAAGCGAGCTAGTGTCTGTAAATGCATCCTTTGAGGTAGGTTGCAGTGATTTAAGGAAGGAAGTGGAGATGATGGGTAACGATGATTAATTCAGTGCATGACTGAAAACCCTCAGAAGACAACCCATTTCTGGCCAACTGCAGTTAGGTAAGTTGTGACTCTGATGTAAAGGAAATGCAGTGTCAAACCTAAAAGCCCCACAAACAAACCGGCTTATTGCCCGGGGCTAGGGAGACTGCTGCTGAGACAGTCACTTCCAAAGAATGTGGAAGTCACTTACAGCACTCGTAAGAGTCATCTGTGATTACTGTTCTTTGGCCTGAGTCTGCACTTGAACTAGCACGGAGAGGAGGAGAGTATAAATGGTGCAGGACTGTAATTGGAAAATGGGTTTGTCCTGGTAAAAGAAAACTTAGCAAACTTCATTCTTTTTTGTCTGTGCTCCTGGCTCCTCGGGAATCTTGGAAAGGATCTGGAAGGATCGAAGAGCAGGGAGCAAGTGGTGTGTCTTTGATGTTTCCCAGTGCTCTCAGATAAGTGATGGGCTGTACCCTGACCGGTCAGCTTTCCTTGAAACCTGAGGAGTCCTTTTTGAGGGTCCCTGCTGCCGCAGCACCTTTTGAGGAGAACGGAGGCTGCTTCCCACACCAGATGGAGGTGTACCGCAAGATGTTGGTCCCTACAGTGAAAGTGCAAGGATGTCTTTTAGGAAGAGTGGATTCCTTCCGGTTGTGAAGATGAGAAGAGAGGGGAAGGCTTCTTCCCTCCTGTCTTTAGCTAAACCCCAGCCTTGATACCGCATGTCCAGACCCCTACTGAGGAATACCGTGGCCGGGGTGTGACACCATCGAGGTAAGAAGCTCTTGCTGAATTAATCTTGGTCAAGGGTAGGATGATGTCTTCAGTCAGGAAGTGACCAGGCCGTGCTCTGCTTTCCTTGTCCTGTAACATGGAAACAAGGGCAGCGAGGAGAAGAGGGCTGTCAGGGAGGCCCTGCATCTGTTTCATCCTTGACCTCCCAGCAGTTCTGAAGAGCTCCTCTGAAATTTTAACATCATAGCAAGGAAAGCTTCAGAGCCATTGTCGTGTTAGGCTTAAACGCTCTTGATCAAGGTCTTGTTTGTTAATTGTCAAGAGAAGCCAGGTTCTAATCTGGCTGCCCTTAATGACGTTTGTCAGGAAAGGACAGTCTTCATCCCGGCAGCCTGGGCTCTGTAAGCACAGTGGAAACGAACTACTGAATACTGCAGGGAAGGCTCTGATTTCTCTAGAAGAGATCGTAGGCCATGTCTAGAGAGATTGAAGGGAGGGGGCTCAGGTCTGGGTAGACCCTAGAGTGAAAGTAGGCATCCAGCTGTTGTGTTCTGCCTGGTCAACCTGCCTTCTCTCCAGGCATAAACCGCAAGGCTGGGGCGGAAGCCAAGCTGTAAGGCATCCAGTGCCCGGTTACACATCCACCATGGTTCTGAAAAACAGCGAATAGGGCAGAGTGTGGAGACAAGGGCACGGGCTGAAATTGGTGCACGGGTGCTTTTGACCTGGACCACCCACCCTGTTCTCCCCACCTCGAGCTTGTGCCAGGCATCACAGATTGATCACGGTACTGTTTTTCAGCTGAGTTCAGCCTCTGAAACCTCAACACAGCTCTCAGGCATCCTTAGCCACAGCAATCGGGGAAACCTACAAGGCAGTTTGGAATCAACCGTTCAGTTGTGGAGCACTTGCCGGAGCCATAGGGATTCCAAGCAGAAGGCAGCTGAGAGGCTTGAAGGAGTCCAGAAAGAAGAGAACAAAATACCCAGCACCGACTCGTTTTTTTTTTTTGCGGTACGCGGGCCTCTCACTGTTGCGGCCTCTCCCGTTGCGGAGCACAGGCTCCGAACGCGCAGGCTAAGCGGCCATGGCTCACGGGCCCAGCCGCTCTGCGGCATGTGGGATCTTCCCGGACCGGGGCACGAACTCGCGTCCCCTGCATCGGCAGGCGGACTCTCAACCACTGCACCACCAGGGAAGCCCCAACACCAACTCTTAACACAGTTCACAACGGGACTAGAGGAGGAGGCCGACGTTGAGCACTGTCGCTTTGAGTGCCAGACCAGCGGCCCGCCATGGAGGCTGGACCAGGACCTGCCCAGGCTGTCACACCGGTTCTGCCAACTCGGGGGCTCTCAGATGACAGGGCAGAACACCAAACGGGTGTGATTCCTGGAAGCAACAGGATACACCTTTGGAGCCAGAACTGGGTGAGACTCCCACCTCCACCTGACTGGGTGACCTTGGGCAAGTCAGCTTCCTCAGGCTCATTTTCCTCACCTCTGAAGCAAATTTCTCCTGCCCTGTTCTCGGCTCCGAGGGGCCACGGCCCAGCGACCCAGTCGTTGCTTGTATTTTGTTATGTTTCTAATAATGGAGAGCAAAACTTTTCCCGAACGTTCATTATAATGCTTCATGATGTTAACACCAGGAATGAATGAGAAGGGTTTGTTTTGTTTTGTGATTGTCTTATCTTGTTTCTAAATATCTCCTTTATCTATCTGTCTGTCTCTCTATCTGCCACTTCCCACCATGGAGGCCACATTTGGAGCCACGGTAGCTTTGCAAGGGGATCGCTCGTCTCACCTTCAGGTACCAATTAGTTGCAGAGATAGGAGCATTCAGAGCTGTAAACCGGAACTCCCACCACAGAAGAGGGAAGGTTCTGGCGCTGTAATTGCAGATGGGGAAATCCTCCTGGAACATCTGCGTGCCAGCATTGTGGCCTTGGCGGGGTGCCGGCTCTCTCCCTGTGGGTTTGTCCACCGTCACTTAACCAGGGAGGATTTAACAGTCTGCTCCGGCTGTCAGCCGTGCTCTTGAATCCTCTCTCATCTTAGTCACACTCCTGCTTAAGTGAGTCGTTCTTGACTCCCTGGACACCAGAAGCCTTTCTTCCTGACAGCAGGTGAGATGCTGGCAGCCTCTCGACGGGGACCATCCACTTCAGTGCCTGCGAAAATCCCCACCGCCCGGCGACCCAGACATCTGAAGATTTTGCTTAAGAGAGTCGGCCGCCACTGGAGGGAGGTGTGCCGGGCTGGCGGGCCCAGCATGAGCCCCGCTCCACCTGAGCCGGGCCCCCCCTCGCCCCCCCTCTCCCGGGCACCGCTGCCTGGGAAAGGCTGGTGCTGCTGGAGGGGAGTGAGGGGCGGGGGTAGGCCGCTTGGCGCACAGGAGGAGCGAAATTCACAAGACCAATTCCGGAAGTCTGGGGTTTGATGACGTACTGCTTCAGCGTGAATTTTCACAGTAAAAGCAGGACCTCAAAGAAATTTCACATTCTCCGTATACTCTGCTGCCTTGACGGGTGCTTCTGTTGAAAAGTTTGAGGAAGCCAGCTATTCTGCTCCCAACCACACAGAGCCTAGCCTGAAGAGGGGAGGGAGAAGGCGGTAAATATATATTTGACAAGGCGTGGGCTCCAAGGCCCGGCTATGGGCGTTTTCTGGTCTCCGGCAGTCGGCAGATAGAGCCAGGGCCTTCTCTCACACATCTGCCTGAGTGCCTCTAAAAAGCCTGGCACTCAACCACGTGAAAGCCGGCCTGTACCTTCCCTCTGTTCTTAGCTGGTCTCTCCCGCTATGAAGCCATCCCCCCTCTCAAAGCCCAGCGTTGACTCCGCTGCTGTTTGGTGGTAAAGGACACAGTTCCAGGACAGCGGCTAGCCGATACCCTCCCCCCCCCCTTCCCCACTCCTCCCCACAAGGAAGGTTCTGGCTTCGCCTTACAGTTCTCCTGGAGAACAGGCTCTCCCACTCCAGGGCCACCAGTCCTGCCGGGAGCTCGCATCCCAAGAAGCCACAGGCCCTGTGGGAAGAGCGGGATGGTGGCCAGCCTCCCGCCGTCATGTTGAAAGACTTAACATTTTATTTCCTGAGTTTTGTTTGGATGGCTTGGCTTCTTTTCTCTTTGTCAGATGTCAGCCCACCCTGGAAATGACAGTCTGATCTGGCCTCCCGCTAAACCACTGCTGTGGACCGTACACAAACAGAACTGTCCTTACGTCTTGACAACACTCACTCAGTGTCACAAAGGGCACAGCCAGCCTGAGCCCAGGCCTGTCTGATCAGAAGGGCCAGAAGTGCGTATAAGAACAATAACATCTGCCAGTTATGCAGGAGAGACCCTTAATGTCCTTGAATGATGAGAGGGAGGCAAACGTCCTTGAGCTTTGCCTGATTCCTCAAGCTTTCAGCTTGGAACTTGAATGTGATGGCTGGTCCTCGGTCATCTCGGCCTATGAGGTCAGCTTAAGGATGGAAGCTACACAGTAAGGATAACAAGAGCTGAAAGACAGCAGCCTGGATGCCCTGCCCAGCTCCTGACCTCTCACAGGTGAGACCTCAACTTTTATTTAAGCCATTCTGTATTGGTTAGGCTTCTCCAGAGTAACAGAACCAACAGGAGATGTACAAGTTGACCCTTGAACAACACGGGAGGGTTAGGGATGCAGGCCTCCTCCCCATGCAGTAAAAAATCCAAGTATAACTCACAGTCGGTCCTCTGTATCTATGGTTCTGCAAATGCAGATTCAACCGACTGGAGATTCAACCAATCGCAGATCGTGTAGTGTTGCTGTATCTATTTATTGAAAAAAATCGGCATATAAGTGCGCCCGACTAGTTCAAACCGTGTTGTTCAAGGGTCAACTGTAGATAGATAGATCGATGACAGATATGTATATCTATATATATCTACCTATCTAGAGAGATTTTTTATAGAAATTGGGTCACGTGGTTATGGAGACCAAGAAGTCCCACAGTCTGCCACCTGCCAGCTGGAGAAACAGGAAAGCTGGTGACTTGATTCAGTCTGAGTCTAAAGGCCTGAGAATTCGGGGTCTGATTGTGTAAATCACCTCAGTCTTCCTTTTCTTGCTTTACTCCCTCATTTTGGCGGAGCTCATCCTCCAGCAGCTTCCTGAGAAAGAGTGTATGTGTAGGAGGCATATTCTTTGAGTCCTTTCCAGACCAATGACATGTTTATTCTTCCTTCACACCTGCCTGGCACGATCTCTGGGTTGGAAGTCATTTTCCTCCCTCACAGCTGGTGACGCTCATGAGAAGCCCAAAACCGGCTGGTTCCTGACCTGTGCGCAGGACCGATTTTTTCTCTCTAGACACTTACAGAACTTTCCTGTGTCCCCAGTGTGCTGATATTTCATGGCTGTGCTCTTTGTGTGGGTCTCTTTTCACCCCTCTCCCGAATGCCCAGTGGACCCTTTGAAACCCCAAATTCGAGTCATTCAGTGTTCAGAGATTTCCTTGAAATATTTTGCTTATGACTTCCCTTCATTTACTCTCCATTTTCTTGCTAGAACCCCTGTTATTCAGATATTCAGAGAATCACGTCCTCTGATTTTCTTGTGATTTCTCTTTTGTGTTCTATCTTTTTATGTTCTTGTTTTTCTTAGAAAGAAACATCCTCATGCTATGGGTTGAATTATGTCCCCACAAAAGATGTGGATGTCCTAACCCCGGTGTCTGTGAATGTGGCCTTGTCTGGAAATAGGGTCTTTGCAGAGGATTGGGTTAAAATGAGGTCAGTAGTATGGGCCATAATCCAATATGACTGATGTCTTTATAAAGGGGGAAATTTGGACGTAGAGACAGACATGCACGTAGGGAGAATGCCACGTGGAAATGAAGGCAGAGATTGGAGTGATGCTTCTACAAGCCAGGAAATGCCAAAGGTTGCCAGCAAACCAGCAGAGGCGAGGAGAGAGGCAAGAAACAGACTCTCCCTTGACAGTCCCCAGAAAGACCCAACCCTCGCCAGCGTCTTCATTTTGGACTTCCAGCCTCCAGAACTGTGAGACAATACGTTTACGTTGCTTTAAGCCACCCAGTTTGTGGCACTTTATTACAGCAGCTCCCAGAGACTAACACACCTCCTCTTTGCCTTCCAGTTCTTCTATGAAGCTCATTTCTTCTGTCATGTTTCCGATTTCCAAGAGCCTTTTGTTGTTGTGTTTTTTCTCTGTATATTTACTTTGTCACATCCTCTTCTTATATCATGCCTGTAGTATATTCTCTCGTCTCTCTGAGAAAATTAATGATGATTTAAAGCTTTTTTTCCCCAGAAGTAGTCTCTGTTGTTCAGGTCCTTGTTCTATGCCCTGTTAAAGGCTTTCCTCAGGTGTCTCCTATTGAAGAGGGGCGGGCTGAAAAGCTGAAACACCAAGCCCAGAGCAGAGCTTGTTATCTGTCGAGGGATGTGCTGGCGCTGTTTTTGGGGAAACGCTGAATGTAAATGTCTTTAGGTCTGCCCACCTCAGGAGTCTCAGACCCTTCCAAACTCCCGTCTGGAAGTAAAGACCGACCGGGAACAGTCTGGGGCCTCAGTCCTCATCAGGTAAGGCCATGCATCATCTGCTTCACCTTCTTGGGGGAATAAACCTTCATGCTAGGGTGGAGTCGGGGAGGAGAGAGCACCCTGCCTCCAGGAGTGAGAGGTGGGCCCAGCGAGCCCATCTGGGAAACCATCCACTTCTTTAACAACTTGAACCGGTTCTCCTTATTATAAAGTCAGCCCTACCCTTCACCTCGACTTCTAGAATTACATGAGGAACAAATTCCTGACCTTTGGAAGGATTTGGTTGATTGCTGGTTTGCAACTTGGCCTAAGATTTGGCTTTCTTAAGGCGGTGGCCACCTACCCATCTATTTCCCAGCTTAAAACCTTTTCTTATCGTTGTCTCCTCTTCATTCTCCCAGACTTGTGTGTGTTTGTTTTGTTTTTCGGGTTTTGGTTTTTGTTTTTTTGCTGAAACAAAACAAAAAGCCAGCCAAACAAACAAAAAATACCCCCCGCCCCCAAACCCTAACCAAAAAACCTCGACTCTAGTTTAGATGGTATGCCAAGAGGGAACAAAATGATATGCGTGTACAGTTCTTTGGGAAACGCTGAATGTAAATGGAGATGGAGATCTTTATGCGAAAGCCTCAAGGTCTCTTTTTTTTTGTTTTATAAATTTATTTATTCATTTATTTATTTTTGGCTGTGTTGGGTCTTCATTTCTGTGCGAGGGCTTTCTCTAGTTGTGGCAAGTGGGGGCTACTCTTCATCGCGGTGCGCGGGCCTCTCACTGTCGCGGCCTCTCTTGCTGCGGAGCACAGGCTCCAGACGCACAGAGCTCAGTATTTGTGGCTCACGGGCCCAGTTGCTCCGTGGCATGTGGGATCTTCCCAGACCAGGGCTCGAACCCGTGTCCCCTGCATTGGCAGGCAGACTCTCAACCACTGCGCCACCAGGGAAGCCCCTCAAGGTCTCTTTTTAAAACTAACTTTTACCTTCATGATGAAAACACTCAACAAACTAGGAGAAGAAGACAACTTCCTCAACCTGATGAGTCTCAGTACTGGCCAGGGAGAGAGTCTAGGCGGTGGCTGGGACTACCCCACCTGCTACAAGGAGATTTCCAGGCGCGGCTGGAGAGAAGTGAATCTGGGATGGCTGCCAAGGGATCATGGTGCGCAGGGGAGCTCACTGGCACAGCTAATGGTGGGGAAGGGCTGAGCCTTGGTGCTGGGGGCCTACTCCCTACTGCACCGTTCCAGTTCTCGCTAGGAAAATGAGGCCTCTCCGGCTTCCTCGAGGCTGAGGAATGCCATGTGGTACGCATTACCCTCCAAGTAACAGGCCATTTACCTTCCCCAAGGCCGGGAGCAAACAGACCTAATTGATGTAGCCACTGGGATATTGTATGTCTCTCACTGTGGTCCCAGGACTGGAGACCCTCTTCCTTTTGCAACCAGGATAACATGTTGAAAACATGGTGGTCTTCGGTCTCAATGGAAAAAGCAACAAAACCACATTTTAGACGGTTTGGGGGGGGGGTTTGAAGTGGTTTCTGGTTAATCCCAGCTGCATCAGGCCATCTGAGAGGTTGGCTACAGCTGGGGGCTGCTAGAATGAGGAAACGATTTCACTAAGCTGGCCTGCGTCTACATTCCCAAACGTGGAGTTCAAGGATTCATCTTGGAGAAAATGAAACAGAAGCTTCCAACAAAGGGTTCTTGGAAGTCGGTGTGTAATTAACCTTTCTGTGTAACGTGAGATTTCTCAACTAAATGGAGGGGAGAAAAAATAGATTCGATTTTAATAATTAACAGATACTTGTAAACAAGTTCCAGTGTGCTTTATAGAGTATTGATTACCGTATGCCGGGGGTACTGGTCGAGAGGCACGTCTCTGATCCAGTCTGTCTCTTCCCTTTAATTCGGGTTTTCTCCTGTAATTTACAAGCAGGTTGGGCCGGGCCTGGCTGTGTGGGAGCGTCCGCTCGGCTTCTGGAGCCTGGGGCCTGGTTCCGGTGTCTGGCCTCATTTCATCTGGGACCTCGGGGACTTGTCTCCAAGCCATAATTGAACTCCCATTTGACCTCAGTTTCCCCCGGAGCCGATTCCCTGGGGACAGTGTGCTCTGGGGACCCGACAGGCTGTAGGAGTTGCCACCTGCGCCCTCCTGGGCAGAACGCGGCCTCCGGACAAGTCTTATTGGGCCCCCAGGAGTTGCAAAGTGTTGCTGCGTGTGGATGTCATTTGTGCTGTAATAGCTTTGCTGGGGCTGCCGTAATAAAGTACCCCAGACCGGGTGGATTAACGACAGAAATCTCCCAGTTCCTCGGGGTTGCAAAACCAAGGTCAAGGTATTGACAGCGTTTCCTCCAAGGTCTGTGAGGGAAGGGCCTGTTCCCGGCCTGTCTCCTTGCCTTGCAGGTGGCCGTCTTCTCCCAGTGTCTCTTTGTATCATCTTCCCTCAATGTGTGTCAGTCCCTCTGTGTCCAAATTCCCCCTTTTTTTTTTTTTTTTTTTTTTGCTGTACGCGGGCCTCTCACTGTTGTGGCCTCTCCTGTTGCGGAGCACAGGCTCCGGACGCGCAGGCTCAGCGGCCATGGCTCACGGGCCCAGCCGCTCCGCGGCACGTGGGATCTTCCCGGACCGGGGCACGAACCCGCGTCCCCTGCATCAGCAGGCGGACTCTCAACCACTGCGCCACCTGGGAAGCCCCAAATTCCCCCTTTTTATAAAGACACCAGTCACACTGGGTGAGGACCACCCTAACAACTTCATTTTAACTCCATCATCTGCAAGGACTCTGTTTCCTAATAAGGTCACATTCTGAGGTCCTGGGGGTACAATTCAACACATGAATTTTGAGCGGACACAGTTCAACTCCTGAGGACGCCATGGTGCTTCATTTGCCGTGGCCCTGTCTATCCACTGGTGCCTCTTACTGGGTGCCTCTCACTAAGTACATTCCCTCCTGGCTTCTGTACGCTTTTGGGTTTTGTGCCCCTGCCCTCATTTAGAAGTTCGTTCGTTCATTCATGTGTTTAATCGAACATAACAGTGCTTACTTTGAAAGATTGCTCAGGGAATTCCTTGGCAGTCCATCGGTTAGGACTTGGCGCTTTCACAGCCAGGGCCTGGGCTCGATCCCTGGTCGGGGAGCTAAGATCCCACAAGCCATGTGGCGTGACCAAAAACAAAAAGATTCCTGAGAAAATGAAATACCATATTTACATTTTTCGCTTCATGTCTGACACATAGTAGGTACTCAGCCACACTGATTCATCCATGCACTTACCGATATTTATTAAGCAGCCCTAAGGCCAGAAATGGGGCTGGGCTGAGCCCGGAAAGCCAGGCAAGGTACCTGCCCCGATGAGCTTAGAGGAGGGCAGACTGGATCCAGTAGCCCCAGGAGAAGTGTGTGAACCAACACTGGTGAGTGTTCTGCTGGGGGTCCCAGGGAACCTGGGGCTGGAGCAGAAAGTGTTCTGTTCAGCTGGGGGTCCCAGGGAACCTGGGGCTGGAGCAGAAAGAGAGGGGCAGGAAGGCACAGGTGGGTGCACAGGGCAGGCCTGCAGAGCCTGTGGCCCACGGGAAGGCAGCTGAGCTTCCCCCTCGTGTCCTGGGTGATGCTCTTGGTAGTTTTTCAGCAGAGGTTGACAGAATCAACGTTGTGCTGAGGGGATCAGGTTGGACTGGGGCAAGAAGAGATTCCAGGAGAGGTCCTGGCAAGCTGCAGCAGGCGCCCCGAGGAGAGAGATGGGAGCTGGGCCTGGAGGGTGGTGGTAGAGACAGGGAGAGGCGGTCGGCTTTGAGAGGTCAGGGGTAGAGTTGGCAGGACGTGGGGATGGGTGGGTGGGCGTGGGAGGGAAGAACCAAGGAGGGACTGGCTTGCAGAGCCGGTGGGGGCGGGGGGTGGCTTCCCTCTGAGAGAAGCAAGAGGGTCTGGTTGGTGGTGAGCTGTTGCATTTCAGGCAGAGGAGTCTAGACTCAGTAAAGCATGAAGTTATTGTCAACCGTGTGCTCGCTCATTCCACAGCTATTTATGGAGTACTTGTCCAGGGCAAGAGCGGTGCTGGTTGTCAGGGATACCACAGTAAACAGCGCAGAGCCTTATCCAGTGGACGTTCTAATGCGGAGATAGACAACAAGCATGGGAGCACATAGATAATAAGGTCCTTCCAGACTGTGGTAAGGAAATGCAGCCAGGAGAGGTGAGGGGAGAGGTGAGGGGCTACCTAAGTTGGAGTGGACAGGAAAGGCCTCTCTGAAGAGGTGATATTTGAGCTGAAGCCTGCATGGTGAGAATGAGTCAGCTATGGAAGAATCTGGGGAAGTTCTTGGTGGGCACAGCATGTGCAAAGGCCCGGAGGAGGGAGACGAAGCCTCAAAATGAGGTTGGAGTGAAAACCAGGGGCCAGGTTGCTCAGGGAATTACAGGCTAAAGGAAGGCACTCATAATTTCCCTGGGACTGTGGAAAGCCAAGAAGCCTTTAAGGAAGAGAGGGCCAAGTTTAAGAAAGCCAAAGAGGAATTCTAGGGACCCTGCCTCTACGTTTCTCTTTTTGCTCAACTTGGTTTGAATCGTTTGTGTCACTTGCAAAACCGTCTTGATGAACACATCTGGTAAGAAAAATCTTTCTTGGGGGGCATGTGTCAGGATCTGAGAAACACAGAATGGCAGAGCTGAATGGAGCCACAGAGCTGAGCTGGGATAGTCGAGTGCAGACAGCTCCCCTGGAGACTGAGGGGCGCCAAGACCCAGGCCTCTATTATCTGCAACAGCTGCTCTTTCATTGGCTTTTCATGTGGGGGTCTGCGTGCTCGTTCAGTTGTGCCGTCCTTGCCTGAAAGAGTTTGGAAACCACTGAGCCAAGTGTGTGATGGGGGAACTTTTACAGATGGGGAAACTGAGGCTCGGGGAGATTAGTGAGTGCCTGAGCAACACAGCTGGGAAGAGGTCGTTCCAAGAATGGGAAGCAGGTATGCAGCCCCTTATTCCAGGGCTCTTTGCAGTGGAGAAGGCCGACTGCCACAGAAGCCCGGGGTGGGGCCTTTTGCTCTGAGGGCACAAGGCTGTAGCTTGGAGGATGCCCTTCCTGGATGTGGCCAGCCAGGGGCTTGGAGGAGCTGCAGCTTTGGCTACATCCCTCCCCAAAGAGGGCCAGAACCATACACCCAGGACCAGGCAGTGCAGCCTAAAATAGGGATTTGGGGCATAAGCTTCGGAATCAGGGCTGAGTTCAAGTCCTGGAACTGCCCCTGGCTTTCTGTGGGATGCGGGCACATGACCTAAAATCTCTGAGTCTCAGTCTCCTCATCTGGGATAAAAGGTGCAGCAGCCCGGCAGGATGTGGTGAGAACAAAGTGAGCCTGCACACCGAGCATGTAATGTGGCACCTGGCACCCGGCAAGCCCTGAATTAGCTCGCGCTCAGCTACCACCCCTTCACCACCTGCATTCCAAGGCTCACACTGCAGGGCTGGGGACAGGAGGCCCCCAGAGGCAGAGCCTCAAGAGGGCTGGACCAAGGCTGGTCTGTCAATTGCATGAAAATCCCACCTCACGGGAAATTTCCGTTGGAAAGGAAGCGTGGGAGCTCAATGTTTTCCCACTGAAAGGAATTGTGACTTCTCCTCCTGGTGTGGCTCTTTCTCATGGATCAGAGTTGCAGCAAATGCTGTCGCTGTTCTCAAGGATTTGTTTTATTTTTATTTGTGTGATGAACGATCAAAATAAATAGACTGTGTGATTTCAAGGAACTAAAACAAAAAGAGAAAAACCTGCCTCGTCGTGTTCTAGATTCTTCTTCTGCCAGGTTTCAGGCACCGGGGGCTTCTTGTTAGGGGCGCAGACATGCTTATTGCATGATGTTCCCAAGGCTCAGAGGAGCAGACTCAACATTCAAACGAATCTTTACTCCTGTTGTAATTTAAAAATAAATAGAATGCTAACATTTACTGAGCTATTTCTATGCACCAGGAACTGTGTTTTATATATATTCTCTTGATCAGCTCCCCTCCAAAGCTAAGGATTAGTCTTATTCCCATTTACAGATTTGACAGTTAAGGCTAAGAGAGGGCAAATGACTTGTCCAAGGTCATGCAGAGACCCTGGAGGGAGGGTAGGGCAGCTGCAGGGCTCCAAAAAAAGATGCTGAAACTCTTTCTGGCCTTTGTGCCAGTTGAAATATGATGTTGTGTTAAAATCTGGTGGCTGTGCCTTTCTGGGTTCCCAGGGCATCTTGGCAGAATACCGACTGGCTACAGCCCAGAGTACTAAGGCCCTGAAAAACTGTTTACTTCAAAGAATAGTGGTCTCCCTCAACATAAAACCTCCTAAACTTTCAAAGTGTGATAGTCAGATTTTACTATGATGATGCTGCATGACAAACAACTCCCTTCAAATCTCAGGAGCTTACAGCCATAGCCACACATGGATCTTGCTCTTGGGTCTGTGGCCTTCTGGGGTAGCTCTGCTTTAGGCTCTGGGTCTATTGTCAGGTATGTTCCAGGTGTTTCTTTGTTCTGGAATAAGTGGTTACCCAGAGGATGTCTCATGGTAAATGGCAGAAGCACAGAAGACCAAGTGAAATGAAGCAAAGACATTTAAAACCTCTACTCGCACACACTCACTTACACTGTGCTGACCAAAGGCAGTCAAATGGCCACACACACCATCAATGTGGGGAGATGTACAATGTACTTCTTCTACCAATCCCATCTGCCATTCTAAGGCGACTGACACCAAGGCCACCTCGCCTTGCTGCAGTGGGCAAAGGCTTTGCCTCTTCTTTCTATGAGGATAAGGCTGGAGATTTCCCAAAGGAAATTTACCAAAGACTGAAGGAGGAAACAGAGAGGCTATAGTGGACGTCTGTTGGTTCTACTTGCCAAGAATCCATTCTGCTAGTAAGTGGTTCTCGATTTCGCTTTGGTGAGTCCCTTGCCTCATTCTCAGTCTCTGTGATTTGGGGGTAGGGATACTGTCCTCATCTGCCAACTTCAGGGGTGGACACCTGATCCATTTCTGGCCAGTGGGAACACTGCATCCCCTTAACCAAATGATTGGTTCTGGGCTGGTCATGTGACCCAAGCTGGGTCAATGAAACTGATACTCAGGACTCGTGCTAGAACTATGAGAACAGAGTGTCATGTTTCCAGAGATTCCGTGAAGTAGAGTAGAAGACTGAAGCCTTGGGTAGTCATCTTTGTACCTCTGGTACTGTAAGGTGAAGCTGACACCGAGGAAAAGAAGACCAAAGGATGAGACAGAATTGCGAGGACATCATTTGAGCATCTGGATCCAGCTGTGCCTGAAAGCCCTAAACTCTACAATAAATTCTTTTGGGGAATGGGAGTGGGCTTAAGCCATTTTGAATTGGACCATTGTCCCTTGCAACTGAAAACACCTTACTAGTTCAGAACTAGAGCTAAATGTGGTAGAGTGAGATGGCTAAGACCAGCCTTGGGTTCAGATGCTAGCCTTGCCCCTGAGAGCTGCGTGGCCTTGTTGAGCCTCAGCCTCCTTATCTGTAAAATGGGAATAGTAACAATCGGTTTGATGATCGTTGTGCTGCTAAACTATATAAAACAGGTTGTCTGGGTTTGGCAAGTTGTAGGTACTCAGTGAATGGTCGATGTTGTTAAAACCAGAGGATTCAGAAGTAGGCTTCCTGTCCTCCCTGGGCCAGCGTCCAGCCTCACGGTTTGTTTGTCCGCAGATCCCGCAAGTCACACGACAGCCCTTCCTGTCGCCTGTGGGAGGATGGGGTTGGCACGGGCTCTGAGCTGTGGCAGCTGCACCCTCTCTCCGAGAACCTCCCTCTCGCCCGTCCTCCCGACCCATCCTCCCAACCCATCCTTCCGGCCCGTCCTCCTGGCCCACAGGGCTCAGCATCTTGGAAATTCTGCTGTCCCAGCCCCACAGACCCGCCCTGGCTCTGTGCCTGGTGGGGAGGCCTCTCCCTCTCCAGAACCACAGGCTCTTAGAGACGGGGAACTAGGGAGCCTGGGAAGTCCTGCTCTGGTGGAGGGAAGATGGAGGCCCTCAAGGCTCTTCTAGAGCCAGGAAGCGCACACCCAGAATCCGGACCCTGTTCTCCGTCACCGCCCTGCCCCCCCTCCCTCAGCTCCTTCCCTGAGAGGGAAGGTGTGGGACTTCATCAGCACGTGCCCACGCAGGGGTCACTGACAATTTTAGGGCACATGCCAGTGAAGGTTTTTAATATCAGCAGCTTTGTATTTCTTGGGGTAATGATCCCCACCTGCCCCTTCCACAGGAGAAAGCCAGTTCGACAGGAGAGCGGTTCCTGTCTGCTTCATCCCTGCTGTGTTTCCAGAGCCTTGAATACTGCCCAAGACACAGTCAGCGCTTCATGAATGTTTTGTTGACTGAATCAGGGAGTAACAGGGTAGAGCGAATACATGGCCAGCGGTTCTGGTTCTCCCCCCTCAGAGCTCAAGTTCTCTGTGGAAATCCATCTGAGTAGGACGATCTTAGGTCGGTTTGAAGATAAATATTAAGGGATGCGCGGCAGCGTGTGTGTGGAGGCGGAAACAGCGGTCAGGTGGAGACTGGCTGCCTGGAGCCAAGCGATGCCGGATGACTCAGACCCCATGTCCCTTCTAGCAGAATACTCTGTGATTCTTTGTGGGCTGAAGCCAGAAGTGGGCCCGCCTCTCCCAGGTGTATTAGTTTGCTGTGGCTGTCTTAACCAATTAACCACAACCTGGCTGGCTTACAGCTACCGAAATGTATTTTCTCACAGTTCTGGGGGCTGGATATCTGAAATCAAGGTGTAGGCAGGGCCACACTCCCTTTGAAGGTTCAGGGGACGATGCTTCCTCACCTCTTTCAGCTTCTGGGGCGTGTGGCCACGGCACTCCAATCCCGGCCTCTGTCTTCACATGGCCTTCTCCTCTGTGTGTGTGTTTTCCTCTCTGCTGTCTCTGAAAAGGATACTTGCCATGGGATTTAGGACCTACCCTGGTAATCTGGGGTGATCCCATCTTGAGATCCTTCCTTACGTCTGCAAACACCCTTTCCGCCAAGGTTCCGGGGCTTAAGACTTGGACTTATCTCTTTGGCGGCCACTGTCCAGCCTATGACACCTGGGGTCTGGACCCTGTCGAGCACTGACCGCAGTCCTGCAGTGTCACCTTCTCCAGGGAAGCCCAGCTATGTCCCAGAGCCTCTCAGGGGTGACAGTCTTGGGGACATTTGGTAGGGTCTGAGTGAGGAGTAGCAGACTCCTTCCTGGGGCGGGGCTACCTGGGGGCAGCCAGCATGGGCCCCTCTTCCCTGGCCAGCAGTTCTGAAGAAGGGGGAAGGGAGCTGGGCCGGGGGAGGATTTAGTCCCCGGGGCTTCACTGAGGCACGGATCTGTTCATCCACCTCTCTGGAGTCGCCTCGCCCCTCTGCAGACGTTTGTGAATATGGCTTTCTGAGTGCTCGTGGGAAGGCAGAAGGGATGGGAGCATCTGCGTGAGGAACGTGGCTCGGGAACCCCACAGGCCTGGACGCTAACACGTCTGTGCTGCTGTCACTCAGCAAACATTCGTAGATCACCTACTAGGTGCCAGGCAGTGGAGAGAGAACACTGAAGCACACAGAGGCCAGCCCTCGCGGGGCTGGCAGCCGGCCAAAACGAGAGTGAAAGGGAACCTATAGCTAAAATGATGACGAACTTTTATCACTGCTAGCCAGGAAACAGACTGAGTGTGGAGATGGAGCATGAGTAGAGGGGAGGCCTTTCAGAGGAAATGGAATTTGAACTAAGACTTAAAGCTGGGAAAAAGCATTCCAGACAAGGGAACAGCATGTGCAAACGTCCTGAGATTAGAAAGAGCCTGGCACATTAGATAAATGAAAAACTGTCCAGTAGGTTGGAGTGTGACCTGTGGGGGTGAGAGGGGAGGAGGTTAGCAGGAGATAAATCCTGCTGGGCCTGTGGGAGGAAATTTGGATTTCATTCAAAAGATTTTAAACAGGTTGTGTCGTGACGAGTGAGCTTTCTGAAGGATCCCTCTGGGGAACGGGCAGAGAATAGACCACAGGGCAGGGGTTGGTAACCTTTCTCTGTAACGGTCCAGAGAGTAAATATTCTGGACTTTGGGGGTCATCAGATCTCTGTCGTGACTTACCGGCTCTGCTGTCCTATAGCACAGAAGCAGCCGGAAGCAGCTTGTAAGCAACCAGGTGTGGCTGTGTTCCAATAAAGCTTGACAGAAACAGGCAGCAGGGCTTCACTGGTGGCGCAGTGGTTAAGAATCCGCCTGCCAATGCAGGGGACACGGGTTCGAGCCCTGGTCTGGGAAGATCCCACATGTCACGGGCCAGCTAAGCCCGTGTGCCACAACTACTGAGCCCTGCGCTCTAGAGCCCGCGAGCCACAACTACTGAAGCCCATGCGCCTAGAGCCCGTGCTCCGCAACAAGAAAAGCCACTGCAATGAGGAGCCTGTGCAACACAACGAAGAGTGGCCCCCGCTCACCGCGACTAGAGAAAGCCCACACGCAGCAATGAAGACCCAACGCAGCCAAAAATAAATAAATAAATAATCAATTTATTTTTTAAAAAAACAGGCAGCAGTTGGACTGGCCCGCAGGCAGTGGTTTGCTGATTCCTGTTGCAGGGGGACCGGCGTGGAAACGAGAAGAGCACTGTGGCTCTGAGTAAGTGACCTAACCTCCCCAAGCCTTAGTTGTCTCATCTGTAGAATGGGCACACCTTACCTCAAAGAAACATTTGTGAAATGTCTGAGTATTAATGGAGAGAAAGGGCTGAGCGCAGAGCCTGGGCTTGTGGTTGGAGCTGGACACATGGTGGCCCCACACCGGCGGCTGCTCTCTTACCGCATGGAACCAGGTGGCTGAATGTGTAAAGCGAAGGCTTGAAAGCATGGGGTCAGTAGCGTTAACCACCTGCTGGTCGTCGTGGTGCTTCAGTGGCTGATTGAAATGCTTGAGCATGGAATTGCATGAAGCTGGCGGTGCCGTGGGTCAGAGCCTCTTCTTCAGTGGGGACGACGTTCCTTCTGCATGTTTTCCTCCCTTTTCCTCAGTGTGGCATCACTCACCTGCCATGGCCAGCTCCTGCATTCTCTTCCCCCTTTGGGGAGATATCTTTGTAGCCACAGCTGCCACTATGCTGCCCCTCTGGGCTGCAGATGGGGTTTAACTCCATAATCCTTGTTCATACCTTCCTGTGCCTTTTTTTCCCCCTCTCTCATCATGGGAGATTTCTCGACTTCTCTTTCCGGCAGCTTCGTTGGAAAGAAACTACGGAGAAAGGTAAGGGTCTGTTTTTCTTGAAAATCCTGGCTGGGGAAGGGGGAGGTAAGACAGAAAAGTGTATGGGAGAGTCTGGGAGAGCCCCTTTACCTTATGCTCTGGCCGATCCGGGGGGACGGCTCAGGAGAGACAGGGAGGCTCATGTGGGGCCTTTACCAGCATGTTTCCCCTTGCTGTTGGGGGTCATTACCATGGGCACTGACATCGGAGAACACGTACTTCAGGGTAGGGCGGGGCTCCTCCTGAGGTACTGCTGGGGGGGACCCTGTCGTGAAACTCAGAGAGGCAGAGGCGAGGAGATTGCACGGAGAGACAAGGAGTGTGGCCAGGACATCAGGGCAGAAAAATGGGTGGTCCCCAAACCCAGAGAGAGAGAGAGATGACAGATGGAAGAATAGAGCGATAGATGATAGACAGATAGATAGATGATAGATAGGTAATCGACACGTAGATACTTAGATACAGAGCACGTCTTCTCTGTGCAATCAAGTGACAGCCATTCATTCGACAGCAAAGACGACTCGAGCACCAGCCATGTTCCGGGCACTGTCTGGCATGAGGACGCTGCGCCGGGTGAAACAGGCGTGCTCCCTGCTCTCACGGTACCCTCAGTCTGTTGTGAAATCTAATGCCCTGGGCCAACAGAAACTATTTTTATTCCTCTGGTTATTTCCTAGGGTGAATCACCCAGCAGCCCACAATTACCCCATCATCAACCAGAAGAAGGCAGAGGGCAGGGCCTGATGGCCTGGTATCTACGTAAGTGAATTTTAAGAGGCTGACAGGCATCCTTGAGCCAAACCAGGAAGGTATGGAAGCCAGACCCACCTAGGTTCAGATCCCTAGCTCTGCCCCTTAGTAGCTGTGTGATCTTGGGCAAGTCACTTGACCTCTCTGAACTTCAGGTGCCCCATTTGTTTATTGGTTATTGCAGGTGTTGAGGATATAGCAGTGAACAGGGCAGACAAAATCCCAGTCTTTGTGCAGTTTACATTCTTGTTGGAGGAGACAATAAACAAATATGTGAATTTCTAAGACACCAGTTGGTGATGAGTGGAATGGAGAAAAGTAAGGCAGGGTAGAGGAATGAGGAGTACCAGGATGTGGGTGAGGCGTTTCATCCGAGCGCTTGAAGGCGGTGCGGGAATGAGGCAAAAGGCTGTCTGGGGGAAAAGCATGCCAAGCAGTGAAAAAAGCAAGCGCAGAGGCCCTGAGGTCACCAGAGACTTTCAAATGTGATTAACTTAATGATTTTGAGATGGGAGATTCCCCAGGTGAGGCCAGTGTAATCACGAGGGTCATCATTAAGAGGGAGGCAGGAGATTGGCGGGATAGAAAGCAGCGTGAAAAGGGAAGCGAGAGGTTCGCGTGATCGAAGGAAGGGCCACAAGCTGGGGAAGGTAGCTGGCCTCTAGAAACGAGAAAAGACGAAGAACCAATTTCTCCACTGAGGACTTCAGAAGGAGCTCAGGCCTGCTGATACCTTGATTTCCTTTCGACCTCGGACCTCCAGAACTGTAAGAGAGTACGTTTGTGTTGTTTTAAACTATCACGTTTGTGGCAATTTCTAACAGCGTCCCGAGGAGATGAATCTAAGAAGTAGCTCCTTTTTTCTTTGGTCAAATGGAACAGTGGTAGCTCCTGCCTGAGGGGCCGTAGAATTGGGGGTGCGGGGAACCCAGCAGCCCCTTCCCAGGCAGGGGAGCTGCTCAGAGATTGCCTGTTGACCTGGCCACTGCGGAAGAGATCCCTCCCCTGGTGTTTCTGGGGGCCAGGAGTGAGGTCCTTCACTCTGCCCATATCCCTCCCCAGCCACAGACCTAGGGCTTCTTTTCCTGCCCCGTCCCCCTGGAACTCCAGGTCCGGCTCCCCTAGCTGGTCCGCGTGGCCCCAGATGTCCTGCTCTCTCCAGCCTCCAGGCCTTTCACAGGGCGTCCCCTCTGCCGAAGCCCCCCGAGCTGGCATAGCCTGGGCCTCGGGTTAGCCCTACATGTCTATGACCCGTCTAGTCCTTCCTCATTCCCTCCTCTGTTAAGTGGAGGCATGTTCACCCTCCTTAACTCAGCCCTTAGCACACCCTTGGTATTTAAAGGCTTATCTCCTTCTTTGCTTTCCCCTCTGAGGGGAAGACAAACAGCCTTTATTGCGTGCAGTCAGGGTCGCTGTGAAGAGCTGCGGAGGCCGTGGCTGATCGAGTAGGCTGTGAATAGTACCGTCTGGAGCCGTGCAAGGTGGTGGCCACTGTGCTAAGCGACCACTTACTCACCGCAGTGACCTGCAGGGTGAGGTTAAGCCCATTTTGCAGACGAGGAAGCTGGTGTGGGGGAGAAGGGACGGACTCTCAGCTCCCTCAGCCTTACGTTTGTAAAGCACTGACGGAGCATCTTGTCCAGTCCTCTCCAGGACTCGGTGAGATTGATGCTACCGTCACCCCCATTTAAGATGGGAAAAGTGAGACTCAGGGGAGAAGCCGCTGGCTGAGCTGCCAGATTCAGACATGCGGGTCTGCCCAGCTCCCGAGTCGGAGGTCTTAAGCCTCAGGAAGAAATGACTGAGGAAGGAAAGGGTCAGGAGGGGAACTTGAGTGCCTTGGCTGTGCCCTGGAGGCTGTTTGATCCTGCTTGGTTGGAATTCGCAGCTACAGGTGGCTCTGAAGATCCAGTGAGGCCGCGTCGGCAGCACTTTGAGAACAGGGCAGCAGCATGGGGGTGGGGAGTGGGTGTTTCTGGGTTCACACCCCGCTGCTCAGCCTCCTGGCGAAATCCCACCCCTCGGTCTGCCCTGGCTCTGAGGCAAGCCTGGCGTTTTCTCCTGGCGCTGGAGGGCCTGAGACCCTGGGCCTTTCTGGAAGAAGCCCCTGCCCTACCACGGCTACTCAAAACACCCGGGCCCTTGCCTCTTCCCAGGAGAACCCCTGAGAATTTCCTCCTGTTTTTACCTCCCTGTCCCTCGGGGGCCAGGCCCAGTAGCTGCAGTGGCAGCAGCAGCTGGTGTCCACAGAGAGTCTGTTGGATCCTTTGGGGGCCCAGGGGGCATCTCAGGGCCGCCAGCGAGGGCCTGGCTGGGCTCCGTCAAGGGTCTGTCGCCAGGCTGAGGGGCTGCTCCCAGGGTTTTGGGGCTGAGCTTCCCGGCTTCCCTTCATAGATCTTCACTGATCCCAGTATCTCTCCTGTGATAGGAATGCGCCTAATCCTGAAAGCTCACGTTCTCGGGTGTTTACTGGGTGCCAGGCCCTGAGCTGCAGTCTTCATCTGGATTGGTTTTTTTTTTTCTCTCATGAGAAGTTTATAGAGTAAGAGCCATGATTGATATTATTCCCTTGGTGGGTGAGGAAACCACGTATTCAGTAAGTAGCAGAGGCCTCTGTGAGCCGGATCACGGTTCTACCAAATGGCCTCCGACTAGAAATACCTGTTTAACAGATGAGGAAGCTGGGGCTCAGGAAGGTAGAGTGCCTTGGCCAAGGTCATGAACTTTGCCCCTGAAAACCTGCGGTCCGGTGCCATGCGGGAGAGTGAGACGGGCCTGGGGTTCACCGTTTCCCTGGGCTCCCATGGCCCCAGGAGGGCTGTGCTCTGGGAAATGCCCCGGGCCCTGTGGGCCTCAGTTTCCTCAGCTGTAGAATGGCCTCGGTAACAGAGGTGCGCCTGGCAGACGCGCGCTCTTTACTAAGCTTTCCCCAGCCCTGTGCTACGAGGCCTGCGTTTTCTAGGGCCGTGTGTGGCCCCTGTCCAAGCCCTGTATATAACCGGCAGCCCGGGGGCCCAGCTGGCTTTCCTCCTCCCCCTCCCCGCGACGAGCTCCTGTAATTGGCGTCCTCTGGGGGGGTTATCGGCTCAGCATTTTTACAGGTTCCCCCCAGTTCCCCTGCCCCTAATAAAGGAGCTGTAAGACTCCAGACACACAGCTCAGAGCACGTGTGCCTGTGGCCCAGCCCGGGTGAGGCGGCTAAGTAACATGCAGAACTTTCCACCTGGGCCCAGCCCTGGGCAGGGCCTGTTCTCTTCTCCTGCTGTTCCACAGGAGCCGCTGGGTCCCCTGGGCTGGGCCGGCTCCCTGTAGGGCCCCTGACGGTTCTGGGACAAGTAGGGACTGTGTCTGCAGGCGGTCTGTGTGTCACAGCCCCCGACGCACAACCAGGGCCGCACGGTGAGGCAGGGCCCCTCAGGACTCCAGTTACAGCTGCGCTCAGCCGGGCGCCTGGCTAGCCTCCACCGGGCGGGCCGTGACTCACAGACGGACTTGGCTACACGCAGTCACCACTGTTGGCCCAGCCAGTGTCAGTCGGCCAGTCCGTCGCTGCTTTCTGTACAGCCAGGGCTGCCCCAGGCAGACACGGCCACTCACACTGTGGGTCACAGCCGTGGTCAGCGGGCCTCCTGCCAACCAGTCGGTCAGTCAAGGCCGGGCCGGTCAGCCCACCTCCAACAGCCTGCCGATCACCTGCGTCACCTCATCCTCTGTCTTCCAACAGCCCATCGAAGTCAGTCAGCCAGCGAGCACGTTCCCGTCAGTCAGCTGGTAGGACGTTGTCTCACGGCCAGGCTCAGCTGTACAGGCAGGCGGGCGTCCGTCTGTCCGGTCTGTCTTGGGCCGCCCACGGCCGTCAAGGCGGCTGGACGGTCGCTTTTCAGTGACTGAGGCAGGTAGTCGGTCCACTTAGCCAGACCAGTCAGCTGGGCACAGTTTCTATCCATTGAACATTGAGTCACCGGCAGCCATCGTCCGTGGCCAGGTCGGTTCCAGCCCCAAGGAAACACCAGCCAGCCGGTCGGTCAGTCTCCAAGAGTCAGGGGTGCAGGCAGGAGCGCCAGCCAAGGCCCTGGGGTCGCAGGCAGACATCCAGTCGTCTAGTCAGTCCGGAAGAGACGACCCCTCCCCCAGCCAGAGTCCTTCAGGCAAGATCACTGATCAAGGCTGTTGGGTAGGGGGTCGCAGTCAGTCACCCAGTCACCTGGTCTGGACCAGCCACCAGCCACACGGAACTAGTCAGCCACGGGACTCGGGCAGTCAAACAAGTAAGTCCCAGGAAGTTCCTAGTTATCCATTCAGTCTGATTAGGCAACCAACCCGCCAACTACCCAGCACCAGGCCCGTCGTTAGGAGCCAGTCAGTCACGAAGTCCGTGAGTCAGTGCGCTGGTCACCCCGCCCCTTGGCCAGTCACGCTCCATCCGTCCGCCCAATTGCGGGCAGCCCAGTCAGTTGTAGCTCGTTGCAGGCTCCCACGGTCTGAGGCCAGGTCCATCCCAATCCCAGCCAGCTGGCCACCATCAGTCAGTCACTTAACCTCGTCCACACCAAGGTGTAGGCCGTCTTCTCACAGAGCCAAATGAATCACTAGCAAATCCGAGAGAAATCCTAGATCAAACCCAAAACATGGCTTAACCCCCTTCAACAGTGTCCGGAAATAATGGTCCCAAATCAGCCTTTGTTCCTGATTTGTCAGGAAGGGGGGCGGTGAGGGGCAAGGAAGCTGACTTTGGACTCCAGTGGAACCCACTTGTCAGGCAGAGATGCTGAAAGCCAGTGGGAAAGGGCAGGAGACCCTGGGACATGTTTCGACCCACACCACCTCTATGCTCTGGGGGGTTTTCTCAGAGCAGGGAGCACCCCAGTGCTCTTCCCAGAGGAAGGGGGGGGAACAATGGGAACAGGAGATGCCCCTGACATCCCTGGCGCCCTCCTTTCCCTCGTGCCTCTCCCCACCTCTTGTTCACCACTCCCTCCTCCATCCTCACCTCCCACCTGCTCTGCCCAGATCAACGCCCACCCCTCTCCCGTTTTCAGATCTGTCCTTGACATGGTGCCCCTCACCTCCCCTACGCGCACGCACGCACACACACACACACACACACACACACACACACACAGGCATGCACACCTCTCTCCTTTGCCTGCCTCCAAGTAGCCCGGGGTGGAGGACACTCAGACCCCCGCTGCGCCCTGTCCCTCCCTTTCTGCTCTCATGGATTCTGCTGCCTGGTGATGCCCTTATGAGACCCACTCCTGGCATGAGCATTGGCGCCAGGTTGCAGCTTTTCCTGCTGCAAAGCCTCATCCTCCCAGCTCTCCTGGAGGAGAGGGATGACAAGGAAAAGCCCGGGATGGTGGTGTCCTGCTCCCTGAGTTCCTGTGCTGGCCTCAGGCTTTCCCTGGAGCCAGGCAGCGGTGCTCATTACTGGGCAAACGCTGGCTCCAGTCCAGCTGGGGCGTCAACCAGGATTTCTCAGCCCGAGGGGAGGAGTGTTCATCTCGGAGGCACGGAGGCTGCTTCCTGCTGTAGTGGAGCGTGCTCCTGGCAGGGCGGCTCTGGACCCCTTCTAGCACCTGGGCTCGCCCACTTACTGGCTTGTGACAACACTGGGCACAGTAGTTGGTTTTCAGAGATCAGATACTACCTCCTAGGGTCTGGGTGGGGATGAAATTAAGAAAACATGGAAAGGGATTAGGTCCCTGCTGACTTGGGACTAATGTTTTCCAAGCAGGCAAACTGACGGCCCAGGCCAAAGGGGCTCCTGGAAGATTCTTCCCATGGTCCTTCTCAACCTGGTTCCACACACCACACAGCGGGCCCTGTCATCAGTTCTAGTCGCTGAGGGCTTCCCGTGTGCCCAGCGCCGCTGGATGGGCTGTCAACCTTTTACTCGCAAAGTAACCCCATGAAGGCCGTGCTTTTGCTGTGCCCATTTTACAGAAGAAGAAACTGAGTTTCCATGAGCTGGAGTCATTTGCCCAAAGCCACAGTGGTGAGCGGCAGAGCCAGGACTGTCCGACTCCTAAGGCCCAGGGGACGCCTCCCCCTGTACTGAGAGCCACATGCGCACCCCATGCGCTGGCCCCCAACGTTTCATTCTGGTCTTTCCTCCCCGGAGAAGCCTCGCTGTCAGCCTCCCTTTCTTCCTGACTCCCCTTTCTGGCTCCCACTCCCCGGGGCTCTGCTCTCTGCTTCACGTTCTTCAATATTTGTTCTGTTTAAGAAATGGAACCTCCAAATACTAGGTGGGCACATGACGCCCTGGGATCGAGATGACATTCCCCAGCTGCCCTTGCAGCGCAGTGTGTAGCCTGTGTTAGGGCTGATAGGATGCAAAGTCGGCCTGCTCCTTGACTTCAGGATGGCTTTTCTGTGAATCAGAAAAAGCCTTTGGTTGTCTCGGCCTGGGATCCGGTGGCCCAGGGCTGGGCCAGTGGCTGGCTCTGTGTAGATTGCAAAGTGCAGCCCCGGGACCTGAGTGTGGACTGGGGTTTCAGTCTCCACTCCCACCGTGTAAACCAGTCCTGGCGCCGGGGGCAGCAGGGGGATCAGTCCTCAGGCCCAGCCCCAGGCACAGTGTGAGGGGACTGTGGAGTGCTTGCCCGGGAGCTCTGGGGCCTGGGACTGTCCTTACTCAGCTTCTCTCCCCTGCCCCTCGGCCTTTCTTCCTCGGCCCTCCCCGGCTCCCTTCCCTGCCTCTCAGCTCTCCCCCCTTCCTTCCTTCCTTCCCTCCTCCTCTGGTGAATTCAGGTGTGCAGGAGCCGCCCTCACGTCTGCATGTTCTGTAAGATAACCAAGCCCCAGGCTGCATGCTCGTGGGAGGGGAGATCGTCTCGTGGTCTCAGTCCCCATGGAGCCTTCCCAGCATCCTTCCTGCAGGGTTTGTCTGCACGATAAGGCCGCCTCCAGCCTTTCCCCACCCTGGCCGCCTCATCGCCAAGTCCAGCCCATCCTTTGAAGTCTCCCATGGCTGTTCCTTCTAAGCCACAGTCAGGTCTGGCATTTGTTGGTATCAGATCTGGGGGATCAGTGTCCTTAGGGACCCCACGGAGAGGCCATCATCTGCTCACTCCAGCCCCGCCCACCACCCTGGGGGTGCCCGGAGCACTTTCCCATTCCCTCCCCTTCCTAGGCAGTGTTCCCCTCTCTTCCCTCGGGGGAGCCCAGCCTCATCTTCTAGATTTCACAGCAGCCAGAGGCTGTCTCCAAGCCCTGCAGTCACCCTGAAGGGCCTGGCTGCCTGCTGGAGCCACTGTGAACCAGCACAAACAGCTCTCCTCCCTTCTGGTCCTTCCCGGTAGCAGAGACAAAACAAACATACATAAACAGAGGTCTCAGTTAAACATCTCCCCACCCGCTTCCTTCTCTCTGCTCCCAAGTCCCTGTTTTGCACGCCCTTGATCTCCGTTGAGCCTTGCCCCCTGTCTGGGTGTAGGTGTGGGAGGCAGCCCCTGTGTCCCGCAGGGGATGTGCAGCGGGCCCACGTGGGAGCACCGTTCAACCAGGTTCCCGCCAGGACCACCACCCAGCCGTCTAGGCTCTCCTGACAGCCTCCACTTGGACAGCCTCCCGGTTTAAAGACAACTCAAGCTTTTCTTAGGAAAGAGCGCTGGGGGCCTTATGCAGAGGGGCTGGGTGCTTGTTTTCCTTATCCCAGCGACGCCTCCCTCCCCCACCCCCCACCAGGCTTCTGCTCCACCTCGTAGGTACCTGGTAGGATGTTTGCTGACAAGATTTGCTGACCTGGGGTGGGTGAACAGTTGAGCAGATATCAGTGGAGACAGAAGGCCCTCGGGAGACTGGGAAGGGGGACATGGCAGCCCCAGGGACACTTCAGAAACTCTGGTTTGGCTGAGGAATTTGGATATGAAAGGAATGTAGGCAAAGACTGGGAGACACAGAGGAGCTGTCCTCTGGGTGTGCAGGAGGTGGTAGGAGAAAGGCTTCCGGCGTCCACATCTCCACATCATGTGAGCCTTGGTCCAGACAACAGGAATCTTACAGGCCCCAGCTTTGCAGGGGGTGAGGGTTGTGTCTTAATCTGTAAGCTTGCCCATTAGCAATAAGGGCCTAGGATCCCACCCAGTGCCTCCTGAGATGGGGCTGCCCTGTAGGAGAGATTTCTCGAAGGGACCCTCTGGTGGCCTCCCAGCAACGATGCTCCCCTTCCCGTCCCCAGCAGCTCCGTGGAGGCCTTTATTTCGATTCACGCTTGGCAGTGATGAGACGATTTGCAGAGCCTGCAGGGTGGAAGGCAGCGTCAGAAGCCCTTAATTCCGAGAGGAGGGGGCTTTGCAAAGACGGTTCCTCCCCTGCTGAGTGCAAACCCACCATTGCCCTCGCTTCCAGGTTCCAAGTAGGAGGGCCAGGCCACAGTGTGAAATGCTCTTAGAGGAATCCTGCGGCGGTGACAAGGTAGAAGGAAAAGGCAGAGGGCTCCCCACTGCCCTCGGGATGACATCCAAATGGCCTGCCTGCTGGATCCACAAAGGCCATCCACATCCCGCCCCTGGGCACTGCTCCAGCCTGTGCCCTTGTCACATGCAGCCTATTCCAGCCACTAGAACTTCTTCAGTCCTTGGAACAGGTCTCCTGGCACCTCAAGCTACCCCGTCTTTAGAGAACACTCTTCCCTCCCATTAGCTTTTAGCCAACTCCTATGCAGCCCTCAGGACCGAGACGTCACTTCCTCCAAGAAACCTTCCCAGAATGCTTCAGGGGAGGGGCAGTAGTTTATAACTGCTAGGAGTTCAGGCACAGTTGGGTTAGACTCCCACTTACTGGCTGTATTAGTTGCCTAGGGCTGCTGTAACAAAGTACCGTAAGCTGGGTGATTCAAAGAACTGGAATTTATTGTCACATAATTCTGGGTTCTTGAAGTCCAAAATCAAGGCATCAGCCCAGTTGATTCTTCTGAGGGCTGTGAGCTGTTCCGTGCCTCTCCCCTAGCTTGTGGGAGCCCCAGGCATTCCTTGCCTTGTAAATGCCCTTCTCCCGGTGTCTTTGCACTGTCTCCCTTCTGTGTGGTCTCTCTGTGTCCAAATGTCCTGTTTTTATAAGGACAACAGCCATATTGAATTAGAGCTCAGCTTAATGACCTCATCTTAGCTTAATCACCTCTGTAAAAAGCCTATTTCTAATTAAGATTGTATGTATTCTGAAGTACTGGGGCTTAGGATTTCAAGGTATCTTTTGGGGCACACAGTTCAACCCCTAAAATTACTCTGTGACCTTGGGTGTGTTACCTAATTTCTCTGAACCCTGTTTTTCCCACGTGTTCAACGAGGGTTGTGAAAGGGAAAAGCATTGCTCCAGGATGCTGGGGAATTTGGTTCAAGGCTTATTCCACTGACCAGCTTTGTGACCTTGGGCAAGTCCCTTCACCTCCTCTGAGTCCGTGATCTACTGCAGCCAACAAAGCACTCCCAAGTCTAGGGGCTTAAAACAACCACCATCATACGTTTTGTTCACAAATCTGCAATTCGGGCAGGGCTCGGTGGGGAGAGCTTTTCTCGGTTCCATGTGACGAATGCTGAAGCGGCTTGACTGACGCTGGAGTTAAGGTGACTCATTCGTGTGCCCAGCAAGTAGATGCTGGCTGGGAGCTCAGCCAGGGCTGTGAGCCAGGGACCTTGGTTTCTCGCGTGACTCTCCATGGGGCCTCTTGGTCTTCCTCACAGCATGGTGACCGGCTTCCAAGAGTGTAGCTTGGTGACCACGTCAAGCTCCCACAGACTCAGGATTCCCACAGACCTCGCTCGTGCCACTTACTTGTCGTGTCCCCATGGGAAAACACTTACCCTCCCCGAGGAATCAATTCCCTGTGTGAAAACGGAGTCTGAGAGTGGATGCTTCACTGCGGGTAGGGAAGGAGATGGTGCGCGTGGAGGTCTTTGCTCAGGACCACCCCCGGCACACGTGACACCCTCTGTAAAGGTGTCTACTTTTATGCGTATCCATTGCCTCCCAGGCACCTGAAACGGAGTTGGGTCAGAGGCGGGGCCCACGGAGGGGCTCCTTGAAATCACTGTTTATGGCCATACAAAGGCAGAAATGCAAGGAGGACCTGTGACATACATGAATGAATGAACGGATGTTTTCTGTCTTACGCTGGGGTCCTTTCAGAAGCAGACTCTGATGCCAAGATTGGGGAGGACCCCAGAAAACAGAGGTAGGGGTGTGGAGAAACGAGACAGGGAAGGGAAGCAGCCTAGACAGGGTACGTTAACGAACAGGTCACTGCTGTGGGCAACTGGGACTCAGTGCCATTGGTTCCCCGGGAGAATTGTCCCTCGTGAGGTGTGAGAAAGCTGGGTATTCGGTCCGCACCTCCCGACTGTTTGGCTTGAGGCTGCTCCTGGGGACGTTAAGGGCATAAACTCTGCACGGCCAGGCTCACTCCAGAGGCCAGGGGCTCCCATGGACAGGGAGCCCAGGTGTTTGCCTGAGAAGCCTTTGGGTGTCAGAGCAGGGATGTAGGTGAAGCACCTATGGGTGCAGTATGGGCTCTCCGGGCTCCCTGGTTCTGGACGTCCTTCAAAGGCAACACATGATTCTGTACATGGTCACCCTGTGGTCTTCCGCCCTCCCTTACACTCTGAATGTCCCCACAGAACGATGGGTATCTGTCTGAGCACACCTTCCTCCTGCTGCCATCTTCTCCGGCGTTTTCTCCCCATAGCCTCTGAACCAGGTCATCCCACCGGAGCCTCTGCAGATTTGGGGCCGGCTGGGAAATTGGCGGACAGGTCTGGGAGGAGCCGGTTTGGACGAGAGCATTTAAAACATTTTTGGCTAAAGGAGAGGGAGGTTTCCTACACGGGTGTCTGGAGGTGGGGCACAAACCACTGGCCTGTTGTTGGCGTTCCCCAGCTCCTCCCTGCAGCCCCACATGTGGCTCTGGGTCCTTCGCAGCAAGGGGCTACAAGCAGAAACCAAGGTCACCCTTCTCTGTGGGATGAGGCGAGAAGCTGTCTGCTTAGCACAGGATGGGGCCTGACCTCGGCACTGCACTTGATGTCAGGCTTGGATTCTAAGCCTGGCTGAGCTACCTTCTGGCCGTGACCTTGGACAAGTTACTTTCTTCTCCAGGCTCATCCTTCTGCATCTGTAAAACGGGGCCAGTTCTTCACCTCTTAACCCCTTCTGCATCTGTAAAACGGGGCCAGTTCTTCACCTCTTAACCCCACAGGGCTAACGTGAGCATGGCACTAGATCTGCATGCGTTTGGTAAATGATGCAGTGGGCTGAAGAGTGTCCCCCACTGCAGCCTGGAACCGAGGCTTCTAGGGGTGTGTTCCTGGAGGATTTGAGCCTTTGAGGATCCAGAGAGGCACACACGCTATTGGCCATCTTGGCAATGGGGACATGATTGAGGACCCCCTCCCGAGACTCCAGGCAATGCAGATTGATGGAGGAGGAGCTGCAGAGGGGAGGGTGTCCGTGGCAAACTCTGGAGGCAGCAGGTTTATAAGACTGTGTGAAACTCACCACACGCAGGGAAAACAGGGCAGAGTAGGAGGGGTCCTGGTGGTGCCGTGGGGATGGAGCTACACGATGCTTGCTGTGTTTTTTTTTTAATTAATAGAGTAGTTTTGTTTTGTTTTTTTAATATCAGATTTTTTTTTTTTTAAAGAAGGCATTGGGCCTCTTTTAAAAAATTTATTTTATTTTTGGCCACGTTGGGTCTTTGTTGCTGCGTGTGGGCTTTCTCTAGTTGCGGCGAGCGGGGGCTACTCTTCCTTGCGGTGTGCAGTCTTCTCATTGCGGTGGCTTCTCTTGTTGCAGAGCACGGGCTCTAGGCGCCCAGGCTTCAGTAGTTGTGGCTCGCGGGCTCTAGAGTGCAGGCTCAGTAGTTGTGACACACGGGTGGCTTACTTGCTCCGCGGCATGTGGGATCTTCCCGGACCAGGGCTTAAACCCGTGTCCCGTGCATTGGCAGGCGTATTCTAAACCAGTGTGCCACCAGGGAAGCCCTAATAGAATAGTTTTTTTAAAAATTAATTTTATTTATTTTTTGGCTACGTTGGTTGTTTGTTGCGTGCTGCCTTTCTCTAGTTGCGGCGAGCGGGGGCTACTCTTCGTTGCGGTGTATGGGCTTCTCACTGCGGTGGTTTCTCTTGTTGCGGAGCACGGGCTCTAGGTGCTCAGGCTTCATTAGTTGTGGCACGTGGGCTTCAGTGATTGTGGCGCACGAGCTCAGTAGTTGTGGCTCGTGGGCTCTAGAGCGCAGGCTCAGTAGTTGTGGCGCACGGGCTTAGTTGCTCCGCGGCACGTGAGATCTTCCCGGACCAGGGCTGGAACCCGTGTCCCCTGCCTTGGCAGGCAGATTCTTAACCACTGCGCCACCAGGGAAGTCCCAATGCTTTGCTGTTTTACTCACAAAGACTAGCCTTGACTGAGTGTCTACTACGTGCTCGGCACCATGCTGAGTGCTTACCACAAAAAATCATATTTTATCCATGCAGCAATGAAATGAGGTAGAGACTATTATTGCCTTTGTTTTATAGATGAGGAAACTGAGGCTTAGAAAGGAGAAGCAGGTTCCCGGGGGGACACACAGCTAATAAGTGGCAGAGTTTGGGCTTGAACCCATGTCTGGAGGGGGTGGCTCTACAATATGGATCTTCTCCACAAATGCAATGAAAAGAAAGTCTTGCTATATTCTGAACAGGAGGAAAAACCAAGTGATGAACTAGTCTAGCACGCAGCTCAGAGGAATTTGCAAAGAGGGCAGGAGAATTCTCCAGCGGGACTGGTTACATAATTTGCTGGACTCCATAATTTGCAAACTGAAGATATGGGGCCCCTGGTTACAAAACGATGGAGAATTTCAAGATGGCGACAGCACAGCATTAAACTGAATGCGTGGCCCTTCTAAGTGCAGGACCTGTGTGACCACTTGGGTCACACACCTGTAAGGTCATTGGCTCTGTACTCCTGCTTTGAACAGATGAACTTCTCTGTGGCAGGATGAGTACAGGGCAAGCTCTAGGGTCAAGTGGACTGCGTTTGAATCCTGAATTCCCAGTTTCCTAGTTAATGACCCTGAGTAACTTCTTTAACCCCTCTGAACCTCAGTTTCCTCATCTGCAAAGTGGGATGTTGTTAGCTCTTATTTTCTAGGAGTATTGTGAGGTGGAAATAGTATGATGCAGGTAAAGTGTTGAGCCCGGTGCCTGGTCCACAGTTCATAGCAGCAGTAGCAGGTACTAGAGTTAATCGTCCCTCCCCCACCCACCTCCCCAGGGCACAGATGCCAAGGAAATGCCAGCTCCCAGCTGTCATTCCCTCTGTGCTGCTCAGCCTGGACCAGAAGCTTGCAGGTTGCAATTTCTCTGCTCCAGCAGCCCCTCCTCCCGTCCCCACCCCCCAGGCTTTTAATGAGTTTAGTATTTTCATCAAATCATTCTTCCTACAACACAGGGCTGGGGGAGGCTAAAAATAGCTCCCCGAGTCACATGACAGCTCCAAATGCGGAGGCTCCCAGCAAAGGTACAAGTGCGACTCCCTGTTTCCTAGGAAATGAGAGTCATTCCGCCAACGCAGCCAGGGTGCTAGCAAAAGCACATTGTTTCCTGTGACATCCCCGTGTGTGACAGGCAGAGGGTGAGGGCACGGGGGAGGCAGAGGCCCTACAGCTGTCAGATCCACAGCCTGGTGCCCTTGGGTCCGAGCCGGAAGCCGCCCCTCGCCTTCAGGAGTAGGGGGACCCCAAGGCAAGAGCTTCCCCACGTGTGGACCCTCTGACCCCAGCCTTCCACCTGGGAGCAGGCAGGGAATTGCTTTGCCAGCAGGAAAGATGTTTGGTTTTTGGGGGGTTTTTCTGTTACCTACACTTTCTACCCCTTGTTCTCCTGTCAACAGCTTGCAACTAAAGGTATTCTGTTGTTTGGTAATGAAAGTAAACCCGTGGACAAACATTCTCCCATGGAAAGCTTGCTGGGCTCCCCCCACCTCCGCCCCTCCTCCTCCCAGTATAACTCCCAGTCCGCTAGACCAGTCTCCAGACTCCCGAACTTGAGTACCTCACAGTTACCTCGAGGGTTTGTCAATCACTGGATGCTGGTCCCTGCCCCAGAGTTTGTCATCCAGGCTCTGGTGTGGGGTTGGAATCAAGGATTCGCATTTCTAGTTAATTCCCACAAGATGCGGACACTGTGCTCCAGGAAGCAAACTTTGAGAACCGCTGCCCTAGATGCTGTGGCCCATATTTTCCCCGAGTCGCTGCTTCCCTTCCTTCTCCATTCGCATCACCTCTTGTAGCCGCCCTACATCACTGTTAGTCCACAGTGCCCTGGCCTTGCCGTCGATAAGACTTTCTGGCCTGGATCTGGGTCTTGCTGCCTCGCCTCCCCCCACTTCCACCAGTTAGCAGTGGCTAACTGCTACTCACGTTTTAAGTGTAGGTAGTCAGAATGACTGCTTAGTGATGAATAACCATATAGGCCTCCCTCTCCCCAATGCTATGTGGTAGGCACTGTTATTATTTACATTCTATCCACTGTCACTAACTCAATTCTGTGATGAGGAAACTGACACTCAGATGGCAAGTCATAACCCCAAGTCACAGAGCTAGAGAACAGCTGGGATTTAAGGTGGTCTGAATTTCAAGCCCGTAGGTAAGTCACAGCTCACCTGACTCCCCTGGAAGCCTCCCCTGCAGGTTCCACACTGGATTCCACACTACACTCCATGTGTGTCTTTATCAGTGTACTGGCAGCCTCGTAGAATAGCTATCTTTTGATGGGTCTGTCTGCGGGCTTAGAATGTTTATTGCTTAAAGGCATGGACTTTGTCCTAACTCATAGCATCGCAAGTGCCCGGAACAGGGTCTGGCATTAGTAAGTGCTCAATTAATGCTTGCTAGCTGGCTGGCTGACTGAATAATGGTTACTTAAATGTTTGTTGAGTGAATGAATAAATGGTTGTTGCCTGATCACTCTTAAGTGAATGCATAAAGAGCAGGTGCTCATTGCTGGAATAAATGAATGAGATAGTAAGTTCTCTAGACGTGTTGGTTGAATGAATGAATAGATGGTAGCTACTAATAAAGGCTTGCTGGATATATTAATGAATACCTGAATGGCCAGTTGGTGCTCATTAAGTGTTTCTTGCCTGGCTGGGTGAATAAATGACTTGGCTGGTAGATGGCTGGATGGGTTGGGCTGTAGGTGGATGGATGGGTGATTGGATGGTAGAGTGGCTGGTTGGGTAGGTTGGTGGATGGGTGAGTAGATGAAGAGACGGGTGGGTGGGTGAGTACCTGGGTGGATGGGTGGGAGTATAGGTGGATGAGTGGATGGATGGATGGATGGGTAGGTTGGTGTATAATTGGATGGATGGGTGAATAGATAGAGAAATGGTTGGGTGGGTCGGTGGGTGTATGATTAGATAAGCAGCTGGGTGGGTGGGAGACAGGTCCGTGACTTTGGCCTTGTTAGCATGGGCACTCTGTGTGTGACGCCACTTCTGCCAGGTAGACGACAAAGGGTGAGGTATGTACGGAAGCCCAGGGCACATGGAGTCTGCAGCCAGCAGGGCAGCCTGAGGGTTCTCTGGGCCACCAGCCATGACTTGGGAAGCCAGGTGGGTGACGCATCGTGTGTCGAGAGGGGGCTGTGGAACTGTTTTAAATGTCAGGATGTCACCCAGCTGGGAGACTGGGTCTTGACGTTTGTCATGTTCCTGAAGCACTTGTTTTAATGACTAATTATTTTTCCCCTTCTCACATGGTTCCTTGAGGGAGAGCGGGAGAGGTTGGCTGGAAGCCTGGCACCTATGCTCGGCAACTGAATTCACTAACAAGCCGGAAGTGAATTAACCTCGATCTGCCAGGTGTACAGCAGAACCTGGAGGGCCCAACTCCCAGGCCCAGCCAGGTGCCACTCAGCTGCGGCGTTCTTCCAGGGCTGACAGGCACCTGCAAAGAATTCAGAGCATCTTAGCCAGAACCTAGGTGGGTGCCTGAAAAATCTAGGAAAAGGCAGGTTGTTGGCTTGAAAGTTAATTGGTTTTGATCTGAATGAAATGATTAACCATGTGTTTTTTTTAAAAAAGTACTTGCTATGTATGGGGCCTTGTATAAATCCTTCACCTGAAATATCTCATTTCATCCTTGCGATAGCTCTTTGAGGTTGACTGATATTATCATCATCTTCTCCACTTTACAGATGGGGAAATTGAGGGACAGAAGTTGTTAGAGTGGTTTTATTAACTTTCTTCTTTTTTTTCTTTTGGTTGCATTGGGTCTTTGTTGCTGTGCGCGGGCTTTCTCTAGTTGCGGCGAGTGGGGGCTACTCTTTGTTGTGGTGCCCAGGCTTCTCATGGCGGTGGCTTCTCTTGTTGTGGAGCATGGCCTCTAGGCATGCGGGCTTCAGTAGTTGTGGCACGCAGGCCCTAGAGCGCAGGCTCAGTAGTTGTGGCTCACGGGCCCTGTTGCTCCGCGGCATGTGGGATCTTCCCGGACCAGGGCTCGAACCTGTGTCCCCTGCATTGGCAGGCAGATTCTTAACCACAGCACCTCCAGGAAAGTCCTAGAATGGTTTTAAAACATGCCTGAAAATCCTCTGATGCTCCCTTCAAGAGATGAAGTCTGATTCTCTTTCCCTTAAATATGAGCTGGGATTAACAACTGGATTCTGAAGAGTAGAATGAGATAGAGATGGCCGATGTGACCTCTGAGACTAGATCAGGATGGCGGTACAGCTTCCTCCTGGCTCTGCCTTTCTTGAGCCATGTGCCTCTGAAGCCTTGAACCTTCATTAAGGAAGTCGGGCTGCCTTGAAGCCGCCATGCTCTCTTCCTCTCCCATCACCCATCTAACATGTCTGCACATCCGTCTGGTGCTACTTCCTTTGGATGCAGAAAGTCATTCCTTCTCCCTCCTTCCCATCCTGGTCCCTTCAGTCTCTTCTCAACAAAACAGCCAGAGAAATCCTGATAAAACCTGAGTCAGATCTTTCACCTCTGCCCCGGACTTTCTGGGAACGGCCCATTTCCATCAGCGTAAACAAGTCCTTTCAATGGCCTGCGCGGTGCTACGTGATCTGCGACTCCCTCGTCATTACATTCCTCCCTGACGCATGTCATGAGATGCCCGCCAGGCCCACTTGTACTTACCGCAATCACAGGAGCTCCTTGCTCTTCCTAGAACGAGCCGGCCCATTCTGGGCTGCTTCTCGGCCTGAATTGCTTTGCCTGCCGACGTCCACGTGGTTCACTTCTTCACCTCTTTCAGGCCATGGCTCAAATGTCACCTTCTTTTGGTGGCACCTGTTGAAAATGACAGCCCCTGGGACTTTCCTGGCAGTCCAGTGGTTAGGGCTCCACACTTCCACTGCAAGGGGCTCAGCTTTGATCCCTGGTCGGGGAACGAAGACCTCACCTGCCACACGGCCAAAAACAACCACAGAAAACCAAAAAGCAAATAAAATGACAGTCCCCTTCTCTACTGTCCTCCCCCTTTTCATTCTTCTCCATGGCACCCGTCACCACAAAACACACTGATGTCTTTTTTTTCTCATTCACCTTGTTTTCTGTGTCTCCGTCCCCCAGAATGTGAGCACGTGAGGACAGGCATCTTTGTCTGTTTTGCTCACCGCCCCTGGGAGAGTGCCTGGCACACAGTAGGTGCTCAATAAATACTTGCCAAGTGATGAATGAATGGCTGTTGGCTGTTATTATCAGGGGGCCCAGGTAGGAGACTATTGAGCTATTCCAGGTGAGGACAGAGGTGAGGGATGTGGAATCTGGTGGCGGGTGGGAAGCGTGATGATGACTCCTGGTGTTCTGGTCCATGTGGGGAGCCTCCCCTCCCTGGAGACGCAGCGGGAGGAGCTGGCTGGCTGTGGAGGGAGAGGAAGATGCTGTGTTGGTGTGGGATGAGGTGGAGGTGCTGTTGGGGTGTCCAAGTGAGGTCTAGGTCAGTGACGGAAGTGAGGACGGGGTGTAGTGGAAAGCCCCGGCATGGAAGAATCCTGGGAATCCCAGGAGGGTGGAGCCCCGAGGGATCGGACTGTGAGAACAAAGAGAGAACAGTGAGGACAGAGGCCCCCAGGAACCAGGCGGGTCACATGAGGGAGGACTGGGGCCTGTAGCAAACACAAGTGCCCGTGTCCCTGCTGGGAGAAGATGGAGCCTGTCTCGGCTTCCGCCGGCTCACTGCCAGGTGGGAAGACAGGTCTGGGCTTGTAAGAGCTTCTGGTGTGTTGATGGAAGCCGGAAATCTGGATTTTCATGTGAAATTCATTGTTGTTTTGAGATAGTTTATTCAAGCTTTGCAAAAGTGCGGTATGGGCCAAAGAATGCCTGTCTGTGAGCCAGATTCAGCCCATGGGCAATCAGCTGACATCATGAGGGAAAGGGCCTGAGGCAGAACCTGGGGGATGGAGTCACAGGGGGTGCTGCGTGGCCGAAGGCACAGGAGGTTGAGACGCTCAGCCAGCAGTGGGTTGAAGTGCTGAACGTCAGGTGAGGGCCAAGGGTCTTAGAACAGAAACGTGGCCTTCAGGGCCTCACAGGAGAGCCTCACAAGGCAGCTCTGCGGAATGGTAGGGGCAGAAGCCAGATTCCGCCTTCCTGTACCGAAAGGGTTCCACCTTCCTTGCAAGGGATAACCCAGGGGAGACAGATGGCAGTGTCTTTGCTTCAGACCAGGGCGGCCCCTAGAAGAGAATGGGGCCGGGACAGAGCAGCCAGCGTGAGGCCAGTGCCCCCTGCCCCCGTGAAGGGCGGCTGAAATGTGGACGTCCTTCGAAGGCCTCCTGGGATACTGCACATCACAGACATTTTGAAATTAAATGTTAACCACGTTCACAACGGAAGACTCAGGTCTGTGGCTCCTGCCCGCACTCCCGTACCAAGGGCAGCCGCGGCCGGACACCGCAGTCCCTCCACTGGGAGTTACTGTGAAAGCCTGGAGCAGCACCGCCCGCTAGAAGTCTCCACATCGATGGCAGTGCCCTCCATCCGGGCCACCCAGTACAGTACCCACGGGCCACACGTGGCTATCGAGTACGTGAGGCGGTTGAGTGTGGCTGGGCAGTGGGATCGTTTAGTTAATTTAATTTAAATGTAAGTGGCCTCATGGGGTTAGCAGCTGCCTGAGTGGACAGTGCAGGTCTAGAGATCTGCAAGAAACGGGCATGGTTATAAAGACAAGAGTCTATTCTCCTCTGCCCTGGTTCCCTCCTCACGGGGCTGGATAGCCAAACAGAGCCTGGGCTGCCCCCTTGGGGCCCACATGCCCACCCTGGCCTCTCTGTTTTCCATTTCCCAGGAGCATCTCTGACATCCGGGTCTTATCCACCCAGCAGACAGCAGGATGTGAGGCCGGGGCTCAGTGGAGAAGCCCATGGAGGTCGTGGGCCCGCGCCTATGCTCCAGCTCGGCGTCCCGGCCAAGGGCTCTGCCTGCCTGGGCACCAGCCCAGCTCATAATAAAAAAGCCACTTTTAGTTTTCTTTCCTGATCTCTCGTGTGAGTTTGTCTTCCACAGGGACTTTGTGGGACAGAAGTGTGTGTGGCGGGGCAGAGTGGGTGGCTCTGTGTCGGTAGGGTCCTCGCACACCCGAGGTTCTAAAACATTTGCACCTAAGGAGGTCGTAAGCCCCTAACACTGGTATTTTCTAATTTTTTCTTCTGGTATTCTAATTGAAAAAAAAACTTTGTATATAATATATGAACACATTCCCTGTGTAAAAGATTAAAATAATTCAGAAGGTTTTCCCTACAGGTAAAATTGCCCATGGCCTTCTTGGGCAATACATATATGCATGCACAGATACACACAGACACACACAGAAACACACACAGACACAGACCACACACAGACACATACACACGCACAGACGCACACAGACCACAGAAACACACGCACAGACACACAAGACACACGCACAGACATACACGGACACACACACAGACATGCACACAGACACACACAGTTACAGACACACACACAGAGACACGCACACAGACACAGAGGTTGGGTGTTTTGCCCCCAAAGGGGTCATAGTAAATCTGGTTTTCTGTGACTTGCTTTTCTCACTTACCCTGTCTGAAGGCATCTTGCCCTCTCTGTTCATGGAGTTCGGCCCCATTCCTTTTGAACTGCTGCATAGTATCCCACCATAGCCACGTGGTATAGTTTATTTAATCACTCCTTGCTGATGGATACTTTTGTTTCTCTAGGTGTCAGTAACACAATCTGTGTTGCAGCAAACGTTCTCGTCTGCACCTCTTTGTGCACGAGTGAGCATAAGCTGACACACACACGTGACAGACAGATTTGTATAGACCAGATCACAGTTCAGCACGTACTCACTCCTCCCTTACTCTGAACTTTGTGACAGGAGGATGCCTCCCTGTCCTATTGACGCCAGGCTTGGCCACAGGACTTGCTTTGCCCAGTGGAGTGAGGGCAGGGGTGACGATGCCCTAAGCCTTCAGACGCCTCGAATGTTTCCCATCGTCCGTCTTGTCCTTCTGCCAGCACCAGAAGAGGGACATTCCCCAGGGAGCTACCAATCGAAGGAGATGGGAGACGTGGCCTGGAGCAGCCCAGCCCCTGCGGAACTGCAGGTAAGTGAGCTGAAAGATAAATGCTTGTTTCTTGTGCAGCTGAAATTGCCAGGTTGTTACCCAGTAGAAGTTGCCTGACCCAGGAGTGAGAACCGTGAGGGCTTTGACCGTCTGTCAGCATGTTCCGTGATATGCCCTTTGATCCAGTGTGCTGCTTCCAGGTGTCCAGCCCCCCAAAACACTACACACCACAACACACGAACAATGGTCTTTAGGTGGACACCCAGTTGGCAAGAGCAGGCGTCCCCCCTCCCATCTGATGGATGGGGCTGTCCAGGCCTCGAGCTGTGAAGTCACTTAGCAGCTCACCCTGGGAACCCACCAGAGACTGGGGAGCCCTTGGCGCTGGCTCCCCCTCAACTCAGAGCGACAGCTCCAGGGGTCAACAGCCCTCGCGGCTGTGCATCTGTGGGCACCACCTGGCCTGTCCGAGGCCGCAGGTCGTGGACTGGGAGCCTTGCAGTTTCATCAGCTTGGGCGCCTTTTCCCACCAGGAGCCGCAGCCCCTGCACAAGCAGTTCCAGTCCCTTGAGGGCTGCCGGGGCCTCAAGATGGGCTGAGCAAACTCATCAGATAGAACGCCTGGGGAAAGAAGAATTTCCCATTGGATTGAAGTTGACTGTTTTCCATTCAGCCCCCCAGACAGCCAATCTTTTCACAAAAGAACTGCATTTTTCAGACTCTTTTTATCCCCCTGGTCCTCCAGCGCGCATGTTGGGCAGGATCAAAGGAAAGCTTCCTTGGGGAGGAAGATGCTCAGGGCTGCAGCCAGGGGTCTGCTGCCGGGGCTTCCTCCGCTCCCTCCGTCAAGTGCTTGGCAAAGGCCAAGGGTAAGAAAACTGACTCCACCACAAGGGCCCATGAACACTTCCGCAGCGAAGTCATCTTTTGCTGGGGGCAAGCCCAGATGGAATCTTGGAGCTGGGAGATAGATGTGTTTGCGGGCTGTCCCCACTCACCTCTCCGTCCACCTCTCACTGTTAGCTCAGAGCTGATAATTCTGTCGACTTGGAGCACTCACCTGGCTTGGTAGCGAATGGATTGGAGAACGAGTTTTTCCCCAGCAGAGACTCGGCGTGTCCAGGGTTATTTGTCGTGGATGCTGTAGCTGGAGTTGGGGCGGGGAGCGAGAAGGCTGGGGGGCAGGGGGCGGCGGTGGCTTCGTGTAGGGGGTTGCAGCCATCAGGGTCTCCATGCCCAGCCGAGGTTATGGGCATCTGGGCATCTACCTGCAGTACCTGCCCACAAACAGGGAAGGAATAGATGAGCCAGGAAAACCCTACCCCCCAACCATCCTGGTTGTCCGCCAGCCCATCCAGAGGGGGGTGCTCCATCTTTCCACATCAGGTCATGGAGGAAGGCCTTGTTCCTTTTCCAACTGCTGCCTTATATTCCCTTGTACATACGTGACGCAGCAGCTGTGATGGCGAGAAGGCAGCCACAGATTAAATCAATGTGGGCACAGGGCTGATGGCCCACGGGCTGGCCAGCGACTTAGGAGGTGCCAGGCATGAAGCCCTGCCCGGTCGGTATCACAGCACTCACCTCCGGGCCAGATATACTCATCCCTCTGCTGTGGGAATGGGGAGTGTCTCATTCATTCCTCCAAACAGCCCTATGGGGTAGGTACCATTCTCACCCTTTGACAGATGCGTAAACTGACGGCCAGAGAAGTTAACAACCTTGCCCAAGATCACACAGCTGAATAGCAGAACAGATGCAAACCCGGCTCTGAGTGACCCCAAGGCCGCCCACCCTTGTAACTGCTGTATCCCTATATGGCCTGGTCCTCGGGAAACGTGCTGAGGTCAGCTGATGATGGGAAGATAGGAGAACACAGCCGCACCTTAGTCCCCGAGCCTCTTAAAGTCCCGGGTATGACAGTTATCCTCCCTGCCCCCACTCAACAGCGTTAAGTAGCCAGGGCGGGGCTCCGGTTTCAGGCAGCAGTCCGATCCAAAGCCCGTGGTTTGGGGTTTGCTAGCTTTTGCCTAAAATAACCAGATCATGGCAGCTGAAGCAAAGCTGATCGCTCAGCTTCAGCTGCAGAAGCCAGTCGCCTCCCTCCTGGACTTGCCCCTCTCAAGGGAAGCCTTTGGTCTTCCACTGCCTACTTTGGGGTGATCGATGTCGAAGTCAGAGTCCTGGACCCCAGCATCATCTCTTGCTCCCCTGCAGTCAGAGACCCCAGGCCTGGTGGGGTTGACCCTGGGCGAGGGTACACATGTTGCCAACTGAGTTCTCCCCGGCCCTGATCTCCTGGAAGCAACCTGGAGCGCTGCAGGCTGGGGCTGGGGATAAGGGGCGGTCCCTGTGCCCGGCAGCTCCTGGCAGACGTGCTGTCTGGGCTCCTGCACGCTCGCTCTCCTGCATCCAGCACCTCCAGGCTGGGTCAACACTAATATTTACTTTTGAAGGCAAGGCTGAAGCTCAGGGCTGCCTCCCGTCCCCATGGCTCTCCTGGGCCCAGCGGATGGAATTGCAGAGCGGGGGTGTTGGGGACTACTTGTGTGGGCTGAGTGGGAGCCATGGGAGATGGTGGACAGGGAATTAGGTCCAAGGCCTCAAATAAAAATAACTACAGTGATCAGAATAGCAATTACTTACAAAGTTCTTACTATATGTCCGATGCTGGGATAAGTCTTTCCCATGCATTTCCATTTTAGTTCTCACCCTGGTTCTTCAAGGCAGGTGTGTCATAGTTTTACAAGCTAGAAGACAGAGGCAGAGAAAAGTGAGTAGCTTGTCTGAGGTCACGCAGCTAGGAAGTGGTGGACCTGGGTGGCCAGCTGAGCATATGAGCCTTGGCGATTCTAAGGCTCAGTGTCTACAGGGAACGGGAAGGTTAATGAGTGAAGCCTGGTAAGTGTAGGGCAATGGGGAGTGGGTGGGACTGGAGCACAGTGGAGAGGAAACCCCTGTGGAATCCTCAGCTCTAGAGAGTTGTTGCCACAAAGAAATGTGGACCCATTGGGGTCAGCGTGTCTGATTTTCAAGAGAAAATCTTGGCATGCTTGTTTCTAGAATCAGGGGGAAAATATATATTTATACGTCTACAGGTTTTTATTTGAAGTTTTCCAATTTTTAAACGTTGGCAGCACATTCCTTCTCTTAAAAAAGCACGGTGGGAGCCAAGTCAAACATGGCTTGGGGCAATCGCTCTGCTCCCACCGCAGAGCCCAGTCTGTCTGCCCGGCCCTCAGCTTCCTCCACGCAGGGCTCAGGACTGAGAATTCAGCTCAAGGCCCACGGTCTGGATGGCCACCCCTGGGCCACTTTCGGGCTGGATGCCTGGGGACAGTGGCACCCTTCGATCCAGATAGTCAGGGCCCCCGCTGGCTCCACACTTCAGAGGGTCACCTTCCGCTGTCCCCCCGCCCATGAAGAAGAGGAGGGTTTGCTGGACCGAGGGCTCTGCCCACCCAGAGCTCACACCCTCTCTTCGAGACCAGCCTCTAGGTCCTGGCGACCTCAGAATTCCCTACCCCAAGGCCTCGAGCCTGCTTTCGGCACCAGTGTATCAGTTTTCTGTTGCTGTAAAAAGCTACCTAAACTGCATAGTGTGAAACTACAGTCGTCTCTCTCTCTTATTTTTTTCTTGGATGTGCGGCACAGCATGTGGGATCTTAGTTCCCTGACCAGGGATCGAACCTGTGGCCCACGCGGTGGAAGCGCGGAGTCCTAACCACTGGGCCACCAGGGAAGTCCCGACAATCACCTCATTGTTATTACCTTTCATGGCTCTGGGACCGGTGAGGTCAGCGCAGCAGTCCTCCCGCGGGTCTCTCCTGCCGTCCAGTCAGTGGCGGCCGGGGCTGGCATTCTCCTGAGGTTCTTTCACCCCCGTGTCTACGGTCTGTCTGGCTGTCAGCTGAGGCCTGGGCCGGGACGGCCAGCCAGAACATCTGCACGTGGCCTCTCTAGGGCCCCCTATTTCCTCATCGAGGGGCGACTGGCACTCGGAACAACGGTCCCAAGACACGGAACCAGGGGGAAGCTGAATCACCTTTATGATTTGGCCTCTGAGTCACTGCCGATGTGCTTATTGGTGGAGACAGAAACAAAAGTCGGGGGGATGGATGCGAACGCCACCTTGACGGTGCAGGGGCGGGATTTCACGGGGAGAAGAGTCTGCGGAGTGAGAGGTGCTTCCAGGGCCATTTGGGAGAGCGTTTTCTGCAGCAGTCTGCACGTTTCTCTTCCCTGCAGGCCTCCCCCGAGGACGCGCTGGCAGCGGAGGAGGCCCTGGGGCGGCTGCAGGGGCTGGGAGTGGCCGGACAGGGGCGGGCTGGCCGTGCTCCCGCCAGCCCAGGGGCCCTCTGCCTCACCCGTGTCAGGGGCAGGCTGCCTGGAGGGCAGGGCAGGCCCTCTGGATGTGCTTTGAGGAGTCCCCACCGAGAGCACCATGTGGACAGGGCAGAGGCCAGCTCCTGGGGGATACGAGTGACGGCCGCCGCTGAGCAGGAAGGGCCGAGGGGAGGAGGAGAGAGACAGAGATAAATGACCCCCTGTGTGTCCACCGACCTCCCGGCCCAGCGTCTTGACTGTGTGGAAAGGAGAGTCAGCACTTGGCCTGCAGGGACCCGTGAGGGATTCTTCGTGGTGCTTCCTCACCGGAACTTGGTTTTGCTTCGACGAGACAAAAAGACACACAAGCCAGCTATCGAGTAACGCAAGTCCCTCGGTAGGTTTGGGTCAAAGTGCAGGGCTTCCGTAGAAGAGAGAGGCCAGCGTCCCGGTTCTCCAGCCTACCTGCAAATCAAAATCACCTGCGGGAGCTTGCTGACCTAGTGATGTCCTGGTCCCATCCACTCAGTTCTGAAGCAGTCTGTCCCTTGGGGGCCTAGGGGTGGGGATTTTTAAAAATTTATCTTTTATTGAGGTAACATAGGTTTATAACATTATAAAAATTTCATGTGTACAGCCCGCTCACCACCAAACATTTAGTTTCCATCTGTCACCATACTGTTGGGCCCCTTCATCCATCCACCCTCCCCCTGGCCCCTTCCCTTCTGGGAACCACTACTCAGTTCTCTGTATCTGTGCTTTTGGTTTGGTTTGTTCATTTGTTTTATTTTTTTTATATTCCGTGTATGAGTGAAATCACGCAGTATTTGTCTTTCTCCATCCAACTTATTTCACTTAGCATAATGCCCTTATTTCACTTAGCATAAGCCATAATGCAGGGGGATTGTTTTTTTCTAACTTTTTATTTTATATTGGAGTATAGCCGATGAACAACATTGTGATGGTTTCAAGTGCACAGCAAAGTGACTCAGCCATACATATACATGTACCCATTCTCCCTCAGACTCCCCTCCCGTCCAGGCTGCCACATAACATTGAGCAGGGTGCTACTGTGCTCTACAGTGGGTCCTTGTTGGTTAACCTTTTAAAATATAGCAGTGCGTACATGTTAATCCCAAACTCCCTAACTATCCCTTCCCTTCATTCTTCCCCCCACCCCCCTCACAGGGGGATTTTTAAAAGCTACCCAGAGATTCTACTCTGCAGCCAAGTTTGAGACCCACTGAGCCAGAGGAGAAATACCTGGAGGGGAAAGATTCCCAGGCCTCAGTGAGGGAATGGCTTGACTAGTCAGGGCAAGAGAAGGTATTCCAGGTGAGCGGAATTGCAGGAGCAAAAGAGACCAGGTGAGAACGTGCTTTGCAATATTAGGCGTATCCAACATATGGATGGATCTGCTAAGGTAGCGCTTTTGGTGATGGTAATAGTAACAAAATAAGACTGCCACGTGTAAACACTGTGCTATGAACTTACAGATACAATCTCATTTGGTCCTCACTACAGCTCTGTGAGGTAGGTTTTTTTGTTTGTTTTTTTTTTTTTTGCTGTACGTGGGCCTCTCACTGTTGTGGCCTCTCCCGTTGCAGAGCACAGGCTCCGGACGCGCAGGCTCAGCGGCCATGGCTCACGGGCCCAGCTGCTTCGCGGCATGTGGGATCTTCCCGGACCGGGGCACGAACCCGCGTCCCCTGCATCGGCAGGCGGACTCTCAACCACTGTGCCACCAGGGAAGCCCAAGGTAGGTATTTTAATTCCCGTTTTACAGGTGACAAAACTGAGGATCAGACTGCCTGTGTGATTGTCCCATAGCTATCCCAGAGCTGGGATTTGAACACCTGACTCTAATTCTCAAAGTGATGCTTGGAAGATTTGGTGCAAACATGGGGAGTTCTGGACCTGAGCTAGAGATGATAGGGTGACGTGGTGAGGCTGGCAGGTCAGTGTGGAGTCAGAAGGTAGGAGCGGTGTGTGTGTGCAGGAGACGGCAAGCCAGTGAGCGAGTGAGCCAGAAGGAATGGTTGGGCAGTGTCCTGGTGGGTGGGGCAGGGTGGGTGGGTGAGAATAGCTCCAGGTCGCAGCTCTGGAGGCCAGAGCAGCGCCTCTCCAGCTGTGGCTCCCTGTCTGCGTGGGTGGGTCAGTTGAGGCTTGGGCATCCTTCCTGAGCATCTCAAGCCTCCTGGCCTTTGCACATGCTGTTCTCTGCCTGGAACTGTCTTGCCCTCTTCTCCACCTGTCTGTCTGTGAATCCATCCATGCGTAGCTGAGCTATCACCTCCTCCAACAGTCAGGCAAACTGAGTTTTGAGTTGGAACTCTGACACGTACCAGTCTGGTGTTCTTGGGCAATTATTCAACCTCCTTGATTCTTAGTTTCTTCATCTGCAGAAAGAAAGGAGTAAAAATAGTCCTTGCCTCTGAGGCTCCTGGGAGGATTAAACGTTTTCACGTGTGTAAAGCTCTTAGGACAGAGCCTCGCTCAGAACTAGCGCTGCCAAAAGTCAGCACCCGTTTCTGCCCTGTTGCCCTCACCTCTGCGTTATGGTTGCTATTTGGCTGTCTGATTCCCCCTTGAGACTGTAAGTCCCCTTGAGGGCAGAGGCTGTCCTAGCCTCCACTGGAACCCTGTGCCCACCATGATGCTGGGTGTGACACGGTTCTGGGAGAGTCCTTGGCACAAACGTGGGAAATTCTGGATCCAATCTAGAGGTTACCTGATCTAGGCGTGGTAGAAATTGCTAGGGGCAATCTCATCCAAGATGTTACCTCTTCTCACCTGATTGTCGATGGGAGCACTAATGTATTCATCTAAAGGATAACACCTTCCAGGCTCTGGCAGCCAGAGTGGCCACGTGATGCTGTGACCACAGACCAACCAGGCTGTCTGAGGTTGCGTTCTCAGAAGCAGACTCTTTAAGGCAAAGATTCAAGAGCCAGCAGTTTATTTGGAAGAGAAATCCAGGAAGGATTTGTATGGCATTGGAGAAATGAGACAAAGAGGAGGAGCCAAATGCAGACTCTGTGAGTGAGCAAGGTACTGCTGGGGGCAGCTGGGGCTCTGTCCCACTGGGAGCCTCTGAGGGCGAGAAAGCTGGAGTATTTGCCCACCAGCTGCTGTCTGTCATTGGTTGCGGCTGTTCCTGGGCCCCATTAACTCTGGCACATTGGGTCTGCTCTATGTGGTGACCTGAGCAAGCTACTGGGGCCAAAGGAAAATATTTGTAGAAGTGGTTTCTGTGGCTTAACTGGCGAGTGTCCAGGGGACTTGGGAGGGGCAGGCACCAACAGTGTCTTTTATAGAAGTGTAAGTTGTTGCAAAGAACGTCCTGAAAAGCCCCACAAAAGGTAGCCTGACTCAGCTAAGGGCTCTTTTGCTTATGACCTTCCCACTTTCCTCTTGCTTAGAATATAGTTTTAATGGTTGGAGCTGTGGCAGCTATATTATGTCCACGAGGAAAAAACCAACAGAACCATCAAGATTTCTCACTGTTCCTACAGCTTTTAATTAGAAAACAATTTACCGGGCTTCCCTGGTGGCACAGTGGTTAAGAATCTGCCCGCCGATGCAGGGGACACAGGTTCGAGCCCTGGTCCAGGAAGATCCCACATGCTGCAGAGCAACTAAGCCCGTGTGCCACAACTAATGAGCCTGCGCTCTAGAGCCTGCAAGCCACAACTACCGAAGCCTGTGCACGTAGAGCCTGTGCTCTTCAACAAGAAGCCACTGCAATGAGAAGCCCACGCGTCACAATGAAGAGTAGCCCCCAGTTGCCACAACTAGAGAAAGCCCATGCGCAGCAACAAAGACCCAATGCAGCCAAAAATAAATAAATAAAATAAATAAATTCATAAAAAAAAATTTACTACTAGACATAACGTCACGTAAGAGAAAAAAAACCTCTTCACTCTATAGTTTCAGGCAGCCAATGATACTTGGGTTTCCTGTTACTTGCAGCCTAATCCAATCTTAGTTCAAAAAACTGTACATGTTAAAGAATGAATGAATAAACTCTGGGCAGGGGGTTGGAGGTAAGGTAGAGAGCACCTTTTGCTTACAAAGATGCCCAGCAGGTTTGACTATATTCCTAGACTGTAAGGGCTGGATAATAATTATTTTTGCTCATTATTTTATCCTCAGCCTGTGCAGAGGAGACTTGTAATATTGTTTCCTGAACAGGTAAATGGCCAATGATCCTGGGGGAGGAGAGGGAGCTGCAGATGCTCTGGACAAAATTTATTTGCATTTACATTTACAGAACATCCTTTCATATACCAGGCTGTATTTTTTTTTTTTTTTTTTTTTTTTTTTTTACTAAAGGGGAAGGATTGGGGAGGGGAAAGAAGGAAAAGCAGATGAGCGAGGATCAAGTACATGCAGACCTCGAAGATAGGCGGGTTCAGTTCCAAACCACCGCAGGAAAGTGAATATCACAAGAAAGTGAGTCACACAAAGTTTTTGGTTTTCCATTGCATATAAAAGTGATGTTTACACTACATTATAGTCTGTTAAGTGTGTAATAATAGCATTGTCAAAAAAATAGTTACCTTAATTTTAAAATAATTTATTGCTAAAAAATATTAACCATAATCTGAACCTTCACCAAGTTGTAATCTTTTCACTGATGGAGGGTTTGAAATATTGCTAGAATTACCAAAATATGACGCAGAGACACAAAGTGAGCAAATGCTGTTGGAAAAATCGCGCTGATAGACTTGCTTGATGCAGGGTTACTACAACCCTTCAGTTTGTAAAAAAAACCCAGTATCTGTGAAGCACCCTAAAGCAAAGTGCAGTGAAATGAGGTGTGCCTGTATTAAAAATCAAATAGGTTATACTTCTCTCTGAACCTCAGTCTCTTCATCTGTAAAATGGGAATGATAACCATACCATACTGAAGTTTGTTGTAAGGATTCAATGAGATAATATAAGCCCAGTGATTTGCCAAGTTCAGGAACATAGTAGGCCCTCAACAGAGGGTACTTTTATCATTGTTGTTCTTCTTGAACAACACGGACACCTCTACTGGGCCCTGTGGAAAATAAATAAGACATGGTCTTGTCCGCAGATAGCTGATGACCTGATAGGAGGGACTCACTGTATTAGGAGGGAGGATTAGTGTAATTATTCCCATTTTATGGCTGGGGAGATAGACTCTGGGGGCTTATAAAATGTGCCCAAGATCAGCTGACTGGTTTGTGGTGGGGCTTTCCCTCAGTACCATGCGGGAACTTGCGAGGAGCACAAGAAGTGCTACTAACTTTGGGACAAATTCAGCAGAGAAATTCTGTGGCTTGGTCTTGTACGGAGGACCAACACTACACAAGGGTCCCAGTGGGCTCTGCGATGGCAGCTCCACACTTCCTCTCGCTGCCCCTGGTTCCTTCCCATCCTCCAGGCCTCACAGACCTCCAGAGACCCATTCCAGCCCTGAACTTGAAAACGCACTGATTGAAAGGAGTTGATTGGGCATGGAACGCCTAAAGGAGGTGTCTTTTAGCAAAGCTATGCGTGGAAATGTCTTCCAAATTAGGATGAGGCGCTTTATTTTCCAGCTTAGGCCCTGAACAAGCTTCTTCATTCTTGAGACTGTTCTGGTGCTGGCGATGGCAGCGTTGCTGTCGCCAAGACTGTAGCCCACGGTGAACTGTCGGTGGCTGGTCCCGCTCACCAAGGGGAAAAGAGAAGAGTTCCCCTCATCCCCTGACTGGGAGTCTTCCCCAAGTGGGTGAGGATGTTTCCAAAAAGTTTGTGTGGTCATTGATGGAGTTATTAAGATTCACTGAGTAAATAATGTTCCCATTCAGAAGCTCGGGTTTGAAGCACATCTAACTTCCCCGTAAGTGGGCTTCCTTGTTGACTGAGCTTTAGAGCCCTATCCATTCCCACAGTCCCCATCACGGACTCCGTGACCACCACATTGTCTCAGATAAAGTGACTTTCCTAAGGATGAAGGCCTCCGAGGGGAGAAGGAAAGGGGCAGGGCCTGAGAAGCCCTGCTTAGTCTCCACCTCAAGACGCTGGTACTGATGCTGAAAGCTCAGCTTCTTCTCTGTACACCGGTGCCGAATCCAATCTTGGAGACAGAGTTTTGGGTGAAGTAGAAAAGGAAAGCTTTATTACTTTGCCAGGCCAAGTGGGACACAGCGGGCTCCTGCCTCGAAAAAGTATGTGTCCCCACTTGGAGAAGTGAGTGAGAGGTTTTCTAGTAATGGTTCAAAGAGGACGTGATCAGCTCTTGGCCGGTCTTCTGATGGGTTGGTGGTGAGGTGAGTAGGAGTCAGCATCATCAACCTTGAGGTCCAGGGATCTGGGATCTACACGCTTGTGTGCAGCGTACCTTCACTAATCGTTAACTTCTCCCACCTGGAGGGGGTTTCAGTATCTGCAAAATAGCTCAAACATATTGTTGTGTGTATCCATTGATAGGGAAACAGGACCTTGTGGCAAGGCTGCTCCTGACTGTTTCTCCCTGGTCTCGCAACCCCTCCCTTCCCTTCCCTAATCAACTACTGCTTGAACCTGCCCAGTGGAACTCAGGGAAGGTCATGGAGGCTGAATGAAGGCTGTTTCCTGTAATCAAAGAAAAGGGAGACACAGAAAGTCTTTGTGCCCAGGAGCCCCACAGGGCCCTGCTCGGTAACAGTACTAATGCAGGCAGTGCTGGGCTGTGGGGCTTTCTCTCAGCAGGACTACCACTCCCTCCTCCAGCATCTTGTCACCTGAGCGATGGATTTCCTATGTGACACGTACCCACAGGCATAGCTCTACTTTTCGGAAAACAGGTAGACATCATCATCCCAGCCTTGACCAAACCCCCCCGACAGCGCGGGGTGGGATGCACTGTGCTCTCTGCCCCTGGCGTTTCTACCTTGCCGCCTCTTTCCTGCTGCCAGCGGTGCCCTTTGTACTTATTGCCTCGGGGAGGGAATGACTCAGCAGAAACTCTGAGGTCAAAGAGTGTCAGCTCTTGGCTGTGGAGTTTCAAAAGCTTAGGCCTCAGGGGGACACGAGGGAGTGACAGGCATACATAATAGATGTGGGAGAAGGGTTGGGGAAGAGGGAAAATTCTCAACCTGGTGATGGAAAGGATTCCCCTGGGAGGGGGAAGGGAGAGAGATGGAGGGGATATGATAAAGGAAGGTGGACCTGGGGCCATGTGGGCAAGAGAGGACTCGCCTTCCAGATACTGCCTGGCCCCCTGGGAGAGAGCACTTGGGTCCTCAGGCAGGGATGCCCAGGGGAGCTCAGTCGGGACCTCCCGACTGTGCAGTCTCTTCTCGTGGTCATCATGCACCATCAACGCACAGGGGCTTTAAACCGTACAGGTGGCTGGGGTCCTGGGCACCTGCAGGGGTGATAGAGATGGAAGAGACAGAGCCGCTGATCTCTCCCAGCCCCCAACCCCAAGTGGACTTGCCAAGATGTACCTGCTGAGGTGGGGCAGGGCGCACCCCAGGGCTCTGAGAAGCTCCTTAGCTTACAGCATGGGAAGGAGGAATAAGATGGGCTGGGGGTTCATGAGGACCAGCTCTAACTCCACCTTTTCTGTTCCTCTTTGAAACCTTAACGGGGTGCAAAGGTAAGACAGAAGCCCCCCTTCCTTCCTCCCTTGCAGAAGCTCAGGGGACGTAGTCTATTTCCTCAGCTTGACAGTTCTCCCCCGGGGCCTCTCCTCCCCAGCCAGGCCGCCCAAGGGGTGGAGTCTCCCAATGGCCCTGCCTGGCCCTACTCCCCAACCCCTCACAAGAGCACAGGCCTTTTTATTTAAAGAGCTCATCGCTGCAGGAAACAGATGGGAGTCACAAAAATAATAAACAGTGAGAATTTCAAAGGTTCCGGAAGCTTCAAGTCATGGTCTCAGGCCTGTAGTTAAAGACTTCCTTCTGAGATAGGTCTTGAAAATGACTGCAGCCACTGTTCCTTGAGCTCCCGGGATGGCCAGGCGGGGACTGGCAGTGTCCTGAATTGTCAGCAGCCGGACCAGTCTGTGATCCTGACAGCGGGACCTACGGAGGGAGGGAGTCCTTACTGCCGGCTTACAGATGCAAACACTGAGTTCAGAGAGCAGGCTGGGGCCACATGGTCTACGGGGCCCAGTGCAGAATGAAAATGTGTTGTCCTTTTTCAGAGATGACTAAGAATTTTCAAGATGTTGACATCAGAGCATTGAACCAAGCGTGAGGCCCTTCTGAGCTTGGGGCCCTGTGTGACTGCGCAACACCCGGGCCCACGGAGCCAGACCTGTCGGAGAGATGAGGCAGTACCTCAAGAACACAGCTAGTGCGCGGAAGCCCAGGTTTCAGCGCAAGTCCTCGGACAGCGTTAAGCTGAATTTTGCTGTCTCCTGTCCTTCACCTGCAGGTGCCCCTATTCCCTCCCTCCCACCCACCACGGCTGATGGAAGCTTGGCTCTGTCCCTGATTTCCATGACTTAAAAAGAATAGTAAAAGGCAGAGCAGGACTGTAAGACTCGGACACTATACACAAATCCGGTGTTGTTCCCATCAGCCCTTTGGCGTGTGCTGAAATGGAAGCTAAAGAGAGGCTTGGGCGTTGCCCCGTGCCTGGCCTTCCCCATTCAATTAACTTGACAAGTCAACATTTTTGAGACGATGATTCTCATTTCCAGTGCAGTCTGGAAGTCCCTGGGGGCAGGAAGAATATCTAGGCTTGCTTACTTCCAGAAGTGGTATCTTCACTCCAATTTACGTGGACTTGATTTTCAGAGACGACAGCGGACTCAACCCATGTAGAGAAGTGTTTCCGATGGGACACGTATAATATAGGGTTTACAATATACATTTGATCCAACAGTTTAAAACCTGTTTATATGAGCATATATATTTGTATTTTATTTCCTTATCACAGCGATTCACAGGGACTTTACCCTCCCCCTTCCTCTGGGGACATTTGTCCGGGGACGTTTTTGTTGTCACAGCTGGGCGGGGCGGGAGGCGGGTGGATCTGCTACTGGCTCCTAGTGGGTAGAGGCCAGGGATGCCTCTAAACGTCCCACACTGCGGAGAATGGCCCCCACAGCAAAGAATTATCCAGCAGTCGTCATTCATTTTGCTATTTTCAAGGAATGAATAGATCTCTAAGACTGGAAGCCCAGTTTGTGAAAATCTATCCTTAAGAAATGAAGTTTGGGGCTTCCCTGGTGGCGCGGTGGTTGAGAGTCCACCTGCCGATGCAGGGGACACGGGTGCGTGCCCCGGTCCGGGAAGATCCCACATGCCGCGAAGCGGCTGGGACCGTGAGCCATGGCCGCTGAGCCTGCGTGTCCGGAGCCTGTGCTCCGCAACGGGAGAGGCCACAACAGTGAGAGGCCCGCGTACCGCAAAAGGAAAAAAAAAGAAGTTTTGAGAGATGCCCACTGAATTTGTGAACATGATGTAAGAACTAATGGGGTCCCAAATCAAGGGTCGACTGAACCTCAGGTAATCCTCACAACAACCGCAAAGGAGTCTTAACTGTTAACCCATTTTGCTGATGAGGAAACTGAGGCTCAGAGAAGACAAGTAATTGGGGAAGGACTTCCTGGAGGTGGGCTTCACCCGAAGATGCCGCCACAGAGTCAGGCACAACATGGGGGTTTTTCTGGCCCTAAGGGATTCACTTTTGTCTCTTGGCACCCCACCTGCTTTGGTGACCCTGCCCCCTGGGGGCCCCACTTTTCCGCCTCCAGCTCAGGAATTCCCCCCCTCTGCGTTTGCTCACAACAGCTTCTGTTTTTTTCCATTCCACCTCTACTTCTGAATGTGTTGTGTTCATAACTCCTGGACTTTGCTTTCAGGGAACCACCCTCCTCCTAGGAGCTTGGGATGAACTGACCCCAGACTCAGAGTGATAGCACCAGTGGATAACTTTTCTTAGGCTGCAGTGATTGTTTTGGGATGACGAAGTCTGAGCCAGTGAGAAGCTCTGAGAGGTTTGCTGCCCTATGGCTACCCCGGGGAGCTCAGCCTAAGGGGCTGCCAGATGAAATACAGGAGGCTGGTTAAATTCGAATTTCAGATAAACAGTGAATAAAAAAGTTCTTTTAAAGTATGTCCCACTAAATATTTGGGACATACTACAAAAGTAATTCTTGTTTATCTTAAATTCAAATTAAACTGACATTCTGTATTTTTTTATTGAAGGATAGTTGATTTACAATATTAGTTTCAGGTGTACAGCATAGTGATTCAGTATTTTTACAGATTATACAATATTAAAAGTTATTACATGATAATGGCTATAATTCCCTGTGCTATACAATATATTTTTGTTGCTTATCTATTCTCTTTATAGGAGTTTGTATCTCTTAAACCCATACCCCTAATTTGTTCCTCCCTCCTTCCCTCTCCCCTGTGGTAACCATAAGTTTGTTTTCTATGTCTGTGAGTCTATTGTGTGTATATGTTCACTTGTATTATTTTTTAGATTCCACATGTAAGTGATATCATATAGTATTTTTATTTTTCCGTCTGATATTTCACTAAGCATAATATTCTCTAGGTCCATCCATGTTGCTACAAATGGCAGAATTGCATTCTTGTTTATATATTGTATATATATACACACCACATCTTCTTTATCCATTCGTCTATCGATGGGCATTTGGGTTGCTTCCACATCTTGGTTATTGTAAATAGTACTGCTGTGGACATTGGGGTGCATGTGTCTTTTCAGATTAGTGTTTTCATTTTTTTTTCGTCTATATACTCAGGAGTGGGATTGCTGGATCCTATCGTAGTTCTGCTTTTGGTTTTTTGACGAATCTCCACACTGTTTTCCATAGTAGCTGCACCAATTTATATTCCCACCAACAGTGTCCAAGGGTTTCCTGGCATTCTGTATTTTTATTTGCTAAATCTGTCCACCTATCAGAGGAGGCTAAAGAGGAGGTAGCTCCTGGTGACACCATCTGAGCCCTTAGTCTCTCCCTCCATTGGGAATCACTGTGATAATGAAATAAATTCAAACTTACCTAAAGCCAAACTACCTAGGGATTTACAGCTGCAAAACTGCTAAGGAATTTTCTGGACCTTCTCAAAGTCTTGGCCTTGGGACGCTTGGAAAGAAAGCCTCCTAAGCGTGTCCTGTGCTTCCTCCTGTCCTGACACCGTGCTCAGGGTCAGGGAGATAAAGGTTTATGGAGCAACAAGTTTCAGGGCTTAGCTCCCTTATAATAAATTGTTTTTATTTCTTTGAGCATCTACTAGTGTTACCGACCAGGGTTCTCGGCCTCTTTAATCAAGAGAAATTGATCAGAGGCCAGACAAGAAATTCAGGCAAGGCGTTATTGGGGCCCCTGCTGTGGCAGGGGGGAGTGGGAACAAGCAACAGTTGCTTGTGCCCCGAGGGGGTTGCGAGCTGCTTCCTTGCAGTGGGGTGAGGGTAGGGGTGTGGCCAGGGGTCTTCGAGGGTGGGGTGGGGGCGTGGCTTAGGTGGTGGTGTGTGCAGGGGGCACGTGAGCAGCGCCCTGCTTTTGCTCCCGATGCCCTGCTTTTGTTCCAGGCTCTTCAAAAGTGGCAGTTGGGTTTTTTGGTCTCTTTGTATCTTTTGTCCAGAATTTGCCCCAGTTGTCCGTGCACGCAGTTATTTTTAGTCCCATATAGTTTCTTTGTATTCTGTTGCTGGAGGAGAGGTGTGTCCAGGTGCAAGCATCGCAGCCCTGCAGCAAAGGGTCCCAGGTCCCAGCCTGTCTCACTATGTGCTCGACACTGTACTGGGGACTTCACTTAAATGACTTCCCACCCTTCAAATGTCTTGGACTTTGGTAACATCACACCCATTTCACAGGTGAGAACACAGCGGTCTGGAAAGGTGGCATCCTTGGCTTTAGAGCACAGGCTGAGAAAGTGAGAAGCGGGGAATTTTAAACCGGTCCTCACACCTGCAAAGCCGGCGCTGGTCCCTTACAGCTTGCCACCTCTTGGCTCCCACACCTTTGCCTGCTGGTCAGCCCTTTGGAACGAACCCAGTGCTATTCAGGACCCTGCCTTCCTGTCTCAGCCTGCAGGGACCCCCAGGAGCTCCCCACCTCCTGCTTGAAACAAGCTGCTGAACATCTGGAAGCCCTAGGAGGCCATTCTCTTTGGCAACCCTCGCTTTAAGGGCTCGTGGAAATTCTTGCCCCTCCTGCTGGGCCGTGAGCAGCTCAGGTACACAGGCCTCCGGAGGCCAGAGGAGCGGGCCGCATCTGCTTCCCATTACCTTGTGGAGGGACTGCACAGCCAGCTGCGGGTAACAGGAGCCCTGGGCCTCTGATTTACAGCCCATTTGTACTGAAGCCTCGGGAGCAATTATTTGGATGGAGACTGGCGAAGGGTAAGAGCTTTTCAGAGCCGAGAAGAGCGGATCTCCACTGGCTGGCCTCCCTCCCCAGGTGGGTGAGAATCCCCTGGTTGAGGACCTTCTTATTTATATACGTTACCAAACTCTTATGGACCTGCCCGTGTGCCCGGCACTATTTTGAGCGCTTCATGAATATTCACTCAGTGAAGTCTCCTTGGGGGGAGATGCTATTATCATCCCATTTTACGGTTGAGAAACTGAGGTCCCCAAAGATTACATAACGTGCTGCAGTCACCTAGCTGGGAACATGGGCTCATTTATCCACGTTTCATTTATCCATCCATTGGTTGGTGGACATGGCGTTGTTTTGGCTTATGAATAACGCCGCTGTGAACATTCGTGTAGTTTGTGAAAACCCAGAGGAAAACTGGTAATCTGACAGGATGTTGTGTAGGAAGTAGGAATCGTGTGGCTTTGGGAGTGGGCACTGTGGCTGGAAACGTCTGGCTTGTGACTGCTTATGAGCTCTGTGACCATGAACAATTAATTTGGTATTTTCTGTGCCTCTTTTTCCTCAACCGTCAAATAGAAGTAATACTGGTACCTTCTTAATGGGATGGTTATGAGGGTTGGATTAGCCAGCGTTCTTTAGACAAGCAGAGCTAATAGGACATAGATGTACATATGATCTATTATAAGGAATTGGCTCGTGTGATTATGGAGGCTGAGAAGTCCTACAATTTGCCATCTGTGTGCTGGAGACCCAAGAAAGCCAGTGGTTCTAAGAACTGGGGGCGGGGGGTGGGGCCCAGCGGAGTAAGTCCCAGCGAAGGACCGGGAAGACCAATGTCTCAGCTGCGCGGTCAGGCCAAGAGAGCAAATTCCCTCTTCCTCTGCCTTTTAGTTCTTTTCAAGCCTTCAAGGAATTGAATGAGGCCCTCCCACATTGGGGAGGGCCATCTGCTTTACAGTCCACTGATTTAAATGCTCATCTCTTCTGAAAACACCCTCACAGGGGTACCCAGAAATAATGTTTAATCTGGGCATCCCAGGCCCTCATTAAGTAGACACAGAAAACTGTCACAAGGGTAAATTGAGATGCCGTATATTGGTTGTTTTTATGTGGATGCATATAGAGCTCAGGAGAGCAGAGGGAGCGGGGAGGGTGGGCAGGTAACTAGGCTGGAAGGGAAGTGGTGGGGAGTCAGCGAGGGCTTCCTGGAGGAGGAGACATCTAAGCTGGGGCAAGTAAGAGTCAGCTGGGGGATCATGACATCCTTCCTCCCTCACCTCCAGGTCAGGGAATCTGACAGCCAGAGGAAGGCTCCACGCAGGCAGCCATCCCACCACCTCGGCCTCCCTGCTGGCAAGTCTGACACTGGGGGGAAGACGCCTGGGACAAGAGGTAACACAACATGGTGGTTAAGCTCAGGGCTTAGGTCAGACCGGGTCACCTGGCGTACAGATCCCCTGGCTTCCCTACTGTCTACCTGGGTGCCCCTGGGCACCCTGCTGAACCTCTCTGAGTCTCAACATCCTTATCTCTTAAATGGGGACAGTGGTGACAATACTGACAGCACAGGAGAGTCGTGAGAATTCGGTGAGGTGATGTAGGGAAGCAGTGGCCCAGGGTGCCTGGTGGGTCCGTGTCCGTGGTCAGTCTTGGCTGAATCCCTCACTATCTGCACCGTCCCGTTGCCTCCAGTGTCTTCCCCGAGCAACGGCAAAGCAGGCAACTGTTTTTGAATCCGGGGCTGCTGTTTAAAGAGCTTGGAGTGGAGACTGGGACAAGGGAGTCGAGTCGGGGTCAGGCCTGAACCTGCTGTGTGGTCTTGGGAAAGTGAACCATCCCTGCTGAGCCTGGGGGGAAACGGCTGACTGATGGGTGAAGGGGAAATGAGATAAAGGAGGTCAAGCCCTTGCTGTTTCCTGTCTCCCTGGGAATCCCTAAGAACATTCTCCAGCCTCCTCCTCCGCCCTCATCCCTCTCGGGGGCTTAATTGGGCAGCTGCAGTCACTCGGTACTTAACCTTCTCCCCATCTGCCCTCCAGGGAAAGAATTAACGTTAATCCCCAGAGCTGCTTCCCGTGCCCTGTCAGGGAAGCCTGTGAGTGCCGGGAGCAGGGAGCCAGCCCAGCTCGGGCCTCCCAAGTGGCCCAGCCGAGCTCAGAGCCCAGCATCACGGCCCTTGGTCCTGGAGTCATCCTGGAGTCGTGGCGGGCAGCCCTGCAGCCAGCAAGCCACCTTCCTCTTCACCCCATCTTTGTTCCCCTAGCCCAGCACTGTCCGGTGGAAGTATAACGTGAGCCACGTAGATAATTTTCAGTTTTCTAGTAGCCATGTTAAAAAAAATAAAAAGAAACAGATGAAATTTTAATAGCACATTCTGTTTAACCCAAAGTATTCCAAATGTGATCTTTTCAACATAGAACCAATAGGCACAATTATGAACAAGATATTTTACGTTCTTTCACGCCTGGGAAGCCTTGCAAACGTGGTGTGCATTTTACGCTTACAGCGCAGCTCAAATCGGATGCTAAGTTTTCATGGGAATACTTGATCTGTATTTAGATTGCACAGAATGAATCGTTCAAAGAGTAGATTCACCTACCTCAGTTGTTTCAGACCCAGAGAAAAGTGTTCCAACAACTGAACAAGTATCTTTTTCAGTTTAAATGTAAATTAAAATTAAATAAGAGGAACAATTCAGCTCATTAACTGCACTGGTATCGCATTGTCAGGTCTCGCGCGTCGCTGGTGGTTACCGTACTGGGTGGCACAGCTCTGGCCTTTGCACCCAGGTGCCCACGGCTGCTCCCCAGCTGACCTCCCAGAGAAGGCGTGTGGAGCAGTAGAGGTAGAAGAAACTCTGCCTCCAATTTGCTGTGTGACCTTGGGTAAGTTGCTAGACCTCTCTAGGCTTTTCTTTTGCCAGCTGTCAAACCGAGTGCCTACACCATGCTCTGTTGTAGGCTCTGGGAGTGGCCGGGAAAGAGCGCACAGTTCTCCTCCCAGAGCTCATTCTGGCCTGGGAGATGGTAATAATAATAATGACCGCTAACACCAGGTGAGCCCCTTACTACGTGCCAGCTGCTGTTGGGTGCCCTCAATGTTCCCCATCTCCTCTAACCCTCACGGTAACTAACTTTGTGGGGCAGGTGTTACGTCACCGTCTCACATGGGAAAACCGAACCGCACAGAGCAGTTAAGAAACTTGCCCAAGTTTGCCCAGCCAGGAAGGGGCAGCGCTGGGATTTGAACCCAAGCTGTCTGGCTGTAGTGCGAATGCTTTCATCACCTCCTTTTGCCTCCAATGAATAGAGCGGCAATGATGAGTGCTGGGAAGAGAAACAAGGCAGAAGAAAGGAAGGGCTGTTATTTTAGATCAAGAGGACAGAGGCCACCTTGCTCTCCAGGCTGACCAGACGTTCCCTAACATCCCTAACATGGCAGCTTGTCAAGGGCTGATCCCGCCCCTGGCTTTGGAGGGCTAAGGGAGGCCCCGAGGCAGAGTGTGATGTATCCGAGTCTTTGAGGTGGCTCCTGGCTCAGATTTGCCCTGCAGCGCTGAAGGATTGGGCTACTGACTTGCCAAGCACAGCCGGGCCCTGCCAGGCAGGTGTGTCACTCAGGCTGGGAGCCAGTGGCCAGCAGCTGCTGGGCTGAGCCACGCTTGTGCCAGGGACCGCAGTCCAGAGAGCGGCCAGCCCCCAACATGTACGGAGCACATTTTCTTCAGTGATGTCACTTTCCTTCCCTGGTTCAGCCGTCTTTCCCATTCCCCTCCCCTCTCCCTTTCTGCCCTCTCATCTCCCTCCCCTCCCTGTCTTTCTCTCCCGCTCCCTCACTCCTTACTTCCCATCCATCCATCCACCCACCCAGTATTTACTGAGGGCCTACTATGTGCCGGATACCGTGTTAAGCTCTGGGGACACTGCCGTGACTAAGGCGCTTCTGTCCTCAAGGCACAGTATGAACAATTAGGGTGGTACCATAAATAAAACTGCAGTGTCAGCTGAGAGAAGAGATGTGTGCTCTTCGAGAACAATACTGAGATGAATTTTGGGAATTAGATCCTCTTTGTACATGGAAAGAGACTGTAGACAAAATTAAAATACACGAGATTGGAAAACTCTTTGCACCCTCTGGGATGCACGGGGAGCCCGCATCTGTGTACAGAGCACGTTGCTCAAGGCCTGGCCCTGAGCGCCATTCCCTTCATAGCAGGGCCTGCTCTCAGTTTTTTCTTTGTCCTTTTTCTTTTCTTTTTTTGTCTTTTTTTTTTTCTTTCTCGTCTTCTATTCTACATTAAATAATAGTGCCCTGTGAGTAGATGAGGGCGTTAACTTCCTGCCCCAATGAGGTTAATCAAGAACAGATATGTCATGGGATCAATTCACTATCAATTCATTGACAATTTATTGAGCACCTATTACGTTCCATAGGGTGATGCTCCAGTGTGGAGCAAGACAGAATTCCTGACCTCAGGGGTTTAGAATTTAGTGTGGGTGGCAGACAGGACGCTAAGCAAAGGTTCTTTGGGGTGATGAGTGCGATCCAATCCAGGGACGTAGAACCCACTGATACAGGGGGGTAACTGTATTTACCGTTTTATATAAGGGACTTGAGCATCCGTGGATTTTGGTATCCATGGGGTCCTGGAACCAATCTTTCCACTCATAGGGAGGGACGGCTGTAGTTCCACCTTGCAGGAGTCTAGCAAGCGATGGCAGTGGGGAGGTAATTGGGTCAGATTACAAACGGTATGATACACTACTCCAAGGGGGTTGGACACTGTTCAAAGATCAGTGGGAAACCTTTGAAGAATTATAAGCCAGAGAGTGGCTCTCTCACATTTGTCTCTTAGAAAGATTACGTTGGCTGCATCCTGAATAACAGAGTGGGGAAACCTGGAGATGGAGCGATCGGTTAAGGGGCTGTTGCCAAAATCCAGGCGGGAACCTATAGTGGCTTAAAATAAGGAAATGGCAGTGGGGATGGAGGGAAATGCATGGAGGTCAAGGTCAGGATCAAGGCGAGTGGCCGTGGGGACTGCTTCTTCGGGGCATGAGGGATCCAGGAGGACCCCAGCTTCACGGCTTGAGCAATCGCAGGGGCTGGTGGGGCTGGCAGGGAGCGCGACACTGGGTGGGGAACTCTTTGGGAAGAGGAAAGGTTGGATGATGAGTTTGGGATCCTTGCGAATCTCACAGTGGCGGTTTGCACGAGGCAGTTTCATGAATCGGAAGGTGAGGGGGAGGTTTGGGCTGCAAATCTAGACCTGGGAGGTAAAGGCAGACAAACAGGACTGGAAGCAAAGGAGCAGCTGCAGTAGCTCACAGAGCCTGTGTCATTCAAGGAAGGAAGGCACCGAACATTTGACACTGGGTTGGGTGTTTGGATCAAGAGCCAGGAGATTCCTGGGTTCTTGTCCGGCACTCGCTGGCTGTGTGAGTTTGGATGGGTCACTTCTCTCTGGGCGTCAGACTCGCCGTCTATAAAGCACGAAACTTGGATAAGATCAGTGACCTTCCACTGTCCCTCCGAGCCTTGGAGTTTCAGGAAGTCTTTCTGTGGCCACGGCAGTGGCTGAGGAGGTGTTGGTTGGCTGTGGCCTGGGACTGTCACCTTCTCTTCAGGCACAGGAGTTCCGCTGTGATTTGTTTTGTAATTTGGCCCTCTAAGTTTTGATTTGAAGAAAGGGCTCCGTGACTCAAGAGAGGTTGATGGGGAGATGACCTCTCATGTTCCGTCTGGCAGAGGGTAGAGTCACACCCAGTTGGGAGTTTCCCTGATGCTAGAAAGAGTGACGTCTCCATGAGTTGGAGGGAATCAACAACAACAAACCTCCCGACACCGTTCAGTACAGGCTACAGATCCAGGGGAAACGGATGATCCCTGAACCCAAGATGTCCCCGTGGACTCGTCTGGAGGGTTAGCATCAGCAGCAAGCACTCCAGGGATAGCAAATGAGATTCTGCTCTAGTGATACTTGCGGTTGATGAGAAGGTTGCCTGGACCTGCACTGAGAAGGCTTCTGAGGCTGCGTCTCGGTGAGGAGAAAGTGCTGTGATTGATTGGCAATGTCTGCCCTGGGCAGCAGATGAGTGTAGTAGTGTGTGTGTCATGTATCTGCTAGCTTTGATCTAATCTTTGCTCTTGACCAGGACATGAACTCTTTCATCCCTTTCCTAGTCCCTGGCTGTTCTATTGTGCTTTCCCTTCCTTCTCCTTCTCTTGCCATTGAGTATTTCAAAGGTTCATCCTGGCCCACTTCCCAGTGGACCAGTCACTTCAGGAAACGAATGGGCTGCTCTTTGGAGGAAGCCAGATCACTCAATGAGTTCCCATTTCTGCAGAATTAGATGGTTAGTCGTGCTGACCAGGGGCACAAGGTGGGCTCATGGCCAGAGAAGTACAATGCTTCTTTGCTGAGACCCAGGGCGTGGGCCTTCCTTCTGCAGATATTCAAGGCCATGTTCAGGAGGCTCTTGACACCACCCTTGATCCTCCTGCTTGCTGTGTTGTGATGGGGGCCTGCCAGCACTCATGGTGGGGGTGAAGGCAGGAGTGAAAAATGGGCCCTCTATTCCACCTCAGGAAATTGAAAACCTGCCGTTATCTTTAACATTTTAAAAAAGTAATCTTGATTACATGAGGAAACCATGCTTATTGGAGAAAGGTTGAAAAACGTGAATCAGCAGAACTACCTGTCATCCTAATACCTAGAGAAAAGCACTATTTCAGCAAATTGGTGTTTGTCTTTCCAGACATGGGCAGCGTGGACACTAGTCCATCAGAGTAGATGATGGCTTTAGCCTTGGGGTGGGCGGGGTGGGACCCCTGCTGGGCCAGGCATTAACCCTCGAGCTGCTGGATTACGGGGATGGTCTAGGGCCCTGGGTCTGGGGCCAGGACAGGTGGGGTGGCATGTGATGCGTGGAGTTAAGGCAGCAACTTTTATCAACCAGACTGGAAATAGTTTAATTTTTGAACAACTTGAGCTGGTCCTTTCCGGGTAATGATCGGTGGTGCCCATCCTCGCTCCTCTGAGGGTGTGACTGGGCACACTGGCCTGGGCTTGGGAGGGTGATTGGTGGGCGGAGTCAGGAGGCCACTTCCCAGCCCGTGTTTCTATTTGCTTTTGGAGCGTTGTTGATCCTGGAGGTTGAGCTGGGCCACACATACCCCCTTATCTTTTTAAATTAATAGTATTTCCCCCAACAGGAACCAAGCACTTCCCTAGAAGAGAAGAATCTAGGATTCCGGCCTTCACCTTGGGATTCAAAGGTAGAACCTCCTTACCTTCTGGGCTTGGCTGGCTTTCATCAAGGCTAGATAGTCAGAGAGGACCACAGGATTCTAGATTCTAGATTTCCTTATAAGGGAAGGGAGAGCCTGGATAGAGCCAAGACTTAGCACTCAGGCCCAGAGAGCTGGAGGCGAGGGTTCTTCCGAGCGTGGTTTGAGGCGAGTACTAGAGCCCACACTAGCTGAGTGGGGACCCCATGGGGCAGGGGAGTACGTGACACTTAGAGGCTCTCACTCTCTGAAGCTCGGGCAGCACTGTTGTAGGGCCCATCTCAACTGCGGGAGCCATCACACCCTGATCTGAAGGGCCAATGAGGTCTCCCCAGATGTGAGGTCCCAGCATGATCAGCTCAGGGAGGGGTAGACCAAGGCACGGAACCAGCAGCAGCTGCAGGGTGCAGTCCTAAAGACCGGATTCCCCACCTCCACCAGGTGGCAAAGATGCTCAGGACTCATTTGCCAAGTAGTTTAACTTAGTGGTTAGGAGTGCAGATTCTGGAGCGAGACTGCTTGGGTTTAAATCCCATCTCTACTACTTATTAGCTGTGTGACTTTGGGCAAGTGGCTTAACCTCTCTGTTCCTCAGTTTTTTCACCTGTGAAGTGGGAGATACATAGTACCTATCTTAATAGAGTTATTGTGGGGATCAAATTAATTAATATATGTAACTTTGTACATAACTGGTTGTTACAATTAATTGTTGACTCACACATACATCCCTGGGTGGTTTTGAAAATGCAGCATTTGGGAAGGGAAACCCTGGGAAAAGCTGGAAATTCTTATTGATTTGGAAAGCAGGGCTTTGAGCTATTGTGTTTTAGGCAAGTGGTTCTGAAACTTGGAAGTGCGTCAGAATCATCTGGAAGGCTTGCTAAACCAGATTGCTGGACCCTATGGCCAGTAGATCTGGGCAGGGGCGGAGAATCTGCATTTCTCACAAGCTCATAGGTGATGCCCAGGCTGGAGGTCCACAGGCGGTACCTGGAGCAGCATTAGTTTTGCAGTTGTTATAGTGCCCTGCATTTGTTTTCCCAGGTGTGAAACCCATCGCAAGCCAATTATATTATACCTCTCTTTCTACTAAAGTGAGATCTTACCTGACATTTGGTAACCAGACTGTAAACTTGACAGGGGCAGAGGCCATGACCTTACTCCCCAGTGTATACGTAACATCTGACATGTAGGAAGTGCCCAATAAATAGCTGTTGAAGGGAGGAAAGAAACACACTGTCTGCGCTCAACAATATTCTTGTGTACATTTTTCCTGTTAATAAATATTCTTCCCCAGCATTGTTTGGTTGGTTGCATAGTTTGCCCTTGTATGGATGTAAGTGGGAGAACAGCTTGACTTTGCTGGAACGAAAAGGGGAGATGGATTTTAAGAGGCAGAGTGCCTCAGCGCCTAGAACCCGGGGCAGGACCCGGAGACCTACGTAAAGATCTTGCCCTTTGTCTCTTCTCTGTACCTCCCTGTGATCATTTGGTTCCTTTCCTTTGTCTTTTGCTGCACCTTTGTCCACATGCCATCCAAGATGGCTGCCTACACCTTCCAGTTCTCTTGTTACAGCTCCTGCCATGTGGCGAGTCAGTGTGTCCCTCTGCTGTTACTCTCTCTCCTAGTAACCCCAGAGGGAACTCTGATTGGCTCTTCTGAGGTCAGGTCCTTATTCCTTATCCAATCAGGTAGAAGGGCCGCATGGTTCCAGTATGGCCGCCAGGTGCCACTGTGGTGAGGGGTACAGTGGAATGGGTCATGGTCATCCTCACGTGATCCATGCCAATTGCCTGCCGTTCGTCTCTCCATCTCTCTGCTTAAACCTGATTTCAGTTTCAATCTGGTGACCAGGATTTGGTTTCTGTGGACTTTTCTGGGCTCAGAGCAGGGATCTGACTGACTTAACCCCATCTCTCATCCATCAGTGATGATGGCCCATGGCAGTGTCCTAGGTTTTTCTGATGTCTTTGAACATTTCATCCGTGCAACGTGTTTCTGAGGGAGGCAGGAGGTTTCACCCAATGAGGCCTGTTTAGCACCACCAAGTCTGTTCATGATCTGAAATGCAGCTGAAAAAATAAATATAATTAAAAAGATCGGGGCTTCCCTGGTGGCGCAGTGGTTGAGAATCCGCCTGCCAGTGTAGGGGACGCGGGTTCAAGCCCTGGTCTGGGAGGATCCCACATGCCGCGGAGCACCTGGGCCCGTGAGCCACAACTACTGAGCCTGAGCGTCTGGAGCCTATGCTCCGCGACAGGAGAGGCCTCGATAGCGAGAGGCCCGCACACCGCGATGAAGAGCGGCCCCCGCTCGCCGCAACTAGAGAAAGCCCTCGCACAGAAACGAAGACCCAACACAGCCAAAAATAAAATAAATAAATTTATTAAAAGAAAAAAGATAGCTCAGGCCAGCTCTCCCCGAGACTGTTTTACATGGGCGCATAATGAATGCCAAGCTTAGTGCAGCAGTGCCAAAAAGCAAAATAAATTCTTGGAGTTGGTCTGTTTCCTGCCTGCAATACATTTGCTTGTTCCAAACAAATGTATTTGTCAATACAACACAATTAGGAAGGCTGAGCCAATCAGACCGTCAAATATCCAGAGAAGCAGATCGTGGCTTCCATAAGCCCTGCTAGACGGAGCCAAGGTCTGAGCGCATTATGACCAACTCAGTTGTGGCCCGGGCAAGCCTTGCATTCTTCGCCAGGACAAGCTTTCTCATCTGTCCTGGTTACTGAGAGAATTCAACCTCTTTTTTCTTCTTTCTCAATGTTACTCATAACCCTTGAGGCAGCACCCGCCTCCCGCCGCCCCCCCACCCCCCGCCCCAATCTTTTAAGTTAATTTGCTTCCTTTTTTTTTTTTTTGCCAACAGCTAGAAACAACTGCTGACATGTACAGTTTTTAGAAGGAAGGCCTGCCAGAATGGGACGAATAATGAGTTTTGATAATAATATCATTTATGTCATAGATGCCAGGCTTTGGGCATTCATGGTTTCTCCTGATCCTCGCAACAACCCTGACATAGGCATTACTAGTGCCATTTTGTAGATGAGGAAACTGAGGCTCAGGGAGGCCAAATGGCTTGCCGGAGACCACACAGCTAGTGAGTAGCTGAGCTGAGAGATTCAAGCTCTAGTCTTGCTGATGCTAGAGCTTGTGTCAGGACTATTGATGTTAAGAGACACAGAACCCAACTCAACTTGTTTTGACACAATAAGAGGATTGAATGGCCTTTGTGAATTTAGAGCCCAGATGTGGGTTTCAGGCAAGGCTTAATCCAGCCGTTTTGCCCAAGGACCTGGTTTCTCTCTGCTCTGCCTGCCTTCATTCTTAGGCTCCATGCCACTGGGTTTACAGTCCACTGCTCTGGACTCTCCCCTCGTGGAAGGAAACAGCTGCAGCAGCTACGTCCTTTGAATCCTCAGCCTGGGGAAGAAAGAACTTCCCCTCTGGGAGCTCCCGTGGAAGATAGACGAACTTCTACTCTCAAACTCTTGGTGTCCCATTTGCTTGGAATGAGCCAGGTGCCCATCCCTGAACCATCTCGCCTGGCTGAGGGATGCGACGTGCTGATTGCCACAGGCTGGAGCGGGGGTGATGTCAATCTCACGCAGGCCACGTGGCTGAGCAGGGCAAGGGGTAGCATCCAGGGTGCTGTCTTCAGACAGGGGAAATAGCCTAAGTAGTTAACCAACCAGCCTGGCACAGGCACTCACCAATCACAACCAGTGTGACCACAAAGACCTGCTAACCATTTGCTACTGAAAGCAAGCTACTGGTTTAGCAGCACTGGCATAATTTGGGAGGCTGTTGGAAATGTAGAATCTTGGGACCTTCCCCTGATGGATGGAATCGGAATATGCATTTTTACAACATCTTTAAACTTTTAACAAGGTTTGGCAAGTTGGGGAACCTGATTTAAGAGAATGGTATAGCAGGTAGGCTAGGGTTTCTGCTCCATCACTTAGCTGTCACTTTGCTGGGTCGCTTCAGGCATGGGGTAATGCCACCACCCTCAGAAAATTGTGAGGGGAATAAAGGAAATAACTTCCGTAGCGTGTCTGGCATGTGGTGGGTGCTTCATAAGCATTGATCCCCTCTCCCCACCCATAATGTTTATAAATGAGGAAACTGAGTCAGGTCCCCATATGCCCAAGACACAGAACTGGACCTCGGGTGCCCTCAGCGCTAGTCTGGGGGTTTGCTGTCCTCAGTGCACCAGAGATTCTAAGCCTTGGCTACCCGTTGGAATCATCCAGGGAGTTTAAAAAATCTCAGTGCCCAGGTATCACCCCAAATCAACTCAGAATCTCTTGGGGGAGACCCAGGCATCAGTACTTTTAGATTCCCATGGGCCATTCCTCTGGGCAGCCAAGGTAGAGAACCAGTGCCTTCCACTTTCTTGCCTCCTAAATTAATTTGACTGTAAGAAGGCTCTGCTTTGAATGCTTCTGAGTGGCTGGCTGCAAACCCACTGCTGGTGAGGATTCCTGCCGTCCAACACTGAACATGTGCTCTGCTGGGCTCTAGGAGGGGATGCGGGGGAATGTGTGCTGCCTGGTTCCAGCTGACGTGCCTCAGACATTCAGCAGACCTTCAGCTTTTGCACCTGGGAGCCAATGGGCTCGGACCCTTGGCCTTGACTCCAAGGATTCCATGGGGCTGGTCGGAAGCAAAGACCATCTCTCTGCACCTGAGTGAGAAGGGAATGGACCAGATATTCTATATCTTTTGTGTGTTGTTGATCCCTTGGCATCTACGGAAACCCCTGGACCCTTCTCAGAAACGTGTTTTCATTTTATGCGATAGGACTAAGGAAAGCAATTGTTTGGAAATACAATTTTCAAGGTATTAAGAAGAAAAAAAGTTATGATTAAAATATATGTGCTTTATTAACGTATTAAATAACAAAGATCTAGCAGTGAGTTTAGTAACTGTTGGAAGTTCAGAGTAGTGGTGAGCTACATAATAGTTTAAGATGTCTGCAACAACTGTCCTGTGATATAAAAGTACCTGTGGGGCTTCACTGGTGGTGCAGTGGTTGAGAGTCTGCCTGCTAATACAGGGGACACGGGTTTGTGCCCCGGTTTGGGAAGATCCCACATGCCGCGGAGTGGCTGGGCCCCTGAGCCATGGCCGCTGAGCCTGCGCGTCCGGAGCCTGTGCTCCGCAAGGAGAGGCCACAACCGTGAGAGGCCCGCGTACCGCAAAAATAAATAAATAAATAAAAGTACCTGTGATTCATAGTGGTGACAAAGTTGTAGGCACTGCTAATCCTATGGTGGGTTCTTGCCTATATGTTACAGTAGAGGCAAGGGCAGAATTTTGGTTAGAGGTCAATGAAAATAATGATCTAATTTTTTTCCACCTGAATCTACTGGCCCTGTGAATTCTATCCATGGACTTTTGGAGTTCCATGACCCTAGGTTAAGGACCCTCAGAAAAGAGGAAAAGGCTGAAGGCAGATCTCTGGTTGCAGGAGTGCTGTGGAGAGGGGTTACCCTGCCGGTAACAGCATGATGTGTTTCCATCACAACGTTCAACCCGCTTTTCTGCTGGGTCCTGGATGCTGAGGTTCCAGTGGAAAAGGTGTGTGTCCTAGAGCTGGCGGTGTGTAGGGAAGGGATTCCCAACTTCGGAGTGGAGTGTGCCAGGGTTCTCATGCCGTGTCCCCTCTCCAGCTCTGTAGCCCTGATGCTGCACTTCTTTGACCTTGTTTTCTTAATCTAAAAAACAGGGGTCCTGATACTTCAGGGGTTTCTGTGATAATGAATGAAAAATGCCTGGCATAGTAACAGCGAACCTAATAATTAAGAGTGTGCTGGCTGTGTGACCTTGGACAGGTTCCTAACCTCTCTGGTCCTCGGTTTCCATATCCGTAATAGAGGCTGCTACTACTGCCTGCCTTACTATGAGGATGCAGTGCCTGGCACCTAGGGAGCATTTAGTCACCTTAACCTTTATGGCCGTTAGACCAGGAGAGCACACATACAGCCCGCCATACACAGTGGCTGTGGAGCTGAGTGCCTCACACATCCCGTGCGATCCAAACAGAGTGGCTTTGGAGGCTGCTTCTTTGGCCAGACTTCTTGGCCTGCTTCCTTGGCTGGACCGTGCAGGATGCCAGTTGCAGGTGGCAGCCCTGGAGGATGCTCGGTGACTTTAACTCCTCAGGCACACCAGCCTGTCCCTGCCTGGCCTGTGGGCCTGGGGGGCGGGGTTAGGAGGGGAGGAATTGGGTGGGAACCTCAGGGGAGGGGTGGGGAGCCTCGGTAGAAATGTCCTCCTTCCACTTCTCCTGGCAGCCAGTCCCCTCTGAGCCTCTCCCAGTGGCATGGCCCTGACTCAGCTGGGCCTTAGGGGCACCTGGAGGGCTGGCCATGCCCGACCTCGGCCGAAGGGACTGGGTTTCTTAGGAATGACCCTCAGTTGCAGGCTTTATCCTCCCAGCCTCTGTCCCTCCCAGTCTGCAGTCTCTCATTCTCACTCTGTTTCTTTCTGTCTGTTTCTGTGATGATGCTGTGCCCTGCTCCTACTTCCTCCCTCTTGGTCTCTCTGCCTGTCTCTGCCTCTCTCTCTCCCCTTCTCAACCTCCTTCCTTCTCTTTCTGTCGCTCCATGTCTGACTCTCTCCATCTTTCCATCTCTTTCTATTCTTATCTCCGTTTCTCTGTCTGTCCCTCTGTCTCAGTGTCTGTCTCTCCCTCTGTCCATTTCCCGCTCCATCTTGCCCCACTCCCACCCCATGCATTTCCGTCACCTCACAAAACCCACAACCGTCTGGTGCATTAATGCTGAGCGCCGCCCCCTGCTCCTTTTGATATAGGGACCTGGGTGACTGTGGAGGGCAAGTGCTTCCCGAAGTTTCCATCCCCCCCCGACTCCACCCCCGACTCTAGAGGCAGAGTCTTGAGAGGTGTGAATGGGATAGAACCCATGGAGCGCCTGGGGCTCGTGAGTGAGTGTGCGCTTAACCTTAGCTCTTGGAGTTCCTTGAGGGCAAGACTGCATCTGGACTACCTTCGAATCACCAGTATCTAGCCCAGGACCTGCTACACGCTTGGTGTTCAGGACACATTTATTTACACGAATGAACGGTGAGAGCGTGAAAGAAAGCACCAAGTACTTTATCGGGTAAAATACACTCATGACTCTTTGTGGCTACCGGTACGTCTTTATAAATTTAGAAGCTGAAAGCTCCGGTTAATTCTTTAAACCTTATTTGCTGCTTTAATTCTAACCCTTCCATTCCGCCCCGCCCCCACCCTGCCCCTTCAACTTCATGTTCCAGAATATTCCAGAATGTGCCAAGCTGTTTTTGTACTTTCGGTTCTCCCTGCGCACTCCTGTTCATCCTTCACATTTCCTCTTGGATGTCCCTTTCTTCAGGGAGCTTCCGCGACTGCCGGGCTGGGGTAGGACTGCTGCTTGAGTTCTCCTGTGGTAATCTGTGTGCGCTGCTGCTCGATTCTCCTCCCCTGATGTCGCCTCTTCCTGGGACTGGCAGCTGCTTGAGGGAAGGGAGCAGGCTTTCCTCACCCAATCCTGGGCTTCACACCGGGCCCGGAGCGGGGGGCGGGGTGGATACCACGGGCATCATCCTGAGCGCGGGTGGTGATGCTGGGCTGCGCCCAGCCACACAGCTGTGGTCCGCGCCCTCTCTCTGGTTTTTAACTGTTGCAAGACAATCCTGTCCAGGACTGAAAAGACCACACAGAATGCAGGCAGGGAAGGCCAGTCTTGGAAGTCACTCTTAGGAACTCTGAGCTGGCTGCCACCTACGCAACAGTACCTGGCCTTCACCTTCCACGTTTGAAATGTTGGTTCTCAGCCAGGCTGAGCCCCAGGCAGAGAAATAACTACCTGTTCAGACCGGCGGTTCGCCCTCATTCCCCCCTCCCTCTCCCCCGCCACACTGTTTCAATAGGAGGAGGGGAAATGCATGAGTTATGAGTCCAGGGTGTCTCGTGTCACCAGCTGCTGCCCTTGAAATGTGCAATCACGGTTGCAGATGAAACTGTCCGCCCGGCCCCCAGCCGTGTGCTCTGAGGGTTTTCATCACAGCGCCTCTGTGGGCTGCCTGGAGTGGGTGCCCTGCCGGGAGGCCCTGCGTTCCTCCACAGGCCTCGCTGGGCTTGGGGCAAGTATGCTGGCGGCTGCCCCACTTCGCAGGGGCTGGGAGGGCTTGTCAGCAACGCCCGTCTTCATCGGCCCACCTCCTCTCCAGCCCCCAGCGGCCTGGGAGGAGGGGCTGAGATAAAGCCGCCAGCAGGGCAGGAAATTAAGAGCTGCTGTGTTGATCTCGCATGGTCTCCTGCGGCAGGGGCGTTCGACAGCAGGCGGGGCTCCGGGGGAGCGGCCGCAGGGGCCACCTGACCCTCCAGCCCGTCAGGTCCCTGCCTGGGCTCACTGGGAGCAGCTGTGACAAGAAGCAAAAGGCAAAAGGGATCCTGGTTGTGGCCTGGAAATCGCGTTTTATATGGAGGCTCAAGCGTGGATGGTTAACGTTCAGGAGGATTACGTGTTTCTGTGATGACGTAAGAGCAGCCAGCAGTCACTGTGCACTTGCTTCGTTCCTGGCCCTCAACTGAGTACCTTTCACCTGTTGCCCTAATTATTCCTCACGGTAGGACTTGTATAGTCTGAGTTGAGACTAGTGTCAGTGACAAGGGACACTGCTGTTGAGAGGCAAGCCCATGAGAGACCAGCCTGACGTGGAACCGAGGGCAGCTTCTAGCTCTGCAGTCTCCCGGCTGGGTGTCCTTGGGTGGCCCTTGTCACCCCTCAGAACCTCAATTTCCTCATCTGTGACACTGGGATCATCACACCTACCTTGCAGGCTGCTGCCGGGATGAGAGGATATTACACGTAGAAGGTGCCTGCCCTGGGCTGAGTTGTATGCCCCCCAAAGGATGCGTTGAAGTCCTTATCCGGTGCCTCGGAATGTGACTGAATTTGCAAACAGGGTCTTTGCAGATATAATTAGCTGAGGTCCTATGGAGTAGGTGGGCCCTTAATCCAGTATAACGTGTTTTTATCAGAGGGGGAAGTGTGGACACAGAGACAGACATACAGAGCAAAGACACAGAGAAGACAACCATGGGAAGACAGAGGTAGGATTATGCCGCCAGGAGGCAAGGAACGCCAAGAGCTGTGGGAGCTTCCAGAAGCTGCGAGAAACAAGGAAAGATTCTTCCCTAGAGCCCTCAGAGGGAGCCTGGCTCAGCTGACACCTTGGTTTCAGACTTCTAGCTTCCAGAATTATGAGAGAATAAATTGCCATTAGTTTAAGCCACCTGGGTTTTGGGGGTGGTGACAGAAACACATAAGAGTGACTCCTCGGGACTTTGCTGGTGGTCCAGCGGTCAAGGTTCTGCGCTTGTAGTGCAGGGGCCGTGGGTTTTACCTCTGGTTGGGAAACTCAGATCCCACATGCCGGTGTGGCCAAAAGTAAATAAATAAAGACTGGGACTGTCTTTTAAAAAAAAAAAAAAATACAGCGGCTCCTCATAGCAGATGCCACCGGCGCCTGCCCAGCTTCCCCACGCTACCCTGGTGGTCACCTGCAGTTTGGTCACCCAGCGAGGCTCTCATCTCCAGCACTGGCGGCTCTTTGCCTGCAGGCTTTCTCTGAGCGCAGAAGCCATCCAGCGCAGCTGGGCACAGAGCAGGCTGCAAGTGCCCAAGAATGAATGCCCCTGGGAGCAGCCCGTAGCCAGTGGGGGCTGGGAGTTGGCGGATAAACACCCCGGCTTCCTCAACCCTGGGTGGGACAGTTCTGAGGCAAGTGCTACACAGTGTCACAGAGGCGACCAGTGGGATGGAGCTCCCACTGCCCACGGGGGTAACCCAGTAACGCACCCTTTACTTATCTTCCCATCTTCTCTCCCTTGCCTACTTTCCTTTTGGTGCTTCCTGGCATCAGCTCCTCAATAGACCACTTGTGTCCAAAGCCTCATCTCAGGCCTGCTCTGGGGACACCCAACATAAAGACAGTCCTGGAATGACACTCCAGTAGCAGCTGCTTTCTCCTCCTGGTCACAGGTGGAAGGTCAGATGTTGGCACCTTTGAGCTAAATGGACCAGTAGCTAGTCCTCAACCACATGGGAAACTTTGAAGACCATGACGGCCCACCAAGACAGGTCCAGTATCTCAGGAAGAAGATGATGACGTTGATGACCATGAAGAGGGAGAGAATAGTATTAATCAGAATTGCTGGGCGCAGGCCTGGGGAAGTGAGACAGTCTGGTGGGACTGCTCTCACAAAATAATAGGGAAGATGGAGCTGTTACTCCCTGGCTATTCCACCTGAGGTAGGGGTCCTGGGTTGGGAGGCTGGACTCTTGGAAGGAGGCAGAGGCAATGAATAAGATGACGGGGGCCTGAGGTGTGGGCACCATGATCCCCCCAGGGACTCTTCAAGTCCTCCTGAAAATTAGTAAACCACAAAATCCACGCATGTAACAGAATTTCTTGTGTAAAGAGTGATGGGGCCAGGGTGCGTGGGTGTTCAGACTCTGTGAGCTGACACAGTAGGCTCAGGAGGGGAGAGGTGAGCTGGGCAATCGGCCGAAATTGTTGGGAGGTGAACCACACAGGCTGGGCTACGGGGGTCTATGCCACGTTTACCCAAATCCCAAGGGACAGAGTAGCGTGGAACAGACGTGGTCATTTGTGGCTGCCCGTCACCCAGGACCCCTCTCCCTACATTTTGGATCCTTTTCCCCCTTTTCAATCCTGCCTTAAGGAAGAAGACACAAATTGCTAGAGTCCCTTGCTTTCTGGAGTGTTATCTGCAAGGTCCTGCAAATTCAGTGCATCTGTGGGAGCCAAGTATTCAGAACTGGGTGCCAAAGGAAGCAGCCCCACGAAGGGAACCTGACTTCCGGCCAGCATGGTGGCCTGGGAAGTCTGCCCTCCAGGAACAGTGGAGGCAGGATATTGAATATACTTCCCTGTGCTCTACAGTAGGACCTTGTCGTTTATCCATTCTACATATAGTAGTTTGCATCTGCTAATCCCAAACTCTCATTCCTTCCCTCCCCTTCCCACCTTCCCCCTTGGCAACCAGAAGTCTGTTCTCTACATCTGTGAGTCTGTTTCTGTTTTGTAGATATGTCCATTTGGGTCATATTTTAGATTCCACATATAAGTGATATATGGTATTTGTCTTTCTGTTTCTGACTTACTTTGCTTAGTTTGATAATCTCTAGGGCAATCTATGTTGCTGCAAATGGCATTATTTCTTTCCTTTTTATGGCTGAGTAATATTTCATTGTATACATGTTCCAGGTCTTCTTTATCCATTCATCTGTCAGTGGACATTTAGGTTGTTTCCACGTCTTGGCTATTGTAAATAGTGCTGCTATGAACATAGGGGTGCATGTGTCTTTCGAGTTATAGTTTTGTCTGGATATATGCCCAGGAGAGGGATTGCTGGATCATATGCCAAGTCTATTTTTAGCTTTTTAAGGAACCTCCATACTGTTCTCCATAGTGGCTGCACCAATTTATATTCCCACCAACAGCAACACTTGTATTTTTCACCTTCCCTTGGAACCATCAGACCTATGACATCCTTCATGGGCCATGATGGGTGGAGACCTCCTATCTTACTTTGGTACAAAAGCCCAGATGGAGATTACACTCCCTCTTTTTGCCCCCCTTTGCACTGTGCCACTGCTAAATAAAAAGGAAGCCTTGGTCCTGGGTTTAGTGCATCAAATGAGGGAAGGAGGAGGGTTGGAAGTTAGGAGGGGGTTGTTCTTAGAGATTCTTCATGGTTCCTACATTTGGCTAAATAGAAATGATGTTCAACAAAGTCCTGCTGTCAAATACGAATCTCCCCTACCTGATACACCAAACGTGGGACACAATCAATACTCTGGGGGTCGCCATAGAGTGAGCTCAAAAGTCATTGCTTTTGAACTCTTTCTGAAGGTGACAGCACAGCAAACACACTGAAGATGCTGTCAACTTTTAGACACATCGGCAATTTAACGACACCATGCAGAAGGTAAACAGAAAGAAATAATAGCTAACCTATGTTGAGAGCTTACTATCTGCCAGGTGCTACACTCAAGCTCTCTTTCATTTATTATCGAATAGCTTCAATTTCCAGATGAGGCAACAGAGGGGGTGTGATTTGCCTGGGGCCGGAGGGTTGGGAAACGGCAGAGCCTGGAGTGTGACTCCAGAGCCTTGCTCTGAACTGTCTCACTGGAACATCTCCTAAGAAATACTACCTTATATCCTCCCATCGATTTTAAGTCACCTTTTGATTTCTGAAATGTTACAAAATGAAGAAGCATGTGTCTTAGAGGTGAGGAAATATGGAAGCTCTCAGCATGTAGAGGAGCCCCGGGAAGGTTTCCATAACTCACTACTGACTCCCCCTCCTTCCTCCTGGGAGGAAGAAGACGAGGCTGGGACAGCTCAGGGGCTGATGGCTCTGCGGAGCCAAATCCATCTCTGTCTCCCTGAGGCTACCCTTCTGATGAATGCCAGTGTTAGGGGTCTTGATGGGACTGGACCCTGCTGTTCAATGTGGAACTTTTCCTGGGGTGATACTGTCCCAGGTTCTGTGCTGCATCTAAAACTCCAGAAAGCCTCTTCGAGGGGTTGAATCACCCTCCCCTTCTCTTTTAATTATTCAGGACCTGACACGCTGACTGGGAATACATCACTCAGAGTACATGGCTGGTAAGATTAAATATTAGCGGAAACTCTTTTAATTAATTTTTAATGCATTCTTTAGAACAATTCTTCATACCTAACCACATTCTGAAACAGAGTACCTAAAAGGAAAATTAATGTTCAGGATCTCAGGGGCTTGTAGGTCCAGACAACCCCTATTTTGCTTACCTCTGAGCTACATATCAGGATGTTCCAGACATGACATCCTTGGCATAGAAGTGGAGTGACCGTATGTCCTGGTTTTATTGGGGCAGTCCTAGTTTACGCCTGTTGCCCCTGGTGTACTCACGAACAGTGACCCCTTTTACTCCCCAAAGTGTTCCAGTTTGGTTGCTAAATTATGTACTACCCTACTTCAAGGCCATCACTCCATCACTCTCCCTTCCCTTGCCAGTGACAGACATCACTAGTTGATGGCAGCACCCAGTCCTTGCTGATCCTCCAAGGCATTCTCAGTAACTAACTCTCCAGCAGCCTCTCCGGTGATTAAAGTTGGCATCAAGATGGATCCTATTTTTCCCTGCTGAGAAAGCAGTTTATATTAAGTTCCTACATTTTTATTTCATCTTTATCTTTAAGCCACTTTTCTATTCAGGCCCTTACTGTTTTTCAGTGGGAGCACTGTTGTTATTTCATGTGGGGGCAGTTAGGTGTGGGTGACTACCTCAGGCATTATTGGCTATTTAATACAGTTAATATCCCTGGGCCCATGGGCATTAGATGCCAATAGTAAGATCTCCTCCACCCCCAGTCATTGTGACAACAAAAATATGGCCCCCACCCCGCCAATTTCCAGAACACCCCTAAGGGAGCACTACTGCCCTGAGTTGGAAATAAATGTAAGTATTGAGAAATTAACTAGTCCAAAGATGTTGCTTTGGTTACTTATTGCTGGGTAATAATCCCCTTTTCTTCCTCCTTTCCAAGGATTCAGTGATATAAAACAACAGCAGTAGTTAAAAAAAATTCTTTTTAATTTTTATACAACTTTTAAAAGTTACTTTCCATTTATAGTTATTACAAAATATTGGCTCTATTCCCCGTGTTGTACAATACAACCATGAACCTATCTTACACCCCATAGTTTGTATCTCCCACTCCCCCACCCCTATATTGCCCCCACCCCACTAATAACCACTAGTTTGTTCTCTATGTCTGTGAGTTTGCTTCTTTTTTGTTATATTCACTAGTTTGTTGTATTTTTCAGATTCCACGTATAAGTGATATCTCACAGTTTTTATCTTTCTCTGTCTGACTTATTTCACTTAGCATAATGCCCTCCAAGTTCATCCATGTTGCTGCAAATGGCAAAATTTGTGGTTGAGTAGGATTTCATTGTATACTTGTATACCACAGCTTCTTTATCCATTCATCTGTTGATGGACGTTTAGGTTGTTTCCATGTCTTGGATGTTGTAAATAGTGGTGCTATGAACATTGGGTGCATGTATCTTTCTGAATTATTTCTTTTGATTTTTTTGGATATGTACCCAGAAGTGGAATTGTTGGGTCATATGGTATCTATTTTTAGTTTTTTGAGAAACCTCTGTAATGTTTTCTACAGTGGCTGCACCAATTTACATTCCCACCAACAGTGCAGAGGGTTCCGTTTTCTCCACATCCTGGCCAATGTTTATTATTTGTGTTCTTTTTCATGACGGCCATTCTGAGTGGTGTATGGTGATATCTCATTGTGGTTTTGATTTGCATTTTTCTGATGATTAGTGATGTTGAGTATCTTATCATGTGTCTGTTGGCCATCTGCATTTCTTCTTTGAAAAACGTCTATTCAGTGCCCTTTTTTAAATCGGGTGGTTTGGTTTTTTTAATGTTGAGTTGTATGAGCTATTTATAGATGTTGGATTATTAACCCCTTGTTGGTCGTATCATTTGCAAATATTTTCTCCCATTCAGTAGGTTGTCCTTTCATTTTGTCCATGGTTTCCTCTGCTGTGCAAAAAAGCTTTTAAGTTTAATTAGGTCCAATTTGTTTTTTTGTTTTTTAACTTTTGTTTCCTTTACTTTAGGAGACAGATCCAAAAAAATATGGCTTTGATTTATGTCATAGAGTGTTCTGCCTGTATTTTCCTCTAGGAGTTTTATATCTTTAGTATCTGGTCTCACATTTAGGTCCTTAATCCACTTTGAGTTTATTTTTGTGTATGGTGTTAGGGAGTGTTCTAATTTCATTTGTTTACATGTAGCCGTCCAGTTTTCCCAGCACCACTTATTGAAGACTTTTTCTCCATTGTATATTCTTGCCTCCTTTGTCATAGATTGACCATAGGTGCATGGGTTTATTTCTGGGCTTTCTGTCCTCTTCCAGTGATCTGTGTGTTTGTTTTTGTGCTGATACCATGCTGTTTTAATGACTGCAGCTTTGTAGTATAGTAACAGTAGTTTTTTAAAAATTTGCTCACAGTTTTGCAATTTTGGCAGGGCTTGATGGGGCAGCTCAACTGAGCAAAAGGCTCTTCCAAGAAAGTTCACTCACACAGCAGACAGACTGTTTCTGGCTATCAACTGCAAGCCCAGCTGGGGCTCCAGCTAGTTTCAGTTCTCCTTCCTGTGGGCCTCTCCACGAAGCTGCTTGGGCTTCCTCATAGCATGGAGACTGGGTTTCAAAGGGGAGGAAGTGGAAGCTGCTGGTTCTCTTAAAGGTTAGACCTGGAACTGGCATATTGTCACTTCTTCCATATTGTATTGATGAAAGCAGGCACAGGCCCAGCCCAGACTCAGGGGATGAAGAAAACTGACCCCATTTCTCAAGGGGGCAGTGACAAAGGACTTTAATTCACCACATGTTCCTTCGCATTATCTTGATCACATTGTCACGATAGTCTTAAAAAGTAGATTAGGCAGATCCCATTGAATTTTCTCACTTTGCATGTGGTGGAACTGAGGTTCAGAGGCTTGGTGTGGCTTGCCCATGGCAGATAGGTAGTTCATAAGCCGTGGACTTGGAACAAAGGAAAGGTCAAGGAAAGTTCTGAAGCGTTCCTATGACTTCCTTGGAACCAGTATTGTGAGAAACAAACCAGATGGAGTCAGAGGGTGTTACTTGGGTGAGGACCCATTTCCTGGAAGGTCCACACTGATATGGATTTTGCCATGTGAGTCATGCAACCGGTGCCTGGGATCTTGCACAGCCCCAGAGCCTCTGTCACTTACTCTTGACGTACTTATTGAGCATCACCAGAGGCCAGATGCCATGCTAGACCTGGGCGATGGTGAGGTGAGTGAGCTAGAAATGGTGTTGGTGTGTCCACAGTCTCCAGGGGACATGACGTGATTTAATTGCACATTCTGAGGGACAGCTACAGCTGTGAGGGGTGCTATGAAGGGAAGGTGCAGGGTGCTATGGGCATGCATAGGAGAGGCGCTGACGTGTCAGGACATCAGACAAGTGTCCCCAAGGACGTGACACTTCAGCTAAGACCTGAAAGATGGGAAACAAAGAGGCAAAGAGAGAGGGGTGGGGAAGGATATTCCAGGCACCGCCACCCCATATGCCATAATGGGGGTCTGCAAAAAAGTAAGGAAAGCCCCGAGGTACAACCACAGAGAGTGGCGTGAGAGAGGGCCGTGGAGGAAGGAAGGGCCGGGAGGTGGCAGGACTTTGTGGGCCAATGAGAGATGCTCTTCTGCTTGTTATTCTCGTGTGTTATTCTGAGAACACTGGGGAAACATCTTGTTTTGGAGAGATTGTTCCAGCTGTAGCTTAGAGAATGGATTTGGGGGTCGGGAGTGTGTTTGGGGAGAGCAGGGCCTCAGCTCCTTCTGAGAAGGTGGCTGGAGACCACGTCAGACATGCCCACCGAGGTAGCCCTTCTGGTTCCTCTCCACGAGGACCACCCCCTGACCTCCACCTCTGCCCCCCCATTAGGGGTATATTAATAGAGAAGCTGGCTCTGCTCTGTGATGTGAGCAAGGGTTTCTCATCCACAGGGTCCAAGACACAGGGCCAGGGCCAGGGTGAGGTAAGTGAGATGCCCAGGAAGCAGAACTGAGTGAGGCATTCCTTCCTGTCTGGGCTGTGCACCCCTAACAGTGGGTGCCTGCTTACATTTTGTGCCCTAGATGCCCGCCTCCTTGCTTCCTGGCCAGGATGGTTTATCTCCAGCCCCACGGTGTGCGGCAGGAAGCAGGGAAGGGGAAGGGAGCGTGCCCCTTCCTTGCAAGAGCCTGACCTGTGGCGGACCTATCACTCCCCACACATCCCTATGGCCAGAACAGGGTCACTGCCGCCACGGCTGGCAGGGAAGCTGTGCGTGTCACCTTGATCCTGGGCAGCCCAGTGTCGAGAGGATGTTCTGAGTTCTGTGACCGTAGCAGGGGAATCAGATAGCTCTGCAGCACGCTGTCAGGTTAGAGAGGCTTTACGGCGCGGTGGTTCAGGAAACGAGGTGAGCTTCAAGGTTGTCCAGGCTGGGTTCACTGCCCAGTTCTGCCAGCTCCTGGCTGAGTGGCCTCGGGCAAGTTACTGAGGTCCTAAGCCTCCTCTCTTCATCTGTGAAATGAGGCTTGGGATAGAATTTATGGCACAGGGTGCTAGAGAAACTGGATTCTGATTCCAGAAGCACAGACCGAGAGAGAGCCAGCGGATCATTGAGTCAGCTCCCCGACCTTCCAAGTGAGGACCCTGGGGCTGAGAGAGGGGCGGCCTTGCCACAACTGATTACCCAGTGAGTGGACGTTGGGGGCTGGAACCCCAGCTCCAGGGGAGCCCCAGTTTCCTGACTGCCCATTCTCTTGGCCACTCCTGCATGGAGTGGCTCTGACCGACCCATCCCGAGGGACAGGGTGCCCTGGTGGAGCCACTGCTGTGCGACATGAGTGGACTTTCGTCCCCCTTAGAGCTGGGAGGCGACAGGCCGGGGAGAAGTCAGGAGGGACCCGGGAAGACTCCTAGGCTTCTGCTGAATTCACAAGGACCTCTTCCTTCCCTGCTCTCCGCATCTTCTTTCCCCTTTCTTACCCCCCCCACCCCCCCGTTTGGCCTCTTCCCTTCCTCCCTTTTTCCTTCTTTGCTTTCATCTCCCCTTCCTCTTCTCCCTGTGGCCCCCCTTTCCCATCTTCAGCATTCTCTGCTTCCCGCTGCCCTCCCCCCTCCGCCCAGCTGCCCTTTTGTCCCTCTCTGGCACGGGTGACATCTGAGGAATGGCCCCAGGTTGGTGGCTTAGGCGCCAAGGGCCCTCTGCTGTGCCACGGTCCCTCCCTGCTGCGTGTCCCAGGCCTGGCCAGCAGGTGAAGCCCGCTGCCTCCGGGCCGGCCCTGCAGCCTAGAGGACGGGTCCTGCTGCCACAGCCCGGGCTCGGGCCTCGGGTTTCTGGTGGGCCCTTCTCTGGGCAGCACCCCGCTTCTTATCCTCATCACCCCTCCATTCCCTCCCATTCGTCCTTCTCTCTCCATCCTCTACCTCGCTGCTCCCAGCACCTCTGCTGAGAATTCCGTGCAGGGAGACCCAGGATGCCGCAGAGCTGGGGAAGTTCATCCAGGCTCTATCCTGGATCCCTGTCACGTTCCTTGAGTGAATACAAGGCTTTTGCTTGGTATGCAGTTCCCGGGAGTGAACCATGGTTTTAAAGAAATGAGCCCCATCCTTCTTATGGACATGGGTCCCCTCCTTCCTTCCCGCCTTCCCTCCTTCCTTCTTTCCTTTCTCTCACTTCTAACTCCCCCCGCCCCCATTCTCCTCCTCAGATCTGTGACCTTAGATACACTGTGTAACCTTTGTCACGTGCCAGGTTTCTGAACTCAGGGAGGCGGCACGGGCTGTATGGGTGAAAAGCGCGTAGCATGTGCTGGGTACAATGGATAGAACTAGAGTTTGGAGATCACGATGTGAGAATGGCCGGGTGCTGAAGCAAAAAGTTCATCTCCTCACGCTCTTACTTATGCACCATTTCACAGCAGCCCCGTTTGTCCCTTTCCCCACTCACTCCTCTTTCCTCTTGGACCGTGAGTTACTTGCTTAAATGGCCTTGGCTGGGTGCTCACGGGACAGCATTCCATTAAAAATCTCTCTGCATCATTGTAGTGCAGTGAGAAACATTTGTGGTAGATTTGGTGGGGGGGGGCACCGATTTTGGAAGGAAAAAGAAACAAAGTCCTTTTATTCTCTGTTGAACGAGAAAATACTTCCAAGACTGAATGTCAAATCATTTCCTCACTTTTTCCCTCAGCACTTTGCCAGAGACCCTGACAATGAACTGCTCTCTCAGGGTCATTGTTGTGGCAGAGATGTTTCCTGTTTGACTTGTGTTTAAAGGGTGGATCCTGTCCCGAGAAAGAACAGAGATCTGCAGAGGGTTCGTGCTTTTCTGTCTTAGAGCATCTGCTTTCGGTGAAGAGAGCAGAGTCTTCATTCCATCAAGGGTCCCCCTTGGAGACGCAGAGGCAGAGAATGGAATTCCCTCTGGCCTGGTCCTTTGGGGAAAGTGAGAGGAGCTGTCTGCCTGGAGACTTGACTGTTTCCATCTTGACCCTGCCTGCCTTCCAGGTGGGAGAGATGGGTGTCGTTTCTGCTTCTAAAGAACCAGGAAATGGGAGACTTGGGACTTGAAACCAGCTTGGGCTGCGTCCCCTTGGCCAAGTTGCTTTCCCTCTCTAATTTCCACATCCGTAAGAAAAAGTTAAGAAAAAGCATCCCAAACTTGGAAATGAGGCAAAAGGATGACGGTGCGTCCTGTGCATGCCATACCCGACCACCAGCTGAGACGCCCGCCCAAAGGTTATCTAAGTCTTTAGGGCTCAGGCCAAATCTGACTGCCGCCTGCTTTTGTATATGACGGTCTACTGGAACACAGCCACGCCCATTCGGTTAGGGATTGTGACTGCTGCCTTTACAACAGGCAGCGTCCAGTAGTTGCAACAGAGACCAGATGGCCCAGAAAGCTGAAAATTATTTACTGCCTGCCCCTTTATAGAGAAGGTTTGCTGACCTCTGCTCTAGGGGAACGTAGTGTTATTTGATTTACTGTTTACTACTGATTCGGGCTCAGGCTCTGGAAAGTGTGATGCTAATTTGTGGGAGATTGATAACTTGCAAATGATTTTGGTCCAGTGGTCATGAAAGTGATTTCTGTCCAGTATAAAAGATACCCCCAAAGAAAACGATTTTATTGACCTGTAGGACATCCATCATCTCCGTGTCTAGCTTGGCAATCTTTTTTCAGCATTCTCTCTGTCCTTTACTGACTTTGGTCCCTCCCATGAGCCTTTGAGCTGGCTTTCCCATTCGGCTGGTTCCCCCATTAATAGGTTAGAGGAATCTTTGCCACGTGCGCATTTTCTGTTTGTGTGAGAGTCGTGATCTTAACTTTTTGGAAATAGATCAGCGGTTAACAAACTGTGCTCTGGGGAACCCTGGGGTGTCTTCAGAGGTCCCTGAGGGTGGATGCTAACGAGATCAGGGAGGTCAGACACCAGGGTCCCCTGTCTCTTCCCCAACCAGAAAAGCTCCATTTGTCAGCCTGCCTTGTATTTTTTTTTTTGCGGTACGCAGGCCTCTCACTGCTGTGGCCTCTCCCGTTGCGAAGCACAGGCTCTGGATGCGCAGGCTCAGCGGCCATAGCTCATGGGCCCAGCAGCTCCGCGGCATGTGGGATCCTCCCGGACCGGGGCAGGAACCCGTGTCCCCTGCATCGGCAGGCGGACTCTCAACCACTGCGCCACCAGGGAAGCCCAGTCTGCCTTGTATTTTGAGGCTTCAAACGTAAAATTCCTGGAGGAAAAAGAAAAAGCATGTTGCCACCAAAATAAATAAATAAATAAATAAATAAGTAAGATTGCTGCAGCACAGGAGGTGATGGGGGAGTTTTCAAGTTCCTGAGAACTGTGTGTGGAGCAGACACGGCTGTGCCGGGCCCTCGTAGCTGCTGGGGGCTGTGCATTCCTCCCCGGGTCTGTAACAGGCTCCTGGTGGGTTTGTGGCCTGCAGCTGGAATGCGGGGTATTTATGCTCCTTCAGAGGAGAGCAAGGCCTCCAGAGACCCAGCTTGAATAGGAACAATTTCCCCAGGTCCTAACAAGGAAAAAAAAAAAAGTGTGCCTTTCCTTTCTAATTGTGTTTCTTAAACAAACCTAACCCGAGTCACACAAAGCGTGGTCTGTGGTGCCTGATTATCGACAGTTTCTCATGAGAACATTCCGGAAAGCAGCAGGTCTTCGTGCCCCGCAGAGACCTGCGGGGCTCACCAGGAGGGGGTGTGTGTGTGTGTCTGGGACCCTGTGGGCCTGCTGGGGGTGTGACGGGGGGGGGCGGGGCCGGGAGGAGAGGAAACTGATCAGAGCTGCGTTGTGTGTGTTTCCTCTTTTATTTCCGGGCTTACTTGTTAATTGCAGCTCTAGAGGAGGGGAGTGTCTCGGGGCTCAGTTCAGCCACCCCCTTCCTGGAAGCAAGCCTGCTGTCTCCCTGGCTTGTCTGGGGCTTCCTGAGAGTGGGGCCTGGTGGGATAACTTTGAACAGCTCTTGGAGTCTGAGCAATGCTTGTTGGGCTTAGCTTGGGTTAGATGAGCATGTTGATCGGGCCTTTCCGTTCTCGCCAGATTGATCTTTCTTCTTTTATTTAATTGAGGTGAAATGCACATAATAGACATTGGGATGAAATTCACATAATCGAAAATGAACTATTTTAAAGTATACAGTTCATTGGCATCGAGTGCATGCACAGTGTTGTGCAACCATCACCTCTCTCTAGTTCCAGAACATTCCCATCACCCTAAAGGTAAATAGCCATTAAGCAGTCATGCCCCATTTTCCCATCCCCCAACCCCTGGTAACCACTCATCTGCTTCCTAACAATATGGATTTTCCTGGATGTTTCGTATGAATGGAATCACACGGTGTGTGACCTTTTGGTTCTAGCTTCTTTCCCTCAGCACAATGTTTTGGGAGTTCTTCCGTGTTGTAGCGTGTGTCAGTCTTCATTCCTTTTTGTGACTGAATGATGGTACATTGTATGGCTAGACCTCAGTGTATCGGTTCATCTGGGGATGGCATTTTGGTGCTTTCCATCCTCTGGCTTCTGTGACTAGTGCTGCCATGTAACCCCCTCAGTCCCTCAGTAGCACAAATGCTCACAGAGTGATAACTGCCACCGCAAAGTCTCCCCCAGGTATTTCTGGGTGTCCCTGGGGGGTTTCACATGACTGAAGCTCTGTTCCAGGTACCTGGTTGCAGCCTCTGCAACCTTCTCTGGTTGCCTGGTGTGGGCGGACAGCTTAGCCACACCCAGGTGGCACCGCTGGAGCCCCTGAGCCTCCACCAGCGAGCTCGTCCTGTGATGTGCTGGGTGCAAGGTCTGTGTCGGGACAGGACCTGGGGACCCCTGGTTTCATGACAGGATGGGGGCCTTGCCATATCTTGAGGGCATTTCCTTCCTCCCTCTCAGCCCGCAGGTCTTTTCTCCTGGGCTGGTCCCTTTTCCCAGAAAGGAATCTTTTGGTCTCAGAGGGGTCTAAGAAGGGTGACAGGTCATCCTGGGTGATCCAGGACTGGAAGTCCGTCATCCTGGGAAGCCCCTCAGTCTCAGGCAAACAGGGATGGTGGGTCCCGTAGGCTTCAGCCTGGCTGGGGAGAGCCTCGTTGTTCAACGTGTTGGGTTTCGCCTCATCCCCCTGTTTTGAATCTGGCATTCCATGGTGCCCCAAAGCTCCAGTCTGGAGCCTATTCGCCCGCACCTGGCTAGAGATTAAGCCTCTTTTCTTCCACTGAATTGGTTAGTCATCTCCATGTCTGAGGTTAGGAAGAAACCTGGAGATCTAAACTCTCTTTTTAAAGAATTTTTCCACCAGCCCCTTGCTTTCAGGGCTATGTCGTGCCTCCGTTCTTGATATTTTCTGGGGTCCTGGGGACACAGATCCCCTGGCTTCCTATCGTTTTCCCTTGGGCTTGGCTGGAGCTCTCTCAGCTCTGATACGTCACTTAGCTCTCATCCACCTGCTTTTCACCCCTACCCCGTTTATTTATTTCGACATCTCTTGCTTGTTCTTGTCTCCTGTTTTCTTTTTCCTGCCTGGCTTCTTTATGACTGAAAAAAAAATTCCTTTACTCTCCTGTTAGGGATTCACAGGGAGGAGCAGAGAAAAGCACGTGTTTTGTCCGACATTTTTAGCAGGAAGTCTCATTTCCTCCACGTGTGAGGCCAACTTGGGTCTCCACCGTGGCTCAGTCTCTCAGCTAAGTGGCCTTGGACAAGTACATGATCTCTCTGAGCCCTGTTTCCTTCAAAGCCTGGGTCCCCTTTAAAGTCTGAAGAGCGGAGTGGGGTAATAATAAACCAAAGAACACATGGGAAGCCCTGGGCGTGTGCCAGGCACAGGTGGCCCCATGTCTCCCAGGGTCTTAGATTGCCTCAGCCCCTTGGGTCCTCCCCACCCTCTTGTAGGAGCTCAGAGTCCACTCACGTCTAAAGGGAACACATCGCTCCCATCCTCCGCCCTTCACGTTCATTTTCTCTAGGGCTTCAGAGTGAAACCTTCCTCCCCCATCTGCCAAGGGTGCCACCAGCCCATCCTTTTGTCCTCACTCCTAGTTCAGGCTCAGCCTGGACACATGTCCTCAGCTTTCCAGCCTCACCTTTGCCCCACGTAGGTACTAGTCTTTGACCTCCGTGGTCAAACTCGAAGTCATCTTCCCCCTAAATTTGACGGCCTCCACAGAGACCCCAGCCCCACACTTACATTTGGGGGCAGGCGGTGGAGCACAGAGGCTAAGAATTTGGGCTCTCAAGGAGTTGCCCACCTGGGTTGGAGTCGCAGCTCTACCACTGACTGGCTGTGCTACCTCGGATGAGCGACCGTACTACTCTGAGCCTCAGTTTCCTTCTGAGTAAAATGGGGGTGAATAATAGCGCCTAACAGTCCGCAGGGGACCCATCATTCCAGAGATGAAGGAATATGATGGAAGTAAAGAAAATACGGTGGCCAGTGTGTATGAGTAAATACTCAGGAAAAGTTTATTATTATTTCTGCTTCTGCGATATTTTGATTTTTGGTTTGATTGAGCTGCCAGGCTATCTCTAGGGGTGGGGACTTGTCTTCTTCCTCTTTCTCTACTTCGCAGCCTGGCCTTAGTGGCCCAGGAGGCCATAAGAGCACTGGAGCAGGAATCCCAAGTCCTGTTTGTCCTGCATCATTGGAGGGGTAACCTTGGGCAGGTCACATCACTTCTCTGAGTCATTGCTTTTGGAGGCAGCTGGGAGACAGAGTCCTGCTGAAGCATGCAGAAAAGCAGGTGAAAAAGAGACTGGAGCTTGTGATGTTTCTTCCCTCTTCCAGCAAGTCCATCCCCCACTGGCCCAGCCGGAGTGTGGTTCACACAGAGCTGAATGGAACCCTCTGGGTCCCTGACTCTGTGGCTCTCAGTGTCTGCTTCACAGGAGAATAAACTGGGGAGATTCCCAAAGTATTAATGCCAAGACTTGACCTTGGATGAGGGATACTGGAATTTTGGAGGATGGGGTCTGATTAGAGAGGTTTTTAAAAGTTCCTAGACGATAGACATGCTTCTGGACCAGGGGCCACATCTGAGTAGCGAGGCTCTACACAATCCTCCTGTTCTTCTGGGAGGCATCCACCAGGCCCCTTTGTGCCAGGCAGAAGGAACCATCTCCCTTTACAGAGCTCCGGCTTGAATTCCACAGAACCCCTCTTTTCTGTGACCCATTCCACTGTTGGACAGCAGCTCTGATGATCAGCAAGTTCTTTTCATTGAGCTGAAGATAACATCTCTGGAAAGCGCATCTCTCCATCCCCACTGAGGGTGGCTCAGCCCGACCCGGGGAAGCCACTGTGCATCTGAGCTGCCCCTCATCTGAACGGCTCTTCTCTGGCAGAGGTCACTTCACGTCAGGATCACTTAGAGAGGGGGACTCCAAGGGCCACCTCGTGGATTTCAAAGGGCCGTGGATCCAGAAGAGATGCCATCCTCCTAATTAGTCTAATGTTTTCCAAATGTGCCTTCACTGGAATTTTCTGGGCAACACGTTCCAAATGTAACCTACCGAATCGGAATCTCCAAGGGAAGGTCTAGGAATGCTGTCTATTTAATACTTGCCCCAGATGAGAGTTACGATCAAGCAGTATGGGAAACACCTTGTAAGTTGATTAGATTAGCTACTTCTGGCTACAGAAGGTTCCAGGCAACAGACTCCCAGGTGGGAAAGAGCCTGGGGCTTAGCAGGGGTGAGGCTGGGGGTGGGGTAGGGGTGCTGAACACGTGAAGGCAGAGGGAGTCTAGGCCTGGATGTGCTCGTCCCTGGGCCTGGGCCTTAGCCAGTTGGTCACCCTGGCACCATGTTGGTCTGTGGCTGTTGTACCAGAAGTCTTTGCTTCTTCTTTGCCCAAAGGGGTCCTTTGCTTTCATCCTCGGTTCTTGGGAAGATGGAGGAAACCATCAAGACCGTTTATGCCTCGGTCATGCCCACACAGTTCTGTTCTCTGGGAAAAGATTTACTTTTTCAGGGCTCAGTTCTGTGTTTTAGCTTTTCTGTTTTTTCTCTTGGAACAAGCAAGTCAATCTTTAATTAAATAATGCGGCCCTCTGTATTAGCTTGCTAGAGCTACAATAACAAAATACCCCAGACTGGGTGACTTAAACAGTGGAAATTTATTTCTCACAGTTCTGGAGCCTGGGAGTCCGAGACCAAGGTGTTGGCAGGTGTGGTTTCTCCTGAGACCTCTTCCTTTGCCTTGTAGATGGCCGCCATCTTGTGGTGTCCTCACACGGCCTTTCCTCTGGGCATGAGCATCCCTGGTGTCTCTGTGTGTGTTCCAATTTCCTCTTCTTATAAGGACACCAGTAATGTTAGATTAGGGCCCATCCTAAGGGCCTTATTTTAACTTAATTACTGATTCAAAGACCCTAACTCCAAATACAGTCACATCCTGAGGTTCTGGGGTTAGGGCTTCAACAATTGAATTTGAGGAGGACACAGTTCAGCCCATAGCATTCTCCTAGGGCTGTGAAAGTGGACTACTGGTGACAGTGTTAAAAGGAGGCCTGTGTGGAGCATTCGTTAAACTGGAGGAGAGAAGAAGCAAAGAAACAAAGGCTAGAAATCATGACCACGTCAGCTATCTCACTTTGGTTACCGAACCCTTCTGCTATCCTGTTTTCAATTTCCAGATACTCTTTGTCATTTTCTATTAACTTTTGAGAGTATCCTGTTCTTGTTTAAAGGATACATTTTCTTTCTTAGGGTGTTTTCAAGAACGTTCTTCAATTCCTTGCATTCTCTAAGTCTGAATTTTTCCCTTTGCATCTTTTTGGTTTCTCTCTGTCAAAGTAGAAGTACTGTTGAAATGTCTAGGGTGTGCAGCTGTCTGTAAAACCAGTGGGGTGGACATTTTTTTCTAAGGACCCCAAATATCAAATTCTCTTGGTCTTGCCTTTTGGCTCAGTCAACATCCTTGGATAAGAACCCTCTGACGATTGGTGTGTGCATGCACACGTGTGTTGGAGGTGGCAGTGGGATGCTGGACAGTAGGTATTCTGGGGCTGAGTTGGGTGAAAGGTTCTGAGCCTCACTCTTCAGTGGATGGACATTAATTCTACCTGTTTTTAGTATAGTTCCTCATTCCTACCATTGGCAGGGGCTGGTGGCCCCAAGCTAGAGTCCCTGGCGTAGCCTGTCCTGATAGTTAGTTTCCCATCCGCAGCTGCAGAGCTGCCACCTGCCTGGCACTGTGGCCTGGGGAAGGGAGCTGGGGGGCGTCGGAGCTTGCACTAACTTTCAACCCACCCTCCTGCTTCAGCGCCATCCCACTCACCTGTCTCCATAGGTACCTGGTGCCTCTTGAACTTCCAAGATTCTGCAGTGCGTCCTCTCTGCTTCTCATTGCAGGCATTTAGCAGAGAGAAGGAAGCTGAGACCCAGATCTCTTGTCACTCGTCTGTCTGTTCTCCATCTTCCTAAACTGTGCTGACATTTCCCTTTTGCAGTGGTTCCCTCTCCTGTTTGCTTTCTTCTTCTCTGTTTATAGCTTTGTTCTTCCTTCATCCTAACTCTAATGAGTTCTGGGGCCTGAGCAGAGATCAACATCCGCTTATTAGCTGGAAGTCGACCTCTCTGCATAGCCTTAGTCTCCTCGTCTATAAAATGGGCTCATAATAGTTTCTGCCTCAAAGTTGGTGAGAATTAAGTGAGATAGTGCCTGTGGCATGCTTCGTATCGGGTCTGGCAAGAATATCCAGTAAATACTAGGAAAACAACTAAGTAAAATTATTGACCTTATCCGAGGGCCCTTGGAAGTCCTTGGAACTACCCAGTGGCCTGTCTGGCTTCACATTTTGTTCGCTGGCCTCTGATACTTGCCTTTTTCTTCCCATTACTGAAAAAAGAAGCAAAGCTTGGCGTTTACCCACAAAGAAGTGTAGACTAAAGTGATGCTCCTCAGACGTCACCACGTACACCAGTCCCCCGGGCTCTTATTAAACTCCAGTTCTGACTCTTGCGCTGGGGTGGCCGGAGATTCTGCACTGCTGTTGCCCCTGCTGGCCCGAGGACACCACTTTGAGTAGCAAGACAATAATGGTAGAAATGTCCCCAGTTGGCCAGTGAGGGGCGGGGAAGGGGGAGTTGTCCTCCTGGGGCTTCTTTGGGTGGTGGCCTTTCAATGGGGCTCTTCTCCTTCAGGATCGAAACCCAGCGGGAATAGTGTGGGTTCCTCAAAGTGGCCACAAGATGTCATAATGTCATTACATGACTTTTCCCAGAAAGGTTCAAGTCTGGGTATCAAATTACATCCTTTAAAGCAGGGAAGTGGCAGTTATCTAATCAGTGCTGCTTCAGGGACCGGCCCCAGTTAAAACTCTCCCCTGGGGTCCAGGACAGATGTCAGGCTGACAGCAGAATCTTCTTCTTACCCACCTTATTCCACTCACCTTATTCTTAGCGTCACATGAGAGTCACTGGGGCACTAGCAATGAAATCTGTCGTGAGGGGAGACTGGCCTTCTTAGAAACACAAAGTGAACTATTTCCACAGGGTGGTTCCCAGAACCACAATTTGGAGGGATGCTTTGCACAAACAGAAATCTTCCTGCACAAATCAGTTAGGGAGTGGCTTCATGCTCCATCCGGTTGCCTTAGTGCATGTTGGGCGCCAGGCAGCGTGAAGAGAGTTGCATTTGAGGTCACCTGGCTGGAATCGTCAGCTCCCTCAGAGATGGTTTTGGAAGAACCGTTAAAGAAATGAAGTCAGCTCTGCCACGATACTTTCTTCTTCATTTCACAGTCATCTGTGTTTATTTCATCTCTCCAACCATTACGTGGAACCACATGAAACTGCTGTTTGTGGAGGTCAGGATGGCCAAATGTCAACAATGTCACGTGGCTTCACCTAGACTGGGGGCCAAATCGGTCCCACCCCTGTTTTTGTGAATCCCGTTTTATTGGGCTACAGCCCCCCTCACTCATTCACCTGTTGTCTGTGATTGTTCTCAGGCTGCAGTGGCACAGTTGTGGAATCGCCACACAGGCCTTCTGGCCTGAAAGGCACGCTATTTACTATCTGGCCTTTCGCAGATCGAGGTTGCTGGCCTCAGTATATAAGCGGTAGCTCCTGTGGAAGAGAATCCACAGACGAGCCATTTTTATACCTTCCCACTCCCTGCCCCCAACACCACAACCTGTAAATAGTAGGTGCTTAATAAATATTGGGCGTGGAAAGCCGCCATGAGCCTCCTTCCCGGAGAATGTTGCCACCTGGTCTTTCATCTGCTTCTCCAGACCTTTGGCTTCTGTGCTGTGAGTCACTCTCAGACACTGGCAGGCAAACTCTTGCTGTTGCCAGCGAAGACAGCTTCCTCTTTTTGAGGAAAAAAAATTCTTGCAAAAGTCTCTGAGGGCCTTTGGACATCAATCAGCTAGCTCTGAGAACCGGGTAGACGAGGATATAGAAATGAAGCCAACATATGGATTATATTTCCATCAAAATACACATAGGCTCCGAAATTAAGTGGGAAAGCGCTTTGCGGGGTTGCTCCATCGCTTGGCCGTCTCTGAAACTGTTTAAGGAAAGTTTGGTATGTTTGATAAACCTCACAAGCAGTGTGGAATTAACTTTTCTCTCCCCAGACTGTGCAGAAAGCTCACAGGGGCAGGTTGAGGTCCACCAGATTGAACGACTCATTTGAAAGGCTTTTGAGTCTGACGCAAAAAATGATTGGCAGCCGCGTATGCCCGTTTGGGGGTATTTTTCAGTCCCCCTTGGAGGGGCAGAATGGAGGCAAAGGTATAATTTGCTAGGGTGGTATTTTCATTTCCTGTCTGATGTTTATGCCTGGTGTGGTGGGAAAAAAAAAAACCTAACTGAAAAAAACGATTACATACCATCCATGTTCATTGTCAAGAAAACGAGAAGAGACAGATGAACACAAAGAAGAAAATAAGAACTGATCTGGTATCATTTTACTGTGATGGGATGGCCCCATGGTCCTATACATAGATATTCAAGCAGAGTTGGAAGGGAAGGCAGAGGTGGGGGAAACATTTTGGAAGAAGAATGATGTTTCTTACAATACAAGATACATTTGGAGGCTGAAAAGACAGGAGAATTCTAGGGGAGGGAGTGGGGAGCTAGGAGGGTGGGATCCGAATTTGGATCCTGTTTTCAGTCTTTCAAACTGGCTTCTGCCCTTTAGGGGCTTTTACCCTTCGCCCCAAACTTCTGTGCCATACAGCTATGGGGCAAGCCTGGAATTCGGCTCTGAGCACTGGGAAAACATGAATTACTGTAACTTTTTTTTTTTTTTTTTTTTGCGGTACGCGGGACTCTCACTGCCGCGGCCTCTCCCGTTGCGGAGCACAGGCTCCGGACGCGCAGGCTCAGCGGCCATGGCTCACGGGCCCAGCCGCTCCACGGCATGTGGGTCTTCCCGGACCGGGGCACGAACCCGTGTCCCCTGCATCGGCAGGCGGACTCTCAACCACTGCGCCACCAGGGAAGCCCACTGTAACTTTTTTGTAGGCCTCTTGGACTTTCAAAATACTAGGTTTTTGGCAGCATACGTGAAGGGATAGGGTTGATGCCTGAATAGGGTCATTTGTTCCCTTGACCTGCAAAAGTCTCACTTGCTCCAGTAAACACAGGAAGTGGGAGGTGGCAGTGGCTGGCTTGACCCTGAGCTCTGTTGTTCATTCCTCTCTGTGCCTGTGTGATTCTCTGGTGCACCTGGAAGACCCTGCTGAATAGTTACCCTCACTCAGTTTGCAACCTCCTTTCCCTCGCTGCCTTCCTGAGTGGAGGATAGAAACCTGGATAATTCCTTTCCCTGCTTCCCTTGCAGCTAGGGCGGTTAGCTACAGTTCTAGTCTCTGAGAATCTGCTGGACAGGGCCTCTGGGAAATCTTTCTCTTTCCTGTGTAGAAGTGAGTGATGCTATCTCTTTTTCCTATGGCCAGTTTATTTTTGACTTGAGCATGGATGAGATGTCTGGAGCTGAAGCAGCCATTTTGTGTTCACGAGAGAAAGGCCAAGAAGATAACAGAGGATGGCCCCAAACTCATTAAAATCTGTCATCAACTACCCACCTCTAGACCTTCTGTTATGTGAGCAAGTAGTCCCCTCTCTGTTTATGCCAGTGTGAGTTTGGTTTTCTGTTGTTTGCAGCCAAATGGCATTTTAGCAGATGCACCATATAACCTGCTCAGCTCGGCACTGAGACTGATGCATATCATACTAACAGCATATAAACTTAGTTCTGGCAACAGAAAACTTTACAGGATGCTTTGAATTTGGTGGCTGTGTCTGGGTCTCAGCAGGAAATTGACGATATATTCAAACAGGGTTTTGAGGAGATTTTAATAAAAGGACGATTTACAAAGGTCTCCAGAGGGTTTAGGGAAACCATAAGAGATTGGTCAGTGCCCCAGAGCTACTAGCCTGGAGCTCAAAACCCTTAGGCTAAAAGGGCAAGGGAGTAAGCCACGACCTGAAGCTGGGACAGAGGGGCCAGATGGAAGAAGCTTCCTGACAGGGGTGTGACCTGGGGCAGAGGGATGCTGCTAACCTGCAGTAACCCAGCACAGGTCTGTCTCTCCTTCCACCCTCCAGTGTCCTACCAGTGCTAACAGGAAGCCAGAGGGCAAAGGAGCCTGTGGATACACTCTGTCCAGGGCAGGCTCCCAGGACACAGAGCAGGGTGGACAAACATGGCCGGTGGATCTGGAGGTCTCCAGCCCGCTGGTCCATCAGTGAAGGTTCTGGGGCCTTCCAGGGAGCTGTGCTCCCCCAGTGGAGACCTTCTGCTCAGGGATCCTAAAATTCCCCTTAAACCTCAAGGGCTCTTTGATCTGTGTCTTCTCTCTAAGAAGTGGTCTCCAGGTTTTTGGCCGGTGGCCCACGGCTGTGCCTCCAGCTATGACTGGCCTCCGGGCTTGGGAGGCACTTTGTAGAAGCTGCTCATCTCTGGAGACCCTCCTGGGCTGGCTCCCTGGCACAATTTACAATGTTAATTGAGCACTGGGAGCTGCATGGAGTGCTCTAGAATCAGAGTGGTTTTAAAAATTTCTAACTCTATTTAAATGTCCCTGGGGGCTCAGAGCAACCTAGTTAGAAACAAACCTTAAGAATGACAAGAAAGGAAGGAATCCTGGCCCCACCAAGTGCTTCCCCTTCAGGGTCTGATTTCACAGACCCAGACTTGACCCAGGTGGGAAGGGAGGCACAAGAGGCTAAACAGCTTGTCCCAGGGCTCGAGGCCGGCACACGGCAGGGTAACCCAGGTTCCCCTGGTTGGCCCTGCCCCTCCCACACCGCTGTCCTCTTTCTCACAGGAGTGCGGGGTCCAGGGCACCTACTGGGTGGCCACTGCTCTGAATTTTCACCTCAGCTGGTAGTTGCTGTAGCTTCCATTTGCCGAGGAGGCTCAGAGAGATTAAGGGACTTGCTCAAGGCCACAGAGCTGAGTGGCATCTTCAGAAGGAAAACTCAGGTCTCCTGATGCCAAAGACTGCCTTCTTAATCGGGTAGGGAGAAATCCAGCTTCTTCAGGGCACCCCAGATCCACATGCTGCAAGCACCTCTCAGTGGGGGTGCATCCTCTGGGATTTGTCTGGCCTGAACTAAGGTATACTTGGCACCCAGAGAATTCAGAAAAGTCATAGTAATTGTAAGTAGAGAATAGTCATTGAGAGCACTCTGAGTCGGGCAGAAGAGGATGAGTTCTTAAACCCTTTGGACCTCGGTTTTCTCACCTGTAAAATGGTGCTGTAACTCTCTTAGGTTGGGTTCCCCAAGAAGCTGACCTTGGGACAAGCATTCTAGCACAAGTAGTTTATTGGGAAAATGACCCCAGGAGACACTAAGAGGCAGGAGGCAGGGGTGAGACAGGGAAGGAAGGCAGCCCATACCACATCCGTTATCAAGCAAACGACTATGCTGGGTGACCAGAGCTTCATCCTGTTGGGATGAAGCCCAACTGGGAACCGATGAAGACGACACAGTTCTCCCGCTCAAAGAGCAGAGAAGCTGGGGTATGGATCCACCAGCTCCATCCCTCATTGGCTGAGGTTGCTCTGGGGGTGGGGGGTTCTTTCTGTGGCACTTCTGGCGTGCTGGTGAGTGGGCACAGCCGGCTCGAGTAGGAGGAAGCCTTCAGCAGAATGACGCAGGGGTTGGCACATGATGTCAGCCAGAGCGTGCTGTACGTAAGGGTGGAGGTGGGGGCACTAGTCTCCGCTGCCGACCCCCTCGAGTTGTGAGGAGGCCATAAAATAACGCCTGGCACTTAGTACGTGCTCATTTAATGGCAGCCATTATTATTCCCGTCATCTTCTTGGCCATGGCCATCACTGTGACTTCTACCTGCTCGCAGCAGATGGAGCCGCCATTGAGAGCTTATCTGTCTCCCTCGGAGGATTTTTGCCATCAGAGTGTTTTGCTTCAGCCAAACGTTTTATTTTCCCCGGGGACCATCCACTGGGAAGGGCTTGAGAATTCTAGCCAGGTGTGTTTCCCAAGCACAGGGAAGAATTTGCCTTGCGGGAGGAAATTGGGCCTGGCTAGGTTTACGACTCTGTTTTCTCCAACTCTGCAGAGAAGAGAAAAAAGTACCCAACCCTCTGCCTTCTGTAGCTAGGCGAGCCCGTTTCCCCTCCAGCTGGCAGCCGGTGCCGTGCATGCAGCCAGGACCTGCGTGCAGCTGTCTCCTCCTTGGGCCCCCTGCCCTCCTGTTGTGTCCCTGAAGGCCCAGGGACAGAGAAAGGCCCTCTTTGAAGCTGTAAGAGGGTGGAGTTGCTTCCTCCAATTGCCCTCCTTCCTTCCTTCCTTTGTATTTTCTGTTGCTTCCTCTTCCGCCTCCACCCCGCTCCCCAACCCCAAACACACCGTCCTATTTCCTTGTCACCCTTTTTCCTCTGGGCTCCTTGGGGAGGGGTGGCGTTTCGGTCAGGATTACTCCCACATCTACCCCTTTAGAAGCCCTGGCTGGGTTTGGAGTGTGTTGAGGGGGGCTTTTCTCTCCTCGCCCTCCCTTCTGGGTCTGTTCCCTCTTGTGTTTGCTTTGATCTCCAACTGATGCCGACAAGTGGACAGGCCCACCCGCTGATTCCATTCAGTATGGTTGAAAAGCAGTGTTTTCTCTCGTTCCTGGGGCTGCTGCCTTTGCTGCTTGCGGAAGGGAGGGATGCCGGCTGGCATGGGAGCCTCTCGAGCCCTGCAAATTGAATGAGCTGGCACTGCCGGCTGGCTTGCTGTTAGGGAACTGATGGTTGGTGCGTGGCCTTGCTGCACTGAAAGGTGGAAACAGGGCAGGGTGTGGGGTAGGGCAGCTGCAGATGAAATAGGGCAGGTCCTCAAGAAAATGCAGCGGTCGCTCTCGGGAGGGATCTCTAAGGGCTGCTATCTAGAAGCTTCTCAAGTATCTGCTACTCTGGAGGAAACGCAAATGAGAAAACAGGCCAGTGGGACACTTGGCTTCGGGTTCTGAATCTGTTAGTATCTGGCACTGGGGCCTGGGATGAAACACCCAGTCCCGTGCCAGCATTTTCTGACTCCTAAACTGGCTACAATGACACTTACCCTGCTCTGTTTGGGAGCTCATAGGATCAGCTCTTCCTGCATGAAAAGAACCTCCACAACTGAGTGGCTTGGAGCACCCAGTGGTTTGGGCGGGGTTCAGCTAGGCGGCTCTTCAGTTTTGCCTGGACTTACTCATGCGCCTGAGGTTAGCTGCCAGGTCAGCTGGGGGCTGGCGGTTCTAGGCTGGCCCAGCTGAGATAGTTTGTCTCTCTCCACTGGTCTGCCATCTTCCAAGACCTGGCCCTGCTGATGTCTGGAGTCCAAGAGAGAAAGCCAAAGCGCACATGGCCTCTTGAGCCCTTGACCTAGACCAGCAACATAGTCACCGCTGCTCTATTCTTTTGGTCAAAGCAAGTCAGAGGCTAGCCCGGAGTCAGGGGGTGGAGAAACAGACTCTACCTCTCCGTGGGAGTGCTTGCAGAGTCACGTTGCAAAGAGGTGCGAGTACAGGGAGGGAAACAGTTTGGGTCATTTTTGCCAGCCAGTTGCTGTACCCATGAAATAACAGATTCAGAGTTGATTGGGAGACCATAAAGTGCCTCGTCATGTAAACAGATAGGCAATGGGCGGAAGCTCAGTTTAACCTTACCCCCCAGAAGGATGTATTAGTGATATCTGTCTGCGTCATCCAGTCATCTTCTAGGCTCATGCTGTGGTGTTCTGGCTGAGTAGGAACCAGAATTTGAATGACCAGGTGAGCAGAATTAGATGAGAACTCTTTTCCTGGCTGTCTCTTTGCAACCTCGGGGAAATGTAGTCCTCCTGACTCGTCCACCTTTGAGTTTGGACATACAGTACCAATAGGACTCATAAATTTAGACAGCTTGGATGGTGGTCCAGTTTCAGGGCCCCTTGTCATAGGGGATGGAGTCCAGCATGGTACCCCAGCTGTCTCACAGAGCGTAACATCAGAGGGAGGAGGGGTCCCGGATCCTGTATAATGGGTATCAGCACCTACCCTAACTCGTGGTGGCATGTGTGTTTTCTGGGAGAAAGGAGCCGTAGATGTCACCTGAAGAGGAGCTGTCGCTAAGCTCTAACGCTTTGGAGACGTAAGCCACCTTGCTGTGTGACAGTAGCGCCAAGGGCATTCCATTCATTTCTCTCCCATGATGATGGGAATTGCTGGCCGCCAGGAGCTGGTGTCGGTAGAGATTTGAGGCTGTGGAAGGTGGTGGATTTTCAGGCTCACCAGCACCAGCGATCAGAACCCAGGTTCACTGCCAAGAGCACAGCTGAGGTTACAGAATCCCAGCCTCGCCAGCACCACGGTCCCTGTGGCTCGTTCACGGACACATACAAGCAGTTCTGGAGCCCAACCTGGCCTCCAGCATGTCAGCCCCTTGTCATCCTCCCAAGCAATCTGCTAGCATGCCTATTTCTCTTCTGCTTTTGCCAGCCCTGAGCATGCTCAGTTAAAACAAAAAAATCCTGCCTGGTTTTAAGTGGACTCTCTTGATGCATACATGCTTAGAAGCGGAAGCGTCCAGAAGCCATTCAGACTGGGAAACCGTGTGGAAGATGGATGCTGGCAGCCCCGCTGTGGGACATTGCCAACCCCCTGCCATCCTGCTCAAGAGGGTCCTTCAGTCTGCACACGTTTTACTGCTCGGTGGGCAAGTCCTTTTCTCTTCCTGTCCGCTTACCCTGCCTGGGTACGTGGTTCTTTTCGCTCACCAGGGCCCGTGCAACCCCAGATCGGTTACTTACTCCACGCAGGGGCTTTACCAGCAGGAGGTAGGCCTGTGGCCAGCCCAGATGGGTGGCACGTCCGCACCCTCACCGGCTGCCCTGCCGGGGTGTGCTTTGTTTTGTGTATGTTGGCTCTGTTTCAGTGGAGCCTACAGATGTGGTTGAGCCGGGGAGTGGGGGGAGAGGAGGTGCAAACTAAGGGGAGAATAAAGGAGCCAGTCATTTCTGATAGAATCCGATCTGACTGGAACTTTTGCAAGGGGGGCAGTGAGACAAGCCAGGCTCGGGCTGGGCCCCTCTTGGCCCGTCTTCTGGGTCTGTGTCTCCATCCCACCCAGAGAGTGGGACGCCCCGGGGTCTAGGTGCCCTGCACGGCTCAGTCACAGCAGCTGCAATTTCCAGGCCACGGCGGGAGCGCCTGGCTCATTTGCCTCCGTTTCTTTGGGGCTCCTTGGGACTGGCTCAGCCCTAATGAGAGGAGACAGATCAGAGAGGGAGCCAGCTTGACAAGAGAGCTGACGTCCCCTCGCCCGCCCTGACTTTTCACCTGTCGGGTGAAAAGGATGCCAATTAAGCGCCTCAGCAAAGCAGAGCCCGCGGCCTCACAGCCCATCCTCTCACTTGCCTTCCAGGGCGGTGGGGGGAGAACCAGGACCCTGGGGGCTGCAGGGCTGTGTGTGGGAGGGGTCAGTCCCTAGAAGAGGCTGCCCCTCTCTGGGGTTTCCTGGCCTGTGGTCAAACCACCCAGAAAGCACAAAGCCTTGGGACCCCTTCTAGATCACGCAGGCGGCTCCTGATCTCTGGCTCCCGCAGGCTTTGGGGGACGGACTATAAAAGAGTTCAGAACTCCCCTGCCTCCCTCATATGCCAGCCTCCCTATTCCTGCCTCTGCTGGCTGGCTCCCCTTCTTTCTGGGGTTCCCCTGGCTTTTCCACAGGGAGGCACGCAGGGCCCGGCCCCCGGCTACATCTGCCAAACGCAAATAGTTGCTGAAGTTATTTATTGTGTCCTCCTGTCTCCTTGATGTCACTGGTGTTCCCTAGGCAACCGCTGCTGGCATGCAGTCAGCTTCTAGGGGCTCTGAGCGCAGGAACATGAAATGGCTCGTGCTCACTTCTCTTTTGGGGGCGTCTCAAGAGGGGTCCTCCCGCTGGGCATTTCTTATTGGAAGAGAGGGCAATGAGAGAAATCTAATTCAACTGCCCCCGGAAGTCGAGGCAGTGGAAACTCCAGGTTCTTGGTTGAATCTCCCCAGGTGGGCGTGAGAAGGCATACAGAGAACGACCACTTAATCTCTCTGGTGCCCTCCCACCAAAACCTTCCCGTAGGCGTGATCATGGCAACAGAGAAAGAGAGGATGCTCTCTTTTCTTTCTGAAGACTCTTTTCTTTGTTTTAAAGCTATGTTTTCTTTTATAAGCATGAAATTGCTTGCAAAACGTTAGGAAGCATAGGTACGTATAAAAAAGAGGGAAAAACTCTACCCCAATGACCCATCATCCCATCCTGCAGAAACGATGACTGTTAATATTTTGGATAGGCATATAACTGTGTACAAAACAAAAGCGCGACTTGTGCGGTATCTTACAACTGCGTGAAAAAGGCGCTATAGTATAAACCTCTTTCCTGGTCAGTCACATGCACCTACGCTGTGTCAGATACCTGCTGCTGTGTAACAACTTAACCCCAAGCCCAGTGGTTTAACACAGTGGTTCTCAAAGTCTTTTGGTCTCAGGACCTTTTTACATGTTTGAAATCATTAAAGACCTCAAAGAGCTTTTGTTTATGTCAGCTATATCGATCAATACTTACTGTATTGGAAATTAAAACCGAGAACATTTTGAAATCAAGAATACATAAGCTTATATCCCACTTGCTGTCAAAGCGATGACATCGTCACACGTCATGGAGCCTCTGGAAAAGTCCTCTGTATACTCACAAGAGAACGAGAGTGAAAGGGCAGATATCTTCCTGGTATTGCAAAAAGAGTTTTGACCTTGTAGACCCTCTCATAGGACCTCAGAGACCCCCTTGAAGTACCCATGCCCTGGACCTCACTTTAAGGACGGCTGGATTTAAAGAATAAGTACTTACTGTTGCTTACAAGTCCTCAGGTCACCTGGATGGTTCTTCAGGGCTTGACTGGGCTTGCTGATGTGTCTGCCATCAGCTGTGGCTGGCAGGTGGCCTTCCTGATCTTGGTCAGACTCCTTCCTGTGTTTGAGGGTCACCTGCTTAGAGGCTGGTCTAGGATGGCTTCAGCTGAGACAGCTAGGCTCTCCCCCCACCACGTGGTCTCTCACGCTCCAACAGGCTAGCCTGGGCACGTGCGCATGGCAGTGGCAGGATTCTGAGAGCGAGAGATGGAAAGAGAGCATGAAGCGGGGAGATGCAGCTACCAGTCCCAGGTGAGGATTCCCACACTGTGGAGGATGGCAAAGATCGTAACAAGTCAACTGCCAGAAGTAGGAGCCTGCAGACATGGTTCCCTGCGTCTTCTAGAGTTTAGGAGTTGCCGAGGAGGACTCAACACACAAGGAACTGGTTGGAACAATGCTTTACTCACAGACGGAAGAAACGCAGCAAGATCAGCGTCTCCAGTGTCCCAGTGCTATGGGTCCCTTGTGATTGCCAAAGCAGGATGATGGGCTGCATGCACCCTTCTCATGCTGCAGGCAAAGGCCCTGTTCCCTTCCCACCAGGTATACTGGTGGGCTGACCAGTTGCCAAAGGATGCACGTGCTTCCGTAGGTCCCATGATGGCTGCTTGCCCAACAGAGAGAGAGGGGAAGGGAGGGAGGCCGAGAATGAGAGAGAGAGGGAGAAAGAGAGAGAGGGGAGGAGAGCTGAAGGTCTCCTAAAACCTAAGCTCAGAACAGGTGCACTGTCACTTTGTATTCTGTCTACCAGAGTGAGTTGCGTGGTGGCCAGGAGGGTACAAAACAGATCCCATCCCTTGATGAGAGTTGCTGGAGAGTCATGTTGCCAAGGGACGTATAAAGGAGAACAACTGTGGCTGTTTTTGCAATCAGTCTACACATACTTCCTACTTGTTTAAAGGCTGCATCATTTTCTATTGAGGGGACGATGCCTATAATTTACTCCAGCCTCAATTGCTGGACATTAAGGTTGATTTTAATTTTCTCCTAATATAAACGAGGCTGGAACAAGCATCCTTCTGTATCTGTCTGACTGTTTCCTTAGGACAAATTCCTAGAAAGGGAATTGCAGCAATAAAAGTTCTGAGCATTATTAAGGTTCTCATGCCTACCACCAAATTTCTCTCTTGAGAGTTCCCACCTGTTTACGCTTCCACCAGCAAGGAAGGTGGAGCCTGCCTGTTGAGAGACTTCTTCTGCTAGGCAGTCTGTGTGGGGAAGATTACTCATTAAACATGGTTCTCTATACCTCGTGTAGACCAGACAACCAATTACTGAGGTTGTCAGTAATTGAACTGGCTGAGCAGAGAGCTGCTCTCAGCCTTTCTCTACAGAAGTGACCACAGCTTGGAGATGATGCCGAGGGGGTTGTGGTACCCTGTTCACGGATTGCTGATTCTGACTTTACCTAAGGGCCCTGCTTTCCTTTCTAGCCCCTCATTTTCTAGTCTTAATGAGTTAGTCATTAGAGATCCAAGATGCGCCTCTTCCCAAGAAAAAAAGAACGAGTTCTTTTAGACGGTCAAGAACAGTGTAATGGGCTGTCCCTCAGGACTGGAGTCCTGAGCCCTTGGGGAAACAAGCCCACCCTGGCTGCCAGGTGGCGAGGCTCTGCATTTCAGCCAGGTGACTTCGGGCAGAGCCCGTAAACCTGAAGTTGTCTCGGGCAAGCGCCACCTCCTGTCTGCACTGTGCCCTCCATGCCCTCCTAGTGTTTCTCGGCCAGTAATGAAGCCGCTTAGTCCACAGGCCCTGTGTGAGCTTTTGCTTTACTTCTCACCAATGCCCCACGTGCCTCCTTGACGCTATGTTTCTGCCAAACCATGTTTCCTACGGTTTCCAGAAGAAACCGTGATGAATGCCTCCAGCTTCTGGGTTTCTGCTTCTGCTATTTCCTCTGTCAGAAGTTCTGTCCCCACCCTCTGACCATCCCGTTTTTCATCCAGCCAATTCATAAGTATTCTTCAAAACTCAGCCCAAGGGAATTTGAAAGGTCCACCTTTGGGTCTGGGTTGAGGCCCCAGGCCCTGAACTGATGCCTCCGGTGACAGCAGCTCAGGCTGAGATGGGGGAGCCCTGATACTCACTGTTTTCCTAACTGTGTGACGTTTGGAAAGTTAGCTGACCTCTCTGAGCTCCAGTTTTTCTCTTCTCTAAAATGAGGTTGCTGTCTGGCTTGTATATCATTCTCGGCTGCTCTGAGGGTCAAGTGAATTCACAGAAGTCCATGCTATTTTAATTGCTACAAATGCAAAGCACTATTGTTATTAAAAAAAAAAAAAGTCGTACTTTGGGTTCCCCTAAAAAAGCAGAGGATAAGAGCTTGTGTGAAGATGGTTTATTTTGACGAAGTGATTCTTGGGAAAGGGGGTGGGGGGCTCGTGGGGAGTCAAGCAGGGAAGCCAGGTGGGCCGGAACGCATGGAGAGGCCCCTGCTGTGGGGATGTGACCTCTGGGGGCAGTAGAGAGCACCTCAGCACGGTGCACTCAGGACACAACACAGGGGAGTGTTTGTTCCTGTGTTAGCTGAGGTTGCTCCTGGGGGTTGCATTTAAACGTGTGCCTGGGGCCCTGTGATAGACGCCACAGTGAAGCCCCCAGAAAGCAGACCCCCCCCAGTGCAGCTAAAGCGAGGCCCTCTCGCTTCAGGTGTCCAGGTGTCTGGACAGGACAAAAAGGTGGATGGTGAGAATCTGAGACACCACGTAAAAGGTGTCCCACCCAGCCCTGAAGGCCGCCTCTGACATCTCCGAATCCCCACTTGTAAGCGTGGTACCTGGCACAGGGCAGACAGTAAACCAACGGTAAACAAGGAATGAGGAAAATGTTCCTGTTGAACTGGTTCATGGCCGTCAGCCTCTGATCACAGGGCCCAGAGACTCTTATCCATGGTGCTTTTGTTTTTATTTTCTTTATCTTTAGAGCTCCTTAGTGTCTTTTACAATTTTTTGGTTTATTTATTTATTTTTTGGCCACACCACGTGGCATGTGGGACCCTAGTTCCCTGACCAGGGATCGAACCCTCGCCCCCTGTATTTGAAGTGCGGAGTCTTAATCGCTGGACCACCAGGGAAGTCCCTCGTGGTGCTCTTATACCTCTCTGGAGCCAGGAGGGAGAAGGTTCTCTGCTGAGTGAGTGAGGCTGGTCGAGCGAACCTGAGGGACTGGCTTAGACGGAGGCTTTTCCAGTTGCATCCTCCAGGGACCTTGTGGGGAAAGTTGCAGGGAGGGGTGGGATGGCCTGTTTGCAGCAGGACACACTCCCGCTTCCTCATTCCCAAGAACCTCCTGAAACAGCAGCCATCAGCATTTGCAAAGCACAGCATTTGCCAAAATGTATTCCATGGAATTCTAGTCCCTTCTCACCTCTGGTTTATCCAGGGCACTTCCACTCTCACCTCTTTGATATTTTGAGTTCGTATCTGTCTCAACTGGGATTTGAGTGCAAGCAACAGAAACCAATTTCTCTAACTAAAGAGCAAAGGAATTTCTTGGAAGTGCATGCGAAGAAGTTTGGGAAAGAGAATTGAACAAAGTAAAATAGGGCTGTAGTACTGCAGAACTTTTCAAAATCCTTAGTGTGCCATTTGCAAGTCTCCGAGGGGGTGTACAGTTTGCAAAACTTTCTGAATGTATTTCTTGGATTCCAGTATGTGCTGACTGTAAGATGGATCAGCAGTTTAATAACAGCTCTCTAGGATTCAGAACCAAAAAGGCTAACATCACATCGGTTGTACAAATGGATATGAGGAAGCAACCTGATTTCATAACCCTGTTTATTTGTTTTAAGGCAACACATACTGAGTTCTCACTATATGCCAGGTACTATTTTAAGACCTTTCATGTAAACTGACACACTTAATCCTACCTTTTGAGGTTGCTATGGAGCTCAGAAGGGCCTGAGAATGTGCTTCTCTTACTGCAGGGGGTGGGATTGACCGAGGGCCCCTGCTGCTGGGCTCTGAATCCACTTCCATCTTGGGCAGAGACCTCCCTTCCCATGGGCTGTTCCCAGCCAGTGACCCAGCATGTGGCGGATAAGAGGCAGGCCCCTTCCTGGGAGACGCACGATTCCTGATGGTTGACTTGGACTCAAGAACTCCTGAAAGCTTTGCCAAAACTTTCTTAGAATGGCGCTGCAATCTAAGACTTTTTCTTCCTTTCCTCTCTTTTTTCTTTTTTTTTTTTTGTGTAGGCGTTCAGTCTGCATGGAGGTTTCACAGCATTTCCAGCCGCCTCTGGCTTCTCCCACACTCTCTCACAGCTGTTTCCCTCATACACATCTCATCTTGGCATCTGCTTCTTGCAGAACCTCACCTAACATCTCTTACTTCATTCCCAGTTCATGGATGGGAAAGCTGAGGCTCAAGTAACTTGGCCCAGGTCACACAGCTAGGAAGGGACAGAGCTGATAATCACACCCAGTTTGTCAGACTTCCAAGTGTATGCTCGTAACTACTTCATTACTCAACCTCTCATTTCATATTAATAAGTGAAAAAATAAGAACGTGCATCGGAGGCCTCTAGGAAATGAGGTATTGGATCACAGGACTCATTTGTTGTCGAGGATCTTGTAGGACGAGGATTCAGGGAGCTGTGCCCTGGGAAAGGCTGGCACAGTGCTTTGCAATGCATGTCTGTCATTAGGGACCAGCTCTCATCAACATACAGGAAGAACAGAGGTGAGGACCAAGCCTGCTGCCCTGAAGGAGCCTTCCACCACTGTCCTGCGTGGCTGTTGACTGTGGCCTTGGAGAAGTGTAGGAAAGACCCTGTCATGCACTTGATCTTTACACGGGTCCTTAGCTTAATTCTGCTGTCCACTTGTCTCTCAGATTGTAGAGAGCCCACCACAATGCGGTGGTAGGAAGGCTGTTGCCCTGGGGGAAATGGGGACTGAGTTTCCAACCATCCCTAAGCAGCACCAGGACCCTGGCAAGTCAGTGAACTTCTCTTCCCTCGCTTTCCTCATTTGTACCAAAAGGATGGGATGAGATGGAGGGTTTTGAAATAGAGCTCTTTCAGGCTCCAGTGGCCCTTTGGAGAAAACAAAGAAGTCACCGTGAGCAGGTGTGGGAGGGAGGCGCCCTTGCCCACCCTCCTCCATTTCAACGGAGAATCTCCACTTTTATCCACTTTAAATATGGGAATTTGGTGAGTATCTGTAAGCATTATTGACTGCAAGCATCAGAAAACTGACTCTCCTAGCCAAAGAGAAAGAAAATGTATTAAAAGGAGGGACAGTTATTGAAAGATTCAATAAGAGGCCGGAGGACCAGGCTTGGGGTCAGGGGAAGGATACTGAGAGAGTTCTGAAAGGCTGCCTCGGTGGGTTTACCACCATCATGAAGCCCACCTCCCAACCAGTGCCCCTGCCTTAGATTTCTTGTTCCAGATCAACTCCAGGAAGAAGGCATTCAGTTGAGTGAGCTTGCCCCTGAGACAGGAAGGAAAGACGTCACCTCTTGGAATTCCAAAGTGGGCAGGGGTCACTTAAGAGTCTTTCCAACCAAGACCTCACAAATTGGCACAAGGCATTTTCCAAGAGGTAAGCCAAGTTCTTTAAGAAAAAGGACCAAAGGCCCACTATGTGCATGGGATTTTGTTTGCAGAAGAGCTCCACTGTTAACCCGTTTGAAAGGCATTGGCTAAGAGCCCTTCCTGCGTGACAGAGATGTTCATTCCATCCAGCTGTCTGGGTTCCGGCTGGGGGGAGGAGGGAGCAGAAACTGTCTTGCTTTTGGCCAGAGAACTGCCACACGTGCCACTGAAAGCCCCACCGCCCCTGACAGCTGGCGGGGAGAGGGCAGGAGAGCAGCTGTCTTGGCTTGGGTTCCGCCAAGAAAGAAGAGCTAGAGATTGAAGGTTTGCATGCAGGTAGTTTAATTTGGGGATTGATCCCAGGGAGTGGGTGACAGGGAATGAGGGAAAGCAAGGCAGCCACCACCGTGGACCATGGGCTGCTGAGGACCCCCTGAGGAGTCATTTAGAAATAGCCCCCAGAACTGTCTAGCTGAAGGGCAGAAGAGGGAAGTAGTCATTGCCCGGCTGCTGCCTGTCATTGGTCAGGGCTGCCCCCGGCGCGTTGGCGTGCTTGCGCTTCCAGGTCTGCTGAACAGCTGAACAGCTGAGCGGGTTTCCCGCACAAAGAGGCAGCTGGGAATCCCCGAGGTGGAAAGTGGAGGAGTGAGGTCAGGTGTGGTCAGGTCCACCTGGGCCCAGGTGATTGCTGCAGCAGCAGCTGGAGGCACGGGTGGCCGGGAAGGACTCAGGGAGGATGTGGGGCGGGGCACCAGAGGGCTCCCATACCAAACTCCTTGGCACTTGCCCAAGCCTCATCCCTCTGAGGCCGATGTGCGTACGAAGTACCTGATGTCACGGTAGCTCGGGGCCAACCCGGTGGGCTTTGCATGTTGCCAGGTAGGGGCTCCGGCCCATGAGAAAGGGGCCGCCTTTGACTAGCTGAGCAGAGCGTATCGCACTGTCTGGCGACAGATGTTTCACTGGGCACCTCACACTGCTTTCCCAGCATCTTTACATTCTTCAAAAGGCAGCACTTTTGCAGAATGTACTCACATGACGAAATCTGCATCCCGCTCACCCTGCAAGCCGACTGTGCCCCGGGGGTGAGGGTGAATGCTCTCCAGCTGGGGCCCGCCGTCCTCGGGGGCAGTGAGGGGCTCCGCGCCGGCCGGCCAGGCCATCAAAGGCTCGCGCAGGCAGGCTTCCTGGCTTTGGCTCAGGCTGCAAAAGGGGAGAAGGCTGAGCTTGGAACCCGGTTTAGACCCCAGCCAAACGGCCCAAAGCTCTCAGGAGAGGAGGCTCCCCGGAGCTTTGTTGCTTGAACTCTGCGGTGTTTGGAGACTCCAAATGGCCTCGCTGGAGGCCTAAGATATTTTTATGGATTTTTATTTTTAAAGTCCGCTGGCCTCTGGCTCTCCTCCGAGTAGAGACAAGAGGTCAGCCTCTCTCTTCCTGCACGACCGCTCTGGCCGAAGCCTGGCACTCTCACCCTGGATGGAAGAGATTGCTATTAGTACAATTCTATTTTCAGTGACCTTCATTAATAATCATTCCACTTAGCAATATTTAACAGGTCCCAGGCACTGTGCTAAGAGCTTAATGTCCCTTCTCTCACTTCCCCCCATTTAACTCCCCAGGCGTCCTTTAGATATTCACTGTCCCTTCCTTGGGGGCATCTGCCTCGACTCTCCTGTGCTCTGCACCCCTCCATCAGAGGCTCTAATTGCACCGCAAACCTTCTCCTTGAGGCACTTATCGCAGCTGACATTTTGCTTTTCTTTGTGTCACTTTTTGATAAATGTTGGTCACCCACACTGGAAAGACACCTCAACGCTACCTGCTCACCGCCATACCCCACCCCAAGCACAGTGCCTGGCACGTGGTGGGCGCTCAACAGGACGCTTACTGAATGAAGAATGATTGAGTAGCCTTGCCAGAGCCCTGCAATGTGGGTTTTACACTGAGGCTCAGAGAGGTTAAACGCTGGCTCTGGGTCACACAGCTAGTGAAGGTAGAGGAAGGATTCAAACATGGGTCCATCTGGCTTCAACACCAGACCTTCACCATCGTGCCCTGCTGCCTTCTAGCGTCCAAGTGCGTTTTCTCTCTTCCCCGGCCATGTCCCGCCTCTGGAGGGTGGGGGCTGGGGGCTCCTGTCCCCTCTCTCTGGCCTTCTTGTTTTACCTTCTGGTCCCTCTCCCCTAGGGGCCTGGCAGTCAGCCCTGTGACCCCCCCAGCTGTGAATCCTGCCCTTTGCAAATGCCTTCCATTCCGCTCAGCGGTCTTTTGGCTGCAGCGCTGGTGCCCATCTGCTGAGATGGCATGGTGCCCGCTCACAAGATGGCATGCTATTTTTACCCCACTTAGGTGCCAAGCCAGCCAGATGTTTTTCAGCAGCACGGGGAAGCTGAGCATCGCTGGGGTGAGGAGGGAAGCTTTCAAATGTCAGCTGCTGGGGGTGCTCTGGGACATGGCAGAGCAAAGGCTCTGCCTTGGGGGTGGGCGCTCCCAAGAAGTTTCCAGTTCCTGGTACTTGTCCGGGGCCCCAGCAGCACGCGCTGCCCTGGTTGCTGGTTATGGACACGTGCTGGGGCTGTGATGGGTCTCCTCCAGGAAGGAAATGCCCTGGCTCAGCGTGCCCAGGAAGGCACGGTCTTCCTCCTCGGGCTGGGGCCCAGGTTAGTGATGCCTGGATGGCTTCCCTTCCATGGCTTAACTGGCTGCCTGGAAAATTCCAGGTTTGGCTGGCTGCCCAAGGAACTGGCCAGATCAGGCTGTGTCCAGGCGGTCAGCATCAGCTTTCCCTCAGAACAGATGGATCCAGCGGTGTGGCGATCTTAAGCCCTGCTCTTTCCTTCCTGTGAGCGGGCGGCCCTCCGTTGAGGCATAGCCCCCAAGCAACAGCCAATTAGAGACGGGTGTGTGTGTGTGTGTGTGTGTGTGTGTGTGTGTGTGTGTGTGAGTGAGTGACACCTGACCCCGCCGGCCCCGCTGCCTGTTCTCCGAGCTGCTCCACTGCTCGCCCTCGTCCCCTTGAGCAAGTCCCAACCTCCCTGAGCCTCAGTTACCTCATCTGTGGCACCTACGAGGCCCCGCCCCCAGCTCTGGGAGCCAGAGGCGCCAACTGGCTGTAGTGATTCACAGTTTTCCCCACGCTTTGCTGACCTTTTCCCAGGACCAGCCATGCTTGGAGCTGGAGCCGAAGAGCAAACGGTTCTTCAGCCGAGAGGCGTGCAAGTCTCACCCTCAGGTGTGAATCCCATTTTCTCACCCTTGGGGGACATTTCCAAACCTTCAAAGCATCTACGAGAGGCTGACTCCCAGTCCAGGTTTCTGGACACGCAGACCCCATGCCCCACGAAGGGCTTAGTTGTGGCGACTGAGCTGCGAAAAGCGGGCTTCAGGAGGGGTCCTCTCGGCCTGATGGAACGCGCTCGCCTGGCGGTCCTGAGCCTGGCCTGAGACAGGGCTGCCACGCTGGGCCGCTGGCGCTTGCATGTGCGCGTGCGCCGCCTGCGGAGCTTGTTAAAATACCGATTCTGATTGGTCAGTGTGGAGTAGCCCCAGAAGTCTGTGGGGTAGGCAGAGTAACCGTCGCTCAAAGACGTTCACGTCCGAATCCCAGGAGCCTGTGCGGGTGACGTGGCAGAGGAGAATTAAGGTTGTGGGCGGAATTAAGGCTGCTCATCGGCCGACCTGGCGACAGGAAGGGTACGCTGGTTGATCCAGGCGGGGCCCCAGTGAAATCACAGGGGCCTTTAAATGTGAAGGGGGCGGGGCAGAAGCGGAGGTGAGAGTGAGGCAACGTCAGAAGGAATCAATCTGCTGCTTCAGGCCTTGAAAACAGAGGCACGCAGCCACGACCCAAGGAATGTGGGTGGCTTCCAGAAGGTGCGGAGTGTAAGGGGATGGCTTCTTCCCAGGAGCCGCAGAAGGAGTACCACCGCCCAGCAGCTGGATTTTCACCCAGTGAGACCTGCTTCAGACTCCTGACCCCCAGAAGGTAATAGCTTTGTGTTGTTTTGAGCTACTTAGTTTGCGGTGATTTGTTACAGCAGCAAGAGGAAACCAACGCAGTTGGCATTTTTGACAAGCTCCCGGGTGATGTTGATATTTGAGGCTTCGAGCTGGGCTGGGTGAGGACTTGGAAGTGGGAGAGAGCTGTGCAGTGGCTGTTCCTGGAAGCTTCTCATAACCTGGTTTTGCCTCTGTGACTTTGTTCCTCCCTCGGCAGAGATTATTTGAGGTCCCTTGGGTGTCTCGGGATATGTCCCAAGTCGGGGTTTCCTGGTTTGTGGGCTACAGCCCCCTGAGAGCTGGGGGAGTTCCTGTAAAGCCCCCGGACCCTTGTGGCTGCTGTCTGGTACCCAGATATGTGATGTGACATGCAAATTACATTTCTCAAATATTATGCAGCTGCCATGAATAGGATAGTAGTGGAGGGCGGTGATTTCGAAAAGAGGCTAAAATCCCTCTGGCTAAAATCTGAACTCTATCAGGACCCAGGTGTCCCTACGTGATCTGGCCCCTCCCTCCCCCTCCAACCCCACCTTTGCTCATTTCTCCCCATCACACATTAAGTAAGTAAGCAACAGCCCTGTTGGCTTCTTTCTCGCCCTTGAACATGGGTCTTTGTTGCTTCCGTATCCGAAGGGCTTCCTGTTTAATTGTCCCTGCTTGTGTTGAAAGACACCTTCTTGGAGGGCCCTTCCCTCACGCCCCGAGCAAGCTCACCTCTTACTCTTTCTTATTGATTTGGTGCGTCTCCTTTTAGTGGGGATTACAGTTTGCAGCTACGTATTTATTGGAAGCGTTGGCTTGTTTATCACCTGCCTTTCCGTCTGCCTTGAGTTCAGCAAGGGCGGGGCCCGGGGAGTTTGGTTTTGCCTGTGCTCAGTGCTCTCACACGTTATGTGCTTAGTACAGATTTGACTAGGGAAGGAAAAAATAAATGAATGGATGTATCTCTAAGCCCCCATGAGGAGAATTCTGGAGTGTGTCACTTCCTCAGTGCTCTGAAGCTACAACTCAGGGGTTGCCACAGTCTCCTGGAGCACTGTTCCCCGAGCCCCTCCTGTGAAGCAGGAGCCACATGGCCGGTAACACTGCTCCTTGTTTTCCGTCACATTTCCTTTCTCTGTCGCCGTCTCCCCTCCACGTCCCCATGGTTTATCTCTGGCACGAGGAGAATGAGCTTTGCTGCTCTCCTCTGTATGATTGGTTGTCTCCTAATGGGAAAAATAAGCTGCAGCCTTGGTGCCTGGCATCCTTTCTTCCATTCTAATCTCAAGTCAGTAGGGCTTTTGTATGGCATGAAGCTGAATACTAGTATTTACTTTTGTTTTATCCCAGAACTAGCGTGGTTTGTGTGAGTCCTGGCAGCTGCTGGAAATATTCTGCTTCTGGTCTCGCATCTTATCCTGGCGGGGGGAGCATGGACTGAGAACACAGGAGCTGACTTCCATTGTAATGGGCGGGGCAGTAGGCTAGACTGCAAGGAACAGCTCCCCTTGCACAGAGTGCTATGAGGGGGACATGTGCCCCGAGCTGCCAGGGAGCAGTTGTCTCTGGAGAAGTTTGGGGCAGAGATGACCATGTGATCTGAGGCCGATGTGAGCACTGTAGGGTCTGGAGGCGGGTGATGGGCAAGATCCAGCCACAGGGACCCGGATGACGGCTGGCTTGGGAGTTGCTCTTTATCATCCACATTTCCCACCATGAGTGGGAATTGCTGAAAATCTCAAATCCTTATAGATGAGGACACCAAAACTCAGGGAGGTTAAGTAACTCATTCAAGGTCATACATTCAGACCATGAATTCAAGTCTATTTGACTCTAGATCTTTTGTACTCCTACTGCCTACTGCTTTCTCCTGTGCACTTGAAAACTTCCTACTATGTTCTGCAGGTTAGCATGTATATGTCAGTTCCTTAAGAGGCATGCTTCGTTCTGGCTTGGGGATCTGGAAGCACTTCCTGGGGGAGGCGCAGTGTTTGGATGTATGTGCAGAAGGGTGAGTGGTACACATTTGAGCATTACCTTCTCAGCGTCCATTCATTCCTCCTGCTTCCAGCAATAATGCCTGATTTGGGGAGGAGTGGTGAGGCGGGGAGAATCTACTCATCACCAGTTCTCAATTTGTATTGTTTATAGAGTCTAAGCTTAGCTCCAGGAGTGGAATATAGGGCCTGAGCCTAAGCCAATCAGTGTATCCTGTCCTTCTGGCCACAGGTCAAGGATGGTCGCATGTCCTAAGCAGGTTGAATCAGAGTAGAGCTAAAAATTTTTGAGGGAGCTATCAGAAAAGGTTTTGGCTCTATCTAGCTGGATTTGAACCTGAGTGGAGTTGAGGTTGATACCATGGTAACCATATTGTCACCATGAGGGGAGAGTCTGGAGTGGAAGGCTCAACTGGAGGATGGCTAGAACTTGAGTCCCAAAGTATGGTTTGATCCTTGATCCAGCTCTACCTGAAGCTAAACCTACCTTTAAACTTTCCAGCTCTATGAACCAATAATTTCCCTTTCTGTTTGTTTAAGCCTGAGTCACTTTTCCCTGTCACTTGTAATGGTGACAGCCCTAGCTGATACAGGTAAGGGGGGTGGTGGGTAGCCAAGTGGTGCTGGCTGGAGAGAGAAGTACAGAGAGAAACATGTTGTTCAAACCAGCATGTTTCAGACATGCTTGAAAGTGTGGGAATGAGGACGTCTCTGTATCTCAGTAAGTTCATGATATGTATCCTGTTGGAAAAATGCATAGAATATACTGTGTTAGAGCTCCCCTACACTGCCCCACAAGAGGATGAAAAAATTGAAACTGCTTGCCCAGAACATTAGTGTCCTGGAGTGTTAATAGGGGTTTCACGAGGGAAGGGATTGAGTGGGCCAACGAATTTGAGAAACATGAGAGCTAGTAAAGAGATAAAGAATTCACTACCAGACCTCTTGAAGCCTTTAAAATGCTAACATGCATTGTGAGCTCCAAGGAGAAGAGAGAGGGTGTGTGTGTTTCCAGAGCTTATTTTTCTTGAAGCATCGCATGGGACCAGTGTTGCAAAGAATGTTTTGGGAAACATTGGCTTAGAGAGCAGTTTCTGTGCAGGCTTTAGGGGAGCCTCTTTCCAGAATGAAAAAGCTCTGTGAAGCCGTGAGTGCTCATCTAGATGTGCTTAGGGCTGGGGCTATATATAGGCAGGAAAGGGAGGTAGCTCTTGATTCAAGGGCCCCAGAAATGCTTTCTATATTTAAGTTGCCCATGACCAGCCAGCAGCAGGATTGAAATTCCTATGAGTAGGGGCAAAATTTGAGCTTGGAGGAAATCTGCAAGAAATTCCTCTTGAACTATAAATGCAGAACTGCTTGGGCGCCATCTCTAGTTTGCATTCATTCATTTATTTATTCAACACTTATTTACTGAAAACCTACCACGTGCCAGGTACTGTTCAAGGTGCTAGGGATCAATCAGTCAATCAGACAGAAATTCCTGCCTCTGTGGAGCTTAAATTCTAGCAGATGGAGACAGACAGTCAGGTAAATATATACATAGATAGTATGTTATGAGCTTAAAGGGGAACAGCAAGGAGTTTAACACAGCTGGATGGGGTGAGCCAGGGAGAGGAGTGTGATGCTGGGGGAGGTGACTGTAGAGTCCTGGAGTACCTTGGCTTTCACCTTGACTGGAATGAGCATCTACTAGCAGGTAGGAGCAGAGGTGGCACGTGATCTGTCTTTCATTTGTAAAGGACGGCTCTGGCCGCTTTGTTGAAACTCAAGTGCAGGGGCCAAGGGTGAAAGCTGGGCGGCCGGGGTGAGGCTTTGCATTTCGCCTGGGAGGGATGCTGGTGGAGTGGTCCAGCGCTGTAAACAAGTGGAGGCGGGGAGGAGTAGCTGGATGCCTTTTGAAGATGAAGCCAACAGACGGTCCTGGAAGATAGGAGGTGGGGAGTGAGAAAGAGAGTTGAATCGAGGCTAACTTTTGGTCCATGGAACTGGAAGGATGAAGTTGTTATTAATGGAGATGGCTAGGCCTGCACTGTGTCTAGAAAAAAATGAAGCCAATGTTTAAAAATAGGGAGGTTTTTTTTTTTTTAATCCACATTTCCAGCCACTCTTGAAAAATGAAAAGATCTGGCAAAATCGGGCCCACCTTCTACCTGGCTTCCATGGTTCAAGCTGGCTGGCCGCTCTTCCCTTAGGTGGGCAGACACACTCTAGTTTCCTCATTTAGATCACCTGCCTGGCCCCTTAGGGATTTCAGTAGGAGACTCTAGGGATGGATAGTCAGTAGCACAGTGGTCCTTAAACTCGGGTGCTTGTAAGAATCACGCAGAGGGCTTGTTAAGGTAGCTCTCTGGACCCACCTGCAGAGCGTGGGATATGGGAGGTCTGGGGTGGGGCCTGAGAACCCGCAATCCTTCTAATGACCCAGGTGATGCTGACGTTGCTGGTCCAGGGACCACTCTTTGAGAAGCACGTTCTCCCCATAACATCCTTTCTCACATGCTTGTGGACAAGGTTGTCAAATGTTCTGGAAGTGGCCTGTAAGACGGATGCATTTTGACAGGTCTGGGAGGGTGGTGGCAGCTCTGGTGGGGGCAGTCTGATCAGCCAGGAGGTCCTTTGAGGACTGGGAACCCCTCAGGGTTTGACAGGACTGCAGACGGCGCATTTGGCTTGCTTCTTTGTTTTTGACAAAAGCTGACTCTCCTGGGTCGAGGTCACCAGCAGTTGGGACAGGGTGTCTGAGGCCCAGAGGAGAACCAGTGAGGCCCCAGCAGGAGACGGTGTCTTCTGGAGAATCCAAAGGAAAGATGAATTCCCTGCAGCCTGCCCATATTGCTTGCACAAGCTTTCTCCTTATTTAGTTCAATTAAGGTCCGAGTTCATTATGCAGCCCCCGTGCCCGCTCTTCTATGGGGACAAGCAGAAATCACATTTGCATCTGCTCCTCCGGCTTTGAGAGCTCAAGGAAGAGGACAGGGGCCACTACAGTACTGGCCTCCCATTTACCCCCAAGCACATGAGGCTGGAGAAGGTTCTGGAGTCTCTTCAAGCTGTTCAAGGTAAAGGCTGGGAATCTGGCCTGCATTGGAGGGGCAGCAGTGTCAGAGCAGGATAAGCAACGTTTTCTTTTTTCCCTGACAAAGAAAATATCTCTTTGTACATCTGGTTTGCGTTTTTCTTTAGGCTTCTGCCAGAAACAATTGTGAAAACAGAATGCAGTCCAGGACCAGAAGAATCTGTCCATTCCTCTGGAATTCTCCAACCGTCTGGTTGGGCCTCATAATAAGATTTGGGGAATTCCTTAATGTGAAGTCATCAAGCTTTAAAAATACTGCAGGCAGTCTTTGGTTTGCCAGTGGTTTCTCACCTTCAGATGTTGGCCTCAGGCCCTCTGTCCCCCTAGAATGGTCTCCCCACTCCCCCCATCATAATCCAACCCATTCACTTATATGTCCAGTATTTATCACACTTCTTTTCTGTGTTGGGCAGTGATAGGTCTTGGTCAGAGTGAGCAGAACGCATAGTTGTCACCATCTTGAAATTGAGAATCTGTGGAAGGACAGGTTGATTGAAGTAGAATGATTAGCGGTGGTGTCTATAAAGCTGTCCTTCTCTAGTATCTGTAAAGGACCTGTCATTTTCCGTTTGTTGTTCATCACTGACCAATACATGGTCCTCCTGTGTGTGCATGATTGGTGTGTAGTTTGTACCGTGTGACTTGGGCAATGCTTGAGCCCATCTAAAGCCTGTTTAATGAGTTGAGTCTACTGGTTGCTTGCTTCACTGTCACAGCCGTGTCAAACTGCAGAAGAAGTTTTGAAACACTCACATTCTATAGGTTGATATGGACACGTAACAGTCTGCTCATGGCCCAGTGCTGGACTCTGTTAAGGACAAGACAGGGTGTTAAGAGAGAGAATAACAGGGGCCTTATTCATTCGGGGAAACCAGCAAAGGAAGTGAGACCTGAAAGTTGAGTAGAGACAGCCAAGGGGGGGAGTGGAGGGATCATTGTTTCTGGGAAAGGAACAGCATGTGTCGAAGCCCAGAGGAGGGAAAGAGTTTAGCTTGTTGAGGAATGGAAAGACTGTGTGTGTGTGTGTGTGTGTGTGTGTGTGTCTTAAGAACTGTGTGTTGTTCAGAAATGGAACGTGGAGTGACAGAAGGGGCAAGGCTGGGGCAGTGATCTGCTCCCATGTTCATTTTAAGAAAGTCTCTCTGGTTGTGACTGGAGCATTCTTCATAGGTCAGGGTTTCGGGGTGAGGGATGACACGAGTGGAAGAGGGAAGAGGTGCTGACTGCTGTTAGGATTTGGGCGTTTATTAATTTGCTAAGCCTGCTGTACCACAGAATGGATAAAAATTTATTCTATTGTTCTGGGGGCTAAAAATCCAAAATCAAGGTGTCTACAGGGCTGATTCCTTCTGAGGGCTGTGAGGAAGAGTCTTTGCCGTGCCTCTCACCTGGCGTCTGGTGGTTTGCTGGTGATCTCTGATGGCTGTTGGCTGCACCACCCTGATCTCTGTCTTCATCTTTACACAGTGTTCCTCCTGTGAGCATCTGTCTCTATGTCCAGACATCCCCTATGTAAGGATATGTTATAAATGGCATGGGTCGTACTGGATTAGGACCCACCCTAGTGATCTCATCCTAACTTGATCATCTGCAAAGACCCTACTTGCAAATAAGGTCTCATTCACAGATATTGGGGTTTAGGCCTTCAACATCTTTGTGGGGATACAATTTAACCCAGAACCCAGAGAGAGTGGCTGTTTATATCAGGGAGATGGTAGGAGCCATGGAGCAAGTGGAATGGATCTAGGTGATATTTTAAAGTTGAACTCAAAGGACTGGGTGACTGATTGGGAGTATGGAGTGAGGGAGACACAAGGGCTTAGAGCTGCGCTTCTCATCTTCTAACATGAAATCACTTGCGGAACTTGCTCAGATGTAGATTCTGATTCAGGAAGTCCAGGCAGGACTGGAGATTCTGCATGTTTTATGAGCTCCCAGGTGCTGCAAGCGCCGCTGGTCCATGAATCTGAGGGGTGAGGACTTACAGCTTCACCCCCTAACACCGCAGTCCCTAACCACCTGCGACCATTGGGCGCTTCAATAAGCACTGAGGTGTGCTGGAGGTGTAAAGACGTAGTGTGAAGAAAAGATGGTAAAACATCAAATTAGTAAATTTTTATCATTATTATTGTTATTTTAAAATTTTTTATTGGAGTATAGTTGATTTACAGTGTTGTATCTGTTTCTACTATACAGCAAAGTGAATCAGCTACACATATACATCCATTGTTTTTTAGATTCCCCATGTAGGTTATTACAGAGTATTGAGTAGAGTTCCTCGTGCTATGCAGTAGGTCCTTATTAGTTACCTGTTTTATGTATAGTAGTGTGTATGTCATTCCCAATCTATCCCTCCCCACCCTGCCTCTCCCCTGGTAACAAGTTTGTTCTCCACATCTGTGACTCCATTTCTGTGCTGCAAATAAGTTCATTTGTACCATTCTACAAATAAGTGATATCATATGATACTTGTCTTTCTCTGTCTGACTTACTTCATTCAGTATGACAATCTCTAGATCCATCCATGTCACTGCAAATGGCATTATTTTGTTCTTTTTTATGGCTGAGTAATATTCCATTGTATATATGTACCACATCTTCTTTATCTATTCCTCCGTTGATGGACATTTAGGTTGCTTCCATGTCCACTATTGCAGATAGTGCTGCAGTGAACATTGGGGTACATGTATCTTTTCGAATTATGGTTTTCTCTATTTATATGCCCAGGAGTGGGACTGCTGCATCATGTGATAGCTCTATTTTTAGTTTTTTAAGGAACCTTCATACTGTTCTCCATAGTGGCTATACCACTATACATTCCTGCCAACAGTGTAGGAAGGTTCCCTTTTCTCCACACCCTCTCCAGCATTTACTGTTTGTAGATTTTTTGATGATGGCCATTCTGACCAGTGTGAGGTGATATGTCATTGTAGTTTTGATTTGCATTTCTCTAATAATCAGTGATGTTGAGCATCTTTTCATGTGCTTTTTGGCCATCTTTTCATGTACTTTTTGGCCATCCATAATTCAGTACTTTGAATTATGTAGAAGTCAAATAAGATATATGATTAAAATTAATTTAGTTTGTTCTTTTTTACCCTTTTCTGTGTGGCTGGTAAAAATATTTTAAGTTTAAAAAAGTTAGAGGGCTTCCCTGGTGGCGCAGTGGTTGAGAGTCTGCCTGCCGATGCAGGGGATGCGGGTTTGTGCCCTGGTCCGGGAAGGTCCCAAATGCCGTGGAGCAGCTGGGCCCGTGAGCCATAGCTGCTGAGCCTGCGCGTCCAGAGCCTGTGCTCCGCAACAGGAGAGGCCGCAACAGTGAGAGGCCCGCATACCGCAAAAAAAAAAAAAAAAAAAAAAAAGTTAGAGAAGTGGCTCACATTACACACGTCCCTTGGAGATACTGCAGGTTTGGTGCCAGACCACCAAAATACAGTGAATATCACAGTACAGTGAGTCTCATGAATATGTTGGTTTCCCAGTGCATTTAACAGTTATGTTTACACTATACTATAGTCTATTAGTGTGCAAAAGCATTATGTCTAAGAAGCCAATGTATATATCTTAATTAAAAAATACTTCATTGCTAAAATATGCTAATCATCCTCTGACAATGCAGGGTTGTCATAAACCTTCCATTAGTAAAAAAACACCGTATTTCTGAAGCGCGATAGAGCAAAACACCATAAAACAAGGTGTGCCTGTGTATTTCACAATACGTGTCTTTTGGCCAGCGCTGGTTTACAGCGTTGGTCCTTGTTGTCATGGCTCAAATAATTCCTCCTTGCCGAAGCTTCCTGACTACTTCAGCTGAAGGAGGTGCTTCCAGTAGGCACTCTTTAAAAGGAGGGGAACTAAGGGAAAGTGAAATAAAGCCCTCCCTGTAAATGTTCCCTGTTTATGGGATCATTACCACACTTGCCTTCTATGGAGCTGTGTCAGGCCCTCAGAGGCCCAAGGTTCTCAGCCAAATCCCAGGAAGGGGACCAAGATGGAGCAATGAAGAGCTCTTTCCCTCCTCGGGTTTCTGTGCAGAGGAAGGGACAAGAAGTCCCTGGGGAGAGAAGGGCCACCAGGGGTCAGAGCTAGCTTGGGAGCAGGAGATCCTCCTGGGTTTCACTATTCTTTGAGCAGAGCTGCCAGGTCTGGCCAGTGCTCAAGACCCTGCTCTGGGCCAATGGGCAGGGACCCAGGAAAATGGGTAGAGGACAAGGAAGCAAATATGGTGTTTATTGAGCATTTACTATGGCCGGACTTTTCCCACCCATATCTCATTAAGTCCTCCAATAGTTCAGTGAAGTATTAGCAGCGGTGGTGGTGGTAGTAGTAGTAGATGAAGTAATGGTAGTAATAAAATTAGTAGCTCTCGAACTTTCAAACTTTCGTAGTAATGATGAAGCTGTCTTAAGTACTTCCCATGTTGCCAGCACTGTGCTCTTGCCCTTCACTTGCATTATTCTGTTGAACCTTCACAAGGACCCTATCAGAAGGATGCTCAGCTTTCTGAATAAGCCCAGAACAACTAATCAACATGAGTGTAGCCTAGTTTCCTGTGATAGCTCCAATGTCAAAACACTTTCAAAAGGTAGAAACTGAGGCACTGAGAGGCTAAGGCACTTGCCCAGCACTCCATGTTGGAACCAGGATTTAAACCCAGGAAGTGTAAGTGCTTGCAGAGTCCTGGTCATAATCACTCTTTTGACTGCCCTGCATTGGCACCATGTGACAGGCAGCAGGGTGACACCCGCTGGTGTGAACAGCCACGACCCATGCAGGCCGTGTGTTCCCTCACAACTACTCTGCCCTGCCTCGAACAGCGAACAGACAGGCAAGGCTGTGTCCGATAAAACTTCGTTTACGAAAGCATGTGGCCAGCAGGTAGGGTTGCCAGATAAAATATTTTATTTCCTAATCTGGCAACCTCAGGTGAGCCAGATGTGACTGTGGGCCATAGTTCCCCAACTTCTAATCTCGTGAGTGCCTGATTTCAGCACTTGACAAGCGTTCCCTTAATTCCTAGAAAACACCAGTGAGGAAGGAGTTGTGATTCCCATTTGACGGATAGGGAAACTGAGGCCAGAGGGATTAAGTAACTTGACTAATGTTACACAGGTGTCAAGTACAGATCTGGGTTTGAAATCCAGGTCTGTTTGTCTCCGTAGCCTCCTTGTACCCAAAAGACTTGAGGCTCTGGAGCAAAGAGGCAGTGCTCCTGGCAGCCTGGTGACATTTAGGCAAAATGGAAAGCTATTCCTGCTTCCCCTCCCGCTCTTCTGTCTCTGGGACCAGGCTGCTCTTTCGCTTGTACCTCATTTCACCTGGATTGATGGGGGAAGAGAAACAGTGGATGAAGAGCGTGTGGCAGGGAGACTTGCCGGGGCGCCATGTTTCCTCGTGACGGCTCTGAGCGCTTGGCCTAGCTGTGGCTTCTTTTTTTAGAGCCGGTGGCAGTAACTACTTATTCCTCATCTAGGCTGACTTCTCTGGCTTCACCCAAGCTAATGCACCAGAAAAATGGCTTTGGGGCCCATGAACTCTGCCACAGAGTGAAGGTCAATTTCTGAACTGCGGGCAGAGTAGATCATTTGCCAGTGGGCAACGTCTGGAGGCCTTTTGGCCTGTCACAACTCGGGGGAGGGGGCGTCGTTACTGGCCTCTGGTGGGAACAGAGCAGGGATGCTGCTCAGCAACCTGTAATGCACGGGAGATCCCGCATAATAAAGAATTAGCCAACCACAGATACCAGTAGAGCTGAAATTGAGAAAGCTTGGCCTGTGGTAAAGGGGCCAGTGGAATGGGTCCGCTCTGAACCGACTTACTTGTTTCCTTTGGTTCCAGCCCCCTTGTTATCACACCCCTTCCCCACTTTTTTTTTTTTTTCTTTGCAGGTGGGAGGCAGGGGGTTGACCAGTGAAGGTTCTTCAGTGTGAAGGTCTCTGCTTGTCCCCTCCTCTTCCTTGGTCTTTGCAAAGTATACCTTCCCCTCCCCACTGTAACCCTCACCCATATTTGCCAGACCTGCTGTGTTAATCAGGGTCTAAGCAGAAAGACAGAAACCCCCTCAACTATTTGCAGTGAAGGGCATTGAATGCAGGGAATTGGAGGAGCTAAGAAGACAAGGGAGGGGGTGAGCCTCCGCCACCCTTAGGCTGTGGAGACAAAGGGAGGAGCTGGGGTTACAGGATCCCAGTGGCTAGGGTCATCCCTGGTGGGTCTGTCCAACGGGAGCTGGAGCGTGCAGATGTTGCTGCTGGAAGGATAGGCTGGAGATGGGGAAATAACGCCAGTATTTCCAATTGGGTAAAACAGCTCAGTTAGAAGTCAGATGACCAAGGAACTTGGGAAGTGCAGCTGCGAGAGTCAGCTCGTTTAATATGTGAAGCAGAGCTGGGGGACAGTGGGAGGTGGATTTGAAAACAGGCTCAGGAATGGTCTGCTTACTTCTTTCGCTAGAAGGAAGATGTGCAGGAATTCTGGTTGTGCACAGGGATCCTGGGCTGCCGTCAGACTTTCCTGAGAGAGGGGGCTTGAATTAAGAACTGAAGCTACGTAAGAGTTCCTACAGGCATCTCAGGGAGGACCCAGTGTGTGAGTCTTTTGTATATTTGGAGTCAGAAAAATCCTGGAAGGTACTATAGATGCTTGAGTCAGCTTCCAATGGAGGGTTGATTCTCAAAGTAGCAAGATCACTTGAATCAGAATCCCTTGGGGACTGTTAATAATGTGAGTTCCAGAGTCTCACCCAGAGATCTAGAATCAGAATTTCCAAAGAAAGAAGGGGAGGAGACCAGGAATCAGCATTTTCAATGAAGTTCCCCACAGTTGGAGAACCACTGCTGAAAGGTCCCAGTCATGTTAGCACTGGTTTGGAGGCCCTTTCCACTCCAAATTTCCCACTCTGTTGATAAGCTATGAATATAACTCAAACGTTGTCATTTTCTGCTTTGCAAGTTTCCCTGGAGTATTGGAGGGTTTCCCCATGAACGTGTGATATTGATGAACTAGATTCTTAAAGAGAAAAATTGGTCAGCTGTTGTTTTTCTCTTTCTGCTTGAATGAATTGTACATTCTGTGTGTGTGTGTGTGTGAGAGAGAGAGAGAGAGAGAGGGAGAGAGAAAGTGAGGCGTAGGAGAATAGGGGATCCCAACATCCCAAGAGAGGGTTGATTTGTGATCAAAGAACATCTGCGTGTTGAAGCCACTCTTAGGTATTCCAGACCCTGAGATCCATCTCTTCTATGGGCCCGTTGCCTCTCTGGGCCCACTCCCATGATAATAAAAACCAGTTCACTTTCCTACAAACCTATTTTGTGTGCAGCACTTTGGATAGGTTATTTCAGTTTCTCACAGCAGCTCTGTCATGTAGCGATCGGCTTTTCTCATCACAACAGATGAGAAACAAAGACACAAAGAGGTAGAATCATTTGCCTGAAATTGCTGAGTCAGTGGAAACAGGATATGCAATGTACTTTCAGGTAAGTCTCAGAATACATCCCCTTGTCGCTCTTCCAGGAAGATTATGAGTCAAATTAATATTTAAATTCTCAGCTGGATTTGACTTCTGGTATAACAGTGTGAGAGCCTCTGCTGACCCATCACCAGTGAAACTTGTAAAAACCATAAAAGTAAAAAAAAAAATTCATCTCTGGAAACGATCCTAAGGGCACAGAGCAAATGAAGAAAATCTAATATCCAGTAAGAACTTGAATTCGGTGAGCGTCTGTGGTGTCTGAATCATGACCTGCTCCCTCTCATCTCAGACCTGCTTCCACACTGATAAAGCCAAGAACACAGCTTCCTCGTGTCAGCATCTTGCAGCCTGCCTCTCGCTGTCTGTTGCTGGGCAAAATTTTGGGCAAGTGAGGCCAAGAGGTGGTGTAAGCAGATAGAGGAGGGGGTCCCCTGAGAAAGAGAACCAGGTATTATTTTCTGGACAGAAGAGAAGCCATTTCTGGCCTAAGCCATTCTGTGACCTAAGCCTGGCCACAGTGCTCGTCCTTGAACCGTTCTCAGTAATTAATGATCTTAAGGGAACAAAAGAATGCAACAGGCAAGAGAAGTAACAATTGCAAAGATAATATATCAGTTGTAAAGACCCCCTGTTCTGTTTCAGTGGTAAAGATGAGCCTGAAGTACTCAATGACCAGATCAACTGGAACCTAAGGGAGGATGATGTTGACCTTTTCTGACCCTCGTGACTTCAGTCAACTAAAGCTTGAACTCTGTGGACACACCCCCTCCACACACCCCTTTGTCAGTATGCGTGTACCCTTAGCTTAAAGTTTCCCCCAGTTTTACTGTTTGGGCAGACACCTCTTTGGGAAGGATCCCCAGTGTTCTGCTTACTTGCTGCAAGTAATAATTAATCCTTCATTTTCCTGATCCTTGGCTGGTTGTGTCTTTTGACTTGACACTCACCAAGAGGCAGACCCAGTTTTCCACGTAACAGTGGGAGCTCACTTCTTCTGCCCAAACACTGCTCAAAGAATGGAGGCTCTACACTGGACATAGCACCACTGAGACTCCTGGGGCCCTAGCCCTTAATCTGGCTCATGAGGTTGGGGTTCCATACAGACAGAGACAAGACAGGGTGACTTAGGATTGCTGGCCCTCCTTCCACTGAATTCTGGCTCAAAGAGAAGCGTTGGCATCGCCCCACGCACCAGATCCTCGGCTTAGGGATTGTTCCTGGCGGGACAATGTGTGACATAGAATAAAGAGCTCCAAATATCTTTTTAAAGGAACTGATTTCATTTGCAGCAAAGTGGAAAAGTTTAAGTCGAAGGGCCCTCTCAAAAATAGTGAGAGATGGTGGTGAAAGACAATTTGATAGATTGATAGATTCATTAGAGGCACAGGTGAAACTGCAGGCAGCTAGTGTGTTGGCAGAGAAACGGAAAGAGCTGGTAAGAGACCTCATGGGGTCCGAAAAAAATCTCAAACAGTGACCCCGCAATTATTCCTTCAAAGGAAATGGAATGTGATTGGATCAATCCATGAAGTAATTTATGCCCCAGGGCATTGTTGAAAACAACAGAGCAATATTAATTGTTAAGTGCCACTAGGCCCTTACCATCGGGGTGTGGTCAGGGAAAGAGACACTTAAAGAGAGTCTGCCAAAACTCTTGGCATCCCAGGGTGACCGTGGGCGTACCCCAAGCTGTAATCCCTGAGGAGAAACATTAGAGATTTTACAGTACAGGGTGAAATAGACTTAGCTAAGATAATCCAGCCAGTCACTAAACAAGTAAATGAACAGATAACAGTAACAAACCCCAGAGGAGAGTGGACTAAGAGCCAGAGCTGCTGCAGCATATAATCTAAAGTGTCCAGTTTCCAACAAAAAATACAAGACATGCAGAGAAACAGGAAAGTATGGCTCATATACCAGGGGAAGAAACGGCAAAAACACTGCCTGTGAGTGACTGGATGTTAGATTTAACAAAACTTTAAAGTAGCTATTAAAATCTATTCAGAGAACTAAAGGAAATCATGATTAAAGAAGTAAAGAAAGGTATGATGACATGTCACATCAAATAGACTATCAGTTAAGAGATAGAAATTATAAAGAAGGACAAAATGGAAATTCTGGATTTGAGAAGTACAATAATTGAAATAAAAATTTTACTAGAAAGGCTCATCTGTAGGTTTGAAGTGACAGAAGAATTAGTGAATTTGAAGATGGATTAATAGAGATTATGCAAAGCAAAGAACGGAAGGGAAAAAAAAGGTTGTGATAAAGATGAACAGAGCCTCAAGAAATTTGAGACACTATTAAATGCACAAACATATGTGTAATGGGAATACCAAAATGAGAGAAATGAAAGGAACAAAAAAAGGTTTTTTTCAAAGAAATAATGTTTGAAACTTCCCAAATGTGAAGAAAACTTTATACATTCAGGAAACTCAATAAACTCATAGTAGGATAAATTCAAAGAGATCCACAGACACATGACAGTAAAAATGATGAAAGCCAAAAATAAGGAGAAAATCTTGAAAGTAGCAAGAGAAAAATGACTCATCACTGATTAGGGAACCCCAACAAGATAAACAGCTAACTTTTCGTCAGAAGCAATGGATGCCAGAGGCAGTGGGGTAACATTCAAAGTGCTCAAAGCAAAAACAATCAACCTAGAATTCTTTATCCAGCAAAGCTGTCTTCCAAAAATAAAGGCAAAATAAAGACATTGCCAGACAAACAAAAATTGAGAAATTAGTTGCTAACAGACCCACTTTACAAACACTAAAGGAAGTTCTTCAGATGAAAGCAGGTAACTCAAGATAATAATTTGAATGCACACACACACACAAAATGAAACTACTAATAAAGTTAGCTAATTATAAGAGACAGTATAAATGCAAGTTTCTTCTCCTTTTTTCTCTTAGTTTAAAAAGTAATTGTATAAAACAATATGTATATTATATATTGTTGGGCCTGTAAGATGTAGAAATGTGATATATTTTCCAATAATAGCTCAAAAGAGGCAGGTTAGAGCAAAGCTGTATTGGACTAAGGAAATGATTCCAGATGGTGATCCAAGTCCACAGGAACAAATGAAGGGAACCAGAAATGATAAAAAAGGAAGACTAATATAACAAAAACTATAAATGTCTATTTGCTCTCCATTCTTCTCTTAGCTTCTTTAAAAGACATAAAAAGGAATAAAATTATAAAATTATAGAAATTATAAAAATAATTATAACAATGCATAGTTATGCATTTCTAACATATATGGATGTAATATATACACAATAACCCAAAAAAGGAAAAAGGAGAATGGAGCTATATATGAATAACCTTTCTGTATCTCACTGGAATTAAGTTAGTATCAAGCTGAAGTTGAATTTGATAAATTAAAAACTATGTAGTAACTTCAAGAGCAACCACTAAGGAAATAACTCCGAAAATTGAAAAAACTCATTAAAGAAATTAAAATTCTTCCTATATATTTTAAGAGATTTATTGACAGGAATTGGCTTATTTGATTGTGGTTGCTGGCTAGGACTGTGGTGTATTCACAGTCCTTAAGCCAGGTCATCAGGAGGGATAGACTGTAAACTCTTGGGCAGAAGTTGGCACTGTAGTTACTGGTAGTATTTTTTCTTCCTCAGGGAAATCTCAGTTCTGCTCTTTAGGCCTTTCAGTTGATTAGGTGGAGCCCACCAGATGATGGAGGACAATTTCCTTTATTTAAATCAACGGATTGTAGATGTTAATCCCTTCTACAAAATACCTTCACAGCAACAGCTAGGTTAGTGTTTCATCGAATAAGCAGGGACTGTAGCCTAGTCATGTTGGCACATAAAACTGACCATCACGCATCCCAGATAAACTCCATGTGCCTAAATGTTTGCTTTAGGGTCAGCTTTTGGAGGAACCCAAAGTAAGATACCCCCTCTACCACTCTCCTCTTTGACTCAGCATGGCCCGAGGTTCCCCTCCCTAAGGGAGTAAAGCTCGTTTTGAACACAAGCAATTCCCGTGACAGCCCATGCTCTCAAAACCCCATGGCTCCTCGTCCAGAATGTTATGTGTTGGGAGATTGTGTCAGCTCTCTCTTGGATGTTGTTTGCTCATGCAAGGCCAAGTTTGACACATTATCTTGGCTGTCACAGCCCCCTGTATCCGTAAGCCAGTGTTTTCTGTCATCACCTTTGCTAAGTGTCCCAGGATTCAAATAAATACCGCATGCCCCCCGAGTAGTATTTACAGCTGTCTGAAGAAGGTATTCATGGGAAGACTTCTGATTTAAAAAATTTTTTCCCCATTTCCCCTGAGCCCAGCATTGAATATTTTCACTACAGAGCTAGACTCAGGACAGAAAAACAGCAGATAAACATTGCCATATGTTTTTAAAACCATGTAGGATTTTTTTTTTTTTGAGTGAACTGATACTACGCTCAAAAGTTTATGTGAAGATCTCTTATCATTTATAATGATTCAAAACAGAAGGAAGCAATTGGGTTAAGGGAGGTCCCATTTTTTTCTTTCAAGTCTTTTATAATTTGTCCTGGAAGAATGCAGCAGGCATCTAAAACCTTTGAGGGGTACGTGCAGGGTGGGGATTAGCAGTCAGCAAGATATTCGTTATCTCTATTTTTAATAACAAGAGCTAAGAGTTATTATCAGCTTCTCCATGCTAGGTACCATGCTAAGTGCTTTGCATGCTGAATCTCATTTGATTTTCAAAATGACCCTATGAGATAGGTGCTATTTTAACTCCAGTTTCAAGATGAGAAAACAGACGCCCAGACAAGCCAGAGAAGCTGTGAACAGTCTCATAGGTGTAAGTGGTAAAACTGGCCTTGAACCCTGTCCCTGTCTGATTGCAGAGTGTGTGCATGTAACCGCTGTGCCTCAGGCGGCTTCTGATCGGATGCTAATGCCACCTGCAAAACAGATGTGGGCCGTGTTCCTAACTCCCAGGATACACGGAAATGCTCTCGTTGGGATGTTTGTGTCTCAGGGCTGGCATCGAAAGTTCTCGTTGCCTGTGGCTAGGCTCATGTAGAAGGGAGTAAGATTTCGAGGGAATGGTAAAAATGAGAATCTTCATTCCCACAAGAAAAAAAAAAGTCTCATTCCCTGTCACTTGCAGCATGTCATCAAAGGGAAATAACCTTTGTGACACGGAAACAGTGTCGCTTAAGACGTGGACTTGTCTTCCTCCATTCAGTTATATGATTAATTTTCTTCGTATTAACTTGAAATGAGCCCATTTAAAAGAGTACCTTTTTACTTGAAAGCATGGCTCATTATGCTATCATTTCAAGTAATTAAATCAGAATAAATGGCTCTGTGAAGCTATTTTAATGTAACATCTAATTATATCTGACCTAGACTGTGAACTATAATCATTAAGTACATGAACTGTGTAATGTTCTGCACGTTCTTTAATAATTTATATGGCAGAATTCAGCTGCGTGGAGTCGTAAGCAGGAACGGCATCTTCCGTGACACCTGTTATCTGCGCGGGATTGCAGAGGTGGCCTGTCTGGCAGCTGCTGGTACACCTCAGCATCCTTTCCTCTCTGGATGCTCAACTCCAGTGGAGGGAAACTGTCTTTGTGCTTTGGATGCCCATGAATTATTTTGACAAGGAACTCAGAACAAATCAATGACATGGGTAGCATTTATATACTTTTGGCAATTGAAACGTTTTCTGGGCCTGATTAAACGTGGCCTCACGAGGGAGGGCACCTTACCGGATGAGCTGATTCTGTTGCCCAGAAGGTGTCTGGACCACCAGAGTCACACTCTGGCGGTTACTGGAACCGCTGCTCTGTGTTTGCATTTGCATTCACAATTTTGAGTCTTGAATTTGGCCATGGGAATGTGTTCTTGGCGACAGCTCAAGAGAAGACCTCTCTAAAACCAGGAGGGATGTTTCAACCAAATTTGGGAAGACACGTCACTGTGACAGCTTTTGTTTTTGAATTTGTAAGCGAGGAATTTTTTTCTTTTAATCCATTGCTGTTACTAAAATTAGTTTCAATTTTGGACCTTTTTTTCCCTCCTTCTTTTGCATTTATCATTCTCATTGGCATACTGTCATAATTTTTCTTCTCTTTTTTAAATAGTTAAGCCTATCACGCTTTGGGAAATAAAGACGTTTGTTTCCATTGCCTCTTTTGGTGGGGGGAGAGTGAGAAACAAAAGATTTTGGTCTCTAAAGTATAAATTCACTATCCCTTCTTTGCAAGTCTGAAAAGTTCTGAAAACTGAAAGTTTTTTCACTGCTCATTTCATGTTGAAACCTGCACTGATCTGTGATCATTTGGCTAAACCTGACCTTTATTGACTGATGCTGTTGGTTAATCCATGCGGTTGATCGCACTTCTGTAAATTTTCACACGTCCCACGGCAGAAGTATTGGTGTGTTTGATTATCAGCTCCTGCCCTGGACCCACTAGGAATATCATAGAGTACACTGTATATGCCCCTTTCTAAAATCTGAAAAGTTCTGATTCCCTGAACAGTTCTGGGCCCCAAGGTCTAAGAGATGAAGATGTGAAACTTGGAATAAAGATGAAATCAATAACTATCATTTATTAAACCCCACAGTGTCCCAGGCACTTTACCTGTGTTGTTGCTTTTATGGTCACTCATTGTATAGATTGTTTTCATTTAACGGGTAAGAAAACTAAAGTTCAGAGAAGTGATTTGCCCAAGGACACAGAGATAACATATTTATCAATCTTTATAAATATTCTTTTGAACAGATAAGGTATTGACATAACATTTAGTTTTCCTGGCCAGATAGCCAGAATGTAGTGACTCTTCAGAATGTCTCGCAGAGAGGAGATCTTGTGTCCCATCCTGGGTGCTACAAACCTTGCCTCATTCAGTGCTCACAGCTAATGGCCAAGGAGCACTTCATACATGTCAAGCATGAACGATGTGCTTTTGTTCGTTTCACCATCACAACGATACCATAAGATGGGAACTGTTATCTCCTCTCCCCCACCCCATTTTACAGATGGGAACACTGAGGCTTAGGGAGGGGACTTAAGTTGCTTTGAGATCATGCTGTTGTCGAACCCAAATTTGTGTGCCCAGTGAAGCTGGCCAAACTGAAACCTTGGAGTTTGGAGCAGGGAAAGGTTTGTTGCAAAGGCCAAGCAAGGAGTATGGGCAGCCCCTGCTCAAAAGACCTGAACTAACCGATGGGCTTCTGGGAAGAGTTTTTAAAGGCAAATTTTAGGGTAAGGGCTACAGGATGTATGACTTTCTTCTGATTGGTTGGTGGGGAGATAACAGAGTGGTGTTCCAAGAATCTCAGTCATCAGCCTTCTGGTTCCAACCAGTCTGGGGTCCACATGCTTGTGCTCAGCCTGAAGTTACCATCCTCCACCTAGGTGGCGGCCTTGGTTCCTGTAGAAGAACTCAGATCTGTATCAGATGGTTATGTCCACCCTGTGAGGAGGAACTAGGACTCTGCGTTATTGCTGCACTGTTGTTCCTTGCCTGCTTTTCCTTTGTTTCCGCTTTCCCTCTCTTCCCTAATAAGTAACTGCTTGAATCTGCTCTTTGGAACTCAAGGAAGGCCTGCAAACAAGAACTGGGGGCACAGAAAGGCTTTTGTACCTGTGAGGACCCCACAAGGCCCTGCTTGGTTTCAAAAGCACCCTAAAATGGCCAGGCTGCGAGCAGAGCCTGTGCTTTCTCACATCTAAGCCAAGCAGCCATCATCTCATCAACTCACCCTAAAGTTTAGAAGTGTTAAAATTCACCAAGACACAAGAAAGGAATTCAGTCACAGCCCGTGTAACTCACAGCAAAAGAAAACTTTTCAACTGCAGGCCCATAAGTCTTAAAGCCTCCTAACCCAGTTTGTGGGGCCAGCACCCTAAGAGGAGACTCATTTCTTTCTGGGTTGGAGACTGAAGGCCAGCCGCAGAGGATCCCTCTGTGTTGTCAACACAAGGTTCACGTTGCGTGTAATAAACCCATTATGTACTGGGTTTCTCGTCTTCTTTCTTGACTCAAAATCTCAAGTAAGTTTCTGGTTCCTATATTAAATCAAATTAAATATTGACTTGAGTTACTGCAAATTATCAGGCCCTTTCTTAGGGGTTGGAGAAAGACCAGTGGACAAATCAAAGTCTCTGCTTTGAAGAAGCTTATGTTGTAGTGGCAAGGGGGATAGTAATTGAGAAAATAAAAGTGTAGTGTGTCAGTAACTGCTAATGGGCACAGGCTTCTTTCTGGTGTGATGGAAATGACCTGGAATTAGATAGTGGTGATGGTTGCACAGCCTTGTGAATATATTAAAGCCTCCTGAATTGCACACTTTAAATGGGTGAATTTTATGGTATGTGATTTATATCTCAATAAGAATAACACGTCAGGATGTAATAAGAGATAAGAAAAAAAGCAAGGTGGAGAGCCAGAAAGTGACGAGAGGTGCTGGATTAGATGCAATGGTCAGGGAAGATGCAGAAGGTGCTGTTAATGTTCTCCTGTCTGCCCTCTGTCCACCATGATTGGTGAATCATGGTGGGCAGAATTCTCCATTGGGAGAATTTTGGTCCTGCCTGTAACTCCCCACCTCCAGCACCTGCATTGCTCTGCTTCTATGCCCAAGTGCCTTCTTCCCCATCGTGGAATTCGCCCTGTATGAGCACGTACAATCGTGACAACTGAGCAAGGTGGTGGGGAGCTTTATGGGCTGAATTGTGTCTCCCCCCAGATTCATGTGTTGAAGCCCTAATCGCCAGTACCTTAGAATGTGCCTATATTTGGAGATAGGGCCTTTTGAGAGGCTATTAAGTTAAAATGAGCCAATCCAACACAGAGAGACACTTAGGGTTGTGCATGCCCAGAGGAAAGGCCATGTGAGGACACAGGGGTAAGGAGGCCGTCTGCAAACCAAAGGGAGAGGCCTCAGGAGAAACCAAACCTCTGACACCTTGATCTTGGACTTCCAGCCTCCACACCTGTGAGGAAAATGAATTTCTGTTGTTTAAATCCCTCAGTCTATGGTATTTTTGTTACAGCAGCTGGAGCTGACTTTGACAGTTAACCAAACCCACAGCTCAAGCATGTAGTGTCAGACTAATATAACGTGAGGAAGGCATGACCAGCCATTGCTGGCTTGGGAGATGGAAAGGAGGCCCAAGGCAAGGAACACGAGCAGCCTCTAGAAGCTGGAAAAGGCAAGGAAACAGATTCTCCCTTCAAGCCTCCAAAGAGGAATGCAGCCCTGCAGACCCCTTGATTTTTCATCCAGTGAGACCCATTTTAGATTTCTGACTTCCAGAACTATAAGAGAATAAATGTGAGTTGTTTTAAGCCACTAAGTTTCTGGTAATGTGTTACAGCAGCAATTGGAAACTCATACATACAGTTTCTGTCCCATTTCTCAGCTCTGCTGTGGAAGCCTGAAAGCAGCCACAGACCATGTGTAAATGAATGGGGGTGGCTGGGTTCCAGTAAAACTTTATTTGCAAACACGAGTGGTGGGGCGAATTTGGCATGCTGCCCATAACTTGCCATCTCCTGGAATACAGAATATCTATGAGGGAATGCTAAAGACAGAGGTGGGTCTTTATGTATTGTATTAACATGGTCCTATCTCCAAGATATTGTTAAGGGGAAAAAGAAGGGTGCAGGAGACTCTGTTTATTCTATGCATGTGTGTTAAAAAATGCATGGATGGAGGTTTACACTACATCTGCACGACCCTGTATATGCATATACAATTTCTGGAAGGATACACATGAAATATACTCAGTGGCTCTTCTGAAGAAGAGGACGGTGGGTCTGGGGTGGGAGAAAGGCTTACACTGATGAGTCTCTTTTGAGCTGTTTGAATCTCTGTGTTCGGACTGTGTGTATGTGCTTTTTCTTTCTTATTAAATGACAAAAATAAAAATGTTTACAAACCACCTATTCAAACCCAACCCAAGCACTGTGCCAATGTCAGTTGTTGTTTTACTTGAATAGTACTTAAGAAAGCTTTTTATTGAAATCTAGTGTAGGCACAGAAAATCACACATATTTCAAGTGTGCAACCTGATGAATTTGCATAAAATAAACACACCCGTGTGCCCAGCACTCTGAGGGAGAAACAGAACACGCCAGCATCTGAGGAGCCCCTCTGCTCCCAGACTGACAGTGCTCGAGAGTCACTGCCACTCCAAACCACAACAGCAGAGGTTAGGTTTGCTTGTATTTATGCTTAATGTAAATGAAATCACAGAATCTCTCTTCTTCTGTGTCTTGTTTCTTTCACACAACTTTATGTTTGTGAGACTGTCTTATTTCTGTGTGTGTGCAGTTATAGAGGGTCATTCTCATGTCTGTAGTGCATTTTGATGGGAGAATACACCATAATTATCTTTTCTACTGTGGATGGGCATTTGGGTAGTTTCCACAATGGGACTGTTAGGAATAGTGCTACTGGCCATTTTTATCTTAGCCCCTATTTAAGTCCTATTGAAGAATTCTGTGCCTTCTCCAAGATTCCAAAGAAATTCTCCTACTGTGTCTTCTAAAGCTCCACTGCTTTACCTTTCATATTTAGGACTGTCATCCACTGGGAATTAAGGGATGGGTAAGACACATTTTTCACTCATAGAAATAGCCAGTTGACCTACCAGCATCCATTGAAAAGACCATTTTTTCTGACTGCATTTCAGTGTTCTGTACTGGACTTGAAAAATATTTAGGAATTTAAGTGTTTTATATCTGAAAGGGACCAAAAAATCTGGGAGACCTGACTGATAGATTGTCTAGGGGCAGAGACACAAACCTCCTCTCTATGTAACTAAAAAAGTGTGTGTGTGTGTGAGGTATATGTATGTATATGTGTGTGTGTGTGTTAGGGCAGTGTGTGTGTTAGGAGTGTATGTATTAGGAGTGTGTATGCATTAGGGGTGTGTGTTAGGGATGTGTGTTTATGCATAGGTGTGTGTATCTTGGGTGTGTGTGTATTAGATATGTGTGTGTGTACAGGTGTGTGTGTACAGGTGTGTATTCTTTGTGTGTGGAAGGTCTTTTAGGTATTATGTGTGTATGTATGGGGGGGTGTGTGTGTGTGTTAGGGTTGTGAATGTGTGTGTTAGGTGTCTGTGTATTAGGAGTGTGTATGTATTAGGGATGTGTGTTTATGCATAGGTGTGTGCATGTATTAAGTATGTGTATGTATTGGGGATGTGTGTGTGTACAGGTGTGTGCATTAGGTGCGTACCTGTATTTGGTGTCTGTGTGTCTTTGTTTATGGAATCAAGGGCTCCTCTGTGGAGGTTCTACTCAGGTTCCCAGGAGAGGGTTCCTGGACCAGGGGAAGGAAGGGGCTTATCCAGCCATAGGATAATTGGGGCAAAGGGCAGGGGCTGTGGAACTTGGTTTTTAGAACAAGGCATGCGTTCAGAGCCTGGCCGGCTGCACAAGAGAACTGATGGATTGCGTTCTTTATGTGCCTTTTGCCCCAGGCCAGACTGTTTTTCGAAACGGGGTCTCCTCTCAGAGGGATTTGAGGTGGCTGCAGCCATTGGGAGCTGAATGCTGGTATGTGTGGGACGCAGGCAGGGCTGGTGAATCCCGTGCTTCTAGGGCCCCTGCCCCCAAGAAGAAAGACCCGCCATGGACTCTCTCCCCATTCAGTGAGCCAGGAAGCGGGCAACCAGCTCAGACTGGTCTCTCATCACTCAACTGGGAGCCTGCTTTTAGGCCTCCAAATATGTATTTGTTACTTTCAGTGGGTGAATTTTCTCCACATCTACTTAAGTAATACAAATTCTGCCACCAAATTTTCCTAAATGTCTGTCTTCTGTGTAATTTGTATGTCATGCTGTCGAAACTGCTGCTTGAGATACTTCAGCGGATAAATAATTCTCTCCTCCACTTCTGCAAAAGATTACACTCTTTGATGTGAAAATTATATGCACTTAGAAATATGCTAATCCGAAAAATGATTTGAGAAGGGGAGAAGAAAGCGAGCAGCTGACTCGGACACTGCCATAGGCGTTTGCACCTGCACCAGGCGATTCCTGAAGGCGAGGGAGATCTTGCCAACTCTTCTCACCCCTAAGTGGTTTTTAGTTTCAAAAGCCATTGATTTCTCGAAATCGGATGGAGGCAATTCTAATGCAAAATATGACGACTTTAAATATATTAAGTAGTTGGGAGGTACCAGTGGAGATTAGCATGGTATCAGGGAAACTTTCATTCATTCATTGATGTACGTATTCAGTGACTATTAATGGAACACCCAGTGTTAGACAGCCATAGAGAATACGCCAGATGGCGTGTCTGCCTTCTTGAAGTTGTCAGAACTTAAGATGGTAAGGGTCTGTTGGCAAAGAACACTTGGAATCTACTCTAGATGAGACTGTTGTTACTCAAGGTGTGGTCCGTGTAGCGTCCTCAGCGAGACTGTCAGAAATGCAGACGTTCCAACACTGGCTCCCCTAGACCTGGTGAATCAGAATCTGCATTTTAATAAATCCTCAGGTCACTCATATTCACGTTCATCCTTGGCTACTCATTAGAATCATCTAAGGAACTGAAAAAAAGTTCTGAGGCCCAGAGTGCACTCCAGGCCAGTCAAATCAGAACCTCTGGGGGTGGGACTCAGGCATAGCAGAAAACCGTTCCTCTGGATGTCCTGAGTCAGAGTTTCTGGGGGCGGTATCCAGGAACCTATTAGTAGCAAGACATTCAGACAAAACCTGTTGAGTAAGTGCTCAGAGCTCCTTGAGAGAGGAGACTGGAAGATCTTTGCATGGTGGAAGGGGAAGGGGATAAATCAGAAAGGAGAACTCAATCTGGGGGTGGGGTAGGTGGAGAGAGTCCTGAACTTTACAGCTTTCTTTAACTTTTAATATTGACATACTTTCAGACTTACCAAAAAGTTGCAAGAAGAGTACAAAGAATTTCGTTATACACTTCACCCAGACTTCCCAGCCCAAACTTTAACATATTATCACAGTCATGACTCTCACTTCCGGCTCTCCCACTGTGTGTATGTGTGTGTGTGTGTGTACACACACATATATAATTATATAATATGTACATACACACATATGCACATATATATCCATCCCCAAACCTTTGAGAGTAAGTTGCAAACTTGATTCCCTGTGACTTCGGTATGTATTTTCTGAAAACATGAAAACAAAGACACTCTCTTTTATAATCACAATATATGATTAAAATTAGGCAATTAACACTGATAGAATCCATTTTCTAATCCACAGACCTTATTCAGATTTTGTCAGTTGTCTCAATACTGTCCTTTAAAATAAACGAACATGTGCTGCATTCAGTTCTCACGTCTTTGCTTTTCTTTAAGCCAGAACATGGTATTTGGTATTTGGTATTTGAGTATTTCATGACACGGACATTTTTGAGGTACACAGGGTAGTCATTTTATAAAGTATCCCTCAGTTTGAGTTTGTCTGATGTCTCCTTGTGAAGGTGCTCAGGTTATACACCTTCGTCAGGGATACCACTGAAATGATCCCATGTCCTCCCCACCACATCAGATCCAGACGCCCTTGGCATTGCCTGTTAGTGGTGGTGTTGACCTTGATCACTTGGTTATGATGCTCTCTGCCAGGTTTCTCCACTGGAAAGTTCCATTTTTCCTTTTGTAATTCATTATATTGTGATAAGAGACTTTTGGGACTTTGTAAATATTGTTCCTCCTCCAACTTTAACCCACTGGTTTCAGCATCTGATGACGATTCTTGATGGAAACAGTTACTATTACAATGTTTGCCAAATGGTCAGTTTCTAATTTTATCATCCCTCTGACGTTATTATTAGTTTTTTGTTTTGTTGTTGTTTTTTTTTATTATCATAAGGGAGAGCTTCCCCTTCTGCTCACTTGTTTAGTAACTTACACAAGTTCATGGATTCTTGGTATATTCTATGTGTTACACGTGTTGACTGTTTAGCGCTCAAATCATCTGGGATTTGGCCAGTGGGAACTCTGTCAGCCTGGCTCCTGGGTTCTCTGGACATGTCCCCATCAGTCTTTGATCACTTCCTTATTTTCTGGAACAGTAAGACATTCCAGGCTCAGATCTCTCTTCAGGCTGAAATACATTGGGGCTGACACTTCGTGGGAGGGGTTTTACAGTTTAACACTGATCTGATTTCAGTGAGGAAAATTTTAGTGAATGGCATTGGTAAGACGATCCCCTCTGGATTTTTACAACCTATAAAAGTGCTAAACTTGACTTTCAACAGTGGATGTTTTTCCTGAAACAGTGCGCAAACGTGGAGTTGGGAGGAGGGATTCAGTTCTGTTTAAAATAATGCGGTTATCTTGTCTACACCTAACTCCACAACGTTTTTAAAGCAGATTTCATTTATGAACACTTTCCATAAGTTTGCGTAAGATTTTAACTTAGTTCTTATAGAAATAGCAACTCTTATTGCCATTTCAATTTTTGAAGTGAGTCCTCACCAGTAACATTGTCCCTTTTAACAAATAACAGTGTTGTTAAAACAGGCTGCAAGAATGGACTCAGTATTCATATCCTAAGACAGAGTGGTCTCTTCAATAGTCACTGTATATTTTCTTAATTCCAGAACTTTTCCAGATGGAAAGTTCTGAAATCAAGTGCTCAAAGACTGATAGGGACACGTCCGAAGAACGTAGGAGCCAGGTTGACAGGGTTCCCACTGGCCAAATCTGGGATCATTTGAATGTTAAATAGTAAACAAGTGTAACACATGGAATAACCTAAGAATCCATGAACTTGTGTAAGTAAATAAATAAATGGGGACGTTCTCACTTGAGGACAGTTTTGCCCCTGGAGACAACTGATGATGTCTGGGGACATTTTTAATCGTCACAACAGGATAGGGAAGGAATTGTTACTGCGTGGAGACCAGGCATGCTGCTCCTGCAATGCAGAGCACAGCCCACAATTAAGAATTATCCCTTCTGGGCTTCCCCGGTGGCGCAGTGGTTGAGAGTCCGCCTGCCGATGCAGGGGACACAGGTTCGTGCCCTGGTCCGGGAAGATCCCACATGCCGCGGAGCGGCTGGGCCCCTGAGCCATGGCCGCTGAGCCTGCGCGTCCGGAGCCTGTGCTCCGCGACAGGAGAGGCCACAATAGTGAGAGGCCCACGTACCACAAAAAAAAAAAAAAAAGAATTATCCCTTCTAAAATGTCAGTAGTGCCGATAAGACGACTCCTGCTCCAGAGGGAAGCATCCATGGTTTCCCAAAGTGTGATGTGTAGAATAGGAATCCCCCAAAGTGTAACAGAACCTCAGTTCTATTTGAGGTGGTAATACACCAAACAAAAAGACAACATTCCAGTTTTGCTTACAGTTAGGGGGTGTTTGTGACTATGGAAATGTTGTATAGGACTTTGGGGAGGGTTGTGAAAAAAGTTGATGCACCTGGGAGGTGGACTTCTTTGTCTTTCCCTCCTTCATCCATTGCTGGCCTGGAACACACATGTGGTAGCTGGGGCTCCAACAGCCATCTTGGGCCATAAAGTGGCTCTGAGGATAAAAGCTACTCGCTCTGAGTTTAGTGAGGCAGGAAGACAGGAGCATGCATGTCTGAAAGCACCGTGGAGTCCCCATAGTAACTCTGAAGTATATGGCCTTGGATTTCTCATATTTATGTGTGAGAAAATAATTCTTACTTACTGTTATTTTGGGTACATATGCCTTTTCAATTTTTAGTAAGTATGGTTAATAATTTTCCACCTTGGCATTTAATACAACATATATGTGTACATGCACAACAGACACCCCTTGAATTAGAACATCTATAGAGAACAACGTTCTCCTTTAGAAAAGCATGTGCTTTCCCCCGAAGATAATTTATTTTCAATGAATACCTTCCCACAAGAGGTATTTTGCCCCCAGCAGAGGGAATGAGTTCTTTTGAAAATGGTACGTGCTTTGTTCTACTTACTTCTTACACATTCCAAAATAAATGAGTATTCTAATAATTTAGTGCATGCCACTTGATTTGTACCATATGCCCGTGTCAGGAATAAAGGGCTTCAGTGCATTTTCTTATCTGAGTGTTGAATTGGGCTCCTAAACTTCCTGGCTGGCTTGCACCATCAGGCGACCATCTGACTGGGACAGAGCGGGTTAGGGCAAGCTGGGCGTTCTCCTTCCTCAGGGCAGAACCTCACAAGCATCTGCACTCAAAGAGAGACGTTTCTCCCTCTTCTAGGAGATTTCAGTTAAGGGGCCTCTGAAACACTGTAATTGATGGGTTATGGAGAAGGAAGGCGACATGCCTGCTAAGGAAGATCTCCCTCCCACAGTCCCTTAGGATGCAGCTCTGTGATTTCAGGGTTACAATGAGTATTAGCCAGATTTTAATAATTCCCCTCCCTTCCTTCCCTCCATCTCTCCTAAGTAGTAACAATAGGTAGCATTTATTGTGCATTTATTATATGATAATATGTGTTCTACATCCTCTGCTCATTTCATCGGTAGGCATCATTATTAACATCCTCAATTTGGCAAACCGAGACTTTAAAATGTTGTGTAAAATGACATCTGCAAACACCCTATTTCCAAATAAAGTCACATTCTGAGATCCTGGGTGGATACAAATTTGGGAGGGGGGGCTCTTCCCCCTGGACTTCCACTGGACTGCGCAAGTTTTTAACTCCTGCGGAATACGATGTTATATAACAGCCTTCCCCGTGCAATGTTTAGTTTTGATTGTGTGTATGTGTGTGTCAATTCCCCCGGGGAGAAATTTCACGTAGAATGCTTACTGTTTCTTCAAGTGCAAGTTCTATCCTAAGAGACCAAGATGTATTCTTTTTCACAGGCATGAGGACAAGCCCAGATCATTTGGCTTTTACTGGGTGTCACCGCTCCATCCATCAGACTTGCCTGTGTCCAGAAGGCTGTTTTCATGCATTTTTATGGCTGCTGGAGACTCCATTAAAGGCACGTTCAATCAGCGGCCTGACAGTGACAGAGCCCAGTTCCTCACGAATTCTCTCTCTTGAAATTTATAGAGATCATAAAAGACTTGTAGGAAATCCTTTGGCCTCCACATTTGGGTTGCAAAGTGTCTCCTTTAAAAGGCAGAATGCCACTGAAGACCATTTAGCCGTTTCGTTTTTGCATTTCCTGGGTTTGGGTTCGTCAGCCACTCTTCCCACCCAGGCCCTGGGTCTTGTGCCTCAAAACCCAGGCTTGGGAATGAGGGAGCCTCATTAGAAGGGGCAGAAGTAGTGCTTCTTGATTTTTTTTTTTCCCCTTTCCTACCTTCCCAGGGACCGGGAATGTATCAGCAAGGTCCCAACCTTGGCTGTAGTTTGGCATCATAGCAAACCTGCAATTCTGCTGTGTGGAAATAACCCAAGTTGGGCCGTTGGCAATTGTGCAGCCCTGGGTACCCCTCCCCGTGGAGCAGCACGTGGTGGACGTCTGGGTTTGCCACCCCTGCATCCACATAGGGTGAGAGTACCTTGTCTTTGCTTTGGAGGCCGTCCTGCTTCACTTAGTGACTTAGTGTCTGTGCTGCTGACGCCCCCAACCTCCACCCCACCGCCTCACCTCCACGAGGGGTGGGGCCTGACACCCACACCCAGACACATCAGACGCCTTTCTGAGGCTTCTGTTGGAGCTATTAGGAAGCTCGCTTTCCACAAGGTTTGTGCTGGGCCTTTTGCCCTCAGAGCTTGTCTCCTACTTCCTTACTTTCTCTCCACTCTTGTCTGTATTCCAGGGGGCCGGCCCCTACAGACTGCATTTCCCCAGCACCCTGGCCGGCTGGCTTCCAGCTGGGTTGGGCCAGTGGAAGGCCCTGGGGTAGACTGAGGGTGAAAGTAGGGAGAGGCCAGAGTAGTTCTCCCTCTCCCTCCCTGTCTTGGGCAGTGTCTCCAGCAGCAACTCAGCTCCTCTCTGGCTCTAGCCCCCACCAGACTGGTACCCAGCCTCTGGGCTCCAGGTACATCGTCCTGCTTTCTTTTTCTCTCTGATATGAAAGGTAGTGCCTTCCTAATGTGGCTATTCTCTGGATTAGTCAATATCCCTGGTTGTCTTCTAAGCAATTCCCTCACCTCTATAACCAGTTCCCTGCATTAATTTTTTTCCAATGCAAATACCCAAGTGGTTTATTTTCATGTGTGGTTCGAGAAAAGTAATCTGGAACTGCAGCAGGCCAATGAGTGGGGAGAGTTAGACTGAGAATGAAGCTAACAGGGAGGTAGGCAGGGCTGAGAGAGAGAGAAAAAGAAGACAATAGACTGAGTCAGCATGATGTGAACTCCTGGATACAGCTATGCCTGAAGCCCCTGGGCTTGTCATTTATGTTAGCCAACAAATCCCTCTCTGTCCTCACTTTTTTTTTCCTGATCCAGTTTGAATTGAGTTCATGTCACTATAGCTGAGATGCCTGTCATAGCAATATTGAAAGTAGTGAGATGCCCATTAAGCATTATTTTTTGTTGTTGGTTTTTTTGTTGTTGTTGTTTGTTTTATTTTCAGTAAAAGTTCTGCTTTTAAAAGGTTTTTCATCAGAGGCAGCAAATCACCTTTAGAACAGATTTTTCTTTTTTGAAAAGGTCATCAAAGATTCTCTAGTTAATCAAATGTGAGGCAAATATTCACTTCAGGTTCCCAGAGAAGACTCGAGCAAAGGAATTATTTCACCATTCTGAGCTGCACTATGTTTTTAAAAGTTCTTATTTGTAAAATATGTGTGTATCATGGATATATGCATGTATTACAACTAATCAAATTGTATACTTTGGTACAGTTTAGTCCATGTCAATTATTCTTTAATAAGGTTGAAAAATGCAAAAAAAAAAAAAAGCATAGGAAAAGCAAGTAGACAGGAATACTATTCAGCACTAAAAAGGGATGAACAACTGTCATGCTGGATACATTTGATTTGACTCTGCAGATGAATCTCAGACTCATTATGCTGAGTAAAAGAAACCAGACACAAAAGGAGACATGTTATGTCATTCTACATATATGAAACTCTACACGACACAGCTCTAATCTATAATGACAGAAAACAGACCAGTGGTTGCCCAGGGAAAGAAGTACGGGGAATTATTTGGGATTAGAGACACAAGGGAACTTTCAGGGATAATGGGAAGTTTCCCTGTCTTCACTGTGGTCATAATTACACAGGGGTAAAATTTAGTCAAACTCATTGAAATGCATAATTAGAATGGGGGCTTTTTTTTTTTTTTGGAAGATGTTGGGGGTAGGAGTTTTTATTAATTTATTTATTTTTGCTGTGTTGGGTCTTCGTTTTTGTGTGAGGGCTTTCTCTAGTTGTGGCAAGCGGGGGCCCCTCTTCATCACGGTGCGCGGGCCTCTCACTATCGCGGCCTCTCTTGTCGCGGAGCACAGGCTCCAGATGTGCAGGCTCAGTAGTTGTGGCTCACGGGCCTAGTTGCTCTGCGGCATGTGGGATCCTCCCAGATCAGGGCTCGAACCCGTGTCCCCTGCATTAGCAGGCAGTAGAATGGGTGCATTTTAATGCATGTCGTATGTACACTACACCCAGTAAATTCGATATTATAAAGAAGTCAATGTGTACATTCCATATGACAGAATTTTTCACAAATGAAGAGCTATTATTAAATCCACAGTATGTCTTCCCATGAAATGGGAGTGGAGGAAGTAAGGCAACACAAATGAAGCCGCTTCATCTCAGAGAGTGAGTGCTGCGTGCGATGGGGAGAAGACCTGGGTGGGCCAGGGAAGGGGGTGCTCTGAGGGTGCTTTCTGGGGAGGCTCTTAGCTGGCACTTCCACTCCAATCAAAAGCCTGTTGGAAGCCAGGCAGGAGCCTCTGACAGTAACTTTAGGGTTCATGAGTTTAAAGTAGAACCATGCAAAAGCCAGGCACGGATGGATGTGGCTGACGGGAAATGCACATTCCCAGCAGGTGGATGGTGTGGGCGCTTGAGAGCTTGGGTGAGGGCAGCTGGTGGAGCCAATTGACCGTGTCTGTGTGATTTTGATGAGCCAGATGCATCCCCACTGTCAAGATTTCTGGAAATTCTTTGGGAGTCAAGTGAATGTTAAATTAACAAAATGGGCTTGTGCAATTCACTGGATAAGCTTGGAGTTATTACAAGAACGTTAAAAGAAGGCTAACCAATTTTGGCCTCTTTCCTGATGAAGCGAGGCGTTTGGTTACAGTAAAGTTTTGGAATGAGTCGTGGAGCATGACGTGACCACGGCAGGAAAGTTCAAATAGTCCCTAAGGCAGGCACTGGCACGGGCAAGGTCGTGCTACAGTTACGGGTGTTGCAGGGGACAAGCAAGAATCAAGAGTATGGGGTTGTGGTGTCAAGGAGTGACCCCCAGATTATGGCCAGAGGAGAGATGGTGACAGAGGGCTCTGCCCCTTTTCACTTTCTCTCCCACCTTTTCTCCTCTTTCTCCTTTATTATGACAGGCAGTGTATTGGTTATCTATTCTTGTGTATCAAACTGCCCCCCAAAAACATTTAGCACCCTAAAAATGACACTCATTTATTATGTCTTAGTTTCTGGGGGTTGGCAATCTGAGCATGTCTTAGCTGGAACCTCCAGCTCTGTGTCTCTGACTGTAATAAAGGTGTCGGCACAGGGTCTGTGGTCTCATCCAAAAGCTCAAATGGGGCAGGATCCACCTCCAAGTCCCTCAGTGGTTTCTGTAGGATCCCTTGTGGGTTCTTGGACTGAGAGCCTCATTTCATCATCGGCTGATGATCAGAGGCTGCCCTCCATTCCTTGCTAGGTGGTCCTCTCCATCAGGGCAGGTGTGTGATAAGAGCCAGAGTGTGCCAGACAATAGCCACTGCCCTTTAACACTTCTCAGAAGTGACATCCATCACATTTTCCGTGTTCTGTGTGTTAGAATCAAGTCCCTGGGCCCACACTCCAGGGGTGGAGATTACACAAGGGCATGAATAGCGGGAAGCAGGGTCCCTGGGAGCCATTGTGGAAGGCTGCCCCCCAGTGGGCAACAAGCATTTATTAAGGCCCTTTCTGTGCCACGTTCTGGATCAAATGCTAAGATTCATTACTCATAGATGAAGAAGAGAGGCTTTCTGGCCTCAGAGGTGTTCCATTCTAGGCAAAGAGTTGATCAAATGAGCAATCACTTAAGACACAGAATGGTACATTTACTGATAGAAACGTGCAGTGGAGCAGAGCAGAGAGAAGTCTGGCTTCGGAGGCAGATTACATACTTTACCACTATGGGGTGTTGGCCCACAGACCTAGTGGGGAAACAGCCACAGGTGCGGCTGATAACGTTGCTGATCATTGCCTAGATTCAAAATGGAAGGCGATGTTCAACTTCAGGTAAATGTTAATGAAAAGGACGGTGTAATTTTTATTCCCATCCAAGTTTATACACCTCCTGAATTTTGTCCACAGTCATGGCCACCATCCATCAGGAAGAACTCTCTACTCTCCATGGGTAGCTTTTCTCACTCCACCGCCCTCTGGGCAATCCCCAGTGACTTTTATGAGAAGGAAAGAATAGGCCAGAGAGTCAGACAAATGTGGATTGACTCTTGGTTCAACTGCTTTGTGGCTGTGTGGCCTGGGGCAAGTCATTTCACCTCTCTGAGCTTCACTCCCTTCATATGTATTAAATGTGGATATGTAGACAACTAGGGTTGTAAGGAATACAGGGCCTGATGTCAAGACCCTGATTACACAGGAAATTGTGAGTTACATGTTTTTTATTATTACTCATCATCTGAATTTTATGTATCCAAATTTCAAGAACCAAACTAATCCATATTTCCTCTAGGAGACCCCCCCAGACAATTCTATTTCACACCTCAGTTTCTTTCTTAAGAACTCCTCTTTTTTTTTGACATGTGGCATGTGGGATCTTAGTTCCCTGACCAGGGATCAAACCTGCACCCACTGCAGTGGAAGCGCAGAGTCTTCACTGGACCGCCAGGGAAGTCCCTAGAACTCCTCTTTATAATTCTAGATTGGCACTTGGATGTCAACTTGTGGGTAGAATTATATGTATATTTTAATGTGCTGGTGAAAATAAAATAGCTTCCATCATTTGCTAAGAGCTTAAAAATATCCAGAGAATATAGCAAGCATTGTACAGACCTTACCCCATTTAAACTTGCATTAGTCATCTTTTTAATCCTCACAGTAACTTCCCAAAGAAAGTACTAACATTATCTCATTCTGCAAATAGAGAAACTGAGGCCCAGATTAAGTCAAGTGATCTGTCCAAGTTTGCAGAGCTAGTTGACAGCAAAGCCAGGAGTCTAACAAAGGGCAGTCTGACTCGGGTTGCTGAGAACAGGAATCATGACTTCTTTCCATTTATTTTTGTTTTGTTGTTGCTGTTTCCTGTCAGCATATAGCACAGTTCCTGATATAGGGCACGCCAACAGTCTGTGCCCAGTTGCTGGGGAATAAAAAGGGAGAGAGGTTGGGGCAGTGTGGCATGGTGGAGAAAGTTCTAGAATGAGGAGAGAGCCCCGGTTATCATCCCAGCGCCGAGACCACCTATGGGTTTGTGCTAGGAGGGTGTCGCTTTGTCTTTTTGGAGAAGTGTTCTCAGCCTCTACCATATGAGGGTAAATGCCTGGGCTCTGAGGTAGCAGCCTGGATCCCAGTCCCCAGCTTTTCTGGTTTGTTCTTTTTTGGCTCCATCCCAAGGCTTGTGGGATTTTAGGTCCCCGACCAGGGATTGAACCCGTGCCCCCTGCAGTGGAAGCATGGAGTCTTTACCACTGGACCACCGGAGAAGTCCTGTCCCCAGCTTTTCTACCTTCTTGTTGTGTGACTTTAGACAGACCCAAGTGAAACCTCAGTTTCCTCGCGTGTCAGATGGGTGGAATACTCTCCTTACTTCCAGAGGTGGGGAGAATAAAATGAGAACAGGCACATCTGATATAGAGCCCCATATTATATATAAATAGCACTCCTTGCCCGGCACATCCAATGTGCCATAGAGTGAGCGGTTATAAGGCTGCCAGTGTGGTTTGTGATGATGGTGATGGTGGCAGAGATGCTGTCCTGAAGCTGTTTGGTAGAGAACCGGACGTGAGAGACATGGGGGACATGAGCGCACTTGGCCAAGGGCAGGCAGGAGGTGAGGGTCTGCGCCCGGCTCCTCTGAGCTGGACAGCCCGGCCCCTGGCACCGCTTCAAACCAGTGGGTCGCCGTTTGCATGGCTGAGATGACTTCCCCTGGCCACCGCAAGTGTGGGCTGGAACATAAGAGTTGCAGTCAATTAGCTTTTCGTTATGTCTCCATGGTGTGTGGCAGCCAGTTTGATTTTTTTTTTCTCATGGATTTGGCCATGTAAAGTAACTTGGGGGAGGAGGGTATCTGAAGGCAGAGGCCACAAGGACAGCAGAGCAGAGCTGGAGAGGGACGAGCCTGGGCATTGGACCAATGTGTCTGTGAGTCCTGCTTCTTTCAGTACTAGCTGCGGGCCTTGAGGGATGTTAGTTACCAATGTGGAGCCTCAGTTTCTTTTTCTTTCTTTTTTTTTTTTTACATCTTCATTGGAGTATAACTGCTTTACAGTGTTGTGTTAGTTTCTGCCGTACAACAAAGTGAATCAGCTATATGTATACGTATATCCACATATCCCCTCCCTCTTGCGTCTCCCTCCCACCCTCCCTATCCTACCCCTCTAGGTGGTCATAAAGCACTGAGCCGATCTCCCTGTGCTATGCGGCTGTTTCCCACTAGCTATCTATTTTACATTTGGTAGTGTATATATGTCCATGCCACTCTCTCACTTCGTCCCAGCTTACCCTTCCCCCTCCCCGTGTCCTCAAGTCCATTCTTTACGTCTGCGTCTTCATTCATGTCCTGCCCCTAGGTTCATCAGAACCATTTTTTTCTTAGATTCCATATATATGTGTTAGCATATGGTACTTGTTTTTCTCTTTCTGACTTACGTCACTCTGTATGACAGGCTCTAGGTCCATCCACCTCACTACAAATAACTCAATTTTGTTTCTTTTTATGGCTGAGTAATATTCTATTGTATATATGTGCCACATCTTCTTTATCCATTCGTCTGTCGATGGACACTCAGGTTGCTTCCATGACATGTACCACAGTGTTCATTGAAGCCTCAGTGTCTTCATCTGCATAATACGGGATATGGGTTCTTACCCTCTGGCTTGAGACACTGTGCATACAGTCTGATCAAAATAAACTTTCAGTAAATGGAAGCTATTAATGTTGTAGTTCACAGTAGCAGTAAACGATAGAGTTTCATCTTGGGTAGATATTGCCCATTCTGGAAACAAATTCACCCTTTGGATTGCCAATGACATCAGCACAGTCCAACAGAAACACAAGATATTTTCCTAATGTAGCATATTTCATTGTAAAAGATGTATTTTGGCTCTTCAAGTGACCAGCCTTGTTATTAAAATTATAAGGTTGGTGATGCAAACCACATGATTAATCTCTTCCCCTGAAAAGGTTCAAATAATATAATCCGTTCATGAAGATGTTTGAAATGATACCATTTTATCATCCAAATTAGCTTCGCATAAGTTCCTTGGAGAAACCCTAAGAAAACAGATCCTTTTATTCATGCCAGAGAGACCAGCAGAAAACATTAGAAACGTCTCTAAATGTCCCACAAAGCTCCGTTGTGAATGGGAAATGGTATGGGCGATAAATAAGCATTATCCAAATCTTATAAAAACCATAAAGGTAACTGGCAGAAATACTGACCTGGTCATTCACTCATAAATAAATATACGGCCGTCTTAAACATCCCGGCATATCCTGTTTGGTTGATTCACGGCCATTCACCAAAGACAAGGATTCCTGCCATGGAAGATTTAACACCCTGGGCTATATGTCACTGTCTTGTTAACAGTCCTGTAGGTGGGATGAGCTCTGGTTAACTGCCCTTGCTGACACCTGTGGTTAGTTAACAGCCTGGCTAACGATGCCTGGACCTGTGTGAAAATGACCCCCCTCTCTTTATGCTTTGCTCATTCTCTGGAGAAAACATCCTTGCCACAGGGAAGTCAATGCCCAGCAAGCAATACAGAGAAAGTGCAGAAATTGTGCTTTGGAAAGAGCCCTTCAGACCTGGATTCCATGACTAATTGCATGGTTTCATCCGGATTTTCTTAGCACTTATGAATGGGTTCTTGTGAGCACTTGGCAGCTCAGCGATCCATCGTGGTTTCCTCCTTACTGTGTCTCTCTGGCTTCCTGTTCACCCTCCATGGCTCAGCCACTCTGGAGGGCAGATGTTTATGGTTTGATAAAGAGGTTCCTACTTACATGATGTTTTTGATTGGTTGGTGGTGTCTGCTGGGGTACTCTGTGGCGAAAGATTCTGCTGACTTGTCTGGGATCAGTGGGGAAGAGTGCTGTGATTGATTTGTGACGTCTGCCACAGGTGTAGGACTAGACAGTAGAGGGGCAAGTGCTATCTATTTGCAACCTGGCCATGCATTTGAGATATGACAGGAGGATATGGTATGGTCTGCTAGCCAGCCTCTGATTTCCTCCTGTTGCGCTAGTGCAGGGTAGAGATTGGGGTGGTTGGGGGATTGGGTGTTATACAGGGGCTCTTTTAAGTGTTAAATGGGGCTGCTAACCCCTAAGATACTAGGTAGCTCCAGCTACCAGGTCTACAGTGGCTTCTACTCTGAAGTCTCAAGCTTGTTTTCCTAGCTTCTTTCCATTGCAAATGTCATACAATGGCCAGTGAGGAGCAGTAAGATAGTGAGGTCAATTTTGAGGATTTAAAGGGAGTAGTGACTTTGAAGATCCCAAAACGTGTGGTTCCAGATATTGATGAGGGATCGAGGGGAGGGGCGACTGTGATGACAGGCATTTTACTCACTATTTCATTCACCCTTCTTAAGGACTCTATGAGATAGGTTTCATCAGTCCCCATTTTCCAGGTGTAAAAGCAGGATCTCAGAGAGGTTGAGTTATATCCCTAGGTCACACAGCTGGTAGTCCGTGCTGGAGCTGGCAGTCAAACCTAGCTCTATGTGATCTCTAGGTTTGGGCTCCTTTCCAAGTCACTTACTACATTAACCTCTGGGATTCCAGTTTCTAGGGAAAGGTGGCCAAGGACATCCAAGTCCCCAAAGCTGAAGAAATCGGTAGCAGATGCTAATTTCTTCCTCTGCCAAAGCTCTTCATCTTGCCTGGTCCTGCCCAGGTCCTGGTACACCCTGTCCCTCTCAACACAAGAACATCCCTTTGCTGCATACTGGACGGAGTGATTTCCAGGGTATAGTCCCAAGGCCGTGTTATGCAAAAGGCACCATTTTGAACTCTGATAAATAGCTATTCAATTCAGTCCACCAAATTGGGGAAGAATCACTCCAAGAATATCTGTTCCCTGCTGAGCTGATCTGAGTACGACTGACTCTCTTGCTTCATGGAAACAAGGCTGAGGAAAGGGAGGAATTGCCGAGAAAGGAGAGGATTCTCCTTCTAAAGAGGCCTCAGGGATTAAACTAGTCACTTGTGAGGTATCCTGTCGGATGAGTGATAGAATTTCATCTTCTTGTCAGTGGAGCCAGCAGAAAGTGATGTGCTAGATATATGCCTGCTGTTCCCCTGCAGAGAGAAAGAGAGAATAGAAGATTCTTGCTTCGTACCCTTAGGAGCCCAGGGAGGGCAGGGCCAGCACTCTGAGGCTCTTTCCTTTCTTCTGGGAGTTGTGACACAGTTTAACTGCTGTTGCTAAATTCTCTGACAACGGCCTTCTGACTGTGGTTTGCTCGTTGTGGAGATGGGAGAAGAGCGCAACACGCTCCCTACCCCATACCTTTGTGTTAGTTAAGAAAGGCTCACTCCTGCAACAAATACCCCTCAACCTCATGGTGTAACAAACCAAAGGCTTATTTCTCGCTGAGGCCATAGTCCAGTGCTGGTGGAGCTGGCCAGTGGGTTGAGTCTGCTCTACTCAGTCATTCGGGGAGCCAGGCCCCCTCCACCCTTGGGTTTTTCATCCCCTAGGGTCTTGGAAGGTCACATAGGAAGTCTGCTAGGGCCCAGGCCAGGAAGGGGTGTCCATCACTGCTGCCTACATTCCATGGACCAGATCTGTCATATGATCCTATCTCTCTGCAGGGGACACTGGGAAATATGGTGTAGCTGTGTCCCCAGGTAGAAAAGGAGGTGGTATTTGCTGAACTCATGGCATTGCTGTCTCAATCTCCATCTCAAATGGCCAATTCCCCATGTCAAGAGAACAAACAGGGATTCCCTGGTGGTCCAATGGTTAGGACTCCATGCTTCCAGTGCAGGGGGCATGGGTTCGATCCCTGGTCAGGGAAAAAACTAAGATCCTGTATGCCACACAGCACAGCCAAAAAAAAAAAGAACAAACAAATCAACAACAAAAGGGTTGGCACCAGCCCAGACATATTTGCTTATTTATTCTTGAATAGGGGAATTTTCCAACTCTAGAATCTAGATCATTGCTTCTCCAAATGAGGTATACAGTGTCCTGAAGGAGTGTGGTGGGTGTGAAAGGGCATGTGTCCTCACCAGGTCAACATGGGGCATCATATCAGTGCGGCAATTTTACCTGAAGTTTTAAGGGAATTAAAAATGTTGAATTTTTACTTCCTTTAAGGGTTTAGACACAAGCATACCTAAGGGAAACCACGAGATTTCTGATATTCCTCAAGTTAGGAGTCTTACATGTTTAAGGCTCCTTTTATGGACCTTAGGGATATTCCTCCTCTTTTCTTTACATTTAGGGGAAGCTGAGGAAACTGCTCCTGAAACATTTGACTCAAGATGCTTCTTTACCTCCTTTTCTCAGTTCTAAGTCACAGGCTTCCAAACTGAAAGGAGAAGATGAGTTGGGAGTTTAGCTATGATCTAATTACAGTAGAATATTTTCTGAATCAACTGTGAGTCAGACACACTGCTACAGGCTTGCATGTGTCCTGGTTATCTATTGCCGAATAGCAAACTGTGCTAAAATTTAGTGGCTCAAACAACCATTTGATCATCTTATGATTTTGTGGGCCACGGATTTAGGCAGGGCTCAGCCGGGCCAGTCTTATGCTCTGCATGGCTTCGAGGTGGCTTTACTCAAATCTCTGGCACTTGGGCCAGACAGCTAGAAGACTGGGTTCCAGCTGGAGCCCTTTACCCCTTATGTGGCAGCTCAGTGCTCCAAGAACAAGTGTTCTAGGAGGGCTGGGCAGAAGCTGCAAGGCTCCTTATGACCTAGCTTTGGAAGTCCTGAAACTTCTGCCACATTCTCTTGATCATGAAAACCAGCTGATTGAAGGTGAAGGGAATTAGACTCCACTTTCACTGGGAAAATTCACCAAGAGTTTGCAGCCATCTTTCATGGACCATTGTGTGGATTATCTTATTTCATCTTCCTAGCATCACTAGGAGGTAGACATTATTTCTAGTCCCGTTTTATAGTTGAATCAATTTTATTTACTTGGTCACTGATTCATAGTACCTAATAATCCATATACTCTCTAAACAGAGTTAGGGCTTTCAGAGGCTTAATCTAAGTGAGTACTGAATAGGAGGGCCGCTTTGTAAAAAGTTCCTTGGCCTAAGTAACTTAGAACTTGAAATGGTGGCCCTAATATTTATGATAGCTAGCTTTTCGAATACTTAAATGTGCCCCTAACCTTCGATTCCTGTAACTGTTGTGTCTTTTTGTTTGGTAGATTATATTATTATTCAAAACATTGGCCCATCCTCCCCATGGGAGGATTTTACTTTCCACCGTATTGCTTCAGTCTTGGCTGTGTGACAAGTTTGGGGCTGTGTAGCATGACTTCTAAGCAGAAGCTTTCACAGTCATTATGTATTTCTGCCAGGGTCTCTTTTCCTCTGCCACGAGGTTGGCAGTGTCCCCAAATGCAGACTGCCTGCCTGCATCACAGAATAAAGATCCCTCAAAGGCAAGCCACAGCCAGCCCACGATGGACATGTGAGTCTAGGAAGCCATAAACTCTGATTGTTGCAATCCACTGCGATTTGGGGGTTGTTTGTTACTGCATCAGGATTTAGCCTAAGCTCACTGTTACTATTAGTTTTCCCATTTTATAGATGTTGAAATAAGTTGAGAAGAGTTAAATAACTTATCCAAGGTCTAGGACTTAACCCTAGGCTGTTTGATTCCAGAGGCTTGATCTTAATCTTCTATATAAGTGGTGAAAAAAAAGACTCAGACTGGAGAAGCTACAGGCTTGAGTTGCATGTTTGGTTGTTGTCTTACTTTGGGCTGCTACAACAAAAATAGCATAGACGGGGTGGCTTGAACACTAAACATTCGGGCTTCCCTGGTGGTGCAGTGGTTAAGAATCCGCCTGCCAATGCAGGGGACACGGGTTCGAGCCCTGGTCCAGGAAGATCCCACATGCTGCGGAGCAACTAGGCCCGTGCGCCACAACTACTGACCCTGCGCTCTAGAGCCCGTGAGCCACAACTACTGAGCCCGCGTGCCACAACTACTGAAGACCGCACGCCTAGAGACGGTGCTCCGCAACAAGAGAAGCCACTGCAATGAGAAGCCTATGCACCGCAACGAAGAGTAGCCGCCGCTCGCCGCAACTGGAGAAAGCCTGCGCACAGCAACGAAGACCCAAAGCGGCCAAAAATAAATAAATAAATTTATTTTTTTTAAAAAAATCACCTCAAAAATAAATAAATAAACGTTTGTTTCTCATGGTTTTGGAGGCTGGGAAGTCCAGGATTAAGATGCTAGTAGTCTGATGTCTGGTAAGGGCCCACTTCCTGGCTTATAGACAACTGCATTCTTGCTTGTCCTCACATGGATGTGAGGTAAAGATAGAGACAGAGGTAGAAAAGAGAGAGAGAGAGAGAGAGATTAAAGCAAGTTCTGTCAAGTCTCTTCCTTGAAGGGCATCAATCTCATTATGAGGGTTCCACCCTCATGATTTGATTACCTCCCAGAGGTCCAGCCTCCAAAAGCCATCACCTTGGGAATTCAGGCTTCACCATATGAATTTGGGGGTGACACAAACATGCATGCCATAACAGCTCCCTAATGTTCAGCTTGTCTGATCTTTAGCTCAGTGACAACAGCTCATGTGCCAAAGGTACCTGTGACTTTCAGGAGAGAGTCACTGACACGTCTCCTGGCTGGGGATGTAGCTGAGTAGTTCGTTTTATCACAAGGGAGCAAAACCGTATAAATATTTTTTGAGCATCCTGTAGTATTTCATTGTATTTACAAGGTAGACATCACTTGGGATGAGTTAGCCTTTCCTGGCCTGACATGCTTCTCTGCTCCTTTTTTCTAAACAACAAGAAAAAGAAGGAAAGCAAAATAGAGGCGTGGCTGGTGCGTGAATTGCAAGGTGTTAAGGGACTGTCTGCAGCTTCCTTGTTTCTCAGAATTGTGCACACAAACGCCCACTACTTCTTAGTCTCTGGCTTTGCTGGGTAACAGTGGCATGAAAAGAAGAGAGGAAGTCACAGTGTGGTTAGGATAGGGAACTTCACCTGAAATTGGAGGAGTGTCCTGGCTGGTCACCTAAGTGCTGGACTTCTGGAACCCATGCTGTTCTCAGAAGCATTTCTTCTCTGTCTTGGAGTATTTCCTTTTGCGTACTATTCCTATGCTGTATATGATTTCAAATGATTTTGGCTGCAAGTAATATAAACCAAACTAAAAGAGGCTTTATCAGCAAGGAATATTCTATTTTTATTCATTTTTACTTGAGACGTGATTGACACATAACACTGTGTTAGTTTTAGGTGTATAACGTAATGATTTGATATATGTGTATATTGTGAAATGACTACCAGAGTAAGTTTAGTTACAATCCATCACCACAGATAGTTATAATTTTTTTTCTTATGATGAGAACTTTTAAGGTCTACTCTCTTAGCATCTTTCAAAAATATAATACAGTGTTATTAACTGGATTGACAAGGAATGTTTATTGTCTGGAAGTAGGACAGTTGCAGAGTGGCTTAATTTAGTGGCTCCACTGACAACATTAAAGATGCAGGTTCTTATCATCTTTTTGCTCTGTCATCCTGAGATTGTTGACTTATCTTCTTAGTTGGTTCCCTCGGGGCTCTGTAGTTCCCTGTGCAGAAAGCAGCATCTTCTAGTGAGAAGGGAACCTGCTTCTCCCACATTGACTTGGCGCAGTTCCTAAAGTGGAAATTTGCATGCAGGGAGGTGACGGATGATTGCTCTCAGGAACAGGACCTGATGGGGAGTGACAGACAGGACTGGCCAGCAAGAGGAATTGAGCTGAGATGCAGTCGCAGCAGAGGCCTCAGGTGACCCCACAGGGCACCCTGGAGCTGGTTGGATCCTCAGTTTCCCAAGTTGAGGCAAGAGGCTGGACCTATGTGCTTCTACATGGACCAGTCACTGGATTTGGGCTTAACCTTGGCCACAGACCTCTTGGAAGGTGCAGGAGTGAGAGCTTCTGTCCTAAAGGGGGGTCTGGGTGGTGCACCCGGCATCTGCTACACGTCTCTTTTCCTGAGCAAAGACGTGTTTCCCACATGCCTCTTCACATCCCCCTGGCCAGCACTGCATCTCATATCCATTTCTAAACCATTTATTGGTAACGGCAGTGGAGATACCAGGATTGCCTTTGACTGAAAAAGAGTCACACTCTGGGGATAGCTTGGGTTTCTCCTGAAGGATGAAGCTGCTCTGAAGGAGGTATATAAAATCAGGTATGTTAGCAAGGAAGGTGGAGAGTAGGGTGGCCATTCAGTGGCAACAGAATCTGGCCCGTGTAATCCTGAATATTTATCTGTCTGATTGATCAGTGCTGAACACAGTGGAGGGAATCCCAGATACAATGTGTCAGAAATGTCTGCATCTGTCAGTGCTTAGGGGAGGAACATACACGGAGGGGAAAAAGGGCTACTTCCCACAGGAAGCCCCAAGCTGTGACTGCATTGGTGATGTAGGAGGATAGGTTTCTCTTCTCTATACAGTTGACCTTGAACAGTGTGAGGGTGAGGAGTGCCAGTCGTCTGCAAAGTGGAAAATCCGCCTGTCATTTTTCCTAGGCCCTCCCTATTGGTGTTTCCTCCATCCGTATCCGTGGTTCTGCATCTTGGAGGGCCTCGTAATGCTGTAGTATTTACAACTGAAAAGAATCTGCATATAAGTAGACCTGTGCAGTTCAAATCCGTGTTGTTCAAGGGTCAACTGTATAAGCTGTATTTAAAATGGTGATCGTGGAGGTTGGCTGAAGGCTCCATTGTCCTGGCTCCCAAGGAGCCCAGATGGACCTTAAAGCATCAGTAAAATCTCTGCCGTGGGCAGACGTGCTTTACTTCCCGTTATGTCACCCTCCATCTTAGTTCGAGGTCCCCCGGCACAGACTCTGAGACCAAGATGCAAGTGGCAGCCATTTGTATAGGCAGCACAAGTGGGGAAGGTGGCATATGACACAGGAAAGGACGGCAGCAGGGTTGTTGGGTAAAGTGCAGGACCCCAATAAAATGTGAATTTCAGATAACCAACGAGTAATTTTAAAAATATAAGCATGTCCTATGTAATATTTTTTAGATAACAATTTTTTTTTAGGGTATGTCCCAAATATTGCCTGGGGACATACTTATACTAAAAAATAAATCAGTTTTATCTGAAATTCAGATTTAACTGGGGGGGGGTCCTCTAATTTTTATTTGTTGAAGCTGACAACCTGAGATGGCAGCCAATAAAGGATGCATGGTCAAGTCAGCAGCTGCTGGGGTGACGGGCGCTTTATCCACTGGGGACACGTGGCCCAGAGTCACTGAACCCAGGAGGCAAAGGAGCTGGGGTATTTGTATATCTGCTCCAATAGTCTTTGGTTGAGAGCTGGGTGGGGTTGGGTGCTGGTCCTGAGGTGGTGATTTCCTGACTTTGGTGACCTTTCATGAGCACAGACAGAGCAGCATCCCTGTGTGGCTTCTGAGAAAGGCCTCAGGCAAAGAGATGCAGGTCCTGATAGCTTCAAGTCAGCTGATGACCATAAAGTGATAAGGCCCAAGTGATATGAGCAGGGCACCGTCAGTGCCCTAGGACCTCAGTTATGAAACGGATGTCAGATGTCGTAGTACTGGAAGTTACTAGAAGTCAATAGATCTGGGTTAGAATTTTGGTTCTATCAGTGAATGTATGACCTTGGACACATTGCTTAACTTCTTGGCCCCTCCTCTTTATCATTTAAATGGAGCTACTGATACCTACTTCATAGGGTTATTGTGAGGATTAAAAACACGAAAAAGTATATACAATGCCTGGTACCTAGTAAGTGTTCAGAAAATATCTGGTCATGAGGATGTTAAAATATATAGGCTTTGAGATTAGACCTGAGTTTGAGTCCTAACTCTACCAGCTACCAGCCTGTGGCCTTGGGTAAATCACATTCTCTCTCTGCCTCTTCATCTGGAAAAGGCAGGGACTTCCCTGGTGGTCCAGTGGTTAAGACTCTGTGCTTCCACTGCAGGGGGCACGAGTTTGATCCTTGGTTGGGGAAGTTTCACATGCTGCGTGGAATAGCCAAAAAAGAAAAAGAAGAAAAGAAAGAAAGGAAAGGCATCCACCTCCTGAAACTCTTTTGAGGGTGGAAAGGTATGAGGTATGTTAAGGTATGAGGTATGTTAAGGTATGAGGTATGTTAATGGGGTCTGAGGTATGTATGTGCACGCCTGGCACAAAGCAGGCATTCGGGTCTAGGAAGGTTTGTGCTGTTATTCCTTAGTAGGGCGTGAGGAGCGTATGAGTTCCTCACGAAATGTTCCAGGCCAAACCTGGGATGTAACTCTGCCCAAGTCTCTTCAAACCCTTGATGGCATCATACACGGGCACAGGGCTGGGACTTCTGGGGAGGATGGATCTGGGTAGGCATCAGGAATTACCATCCTTCAGGGCACAGATCCCTCCCTCTTGAAACTAGGCGGGGCCACGTGACTTGCTTTGGCAAATAAATTGTGACAGAGGTGGGTGGCACTTCTAGGGGGACTGATTCCACACTGCAAACACATAGGTGAGTAGTTACCGTTGAGTAGTTGCATCAGAGACTGTCAGGCCCTCAAAACCCACAATATTTACTATCTGTCCCTTTACAGGAAGAGTTTGCTAACCCTTACACTAGCCTATCCTGACGTGAGACACACTTTCTGCTGTATTTCAACCTGGGGTATGTGTGGGACCTGAGATTCTGCTTTTCTAATAAGCTCCCAAGGGATATCGATGTTGCCAGTCCATGGACCATCCTTTGAGCAGCAAGGCTCTAGGACAGGGTTTCTCAACCTCAGTACTGTGGATATTTGGGCCCCGATTATTCTGGGTTGTGGGGAACTGTCCTGTGCATTATGGGATGTTTAACATCATCCCTGGCCTACATTCACCAGATGCCAATAGTTCCCCCTAAGATGTGACATCCAAAAATGTCTCCAGACATCCCCTGGGAGACAAGTCACCCCTAGCTGAGAATCACTGCTCTGGGGTGTCTGGGGTGTGGCCAGCAGGCTCACAGCTCCCCGGGGTCTTGATAACCACCTCTTGGGCAACAGGGTTGGTCTGTCTCCTGCCTGTCTGGGCCGAAGAATGATGGAAATGGTGCAGAAGATGGAGAACTCGTTTCAGACAGGATAAGTCAGGTACTAGGGAAATGCAGATTATGCCAGGCAGGAAGAGAGGGAAGTTATCACACTTTTCTGCTCTGCTTAAGAGTCAAGTCGATTTTTAAAAAATGTTTCCCTGAAAAAGCTGGATAAGACAGGTGGAAAAATTTGACTGATGAGAAAGTTTAGAGTCTGGAAAAAAAACAAGTCGAATCTGTGGGCTTCTTCACTAATGGCTCAAAGCCTTGCTAGGTGTATCAACTGGCCGGACATTTGAAGTTCGGTCACTCTGGCTCCTTCGGCCCATCCCCTCTCTGACCTTCCATGCAGAGCAGGATTGATTGTTATCTTTACGAAACCCCGTTTTAGGGGAAAGAAAGGGAAAACCACCATCCTGCCCTTTGCTGCGCGTCCCAGGGGAATGCTGACTTAAATCTGCTGCAAAAGCAAACCTCAGATTGGATGAATCAGAGGTGGGTGGCCGTGCTGCCTTCGTTCTCGGAGGGAAACAACCCAAGAGAGAGTGCTTTGAAATCAGGGGGAAAGAATCCTCCATACATGTCTCAATTTTCACCATTTGCATCTGACCACAAGAAGAAACCCCTGACAATCTGTTTTCTTTTAATGTTTTTTTTTTTGCAGGCCCTTTAACATGTAATACGGTTTATTATTCTCTTTATTTTTCTGGATTGTCTAAAATTACTAAAGCCCTAAGAGATTGTTATTTTGAAACTTCAAACAGCGCAGAAATGGGTCAAGTTAGGAGGGAAGGATGAACCCTCCAATCCTACTCCTGGGGATGAACCACGTGACTGTTTCGGTGCCATCCCCACCGGATCTTTCTATATATTTGACGCACATGTGGACTGTTTACACGTGAGAGTATAATAGTGTGTGTGGGATGATTCTGCTTTATTTGTTTGCATTGACTATCTGGGCCAGGATGAGGGTGAGTTGAGTGAGACAGCTAGGGTGCAAAATTTAAGGAGGCGCTCCCCCCTAAGTGCACGCTGGTGCAGGACCAGCACGTGTACAACCCCGGGGGTGAGCGCCTCCTTATATTTTGCACCCCAGGCATCTCACTCTTAAACATTACTCTCAGGGCCCTGCAGGTAGGCCCTAGGCTGGCCTCACCCTAGTCTCCCTGCTTGTTATATCTTAGATATCTTTCTGTTATAGTTCAAACAGCTCTGCCTCATGTTATTTTTCATAGTACAGTTTACGTTTTAAAGGGAACCAGTTCTTCAATTTCATTTCTAACTACCCAGGGAGTGTACAACAGGAAAAGAACTATTTGTGTATAACTTGCCTCCACTACCTTCTAGAAACTTCTTTTTTTAAAAAGTAACATCTTTTTTTTTTAAATAGGCTTTAAAAAAATTATTATTCATTTTTGCTTTTGGCTGTGTCAGCACACGGGATGTTTGTTGGGGCACGGGGCACCCCCTGGCACGTGGGATCTTAGTTCCCCGACCAGGGATCGAACCTGTGGCCTCTGTGGTGGAAGCCCTGAACCTTTTATTTTAAAGATTTATTTATTATTTATTAAAAAAATGTTTTTTGGCTGTGTCGGATCTTAGTTGCGGCACACGGACTCTTGGTTGAGGCCCGTGGGCTCTTCATTGCAGCGTGCGGGCTTCTCTCTCTAGTTGTGGCATGCAGGCTCCAGGGTGTGCGGGCTCCAGGGCGCACGGGCTCTGTAGTTTGCAGCACGCAGTCTTTCTCGTTGAGGTGCGTGAGCGCCGTAGTTGTGGTGCGCAGGCTTAGTTGCCCCACTGCATGTGGGATCTTAGTTCCCTGACCAGGGATAGAACCCACGTCACCTGCATTGTAAGGCAGATTCTTTACCACTGGACTGCCAGGGAGGTCCCGCAACTCCCTTCCTGATAGGTGTTGACCTAAAGCAAATAGAGGGCCAGATATTTCTCCAGCAAAGATGGGTTTCTTTGGGATCAGCAGAGAATTGCAATTCGGGGTCTGCAGCCATGGTGAACCACGTGTAAGTCCCTCCTCAGCCCCTTGTTGAGCTGCCCTGTGAATGAGTTGAGAGGATAATGGTGAGCAGCTGAGAGAGGCCAAGTAGATTTACATCAGAAAAGCCTCTAAGCTGCTTGGGAGAAAGGGGTGGAAGAGGTGAAAGAAAGGGGCATAAGAGAGGGTCTTGAGGAAGAGGCAGGAAAAGGGGATTTGGGGGGAGCAGCTGCCTCTGTGAGTGAGAATTTGGGGAAAGAAATGTCTACAGAGGAAAGTTAGCACATGTGACGTAGTGTGACTCAGTCTTTACTATCCCTTCATGTCCTCTTGGAAGACCCTTACATTATTTCTCCAGGTTTTCTGCAGTTGAGTTTGTGCTGTTTGGGGTGCGTCATGGCCTACAACCCAGCCCCAAGGCCAATTGGACATAATTGGGTTAGACGTTCTTGGTGAATTTGATGTGGGATCACTGGAGCCCAGAAAAGTTACTTATTTTTCTTTTTTTTTCTTTTTTGCGGTACGCAGGCCTCTCACTGTTGTGGCCTCTCCCGTTGAGGAACACAGGCTCCGGACGCGCAGGCTCAGCGGCCATGGCTCACGGGCCCAGCTGCTCTGCGGCACGTGGGATCTTCCCAGACCAGGGCACGAACCCGTGTCCCCTGCATCGGCAGGCGGACTCTCAACGACTGCGTCACCAGGAAAGCCCAAGTTACTTATTTTTCAAAAATTCCGCTCTCCTACTAAAGATAGAGGGTACTAGGCCTCTTTGAGAAGTTTTGGGAAGCTCTGAACCTACTCAGAATAATGCAGATGAACAAATGCACAGACAATTTTGCCAGCAGTATTCGGGGGATCCTGGAATCCCAGAGGCCCAACCTTAGACCCTCTGTCAAGAATAGAGGGGAGGGGGGATTTCCCTGGTGGCACAGTGGTTAAGAATCCGCCTGCCAATGCAGGGGACACAGGTTCGAGCCCTGGCATGGGAAGATTCCATATGCCGTGGAGCAACTAAGCCCGTGCGCCACAACTACTGAGCTTGTGCTCTAGAGCCTGCGAGCCAAAAGTACTGAGCCTACCTGGTGCAACTACTGAAGCCCACGCGCCTAGAGCCCATGCTCCGCAGCAAGAGAAGCCACTGCAATGAGAAGCCTGCACACCACAACGAAGAGTAGCCCTCGCTTGCCACAACTAGAGAAAGCCCACACGCAGCAACGAAGACCCTACGCAGCCAAAACTAACTAAATAAATAATAAATTTATATTTAAAAAAAAGGAATAGAGGGGAGGGTTCTACCTAACGCTGTAGGCCCAGCCACTGCAAATCAGACCATGTTGAAATTGGGCCAAATCAGTGAGCCTCTCCGTCTCCAAGAGGACCTGGTGGAGGCAGATACGAACCTGAAACCTGAGTATTTTGGAGCCTTGGTCTCTCCCGCTTGACAACAGGAGGAATATTTGGGAATTTGGCAGAAGTTTCTGACCCAGAAATCTTACAATGGGAGTTTGTCTCTGAAATCCCATTGGAGACCATTAGTGGAGCGATTTGTAGCCCCTTGCTTTTTTTGGGTGCCAAGAGCTGTTCTGTTTTTGGGAGGCAGCCATCCGGGACTGGGAAAAGAGCAGGCAAGAATATTCTAAGCCCTGCTGAGTGATCCCTGGTGGAAGATGAAGAAAAATGAGAATGTAAATCCTTGGTGGCTGAGAGAAGCCTGCAAGCCTGGATGTTAGGACCAGCCTTGGAAAGAAGTAACAAAAGACTGTATGTGGGGGAAACCCACTCCTTTTTTTCTTCTCTTCCTCCTCCCCTTTCTTTAAAAGCTATTCTATCCTCACTAGGGAGACCTAGGGACCGTTCACCTTTCTGAAGCCAAGCGAGGGGGATTCCAAGAGAATCATGGGTGTCTTAGTTTGAGTTTGCCTCGAAGCAGACCCTGGAAAAAGAATGTTATTGCAAGTAGTTTATTTGTAGGGAAACAATGGGAGGGGGAGGGGGAAGTGAGTCAGAGAAGGGAAGGCAGCCCCTAAAATGGTGTGTTGTAAAGTGAGATATCAGTAGAAATCGTGCCCTCAGAGATATTCCACGTAATACGCAGGGTATTTATTCTCCAGCCCTGGAGAGCCATTGATTAGAGGCTGATCCTGGAGGGTGTTAATTACCTGGCAATTTCAGCCTGCTGCATACTTGGGCAGGGTGGGGTCCAATTGTCAGAGAAAGCCTGCAGGCAAAGGTATTCAGGTGCTGGTAATTGGGAGTCAGGCTTGTGTGTACTAAAATAGTAACAGCTGAAGGGATCCACCGGGCGCCATGACTTCTACTCCATTTGTGATCATTAGCAGAGCAGAGCGTGGCCTCGTGTTCCCCGGTTGGTTGGTTAGTTGCTTGCTTGCTGAACTGCCAAAGCTAACAGGCAGTCCTGGTGGAGCGGGTGGAGAAGAGTGTGCTGAGAGTTTTTGGAAGAGCTCAGAAGTTGTGGGGTGAGCTTGAACAAGGAGCCTTGCGCCTGCCTCCGGTCTAGAGATGGCCCGTGACAGCAGGGATTGTAGGGACCGTGGTGTATTGAGGTTGGAAGAAGATGGGGCAACTCCAGGACAAGCTCCGTTCTTCACTGCAGTTGGAAGGTGCACACCCCAGCACTTGCCGCAGCTCTGCGTGAAAAACCATGGGGGTCAGAGTTTGAGAAGGAGCTGTAGGGCTTGCCCAGGAGGCCACTGGGTCACACAATGGGATGTCCAACATGGAAAAGTCATTGTCAACTCGAATTGCTATTGGTGCGAAAAGGAGACATGGCTACCCGTCTGGGAGAAGTCATCCTCATTGGAGAGGGACTGGGGAAAGCTCAACACAGCCACCTTTGTGGTGCTCACCATGGCAGCAAGGTTGGTCAGCCTCACACGGAGCCACCGGGAACCAGCAGTGCCAGGGACACTTTGCCAGCACTGACACGTGGATACTCAGGTAAGGAGACTCCCTGTCTCAGGCTTCAACTCTGAAGAAGCCCACAGCCAAGAGGGTGGGGATGAGGTCTTTTGTTTTTCTTTCCAGTATTATTGAGATATAATTGAAATAAGACATCATATAAGCCAAATGTGTATTACATAATGATGTATGTATGTACTGTGAAAATGATCAGCTCAATTAGTTAACATCCATCCTTTCACATAGTTACAAAATTTTCTGTCCTTGTGATGAGAACTTTTAAGATCGACTCTCTTAGCCACTTTCAGATATACAAAACAGTATTGTTAGCTATAGACATGGTGTTGTATATTCCATCCCCAGGACTTAACATATCTTACAACTGGAAGTTTGACCACTTTCACCCAATTCCCCAGCCCCATTCCCCATCCCCTGCTTCTGGCAACCATAAATCTGATCTCTGTTTCTGTGCGTTTTTTTTAAAAAAATTGAAGTATAGTTGATTTACAATATTGTGTTAGTGTCAGTTGTATATCAGAGTGATTCAGTTATAGATTTAGATTTAGATTTCACATATAAATGAGATCACACTGTATTTGTCTGACTTATTTCTCAGCGTAATGCCCTCAAGGTCTATCTATATTGCCCATTTTAAAATTGGATTACTTGTATTTTTGCTGTTGAGTCGTATGAGTTCTTTATATATTTTGTGTAATAACCGTTTATCAGATCTGTGGTTTGCAGATATTTTCTCCCATTGTGTAGATGGCCGTTTCATTTTGTTGATGGTTTCTTTTGCTGTGCAGAAGCTTTTAGTTTGATGTGCCTCCCACTTGTTTATTTATTTATTTTGCTTGTGCTTTAGGTGTCATACAAAAAAACCACTGACAAGACCCATGTCAGGAAGCTTTTTTCTATGCTTTCTTCTAGGAGTTTTATAGTTTCAGGTCTTACATTAAATCTTTAATCCATTTTAAGTTAATTTTTGTGAGTGGTTTAAGGGGTCTAGTTTCATTCTTTTGTGTGTAAATATCTGATTTTCCCAACACCATTTAGTGGAGACTGTCTTTTCTCCACTGAGTATTCTTGGCTCCCTTGTCAAATATTAGCTGACCATAAATACATGAGTTTATGCTTGGGCTCTTGATTCCGTTCCATTGATCTATTTGTCTCTTTTTATGTCAGTACCATACTATTTTGATTACAATAGCTTTGTAATATAGTTTGAAACCAGGAAGTGTGATGCCTCCAGCTTTGTTCTTCTTTCTCAGGGTTGCTTTGGCTATTCCAACTCTCTTGTGGTTCCATGCAAATTTAAGGATCGTTTTCTCTATTTCTGTAAAAAAAATCTATATCTATCTATCTATATATATATCTATCATTGGAATCTTACAGGGATTGCATTAAATCTACAGAAAACTTTGAGTAGTATGGACATTTTAACAGTACTGATTCTTTCAGTCCGTGAACAGGGATATCATTCCATTTATTTGAGTCACCTTCAGTTTCTTCATTCAGTGTTTTATAGCGGGCAGTGTAGAGATCTTTCACCTCCTTGGTTAAATTTATTCCTAAGTATTTTTTAATGCTATTTTGTAAATGAGAGTGAGGTGGTCTTAAAAGAAGACTCCCGGGCTTCCCTGGTGGCGCAGTGGTTGAGAATCTGCCTGCCAATGCAGGGGACATGGGTTCGAGCCCTGGTCTGGGAAGATCCCACATACCGTGGAGCAACTAGCCCCGTGAGCCATAATTACTGAGCCTGCGTGTCTGGAGCCTGTGCTCCACAACAAGAAAGGCCGCGATAGTGAGAGGCCCGCGCACCGCGATGAGTGGCCCCCACTTACCGCAACTGGAGAAAGCCTCGCACAGAAATGAAGAGCCAACACAGCCATATATAAATAAATAATTTTTTAAAAAAAAAAGAAGACTCCCTCTCCTCTCCCCATTCCCAGCTTAAGAAGCTGGGGGCCACAGTGCCGGCCTGCACTGAATCTCTGAATTGTGCTTGAGAGTGGATTTTTTTAAAATCAAGAATGAGTAGAGTAGCAAAATAAAATGTAGCAGAACCATATAGTGGAATATCATACGGCAATGAGAGTGAACAAACTATAAAAACATGCAGCAACGTAAACAAATTGTTAAGTGGGTGAAGCCTGATGCATGAATATACACACTTGGATTCCATTCACGTGAAATTCCAAGCGCAGCAAAACAAATGTGTGGTGTCGGAAGTCAAGACAGTGGCTACCTTGTGTGGAGCAGCAGTTATAGGAAAGGAGCACAGAGAGGTTTCTAAGATTTTGGTCTTCTTTCGTTTCTTGATCTGAGTGGAGTTTACACAGATGTGTCCATTTTATGCAAATTCATTGAGCTGTTCATTTGGGATCTGTGTACTTTTCTATATGTCTTTTATACTTCAATACATTTACAAAATTTTAAAAATTTTGAACAAAAATACTAAATCTTATACCTTGGAATGAACTTTTCTGGTAACCAAAAGTAACTGAAAAGTTCCGGAACTGGACCAAGATGCCACCAAGGGAGCTGTTACCCTAAAGGAAAGTGGGAACTCAGCCGAGCAGAGATGGGGGCAGTAAAATCCATACCGCGGATCCAGGACAAATAACCTTTTGCTTCAACAAAAACTTCAAGAATCAAAAGCAAAGAAAGGAGAGGGACAGGCAGAAGTCAGTTTTGCGATGACACTTCCCAAGAAGCTGTGATTTCTTGATAAATTAATGAATGGTTGCAAATGTTTGGCAACAGCGTTGTCAAGACTGTCCTCAGAGAAAAGATTCCAGATGAGAAGGATATTTTTCAGTAAACTCGCTTGTCTCCAGGCTCCAGGAGACCTGGCAGGCGCTGGCAGGCATGCTGCCCAACACATAAGGGGGACCCATCAGCTTCTTCAAGCTTCCCACAAAATGTTGTGATGAGCCTCGATGTGGCTGCAATTAGATCAAATAAAAGCAACGTGTTAAAAGCACAGCAGTGAGAGGTCATGTGCAGAGCATCAACGAACACGTTGTAAATCTAAGTCTTTGCCTGAGCCTGATAGAGAGGTGTGGCGTGGAATGGAGATGAAGGCGGAGTCTGCTGGTTTGCGGTGTCATCCTGAGCTGGCCAGGGATTGGGGGAGTGGTATTAGAATGATATTAAGGAATAACAGCTCGTTGTTTTCAGGGCTTCCTCAGTGCCAGATTCGGTGCTGCTTTGCAGGCAATACCAGTGAAGTGGGTTGTATTAGTCCCATTTGAAGCTGAAGAAACTGAGGTCCTGAGTAGTTAGGAGAATTGATAAAGGTTAATAAACTGTTAACTAGGGCCTGTGTCCGCCAGAAGCCACAGTTCACCTGCTTTTTAAGTTTTACTTTTTTAAAGTATAATTTACATACAGGAATTTACATACATCCTAAGTGAAAGTGATGAGTTATTACCATGCATCCACCACCCAGATCAAAACAGGGAATGTTCCCATCATTCCAGAAAGTTCCCTCATGCCCCTTCTCAGTCATCACCCCCAAAGAAAGTACCGTTCTGATTTCTATCGTCATAGATTAGTTTTGCCTATTCTTTTTTTTTTTTTTTTGCGGTACGTGGGCCTCTCACTGCTGTGTGTGGCCTCTCCCGTTGCAGAGCACAGGCTCCGGACGCACAGGCTCAGTGGCCGTGGCTCACGGGCCCAGGCGCTCCGCGGCATGTGGGATCTTCCCAGACCGGGGCACGAACCCGTGTCCCCTGCATCGGCAGGTGGACTCTCAACCACTGCGCCACCAGGGAAGCCCGAGTTTTGCCTATTCTTGAACTTCATAAATGGCATTGTATCATGTGTGCTGTTTTGTGCCTGGCTTCATTCACTCAGCGTGAAGACTTTGAGATTGAACCCCGTGTATCCTGCTCGAATCAGCAGTCCGCTCGCTTTTCACTGCTGAGTCGTATTCCACTGTATGAATATGGTGCTCTGTTTCGATTCATTCTGTTGATGGATATTTGGGTTGTTTCTCGTTTTAAAGGCCAAGTGCTTTTATCCACAGATATTTCACTGCAGATTGATGAAGGCCGCTGGGTTACTTGTCACAGCAGGAAGGGCACTTATATGAAAAAAGAATGGGGTTTCAGATGCTGAGACTGGGTGCAGTTAAGCTAAGCAGAAATGGAAGCCGAGCTGGACCCTCTTACCCTCAGGTTGCTGCAGAACTCACTCGCTGGCTTCGTTCACTCAGGTCTCTGCTCAAATGTCACATTCACACCCTACTTAAAAAGGCACCTCCCGGCCTTCCCTGGTGGCACAGTGGTTGAGAGTCCGCCTGCCGATGCAGGGGACATGGGTTCGTGTCCTGCTCTGGGAAGATCCCACATGCCGTGGAGCGGCTGGGCCCGTGAGCCATGGCCGCTGAGCCTGTGCGTCCGGAGCCTGTGCTCCGCAACGGGAGAGGCCACAGCAGTGAGAGGCCTGCATACTGTAAAAAAAAAAAAAAAAAAAGGCACCTCCCAACAGGTTAAATGTCAACACAGGGGTACAATCAGCAAAATCCAGACCGTGTGAAATTCCATAGGACAAATGACCTCATTTCAACAGAAATGTGTAAGAAACAAAAACAAAGACGGGACTAATGGTTGGGGAATTATAGACTAAAAGATTTGTTTGAATCAGAATCTAAATTAGGTTCCTACCAGGCAAGCCAGCAAAATATGTCAGACAGTGGAGGGATATGAAAATGGGTGGACTGTTAGAGTGTGTTAAGAAATTCTTATTGAATGGTTTAAGTATGATGCTGGCATTGGGGTTATGTTTTGTATCCGTTCTTTCTCTTTTAAAGTAAGTGACACCTCTCCACCCTCATGTTCTATCCTTCTTCCCTGCCTGATGTTATTTATTAGCACTTATGGCCCCTTGACATTGATCCTTTTTGTTTTTTGAATAGAAGCTTCATGAAGGCAGAGCCTTTGTCTTGTTCATAATGCTTAGTTCCAGCGCCTGGCGCGTAGAAGGTGCTCGTTAAATTTGCGTCGAATGAACATGCGAAGAGTTTGAGCGAGGTTCCCCTGCAAACAAAATGCCAAAGAATTGAGAAACAGAGGGGAATGGTGAGCCATGGGAACATGGTTTCTGAAATCTGAGTTTCTTCCAGTGAGAGAGGCTGGCTTTGAAGGGTAGCTTTGTCAGAACTGTTTAGGGAGCTCTCTCCTGTGCTTGACCAGAGGGGAGACAAAAGTCACCCTGCCCAAAGGATCCCCACGTTTGAGCTGGGCCACCATGCAGCAGGCTGGCTGTGATTTCAGCAGCTGGGAGCCACGGGGCGAGCGTGTCACCAGGGTACTGGCTGCAGCATTTGAAGACATGCTCCGTTACTATTTAACTACAGCACTTTGGGCTCGTCTCTTAACCTCTCTGTGCCTCAGTCTTGCCTGTTGTGAAAGGGGTTCATTCATACAGCTCTCCCACAGGGAGAAGCGAAGGAGAGTCTTCATGTGGGGTGGGGACTAAAGACAGGCATTTTAGTAGCTCCGCCCGCCTTCCCCAGTAATTCTGAGCAGGTGCCCCTGATCTAAAAATTGACTTGATACACAGAGGGGAAGGTTGTAGAGTTGTGCCTAAAACAAAAATTGCTAATAGTCAGAATTGCCTTTGGAAATTCTTCCAGGAAGGGACCTCACTGGAGAGAACAGCTTTGCCTCCACGAGTGGGACAGCTTTCTGTGTCCTCACTGAGAGCCAGATGAAGGAGGTGGACAGCAGGCCCACCTCAGTACAGGGGGAAGCTGTCACTGAGGAGGGCGCAGGAGAACTGGGACTGGCTGGGGTGTACCCAGCCGATGGCATGGCCAGGACCTGAACCCAGGCCATCTGGCCCTGGAGCCTGGGTCCTTAACTGCACTGCTGTGTGTGGCCCCAAGGGGAAGAGGGCCACCGGCACCCTCAGCTGACATGGCAGTGCCTGGGGTAAAGCAGTGTTAGGAGCATCAGTCTGGATTTAGCACACTCGCTGGTTGAAGACAGAGGGGAGATGCAGCATAGTGGAGAGGACCACGGAAATAGAGGTGGTGGGAGGTGTGAGGCCCTGGCCCAGCTTCCAACTGTCACTGGTCCCCAGGGCAGGGCCAGGGCAGGTCAGCCTCGATTATAAACTAGCTCAACCACCAGCCTTGGTCTGAGCTGCTCACAAATCAGAGAGGCTGGCTGCTTTGAGTTTTCTTGTGTTGTTTTTTTTTTTTTTCTTTCTTAGTTGTAGGCGTTGAGAGGTGGTAGAATAGCCCCAAACAAGACCCGGGGATGAGTAAAGGGCCTGGATTATCCCCAGCCTGGAATTCAAAGGCAGCTGCAATAGGAGGAAGGACTTGCCCAGACATGTCCACACATCCTTGAGGGCTTGGGAAGAGAATGCAGGATTCCTAGCTTCCCTCCAGGCTCTGCATCCACTTCCTCTCCTTCTGTTTTCCCACTATTGAATTTGGGTCTCTTTCTGGAATGTTCTAAGCCGTTTTAAAGGCAGCAACACACTCTGTTTCTGCTTTGGCTATTAGAGAAACCAGGAGCACATTGCCCAGCAGCTACTGGTGGCCCTCAACCTGAACTCTCGGCTGACCCCTGGCTGAGTGATGGCTATTAGGAAGGACCCTCCCTCCTAAGACCCCCCCCAAGCCGCTTCAGACTCAGCCATAAAAGCACGTATCGGCATTTCTTCTGTCTTTTGCCCCTTGCCCCTTGACTGTCCCATCCTGCTGGCCTCTGTCAGCACCTCTACCTGGATTTCAGTTCATTCATTCCGTGAGACTGTCACAGGCCTTGACGGTGCCCTGCGTACATCTGCCTCAAGCACCTGCATGGTTTCCTTCAGCCATCATTGCCTGAGGGCTTTCTCTGGCTGCCCAGGCCAGTTCAGCCCCTGGTATAGGATAGTCCAGAAGCTCCAGGGTGTCATCGCCCCCCCGCAAGTCCCTAGTAGCCCTCAGCCAATGCCTGGTGGGAGTTGGTGGATAAACGCCCTGGCTCCCTTTCCCCTCTGCTGGGGTAACCCTAAAGTGTTTTCTATAGTGTGTGCCCTGGGGCATACATGTGAGTATAAGGATGCAGTGACTAAGAAAACATGTCAGTTGTTAAGTGTTATGCTGCTGTAATTGGCTGCTTAAAATTGGGTGTTCAGGGAAAGTGAGGTTTAGGCTGAGCTGTGAATTACAGGAAGAAACCAGATGGATAAAGATAAGACACGAGGAGATCTCTGGTAGAGGGGGGGAAGTAAGAGCAAAAGCATGGAGATGGGAAACTATGTCAGAGTGTTAGTAATGAGGTGTTCTCCTAGTATTAGGACAGTGACTAAGGGTAGTGACTGGTACAGAGCACAGGCTTGACCAGGGACACCAACATGGTCTGGGTATTAGTGCAGGCTTCTCTGAGAAGTAAGAAGGAAACCTAAATCTGGAGAATCAGAAGGAGTAATAGAGGATTGGGAAGAAAATAGAGGCTTCCAGGCAGAAGAACATCATGTGCAAAGGCCCTGAGGCAGGAGATACGTTACATGCAGTATGGCTGAAGGAAATCAGGGGTAGAGAGCTCAGGATGAGGCTGGAGGCGTTGTGTGACAGATTGTGTTATAAGTGAGCAAATATTCACTCACCTCCCTGCCCCTTGTAGGCATGAGGATACTTCCCATTGACTTGAGGCTTGGCCTTGTGGCTTGCTTTAGTGAATGGAATACGAACGACTGGGACCTAAGCAGAGACCTTACATGTGTTTGAGCAGTTGGACTTGGCCTCTAGCATCCTTGGATGCAGGAGGCCATCAAGACATTATGTAGGAAGTCCTTCTACCTTCTACCAACCTGTTCAGTTCTATGTAGTTATCCTACCAGGTGATGCGGTGAAGATGGGTGGATGATTGATGGGAAGCTCAAAAGGTGCCTTTTTGGTAAGAGAGAGGAGCCGGGCTGCTGGGACTAAGCCTTCATGTGACATAAATCCTGTCCTTCCTCCTCAGACCCTGGGGAATCCAGGTGGAAGGACTGTTCTTAGTGTACGATCTATGATGGTGGTTTAGTGGGAGGCCGGTTCAGACTCTCACTTCCAGGGTGGACTCCTTGCAGGAAAAGATTTAAGGGTGGACTGTTGTGAAGGTAAACATCCTGACCAATGAAGAGAAGAACAGCCAAGCCGAGCGTACGAAACTTTCACCAGGACAGTGGGAGGCTGGTTCTTCCCAAACGGCCTGTTGGCTCTTGCTATGCAAGCTCTCAGCAGGGTTGGTGATCCTGGAGGGGGAGAGCCTCTTCTCCAAGGCAAAACAGGAACCTTGCGTGTGCGGAGTAGTCAAGGGAAGAGAGAGTGGATGGCTTAGGAGTGATCAGGTGGGTTATTATCTGGGAGGAGCTGCTTAAGGCCAATGTCAAAATTTCAACCTCTGTTGGGGTTGGTGGCGGGGTGGGAATGGGGGAGAGGGGGTTATGTGTTCATAAGCCAGGACTCCCATGAGGCCATATCAGCAAAAGTTAGTCTTTCCTCGTCAGTTCTTGGAAGAACTAGATTTCCCTCATCATCTTAGAAAAATGCTTCTAGAGTCAACTGATATCCATTGAAATAGTGGAGGTGTTCAGTTTTTGTCAAAATTCTGCTTTCATTGCCTGAGTGTTGCCCTGAGTGTTGGGTCTAGAGCTGATTCATGGCGTTTGGCCCTTTGTAGCCAGAACAGAGAGAGTGAGAGGATGAAACTGGTGGAGGACCAATCTCTCACCTCACTTGGTGGAAAAGCTCCTGCCATCGTACACAGGTACAGAAGTCTTCCCAAGGGAAGTATTGAAGCCTGACTCCCACTTCAAGAAGGTCCTTTGGATTCTTCTCCTACTGCCATTTAGAACTAGAGCATGTTTTCATCTCCAAAGACTGGGTCCCGTTTTATGTCTCCAGAGCAGCCCCCAATTCACCTTGCTAACCTTGATAATATTTGATATTATCAACTATTGGTTGATAATCTACTATGTGCCAGTCAGTGAAATTATAGAAGTTAATGCACAGTCTGATAGGCAGGCACAGTGCATCTCAACATTTTTAATGCCACAGCCCATGGTGAAAATGATAACTTTATATGATATCCCTCTGAGATGCTATCATGCTAATTGAGTCTCTTTCTTTTCTCCACTTTACCAAAGGTCTACTTCTGTTATCCTTGTTTAGTTTGGACCATGGCCCCGCAAAGAGCATATTAATATGCTAGAACCTATAAAGGTGGTGAATAAGTAAATAGTGAAAAATTTGAAATAATCTGAATGTCCATTTTAGCAGAAGCAGAGACAAAGATTTGAGTGTAATTATTTTTTGAGGTCAGTGTGTGTGTGTTGGTGGGGGAAGGCAGTGTGCACAACCCTGGAAGGCGATGGAGAAATGGTACAGAGAAGGAGAGGAGCAGGCAGCCAGTAGAAAATGTGTTATTAAGCCTAGTACCACTGTCAGCATCTGGAGCTTATTTCCGTAGGGAAAGCTCTGGAACCCAAGGTAGAGAGCACTCCTTAGAGTTGCCTCATCCAGTGGGTGAGGGAGCTGGGGTATTGATACACCAACTCCCCCAGTCATTGTCCGAGAGCTGCTCCTGGCAGGTGTTAATTCTCCGGCACTTGCCCCTGCTGCATTCATAGACAGCGTAGCATTCTGTGGTTCTGGAACCAGACTTCCAACTCAGAGATGCAGGTGCCAACAGTGGCATTTGGCTGGAGCACACGGAAATGTTAGGGACATGGGTGGAACACTGGCAGAGCCTGCTAGACCCACAAGAAAGGGTGGTAGAATATTTTTTAACACGTGCTTTCAAGCAAAGGATAAGGTAGAACTATGTTCAGCCACATAATGTCGAGTACACAAAAGCAGCTTATAGAACATCAAGTAGAGTCAGACCCTTTGGATCTATTATTCTTCTGTGCATGTGAAGATGCCACATGTAGGGGAAGGCAAGGCTGGAACTAAGGCAAAGATACTTGCTTTGTGCACAGATTCTACAGGGTTGACAAAAAACTCAGTAATCAACACAGATAATATTTCTATGAAGTGGTTTTAAAATATCAAAGTTAATGCCAACAGTTCTTAATGAACAAAGTATCGAAATTTTCAATAAAATTGGGATCTGACCTTGTATTTGCACAACTTGGCCTCATTCCCCTCGTGTTAATCCTGGCCCTGTTGGATTCTGGCCCCTTGAGGTGGAACGTTAGGGAGATGCCCTGGCCTCTCCCCTCTTCCAGCCCTCCAGCCTCTCACTCATGCATCCCTTGGCCAATCCCAGCTACCACCGCTGGTGTCAGAGCCCCAGAAACTCCACCGGCAGGGGGCAGCTTTGCCCCCTCTGTCTTCCCCTGTCCCCCATGCTCACTCACCCCTGCACACAGAGCGGAAAAGCTGAAGGCGGACGAATGTATATGAGGACTCGAAGGCCCAGGACCAGTACCATCTTCTCAGAAACCACAGTAACCTGGAGGCCAGAAGGACTGGTTCCAGAGCAGGCCCACAAAAGCCCTAGCACCCGACACTTTGGTCTTCCAGGCCTGGTTCCCTGTGGGTAGTTAACCGCACGTGCTCTTTCACAGTCCTCTGGGGTGACAACCTGGGGTCAGGCTGACCTGGCCGGGCTCCGCTTGGTGTACCAAGAGCCCACAGCCAAATGGCAAGTCATCAGAGCCGGCTTGTGGAAACCAAGCCATCCCGGCCCCTCTCCCCCTGAGAGCTGGGCCGGTGCCAAGAGCTCTCTGATCCCAGCTCCTCCAGGAGTTGGTGTGCTGCAGGTGCATGCAGCCAGCCCCTGTGCAAGTGGGCTTCTTAGTTCATTAGGCATCACGGACCCTTTATGTTTAGGTAGCTCAGTGTCGTGCTAACTGCTGACACCCGTGGAAAGATGGAGCCAGGCGGGTTCTGACAGGTCTTTGCAGGGCAGTGGGCAGGGAGACCAAAGTCGCTTGGGGAGGAGTAGAAACTGGAGGACAGAATGAACTTCTCTTTCATTTGAAGACTTCATGGATCCAGAGCAGTGTTTTCTTTGGGAGATGTTAGCTCACGCCAGTGCGAACAAAATAACGTTTCTGTCTTGACTGAGACTTTTGGCCAAAGAATTCATTTCACAGCCAATGTTCAGACTGACTGTCACACAACCTTTAGTTTTCTTCCATGGAAAACAAAAACACGATGACTTGTTTTCAGGTCCTTGGCAACTGGCAATGCTGTGTTTCCTTTGTCGTGTCACAGTGGCTTCCATTCCCCCCTTACCTCTACCTGTAATGAGTGCGTGGGAGTGTCTCAAAGGCAGAAGCGTAGAGAAAGGAGGAGAGGGGGTTGTGATATTCCACAACGAGTGTCAGCACCTTCTTGAAAACAGAACAAATCTGAGAAATGCTCTTCCTCAGGGTGACTAAGCAATGACCCTGTAGTCCAGGGGGTAGGAGAGGGCGAAGAATCTGATCTGTCGACCTTCATCCTCCTTCACTGCCTGGCACGTTGGTAGCCGTGTCAGGAGCGTGGGCTCTGAGTTCCAGTCCTTGGCTGTACCACTTAGTTGTGCTGATTGTCTTTAGATAAATGACTTAACCTCTCTGAGCTTCAGTTTCTTCATCCATAAAATGAAATATAACAATACCTACCACATAGTGTTGTTGTGGCCACTGAATGTGACCATCCTTTTGATCACAGTATCTGATGAAGAGGAAGAGCTTAATCAATGCTGTGTTTTATTATGACTACTGAGAAAGGTCAGTCTGGAAGCTCCAAATTAAACATCTCCTCTATTTTCTCCAGGGTTCCTCCAGCAAGCCCATAACTTGGGGTCTTGGTAAAATGCTTACAGTCAACATTTACAAGTTTGATAAATGTACTGCGTGTCACAACCCAAGAAGGCTGGAGGGAGAGCAGAGGGGAATAATTCTTCATCTGAAATCCCGGCCTGCTTTGCCGTTCTTCACTCAGCTCAACTCCCTGTCTTTCGCTAATCTGATCCCACCCTCTGTATATCGCCAGTCCACAGAGGAAAGCACCAAATACTGTCTGGTACATAGTAGCTGTTGAATGATTGGCATCCGTTTGTCTTTGGTTGAATTCCCCCCAGAGGCTGACCCCATGATAAAGCAGTGAGTGCCAGTACTTTATTTGGGAGGTGAACCCAGGAAGCACTGGTAAGAAAGTGAAGAAGTGAGGAAGAGAAGGGAAGGGATGGTGCGTCAAAGAGCAGTCACTGCTGTGGGCAACTGTGGGCTCAGTCCCGCTGGTAACCTCTAGGAGGCGCTATGGAGCAGGCCTCAGAGTTGTCTTACAGGAGGGGTGAGGAAGCTAGCGATGTAGCCACTAACTCCCCTCAGTCGTTGGCTCAGGGCTCTCCCAGGGGCATGTTCCTGTGGCCCGAGTTGCAAGTGACGAACCCATTGAGTATAGGAAAGCTGGTTCCAAAGAGATATGGGCAGGGTACTGGTAGCTCCAGCTACACCATCCTAGAGTTGCTGAAGTTTTGTGTAACCCTTTGCATTCGACTCAGGATATGTATCGCGTGTCTAAATAATTGCCGTATCTGATGGGATGATTTTGTGTCACTGTAATGCCTCAGGGGCCTGGGTCTTGGTCTCAGGGACGGTGTGATTTCTGCTACCTGGGCACAGCTGCCTGCTAACAAATCTGCCTTGAATGGTTGTCTTTTCTTTTCTTTTTAAAAAATAAATTTACTTATTTATTTATTTATTCATTCATTTATTTACTTTTGGCTGCGTTGGGTTTTTGTTGCTACATGCGGGCTTTCTCTAGTTGGGGCGAGCGGGGTCTACTCTTCGTTGCGGTGCGCGGGCTTCTCATTGCGGTGGCTTCTCTTGTTGCAGAGAACACAGGTTCTAGGCGCGTGGGCTTCAGTAGTTGTGGCACGTGGGCTCAGTAGTTGTTGTTCATGGGCTCTAGAGCACAGGCTCAGTAGTTGTGACGCACGGGCTTAGTTGCTTCACGGCATGTGAGATCCTTACGGACCAGGGCCCAAACCCGTGTGCCTTGCATTGGCAGGCGGATTCCCAACCACTGAGCCACCAGGGAAGCCCCAGTTGTCTTTTCTTGAAGGGAGCCACAGAGGCCAAGTGCCAGTGCTCATTTCCTCTTTGAGCTCTCCATGGAACGAGCCAACATCTGGAGTTGGGTTTTTATGTGATGCACATGGAGCTGAGACCAGCAATTAATCTCAAGGGTTCAGAAAGCACCACAGCTTTGGGTCAAGGTGACCTGATAGGGTGGGCTGGCACCCGAAGAGCAAACCATTGAGGTGAAGTCTGCTGGCATGGGGATACCATGATGGTACTCTGCAAGACTGTGCTCTAGGAGTTTCTGCGTTTCTTGGTTCTTCTAACTTAACAATAGCTAACATTTGTTGAGCTATTTCTATATGCCAGAGACTGAGCTAAGCACTTCTCACATTCATTATGTCAAGAGGCAAATGGATAACACCATTTGTTTTACAGATGAGGAAATACAGACACAGAAGTGAACTTGCCCAAGGTCATAGACTCAGTAAGTGACAATACAGTTGAATCCGGGTCCCTCTGACTTTAGAACCCAGAGTGTTAACCACTACACTACCGCACTGTATTTTCTTTGTTGTATACTTTTTTTTTTTTTTTTTTTTTGACCCTGAAATGCTATTCCCAGTAGTGTGGTGGGAAGCCGGTTCTGGGGGGTGGGGTGAAGGCAGTGGGGTGAGGAGGGGTGGAGGTAGGGTGACTAGCCCTGATTTGTAGCATCTGTCAATTTTTGTGGTGTAAATACTCTCCCCATGGTCAATTTCGAGCTACCAAGAGTTTAACGATGTTTACAAAATGCTTGAATATTTAACCATGGGCTCACACAAGCTGGTTTGAACCAACTCCAGTATGTCGATTGCACGTCTTCAGAGTTCTCGATTATTAAGGTTTCCAGAGAATATTGTTGGAATAGCTTCTTTTCTAAGCATCCCACCCCTTAAATCTTGCCCATAGCTCTATGATTATAAATGAGACAATGGTCTTCATTCATTCAACAAATCTGAAGTGCTGTAGAGGCAGGAGGGGTGTAGAGGGGATTGAGGTGCAGTCCAATCTATCGAACATTGAGTTCCCCAGAAAGACTCGGAGGTAAGGATTTGTGTGATTTATGAGGAAGTGTCGCAGGGGAAGCTGGTAGGATGGCAGGAAGTGTGATGGGAAGGGGAAGGCGGCTGGCTAGGGTTTACTGTCACGCCAAGTCTCGTTGAGGCTGCGTTTGACTCAGTCGTGTTTGGGGAGCTCTGGAAAGAGTGGGGTACACTCAGGTGTCTTGATGGGGGCGGGCAGGACTGGAGTTTTTTAACTTGCTACCTTCACCCATTCATCATTGGTTAAGGCTTGTCTCCAGGAGGACATACATGTTCAGGCACTTCTGGCTTCCCACTGGTACAGGCAAAGCTGGTTCCAGGAGCCCCAAGGAAGAGGCACAGGTGTGGGTTGGCAGGGGCCAGAGGACATCTGGAGCTGGTGTGCCTGAAACCAGTAAAGGGATCCGAGGGTCTGGGTACAGAGCTCTCATGTCTCTGAGCAGCTCCTGTGTGCCAGGCACTGTCCCAGGTTCAGAGGACAGAGGATGAGTGCCGACAGCCGGTGTCCCTAAGCTCATGGAGCATGTGGTCTGGGGGCAGGGCGTGTGAGCAATCCAGACTAGACATAGATCATTACAGATTGGGATAAACGGAATAAGGAAAAGTACAGGGTCCTGGGAGAGGCTTTTCCCAGACAGATGCTGGATTTAGGCGTAGGGGTGGGGTTAGGAAAGGCATGACTCAGTTTGACAGGATAATCCCTGGCTTTCATTGAGGGTCTTGAAGTAGTTTGCAGGCCAGAGGCTAGTCCTTTCTTGTCTTTGAGTTTTATCCAGTACCAGAGGGCCACTTGCAAAAATGCAACAGGTACACCACAACCGCAGGTTACTAACAGCAATTAATGATTTATGGGGTATAAATCACCTACTCCAAATCATGTTGTAATTACTCCTAGCCAGAGCCCTGTAGATTATTCTAGTCATGTATAACTACTTATTGTGCATGTGCTCACAGAAATCTTGGGGCTTTCATACCTTTGACTACTGTGAAGCCTGCAGACTCTACAGTCAGAGCGCCTCGGTGCAAAACGTGCTGCATCACCTAGTGAGCTGTGGATCCTTGGGAAAGGAGCTTAGCCTCTTTGTGCCTGTGTCTTCACGTGTAGAATAGGGGAAATAGTACCTACCTCACACAAGTTCTTTTGTGAAAAGTAGAAGAAATGAGTTGATATATGCAAACTACTTAGCACCACCATCTCTGAGCGCATTCTAAGCACTTTATAAAAGATAGTCATTATTTATATTATTGGATATTGTATTTGACATGAAAGGATTTCCTTAATACTTGTTAAGTGAAAAAGTGGGTTTATGCATCAAATAGTTTGAATAGATGTTCTCAAACTCTGGTCTCCGAACTCTTTATACCCTTAAAAACTATAGAATTCCAAAGACATTTTTCTAAATGTGAGTTTAAAATATATTTATTTGTTTATGTAAATAACAATAATAAACTCCTTACACGTTGATGTATTGTCTTAGTCCATTCAGGCTGCTATAACACAGGACCATAGACCAGGTGGCTTATAAACCACAGAAATGTGTTTCTCACAGTTCTGGAGGCTGGTGTTCCATGAAAAATGTGGCTAGTTCAGCTGGCAGCTCAAATATCACACACATGCTTCTCCTTGAGCTGACCATGATACATCAGTATGCAGAAGAGGTGCTTTGTGCATACTTCCCATTCCATCACAAAGAATATTGAAAAAAAAAGTTTTCTCAAGGGGAGAGATTTAATAAAGTTAATCATCTGCAATGCTTCATCAAGGACAGTCTGTCAGTGAAGTAAGTGAGAAAGAGAAAAACAAATACCGTATGCTGACACATACATATGGAATCTAAAAAAAAAAAATGGTTCTGAAGAACCTAGGGGCAGGGCAGGAATAAAGACGCAGACTTACTAGAGAATGGACTTGAGGACACGGGGAGGGGGAAGGGTAAGCTGGGACGAAGTGAGAGAGTGGCATGGACATATATACACTACCAATCGTAAAATAGATAGCTAGTGGGAAGCAGCCACATAGCACGGGGAGATCAGCTTGGTGCTTTGGGACCACCTAGAGGGTTGGGATATGGAGGGTGGGAGGGAGACTCAAGAGGGAGGAGATATGGCGGTATATGTATAACTAATTCACTTTGTTATAAAGCAGAAACTAACACACCATTGTAAAGCAATTATACTCCAATAAAGATGTTAAAAAAAAAAAAGACAATCTGTAGAAAATCCAGTTTCACTTGACTGCAAGTGTGTGAAGATGATACCAGTACCGATGACTACTGGTACACACTGGTGTTACTGCCTTGATTAGTGCTCAGGTGCTCATTTTAGCTCCCATCACTTGTGCACCATCAATGCCAATAACACAGTGGAAAAGGCAAATCGTGTGCTAGTACTATGATAAAAATAGCTTTGACACGAGGACTCTTGGAACAGGTCTCAAGACCGTCAGGGTCTGCAAATTACAGCTGAAGAAATGCTGGCATGGAAGACTGCACACCAGACTATTGAAGCATTTATTTTGAGGAAGAGGCCATGACATGAAGGGCTTTGGAAGGGGTGATAGATTTTTACTTTTGTATTTGTTGCAGTTTTTACATCCATCATCCAAAAACATAAAACAGGGCTTCCCTGGTGGCGCAGTGGTTGAGAATCCGCCTGCTGATGCAGGGGACACGGGTTCGTGCCCCGGTCCAGGAAGATCTCACATGCCGCAGAACGGCTAGGCCCGTGAGCCATGGCCGCTGAGCCTGCGTGTCCGGAGCCTGTGCTCCGCAACGGGAGAGGCCACAACAGTGAGAGGCCTGCATAACGCAAAAAAAAAAAAAAAAAACCCCATAAAACAGAAGATATTTCCATTCTACAAAAATTAGTAAAGAGACTTCCATTCTGGTCTCAGGTCTTGTTTATCCATCTGAGAAACTGCCACATCTCCCTTCCTCCTTCAGGGGGCTGTGAGAGCCTAGGTTTCCATAGTTGGAAGGCGTTTTCGACTTGATCATCTCTTCCATGAAAGAGCTGTGGGGAAGGTCCAGGAGGATGAAGACTCAGCAGTGCGAGGATCCCCAGGTCCTTGGAGTAGCCTCTGGGGCAGACTTCCTGAATTCATAATCCAAGTTCCAGCCTTTCCTGCCGTGACCTTGGGAAAGTTACTTAACCATTTCATCTGTCAGTTCTTCCTTGGCAAAAGAGAAATAATTTTAATTGTATCTTGGGAGGATCTTGTGAGGATTAACTGAGTAGTTAGTAACTGAAATGTGTCTGATACAGAGCTCATGCTAGGTAATATCACCCTTTATGAGGATGATCACTCCACCAGCCAAGGTGGTTTTTCTTGCTGGAAGTTTCCAACAGAGTCAACAGGTCCACACTTTTCTCCCTGCTGCTGTCAAGCTAAGGGAAAATATCTCTCTAGGGATGAGTCATGGTCATTGACCGTGACCTCCCTTGTCAAAGCATCTCCTCTGGGCCTATAGGGCCTGGAGGGGTTGAGCAGAAGTGTGGTCTGTGTCCCCTTCACCTGCAAAAGCAGGCTCCCAGGACACCCCAGGTAACTGGGCGCCCCACTTGGCTGCCTTTGACAGTTCAGGTCTGACTGGGGCAAAGAGAAGGCCATGGGATTTCCACACAGCCTTAATATCACAGCAGCTCAAAGCTTCCTTCCCATAACTTCTCTCTCTTCCCCACCATCATTTACCATATGCCACAGGTCAGTGTGAACCCACTAGGGTTCAGCCGGCCCCCTTTCCAAATGAGGTGACACTATTTTAGCTTTGGTGAGTCAATGATGTTTTTAAATTTTTACCTTTTTTTTTTTTCATGTAGTCTGGATACGGCCATTGTTTCTGCATCCAACCTCTTCTAGTTTCCAGTGACCTTCTCTTCTTCCCCATGGAAGGGCGGGTGTGTTCCCATGAGTAGTTAAAGGCAAGCCAGGGAACAGTATGAAACCACCTGATAGCCCTCGAGTCAGTGGCCTCTCTCCCCGCGGCCCCACACAGCTTAGACAGAAGGCACTTTGTTTTCGCCGGGATTTTGGTAGCAGCTGCCATCTGGTCTGTAGGCCTTATCCAGTCCCCTCACTGCAGCCAAGGAGCAAGTCTGGAACAGTCCTGCCCCTGATACTGCTTGGGCCTAGGAGAGAGTATACATGGAGGCCCAGGCCTGCCATGTTCCCACTGCCAGCTCCAAAGAGCATGGACCCCAATGGTCCACAAGTCCAAGTGCTGCCCTCCCCTCCTGTACACGCTCAGCCACTTCTTGGACTAGGGCTCTGTCGCAGGGCTGTGGACAAAGCCCACAGCAGCCTCGCTGGAAGAGGAGGGACCAGAGACAGAGGCTTGCACAGACCTAGCGGTGGGCTTGGGGGTCTTGGGAGCAGGAAATTCCGAGTTCAGGTACCTAAAGTCTAGAAGGGGCACAGGTGCCAATGTGGTGTATCCTTTGGCCTCACAGACCTCTCGACCCATCAGAAGGGGCCAGGGGAGGCCCAGCGTGGGACATGGTGAAGGGTGCCCTGAGCAAGGACCTTGGGTGCCCACGTCTAAGGGTGGGGCAGTCTGGACATGTAACATGAACACCTGCAGTGTGTAACATCCTGCAGTGGCTCTCCTGCAGTCTCGGGATCAAGGCCCCACTGCTTGATCCACCAGGCTCCTGCCTACCTTTCTCTCTTGTCCTTGACCATTTTTGGCTCTGGCCTTCCCCTTCCATCGGAAGTCCCTACATCCCATGCTGTTTCACTGCAGGGATGCTGCAGGATGTTGCCTCCTCCGGGCTTTCCCCTGCATGATGGCTCATCTTTGCTGTTCTCTGCACAGGCATAATTCTTCCCTGACACCCCATTCCTCTAACTGCCCAAGTCTAGGCTGGGTTTTATTCTTCAGCCTTCATAGCTTTCATCTCCTCGCTCCCTCTCTCCCCTCTCCCAAGAATCGGAGCATGACAGTTATCATTAGAGAGTGCTTGCTGCATTTATGCCCATTTTACAGCTGAGAGAACTGAGGCCAAGAGTGGAAGCTAATTTAGTCTCACGGCCAGCTGAGGACAGAGCCAGGCTCTGAGGTTAGACACCGAGCTTTTAACCACAGCGCCCATTGATTGTTGATTCTTACGCTTTGGAGTAGAACAGGATCACTGGTGGCATTGGGGGCTGGGCGAGGAGAGCTCCAGGCCGCACCACTCCAGCAATTCTGATTCCAAAGGTCAAGGGTAGGGCCCAGAATCTGCATCTTAATAAGCTTTCCAAGGGTGTCTGGTGCAGGTGCACTACACCTGCAATTATGGTGAGTCACAAGATTTATTGCCCAACTGCAGGCCCCAAATGGCAACCTGCTGAATCTAATTAGACCCTCTGGGCTCAGCAGGGCCCGGAAGGGGAGGAAGAAGATAGAGGATACTGCTCGCTTCCAGCCAGCTGTGTGCCGTCTGCGATGGTTCTGGAAGGGGGTTGGGAGGATGCCCTTCTCTGGGTGGAAGATGCAAGCCCTGTTTGTACCATACAGGCACCATACCAGACCCATGACCTAGGGTGTCTGGAAGCCATCAGACCCTCACGTTCCGTCTCCTCCAGAAGGAGAGGAAGAACCATGTTTCAGTGACAGCGTTCAGCTCTGGCTGGGTCTTAGCTACCTGGAACCTGCTCTGTCTGGTTGCCCCACACCATCATTGCACCCCACCAGCTGCTGCTGTTCATTGGAAGCCAGTGGCCAGAACGGGAGGGAGCAGAGGTTGAGAATGTAACTCCAGAGGACTCGGCCGATGGCTGTTGGAGCCCAGTTGCACCCTGTCTGCACCTCCATCTCTTCCCTGAGACTTGAAGACACTTAGGGAGTTGAACAGCAGCCCCACTGATTGCCGTCACGCGTGGGCATGGGGAAGTGTGGCGGCCTCCCGGGGTGGGCCTCACTCAGGCATGGCAGCTCTGCCAGCAAGAAGAGAGACAAGGCCACTCCTTGGAGAGAAGATATGTCCCCAACCCAAGAGAGACCCCCAGGACAATCTGAGAGACACCAGGCCTTTATTCTGTCTGATCATTCTCTCCACCACAAATGCCCTGCCCTTCGATTCCTTCGTCAATAATTCCTTCCCTCCTCCCAGCCCACTTCCTCCTGTCCCTGGCGCTCCTGCTGAGGGATTCGTGGTCCTTGAGTTCTGCCTCCTTATCCATAGGCTGTTGGCCAGGTTACCTGGTGTTAGGCTCTGACTGGACTCCAGCAGCTCCGTGGACTTAAACCTCTAAGGTGCGTAGGCTTGGGCTGGGTTTGCCGTGTTGGAGCAGCCCGCATGTTCTGCCCCCAGATTCATATGCTGAAACCTACCCCTCCCGGTGATGATAGTAGGAGGTGGAATCTTGGGGGGTGATTAGGTCCTGATGGTGGAACCCTCATCAGTGGGATGCGTGCTCTCCTACAAGAGGCCCTGGGAGCTCCCGTGCCCTTGGGGAATTCTTGCCCTTGGCGCCCACGAGATAACCTAACTCCTCATAATTGCTTTCCCTCTATTTAAGTTAGCTCAAGTGAGTTTGTTTTTGCCAAGTAAATGATCCCTGATTGAGACAGCTCTTCCAGGAGAGGTGAGGCCAGGCCTGATGCTTGTAAGTTAAGAAACACTGTCTGAGCCCTGGTGTGAGGCAGACACTAGGATAGGACAGAGTCCCTGCTCACTCTGAGCACTGGGGCAGGAGTCAGCGGTTAGGAGAAGTCGGGAGGATGCTTCATCCCCAGGGAGGGGCAGTGGGAGAAGCACACTCCAGAGAGAGAGCGCTGGTGAGAGCCAAGCAGGGCTCATTTGAGAAGGAGGTCATCTGTATTCTGTACTCGCCAAAACATAAAGCAGAAGGCTCAGGGCAGGGGCAGAACGCCAGGATTTTAAGTCAGAGACCTGCCAGGTGCTGAGTGGCCCTGGACATGTTTCTTAGGCTCTTGAAACCTCACTTTTCTGAGCTGTGACCAGGATGGGAACACTCTGAAGGGCTTGACCTTGAACAGTGCCTGACACATAGGAAGTGCTCAGTACTTGGCAGCTGTGACTGGATTGGGAAGGGGACTGGCGAGAGCCACATTTTCCTCAGGGCCGTGTCACTGAAGGTTTGATGGACCCAGCAAAAGAGTTTGGATTTTATTCAGAAAAACTATGGGCAACTTGAGACGTTTTAAAGCAAGCAAGTGGTCTGACCTGGTGATCACAGGGGTTTTCAACCAGGGCACATTTGTACCCCCAGCACATATACGCACCCAGGAGACAGGTGGTAAAGTCTGAAAATAGTGTTGGGCATGGAATGTGCTACTGGCATCTAATAGGTAGAGCCCAGGGACGCTGCTAAACAACCTACAATGCACAGGACAGCCCCCCACGGCAAAAGATTATCCACCCAAAATGTCAGTAGTGCCAAGGTTGAAGAAGCCTGGGTTAATGTAGTATAAAGAAATGAATTACTTCCCATCTCGGGGCCTTAGTTTTCCCATCTGTCAAACGACGGGTTGGGGAGGACTTGGAAGAGTTGAGTGGCTTGTTCCTTCCGTAGGAATCTGGGTATCCCATCGCTGCGACTGAGCCTGTGGTCTAGATCCTTCTTACACCAGCCTTGTGGCCCTGGGCTGGGGCCCTCTGAGCCTCTCATTACAGGTAATCTCAATAGAGGCAGAGAGCTTGTGCAGAACATGAGGCCTTGCATCCAGGCCACCCTTGGGATCAGACCCTGGTACCACTCCTTGCCAGCTGTGAGGCCTAGAGCCATTTTCTTTGCCTCTCAGCACCTCAGTTTCTCTAAATGGGACTGATAATGATGCCTCCCTTGTGGCACATTTGTGAGGGTCTGAAGAGTCTTTAGCTCAGCACCTGGCCCGTCACAGGTGTTCCATCAACATCAGATACGGGGAGGGCGCTGACTGCCCCCCACCAAGGGTGTGAGATCGGTAAACACAAGGGACCTTGTAAGAAATGCACCCAGTAGACATTCAGACAGGCTCTCTCCGGATGCCTTTGACAGCCCCCATCAGTCTGAGGGCGCTCCGGGAATACACACTCCTTTGAATATTTGCTGAACTAATCGGGAAAGGAGAGCAGGAAAGGAAACAGGAATCCTCAGTGTGGTGCGGGGCTCAGGAACTCAGTGCCTCAGGGCGGGGGGAGGTCACCAGACTGCAAGGTTAATCAGTAAGTTGATAGGTGTCTTGATTGAATGGTACCAGAGATGTAAGCACAAGAAATGCTTTTCTCAGAAGAGCAGGATGGCAGACCCAGGAGCCTGAGCGCTGGGTTCAAATTCCTGTCTGGCCACAAGCCAGCTGTGGGAACTTAGGCAAGTTGCTTGACCCCTCATAGCCCCAATTTCCCCAGCTGTAGAAATAGAGCTATGGAGATAATAATAATACCTACTTCAAAGGGTGGCTCTGAAAATACAACACATACTATATATCTAAGCACAAATATCAGTGCCTGGCACAGAATTGGTGCTCGGGATGTCATCGCTTCTAGCTTCTGTTCCCATTCTTACAACACACGCAAACCATCTCCATCAGCCTCGGTGTCAAGCAGCATAGTCCACAGACCCACAGCATCAGCATCACCCAGGAGCTTGTTAGGAATACAGATACACAGGCTTCACCCCAGACCTACCAAATCAGGAACTCTGCATTTACTGGCTGTGTGACTTCATGTGGAAAGGTTAACCCCTCTAAGCTGTGGATTCCTTGTATGTAAAATATGGATTATACTGTTACCTATCCCCCTTCCTCTGCTCTCAGCTCTCTAGGGTGACGCTGGCCTTCTGTCAGTTTCCAGACAAGCTCTTTTCTGCCTCAGGGCCTTTGCACATCCTGTTCCTTCTGCTTGGGATGCCTATTCCTTGGCTCTCCCTGTGGCTGACCCTTGTTATCTTTCAGGCTTCAGTTTAATGTCACCCCCTCAGAGAGGCTTTTCCTCCCCACGCCCATTCCAGCCCCTGTAACTCCATGCTTCTACACATTATATATTTCATTCCATCATTATCTTATTTCTGTGTCTGCTTATTTGCTTCTTGTTATCCTCCCTATCAGTGTGTAAGCACCAAGAGGGCAGGAATTGGGTCTCTCTATCTGCCCAATGCCTGGCACAGGGTGGGTACTCACTCCATAAACATCTGTAAAAGGAATGAATGAGTATGTCATAGAGTTAATATGGAGCACTTGTTGCAGAGCTGGGTACACGGTGAAGGCCTCATCATAAAAGAGGCATTATAATAAGATAGGCCACCGTGCAGCCCCAGGCTTCATGTGACCTTGGACCCTGGCCTTTGCAAATATCTACTCAGGCAATGCTGAGGCTAGCAGAGGCCTTTCCATGCACGGCTCGAGCGCTCAGCGGGCGCCCGCGTGACCCTCCTGCCCAATCACGTAGCCACCCTGAAGATGCTGCCTCATTAAAATATGGAAGTAGCTGTCATGTCTGGCGCTATCATCCAGCCCAAGCCATCACGTGCTCCAAATTGGTTTTTGCCATTTTATACAGCACAACATACATTTGTTCACTTTTCAAACAGTAAACACCACCTGCAAAATGCCTTTAATATTTAATGTGACCGTAAATTGTTTTGAAAATAAATCCAGCCACGTGGAAAAGCGGCAGAAGGGATGGGCAACAAATCCAGGAACCTGTTCCACAGGGGGTGGGGTGGGGGCTTGTGGGGAGTGGGCAGAGCGGCCGTGGGGCTGAGACTCACGCAGTGATTCTGAGAACCCGATGACCTGTGTGCTTCAGTGCCCTGACATTTGAGCTCTGTCGGTGGATGGGTGATGCTCTTGCCCTCCCAGCCGTACTGATCTTGAACTCAAGACCAAGCTTACTTGGTTCCACAGAGGAGGTGGCATTAAGTATCTGAGGTTCACCTTGACTGGGACCATCCCAGGCGAGAGGACATCAGCCACCACCCTGGTGGGCAAAAGTGGGATTGGCAATGAGCTCTTTTGCCCAAACCAGCTTTTAACCGTTCCCCAGCCCCACTGCCCAGTGTCATGGCGTGGGCGGGGGTAGGGCTCTAGGTCTCCAGGTCTTTTTTGTCTTACTTCCTCATAAGTGAAATTAAGATGCTAATAATATCTACCCGGTTAGTTGCTGTAGATTTGAACGGGTGAGTGTATGTGAACCGGTGCCTGGCGTGCAGAACAATACAGGACCGTGGGTTTGCTGCTGTGGCCGACCCACTCCTCCCAGCCCTCCTCCCTCCCCTCCAGTGGCACCCACCTCTCCGTGCCTGGCGTCTTGCCTGCTGCCTCCCACCACCGGCCCTTTGCACCAGCTGTGTCCTCTGCTTGCCTCCACTTTCCTTTCTCTGTTTGCTTGGATAACGCCTGTTTCTCTCCCAGCTGTCAGCTCAGTAGACTGACATGTTGATCTTTTGGGAAAACTGTAAGCTTTCTCCTCTTGGTGTCACAGGTGTTAACTGAATCTCTGGGCCGAGGTGGGGGGAGTTCTCTGATTAGCCCACACCAGGTCATCTGCCCGCTTGTGACTGGGGTCCAAGGACAAGCAGCAGCAGGCGTACCACAGCCCATATGCTGGGGGCGGAGGGGCTTCACCCCCGGAGAAGGCAGCTGCTGTTCTTGGCAGACAGAACTGTCCTTGTCTATTACAATGAGATGTGTGTCCAGGGACAGTCACCCCAGAAGCCGCGTGAGGACCACCTGTGGCGGGTGACCAGTTAGGCAGCCATTACTTCGGTCGAGGCTAGAAGGATGAGGGCGGATGATTTGGGAGACATTTCAAAGAGCTGAGACAGAGACAGAAAGGAGACGAATTCTGAGGCTTCCAACTTGGTTAAAAGAGCGTATGGTAGTATCTGGAAGGTTGAATGACAACATTCATGTGTTAACCAGGGACATCATATCATGTCACCCAGAGAAGTGAGTGATTATGTAGGGGTCTGAGACAACAGTATTCAGCTCAGAGAAGGAGACTGCTTTGGGGATAAAAAAAAAAAAAAAAAAAAGCCCGAAGTCCCTCAACTTGTACCTTTTAAGTAGGTACATAAATTTAATGCTGGTACAAATTCTACTAGTTATCAAAGGGGTAGTAACACCACCTGATTCATTGCTTGGCTTTTCCGGCCAAATTCGAAGCTAGTGTTCATTATGTGTCCCTCCCACCTTGATCATCCTGAGAAGGGCGGGGCTCCATGTAAGTACCACTGAATATCTGTCCCTCTGGTTGTTGACTCTCCCATTGACCACATTCGTCTACATGGGAAGGTTGAGTACCTAATGGAGCATTTTCAAAATAGCCACTGAGTTCTCTGAATGGCATGAGAATCCAAATGGACTTATTTGCAGGAAAATGTTCTCTGCTCTTCTCGTCAGTGTGCTATTAGGATCCCAGAATAGCACGCCCAGAAGACTTCGTGGTTTTTCCATCCCAGAGATGATCTGCTCATCTCAGTAAATGGTATCACCGTCCACCGAGATCCTCAAGCTAAAAGCCTAGAACTTGAATGACATTTTTCCTTTCCCCCCAGAGCCAATAAATCCTGCTGGCTCTACCTCTAAAATAGATCCCAGTCTCTCCCTATCCAAAATGAATCCCTGTCTCCCCTCTAGTCTGGGGGTTGGCAAACTTTTCCTGTAATGGGCCAGATAGTAAATATCTTCAGCCTTGTGGTCTATACTGTCCTGTTACAATGATTCAACTTGCCTTGGGCGCAAAAGTTGCCATAGACAATACGTAAACATGAGTATGTCTGTATTCCAATAAAACTTTACTCACAAAATCAGCAGCCAGCAGGCCATAGTTTGTTGACCCCTATTCAGATCTCAGCCCCCACTATGTCTTGTCTGGACCAATGCAAAGCCTCCACACTGGCCTCTCTCCTTCCACTCTGGCCACCTCGACCATGCACGATTCACCCGGCGGCCAAGGTGATCTTTTTTTTTTATTTTGTGGTACACGGGCCTCTCACTGTTGTGGCCTCTCCCGTTGCGGAGCACAGGCTCCGGACGCACAGGTTCAGCGGCCATGGCTCACGGGCCCAGCCGCTCCGCGGCATGTGGGATCTTCCCGGACCGGGGCACGAACCCGTGTCCCCTGCATTGGCAGGCGGACTCTCAACCACTGCGCCGCCAGGGAAGCCCCCAAGGTGATCTTTAAAAAAGTACTCGGATGACATCTCTTCCTGGTTTAAAATGGTCTGATAGTTTTCCATTTCCCTACCCTCCCTTCGCCCTGCATGACCTGGCTCCTGCCTTCTCTCTGACCTTGCCTCCTGTCCCTATCCTTGCCTGCAGTATTTCACTGGTTTCCTTTCTCCTCTGCTCCCTTCACTCTTTGGCTGGAACATTCTTCCTCTAGTCTCCCACGGCTGCTTCCTTTTCATCATTCAGCTCCTGACTCAGTACCTCCTTCCCAAAGAGAATCCTTTTGACGTCTGTCTAATGCTGCAGGCTCCGTCCTCATCACCCCATTTGAAACTGTCTTATTTGTTGATTTGTTTACTGTTTGTCTTCCCAAGCTGACGTGGGTGCTCCATGAGAGCAGGGACCTCGTTTGTCGGTTCAGCACTAATATCAGCTCCAGTATGAGGGAATGAAGAGAGGCTACTGATCTGTATTTCCAGGCAATGCCTCTTCTGTTGTCTGTTCACCTTTGATTTTCCCAGCTTTTGCCAAGCCCTTCTTATGCTGCCCAGAAAAGGCTTGCCCAATAGCTCCCTCCGTGCATGTGAGAAAGACAGGAAAAAAAAAAAAAAAAAAAGAAAAAAGCTACTTGTCTGAGTCCTTGGGCTTGTCCAGGGCCCCCTGTGCAAACTTATGTGTCATCCTAAGACCAGGTTGGGAGCAGGGCTGCTCTTCTCCAGCTGGCCTCTACACGGAGGCCTCTTTACCGACAGCCTGTGATGCTGTGCAGGGGCGGTGGGGTTGCTTGATCCTCTGGAAGCTCGGATTCAGGAATCCTTTCTTCTGCTCCTGGTGTTTCTTGACGTATGATACAAATTTACTCAAGCTTCATTTCCTTGTTTCTCAAAATTTTCTCTCTTAGGACCTCTCCTTCCCACCCCTTCCACCTACTCCCCTTTTCACTAGGATGCTGGGGCAAGAGACTGCTAGTTGCCGCCAAATATCCTTTCTTCCTTGGTCATAGGGCCTCAATTTTATTTGAGGTGGCATTGCAGCCAGCAAAAAGCTTACATTCGCCAGCCTCTCTTGCAGTTGGGGTGGCCGTGTGACTGTGTCCTGGCTAATGACAGATAAACGGAGGCACTGATGGAACTTCTGGGAAGGGTGGTGAAAGGGTGCTGACTCACCTAGTGTCTTAGTCTGCTCCAGCTGCTGTAGCAAAATACCATAGGACTGGATGGGTTAAACCACAGAAATTTATATCCTTACAGTTCTAGAGGCTGGAAGTCCAAGTACAAGGAGCCAGCTGACTCTGTGTTCTGGTGGCAACTCTTCCTGGCTTGCAGCCTTCTGCCTTCTCACTGTGTCTTCACATGTAGACAAAGAGATCTCTCTCTCACTCTTGCTCTTGCACTTTTCCTCTTTTTCTGAGGACAGCAATCCTCTCAGATTAGGACCCCACCCTTATGCTCTCATTTAACCTTAATTACCTCCTAAAAGCCTTATATCCAAATACAGTCACACTGGAGATGAACACATCAATGTATGAATTTGAGAGGACATAATTCAGTTGATTGCTACTAAGCATTACATCACTTGGTCCTTCCCTTCCTTCTCCCTTCCTCAAAACTGGAATGCAGATATGATGGCTGGAGCTTCAGCAGCTACTTTGGACCATGTGGTAGACTTGAGAATAAGTCTAGGCCAATGGCCTAGGAATAGAAGTGTAGAATGAGGGAAAGGACCAGGGTTGACTTTGTGGAGACACTCTATCATCACTGGAATAATGTTAGAGTTTGCCTTATGTTGGAGCACTGGTTCCCAACTGCAGCTCATTAGAATAACCTGGGGAGCTTTGAAAAATACTGGTGCTTGGATGTCATCCCCAGAGATGCTGATGTAATTGGTCTTTTAGGGTGAAGCCTAGGCATCATGATTTTTTTTAAAGCTCCTCTGGTGATTTTGATGTGTTAAGGTTGAGAACACTGTGTTAAAGAATAAACACTTGGGTAAGAGAATAAACTATATTTTAAACTATGGTATTTTAATTTTGTTATATGAGACTAACACAACTCCTAACAATCAGAAGTCTAATTTTAGGAGATGAATCACTTCCATCTTCTAAGATTTTCAGAGCACGAACCACCCAAAGCTGGCAGGAGCCCTGCTCACATCCTACCACGTTCAAGAGCATATATGGGTACAGCTCAATTCAGGTTGAATGGTGACAGAGCTGTGAAATATTAACCAAAATTTTCCATCCCTTTGCCCACATGATAAAACAATGTACAACTAAAATTAAATTTCTGGATTAAAATAAGCATTCAAATTAAAAATAGTCAAATGTGGCACTTTTGTCAATACATGTTTTTTTTTCCGAGAGTGAAGCCATTGCTAGTGATCATTGGAGACCAATGAACTCTTGCTTCTGTGCTCCAAATGCCTCCCCCTGTCCCCATCGCACGTGAGAAAGATCAAGGGTAGAAGCTCTGCCAGATGGTGAGAGAGCAGGTTTAAATTAAGCAGGTGCCTGGGTTCGAATCCCAGCTCTACCACTTAGAGGCTGAGTGCTAGTGGGCAGGTAGCTAACCTCTCTGGGCTTTACACGCACCCCTCTGAAAAATGGGGCTCAGGGTTGCACCCAGGACTGAGGTGAGGATTAAACAACAACATATGAAAAAGCACTTTGGCATTCTGCCTGACATGTAGCAACTGCTCCGTAAGTGTCAGCTGTCACTCTCAGGCACTGGCCAGCTGCTCCTGAACTGCGTGTCCTTCCTGTTGAGTGCGGAGGCTCTGCCCCTCCCTTTCTGGAAAACAGTGCTGAAATAGGGCTGCTTTTATGAATAGGGAGCTAAATGAGCAAACACATGTCTGGAAATAAAGGTAATTCATCCCTGGGGAGATACCATCTCCCAGGTTCAGGGGTTAATGGGCTCAGAGGATTCATAACAAAGGTGCTCCAGACAAATTGGCCGGGCAGCTATTGTTGCCCAGACAGCTCTTCAGCTGTGTCTCATTTATTAGCATGGCTGCCCGAGAAACCAATGAAAAGGCGAGCCCCCTCCAAGACAACAGAAATCCAGCACAAGGGGCATAACGCCCTGGAAGTTGGAGCCAGCGACAGAGGCCGTGCTTCTAGCCGGCTGCCAGCACTGAGCTCCGGAGGAGGCTGGGAGGAAGCCAGTCCTGACGGCGAGCTCTCTCCTCGGTAAATAAGGGAGCTGCCAAGAGCCGAGCCCGTGGAAAAACACTTACAGATGAGAGGGAAACACATGGCAAGCATGACCCTCTGCAATCGTAAAATGCGTGGTGGAGGAAGATGGGAGGAAACAAATCATTCTCCTCGGGACTGTCCATCTGGAAGTGTGTGCCTGGGAGTATTATTACAAATAAATACAGCCAGCCCAGCAACGTCTGGGAGTAATTGGATGTTTTCATCCTTCTGGAACCTGTGGAAAAGCTCCTCATACACACACGGGTCCCAAAAGCCACAACAGACGCCCCCCTGCTGCCGGCCCGCTGGTTCTGCCCGTCCCTGCCCGTGGATTGGTTCAGCCCATTTTCTAGGGCAGGTCTGGAAGTGGCGAGGGCTTAAGATTCTAGAAGCTTTTGAGGGGGAGCTTGAGCCTGGGAGAGAAGACAGGAGTCCTTGTGGACCTGTGGGAAGTGTCACCAGATGGAGTGCAGGGCCCTGTGGGTAATCGGCTTCTACAGGGTTTCTCAAAGTTGAGTCCTGGAGCCATTTTTATTCCAGAGTACTGGCGAATCACGTGGATTCCTGGGTCCTGAACTCCAGACCTCCAGGATTCAACGTTTGGAGAGTGAGTGTTGGAATCTTGCATTTTAATACAGCTTCGTGAGAGATTCCTGTGCACGCCAAAGTGGTGGTTCCCAAGCTTGAACGTGCATCAGAATCACCCAGAGAGCTCGCTGAACACAGAGAACGGGACCTCCCCTCAGCAGCCACCCCTGATTCAGTAGGTCTGCGGTGGGAACTGCAGCCTTGTATTTCTAACAAGTTCCCCAGGTGCTGCTGTGACTGCTGCTGGTCCGGGGAACACACCTTTTTTTTTTTTTTTTAATTTATTTATTATTTTTTTGGCTGTGTTGGGTCTTCGTTTCTGTGCGAGGGCTTTCTCTAGTTGCGGCAAGCGGGGGCCACTCTTCATCGCGGTATGCGGGCCTCTCACTATCGCGGCTTCTCTTGTTGCGGAGCACAGACTCCAGACGCGCAGGCTCAGTAGTTGTGGCTCACGGGCCCAGTTGCTCCGCGGCATGTGGGATCCTCCCAGACCAGGGCCCGAACCCGTGTCCCCTGCATTGGCAGGCAGATTCTCAACCGCTGCACCACCAGGGAAGCCCAGGGGGACCACACTTTGAGTAGCACTGCATTAAAGATTGCAAACCACTGAGCTACAGGGTTTGCAGTGAGGCTGAGCAAAGTCCCATTTGTCAACCAACGTGTGTGGAGACCCCACTGAGTGCAGGACCTCCTTGTCCTCTGGCATCATGGAGTCTGGGGGCCAAACCTTCACTCCTGCCCCGCCAAAGGAGCCTGAAGATGTGACTCGAGTTAATAATGGCTGCAGCAGGAGTTTGTGCTGGAACTTCCCTCACAGAAAGGCCTAGTCAGTGTTGTCAGCTGAGTGAGATTCTTAAAACACCCCACTGCCTGACAAGAACACTAAACCAATTAATTTAGGCTCTCTGGAGTGGGACTCGGGCGCCATCAGGGTTTTCAAAGCTCCCCTGGAAAGTCCAGTGTGCAGGCGCGGCAGGAAGCCACCTACAAACGTTATCAACCCCGAATACGAAATATTAGAATCACCCAGGGAGTGGGGAAAGGACACCGCTGCTGGGCTGCACTCCTCCCTGGAGATTCTGACTTCCTGGTTTGGGATGGCGCCGGGGCATTGGCATTAAAACAAAAACCTGCAGGTGATTCCCCGAGCAACCGGGGTGCAGACCTGCTGGCCAAGGGGATAGGGACCTGGGAGGGCTGATCTTGGGAAAGGTTAATGGGTGGGAGCAGCAGGGATGGGGCCAGATCCATTCAGGTCACCACAGTCAATGACAATGGTAAAGCAAGTCACAACAGCAGAAAACGGTTTCGTGAAGTGTGATCAAGACAAATTTCTTGCCCTTATACCAGAAACAACTGCAAACTCAGACTGTCTTTTTCGCTGGCCTGAGCAGGCATTTGCTGGGGGAGGAACTCTCTCTGCAGACTTCAGACTTCAGACCTCCCTCCCCACCCCCCGGGAATGCACAGAGAGGAGGGTGTCCCCGCCAGATGCCAAGCCCCAGGCACCTGCATTTCTACTGCTTTGCAGGGGCCAAGGAGGAGGGTCTGCTAGAATTACTACCTCCTCTGGGTAATTTTTTATTCAAACAAAGATTCCCTGGGTGCTATTTCAGCGTTCTAAACCCGGGAGTAGGACCCTGGAACCTGCATTTTCTAAGCAGACATTCTGGGTGATTCTCTTCTGCATTATAATCAGGGAACAACCTGTCTGACTGTTCTAGCTGCAAGGAAGGGGAAGTTTAGAGAGATGGGGCAGAGGCGAGAAGGCATAATTCTTCGCCATTTTTGGTTTACTTGAGGTCCCTTCTGGGCACAGGATCTCTCAGAGAAACCTTTCCCCCAAGATAAGAGCCTGACCTTTGAACAAAATTTCCATCTGGGTCCAATAAATGGAGCTGACTTTACCCAGGAGAGCCTGGGTGTCGTACTCAGCTGCCTTTGTTTTGATGTGTTTTTAAGGCCTCTCTAATAGGATGGGCTAGATTGCTGGCCAAGAAATGGATTTCTTTTCTCTCTGGAGAATTCTAAATCTCCCTGGAGATTTAGGCTGGCCGTCCCAACAGTGACGAATGTTTAATGGCCCAGCTTTGGCCACTGGTCCTGGCCTGCAGTGTCTGCTCATGACAAATGTTTCCTTGTAATCTGCTCACACTGGGGTTTCCAAGGTTTTCAAATTGGATGGAGGGTGTGGAGAGGGAGGGGGGAGAGAAAGAGAGAAAGGGAGAGAAAAAAAAGAGAAAGGGAGGGAGGGAGGAAGAAAGAAAGAGAACGGTTTAAGTCCACTATACCTTGGCATATGCAAATTAACTCTGTAGGATCCAAAGGTCTGTGACCCCTGGCCATTTGTCATTTTGATGAGGCACAGATTTGAACAGTGCATGTCTCTGGGCTGTTTACAGCGAGGGGGCGTCTCTTCACTGGGGCAGGGCCGGAGATGACCGCCGGCATCCTAGTTTTGTGGACCTCATGGTACGGGAGAAGTTTCGTTTCCTGGTGAAAATGGCCATGTGGTTGGGAAGAGAATTTCAGAGAATGTGGAAATGACCATCAGCTTGTGGGAAGAGAATGGGACAGGGTGCTGAAGACTCTTTGGAAGGCATGTGACTCAGGGCAGAGCCAGGAATCAGTGTCATCACTTCCAGCGCTCACAATCCAGGATTCCTGGAGGTCTCAGAACCAGCCCTTGCAAACATCTGTGGTCTGCTGTGCGTTAGGTCATGGAGGAAAGGACAGTAATCGAAGTTCTAATTTGAGAGCTTATTACATGCCAGGCAAAGTGCTAAGAGCTTAACACATCATCTCATGTAACCCTCACAGCAACCCTAGAAGTGCATACTTGCAAGATCACCATTTGCTAGACGAGGCACAGAGAAGTTCTCCAGTTTCAACAAGGCCACACAGCTGCACAGTGACAGGGCTGGGATTTGAACTGACAGACTCTCTCCTTGACCAGACTTCTTGAGTCTGTCCAGCCCAGTCTTGGCAATGAATCCTGCTGAGTCCATTTAGAGAGAATCCCCCGGCCCACCTTGATAGCTGATCACCCTTAATATCTGATCAAGTTCCAACTTCATTAAGTCCTCGACCTGCCTTTAGCAGGAATCCTGTGTGGTCTGTTTACCAAGAATCATTCCTGTAGTTAATGTCTCCTCTTAATAATTTTCCACCCACAAACCCCTTCACTCTGTTCATTGACTGTAGATCTGAGCTAGTGCTAGGTGTATTCCACGTGAGCCCAATCTCTCTCCCCTATTGCTCTCCCGGTTTGCAGTCGTCTTGAACAAACCCTTCCTTACCATTTTTAACAAGTGTCAGAATAACTTTCTCTTTAGCAGAAAATAGGCAGTTGTCCCCTGGTACCTGCATTCTGAATCTCTCCCCTGTCCCACCAGACCGGTGGTATCCACTATAAAGCAAGTCACATCAGTCACTAAAATTTGCTGGTAGCTCCATTAAAAAAGAAAAAAGAAACAGGTGAAATTAATTTAAAAAATACTTTCCTTACCGAATATATCTGAAATATCATTGCAACAGGTAGCAGGATTAATGGGATATTGTATGTTCTCTTTTGTCTACTAAGTCTTTCGAAACCCAGTGTATGTTTCGCACATCAGGCACATCTCAGTTTCGAGGAGTACATTCCAAAGGTTCGGTCACCACTGGTGGCAAGTGGCGACAGTACAGGGTAGTGCAATGCTGGCCAGTGCCCTGGCAGGACACTTCAGTTAGAAGATCTCTTCATGGAAGAGCCTGGGGCAGAGGGAGCGCCGAGAGGGGAGGAGAGAGGAGAATAAAGAGACAGGGGACCTGGCTGAGCAAAAGCACTGCAGACATCTCTGTGGACAGAATCCAGGGGACCACATGTCGGGAATCTGCTGGCCATGGGGGTGTGGGACTGTGGCTGGTGACTGTGCCTGGGGTGGAGGTTAAAAAAAAAAAAGGTGACCTGGATTAAAAGTGAGAACAGGGTGTGGGTGGTGAGCCAGCCGGGGGAACTGGCTCTGAGGCTGGGACAGAGCAGGCCTTGGGTGGATGGGCAGGGCAGGCTGGTGATTGATGACGACAGCAGCTCTTCGGCTGTAACGTGCACTGGTAGCAACTGGGATCCTGTCAAATGCAGATTCTGACTTGGTTGGTCTGGGATGAAGACTGAGTGTCTACATTTCTTTCATTTTTTTTTTAAATTGAAGTATAGCTGGTTTACAATGTTGTGTTAGTTTCAGGTGTACAGCAAAGTGATTCAGTTATATATATTCTTTTTCAGATTCTTTTCCCTTATAGGTTATTACAACATAATGAGTATAGTTCCCTGTTCTATACAGTAGGTTCTTGTTGGTTATCTATTTTATAGATAATAGTGTGTATCTGTTAATCCTAAACTCCTAATTTATATACTCCCCCTTCCCCTTTGATAACCGTAAGTTTGTTTTCTATGTCTGTTGGTCTATTTCTGTTTTGTAAATAAGTTCATTTGCATCATTTTTTTAGATTCCACATATAAGTGATATCATATGATACTTGTTTTTCTCTGTCTGACTTACTTCACTTAGTATGATAATCTCTTGGTCCATCCATGTTGCTGCAAATGGCATTATTTCATTCTTTTTTATGGCTGAGTAATATTCCATTGTGTGTGTGTGTGTGTGTGTGTGTGTGTGTGTGTATACGTATACATACACCACATCTTCTTTATCCATTTATCTATCAATGGACATTTAGGTTGCTTTCATGTCTTGGCTGTTGTAAATAGTGCTACAATGAACACTGGGGTGCACGTATCATTTCGAATTAGAGTTTTGTCTGGATGTGTGCCCAGGAGTGGGATCCCTGGATCACATGGTAACTCTACTTTTAGTTTTTTAAGGATCCTGCATACTATTCTTCATAGTTGAGAGTCTGCATTTCTAACCAATGCCAAGGTGTGGTGATGTTGCTGGTGTGTGGACCACACTGAGTAGCAAGGGGATCCAGGCTTTCAACGGCTGATAAGCGACAAGGAAGAGGGTGATGTTGAAACTTACCTAGGCTGTGGGGAGCTGTTGGCTTCAGTTCCCTCTAAACTGTGGCAGCAGTTACAGCTCCCTCCTATTGAGGACCTACTACATGCCAGGCACTGTGTTCTGTGCTTCATGTCAGGGGACAGCAAACTATGGAGGCCTGGCCAAATCTGGCCACTTCCTGTTTTGGTGAATGAAGTATTATTGGAATCCAGCCACACCCATTTGTTTACATATTGTCACAGCTGCCATCATGGTGCAGGGGCAGAGTTGAATAGTTGCAGCAGAGACCAAACGGTGTGCAGAGCCTAAAATATTTACTATTTGGCCCTTTACAGAAACATTTTGCCAATCCCTCGCACATTATCTTATTTATTTCTCATCCCGTTACCCAATGAGGTGAGTCCCGTTATTGTCCCCTTTTACAGATGAGCAGATAAAAGCCGAGAGGCATCGAACACCTGCCCAAGGCCTCACGGCTCATAAAAGATGCAGAGCTGGTCCTCATACCCAGACGGACTTAGGCCAAAGAGGCCAATGTCCAGGCTCTCTGCACCAGGCTAACGTCATGGAAATAGGAGAGGCTTCTAGAAAGTAAAAAGATCTACGTGTGAGCAGAAGTCAGCATGGGAACAGATCACTGCTTTCTGGGAAGGGCCAGACACATGTATTGCTTGAGCACGTACTGTGTGCCAGCATAGTCTGGGGGCTTTCTGTTGTAGCTCTTGATCCGTCCCCCATCCCCTCTTGCCCACGTCTGCATTCACCTGTGTCTCCCACCTGAAACTGGCATCTCTCTGCCCGAGGCCTCTCCATCCAGTGGGGTGGCAGTTGTCAGGTAAATACCCCAACTTCCCCATCCCTCTGTGGGACGATTCGAAGGCATGGTCTCCACGCTTCTCCCAGGTGTGCTCAGTGGTCACCGGCTCACTATTGGCACTCCCCCTTCTGTGTCCCATCACTTTCTCAGTCCCCCGACTTGTGCTTCCGGGATCACCTCCCAAATAAATTACCTGTACCCAGATCCTGTGTCAGACTCTGATCTCAGGGAAATCCAAGCTAAGACATACTCAGTGGTTCAGATATCACGACAACCGTGACAGTGCTGTGGGCTCACATTGTACAGGTGAGACAACTGGGACCCAGAGAAGATGGTCCAGTGACGGGGGTTCCACGCCAGATCTGTGTGACACATTTCTTCATGAGTCTCACTGCCCATTCCGCAGTGATGGTGATTAGGATGATGGCGATGATGGTGACCGAATGCTTGCTGCGAACAGATGAGCAGTCCGTGGCTCAGGACGATTAGGTGACTTACCCGAGTTTTGTCCACGTGTTAGAACAGACATTGGATAGAAGGAAGCCTGGAATGGAGAGGTGGAGACCCACATGTGCAAGGCAGCTGTGGGCCTGGAATCGTCTCCCTGTGGGGAAGGCCTGGTGTGGCCTGGTATCTCTCAGCCCTGCCCACTGGGTGGGATAAACATCTTCTTCAATGACTGATCCCAGGACCAGTTGCCATGGTTACCACTGGGTAAGCGTCTGAATAATGGAGGACCGCGATGGTGACTGCAGCTACCATCACCCATCTGTTTGACATTCTCTCCCACCCCCCAATTCCTAGTGAAACTGGAGCTGGGGATTGGGAGGGGTGTTGGCCTCCCTGCCATGAGAAGAAAGGGGAGCAGCTCTCATGACCTCATCTCTAGAAATCCAGTGAACTTCGCCCCAGTGCCTGGGAGTTATTATTGCTCTGCTCTCTTCCCTCCCCCTCAGATTTTCCCCCAACCAGGAAGTAAGCAAGAGCCTGGCCGCCAAGCGTGCAGGCTGCTGCTCACGCCTTCGCTGCTCTTCTACGCAGATGATTCTCCAGCCCCGATCTTGCCCGTGTCTCTCCCTTCCTCCTCCTATTCTTTTCGCCCTCCCAGAAAAGCAGTCTTTTAAAGGCAGCAAACCCCTCGCTGGGGAGTCATTAAGGTTGGAGAGAGGCTTACAGAGTCCTGGCTGCCTCTCCTGAGGCTCTGAGCGGTGAAGTGATTATCCAGCTTCCTCATCCGTAAAACGGGGGCAACAGCTGTTGTGAGGATTAAACGTCAGGACAATAGCAGAAACGTGAAGAGCCTGGTTCTGGAGTCAGACAGACCTGCCTTTGCCTCCTGGCTGTACCGTCGTGTGTGCTGTCCTAGGCCAGTTAAATTTTTGAGCCTCTGGTTCCTCTTCTGTACGACGAGGATGATCGTTGCATCCACCTTCCCCGGATTTAGCGTGCTAATGGTTCTAAAGCGTGGAGCATCGGGTCCCGTTTGCTTCTCTTAGCTCCTGTGCTCCTGTCTGCCCGTGACACTCTAAGGCTTCAAGTCTGCTGAGGGCGGTTAATTGATCTCTCTTGTTCCCAACGAAGCGTGGTGACACGAGTCTGTGCCCTCTGCCAAGGGAAAACAGCTCGCCTTCCCACCGGATGCAGGCACAGGAGATAAGACACCTCTGTTTCCTCTCTTGACTCGCTGTGGCTGTCACCAGCGTCTGATAAGATAGGACCACTCGGGTGAGCCCCAGTAGCTCCAGAGGGAGGTTAAGAGCTTGAAGCTGACAGGGACGTAGAGCTTCTCGAAGCCGGTGGTGGCGGCACCCTTCATCACTTTGAGGCATGAGGCAAGGGTGGCAGAGGCTGAGGACGGGAAAAGCGGCAGGGCTGTGAAATTCCTTTTCCCGAACAATGTTGATCCTTCCCTCCCTCCTCCCACCGGCCCTTGGGATGCTCTGAGAGCCCAGGACGAATTGCGGGGGGAACAGGGATCCCTCTAAAATCCATGCTAGGCTTTGAGATGTCTTTAAATTCTGCAAGAATTTTGGGAAAAATTTGCAAATGTGCACATTTTGTTAGGGAGAGCAGGATTAGAATATTCCTCCAAATCTCGTAGGCAGGGTTCTTCACCTCTGGTCCCTGTATCACTCTGCTGGACTGGCTTATACCCACTCGCAAGAACTGATTGTTAAATTTTCAAGGACTTTGCAAGCCAGTTGTCAAACACAAACATTAAATATTAAACGATATAAATGTACAACGAAATAAGTTACGTTAAAAACCAAGGCAATAAATACTCACTACTCATCACTTCCTGATTAGTTTACTTCTTGTGGCTATTCCCCCTGTTGTGGGGGTTGCGTACGCCTCGTATCTGCAGTATTGTCTAGTGCTGTTCTCCTGAACATCTTCCTCAGCTCTGCATTCAGCCGGTCAGCACGTGGATGGCTGACGTTGGCCATGGTGGGAGTATTTGTAGCACATGCTACAAACCAGCCCTCCCCCATGCCCCAAGCTCTTGTTACATAGTTACAAGCACATGGCAGTTCCTGTACTGCCCACAACACAGTTATATGAGGCGGTCGGTTACAAATACAGATCCCAGAGCCCCTCTATAGCCCAGGATTTCGAGGTTGGCATGGAGGATCTGTGTTTTAAGGGTGCTGCACAGGGCGTTTATGAAAACACCATAAACAGGGAGAGACTGGAAGGGAATAAGAGGGGGAAGGAGATGAGGAGGGCAAGCGAACAGGAGGGAAAAGAAAGGGTTCCCGGGAGAATTTTTCCTGGCATCCATTGTAGGACAACTGTAAAGTTGGGTGAAGGCTGAATGCCAGTGTCTGCAGACTTTTATTATTATTATCGTATATAGAGAGACATCTGTTGAACACTCAGTATGGTTCAGACACGGTACTAAGTGCCTTAAGTGCATGTTTCATCATAAGTCACCTTGATGTAAAAGCTATTTATTTATTGCACCCATTTTACAGGTCAGGGGTCTGAGGCTCAGGCTCGACTGCCTTGCCCCAGGTCCACACCCAGTAACAGTTAGAGGTAGAACTCAAACGGCAGGAGTGAGCTGACAACAGAAATGCTGGCCTCACTCCAACCTCAGTGGCCGGCACACAGAAGGACCTCAGTAAATGTAATGGACGGACTTATCCAGAAGTCGCCCTCCTGCCAGAGCAGCATTTCATCTGGAGTGGCTTTAAGACTCAGGGTTATTTCTTGAATGCCATTTACTGTCTCACATAAGCAAGGAGAAATACGGCTCAGCCCTAGACACCAACAATTAAGACAGAGCGCCCCCATCCAGGGGCAGGCATGGGAGGGATGGCCCACGTTATGGTTCAAAAGGAAAGGGCTGTTCACACCTGGGTCCTTACTGGCTCACCCTCCCCAGTTCCTTTGCTGGTCTGAATAACTGCACTCGATACACCAGTGAGAGCTCCCAGCCTGGTCTGACTGATGCAAACCCAGTCGCATGAAAAATTAGGAACACTGCAGGAGCTAAACAGGAGAGCCAAGTCACTACCTGCTGTGACAAATTTAGTTTACAAGTGTCATTAGTTCTGGAGAGAGAATCTTGTGGGGTAGTGAGAAATGGAGGTGGATAGTTGACTTGACGTCCATGTGAAAGGTTGGTCAAGAATGTTGACTCTAGAAGTCAGGGAAGGATGTCGTGGTCTCTAAGAATGGGAAGAGGTTTGAAAGGGCCACCCTTGGAAGGGGCCTTCAGGCCTTTGGAAGGCCCTCAGGGGGCCCTGGAGGAGTCTGACTCTGTAGGCCTGGACTTGCGGTGTCAGTTCTGTGGGCACCCGACACTCAGGGTCCAGGATGCGGCCGAGAGGTCGTGGTGGGTAGGGAATGCTCCTGGCTTCCCTGGGTTTTCCAAAGACTTTAGGACAGCGTTCAGTTGAGGCCAAGAGTAACCCTTTCCTGCCTTCCTTTTCCCACCATGCAAGTGCCTAAGAGTGGTATTTCCCCCAACTGGGACATATAGAAATTCCAGAAAAAGAGTCTCATAGTCACATGGGTTCAGGAATTGCTATATATTATATCCTTTTCCACAGGGATGGTAGTGATCACACTAAAGGCACTGAAAAGTTCTGTAGACAAGAAACATTTTTCATTCTGTAAATCATTTCGAAGTGCAAGTAGCAGATGATGGCAGGCTCCATCTAGATCCCCGATTCCTGCTTCTGACCCACCCCTGCTTTCAGTGAGCTTTCACTTCTAATGGTACCTGTGGCTCTTCTGTAGAGGACTGCCCTCCAGCTACAGGGCCTAACGTGTCCGCAAGCAGAGCCGAAAATGCCTTGCAGTTTATTTCCCCCAGGGTAACCCTGGACCAGGGACCAGTATGTTGTCCTAGTTGGGGCAGCTCGAGGCTATGTTAGAGCCCAGAGCACCCCTGCAGGACCAGCCCAGAGCTGCCCCTGGGAGATTTGTCCCAGCTTACAAGTTCACACTCTTGCCTGATTCTCCATCTGTTAAGCCCCCTTACAGGTTATTCCGGGAGCAGGCACGCCTCTGATCAGTCCGTCCACTCGGGGTCCACCTGTGGGGCAGTGGACCTAAAACAACTCATGTTTCTGTCGTTCCTGAAACTCTTATCAGCATGGTTTAGATCTTGAATCCTTCTTTGGCACTGACTTTGAAAAACTCCTCCCTGGAGACAAGCCTCCAACCACCACCTTGATCTTCTGGAGAGGAGGAGCCCTGATCTGACTTGGGGGGAAAAGGCATCCTTTGGAGCCTATCTCCAGCTCAGCCCCTCTCTCCAGAGCTTTTCTTTGCTGTCCTCAAACCCCAGCAGGGCTTCTGCAAGGAGTCTGCCAAGAGATTTCCTCTCTCGGTGTAACCTGGGGAATTCAGCAGATTGGGCGATGGGGATTGGATTAATCTCCATCACGGTGCCCATTTGTTTTTGGAGAGCGGGGTCACCATAAACGATTCCTTTCTCACTGTCTTGAATAAACATCTCTTTGTGGCATGAGACTTGCCTGGGTCAGATAATCACAAACTCAAATGTCTGCATCAGTCGGCAGATAATATGAATGAGTGCGTCTGACCTGGTATGAGGCAATTGGGAGTGGTGGGGACTGGGACAAAATGGGGAGCAAGCGTCCCACCTAAGGGGGCAGCTGCCAGTGGCTCTAAGCTAGTTATCACTCTGTGGGAGTCAGGTCCAGCCAGGACTTTTTCGGGAAGCCAAAGACTCCGATTTTGTTGGAAATCCCTTGACTTTCCAATTAGCAAATAGTTCCACCATTGTAAAGCCATGTGACCAAGTAGTACAGATATGAAGGCTAGGTGAGAGATCCTAGGTTACGATCTTGGTCTTGATCGTCTACAGCAGGTCAAAGATAGACCGGGGGGCTTCCCTGGTGGTGCAGTGGTTGAGAATCTGCCTGCCAGTGCAGGGGACACAGGTTCGAGCCCTGGTCTGGGAAGATCCCACATGCTGCAGAGCAACTGGGCCCGTGAGCCACAATTACTGAGCCTGCGCATCCGGAGCCTGTGCTCCGCAACAAGAGAAGCTGGGATACTGAGAGGCCTGCGCACCGCGATGAAGAGTGGCCCCCGCTTGCCACAACTAGAGAAAGCCCTAGCACAGAAACGAAGACCCAACACAGCCATAAATAAAAAAAAAAAAAAATATATATATATGTATAGAGAGAGAGAGAGAGAGAGAGCCAACAATAGAAATATATTCTTAAAATAAAAATAGAAGAAGATAGACTGGGAGAGACACGGCCGTGGATTAAGAGGACCGCAGGTTCTCCTTCCCTCACACATGCCGTCCACCCACTTTGCACATGCTGGTCCCTCTGCCTGCGACACTTGGCCCCCAGCTCTGCCTGGTTAATTCCTCATCCTTTAGACTTCAGCTTCCTCCTGACCCGTGAGATGGCCTTGCCTTCCCCTGTGTGAGCTCCCGTTGTTCCAAGCTTCCCTTTACATCAGACTCATCCCACTTATAATGACCTGTTCAAAGTCTGTCTTCCCCACAGTTCTGCAAGTTCCTTAAAGACCAGGGCTGTGTCTACCTGTAGTCCGTTACATTCCCAGCCCCAGGCACAATGCCTGACACACAGTGGGTGCCCAGAAGGCTTCTTTTCAATGAATTAAAGAGGAAAGCGCCCAAGAAATTTCCCTAAGGGGAAGGGAAGATTCCAGACTCGTCACAGACAATTCTGCTGTCTCCTTGAAAACCGCTCCACCAGGATGGTGTTAAGCCCTCATTGGGATGGTTCCTGTTATCCTAGAATTGAGACCCAAAGAACAGACGGTGCTAAGCAAGGCCCCAGCTTAGGGCTGTGCCTGTTGAGTTTTGTGAACAGAATCCCCTAGAGGGAAGGAGGGCAAACTGTGGCCTTGGGCCAAATCGGCTCACTGTTATCGGTTTTAATAAATAGAGTTTTATTGAAACATAGCTCTACCCATTCATTTACTTATTGTTTGCTGCTACTTTCGTACTATAACAGCAGAGTTGAATATCTGAGACGGAGTCCACGTGGTCTGCACAGCTTAATATATTTACCAGTCGGTAAGCTTCAGTGAAAGTTTGTAGAGCTCTGCCCTAGAGCTGTGCAGTGCCCAGCGTGCACAGCGGTACGTGGCAGCCATGGTGTTTAGTCTGCCTCAGTCCAGATTCTGAAACCATCAACTACTGGGACCGGCCGCTTCCCTGCGGGGCTCGTAGGTAGTGACATTTTGGCAGAATCCCCACTCTCAGCAGCGCTCTACCATTCCTACCCATGAATAGAAAAGCAGAGTGAAGAAGATAGCAACCTTTTGGGACCAAAGAGTGGGGAACAGCAACCACCTTACCTTTTGTTCCCTCCACCTCTTATAAGATCAATGGGGTGGAAGTAGTCGGGGACTGTTGATGGTCTCTTTAGCCGGAAGTTGTCAGGTTCCAGCCCAGGAGCTTCTGGGTGTGAAGAAAGGGGCAGGAAGAAGGTGGCAGACGAGAGACAGTGACTGTTAGGAAAAAGATGGGGTAGACTGCGGGCCCAGCTCTGCACCCTGCAAGGATATGTCAGTCTCCTGTGGTGCTCTGGCCTGAATGTTTGTGTCTCCCCCAAATTCATATGTTGAAGTTCTACCTCCAAGGTGATGATGGTATTAAGAGGTGGGGCCTCTGGGAGGTGATTAGGTCATGAGGGCAGAGCCTTCATGAATGAGATTAATATTCTTTTAAAAGAGACTCCAAGAGCTCCCTCGCCCCTTCCGCCTTGTGAGGGTACCATAAGATGTCTGCGACCTGGAAGAGGGTCATCACTGGACCATGCTGACACCCTGATCTTGGACCTCCAGGCTCCAGAACTGTGAGAAATAAATTTCTGTTGTTTGTACGTCACCGAGTCTATGGGACTTTGTTATAGCAGCCCAAACGTTGTAAGCCCTATGGACCAGTGATACGGGTGAAGGTAGCTGGGCTGCTCCCACCAGGAGGCTCACCCTCTGGGTGCAAGGATCTCACAGCAAGAAGCCATGAAGCAGATGGACCAAAGCAGAACCTGGGGTGGGCGAAGGAGGAAATTGAGCCTGGGCTGGATCGCCACCTGTGCCGGCGTCTGCGTAGCAGGGAGATCTCCACTGGGCCTTCCAAAGAGTATTGCTGTGGTTTTCTAGTGTTGTGTAGACAGCACTGGGGAGCTTAACAGAACCACAGGATTTATTTTGTTCATGAATCTATGGTTTGTGCAGTTCTCAGCAATGACAGCTCATCTTTGATCCACTCATTCTCAGCAAGGGGGGCTCCAAGGCCAGGGCAGGCATCTGCTGAGGGGGTCCCGGGCTGACTCGTCTGCCTGTGGGCCCTGGTTGCTGGCTGGGGCCTTCACGGGGGCTGTCAGCTGGTCCACCTGCACGTGACCTTTCCGGCAGCTGCAGACCTTCCTCACAGCATAGTAATGGGTCCCAGGACCAGTGTCCCCGAGACAGAGCCAGCTGGAATTCGGATCCCTTTTCTACCCTAGGCCAGAAGTTACATGGCACTATTTCTGCAGCACTCTGGTCATGAGAAATAAGTCACTCAGACTGGCCTACATTTAAGTGGAAAATATAAACTACAGAACCTGTGGGCATGTTTTAAAACGTCCACCAAGACGCTTCCCCAAGAATGAGCTTTCGGAATTGCCCTACAGAGAACCCAGAAACAACAACGAAGTAAAGGACCACAACCTCCGCCAGGCTGGGACGGGAAAGGGAGCCTGTTTCCTCCTCACTCCCCATCACCCACAGGCTGTGTGAAAGGGAGGACAGCCTCCCTGGCCACACGCAGACCGCCCTCCCCGAGACCACTCTTAGTGCCCCTGTCAAATGCCAGATCAAGGTTGACAGTGAGTAGGGCTAAGCCTTACGATGCAAAGTGAGGCTGCGTTAATGATCAGAAGTGATGGCAGAGTTACCGAGTGAGGTTCAAAGTCATTTAAGGAATCCTTTACCACTTGGGGCAGCAGGGCCAGCCGGGGATGGGTGTCCACAGCACTGGCAGTAGCAGCAATTGCGAAAGTAAAAACGATCCATATTTATACCCCAAGATGGGTAGGCTGAGGCTCCTCTCATAATGGTTTCATTTGAAAGGTTTTCCTCAGTAGTCTGATTCCCCTGAAGCGTGCTTTCTAGACCCTATACTTGGGGGAAATTGGGGGGGAATTGGATAAATTGCTCTCTAGGGGTCCTTCCAGGACTAACACTTCCTGGTTCTCTTGCTAACAGGGGCTGGGTGCTGACAGTTTACTTAGGAAATGGTCACTAAGAATGTATTTATTTTATGAAAGCATCTCTCAGTAGGGAAATCATAATAGTAGCAGGAGAAATTAGCTCTGTTCTCTGATTTCACTGAAGGAGAAAGAGTTACATATGGTCTTTCTCTCTCTCTCTCTCTCCCTCTCTCTCTCTTTCTCTCTCTCTTCTCTCTCTCTTCCTCCCTCCCCCCTCCGCCCGCCTCCAACCCCTCCCTGATGGCTGTCTCACACAGACCTTGAGTGGTGATTTGACAACTTTAACAAGCTTCCAGCAGGGGAACCAAACTTCTGGCCCAGACATCTTGACTACAGGGAGTCAGTTATACAGCCCCTTGTCTTGAAAGTTTTACTACTCCAAGTGCGGTCAGGCAGCCATCAGCATCACCTTGGGAGGCTGTTAGAAATGCAGACTCCCAGGCCCTAACCCAGACCACTTGGATCAGAATCTGCATTTTTTGAAAGCTTCCCCAGAGTATTCAAATGTACATGAAAGTTTGAGAAGTACTGTTTTAAGGGTCCCGGTCCCCGGGCTTTTAAAAAGTTCTTCCTCCATCTGTTCATAGGAGGTGAACCCCCTTGGTCTCTGACCCCTCGAGTCCTTGGCAACCCCCCTTCGAGATGGCTCTTCGTTGCTGGCCAGAGAGCCTAGGCAGTGCTCACCATCTTTTAACAGCTAATACGAATCAAGCCACAGTTGAAGCGCTTGAATTTAAAATACTCTTGAGTCTGCATCTGGAGAAATGGTGGGCGGAAGTACTTCTGGTAAATGGTTTATATTTAAATGGCCATTTGTGGAAAACCATTGTGTCGTTCCTTTTGAATCCCGTCTGATTCTGGAGCTAGTGTAGCAAGGTTTCCAAACACCCTGGAACCATTTCCAACCTGTGTACTTCAGTCTTTAGTTAATGTCAAAAGGCTTTTCTCATTGCAAATCTCGAAAACGTTTTCTCTTCTAAGGTCGCTTGCCTATAGCCATTTGTATAAAAAGCTAAATGAACATCGGAAAGGTACAATAAAAATCCTTCTGTCCACTGGAAGTAGCACACCCTTGTGTCTGGCTGTTGTGTAGACTTCTTTGTTTCCTTCCCCCAGCCTTACATGGAGGATGTAAAAACCTACAGGGGAAGGTTTGTAGTTTTACACACTTAACAGTTCTATACGTTTTGAAGGGGAAAGATTTCTCATCTGACCTGATGAAGTACCTCAAGCTCTACCAGGCATCTCCATTTCGAACACATTGTGGCTTACCCAAGTGACAGCAGTCTGCAGGAGGACTCAGTCCGTTTTTAGGTCTGTCACTGAAAGAATATCCAACCCTTTGGAAACCAGCCAGGTCCCTGAGATGGCTCACCTTAGAAGCAAGATTTCCCAGCCCTCCTCAGCTCTAGACCCCAGATGAATAATAATATCTATGGGTATTTTTTAATGCCTACTTGCATTTGCTAAGCCTTCTTGTGATTTTTTTTTTTATCTTTCTAAGTATGGGGTCCGCTGAAAGCAGAGCCTGAGGCAAGGATTTGGGTGCAGGGGATTTCTTTGAGAGGTGATCTCCAGAAGCAGGGGTGAGGATGGGATGTGGGGAGAGTGACATGGAGAAGGACATCAAGCCAGGATAAGGGGGTTTCTCAAGTGTGCTGCTGTAAGCCCCAGAGCCATATTGCAGTGGGGCCTCTGAGAAGCACAGAAACACCTCCAAAACATAGCCCCTGAAAGGCAAGGAGGTTAGAGCTCTCATCCACTGCTTTTGAACTTGGTTGGTGGAAGGTTGCATCCAGGGCCATTGAGTCCTCTGCCATTCTGGCCTGTGTTTCAGTCCTGGCCAAGCAAGTTCGTGCAGCATGCAAAGCCCTGGAGCCTAAAGGAGAGGGATGCTTGGCTTTGCATGAGAGTGGCGTGGGCCCTGCAGGTGGGCGAGAGCTCAGACACAGCTGCTCACCATGGGTGCAGCTAGAGGCTACTGCCTTGTCTCTCACTACCTCTCTGAGGCAACTATTACCATCTCCACCTTACAGGTAAGGAAAGAGAGGCTCAGACACGTTGGATAGTTTGCCCTGCCGTGAAGCAGGGCCTCGGGGTCCCAGCACAGGCCAGCTGACTCCAGAGCCTCTTTCCAGAAGCTGCCAGTCCTGCAAAGGACTGGAAGGAGCCCAACCATCCCATTTGCCCGGGACCGGCCCAGTTTTAGCACTGAAAGTGCCACATCCCGGAAAACCCTCATCCCGGGCAAACTGGGGTGGCTGGTGGCCCTCGTGGGCTTTCTCTGCCTCTGCAGCTCCTGGCTTGCTGCCTAGGCTCCCTGTGGGACAGCTGCACACAAATGGGTTCCAGGCCATCTTTCTCTCTTTCTTGCTCCACTGCTGCATTCCGGTGAGGCTGTTTCCAAGTAAAACCCAAATAAAATTGGATTTCATATGGTGGTTTCCCCTGAGTGAAACTTTTATGTAGAAGCTGGGAGATGAGAAAGTTTTGGGGTTTTTTTTTCCTTCTATTTCCTTTAAATGGGGCCCATTTATTCTAATGATGTTGGGGGAGGGTGTGATGACTATAAATGAAATTTGATTTACTTGCTAAGTGTCCATTACTGTGTCATTGTTTCACTAGGGGCTTTTTCTTTTTAATGAAAAAATGTGTGTGTGTGTGTGTGTGTGTGTGTGTATAGGCACACACTCATAGTCTATGTACAGAGTTTCCTGTAGCACAGAGTGGTTGTCTTAATCAGCAGAAGTTGATTGTCTCACGGTTTGAAGGCTGGAAGTTCAAGATCAAGATATCTACAGGGTTGGCTTTGAGGGATGATCTAGCCCAAACCTCTCCCCTTGGCTTATAGATGGCCATCTTCTCCCCATGTCTCTTTCCATCTTCTTCCGTCTAAAGGTATCTCTGTGTCCACATTTCCCCTTTGTATAAGGACACCAGTCATATGGATTAAGCCCACTCTCATGACCTCATTTTGACTGGACTGCCTCTTGCCTCTGTAAAGACCCCATCTCCAAATACGGCCACATTCTCAGGTACTGGGGGCTGGGATTTCAACATATGAATAAGGGGGGCATAACTCAGTCCTTACCACTACGTTCCCCAGAATAAGTGAGAGGATCTCAGCGAAATCGAGACACAGCCATTATGCCCTCTTCTCCCCTCCATCACTCGTCACTCTAAGTTGCTCTTGGGGCCGGGGCGGCGGAGGGGGGTGGTCCCACAATGTCGACTCCAACTCCTTTTTCAATATCTCAGAAGAGGAGCATAGCGTCTTGGAGGAGTGACAGCCCTTCATTTACTCACTCCCACGTTTGCCTAACGTTTACTGAGCCCCTGCTAGGTGCCTGGCCACGGGCTAGATGCTGGGCTTGGAGCAAAGGTGAACGAGACTGAATCTCTGGCGGAACTAAGCTCCCCCAGGGGAGCGGGAAGACGCTAGTCTTTCAAGTCAAATGGCCGTTGCTTCGAATTCTGCCTTTAATTTACCCCAGCTGTGTGTCACATGGCGTCTCTGAGCCTCACTTCCTCCATCTTTGGTGTTGGGGTGATGAGTGCACCCAGCCTGCAGGGCGGTTGTGAGGAATAAGGGTCTGACTAAGTGCCCAGCCCAGCGTCGGGCCCACTAGTAGGCATTTGGTCAATATCTGTTCAATGAATGAATGAAAAGTATGTGTTCAGTAACAGAATCAGAGATACTTAGTGACAGCTAATGGTATAAACAGGTAAAGGAAAACACGAGGGGGGAGCAGGACCCCCAGGCTGCAGAGGGCTGTGGCACGTGTGATTTTGGTCTGTTGAGCATGTTTCTTTGGGCATCCCCTCCCCCATGCTGTGGGTCCTCCTGAAGCTGGCCTGAAGCGCCCTGCCTCCTCAGTGCTGGGTCGGGCCTGTGACCTAGGGTGGCCGGTGAAGGAGAACTTTAATCTCCCTAGTGATGGGCAGGGCAGAAGCCAAGACAGTGATGCCTCCTCGGGAGGGACATTTGTGTGCTCAGAGCCGGGGGGGGGGGGCTGTTTTCCCCTGAGATTGTGTATAGATGGCAGTCATTGTTCCAAGCTGCATAGAAGAGGACCTGCAGAAAAGGACAGAACTAAGAGGTGGGGAGATGTAGAGAGACGGACGGAGGAAACTAATGAAACCGACAGTATTTGTCTAAGACCCTGGATCCAGCTGTGCTTGAAGCTCATCCCACTCCTAATGTCAGATCCATGAGTTGGTAAAGTTCCCCAAATCCCCTTAGTTTAAGTTGGGCTTAGACATTTGCAGCTGAAGGATCCCTGCCTGTAAATGGTTATAAACACAGTTTTTGGGAACCCAGAAGACAGTCCCATTAATCCAGACGAGAGGATTCAATCTAGGTTTCTTGAAGAATGTGATACATGGCCTATCTTCAAAGATAAGTCAGTTCTCATCCAGCCAAGAAGCCCAGGGGCATTTAAGGGGGAGGTGTGTGTGCAAAGGCAGTGAGGTGTGAAAGGGCAGGGTCTGTTCAGGGCCGGTGAGGAGCTGGCTGGGTCGTTTTATTGGGGATGAAGGAGGTGGTGGTTTAAAAATCAGAGTCAGGGAATTCCCTGGTGGTCCAGCGGTTAGGACTCGGTGCTTTCACTGCCGGAGCCTGGGTTTGATCCCTGGTCGGAGACTAAGCTCCTGCAAGACATGCGGCCCAGGTTCCTGTGTCCAAAATCCGAACAGATCCAGGGGGGCAAAGGCCCAGAAAGGGGACCTGACACTAAGCAAAGACCTCAAAATGCTTCCTCACAATTTCCTCTTCACATGGCAAGATGGGAATATGAAAGTACAGTTAGGTGGTGGGGTAGACAGAATAATGACGCCCAAACGTGTCCCCATCAAATCCCTGGAACCCGTAGATATGTTACCTTACATGGTGAAGGGATTTTGCTGGTGTGATTAAACGAAGGCTCTTGAGATGGAGAGATTATCCTGGATTATTCCTGTGGGCACACAATGTAATTGCAAGAGTCCTTGTAAGAGGGGGGCAGGAGGGTCAGAGTCAGGGAAGGAGACGTGATGATGGAAGCAGAGGCCAGAGTGATTTAATTGCTGGATGGGACCACACGCCAAGGAGTGTGGACAGACTCTAGAAGCAGGAAAAGGCAAGGGATGGATTCTCCCCTAGAGCCTCCGGAAAGAACACAGCCCTGCTGACACTTTAATTTTAGCCCACAAGACCCATTTTTGAACCTCTGACCTGCAGAACTGTAAGATAATAAATTAGTGTTGTGTTAAGTCCCTAAGTTTGTGGTGGTTTTTGTTACAGCAGCAATAGGAAACCAGCATAGTGCGGAAGTAACATAGATCACAATTATGAAACAGTAGACTGAAAGGTTAAGTGTGTGGGCTTCAGGGCCAACTTAATCCAGGTTTACAAACCAGCTCTGCCACTGTCCAGCTTGACAAGTTACCCAAGCTCTCCGGGCCTCAGTTTCTCCCACTGTGACATGCATTTACTAAAATCTACATCGTACAAGAGTTGGAAAAATCAAATGAGCTAATGTATACAATAATCATGACAGTGATTTATATGTGGTAGATGCTCAAGAAATGTTAGTCATTTTCCTTTTTACTGTTTTTTCATCATGATATGCAGGAAAAATTTTTTTAAATGTGGTGTCTAGTGTTCAATGTAAAAAAAAAATACAATTTTCTTCCCTTCTTTAAGATGTTTATCTTCCAAATCCTTTTCCCTGGAGTGGGTAGGGATGTCATTTGTTACATAAAACAAGAGAACTATGAAGGAAGTTTTATGAACACTTTTAATAAGAATTTTTACATTTATATGATGTTTCATGGGCTATGCCTAAATGCATAAACCAATGTGAAAAAACAATGCAAGGACAAAACAGAGTTATGTTAAGCACAACCAAACCACAACTTAATTTTTTTAAAGTTTTTATTGAAGTTATTACAGTGTTGCTTCTGTTTTTTGTTTTGGCTTTTTTTTTGGCCACAAGGCGTGTGGGATCTTAGCTCCCCAACCAGGGATCGAACCCGCACCCCCTGCATTGGAAGGCAAAGTCTTAACCACTGGACCACCAGGGAGGTCCCACAACTTAATTTTATAACAGATGGTTATAAAGCATTTCCATTGACTGAATAAAGGTAATTGATTGTTTCAAATTATTTACCTTTTGAGGCAGAAATAAGGACTGTGTTCTTCCATTTATAAAGCTCTGCGTGGTGTCCCATGTACTTTCCCAGACATGTTCCCATTTTACAGATGAGAGCACTGAGTTTTCCCGGGATCCATGTGCTTGGTTTCAGCATTGATATGTGTTGGAGTGCCTGGAAGCCTTGTCCATAGCCCCTCCTCCCTTCCCTCTTCCCCCCTCGCCTCCTCCTCTTTCATCTGTACTTTCCATAGGTGATCTCACCCAGTCCCATGGTTTTAAATGCCATCATGTGCTGCTCAAGAATCCTAAAAATATATTTCTAGCCCCAGCCCGACCCTTGTACACCAGACTCATGAATCACCTGCCTACCTGACAGCTCCATTTGGATGCCTGCTGGGCACTGCTGACTCATCCAGAAAAGGACTTAGGATTTTTCCCTCCACTGATTTGTGCCTCCCCCAGCCAGTCCCTCCCAAATCCTGGGGCCTTTCTGAGCACTTGTCATCTTATCACACCCACATCCAGTTTATCAGAAAGTACGGTTGGCTCTATCCCCACAATATGACTTGAGTTCAACCACATCTCAGCATCTGTATTTCTACCACCTTTATCTAGATGCCATCAGGGTCCCTTGAGGTACTGCAGTTTCCTCCTATGTGGTCTCCCTGCTTTGTGCTCACCTTATTGCATGCTGTGCTACAGAATGACCAAGGTGACCTGTGAAAACCACAGATTTGATCATGCCACTCTTAGGCTTAAAATTCCATGGTGCTTCCTGTTGTGCAGTCAAACTAAACTCCTCACCATGGCCTAGGGGGCCTCCATGAGCATGTCTTCTTAGGACATATAAAGAGCGTGTGCTAGCTGAGGTGATTATGGAAGCAGAAGAGCAGAGACTGTCTTAAGTTCTGCTTTAGGGGAACCCAGACTAAGACATCTTAACCAGGCTGTATGTAAGGGGAGAATCAAGTCCCTGATAGGAAATTGCCATTGTGCTCTATTCTCTTCGTAATTTCTACTCTATTCTTCTTCCTTAGTAATAGCAGCTCTGATTTGTATTGGGCCCATGACTGGAATAAAGACTAAATTTCCCAGTCTCCCTTGCCACCAGATATGGTTTACGTGACTGAGTTATAGACAAGGCAGTGTCAAGGTTTGTATGTACAGTTCTGGGAAGTGTCCTTTAAAGGAGAGGGCATGATCTTTTTCAACCCTTTCCTCATTCCTGCTAGCTTCAATGCAGATGTAATGGCTGGAGCTCCAGCAGCTATTTGAACCGTGAGGTGACCTCGTAACAGAAACTGCACAGTAGAACACAAGAACGAAGAAGGCTGGGTCTCTGGTAATTTGAGGCATGGTGCTATACCAACCTCAGATTGCTAATCTCCACACCTTCCTACACTTTTATTTGTAGTTTGTCTCTTAAAGCAGAAACTAATGCTAACTACTCTGGGGGAGAGGCATGACAAGCATAGGACCAGGGAAAACAGTGTGGAGATGACTGCAGCCCTCCAGGCACAAAAGACCTGAGTAGGATGGTGGAGATGGAGAGGTATGGAAAAAATTGAGAAAGGTATAGGATGTAGCAGCCTTGATACTGAATTAGAAGTGGAGCATGAGCCTGTGAATGAGGAAGGTCAAGGGTGCCTCCCAGTTTTCTGGCTTGAGCAACCACGTGGTTGCAGTGCCAGTTACTGAGTTAGGGACCCAGAGAGCACACAGTAGACATTTCTGTGAAAGAGCTTTGTTACGCTGTGTATGCCTGGCATTTTGTCATTTGAATCAGTGTATTTATGTCACAGATTTGCAATGAAATGACCCATTATTTCAATCAGTGCATACGATATTGCTACTGCATGAATTTATGCTTTTCCGAATATCTCTGTAATTTCCATTTCTCATGGAGGGAAATGCTCTAGGTTGAATCTGTTTTTTGGGGCTGATTCTCAGGTAATGATGTTAATCTCCCTTTGAGCTCTGGGTCATTATAATCTATCACACACACACACACACACACACACACACACACACACACACACACACACACACACACACACACACACACACACACACACACACACACACACACACACACACACACACACACACACACACACACACACACACACACACACACGAACCCTGGGCTCTTGGTGAGTAAAAGGAATGTGGTAAAAGACAGTCTCCCAGGCCGTTATCCACAGGCCTTCCTTACGTTGGATTTAGGATTGGGGAGGGGAGGGGTGGTTCTGAAATCTGCTTGGCGCTCTAACTCATTTGGCCTTTCCTCTTATTTGGGTTGGCAGACTCACTCATCTTCTTTATAAAAGCTTGGCACATTGAGGATGGTATTTTATATTTTTTATGTTAAGCTGGAATTTCCGGATTGGGTTCTGCAGCATATGGCTCTGTTTTTACTAGGTTCTGGTGGACTTACAAAGGAATTTTTTTCTCTTTTGTTTATTTCATGCTGGAGTTTAGGATCTGATCCCCATGGAGGAGGAGGGGGAAGAATTGGCAGGGGAGAGATGGGCTATCCAAACACAAGACTCTCCAGCACGAGTCCCGTTTTGGTTCCAACCCTGGTGATCTGGTTATCCTCAGACTCCAGGCCAGAATCATAAGTGCAAGGGAAATGAACTGTACTGAGGTCCTTATTTTCACAAAACAGTTTGGCTTTGTATTAAACAGTTACCTTCAGGCATCTAGTTGTGGACCACTTGGGTGTGGGATGGGAGTCCCTGACTCTGCTCCTCTATAGAATTGTTTATCTATCGGTCAGTTTCATAAAGACTTCAAAATTCATTGACTGCTTTAGAGGAAAGTGGTCCTATATAGGCAGCTTCTGAAATAGCCCACAGCCTTTTCTACCTCCTAATATTCACATGCTTGTATAGACCTCTTCTACTTTGATAGGGCTGATTGTATCATTACAACCAGTTGGATTCTACAGCAATGAATAATGTAACTTCTGAAGCTAGGTCATAGAAGACATGGCAACCTCCATCATGTTGCTCTTTTCTGATCACTCTTGTGGGGCATCCAGCTGCCATGTTCTGAGAATACTCAAGCAGTCCTGTAGGGAGGTGCATGTGGTGAGGAACTGAGGCCTCTTGTCAATAGCCAAGTGACCGAGTCATCTTGGAGACCCTGCTCCAGCCTTCAGATGACAGCAGCCCCTGTTAACATCTTGATGGCAACCTCTTGAGAGACCCCAAACCAGAACCATTCAACTAAGCTGCTCCCAAATTCCTGACTCATAGAAACCATGATATAGTAAATACTTATTGTTTGAAACCACTAAGGTTTGGGGTAATATTTTACCTAGCAGTGGATAACAACTATTTCAAGTGTACTTCTAAAAGACATGATGAGACTTGAGAATCTCACTCAACTCATCATTGCTGAAGTAAAGCTTCTAACAGGGAACATCTCCTGTAATATTTTTCCCTTTTTATAATCTTAAAAACATTTTTTTGGCTATTATTGTTAACGGATGTGGTGACTATTTGTCATCTATGGTTGCCCATCATCAATTCCTTTTACCTCATAGCAATTCAAGTTTCTATTAGAGATTTGATTTTCCCCTTATGCAGAAAGACTGGTTATGTCTTCGTTTTAAGGTTCCCTTAAAGCAGACCTTGAGACAGGAACTTGAGTGTAAGTGGTTTAATTGGGAGAACATTCCTGGAAGCACTGAGACAATGTGGACGTGAGACCTGGAAAGGAGGAAGCTGATATCCCTCCATGGCTTTAAAGCTGAGCTTATCACCGTGTGCACCTGGCCTCAGTCACACTGACCTTCTGAGAAGGAATACCCTTCAGAATTTCTTTCTGAGGGGCAAGGAGGTTGGGTTGTTGATCTTCCAAGTCCTGTTCTGCCTTGATTGATGGTGGTCCAGTAGCCAGGGAGAGGAGTAGTTCTGTATACAGGTGAACCTGTAGGTAACTTCTGGGTTAGGCCAAAAGGGTGGAGGTGCATGTTCATAGCAGCTTCTGTAGAGGGCAATTCCTGGTGACCACTTTCCACTGGGAAAGTCATATCCTTGCTCTCTCCACTCCAGTTGGTGCAAAGGGATGGGGAGAGGTGGGAGAGAGAGGATAAACCTCTCAGCTGACTTCCCCGAGCACTTTCTCTGCACACTCCGCGTCTTAAGCAGTGTAACAGCTTAGAAGTCTCTCCTGGACTTAGAGGCATTTGGACCAGATTATTCCAGGTTCCAGACCGTAGCTCTCCTCCCTGCTTCCTTGGCATTGTGAAAATTCCTTGGTTCCTCTCCATCACAAATCCCTATAAGTCATGCAAGTCTCCTACCAAGTCCACGAGCCCTTGACATCCTTTCAATAAGTTCCTCTTCACTTAGGTTGGCAGAGCTGGGTTCTGTTGCCCTTAACAAAGAAGCTTAACTGAGATGACGGATCTTGCTGAAATTAATAGTAAAGTTCACACTTTTCCAACCCACATCCCAGCGGGATGGGATAGATTTAAGAACTTGCTAAATGGAGTCTAAAGGTCATCTTTATGTGCAAGATATTCAAGAAGGCTTTGAAAAAGAAATGTGAGGCTACAAAGATCTGTGACAGCATTAAGTGGGAACTACAGTTTATAGAACCACTGGTTTAAAGATAAGCGGTCTCTGGCTGGTCTAATTTGGCAGACAAAAATTCCATTTTCTGGAGCACAGAAGCCTTTCCCTCTGTTGGATAAGAGGTGAGATGCTGTCTATGAAAGCTTGCTCTCGGTTTCAAAGGTCAACAGTCAAATTGTACATCTGCCATCCTCTTATTAAAGACCAAAGACTTGGGAGGAATGACTTGATATTTAAGCGTGACCTGCCTGTCTAGGCCTTTTTCATTCTTTCTCTCACATGCTTTCTGTTGCTCCCACTCATACTCCAGCACTTGTCAAGGTCACCGATTTACAAACTTTTTATTAGCTGATCAGGAAGGGGTGAAGAAAGGCTCCTTGGATCTGAGAATCCTCAGCAATAATGCGGATCATTTTCATCAGTTGTAGACCGGGCTACTGAGCTATTTTTACCGCTTTACTTGGTGCTGGCGGTGGGGAAAAACAGTCTCTGAAAATAGTTTATTTTCCTGCTGAATGTCACGGACATGGTGAGGCTTGACCATCATCACAGCAGAATAGCGTAGTGGTTTAATACTTACGTTTTGAACTTATATAATTAATTAGTGAGCTACATTTCATTTAAAACGTGTTATAATCCTCAGCTCCACCCAGATATTGGAAGACTAGGTATGTGTTATGACTTCAGCACATTATTTCGCAATACCCACATTGATTGCCCAGTTTCAGAGATTTAGAGTGAAATGTTTGCTGACAGTTGGAAAATCTGATTCTCAGCCTTTTGGAAGCGGCCAGGCCTTTAGAACCCGCACCTTGTGCAGGCATAGATATGCCCCCGCCCTCAAGTGCTTTTGCTGGTGAGGTAGTCCCTTTGGGGCTGAGGGCTTTTCGGTCGACCACCAACAGCACTTCCAGCAGTTTGGACATCAAGGCCTTCCTTGACGGGGGATCTAGGAGGAGATTCCCCGTGTCCTTCATAACGATCTTGAGGGAAGATGCGATTTTATACCCATCTTATGCACGGGGAACCTGAGATTTCACCTGAGATTGTATAGATCCTACCACTACAAATCCACAAGCCACTGTCTGGCACTCTTAGGACAAGAGTTTTATATTCATACATTTTCTATGTTAGAGAGGAAACTGCGTGCCCACACCATATATTATGCTGTATCTCTATATTAGTTTCTGTCACCACTGTAACAACCACCGATGCAATGGCTTGAAACAACACATTTATTATGTTACCGTTCTAGAGGTCAGAGGCCTACAGTCCAGGTGTTGCAGGGATGTGTTCATTCTGGAGGCGGGGAGGAGCATCTGCTTCCTTGGCTTTCCCAGCGCTCCAGGCCACCGGCATTCATTGGCTTGTGCACCTTCCTCTGTCTCCAAGCCGGTAGCACAGCATCTCCAAGTCTCCCTCTCTCCCTTTGACCCCTGCTACCACCATCACATCTCCTGTGGCTCTGACCCTTCTGCCTCCCTCCTGTATGGACCCATGGGATGACACTGAACCCACCCCGATAATGCAGGGTCGCCTCCCCCCATCGCAAGTTCCTGAACTTAATCAGATCTGCAGAGCCCATTTTGCCATATCAGGTCACATTTGCAAAATTCAGAGATTAGGACATACACATCTTTGGAGGCTATTTTTCAGTCTATCATAACCGCACAGGTGTCCAGGAGAGCACCCATAATCAGAATCATTAATATTTCTGTAGCAAAATGTATGAATATTCATGCTAAATTGTATACATCGGTGGTTAGCAAACTGCAGGTGGGCCACATCCACCTGTTGTTTTGTATATCAGGTTTTATTGGAATGCAGTCATGCCTATTTGTTATGGCAGCTTTCATGCTACAAGGGCAGAGTTGAGTAGTTGTGACCTGCAAAGCCTAAAATACTTACTATCTGACCCTTTACAGAAAAAAAAAATTGCTGACCCTTGGTATAAATAATATCTCTGAATAGTTCAGGTCAGTTTTGCCACCAAATGAATTTTCCACAAACCTACAGAAAACCTTTTGATTTTCAATTTTGCTGAATTTCGGAAGTACAAGCAAGGAAGCATGGACCACTCATTAGTGACCGAGCTAGGGACTCAATCCTAGTTCACTGCAAAGCCCAAGTTCTTTTTTTTTTTTTTTTTAACTTATTTTTGGCTGTGTTGGGTCTTCGTTGCTGTGTGCGAGCTTTCTCTAGTTGGGGCGAGCGGGGGGCTACTCTTTGTTGCGGTGCATGGGCTTCTCATTGCAGTGGTTTCTCTTGTTGTAGAGCATGGGCTGTAGGCACGTGGGCTTCAGTAGTTGTGGCACGCGGGCTCAGTAGTTGTGGCTCATGGGCTCTAGAGCGCAGGCTTAGTAGTTGTGGCGCACGGGCTTAGTTGCTCCGCAGCATGTGGGATCCTCCCGGACCAGGGCTCGAACCTGTGTCCCTTGCATTGGCAGGCGGATTCTTAACTATTGCGCCACCAGGGAAGCCCAAAGCCCAAGTTCTTAATCCAAATAGTCCACAATTCCATTTCCTTTGTATTTGAGCCAAGAGTGTATGTGTCTATTATTGGACCCATTTTAGGATTTCAGACACCCAGAGAATTAGAGCAGAGCGTGGTCATCATCCAATGCACGAGTCTAAAGATAATAGTCAGCAGGCCACACCGGATCAGAGGTGTGTTAGCTAGAACAGTGCTCTAAGAACAAGGCACATGAAAGCCTTTAGCCAGGAGCGTGCACTCTGATTAGCCACAGTCACCACCATTCCCTGCCTTCCTTATTGCCTCACCTAAGGTCCTCCACACATCCACATTCCCAGCCTGGTCCCTGAAGGCTTTTAAGAGTTACCTGCTAACCTAATCTCTACCCTCCCGTACTAGAGAGGAAGAAAACAAGGTCGATAGAAGCATCTCATGGAGGTCACGTAGAAGAGAGGTGGCAGAGCTGAGACCAGAACTCAGGTCTCCTGCCCTCTCTGCCCATTTTCTTTTACTTCACTGTGAGGTACTTGGACTTGGCCCCTGGCCAGTTATGATTCGCATGCTCAGCTTTTACTGGTGGTTCTCTCTGCCCCATCAGTCCCCCCCTCCCCCCACTCTGCTTGACTTTGTTTTCCCCAAATCACTTGCCTAAACAATCATCACCTTCAAATGTTCAGCTGTGGTCCCAGACGTTGTAATCTCTCTTGGCATCCTTTGACACTCTGGAGAGAAATTTCCTTGGAGATCTTCCAAATTCAGGGCTGAGAATTTGTTATCACACGAATTTCAGACTATGGCAGACTTCAGCTTTCAAAATCATCACAGCTCACCTTTCCTCTGTGTCAGGGTTGTCTTGTAGCCTGTGGACAGAGGCCCCCAGTTCTTGCTGATCCGTTCTAGGTGGAGTGCTGGGGTCTCGTTGTTGGAAGGAAGGACTTTTGGCCCAGGGATGATGATCCACTGACATCATTCTCCCTGAAGTCATTCCTGAAGGAATTCCAGTAAAAAAAAAAAAAAGCAAAAAGCATCTACCTTAATGAGAAAGGGTATAAAATCTCTTCCAGCTGTTGGACTTATGTAAGGACGATAAAGTTTCTTTTATTGAGTACCCCTCCTCTGGTTTGAGCTTAGCCACACCTCATCCATAAAGAATCCACCATTGGGATACAAATCACTTTTTAATCAGAATCCCTAACCACGGTTTCAGGGATAGGGCCAAGAACACCCTTGTATACTCCATTACATCTTACTTTAAGAGACATTGCAGAGACCTGGATGTTTCTAGAAGCTGGATGTCTGCTTTCTCTGTATTTGAATGTAGGTATTATTTTCATTACTATTTAGTGCCTTCAACAAGTATATGATCACTGATGTAGACTGAAAGTTGTACCTGCAAGAGTTTCAGTGAAGGGAGGAAATTTTAATTCTCCCATAATTTCCATCAACTAACCCTCCTCCAGCCACTCCAAATGGATTTACAATCTGAGTAAATGAGCTTTTCTGTAGATGCACTTCCATGCCAAGACTCTAAGCCATCCCCTTTCCTTCTGCCATATTGACCCTGAGCACCTCTGGATAGAAATTGTATAGAGCAGAGCCAGTGGTTGGAATTCAGACAATCCTATTGATACGTTATTTGCTACTTGGGTTATTAGTGTATAATCTGCAACGTGCAACCAAATGACTTGTGTTTTTCTTGAATATGTGTATAGGTGTCTTTTCACAGGCCAGAATTGAAGGATCCCTTTAATTTCAGTAGCTCCTCAAATATTTCATCCAAGCTACCCACGTTGATGGGCATTCCATTATATCAGGCCTTCATCTGGGTTAGCCCAGAGTTTCTGCAAGGCTGTTGTGAATATTACTTCATTTCTTCATTTATTATCCCAGTATGCTTATATACCTACTAAGTGTGCTAGGTCCTGTGAGGAATGTTTTATCCCCTCTGTTGCAACTATTACTCATATGTAAAGCTGACCCTGGATTGCTTCCTATATACTGGGCACTGTTTTAAGTCCTTTCTATGTATTAACTCATTTAATCATCACAAGGATCCCACAGAGCAGGTAGTACAGTATTATTATTCACATTTTACAGAAGAGGAAACCGAATCCCAGAGAGGTTAAATAACTTGCTGAAAGTCACACAGCTAGTGAGAATCAGCCTTAAGCAGGACCCTAAGTGGATTGGGTCCTAAGTCCGTGCTTTTAACCCTTACACGATATGAAAATTAAAAGGGATTCTTTCCGCTCTTAAAATTGTTACAGGTACAGCAGGGCTGCAAACTCACATGCTGACGGGGACCAGGCAGGAAATGAACAGGAGTGAAGTAGGCCAGGTGGGCATTGAGAAGAAACAGAGAGTTCCATCCCCTCGCAGGCGTGGCTGCTGCACGGGTCCAGCCGATCATAGCTACTATAGTAGACAAGCCCTGTATGGCCCGGCTCGCCCCTGCTCCACGAGAAGCCAGAAAGACAGAGTTTTGAAATCTGAAATCTCTCACTGAAAAAAAAAAAAAGAACTTTTGGGTTTAGCAAGTTTCTGCAAGCTGAGTGAAGTCTGCAAACCATCTTAGCGGGGGATATAGCACATGTATGCCGGTACCTATAAAGTGAGGAGAAAATGCTGTGTCCCATCAGAGGCATGTTAGGGAAATGCTATGGAAATTCAGAAAAACAGAGAAAGGTGACTGCCATATGGCATTGTGTGGGGAACGTAGCAATTAAGATGGTCCATGAAGGAGCAGAGAGAAATGTAAAGGGTATGTTAGGAGAATGGTGAAAGCTGTCTGGCCACAGGGAGGTCAAATAGTCATCCAGTGTGAAAATGTGCCCTGTTGGTAGGTGGGGAGTCAGTGCTCCACCAGACCTTCCCCTAAGCCAGAAACGAAAGGGTTAATGTCAGTCAGCATCTGTGGCTGGCCATCAAATATTTAAAGGCTGCCCTTGACCATAGTCAGGGTAATGGAATTAAGAGTGGCCAGGTGAGCTGCACCAGTCACGGTAACCCTGGGGGCTAAGCCCAAGTGTGTGGACTTTGACCCTGGAGGGCCACAGGAGGTTTTGTGCTGGCACTGAGCCCGCCAGGCTTGGTTCCGACAGCTCTGGGTCGGGTCACTTGAAGAGCGGAGGACATTGGAGGCAGGAGACTACTTAGGAAATAGACCAGGAGAGTCCTAGTGATGGGAACAGGGGCAGAGGCAGAGCAGTGGCAGGGCTTGGGGAGGGGTGAACGCAGTGCACCAGCGAGAGGCCGGGGCCAAGGGCCACGGCCAGGTTCAAGCCCAGGCCAGTGGCGGTATCACTAGGCACTTGTACAAGGCGAGGGTGGGGGAGTTGGAGGGGAACAGGTTGAGGGAGAGGAGTATGAATAATCTTTGGCACGTTTTGAATTTGAGGCACTAGTGGAACTTTGAGGCACGTATGTCTTACTCAGTGCCTTCAGAAACAATAACTATATATTCATCTACCTCCCCGCACCCCCTCCCCCTAGAAATAATTTGTTTAAAGCAGATCGAAGACTGGAAGGAATGGAGCACGAGACCAGTAAGTCTGACTTCAGGGGATAATAGACTAAATTTGGGAACTTTTTGATAAAAAGCAAGTCCAGGCAGGCATTGCCTGGGGCAGCTCAGAACCGAAGGAGGTAACCTTTATTGAATACCTACTATGTCCCAGAAAGTGAGCAAGGCTTTATGTTGATTATCTCGTTTGATCTTCAGAACAGAACAACCCGAGGGGCTTTAATTATCCCCGTTTTAAAGGTGAGGCACCTGAGGCCCAGGAATGTGAAGTCATTCATGGGAACCTTTGAAAGGAAAGACAGGGCCCTTTAAGGCAAACTTTACTCACTTTTTCATGTTTTTTTTTTTTTTACAAATGGTCCTGTTACAGGGGACACAGTCTTGAGTAGTTGCCTTTCCACCATTTCCCCATGGTGTGGATGTGACCAGATTGCAGCACTGATGGACTCGTCTGAGAGCCTTGTTTGTACAGCAAGCACATGGCTTTTCTTAGGCTAAAGGTGCCTTCATTCAAAATCAACATAGTCTTCAGAGAACTTCCATATTAAAGAGTACTTTTCTTTGACTGGGGTGCGAAGTCATATTGAGGTTGCCCCTTGGTGACACATGGCTTCTACAAGTGGGAAAACGTTGAAAAGCTTGGACTTTGGAGTCAGACCTGAGTTCAAATCCCAGCTCCATGATTTACTGGCTGTATGACCTTGAGCACGTCATCCAAGCTCTCTCTGCCTGTTTGCTCATGTTTCACGCCAACCTCATTGGATTGCTGTGGAGGCTAAGTAATCTTTCAAGTATATACTGTTTTCTCCTCCCAGTCTCGCCTGTATTCTCTCTTTCCCCTCCAGTTGCCTTTTGGAAATAATCTAGACCAGCGTCAGCAAACTTATTCTTAAAGAACCAGATAGGATGCATTTGAAGCTTTGTGTTTATCACACAGCCCCTGTTCCAGCTGTTCCACTCCGCTGTTGTCGAGTGAAAACAGCCACAGACAAGAATTAACAAGTGGGTGTGGTTGTGTTCCAATAAAACTTTACTTATAAAACCAGGCAGCATCTGTATTTGGTCCAGGGGCTGTAGTTTGCCAAGCCCTGGTCTAGACTCTAGCAGTTATGGGGACGCCCCGGCAGGTTTGGGGATGAGACGTGCTCTGTAAGCAGGCAGCACCAACTTCCTAATGGAACAATTCCAAAGCCCTCCTTTCTTTTTTTCATTATCTTTTCAATTTTTTTTTATTGAAGTATAGTTGATTTACAGTGCTGTGTTAATTAACTGCTATATAGCAAAGGGATTCAGATATATATATATATATATCAATATTTATACATTCCTTTTTTATATATATTCTTTTCCATTATGGTTTATCATAGGATATTGAACATAGTTCCCTGTGCCATACAGTAGGACCTTGCTGCTTATCCATTCCATGTGTAAAAGCCCACATCTGTGATCCCCAACCTCCCGGTCCATCCCTCCCCCAACGCCCTCCCCCTTGGCGACCACCGGTCTGTTCTCTACATCTGTGATTCTGTTTCTGTTTCAGAGATAGGTTCATTTGTGTCCTTTCTTTAATAGCCCCTACTTACCTTTAGCAAATGATGGCAACTTTCTTTCTTAGGGAACGCACAAAGAGGCTGCAGGGATTTTGGAAATGGCTTCCAGAATATGAGCATTTAGTCACTTTTAATTGTGCTGAGATTAAACTAATCAGATTTACTTCCAAATGTACACCAGTCCAAGAAGTGCTAGTTAAAACAAAACAAAAACATAAGGGATTGGGGTTCTTGCCGTACTTAGAGTGTGCTCAGCTTTGTCACTTGCAGGGGATGGGGGGAGCCCTCGCATCCAAAGAGGGCTTTTCTCACAGCCTGCCTTTCCTCCACAGAGCAGAATCCTCAGGAACATTAATGCCATACATTTCCATGGTGCCTGGATCCTGAATCCCACTGGCTCTTGTTGCGCATTTTTTTTTTTTTTGTACGTCTGGATTTCATTGATGTGCTCTTATTTGAGCCCCAGACAGGCTTTCTTAGTGTCTGAGCCTCAGAAAGATGTGGCAAAGCATCTTCATTCTCTCAGTGTGGGGGAATTCTTTAATAATGTATATAGTGGCCATGAGCGTGCCCTCTGGAAATAGGGATGGTAACTGGCCAGTGATTCCCAACTCCTGAATTCCAAGCTCTATCCTTACATTTGCACCAGAGCCACGCTTCCCACAGGCTGCTTCTAGCCAGTGACCAAGCAGGGACACTGGGGTAGACCCATTTCTAAGAGATGCTGTGGCAGTAAGCCCTGCTGAAATTTCCTTAGCACACGTTCCGGGATGCTTTTTTCTACCCTGCATCCCTCTGTTCTTCACTCGGGGTCAGACTGGCATTGTGGTCTAATGGCTCTCCCAGCCTTTCCCACCTCCTTCCCTATCCCACTTCCCCCCCCCCCGCCCCGCATGAGTGTTTTCCGTAATAAAAGCCTGCATATTTAATCCCATTTTGCCATCTACTCCTCAGAGGACCTGGACTAACACAATATATACTTTAAAAAATGTATGTATATGAATCCCTAACAGTAGGGTAAGAAGTACCTCTCGGGCTTCCCTGGTGGCGCAGTGGTTGAGAATCTGCCTGCCAATGCAGGGGACACAGGTTCGAGCCCTGGTCCGGGAAGATCCCACATGCTGCAGAGGAGCAACTAATCCCGTGTGCCACAACTACTGAGCTTGCGCTCTAGAGCCGTGCTCCACAACAAGGAGAAGCCCGAGAAGCCCGCTGCGTGCCGCAACTAGAGAAAGCCCGCGCGCAGCAACGAAGACCCAGCATGGCCAAAAATAAATAAATTTGTATTAAAAAAAAAGAAAAGAAGTACCTCTCTATGATGGCTGGACTGAATTTTGCTCCTGTCCCCAATTTATATGTTGAAGCTGTAACCCTCAGTGTGATGGTATTTGGAGACACTGCCTTTGGGAGGTAACTAGGTTTAGAAAAGGACATGAGGGTGGGGTCCTCGTGATGGGATGAGTGCCCTTATAAGAAGACACAGGGCTTGCTTGCCCTCCCTCTGCACTTGCACAAAGAAGAGGTCACATAAGCACACAGAGAGATGACAGCCATCCACAAGATAGGAAGAGAGACCTCACCAGGAACCGAATCAGCCAGAACCTTGATCTTGGACTTTCTAGCTTCTAGAACTATGAGAAAATCATCTTTTGTTTAAGCGTCTCAACCTGTAGTATTTTGTTATGGCAGCCTGAGCAGATGAAGCCACAGGGAAAGTTGATTTCACTCTAACTGGAAAATAAGTCTGGGAGCAGGTGGCTGTGTGTCAGCATCCCCACCTCTACAACCAGAGCACAGCTCTGCCTGCTCAACACAGCCACGTGGCCATGGGTAGTGGCTACGGAGGGTTTGGAACCCAGAAATGTCTGCCATTGGTGTCTTAACAGAGTTGCTAAGGGTATTTGGGATGGGACAGTTCTCCGGGCGAGACTGTCACGTGTATTTCAGGGTGTTTAGTAACCCTGCTCCCTGCCCACTAAATGCCGGTGGGGCCTCCCAGTCCCTGGGGCAACCAGAACAACCTCCACAAATTTCCAAACATCCCCTGGGGCAAGACGGTACTGCTCCCAAGTGCAGCCAACCGGCACCCCTAGGGTCTAAGCTTTTAATCACCTTGCTTCACTACCAGTCTAATCGTTGGCCTGTGAAAGCAGCTGCCCAGCGGTCAGAGTTGCCCAGGGAGGTGGAGGGGAGAGCATTTCATTCCTTTGGTGTTTGGTGAGAAGGTTTCCTTGTGCTGTAGGGTTTCCAGGACTAATCGAAGGTCGGTAGTAAGTATTATCCCAGCTCCAGGGTCTGGAGAAGCAGGATAGCTTGTGTCCAGTGGGTGTGCAATCAGTACTGCATGTTGAGAAATTATTTAATTGACTTCTTGCCTCCAAACAGAATATGTTAAATTTATGGAGAGTGTCACCATTTTCCCTGGCTGACCTACTCCCATTTGTCTTAATCCTTACTCTCAAAAATGCCTTCCTTAACTAGTCTTGCTGCAATTTATACCAGCTTCTACTTGCCTAGGCATCTGCATCTTATTACTCTAAGAGACCATATAACACATGGTCGTTTGGAGATTGAGCTCTGTAGTTGGATAAGCGGTTCAAATCCCACCTCTGTCCTGATTAGTTGTGTAACTATTAGTTATGTAACTAAGAACGACATTCTTTTTTTTTTCGGACTATAAAACAGGGGCAGCAGTAATAGTCCTTACTTCTTTGGGTTGCTTTGAGGATAAAGTGAAATTCATGGCATTCAGGGGACAAAAAAGCAACAATTGCCTGTCTAAAAGTTTCCTGATACACAACACACTGTGGCTTTACCAAGGAAATTCTCAAATTTCTCCGCCATCTTGGGAGATTGAATTCTTCAAAGCTCCAGTTTAAAATGTAAATGTAAAGATTGAGGACCTCTTGGATTACAGAGCTTGTGGTTGTTTACCTTTGTATCCCTCTCATCTAACCCATAGAAGGTGTGCACTGAATGATGGGGTTTTGTTTGTTTTTACTGAAGTATTGTTCATTTACAATATATTAGCTTCAGGTGTACAGCACAGTGATTCAGGAATACATACATGTATATATATGTATATTCTTTTTCAGATTCTTTTCCCTTAGAGGTTATTACAAAATATTGAGTACAGTTAGTTCCCTGTGCTATATGGTAGGTCCTTGTTGATTATGTATTTTATATATAGTAGTGTGTATATGTTAATCCCAGCCTCCTAATTTATCCCTCACCCTGGATAATCGTAGAATGAACGTGTCCAAATGCTGTACAGGAGACCTCATTTTATTGCACTTTGCTTTATGGTGCTTCACAGATATTGCTTTTTTTTTTTCTTTTTTTTTTTACAGATTGTGGTTTGTGGCAACCTTGTGTCAAGCAAGTGTATGCCATTTTTTCCAGCTGCATTTTCTCACTTTGTGTCTCTGTGTCACGTATTGGTAATTCTTACAGTGTTTCAAACTTTGCATTATTATTATATCTGTTACCGTGATCTGTGGTCTTTGATGTTACTATTGTGAAAAGATTATGGCTCTATGAAGGCTCAGATTATGGTTCGTTTTTTGTTTTTGTTTTTTTTTGCGGTATGCGGGCCTCTCACCGCCGTGGCCTCTCCCGTTGTGGAGCACCGGCTCTGGACGCGCAGGCCCAGCGGCCATGGCTCACGGGCCCAGCCGCTCCGCGGCATGTGGGATCTTCCTGGACCGGGGCACGAACCCGCGTCCCCTGCATCGGCAGGCGGACTCTCAACCACTGCGCCACCAGGGAAGCCCCGTGCTTCATATTTTTTAGCAATAGAGTCTTTTACGATATGTACATTTTTTACACATAATGCTATTGCACACTGAGTGGACTACCATATAGTGTAAACATAACTTTTGTATGCACTGGGAAAGCAAAAAATTCGTGTGACTTGCTTTATTGCGACATTTGCTTTATTGTGGTGGTCTGGAACCGAACCTGCAGTGTCTCTGAGGTCTGCCTTTATTAGGTCACTGTGATAGTAATAATAATAGCAGCTAACTGTGAACAAGTGCTTCCTAAGTGTCAGGCTATATTCTAAGTGTTTTATATATATATTAGGCTATTTAATCCTTATAAGGTAGATAGTTCTATCATTTCCATTTTACAGTGAGGAAACGAAAGCTTCAGAGATTAATTTGCCCAAGTTCACACATTTTGTCAATGTGAACTTGGAAGAAGACAGAGTAACTTGAGAGTTTCGGAAACCAAGCTCTGCCTGCTCTCAGCTCCCCAGGGTCGAGTGGGCTGGATCTGGAGATGGAGAGCAAAGGTGATAGTGCTGGTGGTGGGTGGTGGCTTTTCTCCAACGAGCGATCATGCAGGATGTCATCTGTTCTCAATTTCCACTCCGGTTGTCCTCCGTGGCAGCCCTCCAGCCCAGCACATGTGCTCAGGCTGTTGGCCAGGAGCTAAATTTATTTGTAAGCTCAGGGTTCAAGGAGGTGCATAAATTACACGTATACAGCCTCATTCCTCAGTTTAGCTTGATGCAGCCAAGTACCCATCAGGGTTTTCCAGGCTACTCACTCCCAGTCCTAAGCCATCGGCCCTCGTCGGGGTGCCTTCAGCTGCCACCTCTACCCCACACAGCAGGCACCTTATGAAAGAGACACTGGCACGTCTCTGTCCTGTGCACAGTCTTCAGTCTGGTCCCTTTGCCCAACTTAGTCCTTGCATTCCACTCTGTCATGTTCTCACCTCTTCTGACCATGTGAATCACACACCTCACAGCCCTTAATGCTTTTCCATTCCACTGAGGATAAAGCCAAACCCCTTTCAGGTGATTTACAAATCCCTTTACACTCTGGTTCCCACGCACCTCTCCAGGCTACCTCCCAGGCCACTCCCTCCCCACTAGGACATCCCTGTCCCCCTTTTAGTTTCTTACAAATGAGCGGGATGTTTTGTTGTTCTGTGGATGGGAGAGTCCTTTTTTCCTTAACTGTTAGGGAACCGTCTTCCAGTGATAGAAACAGTCGTGCCCACCAGTATGATTCTTATTTTGCGAGAACTAGATAGATGCCGGCAAACTGCTCACAATTTAAATCACTTTCTTCTAAGTCTCCTCAACCCCTGAATCTTCTCTGCTTGTATGTTTACTTTAGTCGCATCGTATGTATCCTTTCAGAGGATGTGTTAAGGAGGTCCACGTGATAGAAGTTTCATAGACTCAGGCAGATTTGAGAGAAGAACTCTCCTCCCCCAGTGAAGACGTTTTTGGGGACATAAAAAGTCCAGTAGATGGAAAATGCCTTGAGAATAAGGCTTTATTTCGGGGTCTTTTGCAGAATTTGCCATCTGTTGAACTGAATGCGGGAGGAGTGGAATCTGCTTAGGACATTTTCAGGGATGAGAAAAGAAGGAGAAAATGCTGTTATTTACCGCAGACCTACCCTGCGGCAAGTGCTTTACATTACATTGTATCCTTCAATCCTCACAATAATTCTATGAAGAAATATTACTATCCCCATTTTATGAGGGAGGAAACAGAGAGGTTAAGCAAGTTGCCTACGGTCACACAGCTGGTAGTGGACAGTGGCAATGTCATAGTTCAGGTCTCATTCTCCTTCTTCTACAAAACTGCACTCCTGATTAAAGCTGGTTAAACCATCTCTCGGCTTGAGCTCAAATAGATCTTTTTGCTTTTCCCTGTTGCCACAAGACCCTGTTTTTCAAATCTCCAGTGAGGGCCTCTTGATATCTCAAGAACCTATGACTCAATCGCATTTCAATTTCTGTCAGAATTCAGAAGTTTTGGAAAGCTGACGGTTATGCAGATTTTAAAAGTGGAATTACAGTGTTTGTCAGTGTCTGTAATCCACTGTCTGGACATTCAGGAAAGTGTCAGAAATCTAGTTGGGTAATATACTGAAGTTTCCTACAAACGTGCCTGCATTATGAAATTTTTCAATTACAGGAAATTATTTGAGTTGTTGAACTGTTTCTAACAGGGAACACTTCTTTATTTTTTTAAAGGAGCTTAAATTTTTATTAAATACTGCAGTCTATTTGGGGGATTGAATTGCTGTCGATATGGAAATAGGACCACTTGCGTGATGTGTTCCCCATTGCCAGTTTCTCATACGCTTAAACAATCTGTCTCCTTTCAAAGTATGACAGTTGGCAGAAATTCTTGGGCATATGAAATTGGGATTGTTTTCAGACATTAAAAATCAGCCTTCAGATCATCCTTGCCGCATGGTCTAGCTTCAGCTTTTGCTTACCTTTTACACGCAGCTCTATCTCCCCGGCATCGTCTTGTGTGGAGTAGACCCACTTGGGTGTGCACGTCAGGGGAATTGGATTTGATACTCCCCACCTTCGCACTGGGGTGGCTAACGGCTGTGATCCCCTCACATAGAGAATCCGTCAGCTGCCAGGAGAAGTCAGTGAAGCGTGTGAGACCCAGGAACTAACTCTATTTCCTAGCAACTGAGGAAAACCATTTCTCCTCTGTCAGCAGGAATGCTCAGATTTATGTAAACTAGAATTGCCCATTATCACCATAATAAACCATATATTTGCAGGCGGTATTTACAGCCAGCTCATCGTGGCATTCCATCCTGGCAGCCCCCAAGCTTGTGAGTTTCCCATTTGGAGCCCCCCAAAATACGATTAGGTGGATGCCGAGTACTAGTTTCATTAACAGCAGTGCCTGAGAAAGCTACTAACTCTCTAATTATGCAGGAAGATTACTGATACCATTAATTGAATGGTTGTAAAACTCCAGTGAAGTCAGATGGTAGTGAAGTCCATTTTCAATTCACTAGGCTATTAAAAGTATTTCCGGCTATAAAATAAACAGACACAAAGCATACTGAACAGGCTAATATGGAAACATAAAACAGCGAAGGGAGAAGCTTGTGATAGCAATTAGTGGTCGTGATTAGCCGCGCCACAGCCCCAGCGGTGGAAATTAAAGATTAATTTATGGCAGCGCTCTGGCGAGGGAGGTTTGCTGGTGACTGTTCTGCGTACAGGTGGGCTAGGCGCTTGTCATTTCAGTTACCACAAAATCATCCCCAGCTGAGGCTGTGCTGCAGCCTTCCTTGGGACAGTTCTGTCTGTTACCTGTGGCTGAAATATGCTTAATCAACACGTTTCTTCATTCGGAGCCTCAGTTTCCCTACAGGGGTAGGCTGGTTTAGGGGCCTTGTAGCTCTAAGAGAACCTGAGATGATCTGTTCCAACACCACTTCCCTACCAGCCTGCATCTTTGCTGACCCTTACATACAGTTTACCTGTCCATGGTGCTCATACCCTTCACCTGGACGCTCTCCTCTTCAGCCACTCCTGGGTAACCCTTCTCAGTTTCCATATCCTGGAGAGTTCTCTTAAGAACCTGGTCTCTGTACTGCCCACTCACCATTCATCCTCACTGCCTCTTTCCTGGCTGTATTTTCAGTCCCACAAGCTGATAAGTTCCTGGGGAGCTCAGTAAAGATGTGAGAATGGATTGAGAGGAAAGGCCTTCCAGGGCAGGAAGTATGCCACATCTTGGTCCGTTTCCCCGGGAAGATGTTGGAAAGTCGAGAAGATATTATCTAGGAACCTGTCATGTCACTGTACAGAAATAACAGGAACTGTAGTTGGTATGGAATTTTGCTATCAAAAGGCCTTTTCGTGTTCTGATGTCCAGAAGCAGCCATGAAATACATTAATGGGCATGTTGGCAACCTTGCCCCTGAGAGGATGGAGGCTTAGAGAGGAGAACTGGCCCAGGTTCTGATGGGTTGAACTGAAGAACTCCTCTGGGTGGTTCTTAAACCCTGACTCACTGTAGCCCTCATCTGTAGAAAGAGCAGAGCGTCCTGGGGTGGCTTTTTAGACCCCACTTTGAGAATGATCTCTCACATGTGGTTTATCAAGTAAAGACTTTCTGCACCAACTGAAGCTGGGATGCATCACCTTTTCCCCATCTTCTTCTTGTCCTGGACAATTGGAGGTTGCTTCACCAAATTTTAAGCCACTCCATTACCTTCCTGTTTCTTTAGCCTAGACCTGGGTTACCCCAAGTGTGGTCTCTGGACCAGCAGCAGTGGTATTCCCAGGGAGCAGGGGAGAAATAGAAATTCTTGGGCCCATCCCAGGTCGACTAAATCAGAATCTGCTGCATAACAAGTTCCCAAGTGTTTCCTGTGCTCATTAAAGATTGAGAAATGCTGCTCTAAACAGGTTTGCCCACATTGTCCCAGGCTAAGAATCATCTCAAGTGCTTATTGAACATACAGCCTCCTTGACCCTTCTCTAGACATTGTGCACAGCACTGGGTTTAGGATGGGGCCTGGGTGTTCGTGTGGGTGACTCATGCCTACAGGGGTTTCTTCTCCTGAGGAAAGTTCGGGATTCTCTGCTCTAACCCAGTGGTCCTCACTCCTGGGTGTACATTAGAATTACCTGGTGAGCCTTTCAAAAATACTGAAGCTAGGAATGCACGCATAACAATTCCATTTAGTCAGGTGAAGGTGGAGCCCAGGTACTTTCCTGGCGATTCTAATATATAATCGGGGTTCATAGCCACTGTCTCAATCAGTAGTTCTCAAAACGTGGTCCAGAGACCAGTAGCACCAGCACGATCTGGGACCTTGTCAGAAATGCAGATTGGCGGGGTGTGGTGGACTACCTCCCAAATCTACTGAATCAGAAATCCTTGAGGTGGCCCCAGTTATCTGTGTTTTAATAAGTTTTCCAGACAAGGCTGGCCTGTGAAATTCATGGGGCCCAGTGCCAAATGAAAACACAGGGCCCTTCTTCAGAAATTATCTAGAATTTCGAGACGGTGACAGCGCAGCATTGAACCACACCTAGAGTCTTCTAAGCATGGGGTCCTGTGTGACTGCACAGGACGTGCACCCATGAACCTGGCTCTGCCTGCAAGTGACTCTTGTGCCCACTGATGTTTGAGAACCACTAGTCTGGCTTATAGCTGGTGTTTTTGCTTCTTGGCATGGTCCAAGAGTGACTCTCAGGACTTGTAAGCCACTGGCCCCGAGATGACAATAATAATAGTACCATTTGTTGATCATTTGTGACGTACGAGGCACTGGGCTCGGCACGTCGCAGGCGTTATTTTCATTCAAGGCTCACAACAGCCCTAGGAGAAGTATTCTGCTGCCTTCATTCCCATTGCGCAGAGGGGGAGACTGAGTACCAAGGCCACTGGCCACTGGTAGGTTGAATATGTTGAATATCAGCTGTTTGCCTCCTTCTTCACTGTGCCTCCTGTTCCAGTCATTATTTGCCCTGAGATCGTCCTTGCTCCTAACTCCATGGGTGAGGACTTATTGGAACAGAAGGACCTACAGGACCTCTAATAAAGGGCCAAGCGTTTTGCTCTGGCAAGATAGAAGGGTTTATAATCATGGGTTTTCTATTTATCATTTCACCAACGTGGAGCTAGAGGCTCCGACAGGGGACAGAGCTAGCGAGTGACAGATTTAGGGTTTGAACTCAGGAACCTCCGATCTCGAATGCTTCCCATACTTCCAGGCTGCCGTGGTCCTAAGCATGCACTTACAGGATGGATAACTTCCCTCTTGTAGTTTGAAAGGGAGAGGAGGAGTAAAAAACCAAGGAAAGAAACTAAAGTCTCCAAGGATCTGGGAAGAGACCAGGGGACTATAAATTACACCAAGGAAGAGAGGGAACGCTAAAGTGAAATTGAGCTGGTGTTCAGGCCAGACTCAGCCGCCCTTAAGCCAGATATCTCTGAGAAAATGACTTCACCTCTCTGAGTCTGATTCCTGTCCTATAAGGTAGGTATAATAATAATAATACCCACCTTTATTGGGTTGTTGTGAGACTTCAATGAGATAATGGCTTAAATGAGCCACAGTGCTTAATAGGACTCCTGCCACTTAGTGGGTGCTTAGTAAAAGTTGCCATTGTTATTAGTATTGAGGAGGCCTTTGGCCCAGGCCACTGGGATTTGGAGTGAAAGTCTCGGCTCTACCCCTCTCCCTTTTCTCCACTCTCCTCTGTCTGCCTCCCTCACAGTGGAATTGGGTAAATTAGAAATTCAGGATGGAGCTCGGAGATCTGGAGTTCTGTCCCAACTCCAGCACCATTTAGACCTTGGACTTGCCTCCACCCCTTCCGAGGCCTTGGTCCCCTCATCTGACAGTCGCAGGCTGGAGCCAGTGGTCTGCAAGGCTCTACAGTGCCCCCCTTTCCTCCTAGCATCAAGATCCACTGACAATGAAGTCCCATTCATTTGTGCCTGCGCACTAGTTTCTTGAGAGACACTTGAAAAGAAATCTGACAAGGGAGAGGCTCCGGGGGCAAGCTGGCTTGAGGTTTGAGTCTGCAGTCCCCCAGCTATTAACTGGAAGAAGCTTGGAAATGTGGAAAGCCCTCCATCTGTGCGCTGATCCTTGTGGGCCTGGCTTCAGGCTTTTCCTGGCATTGCCATGAAGACCGTCAGGATCCCTGACCCTCCATGGGCCCTAGATTGACTTCTGATCGGCATGAGTTGTGCCGCAGCTGGATGTTCCCCTGTTTTCCTTCTGCACGTTCGGTTCCCCAGGAAGCAGGCTTTGAGATGGATCTTGATGAGAAGGAGGCAACATCTGTGGAAGGGAAGGGAGGGGAAGGAAGTGAATTGGGCAGAGGGAGAAGTGGGGCTGCAGTGCAGTCATAAGGGAGGCCTCAGCCAACTCGCCGCGGACTTCTCTGCTGGGAGCAGCCTTAGAGTCATCTGAGCTGGGGCGGGAGTGCAGGGTCAGGACTTTACACCCCCGTGTCAGTCTGTCATTGGATGCAGCCCCCCGTGCAAGTGGGTGAGGCCTTGCTAAGGAGGCATCTCTCTTCTTCAGCCCGGACAATCCCTTTAGGACATTGACAGCTGAGGACTGTCTGCGGGCAGCTCTCCCGGCAGCCAGGGGGGCCTCAGTGCTGGGACGCTGGGAGCCGAGTACAGCACCCCCGAACCCCGCCCCGCCTCCTTATTCCTAACCAGGCTGCTTAGGAAATGCAAACCTCCTTGATCTTAGCCTTCGCAAGTGCCAGTTGGGTGGGTGATACAGCTCCTTAGTTTTTCACCAATTTGACCTTTTCCTTTTGAAACGAGGTCATGCTGGAGGGTCCGAGCTGACCAAAAGGTCAAGTAGAGGTAGAGATGTGCCCTGTCCCGGTACAAATACTAAAGGCTACCAGTTGCTATCAGTTACTGCGTGCTAACTATATTCCAGGTTTACGATGTCTCCAATTTTCTTTAAAATCCTTCAGCTTATCTAATGCAATATTATGAGTTTGCCGAATCTAGCCCAGTATTGCAGAGAGCAGCCCAGTCAAGGGTGCGTGGTCCAGGGGAGGCCAGAGAAGCCCATTCTAGGGGAGCTGCTACAAGTTCTTTGGTTTCCCACCTCTTGAGTAACAACCAGAGCTTTGCTAATTAGCTTCCATAATGTCAGAAATGTGTGTGTTGTGTGTGTGTAAATATTGACCTTTGACCAGCCACGTAAATATTAGAAATGTGCTCCGTCTGATGCAGTGAAAGGGAGTCACCATACATGGATCGTGTGTAGTGAATCTTAAATCTTTTAGAGATGGACCTCATGTTGCATGAATAAGGTATGCGGAGGTCTTTAGACTTTACCCTGAGAAAAATCACTAGGCAGAAATCACTACATGCTCCCATGAATGATACCTTTCATGCCAAGGAGTGGTGGCAGCAAAATCGGTCCCATGAATTGTTTTGCTGCTCACTTGTTTATAATTTAAAAGTTGATAAACCTTCTTAAGTGTGATCAAGAGCCCCTTTAGAACTTGTAAACAAACTTGTGCAGGGCAGGGCTGACCGTCAGCATCTCACACTTCTTCAGTGGCGGCTCCGTATGTATATCCTGTGCGAGAACCTGGGAGCGGTCCCTCAACCACATCGTCTCCCGTCCGTTTGCAGCTGGGCACCATGCCAGCTGCTGCACAAATGTACTTATTTAATGTCCACAGCACCCCTAAGGGGTACATACTATTGTTTATATCCTTTTTATTAGTGAAAAAACCCACCTCAGAGTGATTTAATAATGCCCTTTGAGGCCCTCACAGCCAGCCAAACCAGACCTGTATGTTTCCCAAACCTGCATTCTTCACTTCGGGCCCACGCGAACTGCCAGACGGCTTCCCGGAAAGGCAGGAGAAGACGTGAAATGAGCCCAATGCTTCTCTGTGCCCATGGTACCATGAGAGCCACCATACAAGTAGGAAAGTCTCTATACTTTTACATCTGTGTGGCGCATCTCTAAAAGATCTCAGCCAGTCCCTGAGTCTTGAATTTCACCAAAATTTCACTTAACTTCACCAATGAGAGCTCATTTCTACTATTCATCAGGCAGGTCAACAGGCCAACTGTTTTCACCCCAATAAGCGTACAAATAAAAATAAAACTCATTTCTTATTCTGTGGGTGTGAAGGGCTAACATCTGGCCACTGCTCTGTCGTGAGCTATCCACGCGACGCTCACCTAGGTTCTCAAACCCCTTCAAGCTTTGCTTTCCTCTCCCAAAGTGGAAATCTTTCCTTCTACAGATTTATGTTTGTGATGTGTGTGTGTATGTTTCAAGAAGTCTGAAGTAGGACACCAAGATGGTAGAACTCATCACTCAAAATGGGTTGAAGTACCCCTCAAGGAGGGGTCTCCTGCCCCAGCAAGAGCATCAGGCAGTGTAGGCAGAGCTGACCTGAGCCTGGTGGGAAGAGGAACCACTCTGGAATCAGCCCATCCTGGTGTCAAGGGTGTCAGTTCCGTGACACTCACCACTGCTGGACACACACACCTCTCTGGGGCTTTCTCTGGCCACAAGAGTACGCTGAGCCCACGCACAGGCCAGGCTGGACGTGCAGGGGTTGGGGGCTGCCCAAGAGCAGCCTCCACCAAAGGCTCATTTACGCACACAGGTAACCTCCTTACTCTGCTGGTCTCCCTTTTTTCTGTTTCTCTTCCCCATTCCCTACCAGAGCTCTCTGGGACCACCTCCCAAATGGACTAGTTGCACGCAGATGTTTGGCTCAGGGTCTGCTTCCGTAGGAACGAAGATTCCCGGTTCACATCCCTGCTCTGCTGTGGAGCAGCCGTAGGTGCCGGGGCACATCACTCCTGTCACTGGAACCTCAGCATCCTTCACCGGGAAGAATGAGATGATAAAAGTGGAACAAATCTCACAAGAGAGTTGAGAAGGTTCCAGAAATAGTCTGTGTAAATCGCTAAGAACAGCATCTGGTATACAGCAGGCATTCAGTAAATGCTACTTAAAAAAAGAAAACCAATTGATAGCTCCTAAAATTTCTTTGGCTGAGTCTTCATCTAATCTGAGATCTCTTTGCTCTCAAGCCTTAGACTTCCTCTGGCTGAATCTCCCAGGTTATTTCAGGGAATCTAACGCCTTTACTAAGTTAACATATCTTTAGCAAATATTGACTTAACACCTATTATATTGAAGACTCGGTGCTATGGTAGATATAAAGAAGATGAGGTCACTGTCTCCAGGGAGATAAGACATAGTCACAGGCAGCTGTGGTCCAAGGAAACTGTGATAAGCACGTTTCTCTACGGGCAGACCTCGTTTTCTTGCACTTTGCTTTATTGTGCTTCGCAGATACTGCGGTTTTTGTTTTTGTTTTGTGTTTAACAAATTGAAGGTTTGTGTCAACCCTGGGTTGTCAGAGGATAGTGAGCTTTTTTTTTTTTTTGCAATGAAGTATTTTTTAATTAAGGTATGTGCATTTTTTTAGATGTTAATTGTACACTTAATAGACTACAGGATAGTGTAAACATAGCTTTTATACGTACTGGGAAACCAAAAATTCGTGTGAGTTACTGCAATATTCGCTTAATCTCTGTGGTCTGGAACTAAACCTGCAGTATCTCTGAGGTCTGCCTGTATGTGCCAGTAAAGTAGGCAGTGAGCTGAGCGGAGGGGAAAGATTATCTCTGGTGTGGAGGAGGAAGGGGTATCAGGGGTGGGTTGTGAACGTTGGGTGGAATTTCAACAGAGGAGATGGAAAGGAGGGAGTGTTAGCAAAGGTGGAAGGTCTGGCATTCTGCAGCGAGTTTATCCCTATCTTATGGGAGACCCAATAGATTAATGACTCTCCATTTCTAGAGCAAAGGGGATAGCAGATTCTCCAAAAAATGTAATAACAATATATAATGTGTTATATAATAGATTATTATACCTTATACATAGTACTTATTATGTGCCAGGCGCTAGTAGAGATGCACTACGTAAGTTCATCGAATCCTCAACTTCAAGGTCAGTTCGACTGTTATCTCCATTTTACAGATAAGAAAACAGAGGTGCAGAGAGGTTAAGCATCCTGCCCAGGCTCACTCAGGTACTGCGCGGACGGCTGAAGTCGAAACGCAGGAAGTTTGCCTCCAGCGTTCCCATTCTGTAGTGCCTCTCGAGAATGGCACCTTTGCAGGACTTTAGGGGAATAGGTAGCCGTGATGTTGACAAGACTCTACAGGAGAAAGAACCTCTCCCCCACCCTGCCCACCGCCCAGCCCCATAGAAGTGGTCTCCAACTGGAGCAGTGGTTCTGGAAGTTGCCCCATAGAAGTGGTCTCCAACTGGAGCAGTGGTTCTGGAAGTTGCAGGTCACCATGACAACGCACCCCTGAGCCCGGCCACGCCCCCAGGCTCAGTCTCACTGGTTTCCAACCCCTGCGCAGGGCCCCTTTCCCTGCAGGGCCTGCTGGGGAAGTATCCCTGGCTTGTGGCAGCTGTGGTTTGGCGCTCAGGACCCAGATGTAAAAGGAGCTCGGGCTGAGGCAGGGGCCGGCGCTGGTCTCCAGAAGGCAAGCCCCAGAGCGCCTCAAATAGGTGGTAACATCCCCAGTTTGATCCAAATCAAAACAAGCCTGGATTTTCCTGTTTGTTTTCTTTTCCTCCAGCAGGGAGAGGAAAGGAATGTGCAGCGGCTGCTAATTGGATAGTGGAGTGACCGATTTCTTATTTTCTTATCCATGCTGAGCAGAGCTGTAGGGAATCTCTGGGGCCAGGAAGGACACAGCGGGAGTCTCTGGGTCTCTCTGAGACGGAGTTCACAGTCGGGACCAAAGCTGCCAGCTGACATGTTTTATTTGGCCTGCCCGGTGTTTAAAAAATGTTTTAAAATAGATGCTGACATTTTTAAAAGGGGGAGATGATACATAAAATTCTGCATTCCTGGCTTGTGTTGAGACATGGAAAGATCTGGGCCCAAATCCCCGCAAGTAAACAATCGGGGGAGCTGAGCTGAGGCTGCTCTTTTATACGGGTCACCAGGGTCCCCTCCAACCAGCGTCACCCACCTCCATTACCTTTCAGGTCCTCATCAGCATTTGAGTGTGTGACCCCACAAGACAGGAAACCCTCCCTCCTAGGACCCTCACCAATCTCAGGATGGGCACTACACTGATGCCACGGGTCAGCGGGCAGACCAGTAGCCAAGGCGACTGGCGAGGGCGCTTCCAGAGTCAGTTTGACGGCAGATTAAGGTGCCAGTTATAAAGCCATAGAACGCAGCGTGATGCGTCACTGGGTAAAGAGAGGGGCTGAAGCTAGAGACAGGTTCCTGAAGTGCTCCATCCGGTTTAATTCTTCTATACGTCTTTGAAACCTTAGGCAGATGAGAGCAGAGGCTGTAAATCACCCTCTATTCAATGGCTCATCATAAAGGATACGGAGAGAAATTACAGGAGGCAAGGGAAGGAAAAGCAGTGAGGAACAAGGCAAGGGTTGTTAACAGTGTGTTTGAAGATGGGCAGGTAGTACGTGAGAAGCTGCTGGAAGTCCGGCTTGATTTGGGCATCCCAGACGAACGGGAAAACCCACCCACCAGCCCAGCCTACTGCTGTGCCCCAGGGCATGTGATGGGGGGAATGTGTGTACAGAGAACTCACTGGGACTGTGCCTTACAATGTCAAACACATGGAGTTTGCTTCAGTCAGTACGCCTCTTAATCTTGGCTCTGTCATTTTTTGGCTGTGTGACTTTGGGTAGGTTACTTAACCTCTCTGAGTCACATTTTCCTCATCTGTTAAATGAAGTAATCATCATAAATGCAAGGGGTGGTGCCAGAAGTCATAGGAAGCTCTCACTAAACGATACTTTCTTTATGTAATATTGTAAAAGATTAAAATTGAACCATCCCCAAAGGAAAGTAGATTTCACTTACTCAGGTGGCAGTTAAAAGGTGATCTCTGAAGGTTCTGTTTTGCTCCTTTTGAGGAAGGGCAGGAAGACTGCCCCTCCCAGGGTCTTCTGAGTGTCCACACACGTTTGTCTTGACACAGGACGGCAGTGTTTGAGTGGAAGAACTCAGTTCAAGAGGAGGGCAGCCGGAGGCTCACTGGGCCTGTCCACGGCTTCCCAGACTAGCTGTGAGCCACGCCTGTGGGTGGGACATGCTAGTCTCTACCCTTCTCTCCTCTCCTCCCCGCCGCACCCCTGACTCAGTGCCCTGGGAACCTGACCCTGGCAGTGCCTCACGCACTGTCTTTGTTTGGGCTTCCCCAGAAGCAGAGCCTAAGGTCAGGACTGGAGCGCTGCTGGTTTCTCAAAGGTTGTGGTGGACATGGAGATGCCCATTCAGATCCCCCTTCAAGGAAGGACTGATTGCCCTGCTGTCAGCACCTTCAGGATCTGCCCCAGCTGCAGAGAGAGCCCCATCGTGTCATCTGAGGTCATGCCTGCCCTTCCTGGGGCTACTGGCATCCTCCTGTGTACCCACATCCGGAGCCTGAGCAAGGTGGACCATTCAGCTCCACAGGGGACACCCAGGACTTGTTCCAAGCTCCTCCTAGGCAGCGCAAGGCTTTGTCAGTCCTGTATCATATCTTAGCTTATCCTTCTGTCCAAGCCTGCTTCCACCTGCTTCCTTTCATAGGTGTTGGTTCCCTAATAAAGCCCAACACCCCACATTCCGTCTCGGGGTCCACTTCCAGAGAACCCAACCAGTGGCAGAGCTCTGGAGTAAGGGGGCCAGGAAGGAGGGAAAGTCAATATAAGAGTGTGTTGTCAAAGCCAGAGACCCTGCTGGGACCTCTGAGAAGGGTCATAGTTGCCCCCTGGGAATGGTCCATTGGGTGGCCTCTGCCCATCAGCTCCCAGAACTGCCTGTGAGGGCTCGAACTGCCCCCATTCCTGGGCTTCACTTACACACTGGCTGAGAGGGTTCCCCACCTTCGGAGATGCCCTGAACAGAAAGTGGGTGCACCGAAGGAGGGATGCCATCAGCCGGACTCTGAGCTTATGAGGCGCTTCACCGTGGCTGCACTCAGCAGAGAGCCCGGGGACGTGGTGCGGGGCACCCCAAAGCACCTGTAGACAGTAGGTACTCGGGCCAAGCAGAGGTACCAGCAGGAGCCGGGAGGGTGGGAGGAGAGGAAGATGGGGTAGTTTCTGCCCTGCTCCTTCCTGCTTCCGCAGCGGGGCTCAGGCAGTAGCTCTGGCTTCAGGCAGCTCTTCTTGGGTACCATCTCTCCCTGGGATCAGAAACACTGCCCCCTGCTCCTTCAGCCCGAGGATCCTGGTGTTGCTATTCTCTGGGTGTCTCTGCTTTCCGTACTGGCTCTTTTCACCCCATTCACACCTCTGATAATTGTCTCCTGGCCAAAGGGCCTTTGATTGAGTGCTCTGAGGGCATCCTGGTAGACACAGTGGGCCACGCCACCCCTGATGCCGAAAGCCTTACCTTCCCCATTGACCCCACCTTCTCCAGCCCTTCCATCCGTCCTCCCTCCCAGCCACTCTCGGTCCCCCTACAGCTTGCTTTTGAATCTATTTCTCGTAGATAAATTTATGTCCTCCCCCTTCACAGCTTTGCCTTTTGATTTGGAGGAAGGAAAAAAAAAAACCTTTCTATAAAGCTATTAAATGTTTTCTTTTCGCAAACACCAGTTTTGTACGTCAGAAGCATTGCCTTTCATGACTATTGAATTCTTGGAAATGGGCTTCAAGTGCCTATTTTGGGAATTAAAATCATAACATCAGCTCTTTTTCGCTCTCTGCGTTCCTGCCTCTAGTCCTCTCCAGGGTGATGGATCCCTCTGGCTGGGCAGAAGCAAGATCAGTTATAGGAAATGTGAGAAAGGAAGGAATAATGCTCCATTTCAAGAGCTTTTTCTCCCGACAGTTATTTTCAACAGGTGAGAGGTAGTGAGGCTGGCAGCAGATTTTTCAGGGAACACACAGCTACTTTTCCACCCCCAGCCTTCAATGTACACATTCTCCAGAACCTCTGGAAAACCCCTCGAGTGCATTCAGTCAACACATATTAAGTGAGCGCCCACTGCATGTCAAGGAGCTGGGTGCTGAGAACAAAAACGTGTGATTCCCACCCCACGCCATGGGGTTTATAATCTGTGTTAAGCGTTAGAGATTAATTGGTGATTCACAAAAATGTGACATTGCAATTTTTCCTTGGCATTTGCTGTTCCCTCTGCCCGGAATGCTTTTCCCTTAGCTATTTACATGGCTTGCTCCATACTTTCTCCATTTTTTTTTTTTTTTTTTTTGCAATCATCACTCTTCATGGAGGACGTCTATGGCCACCCATATCCCTTCTCTCTCTTTTGTTGCCTTTTTTTGGGGCCCATCTATCCCAGAATGTAAGCTTTATGAGAATAAGGATTTTCTTCTTTTTTTTTTAAAGTCTTTTTTGTTCTCTGCAGTATTTTCAGACCTGAGAACAGTACATGGTACATAGTAGGTGCTCAAACAATGTTTATTAAATGAATGAAGCAAACCAAGTACTAATAAGCATGGAGCTGAGAAAGACTAGACACAAGGCTTCTCAGGGGAAGTGAGAGTCAGGCTGATCTAAGAAAGATCAGAAGGCATTACCTAGGCCTAAAGGAGAAGCAAATAATTCCATGCAGGAAACACTGGCATGTGCAAAAGCCCTGTGGTGAATGAGAGCATGATGGGCTTTAAGAGCTAGAAGGTGTTCAGTGAAATTCAAGCCCAGGACAGGGGATGGGAGAGAGATGTTATGAAGTAATAATAACAACCAAAACTTAGAGCAGCTCAGAAATGCTGGGAACCATAGCAAGCTTTGTACAACTCTGGGAGGAAGATACTATACTTATTGCCATTTTATAGATGAGGAAATCGAGGCCCAGGTAGTTGAGGGAACTTGTTCAAATCACAGACTTAATGAACGTCAGAATTAGAATTAAACTGCAGAACTCTGACTGCAGAGCCTGTGGCCTTAACCCCTGTGTCCTTCAGTCTTTAGTAGGAAGGGTAGGATAGGCCAGCACCTGTGGGGACTTGGAGTGGCATAGAATCCCCACTGGGGGCCAGGCAGGAGCAGGCAGATACAGGCTGGTTATCTCCTGGGGGGATTCTCACGGATCTCCCAGCTCTGCGCTCCCCACCCCACTTGGCTCTCTGCAGCCACACCCACCCTGGTTGGATTGACTGTCAAAAACGTGTTTCCACCATTTCTAGTCTGGATGGGCAGAATCAGTCCAAAGTCCCTAAAGGTTTGGCCCTGTACCAAGAAGATACCTTCAGAGGTGATTCTGAAGCTAGCGCTCTGTTCTCTGGGGTGATGGTTATTTTAAAAAGCATTAAGTAGGTCATTTGCAGTGCAGTGTGGCGTCTCCAACCTTGGCTGGCCACTAGAATCCCCAGGGGAGGCTTTTAAATGTCTCCGTGACCAGGCCGCACCCTGACCAATTATGTCAGAATCTCCAGAGGTCCGACCCAGGCATCAGTAAATTTTAAAGCTCCCCAGGGGAGCCCAAGAAGCAGTCAAGTTTGAGGATCACAGCCCCTCATTGCTCACAGAGTGGACCAGGGACCAGCACAGTCAGCATCCCCGGGAGGCTGTTAGAAACGCAGACCCTCAGGCCCCGCCCCAGACCTGTTGAATCAGAATCTGCATTTTCACAAGGTTGATTCCTGTCTGCGTTAAGGTTTGAAAGGCAGGGTTCTAGAATCACACTGTCTGATACTTTGGCCACTAACCACGTGTGGCTATTTAGATTAAAATGAAGTTAACAATTCAGCTCCTCAGACACACTGGCCACATTTCAGGTGCTCATTTGCCGTGTGTAGCTAGTGGCCACCATATTGAACAGCACAGAGAAAGATCTTTTGGATCATTGCAGAAAGTTCTGTTGGACTGCAGTGCTCTAGAACATTCTGGAAAGAGGTGGTAATCAGTCACAGTCTTTTTCCTTTGGATGCCATAGGCATACAGATAGACAATGCTATCCCCTTGGAAGGGACAAAATGGAGATATATTCAACACTGCATGAGAGGGGACACAGGTATACCGCGCTTTTCAAAAGCTCGTTTCATACTACTTTTACAAAAGACCTACATTAGTACCTGTTTTTGGTAACTGAAAGAAATCCGAAGAGAACTTCTGCTTTAACCAAAAAAGACTGTCAAAATAGCATTCCGCCTTGGTTTGCATTGAGCTGTCATAGAGGCAGCGTGATGGATATCCCCCAGTTCCTTCCCAGGAAGCACGCTCAGCATCTCAGCATCAAGCCACCATAGCTTTGAACTATGTCCGTGAGCATCTGTGCTTTATCTTGACTGACTTTGCGCATCCTTTAGCAAGATGTGTCCTGAGGTAATTGCTTCTTTACAACCATTTCGGCTTATGAAAGGTTTGCTCTACTTTCAGATAGTGGGGGAAACCAGTAAATCTAGGCGATTTCGTTTCTGTTCATTTTAAGTAAATCAAGAACATAGCCTTATCTTCCCAAGCCCTGGCTAAGTGCAGTTTGTGGGGATGGGGAACAGATGAAAGGGGAGAGAGGAGAAATGTGAGAAGCAAGATCGATGTGAAGTGTAGAACAGAATGCGGGACGGCTAGCCCCGATCCCCACCCTCCTGTGCCTGTCGCTGTCAAGGCAGCAGGAACACAGGCCCTGATCCTCACGATGTGGAAAAGTACTCGGCAACCAGATGTGACTGATTTCTGACTCCAGGTACAAATGTGAAAAGCAGGCATTCTGTCAGCTAACTGATAGCCGGGTTACAGTGTGACGTGGCTGGGGGCTTAGTTTGTTTTTCTTTGAGGCGTGTTTTCTTTGCAGGAGGCAATTCAGTCCCTTTAGCGAAATCCTTCCTCTTTGGGGGAAGGGCCAGTGATGTTTCTCCACGTAGACCGTTGGGTCGCTGACAGCGGGATGCGTAGTGCAGCGAGAGCTGAACAGTATGATGATGGCGGGGTGCTCCAGCAGTGGAGAGTGATGTGAATTTTCCTGGGAGAAAGCTGCTCTCCATTTAGACGGATGCTGTGCCAGCTGACAGGAGGTTAGGGGCAGTGCCCAGCAAGCCGACCATTTGTTTGCTCACACATTCCTTTGGGTGCTCTCCTCCCGAATTACCGTGGGGAAGAAGTGAGTGAAAAGGGCGAAAAAGCAGAAGGAGGGAATGCAGCAACAGAATGTATCCGACTACATAGCACCCTGTGCCACGGCGCACTGTTTAAATCTTTGCACAATTGTAGCTGTCTCAGTTGATGTTGTCACATAGTAATACTTTGCATTTTGAGGTGTTTCGTGCTTGTTTTATGAAATTGGTCCTCATGATTACCTGAGGAAGAAGTCAGAGCAAGTTTCACCATCCCCTTTAAAGGGAATACAGCCCAGAGAGGTTGAGTGATCTTGCCAAGGTCACACAGCTACTAGTGAAATGAAGACTCAAAGTGTTCATGTATTCATTTATTCATAACTCTTCATTGAGAATCCTACCAAGTGTCTGCCTCTGGAGACGCTTCTGTGTCGTCTCTGTTTTCATGTTAGAGTCTAGAGAAGCTGATAGAAAGAAAAAAAAAAAGAAGCAAATTAACAAATTAAATGATTACAAATTGAAAATCACACACCATCACTTCCACCATCTTCTGTTGTCCACACAGGCCAGTCCTAATCAAACGTGGGAAGGCACAGATACCAGGAGGCGAGGATCTGAGGGCCGCGTCTTAATTTGTCAAGACCATGCAGTCTCAGCAGAGAGGCAACGATTTGCTCTTGGAACGCGTGAAAACAATCTTTTTTTATGTATAAAGCACAGATATACATATAGTACATAAACAGAGAGTATATCTATGTACTAAAATTTCATGGTGAGGGAACCAGGCAGTAGGAGAAAATTATCTAGAAAGTCTGCTTAGGGGGATGATAATAAAAAAAAAGGGTTGAGAAACACTGACTAAAAGGTTTTTTGGCCACAAGCACTGGAACACAATTTAAGCTGACTTAAGCAAAAAACGAAGCCCAGGAGTGTAGGCTTACGTATGGCTAGATCCAGAGGTTCAAATACTATCATCTGGGCTTTCCCCTCCATATTATATGTATTCAATAGATTGTCTCTAAGCAGATTTCCATTAGCATCTCTATGAGTGCCATTCACATCCTACTATCAGCTAAGCTGTCTGCCGCCCACCACCCAGCCTACAAGGAAAGGTGCTTCAATCTTCTTAGCTCTAGCGGAAAAGCCCTAGAAAGTACCCACATTGGTGCATCCTTGGACATATGTGCGTCTGTGGTTCTGGGACCAGTTCCAACACGTGGGCTTTTTTTCCCACACTACCAAGCATTTGTCCAACACCAGCTGAATGTTCTACAATTCAACTCAATTCTAACGCTGTCTACCTGGAGATAGCATCAGATTCCACAGGTTAAGGGCTCATTCTTACAAGATTGTCCCTACAGTTTCAGGTTGTCACCTGTGCTTCTGCCCGACCTGCTACAGATTGGAGATCCCAATGACCCCCTCCTCCGGTTTGATTAATTTGCTGGTGCGGCTTACAGAACTCAGAGAAACTGTTTGCTTCCTAGGTTACCAGTTTATTATAAAAGGGTGTAACTCAGGAACAGCCAGATGGAAGAGATGCATAGTGCAAAGTATGGAGAAAGGGCACGGAGATTCCATGCTCTCTACAAGTGAGCCACTCTGCAGATCTCCACGTGTTCAGCAGACCCATAAGCTCCTTAAATCCTATCCTTTTGGGTTTTTATGGAGACTTCATTACATAGACATGATTGATTAAATCATGGGCCACTGGCAATTGAACTCCATCTCTAACCCCTCCCTTCCCTGGAGGGTGGGATTAGGGGAGGGTATTGAAAATTCCAGCCTTCTGATCACATGGTTGCTTCTCCCGGCAACCAGCCAACCAGCGGCCATCCTTAGGTGCTCTCCAAAAGTCACATCATTAACATAACAAAAGACACCTTTATAAGCTTTCCTTGCTTAGGAAATTCCAGTGGTTTTATCTAGAGCTCTGTGCCAGAAATGGGATGAGGACCAAATATATATTTCTTTTTATAACTCACAACATCACAGCATCCCTTGAGGAGGAGTGGGGAGGTGGCCCTGAGTTAACTCCTGAACCACAGAAAAGCTGAGTTGATGTCAGAAGAAGGGGAAAAGACTACCAAAAGGCAGAAATAACTGATGCCCATTTGGGAGGATCGTGAAATACTGCCCACATGCCTAGATTAGACAGCAGTGTGGACACTGAGACTACTAGGTATATGGAGAGAGAAGAAGATGATAAAAGACCTTCAGTCATTTCATTGTGCTGTCCAGGGGGAGTCCTGTTTCTCTTGAAAAGGTGGGCTAGCAAGAAAGACAGGGCTTTGTAATCTGAGAGGTGTAAACTCTACCAATTACTAGCTCTGAACCTCTCAGACTTTCAGTTTTTTCATCTGTAAAATGGGAGCAATGCTACTCACCCCATGGGGTTGTCACCAGGATTAGTTGAGATTGTGCATGTAAAGTATCCAGCAGAACACTGGCATATGTCACTGAAAGATGATAGTAGGAGGAGTAGTGTAAGGGGAGAGGGGATACCTATTCCCTATCTCCAGAGAGGGGAGGACACCTCCTCACCCCAAATGTTTTCTGCTCTTGTATCACTTTACTCAAGGTGAAAATCCCCAGGAGGGAGACTGGGGTTGGTCAAGCTTGGATGATGGAGAAGGCCGGGTGAGGTCAACACACCTTGCTTAACTGACTCACCAAGACTGCCCCAAATGGAGGTGAAGTGGCTTCCCAGAGGGAAAATGGGGTCCTGTTAGGGCTAGAAGGGAGTCAGACACTGGGGAGAAAAAGTACAGAGATCCACTATAGACATCCTCCAGTGCAGAGTTCCAGGGAGCCCTGACCGATGCTTCGGTTCCCACCTGCCTGATTGTGTCAGTTTTCTCCACTGACGGCACCCAGAGAGGAGTGCGTGATTATGGCTGACACTGTTGGCCTCCCCTAGGGACCTTTCTCCACCTTCCTCGTAGCCGGCACAGCCCTGGCTAAATTCAAGAGTGCACTCCCCACGTTAGGAGGGGAACTTTGCTTGGTCTTGAATAATCACGGTGATTCCACTACCCTTGCCAGCAACTCTTAAGCATGTGACTGTTACGGCCAATGGGATTTAACAGGGTATCAGCGGGGGGCCTCTGGGAGAAATGTTCCTCTCGGATAAAAAGAGGCACATAGAAGAAATCCGCACCTCCTCTTCTTCAGGCAGACGTTACAGGGTTCACACTTGACACCAGGCCCTGTGGCCGCCAGCTTAGAGCAATGAAGAAGCAACAAAGTCAACATGATGAGGATGGTGAATGGTGAGGCAGAAAGATGGCAAGAGCCTGATTCTTTTTTTTTTTTTTTTTTTGCGGTACGCGGACCTCTCACTGTTACGGCCTCTCCCGTTGCGGAGCACAGGCTCCGGACGTGCAGGCTCAGCGGCCATGGCTCACGGGCCCAGCCGCTCCGCGGCATGTGGGATCTTCCCGGACCAGGGCACGGACCCGCCTCCCCTGCATCGGCAGGCGGACTCTCAACCGCCACCAGGGAAGCCCCAAGAGCCTGATTCTTGATCAAGTCAATCAGTTGATGATCTACCCACGGAAACTCCTACGTCTAGACTTCTTGTAATGCCTTATTGCCTAAACTACCTTTAGGTGGGTTTTCTGTTACTTGTACCCAAAGCTTCTGAATGATGTATGCTCATTCACCTCTAAATCTCCAACAGTAAGGAAGACTGTTAGATCAGTGGTTCTCAAAGTGTAGTCCCTGGACCAGCGGCATCAACCTCACCTGGAGACTTATTAGGGATGCAAATTCTCAGGCCCCATCCTGGTCTTCCTGGCTGGGAAAGGAGGACTAGGGGCCACAGCAGCCTGTTATTAACAAGCCCTCCCGCTGGTTGTGATGCGTGCTGGAGTTTGAGAATCCCTGCTTCGTATATTACTCTGTTATCACACGTTAGAACTGCTGGTAGTGTCAGGGTGTCGGTCATTACTCCTTCTAATTTACCCTTTCCTATCAGTGCTTGTTTCAATTCTGCTATCCCTAAGACTCCAGTGGGAAGAAAAAAGAAAAGATTTCAAAACTATTGGCTAAATAAACTTCCGCCTTTGAGTTTCAATGTACTTACTTTGGGTCATCATTGCTTTCCAGACAGGACGCTGGATTTCTGGGGAAGCCTATAATAGTTAGAATGCAGCAGACATTTCCAAAATGTTTAGAAACACTAATAATCTTTGTGATAAATAATCATCTGTGGGTATCTTCCTTGAGCTTCGGGAAGCAAAGCAAGTGAGGAACACTGGGGGTTTGTGCAGCGACCAGTGTAAGGGGAGAGAAACGAGCGGAACGAAGGAGTCTGAGAATAATGGAAGAGGAAAGGAATGGAGACAATCACTGCCCAAGAAAAAGAAACCCCTTGTGGTTAGGGAAGGAGGGGAAGATGGATTTGTTTTCTGGGACTCAGTGCATTTAAGCAAACAGGCGGAACTGAGGAGGTGATCCAGGTGGGGAGTGGTGTGAGCCAGGTGTCGAGGAGGGAGGACATGAGATGCGTCTGGAAAACTGGCGGCTGTGGATAAAGGAGAGGACAGTCTCCAGGAGGCAGGGCTGTGGGGGACGGAGCATCACAGCAGGACTGGACGTGGGCACCACCTCCTACTAACTGTGCTCCTGGACTGCTTTCCTCGCTTCCATAAGCCTCAGTTTCCTCAACAGTCAGTGGGCTCAGTAATCATTATCCCAGTATCCAATGTGCTGTGGACCGAACTGTGTCCCCGCCAAGTTCATGCATCGAAGCCCTACCCCCGACCCCCACTGTGATGGTGTTTGGAGGTGGCACCTTAGGGAGATAATTCAGGTTAGATGAGGTCGTCAAGGTAGGGCCCCCATGATGGGATTGGTGGTTTCGTAAGAAGACAAAGAGACAAAGATTCCTCTCTCCACCATGTGAGGATACGGGGAGAAGGTGGTGGTCTGTAAGCCAGGAAGAGAAGTCTCACTCGAAACTGAAGTAGTCCCCACCTTGATCTTGGACTTCCAACCTCCAGAACCATGAGAAATAAATTTCATTTGGGTAAGCCACCTAGTCTATGGTATTTGTTATGGCAGCCTGAGTAGACTAATCCGCAACGTACGTTGGCAACCTTGTGTAGTCCTGGGTCCATGATAAGTAAGTAAGTAATAAATGAGATTTATAACAATAAATACATAGTAAGTTTGGGAGATGAGTTTCCTCAGGTCCTTGAATGACTAAGCTGAGTGTATAATTTATTATGTAGACAATGGAGAGCTTGTGAGCAGAAAGCAAGAAGCAGAAGCACACATGTGGAGCATTCTGAGATCAGTATGACAATACAGTGTTATATACGTCAGGGTTCAGCAACCTTGAGCCTCAGAGTCACCTGGAGAGCGTGTTAAAACACAGGTTGCTGCTGCCCCCCCACCCCCCCCCACCCCCGCTTTTGGCTTCAGTAGGTCTGGGATGGAGTCCAAGAATTTGCATTTCAAATATATTCCCAGGTGATGCAGATGTTGCTGGTTCAGGGGTTACACTTCCGGGGAGGGAGGAGAAGAGAGAAGAAAGACTGGCGCAACCTTCAGCTGATGACTCAGTGCTGGGATGGGCAGCAGACTGCTCACTCTGAGAATGTTCAGGCCACACCGTGGTAGACGGTGGATAATGTAGATGGTATGTGGAACTGCCAGAAGAAATTGCTACATGAACGGAAAGCAATTTATGGTGTTGGGTTTCTGTGTTTCTTTCCAGGGTAAACCACTGTGATTAGAAAACTTGCAAAACCTTGACTTACAAAGTGAGTGGATATTGGAATTAGTGAATCAACTTTCCCGCCGACTTACAAACTGAGTGGATATTGGAATTAGTGAATCAATTTTCGGCCTTCTCCAGGTTGTGGATTTCTGTTCAGGGATGACTGTTTGGGGCCAATGGCTAAAATGAACCAGACGAGTTGCAAAGCTATATCATAAACAATGCTGGTAAAATCACCTGAACCTGCAGGTTCATTAAGTTGTTGGGTTGAGTCCAGGCTGGTAGGAGTGAGACAGTTTGTCTTCCATGTCATTTTTCTTAGGACCCCGATGTGAACATTTGTTGTTTCTTCCACTTAGCGGTCCCTCCTCCTTTATATTTGTACCTGCTCTGTCCCGTCATCTTTCTTTGGGAAATTCCTTGTCACCGTAGAATTTCATATGGTAATTGTCAGGCTGGCAGTCTCCTTAGTCCTCCCTTCTGGCCTCAGGGGCGGGCATGGGATCGAGGTCTGGCCAATCACAGTGTCCTGTCCCTGCAGGCCCCGTCATTGGGCTGAGGAGTCATGTGACTCAGCACAGCCTATCCGAGTCCTCCTCTGGGATTCATCTCTGGCTGTCAGAAGAGAGAACTCTTTTTCCTCTGAAGATGCCAAGATGTGATAATATAAGTGAAGAGTGCAGCTCATCCACCCCCCAGACATGGATGAAGCCCTCTTGTCACAGGAGGGAATGAGCCCAACCCAAAGAGAAAGGAGAGGCTGAGTTTTGGAGAGGAAGGGATGCAGACAGAGAGAGATCCTTATCATTTGTAGAATCCAAAGGCCAATACTGCCTGAAGATTTTCATTTGCATGAGTCAAAAAAAACTTCCCCTCTTTACTTAAGCTTGGAGCAGGTTTCTGGCAATTTTAACTAAAAGAATCTGAACAGTCAAGTCCATTTATCCACCTGTAACCTTCTAACTTCTAGAAATCGACTGGTGCCTGGGGAAATTGCTAATCCCATACTCAAATGCCTCCATCAGTGCTGGGAGGAGCTCCCTGGAGATGTCTGCAATTTCAGGGTATCGTCCTTAGAGGAAACATCGAGCATTCACATTCAGTTTGGAAAAGCTAAAGAGAGAGAGAGGGAGAAAAGGCTTAACCATTCTTCAGAAGCCTGAGTCAGTCTGTTTAGGAGAAGAAAAGGAAGGAAAAGTGATAGAAGAAGCTGGTCGTGTTTTTGTGGATGAGATAAGGCACAGTCTATGCTATCAGGTAGTGAAAACCATGATGGTTCCCGGTGGTCGGGAAATTTTCCTCCACAAAGCCCGCTAGGACCTGGCATTTGTAGGAGGCGCTAACCCTCCCGGGGGAGCTGATCAGGGTGAAGTTACATAACCTACACATTTGACTAAAGTGAACTCACCTCCACGCCCTCTGCCCAAACAGCCAGAAAAGGGAAGCACAACTTCAAGGGTGCAGCTGCTCCCTCCACCCACCCCACCCAGCGGGCACATGAGAGTGACTTCCTCTGCACATCTCGCTGGGTTCATGGGCATCAGAAGGGATTTTCCAAGAGCCATTTTGATTGTACATCCTTTTCATCTTTGTGAAAATGTAGAACCCAACTCCCTGAGTAAGATGAGACACCCACCACCACGAGCCCCAGAGTTTGTATCAAAGCAGGTTCAGAGGGCTTGAGTAGGGGGTGGGGCTGGGCGGTCCTCAAAAAATATCTGGTGGGGCTTCCCTGGTGGCGCAGTGGTTGAGAGTCCGCCTGCCGATGCAGGGGACGCGGGTTCGTGCCCAGGTCCGGGAGGATCCCACATGCCGCGGAGCGGCTGGGCCCGTGAGCCAAGGCCGCTGAGCCTGCGCATCCGGAGCCTGTGCTCCGCAATGGAAGAGGCCACAGCAGTGAGAGGCCCACGTACCGCAAAAAAAAAAAAAAAAAAAATCTGGTGATCACGCGAGGCTCAGTATTAATGAGCCGCAGATAACTGGGTTCCATAGTATTTGAAATCACAGTCACTTTTGGACGCCTTTACTTCTTGGGGGCTGCTGTAAATAATCAGCACATCAAAATGCCTTGTGACGTGTGGGGAAAAAAATCCTCTCAGCCCCATTTACCAGACAATTTTATGCCATTGAATCAACTCGAGGCTTCAAGGCGGTGACCGCCATCAACAGCACGTAGGAAGGGCTGAAACTTGGCGGTTGGTCTGTTTAGTGTGAGGTGGGTACTTGCTGTTCTTCTTGCCCAGCGGGGCTTTTCAAGTGGGATGATTTCTATTTGGTCTGACTTCCTGAAATAGAATCCATCGCCTGCTAACTCCAGAACGTCTGTCAGCACGGTTTGCCCGGGGTTCTTGGCTCGGCTGTTTGGGGAAGAGACACAGCTGGGGAGCTGTGGGAGTGGGGCGAGGGGCAGCATAGTCACATCTGATATTGAAACAGTCTGTGTGTGTTTAGGGAATCACTACAACATCTGACACGCCATCCCCACCCAAACCCCAAATCCCAAACCGGTTCCGCTCCAATAGCCAGCCTCCAGCCTGGTTTCAAAGCCTTTTCTGAATGCTTTATTTCCTCCTGTTTACAAAGGGAGCTGTTTTTGAAAGGGACATCAGTTTCTATTCATGTCTAGGACCCTGCGTGGGTCTTTGCTTCTTATTATTCCGGCTTTGTTTAGGCCAAAGAACACTTAGAGCCCGTAACCACGGACCTGCGACAGGCACCATCCCCTGACATGATTTAGGCGCAGGGACGGAAGGAGCGATCACAATGTAAATGAGGCTCATCAGCCTGTGTTTTTGCGTAAGTTCCAAACCCACACGCGAACCTCATCCTCAGCGTGTTCTCATTTCCACTGAGAAAAAAGCAAAGGGGAAAAGGCTTGCTGGGAGCCTGACACTGGCCCATAGAACTTAGCAAATGCTGTGTGACTTGTGTGCACAGCAGAATTCTTTTCAGGGGAACGATGACGAGGAAGCAACATGGTTCCTACAAATTAAGGGACTTGTTGCATGACCCTCAGCGTGAGTTTTCTTGTCTCATTTGGACCCACTTTGGATTTCTGGCCTTGCTTTCTTTTGGTGGACTGTTCTCCTTCATTGTAATTTCGCAGCTTAATTGCCCTGGCCCCAGGCTTCCCAGGCAACATGCCAAGAAGATCGAGTTTACTTTCCCAGTCTATCACCTCTCCTTCCTTCATTCCCTACCTCTTCTTGCTTTCCTCCTCACCCCTCCCACGAAAACCTCTGAAACATTTACTACCCCCATGTGGTGCTCCTTTTGTAACCCACCCAAGCCTGTGTGTTTTTTTTTTTTTTTTTAGCTTCTGCTTATTTTCTACTCTGTGCCAGTGGTCAGCAAACTTTGTTCTGTAAAGGGCCACAGTAAATAGTTTCAGCTTTGCAGGCATGCTGTCTCTGATGCAAGTCCTCCGGTCGGTTGCTGTATCCTGAAAGCAGTCATCAATGGTACATAAACAAACAGGGCTACCTGTGCTCCAATGAAACTTTATATACCAAAAAAAAAAAATAACGGGCTGGATTTAGCCTGAGGGCCAAATGGAATAAATCCCTGTGACATACACAGGAGATCTGCAAGACTTTTGAGAATGTTATCTCACCTGAAACACTGCCAGCTTGGACTGAAAGTGACAGAGAGAACACAATGAAAGAAGGCTGTCAGACTCCCCAAATTCTACAGACAGGAGACAGGCTGATGAAACTACACAGCTGCCAACAAGTGCTACCCCTCATGAAAAAGGAAGGATGACTTTTTCTGCCCAGAGCAGAGCCATGGGCCCAGAACAGAGCTGGGAGTCAGGCCTTGATAGCTAATGGAGTTTGCCTGGTTGGATTTAGAAATTATTTGGGACCAGTGACCTTTTTTTCCTTTCTTTTTCCTCCCTTTTTAGAATGAGAATGTCTATAACTGTTATCCTGATGGGGTCTGTCCCATTAGGGACAAAACTATCTGTTTGCTAGTTTCACAGGTCTGTATACAGAGAGAAGTTGTAGCCCTGAATGGATCATATCAACAGTCTCACCCATACCTCCTTTAGATAGTGTGGGTGATGAGATTTGAGACTTTTGAGCTGATGAGGTTTTGGACTTGAGTTGATGTAGTGACAGGTGGAGAGTTTGGGGGACGTTGGAATGGGGTCAGCACATGTGAGATAGACGTGAATCTTTGGGGACAGAGAGTGGATTGCTGTATGTTGAATAATAAAGATATCCACTCAGAACTTGTGAGTATGTTGCCTTACATGGTAAAAGGGACTTTGCAGATGTGATTAAGTTAGGGATCTTGAGATGGGGACTTGATTCTGGTGAGACCAGTATAATTACAAGGGTCCTTATAAGAGGGACGCAGGAGCATCAGAATCAGAGAGAGATGATTTAAGGATGGAATCTGACATGAGGGAGGTTGCTATACTGATGGGTTTAAAAATGGAGGAAGGGACTACATGCCAAGGAATACAGGTGGTCTTTTTTTTTTTTTTTTTTTTGCGGTACGCAGGCCTCTCACTGTTGTGGCCTCTCCCGTTGCAGAGCACAGGCTCTGGACGCGCAGGCTCAGTGGCCATGGCTCATGGGCCCAGCCGCTCCGCGGCACGTGGGATCCTCCCGGACCGGGGCACGAACCCGTGTCCCCTGCATCAGCAGGCGGACTCTCAACCACTGCGCCACCAGGGAAGCCCCAGGTGGTGTTTAATACAGGTGGAAACAGCAAGGAAACAAATTTCCCCCAGGGCCTCCAGAAGGAATGCAGGCCTGCCCTTAGCCTAGTGTTTTGACCTCCAGAGCTATAAAATAATAAATTTGTATTGTTTTAAGCCCACTAAGTTTGTGGTAGTTTATTATAGCAACAAAGAAAACGAATACAGATTTTCTCAACCCTGTCTAGCCATACACTTTGTAAGGGGCCTTCATGGATTGCCTTTTTCATCCCTCATGACAACCCTTTGAGATGAGTATTATTATTATCCCCCTTCCAAGTGAAAAACACTGCTTGGAGAGTCTGACTCAGTACTCTAGTCTTTTGAACTCCGTGGTGCCTGTTTCTGTGACATATTGCCCTACTCAGGCAGACTTCTGTTTTCCTCATTTTAGAGTGCCTCACCAATCCTCATTAAACTTTACCTGAGTCCCAATTTCTTGGAACTTTTTCTCTGCTCCTGTGAATATGTTTTTTTTTGAAAATTTTTTAATGAATTTATTTTATTTATTTATTTTTGGCTGTGTTGGGTCTTCGTTGCTGCACGCGGGCTTTCTCTAGTTGCAGTGAGTGGGAGCTACTCTTCGTTGTGGTGCGCGGGCTTCTCATTGCAGTGGCTTCTCTTGTTGTGGAGCACGGGTTCTAGGCACATGGGCTTCAGTAGTTGTGGCACATGGGCTCAGTAGTTGTGGCTTGCAGGCACTAGAGCACAGGTTCAGTAGTTGTGGCGCACGGGCTTAGTTGCTCCATGGCATGTGGGATCTTCCTGGACCAGGGCTCGAACCTGGGGATTCTTAACCACTGTGCCACCAGGGAAGCCCCCTATGAATATGTTTTTCATTCACTGTGCCTACAGTTTCGGAGACTTACCAAATGCCAAGCCTTGGTTTAAACTTAAGGAGAGGTATATAAAACAGATACCCACTCCGGAAGAATCATCATCCCTCTCTCTAAAAACCATCAGTCCTCTTCTTTCACTAAATACACAGCTTCATCTATACCATGGAGTGAATTTGTCCTGTCAAAATTCATATGTTGAAGCCCTACCCCCTAATGTGATGGTATTTGGAGATGGTCTTTGGGAGATAATATCATTTAGGTGATGTCATGAGGGTGGAATGCCGAGGATGGGATTATTTTCCTTATAAAAAAAAGACACTAGAAAGTCCTTTCTCTCTGTACGTCTGTCTCTCTCTCTGCTACATGAGGACGTAGTGAGAAGGCAGCCATCTGCAATCCAGTTCTGTCACCAGAACTGAATCACCTGGCACCTTGATCTTAGAATGTCCAGCCTTCAGAACTGTGAGAAATCTATGCCTGTTGTTTAAGCCACCAAGTCTGTGGCATCCTGTTACAGCAGCCTGAGCAGACTAAGATAACATTCAAAGCAAAACAAACGAACAAACAAACAAACACAAAACAGCACTTGGGCTAGCAACCCAAACAGTCTTACCAATTGGTGATGCACTGGCTAAGCGCAGAGCGGCAGGCTGAGTCCAAAATGGCCTTGGTGATCCCTACGTCCTAGTATTTATGTACGTCTGTAATCCCTCCTCCTTGGATGTGCGTTGGCCTAGCAGCTTGCTTCTAACCAGTATAATAGAACAAAGGTGATGATATGTCCTCCCATGATTACCTGACATAAGATCATAACATCCACCTTGCTAACTGTTGACTGTCTCCTTTGCTGGCTTTGCCAAAGCAAGTTCCACATTGTGAGCAATGCTACAGTGAGGCCCATGTGGCAGGGAACTGAGGGTGGCCTCCAGCTGATAACAAGCAGGGAACTGAGGCTCTCTGTTTGACAGCCTTCCAAGAACTGGGTCCTGCCATCATCCATGTGAGTTTGAAAGTGGATCTCTTCCCCGTTGAGCATTCAGTTGAGACCCTTGTCATGGCCAAAACCTTGACTGCAATCTTACAGAGAACCCCACTAAGCCATTTTCAGGCTCCTTACCCACAGAAACTGTCAGTTGACAGTTGTGTGCTATTTTAAGTGGCTAAATTGTGATAATTTGTTACACAGCTACAGATAACTAATACAGGTTGAAAGCATGGGTTTATCATGGGTTCAAATCTTGCCTCTACTCTACACTCCTATAATCTTGGACATGCCGTGTATGTACTCAGAGCTTTAATTCTCTCATGTTCCGAGTGAGACAATAGCAGATCCCACAGCATAACAAGTATTCAGTTATTCTTAGCTGTTATTATTTTTAAGTGCTAATGAATCACAAAAGAGGGTAATTTCATTTTACCTGGAATCAGGGAAAAATAATTACAACTAACACTTACCTTGAGCTCTCAAATTTATGGGCTCACATAGAAATTATTGAATTTGATCCTTACTGCAGTGATTCTTAACTATCAATGATTTTTCCCCCCAGGGAATATCTAGATATATTTTTGGTTGTCACAGCTGGTAGAGGGAGCTCCTAGCACCTAGTAGGTGGAGGCCAGGGATGCTGCTAAACATTCTGCAGTGCACAGGACAGCCCCTTACAGTAAAGAATTACAGAACTGGAAGATGAGTAGTGCTGAGGTTGAGAAGCCACGCCCTAGCAATCCCGTGAAGGGGGGGCGTGGTTATCATGCATGGTTCCTAAATGAGAATACAGGCCAAGAGAGGCTGAATTACAGCAGGGGTAGGAGATCACATAGGTGGTATCTAACAGAGCTGGGACAGAAGTCTTTATCTGCAGTTCCCAAATCCATTCCTTCTTCTTCTCCCTCACTTTACCTACCTATCCTGTCTGGAGGCCCATCGATTTCAGCCTGGAGTCAAGAGTCAGGATGCTTTGACCCAAAGAAGGGACTGTAATGGTGGATATTTCAGGCACTGTAGCTGGGGAAAGGGAACTAGAATTCTTTCCAGAACAGATCATTTCAATCCCACTTGGCGGGGGATGAGAGCAGCGTTGGTTGATAGGCCCATCCCACCAGAATCCAGAGATATTCTTGCCTAAATATAAACTTGAGCTTTGTATTCTCTTCCAACTCTTGAGAACGTTTTGGGCTAACACGGACACTCACTTAAGCAACATTTCTGGTCACTGTTCGTGCTGAGACCTATATCATGAAGACCCCTCAGTGTGTATCCGTGTCCCCATTTGACAGATGAGGAAACTGTGCCTCAGAAAGGAATGCAGTGGCTTGTCAAAGGGCACATGGGTTGCAAAGGGCAGAGCTGGGATTAGAACCCAGGCCCTTCAACTTCAAGTCCAGATTAGTTTCCACAGTAGAACTGAGCCCCCTGTACACATGGCTCTGTTTGGGGTGTTTGTGTGTGTGTGGTAGAAGGTGTAAAATGTTTCCTGCTTCCAAGCAATTTGCTGCCTAGAGGAGGAGATGGAATTATAAGCAGATGACTAAACTCGAAGTGGAAGTGAGAACGTGTGCTTCAAATGGGTGCAAACCCCACACTCCTGGGAACGCAGGGAAGAGACAGAGAGAATGCTTCTTGAGGGTGAGGCTGAGAGACCTGTAGAAAGTCTACAGAGAAGTGGCACTTGAGCTGACGCTTAAATTGTGGGCAGAACAAAAGGCCAACGCCCCAAACCAAACAGTAGATTCACATGCTAAAAGCAGTTTCTGCCTCGAGATGCTTTAAAAAAGAGTTCCTCATTCAACTTTCAGCCAGTCCTCTGTGACGGAGCTCTGGGATTCCACACATGTTCTGATGATTGCTCTGTTTTCTTCCCTTTCATAATTGCACAGCCAAGCAGCCCGAGTTCTCTAGGCTTCTGTTCAGGCCTGAAGATTTGCCGTATTTGGCATGCCTTGTGGTTTCCGTCATCCTTGTGATTATACTAAGTTTATGAGACAAGCCTCTTATCACTGCTATCAGCACTTTTGTTTTCCCACTTTCTGCTCATTTTCCCTAAGTAATCAGAGCTAAGAACTCTTAAAATAGTCAAATAATCACACTAACAGTCACTCATTAACACACTAAGCGATGTGGAAAATGGAGCCATGGACGGACGAGAAGACCCCATGCTCTCATCACTTGGACCATCCGTTCAACTGCTCGTGAACAGAAATCTGATTTGTGTGTGTGAAGGATGATTTGAGGGCTCTCAAAGCAGAAAGCATGAATATGCAGCTGATATAAGTTCGTTTGTTTCTTCATTCGCTCCATAAATATTTATTAGATACCCACTCTATGCCAGGCTCTGTTTCAGGGACTGGAGATGCAGCCACAAACTACCTGCCAGGTCCCTGCCTTCATGGAGCTTCCAGACTAGATGGGGGAGACAGACCATAAGTAAGTGAGCAAATCCATGAACAAGGTAAATTCAAATTGTGACAAGTAGGATTGCCAGGTCAAATATAGGAGGTCCAGTGAAATTTAAATTTTGGATTAAAAAAACACTTTTTTTTTAGTGGATGTATTTCCCAAAATTGTATTCTATACTTTTGTTTTTTAAGTCAGGCACCACTAGTGCTAGGGAAATAAATGGAATGACTGGGATGGTGTATCATTCAGGGTTCTGCCAGAGGAAGAGAACCAGTAGGTTACCTGTATTTAGAGATTTATTGCAAGGAATTGGCTTAAACAATTACAGGGGCTGGATAGGTAAGTCCAAAATCCATAGGGCAGGCCATCAGGAAGGGCGGGCTGGAACTCTTGGGCACAAGCTGAAGCTGCTGTCCACAGGTAGAATTTCTTCTTCTTCTTCAGGGAAACCTCGCCTCTCCTTTGTAGGCCTTCAACTGATTGGATCAGGCCCACCCAGATTATGGAAGATAATCTTTCTTACTTAAAGTAAACTGATCATAGACTCTAATCACATCTACCAAATATATTCCCATCCACACCCAGATTAGTGTTTTATTGAATAACTGGGGAATACAGCCTACTCCAGTTGACACAGAAAACTGACCATTACAGATAGCAAGGGGAGGGGGTGTCCACAGCCAGCAGGGAAGTCTTCTGTGAGGTGGGGACACTTGACTTGAGACGTGAACTTTGAGACACTGAACACTGAACTGCATTATAAGAACGGGGAGATCAAAACATTCCAGATGAAAAAAACAGCAGGTGCAAAGGCCCTGGGGTAGGGAAGAACCTCTCTTGTTTTTGGAACCCAAAAGAAGTCAGTGCAGCTGTGGGTGGAGTGATCATCAAGGGGAGAGCAGTATCTGGTTGGGTGGAAGAAGATGACTATAAAGTTTATAAAACTCTAGGACTATTTGTAAAAAGATGTTGATAGGTAGAGAAAAGAGTAAGCTCTTAAAAAAGGCTTTTTCCTGAAGAATTTCTGGGTATCTGTTTGGTTCTAAACCTGTTCGCCTACTCAGAAAAATTGCTGTGGGTCATTTAAGGCATGGGACTCTCCCAAACTGAAATTATTAGGGCTCCATGAAGTAAAATTCTTACTGTTTCTGAAAAGGAATCTTTTTAAGAGCTAAAGAAAATGCTCAATAGATGGGCAGCCACTGTGGGGCTTTAGAAAAGTTTAGAGCTTTTTCTTCAACCAGTCTTTGCATTCAGTAACCTTCCTCTGAAGACTGGAATTGTCACATGGCAAGCCAATTGTTCGCAAGAGATAGCTGAGTATCAGTCAACATCTACTCTCTATCTGTGTTTGGGGATTCACGGTTTAAGGAAAGATTCTAACAAATTTCATTAAACAAAAAACAAATCAGCTTTACATGTTGATCCTGTATTAGAATTCCACAGGCAGCTTTGTCTCCTAGAAATCGTAAATAGATTTGTGAATTCTCAATGCTGTGGCAGGAAAAACTACTACCTGAACCCGGTAGAGATTCCTGGTATCTATAGCTTCTCACAACTTGCCTGTTGCCTCCAAGTCAGACCAGGATTCCTCCAAAATTGATAACAATAACTTTGCGAAAATCACCTAATCTCTCTAGACCTGGGTTTCGTTATCTATTTTTTTTTTAATGAGGATTTCAACTCTGAAGTGTTGTTCAGCCCAAACATTCAGGTTCCATGAGAATTCTCTTAATTGTCAACTGTCCCAGTGTGGTACCTGGATTTGGGAGACAGTATAGGCAGGAGATGTTGATCTCTGCTGTGTATCGTGTACTAGAGCCGTTTCACTCCCTCAAGATCCTGATGATGAGTCTTTCCTGTTCTATCTCCCCACCCCCACTAACCATCAAACGGTATGTAGTTGTGTTTGTTATCTGTTGCCATGTGACACATTACCCCTGAAATTCGGTGGCTTAAAACAACAAACATTTACTATCTCACGATTTCTGTGGGTCAGGAATTGGGAGTGACTTAGCTGGGTTTTGGCCCAGGGTCTCATAGCTATGGTCAGGATATCCACTGCGGCTGTCTTCATCTGAAGGTTTGGCTGGGGCTGGGAGAGAACATGGCTGTTGGTTGGAGGCCTCAGTCCCTCACCCTGTGGGCCTCTCCATTGACTGTTTCAATGTGTCCTCTTAACAGGGCAGCTGGCTCCCCCGAGCATGAGTGACCCTAGAGAGAAACGAGGAGGCCGTAATGCCTTTCACGACTTAGTCTTGGAAGTCATACATCATCAATCCCACCATATCTATTTGTTAAAACTGAGTCACTAAGTCCAGCCCCACAATCAGGGGGAGGGGAATTAGGTTCTAGCTTTCAAGGGAAGAGTGTCAAAATTTGTAGACTTTTTTTTTTTTTTTTTTGGCTGTACGTGGGCCTCTCACTGTCGTGGCCTCTCCCGTTGCGGAGCACAGGCTCCGGACGCGCAGGCTCAGCGGCCATGGCTCACGGGCCCAGCCGCTCCGCGGCACGTGGGATCTTCCCGGACCGGGGCACGAACCCGTGTCCCCTGCATCGGCAGGCGGACTCCCAACCACTGTGCCACCAGGGAAGCCCTGTAGACGTGTTTTAACTAACACAGTTGTGTCGTGTGTGTCTGTGCATGTGTGCTAGAGAAATTTTACTCCCTAAGATCTTCATGATGTTATTCTTCCAGCTCTATCCATCCCTCCAATCTTACCCCACTGGTAGTTAAATTGTATATGGCCTATAACTTATCTATCCTTCTGTCTTCTGTAACTTATTACGAGGACAGTGTGACCTGGCTTCAGAAAGTCTGAACATCACAAAGATTGTTGCTTTGCTGCTTTCCTGTTTTCAAGTATTCCTTAACTATTCAGGCAGTAATTGGCAAGTTTTCCCTCCTGCATCTCTGTGTAGTCCACTGCTTGGGAGCAGAGAGAAGGGAACATGGAGGGTAAAACAAGAGGGTGTTTTGTTTTCTTTAACTTCCTTACATGGATGAGCCATTTTATGCACCGTTGCATCCCATGAAAAGTTGTGCAGGAATATTCTAGAGCCAAGCTTGGTGGAGGATGGTCTTCTCAAGTGGCTGCCAGCTTACCTGATCAGAGGGTATACAGCTGGGACACCAGACATTGACTGCCCATGGGCGACTTTTCCCAAAGTCTGGGCCCTCCTAGAAGTAGAGCTGGGACGAAGATCTGTGTGCAAGTTGTTCATTTGGAAGATCCCGGAAACACTGCTAGGCAGTGGAGAAGTGAGATGGGAAGGGGAGGCAGGCAAAAGGAGTGAGTTATCAAGCCACTTACTCTCTGGAGGACTGGAGCTTAATGCCACTGGGGAAACTCTGGGAAAATGTATAGAACCCACACCTCTGAGTTTCCCGAACTAAGGGAAGCAAGAGACCTGGGTTATTGATCTACTTAGACTTTGACTGAGAGCTGCTCCTGGTTATTTCTATAGGAGGTTGCTAGATCTGTGTCACAAATTGCGTGGCTGAAAACAACAGAAATGTGTTTTCTCACAGCTCTGGAGGCTGAAGGTTTGAAATCGAGGTGTTAGCAGGGCCAGGCTCCCTCTGAAGTTGCTAGGGAAGGGACTGTTGCGCGCATGTCTTAACCTTCGGTAGCCTCGGGCGTTCCTTGGCTTGTGGATGCATGCCTGCAGTCCTGTCCTCACATGGCATTCTCCCCGTGCGTCAGCATGTCGTCTTCCCTCTGTGTATGTCTGTCTCTGTGTGCAAATGTCCCCTTTTTACAAGGATATCTGCCATACTGGATTAGGTCCACCCTAATAATCCATTTGGTTACTTCTGCAAAGAACCCGTTTCTAAATAAGTCACATTCTGAGGTTCTGGGAGTTAGGACTTAAGTATAACTTTTTCGGGGGGACGCAAACTCATAAGACTCTGTCTATTCAGAGCTGGTGTCTGTTGTTGGGAGGAAGAAGGTGTATCCAGTGGCGATCCTGGCTCTGGATCTTTGGGGTTGGCTTCTCGGTTTGGGGCTCTCTTGGTTTCCTGCTGGAAGAGCCAAGGCTCCAAGTGTAGCCATACACAACGTAGGAGAGCCCAGGTGGGTGAATCCTCCCTGTCCGGATGCTCAGGCTACACATCTCAGAGTCATCCCTGGTTCCTCTTTTCCTTTGTTGACTACTTGCAATCCACTGCAGATATATCCAGTTCCAGCAGACATTTTTTTATCTGGAATCCATCCATTGCTCCCGATCAGTACCGATACCATCCAAACTCTAGGCCATCTTCATCTCTCCCCTGATTTACTGCTGCAGCCTCCGACCTGGTCTCATCGCATCTGATTAGACCTGCCCAGGAATAATCCAGTATCCTCTTCCTAGGTGTTATGGGTTGAATTATCTGCCCCCCGCTCCGCCACAAAGTCGTATGTTGGAACCCTGCCTCACCCCCTTTTAAAGGAGTGCAGCAAATTTTCTGTTCAGTCTTCAGTTCAATTTTACCTTTTGTTTCTCTCGTCTTTCCCTCCCTCTCCTTTGCCCTCTTTCTCTCTCCCTCTTCTCTCCCCCCACTCCTCCCCTTTCCCACTTCCTCTGAATGCATAGCAGTCTGAAAAAGTTGAAATGTCATAGGCATGGAGTATTTTCACAGGGTCATATTAATAGAAATATTCTCGAGAAAAAGCTGACCCCAACACAGACCCATCTAGGTTGATTTTGGCAAAATGAGGTCTAAACTTTCATACCCTCTCCTCCCGCTGGGCTTCTCTCTACCTGCCAAGGCACATGTTTCTCCTGTCTGTGACCTTGCCCCCATTATGTCCCTTCCAAAACCATATGTAAAATATATAATATATATGTGTATATATCTATAAATACATGTGTGTGTGTATATATATATATGGTGGGTATGTGTAAATAGTTAGATAGGTGGATAGGTACATAGGGAAATGATAGAAACTTTTTCCACCCCCCTTCTCCCTGGGGTAGATTATTTCCCCCTAAAGTTGTGTCTGCCCCAAAACAGAGATACAAAGAAACTGATTGAAGTTGGGGTGTTTGGGCTGGAGCGTGTGTCTGCCCAGCCGGGCTTGGCCTGTCAAGCTGGGAAATACAGGATAGGAGAGGGACAGGATCCCAGCATTCTCCTAGAGCCTGACGTTACTGCTGTGCCTCCCAACCAGCCAAGAGCAACCAACAGAGAGGTATTAGGAGCCGTGCATTTCCAGGGGTCCATCTGAAGGCACCAGTGTGTCAGGGTCTGGACCAAGTTACCGGATGGGGTAAACTGCCTGTGACTCAGTCCATTCCAGCTTTTTAATACGAGTGCTACCTGGTTTAAAATGAGCACCAGAAATGACTTTTAAAAGAATTTAAAAGCTAGGTCAAAGGGTAAGAGGTAGTTCATTCCCACTTGACTCCGTAATGCTGAGGAGTCCATGGGTCTAGTCTACCATGGCAGACAATGCCAGGCCTCACCTAGACACCCCCTTCCCTTCCCTGACTTGACTTCTGGCCGCCAGCACCTCTGTTTCTTTGCGTGGGAGCTTTCTCTTGCTGTTGGAACCCTCTGTGAGCAGCCCTCAACTAATTCCTGATAGGACTTGCTGTATAAAATCCCAGCTCCCCTACCCCTGGGCCGGGGTAGCTCAGAGGCATGTGCTCTACACTAGCTCCTCGAGTTTCTTCAATGGGACTCAGCTCTAGGCACCCGCAGGGGTAGCTGGCTTGAAAATCTACCCTTTATTGACGGCTGTCCCTTCCCTCTCTTGATCCCCACTTGCCTGTGGTGTTTCCATCCTTCTCAAATAAACTGTGTGCACTCTAGTCCTGTCTGTGGGAGGAAGTAAGTGCTCTCTACCAGCACACACACACACATCCACTAAAACAATTTGACTTAGAGCATGGCCATAGAGCATGGGCTTTCCAATCAGGTAGACCCAGGGTTTAATTCTCACTCCACCAGAAATGGGCTGTGTGTGGACAGTCGTCTCTGAATTTTATCTGTAAGATGGGTGTAGTAATACATCAGGCTCCTAAAGTGGATGAGGATTCAGTGAGTTTATGCATGAGAAGTGCTGAACGTGGAGGCTGGCTTATAGTAAGTGCTCAATAAATGGTGGCCAAGTTTTGTTTCATTTGTTGCTGTTGTTAAATTTCCACTCTCTTGGCTTTCTTCAGCCTGGCACAGTAGCAGAGAATGCAGGTGTCATTTACACTGGGCAACGGCCCAAGGTTCAGTAGTTGGACAAGGGAATCCAGGCAGCAAGGGAGCCCAAGATTAAAGTGAAAGTCAAATGCCATCAGGAAGGGCAGGGAAAGAGAGGGGGTCCTAGGGCAGTACCTCTTAAACTTCACTCTGCGTACAAATTATTTGGGAAACTTGCTGAAATGCAGATTCTGATCCAGTGAGTCAGGGCTTCAGCCTGAGATTCTGCGTTTCTCACAAGCTTCCGGGTGATGTCATGCTGCTGACATCATGCAGCCCATGTGTGGAGTAACAAGGAGCTAAGGCTTGGAGAGCAAATGTCAAGCCCAGGAGAAAAGAAGGACTGGAAGTGAGAGTGCAAAACCCAAGTGTGGTCAAGGACGGCCAATAGCCTGCTTTGAGTTACGTTTTCTGTCACTCATCTGGAGCTGTGCTCTCCAGTATGGTGCAGCGAGCCCCATGTGGCTGTTGACACGTCATCCTGATTGGGATGTGCTGTGCATATAACAATCACACTGGATTTTAGGTACAAAGGAAAGAATGTAAAATGGTTCAGTACTTTAAATAATACTAGTTATGTGTTTAAATGATAATGTTTGGGATCTGCTATGTTAAATACAGTATATCATTAAATTTAATTCCACCTGTTTCTTTTTACTTTTTTTTTTAACATGTGGCTGCTAGCAAATGTTGAGTTACATTTGCGGCTTACATTCAATTTCTGTTGGCCATCGCTGGTCTAGAAAGGGCCTCTATCTTCCCCTGTCTCTGTGCTGCTGCCTAAGAATCCGTCCTCAGCAATTCCTGAGGTGCCCTGGAGAAAATCTGCAACTAGAGAGGCTCATTGCTCTGAAGGGGAGACAGGCAGGCCCGCAAAAGGGAGCTGTTTGGGAAGGAACCAGGCAGAAACATGCCAAGTCATTCTCCACAACAGCAGAGCTATTGCCATGGGGCCGACTGGGCGGCCTGGATCCCGGAGAGGCCAGCCTGCCACGCTCCAGTGCCTTCAGTCTGGGCCTCTTCAGTCCTTTCGCAAGTTTTCCTCCTCATCCTGGGCGACAGGTAATTAGCAGGGCCAGCTGGCAGCCTCCACCGGGTACTGTCGCCAGAGAGCCGGCAGCCGGCCTGCAATTACTGTAATCCTGGCTTGGCCTTCCAAAGAGAGCTCTATTCAGCTCTCCCTCTGCAAGCTGGCTCTGGGTGATGAGGCTTGTAACCTCCACATTCTCAGGGTGTCTCTTGGCAATGAAAGACCCACAGAAGAAAGTCCCCAGTGTGCAGACCTGCCACAGACTTCCCGTGGTAAATAACCGGGCAGTTTGGGCATAAGTCACTGCTTGTCAGAGGCGGGGGGAGGCGGTATTTGAAATGTCTCGCCCAAGCCATCTATTCCTCAGACAGTTGCTTTTACGTGTTCCCAGTAACTCCTCTTTCGGAAGCTTGTCCAGGGCAGATCCCGGGCGCCTCAGAAACACATTAAGAAGGACGCTTGAAAATCCATGAATCTTAGCTTCTGCGAAGCTAGAAGGATATGAGAAGAAAGGCTGTTTATCAAGTGGGGAGTGTAGGCAAAGCCAGATCTGCAAAGAGGCGGCAGAAAGATCTTCATAGTCATTGGGCTAATTCTTTAACTTCTCAAGCCTCAGTCTCCTCGTATGAAAAATGGGCATAGTAACAGCATGGACCTACTAGGGCCATCGTGGGGATGAATGAGACATTCTGTGTGACGGGTTCAGCATGGCAAGCACGTGAATGTGAACATTAAAAACTAAGTACAATAATAAGGAATGCACTCTAAGAAGCAAGACAGATGGAACGCGTGTAGATTGAACCCATGAGAATGTTCCAAACTGGAGCACTGAGGTTTAAATGGCAGGGGCTCCTCTTAATGCCCAGTCACCAGGAAAGTCTGCCCTGTGTTACCTGTGAGGTCTGGTACAACATGAAAATGCAGGGCCCCTTGTTCAAAATTCAAGAAAAAGGTGCTATTGAAGGTACTAATATAGGAAACTTTTTTCATTCTTCCGTGGTCTGTCTCTGTCTTTGTATCTCTCTCTGACTCTCTTCCCCAGTGTTTCTATTTCCTATTTAATGTCCCACTTCCTTGGGCAGGGTGATACGCACCTGGTCATGCAGACCATCACGGGTGCCTGGGATGTGTCACTCAGCACATGTAAGCATTCACCCACATTCCCCTCCCCTCCATCCCAGGATCCCCCTTCCAGCAGCCACCAGACCTGCCATCTATGCCCCAGCCAGGGACAAAGAAGTCAGTCCCCAACCTATAGGGGAAAGGCAACTGCATGCTGGGACACATCCATTGTCCATTGTGGGGGGGTAAGAGACTGGGCCCTGCCAAGCTGCCTATCAGACATGCCCTGGACTGCTGCATCTTGCCCTGCCCCCAGATGCCACCCAATCTTGACTCTCCCTGTTACCCAGAAACTGAGTTCACCTCTTGGTGGATGTCGAACCAAAAGACACAGCCAAGCCAAAGAGCAGGAGAAGGAAGGGTTTATTACTTGCAGCAAGTAAGGAGCCTCCCAGGGATCTCTCCCAAAGCAGGGCCTCCCCAAATAGCAAAATTGGGGAAGTTTTAACCTAAGGGGACATGCATATTCACGCAGGGGCTTCGGCGGTACACAGAGTCCAAGCTTTAGTTGACTGAAGTCATGAGGGTCAGAAAAGGCCAACATCATCTCACCTTAGGTTCCAGTTGATCTGGTGGTTGAGCGCTTTGGGCTCATCTTTACCGTTGAAACAGAACAGGCAGGCTTTGCAACCTATGTGTTACCTTTGCTATTGTTATTTCTCTCACAGGCAAGGTTTCTACATTCTTTTGTTCCCTTAAAATCATTAAGAACTGACACCTGCTCAAGGACGAGCACTGTGGCCAGGCTTAGGTCACAAAATGGCTTAGGCCAGAAATGGCTTCTCTTCTGTCAAGAAAGCCATGCCTGCTTCTCTTTCTCCGGGGACCCACCTCCATCTGCTTACGTTCTCCTGCTGACCCCTTAGCCTCTGTCCGGGGCAAGAGCAGCGTGGATTGCTGGATGGGGCCCGGGGGCCAGGTGCTGGGGTGGCTGCAGCCGCTGGGGTGGCTGCAGCCGCTGGGCAGTGGTGGGGAGGTGAAGGGCGAGCAGGGTCCGGGATATCACAGGGTGCAGGAGTAGGCAACAGAGGACCCATCCTGGGGAGACAGAGAGGTGGAGAGGTAGCAGTAGGCAGGACTGCACACGCCCTACGGTCCCATCAGAACTGACACACTAAACCCTAAATCACGTACAGTTATCAGCACTTTCAAGATGGTGACTGGAGAGCATTAACCCACCAAGGGCAGTGCCCCTCTGAGTGTGGGACCTGTGTGACTGCCTTTCAAGTGACTGCACTTCCTCACAGCACCTGGTGAGCGGCTGAAGGAAACAAACCAATGGGCAGGGTTCTACTGACATAAATAAGAAAGTGGATGAGCTTAGCGTCACCCAGGCTTATGTGCTGGCAAGCGTTGCTCCTATCACAGATTCAACCTGGGCCCAGTCTGCCAAGAGAAGCTGGAAGGCAGTAACATGGCTTCTGTCTAGCCTTATCTATCCCTTCTCCAAAGCTGATTTCAGTTCCTGTTTTCGTAAGAAGCTCTACTCTAAACTCCCTGAGAGAACTCACACTCTGTCGCCATCTGCATGACCTTGAATGAACCACATCCAGTGGATTCTCTTATGTGTTTAGTGACATTCTCTTTACTAGAAGGTCAGCTCCCCGAGGATAAAGTCTGGGTGTGGTTTTGCCTAGTGTTGGATCCCTAGTGCCTAGCATGATCCCTGACTTGTGGGAGACACTCAACAAATGTTTGTCAAGTTAATGAAAGGATGGATGGATGGATGGGTGGGTGGGTGGATGGATGGATGGATGGATGGATGGGTGGTTGGATAGATGGATAGATGAATAGATGGAAGGAAGAGATGGCTATATCTTGTGAACGCTGAGGTCATTCCCAGCTCTGACAGTCTATTATGCTATAAGTCCACTTCATTGTTTCTACTTCTTCCCTTGAAGGATGAAGTTGGAAACTTCAGAGCCTCCTCTTCCATGATGGGCCCTGCAGAAAGAAACCAAATCAAAAGTGTAGGGTGGGTTGGTTGGATGTCCCTGACTTGGTGAGGGATTGAGAACTGGATCTGCTAGTGCCGTCTTGGTCCTAGTGGAGCTTCTCTTCCAGGTCACATTACCTCTTATGTATCTAGGGCCCCTACTCCATTCTCAGGGGACTGGGGCTCACCAAGGGTCATAGGTAATCAGATGGAGACTGAGGCAAATTCTCTGGTCAAAGAAGAGCTATCTTCCTCCTGTACGATTGGCTGGCAAAATGTCCATGAGTGTTCCCCAGCCGAAGGCCAGGAGAACGGCAACTGACTGGGCTGCCATGTGGCTCCCTGGCACTGGAATGGATGGCATTGGTCCCAGAGACCCAAAGTTTCCTGATCTCACTTAGCTGCTGTCTCCATGGTCTCTCTTCTCCTCCTTTCCTCCAGGGGTGGAATCTTTTAATTTATCTGGCACTGGGGGAAAAAATGTGTTCTCTAAGTATGCATGCAAATATTTCTGCCTTGAATTTAAACTAGTGGTTGTTTTTAACTCAGTAGTCAGGAATTTGCATTCCCACTTCTTGCTTTATTTTCTGATTCCATAGTGATTGCTTCTTCCCAAAGCAGTGGGTGTCTCAGTCCAGCTGTCTGGGCTAGGGAGAAAGGGATCACGTCTCCAACTTGAACGTGCCATATCAATCCCCTGGGGATCTTGTTCACCTGCAGTTTCTGATTCAGTAGGTCTGTGGCACGTCTGAGATGACCTTTCTAACAAACATCGAAGGCAATGCCAGTAGTTAAGGCCCAAGAAGGTCACTTCGAGTAACAAGGCTCTCTGGGAAAAAAAGCAAAGAAAAGTCGTAAGAGGGATGAGCAGGGAAGAATAGGCACATCGTCTAATAGGATGTTAGACGATTCTAATATTTCACAACATTCTTGTATCTCACACAGAGTTGAGTTCTAGGGACAAGTGTGAGAAAGAGAGAGAGATGTGTGTAGCCAACTGGTCTACTCCTCTGCTTTTGCTCCAGATGGGGCTGAAAATCAGACGGTGAAGAAATGTTGTCAACTGTCTGTTTGCCCAGCCTGGGGACGTCATAGGGTCTAAGGAGGGAAACTGAGGTACTGTTGCAGTGAAGCATTTTCTCATGGCCCCCAGAGATTACCCTTCAGAGACAGGATGGGAGCTGCCCGAGTTCCCTACCCTAGGCTCTTCTTTAGATTAAAAACAAATGCTGGCCCTCTTCCTGCCCATCTGCCCACCAGCTGGAGAGCACTTTGCATGCCCTGCTGCTCTCACACACAGCTTCCCAAACGCTCTGGGCTAATTGGAGCTGAGACAGGGAGATGGCTTTGGGCTTGAAGTGGCATTGTCCTCCCGCTTCTTGGCAAGGATCCAGGGCGAAGGACAACAGAAGAGAGACGTATGAGGGCCCTTGAGCAGCCAGCACTCACAATTCAGTGTCTAGTGGGCTTGGACTTTGGGGCCACCAGAGGGACGGATGGCATCTTTCTCAGGCTTCGTGTTGTCCTTTATTTTGTAAATCGGGGAGGCAGTGACAGCCACAAATGGATTAGATGCTCAAGAGCACTTCTGAGCCACTTCTCCTGCATCCTTTGGGATCTTCAGTTCAAAGGCCCACAAGAGTCCTTGCACGTTTCCTTTCAAGCCAAACTCCAGCCAGCCCTCTAAATGCTTCCAAAGAAAAATTAAGTAGGACTTAGGAGAAGACTGTATCCGCTCAGCTAATGAATGAGGATCTTGGCTTGCTTTCATAAGTGAAGGTCAGAATTGAGGTTGTGCAGTACTCTCCAGCTAATCAATCTCAGGTCAGAGATGCAAATCCAGATGCCTACAGGGGCTGGGCGGCAAGTGTAGAGGAGCCAAGAGGACTGCATCCGAGAAGACCAGGAGTCGTAGAGTAAAGGGGGCAGTTTCGGCTGGTGGGTGCCATGTGGGTCTTGTGGCCCAGCTTCCCCAGGTCCTGGGCTTTTGGGGGAGATTCTAGAAATCTTTATTTTTTAAAAATAGTAGTAAAAACAGGATTGATAAAATATGTACAATGTGCCAGGCACTGCTCTTAGCATTTTAGATATTTTATGTTATTTGGTTCTCACTCTGGAGTTATGAGGAAGATACTATTATCACCCCCGTTCCACAGATGAAGAAACCGAGGCCCAGGGAGATTGAAAAACTTGCTCTAGTCCTTTCTGCTGGGGAAGTGGCAGAGCTGGGATTTTAACCTAGGCAGTGTGGCTCCAAGTTGAAATTCATGTCCGTAACCACCATGCTGTATGGCTGGCCAGAAAAGAAATTGCTAGATTCTTTATGTTCATACTGGTATTAGTTTTCTGTTGCTGTGTAGCAAATTACTGCAAACTTAGGGGCTTAAAACAGCACCCGTTTATTAGTTCACAGTTGTATAGGTCACAAATTGGCATGGACTTAATCGGGCTCTTTGCTTAGGGTCTTGCAAAACCAAAATTAAAGTATCATACAGGCTGGGCTCTTATCTCAAGGCTCCAGGGAGGAATCAGCTTCCAAGCTCATTCACGTTGTTGGCAGAATTTGGTTCCTTGTGGGCATACGGCTGGGTGCCCCTTTCCCTGCTGGCTATAGGCTCAGGGTTTTCTCAGCCTCTGGAGGCTGTTCTTGGCCCTTGAACATGACCCAGTCCATCTTCAAGGTGAACAACAGCCTGTCGAATCCTTCTTGTGCTTTGAATCTCTCCTGCTTCCCTTCTGCTACTGCCAGGGAAAACTCTCAGCTTTTAAAGGACTCGCTTGATTGGGTTGGGCCCATCAGGATAAGCTCCTTAATTAGGCCCACTGACTTAGGACTTTAATTCCATCTGCAAAATCCTTTCAGGGCAGTGCCGAGATTCCTGTTTGATTGAGTAACAGGGAACGGGAGTCTTGGGGGCAGGGCCATGTTTAGATCTCTGCTTACCATAGCACTTAACTTTAAAAAGTATTAAAATCTTGTTTATGGCAAAACATGTACAGGAAAGGGATTGGGGGCTTCTCACCTTTGGTCCTTTCTTTTGTTTATTCAGCAAATCTCTACTGACTGCTCACTAGGTGCCAGCCCTACACTATGCGCTGGGACTACCACAGCAAACAAGAGAGACAACCCTGCCCTCGATCCCCCAGATACCATGTCACTAGGGCATCCATGGCAGTCCGCTTGGTCAAGTGGCAGTCACCATCTCTGGGCTGCATTCCTGTTACTCTGCTGAAGTATTTATTTGTCTTCAGTTACATGCCCCACAAACCCTGTTTGTTTTTTCTCTGCCCTGAATATTCATGAGCACAAACAGCTCAGATTCCCTAATCAGTCTCCCATGTGAGCCACATTCAAACAGGGACCACATCTAACACCTCTGTTCTGATGTCTTGGCCAAAGCAAATAGAATTACGAATGAACAGGAGCCTGCTAAATTCCCGGTCCCATGAGACAGCTGCTCTAGACAGGAAAACTGAAGTCCTAGGAGCAGGACACCAGATGCTGGCTGGCACTGGGAGGGCTGGAAGAGACGGGGTAATTTCCCACCTGCCAATCTTTGTGAGCCCTGTGGTTTGAGATATCAGTAGCTCCTAAAGGGAGGGAATTTCTCCCTCCATTTTGGGCTTAACGTTCCAAAGATCTTGGGCTGTTACCTGCTGCTAAAATATGATTATGCACAGCCACATGGTCTGATCCAGTGTGCACAGCCTTGTGGTTTAATATTCTCATTAGTTTGATTTCACCAGTATTTACTGAGCCGCTTGCATTAGAGGCCTTAGGAATTTAAGTTGTTTCCTCACCTGGCATCCCCCCTGCCTTTCTCTGCACACATTCTGCCTTCACGTCACTCCCTATACAGCCCAGGAACGCATCTATACATTTTAAACATATATCCATGTGCCAGCGTTCCTCCGAGTGTGGCATCAGGAAGAAAGAGAACAGTGTAGATGTGGTCTACGCAGTGACCTTCTCTGTTGGAATTAATCTGCCTTTCCTTCCTACACGCTCCTCTTCACACTGACTCCCCAATGGTGGGATCTTTGGGATCATTGTGGGGATAAAGCCAGACCTCAAAGGGCAGTTGCACTTGACTGAGAATTATCTCCCCTCTCTTGATTCCTGGAAAAATGTGGCCAGGCTTCCTGTAGGGTACCCCTTTTGACTCCAGGGTGCCAGGGGAATCACAGACAGGCCACCAGGGTTTTATTTGCACAAAGATTTAACAGACCTATTAGGAGAATCGATTACCAGCACTGAGTGACACTCATAGGACTAAAATTGGAAGAAGGAAAAGAGTAGGGGGGTGCAGCCCACCCCTTAACCGCCGAAGACAGAGCTCTGCATGCACTGTGCAGCAGGTGGGCCTATGTTTTCTCACTGACTCCTCACAATCACCCCAAGAGGTGGGTCCTTTGAATACCAGCACTTTAAAGATGAAGATCCAAGGCTCAAAGGAATTAGGCATCTGCCCAAGGAAATACAGGGAGCGATCCTTAGTGTCCAGGTGGGAGAGAATCAAGACCCTCCCAAGACGGTCTGGGGGCATCGCTTTCTATCAGCAGGGAGAGGTCATCCACGGAGAACACAGAGCAGGAGTGTCCATCTCCTTCCCCGACCCATCCTACTGGTCTCAGGAAAGCAGGAGGGGACCCTCTAATACAGAAACAAACAAAGTAAATAAATAAGGCTTTAAAAAACCTTTAATATTAGCATTGAAGGGGCTGGCTGGGAACAGACAGAGAAATGAGTCCTGGGCCTCTCCCAGGAGAGAGTGCTCATGGTTTTACTTTGTTTTAATTTTCTCTCCTGATGAAAAATTTGCCATGGTTAGAGAGGCACTGAGAAAACAGAACTGTGACTGATGTTTTCCAGTTTCCCTAACAGATGCCACATATATATTTTTTAGAGTTCATCCATATTTCAACAGTTTCAACATGGCTGCCCCTCTGAGAGGCTGAGGTGAAGGTCGGGATCCCTGACTTCTCCCTTCCCCCACACAGCCAATGCTGGGCTTCTGTCTAGGGCCCAGAGGGTCAGGAATTTTGGGGGGAAGGGGGCATGCAGCATTGGGGTCCCACCAGATGCTGTTGGCACTCATGTCCACCTGTGAAGGCGGCTACTGCATGCTGCTGGGACTCTGCTTCTGTGCGTTCTCCTTTTAGGACAGAGATTCTGGGTAGGACAGCAAGTGAAGGCTTTGGAGGGAGTCTGTTATGGACCGAATGTTTGTGTCCCCTTAAAATTCATATGTTGGAATCCTAACTCCCAAGGTGATGGTTTCAGGAGGTGAGGGCCTCTGAGAGGTGATTAGGCCATGAGGGTGCAGCCCTCATGAATGAGATTAGTGCCCTTATGAAAGAGACCCTGCAGACCTCCCTGGTCCCTTCCGCCACTGGAGGACACAGTGAAAAACCTCTGTCTGTGGCCCAGGAAGTGGGCTCTCACCAGATACCGAATCTTCTAGTACCTTGATCTTGGATTTCCCAGCCTCCAAAACCATGAGAAACAATTTTCTGTTGTTTATCAACCACCCATTCTATGGTGTCTTTGATAATAGCAGCCCAAACAGACTAAGACACATCCTCCACCAATATGGATAGATAGACCACATCCAGCCCTGCACACTGGGGTGGGAGAACTCGAGGCATGATCTCCACCATCTCCCAGGGTTACCCCAAAGAATGAGCTCCAACAGGAACTTGCTTGCTAATGTCCCCTATGGGCTCCTCTCCCCTCCCCTGCTCACTGTCCCACCCCCTCACCCTAGTGCTTCCTCCCCCATAAATCTTTGCCTCAGGGTCTGCTTCTAGGGCAAGGGGTCCATGCCAGAGAGGACCACCAGGGAAATCCAAATTAAGAGGAAGAATCAGAAACCTAGCAAAGAGTAGCCCCAATCACATTACAGATGGAAGGTTCAGGAAAGACCCACCCAGAAACGCCAAGCCAGAGGAGGCCTGATTCAGAGCGCCGGTGTCTGCCAGAATGAATGTCCCTGTTCTTGTACTGTCATAGGCTTGAAGGCCCTTCTCGGAAGTACACCCACCATCTGACTTTGTCCTACTGGCCTTTTCTAGTGGGTGGGCAACATGCCAGGAAGCCGGGCTGGGCTAAGGTTGAGATCCCCGTAGCCGGTGTGTGTTTGTGCGTGTTTGCAGGGCTGGGGGCTGACTTAACACAAGAAAAACTCTAAGGATTAGCCTCAGCCTCCCCCAGGCAGGGCACAGATGGGGTAACATGGGCAAGTAGCCCATCCTGGTAGCAGGGCCAGATGCGGAGTTTGCGAAGAGTGGCTGGCAAGATTCTCCCACTTGCTCTGGCTTGACGTAGCATACGCAAAGCCCCGGTCTTATTATTCCTTTCCTCCTGAGTCAGAATATGCCAGAATCACTGCTGTGACCTGGGCCTTTTTCCCCTCCGCTCACAGACTGAGGCTCCCCCATCCCTCCGACTCCATTCCCTCTGCACCCCATCTTTCTGCTCTACTCCCTAAAGATCCCTCTGGGATGGAGCAATACACAGAAAGGTTCTCTGCGATCATGGTCTAGACTCACCACGCGGCAGGCCCTGTGCTAAGTGCTTTAAGTGAGGATGAGATTAAATTCTGTTTAAAATCCTGTTTGGCTCCACTTTTCAGATGAGAACACTAAGAGCCCAGAAAGGTTGAGTAAGAGGCCCAGTGTCACACAGCTAGTGTGGCCCATTTGGGATTTGATGTCAGGGCTGGTTGCCTCTGAAACTTGGGTTCTTACCTGCTCTGCTCTTTCGTGTCCTGGAGCTTTGCTCACTTACAGGTATAAATATCTGAAGCAGGTGGCAATTCTCATTGGACCTTGGATTTTTAAAGCACTTTACAGTTGACAAAGCCTGTAAATCTATGTGATGTACCTCTCACCATGACTCTGTGTCATTTGAACAAGAATGATTAGGATGCAGTGCTCAGGGCAGTGCGGAAACAGTAGCCACTGGGAGTAGTAACAGTACCTCTCTCCTTTTACAAGTGAGGAGACTAAGCCTCAGTTCAAGCCTCTGTTCTAGACAGAGACACCCAGTAAGTGAGGAGCCACGTGTTGGGCCCCGCACATAGCTTGCCCTGTTGCTCTGTCTCTTTCTACCTCCAGTGACCAGTCTGGTACATTCTACCAGCAAGTCCCTGGACCCCTGCTTTCTTCTTCAGAGCCTGTCTGGCTGATTTTCAGAGGAATGCACAGGGCTTTCAAAGAAGTGTTTATTCCCTGCTCTCAGCCCAGCACGGAGTTCAGAAACAGAATGTCAAAAACACAAGGGGTTCAGGTTGCACTGCTCCTGGAATGCAAAATCAGGAAACTTTCCTTCCTTCTCTTGAGAGGTTGTAATGGGATGGCTGGAGATTAACTTGGACTTTTCTGGGGCATGGGAAAGAGGAGACCGAAGTACAGAAACAGTTCATAGAGGCCTGCTCTGATTGGAAGGCTGGTTCTGTGCTGAATGCGTGCCTTTCCCACACGTATTGGTTGGGGAGCCCACGGAGGTGAGGAGGGAGAAAAGAAAAGGCTTGATGATGTTATGGTCCACATTTCCCGTCTTTACAATGAAAGAGCTTGATTATACCCAGCAGCGGTTCTTCCCTGAAGGTGACTTTGCCCCCCAGGGGACATTTTTGGTTGTCACAAATAGGACGAGGGGGGCGTGCAGAATACTACTCGCATCCAGTGGATAGAGGCCAGAGATGCTGCTGGACATCCTTCGATGCAAGGACAAGTCGTCCCACCAAATGTCAATAGTGCCCAGGCATCTTGAACATTCTTCCTGAATTAACCCCATCAGCAGAGAGCAGTAGAAAGAGAAAACATATGCTGTGTTTTGAGGGTGCAAAGGTGACATTTCTTTGAAGTGTTTTATCTGAAAATTGAAGAATATTACTGTGATATTGTATTTTATATTAAGAAATATACATTTGGGGGCTTCCCTGGTGGCGCAGTGGTTGAGAGTCCGCCTGCCGATGCAGGGGACGTGGGTTCATGTTCCGGTCCGGGAAGATCCCACATGCCGCGGAGCGGCTGGGCCCGTGAGCCATGGCCGCTGAGCCTGCGTGTCCGGGGCCTGTGCTCCGCAACGGGAGAGGCCACAACAGTGAGAGGCCCGCGTACCGCCAAAAAAAAAAGAAAAAGAAATATACATTTGGTTTTCGTCCCTTTTCCTATCACAGAGCTCCTAAAACTCTTGGAGCTTCCTGTGCTGAGAGCTACAAAGCTGTCTATTTTTAGGTTAGTTAGGTGACTTTGGGAGGTGCCTAAGAATGGGTGGGTGAGGAGGTGATTGCCAGTGGAGTCAAGCAAGTGATTAGAGGGTTGGAACTTTGAGGCTTTCCACCCGCCACTTCCAGGGAGGGGAGAGGGGCTGGAGGTTGAATTCAATCACCAGTGGCCAGTGACTTAATCAAGCATATGTCTGTGTAATGAAGGCACCATAAAAACCCGTGATGGACTGGATTTGGAGAGTTTCTGGGTTGATGAACACATGGAGGTGCTGGGAGGGTGGCATAATCAGCGAGCCTGGAAGCTCTGCGCCCTTTCCTGCGTGCCTTGCCCTACGGAACCTTTCCAAAATGTTTCTCTGAGTTATGTGAGCCCCTTTAGCAAATTAATGGAGCCCAAGGAGGAGGTCACTGGAATCTCTAATTGTAGAAGTAGAGGATGGTTGGAACGTCTCGTCTTTAGCTACTTGATCAGAAGCACAGATGACAGCTTGGACTTGTGATTGACGTCTGAAGTGGGGGGCGGGGGGGGCAGTTGTGTGGGACTGAATCCTTAACCTATGGGATCTGACGCTCTCTCCAGGTAGTGTCAGAGTTGAGTTGAATTGTAGGACAACAGAGAATTGTCTGGTGGTGTTGGGAAAACCCACGAATCGAAATGGTTGTAAGAATCTTCATTGCATTATACCCTAATCCACAATACATTACTTTATTTGTTCATTCATTTAGCTAAGATTTACTGAGCACCTACTGTGTGCCATGCCCATGGTACCCGAAAACTGAGTTCACTTCTTGGTGGGTGTTGAGCCAAAAGACACAACCAAGCCAAAGATCGGGAGAAAGAAGGAGCTATTACTTGCAGCAAGTAAGGAGAATACTGGGGATTCTTCCAGAAGCAGTTTCTCCCCGAAGAGCAAAACTGGAGAAGTTTAAGCTACGGGTATATGCATATTCAGGAAGGGGTCTTAGCAGAGGAGAATTCAGCATAGAATTGGGGCAAAGGTTGATAGAGTCCAAGCTTTAGTCGATTGAAGCCATTAGGGTTAGAGCAGGTCAACACCATCATTCCATCCTCCACCTGGGTGAGGGCCTTAGTTCCCGCAGAACTCAAAGATATGTATCACATTATGTATGTCCCTTGAAGATTGTTTTATTGCCCAACTATTGTTTCTTGACTGCTTTTCCTTTGTTCCCCCATTCCCTCACTTCCCTTAAGACCATTAAGATCACAGAATGACTTAGGCCACAAATGGCTTCTCTTATGTCAAGAAAGCCATGCCTGGTTCTCTTTCTCCAGGGACTCCCTACCCTATCTGCTGACACCCATTGTGGGCTCTTCTTTTGTTTTGCTGTAGTATGACCCTCTCATTTTTCTGGTCTGAGCTCACACATGACCTTCTCAGAGAGCTTTCCCATCCCATCTAAAGCATTTTGCCACCTGCTTGTCATTCTTATTGTCCCCATTTTACAGGTGAGAAAAATGAGGCACAGTTTATTCACTTATTTGCTAAATGAATGAAGAACATTGCCCCCCCCCACCCTGAACGTGCGGTGTTTATGCTATAACTTAGCATATACTTGCTAATGTCATGCTCCTGGGGGTACTGACCCTACTTAAGAGGTTTAGGGAAATGTGTACACTATGTAGGATCTGGTGCGGGCCTGTAACTTCCTCACAAGCTGTTTGATCTTGGGTATGTCAAGTCCTCATTCTGAGCTTCAAGTGGTGTTTTTTTCTTTTTTCTTTTTTTTTGGTTTTGGGTTTTTCTGTTTTTTTGGTCAAAAAAGAAAAACAAAACAGGATTGGAGTAGGTCTGTTTTCTCAAATTATACCCCTTAGAACACTGACTCCAGGAAACGTTACTAGATTTTCATCCCCCCACATTGGAGGGTCTCTAGTCAAATATATGTGGGATATGTTTTAAATTATGATTTTGTTTTTTAAATGCAGGACCTATCAGAGCCCTTCATATGTTACTGTCTGGTGTGAATGCCCAGGAGGAATATGTCTTTTTCATTGTTTCCCAAACATATCTGTTTAAGGAGACCAGTTTCTGAGAAGCACATTGCAGGACTTGAATCCCTCAGTATACCCCTTGGGCAATGTTGAACTGCACAATAGCTATGCCTCTCATCACTCTTACATTCAAAATCTCTGTAGTGAATACAGAGTAGTAAGCATCAGTTATTCTCAGCTGTGCTGCTTCCCGATACCTGAGGTCTCCTCTCCTGCCTTGGCACTTTGTGAGACCACATTTATCACCCCTCTTATCTCTAGAGGCAGGGCCTGTGTCTTGTCCTGGTCAACAGAGTGAGAGAAAGAGGCTGGCCCCTATGAACCATCCCCGCCTCACTCCCAGGTCCTCCACCCTCTTTCCCCTCAACTCCCAGCCAGATGCTAGGATCCAATGAGGCATCTCAAAGCCCTAGGAAACAGTGGAGCCACCGGATGGAAAGGATCCACGCTTCTCAAAGCTATGTGACCCAGACACGTGTGAGACGTTAACCCACTGTTGTCTGAAGCCACTGAAATCCAGGACTTACTTGTTATAGCACTTAGCCTAGGCTGGCGAGCGGGGGGTGTGGGTGGTGGTGTGATGAATTGGGCGATTGGGATTGTCATGTATACACTAATGTGTACAGAATGGATAACTAATAAGTACCTGCTGTATAAAAACGTAAATAAAATTCAAAAAAACCCCAAAAACAAAAAATTAGTTAGCCTAGGCTGACGAGCCATAGTCATTCAGAGAGAACATTCCTGATTAGCTCATACCACGAATGGGGATGAAGAGGTGACCTCTCCTTTCTCACACCTCGTGTCTCTGTCCACAGGCCATTGCTGACATTAACAGGTGCCTTGTTATTTCCTGGTGTCAGTAACCAGAGGCAAGGAAAGACACCCAAGGGGGATGTAACGCTGTCCCTCAGGCGGCAAAGCCTTTAATAATGAGGGCTGATGCTCACAGGGGCCCTCTCCCCTCCTTTCTTCCTTTAATTTGGAACCAAAAACAGAATGAAAAATCCCCAGAAGTCTGTGAGCTGTTGTCAAGCAACCCAAGTTTCTTTTCGGCTGTTGTCAGTTTCCCGAGGATAAAGCGAGTCCCTCTTGACACCTGTCAAGACACTGGCGCTTCCCACCTGCCTGTGGTTAAGATGCTGACAGCTCTTGCCGGCCAGGTGTGGGAGCAGCGAACTGCACAGGGAGCAGGTCTCTGCCGTGTGCTGGGCCCTGGGATGCCTGGGGCTGCTGGGCACCCGAGGGCTCTGTGCTCGGTCACAGGGGGAGGCAGAGTCCGTGCTGCAGGACCTTCCCAGCAGCCTGCACGGCTGGGATTCAGCCCTGGGCACCCATGGGGAGAGGAGGCTCGGCTGGGTTCAGCTCCGTCTGTCTCTGGCTTCTGTTTGGCCTCTTGGCTTCTTGGCTGTGGGCTAGGAGCCCTCTGCAGTTCCCTGCTTCTCTCAGCAGCTGCTCAACACGGGACAGGAAAACTGCCCTCCCTCCAGTGGACTGGTCTAGGGGGACCCTTCTCGGGGAATCCACGGGCCAGAAGCCATCTAGGGTGGCCAAGATCTAGAGACCAGACCAGGCAGGCGTCTGAATCTTCACACTGAATCTTGTCTTTATTCCTTCCCCGCCCTGCATGGCTGCTCCAGGCTGAGATACTAGCCCAGATAAACTCAACATGAAAATCATAATGTAGCAAGTCATGGCCATTCTTGTCAATTCTCTTAAAGGTTAATCTGCTTTTCTCCTTATTAATGAAGGGCCTCGGAAATGCAGCCGGGCCTCTCCCGTGTTTTGGTAGATTTGGGCTAATAGGCTATTTTATTTCCATGGTAACAGCTTCCAGTGTTACAAGAAGATAATTTTCCAGACAAAAGATTTGTGGGTCTTATAATTCTGCAGGCATCTGACCGTGAGGCTGGGAACGTGGGTTCAAGGGCTGCCCAGGATTGCACGTTGGATCCATTCTGGGGCACCTGTTTGCCTCGGGCTTCTGGGTCTCAAGGCTTTGTTAGGGGACTCATTGTAGAAAATTGGCAGGGACTGAATAAAGGTATTCTTTGAAAGATAATGCCCTAAATTCGTCCTCTTATCAGCCAATGGGATTTGAGTGAGAAGTGGCTTGTGTTTATAGTCAGTGCTGACACCACAGTGGCCTCTGCCCTGTGGGGCATGCTGGGAGCCGGCCTGCTTAGAGTGAGGGTCTCCTGGCAAGAAGCCCCCAGGCCGAGCCTTCATCCTTCTCATCTCCCAGCCTCAGGGCACACGGGCAGAATCTCCTCCTCCCCTGCATTCAGCACATACTTCCTAACTACCAGGGGTGGGTAACAGGCAAGTCCCAGGGAGACAAAAGATGAACAAAACAGGCATGGCTCTTGCTTGGAAAGTGCTTCGAGTTTATTGGTGTGTTAGCGGATGGGTGGGTTGAATAGAGACAGGTAACCAGGCGATGGCAGTAGTGTGTGGTATGTGTTATAACAGGCGTGTCGGGGATGCTGGGGGAAACATTGTAGGTCAGGAGAGACATGAGGGGAAACAGCTCTTTTAGACAGACTTAAGAGCTGTGTAGGAGTGAAAGCTGCTCAGACATTAACTAAATGTCTATTGTGAGCCAAGGATAATCCTAGGTTCTCGAGATCCAGACGTGAACAAAACCAGACAGGTTCTTTATTGGCACCCTGGTAGAGTAAAGAGATATTAATCAACCTTGTAATTTGTGATGACAGCTGCCATCACTGCTACCAAGGGGAAGTTCTTAATGCAGTGAGAAGTAGTGAGATGGGAATTTGACCAAGATAGGCATCAGGACTCTCGTGTATGGTTGGGCAGGCTGTACACTGCACAACTCTACAACGAGCTGGCCACAACATAGACATTGTAGATTTGGATATCTGCCGTGGTAGTTTTCTGGAAGACGTCATCCAACATGTCTTAAGAAAGGGGTTGCCATTCCCTAAATTGCAGGAAATTAATTCTATGGCCTAGTGGAGCTCCTGCCAGGAGAAAAAGAAAAGTCTTCTCCAAGTAAGTGATAGTCTCCAGGATCTGGACAGTATGTAGGAGCTCAGTGGGTGAAGAGAGGGAAGGAGGGGGTCCCAGATGCAGGAGCAGCAGGTGTTTGTTTGGGTAGTTTTATTCCATAGACTGGAAAGAGGCCAGGAGGCTGGAGGAAATACAGTTAAGGGGCAGGGTGGTGCAGGGTAAGGATGGAAAAGGAGGCAGGAGACACATCGCATGGCGCTAGGTCCAAACTTCACTTTCCTGCCTAGAGTTTTCAGCGATACTGAGCATCCGGGGACCTGGGCCTTAAATGGGAATAAGTGTGTGAAGTAGATGCAGCCGTGGGAAGGACCATTTGTTAGTTATGGAACAAGGCAGATTTGGTGGCCCACAGTCAGACCAGTGACTCAGAGTTTGGTCCATGTATCACTTGGGATGTGTGTTGCATATACAGCCTCCTAAGTCCCACTGAAAACCTACCAAAGCAGAATGTCTGGGGCAAGGCCCAGGAATCTGCATTTTATCCAGTAAGTCATGTCATTTTGTTGCAACCTAGGTTTGAGAATGGCACAGTTACCCTAGTGCCTGTGACAGCTGCATTCTTTCTTTTTTTTTAATTGGAGCATAATTGCTTTACAATATTGTGTTCGTTTCTGCTATACAATGAAGTGAACCAGCTATATGTATACAGATATCCCCTCCCTCTTAGACCTCCCTCCCCCGCCCCGCCCATCCCACCCATCTAGGTCATCACAGAGCAGGAAGCTGAGCTCCCTGTGCTACACAGCATGTTCCCACTAGTTATCTATTTTACACATAGTAGTGTATTTATGTCAGACCTAATCTCCCACTTCATCCCACCCTCCCTTTCCCCCCTGCAGAATAAGGATGAGAATGCAGCTGTCCATTCATCTGTCGATGGACACTTAGGTTGCTTCCATGTCCTGGCTATTGTAAATAGCGCTGTAGTGAACACTGGGGTACATGTGTCTTTTTGAATTATGCTTTTCTCAGGGTATATGCCCAGTAGTGGGATTGCTGGATCATATGGCAGTCTATTTTTTGTTTTGTAAGGAACCTCCATTACTGTTCTCCGTAGCGGCTGTATGGACAGCTGCATTCTCATCCTTATTCTGCCCTAGCTGATGCTGAGACCTTAAGCAAGTTCAAGGTTTCCCTTGGATTTGTTTCTGTATTGATCCAGTGAGTTCCACAATATCTGCCCTTTCTTCCTAGAGGATGGTTTGTTCATTCTGCCCCAGTGTTCATTAAGAAACTACTATATATCAAGGAAGCAAAAAAGCTTTATCTTATACACTAGATCCAGTTCCTTAGGAGCAGCTGCGGGGAGAACAGTGTTGAGAAGGATTCTGCAGCTGTATATTGATTGGTTTAAGGAGTCTGTTACAAGCGCTGAAAGGGAGATGGTGGTGCGTCAAGTCTCAAGGCAGAACTTCCTTAGATGAGACGTCATACCCTCAGAGTAGCCTTCCCAGACCACCTAAAGCAGCACAGTGCACCTCCCTCCTGTCACTGACTAACGTATCTCCATGTAATTTCCACCCGAGCCTTCATTATAACCTGTATCTGTCTTGTTTGTTGAATTGCTCACTTGTTTTTTCTCTGGTCTTTTTTGCCTCACTGCCTATAAGCCCCCTGAAGGCACGACTGTGTCTGTCTCCTTGGTTTACCACTACTTGGTTTACCACTAAGTCTTCCTGGCTCTTGGCACAAAGTAAGTGCTCAATGAGCAAGTATTGAATGCATGAACGAAGGCATCAGGGGATAGCCTTCCCAGAACTCTATGTGAGGCACTACACGAAGCACAGAAGGCATAGTGTCACTCGGCAGAGAGCAACGTTCAGATAAGGAGATTAAGCCCTGCTCAGAAGGAGTAATAGACTTGAACTAAATGATAGAAGCCAAGTGTAATGTGACCACAGGGGGGAAAAATATTCCTTCACTGAGAATGTTGTGAAGATATAATGACGTGAACAACGTAGCTTGCTCTGAATGGTTGAAGATGCTTTATGAATACCAGGGGCAGTAATTTAACATTAGGGAGGGCCAACAGAGAGGAGGTCATATCAATGAAGGTATAGCCATGGATGAGCTAAAGTACAAATTACATACAGGTTTCAGGGCATCTGTCCCAGAGAAGTGAAAACGTAGGTTCACACAAAAACCTAGATACAAACGTTCATAATAGCTGTATTCATAGTAGCCAAAACCTGGAAACAACCCTGATGCCCTTCACCGAGTAAATAGTTCACAAACTGGTCCATCCATACCACTGAATGCTACTCGGTTATAAGAAGAAACTAACTATCGATACGGGCAACAATTGGACGAATCCGCAGAGAATTACACTGAGGGAAAAGACCAGTCCAAATGGAGCATCACACTATTGAAATGACAAAATTACAGAAGTGGAGAACAGGTTAGTGGTTGCCAGGGGTTAGGGAGGAGGGAGAATGAGTTAGTTTGGAGGAAAGTGGGTGGGGCTATAAAAAAGCCACTGGATGGATCTTTGTGGAGATGGAATTATTCTTTACTCAGCTTTGGTGGTGGATATGCTAACCTACGTGTGTGATAAAATTGCATAGAATTGAATACACAGAGACACATACAAATGAGTCCAAGAAAAACTGGGGCAATTGCAATAAACACTGGGACGGCATCAATGTCAAGAGCCTGGTTGTGATATTCCACTAGGGTTTTGTAAAATGTTCCATTGCAGAAAAGCATACAGGGGATCTCCCTCTCTATTATTACATCTTACAATTTCATATGAAACCAATTATCTGAACATAAAAAAGTTAATTAGAAAAAACAGCTTTCACGTCTTCCAACTTGGTTGAAAGTTGGAAGATGACCAAGGTGCATTCCTTGCCATTTCCCGCCACCCCTACTCCCACCATGGGACCAAGTTTTTCACCATCCATTTTCCCAGAGACTCCTGGCATCTCGCGTAAACTGCACAATCTGTTACAGACTGTAGCTCCAGCAAAGCTTTCTGGAAGACATCACTGCAACTCTGAGTGTTCGCTGTGGACACAGAGCCAGTTTACTAGCTTCCAGACTGGCCGAATCTGAGGACATTTGCATATCCAAATGACAGCCTATGAAATCACATGTGAAGGAGACTGCTCCTTTTGCAGCCTGTACTGCCATCCTGGTAGCGTTCATGTCTTCGATTCTAACTGCTTGCCCCCCACCCAGCTTCCTTGCTAGAGTGCAAGCACCATGAGGACGGGGAGAGGGTGGCATGTTCCTGCTGCTACCCTGGCTCACAGTTGCTATCACACAGATGTCCCCATAGTGGCCATTTGTGATTTCTGCCTGTCCAGCCTCCTGTTGTCCTTCTGACAAGAGCATCTTTGTTTCCTTTGAGGAACCATCCATCCCCCATTACAGACAGTCCTGTGGGAGTTTGAATCAAGGTGCCCTGATTCCTACTGTGGCTAACGGGAGGCAGGAGACCCAAGCCAGGGCAATCAGACTTGGTGAGCGATGAGCCCCACATTTTCATGAAAAATATTTTAAAAGACTTGCTCTTTCTTTCCTGTATGGTTATTGTTCTGATAGAATATCAGCGGAGCCTTCTTACTACCTTCCTTGGAAGAGTTGGTCTGCAGGGAAGCCAACACAGTAGAAAGCAGAGCTGAGAAATGGTGAGATAGCAACTCCTAATGCATCATTTGAGCACCCGGATCTAGACACGCCTGAAGCTATTACAAACTTGAACCCTTCAACCATGTGGGTTACTCTAGTGCTGTTCTTGCTTATGTCACTTCGATTTGGCTTTCTGTCCCTTGCAGTCAAGACTCCTGAATCATCCACGTACTTCGTAGGTATTCAGCAAATGAATGAATGCGTGAACAACTGCAGTGATACAAATATTTATTATCTCCTATGTGGCAGGTGCTATTTTAAGGCCCAATGAAAGAAGCAGAGGAGCTGCAGAAATGACTGCTTCCCTTGAAAGCCAAGTCTGTGGCCTGACAACCTAGAATTTGGGTCAATCCATCAATTATGGTTGCCGCTTAGAAATATCCCTTTTCCTCCCAGGCTCACTCTTTTCTTCTCCCACCATCGTAACTACAGCTCACGCCAGTACTAAGGCATGGCCCCCGGACCCGCTAATACCAATGCTTGTATTCACTCCTGAGGCCAACTGACTTGGTTGTGTCTAGTTATCAGATGTACACTTTGTCACAGCAGGGATTTAGGCTAGACATTAGGGGAATATCGTGGTACCAGATGGTGTTTCTGAAGAAGGTTGTCCTATTTTTTCAGTTTTAGGATTTGACAATAAATCAGCCTGGCAGGCCTCGGATGTGATTTGGCCCCAAAATCATCTCTGTTAATCCTTGATGCTGTGTGTATCCAACCAGGTCCAACCAGGAAAACAGAACCCCCTCTCAGTATGTGAACAAAGGGAGTATAAGGCAAGGAACTGATTACACAGATGAAGGAAGGGGCTTGAGAAGCAAGAAACAGGGAGCTGAGAGCGACCCAGGGATTTGCAAGGGCTGGATGACAACTATGACGAGCCTAGAGAGACAAAGGGAACAGGTGGTGGTACCTAGGTCCAGGGCTGGAGTCACCCACTGGAGGCTGGAGCTATGGCAGGTCTGTCCCGTGGAAGCCGGTGCCAAGATAGACATACGGTCCATGTGAGAGAGGCCACCAGAGACAGGAGGAGGATAAGGATTCTACCTTTCCCTTCCTCCTGCCTTCCAAACTCACAGTAGCTCCTGTTGGCCACACCCAAGCCAGCACCTCCCATTGGCCACACCCAAGCCAGCACCTCTCATTGGCCACACCCAAGCCAGCACCTCTCATTGGCCACACCCAACCTAGCACCTCCCATTGGCCACACCCAACCCCAGCACCTCCCAGTGGCCACACCCAACCAGGAGCCTTGAGCCAAGGGGCCTCTGAAGCAGCCTGCAGGGTCAGCCCCCTGTGATAGAGAGCAAAACAGAAGTTGGTGAGAATGGATCAGAGAACCATCAGACCCCTTTCTGGTTCCCACATGCAACACTCCCCTTCTCACCTGGGAAGAAATGGACCTTTGGGATCCAAAGATGTCATCACCAGGTGTGTCAGAAATGGGGATCAAGTTCCAAGACTCAGGCTGCTTGTAGGAGTTTAACACGGAGCAGCCACCTTAGAGGACTGTTCAGCAGTTTCTGACAAATTAAGCATATGTCTACCCTGTGACCCAACAATTCTGCTCTTAGAGACTTACTCAAGAGCTGTGAAAATACTGTACAAAAAGAATTATAGAAGAATGCTTACAGCATTATTTTCCTAATAGCCAAAAATTGGAAATGACTTAAATGTACGCTGCAGGAAAATAGATGAACACAGTTATGATAGAGTCAGACAATGGAATACTACTCAGTGATAAAATAAATACACGACTGCTACACACAGCCGTGTGAATGGATCTGAAAACATAAGTGAAGAAGCCAGACACATACTATCTCATTCCATTTACGTGAATCCACGAAGAGACAAATATCTAACCCATGGCGATAGAAATCAGATAGTGGTTGTGGGGATGGAAATCAGATAGTGGTTGTGGGGATGGAAACAGACTTGGAAGGGACGCGAGGGCACTTTCTGGTGCGATGAAAATGTCCTGCGTCTTGTTTTAGGTATCAAACCTCGTTAAACTGAAAACCTAAGACTGGTGGATCTCATTTGTTATTTATATGTCAAATTAGTCATAAAAATAAAAGCAACAAAGAATCCGTTTTCAAGGTAAAGGACAAATTTCATGCTTTTCTGTGTGGTCTGTACCACCAAGAAGAACAGCATTATTATGTCCTGGCAGATTCCTTATTCTTCCATTTTGTGGGATATAACCCAAGAGTAGGTCAAGTGCACTTGTTTTCTTGGACTAATTAAATCCGATAGGCAGCCCTAATGCCCCTGCCAACCACATGACTGGTGGACGTGAGGTTGATGGGTGTTTTACATTAAACTAAGTGACCATAAATATCTACTTACATGACCACTATTTTAAAATACATCACCTACGACTGCACATTCCTTTTGGAAATGGTGCGCACCTGGCTTCATCCAGAGAGCCAATAAGCCCACATGCCACGGAGTGGCTGGGCCCATGAGCCATGGCTGCTGAGCCTGCGCGTCCGGAGCCTGTGCTCCTCAGCGGGAGAGGCCACAACAGTGAGAGGCCCATGTAACAAAACAAAACAAACAAACAAAAAAAGATTCTAAGGCAAGAAATGTAATAACCACACAGCAAATCTTGCTTCCCCAGCATTCATTTCCTATTTCCCAAGCCCCACTCCCAGTTTGCATTTAGGGGGCCATGTAGTTCTAGGGAAGCTAACCCTCCCCACCCCCATGTCTGTACCTGCCAGTTCTAGGTTGGTAGCCCTTGACCAAGGTTAAGCCCATCATTGCATCCCACCCCCAGTCCCCCACAGAGATTGGAGCCCCTTTCCCAAAAGTCCCCATCCCTAGGGACTGGGTCATATACTTAATGCTCTAGGTGTGAGGGAGGCTGGGAAAACAACTTTCCAGATTTCGGCCTCCTTTTGGGGAGGTAACTTTGCCAGCAAGGAAAAGAGAGGAGGGTAGGCATTCAACTGTCTGACATACCGTACCCTCTGCAGATCCTTCTTTCTAACCTTATCCTTTAATCAGCAAAAGTAAATGGTTTTGTCTATGTTTGATTTACACAGTGAGTAGAAATATCTCTTTTCTACCTGGGAATCCCTAAAATTGCCCACATTCACTATGTAAAGGCCCTGAAAGCAAATGGGCCCCACAGCGCAATGCCCTCTAAGAAAGGATTAACAGTATGCCAAACAAATAGGTTAGGCTTTCTCACCATTTTTACCATCCCCTCCAAAAAGCCTTTTTAGGCATTTTTTCCTGATCAGCCTCCCATGAAATTTTAAAACCACAAATGTGTGTCTGTTTGTGTGCCATATGTATATCTGCAACTTACACATAGAAAGAGGAAGGGTTTTACACCCAAGACTCAATTTTCTCCACCTTGGCTGTGATGTGGTCCCCGTTGAGAAAGCAAGAACTAGATCCCATTTTGAGCTCTTTCAGACATTTGGAAAAGATATCCATATTTTCCAAAGTTGTGGATATTAGTATTTGTTCAGTCATAATATTCAGATGTGTCAACCCATCCCTGAGGAGGGCATGAATATTTGCCTCCATTTCTGACTTTCCATCTCTGGTTTCCCCAAGACTGATTCCTTTACCTTAGTTTACAAACCTTCACATGTGGAGCTTATGATATTAAAACGGAACTACAAGTTCCAGAAAGGGGCCTGGGCAACATGAAGAAAACCTGGAGAGAGCATAGTTATTCATTGGGACTCTTTGTTTGCAAGTAATAGAAAGAGTTACTTGGAGGAGAGTAGTCACTGATGGAATATTGTCTTAGTTTGCTAGGGCTGCCATAACACAGTACCCCAGGCTGGGTGGCTTAATCAACAGAAATTTACTGTCCCATAGTTCCGGAGACTGTTAAGTCCAAAATCAAGGTGTCAGCAGGGCTGGTTTCTTCTGAGGCCTCTCTCCTTGGCTTGCGGGTGGCCGCCTTCTTGCTGTGTCCTCATATGGCCTTTCCTCTGTGCATGTGCATCCCTGGTGTTTCATCCTGTTCTTTTAAGGACTCAGTCATGTTGGATTAGGACCCACTCTCATGACCTCATTTAACCTTCATAACCTCTTTAAAGACCCTGTCTCTAAGTACATTCTGGGGTATTGGGACGTCAGCACACGAGTTTGAAGGGGACATAATTCAGCTCATAACAGATACAGGCTATCTCATGGACTCCATCAATAGGATGATGGCTGTAGCAGAGCAGATGCCAGAGCTGCTGCAACTGGTATTTGAGCTTTTTCCTTCTAGAGCAGGAATCTCAAACTATAATGCTTCCAAGCCCTAGGAGGTAGGATAAATGAAGGCAGTCGTAATACATGGTAGGACAGGGATTTGGGCAACTGGAGAGCAGATGCCCCATCTAAAGGGGGCGCTACTCAGCTCCAGCTGATGGCGTGCCTTCTAGGAACAGAGACTCAATGTAGGCAGATCGTCCAATATTCTACGAGAAACAAAAAGTCTGGGTTTTTTTGTTTTGTTTTGGTGGTGGTGGTGGTTTTTTGGGGTTTTTTTTGGTAAAGTTTCCAATTTAAAAAGAAAAAAGCTGTGCAGGCCAAAGAAAATGTCTGCCAGCTGGCTCTGTCTCCCCCGTTTGTGATTCCTTCTTTAGCACTTTTCGGCGATGTGACTCAGCTGCCTTCTGTATGGCTTGGTTCTAAGGGGACAGGATCTGATTGGCTGAGCTGAAGCCAGTTGGTCCTGGGAAGGATAACTCAGCAGAATGATGGCTACTGGGTGGGCAGAGAGGCAGACAGGGTGGTCCGTAAAAAAGGAGGGTCTCAGCAGAAACTGCAAACCCCCCTGCAGGGGAGGGGGCAAGGTAGAGCTGTTTATGGCTTTTCAGTGTCAGTGGGAGTTGGATCATCACGGAGAGCAACTCTCCACAGCTTCCGGAAAAGAAAGATTGAGATGAAATAGGCTTACACCGAAACACAAGGAATTTAAGTCAGGCATTTGGAAAAACTTCCAAGGGGAGTTGTAAAGCTCTGAGAATCTACCGTGGGGTATCAGGTCTTATTGGATTGAGTCAAAACAGATCGTCATTTCTGGGCTCCAGGAAGACCCTGTCAACCATCCATCTTTGTCTCTGACCCCTCTCCCCAGCCCCCAAATCCCACTTGCTGCCATCCCACAGAACAGCGAGGGCCATTTCTTCTCTCACCAGCTTGCAGATCAAAGGTTGATTTGGGCACCGGGAGTCAGTCCCACGTGCCTCCCCTTGTCTGCCTGTTAAACCACTGAAACCCCACCATACCCTTTGATGTTGCTGCTTCTGTGTTTAGATGATGTCTTTATTTGAGAAAAAAATCTCACGGTGGTGGAAGGACACCAGTGGGAAAACTGGCTTGTCAACTGTTGTTAAGGAAGAGGATGTGTGGTGGGTGACGATAAATTTTGTGCATAATTAGTTATGAAGAAACAGGTTGGCATTGCTCTTCATCTGCTCTGACATGCCTCCCCCCATCTATTAACTTGTGGCTCTTTGAGGGTTACATGTGCAAACAGAGCCAGAGTTATCTGTGGGGGGCACAGCTGTTCGGGAGAAACACATTAAATCACATCCACGGAACTATTTTACTGTTTAAATCCATTCTAAAGATATCCTAAGACCAGTGAGGGTTCTTTCTTTCTTTCTTAGTCAAACCAAGCTCAGGCTCCAGAGTTCTGTCCAAAACTCAGAGGGCAGCAGCGGCAGAAGGGGAAACGATAGCATCATAAACTTCCCAGCTGCTAACCTCTGCAGATCTGCTTCCCATGACTTTTGTATCTTTTGGCATTTTGATAATTAATTTGTATAATGCTCTACGGTCCACACAGTTGACAGGGTGTTTTTCCAACCTTTCATGAGTTAGAATAGGCTTCCGGGGTGCCTGTCCTGTGCCAGGTTCCCTGGTGGTGGCAAGAGGGAGAGGTGGAAAAACAAGTGCAGAGAGAAATGAGTAAGATGATGGATGATCAGGTGTGTGGATGTCAGAGGCGGGACCTAAGTGATTAGAAGCAGCTGTGTGTCTGGGACGATGTCGGGGCATGTGTTCTAGAACCAGCGGTTTCCAACCAGGGGTGATTCTGTCCCCAGGGCCATTAGGCAATGTCTGGAGACATTTTTGGCTGTCACAGCTGGGGACCAGCAGGGGTAGCTCCAGGCATCTAGTGGGTACAGGTTAGGGATACTGCTCAACATCCTACAATGCACAGTCCAGCCCCCATAGCAAATACCCAGCTCCGAATGTCAGTAGTGCCAGGTTGAGAAAGTCTGTTCCAGACGAAGAGAATAGCTTCGCACAGAGGGAACAGCAAGAGGATTGCAGGTGACAAAAGGAAAAGCGAGGGCCTGAGTGTATTAATTGGCTCTTGCTGCAGTAATGGTACAGTGCCGCCGCAAAACTCGTGGCTTATAACAGCGGGCACGAATTTTTGTTGCCACGGTCCTGGGGCCTTCTGGGCTGGCTCTGCTTCTGGCCACTGCTAACCCGGGCGTGGCTCCAGACCATAGGTTGGACTCAGATGTGCTGCACGTCTTCCCTCTCTCTCCTTGGACAAGCGGTTACCTGGGGCGCGTTGTCTTGGCGGATCATGGAAGCATAAAAGCCTGCGCCGTACTGCACCCAAGATTTCAGGGCTCTGCCCCCATCATAACCACTCACATGCCACTGGCCAAAGCTAATTTCCAAGCCCCTAGTCCAGGGACGGGCAAGTTCACTCTACCATGTAAATCCATGGCTGGGCTGTTACAGAAGGCTGAGAATAGAATACCCTGCGCTTCTCCATCTCTCTGGGCATGGCGGAGAGAGGTGTGGGGCTGGAGAAACAGGCGGGGGCAAGATCAGAGAGGCATGGACTGTGGGTTTTATCCTAAATGCCCTGCGAAGCTATTGGACGGGTTTACTCTAAGGATTAACACGTAATCAAATTACATTGAGCGATGATGAATGTCTCTTTTGTGAAGAATGGATTGTAGGAAGCAAGGCGAAGAAGGCGGGGAGCCCAGGGAGGGTGCCAGGGCGGTAAACCAGGGAAGATAGGGTAGTGTCTTCATCTAAGATGATGGCAACTAAGAGAAACCTAAGTGCGCACATTCAGGATGGATTTCAGAAACAGAATCATCTGGGCTTGTTGATGGATCTGTGATCCAAGGAAAGGAAAAAAATCAGGGATGACTCTCAGAGTTTTTGTCTTAAGCCACTACCCTAGATGGGAGGTGGTACCACTTTTGGAGATGGAAAACTAGGGATTGAACAGGTTTGGGCAAAAATCAATCTTTATCTCATTTAATGTAATGGTCTCAACAACCCTATCTAGGGGTATTTTATTATCTCCTTTTCCTAGAAGAGGAAACAGGGACCCAGAAAAGTAGAGTAACCTGTCCCAGACCACAACTCTGGTCAGCGTCAGACCCAGAATTTGAATATACAGGCAGACCTCAGGGATACTGCGGGTTTGGTTCCAGACCACCACAATATGACAAATATCACAATCAAGCGAATCACACCAATTTTTGGTTTCCCAACGCATATAAAAGTTACATTCATTCTATAATGTAGTATATTAAGTGTGCAATAGCATTTTGTCTAAAAAGGAATGTACATATCTTAATTTAAGATGCTTTATTGCCAAAAAAAAACACTAACCAGCACCTGAGCCTTCAGTGAGCTGTAATCTTTTTGCAGTAGTCACATGAATGATCACAGATCCCCGTAACAAGTATAATAATAATGACAAGTTTGAAATACTGTGAGAATTACCAAAATATAACCCAGAGACACAAAGTGAGTAAATGCTGTTGGAAAAATGGCACTGATAGACTTGAACGACACAGGGTTGCCACCAACCTTCAACTTGTAAAAAATGCACTATCTGCAAAGTGCAATGAAACGAGGTCTGCCTATAGTTAGTCTCTGCCCAGGCTACACACTGTGCGAGGTTGTCTCACTACTTCTCTGCCCTTGTAGAAGATGCCATGGTTTGAGGCTGCTGCAAAGCTGGCCTGCTTCTGAATATATTTTCCCCAGACCGTACGTGCTAGAATGAGTCATTTCTGTGTTAGGGCAGTAGGATGCAGACGCTACATTGAAAGCGGAGAGGCCTGGACTCATGTACCGGCTCATCTGCTATTAAGCTTCTATAAAAAGAATGCAGCTTGTTGGAATAATGAGGACCAAACACCTTTCCATGCCCTCGAGTGATCTGACCCTGCCTTCCTACGGCCACATTAACTCCATCATCTGTCCCGCACCTCGTTCCAGCCGCTGGCGTCCTCTCCGCTCCTAGGACAGGCAGAGTGCTTTTACACCCACAGCCTTTGTTTCCGCCGCTCCCTCAGTCTGATTCCTCATTCAGGACTCCTTCAGCATTTATTTTATTTCCTCCATAGCACTTAGCACTGTCGGTTTTTCCCGATGGTTCCTTTTCCCTTTTCCCTGCCGGAAGAATGGGGGAGTTTTCTCCTACTTTCCCTGTGAGAACCTCTTGGAGATAAAACTCACACTCGTGTGGGGAGCCCATTGGAATTTCTAACTCTCAAGCTAGTCCATGCTGAGCCTCCAGCAGCTCATCATTTGTAGTATAAGGTGTTCCTACCTGTATTGGCTCCAGTCCAGGGCTTTCTGCTCTCAGGAAGCTGTGGTTCTCTGTATCCACCTGTCTGTCTCTCCAGTTTTCCAAGCAATTTGCCTTGTGATCTCAGTTCTCCAGTGGATCTTAGAATTGCTTACTTTCATTTTGTTTAGACTCTTCCTTGTAAGGATGAAAGGGCCAACTTTCCAGCTCTTTAGATATTGCAGGAGAAACCAGCAATTTTAAAAAAACAAGTTTTGTTTGCCTCCCTGAGTTGGTAGAGACCTTCTCCATTATTTCCTTGAGATTCCGGAGCTCAGCTTCACACATAAATGTGCTCAATAGTCTGGGCTCATGGATGAAGGTTAGAACCTGGGTTCATCACTTCATGTCAAGTTTTTTAGCTAGAAGTTGAGTTACATAATCTCCCAAAGATCCCTTCTACTACATAAATGCTATGATAACGAAGCATGGGGATTTTCTTGCGAAATGTGACCTGAAGGGTAATTCACCAAGCAGTGAAGACTATTTAATATAAATGAAATGGACTGATCTGCTATCCATTCTCCTTTTGGAATTCCATAAAGGCAGGAAGACCTCAGCCACCAAGTGAAGGGGTCTTCCAGCTCCTAGGGACTAAAAATGACAGAAAGGAGTAGAAACCCTTTTTAATATTTCCAAGAACCATTGAAAGTGACATGTTTTCCTATTATTAAGAACATGAACTCAATAATGCCGTTTATTAATTTTTAAAATGTGAGGATGAATTAATTACTCCTGAATGCATGCTGTTTTGTTTAGATGACATGGTATTTCAATACACAGAACACAGGGTTATTAAGAAGAAGCAGCTTATCAAGGGGTGGAGCCAGTTTGGGAAACTCAGAAGATGATATTTCAGTTTCCTTCAGCCTTAATCTCCTGCGACTCTCCCCACTAAGTTTAGAACCTATGTCATGTTTCTCTGAACTGTGTTTGTCCCTGTTTGAGGGCCCACATGCCAATGGACTCTTAGTGATCTGACCTGCTAACGATCCCTTCAGCACTGACCCGGTAGTAGCATCATGATTATTCATAAGGAAACCATCCCTCTTCCTCCCCCAGACCATGAGGATTGAGTGGAATTAGCTCTAGCTTCTCAGCTTCACGGTGTGTAGGTGGCCAGACCCGGCCAATGGGTATATTTCAAGCCAGGGATGGAAATGTGACCAATCCTGTACCATGAGAATCAGGCGTAGGATTTTAAATGCAAGTGTTTGGAAGAAAGTTCTTTCTCCACTGGGTCAGACACTAGCAAGCGTGCAAGCCTGTAACTGTTTGCAGCCATCTTGCCACCATATAGCCAGGGTATCTTAGGCTGGGGTCCTCAAGGGGAAGACTCTGAGGCCAAGGTGTATGTGCATGAGGTTGATTTCAGAGGTGATCCCAGAAGGCACGGGTAGGAGAGTAAGGAAGTGAGACAGGAAAGCCAAAGTGGAGAGCATTTGTGAGCAGGTTGCTACTCTGAGCACTTGGAGCTTAGCCCTGTTGGAAACATCCGGAGAAAAGTATGCCCCAGAGTTGTCCCACCCAAAGAACCCACCATTTTTGAATCTACTAACTCTGTCCTTCATTGGTTGACAGCTGCTCCTGCGGCTGTTGACTCCCTGGCACGTTTGCCTGCCTGCCGCAGCCTGAACCAGTTCCCGTGGCCAGAGAAAGCCCCCAGGCTGAGCATCACAGGCGCTGCCACGGGGCACCATCGGTGTGTACACGGGAACGCTAAGTGTGGGGGAGCTGTGCGCAGGGTACCCATAGGATCTGCTGCAGAGACCTTCCCTGAGAACAGAGCCAGCACAGATCAAGCAGAGCAGAGAGGGAGAGGGACTGAGTCCTGACCCCACTGTCTGGCCTCCGCATCTAGCCATGTCTCAGCTAGCCCTGTCCCTGGACTTCCCTTTATATATGGACCAGTACCTCTCCTCCTTCTCGAGTATTATTTGAGACTGGTTTCTCTCCCTTGTCCTGAAGAGCTCCTGTTGGATGCAAAGCTTTTTGTCCCATCTTATAAGTATTTGAACACTTATCCTCCTATATCTCCCTTAAAGGGTAGAACCTATAATGAGTTTACTCTGGAGTCTTCCATAACTCCTGTCACAAGGTTTGTAGAGTCTTCAGGAAATACTCGTTAAATGAATGAGTGAGTACTGAAACGATCCGTCAAAATCAAATGCAAATCCGTATACGGTAGAAGCCCATTGTCAGGCCCACGGCAGTGGGGAAGCAACATAGGGAGAAAGCAGCTGGAGCTGATTCATCCTGACGGTGGCACCTGCTGGAGGAGGGAGGACAGTAGGTCCCATTGGGATGCCCATGTGAAAATGTCCTCCTGTGAGTTCCTGTTACACAGAAACCTAGGGCTTCCCTGCTTCTAGTTTTTTCCCACAGCCCCCTTTTCTGGGTCTCCCTTCAATCTCGAGGGCTATACCATAACTTCTGATCAATTCTTTATTTTTCCTTACTTTGGCCGGATTCCGTGACTCAGTGTCTGTCACTGGCCACCCCAGAACCCTAACCAGCAGGGAAAGTACAAACCATCCCTGCACAAACCAGAGCCCTCTTATCTCACTCCCCGATTCTGTCCCCAGTGGTGGCAGCACAGGAGATTGTGTCATCAAGCCTACTTCCCTGTAAGATGCTGACTTTAACAGATTAGAAGTGTGCCGGGCACATCCCGCGCTTCCACTAATAAATGGTTCCATATCTATCACGAATGTATTTTTCAAGTCCTCCATAACGGGGCTGTGTACCTACTCACGAAGTACATTTCCAGGCGATTTTGTCTGAAATATACAGTTAATTGCCTCATATTTCCAGCTCATGTTACAGGCCCTCTGAGTTAGAATGCAAGAGAGAAGTACCATGTATCATTTCCTACACAGGGGACAGAGTCACGGTTAGAGCAAGGCATATATTGATGGTGAATGCTAAATTGTTTCTGGCTTCCAAGTAGAACTGAGTTCAAAAGAGCCAAAAGATTGAGGGGTAGAAAAGGCAGCGAGTTATCCAGAGAGACGTTTTAGCTTCCAAATTTTATACTCGTTCATGCATTAATTTGCTCATCAGAATGAGCACATGTGCGAGGCACCGTGCTAGGAACGGTGAAGGGTAGATACACAGCTGTGCCTTCACGTTGCATTCTAGCTGAGGCTGTGATATGCGCACCCATGAAGAAATAGGAAGCAGAGCAAGGGTTGAATAATAAACTTATAATACAGAGAAAAGATAAGATAAATCTCTTCCAGAAGTTTAGGCAATAAATCCTACGGGAGTCCATAGGAAGGTAAGGTCAGTTATGGAAAGTGAGATTCACAGTCAGAGTTTTTCCTAAAGGCAGGACCTGGATGGACCTTAAAGGAGGGGTGAGCATTCCTTGGGTGAGACAGAGGGTGACATCATTCCAGGATGATGAACTTTCCTGGCACAAAGGAAGCTGGGGAGGTGTGCATTGCCGGTCTCACTCGTGAGTGGAACTCCCCAGTGTAAATGTCTTGTTGACTCTGCTCCTGGGCTGTAAATCCCCGGAAGTCTCACTGCATTTGGAGTGGAGCTGAGGCTGATCTCTCTCCCCTGTTGCAGTAGCCTTGACCCCATAGGCCTGAATAAAGATGCCCCTTGTCCACACTGGTTGTGTGACCTTCCCCACCCTCTGCTCAGGGGAGCCTAGGATCACATCAGAGGGGGAGGCTGCAGCAGGAAGCAGAGGGCACCCCCAAAGTGGAAGCTGGAGGAGAGTTTAATCAGGGGCCTTTTTGTAAAGCTGTGGGCGGGAGGGATGCAACAGGTGTGGTGCAGCATGGGGGTGAGGAATGGCTGAGCTGATAACTGAGGGGTTGCCATCACCTCTACACCTCTCACCTCTACACCTCTCACCTCTACACCTCTAAAGGGTGAGGCAGTGAGGGGGCAGATTTCAGAACCTGGAGGCACAAGAGATCACCTTACACGGGGCCACTGTGATATACACCTCCCAGATCTCATTCAGAGAAGGACTAGCTACCCAGCCACTGGCAGTGCCGTCTTGCCAAGGTCATGCCCCTTCCTGGTACAGCCTGCATCCAGGGACTGACAGACACGGGGGTCCGAGGGCCTGACCTTCCTGGCCCAGTGCTGGGCGATTCTGGAGCGCCATTCCAGCTCCAGGTCTCCCAGTGGGACCGGCCGAGGCTGTCACTGGGTCTGCATTCGGGGAGTCACCGGGGCCTAAGGCAGCGCTGCCTGGGCCCAGCTCTCAGGAAGTCTTTCTGAGCAGTTCAGTGACATCAATTCTTTCTTCGCCCTTCTGTCTGAATCGGGGGATTCAGAGATGGTCCAGGCAGTCGGTTATGGGCAGTGGCCATTCCACCCCCTTCCGTCCACCTCCTTTCTCCCCTCAGTTCTAGTTGATTCTGTAAATATATATGAGGTGTCTGATGTGGGCCAAAGTCTCTGTCAGGCACTGAGATTCAAGGGTGAACAAAAACAGGCCCCATCTCTGCCCTTCTGGAATCTACAGTGTAACGGAAGAGACACGTTATTCAAATATTCACACAAATAATGCAAATTGCAGCTGTGATGAGTAGGATGATGGAGAGTTGATCTGATGCTCCCCAGTGATGTGACTGTGAGATGTGCTCTAGGCAGAGGTGTCAGGGAAGCCCCTTCTTCGCTTACCCCCAGGAAACCAATTCACATGGAAGGAGAGACCCAAAGGATGATCAGGAATGAAATAACTGAGACAGAGTTCCAGGCCGAGAGAGCTGCACATGCACAGGCCTCAGGTGGGAAAGGGCCAAGGGATGGGAAGGCCAGGGGAATACGTGGTCCAGTGGCTTGGTAGAAGAATAAGAGGGTAAAATGAAGCTAGAGTTACAAGCAATGTAATAAACGAGAAATGAACAACTGGAAACAGTTTGGTAAAAGTAATTCCCACTACGTTCATTCACCTTTCTGAGGACTCCCCATTCACACGTGGTCTGGTATACCAGTGCCAAAGGCTCTCTCCTTGAGAAAACTTGAGTTAGGCTCTTCGGAGCCCTCTTTTCGACTAGACCTTGTCTGTGGGCCCTGCGTTTGAGCTGCCGAGTCCAGTTTCAGCAAGAAAGCTAGTGAGTCAGCTTAGAGAGAGAAATCATGGATATCTGATCACCTCGGCATGCCTTCAGCAAGAACCCTATCAAGTCAGTTTAGCAAAAATCCCCCTACTCTTGATGTCTCCTCTTAGTAATTTTCCATCCACTGACACCCCCGCCCTCATTTCTCCCCTACTGCAGTAGTTTTGACATCTGTGGCAACAGTCCTGAGTAAAGTTTTCCTTGCCCTTTTAGCAAGTGTCAGAATAAATTTTTTAACGCCGTGCAGTGCTGTGATGCATTTGTATTTCATCAGATCCAGGTGTCAAGTTATCTTATCATAAGTCTCATGTGTTTGAAACACTGAATTTCATGCATTGAGGCATTCTTTGTTTTCGGCATCCATTTGTCTTACTGAGTGGATATCTACTCACAACTTTTAAAAAGTACAGCCACTACCATTTGGTACTTAACAGCTTAGAAGTAAAATTTGAAGTACTGAAAAGAGATGGGTCCATTCAGAGGGAATTGTAGGAAGATCAAATGAGAAGACCAAAGCCCAAGACTTGGAGAATGCCCATGGTTAAGTTCAGCACAGAATACTCAAGGTTAGGAGAAAAAAGCACTTCAGGAAGAACAGACTGTGTCCAGATGTCAAATCTAGGAGGAGGTCAGTGACTGAGATGGCTGTATTAATCAGCATTTTTTTTTGTGGTTGCGAGTAACAGCAACCCAAGTACAACTGGCTTAAGCAAAAGAGTTCGTTCATTTACGTAATCGAAAATTCCAGTGGGTTCTCTTCAAGTATGGTGGACCCAGGGTCTCAACACATGCCGTGAGGACTAGAGCTTCCTACACCTCTTGTCTCTACTTCCCTCTGTACAAAATCAGGGTTTTGCGAACATGGCAAATGTTTGGGAAATGGTGGTTGTACTAGAAGCCAGCAAGTCACTAAGACTAGTAAACCCCCCTACTTTGACGTATCCTCTCCTCATATCAGGGCACCCAGCAGCAACTCTAGACTTGCATCCTCCCAAGCCCAAGTCAAGCAGAAAACAGAGCCTCTGTCTGTGCTGCTGTTCTGAGAAAAGTCTGGTAATGGGCTACATTGGATGGCTTTGGTCATCCTGCCATTTATGAACCAGTCGCAGTGGACAAGGGAATACAGTGCTCCAATTACCAGCCTGCGTAACACGTATTCCCTAATGACAAATGTTGTTAGTCTCTGCACAGACTGAGGCCTCAGGAGGGCTGTTTTCCGAAGGGAAATATGGATTCTGTCACCAAAATTTGAGGAATTGGATGTTGGACAGAGGAAAAATCATAACTGTCTTCTGTAAAGATGGAACAGCAGATGTCTAATTTTGGAGAATCCTTCATGAAACACTGTGATAAAACATACTTAAATATACAGGTAACACATCTGGATGGCTGAGTCAGTTGTGTCCCTCTCCTCCAGATGTCTTGTCATCATGGAATCTCACCTATTATCCCAGTAATTTGGTTCATTCTGAGTTCTAGAAATCATGTCAACAGATCTACAGTTGTCAAGCGTTGGGAGAGGTAAAGAATCCCCTTCCCACACACATGCATTCTTGGAACAATGATGGTGAGGATTAAAAATGAATCATTTTGGCAAAGGCGGGTGGATGAGTACAATACAAATGATTTTCAGGGTAATAGCACCTCCTCCCCCAAGTGGCTGCGGTGGAGATGGAATGTTCTGTGCTCCGAGTCTCCCAAGTGATTCAAGCACTCACGGAACACAAGAGCCATGCAGCTGACTCATGAGCAAGGAGAGCACCTGTGGCATGTTTCATAGACTTTATTCTAGAGGAGAAAGGAGAGGGAGAAGGTGGGAGGAAGCTGTGGTACATTGAAAAGGCCAAAAGGAATCCCTTCTCTCTTTTTAAAACTGGGCTTGCTCATTTCTCTTGATGGATAACCTGGTAAAGATCGATGGGCATTTACTAGTCTCAGGCACCTGCTGTTGCCCCACCAGCGCCCATTCGCCACCTTGCCCTGTTTGCAGCACCGTGATTTTGTACAGGTACGAGGCGGCCATCGCTTCAGGGGGCCGGGTCCTCCTCGGTGCTGTGCTGGAGTCATAGTGTGGCATAAACTGTTGGTGGCAGTATCCGTAGAGGATTCCCCTACCCCATCCTTTTCTGTAGTAGTAGAAATCCCACTGTTTAGGTGGGCCCATAGCAGTGCAGAGTAAAGACTTTTCTTAGCTCATTCACAGCTAAGTAAGACCACATGACTGAGTTTTGCCTAGTGGGATTGAGCAGATGCGTTGTGTACAGTTTCTAGAAGTGTCCTTTGTAGAAAGGGATTTTGTCTTTCTGCTCTCTTGTTCCGTTCCTCCATGCTGGAATGAGGACTAGAGGACTGGAGCTGATGCAACCATCTTGGGCTGTGCAGCAACTTGGAGTGGAAACATGCACTGAGAATTGTAAGATGAGGACAAGCCTGGGTTCCTGAAGCTGGAGGTGCCAGAGAGTTCTGGGCAGAGTAGCCAGGCTTCCAGATGTGAAAGTCAACTTCTGTCTAATGTAGCCACAGTTATATGAGATTTCACATTTCTTTCGGCCAAGTGTAATTCTTACTTATATACATGCTAATTCGATACCCCTCTGAAAAGATGGATTCAGCATTTGGCATGTAAATTTATTCTGAACAACTAGATATGAGGGGACATCTGATGGGACTCTAGGAATTTCTTTCTCATGCTTAAAGAATGAGACAAAACAGAGCCCCTTTCTTTTCCTGTCTTGTCTTTTGTTTGCATACGATGCTTAAACTGTGAAAGTGATCTTGGGATGCTGAGTGGACACAGTCCAAGGCTGGGTGGAGGCTGGCAGAGCAGCTAGTGGGAAAAAACCTGCATCCTGATGACATCATCGAGCCATCTGATGAACCCCTGCCCCTGGGGAGCTATCTCACAACCAGACTTCCTGTTTCAGGAGATTATATCTTTTCTTTACTTAAAAAAACAAACAAAAAAACCCAGCTTTCCCCTGTCCTGTGTTTTGTTTCTCTGGAAGCTGGAAGCATTCTAACAGCTACTTAAGTCCATTTCCTTCTTTGTAAATCCAGGCCAGTGAGTCAGTGAGTCAAATAATAACAACAACACTAGTAGTAACGGCTGACAGCGAGCCAGTCCTGTGCACACACTTTATCTAGTTTCCTTCCCGTGAGGTCCTCCTAGTCTTTGATTTGCCAGATGAGAAAAGGGGAGGCTAGAAAAGAGTAAGTAGCCCATGTTCTCTGAGCTACCAAGTGGCAAGGTTGGGATCAGAGGCAAGGAGACAGGGGGCGCAGGGCTAAGGCGTGGGCTGAGGGTTCAGCAAACCTAAGTGTCTGCCCATCTCGGGCATCTCAGGGCTTTAGACGTGTGGGAGGGGATCAGATCTCAGGCCCTTCCAGGCCCCTTTCAGGTCTGGCCATTGGCCTGTAGGGGGCGCTTAGGGCTCCTCCCTTCGCCGTCCACTTGCTCCTCCAATCTTTTGGGGGTGGGATGGTAACATTTTATTTTGAAACAACTTCAGATTTATAGGAACCCTGTAGGAATAATACATATTTTATATATATATATATATATATATCCTTCACCCAGATTCCCCATTGCTGGATTTTACCACATTTGCTTCAGAGAGGCGGTGAGGAGGGGGACGAAGCAGGGGAGGAGAGGGAGGGAGGAAGGGAGATGGGGGAAGAATGGGGAGAAGGGAAAGGGGGAGGGGGCGAGATGGGGGAGGAGAGAGGGAGGGAGGGAATGAGAAGGGAGGAAGAGGGGAAGCGGGGAGGGGAAGAGAAGGGAGAGAGGAAGAGGAGGGGAGGGAGAGAAAGAATGTTCCATTACCCCTAAATATTTGTGTTTATTTCCTAAGAACAATCTCTTTGTTAAAAGATGATACAATTTCCCAAATCAGAAAATTGACATTGAGACACAGGCCACCATCCCATCTGACCTCCTTTCACATGTACTTATCGCCTCAATATTGTCCTTTATAAACCTCCTTTCCTGTCTGGTCTCGGATCAAATCCAGGGTCCCACATTGCTTCTGGTTGCCATGCCTTCATTCCCCTTCATCTGGCAAGAGTTCCTCAGTGTTCTCATAACTTTCATGACCCTGACATTTCTCAGGAGAACAGGCCCGTTATGTTGTAGAAAGTCCCTCAGTTTGGCTTTGTCTGATGTTTCCTTATGATTAGATTCAGGTTGTACATTTTTGGAACAAATGTCACAGAAGTGATGTGTTTTTCTCGGTGCCTGCTATCGGAAGGTACACAAGGTCAATCTGTCTCATAGCTGGTGACATTAAGTTTGCTAGCTTTTTTTTTTTTTCCAGTACGCAGGCCTGTCAGTGTTGTGTCCTCTCCCGTTGCAGAGCACAGGCTCCGGACGCGCAGGCTCAGTGGCCATGGCTTACGGGCCCAGCCGCTCCGCAGCATGTGGGATCCTCCCGGACCGGGGCTCGAACCCACGTCCCCTGCATCGGCAGGCGGACTCCCAACCACGGCGCCACCAGGGAAGCCCAAGTTTGCTAGCTTTGATTAAGGGGGAGTCTGCAAGGTTTCTCCACCTTAAATGACCATTTTCCTCTTTATATGTAATGCACTTTCTGTGGGAAGAGACTCAGAGCACGTGAATACCGGCATTTGAGATTATGTGACTGGCTCTTGCTCAGCAAACTTTTACCCAGTTGTTTCAGCAGCAGTTGATGATTCCCGAAGTGGGCAGACATCACTCAGTTTGATGCTGGTCAGATGCTTTCTTCCTTGACTCTTGAGTGTTGAGAGAAAGTTATTCCACCCATAAAGGAGTGCTACTCTTCTGAGCGGGCCACATTTCGCCAGGAGGGTCCCTCCGCCTGGGTAGAGGGTCTCGGACACCTGGCCATGACCCCCTCCTTGTTCAAGGCACCCAGACCCCCTTCATTCTCTGGGCATCCTTGGAAATGTGCTCCTTTCCCCGCTGCTGCAAGCGGGGCTTGGGATCAGCCTCCTCCTGTGTAGAGTGATGAGGTCTCAGCTGTGGGTTTAGGCGTTGAGGGAAAATAGAGCAGACCTGTAGGGCTCCCGGATCTGGGGCTCGTTACTGACAGCACCACCCTGGGCTCTTAACTGCATCCCACTCTCGTTCCCCACACAGACCTCCTGCACCTGTGACTCTCAGGCTGTTCGGCTCTCCTCCAGGCCTCTCTTCCCCCTTTTCTCTAGGTGGTCGGATATTTTGAGACAGAAACTGATGCTACCGCTCTGTAGTATTCCCTAAGACTGCCCACCATTCCCCCACTTTGGACAGCGGGGCCACCTGCTTTTTTTGTCTCCGGGAAAGCTTATGTGGAGGACAAGGCAGGTAATTCTGATAATTTAGTGTTTCAAAAGCCATACAGTTTTTAAAAGTTAGAGTAATATAAAGTAAGAGAGAGGTTGTCTTGTGTTTTTTGTACCCCTGCCCCTTAAAAAGTTCCTACAGCCTGGATGTGTGAGAACCAGAGGGGAAGAGAGAGAGGCTCAGATGGTTGGCGTTCCTGACCACCCCCCAGAGAGCAGTGAGGAGACGGCATTGATTTAGGAGATTTGAAAAGGGGATTGTACCTCATTCTGGGGAGAATCCAGGTATGTGGCAAGGGCCCAAAGAGTGCCATGGGCCTGAGTAATTTGGGGAAGGGGCACAGCTGGAGCACAGGGGGCTGGCAGTCCCGGGGGAGGACACAGAGTGGTCAGCAGGACACTCCACCCGAGACTAGATGGAACGGGGCATGTCAGCAGATGCTGGGGTGGAGTTGGAGAGAGGACAGCATCTCGTTCTACACACAGACCTCATCCTGGGAAACTTAGAGGCAATTCCATACCAAGAAGGGGCAGGCTGTGAAGCGACAGAAATTAAATTTCTGTCACCATGTGGGACAGGAGCTCCCGATAACATTTAAGTTGTTAATCTGGAACAAAGAAAAGTATGTTTCTGGTTTTGCAGTCTGAGACTCATACTCCATACGTCTTGTCTTCGTCTTCTCCTTCTACTTTCCTATTTCTGTCACCTGCTTTTTTATCACTTTCACCTCCTGGATTAGTTTGGTTTAGGTTAGTTGCATATAACAAGAAAAGCCTCAGAACATCAGTGGCAAAAACAAGAAAGAAATCAGTTTTTCTCTTACGCAGAGAGATCTTGAGGTAGCAATCCGGGGCTAGCAACCTTGTCATCAGGAACCCAGATCTTTTCTATCTTTCTGCTCCATCATCCTCAGCACTGGCTTCCATCCTCTCGGTCAACTCACCATCCAGAATGGCTGCTGGAGCTCCAGCTGTCACAACCAAATTCCAGGAAAAAGCAGGGGAGAGCAAAACAGCCTCAGATGAGTCAGCATCCTTTAAGGGACCCTCCTGAAAGCCCCACTTAAAACTTCCACTCTTTAGTTCATTGACCAGAATGAAGGCCACACCCAACTGCACGGGAAGTTTGGTAATGTGATCTTTCTGCTGTACTCAAAATTGGGTCTGTTACTAACCAGGAAGGGGAAATGGATATTGAGTGGTACCTAGCACTTTCTTCTGAGCCACCCCTTTTCTGACCTTACATTTTCTTTCTCTCTCCTTTGTGCCTCTCTGGGTCTCATCTTTTCTTTTCTTGCTCTGAGTCCTAACCACAGAGCACAGCACCTGAAAGAGCCGCCAGCCTCCCAGCCCTGGTGTACATACCTAACTCTGCACAAAGGGGCATTGTTTCCATCGTGTGAGTTGGAATTGGCAGAACACTCCAGTGCCGTCATGCTAGCCTTGCCCACACGTTTTCAGTTTCATGTGGTTGCAATGGATAAGCTTCCTTCCCGACGCCGATTAAAGTTTCATCCCGTCTCCTTTTGCCCATTGTGTGTGGTCGTGTGTGTGTGGACACATGCCAAGGAAGTCATTCCAGAACCTCCAGGAGAGTGACCAGATGGCCCTGTGAGCTGGAGCCGACAATGACATTGATACGGAAAGCTTGCACTGCAGGTGCCCCGGGAAACACTGGAGGGTCTCCCCTTTGCTAAGGGAATGGGAGGAGAGAGCAAGGAACTGACATTTATTGACTATCATGTACCAGGTCGTCTTGTGATTCTCAAATGTGATCCCATGTGTTTTTCTCTTCTGCCAAAATGCTGAAGTAGGTAGGTACTTCTCTTAATTTGAGTTCTACTTAAAGTTGACCTGAGACCAGGGCGTGGGGGCAGGCATTTAATCGGGCAGAAGTGCCAGGAAGAACATGTGAGGAAGTGGTGCGCTGGTAAATGTGTAACAACCAGCTCTCCAACAAAAACAACCACCACCTGATTTGTAGCACTGGGTGATCTCCATGGTGTAAATATGCCACCAGGGCCAATTTCAGGTCGCCATGATGACATCACTAAACACAGAGTTCGGAGGAGATACGCCCTTGGCTTTCATAAACCAGTACAAGCTGGCTCCAGCAAATCAGAAGTGAGATAAAGAAGGGATAAAACCAATGAAGGATGCTGTAAGAACAGGTCCCTGCTGTTGACCACAGGCACTCAATCGCATGGGAGTGTTCTGGGAATCCACCCACAGGGACTCTGAAACATTTGTCGGACCCACTCCTCTATTTGTTATGGTCACCCCTGGGCATTAATCCTCCTCCAGTTAGGTGATCGGGCCCTGATCAAGCTGTCATGGTGCCTACAAAGGCCTTCAGGCAGAGAAGGGGGAGCCCAGGTACTTGAGGTGAGAAGATGTCAGAATGCTGGGAATATCCTTTACCTGCAGCTGCTGGTTAACTCAGGTGGGCCAAGGGTACAAGGGATGGGGCAGCACCAGAAACAGCGTCTACAGCAGAAGGAGCCAGCACACTTTTTCTGTAAAGAACCAGATAGTAGATATTTTACTATCTGGCTTTGCACGCCGCATATGTCTCTGTCACATTTTCTTCTTTTTTTGTTTGAGGACACTTTAAAAATATGAAAAACACCCTTAGCTGTGGGCTGAACAAAATTGGGGTAAAGACCATAGATTGCCAACCCTGTCCTTCAGAGTAGCAGTAGCAGGACCTGGGAGTTGTCAGAAATGCAGACTCTCAGGCACCACCCCCCTACTAAAGAACAGCCACATTCTAACAGGGTGCTCACAGTAAAGCTGAAGTACTGTGCTGCTGTATTACTATTTCCATTATCCAGATGAGGAAACCTACCTTTCAGAGAGGTTGAGTCACTTAATAAAGGTCACACAGAGCCAGGACTCAAACCCAGGTCTGACTGATCCCAAGGCCATTTTCTTTATAGGTTTAAGTATAATTGTAAACAAGCCATAAACTAATATTTTCAAATAACCATATTTAAAATAAGCTGGCTTGTTCAGAACAATATCTAAGAGATTTAGCACTGACGCCATTGAGGGAGACTTGGAGGTGGGGAAATGAGTCTTTTTAGCTGTCAGTTTGCAGAAAGACAAGCAAGTATAGAGAGAAGCAAGAAAAGGGTATTCCAAGGTGTGTGAGGACCATCTTCCTTATACGGGACTTCAGGTATCTTAGGAGTATATCAAGTCCCTCAATAGATTGGAACTTCTTCGAGAGCAGGAACAGAGTATTCTGGGAGGTCTGATGACCTCCCAGAGGATCAATAAATTGATTCTACAGTGGAATAGAGAATGAAAGTGCACAGACTCCCACTGCTGGATTGACCTCAGTTACACCCTTTGCCAGGTTAGAGGTCAGTTTTAAGAGGTGCAACCTTGAGACTCATTCTTTACAAGGCACCAGCCTGACTGGTATCCTACCCCATTGTGTAGGACAGTGTCCATTCTGCTGCAGGCGAGTCTTGGTGTAGAGATACGACCATAATTCAGGTCTTCATGACTTCCAGACAGTCTGATCTGTTCTTTCCATCTAGGTGTTCTATTACATGTGTGTTGGATTTTATGGATTTATTATTTTTAGTTCTCTTCTTTTCCCCATCATTCTACGATTTTAATCTTTTCTGCAGAATGTTTAAAGAAGTTCTTAAGCATGTTTATCTGTTCTTGGTTTTCTGTAGTAACCCAGGAAAGACACTGCTTCTATTGTGTGTGTGTGTGTAACAGCTTTATTGAAATATCTTTGACATATTGTTTTTTAATGCGATACCAGTAATTTTCATCTCCATTCAGTCTTTATCAGATACTGAATTATGTTTTTTCTTCATGAGTATCTGCCCTCATTTCATAGATATGATGTGCCCTTGAGTCCTGTTCAAAATACTAATAGAAAATTACCTAGTTTTCACATGTTTATTTTTCATAAGAAGACATTTGCTTATTTTTTCCGATTGGTCCTCTCTCCACTGCCACAAGTATTAATTTCTGTTTGCTTGCTTCCTTATTCTTATGGTGAATAGTCTCTCTTTATGAATTATGGGGAGTCAGGTTGGGTTCTTTCAGAGATCATGTTCATTCATGTCTAAATCACTGATACGCAGATGAAGGGGAAAGAGAATGTGATGTGGTAACGTTAGCAGGCTGGGCTCTGATGCTAAGTGCCTGGCTTCAAGTCCCAACTCTGCCACTCCCGACTTGTGTGATTTTGGGTAATTCACTAACAGTTCGAAACCTCAGTTTCTTCTTCTATTAGCTGGGAATAATAATAATACTGGCCTTCTGGGTATGTCATGAAGATTAAATGAACCCAGACACATGGTGCTCAGAAGAGTGCTTAGTACAGGGTAAGCTCTGAGAAAGTGTTAGCCATGATGTTGATGGGGATAGTCGTGGTCATGGTGACGGTGATGATGATGGTGATGATAATGATGATGATGGGGATAGTGGTCCTGGTGATGGTGATGATGATGGTGATGGTGATGATGATGATGATGGGGATAGTGGTCCTGGTGATGGTGATGAGGATGGTGATGGTGATGGTGATGGTGATGAGGATGATGATGATGATGATGATGGGGATGGTGGTCATGGTGATGGTGATGAGGATGCTGATGGTGATGATGATGATGATGGGGATAGTGGTCCTGGTGATGGTGATGATGATGGTGATGATGGTGATAGTGATAATAATGATGATGGTGGCGACGACAACAACGAGAATGGTGGTCATGATCGTACTTCATTCTTGCAGGCTCTTTGCCTTCCTTTCCAAGTTAATTGTTTCTTTGCACTTGGGTCGAGCCAGTCTTTGAATCTTCTCTTGCATCGTCACATTTTGCCGGAGTTCTTCAAGGTTTCAGGCATACAGATATGGACTCCTTCCTTGGTATAATAATGTGGTAAAGTTATTATTTTTTTCAGAACAAAATCTGCCCGGGTACCCAAGAGAGACCTATTTTTCTTAGGAGGTATTTTAGTCTATGGTCCATAGAAAATAGAGCCTGAGACCATGCTTATCTGACAGTACTTATTGGGGGATGCAATCCCAGGTCACAAGAGTGAGGGGGAAAACTGCAAATTGCTGAACCAGCAGCAGGTTCACAGTGAGACCTAACAGGTTGGTCACACGGGGCACTGCAGAGAGGTGATATTGGATCCTTGGGCCTCAAAGTAGTCCATCAGGAGGACAGTGGACAGGAGTTTGACTGCTGGCTCCTTCACACCCGCGTCTGTCATTTTGTCAGTGATAGCCCCGTGGTGCGTTGACTTACTGTGTTTCTGGGTTGTGTTATCCCATGCAAGTAGCTGCTGAGGAAGTCAAATTCCACCCCCCAAAATGTGCTGCTTCTCCTGGGCCCGGAAATAGTGGGAGGGGCCAGAGCCTCAATGGGTCAGGTCAGTCCTGGACCCCGGAGCAGGTATGATAGAGACCGTGCGAAAGATTTGCTCTTTGTCCAGGGGAGACTGGGGCTGCTGCGTGGTTGATCAGCGGGCCTGGCATGTGGGTGTGGACCCTTCAGGGATAGAATATGGAGAGGAAGGTTTTATTTTCTCCAGTACAGCGAATGGCCAGCCACCCAGGAAATATCTTTTTATTGGGAGATGTTTTGGCTCAGGTTGCCTGAAGAATGACGTTTAGAATCGTGAAGCTGAGTACATATGGGGAGGCCCATAAACTGGGGCCTACACAGCTTGAATATCTAAGGATGTTAGGAAACAACACATGTTCATTGAACTGCTTTTTAAAAGGCTAGATTCAGGGCCCTTGTCTGTCGAGTGGGGAGTGTGAGCTGAGGGCCAGAGCGGAACTGTACAGAATGTTGGGGGCTCAGGGGAGATGGGACAGCCAACTCCTTAAGAGAAACCTAGGGGAAGACAGAGGGGCTTTCCCAGGAGTCTTATAGAGTTCCGTCTATGCTATAAATGTTCTTTCCCACTTTTCTTGAGACCCTCAGCAACATCTACATTGTCTCCTCGTACATCGCAAAATGGATTTATTTGGGGCAGAGGCATTTGTCAAAGTGCTCAGTCTAACCTCCAAGTAGGCACGGGGCGAGCTGCCATTGCACTGAGGTATCTCCTTTACCTGGTTTTCACCAGGTACCCACTTCTCCCCAGAATCAGTCAGATTCTTGATTTCAAACAACAGAAATGAACTCTGACTCGCTTCAATGAAAAAGGAATCTGGAAGGACTGGAGGGGGACTGGAGGACTGGATATTAGAAAATGGGCAGAAACCAAGGCAGTTCCAATATTTCAGTCAACAGGAAGATGCACAATGGAATTTAACAGGAAACATCTCTCTGGGACACCACCACTCCACTGCCAGGAATGAACCAACCACCCTGTGACTCTCTGCTTCACACCCTGCTGAGCTGGAGTCCAACTAGCTCATCCTGCTTGTCGAGGGAGGGCAGGGAAGAACCATGTCCCAGCTAATGCTACATGGGGGGAGGTGTGTTGCAGATCCTGCCTGTAATTCCACTTGAAGAGACAGGAGAACACAGTCATTAAAGCAGCGAGCCCTGGGATCAGATGTCCTGGATTTGAAGCCAAGTTCTGCCGTTTCCTTGCTAAGTGTACTTGGGAAGGTCGCTTAAACTCTTTCTGTTTCCTTGTCTATGAAATGGGGCTATGTTAATCCTTAGTTTAAAGTATCATTATGAAGATGAACTGGTTAGAGCCCTCACCTGTAGGGCCAGAAGTTTTTTAGCAACTTGTATTTGTTTCTTGTGGCTGCCATACCCAATGACCACAAAAGGGGTGACTTAAAACAACAGAAATTTATTAACTCACTGCCTGGCAGCCAGAAGTTTGAGATCAATGTGCCAGCAGGGCAGCACTCCCTGCGAGGGATTCCGTTTCTTGTCTCTCCCAGCTTCCGGTAGATACTGCCATCGCTTGGGTTGTGGCCACATCACTCCAGTCTCCTCCCATTTTCACATGACCTCCTCTTCTGTCTTCTTCTCTTCCATCTTTTAAAAACTATTGTCCTTCAATTTAGGGCTCACCCAGAAAATCCAGGATTATCTCATTTTGAGCTCCGCACTGAATTATATCTGCAGGGACCCTTTCTCCAAAGAGAGTCACATACACAGGTTCAGGGTGGACATTTTTCTGGGGGGCCGCCATTTAACCCACTATATAAACTCTTTGTTTTTCCCCCCAAATTGAAAATGAGGTTGAAGCCAGGAGACCATTTATTTGTGTGTTGATCATCCCAGTGTGGGCTGGGAGTTGGGGAGGGAAGGTACCTTGTATAACCTGAGTCAGGCACGTGAACCTGTGGTGTCAGTATCATTTTGATGCGAGTCCTGAAGGGTATTTTGGGAGCTCATGTGAGAAAGACCTCAGAAGAATAAACATGATGAAATGACAGATCATTCCCAAAATATACTGTTTCCTGCCTTCAGACCTGCGCTCTCAGCTGTATTAGCAGCTGGTGATTGAAGGCTTTTCACCCTGAGCTAAGATGACTGAAGGACTTGAAGCTGCAACTTCTGAGGTAATCTCACTGGTAAAACGTCAGTGCCCGCCAGCCCCCCCATGCTGCAATAAACTCTACTTTCGCGCAAAGCCAGCTTTGTGTGCTGGAAGATTATGATTTTCATGGAAGAACCTGAGAGGAGGAAAGGAACAGTTCAGAGGCCCAGATTTGGTTCTGTTTGTACCCTCCTAGCTGATGGCAGAAGAGAGAGAATCTGAGATCATCCAATAAAAGTTCAGGCATAGTAAGATGTGGCTGCCTGAGCTTTGTACCATCAGCGCTCATCGTACCGTGTGAAGTCCAGAATACACCACTGTGATATAAAAATTATTTTGAGCAGAAGGCATTTGAGTTCCTGAATTTTCTTATTGCCTAAAAGCAGATTCTCCCCCAAATACACAAAAGTTGTCATAAATCCCCTCCCCAGGAGCTACCAGAGGAGATTGACTCTTATCACTGGGGATAGAAGTGTCCACACCACCTCGAAAAGACATTGTCACAAAATGATCCTATCTCCCATCTATTCTCCTAGTGGCCCATTTGCCTTTCTGCAGTCTTTTGTTCTCCAGTCAGTGCCCTGCACTGCCTCCTCTTTCCCTACTAAGATGGTATGTAAGCCTCGAATTCTAACCACACCGCCTGGAGTCACATTTTTCTGTGAGTTTCTGTCTGTCCGCGATTAAGTCTGTCTTTTTCCTTGCTAATCTATCTGTTGTCAGTTTAATTTGCAAGCCCCCAAGGACAAAAGCTAAGAGGGTAGAGTAAATGTTTTTCCTCCCTGACACTTTCATACACAGTTCAGCACAGTTCTACCTTCAGCAAATAGGCTTAGTATTTTTTCTCTCTCTTTGTGTGTGTGTGTGTGTGTGTGTGTGTGTGTGTGTGTGTTTTCTCTTTAAGAATATTATAAATTCTTCTGGAATAAGGAACCACTTCTCCCACAGGGGCTGTCTTACACACACGTACACACATACTACTCCCCGAACAGACTCTTAGAGAAGGATTTAAGGACAAGTTGTTTCTTTGGGAGATGTTCCCACGAGGGGGAATGGGCAAATGAGACAGGGAAGAAAGGAAACCATCCCGTGCGTTGCTGAGCATCCTATCGCTGTGGCCAACTGGGTCTCAGTCCTGCTGGGGCTTTGAGAAAACTGTGTAGAACACGCCTCAGAGTTAAGCCACGCAAGGGGCGAGGAGCTGGGTATTTTTCCTCCAACTCTAAGTCATCATTAGCTGACGCTGCTCTTAGGCGTATCAGCTCCTTGGTACAGCCCAAGCTTTGTGCTGGGAGAGAAGTCCCTTAGGCAGAATCACAAGTGCTCACAGAAGACACCACAGGCATGAATGGACGGTAAGAACCAACAGGATGTGGGCGGGCTAAGTGCCTGAGACTGTGGGCTTTACAAAGTTGCAGAGTCCTGGATCCAAAGCCTGATTCAGCTAACTGTGAGATTCTGGCAAGTTCCTTATCTCTCAGAACCTCATTTTCCTCCTTTGTAAATTGAGGGTAATAATTATTTCACAAGGTTTTGATTCAAAATGAAACACTTCTGTGAAATGTTTAGTACGTGCCAGGCATAGGGGAAGCACAGCACCGACACTGTAGATACCATCTGAATGGACTTTGAAACCCCAGAGAATCTGGCAAAAGACATGAAGTGGTGCACGCATTTTGATACTTCATAGTTTAAATGAGTCCTGGAATATAATTACATACATGCGCATCAGATCGGGGGTGCAAAGAAAAACTCCATTCTGCGTGCTGAATAATTCTGACATCAGATGTGTGGGTTTTTCCTCACACCACCTAATTCTGCAGCATCATCTGGCGTCTTATGGTTCCATTCAATTCGGACACTATCCCCTTGGAGTTGGCATCAAATCCCATAGCTGAAGGGCTGCGTCCCACAAGGCTGTCTTCTGCCTCTAATGCCAATTGCAAGGGGTAGGTCCCCAGGGTACCCCTGTTTCCATCCGACTTGGCTTCAAATCAGAGGTTCCACGACCCCTTTCTGACGTTCAGTAAGTTGCTATAATGGCTCAGAGAACTCAAAGAAACACTTATGTTTACCAATTTGTTATAAATAAAGGCGATGATAAAGGATGCAGATGAAGAGGCAGACAGGGCAAGGGCTAGAAGAGTCCAAGCTTCTGTCCCCGTGGAACTGGGGTTGCACCACCCTCTGAGCATGTGGAATGTTCACCAACCCAGAAGCTCTCCAAACACTGTACTTTAGGGATTTTTATGGAGGCTTCATCACGTAGGCATGACCGATTATTAACTTCCATTTCCAGCCTGCTCCCCTCCCCAGAGGATAGGGGATAGAGCTGAAAGTTCCAAGGCTCTAAGCCTGGCTTGGAGTTTCTGGTGACCAGCCCCCATCCGGAAGCTATCCAAGAGCCCATCAAGAATGGCCTTGTGAAAACAAAAGATGCACTCAGGAAACTCCAAGGGATTTAGGAGTGCTGGGTCACGAAGTGGAGTCAGAGATCAAATATCAGAACAAAAGATGGTCGTAGCATCTTTATTGCTTAGGAAATTACAAAGGTTTGAGGAGCTCTGGCCAGGAGCCAGGAATGAAGACCAGAATACGTATATCTTATTGTATCACAGTATCACAGCGTGTGTGTACATAACCCCTTCCCTTTCTGGGTCCTGGTTCACAGCAAGCTAGGACAAAGTGGGGAGGTATTGAGCGATTCAGAGGGATTAAGAGAGCAAGGAGAATGAAAGAGAGGACGACCACAGAGGAGATCATCCTTTGTGGCCATCAAGACAGCCCATTGGCATAGACGGGTGGTTACCGTGGAGACAGAGCCTGCATCATCCTGTGGCCGTTCATGGTGTGTTTGGCTACCTAGAAGTCAGACTCCTGAGGACAGGGACTCTACATTCCCAACCTTCTGAATATTAGAGCCCAAGAGAGGGGCTATATTCGAAAGGCTTCTTAAACAGAGCCAGCCTCAAGCATGGTCTGCCTATCAATCCTAACTTAATTCTGCTTCACCTAAGTTTCTATTGAACAAGGTCTTCAAACATATTATTCTTCCAACCCCAGTCTCCTGTGGGAAATATGATGCTAGCTGTCTTAGCCCAGATTCTCCAGAAAACAGAGCCTGAGGCAAATAATTATATGCTAATATTTTATTGGGAAGTGCAATCCCAGGGACGCTGGAGAGAGGGGAAGGGGGAATGAGAATGGGAACAAATGACAGCGGATAGGGAAGGTGCGAATCAAGTTGGCACAAAGAGCAACCAGTTGCTCTCTGTCTGGTCACTGTCTTCAGAGAGACCAAGGGAACATCTCAAGTCAGGGTGCTGGTCAAGGGGATGGGAGAAGAATTTATCTTTGAGATCCTGTCTCTCACTCAGCAAAGGGTTGCTCCAGAGGGTGCTCCAACACCCCCATACACACTTCCAGGGGTATTGCGTATATTGGGGTGCAGGAGCATGTCACATCTCAGCAGCAACAGGGATGCTCTGGGGTGAGAGGGGAAAGGAGAGCTGTGTGGTCAAGCGCAAGCACTGTCAGGTCATGCGCCAGTGGGTGGTGACAAAGATGATCTTTGACCAAACTCTAGCCAGGCTCTTCTGAGCGTATTTTTCAAGTAGGCCCTGGCCTTGGGCATGTCCCCGAAAGCCGAAGTTTACCAGGAATCCTGCTAAGTCAATTTAGGTAGAATCCCTCATCCCCTACCACCCACCAGGTGATACGTGGTCACTCTCGCCTGCTCTCAGCAAGAATCCTATTAGGTCAGTTTAGCAAAGAATGTCCCTGCCCTCTAAGTAATTTTCCATCCGATGACATCCTTCACCCTACTCCTTGGCTATAAATCCTCACTTTTTCTTGTTGTACTCAGAGTGGAACCCAACCTCTCTCCCCTACTGCAAAGCCCCGGTGTAGTAGTCTCCCTGAATGAAGTCTTTTTTAGCACCTTTAACAAGTGTCAGAATAATTTTTTTCTTTAACAGTGGTCATACCACAAAGTGATGGTCTGCCCCTGTGAGTTCAAAATCCATACGAGGTGCCCGATATACCATTTCTGTAGGAAAGAATGGACTCTGGATTTTTTTGAGCATTTACTCAGCACTAGACCCTCTTATAAGCTCTTTATACTGTTCATTATCTGGTACCATTTTTTAAGCCATTCTTCAGGATAGGAAATGCGGACACCAGGAGTTCTAATCAACAAAGTCAAGATCACTCAGCTAGTAACTTACAGAGCCTGACTCTGAACCCAGGTACACTAGTTCCCCAGGCTGCTTTCTTACATGTTTCACTTCGACGCAAAACGCCGTTACAATATACAGAAGGGTACGCTGGTTCCATCCCTGTCAGCTGTGGGACCTAGGACGAGGAAGGCCATCCCTGGGGCTCTAGTTTGTTCATCTGTGTGATGCACGGGAGCATTCCCTGGGGTTTTTACGAGAACAAACAGTTTGAAATAAGTCACAGAGTTTCATCTCAGCCCCCAACTCCAAATAAACACATACTCCATTTTATATGTCATTATCATTATTATCAAATAACTTTTAAGTGTTTTAGTTTTACCTGAAACAGTGGTCATTGAATGTAATGCTTTTTTTTTTTTTTTGGCACAAAGAATCATAAGCTTCTTTCAAGTTTTAATTTTGATCACCTCTACCTCCCCGAAGTGTGCAGTGCCCATAGCTATGGAGTGTTGGCGAGATTAGTGACTGAACATGTAGTGACCTCCATCTCCTTTCTGTGAGATCCAAAGTGAGTGAGTGAGCTGACACACCGCAGGGACAGAGGAGAGCTGTTTGGATAATTGCTTATCATCCATGGGGATCAAATAAACCTTTGCAGGAGTCCTCGTCCATATACTGGATTATTATAATGCTTCAGCCAGATCTTTGACTTTCAAAATATCTTATAAATTTGGTTTGAACGCTTGTATTAGGTTTAATATCATCTTATTTTTCTGTTTTATGAATCATGTCAGTTTTTCTCTGGAGCTTGAAAGAGAGGCTGGCTATCCATTAGCAGAAGGGAAAGTCGTCAAATGACTCATCCTGTCACAGGGAGATGCACTATCTCTGTTTTATGTGCTCATTTGGGTGTGGGACACGGAGACACTAATCCCACAGCTGACCCTCAGCCCCGCTCCCTCTTGAAATCCTCCTGAGGCTCTTTCCAGGCTATTCCTTATCAGCATACGCATCACACACCCCTGACTGGTTTTGCATAAATAACCACACACAGTAGTTCATTGATCCACTGAGTAGAAAAAGGAAGGGCTCCCCAAAAGTAAATTGTTCAACTAAATGAAGCTTATCCTCACAAGCAACACATTTGAAATTTTTAATCTTATTTGAAAGAAATGTTTCCAAGAGGTATGTGTCCTAGGCAGAAATAATTTGGTAGCAAGTGACAAAAGCCTACTCAGACTAGCTTAAGCAAAATGGAGAATTTATGGAACAGGTACCAGATGTCTCTTGGAATCTAAGGGCAAAAATGATCAAGGTTTCCTAAGGGGCAAATCGTCGCTCAGTCACTGGCCCAACTCGTACTGTCAAGGAACAGGTAGCCACTGATCTCTGATTCTCAATAACAAACTATAATGGACAAGATTCTGATTACTCACTGAGGAGAGGGGAGCTGCGTTTGGGTACCAGTTCTGCCTCTAACCAACACTGTAAAGTTAAACATTTGCCAGTGGTTCTTAAGCAAGGAGGGGCATAGCTCCCCTCCACCTCACAGGAGTATGAGGAAATAGATTAGGGCGTTATTGATTGTCACAGTGACTTGGAGGAAGGGCACTGCTGGCACTTAGAGAGCAGACATCAGGGGTTCTCCAATGCACACAAGAGTCCCATAATGAACAACTAGTCTCACTTCATACCACTCCCTCCCTCAAGCCACCAAATCCAGGGATACTGAGAAACATGGACTCCCTGTGCATCTTGATTTCATTTTCTCAAAACAAGCTCTGGGGTTCATACAGTTTTTAAATTCTGTGACCTAGCCGTGACTATGAGATGTCTTAGTACAGACAGACCCTTTGGTAATGATTCATGCTGTTAGACAAACATTCAGGTCATCCCCATTGTGGGCACGTGGAAGGGTGGGGTCTTGTGACTGGTGCTGGCCAATGAGCTGTGAGCCAGAAAGCATGTCACTTCCGGCATGAACAATTAGTTGTCAGTGAGCCATCCAGGAAGGTGCTCATTTCCCTTTGCTATGGCAATAGACATTGTAACAGCTGGTGGCTACTCCGTGAGCCTGGGTCCTAGAATGAAGATAGTCATGATGCAGAGTAGAATCTCCTGCCTATCGATGATGGACATGAGTATGAGTGAAAAATAAGTCTTCATTATTTTAAGTCACTGAGATTTGGGGGACTGTTTGTTACCGCAGCAAACCCAGCCAATCCTGACTGATAGAGGCTCTCAGAATTGCTGTGCCAAGAACTGTTCTTAAGGACTTTACAAATATTAACTCATTTAATTCTTACAACAACCTTACCAAGTAGCTCAACCTTATTATCCTCATTTTATAGACAAGGAAAGTGAGTCACAGAAAGGCTGAGCAGCTTGTCCAAGTGACAGGAAGTAACAGAGCTGCAGTTCCAACCCAGGCAGTCTGGCTTCAGAATCCATCTCTTAACTACGGTGCTATACTGCCTCTCATCTCTTATGCAGCAGTTACCCCTACACTAAATCGACTTAAACTAGTGTGCTTCACTTATCTAATTTCTGCTTTCAGTGTTTTTAAAATTATGACTCTTTATTCCTGTTAGTTACCAGTTTTTTGCCATTACCTGCCTGTAGCAATAACCCCTCCTTTTTTCTCTTCTAATATGCTGTTTCTAATCCATTATGGACTAGGAAACCAGATAATTAAGCTTGTTGTGCTTGTTCTAATTGTGGCTAATTGAGACTGGCCACCTTGATAGTCAACCTTGCTCTCTTCCACCCCCACTCACCTTGCTCACTGTCTTGTAGTTGTGTGATTGTTGGCTCTTGTATCTATTTCCCCCGCTAGATAGCATGGTCTTTTTTTTTTTTTTTGTGGTACGCGGGCCTCTCACTGTTGTGGCCTCTCCCGTTGCGGAGCACAGCCTCCGGATGCTCAGGCTTAGCGGCCATGGCTCACGGGCCCAGCCGCTCCACGGCATGTGGGATCTTCCCGGACCGGGGCACGAACCCGCGTCCCCTGCATCGGCAGGCGGACTCTCAACCACTGTGCCACCAGGGAAGCCCCCCAGCATGGTCTTTTGAGAGAAGGTAATGAGTTTAATTCACCTTGTGTCTCTCTGTCCCCTTCCCCCAGCACAATGCTTTGCATATGTTAGGTGACTAATAAATATCTGCTAAGACTATTAAGTAATTAGGTTCTGAGTAATGGCCTAAGAGCTTGCCTGTAAGTTAATTAGATGGGCTTTGCTACTAGCCTTTGGGACGTCCGTTTTAGCTGTCTAGAGGCCTTTGGGACTTTCTCAGTGTGTCTTGGATGCTTAAGATTATGGGTCAAAGAGAGCAATAAATTCCTTCGTTTAGTCCCTCAGTAGACAGTTATTGAGTTTCTACCATAATATTAAAATACTAGCAGTGTACACTTCCTGAATACTTACCATGTGTAAGGTAATATTTGAAACACTTTGTAAGCATTCATTCATTTTAGACTCACAACAATCCAACAAGGTAGGTACAATTATCATTGTCCCTAAAGAGACTGAGGCCCTGAGAGCCATTTTCCCAAAGCCTCACGGCTAGCAAGAAGTGGAGTTAGACTAACTAGGTACTGGGGATATAGGTGGACAAGAAAGAGAAGGTGCATGCCCTGATGAGGTTGACATTCTAGTGAGAAAGCCAGATAAAAAGCAAACAAGCATATAAATCCACAAAATAATTGCACGTTGTGATCAGTGTTTTGAAAGAAATAAACAGAGTGCTGAAAGAAAAACTAAAGCAGCATCATAGGAGTGTGATCCAGGAGGGCATCTGTGATGGGGTGTTTAATTCATCTATTACTGCATTAAAACTTACCCCCAAATGGGTGCTTAAAATAATAAACATTTACTTATCATCCCACAGTTTCTTTGGGTCAGGAATTTGGGAGTGGTTTAGTTGGGCGGTTCGGGCTCAGTTTCTCAAGAGGTTTTAGTTGAGATGTTGAGTGGGGTTGCAGTCATCCGAAGGCTTGACTGGGGTTGGCAGAACAGTTTCCAAGATGGTGCAGTTTACCTGACAGAGCTCCACCAGACAAGCAGAGCCAGCAGGGGAGAGATCTATCAGGGGGTGTTGGGGGCTGGTTAGCAGGCTCTCCTCACGTCTGATACCAGAGCCTAAAATCCAGAGAGTAGCAGTCAAGGTGCAAAGACCAAAAGCAGGCTGAAACCCCGCGAGCACAAGCTAGAAACCCACAAGGACAGACTAAAACTTGTCTTCATCCTTGATGATGAGGACTTCCTGCAGAAGCCATGACCTTTTGAGCCACATCTAAACACACACACCTGGCGTAGCCCCTGCATCACATTAACAGGGTGAGTCAGCAGACCAACGACAAAGCATGCGTGGTGCAGAGTTGCTGCTGCCCGCCTTCTACCCTCCAAGTCTCAGAGAATTTCCCCTGTGGCCGACCCTACCTGGAAACATACAACAAGGGGGATTCTATCGTTCAACCGGGTCAAGTTGACACACTGCAAAGCCATCACACCATCCCACTCACTCCTGTGGCTGTTGGAAGACCACGTTGGTTGTTGACAGGCGACCTTAGTCCCTCATTGCGTGGGCCTCTCATTAGGGATGCTTGAGCATCCTCATGTCATGGCCGCTGGCTGCCCCCAGAGTGAGTGATCCAGAGAGAGAATAAGGAGAAAGCTGCAATGTCCTTTATGGTCTAGTCTTATCACACACCGTCACATCTGCTATATTCGGTTTATCACAAGTAGGTCACTGAGTCCAGAGCACATTCAGAAGGAGAAGCATTAGGCGCCACCTGTTGAAGAGAAGAGTATAGAAGAATTTGTGGACATATTTTAAAAGGCAGCAACTCGAAGAGCCAAAGCCGAGTGTTACAGGCGAGGGTGACAGCAAGAGGCCCTGAGGGGCTTGATGTGTGCGGGACCCTTCCTGAGGGTCAGAGTGGCCAGAGCTTCATGGACAAGCCCTGGGAAAGAGCAGCCTAGCATGAGGCTGGGCCTCTCCATCATGACAGGGAGTTTGCTTTCTATTCTAAGTGCCATAAGGACCCATGGTGAGGTCTCCGGAAGAGCGATATAGCCCTATTTGCACTGTGAAGTGTCGCTGGGTCTACCATGTGGGGCGTGCATTGCAGGGGGCCAGAGTAGAAGCAGGGAGCCTGCAGAAGGCATTGAAACACTTACTTTGTACTCATTCTAGCTCTGCCATCTATTTGATCCATCCACTTAACCTCTCTGTTCCTCATCTGTTAAACAAGGTGACTCTTCCCTGCACACCTCCCAGCATGACTGCAGGACACACAGAGAGAATGCACACTGAGACGCTTTGTCAAGTGCGAGACGCTGCAGATGCAGTCGAGGCACTTTTGCTGGGCTTGCTCTGGCTTAACACCCTTTCCAGAGTTGAAGGATTTTAATTCGAAAAGAACACCGGGGTCAGGAGAAGACTATTTTAGCTTCAATGTAACTGCACAGTTGCTACTTACCATCTTAAGTGAGTTAATACCCACTGTGATGGTTAATTTTATGTTAACTTGACTGGGTGATGGGCGCCCATATTTGATGAAACATTGCTCTGGGAGTGTTGGTGGGGGCGTTTCCGCATGAGATTAGCATTTGAACTGGTAAATTGAGTAAAGCAGATGGACCTCCCCAGGGAGGCCCTCATCCAATCTGTTGAGGGCTTGAGTAGAACAAAAAGGTGGAGGGAGGGAGAATTCTCTTTCCACCTGACTATTTGAGCTGAGACAGCCATCTCTTCCTGGCCTCAAACTGGGACTTATACCATTAATGCTCTTGGCTGTCAGGCCTTCGAACCCAGACAGGAACTACACTACTGAGTTTCCTGTGTCTGTAGCTTGCAGAAGGCAGATTATGGGACTTACTAGCCTTTTAAATCATGTGATCCAATTCTGATTCTCTGGAGAACTCTAATACACCCACCAAAGTATTTAAATGATCAAGAACCATGACGTTGTGTGCAAGGCCTTGAGATCACGGTGATACCCCTGCAGCCATCACTGGTGACTCACTCCATCCTGGAAACATGGCATCAGCTCTCTTAGCTCAGTGCCCTTGAAGCGGAGCCTAAGGTGGGGAGTTTGGAGCCGGTGTTACATGGAAGGAGCGCTCTCAGAAGAAACCTGGGAGGGAGGGAAGCAGGATAAGGCAGGCAGTGCGCAGGCAGATGTGGTTTCAGAAGTCGGACCTGCGCATGATCCCGTGGGGAGCCCTGGAGCTTGGACTGTACCACAGATGACACTCCTGCCCAGCAGCAAGCAGGCTCGGTTGGTATATCACACCCGTGCCACACTCGAGTTATCGATTATTATGTAACACGTCACCCCAACACTTAGCGGCTTAAAACAGTCATCTCTTTGCACACCTATGTTCACACAGCATCATTCACCACAGCCAAAAGGTGGAAGCTACCCAAGTGTCCATGGATGGGTGAATGAATAAGCAAAATGTGGTGTATACATACAATGGAATATTTTTCAGCCTTAAAAAGGAAGTTCATCAAAACTTGGATGAATTTGGAAGGCATCATGGTAAGTGAAATAAGGCAGACGTACAAAAAACACGTACTGTGTGATTCCATTTATAGGAGGTACTCTGAGTAGTCAAATTCATAGTGACGGATAGTAGAATCGTGGTTTCTAGGGACTGGGGTGAGGGAAAATGAGTTGTTGTTGTTTAATGGGTATAACGCCTCGGTTTGGCAAGATGAAAAAGGTCCAAAGATTCAATGTGTTGGCTGTGCTGTAACAGCTGGGTGACGGGCACTCTGGCCTGGTAATGCGGACCTGGGGTGGCACCGACAACAGCTGCTACGGGGGCATGACCACCAGCTCTTTGCAGACGGGATCAGCCGTCACATGACCTGCTACAGCAAACTCTCCTTCAGTTATAAAAATGGCATAGCCTTTGAAATGGAAGAACGTTTAAAATTTTTCTTTTAAAACAGCTACACTTTTGATACTGTTTAGACACCCAACCAATAATACTCTCCCTATTAGAGCATTAACAGCGGGTCAGATACTGCCCTAAGGCCTTTTTAGGTATTAACGGATATGACTTCACAACCATGAGAGGTCAGTATGACTATTATCCCCATTTTACAGATGAGGAAACTGAGGTCCAAAGAGGCTAAATAACTTGTCCAAGTTCATATGGCTGATAAGTGGTAGAGGTGAAGTTTGAAGTTCAGCGTCTGGATCCAGATTCGACGCTTTTCGACATATTTCCATACTGCTATCCTGTAATAGAACTGATAAAAAGAAAACAAAATAAAAAGCTTGGTCTTCTACTACATAATCGTTTAGATTTATGATTGAGTTTAAACATAGTTCCAAGAAGTTAAGGACCAAACAGATCTGTGACCACCTTCCCGAAGAACTCCATGTACTCGAGCACGACCCCTCAATGAGCACGTCTTCCAGAAGCAAGAATCTGGACAAGCCAAACCCAAGGCCATGCAGAACAAGGCAGAGGTGTTCTGGGAGAGCGCATCCAGTTGAGGCTTCACACTCCAGCTTTAGCAAGCCCTTCAGCTGTAACTAATCGGCAGCAGAGAAGCCACGTAGTGAAGTGGGTATTTTGCAGGCCGATGCTGTCTCCTGGCAGTCAGATGAGGTCAATCAGCTGATTTCCCCAATGAGATATGTTTTCTGTTGAGCTCGTGCTTTCAATTATCCAGATGAAGAAAAGCGCCATTTGGGCGCTCTTATCCAGATCTTGATTTTCTTGCTGATTCCCAGCTCCTGAACACTTCCTCTTCCTTAGCTACTTGGAAACAGAGATTCTGAACTTTCTGCTTAGTGGACTGTGTGCGTGCGTGTGTGTGCGTGTGTGCGCGCGCACATGTGTGGGTGCCTGTTTTGTTAGGGGGAGGGGCAGGCAGGGGTGGGACAGCACTCTGAACAGTCATGAACTACCAGATAAAATGCCCTTGATCTTATAGGTTTGCTTCAAACCATCAAACGGCATCACTTGACAACCCGGCAGCCTCCAGCTGATGGATTTGCAGAAGTACTCAAGGATAATTGGCATTTTAATGGGAAAATGCCATGTTCCCAAGTGTCAGAATAGCTATAAGATATCCCAAGGGCCATTAACACAGTTCTGGGGTAATTAAAGTTGCTCACCCATCAGTCTTGGTCTCAGAACCTCTCCTATGCTTGTTGCAGGGCTTCTGGGGGTGCCCACTTCTCACAAACCACTAAAGTGGAACTATAGTGATCAAATATCTCTTCCCATTCCTACATATGCATGTGAAAGACACCTCGGAGCAGCAGTACCTCTGTCATTGCCTTTCTTCTGTCTTATCTTTCGTCCTGGTTGGGCCCAGGTAAGAACTCTGAGAGCCATGTGTGGTAGAAGGGATAATCCTTTTATCTGTAAATGTTCTGCAGTCAACTCACTAAGGTCATATTACAAAAGGGCGGGCTTCCCTGGTGGCGCAATGGTTGGGAGTCCACCTGCCGATGCAGGGGACACGGGTTCGTGCCCCGGTCCGGGAAGATCCCACATGCCGCGGAGTGGCCGGGCCTGTGAGCCATGGCCGCTGAGCCTGCGCGTCTGGAGCCTGTGCTCTGCAACGCGAGAGGCCACAACAGTGAGAGGCCCGCGTAACACAAAAACAACAAAAAAAACAAAACAAGAGTCACCCCAGAATTGGGCAGGGGGAGAAGAATCAGAGAGAGATGGGAAGAGAAAGAAAACCCCAGAGCAGCTGTGCGTTGTGTAGACACCAAGAGATGTGGCTTGATCTGGACCATCTTGCAACTAACCCACCCAAGGGATTACTCCAGCACCAAGGACAGGAGCTGTGGGGTCGCTCTGGTTACTTACTCCTGTGTAACAAGCCACCCCAAAGTGCAATGGCTAAAAAAACAGCCATTTGTTATGTGTCATGAGTTTGAGTTTGTGAGTCAGGAATTCGGGCAGGGCTGTGCTGAGAATTCCTCTGTCCTGTGTGGCTTCGCCTGAGGTCCTTGGTTGTATGCAGCTGGTGGATGGGCTGGGCTATTGACTTGTTGGGATGGCTGGAAGGCTGGGCTCAGCGGGGACTATTGATCAGAGTGCCTGCAAGTCACTCTGCCAGCACAGCGATCTCAGAATAGTCAGACTTCTGTCGTGGTGGCTCGGGTTTCCCAGGGAACGTTCCAAGAGATCCTGGTGGCAGCTGCAAGGTTTCTTATGACTTAGGCCGAGAACTCCCAGAGTGTCCCTTCTGCTGCATTCTGCCAGCCCAGGTTCAAGGGGAGAGGAAAGAGATTCCTCATCTGCTGGAAGTTGAGGCAGACTCTGCAACCATCTTTATCTACCCCGGAGTCGTCTGGCATATGTCTAGCCAGAAGGTATGGTTCAGGACAGGGAAATGAGGGTGGGAGGCCCCTCTCTCAGGGCTTCCGGTACAACTTAGTTATCTGCCCCAGGAGAAAGCCTGTGCTGGCTGCCAGCCCAGCAGAAGGTATTGCCAGAGAAGCCGGGAGAGCCTCAAATAGGAAGAACAGTACCAGTTCAGAAACATTTATCTCTTCTTCCCCAGCCTGCCTCTCAACCCTTAACACGGGAGAGGAGGGAGGCTGAGAGATGCAGGGGAAGGAGCTGAAGGACGGACCACTCCCCTTCCCTCCAAGACCCCAAGGGTCAAAGCCAGGCATTTTCTGGGGGCTGGGAGATGAGAGTTCACTGGGATGGGCGATCAAAACTTGAAACGAGCCTGGCCTTTTTTTTTTTTTTGCGGTACGCGGGCCTCTCACTGTTGTGGCCTCTCCCGTTGCGGAGCACAGGCTCCAGAAGCGCAGGCTCAGCGGCCATGGCTCACGGGCCCAGCCACTCCACGGCATGTGGGATCTTCCCGGACCGGGGCACGAACCCGTGTCCCCTGCATCGGCAGGTGGACTCTCAACCACTGTGCCACCAGGGAAGCCCAGGACTGGACTTTTGAAACCTGAAAACGAGTAGAGGTAGGGAATTTGTTTCATTAAGAGAGATTAGACAGAGCACACTTGAAAGCAGCAGTTGGAGAAGATATAACGGTCATTTGTAACCTTACAGAATGCAGACTGTTCAGTGAACCGGTCATATCTGCCTCATAACACATGGGTGTTAGGCAGCTCACAAGAGAGAGGCATGTACGAGTTGAAGATGCTCCTTTCTGTAGCAAGTGCTGGACTTAGAGCTCTCTCAGATGACCCACCAGAGGGGCCCACCGTCCTTGCTCCGAGATGGAGCCAGGACACGGGGGAGGTGGGAGTTGAGGAAAGCAAGGGCAATGGGCAGGGGAGGGAGAGAAGCTGGCGGGACACCAGAGGAGGGACTCCTGGACACCTGAGGCAGGGTGCCTGAGGGAAGAAAAAAAAGCATCATAATTTACATCATTCCGTGGACGTTGTGTATGTTTTGGTCAGCCGTGAACAGGAATGTTACCTTCCAGGGTGGGATGTTGGTTTCATGCCCGCGAAGGACTCGCTGCTAAGGTGAAACAGGTGCAAAGGTTCCGACTCTGTTTCCACGAGGCTCAGAGGAGCATCACTCACTTAGGAATAGAAATGAACGCATAAGAGTGAGTATTAAAAATAGCAATCACTGTGTCAGGGTCGCGACAGGACACAGATGGCATTCTTGGTGTGGGTAATTGGAGGAGTGTTTAGTAAAGGAACTATAATATTTACAAAGGAGTGGGCGGGTGTAGGGACATACCCTGCCGTGGATACGCAGCCATGCAGGACTAGGAACACGGGGCTAGGACCACGCTGAAGCCCTGAAGGGACGGGGGAAGGGCAGTTATAGGACCTGGAGGTGGCAATGGCAGCCTGGCAGGAGCTGTGCCCTTCGATGGATCCTGCCCACCCAAGACAACTCCAGAGAGGGAAAGGGGGGTTGGATTGGTAGCAGCCAACCAGAAGTCAGAGGACAAGGGGGTCAGCTTCCTGGGCCACAGAGCAGCGGGGAGACTTGCAGAGAGTGAATGAGGGCAGAAAGTGGAAAACATGTCTCATCGTGACAAAAAAATATTGAATGTCATCTCAACAGGAGTGGCCAGACAGGCATGCATTTCATTCCAGGCCTGTGCTGAGCATTTCACAGATGTGTACAGATTTAATCCTTACGACTTTTTCAGTACAGCTTCTATGAATAGTGCCCAGAGGGCAGATGAAACCAGGTCTCAGAGACATCGGGTAAACTGTCCAGAGTCACACAGCCAGGAAGTGGTAGCCCTGGACGCAAAGCAGGTATTTGGGCTCCAAAGCCTGTGCCTTTGACTCTGGACTGTACTGCTTCTCCTACATAGGAGTCCTAGGCATAGCAGGGAGTCCTGGGACATAGCAAAGCCTCGGTACTCTTAGAGATCTAACGTTAGCTCCCAAGGGGAGAAGGAGTTGGGAGCCGTTGCCTCTTCCACTGTTGTCAGGACTCCCAAAGGGAGAGACTGGTCAGTTGGTTGCAGGACTGGGATGGATGGGGTGGGAGTACATGCAGGGGGACCATGTTAAAGGGAAACATTTCCACCTCTTGAAAGGTAAAATTATGCTCATACACATAAAGGGAACACAGGTCCAAGATTTTATTTAACTTGTTAAGCAATGGAAAACAAATCAGTTATTTCAACAACCTCAAAGAAGAATGAAAAAAAGCAGACACATATATAGGTAGTCAGAAACACCAGAATGGGCTTGCTAATAGATGCGATACTGTTGTGTTCCAAAGGTAGGTGGGGATCAATTGCACCTCCCCTGGACAAAATGTATTTGCTTTACAATCAGTTTCCTATGTTGACAAAATAATTAATCAGTCCATCTAAGAAATAAATGGAAAATCGTATTCGAGCCAAACTGAGGATTATAGCCCGGGAATAGACTGTCAGAGAGCTCCGAGAACTGTTCCCCCCATTAGAGGTCACAGCACAATTATGTAAGTTTTTGTGACAGAGGGCTGTACATTAAATGACATATTATTGACAGTTTATCCAGTCTAGCAAGTAGTGGGTCATGGGTAATTGTGGCCTTCTACAAGATCAAGAAGGAATGTTATCTTTTAAGGATTTGTCTTGTTGATGCTTGGAGAATGTTGCTTTTTATGGGTGAGCTGGCATTTCTGCCGGTGGGAAGGTTTTGTTGATGTATAATGCAGATCTACAGTGCACAGTAAAGGGGAGAGAGGAGGCCAAAGGGCAGAGGAAATTTTTATGTTTAATTTTTCCTTGTGTTGCCATAAAATGTGAATTTGATTTCACACAACATACAGAGTTTTGAAGTAGCTCGTGAAAAACACTGCCTGAGTTCCAGGTTTCACACCACCTGTCAGCTAATCTACAGGATGCCTTTCCTCGGTTATCTCCTCCTTTGCTTTACTGTGCCTCTAACTTTGAAAGCTGTCTGAGATCATGGAGCAGGAAATGGAAGCAGAAAGTTCCACAACTCCTGCTATCCAAATCAAAATGCATGGGACCCAGACTGTCCAAGCTAGATCTTAGCTCTCTCAAATGCTCTCAGACAAGGAAGATCCAAGTTTCTTGAGACCTGAGGCTTATCAGTGGGTGGTGGAAGGAGGGTCCTTTAAGAAAAAAAAAAATTAGAAAGCTAGGTGTGAACGTTTATATAGAATGTAAAAAGGAGTCTTGGAGCTGCAGACCCCTTCTTCTGAGATCTTATTAGGCAATTTCCCAGGAATGCTTACATGGAAGTGTTTACGTACAAATGCTTACTGGTTACAACCTGGCCTCCACTCCACTCTGAGTTCAGTGGACCAGCATCAAGGGCATCACCCGGGAGCCTGATAGAAATGCAGCATCGCCAGCCTCTCCTTTAGACCCATTGAATCCGAATCTACCTTTCACAAGGTGCACATTAAGGGTGGGCTGACACTGACTTAGAGCCCTGTAGCGCCCCATCAACTCCCAGGACCTCACAGGGCCCCGTGAACCCAAGGAGCCCCGGAGGCTGACATTTCCTTAGCTTCTGGGTGAGTCTTCCTCTGCTCCCCGGACCCTTTGACTGGGCCTGCTGCTGGCTAATGCTGCAGTGGCATCTGAGGGACCAAGAAACTGGAGCTCTGGCTGAGGCACTGCCGATATCTACTTGTCCTCCATTAAGGGACCGTGGTACATCCCTTCACAATCAGAAAGGGAGCTGTGGTCCTCAAATAGAGCATGAACGACCATGCATAGGACTTCTGACATCCTCGGGCCTGTGGGGTGAGGGGGTAGTGGATGCTGTCTGGCCCTGTAGCCCGCTGGCCAGCACATGCTCAGCTCTGCAGCTGGAGCCCCTCTGCGAACAAGGCAGCCTGCAGTTCCAGAGAACGAGTGCCCAGCATCTTCCCATCCAGCATCCCTCAGCAGGTGACTGATGAGCGTGGGAGGACAGATGTCCGGCCTGTCACCTCTTCCGTCGGAGTAACTCTGAAGTGTCTGTTCTATACCTGGGTCCAGACTCCCCAGCAGGATCATAGTCTCATTGACCACCATGGTAACTTACTTGAGCGCACACCGTTCCCTGTCTCTCTCCCACTCCCCTAGGAGTGTTTCCTGGGGTTCCTTTCCAGATCAACTACTTATGCTCCAATCCTTGTCTCAGAGTCCACTACTGGGGAAACCCATCATAGCACAGGGGAAGAAAGGGGTTGCAGTGAAGATCCGGCGCTGATTTTCCTTCTGTGAACCATGACAGCATCTGCAAAACCAGACCCGTTGCTGGGGGACAGTTCAGTTGTGTATGGAATAGAAGCTGTGGACAAAACTGGAATGTGGGCCTCCTACCCACTGAGCAGGCAGCGCTGAAAATCACTACTGGGTTAACTCGGGGGTCCTCAACATGGGCATTTTGCACTAGAGAATTCTTTGCGTGGAGTGGGGTGTGTGGGTGTGTGGGTGGGTGTTCTGTGCGTTATGGGATGATTGTAGTGAGCAGAATTCCTGGCCTCTACTCACAGATGCAAGTGACACCACCAGCCCCACCACACCGGTTGTGACAATCAAATATGTCTCCAGACACCGCTGAATGTTCCTGCAAGCAGAAACAAAAATAACCCCAAGTTGAGAACCACTGAGTGAACCAAACCCTTTTTCTTCTGAGCATTGGCAAGCAAAGTCAGGCTCGCTCTTTTCCACCTGCAGTACAACTTAAAGCCTTTTGGTTCGCTTCCGCCCTCTGCCCTCTGCCCTACCTCGCCCCGAGCCCTCATTTCTAAAACCCATTTGTCATCGCTGCCGTTTCGAGGATGGATTTCCAGATGGTCTGCTAATGCTAACTGGGGTCGCGTTTCCGGTAAAAAGGCCCAACAAATCAGATCCCTCCTGGTCTCAGGGTTCCAGAGTGCCCTCCAGTGGCAAGAAGCTGCCATTCACTCTGGCTCCTCTCCAAATCCCAGGCCACTTGGAAAGAACTGTGGGAGGGCAGGGTGGGAAAGGCAAGGACTTTCCCTTTGCTGGTTTCTTCTGTGAGAAAACCCACTTTCTTGCGATTTTGTTTTGAAAATTCAGCAGTGTCTTCTCCAGGCTGCTTTGACTTGGAGCGTGTTTTGGGGGGGTGCATCCCTGAAAGATTTATCCTGCGACTTGTGTGTATTCTCGGGCATTGTACTTTCACAGTCTGGTCAGTAAGGGAGGAATGCAGATGGAGTAAATAAGCAATGAGAGCAGGGGTGCGTAAATCAGCCAGGGTGGTTGCGTAGGGCAGCCAGGACCCTGTCAAGCTGTCGGGACCAGCTGGGCTGCAGGGGAGGGCTGGGACCCAGGCAGGGGCTGCTCTGCTCCCTGCAGTACTTATTCCCCGGTCTTCTTGAGGGTGCACATCCCACGGACTCTGTGTTCTGTCTCCAGCCACCAGCTTTAGCACATGGCGGCTGCCAGAAAGAAAGCAGATCCAGTTCTAGAGTTTTCCAGGCCTCCCCAGGACAGAAGCTTTAAGGGCGAAGGGGTGGCGGCATGCCCAGTAGGACAGCCCGTACAATCCAGTTTGTAGAAAGCAGGCAACTGTACACAGAGCAAAGATTGCAAACCAGGGAGCGGGTCAGGTGGAAAGAGGAAGGCCTTGGGCACAGCGTGGAATCCCAGCCTGCCTGTCACTCCCTGCAGGACTGGGTGGGGACCACTCTGTTCTATGTGTTTTAAAACCACTACAGCATGGAGGACTCAGAGAGGACTTTTTTTTTTAACCTACATGAATTCCCCTCGATGCTAACTCAGTGTGGGCATCCGGCCTTTCCCCTCATCACGTTCCTGTAATTGCACAAGTTCTGCTGAAGGCTCAGGGCAAACCTCGGGCACCCGTGTCGTTCATCGCCGAGTCCCAATGCACTCACAGGTCTGGCCAGTAAAGGTGCATTGTCATTGTCTGTTGAATGAACGTATACGTCAGGGAGAAGTAAGATTTTAAAATACACGTGGGGAAAGAGGGAATTCGGGATAAGGAAACAGCACAAGGGAACACAGAAGAGTGCATCTGTTTGGAGAACAGGGAGAAGGCTCGTTTTGACTAGAGAAAGGGGCTCAGGTAATGAAATAGCAGGAAGTAATGCTGGAAGGTTGCCAAGGGTATCAAGGGTCAGAGAACAACTGATCTTAATTTCTTAAGTCATTAAACTATTCTCTAGCAGTTGTCCGAAAAGTCTCACCTTCTTTTTCTTAACAGTTATTTTGTGATGTCCCTTTATCGCCCTGAGATGAAATTCACTTTTTAAACATAACCTTACTCACGTAATTTTCAAAAAATAAGTATAACAGCCTAACTCTAATATAAAGGAGAGATTAAAGAAATGCTATTTACAATATCATACATTTCAATACGTAAATGAAGAAGTCAGATGGTTGCACCTTACAGGAAAGTTTGGATGAAAGACAATATTCAGCTGAATATTCAAATTTATAAGGAATCACTGTGGATGCAGCATCTGCAAACATAGACTATTAAGGTGTCTCCTTTGGTGACTCAGATACCTTGAGGGGCCTTGCTGTTGGTGACGTTAATTTTCAAGTGGAGAACAACTTTGGATAAAGGTTCAAGCAAAGCAAAGTACAACTATCTCCTGAGTTACACATTCGTTGCATTCCTAGAAACCTTAATATATGTTAAAACTGTGCAAAACATTTTTTTGCTGGTGTGTAGGTGGAGTTAAGTTATTGACTCATGTATTATCTCCTGCTACGTGACATTATTACCAATACTTAATGGCTGAAAACAGTAATAATCATTTATTATCTCTCATAGTTTCTCAGGGCCAGGAATTCAGACAGGGCATAGAGGGGCCAGCTTGTCTCTCCTCCATATTGTCTGGGGCCTCAGCTGGCAGACTTGAAGGCTGAGGTCTAAAATCATCTGGAGGCTTGACTGGGACTGCAAGGGCCACTTCCTAGGTGTCTCACCCACAAGGCCGGCAAGCTGGCGCTGGCTGTTGGCAGGAGGCCTCAGTTCCTCCCTGTGCACACTTCCACACACAGGGCTGCTTGAGTGTTATCACAACATGGCAGCTGGCTTCCCCCCAGTGAGTGATCCAAGGGACAGAGGGAAAGACAGAAGCTGTGCTTTTAGTAACCCACCTCAGAAGTCACACAGCATCCCTTCTCCCACATTCTTTTCTGTAGAAGAAAGTCACTGAGTCTGGCCCACATTCAAAGGAAGGGGAATTAGGCTCCGTGCTTTGAAGGGAGGAGTGGCAATACGTTTGCAGATATGTGTTAGAACCACGACAGCTCAGATAACTCAAAACTGGTTTTTCACCCACATGAAGTCCCCTCAAAAATTGTGTGATAGGTAGTGTAACAATCCATTATGTGGAATAATTCTTCATATGATAGGATGTTTGGCACCTCGTCACCCCGCCCCTACTCCAGCAAATGCCAGTAACACTTCTCTATCGCTGTGACAACCAAACACATCCCCTGCATTTCCATAATTCCCTCACCTTGAAAACCACTGTAACGGGTAACGGAGAGCAGCAGAAATTATGGGGCAAGGAAGCCACACAGTCAGACCCTGGCATTATGAGGGTTCTAACATAGTGTGCAGGAAAATCTCCCCATTGCTTTTAAGATATGTGAGTCACACTCTGCCACTCCACCAGCCTCGCTCCTCTGCTGCCCTCCCCTCCCCTTGCCCTCTGCCCTCCACTCACACCAGCTTCCTTTTGGCTCATCAGACATGCTAAGCTCCCTCATGCCTCAGGGCCTTTGCACCTACTGTTCCTCTTCGCTAGAACATTTTTCTCTTCCTTTCTTATACCCACCCCTCTTCACCTCGTTCTCAACGTTTCCTCAAATCCATCTCCCTTTTCCTCTCTAAAGATAGCCGATTCCCCTGGAGGCATGGTTTGCTCAATTTGATTTTAGTTACGGATTTGTGTGATTATGTGTTCCATTTCTGTCTCCCCTGTACAAATGCATACTCAAGGATGGCAGAGGAAGGAGGGGGGGAGGAGGGAAGCAAATGAAATTCTTGCATTAGCCACGGAGCTGGGCAGCCTCAGATAACGTGGAAGAGTGTACGGTTCCTCTTGGGCTCCCTGAATGAACAGCCCCACATATCACCTGTGAAAGGAAAGAGCGGGAAGGGCCCAGTCCCTGTTGAAATATTGGTAAAGATATATATCTGACTGCGCCCATGAACACATAAAGAGGTATAGTATCTCCCCAGTTCACAGTGAAAAACCGCAGACGCTAATGGTGATGTTGCTAGGTTGTTCTGCCGAGCGTGATTTTCTGTTTCAGTTACTGCCGTGGTGGTGATTTAGCAGCCAGACCGTCTGAGAGATGCTCATCAGAGGTTAGGTTGTAAGTGCCAGTAGGAAAGAGATGGCCTGGGTTTGTCTGTTTCTGTCTCTTTTTCTGTCTGTCTGTCTCTGTCTCTCTCTGCCTCTCACAGTATAACAGGTGGGTTAGGGAATTCTCTGGTGGTCCACTGGTTAGGACTCTGCGCTTCCACTGCAGGGGGCACGGGTTCGATCCCCTGGTCGGGGAACTAAGATCCCACGTGCCGCGCGGCGCAGCCAGAAACAAAACAAAACAGAAACAGGCGGGTTAGCCTTTATTGTCCACCCAAATAGCCCTTCCAGGTTAGGCTGTGGCCAGACCATCTCTGTAGGTGGCTGGCTGGGGAACCATGCCACTGTTATCTAGGTATGCTGGGCACTCACCACTACTCTAGAGCAGGGCTGAGTTCTCTACAAGGGATCTCGTAATCACCACCAACATACAGAGAGCATTTACTGTGTTGCAGGTACCCTGGCCCATGGATGTGCTTCTTGCTGGCTTGCCCCTGACCTGATCTCACTGCAGACTCACAGCAGCCTCAGTGAGGCTGCTTTTGTTACTGTCACCCCCATTTTACAGCGGAGTTCACTGAGGTTTTAAATAAGTTGCTTAAGGTCAAGCCGCTATAACACAGTGCAGCAGGGGCTTGACCTAGATTCAATCTGATTGTCCTGCCCGAGCTCTTCACATTGTCCTTCACTGCTGGTTCCTGCCCCACCAGCAGCCAGGGCTCCCACGTCATCCTTTCGTCCCCTTCATTAGTCACTGGCTCTGCCTCTAGTGCCCCTGTAGGCTTTGGGGTGACTCCAAGGAAGGTGTGGAGAGCCCTGGTCAAGCTGGCTGGGGATGAGGTGACATTCTTCCACTCCCTGGAGAGGGCTTCAGGTAAGAATGCAGGTGTGATCTCCATGTCACTGCCTTACCCTTGAGCCTCCTGCAAAAGGCTGCTTCCGGCAGCTGAGGGGTCGGAGAATTCCCACGACCTCCCAAGGGTAGACATTTCCTACAGATCTGCCCAGGAAAGGAGGCCTCATGATAACAGTATCTTCCCTCTGTAGAGACTTCCACCATTAAAGTGCTTTCATTTATATTGTTTACTTACGTAGTGAATGCCCTGAGTCTGGTCTTCAGCTTCATGGGGCACGAGTGGCAGTTGTGGTGGCAGCAGGGAGGCATTTGCGAGGCTTCCTGAACCCTAGAGCACAGTCTCGGTAATCCCCTTGAAACCTATAGCCCAGTTGTGCCCGCTGACGTCTGCTCCTCCAGCCCTCCCATTCATAGTGTATGCTCCTAATGCCTGTTTTCGATTCTTTTCTGCCTGAGATACCTGGTTCAGTTTCCTGAACCCTGACTGATAAACCCCATTTCTAGTCAAACACCCTCACCCTGTAATTTTCCTTCTCTTTCTGAGGCTGCTTCTGTGTCCTTCCCAACAACGTATACCAAACATTTAAAACATTTTTTAATTTAATATTTTGGCAGTTTAATTTGACTTTCTTTCCTTTGCAATTAAAGACTCAGGATAAATCACATAGGTTATCTCCTTTAATCCTCCCAGCAAGTTTGGAAGTAGGCGCTATTAGCCCCATTTTGTAAATAAGGAAACCGAGGCTCAGAGAGGTTAAGTGGGGGCCTCCATGGGCTCTATGGTACCTTGTGTGAATTAGAAAAAGGAGCCTCATCTTGGGGGATAGGTTTCAAAATGGCACTCACTCCGCAGGTGAATTACAAAAGGACCTGCCTTCTTCTGGACTGTTGGAGCCCCAGAGCCAGAGAGCGCAGCTTGGTAAGCAGGACGTGGACCCATTTCAGTCCCCACACACCCTCCAGATCAGGTGTAAACGATAGGACAAAACCTGCGCAAATGTCCATTGCAGCCCTAGTTAAGGGTCTCACCCAAGGTCACACAGTTCTAAGTGGTAGGCTGCTCTCCCTCTTTTTTTTTTTTTTTTTTGTGGTACATGGGCCTCTCACTGTTGTGGCCTCTCCCGTTGCAGAGCACAGGCTCCGGACGCACAGGCCCAGCGGCCACGGCCCATGGGCCCACCGCTCCGCGGCATGTGGGATCTTCCCGGACCGGGGCACGAACCCGTGTCCCCTGCATCGGCAGGCGGACTCTTTACCACTGCGCCACCAGGGAAGCCCTCTCCCTCATTTTTTAACAACTGTACTGTGTTGCTGGATGATGCTCTAACTTGTCACTTAGCATTTGTGCTGTTGCTTAATGTTTAATGTCTATGTGTGTGTATTTATGAATATCTCTTCTTAGGGCCTGCTTGCTATATACCTACACTTAGTAACTACTCAGCGCTTACAGAATAAATGAGTGCATGTTCTGTTTCCTTGAATAGATCGTAAACACATGACAGGTAGGGACTATGGTTTATATCACTTTGACACCTCTATGCCTGGCACTAAGCATTTTATATAAACATGAATATAATAAAGATCTCTTGTCAATGATGAGGATGATCGTGTACTGTAAGTGCGAGCTGCATTTGTGCTGTGGTGTCATGAGGTTCACTTGAGAAAGTTCCATGGAGGACGTGGATGCTGACTGAGCTTCGAAGAGTAAGATTTCTGAAGAAAAATGGGAAGGGGAGGCCAAGTTGAAGGCATGGCCTGGACAAGAGTGAGAAAGAAGGATCGGCATGATAGTTTAGAAGTAACAGTAGGATCAGCCCAAATAAGAGAGCTGATGCGTGTCGGGGGAGTGGTTAGAAATAAAGTGGCCTGAAATTAATCCCAATCCCACTTCCAGCTCCACCATATGCAATTAACCCAGACCTCTGTTTACAGGAGGAATTTGAAGCAAAGGCCACAAAACCAATACATCACAGTTCCCCAGGGACTCCGACCACAACCGATGACACGAACAACCATCAGTGTTCTTCAGCTCTAAGAACTCAGAGAGGCCAATAGCCATGAAAGACATCCTGTAATTAAAACCATCAACCACTATCCATCTAATGTTTCAGGCAGGCTCTGTGGGAGAGTGTGGGGAGGTGGGGAGGGGAAAGTAAGGAGGGAATGCATGATGTATGTTTGTTTGTATGACTGGTTTTACAAACTCTAACCAGCCTCTGGCCATACATTATACCTCTGATACTAACGGCCTTGTCCTTTGTCATATAAATTTGTCATGATATAAATATGGGTGATAAGATTAGATAAACTGGTTAGGCCCCTAACTGCCAAAATAAAAAGCATTTGGAAATCAGTTTAGGTCTTGAAGAAAGCAAATTGCCAAGAAATCCAAGGAGCTCATCTTCCCAGTGAGTAAATTCTGTGGTTTGGTGTCCCAGATTGCATGCTTCAGTGTCACTCATGACTGTCCTCAATTTGCCTGTCTGTGAAATGGAGAAAAAAACCTTACTTTAAATGAGGTCAGTAGTGTACGTCTCCAAAGATAGTTCCTATCTCCAAGTGACGATTCTGGAGTGGCCATAAGGGGCTCTCCTTTTCTCACCTTCCCGTCGTTAGCACTGCCGTCTGGCCGTCTCCTGGCTAAGAACCTGTAAACGGTAGTTAAGATTGGGGAACAGCTAGGGATAAGGACCGAGCTCTGGAAGTAGAAGTCGGGCATTGCACATCTGTGCTTTGGGAATGTTCTGTGTTCTCTGTTCTGTGGTACTTCTGCCCATCTTCACACTATTTGTCTCAGTCCACCTCTTACCCTTTTCCTGTTCAATTCTGTATCTCAGGGAGGCTGCCACTCGGAAGACTGTGTTTCTCAGGCTCCCGTTTTGGCTGATTTCCACCCGAAAGTTATTTGGAGGTGCTGGTGGGGTAATGGAGAGCAGAAGGAAGGGAAAGCCAGGGTATTTATCGCTACTTTCTGCTCTGGTGACATCTTTTTGCATCTCTCCCCGCTCCCTCCATGGCTTCAGCTCTCACCAGCAGACCTGCCGTGATTCCAACTTCCGTTAGGTGATCCCAGTACCTGGGCCCCATCGATCCCTCTCCGCCTGTTGTCCCTCCAGCCTCTGAGGGCTTCCTGCTCCAGCTCATCTCTGGGGTTGCCTCACTAAGCCCTGATTGCCTTCTCATCCTCTTCCATCTCCTGTGGTTCAAGTCCTCATAGTAAATTGCCTCTGTTGTAAATACCTAGAGTGGAACCCTGACTGGGACAGCCCCAATGGGAAGCTTTTTGTGCAGTGTCTTTTTCTTTTAATTGAAGTATCCTTAATTTACAATATTATGTTAGTTTCAAGTGTACAGCAAAGTGATTGAGGTTTTTTGGGGGTTTTTTGTGTGTGTTTTTTTTGGTGAGAATCATTAATTTTCAGAAGTGATTCAGTTTCATACACACACACACATATACATACACACACACAAATATATACGTACATATATATATACATATACGTGAATATATGCTCTTTTTCAGATTCTTTTCCATTATAGGTTATTACAAGATACTGAGTATAGTTCCCTGTGCTATACAGTAGGTCCTTGTTGTTTGCCTGTTTTATATATAGTAGTATATATCTGTTAATCCCACATTCCCAGTGTATCCCTCCCCACCTTCCCCCTTTGGTAACCATAGTTTGTTTTCTATGTCTGTGAATCTATTTCTGTCTTGTAAATAAGTTCATTTGTATCATTTTCTTTAGATTCCACATATAAGTGATATCATATGATATTTGTCTTTGTCTGACTGACCTCATTCAGTATGATAATTTCTTTGTCCATCCATGTTGCTGCAAATGGCATTATTTCATTCTTTGTTATGGCTGAGTAATATTCCAGTGTATATATGTACCACATCTTTATCCATTCACCTATCAATAGACATTTAGGTTGCTTCCATGTCTTGGCTATTATAAATAGTGCTGCTATGAACATTGGGGTGTGTGTATCTTTTCAAATTAGAGTTTTCTCCAGATATATGCCCAGGAGTGGGATTGCAGGAGTGCAGTATGTTTATCAGGACCTTCTGGTTGCAAGGGTAACCAATATGAATCTGTACCACAATTCTCAGGTTAAGAAATGTCACATTTCTTTATGTTTCTCTGATCAACTTAAAACTGGCTCAGTCCCCCACCTGCCTGGTGGGCTGGATGTCCCTTATCAGACATCACTGGGACTCATCCCCATACTGTGTATAAGAATCTCAGGTTCCCCCTGTCTTTAGGGAATGGACAGGGAATGTTCCTTGATTCACCAGGTTCCCTACTGTTACCATCACTTTTTCTGCTTCATGACCCCACTGTCAAGTTCAGGTTCTCCATCACTGATCACACTGCTTTTCTGGGTGGGCGTTTTCACAGAAACGCCCCTCCCAATAGTCTTCTCCACCTATGACAGCCTCGGCCACGTGGGACCCTTGACGATACAATCAAGACTATCATGTCTGGTGTCCAACCTCCCTGGCATCCCCTTCAGAGTAGCAGCCCCTTCTGGGTTGCTGCATAGGACCGCCCCAGCTTGATCAGAGCCACCATCCTTCATCAGTCTCCCTGGGTGAGGCCACGCCTCCTCCTGCTTGACCCCAGGCACGCCACCGGACACACTGTCTAACTCCATCTGCCCTAGGGGCCCAGAACACTGGCCTCAAGCTGGAGGGCTGCAGTGTGGGCAGCGCCCACAGCTATGTTCTGTTTGGCGCTCAGAATGTTTTTAACATGTTTAAAATTTGCAACAGTTTTAAATGGATCCATTTTACATAAAAATCTGAACTTCCGTCTTTTCTTGTAAAATCAGAAAAATCCCGCCACAGTGACCCCACAAAGCCTGATGCCACGAATCACGCAGAGCTGAATAGCCGGTGTCCCTTCAGAGGGGCCCTCTCTTCTGGCTCATTTCTTTCATGGAGTGTGACCTGCCTACCCCCAGGCACCAGATGGGCCAGCTCCAGGTCAGCCCTTCAGAGCAGGGCCTGTACATTCTTTCCTGGTGCAGCGCTCCACGACCCAATCGTTGTGTGTGTGTGTGTGTGTGTGTGTGTGTGTGTGTGAGAGAGAGAGAGAGAGATTATTACTACAGTTAACTATTTTTTTTTAAATCAAGATGTCACAACTTCTCAAACTGGTTAGTTGATTATGAAAGTAACAGAAAAGCCAGCTCATACTAGTTTAGGCAGAAAATGTGAATTTATAAGGGTATAGGGGTATCTCTGAGAACTCGGAGGTGAAAACACACATGGGTCTCAGGAAGGAACCAGCACTGACTGACCTTTAAAAGTCTGGACTGTCTGTCTCTCTACCTCTCATCCCTGCCTCTGCATCTCTGCTTCATTCTTTCCTTCTCTCTCCAGAAGATTCTCTCCTGCTTCACTGTGAAAGGTGCCCTGCTAACAGCTGCCAGGAGTGTACCTTAAAGATCCAGGCACCCCAAGAGAATGACTCTCTTTCACTGGGTCCCACTTCAAAATTCTCAGCGAAGGGACTTTGATGGGCCCAACAAGAGTCAAGCCCCAGAGGCAGACCAATCACTGAGAGCGTGGGAGGGGCCACGCGTTTCCACGTGTTCCATAGCAGCGCCGAACTAAGGGGGTGTGGCTGCTAAGGGGAGATGGTTGTGAACGGGGCAGACCCTCAGAAGGCGTCCCACCCTCCACCCCACCTCATCCCTCACAGCACTTATGCCAGTGATGAGGCGCACTTGCTTTCGAAGTTTCCGTGGTCTGAGTCTCTGGCACAAAAAAAGGGCACCAAGAGCGAGCCGTGAAAGATTCATTAAATGCCTGCCTCTCTGTGGGGGAAGCGATGCTAAACCTCGTTCGTGCTCATCATTAATTCAGTACCAGGCTGGACTCTTTGGCTCAGAGCTCTCAGCTTAAAACAAATGAGCTTGGATGTACAGTCAGCCCGAGGTTGCCTGCAGGTGATCTATGATGACACCGGCTTCTCTCTGGCACACCTTCCTTTCAAAGGTGTTGCCAATTAACAGATTCTACACAGCGCTGACGACCCCTTGGAGGACGTTTGGAGCTCCAGATTTGTAGTTAGCACCTTTCTTTGCTTAATTACAGTGTTACGGATATCTCTACACCCTCTGTTTACTCTGCCTGCTGAGATGCTTGCTGGCAGCCAAGTGCCACCTGCCTGGCTCCAGGGAAGGTTAATGATGAGCCCTTTCATCAGGCAGAGGATAAGCTTTTACCCCCAGGGAGAAGTGGCTGGGCGGAGACGAGCAGGGCAAACACCAGGTGGGAAAATTGATTCTTGGTTCCCTGCCTCTCCAGAGTCAGGTCTTTACCCAGGCGTTTTCTTTCTTTTGTTCTTAGAATGGAAATAGTAGCTCACATGACTGAGCTCTTACTATGTGCTTGTTGCTTTGTTTGGTGGCCAGTCTCCAAGATAGCCCCCCCCCCGCCCCCGCCGTGTCCTTGCTTCCTGGTACCCGTAGCCTGGGGTAGTCCCTTCACATGATGAACCAGAGCTGCCCCATGGGACCAAGAGCATAGCACAGGAGGGACAATATGTGACTGTGGAGGGCAGCTTCTGTCGTGGCCTCTTGGATAGCTTGCTCTGGGGGAGCCAGCCACCATGTTGTGAGGACACTCACGCAGTCCTCTGGAAAGACCTATGTGCAGAGGAACTGAGGGCTTCCACCTACAGCCGGCACCAACTTGCCAGCCATGTGTGTGAGCCTTCTTGGAAATGGATGCTTGAGCCCTGGTCAAGTTTTCAAAAGATCCTAGCTCCCAGATTAAGCCTTCTGAGGCCCCAGACACTGTGAAACAGAGATAAGCTGTCCCAACTGTGATCCATCTGAATTGTCCCCACAAACTGTAGAATAGAATAAATGATCGTTGTAGTTTTAAGTCATTAAGTTTTGGGGTGGTTTGTTATATGGTAACAGACCACTAAAAAGCTCCATTTGTATGCTACAGCATTATTTCATGTCATCACACAATAGCCTAATGGTGGATGTCAGTCATTTCGCAAGTGAAGGAACTGAGGCGTAGGAAGTTTTCTCACTTGCGTAATCCACATTGCTAAATACCAGTTTGGTTGGTGTCCCGTCCATACGCCCTCAGTCCTTGCTATGTCCTTCTGCAAGTACCTGCAACTCTCCATCTCAAAGTTTTCTCTCCACCCCGACATGGGACAGGTCAGAATTGCCAGAAGTTAATGCTTCCATGGGCAGCCCTCATCAGCTACTACACATAGGACGTAGAGAATTAAACCCCCAGCTTCCTTTACCTCATAGGTAGGATCGCCCTTAGTCCTGTTTTACAGAGTCTCCCAGATTCCTTAATGGGATGGAGCCTCAGTTGTCCATAGTGGAAATTGATTGGTAATACAGCTTTTATCTGCCACCTTTCTTTCCCTGTTTCACTCCCTACTCTCCAGCAGTAGTCTTGGTCACCTCCCAAATTAACTACTTGCATTCAGATCCTTGTCTCAGGGTCTGCTTCTGGAAGGACCCAGAAGACAGCTAGGAAGTGGCAGTGCCGGCTCCCAAGCTAGCTCTCTGAACCGTGACACCGTTGAGCCTCACACAAGTCAAACTCCTCAGCATCAGAGATTCTAATTTTCCAATGTAAACAGACCCCACACCTAATAAGACTTTGCAGTTATCTGCTGTTTGGGATGAGCCACATTTGTGATCTCTCCATTCATGTAAATTATTGAGAATTCATCAAGTAGATATGAGGCAGGGGTATATTATTCAGTGTTGGTTTGTGTTTTACTCCCTAGTATCAGATAGTCAGGCTTGTCCTTGAACTCTGGCTTCATGTTTCCAGGGCCAAAGGGATGGAGTTAGCCTGGAGAGTAGAGCTGCTGCCTCTGAGTGTCAGCCAGGGATTCTTCCCATCTTAGAGGGTTGTGAGCTGGAGCAGCCCAAAGCCCTGGAGAGTAGTGATGAGCAGTTGCCACATCAGTCAGCTGGAACAGAACTGCCTGGGCTCATTTTTCTCCTTCTCATTTGCTCTTTTGAAAGCATCAGTGCCTTTGGCAGCCTCAGCGGGGTTGACCAGAAAGCCAGAGGCTCTGAAGAAAAAACAAAAACAAAAACACCTGGCTTTGGAAAAAGCCCCAAACATTGCATCTTCCTCTCCCCAGAGCCCTCAGCCCTCAAGCCCCCTGTCCTCCTGTCCACCCGCTTCCCCCAGCTGAGCTCAGGCCTCCCCTCCCTCATTCAGGAACAGTCTCTCAGAGATACCACGTCTCTGCCATGGCTCTCCCTGCCAGTGAGGGGCAGAGGAACACAGTCTTCCTGTCCATCACCTCCTCCTAATGCCACTCCCAGAGCCTCCCCAGGAGTGCCTTTGCCTTTTTCTTAAAAATGGAAAGAAGTGTGTAGAAAGGGTAGTGGCAGTGGAAGATGTATCTGTCTAATTGACCTGTCATCTAAGTTAGCTTCTCCAGTACCATCTTCCACAGGCCCCTAGTGCCTGGAGACACAGTAATAGGTGTTTTACAGTCAAATAAGTTTGAGAAACACTGCACATGAAACCTCTTCTTGAAGGTTAACAATGCACATTAGCATATTAAAGGCTCAGGTATGTCCTGTAGTTAAGAATTTTAAGCCAGTATTTTCCAAAAATGTATAACTGCACATTACTCCCAGTTTTAAAAACTGAAGACCTATTAATATCTGATCAAGCGCCCACGTTTCACGAAATAGCTTAGCAATCATTATCCTAAATCTTACAATTATTGCCTGCAAGAGGATTTTCCTAATCCCCATTCACGCCGGGCTTCTTATGTTTGTGAGATAATAAAACAGACAAGGCTATTCTCCAAGTATCTGCCAACCTTTCCAGATTGCTGAGAAGATTAATGAACATATGAGCGTTAGGTAGAGTCTGAAGTATCACAGATGTCTGTTATTATTACTGCTTGTAAACTCTCGACTGTAGTTTTGTCTATAAGGATTGCTAATAAGGGATCTTCTAACAACTGTGGCAGGTTGAGTACCAGAAAGTAGGCGCTGAGATGCAGGATGTGCCAGATGTCTATTAGGGAGTGGTCTTGGTGTCAATACCTGAGGAAAAGAGAAGGAAACAGGATTGGGCAGAGGGAGAAGTTGGGCTACAGTGCATCCCAGTGACGGTTTAAGCCAACCCCAAAGGGCATGCCAGAGCTGGGCTGGCCATTCAAAGTTGACCTTAGTTGGGGTGAGCAGGGGGAGGACTTTACATTGATCAGTCACTGGATATACCCACATCTGGAAGGTGACTGTGCAACTCCTGCATTGGGCTACCAGCAGTTGTGGGAGTAGATTGTTCGTTCCTGAAGGGAGACCTGGGTAGCACATCATCGTGTCCACTCAGTAACCTTCCATGTGCTTCAAGGAGATTAGTGTTCCATGCCTGAACCCTTTTAGAATTTCAGTTGGCAGTCCCATCACTGACCCTTTATTGATTTGGAGAGTTGATTAATGTCTTGCCTTTTGGAACTGACCTTTCGGTATTGAACAGGCAAATTTGCAGAGAGACTCCAAATCAAAACCTCACCTTGATGTATGCTCATTAGGGAGCGCTAGATCACCCCTGTCAGTGGAGCCATTTCCCTCTCTCAACTGGCTAAGGGCTTCTTGGGGTTTTTCTTCCCTCCAGTGGGAAGAATGCCCCCTTCTTTGTAGGTAGGTGTGCTGGGTACTCTGCAACTTTGTCCACTCTGTTCTGGACCTCCGTGGACTGCTACAATGGGCTCCATTGCCATCTAGCTTCTATTTGGTTCAGCCCATGGGAAGCTCCAGTAGGAGAATGGTGGAGTGGGGGAGCCTAGAGAGGTTGGGGTGCTTCCTCTTCTCAGCTCCCTCTGTCCCTAGCCAAGGGCAGTGCCTCTGTTCCTTTATCCCAGGCCGCATCTCCTATCAACCTTCTCTCTTGGAGCTACAGCTCTTGTTAGTTCATGTAATTCCTCCTTGCACTCCCTGTTCAGGCCTGGGTATGCGTGAAGGGAAGTAGCCTCCCTCCGCTGTTAGCTGGGATGTGCTTCACTGTTCTTTTCTGGCTTGTCTTAAACCTCCCTTTGTAAATTGTACTTTCACAAAAGTCTCTCTATTCACCCCTATTGAGGTTTTTTTTTTTTCCCCTGCCAGGACGCTGACTCTCTAAATAATCCCATTAGTGTTTCTTGAACATCCCTACCTGTTGTCCAGCGATGAAGCAGCTTCATCCGGGCTCTCAGAAGACTCCTAAAAGACCGGGAACTAGAGAGGATCTGTATATCCTGGTTCTTGGAGGCAGACACTGAGGTCCCTGAAACTCAGCGCTCCAGACTTTTCTCCACTTTCTCTGTTTTATCTTGAATCATTAGCATTCCCAAACCAAACCCGAGTCTGCTCGCCCACGCGCGGTAAAGTCAATCTACTGACACCAGTTTGTAGTGAAGGAAAGTACAGTGTTTATTGCAGGGCACCAAGCAAGGAGAATGGACAGCTCATGCTCAGAAGACCCGAACTCCCCAGTCCCTTTCAGGGAAGGGGTTCTAAAGGCAGTGTGAGGGAGGGCGCTGCAGGGCGCATGATCAGCTTGTGCAAAATTCTCAGACTGGTTGGCATCAAGGTGAAGTTTCAAGCATCGTCATACTTCTGGTTTCAACCAGTCTAGGGTCTGTATTCTTGTCCTCAGCAGTTTTCGTCTGGTGAGGGTCAACTTCCTGTAAAAACAACTTAGGAATGTGGGTCAGGCCTTTCTCTATATCTTTCTGGGAACTGGGAGCTTGGTGATTCTGCAATGTGGCGGATTTGTAGTCTAAATCGTTACCAGTTTCCCAGCCCAACAGTTATTCTTTGTTTCTACATCTTCACATTTCCTGATGGTTAACTCTTGAGTCAGCCCGGGAGGCCTCGGAGACTAAAGCAAAAGCCTTATACTTCAAAGGACAGGGACACGGGAGCTTGTACATGGTTTCATCAGGACAGTGTTTCTCAACCATTTTAAAAGGCATGATGTCCGTTGATAATCATTACAACTCTGCTTTACATGCATCTCCTTGGCCCTTCCATCACGTCATTCTCAACAGATGTTTGTGGAAAGAACAAATGTCTCTGAGCTCATATCCCTCACTTCCAAAATGAGGGTAATAACCCTCCTAAAAAGTTCCTGAAGTAGGTGTCATCATTAGCACACTTTCAGAAGGGTGGAAATTAAGGCTCAGAGAGGCTGAGTAACTTGCTCAAGGTCACAGAGCTAGGAAGGAGCAAGGTGGGAACAGTCTGGGGTTCTTGATAATTGTACGACTGTCCTTTCCAGAGGAATGCAAGGAAACCAATGTACCCTTGAAAAGTGGGGAATTGAGATTTCCAAGGCCAGAAAGATATAGATTTTTTTTTCTTTTTAACTATCCTCTGAAAATCCACAGCAGAAGTCTGCCCTTAAGTTCCTCTAGGGTCTGGGTAGAAACATTCCCCTTCTCATTTCCATCATGGCCCCAGAAGTCCATTATCATGTGGACCCTTGGCCTGTCATTGCAGTGATTCCGAGGCCAAACCTTACCTCCCTGTAGCTTTGACTTAAATGGTGAGTCCCTGGGCTACTGAGAGGTGACAGAACGTATGTGGCTTGTAATTTGAGCTACCGCACTTATAAAAGGGTACATTTCTAAACCTCTCAGAGTTTCAGTTTCCTTACTATAAAATGGGAAAAAAATTTACTTCACAAGGTGACAGTAGAGTCAACTGAAAAAAACCCCCAGAAACCCAAATACAGTGTCTGGTGCAGAGGAGCTGCTCCGTGTATATTGAATCCCATCCACCCATCTCCCAGGAGATCCCCACTTCTTCCCAGGGGTCAGCAAGCGCATCACCTTCCTGGGTGGGGTACCAGGAGGGAAGCGGTGTCCTGGTGCTGATTTATAACCTGGCTGTGCATGTTGCATTTCATATCAGCTAAGGTGTGGAAGGCAGTTGTGTCAAGCCGTGTTCCCTGGGGCACATTCCAGCAGGTCAGGACACTGTCAGCAGAGCTTCAGGAATCCAAGTGCACAGTTCCACAGCATCCTGTCAAACCTAACAGCCACCATCTGATGTGAATTACCTCCAGAGCCACGAGAACAAAACCATTCACAGGAAGTCATTCTGCAAGGGAGTCAGAAACGGAAATGATAGGGAGGAGAAAAGCCCAGCCTTTGGGGGGATTTAATACAGCGAATGCCAAGCATTTCCTAGTTCACAAGCATTTCCTTGTCAGGCTCTGTGGGTGGAGGTGGAGGGGTCTCGAAATTGTTTAGTTACAAATGATGATATCCTGCGAACATTGGCTGCTTGTAAGGCAATATGAGACCACCAGACTTATGAGGAGGTGGGAAGCAGGCACCTCTCAGGACAGAAGTCTACAGAATCTTAACATTTGCTGTTAAAGTAACTAAACTTCCAACTTTCTCATCTCTGTTTCTTGGTTCAAAGAGAGAGAAATATTTGAATGGCACGAAGCCAGGCAATGTTCACTCCTGGTCTAGTCAGCGGTGGGCTTGCATAGGTCCACTGTGACCACAGGATCTTCCTTCTCCTGAGACTGAAGGAAGCCAGTTCTCAGAGAAGGATGTAGATGAATTGGCCAGAATTTCAAGAACTGTCTACAACAATAAGCAAATTCTTCAGCCTTTCCCATTTACATCTGGCTCCTTTTCTGTTTCAAGTTTGTGAAGTACTTCACAACTTGCGAGGAGTTTTTTAGAAACTCTTTTAGTTTCCTGACCGTGCCAAGTTCAGTCCTGCCTTAGGGCTTTTGAACATTATGCCCCCTCTGCCTGGGAAGCCCCTTTTAGCCCTTGACCCCCTTTTTGGCCAGGTTTCCCTCTTCATCTTCAGATCTCAATGTCATATCCTCAGTCAAGTCTTCACAGACCCTCCACTAGCTCACCCGCACTCATCAGTGTCACCCTGTGGTGTTATTTTATGCTTTTCCTTCGCGGAGTTCATGGCAAATGGAATGGCCAAGTCATTTGTGGAATTATTTAACGTCTGTCCCTTTGACTAAACCTAACCTCTGCGAGGGCAAGGGTTGAGTCTTCTTATTCACCACTTTATCTCTGCTTTCCATCAAGTTGCCCAGAACAGGTAGGAGCTTGCTATGTGTTTTGGTTGTTGTTCTGTTGAGTTCATTAATCCTCCAGATAACCTTCATCTTTATTATCTTCATCTTCCCCGTAAGGATACAGGCTCAGAGACTGCAAGTGACAAACCTGAAGCCGCACAGCTGGGAGGCTGCAGGGCCAGGCAGGGCAGCTCTTAGACACGGAAGCCTGCACCCTTTCACTACCCGATGCTGCCTCTCGGATAGACCCGCGACACCTCATTTCAAGATCCGAATCCCCACGAGCGGTCAGGATGTCCACCACGCATGTGGCATTTTTGCTCAGGATTCCAAGGCCCTTAGGAGCGAAGGTTCTCAGTCTCAATCTGCTAACCTGCAGACTGGTTCCAGGCACCCTTTTAGCACCCCCTAGGGGGGGTTAAAAGCCCAAAGGGCCAATCCCATTTCCGAGGATTGTACTCGGTAGGGGTGAGTGAGGCTCCAGGGCCTTTTATTTTGACAGGCACCCCCAGGTGATTCTGATGCATAGCTAAGATGCAAAACCAGTGCCCTAGGGAATGTGGTACCTGGCTGATTTTTCCGTTTTTTTTTTCTTCCTCTATTTTGATGGCCGACCTTTTTATTCAAAGGGAAACTCGTCCTTCTGCAGGAAGACAGCAGGAGGGCATCAATTGTTTGAGTTGCTGGGATGAGAACAGGTTCTTCCTCGCTTGCTTTGGCGGCCTGCTCTTACGGTACCTCAGAACAGGTGGACCTCACAAGGAGACTTATGGGTTCCAGCACCAGCTTGTAAATAAGTCATACGGCACAGCTGGGTCTCTGGCCTCATAAATATTGACCAGCTGTGATTAAACCATCCACTCCGTCACCTTATGTAGTGTGAAAGCCCCTTTATTAGGGTATTAAATAACCACGAGGCCATGCCTGTTCTGTACAACCACGTTCCTCGTGAAGTACAAGGCTCCAGCCAGGTGACATTGAACCAGGCAGGTCAAAGAGAACCATCATTTCCATTAAACATGTTATTCACTGAGCGCTGGCTGCATACCAGCCATTAAGCTAGGTGTTGGTGTACGACGGCGGAAGTGAGATGTTTTAGTCAGAAAATATATTAAAAATAAATGCACCTCTCTAAAAACTACCAGAGGGGCTTCCCTGGTGGCACAGCGGTTGGGGGTCCGCCTGCCGATGCAGGGCACGCGGGTTCGTGCCCTGGTCCGGGAGGATCCCACATGCTGCGGAGCGGCTAGGCCCGTGAGCCACGGCCGCTGAGCCTGCGCGTCCGGAGCCTGTGCTCCGCAACGGGAGAGGCCACAAGAGTGAGAGGCCCGCGTACCGCAAAAAAAACCCAAACGGACAAACAAAAAAAACTATCAGAAATGAAGTCAGAAAAGGGTATGGAAGAGAAGGAACCAGAGCACTGCCAGGATAAGCCTTCACTGGAAGATGCTGGGTGTATTCATTTCCCAGGTGTAGAAATTAGTGAAGACTTCTGAAATGGGAACAAGCAGAGTGTGATCTAGAAAAGGAGTCAGCCCCCATCACTTGCAGAGACTCAAAGATGGGTAGAGGAGAAGGACAGCTTTCTAGTGGAAAAAAGAGAAGCCTTCACACATGTCCTGATTGGAGGCTAGTGGCATAGGCAAGCTATTGATGGGTTCATTAGAAACGGGGCATCCTATGTGATCGGTTAGGGTACGTATTTGACTTTCTCTGGTTTGTTTTTCTAAGTTGGAAGCAGGGGCACAAATTAGGGACGCTGCCACTTATTAATCAGGTCCTGGTCATTTGGGGTCATTTGTTACACGAGTTATTTTTAGCTTCCTGGACTAGTTGCTACAGCTGACAGTCAAACCTTCTGGATTAGTTCCTGTGATGGTAGGTTGGCTTCCTGGACTGGTTGCTTCAGGTTGTGGGTTAGAGTTCTACTTGAATATAATACTCTGGTCATTGTCCTTTTGTATTAAGTCTCTCCTAGGGCCGCCACAACAAAGTACCAAAAACTGGGTGGCTTAAAAGAACAGAAATGTGTACCCTCACAGTTCTGGAGACAAAGATCCACAATCAGCGTGTCCGCAAGAGCCTCTCAGTTAGCTTTGGGTTGTTTCCAGCAATCCTTCGTGCTCCTTGGCTTGCAGCTGTGAGACTCCAGTCTCTGTCCCCATGGTCCCACGGCCATCTCACCTCTGTGCATCTGTGTCTTCACTTGGCATTCTTCTTTGTGTGTGTCTGTCTCTGTGTCTCCTCCTCTTCTTAAAGAGACATCAGTCATATTGGATTAAGAAGCCTAGTCTCGTCTGACCTCTTCTTAACTTGATTGTATCTACAAAGACCCTATTTCCAAATGAGGTCCATTTACAAGTATTAGGGGTTAGAACTTGAACATATATTTTGGGGGAAACAATTCAACCCATAATATAAGGAATACAGGAAATAATACAGGGTTGTAAATGCTGTGATGGGAGGTGAGGGAAGACCTTGGGAGCACCATGAAGAAGGGCTTGACCTGAGTTTAAAGGAAACTAATAGGCTTCCTGGAGAAGATGACATCAAAGCAGAGACCCCACGGATGGGTAGACATTAGCTCAGCAAAATGAGTTCCAAGTAGAGGAACAGCATATACACAGACCAGGAGGCAGGAAAGAGCGTGTCATCTTTATGAAATTATAGGTGGTTCAGCCTGGCTGGAGCATAAAGAATGAGAGGATAATGGTGAGAGAGGAGCTTGATGATGGAGAAATGGGACTGTATACATTGCAAGTTTCTTGAACACCAGGGAAGCAAGAGGAGTCCACCAAAGAATCTTTATTTGTAGGAATCTTTTTCTTTAGCTGAAATATCTAAGATTCATCATTTATATGTACAGTGCATACTGCTAAGCTTGGTGATCTAAAAAGAAGGACCTGGGTGGCAAGCTTCTAGAACTGATATAAAATGAGAGGGTGATTGTTCAGTTCATTTTTCTGTACCTACTATACACTGGCCATATAGCAGGAAGCAGAAATCCACATTTCACCTGCCCTGTAGGCTGTTATAATCTAACGTGGGGGAAAGACATCAATCAAATAATTCCTGAAATAAAAGTTTGATTATAGGTTTACATAGGGAAATATCTGTAAGGTAAGATACTAAGGATTTTTCCCTTTAAAAAAATTCACAGTGGTTTAAACACATTAACAGGTTTGTTTTTTTCTCCCATAAATAAAATCCAGAGGTGCCGGGCATAGTCTCTCTATAGTCATCAGGGACACAGCCCCTTTCTGTCCTTCTGGTCTACAACCCTCACCATAGCATCTCATGGTCCAAGCTGGCTGCAGAAGCTCCAGCCGTCAGGTTCACATTCCAGGAAGGATGAAGAACAAAAGGACATAACCCTTTAAAGAGCTTTCCTTGAAGTATCAAACAACCAAGTTCTGTTTACATATCCTCCATCAGAACCCAGTCACATGGCCACACATCCCGAAAGGCTGGAAAATACAGACTTTTAGTTGGAGTCATTGTCACCCCAAAATAAAATCACAATTCTGGAACCAAGGAAAAAGGCAGAAAGGATATTGGGCGGGCAGCCAGCTGTCTCTACCACGTGAGCTATGAAGCGAAGAAACATCGTTCTATGAGAAAGCGATGCTGACGTTGAGAGATGCAGGATTAGGGGGCATTAACCAGGTGAAAGGGGGAGGGAATGTGGGACTCCCCATAAACCAAACAAGGGCTATTGTATTTGGACCACAAATGGGAGGATCAAGTTCTGGGAGCTAGAAAAGGAGAGGTAGGCAGAGGCCTAATGATGTAGGGCCTTGTTAAAGATTTAGGTCTTTATCCTAGCATCCTGGAGCTTCTAAAATGTTTTCAGCCGGGAATGGGGTTGCCCGATCAAATACATGTGTTTTGAGCATGTATGTTGTACATGGTGCCAGGCGCTGGTGATCCAGAAGTGTGGCATCATTGTGCTGGTGGAGTCTCGTTTTACAGGAGGGCAGCCTCATCCTGGGTTAGAACTTAAGATCCATGTACCCAGCTGTGTGCAGGCAAGTATGGGTGTCAGGGAAGGGTTAACAGCAGAAACGACTCTTGAGGGTTAAGTATAGTTTCAGTAGGATAAACGGGAGGCCAAGGGCATTGCAGGCAGAGTTGGGACAAAGGCTGGAAGTGTCCAGTGTGGAGGATCTTCCAATAAGGCTTATTCCCGGAGGCAAGTCAGGAGATGACACTTAAGGCTGGGCAGGGGTCAGATCATCAAAGGCCTTGCGTATCGGCCTAAGGAGCTGACTGCTGGGGGGTCATGGAAACGTGTTCCGTCAGGGGATGACACTACACGAGCTGAGGTCTCGAACATCAGTTCCGGCATCATCAGTTCCGGCATCGGCATGCTGGAACGCAGCAGGCATAATTGCATAGTTTCTTAAAGAGGAAACTCCTTTTTATGCACTTGAACTTCTGTCTGTTGGGATCATGCCTAGTTTTATCACCGTAGGCAGGTACCTACTCTACTCCTCCTGCACCCTGTGAAATAGTAAAATTCAAGTCTGCAGTCCTGTATCTGACTTTCCGAAGTCCAGAAAACTCTGGAAACTGAACTTTTTTTTTTTTTTCTTTTTGGTAACTCATTTGAGGGCCAGACTTGAACCTGACGTAAACTTCCTGAGTTGACCTCATCTGGTATGAGGTGATTAATGGTCTGTTTAGCCCACTTGGTGTGAATATTTACGTGTTTCTATGTAGAAATATTAATGGCTTTGATGACAGGTGTTAAATATTAGATGGTATATATGTAATATAGTATTTCTAACATCAAAAAATTCAAAATCCTACCATACAACTGGCACAAGAGTTTTAGATAAGGGATTGTATATAGCCCCTGTGTACAAGCAAGAACACTGCAGGAAAATTTTTTTTTTTTTTTTTTGCGTTACGCAGACCTCTCACTGTTGGGGCCTCTCCCGTTGCAGAGCACAGGCTCCGGACGTGCAGGCTCAGTGGCCATGGCTCACGGGCCCAGCCGCTCCGCGGCATGTGGGATCTTCCTGGACCGGGGCACGAACCCGCGTCCCCTGCATCGGCAGGCGGACTCTCAACCACTGCGCCACCAGGGAAGCCCCACTGCAGGAAAATTTGCTCTAACTAGGGGGCTGCACTTAGAGATTGTTTTAGCAGCTGAAATCTACTAGATGCAGGACACACTGAACTTATGGAACCCATATTTCATTGGGTCATAGAAGCTATAAAATCAATAGGCTCAAAGAGAGTTTTCCTACCTTTATGGGTGATAAATCAATAGGGGTTAATGAGGAAGGCTTGTGGCTACCCAGGACAGATCCATTAATTATATGACGTTAACGGCATGGCGCACAACTAGCATCTGCTTCCACAAGGCCAATGGCATTATTGTTATTAATAATCATAATTTATATGTATAAATACTTGAGAGTGTATCAAGTGTCTTTGGAAACGCTTTTTCCTTTCATTCTTATAAACCATGATGGATGGATATATTGGCATTTCCCAGTCTACAGCCAAGGACCACAAGCTCAGAGGAGGTAGGTGACTCGTTCAAGGTCATTCAGGCAACATTTACACACAGGGCCCAGCCTAAGTCCTTGTGATTCTGAAATCTCTGGTCTTAAGTTCAACAAGCAATAACATTCTTAGCTGAAGGGTGACAACCTTAAAAAAAAAATTAGAAATGTCTGTCTTCTCCCAGGGGCCAGCCCAGGAGATGTCATCTCACAAGCTCACTCCAACTCAGTGGTTGTAGGTGAAAGATAACAGTCAGTTGCAGATTTCGAGGCTGATTGTAGATTTCATGAGGACTGTGGATTCGATGAGAGGTGAAAAACACAGGGATCTTTTTTAAAAACACAGATCCCTGGGCTGCATTCCCTAAGGACTCTGGTTTGATAGATCTGGAGCCATGCTTGGGAATCTGTGTTGTTTAAACTTAGTAATGAAAATATCCAAATAGTCAAGAGTAAGGAGGACAGTGACCCTCCCCCCGCCACTCCCCACCACCTACAGCATTTTCTCGTGTTTTTGTTTCCTCTCTCGGATGCAAGATCTGCTCCATTCGCCCCTCCAGGCTTCAGAAAGGGTGAATTCAACAGCTGTGTTCACAGGGTTCCCTTGCCCTTTGGCTCCCAGTATGTTCTAGCAGGGACAAGAAAGTCAGAGGACAGCAAGATTGGCCTGTGCATTTTCCTGGCTGCCTCCTGGCAGGTTGACAATGACTGTGTTCCTCTCCTCCAGTTACAGCTCATGGCAGCCAGCATTCTCTCACCCCGTACCTCTGTCTACAGGTCCTTAAGCATTCCTGTCCTTTGCCCCTTCGAGCCAGGAAGTTTTCCTATCATTGCTTGCTCCATCCCTTAGTGATTTCCCTAGACCTTGCCCACATCCTTATCAACAGTAAATGCTCCCCAATGACCTTCCTTGCATGTGCCACTACAGTAAGTCCCCTATATACGAACCTTCAAGTTGCACACTTTCAAAGATGTGAACATGTGTTCCATCAGCGTCAGGCGTGAGTGAAATTCCAGCTCGCCCTCTGTCTCCTATTGCTGACGACCCTTCAGCTCTACCATCTCCCACCTCCTCTCCCTCCTCCAGTCAGAAACTTTTCTTGACTGTTCACTCGATGCCAGCCCCTGTGCGCCAGCTGTTGTACTGTACTACGATAATTTTCAAGGTACTGTAGTATAAGATTAAAAATGTTTTCTTTATTTTTTGTGTTTGTTTTTTATGTATTATTTGTGTGAAAAGTATTATAAACCTATTACGGTACCACGTAGCCAACTGTGTTGCGTGGTTGCCTAGGCTAGCATTGTTGGGTTTACGAACACATTGGATTTACGAACACGCTGTCGGAACAGAACTCGTTCATATGTAGGGGACTTACTGTATTTCCTGTGGAGACCCTGCCTGATAGATACCAACCCCTCTTTTTATTTATGCCTGAATATTCTCAAGCAAATCACTATGCATCTCAAACACCACTGTCATACTCAGCAAAACAATAACTCCCTAATATCATCCACTAGCAGCATCTGTATATTCTAAACGCCCCATTAGTGTCTCTCATCAGTTAGGTTTGGAAATCACTAGCATAGCTCACTTTGGAGGGGTCTTTCCAACTCAAATAATCTTCCTCTTGCCTATGCAAAGAATATTCCAGTTTATAGATTTTGAGTCAGTCTCCACCTGGTGGCAGGAAATCTTGCCTGGACTGTGGGCTGGTAAATTAGAACCTGGTCCTCAGTGAGGTGACATTGCCACGGAAACTGCTTTAGAACATCTAGGACGTGGCTTGTGCACCTAGAGGTATCTATACCAATAGATCGGCAGAAAAATCAGTTGGATGCTGAACCAAAGAGTCTACTCAAGCGCATATCTTCTTTCCTCTGGGGATAGGATGGCCGACCGTAGGACCAAAAAGACATGTGATTATTCTACCCGAGCCGGGAGCATGCCCTCTCTCAAGTCTCAAAAGAAATCTCTCCCAATACTTATCATAGGGAGTCAGATCCCTTTCCTGAGTCTTACCGTAGACCAAACTTGTAATTACGTGTTTTAGTCTTTGAACATTTGATTGACTTTTTCAGGTTTAAGATCAAAAACATCCATGAACCACTCCTTGGGCCCTCTCCCAGAAAGAGGCAAGCTGTGGAATCTGGCCAGTTGGAAAGGCAGCGGGTTGGCAAGATGGGACGTCTGAACCCAGTAGTGCACCTAGGTGCCTGTGCGTGTGCGCAGGTTCCTGCCTGTCGCTGGGACAAAGCTGCACCTCTGCCCTTATTCTTGGGACTTCAGTCTCAGTGAGTTTTAAGAAACTGTTTCATCCTCACTGTACTAAATTCCAATCCTGAATGAAGAGCTTGTCCAGCAAAATTCCACACAAACTTAGAGCTGCAGAAGTTGGCTGGGGATCAAAGCACCTGGTTTTCTTAAAGACAGTCACCTGGGGCATCTGACTGGGTATTTGGTGGGTTGGTTCCAGGCACCGATTTCCATGTTGGCTTCTACATGAAAGAACTTTCCACTGAGGCAGATGATTTATATTATTCTAGTTTTCAAAGCAAATCCTTCAGTGACCAGGCTGCTACAGCATAACCTTCAGAGGCGTCACTGGTCACCCAGCTGCCCCACCATGCACTTACCAGTAAAGAGCATCCCGGGATGTACGTAGCTACAGATTTTTGCATGTGGGCACTTGAGCAAGGAAATGAGGCAGGACTCGAGCTGTAGAGAGCATTTTGGTGGAAGGAGAAAGGATCACCTATCAATTAAAAGCCCACCTGGCTGTTACCTTCTCCCATCCTTAGTTCTTTTTTTTTTTTTTCAGTTCTAATATTTTTTTATTGAAGTATAGTTGATTTACAATGCTGTGTTAATTTCTGCTGTACAGCAAAGTGATTCAGTTATGTATATATACACATTCTTTTTTTTCATATTCTTTTCCATTATGGTTTATCGTAGGATATTGAATATAGTTCTCTGTGCTATAGAGTAGAACTTTGTTGGTTATTCGTCCTCTTAGTTCTTCATCAGCAGCTTTGCTTTCTCCCATCACTTCTCCCTGGGCCGCCACTGGTTACTTGAGCTGATGAACAGTAGCTGACTTGGGAGACAGGAAGGCTTTATGCCAAGACCGGCAGTTCTGCGAGAGATCTCGTACTTCAGACCTGTGCACACAGGACCCTTTCCCTTTCATATGCTGTGCAGAAGGACACGTAGCAACAGTTATTTCAGGAGTCCCCCTCCTGCAGAAGCAGGGACTGAGCCACCTGCCTGCTCCAGGCTGATGGTTAGGGGGAGCTTATACAGTGTGGATTCCAGACGTCGCAGCTAGGGATCCTGGAGCCTGGTGAAGCCTAGGGAATCTGCATTTTTAATAACTCCCTCTCCTGTGACGAGCAGTTGCAGGAAACCAGCTTGAGGCCTTCCGTCCTCACCTGGTGATCTGCCTTCAGTTCAGAAGTGAGGCATGTGTCTGTGACTAGAAGCCTCTGCATTTGCTGAGCAGGTCAAAATGATTTACAAGGAGGAAGTTGGTTTTATACCCTTAGATTGTGCCATTAAGGCATCAGACATCTGGATCAATTAGGAAAAGTGATTGCTTTACTTTAAGGTACCAGAAGGCCCCCATTAAAATGCAAGCTAATGAGCGATTAGTGATGCTAGCAATCCTGAGGATGTAGTCAGAAGCAGGGAGGGGCAGACACTTCACGGCCAGGGATGCTGTCTCTGCTGAGTCGGCGTCTTGGCTCCGCCACTTAACTAGCTGTGAGATGCTCAGGCGAGTTATTTAACTTGGGTTGTTCATCTGTAAAATGGGGATAATAATAACAACCTCACAGGGACGGTGTGAGGATTTTTTTTTTTTGAAAGATGGTGCATGTCAAGCAATTAGCTCTGTCTGTATCCCAGGCAATGACCTGGGTAAATGACACCTGTTCTTCTTGTTGTTGGGTATTGGCAGAGGAGATCAAGGTAACAGAGGATTTATTAATAAATACGTTAGTAGATCCTCCATAGCCCGGCTCCCTACCCACCTGTCAATCCATCCTTCACACAGCCCCCTGAGATGGCTCCCTAAATTCACATCTCGCTCCACCCACCTATAGTTCTATTGCCTTCATATTAAAATCCTACAAGGTCCTACATGCTTTCGTCTCTAATCACCTCTTTAGCTCACCAGAAAGAACCTCTGAAATTTAATATTCCAGTGTCATTTCCAAACCTCTCAACTCCCTCCCACCTTTTTTCCTTCTTCCTTCTTCTGAAGTCCTCACCCCACCCCTCCCCAGCCCTTTTCTCTTCTGGGTTACTCGACCTATTCCTACTCATCCTTAAAAAACGTCCAGAGGTTGCCTTCCTTGACCCTGACCTCGCCGTTCACCCGGGCTGGGAGAGGGCCCTCCGAAGTGCCCCTGGAATTCCTGTCTCTTCGTGTGCTCGCCTTACATTGAAGCTGCTCATCAATCCCAGCTCTACAGCAGGGGTTCACACTTTCCTGCTCGTTAGAATCACCTGGAATCTCTTTACAGTCCCAGTGCCTTGGCCTCGCCTCGGACTAGTTAAATCGCAGCAGGACTTCTTAAAACTCTCCGGGTGATTCCAGTGTGCAGAGCTGGAATCTGGGCTTGGAAAGCAGAGCTCCAGATCTGAGCACCTTAAAGAGTATGAAAAGTGTGTGCAGAAATGCCAGCCTACGACACTTAGCACGGTGACCCCCTCGCTGTGATCTCCAATAGACATCTCGGTACATGTTGGAAGGGGCGTGATCGTAGTCAGGAACTTCCAGAGCTGTGTCACCATCTGGGAGAACAGGCTCTGCAGGGGTGCTGGGAAAGGAGACTCTGAGAGGTTGAGGGGACCATGGAAGGCGTGGAGATCAGAGTGGGAGGCTGCAGTGTGAGGGTGGAGAACAAACTGCGGCCACTGCCGGAGGTCTGCCTGGGGCTGTCCTGGGGGGTGAAAGGCAGGGGAGCATGGGTCCACTTGGCTGTAACCCCATCCAGTCCATTCAGACACACTTGAACCTCGCCAGCCAGGAGTGCTTAAGAAGGAAACATGTCATATGTAACTGGTGGCTCTCACAGGCTTTTAGACTCTGCTTCTGCTCTCCCAGAGAGGGCTTTAGGGTCTTCAAGTCCTGGCGGACGGAGACTGCTCTCAGAGCCCACTGTCCTGGCCACACCCTCTAGACTTTTCTTCTCCACCGTGGGAGGTGGCAAGTGAGTTCTATGCCCACAAGGACATCCAAGGCCTCCAAGAGCCCTGCCTGATCCATCCTCCTCAAACCGGCTTTCTTCTTGAGGCCTTAATCATTGAATCTTCTTTCTTGGCAAGAAAATCTGAAAATTAACCGAGAAATCAACCTACCTATTTTCCTATTGGCCTATCCCCAAAGAATACGCTATTTTATCCCTCTCCTTCTTTGAAGAGGACAAGCGTGTTTTTGTGACATGTAACCTCAAGTTTCCCTTGTTCCAGGGGCTGGGTTAAAAAGCAAAACAAACAAACAAAAAATCCTTCAGAGGTGGAGAGCTAGGCTGTAGTTGGCAAAGGGCTGGACCAGCTCAGTGGGGAACATCTGAGGGGTGTGGGGAGTTTGGCTTTTCTGAGTTAGGGGAACTGGGGGTGTAGATTCAGTGAGCTGTGGGCATCTCTGCCTGGTCCCCCACTGGAGCCCTGGGAGGGGCAGGAACCCTGCTGGATGCACTGGGGTCGGGGATGGGGGTGAAGGGCAAATGCTCTCCCCATCCCCCCTGAGCACTTTATTCACAAGTGGTGGCTTTTGAACCTTTTGAATCATCTTAGATTTTCAGTTGGTTGATTTTAAGATAATGGAGAAAAGACTCTGGAGGGGGATGTGGGGTGGGGAAATCTTTAATTCTATTTTGTGCATATCTGTTAGATACTCTGGGGGAGAGATGAAGTGACTACAATTGGCGACCCTTGCTTTACGCTTACAGTGTAGGCGCTTTCCATATACAGTCGTCCCTCGGTGTCTGTGGGCGATTGGTTCCAGGAGCCCCACGGGTACCGAAATCCACAGATGCTCAAGTCCTTTATATAATAAGGTGTAGCCTTTGCATATAACCTATGCACATCCTCCCTTTAAATCATCTCTAAATTACTTATAATACCAAATACCATGTAAATGATATCTAAATAATTTCCTGTGCGTGGCAAATTCAAGTTTTGCTTTTTGGAACTGCCGGGAATTTTCTTTTCAAGTATTTTCCATCCACCCTTGGTTGAATCTGTGAATGCAGAACCCATGGATCTGGTGGCTTCACTGTATTAAAGTCATTTCATCCTCACTAGAGGCCTATGAAATCAGTGCTTCTCGCTTCTTTTCAAATTTGAGGAAACTGCAGCACAGACAGGTTAAATACGTGTTCAAGGTCGCATAACTAATAAAAGGCAAGTCACCATTTGGTTGTATAATCCTGGAGACTTTTCTTTTCTTTCTTCCTTTTTTTTTTTTGGTGGCAGTAGTGGTAGAGCCATGGGGTGGGGAGGGATGCTATTTAGAGCCATTGGTCCAGGTAGTATTATCTGGAGAAAGGCTATGGATTGAGGAAAGGAAAGGGTCTGGAGCAAGCCTTAGGGACTCCCCAGTTTAGAAATGAGAATATAGAGGGGGTAGGGGCTAGCCACGGGAACTTGAGGAGGGACAGTCAGTACAGGAGAAGGAAATCCCAGGCAGCATGGTTTTGTGGGTGTGAAGAATAGCATGTGTGTCCAAGAGGAGAGAGTGGCCAGTTGTGTCTGAAGCTTCCAGACTGCCTAGTAAGATGAGGCCTGAGGAGGGGTTGGGTGTCAAGGAGGACACTGTGTCCTTGACAAGAACAGCTTCAGAGGAGGAGAGGGGACACAGGCCAGTTGGGGCGAGGAGGTGGTGAGAAAATAGTGTCAGGGAGGTGACTCCCTTCCAAAGAAGACCCAGTGACTGGGCTGTGAGGGTCCCACGTCGCCTGACGTTCTCACCAACCCTCTCCACACAGCAACTTAATTTTTTTCCCATAGAGGCTGTAGAGCATCTTCTTTGGCCCACAAAGAGGGCTGTGTCCCATTGGGTCAGTAACCGTGATACAACTCAAAACAAACAAACAAAAAACCTAAGGAAGTGAAAGCAGGAAGTGAAGTATAAAAAATAATAATAATAAAATGGCAAGAACAGGATTGGCACACAACAAAGATCAATGAAGCCAAGACTGTCTGGGAAAATGTATCTACTGGTGAATGTGAGTCTTCAAGGAATCAATCAGCAGCTCTTGAAAAATTGTATCTCCTGTAAAAGTATCATCGAGCTTTCAGCGTCATAATGCAGGTGCCGATGGCTAGGCACAGAATGGATGGCCCATTAATACTCATTGATGGTTTTATTGATTGTTGTGTCTGGTAAAATTAGCCCCAAAGATCCTCAGTCAATACAGTACAGGGAGGTGATGAAGCCCGTGTATCCAGGGCAGAGGATGGAGGGCCAGGCTTGGTCCTGAAGGTCAGTGGCTCACTGTGTGACCTGGATGTGCCCTTGGACACCTCAGAGGCTCAGTTTCTTTGCCTATAAGATGGGAAGATAATAGTTCAGTGTTTCCCAAAGTGATTTCCAGCAAACTTTAGTTCTTCGGAATGTTAGTGGGTTTTTGTTTTGTTTTGTGTCTTTTGTTTTTTTTTAACGAAAAGTGTTTAAGCTGTCATATTTGGGCAATACTGATTTTAAACAACTTAAGCAAGATTCTCAGAGCCTGTGGTATCTGGGCATTGTGAATGGCTAAGAAGCAGGATACTATAGTATATACTTATTTATTCATTTGATCTACATTATTAAGCACAGAGCCTATGCCAGGCACTGTTCTAGGTGCTGGAGACATAGCAGTGAACAAAAGACCTAAGTCCTTCTGCCAAAGTGTTTGCATCCTAGTGAGGGAACACAGAGATAATCAGTCAATCAACAAAGATAGGTAATATGGTAGATGGTGTTAAATCCTGTACAAAAAACCCCCCCAAAACCCCCCACAGAAGACTAATGGAGTATAGGGGATGGAAGGCAGTACTATCTTATACAGAGAGGAGATAGGACTTCCCTCCTTGATGAGCGGTTGTTTTGAGCAGAGACATGAAGGCAATAAAGGAGGGGAGTATAGCCGATGAGGGAAGAGATGGGGTGGGAAATAGCCAAAGGTCAAGTCCAGCCTCGACATGGGAGCCTTCCCTCTTCATATCTACACAGCCTCTGAGTTTGGGTAACCAGAGGTCAGATGACAAGGCCTAACTGCTTTAGAGGTATGTGGTGTCTTCCAAACTCATCTCATCAGCAGGTAACCACTTTCTCCTCCACCACCTCCCCCTCCCCCCTCCTCCTAATTATTATTATTTGATGTAATTCTCAAGACTGTGTCCCCCCGGAATAGATCATTTGGAAGTACAACACTAATGATATGACATGGGGTGACACGGTGTAATAGTCTAAACTGGCCAAGGGGGAAAAATAAAAAGTATAAATTATAAAATCCTTTTAGAGAAATATCATGTTACTGCTCTTTCAAAAGACCAGATTGTGCTTTATTTAGGAATGAGTTCTCAAAGTCAGAAGATCATGGGCTAGCAGCAGTTGACTGTGTGATGTTGGGCAATTAGTTGGCTTCTCTGTACCTTGGCTTCCTCATCTGCAAAATAGGAACTAGGATGTTTCCTACCTCCATGGCCAAAGCAGGGATTAATCGATGTAATACAAAGTGCTTAGCGCAGTGCCAGGCATACAGTAAGTGCTCAGAAAATGTTACCTGCTGTGATAATCAATGTTTAGTAACTGAGGGAAGCTCCTGAGTGGTGCTGACCAAAGAACCCCCTTTACGCATGGAAAAGGATGACACAAGAGAACATCGAATGCCGGGATTCCTGAGCGCTTTCAAAGGGCTCGGTGCTGTGCTTCACGCCTGTACTGTGTTTTCCACATACTTCGGTTGCCGTTCTGGCTGCCTCCAGAGCATCTGCTCCTCTGCTCTCACAGGGTGTAGCAGCCACATTCCTTGCCATGTTCCACGCCAGTTACTTGTAGGGGTGGGGCTGGTCATCCAATCAGACTGAAGCTCAAGACGCAGCAGGATGGGTAGGAAAAAGGAAGCCATCTTGTTCTCCACACGTGGAAGAGAAACCAGGAAGCCCAGGACCTGCACGGTGTCATCTCTCTACAGTGAAGGCAGCCAGCCTGGGCATGAGGCCAACACCCAGAGGAAGGCAGAGCCAAGAGAATCCCTGAGAAACGAAGCCCTGCCCTGTCTCCCCACCTACATCTAGATCAGCTCAATCCTGAAATCCCCCCCACTGTGGACTTTGCAGGTCCAGGATCCAATAAATTGCTTTATTTTAAAGCCATGGTAAATTGGATTTGTCTTTGACTTTACAGCCCAAAGCATCTTCACTGATACCTATAACTTATCTCATCAGATCTCCATGGCAACCCTGTTTTAAGATGCTTTTATTCCCGTTTTACAAATGGAGACACACTCAGAGAGGATGGCTGACCTGCTATTGACTGTTTAGGAACAAAATCTGGTAGAGTAGACTTGGGGTTCAAAGATGTGGGTTCCCATCTTAGGTCCATTGTGTATTGGTTGTTTCCTCATCTGTAAAGTAATATAATTCTTATTTTAAAATCTTTTTTCCCTTGGGTTTCCCTGGTGGCGCAGTGGTTGAGAGTCCGCCTGCCGATGCAGGGGACACGGGTTCGTGCCCCGGTCCGGGAAGATCCCACATGCCGCGGAGCGGCTGGGCCCGTGAGCCTATGGCCGCTGAGCCTGCACGTCCGGAGCCTGTGCTCCGCAACGGGAGAGGCCACGGCAGTAAGAGGCCCGCGTACCCAAAAAAAACAAAACAAAACAAAAAAAAAAAATCTTTTTTCCCGAGGTTGACATGGGGATCTAAATCCAGTAAGATTCCTTAGGAGGAAACTCTTTGCAACTGTAAAGTGCTGTACAAATGTTTGCTATTCCTATGCCTGTGACCCACAGCTCCGACCTAGAAGTTAAAGGTCTATATTTGGCATGTTTGCTGGCTTATTGGGCCCAGGCTCCAGCTTGTTCTTCGATGCAGGTATTCTGGTTTCCTTTTTTATACTGATAATTTGCTTAACAAATCCTTCCTTCACAACTAGTAAAGATCTGGAGTCAAACCTAGCCCCTGACCCCACGTGTGATAAATGGGAGCTCAGCTGTATGCCCAGTATAGACATTATTTATTAATTGGTCAACCCGTAACACCCACACATGCATGCACACCCCCCAGGACTCCAGCAGTCTTGGGCCCAGAGGCCTGTACTATTTCCCAGGGGTTCATTGATAGATTTTCCATGTCCTGTTAGCATCCCAAATGTATATTTTGTATCTTCTGCCTTCAGGGATTAAAAAGAGAAACACATTTCATTGTGCAATTTTCTCTTGTTAGGAATAAGTTTGAGGTAAAAGTCCCTGTAGTTATTTAGGGTAAAGACAGTGAAGACTGTTTATAATTCAGTTCAGAGGGTGAAAATTTGTTCTTTCCATGAATATACTGTAATGATTTGCCTAAATGATTCAGTTAGATTTCCCAAATATATTAATCATGAACAAGAAGAATTGTATTCATCTTTGGACTGTTTATAATGCTAGAATAAAGTGCTTGTCAAATAAGGCCCTAGGTTGATAAGCACAGTATACAAGAAAAAAAATGAAATAGATTTATTCTTGCCATTTGGGGAATATGTGCTTTATTGTACACACTTTGCTTCTGGCGATGGAGAAAATAATTTATTGGCAAGTCTTTTCCTTTCATTTGCCTTGAATATAAAGATTAACTGATGGTTTAACCATCTTGTTCAGGCTATATTTATGAAGGATAGCATTTCTCACTCAAATAACTCCCAATATTCATTTTAAGTTGTAGCATTATTCATACAGATATGATGGGAAGAACTTCAGTCATAAAAGTTGAGACGTATCTCATATTAACAACTTGAAAAGAATGTGAGCTGGAATTTCTTTTGTATTAATTTACATGGAAGGGGAAAATGACAATAGCCAAGAAGTGAAAAAATGAATTTTAGCAATCAGGTTGACTTAATTTGAGCTCATCAGATGCCTGAGGCAATAAAGGTATGTTTAGAGTGACAGACCGTGGCTGCCTGTGGCCACCCTCCAGGGGAAAACCTGAGCAGTGGGTGTGACATTGAGTAGTTAGCTTGTTTTCTTCACCTTTGATCAAAGGCCCTTAAAATATATTCGCGGTTGGCAGAAATGTCCTTGCAGTCGAAGGTGACCTGTTTATGTGGTCTGCATCAATGTCAACGGCTGGGTTCCAAGGAAGAAGAAATATAATCCAGGTTCAAGGACAACAACCAGTGAGAAATGCCTTCGTCTCTCAAAGAAAACCAAAGCATCTCTCAGTTTTGTTTATGAAATGCTTAGGTAATTTTCCTCTGCTGCTGAAAAAAATACACACCCCACAGCTGGAACCACTTACAACATAGGTTTGATTGGTTTTTTGCAAATTGAACGATTAATTCAGGCAAACAGCCAAAGATTTAATTTAATTTTAAACTGAAAGGGATGGACAGTCATACTGGCTGAATTCCTAGCTTGGCAGACTTTGGGGTCCCGGCAATTAGTTTAGACAATATTGTGACTCCAGCAAGTCCATACTGGGAGGCAGACCAAGTTTTTAAAAAATGTTTTGGTACCACTGGCCTGACTCTCTCCGTTTTTTGGTTTTTTTTAAACATCTTTATTGGAATATAATTGCTTTACAATGGTGTGTTAGTTTCTGCTTTATAACAAAGTGAATCAGCTATACGTATACATATATCTCCATATCCCCTCCCTCTTGCATCTCCCTCCCTATCCCACCGCTGTAGGTGGTCACAAAGCACTGAGCTGATCTCCCTGTGCTATGTGGCTGCTTCCCACTAGCTATCTATTTTACATTTGGTAGTGTATATATGTCCATGCCACTCTCTCACTTCGTCCCAGCTTACCCTTCCCCATCCCTGTGTCCTCAAGTCCATCCTCTACATCTGCGTCTTTATTCCTGTCCTGCCCTTAGGTTCTTCAGAACCTTTTTTTTTTTTTTTTTTTTTTTTAGATTCCATATATATGTGGTAGCATACGGTATTTATTTTTCTCTTTCTGACTTACTTCACTCTGTATGACCAACTCTAGGTCCATCCATCTCACTAAAAATAACTCAATTTCGTTTCTTTTTATGGCTGAGTAATATTCCATTGTATATATGTGCCACATCTTCTTTATCCATTCATCTGTCGATGGACACTTAGGTTGCTTCCATGTCCTGGCTATTGCAAACAGTGCTGCAATGAACATTTTGGTACATGACTCTTTTTGAATTACGGTTTTCTCAGGGTATATGCCTATTAGTGGGATTGCTGGGTCGTATGGTAGTTCTATTTTTAGGAAACTCCATACTGTTCTCCATAGTGGCTGTATCAATTTACATTTCCACCAACAGTGCAAGAGGGTTCCCTTTTCTCCACACCCTCTCCAGCATTTATTGTTTGTAGATTTTTTGATGATGGCCATCCTGGCCGGTGTGAGGTGTTACCTCATTGTAGTTTTGGGGTTTTTGGGGTTTTTTTTTTTTTTTTGTGGTACACGGCCTCTCACTGTTGTGGCCTCTCCCGTTGCGGAGCACAGGCTCCGGACACGCAGGCTCAGCGGCCATGGCTCACGGGACCAGCCGCTCCGCGGCATGTGGGATCTTCCCGGACCAGGGCATGAACCCGTGTCCCCTGCATTGGCAGGCAGACTCTCAACCACTGCACCACCAGGGAAGCCCTCATTGTGGTTTTGATTTGCATTTCTCTAATGATTAGTGATGTTGAGTATCCTTTCATGTGTTTCATGGCAATCTGTATATCTTCTTTGGAGAAATGTCTGTTTAGGTCTTCTGCCCATTTTTGGATTGGGTTGTTTGTTTTTTTGATATTGAGCTGCATGAGCTGCTTGTATATTTTAGAGATTAATCCTTTGTTGGTTGCTTCGTTTGCAAATATTTTCTCCCATTCTGAGGGTTGTCCTTTCATCTTGTTTATGGTTTCCTTTGGTGTGCAAAAGCGTTTAAGTTTCATTAGGCCCCATTTGTTTATTTTTGTTTTTACTTCCATTTCTTTAGGAGGTGGGTCAAAAAGCATCTTGCTGTGATTCATGTCATAGAGTGTTCTGCCTATGTTTTCTTCTGAGAGTTTTAGAGTGTCTGGCCTTACCTTTGGGTCTTTAATCGATTTTGAGTTTATTTTTGTGTATGGTGTTAGGAAGTATTCTAATTTCGTTCTTTCACATGTAGCTGTCCCATTTTCCCAGCATCACTTATTGAAGAGGCTGTCTTTTCTCCTTTGTGTATTCTGGCCTGGCCTCCCTTTATCGAAGATAAGGTGACCATATGTGCGTGGGTTTACCTCTGGGCTTTCTATCCTGTTCCATTGATCTATATTTCTCTCTTTGTGCCAGTACCATACTGACTTGATTACTGTAGCTTTGTAGTACAGTCTCAAGTCAGGGAACCTGATTCCTCGATCTCTGTTTTTCTTTCTCAAGATTGCTTTGGCTATTCGGGGTCTTTTGTGTTTCCATACAAATTGTGCAGTTTTGTGTTCTAGTTCTGCGAAAAATGCCATTGGTAGTTTCATAGGGATTGCACTGAATCTGTAGATTGCTTTGGGTGATATAGTCATTTTCACAATGTTGAATCTTCCAATCCAAGAACATGGTATATCTCTCCATCTGCTTGTATCATCTTTAATTTCTTTCATCAGTGTCTTACATTTTTCTGCATACAGGTCTTTTGTCTCGTTGGGTAGGTTTATACCTAGGCATTTTATTCTTTTTGTTGCAATGGTAAATGAGAGTGTTTCCTTAATTTCTCTTTCAGATTTTTCATCATTACTGTATAGGAATGCAAGAGATTTCTGTGCATTAATTTTATATCCTGCTACTTTACCGAATTCATTGATTAGCTCTAGTAGTTTTCTGGTAGCATCTTTAGGATTCTCTATGTAGAGTATCATGTCATCTGCAAACAGTGACAGCTTTACTTCTTCTTTTATGATTTGGATTCCTTTTATTTCTTTTTCTCCTCTGATTGCTGTGGCTAAAACTTCCAAAACTATGTTGAATAATAGTGGTGAGAGTGGGCAATCTTGTCTTGTTCCTGATCTTAGAGGAAATGGTTTCAGTTTTTCACCGTTGAGAATGACGTTGGCTGTGGGTTTGTTACATATGGCCTTTATTATGTTGAGGTAAGTTCCCTCTGTGCCTACTTTCTGGATAGTTTTTATCATAAATCGGTGTTGAATTTTGTCAAAAGCTTTTCCTCCATCTATTGACATTATCATATGGTTTTTATCCTTCAGTTTGTTAATATGGTGTATCACATAGATTCACTTGCATATATTGAAGAATCCTTGCATTCCTGGGATAAAGCCCACTTGATCATGGTGTAGGATCCTTTTAATGTGCTGCTGGTTTCTGTTTGCTAGTATTTTGTTGAGGATTTTTGCATCTAGGTTCATCAGTGAGATTGGCCTGTAGTTTTCTTTTTTTGTGACATCTTTGTCTGGTTTTGGTATCAGGGTAATGGTGGCCTCGTGGAATGAGTTTGGGAGTGTTCCTCCCTCTGCTATATTTTGGAAGAGTTTGAGAAGGATACATGTTAGCTCTTCCCTAAATGTTTGATAGAATTCGCCTGTGAAGCCATTTGGTCCTGGGCTTTTGTTTGTTGGAAGATTTTTAATCCCAGTTTCAATTTCAGTGCTTGTGATTGGTCTGTTTATATTTTCTGTTTCTTCCTGGTTCAGTCTCGGAAGGTTGTGCTTTTCAAAGAATTTGTCCATTTCTTCCAGGTTGTCCATTTTATTGGCATATCGTTGCTTGTAGTAATCTCTCATGATCTTTTGTATTTCTGCAGTGTCAGTTGTTACTTCTCCTTTTTCTTTTCTAATTCTGTTGACTTGAGTCTTCTCCCTTTTTTTCTTGATGAGTCTGGCTAAAGGTTTATCAGTTTTGTTCATCTTCTCAAAGAACCAGCTTTTACTTTTATTCATCTTTGCTATCTTTTACTTCATTTCTTTGTCATTTATTTCTGATCTGATCTTTATGATTTCTTTCCTTCTGCTAACTTTGGGGTTTTTTTGTTCTTTCTCTAATTGCTTTAGGTGTAAGGTTAGGTTGTTTATTTGAGATGTTTCTTGTTTTTTGAGGTAGGATTGTATTGCTATAAACTTCCCTCTTAGAACTGCTTCTGCTGCATCCCATAGGTTTTGGGCCGTTGTGTTTTCACTGTCATTTGTTTCTAGGTATTTTTTTGATTGCCTCTTTGATTTCTTTAGAGATCTGTTGGTTATTTAGTAGTGTATTGTTTAGCCTCCTTGTGTTTGTATTTTTTACAGTGTTTTTTTCCGATAATTGATATCTAGTCTCATAGTGTTGTGGTTGGAAAAGATACTTGACACAATTTCAGTTTTCTTAAATTTACCAAAGCTTTATTTGTGACCCAAGATATGATCTCTCCTGGAGAATGTCCCATGAGCACTTGAGAAGAAAGTGCATTCTGTGGTTTTTGGATGGAATATCCTATAAATATCAATTAAGTCCGTCTGGTCTAATGTGTCATTTAAAGCTTGTGTTTCATTATTTATTTTCATTTTGGATGATCTGTCCATTGGTGAAAATGCAGTGTTAAAGTCCCCTACTGTGATTGTGTTACTGTCGATTTCCCCTTTTATGGCTGTTAGCATTTTCCTTATGTATTGAGGTGCTCCTATGTTGAGTGCATAAATATTTACAATTGTTATATCTTCTTCTTGGATTGATCCCTTGATCATTATGTAGTGCCCTTCTTTGTCTCTTGTAATAGTCTTTATTTTAAAGTCTATTTTGTCTGATATGAGAATTGCTACTGCAGCTTTCTTTTGATTTCCATTTGCATGGAATATCTTTTTCCATCCCCTCACTTTCAGTCTGTATGTGTCCCTAGGTCTGAAGTGGGTCTCTTGTAGACAGCATATATAGGGGTCTTGTTTTTGTATCCATTCAGCCAGTCTATGTCTTTTGGTTGGAGCATTTAATCCATTTACATTTAAGGTAATTATCGATATATATGTTCCTATTACCATTTTCTTAATTGTTTTGGGTTTGTTATTGTAAGTCTTTTCCTTCTCTTGTGTTTCCTACCTAGAGAAGTTCCTTTAGCATTTGTTGTAAAGCTGGTTTGGTGGTGCTGAATTCTCTTAGCTTTTACTTGTCTGTAGAGGTTTTAATTTCTCTGTCCAATCTGAATGAGATCCTTGCTGGGTAGAGTAATCTTGGTTGTAGATTTTTCCCTTTCATCACTTTAAATAGGTTCCGCCACTCCCTTGTGGCTTGCAGAGTTTCTGCTGAAAGATCAGCTGTTAACCTTATGGGGATTCCCTTGTATGTTATTTGTTGCTTTTCCCTTGCTGCCTTTAATATTTTTTCTTTGTATTTAATTTTTGATAGTTTGATTAATATGTGTCTTGACATGTTTCTCCTTGGATTTATACCATATGGGACTCTCTGCATTTCTTGGACTTGATTGACTATTTCCTTTCCCATATTAGGGAAGTTTTCAAATATAATCTCTTCAAATAGATTCTCAGTCCCTTTCTTTTTCTCTTCTTCTTTTAGGACCCCTATAATTCGAATGTTTGTGTGTTTAATGTTGTCCCAGAGGTCTCTGAGACTGTCCTCAATTCTTTTCATTCTTTTTTCTTTATTCTGCTCTGAGGTAGTTATTTCCACTTTTTTTTCTTCCAGGTCACTTTTCCGTTCTTCTGCCTCAGTTCTTCTGCTATTGATTCCTTCTAGAGGATTGTTAATTTCATTTATTGTGTTGTTCATCATTGTTTGTTTGCTCTTTAGTTCTTCTAGGTCCTTGTTAGACGTTTCTTGTGTTTTCTCCATTCTATTTCCAAGATTTTGGATCATCTTTACTATCATTACTCTGAGATCTTTTTCAGGTAGACTGCCTATTTCCTCTTCATTTGTTAGGTCTGGTGGGTTTTTACCTTGCTCCTTCATCTGCTGTGTATTTCTGTCTTCTCATTTTGCTTAACTTACTGTGTTTGGGGTCTCCTTTTTGCAGGCTGCAGGTTCGTAGTTCCCGTTGTTTTTGGTGTCTGCCCCCAGTGGGTAAGGTTGGTTCAGTGGGTTGTGTAGGCTTCCTGATGGAGGGGACTGGTGCCTGTGTTCTGGTGGGTGGGGCTGGATCTTGTCTTTCTGGTGGGCAAGACCGTGTCTGGTCGTGTGTTTTGGGGTGTCTTTGAACTTAGTATGATTTTAGGCAGCCTCTCTGCTAACGGGTGGGATTGTGTTCCTGTTTTGTTAGTTGTTTGGCATGGGGTGTCCAGCAGTAGAGTTTGCTGGTTGTTGAGTGGAGCTGGGTCTTAGCGTTCAGACGGAGATCTCTGAGAGAGCACTCGCTGATTGATATTACTTGGGACCTGGAGGTCTCTGATGGTCCAGTGTGCTGAACTCAGCTCTCCCACCTCCGAGGCTCAGGCCTGACACCCGGCCAGAGCACCAAGACCCTTTTGGGAAGTCTGAGGTCTTCTGACAGTGTTCGGTAGGTGTTCTGTAGGAGTTGTTCCACATGTAGATGTGGTTTTGATGTATTTGTGGGCAGGAAGGTGATCTCCACGTCTTATTCCTCTGCCATCCTGAAGGTCCTTCTGGCCTTACTCTCTTTTTATCATTGTTTTCCCGCTTTAAAACAGGGTACTTGAGGGGATAATCACAATCCTATTCCTCTACACAAGTGCTCTGTGAATTTGTAATTGCATTTCACTCCTGCCCCAGGACAAATAAAGTGATCAAAAATTGCCAGTAACCACAGACAGGAATTCTTATGACTTGAGTTATACCTTCTACGGTTTGACCAAGTGTATATGCACAGCCGACTTGGTCAGCTCTTTTCCTGCCTGCACATACCTTGGAGGCAAAGCCGGACTTTTCATGAGCTGTTGGAAGGCCAAGCTAACTAGAAACTTTACCCTGAACCACCCCAAAGATCAAGCTAAGGATGACCCAGATCGTGAAGTCAAACATGTGCTACCATCTTTATCCAGCAGCTCTTTGTAGAGGATGCCACAGTTCCAGGCTGCAGAATGTTCTGAAAGATGCTTTTATCTGATGATGAAGTCTGACTGAACAGTGAGGCAGAGAGCAGAATTATCAAGGAAAAGACAATACAGTTGACCCTTGAACAACATGGTCCGCTTACTTGTGAATTTTTTTCAATAGTAAATACTACAGTAGTACATGGTCCGCGGTCGGTTGAATCCACAGATGAGGCACCGTGGTTATGGAAGGTTGACTGTAAATTATACTTGGATTTTCGACTGTGAAAGGCCAGCGCCCCTAACTGTCTCCTTGTTCAAGGTTCAGCTGTACTATTAAGGCTGCTCTGAGGCTTTCTCTCAGGGGAAAGAACTGAATTGCATAGAATCCAGGGTATTCGAGAACTTTCAGCACTTTACTTCTTAACAGGTCTGGTTGCTTAAAATGGCACTGGGGTTTCACCTTTTGGCTTTGTTTTTTTTCTCTCCCTCCCTCCCTCCCTCCTCCTCCCTTCCTTCCTTTCCCACCTTTCCTCCTTGCTTCCTTTTTTTCCTTCCTTCTTTTTTTCTTTGTAAAATAAATCTTCTCTGATACTGACGTCTGACTATAGTTTTCTCAAAGGAATAGATTCAACATAAATACATGTTCCTTAATGAATATACTTTTAAGAACCGAAACCTAGGCAATACTGGACTTGGCATAATGCCATTCTCAGAATTTCCACATCATCTCCTTGCCCAGGCACGTCACATCCAAACTCCCAGCTCCAAATCAGAGAACCTTTCCACGAACTTTCTGCCTTCATTTTGTCACACCGTGATGATGACTCCCTCCTCTGGATATCCATGCCACCTGCAGACAATTCCTTGTACACTGCCTGTTGGCAAGTTTTTGCACCAAAACTTTGTTCTATTATACAAGTAATACGGGATAACATCCTTACTGAATAATAATGAAACAGTGCAGAAGCAAACAAACCAGCATGGCCGAAGACCCCTTCACTCCCAGAAGAAACAGCTTACGAGCTCTGGATGTATCTTCCCAAGCTTTCTTCTAGGAATATATACCCAAATTCATGCATATCTATCTACATGTTTATAGATGGGTTGTTTATATGTATGTAAAATCATACTTTTATATATTTTAACAGGCTTCTTGAAATATAATCATGTACCATCCTTTTTTTAAAGAAAAATCTTATGAGGATATTCCACGTCCTAGTCAACATTTGTTACTGTCTATCTTTTTGATTATAGTCATCTTAAGGGGTGTGAAGTGGTATCTCGTTGTGGTTTAGATTTGCATTTTCCTAATGGTCAGTGATATTGAGCTTCCTTTCATGTGCTTATTAGCCATTTACATATTTTCTTTGGATCCTTTGTCCATTTTTACGCTGGGTTGTCTTTTTATTATTGAGTTGTAAGGATTCCTTACATATTCGGGATTCAAGTCTCTTATTAGATAGCAAATATTTTCTTCAGTTTTGTGAATTACCTTTTTATTTACTTGGTGGTGTCCTTTGAGGCACAAAAGTTCTTAATTTTGGTGGAGTCCACTTCATCTTTTTTCTTTTGTCATTTATGCTTTTGCTGTCATATCTAAGGAGGCTTTGCCTAAGGCTAGGTCATGAAGGTTTCCTCCAAAACTTTCTTCTAAGAGTTTTGTAGCTTTGGTGCTTACATTTAGGTCTGTAATCCCTTCATGGTCAATTTTTGTGTGTATTGTAATGAAAAAGTCCAACTCCATTCTTTCTCATGCAGTTATCTAGTTGTCCCAATACTATTTGTTATTGAGACTTTTCTTTTCCCCTGTGATTATCTTGGCACCTTTGTTAAAAATGAATTGACCGTAAATGTAAGGGTTTATTTTTGGACCCTCTATTCTATTCCATTGGTCTGTATGTCTTTCTTATGCCAGTACCGAACTGTCTTGATTACTGTAACTTTGTAATAAGTTTTGAGATTGGTGAGTGTGCATTCTCCACCTTTACTTTTCTTTTTCAAAGGTGTTTTGTCTATTCTGAGCGCCTTTCATTTCCCATATGAATATTAGGATCAGCTTGTCATTTTCTGCAAAAAAAAAAAAAAAGACAGGAGCGATTTTGATAAGGATCTACATAAATTTTTTATCACTTGCTTTTCATACAACTTGATGATTTTTTTTAACATATGTATATACCCTGTGACCATCACCCAGATTGAGATATGGAATATCTGCAGTACCTTAGAAGGCTTCCTAATGCCCCTTTCTAATCCCTCCTTTTCTATAAAAGTAGCCACTCTTCTGACATCTGTCACCATTGAGCAATTTGCCCTTTCTTAAACTTCTAATAAATGGAACGATTTAGTATGTACTCTGTAGTGAGTGACTTCTTTCACTTAATTGTTTGGGAGGTTTATCCATGTTGTTTGTCTCCTTAGTTTTTTTCAATTTTATTGCTAAGTAGTACTCTACTGTATTTCATTGTTTATTCATTGCCAGTGGAAAGACAATTATTCTGTTTACATTGGGGTCTTATAAATCTGCTGTGAACATCCTTGAGCACGTCACTGAGTGGACATAAGCACTCGTTTCTGATAGGCGTATATCTAGGAAGGAAATTGCTGGGTCATAGGTAGATGTATGTTTGGCCTTGGAAGATAACGTAAACAGATTTTCAAAGTGACCGCACCAGTTTACATTCCTACCGGCAGAGTATGGGAGCACCAGTTGCTTACAGCCTTACCAGCACTTGCTATTAATTGGTTGGCATTCTGGGCTGTGGGTGGTGTTATCTCACTGCGCTTACAGTTTGCATTTCCCTGATGACTAAAGATGTTTAGCATTTTTTAATAAGGTTTGGCCATTTCTGTAAACACTTTTGGGAAGTGCCTGTTAAAGTCTTTTGCTAATTGTTCTAAATTGGGTTGTCTTTTCTTTTTGGTTTGTATGAGCCCTTTATATATTCTTGATATGAATCCTTTGTCAGGTCTATATATTTTAACTATTTTCTCACAGTCTGGGGTTTGCCTTTTGACTCTCTTGATGTTGTTTATTTTAAGGCAATTTTCGAAATTAAGATACAATTCATGTACCGTAAAATTCATGTATTTAAAGTATACAATTCAGTGGTTTTCACTGTATTCACAGAGTTTTGCAACCATCACCACTATTTAATTCCAGAATATTTTCACTACCCCAAGAGGAAATCCCATATCTATTACTCCCTCTTCGTCCCTCCCACTAGGCCCTAGCAACCACTGATCTAATTTTGTCTTAATAGATTTGCCTGTACTGGGCATTTCATATAAATGGAATCATACAATATGTGACCTTTTGTGACAGGCTTCTTTTACTTAGCATATGTTTTCAAGGTTCATCCATGTTGTAGCATGTATCAGAATTTCATTCTTTTCTTTTTTAATTAACTTTTTTTTGGGCTGCGTTGGGTCTTCGTTGCTGCGCAGCGAGCAAGGGCTAGTCTTCGTTGCGGTGCGCGGGCTTCTCATTGCAGTGGCTTCTCTTGTTGCGGAGCACGGGCTCTAGGTGCACAGGCTTCAGTAGTTGCAGCATGCAGGCTCTAGAGCTCAGGCTCAGTAGTTGTGGTGCACGGGTTTAGTTGCTCCTCGGCATGTGGGACCTTCCCGGACCAGGGCTAGAACCCATGTCCCCTGCGTTGGCAGGCAGATTCTTAACCACTGTGCCACCAGGGAAGTCCCTCATTCATTTTTTTATTGCTGAATAATATTCCATTGTATGGATATAAAACATTTGTTGATTCACTCATCATTTGATGGACTTGTGGGTTCTTTTAATATTGTATTTTTGATGAACATAAGTTGTTAATTTTAATGAAGTTCAATTTATCAATCTTTTTTTTTTTAATGGACTGTGCTTCAGTGTGACCTATTTAAGAAATCTTTGTCTACTTCAGTGACTTACTATTTAAACACCTTCATTGTCCTGGAAATCTTCCCATGTTGGTATATGGATGGAGGTTTACCTCCTTCTTTCTGCTCACTCCTTGTAGCCACTTCTCCATTGCTGGATAGTGAGTGATTTTCAGTGTGTTACAATTAAAAGCAATGCTGAAACAAAAATTCTCACCTACTGACTTTGTGCATGTATGCAAGGATGCCTTAAATTCCTAGAAATAAAACTGCTAGATCAAAAGTTTGTATGTTTTCATTTTCGATGGAGCCCACCAAATTGCCTTCCAAAAAAGTCTTCACCAAATGTATGTGCTCATCAAGAGGTTGAAAAGTGCCATTGTGCCACATCTATGCCATTATTTGGTATTATTGGTCTTTAAAAATGTTTGTCATTCTTATGAGCATACTGATATTTTCTTTAGTACATTCTTGCTTTTACAATCCTTGGTGGGTAGGGATTCCTTTTACATTTATCCCTTTAAGTAAGTATCCCTTAAGTTTTGAGGTTAGCACTGCAACATTGTCAGGAAGGAAAAAGTTTTCTTCCACTCTCTTATGTTTAATACCTGGGGGCCTGTGAATTAAACCAACAAAAGGCAGATTAACACGAGAAAAGGCATATAATTTTTATTAATGTTTATGTGCACAGGAGTTCACAGAAAAGAGGTGAAACTGAAAAACGTGATTAGAGTCTCGGGGCTCATATACCATTGTATCGAAGGAAAGAGGTTCAGGTTTCAAAAGATGATAAATTGTGGGCCGGTGACTGCAAAATGTCTTCCGTTAGTTTTCCCTAGGAGAGTTATTTTGGTAAGGTCTGTTGATGCCGACTCAGCTCAGTGTCAACTCTTAGTCTCTGGTGACCATTTGTTCTTCCCTTTTTGGCACTGGGGAGGCACCTTCACAAAGGGAAATCTCTGCCCTGCTTTTAGGCAGGTAAGGGGAATGCGGAGAAATCCTCTTCCTGCATCTGTTACCTCTCAGTTGCCTTCAGCTCAAAGTAACCTTTATGCCAAAATGGCATATTGTGACGTGGCGTATTCTGGAACCCCTTTAGCACGAAAATGAACATGTATTGCTTAACTGCTAATTTCACAGAGGAGAATAATTCAGAGTTAGACTTGATTTAAATCTTTAACTTTGAGATAAACGTGTATGTTGCTTAGCTTTTCTCTGCGGAGGGCGGAGTTTCCAGAGTCCTTTCTCACAGGCTGAGTCCGTTCTCAGCCTTGGTCGGGGCCGCCGTGTGCATCTGTCTGAGCAAAGCCTCTGCAGGCGCTCAACCCGAGTATTTACACTAGGGAGAAGATTGTCTATGCTAGGGCTGAGCTCACACCTCTTCCAGCTGTTAAATCCTGGACATCGTCTGGCTCACTAAGCAGCATTTCACGTGGTTTTCATTTAGCGAGTTTAAAACGGACAAAGGGATGCATTGGGCCATCTGGCTGTCCCCTCTCCCTACAGAGCTTAGAGAAAAAGTTGTTAATTCCAGTGGACTCATTCATTTGGAAACTCTAAGACCCCTCTGATTTCAGACAGGTATCCTGTCTTGGGTTTTAGTTTTAATCTGCTCTTGTGCCGTTTATCTTTGGCAAAGAGGCAGTGTAGGGAGATGATGTAACACAGCGTTCCCCAACCCCTGGGCCATGGACCGGTGCTGGTCCACGGCCTGTTAGGAACCTGGCCGCACAGCAGGAGGGAAGCGGCCGACGCGGGAGCGAAGCTTCATCTGCCCTCTGCATCGCTCACATTACCGCCTGACCACCCCTGCACCGCACCCATGGAAAAATTGTCTTCCACGAAACCCGTCTGTGGTGCCAAAAAGGCTGGAGACGGCTGATGTAACATATTTATTAATCTGATGGCTCTGGACTGAACATGAAGCCAAGAAGACTAATTGGTGACTTCATGAATCGAGGTTCAGTTGACACTTAGCTTGTAAAGGAAGCTGTTTGTTAGTGTAAGACTTAAGAGTTAATTACTGGCTTCAGTTCTTCAAACCAAAGGCGGAATCTGAGTGTTTTCACTCTAAAGTTAGGTCATGAAATCAACACACTTAACTCACATGTGGCTTTAATTCACCAAGCACCTCAGTTCATATAAATGATGAGCCTTCACAGTAAAGAAGGTGCTCGTTCCTTTGCTTGCTAAATACTCTCTCCTTTTCCCTCTCTTCTTCTTATTCCAAAACGTATAATGAACACAACGCGTGCACTCAGCTCAGTGAGGTGCTCACACTCAGCGGACTTCACTGACCCACGGAGGGACAGGCAGGGTCACAGCTCACGCCAAGCACTCAGGCCAGGGCGCATGCGCAGAAGGGTGACGTCAGCAGCAGCGTTTAATTTCTCTTTTTATGTTTGGCTGAGACCGTGCAGTTGTATTTCTTTTTTTTTTAAATAAATTTATTTATTTTTCACCGTGTTGGGTTTTCGTTGCCGTGCACGGGCTTTCTCTAGTTGCTTCCAGCGAGGGCTACTCTTCGTTGCGGTGCGCAGGCTTCTCATTCTGGTGGCTTCTCTTGTTGCGGTGCGCGGGCTCTAGGTGTGCAGACTTAAGTAGTTGTGCGCGTGGGCCCAGTAGTTGTGGCGCACGGGCTTAGTTGCTCCGCGGCATGTGGGATCTTCCCGGACCAGGGCTCGAACCTGTGTCCCCTGCATTGGCAGGCGGATTCTTAACCACTGCGCCACCAGGGAAGTCCCCGTGCAGTTGTATTTCTGTGAGTCAGTGTTGCTCTCCCAGATCACTGCTAGAGTTCCGTTAGGGCTCTTTGGGTTGTTGAGAATAGAGACTACTTCTAGTAAAAGTTACCCATTCTAACTTACGGAAACATATTCCAAAGCTAGAAGTGAAATATAGCCATGCCACAGGGCAGCAGAACTATAGGACTGGGTCTAAAGTTTTCAAAATTAAGTTAGGTCGTTCTCTCCCTCCCTCGTTCCCTCCCTCGCGCTCGTTTGTTCTCCCTTTCTCTGTCTCTCTCTGTGTCTCGCTGTCTCTCTCTCTCAGCCTTTCTCCTTCACTCTGAGCCTCTCTTCTATCCTCTTCCTTTCTTCAGCCCATTATAGGTTTTATTCCTGCACTTACACTTACTACTAGAATTCCTAAGATAGTCTGATTGGCCCACTTTCCCCTTCATCACACATCATGACAGCAGCCACCCAGAGTTCCACCACGTCCTTAGAACGGGTAGGCAGGAAAGGTATTGTCATCTCTTCAGCATCATCTCCCTGCCCACCCCACCTTTCCCCCCAGGTAGTGTTCCCTACACTCTCCTCTGGCCTCATAAAGCCATTGTTGTACCTGGTAACCTGGGTGCTAAGTGTTTGCTAACCTGTCTCTCTCCCCTGCCAGTCTTGAACTCTTTACTTTCTCAACTGTCCTATTTCGCTCTAGTCCTTAGAACATCGAGGGGGGTCAAGAAATGCTTGCGCAGGTAGATGAATCTATATTGCTCCTCACCTGAGAAATACTGTGATTGTCTGTGTGTCTTGGTCGGTTCAGGATGCTGTAACAAAATGTCAAGAGACTGGGTGGCTTAAATGGCAAACATTTATTTCTCATAGTTCTGGAGGGTCGGAGGTCCAAGATCAAGTTGCTGGTTGCTGCACTTCCTGGTGAAAGCTCTCTTCATGGTTTGCAGACAGCCACCTTCCTGCTGTGTCCTCATAAGGCAGAGAGAAGGCTCTAGTCTCTTCCTCTTTTTATAAGACCCTAATCCCGTCATGAGGCTCCCACCCTCATGATCTACCTCATAACTCAGTTACCTCCCAAAGCCCCCAGCTCCTAACACTATCACGTTAGGGATCGGGGTTTCAGCCTATGAATTTGAGAGGCATACATTCAGCCCATAACAATGTGCTAGACAACATTGTCCTTTTTTTTTTTTTTTTTTTTTTAATGCTGCTGAAATCAATGCTGTAAAATCGGATTTCCCAGGCTCTGGCTGTACTCCTCCAAAAGCTGAATGAATACAACAGGACGGTACTGGGGGGCCAGGTGTTACTCTTGGACAGCCTCATTCCCCACATGTGCCTCTTGCATCCATGGGGCGGCAGCAGCCCAGGAGGCCGGATCTCTGCCAAACCCAGGCACCCAGACGCCTTCACCTGGATGCTCCGCGTGCTGTTCCCAGGATTGCGCCCAGGCGGTCTGCCTGCTCCCAGCATGGAGACACTTCATGCCTGGTCTCTGGCCCCGCCATCGGTTTGCTGTCAGCTTCGCCATTGATTTTAAATTTTATTATCGGCTTTTAGAGCACTAGAGGACCCGAGGCTTTCGTTCACCATCGATTTGCTTGTTCCCGGTCAAGGGAATGAGCTTTACCATCTTCATCCCCTGGCCGGTGACCAGCCCCTCTGTCTTGCACTTGGAGGTATCCTTGGCTTGCTCTAGGTCAAGTCTTCGAGACTGGGCTCGCTTCCCTGGATATCTGTGGTGCAGAGACACCTTGTTCCAAGCCAAATTGAAAGCTCTGTCTGTTCACCATGACTGAGTAACAAGAGCTCACTTGTACTGAGTGCACAGCCTTTGTCAGCTACCACGCTAACCCCTTGACATACCACATCTCATTTCATCTTCCCAAAGTCCTTAGGACATAGGTAATTTATCACCAGTTTACAAACGGGGAAACTGACGCTCATAAGGGCACAGTAACCTAGTGACCATAGAGGTATATTAATAACCTCCTCAAGAGTGCTTGTCAAACCCACTGCCCAGGACGTTATGTGACTGTGCATGAGTAATTGACAGCTCAGGCCATGGGCCTTTCGCCCCACAAGTTCAAGTTCAACACCCAAACTGGTCTATGCCACGACCAGTGAGACAAGTCAGCAATCATTCGCTGGGATATCTCCACAGCGTTAGATCACGCTAAAAGTTTCTAATCATGTTTTCTCATTTCTGTACTTACGTTATCACCAACTGGTACCCAAAGATTCTCAGACGTGCTCCAGCCAGCAGCCCATACTTGCATAGCAGTGCTCCCATGGACCTGGAGCATCTTTTCCTGAGATACTGCCCTGTAGCAATTGTTTCTGTAGCCAAAGGTGGGAAAGGGTGGGCTCAGCCTTGTGTGGAATTCTGGTTTTTTCCTGCCCTACCAGCTCAACTTCCTTTTGCTCCCATCACAGCCCTTGCAGGAGTGAGCTGTGTCTGCAAGCTCACTGCCCTCCTTTGACCGCAGAGGAGATAGCCACCCCGAAACTCTGGGTCATAAACTCTAGATCAGCTCAGCGGTTCCTACTTTTTTTTTTTTTTTCGGTACGCGGGCCTCTCACTGTTGTGGCCTCTCCCGCTGCGGAGCACAGGTTCTGGACGCGCAGGCTCAGCGGCCATGTCTCACGGGCCCAGGCGCTCCGCGGCACGTGGGATCCTCCAGGACCGGGACACGAACCCGCGTCCCCTGCATCGGCAGGCGGACCCCCAACCACTGCGCCACCAGGGAAGCCCCTAGCTCAGTGGTTCCTACTTTTAAAGGCTCAGGGATGGAGTAGAATCTTTTACAGCCTTTGCCTTCTGATCTGCTCTTCCTCCCCTTCCCTCCTCTCCTCTCCCCTCCCCTCCCTCTTCCCTGTGTTCGCTCTCTTCTTCCCCATTGTGTAGTGGCCTATATTTTTCTCCACGAAACATATGTCTGTCAGTGTGAGATCCCAGGGCAGTTATGGGAGCCAACACACCAGAGCACAATAAATCCTGTGACTGGGTACCTGGGCAGGTGGCACGTGCCAGCAGCCTGGAGCTAAAAACACAGCCAGCTCTTCTCGGGGAAGAGCTGCATGGCCTTGCCAGCATCCCTGACAGGCTGGGAGCACCGCTAATAGACCTCTGTGTGAGTGCTAACAGGATAGGAAGGGAGGAAGCCTTTTGGAGGCTAACAGTTCTCACAGGGCGGTCACCACAGGGAGCCTGTCATTCTCCCAGGCGGAGGCACGCGTTTAATTTATACACCCTGGCCGCCACGTTCTGGAGTTCGCATCGGCTCTCAGCGTGCCTTCCGGAGCTCAGAGGGTCAGGTGGGCGCCGCGGCAGTGGGCATAGTCAGGTGGGCCCAGGGCCACTCAGGTGCAGCACAAAGAGGTCCTCAGCAGTCCCTTCCCACCACTCCCCTTTCCTAGTAAGTAAGTTAACCTCCTAAACCTGATGTCTAATGGGGATGATAAAAATGACTGCTTCTTAGGGATCTGGTAAGGATTCGAGGAGGTAATCCACATGGAAGAGCCCAGGGCCGAACACCCGGTAAGGACATGATAAATGTTAGCTGTTTTTTTGCTGTCATCATCATTGTCTGTCGTTTACAGATGGGGTCTAGAAAAATTCATGAACGTCACATGACCAGTAAGAAGTAAAGCCAGGATTTGAACCCGGACATTCTGACTGCCAAGCCTAGACTCTTAGCCACTGTGCTTTACTACTATTTAAAGCATCGACTGTGTTATAGAGTAGTTGATAATGAATCTATGAATCCATCAAGGGCCAGAGTCATGTCTTTTTTTGGTCAAAGTACAATTGAATTTCAATATTGTGTTAGTTTCAGGTGTACATCATAGTGATCCAGTATTTTTGCAGATTATGTTCCATTGTAGGTTATTATAAGATGATGGGTATAATTCCCTGTGCTATGCAGTATATCCTTATTGCTTATCTGTTCTCTATATAGTAGGTTGTATCTGTTGATGCCATAGCCCTAATTTGTCCCTTCCCCCTTTCCCTCTTCTCTTTTGATGATCACAAGTTTGTTTTCTATATCTGTGAGTCTGTTTCTGTTTTGCATATACATTCATTTATATTATTTTTTTAGATTTCATATATAAGTGATATTGACTTATTTCACTAAGCATAGTATTCTCCAGGTCCATCCACGTTGCTGCAAATGGCAGTGTTTCATTCTTTTTTGATGGCTGAGTAATATTCTCTTGTAAAGATGCACCACATCTCCTTAATGCAGTTGTCTGTTGATGGGCACTTGGGTTGCTTCCGTGTCTCGGCTATTGTAAATAGTGCTGCTGTGAGCATTGGGGTGCATGTATCTCTTCGAATTAGTTTTCATATTTTCCAGATATATACCCAGGAGTGCAATTGATAGATCATATGGTAGTTCTGGTTTTAGTTTTTTTTTAAAGAAACCTCCGTACTGTTTTACATAGTAGCTGCACAGGATCATGTCTTTTTCATCTTTGCATCCCCATCGCCTGTCACAGTATCTGGCACATGGGAGGAACTCATAAATACTGATTCAATGAATGACCAAATCAGAAAGAACACAGGTTCTGGAGGAATAAATTGGGTTGATTAAGTCAGGGAAGGATGTGGAAAGGTAGGGAACCATAGAGTGTATTACTTAGTAATGTATTTACTAGTACCAGTAGATGATTGACTCAGAAGCCAACAACATGGTTACCCTAATGCTAAACCAACCTAATTTTGGATCTAAGGACTGCTGTGCTTCCTAGGCTAGGAATTATCTAGCCCTAAGCCTGCCATATCCTTACACAAAGCTGAGGTTGAGTGGTGGGGATAAAGGAAGTAGAGATCGGGGCCAAAATTAGGACGTGTAATTCTAAACCAGGAATTCAGAACTTCCTCAAATTCTAAAACCACTGGCTTTATACTTTTTTTGAATGCCAGCCAGGACCAGCCAGCCAGCAAATGCACATTGATCCTCCTTGAGAAGGATACGTGGTTCAGAGGTGCATCAAGATTTTTCTTTTTTCTTCTGAAGAATGATTGTCTTATGTTTCATTTTAATTGATAATTATAGAAAATTTGGGAAACATAGAGTAGAAGAAATTTTTTGACCAACCCCAGTCCCCAAATTCTAAAATAACTAGTGAACGCATTTGGCTCTATGTCTTTCTGTAAAAGAATCACTTTAACTAGAGTTCACTGAGCAGTTGATGCTTTTTAGTTCCTAAAGATCTGGTGAAGCCTTCAGGGTTTCTTTTGGAAGAAAATAAATTCTAGGCTTCTGTAAAAGATATGATGGAGTAATAGGAAAGACCCTCAATAGGAAGTCTGGTAACCTTGAGTCTAGTCTGCCGTCACCTCCATGTGTGACCTCTGCCATGACATTCACCTTGCAGATTTCAGTTTATCCTTGCTTCTCGCACTTCACAGCCATCTTTCCTTCTCAGCAACCTACCCTGCAGACTTTAGGTTCCTGTACGAGACACAGAAAAGCAGCCTCACACAGACTGTTGATCCAGCTCTGCCAATTGCAAAAGGTCAAATCCCTATAACAAATCCCTGATAATATATATCTTCTAAAGGTTCTGCTTTTCAGAGCAAACCCTGGTTGATAGAGCAGAAAAGGTGACCACCATATGCATAAAGGCTCAGCTGCACAAACTTACCACTGAAGGAGTCTTTTATGACTCTTAAGAGCCTAATGTGGGTCTCATGATTATTATCTGCCCTCCTCTCTCCAAGAATATAGACTCCCTAAGGATGGGGTTGTTGAGGAACGCCAAAGCATGGGGTTGTATTGGTTTCTTGGGGCTGTCATAACAAAATACCACAAACCGGGTGGCTTAGAACAACAGAAATCTATCTTCTCACAGTTCTGGAGGCTGGAAGTCTGAAATCAAGGTGTTGGGGGATCCTTCCTTGCCTCTTCTGCTTCTCATAACCTCAGACATTCCTTGGCTTGTGGCAGCATAACTCCAATCTCTGCCTCTGTCTTCACATGGCCTTCTCCCTGTGTTTCTGTGTCTTCACATGGCCGTTTTCCCTATGTGTCTCTCCCTCTTTTTTGTAAGGACACCAGTCATATTGGTTTAAGAGCCCACCCCTCTTCAGTATGACATCTTTTTAACTAATACATGTGCAATGACCCTACATCCAAATAAGATCACATTCTGAGTTACTAGAATAACTTCACTACTTCAATGTATCTTTTTGGGAGGACTCAGTTTAGCCCATAGAAATGGGTGTGATGGTTAATTTTTTTTTTTTTTTCCTTTTGCGGTATGCGGGCCTCTCACTGTTGTGGCCTTTCCCGTTGCAGAACACAGGCTCCGGGTGCACAGGCTCAGAGGCCGTGGCTCACGGGCCCAGCCGCTCTGCGGCATGTGGGATGTTCCCGGACCGGGGCACGAACCCGTGTCCCCTGCACCGGCAGGCGGACTCTCAACCACTGCGCCACCAGGGAAGCCCCGTGATGGTTAATTTTATGTGTCAACTTGGCTGGGCCACGGTGCCCAGATATTTGGTCAAACATTATTCAGGATGTTTCTTTGAAAGTGGTTTTTGGATGAGATTAACATTTAAATTGATAGACTTTGAATAAAACGGTTTGCCCTCTATAATGTGGGTGAGCCTCGTCCAGTCAATTGAAGGCTTTAATGGAAGAAAGATGGGCCTCTCCCAAGAAAGAAGGAATTCTGCCAGCAGACTACTTTTGGACATGAACCACAACTCTTCCATGTATTTCTAGCCTGCTGGACTACCCTGCAGGTGTCACAATTGTACCTCCACAACCACATGGACCAATTCCTTAAAAGCAATCTGTCTCTATATGTATACACACATCCTGTTGGTTCTGTTTCTCTGGAGAATCTCGAGAAAGTCAATGGTTAGGAGCATGGATTCTGGAGTCATACTGTTGGAAGTCAAATCTCTTTTTCTCCCCTTTACTGCCTGTATGACCTTGGGCACATTAACTTCTCAGAGCCTCAGTTTCTTCATCTTTAGATTGGGATAGTATTCGAACCTACTTTACAGGGGACTATGGGGATTAAGTGGAGTCCATATATATAAAACACTGAGAAGCATACCTGGCCCATTATAAGCACTGTGCTAAGCATTAGCTGCCCGGTCAGGGCTCTATCTCCAGCATCTAGAAGTAGGAGCACACGTAATAGGAGCTGAATAAATATTTTGTTGACTGACTTGACTCCTTCTAATGCTCTTCATTAAGTTTCAGGCCAAACGTGTTTAGCTCTAAAACTCTTAGATACCTCTAACTCCCTAGTCCTCTTGCACAGTTCCCACCATAAGCAGCTGAACCCAGAGTCCTGGAGTATTATCTGATTTTAGGCACACTTAACAGAGCTACTTTGGCCATCCAAGCTGTGCTCAAATGCCACACCTGGATACGTGCCATATGCTCTCCTCCTCTTTGCTCCGCCCCTCCACTCTCCCCTCTCCCACGAGTAGTTAACACGATATCCAAAATGGCAGCTGTATCCAGCACAAGTGGTGACAGAATAGGTTTAGGTAGATCTTTGCAACTAGAAACATAAACGGGGCAGGTAGACTCCCTCTCCCCAAATACAATTAACTGTGGTCTTTAAACACTCTCAGAAAGCTCCCCCTTGACCAGGGGCTGTGTGGCTCAATTCCACTCCACTAATATTCAACAGTGAAAACTAAACCAATAAACTATTACCAAACTTGCTTAATGCCCACCTGAAGGTGAAAAGTTAGCCCTCCTGCCTGTGCTTCTACAGAACATTACCTACAGGGTGTTTCAGAGCTAATGAGAGCTTAAGGGAAAAAAATGGAATTAGGAAGTCGTCATACAATAAGGAGCCCCAGTCCCATAAGTTATCTCCATGGGTGGCTTGCTTAGGAAGCTGCATAGGAGTTTCTAATTAAAGGAGTATTAGAAGACTACATCCATAAATTTCAGAGCCAGGCTTAATTTCCTTGTTTGAAAACTGCCAGGGAAGAGAGTGGATTGCAAATACATGAAATATGACAAAATGAGACTTAATGAATTCTAAGTTTATTCACTGAAGTATTTAACTATCCAGGCCATCAAGTGGGGATAATAAATTGGAGTGTGTCATAAGACTGGCCCACTTTAATTCACATTTATAAAACGAGCTATAAATAAAGGGCCTGATTCAGTGCTTAAGTTTTAGAGATCCATTAATGCATAATTCCTGTGTCTCCATGATGCCAATCACTGGAAGGAAATGAAAGAGCCTTCAGGGACCAGGAGGGAGGTAACTGTCCTGACGCTTGGACCAAAGGGCAGAGGACTAGCCCTTGATAATCCAGCATCTCTCATCGGGACACTTACCTCTTCCTTTGTCCCGAAAGTCAAGTTAAAACCTGAGTTAAGCACCTGGGAGGGAAGAGATGGCCCATTTGCCGGGGTCATGAAGGAGAGTTTAATGAAGAAGACACCATTTACAAAGATGAGGACAGGGCTAAAGGAAATGGACGAAGGATGGTGAAGCACCTGGGGCCCGTTTCCCACTGCTAGATATGAAGGAAACTACTAGAACCACTCTGCTGTGGGGTCTCTCAACAACGCACCCTTAGGGAATGTACATGCTTGTGGAGTCGGAGGTCAGTAAACTCAGAAACATGCAATATATTTTCAGATATTGATAAGTGCAGTGACGAAAAATAAAGTAGAAAAGGGGGTATAAACAAGTGGTGGAAAGGTAGGGAGAGACCTCCCGAGGGAGGTAGATGGCGAGAGCTTCTCGGGAGTGGTGACCTGTGATGTGAGACCCAAGTCAGAAGGAGCCAGCCAGGACAGGGCGGAGCATTCCCTGTGCTGAGAACCTGAAGGGGGACCAGCTGGGCATGCTTGAGGGTCAGAGAGAAGCCCTAAGAGGCTGGAATGTGAAGAATGAGGAAGTGAAGAGGGAAACAAAGCCTTGTAGACCCTGAGAGGTGTTGGGTTGTATTCTAGCTTCCCTGAAGCATAATTGGCGGGATTTAAGCAAGGGAGGGCGGTGATCTGATTGACGTTTTAAGTGACACTCTGGCTGCTGTGAAGGGGATACACGAAACTAGAAGTAACAAGACAGGATACAAAGCAACTGGGCTGCCTGGGAAGAGATGAAGGCGGCTTGTACCAGAGCAGTAGGACCAGAGACCAAGAGTGGTGATGGGTGTGAGGTCCATCCCATCCATCCACTCTTAGTGCAGTTAGTGGACAAGGGGCCTCCCTGGCTTGAGAAAGTAACTACCTGAGAATAAAAGTAGTTTAAAAAAGTTGGCGGGGGGCATGGTGTCCTAAAGATTCTGTATGCTGCATTTACTAGTTTTGAAATTGGAAGAAGATAAGTTTAAGACAATTTAAAGCATCCACTGAAGGAATGAACTGGTGTGGCGTAGGGGAGCAGTTGGCTCTAGTACATACTGAGGAAGAAGAAAAATATATAGGACTTTGGCAGATCATAGGCTCAACATGTAGTGGGAGGTGGCTTTCCCGATAGTAATGGCATTTTTGGTAGCATGATTAGAAAAATGGTAGCTAGAACGAGGAGGGTGATTCTTTGCGCACTTTGAGGGAATGACTGTATCTTATCCGTGCGTTTGTCCTCCATTTGTTGGTGCACACTGCCTGGTACCTAAAAAGCTTGGAAAGTACGATGTTGTGATACGATAAGAAATATATTTTTCCCTTGGTTCTTGACATGGAGCTCCTAAACGCCTTGGAATTTCCTGGTGATAGGAACCTCTTTTTTCTAATGAGCTGACTCTTGGTGGGCTCCCAGGTGGAGGCTGGTCACCAGAAAGACTAAGCCATGATAAGAAGGTTAGTACTTTCAGACCATATACTCCATCTTCCAGGAAATGGAAAGGGGCTAGAGATTGAGTTCATAATCTATCGTGACTACATGATGAAGCCTCCATAAAAATCCCCAAATTAGGGGGCTCAGAGGGCTTCCAGGTTGGCGAACACATTCGCATGCCAAGAAGGTATGCACCACATCTCCATGGGAACAAAACACTCCTCTGATCGAAACCCTTGCAGTCTCACCCAATGTACCTCTTTATCTGGCTGTTCATTTATATCCTTTAAAATAAACCATATAAGTATTTCCCTGAGTTCTGTGAGCCACTATAGCAAATTTTTGAACCTGTGGAGGGGTCATGAGAATCCTTGATTTGTAGCCAGGTCGGACAGTAGTAGCATGGGTGACCTGACAGCCCGCTACCTGCTATTGGTGTCTGAAGCTGGGGGCTGTCTTATGGGGCTGAGCCCTAATCCTGTGGGTTTGGGCTAACTCCGGGTCGTCAGGGTCAGCATTGGATTGAATTACTGGACACCTCATTGGTGTCTACAGAGAACTGGAGAAGTGTTTGGTGCAGAAGACGTGCACATTTGGTGCCAGAAGTGTTGTGAATAGGGAAAAGTTTTCATTTAGAAGAAGGAGAAGGAAATAATTTTTTTTCAAAACCTAATTTTTTTAAAGCCTGTTCTTAGTGGTGAAGTTGAAAGTCTGTGTAGGTGATATTCTAAGAAGTTATCCATAACCGGGACAATAAGGTGATATGGTAATAGAGTCACAAAACTTACAGAGTATTTTGAGAATGGAACATGATCCAAACAACCATCTAAGAAAAGAAGACTCCAAATGTCATGACATTCACAAGTACTTTGTCCACTTTTGGAGAATAAGGGTTTACCAGGCTTGCTCAGAGCCTGGGTAAAATCTCCCTCCGACTGTCCCATGTTCTTCAAAAAAGCATTCTGAATCTTCATTCGATATCCCAGGTGAACTATCTCTGGGAAAGATGTGTCTTTGGTGAGGGGCGCGAAGATTCCAGTTGCTGGAAAAATATATCCCCTCTTTGTAAATTAATTTACGCTGGTTTATTTATCAGTCTCTTGAGGGAATGGTAAGGAGGTCAGACCCCCCCTTCCAAAGCCGATGAGATGAAGTCTTTTGACCTGCAAAACCAAGAATGAAAGTTTGAAATATGGGGGTTCCCCGCCTATGCGGTTCTGTCTGGGCGTCCCTTTGGCTTCCCACATGTGTCAGCCTACCTCCTACAAAGATTACACCTGCCACTTGGTAGTATGTTAATAGCAGACATTAATCATGTTTTATTGCCAGTTCTTAGCAAATTTTTGCCAGTTCTTAGCAAATTCTTTATCCGTCAAAAGTGAAAATGCTCTGTACTAGTCATTCCCTCTTATCCAAGAGGTTTTAGTTTGTTCCTAATTGCCATGACAAAGTTAGGGTCTTCAGTGGAATTCTGTTACAACTCCTGAACCAAATTACTGTCGGAAGCTGAACTAGATACTTATATTGGTCAGGCCACTTTCTTTTTAGAGACAGACACACAATTTAAACCAGCATAAGCTAAGTGGTTCACACAACTGGAAATTCTAGGGATAGTTATAGCTTCAGGACTGGCTGGATCCAGATGCTCAAATGGTATCATCAGGGCTTTTCCTCTCTCCCCGTTTCTTAAATGGTTCTCATCGTACAGCTGGTGTAGTAAATTTGTTCTGTCGGCTTAGCTAAGCTAGAACTACATTTCCCAGAATTCACTTCTCTGCATAGTTCCTGGTTAGTATGAACCACGTAGACTTTTTATATGAGATTTGGATGTGGAACTAGAGCAGCATTCGTATTTCTTTTTATGCTTGGAAGGCCAGTGCGGGTTATGAGGCACTGCCATGGCTTGCTCATGCTGTTCCTTACCTGTTCACTCACCTTGTGGGGTTGGGCTTATACAACATCTCCAACCTCTGCTGGATCTTCCTTCACCTTCTGTTCTTACTCCTGGGCCAAGTGCTTGTTTAGCTCGATGAAGGATGCCAGCTTCTCCTCCAGCTTACTTCCATCATTGAAGTGGGTCGCTTGGAGGTGGGGTGAGACCAGTGTGTATTCTAGTCTCACCACATGAATTCCTGCCCATCCTCGCGGAATTCAGTTTATCTTTGCTTCCCCTGCTTCCTGTCCTTCTTCCCTTCTCAACAGCCTGCCCTGCAGACCTCAGCTTCCTGCACTCAACACAGAAAGAACACCCTCCTGTAGACTATTTAACCAGCCTTACAATGACAAAAGGCCAAATCACTGTAACAGATCCGCCATGATGTGCGTGTTCTACAGGTTCTACTTTTCTGAGCAAACTCTGATGCAGCAGGAAAGGCAGCCACCATATGCATAAAGTCCTCACCCGTACAAATTTATCACTGAACGAATCTATTATGGTATCTCCAACCGGAAGAAAGTTCCAGGGAGGACTCAGAATAGAGACATTTTGACTCATGTATCCATTCCTGTACCTATCATTGTAGTTCGGGCAGGGTGGGAGGTTCAGCAAAGGCTAAGACTCATTCCCACCTTGGTGGCTGAAGAGAAAAGAAGGCAGTAGAACTCACCCAACACATGTAAAAGGTTATCACTGGGGAAAAAAGAATGCGGTCCTTGGAAGGAGGAGGAAAGAGTGATGGGCAGGCAAAAGCACATGTCCACAACACCCTTCCTGCCTCCTTGTTTAGGGAGGTGCTTCCTTTACTTGGAGAAGAAGAAAGGAGATATAATTAATTGACCAGCCTAGGCACTGTGCCCAGGCACTGAGCTTAGCACTTCCTATATATTGTCTCCTCTTCATCCCCACAATAACTCTGTGAGGAAACCGAAGCTCAGAGATGTACAGCAACCTGCCCGAGGTCTCCCAGCTGAGGAGGAGAAGGGCTAGAACTTGAACTTGGGTCTGTCTGCCTGCGCTCTTACCTTTTCCCGCGTTCTGCCCATACACCCAGAAGTTGCATTGCTTGTAGTGATAAACACATTCTCTCCCTGTTATGTTTGTCTAACCTTGGTGATTTTGTATGAAGTAGCCAGCCAGCTGGAAAAAACAAAAAAACACCAAAGTGCTGCTTCTTCCCTCGCTGCAGAAGTAAACAGTGCTGTCTGTGGGAAGTAGACGGCCCGCTGCTGTGTAATTCTCAACAGCGCTTGGCAAGACAGTTCATGTGTTAGAGACTTGTAGGGGGTGGGCAGAGGGAAGAGTCTTCATTTTAACAACCCAGAAAGGTTGGCACATTTTTAGATGCTGGCAAAGAAAGTTGCCGCTACCTGAATGCAGTTGTAGCATCACTGTATTATTAAGTGTTTAAGATACGCAACTTTTTGTGACAATGGAGAAAACTTTCAGATGGTTAGTTCATTAGCGGATTTTGAGATGAACTGGAGAAGAACAGAGGTTTAAGTTCTAACACTGTATTCTGTGGAGTAGAATTGAGTAAGAGCTCAGAGGTAAAGTGGGCAGTCTGTATGTTTGAGGAAAGGTGGAGGGTGGTTTCTGCTTCTCTGAACCACTGAAGGTTCCAGAGGACTCGGTGCTTTCTAGGAACCTTAAGATCCGGTCCCTTTGCGTAACAAAGGGGCAGAGGTGCTTATAACCCAAAGTTCTCTTCTGCATAATCAAGAATATTAGCTGAACACCTCACCTGAAAGATGCTCCGAATTGTTTAATGCGCCGAATAGGTGTCTGACTATACATCTCAGCTGGGATTTGCAACTCTTTCGACCTGAGGAAGTTGAATTGGAAAGGTCCAGACAGAAAGTACTGGAAGGTTAGGAGCACATGTAGCTGGAGAAGCCAGGCAGACCTGGGCTGACGCTTAGTTGCAGCTACTTGAGCAATAAAATGATGCCACGCTCTTACAAGGGTCCTGTAATTTAAAACAAATTCTGCGTGACTGTGGTGTTTTCCTGTCTTGGATCATAACCTTCTCTGGGAACATAAACGCCGAGTTATAGATCAAGCACTCTTTAGCTGGTTCACACACTCACCAAGGTTTCGGAGCCCCTCAACTCCTTTTGTGTTTACTGGAGAGAAATTGTCATTGAGAGCATGCAATCATTTGGGTTTAGGCTAATCTAAAAAAAGAAAGGAGGAGCTGGAGAAATCGCATGTTACAGGTTATTCTTTGACACGCGAAGGCAGAACAGAACAGCAGGTGGGAAACACTGCTCCTAGGTCCTGCGTCCCAAAGGGGTCTTGCCCACGCTGTGATCTTCTCAGTGCCTGTTGGCCCAGGAGCAGACTTGAGGCAACAATCTGAATGCAAGGAGTTGATTTGGGAGATGTTTTCAGGAAACACTGATTGGCGAGCCAAGGAGTAAGCCTGGGAAAGGAAGGAAGCCGATAAAGTGTGTGTTAGCAAGCAAGCACGTGGGTCAGCGGAGCTGAATCCCCCTGGGACACGGGGTGCCCGTGGAGAGCAGCCTGTGTCCCTCCATCACTCACTGGTCGAGGGCTGCTCCCAATAGTTTTTTTGGCACTTCTGGCCTGCTACGGGCCACCTCAAGACCTCCGTGCTAGGAAATCTCTCAAACAAGAAAATGCCAACGGTGGCCATGGGTGGCCTGCAAGGTCCCCTGCGTTGGTCAGGTGTAGGGCCGTGGGTGGCCATGGCAGTGACCGCTGCTGAGACTGCCGTTGGGGGTGGGTGGGGGAGCCTGCATCTCGCTCCCCCACCTCTTCTGTGGCCATCACGCTGGCCCCTCATTCCTGTCTTGGCCGTAGACAGAGGCCGATTCTGCCCGAACCCTACAGAGACCCTCTGAGAAGTTCTCTTTCTGAGCCTCAGCTGGGGACAGACAATTAATTATTCACCAACAACTTAGTTCTGCTGATAACGGTCTCCTTGGCAACCTAAGGCCGAGTGCAACAGAAACAAAATACACTGAAAAAATATATGGGTGTGAAGAAACATGTAAAGGCTCTTCCTTACCTTTTCCAAAAAAATGCCTTTAAGTTACATATGGTTTTTGAACAGTAATTAAACATAACAGATTTTCCAGCCCTGTATCAAGAAGTCCATCCATCCCTCGTAGCTCTAGATCCGTCTCAGGGATGCGTGTTTCTAGGAGACAGGCACAGATGCTCCCTTCATACTGAGGTGCCTGCTTCTTTTTATAACAGATGATGCACTGCCACGCGATGGCCCCCAAAGAGCCCTGCACTGCTAATGACAAGCCTTGACTACCTTTGGCAACAGTACACACTTGCTGTGTGACCTTGGGCATGTCACTTACCCTCTCTGGGCCTCAGTGGTCTCATCTTTGAAAACCATAAACTGATGCCACGCTCTTACAGGTGTCTCTCTAATCTAAAATAAATTCTGCGTGAGTGTGGTGTTTTTCTGCCTTGGGTGAGACCCTTCTCTGGGAATGTTTACTGGGGGGAAACTGTCATTCTTTCTCCTTCCCCCACCCACACTTCCTTCTGCTGCAGTGCCGTGAAGAGAGCAAGGTTCCAAGCCCAGCTCTTCCCCTCTGCTCGCTGTGTGATCTGGACAAGTCAGCTAACCTCCCAGAACCTCTGTTTCCGCATCTGAAAGATGGGGTGGACAATTGTACTGACACCTTAGAGTTACTGGAAACATTTAAAGGAGATAATCTTTGTAAAGCTACTCAGAAAATACTGCTTTCAAGAGAAAGAAAAGGATTTTAGTTTCTCGGGATTCTCTCCTTTTTGCCTGTCTCTTCTGTCTCCCCACACCGGCTCTCAGGAGTCGGTCTCCTGGGATTCCAGGAATTGTTAAAATCTCCTCTAGTTATTCTCAAACCTCTAGAGCTCAATTCGAGGATATTATTACAGTTATTTTTTGTTTCTCATTACCAAAGGAAGACAGGCTCGCTATAAAAGGGAGAAAGTGAAATAAACAAAGACAAAAAGGTATAGAGATAAGGAGGTGAAGGGCACATAATCCTACAGCCCAAACACTACCATGGTGAGTAGGCATATTTTTCTGTTTATCATTTTTCAGAGGGATGGCGGTACATGGTTAAGCCCACATAGCATATAGATTTCTGTGTCCTGCCTCTCACCTTTAACCTTATCATGTAGCCATTTTACTCTCTGTCATAAAAACTTCTTGATGATGGTCTATTATGAGGAGGTGTTATAATTTACTTAACCATTGCTCCGTTGTTGGATATTTAAAATGTTTCTGTATTTTCCCCATTAAGAATAGCCCATGGGACTCATCACAGGTCTCCCAGCTTGCTCTCTTTTTTCGGTCCCCTTCAAGCCGTCTGTGGCAACCATGTCACGGGCATTTCTGTGAAGAAATCTCCCCCAAACCCAGCACAGTTGTAGAAGCAAATTTACTGCATCTGCTTCGCTGCTGCCTCTGCTGCGCCCCGCGGCAGGTTCCCTCGGCTCTGGGCAAGCTCTCCTGCCCCTGCAAGTGGACTACTCATAGCTTTTGCTTCTTTCCTGTCCAGCAAGTATTGGCAATGCCCTTCTGGAATTCAGCACAACTGCCTGGGCCAGAGGTGGGCATGTGAGTCAGCCCTGGCCCATCCTGGTACCTCATCCAGCCAGCAAAGGTGATTGGTCCAAGGAGTAGTGGCAGCAACTTGCAGGCCCAGTCAGCATCCTCCCCTGAGATAAACGACGATGCTGTGAGGTAGAGACGACAAGGGGCAGCTGTGTCAGCCGGGAGCAGCGGTGCTGTCTTCCCACTGCGTGGAGGAGGCCTTGTGAAACAGCAGCCTGAGAGAATGCAGAAAGCAGAGGCAGGCAGGGAGAGAGAGGGGACAGGGCGCACCAGCTCTAACTCCTGAGTCCTCCCTGTGGCATGCCTGCCTTAGATGTGGGTGCCTGTCACCGGGTCCCTCCCTGCTGCCCGAGCCAGCGCCATCTCTCTTTGCTGACAGCAGTTTGAGTTAGGGTTCGGCTCCTTACTCAAGGAGTTCTGACTGCTTCACCCCTCAGAGCAGCCCTCCTACAGGCTGTCAGATAGACACTGTGACATCTTTCAGGAGAGTTCAAACTCAGGTGTCCATAGGACTTGGCAACAGCTGCCCATTCCTCTTTCTGGACTTCCTCAGGAAAAAAAAAAAAAGAGGAAACTACATAAATGAATCAGGAACCCCAGAATTCCCCTGCACCAAACCAAACGTCTCCCCATCAGCACAGGCTCGTGGTGACAGGGTGTTTCAGCCACAGTGGAGAACAGTGCCCCAGACACTAGACAAGACGGGCCCAGAAAACGGGAGCCTGACTTCAGAGAACTCACTGAAATACCGGAGAGAGGAGAGAAGACAGTCAGAAGCAGAGAGTTTCTTTTTCTTCCATACACGCATCCTCATTTCTAAAGTGTGAGTTTCTCAACCCTTTGCTTTTAGACTGCTGGTAACCTTTTTCGTCACTGGATAAGAAGGAAATAAAGGGCTATTTTTGGAGGCATGATACATAGGAAAATTCTCTGAAACTGTTTCTCATCCTCTCCATTCAAAATGAGGCATGTGGCTCGAAAGGTTACTTGGGGTGTGAGAAACTGGCTTTGCAAGAGCTGGGCTGACATCAAGAAATGCTTTACATGTGTGAAAAACTTTTGGGAAATCACTTTTGTTTTTGTTTTGCCAAGTGGATTCATGCAGGAAAAACCGGTTCAAACAGAAATCCCCTCAGCAGGACCTGTCTTATGTCTGGGAAGCATAGGGGACATTCTAGACATACTCTGCATCAAAGTCCCTGCAGGTGTTGGAACACAGGTCAGCTTTCTTCCCTGCCCCACTGGGCTCTCTGGATGATTCTGAAAAGGCTTATCCACAGTCTGCACACCAGCCATGAAGTGTGAAGGCCTCCAGAGGGTCCCCTTCTTCCCATATGATCCCATCTACCTTCCAGTTTCCACCAAGTTAATCCTTATCTACTGCCTGCAAATACCTAACCTATAAAGATCTCTCATGAACTCTTTTTAAAATGCAAATGTTTTAGGGGAGGAAAAGCATGTTTTGATTAGTCATGAAATCCTTAGAGTCAGGAAACCCAAACCTCATTGAGTCCTGCCTGTGAGGTTTTTCTTATATCACACCCCTTAGTGCCATCTTGCATTGTCCCCAGCTGGCAGAGGGCAAAACTGATGCCCCGTGATGTGAAATGACTTGCCTAAAGTCTCAGAGCTTGGCAAGTGGCCCAGGTGTGATTTGGGTGTAGGACCACCTGACCCCAAAGCTCTTTTCGTTGCACATTGACAGCTGGTCCCTGCAGAAAGGGGGACAGAACTGGCCAGTGTTGCCGTGCGGGATTACAAGGAGGTGGGTTCTAAGTCGAGGGTGATGCCTGGGTTGGGCAGGCCTGGGAAAGGGAGGAGGCCAGGAGGACTGGGCGTGTGTTGAGCCCCACTGAGCAAGGGAGAGATGGAGAGCCAGGCCCCCTGCCTTCGCTCCTTGGCCCTGGGCCACTGTGGGTTGGCCAAGACACAAGCCTGGCTGTTGTACCCAGAGCCGTCACAGCACTGGTACCAGTGGGCGCCCAGTGATGGCCCGCTGCTGTTGGCAAGAGCATAGCTGTGTTTTACGTTTTATTGCTCTTCTCCCATTGGCACGTGCTAGACTCTCTTTTTCTTTTCCCTTAATCAAAGAGAGCTCCTGTTCACGAAACCCTCTGCCTGAGGCACCCTGCTAGCTGGACTGTTGCTTTTTTTGGCTTCCAGGTATTGGCAGGGGCCCAAAATGGCATATTTCTGGTTGAGTAGTTAGAAAGACCTACCTCTCATTTGGGATGGGCAGGCTAGTGTCCGCCTCATGATGTTGTGTCGTGAGAGTTATGTGCGGCGCACACGCCCTGATGCACAGTGTGAACGCTTGCTGGCGTGATGACATTGTCTTGTTGGTAACCAGAAACTGGCATTTTCTCATGGACTTCCGGCTCTTCCCGGTCAGCCGAGTAAGGAACGCCCCTCGCTGCATCATAGTTAAAGTGGTTGCCCTTCCCGACTGGCATCCGGGAATTCTAGGAAGTGTGGCTGCTTATTTATTTGTGTGAGTTGTCGAAACTGAAATGATAGAAGAAATCACACGCGGTATGCGGGCCTCTCACTGTTTCTTTTTGCGGTACGCGGGCCTCTCACTGTTGCGGCCTCTCACGTTGCGGAGCACAGGCTCCGGACGCGCAGGCTCAGCGGCCGTGGCTCACGGGCCCAACCGCTCCGCGGCATGTGGGATCTTCCCGGACCGGGGCACGAACCCGTGTCCCTTGCATCGGCAGGCGGACTCTCAACCAGTGTGCCACCAGGGAAGCCCCACACAAACTCTTGAAGTCTCAGGGCCACTTCTGCAGGCGTATTCTCAGTCCCTGAGAGCGCTTTTTCTCTCCATTCATTTGACCTCTCCTTCTTTCCTCAACCCACTTTTCCCAGAGGGCTCTGAACTGTGGCATGGAGCATGATGACGGAACTGGCCGTGAACCAGAAATACAACTCACTCATAAATGTTTCACCAGGGGAAGGGGAACAAGTGGAAGCCTCTTCACATCATTCTGGAAACACCACAAACACTCATTCTCAGCTGCAATGCCCAGCAACCGAAAGCTGCCTCTCCCAACCACAGCTCACAACATCTTTTCTTATGGTTTTAATTAGACCACCAATCCATGCGTGTATTCTCCCAGTAAATAAAAGTGAAACTGTCCAGGTAAAGCTAGTTTTTGACCAGCTTTGACCAGTCCTTATAAAAAAAAAAAAAAAAAAAAAAACAGACCCACACCACCCCTGAGGTTACCACCATTAGTTTTGTCTGCACCTTTTATATGCTTTTCTGTGTCTTTCTATGCATATATGTGGAAACATTGAAAATATGTAGATTGCTGTGTCTATTATTTATCTCTTTACGCAACCAATTACCACAAACTTAGTTAAAACAACAAGCGTTATTATCTCCCAGTTTCTGGGTCAGGAAGATGGGGAGAAGCTTAGCTGGGTATTTGTGGCTCAGAGTGTCTCATTAAGTCGCAGTCAAGCTTGTTGGCAGTCAGGTTGGGTTTATCTGAGGGCCAGACTTGGACAGCAGACCGACATTCAAGCCCACTCACGTGGTTGTTGGCAGGCGCCATTCCTCTGCTACCAAGGCTTCCTCACGGGGCTGCCTCATGACATGGGTGCTGGATTCCCCCAGGGCGAGAAATCCAAGAGAGAATGAAGCGAGCACCCAAGATGGAAGCCCAGTCTTTTGTAACCTAATCTCAGAAATGCTATCTCATCACTTCCCCCATAGTCTATTCATTAAGCAAGTCCGTAAATCCAAGGGGAAGAGGTTCTTTTTGAGGGGGAGACACTGTCAGGAGGTGGAGGTCACGGGGGGCCATTTTTGAGGCTGCCCACCACTGTACGCTTCCTTAAAATGTCTCACGTTGTACCTGGATCTATATATGTTGGTACAACATATATCTCAACTCTATTTAAAGGTAGCAGAGTTCATGGCATAGGTCAGTGTTTCTCAACCCTGAATTTTTTTTTTGGAAAACAATACTGATGCACATATTACAGACTCCATACCTGGCAATAAGGATTCTGTTGTTTCTCAGTTGAGAATCACCATAAATCTTCTTAAAAGCTTGCCAGATGTTTTTAGGGTACAGTCAAGGTTGAGAGCTAGTGGTATAGATATACTACAGCTTATGTGTCTTATTATTATAAGACATATTGATATCTTATAATATTGATGGCCATCTGGGTTTTTTTTTCTCTTTTTCTGCTATTGCAAGGAAGGCCCATTTTTCTTCCCCTTGAAGACAGTGTGGATCAAATCATTCAGCCCACACATGTTTAGTGAGCGCCTCTTATGAGCCCAGTGCTGTTCTAGACAGATCCCTGCCCTCAGGGAGCTCATATTCTATAGGAAGAGACGTTCAATGCACAATAAATTGAATGCATAAATTAACTAGAAACCATGTTAGACGGTGATAATCAATGGAAGACAGATAAAGCAAATCATGGTGAGAGAGTCTGAGGGTGTGAGAGCTGGTAAGGGGGCAAGATATAGCACCGAAGAGAGGCCTCTGGGGACTTCTTGCTAGGAAGGCACTTTTGGTTGAATTCTGCCACCCTCACACCCAAGAGAGATATGTGGACATCCTAGTCACCAGTACCTCAGACTTTGACCTTCACAGAGGTCATCTAGTTAAAATGAAATCATTAGGGTGAGGTTTAATCCAATATGACTGGTGTCCTTATAAAAAAGGAGAAATTTGGGCACAGAGACATCACACAGAAGGAAGATCAGATGAAGAGAGACACAGGGAGAAGATGGCTATCTACAAGCCAAGGGATGCCCGAGGCTACCAGAACCTAAGAGACAGATCTGGAACAGATACCTTCCTAGCATCTTCAGAGGGAGCCTGGCCCTACCAACACCTTGATTTCGGACTTCTGGCCTCCAGAGCTGTGAGACAATACATCTGTATTGTTCTCAGCCACCCAGGTTGTTGTACTTTGTTATGGCCGCCCTAAGAAACTGAGGCAAAAGGTGAGAGCTGAGCTAAGCCTCGAGAAGAATCACGCAGATTCACCTGCCCCTAGAATTTATGGGACCCGAGGCAAGGGTGCAGATGGAGGCCTACATACCATACATCCAAATACTTCAAAGTTATAAATGAAGCTTATAATCTATTAACGAAGCAAGGTTTTATCTTTCTACCTTAAAATTTACTTTCATCTTGACCAAAAGACTTTCCAGACTACTCAGAATTCTACAGCTGTAGAAGAGGCCCAGGCCCATGGCTCTGTCTGCTTCTCTTCCTACCACAGCTTACCACAAACAGGTGCCCTTTGTGGCCTAGAGGCTCACATGCCGGCCAGGGTGGATCTGGGGAAGAGGCCTGCACAGGCCCTGGATGTGGGCTTGGAGTCATCCAGCGGTGACCCCAGAGTCCAAGCTCCCTAGAGCATGATCTCCAGGGGTTCCTGCCTCCAAGTGGGCACCATTCCTTACACTGCAGGATCCTCAGTCCATGGCAGAGCTCCCCCGCGTGGTGCAGAAACCAGTGCCACGACATATGAAAGGAGCTGAGAGTAAACACTGAGAAATTTGCATAGCAGTTTGACTTGCTGTGACAGTCAAGTGTTTACAGGCACTGAAATTTGAATTTCATATCTCATATTTTCACACATCACAGATATTCTTTTTTTTTTTTAAGTTTTGGTCCCCAACGATTAAAAAAATGTAAAAACCATTCTTACCTTATGGTCCATAGCGAAACAGCGGCCAGCTGGATTACCCACCTCTGGTGCAGGAGATATAGAGGGGAGGGTTGCTGGAAAAATGTCCTCGAATAGGGGAGAGGAGATGGAACCCAGTGTGCCTATGGAGGGACTGGTTTATGCTGGAGCATGGACTGTTTATCTGCGATAGCAGGAAAAGGAAGCGGAAAAAAATAGGACTTTGGTGACTGAAATATTTTGGTTCGAATCCTCTTTTGAACTTTTAAAGCTGTTTGCTTTCAGAAAAGCACATGCATTCTCCAAGCTGAAATCCTTTCTGTAAAAGAGGTGCATAATATTTATCCCGTAGACTGGGAGACTGAGAAAATATACACTCAATATGTTCATTTTTCTTCTCACTCTTAGCTTCAGTGGTGCAATGATCCGATTCAGTGATTAAATATTTTTTGTTGCTTCTAAATTTTTGAAAGAGAAATGCCTCTTTTACAACAATGGATTTTACTCTTGCTTTGGACCTTACTCTCCCATCTCCCCGTGCACAAACACACAATAATCCTAAGGTCCCTCTTCTTGGGAAAATGCATGTATGTTTGTTCCCCAAGCCATTTCAGGCAACTCACCAATGCCCTCAAAGCCAAGGTTGAGTTCAAACCCCAAGTTAAGGAATCCTGACTTACAAGCTAACCAAGGTTCTGGAAGTCATATTTTTCTTTCAACATTGCCCTTGAGTTTTTTTGGAAGAAAAGAGCTACATGCATGCAAAATGATTATTGTAATCGCACGTACTATTACACTGATTGCGAACACCACACCATGGAGTTCTATTCAGAACACTAGAGAAAAGGGCAGAGAAACCCCAAGGAATAAGGGAGAGGGTGGGTGTCACTCAACTCCATGCCCTTCAAAGCCATTCTACTGGGGATCCACTCCCATTTCTAGTCCTCTCTGTGACCCAGCTACACTATCTTCCAGTGAAAAAGAGGAGTAGATAATGCTTCGTGGAAATCCATCAGTTCTTTGATTATATATACCCTTTGGGTGTTACACCATGACTAGAAACTTCAAGTAACAAATTGTGTCTTTTCTACAACCAAGAAAGCTTCCTTTCCATTGGCCCAGCAATATTAGTATCTAGCACCCAAAATGTGATTCTCCTAATCTCCTGCACGGCACTTATAAAACATGCAAATAAATATCAAGACATAAGTCAGAAGAGAAAATATGAGGCGTTTCCTCACACAGACACTGAAAGTGAAGGACAAGTCATATTCTAAAAAATCTTAATTTTCTTTCAAGTATTTATATTAGCAGGGAAGACACTTTGTCAATTCTAATCCTTTCATAAACTGTAAGTTGGAATATTTCTTAATGAAATGTCACCACAGGAGGCCAGCTCAGGTCTTGGCTGGAAGACTTTCCTGGAATATTTTATTTCTCTTGGAATTTACAGTACTGTCTGGTTGAATCTAACATGACATTCTAACAATTGGAGCATTGTATTAGGTACAGTGAAGCAGAAAATTCACCCTGTTCTGCTTCCCATTCCTCCCTCCTCTGCCCTTGTGAAAATTTCCCAGTGTCTTATCCCACTGAAGCAAAGTGTTCGGGAGAAGACCAATGTCACATCTAATTCAGTCAATAGTCCCATGAAAGGTAGGTCTTTAATACCTAGAATAAATCTTCCATTCATTCAACAAATAGTTTCTTTCAGCAGTAGCTACAGGGTTTAAAATCTGCATTGTTGACTTACCACAGTTCAACTTCAAATAACATTATACCACTTCTCATACAGTGTAAAAGTGTCACAACATTATATGTCTGTTTCCCCCTCCTAACCTTTGTGCTATTGTCATACATTCTGCGTACACATGTGTTATAACATCTGTGCTATTTTGTTCTTTTTGCTGGTCAGTTATGTTTTAAAGAAGTTAGAAATGAAGGCCGAAGGTGTATTTAATGGTATTTATCATTTAAAATGTTCCTGATTTCTTTGTGTAGATTTAGATTTTCATTTGTTATTTTTCTTCTCTTAAAGAACTTCTGTTAATACGTCTTGTGAAGTTCTGCTGGTGATGAATTTTGTTAGCTCTGTTAGTCTGATAATGAGTTTGTTTCTCCAGTTTTGAAGGATATTTTCACTGGACGTAGAATTCTGGTTAGATTGTTTTCTTTCAGTACTTTAAAGATGCCATTCCAATATTTTGGCCCACATTGGGTTTTTTGGGTTTTTTTTTTTGACAAGTCAGCCATAATTTGTATGACTGTTTTTCCATATATAAATTGTCTTTTTTCTTTGAGTGCTTCTAAAATTTTATTTTCCTCATTGTTTTACAGCAAATTTCTCATGATACGCCTTAGTGTGTATTTCTTTTTGTTTATCCCACCTGATATTTGTTGAGCTTCTTGAATCTATGAGTTTATATCTTTCATCTAATTTGTAAAGGTTTTGCCTTACATTTCTTAAAATACTTTTTCTGCCCATCTGTCACTATCTTCTCCTTCAGGAACCAAGAAATAAATGTTAGACTTGGTATCATCCTACAGGTCATTAAAGCTCTGTTCAGTTACTTTTTCAGCTTCTTTCTCCATATGCTTCCGTTTTATTAGTTTCTTTGAGTTTCCGGATGTTTTTCTTCCATAGTGTCTCATCTGTTAATGCCATCCAGTGAATTTTTCATGTTGAATACTGTATTTTTCAGTTTCTAGATATTATTTTAGTTCTTTTTTATAGTTTCTATTTCTGTATTAAGACTCACTACCTATTCCCTCATAATGTTTATATTTTCCTTTAATATCCTTGACTGCATTTATAATCGTGGTTTTTAAAAGTCTTGTCTCCTGATTCCATCACCTCTATCTTTTCTAGCCTATTTCGGTTATTGACTGATTTTTCTTCCTTCACATTTTCCTGCTTCTTCATGTGTCTAATAATATTTTATCATGTGCTAGACATTGTGGATGATACAGTGTTGAATGTCTGGATTTTGTGGTCTTCCTTTAAATAACGTTGCATTTTGTCTAGAAGGCAGTTAACTTCCTTAGGGGTCAGCTTGATCCTTTGACTCTTGTTTTTGTTTTTTTTTGCGGTACGCGGGCCTCTCACTGTTGTGGCCTCTCCCGTTGCGGAGCACAGGCTCCGGACGCACAGGCTCAGCGGCCACGGCTCACGGGCCCAGCCACTCCGCAGCATGTGGGATCTTCCCGGACCGGGGCACGAACCCGCGTCCCCTGCATCGGCAGACGGACTCTCAACCACTGTGCCACCAGGGAAGCCCCTGACTCTTGTTTTTAATATTTGTTAGGGACGGTCTAGTATATTCTTAATTCTGAATGATAGTAACCCTTCCCCTGATGCATGGTCTTTCTTGTGTGTCAACTGAGTGCCCAGAATTTTCAAAGTGATTTCTCCACTTACACTTAAAAAACTATCTCTCAGTTCTGTTCAAGCTCCAGAATGTCAATTCAACTCATAGGTACGCAGTATTTGTTCTTTGCCTTCTCTCAAGGATGCTTGTCCTGCACACAGGCCACTTGGTATTCACCCAAAGATTCTAGGAGATCCTTGTACAGATTTCTGAAGCTCCTTTGTATTATTTCCATCTCTCTACAACTCTGCCCTGTCAGTTCTGGCCATGTTATCAGCACTAACTCCAATCTGCTTGGTGAAATTGACGTTCTCTGCTTCAGTTTTCCCTCCCTGCACCATGATCTGGAAAGAGTTTCAAAGCAGAAAACCCGGGCAAGTGAAAGGGACCACCTCATGCATTTGAAAGACAGGTTATAATGTAACCAAGTCTCCAACACAACCAAGTTTTGCCATACACATTAGACATATTATTTAAGTATTTATTAACAAGCAGGCCTGAAAGTGTTTATACAAAAATTTTTTGCAAGCTGGATGAGTCGTCAGTCTCTGCCCTTTTAACCTCACCTTTCTTGGAAGGTTCACATGAAGCAGGTGTGATGCTAATCTAGAGATAGCATCAAGAGACCAAGCCTCTGGTATCATCCTAAGTGTACACACTAAAGGGCTCACTGGACTTTATACCGTATTCACCTAAGGACAGACGACTGTCTCTCCAGGCGCTGGCCTAGCCACGTATCTTGCATACCACTGATTGACTTAATGAGAACCCATTTATCGTATCTAATACGTTAATTTAACACCACTAATTTCACCAACGAAAATACATTTCTCATGTTCTTTTTATTAATTATCAAAGACTCTTCCACTTAAGGATTGTCAGTGCCTGGAATCGGGCCTTTGTGACGTAAAGCAAGCTGAGTGCCCCTGGTGTATAACTTCCTCATTTTGGCAGCAGTCTTCCCTAGCACGTGGCTTAAGCCAACACAGGGTATCGCACTGTCTGTGCTGAAGTGTGGAAACGTCCCATAATCCTGTCCATAACAAAGAGCTGTCATGAGAAAAAACTAAAATCTGTGCCCTCTAGGGTCAGATGCTTTTGGACTGAAGGGGGGGAATGTGAGAATCTGGGAAATCTTCTCTCACAGGGATAATCTGGCTTCAAAGGCTGTTTTTCCCTTCAAAATCTGATTTTTCATATTAGAGACCAGCATTACTGCAGTGCTTCTCTGTCTGTTCTAAGCGGACTAGCACAGAGGTCTCAGGGCTGCATTCCAGGGGAATAAGGCCTCCATGTTCTCTGGGTCAGAGCCTGGTACAAGGCCAGCCCAGATTCAAAAGGTGGGGAAGTCAATTTGATAGGAAGAGCTTCAGAGACTTTTTGGACATGTCTCAGCTACCACAAGATAAGTGCCGTGAAGACCAGGAGCAGGGTTTTATGCAAGTGTCGGAGGGATCAGCAGAATCTCATCTGACTGAAGGCTGAGCTCTACCTGCCCACCACCACCCCCAAACTGATACCTGAGGTGAGATCTCAAGAGTGAAGAGGCATTAACTAGGAGGAGGATAGAGTTTAGACAGCAGGACCATTGTGTATAAAGACCTGTGGCAGGTGATACATTCCATCAATGTGAAGAATGCAAGAAAACCTTCATTTGCAAGGGGATGAGTCTGGAAATCTCGTGGAATTGTGAAAGGATAATTCTTTGTCAATAAGTGCGGTGAAAAGAGCACTGAACTCAACCTTCAGGCAACCAGGAGTCCCTTCCGACTGAGGAACTCAGTGGCTGCATCTTCTAATGGGAAAATGGTAGACTAAAAGGGCCACAGAATCATCTAGTGCTAGGTTCCCAAAAAGTTTTCTGAACCCTGTCAATGAAGTAGTCCATTGGTCTAAAATGTTTGGGAAACACCCAGGTAAATGAGTTGATTGCTGGACTTCTTGGAGACTTTAATAAGCTCTTAGGTATTAGGACCAATGTGTGCTGATACATGTTTAACAACAAGTTCTCTGAGGAAAAAAATACAGCCCTGATTTTGAGCATTTGCCAATTTCTGGAGTATAAATACTCCTGCTCTGACTGATGTGACGCTACCACCATGACGTCACTGAATGCATAACTGGCTCACAGAATTCCTGAAAATTTAACCATCAGCTAGCCCAGGCCAGCTCCAGTACACCTCTGTTGGGACTCTTAGAGGCAGAGAGGATGGAGGTTTGCCCAAGACTTCATGGGATACAACACCCTTTTCATGGGATATCCAAAAGGATGAATACTTTGTAGACACATGTTAGGAAATTCTGGTTGGGTTATTTTCTAAGTAGGGAAACTGAGAAGCTAAGTGTCTTGCCCAAGAACTCAGATCCAAACACAAATTAAGCTCTTCTGAGCCTCAGTTCTGTAGCAAAAAGTTTAATATTCTTCCTTCTTTAAAAACTGTTCTAGATTCAAAACTGCCGTTTTCTCACCATGTATCGTGGCAGGTACTCTGTTAAACAATTAACAAGCGTCATCACATCTGACGCTTCCAGCACCCTGTGAGATATGTAATTTTATTATCCCCATTTTACAGATGAAAAAACTGGGGTGCAGAGATGTTAGATAACTCTACCAAATGAAGCAAAGACATGGTTTGCTGCGAGATACTTTGCTCCCATTTAGAGACCTTGTTGCCATACTGCTGTATACCATGGTCAGGTACAATAGAGCAAGAATAAGGCTTGTCATCTTCCTTTTTAACAAGAAAAGTGTCAGTCAGCCCTTCCTTGTTCTGAACCTTAAGCCAAAACTTCTCCATGGGCCAGCTTTAGGTAGCACGGAAGCCAGCAGCCCAGTCACCCCACCGGCATTTACTGATGGGTGATGTTATAAACTCAATGTATGTGTTCCCACAAAATTAATACACTGAAGCCCTAACCCCCCAATGTGATGGTATTTGGGGATAAGACTTTGGGAAGTAATTAGGTATAGATGATGTCATGAGGGTGGGGCTATCATGATGGGATTAGTGCCCTTCTCAGAAAAGACACCAGAAAGTTCACTCGTTCTGTACACACTTGAAGAGGAGGTCACTTAAGCACACGGCAAGCTGATGGCTGAGTACAAGTCAAGAGAAGAAGCCTCGGAATGAAACGTCCCTTACCAGGACCTTGATCCTGGACATCACAGCCTCCGGAAGTATAAGAAATAAATTTCCATTGCTTCAGCCACCCAATCTATGGTATTCTGTTATAGCAGCCTGGGCAGACAAATGCAGGTCAGGTGTTGAGTCTGAGGGCTGGAGGAGGGAGAAAATTAGTTCAGTGGTCATAGAATCCATGACCCCACTTCCCAGGACTCCACTTGGTAGGGGTAGTAATAATAGCTTTCTACCTAAAATCTTTCACATCCATAATGCCATCTGATCCTTAAAGGACTCTGTGAATGTTTTCTGTTTCAGAGAGATCTGACTTTGTCCAAGGTTAGTGAGCACTGAATCATCTTCTGTCCCTGTGTCCTTTCCAGTATATCAAGCTGCTTTATGCTAAACTATAGGATACAGATTAGGTATGGTTCTCCCTGAAAGCAAATGGGAATGACGTTTGAGAGGCCTGTGCAAGATTTCAGGAGATGTGGTGTGCGTACCTTCAAACGCAAGTTTGAGTAGAAGGAATAACATTTAGTAATACGGCACGCTTGCAGGAGCTGAGAATTAAGGCCAACCTGGCAATTCATACAGTTCACCATTGTAGAGTGCTTCCTGAATGTTGGTCACTATTGAAGAGTTTTACATGTATTAACTCACTTAATCCTCACAATAATAACCCTAAGACATGGATACTATGTTTTGATTTTTGGTCTTTTGTTTTTTGAATTAATTAATTAATTTTATTTTTGGCTGCATTGGGTCTTCGTTGCTGTAGGTGGGCTTTCTGTAGTTGTGGTGAACGGGGGCTACTCTTTGTTGTGGTGCACGGGCTTCTCACTGTGGTGGCTTCTCTTGTTGCGGAGCACAGGCTCTAGGGCTGCGGGCTTCAGTAGCTGTGGCACGCAGGCTCAGTAGTCGTGGCGCACGGGCTTAGTTGCTCCGCGGCATGTGGGATCTTCCCGGACCAGGGCTTGAACCCGTGTCCTCTGCATTGGCAGGTGGATTCTTAACCACTGTGCCACCAGGGAAGTCCAAGACATAGCTACTATTGATATTATTATTATCATGTCATTTTATACCTTAGGAGATAAAGGTATAGCGTAAGAAAGCACAGCTCTGACTTGAGATGTCTCTAGGTGTTTGGTGTGTGTGTTTATATAAAAGGTACGGGAGAGCAGTGAGGGATTCCAGATCACAATGTGTCATAGTCTCTTTCGCAGTTTCCCTTAGGATCAGGACCACAGTACTCCTTTGCTGTACATTTACACCAGCCGCCTGATTTCTACTTGAAACCCCCTCCATTCATCACTCTTTCAACTCAGGGTGTTGAAACATTCTGTTAAAATGCAACTCTTACCCGGGAGGGGGAAACACATTAAACCACTCTTTTCCATTTCAACTTTTTTGTGAATTCATCTTCTTGATTGGTTGTTGAGTCTTTGAAAAAGCCCACCCAGGGTGCAGAACTAAAGGATTTCTGTTGCTGTTGCTGTTGCTGTTGTTTGGGGGGAATGGGAAGCGCCAGGCATGAGGCTCTGTCCTGAGGAAGCATGACCGTAACTAATACCATTCACTGAGTGTGAACCGCATGTCACGCGCTGTACTGTGGTTGCTAAAGTTTACAAGAGCCATACTCTTCAAGCCGTACTCTGTCATTATCTCCCATTTTACAGATGGGAAAACTGAGGCTTGGGGAGATTAACTGGAGACATAGACTCGTAAATGCCGAGGAGAGCCCAGACACAGCATGACGGCTCTGAGCACTCTGGCAAGGTGGAAAACACCAGGAAAGCCCTGACCATTTAGTGTGTGTATGAGTGTGAGTCAGGAGAGGCGGAAGGGAGTTACTGTGAGACGAGGACGTTCAAAGAAGCATAAGCAGACGAGAAATGGAATATTTCCTGCCATCTCAGTAAACAGAGGATGTCACAGTCATCGGCAGTTGCAGCCACCACCAGTGGTGAGCTGGTGAGCCCTGAGGGAACTCAGGAAGGAAAGAATACCTGCCATCTAGCAGCCATCAGACTGCAGCCGCTCCCTCCGGTGAGCTCTGAAGAAACTCAGGATGTTAAAACACAGGATACAGGCCCCAGATAGCTGAGGTGCATGTCAAAGGAATGATTTCAGCGAGCCCAGACTCTTGCATCTTCCCATACATAGAAAAGCCCTAAATTCCTTAACTTGAGATTTCTAGTTTTCTTTAATTAACATAGTCTTTTGACGTTCAGATGACTTGCCCTTTGTTGCCAAACTCCTATATATCCTAGCTTCCCCCTCGCCTCCTTGGAGCAGTTCTCTCAGGGTTTCTTGAGATGCTGCCTCCCAGGCTTGAAGTTCTAAAAACTCCTGCCAAATAAAACATAACTCTGAACTTTTAGGTTGTGAATACTTTTTTAGTCGACTCGGAGGTCGACAGGAAGGGGAGGAGCTCTGGCCGCCCTTTCCCTCTGGCTCTGAGTCCACACTCTGTTCCGAGAGGGGCCTGGCAGAGCTGACAGGCATCCACCCCTCTCCTAGTTGGCTGTGCAGCTGCCCTAGAGACCCCCCAACCTCAGTGGAGTCCCCACAGTTCACTCGGATCGGTGTCTCCCAGGAGGCCAGAGCCGGTCTCTGACCCCGCTTCCCACAGTGCTACTGGTCTAGGCCTGTGTCTCTTTCAGTGTCATTATGTCACCTTCCTCCTGAGCATGCAGACAGGTGGAAGGCTGGCAGCAGGCCGGGTGGGGAGAAAGCAACCTCCCTAAACCCTGGCAGGCTTGCAGCCTGGCTCCTTGCCATCTAAGGGGGGCTTTCTCTCCAGCCTCCCCTGGGGTGGCCCCTGGACAAGACAAGAGCCCTCTCTTGATCACCTTCCTTCTCAAAGCAAAGGAAGGATTGAGGTTCTGCCTCTGACGGCTCAGTGATGCTGAGCAAATTGCTCAGAGCCCTTGTGTGAAATGGGGCTGATGAGTATACTTGCCTGGGCAGGTGATTGTGAGGGGTAAGTGAGTTAATCCATAGAAGGGGCTGAGCCCAGGGCCTGGCATATAGTAAATGCCCATCGATGTTCTCTGCTCTTGCCGGGGGTGTTATTATCCATAAAGGAGGAGTAATACCAGTCACAGTGATCTCGGGCTACACGTAGCATTTTAACCACTTTGCTTTTCTTCACACACACACACACTCACAGACACACACACATACTTCAGGTCAGTGGGTGCACAGGCAGAGCCAGCAGGTAGGAGCTCTGTTCAGCTCTGGGCTGTGCTCAGCTCTCTGGGGCAGCCCTGGGCAAGTTCCTCCTCCTCTCTGGGCGCTGGGGAGGACTTGGAATTTATGTGGAAGTCGCTACCGTGAACTGTCAGGGGTCACCACCTGGAGGCCAAATCCAGGTAGCAGACAAGTTCTTGGGGCAGCACTGTGCTTTGAAAAGCAGGTGGTATCATGTCAAAGTCAGGATAGCTGGCTTGTCCCAGACGTTGGGGTGAGTGTGCCGCTAATCTCTGGAAGCCAGGAAGGGCTTTGGAAGGTGTGTGCTACCGCCCAGCCCGGGAGACTTTTGACTTTGCAAACGTCTGAGCCCATGAATTCTCAAGTCTCTTCCAGCTCTAAAATGCAGCAGCTGAAACCTCAGGTTTGTCTTGCAGGGCTAGAAGGGGGTTAAGTGGCTGCATTTGAAAGGACAGAGCAAGAGATGATGCGATAAGATAAGGGGCTCTGTTTTCAGAGACACTCCTCAGAAAGAACAGGCTTTCACTGTGATCCAGAGGATAAGAGTCTGAGCCTCACATCCATCAGTCCATCTCTCCTCCCCTGGTCCACGCGCTCAGGCCACCGTGGGATGTGTCTGCCACTGCTGCCATCTGCTGGAGTGCCAAGGCTCTGCAGCCTGCCCACCTGAGGAGGGCGTTGAGGGCGTTTGCAAAAACTCCAAGCCCTGAATTACAGCTCTTGTCCCAGTGGACACAGTGGGTTTCACCCCTGCAATGACTAATATTTACTGAGCACCTGCTAAGGACCTAAACTATGCTTAGTACCTCCATGAGTTGTCTCCCTGAATCCATTCACTAGAAGAAGCCCATGTGAGCAGGAATTTTTGTCTCTTTTCTTCATGGTAGTATCTCCAGTGCCTAGGACAGTGCCTTGAACAGAGTAGGGACTTGGTAAATAGGGGTTGCTTGAGAACAGCTGGAAAGATGGATTCTATCATCACCCCGGTGTTAGGTATGAGGAACTGTCGCTCAGAGAGACGAAGACTCAAAGTATTGCAGGTAAACCTGTGAGGGAAGCTGGAAAGATTCTTGACACAGGCAGCTTTTATATTACCCCTGGTGGTTCCGAAGGCGGCAGAGTCAGACAACACATAGGAATGAACACCTCTGGCCGCTAGGGTCCCTTGGAGCTCAGGAAATTCAGGGCTACAAACCATTAGGGAAATAAACCAAGTCAACAAAATGTTGCAAGGGGGCCCTGGGAGTTCAAGGAGAGTGCAGGGCTCTGGCCACGGTAAGAGGCCCATGACACATGATTTGTATGTTTTAAAATATTATTATTATTACTAAACTTAGTTTTTTGAGCAGTTTTAGGTTTACAGAACAACTGAGCAGAAAGTACTGAGAGTTCCCACATAGTCTCTCACACCCCTGCCCCCTCCTCCATTTTCCCCTATTATTAATATCTTGCGTTAGTGTGATACAGTTGTTACCATGGATGGGCCGATATTGACAGGTTATTATTAACCTATCCATAGTTTATTGATAAACCTATCAAAACCTATCAAAAGTCCATAGTTTCCATTAGAGTTCTCTCTTGGTGTCTTGTGTTCTAAGACGTGTATCCAACATTATGGAATCATACAGAATAGTTTTACTGCCCTAAAAAATCCTCTATGCTCTATCTACTCATCCCTCCCCCACCTCCCCCGACTCCCTGAACCCCTGGTAATCACTCATCTTTTTTCTGTCTCCATAGTTTTGTCTTTTCCAGAATGTTCTATAGTTGGAATCACAGAGTATGTAGCCTTTTCAGGTTGGCTTCTTTCCTTAGCAGTAAGCATTTAAGGCTCCCCTATGTCTTCTCAACGCTTGAGAGTTCATTACTTTTGTCACTGAATAATATTCTGTTGAATGGATATACCACAATTTGTTTATCCATTCACCTATTGAAGGGTGCTTTGGTTGCTTCAGAGTTTGGCAATTGTGAATAAAGCTGGTGTAAACATTTGTGTGCATGCTTTTGTGTGAACATAACTTATCAACTTCTTGGGTAAATACCAAGGAATGCAATTGCTAGATCGTGTGGCGAGTTTTGTAAGAAACTACCAAACTTTGCCTTCCAAAGTGGCCATTCCTGTTTTGTACTTTTGAGCATCACTTTCAGTAACAGTCTTGCTGGCCTGGACCCGTTCTCTAGGTTGCCGGCTGAGAGAGAACAGGCCTGCGATTCCTCCCTTCCTGTCTGTATCTAGCTCCCTTGCTGAGGGAATGAAAACAGAGGATCTTCCACTTCCACTGCTGAAAGAATGAAAACAGAGGATCTTTTCTTCCCACCCAAGGTGTGATGCTGAGGCAACTCTGGTCATTTGAAATCCCCAAGTCACCTCCTTGGGGAGGGGGAATGGGCCCACTGCCCTGGAAGGTCAACCTGTACCTTGTGGTTCAAAATTCTTGGCCTCGGCTTGGGCACATGGGCTGGGGAAAGCAGCCACTGTTTTTTGTTTTTTGTTTTTATTTTTTTAAAGAAGATGTTGGGGTAGGAGTTTATTAATTAATTTATTTATTTTGGCTGTGTTGGGTCTTCGTTTCTGTGTGAGGGCTTTCTCTAGTTGTGGCAAGCGGGGGACACTCTTCATCACTGTGTGCGGGCCTCTCACTATCGCGGCCTCTCTTGTTGCGGAGCACAGGCTTCAGACGCGCAGGCTCAGTAGTTGTGGCTCACGGGCCTAGTTGCTCCGCGGCATGTGGGATCTTCCCAGACCAGGGCTCGAACCCGTGTCCCCTGCATTAGCAGGCAGATTCTCAACCACTGCGCCACCAGGGAAGCCCCACAGCCGCTGTTTTGATGTGTGGAGCTGTCAGGTCGTACGCCCTTGAAGCCCTCGTGAAACTGATGCCACTGGGATTAGAACACCCAGCTCCTCTTCACGTCCCACTCTTGTAAAATGGTGACAAGTGAGATAGCACCTTCATCTGCATCATTGCCAAATGGAGGGTACTTCACATGTTCTGGAGATACTGGAACCACATATAAGCAAGTTAGGAGTTTATTTCACTTTTCACTTTTATTCTTTTCTCTTTTTAAAAACGTTATGAAAAATTAGATAGGGCCCTTCACAATGACTTTTCAAAACAAACTTTTTAAAGTTAAGCTAACATCAAACTACAACTACAACTAGAGGAAAGAGAGAGAGACCTTTTTAGTTGTGTTTTTGACTTTATTTCCCAGAATCCCAAACGCCCCGTTTGGTTGCTTTTATGCATTTGCATCTCCTCTCCCTGCCAAAAACAGGCAAACAAACAAAAGTCTTCATGTTCCACCAAAAACTTGCAGGAAGTCATTTCATGGAGGGATCATTTTTTAAGGCTCAGGCTCTTTGGTGACTATATAGGAAAACTCGAGAGAATCTCATGTGAATGACTTCAATCTAAGAAGAGGGAAAAAAGCTTTAGTTCTGATGGTAGGAGGAGGGTTTATGTGTCTCAATTTACAAGCCTAAGCACTGCAAATGTAAACTCTCGGAAGGAAAATTTTGTCCTAATTACTTAACTGAATCCAGAAACATCTGTTCTGAGTTACTAGAGCAAGTCCAGTTTGCTCTTCATCTGACGTTTTAAAGCAGGCAGAGGTAACTTCGAGACTCGTACCTTTTCTGGTCCAGCCAAGTACTTCTCAGAGATGGGGACGAGGCAAGGTCCAGAATAAACAATGTTGACAAATCCTCCAGATGATTCTTATAGAGACTTAACTTTGAGAATCACTGCTCAAGCCAAAACTTACTTTTCTTTTTTAGGTGGTTTTTTTTTTTTTCCTCCTTGTCATCTTTACCTACAAAACAGTACATCTGAATAACTGGCTTCTTCTTATTATGTTGGGTTGGCTCATTGAAAACATTTTAACTCGTTTTCAGAATTTCTTAAAATTTTACTTTTTAAATGAACACAGTAAAACTGACCTTTTGCATAGCTGTACATTTCAGTGAACTTTGACCCTTGTATAGATTCATGTAAACCACAGCTACCATCAGAATACATCCAATACCATCCAATACCAGAATACATCAGAATACCTCTCCTTCAACCCTAATCTCCGGCAACCACAGATCTATTTTCTACCCCCAAGGTTTGGTCTTTCCTGGAAAGTCCCATAAGTGGATTCAAACAGTGTATCACCTTTCGTGACTGGCTCCTTTCACTCAGCCTAATAATACCTTTGAGATTCATCCAAGCTGTCGCCTGTATCCACAGTCCATTTCTTAGTGTTGAGCGTAATTCCATTGTATGGATGGAACCCAGTTTGTTTGTTTGTTCACCCGTTGAAGAACATTTGGATGTTTCCAATTTGGGGCATTAAATCCAGTTTTCCGATGATATTGTTTAGTCTTTTATATTCTTTTTTTCTGTCTACTAGTCTATCAATTACTGAGAGAAGAGTGTTGAATTTTCAAGCTATAATTTTGGATTTATCTGTTTTTAGTTCTCTCAGTTTTTGCTTTATGTGTTTTTAAAACTCTATGTTAGATGTATACACATTTATCATTGTTATTTCTTCTTGTTGTATTAATCTTTTTACCGTATGTAATATCCCTTTTTATCCTTGGTAATTTCCTTTGCTTCGATGTGTACTTTATCTGGCATTACTGTACCCGCTCAAGGTTACTTTTCTTTAGTTTTTACATGGTATATCTTTTTCATCTTTTTTACTTTAACCTACTTGTATCACTGTATTTAAGATGAGGTTCATATAAGCAGCATACAGTTGGGTCATGTTTTTTAATCCATTCTGATAATCTCTATCTTTGAAAATTGGTGTGTTTGAATCATGTACATTTTAATGCAGTTTTTGATATGCTTGAATTTAGTCAACTATTTTATTTGCTTTCTGTTTGTTTCCTCTATTTTCATTCCTGTTTCCCCTTTCCTACCTTTCTGGGGGGTTATTTGAACATATTTTTTAGTATTCCCATTTTTATTTACCTATTCTGTTCTTCTGAGATTTTTCAGCTACTTCTCTGTTATTGATTTCTAATTTAACTCCATTGTGGTCTGAGAGCATACTTTGTATGTATATATTCTGTTTTTGTGTCTAGATCTCTTTATATAGTATTTTTAGCAATTGCTGTAGGGATTACAATTTACATAATATTTCACTTTTAAATATTTTAGCATTTCAGGTTGAATATTGAAACCTTACCAGTAGATGTACCAGGTTTTTTTGTACATCGACAGTGAAAACTCCAGACAGTGTTCCAATTTTTGCTTTCAACCATCAATCATATTTTAAAAACCTCAGTAGGAGAAGAGTAGCCTATTATATTTACTTAGAAATTTGCCACTTTGGTTTCTCTTTCCTCATACTTGACATTCTGAGTTTCCTTCTGGTATCATTTCCCTCTGCCTGGAGAACATCTTTGGAAATTCTTTTAGAGCAGGTCTGCTGGTAATTCTCTTAATTTTCCTTCACCTGAGAATGTCCTTACTTCAACTCATTCCTGAAGGATATTTTCATTAGACTAGAATTCTGGCTTGACACTGTTTTCTTCCTACACTTTAAGTGTATGGCTATACTTCATATCAGACTTTGTGGTTTCTCATGAGAAATCTGCAGTTTCTTCAGTTGTTGTCCTCCTGTAAATAATGTGTCGATTGTTCCTAGGTGCTTTCAAGATTTTTTTTCTTTTTCTTTAGTTTTCAGCAGTTTTATTATTATGTTATTGGACATGGACTTCTTTAGTTTTTTTTTTTTTTTGCGGTACGCAGGCTTCTCACTGTTGTGGCCTCTCCCGTTGCGGAGCACAGGCTCCGGACGCACAGGCTCAGTGGCCATGGCTCACGGGCCCAGCCGCTCCGTGGCATGTGGGATCTTCCCGGACCGGGGCACGAACCCGCGTCCCCTACATCTGCAGGCGGACTCTCAACCACTGCGCCACCAGGGAAGCCCTCTTTAGGTTTTTATTATCTGGGACTTGCTAAGCTTCTTGACTCTTCAGGTTTATGCCTTTTGCCAAATTTGGGAGGTTCTCAAATTGTTATCTCTTCAAATATGTTTTCTGTGCTTTTCTCTACCCCTTCTCAAACTCCAAGATAGAAATGTTAAACCTTCTGGTATTGTCTCCCAGATCTTGAAGGATCTTTTACTCTTCCTTTTCTGTGTTGCTCAGGTTGTGTTCTTCCTATTAATCTATCTTCAAGTTCACTGACTCTTTCCTCTTCAAGTTCACTGACTCTTTCCTCTTTCATCTCCATTCTGCTGATGAGCCCATCCAGTGAGTTTTTCATTTTGGTTATTGTATTTTTTTCTGTTCTGAAATGTTTATTTGATTCTTTATATCTTCTTTTCCTTTGCTGAGACTTTCTATTTTTCCATTTATGTCAAGAGGCTTCCAGATTTCTTATTGGAGTATTTCTTTAATAGCTGCTGTAAAGCCTTTGTCAGGTAATTGCAATATCTGTGTTATCTCAGCGTTGGCATCTTTTCCTATGTGAGCTGAGATTTCCCTGGTTCTTCACGTGCTGAATAATTTTGATTTCTATCCTGGACATTTTAAATATTACATTATGAGACTCTGAGTCTTACGGAAATCCTGTGGAGAACATTGATATTTTTGTTTTAGTGGTTAATTAGCCCAAGGTGGGTTCAGTGCTCAATTTCTAACCAGCTTTCTGTGGTCTGTGGTTTCAGGGTCAGTTCAGTTTTCAAATCGTGTGTGGTGCTGTTTAGATCTGTTCCGGATCTTCACCACCCAGGGCCCTGCCAGGAAGTTGGGCATAGTCTATTCGGTACTCAGTTCTAAAGGCTGTGTATGTTGTTTAGAGCCAGCTCCAGGAATGAGTAATTCACAGGTGAGCCCCTGTGGAGAGAAGAGAAGAGAAGAAAGCTAGAGAAACTGGCTTTCCCAAAAGGTGGAGTGTTTACTCCTTGAGTAACTGAAAGTTTCAGTGTCTTTGTTTTGGCTTGTCTGTTTTGGCTTGAAATAACAGTTCTGTTTTAATGTTGTCATGGGTATCTGTTGGGCTCCTCTGGGTAATATCCCTTGTGCTTCTAACCCTGAAGTTCCTTCAGGGAACCACTGCTGACGCATTTCCAGGCTGTACAGTGTGCATATTCTGTATTCCCTGACTGTAGTTGTCACTTCAGGAACGAAAGCCAAGTCCAAGATTTTGCATGGAAATCTTGGGAAAGAGCATGTCTCTTTCTGCTGATGTTAACTACGTGAGGGGGATGTAAATCTGAAGGTGCATCTTCCCATTGCTTTCAAAGAGCTTACTGAATAGTAACAAGAGAAAAGCATAGCTGAACAACGGAGGTAAACAGATTTTTGATAATATTGATACGGGTCCACCACTGCCTGGAGACCTTCTGCTTCTTGTAGGACTTCAGTTACACAAACCCGTTAATTTCTATTTTTCTCAAGCCACTCTGTGTTAGTTTTCTGTCCCTTGCAGCCAAAAGTGTCCTCACTAACGTATAAATGGACCCTTTGTCTATTATACTTTATTGTGGCCTGAATCTTGAGTTGATTATCTTTAATCAACAGCCCTGGCAATTTGTATTGGAGTCATTTGTCAAAACCCATTGGAAGGAATCGTAACTCGCGGGGTGAATTTTATCCATCTGTATCCTCTCCTTGTTACTGTTTTTGTCAGTAGTATCTGTTCTGTGTTTTTAGGGTACCGCTCATTTTGAGTTTTTCCCAGAAGCAGACCCTGGGTAGAAAATTTGAGTACCAATGGCTTATTTCAAAGGTTATCCCAAGAGTATTAGCAAGAGATTGGGGGAATAAAAGTGGGAAAAGAAGGGTGAGTTATTGAGAAGTTTTCCATATAGAGCCCCTTGGGCTCATTCCTGCTGGGGTGTTCTGGTGGACAGGTGTAGAAGGAGCCCCAGAATTACCCAGCCAAGAAGTGAGGAAGTGGGGGACATTCATCCTCCACCTCACATCCATCATTGCTAAGGGCTGTTTCTATGGTTTTAATTCCCCAGCACTTCTGGCCTGTGCTGCTTGGGAGCTGAGAGCAAGCCTTTAGGGGAAGTTGTAGGTATCTGTAACAGGACATAGTAGGCATGTGCTTGGGAGACCCCAGCAATTCACAGGGACATGGGGGGGGGCACGGCCAGCAACTGCCACCAGACCTGTGAATATTCTTGTGTTCAATTCCTAGATTTTCAGCTTAGCCTCTTCACACAGAGTAAGAAGGTGTATTGATTGCATGTGTATCGATTCATAAGTAATGACTCTTCGCAAACACAGTAGCTTTAAAACTTATCAAGTTTGGGCTTCCCTCGTGGCGCAGTGGTTGAGAGTCCGCCTGCCGATGCAGGGGATGCGGGTTCGTGCCCCGGTCCGGGAAGATCCCACATGCCGCGGAGCAGCTGGGTCCATGAGCCATGGCCGCTGAGCCTGCGCCTCCGGAGCCTGTGCTCCGCAACGGGAGAGACCACAACAGTGAGAGGCCCGCGTACCGCAAAAAAAAAAAAAAAAAAAAAAACTTATCAAGTTTTCTCTGTGTTTGGGAAGATGAGATTGAGGTCGAAAGTGTGATGGTTTCTAGGTGATTTCAGTCATTCTTTCATTCATTCATTCATTTATTCATTCACATAACAAATGCTTTGGGGGAATGGAAATCAATAAGCAAAAGTCCCCGTCCTTGGAAAGCCCACAAGCTGATGGCAGGCAGGCAGAAGTGTAATCACTGGTGGCTTAAAATGATACTTGCTTTAATAGAGGTGGATATAAACTGTTATTAGTGCACAGGGCTAGAGTCACAAAGAAGACAGTACTTGTGTCTTAAAAGATGAGAAGGAAGGAAGAAAGGGAGAAAGGGTGTTTATTCTCCTTGCTATTACTGTGTAGCAAATTTCCACAAACTTATAGCATAACATAGCAACCATTTTATTATGCTTATGATTTTGTGGGTCAGGAATTTGAAAGGGAGCACAGAGGGGTCAGCTTGTCTCTACACCATAATGTTTGGAACCCAGCTAGGGAGACTCGAAGGCAGGAGGTGACTCTGGGTGGGGTGTGGCATCATCTGAAGGCTCACTCACTTGCTTATCTGACAGTCAGTGCTGACATTTGCAGAGACTTCAGGGAAATTGCTGACTAGTACATCTACACTTGGCTTCTTCATGTGGCTGCTTGGGCTTCCTCACAGCATGGTGGCTGGGTTCCAGGAACAAGTGCTCCAAGGCAAACAGGTAGAAACTGTATTGCCTTTTATGGCCAAGCCTTGGAATTCACCTTCACGGTGATCACAAGCCTGCCCAAACTCAACAGGAGGAAATTTGAACCCATCTGTATCAGTGAGGGGAGTGCCAGAGTCATACTACGAGTAGGAAGGGAGAGATTGTTACAACCAGTCTTAGAAAATAGCATTGACCACAGCACTGAAGGGATAAAATCATTTTGTCCCTCTGGTATTTAGTAATATCTTTCCTGGGCTGCATTATTTTTTGGTAGATAGCCCTTTAAATTACTTGACTGTCAGATTGACCCATAAAGGTATGGTGAGAGAGATATATTATTTGATGCATTTCTCACACCTCTTCTGTCCATACAGTCTTTCTCTCTGGCCCACACTTTGAGAATCAATGCCATAGAACCTGGGCAGAATGGGGGAAGAGGGTGTCAGAATTAGCAGAGCAGATTCTCTTTGGAGGTCAGACAAAGGCAAAGACTGTGAATATTCTTACCTTCATATAAAGTTGATTATAAATATACATATATATGCTAATTTATTTTCTCAGTGGATCTAATTCCTGGGTGTATTAAAAAAAAAAAACCTTGGGTTCACGTAGTGTGTGGCATTATTACCCTCCAAGAGAACATTCTATTTATGCTACTTTTAGAGTAACTATCATAAGACTCAGGGCTGGTTGAGAAAGTCTCTTTTGTCCATTACTTGGATTTTGTCTTTAAAGCTGAATCTTAATACAGATGGTCCCTGACTTACAATGGTTTGACTTAGGATTTTTCAACGTGACGATGGTGTGAAAGTGATGTGCATTTGGTTGAAACCATACTTTGAATTTTGAATTCTGAATTTTGATCTTTCCCTGGGCTAGAGGTATGTGGTACAATACTGTCTGGTGATTCTGGGCAGAGGCGGGGGCCGCAGCTCCCAGTCAGCCACGTGATCAGCAGGGCAAACAACCCAAGTACTTACAACCATGCTGTACCGAGGCAGTCGTTATGTTTTTCACTTTCAGTACCGTGTTCGATAAACTACATGAGATATTCAACCCTGTATTGTAGAACAGGTTTTGTGTTAGAAGGTTTTGCCCACCTGCAGGTTCGTGTGACCCTTCTGAGCACGTTTAAGGTAGACAAGGCTAAGCTATGGTGTTTGGTAAATTAAGTGTATTAAATGCATCTTCGACTTAAGATATTTTCAACTTAGGATGGGTTTATCGAGATGTAATGCCATCATAAGTCAAGGAAGATCTGTTGTTTGCATTTTTAAAGCCATATTTTAAAAATCTTCACAATGGCTATCTCATAATCAGGCTGTGTAGCACATGGAGACATTTTGGCCCTTAGCTGCGTGCAGGAGCTAGGAGGTAGTGTTGCACCGTAGTCTGACAGTTGAGAGACTGAATCCCAAACGTGCACTTACTGTTCTGTGACATGGGGGCAACTTACTCAGCTTCTCGGAGTCTTGGTTTCTTAATCTGTAGATTGGGGATAATGATACCTAGTTCTTAGTATTGGCACCGCTGATAAAATAAGACAATTAAAGTGCCTGATACCTATGAGATAACAAATTGAATATTGGGGAATTCTAAGAGAAATTGAATGGCTTGCTCACTAAGTTGTCTCTGGAATGAGATGGCAGGTCAGTAGCCACATAATCAGTCTTTAGATTTTTATGTCCTTTTCCTGCCTGTAAGGGCTGGAAAAAGGCATAAAACAGCTGAAGCCTTCTTATTACGTGTATGTGTGCACGTGTGTGCGTGTGTTGGAATCTTGGCTGTAAAGAGTATTTCCTTTATCAACCTCTTCCTCCCCCATCACCTCCATTCCCCTCTGTTTCCGTTTCATGAGACTGGAAGCTTCACAGACATTTCCCGATTATTTCTCAGTGACATATATTAATTGAAGAGAAAGCAAAGCCTCGTAGCGGAAAGGCAGCCCGAGTCCAAAGCCCCTACTTGGTGCAGCCTTCCAGCTCCAGAGTAGCCTCACTGCCCTTTCCCTGCAATCTGATTTGGAGCCAGGTCTGTGGTGTCACTCCAGGGCCGGCGATGGAGTTGTCACGAAGGACAGAGCTGGCATCTGCCCTGCCTTGTGATTAAAGACCTCCAGCACCTGGAGGAGGTCCTCCACCATCCCCCCCCCGACCATGTTGCCATGAGGCACCAGGTTTACTGGGTGCCCCTGGAAATGGTGAAAGAATCACAATATCACTTGCTTTCTTTTTTTTTTTTTTTTTTTATTTGTGGTACGCGGGCCCCTCACTGTTGTGGCCTCTCCCGTTGCGGAGCACAGGCTCAGCGGCCGTGGCTCACGGGCTCAGCCGCTCCACGGCATGTGGGATCTTCCCGGACCGGGGCACGAACCCGTGTCCCCTGCATTGGCAGGCGGACTCCCAACCACTGTGCCACCAGGGAAGCCCCCTTTTTTTTTTAAAGTTAGAAAGCCACAAAGCCACACAGTGAAATCACTGAAAATGTCAACCCAGAGCTGCCCGTTTCGTTTGGGCCTCGTGTAGATGTGTGGTGTTTTTTATCTTAATTATTATATTGATGCCACTCCACCTTTCTAATTAAATCCCTTTCCTCATTATCCTGGTTTGCCACGATTATTGTCTGAATTGAAATGGATTTCACGACAGCTCTGAAAAACCAGAGTTGGCTAAATTTAGCTTTAATTAGGCAGCGTCGTAGCCCCGTGATTATTTCCTCATTTCGTTTGGATTCCACTCACTGGAATGCTAAGCGGGGGTCTGGCGCAGTGTTCGTGCCCTTCGCAGAGAATTCTCTGCCATGTTTCTTGCGATCAGGGTGATTGTTTTGTGCCACAGTTGGTTTCTACAGAGAGAACTTTAATCCTCTTGTATAACTCAGGGTTTACTGGAGTTAGTCAGGCTGTGCTCTACAGCTGTCAGGTACTGGGAGGAAAACCCCAAACACAATGTGAGGGCATCTCCACCTAGTACCGAAGGGTGAGGGGTCACATGGGGGGTCACATGGTGGGGCTTCCCAGTGGTTAGAACAGCAGGCAGTCTCTATGACGCTTAAGGAGAAAAGGGAGGAGGGCGGTGTTGCTGGAGTCCAGGGCCATGTGGTGTGAGCTACAGATATGGTGGGTCTGAGCTGCAGGAGCTGGGACCGTAAAAGGAGGGGCCCCAGAGAGACACAGCTACTGTCCTTGACACCCCCTGAAGCAGAGTGAGAGAAGGATAAATACTTGGGCCTCTTTTACTTCCTGTCCTTTAATCTTCTGTCAGTGCCTCCAATTGGCAGAATCTACCTGGGAACCAGCAGGCAAAGACACCAAGGAGATGGCCTTCTCTGCGATGCAGAGCAGAAATCTGAGAGCCAATAGGCAAAGGACGGGTCCAGGAACCATCTCTCCCCTAGGATTTGGATGGAGCTGACCTTGACCTTTGGCTCCAGGGGTGGGCATATGACTTAGTCCTGGCCAATGAGTGTTTTCTACCCATGGACTTTACTGATTAGTTCAACAATTCGCTTGTTACCATAGAGAAGATAATGGCTTGGAATGAAGCCAGGATAAAGGAAAGCAGAACAATGAGAATGGAGAAAGATTACCAGCAACCATGTTTGAAGACCTGCATCCAGCCATCACTGTGCCTAGATCTCTCAGTTATGTGAGCCAGTAATGTCCTCCCCTCGCGCGTGTGTGTGTGTGTGTGTGTATTTCTGTCACTTGCAACCAAATGACTTCTAACACACAACAAGCCTCAGAGAGAACTGGGCTACCAAGACACGACAGTAAGAACTTGTGACCAGTGACTGAGAGGGAAGTCTCAGAGGGAGGCCAGTCGTGAGGTGGACACCTTCATATGAGTCAGAATCTCAGAGGTCAATAGAAAGGCCCCCTATCCGGGTTGGACTAGTGGTATCGGTGATCCCTCTGGTCGCTGCTTACCCAAAAGGAATTCTGGACACTCTACTTCTTAGGCAGATCTAGCTCTAATAAATTTCTTACCAACTCCTCAGCTTCTTTTTTTTTTTTTTTTTTTTTGCGATACGCGGGTCTCTCACTGCTGTGGGCTCTCCCGTTGCGGAGCACAGGCTCCGGCGCGCAGGCTCAGCGGCCATGGCTCACGGGCCCAGCCGCTCCGCGGCATGTGGGATCCTCCCGGACCGGGGCACGAACCCGTGTCCCCTGCATCGGCAGGCGGACTCTCAACCACTGCGCCACCAGGGAAGCCCCCCTCAGCTTCATTTTTGCTCTCCTTTAGCTCTAGGCTGTGACATTTGCCATTTCTTTAACGTTGAGAAATATTTCTTACTCCCATCATTAAAAATTATTCTCCTTATGAAGCCTTCTTATGTGTCAGTTACTCTGCTAGTGAACTTTATATATATCCTACTTAATCTTTACCTCTGAGGACAGTTACTTACGAGGTAAGAATTATTATTCCTATTCCCATTTTTAAAATGTGGAAACTGAGGCTGAGACGGGTTAATCGACTTGCCTAGGATTTGAACCCTAGGCAGATCCTAGATCCCACCATTCTAGCCATTGTGACATGGAGCCCCCCTCTTCCCTGAGGGCCTTTATTCATCCTTCGGGTCTCAGCTCAGATCTACCCCCACATTAGGTTCAGTCCCCCTGCTGTGCACTTCCCGAGCTGTGTGTAGTCTTTCCAAATAGTCGTCAACACACTGCGCTGCAGTCACTGGTTTAACTATCTGTGTTGCCCACAAGACTGGGGCCCCCAAAATGTGTAGGTTGTATCTGCCTTGGGGTCCACGCTCTTCTCAATGTCCAGACCCTTTTTTAACTAAAAAAAAGAATGAATTTTGAACCATCAGTGGTTGGTTTTAAGGGATCCTGCCTTTCATTCAGGATTAACCTGAAAATAGAGTGAGAAGTGACTGTTTTCACTTAAGAATCAAGTTGCTGGGCTTTAAGGGGCCAAGGACTGCTTCAGATACAGCTTGATCCAGCCCCAGAGTCTGAGAGGTTCCAAGCCCCATAGTCAGATAAGGAGGGGCTGTTAGGCAAGGGGAGTCTTGCCACACTTCCAAGTCATAACATCATAAACATCCGCCCTGCTTACCCCACAACCAAGATTCCCCCTTGATTTCTCCAGCAGGCTGTGAGCTTTCAGAAGCAAGAATTCTGTATCTCAGCTCTCTTTCCCGGCCCTCAACCTGGTGCCTCGTACTCTGTGGGCCCCTCCTGGATGCTGCTTGGCTAGTCATTGGTGGAATGCTTCCTCCCAAGACTACCTTCATTGCTCTCCTGGGCTGAAGTATGATGGAGTAGGTCCACGCTAAGTCTGCTCCCTGTAGTCTTACTATATACTACCTCTAAACTAAGATGAGGGGGAAGGTGGCAGTGACCTTGGGATTTCAGACAAGTGCCACAGAAGACCAGGGGGACTACTTTCAGCCATGGGACTGCTGACCACTTCTGGAAAGTGGAAGCCATGTGGGTCTCCATGTAGGTCTCTCTTATACCCTACCCTGGGTGAAAACTGGATTCATTGCCACCTAAGGTGCTCATGAACCCCAGCATGAAATCACGAAGTATTTGGAATTAACTTTGCATTTGTATAAGATGGTCCATATGTGGCAGTCACAGCCTGTGGGACTTTGCCACTTTGCCTTGCCTGACACCAAGCATCTGTGTGGCTGTGTGTTCCATATGGAATGGAGTTCTAAGAGCTGGCAGAGGCAGAGGTTAAACTTTTTTTTTTTTTAAGTTAAAAACTGTCAGTTTGGGACTTCCCTGGTGGCGCAGTGGTTAGGAATCCGCCTGCCAATGCAGGGGACACGGGTTCGAGCCCTGGTCCGGGAAGATCCCACGTGCCGCAGAGCAACTAAGCCCGTGCACCACAACTACTGAACCTGCACTCTAGAGCCCGCGAGCCACAGCTACTGAGCCCGCGTGCCACACCTACTGAATCCCACGTGCCTAGAGCCCGTGCTCCGCAACAAGAGAAGCCACCGCGATGAGAAACCCGCACACCGCAACGAAGAGTAGCTCCCACTCGCCACAACTAGAGAAAGCCCGCGCGTGGCAACTGAAGAGCCAATACAGCCAAAAATAAGTAAATACATAATAAGCTTAACTTAAAAAAAAAAACTGTCACTTTTAAGATGTCAAAATGTTTGCTCTCTAGGGTAGAGATTATCTTGGGAGCAAAGTCAGCCTTTGTTATAGGAGATCCCCTCTGGTGGGCAGTGCTAGTTGAGACTTGTGAGTCAATATCTAAATCTGGGAAGTCACCCACAGGCAGACATTGCAGCCGGTCTGTGTTCTGTTTAGTCCTATAAAGTGAGAGTGTGTCAGAACGGGGTGAGAAAATTTCTTTCTCTGAAAGCTAGACAGAAGCTATCCTACATCTGAAAAATTTACCAGAGCTATTTACATGTTTCTTATAGAGATTGTGAGTGTTGACCAAGGCAGATTTCCTTCACATCAGGTTAGAAGAAAGACTAGATCGGGCGTGGTAGAGAGCTCCCCACCGAGTGATGGCTTCACATACAGAGTGAGCAGCCCAGCTGGGGAGCTGGGGCTGGTTCACTGTAATGGTCGGGTCCTGGCCATTTGGGTGGAACCATACTGTACGTTGGGTGAGGTAGTGAGGTGCTGGGCTTCCCTTTAAGCAAATGGATGTTACCGCTGTTGGTCACCCTCGGGACCTCACAGGTACCCCGGGAACTATACTCAGCTAGGGAAAACTTTTCTCCCCCTTCAGGGAGACGTTGATTCCTTGGTGGGGGGCCTCAGTTGATCCCTGACTTATAGATGGTCTCCTGGGAAGCATTTAAGATAAGTTCTTAACCACTTAACTCATCTTCAGAATGAGTTCAGGACTACAGACACTGGAAGTAACTACTCTTGGAGCAGATGTGAGTTCTCCTCTGTGGAGTATTTCTATAATTCCCAAATTTTCAGTGAATTCTTATTAAAAGAGAAAAAATTAGAAGTTACAAGGGTAAATGTTGGCCTCATCCAGGTTTATATCCTTTCATTTCCTGTGTACTTGTCAGCTTACTTAACCTCTCTAAACCTGTGATTCCTTATTTGTAAAATTGCACCTAACCCATAGTATTATTGCGTACTGGCTGAAAATGTACAGAAGTAAATTAGAATCTTTCTGCTGTTTTGGTGTCTCCATGACTAATTTCCCATATGCAGGCTGGCTATAAACTAAAGAGAATTATCATTATCAAAGCAACATATTTATACTTGGTTTTAAAATGCCTTTCCCCAGAGAAGTTCCAATTAGATGTTGATGGGATAGAGTATTTTCATTTTCTTTCCTTTTTCTTTCTTTAGCAAGGATGTAGAAAAGCATTAGTGCCTGTTAATGAGATGATCATGACAAAGGTGCTGTGAAGGAATGGGGTGAAAATGAATCTATAACAATAACATCACTTTGGTTAAACTTACTTATTATTAAGCATATTGAAAAAGAAAAATGGGTAGTAATTGAATTCAGTTTATAACACTTTAATGGAATCATTTTAATTAAATGGTAAAGAGTGCATATTTTGAAACATGCTGTTTATATATTTGTCTGGGAGGGGAAATTTCATTGCGTCGGGAGCGAAAGATGAACAGAATTCCCCCTCAACCAACAAGGCACTTTCCTGGAAATCTGGTTTTCCTTATCTCATAGGTTCAATCGTTCAGCTACTCTGCTAATTATTTCAACTGGCAGTTTTCAAAGAAATTAACACGAAGAATTCTGCAAAGTGAAATTGAGCATTCGATTATAAAATCTGGTGTGAAGTCATTATGGTGCGTTATTGGGAGAATATGAGCACAGCTTCTAAGTTCATGAGCCGTTAACAAAGCGTAGATTCCAAATACACAGACATATTTCTTGACTAAGCACAATGTTACAGGTGATCTTCCGGCTGCTTTCGATTAAGTGCCTATTACTTTTAATTATATTTAAATCGCCAAGAATTTTTAAGCCGTTTGGAGCTTGGATTCTAGACTCAAACTGCTAAGGTTGAAATTCCAGCACTACCACTCACTAGCTCTCTGACCAGCTTACTTAGGCTCATTGAAGCCTTAGCTCCTTTTCAAGTCTTTAAAATGGGAGTAAGGATACTTATCTCAAGGCCTGAAGTGAGGATTTAGTGAAGTAATACGTAAAGTGCCTAGCACAGTTCTCAAAAATCTTTGGTATTATTTTTTTGTTGTTAACATTGCACTTGCAAATGGTAGAAACCTAACTTAGATAAGTTTTCAAAAATAATAATGATAGCATATATTGGGACTTCTTGTGTGCCACTCACTAGCATAACCACTTCATCTTCATTGTTTTATTTCTTTAAAAGGACCTTCTAAAAATATGTAAGTGAAAAAACCTAGGTTTGGTCTGGTTCCAGGTAAGGCTGGACCCAGGAGCCCAAATGAGGCCCTCAGATGTCTGTCTCTTTCTACCTTTCAATGCTCTCCTCCATGATGGCATCAGTCTCAGACAGATTCTCTCCATGAGAGAGCCAGCAGCTTCTAGCAATTCCAGGCTTTTATTCATTCAGCTCCTCTAGCCCAATCATTCCAGCATAAGTCCCAGATGGCTTTTGATTAGATAGAGTTGGGTCAGTGTCCTTTCCTGACCCAAAACCATAATCAGGAAGATGAACCTTCTGATGAACCTGACCTGGATCACTTGCCCAACCCTTGTTTGGATTGAGGATGGAGTATAGGGATTGAAGGCAGCCCAGTTTGTAATCTTTCTACTTCATTTTCTGAAAAGCAAGGAGAGCATCAGGGATAACAAAAATCAAAACTCATTTACAACATCTTCGGCAATACTAAGAGGCAGAGAAAACCCCAAACCAAGAGGTAGCAAAACTGGTATGAAATCAACACTGGTGCAACAGGAAGGAAGGGAGATTCTGAAACGTGTTATAAGCTGCAAATCTGCCAGATGGTCGAACGCAGAAGAGGGTTGCATCTTGAGTGAGAAGTGCTGTGAGCAGATTTGAGAACAAAGAACAAAAGTAGGGGTTGGAGAAAGGGAAGAGGACGTGTACGCTCAAATCACATCTCTATAAATGGAATGGTGCAAGCATTGTCACCTCAGGATCGATTGTCACCCAGATTGTGCACGTCAGTACATCCCCAGGACTCTTAAGAGATATGGTCTGGGGCAGGGAAGATGCAGGATGAACTTGAGATAGCTTATTCTGACAGAAGGAAAGGAAGCTTTCTAAGGTTAATAGACTTGTATCAAAATGACATAGAAAGTGGTCTGAAAGGGCTCCCAGTGGCCAAAGTTGGGACAATTGGGGCATCAAAAAGAATAATGATTATAGATATAGATAAAATGTGTTTAATATATAAAACTCATGACTTCATAAAGGCACTCAAAAACGAGAAAGCCAGAAAAGCGTAGTATGAGATAGCCATTAAACAACTCCTTACTTTTTAATTGATAATTAAAGGAAAAAACTAAATATTTATCCTGCCTTTCCAGGAGAAATTGTATGACAGAATAAACAATTGGCCCAATTGATGAAGAGAAGCTGTACTTTACAAAAGAACGCCAGTTAATAAATGCAGAAGGAATGATAGAAGTTGAAAACATAATTTTACAAAACCTAATGAAATTATGGATTTAGGCAAGATTTATATATTAGGTGAGTGGCTAAAAAAATTTAAAAATCTAGTGGCTAAAAATAATAATCATGTATTATTCTTCATTACTCTACGAGTCAGCTTGTTGGTTCTTATGTCTGGAGCAGCTCTACTGGTCTCTGTATTCAGCTGATGGCTCACTTGGGGCCGGTGGGTCTCAGGTGGCCTCACTCATATGTCAGGCAGTTGACAGGGATGGCTGGATGGCTGAGGTCTCCCTCTGTACTGTCTCTCAAGAAGGCCTAGGATGGCTTTATTCACATCTCTGGGACCTCAGCTGGAAGAGCTCTGGTCGCTGTCCGTGGGGTAACTTATCCTGCAGTAGAACAGTCCAAGCTTCTCTACATGGCAGTCTCAAGGGTTCAGCAGCCAAAGGGTGCAACCACTGGTACGCAAACAATCTCCAAGCCTCTGTTGGCATCACGTTTACTAGTATCTGATTGACCCAAGCCCAGACTCAAGCAGTGAAGAAAGAGACTCAATCTCTAGCTAGCAAGTCTGGTAGAACTTTCCACAATGACGGAAGTTTTCCATATCTGCACTGTTCAAAGGGCAGTGCAACTGAGGAACTTAATTTTCAGTTTTAATTAATTGAAGCTAAAGCGTAAATGACTACGTATATGGCTGGAAGCTACCACATTGGACAGTGCAGTTCTAGATACAGAATCCCCTATGGTGTTTTCTAGACAAAATATGAATCCAGCCGTCCTTTAGATCTAACTTGCATTCTTTAGGAGATAGAGGGGTATAGGAGTCGGCTCCATGGTACAACAAGGAAGCAATCAGAGAAATCTAGAAGGGGAGACATTCCACAGGAAAACTGGCCCGATGTCTTCAAAAAGCCAGTGTCATGAAAAGGGGATCCTGACAGACAGAAGAGAAATAAGGGCTGTAGCAGCCAGAGAGCTTTCTTCCTAGGATTCCTGGATAGGACTAAACAGTTGTAAGAATTGTTTTAGCTTAAGTGGGGAAATTTGAATATGGTTTGGCTCTTCCGTGACATAGAGAATGTACTGAAGCGGAAAGGTCAAGATTCGTTGACCAAAAAAGGCTAAGTGTTAGAACAGTATGTAGAATATAATCTCCTCCTGGGAAAGAAAAATACGCATAGATGTGTGTGTATATATAGATACAAATATACATGCAAACATATAAAGGTCCAGAAGCATATGCACAGAAAGGTAAGACGTGGTGATTCTGGGTGACAGGAAGGTGAAGTTTTGTTTGCTTGATTGTCTGTGTTTTGTAATTTTTTATAAATGTAAATGTGCTGCCTCTAAAATAATAAAGGGGTTATTAAAAATACAAGAGAAAGTCGCTACTGAGTGGGAGGTGCCAAAGATAAGCAGCCATTATACTGTGTGTGCGTGTGCGCGTGCGTGTGCATGTGTGTGTTTTCAGGAAACGCTTCATCACGATAAAGTATTGCAAATACTTCCTGCAGACAAGGGAAGATGACAGGGCTCTGCAGCTGCAGAAAGAACTTAGGTAATCTGAAGGATCTGGTAAATGGATCCCTTCCTTCTGACACCACAGCAGCTTCAGCCATCAAGTTGGATTAGACGATCAGCCTCTCCCATTGAGTGGCATGTTCTAGAGTGTTCTAGTTTGAATCATTTATGTAGGCTTCTAGTTATATTGCTCAGTTTCCCTCAGAAATAATGGCCCCAGGGACTGAATGTCGTGTAACAGAGAAAGTGAATAAATTGGTGCTGGCCCTGCCAGGTGTCAAACAAACAGGAATATATTGCAGGAAAAGTGCTCCATCTATAATTAATGACATTTTAAAGTTTTACCAGAAATTGATAATACAGTGCTTGCTTTTATTGAGGTTTTCCCTTTAGTGATGTGTACATATTTTAAAGTAGGTCTACTATGAAATATACATTAAACTCTTCTTAAAAACATAATCGCCGAGTAGAAAAATATCTTTATAAGTGTCTCATTGTCACCCTTTTTGCAATGCTTCACTCTCAGTGTTCAGTGTAGAAGTTCCAAGAACATAGTGTTTGTCTCAGAAAGCGTATTTGAGAATACCAAGTAAAAAGCGAATTTGCCAAATTTTTTACAGCTTTTTATATAATTGCCAAAGTCATAATAAAAATCTAGATTGACACTAGTTTGTCTTGGAATTGCATGACTATCTTTTTAAATACACATGTATTAACATTTCTGAGTTATAAGCCCATTGGGTAGATAAATCTTTCTAGCAGTCAACTAAATAATTAAATAGCAAGGCCAGAGCTTTTATTATCCCCCAAATCTGAAGTTGAACATTTATGATGGAACAAATGGATACATTTCTCTTTGGGCCCCATTAGGGAGAAAGGAGAATTTTTAAGCTCCTATTGTGTAGCAACAGCACTTGTTCAAGTGTTAAGTTCTATCAAATAAAATTAAGTGAAATCAAATTCTCTTCTCATCTGTATACTTTATGGCTTTGCTGAAATTCCTTATTCTGAGACACAGTAGGCTGTCACACCTGTCCCATAAATTTCCAAAGCATTAAGTCACTGTCTGACTTCTGTTAGCGCTGCATGCATTTCCCCTTAAATTTGCGAGTAACCACAAGCTTTAACAAGTTCACAGATGGGACTTCCCTTAGGAATCCGCCTGCCAATGCAGGGGACACAGGTTCGAGCCCTGGTCCGGGAAGATCCCACATGCTGCGGAGCAACTAAGCCCGTGCGCCACAACTACTGAGCCTGAGCTCTAGGGCCCGTGAGCCACAACTACTGATGCCCGCACGCCTAGAGTCAATGCTCCACAACAAGAGAAGCCACTGCAATGAGCAGCCCGCACAATGCAATGAAGACCCAAAGCAGCGAAAAATAAAGAAATAAATGTAAAAAAAGAAAAGATCTAGCAGTAATTTAAAAAAAAAACCAAGTTCACAGAATCATTTTATTTTCTATAGTCTCCTACTGCCAGCATTGTTATCAAATCCCTGAAAATCTTACTGTTTCATTACATATAATTCGCAAATGACACACAATGTGATGTTTTGATTATAGACAAAGAATGATAATGATTTTGTAGCATTTTGCTCTTTATATTTACACAGAGCCCTCTCGAATTGCTTGTCCGGGGATCCAGCCACAATGTTTGTTGAGCACAGTTGTTTACAAAGTATTTCATCTAAATGAAGAGGATGGAAGCCATCATGGGAGGAGAAATCAAAGCCTTCAGAGCTGGAGAGTGTAAGTTGTGTATATTCATTCTTTTATATGTATTGAGCGCTGGCAGTATGCTAAGCATCATGTTAGGTGTTAAGGATACACAGGTGAGTAGTATAGTCACTCATTAACTTACAGTCAGCGGGGAGAAGCAGAAATTTAAAATGAAATTAATCAGTTAATGCAATTAATCAATAAATTACCTGCAGTCATGAGAAGTGGTATGAAGGAGAAAAACAGGCTAGAAGAATATGTAACAGGGCACTTGACCTGTCAGGGTACAGGGAATGGAGGCTGGGTAAGGGGAAATCAGTTAGAAAGGGCTGAACTAAATGCCATTCCAACTGAGGGAGGAAGAGGAGTTGGAAAGCGAAGAACAGAGAGAAATATTACAGACAAAGGAGGGGAACAGCACGTGCAAAAGCCCTGAGGTGGAAGGGACTTGACAAATTCAAGAACTCATAGAAGGCAAATATGGCTGACTTGGAGAGAACCCAGGGAGAATGGCATGGTGTGGCCAGAAGGGGCCAGGGGCCAGCAAGATGGTACAGATGCCACAAAAAGCATCAAGCAGGTTTACGTATCTGGGGTTAAGTTTGGGTAAAAAGGAAAGATTGGGCCAAATCTTTTGGCTTTAATATAACATACAGCAGTGCACCACCTGACCAAAAGAGAGAAATAACCTTCTGTCAGTGGCGTTTGAATGGTAGTACACAGCCAAGATGGGGCCAGGGTGGACTGGAGACAGGGCTGCCAGCACGGAGGATTCACAGAGCTCTGCCCATTGGACTCATGATTGTGGATGTGGTGGGGGGGGGAGGACGTGTGTAGCTGAGACACAGTAGAGGGATAAGAACTCATCGGCTTTGGTGAGAGAATGGATGAGAAGGCTGAAGGAGAAAGAACAGAAAATAAGGCTCATGCTGATGGCATTGATGAACTGCTACCTGGTGGGAGATTGTGGATGAATGCTCCAGCTTTTGGGGTGTGCTCTACACTGCCCCCCCAGAGGTCCCCAGAGGGGATGAGCCACAGTTGCCCGCGTTTCTCACCTGCTTGATGACATACCTTTTATCAGCTTCCTTCCCTCCTCCATCTCACTTCCTGGTTCCCCCACTTCCTGAAACCATCTCCTGGATGAACTACTTCACCTCACATTCTTGTCTCAGGGAACAAAACCTAAGACAGTATGAGTGCAGGGCAGAAGGTGAAACACACACACACAAGCACACGCACACAGACACACAGACAGACACTTTGTTTCAAAGCTTCAACAAGGTCAAAATTTGGCATGTAATTTTGGGCACAGTTTCCATGCACGTGATCACTGAATTCCACAAGAGGCTGAGTTTCTTACAGAGAACATGGAAGCTCAGACACTGTCGGGGCTATGGGAAGACAAGCTTAACGTGGTGGGAAGGGTGTTGTTATGAGTAAGAGTGACAAAGTTTGCCTTGGTAGTCTTTAACATAGAAAGTTTTCAGTGTAGCCACTCTGAAATTTGGAAGAGAGTTTACACGTTTGAGAAAACTGTGGACCAGCGGCCCAAGCAGTATATGAAAAACTTCTGGGTTTGTGTAATGTTTTGGTCATTAATTTATATAGTAATATGTTCACATATTACTATATAAATATAGTAATTTATTTAATGTAATAGGTTATTTAATGTAATAATTTATTTAATTAATTAATTTATTTAATGTAATAGGTTAAAAAAAAGACCACCTCTAGTTAGTATATATTTTATAAGATTCTCTTGAGGATACGTCTAGATGAATTTATTTCCAAAGTTTATTTTTTATAGAAATTAACTAAGCCAGTAAGAAAAATGCTACATAGGATATTGCCTTATACTTGCCCAGCCCATTTTTCTTCCAATATTTCACAACTATTTTCATCACTTTAATCACTTACCAAATATTAGTTAGGAAATGCATTAGTAGTCTTATTGTCTAGATTTGGAATTGACACAGAGAAGAAATGTGACTCATCTCGTTACTAGTTACTAGTTACTTCTACAATTAATGATGAATCCGAGATTACAACCCAGAGCACTTGACTTCCTGTGTTTCTCTAGTTTGAATTTAATTAGAAATTAATGTAATTTAATAGTTTCGTTTCGTGGTTGGATATTTGATGACAGTTTATGAAGGAAATGATCCTGAAGCAATCATTTGGAAATAAGAGGGTGTGTTTTGTTCTTTTTCCCGAAAGCTATTTATATAATATAGTTCAATGGGTTTATGATACAGATTTGTCTTTCTTGTGGTTCACCTGGTCCAGCAATAGGGAAAGGTCTCATTAGATGAAGGACTTAATAACCCCCAAAAGCAACAGGATCAGGGGCTCAGTGGCAGACACCACTCTGAAAAAACTTGGTCAAATGGAGTTCATTCTTCTTATTTTTAAAGGTCTTTTAGATCTAAGTGATTACATCTAAAAACAGAATATTTTGCAGTGTTTTTTTTCTTAAGCAATTATTCTCTCTTCTACTTAAAGATGCTCATTAAGATTGACCTTCAGAGGGTGTATTCCTTTGCTAGGGCTGCTGTTGAACCCAAGTTCGTGTGCCCGATACACAGTAAAGCCAAACGAAACAAAGCATCAGAGTTTGGAGCAGAGAAGGTTTCTTGCAAGGGCCGAGCAAGGAGAATGGGCAGCTCATGCTCCAAAGACCAGAACCCTCCAGTAGCTTTCAGGGAAGGTTTTTTAAAGGCAACATTGGGGTAAGGGCTGAAGGATGCAGGACTTTCTTCTGATTGGTTGGTGGTGAGGTAACAGGGTGATGTTTCAGGATCTCAATCATCAACCTTCTGGTTTCAGCCAGTCTGGGGTCTAAATGCTTGTGCTCAACACGCAGTCACCATCCTCTACGTGGGTGGGGGTCTTGGTTCCTACAGAAAAACTTGAAGTTATGCAACAGATTGTTAGGTATATCCCTTGAGGAGGAATTAGGACTCTGCTTTTTCACTGCACTATTGTTTCTTGACTAGTTTTCCTTTGTTTCTGCATTTCCTCTCTTCCCTAATTATCAGTAGTAACTGCTTGAATCTGCCCTTTGACCTCAAGGCAGGCCTGGGAGACTAAAGCCTTTTTCTACACAAAGGAATGGGGGACACAGAGGGGTTTTTGTACCCGAGAGGACCCCACAGGGGCATGCTTGTTTTCACTGCCATAACAAAATATCACAGACTAAGTGGCTTCAACAAGAGAAATTTATTTCTCACAGTTCTGAAAGCAGGAAGTTCAGGATCAAGGTGAGAGCAGGGTTGCTTTCATTCTGAGGCCTCTCTCTTTGGCTTGTAGATGGCCACCTTCTCGCTATGTCCTCACATGATCTTTTCTTTGTGCATGTGCATCCCTGGTGTCTCTTTGCAAGTCCAAATTTCCTCTTCTTATAAGGATATCAGTCAGATTGCGTTAGGGTCCACCCTAAGGGCCTCATTTTAACTTAATCACCTCTTTGAAGGTTCTGTCTCCAAAAACAGTCGTGTGGATGAGGGCCCATTCATAATGACCTCATTTAATTTTAATTACCTCTTTAAAGGCCCAATCTCCAAATACACTCATATTCTGAGGTATTGGTCATTGACAATGACTCCTTAACCAAACTTTAGTCAGGCTGCTCTAAGCTCTCAAAGCCCTGACCCTGGGTTTTTTGTTTTTTGGGGTTTTTTTGCGGTACGCGGGCCTCTTACTGCCGTGGCCTCTTCCGTTGCAGAGCACAGGCTCCGGACGCGCAGGCTCAGTGGCCATGGCTCACGGGCCTAGCTGCTCTGCGGCATGTGGGACCTTCCCGGACTTGGGCACGAACCTGTGTCCCCTGCATTGGCAGGCGGACTCTCAACCACTGCGCCACCAGGGAAGCCCGACCCTGGGTTTTGTCCTTGGCCTACTTAGTATAATTTTAGCAAGAATCCTGCTGGGTCAATTTAACAAAAATCTCTCACCCTGGATAGCTGATCAGTTTCCTCATCGCCAACCCTGGCTACCTTAGCACCGGTCCTGTCTTTGGCAAGATTCCTGTTGAGTGGGTCTACCAAAAATCCCCATAGCCTTTTAGTAATCTTCTATCTGCTGACACTCCTCCACACACCCCTGCCCTCACCTCCCTACCCTCTTCCTTGTCTATAAATCTCCACTTGTCCTTGTTGTATTTATTTCGGGGCTGATCTCTTTCCCCCACTGCAAACCCCTCGTTGCATAAAGTTGCCCTCACCTCCTTGAACAAGTATCATGAATCATTTTTTTCTTTAAGAGGATTAGGGTTTCAACATATGAATTGAGGTTGGCGGGGGACCCAGTTCAGCCCATACTAGGGAGGATGAGCGAATGTACGTCTACAGATCTTTCAGAAGTGAGAAGAGAATTCCCTTCTTTCTCAAAGATAGAATTGACCTCTTTGGTCCTTGAATATTTTCTGGTCAGAACCTTTCTGGAGCATGGAGAGGCAAGAACCGACCCGCACTCGGTCATACGGCGCTCAGGAAGACATCCCTTAGCCAAGCTGATGGCTGTGTCGCATCCCTCCAACCCTACTTATTTTGGCACATGCAGTTGGATAGAAGCAGTGTTTGGACGTGTGCTCTTGAACCATCAGACATGGATTTGAATTCTGCCTCTATCAGCTGTAAGATCTTGGACAAGGAACTTTCACTCTCTCAACCTCAGTTTCCCCATCTGTAAAATGAGGGTAGCACAATGGTTTGGGATAAGAATTTAAAAAGACAATGGACGCAAAGTACTCGGCATTTAGTTGGCAGTTAATAAATGTTAACTGTTACCATCATTAAAGATCATCTGAGCCGGTGCCTGAAAATGTTAGCCGAGGAATCCAAAGATGGATGTTTGCCTCTGCTCTACCGACATTCTTTCTAAAACCCTTCCTCATTTCAAGCAGCTTTTCATTTGTCTGAAATCTAAGGGCAAACAGTGGTCTACAGATTCACCTTGAAGCCATGGCCTGTATTTGAGGGGCTCCTACGTGCACAGTCCATCTGACTTTATCTAAAAGAAAACGTATAGCAATAAAACTTAAAGGAAAAGTATTCCTGTTTCTCCTTACTTTACCAAAGATGATAATTACAGTTGATCAGTAGCACCCGCAGAGGTACTCAGCATGGGTTACAGCTCATTTAAAAATGAATAAGGGGCTTCCCTGGTGGTGCAGTGGTTGAGAGTCAGCCTGCCGATGCAGGGGACACGGGTTCGTGCCCCGGTCCGGGAAGATCCCACATGCCGCGGAGCGGCTGGGCCCGTGAGCCGTGGCCGCTGAGCCTGTGCGTCCGGAGCCTGTGCTCCGCAACGGGAGAGGCCACAACAGTGAGAGGCCCGCATACCGCCAAAAAAAACCCACAAAGTGTCCCCTCCAGCAAGGGTGTCCAGGTTTTGTACATAAAACGCAAGATACCCTATTAACTTTGAATTTTAGATTAACAATGAATAATTTTTTAGCATAATTTTATCCCAGATCTTTCGTGGGACATACACTAAAAAAAATTAGTTGGTGTTGCTCTAAAATTCAAATGTAACTGGGTGACCTGCATTTAATCTGGCAGTCCTATCTCAGGAGCTGGGCCTGGCCTGGAGAGCACTTCTGCAACCTCAGGAAGAAGCTCCAAGTTTTATTCCAAGGCAAGAAACTGAGGGGAAAAGGAGAGGCCCCAGATCTTCTTGGGAGGGGGAGAGAACTTGTCGGTCTCCAGGCAAAGGTTGGGGGTTGGTCACGTGGGACTCTGCATCCTGCGCTCTCTGCAAGACACCATCCAAGCAGGACTGCATTCTCGTCTGAGGACTTACTCACAGATCTGGCTAGAAGAAGCCAACTGTCTATATGTTAACGTTTCATGTGCTTATACATTTAAAATTGATGAGCAGCGAATACTAGTCAAACACAACCTCTCCTTCCGTGGGGTCCATTTGTGATCATCTGAAAAGAAAAATTTTCCTTTCGGGTTACATAACTTTAGACGGGTTGATTTATTCCATAGCTCTTTGCAATCAAATAAAGCTGATGTTTGAATGGAATAAATGTGCTCTGGTTTTCTTTCATATTTTTCCCATTTTTTTTCTGTCTGTACTAATCTTTGATTTTAATTCTGTGTTGTTTTTAGGATAAGAAGTAATAAGCTCCATATAGTTAATGAATGTGTTGTTCTGTTCATTTCTCAGTTAAGTCCTATCTAAATTCTTGTCAGAATAATAGTTGTTATTTTCGTCATGATTTGTATCCGATATATTTTGATTTGGCCTCCATATAATTTGAAGAGTCTGTTGTAAATTGAGGCTATAATGGTATAAACAATGCCATTTCAAAGATGAATTATTAAATGTTATATGGAAAAAATGTTTTGAGTGAATTATCAGTTTATTCCATTTGCCAAATATCAAATTAGGATCATAAACATGATTATGCAGAGAAAAGAATTTTAAGAACTCCTCTCGTGATCCTGATTATCTGACAGATAACAAAGCTACCTCTAGAACACATTTGCAAAGAAAATTACAAATATTATTGGTTGTTAAGCAGGAATAATACTATTCGTTTAATAAAATTTGGGTATGACAAAATAATGTTTTTTTATTGTCCAAGACACTGTGTGAAAGTTCTCCTGGAACATTATGCTAAAGTCATCAAATGGCTACGTGATCCCATTTTAAAACTATCTCAAGTTCTATTTAGATGTTTTAAATTAAAATTAATAAATGTTAAATACTATAAGCATATTGGGTAGCGTTAAAAAAAACAAAATTCAGCCAAGTAAATTTGAAGATCTAATTGGTTTTATTAATGATTCATGAATCAGGTAACATCCCATCTAATAAATGTAAGGATGCTCTAGAGGGGTTGTACAAAATAGAAGGTTTTTATAAGCAGAAGGAGGGTGGGACAAGGAAGCTATTACAAAAGAGAAGGATTGTTTCAGGCTAGGTCACCTTTCAGGGGAAGGGTGAGGGTCCATAATACTGATTACCTCTTCTTCCTTGGGGGGATGGAGAGAGCCCACATGACAGATTAACTCATTGGTGCTCACCAGAAAATTCCAGACTGGACAATTAAAATTACATTGCTAGGTTTCATTTTTTTAATGGCTGAGTAATATTCCATTACACACACACACACACACACACACACACACGTACACACACACACGTATATACCATATCTTTCTTTTTCTTTTTTTTTTTTTTGCGGTACGCGGGCCTCTCACTGTTGTGACCTCTCCCGTTGCGGAGCACAGGCTCCGGATGCGCAGGCTCAGCAGCCATGGCTCACGGGCCCAGCCGCTCCGCGGCATGTGGGATCTTCCCGGACCGGGGCACGAACCCGTGTCCCCTGTATCGGCAGGCAGACTCTCAACCATTGCGCCACCAGGGAAGCCCATACCATATCTTCTTTATCTGTATGTCTACTGATGGACTGTTAGGTTGCTTTGATACCTTGACTATTGTAAATAACGCTGCAATCGACATTGGAGTGCAAACATCTTTTCAAATTAGTGTTTTCGTTTTCTTCAGGTAAATATCCAGAAGTTAAAATTCTGGATCATATGGCAGTTGTACTTTTAATTTTTTTAGTAACCTTCATTTAAGATTGTATCCCTTTATCCTCCTGTTCTCCATAGTGGCTGCACCAATTTACATTCCCACCAACTTTGCTAAAGGGTTCCCTTTTCTCCACATCCTCACCAACTTGTTATTTGTCCTCTTTGGTGATGGCCATTCTGATGTGTGTGAGGTGGTATCTCATTGTGTTTTTTTCGCTGCATTTGCATTTTGCTGATGATTAGTGATGTTGAGCATCTTTGCATGTGTCTGTTGGATATCAGTGTGTCCTCTTTGGAAGAATATCTATTCAGGTCCTCTGCCCATTTTTTCATCAGGTTGTTTTTTTGTTTTGTTTTGTTTTTTTGATATTGAGCTGTATTGAGTTCTTTGTATACTTTGGGTGTAAACCCCTTGTCAGATATATCGTTTGCAAATATCTTCTCCCATTCAGTAGGTGACCTTTTCATTTTGTTGATAGTTTCCTTCATGTGCAAAAGATCTTTCCTTTGATGTTTGCGACAATGTGGATAGTTTAAAGGGCACTATGCTAAGTGAAATGAGTCAGACAGAGAAAGACAAATACCATGTGATCTCACTTATATGTGGAATCTAAAAACCAAGCAATCAGGCAAACAAACAAATGAAACAAAACAGACTCATAGATACAGAGAACAGATGGGTGGTTGCCAGATTTGAAGATGGTGAGAAGATGGGTGAAATAAGTGAGGGGATGAAGAGGTACAAACCTCCAGTTATGAAATAAGTAAGTCACAGGGGTGTAATATACAGCATAAGGAGTATGGTCAATAATATTGTAATAACTTTATTTTTCATACACACACATTGTATTTTATTTTCACAAGAGATAAATAGACTGACACCAAGCGTTGTAAATGGATGACCACAACAAAAGCAACAATGTTGCAATTACCAAACGCGAAACACACTCATATGATGTCATAATATTGACATTCAGTCCAGGAATCCTCCACTGTAACAGCTCCTTTACTTTGCAGTGAAAATTGATTTGTATATTTTTTCCCTCTCAGTCCTTGTGGGATTTTTTTTTTTATTCAAACAGAAAGTCACAAAAATTATAATCATCCTCATCAGTTCACTCAGTCCCATGTAATTAATTTTCTTTCATCTTGATCTTTTGTTAGCACTTTTATGAGTTCATCAGGTTTCCATTAGAGTTCTGAAAATGCTTATTCATTCAGTCCAGCAATATAGTCAGTTACCAGAAACCTGTACTTGTCAGAGTCTTTTCCATGAATTCCTTGAAGATGAAACCCTTTTATAGGAAAATTTTTGCAAAAGCATCAGAGTACAACCAGAACTGTCTGTAAATAAAAAAACACTTAAAAATGACCACGGTTAAAGATTTGATGAAAGTTCATAATAATGCAATTGACAAGGAAATTTAGTTGTTTTTTTTTTTTTTTTTTGCGGTACGCGGGCCTCTCACCGCCGTGGCCTCTCCCGCCGCGGAGCACAGGCTCCAGACGCGCAGGCCCAGCGCACATGGCCCACGGGCCCAGCCGCTCCGCGGCACGCGGGATCCTCCCGGACCGGGGCACGAACCCGTGTCCCCCGCATCGGCAGGCGGACTCCCAACCACTGCGCCACCAGGGAAGCCCGAAATTTAGTTATTTTTGAGGTATACGTTTTAAACTAATAACTAGAATTATGACATAACATTATACCAGAACATATAAGATTTTTAGAAATTTCATGTAATGTCTGAAACATTTATATTAACATATTTCCATACAAATAACCCAAAGAAAGTTTAGTATTAGTTGTTTGTTAGTTTGTTTGTTTATACTGCAGGTTCTTATTAGTCATCAGTTTTACACACATCAGTGTATACATGTCAGTCCCAATCACCCAATTCAGCACACCACCATCCCCCACCACCATGATTTTCCCCCCTTGGTGTCCATATGTTCTCTACATGTGTGTCTCAACTTCTGCCCTGCAAACCGGTTCATCTGTACTATTTTTCTAGGTTCCACATACATGCATTAATATACAATATTTGCTTTTCTCTTTCTGACGTACTTCACTCTGTATGACAGTCTCTAGGTCCATCCACGTCTCAACAAATGACTCGATTTCATTCCTTTTTATGGCTGAGTAATATTCCATTGTATATATGTACCACCACTTCTTCGTCCATTCGTCTGTCGATGGGCATTTAGGTTGCTTCCATGATCTGGCTATTGTAAATAGTGCTGCAATGAACATTGGGGTACCTGTGTCTTTTTGAAATATGGTTTTCTCTGGGTATGTGACCAGTAGTGCGATTGCTGGATCATATGGTAGTTCTATTTTTAGTTTTTTAAGGAACCTCCATACTGTTCTCCATAGTGGCTGTATCAGTTTACATTCCCACCAACAGTGCAAGAGGATTCCCTTTTCTCCACACCCTCTCCAGCATTTGTTGTTTGTAGATTTTCTGATGATGCCCATTCTAGCTGGCGTGAGGTGATACCTCATTGTAGTTTTGATTTGCATTTCTCTAATAATTAGTGATGTTGAGCAGCTTTTCATGTGCTTCTTGGCTATCTGTATATCTTCTTTGGAGAAATGTCTATTTAGGTCTTCTGCCCATTTTTGGATTGGGTTGTTTGTGTTTTTAATATTGAGCTGCATGAGCTGTTTATATATTTTGGAGATTAATCCTTTGTCCGTTGATTCATTTGCAAATGTTTTCTCCCATTCTGAGGGTTGTCTTTTCTTCTTGTTTATGGTTTCCTTTGCTGTGCAAAAGCTTTTAAGTTTCATTAGGTCCCATTTGTTTATTTTTGTTTTTATTTCCATTACTCTAGGAGGTGGATCAAAAAAGATCTTGCTGTGATTTATGTCAAAGAGTGTTATTCCTATGTTTTCCTCTAAGAGTTTGATAGTATCTGGTCTTACATTTAGGTCTCGAATCCATTTTGAGTTTATTTTTGTGTATGGTGTTAGGGAGTGTTCTAATTTCATTCTTTTACATGTAGCTGTCCAGTTTTCCCAGCACCACTTATTGAAGAGACTGTTTTCTCTCCATTTTATATCTTTGCCTCCTTTGTCATAGATTAGTTGACCGTAGGTGCATGGGTTTATCTCTGGGCTTTCTATCTTGTTCCATTGATCTATGTTTCTGTTTTTGTGCCAGTACCATATTGTCTTGATTACTGTAGCTTTGTAGTATAGTCTGAAGTCAGGGAGTCTGATTCAGCTCCGTTTTTTTCCTTCAAGACTGCTTTGGCTATTCGGGGTCTTTTATGTCTCCATACAAATTTTAAGATGATTTGTTCAAGCTCGGTAAAAAATGCCATTGGTAATTTGATAGGGATTGCATTGAATCTGTAGATTGCTTTGGGTAGTATAGTCATTTTCACAATATTGATTCTTCCAGTCCAAGAACATGGTATATCCTGTTGGTATCATCTTTAATTTCTTTCATCAGTGTCTTATAGTTTTCTGCATACAGGTCTTTTGTCTCCCAAGGTAGGTTTATTCCTAGGTATTTTATTTTTTTGTTGCAATGGTAAATGGGAGTGTTTCCATAATTTGTCTTTCAGATTTTTCATCGTTAGTTTATAGGAATGCAAGAGATTTCTGTGCATTAATTTTGTATCCTGCAGCTTTACCAAATTCATTGATTAGCTCTAGTAGTTTTTTGGTGGCATTTTTAGGATCTCCAAGTATAGTATCATGTCATCTGCAAACAGTGACAGTTTTACTTCTTCTTTTCCAATTTGTCTTCCTTTTATTTCTTTTTCTTCTCTGATTGCTGTGGCTAGGACTTCCAAATCTATGTTGAGTAGTAGTGGTGAGAGTGGACATCCTCGTCTCGTTCCTAATCTTAGAGGAAATGCTTTCAGTTTTTCACCATTGAGAATGATGTTTGCTGGGGGTTTGTCATATATGGCCTTTATTATGTTGAGGTAGGTTCCCTCTAGGCCCACTTTCTGGATAGTTTTTCTCATAAATCAGTGTTGAATTTTGTCAAAAGCTTTTTCTGCATCTATTGAGATGATCATATGGTTTTTATTCTTTAATTTGTTAATATGGTGTATCACATTGATTGATTTGCGTATAGTGAAGAATCCTTGCATCCCTGGGATAAATCCCACTTGATCATGGTGTATGATCCTTTTAATGTGTTGTTAGATTCTGTTTGCTAGTATTTTGTTGATGATTTTTACATCTACATTCATCAGTGATATTGGTCTGTAATTTTCTTTTTTTGTAGTATCTTTGTCTGGTTTTGGTATCAGGGTGATGGTGGCCTCATAGAATGACTTTGGGAGTGTTCCTTCCTCTGCAGTTTTTTGGAAGAGTTTGAGAAGGATGGGTGTTAGCTCTTCTCTAAATGTTTGATAGAATTCACCTGTGAAGCCATCTGGTCCTGGACTTTTGTTTGTTGGAAGATTTTTAATCACAGTTTCATTTTCATTACTTGTGATTGGTCTGTTCATACTTTCTGTTTCTTCCTGGTTCAGGCTTGGAAGGTTATACCTTTCTAAGAATTTGTCCATTTCTTCCAGGTCGTCCATTTTATTGGCATAGAGTTGCTTGTAGTAGTCTTTTAGGATGCTTTGTATTTTTGCGGTGTCCGTTGTAACTTCTCCTTTTTCGTTTCTAATTTTATTGATTTGAGGCCTCTCCCTCTTTTCTTGATGAGTTTGGCTAATGGTTTATCAGTTTTGTTTATCTTCTCAAAGAACTAGCTTTTAGTTTTATTGATCTTTGCTATTGTTTTCTTTGTTTCATTTATTTCTGCTCTGATCTTTATGATTTCTTCCCTTCTGCTAACTTTGGGTTTTGTTTGTTCTTCTTTCTCTAGTTCCTTTAGGTGTAAGATTAGATTGTTTACTTGAGATTTTTCTTGTTTCTTGAGGTAGGCTTGTATAGCTATAAACTTCCCTCTTAGAACTGCTTTTGCTGCATCCCATAGGTTTTGCATCATCGTGTTTTCATTGTCATTTGTCTCTAGGTATTTTTTGATTTCCTCTTTGATTTCTTCAGTGATCTCTTGGTTATTTAGTAACGTATTGTTTAGCCTCCATGTGTTTGTATTTTTTACGGTTTTTTTCCCTGTAATTATCTCTAATCTCATAGCGTTGTGGTCAGAAAAGATGCTTGATATGATTTCCATTTTCTTATATTTACTGAGGCTTGATTTGTGACCCAAGATGTGATCTGTCCTGGAGAATGTTCCGTGCACACTTGAGAAGAAAGTGTAGTCTGCTGTTTTTGGATGGAATGTCCTATAAATATAAATTAAATCTATCTGCTGTATTGTGTCATTTAAAGCTTGTGTATCCTTATTAATTTTCTGTCTGGATGATCTGTCCATTGGTGTAACTGAGGTGTTAAAGTCCCCCACTCTTTTTGTGTTACTATCGATTTCCTCTTTTATAGCTGTTAGCAGTTGCCTTATGTATTGAGGTGCTCCTATGTTGGGTGCATGTATATTTATAATTGTTATATCTTCTTCTTGGATTGATCCCTTGATCATTCTGTAGTGTCCTTCCTTGTCTCTTGTAATATTCTTTATTTTAAAGTCTATTTTATCTGATATGAGTATAGCTACTCCAGCTTTCTTTTGATTTCCATTTGCATGGAATATCTTTTTCCATCCCCTCACTTTCAGTCTGTATGTGTCCCTAGGTCTGAAGTGGGTCTCTTGTAGGCAGCATATATATGGGTCTTGTTTTTGTATCCATTCAGCAAGCCTGTGTCTTTTGATTGGAGCATTTAATCCATTCACGTTTAAAGTAATTATTGATATGTATGTTCCTATGACCATTTTCTTAATTGTTTTGGGTTTGTTTTTGAAGGTCCTTTTCTTCTCTTGTGTTTCCCATTTAGATAAGTTCCTTTAGCATTTGTTGTAGAGTTGGTTTGGTGGTGCTGAATTCTCTTAGCTTTTGCTTGTCTGTAAAGCTTTTTATTTCTCCATCGAATCTGAATGAGATCCTTGCAACCAAGAGTAATCTTGGTTGTAGGTTCTTCCCTTTCATCACTTTAGGTATATCATGCCACTCCTTTCTGGCTTGTAGAGTTTCTGCTGAGAAATCAGCTGTTAACCTTATGGGAGTTCCCTTGTATGTTATTTGTCATTTTTCCCTAGCTGCTTTTAATAATTTTTCTTTGTCTTTAATTTTTGCCAGTTTGATTACTATGTGTCTCGGCGTATTTCTCCTTGGGTTTATCCTGTATGGGACTTGCCACGCTGCCTGGAATTGGGTGGCTCTTTCCTTTCCCATGTTAGGGAAGTTTTCAACTATAATCTCAAATATTTTCTCTGGTCCTTTCTCTTTCTCTTCTCCTTCTGGGACCCCTATAATGCGAATGTTGTTGCGTTTAATGTTGTCCCAGAGGTCTCTTAGGCTATCTTCACTTCTTTTCATTCTTTTTTCTTTATTCTGTTCCTCAGCAGTGAATTCCACCATTCTGTCTTCCAGGTCACTTATCCATTCTTCTGCCTCAGTTATTCTGCTATTGATTCCTTCTAGTGTAGTTTTCATTTCAGTTATTGTATTGTTCATCTCTGTTTGTTTGTTCTTTAATTCTTCTAGGTCTTTGTTAAACATTTCTTGTACCTTCTCCATCTTTGCCTCCATTCTTTTTCCGAGGTCCTGGATCATCTTCACTACCATTATTCTGGATTCTTTTTCTGGAAGGTTGCCTATCTCCACTTCATTTAGTTGTTTTTCTGGGGTTTTATCTTGTTCCTTCATCTGGTATATAGCCTTGTGCCTTTTCATCTTGTCTATCTTTCTGTGAATGTGGATTTTGTTCCACAGTCTGCAGGATTGTAGTTCTTTTTGCTTCTGCTGTCTGTCCTCTGGTGGATGAGGCTATCTAAGAGGCTTGATGGGAGGGACTGGTGGTGGGTAGAGCTGACTGTTGCTCTGGTGGGCCGAGCTCAGTAAAACTTATTCCACTTGACTGTTGATGGGTGGGGCTGGGTTCCCTCCCTGTTGGTTGTTTGGCCTGGGGCAACCCAACACTGGAGCCTACCTGGGCTCTTTGGTGAGGCTAATGGCAGACTCTGGGAGGGCTCATGCCAAGGAGTACTTCCCAGGACTTCTGCTGCCAGTGTTGTCCCCACGGAGAGCCACAGCCACCCCCCACCTCTGCAGGAGACCCTCCAACACTAGCAGGTTGGTCTGGTTCAGTCTCCCCTGGGATCGCTGCTCCTTCCCCTGGGTCCTGATGCGCACACTACTTTGTGTGTGCCCTCCAAGAGTGGAGTCTCTGTTTCCCCCAGTGCTGTCGAAGTCCTGCAGTCACTTCCCACTAGACTTCAAAGTCTGATTCTCTAGGAATTCCTCCTCCCATTGCCGGACCCCCAAGTTGGGAAGCCTGACATGGGGCTCAGAACCTTCACTCCAGTGGGTGGACTTCTGTGGTATAAGTGTTCTCCAGTCTGTGAGTCACCCACCCAACAGTTATGGGATTTGATTTTGCTGTGATTGTGCCCCTCCTACTGTCTCATTGTGGCTTCTCCTTTGTCTTTGGATGTGGGATATCTTTTCTGGTGAGTTCCAGTGTCTTCCTGTCGATGACTGTCCAGCAGCTAGTTGTGATTCTGGTGTTCTCGCAAGAGGGAGTGAGAGCACATACTTCTACTCTGCCATCTTGGTTCCTCCTCGCAACTAAATAATCTGTAATAACTTTTATGGGGACAGATGGTTGCTAGACTTGCCATGGTGATCATTTCATAACATATGCAAATGTCAAGTCATTAAGTGGTACACCTGAAACTAGCATAATACTATACATCAACTATATTTCAATAAAATGTAATTATAAAATGAAAAATTAAAATTAAAAAAATTTAAATAAAAAATTACACTCCTGGGGAAGGTGAAAACTGCAGTTAGGTCAGGTATTTAATCTAGGTTTGGTATCGTGGGCTTTAGCACAAGTGATGCCATTTTGGGGCCTGTAGTTTAATCTGTAACAGTAGGAACACATGGTATAAGCAGAGTTCATTGGTACTTTACATATATTCTTTCTAATTGTCCTGGCAACATTGCAAGATAGGTATTACTGTTTCATTTTACACGTGAAGAAACTGAGGCTCAAAGATGTTAAATAAGTTGTTCAAGGGCATGGTGCTAGTAAGGGGCAGAGCTAAGGTTTGAACCGTGATCTGGTTGGCATGAAACCCATGTACTTGCCCTACACGAAATTGTTGTTGGTGGGAGGAACACTGGACCAAGATGATTTGATAATAGAAGATTTATAAAACTTCCTCCTTTCAAAAAAGGAATAAAGGCAATATAACATGATATAAAAACAAAACAGTTAAAAAAGAAAACAGAGCAAAGATAGTTTAGCATATGTTACATTGGAGTGACAAATTACTTTAGATGAGTCTTGAATTTAGCTGTGAGTGTCCTAGCAGCCAGGTAAAAGGAGTTGAATTACATAATGCTTTCTGTCTTAACAAAGGCAGTGAATGAGCTCATTTGCAAAGACAAATTTTTCCCTTCCAAGATTTTTTAAAATTTATTTTATTGAAGTATACTTGATTTACAACGTTAATTTCTACTGTACAGGAAAGCGATTCAGTTATACATATATATACATTCTTTCTCATTTTTTCCATTATGGTTTATCACATAATATTGAATATAATTCCCTGTGCGATATAGTAGGACTTTGTTGTTTATCCATTCCATATATAATAGTTTGTATCTACTAATCCCAAACTCCCTTTCCTTCCCTCTCCACCTCCCAACCCCCTTGGCAACCACAAGTCTGTTCTCTATGTCTGTGAGTCTGCTTCTGTTTTCCCTTTCATGATTTTATGGAGGAATTTGTGACCGGAGTTCTTTACTAAGAGATGCTCAGTAACCTAATGGCTACTGCCTTCCTTAATCTTTGGTTTTATAGAAATCCAATTAGTTTCATGGAAACTTTGAGGTTGAACTGCATTTGAAATTGGAAAATATCATCATTTTAAAAGGTGTTTTATATAGAGAGGATCTGATGGACATGACTGTTGATTATATAGTTCATCTTTATATGCAGTGGGATTAGCATTAAATTGCAGTGTATATGTATAGCTGATTCACTTTGTTATAAAGCAGAAACTAACACACCATTGTAAAGCAATTATACTCCAATGAAGATGTTTAAAAAAACAAATAAATAAATAAATTGCAGTTCATTAAGGACATTTAGGCAAAAGGCTGACATAGTATGATGGAGACAGCGCTATTTGGTGATCTAATACAGAGGTTGGCAAACTTTTCCTCTCAAGGACCATGTAGTAAATATTTGAAGCTTTGTGAGCTGTATGGTGACTATTACAGCTACTCTGTAGTTGTAGAATGAAAGCATCCATAGACCGTACATAAATAAGTGTGGGTTTACTCCAGTAAAAGTTTATTTACAAAACCTGGCTGCTGTGGCTTATGGACTTTTGTTTGTTGATCACTGCTATAACATAATAAAAGATAGAGCTTTAAGATTTAATTTAGTTTAAGGTTATATACCTTTATCCTTGTGTCTCAAATACTAGAATGTCCAAATAAGCTTTGTGTCACAAATAGTTCAAGGAGGAATTTTACAGCATGAATGCATACTCCCTATTATTGCTTCATTAAAGTTTAATTCTGTGGCCAGACAGCAAGAAGCAGAGCTTATGTTGTGAAGACGTGGGGCTATAGCACACAGCTGGCCAGGCTGTACCCTCCCAACGGCTTTCAGCTATGGGAACTAGGGGCTGTGGAAATCCAGCTGATGCTTCACTGCATCCACCCAGAGGAGGATCCTTTTTCTAATGTGTCTTTTTCCAATTTGTTATCCACCCAGAGGAGGGATGTCTTTTTCTAATTCCTGTAAGGGCATGGTATGTGCTAACAGAGACCTTGTGAAAACCTACAGTCTGACTCACATCCTTCCCGTTTCTGTGGGCTGCCACTTAAAAAGCAATCTTGACATGGCTCTTTATTTTATTTTAAACATCTTTATTGGAGTATAATTGCTTTACAATGGTGTGTTAGTTTTGCTGTATAACGAAGTGAGTCAGCTATACGTATACATATATCCCCATGTCTCCTCCCTCTTGCGTCTCCCTCCCTCCCACCCTCCCTATCCCACCCCTTTAGGTGGTCACAAAGCACCAAGCTGATCTCCCTGTGCTATGCGGCTGCTTCCCACTAGCCATCTGTTTTACGTTTGGTAGTGTATATATGTCCATGCCACTCTCTCACTTCGTCCCAGCTTACCCTTCCCCGTCCCCGTGTCCTCAAGTCCATTCTCTGTGTCTGCATTTTTATTCTTGTCCTTCCCCTAGGTTCTTCAGAGCCTTTTTTTTTTTTTTTTTTTTTTAGATTCCATATATATGCGTTAGCATACGGTATTTGTTTTTCTCTTTCTTCACTCTGTATGACAGTCTCTAGGTCCATCCACCTCACTACAAGGCATGGCTCTTTAATAAGAATTAATTTGAGGTCATAGGGTTTGGCACCGTATCCCAGGAAGAAGATGCTTTAGGCCTGAAAAAGATTAAGGGAAGCTGTTAACAATTGACTGTTCCAACCGGAACATCTGAAGATTATGTTTACCCTCTCTGATTTTGGTTTTAGTAAGCTGTCATGAACTTTTTAAAGTCCCTCACCCTCTGGAATGTCTAGGGAGATTACATAATTTATATAATGGGCCATCACTCTTGCGGGGATCCAATGCTGACTTTGGATGACAAATGGTGTGAAGAGTCTTGGATTGTTTAGACTTGTTTTCTGATGAGATTTACCGTTAAACTGGGATCGGTTGTGTAATAATTGTGTTTAAAACTTGCTTGTTCTTCATATGACATCAATGAATCCTGTGTTGCAATTGGTGAAGAATGCCAGCAGAGACTTGTTTTGTTTATTTAGTGGGGCTAATTTAATTATTTTTATTATAAAAATAACCTCAGAGAAATTAAAACAACAGTGAAATATGTAAAGGAAAACACCGAAGTCCCTTGTGCTTTCTGGCCTTTATGCAATGCTGAGAAAGAAGTATCCTAAATCAGTGATCAGTGTTGTAAAAAAATGTGTCCTTGTATATTTCCTTCTAATAGTGTTTTGTTCTTTTTTTGTATTTACATTTTTAATCTGAGTGGAAGATAGTTTTGAGTGTGTTGCGAGGTAGGGATTTGACTTTTCCAACGAAGGAGTAACGAGTTTTCAATCAAATATTGACTATTCCATTATAAGCAGACGTGCTTTAGGGGCATATCTCGTTGTGTCATACAGATGATTGAAAAGTTTAACCTCAAGGGTGGAGATTGAATCAAATCTGTAATTTTTACTACTTCATCAAGGACATTCATAAGCCAAACTGACATGTTTGTAACTGAAAGTGCATGAGGGGTGGTGAATACAATGACTTCTCCTGCATTTCAGCATCCCCGCCTGGATTTGTATCAGGTTATCAGAAGTTACACTCTCCATTGTCTGTATCATTGGTGTAAATGTCAGCACAATAAGTATGGGGAGAAGACGAGTAACGTTTTAGTATTATTATGAAGATAATTTTGACTTTGCAGACCTTCCCGAAACGGTCTCAGGGACCACTGCAATAGCTTATACGTTCCATGAGAATAACAGTTCTGTTCATCTTGCTTGTCATTGCATCCCCTGGACCTAGCACATGGTAACACCTTGATAAATATTTATTAAATGAGTACTTGTTAACCACCTGTATCAGTTAGCTTTTGTTGCAATAATTCTGTGTGGTGGATAAGCACAAAATCTCAGTGACGTTATAACAGTAAGCATTTTCTACTCATACATCTGTGGTTTGGCTAGGGTTCTTCTGATCTCAGCTGGGCTCATCTGGGCAAAGCTGCTTCTCACTGCAGGTCTGTGTGTCAGCTGGCGTGGCCGTGTTCCACCTGTCTCTGACCCTCCTTGGGCTAGTGGGCTAGTCAGGGCCAAGTGCAGAGCATTTGTGTGGCAGAGATGCAAGAGAGAAACCAAAAACACACAAGAGCCCTCAAACCTATTATTTAGACCCATATATTTTTGCCAAAACAAGTCACTTGGCCAAGCCCCAAGTCAAGGGACAAGGAAGTGTTATTGTCCACAGTGAGATCATGGCAAAAATGGGGATGCTGAGGGATAGGGATAAAGAACTGAGGCCAGACTCCTCGTGGGGGAACCCGTTCATCCCACTTTGCTGGGATTTTCCCAGTTTTAGCACCAGAAGTCCCACATCCCAGTAACCCTTCAGTCCCTGGCACACTGGAACACAGCTGTCACCCTAACTACTCCCTGGTACACTTTGAGTTGTAATCAGGTTGAGAATTGTATGGTATGGGAGTTGTTCCCATTAAAAAATTTGTTCTCCTTTCTCAAGCACTATACTTTTAGGTGTAAATGTTCAATAGAAAACTTTTGGTTATAACTGGGGGGGTTCGTGGTAGCAAAAATAAATCTTTCACAATTATTTTAACCCTCCTGTAAAGAAGATATACTCCATGTATACGTAATCATCAGGTCACACATTAATATAACGATTTTTCCAGAACACATTTTTAATCTATCTACTAAGAATTCAATTTTAAATATGTACATACTTTATCACTTATATGTGATAAACGATGGTAGCAATCTCTTATATTTTGCAAATATCCTCTAACATTTTCTTGAATTCAGTTCATTTTTATATACTTAATCATAAAACTATAAAAATAAGATGATATTGTTACTGGCACCATGTAATTAGGTAACAACTCATTGGGCAAGAAAGGGTACATTTAAAGGCGTGATGTAAGCAAAGGATATATGGGGGGTATTAACGACCTTGGGTATGCAAACTGAGAGACTGAAACGAATTTATGGGGTTACATTGCATCTTTAGCAGTTAAAAGGCAAGAGGGAAATAATAAATCAGCTGAATTGTTGCAAGAAAATTGAATATTGTGTAGAGAGGTTAACAGAACTACACAGAAATTGAGAGACATATATGCCTGTTGCTAGAAATGGTAATGAGAATATCGGAAATGAATAGTTCTGCATCGTCCTTGAAATATCATTACCTGTTGTTCAAAAAGCCCTTTCCCATTTGTATTTTTCCTTAGTGAAATACATTTGTTTGCGTCCTTGTTGTCCTTGTTCGGGGAAATTGTCTGAAATATGTCAGAATGTTCTCTAATTCCAGTTGAAAATAACAAGTTTCCAGGAGCTCAAAGAGAGACTTTTAAAAATCACTGGTGCCTAAAAATATGCCCTGTTTAAAATGTAGTTGGAAACCAATGAATCCACTTTTGCTCTCAAAAGAAGATGAATATTTATTAAAAAGATTAACTATCACTACAAAAGGCATCAACGGAAATGTATCAAGAATGAAATAACAATTAAATATACATTGTATTTTGAGAGTATTTTCATTCAGTTTCATTCTTAGCACAAGCGATTAAATATTTAATGCAGGAGAATAAAGACTTGTAACTCCAGCACCACCAAGATCTCTGTGTAACAAAGTGAAGTCAGCTGGCAATGTCCCGTTTTGAGGGGCAACTTGAAGACATCCACTGAAAATATGTGGATGGCTATAGTATTTATCATCACCATAGCCCTAGAAAGTTGACATAACTATCCTCATTTTACAGATAAAGAAATGGGTTCAGGGTGGTTAGCGATTAGTTAATCACACAGCTGGTAAGTGTCAACATGGGCATTGTTACCATAATCTCCTGGTTCCAAACCCAGTGTTTTTGCATCTGTATCTCAGTGGGCTCTAAAGGGGGCCAAAAATGTACACCTCTTATAGGCTTCTTCTAGTGCCCTTCTGTTATATATTGATATAGCTCTTGTTTCTGTCTGCTCAGTATTCTTCTGATGAGAAACTCCTGTCTTTTCCATGTCATTGTGGTAAGGCTGGCAACTATAGTGCCGCACCCACACACAGACACACTCCCATTACTCTGTTCTTCCTCAAGAAGGATTATACTGTCACTATGTCGGGCCACTCGTAATGCTTGTTATTATTCCAGGGGGCGTCATTTCCATGAATTTTCCAAACTGGGATAAGACAGGTTACTTTCTCTCTCTCTCTCTCTCTCTCAACAATTCAGCTGTCATCTTCCAACCAGCCCCCCTCACAACTTCCCAACACTGCCACTTAAAGAGAGCCTCTGCATACAAAGAATCAGTCTAACACACAAAGAGAAATAAAGAGGAGAGGAGAATGGAAAAAGAGAAACTCCAGAAGGTTCTGTACAAGCCCCGGATCCGGCCATACTGTACGTTCAGTTGACATGAGTCAAGAAATCTCTTTGAATAAATTTGTTTCAGTTGGGTTTCTACCATTTTCAACTGAAAGTCTCTTGAATACTGTAACTCCCCTTCTGTGGTCCCATGGCCCTCAGACTTTGTTTTTATTGTATGATGTGTGTTCACACATGCGTTGTTCTTCCCCATGAAACTGAGAAGTCTTCCAGGATGGAGACCGTGCCTTATCTGTTTTGTATTCCCAGCCCCTAGCCTCATGCCTGAACAAAGTGCTTATTCTTGATTAGATTCCAGTCAAACAAATCCACAGGAAGCAGATAAACACCCCAATCTGAATATAGCCAATGACATCTTCAGACACAGAGGAATCCTGAAAAAATGTTCAACCCCACTAGTGTCCAAGAAATGCAACTTAAAACCACAGAAATGTCACAGCCATTAAGATGGGTAAAATGTGTAATTCAGACAATGACAAGTATTGGTGAAGATGTGGGGAAATACAATCATAGGCTCTTTGTGTTGAGTGAAATCTGGTGTAACCATTTGGAGAACAATTGGGCAAAACCTAGTAAGATTCGAAGTATGCCTATGGTTCGATCCTGTATTCCACTTCTCAAGGAACCTTCATGCATGCAAGGAGATGTGTACAAGGGTCCTCACTGCAGCCTTGTCGGAAAAATGGAAAGTCACGTAAAATTCCACCATCAGAGGGATGAGAAGTAAGTTGTAGCTGTTCCTAGAATGGGATTTTCCAGAGCCGTTAAAATGCATGAAATAGATCTCCATCTATCAACCTGGATCCCCCTCAGAAACAAGATGAGGCATGTAAAACCAAACTGCAAGAGGATTTATGGAAAATGATACCATTTACTCAGATGTTAAAAAACCCCAGAGTTCCTACCATTCCCCCTAATTTTCTTTATGTTTAAAATGTTCTGTAATAAAGTTTTAGAAGATACTTTATATTGCTTACTGTCACACAGGATGTAGTAAAAGATTTTAAAAAACCCAAAAAGCAAATCAGAGTATCTGCTTCATTGTACCTCTGAGGAAGGAGGGAGAAGAGTGTAAAAGAAACTTCTATTGAATCTGTAATTTTTATTTCTTTGGGAAAAAATTCATCTGAAGCAAATATAGGAAAACATTAAGAGTTATTACATGGAGGAGGTAGGTAGATATTTTCCTGTATGTTAGAAAAAAATGTTTATAAAGAATGAAGATTAGAAAAATCAAACATTAAAATGCAAAAAATTATTTTAATTAGTAATCAGTGTTCAGTCAGTTCAGTGGTTATTGAGGGATTCTTCACCCCAGCGCCGTTTAGCTGCCCCTGGGGAGGAAATGTCTTTCTGTCTGCAAGCATAATGGTCATGGGAGAGAGAGAGGAAGATATAAAACTCGTCTGACCATTTATGATGAACTGTAACCTTAGTTGTAGTGTAGCAATTGAATACAAAAGAAAAGGGCATGTGAATTTCTGCTCTGCAGATTGTGTGAAAGCCACAAGAGCTTAATTTTTTTTTTTTTTTTTTTTTTTTTTGCGGTACGCGGGCCTCTCACTGTTGTGGCCTCTCCCGTTGCGGAGCACAGGCTCCGCACGCGCAGGCTCAGCGGTCGTGGCTCACGGGCCCAGCCGCTCCGCGGCATGTGGGATCTTCCCGGACCGGGGCACGAACCCGTGTCTTCTGCATCGGCCGGCGGACTCTGAACCACTGCGCCACCAGGGAAGCCCAAGAGCTTAATTTTTGTTTATTTTTTTAACCTTCACCAGTACCCCTACAAAATCCCATTCACTAGAGCCAGGATTCCATATATACCAGCTGCCTCCTGGGAGACTGACCATCGCTGACCTGATTGGTCTGAGAATGTGAAAGCAGCAGGTTAGTGGGGTTTTACAAAGAAAGGCCTTTCTGAGGGCAGGACAGTACTTACATTTTCCGTGTTAGGGAAGGTAATTCGGTATCTATAAGCACCGACCTTGATGGTCAAAACGCTTCCCGCTTTGTGAGCAATGGATTCGGTGACAATAAGGTCTATAACCCGGTGGTCTCCACCTGGGCCAGGCACAGCCAACGTCCCTGACAACGTGCATTTGCTGCCGGAGCCTGGGATCAGGCCCCGCCCCGGAGGAGAGAACAGTCTCCCATCGGTGGAAGGTCAGGATGTCAGAACAGGAGCCTCAGCGCACAGTCCAGAGTCAGAAGAAGGCAAACAGAGGGGATGCTCTTGGAATAATTGGGGGCTGATCATGCCCCTCCCCCATCAGGCAGGGGTAGTGAGGGGTACCACCTTTGGGGTGCTTGTCTGTGCCTCTCACCCACCCATATAGCACGGCAGGGTTTGGAGAAACCCATGATAGCTCAATAGAAAGACTGTGACCCTTTCAGCCTACAGAGGTTGCTCAGAAGAGTGTTACTAGGTGCTTTGGGGTAGCTTTCTTTCCTTTTCTGCCAAAGGAAAAGAAGAGAAAGGGAATCTTATGTCCACACAGGGAGAAGCAGCAAATCAGTGGAATGGCGTGGCCACAGCAGGCTGGGTGAATTGGCAGCAGAAAATCACCGTGTTGGCTCCTGGGTTGACGACGACAATAGTCCAGCAAGAGGGGCCTTGAGATCCTTGGAGTGACAAGATCTGAGGCCTGGCTTCGGAAAATGAGCAAGAGAATCAAAGAACCCAGTGAGGCAGAGAGTGTGAGGGTGAGGGCCAGAGGGGTGGCAATGCCAACCAGAGTTCATGGAAGGAGATGCTCTGAATCCAGCCGGAGTGTGAATGCAGGAGACGACCTGACCCTCCGTCTACACTAATTAACTGGCCACTTTTACTTGAGGCTACTGCCATTGGTCACCAAGAACCCCAACTTCCTGTGTCTGGTTCATCATTAAATTAACAGAAGGAAGGGAGCAGTGAACCTTGATTTGTAATTACCTGGACATCTTCCTTGCTGCTTTAATTTTTGTTTCACATAACAACAAAAGGAATCCCAGGGTTCCTGCTCCATCTTGGATAACCAGGATGAGGTCTTTCAGGTCCAATTCTTCAGAGCAGGGCTTCCCTGGTGGCACAGTGGTTGGGAGTCCGCCTGCCGATGCAGGGGACACGGGTTCGTGCCCCGGTCTGGGAAGATCCCACATGCCGCGAGCGGCTAGGCCCGTGAGCCATGGCCGCTGAGCCTGCGCGTCTGGAGCCTGTGCTCCGCAACGGGAGAGGCCACTGCAGTGAGAGGCCCGCGTACTACGAAGAAAAAAAACCAATTCTTCAGAGCAAAGCCTCCTCCAAGCAAACAAACTTTTAACTCACTAACAGTGACTGCCTCCTGAGGTTTAGTATCAGCTTCTTGTGTCTTTACCCTGTCCCATCAAAAAGCACTTTCCAAGAAAAGATGCTGAGGAGAAGAAAAGGAGAAGAGGGAAGAAATCTCCTCCAGTCGCGTCTTTACACGGACAGAGGCAGCTGCACTAGACAGCAAGGTGGTGATGCCCGTGGCTCTCATGAGCAAAGTGTCGCTAGAATAGGGACTTTCAAATGTCTTTGATAGCGACCACAGTGAGAAAAACATTCAACGCTGAGATCAGTTCACATGCACGTGTGCACGTACACACCTATATTTATGAAACAATAATTATTATTACTATAAATCTGATGTTTTCCATTCTATTATGTTTAATTTTAAAAATGCCAATCTTGATCTCTAACTTTACTTCATAACCCAGTGGATCACAGACCACAGTTTAAAAACCTTTGGTCTAGACCCAAGTCCTTGAACTAGAATGTCATGTGCACTTCTGCAGCCGCTCAGATAAGAGTGAAACAGTCACTGTCCGTCGACACTTTCCTGCTTCATAAATACAAGCATAGTTTGAGGAACAAATATGATATAAATATGAATGTATTTCTAAGACCTTTTATTTCCAGGAGAGAGATGTTACACTGCACACTATGAGATATTTTCGTAGAATAATTAAAAATAATTATGCTACCAGGTTAAACGTTAAATGTATGGCATATCCCTTCAACATATGAGCAGTTTCCAAGGCCTGCACTGTTGTAAACATGTTACTGGATGCCTTTCACTCCATGCTAAGTGAGTTTACTGAATGCATGATTCCTTTCTCTCTGTCTCATGCACACACACACATGCACAGGCACACGCACACGCGCACACACACGCGCACACACATCTTGTCTACCCCAGCTCTCAGAACTCAGGCACTACATTGCAATAGTACTTGCTATGATACTTTGTAAATTAAATGCCAATCCCTGTAACAGTGAATTACCTACTGAAAAAGGGGTGATACCTACTGATAAAAATGCTCTAGAGTTGGGGAGCTTTTGACAAGCTTACAAATTTCACATCAGATCTTGCAGACAAAACCCGGTGCCTTTGAAAGGCTGCAACCTGGCTTGAGCGGGCTTTCTCTCAAGGGTCCTCCTGATTCTAGAACCACATCATTTGCGTATGCTGGCTCAGCCCATCCTTATTTGGATGTCTGAAGGAAGGAGGACAGACGTTGTGATTCTCAACGTGCAATTGTGGAAACTGGGCCGCAAAGGAGTTAGTCAATCTGGGTGAAACATCCTGTTTTCCATTTCCAGTTGCAGGAAGGAATCTAGCCTCGCTGCTGTATGTGCAGTGACATTGATTGCATCATGGTTTGGACTGGAAATAAGGTGGGGTCAATCTGGAGGGAAATGGTTGAAGAAACATTTGTGCCTATACTATCTATACTATAAAATATTATGCAGCTATTTTAAATCTAAACAGTGGCTTAGGTCTAAAGTTACAAAAAACAGTTGAAGAAAAATTTGTTTAATATAATCCCATTTTTTAATTTAAAAAGAAAGTACAATGTATTGGGGTAAAATTACTTGCAGGTGTTCACAGGAGGCTGGTGGAAAAATAAAGACAGATATATACGAAATGGTTAATATTAGTTATTTGAAGAGGGGTGGGCTATAGGGTGGTCAAGGAGATGTAGGGGTGAATAATTGTTTTGTTGTATAATTTCATTTCTTTCAAAGAGCACTATTTTTAGAATTTGAAAAATCTGACAAAGAATATTTAAAACAATGAAAGAAAATTACCTTTCTTCTAGTTCTATTTTAGGTAAAGTGACCTTCCCAAGGTCACCTAGGTTGAAAGGGGCAGCCTGAGGACTAGAGCACATGTTTTTTAATCCAATGCTGTACCCTCAATGCTCCAGCTGTATCTCGGAAATCAAGTGTGTGTAAAAGTTTAATCAAGGGTGTGTAACACTTTATCCCCTTCAAACTAGTGTTGGGGGACTTCCCTGGTGGCGCAGTGGTTAAGAATCCGCCTGCCAATGCAGGGGACATGGGTTCAAGCCCTGGTCCGTGAGGATCCCACACGCCGCAGAGCAGCTAAGCCCGTGCGCCACAACTACTGAGCCCATATGCCACAACTACTGAAGCCCGCGGGCCTAGAGCCTGTGCTCCACAACAAGAGAAGCCACCACGATGAGAAGCCCGTGCACTGCAACGAAGAGTAGCTCCCACTCGCCGCAACTAGAGAAGCCCTCACGCAGCTACAAAGACCCAATGCAGCCAATAAATTAATTAATTAATTAAATTAAACAAACAAACAAACAAAAACTAGTGTTGGGTGAATACACGGAATAAAGCACAGAATAATGCCCTATAAGAAAAACGGCCCAAATTGTTGTTGTTACCACACAGTGTTTAATGCAATGTAAGCACGCGAGTCAGGTATCACAGTAGCTCTTGAAGAAATGTAATGCTGACGGTATTTGGCAATAAAATAATAATCACTGTGTGTATCTCTGATGAAATGAGATTTAATCCATTTGAGCTCCTAATTGTCTGCCACACTACATTAAAGATGGATACAACCGTTGTCTCCACTGCTCAGAAATATGAAATTCAAAGCAGTATGCGCAATGTCTTGGAATCAGCTGGCTTAATGAAGCAGCAAATTAGGCCTTTCTATCTCTTTATTTAACATCCAGTTCCATGAATTTATCAGAGTTCGTTACAGAGGTGCAAAATTTAAAGAAATGCCGTGAAATTCATTTATGATTAGAACTAATGACTTTGAAAAAGGCTTCTCATGTTTTAGAGAGCCATTATTTATTATTGAATTTATATGGCTTTGGGTAATAAATGTGCAGTCTTCTCACTCCTGTTATTTATAGTTTGGATTTTATAATACAGCCACACACACAAAAATCTCATGTAAAGAAATCAACTTTTTCCCCCAAACACAGCAGTGACAATTCAGAAGAGCAACGGCAAGGCCTTCTTGTTGACCTGTTCGTGGTTTTCATTTCTGCGGGGAGGGATTGCCCCTAGGGTACATTTGGCAACGTCTGGAGACATTTTTGCTCGTCACAGCTCGGGGAAGGCGCTACTTGCATCTAGTGGATGGAGACCAGGGATGCTGCTGAACATCCCATAATGCACAGACAGCCCCACAGCAAAGACTTACCCAGGCCCAAATGTCAGTAGTGCCAAGACTGAGAAATCCTAACCTGTATCAGTGTGTTTCATTAAGTAATACCCCATTTAATCCAATGTTTTCTTAAAAGAGATCACTTTCCATCTTGTCCCGTAGATTGAGAGCAAGACCAATGGAAAGCATGAATCTGGCTCACATGACTTTTTCCCTAATAGGTATAGTAATAATGACTTTAACATCTGTAATAAAGATGATAGAGTTGAAGGCTAAGATGGGACCCTTGAATATAGATTAGAGAAATTAATTTGCACAAGCATTTATATTATTTTCAAGCAGATATCTTTTCCATTTTAAATCAAAAGCATCTGATTATCTAATAGGTTTTCAAGAGGTTAGCAGTTTGGTTCAAAGTGTTTAAAAGAAATCTGCTTGGGATTCTGATTTAGATAAGAAGAGTCTATTTCCAGAGTAAAAAATGACGGCAAACAGCAGAAAGATCAAAGGGTCTGATTCACTGTAACGTGCATTTGCCTAGGACATTATTTATGGTCAGGTTCAAGGTAGAGATTCCACACTTTTGATAGAGATAGTTTTGATTTCAATATTGCTGAATTTCTTTTTTAATATTAGACTTACCTCTTGTTTTAATCTGTCTCTCATATGCATGCATGGGGAAATCTGGTTAATTGAATGTAACTTGGTACTTTTATAATCCCTATGGTAACAATCATCAAAGTTTTTATGGGTCTTATTTATTTAAAAGAAAATCTAATCATTATGAAGTGACCCAAAGAAGAAGAATGAAACTGAAATTCTTCTCATCCAAAGAAAATGACAAGTAAATACCAAAAAAAAACAAGAAGATTAGAATCTCAATTTGCTAAACTTCTTGAGAACTAGGGTGTTCTGAAGGAAACATGGTTTAATATCTAACGTATTCACTCTACTTAATGACATCAAATAATAAATGAACATATAATTGAAGCATTCATAATTTAAGGATTGTGTAATGCAGTATTTCTTATGGTGAGAGGACTGGTTTAGTGGTTATGTGTTTATTGTCATTTATTTTTAGGAAAACAAATATTACTAGCATAGCAAATGCATGATTTCACTAATATTACTGCTCTCAGAAATAATGAAGTAGTTCTGGGTGTTAGGCCCAACTAGATTTAAAGACAAATATTGGGACTTCCCTGATGGCACAGTGGTTAAGAATCCGCCCGCCAATGCAGGGGACACGGGTTCGAGCCCTGGTCCGGGAAGATCCCACATGCCACAGAACAGCGAAGCCCGCAAGCCACAACTACTGAAGCCCGGGCGCCTAGAGCCCGTGTTCCGCAACAAGAGAAGACACGACAATGAGAAGCCCGCGCACCACAACGAAGAGTAGCCCCAGCTCCCCGCATCTAGAGAAAGCCCATATGCAGCAACAAAGACCCAATGCAGCCAATAAATAAATAAATTTGTTTTTTAAAAAAAGACATATTGAGTAAATAACAGTACAGATGGTACTCAGATGTGGTAAAAATTGCGATGGGTATGCAGATGAATGTAATCCTGGGGCAGTATTTCAAAGTCATCATTCTGAATATTTATTGTATCACATTTTGGGTGGACAGAGGAATGGGGTGGAGGCATAATGACCTCAGCATACGTCATTACATTGGCTTTTATAATTAACACTTAATGTTGACTGGGCCCTTGTGATCAAGCCCCGTAACGTTTATATAGTGCTTACTACATGCCACGATGTTACTTGTTTGTTTGTTTGTTTTAATTCATTTAATCCACGTAACAATTCCATCAATTCAGTTACAGCTAGTACATGGTAGAACTGAGATTTGCACCCAGGTGCCTGCCTCTAAAGTCTGTACTCTTAATATATATGCAATACTGCGTCTCTCGTGACCAAAACAAGTGCCACGCGCTGTGTCAAGGGCTTTCACGTATTATCTCATTTAATCCTCACTATTTTCTTCTGCCAAGCCCCATTATCATATTGGATACATGAGGCTGGTGGGGAGAGCCAACTCTTTTCTTACTAAGTTGTGCAGATGGATGAATTTCCAGTTACCTGCGATTCTTAAGTCAGTGAAAACCAAAGTGGGGAGTATACAAGACAAGCCACTGTGATGTGAGAAGGAAAATAAAAGGTAGAATTTCATTAACATTTATTTGTTATATCACTTGTTTAAAGTTCATTCTTTGTGATGGTTATAATGTCTTCATCCATCAATGCAATAGCGTGCAGCGTCATTTATAAATAGATATACATATATTAGGAATGCTTGGGCAAAAATTTTATAGTGATGAGTAAATATTTTTCAGTAATTCCAGATTTTCTCTGTACCTGGGCCATTCCCTTGGCACACACAAGTCCACTTGGAAACTTACACGGTCTCCTTAAAGCCTCTATGTATGTATGAGTTCACTTACTCTGCACATTTAAATTCATTTACTCAGCACATTGTCACTAATTGCTGGGGATTATCTCAGGCATGAAAGAATATGTCATTTTAAGCTTTCATCCACAAGACAAAACCAAGCAAAATAGCTAATCAATTCAGAGAAAATATCCCATTGCCTAAAGGAATCCAAGAGGGTAGATGAATGAGCCATTTGGGTATCTGTTGAACAAATATTCATATAGACTTGTGCTAGATATGGCAGGTGCCACACCCATGTGGCTCTGTTCTCATGTGGCTGACAGTCTAGCCCAGCCATTAAGAGCTCAAATTCCTGGCTCTTTGACCTTGGGCAGGTTACACAGCCTCTCTCTGTTCAGGCATTCTCATTTGTACAATGGATATTATAACAGTACCCACCTCAGAGGATTGTGGTGAATGAGTAACTAAATTAATATACTTAAAATACTTACCAAAGTGACATCCACAAGGCACCATATTCTCATTACTGGGTGTGGTGGCCCATTTTATGTGTCAACTTGGCTAAGCCCTGGTGCCCAGATTATTTGGTCCAACATTATTCTAGGTGTGAAGGTGTTTTTGATGAAATTAACATTTAAATCAATAAACCTTGATTTATTGATTTTACTCAATAGACCTTGAGTAAAGCAGGTTATTCACAGTGTGGATGAGTGTCACCCAATCATTTAAAAGCCTCAGTAGAGAAAGACTGACCTCCCCCCGGGAGGAGGAATTCTGCCAGCGGATTGCCTTTGGTCTCTAACTGCAGCTCTTCCCTGGATCTCCAGCCTGCCATTCTACCCCACCGATTTTGGATTTGCCAGCTTCCGCCATCATGTAAGCCAATTCCTTAAGATCAATCTCACAATCAACATACATACACAATATATACATACATATACATACAACATATACATACATTCCGTTGGCTCTGTTTCTCTGGAGACCCTGGCTACTACACCATGGGATAATGTTAGCTACCATTTATTAAGCCCTTCCTACATATTATTCAACACTTCAGATATGATCTCACTTAATTCTTCATAAAAGCCGTATGACCCCCATTCTACAAACAAGAAAACAGCCTAAGAAGAGGGAAGTGTCTTGCCCAAGGTCATCCCAGCGAATCTGTGACTGAGGCAGAATTCGTTGCCCTCCCCAACTCCTCTCCTCAAGTAAATGCCATCAGAGTTTAATTTAGGATTAAAAGGTTAGGACAGCTGGTTCTGGGTGGAGTGATTTGTCTTCAGCCTGCCCACAAGGCTGGGTGACAGGAATAATTACATGGCTGTTTTAGAATACTTTTGAAGCTATTGAGAGGCACTAAATGCCCAATAATAAATGCAAAATGAATTTTGCCCGTCACTAATTGTAATTCTTGCCAGAATTGAACTGCGGAAGTGCTTTAGCGAAGGCATTCACGATACCATAGAAGCCAAGTAGACCTCAAAGAACATGGAGACCATCAAATCCCCTTATTACGAGGGCTGCCTAGCAGAGGGGAGGAATGTTAGCATCTTAAGTGAAATGACACAAGATTTTAAGAAGACCAACTGTGGTTTTCGAGGGGAAGAAATACCTTGTTTGAGTTAGACAGGGGATTGGGTATTTGATAATGAACTTTCAACACCTCCCCTCCACATCAGTGGAGCACATTATGGATTTAGCAAGTCCAATCAGGCCTCTCCAGTAAGTAACTCTGATTATTGAATGAAGCTTATCAGAGGGTTCACCAAGGACATTTAAACCAGTGCTAGTACCATCAGGCAAAACCAAATTAGCTGGCATTCACAAACAATTTCCTTTTATGTGCAAAGCTGTTTCTAAAAAGAAACTTCAGAGTTCAAAAGATCTGTGAGGGAATCTTTTTACAATCTGTTCCACTGGCTAACAGATTGAATTTAGCCTCAGCTGGTGATTTTGGTCTCCTTAATTATTGGCAATAACACTTTAAATTGATATGGTGCTTTTAACTTTGCAAAAGATGGTCAGGTTCATTTATCAACTGATCTACTGTGTTGTCCTGTGCTATAATTTTCAACTGATAGTCCAAGACTGCAGGCTAACACATTATAAAAAAGGCCATGCTAAGAAGTGTTGTTAGTGTCTTTTTATTTCTAAGCATAATTTAGGTGATGATAACATGATCTAAAGAAAATGTTGGAGGACTTCTCTGGTGGTCCAGTGTTTAAGAGTCTGTGCTCCCAATGTAGGGGACCTGGGTTTAATCCCTGGTCAGGGAACTAGATCCCACATGTCACAACTAAAAGATCCCACATGCCACAACTGAGACACAGCGTAGCCAAATAAATGAATAAATAGATAGATATTTAAAAAAAAATGTTGCTATCTGGTACAACTTATCTAGTCCCCAGTGACATAAAATATGAAAGTAAATGAATATAGTATACTTGATAATGTAATAAAATTTTTTTTTAATTTCACAGCACTTTCTAAGTATAAAAATGAAAACCAAAGCCAACTAGGAATGACTGAGGTACTTTCTTTGCTGTACATTTCTGTCTGTGAGTCTAAAGAATTGAGAACTTACTGTACCGCTTCCCTAAAATACTAGGACAGGATTAACAGCAAGGGACTTCAAATTGTCTTTTGAAAGGTTCAGGCTGTGCCTGGCTATAGAAGCATCTTTGGTTTATAAAAAATATTCATATACTCACCATAATAAGAAAGTGGTAGTTATGTCTGCAAACCCTTCAACTATAAAACTTGCTAAATGGTGTTTAAAACCGCAGGAGAGCCTTTGTCTATGTATCTTGTATTACTGTTTTGAATTGTATGAGATAAGATTATACGGCATAGTTCTAAATTATGTGGCAAAAGAAGGCAAAAATTCTTAAAATATATGAGGCTCTGAACTTATATTTAGATATTTCACTATATAAAAAGACAAGTTTGCAAAATAAAATTAGTGGAGATGTGCTTATGCAATTTTTAAAGGTAAATCAAGGAACTAAGGCTATGTGATGTGGATTTCCTATCAGGAATAAGATATGAAGATAAATTAGTCCATGAAAGGTACCTGTATACATAAAATATGTACTGGATTATATCCTTTCATGTTTGAAGAGAAAAAGGCAATATCAAATAACTATAAATGACATATGGCTACGTCAGAATCAATTTTTTTTTTTTTTTTTTTTTTTTTTTTTTTTGCGGTACGCGGGCCTCTCACTGTTGTGGCCTCTCCCGTTGCGGAGCACAGGCTCCGGACGCGCAGGCCCAGCGGCCATGGTTCACGGGACCAGCCGCTCCGCGGTGTGTGAGATCTTCCCGGACCGGGGCACGAACCTGCGGCCCCTGCATCGGCAGGCGGCCTGTCAACCACTGCGCCACCAGGGAAGCCCAGAATCAATTTTTATAGTACAAAATTTTATACCAAAATTGCAAAAACTTCTGTCTGTCTATAATTACTGGCTTTGTATAGTCCACTTAGCAAGAGAAAGCATCTCTGAGAAAGGGGTATAGATCAAGCAGAAGGTTGGCTACTGAGTTATCTGTGGTCACATAGATAATATTGGATGGATTTGTCAGGAGAGTTTATATTTTCTAAGAACATTTCCATTATGTAGGAGTCATTGACCCTAAGATACTTACTCTTTCATAATAGTAAACGTGTCTTCATGAGTAGATTTTATTATTTATTTTAACATATCAGCTTCCCCTCTGTGTGAGTGAATTACAGTTTCCTGCCCTATTGAAGCCAAGCGTGGTCCTGTGGCTTGCCTTATCCAAGAAAATGCTAGTGAAAATGATGGCTGTTACTTCTGAGCAGAATCTCTGAGTCATCATGTACTTTCCCCATTGCTCTTTTCTTTCTGCCCTCATAGAAGCTGCATTTTAGAAATGTCTTCCTGTAGCTTAGGTTACAGAGTGACAAGCCAGAACCAGATGTGATCATCTCTGCCATCTGAAGGGACTGTTTATCCATTAATATTTAATGTAGTTATCCACACGATTTCATTTAGTTACGGCATCTTATTATTTTTTCTGTTTTCCCCTCTGCCTTCTGTTCCTCTTTTTCTCTTTCATGCCTTCTTTCTGGTTATGTTGTGGAAGCTCTTGGTTCTCTCATATTCTTACAAAGAGTGTTGATGATTTTGTTTTAGCAGGCGGTGAACTTGGACAGACTCAGACTCTGAACTCTGTGTTGCCGGTGAAGGACAGAAGCTCAGATTTCAGTTTTCTGCTCTTAGCCGTCCTCCAAGCTATTCTGAGTCTGCCCCATGCATACATTGTTCAGAGCTCAGAGACTTGGGCAAAGTTAATGCAGAGAATTTGAGGCTCCTTTGCTCTGGCTCTCTCTTTTCTGGGATTCCCTCCTCACTCTCCAGCACCAGAACCTTTGGTTCTTCAGGCCAGAAAGACAGCAGATTTTCTAGTGAAGTTAAATTTAGCCCACCTGTGCTGTGACTGCAGCCTGTTGTCGGATGAAGCCATAAAAAGGGGAGACTCGTGCTCTGATGGTGCCTCTTCCAAATTTTGACTCCTTTCGAAATCTGCCTGCTTTGGTCACTCTCCACGTAGTTGCTTTTTCATGTATCTTGTTCAGGCTTCAGCCTTGTTATCTGTGGGAAGAGCGGTCAATCAGGAACCTACTCTGCCATCCTGGAGACAGAATTCTCTAAAGCCTGTTCTGAGATAGGTGTACAATGAGAATTAGCTTTTCTGATTGAAAGCCATTGAGATTTGAGGGTATATTTGTTCTTCAACATAAGGTACCCAGCTAGGGCAATCTGGAATATTACCAGCAATTTCACACTTGTAAAATCGATTCAAGGACAAGTGAATTTCCCCAAATCATTCTGACTTTATGAGTTCTGCTTTTTACTTATACTGTAAAGATATTTTAAGTGGAACTCTTTCCTTCTTAATTTCCTGTGTAGTCGTGAAGAATAATGTCCATAATATTTGAAAGACATTCTTTATCCCACTTCTCCGCACTCCATCCTTATCACTGTAATCACAGGGTTTGGAAACCAGGATTCAATCTCTAAATTGAATGCATATCTACCACACCGAGTCACTGGTAGAACTGGGCCTGGTAAAATTATGAAATATTTCATTTAAAATGATTGTATAATTAATTGATTTCTGCTAAAACATCTAACATAAAGAAAGCAGTAGAAAGCAGAGATAAAAGCAAATTAGGCAAAGGAAAGTGCTTTTCTTGGGAGTGCCATTTAAGTGTTTACCTCGCCTAAAAATGATTTGGTAGAAAGTAGGTCTTTCTTCCTACAGTGAAGCCAAACATGTCTTTGGCATAGATGTTGTATATTATATATGATAGTACCTTCAGTAAAAATGCAAGCTTCTGATATACACGCTTCAAAGTTAGACATACTTCTCTCTCTTACTTGATTAAAATCATGAAGAAAAAATATATGTACCCATACATACACACAAACGCACACATACATTTATTTTTTTTTCCCTAAGCTGATTACTTTGCAGTGTAGGATCTAATTGGTAATAAAATTTCTTCATAAAAGTCTATAGGAGAGCTGTAGATTAGAAAAGTCTTTTTGAAGTGCGTCACAGTCTCTGAGCACTGTCGATTTCCATTTAAATTACAAGTCTGGGAGGTGTCTTATACTCATCCTCACAACTTGCTTCTTATTTGAACCCTCATCTATAATTATTTCGTAAGTAGTCTGGACTCATGTCCCTACAGCTCAATGTACTATTTCTATTTTATTTTCCTTTACGTATTTTCATCAGATTCTTTCAACCCTTTATTCAACCAATATTTTTTGATGGCAACTTTGTGCCAAGCTCTGAAAACGCGGGAACGAACAAGACAAAGTTTCAGCCTTCTTGGTGCGTCCATTCTGGAGGGGAGACAGAGGACAAATAAGCCCACAAATTACATCATTTCAAGTTTGCACAAGATCCTGTAAAGAAACGTAAAGCAGAGTAAAACCCACTGGAACTCTCCTTTGCCCTATAATTTCTTTATCTTTGCCTCATCACTAATCACAGTGACTTTCTGAATTGTAAGTAACCCCTGCACAAGAGATTGGTGGTTTACCCACAGGTTGCTTCTACACACCCCAAAGCAAACCTGCTCCATGGACATGGCTCTCCACAGGGACACCAAAAACCTTGTTTTTAAATCCATTGAACACTTCATGCTCATTTTCTGAGTTGACTGCTCTGCAGCCTCTGACACTGTTCCGCCTTTCCTTAGAAAGCTCTCCTGCCCTGGGGACGTCTCTGATCACGCTTTCTCAGCTTTCTTTGCAGACTCCTCTCATCTGGCCGTCCAGTCATTATACACTGGCTCCACATTTAGATTCTCCCATGGGGCAGGCACTGTGTTCTCCCCTGTGAAAGTGCTTGTCACGCAGCATGGGGATTGCTGTTTGTCTGTCTTTCCCACTAGACAGGAAGTTATTCACTCTTGTATCTCCAGCACCGGGCACATGGCTGACACATAAGGGTCCAATAAATATTTGATGAGTGATTGAGTAAATGAATACATGTTTTCCAAAAGGGATGATTTTATGAAACAGGGTACACCAGCAATAAAATTGTGCTAGTGTTCAAATATTTCCTAAGAAAGATTTAGTATATATATATATACATATATATATATATATTTTTTTTTTTTTTTTTAAAACGGAGGCATGTTCCATTCTGGTTTTTTCCTCTTCATTGTGAACCTTCATAGCAGTAAATACTATATAGTTTAATGGTTAGGTTTTATGGCTTGGCATAATTTGGGCTCCAGAGCCAGACTGTCTGTGTTTAAATCCCAGCTCTCCCATTGACCCGTTTTGGAGTGTTGTGTGTGTGTGTAACTTTGACATGTGCCTGGACATCGGTTTCCTCATCTGAAAAACGAGGTTAATAATACTTTCTACCTCATAAGATTGTTAAGAAGAATAAATAAGTAGAATAATTAAAGGTATTGGTACAAGTTTTGACACACAGTGGTGAGTAATCGTTGCCACTGTTACCATTATTATTTGAAGAAGGCATTTTTAGTATCACCTCCTAAATAATTTTGTAGTCCATTAGGTAGGATGTTTCTGGCTTCAGGGTAGCAAGGTCCATCCTAAATGACTTAAACAATAAGGAAATATATTATTTGACATTAGAGGAAGGGGTGGAACCATCAGTAGTTCAAAGATACCGGGACAGACGGCATGTGATTGGCTCAAATGGCTCAGGATTCACTCTCAGAGCCTAGTCTTGGGTTACATTCCCCTAAGTCAGGGGATGTGTAGGATGGTGAATACTTGACCAGAATGTGGCTTCTGTTAGGAAGAAACATAAGAGGGAATAGAGGCTAATTGGACAACCATCTATGTTTACCACATGTACTACTGCTATCAGAAAATACAGAGATGCCCTATTAATCAAGAGAATTAATTCTAACATGTTGCATTGTGCTTAGAAATTAAGTTTCCAGATGTAAAAAAAAAAAGTGAAAGTATATATATATATGTAACTATAATTTCTTGAGAGATTATTTTGCGCCAGACCCTATGTTAAGTTCTTTACATTCACGGTTTCTTTCAACCTTCACCAACACCCTCACTCATTTAATCAGCAAATATTGAACACTAGCTGTAATCGAGGCACTGTCTAGTCACTGGGGATATAGTAATGGTCAAAAAAGACCAAGACCTGGCCTTCAAATGCCCCACAGTGTATAAACCGGAAAGTGCAACCAAAAAGGATTGAGTGAATTGCCCTGAATCACAGAGCTTGAATGTGGCAGAGCTGGGATTTGAATGTAGGGAGTTCAATTCCAAAGCCAGGAATGGCTTGTGGCAGGAAAATATTTACTTGGCCCTAAGGGGAAATAATATAAATGTGAGGTAAGAGATTAACTGAAATTCAGACACAGTACTTAGCCAGTGCTGGGCTCCCTTCTTTTAAGCCTGTGCTTCTGAGGGAGGGATTTCTGTGGCTTCAAGGAGATTTGGTTCAGGAGCCAGGCAACATGGCCTGAAGCAGCATCACCACGGACAAGTACCCAGAACGATGAAGGGCAGCCAGCAGGCCAGGGGTGAGTCCACCCACACCAGGGCTTATGTACGTGAGCAGACTCCATGAGCCCTGAGGCCCTGAGAGCTCTGCACAGGAAATGAAGGCGCCCCGTAGGGATTCATCCTTCTTCCCTGACCCCCAGCTCTGACGTGTAGTAACTTCAGTCATCCTTCCCTGGAGCTTTGCTCTGTGATACGAGTACAGCCAGCCTGCTTACAAAAAGGAGAGTTTTGTGGCCTCTTGGTAGGGTGAGACTTCCAGACTTCTGAGTGGGAACTTAAACTAATGGAAGAATGTTACACATTTTAAAAACTTCGTCTTTCTCATAGTATATTGATCCATGCCCTCAAATTTAAGTAAGAATTGTGATAACCAACTTTGGTCATTATTTTAAATTTGTTTCACTCCACGGAATCAAACCTCCACAGAGATGAGTTACTAATTGTTACTGACTCATATGAACTTGACTGAATTCAAATGTGTCTTTTCTCTAGGACTGGTGGCTTGATCAAGTTTAATGCTGTATTTTTTTAACCAGTCCTGCAGAGGTTGTCAAGTACCCACTGTATGTCAGGCACTGTTCTAGGTGCCAGGTGAATAAAAACAACATGGCTTGTTCCCCAGAAGGGGACTCTGAGACCAAAAGTCTTGTGGAAATGACTTCTTAAGGCAGTGTTCCCAGGAGAGAGGAGTGAAGAAGGGAGGGGTGTGTGGGACTAGAGCAATCAAAGGAAGGAGGCAAGCCAGGTGGTACTCTCAGGCAAAGCCCCATCCTCAACCTGCCCCTGCACGGTGCTCTGGAGTATAAAGGACACCTCTGAGTTTTTCCTGACTCAAGGTAAGGGAGCTAGGCTTTCATAGTCCTGTGTTACCAGGTCATTGGCCCCAGGTCACCGCACGGGGAAGGAAATACTCTGGCACTCCTGGCTCCCTGCACAGGTAGAAGAAATCCCTTCCAGGAGCCTGAGAGCAGCTTCACCGTTCACAGCAAAGGGCGGAGAGCACAGAAACGGTACAAGTGATGCCAGGGTGGGTGGGCAGAGCCTCAGCAAGGCGGCTACCTTCTCCTTACAAAGTGTATCATCGAGTAGGGGGCAGAGACAGACCGAGAGCAAGAAACCAGATAAAAATTGTTGTCAAACGTGATAAGTGCTGCATAGGAAATGGACAGAATGCTATATTAGAGACTGACGGATGAGTACCTAGTTGGGCTGGTCACCAGAGGCAGACATTCTCAACCTGTAGGCAGTCTTTACCCTTGGCACTCCCCGCCCCTCCCCTGGGCTGTTGGCGGAGAAGCCATCCTGCCACCAGGCGGGGACATGCATGAGGACCGCAGTGCTAAGGGTAACTGAGTGGAACGGAGGAGGAAGCCCCCATCGCGGATGGCATCATGGATCCAGCCCACCAGCCCTGGACAGCCATCTTCTTTTAAGTGAGGAGAACAAGACCCCCATTGGTGAAGCCAGAGGAAGCTGGATTTTTCTTTTATGTGCAGCTGAATTTAGTCCTAAGCAGCTTTCAAGCCTTGGCGGAGAGTTGACCTCAGGAAGGTGAAGTTCAATTTCACAGGAAGGAAGAAACAGAGAATAAGTACAAAAGGGGGTCAAAAGTCTTCTCAAACAGATACAGGGCTCCTATGACGCTTGGACACGGCGCCAACAAAATAAGTAAAAGAACAGGGTTTGTTATCTTTGCGGAAGTCTTTACCTGCAGTAATGGGTTCATTTAAATCAGGGTTTCTCAACCTCGGCATTATTCACATTTGGGGCTGGATCATTCTTTGCTGCGGGGGCTGTCTTGTGTGTTGTAGGACTTTTTTTTATATGTATATAAATTTATTTATTTATTTTTGGCTGCGGTGGGTCTTCGTTGCTGCGTGCGGGCTTTCTCTAGCTGCAGCGAGCGGGGGCTACTCTTCGTTGCGGGGCACGCGCTTCTCATGGCGGTGGCTTCTCTTGTTGCGGAGCACGGGCTGTAGGCTCACGGGCTTCAGTAGTTGTGGCTTGCGGGCTCTAGAGCGCAGGCTCAGTAGTTGTGGTGCACGGGCTTAGTTGCTCCGTGGCCTGTGGGATCTTCCCGGACCAGGGCTCAAACCCGTGTCCCCTGCATTGGCAGGTGCATTCTCAACCACTGCGCCACCACAGGAAGTCCTTACAACAGGAAGTCTTACAACAGGAAATCCTGTTGTAAGACGTTTACCAGCATCCCTGACCTCTACCAACTAGAGGCCAGGTGTACCCTCTCCCCCAAGTTCTGACAACAAAAATATCTCCAGACATTGCTAAATATCTCCTGTGGGGCAAAATCGACCCCGGTTGCAAAGCACTGGTGATATGACCTTTTTCATTCAAAAAGCCATTTTTAAATCTATAAGTTTTACCTTAATTATCTACCAAGTTTATAATTAATGATAAATTATATCCAAACTACAAGAGAGTGGTGAAGAAAATGATCTTCTTTTGGTCCTGTAGACCGACCTTCTTTTAAGTAAACATTGAAAACAAAATCTGCAATTACATACACACACGCACACACACACACATACATACGTACATACATATCAATATATACATACATATGTACACTATACAGATATACACACATGTATATATACACACTCACGTATATGTGTACATATATATGTACAAATCACAGAAGAAACTCGCTCTAAGGGTACTTTAGGTAAGTCATTTCTCCCTGTATATCTCAGTTTCCACATCTACAAATGGAGAAACTTATGTAAGATAAGTCATGTAAGATATCTTACGTAGTAAGCTTGTGCAAAATAGCTCAGAAGTATTTTTCTCTTTTAAAATTAGAAGTATTCCATGATTCACTGAAAAAATTTCTAAGTTACCCTGGACCTTAACCAGTGATTCAGTTTACAAAAGTGGGATTTGCTTGCAAATTTTAGGTAAATATGTCTATAGAATGAAGCATACTGTTTTTCTTTCCAAAAGTCTTGTTGAGGAATATAATTATTTTAAGGTAGAAGAATCGTCGTTGATGTATGTATTTTAAAATTCTACAAAGTGATTGTGCCATCATTGATTCAAGGTCAGGCTGGACATCGTTATCCTCTGGAAGCATTCATGATCAGGTTCTTTGCATTCTTTTGCAACTGGCCACAGTCAAAGGGAATATGTCAAGAAAAGGTCAGCACATGCTGAGGTGAATCCATTTGCAGAGAAGAAAGAAATGGAAGGGGCTATTTCCATGGCTTCTAAGAGAAACAAAGAGAGAAATGTGAAAAATGAAAACTAGTTTGCAGTGGCAAACAAAATGAACTAGTCTATAAATATTTCATAATTTTAGCCCCATAAAGCCTCATTGTTTGGTGGTTATCTTTATTATGAGTAATCATGGGTTGCTTTGTGTTTGTTTCTAGCTTTTTCTGCTGATCTCTGTACCATCCGTCTCTGAAATAGCACCCACCAATTTCTTTTTCATTTACCTCATTCTGGTATACAGAGAATATATGTAGTCATCAAGTAGGAAGTTAGAGACATACTATCCAATTTAAACGTATAAAGTACATTTTTAGAGTCAAAGAGTATGGTCTATAAAAAATGAAAAGCCAAAGGTAAGGACTTCGGTAATGTCTTCCTTTAGAAACAGAATAATTTTGGAGATAGCGTCTGTTTTCCCAAGCGGTCGAGAAGGTTCTCACGGGAGCAGTTACGTTGCTTCCTGTGTCTTGGGAAGGTGTGTATAGCTCATCAGTAGCTGAGATGTGTACAAAGTATCCCTCTTGACTCAGGAGTGGGGCACCCATCTCTTGCCTTTACCTGTGCATATCCATCCGCTCTTCCTTTGTTACGATCACCTTTATCTTCCCGAGGAGAACCACCTGTTTCTCACCTTAAGTTCAAGTGGTCTGGTGGGACTACCCTCACATGTGCACCATCATCACCCCACCACCCCCATATCACAACCCTGTCCAACAGTGCAGTCCGTCCCTGTGGCTATAGTGACGGGTTCAGAGATGAACACCTAACCCAAAATGGTCCACCAAGACTCAATCCTGGGATCTCTGTTGGAATTATTGGAGAGGAAGGTTTAGCCCCTGCTTTCGGTAAATGAGAAACAGAGACGGTGTCAGCCTGGAGCTGCAGGGGCTACCTCATTCAAGAGAGCCCGACAGAGGAGACCAACTCAACCCAAAACATGATGAAGACCAGCCTGGACCCACCCCTGGTCCTTCCACTTTCTAGAGTACATAAAATCTTTCTCTTTGCGTAAGCCAGCATGAATGGGGTTTCATTAGTACTTGCAACTTAAAGCTTCCTGAGGAATTCAGAAGTCAAGTTCTGTAGAACCTGGAACAGAATAAGGACCCAGAGATGCTTGTGAAATGAAGCGGAAGAAGAGCTCGTGTTTGTTTAGGGATCTGTACATCACTGGCAGAACTACAAAACACAAGCTAGGAAGTGGTTAACAAAAAAATCAGGGTGTGTATTTGGGGAGGGACACACAGGGGCTTCAGAAGCACGTGCGGTGTTCAAATGTTGAAGCTGAACGATGGCCACACAGGCCCTTGGTTTATTAGTATTTTTTAAGGTACATATATATTTTATACTTTTATGTTTAGATTCTATGTTTCCATTTTTCTGAAGTTAAGAAACTTGCACAAAGCCACAGGGCTTACAAGTGGGGTTATATTACTCCTTAGCTCACAGGGTTGGGAGGATTAAATGAGACAAAGCAAGTAAGGCTTTAGAATCACGCATGACACATGAGAAGCGCTCGAGATGTTAGATGTTGGTCTAATAATAACTGTTTGGGGATGTTGGGAGGATTATAGAAGGTAATACATACTAAACACTTAGCACAATTTCTGGCATCTAGTAAGTGCTTATTTTAATATTTGCTATTATCACTTTTATCAGAGCTGGTTCATATCTTTTCCTGACAGACATATCTTCCATAGAAGTGGGTCATCTATGGTATTTGTGGGCTGTGTATCTTCCTCCTACCATCAGGCTCTCGTAGCTTAAGACATTTTGCTCAAAAAGGATATGGATAGAGATATTGGTACGTTTTTTGAATTCTTGTCCAGATTTATGTTTCAAACATCTTCACAGCAGTGTAGAAAAATTTTAATTTGTGTCTGTATCATACAATGCAGTAGTCACTAGCCACGTGTGGCTATTTAAGTTAAATTGAAATTTTCATTCCTCAGTTGCACCAGCCACATTTCAAGTGCTCTGTAAGCATATGTGACTGGTCGTACTGTCCTGGACTGCATGGATATGGAATATTTCCATCACTGGGGACAGCTCTATTGGACTGCACAGTGCTGTATCGGGAGTGATTAAAACCAGAACTGGAAAAGTCCCAAACCCTCCATTTGCAGAACTGGGAGGGGAGGCATTTTGGGGGGAAGGCTTCCTGGCTGTCTCCCAAAAGAGGTCGCAAGTTGACCTCACCTTGATTCAGTGATGATCGTCCAAGGTCTCCCTGAACCTTGCAGACTCAGAGCCTGACCTATCCGCACCTCCAGAGAGAGAGCAGGGCACTTGTGATAACCAGGTCTCCTTGGTGTGGGTCATGAAGTTAGAAGGCCAATCTGTTGATGTAGGATATAAACCCTCAGTGCCCAAGGACCAGCGCTCAGGCCCTCTAGCTCCCAGAGCCTCTCCTCCCCTGTTTAAGCAGAGGGCTGCAGGGATCCAGAGTGAGCAGGGCAGTGGCTTGTGTGGTCTGAATGTGCTCTTGGCCAAGCTTAAGGGAGACCTGCCTGTCACTGGAGACAGGCAGGCACATTCTCTGGCCGGGTGCCCTCAGGAGTGATGATGGTCAACATTGCTGAACTGTACTCTGGAGCTGTTCCTTTTCTTTTTTCCTTCCTTCCTTCCTTCCTTCCTTCCTTCCTTCCTTCCTTCCTTCCTTCCTTCCTTCCTTCCTTCCTTCCTCCCTCCCTCCCTCCCTCCCTTTCTTTCTTTCTTTTTTCTTTTAACACCTTGTTTTGAAATAATTTTAGACTCAGAAGACATTGCAAAAATAATGCAAAGGGTTCCCTACTACCCTTCACCCACTTCCCCCAACAATAGCGTCTTAAATAATCAGAGTCCATTGTCAAGACCAGGACACTGAGGCTGGCATATTACCCTTTTCTTCTGATAATAGCAAATGTTTTATTGGATCCTTACAGTGCATCAGGCATACTGTTTATTTCTCGTAACCACGCTCTACTGCGAGTATTATTATTATTAGCTTCATTTTATTGATAAGAGGACTGAAGCTCTGAGAACTTCACTATCTTTCCCAAGGCTAGTCAGGTCGGAAATGGTAGAGCTGGGACTGGACTTCATCAAGTCTGACTGCAGAGCAAACACTCTTTAAATACAAATCAATGTTGAAAAACTTTAGCAAGCAGGCCTCAAAGGTCAGACCGGAAGCCTTTTTACCTTTCACAGCCTGCATCTCTGAGTCGATTCAGTATCTGTTAAATCTGCCCTGCCTCAGGAGGGGAAAAGGGGAGCTGTTGACTAGAGCCCCCAAATTTTGACAGCACATTACTAAACCCAAAGTTTGCCCCGACTTTTAATAAATGTATGATGATATTTAATAAAAGTAAATAGTAGCATTCAAAATATAAAGTGTACTGCAGGGAGTTGTACATGTCAGACTCTGACTTAACAAGGTCATCAGTTGATATACCATGACTCATTATAATTGGGACATACATTCAAAAGTTAAAAAAAAAAAACAGTAGAGGCCTAACACTAGAGGAAAACAGAAAAATTACAAACAAATTTAGTAAATAGGTAGATAAAAATACGGAAGGATATGCAATGGTAATAGCTGACATTTGCAAAGACTCATATATGCCAGGCACTGTGCTAGGCACATAGATATTTAGATAAGTCACTTCCTGTTTTTCTTACTCTATGACATTAGCATCATTATCATTTTTGTAATATAATAGCTAACAAACAAAGATTGGGGACGTACTGTATGCCACGCAATCTGCTAAACACTTTACATGGTCTCACTTCATACTTTCAGTTCTTCTTGTTATTACCTGCCAGTCATTTCCTACCTATTAGGTAGGTATAAGGATGCCTATAGCTTACATTTATTGAACTCTTACAGTGATGCAGTTGATGGATCACATGTACTCCTTATTTCATTTAATTCTCATAGCAAGTCTCTGAGGAGGGAGCCATCATTATCCCCATTTTACAGATGAGGAAGCTGAGGCTCAGAGCCATGAAGTAAAAGAGAGCAGGTGAAGGAGCCCTACATTCAGATGTAGACGTGTCTCTCAAGTGGTCAGGGGCTACACGCCACATGCTTTCAGATTTTAGAAGAGACAGTTAAATGTTGACTGCCGTCCTTTGTAAGGGAGACCATGCACAGCTTTGACCCTGAAGAGTGAATAAGTAGCAAGACAGGAGAGGGACCACCCTGCGGGAGTGAAGGCGGAAGCAGGGATGCTGAGGGATGCTCCTGGCTTGTGTGACTCCAGGAAAGAAACCTGCTTGCTTAGAATTCAAAGGTGAGACTACTGAACAGGAAGGCTGGGTTCAAATCACAGGGAATCTTCCATGCTTTTCAGAGGAGTGTGGACTTAAAGAGATGAGCTCTTCTTTTCGGAAACAGTTTAGGGCTTTGAACATGGTAGTGGTGAAACTGTGGCTCCACAAAGAACCATCTGGTAGCAACATGCAGTGGTTGCTGGTTCTCACTGCACTTTTCTCCCTGTAGGCATATAGCAGGGTCTCTGGTGAATAAAATTCCCTCTGCTTTCCCTTCACAGTTCCCACTGCCCTCTCTGCATATAAAAGAAAGGAAATCAGGAAGAATTTCATCTGACAGGATTCTGATCAAAACTTGACTGTTCCACTAGAAAAAAAAATTGAAATCTACTCTTTTACACAAACAGTGTATCGGAGATCAATGTACAAATCAGACTGGCCATTAATTAATTTAAATAACAGCTGGAAGCACTTGGTGCTGGGATAAAATTTGGGGTTTTTCATCAGCTTTGAGGACTGTGAGCCCCTCAGACAAGGCGGGGTTCTGGAGCCCCACCCACTATACAAGGAAAATACTTTGAATCACCCATAACTCCTCTGACCACACTCCCTGTCTGCTCCTCCCTCCATCTCCACCTGTTATGAGGGCGGTCTGTTAAACAGCCCAACCCAGGAGAAAATGGGGGGGAGATTGCTGTAATGAGATCATAAAGGCGCCATTACTATGGATCATTGGCTATGGCTTGGAAATACTTTTGTTATGGTGAATTGCATCTATCAACTCAAAAACATTTTAGAAGTAAACAAATGAGTTACCAATTTACCGCGTAGGATTCTCCAGGTGAGAGTTTATCCCACCAAAACTAATTTTCCAACAAACACCCTCCCCCCACCAGCCTATGCTATCCTTTTTGCAAATTCATGGACCAAATGTTGATGATACTTATGTATACATTTAGCAAACCCAAACTCTGCCAAAGTGGGTGAAAGGCAAATGACACCAGTGGATAGAGAACCAGGGTGCTTTAACATGAATGCACAATTTGCTGGCCATCTCTCTTACTGTAGGAACGATAGTACCAACGACTGCCATGACTCAACATACAGGGCAGGAATATCTACAACATAGTCTCCTGTATTTGGAAAATATGTTTATAACTGGTTTGTAGATGGGTACCCATACCTCATGTGTAGTCAAAAAACAAAATAAAACAAAACAAAGCACCATGAACTAGGAAGCAAGAGAAGCATGCCCTACTCCTAGCTCTGTCTCCTTTTTCCTATGAGATGAAATCTTTTGGATTCTCAGTTTTCTCGTCTGTAAAGCAAGTTAGATGAATCAGAGTATCTGAACATTCCTTGTATTTGATTGATGAGCTCATCTAAGACTGTCTACATATTCAAAACACTTATTCTAAAGTTAGTGGATTTTTTGTTAAGGCTGGCATGTGGTCAAGATAGGGGATTTAGATTTGCCTAAAATTTTGTCTCTGATGTGTGGGAAAGGGCTCTACCCCACCTGTTTTGGAAATGCTCTGTTGCACCTTGTTGGGCTGGTGTCTTCTTGCAAGACTTCTCAGGGCCTTTAATGTGTTGGTATGAATTGTGGACCCTTAAGAAGTGTCCAAAATCATTTGATCATAAAGCTCTGTATTTTTCTAAGAAGGAACACTCACAGGCAAATGCTGTGTTAGAGCCCTGAGCCTCCAACCTTAAGCTCACTCTGCTGATCTTTCTGCCTAAAAATACAAGCAGGATGCCTTTGATAGGCTACCCGTGAGACCAGAGGTACCAGTCTCGTCTTAGAACTCTGACAAATGAAACTGCAGAGAAGAAATGTTGATTGCCTCTTTCCTTTATAAAAAAAAATAATAATAGCTCTTCTGAATCTGTTTTTTAGGGAACTCTCTGGAAAAATTCCCCCTAAACACAAAGTCCAGAATTGTACCTATTTTCTGCCATTTTGTTTTTAAGTCTTGATCTCTTAGTTGAGAAAGAAGAAGTCTTAAGATGAGTTTGAGGAAAATTCATAGCATAGTGATTGCTTCTTCTGGTTATTGGTACCTAAATTTTTTATGGCAATATTTAAGTAAAGCACATAAATGGGAAGGGAAGCTATAATATTGAAGTTTTGGGCATCAAACCAACTTGGGTTGAAACCCAGCTCTACTACTTAGAAGTTACTGTGATTCTGTGTAACATAATTATTGTCTCCTAATCTCACTTCCCTTGTCTGTAAAATGGGGATTGTGATAGCTGCCCCATAGGGTAACTGCGGCTATTATAGAAGATGTATTGAGAATTACTGAGTGCCATCCATATGCAAAGCATAGAGAGAGCTGGCTTTACGTTTAGGAATGAAGACTCTGTTAAACTGGTTTTTGCCTAACATTCCTCTACCTAAGATTGGTTCAGGATGGCAGAGTAGAAGGACATGTGCTCCCTCTTGCAAGAGCACCGGAATCACAACTAGCTGCTGAACAATCATCGACAGGAAGACACTGGAACTCACCAGAAAAGAAACTCCACATCCAAAGACAAAGGAGAAGCCACAATGAGATTGTAGGAGGGGCGCAATCACAATAAAATCAAATCCTGTAACTGCTGGGTGGGTAACTCACAAACTGAAGAACACTTATACCACAGAAGTCCACCCACTGGAGTGAAGGTTCTGAGCTCCACGTCAGGCTTCCCAACCTGGGGGTCCGGCAACGGGAGGAGGAATTCCCAGAGAATCAGACTTTGAAGGCTAGTGGGATTTGACTGCAGGACTTCGACAGGACTGGGGGAAACAGAGACTCCACTCTTGGGGGGCACACACAAAGTAGTGTGTGCATCAGGACCCGGGGGGAGGAGCAGTGACCCCATAGGAGACTGAACCAGACCTACCTGCTGGTGTTGGAGGGTCTCCTGCAGAGGCAGGGAGTGGCTGTGGCTCACCGCGGGGATAGGGACACTGGCAGCAGAAGTTCTGGGAAGTACTCCTTGGCATGAGCCCCCCTGGAGTCCACCATTAGCCCCACCAAGATCCTCTAGGGCCCAGTGCTGGGTCGCCTCAGGCCAAATAACCAACAGGGAGAGAACCCAGCCCCACCCATCAGCAGACAACTGGATTAAAGTTTTACTGCGCTCTGCCCACCAGAGCAACACCCAGCTCTACCCACCACCAGTCCCTCCCATCAGGGAGCTTGCACAAGCCTCTTAGATAGCCTCATCTAGCAGAGGACAGACAGCAGAAATAAGAAGAACTACAGTCCTTCACCCTGTGGAATGAAAACCACATTCACAGAAAGATAGACAAAATGAAAAGGCAGAGGACTATGTACCAGATGAAGGAACAAGATAAAACCCCAGGAAAGCAATGAAATGAAGTGGAGATAGGCAACCTTCCAGAAAAAGAATTCAGAATAAGGGTAGTGAAGATGATCCAGGACCCTGGAAAAAAGAATGGAGGCAAAGATCAAGAATATGCAAGAAATGTTTCACAAAGACCTAGAAAAATTAAAGAACAAACACCTAGAAGAATTAAAGAACAAACTAACAGAGATGAACAATCCCATAACTGAAATGAAAAATACACTAGATGGAATCAATAGCAGAATAACTGAGGCAGAAGAACGGATAAATGACCTGGAAGACAGAATGGTAGAAATCACTGCCACAGAACAGAGTAAAGAAAAAAGAATGAAAAGAAATGAAGGCAGCCTAAGAGACTTCTGGGACAACATTAAATGCAACAACATTCACATTATCGAAGTCCCAGAAGGAGAAGAGAGAGAGAAAGGACCCCAAAAACTATTTGAAGAGATTATAGTTGAAAACTTCCCTAATATGGGAAAGGAAATAGCCACCCAAGTCCAGGAAGCACAGAGAGTCCCAGGCAGGATAAACCCAAGGAGAAACATTCCGAAACACATAGTAATCAAATTGACAAAAATTAAAGACAAAGAAAAATTATTAAAAGCAACAAGGGAAAAATAACAAATAACACACAAGGGAACTCCCATAAGGTTAACAGCTGATTTCTCAGCAGAAACTCTACAAGCCAGAAGGGAGTGGCATGATATATTTAAAGCAATGAAAGGGCAGAATCTACAACAAAGATTACTCTACACAGCAAGGATCTCATTCAGATTTGATGGAAAAATCAAAAGCTTTGAAGACAAGCAAAAGCTAAGAGAATCCAGCACCACCAAACCAGCTCTACAACAAATGCTAAAGGAACTTCTCTAAGTGGGAAACACAAGAGAAGAAAAGGACCTACAAATAAAACCCCAAAACAGTTAAGAAAATGGTAATAGGAACATACGTATCGATAATTACCTTAAATGTGAATGGATTAAATGTCCAACTAAAAGACACAGGCTTGCTGAATGGATACAAAAATAAGACCCATATATATGCTGTCTACAAGAGGCCCACTTCAGACCTAGGGGCACATACAGACTGAAAGTGAGGAGATGGAAAAAGATATTCCATGCAAATGGAAATCAAAAGAAAGCTGGAGTAGCAATATTCATATCAGATAAAATAGACTTTAAAATAAAGACTACTACAAGAGACAAGGAAGGACACTACATAATGATCAAGAGATCAGTTCAAGAATAAGATGTAACAATTATAAATATATATGCAGCCAACATAGGTGTACCTCAATACATAAGGCAAAAGCTAACAGCTATAAAAGAGGAAATCAGCAGTAACACAATAATAGTGGGGGACATCTCACTTACACCAGTGGACAGATCATCCAGACAGAAAATTAATAAGGAAATACAAGCTTTAAATGACACAATAAATAGATAGATTTAATTGATATTTATAGGACATTCCATCCAAACCCAGCAGATTACACTTTCTTTTCAAGTGCACACAGAACATTCTCCAGGATAGATCACATCTTGGGTCACAAATCAATTTTGTGACCCTCGGTAAATTTAAGAAAATTGGAATCATATCAAGGATCTTTTCTGACCACAATGTTATGAGATTAGAAATAAATTACAGGGGAACAAATGTAAAAAACACAAACACATGGAGGCTAAACAATATGTCACTAAATAACCAAGAGATCACTGAAGAAATCAAAGAGGAAATCAAAAAATATCTAGAGACAAATGACAACAAAAACACAATGATCCAAAACCTATGGGATGCAGCAAAAGCAGTTCTAAGAGGGAAGTTTATAGCTATACAAGCCTACCTAAAGAAACAAGAAAAATCTCAAATAAACAATGTAACCTTACACCTAAAGGAACTAGAGAACGAAGAACAAACAAAATGCAAAGTTAGTAGAAGGAAAGAAATCATAAAGATCAGAGCAGAAATAAATGAAACAGAAACAAAGAAAACAATAGCAAAGATCAATAAAACTAAAAGCTGGTTCTTTGAGAAGATAAATGAAATTGATAAAACTTTAGCCAGATTCATCAAGAGAAAGAGGGAGAGGACTCAAATCAATAAAATTAGAAATGAAAAAGGAGAAGTTACAATGGACACCGCAGAAATACAAAGCATCCTAAGAGACTACTACCAGCAACTCTGTGCCAATAAAATGGACAACCTGGAAGAAATGGACAAATTCTTAGAAAGGTATAACCTTCCAAGACTGAACCAGGAAGAAAGAGAAAATATGAACAGACGAATGACAGGCACTGAAACTGAAACTGTGATTAAAAATCTTCCAACAAACAAAAGTCCAGGACCAGATGGCTTCACAGGTGAATTCTGTCAAACATTTAGAGAAGAGCTAACACCCATCCTTCTCAAAACTGTCAAAAAATTGCAGAGGAAGGAACACTCCCAAACTCATTCTATGAGGTCACCATCACCCTGATACCAAAACCAGACAAAGATACTACAAAAAAAGAAAATTACAGACCAATATCACTGATGAATATAGATGCAAAAATCCTCAATAAAATACTAGGAAACAGAATCCAACAGCACATTAAAAGGATCATACACCATGATCAAGTGGAATTTATCCCAGGGATGCAAGCGTTCTTCAATATACACAAATCAATTGATGTGAAACACCATATTAACAAACTGAAGAATAAATACCATATGATCATCTCAATAGATACAGAAAAATCTTTTGACAACATTCAACGCCAATTTATGATAAAAACTCTCTAGAAAGTGGGCCTAGAGGGAACCTACCTCAACATAATAAAGGCCATATATGACAAACCCCCAGCAAACATCATTCTCAATGGTGAAAAAATGAAAGCATTTCCTCTAAGATCAGGAACAAGACAAGGGTGTCCGCTCTTGCCACTATTATTCGACATAGTTTTGGAAGTCCTGGCCACGGCAATAAGAGAAGAAAAAGAAATAAAAGGAAGACAAATTGGAAAAGAAGAAGTAAAACTGTCACTGTTTGCAGATGACATGATACTATACATAGATAATCCTAAAGATGCTACCAGAAAACTACTAGAGCTAATCAATGAATTTGGCAAAGTTGCAGGATATAAAATTAATGCACAGAAATCTCTGGCATTCTTATACACTAACAATGAAAGATCAGAAAGAGAAATTAAGGGAACAATTCCATTCACCACTGCAAGAAAAGAATAAAATATCCAGGAAGAAACCTACCTAAGGAGGTAAAAGACCTGTACTCAGAAAACTATAAGACACTGATGAAAGAAATCAAAGATGACACAAACAGATGGAGAGATATACCATGTTCTTGGATTGGAAGAATCAGTATTGTGAAAATGACTACACTACCCAAAGAAATCTACAAATTCAGTGCAATCCCTATCAAATTACCAATGCCATTTTTTACAGAATGAGAACAAAAAGTCTTAAAATTTGTATGCAGACATAAAAGACCCTGAATAGCCAAACAATCTTGAGAGAAAGTGGAGCTGGAGGAATCAGACTCCCCGACTTCAGACTATTCTACAAAACTACAGTAATCAAGACAATATGGTACTCACAGAAAAACAGAAATATAGATCAATGGAACAGGTTAGAAAGCCCAGAGATAAACCCACACACCTGTCATCAACTAATCTATGACAAAGGAGACAAGGATATACAATGGAGAAAAGACAGTCTCTTTAATAAGTGGTGCTGGGAGAACTGGACAGTTACATGTAAAAGAATGAAATTAGAATACTCCCTAACATCATACACAAAAATAAACTCAAAATGGATTAAAGACCTAAATGTAAGACGAGACACTATAAAACTCTTAGAGGAAAGCATAGGAAGAACACTCTTTGACATAAGTCACAGCAAGATCTTTTTTGACCCACCTTCTAGTGAAGTAGAAATAAAAACAAAAATAAATAAATGGGACCTAATGAAAGTTAAAAGGTTTTGCCTAGCAAAGGAAACTATAAACAAGACAAAAAGACAACCCTCAGAATGGGAGAAAATATTTGCAAACGAATCAACAGACAAAGGATTAATCTACAAAATATATAAACAGCTCATGCAGCTCAATATTAAAAAAAACAAACAACCTAATCAAATAATGGCCAGAAGACCTAAATAGACATTTCTCCAAAGAAGACATACAGGTGGCCAAGAAGCACATGAAAAGCTGCTCAACATCACTAATTATTAGAGAAATGCAAATCAAAACTACAATGAGGTATCACCTCACGCCAGCTAGAATGGACATCATCAGAAAATCTACAAACAGCAAATGCTGGAGAGGGTGTGGAGAAAAGGGAACCCTCTTGCACTGTTGGTGGGAATGTAAATTGATACAGCCACTACGCAGGACAGTATGGAGGTTCCTTAAAAAACTAAAAATATAATTACCATATGATCCAGCAATCCCACTACTGGGCATATACCCAGAGAAAACCATAATTCAAAAAGACACATGCACCCCCAATGTTCAGTGCAGCACTATTTACAATAGCCAGGTCATAGAAGCAACCTAAATGCCCATCAACAGCTGAATGCATAAAGAAGATGTGGTACATATATACAATGGAATATTACTCAGCGATAAAAAGGAAGGAAATTGGGTCATTTGTTGAGACGTGGATGGATCTAGAGACTGTCATACAGAGTGAAGTAAGTCAGAAAGAGAAAAACAAATACCATATATTAACGCATGTATGTGGAACCTAAAAAATGGTACAGATGAACTAGTTTGCAGGGCAGAAGTTGAGACACAGATGTAGAGAAAAAACCTATGGACACCAAGGAGGGAAGGGGGGGTATAAATTAGGAGATTGGGATTGACATGTATACACCAATATGTATAAAATAGATAAGTAATAAGAAACTGCTGTATAAAAACTAAAATTCAAAAAAAAATTCCTCTACCCAGATGCCTTATTATTTCACATCCTTTCTGTCAGAAGAAAAATAAATATGATTCACATTTAGGGGAGAAAAACAAATTGCTAAATGAAATTTAGTGTGGGATAATGAATAAATGTTGATCTAGAATAATAAAGAAGTAATGACCTAGCCCTGTCTTTTATCTTTAAAAAAACTCTTTACTATATGAGACTTTCTCTTTCACTCTGGAAAGTTACCAAATACGCTACAGATGTGCCTAACGATCCCTCCCTTTTGATGAAATACATGATATATAAGCTTTAGCCTTAGGCCCCTCTTCAAGCTAAAAACGAATTTTAAAGACATTCAGCATTATAATGAATAAAACCTAAATCTTTTAGAAGCAAATGATCATCCTGACCCCTCATATTATTTCAAATGTATTTTATACTAATTGTTTTAAGAAAACTCTTTCTCCTGGATTAATATTTCAACTATTTAAAAATAGGTAAACTTTATTGTACATTATCACTTGAATAGACCAAATAATTTTAGTGCCTCCGTAGACAATTGGCTTTCCAATTGAAGCATAGTGATTTAAAAATAAAGAGAAATCATCAGCATTGAAATAGATTAAAATAGATGTCTACTTAGAATTGTAAAAGCAATTCCATTTTTCTTATGTCACATTTAAAGCATGGTTATTATTTTTAAAAGATATTTCAGACGGATATTATGGGTTTATTAACAAGAAAAGCCACCGTGTAATAGCACAATGATAAAGGATGAAGGGTGAAAAAACAAGCAGAATACCTATTTTACTTTTTTTGAATACATCTCAATGAAAATCATTTACACAAAGAAAAATGGGGCCGAGCTATTAAATTATCAGGCCCACCTATTATGCTGTGATAATTAGAAGTCATACGAAGATGATACACAAAAAAAGTAAGTTGTCAAGCAAGTTGGAATCACTTTTAAAAGTAGAACTTCACGTACAAGAGTAATGAAAGAGCTCTTCGTTTATATACGTGAGAAAAGGTTTCAGGCTCCCAGTTCAAGATGGCAGACCAAACACACATTTATTGCCCTTCTACCTCAAATTCTACCGACAAATATATATTGAGCACCTACTTTGTAACAGGCAACTAAGATGAAATTACATCTAACAAGGTGAACATGGCAGGTGTCCATCAGGAAGGTAGCACTTGGGGAAAATTCCCAAACTCAGGAAGCAGATGAATTAAACTGAAAAAACAGAGAGATCATCAAAAGTACAGCCCATAACAAGCCCAGGAAAATATGGTGGTAATGAATTTGCCCTAAAATAAAAGAAAAAGAAATAAATTTGCCCTGAAGATCAGTAGAGAAACTCCAGACTCCTCTTCTTTATCACCTAAAGCAGGAGTCAGCAGAATCTATAAAGGACCAGATAATAAATGTTTTTAGCTTTGTGGGCCATACAATCTTCCTCTCAAAAGCACTCCACTCTTCCCTTGTAGTCTAAAAGCAGTCACAGACAACACAAAATCGTGGTGTAGCTGTGTTCCAATAAAACATTATTTACAAAAACAGGTAGTAGATCACAGTTTGCCAACCCCTGGCTATATTGTATGAAGTGGACAAATAAAAAATAATTTCAAGGGAATATATCTGGCCAGAATTTTATCTCCAGCCCAGCCTCTTCTCTGCACCCCAGGCCTGTCTGGCTGCCCTTCCCCACATCCAGGTAATTTCCTGCACCCCAGCGTACCTGTTGTTGATCAGGTATTCAAGATGAATCCTGGTGATGAATCTTGACCTTTCCTTTTCCACTGTTTATCTCGATCAATAGTAGGCTCTGCCTGTTCACTGCTTGAGTGAATCAGTTCACTTCTCTCCCTCTTTACTGCCAGTAACAGTAGCAGAAGCCCCTTGGACCACTGCAGTAGCCTCCCATCAGACGCATCTTCATCCACCCATCCATTCATCCGTCCATCCATCTACCCGCCCACCCACCCATCCATCCATCCAATCTCTTCTCCACATTTTCAGTAATTTGTTCACCAAATGTTTATCGAGTGCCTGCCATGTGCCAGCCACTCTTCCAGGCACTGGACTTAAATTGGTGAACAAAAGATATTTTTTTTAAATCCCCAATTTTGTGGAGCTTCTATTCCGGTAATGTGTGAGGCGGGTGGAGCAAGACAGTAAATATAATATATAAGTAAATAACAGCACCAGAAGGTGCTAAGTGCTAGAGGAGAAAGCAAAATGTGAAAAGGAATAGAGTGAGGGGCATCTGGAGAGCTGGGGCAGTTGCACGTTTATCAGGGTGGTTGGGAGAAGCCTCTGAGGTCAGGGGGGAGGGAGGGAGGGGTTCAGTCATGTTCCTATCATTGTGGGGAAGAGCAGTCCTGACAAAGAGAGGTTTCAGAGCAAAGTTCGCAGTGTGGGGGCCTGCCTGTGTGTTTTGGAGCCTCCAGGAGGCTGGTATGGCTGGAGTGGAAGAGCTGAGGCAGCTGGAGGGATGATAGGGTGTAGAGGGCAAGGGTGAAAGGGTGAGGCCAGGGGGTCAGTAAGGAGGCGATGCTAGTCATCCAGGCTGGAGATGATGATGGCTCCAAACAAGAAGGGTGGCCCTGGGCTTCCCTGGTGGCGCAGTGGTTGAGAGTCCGCCTGCCGATGCAGGGGACACGGGTTCGTGCCCCGGTCCGGGAAGATCCCACATGTCGCGGAGCAGCTGGGCCTGTGAGCCATGGCCGCTGAGCCTGCGTGTCAGGAGAGGCCACAACAGTGAGAGGCCCGCGTACCGCCAAAAAGAAAAAAGGAAGAAGGGTGGCCCTGACAAAAGGAAAAGTGGTCGGATTCCAGATGGATTGGACAGGGGTTGTGGGAGAAAGAGAAGGTCAACGGTGGCGCCAAGGTCATCCTCAGAAGGTTGGAGTTGCCTTCACCCAAAGAGCTTCGGGGTAGGGGCACGAGGAGTTTGGTGCTGGAAAAGAGTCTCCTTTCCAAAAGCTACTTACGTCACGCCTGGTCCATCCTTAGGTTTTCTCTCTTCCCCAGCCATATTCAGACTAAGATCCTCAGCGTGGCCTACAAAAGGCTGTGTATTGGGTCCCTACCACTGCTCTGGCTTCACATTTGTACCAGACTTCCCTTTAGACTCGTTCTTTGGGCAACACTGGCCTCTCTTCAGCTCCTTGAACACGGATGCTCTTTCCAGTCTCCAGTAAGCAATTCCCCAGCCTGGAATGATGCCAGCCACCGCGCATTCCCGCTGCCCGCGTTTATCTCAGTTAAATCCTGTTCAAGCTTCAGATCTCAGCTTTGACACCATTAGCTTAAGGAAACCTCCAGGTCTCCCCATATGCTCTCTCCTAGTGCTCTACATGTTTCCTGTAATTACATAATTGTATGATTATTTGATTCATGTCCTTCTTCCCACTAGACTATAAAATCCCAGGGCGCTGGATTCACATGCTTTGCTCACCACTGTACCTCCAGTGCCTTACACAATATCTGCGTATCGTAAGTACTCAGTAGATGTCTGTTGAATAAATGAATTTCAGTTTACCACCCGCCTAAAAGAAAATAGTTTTTACGTTTACTTTTTTTCAGAGTCTTTGTATAATTCTAGTATAGGGAATACTGAACTGGAAAAAACACAAAGGAAATAATACATTATCATTTATAATAATTACTAGTATCCTTCAAAGTTCATTATGCTTATTACCAAGTCCAAAGTTGTACTGCTCGCCGCACAACAGGTCAGTAAATCAAGAGATGCGTTGTTAGGGCAAGGAATAGTGACTTTATTCAGAAAGCCAGCACACCGGGAACATGGTGGACTTGTATCCCGAAGAACCCTCTTGCCTGAGTTAGAATTCAGGCTTCTTTTATACTAAAAGGGGAGGGAGTAAAGTCAAACATTTCCTGGTCCCGGTCAGCCTCTGGGAGGGGATGTGTTAATTTCTTCCTCCCTGCAGTCATTCGTGGGTGGGCCTGGTCAGGATGTTCCCTGAGAGCTAAACAAAGGTATTTCAGCTTACTGCTCATTACCTGGAAGGCAGGGTTCCCAGATATGGGCCGCCATGGATAATTGAAGCTTATAGGCAACATCCCTTTAGTGATTAACTTGTCATAGAATTCAAAGGTTCTTCCCTATTACGTGCTCATTAAGGAGTCCAAGCCATGAAGGATTCCTTTCCTGTAAAATATGGTGCTGCCCACCAGACTTCTGGTTCTCCTCAGAAACCAGAGTGTATTACAGACTTGCATTGTCTGTCACCTTGAAGACAGACTAAGTCCTTGGACTTCTCCTTGTCCATTAAAACGTGAGCAGAAGTGATAGGTGTCAATTCCTGGCAGAGGCATTTGAGAGCTGGTGTGCAACCCTCCAGCTCCATGCACCTGGATTAGTTTCCTGTGGCTGCCATGAGAACTTACCACCACTGGGGGGCTTAAAACAACAAAAACTTAATCTCTCACGGTTTGGGAGGCTAAAAGTCCAAAATCAAGGTGTCGACAAGGCCGTGCTTCTTCTGCTTCTTCAGAAGGCTCTAGGGAAGAAGCTTTCCTTGCCTCTTCCACGTTCTGGTGGCTGTTGGCAATCCCTGGGGCTCCTTGCCTTGTAGATGCATCGCTCCAGTCTCTGCCTCCATCTTCACTTGGCCTTCTGTTTGTGTATCTTTGTGTCCAAGTATCCCTCTTGTTTCTCTTATAAAGACACCAGTCATTGGATTTAGGCCCACCCTAATTCGGTAGGACCTCGTCTTAAATTGATTACATCTGCAAAGACCCTACTTCCAAATAGGGTCATATTTACAGGTACCGTGGAGTAAGAACTTGAAAACAGCTTTCGGTGGGGACATAATTTAACCCATGACACCACCCTACGCTGGCAATCATGAAGCACATCTTGAGATGGAGGCTTGGTCAGCCTGAGTCCCAGAGTGACTGTAACCAGAGGTTTGTATCTCCTAGTTTGCCTCATTTCAGTCACATGTCCCCCGAGTAGAGTGGCAGGCTGAATCAACTGCCCAGGTAAAGCATGTCTCCTTCTAGCTTTTTGATGAGTAAATTTAATTGACTCATGTAAATTAAATGTGTCCACACTGTATATCTCTTTCTTGTAACCCGTCTCCAGACTGTCGTCCATAGGATATACTCTCAGTGGTCACCAGTTCCCGAGGGCCTGCCAAATGCCTGTGTGCCAAGAGGAGTGTGTGCTAAATTAGACGCAAGGATCCTTAGCCCAGCGAGTGTATCATCTAGTCTGGGGCGAGATAGAAAAGACGATCAGTGTTGGCTGACATTATCAGAGGACACCCAAGGAAGAGACTTAGTAAGAGGCAGTGCTTAACAGGGCTCCCGGTATGTTTTAAGGACTGTGCTAAGCACTTTAAGGTATTATCATCTTTAAACCCCATGGAGGTTGTATACCTTGAGGTTGGTATTTTTTTATCCATTTTATAACTAAGAAAACAGAGGCTTTAAAAGAGTTAAGCAACTTGTCCACTCGTCACTGAGAATTCCAGTCCAGGTCAGTCTGATTCACAAACCTGGCATCTGTGGACTTTCCTGTACTGCCCCTTCAATTCAGCTGAGCCTTGATGGTCTGCTAGAACACGGGAGGCTACACTCCGAACTACACACAGTTGGCTTCTCCTTCTATAGTTATCCCACGGCTGCATTGACATGTGGTACAATTAACAGTAAGGAAGAGAACAGAATAGTTAAACTACTCATCAATTTCTAGTTCGGTAATGTCCTTCCTAGCTGATATTTATGAACTAATTAAACTCAGCCTTTCATCTTTCTAAGATGGAACTACCTTTCAGACTTCGATTTTCTAACTTGGCCATGGATGCAAAGATCTGTCCTATCAGAGGCCTTCATTTCTCCTCTAAAGCATTAAAACAATTAAAAGAAACAGCAGGATCAAAAGAATCAATACGAAACCAAACCAACCCTATTGTTAAGTGTTTCCAACCTTGTTTCAAAACAGCCTTATGAGGATTGTTTTCCAAACAGCAGTGTATGAAGACATCTACTTTTGAAAACTGATTTTCCTATGAATACGTATCTGGTTTTCTATGCTTGGAGAAGCAGGGAATACCCAAGCTGGCGTTCAGTAGTAACAAATATGAAATAGACCATTAAAAAAAAGTTGTAGGAATGTTAAAATCCTTGTTGACTGGTTTTTACGTTTACCCGGCAGCATTCCAATGCTAGCGTTGGCATGGAGACTGGAAAAGGAAACTTTCCACCAATCTGTCACTTGCTACTGTTCCCACTTATTTTACCGTGGATCCAATTTTAACAATTTTTTAAAACATAAAAAAAAAGTTTGATGCTTTTTTGCTTTCTCTTTCAAGACGTTTCTCAAGCATAAAAACACGCATGAAAAAGCTTTCTAAAATCAGTCAAAGATCTAGTTTTCCAAATACTCAGCTGTTTTCATTAGGATAATTGCCTGGTTTTTTTTTTGTTTTGTTTTCCCACGTTTAGTCTGAATGCTTTGCCATGGGGGAGCCCCACAGTCTGAAAGTAACTTTGTCCCCACTCTCCTCACTGCATTTATTACAGAGGCTGGAAGACGCATCTGCTTTTCAACAGTTTGTGGTCCTTTTGAGACCAGGGAAAGCTGAGGTTTCAGGAAGAAAGTTGGGCTTCCCAAAACTTCGGTGGCAGCTAGTTTGGTATGGTCACACCTAGGATTTCTTGAAATCAATTTCGTTGAGGAAGAACAGTCTGAGATTCTTGGAGCTAGGCTCGAGGTCACAGGTGGAAGGCAAATCTGTCACTGGTCCTCTCGTAGGTGGCCTAGAACCCAGTAGGCACTCAAGTCATGTTGACACAAATGAACGAATCCCAGTACCGCCGTATCGCATCTTACAAAGACTGAAGGGTGATTATCTTGGGCTAGGAAGTAAAAGAGAGAGCTGCCTACCCAGAGCTTAAGGGGCCTCAGGCTGGCATCCGAAGCCTGGCGATCTCATTCCGCTTTGGCATCATTCTGAATTGCTCTGCCTGAAGCTGGCACGATGTTAAAGAGAGAAAATGCATGCGAGGAAAATCAGAGAGCAGAGGGTCGGGAACAGATGTGAGCAGAAAGGAACAGCATTTGAAATGAAAGAAAGAAATTGGACTCCCACAGCTGGAAGCACAGACCCCCTCAGTGTCGTCAGGGATGTGGGATAATTTTGCCCTCCCTTTGTTCTCCCCCCCCCACCCCCGTCTTCCAAGTTCCCAGGGCGTTTGTTTGATGTCTTTTTCTGTTCGATTATTGGACCGTAAGGACGGACCCAGGGTCAGTAGGTGACATACAAAAATGAACGAATTGAGCGGTTCTTATCACCTCCCTTGCTCCCCCCCCCCGTGTCCACAGCGCCTAGCACGTAGTAGGCGCTCCTTAAACATCTGGAGAGCAAATGAGCTGCAAGTTTGCGGCGCTGAGCACGTGGGACTGGGGAAACCAGGACAGCAGAGGAGGGTGTCCCCGACCACAAAAGCCATGCGGGCGCGTGCGGAAGGCTGCGGCGGGCGCTGCCTGCGTGGCGCCCGGGGCGGGGGCGCGGGGGCCCGCGGCAGCACGTGCGCGGTGAGGACGCGGGCCGGGCCGGGCCGGGCCGGGTGGGCGCGGGAGGTGTGCCCGCGCCGTGGCCCCCGCGCGTGCGGCTGCCCGGGTGGCGGTGTGAGTCACTGCGGAGCTTGTGTTTATAGCCGCCGGCAGGCTCGCGTGAGACGCCGGCCCGCCAGCCAGCCGCTCCGCGATCCAACCCGCGCGCCCCCAACGGCCCCCCAACCGCCGCCCAGGCCCGAGGGCGCCATGAGTAGCCCGCGCTGCGCCCCGCTGCTGCTCCTGCTGCTGCTGCCGCCGCTGCTGCTCAAGCCCCCCGCGGGGGACGCCGCCGTCATCACCGGGGTAAGCGGCCCCCGGTGCACCTGTCCGCCCGGGTCGCGCGCGCCCTAGAGGCACCGGGTGGGGGGCGGGGTGGCGACCGCAACGGGGAGGCGGGGGCCACCGGGAGGGTCATCCCGGGTGGGGACTCCTGCTCCAGTCGCCCTTTGGCGCACTTGGAAAAGTGCCCTGCTCCCAAAGCCGCGGACGGCCGGGACATCGGGCGCTCCCTGTAAGAAAAAGTGACCACAGTCTCACCTCATCACCTTCATCACCACCTTCTCCCGCTTGCTTCCCCCTCTCTCCTCGTGTTTGGTCTGTTTTTCTCTTAAGCTGAAAGAAGTTTCCTTTCGCGGTTTTCTCAAGCACTTTCCCCAGACGTTCCAGCCTCTATCCTTAAAATTTTAGTGTCCTGAAATGCAGAGGGGCAAGACCAGTACCCCCAAATCCCGGGAGCCTGAATTCTGTAGTCAAGGAGTTTGCTCCCCGAGGCATCCTCCGCAAAAACCCTTGGAAATAACTTGGTCTGAGGACATACGTGCACTTTGAAAAGCAATGTGGACGCTGCCTTCTGGGTTCCAGGTTTTTTGGTTTGTTTGTTTTTGTTTTTCCAGCGTCCCGAGGTTCTCCCTGTAGAAGTTTTCCACTTCCAGTTATTGGTAAAGCACCTCCAGCGCTCTGGCTTAATTCTGGAGTAGGTTGCTATATAGATGTTGCAGTTTAGAGAGATGTCTTCATCATTTGTACAAGCAGGAACTAGTTCAGGTCTCTTCTGCGTCCACCAACAGTTTTCTTTGTGTGGATCCGAAGGATGAGTTTACAGCACAAGATAAAAATGTCTAGTCTACGTCAACAATGCAAAATCGCTACGATTTCCTGATTGTTAAATGCTTTACTCTTCTAAGTCTTAACTTATTTTACACCTCCATTAAATTATTTCAGATAGCTAAGTGCACACAATAGGGTTTAAATAAAACTTCTGTGTTTGAAATGATGATACGTAGATAATGAAATAACATTTAAATTTAAGGGAAATGTCATCGTCTTGAGAAAATTAAGCTCTATTGTCTCCATGTTGGTTAATAGGCTTATAGCACATTGAAAGTCCTCATACTAGAACAGTATGTGGTTACAGCCAATAGATATTTGGGTGACAGCCAAGAGATGCTTAATTATAAGCATTGTGATATTTATTAGAATAGTTTGTAGAGATTTTTACAAATGTATTTGAATAGCTTTGTCAGTCCCTGTGGTTGAAAAAGAGTTTTTACAGGTCTTTCGAATACATGAGAATTGAAACCTGATGAGTTTTTTTCCCCCCTCTTCCCCTGCTGGCTCATTTTAAATTTCTCCTAATCCTCTGAGTCCCAGATTCCTTTGTGATATAAGTATCTTTTTGTTCCATTCACAAGACAACACTATTTGAACAGAACAGCAGTGGGTTAAATATGAAGGGCATTAGGAAACAGCTGTCTAATTAAAAATATATAAACCTATGCAATTCTTTGTATGTCTGAGAACTGAAGCTTTTTGTGTTACAAAATGAAATTTTATCACATTGAATGTTTATCTGTTAAGGTTTAGACTGGGCTTATTATATAATTATGTGTGCTGTTTTTCTTGTTGTTTTAAATCAGTGCTACCAAAAAAAAAAAGAATTTAAAAAATTTCTCTAAAACAACATGGCAATAAAGAAATGTAGTTATGTTTCCATGACAGGAACCATCTGGAGTCAAATAAAAAACTCAATAACTTATCTAGATATGTCATCTCTAGGCTGTTAAACGTCCAAGTGATTGGTTGAATTTTAAGAGATTTTGGCTGAATTTTGATTGTCTTATTAAAAGAGCTAGTGGGGCTTCAGAATTCCTGCTCTTGAGCATCTGTTGAAGTAAAATATTGCCTGAAACCTCCACCTTAAATATTTACTTTTTGGGGGGGGGTAGTATATGTAGTTATTTTTAGATTGATTTATATGGCCACATAAATTTGTTAAGGCAGTATTGGAAAAGATCGAGTATTGAACGTCTCATTTATGGAATGTAAAATGGCTACATATGTGTGATTTCTGGCATTCAAATAAAAATTGGAAAAGTGGGAATGTTTATATATTTTCCTATAAATGTTCAAATACCCCAAGATGAAAATTGTAGTTTAAATCCAGATATTTGTTTTAAATAGCTCGAGAAAAAATTCTTATGGAGGAAAGAAAACCAACTCTAAAGCAAGATAGCTGATCACTTTTAACGAAAAAATAGTGAATAAGAGTGTGCCCATATATTTCCATTTTGAGAAGTTATAGCTGTCCCCAAAACCAAGAACTCTGAAGAAGTGTTTTAGTTGTTTCCATGAAATCTACATTTAAAATTTGTGTCTAAATTATACACTTTTTAGCTTCTTACGTATATAGTACAGGTTGCTTTTACCTTATCACTAGCAAAACATTACTGCACACCATTCAGACAAAGCATCCTATTTATGGTTGGTTTAGGAGAGAAGAATAGTTCTTCAGATCTATTTTCATGCAAATAAGTTTAGACTTCATTATTTACTTCTACTTAGTCAAGTATGGAAATTCTTCCATAGTTAATTCTTTGATTATATGTATTTACAAGTTTTTATATCAGGAACAACAGTCTTGAGTAATCACTGTTGATAATTGCATCTGTCGCTTGCATTTCTAAATCTGATGGATCTTATAGGATAGTTCAGGTAATTTTGTAATGTACACATATGTATATCCGAAGCCAATAATTTCCTTTTTGCAGGTTACTCACCCAGAAAAGAGTAATATAAGGCAAAAAGTCTTGGTCTGTCCATTCTCAACCTGTGAGATTTCTTTCTTTCAAAAGGAAGTGGTGAAAATCAAGTCAGTGGTGTGAGAAACATCAAATCTCGTGAACCAAAATGCAAATATTTGAAAGAGAAAATGAGTAGTATTTCAAAAATCGACATCAGTGCCTTTATGGGTCTGGAGTATTTCATGCCAGATTTAGAGACCATTTAAATCCCTTTTTAAAATTGGGCCCAATGTATTCTGCAGTTAATAGTTATAAAATCTTGTGATTCGATTTATGGAGTTCCTAATGGCCATGTATGGTAAAAGACTAATATAGACACGTTCTTCAAATTCAGAGCCGGTTCATCCATAAAGCGCAAGAAAAAAAGAGCTCATTTTGTTTTTTAAAAATCTTGTGGTTTAAGATTTTCATAATGTGTGGGCCATTATTTAGGTGATTTTTTTTTTTTTTTTTAACCCAAGTGGGAAAATCACTTCTGGTCAGATTTTGTTGTAAATATCTTCAAGCAAATGAAGATAACACTTCTTTTTTTATATGTAAGATTCTTAAAATTATAGCGGTTGGATATTAAAAGGGCATTTTTTTTTTTGCTGCTAATTTTAGATCCCCTTAGCCTGAGTCATTCCTGTTATCTGTATTTATGTGTTTGCTTATTACATTTCAGGCCTGCGACAAGGACCCCCAGTGTGGTGGAGGCATGTGCTGTGCTGTTAGTATCTGGGTTAAGAGCATACGGATTTGCACACCGATGGGCAAAGTGGGAGACAGCTGCCATCCGCTGACTCGTAAAGTTAGTATATATATTTGTGTTCTTGGTGCTTCTCTTACACTGCAGTAACTCAACTCTGAGCAAGGCCTGTGTGACATGAAACCCAGGGTAACGTGCTAGAAGTTGGGAATCAGAAGCTGAAGTGGAAAACCACTTCCTCACTCCTTTCCCTTTCCATTTGAGAGAATTGTATCCTTTACCATCCTTATTCTATTAATCATTTACATATCATGCTTCTCGTGGCATTAGAAGCATTTCATGAAAATAATTTCAAACACTTAAATTTGCTTAAAAAACTTTAGGAGATATATATATATATCTCTATATATAGATATATAGATATATATATAGTTTATGCTTCTTTGCAGAAATCAGAGTATGCACGCTCTTGAAAAGATGTTTAACATCAGACCTGCCGAAAAGGCAGAAGTAAATAAGTTTGTGTTTTGGTTTTTGCAGAAAATCATCCATGATGCAGTCACTCTTGTATCTTCACTTGAAAGTCCTCTATTTTGACTCTCTCCACAGGATGCCTTGTTCACAACCGTGGAGGTTCATGATATTTAACGTGCCAGTTTATTATCTAACAGCTCAATATCACAATGCCCTGAACACCACTTTTGAAAAGTGATTGCCAAGAAGTGGCAGGACCAATGGCAGGACTGGACAGGGCTTTAGAGGTTGTGTCCCCAGGGGTTGCAGGCTCTCTTGACTGCAGGGGTCGGGCAGCTGTACGAGACATCTGGAAGGGGGTGGGTGGCAGGCAGGAGAGAGCAGAGAAGTTTGTGGAGCCTGGAGAATCATTGCCCTTCAGATTCAAAACGTTTGAAATACAGTATGAGTACAGCCAGATACCCCAGGGATGCCAGGTTGCAGGTGCCTTGCTCTTCTAGTGGTACGTCTTCATTTACCCAACAGTTACGTGGGGTGCAGGGGCAGGGGTGCGTGCTGAAGGACAAGTCCCAGGCCTGGTGGCTCGTTGGCGGCGAGTTCAGTCGCCTGCAGTGTTCTCTCTACACGTGGTATCCTCTCGTCTTAAAATAGGTTGAATGTTTTCAAAGCAAGTTAGATTCCACCTTCTGCTTCTTTTTTTTTTTCTTCCCCCACATGCGGCTTAGGGTTTAAAACTGTAGTAGTGCCAAACATCTTTCCCGTCCTCCAGAGTTACAGATAACAGCTAATATTTTGACTCCCTTGGAATGAAATAAGGAAGGATGTATATTGGCTTGGGTTTCGCTCTGTGCGCTGTAGTGGGGCCCCTGGTTGATTGGACCCATCTGAAGACGGCATTGGGCTCTCCTGTGGTTTCCTTGAGAAATACTTCCTGTTGTGTTTAGACCTTTCCTCCCTGTGAGCCGGTCTTGTCGTTTGTAAGCATGATATGCACCTTTTATTCTTGGCCATTTTGAGACAGGAAATGTTTTAAACCATTAGTTGTTTGGCTCTGTGCCAGACTCCACCCCTCCACACCCCAGGTGGGGAGGGATGGTGAAGCCCCAGCCGCCTTTGACCTTGATCTCAGTTTTTATCATCTGCCTTATCCAACGAGAGTCATCTTTTGTCCATTGGAGTCGCTGTTGCTGAAAAGTTGACTCTTAACTCACCCTCCTTTAAGACTTACGTTGTCTTCGTACAGTGTTAGTATAACCTCACGTGTGCCCCAGGTACGAGAATCTTGGGGCCAGTTTGCTAAAGCGAGTGAAGAGTGACACATTCTGGGCGACTATTTTTGTATGAATCACAGTACTAGTTGCTGCTCGTTGGATGCAGTGGTGTACCAGACACTGGATACTAAGTGTTGTGGATGTGTTTCTCACGGTAATATTCACAGGAAGCCTGCGAAGAAAGATTTACTTTTGTCCTATTTTCCATGCAACAACGTTCGGCCGCAGAGGGGCTCAGTGAGTGGCTGAGGTCCCAAGGTGATAGGTCAGAGGGCAGGCTGTGGATTTCACTTCTGTCTGATGCTCCATTGTCTGTGTGGTCTTAACCACTATATTCTTCTACTTCCGTGAAAGCTGCCGTCGTGTTTAATTTGAACATGTTTTTCAGTGCAGTTAACCCGAACTGGTTTGTGTGGGGAAGATGCTCACTGAGATGAGGGACAGTGGTCCAGAGTTGGCCCCTGTCTCATCCTGTAGTTCCGATGAGTTTTCCAAACCTGAGATATTTTGACAAGAGAACCAGATTCTGCCTCCCCGGATTCGTCTAGTTTCTAGTTGAGGTTTAGTGCAAGGTCAGTTCTGAAAGGAAACAAAGTCGTTCTCCTGCCGTAAACCCAGGGACATCTCTGTGCTGTGTTTTTATCACACTTAATAACGAAGTCTGTAATAACCGAGTAGGGTTTTCCTAATAGAATTAAGTGATAAAAGAACTGAAGTACTGAAAAAATAAGATTTTAATGTCAGATCTGAACTTACCCCCTTCTCAGATGCCCACTTGAAATGTGTTTCTAGACCTCGATGTTACAGCTTTTCATATTGGTTATTTTTCTGTCTTGAAAACACATTTTCATAGGTCATTTCAATGACCGAGTTCTAGTCCCAGAGTTGTTACTTGTCTTGGGCGAAATTTATCCCGGTGAAAATCTAGTTCTTCCAGAGTATCTTTCAATTATATTCTGTTCAAAACAACTCAAGAACAAACATTTTTTAATAAACATATCCTGGTGAAACTCCACTCTGAAGTTTTAGAGCTCATTAGTAGATGGTAAAAACGTAGATAGAAAATTCTTTTTAATGCGATGTGTTTATTACTTTTACCTCCCTGTTTTCTTTTTCTTTGGTTAAAAAATAAAGTGGATTAACTCTGACTGTGGTCCCAGGTATTGGTGCTTTAAAAACACGGGCTGTGAATAGGTGAGGACTACACCTACTCAAATTTTAAACTTTCCATTCTGGTTTGGTCTTGACATTAGCCACAGATGTTTGTTTATTTTGATAAAGTGAACAGCATTTGATGAATGAAACTGAGACCTTTAAGTAGAAACTGGTGGCCCCTGAGTTCATTTTACTGTTTTGTTTCTCAGATGTATCAATTAACTTGTAGAGTCTACAGTCACTGCTAGGCTACGGTTTTGTAATTGTAAAGTTTTTAACTTCACATTTGATAATTCAAAAATAGAATAAAATATGTCTACTTAAAAAGAATAGGATGCCTGTTTTCTAAACACATTTTTAGGCAAATAATAGTTTTAACATGTATTGATTTTTAACAATTAAGAATGCATTACTAAATCGTATGTCTACTGGGAATACTTTGCTGTTTAAGAAACATTCGTTTCTATTAATACCCACACTTCTAGAGTTTATAAAGATTAGCCATGTCCATCCCATTCTGATTACCCATTGGCTTTGGAAGTTTAGAATTATGTGACTAGTACTTTTATTCTTATTGCTTATTATTTTATCAAAAAAGTTTAACAACTATGTTTCCTTCAAACAATTAATCTTGTTTTTAAATTTCATTCCATTTTTTATGTTAACATTTTTAGCCCTCATTTTGATTTTCTATTTTTATTTTTGAGCTGCACTTTAAACCTTGACTAATACATTTTCCTTTCCTGAAGCAAAAAATTTCTGATTAAAACCTGGTCTTGTTCATGTTAAAAAAAAAAAAAAAAGGAAGAATTAAAAAGTTATTAGCAGTTTCTATTTCAGAACCAACTTATGGTGAAACATTATAATTTCCGAATAGAGTATAAATTTTTTTTTAATACTGACTAAAATATAACTAATATAAGTGCAAACTTTAGCGAAAGATGGGTGGAAGAAACAAAGTATGCTCATTTGCTGTCACAGATGTCAAGAGCCACTGTCTGCATTTGCTCTCTCAGGACAGCTTCATGCCCGTGATTACAGGTTCAGATTGGCAGAGAGACTCACAGGACATGAATATGCTTTAGGTTAATACGGGGTTTCTCAACCTGGGCTCTTTTGACATTTTAGACTGGATGACTCTTTGTTGTAGGAGCCGCCCTGTGCATTGTAGGATGTTTATTAGCAGCAGCTCTGGCCTCTACCCCCCTAGATGACAGTAGCACCCCGTCCCAGTTGTGCCCACCAAAAGTGCTTCCAGACATTGCCACGTGTTCCCTGGGCAGGGAGGACGGGGGGTGTTGGCGGCGGCTGGAATCACCCCGGTTGAGCACACCTGTCTAATACTTCATTTACTTAGCCTTACAGGACACAACGTAGGAAGTACAGCATCTTCGCCTCCTTGGGAACTCATCAGCTCCCTGAGCGCACAGCTTCTTTTGCCCGCTCGTCCACACAGGTGCTGTGGCTGCCATACGTGATTGCCAGGGTGTGTGTGTGTCGGGGGTGTCCTCTTGACTCATAGAAACTACCACTCATCTCTTGCAAATCTTTTATGATCCCCCTAGTTCCAGAGGCTCAAGGCTCCCCCAACTCAAGTGCAGTTTCACCCAACCAGTGAGGCTGACCCACCATCCCCTGCTTTTCTTTACTTTCTCTGGGGACACACTGCAGTGGGAGGCCCAGGTCCATGTCAGGTCGGCCTCCATCAACCCAGGCCCCAGGTTAACCCTCTACTCACAGGATGGGAGCAGATAACGTACTGCATGATTTAGGGTTATGTGAGTATATACCTACTCCAAAAAAATTAGAAGAAACAATTTAGAACTTTACCAAATTAAGATACGGTGGCACTCTGCATAGCTATTAAAACCAGAAGCTGTGGGACTTGTCATTTTTATTTTATGCACTGTTATACCATTTGAATTTTTTTAAGCTGTGTACTTCTATTGAAAAAGTTGTAGCAAGCCTGATTTTATTAAGATTAAAATTATAATAGGGCCAGTACTCTTTATGTCACGTGACTAGGCTTTTCTGCACGTGTCCCATTATGTTTCCTTCTTTTACACAATTGACTCTGTTTCGAGAGACAGCATGAATAATACTTCTGTTTCGTATCAGGACTGCTTTCTCTTTAAAAGTGCTGCGAATGTATTGGGAATCATGCCTTCTCAAGAGTGCTGAAGGTTCTGCCTCGGTAACTTCTAGAATTGGCTGGTTGGAAACCTAGACTAATAGAAACATTGGCTTGAGTGTATAGTTGATTGTAAAGTAAACCATCAAGTTGGTACTGAGTGACGAGCTCCTTGGCTCTCTTTGTACATCTGAAGATGCATCTTCCATGAACACTTTCTCATGCATGTGTGACTGTCAGACACCTATTAGGTTTGTCATACAGTGAATGTAGAAGTAGCTGTGAATGGACCAGTCAAGAAACGGGCAAGTTATCTGTGGGGTGTATCGTGTCGGAAGTCGTGGTCTGTGTGGTTAAGAGCTCATAGATGGAGGAGGAAACTGCTACAGGCTGGTCCAGTGAAGAAGGGCTCAGAGGAAGGAGGGAGAAACACAGACTGGATCTTGAAAAAGCATAAAAATAAGAAAAGGCCATTCAGGTATAAAGGGACCTGCAGGACAATCTAATCATTATGTTAAGTTCAGTTGGAGCAGATCTAGGTTGACGCTTCCACAATCTTGGTGCTCTCCGTAAGAAAAAGAATAACACAAAGATATTTTTGAAGGTTTCACAAAAGCACACGACCTAGTGAGCACGTTGCCAGGGCCCCTCCTAGACCCTGGAGGGACCCTACGTAAGCGAGAGCCTTTGGCTTCCGAGTTTGGTGGCATTGATCAGTGCCAGGCAGGGGGTCTCGGGGTGAAGGGGGAGCTCCAGGACCTGAGAAGGTCACCCCTTTACCTTCAGGGAGGTCACAGCTTGTGGTGGGCACAGGAGTTAGGACACACTCGAGAAAATATTTGTTAAATGCCTGTGTACCAAGCAGAGTGCTGTGTCCTCAGAGACAAGAGTCCCTTTCTTCCCAGAGCCTGGAGTCTGGGCCTGGTGGTATCTGGAAGAAGATGGAGCTGGGTTTGACTGTGACACGTTCCTTTTCTAGCTGGCTGACCTCAGTCAGGTGCGTTAATTCACCTCAAGAGGAGGCCACTTGGCTTGTGTCAAAGCGAGGCAGAAATCTGGCTCCCGCTTTGGTGTGACATTCATACATGATGCCCTGATGTGGCCCGGCCCGTGGCAGGCCGCCAGCGTTAATTTCTTTTTTCTGCTACTTTTGCTGAGGACGACCTACGTGACAAGCCAAAGAGTGACCATGGTGTCGAGATGCACAGAGCACCACACTGAAACCAAGAGGACACTTCTTCTGAGTACCTGAAACTATCTTACTGGGTATCTGTCATTAAAATTTAAGTTCCATGAAGGGCAGAGGGCTTTCCTGTTTGGTTCGTCACTGTATCTGCAGCACCTAAAGTAGGGTCTGATATGTTGGTGACACTCAGTAAATGCCTGTTGAATGAATAAATAAAAGACACATGCTTGGCGTTCTCCACGGATACAGTTTGACACCCTTATTACAATTAGAGCTCACTCGTTCCAGGCTCCTTGGATATCGCTGTCTGTGTTCATTTTTCTCAACCTCAGCACCGTTGACATTTTTTTGGCATTTTTTTATACCAGATAATTCTTTGCTGCGGATACTGTCCCCTGAGTTATGGGATGTTTAGCAACATCCTTGGCCTGTAGCCACTGGGGGCCGGTAGTGCTGCCCCCTCCCCTCATTTGTGACACACAAAAATGTCTCTGGACGTTACCAGATGTCCCCTGGGGGGCTGGGGGCAGAATCACCCCAAATTGAGAACCATTGGTTCGTGTAGTCGTTTGGGGCTCGGTGAAAGGAATCTCTCAGATCTCAGGGTCACGAAAGGATCATAAAGGTCATGAGTTATGGCATCTCATACCATCCACTTGTAATTGTCCAGGCCATTCCTGCTGCCTCCACCTCCTCTGACATAGTCTCGGGGGCAACACATGAGCCAGCTATCCGTGGGCCTTTCGACACACACAGTGACAGAACCATTCTAGCACGCGTCTGCATGGAGCCGATGGCCAAGGTGCCCCCGAGTAGACGCTGTCGTTAGAGCCTTGAAAATAATGCTCTTGCAAAAAGACAGCGGAACTGGAATGGCTCTGCCTGTCCACCTCATACCTCCCCTGCCGTCCTACTGCTTCCCTTTCTTCCCTGTGTATTTATGATCTCAACCATCTCCCTGGCCCTTCCAGAACCATTTTGGAAATGGAAGGCAGGAAAGAAGAAAGAGGAAGAGAAGAAAAAGGAAAAAGGAGGTAAGAAGAACACGAGCATGGGAGCACCCAAAGATAACGCCCAGAGTAATCAGCCTTGACCGTTGTTGGACACCCATAGAATTGGGTCCATCCAATCAGTGCACCCTAACAATAAGGTTAGAATGGTTCTGCCACTGTCTGCAGACAGCCTTCTGTTTGATGTATAAAGAAATGATTCAGAGGGCATCTGGAAGATGCATCTCAGTTTTCTCCTAAGGACAGATTACTGGTGTGGGGCGGCCTCTTTTGGTGGAAAGAATAGGAAATACGCTAGAATGATACCGAAGAGTTGGGAGGCGGGAAGGATGCATTTCCGTGCCTCGCGGAAACTGTAGAAGGATCCCGGAGGCGTGAGTGTGTAAGAGCTGGCCTCTCTCCTATTACCCTGGATCGGGTAATTTGTCATCCCATTTCATTGAATATCCATTGCCTCCAGGCCTGGGGTTAAACTTTCTCCCTATCACTTGCAAAGCACGCAGGTTCTCAAGAGAGCACCACCCCTACAGGGGGAAGAATGGTTTTTGCTCTTTGCCTCTAGAAAGCATACGTGTTTTGAGGGTCCTCCACTTGCCGTGGCACAGAGAACCACCACCCCAGTTGCTGGTTGACCCTCCTCAACCCGGCTTCACCCAAGACATGATGAGCAGGGCTCTTAGAAATAGCAATTGAACAGCTCTTGGAATGAAGCTGACCTTTCACTGCTGGTTCTCCCTAAGCCCAGGTTTGCTTTATTGTATTTCTGCAAATCGAGCTTGCCTCCTTCCCTAATTTTACTCTTATTATCCCCTTGCCCCACCCAGAATTTTGACTTCGTCTCACATCTTTTTTTTTTTGGTGGTGGGGGGGAGGAATGGTTTCTGGGGGGGGGGGGTTTATAGATTTTTTTTGGGGGGGGCCGCGCTGTGCGGCTTGTGGAATCTCAGTTCCCTGAGCGGGGATTGAACCCAGGCCACAGCAGTGAAAGCACCAAATCCTAACCACTAGACCACCAGCGAACTCCCTCACATATTTGCACAAATGTATGAATTTATATATTTCTCATTATCAGTGAATTATTTGCTCACTGTATACATGTGGTTGTGCCCATAATGTTATGTTCTTCTCAAGGAGCTGCAGTCACAGGACGCTCTAAAAAGAATTAAAATGAGAACAAGTAGAAGGCAGTGTAGCTTGCTGGTTAAAAGCTTGGTCCCTCAGCTCCCCCTGCCAGCCAAGCTTCAAGTTCTGGATATGTGACCTTGGGCAAGCTCCTAATCTCTCTGTGCCTCAGTCTCTTGTCTGTAAAATGGGTAAATTAAAGTATTTGCCATCTTCACAGAGTGGTCGTAAGGATGGAAAAGGATAATACATAAAAAAAAATGCTGAGCCTGTTGTTTGATGAATAGTTAATACTCAGTAAACACTAGCTATTATTATTCAACGAGATTTCTCAACAAAGTTTTTGTTTTTTTAACATTTCCTGCTCTGACTCAGTTTTCTTTTTTATTTTAGGTTCCATTTTTTGGACGGAGAATGCATCACACGTGTCCATGCCTGCCCGGCTTAGCCTGTTCACGGACTTCGTTTAACCGATATACTTGTTTAGCGCGAAAGTAACCACTTTAGAGGAGAAACTTTAAATGTGAACAGCCACACGATGTCCGTAAAGTCTGTTTACCTGTGATTGTGCCAAACAATTAATATGCCAGAAAGAAATGCTATTGCTTCCTCAGCTTTCCAAGTAACGTTTTCCTCTTTGATTTTTTTTTTTTTTTTTTTTTTTTTTTTTTTTGCGGTACGCGGGCCTCTCACTGTTGTGGCCTCTCCCTTTGCGGAGCACAGGCTCCGGACGCGCAGGCTCAGCGGCCATGGCTCACGGGCCCAGCTGCTCCGCGGCGTGTGGGATCCTCCCGGACCGGGGCACGAACCCGTGTCCCCTGCATCGGCAGGCGGACTCTCAACCACTGCGCCACCAGGGGAGCCCTTCTCTTTGGTTTTTAAGTGATGTGTTACTTTTCTTTTTTTTTTAATCGAAAGCGGATTTATGTTTTGAATAGAAATGTAAAGTGCAAGGCATTATGGAGCCAGTTTTCATTCATTTCCCTGTTTGTGTTTTGGTTTGGCTTTTTTTTAATGCCAATAACTTGTCCATTTTCACAGAAGTGTGGAGAATAGGAATTTGATATTTTGGTACAGAAACTTTCTTTTTCTTAAAACACCCCCTGCCCCACTGTGTGTGCACACATGCACGCATACACGCGCGCGCGCACACACACACACACACACACAAACACACACACACACACACACACACACACCACCCCTTGGTCTCTTTCCCTCACTCCTCAGTGAGTTTTAAGACTCTCATTTTATTGTTTGGCATTTCCCTCTGAGCCTCTAGCATTTTAAAGTGGGGATCCACATCCTTGAGCTTCCTGGCAGAATCACTGATGAGAATCAAGCTTTTTGCCTGATACTTAAACAGTGAAAAGAATGTGTAGTTGAACTAGACCCCCCAAACTTCTCTTATATGGAGTGGAGGCAGGGGTGCTTCTGAACTTTAACTGAACCTGCTTATGCAAGTGGGTTTCAGGTCTGCAGTTTGACTAGTATGAGGACAAAAAGAATGGAAGTCAAATTAATTTAGTCCAGATTCCTAGATTTGGGATTTTTTTAAAAGACTTTTCCAGTATAATATTACATTTATTTCTTTTCCTTTTTATAAAGTTGCTTTTTTTTTTTTTAACGAAAGTCTCCTAGTTAGAGATGTTCTAGAAAATGTCACTTGAAGAGGAAGTATTGATTTTAATCTGGTATAACACTAGTTATCATTTTTAAATCGGTATTAAGTTGTCATTTAAACTTTATTTGTAACCCAAAGGTCTGTTGTAATGGATTGCCTGACATCCCGTCATTTGTACCTGTATCAATATTGCTGTGTAAAAATTCTGTATCAGAATAATGATGGTACTATATATCATTTGATTTATTTTTAATATCATATGCTTATTTTTGTCACAGCTGTCAGTTCGTATTACAAGCGGATTTCTATATAGCCCACGTTCTAAAATGGGTAAAGACTCCGAAGTCGGTAATATAGCACTAACAGTGTGTAAGTTTTCATTTTATGTACTGGAAGGTTCTGTTTGCATGAGTTTTAAGGTAGTATAAAAATAATGTGTTAAATCAGTGAGGTTTTGGAGCATGAAGGAAAATTATGACATGCAAAACTGACTGTGATCAGGAATGGACTCACAGGACTTCACTGTCTTGATTCAGCAAATAGTAACAGGGTGTCGATCATGGGTGGTTAGGCAGGGTGCTAGGTGCTGGCCATACAGCGATGCCAGTGTAGCCTGGCCTTGAAGAACCCACCAAGTGTTGTAAATGGATTCAACGTTGCAAATAAACAACTTCTGGAATGTGTTTAACTGACTAAAGTGGCTGTGCTAACCCACTAACAGTTGCAAAAAAAAATTGTCCATTTTGTAATTATTTATTCATCCAGGGCTTACAAATGCACATTATGTGTAACTTTACCTCTGGAGTAACGTGTCCCATAAGTGTATGGGATTTTGCTGTACTAAGTACCATACTTGGTCCTAGAAGGATTAATTTTGGTTCAGTTTAGTTTGGGTTCAAGAAACATTCCTTAGTCAGTTTGTTGGATAAGAAAAATAGACTTCAAGTGGAATTATGGGTAATTTTGCTCAATGCTCTTTTTCTATAACGTTCAACATGTCCTTTTTCATAAGTGGTGAAAATTTGATTGGGTCCATCGTCCGTTTCCCCCCAGGTTAAAAGACTTATAACTTTTATAAAATTTTGCTTTTATATATATCAACTTAATATTTTAAATCGCTACCTAAAAACTTAGACTGCATGTACACAGCCAAGAGAACCAATGTGAAGCTTGTGTAGAAAACTTAGAACTGTACCTACTGACTCACTACGATCCAAAGAAACACAGAACTTTGTCATTTGTTACCTCTCTCCATCGTTATTATTTTTACTGAGGAGTGTACCCTTCTATTTGGTTATTATTTTTTAACTTGTTACCAAAGTTAGCACCTATCAAACCATTGTTTCAAAAACCTTGTGATCATGCTTCATGGAGAGCCTTTAAAATAATTCTGTGCAAAGCACACAAAGTCTTGGGCTATAAAGATGGTGGTGCTGTTTCTTCCAGTCCCTGGGACAGTCTCTCACTGAAGCTGGAACTTCGTAGGCCAGAATTTCTAAAAGTAAGGTAAAGTGAGAATTTATGCAAGAAAACTTAAGTCAACTATCTAGTCTGATATAAATATTGTGAATGGATTCCATCCTGTCTAAGGTAGAAATAGACCTTATGCCAGCAGCTACTGACCAAACTCAAATGGACCTTTGGATTTCTTGGCAAACATTGATTTTGATAAAAACTGTCATGTCTGACTTGAGCCTTTTTTTAAGAGCAGCATTTTTTTTAACTGTAGAAAAGTGTGTGCCAAAACTGTGCCCTTACAAACCCGGTTATCTAACTGAAAACCTTCATCCTTCCCAGCATATCCCTGTGTCTTTTGTTTTACCAAACCAGACCAGTGATAGGTGAAACACATAAACAGACTTTACTCAGCATTGGTTCTGTTATCAGAAATCTCACCCGACTCTTTTCTCACTTCATTTTTCACAAGATTATAAAGTCAGGCACCATTTTAATGGTTTTCACAAGTGGTGTTTTCTCACATGACTGGGAACAGGCCTGTTCCCTAGAGACAGTACTGAGGCTGGCATGAGTGTGTGTGGTTCATTCTTCAAAGCAAACAAGCAAAACAGTAACTTCTTATGGAAATTTTTAAACATCAACAAATCTAAACCAAATTGTATGAGGAAGCCTCTATCTCCATCATGCAGCTTTTTATCAATAATTATCTCCATGCCAGTCTTGTTTCACCTCTACCCACCTCCCGCCCCACCCTCAAACCTTCACCTCTCCTGTCTTGTCTCGAATCAAATCAGTTTCATCCCTTCTCCATAGGGTCCACTGTGAGATGGACAGGCACAGCCTTGTGTGTTGGTAGTAACATCAATCCTTCTTTTATGATGGCTCTCTGCTTAGATGTTGCCAAGGCCCTTTCACTGATCAGCCTGTCCTCCTAAACATTTCCTCTTAAGATATATTTTTGAAATCTCAAGTTGGAGTTCAAAATGGAGGAGCAAAATATTTTCAGACCCAGGATGTGCATATATGAATGAATATTTACTCTTGTATAAAATTTTAAAAGAAAACATTTGCTGCTCAAAGTAAGAAATTTTCACAGTAATATTGCTAACTATGTATTGTGATTGGGTTCGGGGAGTTAAATGTTGTCTGCTATCGTTAGTCCGTTGGACAACTGATGTTAAATATTCCCTGTTAATTCTCCTGGATTCGGTTAGGGAGGGGGAAAATCCCAGAATGGAAATTATGGCTGGTAGACTCCAATTGTCTTCCACAATTCATTCATCCATTCTCAAATTCTCTCTCTCCCCCCGCCCCTCCCCCGTCCCTCTCTTTTCTCTCTTTCCTCCCTCCCCCCTCCTCCCTCCTTTCTCCCTTCTTTCTCTCCCTCCCCTTGCCCCTCCCCCAAGAGGTTTTACCTGGGTACCGGGTCACTCATCTGGACATCTAGAGACTGCATTTACCAGCAACCCTTAGCCAGATGTGACTTAGCAATGGAGCGTGGGCAGAAGTGATATGCCTCACTGCCTTAAAAGTAAATTGCACTCCCCTTCCTCTCCAGCAGGGAGATGCAGCAGTGAATCTGGCTCCTTTGGACCCAGAGAGTGAAGGTAGGGCTAACCCACCAGTGGGTCACTGAACGACTTCCTGAAGCAGTCACCCAGCAGCCCAGAGAAGCAGTTCAGCCACTCCGATTCGAGGGCTCTGTTCAAACACTTCCGCTTCTCCCATAATCAATATGAACGGCATCATTTTTTCAGAAGTGCATCATTTGGTTAATACCTCTTTCTGTGATCTTAAAAAGTTTGTTCTGGTGTTCTTGCACAGTGAGTGGTTGCCCTGCAGAAGGTGGACTCAACCCCCAACCCCCCAAATTGGTTTGGATATTGGGACAGATGCTGCCACACACACTGGAAAGACGTGACAACATTGATGACTCACGTCGTGGGATTTTCTGGTGAGAACAGAGCAGGTGCACGTCAGCCCAAAGTGGCAACAGCGAGGCAGTTCGGTTCGTTTTAGCTTTTATTATGGTCAGGAGGCAGGGCTGGGTGAGAATTCCTACCTGCTGGGGTGGGGAAGAACGGAGAGGAGAGTGTGAGGCTGGAGTGTGGTCAGTGCTTAAACATCCAGAATGGAGTTTTCATGTTTATTGCAATCCTGAAAAAATATCATAATGAGAAACTGATAGCCAAATGGAAGAAGAATCTTCAAATCAGAAATGGTTAAATTCACATTCTTTGGTCACAAGAGCATTCCTGTTCCATACACTAGGAAAATGTGTAAATGTATTTTTTTTTAATTTATTTTGGCTGCGTTGGGTCTTTGTTGCTGCGCGTGGGCTTTCTCTAGTTGTGGAGATCGGCGGCTACTCTTCGTTGCGGTGCGCGGTGCAGTGGCTTCTCTTGTTGCGGAGCACGGGCTCCAGGCACGTGGGCTTCAGTACTTGTGGCGCACGGGCTCAGTAGGTGTGGCATGAGGGCTCAGTAACTGTGGCTCGCGGGCTCTAGAGCGCAGGCTCAGTAGCTGTGGCGCACGGGCTTAATTGCTCCGCGGCATGCGGGATCTTCCCGGACCAGGGATCAAACCTGTGTCCCCTGCCTTGGCAGGCGGATTCCCAACCACTGCACTACCAGGGAAGCCCCTAAATGTATTTCTTGATGCTACTGTTTCAAACTCAAATATGTCATCTACCCACGGATTAAGAAATTTGGGAGACAGAGTCACTGAGGCTCATTACAACCGCACATTTTCTTATGACGTTTAAATGAATTTTAATCTCACCAAGAGGTACTAGAAAAAAAAGAATAAACTTCAAAAGACAGACTTTCAGTGAACGAAGCTGTTTTTCCAACTAGCAAAAAGTAAAGTAACATGCCGTTAGCAGAAGACTAATCACGCCTTTGTATAATTGTGTTCCTTTTAATAGAAGCAGGTATTAAATATATATCTAAAGGTGTTGAATTCTAATATCTTTATAAAACTTATAAAGTAACTTACAAATTAAAAAAAAATCTTCTGTCAGACCACATGTCACCCTACTCATAAAGGATTAGAACAATTATGCAAATCAAATTCTAGAAATAGCTTTGGTATCCCATAATTCCTCAAGATAGATATGCAAATGAACTGGATCGTGACTGTGGGTTAAAAGAATTACACACCATACGGTTAAACTCTTTACTATGTCACTCTCCAGAATGAATACCTGTGACAGGGGTTCTTTCCTATCTGTGCTTCCTTTTTTTTTTTTTTTTTAACATGTTCTCTTTTTCTTCTGCTAAGCACATTGCAATGCAAATTGGTCAGGACTCAGGGACTATGGGGGAAAATATAACGGGGTGGGGGGGGAATAAATATGTTAAATGAAAAAGGCGAGGGCAAGTTTCATCCCCTCATGCATTTTAAATTTTATGATCTCTAGAGAATATTTTAATAAGGCATGTATTAAGTCAGCATTGCAACTTTAATAATTTTTCAAAGCCTTTCAAACTTACAGCACATCTACGTATCTTCAAGAAAGTGAAACCATTTATTGTGCCCTCCAGGTTCCAACACAGGTTCTAACCGAAAAACAGTGTGTGCTTCTCAGATATCACATCCTGGCAGAAAGCAAGATTTTCATCCCAGAAAGCTACGCAGACTGGCATAACTCAGGTAATAAAAATATCTCGAGTGATGTTTTTAAATGTACACTTTCCTACCAGTTTACATCTTCTCTACCCAGAATAGGCTGGCCACTTAAAACTTAATTTGTAAATGACTAAATTATTCCTCCTAGAAGCTAAGTGGTAAAATAGCTTTAATTTACTTGTCTCCTTAATGTTACTGAGAAATAAGACAGTTGCATTTATGCCTTGACGTTGCAGCTTAAAACATTTGTGCATGTTTTCTCTGTGTAATTTGAAGTGACTTTGAGTCTTCAGGCTTTCAGATATAAATTTCAAGCTGTTTATTTATCTTAAATGCCTGCAACCAGTATATAGGGTGAATCGAATACTTACTAAGACTTTTCTTCTCCTTTTCCCTTGAGCAAAAGCTCGAAATACCTTTTTCTCTAGGGTGAGCCTACTACTCCTCCTTCCTTTGGAAAGAGAGGAGAGTGGTCTCCTGGAGAGCTACCTGTTTGATTTCTGTTCGGTTCTGACATTTCTAATCTGACTTGCTGGCTCTCCCTGCAAAAAGATTTTAGGTAACAAACTTTCTCCATTCAAACGACCACATCCCTTACTGGCACTTGAGCATTCGCATAGAGTTGGAACAGAAAACTTTGAAGAGAGAATTATGTGGTTTTATTTCCCTTAGGAACACTTATTTTGAAAATGGACCTCAGAGTGAGGAGAATGTGGGAATCAGAAAGATGGGGAAGGTGGAAACTGGACAATTTTTTGTTCCGTCTTCTGGTTTTTCCTGCTTTCCTCAGTAGGGCAACCAGAGAGAGTCTGCCTAAGGGCCCTTTCTGGCCAATCAGCTGTGAGGTCTGTTCTCCTCATTATCCCGAGCTCTTTTTCTCGATCCCTCTTCTGGCGTATCTCATGTTCTGCCTTGATTTATGGTTTGGGGCACATTGGCCAGGTTTCTCCAATTACCTTGCTAACTCATCAGCAAGAGAACTGGACCTTTCTTATCCTCTGTGTTCCCCTGCACTTCCCAACACAGAAACTGGCTTCTTATTCACTTAAATACCTTTGTGACCACCTAGAGGGGTGGGATAGGGAGGGTGGGAGGGAGGGAGACGCAAGAGGGAAGAGATATGGGAACATATGTATATGTATAACTGATTCACTTTGTTATAAAGCAGAAACTAACACACCACTGTAAAGCAATTATACTCCAATAAAGATGTTAAAAAAAAAAAAAAGAAAAGAAAAACAAAAAGAATCCTGGCTGCTTCAGTCATTCTTGTAAAACAATAAAATTAAACTTATTAAAAAAAAAATACCTGTGGATTAGATGGATTCATTCAGGTGGTTTTCCAGATATCTATAACTAAATTTGTCATACTAAAAGCTTAAAAATACACTGATCATGGTAACAGTTTTTATAAAGTGCAATTAAATAGAACCAGCCTTGTAATAGTTATTTTTAAAAATCTTCTCGATTTATTTCAATCTAAGAAATCAAGTCAAATCTATTTTATTATTTTTTTCCAGAGCCAGGTTAATCTGACAGTTAACAGCCGGCTGAATGATCTGATAACTGGAAATGTGAATTGAATTAAATAAGCCTAATTTAAAAAAATTTGTGACTACAGTTCCAGCATATCAGGCATATCTGTCAAGGGAGTGGAGAGGATGGAATTGTTTTAACTATTGTTGCAGTTAATTGTTGCTTCAAATAACAGGCTTTCTGAATATCAGTGCCTGAAGCAATAGCAGTTTTTATTTCAAGACCAGAAATCTAAAATCTAGAGATATGAGGTTGCATGTTTGGGTAAGTAGATCAACAATGTTAAAACAGATGTCTGCTCTTTTTATCTTTCTGGTCTGCTATTTTCACCATGTTGACAGTATCTCTTCTCATGGTTGCAAGATGGCTGCTGTGGCTCCAAGCATTACAGCCTCATCAAAAATATCCCAAAAGGAAGGAAAAGGGAGGGGAAGAGGGCTCTGTTCTTAGGCTGAGGTAGATCCCAAAAGTCTTGTCCAAGTTGGAGAAAAAGCCTAAAGAACCCCGTGGACTCAGATCAAGTTTGCTTTTAATTTTGTTTACTCGAGAAACAGCTAATAAACAATGCAAAGGATAATGATATGGGTCTAGAATATGGATGGGTGGAGACAGTTTCCCATTACCTCCTTTGTCCCTCACAGAGGCGGTCTTGAAGTCCAGTGGTCTTGGAGGGTCACACAGAGTGGCCCGTCTACCAGGTGAATGGAGAACAGTGTTTTGAGTCCACTGCATTTTACAACCTCAGCCATCTCAGTTCACGGACAACTTGAAATGCCAGTAAGCCTGCTACTCAGCCCACCGTGGCACTCAGATCTAATGACTGTGTTTGGAGACTTGGAAATTTTTCAGGACCTGCATGGGGACAATCTCCCCTTCTCTGTAGAGGTTAGTTCACCCTTTATGTCTAAGAGTTCAGCCTGTATGTTTGAAAGCTTAACAGCGGTTGAGTTGGGAAAAGAGGAAGTAAGGACTTTGGACGCAAGAAACAACGCAGAAAAGGCATGTTGGTGTGACCCAGTATGGTCTGTTCAGGGCACTGCCAGTGACTTGCAGTGGCTGGAGCACAGAGCCTGAGTAGGGAGTGGGAGGATGTGAGACCAGCGCGGGAGCCAGGAGCCCAGGTGTGCACCGTGCGAGCCCAGCAGAGGGGTGACTGGGCCAAGAAGGCCTTCCAGAAGTCTTGGATCTGAGTCCAGCACAAACCTGATATTCGGCTAAGACCCAGGGGTACAGCTGTACAGGTTAGTTATGCCCGTGTCATCCCAGTTATTACATATTGTGAATGTTGCCTCTGCTCTAGAGGAGGTGGTGAGGGAGTCCCCAGGCAGAGGAGGGGGACGGGCTTTCCAGGGAGAGCTTATACAAAGGTAACCAGAGGAGGGAGAGGTGGAAATATAAGGGGAAGATGAGGCCAGGGTGGTGGAGGGGCCGGACCATAAAAGGCCTTCTGTGGCAAACCAGAATTTTGCACTTGTATGGGTCATGGAAAGACAGTGAAGGGTAGAACCAATCTTGCCAACCCAATGATCCATCCTGACTCAGCCCCAGGACCTGGGACCCTGGTACCTCTTAGGGGCAGGGCGTTTGAAACTGTAGATGGCTGATGGCGAGCCCAAAGCCTTGGCAGAAATGATTGTTGTATTTTCTTTCTTTCAAAAAGAGGGAGAAAGAAAGGAAGAAAGAGAGAGGGAAGGAAGAAAATAGAGGAGGAAAGGAGGGAGAGAAGGAATAAGAGAGGGAGGAAGGGAAGAAAGAAGAGGAAAAAGGGAAGAAAGGAAAAGGAAAGAAAAAAGGAAAGGTAGAAACCAATATGGCAGGACTGACAAGGTCTGGCAAGGCTGAATGGTGCGTATGGAGGTTATTCTTCATCATCACGGTTATTGACTTGTGATTCGCCTCCCCACTTTGAGATATTTCAATTTGTAAAAAATGAACATGGTCAGGTGGAAATCTAAAAGTAGATATAAGTCTTTCTGCAAAGCGATTTGACATATGGTGTCAAAAGACCTAAAGATGCTCATTTTTGACCCAATAATTCCATGCCAGGACATGCACAGATTTATAGACAAGCAATCTATTTTCTTTTGCTTCAAGTATAGACATAACCCATTAATTTCACCTGGGGAGGAGTGGCGGAGGAGTTATGCTAAATTAACTTGTCAATGACAGAAAATGAGCTATTTTAATGGAAGTTTTCCCCAAATACATTGTTCCTGTCCTGGTACAAGAAGTAGAGTATTCTGAAATACAAGTAACCTTCTCTTGATGATTCTTTATTAATATAATTAACAATCAAAGTACAGGCTAATAAATTCAGTGATGAAAGTAGCTGTTGAGGTGCAAGGGGAGTTTTGCTCCTGCACAGTATTCCTTTGGACAGCTAGTTCCTCTGCATCTCTTGGTTCTTCTTTTTCCTTTACAGTTGGCCGTCATTTCTCATTACTTGTCACTTGAATTCTCATTAGAAATCTCCCATCCAGTCAGAACAAAGCAAAACAAAATACAGGAGTTAGCCCTGACAGCCTAGTTCCTATGCCATGGCAGGTGCTACAAATTCTGACCATCACATAGGCTTAGTGACTTCTGTTTTTTGAACCTGGATCACTTGTGGCTGGTGGGGGGATGTTGGATGAGGAGAGATTTACTTCCTTGGCTTGTCTTTAGATAAGCTAAGATTTCTGATGAGTGGCCCTTGGATAATTAATGTCTACCCGGTCGTATGATCTGGGGAGAAACAGGCTGATAGTTACTCATACTTTCCAAATAGGAGACTGTCTGCATAGACTGATTGACATTTACGGACAAAATAAAATAATGCTGACCATTCTCCTGCAATAAATTGGCCACACCCTCTTATTATGACTTATCCATCTTGGACTGAATATTTAATAGTTTATATTATGCGCAACTCAAATTTCAATATATTTACTGTACCCACTTTAATTATTATTTTATCAAAGTGGTTACTTTGCTTACATTCATGTTTTCTATGTTCATAAAGAAGTTTTGAAGCAGTATATATATATACTGCTTCTTCCCTTGAAGAGAAGATCTGCAGATTTTTTATCTTGCATTTTAAGTTAACAAGCCTCCAAATGTCTTAGAAATTATGGTCAGCGAAACAGCATGCACTAAAAGGATAATAAAAACATGAGTACCTTACTTAGACGCATATTACCACCTGTCACAGTCTCAAACAACAACAGGAACAAAAACCCACTCCAGAATGAAAATACTGGTATATTTATATAATGCAAAGAGAAATACAGATATAAATCCTCAAAACGGAAGATACGTTAATAAAAATGTAGCATTATAAGCGAAAAAATACAGTACTTGCAGAATTTAGTCTTTCAACTTAAGGTTACAACGTGTCTAACAAAGAAATAGTACTTAAAATTATAGTTCTCATTATTAATTTAAAATAACCATCAGGAGAACAGCACAGCTTAACCTAGCAAACATTTTAAGGAAATGCTTTGTCTCATAGAAGAGTATCATTATATTCCATCCATTTATACCATGAACAAGAGAATAACAATTTTCAAAGTGGCAATTAGTTTCATAAGACAGAATAAAACTGGGCTCTTCAAAGCACAAACTGTTCCCCTAAAATTATTTTAATTTTTATTGGCAAAAAATACCTAAACAGTTTTGATTTAGCACTCTGCTTGTCTCTGAGCCCTCCCAATCCGTGAACCACAATCAGTACATACAAAAACATGCAATACTGTATTTTCTCCACACCATTACTAACCAAAACACTTTTTACTCTTTTGAAAGGTACAGTTTTACAGAAATGTTTCCACTCAAGATTGGTATGATACAAAGAGCAGTTGTCGCTGACGGGCATTTCCTAGTAGTATAAAGCAAGGTAGGAAACAAATCTTGTGTTGTTACTGATTAAAAATGACTGCCTTGCTACTCGTTCCCATTTCTGCTCTTTAACTTCAATATCAATACTGAACAAAATTCTCAACGCCTTCAAAGAACCACAGCAGTCCAACTGACCCCACCGATGGCAATTCAGAGGGAACTTGAGACAACTTTCCCTCTTTCTCCTGCTGCCAACAGAAGACCCTCAAGAAATCAAACTTGTGAAGTCCCCCTGGGTTCCTCTACCTCAATGCAAAATGTAATGCCACTTGAGGTTGTCAAAAATAGCTTCTGTAGAAAACTGGCCATGGTCTTTAGGAAAGGTTGCATGAAAAAAATTAGTTTAGCCTTTATTGAAAAAAAAAAAAAGAGTAACTCATGGAATAAAAGACATCAGTGCCAGTACAAAGACTCCAGGGCCTGCTGTCAGGATGAAAATATATTTAGGAGAACAATCGCAAGGAGCTGGGGTGGGGCTGGGACTTCGAAACCCTCCCCCCAAAAGGAGTCTGTACAATCCTAGTGATGATGCACTTCGAGAGCCGTTTTGAAGGCAGCTCAGAAAATTAAAAAGGGGGCAGAAGGGGGAGAAAAGACGTCACTGTCCAAGCCAAAGGGAGAAGCCGGGTTGCGGTGCAGGTGAAGGGAGAGCCACTTATAAACCGATGCCTTTCAAGTCGCAGGGGAGGGTGGCCTGGGTGGCCTGGGGGCTCTGGCAACAGGGGAACTGGGCTCGGAAGCAGTCCCTGAGCTCTCTGTTGAAGAGGAAGCACACGACGGGGTTGATGCCGGCCTGCGCGAAGGTCAGCCACACGGAGGCCGTCAGGTAGGCCTGGGGGACAGCGCCGGGCCGCACCAAGATCCGCATGTAACTGGCCACGACGTAGGGCCCCCAGAGGAACAGGAAGAGCAGCGTGATGGCATAGAACATCTTGCACAGCCTCTTCTCTGTCTTGAACTCCTCGAGCACGAGGAGGCGGCGCGCGCCACGGCCGGGCCCGGCCGGCCGGATGCCCACGAGCGCGGGCGGCGTGGGCCCGCGGCCGAAGCCCGCCGTCCAGTTGGCGGCCGCCTGGCCGGTGGCACCGGGGCCGTGGAAGGTCCAGTCGTGGCTGACGGCGGGCACGAGGCGCGCGGGCCGCATCTTGCGGCGATCGTGGATGAAGAAGAGCAGGCGGAGGTAGACGAGGTGCGTGGCGCCCACCACCACGGCCAGCAGCAGCAGGAAGCCCAGCGCGCCGGGGGCGCCGTCGGGCCGCTGCTCCAGGGCGCACGGCGCGTCCTCCTCGTCGCCGCCGCCGCCGCCGTCCAGCACGGGCGGGAAGGCCGCGGCCAGCGCCAGCGCCCAGGCGGCGCACACCAGCATGGCGGCGCACGGCCAGCCGGCCAGGCGCTCGGCGTAGAAGCGGTGGTGCGCTATGGCCAGGTAGCGGGTGACGCCCACGCCGAGCAGCAGGAAGGCGGCGTGGAAGCAGAAGAGCGCGGCCAGGAAGGCGAGCAGCTTGCAGCCCAGCGCACCCGGCGGCGCCCCCGCGGCGGCCGCTGCCCGCCGCGCCGCCAGCATGACGGCCGGGAGGCAGGCGAGCGCGCGCAGCCCGTCGGCCAGGCACAGGTCGAGCAGCAGGTAGTACGGGGCGCGGTGCAGGCTGCGCTCCCGCACGATCAGCAGCGCGAACAGCACGTTGCCCGCGAGGCTAACGCACAGCAGCAGGCTGAGCGTGGCCAGCTTGAGGCCCAGGGCGGCCGCCTCGCCGCCGCCGCCGCCGCCCGGCTCGCTCGCGTTCGCCATCGCGGCCTCCCCGGGCCGGGCGCCGCGCTCCGCTCCGGGGCCGACCCCGGCCTCGCCGCTCCGCAGGCCTGCCGGCCGGCCGGAACTCAACCAAGCGCGCGGGTCTCCGGCGAGCTCCCGGGCCGGCGGGGCTCAGCCCGCGCCCGGGTAACCCCTCCTCGGCTCCCCGAGCTGCCGCCGCGTCGCCGCCATCTCAGGAATGGTGCGCGCAGGAGGCGACGGCCACTCCCTGCGCCTCGGGCGCCGCGGGCTTCACTGCGGACCGGGCCGCGCCACCGCCCGCAGCCCCTGCATCCTCCTCCTCCTCCTCTTCCTCCGCCGCCGCCGCCGCCGCCGCCGCGCCTCTGGGCTCTGCCCCCCGCCGGGCCAGCCGCCGCCGCCGCCGCCGCTGCCGCTGCCGCCGCCGCGGAGCCCCCTCCCCTCCGCCGGAGCGCGCCGCGTGGCCGCCGCCGCCAGCCCCGCCGAGGCTTCCCGCGCCGCCCGGGCCGGGCTGGGCTGGGGGCGCCGCCGCAGCAGCTGCGGGGCCGGGAGGCGGCCGGGAGGGAGGCAGGGCCCAGGACGCGAGGTGGCGGCAGGTCGCGTTTGGCCCCAGGTAACGGGGGTCCGGCGGCGGTGCCCGGCGCCCGCCCTGGGGTCACTGAGGTGGCCGTGCGCGGGGGGGAGGTTGCCTGGGATGGCAGAGTCGGGAGGCCTCGGGGCGTGGGGGCGGGGTGTGGGACCGGAGGATCTGGGATGAGCCCTCTGCCCGCAAGCTCATAGTAATTCACAGTCATCGTCGTGATCACAGCCTTGTAACCTCTAGTATTCAGGTCAGCACTGATGTGGGCGGCAGTGTTCTGGGGAGCTTTACGCCCTCAGCGGTCACAGAAATACAAAGTTGGTTCTATGCTTAAACCCGCTTTATATCTGAGGAAGCAGAGGCTTGGAGGTCAAGGGAGTTGAGAGCCGGTAAGTGGTAGAGCTGAGATTCAAATTTCACTCGGTCTGATTTCCACGGCTGGACTCACCAGCGACCCTGAAGCATACCCTGCTCTCTGCCCCATTCGTGGTCCCAGTGAAGGCATACGTCAGGGAAAAGAAATTCAGCATTTTCCCTTGATTTGGAAGGTGAATCCCATGCCACCTTCCTCCCAGGGTGTCAGTCTTCTGGGAAGCCCAAAAGGGCAGCCCCTGTTCTGATCCTCAGCTGCACCAGATTCTCTCCAGGCTTTGCGTAGGCCGTTCCCTCTGCCTGGACCAGCCCCTCAACGGGCTCCCCATCCTCTGGGCCACTCTTCTGACCAGTCTAGCTTACTCTGTACCATTGCCCATTCGTTTCCTTCTTAGCACTTAATATTTGGTATTATGTATTTTTATTGCTTTTGAAGATCCTGTCGGTTCAGCTGATCTCTAAGCTCCAGGAAGGCAAGCGACTGTGTCTGGTTTTTCCTAACCCTGTATCCCCATGCCTAGGATGGAGAAGCCAGAATTTAAAAATATGTTCTTTCTCAGGTACACTCATGTTTTGCTTTGTTTTATGCAGAATATTATTTATTGGCATGGCAGGCACTGTGATGGGCATTTTTAGGATGACACAAGATCACAGAAAGCCTTGTCAGACTGAGGAGTCTAAACTTTAGTCTATAGGCAGTCAGGAGCCCTTGGAGGTTTTTGAGGAAAGTGCTGTGATTAGAAAACGACTGATGTGCGTCAGGAAGATTATTTTGACAGTAGTGTTTAAGAGGAATGACAGAGCAGAGTCTGGAAGGCTAGTCCAGAGCCTTAGCCTTTAACGTGCCCAGAAATCACTGGGGATCCTGATTCAGTAGGTCTGGATGGGGCTGGAGATGATGCCTTTCTAGTAATTTCTTAGGTGACACTAATGCCTCTGGTCTACAGACCACACTTGGACTAGCAAGGACCTTGAGGGTATTTGGACATTTTGTAAAAATCTAAGTGATGGCCAATGAGGGCCTGACTTAGGACCCCTAAGTGGCCAGGGACAAGTGGCTGACCAGGCAAGTCTACAGATATTTGTTGACAGAAAAGAGAACTAGATTTTGGAGAGTGTTTTGGTCAGGAATTGCATTTTGATAATGGTAGCTCAAAAATGTACATGAGTTTCTTTTCTTCATAAAACAAGAAGTCTGGAGGTTAATGGCGTGGAATTATTGGCTGTAAGTCTGAGTCTCTGAAAATCTTTTAGCCCTTTCCTCGTGATCAGTAGGCTGCTGACACCCCAGCCATTCCCTCGGCATTCCAGGCAGAAAGAAGGAAAAGAAAAGAAGAGCAAAAGCGTCCTTGCCATCTAAGTGGGCCTCCTCTGAAGAGTTTTCTAGAAGGCCTACATGATAACAGACACATATTCATTGGGTACCACTATCAGCAAAGGATATTGGGGAGTGATTTCTTACTTTGATATTTTAGAGCCAGGCACATAGCCACAGACAGTGAGTTCCAGCCTTGATGTGGACCTTAGCACTTGGGCTGCTTCTGCCCAGAGGAAGGGATGCCTTCTTTTAACTCACACAGAGATACCAACTCTGGTTCCTTTATGACACTGTTAAGGGCAGCCTGTGTTCGCTGAGCACTTGCTATGTGCCAGGCGGTGTGCTGAATACTTGACATGTGTTATCTCGTTTCATCATTCTAAGGGCCTTATGGGGTGGGTACTGTTATAATTTCCATTTTGCAGATGAGGCAGAGCGGTTAATTTGTTCAGGCTTTCACCAAAAGTAAGTGTGAGAGCTGGGATTGCAAGGCAGAAAGTCTGACTCTAGAGCCCACGCTCACAACCACCATACGTATGCGCCTTCACCATAACTGCAAACACAGGTGCTACCTTTGTAAAAACAAAGAACCAAACACTACTGATGTTCACAGAATTAAAGCCGCTTCAAAGAGGGGAGAGATTTTCAAAAGCATCTCATCCAGTGCTTTCATTCTGTGAACTCATACATGGCTGAGTGGGCAGTAGAATCTAGGTCTTCTCACTCCTAGGTCAGTACCGTTACCAGTTAGATGAAATCTTCATATTCTTTGTTCTAATTATCACTTGACATTTCGCTTAACCTCTTGGAATCTCAAATATTCCCGTTTACAAAAGGAGAAATTGGACCAAATGATTTCAGAGGGTCCTCACCTCTGAGGTTCACTTTGTATATGAGAAAATGAAAGGTAAATGGTTATACAATCCCGAATGGGGAGAGATTTATTCTGCATAAAAAGACCCATAAGGAGAGACATTAGTTCCTTATGATTTAGGTTTCTCTAAGGTTTCTACTTCTCTCCATGACTCAGTACGCTTCTCTTTGGGATTTGGTTTAGTCATCTTCTCAGGATCAAATAGCAGGAGCAGCAATAGAAAATATATAAATCACGGCTCTCACAGCAGTTATATGCCTGCTTCTTTCATTGTCACCATTTGTTCAGAAGATTAATACTTAAGGAAAAACTATTAACATTTCATTGCCAGAATCAACTTATTTTCCCTTTATTTTTTCTAGGGAGCTTCACTGAAGAATTTAAAATAGTTTCTTAGGCACCAATTTGAGTGCTAGCATCTCAAAGCATAACAGCTCGGTGGGATTCTTCCCTCTAAGAAAAATTGCTTCCTTTTGCACATAGATAGAAAAGTTGGGGTTTCCACCCCAAATTAGTTCTGTTACTTCTTTGCTGCACATGTAGGTGATGTAAATGGTAATGGAAGTCTGCTGTTTGGAAGACTGGTTGACAGACCTTGACAGATTCAATCAAGGCCATGGTCCCCATCATCACGGGAGACAGTTTGGCTGATGTCTCCTGTCCAGCCTCAGGCTTCTGGCTAGTCATCTGCCAATGGGCATGTTGAGCATCAAGTTAGAGGGGGTTGGTTTGACTTAGTCTCATCCCAACTCTTAGAAAACAAAATTTATGTCCAATGGATGCTGAGTTATCAAAGGATATTACTTAGATTGGCCTCTCCATGGGAGGGAGTCGTAACTTCAGGACTGCAAATGGACTTGAAGTTAAATATATCTCAGTTCATATCCGAGTCCCATCAATTACTAACATGTATCCTTAGCCAAGTCCTTTACCTCCTCTGAAATTCTGAGCCTCAAAGGCCTTTTGCGAGGAAGATTCCATTAAATTCGATCCATTTACAAAAAAAGAGTGTAACGCAAGGTGTGCGCCCAGGTGGTGTGTAATAAATGGTAAATACATTTTTTGCTCTCACTAGACTATAAATGCCTTGGCTAACCATGGCTTGATTGACTTTTATATTCTCAACCTAGCCTAGGAGGATGCCATACACACACACAGACACACACACGGACACACACACACACACACACATACATGTGTATATGTCTCAATATTTGTGTGGCAGGTGTGAATGTCAGTCTATAAAATCAAGAGTGCCAGAAATATAACTGCTTCGTAGAAACTTAATTTCTGACTGAGTTGCCATTTTGCATTGATGGTGAAGAAAAACATGTAAACTTGGTGCTTCTGGGGTTTCATCATGGACCTTTGCTTCTTTGGGATGTGCCGTAATTCCAGGCTAGTGCCCAGATGGCCCGGCACACAGTCATTCAGGGTAGTGTGTGTGTGTGTATGGGAGGTCAGTAATGTTTGGTCAGTTGTAGCCATGTTTTTTCTGTCCTTATAAGCCATTGTGGTTTGGTGATTCTTAGCTGTCTCATGCCAGACTTGGGGTGTGAGAATAGGGGCTGAGAATATATATCGTATTAGGTGTCTCTCAGCTGTATGTCTGGGAAACCCAGTGCAGATCCCCTCTCTCAGTACCCTCTCGCTCCTCCCTTCTGCCTTCGTCTCTGGGGACTCCCTGTCTGCTCCAGCATTGGGGAATACTGTTCTTTCTGTTCTTCTGGATAGTGTAATTGGTCAGTTCTCCTGGGAATCGGTGGTCCCAGAATTTAGGTGTTTGGGAGAACAAAAGTCAGGAAGCTACCTTCCGTAAACCTCTCCTTGGCGAGGAAGCCTGGACCCTGCTATCTGCTTCAGTGTGGGGAAGGAAAGGGAAAAACAGGAAGAAAAATGATCAGGTCATATCTCAAAATATTGTCCTTGCTGCATATGTTTGTTGAATGAATGACTGAATATGTCATTCATTCATTTTATGTCATTCATTCATTTTAGTGAAAACTCTTTTAACAGTTTTCTCCATGTGCAAAAAAATGAAGTTGGACCCTTACCTCACAAATACAATGTACAAAAATTAACTCAAAATGTATCCTAGACATAAATGTAAGGGCTAAAACTGTAAAACTTAGAAGAAAACATGGGAGTGAATTTTCATAACTTTAGATTAGGCAATAGTTTCTTAGATATGACACCAAAAGGATGAGCAAAAAATGGAAAAGATAGATAAATTGGATTTTATTAAATTTTTAAAGTTTGCACTTCAAAGAACACCTTCAAGAAAGTGAAAAGACAACCTACAGAATGCGAGAAGGTATTTTCAAGTTATATGTCTGATGAGGGAATTGTGTCTAGAATATATAAAGAATGCCTATGAATCAACAGTAAAAAGCCAAACAGTCCAGTTTAAAATTGGGCAAAGGATTTGAATAGGCATTTCTTCAAAAAGATATACAAATGGCCAATAAATACATGGGAAGATGCTTACCATCGTTAATCATTAAAAAGATGCAAATCAAAGCCATAGTGAGATACCACTTCACACCTAGTGGGATGGCTGTTATCAAAAAAATAGCAAGTGTTGACGATGATGTGGAGAAATTAGAACCTCATACAATGCTGGTGTATAAATATAAAACGATGCAGCTGTTTTGGAAAATAGTTAGGAAATTTGTCATAAGTTAAACATAGAGTTACCTATGACCCAGCAGTGTATACCACTCCTAGGTATATACCCAAGAGAAATAAAAACATGTCCACATAAAATTTAGACACAGGTGTTTATAGCAGCATTTCTCATACTAGCCAAGGGGGGAGTAATCCAATTGTCAGTGGATGAGTGGATAAACAAAATGTGAATTCTCCACGTAGTAGAATATTACACACTCATAAAAGGGAATGAAGTACTGACATATGCTGCAACATGGACGAACCTTGAAAACATGCTAAGTGAAAGAAGTCAAATGCAAAAGACCATGTATTGTACACTTGCATTTCTATAAAATGGCCAGAGTTGGCACATCTGTGGAGACAGAAAGCACATTGGTAGTTGCCAGGGACTTGAGGTAGAGGGGATTGAAGAGTGACTGCAAATGAGTATTGGAGCATTTGTTTTGGGGGTGATGAAGTTGTTCTAAAATTAGGTAGTGATAGTTGCACAACTCTGGATGTCCTAAGCAAGTAACATAATTGTGAAAAAAACCCCATATTTCATATTAAAGTCAGGTCACCTCTGTAACCTTAGGAAGTATCCTTATCAAAAGAGTGCTGCCGGCCTAGAATGTGACATGGACTCCTCATTGCTTCCTGAGTGAATGTAAGCCTTTAAGGTGTGAACTCTCGGGCCCTTCCCTGGGGTTGGTCACAGAAATCAGTATGTCTTGCCATAAGGTTATGTGTGCAAGGGTTGTGTCTCTGGTTTGCTTCCGTATTTACATGCTTTGATGCCGAAATGAACTTGGGAGGAGGGATTAAGAAACTCTTATTCAGTCACTAGCTTTACAGTACAGTGTCTACCCATTGGGAAAGATTTTTTTTTTTTTTAGATCCATTAGTGCGCCAAGGTGTTTTGCATACACGGTCTAGTTTACTTCTACAAAACCCTGTACCCCCATTTTACAGTTGAGGAACCTTGAGTCTTATGTTAATTACAGCAGTTAATTACATAGTCTATAGTGGTAAAGCAAGGTTAAAGTCTGGTCTACCTGGCCTGAAAGCCTGAATTCTTAATAAGTACACGTACAGGGCTGCGTTGACTAATACATAATTGAGGGGAAAAAAAAACCTATCAACATCTTATAAATAAATACTAAACTGAAGGTTGTATTACTTGGTACAGAATTGAGAAAAACCATTATGCTATAGGCGGTATTTTAATTGTTTGAAAATGAACACTTCTAACATTTAGAAGAAACAAAAATATACACTTGTCACCACTTAAAATCTCATTTTTGATATTTTGGTAGTATATTTTTTTCAAAGAGTTATAGCCATGGCTGCAAGTGAGAAAAAAGCCTTTGATGTGGCCCCTCTCTTTTCTATTATATGATGTTTAATAGCCGCTTCAACTCCCTCTAGGGTTAAATCATGTTGTGATCCTAAATTTTGCTTTCGAAAGGTGGAATGCAACTATCAGGACAAGGGTGCTACTGTGAGTGCCAAAGATGATAGGATCAAACCTGTTGCTTAAACGTCCTCTTCCTGTGTGTGGAATCATGATATAATTAGTAGATATCAGAGCTACTACTTCTATAATCCTCTCCTCCCCCTCCTCTCTTATTTACTCAAAAATCAAATCGTGCATTGATTGTTGTTATTTTCTATTCTAGAGAATTATAGAGACTATAATTTTTAAGATACAGATTTTTGGAGTACATCCTTATCTAATGGTCTAAGCTATGGTACTGAGGCCCATAAGACACACCTTTAGGGATGTACCTACTCTTCCTTGATTTTCTGTTTTACCAGTTATCCAATAACTTTCTTGTAATGAAAAATGAATGTTTAACTCTTTAAAATACCCACCCTCTATACACATTCGCATCCACGCACATAAATTCTTCCTCCGCCCGCCCCAAGCTTTGCACTGGGTTTTGATTTAGATGAAGTATAGAATCTTTCACTGGCCAGAATTCTTACCACTGTTAGGGAGAGTATCTGCAAAAATAAAAGGGGCTTACCTCGGAGACAAGGCAGACCGATTTTGATGGTGAAACAAGCCACATAAAAGGTATGACTTTGGCACATTTCTCCTTAGACTTCCGTGTGATTTTAGGAAGGTCTGATTTCAGTGTCACAGACATTATGAGTTAACAGCTGCATTTCTCAGAGCCACCCCACCCCCTGCTGCCACCCTTCTGCCACTCTCCTAACAGGCATAGAACTCTAATGAATACAAGTTAGTTAGAGTCAACTTGGCATCAGTGAGCTGTGGAATTGTAAAATTCCATCCTGTGTAGTGTAGTTCACAGCTGAATCATACATGATAACTACATTTTGTGAATTGTACACCTTTTTTGTTTTTCTTAGAGCTAATGATTGTGGTTTTTCCTCCCTGTAAAGTGATGTGTGCCTGTAACCCACTCAATTTTTTTTTTTTTGGCGGTAGGCGGGCCTCTCATTGTTGTGGCCTCTCCTGTTGCAGAGCAACAGGCTCCGGATGCGCAGGCTGAGCGGCCATGGCTCACGGGCGCAGCCGCTCCGCGGCATGTGGGATCTTACCGGACCGGGGCACGAACCCGTGTCCCCTGCATCGGCAGGCGGACTCTCAACCACTGCGCCACCAGGGAAACCCCCACTCAAACTTTTTGACAGAACCATATAGTTTCACTCACTACAGCCAAACTCATCATCCAATCAGGTGGTTGTATTTTTGTCCTTGGAGACATCTCTCCTGGAACCTTCATTCTCTTCAATCTGATCTGAACAGCCGTCTGCACGACTGTTGCCCTGGCACTTCCCTTCAACGTCATGTTTGTCTCTTCACTACCTTCCTATGTCAGAGCTCCTGTTTCCTGTAGCCCACATCTTTTTCTTCTTCTTTCCTTCTCTTTCTTTCTTTTTTCATTTCTTTATTTATAAATTTATTTATTTTTTGGCTGTGTTGCGTCTTTGTTGCTGTGCGAGGGCTTTCTCCAGTTGCGGCGAGCGGGGGCCACTCTTCATCGCGGCGCGCGGGCCTCTCACTGTCGTGGCCTCTCTTGTTGCGGAGCACAGGCTCCAGACGCACAGGCTCAGTAGCTGTGGCTCACGGGCCCAGCTGCTCCGTGGCATGTGGGATCCTCCCAGACCAGGGCTTGAACCCGTGTCCCCCGCATTGGCAGGCAGATTCTCAACCACTGCACCACCAGGGAAGCCCTTTTTTCATTTATTTTTATGTGGTGTATATATCTCAGTAAGATTTTACATATCTGAAACCGCACTTTTTTTACCTTCATACTTGATTGATAGTTTGGCTGGGAATAGAATTCTCCTAGGTTGGAAATAATGGCTAATGATGTTGAGCATCTTCTCATGTGCTTATCTGCCATCTCTGTATCTTCTTTGCCGATAAATCTGTTCAATTTTTTGCCCTTTTTTCATGATACCATTTGTATATATTTTTATTATTGAGTTTTGAAAGTTTTAAGAATATATTCTGGAGTCAAGTTCTTTTTCAGATATATGATTCACAAATATTTTCTCTTGGTCTGTGGCTTCTCTTTTTATTCTTTTAATAGTGTCTTTTGACAAGCACAAGATTTTGATTTTCACCAAGTCCAGTTTATCATTTTGAATTATTTTATGAATCTGATTTTGCTGTCATATCTAAGACATCTTTGCCTAAGTCAGGGTCACAAAGATTTTCTTCTAGAGGTTTTATTTTCTTAAAATTTTATGTTTCATATTAAGCTAAGTCTTATAAACGGTATGAGGTATGGGAGGTATGGATTGAAGTTCTTTTTTTTTTGCATATGGATAGCCAATTGTTCCATCCCTCTCTTGAAAAACTACTATTGTTCACACAATTGCCTTTGCATTTTTGTCAAAAATCAATTGTTCATATATATGTGTGTTTGTTTCTGGACTCGCTATTCTGTTCAGTTTATCTACATCTATCTTGAGGGCAATACTACACTGTATTGATTTTTGTGGCTTTTCAATAAGCTTTTAAAATCAAGGAGTGTTATTTCTCCAAATTTGTTCTTCTTTTTCAGAATGTTTTGGCTATTCTGAGTTATTAGCATTTATATATAGATCTTAGAATCAGTTTGTCAAATTCTACAAAAAAGCCTGTTGGGATTTTAATTGGGATTGTGTATAGATCAATTTGGGGAGAATTGAAATCTTAACAATACTCCATCTTCCTATACGTGATCAAGGTATATTTCTCCATTTATTTAGGTCTTTAATTTCTTTCAGCAATATTTTGTAGTTATCAGTGTACAGTTTTTACACATCTTTCATCACATTTATCCATAAGTATTTCATATTTTTGATACTATTATAAATGGTATTTTTTAAAACTTCCATTTCTCATTCTTCAATCCTAGTATATAAACATATTATTGAGTTTTGTATTGATCTTGTATCCTGAGATTTTATTAAACTCACTTATTAATTCTAGTAGCTTTTTGGGGTAAATTCCATGAGGTTTTGTACATAGATGATTGTGTTGTCTGTGAATAAGGACAGTTTTACTTTTTCTTTTCCAATGCTTTTTATTTCTTTTTCTTGCCTTATTGCACTGGCAATAAGTACAATGTTAAATAGAAGTGATGAGAATGGACCTCATTAGTCTCTTCCCCCATATTAGAGGAAAAGCATTCAGTTTTTCACCATTAAGCATGATATTAGCTGTGGGTTTTTGTAGATACCTGTAGATGAGGAAGTTCCCTTCTATCTGTACTTCCCTGAGAGTTTTTTTTTTTTTAATCAGGAATGAATGTTGGATTGGCAAATGCTTTTTCTGCATCTTTTGAGATGATTTACTATTTCACTTTGTTAAATGACGAATTATATTAATTGACTCCCAAGTGTTAAACCAATGTGCATTCCTGTGAGAACCTCTAGTTAGTCATGATGTATTATCCTTTTTATGTTTTCTTATATTCTACTTGCTAAGATTTTGTTTGAGATTTTTGCATCTATATTCATGAAGGTTATTGGTTTCTAATTTTCTCCTCTTGTACTGGTTTGTCTGTTTTTTGCTTCAGAGTGGGGCTGGCCTAATAGAATGAGTTGGAAAGTATTCTCTCCTTTCCAGTTTTTTTTTGTGTGTGTGTGTTTGTAGTTTGTGTAGAAAAAGAATTTATGTAGTTGGTATTATTTTTTCCTTAAATATTTGGTAGAATTCACGAGTGAAGCCATTTGAGCCTTGAATTTCCTCTGTGGGAAGGTATTTAACTACGTATTACATTTCTTTTATAGATATATGGCTATTCAAGTTAGTATCTATTTCTTGAGTAAACTTTGGTAGTTTGTGTCTTTCAAGGAATTTTTCCATCTCCAATGTTAATTCATTTTCAGAGACTTATCAATCAGCCCTTTGTTTTCTTTAGAATTCCCTTGCTATCTGTAGAGTCTGCTTGATATCATCTATCTCATTCCTGATTTTGGTAGTTTGTTTCTTCTCAATTTTTTCCTGAACAGTCTAACTAGAGGTTTGTCAATTTTTTTTAATCTCAAAGAACTATATTTTGGTTTCATTAATTTTCTCTGTTGTTTTTCTGTTTTCCACTTTATTGGTTTCTACTCTGATCTTTATTATTTCCTTTCTTTTACTTAATTTGAGTCCAGTTTTCTCTTTCCAGTTTCTTAACATGAAGCTGAGTTCATTGATTTGAGACCACTATTCTAAGTATTCTTATTATAAAATTTTCCCTCAGTACTATTTTAGCAGCCTCCCACAAATTTGATGTATGTGTTTTCATACTTATTCATTTGAAAATACTTTCTAATTTCCCTTTTGATTGCTTTTTTGAACCATGGGTTATATAGACGTGTGTTATTAACCTATATATATTTGGAGATTCCCAGGGATATTGCTGTTATTAATTTTTAATTTAATTCCATTGTATCAGAGAACATACGCATGTGACTTGAATTCTATTAAATTTATTGTGATTTGTTTTATGGCCCAGAATATGGTCTGTCTTACTTAAATGCTCCTTGTGTACTTGAAAAGAATGTGTATTGTGTGGTTGTTAAATAGAATGTTCTATAAATGTCCGGCCAAGTCAGTCGATAATGTTGTTGAAATATTTTATACTCTTAGTGATTTTCCGTCTACTTGTTCTATCAGTTATTGAGAGAGGGGTGTTGAAATCTCAGACTATAATTATGGATTTTCATATTTCTCTTAGCACTTCTAACGGTTTTTTCTTCATGTATTTTAGAGTTCTGTTATCATCAGGAGCAACATGTTTAGAATTGCTGTGTCCTCTTGATGAAGTAACTCCTTTATATTATTAATTGACCTGGTAATATTCTTTGCTCTGAAATTTAATTAGTGTGATAATAATATAGCCACTCCAGTTTTCTTTTGATTAGAAGTGGCACAGTATATCTTTTATCTACTCTTATTTTTTTATTTAAAAAATTATTTCATGGTAGGATATGCTCATAAAATCAAGCTAAGGATCAATGTAATGTCTAATTTTGCTTAACAGGCTATGCCTGGGATTTCAGGATGTCTGCTTGTATGTGTGTGTTTACGTGTGTACATGGGTGTGTGGTTTCGAATGAATTCTTGAAGTTCTTTTATTTTCTTAACAGTTTTTCTCATATAGTCTTGGTTCATGGGAGGTGCTCAGTAAATATTTGTTAAATTGAAAGATTTTGTGTATTACCTGCAGAAAGAAAAATAGACTTTCTATCCTTTTTACTTTTAACCTGCTTCTGTCCTGTTGCCTTTCTGCTCTTTTATTTGTTGTTGTTAAGGTTTGTTTTATGTCCAGGATGTAATCTATATTAGTGAACATTCTAGAGCATTTGAAAAAAATGTGTATTCTGCTAAAGTGCGGTCTATCTCAGTGAGGTATTGTTGACTGATTTTGTTGTTCATTTCTTCTTTACCCGTGCTGATGTTCTGTCTCATAGTTCTATCAATTGCTGAGAGTGGAGTGTTTAAGTCTTCAACTATAATTGTGGATGGTCTTTCTCCTGTCGGCTCTTTCAGGGTCTGCTTTGTGTATTTTGAGGCTCTTTTGTTTGGTGCACACGTATTTGGAGTCATTATGTCTTCCTGGTGGGTTGATCCTTTCATCCTTAGGTAACGTCGTTTGTCTCTAGTAAACTTTGCTCTGAAATCTATTTTATCTGATATTAGGAGAGCCGCTCTTACTTCTTTGTTTTAGATTCATATTTACATGGTATATCTTTTTCCATCCTTCTCCTTTCCATTTAACCATGTTGTATTTGAAGTGAGTTTTTTGTATATAGGATATTGTAGGATCACGGGGGTTTTGCTCGTGTCATTGTTTGTTGGATCCACTCTGCCTGGTGAAGGTAGAAGCCTAAGCTCCCCTCCTGGCCTTGCTGGCTTGAGTAGAGGTAGGGTCACAGTCTTTCCCATGGTGTTTGGTTGGTGTAGAGTAGTTCTTGTCTAAAAGTTTTTATCTTGCTTGGCTACTCCTTTCCGTGTCCTTTGGTTAGGGAGAAAGGCTTTTGTTGGGGCTTTTCTTGTCTGTACCCATCGTCATTTCCAGGTTGTCAGCTTTTCCAGCTCCAAATCTGGGATATACGTGGCCAAAAAAAAAAAAAAAAAGGAAAGAAAAAAAATCCCAAGGAACTCACCATCATGTCATTCCTTGGGTCCCAAGGTCCCTAGCTGGTGTGCCACCCTCTTTAAACCTTCTGTTTGTCTCGTATATAACGTTTAGGAGTTTTCACTGTACTCTGTGAGAAAAACTGAGGAAAGCATTTCTGCTCCATCTCGCTGGAAGCACATTTCTTCTCCGTTGTCTCTGAAAAGATGTGTTACTGGACACAGAATTCTAAGATGACATTTTTTAAATTTCAGCACTTTGAAGAGATTGCTCCACTATCCTCTCGCTTGTATTATTTCCCATGAAAACTCTTCTCTAATCCTTATTTTTGTTTCTCTGTTCATAGCGTATCTTTTTCCTGGTATCGAACAATTGGATTATGCTCTGCTTTGGTGTGATTTTCTTCATGTTTTTGGTGTTTGGAGTTCATTGAGATTCTTGGATCTGTTGGTTTATATCTCTTAAACAGTCCCTCTCTGGAAGCAGATGGTTCGACCAAATTTACAGCCAGTGCTAAAACAGCTGTTAGTTTGTAGTTGAACTCTGATGTTTACTAGTCCTGTATTGTTTATTTAATAAGCATCTATAGTCTTTGTACACTTTTTCCACAGTGTTCTGTTTTTAGCATTTGGGAGCATAATTCGAATCCTTCCCTAAGTCAAAGGCCGAGCTCATTTTTCATATGACAGAGAGACGTCTTCAGGGAGGGGAAACTTGTCCTCAAGAGAAGAGTTTGTACATGTTAGGAGCACAGGCTTGGAACCAGACTGACTTGGGTTTCAACTCTGTACGTCTTGCTGTGTAATTGTGGGAATGTTCTTTAACCATTTTGAGCCTCCAGTGTGTAAAACGGGGATGATAATTGTATCTGCCTCATAGGGTTGATATGTGGAATAGCTGAGATAAGTAAATGTGGAACATAGTTAAGCAGTCGTGAAATTGTAGCTATTATTGCTGTTGGTTTTTTTTTTTTAAGTAGTCTGTATTTTTTAGTGCAGCTTTAGGTTGACAGTAAAATTGAGCAGAAGGTACAGAGACTTCCGTTACTCCTATTACCCCTACATATGCACTTCCTCCCCTACTGTCAAAATCCCACCCAGAGAGGTCCATTTGTTACAATCCATGAACCTACATTGACACATCATTGTCATCCAAAGTCTGTCGTTTACATTAGGATTCAGTCTTGGTGCTGTACATTCACTGGGTTTGGGCAAATGTATAAGGACATGTATCTGCGATTAGAGTACCGTACAGAGTAGTTTCACTGCCCTAAAATTCCTCTTTTCTTTGTCTATTCCTCCCTCCCTCCCCGCTAACTCCTGGCAAATACTGATCCTTTTACCGTCTCCATGTTTTTCCGTTTTCCAGAGTGTCATATAGTCGGAATCATATAGTACGTAGCCTTTTCAGATTGACTTCTGTCACTTAGTAATATGCACTTAAGCTTCCTCATGTCTTTTCATGGCTTGATAGTTCATTTCTTTTTATCCTTGAATAATATTCCAGTTAATCGTTGTGCCATAGTTTATTTATCCATTCACCTGCTGAAGGACATCTTGGGTGCTTCCAGGTTTTGGCAATTATGAATCAAGTTGCTATAAACATTTATCTGCAGATTTTTGTGTGAACATATTTTCAACTACAGTACTTTGGCTAAATATCAAATAATACGATGGCTGGATCGTATGGTAAGAGTATGTTTAGGTTTGTAAGAAATCGCCACTGTCTTCCAAAATGGCTGTACCATTTGCATTACCACCAGCCATGAAAGAGAGTTCCTGTTGCTCCAAGTCTTCATCAGCATTTGGTGTTGTCAGTGTTTTGGATTTTGGCCATTCTAATCAGTGTGTACTCACATCTTGTTGTTTTGATTCGTAATTCCCTAATGACACGTGATGTTGAGCATATTTTCATATGCTCATTTGCCATCTGTATATCTTCTTTGGTAAGTTGTCTGTTCAGGTCTTTGCCCATTTTTAAATCAGGTTGTTCATTTTCTTATTGTTGAGTTTTAAGAGTTCTTTGTATATTTTGGAACTGTTGGCATTTTAATTTGAATGATCATTGTCTTAAGAGCTTGGACAAAGGCTTTGTTGAGACCTCAGCATTGCAGGCTGCAAAACCTGAAAAATCTTTTTTTTCATCTTTTGGAAGGAGGTAGAGAAATTATCTTCACCTGAAAAATATTACAGGATGTTCCCAAAGGAACATCTTGATCAAAAAGAATTTCCAGCTACCTCTTAGATGTGTTGTGACTTCATGGGCCTTCCATGCTGTGAATCTTTCCCCACAAAATTAGCTTGTACCCTGTGTTTCTTGATGATTGCCTTAGTAAGTAGTGGGAAATGACTGCTCATCACAGCCTTGCCTTTCTTCTGTGTCTTTCTTACATGCATGTCAGTTAACAAGGGCCTGTGCTGTAATCAGCAGCAGTGACAGTACACCTGTTAACAAATCACCCCAACTTCCAGAGAACTGGCCTAGATCATTCTGTAAAACATAGTCACTAATGCTATAGAAGAAAAATATGTCCTGTTGTTAATGAAGGTGGTATTATATTGTCTGATTTCCATCCTTCACCCCTTCACTGTGCGTCAGTAGATTTATATCATGGGATTCATTTTCATTTTATGCCTTTTATTTAGGCCCCAGTTCTTTTGCAAGTAGTTTTAATTCTCCCTTTTATGAGAGTGAGGCTCTGTGTCTTTGTAGTTCTATATAAAATAAAGGGAGTGATTGTTTTTAAGGCAGATTTGAAAGAAATATAATGGATTTCAGCTACAACAATTTCTCCCCATTTAGAGGAGATGAACACCTAGTTAGATGAAGAACGTCATTCCTAGTATAATTTGAATACATCCTGTTTCCATGACAACTTGTACTTACCAGCTTGCCTGCAAGAGAAGTGTTTACACTGGGGTTCCATTTCTTTTAATTTCAATAATTTCATTCCAGTTTGGGGCTATTTTTTTTTTTTTTTTTGACATGGGCTGCTTCTGAGGGAAAGAAACCTAAAGACCATTTTGGAGGTAACTTCACCTTCAGAATAAAAGGAGGGGATGCACAGGGCAAATGTTAATGAGCATGGGAAATGAAGATATTTTTGCAGGTCATACTCATTTTCTCCTATCTTCCAGTTAAATTAAATCAACAGAGATGATGCAACAACTTATTAAGATGCTATTTGATTGGACAGAGAATGATTCAGTTATTCATTTCCATCTGGACATTATACTCATTAGGCTTGTTTCCTTACTGCTAATATATGTCTTGCCTTTATGGACGGTTTGTGCCCTCTTACTGCTAAATTTCGATTCTTGCGAAGAGTATGGTCTAATTAATGGTTTTCCCTCAGAATGAAAGATAGGAGATTATTTGCATCATTGACTATGCTTTTGCAACATATGAAAGAAATGATACTGTATTTTCTTGACAAGATTATGTTTCATACAATATAAAAGATGACCCTTGGGTATTTAGGAATGATAGAGAATCAACTCAAAGTTAGGATAATTCAGAGTTTAGTTCTGAGGGATCTAGAAGGTTTTGAAAGGACAAAAATGATTCTTAATTATCTCCAAGATCATTGTCAACATAGTAAATATTTATGACACATGCAAGGTGATCTGTGGGCTACAATGTTGCTCATAACTCCCACTAGGGACCACATTTTGTAACACACTTTGTGTAAGTAATATGTGCATATCCTTCACTTGCCAGAAAAAGACACCATCTTACCATAAAAACCAAGAAACTGTTAAAGAAATACCGTAACGTGCAAATTAACATTATCTACAGAATATGTAACAAATGAAAATCAACAGGAAAGAAGTAAAAAACTGACAATATCTTTCTTTATTGGGAGCATGCAGTTCCTGCTGATGGTAAGAGATTGACCGTGTAAGCTTTCATTGGCCTAAAATGCTGTTTGAAAGCATCTTCGTGATTCCTAATGTAGCACTTTGCACACGGTAGTTATTGTTCTAAGAATTTTATGTGATTACAGGTTTTTGGGGTTTTTTAGAAAACAAGTAATGTGGATTCATTTCAAAAATTGCTTATTTTCCTTTTCTGATCGCCCATCAGTTGATAATAGCTTCTCAAATTTTAGACTACTCAGCTCTTAAGAAGTACATGACTTATAAAACATTTCATGAATGTTTTAATCACACAGGGATTCATCACCCCAATATTTATTGAGTATACGCTACACGAGCCATCTGTTCTGTGGAGACCACAAAGGTAGGCTTCCCACCCTCAAGGAACTTAGGCTAATATGGAAAATAAGGTACAGGTGGTCATTGCGTAACATGGCTCATCACTTCCTAATAGTTTGCTGAGGAAGTTGATATTTTCTATATCAGGATTTCTTAAGCCATAGAATGATGTGATTATTTAAGTTTAAACATAAAGCTATAGAAAGCACGATGCCCTTCCTCAGAATACTGGCTTGCAGAATGCTCCCCTTAGCGATATCTGAGCCATAATTGACAGCTCAAAACGAAATCTTATCCGTAAAGCAGTGAGCTTCTTAGCCGTGAAGAAGTGACCAGCTGGTTGCTGGTCACTCTACCAGCAATACACTCCCACTATGCCAGCAATTTTCAGCCGCTCTGGGGACTGGAGGCCTCCATGATGGACGTGGCAAGCCACGTGCAATAGCCCGTGCTCCGTGGACGTGCCCCTAGCAAGACCAACCGCCCCGGTTTGCCGAGGACCAAGGAGGGGTTTTCCAGGACTTTCCGTGCCCCAGTCCCAGGCAAACCAGGACAGTCGGTTGCTCTACACATTCTTCTCTAACTCTCCAGAGTGCAAAGGAGAACACCTGTGTTCAAACAAGCACAGGAAGTGTGCGGCTCTCCCCGCCAGGAACGTGCATCAGGAAACAGTGCCCAGCACTCGCGGGGCACTTTAAGGGCTCACGCAGACCCTCGCCTCCAGGCAGCACCGCGAGGCAGGGACTAGCGGGGCACTCACTGTTCAAGTGAGAAAAAAGGAGATGCAGAGAGCTTGACTCAGTTTTCCAAAATCACCCAGCTGTTAAGTGTGGGCAGCTCACCTTGCCTCTCTACTGTGCATCTTTTCCTGTCCTTTAAAAACTTCCAAAGACCATGTGGAAGCCTGCTGGCCTTCCTCTTCAGGTCCCGTTTCTCATCTGAGTCATCCTCACCTCTCTGGCTGATTGATGGGCCTGGGGGAGCATTAATGACTAGTCTTCGATAAGGAGTCCGTGGTTTGCAGAGTATATTTATTGCAGGGAGGGGAGGGCACATAGTGGACACAAACCTTGGTAACAAATTAAATGCCCAACAGTAGGAGTTGCTTTTTAGGAAAACTAATGTGCTATCCCCAGAAAGGATACACTGACCGGGGAGAAAGTCTAGAAACTGGGAGATGAATGCACAGACTGTTCCTTTCAAGCAGTAGCTGTTGTATACCCAGTTCATATACTGAACAGCTCCTGGTGATGTGTCATATATATGGCCGGCCGTGGGCACACAGCAGAGCAGAACAGGGGCCTGGCCCTCTGGGACCGGATGTTCTGGTGTGGGATGTGCTAGGTCAGTGCGGCTGGGACACATGCTGGGAAGGAAAGGATCAGGGGTGGAGGCGACTTGCTATAGAGGGGGAGGCTGGGGAAGAGGCTGCCCGGGAGGCCTGCATGGGAGAAGGGACAGCTGTGCAGAACGGAGGGGCTGGAGGTTCAGGAGAGGAACCAACAGGGGCCGATGCCTCAACGCTGCCACGGACTTGGAAAGGCAGGAAGGATCCAGAAGGTGGTGAGCCCTAGTGCCCACTGGAAGGAGTCTGAGCTTTCTCCCAAGAGCTGTAAGAAGCCAGTGGAAAACTTCAGACATGCTCAAACGGGCGTTTGGGGACAATTGCTCAGGCTGCTGTCCCACAGCGGGTGGGAGGGAGGCTGGTGCCGGAAGCAGGGAGACTAATGTGCTTGGCTGGACCTCAGCAGGTGAGGCCCGGGGGCGGGTGCCACCCCTGGGAATAAAGAGGAAGAGCAGTGCAAGGGCAGGAAGACAGGACAAGGACTCTGGGGCTGATGGGTGGGCAGGGAGGTGGAAGGTGGGACAACCGAACCTCAGTGCCACAATTTCCAAGCCCAGTGACTGGGAGGATCGCCGTCTCCTCATCACAAGGGCTTTAATAAGTGCTCTTTCCCTTAGCCCTCTCTCTTCCACTTGCAACCCTGAACCAGACCTTCAGGGGTCTTTTAGATTCTGTAACATTGCTTGAGCTTTTTCGATGTACAGCTTGCAGGGTGCCTTAGACATGTTTTCTCATGCATGCCTCAAAGCAGCAACAAGAGGGAGCTCTTGTTATTACCTCTTTGTTCCACAGGAGAAATCTGGAGCTCAGCAAGGTGAATAAAACTTCCCCGGGTCACACAGCTTACCTGGGGCAAGGTCTTGGTGAAGGCAGGATTCAGTCTCACTAAAGCAATCACTCTCACACCACACTACAGTCTCCCCTTACACCCCCAGTGTCCCAGAGGCGTTTCTAGTCTCCCCCACTCCTCCTAGCCTTGCCCTGGGACGGACCAACCGCAGCCCTTGCCTTTGCTGGAAGTGTCTGTCACAGTCTGTGCCCCTGGCCTGTGCCTCCAGGCCCAGTATCTGGGGAGACAGGTCTGCCATCTAGTGGCCACTGCCTTCCTTTTTCCTCCGAGCTTTTAAAAGAAAGGAAAACGTCGGGAGTTTCCACATACAAGACAGGCCTGCATATTTATAGCATCACACCCTGTAAACAGGAAACTTTTCAGTCTTAGAGAAGGAGCCCAGTAACATAAACATAGCATATTGCCAATGAGTTTCTCCACCCATTCAACAAACAAATAGATATATGTATTGTGTGTGTGTGTGTGTGTATATCAAATATTCATTCCACTGCAAAGTGTGCTTCCTGAAATAGGGATTTCTTTTGTCTGTATTGCTCGCTAATGAATCTCAAGACCCTAGAACAGTGGCATTTACATAGCAGACATGCCACAAATATTTACTGAAAGTGGAATAAATGACTGCTTAATATTTACTGCATCTTTACTGTATACCAGGCGCTTGATGTTACGTTTTCTCATTTAATCCTAATGACATCTCGAGAGGTAGGGACTATCAGGATACCCATTTCTTAGATGTGGAGACAGAGGTGCAGAGGGATAAGAAGCTTTCCAGGTTTGGGGAGAACTGGCTTTTGACTCAGATGTTCTGACTTTAGAGACCCTGTGTTTCATACTGTGCGGAGTGCCCCTTGTGTGCCAGGCCTCGTGTGCAGAATTGCCACCGTTTAGACGAGCAGTAGAAATACCTCCTGGGGACCACTTGCCATTCCCCTGCCACGTTTTGTCTTTACTGAGTGAAGCTTCCCTTTCCACCGTGCTGTGACAGCAGTAAACAGAGTGAATTCAGGAAAGGCTGGCTATCCAACGAGTCCCTGTCACTAGCTAGCTCTGTGGCTGTGTCACCTTGTACAGTGGCCCTGAACCTCAGTCAAAGGAGGAGACTGAGTTCGGATCCCTGCCTTCCCTTCCAGCTCCAACATTCAACTGTTCCTGTGACTCCCAGGGAGCCGGATGTGAGTGGAAGACAGAGGACCACTTGTTACTAGGCAACCAGTACCCACCTCACCCATGTTGCCATGGTGATGATGAAAGTCTGGCCGATGGGATTACCAGCTCCTGTTAATTGCATATGAAAGCTGAAGGTCTCCGTCTCTTTCTTGCTTGCTCTCTCCATCTTACTTTCTTGTTCTAGGAACTGTGGAGAGATCTCCTCTCCTCCATCTGCAATGTCCCTGAGGCAGCCATAGTGCAATGGAAAGCAACTAGAAATGGAGACTGGCTGTGCCTCTGAGTAGCTGTGTGACCTTGGGCAGGTTACTCGGCTTCTCTGGGCCTCTATTTACCCATTTGGAAAATAAAGGTGTTGGAGTAGTGGTCCCTGTCTAAGGCTCTTTCCGGCTCTCAAATCCTTTTTGATGCCTAGGGAGCACGTCAGGGGAGCAGACCACACTGTTACTAGGCAACCAGCAGGCACCCTGCCCAAGTTGCCTTGGTGACTGGATGCTGGAAGGGAGGGGAGTAGTTGCTGCAGCTCACTGCTTAATTATTTATGAGTGCCTCAAGTCTTTTTTGTTGCTTTCATTGCTAGGGGCTGTGGGGTCACCTTCTCTTCCTCCCTCCTGCCGCCCCAAGCTGTCTGAGTTGCGTGTTACGCAGTGGGAGAGCACATTGGCCTGGATCTCAAGCTACCCACGTTCTAGTCCTGCCTGTGTTATTTCCTAGAGCTGTGGCCTCGGGTAAGTCACCTCACCTCTCTGGGCCTCAGTTTCTCCATTTGTAATATGATGGGTGTGCGTAGGTAATCTCCAAGTTCCCTTTCTACCCTGAAATTATTGGAATTCCTGCTGCCCAGTTGCAAAGTGGGAAAGATGAGGGGAATTTTCCTCATTTATTATCTTCTAAGGGTGATTCTGAAGAGTGATAACAAGAGTTAAGTCTCTTACACATTTCAGACAGGAAGGGAACGAAAGTAATGCCCATTGTTCCCTCCTTGCTTCTCACCTTAGTCATGTTGCCTGACTTCTTTTATTAATCTTAAGGTGATTTAAATTTTATATTTTTTGTATATCACCTGCTTCCAAAATAGATTTGAGGGGTTCACGGTATAAGATGCACACGTGCAACTGGATCATTAACATAAAATAGGAATATATTAACATAAAAATAGGGATGCTTTTTCATTGGTTAATATTGATGTTGTGATGGAACAGCAGCTGTAATTTCGAGCATCCTGGAAGCCAAAGCAAAAAGAGAGGGAGGTACATAATTGATATTCAATGAAGACAAATTGCGTGACTGTTCCTACTTCTAAATTCTGAAAGTAATTTATCAGGTGGTGCATACTGTCTTTTAGAAACTGCAGATAAAACTTTAAAATATTCCTTTCTTGCTGAGAGTATTGTCACAGAACATAAGGGAGAAGCTAAACTTGACAGTTTGACTAGTTCTAATCAATAGAAAGCAAAAACTCCCTTTCTACCAATGCCTTAGAATTTTATATAAAGATTAAAGATGTCACTAAGTAAATATAAAATTTCAGAATCAGCCATTATTTATAAATCAATTATATATAAATGCATGTAACCATTTGCATGGTAATTTAGCAATGTAATTTAGCAATTTTAGACACAGGCAAAAATTCTTCTTCTCCAAACTTATTCTGAAATAAACTTGTGCAGTTGAGGAAAGACATTAAATATAAAAATGCTTATGGTAGCATTATTTATCAAAGAAAATGACTGCAAACCAAATAAATCTTGAGGGCTAGTGAATTAAATTACATTACTTCTTTAGAATGGATTACTTTGCAGTCCTTAAAAAGAAGTAGATTTATATGTTTTGATATGAAAGTCTTCAAATGTATAATGTCAGTTAAGATAAGGAGGTGTGGCAGTGGTATAAAATGCTTCTATTTCTTTATAAAAGATATAGGTAGTAGGTATACAATTTATATTTGTAGATATATGCCTTTACAGGCATACTTGCATTTTTCCGGAAGGCAACTGTTAACAGTGGTTTCCTCTGGGCAAGAAGACTGATAGCCTTGGGAGGGAAGGAGACTTACTATTCATTTTCTTATTTTCACTATGTGGACCTGTTAGTTTTCCAGCTAGAGAGGCAGTAGAGACTGGCAGTTACAAGCCTAGACTCTGGAGCCTGAATACGTATGTTCCAATCCTGGCTCTCTCACTAACTGGGTGACCTTGGGGTTAATTTAACTTCTCCACTTCTCATCTATTAAATGTGCTAATAATAGTATCTTCCTCATTGGATTTTGTGAGGATTAAATGAGTTAATAAGGATAAAGTGCTCAGAATAGCTTAACCACTGCCATATATGCATTTTCTGGAAAAAATAAAAGGAGAAATTAACCAACCCCAAAAATGCATCTAACCGAAAGCGCCCCTTGTATCTCAGAGGTGCAAGGGCTTTTAAACATGTCACTGCTTGCAGCATGATACGTCGTATAAAAATTATGTTCGAAGCAGGGATAGCAAAGCAGCGGTTTTGTTTTCATTGTGGTCATTTTAGCAGAACTTGAATACCTTTTAGGGAAGGCACCTACCCTGGGACTCATAACAGGTGTTTACAATGCCTGTGAAACCCCCGAACCCATCTAGTTTTGTAGCTCCTCTTCTAGTCCATCCCAGAGTTGCTCAGGTTATGAGCGGAATGTATGCTAGGCCACGGAGAAAATCTTTGAGGAGACAGAACTCTACATCCACAGCTGGTAAAGGCCAGAGAGGCACTATCCAGAAATTCAAGCTTAAGGAGGGTGTCCATGTCCACGCCAGTTATGACATGTGTGTTCACATGCCCTCATGCGTCTCCTTTTCTTTTGAAAGAGAGAATGATAGACACTTGCCAAGGGGCGGTGCTAGGAGGCTCAGGAATCTTAATGGCCATAGGGGCTTCCTCCGCGGAGGGCTGGGTTCCTGATGCTCAGTTTCCTCCTCCTTCCTTGTGGGTGCTTTGGGGCAAGTGTGGAGACCTTGGGCTGATTTGGGGCACCCTCATTTAAAGTTGGTCACACTCTGGGCACCTGGTGGCCCCTTCAAATCAGCTGAGTTAGGAAACATGCAAAACTGACCTGTAACAACTTCATCCCCCGGTCAGTGGTCCTGGTTCTGTCTGTCTGACCCTTTCTTTCTGCACTCTTGGGCACTCCAGTCTCTATTCATTTGGCCAGCGGTTCCCCGGGCATCTGTCTCTCACATCCAACTGTGCTTCCATCTGCCCTTCCATCCCTCCACCCCTCCTCCTACCATCTGCCAGCTTTCCCACCCATCCTTCAGACTGCTGGTATGTCTGTCCACCCCTCCTCCCCTCCCACCATGTGGGTCTGAGACTCCATCCACTGGACCATCCATCCCTCCATCCCTCCATCTTTCTGTAGCCCACCCATAGGTCTTGCTCACCGCCTGTCTGGCTGCAGAACCCACCGCTTGACCCTTCCTCTGTTCCTCCCACCCCTGTAGCCTGGAATCCGTCCCCGCCGCTGCTCTGCCCTCCCCCAGACCCGCGAGTCCGTCAGTCCCCGCACGCTGGGTCGGTGCCTGCGCCGAATCGGCCCCCCACTCGCGTGGGCAGTGCTTTTGTTCGGCGGCCCCGGGCGGCCCGGCGGCGCGGCTCCAAGGCCGGGCGGGCGAAGGGCCGGGCCAGGGCGGGGCGCGCGCGGGGCGGGGCGGGGCGGCCGCGGCGGGGCGGGCGGGGGCCTGGGTGACTCAGCCGCTGCTCGCCCCGCGGTCCGTGCGTCCGCCGGTCTCGCAGGCGGGGCGGAGAAAATGGCGTTGCCCCCGGCCGCCGCGCCCCCCTCCGGGGCCCGGGCACCGCCGGGGCCCCGCGCCGCCGCCGCCGCCGCCACCACCGCCACCGCGCCGCCGCTGGGCCTGCAGCAGCTCTCGGAGCTGCGGCCCGAGCCGGGTGGGATCCCGCTGCACTCGCCCTGGACCTTCTGGCTCGACAGGTGAGTGGGTCGCGGGGCTCGCCACCGCCGCCGTGCGCCCGCCGGGCCTGCGCCGCCGCTTTGTCTCGGGGCCCACCTCCCCCGCCCCGCGCCGGGTGAGCTCGGGCGGCCCGGCCCCCAGCCCCGGGCCCCGGGCGCCGGCCCCGCCGCGCGAGCTCGCGCAGAGCCGGCTCGGAAGCCGAGGGTTTTGGGCCGACGCGAGCGGCTGTCGGGCGGCCTCGCCTCACGGCCGGGAGAGAAAACACGCAGTCGCCAAAGTTTCGGCAGCACTTTTCCTCTTTCTTTCCTTCCGTAGAAGAAACGCCGGCGGGCGGGTATCCTGGCTGGGCAATGGGAGATGCTGGGCCTGGCGGGGGTGATCGGTCCTCGCTGTAAAGTGAAGCGAGTGATGCTGTCCTGGTCACCCCCACGGGGCTCTTGGGGAACTCGGGACACGACCCTCGCCGTGACAGCGCTCAGGAAAGTCGACCAGCCCCCTGGGAACTGTGCGGAGGTGGTATTACTGTGGCACAGCGGGCGCCTACCCCCGTCCACCGATGCAGCCTTTGAATTCTTTCTCATCCACTGGGCGGCTGTTTCTTGAGCACTTACTGTGGACCCACACGCCTGCTAGGCGCTGGGGATTCAGTGGTGAGCCATGCCTCACCTTGTTGGTAAAGTGGGGCCAATTATAGCTTTCTCAGGGGACAGCTCAGGTACCTTCTCAGAAATGCCTACATGACTGCCGCATCTAAGTTAGCAGCCCTCCTCCCTCCCTTCACTCATGTCCTCTCTGTTTTTCTTCATAAAGTTCATAATGCTACTGAGTTGTGCTGTGTAGGAAACTGTTTATTTTTCCATCTGTCTCAATCCCTCAACATTTCCCTCTCTGTTACGGGCCAGTGAGCAGGAACTTGTGTTTGGCACCTAGTAGGAGTGCAAGAAATTTTTGACAGATGAATAAATGGATGAATTGCAAAGTTCCTTCGTAGTATCTGTCACCCAGTCGGTGCCCAAGGATGACACTTCAAGGTTGTCCCAAGAGCTTATGGAACTTTTGATGACACTGTAACTCAATGGTTAATTGTTAGGGAGGCATGGGTGTGTCCGTTTGCTGTGAAATTTACTCAGTAGACGCAAATCTGTTTTTTGTTTGTTTGTTTTGGGGTTTTTTTTTTTTTTTTTTTTGCCTTACACGGGCTTCTCACTGTTGCGGCCTCTGCCGTTGCGGAGCACAGGCTCCGGACGCACAGGCTCAGCGGCCATGGCGCACGGGCCCAGCCGCTCCGCGGCATGTGGGATCCTCCTGGACCGGGGCACGAACCTGTGTTCCCTGCATCGGCAGGCAGACTCTCAACCACTAAGCCACCAGGGAAGCCCGCAAATCTGGTTTTTAAAAGCCTTGCGTAAAATACCTGCAAGAATTTTAAAAAGTGATATTCATCTTTTCTTAGGGAGACAAGCTCATTCCTTTCTTCCTGTTGGAATTAGCACCCATCTACAAGAACTGACACTTGGAGTCATTGTCTTTTCTGGGGGCACAGAGAAGTTGGGGGTGGGTAAGATACAGTGAGTCTGTTGGGTTTTTTTTATTTTTAATATTTTCACTTTCGTTATGAGATGCTAAGAGCGTTTTACTGTCAAAACAAGAATGGTTTTGGCAAATTGTAGCAGAATGAAATCGTGTGTCTTTGTTTTCAAAGGTGTGTTGTAATTGCTATTACCTGGTATCTGTTTTCAAGGTGTTAAATCTGGACCTCTGGACCATTGGATACTGGTGGGCTGCTGGAAACAGTATCAACAGAATGTGTTTATAAACAGGTCAAAAATTAGTCTCCTTACAGGCACAACATTTTTAAGAATGGTCTAAGATACTAATACTATATAGCAACACAACTTTTAAAGAATATCTGGTATCTTTTTTTTTGGAAGCATAGTTGATGTACAATATTATGTAAGTTACACAGTGTACAATATAGTGATTCATAATTTTTAAAGGTTATACTCCATTTATAGTTATTATAAAATCTTGACTCTATTCCCTGTGTTGTAAATATATCTTAACACAACTTTTAAAGAATATCTAATATCTTTTAAGTTAAAACCACGGTAACTCCAGTGAAGACAGACTATAGCCTTCCTACTGTGTGTTTGCACATTTTTGTTCTCTGAAAGCCAGTAATCAAATGAAACATGTTACTGCCACCATGTCCAAATCTTCAACAGAAGTGGCTGTATTAATTTAGAAATAATATTTAGCTCCAGCATTGCACGTATGAATTCATTTTGCCTGATCCGTCATCCCATAGCTGCTATTGAACTTTCTCCACTTCTCTGGAGATGCAGGGTGCCCCTCTTTCCCTCGGAGTTGTGAGCACATTGTGTTCTAGAGGTTCCCCTGTATCTTTTTCCCCCCCCAGAGAAACAAGATGGTAGAGAGTGTGGTAAGGCTCTCAGGAGAGCCCTCCAAGGGCAGCCTTCACCTCAGGTAGCTGCTGTCTGCCGCCGATGACGTCAGTCTTGAGAACCACACCATCCAAAGGTCTCCTGCTACTTGAAAGTCTTTGGCACCTGCCTCTTGGCCTGTCCTACCTTCCAGCCTACTCTGTGACGGTGAACAAAAGTTCTAGCCTCACTAGCCCTCACTTGCATGGTTTGTGAAATGGGAATAAATAATCATAGGATATTCTTAGGGCTACATGAGCGCTATGAATGTAAAATACCAACAAGTGTCCTAGCATAGAATAACGTGTAAATGCTAACTACTAAAATTATTATCCAGTGCTCCCTAATTACCACCCGTTCGCCCATCAGTGGTTCCCCAGAGCAACTTGTCTGAATTCAGTGTGAGGAAGCCAGCATCCTAATTTATTTCCGTCATGGATGAATTTGAGAGTCCCCCCAGTAGAGTTATTTGCAGTTTCAGTAGTAAACCCCAGTAAGTCTTTATTTGTTGTTTTGTTTTTTAATTAGACTTTATGGCTAAGGATTCAAACATTTGGGGGATAATATTGGCGGGGGGTGTAGGAGGAAGAGTTTTCCTCCCTTTTCTGGCTCTGTAAAACTCGGACCTGTCTTGATTCTTGGAGGCCACTCTTGTTTGTGTGCCTCTGACTGCTTTGTTTTCATCTCATGATGACCCTCCCCTGTCCTCTTAAGTTTTATCCATGGGCTCAGTGCTCAGGCCTCTTCTCTTGTTCCCAGCCACACCAGTGATCTCATCCAGTCACAAGGCTTTCAGCTGCGTCTGTACACTGGTGATTCCCAAAACCTTGCACTCACGCATCCAGCTCCTCCTCTCCGTCTCCATGTGGATGTCTAATACACATCCTTACTCAACACGTGCCAAACCACTTCCTCGGCTGCCCTCCCCACCTTGTCTCCTTCGTCTGTGTCATCTCAGACCAGAGCAGTTTACAGCCACCCCATCCTTCCAGTTGTTCATCGCCCCCCCCCAAATCTTGGAGTCATCTGTGATTCTCTTCCTCTTCCTCCTTACCTCCCCCCCTTTTCTATCCCCTTCCCCATCCTTCTTCCTCCTGGTACATCCGTTAACAACAAATGCTATTGATTCTACGCTCAAAATGCATCTAGCATCCAATGTATTCTCACCACCTGCATCCCAGACCCTGGACCACACCACATCTGTCACCTGGATGAAGGCAAGAGCATCCTAACTGCTCTCCCTGCTTCTGCTCTTGCCCCATACAGTTCATTCCCATCACAGCAGCCAGAGCGGTCCCTTGAAATACCACAGTTCAAACATGTCACTTCTCTGCTCCCGGGTCCTCTGCGAGCAAAAGCCAGAGTGCTTATCGTGGCCCGTGAGACTCTGCAGCATGTCCTGCCCCCGCCTGGTACACCTTTCTCCTGCTGTCTCTCTGTCACTCTCCCTACTGCACATGCCCTTCTGGCTTGCTGGACCCCTTGCTCTTTCTCCATCATCCTAAGCATGGGCCTTTGCCACTGGGGGTCCTTCCTCCTGGGATGCTCTTCCCTCAGTCATCTGCTAGGTCTGCGCTTCCCTTACTTCCAGTCTCTGCTTGAATGTCATCGTCTCAGCGAGACCTTCCCTGACCATTGATAGAAAATGACCCGCATCTCCTGACACATTCCCCGAGGCCCTGCTCCTGCTTTGTTGTCTCTGTAGGGTTAGCACTGTTCGTCTGTCTTCTCTCACCAGAATGTACACTTCCCAGGGTTCTTTTCCCCGCCACTCTGTCCTCAGCTCCTAGATCAGAGCCTAGGACAGCTCAGCCCACACTAAATATTTAGGGGGCTCTTGAATTCTACCCACAGTGACTTTCCCTTCTGTGGCGGCTGATTTTACTCTAATTATCAGTTGCAAATCTGCATCCTAGCCCTGACCCCTCTCCTGAGTTCTGGACACACATCACCTACCCTGTTACGGTCAACACCACCACCATCCTACCTGGAGTCCCCTTCTGTCTCACGTACCCTTCCCCGTCCAGCTCTGTACTTGACGTTGCTCCAAGGCTAAGCCGTCCCGTCCTCTCCGTGTCCCTCCCTCTGCACATCCTGGGCCCCTCCAGCTCCTGTCACACTCTCTAGCGTCCTGCTCCCAAGCTTGTCTCTCCCCAGGCCTCCCCGACCTGGGCTCACAGCTTAGCCTTCTACACTACGCCTGGTCTCGTCGTTCCGAAACTCCCCTGCCCCTCTCCTCTGCCACGGCAGTGCATTCTTTTGACTCTGTCTCTCACCACCTAAGGGTGCCTCTGTTGTGGGGTTGTGTGCTCCAGCCAGGTGGAATTGTGGGTCTGCACCCCTACCTTTACCAGCAGCTCTGACTGACTTTTGTGGTAGAAACTTCTGTATTGCTCTTTTTAATCTGAAACCCACCTCCTTTTCAGCTTCATCACCTGTGTCTCCCCAACTCCATTATGCCGCTCAGCTGGCCCATTCTCTCTGGTAACAGCAGCAAATGCCTGGCCCTTCTGTTGGATAAACCATGGACTTGCCAGCCTCTGAGATTTGTCTTGTGAAGTTCCTTCTGCTCGGGTTGCCCTCCTCCCCTTCGTCTACCTAAAAAGCTGCCACACATCCTTCGAGGCCTTCTTGAGTTGCCACGTCTTTAATTGTCCTTCAAAGCGCTTGGCCCAGGCATGATTAAGCCCACCTCCTTTGTGGTCCTACCGCGTCTTTATAGCCTGTATTTGTATTAAGGATCGTTAATTCCTCCTCCCTCGCTCATGACCACGAGACACGTAACTGCCTCGTGTCTGCTCCCGGAGTGCGCCTTGGTGTGCAGAGGAGGTACCTAGTGAGTGTTTGTGCTCTCGTGTTTTGAATCGCAAAGGTGGGCCCTCACTACATCGCCCACCGACCCCACCCCATCAGGACTTAGCTCCGCCCAGTCAGCGTTAAAAAATACAGGCTCCTGTCCCTGCCCCAGACCTGCTCCATCAGATCTCTGGGGTACAATGTGCATTTGTAACAAATGCCTCAGGTGCCAAAACTTCTCAGTTACTGCTCTGCTTGTTGGTGAGATTAACGGAACATATTAGTTGCCAGTCACTGTTGTAGGTGCTGAGAGTGCAAAGATGACAACATGGGCCTGGGCCTCCCAGGAGGTTACACACCATCTGCTTCAGTGGCATCAGTGAAGAGTTCAGCCAGGTACTGAATTCTAGAGGGACCCGCCTTCCAGGGTGGAGTACGTTCAAGTGTGTTCCAATGGTGTCTCCATAAGAACGCGTCTCATGGAGGCGGGGTGGGACCAGGCTTGACAAAGAGGATCCGCAAGTCATCCTTGTTCATCTCAGAGCGACCTGCTGGGTCTAGGTGAGGGCAGAGGGCTGCATGGAAGGCCGTAGGTGACAGGGAGAAAGTGGCTGGAGTTTCGACTTTTCCTATCCTTTTTCCCCATTCTTGCCTTTCTGAACCCACAAGCTCTCTTAATGGCCAGGATTTTATTTTTTGTAAGAGGCAAAGGGGTTCTGGCTACTTCAGGCAGGGAAAGGCCCTGACCTAGGGGATCACAGCCTGTCCAACTGTGGGTCAGTAGCTGCCTCCTACAGACAGGCCTAAAGGTCCTAAATGTCCTCACTCAGAAAGCTTCCTAGTCCTTACCTGGCACTAGCTTCTCGAAAATACATTTTCCTGCTTTCAGGATTACAGAGGCCATTTCCTTATTTCCAAACCTAAGACAGCTGGCAAGACTTCAGTGACCTGGCCCTTCTTAGTTCCGTTGTCAGCTCTGGAACACTGTTAACACTTCTCTTTCACCCAGCCTCCGTGTACTAAAGGATTAATTAGATATCGAGATGAAAAGAGTCCCAGTTGCTACCGGCAAGGAGCTCACAGGCCAGGAGTGACAATAGACAAGAGAAGGGAAAAAATTCAAAATCAAATAAACCTGCAAAAATAAAGCATTTAGACAGTTTCAATAGACGCACTATTAAACGTTATGAATAGGCCCTGGCCCGTTTTTGCAGGTGAGCCTTTCTCAAACAGGAAGCTGGTGTAGCCACAAGCCGCAGATCTATTTAGAAGTGATTAAAATGAAATCATCTTTAATGGAGTGACTGATATACAAGGCACCCCCTTCGTCCAGTATCTGGGCTTGTGCAGATTTTCTCTGTGGCAGCTGAGCCTGATGTTAGTAAATTCAAGAAGACGACGGGCTTTTAGGAGACGTATCCCTGGCTTTAAAATTTTCCCCGTTTAGGTTATTCTCTTGGCTGAAATGAACTGATCTCTCATATAAGGTGAAGTCATCATTCGTTTTTTCACCAAACGTTTATTGTGTGCATGTGCCCTGGACATGTCTATCCATAACTTGGCTATCCTGTAACATATGTAACGTTTTAAACATTTTTTTTTTCACTTTAACCTATTAGTGTTCACAGCTGTTTACTTCAGTGCACCGGGCACTAGACTGGAGCTGTACATAATTACCCACAGAATCCTCACAGTACTGAAGTAGGCCGCACCAGCAACATTTTACACATGGGACAGCTGAGGCGCGGACAGGTAACTTGCCTGAGGTCACACAGCTAACATAGAACAGAAACGGGATTTGGAGTAAGGACTGTGTGACCCCAAAAAGCACTGGCATCCCTCACCCCAGTGAACACTGCTTCCCCGTGCATATGAACAGTGAATGGGACACAGTTCTCCCGTATTTCATATCCTCAAATATGGGAGCTGGGCAGGACTTGAGAGGTCATCTGGACCTGCCATTGAATTTCTCAAATAAGGAAACTAGGGGCCAGTGTCACAGGAGGTAATTAAGCCAAATTGGCAGAGAAAAAGAGAGCCCCGCCTAAAACCCATGTTCAAGTGCCTTTATAGGATTGTCCTTCACATTTAATGATAACCCCGTCTTAATCATCTCTTTGGGTGATGAAAAAAATGCATCTGTGAAAATGATGATTTTTTTTACATTTTTCTGATGATGCTGTCTATATTCCATTAGCTCTTATTTCCCATTTCTTATGGTGATTTGCTTTACATGATATAAATCAACAAACCTCAAACTTTAATGTATAGACAAATCACCTGGGATTCAGCAGGTGTCAGGCGCGGCCTGGAGACTCTGCAGCTCTAACAAGCTCCCAGGTAATGCTGCTGGTTGGTGGAATATAAGTGGCAGGGATGTGGGCAGGGTTTGGGGAAACCTTTTCAGCTTCTTTCCTTTGTAGGAAGCATCTCCAGAAATCCAGGTCCCTGGTAAGTGTTGCTGTGGTCTGCTAAGGAATGGTTAAGATAATTTCTGAGGTACCGACAAAGGCATCTGTCCCCAGGAATTTTATTCCTGAGCTTAGCCTGCAGCACCCAGGTGAGGTTTAATGGAGAAGGCACGTTTGGACTGCTGGGAAGTCAGGGTTGAGGGTTGCAAGGTGCAGGCGAGCTGAGAATGTATTTGGGGCCGCATTGTGTTCGCAGCACCAAGCAGGGTAGGGCGTCCTGCTGGAAGTGGTTAGTTCAGGCTCCTGACAAAGAGCCAGGCTGCCAGGGACCCTTGGTTCAAGTACCAACTCTCCTGTTAGCCAACTGTGAGCCTTTGGGCAAGTCGCCACCCTGAGACTTAGTTTGCTTATCTGCAGAGTGGGGTTGCAACCGTTATTTACCTCACGGTGTTTGATTAACGATGCGTGCATGTAGCACACGCTGTGTGATCTTTTCACCTACTGGGAGCACAGTAAGTATCTCTTGAATAAGAGAGAGGATAAAAATGCTTTGAAGCGTCTCAGACTCAAATTGAGCTAAATGAGTTCTGTCTTGGCAAGATTCTCAGGAACCTGCTTTAATGAATAGATAAAGATGATTTGTAAACAACACATTGAATTATTGCATGCAAATGGTGGTTGCGTGCCTGGAAACCGTTTAAGTTGAATAGTTGGTCCAACTTACTGAACTTCCTGCCTTCTCGTAATTCCCCAAATGAAAAGGGATTTTAACCAGTTTTGCATAGAGAATCTTAAGATGCATTTGCTCTAATTCCGTGATTAAGTTGAAGACACACAGGGGCACTATAAAGCTGGACTTGGGGATTTTGTAACATTAAGAGTTCCCCTGACATCTTACACTAATCATCTACTTGGCAGACCTCGGAGGATCCCTCCCCACTCCTGCCTTAACCATAACAGCTTCTGGATTCGCCAGGTCCAAGTGGAAGCAGCTCCTGGAAGCTGTGGCCTTAAGCCCAGAGAGACTGGCGCCGGATGGGCTTTCTTTCCTGAGGATGGACCCAGGGGTTTCTCAGCTCTGTGTCACTCTCACAGACTTCTTGGGATTTTTGCCCTCGGTCCCACAGATTAGAAAATGTGCTCGGTGTCTCTTAGTTGTGATGGCTTCCCCCTCTGTTCCTCTTGTGCTCTTGCTGCTGCCGCTGGTGACGACAGCCACTGTTGCTTGTTAGATGCCAGTTGCTGTGTAAATACTTTATGCGCCTTAGCTCTTGCAGTCTAAGTAGGGATAGAGACCATTCTCAGAAAGGGGAAGCGAGGGTCAGGAGAGTCAGGCTTGTCACACAGCGGGTGGCTGGCAGAGCTGGAACTCAGTTCTGTCGATTTCAAAGACCATCCTCTCAAGCCCTCTGCTCTCCTGCCTTCCTGCCACAGCCCAGCTTGGCTTTTGTTTGGTAAATTATCTTCCTCTCATGTCCAGCCTCAGAAAATGATGACCTGTAAATGCGTTCGTCCCGAATTGTGTTCCTTGTATCACGTTTTGGGGTATCGTTATTGCCAAGGGTTCTGGTGGCGTCTAACCCTGTCCCGCGTCTCTGCTTCTCCCCCCCAGCCCCTGCCCGCCCCCAGGCAGTGTGGCTCAATGGGTGGTGGTGGTGGAGGAGAGAGTGAGTGGCAAGGGCAGTGGGTGGGCCCAAGGATGGAGTAGATAACCTAAGAAGGGCTGAGAGGGGGATTTGGCGGAAGATGTGCTACCTGTGACCACCCATGCTCACAGTGACTGCTTGGTGTTTTACTGAGAAGCGTCCTCATCCAAGAGGAAGATCGTGGGCATCAGAGCCAGAGAGACCAAGGAAAGAACCCAGATCTGCTCCTCAAAAACACGCTCACTGAGTTTGGTTCCTAGTCTGTAAATGGAGATAATGATACCAACCTGGCAAGCTTGCTGTAAGGATTAGAGATCTATATGCAAACCCCTCTCATATAGTACGTGCTCAGTAGAAGGAAGCCATTACTATATTACTATCATTAAATCAGAGGGGAAACTCCTAGTGGAACAATTCAAACTCCTCAACCTGATCCACCAGGAGGCGTTTCTTGTTCCACTGCTGTGTTCCCAGCTCCAGCTGTGTCCTGTGAGAGGGTGACATAGTATTCAAAGAATGTGAAAGTAGGTCCTGATTCCTTGGTTCTGTGATTGTCCACAGCTTTGGCCGTATAGCCTTCCAGGAGTGGACACATTCAATGTTATATTACTCGTATATTCCTCCCTCAACTTTCTCTCACACTTCCTGCCTCCCAGGCCAACAAAGAGGAACCTAAACATTGTTTCTTTGCCTTCAGGAATCTGGGAAATTCAGAGAGGCAGGGGTGCCAGTTCTAGAGCATACGCTTCATGAGGACAAGGGCTTCGTCTCGAATGAACACTGCTGTCTCCTCGTCAGCTAAAAGAGGTGTGCGATGGATCTTTGGTGGTTAAATAGACGATAGGTCTTCTTAGGCTGTTTGTTGCACGTATACGGCAGGGTGTCTCAGCATGGACTCTTGCCATTTTGGACCTGATCACCCTCTGTTGCGGGTGCTATCCTGTCCAGCCCTGGCTTCTGCCCACTCGATGCCAGCAGCACCCCTCAAGTGGTGATAACCAGAAATGTCTCTGGATATTGCCAGATGTCTTCTCCTCAGAGGCCCCATCACCTCTACCTAGATGAGCACCCTTGGTCTGCAGAGAGAGGTTTGGTTAGGGTTCCGTTGAGAGGTTTGGGTGTGTAACATGAAGGAAGTCAAAAGATTTTTTTTTAAAGATGTGAGAATGTACTGTATGTATGATACCAGTAAAAAAAAAAAAAAAAAAAAGTCTCTTTCATTGAAATCCACTACACACACTTCCCTCCCAGTTGCTGCAAGTATCTGTTAGAGGAACAGGGAAGAGAGGGTTGCCGGCCACCTGCTTCCCGGGGCTGCAGCTTTGCCAGCAGCTGCCCACACTGCTACTTTAAGAAACAGTAACTGTAGATGGTACAGTTCGCTGTTGAATCAGCAAGTCCAGTACAGACTGACCTGTTTACAAGGCAGATCACTTACGAATCTCGGCTTGTTTTCCCTTTTAAAATCGATTTTGTGGATATGGCCCAGTTCTGTTTGCTAAGGATGGCTGAGGTTCAGGCACGAGGTATAGGCTTTTTAGTGTTTTCTAGTGACTGTCTGGATCACATTTGGCTTGCAGGAGAATGGCTTTCCTTGCGCTGGCCAAGCCAGCCAACGATTCACTACTGTCAGAAGTTCCGACAGTATTTTTCTTATTTTGACACCTGGATATACATAAAACTGTCCAGCATCTGGAAGGAACCTTGAAAATTAGAGAATCCAACCTCCTTCATTAAGAAATGAGGCAACTCATGGCACAGGGAGATCACCTTGGTGCTTTGCGACCACCTAGAGGAGTGGGCTAAGGAGGGTGGGAGGGAGGGAGATGCAAGAGGGAGGAGATATGGGGATATATGTATATGTATAGCTGATTTACTTTGTTATGCAGCAGAAACTAACACAACACTGTAAAGCAATTATACTCCAATAAAGATGTTAAAAAAAAAAAAGAAATTAGGCAAGTCATTTTCCATAGAAGCTGACACATTTCCTTTCAAACACCAATACATCAGCATCCTAAGATGTTAAGCAGAATAGAACTATTGTTGAGCGTGATCCTGTTGGTTTTAGTGAGGACCTTCTCTGCCTTGATCTGATGGAAAGACTATTCGAAGAACATAACGTGGACACAATCTTGTATTAAAAGTAGGATTCAGCAAAAACGGCCGCCTTGATGAGAACACACCAAGAGTCAATTATAAAACTCCATTAAAAAATGTAAGTGTGTAGGGGCTTCCCTGGTGGCGCAGTGGTTAAGAATCCGCCTGCCAACGCAAGGGACATGGGTTCGAGCCCTGGTCCGGGAAGATCCCACATGCCGCAGAGCAACTAAGCCCGTGCGTCACAACTACTGAGCCTGCGCTCTAGAGCCAGCAAGCCACAACTACTGAAGCCTGTGCGCCTAGAGCCTGCGCTGTGCAACAAGAGAAGCCACCGCAATGAGAAGCCCACACACTGCAATGAAGAGTAACTCCCTGCTCGCCGCAACTAGAGAAAGCCTGCGTGCAGCAACAAAGACCCAACGCAGCCAAAAATAAATGAATAAATAAATAAATTTATTTTTTTAAAAAAGTGTGTATATGGCTTGACTGGACAGTTTAGCAGTGAGGCGTAAAGGGCAGGAAGTCTCAGGTCACCTGTCTGCAAATCAGGTTTTTGTGTCCTGAGGCCACACCTTATCAAACCTCTTTAGGCACTGGGCTGCTTGGCTGTAAAATGGTAAGAAGTAATAATGACATCTGAATACGCAGGCTTGCGAGGATTCAGTGCTGTGATGAAGGTGACTTGCTGAGCACACAAGCAAGAATTCAGTCGATGCACGTCAGCCCCTGGCAATGTTGTCCTACGAAGCGCTGCCTCCTTGTTTCATGCTAGAACCCTTCTTGGACTCTGGAGACTACAGAGGTTTCTTCAGAAACCTAGAGCAGTGAAACTGAACAGACCTAAATGACTTTGTATAATTGTCTGCTGCACTAGAATATGAGTAAAAGACCAGAACGTGGAGACAGAGGCATTTAAAAAGAGGCATATAAAGCAAAGGTTTATCAGTGATATTTTTTTCTGGGTGAAATAGTGGTATTCTCATGTTTTATTTGCTTAAATTGACATGTTGTATGAGGTGAACACAAATTATACTCATGCTAAACCGTCATAAATTGAATGGTAGCCTTAAAAATTAGTAAAAATTCGGGCTTCCATGGTGGCACAGTGGTTGAGAGTCCGCCTGCCGGTGCGGGGGACGTGGGTTTGTGCCCCGGTCTGGGGGGATCCCACATGCCGCGGACCGGCTGGGCCCGTGAGCCATGGCCGCTGAGCCTGTGCGTCCGGAGCCTGTGCTCCGCAACGGGAGAGGCCACAACAGTGAGAGGCCCGCGTACCGCAAAAAAAACAATTAGTAAAAATTCAAAATACACAGTTTTAAAAATGAAAAAGTGCAACGGACATTTCCTACCTTTGGATCCTTATACCACCCTGTCCCCCAACCCCATTAGGGAAAGAACCCTGTCTGTATTCTGCTATATGCTTTGGGCAGCCAGCGGTATATCTTCTGGGCATATTTGGTGGAGAGTCAGCTAACCTCTTCAAAGGAAGAAAAGTCGGTATTAGAATAAATGCCAGTAGATTTTCATATAAAGGCAATAGACTGTTCATGTGAAAACCTACTCAGAAAAGGTTAAGGTTTGGGGTTTTTTTGTTTAGTTTTTTTCCCCAATCCTTTTGTAATTTAAACCCCCCAGACAGCATAAAACCTGTATCAAATAGCAAATTAGTATTTATGTAAGTCAATACTGTAGTTCCCGGGGCAGTCCAGAGAGAGCGACGGATGCATCGTGGGTCAGACGCCACCATCGCAGGTGCTGACCCAGCGCCTCGCTCTTCATCACGTTCTGCAACATAGCTACTTGAGGCTTCGGGTCTGGCGGCAGAATGCGGTCCTGGTGGTTATTGTGGGTTTGCGTTTGTCAGACAACGTCCGGCACACTCATAATAACTAGAAAAGAGTTGTAAACCTGGTGCTTTGGGGAAGATTGATTTATCAGACTCCACCTGCTCGACAGGGTCCCTTGTTTGCTTCCACACTAGTCCGTAATTATGCCTCCTTGTGACCTCCAGGCTAGGGAGCGGTGTTCAGAAATGGGTTTTTTATATCAGGTTCAACACCCAGGTCCATAATTCCGGGACTGTAGTCTGCAGAGCTCTGCCCCTGGTGTCTGACGCTTGCCCCACACCTGGGCCTAGCCCTCTGCGCTGCCATCCCCTCCACCTCTGAGCTGGCTCAGTTTTGTGCACATCTCTTGCCAGGAAGCTCACCATCTTGAGGTTCCCTGGGGACTGTGTCTCGGAGGGTCAGTGGCTGGTAGAGAGCATTCCTTTTACAGATTCCAGGCCCTGGTGGGTCAGCTGTGAGCTGGTGCTTGCCGCTCACCGCCAGCCTCTTAGTCCTTACAGCCAGACGTGGGGCTGTCAAGCATTACTTGAGTTTTTCAACCTGAGGCCTGAGGTAGCTGGACCCCAACCTTCCTGAGCAAGACCTGCTAATTCAGTATAGGGAGAAAGGAAGGGTAGCAAGGATGGGGAGGCCTCACTTCTGCAGATTGAAGACACCACGTCCTGTTACCCGCAAACCCAGGACATGGTGCTGGGTGAAGCCATTCTCAGTGGATGGCGCTTCTGGTGAATGAGCTGGTAGTATGTTGCCATCTAGTGGAACATATGGCAAACTAAAGATTAATATACTCTGACCGCAGAGTTCAGCAGAGCTAATTAAATCAGCCCGAGAAAATAACTGAAAGTATTTTCTCAAGGCAGGTGATTTGGAAACACGTGCAGATTCAAGTGAGGCGAAGGGTGACTTTTAGTAATCATGTTTTCTTAAAGTTGGCAAAAGGTCACCCAAGAGTTCTTGAATATTTACCACCAAGGAAGTAACAAATTTTTCAGACATATAACCAGGTCAAGACCCTGCATTGTCATTGTCATCTATACAACATGCCCAGTTTCCTATCCAGGGTCCTAGGCCCAAAAGGCTTGGCTATCACATGGTTATTTTTATATTTTTTAAAATGTGATTTTAAGGTTTCCAGTGTCTTTCTTACATTTCCAGTTTTCCTGTTAAACTTCCACAGGATAAATATGCTTATTTTTAGGAGACGCGAGCACCTGACTTGACAAAGTAGGAGTTTCCCGTTTTAAATTCTAACTAGCATCCCAGCAGTGTCCGCTTCTGTGGTTTCAGACCTGACTTGTGTGAAGACCTGCAGACTTACATTACACTGTGAAATGTTTCACGAACACTGAAACATTTTCCTTGTTTCTTTGCTCTTTTGCTTCTGTTTGCTTAGATCCCTCCCTGGTGCCACAGCAGCTGAGTGCGCGTCAAATCTGAAGAAAATCTACACAGTACAAACGGTACAGGTAAGATCAAGAAACCTGCTGTTCGTGGGACGGTTAATCATCCAACCTGAGACCTGTGCTGTGCTGGCAGCGCCCACCCGGGGCTGTGCCCTGACCTCAGCTCACATGCCCACTCTGGCAGAGCAGCCCTCAGCCACATCTTCCCCAAAGGCCAGCTGAGCACATGCCCGAGTGGCCTGCTCTTCTCTTGGTGACGTGTGGAACCTTATCGTCTCCCAGACCCTCGTGACTCTGGTGTGGTTTTGACGATATCACTGTGTGTCCTCATTTAAGCACCAGCTTGGCCGCTCCCTCTCTGGGCTCTGTTTGCCATCGGTGAGAAGCCCTGGTACCACCTGCAAGCTTACTGAAAGTCACAGGGCAGGATAGTGTTGAGCCTGAAAGTGGAAGGTCTCGGACCCATGTCCTGCTCCACGTTCTCGGACCCATGTCCTGCTCCACGTTCAAATTCCATCATCCTAAGCTGGGCAGGGATCAGCCCTTTAATTTGTGTAAGACTGGTGTGATGGTAGCACCTGCCTCCATGGGTGGGTCTGAGGACCGAACGAGATGATGTCTTTATCAGGCTTAGCAGGAGACCTGATACATGGTAGGTTGTCAGCAAATGTAAGCTCTTAGATCTCTTAGTTCTTTCTCTACCCAACTCTTAGGATGAACGTTAAAAAAACAAAACAAAACAAAACAAAACCTGGTTTATTTAGTTGATCACATTACTGTTTTCTTCCAAAGCAAATTCTATCAAGTTTCTCCCCCTCCATTGTTGTACACTCGATAAGCCTGTTAAGGCTGCTTCATACTTGCATTGACTATGTGTCCTGAATTTTCCAGAAGGGCCAGTTTTAAATTGTGTGTTCTGCCCTTGAGTCTTTTAATGTGTTAGAAATTCTAACAGATCGGTGTCTCTTCGGCAGCCTCTCACTTGCACAGGAGTTGCGCAGAGATCTTCTTTCAGACACTTCTCCCAGTATCTGGTTCAGGAAATTTAGTACTCATGGTTATGCAGCCCCAGGAATCTGATTGTAAAGTGCCTCGTGTGGCCACAGAGCGCCCTAAGCCGGGTGTAAAGACGCGGTCCCTACCACAGGCTGTCTCTGAACTATTTGAGAAAATGACCTAAGCGTGTGGAGAGCAGAATAACAGTGCTGTTGTAAATAAGCAGTCAGTGCCAAGTACAAGCAGTGTCACAAGACAGCACGTGGGCCACCGTCCAGAGGGACAGATGCTCTCAGAATCCAGGAATGGGTCCCCTTCACTTCTCCCCGTGGTGACATTATGGACCTTTTTACCTCTTCCCAGCATTGCTGTGTAAACCTCAGAGCACTTGATTCTAAAGCCTGTCCTCATGTAGAAGTTCTTAGAGCCCACTGATTTTTTTTTTTTTTTTGAGGTCCTCATTAGACTTTTCCCATGCTATTGTGACATTGGATCCACATCACAACTGTGCCTGGGTTTCCAGGAAGACGTTGGTAAAGTTACACCGAGGGATTAGTTTGTTTCCCTGCCCCTGTGTGATGACAACAGAGCATTGGTTGAGCCTTGGTATCTGGCAGCAAGTGACATAGGGTCTTCAGGGACCAATTTAAAGTACCCAGGCCGGCACATACTAGGAAATGCCTTCTTAAAAACTTCATTGGGATATAATTTTTTCAGTAAATGCAGGTCTCCTTAAGTGTAGAAGTTTGATAAATTTTGACAAAGATACACAAACGTGTAACTATCACCCGATCAAGATTTTAAAATTCCATCCTGTCAGGAAGGTTTTCTTCATGCCCTTTTCCTACCAGTCCCTTACCGGAAGCAACCACTATTCACATTTCTGTCACCATGCATTGGCTTTGTCTTTTATTGAACCTCATATAAATGGAGTACTGTATTGTGCCTGGTTCCTTTCACTCCATAAATACTGAAGGATCAAATGCATGAATGAGAAATTAATAAATGAACCACTTTTCTGTCACAGCAGACTGCTCACATAATGATCTGTTAAGCTGTAACCACACATTCTCAATGGCGGCAAAAATTGATTCTTGGTGTGGCCAAAAAGAATCATGCTGTTTTTATGTAGAAAGCACAGATAGGCATACGGTACGTAAATAGATATATAGTCTCTTGGTGGTATTAAAGTTTCACAAGAAAGTGAGTAGGAAAAGGGCTCCTTCAACATAGGGGGGTGATAATGAAACACTGCCCCAAGGGGTCAGGAAGTTCTGTCGTATCTCCGATGAGTCTGTCCTCCTCCGTTTCTTCATCTGTAAAACAGATAGTAGCAGTTCCTCCTCCCTAGGGTTGAGCGAGGGTTAAATGAGATTGCATAGTCCTTAGTAGTGCTTGGTACTTAGTAAGCCCTCAGCTGTTGGCAGCTTTTACAGAAGGTTGCATTCCACACTTCAGCTTCATCGGTTGACCGGGGAGGATGTGGGCCTGGGTGTAGGGTGGTCACACCGCCTGGGTTGGTGTCTCACATCTGCTACTTAGTAGCTCAGGCAAGTTGCTTAACTTCTGTGTTCTGTTTGCTCATCTCTAAGATGGGAGTAATTGTGATACCAACTGCATTGTGAGGTTGTGAGAGTGAAATGGCACAAGGACGTAAAAAGCACCCAGTAAGTGCTGGAGAATAATAATGAATGCGTCTGCCGTTACTTGCCTGCTTCTACTGGAACATCTTCTTGTACATGTCCTCAATCATGGTTTAAATCACAAAACTGTGTACCACTACTTCTAGATGATTTATTTCAAGCAGTTATTCCCCAGATTATACCACTGTGAATACCTCTACTTAGGAAAATGTATTTAACTTGTCGATGAGTTTGGGGATTTCAGGCTGTGTCCTTAATATCTGTGAACAGTCCTTAGTATTTGAGAACTAGCCTGCGTGCTGATTTTAAAGTCATTTGAGGATATGCCTTTGCCCCACTGTCTTTTCATTTTGTGGTTATATGTGGATTCTTGAACTCTCGCTCCGTCAGCACTAAAAAATTACGTCCCTGATCGTGTCTGTTTTTCCCTCATCTGTGTTTAGATGCAGTGTAGTTATCATGTGGTATTAATGATTGTTTTCCATAAGGACATATTGAATAATATGTCTTTTTGTACTTTGAGGCCCTCAGCAAATCAGAGATGCTGATGGGGGTGGCAGAGGAATTGTTATCCCCATTTATTAGCTGGAGGGGCTGAGGCTGGGAGGTAAGTGGCCCGAAAAGTGGCAGAAACAGCCAGTCGCGCTGTGCTCTGGGACCGGAACTCCCTCCTTTTCTAGGTCCATCCTCTTGCTTTTGGTCCACCCTGACTGAAGAGTGAGGGAGGCCTGTGTCTCCAGCCGGCCCACTGACCCCTGCTGAGGACAGTCTCATCACAGCCACCAGTAATGCCCTCTGGTTGGAGTTAAATTTGTTCCCTACTTACCTGCCTTTCTTGGAAAATTCCATGTTTCATCTAGATGTGTTTTCCAGGCACTTACTGATCCCTTTTACTCTTTTGTAAACATTTCAAAGTTTTCCACATTTCTTCTGTGTTTTTATGTCCTAAATGCATGCAGCGCGGAATAGAACACAGCTTCTGACCAAGCCTGATTTTACCTGTGGCAGAAGGGAGTTACCGGCCAGGTAACGATTTGCAGGGGATCCTCCCTTGCTACCACAAGACCAAAATTCCAGCCCTGAAAACTCATTCCTGTGTAGCATTCTAACCCACCTCAGGTATCACGTTCAAGGTTTTGCCACACTGTGTCCTGTTGTTCTATGTCCCATGCAGTGGTCCCATAAATTGACCGACTTTTTACTTAAATTTACGGAAAGCAGAAGCTTCATATTTCTTCTGTAAATGGATATCCAGCATCATTTATCATAAACAGAAGGTCTTCAGAGAAATATAGATACAGTCTCTTAAAATGAAGAGAATCTTCCTTCTATACTTGTATATTGCCGGTGATATCAAGGCATCATCCCTTATCAGAAGGTTGTGGAGCTCCTGTGCTCTTGCAGGTCATTAAGGTAGGGCAGCAGATTGCTTTGCAAATCATTGGGAAAGGAGGGCTGTCCCTTTTGGGAGGAGAGGTTTTATAGGTCAGGACCGATAATGGAGAATGATAGAAAGATTGATTCAAAGTCGTCACTGCCCTGGACCACAGCAGGGCAGCCCACGGTGGGTGGCATCCTGCAATAGAATGACCTGCAGTGAACCATTTGGGTGAAGGGACAGGGTCGAGGGAAGAAAGAGAGAAACTCCCTCCTGAAAAAAGAGAGGGAAAGCCCTGCAGGCAGGTCTACTTCATAGTTCTGTTTAGTGAAGGTTAGTATCGAGAAGAACAGGATTATGTAGCTGTCATTTAATTTATTCATGGGGTACGTGATGGGATCATCATCATAGTCACAGCCCAGTTGTGCAGAAACAGAACTGAAGTCCAAGTACCTGGATCCTGTCTGCTGGCATGTTGGCAGTGGAAGCCGCTGTGCAGGTGGGGTGGGAGATTAAATCTTGTAAAGTGAAAGTGATTCAGTCACTTCAGATGTAAAACTTGGTCTCTCAAGGGGGATCAGAATATGCCACCCCAAAAACGGCACTTGAGCTTAAGAATTACTTTGAACTGAAGGCAGTTGAAAAACAGCAGAGCCAGGAGGAGCTCTCTGACCTCCTCTATCTGCCTGAAGTCAGGGCATAAATTACCCTTTTAAAGGTGACATAAATTTACATTTGTAAAGGTATCCCTTTTTCTTACCCCTTGAGTCTGCATAACAAACCTACTAAGCAAATACTAAGCTGTATTTCCTCAGCACAGTCACACCATATACCACCTCTAGGGGCCCCAGACCCTCTTTCCTTTGTCTGGTCACTCTCCACAATTTATCATCCTTTGTTAAAATGGTGTATAAGCTTCTGAGTCCAATCACGTCTTTGGGTTTTCACCAAAGTGAAAGCCCTGTGCACTGAAAAATATTAACATCAATAAACATATACCTATGGGCCTTACCCAGGAAGCCAAATACACACTGCTCTGCTGTTTCCCCCAGCTTCTCTCCTGTTCTCTCAATGTGTGAACCCCACTTAGCTCCCTGACTCAGACTTTGTTTTTCATTCATTGACTTAACTGCGTGGTGAGAAATTGCCCACTCCCCTATCAGTCCTCCAAACTTTGGTTCTCACTTTAAGACCTTTGGAATGCAAAGCAAAACCCATTTCTCTCTCCACTACCTGGCTCTCCCAGGTCAGAAACACTTTGCTTTCAGCCTGTTGTATCTGCTGTGAATTTAAAAACGTCCATTAAGCTCTTCAGTTGCCTTTCTTCTGGGCTCTGCCCTTCCCATAAACCATTGATTTACTTGGTGGGATGCAAGCCCCAGCCAATTAGAAATACCTAAGGAATGAAAATGTTTGTTTAAAATTTCAAAAATACTTTCAAAGATTTATATGCTGTGACCTGCGGAAGAAATGCTGGATTTGTTGGGTTTTTTGGAGGTGTATTTGCTGCATGTTTTTCTTTTCTTTCTTTCTTTCTTTTTTCTTTTTTTTTTTTTAACACCATGTTGTCTGTCACCACATGGCATCTTTTCTTCTCAAGTATTTTCAAGTATATTCTCTTTTTTTTTCCTTCAAAGCATTTAGTAAAAAATGAGGAAATTTGCCAGTTTTCCTGGTAATGATTGATTATCTATTTGGCAAAGGACTGTTGGGAGGAGCATAATTGCTTCAGTCAGGACTAGTAGGTTGGGGATTTGTTAAGTGGACACCATTGTCTAGTGAATCTAAGCACACCTGGGACTCACCACAGCGCCCTGCCCTCCTTGGTGTCCACACATGTTGACTGAATAAGTGATGCCTGACTTCCCTCCCTCTCCTCGGGTTGTCATTAAGGCTTTTGAAAAAAACACTTCATTATTATTAATAAACATTGTGCTTAGCTTTACTGCAATCTACTGTTTGCAGACCACTTAGAATTAATTATAAGTCTAAGGGCTTTTGAAATCTATTTGCAAGGTTCTATCTGTAGTAAAATTTGGATGATTTAACAAACATAAAAGTATGTTACAGAGAATATGACCAAGAATTATCAAGTTTCCAGTGAAACAGCACTTTCGCTTCCACAGGGGAGGAAGAAGGTCTAAGGAGCTGTGTGATGCCGGGTTCCTTCCTTCAGCTCTTTTGCCATCATACATGCTTGACGAGTATTCTACACACTGCGTGAGGTTTGCAATATGGAAACAGACCGACTTAGTGCCACGGACTTTAATGGGGGTCTTTTCCATGAGGTCACTGCATATTTCACTCTCATTTTGTGTTCATGCAGAAACGTGCAGATATGCACTTGAATGAGTGCATTAGGTCAGGGTGAAGTCTCTCACTGTATCTTCTTGGGCTGTAATCTCCTCCTCTCACATTTGCCAAGACTAACAAAATCAGTTGTCTGTGTTTTCAAGAGAAGCTTCTAAAGCCACACACTGTAGCACGATCCTTAGTGTGATGTTCTCACCTTTGGAACGGGAGAAGCATTTTGTTGTGTTTTCCAAGGTGCTTCAAACACTGGGTGAAAAGTTAGGATTTGAGAACTTTGGCAAGGGTGTGAGGGCAGGTGCTCTGGCCTTTTAGGAGACTTGAAGTTTGCTGGCATCAGAGTTCTCTTGGTGGAAGCAGGGATGTATACTCTAGCATAAGTGTGTCCATAAATTCTGCACAGGTCATTGCCACATCATTGCAGAAGTCCTAGGCTAGAGCTAAGGCAGTGGCATAGTCAGTGTGATGAAGGGCACGTGCTGGTGGGAAAACATCTTCAACAGGTGCACCTCACTCTGTGACCTCGTCCATGACCTCGTGGCCTGGTCCATGGCTTCTAGGACTGGAGAAAGATGTGCCTAAAATATGTAGTAATATCTGCAGAGGAAATAGCTTAGTGGTTAAGGGTACAGGGTTTGGAATCCAACTGCCTGGCCTCAGATTCCAACTCTGCCTATTCACACCCATACCACAGGCTATAACTGAAATATTGGAGTAATCTTATTATTTGCACTGATAGCAAACCATTTATAAGGCAGGTATCTCCACAAAGACAGATGTCTGAGCATCTACTGTTACTACAGAGCTATTTTCAGTTACTTCCTACATTAGCACCGTTTTAGTATAAGGGACCCCAGGTATTCTTTTTGTTTGTTTATTTTTTTTTTCCTAGCATTTAAAAAATTTTTTTCTCCTCATATCCTTTTTTTAAATAACTTTTATTGGAGTATAGTTGATTTACAAAGTGTTAGTTTCAGGTGTACAGCAAAGTGAATCAGTTATACATATATCCACTTTTGTTTTTTATATCCACTTTTTTTTTTTTAAGATTCTTTTCCCGTGTAGGCCATTACAGAGTATTGAGTAGAGTTCCCCGTACTATGTGGCAGGTTCTTATAAGGTATTCTTAATAAATCTATTGTCAGGTGGTTTTTGGTTTTTTTTCTGCCTTCAGTTTCATCTTATTGCTGTTGCTGGCCTTGCAGTTAATTTGGCTCCAGTTTTTATGCAACGTGGGCTCAAACAACCCATAAGGATTCTCATTCGACATCGATAAAATTTCATTCCACCTATGCCGCTCTGTTCATGATGCCCTTGGATTCATGTTTCTAATTGTCCTATTGCTTGTTCTGTTCTCCTCAGATCTACTAGGAGACCCAGACAACCACCCTTGACTTACTTCACCACACAGAGTGATATTTTTCATTTGTATAGTAATTCTGTGCATAGAGTTGGTAGCGTAGAGATTCCTGGTACCGTTCCAAACAAGCTGGGAAGGGTTTTCTTCTTTGTAAAAACTCACTTCTTGTCCTAATCCTCGTGGTCATAGCACACAGTGATGCTTGGGAGGATTAGTCTGTGTGCCTCAGTTTCCTTATCTATAAAACAAGAATAATAATTGTACCTCTTAGTTAGGTTGTCATTAAGATAAATTACATAAACATGTAAAAGTCAGAGACCAGGGCTTCCCTGGTGGCGCGATGGTTGAGAGTCCGCCTGCCGATGCAGGGGACGCGGGTTCGTGCCCCGGTCTGGGAAGATCCCACATGCCGCGGAGCGGCTGGGCCCGTGAGCCCCGGCTGCTGAGTCTGCGCGTCCGGAGCCTGTGCTCCGCAACGGGTCACAACAGTGAGAGGCCCGCGTACCACAAAAAAAAAAAAAAAAAAGTCAGAGACCAAATCCTGGCCCTATTACTGTTGCTGCTGTTACTCTCATTGTTACTATTACTCTACTATTTTTATGTAACCTGTTTCTGACTACCAGCCACCCTGTGTCTTAGTTCCAGCTGTTGTAACAGAATACCATAGACTGGGTGGCTTCAGCAACAAACATTGATGTCTCACAGTTCTGCAGGCTGCAAGTTCAAGATCAGGGGTGCCAGAATGGTCAAGTCCTGGTGAAGGCAGTCTTCCTGGGCTTATAGGCAGATAGGCGTCTTCTCATTATATCCACACATGGTGGACAGAGAGGGCTAACTCTCTTCCTTTTCTTATTGGGACACTAATCCCATCACTGGGCGGGGGGGTTCCATCCTTATGGCCTAATTATGCCCGAAGACCCCACCTCCTAATTCCATCCTATTGGGGGCTTGGGTTTCACTATATGAGTTTGGAGAACACACAATCATGGAATTCCTAACACTGTGCATCTTGGGCAACTTGTGGCTTTGGCAGCTGAGCTATTTCCTTTTCCTCCTGGGAGAGGAAAGGAAGGGGGACAGAGCACATGAGGTGATTCCTCTTTGCCTCCTCTATACCCCATCCCCCAATCCAAAGTGTAACAGATTCTTTCTAGGCTTAGAAAGAAGACAGAGTCAGTGTCATGAGGAAATATGATTCAGTACACGTATTCAGCACTACAGGTTTTTATTAGATGCCATATACCTGTCAGAAAAATCATTAGCAAGATCCTTACCCTGTTTTATGTGGAGACACATTGCATAAGAATGTTTGCTAAACCATAGCTTCCTGAAGCATACAACTTAGCCTGACTTCAGAAAAGAACATTCTTTAATGTTATGTTACATTTTCTAGCAGAAAATTAGGAAGAATACTAAGAAAAATCTAGTTTGAATGGGTAGGACTTAATGAGATCTGATTTTTTTTTCTTTAATGCATGAATTTTATAAGCTTTAATGCATTAATTTTATAAGCACAGTAAGTCAATACTGGGTGTATTAAACAAAGTGTTTTTCTTTTAAAGATATTCTGGAGTGTGTACAATAATATTCCTCCTGTGACTAGCCTGCCTTTGAGATGTAGTTATCATTTAATGAGAGGAGAGAGGCGGCCACTTTGGTAAGTGTCTTCTGTATAGTTTGAGGTTAAGGTGGGAGGGAAATGGTTGTGAACTTAATAAAATAACTTCATGCCAAATTGGAATGCCAAAGTAATTTTCTCCTGGTGGTGTCGCAAAGTCATTTTAGCCATGATTTAATTTTGAAATAGACCCCTTCCCTCGACCCCTTTCCCCTTGTGCTCCAGAGTGATGAGCAGGTGTCTCAGCATCCGCCCACAGAGGACCCCATTGCAGTCTCACAATACATAGGTCCTCATTAGCTCGCTGAAGGTGCCGTGCAGGTCTTTGTATCGGGGTGTGGCATCATTTGGGTTTGTTCTTTCACTTGTTCAATAATGACCTGGACAGTGGAGTGAAAAAGCTTATAGGCTGGAGGGGAGATGAGGGAACAGATGTGGTACCCACATCTATTATATGAACAAAGATCATATAACCTCAGACATACCTCATGTGGACCACATAGAAAGTGTATGATACTGATCACGGCCCAGGGTTGAGGGGAAGGTGTCTTTCTTCTTTAATAGCTGGAGTAGTGTTGAGGGTGGAGGACAGTAAGCCAGTTTGCCTAGGCTGGAGTCCCAACTAGTAGTAAATCCTTGCATCATGTCCCTCAACTGATCTAAGCCATTTACTCATTAATAAAATGGGAATATATCTTAGCTCTTTGGTAGCAAATGGCAGAAACGTAAACTGAGCCCCCAAAAAAACAACAAAACGGAATCTTTTGGCTTCTGTAACTAAACAGTCTACCGGTAGGGCTGATTTCAGGCAGATCTGGGTGCTCAATTCTTCTTAGGAATCTGACACTCTCCGTCAGACTTGCTTTGCTTTTCTCTGCCTTGGCTTAATTTTCAGGCAGGTTTTCCCATTTGTGACAAAATGGCTTTTATAAACTCCAGTCTTAAGCCCTACAAGTTTGTCAGTGTCAGCATTCACCAGCTCCAGTAACATGCCAGGGCAGGCTCTCATCGGCCCAGCGTGGGTTGCCTTTCCATCCCTGGCCAATCATAAAGACTACGAAGTCATAAGTGTCTGGGTCATAAGCCCACCTTTAAAGCTAGGATATGGAATCAGCCATATCAGAAAGGGTCTGGCATAAGAGTAGGGGACAAGTAGCTCCTTAAAGGGAAATTGGGGTGCTCTTGCCAGAAGAGGGAGCAGTTACTACACAGGGAGACAGCAGATGTCCTCTACCGGGGCTGAGTCCCCTATTAGGCTTATGACACAAGACTGAAATGCGAATCAGATGAGGCGATGTCAAGAGCATGACATTGAAATGTAAAGGCCTTCTCACATGTGAAGCACTTGTATTAGTTTGTCCACCCCAGGGGGTCTAGGGAACCTCTCCTCACCAGCTCCTTGAGGATGAGAACCTGGTATCCCATCACCTTCCCTACCCTTTTGGCCACTGAATCCCACCTTCTTCCCTCCCCATCTCCATCCCCTTCCTTTTTCTCTCATCTGCTTCTGTTTCTAGTAAAACGAACCGGGGAGAGTTTATTGCAGAATGCTCCGTTGTTTATTGTTTTTAATGTCATCCATTGTTGAACTAGATGTATGTAGAGCTACTTAATCCATGAGTGTAACTGTGAACATTTGTCTTTGATCCAGGGAAGAGGAGAGTAATGCAAAGGGTGGCGTATGGAAGATGAAAGTTCCCAAGGACAGCACGGTAGGTTCGCTCTCATCCTTTTCTAGAAGCTAAGTTCGGGGTTGTTGACAGCTTATGATGAACCTCTTGTGCGTTCTAGACAGTCCGCCTGGTAGACTCAGAATGGGACTGGGGGTGAGAAGTTCTATTCTGACCTTGGGGGTTTTCTGCCTCACACTGTCACCTTGAAAATGCATTGTGAGTCTCTGTAGAAATGGTGTAAGAGTGTGACTGTATCATATAGTTCTGAACAGCTACATGCCTATAAACTTTACAGAAAAGCTGATTAGGGCTGTCATGTCCTCCACAGCCATGACCGACATGTGGAAGTGGGTCTACGTAGTGAGAAGCAGGATCCTTCCCAGCAAAGGCTCGTCCCTTCCCCACTGGGGCGACAAGCACTTCTGAGAATGACCCTGGCACAGAGAGTGGGGATGTGTGGGAGGCCTTGCATCTCACTGCCCTTTGGGGTTTCATGCGAGGCTGTGTCCAGTCTCCCTCTGGGGCTGATGAAACCCTGGTTAATGGCACAGCCTGCTTGGCCGCTGGTTGGCAGTGGTCAAGCCTCAGAAACCTGGGTTTCCCGGGAGTGGGCTCTAATTCATTGTACCGACTGAAAAGAGCATTCAAATCTATTCTTAAGCCGCCTTTGAAAATGGATGAAAGGACACATGCTCCCCAGTCTCACCTTTTCATGGTTTCTTTCACGTGGACGAGCTCAAAGGATTGAAACATCTCCAGGGACCCACAGGCTTGACCTTGCATTGTTTCCCGATGAGCACACACCGAAAGATATGACCCAACTTGTTTGTTAAAGGTGCAAACTATCGTTAAGATGCATAGCTACGAGATTTGGCTAGTATTTGGCATCTATAATTTTTAAAACGTCAGGGGAGCAAACAAAAAAACAAGCAAGGCCTGTGAAGCTCTTCCTGCCCCCCTGAAAGGAGAGAAAGTTGTTTTGAATTTCCATAAGGACACCTTTTCCTTGCCATGTTCTTTATTTACTTGCAGTAGACATTGACTTCTGGTAGAAACAATCATGACGTCAGCATTGGATGAAAGGTAGCTGAAAGACAAGTTTGTCCTCCCTCCTTGTCAGCTCACTTGACCACATTCAGTCGCAAATAATAACGCTTTCACATCTGCACAAGTGCCCTCATCCCAAGCAGCTCAGCCCTCTCTTTGTTGCTGACCGGTGGGAATCCGGTGGGTCAGCCTCCTCTGAATTCACAACAGGAGAGGGAACATCCCCTCCCCCTAACTTCCTCTCAACACCCTCATCTTTGTTCCTAATAGCGTAAGAGACTGCAGATGAGACAGATAAAAAACAGAAGCGATGGTTTGTAGGTGGGAGACAGGTAGACAAGACGGAGGGTCTAGGAAAGAGAAAAGAAAACCCTCCTTGAGAGTGAAAAGCCATGATGGTTGACTGCTGTGGTCTTGGTTAAAAATTCAGTGAGGCTGCTTTCAGCTCATTAGAACATGATAATACGTACTCTCATTATAGTTAATACATTAGTGGGCGCCTGGTCCAGAGCAAACACGCAGCTGTTTATGGAATGGATCTTAAATCTCCAGTGCTGTTGTTGCAATCACAGCGCTGAGCCCGTCGAATGCAACATTTGTTGACTAATTTCATGGTCACAACAGCCCTGGGAGGTCGGTCCTATTATTATTCCCTGTTCACTGAAGGAAACTGTTGCTCAGAGAGGCTAATAAGCCTGCCCAGGGTACAGCTCTAAGCCGGCTGTCAGGAATCAAACCTGGTTCTGGTGGAGTTCAGGGCCTGTGAATCAAGACAAGGAAGAGATACGGAACCAAGAACTTTTTGAGGAAGAGGAACTGGAAAGAACTTGGAGACCTCCAGTTACCTGTGCGTGGATGCTGACTGTTGATTGGATGGCATTAGGGGGTCTTCAGCAGAAGAGGCTCCAGGTTTTCTCATAGGGAAGAGGTGGACTAGAGCGTGCACTGATTCTTCCAGGGAAATGCACATGTGCGCGCACACGCACACGCACACACACCACAGTTCAGTCACTTAGCAGAAACAAAATGCCTTCAAGTGAATGGAGATCTGCAAGTCTCTGGTAGTCAGTAAACCAGAAATTTCCTTAAGTGTTCTTCACTTGTGTAACCTTGGAAGTACCTTATAAACTGCTGGAAAAGAGAGAAGGATGGTCCTAATAGCATTCACTTATAACCAGCTGATACATTTTGAATCAGTGAGAGGCAAAGAAATTGGAAAAGTGTAGGTCGTTTGAGTGCATTTTCCCCACGTTGCTCTCAACTTCATCAGAGGTGGCACTAGAGATTAGCTCTGTAGCTTCGGACCCCACAGTTTTGTGGACACAGAGTTTGTGACTTGGGATCCCTTGTATCTCTCTGTGCAAAGCGATGTGTAAAACAGTACAAACATACGCCACCACGTGGGTGTTTACGCCTGTGATTCAGCGATGCCTGTGGGCTCCAGATACGGGCGTGGAAAGGGCGTGAGAGGTTAAAGAAACTGTGACTTGGGTAGCTCCTGAAGATAATTGTTTAAAAATGTATATGTGTTCCTTTTCTTTGGTTTTCTTTTGCTTTGCTTTTTGTTCTTTTCCCACACCAGTCCACAGTCTGGAAAGAGTTGTTGTTAGCGACTATCGGGGAACAGTTCACAGACTGTGCCGTCGCAGGTAATGAGACCCTCAGCTCTGGCGTCCCCGCTCGCGCGTGCTTGGCTTCTGCTTGTTCCTTGCTGAGCCTTGTTTCTGTGTGTTTGCCTTTTTTACATATTTTGGAGTTGCTTCTTTTGTAACTATGAAGTTACTTAGCTTTTTCCCATGTGCTCGTGGCGTTTTCATGTTACATGTGTATGTGCATATGTATACTTACATATGTGTATATTACGTGGATATACATATGTGTATGCGCCTATATATTTTTTTGCACTTATAGCTCATCTTCATAGTGTCCGTGACCATCTGTCTAAAATAAATAGGCAGAAAAAAAGGAAAACTGTTTTTTTTTAATTGAAGGGTAATTGACATACAGCCTTATATATGTTCCAGAAGAAAATGAAATTTGACATTGGGCTCCTAACACCACTGGTGGTGGGCTTCCTTCACCAGTTCCAGTTCTTCCAGAAGAGCCCAGTGGCTTAGTTGTCACCTGAAGTTTGTAGTTAGGTCGGCACAGTCCTTTCTGCCCCTCTCAGTTACTCGCCCCTTCCTCCTGTCCCTCTCTTGGTCCCTTCTACTCAGAGTGAGAGATAAAGGGGAGGTGGGGATGAATCGCCATTAGCGTCTGTGATCTGACAGCTGGGGCTGAAATGTAAAGTCTTCAGGACTTGACTTTGAAGACTTCACTTGAAGACTCACTCAGTTTTCAAATACTGAGTGCGTTTCTGAGAGCCCTGTGAATACATTTTTATTTTGCTTTTTTTGTTTGTTTGTTTAATTAAAGCATAGCTGATGTACAAAACCCATACGTTACAGGTACACAACATAAAGAGTCACAATTTTCAAAGATTACACTCCATCTGTAGTCATTACGAAATAGTGACTCTGTTCCCCAGGCTGCGCGACACATCCCCGTAGCTTATTTTATACCTAATAGTTGGTACCTGTTAATCCCTTAGCCCATTTTTATTTTGCTTTGTTTTTGTCGTGAAACCACTGAGAGAGGAAAATTGAATTGCTCGTTTAAAGTTTTGTTTTTTCTTCTTGGGTAGTTCCTTCTGAATGCTTCTGAGGTAACATTTAGAATCACATTTTTCCTGTTCAGCTTTCATTTTTTTTTAACTCTTTGGTATTGACTGATTTGCCCTCAGGCGTCTTAACTGGTTCTGTCTTTGGGAACCCTTATAGGCCTAGCCGGTGCCAAGCAGGTTTCAGATTTACCTCACTAACAGTTTCAATCATTCTCCTTTTGTTTTCCTTAATTCCTGCACATCTTTTTATTCACTGAAGACAGAACCTGGGTTAAGATGAAATTATCTTAAAAGTACAGATCCCTTCCGTTTAAATAGGGGGTAGGTAGCAACTTTACAATATGTAGTCAAAAATGCATCTTCGGTATAATTATAAACAAGTAAATCCCCGGGAGAGGAAGTTTTCTGTATGAATTATTCCTGTTTCCAGAACCAGGGAAAATAGTCTAAGTAATAATAAATAGGCAGGATTGAGCAAAGAAGACCTATTGTTCCGTGCTTGACTTTGGAACGAGAGCACCATTAAGTATTAACTGTTCGCTCTTAATTAACCCAGCTCCACCACTACAGCAGGTCAGCTCATCTCTCTGGTCCTCACTTCCCCCATCTTCAAACAGTGGCTCCTCCTAGCTCTGACGTCTTGTGCTGCCAGTACCCTAAAATCATCAGCGTTTTTGCCGGTTGATTCTGCTTATGAATATTACATGTTTGCTGATGGATCTCCTTTTGCATACGGGCTGCAGCCTTTTTACCATGCCCTTTCTGAAAGTGCTGTGCTAGGAGGTTACACGTAGGAACCAAAAGCCAGACGAGACTGAAATATTGACAGTTCAGCATTTTCAGCACCCGTAAAGCTACAGTACCCTCTGCCCAATAGTGTAGAAATGGGCAAAACAAAAAGACTGGAAAATGCTGCTCTTTTCCTGAAAGGCTGAGCTAGTGTCTTCACGACTGTTCTTGAAAGTGGTGAATGCCAAAGCTTCCCTCTTCACTTGATGATTTTTTGTTCACATAGAATTTAACATTGAGCTCTAGCAAATATACTTTGAAGATAAATGAGAAAACAAGAAACACGTACATAAGACACATTTCTTGAGGGGATAATAAGTTTCTGTGGGTAGCCGTGATCAGGTACTGTTTACTCTTTTGGAAATTTTTGTTTAAATGTGACATGTATACAGAAAAGGACACAAACTGTTATGTGTGTACCTTAATATTCTCAAAGTAAACAGATCCCTGTAACTGGCACCCAGATCAAGGAACAGAATGTTACTGGCCTCCAGAATCTCTCCACACCCTCCCTTCCCCCAGAGGTGGCCACAAGCCCAACTTCTGACACCTTCGACTGATTTTGTCTGCTTCCAAACACTTCTATACGTGGAATTATTTAGTGTCACGTCATATACATTTAGCCAGAGTCAAGTTTATTTACAAAGGAAAGAAGGGAGAGAGGGAAAAAGGGAATGAAGGAGAGAAGGGAAGGATGGAGGAAAGAAAGGAATTATTTTACTGAAGATGAACTCCTTTAGTAATTGGACAGGTCCTCATTTAAATTGTATCTAAATGCTGGAACGTTTTAACCTCCAGAAGACACACGGGAAAACTGATAGCAGAAATATTGAGATGTACAGATTTATAGTAAATAAGGAAAATTAGGCAAAACATATTAACTAAAGCAAAATTTCCTAACTTTGATAATGCTCATCTTTCACATTTCACTCGTTGATGCTGAGTGTGCAAGGGCAGAGGGGTGACCCTACTTCAGTAATGTGCTGCAAACATGTATACCAGGAGTCAAGTCTTTACTCCTGTCATTTTGCTGCAAATGACTGTACACAAAGTGGCCCCAGAGGACAGTACACAATCCTACTTATCCAGCCACCATTCTCGAATGCCTACAGAGCAGCCCCCAATCCAGAATTTAGTTAAGAAAAAAAAAAAAAGACCTACATTAATCAAAGTAGATAAATGCTTTCCTGCCCATTTGCCGAAGTGCTCTAAGGACATGGCCACACTTAGAAGATACTTACTTTATACACAGAGCTAACAGATGGTCATTGATTCTCTAGCCTACAGTTAAAATGCCCAAACCAGAAGGGGGATGGCTAGGGAGAAACAGGCAAGAGCAGGGATGATTAATAGGAAAGGAGCAGACAAGCAAAACCGCAGAAGCAGAATGAGCAACTCGGAACACACAGTCTGGGTCCAGTTAGTGTTGGGGCCTGGAGCACTAACCACCCCGAGATCTCTGAATGGTTGGCGGGAAGTCGGGAGAGATACTTGCTGTTCTTCACAAAGACAGCCAAGCATCGAGGAAAAAGTTCATGTGAGTTCAGTTGGCTTTCGGGGGGCCGATCATTATGCAACTTGAAGAAGTCTTATCAAAACAGAGTCAGAAATAGTCCAAAGCTTCGGTAACATGTTAAGAAGGGTAACTCACTTGTCTGGAAAATTTGTTTGGCCGGGACACTCTGTTTACCTAAGTCGCCGGATAAATGTGATGTGACTGCTGCGGCTTTTGCCCACTAACTTGCTTTTTGTCCAACGATCCCCCTTAGAAACAGTATTTATCACGGGTTCTCTCGTGCCACCTTGTCTTGATCATCTTCTCTACAACTTACAGATAAAATGATAAGTGCTAAAAAACCGGCTCCCAGCGGACTTGAAATTATCACTCATTTCTTTCTTCCCCCTTCCTTCCGCTCAGATGACGAAGTAATAGGAGTTAGTGTCAGTGTCCGGGACCGGGAAGACGTCGTCCAAGTCTGGAATGTAAATGCCGCCGTAGTGGGGGAAGCCACCGTTTTAGAAAAGATCTATGAACTCCTGCCCCACATATCTTTTAAAGCCGTATTTTATAAACGTAAGTGCTTCATTTCCAGTTACTACTTTCTAGCTTATTCTATCATACTTTTAAAGACAGAAACCGTGTTGCCAATGAGGTGCAGGGAGAATCGCTTGAAATTCTATAATCCAATAAGTAATTCAATAAAATACATTTTAAGGGTGTTTTAAAAAAACTGTAGCCTCAGAAATTGAAGTGAGATTTCAGTTGTCGCCTAAACACACGGATCAGAAAAGGAGATACTTACTGTTTTTATTTCAAAAATTCAAACCTGATCTCAAACTTGTCATTCTCAGAAAAAATTACCTTCTATTCGAAGCAACAGTAACAAAAAAAGTTATTATATGAGCTGGCAGGTAGATTTTCAATCATCCCTTCATAAACAGGGATTTATAATGTATAACATCTGTATCCGTGGAGGAACTCGTTCTGCGCACAGGCAAGATTGAATGTTCTACTGAAATGCTAATACGTCCTCATTACGGATGACTGTGACACAGAAGAGAATGCACGCATAGTGGTGAAATGTTAACAGTATGAATAGGTGTGTGGACCCATTGTTTCCATCATGATTCATGTTCATTGCTTTTGTGTGCTCTTTTGAAAAAGTCATCTTTTTCATAATGAAAACAGCTTAGTGCTATTAAACCAATGTTTGGTAGATCAAACTGCGGGTTACAGTTTTAACAGTGAGTTAGAGCAAAGCATTGACAGCCCTACACGTATATGGTGAATTTCCTATTCCCCAGACTGTTCCAAGAGTCAGTAACCCAATTTTTTTAAACCACGGTATTTCATTGACTCTAAGATGCTCTTGATGATAAGTATTATTTTAGTATTTTACTAAGAAAGAAACATACAAGGCTCCTAATTGACCCATGGCACGTTCTTGATTCCGGGGTCTTCATATGTGCAGTGGGGAGGCGGAGTGGGGAGTGCATCTTAGCATTGGTGAAATATACTCTGTTACCGTTTCACTTTTCCCAACCCCTCGTCAAAAAGGAGAAGAAAAAAAGTCAGATTTTGCTTTGTGATTGTCTTACTGTGATATGAAGACTAAGCCTCCCTCTAGGCACTCATATAGTCACAGGCCCAGTGCTTTAGATTTTAAGCAGTGGGACAGATCTGCTGCTGCAGATACTCAGGAGATGCTTAGCGTCTGAATTTTAAATGCAAGTTTCAGTAAAAGAGACAGAGGATGGCACTGCAGAAGGCGCTTATTGATTGTGCCGTGCGGAAGTCGCACATTTGTAGATGCAGTTTTGCCTCCATAGGGAGCATTAATTGTATTTTCAGCCCAGATATTCATTGAAAGTTCACCGAGGGTCTTTTTTTTTTGTACTCCGCGAGACTCACTCCAGCAGAAACTCTCCAAAAGGAAGTATGTTTCGCCGCCATTTATGAACGGGGCGAACACGTCCTTTACCTCCTTAGGACCTTCTCCACATTTGACTCCAAAGAGTAGAGAAGCGATTTGGAATGGTCAAGTCAGGCAGTCTGGACTTTTGTCCCACTTCAACACTGTGACCTCGAGCAAGTCGCGGTGTCTCCTCCTTCCACTTCCCCATCTGACTATTGAGAAGGTTGGTCTTAAATGATCTCCAAGGTCCCTTCTGCTTCAAAATTCTAACACGTAGGGTAGCAGCAGGCTCAACACATGATAGGAGTGTTTAGGCCACAGAGATAATCGGGCCATTGAGTGGTTAGGCTAGTTTTTAGGCCAGTGGCAATAATGAGGTAAGACTAAGCAAGGATGAGTCATCACTTCGTTGTTGTGATGGCTGGGGTTGGGGGAGGGTGGGGGGAGAAAAAAGCGAGACAGAGGAGGGGACATTGCAGCTCCCCAGATCAGGCGCCCTTTAGGGCGTCTACGTTTATGTGGAGGCCACGGTGACATTCGTGAGTCAGGCAGAACTGGCTGCGGGTCTTAGTAGAAATGCATATTTTAAGGGCATAAATTGACATTTAAAAATTCAAAGATTATTCAAATAAAAATTGGAATTGGAAAAAACAAGCAATTGTCTTTATTTTAAATAAAGCAGGCAGTCCTTTACTCAGTAGGGTTATACACCACGTGCTGCAGAATTGATTTGGAAAAATGAGGTTTTGGGCAGAAATGTTACTCACAGCTTGATAAAGAACAGGCAGGGTGTTAGGTAGGTAGGTGAAGAACAGGTAGGGTGGTAGGGTGAACTAGGTCAGAAATGGCCAACTCCACGCTCTTCCTCAGTCTTGTTACAGGAACCACGTGACAGGGGAGATTTTCCCGCATAGAAAGAGCCCTGATGAATTTGGGCAGGGCCTCCAGGCGGGTGGCTGAGGGTCAGGCTGTTGATAAGTTATCTGTGGGTTAGATACAGTTTGGTTACTTGACTGAGAAACTTAAATGAATGGAGACCCCCTCCCCCCGCCAAATTCTGTTGGGCTCTTCGGAGCAGCTGAATGACAAATGTGTTCTGATGTGAGAATTGCTTAGAGCAGAGTTTGGCAAACTACACTGTCCAGCCAAATCTGCCCCCTTCCCACCTGTTTTTGTATGGGCTGCAGCTAAGAATGGCTTTCACATTTTTCAATGGTTGGAAAAAAATCAAAAGAAGAACTACGTTTTGTAACATATGAACATTGTATGAAATCCAAATTCCAGTATTTATATATAAAGCGTATTGGTACCTAGCAATGCCTGTTTGGGTATATCTCATCTGTGGCTGCTTTAACGTAACAAGGGTAGGGTTAATAGTTGAGACAGAGACCCTGTGACCCACAGAGCCTAAGATGTTTATCCTCTGCCCCTTTCCGGAAAAAAGTTTGCTGACTCCTGGCTTTGACCTTTTCTATATTCCCTTTCAACCAAGGCTAACCCAAGGCCCACAGAACTTTTCCCTGTTCCCCAGAACTCTCCCGATTCTGAATGTTCTGTTCCCATCTCCATGACCCATCAGGACTGCACTGTCTTAACTATGACTGCCCCGAACTGTCCCTCCCACTGAGAAGTAATAAAAATCCATGGACAGTGCCTCTCTCTTGATTTATCTTTCGGGGTCCAGCATCGCTAAGAGGTCTGTGCCCCACCCCCCACTTGACCCAGTAGCAATGCTATACTTCATTGAAGAGCAGGCCATGTTTTGTTTGATGTCTGTCCTAAAAATCTTTCTTAAAAAGAAAAAAAAAACATACAAAGTGAAATATTTATTAAGTTCTACATGTGAGAAATGTTCAATTAAGTCAGCTTGGAGTCCTGGCCACCCTTGGGAATTGGGCCAACCTGCGGTAACCCCGGGAGCTGCAAAGTGTGCTTCTCTCAATGTTTTATCCAAGTGAAGAGCAGGTTTGGGTGAATGACCATGATGATCCTAAAGGGCAAATGGTCCTGTTCCCCGCCTCACCCCTACCACACACTAGTCTGAAGAATTTAGTCCATCTTAAAAATACAGACTTAGGAGGGGCTTAGGAGGTGAGATGGGCCAGCCCATGTCTGCCCTCCTAGGACATCCTTCCTAGGGGGGAGGGGGGATGGACAAAGCATGGGGGATCCTGAGTGGCCTTTGGCTTTTTCAGCCCCAAGTCAGTAACTTTTCCATTTGAGAGAAGAGGATCTGCCCTTGCTTCATGATGATGGTTTAACCAAGTCCAGGAAGTGGATTTTCAAACTGGGCCTTTCGCCTTGGAGGAAATATTTTATATTTCACAGGTCTCCCAATTCCCACCTCCACTTTATAAAAATTTAAGTCTTTGGAAAATATTTTTCACAGCATCATTTTTTTATTCTGAAGTTCCTAATTTTAATTAGTCATTTTGCAAGCCAGACAGTAGGGCTGGAAAAAAAGAAGAAAGAAAAAAAAAAAAAACGTGATTGGGAAAAATAAAAGACCCATCCATTTAATGAAACTTCATTTCCCACAGAGGGTGTTTAAAGGTAGGGGAGGACCTAAGAGAATTGCTGTCCTCCTGGTGGTATTCTCAGTTCTGTTTTACTTTTGTTTTGTTTTATTTTTGAAGATAAGCTTGTGAATGGCCCTGTCTTGGTTCTGTGAGGCCCCTCCCCAGCACTGCATTCTGCGGGGCGCATTTCCCTACAGAATTTGCTGGCAGCCCAGTGTATCCTCTTCATCAGCTTGCTGGGATTACTCATCCTCTCCGGCACAGCAAGAAGGAACAGGCAGCATGCCCATTGCTTGTTTATTCCTTGTTTTAATTTTCATTATTACGTTTCTCAGGAAATGCACGCCTTAGCTAACAGTTACTGGCACACAAAGGTATTTGAGTTCTTGCCAACATTTGGGGAAACTGAATGAGATGCCTTAGAGGAGGGTTGCCCCATCCTTTGCTTAAAGTTTTCTTTCCTTTTTTTCTTTTTTGTTTTTTTCTGTCCTTTAGCCCATGAAGAGCATCATGCTTTTGAAGGTGGACGTGGAAAACACTAATTGCACTCTGTAAAGAATTCTTTGTCCTTTGCTGATTGGTTTTGGAAACGGTCTTAACAGGAGGGAGAGTGAAGAGAAGACTTGCCGAAGCCCGATGCTGGTCCATTTAGAGTGGGTTTCTGCCCTTGCAGATTGAGCAATTAGGATTCAAAGTGGCAGGTGGGGTGGAGGGAGATTGTGTGGGTTTTTACCGTCACATTACTTGCTTTTTTTTTTGCTTTCTGAATTCTCTGTTCTTTTCACTCCATTTTTTTTTTTTTTTTGCCCTTTTAAACTCCTCATTCAGTCTAATTATTGTTTTCTATACTCCCCTTTCATTGAGGCACAAGAAATTGGTTTCCCTTTAAGTAGCTCTGCTGTACCTAGTTAATGAGAATATGCATAATCGTGACAATACTGCTTTTGAAAACCACACTGTCCTCGGAGGAATACTAGCTGGGTGAAACCTGTCTTTTGATTATTTGTTGTGACACATTCCTACATACTGTGCACTGGGCATTGTTTTTTCTGTCCCAGGGAAAAGAAAAACCTTACTTAATCTGATTTTTCACTGAGAGCACACACATCTTTTATTTTTCCTTTTTAAGAATTTTTTTTTTTCCGAGATGAAAGGAAAGGAATAGTTGGGTTGCCAAACATGAAAACTATAACCACAGTTGAGTATCAGGATATAAATCAAACTGTAGATCTTTGGACCCTCGGTGGAAATACTTTCCAACCAGAATTTCAATTTGGCCTTTTCAAAGGGAGGCGCTTGGAGTGGTAGCAAGGGGTTTGTCTCAATAGGAAACCTTACAATTTCTGATCTAAAGAGGAGGTGATATTTTAAGTGTTTGAATTAAGCTGCTTCTAAATTTTGGGTGTGTGTACCCACTTAGGGCTTTCCAAATGAATTCAGACACATTTTGTTAAATGATCCCCTTTTACCGTTCACATTGTGTGTCGTTTCCAATAATCAATCATTCTCCGGTGTGGGCAGCTTTCCCCCTGCCTTTTTCATTTAGGAGCAGAAGTTAAATCTCATTTCCAGGATGAATGTGAACATTCACAAAGTTGAACTCTGAATGCATTCTGTTCACATTAATTTTTAGAATTGTTGAGATACATCGTATTACGTTACCAAATAAATACCGGTTTTAGTAGAAGGAAATGACCACCCTCTGGAACACTCAGAATGTTCTGATTTCCCTCCGTGGACTCTGCCAAGCCTCCTACTGCGTCTACCTGAAAAAGGCAGGGCCATTTGGAGACGCTTCCTCCTGCTGGCTTTTCTTTCTGGACTCAGGGGAGCTAAGGCATGCTTATACTTCTCACAAAAGGGCGGTGCATCCCAACTTCATTGCACCCAGGACTTTTAATTCCCCTTGCAGTACTGACCAGCAGAGAGAGGTGGGGCTCCTTGCAGCCCGCAACCTGTGTTTGTAAATAAAATCCTCCATTCAAACATTTTAAAGGATTTGAAACAATATCTTTTTACAAAAGTCGTGCCCTTCACTTGCATCACTAACCACATCAACCATAATAACAATGATCATGGCTTTTCTTTTTTTTTTTTAATGCTTTGTTTCTAAACTTGAGTTTCTCCAGTGATTTCAAAATGAGGTATAAGGATATCAGACCCATTTTTCAAAAGCCTGGAACTTTTATTTTTTTAAACATTGTACTAACATCCAACTTGTTTTTAAATTATTGATCAAGGATTTAAAAAAAATATTCTGGGCATGAATTTAAATTCTTTTTTATAATATAAGTACTTTTCTGATAGAGTAGAACAAAGGATATAATTGACTTATCTTCATTATAATTGTCATATATATTTCCACAAGTAAATGGATGTTGAAGTATTTTTATTTTTGAACTTTATTTAAAGCATTGTGATGACATGTTCAACTTTTGCATGTATGTAGCTTTTGAAGTAAAAAAATAAAAGGAATAGGCATGTTAGGCTCCCATTAATGTTTTCTAGTTTCTATTGTTTATGATCACGAAACATGGTTTAACACACAAAGTAGGTTTTTTTGTCCCAGAGAACTTGTGCCACTCTTTCTGACCCTGTGGAAAATACCAGCTGTGAGAAGGGTTTAATTTGCCCAAGTTAAAAACCTATCATCTAAATTACCCTAAGAGAGGATTTTGTCAGATTTTGCTTTGGAAATTGTTTTAATTGACTATTTAGTTCTTAAGAGACAGTGTATGAACTAAGCTGATGTAATCAGTTTAAAAACCTCTCATTACCTTTTTGGATTAAAGAAGCTAATACTCTGGAGATACAAGGAAATGTTTTGTGGGGCACGTGACTTTAGTGTTAGGGTGGCGTCCCCCCCTCGGCCATTGCTGGGTAAAGGGGGTACTTGCAGTAGAATCCGGGTGTCTTTCAGTGAAGTCTTTGCACGTGTAGCCTGGACTCTCTGCATAGAGCCATCCAGAAGCCAGAGAGCTTGCTCTCTGGTCTTTGTCATTCCTATTAAATAAGGACAGATGGTACTCATTGAAAGTAACTTGTCTGTATTTCGGTTCTCTTTTGTAAGCGCTTTCTGAATGCCAGCTCACTCCGTTTTAATATTCCTCCCACCCACAATGTTTCTGCATTTCTGAAGTGAGGGTGTAGTTTACATAGGACACGTCCATTTAATATGACGTGCCTGTTAAATTGAGGGATACAGTTGATGGAGAAAAAACATGGAAAGGAAAACACAATTCTGGTAAACTTTGAGTTTAACTTGACTCTGACCTTCTCCACTTTCTTGAATTTAGCCGATGTCTAGATCATACATATAGTCACAAGGCTTTGTACTTGAAAGAAATTTTGAACATAATTGGGCCCACTAGACATAGTGTATAATCTACCCACAGAGAGATTGTCCTTTGTGAAAGGACAGGGGACTAGCCAGCGTGATAGAGCTGGGCATTGAAGTCTGCAGGCTACACCGCAGTCCAGGCTTCCTTAAACAGGGAACACTCCAAGTCTGTCCCCCTAACGCCAAAACATGTCACCCCGATCACGCACTAAATATCTGATCCAACCTGGCCATCGATACACCGATACATAATCAGATACCCTTGTTATAAGCAGCTCTCGTTCTCTGCCTGTCACACTCAGTGACCGAAGCAGTGTCACAGTGTGGTGTTAGAAAGTAACCTTATTATCCCAGGAGGCGGGCATTTTGCTACACGATGCCCACCTCTGAGAGGATCCCAACTTTTGTATTTACACAAAGCTGACAACGTTTGGAGCGACCACATGGTGGCGCTGCTTTCCCGCCAGCGGTTCTGCCTCAGCAGCATCGTGTATCCAGCTCTGTTTGTATAATCGTTTTAAGGTTCCACTGCCTGTTGCTCTTTGTGGTTTTATAAAAATTTGATGAGGTACTACCAGTAGAAGTTTAGCTCTCCTACACCTAGTAAAAATGTGTCAAAGACAGAGCACTCCGGATGTGCTTTAAAAAAAAATCTCAAATCTTAGGCTCTCATTGAGCCTATAAGCAGTTAGGAAGAGAAGGAATGAAATAAACTAACATATAGGAAATACCAGAAATATTTCATCAAAGTGGGCAAATCTTGTGCCCAAAGGGAGAAGTAAAGTTAGAGTTTGATTCTTTTTTCTTTTTAAATATGAAAGTCCCCTTTAAAAATGTAAGTCTGCTGTTCACCTTTCCTAGATTGATGTTTCTGTCACGTTTCGCTCGTTACAAATGCAAGTAGAGGACTGCCTGTAGACAGTTTATTTCTTAAAAGAGGATATTCAGACCGATGACAAGTTACTTAAGAGTTTGGTGAGTCACGATGGTCAATGCCTGGAGAACTAACTGCTGCAACAGCAGAGAGGGGTCAGAAGGTGAGCAGGAAAAGGATAGGAATGGAAGTGCAGTGAAAGCCCCCTTGGGGTCTCTTCTCCTATGCAGCAGTTAGAGTGGGCTTTTCCTCTCCATCTCCCATGAGGACAAAAGCCCAGATAGATGCCTCACACATCTGATGATACTGTTCTGTTTTTGTTTTCTGCTTTTACATATGCATCGAAATCTAACAGCACTTCTTATTTAGGTTAACCCATTCAGGCTCCGAGTCACTGTCTTATCGATCTGGCTGATACAACTCTACTCCTAAAACTCACAGACTCTTAGAATTTTAGAGTGGAAGGGACCTTTGAGATCATCTACCAGGGCTTCTCATCCCTTAGCATGCAGAGGAATTTACTGGGGTGCTTCCTTTCTCGACCCCGAACCTAGAGTTTCTGATTCAGATACCTGCCTTTTTAGCAAGCGCCCCAGGGGTTCTAATGTGGATGGTCTTCAGACCCTCACTTTGCAAACCCCTGATTATATCCAACCCCTTGATGTTTCAAATGGGGAGAGCCTCACAGCCACCGCCGCACCCCCCACCCCACCCCACCCCACCCCTGCAAGCTCTCTCAGGTGACCTGATTTGTGTGTACAATACCAACAACCTTCTGAAGGCTGGAGAAAGCCATTATTACTTAGACTTGAGAAGGTGATGTTCGTAAATAAGAACTTTATGGCTAGGACCACAAGCAGTAATAGGTAGCCCACCTCCGGAAGTCCATAATATAAAACCTTTAATACAGAATGGTGGCTTTTCTCTTTTCTAGATACCATTTCAGCCTGTTAAGAGAAAAGAAATTAATGTTCAGAAAAAGTAGGTACCCCATATGTGCAGTAACTCCTTTTCCATAATGTCTTATGGCATCTGGGGTTCAGCATCATTGAACGAGATTAAATGAACGTTACAGAGCTATAAAATTGCATGTAAAATAACTCAAAAGTGTTCAAATGACTATCAGAGTAGTCTGGGAGTGAATTTCCACTCAAATTAATTGTCACTCCTAGATGTGGCTTAGCAAAGCTGTTACTAAATTGGAAGGATCCTTTGATACGTGGAAGTATCCAAAAAAATCAAAGTATTCCCTAAACCACGTGAATGATAAGCAAAAGTCATTGTGAAGTCAGTATTATTTTGTTCATCGTTGCTACTAAAATTGAGAGTCCCATTGTATATGTGTGTGTTGAATGTACCTTACTAGAATATCCAATACAACAGCCTTTTGGATATTCTATGCTCTTGTGTCCTTCGGAAATCGCAAGGTTGAAGAAACCTGTCTTAAATGGCTTTGTTTTGGTTGCTGCCTGAGAAAAGTGATCAACTCACTTAATGTAACGCACGATCTCTTTATGACAGTTTCAACTTAGGTTGAAGTGAGAGAATTTTTCTGAAACTTTTATCTGGGAACAAGTGTTTGAGATTTATTAACCTGGCAACTTTGCATGAGAGAAACAAACGAAGTAAATAGTAGCATTTCTGAGTTCTCTATAGAACTTTTTTTTTTTTTTTACAAACAAGCGACTTTTGATGAAGGTTTAGGAAGTGAAAATTTTAATTTTAGCAGTTTACATAAGTGATGAATGGGGAATATTAAAGGACTTCGAGCATTTTAATTAAGTTACAGTGTTTCTAGTTTCAGTTAGAGCTGTTAGCTTCGTGAGTATACATTAAATCACCACCCCCCCAAAGAAAAATTTCTCAGCCCTCAATCAGGTAATATGGCTGACAGCCACTGTATGGTTTTTCAAAAAGTCTTAACTGTCTTCTCAGTAATTGGGTAATAACAAGTCACCATCCGTTTGCATGTCCCCCCACCGAGATTTCAGTTTCATTGACATTGTTACACAAAAGGATTTCTGAGCTTAAACTAGTGGGCACACTTGACCTTGGCACCGCCAGTACCCTTTGTCCCAAATGTAAAATCTTATCACTGGCATTCACAGTTATTCATTCTTTTGAACCCTGTTACCTGTGTAACTTGAAGCCGGTTTATTTGCCTGATGTTTTGGATCTGCCTGTGCCCCCTCCTCCCCGTGGTATACCATCTGTGCCCTGTGCGTTGGGGGCCCTTTCACATATGGCTACAAGCTGGTGTAATGCCCTTCCTTTTGATCTGGCTTCATCTCGTGATTTGCTCAGTATTTTTAAGGTCAGACTGAAAAGTTTTCTGTTCTAGTTATTTTTGATTTTATATTGTGTGTTGTGTTTGATGTTCAGATACATGTGAAAGTTGCTTCTCTAAGTCAGTAATTTTTATTCCAGCCTTTGGCAGCCATCAGGTAAGACTAGACTGTACTTTTCTTACTTGAAAAACAGTGATTTATGTGTTTAGTGCACATGTTTGGACTTTTCATGCAAAAGTTCTTGCCGTTTTCTGATTCGGGACTGTATTGCTGTGAATTGGTGCTCCTTCCTTTTCTTAAGTTAGAACTTCGTGGGGTTTGTTTAGGTGTTCATTAATCTGTAGAGCTTTATGTCGAGATCTTTCCTAATCTGTTGCCGTGGATTCTCACGCTGTAACTGGGTTCTATAGTATAGAAATGTCGTTCTACTCCCTCAGGTTTAGAATTTCATGCAATGTTAGAAACCACACTGCTTCATCTTAATAAGGTTCCAGGTATGTATATGTGTGGTGATTGTCAAACCCTGTTTATTCCGGCACCTACTGAAACTTTCTGTCCACCTGTTTGGATGCGTGTGAAGCTCCTAGCATGGTGTCTGACACCTAGTAGGTTGCCATGTGTCCTCCGGCAGGAAGCAGCTATTTCTATTTCTTCTACTCCCGTCTTTTTTTTTTTTTTTTTTTTTGCGGTACGCGGGCCTCTCACTGTCATGGCCTCTCCCGTTGCGGAGCACAGGCTCCGGACGCGCAGGCTCAGCGGCCATGGCTCACGGGCCCAGCCACTCCACGGCATGTGGGATCCTCCCGGACCGAGGCATGAACCCGTGTCCCCCGCATCAGCAGGCAGACTCTCAACTACTGCGCCACCAGGGAAGCCCTCTTCTGCTCCCTTCTTGAATGTATTTGGTGATAGGGCTCACGTTGGTGTCTTAGAAAACACATTTTATTTTCATTCTTTTTCTTTACCCGTTACTAAGAATGGTTTCATTTTAGAGTAAGCCAATCATGCTTGTTTCTCTTTTGTCCCCCAATTTGCCCGTAAGATTCAGTTGCCCCTTAGGTAACATAAAGTCGATTTACTCTTGCTTTCTAGCTAACATATGCCTTTAAAAACAAGCAAAATGCCAGCACTCTTATTTCTCCCATTCATCTGTAGACTCTTCCTAACTCTCCCTGTAAAAGCAAGCAGTTCAGGATTGTGTATATGATGCTCAATTAATTTTAACACAGTGAATTAAATGAAATTAATTAAATGAGGAGCAGGGCATAACAGTGTGAAGGCTCTAAGATTTCCTAATATCTCCTCCACCCATTTGAGTCTGATGACTGCAGCCGTGTATTCGGTGTGTCCTTTATCACCTAGAGGTTATCCGTGAGCTTTTGGAATGTGTTCTTGGTGGTTTTATAAGCATAGGCTCTGCCTCCCCACCTCAAATCCAGTTTTTTCGAGGCCAACCGGTGACTCTTTTAGTGTAGTAACCGCTGTTAGAGAACTTTTCACTGCTTTCACTAATGAATGTATTTTTTAAAACTCTCTGGAATTCTACAGGAAGTTAGGTCTTTTGTTATAAAAAGAAAACAGTAGCACTTACAAGGCTCAGCAAGCCTTAAAATGTGTATCATTGAAATATGTATCTATTTCCCATCATCTGGCTCGGCCATGGTGCTGACTAGCGTATTTCTTGCCAGAGAAAATAAGTTTAAATCATAAGCATATTTAACTAGCAAGCATAAATCATAAGCCTTTCCAGTCATAAGCACGCTGAACTCTGGTACCGTTTGTACAGATGGTATGGTTAGTGCGTGTGCTCCACCCAGCCTCAAAGATGTGGACAAGTTTTTACTCCCCGATTTCCTCTTTCACTGGGGAAACTTAAATCATTTGTTTTCGGTGCACATAGAATTCTGGAGAGCACAGACCTAGAGGAGGTTTCAGGTCCTAGGAAAGTTTTGGGTTTTGTGGCTTACTGGAGAATGAAGGAAGTGAAGGTTCAATACTAAAGCAATAATGCCCCCTTTTAAGGCAAACATAATTGGTGTTTTGTGAAGATAGTCAAGTTCTGAAGGGCAGGACTTTGATTTTCAGAGTGTATCTTTAAAAAAAAAAATCACGGACTCAGAAATAAAATTTTAACAGAAGTCCCTTGGCTTTCAAAGAGTGTTCCCCAGGTGGCTGGTTCTACAGAAATACTTCGGGATACTGCAAACAAAGCTCCTATTGTAAAATATATTTTTAAAAGTTTAGTAAAACGATAGCACATCCATACTGACGTGCGTTGCGTGGCAAAACGTTAACATTTTGGAAGCCAGTAAGCGTAATTTACGTGCTCATTGATTTTGTTTTATGAAACAACACTTTTAAGACCTTTTTATTATAAAATAAAACCAAGATATAGAAAAACCACCCAAAACAAACGTGTAGCTTAGTGAATTGTTACACGGGGAAGATTCTTAGAACAGCACCCAGGTCGAGGACTGGTGCCCACTACCCCAGGAGCTGTGCCCACTACCCCAGGAGCCCCGTTCATGAGTCCCCTCCTGGTCACAGCCCCACCTTCCCCATTAAAATAACCTTTATCCTAACTTAACAGTAAGCACTTCCTTGCATTTCCTTTTGGTTTTATCACTCGAGTGATAAACCTCACTTTTATCTTTTTCTGTAGAAGCTCCTCTACTTATGAAAGTTGAGGTCAGAAAAATCATTTATGAGCCCTTTCAATGATAAGTGCAGAGTGACCGTCTATAAACAGTTGCTATCCCCCCAAGTCAACAACTGGACAGGCTCTGATGTGCTTCTGCTGGGGGTTGCTGCTCTGGTCACAGCTATATTATTAACAGTAATAGCTAATGTGTATGGAGTTCCATGCCCTCTAAGCACGTGGAATAATTAATGTACTTCTCTCCAAAGCTCTAGGAGGTAGATCCTCTCATTGTTGTCCCCACTTTCTGTGTGTGCAAACTGAGGTTCAGAGAGGTGGAATAACGTGTCCGAGGTCACACAGTCAGTCTGTCTCAGAGCCAAGTTATATCCAAGGTAATGGCTCCAGCCCGTTCTCCCAATGCTATGCTGCCTTGATGGAAGTTGAAGATTCCGAAGCACAAGGATTTTGAGATTCCATATAAGAGTTTACTTCTAAAGGAGAGGATCTACAGCTTTAAGAAACAGATGGAAAAATTGCTGTCCTAGATCACCTTTTTTCCTTTTACAGATGAAAAAATGACCCAGAGAATATAAAGAATCTGTCTAAAGTCACACAAACAGTTGGTGGCAAAGTTACAGACAGATCCCCAAACCTTCCAGCTGTTAAAATCAATGATCTTTCCTTCATTCCATACCTTATGTGGAAAAAAAGACATTTTCTATTCTGCTTTTTTGCATCATTTCCACAGGGCAGAGTTGACTTGAAACCAGTTTATAACTAGGCCGCACCATCCACTTGCTTATTTTCTCAAGGTTTTAACTGGGAATTAAAAAATTTGTATTTGAAGTTTGCTTCCCCGCGGCACTGACTGAGTGCCCAGTCTGTGGATGCACGTGCCTCACTTCTTCTCCAAAGAATGTACAAGAATAACACATTTGACTGTTGTGGATGGCAGGTGAAAAAGAATTACTGGTATAGTGTAGGCCCTTCAGCACATTCACGGCCAATTCTGGATTATCCCAGCACAGATGGATTGTGCAAAATCCCTCTTCTGCTTCTTACTGGTGACCTTTAACTATTTGTGTTTGCAAATGCTTCTACCAGAGATTACAAAGGAGAAGAGCAGACAAGATGGAATTTGATTCCACGACCAGAAGGTTAGGCATCCTGGTAAAAGGTTGGGAAGTTTTGGTGGCAGACTGTGGGATCCTGTCTGGGTTGAACCTCTCTGGGATGCCCGACTTGGCCTTGCGTGCAAACCTTCAGAAGGGAGGCAAACTGGGCATCATGCACGGAGCTTAGTTTGAAATTTGTGTTACTGCGTGGAAATCCTGTTCGCTTGTGCCTTGAGCAAATCACCCATCTTCTCTGAGCCCCGGTTTCCTCATGTTTAGAAGGGAAGAAGGTGGAGCTGCTTCAAGGCAAACAGCATACGTAGGCACCCAGCTCGGTACTTTGCTCATGCAAAGCGTTAGTAAATGGTACTTCCACTGGTTGACCGTATCCGTGAGGTAGGTCCGGTAAAGAGAATGAGCCGATCCAGTGAAACTCTGGCACTTTCCTCGTGAGGGATTGGCCCAGCTTCAGCTGTTTGAAGTCCTGCAAGTTGTTGGTGGCAACACTGGCCAAACCCGCTAGTCTCCTAACTGCTTGTTTACCGGTCTTTCCGCCTCATCACACCATATTGGGGAAAGCAAAGCTACCTGCTTCACCTGTGCTCTATGTACCTGGCTTCTGAGTCCATTTGCCACAAACCAGTTTAAAACCTGAATGAACCTTCCAGTTAATTATTTTTTAAGGACATGACTGCCATCATTACCCAGGAATATGTATTAAGAAGGAAGTTTGGGGGCTTCCCTGGTGGCGCAGTGGTTGAGAGTCCGCCTGCCGATGCAGGGGACACGGGTTCGTGCCCCGGTCCGGGAGGATCCCACGTGTGCCACAGAGCGGCTGGGCCCGTGAGCCATGGCCGCTGAGCCTGCGCGTCCAGAGCCTGTGCTCCGCCACGGGAGAGGCCACAGCAGTGAGAGGCCCGCGTACCGCAAAAAAAAAAAAAGGAAGTTTGGTAGATGAAAATATTTCCAGGCCGAGCAAATTAGTATTGAAGCATGAGTCCCGTGTTGTGCAACATGGATTGCAGGCACGTAAACATGACACTGGACGAAGACTGTAGCAGGCTCCCAAGAATTGCCTGAGTTATAGGCATATTCTTTGAATCCTGAGTACCTTAAAGGAACGTTGATAGGCATTAATATAGCTGAGATAAGGATTATATGGGATACTGACTCATTCAGCAAGTATGTATTGAATCTTAGTTAAAGTAAGTATTGCATCCTAGTTAAGATGTGCCGGGCACTGGCACATATAAACAAGACATCATCCCTTCTTCGTGTAGCTTACGATTCAGGGGATTGGTAAATACCATAGAACTTCTGAACTACTCCACGGTAAGAAAGACAGGAAGTAGATCTTAAACATCTCTGAGTTCCAAATGCCTACACATACTGCAGTCTCAATGCAGGTTTGAATGAAGGAATGTTTGCATGTTACCCTAAGCAGAGGTGGTTTTTTTAATCAAAATATCCTTAGATTTCTAAAGCTGAGTGTTTTCACTAATCTCAGTATTGTTTTAGAATTGTCTGGTAATAGTTTTGACAATGAATTCAGTAACCACAAAGGCTGTTTATAATTTGTTGGTGCTTTTCAAACATCTTTCAAAGGCAAGCGAGCCCCTGACTTTTGCTCAGTAATTCACTCTGTCTTTCTGTCTCTACCTGAGGGGTAACCGTCATAAAACGGCCTGTACACCAACATGTTAAGTATGGGCATTCTTACACTGTGGAATGTCTAAAGATTGCTTACCCTGTCATTTTTAAAAGCCCTGTAATTCCTTATAAAGCATATATAGCATCTGAACAAGAAATATGACACTAAGTCTAGGATTAAATAATATCTTGGGGCTGCTACCTTATGCATTTTCAGCAGTTTGGGAACTCCACTAAGTGCAGGTTAACAAGACCAGAGCATCATAAATGAGCATCTGTCCCATGACCCAGCTGGAGACCCCTCCGATTATTCATTCCAGAAGCACGTGCTGACACCGAGTTCAGCCCTCTCAGCTCTCCCACTCTTAGTGGTCTTTTAAGATTGGCAGGAGGTCAAATCCTTCCAGCCCCACGCTTTGTGGCATGGCTAAATGTTCTCTGGGTGTTGCATTGTAGCCCTGATGACTCAATTTTCAAAATTAAAGTAAACAAAAGGAGACCCTGGCCAGGGAGCAATCCAACCCTGAACGTTTACGTGGAAAAGGCTGTGTGTGTGTGTGTGTTTTAAGTGTTTTAAATGAGAACAGGCAGCTCTGCGGAGAAGAACGTGTTCGATTGGGCACCACTGCTGTTTTGCCCGCTGACCCGGGCTTTCCGCAAGCCCAAGTTCATCCTTCCACTTCAAAGGCCTGGCTCTGAGCGGATCACACATTTTCCTTGATGACAAATTAATCAAACTTGATTTCTTGTACGAGATGGATACAAAAGAACGACAACTCCCCAAGGCCCGAAAGTCAATAAAGCCCTTCTGGCTCTGATTAGAGTAACAAAAGGATATCTGAGAGGCATCTTCCTCCTGCTGGAGGCTGTGGGACGGGGCTGAAAGCAAGCCGGGCTTGTAAAGGAGAAAGGCCTTATTAAAACACGTTTCAGCTGCGACTGAGTGCATGGCGAGCCCTCCTGACAGAGAAAATTACTTCTTAGTAGATGCTCACCTTTACTCAAGAGCAAAGTTTCCGCTTAGAAGGACTGAGAGGAAGTAGTATATTATGAATCTGAAATGTTTATAGATCTCTCCTTTTATGTTTCTGCTGTGAAGATGAAGTTAGAGAAAAAGAAAAAGAAAAATCGCTCTGTGATATCTGGCAAGCGTTAGAGATAGCCCTGAGTTTGGATAAGGAAATTGACTTCTACCTGGCTAAAAAGGGAATTCCCCGAGTGCAGGGGATTTACCTGTGAAGGCAGGCCTAGCACAAGGTGAAGGAATGGGCTTCCAAATGCAATTGCTGTGGGTCTGCGCCGACAGCGCACTCAAAGGAGAGAGTGAGAGAAGCCTTCTGCTAAATCGGGGAGCACAGGATTGCAGCGCAGAACCCTCTTAGCAGCTCTGTCATCTGCCGGTTCTGTGGGGCATCCGAGGACAGTTTGCATCCTTGTGATGGCTCTGCCTTCTAAATTGAGAAGAATTGCTGGTGCATGAAATATGGTCCCCTAACTGTCCTGGGCCAGCTTCACGCTTTTCCCAAAACGCCTTCACAAAAGGAATGGTTCATACCTTGAGATCACAATTTTGGAAAGAAGTCCCGGAAGGTTTTTTTCTTCCCCTTTAATAATGTAGGCAAAACACGCACGACTACACACTGTGGGGTCCGCTTCCGTAATTTTGTAGGGTCCGCTTGCCCAGAGCCCCTCCCGCCCCCCGACGACTGGTGGCTGGTAAACGTGGGTGGAGGGAAGTGGGGTCACAGGGGTCCATCTCTCACGGCTGACACTTGGTTTGAAGATCCCTCCTCCAAGTATCTTTCTGACCCTGACAGGTAGGTTTCAAAACGTCTGTGGCATTCCAGGACCCTTAATAATTTAAAGCTGTCGTTTAGATTCCAGCAACGGGCAAACTATACTGAGGGTTCTGCCGCCCCCCGTGAGCTGGAGCCTTCCTCAGCCCTGCTCTCTGACATGCAGGCTCCAAGCTGCCAAACCCTCCGCCCCCACCCCTCCCTGCTCACCCCTTTCTGGTGCTCTGGGGGTGAGCCCAGGCCCCCTCCCCCATTGAGCCTGTTCCGAGCTTTCCCGCTTGAGCGGAGCCCTCCTCTCTCGGAATCTAGGAGACACCTGAGCCTCTTTAACTCCGCACACACCGCCCCCCCCCCCGCCCCCCGTGGCCCTCGGTTCATCCTGGTGTGCGTGTTCGTTTGTCAGGCGTCCCCGGGCCTTGCCACACTCCACCTCACCTGGGTCACAGGAAGGATGAACGACCCCATCATTGGGTGGGAAGAGTAAATGAGAAAATTATGCATGAAGGCCCACTACCAACTGTTAAGCGTTGTTCCTGTGTAGGTTTTGCTGTTAATGCCTCATGGTACTGCAGTGTTTTGGTCAAGGTAGGCCTGGGTTTTTTGTTTTGTTTGGGGGTTTTATTTTGTTTTGGTTTTTAGGTATTTGGCTAATTGTTTTAAAATCACATGCTAAAGTAGAGTCCAGAAACCCTTTATTTTTATGAAAATTCATGTTTTTAGGATAAAAGTAGTACATGCTCATTTAAGCAAACGCGAACAATAATAATAGTAGCTGGCCGCCTCCCCATCACCTTTTTTATTCCTGAATGATTAGTAGGAAGTAACAGTGTTTATGAATATTTGAAGATATGCAAGAAAATTGGGCTGCTTCAGGCCAGGGTTGGGGCGAGGGGAGAATGCAGGTGTAAAGAAAGTAAGGGATACTGAGTAGGAAAAAGGAGGGGCCAAAGGAATGCGGTGAGCCTGGTGAAGAGGCACCGCCTTACCTCAGGTGGTACAAGAAAGAAAGTTATTAGTAACACCTGTCTCTTCCCCGTGTTTAAGAACGTCATTAAAGGAAGCCTAGCTCCACCTCTTAACTCCGTTCCCGGAGGGGAGGTTTGAAGGCAGAGAGAACCTGCGAGAGCCCCCTTGCACTTTCAAGGGTTTGGAAGGCCCCCGAATTAGGAATTAAGTCGTCACTCCCACTGATCGACAAATACGCATCATCTTGACACCAGGAGGCAGAAATTTTGGGCCCTGCAGAAACTTCCGTGGAGGTTTGTGGTCTTTAATTCTTTTTCTTGTCAGTGTTGTATCTCGTCTTTAAGAATGGCTTGTGCCCCTTGCGTTTATGTTGCTGAATTCTAGTCCCCATGACATGAGTTGTGCGCTGTAAATGGTTTCTGCTGGACGGTTGGTTAGAGTTGGAGAGTGTGTCAGATTCTAAGAGGATGAAAATGGGAGTTACTTTGGTCTTCTTGTTTGGTTTGCCTCAGTGGGTTGTTACGTCTCTTTGCCCGTATGGAGCCCCCAGACAGATCAGCCCTGGAATGCCATTCAGGTGAGGTGGCAGAGGCTGCAGTGGTGTGAGGACTTTGCCAGGACGGCATGTTTGTGTGTGTCTTTGTGCCTTGGGAGCTGAGAAGATGCCTTCTGCCTGTGGAAAGGCATCAGTGACTCCTGGTTATAACATACCCTTGTTCTGACAAAGCTCAGTAGCCATTTCACATATCCGTTTCATTTTGTATATTTCATTTTTTTTACAAAATTTTAAATCTTGTCTTGGAGACAGAAACACCTAATGAGTTCCTAGATTGAGCTGTTGGAGGACCAAATGTGTTTACCTGGGACAGAACACAGGTTTTGAAAGCAATTTGCATTCAGAGTCTGTTACAGTGACTGGCTTCTTTATCTCCAGTTCTTAGGGATACTTTCTTCATTGAATGAAGTTCAAAATAGATCAAAAGTATCTTTTTTTTTGTTTGTTTGTTTGTTTTTGCGGTGCGCGGGCCTCTCACTGTCGCGGCCTCTTCCGTTGCGGAGCACAGGCTCCGGACGCGCAGGCTCAGCGGCCATGGCTCACGGGCCCAGCCGCTCTGCGGCATGTGGGATCTTCCCGGACCGGGGCACGAACCCGTGTCCCCTGCATCAGTAGGCGGACTCTCAACCACTGCGCCACCAGGGAGGCCCAAAAGTATCTATTTTTATAAAGCTGCAGAAATTCTAAGGTTAATTTTTAGCCGAATAGGTAAACAAAGCACTCAGCTCATCAGATGGTTTCCAATTCACTACCCGTGTGTAACCCGCCAGCGTCAACCTTGATAAACTAACCAGTGTGGTTTTCCTGAGATCCTTGCGAGATTCCTCCCAATTAGCTAGAGGGAGTCATCAAGAGACAACGAAGACCAGCTGTGCCTTGGAAACTCGTGGTGAGGGTTCGTTCTAGAGAGATTCCACTGTGGTGGAAGGTGAGCCCAGGAAAGTCATCTCTCTCCGTCGGTTAGGTGGTAAGGTGTGGTCTCCTGCGCCCAGTAGGACTCAGGCAGGTTGGAGACCCTCTCCCAGGGTTGCCATTGCAGATTTCCAAGATCCAGTACGTTAGGTCCTCCGGGGTTGTCGGTTACATAATCCCACCTCTGTGAGCTCAAGCACAATGAGGAACCTTTCTCAGCTGCACCTGCCAGACACAGGTGTGGACCTTGTTGGAAGGAAGGTAAGCTGCCGTTTACCTTTGGATATGAATGGGCTTCCTGAATCCATGCTGGTCATCCTTTGATGATTCAAGAGCAGTCACTGACCTGAATCAGGGTCCCATCTAGTGACACTCCCTTCTTTCAGATGAGGGTGCTGAAACTTAGAGCAGAACGGTCCCTTGTCCACGGTCACAGAGCTAGTGAGCCTCAGAGCAGGATCTGGACCTCACTCCCCATATTCCACACACAGTTTCCTTTTCTCTAGGTGACTATAATTTTGTAGTTGTTTAAATCACACATCCCTGTTCTCTATTCTGCCTTTATTTTCTGAATTCTGTCCATTCCAAGCCTGAAGTTTTTCACTGAGGAAAATACATGTTTTAAAAGTAAGAATTAGGGGGCTTCCCTGGTGGCGCAGTGGTTGGGAGTCCGCCTGCCGATGCAGGGGACGCGGGTTCGTGCCCCGGTCCGGGAAAATCCCACGTGCCGCGGAGTGGCTGGGCCCGTGAGCCATGGCCGCTGAGCCTGCGCGTCCGGAGCCTGTGCTCTGCAACGGGAGAGGCCACAGCAGTGAGAGGCCCGCGTACCACCAAAAAAAAAAAAAAGTAAGAATTAAGCAAAACACCAAATTAACTTCAGTAGTTTAAAACATTAGGGTACAATGAGAGAGGGTCACCATAATCACCATTGCATTAGGGCTACTGGATTCCAAGTGACAGAAAAACCAACCGAGACTGTCTTAAAGAAAAAAAAAATTATGAATGACATAACTGAAAAGTTGTGGAGGAATGGCTTTAGGCAGAGTCTGATCCGGAGACCTGTTGTCTTGGTTCTTAGTTTTCTTTTGTCTTCATCTTCCAGGTCTAAACCTATATCCCCCCAGTTTTAAGTGCAAAAATACAGATTTTTTTTTCTCCTTTTCTCTCCGGAGTCCTAGTAAGTTCCAAGGTTGTGTACCATTGACTCTAACTAGTTCTCATTCTTATTCCTGAGACAGTGACTGTGGACAGGGCACAGCCATGCGGTGACAGGGCAGGCTTAAGTCACATACCCATCCCTAATGCAGGAGTGAAGTCATGGTGGTGGTCCGCGGACAAGGGGGTATTGATACTGGGTGACAGAACTGGCGCACAGCAGGTGTTCAAAGGATCTTTGGAATGTAAAACAACCAGGGGTGAGCCCTAGGCCAGCCGATGGGGCACCTCCCAGGTGAAGACCTGGTTTGTCCTGAGGCTTTGCTGCCCGGTGGATGAGGGGGTTTCGTGCTGACCTGTAGCTGTGGTCATCACCCCAGGTCTAGGCCGCTTGCCTTGCACGGGGTCCTATAGATGCCCAAGGAGAGTGAGCTGGATACGGAGTGAGTGCCCTCAGCCCCGTACCATCCCACCGTTGGAACAAACCCCGGGGCCCTGCCTGCACAGACTCTTAACAGTCCATGTCTAGTTTTATAGGCCAGGTTATTTTGTAATAAATTCTTGTTTTCAAAGGATGAGCTGCTGCCTGATTCAAAAAGCAGATTTTAATCCACCAAAGAACTTTCCTGAAAGTCAAGATTTACTTTCTGTGCTAAAGCGTTAGAGCTGCTCAAAGTAAAAATGTCTCTGACTCTATGTTAAGGGAATTTGGCTTTGGTAGGAGAATCAAAAATGTCAAAGAAACAGAAATTTGGAAATAACACGATGGTTGATAGGACCCACCCTCTGCCGGCTGCCCCCTCCCCCTTCTCAAGTAGAAGAGCCTACTGTTCTTCCCATGGGGGTGGCAGTTTTCAGGGACGGTCTTGCCAAAGGTGAGGTAGGGAATATAATTCTTTCTAGTCAGGTTGGGTTTTGACTCTTCAAAGGCTAGAAACACTTCCTTGCTGTAAATGCTGGAGGTGAGCGAAAGGATTAGACCCCAGCTGCAAACGCATGCCGTATGTCTTAGAAATGAATCTGGGCAACTGTGCTCGTCAGCTCGGCTTGCACGCCTGCTTCCCTCTCTTTCTGCCGCCAAATTTCCTCTCGTGGAGTTGGTCTCTCTCTTACTGGAGTATTTCCCATGTGTTTGCTAAAGGGAAATCACCACCAAGACATCTGCAAAGTCTCCAGGCTTTGAAGTACCCACAGGAAACTCGGCAAAGAGAAACCCAGAGTTACTCTGAGTCTCCCGGGTGGGTGGACCTACTGTTTGTTTGGTTTTGGTTTGGTTTGAGAGCAGCTGGGGGTGAAGCCCAAATCCAGGGCGCTGGCACCAGCGGAAATTAAAGTGTCTTCATTCTTCTCCTACCTGAGACAGGAGCTTTAAAGAAAACTTTTTTTTTTTTAATTCAAAGCAATGAAAAATAAAAGCACGCATAGAAAGTGTTTGTTTAGTTTCCCCTTGTTCGAATGACAATTCAGACCCGCGTGTGCTTTGAAAGTCTGTGTTTTGAATTCATAACCGTTGCAATGTATGTAGCGTGTAAGAGTTGACAAAGGGCGTTTGTGTACATTAGCTCAGGTCACCTTTGTAACAAATCAAGGTGGTTAGCGTATTACCATTATTTTGGTGATGAGTTGACTGAGAGGAAGATGGAAAGACTTGCCTGGCATCACTTTGCCAGTGAGTGGCAGCCCGCGGTCCCTCTGATTGCAGAGGGAGCGCTGTCCAGCTGAGAGACTCTTACTCTAATTACTGGGGGAAAGTGGCCTGACACTGAGCTGTTCTCCCCTCCACATCGCCCTCAAATTGTGGAGTCATCTCTTCTTTCTTTGGGGGTGGAGGCCAGTCTTCATGGCTCCCCAGATAAAATTAAAGAAATTAAACAATAATCACAGTATGATTAATAACATTTCTCGAGCTCTGTGCCCAAATCTGTTGTCAGTTACATCTGTGAATTGGTTGGGCCTCACAGGAACCTTCCGTATACGGTGAGGTCAGGTGACCTGCCTGCTTGAGGTCAGTTGGCTCGAGGTGGTAAGCCAGGATTCAAATGCAGGCGGTCCCCCAGCAGGCTCCTCCTCTTAACCCCGTCTCTGTATAACCCTGTGTTATACAGTGCCAGGCCCTTTGTCTGCACTATCTCATTGACTCATCACCATCCCCATTTTATAGACGACGAAACAGAGCTTCAGTGCGATTAAGTGACCTGCCCAGGTCCTGAGACTTAGGAAGAATTGGAGTCAAGGGCTGAGCCAGGCTGTTAATCCCCAAAGCCGATCTCAGAGCCTCTGCTCCATTCCCGGCCCCAAAAGAATACCATTGACACTGCAACACGTAAAACATGACAAGAGCCCACTGCGGGGGTAGACGCCAGAGGCTGTGCTACCCAGTACAGCAAGAGGGTCCCAGCTTAGAGCCCCGCCCCAAGCAGACGGTGTGTCAGCGAGGCAGCAGACAGACAGGGATGCTGAGGCCCAAGGAGGCTCATTCACTTGCACAAAGACACTTCCACGTGTCTTACGGGGGGCTGCCACCAGGATCTGAATACAAGCTGGGTGCTGAGGGCCCTGGTCTAGGCAGTGGTGACTTTGACAACGTTGAACTTGAGAGCACTGTCCCGGAGAATGGGGTTCGGGAGCCCGGCTTCCATTTCTGCCCCGTCCCCCTTACCCCCGCCCCTTCAGCCTCCCTCCATGTCGCCCCTCTCCTCCAGAAATGTAGAGAAACTACCACCCACCTTCTTCCCAGGAATTTTGCAAAGAGTAACTGGATCGTTTCAGAATAGTTCTTTGAGCGGCATGTAGGAAAGTTGCCATCCAGAAGAAGAAAGTAAAATAATAATTATTCTATTTAAATGTATTTAAGGAAATCTCCCTGGGGGCAGTGAAGAGGAGAGCGACTTATACTTGTGGAAAATTCACAAGTTGGTGAAATGCCCGCGTCCCTGAGAGGCCGCTGGGTCGCTGGTGGAGTGACAGGGTCGTGGCACCGGATCTGAAGTCCCGGCACGAAGGGGTGGAAGCTTCTGAGCCAGAACTACCCAGGCTTCTGTACAAAAATAACTTGCCTGCCCATCTCAAAGGCCCACAGGGACGGCGCTTTGCGTGACCCCAGACTGGTTAGTGCCAAGTGCTCACCCAGCTTTTTTCAAAAACTACATTCCCTTGTCATCCACAAAAGGGGGCTTCAGCGTCTGCCCTGTAATTAATTCCTGCCCACTTACCACACGGATCGCTGGGGCTTCTCCCCACCTGCTCGTAGAACCTGTGTTTGTCTTTAGTGGTAAGCCTGGCAGATAATGAGGTTTTGATGCCACCGAGCTGTTGTGGCAAGTTTATTCTGGGCTCTGCAGAGCCCTTGGCTGCTGCCATCTGGTCTGTTCAGATGTTGCCCTCTCTCCATTCGGAGGGCCTGGGTTTGGTGGGCAAGCTGTTCTCTTTACAGTCGACGTGGCTTTGATCTTGGAGACTGGCTTTCCCACTCAAACACCTGGTCGTGCTTAGGCTCTGCACAAGTCCACGCTCCTGCACAGCGTTCCTCTTCTCCTGATACACAGATGGCCACCGTGCTGTGTGCAGCCGCAGGGACGGCCTGCTCGGCCTCCCACAGCAGAGGTTTTTCCCCTCCAGTTAATGCAGACAAGATAACCTCGTAGGCAAACACTTGGGTACTTTCCCATCTCTTACAGCTCCATTCCCTGCTCCACGCCACTCCTGTACCCACTCCTCTCCACCCAGTGTGAGCAGAGACTGGACCCCCTAGAGCAGGGCTTCTCGAAGTGTCTGGGCATCTGATCAGAATACTGATTCTGATCCGTGAACCGGGGGTGGGCCTCAGACTCTGATGGGCTCCCAGGTGATGTCCATGCTGTTGGTCCGTGAATCCCATGTTGAGCAGCAGAGTCTTCCATTACTTCTGGAATAATCTCCACTCTGGCCTCCCCCCACCCCCCCCCCCCCGTAATGTTCCTATCTCTCCTCTCCTTTCTCTTAATAAAACTTCACTGCCTTAAGTGCTATTCCTGTAGAAGCACCCTCCTGTCCGCAGGTGACTATTTCATACTCAAGTGATAACAGCTGATAGATAAGCAGGCTGTAGAATCAGAAGCCTGTATCTTGAGAGCAGGGTATAGATTTACGCTGTGATGACTCTATGCAAATCACATGTGCAGTTGGTGAGCCGTTAACTGTTTTTCATGTATCCTGACAGTATTCTATCTCAATAAGAATTTTTAAAAAATCACTTCATTGACAGTATAAAATTAGGTATTTTAATCTTTTTAATGCATTTTCTCCCTCCATCCTCAAAAACGCAGAGAAGCACAGAAGAACAACTCAGCCAGTCACTCAGAGTACCCAAATATAAGAGTAGCATCGCATCACTCGTGGTTGAAAAGGCTAGCTGTGTGCTTGTTACACTCGGTTCCCCAGCTAAGATCAGTCTGTTCCATTCAGGCTGGAGAAAAGCAGTTTCCATGTAAGAAGTCTGATAATATAATTAAAACATTGTCATTACAACTGGATTCAGGCTTCCCTTTTATCAAATCCTCAAGGATGACATTCAAAATGAGCATGGACATTTGAAATCTAGCTGAAGCAATGGCTTTCTCTAGGAGGGAAGCTCTTTTATACCATCTTTAAAGGGGCTCTTAGGATTCTTCAGTTGATACATCGTGGTCAACAGATGTGGAGCTGAGAGTTCAAGTCACCTAGATGCGTATCCTCGTTCCTTGGTTTTCCCCATGTTACTGAACCTTGTTTAGCCTAGCTTTCCGCATCGGTATAATAGGCACAGCTGTCGTTATCGTTGATGGGTGGCTTGTCATGTGATAGGTTCTCTAGACTCCACCCTTTTCCCTAGGACAGCCCTGGAAAGCTATCTAATGACTGATGGGCACGGATACCCACCAATGAGAGCAAACCAGCCTGTATCACTGGAGAGGCCCTAGTGGCTCTGCTGTGCCCGCGTGTCTCTTTAGTTCCTGGATTGCAGGGTGGCCCACAGTGGATGGGGAGGTTCCCTGTGGGGGGCTGGTGCAGCCAGGACAGTGGGAGGGTTTGGGCTCTGGGATTTGAAGGCGCTGCTCTGGATGGTCTGGTATGAAAGGATGTCAGTATCTAACTGGTCCGTCCCCACTTTGCCAATGAGAATCCTGAGGATTAGATGAGGCAAGTTGCCCAAGACAACACAGCCAGTGAGTGGTGGGCCAGGGGAGTGTCACTCTGGCTCCCATGGCCTTACCCACTGAGCAGCCTTCCTCGATAGGACATGAAATAAGGCACGTGAAAGTGTCTGCTACAGTCTCCGGCATGTGGTTGGTGGGTACTCAGTAAATCTTAGTGTCCCGTGCCCTTTGTCTGCACTCGATTCCTGCCCGGTTCTCCGTGGAATCCAGTGCTGTCCTCCTGTTTGGGGCTGGCTGGGGTCGGTAGATGTGGCTTCCACCTTTGACCTCTCCGTTACCCAGCAGGGCCTGGTCGGTGCTGTGATGCACGGTTTCCAGCTCTGCCAGGTGCACCACTGTGCACGGGAGTTTGCTCGCTACAGGTTGGTGAAGTATTCCAGGGCAGGATGTTTACATCCCCTGGAGGAATGGGCACAGAACCAAGTCAGCCCTTGCTTGGCAACCCCTGGCTGTTCTTTGCAGCCTAAGGCGCCCTGCCAAACCAGCTCAGGAGAGGCAAACATAACAAGTGCTGATGCGCTTGTATTTTATAGAGAACATAATAAAAGTTTTCAGGATGATTTATTGTCCTAAACAAGAAAATACAATGGACGCCATCCATTATTCAACATGCTAATGATAACCTTTACTCTCTTGTCGAGGATGATCTAAGGTAGCGTTTGGTGGAAGTACAAAGAATACGCAGGGAACGCGCACACACACACACACACACACACACACACACACACACACAATCCCACGACATTCCATGCTGTGACAGTTGGAAAATTAATTGTGGAACGAAGGGATTTAAAACCAAGTGGAAAGGTAGGTTTCCACGTTTGCAACTTTGCGAGTGTCATTAAAATAAAATTAAAGGGGTTTCTTTAATTTTATGTGATTGACTTGGAAATGTCCCCCACGCAAAGTGAGTTTTGAGACCTCATTGAAAGCTTTCTTGTGATGTTGTTTTTTGCTTTCTTGTAATTTTTATGAAGTATATTTCTTGCAACTGACATTATTCCAGCCACATGGTGAAGAGGGCCCAGAAGTAGATCATTGCTCAAGATCGTCATTCATGGACCAGTTAACACTTAGGCGTCGGGGGTCAGGGAGATGACTTGGCGTACCGTTGTTCCCTTTTAAGGGGAGAAACTGACTTCTTTTTCCCCTGAGAATGACAGTTGACTGGAAAATAGAAAAGTTTGTTTTGGTTCCATGCGAGTTTGATAGAGTTGGCAGAATCTTGCGTTGCTGACGCAGGAGGACTTTTTCCCAAGTCAAGAGGAAATGGTAATCAAAGTTATTTCCCCCGTGTTTAGTGATGCTCTGTATGTTTCAGTGGATATCAATAAAAGGTAAATCAGTACAGACAGGTGCTTTAGAATCACACCATAACTCAAGTATTGATACCACCAGAGAGAAGGACATTTCTCAATTTCTCTCCTTGAAGCTTTTTCACTAGTTTGTGGACCAAAATAGTCTTCTAATGGAGAGGAGAGCCTGGAGAGATTTGAGAGCTGAGCCTAGGCTGCCTGTTCCTGTCTTTCAGGAGACTGTTAAAGACATTTAAAAAAATAAACAAAAGCAAAAGCTTTTGCTGATTCCCTTAAATGGTTTTTTGGCTATGAAAATGGAAGCATCCCTAAAAAATCTTAATGTCCTTAGCAATTCTCCAAAAATTTCCTCCATCACGATTTTCAGATTTATGAGTAATAATAGAAGGCAGCATTTCTCAATTCTGAATCAGAGCAGAACAGGCTGTGTTGGGAGCAGTCAGGACTTGGGCTCCAGAGTAGGTTGGATGGGTGACCTAGGCAAGGTGGTTAACCTCAGCCAGGTTATAATTCCACTGTTGTAACGTCCAAAAGATTGTTGGTCATTATAAGGTTGAAATAAAGCAATGTAGGTAAAGTATTTAGTATGGTACCTAACACAAAGGAATCCTTCAAGAAATATTGCCCTTCCACTTCCCTCCCTCAAAAGGAAAAAAGATTGCTTAAATATATGTCGAAGTCAAAAAATAAAATTGAGAATTTAAGGAAACTTCCCCAAATAAGACATAGTCATATACTTAGTATTAACAAAAGAGAGTCTGTTTTTATTCTTTCATCCCTTTAGTAAATGTTGATTGAATGCCTGTCATGTGTAGGTGCTAGGAACAATTTCCTTCTACTCAGAAGCTGGTGAAACCCAGCTACGCAGGCAGTCAAGTCAAATTTTAAAGGTTTTTCCAGGAGGTAAAAGTGACTAGGGGCGATGCTACTAAAACCAACTGGATATAAAGTTGAACCACCGGGTCTCATTCTAGAGTTTTCCAAAAGATAGCTCTTAAACTATGTTCTTCTTCATTGAGGGGCTTCTAAAAGTCTTTAGGCTTCTCTCCACCACTGCCTACTTGCGATATCATGTTTAGGATTATTCTGAAGGATTCTGAGACTTTCCACAACTATGTCTATTTCAAGTCTTTTCTCAGAAGATGGAACTCCACAGAAGGCAGTTCACGTGATTTTTAGTCCGAATCTATAAATAATTGGTGTATCCATTTTAGCCCCCCAAACTCCCATCTGGTTCTCTGTTCACATGAGACACTAGGCCAACAACTTGGAAGGGTAATAATATCTCGCGATGCGTGGACGTCGTAGGATAATTGCAATGATAGTAGACGCTCCTCGCTTCTGATTTTTTGAGGACTGGAACTTGGGCTTTCCCAAGGTAATTAGCACAAGATCAGCAGGCTGGATGGGGGAAATAAATCACTTGGAGGAAGGCATTTATTCCATCTTCCCTGTTCACTTGTCCTGCGTGCTTGCAGTCATCGAGACTCCTGGTTCAGGATCAGAAGGCCTGACCTGGTCCCTGCTCCTATGCAGACTTCTTCTAATTCCTGCATGTGAGAGAGGCAGAAGACCGCAGCTTGTTTGGGGGATCCCAGATGGAGTTTGCAGGATGGAGATAAGAAAATGCATCTCTTTTGACTGGTAAACTGAGAAATTTAAATTGGAACAGCAATGAAAAAACCATACATGTTGGCGGGTGGGGTCGGGGTGAGGCAACCCATGATGTTGCTTTTGCATCTGTAAAGAGTCATTTTGTAGCGTCATCTGCACTTTAAGAATTCCTAATGGGTACAGGCAGTTTAGACTCTGAGCTCAGTGTGTTGGAGTCTCTGATCATGTTCTTCTGATTGGGGGGCGGGGGGAGGGCGGGAAGGGGAAACAATAAGAGTCACACAAACACACACTCAACAAAAGATGGGGAAAATGTGAGCACCAGGCGTATCCCTGCTGATTTGGGGATGACAGTTGAAGAGAGAAGAACATTTCAAGTGCAGGGAGTGAAGCAAGAATAGCCCCCCCTGCCAGGAGAGGGCAGAAGGGTCAGCAAAGGTAAGTTTATGAGCCAAAGAGAGTTGGGGGAGGGGAGGGGGTGGAAGGGGGGATGGGGTTAGAGAATCAGGGGAGCGGAAACCCAGCACACGAAACCCGCCATGATGTGTTGGAGATGTTTAATTTGAAACTGTGATCCCTACAATTACTGAAAATGGAGAAGTTAAAAAGGAAAGCAGTTCCACTGTGACAGGGCAGGAAGAACCCGAGACACATTGGACGTTTGAATGCCTTTAATAAAAAAAAAAAAAAATGCCTTTTTGACAAAGTTCTCCTTTTAGATCTGGTGAAATGCATATTAATTTTGCCTCCTTCCTCATGAATCACTGAGTGCTCTGTATGGAGAGTAAAGAAGCATCCAGAGATGGAGAACTGCCTGGCGCCAGCAGCTCAGACTTTTCCTCTGGATCCTATAGGAATGATGAGCAAATGAGTGAGGCGGTCTGGGAGGGAGATGGGATGTGAACAAAGGATTCTGGAGTGTGAGACTTGGAGGTGGATCACTGTGTTAGGTCTTAGACTTCTTGTCATTAAAGAGGATAGGACATGACTTTAGTAAAACCCTCCCTACCACCCCAGATCTCCCCCATCCCCATCCCATTCCATGAACCCACCTGGAATGGGAGAGCCCCCTCTCCTCCCACCAAACCAACCTGGAACTGAAACCGTCTTTTCCCTTGTGCCCTCCTGAGAGTGACTGGCCATGGAAGCCACAGAACTGCCAACTTCTGGTGAAGGCGTTCAGTTCAGGTCCATTCACGATGTACATTCACTTTGTGGGTGGAAAGAAACCTGGAGAAGACAGAGGAAACACAGCTTAAAGCCTCCAGAAACTGGCAGGCAGACTTCCAGAAGGAGGCTCCTCCCAGGAATCTTCTCCTCGAATTAAACCTGGGTCTGAAACACATTTGCAAATGATCAGGCTTAAAAGTGGGATTGGGTTTCCTTGTGTCTTGCTGATAGGGGCCCAGAGACTTCTGTGGGTTGTTGTTTTTTTTTTTTTTTTTGAAGATGAGAGGGAAGAAATAAGGCACCATGAGAATGCAGAGCTGAAAATTCTGGGCAGCAAATCACTAACTTAGACCAGCCTCTTCCTCTGATAAATGCTTCCCAAATACATCATGGCCTTCATGGAAAAAACTGCTTCCTAATGTCAGATTATGCAGTAATAGTCGCTGAATGAGAACATAAATGCGTTTAAAAGAAATTCATCAGTGGGCTCTAAGGCTCGTGTGGTTGCTCGCTTATTCTCTGCAGTGTTCAGCATTAGCAGACCGCAATGAAACAGCTTTTTATTTACAGACCTCCGTTTATGATACATTTACCTGGTGTGATTAATTAAAGATGATTTTTCACCCCATATCTTTCTTTAAAACGCTGAAGAGGCAGTCCAGAGTTTTTCCATCCATAAATGGTGGTCATAAACTACCATAAGATGGCACTGTAACATAAATTATGGGAAGAGTCAGCTATATGGTGTAAGGACTGAAAGAATGAAAAGTCGAGCGCCAGATTTGCAGGTGAGCAGACGGGAATTATTCCCAAAGAGCTGCATTAACTAGGAAACGTGCTAAAAGCGTGTTATACTCACACTGGATTTTAATCAGGGAGACGCTGTCCAGGAATTCAATGCAGACAAGCCCTTTTACATTTTCAGAGAAAATGAATTCCAATACAACGTGAAAGAAAAGATTTCAAAAATACTAAGAGAAATCAGGCTGCAATTGCGGGTACAAAAAAAAAATGGGAAGGTGTTTTCCACTCTGGGTTCTGTCTCAGGAATATAATAACTGAGGTCAGAATGAAAAGATTGTTGAACCATTTTCCCATTCTTCTGACTTCCCTGTCATCCCGGGAGGGGGAGAGAGGCAATCTTAGAAAAATGGCCAACCCCACAGGGCCTGGCTGTGGTGTCTGAACGTCGGTGCCAGCACATTTATCCCCTCGGTTTTGTTGTTTTGTGTTTTTTGGTTCTGTTTTTTTAACAAAGCAAGCATTGCCTTTTACAGATGAGCACTGGGGAGTAAAAGTATTTTGGGATACTGATGCAGTAGGCATCGTTGGTTGCTTTTTTTTTTTTTTTTGCCATGCTCTGTTCGAGAGGGGCTCAGTCAGTGCTGCCTTTGCCAAAGTGGCCCTGGTCTAGTGGCCCTGGTTTAGTGGCAATCCCTTAGAGATTATAGACGAAAGGGGCAGAAACGTCATCCAGATTCCTTTGTAGGGGCTCCATAGCTTCAGGTGCAGTGGAAAACAGCAGTCTCACCAGTGTGTTCTCTGGCTTCATAGAAAAGCTCTTTAAAAAAAAAAAAAATCAGTTTCTTGGAGATCTTAAGCTATTGTGATACCAAGTGGGTACTCTCTTTGGCTTGGCATAAAAGCAGGTACGTGCTCTTCTCTGCTTAGCAAGCAGGTATCCAGGCCCTGTTCAATACCGTACACTCGGGAGAGGTGCTGGATGCTGCTGGAGCCATGAGATGGCTTTTGGAAGCACTTAGCCTCCCTGCAAACAGCGGACTACGCTTGGCTAAGAAGAGGTCACTGGGGAGCCTGGCTTTATGTAGAACATCAGGCTCCTTTTCTTAATGATTTTTAACCCCCATCACTCCAGTAGAAGAAAACAGGGGGAATGTCAGGCAACTGACAATACTGGTCAAAGACCAATCAGAGATGCGTCGCGGGGGATGTTGTAGCCTAGAAAGCCCACGCCTGGTAACGTGGCCTCGGAAGCCCACAGAGCCCAACTTCTAGCTGATGCAAAAACCGATGGGTTTTCTCTCTGGTGGGTTAAGCCTCCATTTGGGGGAAGACAGTCTTGGCTGGTCTCTGGCAAGTAAGCCCCATGCCAGAGAGTCTATGGCACACACGTGGAGTCATCACCCATCTCACTCTGTTGAGTAGACTTGACCATTGCAACCTCTCAGCTCCCGTTGTAAAATCACTGTGGCATTAAGATGTCTGTTTCTCAGAGAACATTAAGTGGAGGTCTGTCTGGGGGTGGAGCAAAGGGAAAAGACTCGCTTCTTAATACACCGGTGTCCTCTGCTTCTGTTGGCAGAAACCTGTTGTGAAATCTCATACCTGCTTTGTTCCTCTGATTACCTGCTTGCTTAAGAATACTGAATTGCCCCTCCCAACTCTTGCTAATTGTCTTCATAAATGTTATTTTGAAAATACTGTTTTAGACACCCCCGGGACATTTTTTTCTCAAATGGACAAAGTTGTATCTTTGTTCATAGGTGTGTGAAAGTTGATACTTAAGGATCCCAGTCCCTTTCCTGAGACTCTTAGTGCCAGAATATAGGATCGGGGGGATTTTATAAAGGCACGATGGTGCATGGACCATGCGTCATGTACCCTGTAACTGGTACTTTAATATTTCTGCAGTGAAATGTGTGAATGTTCAGGTTAATGGTCCAAGTAACGTCTATAGAGATCCAGTATCAGGTCAGGTCTTGCCAACATTGAGTTAATTAGAAAAATAAACAAAACTCTGAATTTCTGAATTATGAATAAGGGAATGTTTTTATATTGTATAAGTGTTTATATTTTAGAAGAAATATGGTGTTGAAGTTACATTCAAAATCTGTGGATTATGTAGAAAGGCAGACTTGGAGGTCTGGCTCTGAAGTTGCCTCTAATCATAATTTCTTATATATCCATCACTTTCTACTTTTTATTTCTTACTGACTAATTAGAACCTCCAGCCACGAGGTTGCAAACTCGTGTGTTTAAGGAGACCAGAAAGATCCTGTGAACTGGGTGGTGGACAACAGGGAATGCTGAGGATCAGGGCAAAGGAGAAACCCGCAGTGTCCAGAGGAGGCGCCCACAACCAGGCAGTTCCTGATGTCTGCTGCCACATGGGAGAATATCCCAGGTCATGTCCTCATCAAGATAAATCAGAAAAAAAATTATTTGAAATACTCTCAACTTTGAAATCTTAGTAAATAATTCAATTTTTTAAACATTCCGTGCAAAGCATATCACCTGTGATGTTTTCATTAGCACTCAAAACCATTTATATACCAAAAGAAGAAAAAAACACCAAAGCCCCCCCATACACACACACACACACACACACACACACACACACACACACACACACCCCACCTTATCATCCTCACCTTCCCCCAAGCAGATTCTCCCTGCTTTCTTGTGGTCGCTGTCATTTCCACTCTGGCTTTGATGGCCTCCCTAGTCAACCTTGACACCCATGGCCGTGTATTTAAACTGTGCGTTGGATATAATAGAAAGACCCCCTTTAGCCTAGACCTTGCATTATTCCTGTTATCCCACTAATGAGATGTGGAGGGCCTCAGTCCTAGGATGCCCGTATGCACCCCTGTTTTCTCCTTTCCTACACTTGCCTGTCTCTCCAAAGAGCCACACAGATTATGCCTCTGTGTATTGGCCCGTCTCCTCATTCACGTTTTTTAAATTGAAGTATAATTGACATGTAATATTATATTAGTTTTAGGTGTACAACACGATTCGATGTTTGGGCATATTGCAAAATGATCACTACAGTAAGTCTAGTTACCATCTGTCGCCATACATAGTTATAAAATATTTTTTTCTTATGATCACTTTTAAGATACACTCTCTTAACATTTCAGATATGCAATACGGTATTATTAACTATAGTCACTATGCTGTACATTACACCCCCATGATTTATTTATTTTGTAACTGGAAATTTATACCTTTTGACTCCCTTTCCCCGTTTGGCTCAGTCCTGATCCCCTGCTACTGGCAACCACCAGTCGGTTCTCTGTATCTATAAGCTTGTTTTTCTTTTTCTCCTTTTTCTAATTCGAGATATGAGTGAGATCATATGGTATTTGTCTTTCTCTGTCTCACTTATTTCACTTAGCATAATGCCCTCAAAGTCCATCCGTGTTGCTGAAAATGGCAAGATTTCTTCCTTTTTTATGGCTGAGTAACATTGCATTGTATATATGTACCACATCTATATCTATATCTACATTGTATATGTACCACATCTCCTTTATTCACCTGTTGATGGAGACTTGTGCTGTTTCCATCTCTTGGCTATCATAAGTAACGCTGCAGTAAACACTGAGGTGCATGTATCTTTTCAAATTAAAGTTTTTATTTTCTTCAGCTGAGAATCCAGAAGTGGAATTGCTGGATCCTTTGGTAGTCTATTTTTAATTTTTGGAGGAAACTCCCTACTACTTTCCATAGTGGCTGCACCAATTTACATTTCCACCAACACGGCACAAGGGTGCCTTTTCTCCACATCCTTGACAACGCTTGTTATCTCTTGTCTTTTTGAGAGTAGGCATTCTAACAGGTGTGAGATGGTATCTCCTTGCAGTTTTAATTTGTTTTTCCCTGATGATTAGTGATGTTGAGATCGTTTCATGAAGCTGTTGGCCATCTGTACGTCCTCTTTGGGAAAATGTCTACTTATATCTTCCTGTTTTTTAATCGAGTTGTTTTTTTTGCTATTGAGTTGTATTAGTTCTTTATATGTGTTGGATATTAGCCCCTTAACAGGTAAATGATTTGCATATATTGTCTCCATTCAGTAGGTTGTCTTTTCATTTCGTTGGTGGTTTCCTTTGCTGTGCAGAATCCTCATCCACTTTCAATCTGACCCAACAGAGATAAACCAGTTCCCTAATTAACAAATCCTATGGGCTTTTCCTCTGTTTTCTTTGTTTGTTTGTTTGTTGAGTTAAAGAGAAAACTGTATGATACAGTTTAAAATTGTATAGTTGATATACAGTGTTGTGTGAGTTTCAGGTGTACAGCAAAGTGAATCAATTATGCACTTACATATACCCACTCTTTTTGAGATTCTTTTCCTACATAGGCCATTACAGAGTCTTGAGTAGAGTTCTCTGTGCTCTACAGTAGGTCCTTATTAGTTATCTATTTTATATATACGAGTGTGTATATGTCAATCCCAATCTCCCAATTTATCCCCTGCCCCCCCCTGCACTTAGCTTTTCCTGTGTTTTCTTGAACTAACTTGAATCGTTTACACCTTTTGAAAGTCCCTCTTCCCTGTTGTCTGTGTCATTACATGCCTTGGGTTTCCTCCTTTTTTCTCCGTCTTTTCACTCACCATACTCCGGCTTCGTCCTACCAGGTTCTGGCTTCAGCTTCCTTCCTCCCTGTACTCACAGCCACTTTATTCTTTGGACATAACGACCATCTTGGCCATTACACAATCTAGACTTGTAGGTGTGGCTTCTCTCTTCAGAGACAAGACCTCAGCTTCCAGTTGGATATTCCACAGGCTACTCACACTCATCCTCTCCAGAATGGAGCCTCGCACATTCCTGTCTAATCCTGATCCGCTTCCTCGTCTCCATTCTCCTGTTCGTGAATTAAAATCAGTCATCTGTGAACTAACACACTTCCCATCCCAACAGTCAGTGAAACCAGTAGGGTCCATCTCCCTTGTGGTTCTTTTTCATCCTCACTGTCAGAGCCTTTCTTACTCTTATTACTACTGTCCCTATTCTCGGGGTCTTAACCCACCAGCCTGTCCTGTGAAATTGGAGAGTATAGTTCCTAAATCCCAACAACCACCATGTTTTCACCCGATTGTCCAATGGCTCCTCCACATTAAGTCGATTCTCATTTCTAAGCTGTTAAGACTATCAGTAACCCTAATCTACCTGATTTTCAGTCGGATTGACCATGAGTCCCATTTATACCCTGTATAAATTTGATAAACCTGAGTACATTTTGAAACGTTCTCTTTCCTCTGGAAGGAAATGTGCCCTTCCTTATGTAAATTGAAGGCTTGCTCGCTGCCCAGAGACTCAGGTGCAGTTGCTGTAGTTTGACCAGTTCATCCATTGTGCCACATAATGAAAATTGTTTGACCATCTTCACTTAGACTTCCTTCAACATCTTGTGGCTTATATGTACTCCCAGTGGTAAAATAGAAGAAGAGGAGTTCGCGGCCTCTGAATATATTTAAAGCCCTTTTTATTGCACTGACTATTTCCTGAGCAAGTGCTAAATGGCTGTGCAACTTGGCCAAATAAAAATAACCTGTATGGCTGAGAGTCAACAGATTAGTAATAGAGTATGACATACACTGAGGCACGGCAGCAGGAAAAGTCAAGTTTAAATTTCCTGCTAATGATGGTCATCATCAGCATCTAATAGGGCCATGATAACTAACTTAAAAATAGTTTAAAATAGGACACATTATTATTATTATTATTTGCGGCTCGCGGGCGTCTCACTGTTGCGGCCTCTCCCGTTGCGGAGCACAGGCTCCAGACGTGGCTCACGGGCCCAGCCGCTCTGCGGCATGTGGGATCCTCCCGGACCGGGGCACGAACCCGCGTCCCCTGCATCGTCAGGCGGACTCTCAACCACTGCGCCACCAGGGAAGCCCGAGGACACATTATTGAAATAGGGTTTTACATTAAATATACGGTTCATTCAAAAACCCCAAGGCGAGTGAACTTTTATTTCTTTCGGGAAAGATTTCTGGCTCTAGGTTTTGCAATGGAATTTGTTAGAAAATGCTCTTGGTGCATTGCGAGAGACATGCTAGCTTTTTTCATTGGCTCTCACTAGAAATGCAAGTCCTTTATTTTGTCAACGCTCAGGCACAGGAATTTAAGCATTTCTTTGGTTCTTAAATCTCTTCATGATACAGTAACAATGAAAATGCTTTGTTTCTGTCATCCCTGAGGACAGATGAAGGCTCATGTACCCCAAGGAAGTTTTATGTCTGGCGGAGCATAGTGACACCACATAGCACTAGGTTAAGAAAGCTTTTGTGGAATCCATCCTGAGTATCTTGTTCTACTCCAAAGAGAGGTTGTGGAGAAATACTTCTTCCTTTCTCCTCTGAGCTCATCAGGAAGGTCCAAACCCAATGATAAAATTGGGCGGAGGAGGTAAATTCATCTTTGCCCATACAACTGGAGTTGGATAACCAGCCTTCTAAACTGGATAGGTTCTCTTTTTTTTTCAAAGTGGGCAAACGTATCCTAGCTTTCAAAGTTCAGATTCCAACTCAAGGAATTGGAAATTCTCATATGCCCTCCAGAAGCTAATTGGTTTCTTCACATATTTCTAATGCCATATTCAGATACTTTAGCATCCACCAAAACAACCACTGTAAATTGAGAAGGTATGATGACTGAGAGAAAACACCGATGTGTTTTCACTTCCCAGTGAAACACTGACACTGGGGTCTGTGAACGCTTGCCTGTCTTGTACTGCTCTGCGTTGAGTTTCGCAGCCTGGATTACGCTAACATTTCAATTTAACTTCAGGGCTGTAGCCATGGCACCAGTGGATGACTAAGCGATGGTTAATTATACAGGTGATGGAAGTAAGTGTCAAGAGAATGTAATCAACAGCTGAGGCTTTTGAAATCTTCCCATACCAAGTTTATATCCTCAAATTTCTGCACTTACGGCAGTGTGGCTGGAGAAGATGATTCCAACATTATTATGTAACGATAAATCCCAGGACCTCCACACCCCGAGGATGTATGACACGCCTTGACATGCCCAAGGGTTGCTGCACCCTAAGGAACAGCAGCTCTTAAATGCCTGCACGTGACTGAGATTATCAAGATCCGGCGCTTGAAGATTATTCTATGTAGAAGACATTTGTTGGCTGAAGATAAATTGCTCTCTGAATCCCATCTTGGTAGCCAAAATTTTACCTTTTTCCACGACCACATTTTTCTTCAAACATCACCAGGGTAATGTGAATAGAGGTTGGAGGTTTTGAAACACACTTCAAATGCCTGGTTTTAGACAGGACCTCTTCTGCTTTTCAAGCTCATTGATCCTTGCTGTGACACACCACATCTGGTCGTGTCTCTCCCAGTCTGTTTATGTAACATAGCGTGGTGTCAAGTGGTACTGGGTTCTGGCACGGTCATCAGCCAAAGAGATCAGAAAATCAAATGTTATTTCTGAAAACTGCAGTAGCAGTGCCAATGTATTTTTAAATTTGTTCAGACTCTTTTTTTTCCCCAAGAAATAGAGGTGTTGATTTTAAAGGCTTGTACTTTTAAAATTTCTTGTTCAAAGAATCGTTGTGCCCACAAACTGGAGGGCAAAGCGTTTAGTTGCTCAAGTGAGCAAATATTTATTGAATGGTTACTTTATGCCAGGCACTCTGTCTGGCACCATATTCATTTTCTGAGCTGCACAGGAGTGAGAGAAACTAAGTCAGACATTTAGCTCAATAAATGGCAATTGTGCGCTGACTACTCCATATGCTGATGGCTCCCCAATTTATGACTCGAGCTCTCCTTTCTCCCTTCCACCCCAGAATCAGTGTGTCTGACTACCTTCCAGTATCTTCAGCGGCATGTCCAGTAGGCATCTTACACTTACGTGTCCACTAAAGACAGGAGGTAGAACAGAGATGACCAGGGCCTGGGGGGAGGAGAAATGGGGAGTTAGTGTTGAATGGGTACAGAGTTTGTGTTTGGAATGATGGGAAAGTTTGGGAACTGGACAGTGGTGATGGCCACAGCATTGTGAATGTACTTCATACGACTAAATTGAACGCTTAAAGATGAGTGCAGTGGTAAATGTTATGTTTGTATATTTTGCTGCAATAAGAACAGTACACATCCAACGCTAACCTCAGTTTCCACTCCCCACACCTGTTCTTCCTGCCATCATCTTTATCGCGGAAAATGACACCTCTACTCATTTTTAGGATCATGTTAAAAACTTGGTGTCATCACCATTGATTTTCTTTTTCTCACATCCAACATTGGCTCCATTCTTTTCTTGTTGTTGTTGATTTATTATTTGTATTGACAAGGTTTAGAGGAACAAATTAAATATTTAAAATCAAATGCCAGTTATTAAGTCTCATTTAGTTGTTTATTCCATTAATTTGTATTAAGTATACCTTTCTCTAATGTCTTAATAACTTTATCAAGAAACAAGTCAGGGCTTCCCTGGTGGCACAGTGGTTCAGAATCTGCCTACCAATGCAAGGAACACAGGTTCGATCCCTGGTCCAGGAAGATCCCACAGCCCGCGGAGCAGCTAAGCCCGTGAGCCACAACTACTGAGCCTGAGCTCTAGAGCCTGTGAGCCACAACTACTGAGCCCACGTGCCACAGCTACTGAAGCCTGCGCCCCCTAGAGCCCGTGTTCCGCAACAAGAGAAAGCCACGACAATGAGAAGCCCGCGCACCGCAACGAAGGGTAGTCCCCGCTCACCACAACCAGAGAAAGCCCGCACGCAGCAACGAAGACCCAACACAGCCAAAAATAAATAAATAAATAAAAAAGAAAAGAAACAAGTCAAACCTGTGAAAACACCTGTTTACAGTCAGCCTATATCATTTTTATATATTTCTGTTCTATGATGCAAAGATATTTTAAACACTCAACGGTTTATCAAAGGCCTTATTCTTGCATAAGCAGCATGTTTTATTTTAAAATTAAGAGATTATCTAATAAACTCATTAAGACAGTTAATTTAAAAGACATAGTCTCGTTCAGTAGCGGTCCACATGTTGATCACCTAGAATCCTGCATTGGCTCCATTCTTAAAACCAGGTCGGCGGCTCTACCTTCAAAATACATCTAGCATCCACTTCTCATGATCCCCACCTCAATTGCTTGATCCACATCATCTTTTGCCTGGACCTCAGTGGCCTCTTAACTAGTCTCTTTCATTCTTGCCCTTCTTTAGTTCATTCTCCACACATAACTAGAGTGATTCTTTTCACATATATGTTCAATCATGCTGTTCTTCTGCCCACTCGCACCATTGCTTTCCCATCATAGCACAGTCAAACTCAGAGTCTTTCTGGCCCCAAAAGGACCCACATGGTCTAGACTCTGGCTACCTTGCTGAACTCATCTCCTGTCACTGTGCCCCTCACTTTGTTCCAGCCACGCTGGCCTCCTTGGTGTTCCTGGAACATGTGAAGCACATCCCTGCCTCAGGGTCCCTAACTAGATGTTCCCTCTGCCTACAGTATGCTTCTCCAGCTAGCACCAGTATCAGCTCAAATGTCACCTCCTCGGCGATTTTCCGGGCCATCGTCTAAAATAGCATCACCTCCTACACCATTTTCTCTCACTTTGCCCTGCTTTGTTTATCTATGTGTCCTGTTGATTTTCTTTTCCTCTTCCACCAGGATATAAGTTCCATGAGGGCAGGAATTTTTTTTCTGACCTTAATTCCTCCTCTCTCCTTAGGTGCAAAATGGACCTGAGATTCAGGTCTGCCAAACAAATGCGTTTTGTTTACTGCCTTATCCCCAGTAGCCTGGGACTTGTGGTTTTTCAGTAAATATTATATAATCTGCAGGGCACATACCTATTTTTTCCTGTCATTCTTTGTACATTAGTTGGGCTATTACAGAGAATTGAGTTATCAAATAAATTCCCGCTTGGGAATGAATTACGTTTTCACTCTTGCTATGTTAAAACCTTTAACTTCCGGGCAAAGGAATTTTAGGGCGTGAAGTTTCTAAAATGTAACATTAAAAAAAAATAGTAAATTTTAGGCAATTTGATGAAGATTTGGGAGAACACAAGAGCAGCTCAGGGCAAATAAATGTATTCCAAAACACACGGTTGAGTCGATGGTGTTCCTCTCGGTTCTTTGGATTAGGAGATTCAGAGATGTTTCAACAAAAGGGAGATTCTGTCTTACTTTCTCGCTTCAAAGTCCAAGGCACAGACCTGAGGTATGGCTGCATGCAGGTGATGGAAAGAACTTTTCTTTCTTCTGTCTGTTTCTCAGCAGCTCTGCCTCCTCTGGCGTTGGCTTTATTCTCAGGCAGCGCTAGGATTCTTTCATCCTTGTGGCTGGTACTCCCAAGGGAAAGAGGGCTTCTTCATATCATGAGTCCAGCAGAAGCCCCAGGACTCAGATGAGACCATTCAGTGGCCAACCTTGAACCCATATTGTATCCAGGGAGATGGAAGGCGTTCGTTTGGCAGACCTGAATCACAGGCCCATTTTGCACCTAAGAAGTGAGGAGGAATTAAGGTCAGCACAATTAAGCCACGTAGACCAAGCATCAGGAAGGGCTTATTCAAAGGGGCAGCAAAAGAAGGTGAAGTGGGTGCATAAGGGCAAAAACATCTGCTGTTCACTAGATCAAGAGAAGAAAAAAGATACTTGGGTCTGTGATGTCATACACTGCTCTTTTTCTTTCTTAACAATTTTTTTAAAATTTATTTTTAAATTTATTTCTTTTTGGCTGCATTGGGTCTTCGTTGCTGCGTGCGGGCTTTCTCTAGTTGCGGCGAGTGGGGGCTACTCTTCATTGTGGTGCGTGGGTTTCTCATTGCGGTGGCTTCTGTTACTGCGGAGCTCGGGCTCTAGGTGCGCAGGCTTCACTAGTTGTGGCTCGCGGGCTCTAGAGCGCAGGCTCAGTAGTTGTGGCGCACGGGCTTAGTTGCTCTGCGGCATGTGGGATCTTCCCAGACCAGTGCTCAAACCCGTGTCCCCTGCATTGGCAGGCGGATTCTCAACCCCTGCGCCACCAGGGAAGCCCATACACTGCTCTTTGATTTAAATATTTTCGGTTGGTCTTCGCCAAATGGTAGTGGGTTTTAAGTTGATTGTGAATGGATTCATACGGAGTGTAAAACATGAGAGGGCTGTCCTTAGGACAGAAGAGGTCGCATGTGTCTGTCACCCTATGAGGGACTTGAGCACGGAAGCTAGGGGAATTGGGACAGTTGAGCCAATCCTTTGAACCTGTATTGACTCAAACAATATTTCTCCTGAAATGAGGAAATTTCTGTTTAACTGAAAAAGTTACTGAATAATGCAGAGTGTATAATAACGTATTTGGTGGTTGTCTGCATCCCTTGAACTAGTTTAACCCACATGACACTCAGCTTCCATTCACTTTTTCTATTTCCTTTTGCCCAAGCTCTAGCAACTGGATTTCTCAGCCCTGCCAGTGAGCCAAGCCCCCAGTCCATTGGAGACTGTGGGCTACAATGGTGGGAGCAATTGCTTTGGTCTCAGGAAGGTGTAATTTTCAGTCCTAATTATGCCACTCCCTCTACTGATGTTCTTGGGCAAGTTACTTAATCTCCTTGAGCCTTAATTTTCTCATCTGCGAAGTGGGTATGATACTTTGATAATTGTTGTGTATTGTGAATCTTGAAAAATCTGGGGAAAGACTTATTATAGCTCCAAGCTCATAAAGGCACTCGGTGAATGATGTCTGTGGAATAAATGAATGCTCCATGTCAGTGGCTTTGCCTAACCTTAGGTCCTAAGCTTTCAGCACTGATCTGTGTCCCTGTAATTAAATCTTCTGGGTCTAGCCATGTCATGAATGGTCCAAACATGCCACTTAGAATGCACGGTGATTTGGTGGGCAATACAAACCAACTCTGGTGCAGTTAAGCGAAAAGGGAATTTATTTGTGGGTTAGGGGTAATCTCAGAGAACTGAAGGGAAAGCGGGACCTGAAAAGCACAGGGTCAGGTCTAGGATAGAGGTAGCAGCCCTTCTAAGGCACCATGGTCAGGATGAATCAGCTGCAAAAGCTTCTATTCCTGCATGATTCCATTCATATTCCCGGGAGAGCATGATCCGTCTAGAGGAAACGCACAACCAGGCTTGACTAATCAGGACACAGCTGTTGTAGAAAACATCACGTTAATATATTACACATCATATGCTTTGTTCCTTTGTTTGTCCTTCAACTATTTGTTGAGCATCTAACCTGTGCCCTGGGCTAGGATTTGAGATGGATAAAACCAGTGCCTGCCCTTGTGTAGTTCATAGTCCAACAATGACTGAATAGATAGGATCTTTTGGTCCTAGAGTTTAAGGTAGTCTCCTTTGTCCCACCAAAACAACGTGCAGAAGGGAATAGTGGTTCTCCAAAGGGAAACTGAGACCTACGAGCAGAAGAAGGAGAATGGCTGTTGGCAGGAAAAAGCAAGAGCTGTTCCACTACACCTCATTAGTATAATTACTCCAATTTTCAGAGCCTTCGTTTCCTCATCTGTAAAATGGGGAGAATAATGATACCCACCTCACAGGATTATTTTAAAGATTAAATGGGTTAACATATGTAAGGTTCTGAGAGTAACACCTAGAACATAAAATGTGGTCTGTAAATGTTAACCCCATCACCGTTGTTATCATCCCTGCCTATCCCTCGTTACATGCCGTTTTCATAACGCAGCCTGGAGAAGTGGGAAGTGCCTGGCTGTGCCCCAACCCCCCCCCCCCAAACAATAGGACTTTTTTGAATAGTAATAAAAAAGAAGAGGGAGAAATTTGTCAGATTCTCCTTCCACGGTCACGTAGCCACTGCCTTCTCCGGTTTCCCCTTTGACTGGGGATCTGCAGCCTGTACGTGTCGATTTAAAGTGAACTCTCTAAAACGGTAACTTGTGCAGGCGCCTCAGGCCGTGCAGACAGAGCCCTTCTCTGCAGAAGGTTCCAGGCCGGTGGCTTCTTTCCAGCCCCAACCCTGCACATACTCATAACCCAAAACCGACTGAAAGTGATTGAAATGCGAGTTTTTGTTGAGCTGCGATGCTAAATCCAGGATCGGGAGCATATGGCCCGCTCCATATTTGTTTTCTGCGTATCTGATGTTAGCAATTTAGAACATCACTGGGACGCTCCCTAGAGGATTTCAGTTCTGTAAATGAAACAATTATTTTGGCAGTTTGGGAAAGATATATTCATAACTTTCATGGTATTTAAAGGGGAAATACACCTTCCCCGAGTCCCTTTTTCCCTTGCCAGATACGAAGAATGAAATCAGAGTGCAGAGGGAATAGATGGCATAAAAAGAAAAATTGACAGTCAGTGTGCTGTATTCACAATTGGATTTCTAGGATTGACAGCGAGACAGGAAGTAAAAGGGTTTCTCCAAATCTGGGCACAGGGAAGTTGCAGAGAACACCATGCCTGGGGCATTATGTTCATTCATTCCATCATCAGCTGTCTTACAAGCACCTCCTATGTGCTCTTGGTAAAGTCTTAGGTTAAAATGCCCAGTGCTTGCCCTTGGTAGCTGTTGACAGTCTATAGTACTTTGGTTGCAAGTAACAGAAAGCAACTTACAACAAGCTTAAGTGAAAAAGAGAAAATTATTGTAATGATGCAGGGGTGTCTTGTGGAACCCAAGTCAGGGAACTCCTAGAGGTATCAATAGGACCTGGACCCAGGAATTAAAAGCTGCAGGACCCAGGCAGTCTGTGTCCTGTCTGTGTCCCTCATTTTGCATACTTGCTCAATTTTTCTCTGCCTCCTGGTCTTTCATTTGTCTCCATGCACATAGCAGAAGACGGCTATCCGACAGCTTTTGAGTTTTCAGATCTGTCCACATTTGAGAGATCATCCCAGAAGGAAGAGAATCTCTATCTCAAAGCGAAATGTCTGGAATGGAAGCTGATTGGCTCAGTTTGGTGAGGTGTTTACTCCACGTCCAGTGAGCTATGGTCAGTGGGTGGAGTTATAGACAACCTGTCACTCAAAGTGTAGCCCCTACATCAGCAACGTTGGTGTCATCACAACACTGCGTTAGTGATGTGGACCCTTGGACTACCTCGGACCTGTCACATCTCCACGTTTGCAGGATCCCCAGATCGTTGGTGTGCACCCTGAGCTTTGAGAAGCTTCGGCATCTAACGTACGGTGGCTGCCCACGGTCACTCTGTGTAGGGGGAGGGCAGGTAGGACGGTTGCTGTGCGCTGAGCAGACAGCCCAGATTATTTCTACAAGAGTAACGTAAAAATGCTCAGCTCTGGAGGCTACTTCCTGAAACATTAGCTCTTAAGCATAGCTGTAGAGGAGAGTGACTTAGGCATTTATCCTGATATAAATGAAATGTCCCATGTCTATGTGATCGTTCTAAATAATTGCTTGATTGTCTCTTCTCTCCTCTGGAGCTGTGGCAGCCTTCTCAGAGGCCTTTTCTGATCTCAGATGAAGTCTGGACTGTTCACGCTCCCCAAGCTGGCCGTGGGGTTGGTCAGTGAACACGGGTAGCTCTGTAACTATGGTTGATCATGATCTTGTAGGAAATGCCCTCGGACACGAGCCACGAAGACCTGGATTCCTGGCCTGGAATTGCCGCAATGGGTAGAAGGGCAGGGGAGAAGCGCAAGCTTTTACTTTGAGTCTTAGCGTGCTAACGTAGAAGAAGACCACGCCCGTCTTCTTGAGACTCTCTCTTTCCCCGACACCACTTGCACTCCAGCACAACCCCTCTGTCACGGATCCGTGAGTGGCAGGCTTGCGGCCAGCATTTTAGTCTCAGCTTCTCACGACCTGAGTTGTGTCTAGGACCGTAGACGTCATCTTGTAGTTTTTTCCTGTCCCTAGGGCGCCCAGTAGGTGCTCACCGCATGCTTGAGAACACTCAGAGCATCGCGTCTTGAATGAAAATGGATACTGACAAGGGTCCCTTTGCTGTGCATTTGCAAAGCCGTCTACTTACGCTCAACCAGGCTCGCCAGCTGCTTTCGCTGGAGGTCTGCGGCAAGCATTGGGTGCTGAGCCCTCTGAGCTCAGGACAGGGGAGGAGAATCGAGGCAACAGGTCTAACTTCCCTCCCTATTTATATCCCAACTTCATGTTCATTCCAGAATTGTTTGCACACCTTAAAACAGAATACATTAGAACCATAGTACATGTGTGTATACAAGTATATAAACATGGGGATTGCACGTTCAGAATTTTTTTTTTTCTGATAAGGATGTTGGGTTAGAAAGTCTTGAGACCCCTAGTTTAGGGCTATAGTTGAAAAAAAATTTAAAGGCAGCATAAAACTTGCTTTACTTAAACCCATATGTAGTTTGCCACATGCCAGACGCCGTTCTGCGTGCACTACAAATATTAATGTATTTAGGCTTCATAACCAGTCCACGAGAGTAGGTGCTGTTCAGATGTCATTTGTGAAGCCCAGAGAGGCTAGGTCAACCAGCAAGAAAGTGGAAGCTGGGAAACACACCCAGCTGCCTGGCTCCAGAGTTCAGACTCTCACACGCTAATTAGGCTGTTCCTTGAAACAGACTCTGAGGTAGAACCAAACGCACAAAACAAGTAAACAGAGTGGAGAGAAGCTTCTCGGCCTTCCCCTCAACCCTTTCCTTCCTCCTCTCCGCAAACCTTTTCCCCATTTCCCTGAGGTGCAAAGTTCCCCCAGGGAGCAGTTTGGGAACCTAAGCCAACCTGTTCATTTTATGAATTGGGACTCACCGCTCTGATGGTCACGTGGTGCTGCGTTTTACCCTAGGTCAGCCAGCTTCTGAATGGCCAAACTGGGAGAATCTCACTTCGAGTTCAGGGGTCTTTCTGCCTCCCCAAATGACACACGTAGGGGCTGTTAAGTCAACCTTTCTCCAGAGTTCGTATCTTCAGGAAAAGCGCCCTTCCCACCACCTCCTTTTTAGAAAAGCACATTTAGAATGCATGGGTATCCTTGCTGGGTTATAGTTCTTCCTTTCTTTATCCTTGTTGAGTGTTGCATGATTTACCTTCCCGGTAATTCTTTTTTGCTCAATTCATTGATTTCACCAAGTTTCAGATTCGAGCTTACTTCAGGCAGCTCCATTTTGAAGAGGCCAGAGTGGGCTGTAACGAGACGCAGTTGTGAGGCTGAGGGTCCTCTCGGGCTGAGCTGGCCTCTCGTAGCTACTCCTGCTGACCTGGCGGGGCTGGGAACGCCACAGCGCGCACCGGATCCTGGTCGCCCACGTGGAGGGAGCAGTTGGACCTGGTTGCACACACTGTGACAGCCCACTTAAAAGAATTATTTGTGATTTGCGCTTGGCTATCAATGGAGACTGAGAGCATTGATCCCAACTGATTGCCGAGGACCAAAATAAAGTGAGAGGGTAATTGACTGCCGTGTCCCCCATCGATCGACTGCCGCAGTTCATCACCACTGAAATTATTTTCAAGTACTTTGGTTTATCATTCCTAATAAATATAGAAATTGAGTAATCAAAATGACTTACATTCACATCGAACCAAAGCTTTTAAGGAAGTGTCTATGTTTAAGTGAGTCCATATTCTATGCTGGTTTTCCAGTCAGGCCCCCAGGGTCCATCCTGACAGCGCCGGGATAAAGCCGGGCTTTAGAAAAAAGTCAAGCGTCATGTCTCAGAAGCAGGAATCCCAGTCACCGGCACTTTTCCAGTGACGTCATGTAATCGTGGCCCCTGAGATTTTAAGGAAGTGCTCTCTTATGTAGTCACACGGTCCATCTTATCCTGGACAAAGCAGAAAAAAACGCTTTCCCCAAGGCAGCGAGACTTCTTATTTATTTCACTCCCCTGGCACTGTTCATAAAAGCACAACGGTTGTTTTCACATTTACAGCAAAGTTAGCAGTCATGTTATGAAAGTAATCATTAGCCTTGTTCGTATAGGTTCTATGACGTTTGCCCCTACAGTACCTTAGAATCATATTGCGTTGTTTTTTTTTTTAAAGATTGCTTTAAAGGAAGATCCGGCACCCTGTGAAGCAGGTGTCTTAAGGGTAGGACTGAGAGGCTAGTGTTTGCTTTGGGAACCGAGGTTCTGTAGCACAGCCCCGTCCAATAGAGATACAGCCATAGACGTTACTGAAAAATACCATGAGATGTAAAATCTTGCAATAAAAACTGCAGGACTTAGAGAGAAAGTGGGGAAAGTGGGGTGAGGGGCATAACACTAAAAAGTTTGTCAGTGACACATTAAAAAAAAAAAACGTAGTAAAAACAGCCCAGTTTTGCATACGTTCACTGATTAAGATTGCATGAGTACTAAACTACATATTGCATTTTACCTTGGAAAAGACCTGGCATTTGCTTGGGAAAGTAGCGTCCACAAGCAGTGGGTGGCTGCCTGTGAGTTATGGTAAGTGGTGGAAGGAGGGTTATCTAAAATTGGACGGAAAGTTGTAGTACCAGATGTGGGTGCGTGTGATGTGTAATCCATGTGGTGAACTGAAGTAGCTGGGAGATGTTTGAGGTCTGTGCCTGTGTGAGCGTTTTGTGTGTTCCCAAGCCACGCAGTTCAGCTGGGGGCAGTTTTCTGAATTCACCTCGTGTTCCTTGCGGACATAAGTAGACGCCTTATTTGTGTTATGCTAAAATCACTTCTCAACATATCAGTCGCGTTGGAACAAATTCACATTTTCCACATAAGTGTAACTTACTTTGTGTAAGTTATATACAGAAGAACGATACATATATAATATATGCTTATATTGTGTGTAAATATATGTACTGTGTATGTAACAATGTAACTACTAGAACCGACTCTATAATAGGAGACACAAATGTGAGCCATATATGATTTAAAATTTCCTTTTAGCTACATTTTAAAAAGTAAAAAGTAACAGGTGAAATTAATTTTAATAAGATTTTATTTAACCCAGTATACTCAGCATAGCGTTATTTCAGTGTGTAATCAACATAAAAAAACTAATGAGATACATTGTATTCTTTTTTATACTAAATCTTGGAAGTTGTGTTTGCCTTTTGCACTTACAAGCACATCTCAATTCAGACTAGTCCCATTTCAAGGGCTCCGTAACCACATATGGCTCGTGGCTACCATATTGGACGGTGAAAGTATAGAGTATAAAAGTATTGGACAGCGAGGCTGTAGAGAATGAAATGAATCTGCAGTGGAAAGTGGAAACGCCTTGTAGGGTGTAGGAGCTCCGTCTTTTTAAAAAAAGTTTATTGAAGTAGAGTTGATTTACAATGTTGTGTGCTGATTTCTACTGTACAGCAAAGTGACTCAGTTATACATATATACACATTCTTTTTCATATTCTTTTCCGTTGTGGTTCATCACAGGATATTAAATATAGTTCCGTGTGCTGTACAGTGGGACCTTGTTTATAGGATCTCCCTCTTTCTGTTGACCAAAGCTGAAGATAAGGCCCGTACTCCAGAACTTTAAAATATGTATATATATATATATATATTTTTTTTAAGAGGAACTAAGACTGTGTTTAGAAAACAGATCTCTGTGCCTAACCCACATTACAAATCCACTTCATTTATGCCTCACTTTTGAGAATAGTCATTTAAGTGTCAAAGCAGTCTTAGATGGTCATATAGACGTCACTTGCCTTTGTGATTTTCTCCAGGCCAAAAGCCAGCTCTATAGATCTGTTGCGAATGCTTAATTAACATGTTTGGCCTATAGTAAATACTCAATAAATGTTTCCTGAGTTCAGTTTAACTCATCTGTCAAGTTGTCATCTGCGGTAGAGTGGAAGTCCTTGAATGGCAATGTTGAAGGACTAGAAACATTAGATTAGAATTTTTTTCATTTTGGCTTATGTCTCTCATCACCCATTCATTCATTCACTCACTCATTCACTAAGCACTGATTGACCACTTAAGCCTCATCTCTCACCACGTCCATTCTCATACTCTGTGCCTTGACCAGACTGAGTTTTTCAGTTCCCCAAGTACACCATGCTCTTTCCCCCTTAGCCTTCTGTATCTGGGTAATTCCTACTCCCCCACTCAGGCCTCAGCCTATGCATTTTTTCCTGACCCTGTCTAGGTCTGAGTTCCCAATCTCTCTGCTGCACCAGTGGTGCCCTCCACCATCAAGGCCCTGTGCCATCATGACTGCTGACTTTTCCGGCTCTGGATTAGCTTATGAGCTCTGCAAGGGCATAGATCATATTTGTTGCGCTTGCCCACAGCTTGCACACCTTTAAGGGGAGAGTCGGAGACCCTGAAGATATTACGGACAAGCCATGATGGGACTCAGAATGAACCCTGCACGGAAGGCAAGGTCAGCTTACAAGAACCTCTGGGCTTCCACGCTTCCAAAATAATCCTCATACAGCAGTCAGAGGGAATTTTGTGTAACACCCTCTCTGAAATCCTTTCAGTGGTCCTTAGAATAAAATCCAAAGTCCTAATGGCCACGCAGAAGGCCTTCCGTGGTCTGGCCCTGGCTCACCCCTCCCCCTTTATTGTATATACACTCTTCTTGGTCCCTTGTCCTTCACCTCCTCTGACCTCCTTCCCTGTCCTCGGATGGGCAAGCTCCCTCCGCCCTCCAGGCCACTGCCTGTGCTGTTCCCTCTGCCTGCAGAACCTTCCTCCACCCACACATCTTCACGTATTGGGCTTATTCTCCGGGTTCCAGCTCCCGTGTCGCTTCCTTCCCTGCCCACTTTAAAGAATATGGCTTTCCTCAATTTCTCTATCTCATCATCCCGATTTCTTTCTTTCATAAAACTCCTCTCTGCAGGTGATGATGTTGATGTATTTGTCTCGCTTCTTGTCCCTCTTCCCCGTTGGAGCTTAAGCTCTTGAAGGCTGGGCCCTCAGTGTCTTGTTCACAGCTGTATCCCTGGCAGCTGGTGTATTAGGTTCCTGGTAATACTTTTGAATGAATGAATAAGGTTGTATTGGGTGGGTGCGGGCGGGGAGCGTCATTGAAACGTGTAAAAGAGGGGGTGTAAGATCTAGCTTAGGATCGGGAGGCATTTTGCCTCAGTCTGGCTACCCCCATAAACAGACCCTCATGCGAGGATTCCTGTACAAATAGTTTCCTTGGGAGGTGATACTGAGAAACACTGGCAAGGTAGTGGAAAAGTGAGTAAGGCTAGGGCCGTCAGCCAGTTATCAAGGGCGTTGCCATTGCGGTAACTGGAGCTTCTGCTGGGCGACTGTGGAAGTCAGAACCCAACACGTGCCTCTGTGTGATGCCTGGAGAGGGTGCCGCCATTGGGTGAGGGCTGTACCTTGTGGGGAGTTAATTCTCTGGGGCACTTCTGGTCCATGGGTTAGAGCGGGCTTCAGCTCCCACAGCCAGCCCGTGGGCCGCGGGAAGCCCGTAGGGTGCGCCACACCAGATAAGACCCAAGGAAATAAGAGCTGGACACCACCAGCACCCACTGCACGTGTTGATCAGAGAGACCCAGCCCGCAAAAGGGGAACATCTGGATGGCAGATATCAGTCAGGCTTGGGGAATTTGAGCAGGCGTCACCTACAGGATATCCAGGTGATGGCCACTGGGCACCTGCAAACATGGGTGCAGAAGCTCGCGGAGAGGTTGTGGCTGCATAGTGTCTGACGGTTGCTGGCTGGTGAGGGCATGCTCAAGCCATGGGCTCGGACGAGGTGACCCTTTACTGAGCCACGTGACAATATTTGCCGTCGTTGATCATTTCATTTGTCTCGAAGTGATCTTTTCGTGCGTCCTTCATGACCTTGCCGTGCTCTTCTTTCCCTCCTGCCTTTCTAGCATCTGACAGATATTTATGGAGTGGATGGAAAGAGGGATGAGGAGAGGTAGGGGGAAGAAGCTGCCCCAGAGGCTGAGCGGAAGCGATTCAAGATGTAGGTGAGAGTGAAGGAAGCAGTTGTGGGAGCTACAAGCAAAGGAGGGAAATGATGGATTCAAGTCCCTCACGTGCATCCTTGAAATCAACAATTTGGATTCTGAGGTTTCTCTTCAGCCAATAAACACATATTTTCTGTTGTATTTCAAAATTTAAAGGCCTTGCAGAGTAGAAGGGATGTGTCTTCCTCTTGGGCAGGAGCCAGGGAATGCAGGATGGGTACCATCACGGATCAGCTCTGTTGTTAGCTATTGCCAAGTAACAGGTAATAACAAAATGTTGGTGGCATTTAAAGAAGGGCATCTGTTTAGCTCCCATGTCTGCAGAGTGGCTGGGGATTAGGTGACCGAGGCTGGAGCTGGCTGGGTGGGTCCTCTCCTCCTCTTGGGTCCTTGGGCGACTAGGCTGGGCAGAGAAGCACAAGAGAACATGTCCAGTCTCACAAGTGCTTTTTGAGCCTTTGGTCGTGTCATACCTGTTAATATTCTCTTGGCCAAAGCAAGTCACGGAGCCAAACCCAAGATCAGGATGTCCCTACTCTATCCATGGAACTGACGGGGGATAGGAAGAGTGTTCCTGAGCGATACTCTGATCTACCACATAAGAGGGGGCAGAGAAAAAAAGAAATCAAGGGAGCGCACATCTGACTTCTTTCCTGGGCTATGCAGCATGATTTTTCTTCCACTCTTGAATTTTCCAAGCCCTAGTAAGGATGCTGTTGATTTGCTCGTGGTCACTGGTGTGAGTGGATTAGACGGATCTGGGTCCAAGGCTTGGCTGCTCAGAAGAATCCAGATAGGGGTTTCAGACAATGAGGGGAAGACCCACCTCACAGGGGACGTTAGCTTTGAACTCCAGTCTTTTCATGCCAGCGTCAGGGGTGTAATTTGAGAGGCCTTGCAACTTCTGCCTATCTCGCCCTCCACATGGCTGAAGAGTTGACAGAGAAGGAATCAGGAGAAATAGGGAGAATCAATGACTTATTTAGAACAGTTGTATCTCGTCTTTTATCACTAACATTCACAATGCTGTATCTTCTGAATCTTAAGTTTGTTAATCGGCATGAGGAAAGGAGATAAAGACACATTGATGCAATTACAGGGGGTGAGCCAGTAATTATCATCAAAGAGGACAATTGAAAACACATTTTATTTAAGTATTTATCTTAGAGAATTGCGGTTTGCGAGTTTACAGTGCTCCTAGTGAGCGCAGCGGTTTGGGAGACAGTGACCTCTCCTTTCTGGTTCTTTTGATGCCTGTCAGAGCCTGGAAGTTTTCTTCCTGGAATCCATCTTCCCCAGCAGTGCCAGGCACATGGTAATGACTTGATACGTTTTCATGGAGTGAATAAACTGTAAAATTGGAACAGAACAGTCCATGGAGATACGAAGGATATGAATGAAATGACATTTAAAAGAATCTTGAGTCTTAAAGGTAAAAAATCTGGATTCTTCCCGCTTTGAATGGGATTTAAATTCAAGAGTATGCGGTTTTGTACAATGTAGGGATTGTAAACATACCCAAATTACATAAATAAGCTTTTTCTTACCCCCGGCAACCTCAGGTACAGAATTTTGTGGGCTGTTCCAAATAGGATATGTTCTATGCAGAAAGGGTTTTGTTCTTTGCATTATATATTTTTTATTGACAGTTGAGATGATGCAGGGCTGATTCCTATGTTAAGAGAGTGTCAACTACTTGGTTAATTGCATTTATGCCCAGGATTCTTTATCTGTTCATAGCAACTGAGTATTTGTGTGTTACGTGTATATTTCCCTTGTGGGCTTTTATATTTATGTGAAACTGCTAATGTGTTGTTCGCTAGATCATGAGCAATGGGCTTCTGACAGCTCTGTTCATTAGTCAGCGTGGGGGGGAAAAATAAAAGAAAACACATTGATACAGAAACAGAGTGTGAGCCAGCAATTACCATCAGAGAGCACAATTGAAGCCACATTTTATTTAAATATTTATCTTGTGAATTGATTCATACAAAACAAGAAGCCGTTTTTTTAATTTATGAATGACTTCACCACCGAAATTTGAAGAGCAAGCTCGCTGTCTGAGTTGGGTTTGATGCAGTCCGTGGCTTAGAGCACAGAGAGTTAAATAACACCAAATTATTCATCGTGGTGTATCATTAAGATTGCTATGTGTGAATGTGTAGAAAGATGATAACACCGTGCAGCTGTTCACTTCGGAATCCCAACTTTGCCTAGTAAGAAGGGAAAAAAAAGCTGATAGATCCACCTTTCTATTGCACACATAGGAAGGAGATCTACAGACCATCTGGGTTTAACCACTTTTTGCTATTTAAAGAGGTCCTGCCTTAAAACAGTGCAGTGTAGGTGTGGCATGACTTCATTCCAGGGACTGGTTGGAATATTCATTTTGCTAAGTATACCCAGATGTGTTAAAACCTGGACACTGACTCACAGGAACCAAACTCACAAGAGACTGATGTATAAAACCAGAATACAATTCATTTTTAATACTCTCTGTAGCTACAAAAAGCATCACATGCTTATGCTCAGTGAGCTCTGTATTGTCTCCCCGGGGGCAGAGCTTCATGGAAAGCCATATTAGGATTAGAAGGTTGCTTCATTGAGCATGGTCATAGGAAGGAAAATTAGTCTTGTGACTTTAGAGGATAGTGTGTTGAGACCATCTTAGAGACAAATGATTAGAAATCAGACTTCAGTTGGCTTAAGCAGAGGCAGATCTTATTTGCTCAGGGGATGAGGAAGTGAAAGGGCCATTTAGTGCATGGTTGGGCTGTCAGCTCTCTGCTGGTAAGGAGATGTGTCTCTTCTAATGGCTTGTCCCTTGTCCTGTGCTCAGTGAGGATTTGTTGAATATCCAGAGAACAAGTTCTTGAGCCAAGACACTTTCTCCCCAGACAGTTCTGGAAAGTAACTGCTAAATTTTGTTTCTCCGTAGAAATGCTGTAGAGTTTTCCCAATCTTCTTGATCCTAAGAATCATTTTACTATCCATTCCCAGCCCTTTCTCCTGGAGAGTCGATGCAGCAGTTTTGGTAGGAGCTAATAATGTGTGTTTTTAACCAAAGGTGCAAGCGTTCCTATGTTTAGGAGGGGAGAGCTACTGGTGTAGATAGACACTGATCAAATTTTAACGTGCATAAGAATGACATGGGGATCTTGTTAAAATACAGGTTCAGATGCGGTAAGTCTGAGATGGGGCCCAGATTCTGCGTTTTTTTGTTTTGTTTTGTTTGCGGTACGCGGGCCTCTCACTGCTGTAGTCTCTCCCGTTGCGGAGCACAGGCTCCGGACGCGCAGGCTCAGTGGCCATGGCTCACCGGCCCAGCCGTTCCGCGGGAAGCGGGATCCTCCGGGAACGCGGCAGGAACCCGCGTCCCCTGCATCGGCAGGCGGACTCTCAACCACTGCGCCACCAGGGAAGCCCAGATTATGCGTTTTTAAGAGGCTCCGGGGTGATGTTGATGCTGCTGGTCTGGGGGTGACACACTAGGAATCACTGATCTGCAGGCTGGTGGTCCTCAACTTGAGTCAGTTTTATACACCAGAGGACATTAGGCAATGTTTGGAGGCTTTTTTTAAAAAAAATTTTATTGGAATACAGTTGATTTACAATGTTGTGTTAGTTTGAGGTGTAGAGCAAACTGAACCAGTTATACATATACATATATCCACTGTTGTTTTCTTTTTTCAGCTTCTTTTCTCATATAGGCCATTACAGAGTATTGAGTAGAGTTCCCTGTGCTCTACAGCAGGTCCTTATTAGTTATCTATTTTATATATAGTAGCGTGGATATGTCCATCCCAATCTCCCAAATTATCCCTCCCCCCAACCCCTGGTAACCATAAGTTTGTTTTCTACATTCGTGACTTGACTTCTGTTTTGTAAATAAATTCATTTGTACCCTTTTTTTAGATTCCACATATGAGTGATATATGATATTTGTCTTGCCCTGTCTGACATACTTCACTCAGTATGACAATCTCTAGGTCCATCCATGTTGCTGCAAATGGCATTATTTTGTTCTTCTTTATGGCTGAGTAATACTCCATCGTATATATGTACCACATCTTCTTTATCCATTCCTCTGTCAGTGGACATTTAGGTTGCTTCCATGCCCTGGCTATTGCAAATAGTGCTGCAATGAACATTGGGGTGCATGTATCTTTTTGAATTATGGTTTTTTCTGGGTTGGAGGCTTTTTTGATGACCACAACTGAGGGAGGCATACTACTGGCACCGAGTAGGTGGGGACCAACAGTGCTGTTAAAGATCCTACTGTGTGCAGCATAGCCCCAACACATAGACTTATCCAGCCCTGAAGGCAGCATGACTGCCGTTGAGGAAGCCTGCTGAGGAGTGTCTCGTCTGTGTAGCACATGCTGGACTTGATTAGGTGCAAGCTTTATGTTCTGCCTCCACAGTCTCATCTGGTCCCCCCAGGGTCCCACTCATGATTCCTTCTTGTGATTTTAACTATTGTTGAAGCACTTTAACCACATACTAGCCATAAAAACAATAGCCAAGGCAATCACGCCTTGAGACCTTTTCTCTGCCAAGAGCTGTTCCAGGCACATCACGCACTGAGGGTAAGGTACAGTTGACCCTTGAACAACAGGGGTTTGAGCTGCATGGGTCCAGTTGTATGCAGATTTTTTTCGATAAAGATGTACTACAGCACTACACGATCCAAGCTGGTTGAATCCCTTGATGGGGAACTGCAGATACAGAGGGTCAACTGTAAAGTTACACGTGGACTTTCAACTGCTGGGTGGGTTGGCGCCTCTATTCCCCCGCATTGTTCAAGGGTCAACTGTAGTTATTGTCGTTATCCCCATTTTCTGGATGTGAAGTCTGAGGCTCCGAGAGGTTCAGCAGCTTTCTTGGGTCATTTCTGCAGCTGACCCAAGCTGTTAAAAAATAAAAAATCACAATAATTGTAAAATCATTGATTTTCAAATAAATAGCACGTGAATGTAGTACAAAAGTCAAAAAGCACAAAAGACCATGCAGTGAAAAATAAATCTTTGCTCCTCACCTTGCTTGTAGCCATCACTTCTCTTTCCCAGAGGCCACGTTTGTTCTCAGATTCTTGGGTATTCCTTCAGATAGAGTGTCTGTATTAAAAGATAGACAGACAGACAGATGGGTAATTTCCACAAAATGATAGGCTACTGTATTAGTTTTCTAGGGCTGCCGTAACAAAGCACTGCAAACTGGCTGACTTGAAACACAGAATTTATTCTCTCACAGTCCGGAGACGGGAAATCCAAAATCCAGTTGTTGGTAGGATATGTTCTTTCTGGAGGTTCTGAGGGAGAATCTATTCCATGCCTCTCTTCTAGCTTCCGTGGCTGCATCACTCCAATCTTTGCTTCCATCTTTGCATGGCCTTCTGTGTCTGTACCCAAATTTCTCTCTTCTTATAAGGACACCAGTCATTGGATTTGAGCCCACCCTAATCCAGTAGGACCTCATCTTTTTGGGTTTTTTTGAATTTTATTTTATTTATTTTTTATATAGCAGGTTCTTATTAGTTATCTATTTTATACATATTAGTGTATACATGTCAATCAAAATCTCCCAGGACCTCATCTTCTGCAAATAAGGTCACATTCCAAGGTACCAGGGATAAAGACTTCAGTATATCTTTGGGGGGAACACACTTCAACCCACAACAGCCACCAAACTTTGCTTTGTATCTTACTTTTTTCACTTAATATGTCTTGGGTATTGGTCCATGTCTGTAGCTAGAGCATTGCCCTTTTGGTGGCTGTATAAGATTACAGTGTGTGGATACACCGAAATCTTTAATCCGTCCTCTGTCAGTGGATGTTTAGGTGTAACAAACCTTCTGCCATTTTGTTGTCACTTCTATTTCTTCCTTTTTATTTTTAGAGAATAATTAAGCAACATGGGAAACTAAATTACTCCTCATATATCCATATGTCTAGATTTCTGAGAGTCAGGAATGACCGATAAAAACCTGTTGTAGAAAATCCAGAAATCTCTTTTCTCTCCCAGCTTGGAGGAGCACAATTTCACACACTCGTGCTGAGTGATGACTTTTATGGTCCTCAACCTTGGCTGGATGTGAGCACCACTTGGGGTGCTGCTAAAAAATACAGATGATGGGGCTTTACCCCAAACCATCTCCCAAGGAGGTATGGCCCTGGGAGACTTATTTTTAAGAAACGAACCCAGTGATTCTAGTAGGTAATTCAGATTGAGAGCCCCCAGACTATGTGCCTTGAATTGTGTCAAGTACCGGGAAGATGGCGATAAATAGAGTTCAGTCCTTGCCCTCAAGGAGCCCATGGTTTCTTAAGGAAAACAGAACCTTGAGCAGATTATTATGATCTAAATCAACACAAGGGGCCATCAACACAGCCCAGGTGTAGAGGTTGGACGGAATGCGAGGCAGGGAGGTGATGCCTTCGCTGAAAGTTGTAAGGTGAGTAGTAATGAGCTGAGCGAAAACGTAGGAGAAGGGCGATCTAGGCAGAAGGCGCAGAGTGAGCAAAGGCACAGAGCAGAACAGCATGTGAAGCGTTGGGAGAACCTCCAATCTGTGGGCATCGTTGCAACGTGGTGAAGGAGGTGGGAAGGGAGGATGTGAGCGTAGGGAAGGCCGCCAATGTTACATCACAGTGGACTTCTGTATCCTTCCTGGTCCCCTCAAGGCTAAAATGCAGTAGCAAGTTGATACATGCTTGGACCCCAAAGGCCCCTCAGGCAAACTTGCTCCCCCAGCAAGGCAAACGTAGAAGTCTGAAGAGGCTGATAAAGTGTCTGTCAGTGGTACGTCTGGCAGCCTGAGCGCTGCGACCAAGATGGTGACAGAGGAGAAGCCCAGAGCCAGTCAACATTAGTGCAGAAACGACGGAGAAGAGCAAAGGAGTGAACGTGGGAACAGCATCCCTTACAATCCCATCCTTGTATTTTAAGAAAACTGAGGATGCAAAACTTGGGAAGAGGCTGGGGGAAGGTGAGAAGAAATGGGAACCGTGGCTCTATGGAGCCTAGCCATCTGGAGCCGAATCTGCCTCATCAAACAATCCCTAATTGTTTTTAATAAGGTGCATAAGTTATGTTTAGCGTCCTTTGCTCTGCGCAGCCTCCCTGTTGAGACTGTTTTTTATTTTTTTCATGAAACAGTAAGGCCAATATAATTAAAAAGCAGTGAATGTATTCACCTCCCAGTGACTGGGGCAGGTAATTCCGAGCTCCTTCATGGAGGAAGCGTGGTGGTTTTTCTTCTTCGTGTTGCAATTTTAATAAAGAAGGAGATGGCAGAGGAAGACGAGCGCTGGTGAAGTTCCAGTCTTCGTTTGTCCTTCCATTTACGGAAAAGAAACGTTGCAGACGCGAAGAGGGCAAGGACAGAAACACGTATCTCTCTGGCTCACTGTACATCCCCACACCTGACACAGCCCCTGGTACTTAGAGGACACTTGGTAAATAATCGTTGACTGACCATCCGCAAGAGAAGGAAGGACAGAAATATTCTTGAATTACCAACTCGGCAGCAGGAACCATAGAAAGATGGTCACGATTGTCCCGTTGAGCTTTCTCCTGTAGAGTTGGGAACCTTTTTTAAAATGACCGAGATCGGCAAGTGCGGAATAAAAAGAGGAGCGTTGGGTGTCCTGGGACAGCGTACTCAGGGTCGGCATCATGGTGTAAAGGAAGTGAAGAGATGATACAAAAAATTTTAAATAGTAATTTTCAGGGAGAAACAAGGGAGCAATATAGCATACCAAGATGGAAGACTGACATTTCCAGACCTAGGAAGAGATGGAAAACAAATGAGCACCTGGAATATAACCCTCAGGACTAGGAGGACCGGTGACGTGGGGAGGTCGAGCGGGAATCATCTTGCACAGGATGTGGGATCGCAGACATTTTCCTTTGGCTGCTGTTTCCAGAACACATGCTACTTGTCATGTAACGAGCGAAATGCTTCGCATGTGCTGGAATGTTTACACCTCCTGGGCACCCTGTGAGCTGTGTTCTAGAAACCCCAGTTTACCAATGAGGTAACAGATTTTGGAGGCTGAGAAACTGGCCCAAGATCCCACAACAGTGGCAAAGCCAGGCTCTAAACCCACGCTGCGTTGGCGCCAAAGCCTGGCCCCTGATCTCTGCACTTTATTTACATCCCATTTTCCCCACACTTCTCAGTTCATCTTCAGACTCCGGCAAGATGGTTCCTTATAACTGACTCTGTGCCTTCTTCTCATGATTTCCATACTGGCAGTATAAAAACAGATCCGACTTTTAATAAAACAATAGCAGAATATCCATACATGATCGTATTCATTCAACAGCTTTTTAGCGCTACAGGGAAATAACGATGAATGGGATGTGGTCCCTCGAGAGACTTAACGTTTAGCGGCTGGACCAAGGACTTGGCACAGAGAACCAAGTCGCCTGTGACTGTGCTGGTAATGATAGCATGTTCTCGAACACTTGCTGAGGGCCTGCATGCTGCGTCACACTTTCCCTGTGCAGAGAGGCGTGTAGGCAACAAGCCGCAGGAGTTCAGGTGAGGGAGCCGTGGCGTTAAGCCGGCGGCATCACTGAAGACTTGATGGAAGGGGCGACATTGAGCAGAGGCTGGAAGACTGGTCAGGACAGAGGGCAGATGGATGGGCCACGAGGGGACTGGTGGGGGGATTCTGAGGGGGGTGCAGGACACCAACAGGGAGGGGTTGGGGAAAGGTTGACCAAGGTGAGTCACACCGGGTTACTGCAAGCTTGAAACGTCAGGCTAAGGAGATTGGGATTTAATAGATGACAAGAAGCTGTGGAAATCTTTAGCCGTCTTTTTTAGGAACCCAAAGAAAAGGATGTTTGGATGCGCAGGGAATTTGGGGAACGGCAAATTGTTGATGATCAGAGGACCCGTGTCTTCTACACCCGCTGGGACCGCTTCAGTTAACAGGGATAAGAGCTTACTCCAAACTGCCTTAAACGTAAAGGGATTAACTGGTTACAATAAGTCAAGAGTCCAGAATAAGGCTGGTGGCTTAAGACAGAGCCAGATTGGAAACTCAAGCCAGCCCCGTGGGGTCTGGGTCACGCTCCGTCTCGTGGCTTCTCTCTCTCCTCTGTAGGTTTCTTAGGTGGCTCCCCCGGCCCAGCCCAAGCCCTGTCCTCTCAGCAGTATTCGTTACAGGAGTCGATTTCTTTCAACAAAAACGCTGTCCTCCTGGAATCCAGCCTCTCGGCCCAGGCAGCTTCATTTGCCCATCTTGGAACCAATCTCTGAGGCGGCAGAGTCGCACGGCTCTGCTGAGCTAACCCTGAATCCCACACCTGGGGTTGGGGGTGGAGTCAAGTCCACCTGCACCTCGAGGATGGAGAGTAGGAAGGAGGGGTTCCTTAGGAAGCAGAAAACCAGGGTGCTGTTACCAGAAGGAGGAGGAACGTTGGCCTGGCCGACGAAAACATCACATGTCCATGACAACAGCTGTGAGGAAGCAGGCAGAAGAAGGACCCTTGGGAACGTATGGTGATGGGGCAGTTCTCTAAGGCTCAAGGAGCAGAAGCACCCTCCAGGATCCCATATGGGCTGCTTGCTGTACTCTGGTGGCTGGGCCCACAATGGAATTAGCAGTTGCTAAGAGGAGGCCTCAGGAGGAGGGAACGCGGAGCTGGGGAAGCGGAAAGTGGATTGCAGGAAGTAGGAGTTGTGGTTTCTCCCTGGGTTTAGGAGCTGAGAGCCAGAGGAAGCAGTTGATGTATTCACTTCTGTAGTGTTAGGCCTGCAGTTGCCAAATCAGGGTGAAATTTGCATGCCTGGGTTTCCATGCAGAATGTTTTCTCATGCAAATAGAGTTGCGGCAAACACACATCTGCCCAACTTATGAATAAATCCTGTATTTCAGCCAGTTTGCTGCTGAGGGCCAGGAACACCCAGGCCTTCTTTTGACAGGGGCACTGATGGGAGGAGGCCGGGGCTTCTTTGCTTGACCCAAGTTATCCTTGAGGGCCAGGACTTGAAGGGAAAGGGGGTGGCCTTCTTGATCACAGATGGATCCCGAAAGTAGTCTAGAAGTCATCCACATAGGCTCTGGGACGACGCACAGCTCTTCAGAGGGTCTGGTCTAAAGTGCATCTCCCTAGAGATGCATCCCTAGCCTGACCCTGGCCGCTTATAGATGCATCTGGGGAGTTTCCCTTAAAAACCAATCCTGGGGGTGCTGGGAAGGGAAGGATTGGGAGTTTGGGATTAGCAGATGCAAACTACTATATATAGGATGGGTAAACAATAAGGTTCTACTGTATGGCACAGGGAACTATATTCAATATCCTGTGATGAACCATAATGGGAAAGAATATGGAAAAGAATATATATGTGTATAACTGAATCACTTTGCTCTATAGCAGAAATTAACACAACATTGTTAAATCAACTATAATTAAAAACAAAAACAGTACCAAAACCTAGGCTGCTATTAAATCGAGTACTTTGGTTAGACAGTCCCCCTGTCTTGGGTCTCAATTTCCTGATCTATATAAGTGATGTGCCTGGGCCACTTAATTCCTCTTGGTACTGTCTGTGTGTAAATACCCTGAAATTTGAATTTCTAAAACGTAGCCAGCCCATCTGGAGGATCCCAAGAAGTCATGGAATCATCACTTCAACATCAAATATGCAGATCTTCCTCGACTTCTGGTGGGGTTATGTCCCAATAAACCCATCACAAATTGAAAATACTGTGAGTTGAAAATGCATTTAAGGGGCTCACCTGGTGGCACAGTGGTTAAGAATCCGCCTGCCAGTGCAGGGGACACGGGTTTGAGCCCTGGTCCGGGAAGATCCCACATGCCACGGGGCAACTAAGACCGTGCGCCACAACTACTGAGACTGCGCTCTAGAGCCCGCGAACCACAGCTACTGAAGCCCACGCACATAGACCCCGTGCTCAACAACAAAGAGAAGCCACCACAATGAGAAGCCCGCGCAGTGCAACAAAGAGTAGCCCCTGCTCACCGCAACTAGAGAAAGCCCGCGCACAGCAACGAAGAGCCAACACAGCCAAAAAAGAATAAAAAAATAAAAAAATCTATTTAATAAGAAAAAAAAAAGAAAATGCATTTAATACTCTTCACCTACCGAACATCACAGCTTAGCCTAGCCTCCCTTAAATGTGCTCAGAACACTTACGCTAGCCTACCGTTGGACAAAAGCATCTAACACAAAGCTATTTTATAATAAAGTGTTGAATATCATGTAATTTATTGTCTACTGTATCAAAAGTGAAAAACAGAATGGTTGTATGGGTACAGATTGATCATATCAGTTGTTTACCCTAGTGACCAGGAGCTGCGGCCCCCGCCTCTGCCCAGCATCACAAGAGAATATTGCTAGCCTGGAAAAAAGATCAGAATTCAGAATTCTAAGTTTCTACTGAATCAAGTATCACTTCTGCACCATCGGAGTGAAACATCGTTAAGTGCAACCATCGTAAGTCGGGACAGTCTGTAATCCAAATTCATACCTGGAGTCAGAAGTTCTCACCTGGCAGTGATTTTGCTCCCAGGGGACACTTGACAACTCTGGAGACTTTTTCGGTTACCACGGATGCAGTGCTAGGGGTGTCTAGAGGGCAGAGGCCAGGGATGCTACGTGCAACATATAGTATTGTATATCCCCCTAAACAAAGCATGAGCCGCTATGCTTTTTTTGTACCGTGGAGGCTGAGAACCTTTGCCTTTGGGAGTTCAAGTTTGTCTTCACGGTCAAAACCCCAACCCCTGTGTCATGTTATCATCAATCTGATTCTCTAAGGTTCACACCTACTTGGTTCAGCTGAGAAGCTGCTAGAAGCTGTTTTTCATGATGCTTTTGAACTAGCTACATATTTTCTGGTTTTGCATTTTGACTTTCCCTTAATATATGAACCACTTTCTATACTGTGACACATGGTTACCAAAGCATTTCCCCCCCTTCCCTCTTGTGTTTCTTCACGCCACACCAGTTTGAAGTGGGGGCGACAGGGACATCTGTTTGGGCCTGAGCCTCTGGAGGAGGTCCTAAAAATGTCTTGAGAAGAACTGAGTTGGAGACCAAAGAGGCTGCTATGTGTGAAGGCCCTGGGCAGCCCTCTCAGCTCCAGAAAGATATGCTAAAAGAAGCGTTAAGCACTCCCATCTTGTGTTTATACTATTCCTATTTCGTAAAGCGAAAAAAAAAAAAAATTAAGAGGCGCTTACCAGCCTTTAGGAATTGGAGACTTTTTGTAATTTTTCAGAGCCAGTTGGCCAACCAGAGGGCTTTGGCATTTACGAGATGAACACAATGTACATGTGAAATGATGGTGTTTGAGGTACGAAACTATTTATTTCATTCAAGTCTTTCCCATTTTCCCCAGTTGATGAACTGTTCACGCATGACTTATCTTGAGTTTGGTTTGACAAAGTCTGCGTGTTGCTGGAAAAGGAAGGAAGGAGAAAACTAATCAATAATATAGCAGGCTCAATCTACAAATGACCCATCTCCCAGCCTGTGATTTTTAGGAGGATTGTGTCTATAAAAAGAGTTGGTGATATGACGACTTTGGTTGAAATGCACTTTAGAGAGATTACATAAAGAGATTTTCTGTAATGGATAAATAGAAGTACCTTGAAATTTCAGTCTCGTGACTATTCAAGAAAAAAGATTTTCTAACAAGAAATATGCATGCTAAATCAAGCTCTCTATGGAGAGCTTGTTAGATAAATAAAATAACTGTAAAATTTTGAAGAACTCTAGAAGGAATATAGTTGCTATAAGCCATTTTGAAATCAAGACACACATGTGAGAATTCGTTTCATAGTTTTTAGGGTAATGTACAGTCTCTGCATGAAAAGGTACCTTAATGTAACTTCAGTTTGCTGTCCTGGAGGAAGAAAGGAGGGAGTTTGGCCAGAAGCATCAAATCCCCTAGATGCTGAGGTGGTTCTAGGTGAGTGAGGGATGATTCTCACTTGTTCATTTCCTTGAAACAAATAACCAACCAAGATGTCTCTGCCCTCCCCCTGACAAAACACAAAGACAGCAATCCCAGTGAGCCGATCTCAGGAAGCACTGGCTCTTTATCAGTGGGTTTCTTTCTACACATGCTCTCGACCAACATTTTCTGATAAAACCCCAGTTTTGAAAGTGTCTCGTCCAACAACCACATGATTTCTAAGTCAAATGTTTTATGTGACGTCTGTCCTGATCAGTTTACATAAGCAAACGACTTGTCCCAGACTGGTGACAATATTTGCTTAAGTATTTGAGAGGGCGTTCTCCAGAAGAAAGCTAATAGGAAATGGAATTTTTTTCTTTTAAAAAGAAATGAGAAAAAAAATGAAAGAAGTGAAAGAAATGAAGTAGATGGATAATTGCAGCTTGGCCAGTCAGCAGGCAAGCGGCATCAATTAAAGTGCTGGGTGTGTTAGCGGTGTAGGAAGGTGCTTAAGACATCAGAGACAGGAAATAGTTGGGAGGTATTGAAGTTGACGTTTATGATCAGATTGGCCTGGATTCAAGCTCCCACTTAGGCAAACATCACAACCTCCCAGAACTGCAGTTTCCTCATCTGCAGAATCTGGTGAACCTCGTTAGGGTTACAGGGAAATGCATGTAAAGCCCTTATCACGTGCTTGGCGTATTGTACGTGCTCAAGGAATGGGGGCTACGCTGTTGCTGCAGTTATTTTTAATATCTACATAATCCTGCTACCTGTGGTATCATGCATTATGATTTTTAATAGTGTTTGTGACAGGAAGAAGAAAGCCCCTTCCTAAATACGTCCACATGCTAATCCTGAAACCTGTGTGCAGAAAGGACTTTGCAGGTGTGATTAAGGCTTGGGGTTAGGGAGATTAGCCTGGATTATCCCCGTGGGCCCAGTGTAATCACATGGGTCCTTACCAGCAGCGAATCTTTCCTAGGTGAGAAGAGAGAGAGGTGTGATGATAGGGAAAGGGTCAAAAATTCGAGCTTGATGGCTTTGAAGGTGGAGGAAGGCGGTCACGGTCACGAGCCACGGAATGCAGGTGGCCTCTAGAAGCAAGGAGAGGGGTTCCGTCTACAGCCTCCAAGTGTTGACACAATTTTAGCCTAGAAAAAGCTGTGTTGGACCTGTAACCTACAGAACTGTAAGTTTTTCAGTTCATCTTGTTTTAAGCCACCAAGTTTGTGGAATTTGTTACAGCACCAATGACAAACTAATACTCTGAAACTAATCTTTTAGTAATACTACTTTTTTTTCTTATTTATTACTAAAATGCCTAGAGTTCAATGGAAAAGATGACTTTTGTACTCTTCAGAGATGAAAGGGCAACCTAACCCTAGACACAATTTCCAAATATAATTAATATAATCCAGCATCCTTAAGAACTCCAGAAAGAGATAATTTTTATTGATTTATTACATTATCATGTAAAATTACAAAATAACATCAGAAATGTAGAGAGACTAATATACCCATCACCTAAATCTGACAGTGTTAACTTTTAACCACATTTGTGCATTTCTTTCCCTTTGTTTATTTGTTCCCTTTTAAAATTTTTGGTTAAAGTGTTTAAAAATAATTTACAGTCATTATCACGCCGTAACCCTAAATATTTCATTATGTATCTCTACAAGTGATATAACTGCAATATTATTATCAAAGCTAACAGAATTAATAATTATATTAAAATTATTAATAATAATTAATTCTCTTATATTATCTGCTACCCAGTTCATATTTACATTTTTCAAATGTCCCCAGAAGTTGTTTTATAGCTGATGTGTTCAAACCGCAGTCTAGTCAAGAGCTGTGCATTGTATTAAGTCACTATGTCTCCTGATTCTTTTAGTCCAGAACATTGACCCACTGAATCCCACCCCACAGCTTTATTTCATTGCATTGACTGTTGAAGAACGTCAGTCTTCTTGCAGATGGCCTCACAGTCAAGATTTGTCTAACTGAATTCTACTTGGTGATAATTTTTTAAGAAACAGTGCAAAGGAAAAATACTACACTGGAACTTCAGATTTTTTCTGACTCTGTATTATTTTTTATCCCTTCAACCATATACTCATTCATGAAAACAAATCAACCAACATTTACTCTGCTCTTTTCTGCCCAAACACTCACTCTGCCCATTTCCTGAGCACTTACATTGAAGAGACTCACTCCCCAGCCCCTAAAATAAGTAACTGAGTCTTAAAGGAAGGAATTTTCCATGTTTCTCCTAATCCGTCCTTTGAAACATGAAGAGTCCCAGAATCGTGTTCCTTATCAAAGAATATCTAAGAAAGAAAATGTGTTGGGCAGCAAAGTTTGGAATATACATGATAGTGTTACTATTACCACCATTAGGACTACTGGCCTCATCATTATAGAGCTTCTGTGAGGTGCCAGATACTTGACATATATTACTTTCAAACCTCAACATAAAACCTGCAGAATAGGTATCATTATTTACTTAATAATATTGCCATCTTATAGATGATGCAACAGCTGCGCATAAGTCAAGTACTCAGCCTAATACCTCCCAGCTAGTGGTGGCAGAGGTGGGATTCTAGCATAGGTGTTTCTGCGTCAGATGCTTGGAGTACCTTCCCAAAACCACGATTCTGCTGTTTCTTGGTTTGCTTAGTATTCAAATTGAGTATTCTGTTTTTGATGGCAAAATAATCAATTTTGTGGTTTGTATGTGGTACAGACAGGCCAGCGAAAGTTGTTTCAGGCCCTTCTTTCTTCGTTGATTTAAAGGTGGCCAACTGATCTGTTGGAAAAGACCAGAGATCCTGGGAGGGTCCATCAATTTCAAGACCCTAAAGCAAGGGATCAGCAAACTTTTTCTGTAAAGGACCAGGTAGCAAATTTTTTAGACATTGTGGGCCATATGATTTCAAACGTGCTAAACTCATCTCTGCTGTTATTAGCATAAAAGCAGCAGGAGACAGTACACACATGAGTGAGAGTGGTTATGTTCCAATAAAGCTTTATTTACAAAAATGGGCAGGGGCTGGATTTAGCCCGAGGACTCTTGTTTGTCGAGTCCTGCCTTAAAGCAGAGATAGCAAAGTGGTTGCGATAAGTCAAACTTGGCCAAAGATGCCTATGATCAACTTGCATCATGTTCAGCTTTTCAAAAAGTTCAATGTCAGCATTTAAAAATCAGGATATTGCATGCAATAAGCTAGATGATTCTGACTCTGTTGAGAAAGTGCAAGTCCTGGTGTTTAGGCCCTCAATCTCGTGATGAGATGGAGTTGGGCAGCTGCTCCCTTGAAATCGTCATGGTCTGTCCAGCATGCCACAGTCCTCAGTCTTCTCTGTTGTCTTCCCGATGCAGAGTGTTTGTTGTCCTTGATCTTCTTGAGGCTGGTCCTCTTTTCTCGTTGCTCTCATCTGCCGGGTTTCTCTGGACACCTCCATTTTCAACCACCACTGCAATGGGAAAAGATAAAGAAAGGTGTTGATCGATGGCGAGAGGGTGTTTTCATAACAGTCTTGGAAAGTAAAAGCAGAATGATAAAACCTGGCTGTAATTTATGCTTGATTTTTTAAAAAAGTACAATGACTTGTCCATTATTGGACAGTAAAAGATAATTTACAACTAGCATAGCTTCCACTAGAAGACGCAAATGATTTAGCCATTTGACACCGAAATGATGGGAACAGGACTGGCTCTAGGCAGAAGTGTAGAGTGTGTCCGAGTGGTTTTGCATTGCCTCCAGCCAACCTCTTCCTCATGTTCCCTCCTTCCCTCTTTAATAGGTTAGTGTCCTTACTGCTTAATCATCATCCACCCACCTTGGGTGTAACTGTTTTTCTTTAATGATCTTTCTCTAAATTTAAATGACACCATTAAAGAAAGATTTTTTACTGGAAGGGATCTAATAATATCATTCATACTAAGAGAGACAAGACTTAAATCATTTCCTGTTGCCTCCATCCAAGGATATTAACATTTTAATTCAGAGGAGAAACTTGAAATTTATTGGGTGTATAGTTGTGGAATTTGGGGATTGGACAGAGGTTAAGGACCCTTTGGCCAGGGTGATGGTGCCTTTCAAATATGTGAAACCCTACTGGTAGCCACCCATTCCTAAAGTTGGCCCGAAGTGTTACTTGAGCCAGAACCTGGACCTATCTTGGACCAGTGTAGGTTAATTACAGTGCATGTGAACTTGGGTCTTTGTCAGGGTTTCCCTCGACCGGTGGGGATGGTAGAAGCTTTGGTTTTCTGATCTGTAGTGTGTGGGGGGGCGGGGTTTGGGTTAGATATAGTAGTATGGATTGGGGGTACTTGGTGCCGCTCACCTCCTATCATTTACCAGGTTTCCTTGCAAATCCCACCAGCTTTTTGTCAGAGACCTGAAGGCAGTCAGTACCAATCCATCAGAGTCGGCAATTGTGGTGCAGCCAGTATTACACTCCCGTGAGATAAACACAGAGGTCCCTATCTGCTCTCACATTCCATGAGTTCAAGGACCATATGTGGGTCATGTTGAATATTCAGTAGGCAAAACACGTATTCAGTGAACATGTGTCTCCTTCTGGAGACTAGAGAATTTTAAGCAGCGCTTTCCCCTGAACGCACAGGAGGGATCTCTCGTCTCATGCAGGCTCTCACTAGAATGAAGTGGTCACGTCATTTAGATGGGGTTATGCTCGCACGGTAGGCACCTTTAAGACAGGCTCTTTCTGACATCACAGCCCAACACTCTTGAAAATTGGGCAGAAACAGCCCCAAAGAGCTGGTTTGTATTTGGGGTTCTTTTTAAGGCTAATGTGAATTGTTTGGGACAGCAGTTGCCCTGAGAGATAGCAGAAAGGCAAAATCTTCAGGTGTACTAAGTCTTTGGTGCTTAGAGCCCCATCAGCTGTGGATTTCAGGGTGAATGAATTGAGGGGATGGGGGGGGCGTGGTCAGTGATAGAGCCGAAGTCAGTGAGTCACAACTGAGCTGAAATCCGACACCCTGGAGCCTCCATTCTTGTGTTACTCGTCCAGATGTTTCTCCTCCGGGTCAGGGAATGGTTCTGCACAAACAGCCTTTTCAGATACCGGAAGCGCTACTGGGTCCTCCTGAGAGCATTGTAAGCTAGACATTCCCAGCTCTGTTCAGATTTCTCATATAATGCATTTGTGATAATTGTTAGATAATGTCATGTATTTGCTCAAAACCCTGCAGAAGCTTCCATGTCACTCAGAGTGAAGCCAAAGGCTTTTCCAATAGCCCACGACGATGTGCTATGTGATCTGGCCGTCACCTGCCTTACCTTGGCTGCCCTCTTTATCTTTTTAAATTTTTATTTATTTTTTTATTTTTACTTTTTATTTTTAAAATTAATTTATTGTTTTATTACTATTACTTTTTAAGTTGAAGTATAGTTGCTGTACAATATTATATAAGTTACAGGTGTGCAACGTAGTGATTCTCAATTTTTAAAGGTTATACTCCATTTATAGTTATTATAAAATATTGGCTGTATTCCCCATGTTGTACAATATATCCTTGTAGCTTATTTTATACCTAATAGTTGGTACCCTTATTCTCTTAACCCTTTATTGCCCCTCCCCCCTTCCCTCTCCCCACTGGTAACCACGAATTTGTGAGTCTGGTTCTTTTCTGTTGGATTCACTAGTTTATTGTATTTTTCTTGTTCCTTCTGCTCCAGCTGTACTCGTCTCTTGGCTGTACCTCTAACACAGTAGGCCAGCCTCAGGGCCTTTGTACTTGCTGTTCCCTCTGCCTAGGACGTTCCTCCCCAGGTATTATCATGGCTTGTTCCCTTGACTACTTCAGTGAGGCCTTCCTTGGCCACTGCAGCCAAATATATTATGTTCCCCTCCCAGTGTATTTTTTTCTCTTTATTACTTTGTATCATAATATAGATTTTTCCTTTGTCTTCTTCATTCTCTGGCTCTCCTACTACAATATAAGCTTCATTACTGCAGGGATTTTTTTTTTTTTTTGGATGACTCACTGCTCTATTTCTGGCAGCTGGAACAGTGACTGACACATAATAGGAGGCCAATAAGTATTTTTAGAATGAATGAATGATTTAGAATCCCTTCAGTATCTTTCTCACGGATTTTTATTAACTTTTTTTTTAAGTTGCAAGCAACAGAAACCTTAATTCATACCAGTTTTAGACAAAAGTAGGAATTCATGGGCTTCTGTAACCCAGCCGTGATAAAGGCCTTGATCTTTCTAGTACTGTGGATGGGCGTTCTCCGTGGAGCATGGAGTATGTTTGCCAGTAACTCTGAGCTTACACCCCTAGAGTTTTTATCCAGAGGGAAGGAAGAGCCCATATTCCAGCCAGAAAGCAGTGGCAGGGAGACTTCTATAGATGGCTCAGCCAGAACCACTTGCATCCTTGGACCAGTCCCTTTGGCCAGTGAAACCTGAAATAAGATGATGAGCCCAGTGTGGGCCTCGGGCTTCCGCTTACAGGCTGGATGTGAGGACTGGTTAACAGAAGGCTGGAAGCAAGGAATAGCGTACCTGTGATAACTGGGGAACTGTGAGCTGGGCATCCATTGGTGCTGGCCAGCGCCACTCTCTTCATAACTTGCTCTAACTTGTGCACCTCCCTCCTAAAACAACTCAACATAGCCTTACGTCGATGGGCTAAAGGGTGCCTTCTCTGTATGCACGGTCTCCAAAGCGTGGTGTACACATCCTACAGGATATACGGTAGAAACCATTGAGGTGTAGAAAGAAAGTATTAGAACTTACTCATATTTAATCTCTGTAAAATATTCATTTTTATGTATGGTTTAATGTCAAATCAGCAGAGTTGTACATATACTTGTACATTAGTAAAGTAGTTAAAGTTCGTATGTATGTATACACACATCTATAATTTATAAGTAAGTAAAAACTCCACACATCCGGACAGGCTCAAAACATTTTACTGTTGGGTGAACATAATCACAAAACTCTGGCCACTGTTCAGTATGATACAATTTAAAAAAATGGAGCCTGAGATCACAATATCTCCTTAAAGGCTGCAGTTTACTACTTGAAAAGCTTCATCTTAAAAGATTAGGTCATTTTGTCTCCAAATATTTTTTAAGTGTTGCCAAATCCCTGCAGCAATACGCTGTCCGAACACCTGACGACAGGTGTGGGGACAGGAGTGGATCGCTTCCTTTAGATCCTCAGGGGTAACACTTGCATGATTTTTCTCCAAGTGTGAATGACAACGTCAGAAACAAAGTCTTTCCGGATTAAACAGCGTATCTCTGATACTTGAAGAAATGTTTGTAAAGAAGGCAAATTAATAATGTAGTGAAAGAAAAATTGTGGGTGAGAAGAAGAACTGATTAAAAAGAAGAAAGGACAACTAATGAAGGCCCAAAGCAGAAAGCCAGAAATTATTCCAGACGGACAGCAAATGTGGTTAGAGAATGAACCCATGTTCAAGTCAGGAATATCTTCTGAATTATTGAAATCCGGATGACTCTCATATTCTATTAAAGAGGAAAAATGGTATTAGAATAAATATTAAAAGGAGTCAAGATCTCGGAGGCATTAATCTTGCCTGAATATTATTAGCATCCTTCAAAATGTACGTATCCGTCCATCCTTTTCCACAAACTGTTTTATTAACCCCCCACCCTACCTGTACTTTGTGCAGAGTAAACACCAATAAGTATTCTTAACAAACCGGTAATAAAAAATACACACACACACACACACACACACACACACTCATGACTGAAGCTGTTTCTATAGCACAGCAGGACCATGGAGTGCAAAGTGAAAGTTAAACTGATATTTTATTAAGTTTATTCTAATTTTATTTCAACCAATGTGATTTCAGCCCTTCTAAGTGCCAGGCCAACATTTGGCATTGGAAATAGGCGAGACCTAGTTCTTGTCTTCAAACAGCTGACTGTGGGAAACAGGCTGGAACATAACAGCGCCACAAGATGCTGAATTTTCCCCCAGAAAAAAAATAGAAAAAGAGCCTGGGGACTAGGGGGAGGGGCTGGGGGCAGTGAAAAAAATCTGCCTGGGAGCATCAGGGAAGATGACAGTTGAATAAGAGGATGTAAAGGATGTTTTCGAATGAAAAAGGAAAGCTAAGAGGAGGGAACAGCAGGAGAAAAGGCAGGGAAGTGAGGAAGGGCAAGTCTAACTGGTGGAGATGTGAAGAGGTCACCGTAGGAGGAAAATGGGAGCAGAGTTTGGACTGTATCGTGGAGACGATGGCAAATCGTTAGAGGATTTTATTTTTTTAAGTAAAAGATTGACATGCACAGATCTAGTGACAATTCAGTGGACAAATTGAAATTGGGAGCAGGGAAACCATTTAGGAAGCTGCAAAAATAATCCAGACCACATCTCTTAAAGTATAGAACTGCGGAAGTCATAGTGGATTTAGCAAGGAGAGAACCTCAAAAGACATTTCTGATTTTAAAATCAACAGAACTTGATGCTTCTATGCTGAGATGGTAGGAAAGAACAGGGACTCAAAGTTGGCTATCAATTTGCATTATATAAATCATTACAGAAGGGAGGGATGGAGGAATGGGCTGTCTATTGCTTTTGTTTTCCTTTGACAGTAGGCGTAGCTGTTAAGAGTTTTCCTTTGACAGTAGGCGTAGCTGTTAAGAACGTGATGGGTTTCATTTATTTTTTTTCTAATTATCATTTCAATAGTCATAAACCATACATTTGACTTCTGGGGGTTTATATCATTCCATGAGTTTTAACACATGTAGACATTCCTGTAACCACCTTCACCACAATCAGGATACAGACAGTTCCACCACCCCCAACAATCTCCTGTATTTTCTCTCTGTAGTCAAACGTTCCCCCTGACTCCTAACCCTTGGTAACTAGTGACCTGTTCACCATCCTTGTGATTTTGCCTTTTCCAAAATGTCACGTAAAATAATCATATATTATGTAACCTTTTGAGGTTGGCTTCTTTCAGCATAATGCCTTTAAGGTTCACCCCAATCACGTGCATCAATAGTTTGTTTTTATTGTGGCGCAGTAGTGTATGGGATGGACGTACCACAGGTAGTTTGGCCATTCACTTTTGAAGGACATTTGAATTGTTTCACTTTTAGGGAATTGTGAATAGAGCTGTCATGCATATTTATTTTTCCTATCAGCTGAGATGTAGTTTTTCTCATTATTTTAAAAAGTTGAGGGCTTCCCTGGTGGCGCAGTGGTTGAGAGTCCGCCTGCCGATGCGGGGGACGCGGGTTCGTGCCCCGGTCCGGGAGGATCCCACATGCCGCGGAGCGGCTGGGCCCCTGAGCCATGGCCGCTGAGCCTGCGCATCCAGAGCCTGTGCTCCGCAACGGGAGAGGCCACAGCAGTGAGAGGGCTGCGTACCACAAAAAAAAAAAAAAAAAAAAAAAAAAAAAGTTGAGGTAAAATATGCATATAATAAAATTTTACCGTTTTTAATAAAATAAAATTTCACTAAGTGTACAGTTCAGTGACATTAAATTGTAAACATTTTTGCACAGGTCTTTATGTGAACATAAGTTTTCATTTATCTAGGGTAAATAAACAGGAGTGAAATCACTGGGTCATTTGAGTAAGTGTATCTTCAAATTTATAAGAAACTGCTGAACTGTTTTCCACAGTGGCTGTACCGTTTTGCATTCCCACCATCAATGCATGAGAGTTCCAGTTGCTCCATGTTCTTGCCAGCAGTTGGTACTGTTTTCTTCCCCATTCTAATAGGTGTGTAGTGATATCTCATTGTGGTTTTAATTTGCATTTCTCTAATTGCCAGTGATGTTGAGCATCTATTCATCGTCTTATTTTTGCCATCCAAACATCTTCTTTGTGAAGTACCTGTTCAAATCTTCTGTTCACTTTAAGATTGCATTTTAAAATTTAAAATTTGTGTTCCTTCTGTTGATTTTTCAGAGACGTTATATATTTTGTCTACTAGTCTTTCATTGGCTATATGGTTTCCAAATATTTTTTCCCAGGTAGTAGCTTTACTTTTCATGTATCTTGCATAGCAGAAGTTTTAAATTTTGGTCAAGGACAATTTATCAATTTTTCTTAGATGGCTTGGGTTTTTGGTGTCGTAGCTAAGAATGCTACCTAACACAAGGCCTCAAAGATTCTCTCCTCTGTTTTTCTAAATTTATAATTTTACATTTAGACTTATGATCCATTTAAAATTAATTTTTGTATAAGGTGTGAGGTTTAAGTTGAGTTTTTTTTTCTTTTTCCACATATATACATCTGTTTCTTCCAACATCAGTTGTTGAAAAGACTATCTTTTCTCCAGTGAATTACCTTTGTCAAAAATGAATTGGAAAAAAATGAACTATGTCTATTTCTGGATTATATTCTCTTCTGCTGATCAGTGTCTGTATCCCCCTGCCAATACAAAACTGTCTCAAATGTTGTAGTATTGTAATAAGTCTTAAAACTAGTAGTGAGTCTTCCAACTTCATTCTATTTTTCAAAATTGCTTTTGCTATTTAAGTCTTTTGCCTTTTTATGTAAATTTTAGAATCACCTGTCTATTAAAAAAAATCCTGCTGGGATTTTGATTGGAATTGTATTACATTTATAGATCAATTTGTGGAGAATTGACATATTGACAATATTTAGTATTTCAATTCATCAACATGGTATGTCTCTTTACTTACATTTTCTGTGATTTCTTTGATCAGAATTTTGGGGTTATCACATATATATCCTATACATGTTTTACTAGATTTACAACTGAGTATTTTTGAATAATTGTAAAATGGGATTAAAATTTTTGGATTCCAGTTGTTCATTAACAGTTTATAGAAATACAATTGATTTTTGTACGTTGACCTTGAATCCTGTGATCATACCAAACTCACTTATTCTAAGAGGGTTTTTTTGTTTGTTGTTAATTTCTTGGGATTTTCTATGATCATATCATCTGTGAATATGCACAGCTTTATTTCTTACCTTCTGATCTGGATGTCTTTTATTTCTACTTCTTGCTTTATTTCAGTATTTAGCACTTCTAATATGGTGTTGAACAGGAGTGGTAAAACATCTTCATCTTGTTCCCATTCTTAGGGGGAAAACATTCAGTCTGTTACCAGACTAAATATATCCTTTATCAGGTTGATGAAGTTCCATTCTATTACTAATTTGTTGTCATTGTTATTTTATCATGAATAAATACTGAATTCTATCAAATATTCCTGCATCAATTATATAATCATGTAGGTTTCTTCTGTAGACCTTTGTTATGCTAAATTACATTGATTGTTGTTTGACTCTTAAACAGGCTTATATTCTTGAGATAAACCCATTTGGTTGCAATATAGAATTCTTATTATGCATTGCTGAATTTGATTTGTGAATATTTTGTTGAGAATTTTGCAGCTATATTCCTGAGAGATATTGGTCTGTAATTTTCTTACGTGTACTGTCTTTTTTTGGTTTTGGTATTAGAGTAATGATGGCCTCATATAACAGGTTGGGAAGTATTTTTGGAAAAGATGCTCTTCTGTTTTTTGGAAAAGATTGTTTAGAATTAGTTTCATTTCATCTGTAAATGTTTGGTAGAATTTGTTATTGAAACAATCTGACTGGAAGAGATTTTTGTCTGTTTGCTTGTTTGTTTTTTTTCAGGGAAGAGAGATTTTTAACCATGAATTCAATTTCTAAAAGTAAATAAGATGACTCAGTTTATTTCTACCTTCTTGGGTAAATTTTGATAGTTTGTTGCTTTTAAGAAATTGGTCCACTACTTCTAAGTTTTTGAATTTATGTGCATACAGTTGTTCATAGTTTTCCTTATTATCATTTAAATATCTGTGGGGTCTGTAGTGACATCTCTTCTATTCTTGATGTTGGTAATTTGTGTCTTTTTTCTGATTTTTTTTTTTTTTAAATCAGTCTGGCCAGTGGTTTATCAATTTTACTGATCTTTTCAAAGAACCTGCTTTTTGTTTCATTGATTTTTTTTCTATTATTTTTGTTTTTAATTTATTAATTATTGCATTTATTTCTTCTGCTTGATTTGGGATTATTTGCTCTTATTTTTGTTGTTTCTTAAATTGGAGGCTTCAATTATTGATTTGAGGCCTTTCTTTCCAAAAAGCATTTCATGCTGTAAATTTCCAGCTAAAGCACTGCTTTAGCTGTGTCCTTCACATTTTGATGTGTTGCACTTTATTTTTATTCGATTCAAAATATTTTCTAATTGCCCTTGGGACACAGTTACAGTAACTTTTAATGTCTTTGCCTGATGATCCAAACATTATCAGTTGTTGTATCAGTTCTGGGTTGGTTTTGATTGACTTTTCTCCTCATTATGGATCATATTTTCCTACTTCTTTACATACCTGGTAATTTCTGATAGGATACCAGTCATTTTGAATTTTTTTGTTTTGTTTTTTGTTTTTTCGCGGTTCGCGGGCCTCTCACTGTTGTGGCCTCTCCTGTTGCGGAGCCCAGGCTCCGGACGCGCAGGCTCAGCGGCCATGGCTCACGGGCGCAGCCGCTCCGCAGCATGTGGGATCTTCCCACACCGGGGCACGAACCTGTGTCCCCTGCATCAGCAGGCGGGCTCTCAACCACTGCGCCACCAGGGGAGCCCGACATTTTGAATTTTACCTTGTTGGGTGCTGGATATTTTTGTATTCCTATAAACATTCTTGTGCTTTGTTCTGAAACAGGTATAACTTAATTGGAAACAATTTATCCTTTATGGGGTCTTGCTTTTAATCTTTGTTGGGTGGGAACAGATCAGCATTTAGTTCGGGCTACTTGTTCCCCCATTCTCGAGGAAAGACTCTTCTGAGTAGTCCACTTGACGCCCTGTGAATTATGAGGTTTTCCACTCTGGCTAACAGGAATCGCCCATTATTTCTGCTGGGTTGTGAGCTCTAGGAATTGTTCCTTCTAATCCTTTTGAGTGGTTCTCTCCCCCAGGTTTTGGGTAATTTCTTCATATGCCTGTAAGATCAGTTCTCAGCTGAATAATCCTTCTCTGGAGTATGCTCTCCGTATAGCTCTCTCCTCTAGTACCTTAACTACCTTCACCTTCCTGGACTTCCACCTCTGTGCCCTCAACTCAGGGAGTCTGCCAGGCTCTGCCTCAGTTCCCCCTTCCTCCATCAGTGGGCTGGTATATTTCTGCAGAGATTAAGCTGGGGTGATGATAGGGCTTATCATTATTCTCTGGGTGATGATGACATACAGGTTATTGCCCTGTAGGTGTTTGAAGAAGTGTCGGAAGAGGTCATTTGTGTACAGGAGAACAAGGATCTGCTAGGTTAGCTCGCCAGTAAGGGATTTGTAGCTTCAGAGCATGATGAAAGCACATGAGTGGATGAAAACTGTGCATCACATTCCAAGAACCTCAGTAAAACTGGGAGAGTAATATCATCATTGTCATCATCTTTACCACTACTACCTTATAGAGCTCTTTCTCTGAGATGCAGATGAGAGCTTCCTATGCGTTATTGCATTTAAGCCTGGTGGTGGCCATGAAGAAGCTTCTGTCAGATCCCCAACCTAGGGAAGCGTAATTGAATAACCGTCTCATCTCCTGCCCTCTGGTCCACTGTGTGTGCTGCACTTCCCACAGACTTTTCCCAACCAGTGACCCAGTGCAGCAGGAACACTGATACAGGCCCGTTGCTATGAGACACAAATGACTTTGGATCCAGGGCTTTTCATTGACCTTGCTGAAACTTCCTTAGAACTGTACCATCATCTAAGACTTTCCCTACTCCAGGTCCCTTCTTTCCCTTTTGCCCCCCACAGTGTCAGTCAGACCTGTCTTGTAGTCTGACAGCTCTTTTGGTCTCCTTTAGCCCCTCAGTTTCCCTCACATGTGGTTTCCCCAGTCAGTCACTGGTACCATCTTGGCCTCTGCTTCTCAGGGGATCCGAACTAGCACATTCCTTAAATAACTCTAGGAGGCAAGGATACTCTTGGTTATAGACTAAATTGTGTGCCCCTAAAATTCCTATACTGAAGTCCTAATCCCCAATTTGACTGTATTTGAAGATATGGCCCTTTCGGGAGGTAATTAAGGTAAAATGAGGTCATAAGGGTGGGGCCCTAGTCTTATAGGGCTGGTGTCCTTATACGAAGAGGAAGAGAAAGCAGAGATCCTCCTCTCACTGCATGTAGTGGAAAGACCATGTGAGGATACAGTGAGAAGGTGGCCATCTGCAAGTCAGAAAGAGAGTCTCACCAGAAACCAACCCTGCTGGCACCTTGATCTTGGACTTTTGGCCTCCAAAACTGTGAGAAAACAAATGTCTTTTGCTTCAACCACCCAGTATGTGGTATTACTCCAAGCAGCCTAATGTACTATCGTTGCATCCAGTCTACAGATGTGGAAACTAAAGATTGGGGAGGGAGGAAGTAACCTCCCTGAGGTCACACAAGTCATCATTGGCTGACCCAGTATTAGATCCCAGGGCAGTGTGACTATGAATGCAGCCTGTCATAACCAAGCTGTCCTGTCACTCCCTGGGCCTGGGAGGATGGGAGATGGCTTCCTTGTGGGTGGAGACTCCAAACAAGGATGAATTATTGAGGAAGGCTTGGGAAGAGGTGGAAGGGAATTTGGAGAATTCTAACTCTGGCTGTGAAAGATATGGGACTTGAGGGAGGAGCAGCCTTTACTTACAAGTGAAGCCATTTCTCTAGGTTAAGATGGGAGGAGCATTTGGAGGGAAAGGAAGGAGTATGGATACCCAGGTGATTTTTCTTCCTTAGCTCTTCCTCATGGGAGAGTCATAGTCTTTGAACGGAAAAAAAATATTTTGCAATTAAGAACATTTCCAGAGTGGGAGGTTGAGGTTAGCAGATGTAAGCTATTATATGTGGAATGGATAAACATCAAGGTCCTACTGTATAGCGCAGAGAAGTATGTTCAGTATCCTTTGATAAACCATAATGGAAAAGAATATTAAAAAAAATATATGTATAACTGAATCACATTGCTGTATAGCAGAAATTAATACAACACTGTAAATCAATTAGACTTCAATTTTAAAAAAAAAGAAAAAAATGAACATTCCTAGAGATAAGAATTTGGTTCTATCCACATACACCATTAGCAGTCAACATGTGAGGCCAAGGACAGCCCAACAGAAGTCAGTTACCACGTGTGGCTGCGCACATCAAATTGTAGCAAGGAGCTCGCAAAGGACAGGGGAGTGTGAGCCCACAGAGGGAAGTGTGGGAAAAACCCTCTTAGGGAAATTCTAAAACTGCTTGGCGAGAGAGCCAGTGTTGAGGAAATTCCAGCTGTTGGTGAGTAGACATAATATCTGAGCAATTACTGACTTTGACTTTGCATCACAATGTTTTGGTGCTTGTAGACACAGCTAAGATGTGGCGATTGTAAATAATGTAGTATATGTTGTCATTTCTTGCCGAGTTGCCTTAAGCTCGACGTTAGCAAAATTCACCTGAAGTAGAGTTTTCAGTACTTATTTGCTTTTGTGTTACAGAGATGGATTATTTTGCTTGTAAGATGATTTGATTAAAAAAATTAGCTTGTTTCATGAGAAAAAATTATGTGTTAGATATTGTTTTATGTCCATATGTCTCAGAATCTTTTAGGCAGATAGAAATGTGATCCTTCAGCATTAGTTTTCCACTCCTGTAATAAAAACTACACCAGTTCATCCATCAGTGATACAGGTAGTTTAGGAAGAAATTACATTCCTTTGACTAAAGGAGTCCAAATGTTGTTTTATTTAAATATCTAACTTCCTGGAAAACTTGATGTGGGTGGTGTGCGTGTGCGTGCGCGCGCATGTATGTTGCTGTTGTTAGTAAACAGGAAGGCTTTGAAACAACACACTTCAAGGATTTAAATCCAGGTTTTCTTGTACTTTCTTTCTGAGTGGGTTTTATTTTGTTAATTTTTTTCCCTCTTCTTTAAAGAGTCCTAAATTAATTACCCCACTGTTTTTTTTATAACGGTATTCTGAAGTGGTACCCCACAGAAATAATGTTATGACAATGGAATTTCAGTTTTTTGGTTGACCGCTTGCAGAGAGGTTTTATTTGGACAGTAATGCAGGACATTGGCTTTTTTTTTTTTTTTAACACAGAGTATAGCTTTTCTTTCTCTCCTTTTTTTTTTTTTTTTAAAGAAATTACTTGTGGGAAAATAGTTCAGAGTATCTTCTTAATGATTTAACTCTTGAATTTTTGTTTATTTCCCACCCCATCCTTCAACTCTTTGTAACTAAAAACGAACTTCAATTCCTCATCTTGGTTACAGTGGTTTAGATATTTGTTGGTATATGACTTTGTTTAGTAAAGTTTGTGTGATTCCTCTTCTTTTTTTTCCCCCAGTGATCTCAGTTTGCTAAACATTGCATACTTTTAAAAAAATGTAGTAGGTTATTATTTGGCCTCTCTAAAGTGTGTAGTCATTGCTGTTTTTTACTTCAGTCACTCAGAGTATTTTATGAAATCAGTCCAACTCCCAAAGTTGTTTATTCTTGGCTTTGCCTCTGGGTGGAGGTGTGCTGTGATTTTCATGAACTTTGATGTTTTCTGTCTTATGTAGGCTAGGACCTGAGAGTTTTCAGCAGTTTCCCTGCAACCAGGGAAAACTGTGTATTCAATAAGGCCCTTGCCATAGGCTACTTAGTCCTCAGTTCTCTTTGATGTACACAGCTCTGCAGATGGGCCTTGGCCAAGAATTAAGGCTGTTCATGGCAGGGGAGGGGTAGAAAACATAGCAACATAGGTGACTGACTCTTGGGAAGATCTTAAATAATATCATCTAGTCCCAAGATATCAAATATGTGGCATGAATACCCCTACTCTTCCCTCCCACTTCCATAACAGACATCAATAATCGATCATGGCTCTCTTTCTGTTGAGTCATCCATGGCCACATGGTCTTTCAACATGGTATCCCAGGACTTCTGCTAAAATGCCAATGGAGTTGGCATATGAGATGGAATCTCTATCAGCAGGTCATAATATACCTTTATAAACACCTGGCAACACGGGGAAGTTCCAAGCAAGGCTGAAGAGCATTGGAGTTTAAGGACAAAGGCTCGAGAGTGAAATGATGTGAGCCACAGCACTTGCTGGCTGTGTGATTTGGGGCAAAGTTCTTCTTCATCCTCATGAGCCTGTTGCCTTGCCAATAGTGTGGATGATAATAGAGGCTACATCATAGAACTTTTGGTAAGGTTAAACCAAAATAGTTCCCATGAAGCATTTAGCACTGGGTTGGCAGCAGTGCTCAATAAATGTGAACTGTCATCACCATTACCATTCTTAGGGACTGTGACTTGTTTATGATTATAGAGCTAGTTAGGACTAGGCAGGGTTTCTCAACTTCAGCATTACTGATATTTAAATGGCCAGATACTTATTTGTTATAGCGGCTGTCCTGTGCATTGCAGGATAATGTTCAGCATCCCTGACCTTTACCCACTAGATGCCAGTAACCCCGCCCCCTAAATTGTGACAGATGTCTCTAGACATTGACAGATGTCCCTTGGGGGCAAAACTGTCCTGGTTAAGAACCACTGGACTAGACGTAAGTTCACCTATAGACTTTGTGTGTGTGAGTGTGTGTATATATTTTGTCCAGTTTTATTGACATGATTGACATACAACATTGTGTAAGTTTAAGGTATACAATATAATGATTTTATGTATGCATATATTGCAAAATGATTACCATATAAAGATTAGCTAACGCACTTATCACTTCACATAGTTACAATTTGTGTGTGTGTGTGTGGTGACAGCTTTCAAAATCTACTCTCTTCCTTACTTTAAAATATACAATACTGTGTTGTTAACTGTGGTCACCCTGCTGTGTATTACCTCCCTAGAACTTACTCATCTTATAACTGGAAGTTTGTACACTTCGACCACCTTCACCCATTTCTCCCACCCCTGGAAACCACCCATCTGTTCTCTGTTTCTATGAGTTTGGTTTTCTTTTCGATCCCACATATAAGTGAGATGATAGTGTTTATCTTTCTTTGTTTGACTTCGTTCACTTAGCATAATGCCCTCAAGATTCATCCATGTTGTCACTAATAGCAGGATTTCTTTCCTTTTTTAGGTTGAATAATATTCCACTGTGTGTGTCTGCCTGTGTGTCTGTGTGTGTGTATACTATATTTTCTTTACTCATTCCTCTGTTGATGGACACTAAAGTTGTTTCTATGTCTTGGCTATTGTAAATAATGCTGCAATGAACATATGGGCGCAGATATCTCTCAGAGATAGTGATTCTGTTTCCTTTGGATGTATACCCAGAAGTGGAATTGCTGGATTTTATAGTAGTTCTTTTAATTTTTTGAGGAAACTCCATACTGTTTTCCATAGGGGCTATAGTTGTTCTTTTTTTTTTTTTTGATGTTAATATATTTGTGCCTGAATCCATTGTCAGCGGTGCTAATTCTGTTGGTTTTGACACTAAGCTCGAGGGACTCTTTTTTTTTGATTTTTACCAGTGGCTTTGACATCTCTGGCTTCGTATCAGGCTACAACTTTTTCTATTTATCAACCTGGGCACAGTTTTGAATAATAGATTAATTAGCTCCAAGTTTTAATTATGTTTTTTGCAATAGAATTGAAAGTAATGTCAAGGAAAATGTTGACAGGGTACTTTTCAGTGATAACGGCTATATTCTAAATTATATAATGATAATAGTATGGGTATAATTAATTTGAGTACCTACTATGTGTTAGATGGTAGGCTATGAACTTAATGTTCCTCCTGTCATTTAATTGTTACGATGCACAAGGCAAGCATTATTATTGCCATTTTACAGATGATGGAACAGAGGCACAGACTACCTTACCCAAGGTCCCAAAGCTCCTAAGTGGCAGAATATGTCCGTGCTAGGCTTCTTGTCTACAGTACACACAAAAACACACATGCTAGAGAAAGATCTGGAAGGATATATGCCCAGGTGTTTACCTTGATTATTTATAGATGATAGGATTATGGGTGTTTGTTACTTTATACTTCGTGTTTTCCAAATTTTCTGCTTTGAGCATTCATTATTTCTTTTAAGAAGAAGAAAAAGTTATAATTATGCAGTCCTGTGACTTTTATAAAACAAGCGATTATGTTTACAGCAGTTTAGCTCCTATTTATTTGATCTTCGTTATGACTGATTGAAGAGCAGCAGGAATTACATTTGAAGTTTTCATGTTGGATACCAGAATAGCAACACACAGCCCCTTAATGTCACACATAGCTGTTTAGAAGTGGAGGCTTTACATATTTGTAAGCTGCTCTTCCCGTTTCAGGTTGTTCTGTAAGTAATCATATGGAATTTAAAATAAACATATTACATGTTATAGATCCAAAAGAATGTTGTCCTTCAAGATTTCCAACCCTAGGAAATTACACGCTGCTTCAAAGATGCTACCGGTGAAACCTCTTCACTTGAATTTCACTTTTGATTATCGCCCTTAAAGCTACTTTCTGAACCAGACAAGAAAACCAGGCTTCATTATTTCAGCAAAAAGCCAGGAATTACCTGCTTGATTGTCCCCCAAGGCATGGGCTGAATTTCTGTTAGGTCATTTTCAAAAATCAAACACAGCCACATGGATAAAATTTACCGTAAGAGGCAATGTTTTAACCAATGTCTTGTTTTCTCATGGAAATTCCAAAAAGGGAAATCCAAATGGGGTTTGATGAATGGAATCATTGTTGGAATAAGTGCAGATCCTCACGGTGACTACTTTCACGTGTGCTGCATTCATTTGAAGCATAAATTGAGGCGTGTGTGTGTGTTCATTTGCATTATTTTATAGTTCTCCATCATGGATTTCAGTCCTGAATAGGATATTTGCCTGGCTTTATTCACGATGGCATACGTTTCCAATTTTAAATAACTTTCAAAGATTCCCGTGTGTCTGCTCTTAGAATTGAGAGGTCTTGGTGATTCTGGGATCTGGGGGAAACTAAGTCTAAAAGAACACATGTAAACATGTATGTCGAGCTAGGAGACCTAAAGGTCACCAGAGGCCCAGGGTTTTACTTTGTCTGTTAGGTCTGACATGTAGGATTGGGCACTGGTGGAATCCCAGGTGGGTGGAGATCCCAAGGGTAGGTGGCTCCCCCTCAAGGGACTCCCTCCCAGCTCTCTCCGGGGCGTCTGTGAGCTCTGGGTCAGCACATCCTCATTCTTGTCTTTGGAGTTCCTGTAAAGGGAAAATTCATTTCTATCTGAATCTCTCATTTCTGAGTTGGGTGTCGTCTTTATTTTACAGTGGAGGAAGGAAAGGCCAAAAGAGCTGGGGTCTTCCGATGACAGGGTGATCTTGTCACTTGATCATTGATTCGTTTGGTCATTCATTCATTCAAATATTTAAGTGCCCACTCGATGCCACTGAGGAATTTGTAGTGCGCAAAACAGATGTCTGTCTTCATGGAGCTCATTTCTAAGGAGGGAGACAGATAGTACATGAGTAAATACATCAAGGAACAAGTCAGAATTGTACATAATAATTTTGGGAGGAGGGAGAGGGTTCTCTCTGGAAGAGGTCAGGGAAGGTTTCTCTGAGGAGGTGACATTTCAACTGAGACCCAAAGGCTAGAAAGATCTAGCCGTGCAAAGAGCTTGAGGAAGGAGATCGTGCCAGGCAGGTTGAAGGCTCCAGCTCCTACCGCATCATAAAAGGCGTGGAATAATTGACCCATCAATACATAAAATGGGCATAAAGTAATACTATCCTAAATAAAGCAATCCTGACATAGGTGAATTTCAGAGAGAAGAATTTGTAAGGACATGAGACGGGATGGAGATCTCAACTATATTTTCTTTCGTGATAAACCAGAAAAGTTAGTTTTAACATGGACACTTCCCTAAGAGCTGTTTTAATTTTTAAAAATATATCATTGTGCTCATCATGAGATAGAACTGTGCGAGAAGCCAGGGTCTTCCACTTTAAGATTCTCTTTGCCCTAGAAAATCTGGCTTTATTGGATCCTGGAGCAGAGGATTTTTGAGTGTGTGTGTGTGTGTGTGTGTGTGTGTGTGTGTGTGTGTGTGTGTGTTGCTCTGCTCACATGATTTCTTTTCCCCAGAAGGAGACCAAACTGTTTATAGGGAGCAGAGCAACAAACAAACAACTGGGTACTATACTTCCAAACATTCAGAGACATGTGACTTTCCAGCCAGCACAGAGGTCCAGCAGGCACACAGCAGGCCAGCCATGCCTGATTCTTACGGAGCACACACGTTTCTGCTTCCTTGGGGATGACAGTATAAATTGTACAGACCATTATCATCTCTTCTCCAGAACTCGAACTTCTGAATACTGACCCAGAAAATGCACAGTGTGTTCCCCTGGAGCATAAGATGCATGCTTCCCCGGCACCTGCTGGAGGGATGAAAGATTTCATTGGCCTCTTCTACCTTCTGCTGTTCTGTGTCCTAAGACAAGCATCCAGAGGAGGCTATTTTTTGTTGCCTGGAGGAGGAACTGGCTGTGCTGTGCCAATTGGAGTCTTGTAGATACGCCAGAATCACAATCTTCCCTCCGCCATTTCTCCCCGGGCCCCAAACTCTTTCCAGTGCAATGCTACAGCTTACGTGGAACTAAGGGATGAGTTCTCACTCTCTCATTCATTCTCTCTCTCTCTCTCTCTCTCTCTCTCCCCGCCCCAAAACAAAAATTTCGGTGTCATTTGGTTTTTTGACTCTTTTCAGGACATGTATCCTTCTTCTAAGCTAAGCTGGGACCCCAGATACATATATAGAGTGGCCCGATCTTTCCACTGTTGGTAAATCAACCTTCAGGTTCCTTTGTGGTAGGTTCTTAATGACCATCTTACCATTATTATTCGTTGATTTCTCTATTTTTACCCCCTGCTTCAAAACCTACAGTTTTATTTGGCGTTTTCTTATGGTTTAAATAATAACTCTAACAGAAGACATCCTCTTTGCTGACTCGGTCAGTTTATATTGGTAGCTACCACTTTTAGTTTCTTCTAAAAAAATGTTCAATTGAAAAATTATACATCATTCATGGAGAAAGTCACTGGAATGTAAGCTTCACGAGGGCAAGCATTTTCAGCTTTTGTTTACTCCTCTTCCCCAATGTTTCATGTAGTGCCTGGTACACAGTATAGCAAGCAGTGAATATCTGTTGTGTGACTGACTGAATGAAATTGACATCAGGCTTATGTGTGTGACGGAGGGGCCCTGGCAGATGCCCACTTCTGCTTCTCATAAGAAGGTTCCTCCAAAGTCAGAATGAATCCTTAGAGCCACGTTAGATGTAAAACTATCAGGATGCCAAGGTTAGCCAAAGTCTGGGAAATGAATACTTGTTTTTCCAAACTGTTCAATGAATCTAGTAATCATTCAGACATATTGACCATTAAAACCACAAGCTGGGCTACATGAGTTCAGGAGCCCTGGAGACAGTGGATGAATTAGTACTGGGAAGGAGGACTTAGTGACAGGCACTGGCCCCTCCACATAATAAAATGGTTCATTCCGTAGCTTCCTACACATGAGATGCAAATGCCCCTGGACTTCCCAGAAGGTGAATTTTAATTAGAACATCCAGATGAAGCTTCTGCCTAATTTAAACCCCACGCATCATCTTATGAGACGCGGTAACCTGGAGTTCTGATTCTATCTGTTGTCGCTTCCTTTACTATGTTTTGTTTTTAGACTGAGAGCTAGGAGGCTGACCACACATCTGACATTGTTTATGGAGTCGTGGACTCTATTAATTAAAGTCTGCTTAATCACGATGGGACGAGGTTTGCTGCCAACAGCTTTGTCAGAAACTGGAAGGAGGTCGGTGGTGACTTAGCATGGCCGTGGAGCGTACCCGGAGCTCTCTCTGAGTTACGAACAGCCTCCTCTTGAGCCCCCTCTGTTTTGAAAAGAAAATGATTTGGTTACTCAGTTACCCAGAGAAGTAAGACTGATGTCTGCTTTTCCTTGTGGGGGAAGTTCTCGGATAAATAGCCGTGGCAAGGAGAGGAATGTTGGTGACCCAGAGGGAGTCCTGCCTTCTGCCCTGAGGGTACCTGGAGTAGCGATTCTCATCCCAGGGCGGGCAGTTTTGCCTCCCAGGGGGACATTGGGCCAAGTCTGGGGACATTTTGGGCTGTCTTGACTGGGGAGTGATGGGTTCCACTGGCATCTAGTAGGCAGAGGCCCGGGATACTGCTAAACTTCCTACAATGCATAGGACAGTTCCCTGCCCCAAAAGTCAATCGCGCCCAGGTTGAGAAACCCCGCTCATTTTCATGAGAATGTCCCTGCCTGGGGAGGCGATTCTTCTGTTGTTGCTTTCCTATTCTGACTTGAAAAAATGATGGCCATTTTTTAGTGAATTGAAGGCAGACCTGATTTCAGCCGTGGGTGGATTAGGCAGCCTAAGCGGAATGATTTGAAAGACACTGAGAAAATCCGGACTTCAAATGTTCCTCCACGTGAGAGCTCCAAGACCTAGAATTCCTTCAGCTGAAACCTGGAGAGGCCCCCCACAGAAGTCAGGATTCCTGGGTCTTGAAGCGAGCTCTGCTGACCTCCAAACGCTTTGTTGAGCCTTTACTACACTGTGCCCAGCCCAGGGCTAAGTGCTGTGCACCTATTCTTTTTTCTTTTTTTTAACATCTTTATTGGAGTATAATTGCCTTACAACGTTGTGTTAGTTGCTGCTTTATAACAAAGTGAATCATCTGTATGTATACACATATCCCCATATCTCCTCCCTCTTGCGTCTCCCTCCCACCCTAGGTGGACACAAAGCACCGAGCTGATCTCCCTGTGCTATGCGGCTGCTTCCCCCTAGCCATCTGTTCTACATTTGATAGTGTATATATGTCCACGCCACTCTCTCACTTCATCCCAGCTTACCCTTCCCCCTCCCCGTGTCCTCAAGTCCATTCTCTACGTCTGCGTCTTCATTCCTGTCCTGCCCCTAGGTCCTAGAGTCTGTCATACAAAGTGAAGCCCGTGTTCTCTTGTTCCACCCTCAGCAACCCTTTAAGATGTGTGCCATTCCTACTGCTAAGGAGTGCATGTCGGTTGCTCCGGAACCTGCGCAAGGTGACACGCTGGTAGGCGTGGTGCTGGGATTTCACAACCAGCTATGACCGATGCCCAGGTCTTTGCCAGGAAGCAAGACCTTCCCTTCCTGAGCTCTGAGGCATCTCAGCTGACCATTCTATGACTGTTTTCACCTGTGGAAATTAAATTCCATGACTTTTAGGAATCTTTTTAAGGCTATATGTCCTAATTTGTTCCTTTGTTTTATATCTTGCCCTCTTTAAATGTTCCCTTTTAAAATGGAAACAGTCCCAGGATAGGTAACCATTGGAAATCCCCATGGAGGGATTCGAAACCTCCCTGCATATCATTAATCAGGTGGTGAGCTTCTAAAAAAGCCTGTTTCCACAGTCCCTCACCAACACTCTGCTTTAGCAGGTTTGAAGTGGGCTCCAGGAACCCTTGTATTAACCTCCCCCTCCCTCAATCCTTGTATTAATCACCCCCAGGTGATTCTGATGCACGAGGTCTAAAGATCACAGTGAAGAAGAGTATTTTAGCCCCTTTTGGGGAATTAGCTTAATCAACTGCTTTCCTTTAAGATAAGGACGCTGGCCACAGTGGAAGTTCAGTGTTATAAGTGAATTGTGGTCCCCAGATGCCTTAGGCTGGCAGGACTGGCTGTGACTCCTGTCTTCAGACTCATCCCAGGTCAAGGGTTCCCAAACATAGCTGCTTAGAGTCACCTGGGAAGCTCTTAAAACTCCCCATGCCAAAATCGTACTCTAGGTCAATTAAATCCCAATGTCTGGGACTGGGAACCGGCCTCAGTATTTTTTTTTTTTTCTTTTTTCTTTTTTAAGCTCTCCAGATAATTTCCATGCACTGCAGTTTGAGAACCACTGTTGTGGGTGTTACAGATTCCACACCTTTGCTGCTGCTGAATTTTTACCTGTAAGGCAATTCCGCTCTCCCGGCTCCATATATAGAAATCTCAACTATCTAGTGAGACACATGGGTAACCCACTCTTTTCTCTGTTGTCTTTCCAGATGCCCCCTGCTCACTCCTCTGCTTTTTAAGCTAGCTTTTTTTTTTTTTTTTTTTTTTTTTTTTTGGCGGTACGCGGGCCTCTCACTGTTGTGGCCTCTCCCGTTGTGGAGCACAGGCTCCGGACGTGCAGGCTCAGCGGCCATGGCTCACGGGCCCAGCCGCTCCGCGGCATGTGGGATCTTCCCGGACCGGGGCACGAACCCGTGTCCCCTGCATCGGCAGGCGGACTCTCAACCACTGCGCTGCCAGGGAAGCCCTAAGCTACTTTTATGGTATTTATCTTACCACCTTGTTTGTATTTACTACGTGTCTTCCATGAGCTAGATGGCATCTTCCTTAAGGAAGGGGCCCTAATGTATGTCGCTCTGGGCTGATGGGAGCAGAAACAGTAGGAGAGGGTGGGTGCAGAAGAGACAAGGCACCCCCAATTGAACTTTCTGCCCTGGCTTTCTTCATGACAGCAGAGGGAGAGTAATAACAATGGTTATAGTAGGTCACCGTGGCACTAGACTCCTTGAATAAAATATCCTAGTAAAACGTTTGAACTCAGTTTTCTGGGGAGGAACAAAGAATCCTTCTAAATATAGCACCTTCTAAATAATGACGTTTGACTATTTGATATTTTGAATTGTGACTTCTGCTGACAAATGGAGGAACAATTCAGAATGCAAACCAGCTTTCCTTACCAGGATGTTTGGAGTGACTAGTTAATGCTTGGGAAGGAATTTAAGAATACGTAAAAGCACTCTCCGAGTTTCCCTTCATCTCTGTTGGTTGTTTCCACCCTGCTCACTTAAGAAACAAACCCTGGACTTGCCTCGTGGCGCAGTGGTTAAGAATCCGCCTGCCAGTGCAGGGGACACGGGTTCGAGCCCTGGTCCGGGAAGATCCCACATGCCACGGAGCAACTAAGCCCACGTGCTGCAACTATTGAGCCTGCGCTCTAGAGCCCGCGAGCCACAACTGCTGAGCCCACACACCACAACTACTGAAGCCTGCGCGCCTAGAGCCCATGCTCTGCAACAAGAGAAGCCACTGCAATGAGAAGTCCGTGCACCGCAACCAAGAGTAGCCCCTGCTCGCCACAGCTAGAGAAAGCCCACACACAGCAATGAAGACCCAAAAATAAATAAATAAAAATAAAATAAAATTTAAGAAGTACTTTCCTTTAAAAAAAAAAAGGAAAGAAACAAATCCTATCATCCTGAACCGACCTGGTGGCTCAGTTTTCCCAAAGATGGGAGTCACATAGGAGCTGCCTGTGGCCTTGATGTTCCCTGAGGCTGTACTTTGATTGGCTCACCTAGAATTTTAAAACTGATGACTATTTGGGGAAAGATCTGGATTTTTTTTTTTGCCTCTCTTGAAAATTCAAAAGCTCTTTCTGTCCTGAGCTTGCTTTCTGGGGGACAGCGATCAGGCTCTGCCCCTTTCAGTTGAGACCTGTGTGCTCAAACTGCCACAGTCCCCAAGCCTCCATAATGACACACAACCCACTTCAATAATTTAAGTTGCCTGGTTGAGTTCTCTAGGTTGTGGTATTAGCATCACCTGTTAAAACGTAAAACACTAATTGCTGGGCCCCACCCATCTTCTGTAGAGAAGAGTTGTCACTTCCCCCTATATTTATATGTGTAGATGTATATCTGTCTACACACATGTATATGTGAATATATATATGTACACATGTGTGTGTGTAAATGTGTGTGTATATGTCAGTATGGACTCACGCATATTTAAATACATGAGTTATAACCCAATACTATTGTTATTTCTTTGGGTTATAACCCAATACTATTGTTATTTCTTTGGGTTATAATCCAATACTATTGTGATTTCTTTTCTTGCTCACGATGTCCCAACTTTGGGCATTGGGGAGCTCTTTCAGATTGGCTCCTGTGCCTTTTCAATGAGTCTGTTTTCCCCCACATCTGGGTTTTTTTAAGCACTTCATACAGCAATTTCTGGAGCTCTTTCAGATTGGCTCCTGTGCCTTTTCAATGAGTCTGTTTTCCCCCCCATCTGGGTTTTTTTAAGCACTTCATATAGCAATTTCCGGCACAAGATACTCCAGGCTTATCTTGTTTTTTCCCTCCCCACCCCTAGCATTAACTAGTTCTGCAAAGATTTCTGATTTGTGTTATTGGAGAAAGGTATTTAGAAACCAAGATCTGAGTACCAGGTGTGCTCATTGCTACTGGGGTATCACTACTTCTAGCCTTTCTCAATGGACAGAGCTGGGAAATATACGTATCTATACTAACTCAGGCATACAAACATATGGATTTATTTCTGTATTTATCTGTAAATATATGTGTTTATATTTTTATAATAATAAATTTATATTTTTATATAAATATATCCTCCATTATTATTACTCTCCCTCTGCTGTCATGAAGAAAACCAGGGCAGAAAGTTCAATTGGGGGTGTCTTGTCTCTTCTGCACCCACCCTCTCCTACTCTTTCTGCTCCCATCAGCCCAGAGCCACATACATTAGAGCCCCTGTCCATATAGAAACCTTCAACTCCAATCCATTACCATAGGATTCATACTAACCTTGCAGATATCAGATTTTAAATCTTTTTAAGGCTTTTTAATTTTAACAGTGGCTCATGAACATCCTTGGTGGGGGGAAGAGTAAGCTTCGCTTGATAGCTATTTTATAGATACTACTAAAAAACAAACAAACAAATCCCAAGTTTAGCATAACAGAAATGTCAGCATATCCCCGTGTTTAGTATCCTGCAGTCCCTTCAGAAAATCTTCTCTAGTTTGGAACTCACAGCCGCCCTGTTCCTGAAGGTGGGTAGACCTGTCTCATTTCCCTTCTCATACAAACACAGTTTGTCTCCAGCCCTACAGAACAATGCCTGTTGTAACACTGAGCTGGCACTTGTGGATTCTAAATATAAGCCAAGACACTTCTCAGAGATTATAATCAGAACTTTGCTTTACATGTGAAATCTTATTTTGAATTCAGGTACAATTACTCAGAGACTGAACTATACTGCCTTAGGATAGTATAAAAACAATAGTTTTAATTATTTTGGGGGGAAGGGGGTTACAAAAGTAACGTTTTCTTAGGAAGGTGAGGTGTCTACAGTCTTTGAGAACGTCACAGATACAGATTAACCATCAGCTGTGAGGTTTGCCTATGGTTCCTTCATGTTTATTCATGAAGCAACCGTACTTGGATGAGGTCTCCCTTCCTCTCATTATACTTAATGTAAATCTAGTGGTGCTTGGATGTATTTTTAAAAACTGTAGAGAACTGGAAAGAGAATCCAACCAGGATGGCTCATGGGCCATTCGAGGTGTGGCCCCCTCAGTGGTTTGGAAGACATTCTGGGTTTTGAACAGCAGCACTTATAATTAGGGAGGTGTCATCCTTTGCATAAAAAAGAAAACAAAACCAAGAAAGCAAAGCCCTTCTACTAACAAGGTTTAGTCACAGCATGTGTTCAGCCTTCCCCAAAGCTGTCTTGGCATTTGTTTCTGGCCTGGTGGGGAATATGTTCCATCTTTCTCTGAGCACTCATAAAACAATACAAAAGTAAACAATTGGAGGGCAATTAACAGTCTCTTTGGGGTAACGGAAGAAGTCACCCTGCTATTCATGTCAAAGGAATTAATCATGGTTTACATAGGTTGATTTAGTGGCTTAACTTTGCAAGTGGTTGAAACACAAGAACCCAACAAAGTTTATAAAAGACGCCAGCTTGGAGAACCAGGTATGGAGGACAGCTTGCAGGACTATCTGTCAGGTAGTTGAAGGCATTAAATGTTACTGAGATGGTGCCTGTTGCATAAGAGGCCACGCGCACTTCAGATCTGTGTATCTCAAATTTGAGTGTGTGTGAGACACAGCTTGGAAGTTTTGTTAAAATGCAGCTGTTGGTTCCGTAGGTCTAGGGAGTGGGCTGTGATTCTGCCTTTTAAACACCCTGTCAGGTGTGGGGCCTATGCTTCAGGCCAGCACATCTCACGTTGCATAGCAAGGCTGTAGATTGTTCTTGTACCTGTGGCAGGTAGTATCGAGCTGCGCATACGCCCTTTAAGTACCTCCAAATTACGAACATGTTGCACTCTGAATGTTCAGGGGTTTAGGGACCAGAATAGCTTGTTGGAGTGGAGGTACTTGGCCAAATACTTTATTGTGCATATCAACAACCTCTTTCACAGGCACCAAGTTAGAAAAACATAAAACCATGTGCAGGCCATGTTTATTTACATTTATAGAGCTGTGCCCTTAAAAGAAAACAGGAAATGCAATCCCTGTAACTAGGGCCCCCCCGCCCCCCGTGGTTAAAACATCAGAAAGTGCATTCTTGTCTCTAGTTTTAATGCTGAGCCTCTGAACAAGTTTTGGCGTTGGGGAAACCCTTTGAGAGCTGGGCTCTTTTACCATTCCCTGACTAGCTTTTCAGGCCTCTCAGTTATCAAATGTGGTTTGTCTCAGAGTCCTTGATAATACTGTATACAGCTGTCCCTCAGTATACGAGGGGATTGGTTCCGGGACCTCCCTCGGATACCACAATTTGCGGATGCTCAAGTCCCTTAGAGTACATCCCGCGTATCTGCTGGTTCTGCATCTGCGGATTCAACCCACCAAATAGCCTAAACAGCGGGTTGAACCCATGGAGGCAGAACCAGTGGTTACCGAGCGCTGACCATACTTTACAACAGGGGAGCCTCTGTTGTTTTCTGGTGTGGGCATATCGTCACATCACAACACAGAGGACACGCTTCTCTTGCCACTTACTGCGAAACACGTGATTTTCATTAGCCATTTTTGTCTTCTAGGAAGGAGACTTAGGAATAGAAGCTTTCATTTAGAGAATTCTGACCACTTTTACTAACCTCTCCCTTCCCCCCACTCTCCTCTTCTCCCCCTCTCTCCTGCTAACCCTTTCCTCCTTTCTTCACTGTCTTTATCCACACCTGGATGTCTGCCACACCTGGGGGAGAGGAGAGGGTGAGTAGGGGGCGGACCTTGATCTTTACCCTCTGTGGCCTCAGCTTCTCTCCTGTCTATAAAGGGATATGTGGGTTGGCTGTTTCTGAGACACTAGGCAGGCCGAATAATTCCTGAGGAGGGGTGGTACATCACTTTGGTGAAGTGGAGAGTGTGAGATGGAAATACATAATGGTGCTGAGTCAGGACACCTGAATTCTAATCCTTGTCTAGCCACTAACTAATTATTTGGCCTTGGAGGACAATTTAACCTCCCTGGGCCTCAGCTTGCTAATCTGCAATTTGATATACATACTTGGTTTTGCCTGTTTCTCAGAGTGTAGGAGTCTTGCCACTGGGATGGCATTAGATAACATTGAATGACATATTGAGAACTAGACTCCCTTTGCAATCATTTTCTATCCTTCTGGTTGTTCAAACAACAACAACAAAAACAACACAGAGAAAACAATTTTCTGTTGACATACACGTCATTAACACTTTTCAGGACTTGCCCCTCTTTCTAAAAAAGTTTTTCATTTTAGTTTTTCAGCCACTCTTTCTTTCTAACAAAGAGAAATCAGTAACTTTGTTTTTACTGTGATTGTTTTTAATTTATGGAAGGTGATATGATTTCCCATTTAATGTAGTAACAGAAAAATAAAAGTGGGTGCTTTACAGGAAAATATTTAGTACAATTACCACAATAACTGTACTGCAGTGAGTGCAGTATATTAATTTTTCAAGAACTATTATGTTACGTAGATATGGTGAAAATTAGGAAGATGGTAACTGTAGTTAAAGAAACACTGAATTAAGCGATTTTAAAGTTTCTGTTTAAACTTATGAGAGATTCAGGTATCTCATTAAGTGGCAAATGTCCACTCCACTTTCTGTCCCCCCAAGATGTGCATATGTTCATTGACACAGTATTTGCAGAACAAAGTTGGTGTTACATATAATTAATAGTATGTGACAGGGCACTCAAATGTTCTGATACCTTTGGGGCAATTTTGGCCGCAGTTCACTATAGTTCGCTAATTTTGAATTTAAAGTTTTTTCCTATTACTTAAACTATAACGAAATGGGGACAAGCACCTTTGCCTTGGTGTAATTAAAAATGAAATTATGTCAGGAGCATGTGTTTAAAAAAGGGACTTCTATTTGTTTTACCACCAAAAGGTGGCGTCCTACCCCCATGCCCTTTATTTAAAAACCCTTCTTGCTTTAATTTAACAAAAAGAAACTTCCAGTTGATTACTGATAAAGAAATGAAAATGTGCTCCCTATGAATGTAACATGACAGTGTTGAAAATGAACTATATGTTAAACTGTAGTTAAGTTTCCCTCTAATGTAAACCAAGTGGACATGGAATTCTTTAATAAGGCGGCACATTAGACAGTATTATATACAAAATTGGGTACAATATATCATGGGATTTACGACCAGGATTTCCTTTTGTCTGCAAACCTTGTAGCCAATCTGATTTTGGTCCCCCCGCTTTCAAGTGAATGTAGAATTTAAGGCAGTTAAAATGCAGAATAAGATCAGTGGCAATCTAAGGATCTTTTTAGTATGGCAATACTAATAATTTTTTTAAAACTCACTGTTCGATCTGAAAAGCCAGATCAAAGCATGAATTGTTCTTTACAGACGATGCATAAATTTGTCACGTTGAAATAAATTGCTATTCCCCTGAGTTATAATTCTGCAACCCGACATATACCATAACATGTTATATCTGGCTTAAACATTGTAGAAATGAAAAACAACCACCCCCTGGCACCCCATAGACTGGCTACTTTGTAGATTTCAATTTAATTCCATGTGAATTCAGCATATGGAATTGCCAGCGATGTCAAAGGGTTGTTGGGAGTATTAACTGAGTTGCCATAAAGCTTCTACATCATTGTCTAGTTCATGGTAAGCATTCAATAAATATTAGATGTTATTACTGACAGCTGTAGCCAGTGAGCTTCTCAGGGGCAGGAATTTTCTTTCTTTCTGCATCCCGCAGTGCCTACTGTATGGTCTAGAACATAGTAGGTGTGTCATGTCTTAATTAACCTCTTGAATCAAAGACAACACAACCCTAGCCTCTAGGAAGCTAGGAGGTGCTACAGGAAGTAAAATCCATTTTCTTTATGTGGATCCTAGTCTCAATGATCTGATGGATGCTTTTGCCTGATAGCCTGGAATCTTACACAGCGTGCATTTACATGAATTCTACTATGTTGTAATTACCTTAGCGCAGTCTCCCTGTCTCTGGCTTTATTCAGTAGCATGAGTGAATTTTTTTTTTTTACTTGCAAAACAGAATTTTAAAGTGGTCGTCTTATGCTATTATTGAACTTGAGATTTAGAATTCTTCTGTAAATGAATGTTTAAAAATATTTGTATAAAGACATGATCCAGAAGAATTTATAATAACTTTTCCAGGATATTGATTATCTACAACTGCTCTGGTCTCAAGACCAAGGGGACAGTACTAGTGTCCCCCTCCCATCGCCACCCCCTTCCGTTGTTGTCTCCTTCTCTCCAAGTACTTCGTAGGAATCCACAGGAGTGGCTTTCAATATATTCTCATAAAGAGTTGCCCTGGTACACCACCTAGCCGGTAACTGGAAATGCTGGGAGGTTGAGGTGATGGGTCTGAAAAAAAATTATTTCTGTTCACAACTACAAGCCCTAGAGCCCTATATCTTTCTAAGTCACACCTTGGAAACAGAAAGCCTTCTTCCTCCTCTATTTGTATTGATAATAGTGAAAGAAATGCGTGTGTCTCTTGTTTTATACATGTATATGTATATTCCAAAACATTTCATTCAGGCTAATTCACTCCTTCAAATTTCTAAATTCCACCAAACTTCAAAGCAGCAAAAAGAAAAAAAAAAGTCACCTTTTCAAAGAATTGGACAAAGCTTTTTGCATGTGACTGATCTCTGGGAGAGCAGGTAATTTGTGTTAAACAACTGATTGACATGCTAGCCCCCTGGGCGTTTTCCTAAGAGAAACCATGGCAAGAACACAGCTCCCGACGCAGCCACTTTCGCCTAAAGTGGATCTAACTACACATTCCTGCAGTGACTCTGACAAGGAAGTGGGGGGAAGCGTCCCACATTACACTCTCCTGATTCAGAAATACAGGGGGAAAAAAAAAACCCTCACTGGCGGGTTTCTATTTCTTGCAAACAGGGGTTTGTCCTTCTGTTGAACTTTCACCTCCCGAACTCGCCTTCTTTCATTGGACAAAGTGCAGAAAGAAAGAGGAGAGACCGAGGGAGGACGGGAGAGAAGGAGAAAGGGGGTTGAAAACACCACCCTACCTCCCCCTCCTTCAACTGTCACTGATGGCAAAACACTTTCACTTTTAACTGGAGGAAACTCACATGCTTGTCTTTCCTCTCCCCTTCCTTCTGTATTTTTAGCTCAGAAACCAAGCAAATAGCCATCGCATTCCCATCTTCGTCCCTAGTTGTTAACACTCTCCCTCTCGTTTCTTTCCGGTGTCTGAATGGGCGCCCCTTTCCCCATCTTCTGAGGAATCCCCCTCCCCCATGCCCCTCATTTTCCAGGTCTTTCTTGCCTGATCCCTCTTCTGCCAGGGACTGCTCTGGCGTTGCCTTCCTCTCTCTGGTCTGCGGGACTCTGCCTCCTTCTCCTCGTCCCCATCTAGCCTGGACACCCCTCACTCCCACCTCCCTGTTCCCCTTGCCCCCAATCCTCGCCCCACCCCCTTGGCAACTGCGATTTTTTTTTCTTTCTTTTTTTTTTTTTTTTTTTTTGCTGCGAGCCTTGTTGTTTACCCAGCAGGTGGATGTGACGTCAGGGACGCACAACAGCAAAAAATAACAACATCTCCCTCCGCGACGTGTTGGCCTCTCGCGCGCCTTATTTATTTATTTGTTCCGGGAGGCCGGGGGAGGGGGGTGGGTGCCAGCGCCCGAGTGGCTCGGGGAAGGGGGGCGAGCCGGTTCGCGCTCCGGGGGGGGCTTAGGGGTGCGTAAGATGGAGAAGGGGCCCCGGCCGCAGCCCAGGGGGTGGGCGGGGTAGCGCCCCCGGCCCGACGTCGTCCGCGCCTCTGCCGCCGCCGCTGGCGCTGGCTGGGCTCCGGAAAGCTAGTCCGGAGCGGAGGAATCTATTGTTATTTATTGTGTGGCGGTTGCATGCTGTACTCGCGGCGGCCCGGCCCTCGCCCGGGAGTGCGTGTGTGTGCGCGCGTGTGTGCGCGAGTGAGTGTGTGCGCGGGGGTGCGCGCGCGGGCGGGAGTGGGCGCGCGCGGGGAAAGGCCCGAAAACACCTTAGTTTGCACCGAGAGACCATTTGCAGCGGGTGAGTTTGTATTTTTCCATTTCTGCTCCACTTTTTCCCAAGCCGCCTCCCGCCTTGTTTCCTACCACTTTAAACAACAACACCACCAAAAAAAAAAAAAAAAAAGAAAAGAAAAGAAAAAGAAAGAAAAAAGGAAAAAAAAAACTTCTTCCCATCTCCCGGCTCCACGTGCATCTCCCCCAGCCCTCCCCAGAGGCAGCCTCTCTCTCCCCCGGGTCGGGGCCCGGGCTCCCGGGTGGCTGGGGGCTGCGGGCTGGCGCGGGGGGCGGTGGAGGGGACTCCGGCGGCGCCCGCACTCTTGGGTGCATTTCCATAAGTCAAATGGATGGGGGGGGGGCTACGGCGGCTGCAGCGGCGAGGAGGCGATCTCTCCTTCACCTCGGCCCCTTCACGCGTCGCTCTGCGCTCTCCACGGTTGCAGCGGGGAGAGGAATCGAGAATCCCAGGCCGCCTGGCGCAACTTTCGGTGTCCGGCGTCGGGGTGCCTGCCCAGAAGCCGGGCGGGCGCGGGGCCCGGGGTCGGGTCCGCGGCGGGAGGGGGTGCGCGCCGGGTTCCTCTGGAGCCCAAAGTTTGGACTTGGAGCAAACTTTTTCCTTTCGTTCTCCACGAGTGTTTTCCCCCTCGGTGCCCCGGAGCTGCTCCGCGGGCCTCAGCGGAATGACTGAGAACGTCTGCGCCCTAGGCCCCGCGGCTGGGGACGTCTCCGGTGCCACGCACGCCGTGCCCCGAACTCGGCGGCGGGGGCACTCCTCTGCCGCACCCCGGAGCCCAGAAAACTCACACACACACCCGCGCACCTCCAGCTAGACACGTACCCCCTCGCGCGCTCGGCCCGGCGAACCCAGCCTCCCCGCGAGGGATCCGAGGCCGCCGCGGCCAGCTCGGCGGGTGGGAGTGGGAGCAGGGTGCGCTGCGGGGAGTCGCCGCGCCTGGATTCCTCTCCGCTGCACCACACGCACTTTCTGGGTGTACGTCCCTCTTAAGCCTGGGGAACAGGGGGGATTTCCCAAGTCCTGATATGTCCTGAGACGTGCGCGAGTCGCCGAGACCCTTCGGCCCTGTCCCGGCGGCCGACCGCTCTCCGTTCCTCTGCTGCGCGCCGCCTTCCTCCCGGGCTCCCGGCGCTCCATTCCTGCCCCGCAGAGAGGATTCAGCTGAGGCAGCCGGCGAGCCGCCGGGTGTGCGCTTCGGGTGGGGACCGCGGTGGCGGCGCCGGGAGCCGGAGGAGTTTGCCAGTTGCCGCGGGGTCGCGGTCATTCGCTGCCTCCGCCTCCCCTCGCCTCCGCCTCCCGCCCCCCTCTTCCCCAGATACGGCCGCGCTCGGAAACTTTGATTCCTTCTTCTTTTTGGCCCTCGGCTAGTCCCCCTCCCCACCTGTTGTGAGCTCCGCCTTGGTCCCCGGAGACTGGCGGTGACACACGCGGGCGCCGGGGAGCTTCGCGCCCAGAAACAAAGTCTCAGGCCCCCTCCCAAGTGTTTGCTTCGAAATCGCTGCCTGCAACCCGCCCCCCCCCGCCCCCGATTGCGGCGCAGCTCCCGCCCCCTGTGAGAATAAGGACTAAATAAACAGTTGTAACTCCAAACCTTGCGCTTGCGATCGTATCCCTATTCCACCCCCTCCCCCTTTCCTCCCCCCCCTCCTTTTTTGTTGTTGCAACTTTGTAAGATCCCGGGGAAGGTGCTGAGACTTAGGCTCAGGCCGATTTCCCGGTCTCGGGATCCTTGCAGGGAATCCCTGGGCCACATCCTCTCTTCCCTCCACGCGCGCTCGCGGGTCTTTCGAGCCCGCCGCCCTCTCGGTCTTGGCCCCCCAGGCTACTCATTTATCCCGCCCCACTCAGTTCCCCCCAACCTGCACCGGGAAGATTTGCTGAGGGTCGCCCCGGTTTCTTGTCGACCGCAGAATCCGAAAGTTTGCAAGAAGAGGATAGCGCGCGGCGAGCAAGCGGGCCAAGGGGCAGCGGCTGCGGCGCCGGGGACCATGGTGCTGCCGGCGCCTCCTCCGCGGGCGTGAAGGCGGCACTCCCACTCCCTCCCCGGACTCCGCGGGTAAGTCGAGGCGGCCGCGGGCGGGGGCGCGAGGGCCGGTGACACTCTAGAGCTTCGGGCTGTACCCGGGGGTCTCTGCGCCCAAAGCCCCAGCATGGGCGGCGCGAGCGCAGCGATCTGGCGCCGGAGCCAGGAAATGTGCCCATCCTTAAGCCGGTAGGTGCTTTGAAATACTGGACTTTCTCCTTTTTTCCTCTTTTCTTTCCGAAATCCGAAAATCTGGAGATCAAAGTTTAGCATGGAGTGTAAAGTGCTCTGATAAAATATGATGACATCCCTCGCTCCCCTTCTCACCCCCCCCCCCTTTTAACTGTTAATTATTTCCAAGTCATTGTGTCCAAATACCCTTGCCGGGCTGATTACAAAGTGTATTGATTTAGTCTGGGCTCATCCTACACGTTCGTCTTAATTCCTTTTCCTTGTGCTAGACCAGAAAACCCGAAATGAAACTTATTTTCTTCCTCTGAGCCCCGCCCCCTCCCCCCCCAGCCCTCATCTCTGAGGCTTGGGCAGAATAATGGAATTAATCTAAACATTTCATTTGGTTGTATTTGAGCTTTTCCAGCCCATTTATGAGGGGCTGGTGTTGCTCTCATGTCCGGTCACAGGTATTTTCCAAGTTCGGGTTTCCCTTTTTGTTACTGCTCTTTGGACAGGAATGTTGGAGGGCCATTCTCTCTTCCCCCTGAAAGGAGTGTACACATTGGAACCGTCTACACTTTACCTTTGGTCGTCCGTAGGCTTCAGGATTAGGGCTGGCACAATAGCTGAGTTGAGAAAACCTGAGGGATAGTTAAGAGATTTTTTCTCCTGCTGAAAATACATTGAAGAGTATTTCCAAATTTTTTACCTTTCATCTCCCTTCCCCTCGTTTTTTCCACAGTGAGAATCAATTTAGGGAGAGATGTCTTAACTAGAATTTGAAGAGAAATGGTAAGAGTTCAGGTGTTTTCTACCAAGGGTTATCCTGTATAATTGAGACACAGGAGTTCCTATTATTTTTGGTTCCAGAGAGAAATCTATTGAATCTTTTTGAGAATTCCACTAGAGTTTTGATTCGCAAAGTGAAAATACCCATCTCTTTAAGGCCAGGAAAAGAAAATTGGGCTCACAGTTTTCAGAGATCAGGAATGAGTCTTTTCCATCTCTGACTTCTCTGCTTGAAAGGTCTCATAATTAAAGAATATTAAAAATATTAAAAGGAACTCAACTAGTTACCATTCAAACGGTGTTAGCTAAAATCTCACTGCAAAGGGGGGGGAAAAGGTTTAACATCTTGTCACTGGCTGCACCCCACTTCACCCCCCCTTAGTCTTTGGATTAGTCATTGTATGAGAGGGAGAAAAAAAATCATTTTTTTTTTTTTTTTTTTGGAAAAGTAAACAGCCTCCAACTGCTGAACCTTGACAACCCAAATTAAGGAAGCAGGAGAGATCAAACAGAACTGCTGCTGGGTGGTTGTCAGGAGCTCTACACGGAGAACCCTGGACTATTCGATCAAGCAGCAAAGCTATATATTCACTAATGCAGAAATGGACCATTGCAAATGCTGATCTTTGTGGTGCAAGCAGAGGCTTGCTTGGAAGGAAATATTCAGCCCCTCTCCAGGCAGCATTTGAGTTCCTTATAGATGCTGAGTAGCTAAACAAGTTATTTTTATAATGCAGACTTATTTGTGAAGAGAATGTACCCAAAAGGGCGTTAAAAGGATAGTAAGTCTTCTAGAGGTTGTCTTGCTACCCAGAACTGTGCAGTGGAATTCTTTTTTACCAACATTAGACTCCTACACTAGAGTTAGATAACGTTTTCTCACATCAAGTTTAGAAGATCTGCCTTGTCAGGGAAGCCAAGGTTTTGTATGTGAGGGTTGAAATCTGATGTGAAGCTCAAAAAAAAAAAAAAAAAATCAAAAAAAAAATTCCCTGGTGATGAAGTTTTGTGTCAGCCCACTCTTGGAATTTAAAAAGGCGAGAGGGAGCATTCTCCAGATTAGACATAACCTCTTTTTTTAGATTGACATTCAGCATGACCACGTTGCTACTTCTATTCAAGTTCTCTGTAACTTGTCCTTGCTTGTTGTCTAGGAAAATTTAACTGCTTTACATTTTTAAAGGGAGTAGTAACAGTAATTACTTTAGCATTTTGTTTTCACAGGTTTATCAAAGTATAATGAAAGAAGCATCAGCTTTTCAAATTAACTGACTCAAATTAAGGGGGTTGTATTGCTGGAGACCTGTGAAAGATTTTGTGTTTATATTTAAATGCTGGAGTATAAACTGTGTAACACTTTTTTTTTAAGCTATAAACTATCCCCAAATTAAATGTCATTTCAAATTAAGTAGAACAAAGTAGGAAAAAGGACAACTAAACACAGAGAAGAATAAAAATAATTGTCATTGAAGGATTGCATTTGTAACGAACAAATGTCAATCACATAGTAAGCACTTTGTGTTTTTCTAAGTCAGAGTTTCATAACCAGAGTGCCCAACATATTTCAAAGTCTGTAGCTTTTATTGGATATACCTTTTATTGTATCATTAAACAATGTGAGTTAAACATACACATGGATGCTATTAGGCAATTTTCTGCAATATGTAATGTTTTTTAAAAAGCTGTAAATACTTTCTAGTTAAATCATTTGTACCAACAATAACAAAAGTTAACTGGGTTAATGTTGAGCCTGGGCATGGTTTTCTGTTACTAAGTTTTTCCTTGCTTCCTTGCTTCTCTTAAGACTCTAGCCCCGGCCTTTGCATTCGGAGGCTCTACTGAAGGATAGGTCTGTTCTCAGCAGTTGTTTAAATTAACAGAGGAATTGTGATATTTCCTCAACAAATATATTTATACCCCCCACGTCCAATGCCAACATAAAGGAAGAGAAGCGAGTATAGAGCCGATGTGACAACTTATTTTGAACCCAGCATCCTCTCTGCAGCCAATCTTATTGTGCTGTTGATTTGGTTTTCAGGTTTTACTTAAGATGCAAACTCACTTTTGAAATGTTATCTTGTAAAGAGTCTGCATCCCGCAAACGTGTGTGTGTTCAATTTAGGTGTTATAAAGTACCGATTACTTTTCGGTGGGGATGCCAAGAATATTTACAGGTTATTGCAAGGATTCTGTCTTTTAAAAATAATCTTAGGTACCCGTTAATAAAATTTAAATAGATTGCAGGCTGTCAGAAAATAGTATAAATTTTGTTTATGATTCAGTTACTTTAAGGTACTTACATTAAAGAAACTCATTTAACCCCTGACTGAAGAGCATTAAGTGGGGAGGCAAGCCCTCCAAAGAGCTCCTACTGCCCTTTGCGCTCCCGATAATCTTAAATTACTACAATTTAATTGCAGCTTCAAGGCACCGAGCAGGAGCTGGTTCTCTGTGGCTGAAAAGGGGTTTCCAGAGCATAGCTAGATTTGCACAGGTGGTCTTTTTGTTTCTCAAATAAATTTTTTTGCTTAGGGCTTTTTCTTTTCCTTTCTTATCCTGTTAGGTGTCATACTCCTTTTACAGAATTCCGTCATAGTAAATGTCATTTTTGCTAAGCCAGCAGTATTGTTCTTTTTTTTTTAAGTATGTTTTTTGGACCTAGAGTATGTAAAGGTCTCCAGCAAGTAGGGGTTTGTCTTCTAAAGAAAATAACCTTAAGAGAGTCATCTGCTGAATAGACAGGTGAACTTTATACACCAGCCAACGTGGACTTTTACTGTTTGTAGGGGATTTTTTTTTTTTCTTTAGTTGATGGTAGTAATCCCACCAGGTGATCAAACACCGAGTTTGTAAATCAAGCCAGCGAGCCAAGTGAGTTGGGCTGGTGTGATTGCTAAACGATCTTTCCTGTGCCTCGTTACACTGGTCTGTGAGTCACTGTGCCACACGTGTGCCATCCGAGGAACCATCTTAAACTGATCTTTAAAAATCTTTCTCTTCCTTGGTGCTTAGCTGAATTAAGGTTAGAGGTTCCGAAGCTAGAACGTCAGCGGGCCGCGAGATGAGACACATTCCTGAAACAGGGAAACCTGGCCAAATATGGGGTGTCTTATACATGACACTTGTTTTTTTTTTCCCCCCTGGGACCCACATAGTTTATTTTGATGTGCATGTGACGATGTGGTTAATGGAAATTAAGCAGATTTGGCTTGCGCTGCCAACCTAAAAATAAATGTTGTGAGGAACGTTTGATTTCAAGAAGTGCTTTGGTTTTGCATCCCATAGATAATGTTCTTGCGATCATGGCTGCCAAGGCTGGCATTCTGGAAAGGGGAAGTACAGTGGGGTAAAGCGCATGGCAGTCAGGGAAGACAATTTGACAGTGTCCTTTGTTTCTTTAATATATTACCTTTATTAATTACAGTCAGCTGGGGCTAAGGCATTTTTCAGGCCTTATTTAGAAGTCAGCTCCCATTCACAAGAAGGTTGTGCCAGAAGCTGCATCCTTTTCCTCGTACTGTTTTACCCAGTCGTGAAAATCTCTTGACCGAATTAGCTTGAGGATGTCTCTGCGAGACTTGCGTTTCTTTTTGAAATCCCCCGACACCAGTTTTTAATTCATGCCCTGCCTTGTGTACAACAGGTGTTTGGTAGTGATTTTATGGGATCGAAAGTGAGAAAAACATTTCCTCCCTAGCCAGCCACTGGGAGAACTGGCTGCCTGAAAGAAAGAATCTGGAACTTGAACATGCATATAGATGGGTTTTTCCGTATGACCCGCCCCAAGCTGTTTGCTTTTAAGCAAGTGGGGGAGGGGCTCCATCTTGTGCCTTGATATTTACCGTTAAAGTTGTAGTAATTTAAGACTATTGGAAGAGTGCAAAGGGCAATGGAAGCTTTTTAGTGGTCTTGACGCTTGAAGCTGCTCACGTGTGGGGTTAAATTAGTTTCTTCAATCTGAGTACTTAAAGTAACTAAATCGTAAACAAAATTTATATTAGATCCTGACAACTAATAATCTATTTAAATTACATTAGAATATCTGGACAAAAATTTAATTAAAGACAGAAGTACTGTCAAGCCCTGTAAATATCTTGACAGGTCTATTCAATTGGAACTGATATCACGAAATATTTACATATGTCTGGTGTGTTCAGGAACATCTCGGCAGGGCCTGTGCAAAGCTAATTGCACTTTCTTTCCAAATCACATTTTCAATAAAATAGGTTCTTTTTTTTTTTTTTTTAAATGAAGGAGCATGAACACATGCAAAATCGTGTTCAAGTGTTCTGTTTACTATTTAGTTGTCTCTACTCAGGACCCCTCTCAGATGGGTTTATTTCCTCTAACTGCTGCTAATTCAGACACAAAGCTAAAATGGAGGAATCACTGATCAGAACGCTCCTGTCCTTCTGTGTTATTTCAACAGTTTGAAAATGTCTGGGGCTAGCATGTTAGAGGACAGTTTGCTCAGGGGAGAAAAGTGGACCTGAACCTGGCATTATTGGGTCCCTGTTTGTATTAAATAGAAGATACTCACTTAGGATGGGACAGAGATGTTTTCCTGAAATTTATTTTTGGATACAGACTCACTTATTAGTAGTAATGCACGTGGACATTCACAGTTTGCCAGATTCTCTGGTTTTAGCTAATTCTGTGATCAGCTTTATTGGCTGGGACACTGAATAACAGTTCTAGCATCAACTCAAAAGCAGAATTTCCGAGGTTTCCTTTTCTCCCTCCTGGCTCTGCAGTTGAATCATAATGTGACTTTTCTTGCTTCTGGTTCCTTGTCTTCGAATTAGGGGGAGTGTTGAAGGTATGTTCTTCGAGCTTAAAGATCTAAGGGCACCGGGGCTGTGTAGTTACTCAGACTTTTAAAGACGTTCTTGGTGCTCTCAGGACAGTGACTGCAGCTCCTGGGGGGAGGGAGTGATGTGAGTTTGGCATGAGTTTCTCCTGTCCCAGAGCCTCTCCCCTGAGTTGGTGATGCCCCATCAGAGGAGCTGGAGGCTTCCTCTCCCGGGGACAGGTAAGCACAGAGGTGGAGGCGGATACTCCTATGCGAAGTGGAAGAGGGTTATTGTTGGTCCGAGTTCAACATGTTTCAAAGCGAGTTCCCATGCTCACCTGCTTCCAGGTCATTGTGTGTCTGTGCGTGTGTACATGTTAGGGGGGATTTATTAAAACACAGATGGTTCGAGCAGAACTTTTGCAGACAGACGTGCGAATGTGCATTGTTCACAAATCTCCCCTGGGGTAATTCTGATGCCCACTACACAGAGACCCATGGACCAAGTGATTTCTGCTCCTAAAGATTGTGGAACTGAAATATTGATCTTCACTTGGATTTTACCGACTAATTTTTTTGTTTTATCTTGAGACCTGTGTTCTTTTTAATGTGTTTGGATTTCTATTAAGAATCAAAGCTGGTGGTTTTTAAGTATGTACGAGGATTGGAATCACAGCAGAGCTGTCATTCCAAACACAGACATAGTCGCAGTGTGCCTGGGTGTACAATATTGGGGCAGGGGGCGGGCAGCCTTTGCATTTCTGAATAGCTCCCCGTGTGATTCTGATGCCCCCCGAAGTGGGAGAACTGGACTCCTCAAAGATCAGCATTGGAGGAATCTTATAACTCTTCTTAAGGGTTTAACTTTACTGTTTGGACTTCATGAAACCTAAGAAAGGAATATGGGTTCCCTTTCCAGAGGCAAGCACCAAAAGAAACATTAGATACTTAGAGAAATAGAGGCAGAACAAGAGCCTCACAGTTCAGGTGAGTGGTAGAAACAACGTGGCACATCGGTTGTTCTCACCAAGTACCAGACATGTCTTTTCAAATTATGCCTCTCTTGCCTCCATGTTTCCAGTGGGCATTGTCATGTTGTAGCTACCAATTAGTGTCAGATGGCTTGCTGGAATTTTTTTTTCTCCAAGTATTTCATCTTAATTTAAAAATCTGAACTGTTTACCCATTAGATTAACCCTGCTGGCATAAGTACGTTGATTTTCCTAGGCATCTTGGGAAATTCTCTCTCATTGTATGTGATGGGGCCTGCAGGAATATTGATGGAAGTAGCCTCGCCAAGGATGCCACACAAATAAAGCAAGCAGAAACCTAAGACAAATGCATCCTCCAAGATTATGAGAGATAAAATGCTAAGGAGGCTTGTTCAACTATTCAGGGCTTCCGCTAAAGATCTCTCCACTACGGTCAAAAGAGTTATTTAAATAAAAGTTGTGTAGATGTTTTTCGTCTGTATTAGTGATGTACCTTTTGAAGTTACCCAGCAATAAAGCGTTGGTCCAAAATGCCCTCACCTAAACTAAAACATAAAAACTTGCCACTTGACTTTGGGTGTGGCTTCATTTTAATAGATACCCAAAAAGTGGGCATTGTTTCTGTCTCGAGCTTCACAGTTGCTTGGGCTCTGGGTTTGGGTGGCATTTGGAATATCCCTGTAACACAAAGTTCTTTTATTTCTGTTCAGACGCTGAAGGGCTTAAAAAACAATCTCTGATGGGCCAAGTTTTAAAACTAGAGTGTCTCTAACTTTGCATGGAGGGTTTCTATAAAAGATGAAAAACGGGACTGGTTGAAAAAGTAGAAAGTGTATTGTCGAGGCTGCATGGTCTTTACTACAACTGTCAGCAGTGGATGAAATCTACAACGTGATGTTAAATCACTCTGCCTTGTTTGTTGAAAAGATGTTAATCATTTCATTAAGAAAGATTAAGTAATTAACTGATATATCATTAGGGTATCAATGACAGACCCTTTCTAGTGACGTATTACAGAAATTTTCTAATACAAAGTTTGCTGCATTTAATTATTTGGAAGAAAGTTAGTTGAACCTTGAGAAGGGGGGGTTGGGTGGGACCTCTTTAGAGAATATCGCTGTCCACATCCAACTGTCAATAATTTTGGAGAAGATAGTCTATTACAGTGGAAAATGGTTCAATCTCGGGTTTTCTCTTAGGGGCTCTGTCAGGCGTGTTGTTGCAGACCCGCTGTTTTGCATGCCTTCTCTGGGCTTAGGGAAGGGTTCAGTCACTTAAGTGTGTTCATCTTATTTTCTAAATAATGGCTTTTGTTGCAGTATGATGGCCTGTTGACAGTAAACGCGCCGTCCTAACTTGGGTAAGCTTACAACAAATTCTTATACTTGTAGGAGCAAGTTATCCTCACTGCTCACTGGGGATGCTTCTCCCTTTTGTCTCACTGTCCTTAAGGCAACAGCAGCACAAGGTTTAAATATTGTGGGATGGGGATGTTGTTGTGGATAGGGTGTGTGTGTGCGGGGGAGGAATCAACTCCCCATCTGGCAAAACATTTACCTTAGACCCCTTTGTCCCCAGATCATACATAAGATGTGTTTCTAGCTTATTCTTCCGGTGCGTGTAGATGTGTTTCTAGCTTATTCTTCCGGTGCGTGTATTTGCGTCAACTCAGAATTAAAAAGATACTTAAAGAGAGATGTCGTTTCTGTGTTTGTTTTTGTTTATTTCAATTAGGAAGCAGGACAGTAGCTTTTACTAGCTACAGAAATCATCTCTGTGTCAGAGAGGACTTTTCCCTGGCAGAATACTGAGGTGGGAAACTTCTTCAAGGTAGTTGTGAGACTTTTGAAAATGGTGCAAATGGATTTTATATGGGGGTTTTGGTATTGTAACAAGTGCCCCAGTTGTTGAATAAAATGCGATGCCTTGGCCTCAAGCGCTTCGATCTGTGAGTTGAGAGAGACTTTGGAGGAAAGAAACCCGGCAGATATTTACAAAGCAATTTCTCTTAAAACTATGGCTTACAGCTTTTGATTTTTGTTACGAAATGTGTAAGACACCAAAAAATTGTAATTCAGAGAATAATTCAGTGGGCCCCCATGTACCTGCTGCTCAGCTTCAGAAAGAATGTATTTCTGATCCAGGTTGCAGAGGCTCCTGGCATGTCTTAGCCCAGTCCTTCTACCCTGGAGGTGACCTCTGCTCTCAGTTGGCTCTTTTCCACCCCATGGCTTTCATTATACTTTTAATACATAGGATTGTATTCCCCCAAATACAGGGTCTTCTTCTGCATGTTCAAGATGTGTGTTGATGATATCCCCCTGTATGTGTCCTTTAGTAACTTGATTTTTTTTGTTCAGTACCATTAGTAAAATTCATTCATATGAATACATGTGGCTGTATATTCATTTTTCCGTGTGAACCTTTTAAAGTGCTGAATATTAATTCAAGACAAGCTCTTCACGCTTGAATTTAAAACCCAGCAGCGTTCTGCAGTCCTGTACGTTGAAAATGCAGGATGGATGTGAAACTGTCAGTCCTGGCCACGTCTTCATAATATGCTCGTTTACCCGTGTTTTCTTGTTTGTTTGTTTGTTTTGTTTTGTGGGGGGAGGGAAAAACTTTAAAGTCAAACATTTACCAGGGAATTTGCTTTCAAAAAAATAATAAATCAAGTGGCTGATCTCTTACATGGAAGGAGGAAAAAAACAAAACAAAACAGACGAGGCATTCATTTGAAGGATCCTAGCCATTTTCTCATTCTAATTTTAAAGACTTGGTTTAGAACTTCACGGTTACATATGCAGGGTAGCAAGTTAAAAAGCGATGTTTAATTAACAGGCACTTTATACTTCTGTATTCTTGTTACGATATAAGCACCTTGTTCTTCAGAGTAGAAAGTGATTTCTGCGTATTTTCAAGGACTGGCATCTTTATGGTAAGAAAGCCACATAAATAAAGATATGCTCAGATGAAAATCGGAACATGTTTTTAAAATAGTGTGTGTCTCCTTTCAGCTCTGTTATCAAACTTGCTGCCTAAGCCGGAGCTGGTGCTCTGTCATTATGCTAATGACCAAAAGAATCGATGATGCGGAACTAGATGAAATCAGGGGTATAATCGGAGAGAGTTATCAGGTTTTTTTGTCATTAAATTTAGTGATAAATAATACACTGTTCATTTTGAGCAGAGAGAACATATTTAATTCGGATGTGTACAGAGTATCGATTTAGTTAGGCTTATGGCTGAGTAAAACGATCATCTTTTGTAATTTCAGAGGAAAGATGAAAGGCATTTGTGTCAGCCTGGCTGGCTGACTCGGGCCATAGAATTGTTTACCTTGACCAGCCAGGGAAGGGTGGGAAAACTTTTTTTCCTCCTCCTCCTAGGCAACTTGGATATTTGTACTGACATTTTATTAGGAATATCAGGTACTCAGTAAATAGCATAAATGACTGGGGAGGTTAAACAAAATGAGTGTAAAGGTAGATAGTGTTTCCCTCAAGAATGGAGAAAAATATAACAAAGGGGAAATGTTTGGACAACGCTCTCTTTAAAAGACGGGTGTGTGTTAAACAGGGCCCATTAGAGTCAGTGTTGCCCATTAAACAATGGCTTTAATTTAAAACTTTTTTTGAGTTTCTCATAACAAATAAAGTTATACTTGGTAACGGTTTATTTAAGGAGAAGTCATCCTTGTAACTTAGCATCTTTTTTTCCAGGTTCCTGAAACCTTGGGGGAGAACACTGGCGCTGCCTCCTTTGTTGCAAAGGGGTTTCTAATGCACTTCTCCCTAAAAGACATGCTTCCGTGGGTAGAGTCAGCAGTCCTTTTACTACTGTACAGCAGTACCAAGTGATAAGAGAGAAAATAAAAGAGTAATTAGCTATGTTTTATAGGACGTAAAGAAAGGGTGATGGAAGTCTATAAAAGAAGAAAATCAGATCAAAGGCCACCGTGATGTTATTTTTTGAAAACGCAGTGTAAAAACGGTTCTCTTGATAGCAGAGACCCCCATCCTGGCTTGGCCAGCTGTGTTCTGCCATTTTCCTTTCCACAGTCCTGTCCATCCTTGGTTGGGTCTTACCAGCCATACCATCTGCCATTCCAGCGGCGGCCTTTTCGGTGGGAAAGCCGGCCAATTGGGTCAACTTTTGTGACCTGGCGTGTGTCCACTGGGAGCTCAGATCAGGTCAGGCTCATTTTTAGGTGTGTCCGAAGCCCAGATTTCAACTTAGTGAAAGGCTGTGGAATTTATTTCCCAAAGTGCTGCCCAAACTCTGTTCTTTTTTTCTTCAGCTGCCTCCTTGGGCTGAGATGATTGCTTAATGCTCTTAATTATGCTGGATCCCTCTGTATTTTCAAACACCTGTGCGTAATTCAGATCACGGGTGGTCACAGAGCCTGGCTCACTGGACAGCTTCGCCTTCGGAATGGGGAAATCCCAAGGAACCTGACCACGGACCGTGTGTCAGGGGGCTGAGTAGCGGCTTAAAAGGATGGAATGTTTCCCTTGAACTTCCACTGTGCCACGTGAAAGATCCTTAGTCGCTGGGTTGGGGCGAGTCTTAGAATGAATACCTCAGAAACAATGTTTTAAAAAATCAACTCTCATTCTTTGCTGGTGGGAATGCAGAATAGTAAGTCACTTTAGAACTAGACCGTTTGGTGGTTTCTTATAAAACCAAGCTTACTCTTCCCAGGAGATCCAGCAATCCTGGATCCTTAGTGTTTATTCAGAGCAGTTAGAATCTTAACGTCCACTCAGAAACCTGCACGTGAATATTTATACCAGCTTTGTTCGTAATTGCCCAAACTTGGAAGCAGCCAAGGTGTCCTTCAGTACGTGAATGGATAAATACTAAGGTACATCCAGACAATGGAATGTTATTCAGCACTAAAAAGAAATGAGCAGTTAAGCCACAAAAAGACATGGAGGGCCCTTAAATGCATATTACTAAGTGAAATAAGCCAATCTGAAAGGGCTATATACTGTGTGATCCAAATTACATGATACTCCGGAAAAGGCAAAGCTGTGGAGATAATGCAGAGATCAGTGGTTGCAGGCTGGGGGGAGGGAGAGACGAATAGGCAGAGCTCAGAGGATTTTTAGGGTAGTGAAAATACTCTGTATGATACCATGATAGCGGATGCATGTCATTATACATCTGTCCAAACTCACAGAATGTGCAACACCACGAGTGCAGTTGCACCCTAGACTACAGTCTAGTGTAGACATCACTTTGATATGCACTGGGAAACTGAAAAATTTATGTGATTTGCTTTATCGTGATACTCGCTTTACTTTGGTGGTCTGGAACTGATCCTGAACTGTCTCTGAGGTGTACCTGTACTTGGTCTTCCCGTGTATGCATTTATATTTTCTTCCTCTGCAAAGAAACCCCATTTGAGGACAGTGCCATCAGGACCAACCTGTGTCTCTGATGTTTGTAACATATATGAGACCCAGGGGTACCTACAGGCCTCTGGAGCTGTAAGATGTTTCTCTGGATACACGTGTTATACCTGTGTGTGTATACACTTGCGTGTGTACGTGTTTGGGAGGTGTATATTGTGAACGGAATAAGATAAGGTTGAGGATCTGGAATTGAGTTTTAGTGAGTGGTTCAGATTTTCTCAATCCTTCAAGGTTAGAAGTGCATGGGTCCCATCACTTCTCCATGAAACCCACTAGTGACGTCTTTCCTTTTCCATGGGCTCTGATGGTCGTACTGAGTACACTTTGGTTTGCAGGTTGGAGCATGGATTAGCTGTGAGGTGAAGACACGCTTGCTGTATGTATTAAATACCAACTTTTGAGAATCTGTGACAACCAAGCCAGGTTACCTAGAGTGTAAATAGCCTATGAAACACGTTATCTGTAAAAAAGTAGAAGTAAGATCCAAGTCTCGTGGAACTTTTGAAAATTCAAACATCAAACTAAAAGTGAGAGTGGACCAGCTATGGGATCTGTGAGCCCGGTGCAAAATTAAAATGGGGGGGTTCCTTGTGAAATACTGTGAAATAGTAAGAATTTCAAGATGGTGGCAGCAAAACATTAAACCAAGTTGGGGCCCTTCAGAGCACGGGGCCCTGTGTGACTGCACGGGTCACACCCCCATGAAGCTGGTCCTGCTTGGGATTCATACACTGTCTTGAAGGGCTTTGCTTTTTTGTACCAAGGTTTCCTCTCCTGCAAGACAGGAGGACAGGGCTGGGACAGACATGGCAGGCTGAGCCCCTCCTATGCTGCTTACTCAGCAATCTTGGCTTTCTCTCTATTACTGAACCCAGATTGGGTTGCAAATCCCTGTGAAAGCACATTCCTCTTCCTGGGTTGTAAGATCCATTGAGTGCAGAATATTGGTCATCCTGTGCACGAGGTGTTCTCTGCAGGCATTTTGCAAGGTCCTGTGAGGGAAGCCAGTCCTGTTCATGCTGTCCTTTTCCTTCTTTGTCTTTTTCTTCTCTAGCCCTTCTCCCAGGGTCTTGATCCTTTGACTGTACCTTTGCTCCCTGTCACCTTCATTGCTTTTCGTTGTCACCTGCCCTTGACTTCATCCTGGGAGAGGTCTGCTGGACCTAAAATCTGAAGGCAGCCTCAGAAAAGAGTTTTTGCTCTTGTTAATTTTTTAAAAAAATTTATTTATTTTTGGCTGCGTTGGGTCATTGTTGCTGTGCGCGGGCTTTCTCTAGTTGCGGTGAGCGGGGTCTACTCTTCGTTGCGGTGCGCGGGCTTCTCATTGCGGTGGCTTCTCTTGTTGTGGAGCACGGGCTCTAGAGGCACAGGCTTCAGTAGTTGTGGCACGTGGGCTCAGTAGTTGTGGCACGTGGGCTTAAGTAGTTGTGGCATGCGGGCTTCAGTAGTTGTAGCTCGTGGGCTCTAGAGCGCAGGCTCAGTAGTTGTGGTGCACGGGCTTAGTTGCTCCACGGCATGCGGGATCTTCCCGGACCAGGGCTCGAACCCGTGTGCCCTGCATTGGCAGACAGATTCTTAACCACTGCGCCACCAGGGAAGCCCTAAAGTGTTAATTATTAAACAAGCAGATTCTGTCTGGAGGTGCATGGGTTGATCGCCTTCAGGAACCGCAGTGAACCAGGCCCTATGTCATGGAGATGTGATTGGCTCAAGCCACACAAAATGCAAAATTCGTTTTGTGGCCTGTTGTACTTTTGCTTCGGACGGTCAGGACACCCTTACTGATGAAGATTAAATGCACTTCTCTTAACGTGGTTCAACAGGGTTTGAAAAAAAGAAGGTTTTTTTTTTTTTTTTTTTTTTTTTCCTGCCGTACCAAGTTGTAGAATTTCAGCATAACGGGATGACTCTGGACTGTTTTACCTTGGGCCAAGTGGTTTTTGTTCTCTGCTGAAATTCGCAGGGATCCTCTGCCCCTCGGTAGCTTCCGTGTCCTGAGCGAGGGACTGAGTCTTTGGGACTCAGTGTATGTTAGTGGCAGTGGCGGTGCTGGGGCTTGGACCCACAGGAGGCATTAATCAGCAGATGTATGCAGAGCACTTAACAGAGCTGTTGGCTTGTCATAAACACTTGGAATTTTGGTGATGGTTTATTATTAATAAGAGTGATTCCTGTTATCTCAATTGGTGGTTTTTTAGAACCTGGTCTTGGCAGTTCACTCCCTCCTTTAAAAGGTATGATAACAAAAGTTGGGAAGATTTAAAAACTTGCCCTCCCACGCTTTCTTGCTTCCCTCCAACATTCCCCACGTCTCTCTCCCCACCGGCCTCTGCTGTCCTTCCCTCTTCTGTCGGGCACAATAGCTCTTCCTGACACAACGGCACGCGGCACGCGATGGTTTGAGAAGGCTGTGAATGCTGGGAGGATGTTGTTTGAGCTGACACGGGGGCCGTTTCTGGGAGCCCAGGGAGAAGGCCTGCACGTGCTTTTCTGGGGAGGGGTATGATGAGTTTGTTAGGAGCCCCCAGGGGGCCAGGCTGGGGGAGGGACTCTCCACATCTCTGTGGCCTTCTTAGGAAGCCAAAGGTTGCCGGAAGCAGGGTGGCACCAGTGTCTGTACGCCACCTTCGAGAGGTTGCTCTTTGACTCCACTTATGTTTTGTAAATAAGTTCATTTGTACCCTTTTCTTTTTAGATTGCACATATAAGCGATATCATATGATATTTGTCTTTTCTGAGTCACAGATGTAGAAAACAAACTTATGGTTACCAGGGGATAAGGAGGGGAGGGATACATAGGGAGATTGGGATTGACATATACACACTATTATATATAAAATAGGTAACTAATAAGGACCTGCTGTATAGCACAGGGGTCCTACTCAGTACTCTGTAATGGCTTATATGGGAAAAGAATCTTAAAAAAAAAAAAAAAGACTGGATATATGTATCTATATAACTGATTCACTTTGCTGTATACCTGAAACATTATACACAACATTATAAATCAACTGTACTCCAATAAAAATTAAAAAAAAAGAAAAGGCTGCTCTTTTAGAAGCATTTGAGGGCCTAGGGCTTTTTTTTTTTTTTTTTTCTTCCAATAGAGAAGAACATCAGCTTCCCCACCTGCAGATCTGGTAGGGAAGGAGGAAAGGAAGGGAGAATAAGTTCCTGTGAGTGATTCCCTGTCTGGCTTTTGCCCCCCTGACAGTCCGAGGCTGTGGACATCAGAGCCTTCCTATCTGTCTATTTCCCAGATCACCTGTTGAATTTTCTCAGCACCCTTAATTTTCACACTAAACGGACTGGAAATGATACATTAGTTGGGTCAAACGTTAGACTACACAAGGGTCTTATAGTCAGGTTTGGGATTTGAATGTGTTTACGTAGTCTGTCTGTTTTATTTTTCCCGGGCACGATGTCTGGTGTTTAGTTCCTAGGGGAACAGCAGAGCTGCTCAGGACAGCTCACCACGTGCACACCAGTTATTAACTCGTAATCCACGCACCCTTTTCGATGTCTCTATTTCTCCACCTCTGCCAGGGTGGCTGGAGCGTGAGCTAGCTGTGCGCTTAGCAGGTTGGGAAGGGGGGCCCGCACATTTGCCAACTGATTCCCCACGGTGGTCGTGAACCATGTTAACAGAGCTATTTCCTGTTCGTTCAGCCACACCTGTATGCAGACGGGCTTGGTCAGAACTTTTAACCGCCTCCATCGTGGTGGATGAGGGACGTGCGTGTTTGTATATTTCTTAGTGACTGTGTAACGTACACTGGAGAAGTAAGTTATTTCACTGAACATCATGGAATTAACACATGGATTCCTCCACTTACTCATTCACGCGTTCACTCGTTGATTTACATATTCCTCACTTGTTGTTTCATTGACCCGACATTACTACTGGGCGAGAAAGCATCACTTCCTGATCCCCTGTCTCCCCAGCTTGCTTGTACACATTCTCAGTTAGACGTTCTAACACAGCATCATTTAGACTCCCGAAGGTCATTATTCACGGAGGTCTTTGGCAACAAGCTTATGGGATTCATCTAGTTCCACCTTTTATTTACGAAATATATGGCCGCCCAGAAGCCAATGAGTCATCTATACACATAGTTACCATTCCCATAACAAATAGGGCTTTCGGTCCCATTTTCGCTATGAACACTCCACTAGGTAGTATACCAAGTATAAGCAGCCGCCTTTTCTTTCTAGCCTGAGCGCTTAATTAAAACCTGACAGATTGATTTTTCCATTAGGCCAGAAGGCAGGTGTCGTCTTGAACAATTCTTGATTTGAATTTCTTATTGAGTCTGTTTAGCTTCTTGTGGGCACACAACTCCCCCTGCCCGCCCCAAATATATGTATTTGGTGGGGACTGTTTTACACAGCGAGTTTTACACAATGAATTGGTAAAAAACAGAAGAAAATATCTTACTAGTAAGTTCCTGTTAAAAAGGTGCTGATAGGGAATTGCTTTAATGCCTGCTGTATTCTTGGCCTCTCCAGGGAATGCTGCCTGTGGAGTGATGTTGAATGGCAGTCTGAAGTCCAGGAAGCTGTCATTTCTTACCCTGTTTTTACCCCTAATGCTCCATCAGGGACAGAGTGACAAAGACATTGATGTGTCCACAACCCCTCACATCTTGGTGGATGATTTGATTTCTTTCCTTGCCTGTTTTCAGCGTTCGTCCTCCCAAAATGGCACGGAACTAACTGTCCAAAAGGATTGTTGGTCTGTTCCCTGAAATATAAATCCCCACTTATAGATGTGAAAAAACAAAACAGAAGAAAAACACCTCTGCAAAAGCCATTTAACTCTAGTGATAAAGAGTTTCATTAATTCTAAGGACACTGACAAGGCATGTGGCTGTAGTTAAGGGTATATCCAAATCCCCATCAATGCCGTATGGGTGTCGGTCATACTGTGGCTTAGTGGTTAAGGGCAGGGACTCTGGAGTTTAGCAGACTTGGGTTTAAAGAGGCTTTTTAACACTTGTTGGGTGACTTAAAGCCTACTGACCTTTCTAAGTTGCCTTCATCTTTCATCAATATGTGTGTGTGTATAAGAGGGTGTAATAATAGAAATTACCTCATCCATTTGTTCTGTGGATTAATGGGAAAATCCACGTAGCATGTGATGCATGGTGCCTGGTAAGTGTAGGAAGGAGCTGTGCGCACGTTAGCTCTTATGATTGTGATTATTCTACCTGTTGGTTAAAAGTCACATTAAATAGCTAAGGTGGATCCAAGATGCGGAACTCTGCAAAGGTCACAAAAACCCGGAGGAGGCGTACTTCACCCACATGGAGTGAGTCTGAACCTCAGGTTAATCACCTTGTTGGTGTGTTTTGGAGTTTGTGTTGATTGCCTTGGTTTGATCGCTTGGCTTTTGAATAAGCTCCTAAAATATGGTTTTGTCTGGTGTTTTTCTTTGCTTCCGAAATCGGTGCAGGTGCAGAAAACAGGAAGCGAAACCTTAAGCGGCCCAAGGGAGCCTCATTCAAATCGTGCCAGGCAGGTATAATATACAAGTGTTATCACCTTACTGATAATCTGGCATGCTGTGAGTATTCCACGTGCCACGGGGATTACGGGGAGTGAAGTCATACGGCAGTTTGGCACCAACTTGCCCGGCTCCTTAGGAAGGGTGAGAGAGAGGAAAGCCCTCATTCTCGGAGATGGTGTTGAACACAGCTTCACTCGTCCAGAGGCGCAGGCTTGCTGTTGCCATTTTGTCTGTTGGCACGTCACGTTATCTTTGAGGCTGTACCTCTTGAGAGCAGGGAAGGTATCTTTCATAAATGAACTGGCACCATGTCTCTGTAGTTTAAAAGTCTACTCTGAGTTTGAGACTACATTGCATATTCCTTCATGTTCTGACACATAGAAAAATTTGAAAGTTGAAGACCCATGGCTAGAATACAAAGCTTTCCAAACGTTTAAGTATTTGGGTAGCCCAATGGTTATATCTAAAGCAAGTGTTGTCTTTAAGGTTTAATTGGGTTCTTTGTCCTGGAGGGTTTAGGGAGAGACCATGGCTGCCTTGCCTGTGTGTCCGGGAAGGTCTCTCTCACTTTGTCTTTGGCCAGATGATCATCTTTGCATGTAGTGAGCCCTTGCACATGCATGGAATTGTATAAAATTTACCCAGCATGGCCCGCTGTTCTGGGGGAGCTACTCCACATGTATTTCTTTGTTGAACTCAGGAGCGGGTCGCCAGGTACTATGTGTCAGATGCCCATCCATTTCCTGCTTTTGGCAAGAGGGCATCTCAAATCATTTCTCTAGTTCCATGGAACAGCTGGAGTCTTTAGAGCTCTGCCCCCGTCCTCCACTTGGCCACAACTTTGTTTCTTCTTGTTTAGCTTGATTCTTCACAGCCACGGTTTGGCTACAGTCACACACACACACACACACACACACACACACACACACACACACACACTCACACTCACACTCACACACTCACACACTCACACACACACACACTCCCTCCCTCCCTCCCTCCCTCCCTCCCTCTCTCCCTCTCTGGTCTGTTCCCACCTTTTCTCGCAAGGCCAGCCTGTCTGCTTCATTCACTTCCCCAGCGTCACTCTGCTCACATCCCATATTTTCCAGCCACAGTTCTTCTCTTCCCTTTGCTCCTAAAGGAAGGGATGGGATTGGGGCTGGGGCAGGGGGACTACTTGGTTGGGAGGGAAGTACCAATAAAAGGAGAATTAAAGATAAAGGAGTGTGTTCTGGAGGGCCACATCACATATCTGTGGGGCCCCAAGTCATTGTTCAACTTCCTGTTTGAGGAAGACCCAACTCCACCAACAGAAAGAAACAAATTATTCCCATACTGACGTGCGTCGTCTCTGAACCAGGCAGAACCAGATCGAGTCTCAGTGTGGTCTCTTAGTGTTTGGTGATCTTGGGTAGGTTTCTTACCCTCAGTTTGCACTTCTGTAAAATGGTTCGATGGTGATTATATGAACCAATTAGGGATGTTGTGATGATAATTCACATTACACCAATGTCTAGCACGTCCTAAACCTTCAACAAAAGAAAGATAATACGAGCCCCTATTATTCTAATGCCGGGAGGCAGCAGTTTCATTGTGCCTAGTCGAGAATCTAATAACCCAACATGTAATACAGTGGATACAGTGGATACTGTATCAGGCTGGTTCACATCCCCAGACTGGCACTTATCAGCCATGTGACCTTGGACAAGTTATTAACATTTCTGTGGTTCAGTTTTTTTACCCACAAAATGGTATGATAGTACCTACCACATAAAGCTAGTGGTGAGACTTAGATAAGTTAATGCATGTAATTCGCCTGGAACAGGGCAGAGAGTCTAGAAGATGGTGAGCCCTCAGTAAATCATAGGAGCTACTGTGGTTGCCTTGATTATGCCCGTATTGATTATTACTACTCCTTCCCTATCCAAGCAGAAACAACCATTGAGAGGACTCACGTAGAACTCCTTCAAATCCTTCCATCTCTTGACAGCCTGGGGGCAGACACCCAAAACTGAGACTTGGTTGGAGAGTCTTGGTTTTAAACCCAAACTCCTATCATCAGGCCTGAACATTTGGCCCTTTTTCCTTTTCGCCTTGGATGGAGACACATGGAAATAGTTTGTAGCAGTTGGGTATAGGGCGTTGGCTTTGCAAGTGGAGGATGAAAAGAACTTGCTTGCTACTTGCCGTAATTTATTTGCATTTTCATTCTTTCTTTCTCCACCCTCCAGGAGGAAGAAAAAGTGAAACTGATGTGGGAATACATCTTTGTAATTTCCTAAGTTACAGGGGTAGTGAATGAAAATACTTCACAAGGTACACACTGGTGCTTGGTGATGATGACTTTCATGGAATAGAATACGATTTGCCTCGAGTGTGTCTGGGACCACAAGTAAGGGGCTAGTCAGCAAATGCCAGAGCATGCAAAATGCTTAGTGTGTGCAGGTACAGTGGTAACGCTTTTTTTTTGTTTTTTGCGGTATGCGGGCCTCTCACTGTTGTGGCCTCTCCCCTTGCGGAGCACAGGCTCCGGGTGCGCAGGCTCAGCAGCCATGGCTCACGGGCCCAGCCGCTCCGCGGCATGTGGGATCCTCCCGGACCGGGGCACGAACCCGTGTCCCCTGCATCGGCAGGCAGACTCTCAACCACTGCGCCACCAGGGGAACCCAGTAATGCTTTTATATGTGAGTTCATTCTATCCTCACAACAACCTTACCAGGAGGGTGTTTTATAGATAAGAAAATTGAGTTACAGAGAGTTTGAGAGCTTGCCCAGAGTCACATAGCTAGATATTTCCTATTTTGCCTAAAATACTGTAGCAGGTCCTGTGGCAAGGACCTTGGTTACCATCTGATTCAACTGACTCTTTTGTTTGGTAAAAAGTTTGAGATATAATTCATAAATTCACCAATTTACGGTGTACTGACTTGTGGTTTTTAGTATATTCACACAGTTATATAATCATTACCACAATCAACTTTTCACCTCCTACAAAAGAAATCCCATACCCTTTAGCATTCATAACCCCTCCCCCCATTTCCTCCTCACCCCCTCAGCACGGGGCAACAACTAATCTATTTTTTATTTCTATAGGTTTAGATATTCTGGACATTTCGTGTAGATAGAATCATACAATATGTGACCTTTTGTGTCTGGCTTCTTTCACTTAGCACAGTGTTTCTTAAGGTTTATCTGTGTTGTAGCATAATCAGTAAGTCATTCTTTTTCATGGCAGAACAATATCCCACTGTGTAGCTATACCATTCATCCTTTTTTTTTTTTTTACATCTTTATTGGAGTATAATTGCTTTACAATGGTGTGCTAGTTTCTGCTTTATAACAAAGTGAATCAGTTATACATATACATATGTTTCCATATCTCTTCCCTCTTGCGTCTCCCTCCCTCCCACCCTCCCTATCCCACCCCTCCAGGCGGTCACAAAGCACCGAGCTGATCTCCCTGTGCTATGCGGCTGCTTCCCACTAGCTATCTACCTTACTTTTGGTAGTGTATATATGTCCGTGCCTCTCTCTTGCTTTGTCACAGCTTACCCTTTCCGCTCCCCATATCCTCAAGTGCATTCTGTAGTAGGTCTGTGTCTTTATTCCTGTGTTACCCCTAGGTTCTTCATGACATTTTTTTCCCCTTAAATTACATATATATATGTCAGCATACGGTATTTGTCTTTCTCCTTCTGACTTACTTCACTCTGTATGACAGACTCTAGGTCTATCCACCTCATTACAAATACCTCAATTTCGTTTCTTTTTATGGCTGAGTAATATTCCATTGTATATATGTGCCACATCTTCTTTATCCATTCATCCGATGATGGGCACTTAGGTTGTTTCCATCTCTGGGCTATTGTAAATAGAGCTGCAATGAATATTTTGGTACATGACTCTTTTTGAATTATGGTTTTCTCAGGGTATATGCCCAGTAGTGGGATTGCTGAGTCATATGGTAGTTCTATTTGTAGTTTTTAAGGAACCTCCATACTGTTCTCCATAGTGGCTGTACAAATTTACATTCCCACCAACAGTGCAAGAGGGTTCCCTTTTCTCCACACCCTCTCCAGCATTTATTGTTTCTAGATTTTTTGAGGATGGCCATTCTGACTGGTGTGAGATGATATCTCATTGTAGTTTTGATTTGCATTTCTCTAATGATTAGTTATGTTGAGCATCCTTTCATGTGTTTGTTGGCAATCTGTATATCTTCTTTGGAGAAATGTCTATTTAGGTCTTCTGCCCATTTTTGGATTGGGTTGTTTGTTTTTTTGTTATTGAGCTGCATGAGCTGTTTATAAATTTTGGAGATTAATCCTTTGTCAGTTACTTCATTTGCAAATATTTTCTCCCATTCTGAGGGTTGTCTTTTGGTCTTGTTTATGGTTTCCTTTGCTGTGCAAAAGCTTTGAAGTTTCATTAGGTCCCATTTGTTTATTTTTGTTTTTATTTCCATTTCTCTAGGAAGTAGGTCAAAAAGGATCTTGCTGTGATTTATGTCATAGAGTGTTCTGCCTGTGTTTTCCTCTAAGAGTTTGATAGTTTCTGGCCTTACGTTTAGGTCTTTAATCCATTTTGAGCTTATTTTTGTGTATGGTGTTAGGGAGTGTTCTAATTTCATTCTTTTACATGTAGCTGTCCAGTTTTCCCAGCATCACTTATTGACGAGGCTGTCCTTTCTCCACTGTGCATTCCTGCCTCCTTTGTCAAAGATAAGGTGACCATATGTGCGTGGGTTTCTCTCTGGGCTTTCTATCCTGTTCCGTTGATCTATCTTTTTGTTTTTGTGCCAGTACCATACTGTAGCTTCGTAGTATAGTCTGAAGTCAGGGAGCCTGATTCCTCCAGCTCCGTTTTTCGTTCTCAAGATTGCTTTGTCTATTCGGGGTCTTTTGTGTTTCCATACAAATTGTGAAATTTTTTGTTCTAGTTCTGTGAAAAATGCCAGTGGTAGTTTCATAGGGATTGCATTGAATCTGTAGATTGCTTTGGGTAGTAGAGTCATTTTCACAGTGTTGATTCTTCCAATCCAAGAACATGGTATATCTCTCCATCTATTTATATCATCTTTAATTTCTTTCATCAGTGTCTTATAATTTTCTGCATACAGGTCTTTTGTCTCCTTAGGTAGGTTTATTCCTAGATATTTTATTCTTTCTGTTGCAATGATAAATGGGAGTGTTTTCTTGATTTCACTTTCAGATTTTTCATCATTAGTGTGTAGGAATGCCAAAGATTTCTGTGCATTAATTTTGTATCCTGCTACTTTACCAAATTCATTGATTAGCTCTAGTAGTTTTCTGGTAGCATCTTTAGGATTCTCTATGTAGGGTATCATGTCATCTGCAAACAGTGACAGCTTTACTTCTTCTTTTCCAATTTGGATTCCTTTTATTTCCTTTTCTTCTCTGATTGCTGTGGCTAAAACTTCCAAAACTATGTTGAATAAGAGTGGTGAGAGTGGGCAGCCTTGTCTTGTTCCTGATCTTAGTGGAAATGCTTTCAATTTTTCACCATTGAGGACAATGTAGGCTGTGGGTTTGTCATATATGGCCTTTATTATGTTGAGGAAAGTTCCCTCTATGCCTACTTTCTGGAGGGTTTTTATCATAAATGGGTGTTGAATTTCGTCAAAAGCTTTCTCTGCATCGATTGAGATGACCATATGGTTTTTCTCCTTCAATTTGTTAATATGGTGTATCACATTGATTGATTTGCATATATTGAAGAATCCTTGCATTCCTGGAATAAACCCCACTTGATCATGTTGTATGATCCTTTTAATGTGCTGTTGGATTCTGTTTCCTAGTATTTTGTTGAGGATTTTTGCATCTGTGTTCATCAGTGATATTGGCCTGTAGTTTTCTTTCTTTGTGACATCCTTGTCTGGTTTTGGTATCAAGGTGATGGTGGCCTCGTAGAATGAGTTTGGGAGTGTTCCTCCTTCTGCTGTATTTTGGAAGAGTTTAAGAAGGATAGGTGTTAGCTCTTCTCTAAATGTTTGATAGAATTCGCCTGTGAAGCCATCTGGTCCTGGGCTTTTGTTTGTTGGAAGGTTTTTAATCACAGTTTCAATTTCAGTGCTTGTGATTGGTCTGTTCATATTTTCTATTTCTTCCTGATTCAGTCTTGGCAGGTTGTGCCTTTCTAAGAATTTGTCCATTTCTTCCAGGTTGTCCATTTTATTGGCATAGTGTTGCTTGTAGTAATCTCTTATGATCCTTTGTATTTCTGCAGTGTCAGTTGTTACTTCTGCTTTTTCTTTTCTAATTCTGTTGACTTGAGTCTTCTCCCTTTTTTTCTTGATGAGTCTGGCTAATGGTTTATCAATTTTGTTTATCTTCTCAAAGAACCAGCTTTTAGTTTTATTGATCTTTGCTATCGTTTCCTTCATTTCTTTTTCATTTATTTCTGATCTGATGTTTATGATTTCTTTCCTTCTGCTAACTTTGGGGTTTTTTTGTTCTTCTTTCTCTAATTGCTTTAGGTGCAAGGTTAGGTTGTTTATTTGAGATGTTTCCTGTTTCTTAAGGTAGGATTGTATTGCTATAAACTTCCCTCTTAGAACTGCTTTTCCTGCATCCCATAGGTTTTGGGTCATCGTGTTTCCATTGTCATTTGTTTCCAGGTATTTTTTGATTTCCTCTTTGATTTCTTCAGTGATCACTTCGTTATTAAGTAGTGTATTGTTTAGCCTCCATGTGTTTGTATTTTTTACTGATCTTTTCCTGTACATTCAACCATTGATGAACACTTGACTTGTTTCCCTTTTGGCTTTTGTGATTATAAGGGTACTATGAACATTCATACACAAGTTTTTGTGTTGACACATGTTTTTAATTCTCTTGGGGATATACTCTGGTGTGGAATTGTTGCATCCCATTGTACGTTTTTTGCTTAACCGTTTGAGGAGCTGCCAAACTGTTTCTAAAAGCAGCTGCACCACTTTACGTTCCCACTGGCAATGTATGGGGCTTCCAATTTCTCCACATTCTCCCCAACACTTGTTTTTTCTTTTCTTTGTGATTAACCATCTTGTTTTTGAAAATAGGAAAATGAAGCTGGGTGGATTTTAATGATTTGCTTCAAGTACCATACCCGGTGGTAAGAGCCAGGTTCTTCTCTAGGTATGGAGGATAAAGGATGAAAAGCATGATCTTTATTGCAGAAGCTCACTGTGTATGGGGGAGTCAGACTTACAGTCACAGTGCATGGTGACGGTGGCTGTTTGGTGACAAGGTATGGGAGGACTTGGAGCAGAAGATTATCTCAGACTTTAAGAAACAGAAGATTATTTAGTGGCCTGTGTAACTGAAAAGTCTGGTGGTGATTAGCTTCAGGTACAGATGGATCCAGGTGCTAAAACAATGTTGTCAGAGAGCTGGCTGTCTCCATCTCTGTCCTTGCTCTCCCATTGATTCCTTTGTTCTTAGCTGTCTCATTTCTCTTTTGGGAAAGGTGGCCACCAGCAGACCTAGGCTTATATTCTACCATGTAAGCATCTCCAACGGAACAGGAGTTTTTCTTTCCCCATGGTTGTAGCAGGAGGCTTACATAGGTCCCTCACTGGCCCAGTAGGTTAATGTAACCGCCTTCCAATCAGTTAGACCCAGTGTTCTGACTGGCCATATTTGCTTCACTGCCTAACCTGGACCTTAGAGTGGGGAGGGGTCAGTCCCACCTAGACCATGGGAACTGAGAGTGGGTGAGGCATGATTCCCAAAGGGAAAACCAAGGTTCTGTTTATGGAAGAATAAGAAATGATGTGTGCTTGGAGAATTGTCCATCCTATAAGTTAGGAAGTGTGCATTCACACATGACAGAAATCCTTAGTCATTCTGGCTCAAACAGTAAGGGGAAGCATTAGCTCTTTTAACTGGAAGTTCAGAGGTCGGGTAGCCTTTAGGCCTAGCTGAATCCAGTGATTTAGTTCTCAGTGATTCCCTGTCATTACCTTGGAGGCAGGATGGCTGTAGCAAGTCCTGATTGCCACAGTATCCAGAGGAAGAGAGAGGCTGTCTGGTCCAGGTACCATCTTTCGCGAGTGAGAAACTGCCTTTTAAGCAGCGTCCCAGCAGACTTCCTACGTGCTGTCTTAGGTGGAATTGCCCGTTCCCATGACCAGACAGATGTCATTCCTTTTTTGCCTTTAGCCTAGGCTTCTAAACCAATCACGGTCATCATTCATACCCCCCTCTGGGTAAGGCTGGGGCCAGCTTTCCTTGGGGCTCATGGGTCCTGTGGGAGAAGGGTGCATGTCTGAATCACGTGAAGATCGCCTGCAGGAGGAAGATGGGAATGGACAGTGAAAATCTAGTTGGCAGCGCCAAGACTGCTTTGCCTACAAGAATACAGGTGTCTAAGGAGATGCTGTGGGAATGGGAAACAGACATTTCAGGCTCAAGGAGTAGCATGGGCAAAGCCGTTCTTTCCTGATTTTTCCTATAAAACTGAAGGTATCTTGGTTAGCTGTACCTTTTCTTGTATGAATAAAGAACTTGAAGAGCAGAAAGTGAGAAGCAGGATTGGCACTAGAGCCTCTTCTCGCTCTTCCGTGGAGGTGGGACGGGCGGTTGAACGTGAGTGGTCAGCCTCAGAGCTGCCTCCCTACTGTGTGTCTTACAGCAGAATAAGCCAAGCAGAAGGATTTCTTCTTCGTTTCCTTAGCTTTTGGTTCACAGCTTTTTGCATAGCTTTAAGGACTGTAAGTGCGGGGTTGATCTGTTGGGCTGTGCACAATAATTTGCGGACGTAATGGACTTTTTGCTTTTTTTAAATAATCAGATGTTTTTCAGGGAAAGTTGTAAGTTGACTCTTTCAGGGGTGGAAGGTAATATGGAGACATGCCAGCATTTAGTTATTTTTCCCCCAGACATACATCTTACGAATTCCAATTTTTCCTCTCCCATCCATGTGGTAATAAGCTAGTAATTCTCCAGTTACATGTTCAGAAAGGTATTCTTGTGATATGCCCAACTTGGAGAATTGTGATTTTATGAAACTGCCTGGTATAGCCCTCACCCATAAGAAAAGAGTTTAAATGGCCAAGATATAGAAACAACCTAGTGCCTGTCAGTGGATGAATGGATCAAGAAGATGTGGTATGTGTGTGTATATATATATATGTATATGAATACTACTCAGCTGTAAAAAAGATGAAATCTTGCCGTTTGCAACAGCATGGGTGGACCTTGAGGGTATTAATGCTCTGTGAAATAAGTCAGATGGAAAAACACATACGGTATGATTTCACATATATGTGGAATATAAAAAAAAGAAATGAAAAGACCAAAATAATGAATCAAATGAAACAAAAATGAACACTTAGATACAGAGAATAGAGTAGTAGTTACCAGAAGGCTAGGGAGGGAGGGGGCAGGCAAAAGGGTAAAATGGGTAGAGGGAATCAGTAGTATGGTGACAGATGGAAACTAAATTTTTGGTGTTGAGCTCACATTAGGGTATACAGAAATATAATTTTGTACACAGGAAACTTATATAATCATATAAACGAATAGTACCTCAATAAAAAATAAATCTTAAAAAATGCACAGGATATAAACAAATTAGTTGTATAAATATAAAAATACCATTTTAGATTGAGGTCCAGTGATAACATGTTTCCAAAAAAAAAAAGAAAAAGAGTTTATATTAATATCTTTAGTATATTTAAACCTAATCTTTTTTCCATTTGTATGAACAAATACATGCAGGTGAGATTGAACACTTTCATTTCCTGCTTACATATTAACATATCATGAACATTTTTTGGTGTCATTAAATATTCTTTGTAAGCATGACTTTTTATGCTGTGCCATAATTTATCTAACCTTTTTCTTTTTGTTGGACGTTTACATTGTTTCGAGGCTTTTGGTGCTATAAATAATGCTGCAGTTAACATTCTAGTACATAAATTTATTTGCATCTCTCATGATTTCCTTTGGATAAATTCTGCAAGTGGATTTACTGGATCAAAGGATGGTGAACATCGACATTCTCTTGGCTGTGTCACCAATTTGTTTGACATAAGATGCTTTGGTACTTTCTACCTCATAGCAGCAGGGCCAACGTTGAATAAACTAATCCTCCACCCTTTTTAGTATAGACAATTGGTTTTCTAGGCGAAAGATGGTATAGAATTCTGGTAACATGCTATTCTTTCAAAACCAATAAAATGGCTCTTTCTGCATCCTTTGGGTTTTGGCTGTTTGTAGCACTTCTGTGATTTACCTATTTGTATTATATACTGAGTTAAAAATATGATGTTTGTATTAATATTATTGACTTATAAGATACCTTTTTACATTATGGATTTTAATATTTTTCCCAAATTTTCTTTTCCTTTTAAATATTCTATATAAAGTATTTTCAGGATCATTAATCTCATCTTTGTTCTTCATTTTTTTATGTATGTTTTCTGACTTTCTGTAAAACTTAGATTTTTCCACCCAACACGTTGTTTTCCTTATCATTGCTTTATGGTTTCTTCCAGTTCTTTCTTCTCTTCCTTCCCTTTTTTCTTTTTCTCTCCTTTTTTAAAAAATTATTTAACTCTCAATCTGTCTTAATTTATTTCAGTGTACGGTGTGAGACAGGGGTTTGATTTGACTGTTAAAAAATTAACTTATGGTTCCAGAATTATTTATTGAATAATACTTATACATTATTGATTTAAAAAATGCTTTAGTGTATGCTAAGTTGTAATTTAAAATAAGGCTTGTTTCTATGCTTCCTGTTCTCTTTTGCAGAGAAGTGGTATTATATAGTAGTTGTGTGTTTGGATTCCGGTTATTAGGTTCCACCAATATAAGGTTTATGGCCCTGGACAAGTTACTCTACAGCTCTAAACATGGTTTTCTTATCTGAAAATGGAAGGAGTAATGGAACTATCTAATGGGGATGCTCTAGGGGGTAAATAAGATAATGATATAAAGGGGTGACCGTTTATATCAGTTTGTTAGGGATACTTCTAATTTTATATCTACTGTTCAGGAATCCTATCTAGCTTAACATTTGTCTCAAATTTTTCATTTTTTAACAAAGCTTTATTATAAGTAGACCTTTACTTCATGTGCTTTTTCTCCCTCTGTGTGGTCTTACCTTGTAATGTGGGAGATGCCTGTGTAGTGACCTCTGAAAGCTGACCAGCGATAATCCCTTTTCTCTTCTCCTAACCCTTTCTGGGTGCACCGTCATATTAACCACTGTGTTTCAAGGAATGTGTGCGCTGGGATGAGTGGCTAGGGACTTATAATTCCATCTGGTTTGGGTCAGGGGAAACATCGGAAATTTCAGGTTAGTTTACATGAAATATATGGGAAATAGAGTCTGAGAAATCATGTTGCAGAGTGTAAGGAAGTGGTCTGAGTGTTCTTATTTGCAGCAGTAGCTGTTTTGGGTTTTTCACTTATTAAATGGTATGAATCTACAATTATTTATTTTTAATAGCCGGTAAATTAAAAAAATATATTTTGTAAACAAACACTTTTGGCAACAAAGAGCTTTAAGAAGCCCGCACTTGGACTTCCTTGGTGACCCAGTGGTTAAAACACCACACTTCCACCGCAGAGGGCATGGGTTCGATCCCTGGTCGGGGAAGTTCCGTATGCCACGCGATGTGACCAAAAAAAAAAAAAAAAAAAAAGTAATAAGGCATCGTGATGTCACAGGGCTTCCAGAAATTATCAAAACAAAAAGAAACAGAACTTGTTTAATGAAATAGTCCCTGACTGATTTTCTATTTTCAAGAAAGTTGACCATGAGCATTTACTTCCATAAAATGTTTTTGACATTTATCATCTACTGGGTGTCACAGTAAAATCATTGAACTTAGAAAAATAAGGAGATATATTTTTTCAAGAAAATACTGCACATTTTTCAAAGTTAGTACTTATTTTAAGAAGACAGTGGCCTCACACAGCTGCAGAATGTGCGTTTATATTTCACTCTGTGAAGCATGACTTTTCATTTAGATCAAATGACTATTTTTCTAAGTTAATTTCATTCGTGTTTTCTTTAGCATGTACAAGAAGTGAATTGATAACTGTTAATATTGTTGTAGTGTGTACACAAATACTTTATAAACAGTAAATGATAGTCTCATATCAGTATCATTGGATGCTTGAAATAGGGAATCAGTTAGGGTAATTTTCATAGTAATTAGATTTTTTTTCTCATCCAATTTAGGGAATCAAAGTAAGGCTCTTGAAATTTCTTTCTGTTGAAGGTAAAACCTCTAACATTATTATGGATGATATTAGAATTTCTGTTAAAGAGTCTAACATTGAAGATAAAATTATCTGTTTTTGTGGGGATGATATAAATATCAGTTTTGGTGGAGAATATATGGTGGCAAAACTATTTTTACTAAATAAACCTGTGGAAGAGATATGTGCTTGGAAGTGATTGTGGTGAACCCATATTTCATAATCATGTTCAGTTTGAAATATATATCACTTGAATAGAAGCTGTAGATACCAACAGTCAGAAATATTTTTATATATACACAGATAACCAAATTACAAAAATTTTGAGTTGAGGCTAATACTGGATACAAACAAATACTTTAGATTTCAGAATTGTTTGAAACTTTGAGAAACTATTTTGTAAATCAGTGTAAGAGTTCCAGGATAGTATTAAACTTTTATAAATAAGTGCTCTAACTTTTGGTTACATTTTGTTTAAAATCAGTTGGATATACTAATAACTCAAAGGGTGGAGGGTACGCACACACACACATACACACACACAGAACTTTTTGGGAAACTGTTAGCAAATTACAATTATTGGGAAAAAGTGTTGCAAATGGAACAGCATTATAATTCTTATCCCTACAAACGCAAGGGAATAACTTAACAAATTACATAATGAGAGCTCAAAAGTAAGTTTTAATTTTAAAATTCTGTAGCTTTGTCATATTTCACCAGTGGGAGATGAAGCTTCTATTTTAAGTCGGATAATGTGACTTCTATACAGAAATGAAATCGGTAAGGCTTGCGATTTTACAGTATCTATAGTTGGCCACACATTTCAAGGAATCATAAGCCAAATTTATTTATTCGTTTCGTAAAAACATTTGTCCAAGAAAGGTGCTCAGAATGGAACTAAAAAAATGTCCTTTGACGATATTTGCGCTACAATATTTGCACATTGCAATACAAAATCATATTGAGAATATTCTCCATTTAATGGAATTTGCTGTAGCTAACAGGTACTTCAGTGCCTGTAGAGAGTGTATTTTCTCAATATTATGGACCAGAGATACTGACATTTGAAGGTATCAGAAATTCATATTTATTGATCATAAAGTACAACTTTGAAGAAGAATATTGCAGGCAGTATTATGAAATAAGGAAAAATATTAGGACCAACATTTTTCCTAATTTATTGGTGATGTGGTAAAAGTTAAAACCAAGAAGCTGATTAAAATATAGGAACATCTATTAAGAAAATTATTCTGCTTATGTTATTGTTAATTATAAATGAATGTGAATTTGGATGATAAATTAGTTGTTAATTCTAAATATAAAACACTTGGCATATAGCTGTTATTATAACTCATCAATATTCTTATTATATTTTCTTTGATTTTTCTACTTCTTTCCCAATCCCATGCTGTTTTAGTTACATGGCTTTATAATATGTTTAATGTTAAATGTTTCATAATCCTAAGTACACTTTAAAATCTTATTTTTGCTTTTTAAAAAAATTTTTCTAAACTCTCTCAGAATTTTTTAACAATAATTTTCTTATGTATTTTGATTGAAATTCAGAATAACTGAGTTGTCTCAAAAGAATTGATATCTTTTCTGTTCATGTAGGAAATAGTTTTTTAAATTTAATTATCTTTTTATTCAAATATTCCTTTTTGTTATGAAAATTTTGTAGTTACATATCTGTACCTGGAAAAGTAGAACATACTTCATATAATTTTACTGATTATTTTTGGTATGTAAATAGCTCTGTATTTGATTACGTCATTGGACTCTTATTAGGGCTTATTTTTTTTATTGTTATATTTCAAAAAACAACATTTGACATCTCATAGATAACAATGTTACCTCCTTTTTCGATACTTATTTTTCCTGCTTTATTGCATTGGTTTTGCTTTACAGAAAAGTGATCAATAATAGCGGTGGTAATAATTCATACTTTATGTGATTCTCTTTTGGGCTAGACTTAACTCTCTCCAGGGCAGGACTTTGTCTTATTTCTCTCTGTATCTCCATGCCTTCTTCACACAGAGATAGACATTTAGTAAAGGACGAATACATGCTTTGTAGAATACTGTTGCAGAGTTAGAGTAAAATAAACGTACTAAATGCTGAGTACTTAAACACTTCTGAGATGGAATGGTTTAGAGGTGATACATTTGATAGGATTCAGTAATATGGAAGAACTTCAGGGGATATGCCTTAACAGTATATCCTATCCTTTGAATTATTTCCACCTGAATTGTACTAGAAGCCTAGTCATTGATGGTAGAGATCAAAAAATTAAAGGTTTTATATCTGAGGCAGTTTCATTACATCAGAATTTATAATTAGCTGCTCATATGTAGCAATGATTCCTTCTGTATTTTTGCATATTTCCCCCCCAAAACAGTTATAATTGATTTTTGAATGGAAATGCAAAATTCCATTCAAACAAATAACTAAAGATAGAATATTTCTTTCTTAGGAATATATATATATATATATATATATATATAATCTAAACTATAACTTGAGGATCCTGGAATATTATGCATGTGAATTGTGGCTTGAACCTTTGTCATCTTTCCGTGCAGGTCACTGCCACATTTATTACTTTGGTTTCTATTTAGCTTCTAAGATTTTCTTTTGACCAAGGAAACGCCACTCACCAAAGAGGAAAATAATTCTTTATGCCCTACCCTTGAATTTGAGTAATCCCAGTAGTATTTTTGGGGAAAGATAGTTATATGTCATTGTGTTCAGACTCAACAAATAAAAATATACTGTAATTTATGTCATTTTGTTTTATAGCACACTTTACTCCTATAACTGACTTGACATTTTACAGAATGTTGTTGTGGATAGAGCCTGATAGTTTTATGCTGTAGCAGTTGTTTTCGTTGGAAAAATTTATATTTACTCCTTTGAGAGTTTAAGCTGGAACACGTGGGCCAAACAACACTGAAGCTGTCCGTTTCAGCCGTTATTCTTCTCAGAATCTCACTCTGAAGTGCATAAATATTAGAGAAAACAACTTTTTCAATGTTTGTTGGTAATATTTTTGAAGTGAGCAGGAGTTTTTGTGTCTCTAGTTATATAATTTGTCTCTTGAGAAAAATCCAAGGATCTAAAAAGTCTGGGAGGAAACACACCGACAATGGCAGCTCATCTTGTTTATTGAGGAGCTGCAGAGTACATTCTGTTTGAAGGGGGGTCTAGGGTCTGTAGTTGCATAGCAAGCCCCCTGCTTTTACCTCAACTGCGTGGTATAGAGTGGTAACAATATAGTGAGTACAGAAAGCTAGAAAAATGCACTTCTTTACCTGGTCTTCGAATGTATGAGCTGATCTGGGACTGCTCATTATAATTTGAACCAAAAATCCAAGATGGAGACTGATAAAAATGGACTCTGTATACCCGTAAGTGGGATACTTGTAGATTTATAGAAGCAGAATCTGTTTTCCTCTCTTCCTAATAGTTTTCTTATTTTCATAAATTAAGTTGCCTGAACACTTTTAGGCACATGCTTCTATGGTGTTGCTTTTTATTCACCGGATATTAATTTATTTAAAAAATATACTTAGGGCTTCCCTGGTGGCGCAGTGGTTGGGAGTCCGCCTGCCGATTCAGGGGACGCGGGTTCGTGCCCCGGTCCGGGAGGATCCCACATGCCGCGGAGGGGCTGGGCCCGTGAGCCATGGCCGCTGAGCCTGCGCGTCCGGAGCCTGTGCTCCGCAACGGGAGAGGCCGCGGCAGTGAGAGGCCCACATACTGCAAAAAAAAAAAAGTATATATATATATATTTAAAAGACAGCAAACAGAGCTTGTGGGCCTGCCCTTATTACAATTGCTTTATAAGTATTAGCTCAGGTAATTAATTTACCTGTCTACCATGACTCAGTGAGGTAAGTACTGCTGTCATCCTTACTTTACACACGTGGAAACTGAGGCCTGGAGAGGCTATGTAACTTACTCGTTCAAGGTCCAACAGCTAGTAAGTGGAGGGGATAGGATTCAAACCCAGACAGTCTTGTTCAAGGGTTTGTGCTCTCGATCAGCTTCCTGTGTGATTTACAATCATTTTACTTTGGTGGGTGTTGGGGGTGAGGGTAGGTAGTGGGATTCGGGAGAGCTCAGGTTATGCAGCCCCTCCCCCCCTTTGTGCCATCACTGACACTAAGGATGTGGCCGCTGCTGAGAATAAACTGTGTTAAGGGCTGGGGGAGGAAGAGGAGCCCTCTTGCTTTTTTTTTTTTTTTTTTGCGTTACGCGGGCCTCTCACTGTTGTGGCCTCTCCCGTCGCGCAGCACAGGCTCCGGACGCGCAGGCTCAGCGGCCGTGGCTCACGGGCCCAGCCGCTCCGCGGCACGTGGGATCTTCCCGGACCGGGGCACGAACCCGCGTCCCCCGCATCAGCAGGCGGACTCTCAACCACTGCACCACCAGGGAAGCCCAGCACTCTTTCTTTTGATTCATTTATGCTCTGTTTGAAACGCTTTCATACAATGAACTTACATTGGTAAGTATATTACATTGGTAGTATAGTTTTTAAAATAAAAGGTGTCTTTGAAAAAATGTTTTTTTTTGTTTTTGCAGTTACCGAGGTCCTGTGGACATGCAGACACTTTATTATTTATTTAACTATTTTTAAAAACTTATTTCATTGAAGTATAGTTGATTTACAGTGTTGGGTTAATATCTGCTGTACAGCAAAGCGATTCACTTAGATATGTATCTACATTCTTTTTCCTATTCTTTTCCATTATGGTTTTTCACAGGATATGGAATATCGTTCCCTGTGCTGTACAGTAGGACCTTGTTACGTATCCATTCTGTATATAATAGTTTGCATCTGCTAATCCCAAACTCCCAATCCATCCCACTCCCACCCCCTCCGCCCAAAATCTTTTTATATGCAGTTAGCTTCCAGCTTTAGACAGGTGTGTTCTAAGTACAAAGAGGCGTAAAGTGTTTAGAAGTTTACCAGGGAGCAGTGGGTGGGGAGCAGTGCGCAACTTCGGAGTTGGAGCATTCTGTAATATAATTTACCATTTCTTCCATCTTAAAGGGCTGTTAGTAAGGTTCAGTTCATCGGAAGATTAAAAGTTAGAGTCCAACCTGAGAAGCGATTTTATTCCCATTATCGTATCTCATCTGTGAAAGAAAATATTCTGGATATAGATTATTAAAACACATTTGTTTTAGGATCTAGAAATATCCATTTTCAGTTAGTACAGAAGTCGGGGATGAGATAGAAGACTAGTGCTGAGGTGTTGCCGTGGAAGAAACACTAGCTGAGTGCTGAGGTGTTGCCGTGGAAGAAACACTAGCTGGGAGAGAAGGACACTGAATTTGTTATTCTTTCCCTTGTTAACTGTAAGTGGCGGAAGCTTGGTATGTTGCTAAGATTTGCGTCGTATCATGTATAAAGTCAGTGCATAAATCTCACAAAGTTAACATTAACCTTGGGAATCCAATGTATAACTAACTTATGGACCCTTAGTAACTCAAAAGTCAAAAATTAACTTCTTCGGTTAATACATCTTTGAGGCAGTATGGTGCAGTGGTGTTAACTTGCTTGGGTTTGAATTCCGGCCCTGCCTCTTACTGACTTTGTGACCTTGGATAAGTTACTTAAACACTTTGCCTTAGTTTCTAAATCTGTAAAACGGGCCGATTCATCTCATTATGATCTCGTACTAATGAAAGGCGTCAGTGTAATACAAATTAAACACACTAGTAATAGTGTGAGTAGTTTTACATAGCAAGTGCTGGTTAAATGTGAGTGATTATTGCCAGTACTCGCTTCGGCTTTTTGTTTTGACTTTTGCCTCATTTCTCGTGGACCAATAGAGGCCAAGTCTAGTTTGAGGGGAGTAGGGAATATAGAGTAAGGAATAAGTAAAAAAGAGAACTGGAGGAGAGGGGCAAGTACCTATATTGCATTATTATAGCCTGTTACTTTCGTGACGCTCTTGGGGAGGAAAATAATTTCGTATCTCAAAATGAGAACTTCTGGTGTGTTGTGTGTGCACGTGTGTGTGTGTTAGTTTTGAACTAGAGGTAGGATCTTGCCCTCACTGCTTATTTAACCTGCACTCGCATGAGCCTTTAACTTAATAGGGCTAATTTTCTTTTTAAACATGCACACGGGTGGTGGTGATCAGTGGTCTAATCTGCACATCAGTCACATTTTCCAGTGTGTGTTTACCCACGGGTGTGCCCTCTGTGCTGGAATTCAGATCTCTTCCAAACAAAGAAGGGAGCCACACTGAGAGGCCCCAGCAGACAAGGAACTGCGGGGTTGCCTCATCCTCTCTCCCTGTTCACTTTTCCAGGCCGCCCTTTGGCCTCGTACGAAATTGGCTGTTTTTCCTGGCCCCTCCCCTGGGACTGGATAAGTCCATTTGGTCGAAGAGGCCTTTTCTGATTTGAAGAGGAAACCTTAGATCTTTTCTTCCAGTTAATATAGATGAATACAACAGGGGGTCAAACGTGTGTTGCCAGAAGACCTTGTAAATATGGGAGGTGATGACGACCAGCCAAGGGTTGAGAAGTCCAGCAGCTGTCTGCTGTCTCTCTCTGGACCTTGCTGGAATGTGCTAGAACACTTCATATGCTACTGATAAGCAGCCAGCCAGGTGTTTGGTTGAGGAGGGTGTTGGGTACTTGTGTCAGAAATAACACTCCTCCGCGAGAACTTCTTGTGTCTTTAATCTATATTCATCTCTGTCTCATGCCCTAAGAGCAGCAACTTGCCTTTTGATGTGGCAAAAGGAAGAAAATGCATGTGTTGCTCCTTAATTGTGGCTCTGAGTGGCCCTTGCTGGGTAACTGGACTTCCTCGGTGGCTTTCAGAGCCATTTAAAGAAAAGGATGTTGACCTGGGTGCATAGGAACACAGGGGCCCACGGGGCTCGTCTGGGCCTCACCCTCACCCCACCCCAGCCATGCACCTGGATAAGGCCTGAAATGTTTGTCTACCTGCCAACCTCTTCTTTCCTCAAATAAAGAGCGTTTTCTCTGGGTTTCCACAAACCTGCTCTCCAGCCCTGCGCCTTGTGTGCTTTGAGCTGGTCGCTTGCGGCTGCTCTGGTTCCATTCTGGAATCCTCACAGTGTCAAAAATGCAGAGGGAAGGGGGTGAAAACCTAAACTGCTGGGGAGAGGAGCGTTGCCCGATCCAAATGGTTGTAGAAACCTGTAATTTTTAGTTTATGTAAAGCCCAGCTATATTCAATTCCCCTTGAACCTTTTTGCCTTTGATAAGAGTTTTATTTCCTCAAACTGACAGCAAAAACCAGTTGTGTTGGAATCCAGCCACGAGTATTTATTTCTAGATTTCGCAATTTGTTTTGTCTTCATGGCGAGCAGTTTCCTTCCTCCCGCCTCGTCTCCTGTCTCTCCCCCACAGCAGCCTTTCCGTCCCTTTCTCTCTCCATCTCTCTCTCCATCTTTCCATCTCTGTCTCTTCCTTGTTTTCTCCTTCCTCCCTCCCTCCCTCCCTCCCTCCCTTTCTTCCTTCCTTCTTTCCTTCCTTCCCTCCTTCCCTAAGCTCCCGATGAAAATGGATCCTGAAATTTTCTCTTTAGCTGAAAGCTAAGAGGACGAGCCCGTGCTGGGCCCTGGTGGTAACTGGGTGGTGCTCGCAGGCTGAATTACCATCATTGCCGTCATCACCCAGAAGAGAGGGGGCCGCAGAGACTCGGCCGCTCCCTGACTGTTGCCCGTCCAGGAGCCTCTTGGGAATGCGCGGAGGAGCCTCTCTGCCCTGGGGGAGCAGGGAGTGGCCTTGGCGCTGGTGCCATTCATTCCACGAGGCATTGGGGGTGCACTCCGCTGTCTCAACAGCAGCGTGTGGGCGTCAGGTAACGTACACCCGCGCTGGAAGGATACCGTTCCTTTTTCTGGATGGACTCTTTTCAGCCTTGCGGGCCTGTATGGTGGCACTGGGGGGTGTGTGTGTGTGAGTGATGGCAGAAGGATCACTGTCCAACATCAAAAGTCTCTTTATAGGGACCTTGTGAAGAACCACATGGAATTTGTAACTTGATCACAAAATTAGTACCATTAAGGACCTGAAAATAGGTCTGCAGGTTTGTAGGTCACACCTTTGTAAGCTGAGTTAATGAGCAAATCTTTATTCTTCACAAGATTAGCCAGGTGTATTTGGCTAATGTTAACTTTAGTCTTGGCGGCTCAGCCCTCTTGCTAATGAGGCCAAAGTGGGAATTCCTGCGTCTCATGGACCAGTTACCTTCACTCTCTTTCCTGGCCACTGACCGCTAACCCTCGCCGTCTGGCTTGTGAACGTCTGCGCTTGGACGTCGGAGGGGGAGAAGTTGTTCATGCAGGGCGCCGCGTGGGTTAGCGCCAATGTATACCTGCTCCTGGGGAAACCCGTGTACACACAGCCCACGGCCCAAAGGTCAGTCACGTTGTTTCCACGTCTGAAAGCCAATGGAGTTGGTTAGGGTTAAGTGGAAAATGCTGATGTGGCCTGGAATTTTGGTCTTTTGCCAGGACATATGCACCCCTTGAAGCGTTTTAGGGAAAACCGTGCCATGGTTCATTGGTGGAAGAATTTCGGAGGAGTACAACAGTGGAAATCAACAAGGAGAGAATGGGTACTTTTAAATAGGCTGCGTTGACAGTAGATGTGACCCGCGCTTAAAAATACGTTTCCTGGGGATGCACTGTTTTCCAAAATCTTACGTGGGACCGAACCATGTTTGGGTTGTAGGTGCTTTAGACTTTTAACTCTTGATTCCTACCTATTGCCAAAATGACGGGCTGTGTAGGTTAACTTTGTATTATATTTATTTATTAAGGAATTGCGAATTAAATGGAAATCTTTCAGTTACTGGAAACTTTTTGGATTTTAAACAAATGCTGAGGAACATATAACGTTCTGGAAGATAAATATTTGTTTAAGGCAATTCGGTCCTTCAACATGTGTACTTTTAAAAACAAACAAAAACCCCAGCAATATTTACCCTAAGTGTAATTTGCAGAGTAAAATGAGAGTAATTTGGAAATCCTGTGGAACTTGGGTTCATTTATTTTCATAGGAAGGATTCACATTTTGTCATGATAAATAGGCATCGGAGAGCTGTTAGGAAAACCATTATTTTAGATTGGGGGAATTCTAACCCTGTCCTTGTTACACATCAGTCTTTTCCAAGAAAAGAAAATCAGGCCCAGAGACATGGGGACTTGCCTGAGGTCACACAGCTAGAAAGTGGCAGAGCTCTGGTGAAAACCAGTTCTCTTGACACTCAGGTCAGTGATACTTCCATGACCGCTTGCTCATTTTATTGTGGTGGTGGGAGGATGTGTACGTCCCTGTGTGCACTTGTGTGTGTGTGAATAGCTATTTTGCTTTTTTTAGCAAACTGATTATAAGCTCAGCCACTTGGAAATATCATTTTCTTTATCATCCTTTCAAGGAGCATGTGCAGCCTACTGCTTTGTAGTCCTAACATCTTTTGATATCTTTAGATACACAAGTGAGTTAGTCTTTGCTTTGTAAGCTGTTTATAGCAAGGTAAGATTACAATCGTAAGCTGAATCTGGGAGGAAAAAACTCTATTATCTTTCCCGTCTATCGTCATTCCCTTGAAAATAACTACGACCCGAGTTTCATTTAAACATGTGGTGACTTACAAATGTTGTGGTTTATAAAATATGTAACAGTTTGGCCCTGCCTTCTTTTTCTCTCCTCCGCCGTGGTGATCAGATTCTGCCTGCTTTAATGTACAAACAGCCAACAGTGTTATTTTCAGAAAGACCAATCCGTTTATAAAATCGAGTGGTCTTTAATTTGTTTGGGGCTTTGAACGATTGTTTAGCCTTTTCTTTTCAAATACAGAAGTAAGGAGAGCTTCGGGTTTGGTTTCGTAAACATGTATTTTTGCCATTAACATCAGGGCAGAGGACCTCCTTTTCCTTTTTTTATTTTATGGGACAAACTCTGTTCACTTGTAGTATTTCCATGTCTTTTCTTTGCTGCTTTTCCCTTTTTTTGATCCAGTTTTTCCTTTTGTTTCTTTCCATTTCCTTCCTTTCTTTTTCTGTGTCTTGGAGGAATATCAAGGCTGAAGTATGTGTAAGTGACCAATGCCGCAGCAGTTAATAAAGATGTAGGTAATTAAAAGATGGCAATTTTAAAATAAAGCTTTAAAAAAATTGCTCTAACATTGGTCTCTTTCGCATATTTCAGTCCTGATTTTCCTAAAAGACATGAAAAGTAGTGTGTGTGTGTGTGTATATATATGTGTGTGTGTGAATACACACACACATGCACACACAGTATATAGTAAATAAGATTTGATATCTTTACAAATATATTGAAAAGAGAACCATTTAAGACACGTGGGCTTTTCCTAAAGATCGCATGTACCTTTATGTGGCGGTCGAAGGGTTCTGGCACTCCCTTTGTTAGTCAGATTGGAAGCAGTTGAGTAAACCAGAAAGAAACATGCTGCCTGACTGCTCTAGGTGTAGAATTAGGGGACCCAGGCAGGTAGCACTCAGTTTCCTATGAGTCTGCTCACCCACTTGGTTCTGAGGCAGAGACTAGGGGATGTCAGCTCCAGACAAGACTTGCCTGGCCACATCTGCACCATGGCCAGCGGAGAGCCACGTAGATGTCACCTGTCTCACACGCCCTTGAGTCTGCGCATCTTTGGGGCACTACCGCGTATCCCAGCCCGGTGCTGTGGCTCAGCGTGGCCGGGTAGCCGACCAGGGCTTGGTGTTGACCACATCTGGGGTGACGAGAACACTTGAAGGACACAGGGATACCATGCAGCCGGAGTCACCACTGTTCACAACCAGAGCTTGGTGCCCATTTCGCCCTGACCCTCCTCAATCCCTTTTCAAGTGGAAATTTTGCAACTCAACTTCTGCAAGCATGCGTAGTACGATTTGGCTGACGGCAGTTTCTGGCAAAAGAAATAACCAAATTATTATTCAGTCATGGGTTTTAACAGCCACAAAGCAAGTGGATGTTAACTAAATGATGCAATTTATTCCCTTCTCTCTTATTGCCAGCTTGCCTATTACAGAACGACTGCCAGTTTTCAATAAGTGGTACCCAGATGGTATTCGCATGCCGCCCACTTGGTTACAGAGCCGAAGCGGGGAATAACTCGGCAGACACTACAAGCTGTGGGTCAATTGAGGGGGAATGCCTGTTGCTTCACAGTTTTGCATATGTAAATCTGTTAATGTTATGTCAGTATTGTGCGGGCTAAACACAAGCATTGCCTTTCTCTGGGGGCCCAGCTGAACTTGGACCGCAGCCCAGTCCTACCGAGGCTCAGAGAGCGAAGCTGCAGTTTGAGGATGCTGCACAGCCTGCTTCCCTCCACTCCCGCCTCGCCGCTCTCGCGGTATCCGCAGCCCGACTTGGATGCAGGAAGTGTCTGCCATAGGCTGACTCCATAATAGGACAGGCAGGCCCGGTTTTATGAGGTTGGATGCGGAGGGTGGAGGCGTGTGAGCGCGTGTCTATTTTTAGGCCAGCCTTCAAGACAGCTCCTCCGGCCCAGCCTGCGCCTGCCTGCCTCGCTGGCACTCCCCTCTGTGTGTCTGCCACACTTCTGCTCTCCATTTCATCAACTGCAGATGTGGCACACAGCCGTCTTAGAAGAGTCATGAACTGTGTCGTCTGCGCGGCTTAACAGCCAACATCTGTTGCAGCAGGCTGAAGGGAGAGGCAGGGAAATCATTTTCGGGAAGGCGTTCAAGTGCCTCAACTTAGCCTCTTCTTTGGCCTGTGCAGACAATTATTTTACACTAATTGCATCAAGATAGCGGCTATAAAAACTCGGTTTGAAGCTCTCTCCTCCTCCACCCCTCGTGAAAGTTGAAGCTACAAAGGGTAGTCCTTTTCTTCCCCCTTTTTATTGTGGTTTGTGTCTTGTTCTCAAAAGCTTATTACGTTGGGTGCAAACAACAACAAAAATGCTATAAAAAGGCAAGAATCGTAATATGCCTAAGAGCTTAAAAAGACCTATGGTGTTGGTGTAACCAATGAAAATATTCCTGTAGGTACTGTAAAATTTATGCGCCATATGAAAAACATTAAGGGTGTTGTTTTTTCGTGGAGGAAAATGTTCATCGTTGAGCCGTTTTGTAAATTATTTTAATGCTGCGTTTCTGCTTAAACCTCATGATTTTGATATATAAACCAGTTTAATGTTTTCTGCACAGGCCCTGGCTTTTTTTAAATTTTATATATTGGAAAGCCCGTGTTTGTATTGGACCTTTTGGTTTGTTTTATATTGAAAATCCGTCTTGCGTGGCCCCCTGCCATGTGGCTTAGGAATAGTTTGACACGAATCAAGCCTCAAGTGTTGACTTTTGAGTCCTAAAAACTAGGCAAGACCGTATTGATAAATATAGAGAAGTTTGGTGGTGGTCTTTTTTTTTTTTTTTTAAAGGAGTCATTTGGCGACAGTAAGAATAGCATCTCCACAGGATGGATTTTCTGATACAGTGGTCTGTTCTCAACTTGCATCCACTTGTAATAGAGGCAACATTGTGTTTCGTACCCAGATCTTACTTTGTTTTTTTTTTTTTCCTCCAAGGCTCTCAGAGTAAATTTTGGTTAATTACGCATTCCAGCATCTCTGATTCTCTTGAAAGATTTGTTTCCGTGACATTTTGCCGTATATGCTGTGCAGCTAGAGTGGCATGCTTCTCTCCTCACGTTTCAAGTCTCTAGACTTTGTTCTGAAGAGCCAGATGGAAGTATGCAGATTGTTTTTATCTTTCGTCCTTCACACTGTAACCTGATCCCCAGCATATCTAGACATCTAGCAGAAAATTTACTATGTGAAAGCAAGGAAATGATTTAGAATATGGACCAGGCAGGGGAGAAGGGGCCCAAGATGCACTTTATCAAAGCACATCTCCCCACCCACCCAATCCCCACACCCATCTTTTCTTTTCTTGAGAAACGGTTTTCTGATCAAGGGCGCTTTTAAATGTGCCCAAATATACTTCTTCCCACTTACCCTGGGCTGAACATTGCAATTGACCAGTGAGTTTGAAACGCTTGTAAATATGTGTACAATGAAAGTTGACTACCTAATGGTTGAAAGCTTAGAAGAAGAGTGAACTGGTAGAGTCATAGACTTGGCAGTGGCCTCGTAGATTAGGGCAGGGCAATTTACTAAGGCGAGGGACATTTCCAAAGTTACATATCCGGTTTAAGACAGATCCAGAACTCAAACCCAGCATTCCCCCAAGGGCTGCAGGAAACAACATAATCTCAGGCTTCGTAATATGTGTGGTTTTAATGGCAAGACATTTGCGAGCTTTTTGTTACGTGTTTCGTGGTGCCTTGCTGGCCTAAAAAAGAGTAAGGACAGTTGTCTCCTTCTAAGCTTTGATTTCTGTTGGAAGTCAAATTTGTAACTAGTATGAGATATTCAACTTAGTAACTGTATCAAGGTATCAGATATTTGCTACACTTTTGAGTAAGTGTGTACAGTATGTTTATCTGTTTGCATACCTTGTGTAATAGTTTGGATTTATGCGACTTAGGTTGAAAAACTAGCTGTGGCCTTTGGGAGATGTGAAGCCTTGGGTAGGTTAACCTAGCATCTCTGGGTCTCTGTTCTGTCTGGTCTGTAACGGTGATAATAGTAGTACTTGCCTCAGAACCTCCCTAAGAAGTTAACGCGATTACGTACAAGAGACACTTAGCATGGTGTCAGCACAGCAGACCATGTGAAAGTAGGCTTGTCCGTAGTGAAAGTTTATTATTTGAATTGAGTATCCACTATTATAGTAGGGATGAATACCATATTTAGCCTTGAGTGTCAGCTTTTCCTCCTACAGAGTAGATTGGTTCCTGCTTCTTGGCTTCCCTCTTTCTCCCCCCTCCTCCCTCTTTCGCCCCTCTGGCACCCTCGGAAGCATTCTTTGTTTTAACTCTGGGTGTCCTTATACATTGTTTACATTGTTGTCAAGAGAACCAGTGCTGTTTGCAAAATGCTCAGGGCTTCCTCCACTACTCACCCTGTTCTCATCCTTGTCTAGTGACATTTTCTTCAGCTTCTTAGCAGGAAAAACTAAAGGAGAGCTTGTTCAGTGGCGGGGACGGGGGTGGGGCTGGTTCTCACCTAACTTGTTCTCTTGCCTGTGAAAGTGTTTTCTCATGATAGTCAGTAATATCTGTAATCCATAGCATTAGAACCGATCTCTGCCTTGAAAAAAACTAATTTTTTTTTTTTTTTTTTTTTTTTTTTTTGCGGTACGCGGGCCTCTCACTGTTGCCTCTCCCGTTGCGGAGCACAGGTTCCGGACGCATAGGCTCAGCGGCCATGGCTCACGGGCCCAGCTGCTCCGCGGCATGTGGGATCCTCCCAGACCGGGGCACGAACCCATGTCCCCTGCATCGGCAGGCGGACTCTCAACCACTGCGCCGCCAGGGAAGCCCCGAAAAAACTAATTTTTAAAGGCATATTTATTGCCTAAAGTAAGAAACACAGAATAAATACTTTCTATTAGTGTTAAGAACTTTATTCATTCAGGTGTTTCTTGAGCGCCTACTATGTGCTCGGTGTACAGGATGAACAAGACAGATGCTGTGCCTGCCCACAAGGACCTTGGAGGCTGACACATTGTACCTTCTTGAAATCTAGCTGTGTTTTTACTTCTGTTTCTCTTCAGCTTTTGTCCTTGTTTCTTGCACACTCACCTATCACTTTCTACAATTTCAAGTTACAATTTATATTAATCAAAAGATTTCAAATAATTCCTTTTACTTTAGCATCAAAACTTACTTAGTAATACAGGCAGACATCAGAGATATTGCGGGTCTGGTTCCCGACCAGCACAGTAAAGTAACTATCGCAATTAAACGAGCCTCACGAATATTTCAGTTTCCAAGTGTGTATGGAAGTTATGTTTACAGTATACTGTAGTCTAAGTGTGCCGTGGCATTATGTCTAAAAAAAATGTACACACCTTAATTTTAAAATGCACTATTGCTAAAAAAAATGCTAACCGTCATGTGAGCCTTCAGAGAGTTATAATGTTTTTGTTGGTGGAGGGTCTTGACTCCACGTCGATGGCTGTTGACTGATCAGGGTGGTCGTTACTGAACGTTAGCATGGCTGTGGGAATTCCTTAAATAAGGCAACGGTGAAGTTTGCAGCACTGATTTACTCTTCCTTTCAGTTGAACGTGAAGAGGCCATTGTTGGGTTATTAACTGGCCTCATTTCAATATTGTTGTGTCTCAGGGTATAGGGAGGCCCGAGGAGAGGGAGGGAGTCAGGGAAACAGTGGGTCATTGGAGCCGTCAGAGCACACACAGCATTTATGGATTAAGTTCACTGTCTTATATGGGAGTGGTTTGTGGTGCCCCAAAACAGTTGCACTGGTAACAGCAAAGGGCACTGACCGCAGATCGCCGTAATAAACATACTAATAATGAAAAAGTTTGAAATGTTGCGAAAATGAGCAAAATGTGGGACAGAGATATGAAGTGAGTAAACGCTGTTGGAAAAATGGCACTGATTGGCTTGCTCGGTGCAGGGTTGCCGCAGACCTTCAATTTGTAAAAGACACAATAAAGCGAGGCACAATAAAATGAGGTATGCCTGCATATTTAATTAAAGAGGTCCAGAATTGATACTCTGAAACTACAAAACATTGTCGAAAGAAATTCAAAAGACCTAAATAAATGGAAAGATATCCCGTGATCACAGACCAGAGGTCTTAGTATTGTTGTGATGGCAGTACTCCCCCCAGTTGTTGTACGCATTCAAAGCAGTCCTTATCAAAGTCCTGGATGTCTTCTTTTTGACAGAAATTGATGATTTGATCCTGAATGTCATATGGAAATGCAAGTTATCCAGAATGGCCACGTACCCTTTGAGAAAGAACAAAGTTTGAAGACTTAACACTTCCTATTATTAAAACCTGTTACAAAGCTACACTAATCAAGAAAGTGTGGTACTAGGAATAAAGGTAGACATGTAGATCAGTGGAGTAGAATGGGGAGTCCAGAAATAAACCCTTACATTTATGTTCTTGATTTTCAACAAGGGTGCCAAACTAATTCAGTTGGGAGGAGGGGGGAAGAATAGTCTTTCCAACAGATGGTGCAGGGTTAACAGGATACCTCTGTGCTGAAGAATGAAGGTGAACCCTTGTATCACAGCATATGCATCAAAAACCTAAACGTAAGAGCTCAATATATAAAACTCTTAGAAGAAATCATAAGAGTAAATCTTTATGATCTTGGATTAGGCAGTATTTTCTTAGATATGACACCAGAGCACAAGCAACAAAAGAAAAAATAGATAAATTGGACTTGATCAAAATTAAAAGCTCTTGTGCTTCAAAGGATACTATCAAGAATGTGAAAAGACTGCCCACAGAATGGGAGACAGTATTTGCAAATCACTTATCTGGTACAGGTCTAGTATCCAGTATATATAAGGGACTCTTAAAAACTCAGCATTAAAAAGACAACCCAATTAAGAAATGTGCAAAAAGATTCGTACAGACATTTCTCCAAAGAAGATAAACAAATGACCAACAAGCACATGAAAAGATGTTTAACATCATTAGTTACTAGGTAAATAAAAATCAAAAGCACAATGAGATACCACTTTGCACCCACTGGGATGGCTATCATCAAAAAGACGGACAATAACAAGTGTTGGTGAAAATGTGGAGAAAATGAAACCCTTGTACATTGCTGGTGGGACTGTAAAATGGTTCAGCCGCTTTGGAAAACAGTTTGGAAGTTCCTCAAATGTTAAGCAGTTACCATCCGACCCAGCAATTCTACTCTTTGGTGTGTAACCAAGAGAAATGAAATCATGCCGGGACAAAAATATGTACATCAGGGTTAATAGGAGAATTATTCTTGATAGCCAAAAAAGTGGAAACAACCCAAATGTCCATGGACTGAAGAGCAGATAAAGAAAATGTGCAATGGATATACCATGGAATAATATTGAGCCATAGAAAGGGTTGAAGTACTGATACATGCAACAACATAGAGGAACCTTGAAACGTTATACTAACGGAAAAAAAGCCACGCAAAAAGTCACATATTGTAGAATTCCGTTTACGTGAAATGTCCAGAATTGCCAAATCTATAGAGACGGAAAGCAGATTAGTGGTTGCTGGGGGCTGACGAGAAGGGGAAATGGAGGGTGACAGCTGAAGGCTTACAGGGTTTCTTTTCGGGGTGGTAAGAATGTTCTAAATAGGTTCGGGGTTGGTATCACAGCTCTGAAAATACTAGAAATCGTTCAGCCGCATCATTTAAAAGGGTGAATTTTATGGTATGGGAATTATATCTCAATAAAAAGATTTCAGTATCTCACTGTCTGGATTTCCTTACTTATAACGTGAGGCACAGCTAACACTTATTGAATGCTTCCTATCAGCTGGTGCAAGTGTCGGCTAATGTTTTTGTGAAGGGCCAGAGCGTCAGTATTTCAGGCTTTGCCGACTGTACAGGCTCTGCACTCTCTAACTTGTGCCCTTGTAGTTTGAGAGTAGTTGTAGACGGTGTACGAATGCATGAGCGTGTGGCTGTGTTCTGATAAAACTTGATTTACAGACGCTGCGTGTCAATTTCGTGTGATTTTCACACATCACTAAATATTATTATTTTAATTTTTACCCACCACGTAAGAGTGTAAAAGTCATTCCTAGCTTGCAGGCTGTAGAAAGCACGTGGTCATAGGGATTTGGCCATTAGGCTGGTACATGGCTGACCCCTGGGCTAAAATTGAGCTTTAAATGAGTTTCAGTAGCCTCGTGAGGGAGGTATGATTCTCTTACCTATTTCCCAGACGAAGCAATTGAGAGTTTGAGGCTGCAGCAAGTCGCACAAGCCTGGGCCACGACCCCAGTGGGTTCCAGAACCCATCCTCTGTAACAGCTGTGCACCGTCCCCCTGCCTGTGCCCTGCGGAGCAGTCATGCAGCCTAACCCTTTCTAGCTGTGCTGATCCCCTCCTGCTGATCCCCACCGAGTGCCTTCGGTGCCTTCAGGTATCTTGCATCCTCCAGTTACTCTGGTTTGGCCCCTTCCTTTCTTCTCTTCTAATGCTCTCTTCCATATTGATAACCCAGTACCCACGTTGGGCCTTGGGAAAAATAAATCTGCCACCTGGCCTCCCTTTCAGACTTCCCTCGTGACTCACTTCTTCTGGAAAGGTGACGCCTCAGCCACCTTTTTTTTTTTTGTGGTACGCGGGCCTCTCACTGTTGTGGCCTCTCCCGTGGTGGAGCACAGGCTCCGGACGCGCAGGCTCAGCGGCCATGGCTCACGGGCCCAGCCGCTCCGCGGCATGTGGGATCTTCCCGGACCGGGGCACGAACCCGTGTCCCCTGCATCGGCAGCCGGACTCTCAACCACTGCGCCACCAGGGAAGCCCATACCTTCCTTTCTAAAATTTATTTTATTTATTTATTTGGCTGCATTGGGTCTTCGTTGCTATGCATGGGCTTTTCCCAGTTGTGGCGAGCGGGGGCTGCTCTTCGCTGTGGTGCACAGGTTTCTCACTGCAGGGGCTTCTCTTGTTGCAGAGCACGGGCTCTAGGCACGCGGGCTTCAGTAGTTGTGGCACGCGAGCTCAGTGGTTATGGCTCATGGGCTCTGGAGCGCAGCCTCAGTAGTTGTGGCACACGGGCTTAGTTGCTGCACAGCATGTGGGATCTTCCCAGACCAGGGCTCGAACTCATGTCCCCTGCATTGGCAGGCGGGTTGTTAATCACTGCACCACCAGGGAAGTCCCTCAGCCACCTTTTGACCCTAGATCCAGCTGGAACCAAGTCCGCCTTGCTGACTGCAGTGCTCTCCCCTTATCATCCGTCTTTTGACCGGCTGGTTGGCTGTGTACCATTTAAACCCTCTGCAGTGACTATTTTTTAGAGCCTCTTTGTTTAATTTACTGCCCAGAACTTGGTTAGCACCTTCAGGGAAGTTCAGACATCAGGGGTGCCTTCCATTTAGAGGCCTTTCTCTGGCTCAGACTCAGTGCTGTGCTGGCCTTTCCTGCTCTGCGTCTCACGTCCGTGGACCATCTCTCCATTGCTCAGGCGGGCAAGAGGCAGAGGCCGTGGGGGAGGCAAGTCACTTTTCTATCTGCGTGACCATCATGCTTCCTTCCTGATCACATGTGCTGCTCTTGGGGAAAACGGGGTGGCATACGCGAGGGCCTCTCCTCCTGTTCCATCCTCTGTCACTCTCATAGATGCTACATCATCACCATGGGTTTGCTTGATGACACATCAAGGACGTGTTACATGGGACCGTAGAACCTTTCCCATAGCGGGCAGATAGCTTCGTTGTGCCTCTGCTAGGATTCAGTTCATTTCTCAAACACCCATGCTTCACACACAAACTTCCTCTGGAAGCTGTTTTCTGCACTCTTCTAAGACGGAGCAACATCCCCTCCCCCCCCCAAAATATTTAATTAATAAATAAAAGGAAGGAGAAAGAAAAGAAATAATTTAGAAGTGCTTACGTGATTAATGGAAGCTCTTTGTTTATGATTCACTCTGTAGTTGAGAAAAGAGTCCTTTTGACTTCAGTACTGTTTCCATTCCAAGTCGTTTGGACTCTGTTAAGTATGAAAAATGAGAGTGTCTCCAAAGAAGTCTCTGCCAGTAGCCAACCAGGGTGATGGTGGCGGTGGAGACGCTGATCGTCTCAGCAGTTGGGTAAGGGATGATAAGGGTGGTGAATTACATTCTTTTGCAATTCCTCGGTTGCATCTGAATTATTCAGAGTCCAGAAACTTTCCTTCTTTGGCCTAAAATATTTTAAAAATAATACTTGGAAGGCTTATTTGGTTTTAAGGAACAGAGGGGAATGTGTTGGAATGATTTAGAGTTGTGTCATGGAATATATGGGAAAAATGGGGAACTGGGGACCTCAGGAAACAAGACATCTTTCTCTCCTTGTGTCACTCCTCTTGCGTCTCATTGTGTCTCGGCTGTGCGTTTTCTTGCTCTCCCTGCAGACTGGCTTGACAGATAGTCTGCAAATGGCCCATTATGACTGCCCCCAAGGGTCACCCTCAGTTCCCGAGACTTGGAGGATGAGGATTCTGTCTTATTTATGTCTGTGTACTTAGCGTTCTTGCTAGGAGTCTTGGTGTTGCAGGTAGCTAGCAGACAAGCCAAGGGGAGAGGGAGGCGTGGTGGTTATTGGAAAGATCCTGGAATCACCCTGGGATGCTGTCTGTGTGAAGGGAGCAGAACCCGGAAGTAGAATTATCAGGCACATCCTCTTTTTTTTCTCATCTGTGTTTCTCGCTGTGCATCTGCTTTGCTCTGTTCTCTCTGTAGACTCCCTCACTGCTTCTCAGGCCACGACCTGCTGGCCCCAGTTTCTCAGTGAGCCTGTTATGTTCTTATCTAATGCTATTGCACTTTACCTGGAGTTGAGGTTCTGAAGTCAGCACATCAGGTGAAAATTGCTTATGGTTCAAATTTCCTTTGGCGGTCCTGGAAATCACTGGTAAGTGAGGAGAGATGCTCGGCGTCTGTGGGGCATGTGGGAACAGAGCCCTGCTAAGGGAACATCAGCTCTCCAGCTTCTGTTGCTTCAGGGCATTTGCTCATAATTTGCACTATTAATAAACATGCTTTCTCTTCCCCCGGTTCCTCCTCCAAGCACTGGTAGTTGCCTTTGTATGAGTTAAGCTTGAAAACAATGTGATTTCACTGAATCTTAGACTAGGTTCACAGGGGAAGAATTTAATGCATCTGATTGGCCCAGCTTGGGCCGTATATGTGTCCCAAACCCGTCAGCTCTGGCTCACAAGCGTCGGCTCCATTCAGGAAATATTCATACTTTTCACTTAGGTTTGCCAAAAAAAAAAAAGATAAAAAAAAAAGACATAGACTGAGTAATGGGAATGAGACAGATAAAACCACAACGTAGAAAAGTGACAGTTGGAGTCTGGTCCCTGGCCCTGATGGAACTTTGAATACAGTACATTCCAGGGTGTATGTCAGAATCCCTTATATACCGTTGTTCAAATGGAGCTCCCCTGACCCCATCCCATACCTGCTGTATCTGCTTCTCTAGACATTGCACCTAGTATCTGCATTTTAAATTAAGCTCGCCAGATGGTGAATGTTGTCCACACCAAATTTTGAGAATTGCTGCCTTTAAGAGAAAGCTGTTGGGCTGTTTCAACTACCTTTAGAGTAAAGCGTTGTGGTCGTAGAGATAAATAATCATGTTCTTCTCATTTTAGAACACTTGGCCTTCGCATGGCACTGAGCGTTAGGGCTTTTCTTCTATTCATTATGGGTTATAACTACTGTTTTGAGGAAGGTGAGTTTGAAATAAGGAAATTGGGGCTTCTGTGATTTCTCATATTTCTTGAATCTTTGGAGAATCACTTCATATTCACTGAAGACTTCCATTATTCATTAAAAAAAAGAATAAGACTGATATTAAAATTTATCTGGAAGCTGTTTTACGTATCTTCCCAGCCCATGCTATTGTCTCCTAGAAAACATCACACACACACACACACAAATCATTCTGCAGAATGAAAGAGTTGGAAAGGGGGATGGATTTGAAAGTGCTCATAGAATGTACATACCTTTGGAACGCATCTTGCCCAGTGAACATTTATGAAATATCGACACAGTGTTGTATCTTTATGTCATGTCATGAAAAGTGAAAATATGTTTGTAGCAGTTGAGTTCTCACTGGCTGCTGTCAAAGTGTTTCTGAAAACTGGTATGGTAACCTTAACTTCTAGTAGATTCTAAACTCTTTCGGTTGTTACACAAGCAAAATGTATTGCCAGGGTCCTGTGCTTTGATTGGAATTGTTTAGATATGACTCATTTTTGTTTCCTTCAGGAATGAAGAATGTACATCTCAGAACATCCCTCTCCCCTGAAACTTTATGCTTAGAAACACAGAGTGAAATTATTGCTAGATACGCGGTTGGGATGGCTGGTGTGAACTTAGTTGTTGCTTAAGGCACTTTTCTGTTCTCTCTCTGGGTGCAAGAGAAGGGTGGAGCAGGTGGGGAGCTGGGAGAAGTAGCTTCCCTTTATTCTTCCTGCCAAATTCAGTTAAAAAAAAAAAAAAGTGCCCCACCTTTTTTTTTTTTTTCATCCTCCCAGCACAGTGAGGTATGAACTGGGAGGAGATTTTGGCACCTTTGAGAGTTTTAATAAGCAAGTTATTGTTATAGATGTACTTTTTTTTTTTTTTTTTTTTTTTTTTTTGGTGGTGACGCGCAGCATGCAGGATCTTAGTTCCCGGACCAGGGATCGAACCTATGCCCCCTGCAGTGGAAGTGCGGAATCCTAACCACTGGACCACCGGGGAACTCCTGTAGGTGTACTTGTAGACTTCCTCCCTTCAAAACTCAGGCTGACAGCAAATCAATTCCTTTAAAAAAATCATTCAGCTAGGACCTGTCTTGCCAACACTATTGGGTTAAAAAAAAAAAAAAAGGGTGCTAGGCAGCCAGTGAGCGGATTTGGTTGTGGGACCGTCCACCTGTTGGTGTTTGCCTGGCGGCATTAATAGTTTCTTTACCATGCCGGGAGGGAGTTGGGGAAGGAGACTTTGCAGGAGAGCGAACTAAGACGGCTGCCTGTAAATTCTTTGGAATCCTGTAGCACCTGAGACTTCATAAAAGTAAAGAAATAAAAGGGAAGGTAGGGCTTCCCTGGTGGCGCAGTGGTTGAGAGTCCGCCTGCTGATGCAGGGGACATGGGTTCGTGCCCCGGTCCGGGAAGATCCCACATGCCGCGGAGCGGCTGGGCCCGTGAGCCATGGCCGCTGAGCCTGCGCGTCCGGAGCCTGTGCTCCGCAACGGGAGAGGTCACAACAGTGAGAGGCCCGCGTACCGCAAAAAAAAAAAAAAAAAAAAAAAGGGAAGGTAGAATTGATCACGTGGAAGTCACGTAAATGACTGTCTCTTTCTGTATAGTGTTCTGAAATCCCAGAGTGCAGAAAGTGAAGAGTTGGGCTGTAAATTTCACGTGTCCTGCATTTACCTGCACAATCAGGTAGAGTCATAGCAAATACTGGGTCATCTGTCCTCCTCCACACACGTCCATTCCCAGTCAAGCCCTTTCCATGTGGGGTCCAACTTGTTGGCCCATCCCAGATACCTGTGGCTTGGAATTGTCACCTTTACCTCTTCAGAACGTGCTCTTCAGAACGTGCATTTTCCTCCTAAATGATCGTGTTGGAGATAACCCTGCAGTTAGACAGGGAAGCAAAAGAATATGCAATGTCCTGAGAAAATTGTGTATAATTTATTACCGTTTCTTTCCTAACAAGGCAGTGTCCCTCCCTCCTTCCCCCGGCCTTCCTTCCTTCCTTCCTTCCTGTTTTGCATCTTCGCTTCTTTGCTTCTTTCTTTCTCTTTCTTTCCCTCCCTCCCTTCCTTCTTTCCTTTCCTTTTCTTTTTCCTGCCTTTCTTCCTCCCTTCCTTCTTTTTCTTTTTCCTTCCTTTCTTCCTCCTTCCCTCCCTCCCTTCCTTCCTTCTTTTTCTCTTTTCTTTTTCCTTTCTTTCTTCCTCTCTCCCTCCCTTCTTTTTCTTTTTCCTTCCTCCCTCCCTCTCTCCCTTCCTTCTTTTTCTGTTCTTTTTCCTTCCTTTCTTCCTCCTTCCCTCCCTCCCTTCCTTCCTCTCTCTCTTTTCTATTCTCTTTCTCTTTCCCTACTTTCTCTTTTTGATTTTCTTTTCTTTTCCCCCTGTCTTTTTGGCCAAGTCATTCCTCAAGCAGAGCGCCCCTGTTCACACCAGGGCAGGCTGAAAATGTATTGCTCTGAGCGCTTTTCCTGTTGAGGGTTCCAGTTTCTTCCCCTTTGAACATTAGCGGTTCGCAGCTGGAGCTGGAACCAGGCAGGTTAGCCTAGTGGCTCCTTGCTGAAAGTGGCTGGCCAGGCAGCTGCCCAGGCCAGTGGTTAAGCAGCAGGCCCTTCCCAGGTGACCTTGGGAAGTGATGGCTTTGTAAATCCCACCTCCGCAGAGTTCAAGAATTGAATCCTAAGCCTGGATTTGAACGGCTGTCTGTCTCTTGCTTTGCCTTGCATTGAGCTCTGGGCCCCGGAAGAAATGCTGTTTATTTATGTGTGTCTCTCTTCAGAGGTGGAGATAGTGGAACCAAAGAACAAAGGTTTTATTCACACCTGAACTCAAGAGTTAAACTAAGGAAATGAAGGACAAGTTTCAGCAGTGCTGTGTAAATTGCATCGTAGGAAAGTCTTGATTAAAAAGTTACCATCTGTTTTCATGTGTTCACTTCGGGCTGGTTTGCGGACAGAATGGCAAAAGTAGGCTAAGTTATTATCTCAGCCCTTTTTCTTTCTACCTTCCTGGATGGTGGGCCTTTCTTGAGTGTTTGATCCAGCCTTACACACAGCCTGGAATCACATGGCCCTGGGTTCAAATCCCAATCCTGTTAATGTACAGCAACTTTTAGCTGAATTACTTCATCTTAGTTTTTCTGTTGTAAAACTGGAATAATCGACACACCTGCTTTGTTTGGTTGTCATGATAGTTCAGTGAGGTAATGCTTATCATAAAGGGCTTCTCACAGTTTGTGCAACGTAGTAAGTACTGATTTCGTGAGAAATTACCTCGTAAATGATGACCTCTGGTCTGTCAGTTCCCCTTCAGATAGGGAGTTGGATGAAGTTTTCCAGAGGGCAGAAGAGACTTGGGTAAGATAATATCCACATGTGTTCTTTCTTTCGATCTCGGATGTACTTTAAATCTAAATGTGAAGAGAGCATTGTTTTGGCTCATACGTGTATGAAGTATTGACTCATACTAACAGGCTCTGGTAAATTAAGGACGAAAACTGTAATTTGGTCATTAAAAGCTAAAAGTCACTTCAGCCTACAGCTCCAGTCGTTAGGCTGTGAGGGAGGAGGGCTCGTTTTCCAACCTGTAGAGTCTGATGTTGGGAGGTTTGGTTTTTGGTTTCCTTCCTAGCAGTCGCAGAAAAGCCTCCTGTATTAAAATGTAAGTTGTGTCTTATAATTACACGTGGGGCAAAGTTTCGCCTTATATGGCATTCTCTTTCAAAACCAGGAATGTCTCTTAGCTCAGCACTGCTTAGTTACACATTTCACAATCACCATTTGTTGGAGATACTTAAGACTGGAAGACTGTCTTAGAAAACAGCTTGTAAAGAGCACTGCCTCGTCTGTCTTTGACACCTAAGCCCTCCACCTTCAGGCCGGAATTTTTTTAAGTTCTGTGAAATTATCCATTCCTATTTCGTGGGGGTAAGCGATCATAAGTACCACACACGTTTCTGTGTGTCTGCTTACCCTGTTCTTCTTCCTTTTTCTTATTCAGGTAGTCAACCCTCATATAATTTTGTTTGTCCAATTTAAGTGTTTCTTCAAATTGTATCCTCTCCATAAATCAGGGCAAATGAGTCTGAGTCACTAACTTCAAATTAATCTGTGACCTCCGCGTTCCCTGACAATATTGGAATGGAATGCCAGCGGTCCACATACTTCTATATTGTGAATAATTTTTGAGGACATTAGAAGGTCAAACATTATTAATTATTTCTCTGGGTTTGCTTGGTGGCAATCACAGCTGTGTAGAAGTCAATCAAGTCTCTTGATAATTCTGTTCAGGCGGTATATAATTAGGCATTTAAAATTAGTTAAGTGTCTGCTTTGCTATGCGTTTCATGTTCTCTTCGGGAAAGCGTGTTTACCGGACGACTTTGGGGACATCTTTTACTTCAACTTCTGCTTTTCCCCTGAGCTGAGAGTTTGAAAGTTAAGGGAATTCTTTCTACTTGTATTACCTGTTCGTCAGCAATTTACCAGAGTTGTTTTTATTTAACACGGAACGAGTGCCCGGGGGGTGTAAGCACAAACATGTTTTTATAAAGAGAACAAAAAAGAAACCACAGCAGCACGTGCATTGTTGGGGATCTGCATTTTTAGGTGTGTGAGAATTTTTTTTAAAAAAAAATCTCTGCACAAAGTCCTTTTGCTTTTTTTCTTTTTTTTCTGGCATCTCAAAGTCCTGAAAACACCGTGGTCTTTCTCTTTGAATGATCCATACTTTGTATCATTTTGGCAGAAATGCCATTGGCAAATTAAGAAAAGCTGGGACAGTGAGCCAGTGAGTGTGGCAAGCTGTAATTTAAAAGGAAACAAGTTTATTTGAAATCAAAGTGTAGGCAGTACAGGATGAACTGTTTCAAAGTCAGGGTAGTTTTTGGAGTCTTCAACAGCAGGCTTCCCTTGGCATTCCATGATGGATCTTTTGTTAAAGGATGGACCTCACATAACACAAGCTTTTTTTTTTTTTTCTGTTTGTGTCTTCCCCCTGTTGCATGGATGGTCCTCTCATGAAAACAGAAATTATGTTTAATTGTACTGTGGTAAGGCCTTTTCCTCATTAGCCTCAAAGGAAAGGAGCAGAGTGACCTGGATTCTGGTTACTCTCCACTACTTTCCTATTATTCATGGCTGGGGTTGGACTTGAAGCCAGGTCTGTATAGAGCTTGAGCTCTTGTGCTTTGTTTATGGCTTTGAGCATAATCTGTGCTTCTGGGTGAGCTCATCTTGTTGAATCTCCAGCTTGGATATGGACGTTCAAGGTCTTCATTGGTTAAGGACATGACGAAGGTCACTCAGCTTAGGAGCAGATCATCAGAACAGGATTCTTTCCAATCTGCTGGGTGAGGCCGAGCTTCTGGAAGGCAGGGACTGTGTCTTTATTTCCAGCCAGCAGGTCTTCCTAGTGATCCTGGAGAGAATCATTAGCCGTTGTTAATATAACAAATCTTTACTTGTGGAAAGGTGTCCAGGGACTTCCCTGGTGGAGCAGTGGTTAAGAATCCGCCTGCCAATGCAGGGGACACGGGTTCGATCCCTGGTCCGGGAAGATCCCACATGCTGCAGAGCAACTAAGCCCGTGCACCACAACTACTGAGCCTGCGCTCTAGAGCCTGTGAGCCACAACTGCTGAGCCCGCGTGCCACAACTACTGAAGCCTGTGTGTCCTAGAGCCCATGCTCCGCAGCAGGAGAAGCCACCACAATGAGAAGCCAGTGCACCGCAACAAAGAGTAGCCCCCCTGCTCGCCACAACTAGAGAAAGCCCGCGTGCAGCAATCAAGACCCAACGCAGACATACATGCATACATACATAAATTTCTTAAAAAGTTGTCCAGCAGTCATAAATTGCCTGTTAGTCTTCCGTTGGGCTTCCCTGGTGTGAAACTGGGATTTTTTACTGCCTGAGTGTGCCCTAAGAGCTGGAAGCCTGCCTTTGCTGTTGTTAGGCCCTGGCCCCTGTCTGTGTCAGCCTAGAAAAAGAGGTGCCTTTAAAAAAATGGAACCTATAGTTCTTCTGCTCATCTGGTCTTGCAGACCTACCTTCCCCCAGAGGGGAACTCTTCTGATTCACACAAATGCATGGGTGGGGTGACTGAGGCGTAGGGGTGAGGCTGTACATTCAGGGTTTTTAAATTAATATTGATTAAAATATAAGACCCTAAAATGATTCATTTGCTTCTTAGAGCCGCATTTCTGCTTTGGATGGAATTCCCTTACTGTATTAATTTCTCCCCAGTTTTATTCCTTATGGGTCCCTATATGACATGTAACTTGTATTTAGACTGTTAATAACTGTACGTTTCAGCAGGGGTCATTTGTATCTCTTGACCTAGGTTTCAAGATTTCCCTGGCAGAGAACGTCCACCTTGTCAGCTGAGGGACAGATTTGGGCCTAAACCCTGGATTCTTACTTCGTGTGCATATTTATGGGATCTATATGACCCAGAAGGAAAGGGCTGGCCCTGTACTTCTTAGCTCATCGTGTGTCACTGTCACCCTACATTTGGTCCTTATGTCGACTGACGTCAAATACCGCCAGTACTCACTGTTTAAAGCGATATCAGTAGTTTCTTTTAGTACCTGATCTTTTGTTGTTGTTGAGGTATAGTTCATTTACCATGTTGTTAGTTTTGAGTGTACAGCAAAGTGATTCACTTATACATATGTATGTATATTCTTTTTCAGATTCTTTCCCGTGATAGTTATTGCAAGATATTGAATATAGTTCCCTGTGCTATACAGTAGGTCCTTGTTGTTTTTATCTGTTTTATATAGAGTAGTATGTATCTCTTAATCCCAAACTCCTAATTTATCTCTCCCCCTCCCATCCCCTTTGGTAACCATAAGTTTGTTTTCTACTTCTGTGTTTCTGTTTTATAAGTTCATTTCTATCATGTTTTTAGATTCCACATATAATTGATGTCATACGATATTTGTCTTTCTCTGACTTACTTAATATGAGAATCTCTAGGTCCATCCGTGTTGCTGCAAATGGCATTATTTCGTTCTTTTTTATGGCTGAATAATATTTCAATGTGTATATATATGCCCCATCTTTTTTAAAAAGTAAATCATTTTACATTAAAGAGAAACAATTACATTTATTCTTGTAATGAGAAAATCATCACTTGACATAAGTAGAAGGTGATGATAAAAAGAAATGTAAGGGCCTCAGAATCATGGGGGGCGACTATAAAGGAAGGAGGATGGCATTTTGTAACCTTGTCCATGAGGTGAGACTTTGTTCCTGTTATGTGCCAGGGCTCTCAAACGTGATTGTGGGTGAGAATCACTTGGGAGTTTTAAAATAATATGATTTCCTAGGACCGCAGATCCAGTTGGTTTAGAACAAGGACCTAAAATCTTTATATAATTTTTAAAGTTCCCTCCATCATTGGTGGGTTCGTTTTTTTTTTCTGACATTAGTGAAAATTAAGATTTTTCTTAAAATAGGCGATCCGTGTTTCGTGGCAGCTGACATGCTCTGTCCCTGTCTCTAGCTATGGCAGAATAAAGTGTTTCATTCAACATTGATATTTCCTTTTATTCCTAAAGCTATTTTTTTTTCTGCCCCAGTTTTGGTGAAATTATGTATCACTTGTGATAATTCATTTTAAAAATTCCTGAGCTGTGTGGCGCACTTTCATGAAAATTCATTTAGATAAAATTAGATATTATTGTTTAATGAGGTGGCATTTCAATTTAGACCTTGCATCAGGCATATACCAAGAATTTTTTATGGAAGAATTAGGTTCATTTGAGTAATAAAGGCTGAATCATGGGGGCTTTAATTCTTAATCGCTGTGAGGATTGTTATCCGTGGGATGTGAGCTGTCTTAGTGGTATTCAATCAAGTGTCCACTTAGCCATGACTGGAAGTAATTGCTCCCAAGTGGGCCGAACGGTGACCTGTTAATACTCGCGCTGACCTTGTGACCTTGTCTGCCCCATTGTTTAGGATTTTATAGCAGGCGAGTCTGCATTTCTCTGGGGTCAAGTAGATATCTTGAGGTCAAACATTTTCTGATTACCGCCTCATCCACACTGTAAGTCAGCCAGAAGCTGTTGGCGTTGCTAATAGTCATTGCTTTGTAGCGGGACCTGAACAGTTTGAAAATTGTCTTCGCAGCCTGCATGTAAACAGTTTAATATTTTACGGAAGGAAGTTCATCTTGTAAATTAGGTATGAATAATACATTTGTAATTACTCTTTGTGTCTTTAAACACTTGTGTCTTAATTGGCTTGCTTTTTTTTTTTTTTTTTAATGTATTTGCATTTGCCAGCAAGTTAAAATTAACTCCTGTTAGACACACAGTGAAGTTAGGACAGAGCACACCAGGCCTCTCTGGTCCCGCCAAGGTGTAAAACTTGATGGAGTTTTTCATGCACCTGGAAGGTCATTCATTCTCTCTTTAAAACATTTGTTTCTGGCTGGACAGCGAGTTGAAATTGTTTCCTGTTTAGGGTTTTTTTTTTTTTTTTTCTGTTTGTCCTGTTTCCACAGTGTTATTTTGTGTTGCTGTTTGTTGATTGGCAACATAATTAATTTTTCCCCCAAAGTTACATGGACACATTCGTCCATATCTATGATGAGTTAAGGAATCCAAGCGAGCTACATGTCTCTCAGCCTTGTGGGTTTTCCTTGCTGCTGGGCCCGCCCTCCGAGTTGGCAGAATTATTAAATAGGGGTGAGGGAAGGAATTAAGCTTGAAAGGTGATCTAGTCCAGCTTGATTCACAATTCAGTCATATCTGAGTCAGTTCAGGTCCTGCTGTCACTGAACCCATACCTTTAGCCCTTTAGCTTGATCTTGAATCATTCACTCCATACAATTTCTACACATGTTTACATGGAAAAGTACAACTAGAAAAGACAAAAACAAAAAAAAGGAAAACATATAATTAGAAAAGTTGGCAAGTCATGAATTTAGAATGTCACCTAAGGTGACTTTTTTTTTTTAATATCTGTATTGGAGTATAATTGCTTTACACTGTTGTGTTAGTTTCTCCTGTACAACAAAGTGAGTCAGCTATACGCATACATATATCCCCATATCCCCTCCCTCTTGAGCCTCCCTCCCACCCTCCCTATCCCACCCCTCTAGGTGGTCACAAAGCACCGAGCTGATCTCCCTGTGCTATGCAGCACCTTCCAACTAGTCATCCATTTTACCTTTGGTTGTGTATATACGTCAGTGCTACTCTCCCACTTCGTCCCAGCTTACCCTTCCCCTCGTGTGTCGTCAAGTCCGTTCTCTATGTCTGCGTCTTTATTCCTGCCCTGCCACTAGGTTCATCGGTACCATTTTGTTTTTTTAGATTCCATATATGTGCATTAGCATACAGTATTTGTTTTTCTCTTTCTGACTTACTTCACTCTGTATGACAGACTCTAGGTCCGTTCACCTCATTACAAATAACTCAGTTTAGTTCCTGTTTATGGCTGAGTAGTATTCTATTGTATATATGTGCCACATCTTCTTTATCCATTCATCTGTTGATGGACATTTAGGTTGCTTCCATGTCCTGGCTATTGTAAATAGTGCTGCAGTGAACATTGTAGTGCATGACTCTTTTTGAATTATGGTTTTCTCAGGGTATATGCCCAGTAGTGGGATTGCTGGGCCATATGGTAGCTCTATTTTTAGTTTTTTGAGGAACCTCCATACTGTTCTCCGTAGTGGCTGTATCAATTTACATTCCCAGCAAAGATGCAAGAGGGTTCCCTTTTCTCCACACCCTCTCCAGCATTTATTGCTTCTAGATTTTTTGATGATGGCCATTCTGACTGGTGTGAGGTGATACCTCATTGTGGTTTTGATTTGCATTCTCGAATGATTAGTGATGTTGAGCACCTTTTCATGTGTTTGTTGGCAATCTGTATGTCTACTTTGGATTAAATGCCCCAACCAAAAGACACAGACTGGCTAAATGGATACAAAAACAAGACCTATATATATGCTGTCTACAAGAGACCCACTTCAGACCTAGGGACACATGCAGACTGAAAGTGAGGGGATGGAAAAAGATATTCCATGCAAATGGAAATCAGAAGAAAGCTGGAGTAGCAATACTCATATCAGACAAAATAGACTTTAAAATAAAGACAATTATAAGAGATGAGGAAGAACACTACATAATGATCAAGGGCTCAATCCAAGAAGAAGATATTATAGTTGTAAATATCTATGCACCCAACATAGGAGCACCTCAATACATAAGGCAAATGCTAACAACCATAAAAGGGGAAATGGACAGTAACACAATCATAGTAAGCAACTTTAACACCCCACTTTCACCAATGGACAGATCATCCAGACAAAAAATTAATAAGGGAACACAAGCTTCAAATGACATAATAGACCAGATGGACTTAATTGATATTTATAGGATGTTCCATCCAGAAACAACAGAATACACTGTCTTCTCAAGTGCTCATGGGACATTCTCCAGGAGAGATCACATCTTGGGTCACAAATGAAACCTCGGTAAATTTAAGAAAGTTGAAATTGTATCAAGCATCTTTTCTGACCACAACTCTATGAGACTAGATATCAGTTACAGAAAGAAAACTGTAAAAAATACAAAAACATGGAGCCAAAACAATACTCTACTAAACAACCAAGAGGTCACTGAAGAAATCAAAGAGGAAATCAAAAAATACCCAGAAACAAATGACAGTGAAAATATGATGACCCAAAACCTATGAGATGCAGCAAAAGCGGTTCTTAGCACTACAATTCTACCTCAAAAAACAAGAAAAATCTTAAACAACCTAACCTTACACCTAAAGCAATTAGAGAAAGAAGAACAAAAAACCCCCAAAGTTAGCAGAAGGAAAGAAATCATAAAGATCAGATCAGAAATAAATGAAAAAGAAATGAAACAGTAGCAAAAATCAATAAAACTAAAAGCTGGTTCTTTGAGAAGATAAAGTTGATAAACCATTAGCCAGACTCATCAGGAAAAAAAGGGAGAAGACTCAAATCAACAGAATTATAAATGAAAAAGGAGAAGTAACAACTGACACCGCAGAAATACAAAGGATCGTGAGAGATTACTACAAGCAACTCTATGCCAATAAAATGGACGACCTGGAAGAAATGGACAAATTCTTAGAAAAGTACAACCTTCTAAGACTAAACCGGGAAGAAATAGAAAATATGATCAGACCAATTACAAACACTGAAATTGAAGCTGTGGTTAAAAATCTTCCAACAAACAAAAGTCCAGGACCAGATGGCTTCACAGGCGAATTCTATCAAACATTTAGAGAAGAGCTAACACCTATCCTTCTCAACCTCTTGCAAAATATAGCAGAGGAAGGAACACTCCCAAACTCATTCTAGGAAGCCACCATCACCCTGATACGAAAACCAGACGAAGATACTACAAAAAAAGAAAATTACAGACCAACATCACTGATGAATATAGATGCAAAAATCCTCAACAAAATACTAGCAAACAGAATCCACCAGCACGTTAAAAGGATCATACACCATGATCAAGTGGGGTTTATCCCAGGAATGCAGGGATTCTTCAGTATACGCAAATCAATCAATGTGATCCACCGTATTTACAAATTGAAGGAGAAAAACCCTATGATCATCTCAATAGATGCATAAGGTGACTCTGGATGTCGCTCCAAAGTAAAATACTCATCTTAAGAAGAACGATTATGTGACTCTTCCTACTGATTTGAATGTGTTACTGAAAATAATTTATTGGCATTGTGGCTGCTGCTTATTAATCTCAAATTAAAATATTTACCCAGGGCTTCCCTGGTGGCGCAGTGGTTGAGAGTCCGCCTGCCGATGCAGGGGACACGGGTTCGTGGAAGATCCCACGTACCGCGGAGCGGCTGGGCCCGTGAGCCATGGTCGCTGAGCCTGCGCGTCCGGAGCCTGTGCTCTGCAATGGGAGAGGCCACAACAGAGGCCTGCATAACGCAAAAAAACCCAAAACAAACAAAAACAAACAAACAAAAAATATTTACCTCTAGCTTGGCTTAAGAGAGAGGTCTTTAATTGCTAAAATTTTAGAACTATTGTTTTTCTTAAAGTGAGGTAAATTGCTTCTCTCTGCATTGCAGTTACCTGTGCTTTTGTGTTTAAACTTTCTTTTTGGGCCAGTTTGTGAATTAAAACTATTATCGTTAAGCACCAGACAGATAGGATGGCTCCTTTTTCAAAAAATGTGTACCTTCCTTGGCTTAATATGAAAACATTGATTTTGCTAGTGTGGAAAAGGTTAGTAAACTCTTAAAAGGTATGTGTACACAGGCCTGTGTGAACGTACGAAGAGGCAGTTCCCAAACTATGTGCTGAGGTACCCCGGGCTGCAAGCTCTTAAGGGCTGCCGCAGCGGAATACAGTAGAACGCAGCATCTGTTGGGCACGGCGCAAACTCCTAGGTTATTCCCGGTTTCATTGTTAGATTGTGTTGTATTCCCATGGACAGTGTGTATTTTAGCATAGCTGAGTTTGTGGCAGATGCTGTGATAAAAGGCAATGTACCATTTGGAAAACCAACATGGAACAGAAGACAAGGGTGGCCGTGTCCAATCTCATTTCGAGGTGTGAGAAACTGCGCTCTGCAACAGGCACATAGACCCTATTAGTAAATATTGTGTTGTTTAAGAATGAAATAAAACTACTTTTCCTTTCGATTTATTTTTTCCCCAAAGAGGTACTAAGTTGTTAGGTCTAATACTAGTTGCTTGGACCTAACTACTTCATAAATGGAATTGTTAGGCATTTCTTTGGCCTGGGCTGGGGAGGTGGGGAGAGGAGGAATGCCATGAAAAAATTTCTAAGACACTAAGAGTGCCATAAAGTCAGAACATTTGAGAACTTGTGGCATTGACACAAGAAGTATATCTGTATTTTAAAGAAAAAGTAGTCATGGTAGGCAACTTGGAAAAGGTAAATTAGCTAAATGGAGAAAATAAAAACAGGCGTTGACACTGCTACCCAGAGATATACATTCTTAAAGTTTTGCTGAAAAAAATTCTTTTGGCCTACAAGTATCAGAACCCAGAACCGGCTATTTTTAGAAAAAAGAACATTTATTTTAAGACTAAAAAGGTATTCCATGGAATCCAAATGAGTACCAAGATTTAGACTCCTTTAGTCCAGTGTAATTCCTCTAGTCTTATTTTTTTCTTCCTGCAGATATTAATTAGTTTATATTCTTAAATGAAACTTGTTTTTGGCAGGAAATGGAATCCAGTTTGGAACCATCTCCTGAGTTCCTCTCTCACACCTACCCAGCTCACAGCGCCCAGACCTCAGCTTTTCTTCGTTTCTCCTCCCTGTTCCCCACACCACTGCAGCCGGGTGTTGTCTTAGTAGAAATACCCACGGTGGGTGCTCTCTGTCTCCTTCACTGTCAGCTCTGGTCTTAATCAGTCAAGGCAGAGGATGAAGGATGCTGGTCGTTCTCCTTGTTACATCCCTTCTTTGCCTGATGGGGAAAAGGAAGGGGCGTGGCCGGCAGTGGGATCATCCCGTAGGGGTTGGCACAAGTATAGCTCGTGGTGTGGCATGGCGGCCCTCCTGAAGTCATTGCTTAAAGGATCACCTCTTCCCTCTCCCCCCCTGCACTCCCACTTTCCCTTCCTTCTTCAGCTCAAACAACAGAAGTGTATCGTCTCCCAGTCCTGGAGGCTGAAAGACTGGCTTGGTGCTGGGTTGGTGCCTTCTAAGGGCTGGGAAGGGGATTCTGTGTGATGCCGCCTCACGTGGCTTCTGGTGGTTTGCTGGCAATCACTGGCATCCCTTGGCTTGTAGAAGCATCGCCCTGATGTCTTCCTTCATCTTCACGTGGTGTTCCCTCTGAGGATGCAGGTCCTATTGGATTAGGGGCCCCCCTCCATTCCAGTAGGACCCCATCTTGGCTAATTACGTCTGCAGTGAGCCCTGTTGCCACGTAAGGGTCACCTTCTGATCCACCTTCTCTTTCTGCTTAGCCCATTTAGTTGAATTTGGGAAAATTAAACGTGCAAACGCTGTGACTGCTCAGAATACTATGGAGAAGAATGCAAACCCCATGGGAATTTGGAAGGAAAACTGTGCCAGCGTCTCTCTCGATTTTACTGAAGGCCCCATCCTGCGTGCGACCACCACATCCTCCCTTTGTGCAAATGTCAGACACGTGTATAGTGGATGGGCCTGAGTCACGGGTTGTATTTCTTTCTTTCTATGTGACATCATTGCACAGTAGTTTGATGAATTTATACCAGGACACGGGAGGATTGACAGGGGGTGGCATTGGCCCAGAAAGATCCTGGGTCATGGTAGGAGTCTTCAAGTTCGCTAGTGCCACCTGCTATCTTTATATAAATTGTATTTAACCTTGACAACCAATCTGGGCCGTGGCCAGGGCCTTCTCCATCTTGGGGATGAGGGTGCTGAGAACCAGGACAGTCACTTCCCTTGCTCAGGGTCACGTAGCCAATTCAGGTTTGAAACTCAAGCCTCTCAGAATCCAGAACCTGTTTTCTTTCTGTCCCTCTGTCTCTAACTTATTAAGTACCCCAATTTCCTAGCCTCTCTTGGAAAACACCATCACAGGAAAAGCAGTCTGGTGGTATTTCCTGTCTTTCGGGTCTGTTTGTCTGTCTTTAAACAGAGTAGAGTTTACCCTGAGATATATGAATATTATGAAAAAGGAAGTTTCTCTGGATTGGATGTGCCGGCATGGACAGATGAGCCTGGGCACCTTTGCCCCCGTCATTGGACAGCCGCCCGCCGGGAGCTCAGTGTTTCTGGTGCCAGTGTCTCTCTCGGAATTCTTGCCAGGCCCGAGGGTTGGCTTTTGCAGTTGCTGGTGCGTGGTGTTTGAGATGTTTCTGGGTGGTTGTTTTTTTATTTGGGTTTTGTTATCTGCCCTTTATAGTAGTAGCTCTGGCATCATCTCTTGCTGCTCAGGTGTTCCGTGGCTCTCAAGCAAAGAGACTTGAAACTGAACCACGTCAGAGGGCTTTATGAGAAGTTTGGAGTCTTGGAGCCAAGGCTGAGCTTTTAGGGGCCATAGGTGACATGTTAAAATAGCCTCTGGGCCTTCGTGTGTGGGGTTTCCCCTGCCTAGAAGGGGGGCTGCAAACTCGGCAGTCGACAGGGGCCAGCAAACAGGTGAAATGGCTCCATTGGGGTGTTCAGCCTCTCACCCCTTTGTTCTCTAAGAAAAATATTAGTTGGATTAGAGTGGCCGGATCTCTTTTCCTTGCATCTTCCAAAGAAACTAGGTAACTTAAATAAACAATGTTTACTCTTGATTATTAAAAGTTGGAATCTGAATAAAAGTAGAGCTGATCTAGTCTGCCCAAAGCCAACACATCTTTGGACCAACTTGGGCTCTCAGGTCATTGATCCACACTTTCGGGCTCCCTGGCTCCCAACCACCTGCTTCTTTTTGCTTCAGATGACAGTTTCAGGGAAGTAACTTTCCCTGGTATTCTCTGTCCGTTCCCTTCAGTTTAAATTAGGAGCCTTACTGTGCCGTTGCCCACCCCTACCCACCCTGACCTAGCATTTATTTCCCTGTATTTTAATTGTACTTGTGCTTCTCTGTCATTCCCCCGGACTGTGGCTTCTTTCTCACGACGTCCACTGTGTTGGCCCAGAGTGGATGCACGCGTGGACGCTGAATGATCACCAAGCCGGCGTTGGTGCAAGTCGGGGGGGGGTGGGGGCAGGGTGGGAAATGGTCCTCATGTCTCCCCTGGTGTGTTTCTCTTTCCGTTCTCATTTGCATGCGTTCTGCTTGGTGTGGGTGGCAGAGTCAGGTCATCTCTTTGCTCTCAGATGGCAGCTGTCATTGTTGATGATGCCTCGCGACTTTACCTGAGTTGCTTTAGAGAAAAAAATAGTAAATGTCATAGAAATTTCAATTGCCTTGTCAGTGCCAACCTGTTCTGGTTCCTACAGGCTAAGTAGAGACACAAGACCGACAGGTTTCTGATACGAACTGTTCTCAGCATTTTGGGGGCGGCCTGGCGTATTCATCCCTGTGCTAGAACACTTTAGACTTGAAGCCGTTTTGTCAAGGGCAGTCTCATGCTGACATTTTTAGGCCACATGGAATAGTGTTTTGTGGCCGTTCTGGGAAATGTCGGGGGAAGGCCTGCTTATATCCTTGTAAAGATGTCCTCAAATCTAACCTTAGTGACAGACAGGGACGATTTCTGACGAGCCACCGAGAGGTTTGCCTCTGATATAATCCTGCAAGGATTCCTGTGGAGTTACATAAGATGGGCTTTCCCTCCTGTTTGGAATGAGAACATTTACAGGGGTCGGCCAGTTTCACGCTGGGAAGTCAGTCTGCACATACACAAAAGTAATGGATATATGTTTTTCAAAAATGTGAACGCTTTTCCGTCATTGAAAAGGAATGTAAAACGATCTATTTTTCAGAAAGGTGTAGAAATTGATGAGGCAAACAGAAGTCTATGAGTAGTTCTTTTATGGGTTAGCAGAGAATATGTTCTGTGTTTCAGACACTCGTAGTAAGATGAAGAAGTGTCCCAAGATGACTGGGGAGACGTATGAAGTTAAAAGGGAATGGTGTATGTGTCAGGGGGAGAGGTGTGCCCATGTGCTTTTTTTCCCTTCTTTCTTTGTGTGCGTTTTTCTCTTTTTATTCTGTTTTGCTTTTTCCTGTATTTGGTACTAGATGTTTATGCGATTTTAATGTTAAGTCGGGAGGTTGTCTGGTCACCTACCTGTTTCTTAGCTGGAAAACCATGTTGTAGGAATGTTTTGACACGTGTTTGTTGCATCTAACACAGACTCCTTCACAGAAGACATTGTATGCAGCAGGGCCTGGCCACCCTATTTGGGGAAAGTATTTTGGACCCTAGAGAGAGCAAAGCATTTGCTTATATCGCCCAGCAGAGCTGGTTAGCTCCCTTACAGAGATTCAGCAGCAAACACACATTTTGTGATTTAAAGTATTTATCCCATTGTCTCATTCTTGGTTTTACAAGTTGTGGAGGAATTGGGCTTTGGACTTATTTCTTTGAGGCATCCAGAAGACTGAGTCTTTTAATTTTTTAAGCCAAAGAATAGAATTAAAGTTACCGCAAATTAGGTGAATATAAGGATCTGTTGCTTGAAATCAGAGAAACTGTGGGAAAATGAGGATGGAGAACTCAGGAAGGAGGGCTGAATGAGTAGAGATTGGCTCCTATAAAAAAAAAAGTCTGTAACTTCTCAGGAGAATTCTGATTCTAGTTGTCAGAAGGTTAGGAGGCTCTAAGACCCAGCATCAGACATAGGAGGAGGTTTATACAGGTTAGGTCACTGATCTGCATAGCAGAGAATAAGGCCTACAATGGGACAGCTAAGCTATAAGGCTTTTCTGCAATGCTGCACTGTACTACAGAACAAGTGTTATCTCTCTTAGTATCTCCAGCCTTCCGCACATGCCCACGTCTCTGTTCGCTCACTCTTTTATCCTGTATCACATCACTACCCCCATATGTGCAGAACCCCTGCCAGTTCTTTCTGCCCCAATTGTATCCCCCATTGCTTTGCACAGAGCTCAGCATTTAGTATAAGCTCAATAAATGTTGGTGGAATTGATTATGAGGTCACAGAGCGAAGGTCGGTGTGTTAGCTAGTGATGCTAGCTGCTGTAACAAATAATCCCACACATGTATAATGGCTCAAATCCGATAGATGTTCTTTTTCTGATTGATGTTCTTCTCCTCCAAGCGTTGATTCAGGCACTCTTGCTCCTTCCGTCTTTGGCTCTACCATCTTCTGCCTGCGGTTTAAAAGTTTGGGAGCTTAAAATGAGAGAAAAAACAAGAGCAAAGAGGATCATGGAAGTGAAAATTTTATGGACTAGCCCTGGAAGTAATGTACATCACTTGGGAAAATATTCCATTTAGACAAGTGAAAAGCGTTCAACACAGGGGAGAAGAGAGCCTAAGAGGAGTCCTTTAGGAATCTATGTTCTCCTGTGGAACTAGACTGTAATTGCCTAGAGGGCAGGGATCATGTTTTCTATATATTCCTTTCTTGCACAGCATTAGCACATTTCTAAACAAATAACAAGAATGGGAAGGTTTGGGGTTGACTGACCTTGAGTTTGAGTTTTCCCATCTGTAGAAGAATTCTGTTGCCTAACAAGGGTAAAATCCAGAGTCAGGGAGTCATTGCTGCCAGTGATCTGATGAGATCATCTGGTCCAGCTAGCTGTTTGTATTAATTAAATTTCTTAGAGAGATGCATGTACTTAGATAAGATACAAAAAACACCAGAAAATGTCCAGCAAGTTTCTGTCTTAGAAGGATAAGTTGAGAGTTTTTCACTGGGGAGAGTTTACTTATTTATTTTATTTTTGGCCACACTGGGCTTTCGTTGCGGTGTGCGGGCTTTCTCTTGTTGTGGCGAGCGGGGGCTACTCTTTGTTGCGGTGCACGGGCTTCTCATAGAGCACAGGCTCTAGCTGCGTGGGCTTCAGTAGTTGCAGCACGCAGGCTCAGTAGTTGTGGTACACAGGTTTAGTTGCTCCGCAGCATGTGGGATCTTCCCAGACCAGGGCTCGAACCCATGTACCTTGCATTGGCAGGCGGATTCTTAACCACTGCGCCACCAGGGAAGCCCCTGGGAAGAGTTTATTATTTTAATGTTCCATTGCACCATTTAAAAAAATTGTATGTTATAGGTATACAATATAGTGACTCACAAATTTTAAAGGTTATACTTTATTTATAGCTATTATAAAGTATTTGCTGTATTTCCCTTTCTGTACAATACAATCTTGTAGCTTATTTTATACCTAACAGTTTGTACCTCTTAATCTCCTACCCCTAACGTGCTCCTCCCACCTTCCTTCTCCCCACTGGTAACCACTAGTTTCTTCTCTAGATCTGAGTTTGCTTCTTTTTTGTTACATTTGCTAGTTTGTTGTATCTTTTTAGATTCCACGTGTAAGTAATATCCTACAGTATTTGTCTTATTCTGTCTGATTTATTTTACTTAGCATAATGCTCTCCAGGTCCATCCATGTTGCTGCAGATGGCAGCAACAAAGAATGAAATCTCTCTTTTAGATCTGAGTAGTACTCCTTCATATGTATATACATACCACATCTTCTTTATCCATTCATCCTTTGATGGACACTTAGCTTGCTTCCTCCACATCTTGGCAGTTGTAAATAATGCTGCTGTGAACGTTGGGGTGTGTGTATCTTTTCGAATTAGTGTTTTTGTTTTTTTCAGATATATAACAAGGAGTGGAATTGCTGGGTCATATGGTAGTTCTATAGCTACATGTAAAAGAATGAAATTAGCACATTGTCTAATATCATACACAAAAATGAACTCAAAGTAGATTAAAGACCTAAACGTAAGACCAGATACAATAAATCTCCCAGAGGAAAAACATAGGCAGAGCACTCTTTGACATAAATCATAATATTTTTTTGGATCCAGCTCCTAAAAGAAAGGAAATAAAAGCAAAAATAAACAAATGGGACCTAATTAAACTTCAAAGCTTTTGCACAGCAAAGAAAACCATCAACAAAATGAGAAGACAACCTAGTGAACGGGGGAAAATATTTGCAAATGATATGACAGAAAATATATAAACAGCTCATACAACTCAACATCAAAAAAGCAAACAACCCAGTTAAAACATGGGCAGAAGACCTGAATGTACCATTTCTTAAATAGCTAGTTATTGAGTGGATTTGAAACTTTGAGGTACCATCCAGTGCACCTAATGGATTTCTATGAGAAATGTTAGCTAATACTATCACTTATATAGCAGAGGAATATGCCAGAGGTAAGATGAAACAAATCACTCAGTGTAGGTAACAGTATCTCCAAACACTTAATAATTTCTTGTTATGTTTTCAGTAACCCACTGAGGCTCTTTGCCCATTTTATAGTTGGGGAAACAGGCCTAGAGTGGTTAATTAGCTTGTTCAAGATAACTCAGCTAAGTGGGGGAGCTGGAATTTGAACCAGGCAGCCTGCTAAGCTAGCGCTCTGTAAAAGAAAAAGCCTTTTCTCCTCTCTGATATGAACCACAGCAGACTTAAGGTAAGGGAGAAGTGATGTGATCAGCTCAACGTTCCTGGAATGCTGGCCATTCTCTGGGAATGATCCGATGAAAAATCTCAATTCGATTGGCCGAGTTGCTCTGGTGGTAGTAAAATAAACATCATTTCGCTGACAATTATTATAATAGACATTTCCCCAACAGTTAATAAAGTGGTATAGATACTACTTGATAATATAATCCCTGTTGCCAGTTTGGCTGCTAAACCCAGGAAACCCCTGGGCAACGGGAGACAAACGCATTCTTGCGTTGTTACTTCCTTAACTCATGTCACACATGACTAGATAGCATTTCCATCATTTGAAAGCATTTGGTTATTGTCCTCCTGTTGATGCAGTGAGTCTATAAGGACTTGGACTTGCAGAGGTGTTGCGATTGTCATATGTGTTTTGCACAGCCAGGTCTAATTTTTTTTTTTTTTGGTAGATCACCTTCAGGGTAGGTTAATATTTTTAGCCAAAGTAAGACACAGTATTTTGATCCTTTTTTCTGACTTCTTAAAGCTCTGTATTGAAAATGGGTTATTTTCTCAGTACCAACTAGCATGGCTGACCTCATTTCCAAATTGGGAAGCCATGTTTTTCTCATGCCAATAATGCAACCATTTGAAATTCACAGTGAGTGAAACAGAAAGCACACAGTCCGTTCTGACAGGCGAGCCACACTTGGCACTGGGTAGGTGCTTTGCAAATGTTTGTTTTTAAAATTTATTTATTATTTATTTGGCTGCATTGGGTCTAAGTTGCGGCACACGGGCTCTTCGTTGCGGCATACGGGCTTTTGTCTCATGGTGCGTGGTCTCCAGAGCGCCTGGGCTCAGCAGCTGTGGTGCACGGGCTCTAGTGCATGTGGGCTCAGTAGTTGCGGTGTGTGGGCTTAGTTGCCCTGCGGCATGTGGGATCTTAGTTCCCAGACTAGGGATCAAACCCTCTTCCCCTTCATTGGAAGGCAAATTCTTAGCCACTGGACCACCAGGCAAGTCCCTCCAAATGTTTGTTGAATGACTAAATGAAATGAGTGCATGAACAAAAGAATGCATCTTATTCTGGTTACTGTCTTTCATTTTGCAGAAAATAATCAAGATAATATATTTTAGGAGTGAGATTAGGATACAGAGTATGAGCTCATTTTTCTTTTGATATAATTTCAAACTTACACCAAAGCTGCAAGAATGATACAAGGAATTTGCATATACCCTTTAGCCGGATCACCAATTGTTTACACTTGGCTCTATTTTTTATCATTTCCTTCCTCCTTACCTCTTTCCTCCTCTTCCTCGGGTAGACACACACACACACACTCTGTATGTTTGCAGATAATTTTCCTAAATCATTTGAAAGCAAGCTAGAAACCTCAGGCACCTTTGCCATAAAATACTTCAGTGAGTATTTATTTCCTAACAAGGCTGCTCTCTTACATAAGTACAGTACACTTATTAAAACAGAAGGTTTAATATCATTGATATAAGACCGTTGTCTAGTTTTGTCAGTGTGGCAGTAAAGCCTTTGATAGTTACTATTTAGCCCAGTCCAGGATCCAATCCAGGATCAAGCAGTGCATTTAGTTGTCATGTGTCTTTTATAAATCTGTATTTAATGAATATTTGATTAGACAAAAGCTATGATAGAATCTCAGATGAACTACACTGGCCATCCTTCTCATGCATTCAGACAGTATACTGTCTAAATATTGGAGACACAGGGTATTCTGACTCCTTGTGCCTTCCTTAAAAAGATGAGGGTTTTTTGTCATTGTTGTTTTGACAACTTTTCTTATTACTATATCCCTGGATCTCACTACCCTAGTTGCAAAAATATTTTTCCTTATGTTGAATCAGTAAAGGTGGATTAGATAGAACTTACGGTAAACATTGTTCTTTTCCCGGTGTTACGTACTTGTGTTACTGTTTTTCTCTTCTGTAGCCTCCCAGCACAAAAGTTCCCCTTTCTCCACTTTCCTCCTCTTCCTCCTCCTCTCTAGACGTCTTTAATTTCACAGCGGGACCTTGCAGTAATGTTAGATTGGCTCTGGTAAAGGCATTTTGATGACCCCTGTCTCGGATCATTATAGTAACTAATAAAAGCTTGCAAACGACTGTTACTCTGTAAGTGTGATTTCAGTGACTTGCGGCCAGCTCAGCTGTATAAATATGGAGAGTTTTTTGCCGTGTAAATTTCGATCACAGGGAAATGTATCTACCATTCGGTTGAATGTTTCTTTTAAATTTAATCACGTCTGAGTGTAAAATAACAAGCAGAAATAAAACGGCATTGGAAACGTGAGCTTAAGATTCGGAAAGAATGGACGTGTTGGTCCTCGTAAAAGCGTCCTGCTCCATCTTCTGCAGAGCGTTTTGGGTAAATGCAGAAGGTAGGGGATGGGTGGCATGAATAGCAAATCCCTGGTTATGCATTCAACCAAAAGGCCAAATCACAGCCCCGATATTACGGGGGGCCTGGAGACGCCAACTTGTACCGGAGAGAATGATGCATTATCCTCAAATTCATGAACTGCACTTTTTGAGTTAAAACTTGAAAGTAGATAGCGTGATTATCTTTATGCTGTTGAATTAAAATTCTGACTTCTAGAAAAAAAAATCACTTTTATATTTTTCTTTTGAAGTTGCATGCTGTGGATCTAATTAATTTTCACTGAGTTAAAGTTTTGCACGTTTGAACTGCGTTTTGCTTGAGTTTGGACTGGGGCATCTCATGAGCCAGTGGAGTGGTGCTTTGGAGGGAGGGTGGGAAAGCGCTGGCCATCTGTCTTTACTGGAGGTGGGGGTATAAGGAAGATGAATTCTGAGGCTGTGACTGGGCCAGTGGCCAAAAGAGTCGAGCTGCTGCCCCGCGTCTGCTCGGCGTGCAGGACATAGCGCTGTGATGTCTGAGCCAGGGCTTTGCTGAGTGTGGACGCGTCTGCTTTTCTTCCTTACCTCTGGGAGGCAGAGACACTACACCCTGGCCTGCGGGGGAGCGAGTCTACTCAGAGGGTCCCCTCCTCTGGCTTCTTTCCTCCATTCGGTCATTTGCACAACAGATATTTACTAAGTGCCTGTTTTGTATCTGGCAGTATTTAGGAATGTGGGAAAAGTCAAGGAATAAAACACATTACCACCCCTGTGGATGCTCGTAATTCGGGAGGGAGACGGGTGGAGATGGGGGTGGGAACAGACAGATGCAGTAAGTACGTTATATCGTATGTCCTTCTAGATCGTGTGGCCAGGTGACTCTCTTTAAAGGTGCTGTTTGAGTAAAGACTTGAAGGAGGGAAGGGAGTTAGTCCTATAGAACATTCCAGGCAGAGGGAACAGTTAATGCAAAGGCCCTTTGGCGCAGGGCAGACTCTGCATGCTTGAGGGACACAGCCAGGAGGCGAATGTGACTGGGAGCGGTGAGCCAGGAGGAGCGCGGTGCCAGACGGGGCCTCAGCATTGAAGGGCTTGCCTTGACCTTGAGTATCCTGGTGCCATTGGAGGCACTGACCTGATTTAACGGGGCCTCAGCATTGAAGGGCTTGCCTTGACCTTGAGTATCCTGGTGCCATTGGAGGCATTGACCTGATTTAAATTTCAACAGGATCCCTCTTGGTGCTGTGTTGAGAATAGACCATGGTGGGTGTAGGGTGGGCGTAGGGGTTTAGGAAGAGCAGGGAGATCTGTGAGGAAGCTTTGCAGGGATCCAGGGGAGAGGTGATGGTGGCCATGACCAGGCTGTTGGCAGTGAAGGTGGGGAGCAGTGGTGAGACCTGAGATCGTTTTTTTGTTTGTTTTTTTTTTTGCGGTACGCGGGCCTCTCACTGTTGTGGCCTCTCCCGTTGCGGAGCACAGGCTCCAGACGCGCAGCCTCAGCGGCCATGGCTCACGGGCCCAGCCGCTCCGCGGCATGTGGGATCTTCCCGGACCAGGGCACGAACCCGTGTCCCCTGCATCGGCAGGCGGACTCTCAACCACTGCGCCACCAGGGAAGCCCCTGAGATCGGTTTTGAAGGCAGCTTCCACCTGACGGAAGCGATGTAGGATTTGAGAGAAAGTTATGAGTCTAAGATTGACTCAAAGACCATTCCCTGAATGTGACTAGGAGGATGGGGTGGCCATAAATTGTGAGGGGGAAGGATGCACGTGGAGCCTGTTTCAGAAGGCAGATCAAGTTCTAGACATCTTGAGTCTGAGATGTCTAGGCATCCCAGAGGACATGCCATGGAGGCAGATAGGTACCCAAGTCCGGAGATGAGAACAGGGATGTGGGCCGGGCTGGGAGCCTGGGAGAGCTGGAAGTGCCTGGTAACGGTTGCCAGGGTGAATGATTTTCACGTCATCCTGAAAGTGACCTACTGGTTATTCGGGGGATCTCCGGTGTGCTGCTAATCCTATGTGCTCCCTGTTAAGAAGATGCTCGGTTGAGCTCTTAAAGGTGATGCTTCCTTGGTGTTAAGTGTCAGCACCTGAGCTTTGCTGGGTTGGGGTGCTGGTTGTGCGCCCTCGAAGGAAGCTCTCAGAATCACGGAAAGCCTGAGCTAAACGCAGGCTTAGAGGTTGTCTTTCTCACCCCTAACTATAGGAAGAGGAGAGTGCGTGCCCAGCTGCGGGGCAGAGTGGAACTGGAATCTGCGTTGGCTGACTCACTGTCCCGTTCTCTTTCTGCTCCACTGAGCAGTGACCAGCTCCTGTTTGAAGAGGCATTCAGAGAATAGATAATGCAGTGTTCTTGCTTCTTTCATCCGTTTGTCCATCTTTTATCACCCAGGAAAAGTTAGAGTGCATTCTAGAAAGGAGAAGACTGCTGTTGCTTTTCTGTCTTAATTATGAGTACCTTGAGTGTTTCTCAGCAGGGCAAACCAGACTCTTCAGGAACATTCATTATGATGGTTTTGGTAACAAAACGGGAAGGTAAGAGTCGGGGAAGGTTAGGGATTCATTTTCAGGTGGGGATTTCTTCCCCTCTGTCCTTCTGGGAGAGGAAGCATGTAGCTCTTTGGGTTTTCTTCCTTACTTGCAGGGGACACCTGCTCTTGGACCTTCTCCTGAGATGGGACTTGGGCTGTGCTGCCTGTCCCTAGCCAAGCTTAGAGGTGATTTAGGGCCAGGTATGTGACCCTACCCTTAGCCAGGCCCTGTATCCTGTCTCTAAGGCACCACTGGGAGGCAATATAGCACAATCTGAACTAGATTCAAATCCTGGTTCCTCTGTTGAATTGCTTTGTGAGCTTGAGCAGTTACTTAACATCTCTGAGCTGCAGTTTCCTTTTCTGTAAAAGGGAAACATCCTACATGAGAATGTTGTGAGGAGCCAAAGGAGAGCAAAATGTATGTCGAGGGCTGGGCCCTGCACGTGGCACAAAGTAAATGTTGAGTTAATGGCAGTTGTGAGCATCGCTGGCATTTCCTGTGATTCCTACCTGAGGCTTAGGCCAGTTTCGTTAAGCTCGATATAGCTTCCAAAAAAGATGTGCTAATTGGATTATTGCATTTTCATGCTCTTATATTTATATATGTGTGCATGGCTTTGGAATCTACACATGTATATATTTATCCATTCAAGTTTCTCTTTTAAAAATCTGTAAGAATTATATTTTTGAGTCATTGAACCATGAGGAAATTGTTTTTCAAAAAAAGATTGCTATAAGTGATCATTATGTAGGCCATCAAAATGGAGAATAATGTAGAACTGGAAGGAAGAAGGAAAAAAAAAAAGAGGAAGAAGCTTGATGTTCATACAGAGCCGTTAGTAGAGCGCATATTGTTATAACCTGGGTATTTAAAAAGAGCGGCACTCGCCTGCCTTGTTTCGAGGTTGGGTGGCTGTTTCGGGCTTGGGATGAATATTTTTTTGATGAATGCTACCACGTGTCGGCTTGTAATCAGGAGTGGCTTATCAGCAGCTTTTCCCAACCTGACATTGCACACGGAATGCCCCGATGGAGGAACGTTAGCACTCTGAATGCTTTCACAGTTGAATTCCACACACATGAATTATGACAAGTGAGGCGACTACTCTGTGGTTTGTTGTGTCTGGTCTGGTTCCTACTTTTAAAGTTGCAGTTGCGTTTGGTCATTTGAAGCTTATTTTCACAGTCTGGCCAAGCCAGCAGGGTCCCGGGGCTCTGTAGGGGACATAAACCACCAGCCTTTAAGTTAGAGTGCTCAGTAGATAAGCATTTCAAGACTTCATTGCATCATACAGAAGGACTTATGGGCTTATTTCACATACACTATTTGACTTCATTTAGATATTTCATGGAAAGAAAAGCCTTTTATTATCACCGAAGGAAAGGACTGCCAAACGTTGTGAGGCTCAGTTGAAGTGTTATAACGGAGGTACAGAGCGCAAATACATTTCACCGCCTTACATAATGGGGTGTTTAATAATAGTTGTTTCTTTAAATTCAGCACATGTATCTTAGATATTTGCACTTGGTAAATTATAGGCTGTGGTTCAAGAAACTCCATTTTGTGTGTGTGTTTTTAAAAATTTGTTTGAATAAAAGCATGGACTGAATTTTAAAAATGACCGTCGAGTGTGTGATTTATGTTTATTTCACGCGCTCAGATTGAAGCGTCCACACCAGGAATGAGCACTTTCCCTCCTGTTTTGGAACAGATGGAAATGTGAGCGATAGCTGGGGCTGCTGACCTGCTTGGCCACAGCGTTGTTGACTGTTTTGTTGGGTGGCCATAGGCCTGTGGTGTGGATCGGGGGTCCGGGAGGAGGGGCTGGGAACGCGTTACACTGTGAGGAAGAGGCCCTTGGCTGTCTAGGAGGAAACCCTGCAGTCTTGCTGTACCTGTGTACCTGCATCATCCCCAGGAACTGTACCTGCTCAGGTCGCCAGGGCTCAGGATCAACTGATTCTCCATTTGAGGCCTACTTGTGTTCTTCCAGAACGTGGGGAGCTGTAGGGACTGAATTGTGTTCCCCCCCAAATTCCTATGTTGAAGTCCTAACCCCTAGTACCTCAGAATGTGACTTTGTTTGGAGAGAGGGTCTTTAAGGAGGTAATTAAGTTAAAATGAGATTATTAGCGTGGGACCTAATCCATTATGATCGGCATGTTTGTAAGAAGAGGAGATGAGGACGTAGACACACAGGCAGGGAAGACCGTGTGAAGACACAAGGAGATGGCCATCCGCATGCCAAAGAGAGAACCCTCGGAAGAAACCAGCCCTACTGACGCCTCGATCTCAGACTTCTAGCCTCTAGAACTACGAGAGAATAAATTTCTGTTGTGTAAGCCACCTAACCTAGGATACTCAGTTGTGGCAGCCTGAGCGAACTGACACAGGAGCAAATCAGAATCTACAGGAGGGCATGCCTCATTTGAAAAAGTCTATTTCATACTATATTACAAGTTGAAATTTGGAAAATCATGGCAGGAAAACCTTTACAGGAAGGAAAACCTCTAAAGCTTGGCCAAATCCACGTGGCAAGTGGCGCTGTATTAGTGCACGCTGCAGGACAGATGGTCCGCTATTTACGATGATTTGACTTGAGGTTTTTCAACTTTCTGATAGTGCAAAAGCAATCCTCATTCAGTAGAAACCGTACTTTGAATTTTGAATTTTGCTCCTTCTCTAGGCTCGCAGTAGGCGGTGCAGTACTCTCTGGTGATGCTGGGAGGAGGCCTGGCTCCCATTCAGCCACACGATCACGAGGGCAAACAACCGACACACTTAGAACCGTTCTGTGCCCAGACAACCAATCTGTTTTTCACTTTCAGTGCAGTATTCAATACATTATGTGAGATATTCAGCACTTCATTATAAAACAGGCTTTGTGTTGGATGATTTTGCCCAGCTGTAGATTACTGTACATGTTCTGAGCATGTTTAAGGTGGGCTAGGCTAAGTTGTGGTGTCCCACAGGTTAGGTGTATTAAATGCATTTTTACTTGGCGATATTTTCAATTTACAGTGGGTTTATTGGGACATAAGCCCATTGTAGGATGGGGAAAATCTGTGCTAACATGTAATATCTATTGAGCACTCACAGTGGGCTGGACCCAGGGAGAAGGGTCTTGCCTACATCATCTCAAGTCCTCACCACAATCCTGTGAGGTAGGAGCTATTATCTCCATCTTATAAGTGAGGAAACTGAGACAAAGAGGTTAAGTGACATCCGTGGGATTCAGAGGCAGGCAGCTGTGCTCCGGGCTTGTCCACGTTTTTGCTTCTCCAGCCCTGGGAGGTCGGGGTCGAGGGAGGGGTGGTCATCCAATCCATTATGACTATTGGCTAAAAGATACTGGAACTTGCTGTCTTAGACCACGTTTTGGTCCCACCACCAGAGAGAGGCTATCGAGTGTGTTGAGCTTGGTGAAGATGTCGCTAGTCATAATAATAATCACTCATATTACAGAGCACTTAGTGTAAGCCCTGATCGGAGCTTTGTTTTTGTTTTTTTTTTTGCGGCACGCGGGCCTCTCACCCTTGTGGCCTCTCCCGTTGCGGAGCACAGGCTCCGGACACGCAGGCTCAGCGGCCACGGCTCACGGGCCCAGCCGCTCCGCGGCATGTGGGATCTCCCCAGACCAGGGCACGAACCCGTGTCCCCTGCATCGGCAGGCGGACTCTCAACCACTGCACCACCAGGGAAGCCCCTGATCGGAGCTTTGAACCCGCCTCTTTGACCCTCACCGTATCCCTAAGTGGTTTTGCCAGGGCTTTCCAGCGGGCCGCCTCCAGGTCATGGGACTCTGGCACCTGAACCCCTCAAGCAACACTGGGCAACACTGCTTCCCCAGCAAGCCCCGCCCTTGCCTAGCCATCTGTATCTGTCACGGGGAAGGGAACAAGGGCAGCTGACATTTGAATTTTAAAATAGAAGAAACTTTGTTCTTTTTCCCCTTACTACAAAAGCATCGTATGATAAATGTAAAAAAATCTTAAAACCAGAGCAAAAATAAATAAATCATCTATAGTTCCATCCCCTAGAGAGAATGACTGCTAGTGTTGTTCTGTCTGCCTTTCTAGTCTTTTTCCCATGGAAATATACTTACTTTAACCGTAAATGTACTAATATTTTTAGGAGCAGCAGCGTCAGTTAGGAAAGAGCAAGGACTTTGGCACAAGACGAGTTAATATCACAGCTTTCCCTTCCTAACCGTGTGACTTTGGACATGTTATTTAGTTTCTCTGTCTCCATTTTGTGTCTTTAAAATGAGGATAATATATAAAACTCACTTCAGTGGGGTTTGCAGTAGCCCAGTGTATGCAGTGTGCTCTTTTGTAGCATCTGGCACACAGTGACTAAACTAACCATAACTTTAAGAAGAAGAGGTTTTTGTAACACATATCTGTTACTTAGCAACATATCGTTCAACAGACATTTGCTGAGCAGGTATGATTTGGGGGTTGTGTTTCCTTCTGTGTCCGTGTTTATTTTTCCAGCCCTTTTTAATGGCTGCATAGTATTTCACCATCACTATGAATCATAATGTATTTAATTTTTATTGGATATTTATTTTTCCCAGTTTTTGTAGACCATAGACAATGCTGTGATATGTTTCTTTGCAACCTTATGGCTCATTTCTTCCCCAGTGGTTACTGTTTCATTAAGATCAATTCCAAAGAGTAAGGGGTGAACAGGAATGCACGGTTTAAATGCTTCGTTGAAGCAGGGCCAAATCCCCCTCCCCGCTCACGCCCGCAAAGGCTGTGCCAGCTTACTGTGAACCTGGCCATGGATGAGAGTACTTATTTCTATTTGTAAAACTTTGATGTAATATTAGATTGATGTGCTTAAAAGATAAACAAGGCATCATTCTTCTCTGTGGGTGACTGACCCAAATCCCTTCCGGTGAAGGACAAGCAGTGACTTTCAGAATAGACAGGGGAGAGACCAATCAGACACTGACGTACAGTTAATCGTGTGGTCCAAGCACAGATGACAGTGACAGCTCTCATGTATGGAACCCTTACTGTGGGTCAGAAGTTCTCTACAGTGTTCTCAAACCGTGTGATTTAATCTTCACGGCAGCGTTTTGAGGTGGGGACCCTTTAACCCATTTTACAGATGCAGAAACAGAGGACTTTAGGGAAGTTATGTAATTTGTCCAAAAAAGCACACATTAGGTTACCGTTTGGCAGAGTTGGAAGTTGAACCCAGGCGCTCTGACTCTCAGGTTCTTGCTCTTGTCCTGGGGTACTGGAGATGGAGCTGGAAACGTGGATGCAGGAGCCACCATGCAGATGAAGTGAGACCAGGCCTGGTGGCTGGCTGGTCTCGCGGGGAAGGCTGACAGGGTTTCTAGCTTGTTGGAATAGAAGGCACAGCTTCGGCAGCAGACATAGGGAAGCAGAGAGGGGGAAGCCATGTAGAGCGAGTGTGCAGATTCAGATGGGGCTATAGAGACTGGGGCTGGAGATCGCCCAGGAGATCCAGGTGATCTCCCTTAGCCTGTTTTATGGCCTGTGTGCATCATCCTGCTTAATCCTTTCACCACCCCATGATGTAGGAGTTGTTCTTACCCCCATTTTATAGCTGCAGAAACCGAGGCCCAGAGAGCTTGAATAACTCAGTCCTTGAGTATCACAGCCAGAATCAGACCCCAGGCAGCCAGATTCCTGGTCTGGGCCAAAGCCGATGGGAAGGAGAACTCAGTGGAGAGTTTGCACCCTAGGAACCACTGTTGGAAGTGGTCTCTCCCTCCTTTTGAACTTTGTAGCGATTACTGTCTGTAGAATTCATCTGGCAATTAATCATGTATTCCCAGTGACACAGCTCTCATTGTTGTCCTGACATGTTATTTCGATCATGTATTGTAATTTAACTTCTTGTGCTGGGCAGACAACTGAGCCTTGATAGCCCCCTGGCCCAACCCCCAAACATGTGCACCACAGTTCCTCAGAGGGGGACTCGATAAATGTTTGACTGAATTTCATTTGAGGGGTCTTACCCTGCAGACTTTAGACAGTGACATTTGGGGAGGGGCAGGGGGCGGGAAGGAAGGCGAGCACAGCACCTAGGATTGCGATCCGATGGAGTTGGGAGAACAGAGAGGAGATTGAGGACTAGAAAGCATCTCTTTTGCACCGGTGACGAGAGGACAGAAGGGGTGTCTCGGCCGCCTGCATAAGCCCCTCTTCTCCTGTCTCCTTCCTCCGTGGGGATGTCCCCTGCGCTCCGGTTGTACTGCCAGGGCTCACTTGGCTTTGTACTTCCCTCGTAACCAGGATTTGCTGAGTGCAATTGTAACCCTGTATTTCCAGCTGGGCTTCGTCATGGGAGGCTTTCCAGATCTTTTCATGTTTCCCATTGGAGCTGTTGGAAGAGTGGTACTCAGTAGTATTGGGTACCATGAAGGGAGGAGACTTGGGTTCCAGATACAGGTGGCTGCATCACTTACTCACCATGGCCTCGGGTAGAGGACTTTGCTTCTCTGAGCCTCCATTTCCACATCTGTAAGATAGCGGTACTTCCTTGTGAGGCTTGTAAGAGCCTGGATGGAAATGTGAAGTCAGGAAAGAGTGCTGGGCCCGGCGAGGGCTCCATCAATGTTGGCTGGTCTTAGAGTCGGATATCTTCAGGAGCGTATCTAGAGGCCTCCCACTCTGTTGAACACCAAGGTGAAAGGCCAGTGTGTTCCTTTCTTTTCTTGTGTTTACGACAAACGTTTCACCACTTTGACTCTTGGACACTTTTCACGGACGGTTTGGTCCTAATCATCAGCTCCTCTCCTGGTCCCCTGAGCATTTCCAAAGCACCGCATCCCGCCCCCTTTCTCAGAGGGAAGTGTGGCCCTCAGACCTTGGACCACTCCGAGCCTGGTCATGGTCCTCATCTTTGTTTACCAGGGTGATGATGATGATTAAATTTATTTATTTATTTTTGGCTGCGTTGGGTCTTCGTTGCTGTGCGCGGGCTTTTGCTAGTTGCGGTGAGCGGGGGTTACTCTTCGTTGCGGTGCGCGGGCTTCTCATTGCGGTGGCTTCTCGTTACGGAGCACGGGCTCTAGGCGCGCGGGCTTCAGCAGTCGCTGCGCGTGGGCTCAATAGTTGTGGCTCACGGGCTCTAGAGCACAGGCTCAGCAGTTGTGGCGCACGGGCTTAGCTGCTCCGCGGCGTGTGGGATCTTCCCGGACCAGAGCTTGAACCCGTGTCCCCTGCATCGGCAGGCAGATTCTCACCCACTGCACCACCAGGGAAGTCCCTATTATTATTATTTTTATTTTGTAAGAATTAACTGGAACTTGTTTTTCAGTCATTTCATTAGTCATTCAACTTTTTTGTTTTCTTTTGAGGTGGGAGACAGATTACTTTGAGGCAGTGGGTCAGATGGAGGTGGCTGGCTGGGTAACCGTATCCCCGCTGAGTCAGCTGTCTGCCCAGACAACTGAAAGCTGAGGTATGCTGATGACTCGTCACCAGCCAGCGTCACATTAACTTGAAATTCCATTTCTGCTCCTCAGCTGTGGGAGCTTGGATGCCTTTGTGGGTTGTTGGAAAGCACTCCAAGTATTGTTATCGATCGGATTATGGAGGCTGGAATTGTCGGTTGTCCCCTGAAGTGACGTTTTCCATTTGAGACCAAGGCATAAAATTGTGAAATGGGATGGTTCAAAAAGGTGGCATTCGATGCTGTCAGTTTTTAGAAAGGGAACGCCAGGCTCTGACAAAGTCATTGACTCACAGAGGTTCTCCAACAGTTGGTAAAGCCGGGACAAGGTTTGTTCTTCCTACGGATTGGTCATCCAGCACCCACCCCCCTGGGTCTTATCGCCCTTCTGCTGAAATTATCGGGGCAGCTGTTTGTTTTGGGTCTCCTTCCTTGAGTGGAGAGGCAATCTCAATGTCAGGGATGGTGGCTACCTCAAGGCGCCCTCGGCCCCTCCTCCTGATTCATCGTATCCCTGAATCACGCTGTAGCCTTGGAAAAGAAGTCTGTTCAGTGTGTTTGTTCTCTGGTATCTGCATGTTCTGTACATCATCCATCTTGGGTGATGGATAAGGTGGCATACGGGGTTACTTTGCCTCCCTACCGTAACATACATGATGAAAGAATAACGCTTAGTAAATGAGGATGTTTATCTTATTATGCTCTAAGAATTTTAACTTCCTTGTTGTTGTGTTTTGACTTCTTTAAGTTGGGCATGAGCTTGGAAGATGACTTGAGGGTGGGGGGCAGGGGCGGGGCTGGTATTATTTGCTTGAACAAAGAGTTTGGCCTCTCTGGTTTTATTCCTTTAAGTCATTTGTATTTCACCTCAAAGGCCTGTAGTAAGAAGGCTTTTGTTCCTAATTGGAATATTGGGACCCATAGAATTCTCTAGAAGAGAGCTTTGGCCCAGCTGTGGTGGGACCTGGTGCTTCATCCCACAGAGTGATTCCTGTAAACAGCAGTTTTTTTCAAAAGTTATTTTCATTTTTTTCCCCTTTTATTCTTTTTTAATTTTTTTCTTCCCTTTCCAATAATGGAGGGCTCTTCCTTTTCACAGTTGAAGCCACTACCTCCTTCTTAATTATAAAGCCGGCAGAAATCATCATTTGACAAGGCATCTCAAAGAATTGCAGTTAATATTGTGACCTAGTTGGTTGCTTCATTTTTAAAAAAGTTGTTTTATTCCTCCCCCATATCAGCTCTATATGCTGATTATGTAATCGTAACTTCTCCCAGAAAATACGGATCCCATCTATTCATACGACAACCTCCGATTTCACTGTGGCGTGTCACTTCCCACAGAATGTTACTGCCGGGGAAACTGAGGCTTGGGTTTGCTACTCTCCCTTCTTCTGCACGACCCGCCATTGTCAAAGATGACAGTGATAAGTTTCTTGTTAGTAGCATCATCACTGTGAATGTGATTCTTGTTCTCATCTAATAGAGAGCCTTGGTTACCCACAACCCACTTCCAGCTTTTGAGCAGATACATAGGGATCCACTCTCTAGAGTGAAGATGAAATGATATCATTTGTTTACCACCTGGAGTTGTTCACCACGGGCTGTGAAAAATATGTTCTCAATTTAAAAGTTAGAAAAACAAGTGTACCAGCTATCACAAAGCTCTCCCCTCCAAGTAAACATGTTTATAGGACAAGACTCAAAACAAAATACTTGATCACGATAAGCCCAGCCAATGAAAAGAAAGTAAACATGTTTACCCACAAAAGCCTTTATAAAGAGCCCAGGTGGCAGCCAGCTCTCTGCTCACTTGACTGTTCCTCCCGGGAGCAACTGAGGCTCCCCTGGGCCTCAAGGACAGAGACACCACTCGCCCTGCCAGTAGGCGGCTCACCTTTATAAGCCCTGCTCTCTTAGCTCAGCCCAGTTTGCCAACGAGGATGGAAGGTTTGTATTTTGTGCCACTGAACTGAACCACGAGTGGAAGGTATTTGTGAAATTGAGCCTGGAGTTCCCGTGATTCTCAAATAGCAACTTGTCATAGGTAGAGTGCCAAGTAGGCTTAGGGGGAATCTTCCTGGCTTCCTGAAAGAACCCAGATTAGTATCACATGTAATGACCTTCTGGGTCCTGGGCACTGTAGTGTAGACATCCAGGCTATAAACTGTGAATTACACCCAAGCCTGGCCTCACCCAGACCACTCTGGTGAAGGAACCAAAGGGCTCGAGCAGGAAGTTGGTAGAAAAGACAGGGGTATCCTGAGTGTTACAGGGGTTTTCAGGGTACAGGGAGTGAGCCTTCAGTGCTGTAAAAGAGAGGAAGGTTAGAAGGGGGATGACAAATTGTGCGTGTGGCAAAGAGTTAAGGACTTGAGGGATGGTGCCTTGTCTCTGCAGTCCAGGAGCAAATTCAGGAGAGAGGGCCCAGTCCTAGGTGGCTCTGTGGGAGGTGGTTAGTGAATTTCAGAATTCGAAGTCTTTATTCCAGGTGGAGCAGTTCTAAGGGATGGTGAGATCGAAGTTTTGGCCATGCCCTCAGGTGTAGAGCAAGTGATTCTGGTTAATTAGCACTTAATGAGCCCTTACTCTTATGGGCAAATATTATCCCAATTTTGGGGTATGGAGGAGTTTGCCCAAGGTTATAGCTAGTAAGTAGCATAGCCAGGATGGGACATGGGAAGTCTGTTCCATAGCCTGTGCTCTCAACTACTGCCCTATACTGCTTCTCAAATAGACTGGAAGCTTTTAGGGTAAGAAAGTTAAGATAACAAGGTGTGTATTCACTCAGTGAATGATTTTTTTTTTTGAGTGGTACGTTATCTGTGCCAGGTCTGATGTAAGCCTTGGCCAGGCTGTTGGAAGGACCGTCTTCATGGCTGTTGAGGTCGACAGAAGTGGCCACAGTGAAGGAATGTAGACCGAAATTGTGAACCAGATACTAAAACATCTGAGGAAGGTGTAGAAGAGCATCCTTGACATGTAGAGGCAAAACCCATGTGGCTGGGTTGGGAGCAGTGGTCGCCTCACACACGGTCATCAGAAGAAGGGTTTTCAAGGATCAGGGAACCACAGTGCGGAGGGACAGTGGTGTTCTCCTTGGGGGTAGATGGCAGGCAAGGTAGACTGTTAGCAGAGCCAGAACTTGGCTCTAAGAAAGGGAATTAAAGAAAGGCCAACTCTTCCTTCTTTGTTTGCCTGAGGTCAAGGGATATTGAGTGAATGGCTTCTGGGAAAGGTGAAAGGGACATCTTTAAGGAAAGAGGAAAGTCTCCAGATTGTTCATGATGTTGGTCTCGGAGGGCAGTGGGAAGAAGTGAGCCCTGGGACCAAGATGAAGGATGAAATGGGATTCTAGAACGGCCGGGAGGCAACAGGATGAGGGTACATCTACTCCTTGAAGAGGGGGTGACAGTTAAGTCACTCATTGTCTTTGGCAGGGTTCAGACAGAAGCTGGGTTCTTACTGGGGAGATGGGGAGAGGCAGACAGATGCAGCAGGAGGGCCAGCCTTCAAGTTTTAAATGGAATGTTTAGGGGATTTTTAGTGAAGAAGAGGAATAAACAAAACAGGTTTCTGGTTAAGCCTCAGTGAACTAGAAAAGTAATTACACAGACACCATATTCCCCATGTGTTCTAATTAATCTAATGGGTTTACTTAAAAACCTGTTTTTGAACAGAGATATCAGTAAGTCCTCTGGTGAGTTGAAAGAAATCTTATTAGTGAAAGTTAAGTAAAAGTAATAGTGATTAGTTCTAGGGGACTTAATTGAAATGAACTCCAGTGGGCTCATTGAAGCCACAGATGTGGCTGTGGTGACCCATTTGGTTAAATCTGGGTGACCATTTTGACTAGAACTTTCAAACTTAGCTGCTGAGATAGATGCCTATCTAGGGTACATTTGAGGTTACGATTATTTTAAAAACAGAAGTATTATTTGTTCTTCTTCTCCGAGCCTTATTAATTGAGGCAGATTGGCATTTTATTTGTGAGCTGACAACACACACCATTTTCCGCAGCCGAAGTGCTTTTTGAACTGGGTTCAACATTGTCAGAAAGTTATTCACAGGAGTTGGTGATGGAGCCTGCTCCACCCACTTCTGTTCTCTTTCTATTTTGGTGCTATTTGCAACAAAGGAGAAACTAAGTTAGTAAATTAGAGAAGGATTGAAGCTCTCCCAAATGCTCCCCTTCCTATCAGGTTGTGTAACGGATTAGACAGAGTGGGCCCGCTCTTCCTGTGGCTCAGGGACCTGAAGGAACACAGGTGCAGACCCCCTGAGATGGCCTTGGCCGTGTCCTCCCAGGTCTCCTGACCTCTCTGATGGAGCTGCATGAAGAAATCTATAAAGATTTATATGTATATATATGTATACTCATATGTACATGTCTGCTTGTGTGTGCATGAGTGTGTATGTACACATATACTTATTTGTGTTGTGTGGGTCTAAAAAATTCCACATATAGCATTCTCAAGCCAAGGGAAATCTAGTGGAGAAGCCACTGAGTTCGAGTTTTGTGTCAGGGTCCCGGTAGGAAATAGGTGGCTTGTCCCTTTCCTGGGTCTGAGAGGACAAAGTGGGGGCACGTGGTGTCGCCTGGATACAGTAGCTGTAGGGAGAGGACTGCCCGGCGGGAGCTGTGATCCTTCATAGTCAACCTCCGGTGCCCCGGTGATAAATGCCCCATCTTCTCTGTTCTCCTGAGATGAGACCTCCATTGGTTGTACCAGCTGGAAGCCAGAAGACAAGGGTACCTGTTGATGCATCCACGCAGGGGGGCCTTCCAAGACACACAGAGCAAGGTGGAGGGTTGGGGCAGCATGGCAGATGGAGGATCTGGAGGAACAAAAGGAAAACCATCCGGTCCATTTTGTTCTGTGACCTCCTTTGGGTATGACACTGCCAGATGCATGGGAAAGGTTAATGTGCGACAAGAGGCCCCAGGTGTTCAGGATGGTAAGGAAGCATCTAGCTTTACTTCCCAAAGCGTGGTGCCTGGACCAGTAGCACCAGCATCACGTGGGAACTTGCTGGAGATTTTCAGGCCCCGCCCTGTACCTACTGAATGAGACACTCCAGGGGAGGGGCCCAGGAATCTGTGTTTTCTTAGCCCTCCCAGGCGTTCTGGTGCTCCTTCAAGATTGAGAACCACAGCTGGATGTCTTGAGGTTTTGGGTGGCCAGCAAAGTATGCCAGTTTGCTAAAATGGCCACTATTACCTTGCTTGGAAATGCCAGGGACGAGCATATTGTCTGTTTGAATCCCCTGCTTGGAAACTCTGCACGCTCCCCATCCTTTTTATTTTTCGGATAGGCACTCTTCAAAAGAAGTGGAATAATGGATGACACATAGGCCATGGGGGCTCATACCCCAGGCAGTTCATGCCTTTAATTTCCAACTGCCCCTCTGAGCCATGCCAGGAAGTACCCGGCAGGGCCCAGACTTTGGAGGTTGTTTTTGAAAAACAGATGCAAATGCTGCCTGTGCTGTTGTTGTTTTCCCGGTGCCTGGCAGTGTTTGGTAAACAACTTGATTGCTAGGTCTTGGCCTCAGGGAACCACAGCTGCTCTTTCCAGCTCCCTGCAGACTTGTGCTGAGCAAGGATTGCTGCAGGGAAAAATAAAGAGGGGAGAACAAAACAAGAGAACAGCACTGTTGTTTTGTGGCTGCCTCTACCTGTTTTCCGGGAGCTGTTTTGCAACCACAGGCCCTGAGTTTTGATTCCTTACTTGAAAACACAAGGCAAGACCCCACGGCACCCCAGACTTCTTTCTCTTTGGTCAGAGCGGGGAGTGGCCGCCGCCGGACTTGGAAAGCCTGTTGTAGTAGCCACTGGAAGGATCTCTGCATTTTTAAATATGTAAATTGAAAAAGGAGAAAGCTTCATTCTTTCTAATGACCCCCAAGATGGTAATCTGGCTTTTCAAATCTCCGGGAAAACAGACTGAATGTGGCACAATTAATGGTTCAGCACTTCTAGGCTTTTCTCTAAAATATTTTAATGGGCTTTTAATTTATTGCAGCTCCTGACTAGCAGGGTTGAGGCAGGGTTGCTGCCGACCCACTGGGCCAAGGTGCTCTCTGGGGCTGTAAGCGAAGTGGAAAAGAACAAAGGCCAGCTGGAGTGTCAGTCGGGACCTCCCCAGGCTGAGCCCCTGGAGCTCACTGGATTCCTGGCCCTGCAGTGGCGCAGCACTCTTCAGAGTAGAGGCAAGGGCGCAACTTCGTCAGAGTTCCCTGGAGTATCTGGTAGAAATGCAGATTGATAATCGCTGGGCAGGAATCTGCATTTCAGGCTGGTGCCCTCATTCTATATCCAGTTTGCGGTCCAGGACCTTGGTGATTGACAGCCAGTGAGAACGAGTAAGCCTAGGTGGGAAGCAAGTGATGGTGTTGCCAGATGTTTTTTTTTTTAAATTTTGAGACCTGCATGTCATTTTAAAGCATTCACTTTTCATTTACTCCAAAGTTCTCCATTATTTTCGCTCCCCCTTCCTTCTTAGATCAAGCAGCCTTCTTCCTAAAATCCTTTTCTTTGGGCCTGAAATGCATCTTTCTGAATGTCCTTGTAGAGAGGTGATAAACTTTTGTTTGTCTGAAAAGATCTTTATTTCACCCTCGTTTTTGAAAGGTAATTTTTCTGGGCATACAATTCTAGGTAGATAGTTTCTGTCTCTGGGCAGTGTACTGGATCATTTATTTGGATACTATCTTCTCTTCTGGTGGGTTTTTTTTTTTTTCCTCCTTTTAAATTTCAGTTGCTTTGTTTTTCATTTCTAGAGGTCAGAGTTTTGGTTAGAGTTATAGAACTTGATTTTATAGTATATATGCGTGTATTTTATATATGTATATACTATGTATTTTATAGTATATGTACTGTGAACACCTAAAAAGCTATAGTATGGTATATAGTTTGTGGTACTTTGGTTAGAGTTATACAGCTTATATTTTATAGTATATGTGCATGTATTGTAGTGTGTATATATATAGTATGTATTTTATAGTATATGTACTATAAATGCATGTTAAAAACTATAGTATCTGTAGTTTATATAGTATTTTGGTTACAGTTACAGAGCTTGTATTTTATATATATGTGTATATGTGTATGTATGTATTATATGTGTGTGTATATAGAGGGTATTTATAGTATATATACTATAAGTTCATATAAAAACTACAGTATATATCATTCACATAGTATTTTGGTTAGAGTTATAGAGCTCGGTGGAGATGGAATTCCGTATTGGGTCAGTTGGATTCTTAACAGAACATACAAGCAAAACCAGAAAAATTCCACACACCACGGTGATAGTTTATCCCTTATTTTTGGATATGCCTGGGGACTGTAATGTTTTAGGAAGTCAAACCGGACAGCACTAATGATACTCTTAAGTGTTGATTGACCAACTTACACCTTAGCTAGAAGCCAGACGCTGCTCCCATGCTGAACGGAAGCGTGATTCCTCCCTCCTCACTGCTGTTCTTTGGTGTGTCTTGCCTGTTTCATCCGCCTGTAAGCCTTTGACCGTGATGTCCTGAACTGATGGGATCCCTTTTCCACCCCATCTTCCAGTTCCTTCCAAAACTTGCCCCAGATAATCGCTCTCAAAAGCCCTTAACTGCCCAGATACCTACTGTGTTTTCCTGTGTCCACTTGTGCAGCTTCTCTGTGCTTCCCTGTAGAATTGCAGACCTGAGCCGTGGCGTAACCCTAGCCATACTTTGTTACACGGGTTGCAAGGGTTCTTTTTCTTGTCTTTTTTTAATGTGTACTATTAAAACGTTAGCTGCTGTCTTTGAAAAATGAGGAAATTTCACAAAATAGTCGCCTGGATTTCTGCCTTTGTTCGTGGAATTGAAAGCTCCTGTAGCCCTGGGTTCATGTTGCCACGTGGCAATAATGGGCTTGTGGAGCCACCGGCTGCCGTCTTAGCTGAGAAAGCCCGGGGCCTCCAGTCTGCCGCCTCCCTCCTCACTCCCTGTACCTTATACCTGGCCTGCCTCGTTCACTTGCATTGTCTGCCTGGTCGTCGTGGGACGCCTTAGCTTTCCCCGTATGAACAAGGAAGCTCAGGTCGGAAAGGTTAAGTATCCTCTGCAAGGCCTCGCAACCAAAACTCACTCAGGCAAGCTGCAGTCAGAAGAGTGTCTAGTGCGAGGTAGGCACACACAGTTTTGTTTTTTTTTTTTTGCGATACGCGGGCCTCTCACTGCTGCGGCCTCTCCCGTTGCGGAGCACAGGCCCCGGACGCGCAGGCTCAGCGGCCATGGCTCACGGGCCCAGCCGCTCCGCGGCATGTGGGATCTTCCTGGACCGGGGCACGAACCCGTGTCCCCTGCATCATTAGGCGGACTCTCAACCACTGCGCCACCAGGGAAGCCCTCAGCCCCTTTCTTTTTGCTACGTGATGTCGACTTAGTAGCTTTGCAGAGCTTCTGTGAGCCTTGGAAATGCTTCTTGGGTGTTAAGGCTACTTGAAGTTTGGACGATGGGGCTTTATCCTTTGGACACAAACTGTGATTGGCAGTATCCACCTTCCTTGGTATTTTGGTAGAGATAAAGAATCTCAGGCCCAGTTCCAGACCAATGAATCAGTGTCTGTGGGGATGGGGCCCAGGAATCTGTATTTTAAAAAGCTCTTCAAGTTATTCTTCCGCGTACTAAAGTTTGAGAAACACTCATCTATAGTACATGTGGGCACTTTTCCATAGGAGTTGGAGCCGTACTCTTGGGAGAGGAATGGAAGCCTTCCTTGGGCACCCAGTGAATGTTGTCAGCTGCCGAGGGTGCAGGTGCACTAAGGCCTGGCACTAGTGCCAGGGTGAGAATTCTTCTGCTCAGGTGCACGACCCTCTGCCCACAGCTCAGCTCTGGTATTGATGACAGATCAGCATAGGAGTGATTTGTGTTAAAAACCTTCTTTTTAATCCGGAAGCTAATAGTTTAGGTTATTTGGAATAAGTGTGCTTTAAACAAAAAGACAAAGATGCTGAGAGGAAGAAGGGACGTGGAGAGCATCAGTTAATGACCTGACCTTGCAGATTAAAGAACTGGGGTCCTGAGGCATTAAATGGCTTTCCTGGAGCCACACAAGTGACTGATGACAATACTGGGTCCAGGATTCAGGCTTCTCCACTTGGATGTCTACACGTTACGTAGTATGTTTTCTCTTGATGGAAATATCTCCAAGTCTTCCTTCTTATGTAATTCATAAACATTTGTAGAATTATTTTGGAGGAAAATGACTATGGTTACCTCTCTTACCAGTTTGGATGTTCACTGTTATGTTTGAAATAATTTTGTTTTCATATGTTTTTATCTTCTGGAAAAGAGAGTTACTTAATAGGAATCAATACATTTATCCATGTCAGATTTGAGCTAAAGCAGCTTGTTGTTACCTGGGCACTTGATAATTGGACAAAAAATATTTTTGTAATGCCAAACTACATAAAATATTTGGCACAAAGTCTGCAATAAACAACAACCTTTCAGGGTATGTGTTCAAGTAATTGGTAACTGTATCTTTCAAAACATTATTTCCGGTTCATATTTTACAACATCACACTTGATATATTGACATACCCTCGTTTGAAAGGTGTTTTCCCCTACCTCTAGATTCTATGTCTGTCGTGCTGTTTTCAAGTTTAAGGAAGTGGTGGTTTTAGAAGTTACATCTTAGCTGTGTGTAAAAAAAAAAAAAAATTTTGTATTGCAGTGTCCCAGGAGCTTTTGCTGACAATTCCAGTTTCCGAACGAAACATTTGGGCAATGGTGAGGGCTTCAATCCCTTGTCTGATTTGCTGTCAACCATGAACGGACGGATGTGATGCCTGCTGGCCAAAAGGGTGAGTGAACATTTACGATTATTCGTCTGAAAGTTCATCAGACTAAATGTTGGCTGAAGGGGTCCTGCACGGTGCAGGAAACTGAAAAAAGGTCCCAAATTCATCAGAACAATTACACTGAAGATGAGAGACTCTCGTTTCAAAAGAAGAGTCACCCTGTCATTGTTTAGTGGTATAACCTTTTTGGATAACTTGGGCAATGATCTTAGGATTTATAAGAGACATAATAGGGCACGGGAGAACTTTTTTTGTTTGTGTGATTCTTTTATGCATACACCGAAGGGCGGCCTACCTAGATTACGAGCTACGTGCGCAGTTGAAAGAGTAATTGCTTTTCTGGTCCCATTAAAACTTGGTGATAAAATGAACCACCTTGAAATAAGACAATAATAACCTCATCTTGAGTTGTGGGTGGTGGTGGGAGATTTAAGTCTGATTTGTTCGTTGAGGAAGTCCCATCGCAAGCCTTCCACATGACTGGGGCTCTTGAAAAAGTTAAAAGGTTGGGAACTGTGGACTCTCAGATTTTCAGAAAGACTCGTGAGCACTTTTTTCTAGCATAGTTCTCCTCATCAGGTTACTCATCGTAATTTTTAGGGGGAAGTTAGAAGGGACGTGATGCTCTTTTTCTGTAGATTTGATGGCGTCTGTCATGTTCTTCAGAACTCACGGGCTCCCCTGTAGTAATGAATGAACAATTGTGACTCGCCTTTATCAGAGACAAGAATTGGTTGAGGCCAGGTGTTTTGGGTAAAAACTCTGACATCATTCAATGGTAGCTTTGTCATAAAACGAGGTCAGCTTTATAGGGAACCATTTGGTTTCAGTTTTGTAGTGAATGGCATTTAATGATAAGAACCATTGGCATAAACTCATCTTGTTTGTCTTAGTGGAGTTGTATTTGAAACAGATTCTATTTAATGGAGGGAAGTGTAGTGAAGTAGAAAGAACACTGTATTAGAAATTGGGAGACCTGATAGCTAGCTGACATGGGGCAAGTTGGTCTGTTTTGATTTCGTATGTTTAAAATAAAGCAGGTAGGTTAGAGTGTCGTGTTTGTCAGTGCTAACAAGGCCCTAGAAGTTGGCTGTTTACATCCCCTCACTTTACAGATGGAGAATCAGCAGCCCAGAGAGTCTGATGGAGATGTCCATGTCCCTGGGCTAGGTCAGAGCTGTATCCCAGGTTATTTTATCCTCAGTGATTCTCTCTAGCTTATCTCAATTACAGAGGTTGTGACATCCAAGCCCCGCAATTTTGTAAACCTTCTTTGCTGGTATGTGTCTCTTTAAGATGTTGTTTTGCATTTCGCTGTTTGGGCCAGCTTTTTAAAGATTTTACAGTTAGAGGTCATTTTGACAAATCCTTCCCATTTCATAGATGAAAAGAGCCCTGCTGAAGCAGCCAGCCCGAATATCAGACTCAAAGAGCCCGTGGGCTTTAAAATTCACTTCCACTTAGGCTAGTTTGGCCTCTGACTGCTTGTCCTTTGCATTTCATTCTGCTGGAGCTGGAGATGGAGGAAAAACAGAGTCTTCTATCTTCCTTACAGTATTCTTTCATGGCAAGAAATCAAGTAGAAACCTGTAACACATAAGGCAAGGGTGTACACCATGAAAATTAATAGTTAATGGACTCATGGAATTTTAGATCTGTTAGGGTGCTTTGATCATCTTATGGGGTGGTCCTGGGCAAGTCCTGTGCTTCTTTCTCCTGTGAAGTTCTTCTGAGGTTTTCTATTGCTAACCAGCTATGATAGACTTCTGTGAGTGGTCTGTAGACCAGTGAGCAGATAGCAGACATTATAAAAAGTTATATCTTTGGGGATCCGGGTAGAGTTGAGAACAAAGCCTGAGTGTGTCTCGTGTAAACATGAGAATTCAAAGAAGTGGTTGGAATTCTGCTGAAGGTATTGAAATAGCAACAAACTCAGGTTTGAGGTTACCTGTCATCTCTGTCTTCAGTACTGAGAGAGTCTGACTCAGTGTCACTGTCATAAATTGATGTATGAAATTGAACAAAACCACATGAATGGATTTATTGAAGACTAGGCTCATTTTATTCATTAATTTCATTTGGGTAAGGCCTGCTGTGTGAAAGATCAATCTGAAGAACTGTAATGAAAATGATATCTCTTGAATTGATAAAATACAGTTAGGCCCAGTCGATTACCAGTTTTTTCTAAATAAGGAAACGCTTTGTATTTATCCGATTGTAATCAATTTGCCTTCACTGTATTTTTAGTAGGAAGTGGAGATCCCTGAAATCTGATGAACTGGAGTATGTGTTCTGATTCTTTATGACTGTTTATCCTCAGAGCACACCTTCGAGGTTCGATTAAAGGACTGATTCTCTTCCTCTGATGCACTAACCTGGCCTGCGATGCACTGTATGTCTGATAGCTAGTTCATCCTTCTGTTGTTGTCAAAAACGTACGCATAGTCCTACGGCTTTTAGAACTTTACAGTTTATCGAGTAAGCAAAAGAAGCATCAGTTAATTGTTACAGCTGATACCTTGGAGTCTTTAGGCACGAAATCAAGTCCAATTCTGAGTGAAATGTTTCATGGTAAGTGACCTCGTGATAGAACAAGGTCCCAGTCCCAGCAGTAGACAGCTAGAACAACACATCTCCTCACTCCGGTGCAAAGAAACAAAGCCATATGATAAAAGGTTTACGCAAGTAGGTCATCATGGCAGAATTTCAGGTTCAGAAAATGAGTAGTTAGGTAATGTACTCAATTTATGTTGGTGATAACCATGCTTGCATAATAAATTAGCTTAGGGGCAGGATACAGAGAAAGAAGGGCTGAGCACTTGAGACGTCTCTTTGTGATGTGATTCTTGAATGCCCTCGCCAGCAGGGAATCAGAGTTGGCTCCTGTTTCCCCGCGCGTGAAGCTTTAGTTGATGTTGGTACCTATCTGATGCACATCACGAGACTCCAGGAGGGAAGACCGGCTAAGTCTGTGCATATTTAATAGGCAGTTAGCCACAGTGTTATTAATAAATGTGACAATAACAGTCTGGGTTTGCATAGAGTTTTCTCTAGAAAAGTTGACTGTAGACGGCAGATACGTTGGCTTGTTTGTCAGCCTGTGCCTCGGCATTGCCTTGTTCCTCCCAGTAAACTGTTGCTTGCTGGTGGATCTGGGATAAGAGTATAAGACGCATGCAGCGTTGTTTTGTCACCGGTTGTTTTTCCTTATTTGCCTACAGTTCCTCTTTGGGCCTCTCTCATAAACAAATGCCTAGCTTTTGACCTACTAGAAAGAGGTAAAAACACAGAAAATAATCCTTCTCATTTAGGGCTTGATAGTGGGCTACTTGGTGGCTGGAAGTTCCTGGATTTCTTCATAAAACTGAAGACTGTGGATTTTGGTCATTGGTTTTGGGGTGGGGTGTGGCAGTGGTGCAGCTTCCGGGAGGAGGTGGGGCAGGTAGCAGGCGTCTGGGAACAGGAAGGCTTGCAGGTGGGCTCCCCTTCTCAGCCGCCTTGTGCGGGAAGCTGTCAGCGGGCCAAGCCACTTTGTTGTGCTGAAACTTCCAGTCCCTGAAATTTTGACTTTGAAAAGTAATTTTAACAATTTAATAAACCACATAATATGTTTTATAAGCTGGAGCGAATGATCTTAAGTTTTTTGGTCTCTTTCGTAACACAATGAACCTAATATTGGTAAAAATACAGATCTTCACTCACGCCATAAAGACAGCCTAGATTTAATAAGCAGTTATGAGTGCTGGCAGCTGCCTATCAGATTGTATAACTTGGACTCCAGCACGGGAAGACAGTGTCAACTTACATTTTATCTGGGAAGTATTTTTGAGGCGTTTATTTTGCTTCTCTCTCTCCAGTCCCTAACCTAATACAAGTAATGTAATTGGCTGACTATTTTCCACATAGCTAATTGGCTAGGGGCCAAAGGGGGAAACCATTGTCTGGCTTGATGATGATCAGAAATTAACATGACATTTACGTGGAGGTAATGGAATATGTTAGTAATGCCCTAATTCAGGATGGTGAGAGGAAGAGTGTCCATCCTTCCCCACTGGTAAGCCGTGGGAGGAGTTCTGATGATGGTGAAAGAACCTCCAAGCCCCCTTCCCTCGCACAGCCCCCACCCAGTACCTCACAGCAGTGGCTAGCCAGTCTCTATGTCACATTTACTGTTAAATTCTTCCCATAGAACTGTAAGACAAACTAATGAATTATTCCATTTGTCAATTCAAAAAGAAAATCCGCCAACTACTATTGTAAGATTAAATTCCAATTAGAAGATTGCATTTAATTCGGAAGCTGTAACATTGTTTTAATGAATTCTCTTGGAGGTGACAGTTTATGTGAGATATATTTATATGGTGTAGGTAGATATCAATTCATTGGATAATGTTAAACATGTTACTTCATATATATTAGCTGTGAAATTTATTTCTTCTCTAGTTATGTCCCCGAGGAGGTAGAGTCAGATGAAAAAACATATCTTCAGAGAAAGAACTCTTTCTGTCCTTTCAGATACTTGCTCTAAAACAGCCTTTTCTCACTTTTATTTAAAAAAAAAAATCTGTTAAATTTCTGCATTAACTGAATTTATGATTCTTGGTGTATGCTATTTATAAAATTGAATATAGGTTTTATGATATAGGAAATTAGTCTAGGAATGAGAATATGATCCAATTTTGTAATAAAGGTAATCTGCATTTATATTGCAGATATTTTCCATTTCTCTCTAAGCCCCTTATGGGATTATACACACATTTTTCTGGACATACAAATTCACTGTGAACTTTTAATGTAGTGGGCAGGCTTTTGTTCCCCTGACCTCTGCACAAAGCATCGAATCCTTTGCCTAAATCAAAAGTGGCAAACATTCTTGACAGACTTTTGATTTTATAATTCCCCCACCCCTGCCCATCCCTGTGCCCCTGGCAGACATCACTAATTGATCACATTCTCTCCTCTGCTCAGTGTGGGTGTGGCCTCAGAATTTCTCCACTTAAATTCTTGGAGGCAAGCTTACCAATTCACCACTTACATTCTGACTGTGGTCAGAATCACGTCAGGCAAGTGGCTTTTGACTAGTCTTTGTAGTTTGTCTTTGTATATCCTATACTTACCCCAATATCTGGCACACAGTGGTTAAATGTGTGTTATATTAATGAGAAGATCTTACGCACAGTTCTGGCAATTATGTGGTTGTGTAACCACATAATTGGATTTTTGACATCACGTGTATACCGTATTTGTATGGTTTGGTAGGCAGTTTATTTCCTACCTTTTAGCTGGTTTGGGGGTTATGTGTATGAAACATTATAGTCTTGTAGGGTTTTTTTTTTTTTTCCCCAATTTATGTAACTTTGGAAAAGACAAGAAAGAGACTCTCCTCACCCTCTTGTTACCTGTGCATTAACTCAGGCTCAGACACAGCAAGGAAGTGGTGGGGTGAAAGGTAAACTGAGACTTTCCCTCTCCGAGTGCAGTTTCTTTCTTAAAGGGAGGGGCACACACATGTACCAGGTGCTGACCGGTGCAGGGCAAGTTTCTTGCAATTTCCTTTCGCATATTAATCTTGGTTTTTATCAATACACTGAAGCAAGCGGTACCAGGGAGGAAGGCATTCAGCTATTATATTTCAAATGATACCTTCCGTGATGTAGAATTCTAGGAACTTCAGCTGCATGGCATGTTGTTTTTGAAAATAATTGGTTTTCTCTTCACTTGGTTCAAATAATGCTTGGAGGCTAAGAGAAGGAAATTTCCATTCAGTTTATATGTAGGCTGCTGCCCTACGCTGTTGAGAACTGCCGTCCTTTTAATTCCTCCTTAAAAGAAAAATGAGCAGTTAACATATTGAAGTACCATTTAGTTAATGTACATTGTAATTTCATTTCAACGTATTGTTTGACTGTTTGTGTTGGTCATGGTAACCAGACTCCTGGAAAGTGGTTGTGAACGTGGGAATTGGTAACCTGTTGGGCCATGTTTGTAGGATATGGTTGGCTTTGGTCAAGGATGCCAAAATCTGTGAGCCTCATTGTGGTCTGTTCTGGGGGTGGCTCTTGGATTTTCTGTACACAGTGTTTGTTCCATGCGACTCCAACCAAGTGATTGGAAGAGGCTCATGAGATGAAATCTTTTTCATCCCTCCGCGTATTCTGTGAGGTTTTAGTAATATTTGTACCGAGTAATTATAGCAGCCAGTCATCGGGCATTTATTTTTCCTGCAGTGGTTGGATATCATGTTAGGTATCTCATGTCATTCTAACAGCGTCTCTGTGCCCTGGATATTATTATTCTGGTTTTATTGTTGAGAAGACAGAAGCTCAGTATCTAAGTTACTACTCAGGATCACACAGCAGGTTCTACAAGTGGGTTTTACCTCAAGGTAGGCCAGTTTCAAAGCCTGTGTCTTAACCAGGAGGGCATGCTACGTCCTCATCCTTGATTCCATGGTTCTCCAAGGGCCTTTGATTTAGGCAAGGAAGATTTTGTAGCTTCTAGTTGTCTTTGTGGAAGAAATGGACTCCAACTCATTTAAAATGGCAGCTTAAGCTACACACAGGATTTTTTTTTTTTTTGCGGTACGCGGGCTTCTCACTGCTGTGGCCTCTCCGGTTGTGGAGCACAGGCTCCGGACGCGCAGGCTCAGCGGCCATGGCTCACGGGCCCAGCCGCTCCGCGGCACGTGGGATCTTCCCGGACCGGGGCACGAACCTGCGTCCCCTGCATCGGCAGGCGGACTCTCAACTACTGTGCCACCAGGGAAGCCCTACACACAGGATTTTTATAGGACCAGTGATTTTAAAAAAATGGGAATAACTTCTTCCAACAAATTTTTCAAAAACATTCCTTACTCACCGGCCTTTTCCTCTAAATCTAAAATCTCCCAGTTTCATGCAGTTGGGCTCAGTGTTATGTATTTCCTTCAGGTCCTCTTCTAAAATAAAGATGCTTTTGGCGATGGTGGCTCATGGAGTTCCTATTATCCGAGGAGAGGAGTTTTCTTCTTTGATACAGTATAAACAGGCAACATAGGACTGGCAGGACCGCTGATGCAGAGAACGTGTGCAGGAAGGGAAAACCTGCGCTCCCAGGCTTTTGTGCCCAGGGCCAGAGCCAGGCATTGACAAGCTCAGGTCTGCCACTTTGTCAAGCACATTTAGGCCCCTTGTCCATGGGCCGCAGGGACTTCCGTCCATCCAGGATAGACTTGCAGGCTAGAGTGCCAGGAGGCTAGTTTCAGGTATGCTCTGTGGAATTTTTTTTTACAACATGTGCATTCAGTTATTATTAAGGGGATTTTTTTCTCCGTATTTTTTAATGTTGCATATTGGATTGTGTAAAGGTGAAATGACATGTTTCCTTTACATCTTTCAGAAAAGAAAAAATGTAACATAATCTTGATCTTCTAGAGTATGGGCGGTGGGCATATGGGGTTCATGATCACTATTTTCTCTACTTCTTTATATAGTTGACCACTTTTCATAATAAAAAAGGTGTGTGCATTGGGGAGGGGGAAGTGGGGGGCTGATCTAGCTCATTATCTAGCCTGGTGTTGAGAAACCAGTCACTGGGTAGAACCTGACAGACTCCTCTGTCCTCCACACCACCTTGGGCAGCCCTCAGTTGCTGGTGTAATTTAATTGATACGGAGTCTTAGGGCGAGGAGATGCTAACCGAATCGGCCAAGAGTTGAAATAATTTTCTGGACAATACAGATAAAAATGACTTTACCTGACATACAAGCCTTCCCTGACTAACCTATAAAAAATGACAGTGGTTGAATAGCTGTCATAACTGAGCACATGTGACATGCCAGGGGCTATGATACACCGGTTATAGATTTTCTCTCTAGTCCTCCAGTGGGCAGTGTTTGGAAGGGAGTACAGGGGACCTGAACCGAGGGCCCACTGGACTTTCTTCTCTTCTACCTCGAAGTCCTTGGACTGTGTTCTTCAGCGTGTGATCCAGAGGCTACCTGAATCATGTTAAGTATAGATCTTCAGGCCCACATCCAGGTCCAGGCCTAGAGCTTGGGCTCTGAATTAGAGAAGATAAACTCATGTCCTAGTCCCAGGCCTCACTGTTAGAGTTACCTTGGCCAAGTCAAGGCTGCTCTCCAAATGTCAGTCTCCTCCTCTGCAGAATGGGGACAATGGTAGCATCTACCTTGTTGGCTGTGAAAAGTCCTTAATACAGTGCTTGGCGCCCAGTAAGCACTAGGTATGTGTTACGTGAAACTATATTTTAACCTTTTTGAGACGTTTGCAAATACCCTGACATAACTGGGAATGTTAAAGATGTAGCAGTTGATGCTCCAGGTGGCACTCTTTGGTGGATATAATTTAAACCTTACATATCCTAGAAGCATTTTTTTGGTAATTATTAAAAACATTTACAAAATCAGTATTAGAGTTTTTTACATAGATGCCTGAAAAAGAATTCTGTCACCGAAGTGTATAAGACTTGACATGTATAAATATGCAGTTAGACAGTTTCAAAAAACGTGTATTATTTACTGATCAATGTAGTGTCTCCTTTGGAGCCATTACACTCAGTCATTTCCTGTCAGTCTCTCCAGGCTGTTATAATCAGACTATGGATATGCATATTAAGATACAAGAAAGTTGTTGTGCACGTGTGGTGGCAGCTTTTTAATTGTTCATAATGTTGCTGCTTTAAAAAAGGTATCAGGTTAGTTTCCTCTTACGATGGTTAATAGTCATCAGAATTGCAGGAGGGGTTAGTGGAGCTGAAACTCAGGATGGGGGAACACGAGGGGGGCTGTTGCTGATCAGGGGCGTCTGTGCTTCCGGGCAGTGCCCTGAGACAGGGAAGAGCTTTTTACCTCATCCTGAGTTCATGGAGATTCCTTTTAGTCTTCTTGCTACTGTGTTTCTTTGGAAGAGTTTTATAATTAAAAAATGCTTCTGTACGTGTGTGATGGTAGAAGGGTCATCTGACTTCTCTGTTGATGACAGGGATCAACAAACTTTTCCTGAGCCAGAGAGTAAATATCTTGAGGTTTGCAGTCTACCTGGTCTGTTACAACTACTCGCCTGTGTTGTAGTGTGCCAGCAGCCGTAGGCAATTCGTACGTGAATGAGCGTGGCTGTGTTTCCAATAACATTCGTTTCCAGATGTTTGAATTTCGTGTAATTTCCACAGGTCACTAAAGAGTAGCAGTAGTTTTATTTTTTCCCAACCCTTTAAGAACGTAAAAACTACTTGTAGCTCATGAGTGTAGGGTTCCATTTGGCTCCAGGGCCCGTGGTTTGTAGAGACGATGGAGCGTAAAGCAGTGGTGAGGATTCAGCCCTTTGTTCTAGCTCTGTGACGATGCTTGGGCCTGATCATTTGCTCTCCAGTTTCTGATGAAATAATAGCATCAGCTTTTGTTCACATTTCATCTTGAAATAGTCTTGTCCTGTGTGACTGGATTATTTATTGATTTAGAGTGAAATTTAGTGAGGGTCTCTCTCCCCCGTCCTTTATTTAAGACAAGAAAAATATGAACCTGAAATAAAAGTGAGGTGGAGGGTAAAAGATGAAGTGAAAGGGAAAACAAGTCCCAGAAAAAAAGTGGACTCAGAAATTGACATATAAGATCTATATCCTCTTCAGCACCATGTTGGGTATCTCACCAGTGGAATTAAGGTTAAATTTCTCGAGTCACAAATGGACATTTTTGAAAATTTAAGAGTTAGGTATTACTTAAATATATATATATATATATTATATATGAAATATGTAGCAGAATACTATTAGCACGTCAGTGCAGTTTCTCTGATACTACTACTTAAATGCAACATTTAATAAAATTGAGAGGTTTAAGGAAAAATATAAGAATTATTTACAGGTGGTTCTTGGGCACAAAAACACTCTTAGAGTTGGTTGAATGATTAAAACAGGGTTTTTTTTCCCCCCCCTAAATATCTCTTGTTTTATCTTGAAGGAAGAATAGAGACCAGGAGGCATATAATGTGTATCATTTGATTTTCCCCAAAGAAATGGCTGGAGACCAGAATGATAAAAAATGAGACAGAAGTAGACTCACAGACATAGAAAACAAACGTATGGTTACCACAGGGGAAAAGGGTTGAGGGGAGGGATAAATTAGGAGCTTGATAAAAAGAGAACTATCATATGACCCGGCAATCCCACTACTGGGCTTGTACCGTGAGAAAATCATAATTCAAAAAGAGACATGTACCACAGTGTTCATTGCAGCTCTGTTCACAATAGCCAGGACATGGAAGCAACCTAAATGTCCATCAGCAGATGCCTGGATAAAGAAGATGTGGCACATATATACAATGGAATATTACTCAGCCATAAAAAGGAACAAAATTGAGTTATTTGTAGTGAGGTGGATGGACCTAGAGTCTGTCATACAGAGTGAAGTAAGTCAGAAAGAGAAAAACAAATACCGTATGCTAACGCATATATATGGAATCTAAAAAAATGGTACTGATGAACCTAGTGGCAGGGCAGGAATAAAGACGCAGACGTAGAGAACAGACTTGAGGACACAGGGAGGGGGAAGGGTAAGCTGGGACAAAGTTAGAGAGTGGCATTGACGTATATACACTACCAAATGTAAAATAGATAGCTAGTGGGAAGCAGCCGCATAGCACAGGGAGATCAGCTTGGTGCTTTGTGACCACCTAGAGGGGTGGGATTGGGAGGGTGGGAGGGAGGCTCAAGAGGGAGGGGATATGGGGATATATGTATACGTATAGCTGATTCACTTTGTTGTACAGCAGAAACTAGCACACCATTGTAAAGCATTTATATTCCGATAAAGATGTGAAAAAATTAGGTGTTTGATATTAAAATATACACATCACTGTTTATAAAATAGATAACCAACAAGGACCTATATGCAATATCTTGTAATAACCTTTAATGGACAAGAATCTAAAAAAGAAAATATATACATATATACACATGTTATACATATATACGTATAATCGAATCACTTTGCTCTACACCTGGAGCTAACAGAATGTTGCACATCAGCTATATTTCAATTTTTTTTTTTTATATTAAAATGAGTGTGAGCGTTCCGGAGAGAAGATGCCCCGTCTTACCTTGTAAACAGGTGGGGGAGTCAGGGCCAGGGGAGCCGTGGGGAAGAGTGGGTTCGTGCAGTGGGGCATTTTCATAGCCTGGAGGCCGAGGTATAAGACAGCATCGAGGCAGAGAAAATGTAGGACCAGAGAAGAGAAATGATCAAGGATGTTTTCCAAGAAAGGTCTAGGAGAATAATCTAGAAGATTATTTGTTTCTCAAGTATCATGATAAAACTTACTAGGATGTGAAGGAATGAGTTTCTGGTTTTTCAGCAAGCCAACCCTTATGATGGGATGCCAAAGTATGGTGGTTGCAGTTGCGGAATAAACATCTAGAAAAGACGATGAACCCTTGAGATGCAAATATGTTTTCACATAAGGGTCCATTGTAATAGAAAATGGGAGGAAGTGAGAGGGAGAGAATACAACGAAGGTAGAATTGTGTTGAAAGCCTTGCACATGGTTAGTTTATCATTTTGTTGTTGTTGTTAAATGAAAAATAAACATATTCCAGGATCCAGAGCCAAGATGTAGAATCTTGAATGTATAATGAACAGTTAAACGTGGTGATTAAGAACACAGGATATCGGTGAGAAAACTCAGGTTTGAATCCTGGCTCTGCCACTTACTATCAGTATAAACTTGGGTAAGTTACATTGCTCTGGGCCTCAGTTTCCTGACCTTTAAAGTGTGAATAATAGTAGTATCTAACTCATAAATGATTGTGGGATTAGATGAGTTAATACACATCGGGTGTTAAAAAAGAAAGTTGGGATGTAGTTATTTTCGGTGAATGATAAAGCTAGCTGTCAGCCTTAAAGTATTCCCTAAATAAAAAAATGTGGTTTGAAATCATGATAGCAAATTTGCCGTTATCTCTCTGGAGTGTCCCAGGATGTGCATTTTTATGTGTAACTATGCATGTTCGTGAGGTACATCATATACATTCAGAGACTCCTAGACATTTAGTGTTCACAGAAATATTAAAGCCTATTGCTGTCCACATGCATCTTGGGCCCAAATCTTTGGGGCCCTGTTGGTTCTACAAGAACACCTAGCCTATTTGAGTAATTCTGGGATGGTGAACTTCTGTTCGTCAGGAAGCCCGTTTTATCACTGATCAGCCCTTAGGGCTAGGAAGTTATTTCTTCCACTGGACTGAAATCTACCACCCACAGGCATCCCACATAATCTTTTGGTTTGGTGCTTTGAAATTCTACGAAACCCATTTCTTCTACGTGACCATCCATCAGGGATCTTCAAATAGCACGTCCTTCTTGAGTCCTCCCCTGGCTAAAACTCCCTTGCTTCTTCAGCTGTTCCTCTCTCATCTGGTTTTAGGTATCCTGTAGCCCTCTCTGTTGTTTTCTCACAGCACCGATAGCCACAGAAGCGTATTTTTTGTATGTGTCTGCATTTGTGCGTAGAATTCACTTAAAAGTACGTCTTTTCGACAAAACCATCTTTATCATTTGGAAGGGAAACACTTTGACTTTTCTTAACCCGCTTCTTAAATTCCAAATGTGGGAAGCTGGCAGGTAAAGGAACCTAGTGCTGAAGAATCCTAAATCTTCCCTTGAGAGTCAGTTTAGGCTTCGCTTTGCTCTGAGCCGGGTAGCTGTGTAGAAGCAGTGGTAGTAACGATGGTTCTAGTGACTGCAGGAGCAGCCTATTGTGGGCCTACTATGTGCCAGCTACTCCACTCAGTCCTCTAGTTGCAGTAAATTATTGAATCCTCTGACTGTGAGTCTCTTACGATCTTTATTCCTATTTTCAGGAATAAAGTTGGAAACTCGTAAGAAAGCTCAAGAGAAGGATTTTTTTCGTTAACATCGTCAGGATTGTTTATCTGTATACTCTTAATCTGTATAGTTTTCTATCCTACTTAAGACATTGTGTAGTTTTCGGTCTCTATTGCTTTATCCATTGTTTCAGTGCATGGAAATTATACAGGTAACATAAAAATCACCTTCCTTTCAGTGGGGAGAGTCCACTTTTATTCCATCGAAACTGTCGAAATGAATTATTTTTAAAGATACTGCTGTTCTCAGTGGGCTGGAGCCCACACACACAGACACTGAGGATGGAATACTTCATTTCCTCTCAGCTTTTCCCAAATGACTCTCTCCCCTCTTTCTTCCAACAAGACTCCCAGAGAGAAAGGCAATCACAATGTTATCGGCAGTAGAAAGATTTCAGAATACACTCCTGGGCATGGGTAACTTGGGGGATGGCTGGGTGCCTTCTACAAGACTTAACACGTTTCCTGAACATGGAGCCTCACCATGGCAACAGCCATGTCACATGACACATTGGTGACACATGTAAGGTGCTGCCACAACGCATCCCAGGTTGAATGCCTGTGATTCATTGTTTCCACTGACACAGTGACTGCTGCAACTCGCAGTTGGAAGGTTCTCTGGTTTTCAGTGCCATTAATGCACACTGACTCCATGGCACATGGAGGGCTCGGGGGAGGGAAGCATCAATAAATAAGTGTGCGTTGTAAACATTGCCTTCATTAGTTCTACAGAGAAATACGTGTTCATCATTCAACCCCCCTGCCACTCGCATTCTTCTTTCTCGAAGCATATTTTGTTGGTAACACCTTGGAAGCTTGAAAGTGATTTTATTTTTAATCATAGTTGTACCCATTTCCACTTGGCAAACATCAGAAGAGAGAGTTCACGATGGCCCCCTTTTAGTATTTATTTATATTCTTCACATGTAGCAGATTTATTGATGAAGACATGTTTCTGGGAATATTATGTATTTTTTTTCTCATTGTGAAATTTATTGAATACTTTCCATAAATCAGTTGGTGTTATTAGGGGACCGTGGTTTATGTGGAGGGGCCTGGAGGTTGTATGATATCAGGAGGCTTTTCTGGAGGTCCAAGATGAGTGGTATTTAACATATTTTAATTTCTGAGTGTTTCAGTGAGTGATTAAAAAAAAAAGTAGATGTGGAATCTGGAAGGCATTAAAGAGATGTCAAGGACAGACGGATTTTGATTTGTAGCCTAATGAAATGTTTTGCCAACTTTTAAAGATTTTTTTGAGAGCAGAACTTTAATCATTTGCTTGTGTTTCTGGCATGGTAAGGTTATTCCTGTTTCTGTTACATGAGGAATCCAAAGTGAAAATGGGATAATTTTTAATTAGCAAAATTATAAAACCATTTGCAGCCAAATGTTTCTTGTCTTGTATAAACTGTGAGGTTTCACATTTTACTTTAATCATTTGGGGAAATTTCATTCTGAAGATCTATTTCAGTTAGTACTTTGTGTATGGATACAAATCCTCAATATTAGAAATGACTTTTCTGATGTCACTTGAATAATCTGACAGGATTTCAGTCATGTTTATTGCTTGTGTCTGTTTCGGAGGGGTCATGGTTACCTGAGTTGGATGTTGCACTAATATTCAAATCAGCATTATGCATTGCAAGGCTGAATAAATATGACAAGAGAAAGAGCATTAGGGTGTTAGGAATGTTTCTTTGTTTTTTTGTTGTATGATTTTGTACATTTCCGAATTGCTTTTGTTGAGGTAATTATTTGAATCAAAATGTTATGTTTTTATTTTTTACCATAAATATAGGAATGGAGAGTTATTTTAAAAGTGTATTTTATTAAGGAAATGAGAATAACGAGCCAGCTCATGGCAGCCTACATACAATTCTCAGACTTTTTATTTTCTGATGCTTCAATTGCATTTGATTATGCGAGTTTTACATTTTGGGGGGGCCTATTAGAAACATACTTGGAAACACAAGAATTCTTTGGAAATGGGAAGATAATTAAGTGCCCAGAATTTGAGGTTCTGGCTGGACTGGGGCACTTCCGTCTCCTAGAAACTTTACATAATTATTAGTTGCGGGGTGGGGGGGAGCGGGGGGAATGCAGCATCGTATGCTGTTTCTTTTGGGTCCTCTGGAGGGCGCTGTGTCACATCCTTACAGTGCACCCACTGCAGCAGGAAGAAAGGTGGTGGAAACCAGCTGGAGGAAGCCGTACCCACAGCACTAGCTCAAGGCTCTGGTGATACATCAAGGCCCTCATCTTTAGCCATTTGTCTTTGAAAATCATAGGTGTCATTTACCAAGAGCAAGAGGGAGAATGGGATGTGTCAGTAATTTTCCTTCAGACTGAGTAATTCCTTAATGAAACGGATTCTTAAAGCTGTAGGATGCCCAGGGAATGTCATATACTTAATTATTTTTGTTAAACTGTGAATAAGACCAAAGGACAGGAAGCTTAAGTTTAAAACAGACGAACAGAACTGATTAATGAGTGCTAGCTTTGTCTAGAATTTAAGGAGGCAGTTAACTTTTTTGAGGGGAAAGACAGGTACTTTATATAGGAATTCCTTAGAACTCCCATCTAGATTTGGTAAAAGAACTTCCACGTAGAAATAAATACAGCCAACCTAGACGATATTGATAGTTTTCTAAAACAGAACCAGATAAAAATTTTCTTTTTCCTGGGACATGGCAATGTGATCGTCTGGGATTGTACTTTCCAATACCTTAGCGCCCGCCACCTGTGGCTCCTGGACACATGAAGTGTAGCTGAGGCTCTCCTGAATTGACACGGGCTACGTGTACAAAATACACCAAATTTCAAAGACACCGATTGCATGCTGAAGTGATAAGATTCTGCATATATTGGGTTACATAAAGTGTATCATTAAAATTAATTTTATCTGTTTCTTCTTATTTTTTTAATGTGGCTTACTAGAAAATTAGAAATTACATATGTGGCTCACTTTATATTTCTGTTGGATACCACTGTTACAGAACATGTATTATAGAGCTACATGCTATAGAACATATAAGTTCCATATTTCTAAAATCATCAATCTTTGAGAAATTCTTTCCCTTAAAAGGGGGTTCAGATGTCGCTCAAGTTAAAAAAAACTTAATTTATTTCATCCATTTATTGTCTAAAGAAGAGAACTAATTGATTTCACTATTTTATTTAATAAAAAATGAGACAAAATGCTTTTCAAATTAATTCATTTCGTCTGCCCTAAATACAGCACCACAATAAATATTCCCCCATGGGTTATAATCTGATTGTGAGAAAACCTCTTTCCATCATTTTGACTCTGTGTACACCATACTGACACATCTAGCTGGAGAATCAAATCGTTAACAAACCTAGTGATGTTTGCATCAGATGCCAGCGGATAATCTGTTTTTCTTGAAGTCGCCTGTTTTGTCGTGGAGACCTGTAGATCTCAAACTAGGATGTGCATGCCGTTAGGCCTACGTCATAGCAGTCAGGATCTTGCTAAATCATAGAGTAACTTACTCTGCCATACCGCCATGAAGAGGCAGGTTTTCTTGAAGACTTTTGTGGGAAAAGACATCATTCTAATATTTTAAATGGCCAAATTTATGCTGGCATATTATGCAAGACTTTGAATGCTTACAGTGACACTCCTGCATACTTAGGTCCCCTTTGATTGGTGCTTCCAGACCCCCCTCCTTTTTCATGAGTGGCCATTTACCGTCCTCCCGCTTCCCCTCATTGCCGTTAAGGTAAATTTTGGTAGAAATGTTTGAGATCAAACTTAGCTTCTGTGCTAATCCTTACATTAAAAAATCATAGCTGCTTCCTTCCACTGAGAATTTTACAGCGTGGTTTGTCATCTTAGCTAGCTTAATAAAACTGCTGGGGGTTGCTTACGCATGATGGGAAACTGACTCCCCTTTAGGGAGGATGTGTAGGAAAACGTGGTGGCAGCTTCCAGGAGAGAGGAAAGATCTTGAGCTTAGGTGCTGATGTTGGGAATAGAAGGGGGTGGGGACAGACGGTATAGAAGTTGGATCAAAGGCTGGGAGGATAAGGGGAATGTTTGGGGATGGGAGGCATGGGGTGGAAAAGAAAAAATAATGTCTTCATACTTTGAGCTTGCCTGACATTGGATAGCAATGTGCTTATCAAAGATGGGAAATTCGATGAGGAAGACTTCGGTAGGCAGGGGCTGTAAACTTTTGACTTTAATTTGGAGTACTCTGAATTTGGAGGTGAGGGTGAAAAAAATCCATCTAGAAATACCCAGATGACAGCCATAATTTATCTTTCTTCAGAAACTCTGTCACACTCTTCTCTGGACTATATTTATTTAGGGACCATTGTGCTCCAGTATTCTTGATTCTAGGTATCTTTTGGCCAATTAAATATGATTGAAACTTTTTACTCTTTCATCCTAAATAATGTCCTACTTAAGCAGAAGAGGGGAATATCACTAATTCTCTCAGTGGTGTGAAAAAATAAAAAGGAGCACTTTAGTATATTTCCTTCTAGTCTTTTCTGAATGCCGAATTTAAATGTATAGTTGCAATCATCTTGTGCTTATAACTTTGTATTTTGCTTTGTTTCTCCATGGTAACTGTTTTCATGCTGCCGTATTTATAACAGTTATCTTTATTGACTGTCTAATATATGAGCTAGTCACTGCGCCGGTATTTTTGAGGTGTCTTCTGGGGGCAGGGCCTGTTTTATGTCTTTGGCATGAGTAAAACCCGTTTCCTGCCTGTGTGGGGATTACTGTTTGTGTTCATGGGTGTGCCATCACTGTTTGAGACGTAACAGTTCTTTGGGTGTCTGCTACTCCTTGTAGCAGGGTATTTAGTGTTCTGATGCCCACCAGTCACTGTGACAACCAAAAATGCTACCACACAGTTCTAAATACCACACTCCCCAGCTCCCCAAATAATCACTCATTTAAGCCATAATTTGGTTAACTGTCTTCCTTCCAGACCGCACATTAAGTGTTGGACATTTAGGTTGGTTAACCACTTTTGTTCTTCTTTCTTTCATTTGATGGTAGACGGTTATACATCAGTTGTATCTGTGAGCCCGTTTCCTGGTAGAACAAAGCCTTGAGTAAGCTTGGTGAATTTCCACGCTACCTTGTTACATGAGAATTTTGCTACTCACAATTTTGGGACAACCTTTTGACAGTCTTGGTGGAAGGGCATATGACATAATCTTGATTAAAGTCTCAAGTGGGAAAACATTGTTTTTCCCTCCTAGTTGCTGCTTTTCCTCCACGTCTGTACCATCCACCTCCACTGAAGGTAAGGTAAGTATATTTGGGGGCCTAGTATTAGAGAGGGTTTAAAGGCTTATGGTTCAGAATCTCACTTCAAATCGTACTTCTGACACTTATTAGCCATGTGTCTTTGGGTAAGTTACTTAACCCAGTTATATCTCTTTGTCTTCCTCTATTACATGATGGTATATCCTCAGAAAGATCATGTGAGATTAAATGAGCTTTGCATACAGGTTAATTTGTTAGCTGCAATGGAGACTGGCATTTGTCCACTCTTGTGTAGTGGTTACAAGCACAGGCTCTGGTGCCAGGCGCTCGGTTTCAATCTTAACTACTTATTAGCTGTCTGACCCTTTTGTAAGTGTTTTTGCCACTCTGAGCCTTGGTTTTCCCATGTCTGAAATAGGAAGAAAAAAAAACCAACCCTTTTACTGCATCAGCATGAAGACTGAGGCGGAGTCGGGCTGGTGGTTGCTTTAGTGCAGGACCTGCATGTGATGGGAATCTGTAAATGGCAGCTGTGCCTACGGTGATAGCCTAGGGAGTGTGAGGAAGTGGGATTTTATAGATGAATCCTCTCCCTTCTCTTCTCACCTTTTTTTTGGGGGAGGGGTGTGGGGAACTATGTCTGGCTATACATTTTTCTCACCTAGTTATTACCTTAAGTGTTAATTAAAATGAATAAAATACCTTCTTAGAGGTATAACCGTGAACTTGCGTGCCCTTCTTGTTTCTTCTCTGGACTTGGGTTTCCTGATGGAGTTCTGGGCTGGTTTCAAAGTCCTGAGTGCTGGTTAAAGTAGGAAGAAGTTTCTGCCCCAAGTTTGGCATCTGTCTTTACTTCACTGGATCCAAATATCACGTATTAGATAAGTGGAACCAACACTCAGAATATTAGTTGGGGAATGTAATTTAAGATGAGGCATAGATTAAAAAAAAAAGGGAAGGCATTTTCAAACTTGTACTGAATTCTCTTGGACTTCCTTGATATTTTTCATTTTTTGGGGGGGGGTCATATTTTGTGTATTTTGTATTGGGTATATATCGAGTATGAACAGTTCTGCGTATTGTATCTCAGAAGTCCAGATCTTTATTCCTTATCAAGCATAGCGTACCACACTTCACTGGGGGAATTCCGGTAATCTCGAGTGATCCTGTGGCCTTAAAAAAAAAACACCCTGACAGAAAAGAAAAGCATGTCCTCCACAAAATAAGTATTCCATACCTACAGCTCCTCCCCCAAGAAAAATATGACCCTCAAGGCAATGAAGCACATAATACATAATGAAAAACAATAAAATGTAAGTTCTAGCTTGTACTTTTAGTGACTCACTGACTTCATAATAAAATGTGAATGTAATTACCTTTGTGCATCTTCGACCATTAGGCAAACTGTAGGAAGAGGTAAAGGACAACTCTACGAATAGGGCTGTAGAACAAATTCAGATAAATCTTTAAACTCGGGAGTCACCTGTGTCTTTATTGGCTTGGCCAGATGGAACCATTATGAGTCACCAGAACATGGTCCTTTCATTTTGTTCACCTGATGGCTTTGTAGGGCCCCATCCGTATGCTGTGTTCTTACGATTCTAATGATATTGATGATTCATAAAGAAACACAGGAACGAAACATGTTGAGCCTTTGACCGGATGGCCTTAAGGGTGGACTGTTTCATTTTTACCTTTTTTTCCTTTTCTCTGTCACTTGAGTATCTGCTGTATGTCACTTGCGTATCTGCTACAGACATAAACTTAGCCTATTGTTCCTCTGGGTTCAAAAGAATGGAAACATTGCTTTGGTTTTCGCTAAAAGCAAGGCCCTGCAGGATACTGAGTTCTCTGTGGAAAAGGCTAGAATATATGTAATCAAAACTTCCATACTGGTGGCCTGGGCAATTGTTGGTGGCAAAAAAATACAGCGTTTTTGTGTTCTTTTGGGTACAGGAGAAGAATCTTTACAAGGGGACCTAATATTGTCATTGATAAACCGTAGTCATTTCTCCCTGTCCTTTTATTTCATAACACGTGTTGTCAGGGTTTGTCATTATATACATATTTGTGTCTGTTTATTCAACGTAAGCATTCCCATTTGGGCTGTAAACTCCATGGGAGCCGAGACCATGTGAGGTTTTTTTTAGCCACACACCACCTGCACGTGGTGGCATTCAGTCAATGGTTGTTGAATCAGTGTTTTGTGTGAACAGATAAATGCAAGAATAATAATGTCTGACATATATTTAATGTTTGAAGGTAACAGATTCGTTGTGAAATGCTGTACAGGAATTCTCCCTCCTTGAACCTTGCCACAGGTCTTTGGGTGGTGACTCTAATTGCTTGCATTGTCGGGGCAGGACACTGAGGCTCAGGGAGGTTCGGGGAGAACTCTTGGTCACATGGCTGTAAGTACCTTTCAACCCCAGTTCTGTCTGCCTCGGAATCACATGCCATCCAGGACTAGCTGATGTGCCGAGAGATTGCAGTTCTTGAGATCTCCTGGTGAAATTGTTCCTAAGGTATTTGCTCAGCAGTATTTCTTTTGGCAACATTAAGAGGTGTTTTCTAAGGAAAATCCATCAGGATTTGATTCTAGTCATTAAGAAAGAGGAATTAATTATAAATAAGAATAGCAGTGGTAACACCCATTCTCTTTGCTGTGTGTTAGGTATTCTGTATTAGCTCATTTTACCTTTATAACCTTCCGTATAAGGTAGACACGTTTATTCCCATTTTGCAGATGAGAAAACCGAGGCTCAGGATGCCTAACGAAAGGTTAAATAAGTTACCCAAGGTCACACAGCTAGAACCTGGGAGAAAGGAAATTACTCAGTGACTTCAGAACTTCTTTCTAAAGGACAGTAGGAGCTAGGGACTTGAAATAACCATTTTTACATTTTGAGACTATTTTATTTTTATTAGTCTGTACTATTTTGAAACAACAGGACAGAGAGAGAGGAGGATTGGCCACCACTGTGCGTTTATGGAGTTCCCAGATGAGCCGCTACGAGGCCAGTACTATCCTGCAGATGGGATGGTGCTTACAGGGGTTGCCTGGAGCTCTATCCACAGGTACAAGACCTACAGGACTTGGAGGGATGCGGATGAACGACTCCGTGGCATCTGTGTGTAAAATTCACCGGGGGGAACTGATACTTGAGAAAGTTCCAGGGGAAAATCTGGCTTTCAGCTGAGGGTGGTCTGCAGCTTTTCTGGTTCTGAGCTCTCTGGCTTTGAATTCTGGCTTTGCTGCTTTTTCCCTCTCATTACATTCTCAGCGAGAGAATAGATATTCTCATATGATGATCAAAGCTCACTTTCGATTTCATCGTTACTGATTGGTAATTAACCTGACTTTCAGTGTGTGCTAAGTCACCCAGGAAGTGTTATTGTCTTCATCATAGTCCCATTTGAATCCCAGGAATGACTCAAGAAATTTGCTTCTTTCCTCAATGAAGATGGAAGCAATTTTGCATTTGTTATTTTTGCGGGAGGACCAGCTTGACAAGAAGGTAACTTAGGCGGAGCTGGTTTTCTGGGAAAGAGCTGAAACTATAGAATGGTCCTAAATGTGTGTGTTAAATAATGCTGACATATTTTGTTGATGCTGGCTATTTTATTTGATTGCTATCCATTCCGAAGTCTCCCCCTCCTTTTTCCTTCTTTGAAATCTGTTGGTTGCTATGGAAACAGTGTTGTTTTGGGTTTGGGTGGAGCTGTATCCACAAATGCAGTATAAAGTCTTTTATAAAATGGGTTAATATTTGTTCTGGCTGGGCACGTATGGAACTTGATGTAATGATGATCACAATCACACATGCAGAATAAATTTGCACTTTTATTGTTATTTTCTTGGTCTGTCTAAGTGTGTGCAATTTCGCTTGGAATGCACTGTCATTTCCTCTCTGATTTGGATATTGCCGTTTAAAAGCCAACACCCTGCACTAGTGGAATTGCTCGGAGTTGGAAGTACTCCGCAGGCCTCAAACATCCGTGTGACCAAATTTTCATTCAGGAGAGTGACTCCTGGGATATCTTTTGAGTCCCGCTCCAGGACCCAGCTTGCCAACTTGGGCCTGCTTCTCCTTCTGCCTAAGCAAGCCAGTCCTCTAGATCTCGTTTGTCTTCAATCATGCAGAATCGTCCAGTCCCTCCGCTTTCGCATTGATGCTTGTGTCAGCCACGCAGCGCTGTTACTAAACACCTCGCCTGATTCAGGATGTATTAATGAAAGTAGGGTGAAAGGTGAAATGACCCGGGACTGGTCCAGTCTCAGGTGGAGGACGAGAAAAGGGTAGGGATTTTGGAAAGGTTCCAGGGACGATCAGTGAGGATGATGAAAGTCTGAGCAAAGAGGATCTTTGGGGAAAGGTTCGAGGAGTTGGAACTATTTAACATACAGAGGAGAAGACCAGGGGCATGTGTGTAAATGTGGGGCGTTTTATTAAGTCTTTGTACGCAGGAACCTGTTTATAAGAGAGGGGGTGTTCACTCTTTGGTTCTCTAAAGACCTACCATTAGGAAGACATTAACTATGGAAGAACAGGTGAAATTACTCTGTGACGTGGTAAGATGGCGAGAGTCTTGTACAGATGGCCAGACTCTGGAAAGGGATGCCCCCAAAAAGAAATGGCAGGGTCCCTCACCTTGATGTCAGTTAGGCAGACTTGAGGTATGCAGTTTGGTGGCTGGCTTGCAGATCCTGTTGGAAGCCAAACAGTGACTTAGATGACCCCACAGAAGTTCCTTAAAGGTCCCTGAGTTTTTGTCTTATTGTAAATGAATTTTAAAAATTCACTTTTCCAAACATTTTGACAGACCTTTTTAACTCTCCAAAAATGAATATAGGGATATAAAAGACTGCTTTTAATGAGGGTTAAAAATCCTACAGAGTGAGGGCTGTTGGAATGATCAGGGATCCTCATCTTAAACGTAGCAATGTTGTGTGCCTTTATGATGCCTCCAATAGTGATGGATCTGCTTTTCAAAGTCCAGTCAATCCAGAAGAGTCTTGATAGCTCGTGAATAGACTTGCAGGATTGTAGATTACGAGGAACCTTTGGGATTGAATAGATCATTGGTTCTCCTGTACCCCAGCATCATCACCACCTGGAAACTTCTTAGAAATGAGAATTCTCGGGTCCTATCCCAGACCTACTGAATCAGGAACTCTGAGGGAGACATCCAGCAACCTTTGTTTTAACCAGCCTTCTGGGGTGAGCACCAGAGGTCTCCACCATCCCTTGTTTACTTAGAACATTCGCATGGCTATATAAAGCTTGGGGCTAATTGGAAGTGTGTGTCATTGTTGACATGGTGACCAATTTACCTGGCATAGGAAAAAGCAAGTTTCTTAGCCACAGGCTGCCCCCAACTGTCTTGTAAAAGATTTTTTTTTCCCCTTTAATAGAAGGGCTGCCATGCCATGGCTCAGGACATACCTTTAGCAAGAGGGAGGAGGAATAAGTCCCTGTGATAATGGGCCGCCATCTCTCAGGATAATTATTAAAATCATTTTTATCAGTCATTTCCTTTTTGTGGGGTGGTCCATCCATCCGTCCATTTCTCTATCTTCCCATGCTCCCACCCGTGTATCCTTCTATCCATCCGTGCAGCAATTCTTTTTTTTTATGGTTCGAATATTTATTAAAGCATAAGAGCACATATTGTTTTGTCTTTGGATATAGATAGGTTTGAGTAGTTAAGACAACAGAAATGTATAAGGCATTTTAGAGAAAAATGCTATGTTGTACGTATGTCATTATCTGTGTGTTTTTAAGCCAATATTTAGTTGGTTGTAACAATTCTCTCATGATGTCCCACTCTGTTCCGGGTGCTGTGTAGGGAATGGAACAGAGAGAGAGAGAGTTAGCATCCTCTGAATATTACTGGTACCTTTTGTTTTCTTTCCCTCAAATTCACACCATCTGTGGTGCCCGAAGCCCGAGTACCCACTTACCTCCTTAACACGTTTTTTCCTCGTTGTATTTTTGCCCTTGGGCTTTCTAGCTTTACAGCCCACTAAATTCTCCTACAGTAACATGGGTTTTCTCCTTGAAGCAAGTGTTCATTAAATTGTAAAGACAAAATATATCTAAGGATAAGTATCACTTGAGAAACACAGATGTCATCATTCCTTATATTGTGTATTATATTTGGGCTGGAACCTCTCTTCTGTAGAATTATATGGTGAGGAAAAGGAAGGACCCAACCTCTCACCCCAGCAGACCCTTTTATGACCCTCCAGGTGGTAGGGTGTATTTTTTTTACTTTTCTCCCAGCGGACTCAAGGGTGGGGCTCAAGTACCCACACTCACCACTGACTCAGCATCACTCCACCTCTATTGTCTGGGGTTGTTTTTCTGCACCCACCCCTCAAGCTATTTTCTCAATGGAAGAGGAAGGAAAAAAATTCCGCTGAAAACAATCCAATCCTGATCAGTTTCGCATAGCATAATAAATGCTTGTTTGGACATTGCTTGGACTGTCATTTTAGCAAGGATCTTCTGTTTGATTAAATAGCTTCTCTGTTATGTATTGAACAAAATGAAATGTATGTCATAACAGATATAACTAGATGATGACAACTTTTCTTGACTGTGAATTTCATTAAAGATATACATTTGTGTTGTGTTCTTCTGAATGACAGAAGTTGACAAATAGCTGGGGAAAGTTGTTTTCTAGGGAAAAGTTAGCAGCTCGCCCCTGTTCAGATTTTCCCAGCCGTAAGACAAAAATAAGGGTGGATCAGAAAATCAGGAGGGGTTGGGGGCCGGTGAGTGGGGTGGGAGGTGGAACCACTCATGAATGGTCTGGGGGGGCTTATGACGAGCATCTGTTTGTTTCAGGTGACTGTGCAGACTTGTTCATTGTTGTCAGTGTTGTAAGTGTTCAGTCTTACCTTCCCAGCATGCTGCTTGGATGGACGGACAGATGGATTTGTTCATTTCCTCACTCTTAGAGCACGTATACTGTGCTGAGTCCTAGGCAGTATGAGTAGTGAAACCAGGTCCAGTGCCCTTCCTCGTGGAGCACAGGGTGAATAAATGGAAGATTTCAGTGCAGTCTTTTTTTTTTTTGCGGTACGTGGGCCTCTCACTGTTGTGGCCTCTCCCGTTGCGGAGCATAGGCTCCGGACGCGCAGGCTCAGCGGCCATGGCCCACGGGCCCAGCAGCCGCTCCACGGCACGTGGGATCTTCCCGGACCGGGGCACGAACCCGCGTCCCCTGCATCGGCAGGCGGACTCTCAACCACTGCGCCACCAGAGAAGCCCATCAGTGCCATCTTAAAGGATAGAAAGCAGAGGCTGGTGGGCCCTGCACGGGAGAATGTAGGATAATATTCAGGGGGCAGGCTGTGGAGTTGGACCACTTGGGCTAGAGCCCTTACTAGCTCTCCCATCTTGGGCAAATTCCTTAAGCACCTTGTGCCTCTGTTTTCCCATCTGCCAAGTGGAGATAATATTAGCGTCCACTTTATAGCATTATTGTGGGGAACATGATGACAATTCTGGATAGACTTTGTTTTTTAAAGTACTGATGTATAATAGCTTGTTTGATCCACATGATACCAAATCCTATGAGACAGGAGCTCTTATCCCCATGTTACACATGAAGAGACTGAGGTTTGATGTCAGATAACCCCTATAGGTTATGTAAGGAGAAAGGGGCAGAATGGAGGTTGGACCTCAGGCTGTCTGGCTTTCAGAGACCCTGCTTGGTCCCCTGCTTGGTACAAAGTCAGTCCTCTGTAAGTGCCACCGTTATAAGTCACCGTCAGGGATCAGGCTTCCCCAAGAAAGTGACTGTTGGGCTGAGATCGGAGAAGCCCCCTTGCTTCTCCGGGGGTCAGAGGGTAAAGCAGAAGCAAAGTGGATTCCTGGCGCTGCCTATGAAGAAGGACCATTTTGGGAGAGCCAGGTGGATAAGGGTGTAGCGTTGTTTGGTGTCTTGATTTTCCAGTTCCCAGAAGCCAAAGGCATCCTGGGCCCATTTAGTTCCCCAGAGAGGCCAAGAGGGAACAGTAGTAACTTGGCCTCTGATTCACCTTCCCCTGTCCCGGGAGAGCGCTCTGACTCGCGAGGAGCCTTTCAGGGGCCTCCTCTTGAGAGGCTGCCAGCTTTGCCGTCGGGTGTGAGCACCCCTTGCTGGGGTAAAGCAGGGCATCCCGGGAGATGCTGATCACCTACTCCTGGCTCTCAGACCCGTGGGCAGTCAGCCTGTTTTCTTAAATAATGTCCCCATTTACAGATGGGTAAACTGGGCTCCCTAGGCTTTGCAGAGATGTGTGCTTGATGCCGCCGCTGAGTACTGCTCGGGCGGGATCCCCTTTTTCCAGTCCCTTCCTTCCTTCTTGCCATCGTCATCACTTCCATTATTACAAAATACATGCCTCCATAGGGCCTGTTTTTGCTTCTGGATGTTCCCATACCAGGTATGGCCAGACAAAGCCTCAAGAAGATGATTAATTGGACAAGAGTTGTGTTCAGGGGTCAAGACACAATAACAACAGTTACCCTTGTGACTGCTTCTGTGTTGTCATCCGACATTGCCTTTCCTCCAGGCATCACAAAGCCTTTTCCAGGCAGTAATTGAAATTACAACACCCCCGTGGGGGTAGGCATTATTGTCCTTATTTCTTGTGGGGAGTGAGCCCAGCCTGGAGGAGCTCAGTATCGCCAGTCACGTGTGGCCCCTGGGTGTGGGATGCTTTCCTGTGCCAGCAGAGCCCCGAATTATCCTGAACCCACCGACACTGGTTAGGTGTGAGCTTTCTCTTTTTCAAAGGTGACCTGCTGATGGAGATCACCACCCCCTGCCGCCGTCCCCGACCCAGTCCCCTCCTATCCTGCCCTGGGGTGAGTTCCGAGTTCTGAGAGTGGCCGAGCCACAGAGAGAGGTTTTACGAGCAGATGCACAGAGGCCAGGAGAGGCAGCTGGGGGCTCCTTAAGGCAGTGGATTTCGAGGCAGGCCTCTCTCAGGTGAAAGTGCACAACTCGTTGGTTGATCTGGGAGACAGGAGGTGGGTGTGTCAGTGGTGCTGGTGGGTGCTGGGGCATCGGAGGGGATATCTGTGGAGGTGACCCACCTGCTGGGCCCCTTGGAGCAGTGAACTCAAGTCACCAGGATATATTTGGGGGTCCTTCATTTGGGCCAGATGGAGCGACATCACCTCCAGATTTAAAAGTGCGTTGTTGGTGGTGGCTGGTTTGAATTTTCCGTCATTGGATGACAATGGAACTAAACGGAATTTATTCTGAGCAAGGACCAGATTTCCAATGCAGATGAAATGATTTCCCTCTCACATCTTAACGGATGTTTAAACCCTATGGAGGATTTGGCTGAAGACACTCTGTGAAATTTCAACCGCACAGGAATGGGTTCTCGCCTATTATATTCTGTCTCAGCAAGTGAAACGGTGGCTGGAGCTCGCCAGAAGGAGAGCGGTGCCCGAGGAGCTGGCCTGTCGTGACACCATGATCCTGGGCTCTGTGTGCCCCTCTGAAAAGCCTAGTGCCCTCCTGAAGGCAGGTGGAAGGTGTTGTTTGAAGCGAGCCATATTTTATTTTTCTCCAGAAATTCTGAAGCTGATTGTGTGACATGAACATCTAAACAGAGTAACCGGATTCCAATGGCAAGACCGACATCAGTTTACACATTCTTTCTCTGCCCCTCACCCTTTCGACCAAAATGGTAAATAATTTCGTTTGCGGGCAAATATCATGGCCATTTTGTACCCTGGCAGCTCTTATTTTAATGAGAAATTTGCTTTATCCAGTAGTACATTAGCAGAGTGTGTCGTGATTTTCTGTAACAGGTGTTTACGGATAATCCTGGAGGGTCTCCATCCTGATGACTTCGTCTCTCCAGTGGTGAGCTTGTAAGGCGTACACTGTTATGGGAGGTCCCCTTAGCCCTCAGATCGTCCCGGTGCCTCCCTCTGTCTAAAGGGAGTGTCAGTGATTTCAGACAGAGGTGAGAGCTTGTTTTCACTCTCTTCTCCACGAGAGTACCGAGCTCTGCCCAGCTCCCCTGGGTAGAATTACTTTGACATCATGATGCCACAGACCTGTGGTCACTAATTTTGACTGATGTCCTAACCTTGCAGCACCCGCGATGTGGGTCCTGCGTCGCATGCGGTGGCCGAGAATCCTTGTTTCTGTGTCATTTGTCAACTGGCGTTTTTAGATTTGACGTTGGTTTGACTTCTTACACGGGATGAGAATAAGATCATCAACCCACTTCATTCTAAGATGAAACAAAAGCCATTGTGACTGAAATAGAGAGTTCGGGGTGACTCACTCCACCATCAAATATGCTTTGTACACAGAGTTCCAAAGAGATTTCTAACTTTTAGGCACCATTTTATGGTTGCGAGCCCTGGTTAAACTCGAGGGGACGAAACAGAAGTAACACCTCCCTCCTCGCCACAAAACAGCCTCCAAGTGCTTGGGTTTAAAGTTGCAAATTCCTAGATGATGCTGTCTCGTGCCTCTCTTTGTTGTCGTTGTACCAGCTGTTCCCCCCCTTTCAGCCTGTCAGAGCTACTCCCAACAGTCCAAGGCAGCACCGCCAGATGATTGTATGAAGGGAATTTGATTTAATTCTCCGTATCGTGCTTTTAACTAGAGACAGCGTAAAATCAAATTTGGCTAAGCTTACAAGGGTGTCGTTTAGAATGATGGATTCTCCCAACGACCAGTGTACAGTGTAAAACTTTTATTTCACCCTTTCTTTATTTTAGGTTAAACACAACTCTTGGAATGACTGTATCGCTGACAATATCTCTGTCAAACAGACTAGCCATGCCCTCTGCTGTAACTGAAACTTCCAAAAATGAGATATACTTCAACTTTTAAAATTTTATGTATGACCTTAAAACCCTCACTTTTCTAGACTAGGTAAATGGCTTGCTAATATCAAGAATATTGGACCTGATTTATTATTTTAGGAACCACTAGCATGTTACCTCACTTCTTAAGTTCTAATGGCCAAGAATGCTGTAACAAACTGAAGCAAATCAGCTTTCCTTTTTTGTGAAATTTGAAATCAGCTTATTAACTCACAGATTAATTATCCGATTTCTCTGAAATCATGTTATGTTTCAGTGTATATGTGTTTGCCTTTCTTAAAAACATTGCAAAGCAGATGTTTCATTTAAGACGTGCTTTAATTCAGGGGCTAAAATAATTTCATTTTGAATGGGATACTTACTTGCAATGATGAGATTAAAAAAATCTGTATCTATTATGTGAGGGACAAAAATGAAGAGGGAGATTGTTGGCATTCTGTTTGTGACAATTACAAAAATCTTTATTAATTGGCAATAGAAGTAGGCTCTGTTAGGCAAGAAATAGAGATCCCTTCATACCTTCCCCTGTAGGGGTAATTTTTATACCTTGTCTAGTATTTAAATACCTCTTAACTGCTAGGTGTCCATCTGTAGCCCCTTCCTGGGTCTCTAAACTAGTGTATGAAGCATGACCTTGTAACTTGCTTTGTTTATACATCTGTCAGGACAATATGTTATCTTCCCTTAAAAATGCAAACGTGCTCCCTGCAATACAGAGCTCTTTAGTCAACAAATAAATTGAGGTAAAGACTTTACCTAATACCCATTTAATTTAAATTCATTTTATAAACATAAAGACGCCTTTTAAGAGAAGCTTTAATTCCTACTAGCACCTTGATTTGTGGTTGCCATGGAGAATCAAATCTGTCATTTGACAAGAAAAGTCACCCATTTATGACAGCACTTTATCTTGTCTCTCCAGGGGAAGAAAATGTCAAAAGTGAGAGCAGAAAAAAATAAAGCCTTGAAACACCAGAATTTCTTGATTTCATTTTTATTATTCAGCTATCATATCCTTTCTGATAATAGCAACTTGGTGAAAATAAATAATGTTCCTACGGTAAAATCAAATATTTCCTATTGGAATGGACAGGGTTCTTTGTGACTGTCAGTGCTGTGAAGTCTGGCAAGAAATAGTGTTATTAGATAAACCTGCGGTGCCCAAATCCCATTTTCTTTTCATTATAGTGTCAAAATAATTATACCTGTGTAATTTGGGTAAGAAATTGCAGCATAAGTAAAATGGTCCATTGCGAGAGATTGCTGCTTTACGCTTGTGTTCCTTACAGGGTGGGGTTTCTACCAGCTAAAGGAATAAATGCTGGGGGTAAAGTATTTTCATTTGAATAAAGATGTAGAATAGGTCTTCCGTATTACATGCTAAACGGATAGGTAAATGCTGTATTCTGTTACTTTGCCCACATACCTATTTTGCAAATCCGAGTTAAAAAGGCAGAATATCTCAGCTAGTCGTGAACTGGAATATTATATTTTCCCAGAGACTTAAAAAAAATATTTCATCCCATCTGATGCTCGTTTGCGTTTTTGAAAATGGTGTGGCACTCCAGGAGACTGAAAAAAATGTGCAGTTCTGATCCAGATCTGATCCAGTGATTCTTTATAGTTTGCATGTGCCCCTGTAGCGTATATATAAGTACTATGTATTTGAACACAAATACGCTGGAAGGATGTTTGCCTGCCTGCCACATTCATGGTTAAAATGTGACTCTTTTTTGAGATTTGCATTAAACAAAAATGTTGGTGTGCTGCTCCGAAAAGCACATGAAAATAATCTGGGCTGCATCTTTCTTGAGGGGGCACTGTTTTTGATTGCTGGAGTATTATACAGCTTGATGTGGTTCAGAAGTGAAGTAATCTCGTATCGATGAGATAGCATTGTAATAGCAAGCCCTTTAGTGAAGGTTTAGTGTAAATATCTGACTGGCAGGGGAGCTGGGGAGCTGGTTTCTGGAACAGTTGTGCTTCTAAGAGATTACGAAAATGGAGAAAAGAAGGGGCTGAACTCCCGTTTTCCTGAAATTGGCACGCGCTGCTGGAGTGGTAGCCAAGGCTGGTTGGGATCTGCTGTGTGGAAGCCTGCAGCCCCAGAGTTCCCGTCCTGTGTGCCCCAGCCAGGGATGTGAAGCTGGGCGTGTGTTGCTAAAAAGAATAGAGTGGGGAGAAGGAATGGCTGTGGCTCGTGGCAAATAAACCTGCCCATAAATATCAGTAGAAACATGTTTCACAGGCATATCTTTGGATTGCGCATGTTGGACAAACTGCGTATTTATACGCAGCGGTTGAGCCATTTCCCCTACTGCTGGTGTGCCTGGGAGTTCTCAGTTGCCTAAACGTGAGACATCACGCACTCAAGTACGCTTTAAAGGGATACGCACTAAACACGAACCTGCAAAGGCCCTGTAATTCTGAATTAATGCTGACTTGTTATTTAACACTCGGGACTCTGTGTGGCCCTTTACTTTGATAAAATTGTCACTGGAATTTCATGGAGGTAGAAAGAGAGATGTGGATTTGTCCCCCCATCAGGACTCAGACGGCTTTTGTGATTACTGAGGGTATTTGATGTGTGTACCTGGCAGAATGTGTTCACACCAGTTGATAATGAAATTGCGATGTGGCACAGTAATTGTAGTTTCCACAGGTGTCCTAGGATTGTGTGCACAGCAGTGCTGTGGATTTGCTCGAATCCAGTGTGTGTAAATACATTAGGCAGGCTTTGGGGGCTTTTATTTTATTGGATTTTTAAGTTTTAAAATTGTATTTTAATTTTTGTTTACATAACTTTCTATGACTTCTGATTTCTATGAATTTGTGAATTGTTTATGTGTGTGTGTATATATATATATATATATATATATTTAAGTTTCATGGTGAGGATTAGCAAAGACATTTAAGAACATGGTAAAGATGTGTGAACGAGTAAACTCTGCCTTCATAGCCTAGCATTTTGTCAGCACTCTCAAATACCTATCTTTCTACTCTAGTATGAGAATTCGTGTTTGTGTGTCCTGCTTTCTCTGAGGGGCAGTGACACATCTGTGAGATAAGTTGCCCGGGCGGTCTTTTTCATATGGGGTACTTTCCTTAGCAATAACCTGTAAACACTCTTTCTTTAAAAACAAAGCTGCAATACTAGTTGACACAGATTTTTTTACAGAAAAAAACAACAACCCGAAACACCCTGACTCTTTGATATCCCATGGTTTATTTTAAGAGCATTGCCCTGTAGTTAATAATAAAAACACCTAGCATAATACTTAGCACTTACTATTTTTCAGTCACTGTATAATTTTGGTATCTCACACTATCTCTGTGAAGTAGCCATTGCTGTAATCCCTACCTTCCAGAGGAGAAACTGGTGTGTTAAAGGAGATACACAGTCCTGAGTCCCAAAGCTAGTTCCTGGAGGACGTGGGATTTAAACAGCCTGCTTCTTTGGTCTCCAGGGGACAAAAGAGAAGGTTGAGGGTCAAGGGAACACTTAAAGTAAGTTTCGGTCCCTACTGTGATGCTGTCCACTCGTATATATAACATATCAGCTCAGTACATCGTGAACTAGCTCTCACACCTGAAAAATTAGGAGTTGACGAGAAAAACCGGCACCTTTCGTTGAATGCAGCTTCTTTGCCTCTGCAATAATGAAAGTAACAGAAAACCTTATTTACATTTCAGAAATCGTTTCCTCAAATTTCCTGTTTTGCCAGGCTTTTGCATGTGCCCCTCTCTTTCTCTTTCTCTGTCGGGCCTGCTGCCCCCACGCTTTGCTGTAAAGCGAGACCAACTAGTTAGTCGATTTCATGAAGTTATCTGTCCACCGCGTCTCTGTTGGGGAAGGGCTGTCGCCACCCCCCAGATACTTTAATAATCAAAGCAAGGGCCACTGTAGTTCTTTCCAGGGACGTTCACTCCTTTCCCTCATCTTGGCAGGGCTTTATGGCTGTGCTTTTTGGAAACCCTTTCTCCAGGTTACTTTACCTGAAAGCTTGCTGTATGGTCGTATTAATGTAATCAAATTATAGTTGTTTTTAATAACTTAATTGAATGAAAAAGAACCCTTGGAACTGAGAAGTAAAAATAAAATGGTGGTGTGTATTAAACCGTTCTCGCACAGCCCTGCAGGTCTGCAGTGGCAGATAAAGAAAGTGTAAGTTTGTACGTGGCTCCCACCGCATCCCCACGCTTAACTATTACTAATAGCCCTTTTCTCTTTCAGGTCACCTGCATCAGGGAAACTGAAACTGTTGGAAGCGCAACCCTTAAAAATCTTTTGACTCTTCCTATGAATGAAAAACATTTGGGCTTCTTTCTCCTCCAGATTTAAAACTTGGGCCTTTAAGAGCACAAAGTGAGAGAGGGACTCAGAAGCGAATGCATCTTCTTTTTCACTTTGCAATCAGTTAATTCTTTGAAATCCCATCGCATGCAGCATTTAAGAGTTTTCTTCATTCGTTTTATCCCGATTGTGGCAAAAGCAGTGTTTTCTTAAACATTTAAGTGAGTTTTTATTTAGGACCTCTTTGAGAGCTAGTTTTCACATTATCTTTAATTGAAAGGGAAGGTTGTTTAATGACGAAAAGCTCACCTATAACAGGTTATTTATTGCTCCTTGTTAAATCAGTTGGTTTGGTCCTAGACAAAGTGAATATTAGATTTGAGGAGCGCGCTTGTGCATTCTGCAGCTGGTCTGTTTTTGTTTGAAGAGGTCTCCACACAGGGACGTACTCTCAGTTGTGTGCCTTGGTATTTCAGGCGGAGGGGGGATGTGTGCTCCTGCAGACATTTCCTCATCTGCCTATCATTTTCTATGAAGAGTGTAGCATTAAAGGCACGGGCGTTTCTGCACACACTTCCTTTAAGAAATTGACTGTTTGTAAAGAGATGTGTATCATTCATCAGAATTCCAGAACAGTGCCCCTGCCCCATTCAGTCTGGGGCATATACAAAGCTATGACATGGTTTTTGAAGTTTTGGCAAATTACACGGTGGCATTAGGTTGGTGAGTTTAGCAGTGGATCGAAACCAGCCCATAAGTACAGCCCAGAAGGGGGTGCACATTGGAAGTTGTGCTGCAGTTCTTAAACCATAGTGGACCCCAGGACTACAAGAGTGCTGATGATTCTGATTCAAAGGGTCTGAAATGGGACCCAGAAACCTGTATTTTTTATCAGACCCCTCTGATGATTCGAGTCCAGGTAGTCCGTGGACTTGAACCTATGTTCTTGAAGTCGGGGAACTGTCCTTATCATCTCAGCATTAAGAGCAGCTGCATCACAATTCTTCTAGAGCAGTTTTGTTCCTCGTCTCTTGGTGTGTATTGGGACCAGCTATGGATTTTGTTAAAATGCACGTTCTGATTCAGTAGGTCTGGGAGGGGGGTGCACCTGGGACCGTGCATTTTTAACAAGCTCCCAGGTGCTGGTCCATGCCGCTGGACCAGGCCATGCTCAGAACCCCATGGTTCACTGGTTTGTATTGCACAGAGGTTTGAAAAGAAAGGAAAAAATTAAAGCAACTCTTGGGGTGCTTTTTTGTCTCTGCGGTTTTCTGTTGAACCCTCATCTCTCTCTCTCTCTCTCTCTCTCCCTCTCTCTCTCTCTCTCTCTCTCTCTCTCTCTCTGTCTCTGTCTCTGTCTCTGTCTCTGTCTCTGTCTCTGCCTTGCCTCCTGCTGCAGTGTGTACCCACATCTGTGGCCATTAAGGAGCATTTTCACAAGTGAAAATACAGATGATGCTTGTCGTGTATGTGGAGGCACAAAGATTCTAAATTAGCCCCAGTGACCCCGGCTCTGCTTGCCCTGTAGGAATCCAGTTCTCTCCGCCAGATGGAGGGGCAGTTAAGATTCTTTTGAGACACTTTTTCTCACCTCTTCTACCGCTGCTGTTTCGTAACAAAATAGAGCCAATGTAGTTCTAAACTCCAGGGTCACTGGAGAGGGGCATCTTGCAAAGGAGGGTAAGAGAAGTAACAGTCTAGCTCCGGATTTTCCTGCTAAAGTATAAATATTTGCTTTATAAAGGCTTTGAGAGCAGAAGAGGTGGTTTGGTGGAAATACTTGAAGTCACACCAGCTCTGTTTCAGAGTTGTGGCCCCTTTCAAGCTTGCTCTATTCGTTGTCTTAAGCACAGATGCCTGGTTCACAGTGAGTTTTAGGACTTTCTTTCTCTGCATGAAAGGAGATGAGGTGTCCTTGAAGGCTTTGTATCTTCGGCTCTGGAAGGCAGAAGGTATTAGGATGTTGGTGTTCGAGCTGGGTACATATTCCTGAATTCCCTTTCTACCTGGGCTTTCAGAAGAGGGGTGTAACCGGTGGGCTCAACTCTAAATTTCATCAGCATTTAGGGCCTGGTATTTCTTCAATGAAAATAGGATTCTAGATCGCAAAGGTGATATTGACCACCTCAGTGACTTTGGATAAGATCTTGGGGTTGAGGAGGGGAGGGGTTAGATTGAAATGAGCATTATGAGTCCATCAGCACCAGACATACTTTTCTCCTTGTGTGGCATCCTGTTATAACTTTCCCTGTGATTCAGCCTATGGGGCTTCCCGGCTCACACTGTGAATCTCCTTTAGCTGTTAGGATAACCACGGTAACGGTTCTCAAAATACCCATTTGCATGTGTCATTCAACTTGAAGAATGTATCTCATAATTGATGTTTTGAACCAATAACTCCCATGGCCGGTAGACAGTACAAAACTGGGGTTTGGGAGGCATAAGATTGGGGGAGGGGCCCTGCTTTATTCTTGTCCGTGTTTAGCTGGCCAATCTCGGCATTTTTTTTTACGAAGCTGTGTATATCCTTATTCTTCTCCCGATTCATCTTAGGAAGTAAGGAAGTAGGCGGTATGAGAACGTTCACTGATATCGGCCCAAACATCACTGAGTGTGATAGGATTGTAGAATTTTGGCAGTAGAAGTAACATGAGGTAGCCTGTGGCCCAAGGGCCTCAAACTCAAATTGTAATGGGGGCCACACAGGTAATTACGAAGAAGTCAGAAGGTTCAACAGGGAGAGTGGAGAGCCCGACCGCACTGCCGATCCACTCCATCCAGTTGTCACCAGGACTTCGGGCCGTATTGCCAGGTCTTCTGAATTTTCTAGAGATGCCAGAGAGCAGAGTGGACCCTTATAAGTCCTTTGGAGATGTGTTCATCTTACCCATGAGGGGAAGGGGAAGGGAGAGAAAGCCAGTGCGTGGAATTCATTTCCATCTTCTGGGAACACCCGCTGATGTTCTCAGCGATTGAAAAGCTGTCAGACAAGAACATCTCACTGCAGTTGACATGGGAGGGAGATAGGCATTCCTGCTCTGTGACCGTCAGAGAATGACAGGTCTTGACCAAAGCAGTGTCCACACTCAAAAATGTGTGCCTGATCCCTCGAAGTTCAGCCCTCTCAGATATTAAAATGTAACAGGAGGCTGCTTTGGGTCAGTAAGCCTGAACCTCATCATTTATCCCAGGGAGAATAAAATTATATCTAGCAACTCATCCACTGTTGTGCCAACTGTGAATTTTCCCTCTCTTGCGTTGCTGGTTCTTTGGATCTGCCCGTGTTATTAAAAAATAAGGTATCATTGCGCGGGAATCACCTGGTTTTCCAAGCTGTTTACCATTAAACAAAGCTGCCACAGAGTAAATACCTTTGCGTTTGCCCCGTTGGCTTGGGGGTTAAGTCAGTACTTAAACTCCTGAGTATTTAGTCTTGACACTAATTTCTGTAGTGTGTAAGGCATGTCAGGATACGAGAGCTTTTCGTGTTCCCTTTACAGTTCCCCTTGATGCCATTATTTCAAAAGGTCCCGGGTGGTAGGTATTAGAAATGGATATCAATTCACCTTGTGGAGGCTCCAAGGGTGTTTAATTTTAGAGACCTAGCAGGTAACACGTTTGCAATTGCACACAGATCTTTACCCTATGGGCACCGAACTTTTGCCACAGAGAGGTGTGTGACCACCTACACAGGAGATGCACGCCTTCATAAACGAGAGCGGTATAATTCTTTTTTCTTGGAAAGCTGCACCCCAGAAACCTATTGTTTTACCTGTGAAATTACCAACCTGAAGGTAGCCTGGAATTAGCACATACATTTTTATTTGGGCTTTTGGCAATTCTTCTAGCTGGACCACTTTTTTTTTGTTTTTTTCCTCTCCCTTTGGCAACGCTGGATCATTTAACACCTACACACATGAGAGACCCAGTTTTCTGTTCCTTCATGGTTCCAGTGTGTTTTCTTTTTTTTTTTCTTGGTTTGTTTTTAACATAAGGACTGGCTCCTTGATGTATTTGTCCCAGTGGCGGAAAGACGGTGCGCCCCTGATGCCTCCCTGGCTCTGCCTTCCACTTATCCTGAGCATTTCCAAACTACTGGTGTTTTAATTACTGTATTGTTCATCCGGTTCACTTGTATTTAATTGGCTTTGTGTTTGTCTTTCTGTTTCGATGAAAGGATTATTGGCGGTTTGGAAAAAAAAAAAAAAAAAAGGCCATTTAAGTGAAGCTCCGTCGTTTAAGACACACATAAAAATTCTTTAAGATGCCTTTTATTTGGGATCTCTTTATCTTCCTTCACAAGCTTTCTGAGAATAAGTAGTGCATGTTGAGGTTTATCTTTGCTTTTATGTGCTCCAGCCACATGCTTAACATTGAGCACATTTGAGTCGCATTTCACCGGCTTTCACAATCCTTTTAAAAAGGGACTGATCTGTTAACATCCCCCTCTTTAGATCTAGCAGACAGGATGTCCTTCCATACAAAGAAGGGCTCCCCGTCTTTCTGGCTGGCCAGTGAGTGAATGATTTCAGGCCTGGTGGGCAGTCCTCGTGTCCACGCGTCACACAGCCCAACCACAGTAGTAGGCAGCTGCATGTAATTTTGAACTCCACTCATTGAACTGTAATAAAACAATATAAGCACTGCTTGGGGGGAAGATTGGATGCAGTTATCCTTACACAAGGCTCGGGCATATGAAAGCAGTGCTGGCTGACAAGAGGATTTTAAGATTTGATTTTGATTGAATTGCAGAATTGAACAGGCCAGGAATGTCAGTGGAAGGCTAAACGCCTGTAGTGCCATAAAGTTTTATTCATGTGAGGCTTTCCAATATCAAGTAGATGGATTATTGGAAAAGGTGTCAAGGGACATGAAATGGAAGAGCCCCAAACATCAAATGTAGGCAGGAGGGAAAAATTACTTCTTGCTTAGTATATAATTAGGTCTCAAAAAAAGAGAGAATATTCCGTAAAATTGTTTATTCTTCCCTCTCTCCAAAGAAGAAACAAATGACCCTCTCGTTATATCACTTATTATATTCTTTCAAGTGAAATTGAATTTAGTACCTAAGACAGGACCTTCTCTTATGTCATTCTTTTTTTTTTCCAGTTTTATTGAGATATAATTGACACACAGCACTGTGTAAGTTTAAGGTGTACAGGATAACGATTTGACTTACATACATCATGAAATGATTACCGCAGTAAGTTTAGTGGACATTCATCATCCCACGTAGACATAAAGTTAAAGAAATAGGAAAAATAATTTTTCCCCTGTGACGAGGAACCAACGATTTGAAAAATGTCAGGATAGTGGTTGCCTACCATGGAAAATGGCAGGGGAGAGTTTTGTTGTGTGATGGAAATGTTCTGTCTCAAAAAGGGTGTCAGTTACACTGGTGTATGCATTTGTCAAAATCCTTTGATCTCTAACACATAAGATATGTATGTAAACTTTATGTAAACTACACCTCCATAAAAGTTAACACACTGCTAGGCAGAAATCTATATATGTGGACATGTAAAATTCATAATGAAACACAGATGATTTGGAATTGACAGTGAAAGCACTCCTTATCAGAACTTGAGAAGTAGTCTTACGCCATTCTTTTTTGATTTTGTTCCAAAGTACCGTCGGGTGATAGGCTTTGTTGAAAAGAGAGGGGAGGGTGAATCGAGGATATCACTGTGCACTAGACACCACGAACTCTTCTTTTCAGAAATAAGAGAGAGGCACGTGTACACACATCCTAACACACTGGCTTATTTCATCGCTCGACAGTGCGTACAGAATCGTGCACGCATTTGCGTTGGGCAGCTGATACGACCATTTGTGTGGGGTTGGAGAGTGGCGGTCACTGGCGATGAGCTGGTGAAGTTACGCGGAAGGTTGGATGGGGAGGGCCATGTTCATTGCACTTGCCGTCCTGGTTCTTCATCCACGTGCAGTGTTCCTATTCAGATCATTAGTGAAGCACGTCTAAAAATTGCCAGGGGCGAGGTAAAGAAATACGTGTAATTTTTCAGTTTTGAAGCTATTTGTTTGGCACTGCTAACCCAAGTAGTTTCGGTTAAATAATTGAAGTTAGGAATATATACGCTTGGACTCTAGCAGGCAGGTGTGATTTTTCTTTGTCCTCCTCCTACCCCTTATTCTAATGTATTATGTATTTAGAAACGTTTATTTGTAAATGAGGCTTTGTGAGGTTGAAACGGAAAACCAGAAAGGAAATTTCGAACCCTTAGGGCCTTATGATTCTCAAGCCCCCTTTTCCTTTAATGCTTAATTCGAAAGAAAGGGCTTGCCTTGAGGTTGTCGTTACCTCCCTGAGATTTGTAAAACTTTTATTTATCCCGCGTCCCATACATTTGTGTTAGAATGTATTGAGTTATACTTTACTATTATTTAGTTTTTCTAAAAATAAACTCCATAAATATTTATCTAATCAGACAGCGATTCATTTACAAGCAGCCCTTGGAAAGAGAAAGGAGTCCTCTCTCGGAGTGGTCAGCGTGCATGATCCCTAAGTGGCCCCTTTTAATTTGACGTTGCACCCCCTCCTCCTTTAGGGTTGAGGCAGAATTGATACCTGAGCATGGAATTTTCTGCTCTTGATGGACTTAATCCTAATTTGCGTGAGACAGGAGGGGAAAAAGGTTGTTTGGGGTAGATGAAAGGAAGTACTCACAAAGTTGCAAAGAGCTGCCTTTGAACTTGGTAAGATTCAAGGAAATTGGCCCTTGCCTGGGCTGCTCCCAGTTCTGTAGTTCTGATCTTCAAGAGAGGGATGAGTTACAATGTTACCCATCAGTTTACATTGTGGTTCCTCTTTGGGAGTTACTGCCACACCCATAAATGCATGAAAATTTCATTTCACTCCCATGTCCCTTTAACACTGTATTAAGGTCAAGTAAACTAGGTACTTACGGTGCAGCATTTAAGGAGGTGCTGACCTTGAACTTGCAGGACTCTGAGAGTGAGTGCCTCCTTACATTTTGCATTTGAGGCCCCTTGCTTGCTTCCCTGAGCCCTGGGCCCTGCTTTAACACTTTTGGACGGCTGTGTTTGGGTTGCATTTTTTGCAATAGAAAAAAATCCTTGATCTAAGTGAAGCTGTTTGCTATTTCTCTAACCTCCCCTATTTTTCTTACCGAAATTAAAAAAATGACAGTGAGTGTGATTATACAGTATTGTTGGATTCCTGTTTCCATGCAGTTTCCCTGAATCGGCAGGCATGCTGCATCTGAACTGAAATGCAATTTTGCATCAGGTCTGGTCATAACATGTAGTTTTTTCTTTGATCCCACTGGAGCTAGGGTTTGACATTTGCGAACAGACTTATACACGCCACACACCTTATTAAGTGGTACAGTGGCATGTATCCTCTGTTAAAAAGACATGTGCGGGCATTACCAGGCTGAAGTTTGCTAAGCAGGTTTGCAAAGGATTAATACTTGGCAATTATTTGGCTCTGAAATTCTGGAAGTGGTAATTTGGTGTTCAAAGCAGAGAAGTTAACTTGGGACGTTGAAGCAGTTGACACGAACGATCTTTGTTTCTGGCGCTCTAACTACCACCTACTAGCCACGGGGATCTCAGGAAGGACTCCCCTTGAATTCCTCCCATTTCATCCACAGGAAAACCTAGTTTGGCAGGTGCCATCATTACCTACTGGTTGACAGATGAGGGAATTACCACTTGGAGAAATGAAATCATCTGCCCAAGTTCACAGCTCAAGAACAACAGAGCCTCACCCTTGAACTCTTAATACCGGTGTTCTTTACCACCGCATAACCCTTCCGTTTATTGTCCAGGGATGTTATTACAGGTACAGTCTGCCCTTTGGAAGAGGTACCAGAATTTCCTTCCTATGTGTTGCTTATCCTTACAAGTCAAGAGCCTTCGTTTGCAGGACTGTTGAGGCATTCAGTGCCCACACGAAGTTTTTGCAGACTTAATGGAGCAAGATTTTGTACATTTCTTTGTGGAAGCCATTCACAGAGGAGCGTGTAAGCGGAAGAGAAGCAGTGGGAATGCTTAAGTCTCGACAGGGGAGAAGGCCCTCCTGGTAGAGCAGCAAGTAACTGTCAGTCACTAAGATTGAAGTCTTAGAAGGATTCTGCACTGGGGTTCCCCCCGACCCCGCCAGCCTGGCAGCCTTCGCCTTCCTAAGCAAGGAAGCGTTCTTTGGATCCCTGAACCCATGACGGGTTCCATGAGGTCTGGCACTGTCTGATGTGTGGTGTGTATGAATGAAACCTCTCTGCTAAAAGCTGAAATCGGTTGGAGAAAACTGGAAGAATGAGTCATTTCAGGTTCTTCTCTCAGAACATGTCTATGCTTGTTTCTGGCTGTTTCCAAAGCGCTGAAGTTTCTCTGTGATCCTGAGCAGGACAAAAGGGAGAGAAATGGATATCCACCTTCCCCCCATTCTGGTGAGTATGCAAGTTTAAGAGAAACATGTTAAAAAGGCTAGATTCTTTTCGAAGGAGCCTGTCTCCTTCGAAAAGTTATAAACTGCGTCTTAACAGGTAAAGCCCTCGGAACACGGCTGGCCTTCTTCTTAATAACCTTGCTGTTGGCATGAGGCCTTGTCCACACTTTTCTTTGGTACTTCTTCTCAGTTCCCAGGTGGTAACTGGAACACAGGCCTTGATGGTTTCGACTCTCCACAGATGAATTGTAAAACAGATGATGGAGCAGAGTGGCATTCCGGTGCTGGGGAACCAGGTCTCTCACAAATTGACTTTCAGCTGCAGTGATTCCCATTTCGATCGGACTCTGACCTCATGGTGTCTGCTTGCTAGTCACTGCCCAGGCGCCGCCCTGCCTTCGTTCGTTCATCTGTTAAATGGGCATTGCTCCCTGTGAGCTCTTAGAGGAACACCGTGAACTCACTTGGTGATATTTGCAGCTGAGGGCCTGGTCATACGGTAACTAAATATAAACAACAGTCATGACTGATGTGTGTAGACGTACGTGTAGACGGAGGTGTCCAGGCCACAGATACGTTTTGATTGACTTGTGTGGTGTTCTACCTAAAATATTGGAATTTATCACTTAGGTTTACTGAGATTTCCTATGCAGTACCCAGATTTCTGGTTTCTTTTCACAGATCAAAAGATGTGGGAACACCAGCCTTTCCCCCAGGCTGGGGCCAAGGTGCTGGTTTAGATGGGGCTCATCAAGCTGTCTGGTTAGGGATGCTTCCCACACTCCCTGGTGTTTGATTCCCTGTCTGCTTCATTCGTTGAAGCAATTGCCTGGCCCCTGTGGGCATTTGCGTTGGCAACCCTGATACAGTATGTCCTGAAGCGTGTGGACTGGTACACGCGAGTGTGGACATCATCGGGATTCACAGTCATTCCCGCTGAGGCGTGTGCAGCGAGGTTTCTGGAAAGTGCCAGGTTTTTTTTTTTTTTTTAATCCCTTAAGTGATTTAAACTTCCTGGAAGCTGTGCATCCCATGTAAACAATGGGACCCGTAGAAAAACACACTCATTGGAGAATTACGAGGCATATAATTTTGTCTTTAAGTTCTTACAAACGAATTGTAAGAACATGACCTCATAGAAACCTCTGAGACATTACAGCGTTTTAATAACACTTTGCTGCTCCATGGGCTGCCTCATTTTTACTTGTATTAATTTGAGTTCTTATCCTATGTGTGGTAGCGGGCGCCTGTCTCCAGCTCCACCCTGGTGTGCCTCGGGGAAGCCGCCTGGTGCCCTCCCTCCTTGGGGCAGAAGCTCCAGGGGCACATCCCTGGAAGAGTTGAGCTTTCACCCTCTCCTTCATTCCTGTACCGGCTTCTTCCCTGCTCATTACCACCCGTGCTTCCTCTTAGACCGCCAGCAGCACATTATATTAACGCCCCCCCACCCCCCCCATCTGCAGCCAGAGTTGTTCCCACCACCGTGCCTGTGCCTGTGACTACAAAACCCCCAATCGTGGGGTGCCCCTGCGTGGCAGCAGCTCAGGGAAGCCAGTCTCCGCAGCCCCCATGTTCTCATGGGACCCAGGCTTCTCGGAGAAGGGCAAGAGCTGCCCTCTGCTTCTGTCCCCGTGGCAACCGGGTCGTCCACAGTGAATACCTGGATCCATCCATCCATCCATCTGCCAGTTCTTTTTTTTTTTTTCCGGCCGCATGCCATGGCTCGTGGGATTTTAGTTCCCCGACCAGGGATTGAACCTAGGACCTTGGCAGTCAGAGCGCCGAGGCCTCATGACTGGACCACCAGGGAATTCCCCATCCGCCAGTTCTTTTCAATAGATATTGCTTGATTGAGTGCCTCTGATGTACCAGGCACTGGTGTTTTCAACACTCTGTGAAAACGTGAGATGCCGATGAGACGTCAGAACCACAGGGAGTGGGACAAAGGCCATTATAAAAGGTGGAACTGACTTTGTGTGTTGAATATCATGGAGTTCAAACAAACTTAGACTCTTAGGACTTCCCTGGTGGTGCAGTGGTTAAGAATCTGCTTGCCAATGCAAGGGACACGGGTTCGAGCCCTGGTCTGGGAAGATCCCACAGGCCACGGAGCAACTAAGCCCGTGCGCCACAACTACTGAAGCCCGCACGCCTAGAGCCCGTGCTCCGCAACAAGAGAAGCCACTGCCGCGAGAAGCCTGCGCACCGCAACTAAGAGGAGCCCCCGCCCTCTGCAACTAGAGAAGGCCCGCACGTAGCGACGAAGACTCGACGCAGCCAGAAATAAATTAGAAAAACAAAAACAAGAAAAAACAAACCGAGGATCTTAGAAGTTCTTGAGAAGCTCTCTGGATGGAGCTCATTTTTCTTTTTCAGAGACTTCAGGGGGCAGTTTATTACATGGGTAAGATGTCGTCCTCTGCGTCAGCCCTGTTCTGCTTCCAAGCAAGACACCGGGGGCTGTCATTTACGTTGCCAGTGATGTGCATGACCCCTCTTAAGTTGGGCAGTGCACACCCTTCCCAGCCATCCACGGCGGCCTTGATTCAGACAGACCTGCATTTGAGTCTTGCTTTTACCGTTTATTTGTGAGCCCGCACAGGTTTCTTGAGCTCTCCCAAATTTGGTTTCTTCGTCTGCAAAGTGGGGTGGCGTTATGGTACCTGCCTCACAGGTGCCATAGTGAAGATGGGGGTAGGGGGGAGGAGGCATGTTAAAGCCCCCGAGTACCTGCCACGTGGTCTGTACTCAAGAAATAGTCACTGCTGTTAATGGAATGAATGATCGTCTTTCCCACATCGTCCCCCTTTCCCCAGCCGCGTGGTGCACTTTGAAAGGGATATGTGAATCCTTCACATTCGTTTTCCAGAAAATTGAGGTCACCGACTTGTTTCCTTCTTGATCGCTCCAGCCTGCAGTCGCCAGGCCATCTCCCCCTCTGCCGTGCCTCGGGCTAAGCTACAGCAGGGCGTGTACAGAGCTTCCCTGGTGAATGTCCGTCCGTCCGTCCGTCCGTCCGTTGCCTTACTGCCTGTGATTTTGCCTGCTTATCTAATCCAGGGAAGGAGCGGCCACTCCTCAGCCTTGGGCAGGCCGGTTGCGGGCTGGCCCGTAATAATACAATTATGAAGGTTAACAGGAAAAAGTGGGGTCCAGGAGCAATTCCAGGCAGCTGGCAGCCCTGCTGAATTGGAAGCGCCCCACCAATGAAAACTGCAGCGAGAAGCAAATTAAACCTCCTATCTGCCATCTCACGCTCTTCTCTCCCCTTTCCTGTTTGGACTTGAAAGGCGATTGGAGCCAGGGCCCTGACAGTTGACGGAAGTGCTGCAAGGGGGGAGTATTTATTTACAGTGAGTTGTGGCGATGCTTGTTCAGGATGCGGTTTCTTGCAGGAAGTTCTGTCCCCACCCCCGAGTTTGATCATTTCTCCAAAAAAAAAAAAAGAAAGAAAAGAAAAAAATCCTTGATTGTTTGAGGCCTCCACGCTGACATGGAGCCACACGGGGTAACCTGTCTGTACTTGGAGGATTTGCCGAGTGCACCCTTGGAGGAGGGCCTGCAGCGGGGCAGCAGGCCACCGGCGGGCCCCGCTTTCCCCAGATGTGTTCAGGTGCAGCAGTAATCATTAGGCATTTAAAATAGGGAAGTAGACCCCGTCCACGTGCTGTAAGCTGTGGTTGGCGCGAGCCACTCCGTTCGTTACCAGAAACCAGTGCCAACTGAGGATGTTGTACTGGGTGTTTCAGAGAGAAATCACTTTGAGGCAAATTCAGAGGTGACAGTGCTTAGGAAGCAGGCATCTGAGTTATAAACCAGTCGGCCTGGGGCCGCTGAAGCCCCTCTGAAGCTGAGTGCCGAGCTCTGGGTCCCAAGTTTGGGGTGCCTCCTGCCTTTGGGAGTCTTGTAGCATGATGGGAGAGAGGGGAGAAAAGGGAACCAGGATTCCATCGAAGAGTTTATTTTGATATTTTCTAAACTCCTCAGAAGACCCTGTAATACTATAGAATTTTCTCAGAAACCCACAAATATTCTTCATTTCTTATTTAAAAATATGCAGAAGGTGAGGAGACGTTGCCAAAGGATATAAGATGGAAATTACATCTCCCTCCCCCAGGGTCTCAGCTCCCTTCTTACCTCTTTTAAGTCCTGAGGGGCCAGCACCATCAGCAGATGCAGGCTCTGGGGCCCCACCGGAGACCTACAGAATCACAAAGGACCACGAAGCACGGAAATCTGTGTTTTAACAAGTCCTCTATTTGGTTCTGATGGTCACTAATGTTTGAGAACCGCACACTTAAGACTGTGGCTTTCAGACTTCACTGTGGTCAGAGTCTGCTGGAGGGCTTGTTCACACTACAGGTGCTCAACCCCAATGCCCAGAGACTCCAATTCAGTAGGTTGCTGGTGGGGCCTGAGACTCTACCTTGTTCATTTTTCGAGGTGAGGGGGCAAGCATCCCTTCCCACCATTCCCCTCCCTGCAGTGGTTCTGGATCTTTGATAAATGCTGACCTTTTGGGAGTGGCCCTGATCCTTTTAAAAAAACACCACAAAAATCACGGAATGGAGGAAGCAGCTCTTACTTGTTGAGGCCACAGCTAATTTAATACATCACGATACCCACAGTAATGAGGACCTTGGCACCCACGTAAGTTTCCCAGCTGTCCCAGGTGCCCAGCTCATTGCAAGAGACTTTTGCGACTAATTTCTGCAACTAAGGAATTGATCCCTCTTTTGGAGAAACTCTTGTCAGTCTGCCACAATTACTTGGACCGTGTCAAGATTCAGACGAGGTTGCAAATGTTCTCCTATAGGTGTCTCCCCCAGTGTTTTACCTGACCTCTTCATATATTTTTTTTTGGCTTCTAAAGGTCTTTAGCCATCTTTGAAAGGCGCTAGTGGTTGGATATGATTTTAAGCTGATGGACTTTCTTCACAGAGTATGGCAGATACAGGTGACAGGCTTCATCTCCCACCCCTTCGAGGGTCTGTCGTAATAGACAGAGTGGTTCCAAAGGTGTATGCAGTCCTTGTGTCAAGGAGCTTACAGTCTGGGTGGCTGGTGGTTCATACAGAGAAAGGACGTGTAGACCAGAAGGGCAGTACCGTGGGGATGTGGTGCAAAAGGAATGACAGACTGTGCGGCCTGTGGCACACGCAGGGGAGCTTCATAGACGTGGCACACACCATGCTTGAGCGGGGTTTGGAAGGGTGAATAGCAGTTCCCCGGATGACCCAAGAGGAAGAATATCATTATAGGCAGAGGCAGTAGCTGGCGTTGTATCCTGCTCTGCCTCCTGAGATGTTTCATGTTCGGGAATCCTTCAGCGTTGTTCAGGAGTGACTTCTGAGTTGGAGGATTCTGGGGTAGATGGCAGGTGGAACTTCGCTAAGGCCCTCTTGATGCAAATGATATTGGGCAGTATGGAAGAATTTTATCATACACAAAGGACAGTCACCTTTCTAAAACATAGAGAACAATTTTTTTCCCTGCAGTTTCCCCATTGAATCCCGAAGTTCTTCCATAGGCTGGGTGGGGTTGACAGGCTGCCAAGATGCTTGGGGGACTCGGGCGGGAAAGGGAGTTGGCTGGGTTCACGGTTCCCCGTGCCAGCCTTCTCCACAGTGTGTCTTGTTGAGCATTCGTCCGTTGACATGCTTCTCACTGAGTCTGAGAACGTGAGGATTCAGGCAGGAAAAGTAAGACCACCCCTCCAGAGGTCTGCAGAGCTTATTCAAAAATCCTCTCGGGACCCTGACCTCGGACACACTCTTAACCTTTGCCAGTGTGTTTTCCCCAGTAAAGCTGGGGTCACAGTGCTGTCACTCTTCTAAGAGCGAGGTAACGAATGACGCAAGGAAGTAACGTGTAGAGAGCGTTTAGCATTGTGCCTGGAAGATCAGTAACCATTTACTCTACGGGCTGCCCAAGGGCACGTGTAAGAGCGAGAACAGGACACACCACAAACCTGGTCTCTGAACTCCCAGGCCAGTGGAAAGCAGAGGTGTTCAGCCTCGGCACTCTTGACATCGGGGCCACAAGGTTCTTGGATGTGGAGACTGTGCCTCATGGGATGCGCAGCAGCGTCCCTGCTTCCACCCACTAGGTGCTAGTGGCATTCCCTCCTGCCCCGCTAGGTGCCAGTGGCATTCCCTCCTGCCCTGCGACGGTGTGACAACCAAAACTGTCTTCAGACCCTTCCCCGGGGAGGACAGAGTTACCCCTGATCTTCCGTCTGTCTAGGGCACACGCCTTGATTTTCGAACGTATTTATTACCCTGACAGAAGCACTGCAAAACCAAGTCTCTGATTTAGAGTATGTGAAAAGAATACACAAAGGGGCAGCTTCAAGAATGGTTTCATACTCTTTGCAACGGGGAACATGGCTCTAAGAAAGCCATCGACCAGTACTTGCTGAAGTCCTAGCACATCTCGCAGGAAAGAATTCCTGACCTACACGGGGTCATTTTCTTGGCTTTCTGTTTCATACCAATTTCACTTTACAATAGGAGGAACCAGGGTCTTGGGCTGTTTATTTTTGCAAGATTTTCTGTTCCTTCTTCTTAAAAACCTTTAGTGGTCATAAAACACACGCGCTGTGAAATTTACCGCCTTCAGCATGGTGAAGTTAAGTTAGTGTTAAGTATATTCACATTATATCTCCAGAACTTTTTCGTCTTCTAAAAGCTAAAACTGGGTACCCGTTAAACAACAGCTCCCATTGCTGCTTCGCTCCAGCTCTTGGCGGCCAATCGGACTTTCCGTCTCTCGGAATCTGACTCCTGTAGGTACCCCAGATAAGTGGAATCATACTGTATTTGTCTTTTTGTGACTGGTTTATTTCACTTAGCGTAATGTCTCAAGGTAGGTTCATCTGTGTTTTAGCGTGTGTCACAATTTCCTTCCTTTTAAGGCTAGATTCTATTCCAGTGTATGTATATACCACATTTGTTTATTCATACATGCGTCAATGGACACTTGGATTGCTTCTACCCTTTTTTTTTTTTTTTTTTTGGTGGTACGCGGGCCTCTCACTGTCGCGGCCTCTCCCGTCGCGGAGCACAGGCTCCGGACGTGCAGGCTCAGTGGCCATGGCTCACGGGCCCAGCCGCTCTGCGGCATGTGGAATCTTCCCGGACCGGGGCACGAACCCGTGTCCCCTGCATCGGCAGGCAGGCTGTCAACCACTGTGCCACCAGGGAAGCCCGCTTCTACCTTTTGATCTTATTAATAATGCTGCTTTGAATATGGGTGCACAAATATGTCTTTGAGCCCCTGCTTTTCAGTCTTTTAGGTATATACCCAGAAATGCAATTGCCGAGTGACGTGAAAATTCTATTTTTCTTCGTTTCTAGATGTCCTTGCCCTTTCTTAGCTGAGGGAGATGAAATCCACTGTCCTTTGGACCCATCTCCACTCTTTCTTGAAGCTTTTCCTTCTGTCCCTGTGGCCCCAGGGACCAATGTAGGGCTCTCATTGGCCCCTCGAGCCCATGGTCCTAAGCAGCACCTAGGCAGCCGTAAACAACCACACCTTGATCGCTTTGTCTCTGGGAGCCATGTTGCTTGCCCAAGCTGTGCGTCTGCTCACGCGCGAGACCTGGCCCCATCTTTGCTTGTCTGCCATCTGCATAGACAGTCACAGCCATAGGCAATTTAGTGAAGAGGAAGGTGAGTTGGAAGAAGGGCGAGATGGTGTCTTCTTTCCAGTGGTGCTTGGGGTAGCATGTTGTAGCTCTGACTTTCAGGCTCCATTCACCGCCCGCCTCTGGACAGCTCTGTACTCCAGCTACGTTGCGCGCCACTCTGCATTCTTCAGAATTTCCACCTGGGAGTCACCCGTAGGGATGCGGGAGGATGGGTGGAACACGTAATTTACTTATAAAAATATTCCGGTTCTGCATTGACATTCTCAGAGTAAGAAAACAGAGAGCAGAAAAGCAGCATGTTGAAAAGCTTGTATCTATGGAGACTGCTTTTTTCCATCCATTCTTTTTTTTTTTTTTTCTAATTAGACTGAAACCTCCCTAAGTCTATGTAATTCTATTTACGGAATGGGCCTACTAGGCCTCGTGCCTGAGGACGAGATCTTGACCATGGGGACTTGGAGTGTGTAAGGGAGGTCCAGAGGCCTAAGGGGGGGGCCATTCTCAATATCTGGAGATAAAAATGGTGATCGTGGAGGGCAGCCTGCAGAAGGTGGCGCTAAGTCGAAATCCCCATGTACGGTGATGTGCACTCCTTTTGTGAGCCAGGGCTTCCTCTGCTGACGGCTGGGAGGATGGAGAGTCAGCAGAGATAATGAGATGCAAGGGGACTCGTGCGCAGCAGGTGACTCTTAAAGGTGGATAAATAAGTGGAAATAGGACGAGTCTTGCTGTTTCACATTTTAAAAGGTAATCCCCAAACACTGGTCTTTCAGATCAGGGTAGCTCGTGTGACACCAGGTTGCCAGAAAAAGGAGAATATGGGGCAACATTTATTCATTCAGATTTTTTTAAAAAATGATTTTATTTTATTTATGTGTTTTGTATTTGGCCGTACCATGGCGGCATGCGGGATCTTAGCTCCCTGACCGGGGATCGAACCCGTGACCCGTGCCCTGGAGGCGTGGAGCCTTAACCACTAGACCGTTAGGGAAGCGCCATTCAGATTTTTCTTGAGAGCCGAGAATCCAGTGCTGACCACACCAGACACGCCATCCTTGGAGTCTCCACGTTAGCGTAGCCCCTCTAATTCTTGGGCGCCATTATACACGCACGTGAGATGCGTGTGTTTTCCTGAGGTAGTAAATGGTTGTATTTTTTTTAACTTGTTTTTATCCCATTATTTTTGTAGAACTATGAGAGAGAGGTTCTAGCGCTAGAATCACACAGAAACACTTTTCTTCTGAAAATAAGCCATTGTTATTGTTTTAATGCGTCTTCATTTTCTACCCCACCCTTCAGAGGATCCTAGGAGCTTTCCTTGGGTTCCCTTTGATGCTTTTCGCCTCTTGGGATCAAGCTTTTCTTCTTGTCTGCAGGGGATCCTACCCCTCTGGGGCAGCTCCTTTTTTCTCCAGTCACCTCTTTGGTTTGGGTCTCCTGTGGGGCTGCCAGAAGAGTGACCTCCTGTTCCCAGTGTAGCAGGGTTTCTTTGTTTTTATTCCCAAAGGCCTCCCGGGGACGTTTCTGTGAACAGGTGGTAATCCCAGGCTTTGAGTTCATGCTTCTTCACACGCTGGCCTTGAGGTTTCCACTGGGTTGAGGGAGGGTTGGTGGGCCACTGTGGAGTTGCGGGCTGCCCTGCCATTTGGAGAGCACTGAGAGAGACTGGGGGTGCTTATGTGCTCAGAGCCTGCCCTGCTCCCCACCCCTGCCCCACGCAGTGCCTCTGCTGTGCCTTGTGAGCTGGGGGAGTCCAGCGGAGAATCGCTGTTGGCTTTTGGTACTCTTAAAAGCCGGATGGGACTTCCCTGGTGGCGCAGTGGTTGAGAGTCTGCCTGCCAATGCAGGGGACACGGGTTCGAGCCCTGGTCTGGGAGGATCCCACGTGCCGCGGAGCAACTAGGCCCGTGAGCCACAACTACTGAGCCTGCGCGTCTGGAGCCTGTGCTCCGCAGCAAGAGAGGCCGCGATAATGAGAGGCCCGCGCACCGCGATGAAGAGTGGCCCCCGCTTGCCACAACTAGAGAAAGCCCTCGCACAGAAACGAAGACCCAACACAGCAAAAATTAATTAATTAATAAACTCCTACCCCCCACATCTTCTTTAAAAAAAAAAAAAAGCCGTATGTGTTCATGGCTTGTTTCCCTAGTCGCACGTTCTTAGAAGTGGAATTGTTGCATCAGCGAGACTGCAGAATTCAATTGCCAGCATTCTGTTTTTCAGAATGGTAATACCAAGTGTGTTTCCTATCGGCTTTGTAAGTGAAGGCCCATTTCCCTCAACACCGCTAATACAGGGTATTATATGTGAAAGGATTCCCTAATTTGATAGGTGAGAAAATGGTCTTCACTGGCATTGTTTTATTTGGTAGTGGGGCTTGAATCTTTGTTTCCTGTGTTTTAGATGGCTGTCACAGGTACATACATTTAGGTTATTATAACAGACATTTTGCATTGTTTCTGCTCATGTATCTCAGTGCTAAGAGAGACTCACAAGCAGAATCTGGTTTCTAGGGATTTCGGTGTATCCTTGTCATTACTCTTGGAGGACGGGGTCTAGACTTGGTTTGTGGCTGCTGTTGGTTTAACGCTCTTGGGGTGATGAAGTTAATTTTTGAAAGTTTTCCCTTCTCTTCTTCGTATTTTAAGAGGATACGCGAAGCGATTCATAAGGGTTTTATCGAAATGCATGGCGTGGTAATAGGGACCATATTTTATGAATCTAAAACGAGGGTTTCTGGTTTTATGAGAATGAGTCAGATTTATGGGGACAGTGAGGTGGGATATTTGAAATGGGGACTCCAGCGTTAAATCCAGAAGATCACACGGTCGTACGAGCCAGCATGTCCCACGCCGAGTTCCTCAATGCAGTAATTCATTTCGAGCAGAAACCATCCTCTGGTTAAAATAAACTGGGAAACACTGGCTTCTACCAGGCTGAATCTCTGTTTTATTTTATTTTTAACTATAGGGCTTTTTCAGACTTTAAGATAGTAATGTGCACTGTTGACCCTGAACATACATAGTTTTCCAGATGAAACCTTTTTGGTGTGAGTTGGGGGTGGGTTCAGGGGACAAGGCATTTTTTTTTTATAATTAAAAATTTATTTTATTTTATTTATTTATTTTTGGCTGCGTCGGGTCTTTGTTGCTGCGTGCGGGCTTTCTCTAGTTGCGCCAAGCGGGGGCTGCTCTTTGTTGCAGTGCGCCAGCTTCTTGTGGTGGCTTCTCTCGTTGCGGAGCACGGGCCCTAGAGCGTGCTGGCTTCAGTAGTTGTGGCTCGCGGGCTCTAGAGCGCAGGCTCAGTAGTTGTGGCGCAGGGGCTTAGTTGCTCCGCAGCATGTGGGATCTTCCCAGACCAGGGCTCAAACCCGTGTTCCCTGCATTGGCAGGCAGATTCTTAACCACTGTGCCACCAGGGAAGCCCGGGACAATGCATTTTGACATAGGGAAGTCCACACACCAGGAATACAGTTTGGGAAATGCTCTATTGGAATAATTATAAATCTCTGCATGGCATAAACTTACACTCTGTAGGTTAAAATCTAGAAATGGTTTTTAAGTTGTGGAATAAAGGAATGTTAATGTACGTGTAGAGGGTTCCTTCCGTTCCTTTTTTTTTTTTTTTTGGCCTTAAATCTATTACTTTAAGCTCTTAAGAGAAAGATAATGACATAACTAAAAACTCGTTGTGTGTGTATGCACGTGTGTGCGTGTACACCTAGGAGATAACGCTTGCTGTGGAAATGGATATTTACTGCTTTTGAGGATAGCTTTTTTTTCCAGAATGAAAGGTAGCCAAACCAGTCTCATTGCTACATTTTGTTTGATATTTCTTAGTCTTAAATATCACTGAATAATACCGTTTTATTGACTTTTATGCAAGGCAGTGAGCTAAGGAGGAAGGACAGACAGAAGTTATGTTTCTTAGCTTCAAAAAACTCATACTTTAGTTGAGGAGGGGAGAGAAAAACAGTGAAAAAAGAAGGAAAAAAGCTGATATTTGGTCCACTGGTTAGGACTCCAAGCTTCCACTGCAGGGGGCACAGATTCCATCCCTGGTCGGGGAACTGAGATCCCGCGTGCCACACGGTGAACTGAAGAAATGTTGTAGAACTGAACATGATGGGTTGTGAATTGGTTGTAAGTTAATGCCTGGCTGTAGGAGATCAGAGGAGGGAGAGATGGAGGCACAGGGGCCTGTCAGTCAAGGGTTATGAACAGTTTTGGGGTCATGAGCTCCTTTGTGAACCTGAAAAATCTCTGCATCCCTCTCTGGGTGTGTATGAAACAAATGTCCACTTTTTACCACTCACAATTAATGACTGTCGACATCTGGTCGTATGAAGAAATACAGCATTCATGCTAAAAGAAGTCTCCTCTAACCATGCAATTCAAGATTGATTTCCCTCCCCACCCCCATACATCGACACAAAGGTCCCTCTCATCGCATTCATCCATGTCCTTCTTCTGGGGTGATTATTTTATATGCGTAAGTGTCCATACAGGATCTCTAGCGCTGTTGTATACATTACTTTGCATAAATGGCATCCTAATGGGCACAGGCACAAATGTCCGGCCTCAGGCACTTCCTGGACCCTGGAAGTCCATTTCCAGATTCCTGTTTTAGAGGAAATTGGGACTTGAACCCAGCGAGCAGGTCCGAGAAGGTGCAGGCGGAGGTGCAGCCTCCAGGTGGGCTCACTGGAGCAGAAGCAGGAGGGAGGGTTCTCCCGAGGCTGTCACCCTGCCTGGGGGTGGGGGAGTGGGAAGTACCGTCCCCTGAGGCCTTGAGAATCTCATTGGCAGCCAGCCCTCTTTTCCATACCTTTCGTTTGGCCTTTACCGCGTACTTCCTCAGAGTTACTTATCTTTTCAGATGTATCCGTCCTGCTTCTTCACCTGTACTGTAAACTTCTTACAGTCTGACTCCATTTCTTCATCTCTTCGCCTCTTCTCTTGGTGCCTCACCTAAGAAGTACTTGGTGGGTTTTTGTTTTTGTTTTTTTTAAGTACTGTGCAGTAGAAATGTTCATTATGGTGTTAAGTCTCTGAATAATTCTCAGAAACTAAACTTGAGGCATGTGAAGATAAACGAGACAATTTAAGCCTGCCAGGAAGCTGTAACGTGGGCTCGGGCTATCCTTTGGCATGGATCTGTGTCTCATGATGGCTAAGCTTCCCTCCTGCCGTCGGGGGTGGCAAACAGTACGGGCAGGTGCAGGCAGACCTTTGCGTACCTGCAGACCAGAGCCGTTCACACCCCTCCAGCCCACCAGCCAGGGAAGAGAAAGCTCATATGGGGACTTGGAAGCTGCTTTTTGGAGGCAGGGTCATCAGGGTGAAGTGAGCTAGCAGGGACCCGGGATGCGCTGCCAGCTGGGGAGAGCTTATCTTACCAGAGGGGAAAATATGGTCCCGGTGAAGCTGTTTTATTTTCTGTTTGTACAGCATGCACGTTCTGAACGTGTGTTTTATTTTAGTTTACAGGCCTTTCTCCCTGCACAACCAGAGATTATTCCGAGTCTCCCCTGCCTGCCCTCCCTCTGACGTGTAATGTCAGATACCGAATGTGTCGGGCAGCCTGAACATTGTTACCTTTCGTGGTTGACCCCATAAAGTCCTTTCCCTGATTGACTGTGTGCGTGCACGACGGTAACCAACGTGAGACATTGCTCTGTTCCGATGGACACATGTGAAGTGTTTGTATATTTCGAGAAAAAGGGATATATCCGAAATCTGGCACCTACTACTTGGTTTTATAGCTGGAAAAACAATGTCGAAAGTGATTGGACTAGTTTAGGCTGTGACTTATTCTATTATCTTCCGGGTCCTTGAATATCCACAGTTTATGACTTGACTTTCGCTATTTGATGGGTGAATTCTTACATGGAGATCTACCCCCATCCCTGATTTGTTCAGTGTTTGTCAGAGGGTAGGGGATTCAGGATGCAGCACGTCCCTCATGTCACCAGTGTGTGTTTGTTTGTTTTTAAATACCTAAGCATCAAAAACACCGGTGCAGGTAGAAGATGATCAGGGCGTTCTGACCATGGGAATCATTCAAACCCAGTGTTTTATTCATCTTAAAGCTCAGACTTTGGTTCATCCTTGGAAACAGTGCAAAGAATAGCTCCTTAGCCAAATCGTGTTTGCAGAGAAGAAGATTTTTTTTTTACATGTTCACATTTCCTGTCAGAGTTGAGTGTTGAATTGCTTTGAAGGCTAGACTTAGGAGCTCCACACTTCAGCCTGAAAATGAATGTAAATGCTGAGATTTCCGGGTTTTTTTTGGGGGGGGCGGGGAGGGAAGGGGCTGCTGCTTGAGGAAGGGGCTGAGGCTGTGATGAGTCGCTCTGTGCTGTAGGCGCCCGATGTGCCAGGCGCAAACCATCCAAAGCCAGAAGCTGAGATGCCAGAGCCAGCTCAGTCCTGGCCCTGTTAGGTGGAGCGGCAGCCCAGGGGGACCCAGTGGGATAGGAGCAGATTATTAGACAGGGAGGGACAGGAAAAGGAAGCTTCCACAGGGAGAGAAGAATGAGGGTCACTGGGCCAGGGCCCGGGAGGGGTGCACCAATTGTACTCTGAATACAGGGAGGGGTGCAAGGTCAAAGCCTGGCTCAGGGTGGCGAGGCAGGGACGGGGAAGGGGAAAATGCTCTGGGCCGAGCTTGGGAGGAGACGGAAAAATCAACTAGCCAGATGGCAGGAAAGCCGCGGGGGCACACGCAGGGCTGGGCTGGGCTGGGCTGGGCCGCTGCTGCGGTGGGCTGTGCACACTGAGCTCCTAAGGGGCTGACGCTGTGCTTATCCCTGCTGCCCCACGGGGTCTTAAGTTCCTTGAAGACAGGGGTACAAGTGCCAGCCCTACTGAGGTGTCCCTCTGACACATGGGTTGGCCCTCCAATAGGTTTTCTAAGAGTAGCAACCTTAGGGGACCCTGAGACTCTGCTGAAGGGCCTCTAAGCTTCTCAGGTGGCTCAGGGGCTGCTACCCACATGCCGACGAGGGAGCAGGAATTACAGAATGATGGGGTTCAAACTTAGTCTTACTTTTCCCCCTTGATGGCTTTGATTTCCCACGTCACACACACAGAGAAGTCAGAATAAACACATGGAAAGAAAAATATTGTCAGGAAAAGGTCAGGAGGTTTGGGTTCTGAATTTTGACTCAGGGTCCTAGGGTGGCTTCATGGAAAAGTCGATCTTCGTTCCTTGTCGGGTGTGGTTGTTAGCTGTGAAATGAGGACTTTGAAGTAAGGAGCTGTTAAGTTGCTATTAACTTTTGCATGTACCTTTGGAAAATGTGTTGGGTTGAAATAACCATCCAAACTACAGAGTAAGGACATCTGGGACCAGATGGACCAGGGTTTGAATCCCAAGTTCACCACTTACTAGCTTGGTGACCCTGGCAAGTTAGCCTTATTTCTCTGAACCTCAGTTTTTCCATCTGCAAAATGGGAAAGTCATTGCCAGGGTGGAGTGCGTGGGCTTCCCGTGGCTTAGCCCAGTGCCTAGAGGTGTGTGAGCACTGAATCGTGTCAGCTCTTACTAGCAAGCTGTACTCTACCAGAGTGAAACCCACGTCACCAAGAATATTAACCACACAGGTACTTCCTGGGCAAGCATATCTGAGCACGCTGTTTCTTATTCTGCAAGGCCTTTCTTTTTCTTGAAACCTCCCCTGATTTCCTACTCATTAACCGGAGAGGCGATCTGAGCTTTTTGCTCCCACTGGCATGACCCGAGGCTGCTGCTTTCTTCCTGTCCATGTTGTCTTCACACGGCTCCTTTACGTGTCTGTCTTCCTCCCTAGATAACCAGAGCTACTTGCAGGCAAGGGATGTGACTCCTGGGTGCCCCCCTAGGGCTCACCTCCCTGCACGCGCCGCCGCAGTGTTTGGTTGAAATGAGATGAAAGTGCTGGGGGAGGTGCTTCATGTGCATAGGAGGCGCCCTTTGGCACAGGTCGCTGTTCCCTGGTGGTTGTGGCTGCTTTGTTGCTTCAAAGGCAGCTGGGCCAGTGACCTGCAAGGCATTGCCCTGTGGACATTCTCACCCCAGGAACATGTGGCTACCTCCCCCGAAGCCCAGGGAGCGTGGGTGACAGACAGACACCATAAGGCTGAGTTCTGAGCCTCTCTTCCAAAGTGGCAGAATGCAGTGTTTTCTCTCTATTTCCTTGGAATCTGAGCAGGTAGATTCATCTTTTAGACATAAGCCTGAGAGCTTCAAGGATAGACTACCCTGAGATCAAAAATTACAAAGGTAATGTTGTTTTAAATAAAAGTGCATTAAATATGGAACCAAATAATTTCTAGGGTAAATGGCAAAGGATAGATTCTGCTATAAGTGAAGTACTGTGCCGATAACTGCTCCTGGGTTTTTTTGTTTTTTTTTGTTTTTCCCTTGAACTTGGGATCCCTGCATATCACAGACAAGCATCAAAGCCCAAGATTCAAATCTGTTGCTGAATCCATTCCAGGAAAGCAGAGAAAAGCTACCAATTTGTCATCTGTTATAAAATTTTATAACCTTTCTCTCTCTCTCTCTCTTTTTTTTTTCCTGATATTTTTGTACTATTATTCACTCGGCTTGCGAGAGTGTGCCAGATTTGTGCCTGCTCATTTTACTGTGTGTACACGGCTGTGGTCTCTATTTTCTAAGTAAGGACTGTCGGGTTGGGTTGGCCATGCCGAAATCGCTCACGCTGCACTGTCCTCGAGTCAGGCTCTCCGTGGTTTGACGCTGGCTATTTTGGGGTATGGTCAGGAGGGAGCCAGTCAAAAACCTGAATCGCCTCGTTCCCAGGGTGGTCTCTCTCTGTCGAGATTGTGGTCAGCAAAGCAGGAGGGCAATTTGACCAACCTCCTGTGTCACTTCCTATGGGAGTCTGGATGGAGAAGAAAGAGGAATCTTCATTTCTCCAAGTTGCCAGTTTTTATAGCGTGGAAAGATTTTGAATTTTGTTTTTCACTGAGTATGCAAGTATGTATTGAGGAATACTGGTAATGGGCTTGTCTTGGGGGTGTGGAATGAGGAATAAACTACACAGCGGTTTGTACTTTCTTTAATAAAGTGAGTGAGAAGCCAGCAGCCAGGTGGGTCAGAGGAGGGCACCGCGGAGCCACGTAGCTATCTTGAGATGAGGACGCTTCTCCAAGACACCGACTTCCTTGAAAAGTCTTATTTTGAGGGTTTCACCAAATTTCAGCTCAATATTTAGTTAACACAGACGAATCATTATGGAACATGTTAATTCTGTTTTTCCATTTTTATACAATCAGTCGAACATTTCCTTTCGAAATACAATACTCTTTCAGGTTTTGCTCCGAAGCCTTTTTTTTTTTTCTAACTTTCTATTTCTGTTTCAATATTTTCTGCCGCCCAGACATCAACAGATGGACAGGGACATTTCAGTCCCCCCTCCTCCCACCCCCCACCCCCGAGTTCTCACGAGCCACACACACAAGTGCTGAGTTCCGCCTGGCTGCCTGCCTTGGCACAAGCCTTTGATTCCTGAAATGCTCAGAGCAGCCCAGAAAAAAAGAAGTGTTTTTCAGGTGAGCCTGTCCAAGAATGCCTTTTTTCCTTAAAACAAATGGTTCCTTGCTGCTCCCCCTCCACCCAGCCCAAAGCAGTGAAGGCAGATACAATTCAGACTCCTCTATAGTTTCTCCTTGATGTCCCCTTAGAAATGACATCTCCTGGGTCTGGCGGCTCCCGCCACGGGGGAGCTTGCCGGGCATCCATGGACCGACCGCGTGATGCGCAGGGACAGCCTGCAAACAGCCGGACCCCGCATCCACCTTCCCGCTCGGCCCAGGCTGTAGTTTCCACGTCTCCTCCTCAGGTTTGCTGGCTGTAGTCATGGAAATAGCAAAAAATGTCAGCCTACTACTGCCTGCGAGTCGGCACTAGTCCAGGGAGTTTCAAAGGGGACGTTTTATTGATTCTTTAAGTGCACAGTAGAAGGGATGAGCTGAGCTGAACCTCAGGGCCAGGAAAGCCCCTATTCCACCAGCAGCTCCCCCACGACTCCAGGTTTAGCTGGAGCTCACAGAGCAGTCACAGTTCAAGGTGAAGTGTGCACTTAACCCTTTCTCCAACACACCCCTCCGAGTTTCTCTTGTGCGCACGTGTGTCCGGGCCACATCTCTTTGCAGGAATTTCAAATGTCTAATTTCCTTTGCATCTTGTCATGTGCCCTGTTATTGCTTTATGGCTCTGCCTCTCGAAGGGCTGTTGTCAGACCTTGGGTGTGAAAGCCAGTTCATACAGGAGCCCCTTCAGAACAATGTGCTTTCAATAGGAACTTCTCATGAGATGGAAACCGTAAAGCAGGTTTCTGAACAAGACTCGTGAAGCTACAATAGCCCATTCTCTGCTAATAAGCTGATTGCTTTCCAGACCTGAAGGGGTGGACCAAGCTGTTTTGCCAAAACAATTGAAAATTAGGTCTGTAAACTTTTACTGCGGCCATATTTTGCACTGGCATTCGTATCTGCACTCTTCCATTCATTGGTTAGAGCTGGAAACAATTGGAGCAAGGGCATTTTTAAAACCAAAAAGGAATTATGGAGTGTCTCACTCAGAGGAGGGCTGGGGACACCTAACAATTTTCTAGATTGTTTCACAAGATTTCCCTGGTTGCTGAAGTCCTTATTGGGTGGGATTGCTTGATCTTTTGCTGCTGTGTTCATCTTCTGGAGGATATGAGGACTTTGAATGCAGATAGGACAGTCTCAGGCTCCTGCCGGAAGAAAGAAGCTAGTCTTCCATCACATGGTATCTCTCAGCTTGATTAAAAGCCGTGGTACTGGTGCCCGAAGGGGGGACTTTTCTCGGGCGTAATGAACCCTCTATTCCATCTCCTCCCCGCTGGTGGTTCCGCTCTTCCCCTCAAGGTGGAAGACTCCAGAATATCCCTATCTTGAGCTCATCTTTTCTCTTCGCCTCCCGGCACTCGTTTTCAGGTTGCTGGAATATATCTTCACAAAGATCCCCCCCTGCCCCACTCCACCCAAATCCCAGATCTCCGAGCAGGCATTTCTAGAATAGAATTTGTCATCTCTTCTCCTGTACCTTTTCACCCTCCTGCCTTTCCGATGTCTTTTAATTCCATCACCACCTTCCAGTCATGCCTGAAACCTAGGATGGTTCTTCTGGCCCTCGCTCCTCATGTTCCCTTAGTCGCTAACGTCTGTGGCTTGTTTCGTTTCTATATCATCCTTTTCCTCCATTCTCTTTGTTGGGTTTGTCCTCCTCTTCAGGGCTTTGGTGTGCTTGGTCCATATCATTGTGGCAGCCTGTGGCTGACAGCCCTGCCTCTGTATGTTCTTATTGGAACAGCCTGAATGGTATCACATATGTTTGTTCAGAACCTACAGTAGCCCCCTTGGCTGACAACAGAGCCCAGTCTCCTTGGCCTGGCATCCCAGGCCTTCCTGTGATCTCCCTGCGAACTCCCTCTGCAACATGGTTTCTGGTTCTCCTTAATCTCCTTTGTGTACCCTCCACTCTAGCCAGACCCTCTACCTAGCACCCTTCCAGCATCAGCGACAGTTTCCTGCCAGCGTGTCGCTGCTGTCACTCTGTGTGAAATGCTTTTTCTCCCTTCTTTATTTATTAGTTCATATATTGTGCAACCATGGATTGAGTTCTGTCTTTGTGCCAGGCCCTGGCTACATATTAGGTATATGGAGATGATGCCCACAGCTGTGGTTCCTGCCTCTGTGGTCTTTTAAGGGGAGAGTCCGATAATAAATAAACCACGTATGAGTGAAATAGGGTGATTATATGAAAAAATACATGTGATATTTTAAGAGACAGTGGAAGAAGGGAGGCTAGTTTAGTTTGTGTGTTCAGAGAAGGATTTTCCAAGAAGGCAATATTTAAGTGAAGGTTTGGGAGATGAGAGGGGGACCACCGTACACAGAGCTGGGAAAGAACCTTCTTGGCAGATAGGACAGCATGTGCAAAGGCCCTGAGTAGGGTGAGCATAAGTCTTAAATGAATCGAAAGACTCCGATCCTTCATCTGTTGAAGTTTTCATTTTCCTTTCACGTGTCCACTGTATTCCTCCTCTTGCCAGGTGCTATCTTTAGTCAGCTCAGCTAGATTCATGTCTGCCTCTCCCAAGCATCTACCACTTTGGTCTTGCCTTAAAGCACTTCTCCATGTGGGCTCACACTGAATTTATTGAATGAGTGTCCTTTGAGGTTCATGACTGTACACCCGACATTCCCATTTTTCTTCCTGTTATCTTCCAAAGGAGACACTTCCATCTAATGAGGAGTTACAGGTTATTCGATGAATCATTTATTGACGTTGCAAATATAACTCAGAAATTAGCTTACCTTTAGCCAGTAGTGGACCTTATTTTATTGCCTCCCTCTCCTGATCGTTTGCTGACCCTTCCGGACTTGGTGGCGTCTTTTCAATCCTCAGACTTACCTGCCTGCATTTCCAAAGAATGCCTTGTTTTCCAGCTCAAGAGGAGTTGGTGTTAGTATCCTCTTTCAGCTTCCCTGGGGATCAGAGATCTGGCGTGATCTGAGGCTCATGCATTGAACTTGGAGTTTCTGCTGGGGTTTTTCCAGTTCTGGCCAGAAACTCGGGTGAGCCAGCGTGTTGGTCAGACCAGCTGGCCTCCAGGCTCTGGTCTTGAACAGGCCACGCTGTTGATAGATGTGGTTCAGCAGTACGTGGATGGGTGAATGTGGTTGTGAGCCTGGAAATTTGTTAAGAGTTTGAATCAGCCCAATTTAGTGGCCCCTTTGTGTTGGATGAATGTCATGGTAGAGCAAGAAATGAGGCCAAACCTAGAGATATTCATGAATCTCATGTCTTTTTTTGGTTCTTTTTTTAACGTGGTTTGGCTGCCCTGCCCAAGTGAAACCTTCCTTGGGACCCCCCACCCCCATTTAAAATAAACACAAGTTGAGTTCTAATGGTTGACTAGGGGCATGAGTTCAGAGCTCCTTCTTCTTGCTTTTTTTCATTCAACAGATACTTATTAAGCACTTATTTTGCCAGGGACTCGGCAAGGAGCTGAGAAGACAATTATGTACCAGGAAGCAGAGTGACTTCCAGCTGAGAGCAGCTGGTGTGTGCTCCCCACCTTCCACACCACAGGGGCCCCTTGGAACACAGTTTGCAAAGCACAGTCTGTAATGAGGACAGTAAAGGGAGGACACCTTGTAGGTTATTATCTGACATTTACCAGTTAGTGTATTCCCGGTATATTAATAACAATTCAAAATAGTGCTTTTTTAATTTTTCTTCCCCCTCAGTAAACACTTGGAGTAGAGTGGCTGCCACATGCATTTCCCTCTGCCTGGAAAAACTTTCCCTTTTCTTTTCAGTCACTCGTGTCCTCTTCCGTGTGACTTGTCCCTTCATCCCGCTCCCAGGCTAGGACTGTTCTGTTTCTCTAGTTGGACCTTGTTTTTTGTTTGTTTGTCTTTTGTGGTACGCGGGCCTCTCACTGTTGTGGCCTCTCCCGTTGCGGAGCACAGGCTCCGGACGCGCAGGCTCAGCGGCCATGGCTCACGGGCCCAGCCACTCCGCGGCATGTGGGATCTTCCCGGACCGGGGCACGAACCCGTGTCCCCTGCATCGGCAGGCAGACTCTCAACCACTGCGCCACCAGGGAAGCCCGGACCTTGGTCTTTTGAAGGCAAAGGCTGTGTGAGATTTGGAAAACTTTCTAATTTCAGACTCCAGTTAAGATATCATTGGGATTTAGCAGCCATTTTTGATTCTTAGGCTTGGAGGTCCTCACTGGTATTAGTTAAGCCCCCAGCACACCTGGAATGAATGGTGGAAATACCGTGAACTCAGAGTCTAGAGAACCGGACCTTGAATCCCATTCTACCTGCCATGGGCACTGGTCAAGGGGCTTGTTTCAGCTCCTTTCCCCAGTCGGTCACGTAACAAGGTTATGGTGAGGACTGTGAATCAGATTAGGAATGTGCCCCACTCAGTACCTGAGACACAACCAGAGCTTACGAGAGACGGACATTTTCCTTATTATGATCCGAAAGCCCAAGAGGGAAGTTTAGGATCTCCCGTTAGACAGCAGCGGTGGTGGCGCTCCTGTGTGCCTGGTTTCCAAGGTCATTGTCCCTTCTTTGCTACCCTTAGTCAGACAGTTATTAAAGCATCTTTCAACCCCGTTCGTCGTTGCTCATTGAAAACGGTGCTTGTTCCGGCACAGACGTGAAAATCTGTTTCTGCTGGTACGTCTCTATAGACTTGTGTGTATATTTAGGGCCACACATAAAATCCTGTGTCCCAGGGTAAGCCGCCTGAACGTAACCGAAGACATCCCAGGCTCAGTTAGACCCCGTGTAGCATGGGGGGGAGGGGGAGCCTGATAGTACTTCCCTGCCAGGTTCCAGCAGGATTCTGTGAGGGAAGAGGGCTCAGGCACACAGGAAATGACTGTGAAATACACCCAGGCCAGGCCGGGATGCCCCTGGGATGGCCCCGTGGGCAGCTGCCCCTCCAGTGCTGGTTCCCGTCTTCTTTGTGCCCATTTTAGAAACATGTCCGAGCACGCCAGCCGGCAGAAGGTGATCCTTGTGTTAGCAAAAGCTTGCGAAAATCCCTGGATGCCCGATAAAGTGGAGCAGTTTGTGAGGAGGCGAAGGGCACACCTCCAGGATTAATGGTTTTTTCCCTTGGCGGAATTCCAAGGTGGGTCTCTGTCTGTGCCAAAGGACGTCACCGCCAGGCCTGTGACTAGGATGTTCCGAGGGGATGGTTGGCCTTGGGGGAGGGAGCCAGGAGCCTCTTCCTCGACGATGAGTTGGTTGCCCGCCTGGACTTGTCAAAACTCTTTGTGTCTCTCTGCTTGCTCATCTGTAAAATGGGCTTAATCACACCCGGGGGAGGAAGAACTCATAGGGTTTGTGTGGATTTATAAATTCACCCTCAGAAAGCACTTTGAAGATGTGAAACTGCCTCCAAAGGCTTGTAGGTGTCGTACACGTGCTCGATCGGAGGCGCGGCTCTCTCACATCTGTGGGCCATCGAAGGCTTCAGATTCTGGGGCGGGCGGGGTGTTGAGCCTCAGATGGTACTCGCCTTGTTCTCCATCAAGGTTTCTTTTCCTCTGAGGAAATCATGGCTTGTTAGCTTAGACACCAAGACTTTTATTGGAGTTCTGGTTTGCTTTTTCTACCTGTGATGGGAAGGGGTGTGTGTGTGTCAACCCATAATCTGAAGGTTAACTTCTGCTGAAAGTGAGATGAAGCAGTTTCAGGACTCAACACGGCCAAGGAAGAGGGTGGTTACCTTTCTGTCTTTTACGGTTAAGTCTGGCCACTAGCTCCCTCCCACAAGTGTGATAACTTCACAGCCGTATCCGTTAGCTCCTTCCACACCTCATTGGAAAGACTTGTTGCAACTTGGACGGTTTTTCTTTTTGCTTTTCGTATTGATTATTTTGCCACACTTCAGGTCCATTTGAAACAGGTTTTCAGCCTGGGTCCGGTGGAAACCTGTTTTCAGCTGTGGGCTCTCCTGACCTTCCTGGGAGGGTGAGAAGACAGGTGGAGATGAGGGGCAGGGACCCTGTGCCCTCGCTACTCACAAGCGTGGCCCCTGGGCCAGCAGCATAAGCATCCCCTGGGTGCTTGTTACAAATTCAGAATCTTGGGTCCCCGCACGCCACTTACTGAAACAGCCTGTTTTCAGCAAGATCACCAGGTAATTCATACCTACATTAAGGTTTGAGAAGCACTTGAACATTTTAAATTGTATGTATTTTTCCTAATAAGACTCAAAAATATTGTGAGGGGGGATGGTTCTAGGTTGAGAAGTTCATGTTTACGCCGATGCCATTACATGCTCCTTTCTTCCGAAGCATCTATGTCGTCACTCCCCTCGATTTCTGACTTCCTTTATGTGTTGTCCTTGACTTGTGTAAGAAAGCTGTGAAGTGTGACTGAAGCTAGCAGTGAGTTAATGTTTCCTGTTCCACATCACACCATTAAAATGTCGAAATGTGTCAAAGGAGAAGATGCTCAGGACCCAGATTGCTCAGTGACTGCAGGCTGCCTTCGGAGCTTGGGCTGGGCGGTTTGAAAATTTCAAGAGGAAGCAGCTTATGAAATGATGAAATAGAGAACCGAGGCCACTTCAAGAGGGGGTCAGATTAAGACTTGTGGTCCTGACATGCTCAGATGGAGGTGCTCCATCAGCAGTGCGGGGGCAGCTAGGATGCTAATCATAGGCAGGTGAACAGGGCTTTGGTTTTGTTGAAGAGAACTGTGGTAGGTGGGGATGGTTTTAAGAGTAAGTCTGCCTTTCTGAGAGAGGGCTTTGGGTAAGTAGCTTGGTGAAATCATGCCACTTGGATGAAAGAAGAATCAAGCCAGCCTTTCTTCGGGCAAGAGGTCCTGAGACCAGCGGCTTCCTTGTTGCTAGGGTGAACCATCCATTATGCAGGTGCCTCTGTCCTGAGTCTGGCCGGTGACCAATGTTTTCATATTGCGGTTTTCCTAAAATAGGACGGACTGCAGTTTATTGTCATGCATTGGGGAGATGGCCCTCAGACAATTTACGTGTCTTTGAAAAAAATGTCAAGTTGTATAAATTCAAGATTATTTAGGAAACGCATGCACTTTTGGTTGCCTTATTGAATAAAAAGATAACTAGATTGCCCTAGCACAGAGAAAATATTGAAACCATGTGTAGCTTTATTCTTTTTTCTGAAATTATGAACAGGGCATAAATTTACCTGAGGGTAGAGGTTGTCATTGCCTAGTTAAATTCACCTCTGATTAGTTTCTTTTTTTTTTTATCCTGACGTCACAATTGAGGAAGATTATGTTCATTCACTTTCTCCCGCAGTTTTGTTCTTCCTTTACTTATTACCCTTATGTGATTTCCCCCAAAGAACGTGTCGCTCAGTGGTCTCCTTTAGGAAACACCTGACTTTGGGAGCGATGGTGACATATTATCCCTTGGTGTGTCTGTCCCTTGAAGATGTGTAGTATCCCTTGTGACATGGGCATTTCTAGGCTCATCTCCGGGGTCCATCCGAGGGTGAGGCTTTGTGGAACATTGACGTTGTAGAGCTCGAGGGGAGTAGAAAGCCCGTCTCAGTCCTATGGTTTTACTTGGTGGGCTGGGGGCAGCAGTTGGGACAGGAGGTGGAAACTCAGATGCACAGTGTCAGACAGGGAAAGCGACTTTGTCTGCTGCTGTCTTTGTGGGTTACTGTCTGCTTGCCTGAGGAGCTACCGCCTTGGGTAGGGTCTGGTTTTACATACACGTATGTGTGTAGCTAGGTATGGTGTATGTATATGCACTTGACCCTTGAGCAGCGTGGGTTTGAACTGTGCAGGTCTGCTTTTCCGTGGGTTTTTCTCAAGAGTAAATACTCTAGGACCACACGATCTAAGGTTGATTGAATCTGCGGATGTGGAGGAACCTCTGACAATGAGGGCTGACGGTAAGTTATACGCGGACAAACCCCCGAGCTGTTCGGGGGCCAGCCGTATGTATGTATGTGTCTTTGTGTAGGTGTGTGTATGTCTCTGTCCATGTGTAAATTTTTGTGACCTGTAGAGACATGGAGAGACATACATACCTGTAGCGACATATGTGTGTATGTCACTATGTCTATATGTGTGCGTATATTTTTAAAGCATTTTTAGGGCATATCGTGATAGAAACGTTGGGGATCCACATGTTTAATCTACTACACAGACGAGAACACCGAAGCTCTGAGCAGGGAAGTGCTGTGTGGCGTCTTGGTGGAATTAGCACGCCTCGGCTCTCCTCCTGTTTGCTCTAACGTAGCTTGTCACCTTCCATGTCACCTCTTTATGCAGCTACACATCAAACTCCACACCCTCGGTTTTGCCCTATCTATACATATTTGGAATATAATGTACTTAACATTTTTCCTTTAAATTGCTTTTTATATAATTTATTTATTCCTTAGTTAATATTTTTCATAAAAGGACATTTCAGAATTTGTCCACTATTGGACAGCCAGAATGATGGTGAACCCTAAAGGAAAGAAAAATGTAAAAATAGATACCTGGCTATTAAATGTGTGTATGTGCGTGTGTGTGCGTGTGTGCACGTGTGAGTGTGAGCGCAGGCATGTTGTATCTCCATTGGCCACGTAAAGCCACCCCACGTACCACCCAGGGCACTCATAGCACACTTTGGGAAGCACGGAGTTAGACCAGAAACCTCCAAATCAGTTTGAAAATGATGTGGCGAGTCAAGAGACCAGTCTGTAAAGGTCATTGCCCTGAGAACGCTGCTGGCTGGGACAAACAGTGTCAATGGAAAGCCAGTTTCTCTCTTACCTTTTGATAGCAGGTGTTAGGTACAACCTTGAGTGAGATCATCCCGGTCTCACCCAGGACCTACAATGTCTGTAAACATCCACTTTTGAGTTTTTTCTTCACAGTTCTGCCACAAGCGTAGAAGCTGTAATTTGGGATATGGTTTTTCCTTTCCCCTGATATATCACTGACTTCTGATTCTTCAGTTCTTCCAGTAACCTTTTAGACATATATATATGTGTGTGTGTGTGTGTGTGTGTGTGTGTATATATATATATATATGTATATGTATATATATGTATGTATCTGACTTAGTAGATGCTATCTTGATTCTTCACTGTGATATTGGCCTCGAGTGGATAACTGGAATAAAATATTAAGATTGTGGTTACCGCAAATTAATCTTCTGCTTGAGAGTGTATATGCTGCCTGTGGATTTTGGGATCCAAGGTGGGTATGATAAAATGTTGTGGTTCTGACAGTTAATAATTTCTTTTTCTATTAGCTCTTTTTTTTTTTTTTGCGGCACGCGGGCCTCTCACTGCTGTGGCCTCTCCCGTTGCGGAGCACAGGCTCCGGATGCGCAGGCCCAGCGGCCATGGCTCACGGGCCCAGCCGCTCCGCGGCGTGTGGGATCCTCCCGGACCGGGGCACGAACCCGCGTCCCCTGCATCGGCAGGCGGACTCTCAACCACCATGCCACCAGGGAAGCCCTCTATCAGCTCTTTTGAGTGGAGGAGAGAATTGAACTCTTTTATTACTTCAAAATAGTAACAGAAAAGAACCAGCATTGAATTTGTATGTTATATAAAACAGAAGATAGAAACAGACTGCTGTTTTCTGTCCCTGTCATTTGAACCCAGCTCCCTAAAATGAATGGTGCCTTTAAGTTACAGATCCCAAGAGGGAACATTCAGGAAACATGCTGCTTAGCCTTGCTTTGCTGTGTTTCACTTTCCTGTGCTGGAGAATATGCAAATGGCCTTTCCATGGATGCTCTGTCACATCCTTGTAAAGATTCTGTGGGGATCCGTGCATCTCGCTGAGTTGAGCCTTGTGCCAGCTCGGAGAGTTTGATTGTTTTTGCTAATAGAGACAGATTTTGTCATTAGAGATACCCAAGTGTGATGCTGCCTGCATTCTTCTTGAGTCTCTGGTCACAGAAATCTCTCTGGCTTTAGGTGCAATTCAGTGGAACACACACACACACACACACACACACAGACACAGAGACATACCCCACAAGCACACAGAATTTGACTGTGGAGTTGGCAGGGAATATGTGAGCCAAATTTGGCCTGTAGAAATTAACACTGGCAACTTCGTGAGTAAAAATTACATGAAAAGCACTCATGAGGGAAGGAAGAAGGAAAAAAAAAAAAAAAAAACTAGGATAACAGTGCAACAGACCACATTTCCTATCCAGTCTGTCTTCTCGAGGCTGTTTGTCTAAACAGCATTGCCAGTTTTTCTAAACAGTACTGCTGGTGTCCTCGATCTGTAATATGAAGTGAATCGACTATGCCGACCAAATGCTCGTTGAGTTGAGAGTTCCTTTATTTGGCCAAATTAAACCCAACAACCTCAGCTCTGTCCAAACTTGTGCTAGTACAGGGCCAGCTAAGACGCCTGTCCCCATTTGTAGATCTGCAGAGAAAAATGAAGTGACACATTAACTGTTTCCTGTCCCTTGGATGAAAAGGAATTTAGCTCCATGTAAAATTTAATCAATTTTTGTCTCTGAAGCGCTGGAAATGCAATACTTTGATGTTGCCTCCCACATGAAAAAAAAAAATCACAAGGGGTTCCATGTGGTTTTTAGAAAGGTTAAGTATGCTGATCTCGTGTGGATGGTTCAAGATTTCCCTCTGCCATCCTTAGCATCAGCTAAAGGGGACAGTCCAGAAGCACAGTGTCCGTTTTTAGGAGGACAGTTTGCAGTGGTTTATGGTTTTGGTTTTGGTGCTGGGTCTCAGTCCAGCGAGATCAGATACGGAGATAAGTGGAAGTCTAAAATCAATAATGATGGAACACAGCCAGCGTGAGACAGATGCCAGGATAAACCATCTGTAAATTCCATGGTGGGCAGGGTTGGGGCTCACAGTGTTTACTTGCATCCCATGGACCCCTGGACCAGCCCTGAGGATGCTGTGTATCTGGACCATTTGGTTTCAGAACGCACTTCCTCCCAACTTCAGCTCCACCTGTTATCTTACATGTCTTTGAAGAATTGCTTTGGGCATTTTTTTTTTTTTTTTGCGCTACGCGGGCCTCTCACTGTTGTGGCCTCTCCCGTTGCGGAGCACGGGCTCCGGACGCGCAGGCTCAGCGGCCGTGGCTCACGGGCCCAGCCGCTCCGCAGCACGTGGGATCCTCCCGGCCCGGGGCACGAACCCGCGTGCCCTGCATCGGCAGGCGGACTCTCCACCACTGCGCCCCCAGGGAAGCCCGCTTTGGGCATCTTTAAGAACCTGTTCTAGCTTCTGCGTGTCTTGGAAATCCAGTGAATACGGTTTGGCCAGTTTTGTCATAGACTCACGGGCACCACTCCATTGTGACCTCCATTGGGCAGCCTGAGTGATCTTTTCAAAATGCAGTTATGATTCTGTTCTGCTCACCTGTTTACCAAACTGAGACCCCCTTCGTTGGCCTCCCACTACCATCCTTATGATGAAGACAAAATTCTGTCACGAGATCTGTCCAGGCTTTCTAGTGTCATTTCTGTCTCTTCTTACTCTGTGCTCCCCCCCGCCCCCCCCCCTTTTCCTGCTGCAGCCACTCTACTTATGCTTTACTGTCATCCTTGGTACCACCGGGCCTTTGCATTTTGTTCCTTCTGCCTATTATACTCCTCCCTCTCTTCTTCACCTGTCCATCAGTTGTCAGCTCAATAGTAACCTCCTCAGGGAACCCTTCTTTGATCTCTCTGCCTTTGCCAAAGCCCCTCTCAAACTATCTCCTGGCCCCATTTAACTTGCTTGCGTGGCATTCATCCCAATATAGTTTACATGTATCTTTGTTTCTGTAGTGATTAATGGGCATCTTGTCACCAGCTCCCACAGGAAAGAATGTAACTTTCTGTGTACTGTTGTATTCTGGTCTCTAAACACAATGCCCAGCACAAAACAGATACTTTGTAAATACTCCTTGGGCAAACGGCTGTAGTAGTTGGTCTGTTGTTTCTGTTTTCAAACATGCTACAGTCTCAACTTTTGATTATTTTGAGCTCTTTCCAAGTCCTATTTTAAAACCAAACCAAATGGTTTACTTATAAACTGAGTGGTTACTCTGTTTAAGTGGTTTGCTGTATCAGTTTTCTAAAGTTGCCTTTATGGTGTAGGGCTGAGGTTCTTCATTGGGAATGGGGGGGTGATTATGTGTTTCGTGGGGTTAGGCGCAGTTTGTAGTCATGATTAGTTTATAGTCAAAGACCCAAACATTAGATACTGAAGCCCATAATGGGGGAAAAAAGAAAAACTAATATTTGAGTTTTATTCTGCTTATTTTTGCTCTTCCTAATAATGCCTGCCCCTCCCCCCTTCTCTCCCTCTCTTCCCTTGGTGTTAAGGAACCGTTGATGGCCCACAACCATGCATAAGCCACGTAATATTCCTCAGCCTCAGTGTCCTTATCTGTAAAATGACTTGAATTACATGATAGCTAAGTTCCCTTCTGGCTCTGACATTGTAGGTTTTATTTGTGTAAATATTGGCTCTCATATCAAAGACACAGTTTCAAAAACCTGTTTCTGTGTCTACATCTTATAAAGTTTCATGGAGCCTTGGAACATTCTTTGTTATCAATAAGACTTAAAATTATATTCACAATTTATAGATTGAAAAAGTATTATTCTACTTAAGGAAATTCACCTTTTTAAAAATCACTGAGATCCTCTTTTCCCCATGATTTTGCATGAGATTTTTAAATTATTTATTTATTTATTTTTGGCATGTTGGGTCTTTGTTTCTGTGCGAGGGCTTTCTCTAGTTGCGGCGAGCAGGGGCCACTCTTCATCGCGGTGTGCGGGCCTCTCACTGTCGTGGCCTCTCGTTGCGGAGCACAGGCTCCAGACGCGCAGGCTCAGTAGTTGTGGCTCGCGGGCCTAGTTGCTCCGCGGCATGTGGGATCTTCCCAGACCAGGGCCCGAACCCGTGTCCCTGCATTGGCAGGCAGTTTCTCAACCACTGCGCCACCAGGGAAGCCCTGCATGAGATTTTAAATAAGTGATCTATGAGGAAATAAAAGATTCTCTAGAGAAACTAGTTTGAGCCATGCTTGGTTTCTTTCTCGGAGCCTCTGAAATACATGTGTGCCTTACGAATGTCCAAGGGGTGGGGTATAGTATACTTACTGCTTGATTACAAACCTACTTCCATGGCAAGGAATGCTAATCTTCGGAATACATGTGTTTCTTTATGTATTGGGGGTGGGAGGAGAAGGTTCTGGTACAGATGACCTTAAGATGTGAATAAGAACTTAATGTTGTATTTTCACATACTTAGATTTCTCATAGGGTGTGAACACAGTATATTTTGGGAGCGCCTTTTAATTCTTTTTTTTTTTTTAATGAACAATAACAAGAACAATGAGAAGGTGCCGGGAGAACAGAGCATTCTGAATGAAAACATGACGATGGATGGTTAACATGAAGCCAGATGTAGGATTCGAAAACTAAAGCACGGCACCATTAGACTTTGCTGATCCAGTAGCGACTACTGTTTAAAAACGCGAGCGGCTCATCTCAAGTATCACTTTTATGTTGTGCACTCTGTGACTGTCCTGTTATTCCTTACTCATGGCGTTGTCATAAGGACATCCAGTCTTTACAGGCAAGGCTACAAAGGGGTACCTTTGAGACCCAGGCCTCCAGGTTCTCCTTTTGCTCTGCGGGGTCTTCTCGTGCCCTCCCCTTTTGACCTGCATCAGAGGGGTGGAGTGTGTCTAGAAGCCTCCCTCCAAAAGCGGCTGTCAGAATGTCATTGGGGCAGAGGAAATGCCCCCTCATTTGTCCCCCCCTTTCAATCATTGGGAATAAGGCCTTAAATCTTATCCCGTGATTCCTCAAATTGACAGACGGATGCATTGGTGGAAAGATGTAGGACTGGGGGGTGACATAAAGTGATGGGTGGGGTGTAGGAGGTGCTGCTGAGCTGGGCAGTCCGTCTGTGTCTGCAATGTTCTTGGCTTTCCAGAGCTGGGATCCAGGACCCAGGTGGTTGCTGACCAAGTGCCTTCTGATAAGAAGATCCGCAAGCTGGGTGTGGAGGCCAAAAATGGAGGTCTGTTTAACTTCTGTGTTGGAAACCAGATGTGGTGGGTTGCTTATGATAGCAGGTGCCCATGTGAGCCTGGGATCAGGAAATTCCCATCACTTCCCACAGATAGTCTCAGGGAGGAGATTGGAATTTGTTCTGGAACTCTATCTGAAAAGTAGTTAGTCTGACTGTTAAATGACTTGGATGGCCAGCAGGAATGGCATGTGGGTTCCTTCTCTGTGGACTTCCTTTGCCCTTCTTGGTCAACATTTCCACAGATGGGTTAGGCACGTAGCTTCTCACAGAGCTACCACTGTGTAGGGAGGGATACAGTGATGGCTTTGAGTAGTTCCTTTCTGCCTTGCATCCTTCCTAGCTGTCTGTCCTCTTCTCATCCTTGTTTCCTTACCTTAATTACATATCTGTTTATTTCACAAGGAATAAATGCCTGTTGCTCAAAAAAAAGAAAATAAGAAAAAAAAAGAGAGAAAAAATAAATGCATGTAAGTAATGAGGAAAAAAAAAGATAGCAGAATTGTTACTAGTAACACTTTGTGGTATTTCCTTCCATTGTTTTCTCTAGGCGTGTTGAGTGCACACACCCATATATATTTTCAAAAATGAGATCATGTTGTGCATGTGCTTTGGTAGTTTGTCTTTTCCCTTTAGAATATATCATGAAACTTATTCTGATATCTAAAATACAATAGATGGATAGAGATACATGGGCAACCAAGTAGAGGAAATTGTTAATATGTAGCATCTAGGAGTTGGGTATATGAGTGGTCAATGAAGAGTCCTTCTCAGCTTTTCTGAATGGTTACATATTTTCATAAAAAAATGTTGGTGGGGGGTAAATGCAGTGAGGGCTGAGAAGACAGAAATTAACCAAGTAGTAAAGCAGTACAAGCAGTATATAGAGGGGACATCTTGCCATACCATCAATATAGATGTACGTCTTGACATTTTGGTGGCAGCCCAGCATTGCGTCATATGGATGTATTGTCATTTATTTAGCCAGTTCCTTATTGGCTGGATATTTAGGGTGTGTGTGGTGGGGTGTGTCTTAATTAGCTGAATAGCTAGTTGACCTCTTCCCCCCTCTCTCCATCTCCCTGTGTTTTCAAAGGAAAGGAGCCCTGGGTATGAATTTGGGCAGCCTTTCCTGTCCATCAGGAGACAAAGCACCTATTGAAATTTCTACTTTGAGTTTTTCCTCTTACTAAGTGTGTGGCCAGGTGGCACATTAATTCTCCAGTCAGTTTGCCTATATTAAGCAGGGCAACATTTTTAATTAGTCAAACATATTTCACCCAAATGTGTTTATTCTCCCTTGTCCTTCTTTTTTAAAATTTACGTGTGCTGTGGGTTGGTTGTCATGGTGCCCAGGTACCCAGGCTGAAGGTGGAGGAGAGGTGGGGTGTTCACAAGAAGAAGGGAGCCCAGTCTTGCTTGGGATCACAACCCCTGTGTGAGACCCATCTTTTCTTCCTGGGTCCTTTCTTTCTCTTCTTTACTCAGAGAGACGATTCAATTGCATAATTTTGAAGTATTCAGAATGACGCATCCCTCTTGGTTAACATTCACTTCCCAGGGTAGCTGGGCTCTCTTGTGCCCCATCTGTGGTTGCCTTTTGCCTTATCTTTCAGTCCTTGGTCTAGGCTCACTTTGACTGGAGCACCATGTTGTTTTTACCTGCTTAACGTGTTCATTGCATTGAGAACACAACAGACAAAGCGTTGGGGTCCCTGTGACCGGGATGGGAAGTACGCCAGGCACTCCAGCCCAGTAAACCTCACCCCACTGTGTGCGTCTTATGATCTTATTGCAGAAGGTAGTTTGGGAGATGGTTATTTTGAGCCCTTGTAGAGTTTCAGGCAAGGCCTTTGAGACTTTGAGATATTAAATAACATGCCCAAGGGTCCCCAGGTGCAAGGACCAAGTCTAGATAGCTCCAGATCCTGCAAGCTGTGCTGCCTGCCCTTCTCCTGTTCCCAAGGGTTCTGAATTGATTGCCAAACAGGAAAAAAGAACCATGAGTCCAGGGCTTCCCTGGTGGTGCAGTGGTTGAGAGTCCGCCTGCCGATGCAGGGGACACGGGTTCGTGCCCAGGTCCGGGAAGATCCCGCATGCCGCGGAGCGGCTGGGCCCGTGAGCCGTGGCCGCTGAGCCTGCGCGTCCGGAGCCTGTGCTCCGCAACGGGAGAGGCCCACGTACTGCAAAAAAAAAAAAAAAGAACCATTAGTCCAGACAACACAGGCCATTTCAAAGATGGTAGGAGGAGACGGATGCCATCAGGGCAAGAGGCTGACTGCTCTGTATTGAAGCACTTCTGCTCTCTCTAGGAATAAGAGTATTCGTGGTCAGTTTTGAGAATTTGGGCTTTACATACCAGTCACAGTGTTGGGCATTCTGATGAATGTTATCCCACCTCTCTATCAGTGAGCTGGATATTTCGACCCCTGGTTCCCCCCTCCCTTAGATGATCCACGAGAAATCGAACAAGATGGAATGACTGGCCCGGGATCACGGCTGTGAGTGGCGGAGGCAGTATTGGAACTGAGGTTCCCTTCACTTGTAAGCTAGTGCTCGTTTGCTCAGCCATTTTGGAGGAGACCCTAATTGATTCTCCTTCTTTGGGGGCCATTCTCTTTAAGAGGCTTTGCCTGCCACCCACCAGCATCAAGTGGTCAGAAAATACGGTAAAAAGGTCGTTCAACCTCTCCTGTAATTCCAGGACAGGTATGTCTCCTCTGGAGGGGGACCTGGAGCAGATTCATAAAATATAAATAAACGGAGCAGGGGTTGCAAATTTGTAGATATCGCATACATTGTATTGTGTTAAGATGTAAGCACCTATTCTTTTTTTTTTTTTTTTTTTTTTTGCGATACGCGGGCCTCTGACTGCTGTGGTCTCTCCCGTTGCGGAGCACAGGCTCCGGATGCGCACGCTCAGCGGCCATGGCTCGCGGGCCCAGCCGCTCCGCGGCATGTGGGATCTTCCCGGACCGGGGCGTGAACCCGTGTCCCCTGCGTCGGCAGGCGGACTCTCAACCACTGTGCCACCAGGGAAGCCTGTAAGCACCTATTCTTAAATTCTGTGAATTAAAAAAATTATTTTACATCATGTGGTACCCGTCCAATAGGATATCAATTCTATTACGTCTTCATACACATCAAACCATGGCGACTCTAAAACAAGCCCTCATAACCCTGCCTCTCTTGGAGTAAAAGGCTGGTTGTCCTCCCTGTTACATATATGAAGCCGCACATGGTAAGGATCAGTATACCCCCAGCTGACTTTCAGCATCAGCAGTAGGTGAGAAAATACACAGATGCCAGCCCTTGGGAAAAATCGTATCAAAGATGTTCATCCTGGGAAAAATACATTTATTGCTTTTTTATGCAGAGGACAAAAATAAGATGTGTAGTTCAGCTTTGGAAAGGTAAGGTGTCAGGGAACAAAGCATATTCTAGTTGAAGTCCTGAGTTTTCCGTGATGCATTCCTCCAAGACTGCGGAAGCACAAAAGTCTACATTTGAGGAAATGTTTTAAAATGTGTTATAGCAGCGTTGGGCATTTGTTTGATAATTCCTTTGGGAGTATATGCAAAACATGATTAGGTGTGTGGGCAGTTTTAAAAGCACACAAAGTAATTTTCGGGTACACAACCGCCCGGATGCATCTTTGGTTGAATAAAGAAGGCAGCACCTCTTCTGAGTAAAATAACATCAGGAAAAAATAGAAGCTACAAGAGGAAGCACACTGTAATTTCTTGGAATCGAAAAAAATTTTGAGACGTAAAAGTAATAATCCACCCTAAAATTTATAAGCGCTATAAATATCTCAGAGAGCGAAACAAACTTTTCCTGTTTTTTAAACATTTGTAGAAAGTGAAGTAGGAAAGAATATCAGAAGATCAACGGTATCTCCAGATCTTTCTAACCTCCTAATTATTTGCGTTTTTGAAAAGGAGAATCACTTATGGGTATAATTAGTGAGCCTTGTTATGTGCCTGACATGGTGCTTATTTTAAGTCCCTAATTGTATCCTCCCTAAAACTCTGAGCGGTGAAGGCCTGTTACTGACCATCTGTTACAGCCATGGGAGCCGAGGCTTAGAGAGGTGAGGATACTCGCTGGTGCCACACAGTTTTTTTCTAGAGAAAGTGAGACTCGAACCCAGGCATTCTGACCCCGGAGTTAAAGCACCTAACTACTGGATTGTATTGCTCTTTCAAGGTCTTCGTTTTCATTTTTCTTATTATTCATTTCAGGATAGCCTGAGATCCCTTTCTTTTAAGGGAATTAGCTCAGACCCCGGCCCCTCTCCATTGACATGATAGGTGAGCCTAAGTATAATTGTACTACTGTAGGTGGATTAGCGCGCTTCTTGGCCTAGTGCCTGCTGAAGGTGACGTAAAGGCTGTTGCATTGGTACATTCATTCATTCACTTGTTCCTTTTTTCCCTCAGTAAATATTTCAGTGTCAGCTACATTCCAGGTCCTGTTTCACACATGGGGTATACAGCAGTGGACAGAACCATCCCCTGGTCTTAGGGTGCTTTCATCCTAGTAGAGAAGACGGAAACGGACTAAGTGTATGATGTGTTTCATGGTGGTAAGTGATATAGAGAAAGTAAATCTGGGTCAGGAAATGGGGAGTGTGAGTGAGAGATGTACAGTTTTTACATTAAGGAAGAAAAGGACAGTGAGACCCGAGGGGGCCATACGGAAATCTGGGGGGAAGAGCATTTCAGGAGGAGAACAGCAAGTGCAAAGGCCCTTGGTGAGGGCCTAGTCATTAAAAAAAAAAGCCTACCATTTATATTAATCTGCACTCACATATTTCTTCTTGATTGGACTATCATCCGTTTCTCTGGGGAATATCAATGTCAATCTGTATTAAATGAGAAGGTGCCAGATAATTTAAAAGCGGCACTTCTGGTTCCAAAGATTCAGTCAACATGGAATGTAGCCTAAAAGATTTGTTCAGTGATTCTGCCTCTAAGATACATCCTTTTGTAGCCAACTGTGTGATTTATTTTTAGTGGGCTATAGTCTTACCCTAGATACTGGAAACCAAGTTTCTATATGTTCTACCGTGCCGTGGTTATGAGAGGATGAGAATCTGGTCTCCCTGTCTCTGGTTACCCATTAGAGCAAATAAAAAGGATTGCCCGTGCGATTTGAAAATGGGTAACTGTTCCATCACGGCAGAGTAAAATATCCTTGAACTGTTTTTATCTCTCACCTAAAAGGTTTCACAGTAGTCAATAAAATGTCTTCACATGCTAAATTGTTCACATTGACTTTGCAACACCATTACCAGTTGTCAGTATCAATCCACTGGAAATTGTATTTTGTCCAGGAAACTTCTACTGAAATCCACAATTTCTTGCCGGACATTCGTAGCAAAGTGTATATTTAAAACCCTTGTGAGTGCACGTATGGTAACGGCTTTGTGAAAGCCTGATTCGCTAGTTTTCAACTTGCCAGATTATTACTTTTTTAAAAAAAATTTTTAAACCATCCTTTCTAGTTAAGGAGAGCATAAAGGCCTCCGAAACCCACTCACAGCATTTGATTTCTGATATCCCTCAGCATGGAATAAACAATTTAACTGATTTGAGTATGAATTGTCTCCGAAATATTTCCTTTCTACTTGGCAGCCCTATGCAAAAATTTCCGCCTGTTGCAAATTGAAAGTCTTCAAGTTGCCACCCGCCCCCCCGCCCCCCCCAAGAAAGGTTTTGATAATAGGGACGTTGTCAGAATTCCACCGCACACTGCTGGGAGCCTCGGAATAACGCTGAAGGTGGTTGTCGGTAAGGGGGTCGTTGGCAGCTGTGAGCGTGCCTGCTCCAGTGCTGCCTTTCCTGACCAGGAAGAAAAGGACAGTGAACAAGCAGCGGGTCTCAGAGGAGGTCTTAAATCACCGGGTAACATGGAGAATGGATGTATACAGGCTGCCAGGGAAGCGGGCACAAAGTTCCTGAGTTGCATGGAGACAGATAATTCTTGTATGAACACCCAGATCCCTGGCGACCTATTCCTTACGGATTAAACCAGACCCAAGTTCACTGACGCTAATAGGAAATGCTGAAATGCAGATATTCTTGTGCTGTTTACAATCTGCCAGCAGGAATATTTCACGACATCAAAGACATGGCCAGAAAGCAAGAAGATGTATCTATATACATAGATACATATATATGTACACACACACGCACACGCACACACGTACATGTCTTCTGTATCTTACAACCCTGTTATCACACATGGCCTTTGTGGGCAGAGTATCGTGTGTTGTTTAGTCTTGGAACTTCTTTTAAAGGTAGGATGTCATTTACAATCTTCAGGCCATATGTTTACTCAGACTTAAGAAACACAGGCTAATCTTCTTCTATTTTGAGGAGTAATAAATCGAAAAGATAATTACATAATATGGTGCATAATGTAACTCTGGCTTGAGCCATATGTGTTTAATTTTAGAGAAACATGCGTGATGACAGGTTATGAAAGGATGAAACTATTTTAGTCATTTTAAGGATCAGAAGCATGATTTAAAAAAAAAAATGTGCCCCCCCTCAGAAAAACAACCCAGTACACAAACCCAGTGAAAAACACCCTTCTGAAAGCAATTTGTTTCTGTGGTGGCCACTGGCAAAGAAGATTCAAGTTCGAGGGCATATTATTTCCACGCTCTTGTAAAATTAGATGCAGGCTTCTGTGTGCTGGAGGAATGGGTGGCATGTAGCTCCTAGTACAGGAGCAGAGTGGAGTTGCTGCATTTAGAATCAAGCAGAAATTTCTCATGTGAATATCCAATTAGAAACCACTCTGGTTATCTCTTTCCTTATTAAACTTGAGAGCGTATCTGATATAAAATGCTTTGGCGGGAGAAATGCAAGATCCTTTCTTTTCTTCCACGAGCATCGCTTGAGCACCTTTTGTACTCCAGCCACTCTACTGGGTACCTAAGATGCAGGGTCAAGTGAAATATTCCCTGTAAGACTATTAAGCAAGCAGGAGGCTCATATGCGGAGACCCACTTTCAGGTCACCTTTAGAATGTATCCCTTTAACCATGATCCTGGCCCAGAGGCAGAAATGTCATGTGTGGTAGGCAGAATAATGCCCCCCTGAAGATGTCTGCGTCCGGATCCCTCGCGCCCGGGAATACATTATGTGGCAAAGGGGAATTAGATTTGCAGATGGAATTAAGGTTGCTAATCACCTGACCTTGAATGTGGGGAGATTATCCGGGATTATCACAGTGGACCCTGTGTAATTACAGGGCCCTTAAAATCAGAAGCGGGAGATTAAAGGGAGAGAACCAAAGGGATGGCTGTGGGAGGAGGCCCTGCCCAGTGTTGCTGGCTTTGAAAATGAGGGAAGGAACCACATGCCAAGGAATGAGGGCAGCCTCTAGAAGCTGGAAAAAGCAAGCAAGGAAACAGATTTTTTCTTAGAGCCTCCAGGAGGGACATGGCCCTGTCAACATCCTCATCTTAGCCTGGTGAGACCCGTTTTGGACTTCTGACCTCCAGATCTGTAAGACTATAAGTGTGTATATTTTCAGTCCCTAAGTTTATGGTAATTTGCTACGGCAGCAAGAGGAAACTAACACATCAAAGAAGGACCATATGCCTGGTGTTGGACTGTGACTGGAGCAGTGGTTCTCAAACATGCATGTTAGAATCACCGGGAGAGCTTTAAAAATGCTGATGCCTGGGTCCCGGACCCCAGAAAATTCAGTTTAATTGGTCTGGAGGGTGGCCTGGGCATGGGAGTTTTGCAGGCTCTCCCAGTGACTCAGATGTGCAACCAGGAAGGTGGAACGCTGGTTTAGGGGATAAGCTCTGGTCTCAGATAAACCTAGCTTCCTATTCAACATCAGCCTTGGACCCACTGGGTGTGTGAACAAGTTACTCTTAGTTTCAGATTCCCCACCTGTAACATGGGGATGCTGGGAACTTGTCCGTCAGGTTGTAGGATCCTGACATGTGGAAGGGTCCTGCGTCTATGGCACGGCTCCTGTGACTGCTTGATGATGATTTAGGTGCACAGAGCTAGATCCCCTGTGAGCTAAGAGTAGGCACAGCGCCTGGTTGACTTACATGCCTTGTGTTCAGAGCTGCACTCTGAGGTCCCGTCCATTAGTAGATCCATTCCACGGAGGATCAGAAAAGTTAAGCAACTCTTCCACAGTGGCACAGGAAAGAAGCCCAGGAGCCTGGTCCTGAACCCGTGTCTCACTCTGGGTTGGGGGCTGTGTCTGCTGGCCCCTGGGCAGACCTCTGTGTAAGGCTTGCTTGCTGGGCAGAAGTGGAGGATCTTGGAAGCTGGTGGCGGCAGGCTCTTGCCTTGAGAGGTATTTCAAAACCCATTTCCAGCGTCGGCCCTCTGGCTGGGAGTGGCACTTTGCACCGGATTCAGTCTCCGCACGATAAACCGTATTGCCCTGTTGCCTGCCGTCAAGGCACAGGAGGTTGAAAGCCATGGGAATGATGCTTCTTAACAGTTATAGGCTGTTTGCCTCTGTCTGCCATTTAACCTAATCTCAGGTTCAGTTGATACTATTGATTAGGTCCCTTTGAAAACCATATGTGGTGTATGGGGCTTCTCTGCGTGGGGTAAAACGTTATTCTTCTCGTATGTGAGTTGAGAAGAAAAGGTGAAAGTATACAATTAATTTGCCTGCACTTTCTCGCAAATTGTATGCTGGATTTCTGTGAAATGCTGCATGGAACAATATTCCAAGCAAATTATTGTTATTTACCATGAGTTTTGCCTGCATATTTAAAGTCAACAATTATGTTTCCTTTCTGTACTTAAAGGCCTTTGTACAACAGTTTTAGAAACCTGGTCAGGTGTCACTCAGAAAACCTGCGCTTTGACCCTGTGATTCCTGGGGAACAAGGTAACAATATTAGCAACAGCCAAGTCCGGTGTCCAAAAGAAATCACCCAACACGTGGGGGTGCCCTCGTCGTTCCCTTCCTTTGAGGTAATTAATTAACTGTAGGCCATTGCTCTAAGTCTCATTGGTTTTGGAAACTACAAGGTCTCTTGTCATGGGTGTCAAAATATTGAAAGCAAATAGTGAAATTGACTTTGATCATCTTAAACTCTTTTTCCTTCACGGCGCATCCATTTGGATCAGGCAGTTTGGTTGTCTTTGGAATTCTGTCGTTCCGTGGGTCTTAAAGGTGGGGCATATGTATATCACATCAGTAACCCCTGTCTAATCCCAGTCCCGACCTTGAAACGGTGCCCTTGTTTTTGTGTGGCCCTTACTTTCATCGCCTTTCAGCAGCCATTGACCCGCAGGCATTCTGTGGGGAGCCACGTATTTCTTTTGAAAGCTGTCTCCAGTTTGGAGGTCAAGGTGAGCTTTTTTTTTTTAAAAAAAAAATATTTATTTACTTATTGGGCTGCGTCAGGTCTTAGTTGCAGCGTGCAGGATCTTTCGTTGCAGCGCGCGGGCTCTTTGTTGCGGTGTGTGGGCTTCTCTCTAGTTGTGGCGTATGGGCTCCAGAGCACACGGGCTCAGTAGTTGTGGTACGCAGGCTCTCTAGTTGTGGCACTTGGGCTGCGGAGCGTGCGGGCTCAGTAGCTGCAGCGCACGGGCTCACTAGTTGCAGCACGCAGGCTTAGCTGCTCTGTGGCATATGGGATCTTAGTTCCTGATCAGGGATCGAGCCCGCATCCCCTGCATTGGAAGGTGGATTCTTAACCACTGGACCACCAGGGAAGTCCCCAGGCAAGCTTTTTGTCCTCACCCCAACTGGACCTGAGAAGATCAGCTTATGGTCAGCCACATGTGAATATGCTAGGGTTTTGTGAATTTGAAGAGGTCCAACTTCTTTATTCCCAATTTCCAGATACTTTGGGTTATGACATTTCCACCAAAACAAAACCTCTCAGCAAATCCCCCAAACTAGACTTTCTCTTCGACAAACTAATCTGGCTTTGCTTGTAAAATCTCTTATCTGATGAAGAATATGCTCGGCCAAATGTATGTAAGAAGACACCCTAATTGATTGAATGATTTTCAAACCATTTTCAGAATTAAATCGACAGGGGGCTGGAGGCGGAGCCCAGGACATGTAAACGTCAGAGGAAAGCACAAAGATGAGCAGTCACCTGTATTCTCTCCAGCTTGAATGACAATCGTTGACATTTTGTCCTGCTTGCTTGTAGATCTATTTAAAAGGAATAAAACGTTTCAGCTGTAGCAAGATCCTCTTTAACTGTTCCTCTTCCCATTCCTCGGAAGCACATTCCATCAGGAGTTTGGAGCGCCTCATTCCATTCCATTCTTATACACGTACTTATAACTTATACATGTACTTATAATATGTACTTATAACTCAAAAACAGCGTTTTTTGAGAGTGTTTAGTTTATACGTTTAGCATCAAAATGTATCGTAACTCCTTCATGCTTTCTTATTCGGTTTTTTTTTTTTTTTTTTTTTTTTGCGGTACGCGGGCCTCTCACCGTTGTGGCCTCTCCCGTTGCGGAGCACAGGCTCCGGACGCGCAGGCTCAGCGGCCATGGCTCACGGGCGCAGCCGCTCCGCGGCATGTGGGATCTTCCCGGACCGGGGCACGAACCCGCGTCCCCTACGTCGGCAGGCGGACTCTCAACCACTGCGCCACCAGGGAAGCCCATGCTTTCTTATTCTACCTTGATTTTGAGAAAGATACGGTGATAGTACGTATAGATCTAGCTTACCCTGCTGAAAGTCTGCATGGTATTCTGTCGATTGACAGTGAATTGTGCTTCTTCATTCCAATGCTGATGAACTTTTAGAACTTTATTTTTACTGCCGTAAACATTTTTGGCGTGTACGAGAGTTTCTTGCGAGTAAATACCCAGAAGTAGAGTTACTGGGACAATTCGTTGTACTTGGTAAGGTGTAGTGCTCCCCCGTTCAGAACTTGCCATCACCCCAAGCTGAGGAAGATGTTAATGAGTCGTTCCTTCCCTCAAAAACTCTGTAGTCTGGTGAGGAAGTGGAAGAGGATAGCCCTGTCCTCACAAGACCTGCACATTTCAGCTGGACTGTATTGGTGCCCTCAGGGGGAGGTTATAATGGTCTGCTCAGGTCCCTAGTGTTGATCTTTTATAACAGATGATTTGCATTGTATTGTGTCCACTGATATCATCCATTTGAAGAGAAATAGCCCACTCGATTGATTGACCAGCAAGAGCCTCGTGTTCTGTTACAGGTGGGAACATGGTTTAGAGAAGGAAGGTGTCCGCCAATTAATCCAGCAAGAGAGCGGTGATGCTTAGAGATGCCCAGCAAAGGTTGAACCATCACAGGCTTATTTTGGAAGCTTTCTCAGCCATCACTTTCAAGAGGCTGACAGAACCCCCGAGAGGAATGTTCGAAGCAACAGCACACAAAAATGCAATAAAAGAGAAGAAAAATAGAAGAATAAAAGGGAGGAAGAATTTTGGCGTGAAGGAGGCTCTCTGCCTCTCCTTCTTGTCCTGAGGTGTGTTAGGTAGATCAGTCCTGTGCTGAGCCCTGACAGCTTGTGGGGAGAAGATGAATTTTACAGGCAGTTTGAGAAATGCCATCCACACCAGCTGATACCCTCCCCTGGCAGCCGCTTCCCTCTCTATCTTTTATCATTCCTCTTGATCCATCATCTAGAGAATGCTAGAAGTCAGGAGAATGTAAGTTCCAAATAGGCATGGGTGCCTGTTTTCTATCTTGGTTTGTTTTCAAAAACCTTTTTGAACTTTTGAACTGCTAGTACCCACGGGGCAGTGTGCAGGGGAGTTGATAAATAAAGATAATGTTGATGTGAGTGCCGTTTCTTTCATATGTAACTAAAGAAGCATGTGAGTTCCAGATAAGCTTTTCTTAGGGAAAAAAAATCTTCTAAATGTCAGAGGTTTTTGAGTAGCGGTAGGGAGGACTCTGGCACTAAAAGACATCCTTAGACCTTAGACTGATGAAGAGAAAGTCAAGCCGATAGCTTGTAGGTAAATTTGGCTGAAGGCTCTTTGGTTTTAGACTTCCCTCCCCTTTATGTGTTCTCTTAAAATCCTCTGTTTATTATTGTAATTTTACTCTCTGTTTTTGCCTGCAGTGGTTACTTTCTAATTCCTCCTCCAGTAGGTTGAAAAATGGGGGTGTCTGCATCTTACACAATGTGTGGCGTGGGTATGGGAGTTTGTTCTTTTCTTAACAGAACTTCTGAGGAAAAAATGTAGCTTTCGTTACTTCCCAAGTATCTTTTGAAAACCCGAGGTTTTGTCTTCAGGTGAAAGTAAACATGAAACAATAATTATATGTAAATTAACAAAACAGAAAAGACTGTACTTTATAAACACCCAATCCAGTTAAATACCTGGTTTTTAGATTGTTTATTACCATTTTGAAATAAACAGTTTCATTGCATTTCTGCCAGTCCTGAGTTGAATCAGCCAGCTGATGATATCCACAAGATTTACCCCAGTATTAGAGACATAAACATCATATTTCACTTGCCTGCCAAAAAGTTTTTTTTAAAAACAACCTCAGCCTCCCACCCTCCCAGGAAGACATGCACTGCCAAGTGCAAGGTGAAAACTGAGAGCTTATCATAGAAAAGAATCCCAACAATTATGACCCAAACCGTGGTCCTAATTGTTAACGTTAGATTAAGCTGATTTGGCATCAGTGTTTCAGATTTCCACTTTCTGCCACCGTGTCTACGTCTTAATTATCTTTGGATTAACAGATCGATGTGGATGGAACACAGTAGACATTTTCTAGGTAGTTGTTGAATTAACGAACAGGGAAATTTCTAAATGACTTGATTCAAAGCTTGTCACACGTAGAGATTTGACAGTGAAATGAAGGTTTGTAAGAAGTGCAGAGGTTGAAGTGGCTGACTGAGGTTTTGTATAAAATGACTTTGCTCTTGCTAAAGTCTGACCACGTGGCCTTCTGATCCATTTGACTTACATATCTCAGGTAGATGCATTTCAAGCGTGGAGAAGCGGTAGGAGGGGACTTTTCATCTCATCGCGTTCAGTCTTGGTAGGCTGCGAATGTCGAAGGTTTTACCCCACACCTCCTTTCTCTCCCCTCCCTCTTACTACTAGTGCTTCAGCCTTGGTGGATGGTAGAGCTCTGGTCTGTGCAGAATCAGGCATCTGATTTTTATTGACATTGGAGAAACACACAGGGTTTTAGAACTTAGGAATACCCCAATAGTTACTTATGTTAAAACCTGCTGGGATTTCTTGCACCTAAACTGCACAGTGGGAGAAATGGTGGGAATCAAAATAAATGCCACATTTTCTTAAATCTCTCTTTGGTCGTTTTTTCCTTCATGACTTGGGGTCCTTAGAGAATGTATCACATTGTGAAGTTGCTTGACTCCTATACAAGTGTGTGTATGTGTACAACACATACATAGCTATAATGTGTTTGTACACGTGCCCAGTACCTACGTATATGAAGTGTATGTGTGCTATGCACAGTACATAATGTGTGCCCACAGGTGTATACCAACGTGTATACACACACAGACACACGCGTAATACGTGTGTGTCCGCTACATTTTCTCAACCCAAATAACTCAAGTTTCTTTCCTAACACAAAAAGTCACTCTACGAAAGTGGAAAAATAAATATTATAATCAGCGAGTCATCACAAATAACTTTTATGTCTCGATCAAGCTATTAAGTGCTTTTTTATTTTTAAGTAGATAGGGAATAAAATAGCTGCATAGTTCATAAAGTGGTTTGCCGTTACTGCCTGCTGTGCCCAAGAATTATGCCAGCTTTTTACAGTCATGAAGGAAAAGCGGATTACAACTATGATCAATGTATTATCCTGTATTTCTTATTGTACATTCCCTTTCCTCTTTGAGCACCTTTGTAGACTAAATGGCTACTAATGACATAATTACAGTTGTTTGTCACCACCATAATGCGTGATTTCCGATCTTATCATGGAGATGTAAGTTAGATAAAGGAGGAGTTTTGGCAGGAAGACAAAGTGCAATGATTTATTAAAGGCCAGATGTGGTTGTTAAAAGCTTTTCTACACAAGGCTCAATTGAGTGATGGGAAATAGGAATGAAATAGCTCTGCACACCCAGCCTGTGGTTCTTGGTGTGAGTGACACCGTTGCTCATGGAAGCATGACAGATGAGCCACGTGTTTTGTTGTTGTGTACAGGTTTTAAGTTGGAATTTAAACAGGGTGAGAACGGTTCACATTAGCTTCCACCCGCCAAGTAGGTGTTTAAAGGAAACTAATGAGACTTGGAGTGCTGGCAAGATTTTCAGTTCGCTTAGTGCCTCATAGCGAGAACTGAAATATCTTACGTTTCTGTCAAGTTTCAAAGAGGGAAAATCCCAGCACTGTTAAAAAAGACACAGAGAGTGAGAGAGAGGTTAATATGAGAATTCAAAGAAATCAGCAGCAAGTGGAGACAAGATATTACTTCAGCACTGTTGACATATATATTGTACACATAGACTTGACATATATACAGTTAGATTAGAGAGGTGCTCCTAAGGAAGGGGCACAATTTCTGGTTTTAGTATTATTTGCGCACACAAAGCTCTGTTAAAATAATGTTAAGACCCTGGAGTGATGGAAGCTGTGAGTGGTCCGAAGAGGGTTTTTGAGCTTTTGGAAAGAGGAAAGAGGAAAAAAGAAAATGGTTCTATTTTATAGCCATTCCCTGGTCTGAAGGTACGGATCGCTTTTCTTCCTGTCCTTCCTTCCCCCTCCTTCCTCCCCCACCCTTCACTTTCCTGTACAATCTTATATGGAGAGTGAAACTGTATGGAGCCTGGAGCTCTACTGGAAACTCTCTTCCAGGGTGGATAGCAAAATCACTTTATATAGTTGAAGCTGAGGACCTCAAGTTTCTTAGATTAACTCTGAGGCCAGTGAGAGCTTTGGTGTGGTGTTCATAACACTGTGACCTGCCCTGTCCTCCTGTCAATGGAAACCCCAAGCCCCTCTTCTTGCTTTCTCTCACGGTTCCACAGACTTGATAGCTCTTACCATAATTTATGATTCCACGTGTATTTATTCGCCAGTGTCCGGCCTGTCAGTTCCACAGAGGCAGGCATTGTGTCCCTGGGCGTGTCACTTGACCTGGCACATGATGTACATTCGGGAAGCTATTTGTAGAATGACTCAAAAGAACCACATGGACAATAGCCTACAATTCAGGATATCACTTGGAGAACACTAGCAAATCCATGCAGTTAAAACTTTCCCAAACTATAAACGCATGTCCACATAATTAATGGAGCAGTTTAGATGCCCCGCTTGCCATCCCCTTCACGTTTGGGGCCTTAGAACCCAGTTCAGTCCGCTCCCTTCTAAATTGAGTTTTGCCTCCTGGGACGCACCATGCAGTTCCAGGGACTGCCACTTGATGGCTCATACCTGACCCTTGGACAATTTAAAGAACAGTCAGAAAAATGCACATGCTTTCTCCCTCCGCCCCTTGACACTCTCTCTTCCATTTAAAATATTATATATGTCCTTTATGACTCACATAGTATTGGACTTTATAAAGAGATGAATACAACTGAAATGCAGGGAGTAGTGTTTTAAAGAAATGAGACGCGGAGAACCTGTGCTGCCTCCAGGGCCGCCCGCCCCCCTCGCGCAGGCCCAGAGCTGTACTCGGGCCCGGTGCTCGCTTTGATCCTCTGCTGCCGCCATCTTGAAATTCTTAATAATTTTGAACAAGGGGCCGCATGTTTTCCCTTTGCACTGGGCCCTTCAAATTATGTAGCTGGTCCTGCCCTTGGGTATGTGTTCCCCCTCTCATTGTAGTTACATGTGACTTTCCTTACCCTGCCAGCGTTTGTGTTATCTGAAGGCAGGTTGCCTCAAGCCTGATCTCACCTGGCCATACGGCTTCTAAAGGCTTCACTGAGTGCTTGGTGGGAAGCCTGAACTCACAGGAACCAAGCAAATGGGATAAGAACTTTGGCTTTGACTCAGACTTGTGGCTTCAAGTACTGGCTCAAAACTTTCCAGGCCCAGCTTCTTCATTTACAAGAAGGAGTTGACGGTAGTGTGCCTACCTCCTAGGCTTGAGGTGAGGATTAATTGAGGTGGTGGGTAGAACAAGCTTCCCAGATGCCTGGCTCGGGGGCGGCACTCCGTCCCTGCTAGGTACTCGTGGGATCATTGGGCACCGCGATTCTGGTTACACGTGACACTCGGTGAGCTTCCTGCTCTTTGTGGTTGTTGCTCCATTGAAGTTGCACGATTCTCACCGTGCTTTGATGCTGTGACATGCCAGCAATCAAGGTTCTGGGTATCCTGGTACTGGAGTCCAAGGGAAGACTTGACTCAGCTCTGCTCACTCCCTTTTCCTAACTGAAGCCCAGGCTGCTCCCTCTCCTCTATGCTTCCTCCTTTATTCAAATGATTGATTAACACAAAAGGGGCTTCCCTGGTGGCGCAGTAGTGGAGAGTCCGCCTGCCGATGCAGGGGACCCGGGTTCGTGCCCCGGTCCGGGAAGATCCCACATGCCGCGGAGCGGCTGGGCCCGTGAGCCGTGGCCGCTGAGCCTGCGCCTCCGGAGCCTGTGCTCCGCAACGGGAGAGGCCACAACAGTGAGAGGCCCGCGTACCGCAAAAACAAACAAAAACAAAACAAAAAAAAACACAAAAGGATTTCTATAACTAAACTCAGCATTTTGTAACCCATTTCTGTTTCCCAGTGGTTCAAAGGTGTCTCTTACTCACTATTCTAGTTGGGTCAGATATTAAACACAGTATAGAACAGTACCAGAGAAAAGTGCTGGGTAGAGCTAGAAAACGAGATGATAGAATAAGAGTGCCTCCGGGCCACTTTGGAGGAGGTAGACCGGAAAAGCTAATCGGAGGAGGCGACATGTGAGCTGAAGTTTGAATGGCAGGACGGAGGTAGCCGGGAGAAGGTTGGAAGATACACATTCTAGATTTAGGAACAACCAGTGCACAGACCCTGAGGTGCCATGAGCTTGGTGGGTTTGAGGAAGAGAAAGAAGACCAGTGTGGCTGGAATGAGGTGTGTAGGATGGAGAGGAGGAATCGGTTGGGCAGGAGAATTACTTGGGACCTGATCTGGGACTCGGAAAGACAGCTTCATGTGCTCCCTGAGCTTTAGTGCTCCGGCTATTATTTTCGAGCTAAAAGGGAACCAGGAATCTGTTCAGGCGCAAGCTGAATAATTCATCCAGGTGTTCACCAAGGGGAGAACGGATTTTACCTGGATTTATCCACTTCAGTTCTCTAATTAAGAGGCGTAGCGCTGAAAGGAGCACTAAATTAGAGTCCCAAGACAAGTCTCAACTCTGCTGGGATGAGCTGTTTCAGTTCCCTGACGAGTTTTTTCATCCATTAAGACTGATGATGCCTTTGACACAAGCTTGGTATAACGCATTAATGACTTAGGGCTTGTGGCAACTAGTTGACAAATGCGAAATCATATTAGATAGCTATTATTATTGATAACCCTTCATTTGATCACCTTACCTACTAAAAATACCTTATTTTCTTAATGATAAAAAATGCATTTTTCTATCCATTAAAAAGATTTTGTATTACATACGGAGCAACCTAACAGGTAAATTCTTGATAGATACAGCAGTAGTTTCCTTATTCCTTAAATGGTTCCCAGGTACTGGTTCACACTCGTAGGTAACTTTTTGACCTTCTATTTTAAGGTCTGGGATATTAGAACAAATGCCCACCATCTATGGAATTTGTCTCCTAGATTTCATGTCTCTTGGCTGGACTGAGTTTGAAATCTGGGAAAGCTTAAAAAGAAGGGTTAAGTTGTAGTTTTAAAGAACTTGCCTTTAAAGGGGACTCTCCAGAGTTCTTAAAAAACAAAAATCCCATCACTCCAAAAATAACTGCTGATCGCCTTGCATTCGGGCTTGCGGATATGAGCAGTTTACATGCTGTTCCTTGGGAGCTTGTGGAAATTTGGTCTACGTAGTTGACATATTTGATAAAGGAGTTGGCTTTTGTCTCTGTCTCCTTCTCAGAATCTCTTGCTCTGCCCAGCAGGACATTTGTATATGTCAAAGAATCAGATAGGATAACAGACTCCATCGGTCCAGTACCCCAAGATTCGTTCTCAGGAGCCATGTAAATGGCCCCAGGAAATTTGAGTTTTAAAATCTTATACTCCTTTGATTTCATAGACACTCCTTGGGAAGATTATCTCAGATTACTGGAAGACTTTATTGTTAAGTTTTAGAGAATTTTGCATTCTGCTTATAAATCATTTTCAAGTTTTATTAGAACATTTACTAGCGATGGTGCTAATTATTTTAAATATGACCCTGGAAATGGGCTATGTCAGCTTGAAAAGACTATTTTTAACAGAATTTGGTTTTAAAGGCAGGTTTTATAGACATTATAGTAACACCATTGTTATCTAATTAGCATCCACTGTGCAAATATACATGATACTAGAGAGGCAAGTATACATAAAATTATAAATTGTGACATTTTATGAGTTTTTTTTTATCACGAGTCTTATACAGTCATCATTACTTAACAGTGTGAAATGTGGCCTTAGACATTACATCATGTAAAGACCAGGAGACAGAAAAACCGAGGATCAATTTTTGATTATAATAAAGTTTTAGTATGAGGCATTTCCGAATATGTGTCACGAATATGAGTCATGAATTTCACACCAAACCTGACCTATTATGATTATGTTTCGACTTCAAGGGGTTTTCAGGGTTTAAATTCTAAATTTAATTCGAAGGTTTCAAAATGATTCACATTCAAATCTACTTTTGTTTTATAATTAAATAAGAAAATATTGCTTATACCTACATTTTTACTATTCTTGGACATATTATAATTACTTCTTTAATTTCACCAATAAAATAGCCCATTTCTTCAGTAGTAAATTACAAGGCTATCTCAGTGGGGGAAAAAATTAGTTTGAATGTGGCTTGCCATCTCAAATAGTCATTTCGGTTGGGAATTTTCTCACTTCTTTCATTAGTTCTTTTTGTAAAATGTGAAGATACTTTCTAGGTAAGTTAATCCCTCCCAAGTGGTAAAATAACTGCGTTTTTGGAAAGAGTTATTAGAGTCTTATTCTTTATAATCTTAAATACCACTTAGGTTAGAGTGAACAATACGTGAAAAAATGACACTAGTTAAAAAAAGAATGATTGTGACCTAGGCCAAGTACATTGCAATTGTATGTTCATGGAGTTTTCTTCTGGGAAAAGCATGATATAGATGCCCATGAAATTTCCAAAGTTTAAGTATTTTTGTAAATTAGGTTGTTCCTAGTTAAACAGGTGGCTTTAAAGGCTGGTTTCACTGTTGTTTTAATCATAGTTTAGTTACCATGGAGAAATATGCAAGTTAGCATTTATACACAGAAGTGAAATTTATGCTGCATAGATAATAGCCTAAATTTAGCTTGACTTAAGTTTACCACTTCCTTTTTTTTCAACCCAAAAGAATAATAATATATCACATATATCCATTAACAAGTTAATTTCTTTAAACGCCACTGTTATATTTTTAGAGAATTTCTTTTCTTAAGCTTCAATGGACACTCTGTCAATGTGACTTTTTCCCCGTGCTGAGCATAATGTAACATATTACATTTGATTTGCTCTAACTGTGTCACCCTTAGGTTTAATAAAAGGCTTTGCTAAGTTTAAAATCAGTCATGTGATGAAAAACTAATGTTTGGATACATTGTGTCTCGTGGGGTTTTGCAAAGGACTATTATTTTATACTGGAAATCTTCAGAAAATATGCAGTGGTGTTGGGACCGTCCTGATTTTAGAGCTCAGCAATAGGGTTGATGATCGTTTGGCTATATTTTCTGAGACAGGTCTATATATTGTACTCTTTGGATCGCAGTGTCCTCTTAGCTGGGTGATAGATTTTTCACCCTGAATTAAGAGGTTCGTTTGTGTGGAATCCAGCAGTCGGGAGCTGCCTTTGCTGCCGTTTGTTCTACCCAGTACCTCAGAGCGAAGGCTAAGTTTTCAAGGACAAATGTAGTAAAAGTGTCCTCATGCAACACGAGGTCCCCCAGCACAGGGAGAGAGCAGCAGATCCCTTTCAACACCAGCTGTTCTCACAGATATAGATTGCTGCAGTGAAATTTTCTTAATATAATTCAGGAAGCTCTAGAGAATTCTCCAAAACAACTGTGCCAACAAGGAAAATGTTGAATCTTTCATCAGCTGCCCATTGCTGAGAGTTAGTGGGCAATCCGTTCATTCACGACCAGATGTTCAGCGTGGTAACGCTCTGCAGTTAGCTTGAACCCTGTGGCCTGTTTACCATTGGCTACAAGGACATTGGCAGCAAGCTGGCATTGGAGAATTGAGGCCTGTGCAAGCAAAAGACCGAAGTGTGTGTCTGTGGCTTCCTGGTTTTCACCAGCGACCAGACAAGGTAGGGAGTGATGAAAGAAGGGAACGCCATCAAATCAGTCATCCTGGAGGCAAGGAGAATTTGCTGTAGGATTGTGTCTTGGGGGAACAGTTGGCAAATTCTTACACTCTTTTTTATTTGGGAAGAAAGGCGGTCTTTGTTTAGTTGGATAGATTTTTTTTTTTTTTCCCAACCTGTGTCTAAACCATCAAACTTTTTGTGGTGAGGGCAATGGGTGGTTAAGACAGTAAGGTTTCTAATTTTAAACTGGAGGAAGTCAATAAAGCTGACTCTTAATATTGAAACCTTATGAGGTCCAACCTGGAATTGGAAATATGTGATATTTTTGCCCTGGGTAAACTTTATTTTTATAGGTGGGGAATATGTAGATCTTCCATTCATACAGATTCACCATTTCCTTTATGTACATGTTTCGGGCCCATGACATTTTTTTTTTGCGGTACGCGGGCCTCTCGCTGTTGTGGCCTCTCCCGTTGCGGAGCACAGGCTCCAGACGCGCAGGCTCAGCGGCCGTGGCTCACGGGCCCAGCCGCGCCGCGGCATGTGCGATCTTCCCGGACCGGGGCACGAACCCGCGTCCCCTGCATCGGCAGGCGGACTCTCAACCGCTGCGCCACCAGGGAAGCCCGCGTGCCATTTTCGAGAGCTGTTTTAAGTCATAGTATTTGGGGGAAGGAGGGACTTAGGTAAAATGAAGTAGGGGTTTTTGAAGAAACAATGTAATTGTACACCTTGAAAAGGATCCTTTCTTAAAATGATGAACTGTGTTTGATGCTGGAAGTGAGCATGGGAGGCAGGATTTCATAACTTGTTTGTCTCAGATGGAGGACTTTTCTTCCCACCTCCATGGCGCTGCATGGTAATTTATTGTAAAATATGTGTCACATGAAATTGACCATTTTAACTAACTGCGCAAGCAACAGTTTAAAGTATTATTTCAAAGCTGTAAGGGGAAAGGAGAGAAACAAATTTTCTTATTTGACCATTTTTATTTGGGGGCTCAAACAGAGCCATCCCAACAAGAAGTTGGCCTTTGTTTACTTGAAACTAGAAGAGAAAGTCATCATGGGATAAACCTTTTGCTTTTTGGAGGCTTGGGCTGTTTGCTCTTCCTATAGAATTCCCGACTCCCCCTGCTGCGTCTTTAGTGACACCCATCCTTCAGGGGCACAAAGGGAACTTGGAGGGTCTTTGGAGCAGCAGAACCCTTGCAATATTGACGTTTGCTTTGGCAGAACTTTCTGCCTTTGGTTTACAAGGCTGTAGTAAACACTTCCTTTGCATTTCCTGCTTACAAAGAAAGCGGGTTACATGTTGCACTGAGATAGGGAAATTTCTCAGTACTCCATTTAAACCGGCATTTCACTAGCCCTTCGAATCACACCGAAGGAGTCTGTGTTTCGTTTGCCTGGGTGATTTTTTTTTTTTTTTTCCCTTCTCTTTCTGAAAAGTCCCTTGGCTTGTTGACTTGGAAAAAGCAGGTTTTGAATTACAGTAGGTACTGACGTTGGGCTGCCGGGCCACGCTGTTTTCTGGGATGCTAACTTGCTGATAGAAAAGCGAGAACCAGTTTACAGTAGCTCTGACACCACTGTTACCTTTCCTCAGTCCTCTCCAGCTGCTCCCAGCCCTTCGGATGCCTTCGCCGTGCACACAGTTTGTTCTTGGGTGTGAAAGCAAACAGTATTTGAGTTGGCGGCAACTTCTCTTTCAGTGGAGTTTGCTGCCTCGGCAAGAAACCGCAGCGTGAGCTCTCTGCTGCTGAAGGTTTCCACTGGCAGGATGGCCTTTTCCCACATTTCCTTGGTTTAAGGAAACAGATTTTTGAACTTTTTTTTTTTTTTTAAAGACAAAATGCCAAAATTTAACAGCTGGAGTTAGTATATAATTTATGGTTTTTACTTTACGTTCCTGTGGATGTATCAAAACTAAAAATTGGCAATTATTGTTAAATTATGCAAGATTTTGCAAAAAGAGTGATTAAAAATAGACCCTCTGTTAAAAGGAATTCAAAAAAGTCATTGTTACCCAAACAGGTATTCTCAATTATTTGATCTTTAATGGTTTTTAATTGTTATAATTTACTGATATTCTGTTACATCTCTCAGAGGAGTTGTTTCTGAAAGGTCTTTGTTTTTCCTTTGAGGAACAAGTAGAGTTTGTTCATTTGAACCTCTTCAGCTTTTTTTTTTTTTTTCCCAAACTTTATTTTTTATTTTTTTACATGTCAGCGTTAATCCTTGCTTTAGGTAACCCTTCTTGTCACAGTGGTTTTGTCTGGAGAATCTTAACTGTGAGAGCAAAGCAGACTCAGACCTGTTGCCTGTCAAGGTGATAGTTTTTGTCAACAGGAACTCCTGTGCCTCTCAAGGAAGTTATCCAGGTCTTTGTTACGGGAGAGAATCTACCTTTTTTTTTAGGCAAGCGTCGATTTTCCTATATTACCTTTAGGAGAAATTTATACCCGCACCTTACAGATTTACCATGCATATTCCTCATTGGCTGGAGGCCTCGCTAAATTGGTAACATATCAGAATCAGGAAACGAATGCAAGTCAATCAGTAAAATAAAAAAAAAATGGCTGCATGTTGCCTCCAGATAGGTAGTATTTTTGTCCTATCAGAACACAGAGACTGGTGGTTTTATTGTTATTTCTCTTTCTATGGATAGAGGTGAAGACTCTGCGAAGCTTTACTAACATCTCCAAAAGCCACACCTTTGTTTAAAAAGCGCCCGTAACGTGTGTTTTCCTGATTTCTCAGAAAATAAAATAGGAAGTGAGAAGGCCGTTCTCCTTGGTACGGTGTGTTAGTATAAAGATCATTCAATCTACATGTTAGATTTAGGGTCACAACGTTAGCTGTGATGAATAACAGGGGACAAAATTTTTCTTTTCTTTTCAAGGATAGTGGCAGTTAATCATTTTTATCTGCCCGTTCTGTAGACTTGATTAGATTTATTATGTATGCCGCGTGTTTATGGCATTTTTATTATATGTTGTTAATTTGTTGTAACTGCCACCACTTTTTTTTTCTCCTTCCCTTTTCTCCCTGGAGGACCCTTGAAAGCATCTAAGTGTCAGTTGTTACCTTGTGCTTTGAGAAACTTTATTTAATTTTTAATTTTAAAAAAGGCATGATAGTCTACTGGTTAAAAAGAAAAGTACCAGTGTTATGTATCTTAATAAAAAAGGAAAACTTGCAGTTGTGTTCTGCTAAACACTTATGTTTTTTGTTGTTGATGAAGTGCTACATGTTCGGGATGGACTCAGAGAATACACATTTTTAAAAACACTTCATCTGAAACCCAGAAGGGAGAGCCGTCGAACATGCACTGAACTGCGATTTTCTTTATTACTGGAAAGTTGTATATGTAGTTTGCAAATCACTACTAGGGAAGACAATTGCGACGTGCATCACTTCATCAACAGCAAAACATTTAAGCTGCTTAAAAAGTCAGGCAGTCTAAAGATGCATTTTAGAACAACACACTCTTTTTTAGCTTACTAGCTCTCAGAATGGATATGGAATCTGTTAAATATAGAGGCAATTCTTTAAATAAGGCCGACAGTTAAAATTGGGAAGCAGGAGAATTAGATTGGAAATGATTTACGATGAGTCTACAGGACATTCAAAAAATAAAGTTAGCAAAGGAAATCCACTGGCTGTATTGGCTACATGACAGCAAAGGATTTTTACTTTTCCTCCCTTTTGAATTGGCTGGATATATAGGCAATGCAGAGAAACAGACTTTCAGGCGGAAAAATTGACAGCGTTTTTCTTTTTACTGTATGCTCTGGCATTGGTTTGGTACTGGCATTGTAAGTCTCTGACTATAACTAAGTCAGTTTCTTGTTTTGACAGTTACAAACTTTTTCAATAACAGAGAACCACCCATTCTCTTACGAGCATTAGACGCTGAAATAAATAGAAGCTGGATTGAATAGCAGCCTTGTTTTCGTCATGCATCGTGAACATATGGGTCCTTAAAAAATACCATTTGAAGATGACACGGGTGTGGTTATTGAGCTTATAATGTGTAATAATCACAGATGCACACAGGTCACGTTTAAGAATTGGTATACATGTGTTCATACTCCACCAGAAGAAGTTTATACACTTCTGTGGAACAAACAATGTGAATTCAAAGAGACAGATTACAGACAATGTTAAGTTCTTTAGTTATGAAATGGTTCCACTGACAGCTAAAACTTGTTCTTATGGTGGCTTATTAAAGCATTTAAAATTCTTATGAGGGGAGGAGAAAAGAAATATAATTTTAGAAATTTTACACATAAAATCACTAATTATTCCAATTATATCAGTATTAAATTAACGAAGAAAAGGTTGTATGTTTACTAACTAGCAGTAGAGAGAGGAGTTTATGGTGATGAAGTTATTAAGCCAGCTTTTTGTTTTGTTTTGTTTTGTTTTGTTTTTTAAAGCCAGCTTTTGCCTTTAGTGTTATAAGAGATGCACAATGCCCCATAGTGTGCGTGAGAAGGTCGTTTGACTCCTTCATCCTCTTAGCTCAATATGTGTTTAAAATTGCCATAGGCAATTCTGAGAAAACAAAAGTTCATATTCAAATGCTGTACTTAGGGAAAAAGTGCTAAGAGAAACAAGGTATTTCTTTACCCCCTGGAGAATTTAAGCTACAGCTTGCTGAAGATGTGAACTTTAGTTATTTGGGTTAGGGGAAGAGAGGTGGCGTCCTGGCTCTTGGAAACAGTGGATACACAGCAAAGACCAAAAAGCTTGGTACTTGAGGAGACCAACAAATAATTCCCTTTGGCCAGGACACAGAGTTTGTAAAGGAGAAGAGAGAAAATGAGTTGGTAGGTAGCTGACACGTGACCGTAGAGGACTTCAGATTTGGGTTAAGAAGCAAGGAATTTATTCATAACATTAATTAGTATTAATAATAGCAGACAGCATTTGCTACAGGCAAGACATCAAGCATAGTGATTTGCAGTTTGTTATGTTTTCCTTCTTACAAGCATCCAAGGAAGGGGACGCTATTATTATCCACAGTTTACCATACAGATGAGATTGAGTCTTGGAAAGGCTAAGCCGTCTTACCACGGGTACAAAGTCGTGAGATGGAGCCAGGGTTTCAAACTGGTTCTGTGACTCAAGGACCAGCCTTTGGAAGACCCTAACGGCACAGCCAGTGGGCATGACCAGGGTTTCTGTGAGCACAGGAATCGATCTCTCAGTCAGAGCTGGGCCGCAGAATGGTTCATCTGTCATCGTTTTACAGACTGTAGCGAGGAGCCCCGATTGGAGGAAATGGTGATGTTTCTGAAGAGCTACAGTCGGAGTCTTCAGTAGGGTTGTTGAAGAGATTGGGAAGGAGAAGACGGAGGGGTAAAAACACCTTTGACGTTTCATTGGCTGGACTTGGTGTGAAGGAGATGGACGATTGGAGGATCGGGTGGGCGTTCCCCACTCTTGTTCCCAGAAGATGAGAGAGGGCAGGCCGAGGTTTGGATGTCATTTTAGGTGCAGGTGTCAATCTCAGATGGAATCTTACTGGAAGACGATGAAATACACATTGAACACAAGGCTGGGAAGGTAGTCGGGCTGAAGATGGACACCTGAAGCCAAGGGAGTGAGTACAGAGAGGCAGACTGGTACGTTTAGTGAGGGGGGAGGGAGGGGAGAAGAAAGAGTGGCTGGAGAAGGCGACCAGGAAATAAATCAGCCTCATGAGATAAAGAAAAACCTTTCTGCACATTGAAGATGACAGATTTGTAGGCCATGCTTCAGACACATACCTATACATATTCATATTTGTATACATATTCATGTACGTATTTATATATGTCTTCCTATATACATTCATATGTATCACTGTGTGTATTTGTATGTGTATCGTGAGCATGTGCCGTTCCCTCAAGCACACAGATGTATACTTGGGGGCCTTTCCCACCCCCGGGTAGGCTAGGTATCCATCCCTCCCGTGAGCCACCCACGAGGGACGATTCTGCTCCATAGCGCTGCGACCTGAGAGCCACAGAGGGAAGACAGAGTTTACTTCTAGATAGTGTAAGGTTCAGACCAACACATAGAATTTTATACCCCGCCCCTCCCCCCCCGCCCAGTGCATTCCAACCCAGAAGCCTGGCTGCTTTAAATGCTATGGTAAATGCTAAGTGATCTATAATAGGATTGTACAGAATTCAGCAAGATTACCATTATGTTGTGAAATATGGGCTAAGAGTGTGGTCAATAAATGTGTTAACTTTTCATGTGGGGTGATATTTTTCTCCTTTGAAAAATCCATTCATCTGCTGAAGTGCATTTGGGAAGTTCACGGCTTTCATTGCTTTGGCCAATGCAGGATGGTGGTTAAGAATTTTTTTTTTTTTTTTTGCTTCCCTTCTTTAGACCTCTTCTTAATTCCTAACAAGGTTCACAGCGAAGACTTTCAGGTCTTTCTTTCTTTCTTTCCTTTCTTTCTTTCTTTTCCCCAACAGCCAGTGAAGTACTGTGTTATTGCTAAAGTCTGTTTGTGTTATTGATTGGAGGATGAGGTAGTGGCCTTTTTTCTTTTCAAGATGCCACTTAAGTGATTCCCTTTCAGGATTCTTTAAACTGTCACCCTGATGAAAATTGCCCTCCCATGTTAGTAAAATTAAGCTCCTCCTTCTTGATGCCTTATAGGGACTTTGTCTCAAGGGTTAGAATGGTTCGGGGACTTCCCTGGCAGACCAGTGATTAGGACTCCACGCTTCCACTGGGGTGCGGGTTCGATCCCTGGTCGGGGAACTAAGGTCCCACATGCTGCACGGTGCAGCCCCAAAAAATAAACAAATAAAAATTAAAAAAGGGTTAGAACGGTTTGGAACACCTTAAAAAGCTTTTGTGCCACCCATTCCACACACTGTGAAATTCATGCGAACCCTTTACAGACAGTGATAGTCATTTTAAGAAAATAGATTTAACAAAATTGTGCCAGTCTTCACACCAGTGCCACTTGGGATATCATCCACCTTTCTCCTGGGGGTCCCCAGTTGGCCGTGTGGCTGAGGGCTTTGTCATCATGGTTTGAGAAGTCATTTATCAACGGAGGTCACCCTGACTTTTGAGATTCTAATAAAATTGGCTTGAGCCTTTGTCTTATTCCCCGTGGGACTTCCAGTGAGAATTTCTAGAAGCTTCATTTTCATGATTGATCTTGGTTAAAGAACTCTTGATATTCTCTCTTCTCGCTGTTGTGTGTGCTTTTCTCCTCTCAGGGTTGGAAAGTAGTTACTCTCCATAATTTCCTTCCAACACAGCTCACACAGGGCATTGAACTTGAGGGAGTGCTAAGAAGTTTGCATCAGAGAAACTTAGAATGAAATTTTCTCCAGGCTTGTTCTTAAAATAATGTTTGCCCCCTCTGAATCTGTCCTTGGATAGCTTTCTGTGTCGACCTCCAACCTCTCTTTCTCCTGTCTTTCTTCTCGCCTCTCTCTCTTTTTTTTTTTTTTTTTTTTTTGCTTTCTGTCACCAGCTCATATTTCTTAAAAACAGCAATTTAGCTTTCTCTTTCTGTTCACCGTCTCCTTCCAAGCTGGGTAGCTGGGGACCTTGTCTTCCACATTTCAAGTAGTGTATCAAGAAGGACTGCTGACACGTGGATGGACCTAAACACTGTCATACTGAGTGAAGTAAGTCAGACAGAGAAAGACAAATTATGATATCGCTTATATGTGGAAGCTAAAACAAAGGTACAAATGAACTTATCTACAAAACAGAAATAGAGTTACAGATGTAAACAACAAACTTATGGTTACAGGGGGTAAGCGGGGGGATAAATTGGGAGATAGGGATTGACATACACATACTACTGTATATAAAATAGGTAACTAATAAGGACCTACTGTATAGCACAGGGAACTCTACTCAGTATTCCGTAACGGCCTGTATAGGAAAAGAATCTAAAAGAGAGTAGATTGTATATGTATAACGGATTCACTTTGCTCTATACCTGAAACTAACACAACATTGTAAATCAACTGTACTCTAATAATAATTTTTTTAAAAACCTAGACAAGAGGAAAAGAAAAAGAAAAAGGACTGCTGTGCTGACTGGTGATGAAAGGATCATGTTTTCACCTGTACACATGTGTAGACACCACTTCCTGTTCTCCCCTCTCCCTCTCCTTCACATGTAGCAAAAACTGAGACTACTTTGCGTGGGGAGATATATTAGGGTTTTATTCCAACTTTGGCCTGACCCATCCAACTCCATTCTTCTCAATTGCTGCCCTTTACTAAGCCAAATAAACAGGTTATGCCTTGAGTTGCATAGAGGCCTTCAAAGTGCAGGCCCTAAATACCAGCATCTTCTCATTGATAATTATTTTCTTATACAAGGTCAACAGTCTGTCTCTAAATACTGGGGCAAAAAACCAGAATCTCAGCCTTACAAACACCTACTTTATAGGGATATTTAACAGCATTTTATGTTCCTTTGATCATCTCATCTTCCTTGTAGCATTTACTGCTCCTCTGCCATTCCTAAAACACATCTTCTGTGATAATGAATTCTCCCTTTTCCCCCGGAAACGAAGGATAGTAATGAAATGGTTAAGTGGCGTCTTTCGCTGCAGATCTAGCTGAAAGCATGTGCAGTTACTGAGCCACCTGGAGCCGGCTCTCCTCATGTTACTTCTATTCCATCCTAATAGTGTTGGCCAGCATGGCCACCTTATAATTAGATGAGGAACGTCAGGCAGTTTCCTGATGTTGTTATCTTTCATAGTTTTCACGGTGATGCCCCCGACCTGGGGTTACAAAAACTCTGAAACATATCCACCACCCTCGAAATGCACACTTACTGATTATCTGACACATTATGATACCGCCTCTAAATCTGTCGCTGGAGCAGTGGTCCCCAATGCCTGCGGTCTTAGAATTCCAGGGCTCTGTGACGTCTAATTGTGGAGTTTTCAGTATTGAAGTTAGGAGGATTTTGGTGGTAAGCAACAGAAAGTCCAGTTCGGGCAGCTTAACCAGTGTCACTGGCAAGTCCTTAGTGGGTGAACTGCAGGAGAGATTTGATCAGGCTCTTTGCTCTGTTTTCCACAGTGGAGCTGACTTATCTTCAGACTGCCCCTATGTGCAGTCATAAGATGGTTCCTAGCAACTGCTGGGCTGTAGATGTACTTGAACGAGCCAAGCAGAAGAGAGGAAAGGGGAATCTTTTCTTAAAATTTTTGGACAGATTCCTGAAGCTCTAATTGGACAAGTTTCCAGCACATTCCACTCTGCCGATGGCCAGGGAGATGGGATGTACTAATTAGCATATCCTTGGTAATATTTTTCCACCGCTAGAGCCAAGTGGAGTCAACCTCCCCAGAACCCTATGACTCCTCAACCTTCCCTTGGTTCCGTGCAAGAGGGGTTTGAAGGAAAGGATGCTGGGGCCACAGCTTCAAATGTAAACCTCATTGACCAGTTTTTTTAAGTTTCAAAAGGCCTGAAGTGAATTCAGTAATTTGCAGGAGATAGCACCTTAGGGGTTAACCAAACTGTCTTTGGCTTTTGGCCATGAATATTTCAATCTGTGAGCTCTGATTGGCAATTTGGTAGATATTCTGTATTAATTAATTCTTAACAAATAAATTTTAGCTGGTAGAATCTTCTGAAACTTAGTATCTGTGTAGGTGGGAGTGCTTAGAACTGGATAAAAATAGTTCATTGTGGTTAAAAAAGAAATTGGGAACCTCAGCCTTCTGAGTCAATAGCAGATAAATTGAGTTGTAATTCACCAAAGAAGTGATGACCAGTTGAAATACTGTGCAGATGTGGGGAAAAAAAATGCCCTCTAGTTGTACTGGTCTTAGTTCCACAATTTAAAATCCAGCATTTCAAGTGCTTTTTTTCAGATATGGTAAGTTTTACGTTTTACTAGCATGTTTTAGAAACATTAATCATATGGAAAGAAAACGATGATGAATTTTAACACTGATGTTGTCTGTGACTCAACAACAGAAATGGTTGTTGGTGGAACCACCAAAAAGCATTTCTCTCTTGGGGGAAGAATGTGTAGTTGAAAGGCCACAGAAGAGATGCATATTCAGTAAGAGTAATGAGAGGCAAACGCAATAATGTAAGATTGTTTTACAGGAAGACATTTCTAAAAAGAATATAGCCAAGCTGTTGAGGAAATTCATTGTTAAAGAATAAACATTGTGCGTATCAAACACCAAAGAGTGTAAAGTGTGTGGATGGTAACGTGAACTTACTCTAAGATGCAGGAAGTCTTTGATGCTCGGTGCACCTTGGAAGCATTTCCATCAGAGGGAAGAAAGCCATTGGACCCTGCTTAGGTCATACTGGGTATTTTATCCGTGCAAAGTGATATTTGCTCTGAAGCATTTGGCCTAGACTCACGCTGAGCCGCTTGGCCTTTTGCTGTTGTTTTACCTGACTAACCCAGCCTTGGTTGTTTTGGACTGACTGTCTCACCAATTGCCAGACGAGGAATTCTTGGCCAGTGTGTCAGGGTCCTGTGAATGTAAAATAAGACCCTGCTGCTCCCCATGGGGAGGCTGGCCAACCTGATGTTCTTGGGTAGCCTGCCTGACCTCCTGTCCACTAGGGGTCCACAGCTCAGACTCCACTCTGACCTTAGAAGACAGATCGCTATGTCTGGATGTCTTATTTACATAGTCTTTAGTTTTGTATCCCAACCCCTCCCTGCCTGCACCCATCTTCTTGGTTTCTTATTTTTCAAACTGCTTTGCCTTTCTCGGGCGTTCTTCATGACTTTGCTTATGGTTTCCCTGGTTTTGATCTAAATACCACCTATATTTTATGAGCTTCTGTTTCCCTTTAAGTTCCTTCATTTGCTGGAATACAAATCAGTCGATTTAAAAAGGAGATTTTACATTACCCCTTTCAAGAAAAAGTAGTATCGGTTACCGGAGCTCGATGGTAACCTAAAATAAATATTTTGAAGGCAGCATGGTGGTATACACGGGAGTTGGTAAACTTTGTGGTAAGGGACCAGGTGGTAAATATTTTCAGCTTCACAGGCCTTTATGGTCCTTTTGCAACTACTCACCTCCATTGTAACGCCACATCAGGAGGAAACAAAACATAAATGAGCGGGCATGGCTGTGTTCAAATAAAACTTTATTTATGGATGTGGAAATTTGATTTTCATTTCATGAAATATTACTTTTCTTTTGACTTCCCCCCCCAAGCCCGTCAAAAATAAAAAATCTCTTCTTATCTCATGGGCTTTACAGAAATCAGCAGCCGCAGGCCAGGTTTGCCCACAGACCGTCATTTGCTGACCCATGATCAAAGCTCACTGTAGACTGTTGACTACCTCTTCTTAAGGTATTGAGCTGGAGGGGTTCTCTCTTTTTTTAAAAGTGGCCCTCAGCGTGTGTGAGGTGTCAGACCAGCACCCAGATGAGGCTTTGACCTTGACATAATTAGAAGGGTTGCCCTGGAATTTGAAAGAACACAACTAAGGATGCAGTTCAGTGTGATTTCTTGTCATGTCTGTACCACCCCAAATCATTGTAGTGGTTTAAGTCCAGAACTTCAGGAAATAATGCCTTGTCTCTTGGTTCTACCCAGTCGTTCTTCTAGTCATCACCCAGATAACGTCAAGATAAAGATACAGATAGCACGGGAGTGAGGCAAGAGGCAGAGAAAGGGAGAGGGTTCAACATCATAGCTAGAAACAGCCAAGATTAGTGATGGGGGAGGACGGGGGTGAAAGAATGGCTTTTTTGTTAAGGGAGCAAATATCTGAAAGAAGAAAAGAACTTCTTAGACCAGAAGTTGGTAAGAATTTGAATGTTTTGCCAACGAATCCATTACCCTGTCTCGTCTTGCTGATACTGTCATGTAGTATCATGGAGTATTACCCGTTCATCTCCCAGCAGTAGCTTCTTTGGTGTTTGTGTGTCACATCGTTCTATTCCAGAAGTTTCTGATGTTAGTATTTCCTCTCCCTTGGCAAAAGGAACAAGGGAAATTGGTGACCCAGGATAGTGTCTCCTTATCCAACTACTTTCTGTCGCTTTGTGGTGGCTCATTCAGTGATAACCTCAAATACAGGCTTTTTATTTTCTTGGGCTGTATTGATTCTGTTTTACATATGGTTTGGACAGGAATCCTTGAGTTATTTCTTTTTTTTTTGAGTTATTTCTTTACAGAATTCTGTGTTAGAAAGCTAGCACCAGTGTGGCTTCATCTCATAACTTGAGGTAAATGTCTGGAGGGTATGAGACTTTAGATGGCAACAGTAGTGGAATATTTTGCTTTACACTGTGATAGGTAAGTCCACCAAATTCTGGGGAAGCATTTCTATATAGCATTCATAGGATAATTATTACTACTATAACCTGAAAAATAATCTTCATGTTACCGGCAAAAAAAAGATTTTTATTTCAAAGCAGACTTCTTAAAATAAAGTTGTTTTTTCAAGTTGCTTTACTTTCCAGGATCAACATGAACCAGGAAACCTTATACCAGAAGTATTAGCTGATATGTTCTTAAGTGTGGTAGTATAATTGTCAAGTAATTACCCAAGTTGGGAAGAGAGATCTGGTTTCAAATTCTGGCTAAGCTACTTAGTAACTTTGTGACCTTGGGAAAGTTATTTCATCTTCTTAAGGCTCAATTTTCTCATTTGAAGATGCAGGTGAAAAATCACCTCCCTCACTTCAGGAACTGAAAATATTCTAGTTTATCAGATGCTTAGGGGTTGCATGGGCTTATGCAAAAACAGTTCTGAGCACAGTGCATAGTAAGTAAAAAATATTTCCTTTCTGTGATATTTATTTACCTAATTAGATAAAAGTAGTTCCGATTATTCTGCTGCTGCTGGCCGCCTAGGCTGAAGTTAAGTAGTAGAAGATATTTCAATCTAGGAGTCACTGTCCATCTCACCTTTCTACGTTTTTGCTGTCTGATTTAAAATTATTTTCTCTTACGTAAAAAGGCAGTGCGTGCCGTCCATATGAGATCGGAATTTGGGTACCTTCACATCAGTGACCGTGGCCCCCTGAAGTCTGTTAAAGTTGCTTTAACAAACCCAGGAAGCATTGACTCACACATTTTAACACCTTATCATCAATTCAGATGTTCCTGCTTACCCATTCACCGTTTAGTTTTTTCCTCCAGTTTTTATTAATTTTGAGAATGAAAAAGGATGAAGAATCTTTTCTGCATGTCGCTCAGTTTCAAGTTTCTATAGGTAAGAGGTGAATAAATATGACAGGTATCGTTAGATACTCCTCTGTCCTCCCTTCTTTTGCTACCTGTCACCTTTTTTCAATTTCTTGCATCAGCTTCTACATCTGGAGGATGTATGTGACGTGGAAAAGTCATCCTCCATCCCCATGATTCTCAGATGCTGTCTGGGAGATGAAAGAGGACCGTAGCACGGTGCCATTGAAGAGTCAAGAGGAAAAGCTTAAAAGAAAGTGAAGTCAAGGGGCTTCCCTGGTGGCACAGTGGTTAAGAATCCACTTGCCAACGCAGGGGACACGGGTTCGAGCCCAGGTCCGGGAAGATCCCACAAGCCGCAGAGCAACTAAGCCCGTGCGCCACAACTACTGAGCCTGCGCTCTAGAGCCCACGCACCAGAACTACTGAGCCCACGCGCCACAACTCCTGAAGCCCGCGTGCCACAACGAGCCTGTGCTCCCCAACAAAGAGAAGCCACTGCAGTGAGAAGCCCATGCACCACGATGAAGAGTAGCCCCCGCTCGCCCCACCTAGAGAAAGCCCGCACGCAGCAACAAAGACCCAATGGAGCCAAAAATAAATAAAATAAAAATAAATTTAAGAAAGTGAAGTCAAGAACTCATTTATATAAATTTGGAAGTTGAAGGTGGTGGTGTGGTTTTCCTTGAGCCCTCTTTTGGGGTAAAGCAAATTCTAGACATAACTGACTACTTAAGCTGTTTTGGGTTCATAGGATCACAAGTTCCAGTTCCAGGTTGGTTTCTTTTTGATTTTTTTTTTTTTAAACTAAATGGCTAAATTACAAAATTTGGAATCAGAACTTTCTCCCAACCTGTGTTGGGAAAACTTATACTGATAACTTACATTACCATTTGCTTTGGAACACACTAACCAGGATTTCTGGTAATTTTAAGGTACCCATTTTAAGATGCAAGTCACAGCTCTTAAGTACTAAGGCGACATATTTTTCAAATACTGTCTATGAATTGATTCAGTAGTGCCAAGGAATACATTTATCCCATTCCAAGGAGAACAAATTGTTCCAATACAGTAGCTTTTGGGAACTCAGCCATACCAGTTTGCTGCTTCTGGGCCTTACTTTACTTGTCTATAAGATGGAATTAATCTTATTATCTCAATGGTTTGTGAAGATGCAGTGATAGAATCGATGTGAAATGGTTTTGTGATATTTTGTAATATTACGTAGCCCATCAGGTGCCATCCAATGTAATCTTTGAAATAATTGCTTTTGGAGGTTTCATCCTCCATAAATTCACCCAGCGAATAAGGACAGTATTGACTGCCCCGTCTTCTCTGGGTGGTTCATTCAGCATTGGAGAAACAGACATTTTAGTTTGCATTCCACGAATCTTGCAACAGATCCTCAGTTCATGTCCCCCCTTTCCCCCGTCGCTACCATAATTAGATTTACCATCCTTTCTAACTATGAAACTTTTTTACAAATAATTTTTTTTCTTCTTTTTCTTCTGGGTTTGTTAAGATATAGTTGACACACAATGCTAAGTTTAAGGTGTACAGCATAATGTTTTGACTTACATACATCATGAAATAATTACCACAGTAAGTTTAGTGTGGTATCTCTCATAGAGATACCAAAAAAAAAAGAAAAAGAAAAAAAAATTCTGCCTAGTGATGAGAACTCTTTGGACTTACTCTCTTAGCAGCTTTCATATCTAACAGCAGTGTCAATTATATTAATCATGTTGTATATTACATCCCTAGTGCTTACTTATTTTCTAACTGGAAGTTTGTACCTTTTGACCACCTTCATCCAATTCCCCCTCTCCCCAGCTAGACCCCCTCCCCCACCCCTGGTGACCACAAATCTGTTCTTTATTTCTATGTTTATTCGTTTTTGAGGTGTAATTGACTGACAACACTATGTTAGTTCCTGGTGCATAACATAGTGATTGGCTAATTCTATACATTTCAAAATGATCACCACGATAAGTCTAGTTACCATCTGTCACCATACAAAGATATTACATTATTATTGACTATATTCCCCATGCTGTACGTTTCATCCCTGTGACTCATTAATTTTGTAACTGGGAGTTTGTACCTCATAATCTCCCTCACCTATTTCACTCATCCCCTCACCCCCTCCGCTCTAAAAAAAAAAGTTCATTTTAGAAGTTAATACTCCAGTGCCCGCCAGGTAATGTAAGTTCTAAGGATACTTTTACAAAATCCTCTTCCCTGCTGCGATCTTCTAGCCTTATTTTTGTCAACAGCTAGAGCAAGTGATTTCTTCATCCTCGTCCTTTTCAGATCATGGTTATTATTTCCAAGTGTGAAATCAGAGTATTTTAGTTGGAGAAACCATTTCATTTCCTCATCATGTTTAGATCTAGAATGTCTCCTTGTACTTTTTATTCTTTACTTGGGGATACATCCAAGTGCTCAGATATAGAACATTTAGGGCTTAATTTAATATGATAAACTGTGAAGTCACTTGAATGTGCCTTTTAGTTACTTCTCTCTAGATTTTTCTATCTCCCAAGGTAAGATATACTATACAGAAATGTGAAAACAAGACCAAAAGCAAGTGTATACATCGTTAAGTGACACTGAAATCATATTGTGTTTCTTTCCCATATCACACTGTTTAGTCTGTCTGGATTCTAGCTGTTTCTTTACTTAGGCCAACTTGTTGTGTCTTCCTCTGAATTAATCTGAGTAGAAGAATTAAGAGAAAAACCCCTGGGATTTCCTTCTCAAAAAGAACCCCTGACTCATTTCCCTCTTCTCCATGTAGATATCAGTGAGCTCTTTTTTTTTTTTTTTTTCTGTGATCAAATTTAGAGGTAACTACTTTTCTCCTGACCTGGTAATTGATGACTTCTTTTTGTCTCTGTCTTATGGCAGTTCTGGTTTAATTTCTTTGGGCATTTGACTCTTTACGTGGCTAGAGATGTTCTCAGGCAGATTAGCAAGGACATCAGCTTTCCTTCAAGTGAAGGACCTGGTAGCCTTCTTGTTCAACATGTTAACCTTTGGGTCTGAAACAGAAACAGACTCACAGACGTGGAAAACAAACCAAATGGGAAAGGGGGTGGGTGGCACGGGAGAGATACATTAGGAGTTTGGGAATAGCAGATACAAACTACTGTATACAAAACAAGTAAACAAGGTCCTATGGTACAGCAAGGTCCTACGGTACAGCACAGGGAACTACATTCAATATCCTGTAATAAACCATAGTGGGAAAGAACTTGAAAAAGTGTGTGTGTTAATATATACAAATATATATAGCTGAATCGCTTTGCTATACACCAGAAATGAACACAACATTGTAAATCAACTATACTTCAAGAAAAGAAAAAAAAATGACTGGTAGACACAGGAAGAAACCAGAGTAAAAGATAATGAAGCAAACTTTGATACCATTGTCTCGCTGTTCAAGGAGTGCCAGGAAGTTGGCAGCATTTTTATTTGCCCAGGGTGTGTTTAGTATCTCTAGCTCTTTAATATTGGCAAGTAGGTGATCGTACTGTCAGGTTATGATACTTGAGGGCAGCCTTGTTCCTTGGGTTGTTGCACAATAATAACTTTTCAGCTTTTTGCTACTTGCTATCGTTTGGGGGTTCAGATGCTCCTGAAGTTCATTTTCTGACTTGCATATGTGACATAGAATGAGAATGCTCAGTAACATACCTCCACAGGAGACTCTCGTCTTAATAGTATACGTACAGAGATATTCTGTGTTTTGGTGGAAGTTACTCCGTTATAACCCTTGATGTGTGCTCCCTGCTGTGAAAGCATTCTAGAAACGGATGTCAACGAAGGGACATTCGTTCATTCCATACGTTTTCTAATTTCCAAAAATGTGCACCGTCAATATTTTTTCTTAATTGAACATTTTGTTGAACAGACGGGTGCTTTAATTATGGTGGTCTAAATTTACACACATTGCAGTGGTATTTTGCTACATTAATTACCTTACTTGTCAAGAGTAACAGGTAATTACTACATCAACTCACCCTCCTGCAGTACCTGGAAACATAACTTTATTTGAACAGATACAAGAAACCCGAGTATAGCCACGCCGCACCTCAGCTTGTGATAAAGGCTGGCCGTTCTCACAGTATTTTTTTATAATGGGGCGGGGGTGGGCGGGGGGCAGAGGTGAGCTGGCCCTTTTCCTTGTGTCTGTCCACCTAAGGTGGAAATCCAGAAACTACGTCATAGATTCAAAGAGTCTGGACTGGAAGGAACCTTTGGAATAATTGAATTCATTAAGCCTTCTCCGTACAGTGTGTTTCAGACAATGACTTTTCTAAGTCTGCACAGTAAGTAAATTAGTGTCCAATCCAGAATTGGCACTGATTTCACCCCACCAGGCTGGTAAAAAGCTTAAGGGATGTTAACGATTTTTAAAAAATAATTATAGAAAACTTCTCACCGATGGTTTGGCTGCCTTGTGCAAAGTATTTATCCTGTAGTCTGTTGAACTGCCAGGTACAACTCACATCGTTTGATTTCCTCCTCAGTGTATGGGTGTCAGCTGTTATGACAAGTTGTGTTAAAATTCTACTTTAACTTTTTTTTTTTGGTAAAGGCGCAAACTTTTTTTTTTGAATTTTTGAACTTTATTTTTTTATACAGCAGGTTCTTATTAGTTATCTGTTTTGTACATATTAGTATATACATGTCAATCCCAACCTCCCAGTTCATCCCACCACCACCCCCTCCAAGACGTGCACATTTTTGAGCCTGTAGGATGCCCCTAGCCAAATTATGCAGCATTACCTCTCTCGGTTGCCATGGCATAGAACAAAAGGACTGTGTTAGCTTGTAGGTGTGGCGCGGAATATACACAATGACATAATAGAGGCAGACTATCTTAAAAGGCTTTGTCCCCTTTTTAGTCAAACACCTGTGACAAAATTACGAACTGTGGTTAACATATACCACTTACAAGTGGTTTTTCAGAGTCGACCAGGGTAGGGGAGCTCAGCTTGCAAAGAACTTTCTTTCCCTTTGCACCTGGCAGGAGGAATGGGGTGACATTAGAAAGAAGTTCAAGACGTCTAGGGGTTATGGACCCAGCCTTGCAGAAATGATATGGGATGGCTTGTAGAGGACAGGGCAGGCCTCTTGGGGGTGCTTTGAGATGTACGGCCAAGGATCTCCCCAGCCCTGGACCCACTTCAGTTTCTCAAGCCTGAAATCGTGGCACAGATGCTTCGTTCCTGTAACTGTAGTCTTATCGCACGCCGTTACACATCACTCTGGGCTCTGGAACTCGTGATATTATAGCTCACAGTTATTGGCTTTTCCTTGGGTTTTTTTTTTTAAATTAACAGACAGAATACGATAATTAATGTAGTCATTCCTGCGTGCGACAAATATCTCTTGAGTGTCTGCCGTATGACAGTCATTGTGCTTTGTGTGAGGGTTGCAGAGAGGGGAAGGCAGCCCAACAGACCCTCGCTCTCACAGACTTTGCCTTTGAGTAGAGGGAGGCAGAGAGAGTCAATAATGGAATGAAGGAGCAATGTAGTGACATAGAATAAAAATACATGAAGGAAACGGTATACGGCCCATACCTTGACAGGGTCACTTAGATGGTCTGATCAGGGAAGGCAGCATGGAAGAGATGGTTTTTTGTTTTGTTTTGTTTTGTTTTTTTCATAGTTTTAGGACTAGGAGTTTTCAGAATCGAGATGGTTTTTGATTTAAGGTCTAAAGGTTAAAAATGATCTCCATATACAAAGAGCTGTAGAAAGAACTTTCTAGGCAGAGAGAATGATGAGGCCTAAGCCTCAGAGTTAGTGAGAGTATGGTGTGGGAACAGAAGGTCATTCGCAGGAATAAGGGTGGGTGGGTGAGGATGGTACGGGAGAGGTTGGAGCTGGGCCCTACGTGACATGGCAAAGGGCTGGGTCTTCTTTTCAGACTGATGCCAAGCCCTCGAAGGCAGCCACTTCTGATTCAGAGGTCAGAACAAACCACGTGGTCGGCTGCTGGGGACAGGATTGCAGAACTTCAGGTATTTTCCTGAGAGTAGACTTCCTTGGGAGAGAGGCTAAGGTCTGAGTCCCCAGAGGTTGGGCAAGGAACCCAGAAAGAGTCCCCACCCGATACAGACTCGGCTGGTCCTGGTTAGGAGAAGACCATCTTCCACCTGGGCATCGAGATGTGCAGGGACAGGCAGGTTGGAAGCAGAGGACTTCGGGGCACAGTCCTCCAAGCAGCTGCAGCACCATCATCACCTGGAGACAGAAATGTAAAATTTCTGGCCTTACCGCAGCCTTACTGAATCAGAAACTCTGGGGTTAGGGCCCAGCAGTCCTGTTTTAATGAGCCTTCCAGGTGATTGTGTTGAGCCTGTGAGTTTGAAAACCCCTTTATGAGATACTAGTGCCGGAAAGGACTTTTCAGTTCTCCAAACTCACTGTTCTCAGTCTGCAGATGAGGGGACCCAGTTAAAAGCTACGGCTCAGTGCTGATGAGAAGCTGGGTCTCTCGACCCTCTTCTAAGTGCTCTGTCCTCATGAGTTTATGGATTTAAAGAATAAACAAAACCCACTTTGTTTTTGTTTTTTGTGGTTCTTTTTGAGGGATCATTCTGATATTTATAGAAAGGAGGAGACAAATGAATATTTAAGAAGGAATAGTGGTGCGGTCTGTGAACTGCCTCGTTTCTCTTGCTATTATTTTCTCAGAGAATTTAGAAAAGCAGTTTTCGTGTGACTAACTTACTCTTTTCTCCCTGTCGGTGGAAGAAAAACAAGTGTTTTGTCTTAAGTTACACCGTTGAGACACTTAGCAGAGGGTAATGGCGTTCTTTTGTTGCTGTATTACTCAATGTATTTGGCCTCATTTTTGGTTTGGAAGTCCTGATACTCCCACGTTATATTTTTAAAGTCATTGTAGAAGACAGAAGACGGATTATTGTCAGGCCCAGTGTTTGTGTTTGTCTGTTTTGACCAAGAGAATCATAGAATTGCTCTCTTCACCCTCCACCCAGCCCCACCTCCCTGGCTAAGTTCTGCTCATCTTTTTAATGTCTTAGGCTTCCAGATCATTTCTAACATGCAGCCTTTTCTGACGTGTTGTGCTTAGGTCAAATCTGTGTGTTCATCTTTCCCACTTGCTTGTATTGTTGTTTCCTGCAGGCCTCGTGAGAACAGAGTCCTCATTTGTCATATATGACCTAGGGTAATTGCTGAAAAAGTTAACTGTCACGTGAATGCTTTCCCTCTTAATTGATTAGTCATTTGTCACTCTATCAACAACCATTTATTGGAAGACATGGTGGCAGGTCTTTTCCGAAAGGGGATACACAGAATATCAAGACATGGTCCCATGGTGGAGACTAAGCCAGAAATAAGTAGGTATTCAAGGAAATCCTAATGAAGACTGTAATAAGGTGTAAAGTATATTAGTCAGGATGTGTTGGGCTAGCTGCTGTGACCAACAACCTGCAAATCTTGGTAGCTTAACATAATAAAGGTGTATGTCATGCTCCCTTCATGTCTGTATGTGCCCATGGAACCTCCTCCATCCTGGATTTGCCAAGAGAACTGGGGGTCTCCACGGTCTCGGGGGATGAAGAACAGGGAGCACAGTTGATTCTTTGGTCAGGCTTGGAAGTGGGGCACCTTGCTTCTGCTCCCATCCCATGGACCAGAAATCGGACACGTGGTCCCAACCTAAGAGTCAGGAAAATGGGCCAACATAATCGTCCTGTGTGCCCAGGAAGAGGAAGATGAAATGGCACTAGTTATTGTGTGATAGTCCCAAACAATACGTTACTCTGGTTTGGGCCACTGAGGTTAGATCACAATGAAGCACAGCGCCTTCTCTCTTTGCTAGCTGCTCGTCAGTAAACACCCTTGTTCCCCCAGAGATCAGAAGAGCGATAGTCCTCAGAGGGCCTTGATTTTTGCATGTCATGGGGAAGATGTCTTTCATTTCATTCCCAACTGAAAGCCCATCTTCCTCTGGGGTTAGGCAGGGTGATTAGTTGATGAGCCAGCTGTGCCTTGCGTTTGTTCCCCTGTAAGATGGAATAGTCTACCCCGAGTGCGAGTGTGACTACACACAGATTGGCTTTCCCGTGGTGGGACCTCGCTGCGTTCTGCAGTTGGCTCTCCCTTTCTCTTTTCCTCCTGGAGTTGACGAGTTTGGAGAAAAGAGTTTCCCGGTGGTGAGAACCAACAAAATCTCTCCCACTTGTCGTTGTTGTGGGCTTACAGACAACCCTTGGGCGAATGGTTATGTGTTAAGGAGAAAGCTGACGTTGCTTTTAAGGCTTAAGTTTTTTGTGTACTCAGCTCAGTTTATTTCTCTCCAGAAGATACCATGGGAAATGTTTCGTGGTACATTAAGTGGAGGAAAACATATTAATAAAGTGTTGATGATGCCTATTTTTTTGTTCTTCGAAAAAAGATGTTTCTTCCCCACTGTCTTCTTGACCACAGTGGTTCTCAAGAAGGAAGCTGGAATCTTCATCTAGTCCCCAGTCTTCCTTCCTCTATCCTTTTAGCTCAGTACAGAGGCACAGTGAGAAGCTGAGCAGGGCCAATGGAGACGTGTAGTTGAGCTGGAGGCTGGAGAGAGCTCCAGTGGCCTTTTAAGGACCAAGTGCAGGTTTTGATCTCTTTCCCTGCGAGTACTGGGGAGCCACTGAAAGTATGCAAGCGGGGAGTGAGAGGTGAGTGCAGGGTGAATATGCGTGCATGTGTGTGTGTGTGTCTGTCTGAGACAGAGATTGACCGAGAGAAAGAAAACAGTGATGAATGATGACTGCCTTTGTCGTGTGCTTTTTGGCTGGTGGGGAAGAGCCCTCCACAGGAGAGAGTGAATGTGGAGACAGCGTAGCACCTTTTTCCTCTCTGACATGAGAGGTTTCCTCCCTCTTTCTGCTCAGAAGTTACTTGTCAATCGGGAGCTCACCATCCCCTCTTCAAAGCAAAGTAGTGCATTGGGGTAAATATTTACGAAATGGCAAGCTTCCTTGATCAAGATGTATTTTGTGTTTAAGGAGCCAATGACTCAGAATTGTTTTAAGTTATTGAAAGACAGAGTTATTGTGTGCCATCACGTAAAAAGGAAAGAGGAGAGAAAGTGCAGTTTTTGAATCAGGCAACTGATTTACAGCTATAATCTACAAGCGATCAAATGCTTTCAGCAAAATTGTTTTGGGTCTTTTTTGAAGGCTTAAAGTATAAAAATTTAATTTATTTACAGAATCTCATTAGAGGACTTTTTAAAAGTAAGGTGAACTCTTCAGTTGCTTCGAGGAATGTTAATTGAGTGCGTGAGATGCTATAACACCATGTTTGGGAAATGAGAGATGACACGAATCTCTGCTCTCAAGACACTCCTGCTCTGAGAAAGAGGCAATCAAAAGCCATTAATAAATTAGTGTCAATAAATGTACAGCGAATGTCTTCTTCTTTTTGAAGTTCAGATAGCTTTTTCATATTCTATAACCGATATTTGAGAAGTTGCTTTGTTTTAGAGAATCAAAACTACGAAAAAACTGTAAAGAAAATAGCAGCTAATCCCATGTCCTCCAAGGCAAACTCTCTGTCCATTTTCTTTTCTTTTTTTGATGCATATGTTTAAGAGTGTACTTTAGCTATGATTTTTCTGTCTTATTTCATGGCCCATCATAACAAGCGTCTGTACGCATTTCCCTGTTCCTGGAGTTATTTTTAATGGCTACAAAATATTCTTTTGTCAGACTGGGCTATCGTTGACTTGCTTTTTTTCTGTTGGGATTGACATTTTAGGTAAAACAAATTCATACAATTTATCCATTTTATGTCTCAAACCATCTTGTGTACTTCACTGTTGTAATAAAACATGAATGGGGAACTGAGATTTTTTTAAAAAAAGCATTTCTCTGTCTGTATTACGTCTGTGAGCTTTACCACCCGCCCAAAAAAAGTGAACTAAAACCTTGTTACAACAACTTTACGTTCTTGGGAGAATGACGGGAGAATATATTTGATGCGTTTCTTCTGGCATATTCTATCTTCGGACACATAGCTCCCACTCCGGAATTGGTTGATAAAGAGCGTCCTCCAAATCCAGGAAAGCTGTTTGGTTCTAATGTGGGGAGACTTTGTACTTGATTTTGAAACTTCTAGAGGTTGTCATTTTTTGCTTCTAGCATTCACTCCTCCAGTGACATTTTAAATCTACAAATTACTTATTTTGCTTTACTTTTTTTAAAAGAGGTATTTATTATAAGGTGACTTTAAGGTGACTGTTGCCTCCATTACCTTAAGACAGGGACTTGATTGTGCTGGCTGAGAAAAACCATCAGCTTTTTGTTTTCGTTACAGTGATACTATTTCCCATTATTTAACACATGAGAAATCATAATGTGTTATGTGTCAGTATGTAAAACCCCCAGTCAATTTTCTAAGGCAGAAGGTAGCAAATGATGGTGGTGATCATTTTGTAACATATAAAAATACCGAATCACTATATTGTTGTACACCCGAAACTAATATAAGAAGTCAATTATACTTCCGAAAAATGGGGGGAGGGATGAAATTTAAAAAAAAAAAGAGTTGGCAACTTATGGCCCTGGGACCAAATCCAGCTCACTACCTGTTTTTGTAAATAAAGTTTTATCAGAACACAGAACCCATTTGTTTATTTATCCCCTTTAGTTGCTCTCCTGCTGCAGTGGCAGAGTGGCATAGTTGCCACAGAGAACTTACAGCTGCGAAAGCTGCAGCATCTAAAATATTCACCGTCTGGCCGTTTACAGAAAAAGGTTGCCAACCCTTGTTCTAAAATATGACCAAAGTATAGTAAAATGCCTTATATATAGTTAACAGCCATTGCATTAAGAATGTAAAAATGTCTAAAACATTGATTTCTCAACAATTAATATGCTCTCAACATGCATTTTTTTTTGAAATGTGGCTTTTTTTTTTTCTTTCTTTTTTATCACCAAGAGCATCTGCGACACATCCCCTTTGTTGCTGGCTTTTCAAAACCTCTACAGAAGTTTCTGACATTCTACCGATTGTATTGTAACTTGACACTTTCTCCTCATGCTTTTAATTGAAAATGTTGTGTTACATTTTAGAGCATGTCATGGACTTTTCTCTTTTATAAGCAACAAGCAAAAACGTTTGACTTAGAAATAAGCATTTCCTGCAAAATGTGGGTATTAAAAGCCAAGAGGCAGTCAGTCAACTAAGAAAATGTCCACTGGATCTACATTCCCTGGCGTTGGTTCGTATTTGACTTCTTAGAGGCTCAGTGTTGCCATCCGTAAAATGGAAATCGGACCGCCTCACAGGGCCACGTGAAGATAAAGTAAGGAAAGATACACCTGACATGTTTTGGGAACACATTAGCTGCCTGCTTCCTTTCTTCTTTCTACCCTTAGGTTAATTAGAGGAGCAAACAATCACAACTATAACGTATCTTCAGGGATGTTTCCAAATTTGCAAATTTATGTGTGGTGTTTCCGAAATTCAAGTATACGTTTGGAACCGGGTGGAAATTAGAAAGGTCTGTGTATTCGGGTAAGAGATACAAACTGGCGAATGTAATAAGCGTTCCTGAGTCTCAGAGGCTTAACATAGTGCAGGTATACTTGTGAGGCACCTCCGTCTGCTGGCTGGTGGGGAACAAGTATGGTGGTCTGCTCCATGTGGTATTTCAGAGACCTTGGCTTATTCCCCCCAGTGACTCCACCATCTTGTAGGACTTGGAGTTCTGCCCTGGACCTCTGGGCTCACAACCAAGGGAAGAGAGAGGGCATTAGGGATGGGTCAGAGGCTCCTGGGTCAGGATGAAAGTAACATAGCAACTTCCATCTGTTTGGCCGTAACTCAGCCGCAAGGACCCACCTAACTGGAAATACATCCCAGCTGTGTACGCCCAGGAAGAAGGAAGAGATCTGATGAACATTCAGTGAGTCTCTGCCACAGACTGACCACATCTTCTTGGGTTATTATGGAGGATACATGCTTCCCAGGCATAAAAGGCGCAAAGATGCCAGTAATCTGAGAACCTGTCTTTAACAGTTACCAACGTAAATAACATTTGGAGACAGTAATGCTGGGTAGAGACAGTTAATCTGTATACGTGTTTAAATATATTTTAAAAATTAGCCTGTGATCTGAATCTGCTTCCCACATGTTGTGTGCCATTTACATACTTTGGCATTCTAAAATCACAGCTCTATCCCAGAGTAAGTTTAGAGATAGATACTTAAGAACTGTTGCATTCAGTGACATTTTCATTACCAAAGTGGTCTACGTGGACTCAGATTTATTTTGCCACCGTATAAAAGCAGAAGTCATACACAGTATCGAGTGGAATTTTTATCCACGAGGGCAGATAGGACATTTGTTGAAATACTGCCATTGTTATTTGATTCCAAGTGCACATCTTACAATGAACCATATCAGGACCATTTTCAATTTTTTAATACCTCTCATGGATCTAAGCACACCTTTTTTAAGTTATTCATTTTAAATTATGATTATGTGAATATTTTAGGATTATAATCACCATTAAATGAAGGACAAAATTTATCATACCAAAATAGAAATTTAACTTAAAGTAGAAAGAACTTGATTGCAAGGTTTAGCAGACTAGAAACAAGACGTAAAGAGGATATTAAAGAACATTTTTCAAAAGACCCTCAGTAGTACAGATTTACAATAGATTTGGAAAAAACACAGTTGCATTCAGTGATGTTTGTGAAGATCATATCTGAGACAGTCTCATCAAAGATCAAACTTCTGTAAGATTGAAAAAGCACACTAAAGCAAACAAACCTTTTGGTCATTCCATGGAAAAACTAACTTCAAAAGAAATCTTCATTCAGTACCATAAAGTTGGTGAAGTTTATTTGAGATAGAAGTTGCTCTTGACCTGAAGGTGATCCTGTGGCTTTTTGGTCAAGAGTCAAGATTGTATATGGCCATAGGTGATTAAAAATATCCCTTTCACTTTTTCTTGGTATTCACGGCATTTCCTACTACCTGTCACTTTGTCCCTGACGAAATTTGAGACTGAAAACGAGTCGACAAGGATGGTTTTCCAATCAGTTCCTCATTTTTTCTCGGGTACTCCTTTGTTATATTCAAGTTCAGATTTACTATTCATGAGCCACATTTTAATCAGTGACCATATCCGACAAATGGAAGCTAAGCGCTGGTTAGTATGTTGAAAATAAACACGAGGGCTCTCATTAATGTCGCTGTCTGAATAATTAGTTGAGCATCGTGTACCGAGCAGCGGCGAAGGCAAGCTGGCTTTTCACTGGAACGACAGGCTGACAGCCACGTCCTGGAGTGTGGTCATTAGTGTGTCCCACCATCAATGTCATGTTACTGTGTCAAATTAGTTAGTGTCCCCTTAGGAGAGATGCCGGACCTACAAATTATCCTCCCACATCCCTGGAAACCGTGTTTGCGAAACCTGCGATCAAGTGTGGGCAAATTATTAACACGGCTCATAAATGAACTAGTTTACAGGCTTATAACATTTTACAAGTAGATAATAAAGGGTAGAAAAGTTTTCCAATTGCTTTGCCCTGATGTGAGGGCTGTGATCTGCCGACGTTTCCTGGAGGAGCCCACAGCTGATAGGTTTTCGAGAGGAGCGAGCATACACATGGAGTGTCAGAACGAATGTTTGGAAAATGTAGCCTCTGAAGGGAAGCCAGTGTAAATGCATTGGAAACAATATAATTAACGTGGTTATCTCATTGCTCTGAGAAGCCCGTGACAAGGGTCCTCTTTCTTGTGGCAGTTGCTCATTAATGAGGTCACCAATTAAGTCTGAACTTTGCCAACTGAAATTACCTGGAAAAATATTTCTGATGCATTCTTATCGTGCTCTTAAGCTGCCTTGTTGAAGGAGAATAACGCTAACACAGCACGTTAAAACTCATATGGGAATGACGATTCTTAGTCCGTAATGTATTTGACAAACAGTTTACACTCACGTCGATACCTGATACCTAGAAAACAGAGTGTGGACCCATCTGTCCTGAGTTTATCTCCTATCAAGAAAAGGCACCCACTGGGAGCACCACCACTTAACAGTCTGCTGAGCCCCAGTAGACAGACAGCCCACGTAGTTTCCGGAGATACACGACTATTCAAATCATAAAACTTCATACATCTCTTTTTTGGTTTCAACTTCTCTGTCTGATTAGATTAGAATACATGTGCATTCACGGAGTGTTCTTGAGTTTACTTTTGCAAGGGAACAGCACGCACACAGGGAAGAGGTCGTGCTTTTTGTTCGTCCTGTAGTTGCATTTCCCTACCTCACAGCGGGTCCCTTCTGACATCTTCAGGGCTGTACAGGTGTCATTATCATCTCAAGGATCTAAGCAGAAAAGGCCTGGCATGTAAAACCTTGCTACTGACTGCTGTTCACAAAAACCTGCTGAAACTGCTTGAGGATGAGCTGACTTGTCTGTCAGCAACTTCAACTTACTTGGCATTGTATTTGGTAAATACTCATAACCCAACTAAGCCGTGAAAGCGCATGGCCTCGGCACACACGAGCACATGCACAGGCTGACTGTTTGCAGGAGAGGCCTGTTTCACAGCCTCCTTCTGCATTTGAAATGCAATGGAGAAAGAACTGTAACCTTTGGGGAGTAAGATTTTGTGTTTGTCTGGCAGGTGAGATAGCTTGTCTTTTTTTTTTTTTTTAATAAGGTGATGATGTTTGTGTGTGTGTGCGTGTGTGTGTGTGTGCATATACGTTTGTGTGTGTATTTCCTCCGGTCGCTTGTACTGAATGCACTGAGACAGACTGAAGACCAAAACCCAAAGGAAAATCTTCACTGGGACTCAGGGATCATCTTACCCATATTGCTCAGAATGAGATAACATTGTAATTCCTAGAAGTTATCCTCAAAAATAAGAACTGTTGGAAGTTAAAGGAACCAAACTTCCTAAGTGAATGACAGTGGCTTCAAGAGTAGCAGTTTTACTTGACTCTGTAACATCTTTGTGCTATAATTCTATAACGCTGAACTCAAATTACGAGCTACGTGGAATGCTGATTCTAGAAGGGAAAGGACAAAATAGGTACACAGATACGTGATTATATATTTAAAAGCACGGTGTCAATAAGGAAGACCTAAGGCTTAACGTGAATGTGTTACTTTTGAGGCAACACAGTTTGCCGCTTCTCTTAAGAACCTCTTCTGTTCTTTCTGCTTTCAGTGTCTCTCTGTGTGTTGCAGTCCTGTGGCATTATGCATGCCCCCAACCAGTGACCTCCAGACTTTTTATGGCTGTGAGACACGTTAAAAGTTCAGGGTGAGTGGCAAACAACACTTACATTGTGTACCGATTAAAAGTTGCCATCCACCTTTGCAGGTGACACGATACTGGATATAGTAATCCCTCAGAAGATAATGGAATGCCCCATTATCAAGCATGAGTTCCAAAGCCAGCAGGAATACGTTTATTGCCTTCCACGATAGCTTTATGGCTTTTCGGAGCAGGATTTGTAACTTGCATCATATCTGTGGAAGGGTGATCTAATGAAGGGTTGGTAAACTTTGTCTCTAAAGGGCCAGATGGTAAATACTATTAACCTCATGGACCATAGAGTCTCTTTTGTAACTAGTCAACTCTGCTGATGTAGCGCAAAAGTAGCCACAGACTATAGGTAAACAAATGGGCGTGACTGCATCCAATAAAACTTCAGTTGCAGAAACAGGTCGTGGGCCATACTTGGCCTAAAGGCCGTAGTTTGTGGGCCCTGATCTAATGCATCAAAGGGGAACAGATGACCTGGAGTCAGGATACCTCACCAGGTAGCAGTCCCTCTGTTATTGAGCAAACCATTTATCAAGAAGAAATGGGAATAAAAAAAATAATGCCCTTTCTACTGAGGTAGGAGTAGGCTGTATTTGTAAGGATGAAAGAAGATATAATGTACAGGAAAGCACTTTGAAAATTTCGAAACTCCTTACAAATGTAACGGATGCCATATACCATTATTATGGTTCACCTAGTGGAATATACCTCCTTCACCCTTTTAATCACATTGGGTTTTCATGAGCTAAATGAGTGTGAGGGAAAGCTCTTTTATTTTCTAAGTCATGTGGTTTGGCTGTATGTTCCTTCTATTTTATAGTTGATGGACAAGCTGTTGAAATGCCTCTTTGGTATCAAATACGGATGAAGGGCTATGCGGATAGATTATGGCAGGCTAAAGATCAAATGCCGATACAGAGCCATTAAATTTCCTTGAATCATCAGATTCTGAGAGTGTTTTCAGATCTTCCACCTTTAAAATAGGCCCTAATAAATAATAATGCTTCGGATGTCTACAAGTATGTTTGAAATTCACAAGCCTTGCATGTCAAAACATAGAGACAGGTTCAGCAAATATGCTTCCCTGGACTAGTGGTACTAATTAAGGAAAGTCATACTTAAACAAACAGCTTGGTGACTAGAGGGGTAATCAGAATCTCCATTCATGAATTCCTAGTTTTTTTTTGTTGTTTTCTGACAAAAAATAGTAGGCTAGTCTTTAGATATGTTTTCATGTCTTTCTATCATTTAAGAATTGTTTTCCAGTAACAGAGATGCACCTATGTGAGGTTAAAAAAGTTAGTTGTGTGTTCTCTCATAAAAGATGTCTGGGGGAGAGCAATTTGCGCTTTCTGTCTTTATGCTCTGCTTGCCTGTTTAGGTGTTGCTTCATTTTCATGGTCACATGATGGCTGCTGGCGCTCCAGCCACTGCTTCTACATCCTGAAAGGAAGAGGCAAGAGTACGAGGAACAAAAAGAGTACTCCTCCCAGCTGAGGAAGTCCTCTTTAAAGAACTTGCCCTGAAGTCTTGCTCAGTGGCTTCTATTTACATCCTTTTATCCACCTCTAATATAAGGGCATCTGGGAACTGGATCCTTAGACTTGAGAAATTTGTTGTCCCAGATAAATTCCAGGTTCTAGTAGTAATGAAGAAAAGGTGTGTGGTCGTTAAGTAGCAATCGTGGTTGCTTATATGAAATCATGCTCTCAGTTTTTCTTCCATATCTAATTTTTATTTATTTTGATGAATGCCTTCTTTCTTTGATTGATTTGTGTGTCTAATGTCTTATTTGAATTTTACATGTTTGAATTTCAGCTTATTCAATTCTCAGCAGAGATACATATCTCAGTAAATATTTTAGGACCATAATATTCTTACTAGAAGTGGCACGGCAAATCTGAGAAAGAAATTTCTGTCTCATGAGACCCATCAACCAAAATTTAAACTCCCAGGGCTTCCCTGGTGGCGCAATGGTTGGGAGTCCACCTGCCGGTGCAGGGGACACGGGTTCGAGCCCCGGTCCGGGAGGATCCCACATGCTGTGGAGAGGCTGGGCCCGTGCGCCACAGCTGCTGAGCCTGAGCTCTGCAGCCTTCGAGCCACGGCTACTGAGGCCCGCATGCCTGGAGCCCGTGCCTTGCGGCAGGAGGGGCCGCCGCAGTGAGGAGCCCGCGCACAGCGACAAGGACCCAGTGCAGCCATAAATTAAGTAATTAATTAATTTTTTAAAAAATTTAAACTCCCAAATTTTCGAATGGATTCTCTCTCCTCTGGATGGGAGATTTTGTTAAAGCCTTAGTCCTAGCATGAGGTCCTAGGACATACAGGCCTGCACCCAACTGTGTTGTTCCCAGTATGTGTGAGGGCTGCCACTGATGGCTTTGAGCTATCCCTCAGAGACTGGACAGTGCTGCCTACTCTGCAGCTCTGCTTTGCTCTTCCCCATGTGTCTGCTGAAAGCTTACTTTGGAGGGTGGAGGAGACAAGTAAGCCACTCCTGTCCAGTTTCCCTATTCCAGATTGGCCTGTACTTTATTCTCGGGAAAATTACCATCCCACGGAAGAGACTTCCCTTTCCTTCATAATATAGTCTCTGCCTATACGAGCCTGTGATAGATGCTCGTGAAACACGGTAGCTGATGCGTTCACAGACATTTCTTGGATGCCTGCTGTAGCTGTAGGATAGCAATGTGGGTAAGAGTGTCTGCACTGAAGTTAAATCAGCCTAGGTTCACATTCCACCATTTCCATTTACTGGTTGAGTGCCCCTGCGTCAGTTACTTAACCTTTCTGGGCCATGACCTCCTCATCTGGGAAATGGGGATACAAATAGGAGCTGGATTCCTATAAAGAATTACTGAGATGATGGTTGTAAAGAGCTCAGCACAGTTCCTGGTAGGTAATAAATGCCAGCATAGTGCCTTGCGCCCTGGGTGATGTGCTGGAAATCCCAGTCTGAGGAGTTTTTGCCGTCCTCTGGCTGGTCCGCTGGCCATTACTGTACTGGTAGACAATGTATATTTCACAATCCATTGCTTCTCGCCTGGTATTCTGTTGGAAGTTTAAGTAAAGCCCTGGGAGGTGGCTTTGATGCCCGTCTCCAAGGACTCTGCAGCCACGTATACAGCTGGACAGCCCGGCTAACGGAACTTAGATCTCTGGGTCCCATTTTGACGCTTTCCCCTGAGAGGCAATCAGTTCGTTCTTTATTCCGTTTTTTGACTTACTCAGACGATGGGCCTGCCCAGCAAGCAGAATTCACTAACTGCTTTCACGTTGGTATTGCTGATGATAATCTGAAAGTCAGTAGGGTTTCACTCATGCAGGCTGGTGCTCCATGAGGTCGGTCTTGCCCGGCCTCATCCCGGTCCCCGCCTTTGTGCTGAGTCTGCAAAGCAGCCCCTGGTCCCCACACGTCTTCTTGGGACTGGCCCTCAAAGAACAGTGTCGTATGCACAGAGAAGCTGCCGCATGACTGTGGCAGAGATCATCAGCTGTGCCCGTGGACGGCCCAGTTGGCGACGTGTCCCAGAGATTGAGAAGCGTTGGCGACCACTCGACCATGGCTGTCTGTTGATTACTTGACTCTGTGGAAGTAGTGGCTTGTAGGAGTGGCTCTTACTTTTTCAGGAGACTCTTGGAAACTAACTTTTTCCTCTGTGGTTTCAAGTATTTTATTTAGACACTGTTCCTGTGCTCAGTTGCCTTAAAATCTTCCTCGCCCCTGGACCATGCGATTCTCTGTCTGGAACAATTTTTGTGCTTCACAGAGCTAACCCCTTCTCATCCTTCATTATTCAGTTCAAATATCACCTTCTTGGGGTGGGCTTCCCTGACTACCCCCGTTAAAGGTGATTTCCCTCTTCCCCCTTCTCACTGTCAGCCACCCAAGCCTCTTGTCTGTTTCAACTTACTACAGCTCTGTCACCTTCTGAATATACCTGTTAACCAGGTAATAAGCAAGGGGCAGATCTGTCTGCATCAGTGTTGCTTCTTCATGGCTGACAGTGCCCAGTGAATAGTAGGCAGGCTGTCAGTCAGTATTTGTCGAAGCAGTCAGAGGACATTTGGAATTTCCCTGTGAATTTCTATATTTCATGGTACTAAGAGGACTGCATCTGGGTGAGAGAGTAAGAAAAGAAATGAAACCACACACGTCACCTTTATTATAGGAATAGAATCCTGCCCTTGGGTTTTCTCTGGAAAGCTTCCTCTCTACCTTGTACAAGTCTTTGATACTCTGTGTGTCCCATCCGGAAAGGGTTATACATCATCACCTTCCCCATGAAGACAGAATCATTTGCCTTTTGGTTCTAAAGCTTACGGTGGGTGGTATAAGTTCATTAAGGGTGTTGGATTCCAAGCCCAAATCCCAGCACTCTCATTCCCTGGCTCTTTGTTCTTGGACAAATTACTTCCTCTCTTTGGTCCTCAGTTTACTTACCTGAGGCAGGGGAAATAGCATGACCTAATAAATAAGCTCGTAGTGTTCGTGCAAGGGTTAAATGAGATGCTATGTGTACAGTGCTTTGCACAGGATCTGGAACAGAGTAACGATGCTGTTGATTCAGGAAGATCAACAGAAGGGTATTGGGAACCACACTGACAAAACTCATAACGTCCTTTCTTGTGATCTTCATTTTAAAGGGGATAAAGATGGTGAAGAACCTGGATTCCCTATTAGATTCGCTCATTTCATGCACTGAATTACCTTTAAAAAGTGGAAAATGAGCGAGCAGTGGGATGACCTGTTTTATATTTGTTGTTAGCATGTCGACTGTTGGATGTGAGGGATCTGTTTCAGATAAGGCCAGTGATAAACCTCAAATGCTGGGATGGCTCAGTGTTTGGAGCCCAACCCACATGCAGAGACACCTTTGGAATTTGGAGTTGAAGGTCCTGCACTGTCCTTACGCTGCCTGGCTGGGGAGATGTTTCATCCTTAAGTAGTCAGAGCTCATTTGATCTCCTGCCTCACAATAGACCATGTCTTAAGTTGCCTGGAAATTCTAATTTTAAAAAAATTGGGGACTTCCTGGTGGTCCAGTGGTTAGGACTTTGCACTGCCAATGCAGGGGGCCCGAGTTCCATCCCTGGTCAAAGAACTAGATTCTGCATGCATGCCACAACTAAAAAAAAAAGAAGATCCCACAGGTGGCAACAAAGATCCTGCGTGTCACAACTGAAGACCCAGCGTGGCCAAATAAATAAATAAATATTTTTTTAAAAAATTGTACCCTTGATGTGTTGGTCCTGAAAATTTACATATCTCTTTTTTGAAAGGAAATTCAAGTCTGTATGGATTGAACGGAGGTAGATGTAAATATCTTTCATTGTGAGCTTTTATTTCTTTCACCTGCTTAAGGTAGAGGGTCTGTTCTGGTTGCTATGTTGTGTTAGTTGGGGCCTGGTTGAACTGTGCTGTTTGTTGTGCATTTGCTGTGTGAAAGCCCAAGCACAGAGAGGGATTTGTCTCTCTCTCTATCCCACAGCTTTTGGTGGTAAAAGATGAACTATATCAAGTCACATACTCTCATTGACATGATTTATGGAAGAGCTAGTGTTATCTAAGAAATTTAAAGAGCTGATAGGGGCTTCCCTGATGGCGCAGTGGTTAAGAATCTGCCTGCCAATGCAGGGGACACGGGTTGGAGCCCTGGCTCGGGAAGATCCCTCATGCCGCAGAGCAATTAAGCCCGTGCGCCACAACTACTGAGCCTGCACTCTAGAGCCCGCACACCACAGCTACTGAAGCCCGCGCGCCTAGAGCCCGTGTTCCACAAGAGAAGCCACCGCAATCAGAAGCCTGCGCACCGCATCGTAAGAGTAGACCCCGCTCACCGCAACTAGAGAAAGCCCGTGCGCAGCAACGAAGACCCAACACAGCCAAAAATAAATAAATTAATTAATTAAAAAAGAAAAGCCATTAATTTTTGTTGACTTATAATTTGTCCCTCTCAGCTTAATAAAAATAAAAGAGCATGAGTAAAATACAGTTTAGGGCATCACATTTGGTTCCTAATATCCTTTTTAGAAGCAAAAAAGCTAAAGTTCAATGAGCAGGAGTTAAGTGAAGCAAACGATTCAGGAAAAACCTTTATTAGACTCATAACAGCCCTTGGAGTGGCAAAGACCCAGCTTTTCTTCCATCTATAAAAAACATGCAACACCCTTGTCTCCAAATACCATTTCAGAAACGAAAACAATAATCACGAAAGGGGAAACAGATCCGTGTAATGCGAGACTTGATTCGTGTCGTTTACACGGGAAGCCTGACAACCTGGATCACCACCCATGCAGCCGTCTTCTCAGTATCCTGATGCCTGAGCATCAGCAGGAAAGATTAGGAGCGTTCCAAGGGGTTTTCTCTGATGTTTTGAAATGTTGCTGCCTTCAGTGTGCCTCTCAGGGCCAGGTGAGTCTGGTTATGATGTGCTGGGGCTTGAATCTCACATTGCCGCTTCTTATGGACCGTCAGTCAACCTTTATTTACCCTGGATGTTCACATCAAGAGAGGCCGTCTTTGTCCATATCTGCCCCAGATCATTTGTTACTGGTGACACAAATCTATTCCTTCACTTCCAGCCCACTTCTTAAACATGATAATTTTTTTTAATTCTACCTGAATAAAGCATGCATATGGTTTTCTGTAGTTGTATATGCCTAGAAGAACTTGCATTTCATGTTATCACCAATCCTTGTGTGTGTAGTTTCCCCCTTCTCCCTTACAAGTAATGAGAGAGAAGAGTAGAATTTTTAAAACTCATGCAAAACCTAATCCTGAGAAATTCCAAAAACCAGTGGTGAAGAGAAACAGTCTAGTTGTGAAAAGTCTTCCCTGTAATAGCTGCCTTTAGTGGGAGTTTACATATTAGCTCACAAAACTCTATGAGATGGGTATGATTCTAAAAAGTCCATTTTACAGGTGAGGAAACTGAGGCCTAGTGAGGTGAAATGATTCCCTCAAACTTCTCTGCTCATTAGAAGTAGAGCTGGGATTCAAACCCAACCACTCTTCCTCTGGTGCCATGGCTCCTAACCACCGCACCATATTGTTTTCACCATGTAAGCATCTTCCTAGGGTGTTGATTTGCAAGCATGGTTTTGTTTGAACATACATTTTTCACTTTGGGGCTGCTTGTATGCTACGTGTTGAGACTTTATACTTCAGTGCCATGTAACCAGCTCTGTTTGTTCTTAGTAGCCTTTTTCAAATGCTTTAATTCTTTTTGCTAGTACAAGAGCTTTGGGAAATAAAAGTTAAGTCCCGATGTGATTCAGAACAAGGACAGCCACTTAATTGGCGTTCTTCGGTCTCTAGTTGGACGTGCCTTTTAAGACATTTTCTCTAGATCTTTGAGTCATTTTTCTCTGGTACATTATTCTAGTTAACCTCATCTCTGCAGCCCTCATTTTAGTTCATGTTAGCCTCTGACTACCCAAAGATTGAATTGTTCCACTCAATCACCTGTGTGAAAAAGTGTGGCAGGCGAGAGGGTCCCCTTCCCAAAGCAGCAGTCCTGTACCTGGGGCATTTTCCCAGCAAGCAGGTTTAGTTCTTGAGATGCATTCACCTGGAAGGCTTTTTATTTACGAAAGTGAAGATCTGGGTACTTACAGGTAACACTGGGTAGCAAAGTTAGAAGATCTTTGGTTCCTTGGTCAATAGAATTCCAGATTCATAAGCTGTATGCCAAGGACTTTGACGTTCAAAAATAACAGATAATAGGTTTTTAAAAAACATAGTAAAATGTTAGGTTTGAAAAAAATATAGAAAAGCCAGTCACAAAAGACCAACGAATAAGCAGTTTTTACTCCAGGGGTTGGAATTGTCTGCATGTCCTTGTTAACACAAACAGCAGACCATTTTTAATGTGTCTGTGCCTTCAGATACTGAGCCCACCATTTGTCAGGCCTCTTGGGTAACTTGGGACCAGTTTAGGCATAAAGAGGAATTCAGTGGCTCATGATGCTGGAAACTCGGCTGGTAGCATGAGCTTCAGGAGCATCTGGAGTGGGGGGTTCAGATCTCGCTGTTAAGTCTTGGTCTCAAGTCGCGCGCAGTGCTCTGTGCTGGATTCCTTCACGGAGTTGTTGACCGGTTTGTCGCAACATAACCCTTCATCACTCTGCTTTTGTAGCAACTCCAGCAGAAAGGAATCTTTGTTTATAAGTTCTAGCAGCTCTCACAGAATCTGGATCTTCCTGGTTCTGCGATTGGTCCCTTGTGTGCCATGTGCCTATCACTGAAACAGTTTCTGGGGTTGGAGCAAGGCTGGGTTGGCGGGGAGGTGTGAAGCAGTGGGTAGCCTGGCGTGGGTCACATGCTCGTCTCAAGAGAGGTGAATGACCTTTGACCTGCACAAGACAATGGAAAGTGGGTGAAAGGGGTGCTTGTTTCAGAAGAAAGGGACAGAATTTTCGGAAGGTAGAGTGCGCATATATATCCTATAAGGCACTGTACCTTTTTTTTTTTTTTTGAAGCACAGGCACCTTTTAATTTTGCAGTAATTTCAAAGTTACAGAGAAGTTGCAAGAGTAGTCCAGGAACTCCCCAAAAGGATCCCTTTGCTTAGATTCAACGTTTTGCTCCTTGGCTTTATCATGTCTTATCGATCTACCTATGTAATACACATACACACATATGTCTATACTTATACGTAATTGTTTTCAAAACCATTTGAGAGTTGATTGCAGGTGTCATACCCTTTTATTCCTAAATAAATCAGCGTTTTTTTTTCCCTAGGAACAAGGACATTCTCTTACATAACCACAGTATAATGAGGTAATATTGATACAATATTAATAAAATATAGTCCGAACCTCAGTCCCTATTCAGATTTCATCCAGTTGTCCTGATCATGTCCTTTATAACTATTTTTTCCTGGTCCAGGATCCAGGATTGCTCAGAAAGGCACTGTACTTGATGCACAGTAAAGATATAGGATTACAGAGGTGGCAGGAACCTTTAAATATCATGTAGCCCAGCTCTCCAAGATTGAGTGTCATCTGAGATGTTCTCCATTAAGTTCTGTGCCTACTACTTGGACATCTCCAGTGACATTGACATCGATGAAGTGGGTTTTGCCTCAAAAATACTACCATGCCTCTGTCCTGAAGGAGCCTGGGCTTCATTCATTGCTGTACTCCTTCCGTCTGTCCTTCTGTCCAGCCATCCGCCAACCATCTGTCACTGTCGTAGGTCCTAAAGCAAGGTCTTTGACTTCAACATACTTACATCTACAAGGTAGACAGAAAGGTCAATTATAATACAGTGCTAGAGAAGCTACAGAAATACTGATAGATTGTACACGTATATATGAGGTTGGGGAGGAGACATCGGAGGTGGGAGATGGGAAGCCCTCCCCGAAGCAGTGAGATCTGGCTGGGACCCTTAAGGATGAATAGGAGTTAGTTACCAAGTAGCCAAGGGAAAAATGATCAGATTGGTGGACTTACTGTCTCTTCTAGAATTAAACCCTACATTTGGACTTGGATTTGAATTACCTAGGGAAAACGGCTTATAAAATACCTTACTTAGCCCAGTTAAAATATACGTGTCTTTTAGGCCATACCAGTGATGTTAGTGACGGGAAATAGCTGCTGATGAAGGGTTTCTGTCCGGGCTAGCCACGTGGCATCTGTCAAGTTACCCTGATTGCCTTTCTCCTACTAAGTACATAACAAATGAGTGAATAAAGCTTCCATGGGTAAAGTTTTGGTGAGTTAAATTATAGAATTTCTAGTAACACTTCTCTAAGAATTTTGAAAGGATTGGACTTTGTTTGTTTTTTCATACATTCTTTTTTTTTAACATCTTTATTGGAGTATAATTGCTTTACAATGGTATGTTAGTTTCAGCTTCACAACAAAATGAATCAGTTATATATATACATATATTCCCATATCTCTTCCCGCTTGCGTCTCCCTCCCTCCCACCCTCCCTATCCCACCCCTCCAGGCGGTCACAAAGCACCAAGCTGATCTCCCTGTGCTATGCGGCTGCTTCCCACTAGCTATCTACCTTACGTTTGGTAGTGTATATATGTCCATGCCTCTTTATCACTTTGTCACCGTTTACCCTTCCCCCTCCCCATAGCCTCAAGTCCATTCTCTAGTAAGTCTGTGTCTTTATTCCTATTTCACCCCTAGGTTTTTCATGACTTTTTTTTTTTTAATTCCATATATATGTGTTAGCATACGGTATTTGTCTCTCTCTTTCTGACTTACTTCACTCTGTATGACAGACTCTAGGTCTATCCACCTCATTACAAATAGCTCAATTTCGTCTCTTTTTATGGCTGAGTAATATTCCATTGTATATATGTGCCACATCTTCTTTATCCATTCATCTGATGATGGACACTTAGGTTGTTTCCATCTCTGGGCTATTGTAAATAGAGCTGCAATGAACATTTTGGTACATGACTCTTTTTGAATTATGGTTTTCTCAGGGTATATGCCCAGTAGTGGGATTGCTGGGTCATATGGTAGTTCTATTTGTAGCTTTTTAAGGAACCTCCATACTGTTCTCCACAGTGGCTGTATCAATTTACATTCCCACCAACAGTGTAAGAGGGTTCCCTTTTCTCCACACCCTCTCCAGCATTTATTGTTTCTAGATTTTTTGATGATGGCCATTCTGACTGGTGTGAGATGATATCTCATTGTAGTTTTGATTTGCATTTCTCTAATGATTAGTGATGTTGAGCATTCTTTCATGTGTTTGTTGGCACTCTGTATATCTTCTTTGGAGAAATGTCTGTTTAGGTCTTCTGCCCATTTTTGGATTGGGTTGTTTGTTTTTCTGTTATTAAGCTGCATGAGCTGCTTATAAATTTTGGAGTTCTTGTGGGTAAAAAAAAAAAATATTCTGAACTTCAGTTTTTGAATGTTACCTGAAGATAAAAATAGTACCTTCCCAAGGGTTAGGGTTTATATGGAGAATAAACATATTGATCCGTATGAAACACCGATCATGATGGTGGCACCTAAGGAAGCACTTAATGGATGTTACTTACTATCAGAGGGTGTCCGTGATTTTTACCCCATAGGTTGTCAAAGGCTTAAAAAAGTAATTTATTGTATCAATGACTAATAACTAGTTGATCTAAAAATGTTTTTCCATATACCCTGAATGTAATATATTTTTTTTATTTTCGCATATTACTTCTATTATAAAAATTAATGATATTAATGATGGGAAGATTTAGCAAAGAACTTTAACTCCACATGCTTTTAATGCTTCCCTGAATTAATAATTTTCATGTCCATCATATTTTCTCCTTGGCCCACAATTCATCCCATATTTGGATCTTGGCAAATGATGACTTGGTTAATTAGGCAGTCTGTTAACTCTGATTACTGAGTTATAACAGATCAGTGTAGAAGCATCAGTGTGCAATTTGGATTCAAATGCTCTTCATTTTATCAAAACAAATTTACATTTAGGGGTAAGTATGTTGAAATGCATTAGGGTAAAATGATGCATTTCATCAGGAAAATTTTAAAAGGAGAAAGAATTATTTCCTCCTACTAAGTTATTTTTTTATTATGACATTCGTCACATTATCTTTCACTAGGAATAGACTTAAAAGCTTGGAATTTTCTTTTAAAGCTTGAAAATTATAGCTGATTTAATTCCTCTATTATACAAATAGGATGGATGCGTTGCATTTTTATTTAAGCATAATTTAGTATAGCGACACATGGTTATATTCCAGTTCTGACCACAGTGGCCTCTGATACTGGACTTACTTGTGGAAGTGAGTCTTGACTGTGTTGGGGGGTGGAATTAGTGGGTTACATTAAGTCTCGCTCTCTTTCACAGCTGAAGGGATTGGCAGTTATTAAATACGATTGGGCCTTTGTAGTCCTTTCTCTTCCTTGTTTAATGGCTCCTCATTCCTTCAGGGCAGTTGGAGTATCAAAACCTTGCTTGCCTACTCCATCTCCATCTCTGCCTGCCTTCCTTCTTAGCACAGAACGCCGAGCCTTGCAGAAAATGCACAAACAAGTAAACACAAGAATGATTTTCCAGATTCAGTGAACGCTGAAATTTGTGTTAGCTTCCCCTAACAGTTCTATGAGGTGTCAGTAGCATTCAGAAGACAGCACCTCACCCTTCTCTCCCTCCCTGCTTTCGCACACACCTACACGTGCACGCGCGCGCACACACACTGAACTCCGTAACGGGTACCTAGGAGGTGCTGAATAGGTATTTGTTGAACACTGATTGGTGGAAAAGTTGAAACACTGACAGTCTCCCACCCCACGCTCCCAGGCTGCTCTTAGAGCCGGTCCAACAGTAGGGACCCTGTCCGATACTGCAACCGTGAGAGTAAGTGGGGCTGATGAAGTTAATATTTATTTTTTCAGTAAGCTTACTGGAGTCTGACCTTTCTGAATTGCTGTGTTCTAGTTCCATGGAAAATAGAGCTAGAGAGAGAAAATGTTTTTTACACTCAATGAACTTAGTATCTTGTTGATTGGTCATATTGAGGTGACCATAGGTCAGAAATAGGAAACCCTAGTTCTTTAACTTGATTCAGTGAAAGCATCTAGTTTATGCAAAACTGGCTTTTTTAAGGCTAGAAGACCCTCTGACTTTGTAGGTAAAGCAGAACTTTGCTTAACTCAAAATGGAAGTTGGGTTTTTATGAATTTGATTATTTTCTCTTAATTGGGAACAGTTAGTAATAATTATAGGTGACGCTCATTTTGGAGGGGCTTGTGGCTGGTTGTTCAAAGGTAAAGTGATGTTTTGAGCGCCAGTGTGACAGATTTGAATGACAGTCAGCCTGAATAATTCAGTTTCCCTACCTCCCCATTCCTTCCAAAAGAACGAACCAAATAAGGAATTTTTAAAAACCCAAACCATTCTGGAGTCTATGAATTTTTAGTCATTTTCAAAAGACGTAGTTTGACAGAGAGACATCCTCGGGGGCTTTTATGTGTGAGGTAAACCCACTGGAACATTAATTTCTTTCTTTTAATGGGGCTTCAGATACCTAAATAATACATGTATTATAATAATAAGTTGCCAATAGAGAGCCTTCTGGAAAACAACTCCCTAAGGAATGAGATAAGAAGTGAAGTCCAGTTGTCTTGTTCTTTTGGCTGTGCCGTGTGGCACGTGGAATCTTAGTTCCCCTAGCAGGGATCGAACCCGTACCCGCTACACTGGAAGCGCGGAGTCTTAACCACTGGACCGCCAGGGAAGTCCCAGCTGTATTTTCAAGTGTCCCTTCAGACAGAACATTCTTACCCCACATCAGTGGCCCCCAAGAAGTCTTAATGGCAACGTCAGGGAACTTTCTCAATTAAGTGCTTCTTAAATAAATAGGTCTGTGGGCAGAAGTAAGCAGCCTTGTTGGAAGGTTGGGTACTATGACTCTGTGGTTTTATTAATTACATTTATTCTTTTAAGATGACCCTGGATGAAAACAACCACCCCTTCTGTGGTCATGGTTAGCAGATGTTTACCGTAATATTCTTTGCTCCGTGGGAAAAAAAAAAAAGCCTCTTCCACCCAACAAAAACAGCCACAGTTTGCTTGGCTCAATCAGAACTTTGGCGCTTGGGTCTTACTTTATATATCATGGCTCCAGTCACACAGCCTTTCCAAGTGTGAGGCTTAGGTCACTCCAGCATCTGCAGGAGCGCCTCACTCAAACAGTGATCTATTATGTGAGCGCTTAATTCTTATACTGTTTTTGGCGTCCACCCTTCCTCGTTGAAACCAATATCCTATATGCAAGGCTCTCCTTGTTTTTCTTGTAGGAGCATGCTGGCTCCTCCTTAATTTCAAAGCCTTTCACCTAGGTCTGATGGCCATTTTTGTGAGGATTTTGAGCGTAGAGATAAAGGCAAGGTTCGCCTACTCCATCTGAGAGTTTGGATTTTCCTGGGCTCTCTCTGAAATGAAAGGCATCTCCTTGTCTCATGTTTTTTGTTTGAAAGGTGTCTTTTCTTATTGCATGTTGAGTGTGCTTAACCACCTCACTTCTCATATTTTTTTTTCTTGCCAATTCCTTTTTTTTTTTTTTTTTTTACAAGCAGTAAGTGCTCATGAACCTTTAGATGATCCCTGCCTACACCTGCCATTCATGGTTCTAACAGGTATTTCAGAAGCAGCCCCCTCATTTGTCCTGATTTCCGCTCTGAAGAATGCCTCTTGCTCTTCGGCAGTGCTGAAAGGAAATACAACAGCACAACTTTGCTTTTCTTGGGAAGCTCCTCCCTTTGGAATGGAGAACTCTGGGTGGCTCTTCTTATTTTGTCTCCATCGCCAAAATAAGCAGGGATCTTGCATAACACCAGGGTAGGAAAAAAGAAGTAATTTTAAGGGAAACGTACGTTCATGATGAGAAAAAGGGAGTTAGAACGGGACAGAGGACAGTGGTCCACAGAGGTAAAGACATCTTTTCCATTCAGGTAGGAAACCAGGTTTTGATCATTCTGGTATAATTTATAAAATAAAAAAAGTTGCTTCCTCCCATCCCCAAGTCTTTTCTTTGATCCAGTTAAAAATAAATCTTGAGATTAGAAAACCAAGGCTCATAGGTTACTTAATTGATGTATGTGGTAGTTGGAATAGATCAAGTCTTGTATTTGTGAAATTATTTTCCTACAATCTTAGTTAACCCTAAGTGATTCCCTTGGAGATGACTTGATTTGAGATGCTTGCCCTAATCTGAACCCAGTGCCAAAGCTAGCCAAATAGGATTCTTGTTTGGTCTGACTTTAGGAACATGGAAGAGACATCTGAGCATTCAGATGAACCAAAGATGTCTACTCTAGCTGTTTGGCTGATTAGTGGACATATTATTTGTCCTTTTAAGTGATTCCAAATAATGTCTGTTGATAGAAACAGAGCAGACACTTCAGTGTTTCAGACTGTTTGTGGGTGGCAGGTTTTGAAAATGCAGCTAATTTGCAAAAAGAAGAAAGAGTAGGGAAAAAAAAAAAGCGAAAGAACCAAAAAAACAAAATCTTAAAAGTTTCAGTTTCATCCATTCTCAAGGTTTGAAAATTTCAAAGCTGGGGGAACATCGAGCAACGTTCTTTCGCCATTGTAAATTAAACAACTCGTGTCCTTAAGATATAGCTGTGAAGGCGGTAGGGCCCAGGAGCATTGTGGGCACTGGCATATGTCAGCAGTGCCAAAGCCAGAGGGATTTTGGTTGGGCTCGCACAAACGGTTGACAGGAGCGTGGATAGCCCCCAGACTGGGGAACCTTGATCGTGCCTGGAACTGACTGTTTATATGTACACTTGTTTCTCACGTATACAAAAAGTGCCTCCAAACAAAAGCCAAGTCATGACCTAATAAAGAGCCCGCTTCTTAAAGAGCCCTACGTCCCTGAGTGCTGAAACAGGTAGGCTTGGAAACTAGCGTGGTGGACCCAGGCTTGTGTTCAATCTGTTTGATTAAAATAAAAGTCTTATTAAGATTTAAAAACGTACATTAGAAAAAAATTCCAAACCTACCCCTCACCCCCGAAACAGGGAAGCAAAACCATTTAAAATAGATAATTCTTAGATGTTGGTTTAAGGTTCAGCTATTTTAATTTGTTAGTCCACTGCTTTTCCCCCCAAAGGTTTCAAGAAAAGGTTTTCAGTAGGACCTGAGCCATTTCACTGTTGGAAAAATGAAGTTTCAAAAAATCAGGATATGGGCACACACAAAAAGGAATTTGAGTTAGAGTTCCTTTTAAGCTTTCGAGAGTAGGCTATGTTCTGTTATTTTTCTAGTGTTTTTTGTCCTTTGAGTTTAGTCAAGCTATAAATGGTGGCAGATACCATCTCTATATTTGTGGGTAGTAAGAAAAGCTTCAAGGAATATGTCAGAGCAGAACTAGAAATCCCAGAAGTCTTGTTTAATAATTAGAATCTGAACATTAATCACATTTTTACTGTTTGTCAGCTACTACTGTAATATACCAGCACTAACTTACTAAATCCTTATGAATACTTTGAAATAGCTACTCTTACTACCTTCGTGTCTCAGATAAGTAAACTGCGGATCAAAGAGGTTAGCTGTGTTAAATTGCCTGGGGTTACGAAAAAAGTAAATGCAAGTAAATAAAGTCTAGAGTCTGGTTAACAGCAATGTACCAGTGCCATTTTCCTTGTTCTGATAATGTACTACAGCTATGTAAAAGGTCATCATTGGGGGAAGCTAGATGAAGGGTATATAGGACTCGGTGCTATATTTGCAACTTCCTGTAAGTCTGTAATTAATTAAAAATGAAATTTTTTTCAAAATGGCAGATTTTACACTTGAGTCAAGGTCTCTTTGCTTTTGAAATCCAGATTATTCACCGTTATGTCTTCATAGATCGTTTGACCAGCAAGAAGATGGCCTTTGCTCCACTACCTTTCTAGGTTAAGAGTTTCAGGTTACCCAGACCATTTTGTGTGGGCTCCCATAACTCAGTGTAGTTTTAGGAGCCAGAATTTATCCTTGACTTTCTTGCTTCCTTATCACATTCCTCCTTTCCCTCCCCCAATCCCAAAGTCATCCACTCTGATCTTGATAGAGACAGTGGAGATCATTTATCTTGTCATTGGAATCTTTCAGTAAATGCTTTGCTGAGGAGAGGTGGTCTGACACTTTTAATGAGTTTCAGAGTAGATTTGTAATTCCTGATGTGTACATGGAAATGCATATGGACATCTAGAAAGGAGTATGGCAATAGTAAGCCAAAAATTTACCAGCTTACAGCATGTAAATATCTTAAGCCATGGAAAACTTACATTCACAATGCTAATTATTTTTGCAGCTGAAAAACTACTAGAGTGAAATTCAGAAAACCGAAGTTTTAAAGCTATATCTTCTGCTAACTTGTTATGTGATCTCAGTTTCTTCATTTAGGAAATTAGAAGAGAATCATGTTCTACCAAAAACTTCCACATATAAGTAACTTTGTGACATTCTGTTTGACACAACTTCAAAGTTGTATCTTTACTGAGTTAAAAATGATTGCTGTGAAAGTTGCTTAGTCTTTTTTTTTCTTTTTCTTTTTAAAAGATTTTTTATGCAGCAGGTTCTTATTAGTTATCTATTGTTGCTTAGTCTTATGACTGGAGAATCAAGTTCCAGAATATATTGGTGGATTTAACCAATTGATTAACTCAAATAAGTATTTGAGATCTTTCTTCTTTTCTAACATAGGTGTTTACAGCTATAAATTTCCCTCTGAGCACTGCTTTACCTGTATCTTATAAGTTTTGGTATGGTATGTCATTACTTTCATTCATCTCCAAATATTTTCTAATTTATTTTGTGGTTTCTTTATTCCCATTGGTTATTTAGGCATATGTTGTTTAATTTCCACATTTGTGAGTTTTCTAAATTTCTTTTTATTACTGGTTTCCAATCCATTCTGTTGTAATTGGAGCACGTACTTTGTTTTATTTCAGTCCTTTGAAATTTATAGAGGTCTGTTTTACGGCCTAGCCTATGATTTGTCCTGGAGAATGTCCCATGTGTGCTTGAGAAGAGTGCATATTCTGTTGTTGCTGATGGGTGGGACTTTCTATAGATATCTGCTAGGTCTGTTTGATTCTTAGTGTTGTTCATGTCTTCTGTTTTCTTGTTGATCTTCTGCCTAGTTCTGTCCATTATTGTCAGTAGGGTATTGAAGTCTCCAACTACTAGTGTTGAATGGTCTGTTTCTCACTTCAGTTCTGTTAGGTTTTGCTTCATGTATTTCAGGACTCTGTTTTTAGGTGAAGACTTTCTTAAAAAGAGAGCATTCTTGTTGTGTCACCTGCTTTCAGGACTTCATTCAGTCTTAAGGTTTAAAAATTACACACACTGATGAAAAAGCTTAGTTTTATAATGGGGCAACTTTCTGACACTGATGGAGACATTTAGGCCACATTTACATTGGTAAAGAGAAGTGAAGGATGGATAGCTTTTTTATCCCATGCATTTTATTACTGTAGGCGACCAGTAGGGTCCAACTGAGGCCAAACCAACATTGTCTTGGATAGCAGGCTGATGGGGGCTTTGACTTACCCAGATGTAAATCAGTGTTGCATTTCTGTTTTTCATTTACTCTGTGTAGACATGGACTAACTCAATACAAACATGTTTCATGGCAAAAATATGCTTTTTTTTTAGCAAAAAAGAATAAAATGCAATTTTCTCCTTGTTGCTAAACCTATGACTCTGTAGCTCTTTCTGAGTGTAGGTCACATGGCAAACTGCAGGTGCATCTGTCATACAGAAATTGCTTTTCCCCCCAAATACAGAAATGTGAAATAAACCAATTTGGGCACAAGTAGTGTATGCTAGATTTACTTAGTATCTATCACACAGCTCCCTGCACTCACTGTATTAGGACTAATCAAAGAGTTAGAACTGCCTAGTTTCGGCAGAAATGCATATACAGCTTCTACTTAGTCAGTGATACTACTGAGTGATTGTTTTTGCCAACAATATTATGGCCAAATATATAATTTTTTTCTTTTCAGGAGTACTATAAATTTGTTCTAGACATATGTCAGTGGGAAAGCAGGGGTGGGGTAATACTCACGTGTACACACATCCATACATTTAGACATAAATAGGTCATTTTCACTGAATAAAAGTTTCAAAAGTCATTTCTTTATTTCTTTACCCATTTTATTATCCTTATCCACATTTTGGTGTTTAATCCATGAGCGATGAAGTAGTTTAGTGGTGATTTTAAATTCCCTATGAACGAATATAGTTTTTCAGAAGAGATTTTGCATTTAAGTTAAAAACCATTTTCTTTTCCTGTCATCTCTGTGAATAGTCCTTAGAGTTGATTGTTAGTGGAGGAAACCATGTGGTTCTGTATCTGAAGTTTCTCTGAGAAAGGAATTATTGTCTTTGTCATTTTGTTTCCACGTGTGACCTCCTTACCTGCTGGGTTTCCCAACAGCTGTCAGCTAACTATTCTAGCACCATACTGTTACCTGCTTCCTGGTTCACAAATATGAAGTAAACAGAAAATCTTGCTAATTTGAGCCCAGTAGGAACCTTAACACTGTAATGAGGGACTGATTTTGAAAGCAGACAGACATAGCTCACAAGATTAGAGCCAAATTTTTAAATGATCTTAAATAACTAATTGAAAGTAAGAGTGGTACTTAAGAAAGAGGTGAGATACTGACACATGGAGGAATTAACAAACGGGAGAGAAGAATCCTCATGGAGTCTTAGTGATTATGCAGTCTTCCTTGGGTTGCCCCTGATGTTAATCTAAGTGTGGGAATGATAATGTACCTTAGAGGACAGGTTTGTGGTTGAAAGGCTCTTGATAGATTTTGACAAATTAAACAGTGGTAAAGATGTTTGGAAGTTATCCAGGTCCTTACTATTATTTATGTCAGTGAACTAGAAATCAGTGGTTAATTTGCAGTTCTTGTAATTTTTATGATACTCCTGTTGTTGTAAATTTAGCCGTGTGAGGCATCAACTCAGCGGGATACATTTTATGTTGTCAGCTACCTTTTGACATCATAATAGATTTCAGTTGCCAAATCTTTCTCGATAGAATAAATGTAAAAGAGAGCTGCACAGAATATTTGGATCATATCCAGATACAAGTAAACGTGTGATGGACTTTCTGAGATTAAAAGGCTCAGATTGGAATGGAGGGGGAAGGAATGACACCCTGTTGATTTGGGGTTTTCTTCTTTTTCTTATTATTTGCCCTTAACCCATTCTAGATCATGTTCTAGTTACGCATCCTTTATCTTGGCTCAAAGCTAGCCTGCTCTTTGCTGTGTGGTCCCTTGTATGATAACCAAGGTATAATTTGAAGTTACTGATTTTCTGCACCTGTTAACTGTTAATGCCTCTTTGTGCCCTTTTTATTGCACTGGATCACAGGTTCCACAGTCTTATATTTTTTTCCTCATTGTTTTAGCATCTGTTACATTATTTTAAAGAAAATATTTACATTCTCTCTGGATAATTAAAGACTCGATTGGAATCGTATTTCGTAGCTGGGATGTTTCTTTCCTCCCTCCCTTTTCTCTAGTTTATTCAGAATGCCTCCTTTATAATTATACTCTTCTATAGCACTGTCCCTTGAGCTGCTGACAACTCAGGAGGGTTGAGGATTGAGTTGAGAGGATTAGTGGACACCACTGCCTTTTAATACATTTGTTCTCTGAGAGTCTCTATTTTGACCTCGGAATTATTTCTTTTTCGGCTCTCTGCTCTATTATGTCACGTATTTTTGTAGATGTCACTTTGATCTCTGGGAACGTCTAGCCTCCCATTTCTCTGATGTCATTTGCTCTGCTTGAAAACTTGTTATGACGCTATTGGCCAGGCTGTCATTTTGCCCTTTCATACACCTCCTTCGAATCTCTTCAGAGGAACTTCCTCCTTCATCCTTACTGTGAGCTCAACAGTCGTACAGAGGTATGATGTCGTTGACCTAAGGATCTCCAGCCCGGTGGAAGGAGCGCTTCCTTGTCCTTCATCTGTGTAATTGGGTTATATATCTTAAGTGCCTTGTTTGGAGTGTCCATTTGGCAAGAACTCTACTACTGTATTTGGCCGTAGCCTTGCCTGCTCCTGATGTCTAATAAATGTTTAATGATAATTGAAATGATCAGTTCTCAATCCACAGTGGAGAAGAGCTTGTTAACCTTTTCTAGGCACGACTACGTTGTCCTTGAGATGGACGTTTCTTGTATTGTGTACTAGCAACTTTAACTCAGATCCATTGCACTTGCAGGGTTCCTGCCCCTTAATGCCGTAAAATGATTTCACAGTATTCGTCTCTCTTCTGGAAGGTGTACACCCTTGGCCATTGCTTCAAAGAATAGCCAGTATTATTGTATTCAAGATAAATTCAAATAAATGCAATTGTGTAATGTATTGCGGGGGCATGCACTTTGAAAGTTTCATTATAAAGTAAAAAAAAAACAATTACAGAAAACCACACGCACACACAAACTGATTCTGTACAGTGTGTTCTATTTTCTGCACTGTCTAAAAGGAAGCCACTGTCGACTGAGTATTTGAAATCTGACTAGGGATGACTGAGAAGCTAAATTTAAGTTATTTCATTTTAGTTAGTTTATACTGTAATAGCCACATGTGGCTAGTGGCTGCTGTATGGGACGTTTACATATATGTATATATTTATATGTCAGTTGTGTTATGGTGGATGTCTTTGTAACAACCATTCAAGTCAAGAAATCGAACTTTGCCAGCCACCCAGAAACCCCTCAAGTGCCTGATCCCACTCACAGCCCCTTCCAAGAGTGACCAGTACTTCTGTAGTAATTATTTCCCTTTGTTTCATTATTACTTTATTACCTACATGTGGATCCTTAGACATGGTAGTTTAGTATTGCCCATTAAAAAAAAATTATATGTCTTTGAAGTTTCTTAATTTACAAGTTTCCCCTCTGTTTCTTTCTTTTCTTTACACTTCTCCTTTTGGAGAACCCTGGCCGCATGAGCTGCAGAGGTTTCAAGAGCCTGGATTTGTATGATTGCATCCTCAGCTCACATGTTCCTTTGCCCTCTCTATTTCCTGCAAATTCGCAGTTGGGTCCAGAGGCTTCTGTTTGATCCCTTTGGCAAGACTCTTAAGTGATATTGTGTTCTTTCATTCAGGAGGGACATAATACTTTATTGTCTTCCTTTTTGTGATGTTAGTAGCCATTAATGCTCACTGGCTAGATCCATTAATTCCCTGGGAGTTGCAAAATGGTGATGTTCTAATTCCGCTGTTTATTAACTGGAATACTTTTGTAATTTTTCTGTTCGGCTACTCCTTGGTTACCCAATGGAAGCGTTCTTATAAGAGATACAGGAAAAATGCCTGTTTTTCCCCAATGTTTACCAGTTTTCAAAATAATGGATTAGTTCCGTATCCTCCTCTGAAAGCAACCAGTAAATTTTAATATGTTTCTGCATCATGTAAACGTTGGTTAGTTGGTTAGTTTGGTTGGTTAGTTTCAGTCCATTAAATTTCTTATTTTTTATTGAAGATCACATTGTCCATCTTTGATGATGGGACTTCTTTACATTGGCTCCTCGATCCTCCTGAGATGATCCTACTGGTCTTTCATTGCTTCTTTGCTTACCGCTCTGATGAGATGCTTCAGACTCACCTTGAACATTTCTTGCCTGAGGACTGACATAGGATATTTGCCCAAAAAAGCTTGGATTCTCTTAGTGGAAATTTGTGTTTCAAGACAATTATCATACTGCTAACTGTGCTTATTGTTGTTGGATTGCTCATTATGTCTAGGCCTCATGAATTCGACTGATTATTTCCACTTCATATTCATGATTAGAGGGCTTTTAGTTAGCTTCTTATCTGGTACATAGGTATGTATCTCCTTTCTACTATGGTGAGGATCCCAGTTCTTGGGAATATGGGAGCTGATAGAATTAAAATACTCCATAATTACTAATTTGCATATTTATCCACCTCATACGTGCAACAGTCTCAGAATAACAATGCTAATACTACAGTCTCCAATTATGCTTACCAAGAAGTTAAACATCTTACTACATATACTATTACTAATCTTTATTATTTTTCAATGGCTTACTATGTCTGTCTTTTCAGAGCATATAGCCATTTATACTGTACTTTCCCCTTTTATCACATTTTAGTCTTAGTTCTATAAGTAAGTATATTCAGAGCTCAACACTAGTTCTTATGTTAATGTCTTTGATCATTTTGTCAAAAGCTCATTTTCTATTAGATTTCTCAGGAAGGGCTCCTGGGAAATACATTACCTGAATTTGGGCATTTTGGCTACAGTTTGCTGCTCCATTTAAATTTAAAAAGCAGTTTTTGCTGGCTGCAAAATTGTTGGTACATATTTTTTTCTTTAAGTACCTTGGCTGTGTTACTCCGTTTTCTTCTGGCTTAAGTCTTAAGTCCAGAAATTTTACTAGACTCTGTCTTGGTGTTGATCATTTGGGTACAGTATGCTCAAGTATCCAGTGACCTCTTTCAACATCTAGTCCCAAGTTGTTTTTTTTAATTTCAGGAAAGTTTCTTTGAATATAGTTTTAGGTATCTGGACAGGTCCCTTCCTTTTATTTCATTTTTAGGGATTCCTGTTCTCCATATGTTGGATCTTCTTTACCTAACTTAAATATTTGACATTTTCTTTCTTTTGTCTTTATCTTTATTTCTTCTTGATTTTTAATTTTCTCCTCGTTTTTTTTAACCTTCTAGCCTTTTAACTTTTTACTAACTTTTACTAACTAGCTTTTTACTAACTTTTAACTAACTTTTTAACTTTTTTTTTTTTTTTTGTGGTATGTGGGCCTCTCACTGTTGTGGCCTCTCCCGTCGCGGAGCACAGGCTTCAGACACGCAGGCTCAGAGGCCATGGCTCACGGGCCCAGCCACTCCGTGGCATGTGGGATCTTCCCGGACCGGGGCACGAACCCGTGTCCCCTGCATCGGCAGGCAGACTCTCAACCACTGCACCACCAGGAAAGCCCCCTTCTAGCACTTTTAAGGCATTATTTGTTGTATTCATTTACTCTTGTGTCCTCTTAGTATATTCCTCATTATGCCAATGATGTTTTCTTTTTTCCTCAGGTCCATTCTTTCTTCCTTCATTTCTCAGTTTTTCTAATTCTGATTTATGTTATTCTTTCATGCCTTATTTCATATTCTTAATGTCTTCTAGCTCATTTTAAAATAATAGGTTACAGTTTGGGTCTGCTGTATGACATATCTTTCTGATGTGTGCTTTCATTTTCTGTCGGGTGTTATTCTTTTTTCCCTTTTTCCCTCTTATAATTTTGTGTAGTGTTTGATCTGAAAACTTTTTCTGTTGCCCATTTTTATGTATAAGTTGTTTTTCTGAACTTTTGATAGGGAGGCTTGATTTAGATAGCTCTTCTAACTTCCTAGAGCTCCCTCTTCTTGTCTGCTTTCAACTGCTAGGCTACTGGCCTGCTTTTTAAAATATCTACACAATCTTCTCCTTCCCCACTTTTTTTGAACCTTCTCTTTCTTTCCTCTTGATTTTCTCTGTCCTTTTCAATTTTGATTCTTCTATTTCCAGCAGGTTTTCCTCATTGTGGGTCCTGTCCTGGAGTGGAGTCCTGGCAGATCAGTTTTGAGAGATTAACTGCACTAGACTACACCAGACTCTGCAGGGTTTCTTAACGTGAGCCCTGTGTACTGTGTCTTTTTTAGAATGGGAAAAATTCCTCCCAGGTTCATCTGCTGTTTTAAATTGATTCATCACACTTTTTCATTTAATACTTACTGAAATTTGGGGAGTTTCTTTCTCAGGCCCTTCAGTTGCCCTGCTGTATCCCTCTGCTCCTTTCTGTGTACATGCAACTAACCTGCAGCAATTGTGGTTGGTATTGGTATTTTCCAACCCCTGTTGGTACTTTGGTGCTTGAGGCAATACCTAGTCACCTAGTTTTGTTGTAAATTTGTCCAACAAACAATTGTTTTTTTGGTTTGGTTTTTGGTCTTGCTCTCAGGTTGTTCTGTTTTTATGAGGGGATTTGGAAAGATTCAAATGCTATGCTTTTACCTCTGCCTCTAATTTTTTTTTTGTTAAATGTATTAGCTTAAATACATTTTAAAAAACTAAAATTCAGTTTTTAAAAATTTCACCATTTCTTCCAGCACCTACCCCACGGCAAGCACTAATCTGTTCTCTGTATCTATGAATTTGTTTAAAAATTTAGATTCCATATGGAAGAGAAGTTGTATGGTATTTGTCTTTCTTTGTCTGACTTATTTCACTTAGCTTAACGCCCTTGAGTTCCATCCATGTTCTCACAAATGGCAAGATTTCATTATTTTTTATGGCTGAATAATGTTCCATTGTATATATGTACCACAGTTTCTTTATCTATTCATCCATCAGTGGACATTTAGGTTGTTTCCATGTCTTGACTATTGCAAATAATGCTACAATGAACATGGGGGTGCATGTATCTTGTCAAATCAGTGTTTTCATTTTTTTAAATAAATACCCAGAAGTAGAATTGCTAGATCATATGGTAGTTCTATCTTTAATTTTTTGAGGAACCTCCACACTATTTTCCATAGTGGATGCCCCAGTTTACTTTCCTACCAAGAGTCCACAAATGTTACTTTTTCTCCACATCTTCTCCAAGGCTTGTCATTTCTAGTCTTTTTCACAATAGCCATTCTGACAGGCATGAGGTGGTATCTCATTGTGGTTTTGATATGCGTTTCCCTGATGATTAGTCATGTTGAACATCTTTTTTGTACCTGTTGGCCATCTGTATGTCTTCTGTTAAAAAATGTTTATTCAGATATTCTGCCCATTTTTAACTGGGTTGTTTGGTTTTTCTTATGTTGAGTTGTATGAGTCCTTTAAATATGTTGGATATTAGCCCCTTATCAGATATTTGATTTGCAGATATTTTCTTCCATTCAGCAGGTTGCCTTTTCATTTTGTTGATGGTTTCCTTCACTGTGCAGAAGCTTTTTAGTTAGATGTAGTTCCACTTGTTTATTTTTGCTTTGCTGCTTTTGCTTTTGATATCAGTTCAGAAAATCATCACCAAGACCTGTGTTACTACCTATGTTTACTTCTAGAAGTTTTTTTGGTTTCAGGTCTTACGTGCAGGTCCTTAATCCATTTTGAGTCAGTTTTTGTGGATGATATAAGATAGTTGTCCAGTTTCATTCTTTTGCATGTGTCAAGTTATCCCAGCACCACTTATTGAAGAGACTGTCCTTTCTCCATTGTATGTTCTTGACTCATTTGTCATAAATGAATTGACTTACATGCCTGTGTTTATTTCTGGGTCCTCTTTTCTGTTCCATTGATCTGTGTGTCTGTTCTTTTGCCAGTACCATACTATTTTAATTACTATGGCTATCTAATATAGTTTGAAATCAGTGAGTGTGATGCCTCCAGCTTTGTTCTTCTTTCTCAAGATTGCTGCGACTATTCAGTCTTTTATGGTTACATAGAAATTTTAGAATTGTTTGTTCTATTTCTGTGGAAAATGTCATTGAAATCTTGAATGGGGGTGCACTAAATCTGTATTTTGTTTTGGGCAGTATGGACATTCAGTATTAATTCTTCCAGTCCACTAGCCCTGAATATCTTTCCATTTATTTGTGTCATCTTCAGTTTCTGTCACTAATGTCTTCTAGTATTTAAATGTACAAGTCTTGCACCTCATTGGATAAATTTATTCCTAGGTATTTTATTACTTTTGGTGCAACTGTAAATGGAATTGTTTTTTAAATTTCTCTTTCTGATAGTTCGTTATTAGTGTATAGAAATGCAACAGATTTTTGAATATTGATTTTGTATTTTGCAACTTTACTGAATTTATTAGTTCTCATAATTTTTGATGGGGTCTTTAAGGTTTTCTATATGTAATATCATGTCATCTGCAAATAGTGATGGTTTTACTTTTTCCTTTCCAATGTGGATACCTTTTATTTATTTTTCTTGCCCAATTGTGCTGACTAGGACTTCCAACACTATGTTGAATAAAACTGCTGAGAGTGGGCAACCTTGTGTTTTTCCTGATCTTAGAGGAAAAGCTCTCAGCTTTTCACCGTTGAGTATGCTGTCACCTGTGGGCTTATCATAGTTGGCCATTATTATGTTGACTTATGTTCCCTTTATACCCACTTTGTTGAGAGTTTTTATCATGAATGCATACTGAATTTTGTCAAATGCATGTTTTGCATGTATTGAGATGATAATATGAGTTTTATTCTTCATTTTGTAGTGTATCACATTGACTTGTGGACGTTGAACCATACTTGCATCCTCTGAAAAAATCCCATGTGATCATGGTGGGATCCCTTTAATGTATTGTTGAATTTGGTTTGTTAATATTTTGATGGAGATTTTTTGCATTTTTGTTCATCAGCCATATTAGCCTATAATTTTCTTTTCTTTTGACATCCTTGTATGTTTTCAGTATCTGGGTAATTGTGGCCTCATAAGATGAGTTTGGAAGGGTTCCCTCGTCTTCTGTTTTTTGGAAGAGTTTGAGAAGGATTGGTATTAATTCTTCTGTGAGTGTTTGGTAGAATTCACCAGTGAAGCCAGTACGTCCTGGACTTTATTTGCTGGGAGGTATTTGATTACTGCTTCAATCTCCTTATTAGTAACCAGTCTGTTCAGAATTTGTTTCTTCATGATTTAGTCTTGATAGTTTATACGTTTCTAGGAATTTACGTGTTTGTTGTAGGTATTCCAATCTGTGTATAATTGTTCATAGTATTCTCTTAGAATTCTTTGTATTTCTATGGTATCGTTTGTAACATCTTTTTCATTTCTGATTTTGAGTCCTCTCTTTTTTTTCTTGGTGAGCCTAGCTAAAAATTTGACATTTTTTTTTTTTAATCTTTTCAAAGATCTAGCTCTTCGTTTCATTGACCTTTTCTGTTGTCTTTTAAATCTGTATTTCATTTACTTCTGCTCTAGTTTTTTTTATTTTCTTCTTACTACTAACTTTGGGCTTCAGTTGTTCTTCTTCTAGTTCTTTGAGGTATACAGTTAGGCTGTTCGAGACTTTTCTTATTTATTGAGATAGGAATTTATTGCTATGAACTTTCCTCTTAGAACTGCTTTTGCTGCATTTCATAAATTTTGGTATGTTTCATTTCCATTTTCATTTGTGTCAAGGTATTTTTAATTTCTTTTTTGATTTCTTCTTTGAGCTGTTGGTTGTTCAGTGAGATGGTGTATAATCTCCACATATTTATGAATTTTCCAGTTTATTTCATGTAAGTAACTTCTAGTTTTATACCATTATAGTTGGTAAAGATGCTTGATATGATTTAAATCCTTTTAAATTTATCAAGACTTATTTTGTGGCTTAACATATGATCTATCTTGGAAAATATCCCATATATGCTTGGGAAGAATGTGTATTGTTTTGCTTTTGGATGGAATGTTCTATAAGTATCTCTTAAGTCCATCTGCTCTAATGTGTCATTTAAGGTCAATGTTTCCTAATTGATTTTCTGTTTGAATAATCTATCCCTTGATGAAAGTAGAGTATTTAAGTCCCCTGCTAATACTGTGTTGCTGTCTATTCTGTTGCTGTCTGTTAATGTCAGCTTTATATGCTTAGGTGCTCCTGTATTGGGTGCATAAAAGTTGACAAATTTTATATCTTCTCGTTGGATTCACTACTTTATCCTTATGCAGTGCCCTTCTTTGTCTCTTACTTCAGTCTTTGCTTATAGTTTCTCAAGCTTTCTTTTGGTGTCCGTTTGCATGGAATATCTTTTCCATCCTGTCACTTTCAGTCTGTGTGTGTCTTACAGCTAAAGTGAGTCTCTTGTAGGCATCATATAGATGGATCCTGTTTTTTTTTTAATCCATTTAGCCACTCTGTTTTTTGTTTGGAGAATTAATTTGTTTACATTCAAAGTAGTTATAGGTATGTGCTTATTGTCATTTTGTTAATTGTTTTCTGGCTGCTTTTGTAGTTCCTGATGTCTCATGCCCTAGGGCAGCTTTGTGTTGTGACATTTAATAGATCTAGACTTTGTGAAAGGAGATTGCAGTGTTTGGTTAGGTCAAGCATTCCAACTGTTTCAACCATTGCAGCCAAGTGGATCGATTAAGTCATGTTGCAGCTGATCAGAGAAGCCCAGTCAGCAGCAGGTGGAGGATACTGAGAACCAAATGGAGCCAATTTGGCCATTCCAAAACTGTCAGAGCTTTTGGCCAGTATGATAACTACCACGATTAGCAGGAAACAGGGTTACGTATTTCCCGCTCTCACACCCTCACTGTTCTGTGGTAAGTTGCCCTGAAGGCATGTCTCAGCCAGAATTCTGCCATATAGGCAGAGATGTGTCAGGGAGCATGCCCAGAAAAGTCATACAACTTACTCCATGGGAAAGGTATGAGGAGAAAGTAATACTATTTTGGTGGAAGAACTAGCCAACTTCCTAGCTGAAAGGTGACAGGGTTCTCTCGTCATACCAGATGAGATCTAGATTCCAAGTACAGTTCTCAAGGTATGAGGCTGCTGGGCTCCTTGGCACTCACAGTCTTTTCAGCTGATCATGTGTCTTGAACACTACTCAGTTCATCAATGAAAAATAATTCCAAACATCTCTAATGCTAGTGAACAGACTTTGTGGTATAATTTTAGATAACGATGTTTGAGGTACCTGTATGATCTTCTCTCATGGAGAGAAAGTTGGGAGAATATCCTGGGTGGATATTCCTGATTCAGCAAAATGTTTCTGTATCCTGGTGATAAAAATATAAACACACATGTGCACCAGATTTTGAAAGAGCTGATTATCAAAACAAGTGAGAATTAGATTAGAGGGACTTTGAGATTCAGATACAGTTGTCATCAGTAAACACACACGTGCATGTGTGCACACTTATATATGATAGAATTGAACTTCCCTTTACAGCAGACCATTTGTTCTGTTTATAACTTCGAGAAATTGATTGGCCAGATTTCATGATTCGTGGGTACCTATTTAAACATAGTTCCGTTCTCTTGCAGTTGGCCGACTGAGGAAGGAAAGCAAGTGATCTTTATGTTGCAGCTGGGAAACCTATCTCAGTACAGTGAGTCTGTTTCTCTACTCTCCTTGAAGTGACAGCAATGCTGTCACTTCTTCCCTTTCAACTCTTCCTCCCATAAGGAGGAGTCGGCCCTTAAAAGCATTTCTGAAGGCATCTTTTCTCTTCTCACCTCTGGTTTGGTCTTTACCTGCTTTTGTTCAGTATTGGCCTGTGGCCTCCAAGTTTGGGAGGCAGCATAACGTGGTGGTTGAGACACTGGATTCTAGAAAAGACAATGGGATTCAAATCCACGCCACACCATTTATTAGCTGTATGAGTTGGGCCTCATTCTCCTGCAGGACCTTCACTTCCTCATCTGTTAAATGGGAATAAGAACAGTGTAGTGCTGGGACATATTAAGTGTTGCTTTCTAATTATCCTTCTCTTCCTGCTTCTGCTGTTACTAGGGTGGGTTTATCACCTCTTTCCACCCTTCCCCTGGGTCTCTCCAGACTTAGAGTTCATTCCCTTCCTGTACCAGACAGCCTCGTACAACCCAACTTCCCCAACTCCTGCATCCTTTGTTTTCTCCTTTCCTCTCAACTGCTCGTATTTAGGAATTGGCTTAAAATTTATCCCAATATTTACCCACTTAAGACACATACCTAGTGAGCATGACAAGAAAGCCTTTCTTGAGGCAGGTAATTTACAGAGGAAGCTTTTGTTACTTTTTCCTTAGACAAACTGAAATCGTGTGCTAAAGTACCTGGCTTCAAATTCTCCCTTTACTCTTTTCCGTTCTTTGAAAACACATTCTCCCCTCGTGAATAACTGTTACCAGTTTTGTGTTACAAGCCAGAGCGCCATCACCTCCCCTCTGCCATCACGATCATCATAGGGTGAACTGGAAACCCACATTGTGACCGGGTGTTTTGGGGTATCATCGGAAGCTTTATTGTAGTTATTATTGAATTGTTGTTTTCCACCTGGGCTTCTTTCTGTGCTTCTACTCATGGATTTCTCCCCCTTGAGTCCATTGCGTAGTACAGAACAACCTTCTTGAATACAGACTCCTGCTTAGCAGTGCCTCTCCTTTGTTACTGGTTTTAAGGTGATCTGGTAGCAGAAGATCCCATTTCATTATGCTTTGAAGATGAGGGTAACGGTATATTCCACGTACGGTTGGCCTCTTCCTGCTAACGTGTGCCAGATTGCTTAGTGCTTCACATTAAACAACAACAACAACAACAGTATAATAAAAAGAGAAGGTCCCCCCCCCCCGTTTGAAAGCAAGAAATAGAGCGATATTGCTAAATAAAGTACTTTTCTATTTTGAATACACTGAGGGGTATTGGCTGCTGTCAGCAGGATATAAATCATCACATTCCTATCTCGAAGTGTTAAAGTCCACCTGATATTTGGTACACAAAGAATTCATTTATCAGGGGTGCTCTTCTCCATTGAAACCCCACACAGATGTTTCATGAAACTTAGTGTATTTTGTGGGAGATATTATTATAGGCACTAGGTGTAAAGGTACCTACAAGTCGTAGGCTGGTGTCATCGGTCTGACGCTCTTACACTAAACCCTGTTGTCTGATCTGACATAGGGCCTTCTTTCTTGCTTTGTGAATGCTTTATGTTTGCTGAAGTAAAAATCACAGAGGATGGTACACTTTGGGTCCAGGGCACAGTCTGACAGCCTCAGGCCTGTTGGGTTTGTGTTGGTCGCCAGCACTTAAATATCAAGAGATTATACCTGAAGCAGTCTGGGATTCTGGGTTTTGTGAAAAAAGTGAAATAACACTGGATCCGCAGTGGAGCGGCTGCCCCCTTTAGCTGGGGCGTGGGCTAGAGTTTGTCATTCTCCTCTGGGCTGTTTTACTCATTAATGTGATCCTCTGTCCCTTTAGGCACTGGAATTTGCAACCCCTTACTTCAGCACTGCAAAGGAAAAACAAAAAAAAAATTGGTATTCAGGACTAAACAATATGTTGAGTGTGTCTTTTTGACAGATTTCTGACAAAAGGAAATACGCTTACGTAACTTTCTTGAAATCTGTTTAATTTGTATGTATACAATCTCAGGAATATATAACATTTCTGGAATATAAATGTTATAGAAATGAGTGCATATATAAATGCTAGAAGGTATTATAAATTATACGTATAATTTCTGCTCTTCAGAATGTAATGTATCTGTGGAATATTCAAACTGGAAGGACCCCTTGCGAGCGTCTAGTTCTAGTTCAGCCCTCTCCTTTGAGTGTTAAGAAATTGAATCCCAGACCCAGAGAGTCTAATGATTTGTTCAAGGCCGTACAGCCAGGAAGTGGTGTTGGGACAGGACGCCTGTGGCCTATTGGTGATGCTAGGCCGATGGGGGCATTGATGTACAGTGTGGAATAGATGGGGATAGAGCAGAACTTGAAAAGTGCATGTCTTTTCTGTTCTTGAAGGTTATTCTTCACAGTTCTCTGTGCCCCACTCTCTGGCCTTCTTCTCTAGCAGAATCCAGACTGATATTTCTTCTAACTTCTTGGACTTTTCTACCAGTTGCTCTGCAGAATATACTAGGCAGTGCCTCTCAAACTGAACTAATTGTCACTCTTTCTCTCTTAAACCTGCTCGATATTCTGCACGCTTGATCTTGGTCGTTATTGCCATGGGCTAGAAGTTGTATCGTACTCTATTTTTTCTTCTCTGATTGCTCATATTCTTGGTTTCCAGGTCATATAAATTCTGTCTTTGAAACTTCTTCCCAAATCAGCATTTCTTCTTCATCCTCCCTGTTCCTGTGTTAGGTGAGGTCCCCACCACCTGTTGGTAGGACTGTTGCAGTAGGCTTTTCCTCGTACTTCTTCATTCCAGCTTAACTACAATGCCAGTTCTTCGTCATCTGCATTGGTTTTCAACCCTGGCTGCGCTTGAGTCGCTTTGGGATGTTAAGACTTACTGAAGTCTAGGCCCCACGCCCAGAACTGGATATAATTGAGTGAGGGTAGGGACTTTGGCATCAGCATTTTCCGAAACTTTCCGGAGGAGTTGTCGTGTGCATCTCCAGAGTTGACAACCGCTGCATGGTTAGTTTTCTGTAAAGCACGTCCGATAGGTCACTCTTTCTGAATCAAGCCCTGATTCCTACTTTGGCTTGTGAGGCCTCCAGAATTGGATCCTAATCTTCCAAGCCCATCTCCGGCCATTGCTTCCCCATGAACTTAACCAGTCACCAAGACGCGCTGACCTTTCCTGCCTAGCACTCAGAATGCCTCTTGAAGTGCCTTTGCGCTTGTGGTTTGCTCCCCCTGACTCCCCCTTTTTCCTCAAAAAAATTAAAAACTACCTGTCTTTCAAGAATATCATGTCCATTATAAAATCTTTGCTGCTACCAAATCATCCCTTATCACAACGTGTTAGAATTTACCTATATACTTAACCTTCTTGCCCCTGTAACCAGAGCTGATCAATAAAACTTTCTGCAGTGATGCAAGTGCTCTGCGCTTTCCAGTATGGTAGTCGGTACATGACTGGCAGCTACGTGTAGCTGTTCAGCACTCGAAATGGGACTTGTGCCACTGAGGACCTGGATTTTTGGTTTTCATTTCATTTTAATTAAAATATCCACATGTGACTACCGACTCCTGTTTGGGACAGCATAGATCTCGACTCTGAGCTCCTCGAGGACAGGGCCAAGTTTCGTTCTTCTTTACTTTCCATGTGGCAGAGTGGTGTCCACCAACGTTTGCTAAGTGACTGGAGAAATAATGTTGGGGTTGGATCAAAAATCACTCCCTTCTCTAGTTTCACACACCTCGACACACACGTAAGCAAGCAAAAGTCCTGCCTGTGAGCCTGACACATTCAGTCATGTTTGACTCCCACAGAGATTTCATGAACCCATTTTACAGATGAAGAAATTGAGGATCAGAGAAGTTAAATGACCCAGCCAGGTCATAATTATGAAAGATAAGATCTGATCACATCTGCCAGTCACCTTTGACTACATTATAAACCACACACTTTTTTTCTTTTTTTATGTCTGTCTTTATTTATTTATATTTTTTCCCTTCACTTTTATCCTGGCATACAGCACTGCGTAAGTTTAAGGTGTACAGCATAATGCTGTGACTTACATGCATCATGAAATGATTAGCATAATAAGTTTAGTGAACGCCCATCATCTCATAAAGATAAAAATTAAAGAAATTAGAAAAAAATTTTTCTCTTATGATGAGAACTCACAGCACTTACTCTCAACAACTTTCACATATAACGTATAGCAGTGATCATTATATTTATCATGTTGTATGTAACATCCGTAGTAGCCAGCTGTCTTCTAACTGGAAGTTTGTCCCTTTTGGCTCCCTTAATCCAATTCCCCCTCCCCCACCTACTACACTTTTCTTTTCTGATGGTTTTAGTTCTGGGTCTCTGAAAATATCAGTCCCGCAGAGAATGTTCCATGGCCTTATTTGTCATTAATAGCCCACCTGGTCATTTCACATTTCCAGAGGTTGGCTTTTATCCTTTCATCACTTAAGTGATGCCGTTTCTTGAGTCTGAGGCTGCTGTTGGCTGGCACCAGCTCTCTTAACACCAAATCTGTCAAAGATTGCAGTTCACGGGTTTGACCCATCACGGCTCTTTGTTTTACACCGTTTTGAAGACTGCTGCAAAGTTTGCACTGCTAGAGGTGGGATGCGTGATGAAATAATTAAAGCTGAAGTTTAGCAGACCACACATCCAGGAGAGGGAATGGCATCAAGGTTCATCTAAGACCTTAATGTAAAATTGTCTTATAACCTGAAAGCTCTTTTTGTGCAGAGTCTAAATTAGGGCGCTCTTAGTAGGGGGAGGGTAATTGCATTTTTGGTGGATAGTGAATTTCAGTTCTTACTTACAAGAAGTCTATTTGATTAAGTCCTTATAGCTTCCTTGCTCATTCTTTTTCCTTTGCAGTGTATTATGAACAGTAAGGTGATTTTACTTCAAGGGAACATAACGTTTTTTGCTCAGATTATGTCTCAGTCATTCACAGAATTATCAACCATGATTATCAACATTGAATTATCAACATTTCTCGTATCTTCAGAGTTGTGAACAAATACTATGCAGATGCGATCTGCTTGACCTCACCCTGCTGAATGATTTTAGTGGGGAGAGGAATTAAGAAGGAGAAAAGTTGATTTTATGAAGGAACCAAAGAATTGTTGTCATTGACTTTCAATATCAATATCAAGTTGATATTCATCAACTTTATTCTTTGAAGGAGAGATATCAGTTGTAGACCTGAAACTAATATAATGTGTGTCAACTATGCCTCAATAAAAAAAAAAAAAAAAATTAGTTTTAAGATATTTGAAGTGGTTTTAATAGAATGGGCATGCAGGTTACCAGGCGAAACTATTGATTAGACACAGCACTGTTATAAAATGGAATCACTGCTGTATTAGGACAAGCACTGTATGCAAATGGGACCAATAACAGGGGCATAGATCTAAAGAGAGATTAGAGAATGCTTCTTGGAGCGTGTGGCATTTAGGCCCTTGTCACGTGAGACAGGTGAACCCTCTCTAGGAGAAGTAAGGCAGAGTAGTGATCGGTGGTCTGTGTGAAGGCTTGGGGCTGGGAGGGTGCAGGGTGTGTGTTATTATATGTTATTATAGTGTCTATTGATGGTAGACTGAAAGTCCGGGCATAGCAAGAGGTGCAATCAGAAGACCAGGCAGGACCACCAACACAAAGGACCTTCTGAGTACCTTTGCACATTTCACATTGACTTTCTGGCCCTTAGGAAGCTAAGAACTTTTTTTTTTTTTTTTTGCGGTACGCGGGGCTCTCACTGCTGTGGCCTCTCCCATTGCGGAGCACAGGCTCCAGACGCGCAGGCTCAGTGGCCATGGCTCACGGGCCCGGGAGCTCCGCGGCATGTGGGATCTTCCCGGACCGGGGCACGAACCCGCGTCCCCTGCATCGGCAGGTGGACTCTCAACCACTGCGCCACCAGGGAAGCCCTAAGAACTTTTTAAGCGTGGGTGGGACATGCATCTGGGAAGCCTGTGGCAGCTCCATCAATTTTGAGATGCCTCCCAATGCCCAAAATAGTAAGATGAGAGTGAGGGAAGCTATCCAGGAATTGAAAAGATTTTGCAAACTTGTAATTTTTTACAAGTTAGTTTGTCTTCTGTGTAGATTGGTTTGAAGAGAGCAGGTACAAAGACAGGACAAAGCCTCCAAAAGGCCCTTGTAGAGTCCACACAAGGCTCTCTTGGCGTGGGCTAGTGAGTCTCGATTGAGATGAAGAAAAGGAAAAATAATTGAATGCCTTTGGTTGTTGGATGCTGTGGAGGAGGCATCAAAGCAGCCTCCATCGTGTTTGGCCTCATTTACTGGGTGGATGGTGGGAACATCCACCTCCCTGAGGGAGGGACCGTGGGATGGGGACTCCTTGGGCGCTGAGGAAGCTGGAAGATAATGGACGGCTGGGGTCCCAGGGAGGACCCTCCGAGAGGAGCAGGATTTGAGAAGAAGAGAGAGTTGGCAAATGTAGCTAACGGACCAAATCAGGAGAGACTTAAAACTCAGTAACCTTGGCAACAGAGCCGCGGTGAGGGCCGAGGGAGGTGTGGGAGGTGAATCCAGGGAGAATGCAAGTGTAGACAGTGCTTTCTGGAAATCTGTGAAAGGGAAGAGAGAGAAGGGGACATGGGGCTGAGAGATGAATCTCCTCATTTTGTTTTGTAACAGATACCAAGGTTTCACCGGAATCTTTTCTTTAAACCTCATTTAAAATTTCTAAGTTTCAGAACTTTCGATGCCTTTCTGACGGGCAGTTCATTAGCAGCAAGTTGGAGGCTTTGGGGAGGGAAGCAGAACAGGCATGTGGCGGGGTGCACATGACTGCAGTCTTTAAGGGGAAGACCTGCAAACGCAAATAACAGCCTTGTCATGGCGGTCTGGGGCTTTTGGTGTAAATAGAGTTAGCCCCACAGAGTTGAAAAAGCTCTCAGGCCGCCGTGGGTATAAAGCACGCGATGGTTATTGAAAGTGTATGTGTCTGACAAAGGTTTCCATCAAAATGTGAGGGCCAAACAAGTTGTGGTGCCAAAGCGGTCAAGTGGTTTTCTAGAAAATTCACTTAATGGCAGTATCACGGCCATAAAGTGACTGTAAGAAATGCAGTCACTTTAAAACGTCTCTGCCCTCTTTTTGGACACCACGTAATTCTATCCCTTTTATGAATGTCCTCCTCAACCCTAAGTTTGTGTGCGCTTCCCTAATGGAACACGTCTTTACACTCAGGAACCATGTTAATTTATGGTGTATTTTGGGATTCTAAGGAATGCAAAATGGGGCGGTAATACGACTTCTCTTTGTTTTACTCTGAAGAGGTTTTTACTACCGGGTTCTTGACATCTTCCACCTTAGTTTATCTTTATCTTTAACTGGAACCATTTTGTCCCTTAGCTCTATTCTAATTACCTCTCAAAGTGGTCAGATTTACAGGCAACACATGACAGAGAAAATGCACAAGAAATCAGCCAGCCTCTCCTGACATTCAACAGCAGCCCACGTCTAAGTAGCGGAAAAGTTTATTTGCTTTTTCTGAGGATGTGCTAAGTGATTTTGCAGTGTGAGAGGTATGGCCTTCTAGCTCTTAGGCCTGCATTTATTAAATAAATTTGTTCTCTAACTGAAGTGTTAAGTGTGTATTATGAAACCTCAAAGGCAATTTCAGTGATTGCAACGTGCAAATATTTTTTAAATTACGTAATTAAATACGACTTGGCCTTCGAGGTCCACCGAAGTAATTTATTAATTGAACAGTCTGATTTAATTGTATGTTATTTTCATTTATTCAGGGAAGGGCCTGCATCTTCTGAAGAGAGAGGAGCCTCTTGTGCGCCTTGTCACTGGAGGTGCAGAGGTCTCTCCACGAAGTTTTTAGCACCCGATTAAATATTAACCAAGAAGAGAGGACTTGTTCCTCCTGTCCCTGATACTCTGTTTTGATGTCTGAGTCTGGTGATTTTAAAGGAGAAAGAAAAAAAAAAAAGTCCTCTTGGGTAAAATTATTTGTAATCTGCTCGGTTTATCATGACATTATTTAAAAGTGAATCACTCTTTTCCTCTTAATTGTGCCAGTGTACAGGGTCGTATAAAGTAAGCGCATAGAAAGAGAAGCCCCTTGAATTCAGCGATAGCTTCATCCAGCTACAGCTACAGCTACAGCCTTGCCGTATCTGTTTCCTTAAAATGTCATTTTAAAGGTATTGTGGTTTTAGAGCAGCAGCTGTGACTGAAAAGTATGTAAACTAGGCTGTTCCTGCTCATATCATTTTTATATTCTTATGTCAGACCAGAAGGCTGCTTTAAATTTATTTTTCATTGTGTATTAGTTCTAGAGCCCGTTTTTTTTTTCCTTCCTTGGGAACATATGTTCTTTGGGACTTGTGATACTCGAGCGCTTAGGAAAATAACAATTGTTGGTGGGCGGCGGAGAAAACAGGTCTCAAAATAGCTTTTTTATTTGCGTATTGTATTTGGGAGAAGGTGAATCTAAAAAACGAACTTTCACGAGGTAGAATTGGGGTGCCTAGCATTTGTGTTTTAGGAAGTGGAAGAATTCAGGCATACTGTAGTGTCCTAAGTCACGCGAAAGGCAGTCACTTTTAGAAGCCCAGATTGCTCTCCCAAAAAGAAAATACTTTTTGTTGCTATTAAATATAGTTTGTATTGCTACTTCAGAACTTTTTTTTTTTTTTCTCCAGGGCGCCCGCTTACTTAAATTCTTAGTTAATATTTCTGTACAGTTACGTCTTTGTCTCCGGAGCACGCCTTTGCAAATTCCCATTTAGTATGTGGTTGTGGATCAGTATTCATACCACGTGGTACCTCTCACCTGATCAAGTGACAGCGTGGTGTCACGTCAGCCAGCAGAACGTTGGACTGACTTTTGAGTAGTGGTGGCAAAGAAGGTACAGACGGTTGAAGGGAACGACAGTATTGAGATTTTTTTGTTCCTTTCCTATGTATTTCAACATGTATAATGCCTTGACTCTGATGTGGAAATTTGGAACGTTGGATAGAGAAATATTCCTTTTCCTAAAGAGTTGTAGAAGCAGAGTAGAAAGTCTGAGCTACTAGAGCTTTCCACGGTAAATATAATTTGATGACATGTGTTCGTAATGTCCCTCAGAGCTCAGGATTTCACTTTGAGAGCTGTTTCACATGATAGGTTTCTTTCCAGGCTTTGGAGACAACTTTAGCCCTAAGGATTTGCCCTGAGATTCCACTGATGTGCCTCCTGACTCCAGGCCCACATCTAAGTGCCCCAAGTGGGGAAAGTAACTTGGGGAGGAAGGTGGGTTCCTCACGGGCCTTTTGTTCGGCTTGTCCCAGGCCTCCTGTCTCTCACTGGGCTCCAGGTAGTGGCTTCCTCCATCCATAAGCTAGCCCGTCCTCGTGGTCCTTACATCATAGCCTTGGAAAAGGGCTTCTCAAAGCATCGGGGTTGTTGGTCAATATGGCTAAGAGGTATAACAGAGACGCTGGCCGTGCAGGAAGGACACCCAGCATAGCATTGGGGCAGGGTGCTAGGACATCCTTTTCTGTGCTTCTGATCCTAGGAAGTTCAAGGTAGTGGCCAAGGGTGTACTTGGGTAACCTGGGGGCAAAGGCTGTTTCCCAGCCTGTATACAAGTATTTCAGTTTTTTTTTTTTTTTTTTTTGCGGTACACGGGCCTCTCACTGTTGTGGCCTCTCCCGTTGCGGAGCACAGGCTCCGGACGCGCAGGCTCAGTGGCCATGGCTTACGGGCCGAGCCGCTCCACGGCATGTGGGATCTTCCCGGACCGGGACACGAACCTGTGTCCCCTCCATCGGCAGGCAGACTCTGAACCACTGCGCCACCAGGGAAGCACAGTATTTCAGTATTTTAACAACTTCTTCAGGCAACCACTGTGTACCAGTTGAATATCATCCCTGGGTACCACTCTTTCTCCCAACAAGGTGACTGAGATGTGGAGAAGGGAAGAGGATTACCAAATTCTAGCAGAGTCGCTGGTGAATCCAGGAGTAGAACCACATTTCTCTTCCCTTCTAGTGAAATGTTCTTTCCACTTCACTCTGGCCCCTCTTATCCAGGGTGTGGAAAAATCTCTTTTCCTACTAACTTCAAGCCAGAGTTGATTAAAAGGCATTTTCTTAGGAATAAAACTGAGAGGAAAAAACAAGATACCTGGAGCACTGAAGTGAATGACTTTCTAGAAGAAAGTTAGCTTGTTTAGATTGTAGTTCATATGCAACAGGCTGGCACAGTCCAGGGGACCTTTGTGATGCCTGTGTCCCTTGTCTTGCCTTCTTGCTGTTCACAGGACCCTGCTCCAAAATCTCCTTCTGACGTGATTGATGTTCCCAACGGCCATCTTCTCCAGCCGTCTCTTTTCCACATTTGTTGGGAGTCAGAGGCTCTTGTCTTTGCTTTCTTCCACATCACCTGTGCGGTCTCAGTCACACAATGAATCTGCTCCTCAGGAGGGAGTGCCTTGGCTAGATCCCCTCACAGGTACCTTTCAGCTCTAAAATGTGTTTGTTCTCCTCTCTCATCTGAGATTTTTTCCCATATAAGCCTTATTCCCTCCACTGAAAAGTCTGGATCACACAATGGCTGGTGTAGAACAAATCTGAATTTTGGTCATGAAGACACAAGACATCTCATTTGACCCCCGGTCTGTTTTCTGGGGGGACAGGCTGGTCTTTTGTCCTTGGTAAAACTTGGTCAAGGAATTTCTGGTGAAATGAATCTATCACTTCGTATCCTAAATGGGGTTTGTGCTGTATTATTATTATTGTTATTATTATTTCTGTCACTGATAAAACTCCATGGAATGACTGGGTGGGGGTCCTATGGCCTTTTCCCCACCCCACTGAAGAAGCTCATGCAAGATTGTGTGGTGTAGAAAGTGCCTTAGCAATTAAATAAAAGAAAGCCTGGTTCATATAAAGAGACATGTTTCTATATGGAAAATATGAGCTTTTTTTTTTTTTTTTTTTTTTTTTTTTTACATGGACCAGGTGTGGATTAGTTCACTGAACCTTTCACCCAGCCGTATTCCCGCTTGTAATTCTTCTGAGGCATAGTTCAGCCAAGTCAAAGAAACATGTTATTAAAGGTGAGCTGAAAGGCATTTAAAAAATAAACAAACTGTTTAAGACCCTAAATCAGTAACAGAATCTATATGCACAGACTTGAAAAGTACGAGAAAATCTGTTTCAGTACCTTTGGGTTTCAGGCCAGATTCTTCTCTTACCTTCTTTGAACATGGCCGCAAAGTCCTTTTCGGTCGTTGGCGGGACGAGCAGTTGCCGCTCGCTTGGACTGTAGCTGTCTTACAGCTGATGATTTACCCTCCACTGAGACCGGTGAGACTCCAGTCTTAAACTTACGATTCTCCAGCTAATATTGAGGGAGGAAAATAAATACTTTGATTTTATTTTAGCACTGTGTTGTTAAGTTTAAAATCTGCTGTACGTTCTTTCCTTTTTTCTAGCCTGTAGCATGGCACAGAACCAGATATTATTAACAACTTGTAGAGATGATAGAAATCAAGCGTGGGAAGTTTTAGATTTACTTCAGTTACATTATCCCTGGTTAAAATAACAGTGGCTATCTTTTCCTTAGCACTCACTATGTGCCAGGCACTTTTCCTTCCCTTTCTTTCTTTCTTTCTTTTTTTTAAAATATTTATTTATTTATTTTATTATTTTTGGGCTGCGTCGGGTCTTAGTTGCGGCACGTGTGATCTTCGTTGTGGCACGTGAGATCTTTCATTGCGGCACACGGGATTAGTTGCCCCGCAGCATGTGGGATCTTATTTCCCCGACCAGGGATCAAACCAGCGTCCCCTGCATTGCAAGGTGGATTCTTAACCACTGAACCATCAAGGGAGTCCCCAGGCACTTTTCTAAGCACTTTTTTATGTTAATGCTCTTAATTCCTCGAAAGCGCATTATGTTCTATCATTCAGCCCGTTTTTGTGGATGAGCACACTGAGGGGTGGAGAAGTGAAGTAACTTGCCTGAGTTCACAAGGCCAGTAAGCAGCAGAGCTGAGTTTTGAAGTCTTGAACTTGAATCTGTGCTTGTAAGGTCTGAACTATTCTAGACTAAACTCTACTGTGCGGTACTATTTTACAGACTACTGAGTTTTAACTGAAGCAGCCCCAGGCAGCATTAAGAAATAAAGATAGGGCTTCCCTGGTGGCGCAGTGGTTGGGAGTCCGCCTGCCGATGCAGGGGACACGGGTTCGTGCCCCGGTCCGGGAAGACCCCACATGCTGCGGAGCGGCTGGGCCCGTGAGCCATGGCCGCTGGGCCTGCGCGTCCGGAGCCTGTTCTCCGCAACGGGAGAGCCCATGGCAGTGAGAGGCCCGCATACCGCAACAAACAAACAAACAAACAAAAAAGAAATGAAGATATTCATCCTGGGCCTTGCCACCTTCACCCCGACCCCCCAAAACTGCCATCAGGGTTTTTCCCTAATTAGAAAAATTTTCTTTCTGTTTTCTTTTGGTTGTTTTTATAGTCTCTTCGCAGCTAAGGACTGGGTGGGTATCATTTGTGTCCTGTCGTGCCGCTTCTCCCTTGATTATCTTCAACTCCCCTTGTGACTGTGGGATTGCGGGAGGGCCTTCGAACCATGTTTCAAGTAATTCCAAAAATCTGGAACAAAGGAGGAGAGGCATTTTGGGGGTATTCTAGGAGTCTCCCTGGCCCACTTTTTACAAGGTGAGCAGTTCCTCCCCCAGTTCCACAGGGTGGACGCAGAGCTCCTTTCAGAAACTCAGAGTGAACAGAAAAGAATCACCCCATCCCCACCTGTGCTGCTTTACCTGACAGAAAGGGGAGCAGGTTCAGGCAACAGCTTCATCTGGTGCACTTCTGAGTAGCTTTGCTTCGTTGAAGACCATATGCTGAGTTTGTCAGAGTCATCTGCCGCTTTTCAGCCATTCTTGTTTTAGGAACGTTAACTTGCTGGGTTGGGGAAGCAGCATCGCGCGCGCAGACAGCCACGTCAGGCTCCTCCCAAATGTCCCTCCTCGTTTGTCAAGTTCTGGGGGGCATTCGGCAGAGCTTTATTGTCGTCAGGATTACAGGTTCCCTAGTATCAGTGTTAATACAGCATCCTGTATATATCAGAAACCTTTTCAGCTAAGGAGCCGAGAGGGTGAGCCCCACAGGGTTCTAAATTATCCTGGCATTTCTTAGTGTATTTCTAGTGGGAGCCAGAGCGATGGTGAGCTTTGGAAGATGGGAATGTTCTATGTCGTGAACATTGCGGTGGTGGTTATAAGACTGTATACTTTTGGCCAAGCTCATCAAATTGTACACATAAAATTGATGAATTCTGTTGTATGTAAATTAAGCCTAATACTGATTTTAAAATACCTTTTAAAAAAAAAAAAAAGATGGGTCAAAGTTGAGTGTAGAAGGGAGCTGGGATCTGCAAATGTCAGAGAATTCAGGAAGAGAGGCCTGGGAAAGGAAATGGGATGAAAAGGAGCCAGGAAAATTTGCCTCATCATTTGGCATTTCTCTGGTGGCCAAAAGGTAAGCTGCTGCTTTTGGGTCACTCGCGAGCACTGGGGGCACGTAGCTGCCAAGTTTTGCAGTTTAAGGACTAATAAAGTCGGGATGTGGGTAATACTGGGAGAGGGCTATTTTCAGGGAAAGATTGCTGGGAGGTCTTCCCACCTATAGGGACTGTGTGAGTGGGTTCATTCTTGAGTGTCTCTCCCTGGGTGCACATGTCCACAGTATAGTGCAACTCGGGAGCCACTTTGAGGGTCTTTTCTACGTGCACCCGGAATGTTAGCCATTGTATATATAACGGAGGGATTGAGGAGCTGGGGTGAGATATAGGATTCTCTTTATTCAACTTACATGCCGACTCGTGGTGTTCATTCCACGTATATTTATTGAACATTGACCATGTGTAGCTACTGTTCTGTATTAAGAGACAGCATGCAGGACAGATGAAGTCCTTGCCTTCATGGAGTTTACATTCTGTTAATGTGTCCCAAACTGAAATGCGCACAGTCAAGATTAATCTGCCTGGTTTTATCTGTTGCCTAAACGTTCCCAGAAAAACCAAACAGAATGTTTCGCCAAAGATTGAAGCCTCCAGGAGCCAGATGTGGCCACGGGAAGAATGTCTTCAAGAGCTTGTCATCTGGCTCCAGCTGTGCTAACCTAGGCCTGCTAGGCAGCCACGAGTTGTGTCTGCCAACTGGTGGCCAGACGCGACTGCAGGTTTAAACAATTAGCGGATTCGTTCACCCGGTGGCCGGATTCGCTGTGTGTGTCCTAAGATTACCACTGCTGTCCCGACCAGGAGCCTCTGTGGTCCCGGGCAGAAACAGCCACAAGGGAACCGAAAATCAGCCCCTTGAGGAAATAGCCAAGGCCTTCTTATCCTGGAACGTGGAGAGGGATTCAGGGGGAAACCATTGTCAGCAAGAAAGCAGAAATAAACCAGACGTGGCCCCTGCCATGCAAATCTTGATTCCAACCAAGAGCTCCTGCCTGACCCAGAACGCCTGCCTGTAGCCTGCCCCTGCAGAAAAGCAGAGAGGAGAGTTGGCCTGTGAGGCCTTCTCGTTCCCAGTTATTGTGGTTTTTAATTGTTGCCTCTTTGTGAGAACCATTTATGACGACCTATATTGATTTTACCCGCAAGAGATTTCCATTAAAAGTCTTAATTCCTACCTTTGAAAGCAACTGGATACCTGCAGATGTGCCATGACTTTTCACATATCTACGCACATAAATATGTACATGAACACGATGCTTCAGCCTACCTGGTGTGGAAGATGTTTTAATAAAATGTGGTGTTGCTGGTTTCCCGGAGTAGGCAGTTTCTGTCGTCATATGGGATACGATGATTTTGATCACCCATTGTTCGGCCAGTTCCTGATACCACAGTAGTTGCTCAGTAAATGTAGAATGAGCCGAATAAGGAAAAATTCCAGCGGGCATGCTGACGTTCAAGGACAATGATTCAAAGTGAGTGTGGTTATTTCACATAATAAATGAGGGAAACAACCTACAATTTAGAGCAAAAAGACAAAAATAGTAAAGGTGCAATTGGAACACTTTTAGCATTCTTTTTTCAGACGTCGACATCTAGTGTCCGATTATCACAGAAGGCACAAGATAGTGGAGATGAAGATTTCGAAGGGGGATTCTTCTGAACCTAAACTGATCGATCCTTGTGGGGACATCTTTATTACAGTGAAGTTCCAAGTGGTTTTTCAAAGAAGCCCCACTGTAAATAAGTAACAAAGACAACAAGATGGTTCAAGTGAGGAAGAATTTTAAGACACGAGTGTATGTGTAAAAATCAACTTTTGCATTCTGAGTGCATTGTGTAAATTTGCTGTGCACGAAACAGAAGTGAAGCCATTTGGTTTTGTGGCATTGGTGTGGGCTGGCTGGGGGGGGTGGGGGAGAAAGTTGAGGCATTGATAAAGTATGCGGCGAGCCAGATGGTTGCATTACACGTCTTTTGTGTTCTTGTTTGCTTCTTAAAGCAGTTGCAGAATTTGGCCCTTGGCGATATTTCTTCGTGCTTGTATGTTCTGCTACGAATTTACTTTTGTCAGAGTCCTTTGAAAGAAAAGCCTTGCTCTTAAAAAAAATTTTTTTTTTTTACTTACATTATAAACTTGTGAAGTCAACAGTGTGCTCATAAAAATATTTTTTAAATGTTAAGTATGTTAGTAAATAGCAGGAAGATCAGCTTTTCTTTTTCCTTAGCACAGTAACTTCAACCATATTTTACTTCCGTTCAGAGATTTTTGCAAAATAATGAAGGTAATAGAATCGATGGCGGATGGATGGATGGATGGATGGAGACAGACAGACAGAACAGCTACATTGTTCTTCCAGTAATAATGGGGCTTATCTGATGAGAGATTTTAACGTTTCCTCTTAGAGCAAGTTGTCAGGTTGTGGTTTACCTATTGTGTTTTACCTGTGAGTCTGACTTGCTGATATATAAGTTAAGTGGGAATGCTTTGGGGTCGGTTGGTGGGTCTTGCCTGTGTGTTCGCTTGGCATTTATTCGAACTGTTTATCACACCGTCCCTGAAATTTATATTTATTTCCTACTACAAGCACATTTTATTTTGCAGTCACCCGTGGAAAGTATATTTAAGATATTCTAACTGTATATAAAGGATGATATTTTATCACTGAATGCTTTTAATAAGGAGTTGCTTTGGAGCTAATTTTCTCCCATCATGATGGAATGCTTAGGATAATTTAATGTCCTTTTCACAGTCCCAGTTTATCTCTCCCCCTTTTTTTTTTTTTCTTCTGCTCAAACGAGAGAAGAGCCCAAATGTAGGATCCTTGGGCCATGGTTTATTCTCCTGTTGTGCACAGATTCCAGTTTTAGTTGGAACCTGTGGTCCCTGATGAGAAAACAGGAAACTTAGAGTCCTAACCTTATTGAAATCTCTGCCTGGTCTAGTCACAAGTCTGAGGCAACTCCTTCCAATAATGAAGCCATTGTACGCATCATATCTGATCAGTTCTTGAAATGTTTTAGTAAGTCTATCTTACAACATTATAAGAAGATAATCAGCAGCCTTAGAAGGTCCCCATCTGGACTGTAGAGTTCTTTTACTGAAAGATGTTTTGCCTTTTTGAGATAGCTCTCCGCGTTTTATCATCTGTTCCGCCGAGATGAAGTGCATATGAAAAGTCAGTGACTCTGAATCCATCTGTTGTTATTATTTTCCACTGATAATTGGCTTGAACAATGAAATGTCTGTGTCTTCACCCTTTGAAACCGTACACCCTGTTTATTTTCTGGAGGTCTCACTGCAACCCCCCCCCATTTTCCCCCTTCATTCTCTCTCAAGCTTGCAGCGAGTGGCGCTTGTGTGAGGATGACATCTTTGACTCTGTGCATCAGTATGTGTCACTCAGCATGTAAAGCTTGCATACGGATTTTTGTCACAATCCCTGTGTCTGCGCTGTTTGCTCAGGGATCCAGTGCTCTGGCGGCAAGGAGCTTAGCTGGGGCCACAACGCATGGATCCCTTACCTGGATCGTCGTCTTTATTTCACTATCCTCATTAAAATATTAATTTCGAGGACAGTATCTAATACCTATGGAATTAGATACTACCTATAATTGTGTAATATATTCAGTTGCATCCAGGTTTGCACGATACAGAGCATTAATATTGGATTCCACTAACAGCATTTCCATTAGCTTGCTCGACCAGTATGAGACATAGATGAGCTGGGAAGCATAACTACCTGCTAGAACTGCCAAAACAGTCATTAGAAGCTCCATTGGGATGGACAAAGGCCTTTTTCCCAGTGATATACTGATTAAATTTTGTTCTGTGGTTTATTTGCATCAAGGTTAGATCACTATAGTCTATGCAAGAGGGTTATCTAACACCTGACTTGGAAGGTCATTTCAAGACAAAACAGCGAAGAGAATAGGCATCTTGAGTTTCTTGGGGACCCCCTCTTAAAGAACCTGTATTTTATTTCAGGGGACTTTGGGAATTTTCAGATTTTCTCTCTGTATTATACCATAATATATGTTTAAGATTCGTTTTTTTTTGTTTATGTCACAGTTTTTTAAAACTTTTCAGTAATATTCTTTTGCTTTGGGGGCAGAGTGATATAGCCAGGAGACAGTGTGGTGTTAATAAAATAAAACCCACTTTGGAAATAGAAAGCCACCTTATTTCCCTTGGCTAGCGTGATCGTGGTACATCCTCTGAGGCTGTGAAAGACCTGTGACCTACCCTTTTTCAGTCCAAGTAATAATGTAGGCGCATTCTATGGAATAGCAGTGCTGGATTTGCCCCCAAAGTCCTATGTGGCATTAAAAGGACGTAGACGAACGTAATCTTATTTATGTTTCAAATGAAATCATTTAATACTGCAAAGGTTATTAAAAAATAATTAAGTTACTAAGACCAACATGTAACTGGACCATACAGTAAGAGGTTAGGGGTGAGTATGAGTTGACTCCATGAGCTGAGAAAACGCAGTAGTGAATTCCTAGTGCCCGCATGTTTCTCCTCTTGCTTAAATTCCTTGGTTCTAAGGACAAATTATGTTGAGGTATGGCATATTTGCTGCCAAAATGGAGAAAATTGTTGACTGTAATTATGTTATTTAATTGAAATTATAAGTGGTTGAGGCCACTCAGTTAAAAGCATTCTTTCTAATATATGGGTAATGTTTTTAAATGAGTGGTCATGGATTGATGACATTTGAAAGGCAGGCATTTGGGATGTATTTTTGGAAGACTCAAATTGTTTTTCTTAAATCATTAGTGAACTAAAAGAGTGTAAAGGGACACGTTTTGTTTGGTTTATTCTCTTTAATTAGATAGTGTGAATATTCTGTGTGAGAGCATATATACGCACGTATATGCATGTACATATATGTGCATGTATGTGTGTATATATTTTATATGTGTAAATATTCACACATAGATGCAACGGATCTTTCTGGAGGTACAGACTCACAAGGATCGGTTTATAATGGGGCAAAGCAGAGAAACAAGAGGTGTATTTCTGACCTTAAATTGTGGCCGAAAACATGTGATTGTTCAAACCTCTCATTGAATATTAGAGATCTAAATTCAAGTTACAGTAAAACTCTGCTGATGTGTCTTAGGCCAGGTTCTTTTTGGAGTGCTAGAGATACAACAATAGCCCTGTATTCCCCATGTCCCCCTGCCCTGCCCGCCCTCTGCCATACATTCCCCCCCCCCACCCAGGAGTGAGTTCTTAATTACTAATGAATGCAATTCATTTTAATTGTTATTATAGCAACAGAACATTTAACTGTCTCCTGTTTAGTCCTTGTCCTTTGGAACAGGCAGTGTCTCCCGTCAGAGAGAGGACAGGTAGAAGGCACAGCGGGCGTCTGATTGAGCCAGTTATTCATTTGCTGAGTGTTTGTGTTTATGCAAAGGGGCCTCTTCCTGCATATTTAATCTAGAGTAAGGCAGTGGCTTTTGTTGTGTTTAGCCCACATACCTTCAATCCTTCCTCACACTGCCGCCAGCCTGGGAGCCCTGAGAGCTCGCAGGCTTCCCAGCGCCTGTACTTTCTCCCTTACAAACTCTCAACTTTCTTCCGTTGTGTGAAAATTGCCTCTCCGGCCCCAAAGCTTCCCTTCCTCACCATGCACGGGTAAGTGTGTGTGAAGCCAAGGCTGATACTTTTGTTTCATTTTCCAAATGTTGAGAGGCTACTTTGCCTGCTCTTCTGGTCCGGGTTCCTGGGCCGTTGTCAGTTGCTTGGCGGCGTTGAAATAGACAAGTACAGGTGCCTCTCAGGAAATGTGGCTGAATTTTCAACTGGCAGAGAGAGGCTCTTGGGAACTGCGGGGGGTGGGGGTGGGCAGGGGGGAGAGAAGCAGAGAGAGGAAGATGGGGAGAGAGAAAGAGAACAGCTTTATTATTCTTTGTCCTAACAAATCCTGTTTTGTAACTGTCCTGCAGATAATGCTGCCATTGTTTGCTAAAAGCCTTCAAACAGTGTGTGAGACCGAACTGTAAGAAAGCAGTGAAACTCTGCTGCTGTATTGTCTATCCCCAGGCCAGGGTCCTCCCCGAAAGTCTGTGCCGGAATAGGAAGGGTTTTCTTCAGTGGAAATCGAATCGTCTCTTCATTGATATTAATAGCACACTGGAGATGTTGGCCGTGCTGTGCAGAGCGGCGGTTGGGAGGGAAGGAAATCTGATCTTGCTGGGGGGAAGATGACAGCCTCTTGGCCCCATGGTGGAGGAGACATGCATCCAGGCTCAGCCTGCATAATGGCATCCTGGCTTCACTGTTTACTCTAGGAATTTTAATCTTGCGCTGTTGGTTTTACTATCCGGGGTCTTGATATTTTTTGTTCCTGTACTGTCTTTAGAAAGTACGATGTTCAGGGTCTTAATCCAGTCTTTTTTAAAAGTGAAATTAAAAAAAAAAAAAGAGAGAGACCTAGAGAAATGGACACGCTGTGCACTTTGATCATTCTGGGGTATGATGGTAGAAATCGTGTGAGAAATTCAAAACTAAATGGCCACAATTAAGAAGGATGAGCCATCCAAGGGAAGATATGCCCTATGTAAAGATATTTCAGAGGCTAGGAATTGTGTCCAGGGTCTGAAAGGAGTTTTCATTGCCAGTTAACTGTTGCCTCTGTTTGAGTGACTCTTTTCAACAGAAGAGTGTGCTGTTCCCCCGCAGGTCGGAAACCGTGAGAATGTGAATCCAATTTCATCAACCTTATTAAAATATGTAGGGACTTGGGTCTTCTTAGGTACAAATCAGTCTAGAGACTTAGAAGCATTTGTTAGCAGTGAGGCCGCTGAAGGTTTTTAATAATAAAATTACAAATACCCTGTCTAATTGTAAGTATATGACTTTTATGCTCGGTTTTTAAGGGGAAGAATACTTTTTTTTTTTCATGAGGAAAAGTAACTCCGCCAGAGCACCTTCTGTGATTAGCGCTATTGTATTCTTAAATTTTGATTGATAGAGATAATAGTTTTCACTTAAAAATACAGACAGGTACTTTAACTTTCCATGACAATAGCTATTTGCATTTCTTTTATCTTTTTGTTTAACATCTATGGGGGCTGGGATGGATTTGATTATTAACTCTTGTTGCACACACTCCGCGTAAATCTAAAACAAAGGCTTTGTTAGAGCTTCAAAGAGAAAACAGCAAATATTGTTTTTAAGTTTCAACATTTAAAGCCTGCTAAGGGATACCTATAAAATATTTTCACAGGACCATGACCAAGGTTTTGCTTTCCTTTAAGGTAAGAGAGAGTGGTGTTTTCCAAATGAGATGGGCCAACATGGAGTTGCGGGGGGCCTGAAGTACTTCCACAGGCAAAGCCTTGGCCAGGTTTTGCCTGTACCATGGGGTTTGCTTCATGTAGAGTAGTTCAGATTCTTCTTACTAGAACGGACCCCAAGTTAGGTCCTCTGATTTAGTTGACGGTCCCAGAGGGTGGGGAGAAGGGAAGTAAAATGTTCCTCGCAGCAGTAGGAGGGGGACGTAGGGGCAGTGACGGATCCCCTGTGGTAGATTTTTCTTTGATAAAGAGAAGTAAAGGAGATGTGGCCCCTTGTAAACCAGCAAACCTGGGTGATGGCCAGGGTCGCCTCTGGTCCCAGAGACCTGCTCGACACAATAGTTTTCCTTTTCTTTTTCTTTCTAATTTACTTCCTTTTCCTTCCCCCCCCCACCCCCGCGCCCCGTGTACTCTCCCTGTTTCTTTCCTTCTTTTCTTCCTTCTTTTCTCACTTCCTTCCCTCTCTCCTTCCTCTTTCTTATTGTAAGCCTGACTCAGTATTTGAAGTTATTAGAGCCGAGGGGGAAAAAAAAAAAAAGAAGGTTGATTTCTAAGTGGATTTTCTTGTCTTGAGTGCAAGAAAATGAAGTGACCCTTGTATTATCATTTCTCAGCTAGTCGAGTTTGTGTTGAAGATAGTTTTGTTTTTCTAGGACATCTTTGAAAAACAAAACAGAAAAGCCACATGAGTTAAGATTCACAGGTTTAAAGAGACAGCCATCTCTTGGAAATTGGCCCTTTGAGATTTTCTGTTTTCTCACATGAAGTATATGTCATTTGATGGGGATATTTGGGAGGATGGGAAGTTTGAACCCCGGTTCTGGACTTCGAGAGAAGGGTTGCTCTAGCCAGAGATGAAACTCCTAACTGCCACCTTCGTCGTGGCGCAGGAGCTGGCGTTCATCATCCTCGCATCCCAGGGACACTGACACACAGTAGGTTCTCAGCCAGCATTCGTTGGACTGAAGGTTGCAATGAAATAAGGTGGCTGTCCTTCACAGTCTCTTGTATACTTGTACAAAATGAAATATAATGCTGAAATCCTGATGCAGATCTTTTCCTTGAGCTGCCATGAAAGAATAGGGAGAAATATTTTTAATGGCAAAAAAAAGAGCATATATTGTTCATTTTTCTTGTGAAATAAAATCACACCTCCATGTTTTACCTGCACCTCGTTTCCAGCTAGGCCATACCAACTGGCAGGATCACACTGGTTAAATTAAGGGCAAATACACTGATAGAAAGTATGAAATTGAAGCATTGTAGTAACCTAAGGGGTCTAGAGAGTGAAATTCCTAATGGGGAATAGGGGGAACTGGGCAGACAGAGGAGAAGAGGAAGGTACATTAGTCTCCTAACCTAGGGATCTCAGCTGAAGAGTAATGTCGTGGTCAAGGTCTTTATGGTCAACAAATAGCTTTAGGTAAATAACATTATCGCAAACAATAGTTAAGAGGCCACACTCAGAACAGTTTCTGGTGTTCACAGGATCTTAATTGTACAGAGAATGACATCAAGGAAAATAAGTAATTTCTGTTTACCGTATCCCTGGCTCACCTTTAAAAACCTAAAACCAATAGGAAACTTAAGACAGAGAGAAAAAGAAAAAAAATAAATGAAATTCATTTGGTGCCTGCATTTTTTCTAAGAGGAGACAAGGGGGCTGCAGGGCAATATTTTTCTTTTTCTTTTTAACTTAAAAGCGTTACATAATTGTTTAATTTTTAGTTTTGGTGCTTGTGCTGCCAGTAAGCATGCAGGTATGTCGTTGATATATTTGATAAGGTGAAGTGTTTTGTTTTGTTTTGTTTTTAATAGCAGTTTTGGAAATGGAGGTTTTATGCTCTGGAAAAAATGAAATGCAGATTTTTCTCCTAGTTGTTGATTTCTGACTCTTGTAGGCTAGTAATGAGGCAGACTCAGGCCCCAGAACTACTCCCTAATTTTCTTGTCTATTATATTGACACATTTCATTTAATTTAGTATGATGGCAAACAGCTGTTGAACTATTAATCTTTTCTCAGCAAAGCTGGAAAAATATCTTTTAGATTACTTTGCTAATGTATACTAAAAACTAAAATCAACAGAAATAAATTAATGAGTGGTCAAATGTACATTTGCATTAAAATTTATGGAACTTCAAAATGGAAAAAAATAGGGTTTGTATCCCACTGCCAATTTTTTATGTCTAAGTAAAAATTAAATGTAGCCAAATTTGTATTGCTTTAGTGATTATAAGTTGGAGGGTCAATTGTATAATATTGTTATTATTAATTTTTTTTCCTCCAGGGAAAAATTACGCTTATAAAATCTGTGAGGGGGAACCAGCTTATACTTTTGCTCTATGTTCACTTACCTGCTGTTCTAGGTAGCTATAGGTGAGTAGAGAAACAGACGCAGTACTTACCTGGAAATGTTCTGCAGGTTTGAATACAACACTAGAGATAACTTTATTCAAAGTAAGCATTTTCAGCAGCTTTTTTTGTTTGTTTGTTTGTTTGTCACAAACATTAAATTTTAATAAGGTGCAATTGTTTGCCAGGCCTATGTGATCTTTGCAGTGCAATCTTATCTGCATTGCAAAGTCTGATACTACAGACCTGACTGCCAAAAATGCAAAAATAGATGCAACTCAATAGATAAAAATGAAAATTAGCTTAGAGTGCACACGTTAGAAAACATCTCAAGTGAAAAGGAGGGAGAAAGGGCGTTCTTGCCCTGAATTGAGTAGGGTCTGCCAGAGTTCACTTACTTTCCATTTAAGATTGGATGAGTGGTGGAGATGGAAATTTCTGTTGTGTGAGACGGTTGCCGAGCCTCGTGTCTCATGAGCTCTTCTTATTGGCGTGGGGCGGGGCTGCTTTGTAGATCTCAGCATTACCTCGAGGACCCGACCATCACAGCTCTGTTTTCTTATCACCATTTGCGCTCTAACCAAGTTCTCACCGCTGGAGAAACCAATCCCTGGCGACACACCTCAGCAGTAAAGCACACGATTTTCATTTTCGATTTGAATTGTTTTGTGTCAAAACAAAAAGGTTTGGGGCAGGTTGCAAAACAGTAATTTCAAGTCCCAGAGCTAGGGTTTTCCCCACCCAAATGGTGAACATTTATGGTGAAAACCTCCAATTTCCTCTTACAGTAAACATGAAAATTATGATTTCACTCAGAGCCTGCATTTTTTCCCAATCTTAATGGCAAGAATCTGCATACACTTGCTGGTGGAAATGTCATAAATTGGCCTCCGATCAATTCCTCAAAGATAGTACACACCAAAGTACCACTTTCAAATTTCTAGCCCTAGTGAAATAAGATTTAACTCTTGTCAGTGATGTTTGCCTTTCCACATTCAGGGCCAACAGCCGAGGGATGAGCAGAGATATATTCTGTATCAAATTTAAACCACTTTATGACATATTGTTCTGAAGAGTAAGCAAAAGGATATTAACGTTTTAGTAATAAGATGGTATGACTTCACCATCTTAAGAAAGTATATGTATATATGAGCATCTGGTCAATCGATGTGGAATGAATCCTGTACCCTGTTGGTTACTTGATCTAAATTAATAAACAAATGTTTTTCTTTTCACTTGTGCCATATGTTGATCCCAGTTACATGGGCAGAGAGAGGCAGCTTGTAATGTTTCTTAAAGGATTATACACTGTTTTGCATAAGGGAGTATGCAGATGCAGGAGTTAGATGCGCACCGTGCTTCCTTTGTGTTTTAGGAAGCTTGATTTCGCTTGTTGATTTCATCTGACACGAGCCATTTTTATTGAACTTAGTAGGTCTGGTAGAAAGTATGCTAAGTGGAAAACATTGTGTGAACAGCTTTCACCCACCGATGAACCCCCCCACCCCTCCGCAAGCTGAAAATTGTGGTGCTTTTATTCATTTTGAAAGGTCCAGAGTGGCATAAAGCATCTTGTGTATAAGAACTAACACTCTTGCAAAGGGGGAAAAAAATAAGCCTCTGCTTTAATGAAATTAGAGATGTCGTGGATGTTAACCAAACAAAGACACGTTCAAGTAGCAGTCTGGTTTCCAAAAACAAAGGCCTATGACTCACATGTTATTCCAAATGAAATAAATTGACAGACAACAAGATGAGAAAAAGTTCAAAGGCAAAATGTGAAACGCTTCATCTTGACTTTTTCCGTCCAAGTTGTTGTTATAGTCTTGAAGAGCTCAAAGGCACATGGTCCAGTAAGTGGAGGTCTTGACACTGGTTTTTATTAACTCTGAGAGTCTTTTGCCATGAAATAGAATTGAGTTCTTTGGTTGGTTTTCTTGCATCTCTCCCAGGCAAATAGGTGGTTGCTACTTTGTCTTGACATTCAGATTTTGATATTCTCTTTTGTTTTCAGGGTAAGAAGTGACCTTTTGAGGTGACTATAACAGAAGATTGCTTTACAGAAGCCAAAAAAGGTAAATGCACATATGATTAGTGGAATTACATCTAGGACTCTCTCTACCAACTTCTAGGCATCTTAATTCAGTTCTTTTCGGATCTACATAATTATCAAATATACATGTATTTATTTGTGTGTCAGTATGCATGGAGCATATTTTCGGAAGCCTTTAAAGAAAAGATTGCTCTTAACAAATGGTTCAGATAGTCACATTTTCCACCCCCCCCCAATATTATCACTTTCCCCGTTTGTGGAAGTCGAATTTTTTTTTTTTTTTTTTTTTTTTGGTTGTTGACTTGGTAGGTTTAAAGTTAGAAAGGAATATTCACATCACAAAAGTGGTGATTCATAAAATTAACTTGCTGCAAACAGGAGCAACGCATGTCGGTCTTCTGTGCCGAAGTGGTGTCATCCGATGGATGTTCATCTGGCTGGTTTATAATCCCTTCTTTCAGAAATTAATCGTCAGGCACCATAGCAACACGCCGCGTTGATGTAACTGCCGTGTGGCGTGGGGCATGTCCCTGTGATGTCAGCGCTCATCTGCCTTGTTCTCTTGACCTTGCTTGAAAATCAAATGAGTACTTGATTTTAAAATTAGAAGTTTTCACAGAGACTAGTGTAGCTTGATGAATTAAAGCTAAGTTAAATTTTCTCAAACTCACTTCTGGGAGCAGGGGCAAAGAAAGCACTCTGGTTAAAATGGTTCTGGAGGCTACATTTTTTTTTTTTTTTTAATTGCCAAAGTATCTCTCCGGTGAGGGCAGAGGTTGCCTCCCTCAAGTTCATCTTGCAGGTCACTTTCAAGTGTGATGTTTCTCAAGGAGCAAGCGTCTTCATTTTACTTTTGAATCTTGGCCAGTGGTGTTTCCATTTGATTGAGTAGATAGATCTGGGTCTGCTTTAAAACACTTACTTGCCAGCCTGGTTACGACGCAAAGCCTTTGCTCAGATCTTACCAAATTAGAGTTTATGAATTTGTAAGATACAGACTTCTCATTCTTCAGTTGAGCAAGGTTTTTTTTGTGAAACTTTGATAATATGAAGATTCTTAGATCGGTTTTGTTTTTAATCTCACCCAGGGTTTGGGGGTTCTAGAAGGCATTATCAAGGTAGGGATTTGTTTTTCCAGTTGCATTCTGGCACATTTGATTTGGGCCCCAAAAAATCCAACCAACTTTCCTCATTTCACTATCTTTGTTGTTTAAATTAAACCATGTGGGAAGCACCTAGTTGTCCTCCAAAGAGGATATGTTACCTTTCAGATGTTCTGGCGTGGAACGGGTTGATTACAACCAGTCATTGGGGCTCTCAGGTCCTACCTAGCATGATTTCTGGCAAAGCACTTCCCAGTTTCTCAGTTTTAGTCTACTTCAGGGCTCTACAGCCGCCTTCTTAAAAGGCTGTCCAGTCAGTATTTCCTGTTTTGTGGGCATTTTGTCTCTGCCACGGTTAGTCAGCTGCATGTTGTGTGTTCTGGTCTCTGTGATCCCTGCAAGATCTCAGTCCAAGGTGTTCCTCATTGAAAGCCATGCCAGGTGCTGAACTCATTTTGTGCTGTTAGCAAAGGTTTCTGGTGCAGCTAAAAACTGGGATGAAACAAAGCTGGAAAAGTGGTTGAAAAGATGAACTATCGCTCCAGCTCCAAAAAATGGGCTTAATGAGTAGGTTGTCACTGTTTTATTTGGAATCACCTGTAAGCATAAATTATTTCTCTCCTGACTGATGTCATTATGATGACCTTGCTTACACCCATGACGTGAAAATGTTTGCATTTGTGCAGTATGATTTTTCCCAATTCCATGATACTGTTCAAGGTTAAAGATATCATGAGTCAAGGGCAAGTTTGGGGAAAAAATGTTTTCAGGAATTTGTCATTAGTTGACTAGGAAAAGTAGTCCATGTGGAGGAAAAAACAAGCTTTTTTATAATTACTGTCAAGAACATGGTGTATTATACAGTATCCTGCAAATCAGGAAACCTTTGTCAAATTTAAGGAGAACAGAAAAATTTTGTCATCCTGATGCCTCCTTTCGTAAAACAAAGGAAGCTGAACAACGAATTCATCTAATTTTTCTTTTTGTCTTGACTGCTAGGAATCTCAGAGTAAGAGTTTTTGGTTAAGCTTAGTAGTATTTTTTAACTTCAACTTTTTGTTGTTGATATTCTGCTTTTAAGTCAACTTCATTTTTCCTACTCCCAATTTACATATTATTAACTGTTTTTCTTCTACAATATCAATTCCATTTGTGTTTTGACTCCCTTTTGTGTTTTTTTTTAGAAATAAGATAGAGAAATAAATAATAACTTACATGTACTCTTTTACCTTTTAACAAGCTCAAGGATCCTTCAAAAACTAATCCTTACATATCTTGACCTCTTATACATGAAGGAAAAAAAGATTTGTTAAAAATATAAAATCTAAAAAAATTTATAAAATGGATAGAATGCTTAGTGTTTCTTCCCAGTGAACAAACCTTAAACAAAGATACTGTGCTGTCCAGTGATGGTCAAGAGACCAGCACCGCCTTACACACTACTCAAAGGATAGAGATTTCAGATACCAGGAGCTCCTCAGTCAGTGGCATGCCCAAATTCGAAATCTGGGACTCATTAACAGTCAGCATAAGTGCAAATAAATGTGCCTACAGTGGCACTCTGGGAACAACTGGTTACGTGCATAAAAGTGGCCAGGAAAATTCAGAAAAGCAGATGAAGACATTTTTCCAAGTTAGCTTCAGAGTTCTGAAAGATCGTAAATAACACTCATCATACTTGGTAGTGATCGAACAATTTCTTCCAAGTAGATACGAGTGCTTTACAAAATGGGTCTGGTTGCTGGCATCCCTGAGAGGTAGCCGGTAATTATTATAATCCCCACTTTACAAACTGGGAAACTGGTCACATTAGTAACTTATCCAAGGTCATATGAAATATCAAGACTGGAGCTAAAAGGACAACTTGCTCTGGTCACAATTATATTGATGCCATTCTATCATGGCTGCCGTGGTTTGGTGGTTTAATATTGTAGGTTTCTGTGTCATTTTTTCCCCCTGCTTCCCCCAAACATTTGCAATTCACCCACACAGGTTTTTGCTAAAACTTCAAATCCAGTTTGTGAAATGCATTGTCTTGGATTCAGTTCTGAATGACAGTGGGAGTTAATTGATGATGATCATGAAGCTCATATAGATTACAGTTAAATGGTTATTCTTTAAATATTGGTCATCTTCAAACTTCATTTTTTTGTGTTGCTTCAGTTTCATAGTCAGCTTGTTAATGAGAAAGTTAAAAACAATCTAAAAGGAAGGGTGATCATTGCAGCTTTTCTCCCACCCCCAATTTGAGCTATTTTTTTGTTGGATTAAGGAGCGATACGGCATCTTTATAGACTTCACTCATCGTGTCTAACATATTACAAATGATTTCTTGGTTACGAACAAAGTTAAAAATAGCCATCCAGCCATTTAAAATGTATTCATTGGTTCTTTTGAAAGTGTATATTTACGCGATTCAAATGTTTACTTAGTGACAACGATATTCCGAGTGAAATCCATTCAAAATGACCTCTTTATAGCATTAAGCATTTGAATTATTTGCCTATTCATGGAGTTGTTATAAAGACACTGGGAAAGAGTGATACCAGCTGACCACGTTGGCTGAAACGACTAGTCAGTTTAGTTAAGCGTTGAATTCCATCCTGCCTCCCCTTCATACTCATATACCCATGCCTGGGTTGTAACACTCAGAGTTAAGACTAGGCTGATATAACATAAAGACTCCAACATACAATGGCTTTAAATCAAATAGAAGTTTACTTCCCTGTCTCATCTAATAATCTGGCCCGTCTGGCTTGACTGGATGGGTTCTTTTCTCTTTTGTGCTTCTCTGCTTTGGGCCTTTGTCCTTATCTACATGGTTGAAATACAGTGAAGTCCAAGGCAAGCAATTTTCTTTGAAGCAAATGATTTAAAAATTGCACACATCACATCCATTGACGTTTAATTGGTAAGATTATGATCATTTCACAAGAAGCTGCAAGGACTGCTGGGAAATGTCTCTCGCTGGGTAGCCAGGAGCATGGGAGAATTGGAGAACAGATTTCAGGCGACAGTTAGGACACAAGCAACCTGATTGGTTGAAATGCCTCAGTCCAGTAATTTCATTCACTCATACATACATACAAATGTACATGCGACATGTGTATATACGTTAATTCTTACTGCAGGTATTTATTGATGATTGTGTGCTAGGTGCTAGGATTATAGCACTGCATAAGCAGGATACCGTCTCTGTCTTCCTGGAGTTTATGTTGTAAAGGGGAAGACAGACATTATGGCTGATGGTGACAGGTATTCGCAAGGGCAAATATTGGTTGCTATGAGAAAGTGTTCTCTAACACGGAGACCAGGGTGTCAGGAATTTATGTATTTTATTATTATCAGAAAGCTAAGTTAGACTAACTTGATTTCCTTGTATCTTTCATGCCAGTGTGGTTGTGAATGTTATTAGGCATGTTAATTTTTTGTTAATAGCTTTATTGAGATATAATTCACACACATTACAGTTCACTCATTTGAAGTGTACTGTTCAGTGGTTTCTAGTATATTCACAGAGTTTGTAACCATCATCACAATCTAGTTTTAGAACATTTTCATCACCTCAGAGAGAGAACCCATACCAACTAGCAGTTAATCCCCTCAACCCAGCCCCAGGCAACAACAAATCTACTTTCTGTCTGTAGAGTTTTACCTTTTCTGGATATTTCACATATATGGAATCATACAATATGTGGTCTTTTGTGACTGACTGCTTTCCCTTAGCATAATGTCTTCAAGGTTCCTTCAAAGCATTTAAATTTTTAACTGTCCTACAACCTCAGAGTTGTATGAGTTCTTACTCCTAAATCCAGCCAAATGGTGGCCTGAAATATTCTCACAAGGGATGGCATTGGGGGGAAAATTACCGTTTTCATGCTGTTTATATTTCCATAGAAATAGACTTGGCCTCCCAACAGTTAAACTTCAGAATTTAAATGTTTGCATTTTAAGTTAGCTGTTTTTAAACATTGTTAGCCATAATGCTAAACTCAGTAACTCTGTAAACAAGAGCTGTCTCTCTTGAATGTTCGTTTCAAAGAAAATAAATTTTAAATATTGATTTCCAGAGAAATATGCTCAATAGAGTTCTTTTTCAAGCAGAAGTCACTTGTTGAAATGTACACGAAGGCGAGTTTTGTAGTGAAGACAACATTTGCAACGGTTATCAAGTAGCCATATTTTTCACAGCGAACGGTACAAATACAAATAACACATGGTTCTAGTCATGTTTTTTAAATGACGCTTTTGCTCTTTCATCTGCCAGGGGCACAAATATCGAAACTGCCTACCTTGAGCATCCTCGGAAGAAGTTCTCAGCTTAGGTGAAAACCTAACAGCTTATCAGAGATGTAGGAAGTATTGCCTTGCTTTGGCAATTCAAATATCTCAGAGAAAATCTGAAGCTCAAAAATGTATAAAAACAAAACCCTGTTTAGGGTAGCACACCTGTGGCAACCTCGAGTACCTGCTTTCTAATGTATCTAGTAACATCCAGGACCTTAAAGGAGGAAATGGTATATCAATGGTAGAATCCTTATTTTGAGTCTGTTTTAGAAGTTGACACCTTCTGCCCAGGGCTGAGTTTGGATTTGAAGTTGATGGTGTCTTTTTAAAAGTCTGCTGGTGAGTAGGACTTTCATAAACGGAAAATGAAATTAATCATTTAAGTTTGTACTTCTCTGTTCTTGATCTGAACTATTGTACTTCTCTGTTCTTGATCTGAACTATTGTACTTCCACGGCCTTTGCATGGGTTGAGAGTGAGGGGGAGAAAAATGAAAAACTTGAAGTATTTGTGCTCTGTTCAGATGCACTCTTTTTGAAGTGTGAAGGTTATGCAGACTTTCCCTTGTATATTAGCATGTATATGGTATATTATTACAGGTAGTTAGATGTTTTGTTAATCATCTGACAGTGGAGTGAGTTATTTAAAATTACCTTTTAATTGGGCTTCCCTGGTGGCGCAGTGGTTGAGAGTCCGCCTGCCGATGCAGGGGACACGGGTTCGTGCCGCGGTCCGGGAAGATCCCACATGCCGCGGAGCGGCTGGGCCCGTGAGCCATGGACGCTGAGCCTGCGCGTCCGGAGCCTGTGCTCCGCAACGGGAGAGGCCACAGCAGTGAGAGGCCCGTGTACCGCAAAATAAAATAAAATAAAATAAAATAAAAAATAAATAAAATTACCTTTTAATTAAAAAAAATCTTGCATCATTGGATATGGACTTTGATGATTTCGGTTCATGGACTGGCATGGATATTCACTTCCTCACCCTTTCCTCCAGCCCGCTCATTTCTGGAAGTCAATTTCTCTTTTAAAGTATCATGAGCAGTCGCTGGAGGCCAAAGGAAGTGTCCTAAAATCCATTCATTACGCATGACATTCTTTAAAGTTTATTTAGAGCAGTGATTTTCACAGGCCACTTTGGGACCCATTTGTGGGTTGGGAAATCAATTCAGTGGGCTGTGCCCAAGAATTAAAAAGAAAAATAGAATAAGTATACAATAGAGCAGAAAAAAAATAGAGTAGAATAGAGCTGCACTGTCTAATATTGAAACCACTGGCCACATGTAGCTACTGAGCCCTTGAAATGTGGTTAGCCCAAACTTACATGCTGTAAGCTTAAAATCCACAAAGCCTTTCAAGGAGTTTGTATGGAAAAAAGAACGTGAAATATTTGAATAACTCTTCTTTATTGATTACACATTAAAATGAGCATAGTTTAGATACATTGGATTAAGTAAAATATTAAAATTAATTTCACGGTTTCTTTTGACTTTCTCCAGTATGGTTACAATTACCTGTGTGGCAGGCATTGTATTTCTGTTGGGCAGTTTTGCTCAAGCTGATGGGGAATAGAGCAGTGAATGACACAGCGACAAGACCTCTGCTTATGGCATTAGGGGGTGTGGACAGGTAGGGGAACATAATAAATAAATACGAGGTGACAGGTGTGGTGGAGAAAATATAGGCGGATAAGGGAGGTCCAGTTGCCAGAGGGAAGGGGATTGCAACTGTAAATAGTCAGGGTAAGTCTAAATGAAGCACAGGCATTTGAGCAAAGACAAGGCATGTTCTCAAAAGAGTACGTTGGCCACTATGGCCAAACCAAAGTCATCCAAGGAGGAGAGTAGTGGGGGACAAGGACAAGAAGCAACAGGGCCAGACCTAGTAGGGCGTTAAGGCTCATGGGACTCTTAATCTCTTAGTGAAGTAGGAAGCCGTGGATAGGCTTTGAGATGGGACAAGATGTGAGTCACGCTTTAAATGGATCACTCTGGAAGTGGGTTTTTTTTTAAAAAAAATAAATTTATTTTATTTATTTTTATTTTTGGTTGTGTTGGGTCTTCGTTGCTGTGCACAGGCTTTCTCTAGTTGTGGCGAGCGGGGGCTACTCTTCTTTGCGGTGCGCGGACTTCTCATTGCAGTAGCTTCTCTCGTTGCGGAGCACAGGCTCTAGGCGCGCAGGCTTCAGTAGTTGCAGCACGCGGGCTCCAGGGCACACAGGCTTCGGTGGCTGTGGCTTGTGGGCTCTAGAGCGCAGGCTCAGTAGTTGTGGCCTAGTTGCTCCACGGCACGTGGAATCTTCCCGGACCAGAGCTCGAACCCGTGTCCCCTGCATTGGCAGGCGGATTCCTAACCACTGCACCACCAGGGAATCCCTGGAAGCTGTTCTGAAAGTAGACAGTGGGTGGGTGAGATGGTAGGCAAGAAGACGTGTTAGGAGTCCGCTGTGATAATTCTCAGTGAGACAGGGTGACGGCCAGGATCAGTATGGTAGTAGAGGTGGCAGGGGATTTATGAAATTCTAACAGGTTTAGTTTGGTAGTTACATTTTGAATTTATCTGTAGGTAGAATCCAAGGATGTCCTGGTGGAATGGATGTGAAGTTTGAAAACAGTTGTATCAAGGATTACTCCGAAGATTTTTGTCTCGTGTGATGGGGTGGTATCAACTGATGGATTGATTGTGGTTAGAAAGAAAGAAGTCAGAAGACTGAGGATTTTCAGTTTAAGCAGCTGCGGGAAGGATGGGGCTGCCACTAACCAAAATATGGAAGCCTGTGGGGGAACAGGTTTGGGGGTGTTAAAGGAAAAAATTACTTAATTTCCCTCGTTAGAGACGGTAGTGCCTTCTTTATTCGATAGGTGTAGGGAACGCTGCAGTGAGGTTTTATAGGAAGAAGAAGAGACTGACCTCACCTCCAGATACAGCATGGGCAAGTGAGAATTTATAGCCAAGAAGCGGGGGGGGGGGGTCAGTAGATGGACAGTTTCCGGAAGGAAACATCGGGAGTAAGGGGGGATTCTGGCTAAACTGATCTAACAAGATTCTTGCTGCAGATAAGCTAGGGTGACTCGACATCACCTGGAGGATGGTGGAGAGTGAGGAACCCAATCAGATATCAAGGGTGATCAGATATCAAAGGTGAGAGAGTTCTGGTTAAACTGACTGAGCAGGGTTCTTGCTAAAACTGGGCTTTACAAGGAAGCACACAGATGGGTTCAGAAGCCTGATTCAAGTTTGGTCCAGCCAAGCGTCTTTGTCGAGAGTGGACAGGGGAAGCAGGGGATACCAGGAGTACAGCTGTAGACGTGTGAGGTTGGAGTCGCTTATTTTTCACTCAGTCTGAGATATCAAGTGGGCATTTGGATATGTGGGTCTATAAATGTCTTAGCTAGGGCTACACGTTGAGGCTTTATAAGAATGTCTTAAGTGTCAGTAAAGGCATGAACCTAGGTGAGCTCACCAAGGTGGGGGACAGTGGTGTCGATAAAGAAGAGAAGGGCTCCAGGATGTGGGTTCTGAAGCCAACGCCATTAAGAGGTTTGAGCATAAGACACGGAGGAGAGGTCAAAGATGGGAGGAAAACTCCGGGACTCCAGAGAACCAGAACCCCATTGAGGACATTGTTTAAAGGAGGAGAGCATTGGCACTTGTATACAGTGCTGTGCAGAGGTCAAAAGCAGTGATGACAAAGAACTGACCACTGGGTTTCTGAACATGAAAGTCATTGATAACCTTAACAGGAGTCAAAAATGGTTGAATCTCACTCCTGGCTTCATACAGCTACCTGTCTGCTTTTGGAAATTAGGCATCTAGAATGATTTTTCCAGGAATAGTGCCCGCTCGGCACTCTTTATTTGTTAAGATCATCACCTGTGCCTCCACCTCTTGCAGCCCCACTCAGACAGGGTCTAGCTCTGACCTTTAGGTCCTAGGACAGCCTGTGGGAAGTGATCAGAGAAAAACTCACTGTTTCCTGATGGAATCCTGTGCATTTTGCGCCATGCGACTCATTCTCTAATCCGATGGTTCAGATATTAAATACAAATAAAAGGCAGGGGTGAAGGGAGACGTATATTTACATCTCGAACTTAAAATACGTTGTGTTTAATCATCTAAAGTACATCACAGCTTGGTGTGGTTAACCTGATCTCTAGATAAGTAAAGTACTAGTTGGTGCCTGAGCCACACATGCGTCTATCATCTTTACCTTATACTAATATAGGTAGTCTTTGATGGGTTCATCCATCTTTCACATTAACTAAGTAAGAGCATCAAAGACTCTGGCTCATTCAAAACTTCTGAAACAGTTGAACATTTTCGAGATTTCTAGGCTGATCCCAAATCTTTGAGCATCTAGGAAATTGTAGGTAAAATAATGAAAAACATGCATTGTCACTGTTCAGATACTAAATACCATTAAGGTGGTATCGGGTGAGGTAAGAGTATCCTCTCTTTGTGGAAGATGATAAATGTACTTCTTAATTTTTTTCATGATAAAATGGCATTAAAAGAAATTAGAAGGGGATGAAAATGTAGGAAGAAAAATTTCACTGGTGACCTCACCTAAATAGTTCAACATTTTATCTGTATCCTGCCAGTGTTTTGTATATATAGATTTGTTTATATGTACTACTTGTACTGTATATACTATTTTGTTTCCTGCTGTTACCCTTAAAATATCATGAGTGTTTTCCCATGTTATCACCGTTGTATCTCGGTCTTATTTTTAGGGTATCTTGCTGATTTCCATTCTTGTATTATCTATTCCTGCAAGGATGGGTCTTCTGATTCCCTCCAGTTACTAATGATGGCCACCGTGGGAGCAGGGAACTTTGCGTCCTTTAAAGGGACAGCCATTCATCCTCTCTTTGTTGCGTTATCCCAAACATCACTCCTTCTCTTTTCCCAGAGCAAGCCATTAATTTAGTTTGCCTGCATTTGCATCTCCAAAATTTGCTTTGGTTGAGTTTTGGTCAGTGTATTCTGGAAAACTCAAATGTCTTTACCGCTTTTAAAGTATAAAATTGAAGTTTACTTGCATGCCACACCTTAGGGGGTACTGTCATTAATCGTTTAGGCAACGCGTATTTATTGAGTTCCTGGGAGGTTCATGGTGTGTTTAAAATTGAGCTGTGTACCTCTGGCCTTTGTGGCCATTCCCCTATCTAGTACTGAGATGCCCAAATGGCCACTCAATGAAGTATTCTTAGATTTATAACTTCAGAGAGAACCAAGGAATGTTAGCCTTCTCTGGTCAATTCCTTGTAAGTTACTGAAGATGAAACTGAGACCCAGAAAAGGAAAAAGGTGTTCCCCTGGCCACTGCGTAATTGTAGCTGCCTGTTTTGGGATTCTCTCTGTCTTCTAATATACCTCTTCCTTCCTTTTATGATACAATATCAAAAACAAGTGGAAATGTTAAAATTTCACTATTAAAAAGTTCACTGTTTAAAAAAATAGACCTGATGAAAACCAAAATGTATTTTTTTATGTAGCTTGCCCTTTCTTAAGTTTCATTTCCAACGCACTCTCCTTTTTCCAGCTGTGTTAAGGGAAATTACACCATTTACAAGTGTTTAAAAATATTAAATATGAAAAACAGCATCTAAGTATGTTAATTCAGAAAATGCCCACTTTTCACTTTCCCTCCCTCCCCTCCCTCCCCCTCCCTTTCCGCCTTCTCCTCCTTTCTCTCCATCTTCCTCCTCTTCTGCCTCCTGTTCTTTCTTCTCTTCCTCCTTATCCCTCCTCCTCCCTTCCTCTCGCTCCCTGTCTCTGTCCTTCCTCTGAAGCCTGATTTTTTCTTAACAAGGATATTTAATGAAGATATGTGTAAATGTTAGAATCTTTCTGCCAGTTGACAACTACTGTGCATTTTTTAAATAGTTGAGTATTGTACATAGCATGAGAATTTAGGTGTCCACTCTCTCCTTATCTGACTGATTAACCCCATTGAGCCACTCCCTTGTGACATGTGTTTTTCCAAGGACTGAGACACAAAAAAGGATTATAAGGTGTGCTGGTCATTGTTTTTGAGGTGCACACTGTCTACCTGATTGGAACTTCTTAGCTCTGAAGTCTTCCTCCCCCTCGTTCTGGAATGGGGTTGACATCTTCTCTTTATTTCCTTATGTGGGATCAAAACACATAAAGACCAATATAGAATTGTCACCTTGAAGGGTCATATAATTTCGTTAGTTTAGTTCTTATAATGTTATTAGTAATAGAACATAGAATAGGAAATTCTTGTAAACTTCTTTTTTTTTTTTCTGATTACAAGTGTAAAAGCCAGCTCATTATAGGGAATTTGAAATTGTAGAAAAGTTGACCAAACACAAAAGTAAAAATAATCAAGAATCCAGACCCTGGGGATAACATATAGTTTCTCCAGTTCCTTTTTCGTTGGATGTACACATATTTAACAAAATTGCAGTCATACAGTATATAGAATTGTGTATCCATTTTTTAAATTTAACATTACATGGTGAGCATTTTCTCATGTCATAAAGATATCTCAGATGACTGCATACTACATCATTTTTTTGGATATAATAAAATTTAATTAACTCTTCTTCAGTGTTGAGTGTGGGAGTCATTTCCAGTTTTTCTATAATACGTTGCAGTAGGCGTATCTGTGCGCAAACATTTATCAGTTTCCATTTCTTTAGATATATTCTATAGGGGGAAATTTCTAGAAGAAAAGTGATGGAATTCTTATAGATTTTCCATACATGTTATCAGTGTACTTTTCAAAATGCACCAATTTATACTTCTACCAATACTGAATGAGAATGTTTATTTCACTGCAACTTTGCCAACACCAAGTTTTATCATTTTTTGTTATCACTTAAATCATAGAAGAGAAAAAAGTGTATGTCTGTTCTTTTCTTGTTCAATTCTTTCGTTACAGATGAAGTCCAGAAGTTTTGTTTCTTGAGGCTGTTTATATTTCTTCTTTTAAGTTTTCATAATTTCGGGAGCAGCAGGTGTTTCGAGGAGTGGGGATGGGGGAGTCCAAGGTGCTGGGCAGCTAGAGAAGGGATCCTGTTATGGGGAGGTTGCTTGACCATTGGCTCTTCTGCTAGAATTTACAGAGTAATTCGCTGGGTGCTACATTACAGCTTAGATCTGAGTGCTAGAATCCTGCAAGGCCAGGCCAGTGGCATTCTGATGCTCCCGAAATCCCATGGAGAGATCTGGGGCTCAGGAGCTTTTCCAAAACTTTGATGCTTTAAGTTCAGTCCTTTATTCAGTAAATAATTATTGAGTGCTTACTGATTCCTGGCACTGTGTGGGGCAGCAGGCAATATTTAGTAAGCCAAAAGAGGGAAGCTCGTCTGTAAATAAGGTGGCTGTGTACCTCATTGCCTTATGATGAGCACAAACAGGACAGATCTGTGTAAAGCACTTAGCCCAATAAGAGCAACTAGCTGCTGCTCATCTTATATGTCTCTGTTATCATCGGCATCTCAAATTTAAAAACAAAACAAACAAACAAAAAACAGTGTTCAGGGGCTTCCCTGGTGGCGCAGTGGTTGAGGGTCCGCAGATCCCATCTCTGGTCTCCTCATCATCCACGGGATAGGGCCTGTGCTCCCCAGCCTGGGAAGTTTCTCTCCATTTCTTTTAGCCTCTTTACCCAGTGAGCTAGTATCTTCCAGCTCTATGGTTCCAGAAGCTTCGAGAGAAGCAGGGCTGTGTCCAGCTAAACAGTAAGACCCTGGGGACAGCCCCTCGGGCTCCAGGGAGCTCCTCTGATTCCCAGCAGTTTAGTAGGGGTGTTGCTGAAGGTTGAGCTCCAAAGGCAGTGAGGGCACTGGCAGTTGCACTCCCCCGCCCCGGGTGTTTGCTGTTAGTCTCTAAGCCCAACCAGCTGATTCTCATCAACCCTGAATCTAAGGATTAAAAATCAGTACACACATACACACATATATCTGTGGAAAGGGCACTTCCTCGGGCTTTCTCTGTCCTCTCCGAGATTTCCCGCGCTCGGCGCTGATGGAGGGCAAGCAGGCCCCCAGGCCAGGACCACCCTGGGCCCCCCCCCCCTCCTTCACTGGCTTTCCCCACTCCCCGGAATGCGCTTGGAAACCGTACTCCTGTCTGTGTATTTTACCTGGTTCCTATCACCACCGTTTCAAAACACGACCGGTTTCTAATGGAAAAATAAACATTTCTGATGCGAAGTGAGGAAGGGGTAGCTCCTTGTTTTGGACCAGTGTGTCCTGCCCTCCACCAGAGAGGGCGTGGTTTGGGGGAGGCTGCGTCTGAGTTCGGATGTGTCCATCCGAGGGCCTGCTTTTGACTTGCTCACTCAGTGGTCCCCATCTGTGACACGGGGACAGTGAAAGGCCCCGTCTCATCGGTGTGCTGTGAAGATCACAGAAAGAACAGTGTGGTTGCGTGTTCCGGTTTAGAGTTCTGCCTTGGAGGCCCTGTCCTGCTACTTTTCAGCTTGGCGATGTTGAGGAAGTAACTGGAACTCTCCAAGCCTTTTTTCTTTATCTCAAAAACTAGGGACTAAACGAGTACCTCCCCTTTGAGATAGTTGGAAGATTAACTGAGTTATTCCAAGTCAAACGTGCTTAGGGCAATGCTTCCTATATAGCAAGTGTTCAATATTGCCAGCTCTCTTTATTGGTAGCACAGTGCATGGGATGCAGTAGGTCTTTAAGTATGTTCATGATTTTTACTACTGATTCATTTTAAAGGTAATTAAAATATTTTTAAGTGGCTGTTTTTATCAGGGAGCCTAGTGGGAATAGGAATGAAATAGGCTTTCCCCCGGCCCCAAAGAGAAAACCAAAACAAAAACCTGAAGATGCTAAGTACAGAGAAACGGTTTTAGAGTTTCTCAGAATAACATTATGTTTCTAAATCATCTTCTTCTCCTTCTCATCACCCATCTGGCACCCACAGGTAAGGAGTGGGCCCACCCAGAGCGATCCACCTGGCTTATTTTTGCCAGTTTGAAGCAGCCTCTTGGCTACACTGCATCTTCAATCTGAGTGCTACAATCGTAGGAGTCCAGGCCATGGACACCCAGATGTTCCTGAGTTCACATGGAGAGATCTGGGACCCACAGCTTTTCGAAACCTAGAGCTTGTGACCGAAATAGTGTGAACAGGTTTTCCAGGGCTGTGCGTGGGATTCTTGGGCTCGGGCGCGATTTTACTGTAGCTCTTACACGTGGAGACTGCGTTAAATGGGACTTAGGTCGCGTCCCCAGCACTTGACACTGAGGAACTTGGGTAGACACTGCACTGAGTGTTTACTGTGTTCAAGGCCAGGGATAGAGAGAGAGACAGAGGCTGAGAGAGGGAGGGAGGGAGGGAAGCGAGTGCGCAGGGCAGGGAGCAGGAATTCATAGCCATGTGGGAGAAAGTGAACTTTCCCACTACTTACATATGTTTTGAGGGAGCAGAGGGTTGGCTCTTTGGGATACACCTGGCTGGAATGACCTTGACCCCCACTGTGCCAAGGTGTACACGTGTGTGCGTGCGTGTGTGCACGTGCATACACCTGCATACAGGGCAGGTGGCGGCAAGCCCTTCCTCTGAAAGCTCCAGCATCCGTCGTTTTCAGCAAGGATGGGGGAGATCATCACAAGGGCTGCTTCATGTTCATGAAACCCGACAAGCAGTTCTCTCTCTGTTCCTTCAAACGCCAAACAGGTTGATTTTTCTGTACTTATACATAGTAATTCTCGTACAAGCAAACAGTAAGAAAAACAGAAGTGAGGAAGTAAACATTACTGCACATTCTCTGCCCCCAGGATCATGACTTGGACCATTTTGGAGACAGTACTTCTAAACATCTCTCTCCTTACCTGTCTGTTACTGAATACACCTGTGCTGTCCAGTATGGTAACCAGTTGCCACCAGCAGGTCTCGAGCAGTTGAAATGCGGCTAGTCTGAATTGACATGCGCTGGAAGTGTCAAAGCCACACCAGCTTTTGCGAAAAGAGACTGTAAGATATCTCTTAAGTTTAGAGATTGATTATAGATTGAATGATAATATTTTAGATATATTGGATTAAATAAAATATACTAGTAAAATTAATTTGCTCCACTTTGCTTACGAAATGTACCTACTAGAAATGTTTAAATTACATTTGTGGCTCACGTTATGTTTCTCTCTGGTAGTTGGGTGTAGGAATATCATAGTTTTAACAGGATGATGCTACATTTTCCCTGTTTTTTTAAATATAAAAATATGTTGTCAATATCTTCGTGTAGCAGTTGATATATGGCAGCATTATTATTACCTTATAACTGTGTGCCGGTAAGTCACAGTTTTATTTAACCAGTCCCACTTTGTCGTACAAAGTCGTACACAGTAATGCTGATGAACAGGCTTGTGTATTCATCTCTGCAAGCCCATCTGATTCTTTCCTTAGGGTAGGGCTTCTCAGCTGGAGGACTGTAGACGTTTTGGTCTGGACGATTCTTTGTCGTGGGAGACTGTGCTATAGATTGTGGGGCGTTTAGTGGCTTTCCTGACCTCGACTCACTAGATGTCAGCAGCACGTCTGTCCCCCCCCCCCGTCCCACCCCCATGCATGACAACCAATAACATCCCTGGACGTTGCCATGTGTGCCCCTGCGGGGCAGAATGACCCCCGTTGAGAAGCACTGACATAAGGCAAAGTACCAGAATGTGAAATGCTGGGTTCAAAAGTGTGCGTATTTAACATTTAGATAGATTGATAGATATTGATACATATTGAAAATTTTATATCTGTTCCCACACTGTTCTCTAGAAGGATAGTATCGATTCATATATCTGTCAAGAGTAACAGTGATCTTTGTTAAATGCTTGTAAGACACTTAAGAAAGCAGGGGACTGGGGCTTCCCTGTTGGCGCAGTGGTTGAGAGTCCGCCTGCTGATGCAGGGGACACGGGTTCGTGCCCCGGTCCGGGAGGATCCCACATGCCGCGGAGCGGCTGGGCCCGTGAGCCATGGCCACTGAGCCTGTGCGTCCGGAGCCTGTGCTCCGCAACGGGAGAGGCCACAACAGTGAGAGGGCCGGGTACCGCAAAAAAAAAAAAAAAAAAGGAGGGGGCTGGGTATTTAATTGCTAACTTATATGTTGGCAGTTTGTTTAATGGCTTTCCTGAGATCAAGACCACGGCGGAGGCAGTCTAGGTATTTTCTTGCAGAGACCAGCTTGGCAATGAGGCGCCGTGGGCCATCCTAGCTTAGCTTAGCATAATGTACAAGGCTTCTGTGCTCAAAAAGGAAAAAAAGGTGGTAGAATGGCAGAGGGAAAACCTCTTGTTGTTTTCCAATTTAGGACTTTTCTTCTAGTGAGAAATGGGAATGGTAGTAAGTGATGCAATAATCGTAGCTAATTATTGAATGTTTGCTCCGTGTCAGGCACTGGGCTAAGTGCTGTTACATGTAATTTTATTTAAACTTAACAAAAACCTGGCTGTTGGGTAAGTGCTACTGTTTTCACCAGATGAAGGAAGATGGGCACAGAGAGGCGGCCGGCGGTTCATCTGGCATGCCGAGGGTCACAACCTTAGTCTGTGGTGTGGCCAGGATTTGAAGTCGGCCGTCCAAGGTGACCACACAATTCATTTATTCACTTTTCCAACAAATATCAATATTTGAGTTTCTCCTATGTGCCAGCCACAGCGTTTTTTTGCTGAGTTTATAGGTGAGAGCCAAAAACGATGCGATCTCAGCCTCATGCAGACTGATGGGGGCTGATAAAAGCTCTTCTGATGAGGATTAAGGAATGTCGGAACGTGATGCCTTGAGAGCCTACACTTGGGGGACTTGCCCTAGTTTAGAAGGTCAGGGAAGGCTTCCAGGGGAAATAATGATTAAAATGAGGTCCGGGGCTTCCCTGGTGGCACAGTGGTTGGGAGTCCGCCTGCTGATGCAGGGGACGCGGGTTCGTGCCCCGGTCCGGGAGGATCCCACATGCCGCGGAGCGGCTGGGCCCGTGAGCCATGGCCGCTGAGCCTGTGCTCCGCAACGGGAGAGACCACAACAGTGAGAGGCCCGCGTACCGCAAAAAAAAAAAAAAGGAGGTCCGGAGAAAGAGAGAAGGGTTGAGGTTATGGGGGAGCCAAAGAAAAGGCACATCACGTCCCGTGTGCTGAGATGCGCTGTGGTGTGTGGAAGGAAGTGGCCGTGTGCAGAAGGTGCTGAGCTGAGCAGGAAGCCAAGGACAGGGTTGCAGAGGCAGAGTGTCCACGGATCTGTGCTTCCCAAAGCAGTTTTGTCTGTCTGTCTGTTTTCGTAGTGAGGGATACATGAGGTAAGGTGGGGTGGGATTAGGGCAATGGAGTACACGATCAGACTTGTGTTTTGGGAAGATCACTCTGTGACGGGTTAAGAATGCCAGGGGGCAGCGGGCAGTAGATACAGAAAACTAGGGAGGTGGGCAGTTACTGATTCTCAACAAATGATGAACATTTCTGCTTCACTTATTTATAGATGCTTCACAAACCAACCTGAAACTTAGTGGCTTAGACAGCAACCGTTGGTGCAGGATTCTTCCATTCAGGCAGGGCTTAGCAGGGATGGTTTTTCTCTGCATTCACCCAGGTGCTTGGCTGTGGCTGGAACGTCCAACCAAGATGGCTTCACATCCACACTTGACACTTGGTCCTGACCGTAACTTGGTGCTCAAGTTGACGTCACCATATACTAGACATAGGGTGAAATAGGACACTGCCAGGTTTCTCAGGATCCAGGCCCAGAACTGGCACAGCACCCTTCACTCTTTTGCATTTGTCAAAGCACGGCCAGTCCACACTCAAGGGGAGGGGAAAAAGATTCCACCCTCCTGATGGGCATGTGCATACAAGAATGGGAGGAGTCACTGGTAGCCAGCCTTGGAGGCAGGTAGCTGTGTGCCAGACACAATTCAAGGCCCTGAGAAGAGAGCACTGTATGATACAGAAACTACATTCCTACTCATATGGCCTTACAGAAGGAGATGTTACGCAAATAAACTAGAGCAGTGTCAGGTTTAATTTACTGAGCTGTGAACTGAAACAGTGGTGTATCAGAGAGTGGCTGAGTAGGTCAGTGGCCACGTTAGACTATTGGATTGTCAGGGAAAGTGACTGAGGAGGTAACGTTCCATGGTTAAATTGAGATGATGGGAAGGGGGAGCCAGAGGTGGCTTAGAGAATGTGTGTTCCATGCAAGAGCAACTGCTAGTGCCGAGTCCTCAAGGTGGGAGTGAATGCGGCATGCTTAAAGAAGAGAGATGGAGCCAGCCTGGCTGCAGCGTGGTGTGGCAGGAGGGGAAGGAGGATGCTGTGTAGGACAGATGAATGAGGAAGAGGCTATTGCAGAAGACCAAGCTAGAGAAGACTGTGGATGGACTGTGATATTGAGGGTCGACAGGCAAGGGAAGAAAGGCTTTAAGAGATGTTCAGGAGTTAAAAGCAGGCGGCCATCACTGATGCATTGAGTAAACGATAAGACAGGGAGGGAGTATTTCAAGATGAACATCTCTGGATGGAGGTACCATCGGATGAGTTAGTGGAATGTTGGGAGAGCCCTAGTGTGGAAGAGGAAGATAATGAGATTGGGTTGGAAACATCTTGGGTTTTTCAGGTTGGAACCACTTCCATTTATGTTGTAGTGTGAAAGGATGGGGGACCACTTCTCCCACTTCTGGGGACCTGGGCTTGGGACTGGCCCGCCACGTGGAACTCCCAGGATGTGAGACGACCCAGAACACTCACATACCATCAGGGGTAGGCTGATGTGACTTTCTAACAGGTCTGTAAAATGTATTCAGTTTTTAAAGGGTGGTGGGTAGAATGTTTTACCAGGTACTTGGGGGTCTCCTGCAGTGGCTATTAGCTGGTATTCTGGAATTGTACTCGTCTTTTTGTTTTCAGGGTCCCTCAGGGGCATCCGATCATCTGACCCTATCAGATGGATGCCAGGAAAAGGGAAGCCTAGGTAGAGGGTGTGTGAAAGGTGATGGGCATTTATTTTTTTAACTGGCAAGGTTGCGGACTCTAAGTTCACAAATACAGTAGCAAAAATCAACTGTTGCTTCTAGGGATGTATATTCACCCAGCTGATCAAAGGCCCGCGTACAGGGATATAACTTGCAGCATTGTTTCTGAGAGCAAAAGCAGAAAAATTCCCTGAATGCGTGTCGGGAGGGAAGGGGTAAATTATGGTCTGTCCTAGGTTGGGGGTGAGAAACACACGGGGACTGTGCTCTGCAGCTGTCAAGAAAGGATGGAGACCTGGATGTGCCGATGTGGAAACATCTCCAAGATAACTTAAGTAACCAAGTGGGGAAGTATACCACTCTTTGGGTAGAAGGCAGAAAAAAAGTATACATACAAAACCCTATGATTGTATATGTGTAGAATATTTCTGGAAGAGAGAGACAAGATATTGGTAACAGTGGTTGCCTTTGGAAGGGGAAATTGGCGGTTGGGGGAAGGAATTTATAGTCTGTGTTTACCTGTTTGTGCTATTTGATTATATACGTATGAGTCTAATACCCATTTGAACATAGTTCTTCCAGCATGCTGAAGTGTTATTACCTAAAGGGCAGAAAGCCCTGGGGGAAAAGATCAGATACTGGGTTTTGATGATGTCTCTTTTTAAATCCTTCCTTTTGGTAAATGTGAAAATCAGGCGTGATTGCTGATTGATTTCAAAACCCAGTGATAAGAAACAGTTGATTCAGCCCAGATCAACCACGTCCTCGCTCCAGATTCCCAACTCTGCATGGCTTGTCTCTTATATCATGCTTGTTTTATCGACTTCCATTATCTAAGTATCATCTAGAACTTTTTTTTTTAATTGCTTGTCATCTAAGACTCATCCCATACTAGCTTACACAAAAAGAGGCTGTATGTGACCATGTAACTGAATAGGTCGGGTGTAGACCTGGCAGGGCTCCGTCTAAGTCCTAAAGCCTCATCTTTACATTTCTCCCCTCTGCTTTCTTCTGTGTCGACCCCATTTCTAATGGGATCCCCTTCCTGGAGGTGATTATCTCCTGCAGCTCCATCCTTGCAACTTTCAGCTTGAAGGACAGCCGGGAGGGTCTCACTTGGTGTCCAGGCTCTCAAGCATTTGTTCTCAAGGCTTCCTTTGGCTCACATGCTTGTTGGGGCGACGTTGCACGTCAGTTTCCTTTTGGCAATTCAGTTAAAACTGGTAAATCCCAAGCTCCTACTATATTCCCAATTCTCTAGGCCTGGAGACACTAAGATGAATAAAATATTTGGGCAGGTCTTGGGGAGCTCACAGCGTGTTAGAGAAGGTACAGAAGCTAGTGGAAACCCTTTTTGATGTGAAATATTAGACTCGAAGGAATTCTGGGGAGGGCTCCTCTCCGCCTGGGAATATTAGTGGGAGACTTGTGAAACAGGGACACTGGCATGAAGTCTTCTCTGAGAAGAACTCCCTCATGCAGACAGGTCAGAGGAGTAGGCTGAAGGCATTCCGGTATTAGACTCGAGAGAGCAGACAATTTTAATTTTCATCAAGTTCCGCTTATCAGGCTTCAGAATGGCCGGTGTGCCGTACTCCTCTCATCTCGCGGCCACCGCCACCCCGCTGGACCAGACCTTCCAAGGTAGTCTCTCATCCTCCGAATATTGGAGCGTTTTACTTCTTGGCCCTCCTTGCAGAGGCATGTATTACTTTGTATGTTACTCACTTCTCTCTTTTCCCCAGTTCCCTTTCTTGCTCATTGTCTGGGCCACACAATTAGTGCCCTAATTTCAAGCAGTAGTCCCCCCTCTAGCAAAGGGGTTGCGTTCCAAGCACAGACTTTGTCATCAGAAACTTTGTTCCCAGCTACTCCAATAATGCAGGCAGCCTAGGGCTGTATTCAAGGAAGACTGAAGGGCGGTGGGTTCAGCATGAGAATAGCCAACTCCTTTTGCTAGAAAACACGTTACAGTAGTCTGGAATCTGACAAAGGCAAGGAGTTCAGAGGAGGAAGGAAAGCAGCATGATTTGTGGTTAAGGTAGTAAGTAGGAAGGGAGAGAGGGCCTGGGCATGTATTAGACGCTGGGGTCAAAGTTTGTTACGAGGGTACGAGGGTCAGGCGACAGTGCGTAACATGAGCCAGACATGTGTGCAGGAAGATCGTGGCGTGTGGAAAGCAAAAGCATCGTTTGATTGTTGGTCCAACTTGCTCCATCCCGGCACCTCTTGGCAGGTAATTCTTGGAATCTGAGCTTGAATACAGCCCAGTCTTGGACCTAAGTGGTCCCTCTCAACAGACCTGAATCTGGCCATTCTTAGGTGGGGCACATGAGACTAGAAGGATGTGTACCTCACCACGTCTGCTCATTGTACAGCAGAGGGGATTAAATACCAAGGAGAGAGACGAATCTACCCCGGTGGGTGTGTGACTTCTCATCAGTTCTCATTTGCATTTGGTGAGAATGGAGGAGACTCCACTGTGGTGACGAGCAGAGCCATCTCCTTTCTGCAGGTCCTACATCTACCAGATCAAGGAAGACCATGGCCGTGGGGCAACTGTCTGCACCTCCAGAAGTAGTAAACTAGAACTGAGCCCTTTCTTACCAGTTCTGGGCAATGTTACCATTGTAAAAGGGTATCAGTAAAAATGTTGGGAACACTTCTGTGCCCTCCACTGATGCCAAACCCTAGGCAAAAAATGCACCAAGGTCAGTCTTTAATTGGGCAAGAGCTCTTCACTCCAGTCAGTTATCAGAAGCTGACAATATGAATGTTTGCTCTTTGGTACAACACTTGAGTGCAGCTCACTGATATTAAAGGGTTGTTGGCCAGTGGGAATTTCTAGTTTTGATTGGGAACCAAGGCACTGAGTCGTGTGTGAGAAACTGAACCAGGGGTGGTAGGCGTTAGTGTGGGACACAGGTCTTCTCTGCAGCTCCTGGGGCCACCTGCTGCTGCTCGTCCTACCCTTGCATATTGTGAGACCCCCGGAGGCAAGGACCAGATTGGTCTTGCTCACGGCTGTTGGATATAGACCTACACTTAGCCTCGTGCGGACCATACGATTGACCCACCCGTGATGCCGAGGGCCTGGCAGGAGCAAATTATGCATATTATTTTTCATTTTCATTGTTATATAAATTTTCCCCGGTGATCTATTTATCAAGGTTTTACTCTTCACTCTCTTATAATTGGAGACTCTATTGCACAAAACCCCCCATTATTCCATGTGTATAGAATGTTGTCAGCTACAGTACTGCCTTGTTCTGGGGTTGTTTTTTTGGGTGAATGCCATATCTTAAAGTCACTCTAAAATCCCAGCGGGTAGAGAACCTGTCTTTTAAGAATCTTTTGATTCCTGATTTAGAATATATAATAGGTGCTTTATAATTGATGATTTTCCCCAGTGAAAATCTCTTAAGGTTTCTTGAGTACAAGCGCAATGTCTTAGATGTATTCCTCTCCCCTGCCCGGTTTCCACACATAGTAGGTCTCGTCTTAGAGGCAGAACCATCAGGAACAGCAGTGTTAATGATGCCGACACCCCGTACGACGATGCGCCTGTAAATGACGCCTGGCTTTAGACTTAAGGCCCGGGGAAGGCACATGAATGGGTCTGAGCTTTTCTCTGTAAGGTTTTTCCTCTTTGTCTCCTTTCTATTTTTTGGTCCCCGAGCAGGCTCTGTCTGTCTGTGGGGAAGCAGCAGACAGCCTCAGTGAGTATAAATGTTACAGCCACACGTGGAACACAGGCCCAGAGATAATCACATGTACCAGTGATGCCTCAGTAGGTTGTATTAACACGTGTGGTTCTTTTATCAAAGGAATTAAGTTTTCTTGATATGTTAGAAAATAGTACTTTTTTGGCCGTCTCTGGACTGGATGAATCGATGTTTTGGGTATCTGTCTAGATTGACAGGTTGGGTTGCTTCTTTTCCCCCTGAATTTTGGTAATTCCTGATTGAAGAGTACATTTTCTCTTAAATTCTGTTAAGTGATCACACTTTCTTTGTGGACAGTTAATTCTTTTTCCTAAAAAAGAAGTAAATCATATCCTCGCACTTTTTTTTTTTCCCAAAAAATCTGTCTTTGAGAAACACTCATCTATTTTTTTTCTCTTTCTCGCTCTCCTACATTTGTATTTGCCTAGAAAGATCTTCAGATGCATTTCTGTTGGTTGGAAGGAAGTATTCCTTAAATGGATGGATGCAATAGAATTGCCACTTCACCTCTTGAATTTGGGAGGATATCACTTGCCTAATGGCATAATAATGGATTTTTTCACCCCTTGCCACTTTAGAATAACAGTTTTAAAAGCTCCCAGAAAAAGCAGAAGATGAAAGGTGACAATCCGGAGAAATTTATTGGCCCAACCCTACTTTTGGGGGCCCTGATCTGGGGTTACCTGTCCTGTGAGAAAACCAAGATCCACCCAGTCACAACACGTTGGGTCCCATCCCTGCTAAGACCAGGTTACAAGATAAAACTCTCCTCCCTCTTCATTGTTAAGATGGAATTTCCATTCATTGAAAGCCTAAATCCTTTGCATACTATTTTTATGCTTGTTTTCCTCCTGCAGGTAAACCTTTATTTGGTGCCTTCCGTCTTCCGTTGTGGGATTGACTTTTTAGGGCAGATGAGAATTTTGGAGATAATTACTCCCCTCCTCCATTCCCGTGGCTCTAATAACTGCCAAGTCCCAGTGCCACTTTGATAAAAAACATTTCCATAGCTGCTCGCCTATGTTGCCTCCGTCCGCCTTGTCTTAGAGGCACATCATTTTTGCACATCAGTATTAACAATTCAAACACCCTGAAATGCTAATAGCACTAGTAAGCTTTTAATTCCATGGAATTTATTGCTTGCTGTATTTCCATGAATTTATAACGCTCTGATTCTTAAGAGCCCCAGTTAATCAGTTTTGCCTGGCACCGAACATAATAAACAACTTGCCGGTGAAAAAGTGCCACTTGGGGGAGGCTGCTAACAAGGAAGTTAAATGCTTCTGCCACTAGCAGTTTCTTCGCTGTATTTTTCATGAGCCGTAATGTACTTTGCTGGCTTCAGAGTGGTGGTTGAACGCAGGGACAAACGCAGCCCTGCTTTCACACTCAGAACCTCAGACTTCACTGGGTGTCTTTGCAGAAAGCCCAGAAGACATCGACACTTTCAGCCTTATTTTTCTTTTCTCCTCTATCTTAATGGCTTCTAATACTTTTTCATTATCTTTACCTTAATCTCTTAGCATATGATTTATCGACTGGAATGGTGAGTGATATCAGTGGGCAAAAACAATCATTAGAGGCTGTTAAGGAACATTTATTGTTTATTTGGCTGCCTGTCTGTAAAAGTACACATGATGGCCCTAATAGCAAAATATCAAATTATCAAGTGCTTTAAAGCAGAAAATGTCATTTGTTTCTCAAAGCTGAACCAACTTTATATAATTGCCCTTTTAATTATCCCTAGTGGCCCATGAAATTTGCAAAATAGAGCATCAGAGGTTTGATTTACTTACATGTTGCACTTTGGCGGGATTCTTAATGAATATTGTTTAGTACTAATCCTGAGATGAAATTTGTAAATGTTTGTAGTGAGGGACTTTGAAGTGGGTGGGAGCCTAGTAATAGAACTCAATCAACCGGGTGCCTCGGGATGGAACAATATGGCCGTATTCTTGGACCTAACATTTTGAAAAATTCTTTTTATAGTGGAATTTTATTTTTAATTCAGGTCTAAATGAATATGCCTTAAGTTCAGTTTTGCACTTCCTTCTTTTCCTGCCCGGTTAAGCGATCTCATTGTTACTTTCCCGGGGCCCTGGAGGGGTCATTTGTTTGTTTCCTGGCAATTTTGGATCGGGGTCAGCTGCTGCTGCAGAAATCACTGTCTAGGAGATGATGTTCGGAAGCAGATCTCTATAAAGCTCATCTTCTGGAGATGATTTTTGCAGTTGTGCATCTGGGCGCTGATTTCCGACTGAGATTTGGAGTCCTGGAGTCCACTCTGAATCTGAGGTCTGCTCGGACTGTTTTGTGTTATCTTCCTTGAAGTGTGTGTGCACCGTCGTGTGCCCATAAACGAACCACAAAAACCACTCCGAGTCGCTGTGAGCCCAGGAGGGGTCTGCGTGGATAGTGGCGCGGCAGAGTGCGTTTCCATCTCTCTCCATTCACTCACCTGCCCAGATTTTTGTCTTCAGTCTGCAGAGATGAAACACGGGGCTACATCTTGGGTAATAAGAGAAGTAGCGATGGAGGATGGTGATAGGGAGTCCCTGGGATTTGATTGAAGGCTGGTTCGCCGGGCACAGGAAGCTCTCTCGGTTCTCACTGATAGAGATATTAAATAATCCTGGTGGGAAGGTGGACACCTGTAGAGCAGCACTCGTGAGGCATCCCCAGGTTGACAGCGCACCAGTGATAACCGCCTGATGGGTGTGGCGTGCCTCCTCGCAGCTCCCTGTCCCACTGATGAGAATGTCACAAGGGATAGGACCAGGAGACGAACAGAAGTCTGTAAGATTGCATCTCTTATTTCCCCTTTATCCACCTGACTTGTCACTTGGTCGAAGGGGCTAGCACGGCCGTGTCTCCAGCAAACCCTGTTGGTTGTTGCCTGGTAACTTGTTCTTCTCAGAGTGATGGTAAAAAGATTGTTTCCTCCCTGGTATGGAGGGGACGCGGGCCTCTCACCGTTGTGGCCTCTCCCGTTGCGGAGCACAGGCTCCGGACGCGCAGGCTCAGCGGCCATGGCTCACGGGCCCAGCCGCTCCGCGGCATGTGGGATCCTCCCGGACCAGGGCACGAACCCGTGTCCCCTGCATCAGCAGGCAGACTCCCAACCACTGCGCCACCAGGGAAGCCCCAGGGGTACTTAGTTTTAAGTCCCTGTGCTGTGATTGTACCAACTTTTAGAGTTACTTTCTGCCTCCTTCATCTAGCAGATGGCAATTTAGAAGCTGAGATCATTTCAGAATTATTAAATTGCAGGCATGTTTCAACAATCCAGTCGTCCTGTCTACCACAAGTAGTCATGTTTGCCCGCTTCGATGTCTTTTGTCTTCGTAGTTGCGTCCCGCGCCTTTACCTATTGTCTCTCTTGCAAATCATATCTCTGTTCTTGCTTTTAGCTGCTTGACCTTGTCCCTTCTTCTATAATAGCTGTTGCTTTCTGTCTTCCACATCGCCAAGCGTACCTGTCTGACATTTCCATTTGCATATGCAGGTCTGCCTGCAGTCATTTTGCAGCACTCTTGGGCAGACTTTTGTGTCTTTCTGTGGCCCCTCTTTGACAGTCCCAGAGCATCTAGATGTTGGTCTTTCCGTTTGGTTTTCCGTTTGGCTTCTCTTCCATCTGAATCTACTGTACACTCTCTTAAACTTTTCTAATATTGCATCGCTTTCACACTCATTTATGAAAACGGTTCCTCTCAGATGAGAGACTTGGCCCACTTTCATCACTTCAAGGCTCGTGATATGTCCTAATACATAATGCAAATACAGATTTAGGGTATTTCCGGTATCCTCTCAACGTTCACCTTAAATAAGTTAATGTTTGCGCGCACACATCACACACTATAAAGTACATGATATAACAGGGCGACTCACGTGATTTATCCAAAATACTACTTCTGATGTATTTAGAGGACGTGATCCAATCAAGGAGGTGAAGGTTAAAGTTCTTTGATGAAGGATTGGATTCCATACTGTCCTTGCGTTTCTGTGACTGGACGTTAAATCTGATTTGGACGGAGCATTAAAAGCCCAAGTGTGTGACGCTTTGTGGATGTGACTCATGGGTTAGGTGACTTTCTTACTTTGCCCCCGGGATTGTCACAATTCCAGGCACCTTACACTCTACTTTCTTCCTTTCTGTGCTCCTGCCTCTGTACCTATCTTGGCAGCCCTAACAAATTCTCACCTGTTGTAAAAATGAATCCACCCATTGGTGGGTTTCAGAACCAGCATCATCCCCCATGCTCAGTGCTTCATTGTTGGTCCAGATGACGTCGGAGTCATTCCCTCCATCTCCAAGCCCCCCCGCGCTTTGCAGCCTTGTTCTCAACTTTGGTGCCCTCACCCGATTCCCGAGGTGCGCAGTGAACGCTTTTGATACCCACCGTGTGACCTTTGCTTTTCACTGCCTTCCTCCTATGTGATTATGATGAGGTTTATCTTCACGTTTGTCACTTTGTTCTCCATTTCCTTTGTGCTTTATCACTTCTTTTGGATTCAGTCCAGCTGTTCATGTGCTTATGCTTGTTGGTGTAAATCATCATTGTGCCATTAACAAGCTCACAGGTCACCGGGACAAGAGCTAGCCTGGGCAGCCCCAGTCTGCTCCTTTCCTGCTGTGTTCCATGTTTTCTCTTCTCTGCCTCTTTGAGAGATACAGGGACAGACGGACAGACAGGTTGTTTGTCAAGTCACCCAGTTTCTTAGATCTTTGACTAACATTTGGCTGTTTCCTCCTAGAGGAAAGCCTTTCTGTTGGCTCTCGGGACTGGAGGTGAGCTGATGGATGAGTGAATATTAGCAGTGGGTGCTGCTGAGGTGATAATGGATTTGCCTCCGGACTCACTACCGAGGGTTTTCTGGAACTCAGAGCCATTCTTTTGTTCATTTCTTGGGTTTTCTTTGATATCAGGGAGGTGGAATAATCCCTTCAGAATCTTTTCTTTCTGATTTCCTGTGCTTTGTCTCTCAGCTCATTTCCCATCTGGTCAGTTGTAGCAGGTAGCTAGCACAGCCCCAGAAACAGTTCTCAAAAAATGTGGCGGATCCTATTGCTTTTGGCCAAAGTTCTTGTGGTTGTTGTTAGATCAAAGAGAAGCAGTCCAGAAAATTCTTGAGAGAAAAGAAGACATAATTTGTTCTCTCTTCCTCTATTTCCTTGCCACCTCTAGATTCTTGGAGTTGGAGCTAATACCCTACACAGTACAGCGGGACTTGCCTGAAGCTTAGGGAGGGAGTTTCTGAATGTGTAATTGGTAAGGTGTGCAGTCTCTCCAATCAGATGAGCTGGCTCTGCATCCCAGCTCACCATCTTCTTCACTGTGTGATCTCGTGCAAGCTTGATCTCTCTGAGCTCTTCTTACCTTATCTGTAAAATAGGGGAAACTGTACCCATTTTTTAAAGGATGCTATGAAAATAAAATGCAATAATGAACATAAAAGCAATAGATCAGAACCCAGTGCATAAAATGGTACAGTTATTTTTGATATTGTTCAGTATACCTAAGAAAATCAATTGCATCATTCTGTAATCCAGCTGAACGACAGTGTCGTAACTGTTTAGTGGACAGTTCTGTGCTTGGAAATGCAGAGGAGAAGGCCGATGACGAGGACACTGGGAGCCTCCCTGCCCTTCTAATACAGCGTTCAGCAAACCAGCTGAAGAGATATGAGTCACGGGTACCAAAGCAATTAGAGAATCCAATCAGATCCCTTCTGCGTGGCAGTGTTTTCGGAGTTGTTGGGACTTAAGGTTTGAACTAATTTCTCTGAAAAGCCCTTCACGGCTCTCCGTTTCTGATGTCTCCTCCATTTCTGAGGATTTCTCATCCTCATTGGACTGCATTCTGGAATTACACCTTTTATATTTGTTGGTGGTTTACCGTAACTACTCCATGGGTCTTCTGAATTGATGTGTTTTGGAAAACATCATTTTTTTGTTTGCTTTACAGTCACACAATAGCCTCTTTTGTCTAGAAGCCACTCCAGGGCAGGTCTCCAGTACTGTTGGGTGCCTGAGGTAAGATGACAAGTGTGGGTGGCTTGGTCATGGGGGCACTAACGCAGAAATTACATTCAGGATTAAATTGAATACCATTGGGGATAGGTGCCCAAATGTTTTTTCCCCTTAACACTATCTTTGGACATTTAACTCACGGTCATATGGAAGTGATAAGTCACTGAATGAGAATTTTCTAGAGAGATGCCTTCTCCAAATCGGGGTTTCCTTTGGGTGTGCTCAAGCTGGTTGTTATGAAACAGTGTTGTAGTGGAGCTTTGAAACGGGACTAAATCTCCAACAAGGAGTAGCTTATGCATGACTAGAAGCTGGGTCAGTGGAGCAGTTTTATGTAGAAACACAGGCAACTATCAGTTTTGCAAAGACAATTTCTCTAACGCTCGCAGATTAGGTTAGGCTCCCCAATTATATGGTTATATAGCGTCCTGTATTTTCCCCTAGCACTTACAATTATAAGTGATTCTTTTTAAAGCTATTCGTTTAGCATGTTACTATCTCCAAAGATTGCAGATTCCAGAAGGGTCAGGAGCTGTACTTACTTCTGCACGTCTAGCACATCACGAAGGGTCTGGCCCATGATGGGACTTGACGTATTTATTGAACACTGAGTAAGAGAGCGAGCGTTTTTGTTCTTCACTTACTGGGAATTTTCCATGACTGGCTATGTTTCAATTAGGATTGAATGTAGGTGCATGGAACAAAAACCTAACTACAGTGGCTTAATCCAGGGGTTGGCAAACTTTTTTTGTAAAGAACTTGACAGTAAATATTGTAGGCTTTTGCAGGTTATTCAGTCTTAGTCACAACTACCCAGCTCTGCTGCATGAAAGCAGCCGTAGGTGATGTTTCAATCAACAGGCCCGGCTGTGTTCCAATAAAACTTCAGGCAATCAGGCTCCAGTTTGGCCCGCGGGCCGCAGTGTATAGTCCCCTGGCTTAATCAAAGTGGGGTGGTGGTTGGTGGTGAGTTCTGTTTAACAAAATAAGAAGTCTAGAAGTAGGCCTTCTCTGGCTGGAGTACCCTTTAAGAGGGTCCTCCAAGACTGGGCTGCTTCTTGCTTGTCTACCCACCGTCTTTAGCTTGTGCTCATAGTAACCAGGTAGCCGCTTAGACATCCAGGGTGTGTTTCCAGGCATGAACGTGCAAAGGACAAAGACATTTTTTCTCTCCAGATGGTGCTTCTTTGTAAAATGAAATAGACCTTCCTGGATTTGTCTTCTTACTTTGGACAGAAGTCCAAACAGTCTTCCTTTGACTGTTTATCTATATGTCATTGGCCAGGGGACTGTGTCGCACGGCTCCTTCCAGTGACAAGAGAGCCTGAAACTGCAGATGTTTTAATTGAGCACATCGCTGCCCAAACAAAGTTGGGATGCTGGTACTCAAAGAAGGAGGGTGAGTGAAGTTTGTGTGAGCAACTGTCGAGGTCCACTGGGCTGTGGGTTTGAAACTGTCCCCCGCCCCGTCTCTGCCCTGCTCTGCAACTTCTTTCTATTCAGGGTTAGTTATGTTATGGATTAAGCTTAAGAAGCTCTGGTTAAGCGCCTGTTTCAGTTTCAAATCTCAGCTCTTCTACTCACTTTCCCTCTGACCTTGGCCTCAGGTTTTCTCAACTTTAGAAAGAGGAACAAGTGTAGGGACCAAGCCTGGAGTTGAGAGGAGTAACTTTGAGAAGGTGTGTGAAGCGTTTAGCGCTGTGCCAGCTCCTAATAAACAGTCAATAAACGGTGGATGTCATCCTTAGGACTAGTATGAAGGTACAAATGAGGTTTTCTCTCCACCTGCCCTTTATAACAGAGATGTATTTATATTAAAAAAAAAAAAACAACCAGGAGAAAATGAAGGAGCAATGAATATAAGCTTACCAACGAGTATAAAGTGTGAGGAAGGATTGGGTGTTCTCTCCATGGTCATAGGCTTTTCAGAAAATTGGGAGCTTTTCAAAACAAGCCCCAGCCTGATTAGATGGCAAAGTTTGCAATAAACAACAATACAGCAGTAACACCCCAATTCCCCAAATCCTAACTGTGGTTACCCCTGCCCGGCAGTTACTGAAATTCCCAGCTTTCATGATATTGCATAGACTAGGTGGTGGTGTTTTATCTCAGTTTTTAAGCGTATTTAAGTCCCTCTGGGCTGGGATTCCACTAGACGGGGAGTCTGACTCTGTCCCAGGCTGAGTTCCCTCTGGGATGTGTGCACAGCAGAAAACTCCATGCGTTATCTGTCTGCACCCTGACCTACTGTACCCAGTGCAGGTGTGGATGAGGTGTTCTGAAGAGCAGGGCGGTTGGAAAACGCTGGTCTTGAGGGCTCCTTGCTTAGATATTCCTGATTTTCAAGGAATCTCTTTGGGGGGGGTTCCTTAGCTCTTTCAGCCACTGTGTGATAAGTCCTTGCCAGGTGCATTGGACGTGCTCTGCATTTGCTTAACAAGGGCTAGCCCTCTTACAAAGGCAGTCCCCAGGCCACCAAAGAATCCAGCCTGAGGCTCATGAACCAGGGACCTTTGCAGTGGCTCAGGATCTCCTAGGTCACATCATAAAAGCAAGAACCTTACTGAGAAAACACTCTGGGGCTTCCCTGGTGGCACAGTGGTTAAGAATCTGCCTGCCAATGCAGGGGAAAACGGGTTCGAGCCCTGGTCCTGGAAGATCCCACATGGTGCGGAGCAGCTAAGCCCGTGCGCCACAACTACTGACCCTGAGCTCTAGAGCCCGCGAGCCACAACTACTGACCCTGAGCTCTAGAGCCCATGTGCTGCAACTACTGAGCCCGCACACCTAGAGCCCGTGCTCCCAACAAGAGAAGCCACTGCAACGAGAAGCCCGCGCACCGCGACGAAGAGTAGCCCCCGCTCGCCCCAACTAGAGAAAGCCCGCGTGCGGCAATAAAGACCCAACGCAGCCAAAACTAAAATAAATAAAAAATAAATAAAGTTATATATAAAAAAAAGAAAACCCTCGGGCGGTTTGTTTCTAAAACCAGTCCCAGTACTACAGTAGCCACCCAAGTGTCATTTTTAAAAAGCAAAAGCCAAGCCTCAAATGAGCAGAGCCCCAGCGGAAATCTCTTCTCCAGATCCATTACGCAGGAGATGAACTCGGTAAATACCGAGGACCCTCCCATTTAGACTCTGACCCTCACTCAGCAAGGGGAGTGATTTGTTTCCTACTTTGGTTCTGTGCCCACCTTTTTTCGAACCTTTTAATTTAAAAGAGAGAGTGATTAATGATGCCTTTGATCCGCTGACTTATTTTTTTCTTTTAAAGGGCACCCTCTTTCTCTTCTACATAAATTTGATGTTGGAAGTAAACCATGAGTATAAAAATTATATGGCTTATTTATTTCTGGGTGTGTCAGGCATATCTTAACTCTCTCTCCCCCCATCCCACAGTTTGGACAGTCCAGGTGCAGTTTGGGTTCATATAGTCTTGGCATTCTGTGTCTGATGTGTAGTAAGGATCTGACAAGTAGTTGTTGAGTGAACAAATAGGGGAATGAATTAATAAATGTTACTTAATAATCAGGATTTGTGCGAGGGCAGTTCCAAAAGTGTATTTCCAGGTAACGTGTGTGTGCCTGCTTACTGAGAAATAATGAATATTCTATAGGCTGTGCTATTGGGCTTTGTTTTGAACCTGTGATGATCCAAATTAAGGTAGTTCACAGTGCAAGGTCTTTCTGCCCATGTCTCCTTGGTAGCTACAGTGGTCTTTCTTTCCAGGGCTGGGTAATCAGGCCAAGAGATACAGTCACTTTGAAGGCTGTGAATATTTTTATAGTCATCGTAGATGACTACTCAGAAACACAGCTTAGTCTACAGAGCATGATAACCTGTATTGCTAGTCTGTGCTTCTTGTACTCTGGGTACGTAGATGTTGATACCTAAGGAGGGCAAAAAATAAGCCTATCAATCACAGCATTATATCAGATCTTAGCAAATGTAGATTTCTTTTATAATACTTGGGTCCATTTCTTTCAGAAATAAGAATCTTTTTTTTTCTGGGCTTTACCCTTCTGCTCAGTTTTATGTTTTCCTAGTTAAATATGTGAAAGGACAAGAATTGGTCTTAGTTCCAGATGGCAGAACTGGAAGCTAAAGTTGAAAAAGAAAAAAACTAAGATTTTTTTTGTTTTGATAGTGTGTTTCATATTGTGTTGAAAACTTAGTGATAATTTATAAAAAAGCAGCGTTATTTATATAGATTTTTAAAATGTAGAATACAGTCTAAAACTTAATGTGCTGTAAGATCATTACTTGGACTCTACAGTAGCTTTGCAAGGGACCTGTTACTTTAAAAGGTGCAAATGATACGTGGTGCTATGCCCGTCTTATCTTGAAATGTATTATCGGGGCGCTTTCTGTTTTACCTTCATGTGCCCAGGGAACGTCTGTTTAGTTTAAAAAGACACCCAGAAGAAGGAAATGCAGTTAATAGCTTAACACATTCCAAACTTTATTAGCAATTCGCGCTTAGGAGAAGGATAGGTGGTGTAAAGTTGAAAGCTTATGGTTACCCAGGGGTAATATACCTAAATTCTACTCCAGTTTTCACCCCACCCTCTGCTCGGCTCCGTTGTTTACTAAATAGAAAGGTGGCAAGCTGGTGGTTCTGGATCCTTTTCAAGGTCCTTTCCTGGCTCTAGCAGCACTGTGGTCATCTGAAAATGATGACGTTGCCACACCTCCCTTGCGGCATCTCCAGTGTGGTTCACCTGCCCATTTCACTCCTTCTCTTCGATGAATCTCTGCCCTTGGGAGGGACAGATTTCATTTTAAATTTAAGGTGACCCAGGGAATCTAACGTGGTGTCACGCTCCTACATGAAAGGCACATTCTTGCTTATTTTTTCAATGTGGAGATAAAGAAAATCAACTGAATTGTATGCTTAGAGCCTTGAGATTTTTTTCAGCCTTCATAACCAACCCACTAGTCATGCCCAGATCCAGGGTCACCTTTTAATGGTTTTTGCCTTATGTCTGTCCTCTCTCACTTTTTACTTTCCTTTGAGTGTCAGTCTTATTTTTACCCCTAGTTGTGGGTTAAAAAATTAGTCCCAATATGATACAGAAATAATTAAATTACTTAACATTGCAGATGGTATTTAGGAGCTTAGCAGACTTCGTCCCAGAGGGTAAAACACAAACATGAATAGGAGTTGACAGAAATGAACTACCGCATCAATTCCTTGACCAAACACGGCTACAAGGACCCTCTGATTACAACAACAGCGAGAAACAGCCGGGCATGAAATCCCATTTCTTCTCTCATCCCTTCGCCTTGCCCTAAATATTGGAAAATACCCATAGTTAGTCCCCTGCTGCCCCTTCCTCACCTCGTCCTCCACCTTCCCTCCCTAACTGGGTGGCCTCCACAGCCTCCAGCAGGGCTCTCCTCGCCGCCCCCACCCCCCCTCGCCACATGTGCTTTCCTGCGGGCATGATCTAGGCTCCCTTTTCTTAAGGGGCTTGGACAGGACTCTCAGGCCGAGTCCACATAGGGAGGCACTGCCCATGGTGTCTGTGGGTTAATATGTAGCTCTCAGTGATAGACACCATCTTGTATATAGACATTTCACTGATTTGTAGGCATTTTCGTTTGATCATAAACTTGTTTGTGTTAGTTTTTTTTAGCATGGGTCCATCCACAAATCATCTAGTCCATCTGTACAAAGTTGGGAGTTGAGTGGAATCAGCTCCTTTACCAAACGCCAGGGCCGTCAGTTTACTTCCAACATTTGGATCCTAGAATTGGGGACGTAGTCATTTGGGAGCTTGGGACGCATTCTTCCCCAGCCTTGGTAAATAACCATAAGGAAAACGGTCGGAATCGTGGCAGGTAACATTTCTGGAGCACTTTGTGTGTGCCAGGAACCATTCTGGGTCCTTTATGTGTATCTCTTCTCTTAGTCCTTTTACAGATGTACTGCTGTTGAACCCGTTTTATAGATAGTAAAACGAAGACACAGAGAGGTGAAGTAAACTCTGTAAGATCACACAGTCGTGTATCTAGGCTTTAAGCCTGAACTCCCGGTTTCTACTGAAAGGCTCTGGGTGACGTGCTCACTCTGTCTGGGGGCAGCTTGTGCCATTTTTAGGGCTCTTGATGGAAAGGTTTCTCTATGGTCAGAATCCACTTTGTGGACATTATCAGTGATAGTTCTGGACACAGAATCATGTCAGTTCAAATAAATAAGTTCCCAGTCTTAAAGCCTAATCACAGTTTCCCCCTTTTCTCCATGCCCCCAGCTCCACCTTGCCTCCTTCCAGCGCCAAGCCCTTTTTATTTAACCTCTGAAGTCCCTCTCTTGCCTTCTCTTCTCGTCATTGCCTCCCCAACTGCAGGCTGGAGACTTTGCTCCTTAGCTTGGCCCGCAAGGCCATGGCCCAGCTCTGCCCTGGCCCCATTCTGTCTGTCTTCTGTTCCTCTCTCCAGGCCCTCATGGCATAACTGGGTGCCTCCTGTGAGGCTGGCCTTCTTCTCAGAGTTAGGATGGACACCAGAGTGATAGATTCCAACTTGGTCCCTGGCCTTCTGGAGCTGACATCAACCCACTTCTTCTACCCTTTTGTTGCCCTCTCTTTTTTTTTTTTTTTTTTTGTGGCACGCGGGCCTCTCGCAGCCGTGCCCTCTCCCGCTGCGGAGCACAGGCTCCAGACACGGAGGCTCCGCGGCCATGGCTCACGGGCCCAGCCGCTCCGCGGCATGTGGGATCCTCCCGGACCGGGGCACGAACCCGCGTCCCCTGCATCGGCAGGCGGACTCTCAACCACTGCGCCACCAGGGAAGCCCTGTTACCCTCTCTTGAACTTGTGCAGCTCATGCTATTGCTTCCTTTGGCTTTGGATGCCAATCTTCCTCTTCTCCCTCCCCCCTCCCTCCCGTGTATTAACATCCTACTGATCCTTCAAGGCTTGGCTCAGATATCACTTCTGTGAAGCCTTTTCAATTTAACCCAACCTGTGTAACTCACTCCTTTGTCTGGGCTCCCACAAGTGTGTGTTTGTATTTCATTATAACCTTTGTTCGAGTCTGCTCTGTATTTTAGTGCATTCTTTTCAGATTTGAAAGCCACGAATTCTTGCCTGAAGGTAAGAACCTATGTAACTTATTTTTGTGTGCCCCAGAGCACACGGGATAGAGAGCAGGTGCTCCACAGATTGTCGTAGGCACAGTCATCATAATTATCATTTTGTTGAGGGCTTACTTTGCGTCAAGACTGCTAGATGTTTTGTGGGTTTTTTTGTGGTACGCGGGCCTCTCCCTGTCGTGGCCTCTCCCGTTGCGGAGCACGGGCTCTGGACGCGCAGGCTAAGCGGCCATGGCTCACGGGCCCAGCCGCTCCGCGGCATGTGGGATCCTCCCGGACCGGGGCACGATCCCGCGTCCCCTTCATCGGCAGGCGGACTCTCAACCACTGCGCCACCAGGGAAGCCCGATGTTTTGTGTTTGTGGTTGCTTTTGCTCCTGCCAACTAGTTATGCGTTACAGATATGACCATTACCCATTTTACAGATGGGAAAGCTGAAGTCCAGCGAGATGGCATAATTTGCTCAGAGTCACAGAGCTGCTAAGCGGAAGGGCAAGCATTTGCACTCAGGGCTGCCTGGTTCCAAAGTCCATGTACTTTTCGTCATGGTGCCTGAGAAATGCACAGAGGTGGTTGCTGTGGAACCTGGAAGTCCGGATGAAGAGTGCACATCCCTTCACTAAACACTCACATGGCTCTGTTTCTTCATCTTTCCACATCTCGGGAACATCCTCTTTTTACTCATTCTGCATGTTTTGTATCTCTCTAAAGCTATGCTGAAGAAAAACTGGAAAGAAGATTCCTGATTTGCTGATTTGGCCACTAGTTTTTTGTGTTTTTTTTTTTCCTTTTTTTTAACAACATTGGGCAAAATTTTATATTGAATTTAAGAGCAGCCATAAATAATACAGGAGTATAGTATCACATACTGTCAGTTATACTGAGCATGGGTTCGATTAGCTCAGCTTTCTTTTTGAGCTGGTGTCAAGGGTCTCCCCATCATTACTGGTTGAGTTCTTTGGTTGCAAGCAACAGTGTTGATCTCTGGCCAACTTAAAGGAAAAGGGTTTATTGGAGGAATAGCCAGTAGCTCACAGAACGGACAGAAGATTGAGAGAGGACAGGAGACAGGATAATTCCAATATATAGGCAGCTTGAATGACTTGACTAGCACATCGGTGTGGCTGCTGAAATCAGTGCTCCCCACACATTTTTCTATCTGCACATCAGTCTACTGAGACGAATCAGGTGGGCCTCGTTTGTGTTACAGATGTACCCCCATGGCTATGAGAGGGCAGGGGAACTGACTGAGGAATTCCACCCTGCTTGCGACAAGGTGGGGGGGGGGGTGAGGGGAGGGGTAATTCCCCAAAGGGAAATTGAAGTAAGAATGGATTCTAGATAGCCCCCCAGATTCAACAAATACCAGCTGTCCCTGAATTCTACACGAATAGGAGCATTTATTGAAGAGATGTGCAGAGTTTTGCTCTATAGTCTTAGTTTTTGTAGCTTTAGGCCTCCTTTCTAACCAGGATCTTGAGTTTCTCACTGATGGTATGAGGAAACCTTCCAGCTTTACATCACAGGAAGTTTGATGAACCTACCTTTATCTTGTATGGCTCATCTAGTAGTTAAGTCCCTGGGAAAGATGTAAGAACATACCCAGACCTGTAGCTAGCTTACTACTGAAGACCTTCCTCCAGCAAGTTCTAATAAAACTCAAGCTCTAAAAACCCATCATCAAATACTAAAAGAGAAATAGAATAACTGTGCAATTCACGAGATTAATATAGAACAGGAAGACAATCTTTTTTTTCTAATAATCTTTACTTTTATATCCTACTTTATGGGGGTGCTGTTTAATTTCATGTTCATTTACCTTAATTACTTCTTGCATGTAGTTTGCAGGGAAGTTTGCCATTTTCCCACATCTAAAAGATGGCTTACTTGAGTTTCGTTTCAGACCCGGTTAGAATTAATATATAATAAAACCCAGTGTGGGTATTTCTCATTTTTCACCTCAAAGGATTATTCATCATATTAGAATCAGTTTTTCCAGAGAGATTTTATCAGACTTACACGTCAAATTAGTTGAATGCATTTCTTCTGCTAAGAAACAGAGAACCTTTACCCTGGAAGCATCTGTACACTGAATTCCAGTAATTCAGTGTTTCCTGACCTAGGAATAAAAACATAAATTTATTAGCCTCAAAGGAGATTGTTAAGATGGGAGAATTTGAGAATAAAAGAAAGGTCATAAAATCAAAACTTAAATATTGAATATATGTTAGATTAAAAAAAATAATTTTAAAGGGATAGGCTTAATTCTCCCCTACCTGAAGCAGAGGATGTGGGGGGACAGATTTTTATGTGTGTGTAGTTGCATTTATTAGTGTGTCGCACATGAGAACCACACAGGATGGGTAGGAGGCTCTTAGAAACTTCCCTAAAAAAGACTTGTGTTCCTAATGTAGAAGATAATGGTGGTTGTGATAGGATCAGGCCAAGCTGTGGGGTGCCTGGTTTGATCACTGCCTCTGTTTTGATTAGCCTCATCGTCTGTAGGTCCAAGGTTAACTGTGGGAAGATTTTGGCCCTGAAACTATGACAAGCCCTTGCACGAATGGAAAGGGGATGTAGTTTCTTTCAAGTGCATTTATGAGGGGTAGGTGTGATTCCTTGACTCACTGCTTGATGGTAGTAAGCTCATTGGCTCTTGGGGTGAGTTAGTTCTAAATCCCCCTTTTAAGTTCAGTACAAGTTGCTGTGACCTTCTCAAGCTGCTTGCTCACAAGTATTTCAAACGTTGAGTTGCTGGGCATTTTGTCTAGTTCATAACTGAGAAATGCTTGCTTTTCTCTGTAAGATACGGCAGATTTGACCCTAGAGAAGAGAGATGAGCATGGATTTCCTTTCACTCCGCAGATAAGATCTGCTGTAGTGAAAGATACAGGTGAATAGATTGTTTAGGCAGAAACGGTGGGAATCCGACGTATAAATGACAAGAGAGAAAATTTTCAGGGCTAATAGTAAAACCCTCTTCAGTGTGTAGTTGAAATTCACCTTCTCTGGTATTTTTGCACAAGATTGAGAATAAAAATAGTTATGATTGATGAAGCATTCAGTGTATATCTAACTGTAATTCGGACTGGAGGGGGGACTTTTAAATCACCCAAATGAAAGATTGCATTATCATGAACATGAATATGTAACAGTGAAGTGTGTCAGTGCTTATCATAAGTCCTGGCATTCACAGGGCGCTATGAGTCCAGCCAACCAAAAAGGAAAAACTTTTTAGCAAACAGCAGTCCACAAAACCTCCGTGAGTAAGGCCAGCCTAGTGGTCATGACTCTTAGTGGGTTATTTATGTGTGTGTTCCCAACCCATCTGTAGATTTGATTCACACCACAAAGGACTTAAAGATGTCCCCTGAGATACTACTGGGGTGAGAAAGGTAGTGTTGAAACCAGGGGGAAGAATTTATTCCTGGTAAGAAGAGGAAGTCAGGAAGGAGAAAAAATAGTGAACAGTAACTTATTAAGGGCAAGGAGGTTAGGTTAGTTAAATGTTTAGAAATTTTATTTCTTACAGATTTGTTGCCATTTATGGGCTTGGCAAATTATCATCTGTTAGAAAACCAAGAGGGTGGAAATCAGACAATTTTTATCTTTTTTGTCTTTTAAAAAGTATTGTCTTTTCCTCCAAATTATATAAGGAGTACATGTTTATAGCAGGAAATTTAAACTATAAACAAATATTTTTTAAATTACAATTACCTCCATTCTCAACACACAGAGGTAGTAAATGGAAGGGGTATTCTTATATGTATAATATATGAAAAAATCTAAATGTTAATATTACATATATTTAATTATATTTTTCAGTAGGTACATTACTGTTTTTTGTTTAACGTATTTGTTACGGACGCTTTATCTTTGTATCTACCATAACATGAAGGCCAAGACCATTTTAGTGGGATGAATTTGTTAATACTTCAAAAAATTGCAGTAGGTGCCTCACATCAGAATTAAATCTTTGAGTCATCTGTAGAGGAAAGAGAGATGGGAAAACCGGAGAATGAGCATTTATCGAATACCTGGTGCGTGCCAAATACCATGCTAGTCACTTTTGCACTTCATTATCGTTCAGTACTGATGATGATGGTGACGATGATAACTAATTATTGAGTGCCTACTGTGTACCAGGTGAGAACTTTGACACGTATCATTCTCATGTAATTTTCTCCACACCCAAAAAGGTTATCTACTTTTATTATTTCTGTATTAGAGATGGGAAACCTGAGGCTCCGAGAGGTCCAGCTGGTTCCTCAAGGTCACTGAGCCAGGAATTCCAAAGCTAGGCAGGCCGTCTGATGTCTCTTAATACCCTAAGCTGCAGGCCACCTGGCCACACCCTGTCCCTCCACTGTGCGTTGCGGGCCTTACCCGTTCCACTCAGGGCATGGGGACAGTCAACACCGCAGTGACTGCCTGCTCACGATGGTGACTTTGGTGTGGTTGCTACTGTTACCTCTCAGGGAGCATCCATTGTCCTTGGCACCGTGAGCTGAAGAATCAGTCCCGTCTTCAGTTACTGCTTCAGCGTCTGGTCACCAAGGCACAGCGCATATGACGGTGTGTGGCCTGTGCTCTGAGCCCAGGTGATGCTGTTGTCTTAGAACAGGAAATGATGACTTGGGTGGGGTTGCCCACGTTCTGCAGTTGGGGCCATGCATAACCATTTTCCTGCTTTGTGACCAAATTTTCTGTAACAGCTGTTGGCCTAGGACATTTTGTTTCCCCTCTCTCTGCTATTTCTTCTGCTCAAAAATTGGGATAGGGCTTTCCTGGTGGCGCAGTGCTTGGGAGTCCGCCTGCCGATGCAGGGGACGCGGGTTCGTTCGTGCCCCAGTCCGGGAGGATCCCACATGCCGCGGAGTGGCCGGGCCTGTGGGCCCTGGCCGCTGAGCCTGCGCGTCCGGAGCCTGTGCTCCACAGCGAGAGGGGCCGCGGTGGTGAGAGGCCTGCGTACCGCCAAAAAAAAAAAAAAAAAAAAGGGATAATCATTGTACCTGCCATGTAGAGTGAGGGGGAGGGTAGTAAATCACCTGAGTAAAAGCTTTGCGTGGAGTTGGCGTGCAAGTAAGTATGAGGTGGTGGTGTTTTTGTTCGGGATCTTCTAAAGACTAAGAATCATTTTCTTCAGTGACAAGCTCTCAGGTGACGCGGGGAACCATCTTAGATTTCAGGAAAATTGACTAATTACACTTTGATTAGTCCATTTCCCTCAAGGAAGTGATTTTTCTCTGTCGTTCCTAGGGTTTAGGATATATCAATAAGCATGTTTTCAGCTGTTAGTAACAGAAAACCTCATTAGCAGTGGCTGAAAAGATAAGGATATTTATCATGTACTTGCTCGGAAGCCTGTAGGTAGGCCATCTCAAGATTGGTTCAGTACCTCAATAATATCTGATTGCTGGGTTGGCATATTGGTGATTTAGCTTTTCCCTCATGGTTACAAGATGGCTGCTAAAGCTCCAGGCATCACCTTTCTATATGTTTGCTTTTCAAAGCACAACGTAGGGTAAGAGGACAGCCAGAGAGAGAGAGAGAGAGGTTGATTCGTTCCTTTGCTCTAATCAAGGAGGAAACATATTTCATGCGTTTCCCCCTCGTATCTTTTGGGCAGAACTAAGTTAGATGTCTATCCCTAAGTGCAGAGAAATGTGGGAAGGGGAACAGGTGATTTTTATCAGCTTGAAGAGTAGTAGGAGGAAGGGAAGGAGTTGGGAATGGTGTCGAATAGCCATCCAGCCCTGTCTACATATGGAGCCACACTTCATACCTAACCAGCTATGGTCAACCTAACATCTAGGCCTTGCCCAGCTTAGGATACGAATGTCATTATTCTCAGCATTATTTAGAATGACTGCATTTTTGGATTCCCATAGTATTGCTAAAGCTGAAATTTCTTGGTATCAAGAGATGGTGGGTAACAAACACTCTTTGTTTACTTTCTTCATCATCAGGCTTTATCCCATCTCACGCTCTCTGTTTATCAACCCAAGGAATATTTTGTAGATGGTTCAGCTTCCTGTTCAAAACCATAGTTCTGGATGTTTCATACCCTGCACATGGAGTTGGGTATGACTAACCCCCCACCCTCAAGTGATCTTTGCTTCTGTATTTGCCCATTGTGGAAGAAACATCCTGACAGCTCTGATGTATTTATGGTGTCACACGACTGGTTTTACAGTCAATTTGTTACATCAGTACTAATCTTTCTCCCTAAGCTGAAAAATTTATCACGCTTGGAGCTACGGTGGAAAGCTCCACCTGAATATGTGTAGTTTGGAGTTTCCAGGGGGGGACAGGGTGGAGGGATGTTACTGTGTCAGAACCCTTTCATAATGTCACTGTCGTTCCAAATGGTGTGAGTTATCTGAGTTGGTAGAGCAGAGCACTTTCTCCAGGGTCGCGGGTGTCTCCAAAGACCCAGTTTACAGGCAGTGTGTCTTTAAAAGAGTGGCAGGTACATGTTTCTGACAGGGAAAAAAATTATCTTGCAAGTGGCTTCTTAAGGAGTGCACTTGCTTCTAATCCACAAGCATAAATCTCTCACCCTAGTTATTCAATTAAATAAATCTGCAATTCTAATCAAAACTGTGATTAAACTTATGTAAAAATTAGGTGAAAACTTTTATAAAATTTAGAAGAAAAGGTTCAGAGTAAGAACAAAATTTTTAAAGGGTCAGGACCGAAACTGCTAAATTTGAGAGAGTTTGTTGATTTCCATAGAGAGGAAGATAACATTTTTAATTAAAAATTAATATATAGAAGCTTGAACTAGGAACCAAATATCCATCTGCTGAGGATCAGATTCTCATGAATATGGAAAATTTGTGACACTTCTAAAACTGCACAGTCCAAGATAGAGTAGCCACTAGATGTGTGTGGCTATTTAAATTTAAATTAATTAAAATTACATAAATTTAAGAATTTAGTTCCATGGTTGCACTAGCCATATGTCAAGTGCTCAGTTGCCTCGGGTGACTCGTGGGTATTCCATTGGACAGTGTAGGTCTAGAGCATTCCATCATGACAAAGTTGTATTGGGCGATGTTTCTCTTGCTGAGTAGTTTTCCACCAGGAGCAGTTTTCCCCACCAAGGAACATTTGACAATATCTGGAGACATTTTTTGGCATCACAGCTGGGGTGGCAGTGGTGCTGCTGGCATCTAGGGACTCTGCTGAACTCCTCCAATGCCCAGCACAGCTCCTGCAATGAAGAGTTTACTGGACCAAAATATCAATAGTGCTGAGGTTGAGAAACTCTACTCTCCAGGGCAGATGGACCCTTGTGGCCCCGAACTCATCATCTGAAGTTTTTTTTTTTTTTTTTTACATCTTTATTGGAGTATAATTGCTTTACAATGGTGTGTTAGTTTCTGCTTTACAACAAAATGAATCAGTTATATATATACATATGTTCCCATATCTCTTCTCTCTTGTGTCTCCCCATCGAAGTTTTAAAGCAATTCCCACCACCAAGATTTCAGGTAGCCTATGTTTTGGATATAATCGTGGTGCAAAGTAGGATTGACTTGAGGTTGATTCAGTTAAACGAAAAGACTTGTCGCAAGTTCCATGTCCCTAGTTAGAGGCAAAAATGGAGCTACCGGGAGAGTCTAGTGGATACTAATGCAACCGAGGCTGGAAAAATGAGGGGTCCACGGTGTTGATTCCCCTCCTTCCTCAGCCTTCTCCCCTTCTCCCTGTCCCTCTCCCTGCACACAGAGTGGAGCCAACCCTCTGAATCATTATGTCTTAGAGTCGGGGGGACTGTCCTTCCACTCCAGGCCAGTAGCAGGAGCCGGGACACCAGTGTGAACAACCAGGGCTCGTGGCGACAGTCCTTCTTGACCGCAGGCGGCTGCCAATATGACATACCAAGAATCATTTGTCCCGAGCAGAGCCGGGTTTGGATTTGGACTCCGCCACTTAGCTGCGGTGTGGCCAGGAACGGGTTACGTACGTAGCTTCTCTGGGTCTCATTGTCCTTACTGATGAAACAAAAATATGTAGCATTTCTAGTATTCAGTAACTATGCATCTTCTAGGGTTATTTTAGAGATGTAATGAAAACAATGCATGCAATATGATTAATACAGTCCCTGGCATATTAAGACTGAAGTAGCTTCCTTTTTTGTTGTCTTGTTATTGTTTGTGTTACTGTGGTTGCTAGTCCCAAGGCAAGCTGGCTGTATTGATCTGGGTTTTTCTCCCGCCCAGGGAGGAAATCATGGCTCTGGTTTGCCAGTCTGCCTGGGCTGGAGCCAGGGCTCACCCCTTCCACCCTAGCTTAAATGTCACTTATCCTGTTCTCCCTATTTGAATAAATTCCCTCAGACCCTGCCATTATTTTATCATCCTTGACTTATGACTCTTTCCTTCCTAGAATCTGGTAAATTTTATGAGTACCTGTTTGTGTTTTTACTGCTTATCCCTAGGCTTGGAGTTGGTATTAGGCATTCGGGATTTAAGTATGAATGGCATATTATAATGAAAAACTAAACTCATGAGAATGAGGAAAGAAAAGGAGGAGACAGGGATAAAGCAGCCCCTGGATTTTGCACGGTAACATGAACTGAAAACTCACTCCACCTGTTACTCATTTTGTGACCCCTCGCAAATTATTTAACATGAGTCTCAGTTTGCCAAATCTGTGAAATGGGAAAAATATTTCTAAGAATTCCATGACAAATATAATATCTTCTACTTCAGTTAGATATTCAATAAGTGCTCGTTTTTATAATGATGAAAGAACCAAGATGGGAGTAAAACTAAATGATGATGAATGAATTTCTCAGCTTTCCTTCCCTTCTGTCAATAACAGAGAGCTTCAGCTTTCACACATGCCCTATTAGAATATTTATGTCTCCTAGAATAAGTTCAGTGTGTCCAGTGGATCGAGACTTCGGTAGGCTGAAGGTCAGACTGTTCGATCAAACGAGTAAAAATTTTTCTGTGAGTGTCAGTGGGTCTGTGAAAGGGATTCAGAAAGTGTTAGGGCCAGTGAGTTTGTGTTGGCCTGTCTTCAAGGACCCATGCAGCAGCCTTTCCTCCTTCCTGACTTTGCCCCCCCAATACAACTTCCTATCAGAGGATGAGAGGACCAGATCTCATCCCTTGTCTATGAGTCATGTCAGGAGATGCGAGGTTTGTTGTGTGAGCCACCTGGCCATTCACCTAAGCTGATGGGTTGGTCCATCCCTAACCCGAACCACCGCCGGCAGGGGCCTAGAGAAGAAAGTTTCTTAAGTCTATATAAGAGTGCATCCTGGATGGTTTTAGATCTCTAGTTTAGCCTGCTTTGAGATCACCTTGAGTTCTTTCTGACTGCGGGTCCTGGCCTACTCACCTGACTCTTTCTAGTATTAGCAGAAAAGAAAACGTGGCTGATGACCTGGTTACATAGGATACAGGAGGTCTACAAATTTTGAGTATTAGCTGTGAGAGCTTGTTGGTTTTCCTGTAAGGGGTAACGAATATTGTAGAGTTGGAGAACGATGTGTAGCAGGCATATGTGTTTTAAGTCCCTGTATTGTCCCTGCACATAACCCAAAGCCAGCTCCAGCTAGCTAAGCAAACGAGGGAATTTCAGTAGCTCATGTACTTGAAGTCCAGGAGTAGGATGGCCGTACTGTTAGGACTCTGTCCTGCTCTTGTGCTCACCTCCGAGTGGCTGCATCCTGGCCTCTTTCAGCCAGCTTTCTCTTTCTGGGGGCAGGCCAATTCCTGTCCTTAAAGCTTTTGAAAACCCAGCAAAAGGACAGTCTCTATCTGTCCCAGGAGTTCCTACAGAATACTGGTAGTTGAGCGTCATTCTCTTTTGACACATTTCCATCCATCAGCCAATCAATGCGGCTGGCAGAGCAGAACACACTGATTGGTCAGACCTGGTGTATGGTCCCACCCTCTGCAGGTGGGAGATGCATCCACCTCCTGTGAACCACAGGGACGGAGAGTGGGGAACCAGGGCATTTCTCCAAAGACAATACAGGCTGGTGTTAGACGAGGAAGAGGAGTGTGGCAGTTTGGCAGAGGCGAAAACAGCCCTCTCCACGACCCTGATCCCCTTTGATTTAACGGTGCCGGTGACTCGGGGAGCATCTCGTGCCTCGCGGTGTCTCCATTTCGCTTCCAGAGCTGCTTGCAGGCCCTGGGCCTGATTTCATTTACGGCATCAGCACACCTCTCTCTTCTTTCTTGCAGTCATGATACCCCAGTCTTTCCCCCAGAGGTTGCAGTAAATGGCCTTCTCCGAGCCACAATCAATGGCATTCCGTAAGGTGTGACGGAAGAGGCCATCTGGCACTTGTCCCACTGTCGTTTCTTGCTGTCCAGGAAGGAGGCACGCTGGAGGGGGAAGGTCGCAGCTCAGTGATGCCCTGCTGTCTCTCAGACGCCTCACCCCCAGACTCGGGGCTGTAGCACAGAAACGCCGCAACAGTCACACACCTGCCACAGTTGCCCCTTTCCCTTTGTGAAATTTCCCATCAGAACTGGTTTGTGGAATAATCATCATAATGAAAATGATTTTTGAATGCCATTATAAGTTTGAGTGTTCCGCACAATACTTTCCCAAATATTGGATAGATTTTCTTTCTTTCTTTTCTTTTTAAGATGCCAGCGCAGAGATCACTGGCCCATTTCAATTTTTATTGAAACAAATAAACCCAATAAAAACACTTATGCTGAGAGCTGTAGCGCCACAATAAAAGAATCACACTGTATTGAATTTATTGATTTATTTATTTACTCCAACTGGAAAATCGAGTATTGTGTTAATGTATTTTATAAGAATCACAGTGCTCGATGAAATGGCTAATTTATTTTAGCGTATACATAAATAGCTAGCAATTTTCCATGAGACAGCCTAATGAAAATGATGCTGATGAAATTGTCTATACTATGAGGAGTGACAGAGACGAGTTATTATTGGGTGAGTGCTAAGACGCATTGAACTGGCCATCATATCTTTGAACTTTTGAACTGCTACTTGTTCTGTGTGATTTATTGATTTTGCTATCTCTCTGTTTAGCTCAACTTTAGTTTTTGCCCAGCAGTGCAGATAAGTGGCATAGGAGATTTAATTTCATGGGTATTTGGGGTTAAAACCTATCTTTAAGAAGAATGCTAAACATGTTTTAATAAAACATGAGTTGCAGGGGTTTTAAGTTTCTGGATGATAGAGATCTGATAAGGACCAAAGCAGTGTAGAGGCCAGCCCAAGGGTTCCAGTCTGGGGAAGCGCTCTTTTTCTGAGCTCTGGAAGTTTCACCGGGGCCACGTGCGTTTTACTGGCTCCATCAGCCCGACTGCATCCTTAATTGCGTGTATCATTTCTTCCCCTGCCTGTGCCCGGTCGCTCACACCCCGTGTTTTGCAGGGGTGGCTCTGGGGTTCGTGCAGGCAGCAGCGAGTGCCTCTCCTCCCCTCCTTGTGCACCGAGGGCTGGCCGCTCTTTTAAACACCCTCGTTTTGGCGGATCTCTTAGGGAAACTGCTTTCAAAAGCAGCCACGGCTCTCACCTCCGGGATAAAGACATGGAAGCTCGCTCTGCGCCGGGGCCAGGCTGGCTCACAGCTGCTCCCCCCTCTCCAGATCCGCTCTCTGCGGTCCTCATCTGCGCTGCTGTCCTCCTCAGCCCGCCCTGACCTTGGCGGGGGATGTTTTCCTCGATGCTTGGGGAGGGGGGGTGGGAATCTCATGCTGAGTGACGCTGGCCAGAGAGCAGCCTTACTTTTTATTGTTGTCTTTAGGTCTGTAGAACTTTTCTTAAACATGTAACATCTTAGGAACTCATTCTCGATTATTTTTTTGTTTGATTAGCTAATTTCTAAAGGATGACTTGACCACAGTATTTTTTGCTTGCTTTTTTTCTTTGGGGAGGAGGGTTGGAGGAGGTGGGAAAGAGCTTTATCATGTAAAAGTAACCATCCTAGAAATTCCAGGTAATAAATTTTCAGGCGCATGAATGGTTAAGATTCTTCACTCAGTAACACAGTATGTGAATGTGGAATTTTTATGAAGGTAACAGTCTCTTTCTTTAAAAATCTGATTTATTTAGGAGGTACTTTTCAATGACCAAGTAATTTTAACCTTCAGGGAGAGATTGGGGTGGGGGAATGGGAGGAGGTGAGTAAAGGAGGCTTGGATCTTTGCAAGGGTTTGAAAATTCACATCCCCTTTAATGATTAAACTGGCAGTATCTTTATTTGGATGTTAAAAGCTTTTTCTTACATTGCAAACATTCTCAGCAAATTTACAGTCAGATATTTGGAAACAGCTAACACTTAAAAAAAAAAAAAAGAGGGAGGAGGAGGGCCTGTTTGAACTAGGAAACAAAATTAGTGGGAATGACTAAAACGACAGGACTGACCCCAACACCATTAGCCGGGGGGGAAAAAAATTCCATTTCATTGCAACTATGTTATTGTTTACTTTACCATACACATCCTAATATGGTTACCTCCCTGTCAGAGGCGGCCAAGCCCAGGGGTTGAGAGGCCCCCTCCGGCAGAAAGCTCCTAACTGCCTCTCAGACAATAAGAAACAAACGGTACAACTCCACAAAAGGCTTCCCTGAAAATAAGTGTCAAATAAATCCTACAGAACTCTCGCTTCTGCCACTGAGCTCTGTATACGCAAACCTGTTTTTATGCCATTGCTGCCAGGGCTGAGCTGCATTTGTTTGGAAATAAGCCATTGCATTTTCTTTTTTCCTTCTTTTTTTCTTTTCTTTTCCTTTTTTTTCTTTTTTCTTTTTTTTCTTCTCACTTCATCTGGGGGCTCTGGATTAATTCCTTGAGACATATCTTTGCATACATGTCTCATGAGTTATGTTTCCTGGAGCCTTTTACTAGGAACATTAAGGTAAGAATGTTGATTTAGCCCGGGACCTTTGTCACTCAAACTAATGCTCATCAGTGATATAGACATTGTAAAGAAATATTGCGGAGGTCTTTTGTGGTCCCCCTCCCAAACGGAGAGGTGCAGTTGCTTTTAATTGTCATGCATGGATTCGGGGGGGGGGGAATGCCACCAGTTGTGGATGATATGCAGCAGAGGTGTACTCACTGGTGTAAACACTGGTAAAGACACCCCGGTCCTGTGGCAGCCACAACAGTTTCACGAGAAGGCTTTTCCCGTTGTTTCTTCTAATTCTTCTCTACTTGTGGTGTTTCTTTCTCCTTCCTCTTTTTTTTTTTTTTTTCCCCTTCAACTCTCCTGATCTTTCCCAAATCCTCATGGTCTTGAGGCTTGCCTGTTATTATCTGCAACTCCAGAACAAAGGTAGGTTGCTTAACTCTGTGCTTCGGGGGAGGGCCAAGTTATTTTGGGAGGGATGGCTTCCTAATGCATGAGTGGCTGACCTAAAAGGGGGGTGGGGGGGAGATCATGCCTAGAGCCGAGGGACGAGAGAACATGCACTGTGGCAGTTTTTATGTAGTGGAGTTTATTTTTATGCAACTTAAAGAAGCAGCAGCATCTTCGGTTAGAATGGACTGTGTAGCTCCTGAAATTCTACACTTGATGTCACTGATGTGTGTATATTGCATTACCAAACCGGGGTTCAGACATTTGGGGATACTTGAATCTATGACAGCAGATAAGGTTTTTTGATTGGCTTCTACATCCAGTTTATCAACATTAAATAAAGGAGCCAGGATTTTTTTTTTCTTTTTCTTTTCTTTGGAATTTTAATGTAAAGGTGTGAGTGTTTGGGTGACTGGCGTACGTACTTTTTTCTTTTTTTCTTTTTTTTTTTTTTGGTCTAATTGCTTTAATTCCCTGGGCACCTTCACTTATTTCTCAATGATTGTGTTCTCTCATTTTGCGTAATCTGGTGCTCTGTTAGCGCCAAGGTGGAGGTTGGCTGTTTTTAACTAATTGTGCCTTGCTGGGTGGCAATACAATAGAAAAAGTACAGACCACAGGAAATTCATCTCCACCTGAAAAAGGGACTGGAATAGAGTGTGCAGATTCATAATGGAAAAGGAGAGCAAATTAAGCCTTAGTGAGGGATATTAACAAGCTATTAATCATAATAAATATGTTTGGCAGTGTTGGGTTTGCATTCTATAGTTTTCAGTTTAAAATAAAAATCAAAGTCGGTGATTAGAAGAGGAAATAGTTCTTTGGCTTGTGAGAGGCTGGGCTATACTTGTTCATTAGTTCAAACCACATTAAAAGTGAGCAGTTTGTTCCAGAATCAAGTGCATCGTTCCCAAGCAGATTTGAATACCTCCCCGTCCAAATGCAGTCTCGGGTTCATGCCACGACTGCTTGGCTTTTTCTGAGCATCTCCGCTTCAGCACGGAACTCGAGTGCTAAGAATTTTATTTTACATTATTCCGTTGCTCGCACATTCCTGCTGGTTTCCTGGCCGTGGATCATCTCTGTGCATGCACTGTAGCCCCGTCAAGGTGAAGCTCTTTGAAAAATAAAAATCCAGTGCATTTAACTAAAATGAGCTCGAACAGCCTCAAAGTTTGTATCTTAGAAAGCTGCTAATTATGCTTGTCGTAAAACATATCTGAGTGGTAGGTTCTGAGTCCAAACAGAATCGAGGGCTGCTTTAGAAATATAACTGTAGTCTGTGCTTTTAAAGAGGTTTATTTTTACTTTGGGGCCATGGAGGGGGTGATTGGAATTAGTAGCCTTTAATTAGACGGGGAGATATTCAAATTTTACAGGGATTTATGTTAGAACATGGAATGGCGGTGGCTCTTTCCTCATTATGAATCCTCCCTGCACATAATGAGGTTCATCATTAGTTGATGGAGTGAATTTGCCCTAGCTCTACCTTGAAAGGCACGTAATTTACATACTACTTCAGAGCCTAAGCATTAATGGATTCCTCGATGAATAAAATGAAAAGCTACTTTCTTTAAATTTTTGAACACTGTTTAGATAATACGATTTTAATAAGACATTCAATTTGCTTGTTAAGTATATTTGAAAGTGCCTTTTTTTTTTTCTTTTTGGGAACAACATATTTTGGCTTGCCTTGCTGTGTATCACAGCGGATGGTTACCCTCACAGATAAATCAGAGAACATATGGGGTACATTGTAAGGAAAATGGGGAGAACCTTAGGCAGAGAGCTATTTTTAACACGTGAGCCTCAAGATTATCGATTGTTGTGTAGAAACTCTTCTGACGTGAAATGATTATAACAAAAAGGTTGGAAAACAAGCTTATAATTTGCGTATGGCTTTGCATATCTAAAATGTGCATGCATGTTCGTTGCAGCCAATGCTGACAAAATAGCTAGCTGCCCCTTCTGATTTATTTTCATGATGGAAGAACAGGAACTTCCTTGGTGCAGCTGCATGCTCGAAACTGCTTCGATGTAGCTGTGATTCAATGAGGGGACACGGAGCTGGAGGCCGTCTAATGGGTTATCAGGTCATCAGGTTAGGAGCGCTCTGGTCTACCCCATAAATTCAGCAAGTTTCTGGCTCTGTCACTCTTCCGCCTTTTAGGTGGAATGCGGAGAAAATCAGCTTTGACTTGGCGTGATCTGAACACGGATGTCTTTTCAATAAGTGGGCGGGGGCGGTTGGTAATAGCATGTTACTGAACACGTCCTTTGCTTGTTGGGGACGGGTCACCCCGGCATTGTTATCACGGCTGCAAGTGGAAACAGGTTTCTCGTGGTTTGTCACACTCAGGAGCAGGGAAGGTGTCTGAGTATAAGCGGAAGCCTTGTTTTGATAGAATGCTTTATTACCTGAAAATGATCAGCATATATTAACATTAATAGAATAGTCCATGTCATTCTTTTTTAGGTAATTTACCTCTGCTGCAGACCTGTCTGCCGGAAAAGAAAAAAAAAAAATCTTCCTCTCTTCTAAAACATATATTTGTTTAGAGAGTTTTCACTGAAGTGTACATGACAATTACAGCTGTTCATTAACAAAATTGGATATTTGTTTTAAACTTTAACCAATCACTTTGATATGCTAATTATGGTGTAATTTAATTTGAGCCCTGTAATGATGATGCCGTTATTATGGACATAAATGATGCAGTTAAGCTGAGAGTAATCTCATTTGCATACTGTACATGCCAGTAAATTAAGCCCTTTCTTCGACTGCTTCAGCTTTAATTTTCCACTTCTTTTCACACAGCTCCTTTTCAGCCCCTCTCTTATAAGCCCACTTGGTAATAGTCCTGATGACTGTTTGATGTGAAGAGTTTCTGCACCACAATAATGCAGGACAGAAGATGTAACATTTAAAGGATTCATTATCTTGCTGAGTGTTCCTTTAAGAAGGAAGGATTAGAGAGGGTGAGGGGAGACAAAGTGTCCTTTCCATGGGATATGGCAGCCGCGTCCGCCCCCCCCACCCCCGCCCCCTCCGTTAAACTCAGATGTGGGACCTCTTACTTATAAATGTTCTCCCACCCCACCCCGGTACCGTAGTTTACTGTCACAAATTGTGTTGCGTTCGACAGCAGTGAACTTCACGTGATGGCTGATTGTAATTACCCCATGCTGGTTGGAGGGAAAGTTTAATTTAGCCCACATACTACAGTTCTTCAAATCTGGGCTTATATAGATGAGATTATAATTTTGAAACAATTCCGAAATAGACTGACTGCCATCTTCAAAAGGAACTTTTTTTCCCTCCCATCTGCCTTGATTGTCAAAAAACTACGAGTTTCAGCTAGTTCTATGAGAATCCTCACAACTGCACAAGGATGTCCTCGGAGTCGAAGCCCCTGGCTGCTGCCCTCCATGAGCCGCTCTGTGGCTTTCTAGAGCCTGGGTGAACCAGTGATGGCTCCAGCGATCCATTTGAACCAAAGAATGCTCAGGGCGTAACTAAACTCTTCTAACTGGTGAGCGGGTTCTCCCGTGGCTTGTGTTGAAGCCGGTGGGAGTTGAGTGGGTGTAATGGAGAACTGAATTTAGTTCTGGCTTTTAAAGAGGGTCAGAGGCCTAAAAATAGTTCAGACTGCCTCACTCTCCTGCAGGCTACTTCCTCGACAAATGGGAGAGTATTAAAGAAGAGAAATAGGCTGTGTCCATCCTCGTGTCTTGGGACTGAAAGTCTTGCCCTTCCTTCCGAAGGGTTTTCCAGTCCTCTCCCCCTCGACCCAAAGTTTTGCCAGTTGATGCGTATCCCTTCCCACAGGCTGTCCTGTGTCGGGAGCCTCCTTTGCTGGTAACCTGGCAGGCAGGCAGGTATTGCCATGACCAAGGGCACAGGTGGCTTCCTCAGCCTGGGAGCAGTGACAATAGGGAATTTCTGCCTCACTTCGGAAGTCTTGATGGAGGTGAACATCTCTTCTCCCGGTTGTTTTTGAATGAAGCAGATGCTGCCGCACTGTTGATATGGTGTCAGGCTATTTGTTTCAAAACAATTTGAACTTAATGAAAAGTATAAACCTTTACGGGCTTTTTCGTCCCCTTTATGTAATTTCAGAATTACCGTAGGATGCCCAGATGTGCAAAATGCTTGTAAACATACTTGTGTGAGGCTGTCATTCTGTATCCAATATGGTATTTTTCCAAAATGGGAAATGTTTTTGTTTTCAGTATAACTTAGGGAGATAGGGGAAAGGAGGTATGATTTTGTGCCATACTGTAGAAGTTTTGCATTTTTATTAAATAACAGAGACTAGACTTCCTTCATTCAAACCAAGCTCCTAACTAAGCAGACATTCCCGCTGTGAAACTTCCTGTTTTTAGGAGGGGGAGTAAACAAAGAACGAAGTACCATAAGAACATAAGCTCCTTGAAGGCCAGGTATATTTATCTGAATTTCCAGTACTCGGAATCGTGCCTTGCATATAGTAGGTGTTCAAGATGTAGTTCCTGATTGAAATCAGTCTGCTTGCTCCTGTGGGCTTGTGAGCGTCCAATGAGAAGATGAGGAAGAAAATGCTCTCTCAAATAAAGACTTTGAATATGCTTGATGGTGTTTAGACAGTAAACCCCATCAATCCGCCCTTCCTCTGGCCCCTCCCCTGTGTGGGAGCCACTCACAAGGGTTTACAGTTAGGCAGAAGCAATCCTAGATGGGAAGCACTTCAGCCCAGATTATTGATGAATGCCTGTAATGATAACAATAACAACTAGCAGCTATTGGGCAACAGCTATGGGCCAGGCATGGTAGTAAGTGCTTGTCATAGGTGATGCTCTTGAATTCTGCCAACAACTTTTCCAGGTAGGCACTGTTCGTTTCATCTTTTTTTATTATTTTTTTTAATTGAAGTAGAGTTGATTTACAATGCTATGTTAGTTTCAGGTGTACAGCAAAGTGATTCTGTTATACATATGTATGTATATATCTGTATTCTTTTTTCAATTCTTTACTGTTATAGTTTATTACAAGATACTGACTATAGTTCCCTGTGCCGTACAGTAAATCCTTATTGTTTATCTGTTTTATATATGGTAGTGTGCATCCATTAATCCCATACTCCCAGTTTATCACCACCCCTCCCCCACTTACCCTTTGGTAACCATAAGTTTGTTTTCTGTGTCTGAGAGTCTGTTTCTATAGTAAGTTCGTTTGTACTGTTTTTTAGATTCCACATGTAAGTGACACCATGTAATATTTGTCTTAGTCTGACTTACTTCACTCAGTAGGACAATCTCTAGGTCCATCCATGTCACTGCAAATGGCATGATTTCATTCCGCTTTATGGCGGAGTGATATTCGTACCACATCTTCTTTATCCATTCATCTGTTGATGGACACTTAAGTTGCTTCCATGTCTTGGCGATTGTAAATAGCGCTGCAGTGAACGTAGGGGTGTATGTATCTTTTCGAATTAGAGCTTTCGTCTTTTCTGGATATATGCCCAGGAGTGGGATTGCTGGATCAAATGGTAGGTAGATGTGGTTTTAGTTTTTTAAAGGAAACTCCATATTGTTTTCCGTATAGTGGCTGCACCAACTGACATTCCCACCAGCAGCGTAGGAGGGTTCCCTTTTCTCCACACCTTCTCCAGCATTTATTATTTGTAGTATTAGTCTCATCTTTTGGAGGTGGCTGCTGTGATGAAGATGCAGCTCCAGGTCCCACAGCTGTAGGGCTGGAAGCAGGACTTGTCCTCCTTCAGGAAAACTCCAGGGTGCTCACTCCTGGCCACTGCACTTCCATCCTGGCTTTCAATGTAGACACACACACACTCTCTATTGTAATATATAGTGTTAGTATGTAGTGTGTGCAGAAGTATATACCATGCCACTCTATCTTAAGTGTGTTTTATACATACATTTCTTGAACAGCTGCAGCTAACACTTCACATATTTCATTTGCAAAGAGACCTGACAAGGTAACTCTTATTTGTCCCTACTTATGGATGAGAAGACTGACCTTCACTCAGATTAAATTACTGGCTTACACAGACTGGGCTCCGAACCCAAGCCCATCTGCCTGCACAGCCCTTGCTTACTTAATCACCACTGTATGCTCCCCACTAAGTTGTATTCCTTGAGATCATTTTGTGCTTCTAAGATAGTTAACTTATTTTTGAGTGCCTGTGGTATTTAAGGTCTTTCTTATTTATTTTATATTCTGGGGATTTAGACTTTAAATGTGTGCTCTAAATAACTGAGACATCTCCTAATTCCCCAGTTATAGTGTGATGTCAATTCCTGGCAGGAAGCCAACTTCCCGTCACCCTCCCCCCGCCACCCCCAAACATACAAACTAAAATGTTGTTAAATTCCTTTTTTTTTTTTTTTTCTCCTTGGGGGAGGAAAATGCTATGCTGCTTCCTTCGAATTGAAGTGATTGAAGCCTTTTTTACTTTTATCTTGACAGGTGACAGAATGAATATCAGCTGTAGAATTTACAGATACGTGGGTCTATAGATGTTTGCGTGTATCCCCATGGACATGTGCAGACTCATAGCTTGCAGTCTTCCTTATCTGTATTGCAGGCCACACGTAGAGAAAGCAGTGAGGCAATTTTAAGGAAACTCGCCACTTCCTTATCCTAATTCTCCTCTCCCAGCACGGTGCCTCTGCCCCATATCTCAGCAGTCCCATTTCAGGCATCTAAAGTGATAACGGTGTGGATGGTATCCTTTTCCCTTATATTCAGAAACTCTTCCAGAATCTTGAAATGCCCTTAGGCCTGCGCTGTCCAGTATGGGAGCCACTAGCCGGAAGTGGCCGCTGAGCCCTTGAAGCGCGGTAGCCCGAATCGATGTGCGAAACGTATAAGATACACACTGAAGTTCAAAGGCTTAGTTTAAGAAAAAAAGAATGTGAACTATCTCATTACTAACTTTTAGATTGATTGTATGTTGAAATTAAAGTATTTTGGCTATATTAGGTGAAATGAACTATATTAACGTAACTCCCGCTGTTTGTCTTTACTGTTTTAAACGGGATGAATAGGTATTTTTAATTGCATGTATGGTTTGCATTTGTGGGTCTCATGTTTCTGTGAGACAGTACAGCTCAGTATGTACATCCTGCGTCTCTGTACGTGAGGACTAGTAGACAGGTGGGAGCGGGGCAGAGATTTATCCCCCAAATGGATAGAGAGCTGCAGTGAGCATGCTCCACAGGGGACCTGGCCTGCAGCAGAGGCTCAGGAAATATTTCGGGGTGCAACCCTGGATAGCAGTGTTTCTACATGGAAGACGCTAAAGAAATAATCCCTTCAGTTGTTTCAACACCTTATCCTTCCTAATCGCATGGGGATATTGCACTTACCCTACCGTTTCAAAAAACTTGGACTTGTAGAGTGTTTGTATACCCAGCTGTAGTGCCCTTGACACCAGTAGACCTTGGCTCATCGACTCTAGTGATTCCATTAGCTTAGGTCATCAGAGAGAAGAGAATGGGGTTCCTTGAATGTCCCAGATGGCTCTCTATGCTGGGCTTTGATAACCTGCAGGAGCTGCTACAGGGGTCCCTGGTGCCCCAGCCCCCTATTGGGGCATTTCTCTCATTTTCTTATTAGATGCCTTTGTCTCTTTGATACTCTCTGATACGTATTCTTTACCTAGCACAGGCGTATCCTGCCTTAAGTAAGCTTTAAGTGTAAGTATAGTTGTATTTTTAAGATAGAGACAACACGCTATGAATGTACATGATTCAACAAATGTTGATTAGGACCTGGTATCGTTAGGTGTGGTGGGCTCCCTGCCTTCCGAAAGCTCTTTCAGTGTGTAGACAAGTAAGCAATGCTGTAGATAACTTCAGCTTAAGTGAAGTCAGTGATTGCTGGATTGGAGCTATGTCGTTTGCCTTATAAAAAGATTATTTGATTTTTTTTTTAAAGAGGATTCATAATCAGTAGCCCTTAAAGCGACACGCGATCCCCCATTCAATTTATTGTACAGGTGATCTAGGTAATTGTAAATTTTCAGTAACCCCTGTGGAAAAGTGAGCTACATACTTAAAAGTTCCCCCCCCCCCCGCAACATCCATCCCAGTTCTTAAAAACCCAGGGAAGCTTGATCTGCAGTCTTTTCTAAGATTTTTTTTTCCCCCCATCAGCATAGATGGAAGCCTTCAGTGGAATGAACATATGGGAATTATAGCTGTCACCTCATCCATTAAAAGCAGGCATTCAAGTGGAATATTATCCCACTTTACTTTTCGGTCCTTAAGAAGTCAAGGGACGGGGTATTAGATGTGAGATGGCCTTAGGAAGACTGGGGCCTGGCAGAGATCAGTCCCCAACACGACATGTGCCCACTTCCATGTTAGGTGCTGAAATTGTTCACCTGTCCCTCTGCCCTTATCTGTCTTGAAGCTGCAACTTCATTAATATCAGTTGGTTTTTAGGGTGTTTATATCTCTGGGCCACTGGCTCCCGGCAATGATTATTGCTTGAAATTTTCCATACACTGCTTCCGTTTTCAATCACCCTACCCTAGTTGGCCTAACATCGACTCTTTGAACTTCACAGGGGAATCATGTTAACGGTAAATTCTTTCCTTTGCATAACGGAGGAGGAAAATGCCTTCAGCTGTCTGTGCTAAACAGTTCCCTGTAGATCCCTTGGAGAGGAGAGCCTCCACCCCTACATCAGCCCCACCTTCCAGCAAATCATCTTCTAAACGGAAGCAAACAGCTGTGCCTGGGGATGTCCCTGAGGCTGCAGAACTTCGCAGGCAGTGCAACTTGCAGCTCTAAGGTTTTGAAGGGCAGCCCTACCCCTCGTCAACCCCTACCCCTGTTAGGCTGTTGCTGTCCCTTCTTCTGCAAGGACGGGTTCTGGAAAAACAGCCTTGGGTCCTCCTGGGTTGTCCGTTTTGCCAGGTGGCCTCAGATGCAGAAAGTGAGGTGTGCTGAGTGGATTAATTTACAGCTGGAATATGAGGAATGGTTCGTCTCCTTTTACTGTGTTGTGGTTTGAGGTATTTGGCCCTAAGAGCGTTTGGCAAATCTTCCTGTTGTCCAAAAAGATTTTTTGGGTTTCGATTTAATAGTTCACGCCTTTTACATTTTTTTTTAAAAAAATGGGGGTTATACATTTCAGTTATACATACGAAAGGTATTTCGAGGACTTGTAATTATAGGCAGACCCTTCTATCTCCATCTCTCCAAATTGATATGCAGGAAACAGCACTACCGAACATTCTGGAAGTAAGCTTGTACCACTAAAGGTCAGTAATGGTTGTATAAAAGCTAAGGCTAGCAGTGGCTCTAACATCCAAGATAAGAACTGTAATCGCAGAGAACGTACAGAACAGGAACCCCTGAGAAAAGAGCAAAAATTCTGTCATGTAATGATGTTTGATTTGGGGTAAAAGGAACACTGATGTACCAAAGCCTTAAATTCTCTTTTTGATCCTGTTTTTATGCATTCTGAATGTTTTTTTAGCTACCCTCCTAGTTGTGTTCCCAAAACGTATACGTCCTCATCCTCTCTTGTCCTTCATGGCATCTGCAGTAATCACTTGGGGGGTACAGTCTGTAAAATCTACCTCGTGCTCTAATGTTCATGTCAACCTTGGTAGGCTGTGGGCTTCCGCATCCTTCGATCCATCCCTCTCCTTCAGAGTGCTGTCAGGGGCTCTTTTTCTTATAACTTTGAAACCATTTTTCTTTTTGGAATTCTATTTTCTGTATTCATTTTTTAAGATCTCTTGATGTGGACAAGATTCCTCCCTCAGAGAAAGCATATTTTTTTTGTTTCAGCTTTTGCTTACTACCATGAAGATGTCATGGAGCATGAGTTCAGGGGTCCTGTAGAGCGATCGCCAGCAGATGGGTGGGATAGCTGTTACTCCTTCTCCCCTCTGCCACTGCTCGCAGCAGGCATTGCTAATCAGTCCCAGCACTCTTTCTCAGCAAGCCTGACTGTGGCCTGTGAATCTTTCTTTTAAAGAGTGCCAGCCTCTGCTAATCGATACAGTGCTTGGCATGAAATCTCTCTGCCCGGTTTGGTCTGTTAGGTTTTACTGTATGTGAATTTGGTGGATTGTATGCTATTACTACATGGTGGCACACATTTTATCTTAAAACTGTCAGATTCCTTTTATATTATCTCAGTTTGCGAAGCCACTTACACCTTCAGAGTTAGCTTTTCGGACACACGCTTTTTTTCAGACGTAATCTAGGATACACTAGACAACTCCCAGAAATTCCTTTCAGGGTGATGATTCTGAAATAGGCCAAGTACCAATTCCCCTTTGAGCTATGTAACTGTTTCTCAGGTACAGAATTTCTTGTGCATGCAATTGAAGGATCACTCAGGAAATGGATGTGGCCTTCGTGCAAGAGATAACATTGAAGTATGGACTTTTTTGCCCTTTGGCAACTTGTCTAGTCCTGTCATTCTAAATTTCTGGGATTCTAGGTGCTGACACCCCACCTTCTTTGCTGTCTCCATAGAACACAGTCCAGTTAGAGTCCTCTCAAATTATTTATGCACCAGAAAGGGACAAAAATAGACTTTCTCTGTCTACACATCTTGTCTTGCTTACTTGTTTTTCCTAGAATTAAAAAAAAAATGAACTCCATATTTTAAAAACTTTGCCTGGTAAATAATGCTTACCATCTGTTAATTGTTTTCTAATGCATGAGATGAAATTTGTAGTGTCCAGAACTTATTCCAAAATCACCACTAGGTCATTGAGTTGGTGTGGTCTCTCTCCTACCCCCACCCCTTTGGATACTTGTGATAAATTAATTCTCTCTTGAAAGATTAGAAGAGCTCTCCTAGTTTTTCTTACAATGTAGGTGGGTTGGTTCTTCCTTAAGTATTTGTGTCATCAGAAGTCTTGTTTTTCAGTCCCTTGAACTTATAATGTAAAGAGGAGAATCAGTTCATTTTGTTTCCCTTGAATGTGAAGAAAGAAGTGTATTTGCAGGTGTTATGATGCCTGAGCATTACTGTGCTTATGTTTAGTTGTTTTTTAAAACTTTTAAAGCCTATATCTTCACTTTTCCACGTCAGGATGAGTAAAATTGATTCATGGTTCTTGTACGTAAAGAAGCTTATTTTAAACCAAATTGTCCCCATTGACAGAAAAGGGGGACTTTTGCTGTCAGTTGCAGAAATGTGGTTTTTCACCAAAGCAATCTATTCCTGAACCAGAGTGAATTTGCAAAGTTGCTTTTTAAAAGAAAAAATATGCTTGTGTGATGAAAGAGGAGAGCCAGAAACAGGTATCTGGATAGTCAGAATCTACTGGGATTTTTTTCCCTTGCTCTGGCAAGCCTGCCATACTTGTAGGTGTATCTCAAATGGAACAGAATGTGTGAAAGCCATTTAAATGATTATTTGATAATTTAATAAAAGAAAATGCTTCAAGCCACCGCACCCCTCCTACAGTTGATAAGTGATGCCACCTACTGTGAAAATATTTTACAAAACACTTTCGTTTGGAATCAGTATCAAATAGTGATTTTAAAATAAAACATGTGTAGAGTGTTCTCTCGGCTCTTCCCAGTTCTCAGAGCAGACTGTCAGCTCCCCACCCTTGAGTTTGTGTCCCATCTTTTTTCCTCCCCCAGATATGACTCTCCCCACAGGTTTGGCTTGGCAGGTTTTATCTATTTGTTGGTTTTTAGCTAGGGATGGACTCAATATATTTGTATTTAATTTTTTTTTCCTGCGTGGTCGTTGCACTGAGCACTTAAAATTCTATCTGTTCACTCTCATAGGTGAAGCAGATGCATTTTTACCCCCTCCTGTTTCTTTGTTTTGAGGGAGCAGGATGTTAAAGATTTCAGCCTTTCATGTGTATGAGACGCGCAGTGCTGACTCAGAGGAAGATTTTGTGTGCCCAAGGCATTCTACTATGCAGGTATAACTTTCTTGGCACCAGAACAACTCAGAAGCACCACATGCCTTTATCATTTCACTGGCTAGTTCTGTGCTTGTGCTCTCTGAGAAACTGGCTTAAAGAACAACAGCAAAAACGATCTATTTAAAAAGTTGCACAGTTTGCTCGGCGTCTCTGAACACTTCACAACCACATGGCGATGATCTTGTAAGGCTGCAGCCTTTGCAAGGTTGCCTCGTGCCTTTTTCTTCCTTTCCCCCCCCGCCCCCTCCCCAGCACTGTCTGCATTGGCTCCTGCTAGCATTCCATGCAGCCCTGCTGTTTGGAGCACCTTGTGGAACTCCAGGCGGCCTTAGGAGCTCTCATTGTGAGCAGCACGTTTCCAGGGAGTCCTGAAGGTTGCAGCATCTCAGAGATGATCTGAGCTTGACACAAAGTGGCACAATTATCCAGAAGCCCTTGAAGAAGCAGTAGCCCTTAAGGAGGATACTCAAGTGGTCGTGGAGGATTCCAGAACTGAAAAGAACAGGCTGTCCTGCCCATGCAGATTACTTCTTGTTGTTGTTATTGTTTACTAGACAGCGGACACCTTAATGAGATGGGTCAGAGAACCCACCGCAACGGATGCAACTTCTGGCCTTTTTTTTTTTTTTGCCCTTAAATTTTAAAGCTCTTTTGGTGACATTGACTAGAAAATAGTGGATAGAAAGAGACATAGCTGATTTGCATATTCTACAAAGATATCGTGGAGCCATGTGATGAAATCGGAATAAGTACAGAGATTTTGAGAACCGTCTTCTTCTGACAGTATTCAACATTAAGTATATACTTAAGCAGTAATGACTCTGAACCTACGCTTTGCATTCATGAACACACACCATAGGGTGACGCTTCAAGCTCTAGGTGAAGCCAGGATTTTCTGAATTATGTTTCATTGGGGAATTTTTACCTTTTTTTTTCCTGTTTATGACAGTCATTTCATCTGGTTTTATAATGAGGTCAGGAACAGGTGAATGTAAAAGAAGTGGAGTGATTTCTGCATTAATGATTAGGCTGTTTTTTTCAATTAAAAGTTCTGGTATTTGAAACATACTCTGGACTTTAATCACACTTCCCAGTAATTAATCAGAATAAAAGATTTTAGTGCTCCTTGATTAGGTACAAATGACTGTGGCTACCTGTCTGCAAGAAGTCGGAGAAACTGACCTAATGGCTAAAATTGGGGGGGAAACCTGGGGTCATCTCTGCTTAATTTTCCCCATTATTCCAGTAAATATAAAGAATTAGCACTTGTGTGATATAGGAGTCTACTTAATTCCTTCACCCCGCCCCCTTAAAAGGCCAACTTTTCCCCTTTATAAAATACAGATCTGTGTATTAAACCAATAACCTTTAATACATGAGACATCGACGACAACAACAAAACCCGCAATAAAAGCGCCTGACGACGGAGCCCTCTCACAGCACATCTTCAACATCTTTTGTGTTGCCACATATCAAGCTACTTTATGGACTTCTGCTGTGGCATTGCCCTTCAACGAGAAAGCTTTTTCCATTTTGTACCATAAAGAATATTATTTTTCTGCCAGCCAATTTTCTCTGTTAGTCACTAATTGGCTACATAAATCTCGGGTGTTGAGAATGAGGAATGTTTCAGTGTCATAGAGTGTAATCTTCACCCTTATTTACCAATTCATTAAGATTCATTGATGCAGGATCGGTGAGAGGAAATGACAACATAAATCAGACCTCCAACATAATGACCCTAATCAGTTGGGAATTGCTGGAAATGTCATGATGAACTATGTCCTTGTGTTAGTGCCACTGTACATTGTCATTGCGCTGCTTTATGAGTGGGACGCATCTTCCTGACACTGACTGTATTTAACGAAAAAAGAGTTGTTAAAAACCTGATTCCATTAAAGCTATGAGATCTATACAAGGTCCTGTGGTATTTAGCCGCGCGCCCTTTACCTCCATTGTAACTGCTTAATGGAGCTGCAGTTTAATGCTCATTTAGAGTACACCTGAGTAAAAACTCCCCAGGAAAAAAAAAAAAGCAACTTGATTTATAGCTTGTCATGTCTTTATTTAAACCAAGAATTTCGGCATGTATGGAGAATCAGAAATTCTCACTTCTCCATTTAGGTACCAAATCTCTTGGCACTAAGGCTGAGGAAACATCCCCTGGACCTAGAACCCCGTAAATATCCTCTCCTTCAGTGACGTGGATGATTCAAATCTCTGTCTCCCCAGGTTTGCTGATGGTAACCGCCAGTCATTCCTAGAATAACGCGTCACTTCGAAATTAGCAATAGAATTTGACAGGGGCTCGTGTAGAGAGGTTTCTGGGTCCCCTCCTACCCCCAAAGGTATTGATTTTATTCCACCATGTTCTTGGAAGCAGTTCCTGGAAGATCAGGGGTTGCCCAGCTCTTTGGTTGAATACAGGTTATTCATTTAGCTGTAACGAATTAATCGGCGACAGTATGGGGCCAGCCCGGCTGGCCAGCCTTCTTCCCTTTTACTTATTCCTTATTAAAATCTTGACTTTGACCGGCAGGTAAACACTTTTCCGAATGTGAAGACTGAAAATCATCACTTTATCCTCCTTTGGTTATTTATTTATTTTTCCATGGAGCGTGATGGTGACCATTTTTTTTTTCTTATCGTGAAAAAAAATCTTTAATCTGTGGTATAAGGCTGAGAAAGACCTGTAAGAGAACAAGACAAGTTTACCTAATCTTGACAGCTCTGGGTGTAATCTCACTCTGCTTGTGACACGTCAGACTCTAAGATTTATAACTCCTTAATCGAATGTCTAGAAGTCTCAGGAAATATTATCACAGGACTTCCTTTCACATGACTTACTGAGAACTCAATAGACCGTTAGATAAGCTCTAGACTCAGCCGGACCTTGGAATAATTCAGGTTGACTAGCGCTTCTTTGGGGGTTTTTGGTGCCGGCGGGCGGTGTTTTCAGTCTGTTTGGGCAAGGGTGGGTTTACAGCCCCCTTCTATCAGGGAGCTCTGTTGCTCCCAATAGAAAGACACTGTAATTTTTCATGTTCTGGGGTCTTGAGATCCAGCAGGACCTGTGCTCTGCATCTCAGAGCCACGTGATGAGGGGATTCTGGGGAAACACGAGTGTGGTAAAGCCGCTTGCTCCTGGGCCGGTGACGTGTTCCTCGTGTGGCTGTTGAGGCAGCCTCAGAAAAGGGTCCTGGGTCGGCAGTGAGGAGGGGACTGCAGCGAATGGGGAGCCACCCATGCGTCAACGGAGGCATGACTCAGAGCGTGCGAAGCGCCGCATCCTAGAACCACACCTGCCTTCTCATGTGGTCCAGGGGACCCCGGCACCACTGATGCCACGAAGACCAGAATGACTTTCCCCACCCACAGCCAAACCAGACGCGTCCTGCTCCCTCTGCCCTGTCATCAGAGGGGACTGTCAGCTGCTGGCTGACATCCTGCATGCTTCGCCTCTTACCCCAGTCTGACTAGCGCGGCCGTGCACCATCCCTCTCACAGGCTGGTGACAGCTCACTTAGGGCACACCCAGGGGCTGAGAGCGGGCCAGGCCAGGGGTGGGGGGAGAGTCAGGGAGGGGAGAGGGCACCCCAGAAGGAAGAGGGAACCCCAGGGTGGACACTGACGTCCCCTGTGCCTGGCAGAACCCGCTGCCCAGGTAAGAGGTGTTTCCGAGGTGGCTGCAGTGTGCAGTGAGGCTCTGAGGCCGGCCAGAGTCTCGCCTCATCTCACCGGATGAGGATGTCCAGACCGGATAGGGAGCCCTGGGGTGGCAGCAGCGGCCATCAGACTTTCAACAAGCATCCGTGCTTTGAGGAATCCAGCTTCGCCTACGAGAAAGATCCTGAGATTGTTAGCGATCCAGACCTTGCGAGGCAAAGTGGGATACCCGGGTTCCTAAGGAGAGATAGTTGAGTTAGCTCAAGTAAACGGGCAGATGAACATCAACGTGATTTAAACTTCTCCGCCCCAGAGGAGTCCAGCCTCACAGGCTGCCGAAAAAGTACTCAGGCCTGGGATGTGTCAAGTCAAGTTACTGTAAAAACCAAAGTCGTGGCTCAAACATTTAGTCTTCACCCCCTCTCCAATTTTTTTTTTTAAACTTGGATTCATTCCGTTGTTTTTTTTTTTTTTAATTTTTAAAAATTTTTTACTGGCGTATAGTCGATTTGCAATGTTGTGTTAACTTTCTGCTCTACGGCACAGCGAATCAGTTAGAGACGTACATAGAGGATTCATTCAGTTTTAATCTGTAACACCACCATTCGTTTCTAGAAGGGGAAAACTGTCTGTGAACCTACTGTCTTTGAAGGAAATACTGCCTCAGCGTCTGAAGACATGATTTTTCGTAGTCTAACTTGCGCCCCTGTGGTTGGCACCCTTTCCTGTATCCATTCTCGCTCTGCATCGAATCCCCTCACTCTCTTCCTTTCCAGAGATGCGATTGGGTTTCTGTTCGCAACCTCCTGGCTCAAAAGGTTTCCTTCAACCCTGGTGTTGGCGGGGAGGAATCCCAAAAGGCTGGAAAGGGGAAAAAAGTGGGCAGAGAATTGGAAATGAGGGGTGGAAACTAACTACTCTTGATAAAGAAAAATTCTTTTCAGTCACAGGAATGTGTAACAGACAGACAAAATACCTTCAAAATATGCAAATCTGTGTTTATCTCAGAGAATTCTGCAGGGAACAAATCCGCAGCATTAGCAATTATGACTAAGCTCAGAAGTCCTCCTCCCGACCAGTAATACTTATAAACATCAATATAGCTTAGAGCTTTATGTTAAAATGTTTTTCTCCTATTTCTTTTAAGCGTTATTTATTTAACATGCTTTTATTATCCTAGATGATGTGATTTGGGAAGAAAGCAGTAATTCTCTTATCAGCTCAGTTTCCTTCCCAGTTGCTGAGCGAATGGAGCTCTCCCAGTAGTTTATGAAGTAAGAGGCATTAAAGGGAGAGCTCACTGCTGTTCAGATTGAGCCACTTCTGAAACGAGGCTACCCAGGCAAAAGGGATTGACAGTTTAGCGTTTCTGCGGCAAATGTATTGGAGTAACATGGCAAGCAGCAGAATCAGACGCCTTCACACGCTGCCGCTTCCCAGCTCGTACCTTTGTATCTGCTGAATTTTTGAGAAACAAGATGCCTTAACTGTTCACTCCCTGTTGCTTGCGCAGGCTGACTTGGGTGAATAGTGTACCTCAAGTGATGATTTTGGAAGGTAGCCGGTGTTTGTTATATGCATTGTAAGTAATGTGTATTCTGTCATTCATTCATCCACTTACGCATCTGTTCATTCATTCAAGTGGTATTTACTGACTGTCTGTAATAGGCTAGGTCCTGGCAGATCTGGGCACCTTCGTAGCTGAGTATTCCTAACTGTTAAACATAGTGCTGCTGTGATCCTGTTAGAATAAAGTCAGATATATCCTTGTCAAAACTACCAGTCTGTGGGATGTCCTTGGAGTACACTGTTAATCTGTGACTGTTTTCTAATGAGCTTGATGATAAATTAGATGCTGGTAGCTCACAAAGGACCGCTGGGCGAGGGGTTGACTCTGTCCCATGCAGTCATGGACTCATTTATTTAGCAAATGTCCACTGGGCACGACTGCGTGTCGCTGTGCCACGTGCCGGATCTTCTCCCTTTGCCTTGCTGGATGATTTTAGAAGCTTGTTTAAACCTCAGTGTTTTTTTGCTATATGTCTTTTACCCAGGCACTTCAAATCCTCAGTTTGCTCACAGCCTTCCCATCGCTGGCATTGATTGTACTTTACTTCTCCATCCCATGTCTACTTCCCTTGCTACCCAGCACAGAGCCGATAACTAGCCCCTTGGGTGGTACACTCTCTGCATCTCTCTCCCTTATCCCTTCTTCCTCTACTTCTTGGACTTTGGCAACTCCCAACTCCGTGTTCCATCGACTCCAATGCACTTCCTAAGCTGATGAGTGCTGATGGAGACTCTCTGAGAACCGTGCTGAGTACACAGCTCTGCATTCTGGTCTCAACTCAGCAGGCCCTCCTGGGCTCAACAATCCCAGGGTTTGTGGTTTTAGAGTCCTCTCTGTTACCACATTGACTGTACAGGAACTTGCCAACTACACTTGAGCCTCTGCTCTACCGTCATTTGATCTCAGCAGATACTTTAAGTCCTCTTTTACTATAAAAATGGTGGTCATGTGACTTGCTAAACTTCCCTTCTCTAAACTCAGAATCCTCAGCCTGTTTTTCTCTTTGATCACCTCCTTAGTCTTCGAAGAGAAGGGATTCTCCGTTTCTTGAGCAGCTGCCATGGTTCAGGCAGTGTGACTGATGGCTCACTTCTGCATCTTTGCGTTGCCCGTGACCCCATTCATTCATTCATTCCACAAACCTTTGCTGAGTGATTGCTCAGCATTCAGTACTATTCGACTTTAGTGAAGCAATGAGAGATACTTTTAGCCTAGTGGGAGGAGGAGTTTAGTCTTTATCATAAAGAAATGTGACCTTTGGCCAACATAAAAATAAAGTACATCTGGAATACTTAGGATGAAATAAATATCTAAATAAATATCTTAAGGTAACATTTCATCTGGGTTTCAAAGCATTCATAGGAGTTCATTAATTAAAGTAGTAGGAAAGGGGCATCTGAGAGGGAGGGAACAACATATGTAGAGATATGACAGAGTAAAGCATGTTTGGAAAATAGCAGGTAACATGGAGTAGTGTGGGTTAGTGGAGGAGGGCAGCAGGAGAGAAGTCCGGGAAGTTACACAAGGGCCCTGTTATTTCCAAGCAAAGGAATTGGGATTATCCTTTGAGGACAGGCGAGCTTTGGGAGGTTTGCAGGCAAGGGAATGACTCAGCCACATTGGGTTTTGTTTTGAATGATGCTCGTGATAGTAGCAGAAGGTTCCTTGGGTATTGCAGGAGAGAGATGAGATGATGAGGGCTGGATGGCCATGATGATGATGAAAAGAATGAGGATAAACTGGTTGGGTATGTAAGACTAAAGATTACCACATCTTAGTGGTCAACTGAGTGTCAAAGAAGATGACAGTGGTGTTTTCCTGATTAGGAAAATTAGCAGGTTTGAGGAAAGAGTGTACAGTTTTGGACATGTTGAGTTTTGGGACATCTGATGGACTTTGAGTGGTGTGAATAACCAATAAAGGAGAGAAGTAGTTCTTGGGGGTCCAATCTGGAGTAATCACTGCATTAAGCAGGGGTAAAGCATATGCGGTGGGCACAGGGGAACTTAAGGAACAGCAACACTGAATGCGTGGATGGAGATAGTGAAGTCTTCCCCAAAAATAAATAAATAAAAGACCAAAGAGGTGAAGGGTTACAGAGTCCAGCAGCAAATCGGGGGGTGCAGTGTGGTCTCAGAGAAAGTATGCGAGAGGTTTCAGAGTGGCCTTAAATGTGGGGTGTGACAGAGAACCTCTGGTCTGTGGGGTTTCGCGGTGTTTCTGGCTGTGCTCTGGCACCGCCTGCATCCTCATCCCCTAGCCTGCTTGTAGTAAATGTTGCCTCCAGGGATCTACCCCAGGCTTGCTGCCCTGGATCTGGGTGAAGTACTGAATCCTAATTCGCTTCAGAGCTTAGGAATTACCATCCTAGCCTGGAGAATTGAGAATCCACAGTGCAGAGAGTTGCAAGTCGAAGACAAAATCGTGGAGAGAACATCCTTTCAAGACAGTTAACTGAGTAAGGGAAAGAGGCTGAAGGGTGGACACAGGAGGAGCAAAAGGGTGACCCGGAAATGACGACCTAGGGGCAGAGTACCTTGAACGTAATTATAGGCTAAAATGAGGGGACCGCTAGGGAGAGTCGGGTTGATGTTGGAGGGACGGTAGTTGGCGGAGGGCACGGATTTAAGAGTGAAGGTAGAAGGTGAACAACCTCTTACTCTCAGAAGGGAAGGAGAAAAGGGCAAGAGGATGAAGATATTTGATGTTGGGCAGGGGAATTCCCTTTTGCCTTCTCCATCATCTTATCATACTCAACTTCTCTAAACTGCTTGAAATCACCAACCACCCCTTCCTTCTTGAAACTGTCTTCTGACTTCTATGTCACTCTCTGTGGTTCTGCTTCTGATGTCCCTCTACGGTGGACAGAGAGAGATTGGATGACTCTGACGTTCGCATGTTTGTCCGACAGCTTGATATGTGTGTGTGTGTGTGTGTGTGTGTGTGTGTGTGTATAATACATTAATTTTCCCTGACCTTTAGTGTTTTCTTCTCAAAATGGGGGTTAATACGTACTGCACAGGGTAGTTGTGAGGACAAGAAGTTAGTGCTCAGATAACGTCCCTCTTCCTGTTTTCTAAATATACGAATTGCCTACGGTTTGTTTGGAGGATCCCTCCCGGCCCCTCTCAATCTTACCCACTCCGTTTGAAGTGTTAGCCATGTCCTCGTGACTCCCCCCAGCACAGCTCTTGTTCTCACTTCTGCTTCTCTCCCGAGAACAATCTCTTTCCCTCGCTTGGCTGTTCTTACGAGAACATCATTATTCTCCTGATCATCTGGGCTGGAAATCAGAGAAACTTACTGATGCCTCCTCAATTCTTCTAACCAGACAGCTCCCAGGTCTTTGGTTCTAGCTGCACAATATCTCATTCATTCATTCATTCATTCATCCATCTGATAGACAGTGAATTATTTATCAAATTGCCTCGTACCATGTGAGGTACAAGACGTCATCCCTGGCTTACAGTTAAGCATGCAGAAAATTACAAGACAGTGTAATGATTGCTCTGCAAGAGTTTGGTATAAAACTTGGTGAGACCCTGTGCCTGAATGCCTATCCCAGACTTGGTGGTGAGGATGGTCTGTAAACGCTTCTTAGCTTGAGCTGAGTTTTGAAGTTCTGTAGGACTTAGCTCCATGAAGATTCGCCACAGAGACTTAGAGGTAGAGGGAACACGTGTGTGGAGGTACAGAGGCATTCAAGGCCGTCGTTGAGCATGGCCACAGTGTAGATGGGGAAGGGGAGGAGAGGAGACTAGAAAGAGAGAGGGAGAAACAGAGAGAGAAAAGAACAGGTATAGTGGTACAGCCAGATCATGAAGGGCTGGGTGCCTAGCCCAGTGCTATGCAGTAGAAATAAAATGAGAGCCCCACTAAGGAATTTAAAATTTTCTATGAGCTACATTAAAAATGTAAAAAGAATCCAGTATATATTGTAAAAGTATTTTATTTAACCCAATTCAAAATATCATCATTCTAACCTGTAATCACTATTTAAAATTTATGAAAGCCACATTTTACATTCTTTTCTTTCATACTAAATCTGAAAAATCATCTCAGTTTGGATATTAAAATTTCATCAGAGGTACTTGATCTGTACTTAAATTTCACAGAACTTACAGCTGAGAAGGTAGATGCGTATATCCAAGTTGTTCAGCACATACCTGAAAATTTTCCAATCACTGAACCACGTATCAGTTTTTAAATTAAAACTAGTTTGCATTAAAATTTCACATATAGCAAAAATTCAGCTCTACAGTCACTCTAGACACTTTTTTTTTTTGCGGTACGCGGGCCTCTCACTGTTGCAGCCTCTCCCGTTGCGGAGCACAGGCTCCGGACGCGCAGGCTCAGCGGCCGTGGCTCACGGGCCCAGCCGCTCCGCGACATGTGGGATCTTCCCGGCCCGGGGCACGAACCCGTGTCCCCTGCATCGGCAGGCGGACTCCCAACCACTGCGCCACCAGGGAAGCCCTCTAGCCACATTTTAATTGTTCAATAACTTCACGTAGCCAGTGGCTTTCCTACTGGACAGAGGAAGCCTAGAGGTTTGGGACTTCACATGTGAGGCATTAGGGAGCCATTGAAGGAGGGGCCATTAAACAAAGGAGGTCATGTGATCAGGCGTGCTGTGACATGGCCAGGCTGGGAGATGTATCCATTCCCATTCACAGTTATAAAGGGATGGGGGCATGCTCCAAGGCAAGGGTGTAGAGAAACAGATACTATATAAATAGCGGGTAGAGCCCAAGCCCTAATTCCACTTCTTTCCAGGCACATTATTTTTTGAAGATTTGATGCACTTATCTGTAAAATGGGATATGACTGTCCATACTTGCCGTTCAATGGGAGTTGCCATAAAAAAATCAAGTGACTTTTGCACAGCAAAGTAAACCATAAACAAGATGAAAAGACAACCCTCAGAATGGGAGAAAACATTTGCAAACGAAGCAACTGACAGAGGATTAATCTCCAGAATTTACAAGCAGCTCATGCAGCTCAGTAACAAAAAAACAAACAACCCAATCCAAAAATGGGCAGAAGACCTAAACAGACATTTCTCCAAAGAAGATATACAGACTGCCAACAAACACATGAAAGGATGCTCAACATCACTAATCATTAGAGAAATGCAAATCAAAACTACAATGAGGTATCACCTCACACCAGTCAGAATGGCCGTCATCAAAAAACCTACAAACAATAAATGCTGGAGAGGGTGTGGAGAAAAGGGAACCCTCTTGCACTGTTGGTGGGAATGTAAATGATACAGCCACTATAGAGAACAGTATGGAGGTTCCTTAAAAAACTACAAATAGAACTACCATATGACCCAGCAGTCCCACTACTGGGCATATACCCTGAGAAAACCATAATTCAAAGTCATGTACCACAGTGTTCATTCCAGCTCTATTTACAATAGCCAGGACACGGAAGCAACCTAAGTGTCCATCGACAGATGAACGGATAAAGAAGATGTGGCACATATCTACAATGGAATATTACTCAGCCATAAAAAGAAACGAAATTGAGTTATTTGTAGTGAGGTGGATGGACCTAGAGTCTGTCACACAGAGTGAAGTAAGTCAGAAAGAGAAAGACAAATACCATATGCTAACACATATATATGGAATCTAGAAAATGAAACAAAAAAATGGTCATGAAGAACCGAGGGGCAAGATGGGAATAAAGATGCAGACCTACTAGAGAATGGACTTGAGGACACAGGGAGGGGGAAGGGTAAGCTGGGACAAAGGGAGAGAGTGGCATGCACATATATACACTACCAAATGTAAAACAGATAGCTAGTGGGAAGCAGCCGCATAGCACAGGGAGATCAGCTCAGGGAGATCAGCTCGGTGCTTTGTGACCACCTAGAGGGGTGGGATAGGGAGGGTGGGAGGGAGGGAGACGCAAGAGGGAAGAGATATGGGGATATATGTATATGTATAACTGATTCACTTTGTTATAAAGCAGAAACTAATACACCATTGTAAAGCAATTATACTTCAATAAAGATGTTAAAAAAATAAATCAAGTGAGATGATGTAAATAATATTACAAGCTTGTATTGGTTAAGCAATGAATGAATGAATGAATGAATAGTAGGTAGAGTAGATGGGAACTGGTAATGGGGGAAATAAAAGAGAAGGAAGATGATGAGATAATTCTTGATTTGAAAAGTGACCTCTATTTGAAAACCGCTGGCTTGGGGTTTGGATGGAGGAAGAAATAGATGATCTCAGTCTGACACAAAGTTGAGGTTATTTTAGCACATCCAGAAGAAACGTCCAGCAATGTCCAGAAGGTTGTAGGAGTCCGGGTCTGTAGCTCTGCAAAGATACTTTGGTTGGCGGAAACGTTTCAGCATTCAGCGGATGTAGGTAGTACTGAAATGAAGCCATGGGAAGGATAAGGTCTTCCAGGGATGGTGCTTTCAAACAAGGGTCAGCAAACTACAGCCCTGTGGGACAAATCCCGCTGCTACCTGTCTTGTAAATAAAGTTTTATTGGCAGTCACTCAGTCATGCCCGAGACATGTTAGTGTCTTGTTTCTGGTTACATTTGTGGTACAAGGGAGCTACACCTCTGAGTTATTGGGACAGGGACCGTGTGGCCTGCAAAGTGGAAAATATTTACTCTCTGGCCCTTTCCAGAAAAAAACTGTCAACCCCTGCTTTATTTTTTATTTTATTTTATATTTTTAACATCTTTATTGGAGTATAATTGCTTTACAATGGTGTGTTAGTTTCTGCTTTATAACAAAGTGAATCAGTTATACATATACATATGTCCCCATATCTCTTCCCTCTTGCGTCTCCCTCCCTATCCCACCCCTCTAGGTGGTCACAAAGCACTGAGCTGATCTCCCTGTGCTATGCGGCTGCTTCCCACTAGCTATCTATTTTACCTTTGGTACTGTATATATGTCCATGCCACTCTCTCACTTTGTCACAGCTTACCCTTCCCTTTCCCCATATCCTCAAGTCCATTCTGTAGTTGGTCTGTGTCTTTATTCCCGTCTTGCCCCTAGGTTCTTCATGACCTTTTTTTTTTTCCCTTAGATTCCATATATATGTGTTAGCATACGGTATTTGTTTTTCTGACTTACTTCACTCTTTATGACAGACTCTAGGTCCATCCACCTCACTACAAATAACTCAATTTCGTTTCTTTTTATGGCTGAGTAATATTCCATTGTAGATATGTGCCACATCTTCTTTATCCATTCATCCGATGATGGACACTTAGGTTGCTTCCATCTCCTGGCTATTGTAAATAGAGTTGCAATGAACATTTTGGTACATGACTCTTTGAATTATGGTTTTCTCGGGATATATGCCCAGTAGTGGGATTGCTTGGTCATATGGTAGTTCTATTTGTAGTTTTTTTAAGGAACCTCCATACTGTTCTCCATAGTGGCTGCATCAATTTACATTCCCACCAACAGTGCAAGAGGGTTCCCTTTTCTCCACACCCTCTCCAGCATTTATTGTTTGTAGATTTTTTGATGTTGGCCATTCTGACAGGTGTGAGATGATATCTCATTGTAGTTTTGATTTGCATTTCTCTAATGATTAATGATGTTGAGCATTCTTTCATGTGTTTGTTGGCAGTCTGTATATCTTCTTTAAAGAAATGTCTGTTTAGGTCTTCTGCCTATTTTTGGATTGGGTTGTTTGTCAACCCCTGCTTTAGAGTTTGGAAATCCTGAGTATGGAACTCTAGGCAAGATGAAAGATTTCAGAATGAGCAGAGGAAGTCACGCTCCTTAAAAGGAGTGAGAAGGAGACACCCAGATATGTAGGCAGAGAAGCACCGTGAGCAGGAAAACCTGGAGGCAAAGAAGAGAGATTTTTTTTTCCCCCAGAGAGAGACGATGTGAATGACAGTGTCATGTGCTGTCAGGGGGTCAAGTGAGGTAAGGATTGAAAAGTGTCAATTGAATTTAGCAACTCCAGTCGCGTTAGCGACTGCGGTAGGAATATTTGGGGCAGAGGGGAGGGGCAGAAGCCAGCTTAGAGCGGGCCGAGGACCCAGTGGGGAGGAAGAAGGGGAGGCGATGAGGTCTAGTTCTGTCCATCAGGGACGCTTGAGGTTGAGGAAACCTGTTTTAAGATTGCCATGCGTACTTGTCAGGAGCGGGAGGGTACAGATTTCACAGCAGAAGAGGGAGTCATGATAGAGCATGTACGTGCTCAGGAGTCAGGGCGAAAAGGGAGGGAGCCCCCAGCCCTCTTTTGATTCCCACTCTTACTGCCTCTGTCAGTACCGGACTCAAGCTTCCTAATTTGCCCCCTGGTTTCCTTGCTTTAGCCGCATCCAGCGTACTTCCATCAGATTTCTCTCCCTAAAATATTCCTTTAATCCCAGCCCTTCCCTGCTCCCAGCTCAGTGAAGGTTGCACCTCCAGTCTTCCCTTCCAGGCTTGGTCACTTCCATTTCCAGGCACCTCTCCTCCTATGTGCTTGCGAGCACGCTCTCCCTCACCCTCCTCATTGCCACCCTCATGAAACACAGCACTCCATGACAGAGCATCACCGAAGTTTTGCCTAACCTTGCCCCATCACAGTTGCTCGATTCACTAGTATTTACGAAGTAGAAATGCGAGCAAACATCACAAGTCATTAACATTTTAAGGCATATTATAAATTTATTATCGAAAAAGAACTATCACTCATTGCTTTGATGCAGTGCAAATTCCATAGAACAGTTTTCTTAACTGTGATGCTACCAACATGAGGGACCAAATACTTTTTGTGCTGCGGCCTGTGCTGTGCATTGTAGGATTTTAACAACACGCATCCCTGGTTTCCCAGTAACACCCGTTCTTCCCAGTTGTGACAACCAAAACTGTCCCCAGACATTGCCAGATGTCCCCTGGGTGGGGCTAGGGGGCGGGCAAAATCACCCCCTATTGGGAACCGCTGCCTTGGAACGACAGTGTTAGGCAGAATTTTTTTCCCCTGATGTTTTCTATTATTCCAGATGTATCCTTTCCCCTCATACTTTGCATTTTTAATAGTTGGACCCAAGGGAAATTATCCTGAAGATGTATCTTATTCCAGGCAGTAAGAAATGAAAAACACCCATTTGTGACTGCTTACCAAGTTAATAGTGACTCTATCCTATTCCATCTAACAATACAAGCAACTTATAAAAATCAAAATAGGTGCTCCAGTGTGTGAGCCGATGGTGTTATCACTCAGCTCCTGTACATTAAGACCTGGAGGTCTTAACACAAACCACGTTTTATGGTATACACTTTCCCCAATGTCCCTGCCTTTTCCCGGCAGTTCCTGTTGCGTATTCTTCGATGGGGGGCTTTCTGTTAAAAGTGAGGTCAGAATTCTCCCATCACAAATACTCACCTGTTGGAAGAAAGCCAACTTTTGGGAAAAGAACCCAAAACGAACATGAGGAGCTAAGACATCATGGTTAAATTTTTTATGTAAAGTTCAGGAATTCATGGGAAATGAGCATAAGAATGCCATGGTGGGCTCAGAGGGCTGGTTGAAGGGGACGCTGAACCCACTCAGTTGTGAGGTTACGAAAGCTTTCTATTCAGTGAGGAAGAAGAAGGTCGCCCCCCTCCTGGGGTGGGTGTCCTCGGTGTTGGGGATTTGGTCGTGGGATCTCTGATGCCTATTCTGTCCCGTTTTCCCACTGTGTAGACAACACATGCTAAGTACACTAGTCATTAACCACTTGCGTCCAGAATATGAGGTACAGCTTGCTAATCCTATCTGCAATTATTAACATGTACTTCCTTGACTTCCACAAACGGTGTATACAAAGGAGAAATGCTTCTGAAAAGGCAATTAAAGATTTTTCCTGAGGTATCGAGGCTTCAAAGTCATCATCAAGAGACTGCTTAGAATGAGGCTGGTTAGCAGTATTACCCTCTGCCCTGCTCTGCATTTTCCCTTTTAACTACAACTTGGTAAACAAGAGCTAATTCTGAACAATAACCCGGAAAGTGAATGACGTTCTCTAAGCTGTCCTTCAAAGAAGTGTTGACTTTATCGATGTTATATTCCTCATATCACCTGGAGAAAGCAGGAAATGTTTCTAAAAATCATTCCACTGAGAACACAGTCCTACTTCAGGCTTGTTTTATGATGGAGAGAGGAGTATTCTGCACTTGGGAATTTTTTAGTGGCTTCCCCAAGGTCTGGGTTTTATGGGCTACTAATAATCCCTGTGATTTATTGAGCACCTACTGCGTACTAGGCACTTTACATATATTAGCTTTGTGTGCTCTCAGAGCCCTGTGCATTTTTCACTGTAACAGTACTCACAGTCCTAATCTCTACTTTTTATGTGAATAACTGATTAATGTGTGTTTTCCCCATTAGTCACTTTCCTGTCCGTGGATCTGTATCGATTTGTGTTCCCCATTGTTGCCCCACACTTAGGACAGGACCTGGCATATAGTAGGTACAAAATAAATACTGCTTCGAAGGATGAGTGAATCCAGATGCAGAGTGGTGTGATTTTAGAGATGAGGAAACGGAGAGAGAGACTGGTTGGGCGGCTTGTTGAAACCTTGCAACTGGTAGTGCGAGGCATCGAATTCAAGTATGTGCGGTCCAATGGCGACTCTCTTTCCACCACACCTGCCTTCTCAAACTTTAACTGAATCACCTGGAGGCTCTCACCAACATGCACATGCTCATTCAGTGGGTCCGCGACGGGCCTGCGAAGGTACATTTTGCTCCCACACGATACCTGTGCTCTTCTCCAGAGAACCATGCTTTAGTAGTGGAGGTCTGCACCGCAGTTGCAGCGTAAAAAGTGATAACTTCCTTATCTGTTGGAGGTGTATGTGGTTTTGTCTGGAAATTCTTGCCACGAGACAGAGCCTTTGCACCTGTATCAGTCTCCTAAGGAAAGTACCGCAGGGATCTGCTCTTGAATAGATATATTGACTCCTTCTATCATTTGGTTATCCATGGGCTGTGATCTTTGATGAGTCTTAACTCAGATATCGATGATGCTCATAGGCCCTGTTGCCTCCCTTAAAAGTCTCGTACTCAGTACCAGGTGGCGTTTCTGCTCTAAAGATGTCCAGTACCCCTACTCTTCACGCTTACCATGGCAATGCCAAGGAGTAGCCATGCCCTTCAGAAGTTTCTTTGGATGTTTAGTTCATGAAGGTGTCCTGTTGAGACTCTGGAGTCTCCAGACATCTGGTGGTCCCACCACTGAGTCTGCAGCCATCCAGTGACCCCAGGACCCAGTATACGAAGAGAGGCTGCTATCACTGACCCCACTGTTGGTCCCTGCTCTGTTGACTGTGGGCATCTTAAGCTCTGCCCTTCTTGTTGGTGTGTCTGTGACTGTTTCTTCTTGAATATCCTCCCTGGCTCAGCACTTCCTCCTAGGTCTTGAGAAAAAGGTGCAGAGGTTGGCCGCTTTACTAGTTAGGAGTGGTGGGTTCAAGGTCTAGGTGCTTATCTTAGCCATTTGACACCACATGGTGGACGAGCATGTTTCTGAGAAGGGGCCCCTCAGTCAGAGCTGTGATTACTTATCACTGAGCAGTCCGATGCCCGGCCCCCCACCTATACTGTGTCACCAGCCTCTGGCTGTTTCAGTTTCTGAGTTCAACCCTTGCTAACCATAGGATGATACCTGGGTTCTTGACTTAAGACTGACGGATTCTCTGTTCCTTCCAGTCATGTACACCAGATCTGTTCATCATCTTTGTGCCTAATTGGAGCCTACCCTTCATTCATCGTATAATATAATGTCACCATTTTTTCGGATATGCAGGATTTGAAAATTCATGTATGTTGTGTTCTAATTGTGTAGTAGTAAAAATTGAAGGGGCACTTTGGAAAAGGTTTATTTTAGCTCAATATTTTGAAAAACTCTTTCAGCTCTGCCTTCCTTTATAATATTCAGGGGTACTAAATGGTCATGAAGGGTGGTTTAATGAGATGAGGACTTAGAAGGTAAGGGCATCGTTATATTATTGAAGTCACACTGAAAGTAAATTGACAGATACCTGTAGTTTGTCCTGAAGTCCCTTATTGAAGAGCTTGCTTTAGTTCTCTTCATGTGAACAGAGAAGGCGCAGGAATGATATACGATGAATGAGGCATCTGCCGCTGATGGAATAGTCTCAAACCACGCGATGTTTTTTTTCTATCTTAGTACATAAGGTTTTCTCCGTTTCATTTTTATTTTTCATTTGTTTGAGAGTGTTGTATTGATTTTAATCTATGTAAACTATACGCCTATGCCTTATTAATCAACTTCGCAAAGGTAGTGATTAAAGTGTGCCAATGTGGGAAGCCACAAAAAGAAAAGACAGCTTACATCTCACTTTTATATATAAAAATTATCCCCATTTTGTAATACTTTAGCATTATGTTCATTGTTCCCATAAAAAAATACTGTATTTTGTGAAATGATACAATCTGTGAGGCATTTCCCATTATGTAGCCACCATGTCTTTAAATTATAGCAATTTCTTAAGATTTTAAGGCAAAATGGGCTCTTAGAAGTGTGATTAATAGCAGGGAATGAGGCTAATGCTGGGTCATCAGTGGCACTCCATTACAAAAAAGGTTGGGCTAATAAAAGCATCCATCTTTTTGACCAATAAAGCATTTGAATGATATGCTTATAGTTTTTTATCATATAGTAGTTACTTGGTAATGAATAAACTCTGAACTTGCATTGAAGAAAGGCAGCTCTACTTAAGTGGCCCTTGGACTAGCTTTTTGATGATGTGAGAACAGGCAGGCCTGGGAGGGAGGCTTGTGTTAGAGCTGCTGGTTTGATTTTTAAGGTGTCTTCTACAAGCATCATACCCACGGACTATACGAGTCCCATCCAGTTCAGGGGCAAAAGTAGAGAGTCTAGTCAGTGGATTATTTCTTTAGCAGCATAAGTGTATACAGTAGGCTCTCTATAAGTGCTTTGTGAGTTGCACTGTTAGGAATACTGTGCTTAGGAGTCAGGGATGTAGCCTGGTCCCAGCGTGGATCTCTTAGGCCTTCTCTAGCTCAGTTTCCCAAGACATAAGCTTGTACCACTCCCTGGTGTGTTTGAAGAGGATTTTTAGATGGTTCCTAAGTCATCCACCAATTCGCATTACTGTGATTTGATGCTGAAGCAATTCCATTTCCAGTCTGTTTTAATCCTTCTGGTAAAGCCAAGGAGAAAGTCTCCATTTGGAGCTAGTATGTCTTTAATCTCTCTCTTCCCATTGTAAACTCACTATTTAACAAAGAAAGAACATGGCTTCCACTCAGAGCCTTTGTGGACTGTAGGATCTAGCTAGAATTTAATAACATTGGTTGGGTTGTATCACATTTATTACAAAGTCTTTCCTTCAGAGGGATACATAGTGGTTTTTCCACTTGATGAAGTGATACAAAGTTTTCTCTGAAATAGATTTATGTTTGCCAAAAGTGAATAAATTTAAAAAATGACATTGGACGTGTAGATGAAGAGGGCAAAGATAATGAATGTAGATGTAGAAGTGAATGCTTGAGGCTTGGAAGCTAGCTCAAGGGGCCACTCAGATGGCATGACCGCTCTAAGAATCTCAGGATTTGTAAGATTATTGTCCCAGAGAAGAGTTGTGGAAAGAATTAATCAGTCCTTTCCAATCTTGGGTTTCCCCAGAGCTTCCTCAGGACTCTTTTCAGTTTTTAAAATGGTCTGTCAAACAGATTATATGATTAGGAGTTGGGGATTAAAATATACACACTACTGTATATAAAACAGATAACCAACAAGGGCCTACTGTGTAGCACAGGGAACTCTACTCAATATCTTTTAATAACCTATAATGGAAGAGAATATAAAAAAATATATATATATTTATATAAAGTTATATATGTGTGTATATATATATCTGAATCACTTTGCTGTACACCTGAGACTAACACATTATAAGTCAACTATATTTCAATAAAAATTTTTTTAAAGTAAAAAAAAATTTTTTTTAGTGTCATATGAAAGGCTTCTTCATAAATGCACTCTCTCTTCCTCTTTGATTCATTTTACTTTAATTTTTTTTTTAGTAAATAAAGCTTTAAACATTTAGGGTCTTTGGGGAACAAAATAAGTAAATAGACACATGCAGGTACAATAAGAGGTGGATTAGAACAAGTTTACCACTACAATTGGGGTAGAGGAGAAAGGCATGTTATCTATCCCACTCACGGTAAGGAATCAGTAGAACCGTCGCAGAATTCAAAGGAGTCTCCGTTTGGGTGATGATTATGTACCTAAGGACAGCATGGCGTTAAAAACTCCAGGGCCTGGTTACTGACCTTTACCAAGGAAAATGTTTACAGCTCTTTGGATTACCATGTAGAATTGTACACCCTATTTATAATCCTTGATCAGTAGTCTAGTTTCTCCAGACTTTAGGTATAGAAAATAAAAATGAAGGTCAGGAGAACTCCTGGAAAAAATGAGAAGTGTGGATGGTGAGTAATCAGCATTTTCCATTGAAGACGGGCAACAGGGATGGGAGGACACAGCGTTATGCTTTTACTTCTCCATTTTTTTCTCCCTTGAGTTTCGCTGGGACATAGGATTAGGGACTTCTCTGTTTCCTAGTCATCTCAGCCGCATGCGCAGAGCAGCGAGCATGGAATTTGAGAACGTTCCGTTCCCAAAGCATTTGAGGAAGAGTCTCTGTGTTGTTCCAGCAGCCAGACTTGCATCATCAGCCAGAGTTGAGCAAGGCTGGGTTTCCTTCTCTAGGGCAGTGGAACAGCTTGAGCCCCAGAGGGCTTTCTAGGGCAGAAAAGGGAGACGTCTCCGTGTCCCTTCCCAGTGACCGGTAGGTGGGAACAGGTCCACGAGCCTGAGAAATTCCCTCTTCCTAGGGCACTGAACCCTCCATGGAAATTTCTTCTCCGGACGTTGTGGAGGCCTCAGGGGCTGTGTTGGTTTGGGGAAAGGAGACAGTCAGCAGAGAGGGACTTAGGAAACAAACCACAGCGCAACAAAACAAAAACACAAAAGAAAATACCCTGTTACTTTGTGACTTCAGGGTTGCAGAACAAAGATTAGATTATTGCAGCAGGAGCTGGGAACAAGAGCTACTAGAGAAGGTTAGGAAGTCTGTAGTGGAATTCAGTGTGATGATCAGGGCTGGCGGGGGAAGACCGGTAAAATTTTGTTACAATTTTTAGACAGAGATGGAAATTCCAGTAATCTGATCATTACTAATGTAATTACCAGAATCTTCTAAGGTGTATCTTTAGTTTTTTGTGTTTTTTTAAAATTTCATTTTCTGTTTTCAAACTCTGCTTCGGCTCTCCAGCTATCCAGTGTTTTGCTGTACTTTGCACTGACATAATGCTGAATTTTTAAAAATTAATTAACTGATCATGAATGTAAGATACAGATAAAAAACTGTCTTTCGGTATGTTTTTGCTTATTAAATTTTAAGTAATGGATGTTATTCACATATCAAAATTAAGTAGTTTAATAATGTTAAAGTATCTGTAAAATAGATTCCCAAACTAATGTTTTAATTGCAAATTGTATACCTAAATATAGTCTCTCCGATAGAGTATGGTAACTTTCTTATGATATACAGCATACTGTTTTACATGTTAGTACACATGAAACAAATTTTTGAAGGTGGAACATTTCTTTGTGACACTTTGTTACTGGATGGAGTAAGCTTGTTTACTCTTGGCTTTGAAGACTTAAGATTTCTTTGATAAGCCGACAGCATGAACTGCTGAATCCTCATACGTAACATCAACTGATTAATTTATTTATGTAATCTTTTTTAAGGGCAAAATCATCACCAGGTGTAGTTTGGTTTTTGCAGGGTGTTGGAGAATGCTACAGATCTGTTTGTGGATACTGTGTGCTTGAGAGTATCTTGGATCAAGAAACTTGGGGAGAAAGGAACATCAGGGTTTTCCTTCTAGATAAAACATTCCAGATCTGAATCCGTGTTTGACCCATATATTTCATTGATAAAAGGAGATGAGCCCAGGAAATGAATGCATGGTTACTCAAGCATGAAAATATTACAGTCTTTTAAAGCTGTTACCAGATGCAACCTATAGTAGTTGAAACCGTGTAGATGCTTTATTTTTACCTACAAGCCAGGAAATAAAAGGGCATTTGACTGAACTCTGTTTCATTTGGGGCCGGTGGGGGGGGAACCTCTTTTTCTTAAAGGGGGCCATGCTTTTTTTGGATTGCCAAGTAACGTCACCAGTAAAGAGTTAACCGGATTTCACTTGATTCGCTCTGGCTTATGTGATGATGAGTAATGCGAGGTTGGTAACGGCAAATTGTTGTTTATAAGCAAACATGGCATTGTGCAAACAAGCAGGCCTGGTCTCCAACTGGTTTGATTTCATGGTGGTCAGCAGCTGATCTATGTAACGTACAACCTTTCTGCCTCTCTAAATGTCAGAAGAATGACTGTTTGTTTATCTTGCCTTCTTTGCAGCTGTTTACTCTGTAATGCATTTACCTCGACCTTGATTCCCTAAGAGTAGCCCCACTCTCCTCCCCAGTTCTGTTTACATTAGTCCTGCCCCTGGTGTCACCTATGAAATCTGTTGATTATTCCACCTGGTTAATGTTAAATTGCTCTTGTAAGATGATGTGTTTGTTCATAAACACAAGTGCTGGGCCCCTTGTTTACTGTACCCATGGCAGCAATCGTTATTAAACAAATATTGCTTTGTTTGCGGGTGTGAGCAGCAGTTTATCCTGCAAGGTCTGTTTTTTAAAAACACACACACACACACACACACACACACGAAAAAAAAACAACAAAAAAATTTAAATGCTAGAATTTCGATAAAGAAAGGAAAAGGGGAACTTGTCCCTGGAATGTGGTTGAAACAGACTTAGGTTTGCTTTTCTTATCTTTTGCTTAGATGAAGGGGCTGGAGAGATTAGCGAGTTGTTTGGTTTTTCTAAGAGATTTCCTTAGTGTAATGATATCTATGCAGTTGTTTGCTTTTTTCAGAAGGGAGGGAGCTCTCCTGAAAGGCCAGTAGCTCAGTAATAGAACATCAGATGGCTAGAAAACTCTTTGTGGAACAAACAAGGACTTAAAAGGTCTAGGAGAAAAAGTCTAGTGCTATGAACAAGGCAATCACCTCCAAAAGGTACAATCCTTGGCTTTTGCATTTGGTATGTGTTGTGTGTTGTCCTGTGGGCTCTCTATGGACCGTCTGTGGTGCATGTACTCTATCAAGTTTGAAAAAGGAAGATAAACTTTTAGTTTAATATGTTCTGAACAATTCCTCTGTGATACAGAGACGTCCTGAGAGGAAAACATGCAATTAATATGCAGGGATATATTTTAAAAAGTTAGTATTTTGATTCTTACCTGTTACACTTACCTGTCTCATTTTAAAATGCACTTAGGCATTGTATCCTTTCTAGTTAAGTAAAACAGACCTTGTATCTCTTTATTCGGCTTGGAGGGTGTGTGTGTGCGCGTGTGCGTGTGTGCGTGTGTGCATGTGCGTGTGTGTGTGTGTGTGTGTGAGAGAGAGAGAGAGAGACAGACTCTTGGACACAGGCAAGCACATTAGATAAAAGCCAACAGGAGCCTGTCTTTTGTCATGTTTTGCAAACAACAGAGCAAACTCAGCTCACATCATCTTTGTTTTCTGTTTTTTAAATTATTGTTTGTTGCTGTTTCTGACTTTGCCTTGTGTTTCAACACTGGGCAGGGCTTGCTAGCCTTTGCTGTAAATTACAAGGATACACCACAGACTGGGGGGAGGCTGGAGGCTGGGGGGTCATGACCTTCCACAAATGGTGGTCTTTCATATCAGTAAAAGCCTGCTAATCTCTCTGTTAAGAGGGACTTTGGGGAGGGAGGAGAAATGCATACATTCATATTGGAGTTTTTCAAGGATAAAATTAAATAATTGTCCCTTTCACGCAATGGAGAAATGCGAGCAACAGACTTCTGATGGGCTGCATTCATGAAGTTGCCATGATGCTGTGAGCTTATTGTTCACTTTGGCCACCATGGCAGTTAGGGGCTGCAGGAAAAATGGGAGACACGTGAAGTGTGTCATCGAACATGCTGGTCATTAATTGCTGTTAGGAACCCAGCCCCATGTATATGCAACTATATAAAATATGGAAGTGAAAAAAATATATATTCTGAACTGGTTGTCTGTCACTTTATTCCACCAGACTCTTTCTGAGAGTTCAGCTGTTTGAATGATTAAAGTTCTACAGGCTTTGTCAGTTCTCAAACTTAAAATCTGTTTTGTTCTATGAAAATGCATTTTAATTAAGCTCCGCGGAACACCTGGCTCCGTCAGACCCTAAGCTTCAGCGGCTTCCTTGTGGCAAAGCAAACAGCCTAGTCCTGGATTGGCAAGGCTCCTTTTTAGTCTCTGTTTGATTATTTGAGCTCGTCTGGATTAATATGACAGGGAGTGGGTATGGATTCTGCTTTGTACTTCTGTTTCCTAGAGCGGCTTCTTTCTAACTTCTATAGTTTGCCCACAGTTGCCATGATCACAACACTTAAACTCTTGTCTACTGAGAGAGAAGGAAAACAAGACCAATGGTCGCCGAAGTTCTAAAAATACAAACTTTTAAGAGAGTGGGATGCTTGTCGTTTGTACTCATGGATGTCTTATAAAGAGTACAGAGTCTCAGAAAGTTTGGTTACAACAGGTCGTGAGACGGAGGCATCTACAGTTTCTCTGAAAAGCTTTGCTGCCCTGGAATTAAACTTGAGAAATGCCTTTTCCTTGGAAGTTCGAAGTCTCCTGTCTTCACCTGGAAAGGCTAGTAGAAAAGGGAAACCATCTTTTTGTTAGGAACATCATTTCGTTACCACCCTATTCTTCTAATTCTCTTCCAACTGGGACAATCCTACTTCTATGAAGACTTAAAATGATGTAATGGCACAAGTTCTTTTCGGAGTTTTAGAACTGCGAAACGGTTAGTCATTCCCAAGAAGTACAGGAAACAGAGTAGTTTAGAAGAAGCAACATGAAAGGTGGTGACTACAAGCCCTTGATCTCATTTGATTGAGAGGTTGGACTTGTATTTTTCTGTTGTGTAATCATTTAGTTAAAAATTCAGCAATTATGTATTGAATTCCCATTCTGTGCAAGGCATGTCTGAAAGTCAAGTGGGAGATAAAGGAATTTTTGACTTTTAATTCTTATCAAACACATGGAGGTGGAGAGGTGCAGAAGGAAATCATTTTAATCTGAATGCTTTTTCTTCCATTTAATTGATAAGTATAAAGTGCTTCTGGTTCAATTGATAAATAGAAACTAGTTCCTATTTCTTTTTCTTTCCCCTCCTTTGAGCTGTAAAGGTAAGAGAGCTACATTATTATTAATTTTTGCAGTATTATTGTTTTCAATTATTACCTTATTAACAATGAACAGAATTTTCATCCCACACTTCTCACCTACTGAGGATTCCTTTTTTCACTGAATCCCTGTTGTTACAGATTCTGGCTCTCTGAGATGTATCCACCATACTGTGGCCTGTACCCATTCCTTTTTCACATCAAACCCTGCATTTCCTGCGTTCTTGAAGGGCAGAGGGGTGGGTAGCTCCTTTAACACACAAATGCCAATGCCACCTTGGAGGGGTGCTCCTGGAACTTATTTATTTCTTCTCCTCCCCGAGAGGCCCAGCCCATCACCTGCATGATACTCTCAATCCCTTCTAACCTAAGATCTGTGAAGATTCTAATTTGGCCCTAATCCTCCCATATGACTAAATAAGTGGCCACTTTTTTTTTTGGCGCTACGCGGGCCTCTCACTGCTGCGGCCTCTCCCGTGGCGGAGCACAGGCTCCAGACGCGCAGGCCCAGCGGCCATGGCTCACGGGCCCAGCCGCTCCGCGACATGTGGGATCCTCCCGGACCGGGGCACGAACCCGCGTCCCCTGCATCGGCAGGCGGACTCTCAACCACTGCGCCACCAGGGAAGCCCCCACTTTTTTTTTTTTAACATGCTTTTGACCATTTCATTGCTCCTGAACTTTTTCCTCTTTAAGAAGAAATTTCAGATTTTTAAAAGATGGATCTAGATATCTACAGTGCATGATAAAGTTGATAATTCATAAATCATTTTTAACAACAGGTAATATGCATAATTTATGGTGTTACACTGCTATCTTTTTGGTATTTATGATGGATAATGCTCAGTTTTTGCCCTCATATTACTGCTTTAAATTATACCACGAGAAAATTAATGAGAAAGTAGATTTATGGGTTTCATTTGTTTGTCAATTCGGAAATTAATTGGGTGTTAATTTTAGCCGTCTCTCATCAGACCAGGACTTCAGTCTGTGTGCATTATTTGTATTCATTGTGGCTTACTTCCCATTTACTGTGGGTCACTAGCTTTGCATATATTAAAATAGCCCTCCGGCTCCTTCCCTTGATTACTTTTTGAACTGCCATGCATTAGAAAATTTTACGCCTTTCTGTTATAATTATGAAAATTTGGTATTGGAAGATGGTGCCTTCACAGCACAGTCAGCACCCTGACTTGTCTTCCTAAACTTGGCTCTCGGATGGTCTTTCCATGAAATGGGACTCCTGCCAGTGGGGGCAGTGGACGGACAGGCGGTGGTGTCTGAAGGGTTCATTGACAGCTTGCGGAAGTGCTCTTGGATGAGAAAATAATCAACTGTGGTCACTCTGTTTCACCTATTCTTTTCCTCCCCACCCCCGCCCCTTCTTGTTTTATCTTTGAGAGTATGCTATGAGCCTACCACTTGTAGACGGTCATTCAGTATCTTGGGGCCAGTCGAGGCCCCTCCATCGCCCGCTTCCTTAACCGCTACACTTCACTTGTAATCCCCTCCACCAGCCCTTCATCTCCTCACTGCCACCTGCCCCAGTAGCATCTTGCCAGGTAAAGGATGAACGATTGAAAAGCATGTGTCTCCCTCTAGGAAATGTAAAGCCTTCTACTGAGAGGCTCTAACTTCCGTCTGGATGCTTTCTGTGGCTTGATTCCCTGACTTGAATGAGAGTAAGTAAGAGTACCGGGTGGTTTAGTTTCCCAGGCCACCCCACTGAACTACGATGGCGGGGGGGATCCCCTTAGCTACACCTTAAAACTCCTAGGTTTCATGTTGCCAGGTAAATCGTTTGCACATTTAAAGGGAACCAGATCATTTACCTGATGAGACCCAGAAGTGCATGTTGGCTTTATATTCTTAATACAGACAGGTTTTATTTCTTCTTTCCTGAACCACATGAACATGATCAGGATTTTGAAACTTCATGATGCAACATGAGGATTTTAAGCAGTACTTCTTTTTTTTTTTATTTTTGGCTGCGTTGGGTCTTTGTTGCTGCACTCAGGCTTTCTCTAGTTGCGGCGAGCGGGATCTACTCTTCATTGCGGTGCGCGGGCTTCTCATTGCAGTGGCTTCTCTTGTTGTGGAGCACGGGCTCTAGGTGTGTCGGCTTAGTTGTTTGCAGCACGTGGGCTCCTGGGCACGTGGGCTTCAGTAGTTGTGGTGCACAGGCTCAGTAGTTGTGGCTTGTGGGCTCTAGAGCGCAGGCTCAGTAGTTGTGGTGCACGGGCTTAGTTGCTTCATGGCATGTGGGATCTTTCCGGACCAGGGATCTAACCCACGTCCCCTGCATTGGCAGGTGGATTCTTAACCACTGTGCCTCCCAGGAAGTCCCAAAGAGTACTTCTTTAGAACAAGAGCTAGCCTGACTCCCACCCTCCTTCTTGACCCGTCTGCACACCCTGTGTGGAGTGTAACTGATGATGGAGTCAGAACGTGTTCAAGGTTTCCAGAATACAGACATACCCTTCTTTTATTGCACTTCGCTTTATTACACTTCACAGATACTGCATTTTTCTTTTTTTCTTTTTGTATAAATTGAAGATTTGTGGCAACCCTGTGTCGAACAAGTCTGTCGGCCCCGTGTTTTCCGACATTATTTGCTCAGTTGGTGTCTTTGTGTCACATTTTGGTAATTCTTGCCAGATTTCAAACTTTTTCATTATTATGTTTGTTAACGTGATCTATGATCAGTGATCTTTGATATGACTGTTGCAAAAAATGACAACTTCCTGAAGGCTCAAAGGGTGGTTAGCATTTTTCAGCAATGAAGTATTTTTTAATTAAGGGATGTACCTTGTTTTTCAGACATAATGCTATTGCACACTTATTAGACTACAGTATAGTGGAAACATAACTTTTATGTGCACTGGGAAACCAAAAAAAATTGTGACTCGCTTTATTGCAATATTCACTTTGTTCGATATTCGCTTTGTGGCAGTGGTCTGGAACTAAACCTGCAACGTCTCTGAGGGATGCTTGTGTAGGAATTCACAGTCTCTCCATTTTTAGAGTTGTCCTCTTCCTCCCCCACTTCCTCCTTTCCTCCGTCACTTCCTTCCTTCCACCTTTCCATCCATCCTTCTTTTTTTTTTTTTTTCCTTCCTCAGAGCTTCTGTTATCTCTTCAAAATGCGTGCCATTTTCCTTGTGTCCTCACACATGGATGAACAATGAGAAAGAGGATTTTTCTTCTTTGGGTGGAGGAGGACCGTGTAATCACTCTAATCATTTTCCTAAAAAGTGATTTCACCGTTAACTTTTCTTCTCCTCTCCCCATAGACGTAGAAATATATTTTACAAAACTATGTTTAGTTTAATTTACACATCCTTTCATGAACAGACCAAGTTCTTTAAGGGCATTTATTCTGCTTCATATAAATAATTGATCAGCCAAGTTAATTTACTTCTGCCTGACTTGGTCAACCTTAATTAACTGCCCTGGAATCGAGACTGAACTTTTTGTTAGCTTAAAATCTTTCACAAGCATGATAACAAGGGCTTTATTTTCCTTAAATTTTCAGCATCAACACTGTAACCAAGGAAATAATCATAATAAGAAAGCATTGCTTTCATCTACTATAAATACATTGGCCAGGATATTATGAATTTTCCAGAATACTTCCAGAGAGCAGCTCTGTTGGCAATGACAATAAATAAGCACGCTAAACTCAGTTCTTATCCTTCCTACAAGTCCCTCCAGCACAAAAATCGATCTTTTGAAATCAGTAGCTCTGTAATGTTTCCAAGCAAGACGAGAAGCGGGCCATTTTGGCTTCCTTAAGCTTTCCGACATCTGTGGGATTTGTAGCATCAGCTTTTGTGAGGTTGTGTTGAATGGATCATATGTGATTTAAACACGCCCCGCGCCTTCAGAGAAGCCATAGAGAAAGTCAGAGGAAGGTTGGGCTTTGTTTCTCCAGAAAGGACTTATGAGTGGGTGTGGCATGGCCGTGCCCTCCAGGTGCCGTGTCTTTCCTATTCAGGCACTTTGGATGGTTGTGCGCTATTTGTTGTTTTCAGTTTGTCACGAGCAAAGCAGTTCATTGGTTTTAGGGTGTCCCAGAGGAAAGCGGAGGTTATGCACACGGGGTGCCTGGGACAAGCACGGAAGAATAGAGGGTCCAGCATGCTATGTTAGAAAACACAGATGCCTCTCCCATGACTTGCTTTAGGTGACGCGAAAATTGTAAAACTCAATAGAAAGAGACAAAATACAGTGGTTCGCTAAAGAATGCTGACACTTTCAGCTTTGTATTTTATATGCTTTTCTTTGTCTACCTGCCACCCTCATTGTTGTCTTTTTGGGTTTTGACTTTGTTTTCTTTCCGTCCATGTACTTTGCATCACCACCTAGCACAGGACTTTGCAAATGGGAAATTCTCTCACCGGTTTTTGAACGGACAAGTTCACGTCTGCAATGGGGAGTGATTCTGGCGGTATCTCTTCCTTAACCTGCTGCGGTTTAGTTTTCTTATCTGTAAAATGGGAATAGCATTCCCTGCTTTTTCTCCCTCAGAGAATTCTTCTGCGTTTGAAAAACACATAAGAGGGCTTTGTAGTTTGTGCAGCATGACACAGATATAAAGGCTTATTAAATGGCTTGGAACATTCCATAGAAAGAAAGAACTGCCAGGCCAGATATTGTTAGAAATGTTCTTAGACATCGACACTCCTCATTTTTCACATGTGCTTTTCAAAAAACCTGTTTTCTCCTGATTGGTGTGGGAGATTATGGGAAAATTTAAATCTTCCAACTGACATACTACTGTTAGCACTTGACTAATTAAGGACATCCTCGGACCAAAATAATCCTTTATGCAATTTTGGTCCCAAAGCCTGCACTCGCACAAACCTGGTTCGCAAGCCAAGCTGCTTGGCTTGATGCCTGCAAAACTTGTGCTGGAGGACTTGGCAGTCTTCTTTGGAACTGCATGGACCAAACCCTTCTCATCAAATTGTGCACTGGGGATAGTTCGTACTCCACCCACCATGATGGTGTCAAACTCCGGAAACAGGAGCGGGGACTCTTCGACCGACACCTGTCTTCAGGTCTGGGGTCCTGATGGTCACGTGGTTTGAAAGCAGCATTTTACCTGTAGCTCTGCCCCCTGAGGACAGGCTGTTTGGCTAAATATATCCCATTCTGAGGGCAGGTATAGAGTTTAGGTATGGACAGTGTTTTTGTCTTTGTGGGGTGGGAAACCCCTGTAATGGACAGGCTTTCTGGAAGGTTAAAAACTTTTTTTCTTTAGCTATGCTTGTGACATATCCTAATAATTAAATGGGTTTCCTTGCTCACCACTAAGACAACCGTTCTCTTCCTTAAATCCCTAAACACTGTCTTTTCCTTCGCTTCTATATGCAGGGGCAAGTTTGTGGCAGAGAAACTGAAATGTTGGGGGGAAAAGTACCTGCGTTTGACAGATTTATTTATTTTTTGGTGATAAACTAGGTACTTGCATTTTGCCTGGTTCTTGCATACCGGAGAAAGTTTTAGCTGTTTTTTGGTAGATTCTTTACTCTGCAGACAGTGAGACTATGAACACAATTTTTTAAGGACTATAATCACTGAAATATCTGATCTAAAGAGACGAGAGTGAATCAGCTGTTGTGTCTGAGTTTGTTTCCCACCTGTTAACAAAAAATGCCATTCTTAATCCAGTTCAGTATTGGATTAACTTTAAAAAAAGATATGTCTTCTGGGTTTATGAAGTTTATAGTTACATTGGATAATACTATGCACTGAAAGGAAATAAAGACAGATAGGAATTTTTCTGCTCTAATTTTTCCATTTGTTTTTTGTACGAGTTTATAGAAAAGAGACTTAAAACCAATCCTAGCAAGAAGGCAGCCTCCTCTAAAGATGCCCAGAGTGTTTCAGTTTCCCTGTTGTCACATATTCACGTGTGGGGGGAGAAAGCTGCCACACTGGTGGTACATATGTCTTTCCATGATTTGAATCAATTTGTTTAGAAGTTTCCTGCCCTTCTTTTTTAAATTAGTTTTTACTAATACAAAATTGTATAGTTGATTTACAATGTTGTGTTAGTTTCTGCTGTACAGCAAAGTGAATCAGTTATACATATTCATATATCCACTCTTTTTTACATTCTTTTCCCATGTAGGCCATCACAGAGCACTGAGTAGAGTTCCCTGTGCTATACAGTAGGTCCTCATTAGTTACGTATTTTATATATAGTGGTGTGTATATGTCAATCCCAATCTCCCAACCAATTTATCTCCCCCCGCCCTTTTATCTAGGATTGGTGTTTCACATTTTACTGAAGTCTTAATTATACGGGCATTTCTCAGCTTGGGCGTTTGAGCTGCCATTTTCCTTTAGTGACTGTTGTTTTTTCTGGCCTCTCCACTTCAAGTGTGACCCTGGCATCTTCACTGTTTGCCTTCCCCCGCCTCACCTCAACTTTAAGAAAACACGTCAGACTGAATTTGTCCAAATCTTGGTTCCACCACTAGTGGCTATGATATTTACTGGGCAAATTAAAAGAAGTCTCACAGAGCCTTAGTTTTCTCATGTAGAAACTGGGGCTAGGAATTGTCCTGAGAACTAAATTGGAGAATACATATAAATCCCTGGGACTAGCACAACACTGGTGATCAGTAGGTGGTCACAATTGATATTAGCAAATATTGTCTTTCGTCATAATTGGGCATCTCTACTGAGAGCTGAATTGCCTCCTTGGGATAATGGTTTTGTACCCAGAGAGCAACAAGGAGTGCGAAATGTATTTACACAAAGGCCACATTCTCTAGCGACTTGCCTTGGACTTACAGTTGTCCTCCCTCATCCACAGCTTTGCTCTCTGAGGTTTGTTACCCTCAATCCAAAAATATTAAATGGAAAGTTCCAGAAATAAACAGTTGTTAAGTTTTAGATTCCACGCCATTCTCAGCGTGATGAAGTCTCACCATCCTGCTCCAACCCGCTGGGAGTCACCCCTTCGTCCAGCGTTTCCCACCCATTTGTCACTTAGTCGCCATCTCGGTTGTGTCTTAGTATCACAGTGCTTGTGTTCACCTATTACACCTTAAGTAAAGTAGTAACGTCTGCTTTACTTAATGATGGCCCCAAAGTGCAAGACGAGTGATGCCGGCAATTTGGATGTGCCACGGAGAAGCCATAAAGTGCCTCCTTTAAGAGGGAAGGTGAGGGCTTCCCTGGTGGCGCAGTGGTTGAGAGTTCGCCTGCCGATTCAGGGGACGTGGGTTCGTGCCCCGGTCCGGGAAGATCTCACGTGCCACGGAGCGGCTGGGCCCGTGAGCCATGGCCGCTGGGCCTGTGCGTCCGGAGCCTGTGCTCCGCAACGGGAGAGGCCACAACAGTGAGAGGCCCGTGTGCCGCCAAAAAAAAAAAAAAAAAGAGAGAGAGAGAGAGAGAGAGAAGGTGAAAGTTCTCAATGTAATAAGAAAAGAAAAAAAATCACATGGTGAAGTTGCTAAGATCTATGGGAAGAACGAATCAAGAAAAAAGAAATTCATGCTAGTTTTGCTGTCATACCTCGAGCAGCAAAAGTTATGGCCGTAGTGCGTGATAAGTGCTTATTTAAGATGGAAAAGGCATTAAATATGTCTAGCAAGATATTTTGAGAGAGAGAGACCACATTCACATAACTTACATTATAGTAATTGTTGTAATTGTTCTCTTTTCTTGTTAGTTATTATCGTTAATCTCTTACCATGCCTAATTTAGAAATTACACTTTGTCTTAGGTATGTATGTATCGGAAAAACCACAGTATATATAGGATTCAGTAGGCATCCACTAGGGATCTTGGAACGTATCCCCTGTGGATAAGGGGGGACTACTATATATATCTCTTTTTTTTTTATTTGATGTTTAGTACTTTCAGATTCAGAACTTTTCTTTGGTCTGCCTAGGCAACATTTTCTCCAAAACAAACATAAGAAGGCCCAGACCTTTCAGGCCTTAAACCAAGCTAGAGGTTAGGAATCCAGTATGAGAAACACCTAACTTTGAATGGGACTTCTCAGGAGAATTTTAACCATAAGGCAAAGATAAGAGTCTGAATTTGTTTAGCTTCTGAAAAGTGGGGAGTTTTTTTTTCCTCTCCCTCAAAGAGGCCTATCTTATTGGAAAGGGCACTTTTGAAGAGTTTCAATACCTGAATGAGTCCAAGGAGTGTGAATCAGTAAAATGCTTTTTGGGTTTTGAGTGTAAGGGTTTTCAGCACGAATTACCTCAGGGGAGCCTGTTGGTAATGTGCGTCATCTCCTGATAGACTGAATTTGCGGAATATTTCTCTAAGAGTGTAACACACAACACAGAGCCTGCACATACTAAAATGTAACGTTACACGCTGAACAGAATGACTTACCAGTTTTTGAGCAAAAAAATATATAATAATCACAAATATAATCACAGAAATTCAACCATAAATTCTAGGTTCACCTGAAAATAATTGTTCTCTTCTAAGGGGAAAAAGGTAACATATAGAGAACAATACTAGTTCTCAGAACTAGTTCTCAGAACAAAACTTGAATTTGTTTTTCTCAAGTTTTTAATTTAATTTTTATTTTATATTGGACTCTTGTTGATGTACAGTGTTGTGTCAGTTTCAGGTGTACAGCAGCAAAGTGGTTCAGTTATCCATATACGTACATCTGTCCTTTTTCAGATTCTTTTCCCACCTAGGCTGTTAGAGAATAGTGATAGAGTTCCCTGTGCTCTACAGTTCCGTATTCAAAAACTAGGCAATTGGACCATTTCTAAGGGGTAACGTGAGTGAAAGGAAATGACAACTGTTTACAGATTTTGGCAACACTGAAGGCAGGGCCCTTCTCCTAATATACAACAACTGTGCTAACAGCTGCTTTTTTCTTTCTCCCCGGCTCCCTCCTCAAAATCCTTCTACCAGGTTTTTGAGTCATGATGCAAGAATCTGGGACTGAGACGAAAAGTAACGGTTCAGCCATCCAGAATGGGTCAAGCGGCGGCAACCACTTATTAGAGTGCGGCGGCCTCCGGGAAGGGCGGCCCAACGGGGAGACGCCGGCCGTGGACGTGGGGGCGGCCGATCTGGCCCACGTGCAGCAGCAGCAGGTACTGAGCTCTGGAGCGGGGGCTGTGGCGGGCGGTGGGTGCCGATGCTACTGCTCACCCTGACGTTTGACCGCTGCGAATGTCTGGTGCTCACCGGCTCTCTGACCGTAAGCACCATCTTTGAAGCCACTAGTGCAGCAGGGCCCCAGTGACTGGCTTTAAGAGACGGAACTGCCAAGGGCTTGAGAAGTAGAGTCTTGGAAGCCCCCTCTGTCTTGGGGAATGGTGGTTGAAAATGAGGTTGGGTGGACCTCTGGCCACTTCCTTTGAGCCTCTAATGTGTCAGCCTAAAGTTTAACTACTTGCAATAAAACAGATCTTTGGAGAAATGGTTCCCAGTGCTTGAATCAAAAAAGAAATACATAGACTTATTAAGCCTTATGATGAGAGAAACAAAATAAGGGATCAAGGATAAAAGAGAAATGAGGGCTATAAGAGAGGAAAGTAGGTGACTTAGGAGAATAGAAATAAATGGAAATACCCAAGCAGAATTGGGTAAATAACAAGACATCAATAACATCGGCATCGGTGTAAGAAAGTGCTTGCTGCTACCTGGAGGAATTTCGGGAGATGGGCCACTTACAAATGTTTCTTACATACATATGGCAGTTGGTATGTGACTAAATCCTGTCAGTGTTTTAAATGCTCTCTTAGTGGTGGCTCCCCAAAATGCACGTCAGTTGCGATGTATTCATTCTGTTATATCCTTTGTAGGCATTTAAGTGGGTACCTGGGAGTGACTGGTAAAATATTTCCAAATGGTAAAGGGTGTGACCCAGAAAATGGCATTGTGTGGCCAGTGTTGACGCAGATTCAAATAAGTAAATAGCATTTGCTTGAAGATAAGCATTGTTTTCCCAGCCTCTCTTGTAATTAGGAAATATTGTTTGTTTTTGTTAATGATAACGGATGATGTTCGTTGCATTTTAGTGTTTGATTCATTTATTCAGTACAAAGTAATGGTGCCATTTGGAAAAAGGTGTAAAAAGAATGGTGCATCTTTGGACTTTCGAGTGAAACGGAAATTGTGCTGGGGGTTGAGGGAAGAGAAAGAAAAACAGAAACCTTTTCTCAAACCATTTTCTTGAGATCTATATCAGAGAAGCCAAGGCAGTCCCTCCTTGTTTTAGGGATATAGCCTTTGACAGGCTCTAAAACATGCATTATTTTCTCCTTACTAAGAGTTTTTTACAAATAAGGAACCATTAGATTGTTAGTCTATCGGAAGTTGGTGGAACCAGCATGAGACAATGGAATCTGTTGGGGAAAGATACAACAGAGAGAAAGGGGACACTAACAGACAAGCTAAGGTCTTAATGCAGAGGACTTGAAGTGATTTGATCTCTCTTTTAGTGGCAGCTCAAATCCGATAGTGCCCGCTTCCTGGGCATCACATCAGCTGGGATTTATGATGTATGTTGTGTATAAACTTTGGGCACTTGCATTAGTGCAAATGGCCAAATTCCACCCAATGCGGTTGTTGACAAAACCTATCAGTATATGGTAGAAAGGTATCCATGTGTTTGTGTGTGTATTTGTTCATTTGATATTCTCAGATGTTTATGGTTCTGTTGAGAATAAAGAGTTGGTAATTTGGTTTGCCGTTTTCTGTGCCCTTACCATACAGAAGCCAAGGTCAACTGTTTCTTTTTTTTTTTTTTTCTGCGGTACGCGGGCCTCTCACTGTTGTGGTCTCTCCCGTTGCGGAGCACAGGCTCCGGACGCGCAGGCCCAGCGGCCTTGGCTCACGGGCCCAGCCGCTCCGCGGCATGTGGGATCTTCCCGGACCGGGGCACAAACCCGTGTCCCCTGCATCGGCAGGCGGACTCTCAACCAGTGCGCCACCCGGGAAGCCCGGTCAACTGTTTCTTTATGGAGTGGTTGAAGTGGGGCTATTGACTGATGTGGTATGAACCCCGAGTAAGTAGTATTTAGATTATGTTAATTGGATAAATGAAAATAAACTTCTTCTGATTTTTATTTGAAAAACTGAAAATCATCCACTATCTCAAAGTCGTAAGCCAGCCAAAAACTTTTATACCATCAACACAAACACGCACACACACACACACAGCCTGACCCCACGAACAGCAACCACAAGTTGACCTCACAGAAGAAAGTTGTATACATGCGTATTAACAGCATCTTCCTTGAAAACCATCAGTAGCAAAATTAGTTATTCATGTCTTTCCTCTTTATCTCGGCTGTGACCACTTTGGAAATTATGTTGTTATGGGTGATTGGTATAAAGGTCAATACCTTTTGATTGTACTTCGAAGTGCTTTTAATATTTTCATAACAATTTTATTTCTAATTGCCAAGGATATGTTTGGGGAAGGAAGAAAGCATTTGGGTCTATCATTGTGGCTAAAACCCCACGTATTGTGGTTGGCAGGCCTTTTTGGTCTTTTAAAATAAAATACTGACAGCTGTGTGACTTCCCTAAGTGTATGATGAGGCTCTTAACAGGTTGTTGGGGGGAAAGAAAATCTGTAGATGAAATAAGAAAAAAACCCCGACAGGATTGAGAAAAGTTTTACGGGACTCGCATCATCAGTTTTCTAACAGACTGAAAACTGCTACAATTAAACAGTTCGGAGAAATCCGAATGTCAGCGTGATGGATGTGGGTTGTTTTCGTCATTTTTATTCTACAGGTTTTTACTTGAAGTGAGAATACCAGCAATGAGAAAATCACAGCCATGCTGAATTCATTACTGCGGTAGTCACACAAAACCACGGATAAAATTTCAATAACTGCAGGCCACAGTTGAGTAAACAGTTGCACTGAAATTTAATTCCTATTGACTTTTCCCCCATTCCTCGCCAGGGGCACATTCTGACTCTGTAGTACAAAGACAACAGGGGTTACAGCTTTGATTAATGTAGGACAGTGGAAGAGAATTAGAACTGTAAAATATGTTAGAAGTCCATGGAACAAAAAGATCTGGCTTAAAAGGACTTGGTATAAAAATGAGTTAATTATGCTGTGTATGAAACTGAAATGTTCTAGGATTTTCCAGTTGCACCAGTACAATCATTGACGATATAGGGAGAATTTTTACCTAGTGCCGGGATTTAAAATACATAAACGCAAGCCTCTCTGTGTTTGATCGATATTACCAAAGATAATTACGAATGAGAGCAAGTGTCCTTTCAGGATGGAGGGCTTTCACGAAGATTCGCTGTGAAGTGAGTGACTTCTGTGCTGGGTTTGGTCTATAGGTTGGTTAAATTGGGTCCAAACAGACTGTGTGTAGAAAAATGCGAGAAATCTGGCTTTTTACATTTTCTCTTGAAAAATCAGCAGATCTGGTAACTGTGGCCAGTATTCCTACAAGGGTAACGATTGTTGGGAGGTGAATTGCTACTAAGTCAGGGAGCCTATAGCCCGGCAGTCAGCCTGAGTTCCCACCCAGTACCTTTGCTGACTTGTACCCTCTGGGCAGTGGAGTTGGTGATTCTTTTCTGGAAGTTGCCATCATCACTCAGAAGCCATCGGCCAAGGAGAGGTGCTACCATTAGCTGGAGGAGCCCGCCCACACACTCACAAACTGTCTTCCTTCCTCAAACCTAAATGTATTATCTCTGTAATGTTTCAACTCTACTTGTATCTGGGGCATGAAACTCTTATAACAATAGTTTTCTAATAATATAATTTGATAATGCTTCTGAACATTTTCTTTTTAGCCATTGAATAATTCTTTACCCAGTACCATCACTGCTTTTTATTTCCTATTATCCCCGTCCCATTTCTAGGTCTGTGAAAGTTCTGTATTGGATATGGACTACTCCATTATGAAACTCAGCAACAAATACTATTACCAATTACTAAAGTTTTTTTTTTTTCTTTCTTTCTTAAAGAAAGGATTTTAAAATGTCCAGAGCAATTTCACAAACTGTGTGGATTAATGCATTTTAAAAGTCTTGAGTTTTAGAAAGCAGGATTTTATTTCCATATTGCTGCAAATGAGAGCTTTTTCAGATAAGCATATTACATAGAGCATAATGTTTAGAAGTTTCTCCGTATACAGCATATGCTGTCAGGTCAATTAACAGAATGCATACTAGAAAATGTTTATTCAATAAAAATGAATAGCTGTTAAATAAAACAGCTATTTCTTAACAACATTCCATTTCATGATGGGCTTTTTTTCTTTTCTTTTTTTTTTGGTACCACCTGGCACTTTTATTGTCTGCAGATCCGTGTAGGGAGAGCGTTGCTTGCTAGAGTGTTGAGGTGTGGCTGTCGTTTTATGTGAGAAGGGCAGTTTAGAAGTAGTCTTGTGAGAAGAACATTTAAAAACAATAAACTAAATATGGAATTCAAAGATATATTATTTGGAGAGTGTGGACAAGTGATGTGTTTACTTCATTATTGCTTCTTTGACATTTGGTTTAAGGTGTTGGACCTTCTAGCCCAAAAGACGTACATGTTTCATGTTAATAATTTAAAAGAAAAAAAACAGTCAATGACTATTAAGGAGGTACGAAAAATAGAAAGGATAGGGAGCTTCTGCAAAATCATGCACGAGAAGGAGGGGGATCCACTGGGTTGAATTTTGCCAATGAGCCATTGAAGGAGGTAAAAGATGAGTCATTACACAGGACCAGAGACACTCAGAAATTCTTCTCTTCGTTGTCAAAATGGCAGAATGAATCCCTTCCTTTAGTTTTTTTTTTTTTTTTTTTTTGCGGTACGCGGGCCTCTCACCGTTGCGGCCCCTTCCGTTGCGGAGCACAGGCTCTGGACACGCAGGCCCAGTGGCCATGGCTTACGGGCCCAGCCACTCCGCGGCACGTGGGATCTTCCCGGACCGGGACACGAACCCGTGTCCCCTGCATCGGCTGAAGTTACTAGTTACTAGTGGATATCGAACAGAACAGGGAGAATGTCCTACCAACATGTCAAGTTTTAAGTGCCTCTGTAGAAAACAGTGCCTGGAAGAAATAGCTGTCAGTGTTTGGATGGGCAGTACGGTTGTATGATAGGGGCCCTCCCTTTGTTTCTCATTCTCCCCCATCTTTCTGTGCGGGACCGTGTTAAATTCCAGAGGCCATCCTTTGCTTGTTTACGCTTCTACAGAGGGAAGCCCAGGTGATTAGGTATGTATCTGTAGGTGCAAAGATGAGGCGTCAGTGGCCAGTTCAGCCTTACCATTCTCTTTTTCTTTGAAAAAGGTTCCTTATGAACTCTGTAGGGAATCCCCTCAAATTCCCATTGTAGCAGCCAGGGACTGTGTCTGAAAGGGAGGGTCTCTGGACGCCACTGGAAGGGTAAAGATGTTCAGCATCTTTGTATCCTAAGAGGGAAGCTTTCAGAAGAAAGTACAGAAGAAGAAGAGATTATTCATCTTTATTAGGTGCCCTCATGGGGCTGGGGACTGTGATAGGGGCCAGCGCCTTCCTTCACTCATAGATAAAGACCAAGCTATAGTTTTCGATCATAAAATTAAAAAAAGTTAAAGGAATTGCTCTGCTCAGATAGCCTCTTCTGGGATACAAGGTAGAGTTCAAATACTATAGACGATATTGATGGTCAAAAATATTTTGTAGGAATCAATGCCACCAACATGTTAGCGAAAATCAAACAAATTGAAACGGAACAGACAGGAATTCAGATAATTCCTACAAATAAAGAAAAAGCAGCCACAACAATAACGGACTTGCGCTTTTTCTCAATTCCTTTTGTAGCTATTTCTGGAAAAGGCATCTTTCCCCCTGAATGCTAAATTTAGTTCTCTACTCTGTTGTTTAGGTCTGCCTTCCAACCAAATATTGTTGTCAAAGATTTATGTAACCCGGGATGTGAGCCTTGTATGAAATTCTTTCAAGTTCTGATTTCTGAACAGTTGTGTGTCATTCATCTCTCCACTGAAAATTAAGATGGCCCAGAAAAAAAAAGAGTCGAGTACATAAGAGAGTGTAGTCCTAGAAACCCGGATGCTGCATTTCACCGTGAGTGAAGTGTACCTTCACTCACAAGGCATTGCTCCTTTGGGAAGGTAATTTTCAGCCCTGACCTGTGAGCTAAGAATAATAGTAAAGAAAAAAATGCTCCCTATCTCTTGTCTAATCAGAAATCTTTTTGAACTTTCAGGAGGGATGACTTTAATGGTAATTTGTTGACAGAGTAGCTTGGGTGATTGCAAAGAGTTTGTTTTGCACAACTGGCAGGCTCCTATCTGTTCTCTGAAGGCAGGCAACCTACTTTGCTGTTTTGCAAGTGCCTGCCTTTATTGACAACCAGTGCTGAACAGGCAGAATTGGTGTGTTTGTGTAATGTAAACCTATAGCCCGCCCGATGGAGTCTAGCGTCCTTTTAGGTAGCGCACAGATTGTTTGATAAAAAGGGTTACAAGGTGACTGCTTTTATGACAAAGTAGAATAGCAATATAAATGCAAGTGGTGGATGAAGCAGGAGAGAAGGAAGTTTATGTAGGGAACTGAACCCCATATTAGAAAGTTTCTTTTCATCACTTGGTCTTTGAACTCACATCTATTGTAATCATGAAGTGTTACTTGTACCATTCCAGAGACCCTGTGCTGAATACTGTGTTTGATTTGGTTCGTGGAAATACAACTGTATTTTTTCTTCCCCCCTCTCTCACACGAAAATGTGGTGAAGAGAGTTTCACGTACTGGCCTGACCTCAGCTTTGGTTCAAGGCGGCTGCTAAATGGACTGCAAAACATGTCTTAACTTTGTTTCTTAGCTTGCAATTTCTTGAAATTCCTTAATTCATTTGTTTGCCTATTTTCGTTTCGTCTTTATGGTGTCACGCCTATGTGTGATGAAATGTGGGGACCACATTGCTATATGAGGTGCTGGGAAAGTATGGGAGCATCACTTGAGGGTCTCTTTGGCTGGAGCCTGAAAAGAAAGCCTGGAGGGGTGGGAAGGTGAGTAGAAGCTGAACTGAGGTCAGTTTGTGGGAGGCTTGAGTTCCTAAGCCAGGGGGAGGTTTCCAAGCTGAAAAGAAAGGCCATCCAAGAGGTGGTAGACTGAAGGTAAAAAAGAAGGTTGGACCCGGCCTGGCTTGGAAGGAAAGAGATCTGGAGAGATTAATCGTAGTTCTGAGGCCATTGCACTTGGTCCTGGATTTAGCAGTGGGACACCAACCCAGGCCTTCTGTCATTGAGGGTACCGTGTTGTTGACCCTGCCTTGTTCCCTGCATTTCTCCTCCTGCCTTGGAAGCCCTTGGTCAGCTGTCAGCCCCATAAGCGCAGGGATAGGCCTTTCTCATCCCCTGATATTCATTCCTCAGCACAGAGCACAGTACCTGGCGGAGAGTAGTTCTTAGCCTCTGTGAATGAATGAAACAGAAAGAGAAAGGAAGGCCTGGGTCACGAGCAAGCATTTCAAGGGCATGTTGGCAAATCGACACTGCCTTTTGGAATAGGAGATGTGGGGGCATCAAGAGGTGGGAGTTATGAGGGGTGATTCAAGATTTCCAGTCTGAATGACGGGCAGAACAGTGCACCGTGAAACAGAGAGAGAAGGGCAGCGGGAGGAGAAGCCAAGCTCCTTTCTACCGGTTACTAATCGGTTATTATGATATGATAAAGAAGGCACAAACATAATTTGTAAATAAAGGGTGGATTTATTTTGGAAAAGTCCCGCTTTTGTTTCAAGGCTGTTTAAAAAAAAGACACCCTCCTATGTCACTCAAACTCGCTACTTTGATTGTATGTGTTTATTCAGATTAAAATTATCGAATATTTTCCCTTTAGCCTCTGCCAGTTACTAATGAGTATATCTTCCAAAAGTCACATGGGAAGTGCTGATAAACTGCTTGTGTTCCTATTGATCAGGGAATGCGCTTATCTCTCTTCGGGAACAAAACTACCAAGTTAGATCTTTGATAAAGTGTCTCATATTGACACAGGTTTCTTAGATGAATTTGTTTTTTTAAGGTGAAGGGAGTGCCTGTTGTGTTTCCTTTGTTGGAAAAATACAATGTGTAATTATTAAACAGTTGGTGCTCTTGGAAGACCTATTTAGGGGGTATAGATTCAACTGGTGAGGGAGAGCAGGGCTTGTTTGTGAGTTGAAGTTGAGCCCTGCGTAGAGGTGGGTGGAGGGAAGGAAGCTCTGTTCTCTTTAATCCTTCTCGAGAGAGTATTTTCCAGTATCTTCTATATAAACTGACAGTGCAAATACTGACTTCGGAGGCGATAGGATTTTTTATTTTGTGAAGTTGGTAACCCTAAGGTTCTCCCTGAATTAACTCTGTAGGCCCATTTTTAGACTGTGCCTTTGAGACTGTACCCAAAATAAAATGAACTTCCTGACGCAGATTCATCTTCCACAGAGTTCCCTAAAGTAGACTGTTCATTACACCCTTTCTCATCCACGCAACCATAAGTAATTGTCAGAATCATGTCGCTTGTCAAGAGAGGCAAGTGTCAGCTCTTCTGAAATCGGCGTTTTTATCACTGTACCTTCCCTCACCCCCAACACCCCTCTCTCCACATTGAAGGGAAGGTGACATGATGTCTTAGTCATTCAAATCCAATAACTTTTAATCTGAAGGTTAAGTAGTGAGATATAAACTAAGAGATGATAATATCAATTTTATGTTCACTGAAGGGCACAGTATACCTCTTTCTAGTGTGGAGGGAAAATTGTGCGTAAAATGTCTTTTGCTTCTCAACAGCAGAGCCGGGCCTCTCAGAGCCAAAGGAAGAAAGAGTTTTGGAAAAATTTAATAGAAGAAGACGTAACATCCTAGAACAGGGCAAAAGTAGCCTTTTATTGTTGTAATGATTGTGTTAATTTTTCAAGGTTGCACGGTAAGAAGTCGTTCCATCTTTATAGCCTCTTGTATTGACTCCCGTTATCCTCTCTAAGAACTCAGCACCCTTTTCAAGGTTAAAGACTGGGAGAGAATGACATAATGCTCATTCTTTCCTGACTATTTTTGGTCCTAATGTGTATGATAAATAATACTGTGATAATATTGCTTAACTTGCCTCATTTTTTTCCCTCCTCGTGATGATATTTCCATTTCCACGCAATAGAAATTCAACATGCCAAGGTACTAAGTGAAAATGCCTTGGCAACGTGCGTTTTGATCATGATCTGCTGATTTATTTCGTTACATTTACACTTGTCTTACAAACACAAAGTTTGTGCCGTGTATTCTACGGATATGTTATGGGCATTTATGTACAGACTTACTGTACCATTAATATGCTGTAAGAGGGAAAGAAAGCGTCCTGCATAAACTGGGTATGCGATATTCCCCGTTATGATTGTCAAGATGATATCCTGTCATGTAGTGATTCACAATGATAATTGTCAAGATTGCGTTCTGCAATTATTTTAAACTTGTCTCAGCCATTCATTACCCATTACCTTTTTTGGGTAAGTTCTAGGTACAAAGCACTGTGTTGAACGTGCAGACCATACTGCGGGTCGGGGAACTAAGGCAGAGGCCAAATCTGGCCTGCCACCTATTCTTCGAAATAAAGATTCTGTTGGAATACAGCCATGCCCCTTTTTTCTCTGGTCTACAGCTGCTTTCTCCCTACCACAGCAGAGGGGGGTTGTTGCAACAGAGGACGTGTGGCTCACAAAACCTAAAATACTTACTACCTGGTCCTTTACGGAAAAAGTTTGTTGACCCCCCTGGATTAGTGAATGGCAGACGTGGCAAGATTTGCCTTCCAGAACCTTCTCCACTTACTGTCAAGTAACAAAACCGAAGGATCGATCGTTCCCTCCTTTTTTGCTAAAGTATCCATATATATGTATATATCTCATACTTTAAGACTTCTTTTGCGTTTTCTAAAATGGTAAATTAACGGGTAGTTGTCATCATACCTGCAGGGTTGCTTTCTAATCCTCTAATCCTGTATGCCTCTTACAAATGAAAAGTTTTGGCACAATTGGTGGTTAGAAGAGTAATCAGCCAGCCTACTAAGAAAATGGAGGGTGGGACACTGAAGGAGTCACTCGAAGAGCAGACATCTTTGGCCGTGGTTCTCCTACCAAAGAAAATTCGCATTAAAAAGTAGCATATCTTACATTCGCAGTCTCTTGGTTGACTAGAAGATGCAAAGAAATGTCCTGAATATCTCCCTGCATTCATAAAGTTCACGAGCTAATTGGACTAGAACAAGACATAAACATGTGCATTAAATACTAGTAACAATTTCAAAGCACATGAAGGTAAGCTGTGGAAGAGATGCAATTGATTAATCGACACGTACGTGATTTAAGCAATAAATCTTCAGTAACCCGGAGAGGAAGAGTTTATTTGTGTCTGTACTGGTAGAATTTTTGAAGACACTGATAAAACTGAGGAAACGGTAACTCAGTATGTGCACACCAGATGATTTAGTTTAACCCTTTCAATCAGGAGATGATGAATAGAAGGTATATACTGAGCTATGTGGATTTGGCTTATGACTTAGATACTAAGTGGCCAAGAGGTGTATCTTTGCCATTTTGTCATTTTTAATTTGGTGAGAAGCAAGGGTGGTTTTCTATTGTGGAAGGCCTGGAGGCATATGGTAAGTAGAGGTCATTTTATGCTGGATGCCAGCATCTGAGTTGATTGGTCTCCAGGAAATGGTCCGGGGCCTATCTGTTTACACAGACCATTGCCTGAGTTGAGTGTATGATTTCCAGAGATTAGATGAGAGCTGACAAGGCTGGTCATTTGATTGGTGGTGTCCGTATTTCATATACTTTTATATTGAATTTTAGCTCATTCACCTCTATTCATCATATAGCTAGGACAACTGAAACCATAGTACCTTATTTTAAAATAGTTGTCAAATTTGAAGCTCTTTACTCAATCCAGCGATTTTAATGAACTGACAGTCTTTCCTAGAAAATACATTGGCCTGGTGTTTTCTCCCGTCTGCCTTTCTTCTTTCTTTTCTTACCTTCTCGTTTGTTTCTATTTTTAAGTTTGTTATCGGGTGACTTATCCTTCTGCAGTATTTCCCAATTAGTGAAAAATCTCTTTACTCTTCCAGGTGGGTGGGTTTCTCTGCCCTAGGTCATATCTTTAATTCCATGATTCTTATACTGTTCACCTCTTTAAGGTCCCTCCTTTGTGAATCGGATGAAACCCGAGCACCTTTCACTATGAAAAGTGTGTGTATACGTGTGTGTTTGTGTCATTTTGCAATTACAGTTTCATGTGCATCCCGCCCCCAATTAAAACACTCTACCGCCCATACTGCATGTTAATTAGATTTGCTAGCTGGTTCAGTGTTTTGACAAATGTTTCCAGATTTTTCTATGTTTAATTAATGTTAAGTGTATTAGTAACCTATCTCTAATTTGGAAAAGGTTTCCTCTTTTGGCTCTAAATGCTTACCAATGTGTCCCTGGAATTAGTTCTTGGATATCTTAAATGTAGCACTATCAATGCCAGCTCTGAAGGAAACTTTGGAAAATAAGGTCATATAAAGCACTCTGCACAGGTCCTGAGAGTCATTTTATGTTTATTCATAGGCGTCCACCAGGTTTACATACTCTTGAACTTTTCTAACTGAAGAACACTATATACTAGTTGGAAGATCTTTGACCACATTAGCAAAGATTACAGTAAATGATGCGTACAGCCCTGGCACCCCCTTATGTGGCTAATATAAACTTGTGTAGCCCATTCTGGGGGCTGTTTGGCGTTGTGTAGCAAGAGGCTTAGAACAGTCACACCCTTTGATTCAGGGTAACGCTTTTACTGAGCAATTGCATAGCATTCAGCAGCGGTTCTCAAACTTTTTATAGGTATGGGAATCATTTAGAGGACGACGTCTTAAAGCAGATTGCAGGACCCACCCTCAGGGTACTTTATTCTGTAGATCTGGGATGGGGCCCAAGAATTTGCATTTCTGGTGCTTCTAACCCATTCTCTGCTGCTGGCTAGGGCGCACTTGATAACCACTGGAAAAGGCAGAGCATCTAAAGGCATAAATGATGGAGCCAGCTTGTTTGGCCTGAGTCATGACTCTGCACTGCCACTTACTAGTTTGGTGATTGCACAAGTCAGTTAATTTCTCTGTGCCTCAGTTTACACATCCATCACATGGGGATGATATCAGCGTTTAATATTCTGAGTATATGGGTCTGTAAATGTTAGCTGCTGGTATTCTTATCTTTAGCACCATCATCATCATCATTAGGAATTTAACCTACAGAAATAATGTGAAGCAAACGGAAAGATATATACCTGAAGACGTTCATTATGGTAGTATTTATGATATGGTAGTATTTATGATGCGAAAAATTAAAAATACCCTAAATCACTGACATTAGAAGAAAGGTTAAATAAATGGTTATACATAAGTTAGAAGTAATAAGTACCCATTAAGACTCACACTTGTGGAATATTTAATAACTTTATCAATTATAAACATTTTTAACTTAAAAAATTATAGTACAGTAGTTGGTGGGAGAAAAAAAAACGGAAAAAGCCCATTAAAAAAAGTTACCAATGGTTTCTGTATGTTTATGGGATTGTACTTTTTCTTTTTTTTAACATCTTTATTGGAATATAATTGCTTTACAGTGGTGTGTTAGTTTCTGATTTATAACAAAGTGAAACAGCTATACATATACATATATCCCCATATCCCCTCCCTCTTGCTTCTCCCTCCCTATCCCCCCCTCCCTATCCCACCCCTCTAGATGGTCACAAAGCACCGAGCTGATCTCCCTGTGCTATGCGGCTGCTTCCCACTAGCTATCCATTTTATGTTTGGTAGTGTATATATGTCCATGCCACTCTCTCACTTCGTCCCAGCTTACCCTTCCCACTCCCCGTGTCCTCAACTTATGGGATTGTACTTTATTTTGTATAGTTTCCATTTTTCTGTATATTCTAAAATTTCTGCAGTGATATTTATTGCCTTTATAATTTAAAAGTTATTATTATGTAACGCACATTCACACTGTTTGGAAACTTTTATGAGCGTATAGAAATGGCAGAGAATACCTGTCCCTTGAGCAAGATTTATATGTATTTTATGCAATGTATTTATATAGTATTTTATATAAATATAATATAAATTTATAAAATAATATAAATAAAATATATACGTATATCTTATACATATTTGTATTTAAAAAAATTTGTACAGAATTCAAGGGATACATTTTTGTAGTTACAAGATTTTCTCCCATGACACGTTTGAGTTTTCAGCGACACGTCTTCTCCCTAGTGCTATCTCTCCACCAACTTCTAGTGCTTCCACCAACAAATTTGACAGCCACTAGCCATCCTTGTATACCACCATCAACATGTGACAAAAGTCAATCTGTTGTCAATCAAAAGAGTATAGATGAAAAAAAAAATGCACTTAGATATCTCCACTGCTCCCCTATTCAAAGTTCCTTCCTTGTTTGTTTGGACTTTGTCCCGTATTGTAGCGACAGTCGTATACAAATATACCTAGTTGCTTACCCAATGTGTGCTGTTTCCACTTGAAATTTATTTCACCGCCCTAGGGAACTAGAAAAGGTAGGAGGAACATTTCATTCGAGACATTTTGGAATCCTACTGACAACGGTTTAAAACCCAGCTCCAGCACTTACTGAATGCGGGAAGTTGAGCGAGTTATGCCAGTCTCTCTGAGCCTCACTTTTCTCATCTGTAAAATGGGGCAATAGAAATAACTTGTAGAGAGGGTTTATGTGACGAATACACTGAATAATAATATACATAAAGGCCCTGGCACGGTAGTTAGCCCTTTAAAATGTGCTCACAACACCATTATTGTCCTTGTTCAGTGCCTTTTGAGGACACGGTAAAGGCTTGCCTGACATCCTAGGGACCCAGAGATAGAGGTCGGGGGGATCCAAGTTGCTTCTCCAGACTGTTCCATTCTTTTTTTTTTTAATATTTTTTTAATTTATTTATTTATTTATTTATTTACGTATGTATGGCTGTGTTGGGTCTTCGTTTCTGTGCGAGGGCTTTCTCTAGTTGCAGCAAGCGGGGGCCACTCTTCATCGCGGTGCGCTGGCCTCTCACTATCGCGGCCTCTCTTGTTGCGGAGCACAGGCTCCAGACGCGCAGGCTCAGTAGTTGTGGCTCACGGGCTTAGCTGCTCCGCGGCATGTGGGATCTTCCCAGACCAGGGCTCGAACCCGTGTCCCCTGCATTGGCAGGCAGATTCTCAACCACTGCGCCACCAGGGAAGCCCCCAGACTGTTCCACTCTTTAGGCTACTCCAGCCACTTCATATTCAAATCCAATCACCTTAGAACATTGTAGACGTTCAAGCTGGAGACCTCCAAGGGAACCCTCCTCTGTGAATAGGGGAATTCTTGTGTCTTCCCTCACTGAGACGATTGATTGAAAGAAGCACACAGGCCTGTTGGACAACCAGAACTCTTCCTTTAGAAACCGAGCACTACATGAAGACTGCAGAGAATCAGTTCCTGTAGGCAGTTAGTGCCCCCAGTTTACCGTTCTAGAAAAGAAAACACACATCCTAATAAATACAGAATTTCTCCTCCATACCTGCTAGCAACATGACTGAAGGGGCCCCTCACACAAATGTTTTAAATTTACAGGCAGAGTTAAGGGGACACCGTTTGCCTCCAGAATCTGAATTGAATCAGGGTTTTATTTCAGATAAAATCTTTGGGGCTCATAACTTAAAAAACACAACTTTTACTGGCATTACGCAATTTGCCACGGGTCATTTAGCAAAATGTTTGTATATGTAAGCCCAGGTTCTTCTTTTAAGAAAAAGGAGGAGGGGGGAGGGCGGGGATTGGATTTTGCTAAAATCCAGGTGGTGTTTCAGTTTATATTTACTTTTAATTGGAAATCAAATACAGGCAAGGGAGAAAAAAAATCTACCATGTTTTCTTTACTAAGAGTATCCATTGGGGAGGGGAATGACGCTGCCAGCCAGATTTTAAGAAGCAGCTTTTTTATTGGCATGTCTATTTTTTTTTTTTCTGGCTAAATTCTTGTGCCTGCATTTTCTTTTTTAACATCTAAGTTTTTACACATGGCAATGATTTTTTAAGTCTCAATGCTCCATGCTGCCCTCCCTCTGTAATTTCCATGGGATTAGTACCTAGAACCAGGACAGCAAATAATTACACGCTACACATAACCAATAGCTTCCCTAGGCTGTTGTCTGGCAAGTCCCCTGTTTAGGTTCCAGTCTGAGATAGTATTTGATTCTTGTGGCCTGACTTGATTTGTGGAAGGCTGGGAAGTTTCTGAAAAAATTAGAAACAGGAAAAAAAAAGCAAAGTTGATTAAAAAAAGTTTTAAAGTTAGAGTTTTAGAAGGTCCACCAGTGTGTGGCTATAACTAGCCACTGGTGCATTTTGGGTAACTACTATAAAATATTGGCAAAGAGACTGTGGCACAATTAGAAGATGGCCACGGAATGTGCTGGAAGAGGTACCTAGACAGGCACTTAATGCCACTAGTGCCTGCAAAATACCCGCATGTGCCAAAGCCAGGAGTGAAATCCTCAGTGCCAGCTCTGTGTGAGGCTTGGGTGTCATTCAGATGTTTTCAGTTGAAAACTGAATAGCAAATAATTTTTCGTTTTCTACTACACAATTACTTTACATGTTCATTGGAGAAAAATTAGAAGATGTAGCTAAGAAAGCAGAGACAAAAGAGATCATATCTCCTGCGATCTCATTTTACAGAGATAACAACTGTTGACATTTTGGTAGATATTCTGTAGCTGTTCTGTTTTTTTTTAACCATGCCTTCACATTTTTACGTATTCATTTCCCATTCCCACCATAGAACTATATAGATAAAAAAACCCATCTAGCAATCATTTGTTTACCAGTGGGAATGGTTAGGGTTAATTCTCTTACATGGTAGTTTACTTTTTCATATTTTAGTATTTTGTATTTATAGCTGTAGGGGAAAATGTGTGTTCTTAGTTTCAAATTTCATAGTTTAAGGCCTAATTAATTCTAGCTAGTTTCCTAACTCTACCCCCCTTCACTTTCTCCCAGCTTTGTCAAGTAATTCCGTATTTAGGCACATTACTTACAAATTATTTTGAAGAGGAAACAACACAGGATGATGATACGTAATCTACCCATTTTTAGTAAATGAGTGCGTTTCTTTATTTGATCCAAAATCTTAAACATTCCTATTGTCACAGATTTTTATACGTTTGAAATTACTAATATCACCAATAGTAATGGTATTAGAAGTAGTAGTATTATTAACAGCAAATTTATTGCAAGTGCCTTTCTTCCGGACTTGGGCTTGGTACTGCCACATATATCAGTACAGTTTGTTCTCACATGCACCCTGTGAACTAAGTACTCTTAAAATTCCTATTCATCACGGAAAGATTAGCTGCCCAAGTTCACACTGCTTATAACTGGACCAGCCCAGCTTCTAACCCACATCTGCCCGAGCCCACAGCCTGAACCCTTCATCCCAGCCCGCGGTCTCCTCTGGTTGTGTTTCTTGTAGTGACGATCAGGCCAGGCTGCAGGGATTTCTCCCACTTTCCTTGGCCTCCTTCCCATTGTGAGTACCCTAAAAGGTTGTCTCATTCAGAACTCTTCCGCTTCATCCCATCTTTTCTTGCTACAAGTCCTGTAGGAAAATACCAGATATTCCCATAGACAGAAGCTTTTCCATTTCCCCCCTTGCTGATTTTTATGTTGAGCCCTTATTTTTAGCAAACATGCCCACTTTTAAGCATCTTGCAGCCTGGGTTCATTTCTTTCCATTTCCAAGGGAGAGTCCTGCTTCACACCTGTTGCTGCATCCTTATAAGGAACACCCAAGCCTGGTACACCCGGGCAGAGATGAGCGTGATTCTCTCTGTTTCCCAAACACTTCAATTGGAAGGCCTTTGTTTTCCTCCAGAAACGACAGAAATTCAGCAGCGCTGGTGGTGATGTTTACAGCGTGCTGGAGGAAATAAAGCTCAAGTGTGCGTGTTCTGAAAGCTCGGGACCATACCTCCAACATGGCAACTTGTCGGATGGCTGTCTCTTTAGCTAGTCAGGGGGATGGAAGTGTTGGCTCTTAAGCAATGGGAAATCTGGCTGGATTAATAAGTCTGCGCGTAATAAGCTATAAGCTGCTGTGGCTGCAATAGCTATTTTATAGACAACTTCAAAGCAACCATTTGGGGTTGGACAAGTTTCCCTTTCTTTCTCTTGTGTTTGGGTCCATGGAAACAGAAGACTTAAAACTGCAAACTTTCTCCAGGTGCCCCAAACAGCTGTCACTGACTGACAGAGCTGGGGAAATACCTTCTGTGTTTTCTTAGTATTATGTAACAGTCTCAAACCCTTTCCCCAAGCAACAAAAATGGATTTGAATAAAAATATTTCTGGTACCCTGTGTTTCTGGAGAAAATTGCTCATGCAGCTTCACTGGTGAACGCGTTAGTCCTTTGGAAGTCACCACAGTCATTTTCGTCGTCTTCATATCTGGAAGAGTGGATTATTTTGCTTTAAGAGTGACTAGCCCTGTGGACACAATGTCCTTTGCTCCCCAAGCAGTATTTTGTATTAATGTTCCTGTGGCCCGTGCTTTGCCCGCATCCAACACCGCTCTAGTCAACAACAAAAAAAATGGCTTAGCATGATAAATAAAAGATAGCACTCACGAAGGATGTCTGCTGGGACTTACGGTGGGAGTTTTAAAGATTCATAACCTACAAGTCAAACTATGTACATTTCCCTGGCAGCCTCGCATGTGTTTGTTTCCTGTTTGGGAAATCATCTTCACTTTCAAGGCATATTTCTCAAGGTCGGCTGCTGGCGTCCAGTCCTTTGCTTTAACCATTCATCCAGCTCACGTGATAGCTGGTCAGTGTTCTGGCTCAACACAAACGCCCAGACACCAGGCTGCAGCAGATCTTTTTAAGTCTATCTTTATCTCTCTCTCACCTTTAAAAACAAACCGGCAGGTCTGCTTTTGGCAAGAACTGTGGAGTAGGCTGGAAAGCGTTTTTCTTCGAAGAAAAGTCGGAATTTGAAAATCTCCCACTTTTGCATCGCCGTTTGAGAGGCAGGGAACCTCAGTTCCTCGAAGGTGTCACCACGGCCACATCTGTGTTGTCATTGCCAAAAAAGAGACGTGCTTGGTGGGCTAGAGAAGAAAGCCAGGCTATTTCAGTTCCAAGTACCAGGAGCTGAAAAAAATGCACATGTCTGGGTGGCTCGCGTGTTGGCACCTCAAGCTGCTTTGAAAGTCCAGAGTAGGTCCCAACCTGCCCACTCTCCTTACAACCTCAGCATTCTTCTCCAGAAGGTTTCACAGAACTTTGATCTCTCCTAACAATTCTTTATTACATTTGAGTAGGTCATTCCTTCTACCCCTAGCTACAGGTGCCAAGGTCTTTTAGAATCTGTCCGTTCTGGGACTTCCCTGGTGGCGCAGTGGTTAAGAATCCGCCTGCCAATGCAGGGGACACGGGTTCGGTCCCTGGTCTGGGAAGATGCCACATGCTGCAGAGCAACTAAGCCCATGCGCCACAGCTACTGAGCCAGCACTCTAGAGCCCGTGAACCACAACTACTGAGCCCGCGTGCCACAACTACTGAAGCCCGTGTGCCTAGAGCCTGTGCTCCACAAGAGAAGCCACCACAATGAGAAGCCCGCACACCCCAACGAAGAGTATCCCCCGCTCGCCGCAACTAGAGAAAGTCCACGTGCAGCAATGAAGACCTAATGTAGCCAAAAATAAATAAATTTTAAAAAAACCTGTCCCTCCCATAGGAATGATAGAAGAACTTCATTTCGTCCCTTGCACACACATTTATCTATTCCCGCTTGATTGTACCTATTACCTCCTGTATCCTCAATTCTCCTTCCCCATCTCCACTCCTGACCCCCAATATATAGATGCATGCGATCGCTTCTCTTCTTTTTCTTTCTCTGTAGGGTTATAGAATTTTTTAAATTCCTTAGATGATCCAGCCTCACATTTTATGGATAAAGAAACTAAGCTCAGACAAAATGAAGGCTTTGTCCTTTGATTAACTTTTGCATGGATGCCCTGGTGTGTTTGGAAACAGTCTTCTGGGGTAGGATGTGGGCCCTTCTACGATCTGTCAGGATGGATAAAATCAAAAAGTTCATTCCTGTGGTTACCAACACCATTAAGAACTAAGTTCGATATATAGAGTATATCTGTGTGACTGTGTGTATGTGTGTACCTGTACATCGCTTTTGAAATTTTTGTTATCGATTATTGGGAAGTGGGTATTTTTCTTCACTGTAATACTTCCAGAGCAGGGATCAGCAAATTTTTAAATTTACTTTAAATTGTGAACCATTTTTGGCTTTGTGGACTCTTCTGTCTCTGTCACAAATGCTCTGTGTAAAAGCAGCCATAGATAGTACATAAATGGGCATCACTGTGTTCCAATAAAACTTTATTTACGGAAACACGTAGCAGGCTGGATTTGGCCCCTGGGGCAGTAGTTTGCTGACCCCTGCCCTAAAGGATTCATAGGTAGTGGCTCAAGGAAATTGTTTCGGGGCAGCAGGTGGTGAAGTTCCTCTGCTAGTCACACCATGCCTTAAGATTGATGACTTTTCGCTTTTTTACTTTCTTCTTTAAAAATAATAACAAAACTTCCCAGCTCCATCCTTCCCACCACAGTTTGTTTCCCAATTTGCATTCCTTAAAGCCTCATTCACTGTGGTTATCCTGGTTACTGCAAGCCCACATTTTCTTAAAGGCTATTGGGAAAGAAATTAAGACTTCCCAGAATATGCCAGCAATCCCTTGTAGGATGACTTCAGCCCTCCTCTCCGTCTCACTGTTATCAGACTTGCCAGAGGTAACCTCTGTAATTCCTTCCAAGACTTTCATAGTCTTCATGAACTGGCCTATTACCACCCGCACCCCAACTCTCCTTTGACCTTTTGTTTTCTACCTCGAATGTGTAACACCTTGACTTTGAATCAGGCTTTGTCCTTGTCTGGTGTGTGGAACGTATAGTTTTACTAATAAGATAACAGTACGTTGCATCAAAAAATCGTTCTATCCCTTTTATGCTTGCAGTGTTTTTATGCTGGGCAAAAGAAAAACAAACAAACAAAAAACAAAACAAACTTTTTTTCTTTGAGGACACTTTTCATTCTGGAAACTTTGTAAATGGGGTCAGATTGGTTGGATGGTGGGGGTGAAGAGAAGCAAGGATGGAGACTTTGGGGTTAAGAGAGCGAAGCTGAAATGTCTTCCTGGCTGATTATTCCTATCAAACCATGTCAAATTTTTGGGAATCTTCAGGGATATTGACTCATGTTCTTAGGCAATAGCTGAGAAACTCCTTCTGTGAGAGAAAAAAAAAGCGACCCTGGATCAAAAGGAAAAAAGAAGTGACCTTTCAAGTTTGGAAACTGCAAGGACTCTGCAAATGTGGTCCAAGAACATTGATTGGGGGGGCATGGTATCAGCCAGGTTGGGTTTGAGTTTTGCTGCTATAACTCACTCTGACTTGTAGCAAGTCACTAACTCTTTGAGCCTCTGGAAACTACTTCATTTCAAAGGTTCCTTTTGCTTCTAAAATTTCATGCTGTGTATTTTCTCTTTAGTTTCTGATTAAATTAGAAATCATGCTCTATTTTAGATATTTGGTTTTTTGGTGATTTTTGGAAAGTGTAGTACTGAACAAATCATCAATAGGCACTCCAGACCTTTAAAACGTGAAATTCCAAGCAAAGGATGTCCTTTAAAAGGCCAACAGTGAATCAAAAAGGAAGCAGGAAGTTAGAGGAGATCCTCATTTTGAAGACAGATCCAGTCCATGAATCGGGATGCAAAACTCATAGAATTTAGTCCATGTCTTGCCACCTTGTAGCTGGATGCCCTTAGGCATTTGCTTCGTCTCGGTTTTTTTTCATCTGTAGGGTAAAGTTAATAATAACTGTCCTGCACACCTCACAGGGGCATTAGGGGAAGCAAACAAGGTAGCATAGGTCAAAATGCTTTGAAGCAATGAAACTAAACATGAGATGTCTTCGTCACTGAGATGTGGTTTTCGTTTGCATTCCATTCTTTCAGGCTCTCACATGTTTCTAAATGTGAGGTGTTCCCCTGGGGTCACTCATGCTCCATGACTGTGGGGTTTTCATCCCTTGGGATTTCCATTTAATAATTCAGCATATAACCAACAGGGATTAAAAAAAAAAAAAAAAAACAGGCATCCCTATATTTCTCCAAGGTTTTAATTTTTATTCTCTCTTTTTTTCCCTTTCGTGTAGTATATCCGAAACTTTCAGTTTCAACTCAAAAGGCACTGTATGTGAGTTTTGTTTTATTAAAAACAAAACAAACAAACATGGAGGACTCACCTAGAGCTTCCTGGAATCAAAAGCCGGGTTACCCATGATGAAGCAAAGGAGGAGGCTACGTGAGATTTGGCAGGAAGGATAAGGGGTTGGGTTGTTACTTATCAAAGGAATATTTGCTGTTGGCCTTAGTATAATAATGTTAATGAGATTATTAGGTGGGGGAGATTTTCAATAAATAATTGATAAGGATTAGAAAGTGCCATTTCTGCAAATAAACTTCAGAATAATTAATATTCATGGACTCTGTTTGTCAACAGAAAAATGTAAATGAAGAGCCAGTCCCGTCACCAGACACCCATCCTGAAGGGCATCTGTCAGATAAGGGTTAAGGAGGGAGAGAGGCTGGCTTCAGAGCCCAGGCCCAGACCCCAGCCTTCTGCGGGTCAGTCCAACTTTTCACATCTCGGCAGACACGTGTTCCAGTCCGCATCTCCCTCTGAAAAAAAACACCCGGAAATTCAGGTTCTCCTAAATAGATTGTTGGTTGTAAGGTATGAAGGACAGGAAGAGGTAAGAGGGAAGGCGTCTGGCTAATGCAAAAGCAGTGCACTGAAAGTCACTTGTATTTCTTATTTATAATCTACATGCACACTCTGGATAATAGATGACACCATTCATTCAGTACTTTAACTTCAAAGCCGAGCGGGGTCTTGGATGACAGAGCCAGGAGCGGGGCTACAAAGGTAAAATCCCAACAAGAAGGGAAATGCCTGTTTACAGGATTGCATTTGTTACCATGCTCTCTTCAGATATCGTTCCCCCAGGAACAGCAAGAGTATGTGCAGCGCGAACAATGATTTAACATCTGAAAATGGTCCTTAAAGAGTTTCTGTCTGGTAGTAATGTGATGACGGCTTCTGAAGGGAACCTGGGGACTTCATTCCTGCTATTTACCTATATGTCTCTCTGGTTTTAGTCAGAGGTAATTGCAGATTTAACCCCTCCAATAGCTTTAACTCTCGAGGTGCCAACTTTTTTTACCCCGTGTGAAATGTGCTTTTCTCCTGGCAAAGTTAGACTGTGGAATTCCCTTGCCGAAAATCATTTAAATTAAAAAAAAAAAATGTGAGTGCGTATGTGTGTGAATGTGTGTGTATGGATGGGTGGATGGATGGATGGATGGATGAAAAGAAGTTATAGCGGCACTGCGGGATTAGAAGTAGTTAAAGAAGTGTGCCCTCTCTCCGCTGTTCGGAAGCAAAGCAGTTAAAATGCAGATATTGAAAGGAATGAAAACTTAAAAAGAATAAAAGAATGACGGAAGCAACCGTGTTTTTATTTTGATTTCCTCATGGCTTGAGCTGAGAGAGAAAAGAGAAGGCACGAGAGACCCCAGAGAAGTTGTAGATGGACCCTAAATCAGGAGTGTCAATTTGTCGCTCACCTCTGCAATATGGTTTTCTTAATTAGTGGTCGTTCTGGGAGACCTGCTTAAGAGCTGATGCGAAACAAATATTAACACAAATTGTATAATTATATCACAATCCCCAGTTCCTCCAAGATGCGAAGTGGTTTTCAGCTAAGAACATGCCAGCAATAAAACATCCTATAGTCAAAGGAAGCGCGCTCAAAGGCAACCATGAGACTGGATCCGAACGGCTTTCACAGTTTATTTTCATGGTATTTAAATTATGATACCAGTGGGTATTTTTAATTAGTGTGCACTTGTCTACATAAGCCATGTTGGCAAATTTGACTCATTCATACAGTAGTTGCTGTAAAAGAGGCCAGCACAGCCTGCAGGAATTAAAATGAAAAGTTTCTGCAAGCTGTTGTCGACATGACCATATCTCATTAACTTTAAAAATGGAGATTATTTGCCTGAAAGCTTGATTTGACTAGCAGTAATGAAATATTAGGCTCAGCGGAGTGAAGAGTGGGGGGGGGAGGGCCATTGTTGTGATATATACTGCTAAGTGTTTTGCAGTTGACTTTAAATAGCAGTATAAGATTTGTGTTTTGACAAAAGGAATAGGAAAGAGAAACACAGACATATGGCCTCAAAAGTATTATTAGGCTAGTTTTATTTTAGATTAAGCCTCATTATTTACTAGGTTTGCAGAAGACAAATATGATTGTGCTGATTACCAATTCTTCTCTCATTAAGGAGTCAGCTTCATTATCTGGAGTAGCTTCCCCGGCTTGATCAAAGTTTAAGTATTGGAAAAGGATGCTGATCTCATGGTAATCTTTCCTTTCCTCAGCTGGTAAATTGGCACGAACCTTAAATTTGTACGTTGGATTCATCCCATTGTTTTAACTGAATGCGATGAGAAAGGTTGCAAAATAGTATAGAAAATGAACCCAAAGAGAAGAGCCCTCTCCTTATCTCATCTACTTTCTAAATAGCTTGTCATTTGAATGAGGTATCTGAGCAAAACATCTCTTTTTGCCAGCAATTAAGGAGCCTAATGTTGAAAACGCGAAGTTGCTGAAATACGGTAGACATGGTCCCGTTTTTAGATCTCATTTTATATTTTCACACGCACAAAGGCACATTTGTAATGCAGAAGTGTAAACTGTAAAATGAAGATGCATTTGGGGGGAAGAAAAGGCAAGAAAAAAAGTGCAGTTAAACAAAAGACCGAAGATAAAGTCTTACGCCTTTTTATGTCTCTGAGCCGAGAACACGTTCTGCATTTTACTAAAGGACCATGAGGCTAGAATGTAAGTAACTGGTTTTTGCATTAGGCTCTCCCTGGAGGTAGCAGAAAAATATCATGTCCCTGCATGAAATGTGAATGTGAAATCTACCAGAAAGAAATATTTATGACCATTTTATGCTTGATTAGGCTTGGATGACATCTGTTAGAAGACAGGGACGGGACAAAGAGAGAGCCGCTCGGGGGCAAATGTTAACGGAGTTGTTTAGACGACGCTACGGCAGAAGCGTCCATTTACTGCCAGGCAAAACACAGGAATTGTGTTAGCAAGAGTGCAGCTGACAAGCATCCACTGTGATGGAGACACTGTACACTGACTTGATGAAATAGTCCAATACAGATAGATGTTGATAGTCAGGGCACTGACTCAGTTTATGGGCAGGTATCTAGGCGAAACCCTGGTCCCATAACTTCCCGGGAGCTGGTACCGTAATGAAGTTACACACGTGGGACTCAGCTGTGAAAGGAGATGGTCTTCACTTTTTCAAGTGAGTTTTGCATTCTCCTGCCAGACGGACTTCGCAGTACCAGGAAACATTTCTCTATCTCTCAGTGAAAGGAGAATTAATTAAATGACACACTTGTTTCGGGTTTCTTCTACCACTGAAGTTTCTTTTTCTTTTCTCTGTTTTTCATTTTTATTGGAGTATAGTTGATTTACAGTGTAGTGTTAGTTTCAAGTGTACAGCAAAGTGAATCATATATATATATACATATACATATATCCACTCTTTTTTAGATTCTTTTCCCATATAAGCCATTACAGAGTATTGAGTAGAGTTCCCTGTGCTGTACAGCAGGTCCTTATTCGTTATCTGTTTTATATATAGTAGTGTGTATATGTCAGTCCCAATCTCCCAATTTATCCCTCCCCCCCTTACCCCCTTGGTAACCATAAGTTTCTTTTCTACATCTGTGACTGTGTTTCTGTTTTATAGATAGGTTCATTTGTACCTTTTTTTTTTTTTACATTCCACATATAAGCGATATCATATGATATTTGTCTTTCTCTGTCTGACTTACTTCACTCAGTATGACAATCTCTAGGTCCACCCGTGTTGCTGCAAATGGCATTATTTTGTTCTTTCTTGTGGCTGAGTTGAGGTTTCTTCTCTTATCCTAAGTCTCTCCCTGTTTCAAAAAAAGAGAAATGTAGGCCCCTCGCTTCTATAGAAGCACTTCATCACTTTAAACAACGCAAATGTTTGCCTAAAAAAGAAAAAGAAAGTTTTTCAACACTGGCAAACATTTTATCAATTGTTAAACATTTCAGTGTTAAAGTCAGGGCTGTTTGTCTGAAGCCATGGCTCTACCAAGAGTGGAGGTATGAACAGTTATTTCATTCTGGTTCTTTTCCCAGCTTCTCTTCCTGTAACTTTTCTCTGTCTGGAATGCTGATGGGAAATGTTATTTTGTTTTTGTTTGCAGCAGTTCTGTTGTTTTGATTTTGTCTGAGTGGTATGGAAAACAGTGCGTCACTTAGAGCGGGTGTTTTGTCTACCGGCCATTTGGCCACTGCACATATATTTCTCATACTTATTACATGATGACAAGGGAACCGAAAAGGCACAATTTTCCAGTTGAATTTTTTTCTTTCCAGTTTAATAAGATGAAAAAAGAAAACAGAGTTCACAGATCTAGCAGCTTGATGGTACTCGAGATGCCATAGCTGACTTGAGGTGGTTTTGTTTTTTTTTTCCATCGTTCCTTGTGGTTCAGGGGCGATGTAGGTGAAGGGCAGATTAATGCATAGATCAGTTTCTATAGTAAACTGCCTGTGGATAGTGTTTCACGGTTTTTCAGAGAGTTGTGAAATGCTGTAATTTAGGTAGGAAAATTCATAAAAGGATAATAAACTATTTTAACATCATTCCTGTGATTAGCTTGGGATACTCTTGCCCTGGTTTGAGGCCACATGTAACATAACCTCTACCAATAAATGGATTTTAATTAAAATGAGTCAAAATGAAATTTGGATGAAAACCCAGAACACAGATCTCAAAGAATAACTTAAGGCTGTTTACTGGCTCCGTTTGGACATGCTTTATCTGAAATCATTCTCCACATTTGCAGTGTTAAGGAACATATTGCAAGAGTGTAGAAGTTAGCTCTACAAGTAAGTAATTTTTGGTGTAGTACAAAAATATAAAATGGAAACGATGATTAATTTTTCAATTTCTCTCCGCAGATATCTAATCATTGTACCCATGGACTGCCAAAGGCTCCCATTAAAGATTTAAAATGCAAGAGGAAGGTAGACTCCAAAAGATGGGATTTGGGATTAAATAATGTAAAATAACTGCAGGGCACTCGTGAAGTAGAAGCTATTGGCACAATGAGAGATTGTATCAGAGGTTTTTTTTTTGAGAGCCACTTAAAATATTGACACCAACTTACACATGTCATAGACATGATATTAGTAAAATTATTCACAACACGGGTTAAATGATGAAGACATATTTTTGTCTTCAGGCATTAGTTTACACCAATTAATAATAATCACAGTTGTAGTAATAGCAGACTATCAGAAGAGCTCCTTGGAAATTCACATGAATGCTTTCTGTGCTTTAAATATTGCCCTCTTTATTAAAGGATTGTGCTGGCAGCGTTACACTGAATACATGTTGCTTCTGCCTTGAGGATTTTAGTATTAGTTGGGGAAATGCAGTGTTTGGGGGTGGGGGGTCACCCGTGTACGTACAGCATGATTTTCTTCAAATCAAGGGAACTTTTCTAATCCTGGTAGAAGGGGACATCGCCGCCTCGGTATATAAAAGCTGTCAGTAAGGTCCAGCCGGGCTTCTCCAAGCTCCGCCGTACTGTCTTTATCACTTTGCTCAGTTCCACATAATAACATCTTCATCTGAGATTGCTGCGGCACAGGGGAACTGCATTTGTTGATCAAATTTGGCTGGATAACACTGTGATCTCGTATCCTGAAGTGCGGAGATGTGCCTGGAATATGTAAGTGCAGAGCTGGCCTCTTGATTGATTGATTCTGCCTGTCACAGAACAAGATAACCGGATCAGTAAATACTCCGTGCACTTCAACATCATCTCCACAATCAAAAGTGAGAGCATCATGGGGCTGGAAAACACTGGCGCATGATGGGAATGCACAGAGTTCAGAATGATCCTCGGGAACCTACACACACACACACACACACACGCACACACACACACACACACACACACACACACACACACAGAAAATTCTTTGTGTGTGGGTTCTCAGTACAGCCTACAGAAGAGTCTTTTCTGTCTGTTTAGAACGCTTCCTGGTTATAAAAGTCGAGTTTATTTTGCAGCTGTCATCTTGGAGGTGTTCACCATTTATCATAAAAAGTTGTTATTCGAGTTTTGTTTACAGAGGAGATTTAGAATGCAGATTAGGAAGACAGCGCTGGATAAGAGGTCAGTAGTGGTCTCAAGTACAAAAGGCGCTTGCGCCCAAGATCTGCTCCTATGAAAATAAACTTTGTGTTTAAACAGATGGGCCAAACACATGTAAACAAGTTGTTTAAACTTTTACTAAATTCCCAGGGAGTGCCTTTCAAAATTAGCACGGGTTGCCAAATTTGGTGTTTAATTACACAGGGTTCAAGAAAAGTTGAAAGGACGGAACTGTGCGAGTCTTTGGGAGCTGGGGTGCTGACACGTCACCAGGTGGCATATATTATCTGTGGTGCCGTGAAAGTCCTCTCAGTGGTACTTGTCACCGTCTCCCTTATGTTGCCTGTCATGTGCTTGTCTTCTGCTCCCATAAGACTCGAAGTGTCTTGAAGGCAAGGACTACCTTTTATTCCTGGGTCTCTGTGCTTGGGTTCCTGGAAGACTGCCCTCTGCACTCTCTAGAGCACACAGCAGGTGTGTACAGGAGGAATGAAGTGTTGGGCTCTCTTTCTAAATAGTTGCAGATGAATACTTCTGAGATTTTCCTGGTCTCCAGGATATGAGGAGTGTTATAACTTAAAAGTCATCCTTTGGGGGAACTTAACTGTTTTCTTAAAGTCAAGCAGTCTAACCCATCTTCTTTCGTCTTGTTTTCGTGCTGCTAAGTGGGAGATTGCAATCAGTTGCTGAAACCTGGTGTTTCTGTCACCATTGGCTACACACAGTCACTGGAAGATACTGTTGCTTCGCATTTTATATGCATAGAAGATTGTTATAAGAAAATGCTGAGGAGGTTTTGTTGCCCCCCCCCCCAACCGATGACCTTTGCAGAGACCTCCAAGTGGCTCGTGGCATTCGTGTGGCCTTCTGCTCGTCTTAGGTGCCTCTGGGGTGGGTGATGTCTAGACCGTTCTAGCCAAGTTGCTTTTTCTTTTTTCTTTTTCTGTTTTGTTTGGCTGGAATCAGTATTCACCCTCTTCCTCTCTCATAGCTTGCCCACCATGGACCACATGGCAAATTAAAGGCAGGGTGGGGCTTAGGGGACCCATCGTTAAGTCAGGAAAGTTCTGTCTCTGAAGAAATTTCTCCCATGGAAGGTGCACACCAGTTCCAACAAACAGTTCAATAGAGATTTTTATATAGCGAGACCAGGTCTCACACATAACAAAAAATTATTACCACTTTTGAAATGTCTGGTTAGTCCTTTGCGACTTACTTATTTTTTATTTGAAATGATTAAAAAGGCCTCTTGGCAGAATTGGCGCCCTTTCTTAATTTTTTGAATATAAAGAAGCTTAATTGAGTTACGTTCCTTAAATTAAAAAAATTGTGAGGTGCTAATGATTTTAGAGAAGTCCTTCTGGGAAACAGGTTTTGATTTTTTACAAACAAAACAAAACAAAAAGAAGGAGTAGCATTCTTTTTCAATTTGGTGAAAGCTATTCCTAGTAACGTTTTATAAAATCATTTTCTTTTCAGGGTGTGTTTTATTTCCTTTCCATCTCTTTCAGGAAAGAGAAAGTGTTTTTTATTGGATATTTTTGTTTCAGTCCTTGTTTCCATTATTTTTGCCAGAATTCATGGGAGTTCACTTTCCGTTTAAATGCCTGAAACATTCCTTGAAGACTCTGCATTTTGGGACAACTAGGAAGAAAGCTATGTAAATTGGTTTAAGGAAGAAAAATAGTTGTTACTCTAGTCAGCTTAACCACTCACTTTTCGCTTTACTTTATAATTTTGGAGGCAAATAACTTCAAGTGTAATGGGCCGGGGGTGGGCAGGGGGCATGAGTTTGAAGTTCAAAGGAAGTTTGGTGTTTGTTGTATGATAAAGCGTATCTTAGTTTTCAAGTGAAGGGAGTGAGTAAGCTTTATTCCTTTAAAGAAAGAAACGGTCAGTAGATCTGTTAGGAGAGAATACAAAACAGATTCCTAAAGAAAAGTACAGTCTCTTGTGAAGTAGTTTTGGCTAAAAGATGTTGGTGAAAACCATTTCCCAGTTTACAGATAGACTGACTGTCTATATAAATGTGTTAGTTTGGGGGCATTCGTGGGAATTCACATTAGGCAGGTTCTGTTCTGATGATATTCACTGTTTTTTAGCAAAGTGTGGTCTTTTCTGCTTGAGAGTCAACTCTCCTTTGATGACTTTAAATTCAGTATTTTCAGTGTGCAGGCAGCATCCAAGTGTTTTTCTAATCCTTATATGGAGCAAAACCCATTCGAGATGGGCTCCTCTTTACCTTTGAGCCAGGCCTATAGATTTATTTGGGGTGGGTCTGACGAGATGGGAGCGTGCCTTGGTCTGTGTGGAATTTTACAAACAGACTCAACGTTTGACGGTCAGGCATCAGGCCCTTGATCCTCCCCCAGTCGCCATGGTGAGGAAGAGAGAGCCCTTTCTCACTGCTATCTGTGGGCCGCCGCTAGAACGTTTCTATTGTCTTGGGAGAGAATTTGAAGAACTGGTGAAAAATGGGCAAGTGTGTGGCTTCTATGAAAATTCTGCTGCTCCAAACCGTGGGACCTGTTTGTTTTGGCTAGCCGCTGTAGAACGCTCATATTTATGTAGAAAGCTCAAAGTTAGTATTTAACTTGGAATTTTACACATACGAATGATGAAGGAAACAGAGCGCAGGATTTCACTGTTATTCGTGTTTTTCCCACTTCTCCTGAAATGTGAGGAAACCTAGAGAGGAGACACGTTTTAAGATGATCACCCCATGCTTGGCCACCAGAGTCTGTAACCAGTCAGATTCCTTGACAGTGCTGCGGAGGTTGGGATCTGAACAGCCACCACGTTTGCTATGCAAAAGAATTAATTAAAATGTTCATTGCTAGAGGAAAGCTTATATACAGTAGTCTGTTTGTCCTGTGTTTCAACCACCTGAGTCACAGCCAAAAAAGCAATTGTCTACTACATATTTCAAACAGATGCTGAGGGGTAGAAAGGGTGACTAGAAATTCACAGCAATAAAATCCCGCTCTCCAAGTTCCCTTGAAGGAAGTGAACTCATAAAATTTTTGCTGCCGACTTATTTGTCCAGGGCTTTGAAGTATTTAACATTAATTTAGCCTACAAATCATTGGCACCTCCATTTTTCATTGAAGTATCAGGGCCTGTTAAAGACAGACCCTGGGTGTGCCTGGAACAAAAAAACATTCTGGAAGGATATCTACTCATTTAACTGTTATTCAAGCACATTGTTTTCATTGAAGCCAAACTTACGTACATCCAAAGTTCTTTAACTCAGAAAGTATTTTTTTTTTTGAGTTTGTATTTGTTGGTGTGTTTGATCATAAAAAGCACCATGTAGATGGGCCACCAACTTGCTTTTCTTTCTGTTTCTTTCCGTTGCGTTGATACATCTTCTAACAAGGAAAGACGGATTGATGGGGCTTGGAAGAATGATGGCCGTAGTTAACTGGAATGATAAACGCTACCAGGAAAATTTTAGGAAATGTGAAAAATAATCAGGGAGGGATCTACCCCAAAGTGAAGTATCCTGTAACTAGAATATTAGTAAACAAAGTCTCATACCATATTCAACTCGGGACTCTGATTGATTAACCTGAGTAGATAAAGGGGCACTGTTATCTACAGGAAGCTTCGGGGGTTCTTTTCCATCTCTTGTAAGTAGCAATGGATGGCTTAGAAATTGCTTATTTCCTAAGCTTTCTAAAATAGCTTCAAAACTTTGAAATGACTTTTTTTTCCAGTTTTTATTTTACAATGGAGAATAGTTGATTAACAATGTTGTGTTAGTTGCAGGTATACAGCAAAGTGATTCAGTTATACATATACATGTATCTATCCTTTTTCAAATTCTTTTCCCATTTAGGTTGTTACATAATATTGAGCAGAGTTTCCTGTGCTATACAGTAGGTCCTTGTTGGTTATCCATTTTAAATATAGCCGTGTGTACATGAGAAATGACTTTTTTTTTTTAAGAGCTCGGAAGAGACCTCAGAGAAGAAAGGAATTAAGAAACGAATGGATCAGATAAAGCTTGCAGATGCCAAAACACATGGCCCTTTAATTTCCATCTGACAGTTTGAGAACTTAGGGAAGGCTCTTCTGTCTCAAGTGGTTCCTTCATACACATGTCACCATCCGAACTCCCCATTGGATTTTCATCACAACATGTATCATTCGCTGAAATTATCCTAGATAGATGTGCTTATACTTTGTCTTGTGCTTAAATTTCTGTGAATGTACATCCAACAAGATGGCGACTCTCTCACGTTCTTTCGCTCCATCTCTGCACTTGGCATGTAATACGAACTCAGTAAATCTAACCAGAATGGACGGTTATTCCAAAAATCTCAACGATCTTAACGTGAGACATCTTAATGGCTCCTCCTTCAGTTAGAATAGAACTTCTGAAAAGATCGTATTGATAATGCTTATTTTGAAAGAGGTATAAAGACAAAGGCTGTGGGAAGAAATGGTTAATCAGAATTCCAGGCTAGTATTTAGTTGCATTTGTCCTAATATTTTGGCCAGACTTCAGTTAGCTGAGTATCTCTTATACCCTATAATTTAGTATACGGTTTCAGCTTTTCCAAATAATGGCTTGCTAATGGTAAATGTTGTTTAACTTTGTAATTCAGGAGAGCTACCTGTTCAGCAGAATTTTTTAAATTTCATAAGTAATGATTGAAACCAGGTTTAAAAAGCACTTAAAGTATATTTGACTGACTATTTAACATCTCCTTGGATGGGCCTGTGGCTATCAGTCTTTTTGAATCTAAACATAAACTGCAGGTAGGGATTTTTCTAAATTGGTCCAGAATTACAGCTTGTCTTTACTTAACAAGCTTTTCCCATCTGGGTAAATCATGCATCATTTTTTTTTCGTTTCTCTGATCTGAAATGTTGACTCAGTTTCTCTCCAGTGCCTTCAATTATAGGTGCTCATAATTGTAGATTTTTAATAGCTATGAAGTAATTCTTACAGGCTTCCCATTCCCTCCTGTGAAGTCAGATGCTATTTTTTAAGTCATACTAAAACTATCCTGACCACTAAGAGGTATCTCTAGCCACTGCCCTTGTCAGTTGCACTCATCAAACTTGATTTTTCTCCCTAAAGCACGACTCTGATCGCTTTAATCTGTTGCTTCCTAATTTCCTATGAAATTGAGTATAAACTCCTTAGCTTGTTATGTAGGGAATGTGATAGATTAAAAACGGCCACACGTGTTCTTTGCCGCTCTTGTCATCAAGAGATGGAGTCTCCGTCCCTCTCACGTTTACTTTGAACATCCTTTTCCCTTGCTTTGGCCAATAAAATGCAGCGGAAGTGACGTTGTGCCAGTTCCAGGCTTGGCAGCTTCCTCCTTAGTTCTCTTGGGACACACTTGCCGTGTCGGGGTGTTCAGGCTAGACTGCTGGATGGTGAGAGACCACTTTTGGGGGAAGAGAACTAAGATACCCACATCTTGGAGGGCCCGATCAGCTCCCAGCTGAATGAGTTGCACAAGTGACCCCCCCGAGCTCCCCGCCGAAGAAGAACCACCCAGCTGAACCCAGCCAATCCCCAGAATTTTAGAAAAAAATGTTATCTTAAGCCTCCCGAGTTTTATAGCGGTTTGCTACAGAGCAATAAATAACTGAAACAGGTACCTTAAAAACCAGGCCTCATTTTCCCCTTCCTTTCTTATTCTGTGTTTTCTTAGACCTTTCTCAAATGTCAGCCGAGCTTGACTCAGAAGCCCACATAAAAGAGTAATGTTTCCCTCTGCTTATGCTTCATCTTCCACCTGGACCATCTTTACACCCTGCTGTTTTCAACCTGTCACATTTCTGAAGCTTAGTCACCTCCCTCTCTTGTCTTCCTTCCCCAAGGCCCCCATGACTCAGTGGCACGTGACCTCTCTTGGACCTCTGTAGTCCCAGCTGCATCGGCCTGGGGTTCAGGGGGGAGATGACTGTTAACTATTTGGGCGAGTCACATTCTCTATGTGGGCCGTAGTTTCCACATCTGTGAAATTGCTTGTCTGATTTCTCAAGCCTCTTTCATTCAGCCCCTTGTATCCTAGAACAGAGCTGCCCAATAGACTGTTCTGCAACGGTGAAAATGTTCATTTATATGTGTTCTTCCGCACAGTGGCCAGTATAGCTGTCGGGCACTTGAAATGTGCTTAGTGCAACTGAGGAACTGAATTTTTAATTTCAATTAATTGCAATTTCTTTGAATTTAATTAGCCACATGTAGCTCGCGGCTACCATTTAGAACAGTACCTTTCTAGAACCCTATGGAATTGAAGGGAAAATATCTATTTTTCACGTAATGCCAACAAAGGTTCAGCACTTAGTTTTCACAAGAGCATCAGAACTTGCTCTTTGGGATTGCTTTTCAGGACTGCAGGTACAAATGGCCCAGTGGCTGGATGTTTCCCCAGTGTCTGACCTCCTCCTCCTTAGCTTAAATTTTACTTGGTTTGTAGAGTTGAGCCCACTCTTCCCTAGGAGTGTAAATCATCCCCTACTTTTCATCACAACCCAAGCAAAGACCAACACCCTGACGTGGAGTTGCAATTTTTCACAAAACCCCAGTAGGCCCAACGTGGGAAAAAAAAACCCCACAGACACGGCGGTGTCAATTGAAAACCAGCCAGGTGGCAAGCACAGCATAGTGCAGTGGGAATTGAAGCTGCCTTCGGCCCTTTGGATGACTGGGGACACAGTAGAGATATTGTGAAATTACCTTTTTTATTGGTTCTTGAGCCTTCTGCCATAAAGGCATCTTCTGGAAGGAAGTGAAGAGAATCCCGGAATTCAGCTTGAATTTAGGACGCGCCCTCGGCAGTTCTACCATCAATCTGTAATTTAGCAGAATGGGACCTGAGAGCATCTTCCGTTTGGGCTAATTTCCCATCTGAGCATCATGATGTTAATTAGGGCTTCTTTGCTCTTGCTTATGTTTACTGTCATTTATTGCATTATAAATAATGTCACTTGTGAGCCCATCCAGGGGATCTTGCTAGATCTTGCTTTTTTTCAACCCCCCAACGGGGTGGGCAATGGAATATTAGTAAAGCCTTATCACATTTATGAACCAACAGTTGAAATATCATAAAAGAGGACTACTGAAGGTCCTTGGTCTCAACTCCACCTCCGTGGCCCTAATTAAGACCTTTATATAGTCAAGGCAGATGGGTTGTTTGGGTGAAAAGCTCTCTGCAGAATTTCTCTCCTGCAGCATTCCCCAACGTAGTCAGGTCCAGTCAAGAACTCACTCCTGGGACTTCCCTGGTGGTCCAGTGGTTAAGACTCCACACTTCCACCGCAGGGGCACAGGTTCAATCCCTGGATAGGGAACTAAGATCCCGCATGCCATGTGGCATGGCAAAAAAAAAAAGAACTCACTCCTGTGTTTCAGCAAATTCATTTGCTCTCTCCTGCCACAGTTTAAGACAATTTCCTCTGTCCTCTCTGGTTAGAGAAGATAACTTGTAGGCAACTCCTTTATAATAACCCGTCATAGACTTGAAGGCATTTACTTAAGTTGCCCCTTAGCCTTCTCTTTTTCAGGCTAAACCATGACAACCCTTTTAACCTTTCCCTGGAGCTTCCATTTTCCATCCTCTTAATCATTTTACTTGCCCTTCTCTGGATTTTCTCCAACCTTTTAACGGTTTCCTAAAAACATGGCATCAGAAAGGAGATCCTTTATATCTTGTTCCCAGTTTCCCCTGGTGCTTTTGATGCATGCAGTAGACTTCTAATGTTTATAAGTACACGTCACCTGTTTTTTTCTATATGCACACTAACCTTTCCCGGCTTAACATATTTGGATTTGTGATAACAATTTTACTTTTTTTTTTTTTTTTTTGGAGTGTGGGCTATGGGCTGACAGAAAAATTCAGAGGCCCAATGACTTTCTTTTGCAATCCTGTGTTTATCTGTATTTTAGTTTGGGAGTCCTTTTTATATTTGATTCTCTTATTTATTTATTTTTAATCATCTTTTATTGAGGTATAATTGGCACATGACATTAAATTAGTTTCAGTTACACAACACGATTCGATATTTGTATATATTACAAAATGATCATCACAGAAAGTCTAGTTAACATCCATCACCTCACATAGTTATAGATTTTTTTTTCTAGTGATGAGTACTTTGAAGATCTGCTCTCTCAGCAACTTTCAAATATATAGTAGAGTATTATTAACTATAGTCGCCATGTTCTACATTACATCCCTAGGACTTACTTATTTTAAAACGGGAAGTTTATATCTTTTGACCTCCTTCACCCATTTTGCCCACCGCAACTCCCATCTCTGGTAACCACCGATCTGTTCTCTGTATCTTTTAGTTCATTTTCCCCTTACACTATTTATATGGTATTATTTTGTAGAAACACTGTTTCTCCATTGCCTGTATTGTGTATGAGCAGCTGTGGTTCGGAGGGTGTGTGGGGCAGTGAAAGGGGCGTGTGCGTTGATTACGAAGCAGCCCAGGGTCGCTGCTCAGTGTTTAAGCTGTTCACACACGTGTTGGTGTGAATGGCTCAGAAGGAGCGGTCCAGGGGAACCCCTGAGTTCACCTGAACTTGTCTTCCCTGTGCATTCTCTAATGGATCACTCACTTTTAAGTCTTCCTAGCAAGCGCAGGCCCTGCAGTCACTTTTATTCATTTCTCTACTATCTGATTATCCACTTCCTACTTTAGAACGGAAGCTTTGTGAGGACAGGGAATGTGTCTGTCTCCCTAACCCACCTTTGCATCACCAGCACGTAGCTAGCAGTCATCTCTTGACGGAAGGCAGGAATGAAGGGACAACTGGGTACTAGAAAATTTCAGTTCTTGTCTTCATAATGCCACTGGTTTGCTGTGTGACGCTGCTTAATATTAATACCCTTAATATTGCTGGTATTTGCTTCCTCTCCTTTTGAATGAGTAACTTGAAGGATGTGTTCAAAACTCTCAGAAGTCTTTTCAACTTTACCCCTTAACTACCATGTTCGGATGCGATGATCTGGCTTGACTTCTACCCTTTAGGGTACAGGTGAGTGGGTAGTATGTCTATTTGTATTTAAAAGCCATCTATTTCAGGGATCAGCTTTTTCATGCTGCCTTATTTTTTCAATATTTTGATATTATTTTGTTCCTGAGGCCAGAGGACTGTTTCTTTCTAAAGGTACTTGGAATTTGGAGGCATTCAGGATTTTTAAGTCCTTTCTGTGTTACACTATTGCCTATCCCCATCTTCTCAGCAACCTTTCTGGCTTATGTTCCAACACTCCAAAACTAATTTGAAAATCGATACCTCTTTAGTTGATTTTCTAACATTCTTCTGAGTGCTCAGCAAACCAGAGTCAGATCCAGGCCTGAAGCCATTTGGTTTCATTAACCAGAGATGGCATCCTCTGATCTGTCCCTGTGCATTGGAAGTGTGTGCTCATCTACAGTTTTGTGCTCTTCTCATCCCACCCCGGACCAGGCGGTCTTTCTTCTTTCTAGGCCTTGAAGCTGGCTTTTGCCCAGTCAGCTCATGGTCAAGACATCCACATGTCCCTGCCCTTCCGAACCTCTCCCTGGCCCAGGGTGGCAGCCGAGACCAGTCTTTGCCCAGCTGCGCTGACGTGAGCACCTCAGGAGGCCCGCCCTCCTTTCTGTCCTTCCCGACCTCCTTGCTGTACAGAGAAGCATATCAACATCATACAGACTCTTCCTCCCTCTTGGCCCATTTCATAAATTCTAGATGTTCAACTAGGCTGGAGGCCCTAAAATCAAATTTCTTTGAATGGTATTAAATTACTAGTTATGCTTTGGCCTCTGCTCATGACATGAGAGCTTATCCTGCATTTTCCCCTCTACCAGGACAAGGCCAGATTCCCAGCAGCTCCCCGGACATTCCGTGCCTTTGCACACGCTAGCCTCCTTCCCTGAAATCTCCTTGAATTTGCCCTCTTTCCTTGTTCTTTTTCCCCAGGCTCAGTTGGCTTCTTTTCCTCCTACTCATTGCACCCCTTCCTGAAGCACCAACCCCACTGGATGGTGGTAGATGATGGACTTGTCCACCCTAAGGCCTTTGAAGCTCCAGCTGTGTTTTTTCCTTTCTGTGCCCAGTGCTGGACGCTTAGGAGGCGCTGCGTGAATGAAGGAAGAAAGGGGTGGAGAAAGGGCAGAGGGAAAGGGGAAGGAAGGAGACCCATCCGTCACTTCCACAGCCTTGGACAGTAGGATCCCATTATGCATCCGGCCTTCTCTTGAAACTCCTCATTTTTTTCTGGAGCTGCTTCCCTTTTTCCTTGCTATGCTTTGCTCTCCAAGATCACTCAGTTGTTCAGCAGTCCTCCCGGTCGCTCTCGCGGTGAAATGTTCATCTCTGGCGGTGTGCTTCCTGCAGAAGAGATTGCTGTCAGCCAGCGAGTCAGTGAGCACCCCTGCTGAGCCTCACCTCACCAAAGGAACTCATGGCCAAGCTATTTTTATTTAGCAAATCAGGACTTGTTTTCATGGATTGTCCACAAGTACAGGGAAAAAAAAAAAAAAATCACCCATTTGCTTCATAGTTACCTGCTTGGCGGGGCTGTCTTATCTGTGTCACTTCTGTGTCACACGTGCATTTCCCTGACATCAGGAAAGAATGTGTGCCTGGAGTTGGGCAGACTGTACCACCCTGCATGCGGCCGGAAGCTTCTGCGCTAGAGGTGAGAATATCGAGTCTTTGCAGCTAAGAACGTGAGTGTTAAATTGTAGTTGAGAAAATGAGGCGGTGGCTCGAGTCCTCCCTGAAGCCCAGGTCTGCCAGGTGAAGACTTAGTGGCACCAGTGATTTCTTTCTGTATTGTTTGGCATGAGCTGTCATTGCAGGGGGCTCTGAGGGCTGTGCTGTTCAGTATGGCGGCCCCTGGTCCCATGTGGCCGTTGAGCATGTGAGTGAGATGCACTGTACGTGGACAACACACTCCAGATTTGAAAGTCTTAGTATTTTTTTAAAAATGCAAAATATATCTCATTGAGAAGTTTATGTGGATTTCATGTGGAAGTGATAGTATTTTAGAAATAAGGGTTAAATATATTTAACGTTACTAAATCCGCCTGTTTTATTTTACTTTTTCAGTGTGGCTACTAGAAAACTTAAAATGATGTATGTGGCTCGCGTTCTGTCTCTCTTGGACAGTTCTGTACTAGACGTTTCAGCATAAGATTGCATTTCAAACTGAACCCAAGCACTGCTTGAGTTTATCTGGAGTTTCCAGGTATGTTTCCTTCTCATGCTGAGGGTTACCTTTAAGAATACGTGTCATGATAAAGGCATGGGCTTTGGACTCACACAGACCTGAGTTTCGATCCCAACTCTCTCTTTGTGGCCTGTATACCAGCCTGTGGAACCCTCTGAACCTCAGGTGGGTCAGCTGTATACACGGAAGAATACCCATCTAAACTCACTGTGGTTCGGCGTGGGATAATGCAGTGATCTTCTAGTAATGTTAGGAGACTTTTGCAAGTATAATTGAATAATTGTATTTTCCCCAAGTTAACAAAATCAAAGTCTCTCTTTTGAAATTTTATTGCAAATAAAAAAAAGAAAAAAACCGGAAAACAACAAGAAAACCCACCCCTTGGCGCCAGTTACGGTATGTCTGCCAGCTCCTAGTAATGGAATTGTGATAGCTAATGTTCCCTGAGAGCTACACGCCAGCCAGTGTGCTTTCCAGAAATTGTTTTACTTGATCCTCAAAACAACCCCGGAGGAAAGTCCTTTTATTGTCTCCATGTAATAGATGCCACACTGAGGCACAGCCAGGTGACGTGACTTGCCCAAGGTCACACAGCTGGCACGGGGTCAACCGGCCACTGAGCCCAGGAGGTCTGACTCCAGGGCCACAGTCTTTGTTTCTACGCAGTATTGTCCACCAAGTGAATAGAGGACAGAACAAAAGAACCCGGAGCAAACGAATGCTCACGGGAAATAGGCTTTCCGTGGACACCTCCTCTCATGATTTTAGAGCAGGCACCTAAAACTTTTTTCCCTTAGCGTGTTTTTCCTAGTTGGTACAGCGGGCTTAAATATATCGTGGTTTTAGAGCTTTCCTCAAAGAACCCATGGATTCCCAGGCCCATTACAGTCTGAGGCGGGCTTAAGCAATTCCGAGGTAGAATTATACGGGGGGGAAAAATAGATTGCATGGTATCTAGACTGTGATGAATCTTTTGTTCTCGAGGGCCTTATCTCAGATGTACACAGTCGTTACAGCACCTAGTACGCTGTGTCCCACATGTATTCAGTAGGGAGTCCATAAATGTTATTTATTAATGTTTATTGCAGGGCTTCTGAAAACACACCCTTAGAAAGCGAAGCAGCCAATACGTGAAAATTCCTGTCATTCATTCCATTAAATCGTCTGACCTGGGATGTGGATGTGCCCTCTCATCGCGTCTGATTGTCTCTTAGGTAGTTACCTTTCATTAGAGCGGAGCTCTGAGTGGTTTTACTTCCACGATGCTGGAATCCTCCCCTTTACCTGAACGTGACACACCTAGGCCCCAGCAGACACGACCTGGTCATTCCACGATGTGTATCTTTCTTTGTTCTCCCGTTGTTTAAACAAGAGGATTAGAAGACAGTGGCGCAGTGTTTTCTTTTCAAGTAAGATTCTAATCCCGGGGTGGGCTGGGGATGATGGGGGGTGGGTAGTCCGTGATCAAAGCTCAGAGCCTCCAACTCATTTGGAAAGTTGAGATGTTCTTATGTGCTCGGTGCAGGGGCTGGAATCGTTAGGGAGAACTATGTGCGGACTTGGAAAAGTCCCTGGAGAATATTTAATTCAAAATAAAAGTTTGGAGTGAGGAGAGCTGAAATAACACTCTGCAGTGACAACCTTCTACTGACTTAACTACTTCTCCCCATCCTGCCGACGTGTTCGCTGGTCCGAGCTCTGGTCTGGAGAGGCCTGGAGGAGCTCGGTGGGTTGGGATCCACAGGTGCGTGGCAGGCACCTTCAGCAAATGCACCGCAATTGCCAGGTACACCTCTGTGCCTTTAACTGGTTGTTAAACAGAAAGCAGGATGTGCTTATCTGACTAGTGACTCCAGTTGTAAACACTCTGGCATGAAGTTCAGCTTTCTGGTGTTAGGTGGGCCGGCAAGGGACTGGGGAGGTGATTACCTGGGAACGCCGCTCCTAGCAGGTGGGAAGGGAGGGGGAGGGGCAGCTTGCCATGGCCTTGCTGAGTTGTTAGACAAAGCCTGCAAGTACGTCAGCACCACGAAGGAAGCTCAGAGTCTTTCCACTGCACCCTTCTTGTTGTGCAGATGGGCAAACTGAGGCCCAGTGAACAGGACTGTGTGTTTGAATACTTGCCAAAGTTAACACGTATCATTATCGATAACACGCCGGGCACTTGGTGAAATACTTTCTGTGTGTTCTCTCGTTTAATATCTGGACGGTTCTGTGCGGTAGGTACTAGTGTCCTGCCCATTTTTCAGATGAGGAAACAGAGTCTCAGAGGATTGAGTTACTTCCTCGAGGCCATAGAACTAGGAAGTTCCAGAGCTGGGGTGTAGGAGCTGGTGTGTCTTTCACAGCCACTGCTGTCCCCGCCACACGCCCGGGGCTGCCTCAACAAGGTGGTCCCAAGCATTGCTCAGCCTGATTCTTGTGGAACCCTGTCATCTTCTGTGAGAGGTGGCGTGTGTGTGTGTGTGTGTGTGTGTGTGTGTGTGTATTAGTTTTGTATTGCTGTGTAACAAAACACCATGAACTTAGTAGCTTAAAACTACATGTATTCATTATCTCACAGCTTCCACGGAGTCCAGACCTAGCTTAACTGGGTGCTCTGCTCAGCATCTCACACATCTGTGATGAAGATATCAGCAGGGCCTAATGTCCTCTGAGGCTCAGGGTCCTCTTACAAGATCACTCGTTGTCTGGAATTCAGAGAATTCAATTCATTGCAGTTGTAGGACTGAGGCCTTGAGCTTCTAAAGTCTGCCCACCGTTCCCTGCCTTGTGGCCTCCCCACAGCATGGCAGCTTGCCTCTTCCAGGCCAGCAGAAGAATCTCTTTGTCCTTAGGTAGAGCCTCAGTCCTTCTTTTTTTTTTTTTTTGCGGTACACGGGCCTCTCACCGCTGCGGCCTCTCCCGCCGCGGAGCACAGGCTCCGGACACGCAGGCCCAGCGGCCATGGCTCACGGGCCCAGCCGCTCCACGGCATGTGGGATCCTCCCGGACCGGGGCACGAACCCGCGTCCCCTGCATCGGCAGGCGGACTCCCAACCACTGCGCCACCAGGGAAGCCCCCCTTCAGTCCTTCTTTTAAAGAGCTCCCCTGATTAGGCCATGCCCACAAAGGAAGCTCTCCTGATGATGTCGGAGTTAACTGATGAGGGACTTTCATGACATCTACAGAACCCTTTTGCCCTACAGCCTAATCAAGGGAGTGGTAATCCTCGTACCCACAGGTCCTGCCCACACCGATGGGGAGGCTGTCTTTACAAGGGGCATCTTAGACACTGTTACGAATGCTTGTCCTTCAGCTTCCTGGAGGGAAAAGGAGGAGGAGGCAGGAGTAAATGAACTGTGGGATTGCCATGGTACAGGAGTGTGAGGAGGACAGCAGAAAAGCAGTATCGAGGAGCACGTGGGCTTGGCAGCCCTACGATCAGAGCCCGCCTCTGCCGTTTCCTAGGGATGGGATGGTAAAAGTTTCTTCAGCCTCTCTGTGCCTCACTTTCCCCATCTGTACACGGCGGGGAATGGTACTTCCTAGCACTTTGTGATGACACGTGAAATACTCAGCTTTCAATAGAGCTCGGCATGTGGTGATTACTCGTCAAAAGTGTTAGTGTGTTTGGTGTCTCCTGTTTGAAGATCACAGGGACACAGAAACAGAAGGGTAGAGTTACTTTGTTTCCATGGGGTTGCTGGAAGCATGTGCCTTCGGGCTGGCATGTGTGAGGTCCCACTGTTAGTGGGACCGGAGCCGTGGAGGAGAGCGTGGTTTGCTGCGAAGCAACCTGCTCACCCGCGGAAAGAGAGTCGGAGTGACGCAGTAGAAAGAAGAGTATCCTGGACAGTTGTAGGACCGACTTTACTAATAATTCTCTTCTTGGGCCCTCACCCACTTCTTCGGACCTCAAGTTCCTCGTCTGTGAAATAGGCGAGAAATGTAGGTCCTGGGATTGGCAGGCTCTCTAAGGTGCCTGCTGGGTGTTTCATTTCGTTTTGTTTTGTTTTGTTTTCTAATTGGCGTATAGTTACTTTACACTGCTGTGTCAGTTTCTGCTGTACAGCAAAGTGAATCAGCCATATGTGTATGTATATTCCCTCTTTTTTGCATTTCCACCTGCTGGGTCTAAATGTCATAATTCTATTGGCCGTCTTCCCGTACAAGATATGACCCCAACGTAAGTCTGTTTCATTAGCTCTGTCCGAAACATAAGACTGTATAGGCGTACATCCCCTGCTGGAAATACACTAATGGGAATTCATGTTGTTGGACTGCTGGGCTTTACGCCTGTGTGTTTCTTTCCAGTGCATTGGTGGCTGTGTCACTGCCCTTAACATCTGCGTTTGTGTCTTCTTCTCGGTGGTTGCCTTTTCAGCCCCCTTCATGTGAAAGCGGGAGGGGACAGACTTAGTGGCCTCTCAGTCTTTGGGTGGGTGGGCAGAGATGAGCAGAATTCAGAAACTCCTTGGCCTGTTCCCCTTACCCACAACCCTCCCTCCACCCAACCTTGTTCCCACCTTGAACTAAGCAACCTTCCTACAATGTTCTGAATTCTGACGCATGCTCTAATCGCTGCCAGTTTAATTTCTGTTGATCGGAGTCAGAGGCTTAACAAAAGAAAGGCAATAAAACACAGCATTAATAATGTCCACTTACGGCATGTACCTTGCGAGGGCTTGGATATATTAGTTAATCCCACATCCAGATTTGTTTCCTAAGTAGTATTCCCATTTGACAGTTGAGGATACTGAGACCCGAATAAGTTAAATAACTCGTCCAGCGGTACACAGTAACAGATGATTCCGCAGGGATTTGAACACACATGGACCTGCCAAAGTCTGTGCTCTTAGCCAGCGAGGCAAACAGCTGGAACACTGTCAGTGATTTTAAGCCTTGGGGCCCGCTCTTGACCCCCCATCATGCCTGCCTCGTCTCTCTTCAGTATCCCACGTAATTCAGAATGCAGGAAAACTCCCCAAAGCTGCGGTTGAAAAGATGGAAGCAATGCAGCTAGCTTCAGAGGACCATATCGCAGGAAATACAGAAAGAGGAAAACAGGGTCTCTGTGGGTGTCAGCAACACCGCCACGCCAAGTTCTCAATGTTGAGCTGGAGGAAAACTCTATTACAAATGATACGTCTAATCTGCTTGTGGTAAAGACTCATAACTGGAAAATAAGCATGTGACAGTTCTTCATTTGAGTGTAAACTTAACTCATTAATTTAAATTACAGTGCTTTTTGAACAAAGAGGGGAAGCTATAATAATAGTAATAAGTAATGGTCCTTGTAGAAAATGCAACAAGACGTTAGAAATTTTGTGCTTTGGGAAGTTGGAGGATGTACTTATAGTTAAGGATTAATTTTCACTCAGAGAGATCAAAAAGGTCTCGATGAGTAAGATAAGTATCGAGTTTCAGGGTGGTTGTATTTTTTTCTCCTCCTGCCAGACTGTCTGAAACTTATCTCAAGTATCATGGTAAAAAGAGAAGTGGCGGGTAGACACAAAAATGTAATAGATATATTTTGGGGATGGAATATGCACTGCTTTTCTAAATGCATATCAGAAGGAGAATTTATTCCAGTTGAGTAGGTTTAATGATATAATTTTACCATATTAAATCGTAATTGCTCTTTAGAAGAAAATAGAGATGCAGGCGCTGCCGTTGCCGGGCTGTCCCACTCCATCCAAATAGCATCCTCCCCAGTACTTGTTGATGTCACCTTATCTGACACCAGAGCCTGTCTGTGGCTTTCCTTTGGAAATTTGGGGGAGGGGAGGGGAAGGGAAGGAGAAATAGTCTGAGAAATAAGAGAGTGTGCATCAGACACTTGCCATGGTTTTGCAAAAATCCTTTCCTGCTGTTAAGCTGAAGCTTACATACAAGTAGACGGCACCTCTGACTACCTGGAACCACATTATTTCTTAAAACTAGATCATGGATCGAGATGACTGGGATACCTGGATTAGTTAGGGACTAAAGAATTTCCAGTGTTATGGATGTTGATAGTCATGTGAGTACATACTCATGATGGCTTTCGTAGCTAAATGATTTCCAATCTCGCTGCATTCCCTTCTCTCCACCCTCCGTCTCCCCTCCCAAAAAAAAGGAGAGGAGGAAATGATTGCATATTTGGGTGAAAACAGAATGAGAATCCCGATAATACTTTTAGTTTTAACAGAACCTGATTTTACATCATGAACTGAATTCAGTGGAGGCCTAGCTCCTATATGAATTTGCCACCTGTACCTGAGAGTATGAACTTCCATGTCTCTTTTTTAAAATCGCACTCCAAATAACACTCAGCTTATCCAACTGATCAAAGGCATAATGTAGTTTTTAAAAACATTTTTTATGATCTTTTAAAAATATAATACTTGACATATAAAAGAGAATATACCATATTTCATTGAATCTTTTATAAGACCTTTATTTTATATACTAGTAATAATATAAAAATGTGGCCAAGTCAATTAACCCTTAATGCTTTCTTACCTTCTCTCTTTTAAGAGGCATCCCAATTTTGGAGATGTTAAAATGAAAAGGGGAAGAAAAAAAAAAACAGTGCACCTTAGAAGCTATTAAATATGTTATGCAACATACTTGATAAGTTATAAAGCATAATATAGTAAACATCCATGAGTACCCTCACACCCAGTCAACCCAAGATTTGGTCCATTACTCGTAACTTGCATTTCTTCCCAGAGCCCATGCACGTAAGTGACCCTCCTCCTGAATTTTGGGTTCATTATTGCTTTGCTTCTCAAACACAGTTCAACTCTGTTTCCTATTTAACTATACATTCCTCAGGCGTAGAGGCCATCTCTGTTCTCCACCACCGTTGTCTTCGGTGACGGACACAGTACCTGGCCCAGTAGATGTTGTTTAACTCGTATTGACCGAGCGTATAATTGTCTGAGGCATACCCAAATCGGCTCTTCCTTTCAAAGTATGTTTTAAACACCATTGTCTCTAGGAGATCTCTGACAACCTGAACCGGAAACGAACTTGCCTGCCTTTTGAACTCTTTCCGCAATTTATCTTTACCCCCTGAACTGTACATATACTCCCTTCTCCTTTCAGTTCTAGCGCTTTCCCCGTCCCTGCCTTCCTGCTAGTTTCGCTCCAGCAGAATGCCTGATCACGGTGGGTTGGTGCCTGACGTAATAATAAAAGATAGCGTAGATGAAATTACGTCTGGCCCTTTACATGTATTCTCACCAGATTGACCTAAGTGAGGTTAGTGGTATGACTGTTCCCATTTAACAGCTGAGGAAACTGAGATTTGTGCACGTAGTCACTTAAGGAATAAATACATGTCAGTTGAAGGCAGACAGTGCCGCATCTAAATTATTTTGCCTGAACATCCTTCATTTTTTCTCTGGCGCTCAAGGCTTTATGCCGATCCTTGGGCATGTGGTTCAGAAATAAAAGGGGAAAAAATTAAAACAAATGAAGTAGATATAAGTTTTCTTTAAGAGTGAGATTAGCAACTTTTTTTTAATGTTGAGGAGACATCTGTATTTTCTTTCATATTATTTGCCTAATTTTCTATTGGATTTATTTATTCCCTTATTGATTTATAGAGATTCTTATGTACCATAAAACTTAGACCTGTTCTTCTAGGTTAACTGTGATAGGCAAATATTTACCCAGTGTTTGGGTGATCTTTTGAATTTGGTGTACTGTTTTAGCCATATTCAGTTTTAATATAGTTTTATTTATCAGTTGTCTTTTTATAGATCCTGAGGTTTCTGTTATTATCTTCAGAAATGCATTCCTACTTCTGAGATGACAAGAACATTTCCGGTTTTAAAAAAATATTAAAAAATAAATTCAGATAAGGCTAGGATCATAAAAGAACCTCCGTATCTTAGCACAATCACTTACACATTCGGTTATTTACTCAACACGTTTATTTAGCCCCTGTGGTATACAGAGGTGACTTAAATTAGAAACTATTCCTGCTAAGTGCAGTGGGGATCCCAGCAGCAGGAACTGATGCGCATTTTCAAAAGATCCCTCGGGCTACCGTGCGGAGAAGAGATTTTTAGGGGGCAAGAAGGGAAGCCAAGAGAGAGAGGTAGGGCAGCAATGCCCACTTGGAGCCGACCCAGAATTTGGTCAGAAGAACCAAGGTTCAGAGCAGACTTGTCGGAGTTAGAGCCAGAGCACTACGGCTGCTGCGGAAACGCTGGCCAATTCAGGCGTCCAGATGAAATGCTACTTTGAACCTGGAGCAGAGTGGGACTTTGTGTGGGGGACTGTTCAAAGGAAAGCTGGACAGGTGGCACCCCTGCCCACTTGGCGCCGGCAAGTGGAGGGAGCTCGCGGGTGATGGATGGCTTTACATTGTTCTGAGCACAGCGCGGAGGTGCAGGCGGGCGGGGGAAGGGGGGGCGGTCCCTGCGGAGCTCAGGGAAGTCTCTGGGTTTTTCTTACATGTTGTCTTCCTCTTAATATCCAGCCAAGGTATTAACTCTGTGTTCGAGCCACGTTTCCACCTAGAAATCTCACCATTGTTTCATATACTGTCACCCACGGTCCTAGTATTTGTATTTTTACACTTTTTAAACTCAAAATGTCTTGAACTTCGGTGAAAATGAGACAATTACAGTAGTTTGCAAAGCATAGAGAAGGGTGTATTTTTTTAAAAAAAAATTGAAAGAACGTAACAACATGCGATTTACTACTATACTCCTCCCTTTCTTGAAGGTTCATGGACATTTTTTACTCAACCAGTTTTAATTTTTTGCTCCTCATTTTATAAATGATTCTTCCCCTTGACTTCCCAATCTTGGGAGAAAACAGTGTTTCTCTTGAAAATACAGAGGGTGAATGAGCCCTGTGTGTGTGTTTTCCACGTGTTGGTTTTCCGAGACAATTCTCATGAAAAGGACTAGGATTGCTAAGTCATTTTTTAATATAAGGAGGTCCATGTTTGGGCATTGAAATTAATTTCCCTTATCTCGCCATACAAGTAGCCACCCTGGCTTCTTTGATTTATTACCTGGGATGGTTCAGTGGCTCTAAAAACAGAGGACAGGAAGACATCACCTTTACGTGCCATCATTAGTCACAGCATTCAAAGCATCGCCCTGAGTGGACTGCTTTGCACGAGTTCCTGCCATGCCATGAGAACACCCTGTTCTCGTCCTGTGTGCCGGAGACATTGGGCCCGTGCATTACTTCCAGGCTGCATTTTTTATTTCTTAGTAAATTGTCTCCACCCTAAAATCCTTCTTGTCTTTCCTCCCTAACATAGTATGAAGGGACATTCTAGATTGCAAATATAATCCCTGATTAGAGACAAGGTACCGACTAGGAGAAAATATTTTATTTTTATTGTATTTTTTTTAGGTTTTCATGGTTTTTATTTTTTATTTTATATTGGCATATAGTTGATTTATAGTATTAGTTTCAGCGACGTGTGATTTGGTTATATGTATATGTATATCTATATCTTTTTCAGATTCTTTTCCCATATAGGTTATTAGAGTATTGAGTAGAGTTCCCTCCTGTTGAGTAGGTCCTTGTTGATTATCTCCTTTATATACAGTAGTGTGTATATGTTAATCCCAACCTCCTAACTTATCCCCCTCCCACCTTTCCCCTTTGGTAACCATAAGTTTTTTTCTAAGTCTGTGAGTCTGTTTCTGTCTTGTAAATAAGTTCATTTGTATCATTTTTTAGATTCCACATATAAGTGATATCGTATGATATCTATCTTTCTCTGACTTACTTCACTTAGTGTGATAATCTCTCGTTGCATCCATGTTGCTACAAATGGCATTACTTCATTCTTTTTTATGGCTGAGTAATATTCCATTGTAACTATGTGCCACATCTTCTTTATCCATCCATCTGTCGATGGACATTTAGGTTGTTTCCATGTCTTGGCTATTGTAAATAGTGCTGAAGTGAACATTGGGGTGCGTGTATCCTTTTGGAGTATGGTTTTCTCCAGATATATGTCCTTTGGGATTGCTGGATCATATGGTAGGTCTATTTTTAGCTTTTTAAGGAACCTCCATACTGTTCTCCATAGTGGCTGCACCAATTTACATTCCCACCAACAGTGTAGGCGGGTTCCCTTTCAACTAGGAGAAAATATTTTAAAATCACATCTCCAACCAAAGACTGGCATGCAGAAGATATTATAAAGAGCCCTTAAAATTCTATAGTAAGGAAAAAAACAATTTAAAAAAATGGGCAAAAGACTTGAACAAAAATTTCACCAAAGAAGATTTACAGAAAGCATGAAAAGTTGTTCAGCAGCATTAGGGAAATGCAAATTATAACTATGGTAATGGAAAAAAAGCATGATGAGAGACCACTACACACCTATTAAAATGGCTAAAATTTTAAAAATCAGGCAATATCAAGTGCTGACAAGGATATGGAACGAATGAACTCTCATGCATTGCTGATTGGAATGCCGAGTGGGATAGCCACTCTGAAAACCAGTGGGTCGAGTTTTTTAAAAATGAAATATACAGTTCCCATGTGACCCAGTGCTCACTCCTGGGTATTTATTTATCCTAAGGAAAGGAAGGCGTTTGTCTATAGAAGAACCTGTATATGAATGTCGTAGAAGCTTTACATATGGTAGTCCTATGCTGGGGAAAAACCCAACTGTCCTTCATTGGGTGCATAGATAGACAAACCCTGGTACCTCCATATAGTAGAATAATCTCCAGGAATAATAAGAGATGTACTATTAATATACCCAGCAACTTAGAAGAATCTCAGAGATATTATGTTGAGTAAAAGAAGCTCAACTCAAAAGATTACATACTGTGTGATTCCATTTATATGATGTTTTTGAAAAGACAAAGCTACAGTTACTGAGAACAGATCAGTGGTGGCCAAGGGTTCGGGATGGAGGGAGGCTATGACTATGAAGGGATAGTACAAGGAAGTGTGGGGGGTGATGGAGCTGTTCTGTATCCTGATCATGGTGGTGATTATATGAGTATATACATGCGTTAAAATTCATAGTACTATAGACCTCCCACAGCTCAAGAGTCAATTTTACTGTTAGGTTTATTTCTTTTTAATTTACCAAAGTCCCAACTTCTTCCTGTGATCTGCAAGTTCCAGCCTCTCGCTCATGATTCAGCCAGCTCCTTCTGGGCATTCTAGCCCCTCCTGTCAGGTCACGAACGCTCCGAGGTCCCTCATGTCTTCCTGCCTGTGGGCACACTCATCTCTCTGCCCGGGAATCTCCCCCACTCCCTTCTGTGCACCCATCTCACCTGGCTGCTGGCATCCTTTGCTGCTCAGGCATGGGAACCCCAGCACTGGCTCCAAGCGAGCCGCCTCTGCACACCCGCCCCTGAGCATTTGCAAGCCCCCGTCACGGTGCTCACTGGGTTGCCCCTAGTGCCTGCTTTGGGAGCTGCCCTGCCCCCTCAGCTGTGAGTTAGGAGAGTGATCTCACTGCTCACTCCTCAGCCCGGTAGAGAGGCGACAACTAAAGCAGTGAGGAAGAGAAGGAAGTCTGTGCCCTGGACTCAAAGACAAAAGTCAGCCTTTATTTTGTTTTACTGTGGCCTTTTTTCCTGGCTGCGCTGGCCTCTGACCCTCTGGCTGAAATTCCTTTCCTCCTGTTGCTCTTTCAGCAGGTGAATCCTCTTTTCTGGCTTTGCCCAAACTACTTGTTAAAAAGCAATAAGTCATGGTTTAAAAATCTTGATAGTCTCTTTTTTCCCTTTGAGCAAACGTAAAATTGTGCGGCAAAACCGTGACTGTGGAGGGGTTTTCTCACCTCTTCCCCAGAGATTAGATGGGGTTTATAGTGTACAATGGAAAGGCATTAGTGGTAAAATCCTTATTATATATTCTTACATATTTACCAAGCCCCATCTTAACAAATTTTTCCAAATTCCGTTGGGGAGAGAACAGACTTTCTGTAAAAAAAAAAAAAAAAAAAAAAGGTAGCTTCTATTCTGGAATCCATAACAATAGTAATAATAACAACAACAGTTACACGGTGCATACTAAGTGCCACACACTGTCTTAAGAAGCAGTTTATATATTATTTCACTTACTCCTCACGGCAACCCTAGGAGATAGTGGTGTTACTTCCCTTTCACACCCGTGAAAAACTCAGAACAGAGTGGTTAAATTGGGGTCTGGAGTGGCGCTGGAATTTGAACCCAGGCCTTCTGATTCCACCTTCCAAATGACTGTGGAACTGATGGAGGGAAAAAAATGCAAGACCTGGTTTTCCTCACCAGGGACGCAGGCTGACCTCTTTTCAATCCTCTCTTGGATTCTCTCCTGGAAGGTATCTCCACCCTCATCACATGGACGGTAAGAAGCTCCAGAATGGTTTGGGATGTTCCTTTTCTTCTCCAGCCAAGGGTGATTCCACATTTGTTTCTTGATCAGTATTAGGTAATTGAAATAATCGGAAAAGCAAGCTAAAAATCAAAAAGGCTCAGGAAAGAAGCAGTACAAAAAATAAAACCTAACTTGGATTTGTACTTTTAACAACTTTCAGAGTGTTTTCAACTGTGTGTTCTCCAAAGATGCCTCTCACCATTTCCCATTATTATCATCTCCTCTTCACAGATGAGGAAGGTGAGGCCCAGAGAGAAGTGAGTGACCTGCCCTGGTCCTCCATGTTGGTTCTTCCGGGACTAGAAAGCAAACTGAGTCTTTTCCCTTCCCCTCCCCTCCTCCCTCCTGTTCTTCTCCCCTTCTCCTTTCCTCTCTTCCATTTAAGCTCTTATTCATTGAGTAAGAGAAACTGTTCGGTATACTTAAGACACAGGCAATGTGATTTCATCTCTTTTCTACTTACATAGGTTTTCTGTTGCTGTGTAAACACGTTGCCACACACGTAGCAGCTTAAGACCTCCATTTGTTAGCTCACGGTTCCACAGGTCACAGGTCCAGAAGCAGAGCTGCTGGCTTCTGTGCTCAGAGTATCAGAAGGTTGAGAGTATCAGAGGTGCCACCCAGACTGAGTTCTTATCTGGAGGCTCTGGGGAATAATCTACTTCTTAGCTCCCTTAGGTTGTTGGTAGAATTCAGTTCATTGTGGTTGTAGGACTGAGGTCCTCATTTCCTTGCTGGTATCAGTCAGCCAGGCGCCACTCTCAGCTTCTAGAGGCTGCCCACATTTCTTGCCATGTGACCTCCTCTGCCTTGATGCCAGCAGTAGTACATCAGATCTTTTCTTGTGCTCTCGAATGTTTGACTTTCTCCATCTCTGATCTCTAAACTCTAATATGAATTCCAAAATACAAAGTCCATGTGATTCTTTCAGGCCTGCTCAGATTATCTCCCTATCCTAAGGTCAGCTGATTTTGGATCATAATCGCAGCTGCAAAATCCTTCACATTAATACCTTGGTTAGTGCTTGAATATCTGAAACGAGGGGTAGGAAAGTGGGAGGTCATCCAGAATTGTCTGCCTACCGCCAATGCGTAACAGTGTTAAGAAAGGTAAAGACAGAAACCAGGGCCAACTCTAAGCTATTTATTTTTCAGTAGTAATTACATAAATTTGTTGATGCTTTTTGCCAACCTGATGCATTTTGTATTTATTAGGCCATTTGATTAAAAGCATATTCGTAATCTGTGCAAGTTTTTTGTCTTAAAAGGATTGAAAAAGGATGAGGTAGGCGTAATATTGTTGAACGAGGCAATTCACTATCACCAGCTATTCGTAAGTTCCTCTTTTTTTTTTAGCGTTGTTTCAACAGATACTTTCTTCTCAGCCTCTGTGGTCCATCTCCTTGAACTTTCTCTCTCTGCTCCTAGGCTGTGATTCCTTCTCTACTTGCAGGTCTCATCTTAGATATCCCCTCCTCATGGACAGATTTCTTGATGGCCTTACCTCGTAGGTTAAGAATGACAAGTATGTGAAGTCGCTGTTTCATTCAGGCTCCCTTTGTGATGGCTTTCTAATTATTTCTGGATTCGTGGATTGCCAACGTCTCATGTCTATTTCTCATAGACCGTAAGCCTTGGAAGGGATGCCTTCATAGGCCTAGTGCCCAGACTGTGCTTGGTACAGAGGAGGCATCAAAAATTATGTTTTTAATTGATGTGTAAATGGAAGGTATTATGGAAAAAGTAACTATAACGTTTGTTTAGAAAGGTGGCTAGAGTAGTGAACCAGGTTAATCATGAGGTCACTGCTAAGGCATTTATTGTTTGAAAAGCACCCAGTTGACCGTCATAAAGCTCTTGAAAGAGAGAGGGGGGAGACTCTACGAATAGTGGCACCATAGAGGGACAGTTTCCATATTGTCCTTTGAAACGTGCAGTGCCTCCGGGCGGGAGGTGGGCAAGGAGTGTGCAAATCACACACCGTCTGATGTTTGGATCACGGTTTCCTGCAAAGTTTTAATGCCCCGAGACGGAGGCCTCTTTCCTCCCAGCCCTCCTTTGAGCAGCTCCTCTCTCTGATTTTCTCTTAAGCTTCACCTTCACCTCCATGCAGTCATAGACCCATTTAGAAGCCACTTGACCTTGGGCAAGTTATCCTCCCTGAGCCTTGTTTTCCTCCTCTGTAAAATGAGCAGAACAATTTACACCTTCAAAGGTCATTGGAAGGATAGAAGGGCAGTGAATGCAAAAGCCTGACTCACACTGAGCTGAATAAATGCTGTTTCCTTTATTAGACTTTGCCGCGTATCTGACGTGGAATTCAAGTGCTCATCTTAACAACTGTTGTTTGGAATTTGTTTAAAAAAAGAAGGTTACAGTAGAATATAGGGTCATTGGAGATTTTTGTCATCATATACTAAGGACTACCTAGTTTGAAATAAATGTATTTCACATGCAGCTATCCCAAGCACAATGTATCTACCTTTTTTTTTTTTTTTTTTTTTCTGATGGTGATTCAGAAGTCACTCCAGAGCCTTAGTAGTTCCTCTGGGTCTTTATTATGAACACCAGTTAGCATTTTATTATGGCCCTTAAGACGTATTGGTTACTATCAAGTTTAGAAAGCAACTTGTGTCTGTCTTGTTCACCTTTTCCCATTCCTTAATACATGATAGAAAAACCGTGTGTTGCAATAAACACAGGCTTGCCTCTGCCCAAGCCCTTCCCAGTTGCTCCTCTTTTGGATGGAGAGGACTCTCCTGCCCCAGCTTGTGCGGGGAAGTAACAGAACCAAAGCAGTCACATCCTTGGAGCGGAGGAATAGCAGTCAGCGGGGCTTCAAAGAGCTCATTTGCCATAAAGTACCAAAAGTTGTTCAAAATCAGTCAAGCTTTTATCACATTTCTGAGGAGGCCGTTTTAGGGAGCAACAAGGGCAGAGTAGATCAATTTACATTTCTTTTTCTTTCACCACTGTAAGAGGGCTTATTTGATGAATCCTCAAGGCAGGTTAGACAGTATTAGCCAATGTGGTGATGGAAGCATAGAGCCAGCTCCTGTTGTGTTTATCATGGGGATCGTTTCTACACTCAAACCTGCACGCCTATCTTTTCTTTTCTTTTTCCTGTCTTTTAATTCCCTGAGTGTGATTTAGAGGAGTCCACACATTGCATTGCAGTGGCAGTGGAAGTCTGGATTTCCGATTTAATTCCCGTAGTCTGAACCCAGAACACAGGGCCAGGAGACTCTCTCCTGCCCCAAATTAGCTGGGAGAGCTTGGACAGTTGGTGCAGTATCTCTGTGCATGCCCCTCGGTTTCCTCTCCTGTAAAATGGGACTATTCACTTCTTATCAGAGCGTTATTATAATAAAAGGAAATGTCCTGTGGATTTAAAAATAAATGTTAACACCATGCACACGCTTTCATTTTTATTTTTAATCTGAAAGTGACATGCGAAAGCAGGATCCCACCGTTTTCAGAGTGGTTAGCCTACATTCATCATATTTCGAGGTGAAGTATCTGAAAGTGATTATAGGTAATAAATATCTTTTTTCTTAAACTTATTGCAGAGGCAGTTTTTCCACTGTTAATGAGGGTAATTTGACTTGGTTGAAGGATTGCAGTTCTTAAGAATTAATGCAGTAATCCAATTCAAAGATTTAAAGAGATCTAAGATTTTTCACAGGTCGCGTGCTAGTGAATGTGCTGCTCTCACATAGCAGCTAATGGACTTGAACGCCAGTCTGTCATTTACTGTTCCCTCGCTGCGAGCAGCTATGCCCTTGGTAGTGAGTCTTCTTTCCAAGCATCGCAGGTTATTTAGAAGCGTGGTGTATTTGTAACACTTTCGAGAGAGAGTATCCTATTTCCCACAGCCCCTAATTACTATAAAAACTGGGGTTATCTTTCTTAATTACATGTTTGAATCCTAATCTGCTAAGGTCTGAGGAATATCAGACTCCAAGGAGCTGCCTTCTTGCCTTCCTTTCTTCAGAGAGGGGCCTTTTTTTTTCTTTCTTTCTTTCTTTTTTTTTTTAGTGTATTTTTAAGAACTAATTCCTGTATCATTGTATTCGTACCTATAGGTTAATTCATGTGAAGACAAAGGTTACATGTACGGTATTCATAACTTTCCATTTTTGATAGTGATGTATTGTGAACAGCTAACAGTATTTTGTAAAGCCTTATTTGTAAAGGATGTTGGAAATGCTCTTCTTTCCCGATGCCATTATGTTTCTAAATATGAAAAACCCCATTTTGAAGCAATTAGAAGCCTCCTCTTCTCTTTCCATGTGTGTGTGCACACAGGAACCTTTGTTCCTTAATTAGGAAAAGGACTAGAGCTCATTAATTGTGGTTCCAAGTGATGTGTGCTCAAACGTTGGAGCACTGATACGTTACAAGGAAAGATCCAGCCTAAACCTAGGAGGCTCTCGGCAGTTCTGAGAACTGTTACAAAGATAAAGAAGCAGGAGAGGGTCCTTGTAGGACCATCCTCACATCCTGGCCTGTCCTTGAGGACCCGGCTGGCTACCGTTGAGTTTTAAAGCCTTGGAAATTTCTGTACTCACAGGAGAGAAGGGGCGAAGGTGCAACCTGTGTAGAAATCTAGAACTTTGCCTTTGTTGAAAACCTATGATTTAAAAAAAACAAAAAACAGAGGTCAGGAATCTCTCTTGGATTTTTTGATCAATTAGAGGACCCCATCTAGATGCCTTTAGATGTTATTGAAAGTGAGAGATTGCTGGCAACCATGATAGGAGACAGGTATCCTAATGTTTTATAGGCTGATTCTCATTGCTGGCATTAACACCGGAGGCATTGCAAGAGTTTTGAAAGCCAGAACTCCCAAACTGAATTGGCAAAGCCTCAGGCCCGCATTGGTCATCAAGAAAGAGGCCTATTTTCCACAACAAGAACAGGAATTTCTTAGCCTCCAGGAAACTCAATGCATCTAAACGTTCCGAGAAATATGAATAGTGCAAACGGTGGACTCATCTCACTGGTCAAGATCAAGGTTTCAGAAGCGGGGAGGTGAGCAACTTGAGTGAAAACGCTCAGACCGCCTAGGTGATGCTTTCCTGTGGGTGGGCTGGCCTGGCGAGGGAACTCTGAAATGAAGGATGGGAAGAATACAGCCAAATGTCAGTTCAGAAACCAGAGAATGGAAAGTTGGAGCACCTAATTTGAGGGGCAGTCGCGTGTCTTCCAGAAGATTCTATCCAGTCAGGTGGATAACCGTTTGGAAGGAAGAGAACGCAGGGGCCACTAGGCAAGTCTGGGGTCCTCTCCTGCCTCCCCACCTGCCATCTCCCTCCTCCTTTCCTGCCTTCTCTTTCCACCTCTGCCGGAGGATGAACTGCCTTCCTTCTGCTCGTGTTAATGGAAGACGTTGTTAATATCAGTAAAAGGGAGCACTTCAAAAAGGCAGCAGAGATTTGGCAAGTAAAGGCCTGACACCATATCCCCTGTGCTGGTAATGGTCTGGGTCAGAAACAGTGAATGTGGAACCAAATATTATTTCCCTGAAATGTTCTGCCATTTGAAGAGACATGTCTAGCTAGGAGACATATCTAAATATATTTTTATATAATAATAATATACTATATATTTTTATATAATATAATTTATATATACTTTTTTCTCCACCAGTAATTTTTTTTAACGTTGTATTTCTCAGAGAGAGAGAAACAGATTTTAAAATATAAAAACCTGTTCTTCAACTGAGGATGCAAAAACCTCATTGCAGTATTTATTCCAAACCTGCTCTCGTAATGTTCAGTCAAGGAGAAAACAGCAAAAAACAGTTGTTGATGGACTTAGCACAGAACTGGATTAAATAAGCATTAGTCTACTGAAGCTGATTACAGGAATATGAAAATGCAATATCTTAATGGTACATATTTTTATGTGGCAGCTCAGTTGCCTTTCATTTTGCAGCTAATATGTCTATTCTTATGAGCCATTTACTTCTTTAATTACCTTTTGCAGGCGAGGCACCATGGTATATTAATGTGAATGATTTTTACTGCCAGTTTATCATACAATGCCCCAGAAGTTGAAAGGCGTAATTGACTTGGAAGAACAGCTCATGAAGGAAACAATATTTAGTTGACAGTTTTCCTTGTACTCTCTGTTGACGTTTATGAGTTTACACTATGCTAAAGGAGTCATAAACACAATTTTCTTTCAATAACCGGAAAGGCTAGCTTCTCAAATACATCTGTGGAAAATGCATTTGTTCGTTTCTCGAATAATATGAAAATAACACATTTCCAGTGATAAGACCTCTCAGGCTGCCAATTGAATTAAACCTTTGAAGGTACATTTATAACCTGTCTTGCAGCATTAGGAGATATTAGGGTTCATGTGATTGAATCAGTTTAATGAATATTTAAATTATAGACAGATTTGGATAAATCGTATTTAAATCTGGGTGTTAGAACGAGACTATTCGGCCTCATCCTCCCGATTTCCAGAGGGAAGGAAAGCAGGAAGGGAGCTTGGGAACTGTCTGGAGGAAGATCTTCTTTCTCCCAAGGCGAGGGAAAGTCTGACAGTACATTTTTAGGGAAAGAAAAAAAGAAGGGACCGTCACTACAACTCCTTTTAAGGTCTGGGCTTTGAACAGTTAAACTCAAGACTTGGGCGGGTCGCTGCTCTTCCGGCGTCTGGAATGGTGCCTGAGTTGACTTGGGCAGTTAGCAAGCGCCCTTGTTTTAACCATCACTTCCACAGTCCTCTGGGCAGGTCCTGGTTTGGCACATTGGTTTCGAGGGAGTTAAACTTTTCACAGTTTCCTGGATTGTTTGCAGTTCAGTCCTGTGCAGCATAATGAAAGTTTTCTAGCCATCTGTTGTTAAGCTGGCGGGGAGCAAGGCCAGTATATCCAAACAAAGTTCTGGCCTGCTGTAAACGGAACCTGTCGGTTTAGCATAGCTTTCCTGACCCCTCCAACGAACGGGGCAGCCCTTGGTACCAGGCACTGACTGCATGGCGCTTTCAAAGGGGAACTATTTTGGGGGTAGGGGGGTGAGGGCCTGTTTACTTTTTCCCTCCGCGTTCCTCTCACTGGCTTGGACTAGTTTATACTTAATCTTTAAGCGGATACATGGTTACTTGTCCCCTCCTTTTTCAGAGAAGGAAGCATTACTTCTTAATAGGAGATTGTAACTTTTGCAAACAAGGTATGAGTGTCTCTAAATGTATGTCAGGCGGCTGTGATGTGCAAGGTTGTTCTGTAGCCAGTTGTTTTTGTTTCATCATTTTGTCTTTCAGCGTTTGGGGACAAATAGTCTGGGCAGTGGAAGCGCCTATATTTATTACGTAGCTTATGTAACTAAAGCGTTTTCACAGCTTTAAAAGGACTCCCCGCCACCCTTTCTTCCGCCTTTTTTATTTCATTATCAGAAGTTGATACACAGCGTAACTTAGAGAGCAGCCATTAGACGGTGCCTTCCAGCTGTGTGGGGTGTTCCCTACTTCTCTGTTCTTTTTTACAAGGTATATCTATTGCTTTTAATTGCCCAGCTTAACCTTAAAATCAGTTCTTTGTTTTGTGATATACTGTAAAATGTGTTTAATTCTTAGTTCCTGTTTCCCAGTGTTTCCATGGCTCTGTATGAAACACTCCTGGATGTATGTGTGTATCTCGACACCTGTCCAAGCCTACCCCTAACCTGCGTGGGTTTCCTTTTGTTAATGACGCCTTGTAGGTGCTGTTGTATTTTTATCTTGGTCTTGCTGCAGTATATTTTCTGTCCAGCATTGGTTACATTTGTGCTCTGTTAAGAGAGGGCTCTGGGGAGCCATTGTCAGACCTCTGTATCCATCTCAATTCATTAAAATATCCAGGGAGAATGGCCACTGTCATTGAATAACTATGTCAGCCACTCCCCTGGCCGCCTTTCCCTCTAGATGAGAAGCAGACCACAGTCACACACGGTTACAAAGAAAAAAGGCACCAAAAGGATGCATATTGTCTAAAGCACCAACATGAGAGGGTTTGGATTCAACTTTAAGTGCAATCCAGGAATGTACAAGGGTCAGGAGTTCCATAAATGGGGATGGGGGTGGAGGGGGGGAGCAGAAGAACCAAAGGAGTAAACGAGGAGGTACAAGGCTTCTCCTTTAAGGGACAAGGAGTTTTGCGGTAGTGGAAAATATTCAATTTAAAATTTAAATGAAGGCACTTATTTGGAAATACCATACAGTCCTAATCTGTTTGTAAGGTGACTGACATATAAAGTGCTTTTTTGTTTTAAGGTAAAAAAAAAAAAAAAAATGTGTTCGGGGTAGAGTTTCGCGTATAAATGTCAGGTGCAACGTACCGCATACTCACTCCAAGAGTCAAGCAAATAACCTTGGCATTTGGGACACTGCCTTTTAGAACATGAAATTGTTTTTTGTTGTGTGTCTTTTTTTTTTTTTTTAAAGGAGGACTACATAAAGGGGTCACCTATTAGCTGTGTTTTTGCTGTCTGAAACTCAGCCCTTCTGTCTATGAAAATCAAACTGCTGTGTAAACATTCCAGTGTTGTTCTTGGTCTCTACAATAGCCACAGGGATCAGGTTTCACCTGCCTGCACATCTTCAAGCAATTAGAGCAATTAGCGTGAAGCCATTTCACATTCAAGGATTCAAGGTCTGTGGTGACATTCAAGTCCAGGAGAAGTCTGAAAGGGAGAGAGAGGAAGTGGCCCGGAGCATGGCTACTCTTCTTACATGGCCCTAAGCAGACAATTTCTCTTTTAAAAATGGTAGCTCTTTAATGATATTATGAGGTTTTTAAATGACAGATCAAAAGTTGTTTATATCAAAAAAAACCCCACCCCAACAGTCATTTAATTATACTAATGAAGGTCTTTATACATGGCAGGTTTTTTTTGTTTTTTTGTTTTTTTTCAGTATGCGGGCCTCTCACTGTTGTGGCCTCTCCCGTTGCGGAGCACAGGCTCCGGACGCGCAGGCCCAGTGGCCATGGCTCACGGGCCCAGCCGCTCTGTGGCATGTGGGATCCTCCCGGACCGGGGCACGAACCCACGTATACCCTGCATCGGCAGGCGGACTCTCAACCACTGCGCCACCAGGGAAGCCCCTACATGGCAGATTTTTAAAAAAGACTTTTAATGGCTGTGAGAAATGGAGCGTTCCTCCTCCGTGTCTCACCATGGGAGTGACAGCATTCTTTGCAGAGGAAGAATGTATTTTATAATATATAAAGGAATTTGCATTCCGCTTTACATGGTAAACCTCCCTGTTTTGGGTAAATGGAACCATTACAGCAACGTAGAATATTTAGTTGGCAGACTTTGGGCGTAAGTATTGAAAGCAACTTTTAATTTATTTTTTTAGCTTGGAGAAGAGTAGTGGCAACTTTCATATATTGAACTAGTACCGTTTAAAGACAGATGATCAGCTTAGCACATCAGACAGCTATGTAAGCGTGACCGAAGATGCCTTTTACAAAATCGGCTCAGAATCCGGAAGGGTTTGTGTTGTGTTTGTTTGTTTTGTTTGTTTTTCACATGTGTAACTTAGCTACCCAGGAATCTTGTTTGCATGAGGCAAACCCTAAACTGATTACAGCTTTTAAAATTGGTTAGTAGATTTTTAAATCCACATTGCACTGTTGGGTTATTACGCAGAAATGGGGGGAGGGGCTGATTTTCAAAATCCAAGGGTGCTGCAGGAATGATCTGGCTCTGTGCTCCCAGGAGGTGTCTGCAGTCAGGAGTAACTGCAGGCTAAATTATAATGTGGAATTCCCTTGCCCTTTAACCTGATGCTGCCTGTTCACATTCAGTGTTTATTAACAAACAGCTCTAAGTACAAACTTGTTGGGAGAATTACTTTTTCATTCGACACACTGACTTTAATTAGAATAAGTGGCTTATTTTTAAAAGAAATAATTGTGTGCCTCGAAGAAAGTTCTTGGAATAATTCCTTTATGAAATTGCCTTAGATGACTTCAAAGTGAGGAGGTATTGCGCAGTTTTCTGTCCATCGCCCAGAACTCATCTATCTGTGCGACTGAGGCTGGAGCATTTGTGTTCAATTAGTAATTAGCCATTTTTAGGGAACTGGACTTGCTCAGAAGTCTCTAGCCCCGTCTCGAACCACTTAGAGCTCTTCTGTTGAGGACTGGGTTTCCTGCCACCCACTTGCACGGCGCCCAGGCTATGTGCCTTTTGAAACTACATGACAGATCAGATGCAGGAGCTGCTAATAAAATGTAGCATGCTGGACACTGAGACAGGTGAAGGGCTGTCTCTTTCCCTCGCCCCTTAGAAATGCATTGCTAGGAAGTCATTTGCGGCGTTTATAACTAGGCTGGCTGAGTTAGACAGGAACATTTGAATTGGATACTCTACCCCTTCTAAAAGTGGAGAGGCAGGCATCTAAAAGCTGCCGGGCTCAGAAGGGAGGTGAGGCAGTAAACCAGATCTTTCCTTTTTTTTTTTTTTTCCTCCTAGCCTCGTCCTCTGTTTCTCTGATCTGCCTTTTGAACTGTTTTTGTGGCTGATCAGTTCCACCTAATATGTCTCTTGATTTCTGCTATTGTAATACTCAGGCGACATGCTGTTCTCTTGGTTTTTATAAGCTTTAGATGCTTCTGCCTGTCATATTCTGGCGGTTTATCTTCAGCGTCTGGATTTGCTTTCAGACTTGAATGTCTATCAAGCTGCCGTTGCTTTGAATGTGAGATCAAAAGAAGATGAATTCCAGTAAAAAATTTCCTTCTCTGAAGAAAAGATTGGGGCCTATGTAAACATCCTACTGACAGTTCCCAATGAGTTATTTTAGCCGAGTATTAGCACCTGGATGACAGACAGTCCAGCATTCCATGCTCCATGACAAATCAGTTGCTTCCATGGCAGAAGAACATTGCCACAGCAGCAGTGCATTTTCAGAAGAAATCCTTTTTCTTCCTCCTCCGCCTCCCCCTTTATCTTTTCTTTTCTTTTCTCTTTTTTTTTTTTTTTTGAATTTGGCTGTTCAACTCTTCATCCTGTTTTTCAAGCTGACTTCTCTGTCTTCAGCAGTTCACTTTTCCTTACAGTATCTGTCAAGTTCACTCAGGTGGCGGAAGACAGGACTTCGATAATTAGTTTGGGGTGGCTTCAGGAGTGTTCAGGTAGGCAAGCTGGGCGTCTCAAGCTAAACAGGTAGTTTGGTTGATTGCAGAGAAAAGGAAAAGCAGCAAAAGCAAGCTCAGGGGGCATATCCTTGGAATGCAGGCGATGTGTTCTTTAAAAATACATGTGACAAAATCCTCTAAAGTCTGCAGAATCGGAATTTTCTTTCTTCCTTTTTTTTTTTTTTTTTAAAAAAAAAAAAAAAAGCATCCTGCCTATGTTAATGTCACCACAAAAATATCTCAAGAGCAGGCTGCCCAAAACCCCGTCGGTATGTATTTGTCTGCGTGAATGAGCTGTGTTTGGCTAGGGCTTGGTCTAGCCCCGGCACACTTCTGATGCCGTGTCCTTGCTTGCAGACCTGGGATGATTTAGCTACAGTGTAGCCTGAATAGATTTCTTTAAGTGCTAAATGCAACTTTGAGAATTACCTCCAAGCTCCAACTGATCTTTCAACTTTGAAAGTGAAGAATTACTTGAGGAATTCTTGTGGTTTCTTTGTCATTTAGTGAGAGCCCAGGCAGCTACCGTGGAGGCAAGCGTCCCTTAAGTTGCCTACAAAGGGCAATGTTCCAGTGTGTTTTCTCCTCGAGTGTGCTTCAGTCGCACAGGACTTCCTGTTTATTCAAACATCTTTTTTACCATTCGGCAACCCCGCTTCACAGAAACAGCCAGAACCCTTCTACAGCAAGAAGACGGAAATCCAAGGGCAGACAGTGCGAGCTTTCTCGATCAAACTCTTCATTTTCTCTGTAAGTGTCCAGAGGAAAAAAAAAATAGAACATTTTCGCTGGGTTAATAAACTTTTAAAACTAAGGATCTCCTCCTGCGCAGACATTCTCTGAAGGGCAAAATATGATGATCCAACTTACTTACTGCTCTTTCTGACCCCCTCCCCTTCCATCAAAGACGTTTTTCTTTTTAGAGCTTTGAGAGGACCGGTTCGTTCTAACTCCTTGTTACTTCACTCTTGCTTTCAAACGTGTCTCCGGATGGTCTCAGCTAAGTCAGCAGCCGTGTGTCGTCAGGACCGGTTTAGGAGCTTGAACGGAGATTAGAACCTCGCTCTGCTTCTTTGTGAGCTTGTTTTGTGTCGCCTTCTTTTCCTTCCTGTTATCACCAGGAGTGAGAGGGTGCAGGGTTGGTGGCTTGGTAATTCTGCATCTGCAGGATTGTCCTCCATGTATGCATCACGACCCCATCATCGTTTGTGAATCGGTCTTGATAATATTTGTACCAATTTCATGCCAATAAAAGTCAGACTGCTGAAACAAGCACGGTCATTATCCCATTCATATTAGTATTGTTTAAACTGAGTGGGCTGCAAAAAAAGAAAGAGAAAGCCCGCCTCACTTTCCGAGATGGTTGTTAACTTTGATGTTGGAAGGGTCTTTTCAAAATGCTCATTGTGGATAATTAGGATGGCAGGGAAAGCCCTCGAACCCGGGCTGCTCGCTTCTCTCTGTGCCGAGGAGTGATGTGGTTGCCCTTTGGGTCCTTTCTCTTGAAATGACTTTTTCAACACATGGTTTGACATTTTTTTTTCAAGGGTTCCACCTTTTCCTGTCTGCTGTGGACGTCCCTCTGGCCCCCCTCCCCTCTCCCCACACCCCTCCCCCAACCCTGACCCAACCAGCTTCAGTATAATTGGTAAGCCAGGTGCTAATTTTTTTTTCTTCTTCACTGTATACTGGTCAGGGAATAGACAGGAAGTAGAAAATTAGCTCTTTTGATCTGAAGGGAATTGTTATTACTCTAAACCTTGTTTGTTAGTCCCCAGACTAAATATACTTCAATTTCGGCGTCTCACTCAACCATCTATTAGAATAGAGAAAGAAACAGGCTCTGTCATTGTCCCCCACCTGTCATGGAAGAAGCATTTCAATAAATAAAATAGGTAAGTGTATATACATATGTGTGTATCGCTCTTGCTAGGCTGGCTTTTTTCAGATTCAGAAGTTGTTCTACTTTGCAAGAAAAGAAAATTATGTTTGCGACTGCCTTAAGGACAATTTGTATAACAGTAGGAGTAATTGCAGGGAAAATGGAAAGAGTGACTGGAGGTATTTACTCAGATGTTAGTGTAGGTGTGGAGGCCAAAAACTCAGTGTGGGAACAGTGGGCCGCTTTTCTTGGTATCGCAGTCTATTTGATGACCATCAAATTTCCCAGCTCGCTGGTTTTGTTTTTTCTGGATGGCATGTTTGATTATTTATCAGAAGGGGAAGGGAGTAGCTGAAGCAAATAAACATGTGACCAAGTTCTGTTTTGTTTTCCACTCAGAAAGCCGTGCCCTTTCACAGACATACAGAAAAGAGTAAATGCATTGTTTTATGATAAAAGGAAATTGCATGTGTCATTTTCTTTTTAAAGGCAACCAAGTTAACCCTTACGACTCAGGAGCCTCTTGGCCTCCTGAGCATTCAGCAGGCTTTCACTGAGAATTCATCTATTGTGGTGGATGGTTTTATGGTACAGGATTTCCAAGGTTTAGGTGGTCAGTAGTTTGGCTTTTCTAGATGCATTCCTTAGTTATTCCTGCCTCAGTAGCTCGACTTCTTTTTTTTTTTTTTTTTTCCGATACGCGGGCCTCTCACTGTTGGGGCCCCTCCCATTGCGGAGCACAGGCTCCGGACGCGCAGGCTCAGCGGCCATGGCTCACGGGCCCAGCCGCTCCGCGGCACGTGGGATCTTCCCGGACCAGGGCACGAACCCGTGTCCCCTGCATCGGCAGGTGGACTCTCAACCACTGCGCCACCAGGGAAGCCCCCAGTAGCTCTGCTTTTATGTTGTATGTGAGAGAGAGTGTGTGTGTGTGTGTGTGTGTTAAACGGTGATGCCATTGGATAAATCTGTGGCTCTTACAGTTGTGTTAAAGGCTATCTTCTGACTTTACATCGAAACATAAAGAGCTCAGTTAAAGGGAAATGTACCAGAGTTTCTGTGACCAGTGAGCAGCATGATTTATCCGTGTCCAACTGTTGCTTCTCTCTTTGAACGTGTCAGGCAGGTGGTGTCCTGCAAAGAGACGCCTTGTAGGTCTCCGAGACACCCTCAAAAACATCTTCACGTCTTTATTCTTATGTCGTGTATATAATGACCTGCAGGAGTGTTGGTTATCTCAGGTCACGTCCTCCAGAGACCTAGGGAAAGGCTCAAATCTACATGAAACGTAGACTTCTAAACAAGCAAACTAAACTTTAAGTTTTTTGCTTTCATTCTCCAGCGGGGTTTGCATCAGTGCGTGGAGATCCTTTATACATAGCCAAGCACTGACCTATGTGTACATGCTCTCACGGGCACGGTTTTTAATAACTAAAGCACGATTTTGGTCAGGGGCTGCCTCATGTATACACACCCTGAACAAATGATGGGCGTGATCCTAGCACAGTGCCTCACCCGGTCACATCAAGCCCTATAAGTCACAGCTGAAAATCTGTTTCATTGCCTATACCGTCTTGGAATGTGGATAGGAGATATGCACACAGAGGGATTCCCTCTCCATTGACTATATAAGGGAACAATGCAGCCGACACTCAAACACAGCGCAGCCTCCATCAGGATTGCCCCGCATGTGTGTCCCTGGGAGGTGGCTTCGTCCTGGGGAGGACAACCATAGCAGCAGTAGCCTTTCTGCCGTCTCTTTTTATCATTTGGGTGACTCTCCAAAAGGCCCTTGGGTTGGATCGTCACACTTTGTACCTATACACAGCCCTTTGTGCAAATCAAAGTGCCTGACTAATGCTAACTCGTTAATACTTGGAACATGCTTGGAACACAGGTGGGCTGTGATGATGATCCCACTTTTAAGGTGGTAAAGTGTCCTGTTGTTAAAATAGTTTATAATTTCCGGGTGTGTCTGTATTTTATGGTCAGGCACGAGCTGGAAGGGGTATGATCTAGATGTCATGAGAAGCGTTTTTCCTGTGACATACTCAGCCCTGACCACAGGCAGTCTCATGAGAAAGTATTTTACCATGAAGAAACTGGACTGGAAAATGCATCTAGTGCGTGGAGTTGATGGAGATGCAAGGGAGGAGCCGGTGAAGAGATCATGCTTACTTTTAATCTCTTCAGCGTCGAAGTTAGGAGATTTTTTTTTTTTTTTAAGATACAGCCTGGGCTAAAATTTTGATTTTTGTTTTGCTTCACGTTAACTCAATATGATGTTGGCAATTTAACTTCCACAAAAATCAAGGTAGTTGGTTCTTTGCAGAGACGTTGCTCATTGGCAGTGCCAAGTGAGAAGTTACTCGTGGTTGTGGGCTTTGGGGCAAAAGAATCGAAACATTCTGTTAACCCTCAGTGTTACCATGTGATTCTTGAATTCTTGTGTGTCTTGCGCTCCTTCCTATGGTTACTACTTACAGAGTAAGAATTAGTCACATGCCATTTGCAGTTTTAAGTCTCATGTTAAAACCTTTTCCGGAAGTCTCTAGAATAGGGTGCGGGTAGAATTTGGGTTATTTGGTTCCCAGCACTGTTTGTTGGTTGGAAGCTGAACGTAGAAATTAGGTTTGAAAAGTCTCCGTTCAAAATGGGTTTTTAATTTCAAAAAGGGATTTTCAAAAGCGTGTAATTAATGATTCCAGTTTTGCTTCAGAAGAGTAGTTTATGTAAGCATGCCCCCACGTGTTGCCAGGGTGTCATGCGTAGATGAGGATATTACACTTGACTTTTTATTTTTCTAATTCATGTATGTGTTTTTCATATCTTATAAAATGAGTAATCGTTTTTTAAGTGCCTTTTTTAAATTGAAGTATAGTTGATTTACAATGTTGTGTTCGTTTCAGGTGTGCAGCGCAACCCTTTTTCAAATTCATCTCCATTGTAGGTTATTTCGAGATGTTGACTACAGTTCCCTGTGCTCTACAGTAGGTCCTTGTTGTTTATCTATTTTATATATAGTAATGTGTATCTGTTAATCCCAAACTCCGGATTGATCCCTCCCACCACTTCCCCTTTGGTAACCATAAGTCTGTTTTCTACGTCTGTGAGTCTGTTTCTGTTTTGTAAATAAGTTCATTGGTATCATTTTTTAAAATTCCACATTTAAGTGATATCATATGATATTTATCTTTATCTGACTTATTTCAGAAGCACTTACTCATTGTGAGGCCCTAGGCTATGCATATTGTATGTATTAATTATGATACAGGGACTGTTATTTTCTCCCATTCTTACTGATGAAGAAATGGACGCAAGGAGAGGTTAAGTAACTTGTCCAAGGTCACACAGCTCGCAGGTGGTGGAGCTGGGGTTCAGATCCAGGCAGAATGACTGGTGGGCACTTCACCACCATGTATGCTGCTTCTGTAGAAATACATTAATGTTTTATGAAGTAAGCCTCTCTTTCTTTGGAAGTGTTATGCTTCTCCTAAGGTCAGTAATTCCCCCAAATTCCCAGGGAATCCCTATTTCTTCATGCCTGGAGACTCAAGATCCCCCTTATGCTAAACGGCAGTGACCAGAAGCTCCCAAGATCGTTGTCACCCGACGAGCACAGCTCTGGGAACACTGTTGTCCATCTGATGAGCACAGTTTTGTCTTCAACCTGCCTTTTAAGAAAATGTTTCTAACTCCTTGACCAGAGTGATCAAATCTTCAGAAAGTTCACTGCCAAGTACCTTTGAGTGGCTTGGACTAACTGATTATATTCTTCTAGACATCTCTACATTCCTCTCTAAAGATCTGTCATGTCTAGCAAGTCGTTCTGGTTCCATGTGAATGCAGGAGTTCCAAAGCCATGGATTTGCAGGTTAGCGGCCATTCTGGGTGTGTCATTCTTGAAGTACAAGGGCAGGGATTCTAAGCCAGACTGTGTGACCTTTGGCATGTTCGGTAAACTTTCTGTTTACGTAAGACAATTCAGAACCAAGCCAGGTACGCAGCTGGCATTCAGTAAGTGTTGGCCATCATTTCTTCGTCATGACCTGGCAGCTGTATCGTCGGTACCTTCATCTCCCCCAGGCTTGTCCTTTGGCTTCCAGCCAGCCATTCCCTCTGTATTATTCTACGAGTCAGGGCAAGGCATAGGTTAGGGTTTGGTGAGGGTCAGAAGGAACCATATTTGCTCAAGTGCCTTTGCCAGCGGACGGATACAGGCCTCTCAGTTGCAAGTCATCTGTGTGACCATGGGTAAATCACATCGGCCCTCTCGTCCTCAGTTCGCTTTTCATACGATGAATATTGTCTGCCTTAGATTCCTCTGGGCTCAGTAGAGGATGCTGTGGTTTTCTCAGTGTCTCTCTAAAGAGGATAGCCAGTGGTTTGAGATCACTGGGGAAGAGGAATCTTTGTTTCCCACAAAATATATCTTCTTACGTATGGGGCAGTGTACTAAGTACTGGTTTCCATTAAATAAGTAGTTGTCATGTACAGGTACTGTGCTAAGAATTATGCGTATCTCACATAATCTTTAGAATTTAACCTTTCTGTTCCTGTGTTTCCATCTATGTTAGCTGGGTATAATGATGCCTCAAACGATTGTGAAAATTAGATGAGATTGTGTGTCTATACTGTTTAGTACTTGTCAGGCAATAAACACAGAATTGCAACTTTTATTATTATCTTCCTTATCCCCAGTGGCCAGGAACCAGAACAGTTTTAAGAATACATTTAATTGAAAATGCAAATCAAAGCCACAGTGAGATTTCACTTCACACCTATTAGAATGGCTCTTATCAGAACGACAAGAAATAACAAGTGTTGGTGTGGATATGGAGAACAGGGAACCCTTGTGCACTGCTGGAGGGAATGTACATTGGTGCAGCCACTATGGAAAACAGTATGGAGGTTCCTCAGAAAATTAAAAATAGGACTATCATATGATCCAGCAGTTCCACTTCGGGGTATATATCCAAAGGAAATGAAATCACTCTCTGGAAAAGATATCTGCACCCCCATGTTCATTGCAGCATTATGTACAGTAGCCAAGGTATGGAAAAAACCCAAAGTGTCCATCGATGGATGAATGAGTAAAGAAAATGTGATGTACACACACACACACACACACACACACACACACACAGGAATATTACCCATAAAAAGAAGGAAATCCTGCCATTTTTAGCAACACAGGTAGACCTTAAGAACATTCTGCTAAGTAAAATAAGTCAGACAGAGAAAGACAAATACCATATAATCTCACTTGTATGTGGAATCTAACATGATCAAACTCATAAAAACAAAGAACAGATGGGTGGTTGCCAGAGGTGGGGAATTGGGGAAGTGGGTGAAGCTTGTCAAAGGCTACAAAGATCAGTAAGTTTTGGGGATGTCATGTACAGCACGGTGACTTAAGTTAATAACACTGTATTGTGTATTTGAAAGTTACTAAGAGAGTAGATCTTAAAAGTTCTCATCACAAGAAAAAATTGAAACTGCGTGAGGTGATGGATGTTAGCTAAACTTGTTGTGCTAATCATTTCTTTATACATGTAATCATATATATATGTAATCGTTTATATATATATAATCCTGCCGCACACTTAGAACTATTAGAGTGTTACATGTTAATTACATCTCAATAAAAGTGAGGGGGGAAAAGCATTCAGAGCCAAAAAGTTTCATACAGTTACTTAACACCCACCCCCCACCACTCAAACAAGAAGTAAGCAGCTGTAGTAGAATGTGAGAATCTACAGTGGATTGAAAAAACGGGGGCCGGAAATCCTGCTGGGCCTGAAAGCCATGCCTGGTGGGTGGAAAGAGACAGGTCGCACTTAGCCAAAGGTGGAGCAGAGACACAGGTGTCCCGGCGTGTGCACTGTGGCTGGACTTCAGTTAAACTGTGAGAAAAATCTGTGCTCTCTCAGCTCAGCCACTCCATTGTTTGCTTTATGAAACGCTCTTCTTGCAAAGGTCCGACCCTGGCTCAGTTGACCATGGAACAGGGGACTTGTCCCTACTGGGACGTGAAGAAAGGATCAAAATCAGGGGATGATGGTGACAGCATCAGTATCCCCAGAGAAGATGGATGAATCTGGATAGATAATTATGAGGGAGATTCAGAGATAGCTGGGCTGGTTCATTTCTTCCTGTCTGCCTGCTTGGGGATTGCCATCACAGCAATAGAAACACAGGGTGTTACAGGGATTCTCAAGCAGCCCTGGTCCCTTGGGCCCCAAGGGAAGGACTCTGCTGCTTGAAGGAACCGGGTTGAGTTTTTAGGAAGAGGTAGAATTAACTTTCAAAGATATCATTTATTTTTTAACTTTATTGAGATAGGTTTTCATAAAGAAATGGTACCTATATTAAGGTGTACAACTTGATGTTTTCATGTATATATATATATACATTGTGAAAAGATCACCACAGTCAAACTCAATAACTCATCCACCACCTCTACCTAGTGACCCTTTTGTGTGTATGGTGAGAAGGTTGAAGCTGTATCTTCTTAGAAAATTTCTAGCGTACAATACAGTAGTATTAAGCGTAGTCACCATGCTGTACAGTAGATCCCCAGAACTTATTCTTCTCTCACAGCAGAAGGTTTGTGCCCTTTGGCCAGTATCTCCCCATTTCTCCTCCCCCCAGCCCTTGGCAACCACCATTCTACTCTCTGCTTCTTTGAATTCAACTCTTTTAGATTCCATGTGTGTAAGTCAGGTCATGCAGTATTTGTCTGGGAAGGGTAGTGTTTAAATGGAGAAGATACTTAGATGCCATGTAAATGTGGGCAGAGAACATGAAGAAGGGGATTACAGATGTGACTGTGACTCCAAGAGTCCTGGGAATAGGAAGATCTGGTTGAAAAAAAAAAAGCAAGTCTTTAGCGTGGGCGAAGAGGACAGATGAGTTAGGAAGTGTGGTACCGTGACGAGGCCCTTCCCTTCATCCTGAAGGCATCGGGACGCACGTTCATTCATGCATTTTTGGCTCTGTAGGACTGCATGTCCCTTTGCCAGAACTACCCTTGGCCATATTTGGTCTAATCACTGACCTTGGCAGAATGTGAGTATCACGTTTTCAGGAGACAACGTTTGTTTTTGTATTTCTGTCCTAACCACTCACTAGACTTGTGACCTTGGGCAAGTCACCAAACCTCACCATCTTAGTTTTTCCACTTTAAATTGGTAATCATAAACCCTTCCCCTGCTTCCCTTAGAAATGTGTGGGAACGAAGAATAAAAGAAAAAGTATAAAGCAAGTAACTGGCATAATGCCTGGCACATAGTAAGCAATTCAGTACGTTGTTTTTATTTTAGTATTCTAAATGCGGGGAGTTACGGCCCTCCACTTGCCCCTGTGTTTCTAGATGTGCCTCATTTCTTAAGTTCTCATACAGGTATATTCTTCGCTCTTTGCAATAACTGCCTTGCGAAGTGTAAATTATTGGAAAATATTTGGATTTTTTTTTTCTATCTAGACTAACTTTGGCCCAGAGTGAGTAGTTCCAAACTTGAGATTCTTAGTCATATTTGGGTCTCCCCCTCTTCTCTTTTCTATTTCTTTCTTTTGTCTTTTATCTCAGTTGGACTTGGTTCTCACTCTTGCTTCTTTGCCCAAAATTCAGCGAAGGAAAGGAAGGTAATTTGTGAAGTGAAGCCTTCTAAGGGTTTATTTCCTGTGAGGGCATCTCGAACCCTGTTAGGGCTTGTATTACAAGAAGAAAAGCGGATACAGCCTCGTTTGCCTGAGCAGAAACTTAAGTACAGTGTTACAAGCGGAATCACAGAAACTTCTTTATTTTGAGCATGATTCCAGCCCGATTCCTTGGCAGCGTTCAAAGCCTCACTGCAAGGTATGAAAAGATAAGCATCTGGATTATTCATAATGAGAGTTACCGGGCTGCACCCTCCTAAAAGGCAATTGCAGAAAACGGCAGGTTAATACAGTGAGTGAACAGATCCCTTGGATTCATTTAGTCTCGCATTTGACCCCCCCCCCCCCCCCCGTTTTCTACTTTGGGAACTTGGAGGAGGACTGGGCCAGGTTACTTGTTCACTTTTGGATACAGTCTGGTCCTTCCTGAACGGGCGGAAGCGGGTTTGACGCAGCACCCTGCTGAACGTTTTAGATACTGTCTATAAAGCCGACTTCTGTTCTACTAGATGGCAGTGCTGATCTTGCCTCCAGTCACGGTACCCCAGGCTGAGGGCTTGTCAACTCTCATGAGCTAGACAGGCTCAGGCCTGGGCAGTGCTTGAATGGAATCCTTCCAAACACAACTCAGGTACCGGAGACTCGGTGGTGGTGATTCAGCGTCTGGCACTGGCTCCCGCCAGGAGCAGCCAGCCGGGGCCTCAGCAAGGTGCTTGCGGGGCCCTATGTTAATAGGTGTTTGGAGTAGGAGCGTTATGGTGGGGCTTTTCTTTCCTCCTCTTACAAGAGACTTCAAACAGACTTTCTGCCTGTTTGTAGCCATTGCACTTATTTCAGCTGATTTTGCAAGAGGATCACAGATACCCTTTTCCTCTTGGCTTGTGAAAGTTCCTAACTTTGACCTTCTTTGGCAGGAGGCATCTTCTGGGCGCCTTACAAATGAAAAAGGTTATTCATAACTGCAAGTGAATATAGGGTTTGCGGACCCTTTTTCTGCTTCCTTTGGACCCTTCCAGCTTTCCTTTGGAGGTGGGGCTTATAGCACAACGCCTCCTCCTGTCTGCAGCCTTCAGGTATTATTTCTGTGTCCAAGTCTCCTGTAGTAGGTGCATGAGATGGTGTTTGAACCCTGCAGCACTAATGCTGGTGAATCATGGCATGGTGCAAGAACACGGTTGCATAACTCTGTTCTCCTTCATCCCAGCTCTTCTAAAAATAAAAAATAAAAAAATTAAATGTTTAAAAAAGAAGGAAATGGCATTTGCCACCTTTTCTCCCAAGCAAATATGCTCTAATGCATTTGCCTACACACACACACACACGCACACACACGCACTCACACACACACACGCACACTCACGCACACACACGCACTCACACACACAGTCACGCACACACGCACTCACACACACTGTCACACACACACGCACTCACTCACTCACACACACTCCCAGCCTACCTGTACTCATGTCTTTGCATTATTTGTTAGATTTTAAAGCAAAGAATATATGACTAGTAAACGTCATAGCATCCTCTGTGTAGCTTAAGGAACATGAAATCTTGTCAGTAAAGATTTGGGAAACGTGGCATTGGAAGTACATCTAGAGGATGGAGGTTCAAGCTGGTGTGGGACAGTAAAGAAATTGCAGTGGTCCCGGTTGGGGAGGGAACGCTGGGCGTTGGCCTCATCTTTCTCCACCCGCACAGGTGGAGGTGACACTGCTCACGGCCCTGTCTTCTTCTTCAGTTAGGACAGCGATGACGATAGGGAACTTTGACTTTTCCATTTCCTGTCCCTTTTGCTTTTAACTTGAACACGTAGTTTTGGAGAGTCGTAGGAGTGGGATGGTCTCTGCTCCAGTTTTTCACCACGTCTATCCAGCTGTTGTCTCATAAACTCACTTGCAGAGGCTGTGCAACATTTGGAGAAAGCCATGCCCTCTCTAAATATCAGCTGGAATGCCCTCAAAGTGTAGGACACTTTACAGAGCTGTCAGAACTCTTGAGGATGGGTGATGCTCCGTAGAACCTTTCTCTTCTGGGTCACTGATTCAAATCCGCTGTCCCAAATGATCTAAGGCATTGCTGTCGGCCCCGCCTACTTTTGGGGGGTGGAGTCAAGTGAATCAACTACCAATGAATGCTCAGAGTCTACACCCTTATTTGCAGTATCACAGATTAGACCAAACAGTGACTGGTGCAAAGAGACAATTAAAGGCTCTCTGATGATTTTTTGTTGGTTGTTGTTGCCCTCTGTGTATTAAAGTTCTGATGCAGTAGGTTTTTGTTTGTTGTTTACTTATGTCACCAGTAACATGACTTGAGGGTCTGCTATAGTGCTATCTTTCATTGGGTATCTAATATTTACACAATCGTTAGAATTGGAATCTTTCCTTGGGCATCTAATATTTTCATATTCATAATCACTGAAATCCCTCTGTGAGATCAGCTCACTTTTCCATTCTCCTGTGATAACCAAGTGCTCTAGTTGTAAATTATATACATATACACATATATATGTATGTGTGTGTGTATATACATATATATTTTTGTTTGTTTGTTTGCATTCTTTTTTTTTTTTTTTTTTTGCGGTATGCGGGCCTCTTACTGTTGTGGCCTCTCCCGTTGCGGAGCACAGGCTCCGGACGCGCAGGCTCAGCGGCCATGGCTCACGGGCCCAGCCGCTCCGCGGCATACGGGATCTTCCCAGACCAGGGCACGAACCCGTGTCCCCTGCCATCAGCAGGGGGACTCTCAACCACTGCGCCACCAGGGAAGCCCTTTTTTTGCATTCTTGTTGGAGAATTCACTGCCTTGGAATGTTGTTGGTTCTGTGCAAATGCTTCTAGTTCTGTCAGCCACCGTCATTTCTTTTCTTAAGGTAACCCACAAACCTGCTTTTCATCCTGCACTGGAATGCTTACTGTGTCCAAAGCAAGAGGGTGATGGAGTTTCCCTGCATACTTATTTCTGGGTCTTGCTCCAGAGCAGTTGTCAGATTGGGTTCCATGAGGAGCACTCGTGTTTAGATGGTAACTAGTTGCTGGAGTTGAACCAAGGTAGCAAATTAGCGTAGGGGGAAAAGGTGCTCTGGAGGGACTTGAGGTGTCTGTAGAGGTTGAGAAATAGAGGAGAGAACATGTCTTCTTTCCTACTAAGCTTCCCATGCAGCTTTTTATTGCTGGCTTTTCCTTCCATCCTCATCTACGCAGTGACTGTTGATTAGCCTGTGAAATTATCTGAGAAACAGGTTTGATCTTGCGGGGTGCGGAGAGTCTAGGAAAAGAAACTAGAGGAAGGGTGGCTGACTCAGAGCTGCCTTTGAAGCTGGAAATGGGACAGCTTCTCGGGGCAGACAGGAAGTCAGCAGCCCCTCTCCACTGGCCAATAGGGAACGTCGAAAACCTCGCACTAGAATGAGATGCACTCTGAACTGCTATAAATGACCTGTGGGAAGAAGAGACATGCGTCCAGCATTCGCAAGTAGTTTGAAATGGTTTCAGATAGAGGAGTACGTGGATGTATTTTGTGTTCCTGTCCCAGTTCCTTCTTAGAAAATCAAAAATGAGTTTGAGCCTTAAGAATAGCTAATTAGTAACATCCTTGCATCTTAGCTCCACTAAAATTATTCTGGCCAAATGATTGAAAGCTCTGTTTATATAAAATTGTGTCCGGTGGAATCTTATGAGACTCTCAGAATACAGATAGCAGCCTAAGACAAGCTGGCAAAACTTTTCTTGTAAAGGGCTAGATATATAGGAAATATTTTAGGCATTTCAGTCTCTGTCACAAGTACTTAACTCTGCTTTGTGGCCTAAAAGCAGCCAGGTGGTATGGAAGCAAATGAAGGTGACTGTGTTCCAATAAAACTTTATTTGTGGACGCTGAAACTTACATTCCATGTAATTTTCATGTCACAAAATATTTTTTTGTTGTTCTCCCAACTGTTTAAATAAGTTACAACCATTCTTATCTCATGGGCTGGACAAAAACAGGTGATGGGCTGGATTTGGTCCCCGGGCTAAAGTTTGCTGACCCTTGACCTAAAATGCTGCAGTGCCTCATATTTTTGGAAGACCTCCATGTATCAGTACTGACCTCAGGTACTGATCTCATCACCAAGTGTGTTATGTAAAAAAAAATTGTCTGTTTTCTCCTACCGGGTTGCTTTCTGTTTGTGTGCATGTTTACTCAAACCATATTTTATGTAAACACATTGGTGTTTCTTAAAATATGGCAAACGTGTTTTTTGAACATTGGCTACCTTGATGAACATGCTAAACATAGCACACCTCATAGGATGCCTCACCCCCCAAATATAAGCACCTGCCGTGAACTTGAGATGTAAATAGCTCGAAAGTTACAAACATGCTGATGTAAAATGTAATTTGTAAATAACAGATGGCACGTATTTACAAGGAATGGGAGGCACTGCTGAGAATGAAGTCATCTGGAACCAAAAGAATGGAAGATGTGTCAAAACTGTCCAGGTCCCCAGTCACCATGAAACTAACTAGCATGCTGCCAAACTAGCAACCCAGCGCCCGTCCCCCTGACCTTCTGAGTGCCCAGCTCGGGCTGGGGTCTGTGGCGTGCTGACCACAAGGAGACTTCAGCCCCTTGGGCAGATCGGGGCATAGATAGCAGCCAAGGCAGAGAGGGAGGCAGTGTATGCCTTGGCTCCTGTTAGCTCACAGGGCCATTGATTTCGTCTGCTGAAGGACAATAAATGGGATTGTGTGCAACTGAGCCGTAAGTGCCTGGTTTTATCACTCGCCTTCACACTGACATCTTCGAACTGCATCTTTACTGTAACTCCAGCCTAGCAGTCAAGTACAGCACCGCGTTATCCAGGGCCAGGCAATTGTCACATCTGTTCTAAAGGAAGTGTTGACTCAACCCAGCCCAGGAAACCACCACCAAGAGTAAAAGGTCTCCAGAGATTGGATGGAACCTTTTAAGTTATTTACACAAGCAGTTGGCCTGGAACTTGAGTCACAGTTGATCCTTGCTTCTTACAAGGGAAATTCTTTTATTTATTCATATTCTCTCTCCCTCCCCCCTCCCTCCCCCTCCCTCCCCCTTTCTCTTCCTCTCCCTCCCTCTCTCTCTTTCTCTCTCTCTCTCTCTCTCTCTCACACACACACACACACACACACACACACACACAATATCTACTTGAATCTTATTATTCTATAGCTGCTGAAGGATCTACTTGTATCTTCAAACAGGATATCTTAAGGGACCTTGCTCCAACCATGATTGAGAAACTGTTATAAAAATAAGAGAAGTCTGTCCTCACTCCTTAGTCGTGTTCGGACACATCTCTGAGGTTCAGGCAGTGGAATCAGAGATGAGAGACATGAATCCGGTTTTTATGATTTTGATGCATGGAACAGGTAAAAATGGCTATCAAGTCAGCATGTATAGGAAACAAAGTGGACCTAAGTCCCTGGTGCAGTTCCCAAAGGGGATCCCATCAGTCATTACAAATTTTTTACTGACCAGCAGTGAACATGACGATAAGCATGTTTGACTTACATGGTAGATGCCTTGAGGGGTGGGATAGGGAGGGTCAGAGGGAGACGCAAGAGGGCGGAGATATGGGGATATATGTATATGTATAGCTGATGCACTTTGTTATAAAGCAGAAACTAACACACCATTGTAAAGCAATTATACTCTAATAAAGATGTTTTTTTAAAAAAAGGGATTTGTATTATAACGTCATATACATAGTCTTGTGCACTAAGGGTCTGTTTCTCTTCTTTTTTCGTGACGATTTAAAATCTAGTTTACAGTGATTTAAATATCATGGGAATCAGAAAAGCAAATGCCCTTTAGTGATTGATTTCACAGCACTTTATAAGTTCTAATAAATTAGGTTTTAAAATTCTGGCTGAGACCTTAGTTGATTTTTCGGAAGGTGGGGAAGTGTTAGTATGGACCGACTTTGTTCTCATACTCATGATTAGGCCAGGGAATTATTATGGAATAATTCGTAACAATTCATATCAAGATGAATAATTCTTTTTAAATATATTTTTTTTAAGATTTATTTATTTGTTTGGCTGTGCCAGGTCTTAGTTGCGACATGCCGAACTCTAGTTGCAGCACGCAGGCTCTATCTAGCTCCCTGACCAGGGATCGAACCCGCGTCCCCTGCGTTGGGAGCGCGGAGTCTTATCCACTGCGCCGAGGGAAGTCCCCCAAGATGAATATATTCTTTGCACTAGGGTTGTCTCTCCATCCCAAATATTTGAAGTTATTTTACCTGTTTGCATTCATTTTGAGGGTGAAATTTGGAGGCCAGTTTATACATCTTCATCATCTGTTCTCTCTTCAGTAGTTTGACTAAAATTTCCCTTGTGTTCATACAAGTTCCTAAACCTTTTCTGCCCTGTGCTTCTACCTTTAATTATCTTCTTTGGTGTGGCTTTGTCTGAAATGCTGTGAAAGGGCTGGAGTTTGTTCCACGATTATGTAATTTGATTTCCCCCATGTTGGGTCTGAAAAAGATGTTACACACATAAACGACTTTTTTTCCCTCAACCCAGCAGAAAAAATTGCAAGGATTCCAGTAGCTAATTTTGAAATGTATAGAGCCAGCTTAGTAAACATTTGTTGCAAACTTAAATTTGAGTCCTCTACTTTATTTTGCTGAAGTGTGTTTGTGAGAACTTGCTCATAGAAGAATAGGTTTGTGTGTATGTACATTTTTTTAAAGGACACTTATTAGTATGTCTTTTGCTTAAATGAGGAGCTCACTGTATAGATTCTCGGAGACTTGAGTACCTGAAAGTTGAGTCCCTGTTCTCCAGGTATTTGGTGAAACGTGGTAAATTATTTCAACAAAGATTTGTGACCCTGCGGAGTTGCCGCTACTCTGATCTCCTTTGCTTGCACTGTTTTGGTCTTGAATGTGCCTAACTTTTCTCCTCTTCCCCACCGTATCTTTCTCCGCACGATCTTTTCGTTGTCATCTACAGACCTTCCGTCTGCCTTTCCAACCAGCAGCCAGACCCTTCTTGGCTCATCAGTCTGTGACTCTGGGAGCTCTGAAGGTAGCACTTAAAATATATAACAGTTCCCTTTCCTACATTAAAAAGCCATAAAACCTTCATGGAAAATAGCTAAGAGGACGTATACAGTAGGAGGAGAGGCTCTTTGCTCCTGCAGGCACCTTGCAACGGGACTATTTTTCTTATATGATATAAATGAAATCTTCACTCTGCCCACTTTTACACCTACGCATGTACTGAGCGTCTCCAAGGAGACAAGGAAACCCGGAGTCCAGTGATGGTGGTGAATCCTCCTCGGAGACAGCAGGCTGGAGTCTCAGGCAACTCTCCCAGGCGTCTTGGCTTCCAGATGCCCCTCTCAGACAGCCTCTCTTCTCAAGGCTCTTGCAGGCAGGCTTTCTCGAACACGCCTCTCCCTTCCCAGATGAAATAGCCTGTCCGTTCCATCTGAAGGGCTGGTCGTGGTGAGTTCAGTAGACAGAAGGCTACTGAAGGGCTAAGAAGGGTGGGTGCAGTAGGGAGGTGAGATCGGAGGGGTCCAGCTTTCCCAAGATCTTTTCTTGGTCACCCGTTTTCTTTATCTGTGCGTATGTTTCATTTCCTCCCTCTGGACCTCTTAGGCACGAAGCCACCACGCAACCTTACATAGCGTCTTAAACATATTCTTTGTGACAACGGTACAGTCATGAGCTCGGTTTAGTTAGATTGTCCTTTGAGGAGAAGTACTCCTCTTGCTGATGCAACATTTTTAGGCATCTTTCGTGAACAGTAGCCCCCTTGACCACTCTCATTGCCCTTCCCCTGAGTTTGCTGCACGGGAAACCCCGTACCATCTTGCCTTTCCACACTGCACCGTGTCACTCTAACTTTTCCTAGAACTATAAACACTGTTTTCTTATGTAAATGACATCTGTTCCTCTTTGAGGAACACACTACCATCATTAGCCCATTTTCACACTTTCTAAGATTATAGTGTCAGGTCTTTTCGATACTTTGACCCTGTCTGTGTGTGAACCTTCTTTCAGGCACAAATAATGAGTTATCATGTAGCAATGATTATTGATGTGATCCCCAGTAAATCTTGTTTTGTCTCTAAACTCCAGGCGCATCATTTAATGAGCCTTCTCGACATCTTGTCCATATGTACATTTTTGGTTCTCAGCTGAATTGATTCAAATAATCTAACTTCTCGTGTGATTTTCTAGCACAATGTCTGCAGATTTCAGTGTTCCGTTGCCAATCCTGCTGTCCTCTTTGGAAAGGTGGGGCTAGCAGTTATTCCTGTTAAGTCCTTTGTCCCTGAATGACTGCATGAGGATTTATTGATGACATACTTTTTTATTTGAGCTTTCAAAAAAGATCGGTCAGTCATTGGTCAGTGTTCTGCCTTTGGAGGAGTCTCGTTTTCTCCTTTGGTTTTATCTCCAGTCGATAGCACCTCCCCAGTTTCTAGCTTTAAATAAAAACCAGCCCGTGGTGTAAGCTCAGAAGGACCCATGTGTGTTTGACACAGTCAGTTTTATTCACAAGTGTGTAAGGTACCCTTTGAGTGGACTTGGGGGTCAGATTGGCCAAGATTTTTTCGTACGTAGTCCATCAAGGTCACCCTGTTTTGATCTTCCTTCACAAATAACTTCACCCACAGTGTGGTCCACCACTTAGCTTTTCCTCTTTATTTGGACTCAAATGAGGTGAAAGTGTTAACTTTCAACTCGAGTTGCCTAGCTGCCACGAGAAGAATTGGAGGCGTATGAAGGGACCTTTGAAAGGAGCCCTTCCTTGTCTCCGAAGTTTCTGGCTTTGCCCAGGTTCCTTCTGGCCTCTCTCTGCCCTCCTTCCTCAAAGTCCCAATCATTCATACTCTGCCTTTCATGTCAGATTTATGGTAGGAATCAAGTGTCTGCTCAGAAGGACTGCTATGCCTGAGGAACTGTGGATGGAATTGGCTAACTCTAAGAAAATGTAAACACATTCTGGAAAGTTTTCCAACTTAGACTGGTGGGAAGTTTGGTTTGCTGTTTCTTTTGCCCGGAAATGGAAAAGTCAAGATCTCATCCTCATGTGTCCTTCCTAGAATACTTTTTTGCGAAGGAGGCCCTGAACCTGTGTAGTAACACAAACGTTTTCCTTCCATTTTTCCTTCCAGGCGCTTCAAGTGGCAAGACAGCTTCTTCTCCAGCAGCAACAGCAGCAAGTTAGTGGATTAAAGTCTCCCAAGAGGAATGACAAACAACCAGCCCTTCAGGTAGCAAGTCTTTTTTTTTTTTCTTTTTTCTTCTTTCTTTTCCTTTAAGTTGATGATACACTTTGGGACAGCTGATAAGCCATTCAGAAGTGGATTGTGTTGAGAATTGCAAATCCCGTAAGGAAATCTTCTGCAAAAAAGTTCATTTTTCTGTTTAACGCTAGAACATGACATTTGGGGGGAAAATGTCTGTTCAACCAACATTTTTGTTGTTGGGAGTAAACAAATCTAATGAGACAATTTAATCGGAGGCTGAGGAGTTGTTGCCATGGGTTGCTTATTAGGCAGTGTGGCTAACCAATGAGGAAAAGTCCATAGTACTCACATATGTCACTCATTCTCTTGTGATCTGTCTGGAAATGGGACACACACACACAGACACACACACACACACACACACACACACACACACAGACACACACACACACGTTACTTTAGTGCAGTGGTTTTCAGCCGGAGTGCTTTTTAACCCCTCTAAGGACAGTGGGCAGTGTCTGGAGACATTTTCAGTTCTCACAACTTCGGGGGAATGGGTGCTACTGGCATCTAGTAGAGGGAGACCGGGGAGGCTGCTAACATCCTACAAGGCACAGGAAAGTATCCCACAAGAGAGAATTATTCAACCCAAAATGTCAATACTGTCAGGAACGTACTGGGATTAAGGACGATACAGTATTTTTAATACACCTAGGAATGAATGTAATACCTACTCCATTATTCACTGGCTGTTTTCCAAATATTTCTGAATCATTAATAAAGATTGGCAAGCATTTTTTATGTAAATATACTCCAAAAGACTGTTTTAGCAGCTTCTCATTTCAGGCACATTGAGGGCAGGGGTTAGCGGAGTGGAAGGAGTGAGTTCATAAAAATCTACTTTGAATCTTTGACTTGGAGTAGAAAATTGTCATAGACGTTTTAAAGAAACTTGACATGGAGTATCCCATGCTCCCATCCAGGACAGGGAGGGCACTTGCAGGTACCAAGTGGCTCAACTACTTTCATAGCTAAGAGTGGGCATCCCCCCAAATGGGAAGCAAAGATGAGTTTCCCACGCTGGGCATTCTGGAGAGGAGTTTGTAAGTGGGAGCTGGTGGGTATAACTTGATGCCGATTAAGATGATCACAAGGTCAACCGAAATTCTAGCTTGGGTTGACTTAGATCAGAGAGAACCAGTATACCAGCACCCAAATTATCCTACAAAGATCAGACTGACCTTGGGCCACACCTTCTGGTGCTTCTACGTCTGCTTGGAAATTGTCACCATCTAGAGGAAGTTCAGCATGATAGTAGTAGCACTTCACTGGCAGAGTTGAATGACAATGTGCCTTGTTTACCAACACTTCCAAAAGCATTTTATTTGGTCAGCCACCACCAACCCATATGCCTTTTCATGTGTGTGAATGCTGGGGACATTTTTAATGAGGTCCAGTGCCACTGAGGTCCCATGTCAGGTGCTGTAAGCAGTGCTTTGTTGTGCAGATGTCTTAAGAACAGCTCTGGAGGATGAAATATGACTGTGTTGACCTTTCAGCTGTGAGCTTATTTGTCAGGATTCAAATAAGTTGAAAGGATCAAACTGCACAGTTTCCGTAGTCAGACTGGGAATTGTGCTTCAGAGGTCAGCAGCAGAGGCCACATTGCAGATTCCAGAACATAGCCAATTGTTGGTACATATTAAAGTACCGGGGCATCTCCTGCAGACAGAGACACAATTAAAATTCTAATTTATTAATGTATACAGGGAGCTAGCCCAGCCTGTCATTCAGTGATTCAAATGACTGTCCATTCTTTTTGCCTCCCCCTTGGAGCTCTCACAGCCTTAAAAATACTATGAGTCCTCTTGAATTTATCAGACCTCGAATGCGTTGGAAAAATAACAGTATATTATTCGGGGACAGAATCTCACATATCGTAGTGCTTTGGTTAGAGAGAATTTTCAAAAAGGACACACATACATGGTCTAACGAACTGCTCTTCAGTATTGAATATCATTTGTAATCTTTTAGACTAGACTTATTTTCTAGATGCTTTGTAAAAAAACATAGGGCGGGCTTCCCTGGTGGCGCAGTGGTTGAGAGTCTGCCCGCCAATGCAGGGGACACGGGTTCGTGCCCTGGTCTGGGAGGATCCCACGTGCCGCGGAGCAACTGGGCCCGTGAGCCATGGCCGCTGAGCCTGCGCGTCTGGGGCCTGTGCTCCGCAGCAAGAGGGGCCACAATAGTGAGAGGCCCGCGCGCCGCGATAGAGAGCGGCCCCCGCTTGCCACAACTAGAGAAAGCCCTCGCACAGGAACGAAGGCCCAACACAGCCAAAGATAAAAATATAAATAAATAGAAATATAGTAAACCCATTACATGTTAACACAGATAGCATATTAAAAAAAAAAAAACTTTAAAAAACATAGGGCATTTTTAGGTAACTTCTTTTCCAAGGTGAGTGAAGTTCCTTTAGGGCTAAATATACGAAGTCAAGTTTTAGGGGATTTCCTTCGGGGGGCTCTTCTTCTTCTTGCCCGTTAGAAGTCTTTTAGCCCCCAGGAGAGTATGATACAGAGGGCTTTGTTTTTCCTGGCAAAGGATAGCGTCAACACCAGCCTAACGCATTCTGCGGAGCGCTTCAGTCTGTATGAAAAGTGTGGGACGAGGGGGCCATCTTGGATGCTGGTTTTGCTAAAGAAGATGTTTTGAGTCCTTTCCTGTCCCTTCAGTGGGAGAGTTGACAAGCAAAGAATTTAGACCAGTCTTAAGAGTTGATTCCGGGGTTGGGTGGAGGGGAGAGTTGGTTGACCTGTGTGTGTGTTTGTGTGCGTGTGTGTGCGCGTGTGTGTGTCTGTACGTACGTGTGTACACACATGCAAGTGCATCATAGACTGTTGTCTCCTCAGCTGCCTGGTAGGGTCATGCAAATTCACTAAGTTTTATTGGGTTGGCTGACCTTCCACAAACAGAGAGGAAAAATTAACTAACCTAGGCCACATGGCATATTACCTTGTTATAAAAATACTTAGGTAGACTTGGTGATTCGTGGAAGGAATAACCTTCACATTTAAATCCATCTTGTCGAGCCATGTCCTTGTTGGGGCATCTCAGCCAGAGCGGCTCTGACATGAAAGGGAAATCCTACAGCAAATCTTAACGGTGTTCATCTCTGATCTCCTTACCCTTCTACACCGAGAGACCTATTTTAGCAAATTTCAGATCTTCCGCATAGAGGAAGGCTTGACGGGGAAGAAGGATTTGATCTGCTGATAGCTTGAGGAAAAAAAAAAAAAAGAAAGAAACCCAAATCCCCAAATATACTGTGACTCATATTTTAAGCAAATCTCACACTTCCCTGCTTTATGTTTGGCAGTGCTCTCCAGTTTCAGAGGCTGATGATACAAACAAAAGAAAATGGAAAGTTAGAGGAGGCTATAAGTGGTTACTCGACAGAGATCATAAAATGTAGTCAAACATCACCAATTTGGACTAATTTCAGCGAAATGAGAGTAAATAAGTGAGACATGACGCTCTTTGCAGATACACATACTGAACTAAATCCGAACTGGTCGCGTTCTTGGGTGACACTGTAGTTTATGGTGAAGGCATGAATTGGGTACAGATATTGCTTCTGAAGTTCTTGAAAAATATCCTACTTAGTAACCTAAATAGCTCCTTACTTGGTCTATTAATTTGCTTTGCAAATTTTTTTATGAATGGTACAAGTGAAAATTGGAAATTGGCCCCGTCATAAATTCAGCCTCAGAAGGATCTGAATTAATTAAATGCAACTCAGTGAACGTTTCTAGAACAGCCACAGCTTGCAGGGCATCAGGCTGCTGTTCAGAGATGTAAAAATGCCTAGGAGACAGGACCCTGCCTGCAGGATGCTTGAGCTGTGAAAGAATTAACCAGGTTTCGCCACAGAAAGAAAATTATATGTGAGTAAAAATAGTAGGCTTCCTTTTATAAATATTTATATACTTCTGAAGATTGCTAAAACAAGTGAAATAAATGCTTCACAGTGCAGGTGCGCTCATAACCTCGAAAATGTGTAACTTTCCCAGCTGAAGATTAATTTGTGAGCAATTTTATTGATCACATTTTGGGACTTTGACCACCGTTTCTGGTAGTCATTCATTTGGGTTCTCTAAGCATTTTAGTTGTTGGCACAAGGACATAAACTGGAAGGAAATCAAATGACACATTTTCTCCTAAGAAAGTAAAAGTACATGTGTACTCTGGCAGCATTCAAGTTAAGAAAGAAAGTAAACCTGGTGTGTTGCTTACCGAGGAGAGCTGACCACCATTTCAGGCCGTGTAGAAGGAATTTGAACTTGAAAGCAGTCATCTGATACTTTTCTCTCCTGTCCCATCCCCTCCTTCCAAGGTTATCTCGTGTGCAAGCCCCTCACACAGGGGGCCGTTTCACTGGAAGGAGGGCTGGTGGAATTCACTGGAAGGGTCTGCCTTTTCATCCGGTTGGAAGCTCAGGATGGTAATGAGGACTCGTGCTTTAAGTGGAGGAAGTTAAAATGCAAGATTCAGCAGGTGTTTTTTTCCACATTTTTATTTGCAGTTATATAAAACGTGCTTTAGGCAGCATTTTGCTTGGCATTAATGCCACATATAATCTTAGTACCTCGTATCATTTCCACGTTATTCACTGAGGAATAAACTGGTAAGAGGAAACCTTTAAAGGGAAACTATGATTTTGTGGTGGATAGTGAAATGGAATGGTTTGGAAATACCCTTAAAAGATATCCCTATGCGCTGAATTAGTAAAGTTCATAATAGTTCAGGAGAGGGAGGCAGATTTTTTTTTTTTTGATGTTTGCAGTTAACATTGTCTAGAATTTGCATCCCTGGCATGAGATTGATATGAAGTGTTGAAATTTTGGTACCTTTTAAGATTTCGCTGTTATCACACAAGTTTGGAGAATCCCCAAACCCTCAAAAATAAGTCTGGATAAGAAACGATAACATAGAAATGATGCTTTAAAGTGGTTATCAAGTCTTTCCGATTACGCGCACCATTAAAAATATGAGAGAAACAGGATCCCCTCCTAGAAAAACGCACATGCACACAGAATTTTGCGTCAAGGGTTTCATGAAGCTCAAGAAGTCCATCTGTTTGCCCAGGTTCAATACTGTTGCTGGAAAAAAAAATTTTTTCCAAAATAATGTGTTTTGTCCTTGCCACCAGAGTCTTCATGTGAGTTGTGATATGACGAGTTCCCTCATTTTTGCTTTTCAACTTCAGCTGTATATAAGGTGATCCTGTGTCTGCCCAGGACAGCCTTAGTCTATGCCTGTTGACTGAGTGTACTTATTAATCACTCTCACTCTTCAAAGTATCCCAGTTTGGACATTTAATTATATGGTCACTTTGCTTACACGCATCTGAACATTAAAATGCAAATGTGATGCCGCTATTTGAAGTGTAAGCATGTGTTTGTCAGCACGTGCTTATGTCCCTATCTGCAAAGATAGTTCAGGTTTATGGACCAGCCCCATGGCTACTCTGTGGTGTAGAACTATCATGAACCATTCTGTGGATGAGGAAAAGTGAAACTTCCGAGAGGTTAAGTGACTTGCTACAGAGCACACAGGCAGTGACAACTGGATGCTGGAAACATCCAGCGACAACCAGGCTGGAAAGCCAGGTGTTCTAAGACCACCGAAAACCAGTGTGTTATCAGGAAGTTAATTATTGCTTCTCCTTCAACGTGTATTTACTCAGCATCTACTGAGTGCCATGTTTTCCATCAATAAGCAAATTATTGTATTTTTCATAGCGTAAGCAAAACTAAAGCCCAACCAACAGAAACCAATTTCCACTGTAAATATCTGGATTTCAATTAAGAGGAATAAGATCTGCATAATTATCCTAATTGTCGCTGTGTGTGTGTGTGTGTGTGTGTGTGTGTGTGTGTGTGTGTATGTGTATCACAGCAGTGAACAAGGGCGAAGAAAACGTTATTTCTTATTCTCTAGGCTGAAATGCTCCTGTGAGCTTCCATGTGCTGGAACATGGAAATAGTATGTTATAATCATTGTTGGGGCTAGGAGGTTGGGAGGAACAGGGGGAAAAAAAACATACTTGACTGGTCAAAAATGTGTAAATTGCTGACAAAATGACACATGTAATTAAGAGTGCTCCTACATTTTACCTTGTGGTTTACACCTCCAGTGTTGAAAAAGAGAGCAACTCCCACCTTGCTAATTACCATTATCACTGAAATGCTAGGGTTGGAGTCATTAGTTCCATGTGCATTTAATTAGAGGAAGGCTGAAATTGGATTTAACTTATTACTTTTTCATGGATCACTTTCTTGTCATCACTTCAAATTGGATTGCAGCCCCAGGTAACTAATTATGAGAGCCACAAGATCAAGAGTGAAAAAAAAGGTAATTAGGAATAACACTGTCGGACCCTTGCTGGTCGTCCACTTGTGCTTCGGGAAAAGGGGAGGAAAAAAAAAAAAAACAGCCCAAGCTGTATTTGGTAGTATTACAGATTAGGGAGTTAGAAGTGTGTACAGTTGCTGAGCATCATGGAAGTCTGCCACCACCCAGAGTGGTTTCTCTGATAGACAACTGAGTTGAATATGTCAAGTCGATGTGGTTCCACCATCATATCCCTCATACCTCGATTAAACTTGTAAAAGCAACAGATTGCTTGTAGGTATGAGGCATCTGAACAACTGTGTCGTCTGAGGGCTCACATACAAGATTACAACAAAGCTGTCAAGATGCCTCTGAGCCAAAGTAGGGAATATTTTCAGTACAGGGAGTGAGAATTGAATGAACGTATTAACGTTCCAGAAACATCATTCATATCTGACAGGAAGACGTATCAGTCGCCACAACAGTAAGGTTTAGGGTTTATATATCGGGAATGTTCGTCAGAGTTTCCAGCCGACCATTTACTTTGCTTCTGGTTTGTTCCCCACCCCGCCCCAATGTTGTGGAGGGGCTTGCTGACGTTCTGTTTCTCCTTCCGCCCCCGTCGAAAATACTTTAAAACAAATGATATTGTTTCCATGTGCAGAGCAGAATTCAGAACTGCAAGCAATCAATTTTATTGACATCGTCTGAAAAAAATGTTGATGACAGTTGGAGGATGTGAAAGGATTGGATTTTTAAAGTTGCCAGTGCTAAGTGTGGCAAAAAAAAAAAAAAAAAGAAAGAAAAAGAAAAAAAAAAAGAAATGTAATCTCATTAAAAAAAAAAAAATCCTGTAAGTTAGACTCTCCTAAGAAGGGCTTCTTCTTTGGTAGACGGTGATAGCATGATGAGAAGTCTTGCTGTCAAGCCTGTTGGTTGCCTTGACCGGGGAAAGAAGCTTCCCAGAGAAGTGAATCACCAAGCAAAGATGGCTAGAGTTTTCTTAAGTTGTTTAAAATTTGTTTTAATGTTCTGTTAATGTAAGCAAATAATCATGATTCAGTCTTGGGTGACTTTCAAACCTGGGTAAGTGAGGCTTGCTCATTATTTTCCAAGGAATCTAGGGAAGTGTAGACCGTGATGTGCCCACCCAACAGAGGCCAGACCATGAATATTCCCGAAGTGAGAAAATACTCTTCCTGGAATTATGAGTCCTTTTCCTGTGTGAACCTTCTAAGCAAAATCTCAAGACCCAAAATAGTAATCATCAAGCCTAATGCAGAAAATTAAAGGTTTTTTTTTGTGGAACATCTTAAGTTGATTTAGAATTTTTGTACACAATATTCGTCTGTGGTTGAAAGGGGCCATGCCGAGGTCAAGTGATGTAGTGTTTTCCATTTTTCCATATGAGCCTCACAGTGTGTGATAAAAGCAAACTCCTTTATTTTGTAAGTCTGCAGGAATTTCTGATGAAGTGCAGAGGTCACGTTCCCTGTCAATTTGAGTAGCCAGCATTTTTTAACTACTGTTTTTTTCTTCCTTTTTTGTGTGCCTTTTCTTCCCTCCCCCCACCTCACCAGAAACCATGGCACTTTTCTGACACATGCACAGTGAAGTCCTCCAATCTGAAACTCATTAGCACACAGCATTGGACCCTGTCCAGTGGTTAGAAAATTTCCTGAAGCCTAGAATAACAGCATTTGGTGCAAGCACCAAGGACCAGAAGTGACAATGGGGGTAGTCGAGCTCGCCTGGCACCCTGCCCAGTCGGGAAAGCCAGCTGACCATGCAACCCAGTGAGACAGAGGTCGTGCACATGGGATGGGCTAGAAAAGTTTGGTCCTTAGAGAAGCATGCTTCTGAAATCACAGGGCAATATCTTTTTTCCCTACACTTATTATTTGAGTTGGGGTGGAGGTGTTTATCAGCATTAGCTGCAGGAACATGAAAGCAAGCAATTAGAGAAACTGGATGAAAACCAATTGCTATAAGGTAATATTTTTGAATTCTGTCACTCTTGGGTATTGCAGGACCTATGGATTTCATTCATTCAGACTTTGTTCACTGAACCTCACTATATCCAGGTAACAGGACCTAGATGGAACCCTTGCCCTAACATTAGAAAAAGTACTCAATTCACCGTGGTTCAGGATACTTTAGGCCAGGTTTTCAAACAGGAAACTGAGTCCCAGAAATATAACTAATAATATTAAAAAGCAAACACTTAAATTGTACTTTCTAGGAACCAGCCACTGTACAATAACCGGATGAGGGTAAATTCTATTATTATTCCCGTTTTGCAGGTGAAGAAAGTGGGGCATAGAGAAATTAACTCGCTCAGGGCCAAACCATTGACAAGTGGCAGAGCTGGGATTCCAGCCCAAACAGTCCAGCTCAGGAATCTGTGCCCTTATCCATTACATTCTGCCTCTTCTCCCTGAGCTGCCACCTGGGCCTCACAAACAGGGACAGAGGATGGAATGGAATCAGAGTTGCTGATGCCGAATGCTTGTCACTAACCACTAGACCACACCGTCTCCTAATTTGGACATATGTACGGGCATATTTGAAAAATAGTGCTTGCGCTTGAAATATGCACTTTCTAAAGGGAAATGACGCTTGGGAAAGAGAAGAAAGACGGATATTACTCAAAGCTTGCAGACAACTCTGCAAGTAATTGTCTAAAGGCAGCCGCTGAAATTGAGAAGCAGTTTGGAAAATGTACAGTTTGGGAAATTTGTGTACCGATGTAATTACGGTAGTTGTGAGTTGATGTCATGCCTAGTAACTGTTTTTGTATTGCTTGGGCCTTTGTTACTGAGCTGTGATATCATGAGCAAACTATTATAAACATAGCATGGATATAGCATGCTTGTGTAACAAAAGATCGGGAACTTTTATTAAGTTTGTTTTCCTTGTCATATTGTAAAAATTTATTATGTGTACTGTGTATATTAGAAACAGATTTGGGTAATTCTGTCTAAATGAAGTCATCCCGGCTATTTCCAGACTGTCTGTTTTTGGTTGTGAATAATTTTCATACATCAGATGGTTGTCATATTTAGTCGCTCTCAAAATTTTAAAGAGAACATATCCCATTCTGAACTTTGGGTGGACTTCGGCCGCCTTGCTCTTGCGATTGTTTGAGTTAGAAATTATTGCGCAGTAAGTTACAGAGACTGAATGCTAGTCATTTCTGAGGGGTCTAGGGCTGCTGACTTCTATTCATAACTTTTCCCCTTTCACCAACTGAACAGATTTTTAACTACTTAAGTAGTAGAATTTAAAGCTGCCAGGACACAGTTGGGCAAAGACTGCCAGCCCTTGTCCTTTTATGTTACATCCCACTGAGGAAATTTGGTAAACATTCAAGCAGACAGAGCTCAGCATTTATCGGTGTTCATGGTAAAATGTGGATTTTAAACGGGTAGTTGAAAAACACTGGATGACTCAACCCTTCCCAGCTCTTCTCTAGCTCCTTCTTTTGCTATCAAGCTTTTAGAACCTGAATATTCTGTCTGCTGCTTCAACTTTTTTTTTTTTAACTAGTCACTTTCCTTCCTAACCTCCCCCCAAATCTGGCTTTTCCCCTCATCATTTTCTTGAATGTTACTCTCACTAAATTCCGTGCCCATGTCTCCATCTTTACGTCAACTTGTCTGACTTCGTAGCAGCCTTCGGCTGACTCGTCTTCTTGGAAATTGCCTTCTTTGAATCTTCTTGAATTCAGTGCCCTCTGGTCCTCACCATTCTCTTTCTGCTTCCCACTTCTCCTCTGGAACCCAAGTTCATTCCTTTCCTGAAGTTCAGTCCCTTGGGTCTTTTGCAATAGCACTTCTGTCTTCTTTGCTTGTTCTTGGACCTCTGCACCCGTGACTCCAAGCGTGTCTGCACCCCTCATGGCTCTCTCTTAGCTCACCCTCACAGCAATTTCCATCATCTCTAATCCAGCTGATCACTTTTGTCACCAGGCCCTGTTAGACTCACACGTCATCATCAACTTATTAATTTCCCTCATCCCCACCACCTTACCAGATCTGCCATTTTCCTTCCACTGGGCATCTTCTGTCTATTCCTTTCTTGGTGTTTTCCCCTGCTGCTACTTTGTCCCAGAGTTCAGACCTTCAGGAAGGATATGCTTAGCTCTTGGCAAAAAATGATCATTTATCCTTCTCCACCCCCTCAGACCATCTTCTGTTCTTTGTGCGGATCTCCTAGCCTACCTACTGCTTTCAGCCTTTCCCTCAATGCCAAGTTACTCTGCTATTCAAGAACTTTCATTGGTCCACTCTTACTTCCATACCAAGGCTAAATTCTGTTGCCTTCTCCTAGTTTCTTGGTGTTCTGGTTAGGGATTAAATCAGATGACCTGAGAAGAAGACCGTAGTCCTCTTACTGGAGCGGGAGGAGGGGAATTCAGAGCCATGATCCCTTCTGTCAGGAGGTGGACATAAGTACAGTTCATCTGATAAAATTTCCGATTCCCCCAAATCCAGAATTGCAAATATTGCTTGTTTTGATCCCTGTCGTTTAGGCAGAAGGCCCTGGTGATTAAATTGTGTTTGAGTTTAAGTCCAAGAGAATTATGTCTCTGTCTGCTTTCTTCAGAAGGAAACGAAAAGCTCTGTGATATGCTATGTTTCCCTGTATCTAAATTCTCTGCTGTGTTGCCCCATGCTTCTTCTTTATTAATATCTATTGCTACGGCCTAGCGAGTTCCTTCCCATCTTCTCTGGAAGTAGGATCTGCAGCCAGGCGCTCCCTTGTCTGCATACAGAAGAGCTGCTTCATCAGACCTAATGAAGCTGCTTTTAATAAGACATTGGTGAAATTATGTCTGGTTTGTTCTTTATCTGATAACGTAAAGGAATTGTTATTTATTCTAGAAATAAAGTTAAGAATCCAAACCACATAGAATAGACAGAGCTCAGAGGTTTTGTTTGCTCTGGGTATGAAATGGCTCTGCCTAGAATGCCGTTTGAAGGATTCTTGAACCAGGATGGCCTCTGTAGGTTCGCTGTGGTTGATTAGCCATGCCTGCCGTGGGCACTGGCGTTGGCAGTATGTGTGCCTTCTACCTGCCAAGGCTGACTTACCTGACATAGTCTGTGCTGATCACATACCAGAGTAGAGAAGGACCTGGAATTATTTTCTGGGATGCCTGAGAGGTCCTGCAGTAACTACTGAAATATTATCTAAAATTAAACATGTCTTTTATGTATTCCTAATATCCTTATCTGAGATGGCGCAAATTGTATTCTTATCCTGAAGCCCTACCTCTCTGTGGTCAAAGATGAGCTGTGATTTGTCCTCAAAGGCACAGTATGTTTTATATGATGACTGGGTCGTCATATAAACTCAGCTAGGTGGTTGAGAGTTACAGAGATTTGTGTTTCAGAATATGGTGAGAGGAAGCACATCATGACTAATAGTGTGATCTCTGGTGTCAGGCTCCCAGGTTGAGGTCCTAGCACTACCCTTACTGCTGAGTGACCTTGGAAAAGTAGCTTCACTTCTCTGTATTTCCGTTTTGTCATCTAGAGAACGTGACTGATTACCTCGTCTATCTGAAGGCGATTATGCAGATTAAATGATTAATGCATGAAAAGTGCTTACCCAGTGCCTGGGACACAGTAAATTCTCAGAAAAGTTAGCTCTTCTCATAATTATATAAACTCCTTTTAAAGGGAAAATGAATACCTGTTAAACTCCAGATTATATTTTAATTCAGTTAATATCAGTCCCTATTCAAATATGTGTTTTAGCAGTGCACCAGGGCCTGTCCTTTTGCTGGTAGTCAGTTGTGGTTAACCAGACATGATGAGAAGACATCAGACTTCCCATCTGTAAAATGGGGGTGACCGCATGCCCATCCTATGGAGTTATGAAGATTAGCTGAGTTTTACTACATTATAAATGGCCTACAACAGTGCAGGGCACACAAGAAATACTTAATAAATGTTAGCTGTTCTCATCATCTCCGCCACCATCGTTATCAGTGTTATTGTGAGGGAGCATTATTTTCCTACATGTGTCCACTCTGGCATAAATGAGGGCCATGCTCTTCTGAAAATCCCATCCTGGTCTCTCTTTTATCCTTGTTTTCCCTGAATTGTATATGATTTCATGCTCTGTTGTCCTAACAGCCAGGGGAACTAGTCCCTCGTCTTACATCTCGAAGCTGTGGCATTCTGCACCCTGCCTGGCACAAAGCAGGCGATCTGTAGATATTTCTTTCCCTATGAGTTAGTGAATGAGTGAGTGATGAATGAATGAGTGAAATATCTAAGCCAAAAAGAAAGGAAAATTGATACTACTTTAGTTGAAGAGGCTGCAGACTGGTGTCAGGTTCATAAACCTCTAGGAACATTTCAAGACCATGAACACAGCATTAAAAGAATCCAATGTCAGTCCTGCCGAAATCTTTTGTTGGGTCAATGAAATGAATCTTGCCAAGTATGGAGTGAAAATCAGAAAACTCCTGCAGTGCCGTTTGACTGCCCTTAATGCTCTGTGCTTGCCTTTGTACATTTGCTAATCTGTTTAAGGTATAATATTAGTGGCATAGAACTTTAATTCCTAAGTACAGAAAATTAAAGGAGACTAAAGGCAAAATACAGAAATGTATTTGGTGTCAAGACGAAGTTCAATGAAGCATAGCGAAGATGGAATCAATTATTAAATAAACATGGAGGGAAGATGGAAAATATACCTAAATCTCTCAGTTTGAAAGGAATTGGTTTACTTGATTATTTGCAACAGTACCACACTCAGGAAAATCTAAGACAAATGAAAGCAAAACAGAATTTAATTGAGCTATTATTTTGCAGACTTTGGCTTGGTTTCAGACAGTCTAATCAAATTGTGCTTTGCTCAAATAACTAACATTAAATGCAGCCTACCAACAGATGTTTAAAAAGAGTCTAATTGGAAAATCTACATCCTGGATTTAGTGTGTCTCATTGGGAAAAAAAATAACTTCAAATTTATATTTTGGGGGATGACACCCAAATGACAAGCATTTCTAGAAAAGTTAAATTTTTCTTCAAGGTTGCCTGGTGCTTGGGTGGAATTATCTTGAATAGTCAGAGGTGGCATTCTGGAAATTAAAGTTCTTGGAAATTGTCCAGCTCTGTGCCATATAGAGCTGTACAGAGAAATCGCCTTTATCACATTACATCACCAGAGTCCTGTTACAGTCCCTGGATCGTGTCAGGGGCCCGTGTGCTGTAATTTATAATGAACCCTTGGAAGTCATGCAAGGCACATACTGATTGATGACATTTAAAGGTACTGTCAAGGTGGCTAGGTAATGAAGTTGACCTTCCTCCATCGTTGTCTCGGTTTCATGTTTGTATATAGAAAGAAACCATTTCACCTGCCATATTTGCTTGGAACTTTTCATGAAATCTACAAAGGGAACTTGGCTTAATAGTTAACTCTTTTCTTCCTTTAGACCAGGGGTCAGCCATTGCTTCTGTACAGGGCCAGATGGTGAATAGTTTCGGTTCTTTGGGCGATACAGTCTCCATGGCAGTACTTACTCTGCTGTTGTCATGCAAAGGCAGCCATGATGCATATAATTACTTACTATACGTAAATAATGAGCATGCAGTATTTCAATAAAAATTCATTTGTGGACGCTGGAGTTTGAATTTCATATAATTTCCGCATAGCCCATAAAATTCTTCTTTTGATTTTTTTTTCCAACTATTTAAAAATATGAAAACAATCTTAGCTCAAGGCTCCTATGACTACATACAGACACAGGTGACAGGTCTGATTTGGGCTGGAATTTGCTGACTTTTGCTCTAGAAGATCGGGTATGATCTCACAGATTGTCCATTGAACAAGGTTGCCTGAACGAGGGGCTGGTGAAGACTGAAATATGGCCACCATATGTCAAGCCTTGCACCCCGGTATGGAACTAGCACAGCATCTTCTTGGAAGAAGGAGTGCCTTTTTTCTCACTTGCACAGGGTTGCCACCCAACCCCCATATTTCATTCCTTTCCATCTTCTTGGTGTGACATCTGTCCACTCATTGTGGTAGGTGTAATGGCTAAACTAGTACCAACTTTCTGAGATTGAAGGAAACGGACTAGGCCGGCAGGGCCTTAGCTAGCCCGCATGATACAGAGTCATCCCTTGGTATTTGTTGCGGTTGGTTCTGGGAGCTCCCAAGGATACCAAAACCTCAGATGCTCAAGTCCAAAATGGTCAGCCCTCCATATACACAGGTTCCACATCCGCGGATTCAACCAGCCACGGGTGGAAGTTTTGATCCACGATTGGCTGGACCCTGCTGATGCAAAACTTGCAAATACGAGGGCCGACTGTATTTATTGAAAAAAAAAACTCAGCAAATAAGGGGACTCCTGCAGTTCAAACCTGTGTTGTTCAGAGGCCAGCTGTACTTGTGTGAAATTGAGGAGAGCACCCTTTCAAGACATCTTCCTCCAGTCTGGAGCATTTTCATAGCGTATCTGACTTTATGACATTAAAACGCTTTACTGCCATCTGCCAGAAAAATATCTTATAGATCTATACTTTATAGATAGTTAAATAGTTCTAGGATGTCTCCAAATGTGAATGTCTCCTCCTTGAATCCAAAACGTAATGGCACTCCGTCCACATAGAGCCCTCTTGCAGCGCTCAGGCATAAGCTGATGCTGTTTTCCTCCGCTCTTTGCATTTTGAATCCAACCAAACATGGCTGATTTTGGCAGAGTGACTTACCTCTGTAAGTCTCCGTTTCTTATGTATGAACGATTAGTCAGTGGTTCTCAAGCCTGGAGGCACATCAGAATTAATATAATTTTTATCAGCGTCCAGATCTAGGTCTCAGAGCTTTTTAAAATATAGGTAGATTCCTGAACTCTATCTATGAATAAAAGTCTTGGGATGGGGCCCAAGCATGGGTCTGTTTAAAAACCTTCGTAAGTGCTTTTTTGTGCACACCCGTGGTTGAAGACCGCTTGTTGAGGTGACAGCTAAGTTCCTTTCCAACTTGAAATCTCAACATCTCTTTCATTCTGTTTTCCCTCATTCTTTTGGTCCCCAGCCTCCTTCTAGAGTAGTTGAAATGAGCTCTCTGACTTGATCTCACCAATGTGAACAACCAGTGGTCATCAGAAGATGTTAGGGAATCCCTGGTTTTTGCCCTAGATAATTTGCACTGGACAAGAGGCAGAATGTACTACGTAAGAATTAGGTAGGCCACCCTATTAACCTTGAAGTCCTCGTGAGAAGTCCAGGGAATGAAGACAAAGAATAATAACAACAGGTGGTGAAGGCCTATCTGGCAGGGGGGTGGGGGGAGCGTCTAAATAGGCAGCTGATCTCCTTTTCTCTCTCCGTCGTGCATTTCTGCTTGGGAATGGGCCTATGGACCACATTTTTATGATGTGCGCCCATCTTGATGATATTTCCAGGCCAGCCCAAACTGGGAAATATACTCTAAGTCTCCCGAGATCACTAACTTGATTTCCTACCAAAGTCATTTGGATACCTTTCAGGTAAGTGTTGAAATTGGCCCCCGTCTCAGAGTCACACCTGGTTCCTAGGAGTTGAGGGCATGCCTCATTCAGGAACTTGAATGTTATTTAAAATGTAGAGTCTGTGTTTATCCAGGGCCTTGATTCTGTCAGTGCTTTATAAACAAATACCTGCTCTGCTCCTTTTGCAAAATACAGGAAGAAGAAGAAACACCAACATGGAACCAGAAAGACAAACTGGGTGTCTTACACCTCTTTACCTGTATTACGTGTATCACATATGACTTGACTTTTTAAAGTAGGAGCCTCTTCATTCTGCAACTGTTTGAGAATTTGGGGACTATTAATTGATGAAAGCAAAATGGTCTTGAAGCTGCATGGTGTATGAGGTCCTCAGGGCATTTGAAACCGTTTTTCTTTAAGGTAACACCAGATGTATGAGGCCTGAATACTCACCATCTATGAGCACGCAGCCAATCTGACTTTTTTCTTTTCTTTTCTTTTCTTTTTTAACATAATTTACCAGTTGGAGTTCTACCAAAAAAAAAAAGGGATTATATTTTTTTGACTTATAAACAGCAGGTCAGAAATTTCAAAGAAAATTTCAAGAGCAGTAATTTTGGAAATGTACACAGATGAATTTGAAAATAAGTATGTCACTGCCTACACAGCTGGTTAGAATACTAGCTTAGGAGATATATACCAGGAGCCTTACCATTTTGCATGACACGGTGTCAGTTCATGCACAATATATTAATGCTTAATTGAAGATAATGTAACTGCACGTCAAAGGCATAATTAACTGGCTTGAAGAAACTCTTATGTACATCAGGATTTTGACTAATAGAAGTCTGGACAAAATTGGTTTAGGAGACAATCTTGAGACCAGCTGAGCCTTCATCTGTCTGTTCAGCTGATGGTGACAACAGCTGGAACTTCTCCCAGGGAGGGTGGGTAAGGACCACTGTCACCTCCACCATTCACAGTACCTCCTTTGAAATTGACACATCCCTGGTTTGGCTCCTGGTTGGTCCCTGGAGCTGCTGGATAGCAGAGCTCTTGACTATCTCCTTGTCTACAATGAGGGGTTCGTTTCCGTCAGTGTCAGGATATCTCTGTGTCTCTTAGACCTATAACTTACATAGGAAGTATGTGAGCTGGGAGCAGGTTTTAGAACAGCACTGGGCAAACATAGACCAGTGGGCCAAATCCCACAGCTTGTTTTTGTAGGACTCACAAGCTGTTTATTATGTTTTTAAATGGTTGGAAAAAATCAAAAGAAGAATAATGTTTCATGAAAATTCCAGTGAAATTCAGATTTCAGTATCCAAAGTCTTATCAGAATAGAGCCATACTCATGCATTTTGCACTGTGGCTTCTCTTGGTAGATTGGTATAGTTGTATATCCCACAAAAGCCTTAAAATATTATGATCTGACGTCTTACAGGAAAAGTGTATGGACTCCTGGTCTAGAAGTTTAGGTTTGATCTTCAGGACATCTTTGGGAGGAGATGCTTGGGAATCTAGCAGAGTGCTCATTTTATAAAGGACGGTGTATGAAAAACAAGAAAATTGTATTTTTCCCTCATGTTGGAAAAAAGCAAGGCAGCGCCTGGAGGGAAACTGTTAGTGAACACAGTTATTGGATGCCAAGGCCATAGCATTCTCATGAGAAGATTATTGATCTTTATTATTATTGTCATCATCAACAAGATCTGAGTCTCATTTTGATCTTTATTAATGTAATTATCATCATCATCAAGTTCTTGGATTCATCTGGTATTAAAGTTTATTGGAAATGATACAGCAATTCTATCGGACAGCAAGGCCCCTAGGAAGTAAATGTGAGAATGGACTAGAGGATTGACTCATTCATTCATTTACCCATCTATTCACTTACCATTCCTATTCATATCCATTATTTACCTCTTGTGTACTGGACCCTACTTAGTACTGGAATTCAGAATTGAATATTTCTTAGTCCTTATGTTGAGCTGAAACTGCAGAGAGAATTATAATACGATGTAATAAATGTACTAATAGATGCAAATGAAGGGAACTGTGGGAACATAAAGGGACAGAGCACCTGAAATGTGACTAGTGCAAGTGAAGAACTTAATTTTTAAATTGTATTTACTTTTAATCAATTTAAATAGCCATATGTGGGAGTGGCTACCATTTTGGACAATGCAAATAGAGAACTTTTCAATCATCATAGAAGATCTATTGGACAGTGCTATTCTAGAATGTTCTTTGGCTTTGAAAACATTTTGGTAAATATATCCTCCTGATGAAAGATCAAAAGGGTAGTCGCTTTTAATGTGGCTTCTTCATACATCTCCAAAATGTGTCTCTCTAACTTCTTGCCACATAGTATATCTTCCGTATCCTTCTTTTACTGAATTGCTGTCAGGCAGGACAATACAAGCAATTTCTGGGAACAGCTAATGCCTCTCCCTGGAGGCTGAAGTTTTCCCTTCTAATAAGGAAAACTCCAAAGTCCTGGAAGTTTCATTGAAGGAAACCAAGCCAAACTCCTTCCCCCGCAGCGAACCACAAGACCCTTTGAAAACTGATGATTATTTTTATTTGTGCAGACTTAAGATGGAAATAAGAACTTCAAAAGAGAATTTGAAAAATACCCTTCTCACCAAAAAAGCTTAAATCATTTCCTCTGAAAGTTTCCTTCTATCGAAGGTTTACTTTGGTCCCACAGACCAGCCTCCTCCTTTCCTCAGTCTGAGGGGGAGGAACGTGACCTTGAGTTTCCACTGATGCTGCTCTAAGGGTCCCACAAGGGTCCCTGTTCTTGCCTCCTCTCTCAGGGGCAGAGACTGACACACCCTGGTTTCCTCTTGGCTTTGCTAAATACCAAATCCTTGAACATTGTTTTTTGCTTCCAAAACATGTTCATAATTGTGCCGCTCACCCCTGCCTCTCAGGCGTGAGGCTTATTAGTCTGTGTTTTATCAACAGTGATATAATGAATAATGATACGTCCATTTAGATTAATAACAGTAATCATACTAGAATTCAGTTTATCGGTTTAATATGTTGATTCGTTAGGGAAAACTTGGGGTTGCCCTTCATCTTCAGCTTCAGGTATTGATGAGAAAAAATAAAGCTTAGTTGTTACGAATCTAGAGTCAGATATACCCGAATTCACAAGCCATTTGCCAAGCTGTATGACCTTGCCCAGGTTAGTTCACTTCTGAACTTCTATAAAGTAGAAATGTCTACCCATCAGATTATTTTGGAGGATTAAGGTTGAAAAATGTATCTGCAAAGAACTGACACATGGCACTCAGAATGTTACTTACTCTTGTAGCCCTTGCTCTCATCATCCTGCTTATGCTGTTGGTGTGGTTATCACTTGTGAGATCCTAGGCTGGCCTGCGCAAAACAAAGTGGAATTTTATGTAATGTTAAGAATTTTTTCAGCGGTGACCGGTGGGCAGAGAGTGGCGATCGTTGTTTGAAACATGCATTTCAGAGCAGTTGCATTTAGAATGGTCATAGCTGTATTGTCGTCTCCAGATCTTTTATACACCAGATGAATTAAAGATTCTCCAGCCAAAGAAAACTGTGCTGAGTTGATGTTCACATCTGTAGATCCTCTGTACAGGGACCTACTTCACTTGCGATGGTACAGTTAGCTGCAGCTGCTGAGAAGAGAAGAGTGCGTGTGTGATGTGTTTTCTCCCTCGCTTTCCCGACACTTCCTAGTTCCCCTCCCCACGCTAAGGAAGAAGTTGAACAGTTACTTTCTTGCTGAGTTTATAGTTAGATGTGTGCAAGCAGGACCAGGGAGTACTCTAATTTCCTCGTAATTTTTTCCTTTTCTTGGGTCTTGATGTGTTGGGAAGCAAAGCATGGTTTTTGAAGTTGTCTTTTGGTGAAGCCTTTTAGTCAGAGTTAACTTGCTTCTCTGGGGACTGAGTAATTTGTCACTCTTCATTGCGCTGTCACTTTTCCCCCAAGGGTGGTTCTCCACACACCTGCAGGACACTTGTTCTTTCACTTCTGTTTTGCCACATTATTAACTGCATTTATTTTAAAAAGGGACAAATGTTGTCTAACAGCCAGTCGGACAACTCAGATACAAATAGGGTGGTCGTGTTTTGTTGAAAAGCATGAAATTGTCCAAGAAAATGTGGAAGAAGCTTCGGAAATGGAACTAATTGAAACTAGGAATTTTGAGACTTAGGTTATGATGGGAGGAGAATGAGGGAAGCAAGAAATGGATTCCTCACTAGAGATGGCAAACTGCTGGTCCATGGGCCGGATGCTGTTTCATTCGCACAAAGTGTTGAACATGTTGTGGAATTAGTTGCAAAGGTAAAAAAGCTGAAATGTTCCCATTAAAATTCTGTTTTCCAGCTTATCCTTAAAAGAGGGGTGGGGGGGAACTGGAACAACATTTCTATATAGCGTCGATTATCTGGAGCTCAGAAATGCTACTCCTTTCTATCTCATGGTGGACTTCAAACAACCTGCTACACAGTTCCTTTCAATACCTGCCTGTCTGTTTTAGACCCCTCTTCCAAGTGACCAGAAGCTCCATTAAAAGGTCCACCCCGGAGTCAGGAGGGCTTTAGTATTCTGCAACAGGCTCACTTCAGCTCAGGGATTTCGGAGTCCTGGCTTCTTTGTCCCTGTGCATCCTGACTGTAGACTTGATGTCTTCTTTAACTGGTTGCCCATGTGAAGATTGGAACTCAGTGTTTTTGCCTGGGACTCTGCAGTAATGATTCCCATACAGCCAGGGTGGGGCAGGGGACATGTTTTCCTATAGGCGGAAAGTATGTATTAGACCAGATGATACACGTTTTCACTTATAAGGTTTGGATACTCTGTTAGTTGCCCCAAAACTTAGTGTCTTAAAGCAAGTGTTAACATTTACGATTTCACACATTTTCTCTGGGCCAGAAATACGGGAGTAGCTTATGGGTGGTTCTGGATCATAGTCTCTCATGAGATTGCAGTTAAAATGTGAGACTGGGGCTGGAGGATCTGCCCCTGAGACGCCTCACACACGTGGCAGGAGGCCTCAGTTCCTCATGCTGAGGACCTCTCCAGAGCCTTGCTTGAGAGTCTCATAGCATGGCAGCTGACTTCCCCCAGAATGATCTGAGTCTTTTGTGACCTAGCTTTAGAAATCACATACCATTACTTCTGCCGTATTTATCGGTCACACAGACCAGCCCTGACGCAGTGTTGGAAAAGGCTGCACAAAGCATGCATACCAGAGGGTGAGAATCTTTGGGGCTGACCCTACTGAGAACCATTGCCTGAGTGACAGCTCGTCGTGTGTCACATCCCTCAGCTGTGTTGGACAGAAAAAAAGGGTTGAGGGCCAACTGGTGCATTGTTGGCTCAAAGCCATTGGCCAAAGTAGTGTTCACCTCACCAAAAGATTTCCCTGTGGCTAATAAGAAAGATTGACTGGAGAAGAGATGAATTGCACCAAGTTGTTTGAGGCATTCGATTTCTTTCTCAAATTCTCCATATTTCCTCCACTCCTTCCCCTTTGAACGTTGAGAGGTTGTATATTCTCAAAGGTGTGAGAGCTTGGAGGATAATAACAAAGTGATTTTAAGGCAAAATCAGTAGTTCGGTATTTCCACCTAGTGGCCTCTCTAGCATCAGTATCTAGAGGTTTGACGTTATTAGAATGATTTTGTAGTTGTTAGGTGGTAAGATGGGAGGCTAAGAAGGACAAGTCCTTGCAGAGACTGGAGCAGAGGTTAGGAGATTTCCCTGTCCAACCTCTGACAAATTACTGGGTGATAGGCCTTTTTGATAAGGACCAGTCAAACCAGACAGGTTCTCTGAACTCATGGAGCTTACGTTCTTATGGGACGTTAAACTGGTATGCAAAATTAATAATAATAATAATAATCGCCAGATGTCAGATAATGACGAAAGCTATTAAGGAAACAAACCTGGTTAAGATCTAGACAGTGCTGATGAGATAGGTTCCCGTGGTAGATTGACAGGCCAGGCAAGACCTCTTTGAGTGGAGACCTCAGTTGCGTTAGAGGCTGAGTCTTGCATGTGTCTAGAAGAAGAATATTTCATATCGAGGGGGCAGCAGGCGGAAAATCTGCCCCCCACCCCCAGACAGAAACAAGCTTGGCTGGGTTTCCACAATTCATGAGGTCTCCATCCGCCCTTCAGCACCAAGGTGGTCAGCACTGCACTGCTTCCTGTTGACCATTGGCTCTGCTCTCCTGTCCATAATCTTGTAGTCCTGACCTAGCCTTCTTCTCTAAAGGAGTACTTTTGCGTGCCCGACAAGATTCACATGGGAAGCCCATTATGCTGTGGTGGGTCTATGTGTATTTCCCCTTTTTCTCCCCACCGAGATTTTTACAAAACTTCTGTATGCAAACAGGTATTTTTGTTTGTTTCACTTGAGTCGCTTTTGCATAATATAACAAGCCCATGATTTCACATGTACAGTAATTCATAGAAAGTGATAGTCATCTTGCTTAGACACCTTAGTTCTCAAAACTAACTTGCTAAATATAGTACCTTCTCAGCCCCATATAAGGTGGCATAAAAAAAAGAAAAAAATAAAGGTCAAAGTTTCCCCACCCACGAATTTGGTTATAAAAACAGCAAAGCAGGGTTTTTTCTGAACTTGAATCAGTAAATTTTTAATTTAAATAGTATCCTGTTTTGACAAAGTGCTAAACCACAGAAGTCTCAGAAAGACACTGTTAAGCTTGTGTCAATACCTGCTGGCATCTCTCAACAGGAAGCTTGGGATGGCTTTTGTTGTCATTGTGTGATACACCAACAAGGAATGTGTGCCCTTATTTGCTGCATCCGGGAAATGGTCAGAAGTGCTCTGGTGCGGCTGGAACCTGTTGACATTAATCTGTTGCATAACCCTTTGCCAGACAAAAACCTGTATTGTTTCTTGTGTTCAGTTCATCGCCATTATATTCGGGGCTTTGGGAAGCGTGCTTCCTGAGCAAGACACAATGCAGTCACACTGACTCTCTTCCCTGACCCACCCAGCGGAGCCCTGAGCCTGCAAACCTTGCCCACCTTGGTCTTGGGATCGCATTACTTGTACAGTTCAGCTACGCGGGGTCTGCACAGTGCTTGAAAGGCTTGGACTCTCCCTAAGAAATCCAAGATACTAGAAGAGCTCTTTGTCGGAATTCATTCCCAGCTCTCTTTCAGTTTGTTGCATGTTGAAGACTTCGGTTACATTTTACTGTAAAGGTGACTGCGTTTTTCTTACGGGGCCTTCAGGGTAAACAGCCGTTCGTTTCCACCTGTGAACACACAGGTAGCTTGTGTTGGGGTAGGGTGTGTGGTGCTTCCGAAGTCATTATTTTTCTGTAATGTTTATGCTCCGTGGCTGTGCATATATCAATTCCATGCCCCAGTGCTGGATGGAGAGGTAGCCTGTAATTCCAGCTGAATGTGTTCCAGTTGAAAGTAGGCCGGAGTGGAAGCAAGGGATAGATCAAGCAAATAGCTTTTAATTTTACATCAGTTGGTTTTCTACTTTGCTCTGGGGCAGAAGTTTGCAGCCCAGCGTTGCGTTAGATGTCACTCACGATCTGGAAGAGAGGCATTCTTGGAAAGCGTCTGGCAAGACAGGACTCAGGTTTTCAATCCCTGACTCTTAGTGACTGATGGGGAAGTTGGAGGTGGCTTCTCCTACTTCTCCTACTTCTCCTACTTCTCCTGCAGTCTACGATTGCAGCCCTTATCTCCTAGCTAGAGATGCTGGAGATTAGAAAAGGCGACAACGATTCTAGATTCTTCAAGGATAAAATTAGCATGACATTTATTAAATGTGTCCCCCACACACTCTTTTTTTCTAAATAAATTGCATAATAATGACATTGGTAGATTATGTTGTCACATGAAGAATTAGAAGATTCCCTTTCAGGCAAGGCTCACAAATCTCTCCAATATGGAATTAACTGACAGTCCTCCGCGGGTAATCTACCACCGCTGAGGCACAGCCAGAGAGGGCAGAGACTTCTTTTTGTCCCCTGCCCCAGGACAAACAGTGGGAGAGGCCAACTGCCAACATGAGATGCAATTTCAGGTTTAAAGCTACAAATAATACAGTTATGAAAGATTTCAATCTGATGTTTTAGTTCAGAGTTTAGAATTGTTGGCCATGCAGTCAAAAGAATTAGCCTGGCTTTAAAAGAGGTACAAGAGGACCATGTCTGTTTCCCGACCTGCCACTGTGACCTTGGGCAAGATCTTTGACCTTTCCACTTTTGTTTGTGTTTCTATGAAGTGGCTGCAATTGGTAACCACCTGAGGAGCTGAAGGCAAGGACCATTTGAAAACTGGAACATAGGGCATCCAGCCTGAGACACCCAGCATGTGACATGCGCTTAACCAAAGATGCTGATAATGTTATGATGGACTTGTTTATGATGACTTTAAGACACCAGGTTATTATTAATGTTGTTAGTAAAAATCTTAAGCCATAGGACCTCATTCATTTTTGGCTAGAATTTCATAGTAATAGGAGAATAACTGAAATTCTGAATGCCACACATTAGTAAGGTTAAATGAAAAAGCTAATTAAGGTTAAATGAAAAAGTTAAATGGAAGAACAGAAGTAGCTCCAAGGTGTTGATGAGCTGGATAGAAAGATCATTGAATGAAATAAATAAACCACTAACAGAGAACAACTATTTTATGCCCAAACAACGATTAATTTTTTGAATTTTTTAAAAAAATCATTTTATAAAGGAGAGATTAAAGGCTTTTAGAATTAACATTATTTAAGGGGAGGTTAATCTGTAAAAACCTATCCTGTTAATATGGCCTGGTCTCAGTAACTGATTGCAAACAATATAACTTACACGCTGGACATTTTGAAATGTGCCACCGGGAAGACAGAATGTATGTCCCTATATTACAGTCCTCAGTCGGTTTCCACTGGGGACTGGTTCCAAGACCCCTTGGATACCAAAGTCTGAGGGTGTTCAAGTCCCTCGTGTAACATGGTGTAGCACTGGCGCATAACCTACACACATCCTCCCATGTACTTGATGGATTTTGATTGATTGACTGATTGATAGGTTCTTTTTTTTTAATGTCTTTATTGGAGTATAAATGCTTTACCATGTTGTGTTAGTCTCTCCTGTACGACAAAGTAACCCAGCTATATAATCATTTGTAGATCACTTGTAATGCCTAACACAGTGTAAATGCCACATAACTCGTTTCCCGTTTGCGGCCAATTCAAGTTTTGCTTGTTTGAAACTTGCTGGAATTTTTTTTTTTTTTCCTGAATATTTTCGATTGGCAGTTGGTTGAATCTGAAGATGAGGAACCCACGGATAAGGAGGGCCAACTGTACGTGGATGAAATAAAATAGTTGCTAACAGATTTTGTAAATCATTTATTGCCAGACTCTATGAAAGTATGATTGTCATAGTTTGGCCCATTGGACCTAGAAAAAAAGAGAAACTTTAATGTCGAATTCAGGAGTGAGGAGTTAGTGCAGGGTTTGTGGGAAAGGACAGTAAAAGAATTTTGAGTGAAAACCCATTGGACCACGAAGTCTTAATTATACTTTCATCATGAGACCGTAGGGGGTGGATTTCTTTGTGTGTTTTTTTTGTTTGTTTGTTTTTTTAAGACGGTGAAATGTCTTGAAGAAATTCCCACGGCTTATGTGAGTACAAGGCATTCTGTTGATTTTTAAAGTGAAGTTGCAGGCCCACCTGATAAGAGACTTGTAGATTTGGGTGACTGAAAGAAAAATGCACATATGGTGAATTGAAACTTAGTGATTGATCCGTGGCTGGGACAGTTTGAGTATACTTGGGGTTGACTTGGGGAGTCCCTCCCAGAATGGCATCACATGAACCAAGAGTTGCTACTGCCATCATGTGCTTTATAATTTGATGTTTCCCTCTTGCTATGCTTTTCAAGGTTGATTGAATGTATTAATATAACTACTTCCTAATCTCCCTGTGGAAAGAGGTACCTGTATTAGTCAGATGCAAATGTCACAACCCAACTTAGATTGGTTGGTAATGGGGGAAAGTCTGTTGGCCCACAGAACTTGAAAGTTCAAGGGTTAGCCTGGCCTCAGACACAGCTGGGACTGGGCAATGTTATCAGGACTTAGTCTAGCTCCATTTTTTGTTCTGCTTTCTTTTTGTGTTGGCTTCATTCTTTGTCAGATTTTCCCTTTGCTGAGCAGGATGGCTCCTGGGAGACCCAGACTGACACATTTACAGTTTAGCAACTCTGGGCAAAAAATCAGTGTCTCTTGCCCAGTAATTCCAACGAAAATCTCTGAATTGACTGAATGACTTGAGTCATCTGTGTATGAACCAATCACTGTGGTCAAGGGGTTGGGAATATGCTGACTGGCTGGGACTGTGAGCCATGTGCCCACCTCCAGATTACCCTGGATAGATTGGCTCCATTAAAACCACATAGATCCAGAATCAATATGGGTAAGTTGTTGTACCTCAGTTGTCCTTTTCGAAGATGGAGGAGTGGATGCTGCATAGACGTTTTACCCCACATCACCTTAAAGAGGGTGAGGCGTACCATATTGTTACTTTGAGCCAGTCAGCAAGTTTAGTGGAAAAATCACTTCCTTAAGAGTTAGGTAACTTGACGTTCAGTCCCAACCCTGTGACACACTGCTCACAAAGCTTGGGAGAGCCGTGTAAATTAATTTCCTAGGACTCGGTTTCCTCATCAGAAACCAAAGACCTAGAATAGTTCTGCAAGTCCCTTTGTGCTGAAAAAAAAAAAGTCCACATTTCAAGCTTAGACTTCATATCATGGTTTTCATATTATGCTCGTCTCATAACATGTTCTACACTCTCAGCGTTGTCTGATAGAATTTTCTACAGTGATGGAACTATTCTACATCTCTGCTGTCCATTATGGTAGTTTCTAACCTTATTGGCTATTAGGTACCTCACATGTGGCTGGTATGACTGAGAAACTGAATTTTTTGTTTTATTTTATTTTACTTGATTTAAACAGATAGCCACATGGGACTAGTGTCTCCTAGATTAATGGTCAAGTAGAGTTATGTGAATTTTAGACAAAAGTAGAAGTTGACTTGACCTTCTGTGCCTTTGGTAATTAAGTTTATTTTTCATTCATAATTTGTAGTTAAAATAAAAAATACCGGTCATTCCACCAAATACAGAAAGACGGTTGTCCCCCAACCAAAAAAGAGTGTTGTGTTGGAGGTTGATTATTCTAGTTTTTGTGGTTCCTCATATATCTCCCCTGCCAGGTGGTATGAGGCAATGGAAAGAATGCTTAATTAGCAGTCAGAAGTTTTGGGTTCTGGTGTCGGTTCTGCCGGTAACTACTCAGATGTATGACCTTTGGCTAGTCATTTTTCCTACCTGGGCATGAGTTTTCTCATCTGGAAAATGAGGGGGTGGGTTTAAAATGATCTCTCCATCTATTCCAGATCAAAGTTTCTATGATTCTGAGTCTTTTTCTTCGTTCTCATGGCCAGGATGGTGGCCGAGGGTTTCTCTTTGTGTAGTCGCTGAGTGTACTACGTCCACGTGATGGAAACAACTAGGGAGATACCTTGGACCCTTGGATCTGAAAGAACCCTGAGGAAAGTCAAGGTCTGCTTCAGTATTGTTTAGTTTTCTAATCCAAGATAAATCTAGAAAATAAAGAACAGGTAGCATTTAGCAGTGCATACTTGATTCAAAAGTCAGTTTAGTCTGAAATGGCCTTGTTTTGCTACTTCCAGAGTTGAACGTGGAGGTCACGGTTTCAGAGAGGGTGTTTGTAAGATGGGCCAAAGTGAAGACTATTGAGTGAGGGAGAGAGGGGAAGGATTGTTAGCCGAAATGAGCTTGAGACGTTAGTTCATCAAGTAAAACCATAACTCCTACTGCTTGGTAAGCCTGAAGAAGGAGATTCAGGTGTGAGACATTCTTTGGTACCCAGGGAAGTTAGGGTTAAGGAAAGATGTTTGGAGTGACTTCATCTGTAGAAGGTTGGATTTTGAAGGAGGAGATGAATCACAAATGAAGAGAAAGAGGAAGGAAAGAACATTGGCCAGATTTGCAGGAGCAGGTAGGAGGATGTGAAGTGTTCCAAAGGACAGTGTGGTAGGATGTGTCAAACCAGTACAGAGGGAGAGAGGCATCAGCTGGGGCTGAATAGAGACAAGATGCTTATTTGGTGATTTAATTTTGATGTTTGGTAATGACATAGGCTAATTGTGTTGTTGTCGTGTGATAAGGTGGCAGGGTTAAAACATGTATTGATGCGGTCATGCTGGTGAATTCCCATTGAAAATAAAAGCTCCTATACCCTGTCTCCATAGGATCGTTCAGACACGGTTGCATCTTGTAGCTTTATTTTTATTTTTTAACTGGCTATCTTTATGTATGGGAACAGTCATCTCCAGAGATTCATTTTCATTTCAAAAAACTTCTAAAGGTGTTAATTGCATTTTTCAAAACTCTTATGTAATTATTTAAAATTATTCCACCGGCACCATAAATCAGAACTTTTCCCATTATATCGCCAAGGAACATTTATGACCTGTTTAGACACTTTTGATTTATAGGTTTAGGAAACAAGAATATAGAAAGCATTGCCAAGTCTTAATTTGGAAATTTCTTCAGCCACGTCTGTTTCTGCAGAAAAGAGGAAAAGAAAGCTGGTGGGAGAGGTGATTGGGAGCTATGGCCTCACACACACCAGTGACACGTGAGAAAAAGAGGCACAACACCCAGTTTGGGGGACCTGCTCTGAAATGAGCAATTAGGGTGTCTTTCACGAGTTGTTTAATCTTTCCAGGCGTTATTTTTAAATGCTGGTTCCAGGTAACAGGGTGCTTACTGAGTGAGTTATTTAACTTTCTTGACCTCAGTTTCCCCATCTGTTAAATGTAGATTAATCATAGCATCTGGATTGTGGCACCGATTAAATAAGTTTGTTGATTTCTGCATTGAGAAACATTTGTCTTTGAAGCACGTACTAAGAGGCAGGCAGCGTGTTAGGTGTCATGTGAAGGTGACGGGAGGGGTCGACACTGACACTGCGCCCGACATCGCCTGGTGCCTTCGGTCTGGAGTAGGCTGATACCACAGATAAATGCGAATGACCCCTGGTGTGAAACTGTTCTTGGTAATTGTCAAATAGTAACGGTAGCAACTCCAGTTTAGATGTTATGAAACGCTGGAGTACACACATTAAGAAAACTGTGCACAGTACATCTGAAATGGCGCGATTCTAGCCATTTAGCGATGGCACAAATTGCATGTGGAAGAAGGTTAAGGAAGAGTTAATATTCGGAGCTGAAGAATCATGCTTTTTTTAAAAGTCTCAGCAGGCTGAAATTCTGGATCAGAATGAAAAAGATCTTTCACGGGAATAAATGCACAACCCATACCCTTGCCCAAGTGCAGAGTAAAGAGCTCTAACTTGCCAATGGTTCAGGTGATAGTTAGGGGATGATTGTAAAACCTGTAGGAGCCAATTGTGCCCTACTGAGAGGCGGGGGGCACCGGGGACCCTAGGCTGCGTTAATAGCGTAATGAAGAATTGAGGCTCTGTCCTCCTTGGGGGACAGATGACGCTTGGCCTGCTGTGCTTATTTCTGGATGCTGCATTTGAAAGGGGTAGGGGCAGACCAGAGCGGAAGGCCTCGGACGTGACGTGTCAAAAGCTGTCCTGATCTCTGAAACAAAACCAGGTCTCCTTTGGCACTTTAAGGGGAAGGACAAAACCAAGACAGTGTGAGGCCCTGGTAGGAAGGGGCAGAATCACTCTGGTGCAGGGTTAAATTGAATCATCCCTTGGGATTAACTTGGTCCCTCGGTGGGCAATTCCCAGAATCCAGGTGACCAGAGAGAAGTAAGGTCTTGCCAGCACTGGGTGTTCAGCCACTGTTTGTGGCTGTTCTGTGGCCCTGATGAAGTGTGGGCTGTGGCCTTTCTCTAGGTTTTTTCCTGCGTCAGGCAAGAGCCTCCAGTAGCAGAGACAAATGAAGCAGAGATGCCTCGAGCAATGAACATCCTTTTTCAGGGTGTCTGGTGTTGGCAGCAGCTCAGGAAATTGCTTTTCCCGCCCTTCCAGCCTTATCTCCATTCAGGATTCTTTTTATTTGACGAAATTAGCAAGACAAATGGGAGACGGATGATTTTTTTAAAAAATCTGGATCGCTGTCAACCTGCAGTAGGTACATGACTACTGCATGTATTGGACTTGTATTGGACTTAGTGACTTGAGTTTATTCACAGCTATAAAATGTGAAGTGGTTCATGTAATCCTTGAATCATAGTTAATATTCAATTTGTCTTTTTTAAACTTTCAAAGAATCTGATTGATCATTGATTGCTCTATATAAGTCCTTTTTTTTTTTTTTTTTTGGCATGTGAGGTCACTCCATCACGAAATTGTCGTCGACAAGATTTTAGCCCCTGACTTGGTGACGTAGAGGTGCCTGTCTTGCCGTTGAATATGCGTGGCGCATATAGAGATGCTGTTATTTTAACATGCACTTAGTTACTTCTTCTTAGCCCTATACTACAAGTTGAGAAAGAAGAAAGAGTGTGGAATTTGTCTCTTGGAGCTTATAGTTTAGAAAAAATATGCGCATGAAACAAATAGAATGAGAGAAGGAAGGAAGAAACGAACAAAGGAGAGAGAAAGAGAAAACATCAATTCGTTTGTTTATTCATTTGTTTATAAATTCATCAAATATTTGTTAAGGGGCTATTATGTACTAGGCACTCTTTTTGGCATTTGGTGAGTTAATTATTATTTGATAGAATGTGGAAATGTCCAGCATAGACAGTAAATGCGGCAGCAGCTCAGGGAAGTGATACCACCCCCAGAGTTAGCGCCATGGGCGAGAAGATGCCTGAGTTGTAGAGTGGCCTCTTCCGCTGTCTTACATGTGTACGTGTGTTTGTTTTTCTGTCGAGGAGGATGATTTGCCTAATGGAGGAGTATTTTTTGTTCAGACGCGGCTCCTTTCTCCTTTTCTATAACGTGCGATTTCACAGGTCTAGATAGGACTTGAGTTGTCCTTCCTGCACCCACTTAGTTCAAAAGGAACACGTGAATAAAAATGAGCGAGAGCCACCTTCACCCCAGCACAGTGAGGCTGCCTTCGGAGAACTCGCACCAAGACCAGACCTCAAGGTTGAGGGATAGGAGCCTTGCTGCCCAGAGGGAGTGACGTGTCCAAGGCCAATGGCGGTCTTGACTCTGCTGGTTTTCTTAGAGCTCTCTGTCCTCTCCTGAGGGCTTAGCGTACAAGACCTTAACGCTTTGTAAGTTTTGCCCCTGTATTAGATGTGGATTCTCTTCATGCTTTCGTTCTGTCTAACTGTATAATAAGATGTCCACATCTGATGCAGCGTTATTTAGACCCTTTGGTGACCAAAATATCTCATCCTTGAGTCTGTGCCCCTTAGTACCCATACTTTTGTTTCTGTGTCAGACTCACCCTCCAAAAACTCGCGGAGTCAAAATCCCTGGATCGGAAAGATTGGAAGCAACGGGTTTGAGAGCACACCACGATAAGAATACAGAACACCACCCTCTGCAGACTTAGGGGAAAGTGTGTGTGTGTGTGGGGGGGGTGTTTGAGCCAGCTCAGATCAAGGTTGGCAGAGATCATGTTACATACTGGACGTGATCTAGATGAAGAGCAGAGACCATGCCCTGAATGGGAAGAATGAGGAGAGGAAGAGATGAATGCATTTTTGAGATGAGAAATTGGGGTGAAATTGAGAAAAAGAAGAAAAACCCTTTGATCTCAAAGAAAGGGAGTTGTAGCAGGAATTATAATTGCCCCAGCCTTGTTGAATACCTTGCAGTTCCCCGGTGTTAATGGCTCATGCCGTCTCCCATGTGAACATGTGTACACACTCTTCCCAGTAGCTGAAATATCCTTCCCCAGCCCTGCCTGCCCAACTACCTGGGACAGACCCATTATCCTTAAATATGCAGCATAATCCTTGTCTTATTCTCAAAGCCCCTTTATGCCCTAAGGCCAAGGAGAGAGCCCCTCTTCTCTGCCCTTTGCATGGGTGTCTCTCTCTTTTTAATTCAGCAGATGATCAAATGATGGCTGACGCCATGCCATGCACCCTGAGAACACTGAGAGGGTTCTGCTCCTTACCTTGGGTGATGAGGGTGTTGGAAACTTTGAAAGGGAGCTTAAAAGCAGCTCATTAGGTCAGAGAGCCCTGATTGTTTGGGTGTAAGCGGAGCCCCCTCCGGGACCATGGTGGCTGAGGTCCCACCAAAGGCTTTCCTTCCCAGAGACAGTGGTAGCAGAGTATCATCCAAACATAGACTGAGGGTTCCGAAAGTTAGGTCTCACGTTGGCCAGCCTATGTGTTCTCAGCGCTCAGGGCAGACCCCTCCACAGATTATCCCAGTGGGTCCTTGAGCATTCATTTAAGAAATCAGCAAACACCTTCACACACCCAAGTGATGACGTGGCTGGGGGATCTGGCGAACCCCGGTGACCTGGAGCTAGAAGTGGGGCTGCCTCATGACCCTGGATTTAAAGAACAAAACAACCAAGTGCCTCCTTGCATTGTTAAGGTTCATTGGACGAAAGGGCTACTGCTACTTAGTTCAAGTTTGGAGTTAGGGTTGATACTAACACAACACAGAATTTTGGAGTTAGGGTTGATACCACGTCACAGAAAAATAAGAGGTCGACGAGAGTAAAAAAACAAAACAAAACGAAGCAAACAGTTTGCCTTCTGGTACAGTATTTCATTATAGCAAAAGGGAAAGATTGAAGGAAAAGCAGTGTGTAGTAACAACAAGAATGGTATTAGGAAACATTTAAGTGTTTCCCAGGCATTGACCCATTTTATCACATTTCATCCTTGCAACAACCCTCTGGGAAAAGTCCTGGAGTAGTTCCCTTCATAGATGTAGAAACTGAGGCACTTAGAGATGAATCATTTACCAAAAGTACAGTCAGGAAGTGGTGCAGCCAGCATTAGAACCCACAGCAGTCTCTCTCCAGAGCTGTCATAGGGAAGTGGGTGCCTTTTATGATCAGGGACATAATAAGTCCCATCACCATGATGTTCCATCTTTACATCTAAGATGCTGTTGCCAGGAGAGCTCCAGCCCCATCCAGGCTAGGGCTGCTAGGACACTGCCTGGTGCCCAGCGATGTATTGGAAGAAGATGAAAAGTCTGTCTACCTGTTTGTCTGTGTGTCTGTCTCTTCTCAATAATGGAAATGGGAGTGTGCGGGGTTCCTTAATCAAGGAGAAGTAACTCAAGACAGCGCCTGAGCCCTTGTTCCACTGCCTCTCCTCCCAGCCCGGTTGTGGCTGCAGACAGATTCAGGGCCAATTTCACGTTCACGTGGTGGACCAGGGTTGTCACTGTGGATTCCTGTAAGAAGCAAAGAGGCTATCAGAATTTTACCTCTGTATTATTTCAGGTTCTATTCATGCTGACCAATCAGTGGCTCTTTGTCACATCTGTTTGCCAAGTGAGTAAAACTGGACCCGCCTCTTTGTTCTTCCAGGCCTAGTTCTAGCCCCCAGCCTGGTCTCCAGCTTGGCGTACGGTACAGAAGCCTTGTTTCAGAGTCATTCAAGTCCCACTCCTCTCCTTACTAGCTGTGAGATACTGGATAAGTCATTCCAACTCTGAGAGCCTGTTTCTTCATCTGTTAAGTGGGCACAATAATGCCTCCTTCAGGGGGTTGTTTTGAGGATTAAGAGATGTTATGGAAAGTGCCAAACCCATCACGAGCTCCCAGTAAATATGTGCCCCATTTCTCAGCCATCCTGTTACCAGGCACCAGCCCTTCCCTCTGTTTCCCTTTCTTTGGCAAACCCTGTTCCGAGGTCCTGGTACACACCTCCTGATTTGTAGCCGGCAGGCTGTTTTCGGTACTCCCAACACCGCCTCCTTGATCGTGACTGGCTTTGGGCTTTGTTTTCTTAGCTCTTATCTCAAAGTCACCTGAGCTCCGTAACCAGGAAGCGAGAGGCTCCCTAAGGCAGGACTGAGCTCTGGCGGGGAGAATCACACCCCTCCTCTTTCATCCACCAGCCAGGTGACCTGAGACGAGGCTCCTTGCTGACACCGGAGAGGTTGCTGGGCGCTAGGCACTTGTGACCAGGTGCTCGCCAGGCATCAGATCAAAGATGCACACCAGTGCTCTCGAAACAGGGAAACTGAGTTTAAAGATTGACACCCACACACACACACCTCAAAAGTAATACAAGAAACCTCTGTCCACTGCGAGGCAGATAATTGCTCCCATTTTACAGATGAGGAAATACAAACAAAATGAACCTTTTGTGACTACCTAGTTCGCCGGTGAGTAGCAAAGATTGGATTCAAACCTGCATCTCTCGCACTGCAAACTCCAGGTAACCTTCTCCACGTGCCACGGTATATATATATAAAATAGGATTCCTGTTCGGTAGGTTATCATGAGAAGGAGGAGGGAGTATGTGGCGGGGCTTTGCCGCTTCAGAAGGCTGGCCAGAGGGAAGGACTATGGCTGTTGATGTTTTACACTGTATGTGCCGAGCCGGGAAGACGTCAGGAGTAGCCTGAGGTAGAGAGAAGAAAAGTTGGAGGGGAGAAGTTGGTAGGGCAGTGGGATGGTGAATGGATAAGAAAGGGTGTCAGAGGACAGTTCACCACAGAGCTCCCTGATTTCAAAGGCCTGGCCTGTTGGGTTGTGACATTACATAGATGTGTCCTGACCCATCTCAAAAATTGGACCTCGCTGAATTTAATTAAGATCAATTAGACATTCCTCCTATTGTTCAAACACACAATACCTTATTTGTCTGAAAAGAACAAAGTTCTGTATGACCTGAAAGCTTCCTGCTTCATCTATTGCTTTTCCTCAAGAGGGATGAAATGCCATTTAAAACAATAAAAAATAAATAATTGGCCTGCAGGCTGGACTGTCTGCTTTTCTGTATGCATTTTCTTAAGACGAGAGTTATCAGATCTCCAAAGGAACCTAACATCTCTGTGATGCTATGCTTCCTTGCAAATTTCCCTTTTCGTCCAGCCCAAACCTTACCTGTGGCTTCAACCTGAGATGGAAATGCCAGCCCCCACCAGTAGTTACCTGGCGCATAAAGCTTTCCTCTCTCCTTTCCGATAGGAAACAGACAGAAGCAGGTGAATGGCTTGCGAGGTTGGACCAGAAATTGAGAACATTGTTTTGGTGGGAGCAGGCGTGATGGAAAGAGAGAGCTTTGATGGTTAAAGAAGAGGGGAAAAAATCACAAGGAAAAAGGACATAAATAGGTTTGGAAATCAGGTGATTTTAGCCTCCTCCTCTGAGACCCCCACTCAATTCACCAGGTCCTAAAGCATGTTAGTGACTTATTCAATGGAGCACAAGTTACTGATGTTTCATAGGGTTTATGACCTAGAGAGAATCAGAATAAGAGCTTTTGAGTTGTTTTCCAAAAATGTTTTCCCTCCCTTTGTTCCCTGACATTCTGTTGACACAATAGTGCCAAAGATTCAAGAGTTCTCAAATACTGTTTATATTTTTTAACTATATCCTTGGTAGTTTTATATATGATATTAATTGTAAGCTAAAAAGTACCTAGAAATTAGTTCCTCTGCTAGGGTAAACTGTGTACCTGACACATAATAAGTAGTTACTAGTGATAGTTTTTGTTATTATTATTATTAAAGAAAAAATGGAGAGTATCTTATCCATCTTTCTCTTTGTTTAGGTGAAGTGTGGAGTCTCAGAGAGGTGAGGGGATGTGAGCACAGTCACACTGTTGGCTCATGACAATATCACTGACAGACCCCCATGTCCTGTCTAATACTCCTACATCGTCTCAGGGTTAAACAGAGCACTTGAGGCCACTTTGGACTAGAGAAGATCTGCCTACCTGTTGATGGACCTGTTGGGAGACTCCCAATTTGGAATTGTTTGCGAAACTAGCTGAGCTTTCAAAGAGTGGGAAGTGGACGCTGAGGGTTGTGGACCTTAAGGTCCTGCTTCAGATTCTGTCCCTGAGTCCATACACAGTTCCTCTCTTCCCAGCCTCCCACTTCCATCCCCTGTCCCCTGCCAAGAACTGCCCTCCTCACTTCTCTCTAGGAAAGATGACCAAATCTTTGGATTTTTCTGTGGTCTCTTTTCAAGGCAGGTGTGTGTGTGTGTGTGTGTGTGTGTGTGTGTGTGTGTGTGTGTGTGTGTGTGTGTGTGTGTGTGTGTGTGTGTGTGTGTGTGTGTGTGTAATTGGTGACTATTAAGGAAAGAAAAGCCATAGAGAGCTATAGGGCCCCACAAAGGGTTTTCGATGTCACCATTTCTATGCCACACAGTGTGGAAGGCAATTATCTTTCGAGGGGATTCCGCAGCCCTGCACGGGCTTCCCTGGTGTAAGATTTATTGTCAGCTGCGTTGCGTGTTCGTTATAAGAGCATTTACTCGGCATCTAAAGCGCTGTCAAGAGTGCTACTTCCTGAATGTTTCTGAGGTTGCAACTGCGAAGCTTCATTTTCCCGTCTTGGAGATATATTTTTGAAATGGGATGCAGGGATTTGTAAGGCCTCGTGCTTCCCATTGACGCTGACAGGAGCTGCCTCGTTCAACCCTTGCTTGCTGCCGCGGAAATTCACCAGCTGATGCCCAGAGCCCTCCTCCCTACACGCCTGGCTCGCACACCAGGGCACCTGTCGTGGGGAGCGAGCCTGGCAGCGCGTCCCGTTGTTTGGGGGGGACTCATGCCAGCTCATCAATCTCGGAGTTAACTGTTGTCTTACTTAAACAAAGGATAGACGAAAGCTCTTCTTTTCCTCCTTTTTTTTTTTTTATCCCTCTTCCTTGTATATGGATCTTATGAATGCCTGAGGAAAACTTGAGCCGCAAGCCAGCTAAATATACTGTATCATGAAACCTTAGGGACCACTGAAATGGGAACAGTGGCCCTTTACTGCTAAGAAGGTGTTTTATTGAAAATGCACCGACATACCTCTCCCCGGAGAGGGAGCAAAGGAGGAGGCAAGATGCCCGGCAGTAATACAGGTTGTTCTCTTAGGTGAGCTAAAATACAGAGTTTGGCACTCCTGTGCTCTGAGCCAGCCGGCAGTAGAGTAGACGGATGGGCATTTTTGCATTAAAGGTGCCATGTTTCACCCTCTGCATCTCCTCCCACCACCACCCCCCATTTTTTTTAAGTGTCTTAATTTCTATATTCCAGTTAATAGTTCATTACGTGGCCTTTCTCTCTCCAGCTTTTGAAAGTTATCTTTGGAATAAGTTGAGGTAGTCGAAATGTCCTAGTCCTGGCAGGCTTACCAGCAGAGGGCAGGCGTAAAGAAGGTTTTGACATGAGGGTGTGTCAGCCTAGGGTCACAGGAGGGTGGCGTGGGCCGGGAGGGAGACTGGTGAGCATTGTTCGGAGGGCAGGATGGAACACGCTCCCTCTGCCTCTTCGCAGGCCTGCTGCGCACCTCGGGTCACCCGAAATACTGACTTTCCTGCCTAAAGGTGGCCAGTGCCTTAAAAGGATACCCAGCGATTTCTACATAATTAAACATTTAAAAAAAAATTCAAATGTCATCTCATCACCCAAGAGCCATTTTTTCTTTTCCCCTTCAGTGACCCTGTTCTGCTTGTGCCTAAAATCGAGAGTTTGCACATGGGTGTGTCGTCAGCACTGTCTCTCTTCGGGGGTGGGGGAGGGGGGAATAAGGCCTCGTGCTTAATGGTGATAGTGATACTTTCTTCCTGATACCTGGAGGAAAGAGCTCTTTGGGAAACGACCTCCTGCCCTAAAACATGTCCCTTTTTGAGGCTTTTGTGCACCTCGGTGTAATCTGTTCTAACCTTACGGTAGAAGCGGTCCAGTTATACATTGTACATTATATTAAAACGAGATTATAGTTTGAGCATAAATCAGAGAGAGTAATTTGTTACTGTCAATCAGATGCAGAGTTTGGAATGGATGTTGGCCATTTTTCTTTCCCAGACATGATTTTGTTTACCGGTGACATTCTATGAATATCTTTACATTTCGAGTGAGGGACTTTTTTTTTTTTTTTTTTTTGGAGAGGGTGGTACATGTTTTCCATAGCTTACGTACCCATCATATTCCTAAGTCACCTGAATGTTGACATGTCACAGTGTGTATCTAGAAAATTAACCAGGAGCAATCGCATTATAAGAGGTTGCATCACATGAAGATGCTGATGACAGTTTGGAGGGTGTCACGGGAAGAATGTAAACTCCTTCGCAAGAGTGAGAACTTGCAGTCTTTTCCATTGGCTGAGCGGCAGCAAGAGAAAAGCAACATAATTGCCTTCATTGTCTACAGACATAACAGCGACATAAACAATAGCAATCTGGAGCTAACTGCCTTAGCTCCCTGTAGATGGATGATGTATTAATTTATATTTTTAAGTAAAAGCCCCACTTAAATCAAGAAGGAACGGCAGGTCCTTGGAGACAAGTGCCCAAATGTCCGGAATCGGGCATGTCTGTTGCAGTTTAGTCTCTCTAATTGGCTGCTGGTTGGCGGTCTTTGGAGACATGAGAAATAACTAAAGCAGGGCTCCTTCTGGAGAGACTCGCTTCCCTGGGCAGGTCATCAAGCCCACTTCTGGGGTGAGGGGCCTAAATTCTGTAGTCCTGCTCTTTCAGTGTGTTCTCCTCTAGCAACAGGGTCAGTTGGTTGAATCTCTTTAAGTTGTCGTTTCAGAATATGTTCTGGGTACTCCACGAAACGAATGGTTAAAAAGAAAGGAAATCAGTGTTCAAGGAAGGGCTGTTTAGAAGAAGATGGGGAATTGAATTAAGATTTTGGCCCCTTGAGATTCCCTGGCGGTCCAGTGGTCAGGACTCCACGCTTCCACCGCAGGGGGCACACGTCCAATCCCTGGTCGGGGAACTAAGATCCTGCAGGCCGCACAGCATGGCCAAAAAAAAAAAAAAGAAAAGAAAACAAGAAAAAGATTTTGACCCTCAGAAAGCAAGTTGATTTTTTTCAACCCATCAAACTGTTCATCCCTTGGTAGAGATAACTGACTTTATCTGGGGAGGTGTCTCGCTCTCAGTGTTGCTTAGAAATATGTGAGCCAGTGCCCATTTACATGTCCTTTTTCTGGTGATTGCCAAGCAGCTCCGGCTGGAGCCGAGGACCACGTGGGCCCAGCACCGTGGCTGGTGTCTCCTCCTTGGCCGTGCCATCCATCAAAGTGTGGGAATAACGTCCCGACAAGATGCTCCTTCTGACTCTGCGTTGAATACATCTTATCTACATTCTCAGCTCTGAATGGGCAGTAAAACCTTTCACTTTCTTCTGCGTTCAAGGCTAGGGCTCAGCAGAACCAAATAAAATACATGATTTGAGTCCCAGGTGTGTTATTTGGTGGTTAGAGTTTGGTGTGGGATCATAGTAATCTGTTCTTAAGTACACAGCCAGCTGCACAATGGACTCATTTAGCAACTGACAGGTTTCTTAATATGTGGTGTTTGAACAAGGGCTGTATCTGTTGTGGGTGTTAGGATGTGGGCATCAAAAATATTTTTCAGTAGGGTATTTAGCATTTCCTTCACTCTTCCTTCAACATTAGCCCTTCCCCCCCCCCCCAGGTATTCATTTTATATTATCATGGCCTCTCTTTTTCTGGAACTATTCAGTGTCTTGCTTCCCCTTGTGGCCCGTGGAGCTGGGTGTGTGTTTGATTCTTAGACAGGGAAAAGAAAAAAAAAATCACTTTGCCTTTCTGAACTTCAGCTCCCTCCTCTGTAAAATGGGGATTGCAATTTCTGTTCACATTGTGACAACTAAATGAACCCCTGTGGCTGAGTAACCCATTCTAAATAAGCCTGCCCCTCAATCCAGATTTTTCTAAAGCTCCCGCAATCCCAATGTCCAAATGCTGCTGCTTTTATTTTTATTTCATTTATTTTTTGGCCTTTCTGACCCAGCCTTTCCAAAATGACCTGGCACTCATAGAACAAATGGCATTGACTAGTCTTCTAAATCACTGCACCTTGTAACATTTATATTGGATTCCAGCCATTGAAAGTTCCAGTTCTCACTGCATCCCAGACACAGGGCAGGTAGACAGGGACCACATGGAAAGAGATCTTTTTTTTTTTTTTAAGTTTTTTGTTTTCAAAATATTTATTTGTCTGCGCCAGGTCTTAGTCGAGGCACGCGGGATCTTCGTCGTGGCATGCGAACTCTTAGTTGCGGCCTGTAGGATCTGGTTCCCTGGCTAGGGACTGAGGCTGGGCCAAATAACTGAAATGCGTGGGGAGCGTTAACCAAAATGGCCTGGGCCTATAAAACTTATCCAGGTTTATCTCTGATGGTACATTTCCTTGCCTAGAAGTAGCCTCTGAGTCACCATGTCATGTTTGGAGAGAGGGTGGGAAGGGCTCCAGGTGGCCTCTGCTTTTGCTAAGCTACTTTGTCACCTCCCCCCTCATCCAAACCATCAGTCCTGGAAACACCACCTCCCCAAGGGGCCTTCCCAGACCTCTCCTGATCCACTCATCTCCCCCTGCTCTGTGGTCTCATGGTGCTTAACGCCACCACCATGCAATTTAGTATTTGTGTAAGCACCGCATTGCATCACTCTCTAATTATTTTGTGTGAGGCTGGACTCCACAGCTGGGTCACAAGCTTCTGTAATGTTTGTTGTTTGCTTGTTTGGATGCTCCCAGAGACAATTCGCTTACAAACGGAGACCTGCAAAGGAGGTGGGCCAACTTGTAAAAGCATGCTTGAGTTTTATGGATGCCTCTGAAAGAAATGGTCTTTAAAAAAAAAAAATGTTGATGTTGTTCACAGACGTGAAATTTCTAATGAATTTTAATACCTTTGAAAAAAATGTGGATTTTTGAAATGAACATTTCTCCTCTCTCCCTGTGCCTTGGTTGGAGAGAACTTCCTATATTTTTATTTCCTGTCTTTGGGGCCCTGCCAGCCCCTACGGAAGGAGGGCCTTGTCTCTTTAAGAGTCAGAACTCTACTGATTCATGGTACACTGGCAGATTTAAGGCCCCTCTCCCCAAAAAAGAATGCCTTGGTTCTCTGTTGAATATTCATGAGAGGGTGGGGTCACATTTTTGTGACCTGAAAAACTTCCATTAATAAATTTGTTTTCTGACACAAAAACACTTTAGGGTGGAGCTCGATCAGTGCTGCACCCATTTAACATCTGATCATAAGTTGACAGTCAACTGGCGCTTTTGTCTCTTTTGCTGGCGGATTAATGGGGGAATTGTCTGCTCCCGAGCTGACCTGATTGAAATTCAGGCATTTGCTTGATCGGAAATACTATCAATATGCTTTCTGGTTTGTAGTAACCTGCGTTAACACCTCAAATGGAAAAATACTTTCAAGTAAAAGTGAAATTAGTGGAGTAGGATTTGTGGCCTTTTTTTTTTTATTGAGGGAAAATACGTAATCATTAATGTCACGACTACCTTTCCTCGAATATTTTTAAGAAAAATAATTTAAAAGTTAGAGTTTTGTTTGTTTGTTTTGTAAGTATAGGCCAAAAAATTTTCCCCTAAATTGAACAAGGGTAAATTAGAGAAGTGATTCTAGAGCTGCCGAAAATGACTAAATTAACCTGGCACCGAAATCGGGCCAGTTGAGCCCACCAAGTTTACACTATTGGTGACTTTTTTTTTTTTTCCTCACACTGTACTCAGCTTTAAACAGCATTAAGGAGCAGTGACTAATAGAGGTCATCTTCAAGTGCTCATGGAGAGTAGCCTGTGTTGATGTTGTTGTATAAATAAGAACGGAATTTAGAGAATTATTTCTTAGCGAAAGAGTGGCAGATGCTTGCTTCAGCAGCTGTCGTTCTAGAGGGCAAGGAGCTTGGTTCAGCAACGAGGTACGTTGGTTGTTATTTATTTCAACCCCCGTGTCGGGTTCGTTTTCCTCTGTGCGCACAAGCACACTCCGGCGAACCCGGCTCTTGGAAAGAAAAGGGGGGAAATAAAAGAGGCCAAGGCTGGGTTAAACCAGGGACGTGAAGCGAAAGTTCTCCCGCAAAGGCCGTTTTCGAGGAAGTTCTCCTGCGCTGCCTTTGAGCCCCGCATCCCCTTCCGATTCTAAACAGTTGCTCCGAGCAGTCGGGGTGTGCGCCGGACGCGCCGGTTCCCGTGCGTTGCCGCTCGGGTTGCTCTGAAAGGCCGGGACAACTCTTTGTCAGTTTCCAAGAGGAAACAAACACAGCCACCCCACCAAAAAGCCCCGACCCGGCAGCCCCGGCCGGAGGGAGAGATGCGCGCCGCGCCCGGCTTCCCAGACGTCAGCCGGAGGCGGGTCAAAGGGTTAACAGCAATTAAGCGGAGTTGCTCCCGAAACAAAAGCCGGGTTTCAGCAGAGCGTGATTTCACCTGCCGCGCGAAGGGGGGCCGGGGGGCGCGGGCGCGGGGCGCGGGCCGCGGAGCCCATTGTGTGGGGCGCGGCGCGGCGCGGGGTGTTTAGAGGCGGGTTGTGATTGGTGGAGCAGGGCGGGGCGGGTGGGCGCGGCGCGGCGCGTCTTGTCAGCCCGCGAGCCGGAGCGCCCCTGCGCGCGTGCAGTCCGCCTGCACGCCGAGGCCGCCGGACCCCACGCCCGGCCCGCGCGGGCGCCCTGAGCCGGCTCCGCGCGCCTGGCGGCTACATGGAGAGTGTCAGGTTGGTCCCTGTGATTGATCTTTGCCGTTCTGCTCTCCTTCCCCGGGCTCCGCGGTGCCAGCTTCCTGGGGCCTCGCTGGGGAAGGCAGGAGCGCCCGAGGGTTTCTAAGTTGAGTCTTTTGGAAAAAAAAAATAATAATAACCATCGCTGTTTATCAACTTGGGTGGGAGTTGCGCTCTGGAAGTGGAGGCGGGGGGAGGGAGTGGAGGGGTGGGAAGAAGCAGCTCCAGGCCTGTGGGTCCTGGAAGAGAGAGATTCCCCCCCCCCCCGTTTCTCTCTTGCTCTCCTTTTTTAAAATGTTCATGGGTGGGGTGTAGTTGAGAGTTGAAGGAAGTCCTGCTTGTGTTTTGCTCTCGCGCTCTCGCTCGCTCGCTCTTTTTTTTTTTTTTTTTTTTTTCGTTTGCTACTGGTTTTCTGCCGTTCTGGCCTTCAGGCAGCCACTTTGGTAAAGCCCTCGCCATCACTCCATTCGGGGGACGTTTCTGGGGTGTGATTTATGTCACTTTCAGAGCGTGTGACATATACAAGGAGCCTTCCATCTCAGTGTAACCCGTGTGGATGTTTCTTTGCTGCTGATAGTTTGTTTCTATATCTGTCTAGGCTATTTTCAGCTTAGCTGTTCAAATTCAAGGAGTTCACACACAGTCACGGGGGGGGGGGAGGGGGACGAATAAAGCCGCACACAGAAAAGGGCAGGCTGGCGGAGGGACACTCAGGAAGGTTTGGACGTCTCAGCTGTGTTGTATTACTTTGCTGGTTAATTAAGTAGTGAGTGGGCTTTGGGTTAGGACGCGCAGCAGACTGAGGAATTGTCAGGGGGTGCTCCCATCCGAACCGGCTTTGACTGTAGCTACCTCAACTGTCAGAACTGCCTGAAAGACGGTCAGTGGAAACGAGACTTTCTTGGTTCCCCCCGCCCAAGTGTCGTGATGGGAAGGAGGGGACCTTTAGGAAGTGGGTGGTAAAGTTTTAGAGCAAAGTACATATAGACTCTTTCCTCTTTGGGATTAACTCCTTCAGGGCCTGCCGGTTCGGAGCAAAATATCTAATAATTTTATACTCTTGTCCACACAGACCAAATGTTCTAATCAAGCCAATTTAAAAATGCAAATCACCTAATTTCCATAGATTCCAACACTCTGAAAGTGACACGTTTGGGGGAAAAATTAAGCCTAATAACAGGAAATGTGACTCATACTATCAGTGACTAATCTGCTTAAGAAAAAAATAAGTTGCATTTATTTTATTAGGAAGTCAGTGTTAAAGAAGCCATTTTTTTTTAACTTCAAATCGAGTGAGGTTTTTATGTTAGAGGCGGCCTTTTTAATGCCTTTTTTTTTTCCATTTGTTTGTAATAGATTTTCCAAGAGGAATGCTCGGTCAGAGCTGGTTTATGTGGTAAAGTGTTCAAGCTAGCATGTCATTGTCAAAAACCTTAAACAGGATCACATTAAGATTCTAGTTTAGGATCTGTTGCTGTTATTGTTGTTTAAAAGAATACAAAGCTTTCTCGAATATTAAGACCCGTCACTAAGTAAACCGAATGAAGACTGAAGCACATTCTCCTAATTGATGCCCTTCGCTTACATTGAAAAAAGGTCTACTTCTATTTACGTGATTCTTTGTAGCTGCCTGACACATTTCAGTGGAAAGTGTGTAAAAATGAAACCAAAATACAGACTGCCTACCCAGAGACACTGGCTGACTTACTCTAGGATGTGATAGAGCTGAACTGAAAACGGATTGGGCTGACACTTGATAATCAAAGTTGATTTATTGTTCATTAGTACTGCATTAGCCCTTTCAGGCAAGACAGTTATTTGTGTAGTGGCCTGTCAGGAGTAAGACTGTGAGCACCTGTCATTTCTAAGGCATGAGATAAGCAACCAGATACTAAGCTGATGCAAATAAAAATACGTTGGACTAGGTAAAGGACCACATGATCATAAATTTTTTCTTTAAAAGAAGAGAGAGCAATCTGTAAGAAGAAATCTATCAACAATATATATATATATATATTTTACCCTAGGGATTGCTTATAGTATGAAAGTAATGGGCTTTATGCTCTCTTATTTGCCTCCAGAACTTTCTTTTCTACCCATATGTGCAGCTCATTTGTTAACAAGTTGGTCAGTTAAGGAAATGAGGAGTGTAACATGTCAATTCTTTAATCTGAGTAATTCAAGAAAGGTAGGCTTCCCATTTGTGTTGTGTTTTTAAATAAACATATTTCATTAAATGAAACTCTCCTAAGCATGGGCTGATTATATGAAGATGTGATGACATCATAGCTAAGCTATGCTAATGTCGGATAATAATGTCAAGGGCAGTTTCTGCAACGTGTTTCACTCTCGATTTTTTTCTTCCCTCCCTGGAAGGGAATGATCTCATGACATACAATAGAAAACAACCTAAGTGTCAAAAGAAAACAAAATTAGTGAACTTTTGTCTGCAGCCATAGAAACGCGGATTAACTCATATTTTTCCAGAGGACGGAATGGAAACATTCTGCAAGAGGCTATATAGTGTATTGTCTTCTCTGAATTTTCATTTGACAGGGATTTTAGAGGCTGTGATCTTAATTAAATCTCAACTAGCTGAAGTAATGCATCTAAAGGCATGCAGTGTTGCGTAACCTTGCTCAGTTGGTAAACCATAAATCATCGGCAAGCTTGTGATAGGAGTGGTTGGCCTGAATTTTGTTTGTTTGTTTGTTTACAGTCAAATGTACTGTAAAAACAAAACCCTCACCATCACTGCCTTGTATTTGCAAGTTGACAGGAGCTGTCACTTGAAAGATAAACTCTTTCATGACGCTGACCAGTTCTGCAAACTTTTCAGCCAACCTCCACACAATTGCAAGACACAGTGAAATTAAAATCCAGATTAATTAAAAGCAATGTAATTTCAGATTTATCTCAGCTGAGTAAGGTGGCAGAAGTGTGCTGGTGTTACAGGGTTTTACTGAGGCAATCAGGAGACGGTAGTGTGACGAGCTTCTTAGCTTGAACTAAAATGTGAATAAAATTTGGCCAAAAAAAGGAGATTGAAGAAATTTATTTTACTCTGTGGCTTAGTTGTAGATGAACACCACTAAGGGGAAACTTAAAACTATCCTCTTAGGAGTTTGGCAGATAGAATAATGCGAGTCCACTGCAGGTAGTTCTTTGTGATTTATTAGCGAGGGATGAGGCAGCAACAGTTGACCAGAGAAGGTTGGAGTAAATAAATACATAGTGTCTGGTGTGTGTGTTATGTGTTAAAATGCATATGAATTTGATGACAAGGAGTTACAGTCATTTAATAGTTATTAACTAGTCCAGATCTTACAAATTCTACTAGTGCTTGTAAATACTAGGTTATTTACTTTCAGTGTCTTTTAAACAGATGTGTTTTTTTACTGCTGCATTTTTTGGTTCATATGTATGCTCTAGTAGAAGCAGCCATCTACACATAAAAATTGAGAAAGCTATCCCGTGATATATTGATTTTATATATCTTTGTACGTAAGATTTCGTATAAGACTAGGAGTTATGTTGCTGATAAGCTGTAGCTCTCCGGGGGCAGAGAAGGACTATAGCTTCGTGTATACCTGCATGGCTGGGTTTGGGGACAGACATGAATTTGGTTTGGTTTTGATGAAAGATTTCTGTTCTTGGCAATAGCATGAGATTTCTGGACATTGGTTTCAGTCATTTCAAAGTGTGCAGTACTTTTTTTTTTTTCCCCCTCCTCAAAAATGGCATTCTAAATTCAGTTTTATTTACTCTTTTTTAAAAAGAGAAAACTCAGCTACCTCTTAGCTAAGCAGTCTTCTACAGATGCTGGGAACTTGAACTATCTGGAGAGACCTGAACTGGGCCTCTACTTGAGGACTGTTGGAATAATCTCTGAGTCTTTCTTCCTACCTGACAGCTGTTTGAAGAGAAATTAATTTAGAATGAGAGAAATAAATATTGAATACATGCACTGTGCCTCCTTTTCAAATCCGGCTGAAAGCAACGAATCAATGAAGTTGCTGGCTAAATGTGGGGGTGCACTTTTTTGGGATACCTTAGTATCATGTTTTAATTTTTAAGCTTTATCAGGCCCTTAAATCTGAAACATCATTGTTCAAATAACTGAGAACAAGGTAAATCAACAACATCAAAAAGGTCGGCTTCTGTGATTTCTCAAGGGCTTGTTATTTTGTACTTCCCAATTCTATTTGATGTCTTGACAAAACAAGATGACACAGGGGAGAATACATTAAATTTTGATTTTTTTCATCTAACCTGTTACTGTTGTGGCAGCTTAATTTCTTTTACTTTGTCCTGAAGATGGCTTTTTGTACAATTACTCTAATTGTCACACCACTTCATGCGTGTGGGTCTTCATGGCTTTCCCATTAGCCTTGATTTTACTAGGCATTTTGGAACATGTTTTGGCCTTTATCACATAGGGAGCTTTGGGTTGGGCTTTGTCTCCATTAGAAATAAATCAGTGAATGGTGAGATTGTCAAAGAAGCAACTGATGCTTTCCCATTAGAATCTAATTTGCACCCCTTAGCTTAACTGTGATAAATAAGGTAAAGGTGTTGGAAATAGGCAGGAGAAACTACATAATTTGAGAAACAGAAGTTACAATTCTGAAAAAAAGGGGAAAGAAAGGGTGATTGCACCCTCAGTCAGGCCTTAAAAATGTTGGAATGATCTAATTTTGGCCTACCTGCATGTTTAAATCCAACTAAAATCCCCCCTGTATCTCAGTAAATAGTAAAATATATATGTATATATATTAATTATATGTATATGATGTATATTTTTTCGTAGTTAAGCACCCTGTGATATTTTCTGTGCTGGTTAAAGCATGAAGAGCTGTCCATTTAATTCTTAGTCTTAGAAAAATGTTCGATGGGCAAAAGATCAACATTTAACTTTTCTTCATTTAACAGTATCCGTTGATCTCCAGCTGCATCTCCAAGTCGTCTTTCCTTATTCTAATCATCTGTGTGTGTCAAAGAGGATGGATACAGTTGCCTTCCCTTTCACTATTTTTGAATAATGCTTCAATGTAAGGGAGCTTATGCAGCCAAGGCCTCTTCTTTTTCTCTTCAAGAGCTAAAGATCTGTGGGTAGAGTCTATTCTGAGGTACCTTCTTGGAATAATTCTCCCCTCCTCTTCTTTACAGTACTTAAAAGACGATTTTTGTTGTTGTTGTTCATATAAACTGTCAGAGCAGGTTTGATCCACGTGCACTAAGTTTTTTCCATCCCTCCTCCGAGAGAGAGACTGAGGAAGGAAGAGGGGGCATTTTTCTAGATAATAATAATAATAATAATAATAATAATAGTTGCTAGGTTGAAAAGATCAGGGCTTATTGGATGATTATTTTCACGTGTAGCTTCCACTGTTTCCTGTATTTAACAGTCACTAATGGGAGAAGTGTTTTAATTTATGTAAACTTTACATTTTTATGCAAATGAAGCTGATATTAGAGCTAAAACAGTTACGCTGGCGCCTAGTGGAGTAACCTTATGTGGGGGGAAATGTGAGAGGAGAGCAGTGGAGGTCCCACAGATGCCTGTGCTGTAAACAAATATGAATTTATGCCACTTTTTACAATTTAGAGACAAAAGAAGAGCTCAGAGAGCGTTGCCAGGATTGCTTATTAGGCTTGATAACCTGAAATAACTCCTGATTGGCAGGCAAGTCTTGGCCATACAATTCTTCCTGAAGGAAGGATAGCCTTTCTTGATAGAATGTAATAAACAAAATGATAAAAAATGAAACGCTAATTGCATTTTAAAGAGGTCTTTTTTTTCCCTAAAATTTTAATAGGTGGTTGTATTGTTACTGAGAGAACAGTTATGCTAATGACTGACTACTTAGATGATTTTGCATTAATATAATAACCATTACCTGCCTTAATGCTTTGTACAGTATTGTGGCAAAATAGCGAAGCCTAAAAGAGTTATACAAAAAAACAGAATTCTATAATGGAACAGAATTATACTTTCCACGTGAATAGCATGCTTTTTTTTTTTTTATTTTTTGAAGACTGAAATATTATGTCAGAAATGTATTTTCTTTCCTACTTTACATGGTATCTGTGGCTTTTTGGGTTTTTGTGTGTCTGTGTGTGTGTTTCTTCTTCTTCTTTCTAAACACCATGGGGAACAGATAGAAGCTTCCTAACTTTTTTGTTTGCCGATATATCAGTTGTATCCATTCGGTTATTAATTATGAAAACTGTTGTCTTTCATCGGGGGGGGGGCTTGCTGTTTATTTTCTTTTATACAGGCTCGCTTCCACGTGATCATATCAAATTTGACATAGGTGTGTGTGTGTGTGTGTGTGTGTAGCCATTTTCTTTGGTTTTGTTTTGATGTTCTGGAGCATTCTAATTTAATTCATTTTGCTCTTATTTGATGAACCAAGTGACACTGCTTTACCTGGTCAGTTATCATTCAAACGCAGCCCGAGGTCTAGAAGGGACTTAAGTTTCTTGGGACATCCACGAGGTGAATAACCAGAGATGAAAAGTAGTTTCTAAATTCTTAATCCAGAGAAATGGAAATACAGCAGTATTTAAAATGTTTTTATCTTCTCATTTGCATTATTTGTACACATAGCAATTATGAGAAATGCTGAGGTCCAAAAATCTATGTGTGTTTATACCTGGCAGCATTTCCTTGGAGTTAACGTGCGTGTAAACTAAAGAGAAAGAAAAAGAAAGGATAACATGTTATTTTCAGTATTTATATTGTGTCATCTCCCCTCCCACCCAATTCCTCCAATTGTGTCCTAGATTAGAAATCAGTATTGTTTCTGTGGGTGTTTTTATTTGTTTGTTTGCTTTTTAGATTATTTTCTTCCCCTTCCCCTTACCTACCTCTCCCTGTTGAGGATGGAGGAGAAAAATAAGCCGTATTATTTTAATACTCTTCTAGCGTTCAGATGATATAAAGCCATTTGGAAGTAAAAGAAAACTGTATCAGGCAGAATTTACACAGCACTGGATGGGCTTTTCACAGCACTTATTGGTGCAGAGGACATCTCCCCAGTGGCTGGTAGGAAGGTAGCAGCAGGCCCACACCAGCAGCCGTGTCCCAATGGCCCCAGCACAGCTGTCCGGCTGCCATGTTCGCAGGTTTGTGTGCACCTGGGGTGGGCCACACCCAGTTGGTATCAGTCAGCAGTGTATCAACCAATTTTTTTTTTTTTAATTCATGACTTCCCCTTGAAACTCAACTAAAGAGTGTTAACTGTGTGTGTGTGTTTAAATTCAGTTTTGTATGCTAGCATTCTTTAAATGTCTGCCAGAAGTTTAATTTGAATTTCTGATCCCTGAAGGCAGCTAGACAGAATCATTCCCGTTCTTCATAAATTGCCTTCTATGATTCATTGTTAACTCATAAAACATACTCATTTCTATATACTCAAACAGTTAAGGTAGTTACAGTATCGGGGATACAGGTCTTTTTTTTTTTTTTTTTGCATTATATTTAAATTGTCATTTGAGGAAGAAATCGAGCATTAGCTTGAACTCCTAGTTAAGGCATGAGCCCCGTACCACACAGAACCTCAGAAATTAATGTTTTTATCTAAAGGAGGGTAAAGGAGGTGCATGGAATTGGGGGGGGAGTTTAGTTTCGACTGAATACTCTGAAAGAGGGGCTCATAAATATTAGAGTGCTGTAGTTACAAACTCACATGACTGTTTGAAATACTATTGATTTAAACCACTGGCTAGATTTTATGAATCAAAGTGTAATTTCGAAGCCTTGGCCATATTTCTCAATGCTGAAGCACTCTCTCTTGTGTGCCTGTACCTGCTTTCCAGACATTCAACACAGGATTAAATGATAGTAGTTACAGTGATCAATAGGTTAAGACCAGTACAATCACTCTTGCCGCTAATGACCTCAGTAGTAATGGGCAATAAAGTGTGGGCTATAATAGCCTCTCGCTGGTACCGCCTGCCCTTTGATTCCCAGTATTAGGAGGGACTAGCTACATGAAAAAGTTAGACGTCGAGAGCTAAGGCAGTGGATATGTAGGCTATAATTCTTAACTATTTAAAGCCCCACACTGTGCTCAGATTTTTTTTTTTTATTTTTTATTTTTCCTTTTCCCACCCCACAATGGTTTCTGGTTCATTTGGCTACGTTTGCGAAAGCTTTCCTTAACTGATTTTCCTGACACGTTGGAGGAGGAACTTTGGGAAAATCTTGGTTTTATTATGTTTATAAATGAAGCTCGAGCCCACTTTGGAAGCTCAGAGCGAACTTGTGTGAAAATGTGATTTCAGAGAGGAAAAGCAAAGTTAAGGCCGTCAGGATCTAAGAGCCCACTTCTGATTATTCAGAGACTGGTCACCGGGCTGGAGGATTACTCAGGCTTCTCGCCCCTTTCCCTCCTTTGGCTGTGCCTGCTGCTGCTTTAAGCATCTGATTACTTGTCACCACCTCCGTCGAGATGTCCAAAGGGAAAAAGGAGAGGAGACTCAAGTTCGTTTTACTGTTCTGTAACATGACAACAAAAATTGAATAAATAACTCTGGGAAAAGGAGATTTAAACTGTTGACAGTATATGAGGGTTTAAAAATTAGCTGTGTATGTAAGTCCTTTTTTAAAACTTTTCAGATCTGTTTTATTGAAGCATAATTTACCTACATAAAATGCATTTGTTTTAAGTATACAGTCGGAAGAATTTTGGCAATTGTATCCATCCTCTGTGACCACCACCCCAGCCAAGATAGATGGCATTTCCATCACCCCCAGAAGTTCTCTGGTGCCCTTCTCTTGCATAGGCTCTCCATAGTCCTTTTAAACATTATGAGCAAGAGATTGTTTCTATGATGGTTTCTGTTGTAACACTGTTAATTTCACGTTCATCACCAGCTTAGATCTTAACACCACCCTGTTCCTGTCTGTTTTCCTGTTCATCACCATCAGAAATTTGGCTCAAGAATATTTATATTGTACATCATCCAAGAAACGCAGGGGAAAAAAGAAACCTTAAACATGGTTCTTTTGTTTGCTTAATCAAACCTCCCTGTATGATGATGCAACTCTCAAGGAAAAGTAAACTTCTATTGTGATACGTTGGCTTTCGCAGCTCAAAAGATAGAGATTGGCACCCAATAGAGATTGAAAAATTCAAAAAGTTTCTGCTGTATGAAGACAGAGTGGACTAATTGGAATGAATTTCTAGGTGGTTAGATGTTTTGATCATGTCTCCTTGGTGTTTGTCCTAGATTAAATGCAAGTTCACTGTTCTAATCATTGGTGATATTTTGTGCTGCGACGTATCTTTTTAAAAGGATAATTTATCCACTCATATACATCTGTCCCTGTTTGCATATAAAAATATTCAGACATGCCCATCTGTTTAAAATTACAGTGTGTCTACATCTATGCTTAAAAGGCCACTGCAATAGGAAGAATTCATTGATGACCTTCCAGACTAGGGTTAATGAAAATTTTCAAATGTTCCAGCTAGTGTTTTCCAAACAATGTGAAACTTGTGCATAAACATCCCCACACACAAAACATGCCCGCAACAACGGTGGAGGCTGTTCACTGTACGTGAATCTGACCTTCAGGAACCTTTTTTAGTTCATCAAAATTAGTGATGCTGAGAAATCGGGACATCAGTGCATAATGACTGTGAAATTAGGAATGAGAGCTCGCTATGCAAATGACAGGACAAATCATGTGAAAAAGTCAAGATAAACTGCATATTAAGACATTATGTTACATAAAATTAATACTGCATTTCTCCCTTTTGCTTACTGCTCCCCTGAAAGATTTTTAAATTCTTTTATCTTCTAATCAGCTATTGTCTGCTGGGTTTTTTTTTTTTTTTAAGTGGCACACAGGCAAAGTGCAAAACATGTTATTACCTTTTATTGTAATACATGAGATGACAGCAGATCCTTTTTAACAAAGTATATCCTTTACTGCTTCTCGCTTCTTGCTGTCACATGTTTGATTAGAAACCAAAGAAAAGTAAGGTGGTTAAATATTACTGTTAGAAGACATACAGGTTTTGTCTTTTCTTTCATTGTTTTTTTTTTTTTTTCCCCTTTCCTTATCTTTTTATTTGGTGTGTGTGGGGGGGTTAATTTTTCATGAAATAGTCTTCTTGTATTACGGGGCCTGACAAAATGGTTCTCGTGTAGTCTGCAAATTAAACACAAGTGCAGTGATTATTTTGAATAGCTAAATTACATTCTAGAAAGCTTGCAGAATTCATAGCATTGTCATTAGGTATCCGCTTGAATACAATTTGTGTAACCTTGGCCAAGACAGCCTGTCATTTTAATGTCAGTGTTTTATCTGAACAAGACATCATCCTTTCAGATACAGCGTGCAGGTTCCTTGCAGAGATGCCCGTGCAGAAACGTGTTAACAGTTGCAAATATGAAATGCTATCAAGTTCATCACTGTAGCTGTTTGTCACTGAAATGTCATGGAAAGCAGCTTTTAATGGTATCGCACATAATATGAAAGAATTGAGACATCTGTGTGCTGGGTGAATAAGGAAGGCTAAAAGGCATCAGAGGAAGGGTCTGTGCTGAAGTTCGGAAGGTGCATTCAAGGTTCAGCTGTCCACAAGACTCAGCGTTCATTGATTGTTCTTAAAACCACTGTCCACAGAGGAAGGGGATCGTATTAGCTCCAGCCGGGAAAATACTGGTTCCTGTTTGCCTTCTTCCCTAAAACAAAATTCACATTGGCGTTAACGTGCTACATCTCACTATGACCAAAGACTCATTCTTATTAAGAAACTGAGATCATACTAACCTCACTCCAGGTAGCATTTATTAAGCCTTTACTCCTTGTTCGTTTACCAGACCATCGGGAGCCCTTGTCAGCGGCTACAGGGTTTTCTTTTATTTTTCTTTATTTAAAATCAATGTGCCTGATAGATTAAATAGGGTTTGTGGCTGCATCCCCTCTGGATAGATGCCCTGCACTTGGGAAATTGGCCAGTCCTGGAAGCAGGCTGATGCCGGTCAGTCCCTGGACCCGGAAGGCTGAGTGCTGCGGGCGTGCAATTTCCTGGCTTCCTATTTATCCTTCGTTAACGTTCTAGGTTCCCGTGTCAGTGGCTATGATGACACCTCAAGTTATCACTCCCCAGCAAATGCAGCAGATCCTCCAGCAACAAGTGCTGAGCCCTCAGCAGCTCCAGGTTCTCCTCCAGCAGCAGCAGGCCCTCATGCTTCAGCAGGTAATGGTCCTTCCTCCTTCCCCAGCATCCCGTGGCCCCTTGGGGCCCGTCCCTCCTCTCAGGATTCCCCTCACCTGAGCAGCTCCTTTGCCCGTCGTCGAAGAAGCGTAAGCAGAGCAGGGAGGGTGGGGCAGGACGCAGCATCGGTCCCTGGGTGATCAGTTGCATTAGCATCTCTGAAAGAGAGGGACCCTGCCAAAGCCACGAGGGTTTGGGCCTGGAGAGTACCCAATGGACTGAGATTAAGGCTGTAATTGGACTTGGTAGAAATAAGATCTTTTAGGCTTAGGGGGCTTTGCGCTCTTTTATTTGGAAAGCCAGAGGCTTCTAAATGGTGTGAATCAAAGCAAAACAGGGAGCACGTCAGGAGCAGGTTTAAATGTGACAGCTCTTGAAGTCCCCATCTCCACTCAGAAGCTTACAGAATTTTTCTTTTAAACATCAAGAAACGTCTTGGAGTTGATTAATTGTCAGGTGTAGAGTTGATTTTACCTCTTCCGTGTTTGCCGATGCTGAAGCGAACTTCCGGTGCCATTGCGCCGTGGGGGCCTCATCGTCGGACTTGATGGACACCTGAACCAAATAGAGGAGACTCGGGACCATAGGGATGGGAGCTGCTGGGGTGAGGCCGTGGGGACAGGACAGCAGAGGATGCTCCCCACGCAGTTGACGTAGACACTGAACACAGGTCCCCAACACCGCCCGAGCCTATCACTTAGCAAGCATGTACGCGATTTGCGGTAGAGATGCAGCAGACTCCCTCCGCAAGGGCGCTCTGGCTTTGTTGTACAATCAAAGGTCATCCCTTGCCTTCTTTTAATTAGTTTGTGTAGAAAATGGTATGTTTCTCATCAGTTCATTTTGGAGATTACTTTTCAAACAATAATGCCAAGAAGAGTCAGCGTGCGCTGAAATTTATTGTCGGGTTTCAGACTAAAGGTCAGGCCGTTACAGATAAAAGGGCGCCATTTTTCAAGCCGCAGCGCGTACATGGCGCCGAAAGGGACAGTGGCTTTGGCGCTACCCTCTGTTACTTACCGTCCTCTCTTTCCTTTGTAGCAGCAGCTTCAAGAGTTTTATAAAAAACAACAGGAACAGTTGCAGCTTCAACTTTTACAACAACATGCTGGAAAACAGCCTAAAGAGGTACCGACAATACATAATTTACTTTCAAACCGCACATCCCAGAGGACTCTCTCGTGGCGATTAAACTGTCATTCATCTCTTAAATGATTGCACAACTGAGCCGACTCTATCGGTTCTCAGCCTTCAGACCGAGAGTTATTGTCCTGTTTTCTTTCAGAGTTTTCTGGGTTCCATTTGCCGGCTGCCACGTATTTTATAACACCACCCCAGGTGTACCTCACGTGGGCACTGGGAAGAGGGATCGTGGCAGAAACTTTAGGGCTGCTTTTGCGAACTGGTACCACTGAGGTCCAGGATCTACCTGGGAGAGGTGAGGTGCACTCAGGGAAATTATACTTGGTCGCACACTTGGTCCCCCCCCCCCCCCGCTTCCAGCTCAGAGAGCTTGAGTAGGTGGTGATGGCCTTTGCCTTTGGAAGAAGAATCTCTTACCCCAAAAGTCAGAGCGAGATTCAAAACACCCCGATCTCTGTTGAACCTCTTCCTGCAAGTTGCACGGGTCGTAACTGCTAAAGGCAGGCTTGGACTGTTTGTGTTTTCCCGAGAAGAACTTGCGTATCGCAGTAGCTTCTGCATACACGGTACTTCGTCAGTGCCCGCAGTGATCACACGTGCCCACCACCCAGTTAGGTGACAGTGTTTACTCCGTAACAGGGAAGGCCTTCCCGGGGAGGGTTTCTGTCCCACCTTCTGCGCAGTCCCACGTAGCTGAGGCTCAGTCAGATGGGGGAGTGTCTCTGGGCGTGTGTGCACTATCGTGACATCTTTCTGCCCATTCCAAAGTTATCCGCTGTCACTTATCTCCTCGTGTTTTCACGGTGGACTCAAATTCTTTCCATTTGAGTGTTCTCCTTGGAATGACAATTCAGAGTTTGCTAAACAGGTCCGAATCCCGCTGAACAGCTTCTGTGCTGACCCAGAGGAGGCAGCCACTTGCTTTAGTTTACAGGGAGTCCCATCAGGTGACCCCACCCCACCCCCACCCCACCCCTGTCCCTCGCAGGAGCCCGGATGCTGAGCTCAGGTGCCGGGAAGCGCTCGTTTTACATCCTGGGAATGAGCCAGCCGTTCTCACTTTGCCGTCTCCTCCCTCTGCACAAATTGGGTACATTTTCCGTGCCCTGCCAAGTTTTCATCCTGGAGTCCTGTTTAGCAGCCTGGGTGGAAACCCCTGCAGAGTAGGGGCAGTTTGGGGGTGAAGGGGCGGAGGCGTTTTAATGAAACTGCTGACACAACCTTAAGTACGGTGGCGCGCTACCGGGTGCTGCTATAATAAAAAAGGGAACAGATTAAAAAGTGTCTAAAATGTAAATCTAAAGGACTAACAGTAATTAAAATGGAAATGGCACAGGGAGGGAAGGCATGTAATTGTGAGATATCACTGTGCAGAAGGCTCTCAGCTTTGTTTTGCTGGCTGTTTTTCTAATTCAGTAGGGCTTACTCATCAGTGGCAGTTCAATGCGCGTTAATGACTCTGGGATTGCAGGCATCACTCTGGACAAAGAAATGATTATTGTGCGGTCAAAAGAAGTTCAAAGACAAGAAGGGAATTTCAGTTTTTTCCTTAGAGATCCACATTCAAGAGCATATAAATTAAGCCAAATGTTAAAAACCACAGTCTGAAAGCTGACTTCAAAGTCACAACTCTCTAATTAATGAACTGCGAGCTTCAGTTTGGACAAGTTGTGGTTTGATGCGCCCATAAATCAACATGACAGGCCTGTTTCACAGTCTCAGACAGTGCTCGTCACTGAGTCACATCAGATGTAAACACAGCAGAAAAAAGAAGGGATATGAAGGAGGTGCAATTGATCAACAGAATTGGTAAAAACCCACTTTTGAAGCACATTATGCATGATCACAGGAAATGGTTACAGCCTCAAGAGGTTTCCCCTTCTGCTGTTGCTTTTTTGAATCAGATTTCTAACAGCCTTCAAAAGGGAGAATAAGAATTATGGAGTTTCTCCCCTGTGGCTCACAGGCAATAACCCCCTGTTGTTATTTTGTGCTTCTTTCTTTTCAAAGGCATCAAAATTTAGTTTTTTAAAGATCTTTAACTCTATATTTGAAGACAAACAAAAAAGGGCCGCACTGTCATTCTTATCAGTTACCGGGGATTGTGTTTTTCCTTTCTGTTGCCACTTCTTATTAACCTCTTATTTGGTCTGTTAGACATAGTTTGGAATGCACGTCTGCATGCTGGGAGAACATGAAAGTTCAGATGAGCTCAGAGGGCACATAAAGAAATATGAAGCCGAAAGTTCCACAGCAGAAGGAAGGATAAAAGTTAACTCTCCCAAACTGCTGCTGTCAGAAAGGGGGCATCTCGGGCGCTCAAAGGCGATGGTGGTGTCAGAATTTGGGAAGGGAGTTGCCGGGAGAAGGGGGAATACTTTGTATCTGAACCCAGGGGAAGGTGGTTACACTGTAGTAGCATTCGGCATCTCCAGGACACTGCGTTTGTCGTGGTCACCCTTTGCCATCCCTTTCGAAAGGCAGAGATGACGTTGCCTTCACATCCTGAAGGGTGGGTAGACCCAGACGCGCGGGCACGTCTCCTTGGATTCTAGCGGTGTGTTCACAGTGCCACTGGATGTGGCCGAGACCTGTTGTAACAATGATGAGGAGAGCCCTGTTCCGCGAAGGTAAGCGGGGAGCCTCCTGAAATTACCATGCAGGTGGTGGGCCTTGTGTGCTGCCATGCAGTAGAGTCACATGGTAGCAATTTCATGATGTGGACTGGTGGTTAGGATTTTAACAAGGTCTGAACTCGGATGTTGACAGATGGAACAAGTATATTAATTTACTGAATCCCCAGTCATTAGTGGCTCATAATTTTTGAATCGGCAGCCCTCCCCCTCCCCCGCCCTTTCCCCTCTTTTGATCGCCTCTGCAGTAAGTCACTTGATCCTGGGCCAGAGCAACGTACTTTAGTCTCTTTTTTTTTTTTCCCTAAAGTTGCCTTGAGATGTTTCCTTGAGAAAGTCAGGCCCCACGTTGAGTTTAGACCTAAGACCTTCCTTGGGAGGTGGGTGCTCTGTAGCCCCAGTACAGCTGGGATTTAGGTGACGGCTCATGACTCTTGGACGGGACGGGTGTGGAAAAGAGAAGGCAGAATTGATTTTAAGTCGAGCCACAAAAAAAGATCCCATCCTGTGTGGGTGAGGTAGGCTAAGTTGATTGTTTTAAAAGGGCCGTTTGTCCTGGGCAGTTATGACAGTTTATGTTAGGCAGTAGGCAGGAGCGAAGAAAGGAAAACAGACCTTTGACTGCAGCGCCAGGGAGGGGATTCGAAATGCAAGGTTTATCAGGGCATTTTAGCATTTTAACACCGACTACTGACCTGTCCAGGGGACTGCACGGAGACCTTTTTTGTATGCATTCAATTGTGAGAAGTAAACAAACGGGCTCGTATCCTGTGTTTGGTAACTGGGTGGGGAGCACAGTTTGGCAACCAGTGTTGCTTTTAAATTCTTTCTTTGGACAATGGGCCTTGTATACTTTTATATCCTGACTTTTCAAACGCGGACAGCTCTCATGAGCTTTTCCTAGGGATGGCCACAGAGACAACAGAGCAGCCATCAGTCATTTTATATAAATACACAATTTCTAAACATTTCATTTACAGTAAGATGGGAAACACTCTCCCCAAAGTCCAGCACCCTCCCTGCCCCATGATTTTCTACTTCAACAAGAGCTAACTCCCTGATCTTTTGTTGTATCAATGTTATTTTTCTTCTCTTCCTTCCCTCACCCGTTTTTTTAAACGTCGTGAATTAGTATCTGTTGAAGAAGTGAAAAAATCATTTGGACGTGAATATAACTATCATTGGCTCTTACATTAATGTGTGAGAACTTGGGAAGGGGTGAAAACAATTGGGTCATTTTATGCATGCTGTTCTTCAAATGAAAACACTGGCTTTTCATTTAAATTTACTTAAATTTTTGTTGTCAGTGGTATAGAATTTGTTTTTTGGAGTGAAGCGCAATTAACTTTCTCAGTGGCATGGTAGTAAGTCTGAAATTGCTTGCTAATATGAGAATGATGGTTTTTACTGTAAAATAAACTACATGGAGCCCAAAAGGAAACCACCATGTTTCTCCTCCTTTGAACTTTACATCAGAAGGTCTTGATACATATACCATTTTATGGATGTATCAGATCAAGGTCATGTGTTAGGTTAAGTGAATGCAGTTGTTTGTAAAGTGTAGTTATGAGAAGCTCTGTGAAAGAGTTGTATTGTCCTCTTGGTTGTGAACGTGTCTGATGTTTTGAATAATACTCAGAATTAGGAGAACGTATCTTGTTCTTTTCTTAAAGAACCTTTTTCTTTCTTTCTTTTTTTTTTTCCTGGCTCCAGAACTCCCTTCCCAAAGAAGGGTTAATTTCCCTTTCATAATTGTTAGCCATAATGTGGCTAAGACCTCCACCTCGATTTGATTCCTAGCAGATTAAGGATATTAGATAATTTCCTTCTATTTATTGTAATACTGCACTGTATTATCTTTCTATCACTCAGATAATTACTGAGGAAATCTACATTAATTTTTTTGGCTGGAGCGAGACCTGCTAAACACAGGAATGATGTATTGATGTTTTACACAACAAAAGTTTTCCTCCTGTCATTGTCCGATCAACAGAAAGATATTTATCATTTCGCAAAGCCCCTTCTTTGCAAGAACAAAGCGGGCGGGGAGGCAGACCTCGGGGTTTCTGAAACTCAAGCCAAGCGAAGGCATCTGAAGCTTAAAGTGTCCTTCATATTAAACACTCACAGCCGAGTACGATGTTGTTTGCTAAATTATGAATGTGTGTAATTAAAATCTAGTGGCTGTTTCTATGAAAGATTTACAATGTTATTTCATCGTTTGTCATGGCTAATTAACAATATTAGATGAAGTTTTTCTTCTTCAAAGGTCTGATTTTTTCTCATTTATTTATGTCAGAAGTGATAAACAGAGTAGTTAAAAGCTTCTCCCCGTGCAGGCGGGATGGAGGCAACTTGTCCCTTCACACCTCGGAGGTTCAGGGTTCAAATCCCTCCAGACCCGGAGTGGTAGGTATATAGCCTGCCTGCTGCTCCTGTGTCTACTTAGAAATTTCAGAGTCTAGAAGTCTACATCTTGGCTAGAAGAACTCAGACCTTTCAAACCATAGGAAAAGCTGCCTTGATTGTCACATTATTTTCCTATGGGAGCCGGCAGCAGAAAGGGCCCACACCCAGCCCCTCGCTTCTCCTCAGAGGTGATGTGTTCTGTCCCTTTGAAAGCAGCCTTGACCCCGAGCCCTCCGCGAAACTTTAGTGAGCGCTCTCAGTCCCGGCTGGTGACAGTGTGTTTGGAAATGTCCATACGTTTCACCTTCCCCCAGCAGTGGCCATCTCATTTTTTTTTTTTTTTTCTTCCTGATTTCTTCCAGCAACAGCAGGTGGCTACCCAGCAGTTGGCTTTCCAGCAGCAACTTTTACAGATGCAGCAGCTACAGCAGCAACACCTTCTGTCTTTGCAGCGCCAAGGCCTTCTAACAATCCAGCCGGGGCAGCCTGCCCTTCCCCTCCAACCCCTTGCTCAAGGTAAGCGTCGATGATGGTTACAGAAGGCGCTGCTCTCTCTCGAGACTCTGGGGCGGGGGAGGGGGTGGGGTCGTCGTCTTCCAGCTCATCGTGAAGGAGATTGTCCGTTTAAAACACGCCGATGCACACTCAGAGGCAAAGCCGGATCAGGTAACAGTGATGGACGTTTCCAGGAGCCAGAGCGCTCGTCGGTGCCAAAAGGAGGACCTAGGGTGATCAGGAGGCTTACAGGATCAGAATGCTGCACGTTCTTAGAGTAAGAGAAGGCAGTGCCGCTGTGACTGAGGGAGCATTTTAATCAGATCTTCTCGCGTTTTCAGTTTGGAATCACAGATGCATTTTCTTGAAGGCTTCTGTTAGTCATTTTAAGATGTGTTGTACATCCTGTAACTTGCTCTGTGTTAAATCGTAGTAATGCTTTAGAAATGCCACTTTTTAATATCTAAGGAGAAACTCAGGTTTCTTTTTCTGTAAACGGTGATGATTCATCTCTTGCTGTTACAAAAGCCAAGGTTGTTTTCTGTTGGGTTCTCCCTTTTCTTTCTTTTTGTATTCACCTGACTGTTGGTTTTTTGAGCCAGTTGGTTCTGTACCCGTCAGAACAGGCAGCCTGTCCATCTCCAGCTCTCTTTCGAAAACTGGAGCCCTTTGAAAAGGAAACAAGATTTCATGGATTTAAACATTTCTTTGGAAGAGCCACTGACGTGTTCTTCCAATGGGTGTTGGACGTCAGAAAGAAATGAGTACTCTAGCTGTTTATAGGACGTCCTCTGGGTTTAAGCAACTCTAACTTTCATGTGTGTAATGTGATACACAAATGGATTATTCAGAACCAGCAAGAAGGAAAGGCAGGAAGGAAAGAAGAGTCATGCCGTGTTTTGAAATACAATTCCTCCATCCCGTATGGGGTGTGGTAGATTTCATTTACCTCCTCAAGGCCCATGATAGACTCGGATGTATGTGTATATGTGCCTTCAAGGCTGGTAGCTAAAGCCTTTGGTATCTTGGATCCAGTTTCATTATGAAAACGTTCAGAATATGGAACGTCTTTCTCCCCTCATGGTGCTGAAGGCGTGGCCACGTGTTCAGTAACTTTTGGTGTCAAGCGGAGCCGGTGAGGCTTGTGTGCGTGGAATCTTGATTCTCGAACTGAGTCAGCCACACCCAACTTCTGTCCCTCCTGGGGTTCTTTGGGTTTTGTTTATGTTTTTAGTGTTGAGACCAGGGCTTTTTCCTCCTTTAACTTCCCTCTTGCCTCCCCTCCCCCTTCTGCCATTACTGCTCATCCGCGCCATATATAATCAGCATCTCCGTTGCCGTCAAAATAGAAGATTCGGTAACTGAGCAGTGCCGGGTGGGATGGGGGTGGGGGAGCACACACGGGCTAATGCATTTTTGTGCTTGCGAAATGTTACAACGTGCATTAATTACACTTCTGGGTTTATTGTTGGCAACATCACCGGCTGGGCTGACACACCCACTGGACTCGGCGTCCACCTCGCTCATCTTTTCCCACTGCTCCTATACTATTAAGTTTGTGCACTAAGGTTCATTGTTATAGTACATCAGTAAGCTGTCCAAAAGAGGGCAATTGGGCAGTGACAAGACAAGCTCATGTGTAATGTGAAAGAAATGAATGTGGTGATGCATGAAGTGTAATCTCTGCAGTAACATATCAGAGACACCGGTTGGTAATTTACTAGTCATGGCATTGATTGATACGCTTAGCAGTCTGCTCTAACTCTTAGCCGCCGTGACATTAAGACGACGCATATTTACAGTCTAAGGTGGTGCCTTTGTGTGCGCCCGGGATGCATGAACGCAAATATAGATATTTCTCCCAGTGAAGTGAACCACCAGCGTCATTGCCATCTCTCTTGGAATCAGGAGGTTGGTTTTGTCTCCTCTAACCCCTCGCCCAAAGTGACTGGAGAATTCAGTCATGTTGGACTACAACACAGGTTTTTTTTTTTTTTATCAGAGAGATGATGGCTTAAAACTGATGTCATTATGAGGTTTAAATCAACTTTCTGCTTGCTTGAACGTGGTCACCTGGCTCTGGAGGTACAAGGACAAAAAAAGGTTGATCAGCTCTGTCTTGGAACCGGTGATACCTGGGGTTGTAAAATTGAGTTCCGTGAACGGTAATCTGTCAACTGTCCCCGCAACATACATTTTTTAAACCTGTGTCTGCATTTTCCTTTATAATGAAGGGGCCAGTTGTCCTGGAAAAAGAAATGTAGCAAGGCACAGGGTTTATGTGTTAAAAATGCCGGTAATGCCCCACTTCAGGATATAATCATCATGGTTCTTTTACGTACCTGTATGGTCTTGGCTAAGTTGCCTTAAACATGCATGTAAATATCAAAGTATATGAAGAAACAGAGAATAGTATCTTGAAGCCTCTTCCCCCACCAACACACACACACCCGGAGGTTTTAGGTTATGAAACGGAAGGACTTTCCTTTGGATGTTTTTAGGGCTGTTGTAGGGCCTTCTCTCTGTTTTACATTATTAGCGTGTGTCTGTTTTTCCCTTGGTGTCCTTAATCATCTCATCTTCCTCAGCACCTGTAATCCCATAAAGAAATAGACTTTTAGTATCATTCTGACTTTTTAATTCTTTAAAATGTAAACTATAGCTGGGAGAAAATTACATGCCTGCTGATGTACCTGTTAATGGATTTGTTTAACTTGGTACTGTTATTCCTAGCTACCATTTTTTTGGGAAGAAATGCATGCTTTCTGGACATTTGATGTCCATGTAGTCTGATGAGTGACTAGCTTACCTTTGATCTGTCACAATTCTATCATGAGATCTCGGCTGTCAAATAACAGCATCGTTTGGTAGATAGTATTCATTGAACTAACAGTTTAACATCACTAACAAGGTGTAACATTGATGGAGGAGACCAATTTGACTGCCTTTCTGTGAGTCTGATGACAATGTTCTTCACCGTTATTATCACATTGAAATTTGACCCAGAAGGATGCCTCGTTGTCAGTCAGTGAGTTCCCGTTTTATTTACCGTTTCTCCTTCTGGGCGAGGGAACTGATTTGCTAGCCTATTGGACTAGAAGGAGAGGGGAGTAGCATTAATGTACTCGGTGGGCATAACAAGTGTAACGGGGCATTTCTCTTTGTCTTTATTTGCTGGATAAACAGCTTACTCTTGAAACACCTTCAAAGTTCTGCTTCTGTCGAGGGGAAAGTGTTAACACAGTTCTTAGAAGCCGTGGTGTGTTCTTCCTTCTTCCGACCTCCCGCGCGCCTGACCCAGAAATCAATTAGTCTGGGTTGAGAAATAGGTGGCTTGTTCTTTTCATGCGTATTTACTCCCCAGAAAATAAAACTGGGTGTTGACTTGTGTGGCTTCATATCACTGTGCCACCGTCCACAGACAAGCCTATTCACTGTTGTTTCAGTTGAATAAATAGTGGTCGGAGGGTCAGCCATCTTCGCAGGTAATTTGTTGGTGTGCAGACATCAGCGGTGGCCTGTTAGCTACAGACACACCCCACATGTCACCTCGCAAGGTGTTGGAAAATAATAGCCCAGATGCGGCAGAACCGGACACGGGATTGTGTGGTGACCTTTCCCTTTGTTTAATTTGCCTCCGAGGTTTAATTTCAGGGGACGAGTCATAATTGAATATGCCTAATAACTAAACGCTCATTTGGGACAAAGTCCATCAAAATATAATTGGCATTTGATTCTTACGAAGGAAGAAGAAACCCGACTTGGCTGTCGAGGATGCGTTCGGAGAATATCTGACCACTTAATGTATCATTTGAAGCCTCCTTTGTAATATTTATTAATTGCAGAGACTCGGGTGTTTGAACATTTTCGTGGAGAACCGTTAGGAGAGACCAACTGTTTTTGTTAACGCTCCTCTCAGAAAGGCGGGGAAGGTTATTGGTCTGCTGTGCAATAATTTACTCCTCTTTGATATGCAAACGATCCGCGGTGAATATAAAAAAATCCTATCAGACTCATTTCACAGTTCTTAACCACTCGGATTCTCTGGAGTCCATCGCCTCATTAGACCAGTGCTCTCCAATGCTAGCATAATTAAAATCTTTAACAGTTTAGCAAAGTAAAGATGTTTGGCTGATCACGTTGAGATGATTATCTATCCATTGTATTCTAAATGACAAAAATAAATTAAATTTAGACCTTGGCATTTTTTATTATGTGTTTCAAATGAATGTAATGCGCACAGCCTTCTTTTTAAATTCAGTACCTTAGGTTTGGTCAGAAACATGCCTGTTTCGGTTACTGCTGTATAGTGAGAAAATGGCAGGCTTTCTAGGATAGCTGGGTTCCAGTTGATTGAAACAATGACCTGTGATCCAGACGTCCAGTTCTAACGCGGCATCGCCTGGGGATGTCCAGGGGCTGTGATCTCTTCCAGGTTGTCCTCCTAGGTTGTCGTTTTTGTCGGTTGCCGTTCAGAATATTTTTCTGCTCTGTGTGTACGCACTAGAATATGCCTTGAGGTAGGATTTGGAAATCCTGAGCTGCAGAGGCATGCCCCCAGAATAAAGGCTGCAGGCCCACAATAGTGAGATTGGCATCCTGATTGTATCTCTTCTTGGGGGAAAAAAAAAGCAAGTTGACACTTACTGCCTGAGACCCATGTCCATTCTGACCCCCTTAAAAACAAGAGAACTTTACTGCTCCAAGTTTCTTTCACGTTTTCATTTCATTCTGCAATGGTTCATTAGCATGGATCTAAGAAATGACAGTAATAATAGTGTTACTTGTATAAAAAGTTATACAGTTTTTCGGTAGACACATCCATCAATTAAGCATGTGGTACAAGAAACCAAAATTAATGAGGAAGATAGGTGTGTTAATGAAATAATCATAGTATAATCAATTTGACTGTTAAAAGTTGAAAAGCATTTCAGGAAGACAATATGAATTCATAATTTATGTCTAAAAGTGATTAATAAAAACTGTATTTAATAACAGAGCTATTTGTCATCATTTAAGGCTTAAGCACAAAAATTATTCATTTTGTGGCTCGTGTTGTCATAATAGTATAGTTGAACAAATTTATTTTGAGCCCTTCTTTGTGTCTAAAACTACAGTAACATGTATCTGCATTTCCCACCCCCCACCCCCCCCCCCCGCCCCGGCGATTTAGAAACAACAGTTTGGATGGAGGCATACAGTCCTCGCAAGAAGTAGCTGTGTTTTGAATCCTTTTCACGGGTGTCTTTTACGTGTGATGAGGGCACTTCAGGGGGAGGACACGTTCGTTCCTACCGTATTTGCCTTAGTTGAGAGGGAAGGAAAAAAAACTGAGCGCACCAAACCCGCTCCCCCCAACACTAGGCTTTGTTTACTGACTCTCTGATTTAATTACTGTTTGAAGAGGACGGAATTAGCTGTTAATTGATTTAATTATCCAATTTGTTTGTTTCAGGCATGATTCCAACAGAACTGCAGCAGCTCTGGAAAGAAGTGACAAGTGCTCATACGACAGAAGAAACCACGGGCAACAATCACAGCAGTTTGGATCTGACCACGACATGCGTCTCTTCCTCTGCACCTTCCAAGACCTCCTTAATAATGAACCCACATGCCTCTACCAACGGACAGCTGTCAGTCCACACTCCCAAAAGGGAAAGGTAGGAACGCCCATCTGAGACGTGTCCAAAGCTGTCTTTGACGCGGAGGGGTGGGTGGCCGGGCCTTGCCATATCTTGGGGATCTCTAATTGGATCCATGTGACTGGAGTGTGCATATAATTACTTCAGAATGTATTCGGTGTGGTGTGGGTGTGAAGCATCTGATTCTTGTCACCTTTTCAACATGGAATTAGCACTTATGTAGATCGAACCTGAGCTTAGGAACTCGGGCAGAGTCTTCTGGTCTCTCATCGGATGGGTCGGATTTCCACGCTTCCAGACTTACTCCTTCTGCCAAGTGCCCGCTCCGTACGAGCTGATTTCCTTGGCTTTAAACGTCTTCGAAGGGAATAGCGTTGGCTGCTGTAGGCTGTGTTGAATCATGGTTTGAGAAAAGGTAGAACGCACACTACTCGGCACTGCCCTCCTTGAAGGCAGGGAGCCCATCTTTTTCATCATCGTGTCCCCAGGGTACTTGGCCTTTTTTTTTTGAAACGGTCAGTGAAGGTTTGAGGGATGGAGAGATGGAAGGGGTCCACATGTATACACACACAAGCATACACAGCCACTTTCTCCTGCTCATGGGACATATGGTAGCATTGACTCAATTTCTGTCTTCCTGTTTGGAAGTTAAGACTTTATATTTTTTAATCGCCCGGAGCTTCACTTGGATGTTACTTGAAGCTGAGGTTGACTGGGAGGTCCCAGATATATCACGTGAGAAGACAGCTCTAAGAAAAGGAAGCTGTGAATCCATGTTAGTATACCTTAGCACGCAGAACTATTAATTCCACTGTTCAGTGCTTTTCCAAAGTAGAAAGTATATATAAAACCTTTTTTTTCAGTTTACTGTTTTTAAACTGTTTCCTGTGTTTTTCATATGCAGGGTGTCCACCCACAGAAGGAAAGAAACCTCAAAAGTAATAGGTGATAGTAAGTGTCACTTCCATCAGGAAAACCAGATTATTTTGGTTGTTTTAATAAAAGTGACCCAGTGAAAGAATTTTGAATTTTATTTTTCACTTAAGCAGTTACACGTATAATTTCATGTATGTCTTGAAATATTGAACCTTAGGAAGCCCACTGATTTAATTAGATGTGTATCTTTATACCAGTAACATTTTATCCATTTAGAGCTTAGTAAACACAGAAAACAGTGTACGAATGTTTGTGTGTATCACATTCCACCGTAAAAACCATGAGAGGTTTCCAGAGATGAGATTATATATGTTTTAGCCAAAACTTGCAACTGTCCTTTTAAAATCACTTTGGAGTTTCTGTGGCAGACACAGAAGGACTAAAAGACGCTTATAACTTACTGGTTTAGAAGAGCTTGAAAAACAGAATGGTGGGCAGTAAGAATTCATTTGGAGCCATTGGACCAAATGTGGCTTCTTTTGTTTCTAGTGAGCATAGATTTAGATGTCTGGAGACCAGTCTTAGCGCTCGCTTTATAATCTCTTAGAATGCCTTTGTAAGTAAACAAACAAACAAACTAGACCTTAGATAGCTTTTGAAGAAAAGGTTCTAGGCTGTTGTCCTTTGCTCTACTTGCCTTTGGTATCCTGAGGTTGATGCTGTTCGTTGGCTGCAGAGGGATCGAATTACATCTTTATCCATAGGCAGGGCAGGAGGCCATACGCTGAAAAATGCCAACTGATGCACTTAAGGTATTTGTTGTAATCTTGTCAGCCATTGTGGAGCCTGCACAGATTTCCTGTGACATAGAAAGCTCTCCCTGTTTAGATGCACCATGCTCAGTTTCATTCTAAAAGGTTATGTATCTGGAGTCAGGTAGTAGATTAGCAAGGAGGCGAATAGGAGAAGAATAGCCCTTTTCATGTCTTAAGGTGCATTCGAAAGTAAATGGATCTCAGAGGCAGTCTAATTCTAGGAGAATCAGTTTGTTGGATTTCTCGTTTTATGGGCCCTATGTGTCTGCACAAATGTTGGGCTTAATCTTCATTTATACTACCTGCCAGCATTCGCATAAGGATCAGAAAAGTATTTAGATTCCACTGAACCTTAATCTGGATGTAAAAACAGGCTGACTTTTCCAACTGTTCACGCAAAGAAGAAGCAGCTGTGAAATTATATGCTACGTGCTTAACCTCTTGGACCTCTCAGGTTCTGTTACCTGGGAGGTTCCTAGGCATGGCTGGGTTAAAACAGATCCTAGTCAGCACATTTTAACCGAACGTAGCAAATTTGGCAAATGAGTACCTTAGGTTAAAGATATGTCAGAAACTTAACCAACTTAAAAAATTGATCACTAGAAATTCAATTATTAGTTAGCCAGCTTTGTATATAAGGACTTATAATGAGTGTTTTTACCCTCTGAGGGTTTATTTTAAAATCTCGTGTGATATTACTGTTGAAATAGAGGAAGATGGTTAAAAAAAAAAAAAAGCTGTCACTATCGAAATATGTTCTCACTTACGCAGTGAGTTGTCATTTGTCTCAGGAGTCCCTTGGAGAAGTTTCATCCCTTACTCACCAAGGGCATTTGTGAAATGGATCTCTTTCGAAGCTCTCCCTTGATTTCTACGTGATATTCCCCACCACATCCCACCCCCGGTGCTCCTGGACCTGTAGCGTAGGTTACCAGCTTTAAGGATTCTTTCTGAAAGGACTTGCGGAGTGCTCTGTGTAAAAATTCATCCGGCCACGGTGATATCGTGAGAGTTTTGGTGTGTTTCTCAAGTTGCGAGTCGTCTCCCGATCACGACTGGGCCGCGTGTTTCCATGCCATGTGGAAGACCTCCCCCGCCCCCTTGCATCCTCCGGGCTCCCATGAGCCGCCGCCGCAGCAGCAGCTCTGGGGTTTGGTGAGCTGCAATCTGTTCAGGAGATAAATCATGTGCTTGGCCCGACACTCCTACTCTCCTCTTTAATTTGTCTTACACAAGGAAAATTATAATTAAATCATTCAGGGTAAACCCTTGAGTGTAGAGAAGGGAAAAAAAAACACACTTCGGTAAAGATTGCCAGTAGAAACCCACTTCCCCGTTGCGCAGGGTAGAGACATGTATCAATATTCAGCACCGTCAGGGGAGGAGCGGCCCATGTGATTTGCAAGGCAGTTGCCAACGCTCACATCAGGGCTTGTTAAGATCCTGTCCCTGTGCAGTCACGGACCTTCCGCGTCGTTAGAATTCGGCACTGGCGCCATGCTTCGTGCTTTGATTTCCTCCTGAGAATTTAATGAATGTTTATTGTGCTGATTTTATATATATATTATATATACCTGTAGTATGTATATATTCATTGGCGCGATAAACCTACCTCTGTTGTCAGGGCCTGAGAGAAGCGTGGTGGGAATGAAGTTCAAAAGGCAGGAGCTAAAGAGAGCTACAGAGGGAAGCAGGCACATTCATACCTCTTACTGTCATTTAATTCCACAGGACCAGGGCGTCATGACTTCTTTGGTAAATAGACAAAACTCCGACCCCAGGATACCTGTAAACACGAAGATGACTATCTCGTTTCCGTAACTCGTCTGACTATCTTGCTTTAGGAAATTCCAAGTTTTGGTGTGGGTAAACAAAATCAACGGCGTGCAAATGAAACATTTATTAAAATGCTAAATTTAGTAAAGCCCTTTGAGCTTCTAGGATCAAAGCAGCTATGTAAATACAAATAGCAATTACTACTTAAGTAATTGCCTGAATTAAAATTCTATCACATTATATCATGGTGCACTAGGGAAAGGGCAGGGAACTCTCATTTAATCCATTTTTTTCTCTGTGCCAAGCAGCTGGCTAAACTCTTACCTTTGGAGGGATGTCTCATTTTAGCCACGTGACTGCTGGGAAACAGCAGGGTTTATTATACCCATTTTACAGGTGAGGAAGTTGAACCATCAAGATTTAAATAAGTGACCTGGGGTCACAGAACTCGTTAGTGGCATAGCCCAGATTGAAATTCAAGTCTCTCTTTTACTTCATAAAACAGCACTTAGAGATTCCATTCAGTATAGAAGTGAACACTTAATTATGACAAACTAAAATCAGTGCTCCTAAAAGAAATTTTGAAAATTCAATTCAACAACACGTGTATTGACTTAAAATCCTAGAGTTCCCTCTGTTAAGGTGGATACAGATAGTTCCTAGGCGTCTCGCGAAGGGAGGGTGGGTGGAGAGGATTTGCAGAATGTAAATCATTTACGGTCTGAAATGGCACATAAAGAACAAAAATGGACCCCATGCAGGATTTGCACACAGGCAGATGCAAAACAAGCCTCTCCCTCCTTTCAGTGTATCCTGACTTTCCTTCCTGCCTTATAAATCTTGCGTTTCCTCATTGAACACATCATCTGGTCTCTATTCTGTTTCAGCTGTCCTTCTGTAGTCCATGTCAGAGATAGGCCTTTTTTCTGATCCTCCCCAGCTTTTTGCTTTTAGTTCAGCCACCATTAGTAGATGTTTTATAACTTGAATGTGTCTCAGATGCATAGCTCTTCTAAATATTTGTTCCAAGGTTTTCCTTAAGCATTTGGTGAAAGGTTTCTTTAAACTCTGGAGAGGTCCCAGGTTGTGCAGCCTCTTCTTGCTTTGAGGCTGTCATATTCTCAGAATCAGGTGACCCACGTAGGGCACCTCTCTCTCTCTCTCTCTCTCTCTCTCTCTCTCTCTCTCTCTCTCTCTCTCTCTCTCAGGCCTAACCTGCCTTCTGTCCCCGCAAGTTACCTTCCTTTTCCTTCTCATCTGTTGACACAGCCCTGTGTATTCCAATTGCTTGCGATTTCCACACTTCCCAGCTGGCAGCTGCCTTCAAATAACCCCTGAAGGTTTTTGCTTGGCTCGTGGACTTTCAGACAGTTTCACTTGAGTCACAGTCTCTGTTTTTGATTTGTGGCCTCTTGACATATTGCCGTGGATTTGACTATATAACAATAACATTTGTGTTGACCAGCCCTTCTGTTTTCAAAAGGCAAGGGACTCTGAGTCGTGGACATGCTTGGTGTTTCGTTTCCCTTTCTTTCTTTTCTTTTTTTTTTTTTTAACTAAATCCTCTGTTGATGAATAAATATTGGTGCTCTTGGTTTCCTCACTAACATTCTAGAAGCTTGGTTTCAGAACTCTTCTGGTTACACAAGCATTTAGCTTTTGCATATTTTCATATTCATATTTAGGGCCTCTGGAGCCAGAAATTTAAGTAGTAAGCTCTAGGTCCTGTGACTCTGAATAGGTCTTCCTCATTTCAACCTTTTTTTTTTTTTTTTTTTTGTAGTTTGAAAATCAGATCATTTCTTCTGTATTTCTTTTGATTCGAAGCACTGGAGCAAACTAGCGACCCCAAATCTTCCCTCCCTGTTAGATTCTTTTGGAGAACCTGCAGTCACGTTGTCCCAAATTGTCCTCAGAATTCTCACTGCTACTTCTTGCCCATATAGGTTGAGGCGTTTGATCTATTACACAGGTCAGCAAATTATGGCCTACCGGCCCACTTCTTATTTTGTAAATAAAGTTTTATTGGAACACAGTGAGGCTTATTCATTTACACAAAGTCTATGGCTGCTTTCACACTACAATGGCTGGCTTGCACACCATCGTAAAGCAATTATACTCCAATAAAGATGTTTTTTAAAAAAAAAAATGGCTGGCTTGAGTAGTCACAGCAGAAAGCATATAGCCCACCAAGAGTAAAACATTTACCATCTGGCCATTTACAGAAAAAGCTGGCCGACTCCAGCGTTAACCATCAGACCAGTGTTTCCCAGATTGCCTGATGATAATGTCACAGGTATTTGTTAAAACATAACTGCTTCCTAGGCCTCTCCTGTGAAGATTCCATTGGTCTGAGATGGGGTGTGGGAATTTTCTGTTTGTCGTGCCTACCCTAGATTCTTGCTCCTCGAAGCCTGTAGATCAGCAACTTCAGCACCACGTGGGGGCTCGTTAGAAACGCAGACTCTCAGGCCCCACCTTGGATCTTCTGAATCAGGGTCTGCATTTTAACCCAGTCCCCGGGGCCTTGACATGCCCATTCAAGCTTGAGAAGCACTGCAGGTTAGCATGCTCATGACTTGGGTGTGGGCGCTGCTGGAAAGAACAGAGTTTCCCCCCCACATTTTGATGATGCTCTCAGACACGTTCAGTCCACAGAACCAGTGGTTTGCCATTCCGGTGTGAGCCAACAGGGTACAGGTACTGCTACTGCTGGAAGGAATCAGAAGCTGGCATATGATGGTGATGATCAGGCAGCTAACTTTTATTGAACTATTACTTTGTGCCAGTCACAATGCATAAAGGACTCGACAGAAGCGTTAATAGTGATTTTCCCATTGTATCCTCACGACAACCCTGTGGGATCCTGTTCTCTTTGTACAGGTAGTGTTGGGCCCAGAGGAAATTTATAACTTGCATGAGCCAACCAGCTAGTTAGGGACCAGGCAGGGACTGGAACCAGGGTGCCCCCGAGCCTAAAGTCCTTGCAGTGGCTGCCACGTTCTGCTGGTTCCCAGATGGGAACCACTCTGCTCATCAGAACCACCTGGACTCCTCCCCAGACTCTGGGTTACAGCCTCCAGGGGATAGAGCTTGGGGATCAGAACCAGACCGTAACCATCCAAGGTTGGGCCATAATTAGGGAGAAGCCCCACGCGTTTCTCTGCGGCCCGTTCTTCTCCCCCGCCGCATCTTTTTGCGAAGAGGGAAGGCAGGTCGCTGCACACAGGTGATGAGAAGTGGAGAATATAGAAAGCAGGCGGGGCATGTCCTGTCAGGTGTTGTAGGGACAAGAAAGAGACAGGGGTGCAGCCAATAGCAGAGGCCTACACTCAGGTGCTGCTTTCTGCCCCAAAGCAGACCCTTGGCAGCGTCGGCTGTCCCACGTGTATCTGCAAGGGAAGTCGCCTGTTTAGGATAAAACTGTCCCTGCTTATGTCAGAAAGACGCTCCTGGGGACATATCAACATTTCATGCCCCAAAGTGCTACTGGGTGTGTGGCGATCATCGCGTTTAGAAGAGCTGTGATCAGTTTCCTCTTTCTGCTTGAAACCAGTTGCTTCTGGGTTTTAGAAGTAGAAGGAAAGCTTCTCTTAGGGTAGTGTGCCATGGTGCCGTGTCACCTCCCGTCATTCCACACATTCAGGGAGGGCAAAGGGAGCACACCTTGAAAATACTGCCACATCCTGGGGGATCAATTTATGGATTTTCTTGACTGTTCCCTTCATGGGGTGATGAAAAGAAAAACCCAACTGTTATTTTCAGACAGCTGTTATGTCTTATCTCAATAAAATGCCTTTTACCATAGCACAGCATCATTAGACCCTATAAATCTTTTTCTATTTATTGTGTTTAAATGATAAATACTTTCCAATAAAATGACATCATGCGTTTGGAGAGTCACATTTGTTTTACAAGTTTCTCTTAAATTCGGTTGATTTTCATTTTTTTTCTCCCTTGGGATATGCCTAATATGAATCTCAACCATGGGCCATTTCATGTCCAGTGTCCCAGATTTCTCATGAAAAATCAGCTTTGAACCCCCATTTTCTTTCATCATGGAGGTTAGTCATTCTTTTCTGATGAGTTGCTCTTGCCGATAGGGTTTTTCCCACCCTCTCCCTTGGTGGGCACCCAGGTATTCCATAGGTGCTCGCGCTTGTGTGGAAACACCTAATATACGTTAGCTTTCTTAACGTTTATTCCATACCAAGGGTGGAAAGGAAAGCACACGACAGAAGAACGGTGAGGACCTGTCTTTGGGGAGCTCTGATGGCATAGCCTGTTGTACTGGCTTTTGCCCTTTTACCTGTAAGAGAGTCTGGTTGAAATGTACACTTTACCCCTTGGACCAACTGAATAGAACATTTTCTCTGGTGGCTGTGGATCCATGCAAAAGTGGGAAGGGAGGCCAAGGGTCAGCGGAACGCTGTGTGACTTGGAAAACTCCTAGTGGCCTTCTCGCTTCAGTGACAGCTAGGAGTCCCGTGTTTTTCAGCCAGCGATGGGGCCCAGTGAGGAGGAACCTATCCGAGAGGCTGAAATGGAAGGCACGTCCTTTTTCAAGATTTAACAAGATGCCATTTTGCACCAGGGCCACCTGGCAGCCTGGCTCCGCGGCCCTTTCCAAGGGAGGCACCACTGTGCAGACCTGCTCGCTCGGGCGATACAAGTGAGCGGCCACACGTGCACGGCCGTCCTCACTTTCTTTCTTCCACCCCGCTTTGTGATCCGTCAAGGCCCAAGTATATTACAAAGCATATTCTCCTCATTAAAACAATAGTGGAAGCTCACAAAGGGAAATTGTTAATATGTGTTCCAGCTTGTCATTTCTGCCTGTGTGAATAAAGCAGATAACCGTTCCTCTGGGAAACTATTTCGGGAATTGAGCAACAGATACGCTAGCCAGAGAATTCTCCTAACTGTAATTTTCCTTTTTGTGTGTACTCAGAAATAACATCCTGCTGGGCTCCTCCGTGCCTCTGCACAGACAGAGCACAATTGCCACAGCCCAGGTGGTGTGACTACGGGACAGTCCCCTGGGCACATGTCGCCAGGACTTGTACAGCTTGTTCAGTGTCTTCGTCCATATGGCAGTGTGTCCCATTCACAGAAAGGCGCCGGGGCTGTGCCTGGTGGGTACCGTGGTCAGTGTAGTGTGAAGAGAAGCCCTCCACTCCCAGCGGCCTCTGTGGTGCAGTTTGCTTAATGGCAGATCTGAGTTATCGCGTACACGCGCGCGTACACGCGCACACACACGCTCAACTAAGAAATTGTAGAACAGTCTTGCTGGTTTCCTTCCCACGTAACCCCCCCTCCTTTTATTTTTTTAGAAGCCAATGGTTAACCCAGCAGGTATAATTCAGGTCCGTGAAACATACCTGGTTCATAGAAAGTCATTTACACATACACACACACCTTTCTGGGTGGTTGTTCGTGAATTAACTCAATTTAAGTATGACGTGCCTGTCCTAGAATTCGTCTATAAACTCTGCCGTTTTTGTTTTTTCTCTCTCTCTCTCTCTCTCTCTTTTTGTATTGTGAGAACTTACTTTCATTGTACAGTTTGGGTGGCTGGGCTAGTGGTTTTAGTCTTTACATCTTAAAAAAGAGAAAGGGAAAAGGAAAAGCAAATCATTACCAGCCTTAGAAATCTGAGAGTAAGACATTCCTTGGAGGGCTAGAACTGAAAAGGGAGAATCTAGAAAACAGATTTCCCAGTGAAGAAGGTGAAAAACAGGAACATTTTAAAAGGCACTTTGGAAATTTTACCAGAAGGCAAAGCCTTCTCCATTTATATCCCCAAATGTTGTTCTGCTTTTGTGTAACTACTTGGATTCTCATCTGGTAAACAGACAGACCCCATAGCAACTGTAGCTGATGTATTTGTACTACCTGTAAGACTTCCCTAAACAAATGGGCACACTTTTATGACCTTCAGATTTCATTCCTTTTATAGTCTTCAGGGAAATCAGTCAAATGGCAAGTTGATCTTCCTTTCCTTTCTCTTTCTTTTTCTCTTTTTCTTCCTTTCTTTTTTTCCTTTTTTTAAAAAAATATGTTGAGGTCTGTCTTTGAAGGATCTGTTCTGTGTGTGTATTTTACATCCTGGCTGTGAATGTTGAGTTTGAAGGTGTATTATGGCAAAAGGAAAGAGAAACCTTAAGTGTTTGTGTAAATGATGTGGTATTTGCTTTCAAGAGGGGCTATTTTAGTCATCTGGTGGAATTTCAGGTTATACATCCAAAAGGCTAAAAAACTCCACTGAAATGATTACTTATAGACCTTCAAATTGGACAGGCATCTCTGGCTTCATGTCTCCTTTTTTATATCTGAAATATTGATGGTAACATTCTGGTATACATGAGCCCCTATATTCAACTTACATTTTTCCGCATGAGTCATATTTACGACGAGAACAAGATGTCTCCGTGTTAAAGATCAGTGTGAGAAATAAATGGCAGCTTACTTTAATTAGAAAAAAAAAAATGACACCAAGAGCTGGAATAATCCAGTAGTGTTTGAATAAATTAGAGGATTGTACAGACAGAAGTAAGAGAAACTTAACAAGGATAAATGGGGAAGTTGTCCAGAGTTCAACCAAAAAAAAAGCCTGCCTTTGCAGGACAGAAGTCACCAGACAGTACTGAGGCAGGTCCGCTTATTCTGCAAAACTTCACTAACCCCGTCCCAGGTGTCCTAGGCTTCGAGGGATAGAACCGTGAGCTTGACAAAGTCTGACCCCGTGGAGCTGATGTTGCAGTGGAAGAGAAATAGAACAAACAAATAATCACGTAATAAAAAGACAGATAGGGGGCTTCCCTGGTGGCGCAGTGGTTGAGAGTCCGCCTGCCGATGCAGGGGACACGGGTTCGTGCCCCGGTCCGGGAAGATCCCACGTGCCGCGGAGCGGCTGGGCCCGTGAGCCATGACCGCTGAGCCTGCGCGTCCGGAGCCTGTGCTCTGCAACGGGAGAGGCCACAACAGTGAGAGGCCCGCGTACCGCCAAAAAAAAAAAAAAAAGACAGATAGAATTAAGATCTGAAGGAAAAAAAAAAAGTGAAGCAGGAAGAGCGGGGCTAAGGTCACTGTTTGGATAAATGGGTTTGGCAAAGCCTCTCTGAGGAAGTGACCCTTGAACAGACATGAAGAAGTCAGGGAAGAGCTCTCCAGGCGGAGGGCACAGCAGAAGCAGAGGACCTTGAGGCATGTTTTGCTAGATCATGGCTCTTACCTCGATTAGCGCGGGGGCGGCTTTGTTGTTTAGCGGTTAGGAGTGTGGACTCAAACCGGATGGCCTGCATTCCAGGGCAGGCGGCCCACTCCACGTACTTCATCTTGGTGTGCCTCAGTGCGCCCTCTGTGAAACGGGTCTGTTACCAAGCCTGGCCTCATAGATGAAATGAGTTCGTACACATTTTAGTCTCTGGCACACAGGCAGTGCTCCGTGGATATTAAATGATTATTGATGATTTAATTAATGAAATATTAATGACTTGTTTATTGTTAAAGTCATTTATTCATTCAAGCCGCCTTTATTGAGCATTTACATACTAATAACTCTATAGATTCTGGGAATTAAAAGATGACTCGAACGTAGGTCTTTCCCTTAAGGAACTCACAGTCTAGAGAGACAAACACAGAGGCAGACACTTGCCAACGCAGTGTAAATAATGCAGTGATATGAAGATAGGCAAAATGTGATGGCGTGTATCGTTTGTTAAACACGAGCACTGGTGGAATATCGTCACGTCTGTAGTTCCACACAGCCCCCACGTTTGCATCAGGTGAGACTTTTGGATGCAGTGGACTCCAGGAAGGAAAGGTTCCGTGTCCCTTGTCGATTGCCACATCCCGGTCATCTAGCACAGCCAGCCTGGCATGTGGTCGGTGCTGCATTTCACTGCAGAGACCGCATGTGCAGAACATAGTGAATTTATGAATTTAATAAGGCTCAGGAACTCGTTAATAGTAGGAGCTGCCCGTTGGCCACGGATGCTGTAGAAGTACCTGGTTGGTCTTTGTTGATATTGATACTTATGTGCTCCGAACAGGAGGGAAAGTGTGGATTTCTGGTTACATTGATTCTCAGTCTTTAGCTTGCATCAGAATCATCTGGAGGACTGGCTAAACGACAGATTGCTGGACCCTAGTCGTACTGTTTCTGATTCGGTACGTTGGGGTGAGGCCTAAGAATGTGCATCCCTGACAAGTTCCCAGCGACCGAACTCTGAGAACCAGTGCTGTAGGACCTCCCAACATCTGTCCTGACTCCATGGCCTTCTTCCCCTCCTCCGATTCAAAGTGACAGAGGAGGGATCTTGATAACTATTATTCACTAGTCTTTCGGACAGTCTGGGTCCAGTGCCAAGACTCAACATTTCAAAGAGAACAGGTCTTGAGACTGTGACCCAGTGTGAACTATTTCATGGAACAAAATTCATTTTAAAATTTACTGATGTTGGCCTTTAAATCATTTGTAAGTACTCTGGCTCTTTCTAAGTTTTTTTTTTTTTTTATGTATGAAATTGCTTTTTGTGCTTTAGTCACCTGCCTTCTCTCATCCTATTCCTTTTAGCATTGAGCTTCAATTGATACTCAAAGGCCCAGATCAAATATTACAGAATTTTATGTTCCAGCCGTCTGTTCAATTCTCTCTCTTTCCCCTCAACTGGGGAATTGGGCAGAACTCTTCTGGAGAGGATGAGAACTTAGTCACAGTCTATACCAATGACCTCCAAATGTGTTTGATTAGTCACCCCATGAATATTAGAACTTTTGAGTATGCACCCCTACTAAAGATACTTTTAATCAATTATATACATGCTTAATATAGTACCTGTAGTATAAAAATTAAAGAGTAAGAAGGTGAGAAATGTATACACATAGGTACACAAGTATCTATTCATACAAAAGCTCTAATATTAACACATGCATACAGAAGTGGTAATATTATCCTAGCGCCCTCCCACGGATCTTCTTACGCATTCCAGTTTATAGACTGATCTAGGAACCCAACACGATGCTTAAGCACAAAGTAGGTGTTTGGTAAAACATGCGGCGGGACTTCCCTGGCGGTCCAGTGGTTAAGACTCCGCGCTTCCACTGCAGGTGGTGCGGGTTCGATCCCTGGTCAGGGACCTAAGATCACACGTGCCATGTGGCATGGCCAGAAAAAGCCCCCCAGTAACCAAAACAAACAAACAAAAATGCTGAATCAAAGGCAGAGAAGAGTTTAATCCAGTGACCATTAATGAAGCATCTTGTACTGCTGAGACATAAAAGGAATGACATAAAGTAGGAAGTAATTCTTAGGAGACATAAATGCAAGTGCCTAATGGTTTTGAGCCACTTTATTTCTCTAAGTCCCTTGTCCCTTCACCTCCTGCTTCCTGATCTGGCCCTCACGCTTCTGTTACGTGATTCTTCTGGTTCTGGAGTATGCTTGTGCTGACTTCCACAGAGTGTCAGGGGCAGGGCTTAAATGAGAAGAATTAGTGTTGGAACTTTCATTTATGCTCTTTGGTTTTCCGGGTCTTGTTGTTTCCTCTAACATATGGACAGGGTTCCACACAGACCTTGTGACTCACCAGTGCAAACACTCGCATGGACGTAATGCGCATGCCTGCCTAATGGTGTTAATATCTTTTGGATTAGTGGTCCCTATGTCTGTATTGACACAGTTGCTCACAGCCCCTCTTTGGAAAGCATTCTGTTTTCTTAACAAGATCCCAGTGTTAATGCTGCCAGTGGGAAACTCTCACTGACAACCTCAGCATAGCGATTGCCCTTATGGGTGTCAGAAACAAAAGCTGGACCTCTGCCTCTTCTTGTCCTTTTGCTTTATGTATCCCTTCACTTGTCACCGTGCAAACAGGCATTCGGCCTTTGTCATCACCCGCTCTGTGTTGGTGATGGATCAGAACACACCGACCAGCCCACAGGTACTCCCCCTCTCCTTCTCTGCTCCGTTGTCTTGCTGTGCCACAGGCTTCTGAGAATCAAGATTGCATGTTTTGCCCAGTGAATCTGAAAAGGGAGGTGGAGCCAGATTGGAGGGGATGGTGAAGAGAGTAACTGCCAGACTTATGACCTGTCATCATGGCCCCCAACCTCAAGTTCTTACCATTGGTGAAGCAGCTGATTTACCATCGATAGTCTACACATAGGACGCTCCCTGGTCCTAAAGGATAGGGTCTAGTCCTCGAAGCATCCGACACACTGCCCTGTGCTCTTGTGGCTTTTGTGGGTCTTTGTCCCATCAGTCAAGGATAATTCTGAGGCTCTTCCTTCCCTATTGAAAATTCAAATTAAAGAGACTTAACCACTGGGTCACTGTCGACTCAGGAAGTAAACCCAGTTACAGACTGCCTCTCCTTGAGGACTCCTTCACGCACTTTTGTTTTCTGAAAGTTTAGTCATTTGAATGTGTGCCCCACTGTCATGAGGTTTGCCGTATCTGCTTAGATGACTATTGTAATTTATATGATTTTCTTTAAATCGAGTCATTTTTAATTTAAATAAAATAAGCCTCATCCTTAGACATGATATCTGTGAAACCAGAAGTTGCAGATGCTAGATATATTTTTGGCTAATACAAATTAAAGTAAATCTGCCGGTTTGTAGAAATACGCATTCTTGTTCTTCCTGACATCGTGTGGGCCACCGTTGAGTCCGTGTATATCACCTATTGGGATGTTTTGGTAGGATTTCCCTCTCTTTACTGAGGAGGGGCCTTGACTGCCTATAGTACTATGCCAAGTGGATTGAAACCCTGCTTTCATGATACCCCCTGGTTTCCTAGAAAAGCCCAAGTGCGTCACTCCCCTTCCTAAAAAAGTTAGTTCAAGATCCTACTTATTCACACGTACATCCTCTCCTCCCAGGTTCAGGGATGCCATGAAGGCTTAGAGGATACCCAAGGCAGCCCTAGAGTCTGGGACCTGTGAAGCTTTGAGTTGTTGTCAAACCCAGATTCAACAGTGTACTCCGGGGTACTACTGATCCGTAGAGTACCTGGCAAACACTGTTCACTGGCCAAGTCACTCAGTAGATCCGTGCTAATGTGAAACTGGTGTTTGCTGAATAGAAACAGGAGATGATGGCCTCTTCCCGGTGCTAACTTCCTTTAGTCTTAGCTGTTTCATTATATTAAAAAAAAAAAAAAAAAGACTTGCATATACTTCTTAAATAACTTTGGGCCAGTGAGAGTTTTCATGAGTTTGTACCTGTTGCTTGGTGAGGTTGCCCAGTGTCTCCGCTTTCCATATTTATCCATCCCCAGTTTGCTTTTCACCCCACAGTTAATAGAGAAGACAGCTCACGTGTGTTTCTGTAAGTACGCTCACTTTTAGGTCAGATCCGGAACAGGGAACTCTGAAGCTCCTTAGAGCTCCAGGGTCCAACAGCAGCAGCGTTATCCAGGAGCGTGCTACACACGCGTAGTCTTGGGTCCCACCCTAGAACTGCTGGATTAGAATCTGCATGTTCAAAAGATCTCCAGGTGATTTACAGCTATAAGAGAATTTGAGAAGCATTAGTCTTTGATTAGCAATGGAAAAAGGCAGAGTGAGCATCCTTACCTATAGACAGTTTTAATCCTTTTATCCCACGCAACAATCTTTGAGTCATTCCCTTGCCATCTTCAACGTTTGCCATACCTGCATATACATATTACAAGTTTTTACGTTTTCTTGAAACTGATTAACTTAAACAGGGTTTATAAAAAGCTACCCCTGAGAAGTCACAGATCTGATGTCAAAATTGTTTTCCAGTCTACCCGAGCGTGAATCCATAACTACGAAAGCGAGGGTATTTTTATGTAACTCAGAGTCACCCAGCTCACCACGTTAGTTGCCCATGCCCTAATGGGGTCCATTGTAGAAAGGTGACGCTGTATTTCTTTCAGGATAATTTGTATTTCCGGGGGGGGGGGAAACGGACGTAAACAGTTAATAGGTTGTATTTCAGATGTGAAGTTACTTAAGGTAGCCCTCACGTCTCGAGGCACAATATTGAGAGCAGATAATAACAATAATCTCCATCATTGTTTAAAAGCACAAATCTGGCACTTAACAGACTAATTCACAGTCACTCCAGTTGCAAGTTTTCCTCATGAATATCATATCACAAGGGAATGTGAAATCCTCTAATTAAACATGATTTGAAAAGCAGCAGAAAATTGAGATGATGAATGTTCTGGGGAAGGAGAGTCAAGGATTCACTGCGTGGGAGAGGGAAAGGGAGAAGCATGTGTGTGCATCTCCCAGTTTGCAGAGGACTCCATCTTTCCTTGCTCTAGAGTAGGCCCTTTAATGGGCTTTAGTAAAACACCCGTCTCTTGGCGGTGAGATTATAGAGCTGATTGCCAGCTTGCTTTTGGAAACCTGATTAATAAACACCTAAGGATGGAGTATTTCTGAAATGAGCACAGATTAAGGCAGCGTGCTGGAAATGTAAGGCCAAAGTCATGTCCCAACTCTTCAGTATAAAAGAAGCAGCCCATTTGCTTCTTGAAGTGTTTTCAGTGAAAGTTAAAGGAGAAAGGTCATTTTCACAAAGGCACCAGGAAAAAAGACACAATGCTTGAGTCACCCTTTCCCCTGTTCCCACGTATCATTTGCACTTTTCCAAGGCAAGTGTAGGACCTTTGCCCTCCGGATGCTACCGTATAACACCTGAAGAAACTTGACCTGTCCTTTTATTTACTGCAAGAGACTGGGATTTGGCTCCTGGCTGGTTTTGAGGAGTTATACTCTAGTATGAAAAGTATTCAAACAATAAACTCTAAGATGGAAAATTGTGCTCGATATATAAGTAATCATCTCTTCTGCTCTTGTGAATCTGCGTTGTTCTTTTTTATATGGTCATCTGTGATCAAGTTCCAAAGCCAGCTCAACTAGTTTGGTTTCATTCAAGTAGACTTACTGTACATATCAGAAACACTTGATATCAACTCGTTCTTGAAAATTTAGTGTAAAAGCATCTGAAGTCTGATGATATTTTATTTTCAGTTATCACTTCATCACTCGAAATCAAATTCAGGCTCCCATATTCAAACCTAAGAAATTGGGTACGTTACTTAAAATCTTACTGAGAGTAGGTTATGGTAGCAAAGTAGAAGTCAGGGAGATGTGATAAGAACTAAAAAGTAAAGAGAAAAGAGAAAGAAGGAAAGTAGGATCGCTTTTGTGTAAGTTGTCGTTAAAGAATTAAAGCAAAAGAAGGAAAAAGGTTTAAAACGGCAGTGGCTTCCGCTGACGTGTGCTCTCGTTATGATCACAGTTTAGTGGAAAGTACTTTTTATTAATGGGTAGCCCTGAAACTGTGTTTGAAGAGAACACCTTGCTGGAAACCTGAGGTATCTGGAATAGTTTCGTGTTTTGGGCTAGGAATGAGCATCCCCTGGTCACCAAAATCATAGGCTGTGATGAATCTGAGCGGGGAAGATTCCACGGCTGACAGTGTTACGGGGTGGGCACAAAGAAGCGTGTGCGCATGGACATGAGGCCAAAGAATTGGAAAGCAGACAGACAGACAAGGAGAGACTTGAGCCAGAGACAGGCACAGATGCGGTTTGTCAGAGAACTGGTGTTCATCATTAGTGTCCTGGCTGCCTGCCTCAGGGTCAGCATTGCACTAACGTTGGCTGGATGGATGAAAAGCCAACATGGTGGGAAAGAGGCAGGTGGCCAGTGGGCAAAGGGGGTTAGTTGTGATTTTTGGTGTATGTATCTGTGGGGGGTGGGGAAGGGTTCAGAAGAAGAGAGCCTCCTGCCCACCCCCCCAGCAGAGGTAAGGGCGTGGATCTCATTCATTCCTTTAACCCATCCTCATTAAGCACCTACTCCTTCTTCATCTTGTCAGTAACAAGGTATGTCATTTGTGCCACACCCTCTCTCATCTGCATAACTGGTAGAAGTTTGGTGGAGGCGTTCCCAACTGGGAGAAGCAGCACGGGTCATCATGTGTGATCCCCTTTGGTTTTCAAATGAGGAATTGGAGGGCAGGGCAGTTAAATGACTTGCAGGTTCCTGGTTTTTAGCGCATCTATAATGCGGAATGAGGTTTTCATTCACCTGGCACCCACCCCTCCCCATAGAGAAATATTACTGACCTTCAGTAAAAGGGTAAGTTACACTCCATTTATTTGTTAGGCAGAGAGATACACCAAGTACATTCTGAAAAGACTTTTCAGCACACAAAGGAGCAACAGGATCTGGAAAATAAAAACTGTCCCTCGGCACTCATTCCTTAAAATGTTCAGTTGCTCAAGTTTTATTTTTATTAAAAATTTATCGCTGCCCCCCCAATCAAACTTCAAAACTTACTTTATAACAATGTGATTTCAAGAGTTATTTTATATTTTGAGTATAAATTCTTTTGAGAATGGGAGTAGTACATCTGGGGAAAAGAAATCCAGCAAAAGTGAAGCAAAAAAAAAAAGAGAGAGAGAGAGAAAAGAAAAAAAACCCCTCCAATCTTTACATTTATGTTCATTTGGCTTTTGGCAAAGGTGCCAACACAGCACAATTCATCTGGAGTAGAACAGTCTTTTCATCAAATGGTGCTGGGACAACGTGCAAAAGACTGAAGTTGGACACCTACCTCACACAAAATACAGAAATTAACTCAAAATTGATTAAATGTGAGTGCGAAAGCTCTTGCAAGAGAACATAGGAATAAGTCTTTATTAGTTTGGCTCAGTCAGTGGTTTCTTAGATGCAACACCAAAAGCGCAGGGAAGCAAAGGGGGAAAAGAAAAAGATTGGACTTAATCAAAATTTCAAACTTTTGTGCTTCAAAGCATACCATCGAGAAACTGAAAAGACAGTCCACAAAATGGGAATCAGTGTTTGCAAATCATATATCTCATAATGGACTTGCGTGCAGAAAATATATGCATGAAAAAAACGTTTGCAGTCCACAATAAAAAGAACCCAGTGTTTTTTAATGGGCAAAGGATCTGAATAGACATTTCTCTAAAGAAGACACACAGATGACCAATAAACACATGAGAAGATGCTCTGCATCATTCATCTTTAAACAAACACAGATCAAAAGTACAAAAAGGTACCAATTTACATCCGCTGGGATGGCTAAGATGAAGACAGACACCTCGTGCTGGCAAGGATGTGGAGAAATTGGAACCCTCAAACAGTGCTGCCCCTCTCCATCAAACTTCGAGACTTATTTTAAACAATGCGATTTCAAAAGTTATTTTGAAAAAATAGTAGTGCAGCTGCTTTGGAAATAGTCTGCTAATATGTTAACCACGGAATGACCACATGACCCAACAATTCTATTCCTAGTTATATACCCCAAATTATTGAAAACTTATACTCAAACAGGTACATGTACCTGTATTTTCGTATCACCACTCTTCACAATAGCCAAAATGTAGAAACCTCCCAACTGTTGATCAGCAGATGAATGGATAAACAAGATGTGTTAGATACATGAAGTGGAATAGTATTCAGCCATAAAAAAGGAAATGAAGCACTGACACATGCTACAGTGTGGATGAACCTCCAAAACATGTTGTTAAGTGAAAGAAGCCAGACACATAAGACCACATGTTATGCGATTCCATTTGTATGAAATGTTCAGAATAGACAAACGTCTGGAAACAGAAGGTCGATTAGTGGTTGGCAGGGACTAGGGGAGTGACTGCTAATGGGTCCAGGGTTTCTTTTTGGTGTGATATAAAATGTTCTAACATTACACTGTGGTGGTGGTTTTACAACCCCGTGAATATTGCATTATATACTTTGTATACACCATTGAGTTATGTACTTTATTCATATATTTATGGCCGCACCCTGTGGCTTGCGGCATCTTACTTCCCCGAGCAGGAATTGAACCCAGGCCCTCACAGTGAAAGTGCCGAGGACCACGCTAACCACTGGACGGCGCTAAGCACCGAACCGCCAGGGAATTCCCTGAATTATGTACTTCAAATGAATGAGTTGTATGGGATACGAATTATACCTCATTGAAGCTTAGAAAAATGTATTCCATCAATTGGAGCCGTTAGAGAATGCCCAACAGTCTTCCGTAACTTAATATATCAAACAAGATGCTAGTGAAATGGAATACAATTTATAATTTGGGGTTGATTGGTGGGGGGCAAGGGGAGAAGTTATGAACCCTAATGGGCGCAGATGTAGCCTTTTGTTACAGATGAATCAGAAATTGAGCAAACAAACAGAGGGCAAATTTGGAAAAGGGAAAAAACAAATAGGACGAGACTTAGAAGGCAGACGTGAGAACGTAGGTCAGGACACAGGAAAAGCTGGAGGCGTGCCTTTAGGAGAAAAGAAAATTGGCATTGAGGTACAGCGAGGCGTCTGTGCTTTTCTTGTTTCTTCAGATTCTTTTCCATTGTAGTTTATTACAAGATATTGAATATAGTTCCCTGTGCTGTACAGGAGATCCTTGTTGATTATTTATTTTATATATAGTAGTGTGTATGTCAATCCCAAACTCCTAATTTGTCCTCTCCCCTCCCTTTCCCCTTCGGTAACCGTAAGTTTGTTTTCTATATCTGTGAGTCTGTTTCTGTTTTGTAAATAAGTTCATTTGTATCATTTTTGTTTTTAGATTCCACATATAAATGATATCATATGAAATTTGCCTTTCTCTGTCAGACTTAGTTCACTTAGTATGATAATCTCTAGGTCTATCCATGTTGCTGCAGATGACAATATTTCATTCTTTTTTGTGTACGTATACCACACAAGAAAGAAGTTTATCCTTCTCATCTGTCGATGGACACTTAGATTTCTTCGATGTCTTGGCTCTTGGGGTGCATGTATTTTTTTGACTTAGAGTTTCCCTCAGCTATATGCCCAGGAGTGGGGTTGCTGGACCATATGTAACTCTATTTTTAGTTTTTTAAGGAAACTCCATACTGTTTTCCTCATGGAAAACCAGTATGGAGTTCCTGAGTGGCTACACCAGTCTACGTTCCCAACGGTGTAGGAGGGTTCCCTGTTCTCTGAGGTGTCTGTGCTTTTCCTCTCCTTCAAAGAGGATTCTCTTGGTTACTACCACAGGGAAAATCAGCTTACAGGACCAAGAGCATAGGGCCGCTAAAGTCTACAGGCTGCAGTAAGAAGCTGTTCTTAGTTTTAGCAGTGATTCTAGTTCAAGTTTTGGCTGAGTAACGCACTTGGGAAGGGAGTAGTGAATAGTCACCGCTGAAAAACCATAACCATTATGTAAAATCTTCTCAAAGGCCAGAGTCAGTGTTGAAATTAAGGCTCTGGCTGGTATACTTTGATATAGGAAGAATAAATGCCAAAACAAGTCTTAAATAAATGTCAGTGACACCATTACATCATACTGAATAATACAGAGTGTATTTAGTATTAGGTAATGTCAGGAATTATTACCTGTTTTTGTGTAGTTACACTTTTCATGGCAAGTTGGTTCTTCCTAACCTGAAATGCTGTCACTGTTCCGTGTTAATAAATATATCGATTTTGTACATACCAAGGGTCATCAGGAGAAATTGAAATCATGGGGCTTTTCTTGAGTGTGTACTATCTGCGTTTTAAATATTTGGACTAAAGGTAAATAATAGAAGGTGCGAACGCTCTTTCCTCAAGTGCGTTGGCATCATTCTGGCCTGTACCTTCAAGACATTTTTTAAAAGGCAAGCATCAACTTAGTGTACATCCACACAGACATTAAATAGAATAATATTATTGTCTGTATGAGTCTGTCTCGCATTTATTGAGCCCATGTTCTGTGTTAGGTACCGAGTGGGCAGAGATGAGCTAGTTGTGATTCCCTGTCCCTAAAACTTTTCAACCTGGGAGTTCATAGTAAAAAATAGTTTATTAAACAATTGACCCTAAAGTTTTGAAGTTTAATTTTGGGGCAAGCATGTTGAAATCCCTTTAAAATCAAATACATCTATTTATTCATCCATTTATTCAGCATTTATTCAGCACTGATCTTGGCGGCTTTCCAGAAGTTATACTCCTCACACGGGTGAGCTACCCGTAACCAGTATATGTAAATGATTGGGCTCACGGGCTTTATCTGACTGTCAGATGTTGAGATGGTCATTTTTCCATCAAGTTTCATCCTGGAAATGAAATTCTAAATTCATTCAAGTTTAACAATTTCTGTACTCATTTTTTTTTTTTTTTAAATTTCCCATCTTGTCCCTTTTGGCAAGTCCTGAAAGGCAGTAAGGGTATAAAGGCTTGTTCCACTTCTCTGATGAAACAGAAAAGTTCCCATTCAGGGGTACAGCTGGTGGGGTCTAACGATGCTTCATCCGGAATGACTGAAAGGCCAGAAGTGAGACTCAGCCACACAGGCAGCAAGGATACAGCATTTGCTACACCAGCATCAGGGTGCGTGGCAGGCTGGAAGTCGAGTCCTGCGTAGCACTTGATTTTTTCATGTGTGTGTTTGTCCCTGTATGGGTTTGTGTGTGTGTGTGTATACGTATATTTAACAATTGCACAGCAAAAAACACCTACAATGCACAAAATTAAAACTTCGAAAGATACGAAAAAAATGATACAGTGAAAATCCCGCTTCTCTGCTCCCCACCCCACCGCAATGCCCGGTCCCCCGCCCCAGAGGCGACAAGTGTTAAGAGTATCTTATGTATCTTTGCAGAGATACTCCACCAGGGCATCACTGCCAGTCTGTTCTTCTTCCTTTCAAAGCCAAGCACTTTATCTCAGACAGTTGTATATTTTAAAGTGTCCAAATATGAACAGCAAGTGACAGCGGTATGTATCCCGTGTTTCCATGTTTATAAACCAGAGCCCACGAGGAGGAGAGTGCAGTGTGGTGACGTGCCAGGGTGCCCGCACCGTTGGCCAGGGTAGGGTTGCGTTAGGTGTGGGACGAGGGTGGGGCAAAGTTGAGCCAACACAGCATGAGGTGAACTTTTAAAAATAAGAACATATAATGCTTTCATGATAAAAAATACAGTTCTAACGCAGAGGCACATTTTCAAGAGGTCCACTGAGTGTGCAAGTATGTACGTGTGCCAGGAGCTGGCATTCCTCTAGCCTTCAGGGTGTGACTGGCGATGCTTCTGAGGCTTCAGTGAGTTGTCATTGGTCCTTTTCTTTGAAATAAGGATATTAAGTTGAACTACAAATAAATTCTTAGAGGAGACTAGTTTTTATTCAGTCCAAGGAGCCTTTACAAATAAGTCAGCCTAGAAACAGGGGACGGGGGTTAGGGTGGAGGTGGCACACGTGCTGAATTATGTAGTTTTATTTCTAGTTGTAATTCCTCTAGTGAAGGCGTGGTACCTTCTTTCCTACTATTACTTTCAGAACCCTCCTGGCTTAACCCACAAGGCACAGTAGAATAACCATTGGCAGTTTTTAACTGATGATGCTAATTTTATATCCTCACTAGTTGAGGCTCCTCTTTTCCAACCTAAAGAAGCACGCAAAATAGGTATAATGGCTGAGAGTGTACTGGGCATGTAGCATTTCTCAAGAGCAACTTAATGGAGTATTAATGGTCAATCTTAAAACGTAGTACTCATTTAACTGAGTGATTCCATTTCTCTGAATATATCTTCTAGTAAAAATCAGTTATATACTGGGATGTTTTGCCTGGTAAAATTTAATATCTAACATTTTTCCTAAATATTAGAAACATGAAGGGAATCTCAGTGTCCAAAATAGAGGAATGGTTATATCAATTTTGGCAGATAGCTCGAGCTAAGAGGCTATATGACAGACTGTTACACATCAGTAACTGAAGCTTTTGAAGATTAGTGGGTAACATGAGAGAGTATTTTCAAAATTATCTAAAATTTAAAAGGATGCAAATCTTCATGCCTAATTTGTCAAAAATTGTGTGTGTGTGTGTGTGTGTGTACTTGAGGGTAGTTATTTCTTTTCAAGATTTTTCAAGGATTTTATAACAAATATATACTAACGCATTTAGGATTGTGAAAATACTTTAAATAATGTTAATAAAATTGGTAAAGAGAAGAGTTATTATGGTTGGATATTTTTTCTTTTTCCTTGTAAGATGTTGGTAGGAACAGTTTTCTTTTTAAATGATATCCTTCCCTCTCAGATATTCTGAGAATCTTGGTACTTTGAAGGATTCTTGGATGTTAAATGTTGCCAGTAATATTTTTTAATTCTATTTTCATATCATACCTCTTTTATTCTTTAAAGACTCTGAAGGTGAACAAAGATAGGTAGTCATTCTTTCCTTCGGTCCAGTGGAATTTTACCCTCGTAACCGCTCAGAGAATATCATTGTATCATTGGGCTTTAGAAACCTCACTGTAACTACCTAGTTCACTTGTGCTATTCTTTTCTCTCATGGGGGCACCTTTCAGTGCTTTCCTAAGTTAGTTTAATGCATTTTTTGTTTGTTGTTGTTTCCCAGCTTTGTTTTCTATTGTCAGGGAAACTAGCTTATTATTTTCAAATTTTATTAGATTTCCAAGCAAATCATTGAAAAGCCACAGGGAGACCTATGGATCTTTGATAAAGTGTTGTTCAGTGTATACGTGTGTTTGGTATTCATGACCCTCAGTTTAAATGTGCATAATACATTCACTGTGGATTAATTATAAGTCAGGGACAAGTGGCGTTTGTGTATGTCTGCTCTACGAATGTGAATCGATAAAATATATGACTACACATCCTGGGGGTTATATAAACTACAGGCCTCTCGTGTGTGTGTGTGTGTGTGTGTGTGTGTGTGTGTGTGTGTGTGAAATCATAATTCAGTGTGCTTGAAGTTCAAAGTCAGGCAGCGGCAGTGGAGTAAGTTGCAAAATAGCCCTTTCCTTGAAGACAGTGTGCTTTAGTACGAAACGGAACTCTTAATGTCAGTTTTATGTTTCTATTTGACAGAGTCTAAGGTTATGGAAACGACTGTAAAAATAATTTGTCTGAAAGAAGTCTGGATGCAGAAATCTAATAGAGAAAATATTTGAGAATATGGTTCATCAGCAAGTACAACAGATACACTTTTCTAAGTGCCACATGGCATGGATCAAAGCGTCCCATGATCTGGATCCGTGTGGCCCAATCATTACCTATTGATTGGAACCCCACGGGAGGATTAACCCTTTCATGTTCATGCCAAGTTTTCTTTCACTCTTTGGTGTTAGTAATTTTAGGGATAGAATCTTCCTGCCACTATTAGCTTTCTTTTTTTTAAGTTAATCATCTACTTGGATACATTTGTCTTTCTCAATTATTTTACTCTAAATTATTTAATTGCACTCTTCTTTGCTTGATAAACTTAACCAGTGAAAAGATTTTACAATTTTGGGAATACTGTTGGTGGCAGAAGAGGGGGAGAAAAATATGTAACATTCTGGGTAGAAAACAGCGAGAGAATCTCAAAATCAAGTACAGATGTTATCATTTTCATTAGGTAGGTTAAATGATAAGTTCTAGCCTTTTAACGAACCCTTCGCAGTCTGAGTGGAGGGCTTTGCCTCTAACGAAAGCCTGTCGAGCACTTTTCACACGTGGTGGCACATTTGTACTATTGGGCTGTTCGCATTTTGAAATTGAACTCTTGCTGTAAGTAGAGCGCCGTGCAGAAGTAATTCGTAAATTCCACAGGAAGAGGAAAGCACGGATTGGTTCACCTTTGGCCACGTGGGCTGCCTCCTCTTACCTCGTATGTCTGGTGGGGGGGTTCTGCGCAGCCAACTTATTCTCTTGTCCTCTGTGTGTTTTCTTTCAGTTTGTCCCACGAGGAGCATCCCCATAGCCATCCTCTGTATGGACATGGCGTATGCAAGTGGCCTGGCTGTGAAGCAGTGTGTGAAGATTTCCAGTCATTTCTAAAGTAAGAAGGATTTGATATTGCTTTCTTCTCTCGCGTAGCCGTCACCTCCCGCTCTTCGTACTTTTCCTCATGCGGTGCCTTTTTGATGGCGAGTTTCACGCCACCATTTTGAGGGTAGCCTCTAAGTCACCATGTCGAGCAGTGTCCCGGGAATAGTTACAGAGTCTGCTGAGGGTTGCCTTGTAAAGGGGGAAGGATTTACATCCAAGGGCATTTTTGATCCTCTTAGTGAGATCCTGTATTTACTTATTTTCTCAGAATGACAGTGATTAAGTAAAAATTCTCCCAATATTAAACGTGCAGTAATTCAGTTTTCACTTCTATTCACATCCCTACATATTAAATCAATGACATACGCCCTAGCTCTAGCTTTATAAAATTGGTGTCAACTAGTGGCCACTAATAGCTTGGAGACTGGGCCTCTTCTTTGGTTCTTCACAAATGACTTTATAAACGTAAGAAACGGATGCCCGGGAAAAGCTACCAATCTGATTCTTATCTTTCTGCATTGGTGTTGACTTCTGTTCAGATTCTTGTCCTTATAGGGAGGCGAGAGTAAGTTTAATTCCTACAGTTAAAGTATGACTAAAACTTGGGTTATCCCATTTGAATCTGTACCACTGATAAAGCATCCCTGTAAGTAAATGGTACGTTCATCCTCTCCTAACCGAAGGGAAATGCTTCTGCACGGCGTGTTAACATTTCCCTCATCTACGGTGCCTTGTCCTTTAAAGATATCGAGACGAAACCACCCTGCATTATTGACATCACATAAATATATTCATAGTATCAGTGAATCATTGATGTATGGAGTGAATATAATACTACGTTATATTTAGTATGTTTATCTATCATGCAAGAAGCAAACATGTGCACTTGTAAAACTCCTGTATATATAGGTACGTGACGGTTTGCAAAGTGGGTGTCGGGACTGGGGGCAGTGGGGAGTCTTTGCCTCTGGCTTTTCTGTCTCATTCAAGCCCCAGGAAATAGAGGCGGGCTGATTTAACATGCAGGTCTCTGGTTTTGTGCGGTCTTTCTATCATTAGAACAATCTCTGTATCTTTCTTTACAGACCTGGGTACAAATATTTTAATAAAGCCACCCTTAGAGATAGATCTCGTGCTACCTGCAAGCGCTTTTGGTGAATATCATTTTTTTGATTAATGAATGGGAGTCTGTGAAAACATTGTAGAGCTTCCCCGCTGTAATATTTTACTTCGAGAGCATTATGTGGTCCTTAAAAACGGAAGTATGTAAAAATTTTAAAAAAGATATTTTACATTGTTTCTAAATATTAATACTCAAGAGCAGTGATACTTTATCTTAAATTAAGCAACAGTCCGTTACAATTATGATGATTCTGGTTAGAGCTATTGGGCTTTGTTCTCTTATAAATCCCTCATTGTAGAATCTTTGTTTTGTTGCTTCCTGTTCACTTGCCTAATTGTTTGTAGATAACGAGACAAAAAGATCTTGGCAGAAACCACGTTTAAATTCTGATTTCACCTTCGGCACCAGTGCTACCTTTGATAAATATCTCGGTGCTAATTTCACTCCTCTATAGAATGGCTAGAAAACATCTGTAAATACGATTTATTTTATAAAGTCTCCAGAACTATAAAGTTGCTGTCAACATTTTTGGTGACATGTATCAGTTTTAGAGTCATGAGGGAAGAGGGCATTTTTCCAATTGATCACTCGCAAATTTTTGTTAATAGGCAAAGTATTTCCAGTCTAATCCTCAAATCTTAGTTCCTTTTATTATGCGAGCTGGCGTTAGGGTGTGTGTGTGTGTGTGTGTGTGTGTGTGTGTGTGTGTGTGTGTGTGTGTGTGTGTGTGTGTGTGTGTGTGTGTGTGTGTGTGTGTGTGTGTGTGTGTGTGTGTGTGTGTGTGTGTGTGTGTGTGTGTGTGTGTGTGTGTGTGTGTGTGTGTGTGTGTGTGTGTGTATTGGGGGGACAAATATACCTCCACAAAGAAACAGCACACTTTTCAAACTACATCGATTTCTAAAGAAAAGAATCTGAAGATCATCAGAATTAGAAGCTAGCTTGATTCCTTTAAAAAAGCCCTTTTCTCTTCTAAGGATATTAGGAGTCAGGCTCTTATGTAGGAAACCACTTATTTATTTTTCACTTTTATTCATGTCTCTATTATTTATTGTGGTTTTGCACATGACATGGCATTTTTGCTCAGTGGAATTGGTTTTTTTTTTTTTTTTTTTTCCGCGGTACGTGGGCCTCTCACTGTTGTGGCCTCTCCCGTTGCGGAGCACAGGCTCCGGACGCGCAGGCTCAGCGGCCACGGCTCACGGGCCCAGCCGCTCCGTGGCATGTGGGATCCTCCCGGACCGGGGCACGAACCCGTGTTCCCTGCATCGGCAGGCGGACTCTCAACCACTGCGCCACCAGGGAAGCCCCTAATTTTCACTTTTATTCATGTCTCTATTATTTATTGTGGTTTTGCACATGACGTGGCATTTTTGCTCAGTGGAATTGGAATGCTCACTGTGATCCTGCAACTGTTCCTTGTTTATTTCGTAGTACTTATTTATTGACATATATTTGGCCAGAAGACTTCTGTTTGCAAGCTATAGAAAGCCAACTTTAATTGGTTTAAGCCAGAAAAAGCGGAGGATGGTAATTGGCTCCTATAACGAGGAGGTCTGGTGGTACCGCTGTCTTCAAGCATGACTGGACCCTGATGCTTGAACAAGGTTATTGGAGTATCGGTTCATTGCCCCTTAGCTCTGTTTTCTTCTTTGTTGCCTTCATTCTCAGGCTCTTGCCAAGTGGAACTGAAGAAGACAGATTTACCTGCCACAGGTTTATCCATCCCAGAGTGTATCTCTTTTCCAGTAGTGCCAGGAAAACGTCCTCAGCAGACTGTCATTGGCCCACTTTGAGTCATGTGTTCTAGCTTTGAAGCAGTCACAGTGAGGCAGCCAGGCTTAAGTCACACACCCACCTTCGGAGCAGAAGAAGAAGGTCACCCCACAGGAGCCACGTAGGGGCTGGGGATGAGAGGCCTGGTTCACAAAAGTAAAAAATGAGTCTTGCAAACCAGCCGAGGGGAAAGTAAATGCTGAATAAGAAAAAAACCCTCTAGAACTCAGAGTTCTCTTGGTGCTTTCCTGAGTTTATCTGTTGACCTGCGGTCTGTGACAACTTCGGGATTTTGAGTTTCTCCTACAGCATGATTTCAGCTGTGGGAAATTCAGAGCTGTCTTCAGCTCTCAAGATCTTGCCTAGAGTAGTGGAAAGTAAGTTAGTCTTCTTGTGAACTCACGTCTCCCACGTGTGTGCTCCGTCTAAAGGGTAATCACGTTGGCTTTAGCGAAACCAACTTTGCTTTCCATTGAGCTGGACTGAAAGAGCTGCCATACTTCTTGTGGTTCAAACAAAAGCCACATGGCCTCTTTGAATGACATCATAGTGGAGTCATTATTATCGGGAAGTGGGAAGTGATGTTTCAAACATTTCTTCTCAAACTGCCAGATCTGTAGGCGCTGAAAGCACCTCTTTCCTGGGCCCAGGAGTGGGCCATTATCCCACTTTAGACGTGTTCTCTTATGGTTTTAGCAAATTGATACCAGTGGTGCTTAGATTCTCAAGGCAGTCCTACTCAACAAAAATGTCGTATTGCTCTGCCTTTGATTTAGGTGTTGCTTCACAGATTTCTTGTTTTTCTCACCCAAAAATCCCTGATTCTTCTAAATCCCCTGATTTTACACTTCCCTGGCAGAGCCCTGAACTGTGCAGCAGGCACAGTTCCAAGTACTTTATGTATATAGCTCATTCAGTACAGCCACCTTATAGTGGTATTACTGTAGTATTACTCGCGACCTACGGTTAAGGAAACTAAGGCACAGCAAAGTTAACCAGTTTTCCCAAGGTCACACAGCTTGTAAGAGGTGGAGTCAAGATCCAAACCCAGACAGGATGGCTTCATAGGACTTGCTGTTGACTGTTCTATAATACCGCCTGGTTAGAAGCAGCTCATTTTATTAACTGTGTGCTCTCTGCCTAAGGCAGTAGGTATAAAGGAAGCTTTGAAGAAAGGCAGAATGGGCAGTGAAGCTACTTGCTAGGAGTGCGTTCTTTGAGCTCAGTATCAGCACGTGTGTCTTGGGACGATAGTAATAACTACCTCTTGGGGTTGTGAGAATGAAAAAGGTACCTCGTGTCAAGTGCCTGGCCCATAGCAGGCACTCTCGAAAAATATAAGTACTTCTTTTCTCGTCTACTTGTGGGTTTTTTTTGAATTAATTAATTTTAATTTTTTTGGCTGTGTTGGGTCTTCGTTGCTGTGCGTGGGCTTTCTCTAGTTGCGGTGAGTGGGGGCTGCTCTTCTCGTTACGGGGCACGGGCTTCTCACTGTCGTGGCTTCTTTTGTTGCAGAGCACGGGCTCTAGGTGCGCGGGCTTCAGTACTTGTGGCACTTGGGCTCAGTAGTTGTGGCGCATGAGCTCTAGGCGCACGGGCTTCAGTAGTTGTGGCACATGGGCTCAGTAGTTGTGGCTCACGGGCTCTAGAGCTCAGGCTCAGTAGTTGTGGCGCATGGGCTTAGTTGCTCCGTGGCATGTGGGATCTTCCCGGGTCAGGGGTCGAATCCGTGTCCCCTGCATTGGCAGGCGGATTCTTAACCACTGCACCACCAGGGAAGCCTGCCTTAAGTGTATTTTTAAAAGAGAAATAATGGAAACTATCCAAACATGGCTGACCTCGTAACTAGGGAAGAGGTGGTGACTATGCAGAGCTTTGATATGTCAGAAGAGACCGTTCTTTAATATAATTTTTAACCAGAAATTTCTGGTAAGAAGTCCTACGCAGTCGGATGTGATCTTAGGGCAAGGGTGGCAGACTTTTTCCATAAAGGATCAGATAGTAAATATGATGGGCTTTTGCAGGCCATCCAGTCTCTGAGACAAGCACTCAGCTCTGCCATCGTAGCAGAGAAGCAGCCATAGGACCCTCTGTAAGGACTGGGTGTGGCTGTGTCCCTTGGACCAGTTTGCTGACCTCTGACGTAGGGTACAGTTTTTGGTGTCATTATGTTTTTAGCTGAGCCACATTCTTGCATTCCCTGGGCATCATCGCTCTCCTGGGTTTACTTTAGTGTGGATTCACAGAGCCCTCATTTTTATTCATATTGGGGAGAATATCCGTGCCTGCCTTTTATACTTACCCGGGTTTGTGTTCTTCCACCTGGTTTTCAGGGTTCAGTATGAAAGAGCAGGGTGACTTGGCTTGGTCAGTGTTTTCCAGTCTTCTGTTGCTCAGGCTAGGCAGCTGTAACTTTTAGAGAGGCCAAGATCAGTTGTTCAGGAGGAAACTCCCATGTGACAATAAAATGCCACTGTTGACAGAGAGAGAGGTGAAAAGAAGGGAGGGGGGACTCACAGGTCTCAAAATGTGGCCTCTTTTTTTTTTTTTTCCCTCCTGAGGGAAGAAGTATCATAAGTCTTGGTCAATCAAAACCAGAGATTGGACACTCTTGTTTGTTCCCAAGGTGAGGGGATACCACAGGGCCCTTGATTTCAAAGATGAATACTGTACAAATCACCATCCTGTTGTCTTTCCCTCCCAGCCAACAGAGGGGCGCTTTATCACAACCAGCAGGTACCCTGTCTATTGTGTGCATTTATTTCCCTGTTTCTTCTCCAAACAAGTTGCAGTTTTAGCGCTGATTATTTTTTTTCTAATCTACGCGCCGTTAAGTGATCATGTGACAGTGGTGTTTGTTGGAGGAAACTGACGCCGGCAGGTACTCACGCTAACTCTAACGCAGCCCGCCAGCCCTGCATTGCTCGGAATCCTCCGATAACAGCCAAGCAAAGAGAAGCCCAGTGCCATCCAGATAGGTGAAGCTCAGGGTGTCCTCCTGTCCTCTCCCCACTTGGATCAGGTTTTATTCTTTTTTTAACCAGGTTGAAGATACGGTCCTCGCCAATAAAAATAGGGATCTATAATTCTTCCCCTTTGCTTTTTGAAAAAGGGCCCATACCATTCTTTGGCAAGGTGGCGAGTGGATCTGAAGTCTAAATCATGACCACATTTTCCTGTTTCTGACTTAGAATGTAAAATCAGACACAGACCCCATAGTTTCACAAATACCAGTTCCTCATGTGTGTTTGGGAAAAATGTGTCCATTTCCCCTAGTTTTTCTTTTCGACAGTCACTTGCAGAACATCTAACAAAAGTATAATTTGGGCCCTTGCTTGATAGCCGTCTGAAAGAAATTGGGGTGTGTTTTTTTTTTTTTTTTGTCTGTTTCTGTTTTTATCTCCTGGTTATTGCTCATGGAGAGAAGCACCATGCCAGACAATCAAAACCCAAATTCCTTTGCATGTTAGTCAGATGTACATTACTTTTTAAAGCCAAAACAAATTTTATATGTGCTGTCATAGAAGACGGGGAGGATAATGTCACGAGGAAATGCCCAGCGGTGGAACTTCGACCCTTTCAAGAAGGTCGAGGGCTGGAGACAGCAGAGGACATTTATTTCATCACTAATTCACTTAAAAAAATTTTTTTTTTCTCTCTGAATTTCACTTCTGAAAACTGTGAAGAGTTTTATGTGCAAGAAACTCCTAAGTGCTGCTCTGTAATGTTTTCACAAGTGTTTTTATCATGGTAACATCTTGTTTACTTTAGTTCCCGGCCTAAAACTACTTGGAACATGTTAAGAAAACATTTCAAGAAAGCCTCCACAAAGAGGCTTTTGTTTTCACAGCCACCGCGAGGCTGCAAGGATCACAAAGGTGTTAACTTTCAGCCCCTTAAGCACTTCCACATGAAATTCCAGCACCAATGTTTGTGGTTTTGGAAAAACAAAGTGTACGTTAAAGAAACCAGGTATATGCTAATACACGTCGAAGGAGGCCGGATATCATAAATTGTTCCAAACCCATTCGTGGCTCTGGGTTTGCACACCTGGATGTTCTGCAGTGAAATTACCTCTGGGGAGTGCAGGAGAGTGCGTGGAGGGGGAGTCAGTCTTCTAGAAGGGGGGCATATGCAAATGTGATTCTAGCCTCCCCATCTCAGTCACCGGAACTGGGGGAGGAAATTTTCCCCCATCAGAGCCCAGGTGACAAGTCGTGGAGTTTTCCACAATGAGCTTAATATGTTTCTGGATTTGACTTTCCCACTTACCGTGCCTTTTTGAGTTGTTTGACCGAGGAAGATCAGGTGGTACCAAAAAACATTTTCTTCCCCCTTGAAATGTCTCTCCTTTCACCTTTCTGACACTGTTCAGGAGTTCAAGACCTTTCCAAGTACTCAGAGGTCAGGGTGGCCTAAATACCACAGTGCCCTCTAGTGATCTGTAGAACGTTCGATAGAAAAGTTGAGACAAGTTTGCCAGAGGTAACCGGCCCAGTGCCACATCGCCTTGCTCAAAAAGCAGCAAATAACATCGGAATGCATTGTTTCTTGCAGCAAACAGATTTTAGTCAGAAATGCAAATGAAGTTTAATTTTTCCTCGTAGGCTTTGAAAGCATTAGAAAAATTTCTGACTGTCTACTCACGCAGTGCTGCACATCACTGTCTGTGTACACGGCGCATTGTACCACTGCAGAGACAGTGCTGTGTGTTCTTCTACTTTAAGAGCCATTAGCTAGCCTAGGTGTTTCACGTGATCGCTTCCGGCCTGTAATTAGAAGGCATCGCTGAAAAGACAGGGGGATCGTCTTTGCTCCACACTTTTATTGACAGTGTCTACCATATTACGGCCATGTCTAAATGGTAAAATTTATTATTAGCAGTAGTGTCACAAAAGTCTGAGACAGCGATTTTCCTTTCAATAAAAGTAGTTAAAAACCTTTTAGAAAATCCATAATTTTGATTGCTGGTACTTCATAAATGTATAACTGGTACTTTTTAGCTGTCTCTTTAGGGAAAAATGAGTTTTATCACTTGCAGTACCTGGGTTAATGAAATTGTGTGTTGGAATTTAGCCAGGATGAAAGATGAGATCATTCCCAGATACTAACATTGGCAACAGGTCTCATAAAAAGCTCTGACTCTTGAGTGAAGTATCATTCGATTTTTTAAATTATTATTATTATTTTATTTAAACTGAGGGATTAAGCTCATTGTCATCTTCAAAGTTTCAGTGCTGGCGAGAGTCTCATTTGGCCTCCCATTCGAAACCTAGCGACCTAAAAACCTGGACCGAGCCAAGAGAAACAGAGAAATGTCCATCAGTGCCTCGTCGAAGAATTTCCTTGCTTCAAATTTCAACTCCAGTTCCTGTTGAGCCCTTTACAAATCACGACTCTCAGCTCAAATTTGAAATAATGCTGCCTTTTTCCCCGTGTTCCTCCTGTGTTTGATTGTTTGTGGATATTAACTGTCCAGGAAATCCCATACTTACAGATATAAATCCAGAATGATCTTGTTTTTCCGCAGCCAGCCCAGGATGTATTAGACAGTTATGATGATTTGTTAATTTTGGTGACCTGTATTTATTTTATGTGCGCTGTTTTCTTTGAGGGTGGAATCAGCTGTTGAAATAGTCTCGTCTCTCACACACAGAAGGGAAGCACTCTCCTTTTTCTTTTCTGCTTTCGGTTTTCTTGCGTGATTTTTGGAAGGTTTTTTTTTTTTCCTTTTTTTCCTTTCTTTCTTTCTTTTTTTTTAATCTCTTAGTGTCTGTTCTTTGTGCACGTCTCCATATGGCAATCAGCAAGAGATAGATTGTGCCTGATAGACTTGAACTCACCCCCATCAAGGGTGGGTCTTTGAAGGTGTGCGAACAGGGCCACGTTCTCTATCCAGACATGTTTTTGAGCCGTAATTCTCTTCTCATTTTCGTGGTGGTATACATTTCCCCCAAATAACATATTAAGCCTCAGATATAATATGTGTTTAGGTAGTATACTGCCAATAATAGATGAGAAAATTACGTTCTAGTCTTGAAGAAGAATAAAAAAATCACCGAGGTTATTAGCTTGAT